>NC_091259.1:15020000-20020000 GCF_042477335.2 Ovis canadensis | reverse complement strand
CTTCAGTTTTCCTTTGTGAAGTGAAGATAATAACTTACATATAATTATTATCATTGTAAGAAATTATGTAAAATATTTTTCACATTAAAATATTTTCATGAAATTATATTATTATTGACTACTCTTTTATTATTGAATTTGGTATACTCCATAGTAAGAAGTCTATTCTTAAGTATTGTTATATTCATATTGTATTAGTCAAGATTTTCAGTTGCAGATGTTAGAAACTCAACAGAAACTGAAGCAAAGCATCAGTTACCAGTCTTCAGCTCCCTAAGGTTGAATATGTCCCTAAGGACAGCCCAAATAGTGTAATCCATCTTTCTGATTAGGGCAATTTCTTTGATTATTCAGTAAGCAGAAAGTACATTCATCCCTTTCACAAAAGTGTACCAAACAAGATCACATCCGGCTAGTGAAACATAAAGTACTCTCACTGAATTTCTTATCTATGAGCCAATATGTATAGTCATATCCACATCTACTCTATTGTCTTAAAACTATTTTGCAATTTGTCCAACCAAGAGAAGGGAAAAAATACCTTTAGCAAGCAAAATTTATTGGCTTATCTCCAGTTTTCCAATTTGTTCTACCTTCACAAAGCGCTATATTCAGAAGCTTGACTATTGTAATTATGAACTTTTGACCATATATCAGTTCTTCATGGTTTGGCTTGAGTTGAGTCTTTAGTATAATCTTTCCTCAAAATATATATGACAGCTCTAACAGAGATGAACATGCAGAATATCATATCCCTATGATGTTCTTCACTTATCTATACCCTTATTTCAACCATAATATAACCTTCCAACATGGACTAGAAAAAGGGTTTGTTACCTTCACAACATAATCAAACCAAATAATTCCTAAATAGCAGATTCCAGGATGATATGACAACTAGGTGAGTTCTAGGTACACATTTACTTCTGTGGTGATCCCTTTTCAATATTCTGCAATTTATTGACTCATTGAAGAATTTAACTATGATCTCCATTCATTATCCAAAGGTGGAAAAGCAATAGATTATGGAGGAAAGTAAGTTACATAACACATTCCATATTTAACAGCATACACCAGTTTCTTTGGGCCAGGTTCAGTAAGGTTTTTCTTCCTATGTGCTGAATGGCTTCATACTAGATTTCTCAGTATGGATAGTTGAGAAATCTTATCTATGCTGCCCCATGAACTAATCTGAAATAAGCAGAAGGGTGGATTTCTCCACAATGAGCTATGCAGTGTTTGGTGTCTGCTGACTGAAACTGCTACTAATGGGATGGGGCATTGGAGGATGATTTAAGAACTGAAAATTTATATCACCCATATACATGCTTTCTTTTAGTAGTATATTTCTTGAAAACCACAGAAAGCCTGTGGCCAACTTGATTTTTCTTATTTGAGAAGTTGTAACCAAAGTAAAAGTGAGTGGAGTCACAAATCTTGAATTTGGACACCTACGATAAGATTTCTATCCCTTAGAAACAAGCCTACATGCGTTGTACATGACCCAAGTCCTAAGCCTAACATAGTTTATCTGACTATGGCTAAAACAATAAGGTACACTTAATATTTCTCCTACTTCAATAATGTAACCAGTTTGGGAATTAAATTTCACATTTATTTTGATTTTGTTAATCCTTTGTCCCAGTCCTGTATACTTCTGTTTCCCTTCTTCATTATGTTTTTTTGTTTTCAAAAAATATACATATTCATAGTTCTATAAGGATATAACTTACAAAAAACTTTGGTAATTTTAGTTCTTTTATTTTAGGTAAAACATGTGTCATTTTTCCAAAACAGCATCACATTATGTCCTTCTGTTCTTTCGAATGAGTAGTCTAAACAAAACAAAACAAAACTTGAAACCTCTTTAAACATCTCTGCAGATGAGGAGAGATAGCCAAGAGTTCAAGACTAATTTTACAATAAGCAATCTAAACATTTATATTTTATAAATGCATAGTGTGAATTCTGACACAATATTTCACAGGAAAAAAAAAAAAAACCTGTTAACTGGCCAACCCAAATTCATTTGGTCAGTTCTAAAATTTTAGATCCATCATCTGTAACTTCCCACTTCTAAGTAACACTGTTACTTTTACTTAATTAAAATCAGAAAATGTAAATAAACTAACTTAAAAGACAATTTGTTAATTCACATAAATGTGAACATCGAGAGTAGAATACTTTAAGGCAAAGTGTTCCTAATTATGTTACAGCACTGTTTTATTCTCTTTGTCTCTGTCTTTCATAATAACTGCTGCTGCTGCTGCTGCTGCTAAGTCGCTTCAGTTGTGTCCGACTCTGTGCGACCCCAGAGACAGCAGCCCACCAGGCTCCCCCGTCCCTGGCACTCTCCAGGCAAGAACACTGGAGTGGGTTGCCATTTCCTTCTCCAATGCATGAAAGTAAAAAGTGAAAGTGAAGTCTCTCAGTTGTGTCCGACTCCTAGCGACCCTATGGACTGCAGCCCACCAGGTTCCTCCAACTAGTTTGCTGCAAATCTAAATCCTCTAATGAAAAAGAATATTATGTTTTACTAAATGTCCACATGCCATAGAAAAATTCTAATTAGCTTTGTTTGGATCAAATGATTTTTCTTAAATCATTCCTAAAGTAAGCCTCAAGCTTTCTATTGAAAAATATCCTTGAAGCTCTCTCCCTCTCTCATGTACACACACATGTGCACACACACACAGGCAAACCATACTACAAAAAGACAGAATCAAGTTATTGATAGTCAAGAAGGACTCTGTGATCAGGAGATAGGTATTCACAGAAGTATGGTACTAATAAAAGCAATATATGTTCACTTGAGCTACTTCGTGCAAGATACAGACTGAGATACTTGGTGTGAGTTAGAGATGTGAGTGGGCAGTTAACAAATTGAATGATATGTATGGCACATTCTTTCTTTTAAGCATATAAAAGCTAGTGATTTAGTTAGAAAGATATAGGATACCATACGTAACTGTAAAACAAAATAAAATGTGGTAAGGCTATTCATGAAATATTTGTGAATAATCTTTAAAAGGTAGTGGATTATTCCTGTTGGTTTCAGATGAATATTTCTGCAGCATTTTCTGTATGTATTTCCTCTCTTGTATATATATACATATACATATACATACACATACATACACATACACACACACACACACACACACACACATATATATATATATATATATATATATATATATATATATATATATATATACTTTTGTGCATATTTCACTGCTAGCTAACATTGCAGTTCTTTTATTCTCTGATATGGCCACAAACACAAAGGAGGAAACACTTTGCTGAAGAATTTGAGCCATGAATTTGGGTATTTACAATACAGAGCAACCCTTTGTATTATTTAAAATAGAATATTACCTCTTTAAAATCTTTTCTTAACAACTGCCACTGATTCATTTGAAATTACATTGTTTCCTTCATTATGAGATAGTGAAAACATTTAAATAATCCCATTCTAATGAAACTGTCAGTTATAGTTAAGTCAGAAATACAGGACTACCATTGTTATGAGAATAATACATTTCTTATAGTAACTAGATCAAACATAAATATGAAAGTCTGGGGGTGTGAAGATATGGAAAGGATATTACAGCACCAGAGAAAGCATGACTTATTGGCTAACAGGAAACCAGTTCAGGACTTTCAAAGACATTTAACAAGCAAAACATGTCAGATCACCTGACTGAGATTGAAGTGTGAGCTTAAAGTGATGTCTGTGGGGAATGGTTACCTCTATAAGGTTAAAATATCTGTGATCTGCATTCAAGCATTTGGTTAGTAGTTCTCAGGATACATTTATCAGTGAGGACACAGCTGAGAAGACAGGTAGATGAAGGGCAGAAGAGGAGAAATGCTGGCACCAGCTAGGTGAATCTGTATCTGTCTATTGCACGTCATCACTACATTTTGTATGAGTAGCTATTCTTCACTTCTACCTTCTATATGTTACCCTCATTCCTTTTATGGCCAACTCTACCCTCAAGTCTTAAAGGGAAGAAAATTGAGAAAAATGTGGTTCCCATTTGTAGTTTTATGGATTAACAGCATCCACAATAATCTACTATTTTTCAAATTGTCATTCATATACACTTTATTTAATAGCTGTATTTAAGCTAAGAATATAAAGGAATATAAATCTTATTTCCAACTAACAGGATTTCACTATACCTTGTTGAGAAAATACATATGAACACTCCTTCCAAAGGGAATATATGACACACATGTCATTTTAGCCACTATTATGTCTTGTTTATTCCTACAGAAACTGATTCAGTAAAATTGAGAAAGGAGTACAACAAGGCTGTATATTGTCACCTTGCTTATTTAACTTATTTACAGACTACGTCATGTGAAATGCTAGCTGCATGAATCACAAGCTGGAATCATGATTGCCAGAAGAAATATTAACAATTTCAGACACGTAGGTGACACTACCCTAATGGCAGCAAGTGAAGAGGAAGCAAAGAGTCTCTTGATGAGGGTGAAAGACAAGAGTGAAAGAGCTGACTTAAAAGTGAGCATTCTAAAAACTAATATCATGGCATCCAGTTTCATCACTTTGAATAGATGGAGGAAAAATGGAAACAGTGACAGACTATTTTCTTGGGCTCCAAAATCACCACAGATGGTGATGCACCATGAAATGAAAAGATGCTTGCTCCTTGAAAGAAAAGCTATAACAAACCTAGACAGTGTGTTATAAAGCAGAGACATCACTTTGCTGACAAAGTGTCTATAGTCAAAACTATGGTTTATCCAGTAGTCATGTATGGATGTGACAGTTGGACCATAAAGAAGGCTGTGCACCAAAGAATTGATGCTTTGAACTGTGGTGCATTAACTTAATAAATGCACACACACAGAAATATACCCATATAAATACAAGGAAGACACGCAAATATTACTGCTTTCATTTTTGTATGGTCATATTGTGTATTAATTTTCTATTGCTGCATAACAAAGTATGATAAACATCAGGGCTTAAAAGAATACTCATTATCTTACATTCTTTTCATTCAAATATTGGGCATTGTGTTACTGGATTCTCTACTCAGGATCTTACAAGACTAAAATCAAGATCCTAGCCAAGCTGGCTCCTTTCTGTACCTCTCGGTTCTGTTTCAAACTTATGCCAGTATTGATGATATTTATTTTTCTGTGATTGTGTGATGAAGTTTCCACTTTATTAGCCATTATCTGTGGGGTCATTCTCAGTCTTTAGATGCTGCCAACACATTTTACCAACTTGGTCTCTCTACAACTGAAATGTTCCACATCCACAGTCCCTCCTATAATCAAAGGGAAGCATCAAGGAGTGAGATCAAGTGGGTGCCTTAGAATTCTGCTTGCCCTATATGGCCATAGTGAAGTAAAGTCGCTCAGTCGTGTCTGACTCTTTGCGACCCCATGGACTGCAGCCAACCAGGCTTCTCCATCCATGGGATTTTCCAGGCAAGAGTACTGGAGTGGAGTGCCATGGTCATACCTTTGACTTATTATTTGTATCTTCTACTCTGTATTCCCCCTGGAGAAGGAAATGGCAACCCACTCCAGTATTCTTGCCTGGAGAATTCCATGGACATAGGAGCCTGGTGGGCAACACTCTAGGGAGTCACAAAGAGTCGGACACGACTGAGCAACTAACACTCTTTATTTCATATTCCCTTGGCCTTCAAAAACACCTCAAGTTTTGTGTTTCCTTAACTGCTGAAATTACCCAAGCCTTCTATGAAGATTAATTTTCTGTGTATACTTGACTGAATCAAAGGATACCCACATATCTGGTTAAATATTATTTCTAGATGGGTCTGTGAGATTGTTTTGGGGAGAGTTAGCACTTAGATTAGTGGGCAGAATAAGAGAAGTTGTACCATTTAATCTTTCGACTCATTGACATGGATACAATGAAAGGATGGAGGAAAGCTGAATACTTACTCTGCCTGATTCCTAGAACTGAAGCGTCAGTCTTCTCCTGCTCTGGTACTGGACTCAAAAGCAAAACCAATACAATATTGTAAATTAATTAACCTCCAATTAAAATAAATAAATTTATATTTTAAAAATAAATAAATAAAATGCCTGTTGCCCTGGTTAAAAAAAAAAAAAAAAAAAAAAAACACCATCATGGGTGCCTCTGGTTCTCAGTCTTTGAACTTGGAGTGGAAGTTATTTGTTAACCATTTTATTGAAGCATAATTGGCACACAGATAGCTGTGCCTATTTAATGTATGTAATTTGATGTGTTTGAAAATGTATATATCCATGAAACCATCACCATAATCAAGGTCATAAACCTATTTATCACATCTAAAAAAAGCCTTTCCTGGGTCTCCTGCTTGGAAGTGATAGGACATGGCATTTCTCAGCTTCATAATTTCATGAATCAATTTTTATCATAAATCATATAAATAAGAACATTATATATATACATTTATGCTTATATTAAATCATGTTACAGCTTTATTAGTTTCTATGTAATAGGATACATAATGAGATATACACAATTAGATAATATATGTACAAAGTACATCTATTCTATTTGTTTTGTTTCTCAGGAGAATACAGACTAACACATTTTTAATTACTGAAGGTCTTGAGACAGCTTTTAGTTTTTTCTCTGTTGGGTAATTATCTATATTTAGATTTCACAAAGGATATGAAAATATTAAATAGATTTTCAGAGGATCTCTTGGGTTATGAATACTGACTTTGTACCCATTATGCAATAACAACACATTCCCACCTTGATTTTCAAAATTAATCACCCCGAAAGTAAAGTATTCCCTTTCTTCTTCTTGTAGTTTAGTGATATACAAAATATTTTTTTGCTTTAATGTGTTTCCTTTGTGTGAGATGAAAAGAAGATTGCTATAATATGTGGTTGACATGCAAACTGCTCAGCTACTTCAGCCACATGACTCTGTGGGTGTAGGATAACACAGAAGAATGCTGTGTGAACTTCTGGCAAGTTGCTGTAAGTGAAGACTGGGGCAGACCATGTCAATTTGGGAGCAGAGTGATCCCACCCTTTGCAGATAACTATTCTACTTCTGAAAATATCTTTTATTTGCCACTGAACACTACTCAGTACAAAAGTAGCTTGGCCATAGACCACCAATGTTTCACATAAACTCAGCTATTCACCACAAATTCAGTATAATCTGGCACTCCACCCCCAAAAGTTGAATATACAAATCATCACTGTCACGGAGTAGCTACGATATATAAAAGATCTGACTTGAGCCTTCCTGAAGGCATGTATAATTTGCATGAGAAAGTGGCTCGAGTTCACATGACTGCTTCTCCTGCAATATTAATGTTTGTGTCTCAGAACACCTTTATGATCTTCTAAGGTGTTCACTATGAACAACTGGTGGAAGAAATAAAAATTGGATCTTATTTACAGAATGTTCTGCATAATATGTTGGCATTACCTGAAAGTTGACAGGGGTAACATTACAATTCTGCTCAGGTTTCATATAAGAGACAGTGTCAAGGAGAAATCCTTCTAGTAGACAGAATTTAAAGCAGTGCCTATGGTCAGGGATTTAAAAACAACAACAACTGAAAATTGGCACTGAACAGTTCTTAGAGACATATGTGGAGCTTCTTAGATTACAGATATAGAGGCAATGAATGATGGTGAGGGAAGATTTTGGTGAGAAAACTATCATCTACTATAAAGGAACTGCCTCATAACTGTTCTTTAGTTTCTTCAGACAAATGGAAATCCACTTACTCATGTAGGGAAGAAACTCTGTTTCTAGTGGTGAAAGTTTCAGGAAAACTTTAGAGTAAAATTTTCATCTTTATATGAATCTGTCCATGTGGTTCCAACTCAATTTTCAGGATCTTATTCACAACCAATCATTGCTGTGATATTAACACAAAGTACATCACAATGCTATGAATTCAATTCACTTTATAATTTTGCTAGTAAAATGCATTTATGTATAGCTTCTGAATTGTCAACCCTGAAAACTAGGAACACTATTTGAATCAACTGTAACCACATTTGAACCTCTGAGCCATAGTAAGGAAAAGAAAGAAGAAGCTATGTATCAATTGTATCAATACTAACCAAAGCACAAAAGTCATCAGAACAATAAGTTGCCAATGTTATCCATTTCAGAGCCACAGGGTATGACTCCAGGACTGAACCCTTGACCTATGTGCTATTCTGGTTCTCCTACCTCTCAAAAGAATAAATAAATAACAAAGAAAACAAAGCAGATTGATATTATAAACTTCAAAATATAAGATATATTCAAAATATAAGCTTTAAAATATAAAACACTGCAAAATTAACTATGTGAGTTATTCAATCTTGCTTAGAGAGAAACAAAAATATTATAAAAATCCTTTTACAAACTTTCTCAAACTACATTCAAGTCCCTAAGGCTTTCAGCTCTCCCGCTCAATCTCTCTCTCTCTCTCTCTCTCTCTCTCTCTCTCTCTACTACACACACACACACAGACACACATATATGTATATATATACTACAAATATAATAGTAGACCAAATCATGTCTGTATCATTTTACTGTTATAGCCGGAGATATATATCATTCAGTTGTGTTAAAGTTAAGAATATGTAAATTTACCCAAGAATACTTTATTACTTTTTAAAAATAGCCAAAATCTTAATTTCCTCACAAAGTCAGTAATGTATATATTTTTCTACAAATAAAATTGAATAAATTGGCACTTGTGAAAAATACAAGAAATATAATTAAATTTCAGGTTACAGAGAAAGACTTAAAAACAGTAGGCAGACTGAAATGAAGATAATGTTGAAGCAGCTCCTGTAGCTCAATACCAGAAAAACAAAAAGCCCAATCAAAATGTTAGAGGAAGACCTAAACAGACATTTCTTCAAAGAATACTATAGATGGCTAATAAACACATAAAAGATGCTCAGCATCGCTCATAATTAGAGAAATGCAAATCAAAACTCCAATAACATATCACCTCCCACAGGTCAGAACAGCCATCATCAAAAAATCTACAAACAATAAATGATAGAGAGGGAAAGAGTGGAGACACTGGAACCCTCTTGCACTGTTGGTGGGAATGTAAATTGATACAACCACTATGAAGAACAGTATGGAGATTCAAGGCTATTGTTTTTCCAGTGGTCATGTATGGATGTGAGAGTTGGACTGTGAAGAAAGCTGAGCGCCAAAGAATTGATGCTTATGAACTGTGGTGTTGGAGAAGACTCTTGAGAGTCCCTTGAACTACAAGGAAATCCAACCAGTCCATTTTAAAGGAGATCAGCCCTGGGTGTTCTTTGGAAGGAATGATGCTAAAGCTGAAACTCCACTACTTTGTCCACGTCATGCAAAGAGTTGACTCATTGGAAAAGACTCTGATGCTGGGAGGGATTGGGGGCAGGAGGAGAATTGGACGACAGAGGACAAGACAGCTGGATGGCATCACTGACTGAATGGACATGAGTTTGAGTGAACTCCAGGAGTTGGTGATGGACAGCTAGGCCTAGTATGCTGCAGTTCATGTGGTTGCAAAGAGTCGGACATGACTGAGCAACTGAACTGATGGAGATTAGTTAAAAAAAAAAAAAAAGGAATAAAACTAGCTAGCATATGACCCAGCAATTCCACTACTAGGCATATATTCTGAGAAAATCGTAATTGAAAATGACACATGTACCCATACAGTCAAAGCTATATTTTCTCCAGGAGTCATGTATTGATGTGAAAGTTGGACCATAAAAAAGGCTTAGATGCAAAGAATTGATGCTTTTGAACTGTGGTCCTGGAGAAGACCCTTGAGTGTCCCTTGGACAGCAAAGAGATCAAAGCAGTTAATCCTAAAAGAAAGCAGCCCTGAATATTCATTCGAAGGGCTGATGCTAAATACTTTGGCCACCGGTGAGAAGGTCTGACTCATTAGAAAAGACCCTGATTCTGGAAAAGATTAAAGGCAGGAAGAGAAGGGAACAACAGAGGACGAGTGGTGGGATGGCATCACCGACTCAATGGACATGCATTTGAGCAAGCTCCACGAGATGGTGAAGAACAGGGAAGCTTGGCATGCTGCAGTCCATGGGGTCTCAAATGGTCAGACTTGACTGAGCAACTGAAAAACAACAACAATAGCCCCAGTATTTATTGCAGCTCTATTTACAATAGATGCGACATCAAAGCAACCTAGATGTCCATCAACAAATGAATGGATAAAGAAGTTATGGTACATGTACACAATGGAGTACTGTTTACTTGTTCGGTCGCTAAGTCATGTCTGACTCTTTTGCAACCCCATGGACTGTAGCCCACCAGGTTCCTATGTCCATGGGGTTTTCCAGGTAAGAATACTGGAGCAGGTTGCCATTTCCATTTCCAGGGAATCTTCCCAATCCAGAGACTGAACCCATGTCTTCTGCATTGGCAGGCAGATTCTTTACCACTGAGCCACCAGAGAAGCCACCATGGAATAGTACTCAGTCATAAAATAGAATGCACCTGAGTCAATTCTAGTGAAGTGGATTGAACCTAGAGCCTGTTATGTGGAGTGAAGTAAGTGAGAAAAAGAAAAATTTCATATATTAGAACATATATATATATAGAATCTAAAAATTGTACTGATGAACTTATACACAGGACATAAATAGAGATGCAGTTATAGAGAACAGACTTTGGACACAGAAAAGGAAGGAGAGGATGATACAGATGGAGAGAGCAGCCTTGAAACATATTCATTAGCATATGTAAGTGAGAACTTGCTGTATAACACAGGAAGCTCAAACTGGAACTCTGTGTGGGGTGGGAAGTGTTGAGGAGGTTCAAGAGAGAGGGAACATATATATACTTATGACTGATTCACATTGTTGTATGGCAGAAGCCAACACAAAATTGTAAAACAATTATCCTCTAATTAAAAATAAATTAAAAAAGAAAATGTTGAAGATTTTCAGATACTTTTAAACTCACATATACTATTCAAGTTAAAACACAATCATTTTTATTTTCTATACATTACTATTTTGCTAATAGTGCAGATTTATAATAATTCTCAATTGCCAATTTTTCTTATGTAAATCATAAAATTTCCATTTAGTTTTACAATGTTTTAACACATAAAGCAAGTACATCTTAAGGAAATAATATATGTGTGTGGGACATTACCATGCTGTATTATTTGGGAAATTTCTTTATATATGATTTAAATAATTATATTAAAACTGATTTTTGTTTGAGATTCTATTAAAAATAAACCATAAAATAATGCTTGATATTTGAGAAACTTCTCCATAATAACTAAAAATGAATTTTTCCATTGCATTGTGAGAATATATATCAGTTTCTATCTTGTTTTTAATTTTAATTCTCTATAGATGCTTAGAAAAGTCAAAGTAGTACTAATTGACAGAATGTTCCCACAATGTAAAAACATCTGCCTACTAAAACCTGAATGGAGAGCTCAGATTCCTTATGAATAAATGCTAACAGGAACAGGGGCTTGGGTTTTCTAAATATAATATCATTACATAACATTATTAGGTTATTTTTTATTTCAATTTTTTAACATGGAATGTTAGACAAGGTTTAAATCATAAACGCCAGTGAGACTTGATTTGAAACTATTAGTTTTCCTCACTACATAAAACTTGAAAGCTGGAATTTTTCTCTTTGTATACCAAACATTGTAGATGATTTTTTCTTGAAAAAATTATTACTATGAGAACAATTTCATTGTGATTGAAATGATAAAATAAATAATTCTTTCCTTTAATTTCTTTCATATGTACTTTTGAGTTATATAATGTCACAGTTAAATCTTCATAGAAAAATTCAGGATTTTAAAAATTGAATCTAGGCTGTGTCTTTCTTTTTTCTTTTTTTTTTTCTGTAGCTGAATTTTTGACACTATTCTTGAAAATGACTTACAGTTTTTACTTAGTGCTTTTTTCTCTATTTCCTACAGGCTTTCTGAAATTCATCTATGCCATTGAATAAAAAATAGAAAGTAAAGGAACCATACAACTGTATAGATTATGGTTCCAACCCGATTCCAAATTGGATGTTCCACACAGAAAAATGTCAAATGGGTCTACAGAAAGGATTCAGATGCCATTAATCAGGGACCTTTTGTTATTCACTGATTTCCATAGCCTTTCTCACTATCAGTCTCAAATTTTATTGCATGCTGCATCCCTAGGGATTTTTCTATTCTCTCTCTCCCTTTTTTACAGAAAGATATTTTTAAACGTACATCTTCCCCTCTGAATTCCACTCCCATTAACTGCTGTGCACAGCTTGCTCAAAGGCAAACATTTTCCTTTGCAAAAGATATTTTATTTTCAGTCCTAAGGTAATGACTTATCCAAGTTTGGTCCTTTTTATGTGTGAATGGTACTAAGTCCTGTGAATGATTAAAGTATATTCTTCTAAGGAAAGATAGCAAGATAATAATTACATTGATTATCTCAAATCTATAAATTATTAAAATTTGTATTGACATGACAATGATCTGGTTGAATATTTTTAGAAAACAGATTTTAATATCTAACTTATTCAATGTGGTGAGGAGAGCTAAGCTATTTTGATTACAAGCTAAATATTTACAACTCACTAGGTATCTTTTATGCACAGAAGCACATTTTATAATCTTTCCAAGGCTTTGCAGAAGGATTTATCATGTTATTCTTATAGATAAGAAATTGGCTCAGAAAATTTAAGAAATATATCCATGATCATACAGATACTAATTATTGCATAGGACATGAAAGCCATAAGCTGATGTTCTAATCTGAAAACTATTATGTTATCACAAAGTACAAAATCAAGGACTATAGAAGCAAAATATTTCAGACTTTTAACTGAGATCAAGTATATTTCACATATGTTTTAATTCACCACAAAAGCAAAACAAAGGTTTCATTAGTCATGTTTCCCACATAATCTAATGAAACAAACAAATGTATGTTTATGTTGTATGTATTCAAAAACAACCAGTGTTTTTGAATTCCCAGAAGTGTTCCTAGCTACACCAGATATTAGTTAAGCTAACAGCCAAGTAACTTTACATTTACTAGGTCCTTCAGAGGCAAATACATAAATTTTGTTTTCTGCCGTCTAAAAGGATACTATGGTATATACTGGAAGAGGAAACAATCACTTGATAAAATCTTTTACCTAAGATCCTGTATAGTTAAAGGTACTGTCAGTCAGTTTAGTTGCTCAGTCGTGGCTGATTCTTTGTGACTCCATGGACTGCAGCACTCCAGGCTTCCCTGTCCATTACCAACTCCCAGAGCATATTAGGTACCAAATTCTATAGGTACTGTCAGGTTGTATGAATATCCAGAACTTAATTTGTTTAGACCTAAAGATAATCAAAGTTGTCTGTTTCTTGCACCTTGTTGTCAATTCTCCAAGTAGATTAATATAGGGAACTAGGTTTCAAGTGAGAAAGATACGCAGACACTTGAGTATAAATCCTATTTCCAACAAATAACTTTAGTCTCTTTTCTTGTATATCTAAAATTTGTTCCCAGAGCTATGGTCCAATTGCTTTCCTTTCTCACCTCTTCACCTGACATGAAAGCATCTAGAGGGTAGGAAACCAATATTATTATTTGGGGTTATTTACTGTGTTCTCTTTGCTTATCTCAGGGCCTGCCACAAAGTAGCTATACAAACAAAATGAGTAATTTTATTAAATAATAAGCAATATTTTGTGAAAAATCCTTGGCTGAATATTATTGAAAGATGTATATGAATGTCATACTACTTACAATCCATTGTAACCTATAGTTTTGTACAGGAAATAATTTAGTGTTTGTATACAACAAGTATAATAAAATCACAAAAGAACATCTGCTAGAGTTAAAATTCATGAAGTTGGACTAATCAAGTAATTGCTCCTAAAGAAGTCACGTTTGTGATGAGCTTAGAGGTATTGTAGCACATGTAGGGAAGAAAAAAAAGCACATCTGGTGAGCAAAAATGGGAGAGAAGTTGAGAAAATGGTTTAGTTTGGCTTAGGTTGAGTAGTAAAGAATTTGACTTTCCCCTTCGTTCCTGGGAAGCAACTTCTAAATACTTATAGGTCCCAAATGATTGGAGTGTCTTTGTTATTCACAGTGGTTACATGGGACCACATCTGAGTTTATGCTAGCGATATTATCCAGAACGGAAGCTGGCCATTTGAAAAAGACCAACAATGTGGTTAGAGTTTTGGAACTTTGAGCCACATGATAATAGCACTACTTCTTGGGAGGAAAAAGAGGCTGGAATTTGAATCAGATGAATGTAATTTAATCAATCATGCCTATGTAGTAAAATCCCAATAAGAACTCTGGACACTTAAGCTTAAAGTCCAGATTAGCATCACAGATGGAGAAAAGATATGTCAATACAGTATTATACTTTGGTATATGATTGTGGTAGCACTGAATGGTTAGTATAAATGATTTTTGCTTTTTTCATTTGACAATGGGAAAGCATTTATGATTTTATAGTAAAGGAAAGATTAAAATAAGGTCATGATTTAGAAAAATTAATATATGATAGGATACAGACTAGAATGTATGGGAGACAGAAGATACAGGAGATGCCAGTTTGGGAATTCTCACTACAGTCATAATAGAAAAAATAAATGAATTCAAAAATTTTTAAAATAAGCATAAAGGAGAAATAATTTGTCCTTGATATTTAAATAAAGATTAGAGAAGAATGAAATCAAAATAAATGCAGGAGTTTAGGATTTGAAACACTATTTAGCTGAATAAAAGTAACAGAAACAAAAAATTCTAGAGCCAGAAAAGTTGGATTCTGTTTTGACTTAGAGCTTATTAAGTTGATCTACTTTTAGAGTTATTTCAATTAAAATAAAATAATTGGAATTTAAAGAATATTAAATATATTATGCACTAATACTACTTTTTTATAACAAAATGAGAATATATTTTGAGATACTCTTATGAAGACAAACCTCTAAATACCTTTAGGGAGTATTTATTATTTTATTAGTGCTTACCTAGAAGTAAATAATAGACTGCTGAAATATTTCATATAATGTTTCCTGCTAATATTTATCTTTCACATTCCATTTTTCCTCTCCTCAACTAGATTATAAAATTTTGTGGCAGTTATTTTAGTCATAGTAAATACTGATGAAAATGATACATATGATCATTATAACACTCACAATTTTTTGAAGTCATGTAGTTTAATATCAATTCATTGTACAATTAGGGAAAAAAGAGATTAATGCCTGTATACACACACATGTGCAGTTCAAATAAATTAGACACTTTAAATCTAATGAATAGTGATTCTCACGTACATCATGATATCAGTAATGTTATGGAATTCTACCCTTGACAATGTCCTTGCACATGCACTTATCTAAATTAATTTCTTCTTGAGAAATTTTTTTTTCTTCTTGGGAAATATTGCAAAACTAGTCATAAGGTAAAATCCTGGACAAAATAAGGGAGAATTATGCAAAACCTCTGTGTTCTTCATCTAAAATCAACACAATTTAATATTTACAATGTGTATAGAGTGTCTTCTCTTTTCATAAGCAGGAAAATGCCCTAATACCTATCTCTACACAAGGAAGGAATGCAAATTATTCCGTATAATGATGGTGAGATTCAAATATTCTCTTACAGGTAAGCAAGATTGCCCCTTACACGAGGAAATGCAAATCCAGTAAGAGTTTGGTGAAAGTGACATAATCATTTTCTGTACTTTAAGGAAACAAAGCAAGTCCAAATAATTGTTAAGTGACAGCATCAGCCCTTCCAAAGTTGATTTTAAAGACATTATGAAGTGAATTTCATGTTTTTATTCTACTTTTTAAACAATAAAAATATTTTCATTAAAAATAATCTATAATTCACTTCGGAGAAGGCAATGGCACCTCACTCCAGTACTCTTGCCTGGAAAATCCCATGGACGGAGGAGCCTTGTAGGCTGCAGTCCATGGGGTTGCTAAGAGTTGGACACGACTGAGCGACTTGACTTTCACTTTTCACTTTCATGCATTGGATAAGGAAATGGCAACTCACTCCAGTGTTCTTGCCTGGAGAATCCCAGGGATGGGGGAGCCTGGTGAGCTGCCGTCTGTGGGGTCGCACAGAGTTGGACACGACTGAGGCGACTTAGCAGCAGCAGCAGCATAATTCACTTATTTGAAAGAACAGTGTACAGTCATCAAATGTTTTCAGTGTGAGTGGCAGTTGGATGATTAATTTGTTATTTAAATGATTTCAAATTCCTTGGTATCCTGTCACTGTACAAAGGAAATAAGCGCAAGACTCTTCTAATTCTACTGAGAATTGGCCATTGAAAAGACCTTCCACAAATCACACTTCAGAGTAGTAGTTAAGCTTTATAAAGTTTCTTTTATATCTCTCCAGTTGTCAGTTAACGCCAAAAGGAATACAATTCACTTGAAGTAAAATGGTAATTATAAACAATGAAGTTATAAACATTCTGCTTGTTTTTACCATTTTATGCATCACCACCCCTACTCTTTCATCAAAATATAGAAAAAACAAAGAAAAAAAAATTGAGTCTTTCAGAAGTTAGCAGTCTGTCCCTTGGCCTTAAAGAGCATAGATGCCCAGCAATATGAGACAGAGAATAAACATGACGTGAAGGTAATAATTTGAGATTCTATTATGTATTATGAAGGGAATTTTAAAAGTATTATGATACCTAAAAATGGTTAGTCTCCAGCAAGACTACAGTTTTGGATGTAATGATATAGATCAAGTGGCTTTGGTAATTAACATAGTTAATCCACTTGTCATCTGTATGTGGACCAACTCAAAAATGTTCTTATAGGCCTCTATGAAGGCAGAACAGGAAAAGAGAGACAAAAGTAGACTAGTCTTAAGAAAAATATTTCGTCCTTGTGGTATTTTTTGAGACCAGATATTGACTATAACAACATAGCATCTTCACTTAAGGCACATCCTAATCATATGCATAATAATCTCACTCAATAAACTAATGAATAAACTGTCTGTAATACATCCATAGAATGAAATACCATTCAACAATAAAAGTAAATGAGCTCTTGATTCATGAAAAATGTAAAGGAGCATTTAATGTATTTTGCTAATGTCTTCAGAAAAAATGATAATCTTGGATTATATATATATATTATAATACATAATATATCTATATATATGACCATACTACTGCTATAAATAAAATATTAAACAAGAAAGAGGACAAAAAGGAAAAATATTCTTTGTAAAATGATCACAAATAATAAATCTAAAGATATAAAGGAAATAGAAAATCACTATTAGTGTACTAGAATTCATAGATAAGACCAACTGATGTGAACTTAGTGAACTGGACTTTAAAAAGGTGATTTTGTAGCTTCTGATCAATGAATTTAGTGAAGTTGTAGGATACAAAACAAATACACATAAATCTGTTGCATTCCTATACAGTAACAATGAATTATCAGAAAGAAACTAAGGAAATGATCACAATTGCAAAAAAAGAATAAAATGCCTAGGAATAAACCTACCTAAGGAGGGAAAAGACCTGTATGCAGAAAACTGTAAGATATTGATTAAATAAATCAAAGATAACACAAACAGATGGAGATACTTACCATGTTCTCAGATTGGAATTATCAACATTGTGAAAACTACTATGATATACAAAGCAATCTACAGATTCAATGCAATCCCCATCAAGTTGTCAATGGCAATTTTTACAGAATTATAGAAAAATAATTACAATTCCTATGGAAATGCCAAAGACCCCAAAGAGCCAAAACAATCTTTAGAAAGAAACATGGAGCTAGGGGAGTCAGATTCTCAGACTTCAGAAAGAGCAGACTCTTTAATAAGTAATGTTGGAAAATCTGGACAGCTACACATAAAAGAAGGAAATTAGAACACTTCCTGGCTTTACTGATGGCTCAGCTGGTAAAGAATTAGCCTGCAATGAGGGAGACCTGGGTTCTATTTCTGGATTGGAAAGATGTGCTGGAGAAGGGAAAGGTTACACACTCTGGTATTCTGGCCTGGAGAAATTCCATGGATTGTATAGTCTACAAGGTCGTAAAGAGTTGGACACGACTGGGCAAATTTCACTTTCACCATCCTCAAAAATCAACAGAAACTGGATTAAAGATCTGAATGCAAGGCCAGACATTATAAAACCCTTAGAGGAACACATACATAGCTGTTCAGATTTCACATTCTGACTGGTGTGAGGTGATATGTCATTATAGTTTTGATTTGCATTTCTCTAATAATTAGTGATGTTGAGTATCTTTTCATGTTTTTGTTGGCTATCTATATATTTTCATTGGAGAAATGTCTGCTTAACCCCATTTTTTGATTTGGTTGTTTGTTTTGATAATGACCTTCTTGCATATTTTAGAGATTAATCCTTTTTCAGTTGCTTCCTTTGCAAATATTTTCTCTCATCCTGAGGGTTGTCTTTCTGTCTTGTTTCTGGTTTCCTTTGCTGTGCTAAAGGTTTTCATTTAAACTGGGTCCTATTTTTATTTTATGAGATGGGTAAAAAAGGTCTTGCTGCAATTTATGTCAGAAAGTTTTAGTCACTCACTCATGTCCAACTCTTTGTGACATCATGGGGACTGTAGCCCACCAGGTTCCTTTGTCCATGGAATTCTCCAGGCAAGACTATTAAAGTGGGTTGCCATTCCCTTCTCTGGGGTATCTTCCTGACCCAGGCATTGAGCCAGGGTCTCTTATATTGCAGGCAGATTCTTACCATCTGAGAAACCAGAGAAGACCTCAGAATGGCCATCATCAAAATATATACAGACAGTAAATGCTTCAGAGCATGTAAGGAAAAGGAAACCCTAATGCACTGTTGGTGGGAGTATAAATTTACGCAATCACTATTGAGAAGAGTGTGACCATTTCTTACAAAACTAAAAATAGAATTACCATATGACCCAGCAATACCATTCTTGGGTATATACCTGCTGCTGCTGCTAAGTCACTTCAGTCGTGTCCGACTCTGTGTGACCCCATAGACAGCAGCCCACTAGGCCCTCATCCCTGGGATTCTCCATGCAAGAACACTGGAGTGGGTTACCATTTCCTTCTCCAATGCATGAAAGTGAAAAGTGAAAGTGAAGTTGCTCAGTCGTGTCTGACGTTCAGCGACCCCATGATCTGCAGCCCACCAGGATCCTCCATCCATGTGATTTTCCAGGCAAGAGTACTGGAGTGGGCTGTCATTGCCTCCTCTCGGGTATATACCTGGAAAACTATAATTGAAAAGATATATGTCCATATTCATAGCCACAGCATTTGCAATAGCCAAGACATGGAAATAATTTAAGTGAATAAAGAAGATGTACACACTTACAGTGGATAATAGTCTGTTGTAAAATGAATGAAATTGGTTGATTTGTAGAGATATCAATAGACCAAGAGGATGTCATACACAGTGAAGTCAGAAAAAAATAAATATATGTAGAATTTAGAATATATGTAGAATCTAGAGAGAAAGTGAGAGTGAAGTGGCTCAGTCGTATCCAACTCTTTGCAACCCTATGGACTATAGCCTGCCAGGCTCCCCCTTCCATGGAATTTTCCAGGCAAGAGAACTGGAATGGGTTGCCATTTCCTTCTCTAGGGGATCTTCCCAACCCAGGTATCAAATCCAGGTCTCCTGCATTGCAGGCACACACTTTTACCATCTGAGCCACCAGTGAAGCCAAATCTAGAAAAATGGTATGCATAATCTTACTTCCAAAGCCAAAATAGAGAGACATTGAGAAAAAAAACATATGGAGAATAAGGGTGAAAAGGAGAAGTGAAAGGAACTGGGAGATTGGTATTGAAACATATATATTATTAATTCCATGTATGAAACATATAACTAATGTGAACCCACTGTATAACTCAGGAAACTCTACTAAATCTAAAAGGGAGGCATTTATGTATATGTATGGCTGATTCAGAAATGGTAAAGATCTAACAGAAGCATAAGAGATTAAGAAGATGGGATTAGAATACACAGAACTATAAATAAAAATGTTTTAATGACCTAGATTCTCAATGCTGTGGTCACTCACCTAGAACCGGAAATCCTGGAGTGTGAAGTCAAGTGATCCTTAGAACTACAAAGCTAGTGCAAATGATAGAATTCCCACTGAGCTATTTAAAATTTTAAAGATGACCCTGTTAAAGTGCTGCACTCAATATGTCAACAAATTTGGAAACCTCAGCAGTTGCCACAGGACTTGAAAATGTCCATTTTCATTTCAATCCCAAAGAAGGGCAATGTCAAAGAATATTCAAATTACCATACAGTTGTATTCATTTTACATGTTAACAGGGTTATGCTCAAAATCCTTCAAGCTAAGCTTCTGCAGTATATGAATTAAGAACTTACAATTGTGTAAACTGAGTTTAGAAAAGGCAGAGGAACTAGAGATCAAATTGCCAATATCCGTTGGATCATAGAGAAACCAAGCAATTTCAGAAAAGCATCTACTTCTATTTCACTGACTACACTAAAGCCCTTTACTGTGTGTATCAGAACAAACTGTGAAAATTCTTAGAAATGGAATACCAGACTACATTTCTTGTCTTCTAAGACACCTGTATGAAGGTCAAGTAGCAACAGTTAGAATCATACATGGAACAAATGACTGGTTCAAAATTGGAAAAGAGCATGTCGAGGCTGTATATTGTCACCCTATTTATTTAACTTACATGCAGAGTACATAATGTCAGGCTGGAATAATCACAAGCTGGAATCGAGATTGCTGAGAGAATTATCAATAATCACTGATTATGCAGATGACACCACTCTAATGGGAGAAAGCATAGAGGAATTAAAGACCCTGTTGATGAAGATGAAAAAATAGATTGAAAAGGTTGGCTTGAAACTCAGCAATAAAACAACTAAGATCATGGCCTCTGGTCCTCACTTCATGGCAAATAGAAGGGGTTAAAGTGGAAGCAGTGACAGATTTTCTTTCCTTGGGATCCAAAATCTCTGCAGATGGTAACTGCAGCCATGAAATCAAAAGATGATTGTTCCTTGGAAGGAAAGCTATGACTAACCTGCAAAGTGAAAATGTCAGTCACATTTAACTCTTTGAGACCCCCATGGACTGTCACCCACCAGACTCCTCTGTTCATAGAATTCTCCAGGCAAGAATACTTGAGTGAGTAGCTATTATCTTCTCCAGGAGATCTTCCCAACAACAGGGAATCAAGCTCAGGTCTCCTGTATTGCCGGCAGATTCTTTACCATCTGAGCCATCAAGGAAGTGGATGATTACTGTAGCCATGAAATTAAAAGACACTTGTTCCTTGGAAAGAGAGCTGTGACAAACCTAGACAGTGTATTAGAAAACAGAGACATCACTTTGCCAACAAACATTCATTAGTCAAAGATACTGTTTTTCCAATAGTCATGTATGGATGTGAGAGCTGGACCATAAAGAAGGCTGAATGCCTAAGGATTTATGCTTTTGTATTGTGGTGCTGGGGAAGTCTCTTGAGAGTCACTTGGACTGCAGGGAGATCAAACCAGTCACTCCTAAAGGAAATTAATTCTGAATGTTCATTGGAAGGACTGATGCTGAAGCTACAATATTTTGGCCACCTGATAGGAAGAGCCAGCTCTTTGGAAAAGACCCTGATGCTGGGGACTATTGGAAACAAAAAGAAAAAGGAGTATAAAATGATGAGATATTTACATAGCAGCACTGACTCAATGGACCTGCATTTGAGCAAACTCCAGGAGACAGTGGAGGACAGAGGAGCCTGGCATGCTGCAGTCTATGGGCTCACAAAGTTGGACAAAATTTAGTGACTGAACAGCAGCAACAACATGGCTGATTCATTTTGCTGTAGAGTAGAAACTAATAAAACATTGTAAGGCAACTATGCTTCAGTAAAAATTAATTAAAAATATATATTCACCAAATACATGTCAATTACCGTTTTGTTTTAGTATGTGCCAATAAGTAGTTTTACATTCTTTCTTCCAATAGGTAGAATGGAATTTCCCTGTTACTGACTGTAAGCTGGATCTGAACTTAGTGACTTGTCTTAGAAAACCCAATATGAAAAGGAAATAATTGTGTTTTAGAGTGGAGAAATCTGGCAGACACTTCTTTAACCAAGTGATCCATATTAAAATTGCCAGAAGCAAATCATATTGCTTTCATGCACCTCTTGATACAAGGAGCACTTATATTCTGGGGTATTCCTCCAAAAATCCATAACTCCATCCAATTATCAGAAATCTTAAACAAATCTGTATTCCGGACATTCTACAAAATACCTGACCTACTTTAAGGAATCTTATTGACCCAGAGATCCAACACGTATCTCTTGAATCTCCTGCATTGGCAGGTGGATTCTTTACCACTCTGACACCTGGGAAGCCTTGGGAATATATCCTTAATGCAAATATATCTCTTTCCTTCAGTTTAGTTCAGTTCAGTCACTCAGTCATGTCTGACTCTTTGCGACCCCATGAATCACAGCACACCAGGCCTCCCTGTCCATCACCAACTCCCAGAGTTCACTCAGACTCATGTCCATCGGGTCAGTGATGCCATCCAGCCATCTCATTCTCTGTCATCCCCTTCTCCTCCTGCCCTCAATCCCTCCCAGCATCAGAGTCAACTCTTCGTATTGGTTTTCTTTCCATTAAATCCCTTATTTCATAGACTCTTATAGTTGTTCATTTAAAATGTCTATGTTAGTGTGAAAATCTGGTTCTTGAAACTATTCATAAATATTAAATACTAATAAAAGTATTGTTAAAAACTTTTAAAATATTTTTGCAACATTCCAGAACAGTGATCACTAGAAGACTGGCTGTATACAATCACAATTATGATTTATTTGGTAAACTCTATAAATGGAACTAAAATTTATCTGTGGTTAGGTTAAAATTATTGAAAGAGTAAGTAACTAATAGAATAAATCTTACAGTAATAATGTCTTCTATTCTTTCTCCTTTAATTAAATCTGAAAGTAGGGTCTAATTAGAAAATGATTATGGAAATCTGATGGTTCTAGTGGTAAAGAACCTGCTTGCCAATACACTAGATGTAAGAGAGGTGGATTCAATCCCTGAGTTGGGAAGATTCCCTAGAGGAGAACATGGCAACCCACTCCAGTATTTCTTGCCTGGAGAATCCCATGCACAGAGAAGCCTGGTGGTCCACAGTCTATGGAGTATCAAAGAGTTGGACACTACTGAAGCAACTCAGAATGCAAGGAAATGTGAGGGTGACATACTTCCTTTCTTTTAGTTATGAATTATGGTTGTATACTAATCACAAGTTAATGTCAAAATGACTACCTAAAGATAATAATTATGCAATCATCCACTGGTGACTGATTTCTACTTCACTCATCATTTAGATTTGATCATAATATACCAGAAAGGAATCATGGTGATAAGTCATGTCAGCTATACAGAAAGAAAATATCTGTATTATCTTACTAAAGACAAATTACATCCATACTATACCATGGCATTTACTGGCATTATTTTTATAGTGGATATTGTTATGACTTATAGTATAGAACATAAAATTTTCTCAGCCTTTTCTTTTGCTTTCAATGAAAAATATATTGTGTCTTTTTATACATTCTATGATAAGCTGGCAATGATAATAAACTCTAATTACAAGTCAACTTGGGCAAATTCCCTCACCAGTAATTGAGAAGCCAAAGCATTAAGGTGAAGTTGATGGAAAAAAAAATCATTATACTTTATTAACACCAAGATTTTTCACTTCCAGAGTATAATAAATGGGTAAGGATATGTACTTGGAAGAAATTATGTTAGTTTATCAATTTTAATTATTTTTAATGCCTTGTAGAAGAGAAATGGAAAAAAAGTACTTTCTGAAATTGCACTGTAAAGTTCTAGAGGCTCTTATTGTCAGTGTTCCTAGATTGCAAAAGTTATTCTGTAAGCTTTTTTTCATGATTTTGTCATTATTACTGGTAAAATTATATTTTTAAATTTTCATGGTATGTTTTTGCTACTTAATGTCAACATTGATTTCATTTCCAGATCTTATTTTCTTGTAGAGAACAGTTGTATGTGTAAATCAACTCTAAGTAATGCTTTTTAATATTGTCCAATTGTGAATTCTTGATATACAATTTCTCCCATTATAGGCACAATCTACATCCTGGAACAATCCTGAAGAGTAAAAAAAGTATGCTTCTAATTTTTTCCTACAGAGATTACTCATATTTGGTCTCTGTATGCCTAGAAAGTTGACATTATGAAGACAGTTTTGTTGAGAAAATAAAACCAGTATTGAAGTCATTTTATTGTTGCTTACTTATGGATCACATGAGATTTCTTATCTGATTTGCACTCCCTACCATAACATTAAGCAAACACCAGTCTTACCCTTGCTAAGTGATCCAGTCAGAGTATATCAGTGTCATATATTTCACATGCAAGTGTGTTAACCAGAACTTTCTCCTTTAGCATAAACTCTAGTACTTTGGCCACCTCATGCTAAGAGTTGACTCATTGGAAAAGACTCTGATGCTGGGAGAGATTGGGGGCAGGAGGAAAAGGGGACAGAGGATGAGATGGCTGGATAGCATCACTGACTCGATGGATGTGTGTGAAGTTTGGGAGTTGGTGATGGACAGGGAGGCCTGGCGTGCAATTCATGGGGTTGCAAAGAGTCAGACACGACTGAGCAACTGAACTGAATTGAACTTACTGAACTATTCACCAGCTATATCGTGCAAAAATGTCAACTATTCTAGGACTTATATAAGTTTTATTATCAGAAAATCTGATGACATAGTAGAAGGATGAGAAAGCATATTCTAAAAGGTTTTGTGCTAATACTGAGATGAGATTCACAGCAAGTATATATTCTATTTCAAATTGCTTTTTTAAAAAATTTCAAATGAGTTTTGCCTCCTGCTGGTTCATATAATGTATATAATAGTAAAGATGCAAAGTAAAACAATGTTTTCTCCTAAAAAGCTTATCTACAAATTATTTAAATAAATGGCTAAGATATGCATACAATAGTAAAGATGCAAAACAAACAAACAAACAAAAAATACAATAAGATTTCTTCTGAAAAAGGCTATCTACAAATTATTTCAGTAAAGGACCAGGAAGTAAACATGCTTGCCTTTGCATGTCACATGGTTTCTCATAATTGTAGTGAGAAAGAAACCAAATCAATATGTAAACTAATGAACACAGTTGTTTTTCAGCAAAAAGTAATTTGCAAATTAATACATCATAGTCAGAACCAGTCATCTGATTGTAACTTATTGATTCCCTTCCAAAGAATTCTGATTATGGAAACCTAAATTATAGTGAAATAGTCCAACAAAATTTATATTGAAATTTTCAGTAAACTTCAATATTATTTTATGATAAATAACTGCCCTTCTTAGCCACTCCAATCCCATCTCCAAACTGAAAATATGACCCACTATTAATATGTATTTAGAAGTCTATTGCTCAGTTTTTAGTTGGAAAATATAATGAAAATAATAAAATTGTATGAGAATGCAAATTTTATTTTCTCCAATATGGTAGAACTGTCAAATGTAACATAAAATAATCTAAAATACTCTAGATTGATTCTAAATATTTTAGACTGATTCTTAATTTTATAAAATTAATCTGGATGCATTATAGATACATCTTGTGAGTTTTACAAACTGGCAATGATTTCAACTTAACAGAATCTATGGATTTGAAGCTCACATTTTCCCTTATCATTGTATTCTTATAAGCTAAATATCTATACAATCTAGCTTATAAAATGTTTGGAAGAATAACATTTGAAAATGTGGTTTTAAATCATAAAGAGTGTTACTACAAGAGGATATTATTACAATTTCAGTAATAACATTATTCAGTTACATTGCTAGCATATTAGTGTTCAGTTCAGTTCAGTCACTTAGTCGTGTCCAACTCTCTGTGACCCCACGAATCGCAGCATGCCAGGCCTCCCTGTCCATCACCAACTCCTGGAGTTCACCCAAACCCACATCAATTGAGTCAGTGATGCCATCCAGTCATCTCATCCTTTGTCATCCCCTTTTCCTCCTGCCCCTAATCCCTTCCAGCATCAGAGTCTTTTCCAATGAGTCAACTCTTCGCATGAGGTGACCAAAATACTGGAGTTCAGAGGAGCTATTTTATTTAAAAAAGCAATATTTAACATTATCGAAGCTATTTCTTTTTTCTTTTTTTCCTTTCTTAAATGCTATATGAAAAGGAAATGTAAATCCTATTTATTGGAAATTCTTCTATTATTAAATAATGTTATAATCTTCTTAAGTTGAAAGAGAAGAGAAAGTCATACTGAGAAATATAAGGTTCAGAGAGTAAGTATAATTTGGCTTATAATATATCATGAATTTTTAATCTACTAATGTTGTTCTATATGGGTTACCAAGAAAAGCATTCCTATAATCCTAATTTATTGCAGCCGAGTTAAAAAAGGCAAAAAAAAAAAAAAAAAAAGACACTTCCCAGCAAGAATTTTGGAGTGGATAGATTAGGGAGTAGTGTCAGGCTGTGATGAAGGATTATGGAAACCTCAGTCTAAACCTTCCATTGTAACCCTTGGAATCTCTTGTTTGAATCATATTCTTAAACCAAATCCTATATCCCCAATTCTCTGAATATGAATATCAAGGAAATATCTACCAAGTGTCATCAGCAAGTAGAATATATCATCACTATATTAGCTTTCATCCATATCCATATGAAGATAAACAATGTCCAGCCATAAATGATTTACCTGGGAACATGAATGTGAAAATAAGTGATGGGCTACTAGTGTCTTTTCTATATTTTCCCTTTGTTTTCAAAACATAATCAAAACCATATAATATTCTTTTGGTTCAGTTCAGTTGCTCAGTCGTGTCTGACTCTTTGCGACCCCATGAATTGCAGCATGCCAGGTCTCCCTGTCCATCACCAAATCCCGGAGTTCACTCAGACTCACGTCCATTGAATCAGTGATACCATCCAGCCATCGCATCCTCGGTCATCCCTTTCTCCTCCTGCCCCCAGTCCCTTCCAGCATCAAAGTCTTTTCCAATGAGTCAACTCTTCGCATGAGGTGGCCAAAGTGCTGGAGTTTCAGCTTTAGCATCATTTCTTCCAAAGAAATCTCAAGGCTGATCTCCTTCAGAATGAACTGGTTGGATCTCCTTGCAGTCCAAGGGACTCTCAAGAGTCTTCTCCAACACCACAGTTCAAAAGCATCAATTCTTCAGTGCTCAGCCTTCCTCACAGTCCAACTCTCACATCCATACATGACTACTGAAAAAATCATAGCCTTGACTAGATGGACCTTAGTCAGCAAAGTAATGTCTCTGCTTTTGAATATGCTATCTAGGTTGGTCATAACTTTTCTTCCAAGGAGTAAGCATCTTTTAATTTCATGGCTGCAGTCACCATCTGCAGTGATTTTGGAGCCCCCCAAAATGAATTCTGACACTGTTTCCCCATCTATTTCCAATGAAGTGATGGGACTGGATGCCATGTTCTTCGTTTTCTGAATGTTGAGCTTTAAGCCAACTTTTTCACTCTCCTCTTTCACTTTCATCAAGAGGCTTTTTAGGTCCTCTTCACTTTCTGCCGTAAGGGTGGTGTCATCTGCATATTTGAGGTTATTGATATTTCTCCTGGCAATCTTGATTCCAGCTTGTGTTTCTTCCAGTCCAGTGTTTCTCATGATGTACTCTGCATAGAAGTGAAATAAGCAGAGTGACAATATACAGCCTTGACGTACTCCTTTTCCTGTTTGGAAGCAGTCTGTTGTTCCATGTCCAGTTCTAACTGTTGCTTCTTAACCTGCATACAGATTTCTCAAGAGGCAGGTTAGGTGGGCTGGTATTCCCTTCTCTCTCAGAATTTTCCAGTTTATTGTGATCCACAGAGTCAAAGGCTTTGGCATAGTCAATAAAGCAGAAACAGATGTTTTTCAAGAAATAATAGTGTTGCTTCTTTAGAGCACTAAAGTTTGAGAAATGCCTTAGAAATATCATCCAAAACATAGAAATAAGGCAAAACATTGGGCGATGAACTTGTAATATTATATAGACTTAAGGCCCATCTAAGAATCTTCCAGGGAAATTGCATTTCTTTGACTCACTGTTTGCTATTGATTAAAGTTCTCAGACATAGTGAAATCATATGTTAACTCACAGAATTTGTCAGACTAAAATGCAAACAATCTGTATCTAATAGAAAAGATAATTCTAAATGTCAAAGGTTGTTACTCAGCAGGATATTAGTCAATTTTGAAATTAATCCAGCAGTCTTATCTTAACTTTGTATTATTAAATTTTCTATAAAAACCTAAGCTCCTAAATGCTGTTAGAATCCACCTTAACATCTTCTTTTCTTATTAATTAATACTGAAAAAAAAACATTTAACAAATGGCATTTTATATTTGAAAAAAATCATGATGTTTTCAGTTGAAAATTATACCTTAGCAGTTTTTAGAGTTCAACCAAGATGACAAAATGGACCAATCTGTGAAAAAGGAAAAAGGAAACGAAAACCCACTCCAGTATTTTTGCTTGGGAAATCCCATGGACTGTAGCTCTTCAGGCTATTCTGTCCATGTGGTCACAAAAGAGTCAGACATGACTGAGTGACTAAACAATAACAACAACAAAGGCTGTCTTTACACAGCTCAGAAATCAACCAGAAACATCATAATAGGAAACAAAATGACAAGCTCTACCACTAGCTACTTAAAGTAAAGCACTTTGTGTCTACAGCACCCTAGATTCACCAGGATAAGTGAAGAGAAGTTTAAACAATGAAGATGAAAGGACTAATGAGTCTTGAACATTTGAAAACAGTAGCACCAGTTCAAAGTGAAGACAGAGCAAAACATAGACAAAGCAAAGGCATTTTTTAAAAATGAGCTTCAGTAAGCTGTGGAATATAAAGTTGATTGAAACTCATATAATTATTGTTCCCCCCAAAGAAAAGAGGAATAAAATAATGGATTTGATGAAGACCACGAACACAAGAGGCTAAATTACATCCAAGTAGGCTAGTCATAAGCACAGGCACACTGAATTATATCTTAATCAAATTGCTGAAATTAGTGAAACAAAATTTTAAACAGCTGGAAAAAATGAATACATACAGAGAAATAAATAATGGGAATGTCACACTTTTCAGAAACTATGCTAAATTCAAGACAATGGAACAGCCTTTTAGAAATGCAGAGAAAAAAACACCCTAAAATCCTTTATCCTTTGGAAATATTCTCCATAATTAAAGTGAAACAGAGTTGATTTCAGATCTACTAAACTGAATGAATTTATTCTCAGCTGATCAGGGAAGCCAGATGATGCTATTGGTAAAGAATCTGCCTGCCAATGCAGGAGACACAAAAAACATGGGTTCAATCACTGGATTGGGAAAATCCCCTTTAAAAGGAAATAACAACCCACTCTAGTATTCTTGCCTGGGAAATCCCATGGACTGAGGAGGCTGGAGGACTACAGTCCTTGGGGCCACAAAGAATGGGACACAACTGAATATCTGGATACACACGTTATGACCTGTTCCCAAGCAAATGTAAAGGAATAAAGATAAAAGCAATGAAATTGTATTAGGCAGAAAAGTGAGCTATGAAAGAAAGAAATAACCAGAAAATAATAAATCTTCTGATAAGTATAAACACAAGGTTTTTAAGTTTTTTTTTTATGAGCACAAATAATTACTGATAGTATGAAACAAAACTTAATAAGAAAGTTTGTGTATACAGAAGATACATGGATATGTATGTATGTATATATATATATATGTATGTATATTCATGTGTTATCTAAAAAAAGAGGAAACAGAATGCATATTCTTTTACTTTCTTAAGCTATATGTGAAGTAATATATCAATATAGAAAGTGATAAATTAAAGATGCATATTGTAAGCCCTAGAACAACTAAAAGTAAATAAAATTAAGAAGTATAGTCAAAATATCAAGAGTGGATGCTTAATGGAATGCCAATTATACTCTATTCATCAAAAATAAAAAAGGATGTGAGGTAAAGTAAATAAAAGACAAGGACAAATAGATGGTAGAACACAACTCAACCTTACTCAGAGCAATATTGATTTTAAGTAGGCCAACTATCAAAGTTAAAAGGCATTACCACCAGAATAAATAATAATGTTAAGAAAGCATATATCTATCCTCTTCTAAAAAATCACACTTTATTTTTACAGACATACAAAATAAAAATAAAATGGTGGAAAAATTATATATTGTGCAAATACTACTCATAAGGAAACATATGACTATATTAATATCATAGGAAGCAAATTGCAGAGAAGGAATATGACCAGATATTTTAAAAATCATGATTGTAAAATTGTCAGTTCATCAAGATAACAAAGATAAATGGCATGTTTTTGCATCAGAAAACATCAAAATATATGAAGCAAAAAAGGACTGAAGTAAAGGGAGAAGTTTAAAAAATCTATAATTATAGTTGCAAATGTCAACCCTACTCTCCCAGCAATTAATATAATAAGTGCATAAAAAATCAAGGAGAATAGAAAATACTACTAAAACACCATTGGATATACTAGACTTGAATGATATTTATACAACATTCTACTCAATAGCAGAAATATATACATTCTTACCAGATGCACATCTAATATTCATCAATGTAACCACATGTAGGATTGCAAAACTGAAAGATTGATATTTTGCAGAAAACACACCACAAATTCATTGAATTATACGCAAATAACCCAAATAAAATTTTAGGGGTTGAATCCAAATGGTGGAATATGAGAGTGTGGAACTCACCTCCTGCCATGGACACATCAAAAATACATCTACACATGTAACAGTTCTTACTGAAAACTATTAATAACTGTATATAAGCAGAAAGACACCTGCATAATTAAGGTTATAAGAAAGATCCATTCAGAATCAGATAGGAGGGGAAAAGAAGTGATCCATCAGGATCCGTGCTTCTGGGAGGAGACTCAGGGAAAGTGAGATTACACTGGCAGAGACCCTACATGGGAGGTGAGCTGTTCAAGCCACACATAGGATGCCCCAGCCCTAAGGTCTGACAAAGAGAATGCAAGCTCCCTTGATGCAAATAAACTTGCCTACCATGTTTAGTTCTCTGGTTTTTATGATGAAAACAAAACAAATTAGCAAACAAGCCACATACACAAACAAAAACAGATAACTATAAAGGAATCTATTTGTATCAAACATTGAACTGCATTCTCTGGGTACATAGACACACATTTTATTCTCTTATTATGATTATTTAAGGGCTGAAGTCAGTCAATTCCCCAATTACAAAAACTCATTCCTAAGTAAGGTACTTATACCATGAAGATGTAATACTATCAATATTTATTTCCTTTTAAAATCTTTTTCTAAATATAAATTTATTTATTATTTTTATTTTTACATCATATTATTTATTTATTTTTACTTAACAATATTGTTTTGATTTTGCCATACATTGACATGAATCCACCACGGGTGTACACGTGTTCCCAATCCTTAACCCCCCTTCCTCCCCCCTCCCCAAACCAGCCCTCTGGGTCATCCCAGTGCACCAGCCCCAAGCATCCTATATCCTGCATTGAACCTAGACTGGCGATTCGTTTCTTATACGATATTATACATGTTTCAATGCCATTCTCCCAAATCATCCCACTGTCTCTATCTCCCACAGAGTCCAAAAGACTGTTTTATACATCTATGACTCTTTTGCTGTCTCACATACAGGGTTATCATTACCATCTTTCTAAATTCCATATATATGCCTTAGTATACTGTATTGGTGTTTTTTCTTTCTGGCTTACTTCACTCTGTATAATCGGCTCCAGTTTCATCCACCTTATTGGAATTGATTCAAATGTATTCTTTTTAATGGCTGAGTAATATTCCATTGTATATATGTACCACAGCTTTCTTATCCATTCCTCTGCTGATGGACATCTAGGTTGCTTCCATGACCTGGCTATTATAAACAGTGCTGCGATGAACACTGGGGTACATGTGTCTCTTTCAATTCTGGTTTCTTCGGTGTGTATGCCACAACAGTGGCATTGTTGGGTCATAAGGCAGTTCTATTTCCAGTTTTTTAAGGAATCTCCACACTGATCTTCATAGTGGTTGTACTAGTTTGCATTCCCACCAACAGTGTAGGTGGGTTTCCTTTTCTCCACAACCTCTTCAGTATTTATTGCTTGTAGACTTTTGGATTGCAGACATTCTGACTGGTGTGAAATGGTACCTCATTGTGGTCTTGATTTACATTTCTCTGATAATGAGTGATGTTGAGCATCTTTTCATGCATTTGTTAGCCACCTTTATGTCTTCATTGGAGAAATGTCTATTTAGATCTTTGGCCCGTTTTTTGATTGGGTAATTTATTTTTCTGGAATTGAGCTGCAGAAGTTGCTTGTATATTTTTGAGATTAGTTGTTTGTCAGTTGGTTCATTTGCTATTATTTTCTCCCATTCTGAAGGCTGTCTTTTCACTTGCTTGTAGTTTCCTTTGTTGAGAAGAAGCTTTTAATTTTAATTAGGTCCCATTTGTTTATTTTTGCGTTTATTTCCAATATTTTGGGTGATGGGTCATAGATGATCCTGCTGTGATTTATGTCGGAAAGTGTTTTGCCTATGTTCTCCTTTAGGAGTTTTATACTTTTTGGTCTTACATTTAGATCTTTAATCCATTTTGAGTTTATTTTTGTGTATGGTGTTAGAAAGTGATCTAATTTCATTCTTTTGCAAGTGGTTGACCAGTTTTCCCTTCACCACTTATTAAAGAGATTGTCTTTTCTCCATTGTATATTCTTGCCTTCTTTGTCAAAGATAAGGTGTCCATAGGTGCATGGATTTATCTCTGGGCTTTCTATTTTGTTCCATTGATCTATATGTCTGTCTTTGTGCAAGCACCATACCGTCTTGATGACTGTGGCTTTGTAGTAGAGCCTGAAGTCAGTCAGGTTGATTCCTCCAGTTTAATTCTTCTTATTTAAGATTGCTTTGGCTATTCAAAGTTTTTTTGTATTTCCATACAAATTGTGAAATTATTTGTTCTAGCTCTGAAAAATACCATTGGTAGCTTGATAGGAATGGCATTAAATCTATAGATTGCTTTGGGTAGTATACTCATTTTCACTATATTCCATGAACATGGTATATCTCTCCATCTATGAGTGTCCTCTTTGATTTCTTTCACTCGTGTTTTATAGTTTTGGGTATGTAGGTCTTTAGTTTTTTTAGGTAGATATATCCCTAAGTATTTTATTCTTATCATTGCAATGGTGAATGGAATTGTTTCCTTGATTTCTCTTTCTATTTTCTCATTATTAGTGTATAGGAATGCAAAGGATTTCTCTGTGTTGATTTTATATACTGCAAATTTACTATATTCATTGATTAGTTCTAGTAATTTTCTGGTGGAATCTTTAGGGTTTCCTATGTAGAGAATCATATCGTCTGCAAACAGTGAGAGTTTTACTTCTTCTTTTCCAATTTGGATTCCTTTTATTTCTTTTTCTGCTCTGATTGCTGTGGCTAAAACTTCCAAAACTATGTTGAATAGTAGCAGTGAAAGTGGGCACCCTTGTCTTGTTCCTGACTTTAGGGGAAATGCTTTCAATTTTTCACCATTGAAGATAATGTTTGCTGTGGGTTTGTTGTATATAGCTTTTATTATGTTGAGGTATGTTCTTTCTATTCCTGCTTTCTGGAGAGTTTTTATCATAAATGGATGTTGAATTTTGTCAAAGGCTTTCCCTGCATCTATTGAGATAATCATATGGCTTTTATTTTTCAAATTGTTAATATGGTGAATTACACTGATTGATTTGTGGATATTGAAGAATTATTGCCTCCCTAGGATAAAGCCCACTTGGTTATGGTGTATGATCTTTTTAATGTGTTGTTGGATTCTGGTTGCTAGAATTTTGTTAAGGATTTTTGCATCTATGTTCATCAGTGATATTGGCCTGTAGTTTTCCTTTTTTTGTGGCATCTTTATCAGGTTTTTGTATTAGGGTGATGGTGGCCTCATAGAATGAGTTTGGAAGTTTACCTTCCTCTGCATTTTTCTGGAAGAGTTTGAGTAGGATAGGTGTTAGCTCTTCTCTAAATTGTTGGTAGAATTCAGCTGTGAAGCCGTCTGGATGTGGGCTATTGTTTGCTGGAAGATTTCTGATTACAGTTTCAATCTCCGTGCTTGTGATGGGTCTATTAAGATTTTCTATTTCTTCCTGATTCAGTTTTGAAAAGCTGTATTTTTCTAAGAATTTTTCCATTTCTTCAAAGTTGTCTATTTTATTGGCATATAATTGCTTATAGCAGTCTCTGATGATCCTTTGTATTTCTATGTTATGTGTTGTGATCTCTCCATTTTCACTTCTAATTTTTTTTATTTCATTTTTCTCCCTTTGTTTCTTGATGAGTCTGGCTAATGGGTTGTCAATTATATTTATCCTTTCAAAGAACCAGCTTTTGGCTTTGTTGATTTTTGCTATGGTCTATTTTGTTTTTGTTTGTTTGTTGTTGTTGTTTTTTTTTTGCATTTATTTCTGCCCTAATTTTTGATATTTCTTTCCTTCTACTAACCCTAGGGTTCTTCATTTCTTCCTTTTCTAATTGCTGTAGGTGTAGAGTTAGGCTATTTATTTGACTTTTTTCTTGTTTCTTGAGGTATGCCTGTATTGCTATGAACTTTTCCCTTGGCACTGCTCTTACAGTGTCCCACAGGTTTTGGGTTGTTATGTTTTCATTTTCATTCATTTCTATGCATATTTTGATTTTTTTTGTTTGTTTGTCTGTTTCTGTGATTTGTTGGTTATTCAGCAGTGTGTTGTTCAGCCTCCATATGTTGGAATTTTTAATAGTTGTTCTCCTGTAATTGGCATCGAACCTTACTGCATTGTGGTGAGAAAAGATGCTTGGAATGATTTCAATTTTTTTTGAATTTACCAAGGCTAGTTTTATGGCCCAGGATGTGATCTATCTTGGAGAAGTTTCCGTGTGCACCTGAGAAAAAGGTGCAATTCATTGTTTTGGGGTTAAATGTCTTATAGATATCAGTTAGGTCTAACTGGTCTATTGTATCATTTAAAGTTTGTATTTCCTTGTTAATTTTCTGTTTAGTTGATCTGTCCATAGGTGTCAATGGGGCATTAAAAGTCTCTCAGTATTATTCTGTTATTGTTAATTTCCCCTTTCATACTTGTTAGCATTTGTCTTACGTATTGTGGTGCTCCTATATTGGGTGCATATAAATTTATAATTGTTATATCTTCTTCTTGGACTGATCCTTTGATCATTATGTAGTGTTCTTCTTTGTCTCTTTTCACAGACTTTGTTTTAAAGTCTATTTTATCTGATATGAGTATTGCTACTCCTGCTTCCTTTTGGTCTCTATTTGCTTGAAATAGCTTTTTCCAGCCCTTCACTTTCAGTCTGTATGTGTTCCCTGTTTTGAGGTGGGTCTCTTGTAGACAACATATATAGGGGTCTTGTTTTTTTATCCATTCGGCCAGTCTTTGCCTTTTGGTTGGGGCATTCAACCCATTTACATTTAAGGTAATTATTGATAAGTATGATCCCAATGCCATTTACTTTATTGTTTTGTGTTTGAGTTTATACACTCTTTTTGAGTTTCCTGTCTAGAGAATATCCTTTAGCATTTGTTGGAGGGCTGGTTTGGTGGTGCTGAATTATCTCAGCTTTTGTTTGTCTATAAAGCTTTTGATTTTTCCTTCATATTTGAATGAGATCCTTGCTGGGTACAGTAATCTGGGCTGTAGGTTATTTTCTTTCATTATTTTAAGTATGTCTTGCCATTCCCTCCTGGCTTGAAGAGTTTCTATTGAAAGAACAGCTATTATCCTTATGGGGATCCCCTTGTGTGTTATTTGTTGTTTTTCCCTTGCTGCTTTTAATATTTGTTCTTTGTGTTTGATCTTTTTTAATTTGATTATTATGTGCCTTGGGGTGTTTCACCTTGGGTTTATCCTGTTTTGGACTCTCTGGCTTTCTTGGACCTGGGTGATTATTTCTTTCCCCATTTTAGGGAAGTTTTCAACTATTATCTCCTCAAGTATTTTCTCATGGTCTTTCTTTTTGTCTTCTTCTTGGACTCCTATGATTCAAATGTTGGGACATTTAACATTGTCCTGGAGGTCTCTGAGATTGTCCTCATTTCTTTTAATTTGTTTTTCTTTTTTCCTCTCTGATTCATTTAATTCTACCATTCTATCTTAGACTTCACTAATTCTATCCTCTGCCTCTGTTATTTTACTATTTGTTCCCTCCAGAGTGTTTCTGGTCTCATTTATTGCATTATTCATTATATAATAACTCTTTTTTATTTCTTCTAGGTCCTTGTTAAACCTTTCTTGCATCTTCTCAATCCTTGTCTCCAAGCTATTTATCTGTGATTCCATTTTTATTTCAAGATTTTGGATCATTTTCACTATCATTATTCAGAATTCTTTATCAAGTAGTTTCCTTATCTCTTCCTATTTTATTTTTGTTTGGTGGGCATTTATCCTGTTCCTTTACCTGCTGGGTATTCCTCTGTCTCTATATCCTGTTTATATTGCTGTCTTTTGGGGGTGTATTTCTGTATTCTGTATTGCTGTCTTTCTGTATTCTGGCAGTTTGTGGAGTTCTCTTTATTGTGGAGTTCCTCTCTGTGGGTCGGGTTGTAGGGGAGGCTTGTCAAGGTTTCTGGGTTAGGGAAGCTTGTGTCGGTGTTCTGGTGGGTGGAGCTGGATTTCTTCTCTTTGGAGTGCAATGAAGTGTCCAGTAATGAGTTATGAGATGTCAGTAGGTTTGGAGTGACTTTGGGCAGCCTGTATATTGAAGCTCAGGGCTGTGTTTCTGAGTTGCTGGAGAATTTGTGTGGTATGTCTTGCTCTGGAAATTGCTGGGCTTCAGGTGGTGCTTGGTTTCAGTGTTGGTATGGAGGCATTTGATGAGCTCCTGTCAATTAAAAATCCCTGGAGTGTGGAGTTCTCTGGTGTTCTCAGGATTTGGACTGAAGCCTCCTGCTTCTGGTTTTCAGTCTTATAGTTACAGCAGCCTCAAGACCTCTCCATCTGTACAGCACCATTGATAACATATCTAGGTTAAAGATGAAAAGTTTCTCCACAGTGAGGGAGATCCAGAGAGGATCTCAGAATTACATGGAGAAGAGAAGAGGGAGGAGGAAGTTAGAGGTGACCCAAATGAGCTGAGGTGGAATCAAAAGAGGAGAGAGCAAGCTAACCAGTAATCACTTCCTTATGTGTGCTCTACATTCTGGACCACTTGTAGATGTTCACAGAGTTATACAAAGAAGAGAAGAGGGAGGAAGGAGACAGAGGTGGCCAGGAGGATAAAGGGTAGAATCAAAAGGAGAGAGACAGATCCAGTAATCAGTTCCCTAAGTGTTCTCCACCGTCTGGAACATACAAAGAGATTCACAGAGTTGTGTAGAGAAGAGAAGAGGGAGGGAGGAGATAGAGATGACCTGGGGGAGAAAAAAAGAAAGTCCAAAAGCGGAGAGAGCAGTCAAGCCAGTAATCTCGCTCGCAAGTAAAAATAGGTACTGAAGATTGGGTTCTTAAAGGTACAAAATTGATGACAAATACCAAAAAGGAAAAATTAAAAATCTAGAGTAGAGGTTGGATTTTCAAAAATACAATATTAAAGAAAAAAAGTCACAAAAATTATTATACATATATATATATATTAAGTTTGTTTTAAAAAATAGGGTCTCATTTTTTTTGCAAAATAATAGTAGATTACAGAAATGAAAATTAAAGGAGTAATAGTAAAATTAAAAATTGAAAAAAAAATTGATAGTAAAAATAGGAAAAAAATATATCTAGGACTTTCTCTGGTGGTGTTGATGGCAGTGTGGGATCAGTTTATTTTCAGATAGTTCCTTGGTCCAGTTTACAGTTCTCAAGATTGATAGGCCCCTTCTTATGTAGTCAGTACAAACTACAGGGTTTTAATCTAATACACCTGTTACTTCCAAGACGGTTCCCTCTGTTTTTGTTTCTTCTGTTTGCTGGTCTCTTCAGTGTCTGATTTCTGCCCTGACACAAGGGGGCGGTGGTGTACATTTTTTTAGGCTCACTTGTTCAGTCACGCTGTGGGGAGGGAGGGACACTGCAAACAAATAACATTGGCATATGTCACAGTGTCTCAACCACACTGGCCCTGCTCCTGCTCATGGTGGGTGTGCTGTCCTTGCCCACACTGCTCAGGCTCTAAGTTGCTCCCATGGAACTGTCTGAGGCCAGCCCTTGGATGCATGCACCTCCCAGGTCTAAGCCACTCAGGTTCAGGCACTTGGGTAGTCCTTAGAGGCGCAGAGTCAGTTGGGCCCGCGTTTTGTACCCTTCCCAGGTCCAAGCAGCTCAGATGATGAGGAGTTTGGCGAGTGCAGTCGCTGACTTATCACCTCCTCCATCCCTGCCACTCGGTTTTCTGGGTGTACAACAGGTGCACCTTCTCAGGCGGATGTTAACCATCCAGAATCCCCAGAAGTCTTAATTAGCACTGAAGCCTGCTTGCGGTTTGGTAGATAATGCCTCTGGGGCTGCAATTTCCCCCTTCCAATTCTGGCTGCCTGTCACCAGAGGGGGGTGGTTTGCGGCTGGCTAGCTCTGTTCAGTCGTTTGTTCTGTGCACGGGCCTGGTTGTGTCTTAGGGCTTTTTGCGTGGTAGCTATCCCACAGTCTGGTTTGCTAGCCCAAGTTAGTTCGCTCAGATTGCGTTCAGGGCATTTAGGCCAGATCCTTACTCTAAGCAATGCAGCTAGCACCTCCCTGCCCAGCCACCTCTTGCTAGTGGCAAATGCAGGCATCTGCGCTGCTTCTCCACTGGGGGAGTTACCGTTGGGCTGGTAATCTGTGAGTTTTAATTATTTATTCATTTTTCCTCCCAGTAATGTTGTCCTCTGTGGTTCAAAGGCTCACCACAGACTCGGCAGTGAGAATGTTTCCTGGTGTTTGGAAACTTCTCTCTTTTTAAGACTCCCTTCTCGGGATGGAGCTCTGTCCCTACGTCTTCTGTCTCTCTTTTTGTCTTTTATATTTTTTCCTGCCTCCTTTCAAAGACAATGGGCTGCTTTTCTGGGTGCCTAATGTCCTCTGTCAGCATTCAGAAGTTGTTTTGTGGAATTTACTCAGCGTTTTAATGTTCTTTTCATGAATTTGTGGGGGAGAAAGTGGTCTCCCTGTCCTATTCCTCCACCATCTTAAGACCGCCTCCAATATTTATTTCCTTAACATCATAATTTTTGAAAGGATAGTTAAATTTTCAAAGGAATCAAGATTTAGCTCTAAAGAAACTAGTAACTATTGACATCAGAATACCAAAAACTAAATCACACTTTCTTGTGAAAAGAGCAGTCAGTTTCTTTTTTGCTCAGTGTCCAACTCTTTGTGACCCTATGGACTATTGCCCACCAGGCTCCTCTGTCCACAGGATTTTCCAGGCAAGAATACTGGTGTGAGTTGCATTCTTCCTCCAGGAAATCTTCCTGACCCAGGGATTGAACTTATGTCTCCTGTATTGCAGGCAGATTCTTACCAGCTGAGCCACAGGGAAGCTCCCATTTCTCTTCTAGTACATTTAAAATCCCATCATGAGGAAACTATTCAGCATTCTCCACCTGGTGAAGTGACTCAGAAACACCTAATAATTGATAGACAGATGTCTGTGTCTGCATCATCACACTCCCATATGCAAACATAATATATTTGATTATGCAGTTTTATCCCAAGCTTAGCATTGGTTTCAGGTTATATTCTGAAACCACTATGAACAAACCATTAAAAAAAAAAAAAGAACTTCAATACAGAAGGTTTAAATTGATACTTTAAAGTTAATTTTTATTGTGTTAACAATAAACACAAAAGTAAAATAATCACTTTAATCAAGTCTGTGTTACACTGATTTAGTTCTGCTAGTAACTAGTACATGATCATGCAAAAGCATCATTTCTTCTCTGGATGTAATATTTTATTTGAAAAATAAGTAAGGGCAAGTGAGATTAACTTTAAATCTATACTTCAATAATTTATGTGTAATTTTTGCACATTCTCTGGATAAGTGGAGATATGGCTAATGTAACCATGAAATACAGCATACACATAGAATACTTTCTACTTCCACTTGTTTTCAGGGAATTTAAGATTAATTGTTTTTTATTCTTTAATTTTCAGGGGCAGAGTATGAGAGTCATAGCTTTCTCTTATTTGCCTAGGAGCAGCAGTAAAAAATTATTGATTCAGCAAATGTGTTGCAATAAACTTCTGAATTAGGAGAGGAGGAGAGGGAATCTTTGAATTTCAATTTCTAGTCTTCTTAGAACATAGGACTTATAGTTTCAGAATTAAAGAAAAACAAAATTTAACACAGATTATCACATGGGAAATTAAATGAACTGAATTTAATATTAAACCTTATTGCAAAGTTTTTCTATCATCCAAGTATAAATAAAGATAAAATATGTTAACATCTGAGAACTTGAAACAAGTTAAATAATATATTTATATCCAAGGTAAAATAATTAAAATGAAAATAAAAATTGGATGATGCAATTAAACAAAATTCATTCTGAAACAACATTGAAAAGGCCAAATAAATAATTATTTAGAGTCAGATTTAAAATAGAATGAGAACATTAGAGAATAATGAAGGAGAGCTTAATTACCAACAATTTTAGAAAATACATGCTTATGTGGATATCTCTTGAAGGTCTATATTCTAAGAAAACAACAACACAATCTGTTGTTTATATAACAAAGGAACCGATCAGAAATGGAGGTACACACATGGGAACATTTGCTCTCAGAAGAAAACAACCATGTACTTGTTGGGGAACAACATCTGCTCAGCTAGCTGCTAACTCTCAGTTGTGTCACCCAGGGGAGGAGGAAATGCCTCAGGGAAACCAAGAAGCTTAGCTGTGGCTTGAGTCAAATTAGCACAGTGATTACTTTAACAATAACAAGGATTTATGACATTCAAGTCTTATATTTGAAATGAAGATGTTTTCATAGAGTGAGGAAGAAAAACTTAGAAATATTTGATCAAGACCATTGCCTAAATGTCCTACATTAGTTACACATCTGGAACTATAGTAGGGACTCATCTTCTTGGATATTTCTAGGATAAGCTTTAAAGTTTCTGCAGTAACCCTATTCCTCGAAATTGCTCTGCATGCACCCTGCATGAATGAAACCAATTTGAAGTAGTTAATACTAAAATTAAATTCTACATCAGAAATGATTTTATTTATTTAAGAGCTGCTAATATTAGACTTGTCCAAATCATGCCACTGCTTTAATATTTTGATTCCAAATGATGTTTTTAACTAACTTTATTTCCTGAAGATATACATTTAATTTGCAAAAAAAAAAAAATAATTAATGAATAATAATTTCAAATTCTTATTGTGGCTTGTTACACATGTATATCAGACTTGAATGAATAAATGTAATGGAGAATAATAGAATAATATAAAAATCCATGCCTTCATAACCAAGCTTTAGAAATAGAACCTTACCAATAATTATAAGCATCACAGTGTACCTATTAGCAATTGCATACCTTCCTTAAACACAAAATTGTACTAAATTTTGTTATCATCTTCAAACTCTTTAAAATAATTTTCCATATAAGAATAATGCTTTCGATTTGTGCAGTTTTATACTTCACAATAAAACAATTTCCCAGCAGATAGAATTGATCAGTTTAAATACAACTGACACCTTGAAGATGCATTAAACAATACAACATGAGTCATTAATCTTTACTACTTGAATTAACTTAATCATTCTAGTAAGAAAATAATACCAATATGATCATGATAGAATGAATATAGAGGCAACCTTTATACCACAAGTTTAACAAGTCTGTTTTATTTAACAAAATAGATGTTTCTATGTTAGATTTTGTCTTATTTTTCATATTTAACCATGTATATTTATGATTAAATATAGAATTTTCTTTAAAAAATTAATTTTATTGGAATATAGCTGCTTTACAATGCTGTGTTATTTTCTGCTATACAGCAAAGTGAATCAGCTATATATGTAAATATATTCTCTCCTTTTTGGGTTCCCTTCCCATTTAGGTCACCGTAAAGGACTGAGTAGACTTTCTTGTGCTATACAGTAAGTTCTCATTAGCTGTCTATTTTATACAAAGCTGTTGTGTGTGTGTATATATATATATATATATATATATATATCCCCATCCTAATCTCCCAGTTCATCCCATCCCTCTTCCCCCTGGTATCCATATATTTGTTCTCTATATCTGTGTCTCTATTTCTACTTTGCAAAATAAGTTCATCCATATCATTTTCCTAGATTCCACATATAAGCTATATTATATAATATTTTTTCTCTTTCTGATTTAATTCACGATATATGACAGTCTCTATATCCATCCATGTCTTTGCACATGGCAAAATTTCATTCTTTTTTATGACTGAATAATATTCCATTGTGTATATATACCACATCTTAATTATCCATTCCTCTATTAATGAACATTTAGGTTACTTCCATGACCTGCCTTGTGGCTTCCTTGTGACATCCCTTGTGGCTTCCCTTGTGGTTCAGCTGATAAAGAATCTCCCTGTAATGTGGGAGACCTGGTTTCAATCCCTGGATTGGGAAGATCCCCTGAAGAAGGGAAATGGCTACCTATTCCAGTATTCTAGCCTGGAGAATCCCATGGACTGTATAGTCCATAGGGTTGCAAAGAGTAGGACATGACTGAGCAACTTTTTTTTTATTTTTTTAATTATCCTTCCTATTGTAAATAGTACTGCAATAGAATGGGTGCATGTGTCTTTTTGAATTATGGTTTTCTCTAGGAATATGCTAGGAAGTTAGATTGCTGGATCATGTGTTAATTCTAATTTTATTGTTTTTAAGGAACCTCCATATTGTTCTCCATGGTAGTTGCTCCAGTTTACATTCCCAGCAACCATGTAGGAGGGTCACTTTTCTCAGAACCCTCTGCAGCATTTATTGTTTGTAGACTTTTTAATGATGGCCATTTCACATTTTTACCAATGTGAAATGATACCTCATTGTAATTTTGATTTATATTTGTCTAATAATTAGTGATATTGAGCATCTTTTCATGTGTTTTTGGACAACTGCATACATTGTTTGGATAAATGTTTATTTAAGGTCTTCTGCCTATTTTTTTAATTGTTTTTTTGTTGTTGCTTTCTGATATTGAGCTGTATGAGCCTTTTATATATTTTGGAGATTAATTCTTGTCAGTTGCTTGGTTTGCAAATATTATCTTCCATTCTAAGGGTCCTCTTTTCTTCTTGCTTATGGTTTCCTTTGTTGTGCAAACATATAGCTGTCTTTCAGGGACTACACTATGTGTGAAAAATAAAAATACATTTTCTTTTATATCATTCTAAAATATATTGAATTTCATATCTATTTCAATGCTTAAGGAAATGGCACTCCACTCCAGTACTCTTGCCTGGAGAATCCCATGGACGGAGGAGCCTGATGGGCTCCAGTCCATGGGATCACGAAGAGTCGGATACAACTGAGCGACTTCACTTTCACTTGTCACTTTTATACATTGGAGAAGGAAATGGCAACCCACTCCAGTGTTCTTGCCTGGAGAATCCCAGGGACGGGGGAGCCTAGTGGGCTGCTGTCTATGGGGTCACACAGAGTCAGACACGACTGAAGTGACTTAGCAGCAGCAGCAGTACTGTGTAACAGTGTCTTTTAGCCATTAAGGAGAGGCAATACATGCATGTGTGCTCAGTCACTTCAGGTACGTCCAACTGCTTGTGACCATAGCCTGCCAGGCTCCTCTATCCATGGGATTCTCCAGACAAGAATACTGGAGTGGGTCGCTGTGCCTTCCTCTAGCAAATCTTCCTGACCCAAGGATAGAATCCAGGTCTCCTGCATCACAGGCAGATTCTTTACCCACAGAGCCACTAGGGAAGCCCATGAGAGGCAAAACTCAGAGACAATAGCAAACACACACAAGAGAACATAATCTTTTTATCCTCCAGAAAATTATAGTGCATTCATCAGGTGCTGATTGTTATACTTTTTTTTAGTAGTCAAGGGATGAGGGATTTTATAAAGTTTTGTGTGTGCCTGTTTTTAAGCTGTTCTCTTTTAAGAACATCAGAGCCCCTCTTCTAGAGTTATTTTTGTGATGCTGGAACAGAAACTTGGTAAACCACATTTCACCTTTACAGGCTGGTCTACTGGTATACCCTGACTTTTGGGAAGTGCTAGGAAAAGAGATTAGTAAGCTTAAAAACTGATGCTTTTAAACTGTGATGTTGGATAAGACTCTTGAGTCCCTTGGACTGCAAGGAAATCCAACAAGTCCATTCTGAAGGAGATCAGCCCTGGGATTTCTTTGGAAGGACGAATGCTAAAGCTGAAACTCCAGTACTTTGGCCACCTTATGCGAAGAGCTGACTCATTGGAAAAAACTCTGAAGCTGGGAGGGATTGGGGGCAGGAGGAGAAGGGGACGACAGAGGATGAGATGGCTGGATGGGATCACTGACTCGATGTACGTGAGTCTGAGTGAACTCTGGGAGTTGGTGATGGACAGGGAGGCCTGGCATTCTGTGATTCATGGGGTCTCAAAGAGTCAGACACGACTGAGCGACTGAACTGAACTGAACTGAACTGAGGTTTAAAAAGGAAATACAGACTTGTTTTTTGCTTTCTGTTTCCTGTTCCAACCGTTTCACAGAAGCAATAAGTGTGCACCGAGGCAGTGGCTGCTTATTTCAGTAACAGCTGTAGGTTTCAATTTCCATGTTTGGTTTTGGTTTTTGCTTGTTTTTTTCAGACGACCAGATTCAGACATACTAGGCCCCCTAAGTTACGTGCTAAGCCAAGCCCCCTGCTTAGGAATTCATGCCCTGATTCCAATTGATTTGTCATTCAGCCTCAAAGATACTCAAAGACAGTGTGGCCCTTTTCTTCAGAGATCTAAGTCCCAGCCCTCTGGGTCCTCTGCTTCAAAATCTTTTGTTCTCTTGGTTCCCAGAGCTTTATGAACAGAGCTTTAGCTACTTTATGTGAGTACCATTTCTGTAATTTTTCAATGCTCAGTCTTTGAAGTTAATACACCACTAAGTATTTTTTAAAATAATAAGTACTATTTATTAAAATGTCTATCATGATTTTCATTTTTCTGGAGTAGACCTTGACTTATGGACTATAGTTAAATTTCCTTAAGAATGCCCTTCATAAATTAAGATGATTGTCTTTCAGGGTAATGTGGCTTTAGGTGAGGCTGACTCTCTTCAACTGTAGCCTTGGGCTTCCCTCATAACTCAGTTGGTAAAGAATCCACCTGTGATGCAGGAGACATGGGTTCAATTCCTGGGTGGGGAAGATCAGCTGAAGAAGGGATAGGCTACCCACTCTAGTATTCTTGGGCTTCCCTTGTGGCTCAGCTGGTAATGAATCCTCCTGCAGTGCAGGAGACCTGAGTTTGGTCCCGGGGTTGAAAGGTCCCCTGGAGAAGGGAAAGGCTACCCACTCCAGTATTCTGGCCAATAATTCCATTGACTGTTCAGTCCATGGGATCATAAAGAGTTGGACATTACTGAGCAACTTTCACTTCACTTCACTTCTACTCTAGCCATCAATAAAAATATGACTATGGTATTTTAAAACAATTATAAACTATTATTAAAACTCACTTATCTGATCCTTTTACATTTAGAATTCTAAATAAATGAAAAATCATAGTTTTATTTGTGACTTTGGAACTAGGATTTTGAGGGAATTTTTCTCCTCTCAATTCTTAAAGTAAACCATGTTGCACTACATGTAGATTATAAAATATTATAACACATGTTTAAACTGATTAAAATTAACAGGGTTTTATTTTGGAATGTCATATTTTTAGAAGATTATAGACAATTTTGCTCAAGAAAAATAAAACAAAAAATAATCTTGTATTCTCTCCATCCCTATATATCTTATGGGTAAACCAATTAATGTTTTAGAAGAAGTTACTTATTTACACTTTATCCTTTCAATACATGTAAATTAACATGCCCAGAAAAGATATTATTAATAATAAAATATTGAAAAGGCCAGTAGTGTTGGTGTTTTCCTGAGAATAGGAAACGTTAAATGGTAAGAAGACACACACACACACAAATATTGAAGCCATGAAAGACTGATAAAAACTTTACAGATGGTACTAGTTAAGCAAGAGAACATAAGTCATATAAGTGAGCATGTCATAATGAGAAAGCAAAATTTTCTGAACTAATACACAGGACAATTCATGGAATTCATATATCTTTTGTAGTACACAAATACACACATTTCTGAATAAAATGAAAAGTGTAACCTATGACCCAGCTATTCTACTCTTAAGGTTTATCCCATAAAATTTCAACTTCCAGTGAGCATATATGACATACCTGAAATAATATTTATAATACTTCAAAATGAAAACAACCCTAACATCCAGGGGAAACAGTGAAAGGGATTTTAAAAATGTGATATATTAATACAACAACTACTATTAAATAAGCCACAAAGATAGCATATAGTATGATTTCATCTGTGTAAATTTTCAAAAGCTGGCAAAACTAAACTGTATTGTTTAATTGTAAAAACAAACAAACAAAACACCCCTTTCCAAGTCAGAGAGTGGTTATCAGCTCAGTTTGGTCACTCAGTCATGTCTGACTCTTTGTGACCCATGGACTGCAGCACTCCAGGCTTCCCTGTACTTCACCAACTACCCGAGCTTGCTCAAACTCCTGTACACCAAATTGGTGACACCATCCAACCCTCTCATCTTTTGTGGTCCCTTTCTCCTCCAGCCTTCAGTCTTGCCCAGCACCAGGGTCTTTTCCAAGGAATCAGTTCTTTGCATCAGGTGGCCAAAGTATTGGAGTTTCAGGTTCAGCATCAGTCTTTCCAATGAATTTTCAAGACTGATTTCCTTTAGGATGGACTGGTTGGATATCCTTGCAGTCCAAGGGACTCTCAAGAGTCTTCTCCAACACCACAGTTCAAAAGCATCAATTCTTCAGTGTTCAGCTTTCTTTATAGGCCAACTCTCACATCCATACATGACTACTGGAAAAACCATAGCTTTGACTAGATGGACCTTTGTGGGCAAAGTAATGTCTCTGCTTTTTAACATTCTGTTTAGGTTGGTCATAACTTTTCTTTGAAGTTGTAAGAGTCTTTTAATTTCACGGCATCAGTGACCATCATCAGTGATTTTCAAACCCATGAAAATAAATTATCCTACTGTTTCCATTCTTTCCCCATCTATTTGCCATGAAGAGATGCGACCAAATGCCATGATATTAGATTTTTGAATGTTGAGTTTTAAGCCAACTTTTTCACTCTGCTCTTTTACTTTCATCAAAAGGCTGCTTAGTTTTTCACTTTCTGGCAAAAGGGTGGTGTCTTCTGCATGTCTGTTGTTATTGATATTTCTCCCGGCAATCTTGATTCCAGATTGTGCTTCCTCCAGCCCAGAATTTTTCATGATGTACTCTGAATATAAGTTAAATAATCAGGGTGACAATACACAGCCTTGACGTATTACTTTCCCAATTTGCAAACAGTCTGTTTTTCCATGTCCGGTTCTAACTGTTTTCTTGATCTGCATACAGATTTCTCAGGAGGCAGTTCAGGTGGTCTGGTATCCCCATATCTTGAAGAATTTTTCTGTTTGTTGTGGTCTACATAGTCAATGGCTTTGGCATAGTCAACAAAGCAGAAGTCACTGTTTTCCTGGAAGTTTCTTGTGTTTCCTATGATCCAATGGATGTTGGCAATTTGATCTCTGGTTTCTCTGCCATTTCTAAATCCAGCTTGAACATCTGGAAGTTCACAGTTCATGTACTGTTGAAGTCTGACTTGGAGAATATTAAGAATTACTTTGCTAGCATGTGGAATAAGTGCGATTGTGCTGTACTTTGAACATTCTTTGGCATTGCCTTTCATTGGGATTGAAATGAAAACTGACTTTTTCCAGTCTTGTTGCCACAGCTGAGGTTTTGAGTGCAACACTTTCACAGTATCACCTTTTAGGATTTGAAATATCTCGACTGGAATTCCATCACTTCCACTAGCTTTGTTCATAGTGATGCTTCCTTAGGCTTCCGTAGTGATGCTTCCTTGACTTCACATCCCATGATGTTTGACTCTGGGTGAGTGATCATCAGTTCAGTTCAGTCGCTCAGTCATGTCCGACTCTTTGCGATCCCATGAATCACAGCACACCAGGCCTCCCTGTCCATCACCAACTCCCGGAGTTCGCTCAGATTCATGTCCATTGAGTCAACACTTCTCATGTGGTGGCCAAAGTACTGGATTTTCAGCTTTAGCATCATTCCTTCCAAAGAAATCCCAGGGCTGATCTCCTTCAGAATGGACTGGATGGATCTCCTTGCAGTCCAATGGACTCTCAAGAGTCTTCTCCAACACCGCAGCTCAAAAGCATCAATTCTTTGGTGCTCAGCCTTCTTCACAATCCAACTCTCACATCCATACATGACTACTGGAAAAACCATAGCCTTGACTAGACGGACCTTAGTTGTCAAAGTAATGTCTCTGCTTTTGAATATGCTATCTAGGTTGGTCATAACGTTTCTTCCAAGGAATAAGTGTCTTTTAATTTCATGGCTGCAGTCACCATCTGCAGTGATTTTGGAGCCCCCCAAAAATAAAGTCTGAGACTGTTTCCATTGTTTCCCCATCTATTTCCCATGAAGTGATGGGACTGGATGCCATGATCTTCGTTTTCTGAATGTTGAGCTTTAAGCCAACTTTGTTACTCTCCTCTTTCAATTTCATCAAGAGGCTTTTTAGCTCCTCTTCATTTTCTGCCATAAGGGTGGTGTTATCTGCATACCTGAGATTATTGATATTTCTCCTGGCAATCTTCATTCCAGCTTGTGTTTCTTCCAGTCCAGCGTTTCTCATTATGTACTCTGCATATAGGTTAAATAAGCAGGGTGACAATATACAGCCTTGACGTACTCCTTTTCCTATTTGGAACCAGTCTGTTGTTCCATGTCCAGTTCTAACTGTTGCTTCCTGACCTGCATACAGATTTCTCAAGAGGCAGGCTAGGTTGTCTGGTATTCCCATCTCTCAGAATTTTCCACAGTTTATTGTGATCCACACAGTCAAAGGCTTTGGCATAGTCAATAAAGCAGAAATAGATGGTTTTCTGGAACTCTCTTGCCTTTTCCATGATCCAGCCGATGTTGGCAATTTGATCTCTGGTTCCTCTGCCTTTTCGGAAACTAACTTGAACATCAGCAAGTTCACAGTTCACGTAATGCTGAAGCCTGGCTTGCAGAATTTTGAGCATTACTTTACTAGCATGTGAGATGAGTGCAATTGTGTGGTAGTTTGAGCATTCTTTGGCATTGCCTTTCCTTTGGGTTGGAATGAAAACTGACCTTTTCCAGTCCTGTGGCTACTGCTGAGTTTTCCAAATTTGCTGGCATATTTGAGTGCAGCACTTTCACAGCATCATCTTTCAGGATTTGAACTAGCTCAACTGGAATTCCATCACCTCCACTAGCTTTGTTCATAGTGATGCTTTATAAGGCCCACTTGACTTCACATTCCACGATGTCTGGCTCTAGATGAGTGATCACACCATCGTGATTATCTGGGTCATGAAGATCTTTTTTGTACAGTTCTTCTCTGTATTCTTGCCATCTCTTCTTAATATCTTCTGCTTCTGTTAGGTCCATACAATTTCTGTCCTTTATCGAGCCCATCTTTGCATGAAATGTTCCCTTGGTATCTCTAATTTTCTTGAAGAGATCTCTAGTCTTTCCCATTCTGTTTTCCTCTATTTCTTTGCATTGATCTCTGAAGAAGGCTTTCTTATCTCTTCTTGCTATTCTTTGGAACTCTGCATTCACACGCTTATATCTTTCCTTTTCTCCTTTGCTTTTCGCCTCTCTTCTTTTCACACCTATTTGTAAGGCCTCCCCAGACAGCCATTTTGCTTTTTTGCATTTCTTTTCCATGGGGATGGTCTTGATCCCTGTCTTCTGTACAATGTCATGAACCTCATTCCATAGTTCATCAGGCACTCTATCTATCAGATCTAGGCCCTTAAATCTATTTCTCACTTCCACTGTATAATCATAAGGGATTTGATTTAATTCATACCTGAATGGTCTAGCAGTTTTGGTTCTCTGGATCATTAAGATCTTTTTTGTGCAATTCTTCAGTGTATTCTTGCCACCTTTCTTAATGTCTTCTGCTTCTATTTGGTCCATACCATTTCTGTCCTTTATTCTGCCCATCTTTGCATGTATTATTCCTTTGGAATCTCTGATTTTCTTGAAGAGATCTCTAGTCTTTCACATTCAATTTTTTCCCTCTATTTCTTTGCATTGATCACTAAGCAAAGCTTTCTTATCTCTCCATTGCCATTCTTTGGAACTGTGTATTCAGATGAGTATATTTTTCCTTTTCTCCTTTGTTTTTAGCTTCCCTTTTTTCTCAGCTATTTGCAAGGCCTCCTCAGACAACCATTTTCCCTTTTTGCATTTCTTTTTCTGGAGATGGTTTTGATCACTGCCTCCTGTACAATGTCACAAACCTCCATCCATAGTTCTTCAGTCATTCTGTCTATTAGATCTAATCCCTTGAATCTAATTGTCACTTCCACTGTACAATCATAAGGGATTTGATTTGGGACATACCTGAGTGATCTAGGGGTTTTCCCCACTTTCCTCAATTTAAATCTGAATTGGGCAATAAGGATTTTATGATCTGAGCTATAGTCAGCTCCCAGAATTATTTTTGCTGATTATGTAAATCTTCTCCATCTTTGGCTGAAAGTAGTTATGGTTCTTTATAATTTTTCCCAGTGTTTATTTATGATGTATATTTTATTAATAAAGATGTTATTTTCAAAATAAAAGGTATGATAATCAAAATTCAAATCATATTTTGTGGTTGGATTTCAAGATAGTGCATACAACAAAGGAACAATTCCTTAAACCAAACATCATTTAATGACATTATATAAAAGCAAAGACGTTGGCATGACTATAACAAGAATGCTTTATTATAGATTATTGAACATATGAAATAACACTGATTGGAGTGACAAGAACAAATTTGTATTTCACCCTTAGCATTCATAACATATTTAAGTTCATGGTTTTCATCTGTATACATTATATATGTATGTATATATATATATATATATATGTTGACTTTTAGTGTAATGTGGAAAATGCTAAGTATTTATTAATCTGAGGTTATTACATGGCAGCCATTAAAGTTTCTAAGTAAGCTAGAAATTTTTAAGAATTTCATTTCTTGTTAGAAAAATTTGTGCATATACTTTATTGAACACCTTTGGTATGCACTTTTGATGATTTTATTTTGTTTTGTAATATCTTTTGCAATGTTTTACAAATATGTTTTACATTTTTTTTATTATAATGAGAAAAGTATAGAGATAACTGAAAGCAAAACCTGGTCATGAATAGACTAGACTGACATTCTTGTGTTCATGTCATAATTTCTCCTGTCCTTTTAAGTAACAAGTGAGCAGGTGGCTCACTGGTAAAGGATCCTTCTGCCAATGCAGGAGACTTGGGTCTTATCCCTGGGTCAGGAAGATCCTCTGTAGGAGGAAATAGCAACCCATTCTAGTAGTCTTTCTTGGAAAATCCCATGGACAGAGAAGCCTGGCGGGCTATAGTCCACAGGATCACAAAAGAGTCAGGCACAACTGAGTGACTGAGGATCCATGCATGCTTCGAATAACACAAAATTACTAAATTTGAAATGGATCTTATTGAAATTTCTGTCTTTATCTATGTCTATCACAAAACTTAGAGTGCACATTTTCAGTTTGTGTGACAGTTATACTCTACTTTCCTGTGAGGAAAAAAAGCTTTAGCAACAGTAAAATATCTAGCACTATGCTCCTTTCATAATATAAATGTGTGTGTATATATATATATATATATATTATTCTCAAAGGCAACTATGTTTCATCTTAACCCAAGCATAGGCATTTCAAATAAAGGATACATACTCTGACTTCAAAGGAATTGCTTAGCAGAATGAATTGAATATGTCTAGCAGAATGTCAGATATTCACATAAAAAGCAGAGGATATAATTTTAACAACTTGAGAAGAATAAAATTAATTCTATTTCAGATTGTTTCTTAACTCTGCTTCTTTGGCATTTCCTTGCTTGGTACTTGAGATTTTTACTTCACAGTGTATTTTATGTTTGTCAAGACAAATTCATCATATAAATGATATTTCAAGAAAAGGACTCTTTTCATGTGTACAGAAATGTATAGTTAAAACCACTTTTTCATAATTATGTAAATTATAAAATTAACTTTTAAGAAGTGTTATTAACTTTATTTATATGAAATAAACTAAATCTCAGTATATTTAGCTACACAATTGCTAGGTGCTCTGCTTTGTAAGCTGCAATATCCTACACACATATTTTTCTTGTTTTAGTAAGGAGTCATGGGCTTATGTCTCAAATACAACACTCACAAATATTTATGTGTTAATAAAGAACTAAATGAAAGAGTCTGGGACAAGAGTCCAGCTTTTTACACTTAGAGGCAATGCTAACATTTGCAAATAACTGTGTTACATAATATTTTATTTTGCCAGGTCATTTTATTATTCTAAAGAATGATCATTGGAAAGAATAAGAGTCAACAGCTAATGAACTAATTAGCCACATTGCAAATCTGTGGTCCCTCTCTTATGTGAGAGAGTTTGTAGGACTGGAAAGACTGAGAAGAGAGTTCAGATTCCCATTTGTAACTGTACAGCTTCAACATTGCTTTTAGTCTCCTGTAACTTTTCACTGGAAGACTCTTAAGAGTCCCTAGGACTGCAGGGAGATCCAACCAGTCCATCCTAAAGGAAATTAGTCCTGCATATTCTTTAAAGGACTGATATTAAAGCTGAAAGTCCAATACTTTGGCCCCCTGTTGTGAAGAACTAACTCATTGGAAAAGACCCTGATGCTGGGAAAGATTGAAGGCAGGAAGAGAAGGGGACAACAGAGGATGAGATGGTTGTATGGCATCACTGACTCAATGGACATGAGTTTTGAGTACACTTTGGGAGTTGGTGATGGACAGGGAGGCCAGGTGTATTGTAGTCCACAGGGTTGCAAAGAGTTGGATGTGATTGAGTGACTGAACTGAACTGAGATTTTCACTTCATAGATGCTGTAGGAATCTAGAAAAAGGAGTAATTTAGGAAAAATATTAGAATTAAATTTGCAGACAGCTTTCTGATTAAATTTAGGATCTGTTATATGATAGGGACTCATATTATAGCCAAAGTCAGAAATAATTCTAAATATGTGAACAAAATTTTCCAAGTTGCTGACTACTTTGGTAAGAGATAGATATTAGCAAATACTATGATCTTCTCATTAAAATATTTACATTGAAATATTTCACTCTTTGATATGTAAGTTTTTATCTTTGAAATATAATTTAGTCTATGATGTTTAAAACTTTTATGGAATTATTTGTTTTTCAATTATTAAACCTTGAGATAGACAAAAATAGAACAAAAATGTGTTGGATTTTTCTGAGAAATAACCTTTTAGAGTCCTAGATGACATAGGCAATCTTTTTTAATTTACATGGCATCTTTGAGCTCCAGATTCACTGAAAATATGTTTAATCATTCTACTGTTATAAAAGGTCTAGTGTAGAATAGATTGTGAACTGTTATGCTTATTTAAATATATTTGAGACATTAAATACATAGCTTTATTGATAAATATATAGGTAATTCCAAGTATCCATGGTATTAGAGATACAGATAACCAAATAATATCTAATTTTTATTTAAAATTGTTTCACACAATGTTTTACATTGCATTTACCTTTAACTTTTTATATTTGAGTGAGAATGGTATTGGTTTGATTATAGAATTAGATTGCTGTCAAATTATGACCAAGAGAAATGAACTCTAGATTAGTTACTAGAAGAAAGCAAGTCTGAAACTGACACTAAACATTTGCTGAAAAAATGCACAAGATTTAAAACCTTATGTTTATAAGTTTAATAATCATAGTGATAATGGTAATCGTTGTTACTGATCATTTACTGAATATTAAGCACACTGCATATATTTTCTTATTTTTGCAGCAACACTATAACAATATACATAGTGGTTTTATTTTTCTACTTACATATGAGCAAAGCTTAGATATGTTACCTAGAATAGCTTTTGTTACATTAATAGTGAATGACAAAACCAGTATAAAAACTCCTGACTCTGTATTCAACCATGAGACTCTTCTACAATGCAGCATTATTCATCATATTTATTGTATTTAACTCGAAGTTTCTTATTAAAATTCAGGGTTTTTAGGGACATCTGTGGTTCAAGGGCATGTGATAATGTTAACATGCACTTATATATTTTACTTTGGTGAATTTAGAAATAATTCCACAGAGTTAAAATATAACAAGCATGTTAAAATTATAACATGAAAAAAAGACTTGTAGCTATTCCCATTCTAAGTAATTTTAATTTATATATTTAGCAATCAATTGTGCTGTAAATCTACAGTGGCCAAGTACTCCCCACTCCTCTTTTCTACAGTAGGGCCAAAGCGATGTAGCCACTGAGGATGATTAGATTCAGCACAGGCTTTATCTTATGTATAACAGAAGGTAGACAAGGTAAAGAAGAATGTAAGTGAGATTTAATTAAAAGCCAGAGGATGACTGAAGGCTTTTGACAAGAATAAATCAATGCTTTTGATCGTAAGACCTTGCAGAGACTTTGCTGCTGTAATAATAGGAAACCAGCACAAGCAATTGCCTTCAGAGCCTTTACCAGCTGTGATACGTTCTTTGGGTCCTGGCTCGTAGGAGAACTTTTGACGTTTATTGAAGCCCTGGAATCTTTCCATCCATTAAAATGGGAGAAATGAAATGATTCCTATACTGTGGCTTTTCTTAGAAGCACCCTCTACATGCTGTAGACATATGGACATTATATATAAAATGGCTTAGGAACTGGAAAAATAGTAAAACATAGGCTAACTGAAAGCAGTAGGAAATTGAGCTCTGTACCAGAGCTTTCGTGTTTGAATCAATTGGAAGACTTTTTGATTAAATAAACTATAGAGCTATATACAGCTCTTAGCATAGGACTATAAGTAAATAAATTGCCTAGGAATATAAGATTATTTTCTGTGTAGTTTAATTAAACTTTTCTGCTCATAACTTGTATAATACTGCTGCTGCTGCTGCTGCTAAGTCACTTCAGTCGTATCTGACTCTGTGCGACCCCATAGACGGCAGCCCACCAGGCTCCCCCGTCCCTGGGATTCTCCAGGCAAGAACACTGGAGTGGGTTGCCATTTCCTTCCCCAATGCATGAAAGTGAAAAGTGAGAGTGAAGTCGCTCAGTCATGTCCGACTCTTAGCGACCCCATGGACTGCAACCCACCAGGCTCCCCGGTCCATGGGATTTTCCAGGCAAGAGTACTGGAGTGGGGGGCTATTGCCTTCTCCGTGTTGAATACTACTAATTGGTAATTACTAGAAATAAGGAAAAGCAAGGATTGTGATGAGACTGGATATCTGTAATTATCTTTGCAATTATTGATGTCTTTTCACTCCAGGTTTTGTCTGTCTTATAAAATGATTGCAAAGTAAATTTGGCTTGGCTTCAGACACATCTCTAGGCATATATCATTAATTTCCACTGGAACTATCATTCCAATGGTATTAGTATTGTTTTGCCGTTTCAAGTGTGCTGTGATAACTTTGTCCTGAGAAATGTTAGCTATACAATTTAAACTCTTTAACTATGCAGAGTCTTTGATTACTGTAGCATGATTTTCTGCCCCTCAGGACCAGTCACTGAGCCAAGAACAAGTTACATCATATAATTAAGTACATATTATGCTTATGCTTCTCTGTGAAATCAACAGAAGTTGCAAAATAATTACTAGTTTCCTCAGATATTCAGTTCAGATCAGTTCAGTCACTCAGTCATGTCCAACTCTTTGCAACCCCATGAATCGTAGCACGCCAGGCCTCCCTGTCCATCACCAACTCCAGGAACCCTCATTAACATTTCCAAACACATTATCTTTCTGAGGAAAATAAAATTATTAATGTTCAACTTTCTATTTGCTTTTTTGTTTGTTTCAGTGAAGTAATTACAAAGGTAAATTAAAAAAAGTTGTAGGTGTTAGAAAACATTTAAATTTTGAGAAATAGTTTTATATAATAAATGTTATATTAAATATGTAGTAAACCTGATGTGGCATTCTACATCTACCCAATGTAGAGAAGGCATCTTACATGTGCCCAGTGACAAGGAGCAGATATGCACTAATGATCTTTCACAGCTCATCTTTGTCCTGATCACTTTGTCTTCTTTACCACACTCACTCATGAGAAATCCATTATTCATCATGCTCACTTCAAAAACTGCTGCTGCTGCTGCTGCTGTTGATGCTGCTGCCACTGCTGCCACTGCTGCCAAGTTGCTTCAGTTGTGTCCGACTCTTAGTGACCACATGGATGGCAGCCTACCAGGCTCCTCTGTCCATGGAATTTTCCAGGCAAGAGTACTGGAGTGGAGTGCCATCGCTTTCTTCCAAAAACTGCTACTGCTAGTAAATATTTAGGAGCTATTTTTAATTGTGCTTTGTTCTTCAAATTTTCTTATTTACCTCTGCATTTATATTTTAGAATTTTTCTTCCCTACCTAGTTGGAATTTCCATTTTTGCAATGATAATCTAAAAATAAAAATAAATAATAAAAATATAATAATGAACAATAATGTTAGTATCAATAATAAAAATAGTTCCTTTCATTTAGTATGAACCAGGTATGATTTTATTTCAGTGTTTTACATACATTATATATTTCGATGCCCCAAGATGTAGGTACTGTTATTCCTATTAAAAAATGAGGAAAAAATGATAGAAAAGCTAAATGATACCTCAAGATCTCAAAAATGAGAAATGGCAGAGCAATCCTTCACACTCAGGTTGACCACATTTCAAAGAACACTACTAACAAATTCATCAAAATGCCTCCTCCCCTTCATACCATTTTCTGTTTCAAATTCTAGGAAGAACTTGCCCCTACTCTCAACCAAACAAGTCAACTTTTCATAGCTTACAGACCATCCAACCTTTTCTCCCTTTCTTTATATTCCCAAAGCCTCAATTTTCTTTAATAAACCTCATCACCTCCACATTCAGAGAGGTGATTCTAAGACCAAGCCAATGAATGCATAGCATGATGTAAACAAGTAAGTGGTCTAGGTTTAGTCCTCTGAACTAAGTGGGGCCTATCAGGCAGAAGGAAAGAATTTTGGTTACTGTAGTTTTTTTATTTTTTATTTTTTGCTTATTTAAGAGAATGATGTTCTTTTTTTTTTTTTTCGCCATCTCTCTCTCTATCCTGAATAACATGATAAATGAAAGTATGCCCTCCAGTTGTCATAGACAACCATTTTTTACTATGACAAGGATGAAATCAACACAGGCAAAGCGAAGACTTTACCCCTGTTGACAATCTTGATCAGCAAATCTTAACAAGTGTGGAGGCTCATTTTTTATTCCCATTCTTTTTTTTTTTTCATAAATTTATTTTCAATATTTTATTTTTAATAATATTTTGCAAGTGTGTTAAAAATGACATCCACAATATCAATATACTATATCCATGTGGTTGATCAAAATTTCTCATAAAATGATAACATTTTGTATCTGTTCACTTTAGTCACTCAGTCATGTTCGACTCTTTGCTATCCCGTGGACTGCAGCATGCCAGGCTTCCCTGTCCATCACCAACTCCCGGAGCTGTATCTCTAACAGCACGCTATTGTGTATGTTGAGTGAGGTAAGGTTGTTGGCAGGAAGATGATAAAAGTATGCCAAGTTACAAAGAAATTTTCTCAATATAGCTCTAAAATTCTCTAACATAATATTAATAGCTCTTTTAGTATCAGATAAGTCAGTAGCTTCAATAGTCTTCTTAATGAAGTTTCAAACAGATATAATCGATTAACAGGTTTTATGGTCCCCCCAACAAAAGATAGCTTAAACCTATGGAAACTGTGGGGCAAGGAAAATTCCAAACTTCCCTTGGCTTCACGTTATCCAAGCCATTAGCACAAGCACAAGTGAGAATAATTAGCATGTCTTGCTACTTTTCGCTTGATTCACTGGCACTTACCATTGCTCACTAAAAGGTCACACACACACACACATACACAAAATGTAGATGCTTTCTTACAAGGGCTCATATATGTCTGCTTTATGGCTTATTTTTAAACCATTTAATTTGGAGATTTTCTGACATTTGGATGCAAAAGCATCCTAAGTGACCCTAAGATTTTAAAAATCATTTAATGTAAAATATTTTCTTATTCGTTGTACATTTTAACTAGAGTCCTGTTACTTTACACTGGCCTTTTGTTCTTTTGGATTCCCATGTTCTCTCTCTCTCTCTCTCTCTCTCTCTCTCTCTTTTCCCCCATATTGCACAAATTTATCTAAGTCCGTTTTTTATCACTCACCTGATGTCTACTACATTTTGTTCTATGATCCTCACTATGCTCCTCAGGGCTTCTTTTGGCATTGCCAATCCTTAAGATTGACTTGTACTTTGCTGCGCTTAATCACCCAGTCGTATTTGACTCTTTGAGACCCCATGGACTATAGCCTGCCAGTCTTCTCTGTCCATGGGGATTCTCCAGGCAAGAGTACTGGAATGGGTTGCCATAACCTCCTCCAGGGGATCTTCCCAGCCCATCGATCAAACCCAGGTCCCCTGCATTGAAGGTGGATTCTTTACTAGCTGAACTACCAAGGAAGCCCAAGGTTGACTTAGCTATCACCAAGATATTCACAGCCCAAGACACTCTACATAGACCTCACTATCTAGACACAAAATATTTCACTCATATACAAAATTAAATACTAATAACTTTTTTAAAAAAGAAAATCATTTCTAGATAAAATAATCTTTAGTGAACTCAGTTGCCATTCTTTATTACCTAGCTATACTAACAGCATTATGTTAATGAATTTAGAGTAGAGATTAAATATAGTTAATAAAATAATCATTGAAAGGGAATAATAGACTTTTTTAAAACTCAGCAAAATGACATCAATAAACCTATGTGACAGAACTTGTCTCATTCAGAATTCTGAGAAGGAAGGCACCCTTCAATCACATTTGTTCCTTATTTTCAAAGGCAGTGGCTTCTGTTCATATGGTTTTTGCTTTTGGAAGACTTGTTTGTTTGTTTTTTTTTTCTTTTTCCTCCATTGTTGGTCATTTTGTCATTTTGAGAGATGAATGGAAAAAATTTCATACTTTAAATTTTCATATTTAAAATATCTGAATGGAGTACTGGCTGCTCAAACATAATATTAGTAAATGTACTTAAAAACCTTTTAATAGCTAAATTGGATGACTCCATGTCTGGCTTTATTTGACTAGATCTAATTTAACTGATGCTTTCAGCATAATTAATCAGATAATGCACTTTAGTGAATGCCATCATTTCATGTCTTAATGACAGGGCTCTAGAGGCTGGTTTTGATGTCAGGGGGTCTTGCCTGACATGACCACCTAGTTTTGTTTTGCTTCTTTTTTTATTCCCTCAGATCAAAAATACTAGGATAAAACCTCCTTAAAATCATGTGTCAAGTTTTAGTTGATAAATGAGTTAGTGTTTGATATTTGCTCCTTTTCACCAAAAAGTCAAAGGAAAAAAATTTTTTTTCAGAAAAATATTAAATAACATGAAAGAGAAAAAATCAGCATGTTAACATTGTCTATAAAAAGAATGGTTATAATATTTTGCAGTGGAAAACTACAATTAAAGATATATTTCAGAACTATAAGGGTAAGCTTATTTATAAATGTGTCCAATGACATTTATATGTATAATTTGTGATAAAAATTAAAATAGAAAAAGTTTCACCTACCAGGCGAATTCAAACATTCAAAAATTATATCACTTTTTTTTAGGTACATATCTCTCTTTAAATCACTTGCCTACTTCTTTACTTACTGTAGTATATGCCTGATTTTATAGTTTTATCCTTGAATCTCTGGTTTCACTCGATCTTGAGTGTCAGATCATCAATCTTTTTCCTATACTGTTTAAAAGTCTAGAAACAAACAAACAAAACTGGAAATAATAAATTAAAATTTTAAAAAGTCTATCATTTTTATTACTAATTAATGTAATTGATCCATGAAGTCGCAAAGAGTCGGACACGACTGAGTGACTGAATTGAACTGAACTGAATGTAACTGAAAAGAGACGTATGAAGTGAAGTGAAAGTCACTCAGTCATGTCTCTAGGCGAACCCTTCAGGCCAGAATACTGGAGTGGGTAGCCTTTACCTTCTCCAGGGGATCTTCACAACTCAGGGTTTGAACTCAGGTCTCCCACATTGCAGGCAGATTCTTTACTAGCTGAGCCTCAAGAGAACCACAAGAATACTGGTGTTGGAGTGGGTAGGCTATCCCTTCTCCAGCACATTTTCCTGACCCAGGAATTGAACCGGGGTCTCCTGCGTTGCAGGTGGGTTCTTTATCAACTAAGCTATCAGGGAAGTCCTAAAAGTGATATATATAAGTACACACTTGTGCCTCGTTGGTGATAATAGTTATAATAAGTTCAGTTCAGTTCAGCTCAGTTGCTTAGACGTGTCAGACTCTTTGCGACTCCATGAATCACAGCACACCAGGACTCCACGTCCATCACCAACTCCCAGAGTTCACTCAAACTCATGTCAATGGAGTCAGTGATGCCATCCAGCCATCTCATACTCTGCCATCCCTTTCTCCTCCTTCCCCCAATCCCTCCCAGCATCAGAGTCTTTTCTATTTTATTTTATTTTATTATTTTATTTTTTAAATTTTAAAATCTTTAATTCTTACATGCATTCCCAAACATGAACCCCCCTCCCACCTCCCTCCCCATAACATCTTTCTGGGTCATCCCCATGCACCAGCCCCAAGCATGCTGCATCCTGCGTCAGACATAGACTGGCGATTCAATTCACATGATAGTATACATGTTAGAATGGCATTCTTCCAAATCATCCCACCCTCTCCCTCTCCCTCTGAGTCCAAAAGTCCATTATACACATCTGTGTCTCTTTCCCTGTCTTGCATACAGGGTCGTCATTGCCATCTACCTAAATTCCATATATATGTGTTAGTATACTGTATTGGTGTTTTTCTTTCTGGCTTACTTCACTCTGTATAATTGGCTCCAGTTTCATCCATCTCAACAGAACTGATTCAAATGAATTCTTTTTAACGGCTGAGTAATACTCCATTGTGTATATGTACCACAGCTTTCTTATCCATTCATCTGCTGATGGACATCTAGGTTGTTTCCATGTCCTGGCTATTATAAACAGTGCTGCAATGAACATTGGGGTACATGTGTCTCTTTCAATTCTGGTTTCCTCGGTGTGTATGCCCAGAAGTGGGATTGCTGGGTCATAAGATAGTTCTATTTGCTATTTTTTAAGGAATCTCCACACTGTTTTCCATAGTGGCTGTACTAGTTTGCATTCCCACCAACAGTGTAGGAGGGTTCCCTTTTCTCCACACCCTCTCCAGCATTTATTGCTTGCAGATTTTTGGATCGCAGCCATTCTGACTGGTGTGAAGTGGTACCTCATTGTGGTTTTGATTTGCATTTCTCTAATAATGAGTGAAGTTGAGCATCTTTTCATGTGTTTGTTAGCCATCCGTATGTCTTCTTTGGAGAAATGTCTATTTAGTTCTTTGGCCCATTTTTTGATTGGGTCGTTTATTTTTCTGGAGTTGAGCTGCATAAGTTGCTTGTATATTTTTGAGATTAGTTGTTTGTCAGTTGCTTCATTTGCTATTATTTTCTCCCATTCAGAAGGCTGTCTTTTCACCTTGCTTATATTTTCCTTTGTTGTGCAGAAGCTTTTAATTTTAATTAGATCCCATTTGTTTATTTTTGCTTTTATTTCCAGAATTCTGGGAGGTGGATCATAGAGGATCCTGCTGTGATTTATGTCGGAGAGTGTTTTGCCTATGTTCTCTTCTAGGAGTTTTATAGTTTCTGATCTTACATTTAGATCTTTAATCCATTTTGAGTATATTTTTGTGTGCGGTGTTAGAAAGTGATCTAGTTTCATTCTTTTACAAGTGGTTGACCAGTTTTCCCAGCACCACTTGTTAAAGAGATTGTCTTTTCAAATGAGTCAACTCTTCGCATGAGGTGGCCAAAGTACTGGACTTTCAGCTTTAGCATCATTCCTTACAAAGAAATCTCAGGGCTGATCTCCTTCAGAATGGACTGGTTGGATCTCCGTGCAGTCCAAGGGACTCTCAAGAGTCTTCTCCAACACCACAGTTCAAAAGCATCAATTCTTCGGCACTCAGTTTTCTTAACAGTACAACTCTCACATCCAAACATGACCACTGGAAAAACTATAGCCTTAACTAGACAGACCATTGTTGGCAAAGTAATGTCTCTGCTTTGGAATATGGTACCAAAATTGATCATAATTTTCCTTGCAAGGAGTAAGCATCCTTCAATTTCATGGCTGCAATCACCTTCTGCAGTGATTTTGGAGCCCCCCCAAAAATAAAGTCTGATACTGTTTCCACAGTTTCCCCATCTATTTCCCATGAAATGATGGAACCAGATGCCATGATCTTCGTTTTCTGAATGTTGAGCTTTAAGCCAACTTTTTCATTCTCCCCTTTCACTTTCATCATGAGGCTTTTTAGCTCCTCTTCACTTTCTGCCATAAGGGTCATGTCATCTGCATATCTGAGGTTGCTGATATTTCTCCCTGCAATCTTGATTCCAGCTTGTGCTTTATCCAGCCAGGAATTTGGTATGATGTACTCTGCATATAAGTTAAATAAGCAGGGTGACAATATACAGCCTTGATGTACTCCTTTTCCTATTTGGAACCAGTCTGTTGTTCCATATCCAGTTCCAACTGTTGCTTCCTGACTTGCATTTAGGTTTCTCAAGAGGTCAGGTGGTCTGGTATTCCCGTCTCTTTCAGAATTGTCCACAGTTTATTGTTATCCACACAGTCAAAGGATTTGGCATAGTCAATAAAGCAGAAATAGATGTTTTTCTGGAACTCTCTTGCTTTTTTCATGATCCAGCAGATGTTGGCAATTTGATCTCTGGTTCCTCTGCCTTTTCTAAAACCAGCTTGAACATCTGGAAGTCCACGATTCATGTATTGTTGAAGCCTGGCTTGCAGAATTTTGAGCATTACTTTACTAGCATGTGAGATGAGTGCAATTGTGAGGTAGTTTGAGCATTCTTTGGCATTGCTTTTCTTTGGGATTGGAATGAAAACTGACCTTTTCCAGTCCTGTGGCTACTGCTGAGTTTTCCAAATTTGCTGGCATATTGAGTGCAGCACTTTCACAGCATCATCTTTCAGGATTTGAACTAGCTCAACTGGAATTCCATCACCTCTGCTAGCTTTGTTCGTAATGATGCCTCCTAAGGCCCACTTGACCTCACATTCCAGGATGTCTGGCTCTAGGTGAGTGATCACACCATCGTGATTATCTTGGTTGTGAAGATCGTTTTTGTACAGTTCTTCTGTGTATTCTTGCCACCTCCTTTTAATGTCTTCTGCTTCTGTTAGGTATGTACAATTTCTGTCCTTTATCAAGCCCATCTTTCATGAAATATTCTCTTGGTATCTCTAATTTTCTTGAAGAGATCTCTAGTCTTTCCCATTCTTTGTTTTCCTCTATTTCTTTGCATTGATCACTGAGGAAGTTTTCTTTCTTTTTAAAAATTTATTTATTTTTATCTTTTATTGTTGGCTTTTTATAATGTTTTAATTATCAATTTATTCATTTTAATTGGAGGTTAATTACTTTACAATATTGTTTTGGTTTTTGCCATACATCAACACAAATCCACCACAGGTATACACGTGTTCCCCACCCTGAAACCCTCCTCCCTCCCCATACCATCCCTCTGGGTCATCTCAGTGCACCAGCCCCAAGCATCCAGTATCATGCATCGAACCTGGACTGGTGATTCATTTCATATATGATATTATACATGTTTCAATGACTTTCTCCCAAATCATCTCACTGTCCCTCTCTCCCACAGAGTCCAAAAGACTGTTCTATACATCTGTGTCTCTTTTGCAGTCTCACATACAGGGTTATCTTATCTTTCTAAATTCCATATGTATCCATTAGTATACTATATTGATGTTTTTCCTTCTGGCTTACTTCACTCTGTATAATCAGCTCCAGTTTCATCTACCTCATTAGAAGTGATTCAGATGTATTCATTTTAATGGCTGAGTAATACTCCATTGTGTATATGTACCACAGCTTTCTTATCCATCCATCTGCTAATGGATATCTAAGTTACTTCCATGTCCTGCCTATTATAAACAGTGCTGTGATGAACATTGGGGTACATGTGTCTCTTTCAATTTTGGTTTCCTCAGTGTGTATGCCCAGCAGTGGGATTGCTGGGTCATAAATTATCTCTCCTTGCTCTTCTTTGGAACTTTGCATTCAGATGCTTTTATCTTTCCTTTTTTCCTTTGCTTTTTACTTCTCTTCTTTTAACAGCTATTTGCATGGCCTCTACAGACAGCCATTTTGGTTTTTTTTTGCATTTCTTTTCCAAGGGCATGGTCTTGATCCCTGTCTTCTGTACAATGTCACGAACCTCCATCCACAGGTCTGAATTGAAAAGTTCTGGTGACTTTTAGGGTGAAACCTGCCATAAAGACTAGGAAGACTGACTTTGGAAAAAATGTCTCAGAATAAAATGAAAGAAGATTGAAAAATGAGTCAAAAGGTATTTCAATGTCATTATTTTTAATGAAGTTTCTTTCTTTCTTTCTTTCTTTTTTTTTTAAGGAAATTACCCTATTTGATCTGTGAAAAGCTAGCCAGCAGATTTTAAATTTAGATGTAAATACAGCCAAAGGAGTCAGGGTTAAAGTGTAGGTAGTTTTTTAAGCATTTGTGAAACAGTTTACCAGTTCATTGTTTTTCTTTTCTCAATCACAATGAAATAAATACATATAAAAATAAAAATATATATATCATACTTCATAGCAATTATTTCTATGTTCATCAACTTGTATAATTTTCAAAATGACATTCTGAATTATGTGATATGAAAAAAAGACTCAGAAAGATGCATATATTGATTAATAATTTGTTCTACATTTACATCAGTTTTATGTGATACTGTGTTGACATGATTATATTATGCTCAGGCTAAAGATCAGCCCTATTCCCAAGCAGCTAAATACTTTTATTTAGGATACACATATACAAAGGATGAAATCCATGGAAGAAAGATTAAAAATAATTAAAATAAAATTAATAAAAATATTTATCCAACAGAAGTGAAGAAAGAAAAGAGGCAATGAAGGAAATATATGAAATACATAATCCCACAGCAAATGCAGATTTTGTATTTCTAATACCAGGCATAGACACATTGACTGTGTCATTGCTGTTATATATTTCACTCTGCCTTATCTCCTGTTAACGTAAAAGAATGCAAGGTGGCTTAATTCTAATCTCATGTAGTCATGCCTACTGTAGTTGCAGCAATGCCTAGCCTCACTCTCTTTTGAAATATTAACTTTCTTTTCTACTAAGTCTTCTTCACATCTGGGATGAATTTTGGCCTATTCCAGATCTCAGTCTTTGTTTAACTTATATTATCTATATACTTTCATTTGTTTGAAAATCTCATCTAATCTCATGGTTCAAATACTAACCAGAGGATGATATCTTATAGTTTATGTTTCTAGACTACTCCTCCCCACAAGCTCCATACCTTTTTATTTGTACTCACTGCAAGCTTGTTTTGTCCAGAGCTGAACTTCTGGTCCCTCTTCCAAACTTGGCTCATCTCTCAGTCTCAGTTGATGCAGCACAACTTGTTCTGTTCACCAGGCAAAATCTTAAAGTAATCTTCATTTTATTCTTTCTTTCTAATTGTACATTCAATATGCTACTAAATCCCATTATTTTTATCTTCAAAGATACCTGGAACCCAGCCAGTCTTTTCTTTTCATCCAGGTTAAAATCAACCCCATTTGAGCCCCTATTGTTAACCCAGATAATCACAATGGCCTTCACTGGTTTAATAAAATCTATTATTTCTGTGCTTCACTCTATTTTTTTTTCTTTAAAAAAGAGTGAGCCTTTTAAAATATATGTCAAATCAAGTGATTTACCAGATCAAATCATTTGATGGTTTTATGTATTATCCAGGGGAGAAACCAAAATGTTTATAATACCTAACAAATAAGGTAACCATACAATATATCACTCAAACAGGGATATTTTTGAAAATGAAAAGGGGTCCCAAGTCTTAATTATACTAGTCTAGAAGTGTGAATGAAGGTTGCATTGGACAATCCTGGACATACGGTCACCATACATCAAAGGTCTTGTACAATCTTTCCCCTTGTTACTCCTTCAATTTTATCTCCTCCTATTAACCCTTTTAATCATTCTACAGCCATACAAACCTCCTTGCTTTTTCTCTAAAATGCAAGGGCACTTGCACATTTGCACTGTTATTTTCTCTTTGCCTGCAACACACATCTCTAAGATAATCCATGATTCATTCCTTATCTACCTCAGATCTTTTTTCAAATGTCTACCAGCTCTTTCTGACCAAGCTATTTAACATGTCAGAAAGTGAAAGTGAAAGTGAAGTCGCTCAGTCGTGTTCGACTCTTTGCGACCCCATGGACTGTAGCCTACCAGGCTCCTCCCTCCATGGGATTCTCCAGGCAAGAGTGCTGGAGTGGGTTGCCATTTTCCTTCTCCAGGGGATCTTCCTGACCCAGGGATCGAACCCAGGTCTCCCGCATTCCAGACAGACACTTTAACCTCTGAGGCACCAACTTAAGAATGATTCTTACACCTATTGCTGATTCATATTTCCTCTATAACATTTATCACTTTCAGATAAACTGTGTATTATTTTATTTATTGCTCGTGTACCCTCCTCCACTAAAATATAAGCTCCTTATAGAGAAATGTTTTTTTGTTGGTACTATTTGTCTAGTCTATTTGGGATATAGTTTTATAAGGAAGTATTTATTATTCAGTCAGTAAAGAATCCATCTGCAATGCAGGAGACACAGGTTTGATACCTGGCCTGGGAAGATCTGGAGAAGGAAGTGGCAACCCACTCCAGTATTCTTGCCTGGGAAATCCCTTGGACAGAGGAGCCTGACAGCCTACAGCTCATGGGGTCACAACAGTTGGACACAACTTAAAAACTAAACAACTACTACCATACCTTGCATAAGTTTATATGGATTTTATTTTCTCTCTCCCAAATCACACGTCTGAAAACTCTTAAACTGAAATTCACAAGGTTTGCCAAATACCTTCAATGCCTGATTACTTGACTATGACTGACTTTAGTACAAATTCATGAATATATTTAAGATCTTCCTGAATAAAGTGAGAAGATTGCAGGAGGGGGAAATGTCCATGCAAGTACTCAGTTCAACATGTAACCAGGAAATGAAATTTCTAAGACAGAATTTTAAAAGTGACTAAATCTAATAGTTGGTTGCCTTGTGCTTCAATTTGACCTCATTTCCCAAATGCCTCCAGATGTATAAAGATTGAAGATTTATTTAAAATAAAGTCAATATTCATGTTATCTCCTTAGGTATATTTGAGGGAGCTAAGATATCAGGTGGTTTCTTAAAATTCTTTCAGACATTAGAATCCTCATTGCGTCACACATCTGTTCTCTTCTCTAGTCTGAAAACCTCGTAGAGTAGTACCAGTTGTGCTCATGGCTTTTAAGAAAGCTGTACATTTTGTCTGTGGTTACCTAAAGTTGAAAGGCTAACTTATATTAGTAAATAAGCTATTTTATGGGCTTCCCAGGTGGTGTTAATGGTAAAGAACCTTTCTGCTAATGCAGCAGATGTAGGAGATATGGGTTCAATCCCTGGGTCCAGAAGATCCCTTGGAGAAGGAAATGGTAACCCTCTTCAGTATTCTTGCCTAGACAGTTCCATGGATAGAGGAGACTGGAAGGCTTTAGTCCATAGGGTCACAAAGAGTTGGATATGACTGAGCACAAGGCTGTTTTATATGACAACTGTGACATAATTTTTCACTACGGCAGGTGGTAGTGTCCAAAGTCTCCTAAATGAATTTTTTTTCCTGTTTTTATCTCTACCTCTTCTCTCTTCATAAAGGACCGCAATATTACTTTGTCCAGAAGGAAGAACAGAACCATGACTTTTACTTTTTTTTTTTAACCTAGTCATCTCATTGCATTAAAAAAAAAATGCATATAAACTTGGGAAAACAAATATAAAAATTCATGTCATCCAAAATTGGGTACAGGATTTCAACGTTAGCTAAAGATGTTCTGTGACATTTGACAATGTTATATTAGCCTTGTTATTTTTTATCTTTCAGAAGATATCTTCTAAAGAAATGATTACTATAACATGAACAAAACATTATCTGTATTACTCATAGTTAATTCTAATTGTGTTTCTCCATCTATATATTATCTTACAATAATAGTCGTTTTATAGTGGATTAGCCCATGAAGAAAGAGTAATTCTTCTTGTCTATGACATGTTTTATTTATTTATTTATTTATTTAAATTTTAAAATCTTTAATTCTTACATGCATTCCCAAACATGACCCCCCCTCCCACCTCCCTCCCCACAACATCTCTCTGGGTCATCCCCATGCACCAGCCCCAAGCATGCTGCACCCTACATCAGACATGGACTGGCGATTCAATTCTTACATGATAGCTGTGGTACATATACACAATGGAGTATTACTCAGCCGTTAAAAAGAATTCATATGACATGTTTTAAAAAGATATGTTATAACATCTGTTTGTTAAGTGTTAAATCCTTTAAAGATCAGCTGTCTTTAGTTTCAAAATTTAACAAAGAAGACAAATATTCTTGGGCAAACTTCTAAAATACTCAAGTGTCTGAGAAGTACAATTTGTTATTTTCTAATTGATGATATTCCCTATAGGCATTGATGTTCTTTACTACATGGCTTAATCAAGATAAATACATATTAACCTACTGATATTCAAATTTCAACTAAATATTCATACCTATACTATCATTAATTTATAATAGATTGTTTGTACCTTCTTCAACTCACATGTCTTAAGAATTTTGTGAAAGTCAAATATTTCTGAATGCAGTATTATTTGAGAGAAAAAGCACAAACTTTGCATTCAAGATAACTGAGCTCTTTTTATTGCCTCTCAAATCATAAGCTATGTAAATTTTGAAAATTAAACATACCTTCCTTTGCTTTCATTTATATCTCTGAAAATAGGAATTACATTTATGATCATATTATGAATATTTGAATCTGGTAGAACTTGTGTAGGTAAGAAAGGGCCTTGTTAGTAAGAAGTAGTATTTGAAATTGCCTCATAAGAATGAGGGGAGGGGGCTTCCCTGGTAACTCAGCAGTAAAATATCCACATGCATTGAAGGAGACTCAGGTTTGATCCCTGGGTTGGGAAGATTCTCTGGAGAAGGAAATGGAAACCCACTCCAGTATTCTAGCCTAGGAAATGCTATAGAAAGAGGAGCATGGTGGGCTGCCGGGAGCCAGCATGAGAGATCCCACCCATGACAAGGTCATGCAGAGAAGCCTGATGGGCAAGGCGAGTCAGGTCTCAGGGGTGCCCCCTGGATTTTCCTGAACATCTACCCCCAAAAACCAGAGTCTGCCTTCTTTACTGTGTTATGCTTTCCACCTACTCTTCTGACATTAACAGGGGACTGTCCCCCCACCACATTTTCCTAGGAAAAAGTTAATTTAGAGCTTTTAAATAACAAATCTCCTGGGCATAATACGAGTGGTTCAATCCAAAAACCCCTCTGATGGCTTTCTAGCCTGCCTGCCGGACTCTTACAGCTGCACATATGATTATTTGTGGCCTCTCGACTGCAAGAGGCACAGGAGGCTTAAAACATCCTAGGAATGTAGGGGCTTCTGAGGAGTCAAAATTATTAAAATAGGACTGATTAAAGGTTTCATTTGTTGAGCCAATACTTGCTGTCAAATTTTCATATCTTTTATTTGTAGATATAGTTAGTATATAGAAAAAAAACAGGTAATAGACACGGTATTAGCAACATTAGATCTTTGAGTTAAGTACTTTCTTTGTTATAACCCACTGCACCTTTGTTCCACAGGAATGTAACTTTATTTAGTACTCTGAGGATGATGCAGAGTAAATAAAAGACTCTTCTAGGGAAAAAGAGCTTTTCTGGTTGATAGACATTTATCCAGGAAGAGAGCCATAAAAATGTTAACAAGCCTCTTGGCCAGAAGATAATGTAAACCACCTGAAACCTTTTGTATACAGGAAGGTATGCAAAAAGAAAGGCTGGTCTCAATGAGGGTCAGGACTGCTGCCCCTGCATAACTCTGCATATTCCATTATTTCTTTATGTACAAGTTGGGGTATATTAGCTGATTTTGAAAATAAAGTGGTGAGTCTTGCACCAATGCTGGCCTCCCCCATGTCACTCTTTTCTCCCCTTTTCTGGCTGAATTCCCATCTGGAGCGTGGAGACTCACCAAGTCTACTTACTTGCCCTGGCTTCTAAGAGCCACATGAGAGGGAGCCCAAGGTGGGGCACCCTCCGCTACTCAGGTGGGCTCCGGTGGCCTAATGTAGATGGTGCAAACCTCTTGTCTCGAGGTTTTATTAGTTTTCCATGTAAACCAAGTTATTCTGCATCTTTTCTCCACTAATTTTCCTACTACACTATTCTTTCCTAATCTCTCTGTATTTCTAATTAAATAGTCCTTTTCCAGACTCCGACTCCATCCCTGCTTCGAATTCCCTGGATCCACTGGGGCTGGACCCCGGCAGCAGGCCACAGTCCTTGGGGTTGCAAGAGTCAGACACAACTTAATGCCTACACTACCATAAGAATGGGAGTATAGCTAAAGTTTCAAGTGGACTGAAATTAAGTCCTAGAGCCCTGTTAAAAAGCCAGTAAGTCACTCAAACTGAATATTTTTGTGTGTGGTTTCTGTTTTCTTCAATTCTAGGGGTCTTGTTGACTTCTAAGTTCACATGGGCAGAAAAATGTCTTTTAAAAAAGTTAATTTTGAAATTTATCAGTTCAAAAATAAATCAAAACCTAAACTAAGCAGTTTTTGCTTCAATTTCAAATTCCCAGTTGATAGACAATTATTGACTCATTTTTATTCAAGTGATCAGTTACTTAGGGACATATTTTCAGAGGCCAGAGTATCAGCATCAAATTGTACAAAGCTGGTTTCTGCTGCAAGCAAATGAACAGATAGAATAGGGTAAGAAGAGATATTTAAATACTAAACAATGCCTGTTTATTTTGTATTTGTTGCTCTCTATAGTCAGGGAGATACTACAAGAATGAAAATATTAAGTATAGGGTCTGGCTAGTAGTTAATATTTTACTTGTAACTACAAACATTGCCATTCTGGTGAAGTGGTATAATCATTCCTTTCACAGTTATACAGAAGTAGAAAACCAAACATTGGTACAAACACCTTAAGAATGTCTTAGGAAATAGGCATCAGTGAATGGTGTAAGAACAGAACAGAATACTGTAAATCATATTAGATACAATGTGGCAACTGAGAAAACCTTCCTTGTGAACACGTTTGAAAAAGCCCCTGTGACTCCATAGAGCAATTACTTACTTAGACCTATATTTGAATGGAGTCTGGATGTTTTATATGGTGTTAAGGAGCATAGAGAAAGAGAAATACTATTTCATAAATGCTATTGTTGTCAATGCATCAGGTTGGTGAAAGTAGTTTGACTTCCAGATTAGTTTAACTGAGAAACATGTGTCTACATGGGCAGCAATTACTGTGATTTAGAGATTGTATATATTACCGACATCTAGCTCTTATATTTTTAGGCACTAAGCTAAACCACATTGCACAAACCCTCTTGCTTAAAGGTGGAAACATGTGGCTATGTTCTCCACAATGGTAGAAACAATGTAGGAAATGTCCAACCAGTCCATACAGTATACTGTATGCCATTACCTTCTTGGTACATCTAAGTCTTTGGGGGCCTAGAACTCAGTGGAGATGTTAAGCATAATAATGCCTTTCTTCCTAGTTCTCTACTTACAACAGTCACCCAAGAAAACTGGTCAACAAGGGACATTCTAGCTAGTATAAAAAAATAACTCTAAACTCTATTGTGTTAAACTGCTGAAATGTGAGTTGCTTGTCTCCAAATCTAGCACTCATCCTAGCTATTATACAAAGACTGCAATGTAAAGTAGGTTAGAGCAAAAATTTCAAATGATGGAAAATAACAAAAATAAAACAAAAATGGAGAATCAAAAGAAAGATCTAACATCTGGCCAATAGGCTCTCTCAGTTGGGGAAAGAGAAGAATAGAGTAGGAATCATCAAAAGATGGTGATGATGGTGATGATGGTTTCTAGAGATAATGAACTTTTCTCTTAAAGAAGAACTAGTGTCAAAAGAAAAGAGATTACTGGGCATGCACTATTTCTCACATTTTTTTTCGAAGTAAAAAGAAAATAAAAACTTTAAAGAGGAAAATTGAAGTTCTTACAATCAGAGGTTATTGTCTAGGATACAAGTTGAGAAAGGATCTGGATACAGTCAGTACCACACCTAGATGTAACTCATCCATTTTAGGCAGGATGATGGGTAGCTAATGTAGGATGGCCTTTATGAAACAATGGACTTCAATATTATTTAACATACTTAAATGTTTTGAAAATATATTAACAGACATTAGAGCATTTGGAGAAAATTGGTAAATTTGTAAAGAAAATCAGCAAAATTTAAAAATGCTAAAGCTATAAACTTGTGGGGAAATTTAAAAGAAGATTATCATAATATACTCTTCAACTGAGAAGAGAATGCTATTTACATAGCTGTAATAATATAAATATTGATTATCAGTTTACCAAAAGTATGACATAATTCAGGCTTTCCAGGTGGTGCTAGTGACAAAGAACCTGCTTGCCAGTGTAGGAGACAAGATACAAGGGATTGATCGCTGGGTTGGGAAGATCCCTTGGAGAAGGAAATGACAATGCACTCTAGTATTCTTGCCTGAGAAATTCCATGGACAGAGGAGGTGGCAGGCTACAGTCCATAGGCTCTCCAAGAGTTGGACACAACCAAAGGGACTTAGCACACACATGGCATAACTCATGTAGTGTGGGAGGTAAAATTGTGTGTGTGTGAGTGTGTGGAAAGGATATTAAAGTGAGCCAATACCCTTAATTATCATACATAATAGGGAGTCAATGACTAATATCTAAAATCTAAATTAAGAAATAAGCATGTAAGCAAATAGCTTAGAAAAATGGATATAAGTGCTTGAAGATACATCTAGAGAATTAAAATGGTTGTGCCTGGGGGAATAAATTTACATACTAGATAAGAATGAGACAAATGATGCCGCTTTTGTTATTAGCACTAATTTGTTTTATGTTCATGAATATTTTAACAATTTTTAATTCAATAGATTATGTCCAGATGTGCAGGGTGTAGGTTGATATAGGCTTGATTTGAATTTTTTATTATTTCAGTTATAGAAAAACATGTTCTCTGTATATGCATGTAACCCCAGTTTGATGTAATGTCTTGTATATTAGAATGACAGAACCACTAGAGTATATATTTTGTAAAAGGGAATACAATCTTTACTGTCTTTATTCTTTGGGAGAAAATCATATCAGACATATTTGGTCATAATTGCTCCTGAAAGTTTTTCATTTAAAAAGTATTAATTTTCTGAAATGTTCCAGGTGACTGTCATTAAATAAACACCTTCACCCTATTCAAACATAGTGCCTATAATCAACTTTTTGTTCCATGCTAAGTGACAAGTCTTCATCAAAGTTGTAAAAAAGATGACCTGCAATATAGATTCAGTCTAATCTTTTGAAAATCAAGGTGGGTAAGATCGACGGATTCACTCCTAAAACCAAAATAAATTATTATTTTAACCACCAAAATTTTACATTTTCTCTCTTATCAATACCTTATACTTTTCACCAAAAATCAATACAATGGAGAAAAATTACCGAAATGTATCAAGTACTTCATATCCCTCCAAAGCACGTACTAACATTTTAGCCTAGTTTTTTTTATTCCCTCTTCCATTTTAACTGTAAGATTCCCCTTCATGGATCACATGGCAAAGGGATTTGCTTAACTCAATGAAGCTTTGAGATGGGTCATAGTGAAGAGTTCTGACAAAACGTGGTCCTTTAAAGAAGGGAATGGAAAACCACTCCAATATTCCTGCCATGAAAACCCCTGAACACCACAAAAAGGCAAAAACATATAGCAATAGAAAATGAGCCCCCATGTCAGAAGCTGTCCAATATATTACTGGGGGAAGAGCAGAGGACAATTACTAATAGCTCCAGAAAGCACGAAGTGGCTATGCCAAAAAAGAAACAACCCTCAATTTTGGATATGTCTGGAGGTGAAAATAAAGTGCTATGCTGTAAGAAACAATATTGTGTAGGAACCTGGAATGTTAGTTCTATTAATCAAGGTAAATTGGATATGGTCAAGCAGTAGATGGCAAGACTAAACTTCAACATTTGAGGAATCGAGGAACTAAAATGAATGGGAATAGGTGAATTTAATTCAAATGACCATTTTATCTTACTGCTGTAGGCAAGAATTCCTTACTAGACAGGATGATGTCAGTTCCTTTCCAAGGCAAGCCATTCAGCATCACAGTAATCAAAGTCTATGCCCCAACAACTAATGCTGAAGAAGCTGAAGTTGACTGTTTCTATGAAGATCTATAAGACCTTCTAGAACTAATAAAATGAAGCAGGACTATAAGGTTCTTGCCCTGTCACCACACCTCTGTTTGCCTTTTGCCTGTGGAAAGCTCTAGTAAAAATTTAAGTTTAACCAGAAAAGTGAGAAATGCTAAAACAAAGAAAAACTGTCAAAGGAGATTAAATAATAATGATGTAGTCATTAAGCATAGTCAAGGACTTTTACTTCTTTCTCAAGGGCTATAGATATTCTGAGTCATATCCTATGAGCTGTCTTATACCTTCCAAAACATCAGGTGGAGAAGTTAACTGCATGATGATCAGACTGTACCCAAGAGATGAGCTGCCACAATTCTGAGCTGACCACACAAGCAATGGGAATGAATGGCTGGAACTGAAGATTAATTGTACCTAAAACAATCAAGGTGATGCTGGTCAGACAATTGATGACCAATCTGAAGATGACTGTCACAGATGACTGTGGTATTTCTGCATATAACTCCCTCACCAAACTGTGTATAAGAGCTCTCACCCCCTACTCTTTGGGGGAAGCAGGAGAGTTGACCCACCGTCTACCCTCAGTTGTCAGCATCTAAAATAAAACAAACTTTCCTTTCCACCAACTTGGCCTGTTTATTGGCTTTTAAGCAACAAGTGCTCAGACTCTGCACAAATTCCTTTCAATAACACTAACAGCAAGAAAAGATGTCTTTTTCATCATAGGGGATTGGGAAGAAAAAGTAAGAAGTCAAGCGATACCTGCAATAACAGACAAACTTGGCCTTGGAATACAAAATAAAGCAGAGAAAAGGCTAATGGAGTTTTGCAGAGAGAATACACTGGTCATAGCAGAAACTCATTTCCCACAAGAGATGACTCTACACATGGACATCACCAAATGATCGATACTGAAATAACATTGAATATATTCTTTGCAACTAAAGATGGAGAAGCTCTATACAGTTAATGGAAAAAAAAAAAAAGAAAAAAGAAAAAAAAATACCTAGAGCTGACTGTGTCTCTGATCATCAGCTCCTTATTGCAAAATTTAGACTTAAATTTAAGAAAGCAGGGAAAACCATTATATCATTCAGACATGACCTAAATTACATCCTTTATGATTGTACAGTGGAAGTGACCAATAGTAATAGTTTGCAGGCATTAGAGCTGATGAACAGAGTGCCTGAAGAACTATGGACAAAGGTTCATAACATTTTACAGGATACTGACCAAAATAATCCCAAAGAGAAAGAAATGCAACAAGGAAAAGTGGTCGTCTATGGAGGCGTTCTGAATAGCTGAGGAAAGAAAAGAAGTGAAAGGCAAGTGAGAAAGGAAAACATATTCCCAACTGATTGCAGGATTCCAGAGAATAGCAAGGAGAAATAAGAAGGATGTCTTAAATGACCAATGCAAAGAAAACAATAGGAAAGGAAAGCCTAGATATCTCTTCAAGAAAATATCTAGGGAACATTTCATGCAAGACTGGGAATGATAAAGGACAGAAACCATAAGGACTAACCACAGCAAAGAGTTTAAGAAGAGGTGGCAAGAACATGAAGAAGAACTATACAAAAACGGTCTTACTGAGTGGGATAACCATGATGGTGTGATCACTCACTTAGAGCCAGACATCCCGAAGTGTGAAGTCAGTGGAAGAATTACTATAAACAAAGCTAGTGGAGGTGATGGAATTCTAGCTGAGCCATTCAAAACCCTGATCAGATGGTACTGTTAACGTTTTGCACCCAGTCTGTCAGCAAATTTGGAAAACTCAATAGTGGTCACAGGACTGGAAAAAATCAGTTTTCATTCCAGTCCCAAAGAACGGTCATGCCAAAGAATGTTTTACTACAGTAGAATTGTACACATCCAACAAGCTAGCAAAGTAATGCTCAGAATCCTTCAGACTATGCTTCAGCAGTATATGAACTGAGAACTTAGATATACAAGCTGGATTTAGAAAACACAGAAGAACAAGAGATCAAGTTGCCAATATCCACTGGATCTCTAGAGAACAAGGAAATTCCGGAGGGTGTGTGTGTGTGTGTGTGTGTGTGTGTGTATATATATATATATATATATATATATATATATATAATTTCTGCTTCGCTGATTACAAGAAAGCTTTTGATTGAATGATCACAACAAACTGGAAAATTCTTAAAGAGATGAGGTAAAGTCTTGACCTTACTGGTCTCCTGAGAAACTTGTATACAAGTCAAGAAGAAACAGAATCAGACATGGAACAACAGACTGGTTCAGAACTGGAAAAGGAGTTAGATAAAGCTGTATACTGTCACCCTGCTTATTTAATTTATATGCAGAGTACATTATGCAATATATGGGGCTGGATGAATCACCAGCTGGAATCAAGATTGCAGGGAGAAATGACAACTTCAGATATGCAGATGATACCACTCTAATGGCAGAAACTGAAGAGGATCTAAAGAGCCTCTTGATGAGGGTGAAAAAGGAGAGTATAAAAGCTGTCTTAAAACTCAACATTAAAAAAACTAAGATCATGACTTCCAGTCCATCACTTCATGGCAAATACATGGGGAAAAAATGAAGCAGTGACAGGTTTTATTTTCTTGGACTCCAAAATCACTGCAAATGGTGACTGCAGCCTTGAAATTAAGATACTTGCTCCTTGGAAGGAAAGTTATGGCAAATCTAGGCAGCATATTAAAAACAGACACTTCATTTTACAGACAAAAGTCCATATACTTAAAACTAATGTTTTGCCAGTAGTCATGTATGGATGTGAGTGTTGGACCATAAAGAAGTCTGAGTACCAAAGAATTGATACTTTTGAGCTTCTGTGCTTGGAAAGACTCTTGAGTATTCCTTGGACTGCAAGGAGATCAAACCAGTCAATCCTAAAGGAAATCAAACCTGAATATTCATTGGAAGGACTGATGCTGAAGCTCCAACAGTTTGGCCACCTGATGCAAAGAGTCGACTCATTGGAAAAGACTGTGAAGTTGGGGAAGATTGAAGGAAAAACGGCAAGGGGGTGGTAGAAAATGAGGTGGTTAGTTATCTTCTCTGAATCAATGGACATGAATTTGAGCAAACTCTGGGATATATTGAAGGACAGGGGAGCCTGGAGTGCTGTAGTCCATAGGGTCACACAGGGTTTAATACTAGTTAGTTGACAGAATAACAACTGTAGAATTATATTGTGTACATAATTTTTTTTTTAATTTTAAAATCTTTAATTCTTACATGCATTCCCAAACATGAGCCCCCCTCCCACCTCCCTTCCCATAACAACTTTCTGGGTCATCCCCATGCACCAGCCCCAAGCATGCTGCATCCTGCGTCAGACATAGACTGGCGATTCAATTCACATGATAGTATACATGTTAGAATGTCATTCTCCCAAATCATCCCACCCTCTCCCTCTCCCTCTGAGTCCAAAAGTCCGTTATACACATCTGTGTCTCTTTCCCTGTCTTGCATACAGGGTCGTCATTGCCATCTTCCTAAATTCCATATATATGTGTTAGTATACTGTATTGGTGTTTTTCTTTCTGGCTTACTTCACTCTGTATAATCGGCTCCAGTATCATCCATCTCATCAGAACTGATTCAAATGAATTCTTTTTAACCGCTGGGTAATACTCCATTGTGTATATGTACCACAGCTTTCTTATCCATTCATCTGCTGATGGACATCTAGGTTGTTTCCATGTCCTGGCTATTATAAACAGTGCTGCAATGAACATTGGGGTACATGTGTCTCTTTCAATTCTGGTTTCCTCGGTGTGTATGCCCAGAAGTGGGATTGCTGGGTCATAAGGTAGTTCTATTTGCAATTTTTTAAGGAATCTCCACACCGTTCTCCATAGTGGCTGTACTAGTTTGCATTCCCACCAACAGTGTAGGAGGGTTCCCTTTTCTCCACACCCTCTCCAGCATTTATTGCTTGCAGATTTTTGGATCGCAGCCATTCTGACTGGTGTGAAGTGGTACCTCATTGTGGTTTTGATTTGCATTTCTCTAATAATGAGTGATGTTGAGCATCTTTTCATGTGTTTGTTAGCCATCCGTATGTCTTCTTTGGAGAAATGTCTATTTAGTTATTTGGCCCATTTTTTGATTGGGTCGTTTATTTTTCTGGAATTGAGCTGCATAAGTTGCTTGTATATTTTTGAGATTAGTTGTTTGTCAGTTGCTTCATTTGCTATTATTTTCTCCCATTCAGAAGGCTGTGTTTTCACCTTGCTCATAATTTTTTTTTTACTTTGTAACATTAGACATAATCTTTATGATAACTATTTTGCTTACGTTTTAATGACTACAAAATCTTTCTTATTAGTAAGACTATTGTGTATTTAATAATCTTACTTAATGTTTTACGTTTGTTTTTTTTGTACCTCATACCATGTTGCATTGAATATCTTTGCATACTAATGCATTTAAGATACTTCATAGAACAAAATTACTACAACTAGTATTGCTGCTACTGCTAAGTCGCTTCAGTCATATTCGACTCTGAATGACCCCATAGATGGCAGCCCCCCAGGCTCCCCCGTCCCTGGGACTCTCCAAGCAAGAACCCTGGAGTGGGTTGCCATTTCCTTCTCCAACAACTGGTATTAGATCATCTTAAAATGATAATTGATAAATAGTTCCCCAATCCATATATATAATAACTAATATCAGTACAGTACCATTTGTATGCTTTGATGGTGATATCTGGAAGAACATGGGACTCTTCATCAATGGATACTTCTTTCCTACATACCATAGGTTATACTATGTTCCCAAAAATGTTATGTTCCCAAAAATGTTCCCTTAATCTCTAGATCTCAAATGTGGTATTATTTAGAAATACAAATGCTGAAATATAAATAAGCAAATTTTAAGTCATAATGCAGTAATGTGGATCTTTAGCCCAATATAGCTGGTGTCATGATAATCAGAATGGAAGAGAAACAGACACATGAGGAGAGAATGCCATGCAATGGGAGAGGCATAGATGGAAGTTGTGCAAATACAAGCCAGGAATGCAAAGCATTACAGGCAAGCCATCAGAAACTATAAAGAGACAAGGAACGGTTTTTCCATACAGGTTTCAGAGAAAACATGGCCTTGCTGATGTCTTAATTTTGGACCTCAAGCCTCCCAAATGGTGAGGCAACAAATTTCTGCTGTTTTAAAACACACATACTTCGTGGTGGTTTGTTATGGTACCTCTATAAATCATAAACACTATACAAATTACACTCTCCCACAGGTATGTGGGTTTCCCAGGTGGCCAAGTAGGTAAAGAATTCACCTACAATGCAGGAGACTTGAGTTTGATCCCTGTGTTGGGAAGATCCCCTGGAGGAGGGCATAGCAACCCACTCCAGTATTCTTGCCTGGAGAATTTCATGGACAGAGAAACCCGACTGGATATAGCCCATAGGATCAAGAAAAAGTTGGATACAACTGAAGCGACTCAGCATGCAAACGTTCACACAGATGTATACAGAAAAACATACAATTCCTATCCTACCTTCCCCTGGTTTACTCTTGGTACTCTCCTATTCATTTTTCCTTCTTCAGGAACTTTTCTGTCTATACTACTAATCCAGATAAATCCTTCCTATTTCAATCTTTGAACGCATCTGCCTCAGGTCACCTAAGACACTATGCATATCAGCTTGCTTCAAAACCTCCAGATTTTCTCCTGCTTTGTTATCTCTAGGGCATCAAGTCTCTCTTTGTATTTGCCTATCTTCCAAAGAAAATTCCAGTATCTTTCTTTTATTTATTTCTTTACTCTCTCACCTTTGGATATTTTTTCCTCACTTAAAGACTCATTCAAAAAAAATTACATTTTTGTTTTTCATCGCTTCTTAAAAAGAAGAAAAAATAATTATGTAAAGTTAGAAATGATATGAGAGACTCTAGTATGTTTATTATTTAAAAAGACTTTTTTTTTTTTCACTATGAAGGGGAGCTATCTTACAGCAACTAAGAATCAATAATGAGCTTACTCAATGAGTTACAGTTTAGATTGACTTGTTATTTCCATGTGAAGTCATCATGTTTCTTGTCAACTAATATGCTTAAAAATGAATTTTAATAACAAACTGCCACATTATTCATTTTAGCTGATTTATAGCAATGTTTACAGAACTGAGAACATTGACTAAAATAACTTGCTGTTGTATTTGTCATCCACGCCTCTAAATTTTATAGAAATTTAGTAATTCTTTTTGCTTAAATTTCAATTATACCTCAGTTTCCTCAAAAGACTGTTACAAGGCAGAGGGAGAAGGAATTCCCCCTATAAATATTATGAGACCACAAAGCCTCCAAACTTAGTAAAAATGAGAGTGCTCCCAAAAATGCCTTAACAAGACAAGCTTCTTAGTCACTTTTCTAATGGCATTGCCATTCCCAGAGGTCCTGGATGTAGAAACTCTGAAGTTATCACTGCTGTCATACTTTTCCTTTTTTTCTCAAAGGTAAGGCATTCATTTATAAATATCTAGAACCTGGTATGATATATTCACTTTAAAAGTTATTTTCTCCCCATAAACAACTAACTTAGGCCTTCACTAACTTACAAAGTAAAGACATAGCCCTCTCCTTCCCCAAATAGCTTCCAGAATAATGATACAACTTCTCTCTTTGCAGTGGAGGAATAGTCAGAAGATCTTATTTTGAGATCACTCTTCTATAACAAATCTCACTGCATGTGCAGATATAACCTGTTCTACACTATGCTTTTATGCTGCTGCATTTGAGCCTTGGGCAACCTATGCAAACTGTTGTACTAGCTGCTGATTTTGCAATGAGTAAATCTGTGATTCAAAGATGGACACTTTAAAACACATATGGACACAGGCAAAGACATCCACACTATATATACGTATATATATATATATATATATATATATATATGTATATATATATATATATGTATATATATATATATACACACACACACACACACATATATGGCTTTATAATATATATTTACACATTTATATATATTATATTACATGTATATATGGCTTCTCTGGTAGCTCAGTTGGGAAAGAATCTGTCTAAAATGCAGGAGAACCCAGTTTGTTTCCTGGGTCAGAAAGATCCACGGGAGAAGGGATAGGCTACCCACTCCAGCATTCTTGGACTTCCGTTGTGGCTTCACTGGTAAAGAATCTGTCTGCAATGCAGGAGATCTAGGTTCAGTCCCTGGGTTGGCAAGATCTCCTGGAGAAGGAAACAGCTACCTGCTCCAATATTCTGCTCTGGAGAATTCCATGGACCAGTCCATGGGGTCACAAAAAGTCGGGCACGACTGAGTGACTTTCAATTATAGCTTGTACTTATATATTTGCTATCATAGACATATACATATGAAACATGCTAACTTGTGACCTTATAAACAGGATATGACAATTAAAAATCGACACTTGCCATCTGCCTCTGAAGGATTAAGTCACTACCTACTGCAGTCACTGGCCTTCAACACATCCTGAAAAGAGTTCATAGTGGAGATCAGCAATGAGTCACTCTGTGATCTGAGAAAAACTTACAGAACAGGACTTCAGACAGTTAAATATATGTAGAAGATTTTATGAGCCCCAATTCTAGCATTTTCTAATATCTAGAAAGCGCTTAACTCATTAATGGTGAATCTGCTCCTCCTGACTATTAACAACCTTCTTGTTAAAGTAGCAACCAGCCCTTGTCAAAATGTGTGCTTGACTGCAAGGTCTCTCTTCATTAAAATCATATATAATGCTGAACTTACCCTTAACTCTTGGGAGCAGTCTCTCAGAATTTTCTGAGACACTGTCTGTCAGGCTATAGTCTTCATTTTTGCCAATAAAACAATTCACAACTTTCATGTTGTGCTTTTTTCTACAGTTGATAGATAAAAACTCAGATCCTTCTAAATTTAACAGATCTCTGTTTATATTGTTTATAATATTGATACAAGCTTAAATTTGCTTAGGCAGATTAGGAGTTTCCCCAGTGGCTCAGCGGTAAAGAATCTGCCTGCAGTGCAAGAGAGGCAGGAGACACAGGTTCAACTCCTGGGTCGGGAAGATCCCCTGAAGGAGACACAGCAACCCACTCCAATATTCTTGCAGGGAAAATCCCAGTGAACAGAGGAGCCTGGCAGGGTATGGCCCATGGAGTTGCAAAGAGTCAGACAAGACTGAAGGGACTAAGCACATTAGGCAAATGTATAGTATGGAGTGTACATCAGGGCATAGCATTTAATAACGCTAAATTTCCTGATTTTGAAAAATGTGTTGTCGTATTTAACAGACTGTAATGAAATATACATTAAAATGTGTACATTAAAGCTGAAAAATATATATTAAATCTTTAGAATGAAGGGATGCAATATCCAGAATTACAAGTAGTTCAGACAAAAAAACTTAAGAGAGAGATTTGTAAAATTAGTGTAGCAAATACAATTACTGAAACTGGGTGAAAGATATAAAGGAGAAAGGTATAAAGGCCCCCCAAAAGGCCTCCAGAAGTCTATTGATCATTCACGCTCTGTTGCTTCAATAGTGTCCACCTCTTTGCCACCCCATGGTCTGTAGCTTGCCTGGCTCTTCTGTCTATGGGGTTTCCCAGGGGTGATCTTCTGGACCCAGGGACTGAACACATGTCTCCTGCATTGCAGGCAAATTCTTTACCATTGAGCCACTGGGGAGTCCCCACTGATCTGGTATAGATAAATTTACTAGATCTCTTGCAGTAAGGAAGAATCTGCTGTGACCAGGTCTTAGTAGTGTCTCTAATGACTATATAAACTGAATAATAAGATAGGTCTTACGAGATGGGAAACTGATTGAAATTAGTAATAAGTAATTTGTTTCTCTGGTTCAATCTTATCTCCTTACAGTAGATATTTCCTTAAGAAGTAGGAAATAAGAGTCAGATATGATTTAGTGACTAAACAACAGCAATTAAATAATTGGATGCTCGGTCTAAAATGGAGATGATAACTAAATGCATAAAGATAATTAAAATAAAGGCCTCTATGAGTTTAGTTATCATAATTTCACAGCCCTACAATACCAGATTAGAACAGTCTTAACTACAGTTTTTTGTTTGTTAGGTTAGACTAATGAGCAAAGTAGTCAATAATCTCTCTAACTTATGAAGAATACCTTTGCTTTTATACAGAAGTCAGAAATCACCTGAGTGATTTCGAATGAGTTTACAGAAGATTCTGATACAAAAATACATAAAATTTCATGTAAAATATATCTAAATAAGGAATATAGGAAGCTCATCAAACCCTTGTTTCCACCAGTGTTTGCTACTAATTATCCTATAGGTTTTGACCCAAATGCTTATATTCACTGTTTTACAACACCCTGATGTGAGATACTTACTAAGAATATTAGCAATCATGAAACCTCGTATTTTGGTGTTTTTATTTTCCACATTTAATACTATTTTTAAATTTATGGATTTTCTGTGTATAAGTGCTAAAAGCATATAAAACTGCTTAGAGACTCAAGGAAATCAATGTTATTTTAAGTTTTAAATTTTCTCAGTATTCTCATGCCATCTCTCTACAAATGTGGAAGTTTCATACAGAGAGCAAAATGATCTCAAGAAATGAAAGACCAACATTCCATTTTCAAGCATCTGTAATATACTGATTACTTCACAATTTCTATTTTTATATATCCATATGGGTTTATCTAAAAATATATAGGCACATGCATCTCTATATATTGAAATATATTATAAAATATAGTATCTAGGAATGCATACTCAATGAATCAGTATGTTGAAAATTCAGAAGCAAAGCAATAAATTATTCACATACATAAGTATATTATCTACATATGATTTTCTCTTCCTATATACATGTATACACATATATGTGTATATGTGTGTGCATATGAAATAAATGTAGCTAATGTTCACAATTAAACCAAGCTATGTTAAGGATATAAGGGTGCACCCCAAAACAACACCAGAAAATCTTGTGGATAGACAGCCATATGCTTATTTGACAGGCAAATTTCTCAGCCCTATTTTTTTTTTATGTCACCTTCTGCTTTTTAGCATGTTCACTTCCTTAGAAGCCTAAGTACCAATTCTCAGTTTCTTGAATATTGTCTAATGTTGCAGGAAAACAAGTAAAGCTGTGCCTAAAGAGACACAATCAAGCTTCCTGTATGGATGGTCATGGATTAAGGCTCCTTATTTGCATTTTTCAAAATCACATTTGCACATTTTCCTAGGGCATGAATCTGTGGTGACATGTTGGTATCACACGTCTCAAAATGTGATCACAGAAATAGAACTATGAATAACTGAGGTAACTGAACGGGCCCAAGCCGTAAGAATATAATCCAATGCATTCATAATTGGCATATCTGCACTTAGAAATATCTAGCATTGTGAAATGTTTTATGTTAGCTTTATAAAGGTAACTGAACATTAAAAATGTTGATGTATGGCAAAACCAAGACAATATTGTAAAGTAATTAACCTCCAATTAAAATAAATATATATTAAAAATAAATAAAATAAAATAAAATGAAAAAAATTCTTTTTAGATTTGTGCACCACTGATGACTTTTTGGTGAGGTTTCTCTTAAATTGTCTTGATAGATGGTGTTGACTTTTATACCATAAGTCATTAAAAAATTAGACTGTAGTAAATTATATTTTAACTCATTGAATTACTACTGGAGAGGCAAATTTCTGGCTCTGTATCTACTGAATGAACTTAGATTCATTATTTAATTTTGCTATATACTTTTCATTTGTCTTAAAACTGAGGTTGCATGCCAATACCATACTGGAATCATAGTTAAAAGGAAGATTGTAGAGACAAACTGGGCTGGAATCCATGTTCTGCCATGTACCACTTGTGTGACTTAGCAATTTCTACTATCCCTGTGCTTCAGTTTCCTCATCTGAAGAAAGATGACATATCTTAGAGCTTTTATGAGTATTATGGATCAATTTGTATTACAAAAATTAACATAGGTTCTTTTCTATAATAAGCATCTAATAAAAAGTAGCAAGTAATTAACCAGCACATGTTAAAGACAATAATGCTACAACATATTCCTCAGAGACATGAAACAAGTTGTCTCATATGTTGTTTACAAGAATTGAATTTAAATTAAATGTATATGTGCATGCATGCATATTAAGTTGTTTCAGTAATGTCTGACTCTTTGAGATCCTATGGACACTATCCCAAAAGACTGCTCTGTCAGTTGGATTCTCCAGGCAAGAATACTGGAGTGGGTTGCCATGCCCTCCTCCAAGGGATCTTCCTGACACAGGGATCAAACCCGTGTCTCTTATGTCTTCTGCATTGACAGATGGGTTCTTTACATATATATATATACATATATATAAACACACAGAGTTGAGCTCCCTGTGCTATACAGCAGGTTCCCACTAATTACCTATTTCATATATGGTAGTGTATATATCCTGGAGGAGGGAACTGCAACCCACTACATGATTCTTGCCTGGAGAATCCCATGGACAGAGGAATATGGCAGGCTACAGTCCATGGGATCGCAAAGAGTTGGACATCACTGAAGTGTCTTAGCACACACACACAGTATATATACATCAATCCTAATCTCCCAAAATCCCAATAGATTTTCTACTTCTAGACATATATTTCATATAACTATTTACAAAAGTATGCAAAGATAAATGCTCAGAGTTGCATTACTGATATTATTGAGATATTGGATAAACACAACTTTCACAACTGTTTTAAAATGTTGACAGTTGTCTTGTAGCTGAGTAAAGATGACAAAGGAAAAGTTTATAAATATTGTTAATGTGGGAAAATACAGAACAATGTGATCTCATTTAGTATATATGTGTGTGTGTTTAAAGGCAAAAAATGGAACAATGTATATGAACATGTGGTGAAAAGGTAATTTCAGAATACATTTAATGTTAACAAAAGCAACAAATCACTTATAGAAAATAGTCTGTGTAAAAAAATCCTCTATCCTAGTAATATAACATCCTCCAAAGAGTTAAGAGTAGCTAACTCTTGTTGATGAGATGCAGGAATCAATGCTTTCTATTGTATATGTGTTTGTATCACTTGATCTTTTCATAGAAAGTATTTATTCCTTTTGTAATAAGAATAACACTTGATATTAAAGCAAGTCTACACAAAGCTATGTTAAGCAATATAAAAATACCATTTTGGGGACTTAACCAAGCTACTATGTTACTCTAGGGAAAAATCAAAGTGTTACGTTTTATATCTTATTTTGCTTATATTGTCATCCACTGCTTCCAAAGCTATCTTCTCCATGCCCACAACTGTGGTTCTGTGTATGCTGTTATCTCCTGCTTGCACTTCCCTTTGTCTATTCAAATTCTGTTTAATCTTTCCACCACTTTCTTATGAAGTCTCATTGACCTATTTAATCCACAGTTCTGGAATATCTATCCCTAATTTCCAAATTGACTATCGTTTATCTTAAAGTGCTATATTCTGTTGGTGTTTCATTACTATATTTTTTTTCTAAAAACTACGGTAATTATTTATATTCCTATTCTTTCTAACTCGGGCGGTTACCTGTTTGAGAGATATTTTTATTTAAATTTATTGATTTTTCTCCCAGTAAACTACTCATAATAACTATATCTGTATAGTGAACAAAAATGTTGCATGTTTGGTTGATTGATTTACAAAGTAAGTACAATTTAGATAGGATAGTTACCTTTTTGGCCAATATTTACATATTTAAGAAAATTATTCCCAACCTCAATGTGATAAAAAGTACATGTTCAAATTTCTTACTGCCAGGAGAAAAGAATAATGAAGTCTGAGTCTATAGGGAAAATACACTTAAAAGGCATTTTCACAGAATGCTTCTAGCAAAACAGATTTTGCGCTCCTGAGAAGTTTCTAATATCAGGACATTAGGAGTCCCAAAGCATTTTACATGGTCTGACTGTGGAGAATTTAGTGCAAGTTACAATATCCATTATTGTCTGTAGGTGAGGTCAATTTTTGTTATGTTTTTATAGTGTTTAATTTTTTTTTAAGCAAAAGTTTTTCCCTTGGGAAAGGAGAAGTTAAGGAAATGAATTGTGTGTGTTGGTTTACTATCTGAGTTTTCTGTTTTACTCACATTAAGAATGTAGAAAGTGATATACATATCCTGTAAATATCATGGTTCAATTCAGTTCAGTTCAGTTCAGTCACTCAGTCGTGCCGACTCTTTGTGACCCCATGAATTGTAGCGTGCCAGGCCTCCCTGTCCATCACCATCTCCTGGAGTTCACTCAGACTCATGTCCATCGAGTCAGTGATGCCATCCAGCCATCTCATCCTTTGTTGTCCCCTTCTCCTCCTGTCCCCAGTCCCTCCCAGCATCAGAGTCTTTTCCAATGAGTCAACGCTTCACATGAGGTGGCCAAAGTACTGGAGTTTCAGTTTTAGCATCATTCCTTCCAAAGAAATCCCAGGGTTGATCTCCTTCAGAATGAACTGGTTGGATCTCCTTGCAGTCCACAGGACTCTCAAGAGTCTTCTCCAACACCACAGTTCAAAAGCTTCAATTCTTCGGTGCTCAGCCTTCTTCAAAGTTCAACTCTCACATCCATACATGACTACTGGAAAAACTATAGCCTTGACTAGATGGACCTTAGTAGGCAAAGTAATATCTCTGCTTTTGAATATGCTATCTAGTTTGGTCATAACTTTTCTTCCAAGGAGTAAGCGTCTTTAATTTCATGGCTGCAGTCACCATTTGCAGTGATTTTGGAGCCCAAAAAATAAAGTCTGACACTGTTTCCACTGTTAAGAACTACTAAACAGAATGCCACAAAAATAGGACTAATTTAAATATGAAACGGAAATGTAATTTGAGGCATCAGCCATCAGAATAGGTGTACTGAATCTGCAATACACACATGATATATATGGAATATATATACATATATATATTTATAATATATATAAAATATGTGAAATATATAATGCAGGAGAAAGAAGACACAAGTTTGATCCCTGGGTAGGAAAGATCCTGTGGTGATGGAAATGGCACCCGACTCCAGTATTCTAACTGGAAAATTCTATGGGCAGAGGAACCTGGTGGAATACAGTCCATGGGGGCCAAAGTGTTGGACATGACTAAGCACATTATATCTTTTTGTGTGTCTGGTCATGTCCCTATTAGTAAATTTCTAATCTAGAGCCAGACATCCTGGAATGTGAAGTCAAGTGGGCCTTAGAAAGCATCACTATGAACAAAGCTAGTGGAGGTGATGGAATTCCAGTTGAGCTGTTTCAAATCCTGAAAGATGATGCTGTGAAAGTGCTGCACTCAAATATGCCAGCAAATTTGGAAAATTCAGCAGTGGCCACAGGACTAGAAAAGGTCAGTTTTCATTCCAACTTCAAAGAAAGGCAATGCAAAAAAATGCTCAAATTACCAAACAAATGCACTCATCTCACATGCTAGTAAAATAATTCTCAAAATTCTTCAAGCCAGGCTTCAGCAATATGTGAATCATGAACTCTCTGATGTTCAAGCTGGTTTTAGAAAAGGCAGAGGAACCAGAGATCAAATTGCCAACATCTGCTGGATCATGGAAAAAGCAAGAGAGTTCCAGAAAAAACATATATTTCTGCTTTATTGACTATGCCAAAGCCTTTGACTGTGTGGATCACAAGAAACTGTGGAACATTCTGAAAGAGATGGGAATACCAGACCACCTAACATGACTCCTGAGAAATCTGTATGCAGGTCAGAAAGCAACAGTTAGAACTGGACATGGAACAACAGACTGGTTCCAAATAGGAAAAGGAGTACGTCAAGGCTGTATATTGTCACCCTGCTTATTTAACCTATATGCAGAGTACATCATGAGTACACTGAACTGGAAGAAACACAAGCTGGAATCCAGATTGCCGGGAGAAATACCAATAACCTCAGATATGCAGATGACACCACCCTTATGGCAGAAAGTGAAGAGGAGCTAAAAAGCCTCTTGAAGAAAGTGAAAGCGGAGAGTGAAAAAGTTGGCTTAAAGCTCAACATTCAGAAAACGAAGATCATGGCATCCGGTCCCATCACTTCATGAGAAATAGATGGGGAAACAGTGGAAACAGTGTCAGACTTTATTTTTGGGGGCTCCAAAATCACTGCAGATGGTGACTGCAGCCATGAAATTAAAAGACACTTACTCCTTGGAAGAAAAGTTATGACCAACCTAGATAGCATATTGAAAAGCAGAGACATTACTTTGCCGACTAAGGTCCAGCTAGACAAGGCTATGGTTTTTCCTGTGGTCATGTATGGATATGAGAGTTGGACTGTGAAGAAGTCTGAGTACCGAAGAATTGATGCTTTTGAACTGTGGTGTTGGAGAAGACTCTTGAGAGTCCCTTGGACTGCAAGGAGATCCAACCAGTGTATTCTGAAGGAGATCAGCCCTGGGATTTCTTTGGAAGGAATGATGCTAAAGCTGAAGCTCCAGTACTTTGGCCACCTCATGCGAAGTGTTGACTCACTGTAAAAGACTCTGATGCTGGGAGGGACTGGGGGCAGGAGGAGAAGGGGACGACAGAGGATGATATGCCTGGATGGCATCACGGACTCAATGGACGTGAGTCTAAGTGAACTCCGGGAGATGATGATGGACAGGGAGGCCTGGCATGCTGCGATTCATGGGGTCGCAAAGATTCAGACACGACTGAGCAACTGAACTGAACTGAACTGAAATACAATGAAAAGAAACAGAAAAGGTCTGCACTGACTCTCACCTTAGAAATGAGAATATTGAGGTCCATAATGTTAATGAACACAAAAGTTAGTAGTAGAATTTATGTTTCATCATTTCTTGTTTCTTGTTTTTTTTTTCCCCCCCCAGGTGTCTCTTGTACATGAAAACTGTTGAACTCATCTGAAATATAATCGAAAGAACTATTAATAAAATAATAAGTTTATTAGAACTTACTTCCTTAAAAGGACACACTATCTTGACATTTTGACAGTATCTCAAAAGGGGAAGAAGGGGAAGCAAGAAGTGGGAAATTTATAGTACTTTTAAATTGGGCCTGTAAGAATTAAATTTTCAAAGTGGAGAACTTACTAGGATTGGAGAAAGTTTGTGATTTAGATATTTTAAAAATGTTTAAGATATATTTGGCAGATGCAATAAAAAGATTGTCTTTAAGTGAGTCTTAAGGTGCATAAGTGAGTCTTGAGGAGTCTACTGTAGTTAAATTGTTGCCAAGTTCTCCAAGTCAGTAGACCAGTATGTCTGATAAGTCTATGTGTAAGAATTCCCTTAAAGAATAGTTGTTATTCATTGTTTTATCTTTTTCATAAAAAAGTTTGTTAGAAAACACAACAACATTCTCAGTTCCAGTTATAGTCCTTCTTATCCCAAGCTGAAATTGGACTGGTTCAGTGAAAAGTTCAATTCGCACCATGATCTGAAGAGTCATGAAAAAACTTCAGGATTCCAGCGCTGGCTGTTTCGAATACTATGCACAGCACATTTTTTGTACTTCATAGAATATTTTTATGTTGGAGTAATTAATTGGACAATAGGAAATAAATTGAATTTAAAGTTTTGAAGATTGCATTCTTAAACACTAGAATATAGACAAATATTTAGGAAAAGATTACCATAAGAATTTTCAGTCTAACTCAAATCAGGAACTGAGATTCCCCAATTAACCTATGACTACAAATCCTATTCTCAACCCTCCAGATATTTAATTATCGTAATTTTTTATGTTTTCTGGATATTATTAATAGTATTGAAAATCAGATGTAAGCAAGAATATAAATTAAAAAAAAATTAAAAACATAAAAAAGCTAATATGTTTCCAGGCTACTCTGATTTTTAAACAATGACTCTTGGTCTCACAAACTCCATGGGTGAGAATTTCTATAAGCTTACCAACATTCAGCATCTACCTTTGTCAATCATGACATGCTTGATTTTTCCCACTCTCTATGCCTCCTGTAAACCGTGATATAATGAGGCTCAAGAACAGAAATAGGCCATCCAAAAGTATTACTTTAAATCCCAAATTGAGGCCTTTATTTGAATGGAATCAAACTATCTAGTGATCACTTTTTTCTGAGTTGGGGAAAATATATGTCAAAATATATCCTCATTGTCTATGATAATTAGGAAGTTGCACAGAAAGGAGTGGTGAAAAGCTAATGTTAAATCACAGCACCCCATTAATATTTCAGCTTCTAAGTAAAATATTTGTTAACATGACTTAGGACCATGGAAGTATGACTATTTCAGAAAAGTAGGCACCTATTGCCTTCAGTAGTGTGTTTGAGAGAACATCTTAATTGATTCTTGGTAAACAAAGCCAGGAAGATGTAAATAAATGCTAATCTTAAAAGTGAATAATTTATTTCTTTAAGATTTAGTTCAGTTCAGTAACTCACTCGTGTTTGACTCTTTGGAACCCCATGGACTGCAGCATGCCAGGCTTCCCTATCCTTCACCAATTCCCATAGCTTGCTCAAATTCATGCCCACCAAGTTGATGTTGCCATCCAGCCGTCTCATTCTCTGCCATCCCCTTCTCCTTTTGCCTTCAATCTTATTCAGCATTAGGGTCTTTTCTAATGAGTCAGCTCTTCACAACAGATGGCCAAAGTATTGAGTTTCAGCTTCAGCATCAGTCCTTCCAATGAATATTCAGGAGTGATTTCCTGTAGGATGGACTGATTGGATCTCCCTGCTGTCCATGGAACTCTCAGGAGTCTTCTCTGACATCACAGTTCAAAAGTATCAATTCTTTGGCACTCAGCTTTCTTCACAATCCGACTCTCACATTCATACATGACCACTGGAAAAACCATGGCCTTGACTAGATGGACCTTTGTTGACAAAGTAATGTCTCTGCTTTTTAATATGCTGTCTAGGTTGGTCATAACTTTCCTTTCAAGGAGTAAGTGTCTTTTAATTTTATGGCTGCAATCACCATCTGCAGTGATTTTGGAGCCCCCAAAAATAAAGTCACCCACTGTTTCCACATCTATTTGCCATGAAGTAATGATACCAGATGCCATGATCTTAGTTTTTTGAATGTTAAGTTTTAAGCCAGCTTTTTCACTCTCCTCTTTCACTTTTATCAAGTGGCTCTTTAGTTCTTCTTTGCTTTCTGCCATAAGGGTGATGTCATCTGCATATCTGAGGTTATTGATATTTCTCCCTGCAACCTTGATTCCAGCTTGTGCTTTATCCAGCCCTGCATTTGGCATGATGCACTCCGCATATAAGTTAAATAAGCAGGGTAACAATATACAATCTTGACATACTCCTTTCCCAATTTAGAACCAGTCTGTTGTTCCATGTCTGGTTCTAACTATTTTTATTCTTCAAGATAAATTGTTAAAATTAATGCACTTATTTTTAATTAAATTTTAATGTTTATTTGGAAATGAAAAATCCCTTCTAAGCTAAAGCAATAAGCAGATTAGATGTAATCAAACTTGAAGTTAATCTTATCTTTATCACATAACCAAAGTTATTCATCTCTTTATTGGGCAAATGTAGATACCCATTAGGAAAGTGTGTCCTCAGTCACTCAGTCAATTCTAACTCTTTGCACCCCTGTCTACGGGATTCTCCAGGGAAGAACACTGGAGTGTGTTGCCATTTCCTTTAGGAAAATCTCACTTTATGTTTGTGTCTATAGACTTGTGAAGGATAGGAAATCACTTTAATAAACATATATAGCATAGTTACTCAGGTATTTTGTTGCTTGCCTAGGAAATTCAAATTTTAAATATCTCAATCCAATAGTTGACTAACAAAACAGAACACAAATTATATAATACTAGAATATTTGGCCTCAGGTGGTGAAGATAAAATGACATTTGGCTGAATATCACAGGGAAGTAGAGGATAGTTACATACTTGTGGCTCTAAAGTCCTTAGCAAAGCAATGTCCTTGTTTATTGGTTTTTTTGACAGCAAGAATGAGTTCACTATGGTTGGTGCATTGCATGGTTAATTGTTTCTCTATTAGATTTTTCTATTACTATTTTTAGTCTTTATTAGTTTCCTATTTTAAAAAGTATTATTCAACTTAAGTAGAATTTGTGGGTTGATCTAAAACTTGTTACATTCATCCCCTACTGATTCTGACAATCTTAATGGAAATTTTGGTCACAATGAATCTATCATTTCATGGAAATCTTGAATTTAGTCTTGACTTAGACACAAATGTATATATAAGTCAATGTCCAAGTTAACTGTCATCTGACTATGAAAAGGAGAATCCTGATTTTTTTTTTTAAGGGCATCACGGAGAGTATTTATTTGACAATTTTATTTACATAGTAGATCGTTACTTATTTTAATAGATCTGATGTCAAAATGGAAAAAAAAATGTTCTTTAGCCCAGGATCCAAGGGTAACAGTTATGACTTGAGATTAGAGAATAGCTCACAAATTATTAGAAATAACTACAGCCTGCAAAATTGACAATGAAGGATAGATTGTGAGGTCATAAGGGCTTACAGATATTATGTTGCTGGTATCAATACAAATCTACAGGATTTTTTTTAGCATTCAGAGAACATTCTCCAGAAATGTTTGATAGTAAAGGAAGAAATCCAGAAATTGTTTTCCTCTTAAAGGGGCTTCATTAAGCTTTGCTCCTCAATTTTTACTCCTCAGATATGTGTAACAATTGCTTTTCCAATGATTATTCTTCTTATAATATCTTCATGTGTCCTCAAAAAGATACTTCTTCTGATGCTTAATGACAAGGAGGAGTATTAACTGACAAAAAATCAACTTATTTTGAGTCTTATAATGTTTTTGTGTCAACAGTTTTCTAAATGCTCAATTAGAGATTAGAGATCTGACAGAAGACTTTATTCCATTTCAGATTCCTTTTTTTTTTTTTTTTAATTTCATTGCGTTTCTGTCATCCCTGTTAGGTCTGTTAGGTTTTCCCTCTCTGTTAGGTCTTCCCTGGTCTCTCAGATGGTAAAAAAAAAAATCTGCCTGCAATGCAGGATACCTGGGTTCAATCCTTGGTCAGAAAGATCCCTTGGAGAAGGCAATGGAAACTCACTTCAGTATTCTTGCCTGGAGAACTTCATGGACAGGGGAGCCTGGTGGGCTACAGCCCATGGAGTCAAAAAGAGTCACAGACAACTGAGCAACTAACACATTCTGATATTCTGTCTTCAGGTCATCAAAAAGCATAACAACAGGGGTCAGGTCTGCATTGGGAATTACTTCTGAATGTTGTCAAAAAGTATTAAAAATTCAATTTTGAAGATGGTTTAACTTTGGAGGTTTCTGGCTGAACAAGAGTTTAGTGAATCAGGAAAAAGTTTTAGAGCACAGAAACGTTTCGAGCAAAGGAAGGTGGCAGGGAAATAGTAGGGTAAAAGCCATTAAGTCCAAGTTTTGATTGTGCTGTATCTAAAGAAGAGATTATTTTAAGGCTTACTTATTTTTCACTTGCCTTAGCCAATAATATTTTAGGAAAACAATCTTGGAATTTGATTGTTTTAAAACTTCCTCATACAAATAAAATATCCAAATCTTTAAAAGTTTGGAATTTCACTTCCATTCCACTGTAAGACACCTCTTAAGTGCATAGTTTTGTTCACATCAATCGTTCCTAATGGAATATGGTTTTGCAATAAAGGTGTGAGCTATTTTTCCGTGCAAAAATTTGCATAAATATTAAATACATTTTGATAAGTTAAAGAAGTAGACCAAAGAATTACATGCCTGTGAAGAAATGCATTCTTATGACATCCTGGAAAAGGCAAAACTGGAAGAATTGTTATAGACTGAATTATCATATCTCCTCAAAATTTAAATGTTAAAACTAAATCCCCAAGATGATGAAACTTGAAAGTGGGATCTTTAAAGGCCATTAGCATGAGGGCAGAACTCTTGTTAATGGAATTAGCATCCTTATCAAACACACCTCAGAGAGATCCATGGATCCTTCTATCATGTGAGAACACAATGAGAAGACTATGAAGAATAAACATTTGTAGATTAAGCAACCCAATATGGGGTATTTTTGTTATTTCAGATCAGGTAGATTAAGACAGCCACCTATGGATGACCTTGAGCCTATACATAGTCTCTGTTATACTAATTGCATCAACGTTCCTCTAAGTTAATTATGATATATAATTAAAACAAATCTGGATATTTGATGGAGAGGTGTCCCCACCTTGGTCTTCTTAAGGTGTTTCTGGCTGTTTTTATCCTTTTGATTTCCATATGAATTTAACAATAAAAAAAGAACTCATAAATTTTGAGTTTCAAGATTTCAACAATGTTAATGATTTTTAATAACATTGTTTTAAATCCAAATATTTATTTGAGGAGAATCACCATCTTAAAAATATTGAGTCCTCAAAACTATGCACATTGTATTTATCTTTACATATTTGTATGTATCTTTACATATTTGTATGTTTCTTTTATCTATATTATGTAATAATTACTGTGCTGAAATAGAAGCCTTGCTTTTTGGTTGTTATGGCCAGATTTAGTGTTAGGCATATAATGCTTCTATGATACTTTATTATTTCCCTTTTGAGTTGTTACTGTATATTGACATCAAATTGATTTTATATTAAATTTTACCTGAAAATATGTCTAGATTATTATAGTAGTTTATCTGAAAACCCATTTGGATTTCCCTTAAGTCCTACATATCATCATTGAATGATTGGTTTGTCTTCTTTTCCAATGTTTAATTTTATTTCTTTTGCTTTTTCATTACTTCATGGCTAGCCAATTTATTAGTATACTATACAATAGAAGTAAATTAAGCAGCTTTCCTAGTTTATTACTCTTTGAAGTTAGACCTCAACATTTTATTATTCTGTATAAACAATATATGAAGTTTTTTTTATTTTCTAGGTACTTCTCCTTGCAAAATGATTCAACGCTGTGTATTTAGATTTTTTAATCCAGCTTTTATTGAGATATAATTGACATCAACCCCATATAAGTTTAAGATATATAGCATAATGATTTGACTTATATGTATCTTGAAATGATTGCCATAATAAGGTTAGTGAACCTCTATTGTATAAATACAAAATTTAAAAAATATGAACATATGTATTTTTATTCTGATGAGAACTCTCCAGCTTTGCTCTCCCAACAACTTTTATATATAACATAGAGCAGTGTTAGTCATATTTTCCATGTTGTACATTGTACCTCTAATTCTTATTTTTCATATAATGGAAAGGTTGTACCATTTGACTACCTTTATCCAATTCTCTGGCTTCCCTGGTGGCTCAGATGGTAAAGAATTCACCCTCAGTGCAGGAGAACTGGGTTCAATCCCTGGATTTGGCAAGATCCCCTGGAGGAAGGCATAGCAATCCACTCTAGTATTCTTGCCTGGAGAATCCCAGTGGACAGAGGAGCCAGGTGGGCTACAGTCCAAGGGTCACAAATAGTCAGACATGACTGGGCGACTAAGCACACATACACATCCAATTCTCCTTTCATCCACTGGTGTCTCCATCAGTAGTAACCACAGATGATCATATAATTTATAAATACTTTCTCCCACTCAGGAGGTTGTCTTTGACCTTTGTCAAGGATTTCTCTTGCCCTAAAAGCTTTTAAGTTTAATTAAGCCTTGTTTGTTTGTTTTTGCTTTTATTTCCTTTGCTTTAGGAGTTATATCCCAAAAGACATTTTTATAACTTATATCATAGGTCATTCTGCCTATGTTTTATTCCAGACAAAATATTCTAGGCAATTGTTTTTTATTTTCATATATGGGATGAGAAAATGTTTTAATTTTATTTTCTTACGTGTAACTGTCCAGCTTTCCCAGAACTGTTAATTCAAGAGATTATTTAGTCTCTGTTGTATACTCCTACTTCATTTTTCACTTCCTTTGTAATAGTTTAATTGACTATATGTTTGCTATTTCTGGGCTCTCTATTTTGTTCAATTGATCTATATCTGTATTTTATGTCAGTACCAAACTGTTTTGTTCCTGAAACTTTACAGTCATCTAAAGTCTCAGAGGATGATGTGCTCCATTGCTTCAGTAGTTGGCAGGCAGGTTCTTTATGATTAACACCAACATTGGCCTATAATTTTCTGTTTTGTAATGTCTTTGACTGGTTTCTGTATCAGGGTGATGTTGGATTCAAAGGACGATTTTGTAAGTGTTCTTTCCTCTGAGACTTTATAGAATAATCTGAGAAGGATTTATGTTTATTCTTCTCAAATAATTTGGTAGAATTCATTTAAGAAGCCATATAGTCCTGGACTTTTATTTGCTGGGAGCTTTTTAAGCTACCTGTTCAATTTCTTTACTAGAATTGGCCTGCACATATTTTCCATTTCTTCCTGGTTTAGTTTTGGGAAATTTAACATTTGTAGAAATTTTTCTATTAGGTTATACATTGTTTTTTTTGGCATAGATTTGCTCAGATTAATTTTAGTATTTTTGAAGTGTTTCTCCTTTTTCATTTCTGATATTGTTAGGTTGCTCTCTCATTCTTTCTTGATGAGTCTGGCTTAAAGGTTTATGAATTAAAAAAAAATCTTTTCAAAAAGCAGCTCTTAGTTTTATTGCTCTTTTCTATTATTTTTATTTTTTTTATTTTATTAATTTATGCTCAACACTTCATGAGTCTAGTTCCTTTAGGTGTTAGCTTAAAGGGATTATTTGATATTTTCCTTATTTCCTTAGGTAAACTTGTATTGCTACAAATGTTTGTCTTAGAACTGATTTTACTGAATCCCATAGATTTTGGATCATCATGTTTTCCTTTCATTTCTCTCCAAGTAATGTTTTATTTCTGCTTTGATTTCTTTAGTGATTCACTGGATGTTTAATAGCATTTGTTTAGTCTTCATGTATTTGTGTTTTTTCTAGTTTGTTTGTTCTCTTGTTCTTTTCTAGCTTCACAGCATTGTAGTCAAAAAAGATACTTGATATTACTAAAATGTTTTTAATTTTGAGAAAGCTTATGCTGTGTCCTAGCATGTGAATTATCCTGGAGAATGTTATATGTGTATTTGTGAAAAATATGTATTTTTTTGGCTTTGAATGGAATGTTCTTTATATATATATTATAATTTTTGTTCAGTTGCCAAGTCATGTTTGACCATTTGTGACCCCATGGACTGCAGCATACCAGGCTTCCCTTTCCTTCACTATCTCCCAGAGTTTGCTCAAATGCATGTCCATTGTGTCAATGATGCCATTCAACCTATCTTCTTATTTGCATACTATAAATAATTTCATATCTAAGTATAGTTATTTATATTCCTATATGAATAACTTAGGCACAGAGGATTTAATATAGAAGTATGTATTCATTATTAAGTTTATCAAAAAAATTAGCCTCTAATAAAGCATTTTTTTCCTCTAAAACATGTAAAATTTATCTTATCCTTTCTTCTCAGGTATATAATCCATACATTATGTTTTATTTGAACATTGAAAGGAATTCCAGTATTTAAAATTAAATCATTTAATTTTATATCTTTTTAAGACTGGTTTATTTTACTTAGCACAGTGTCCTAAAGATTCATCTATGTTGTAACATATGTCAGTATTTTCTTTTTAAGTATGAATAATGTGCCTTTGTATATATAGATTGGAGGCCTATCTGGTGGCTCAGCTGTAAAGACTTCCTGCCAATGCAAGAGATGCAGGTTCAATCCTTGGATTGGGAAGAATCCAGGAGAAGAAAACAGCAACCCACACTGGCATTCTTGTCTGGGAAATTCTGTGGACAGGAGAAGCCTGGCAAGATACAGTCCATACAGTTGCAAAAAGTTTGGACACAACTTAGCGACTAAACAGAGGAGAGTGAAAAAGATGGCTTAAAGCTCAACATTCACAAAACTAAGAACATGGCATGAAGTGCGGTCACTTCATGGCAAATAGATGGGGAACCCCAATGGAAAAAGTGACAGACTTCATTTTCTTGGGCTCCAAAATCACTGCAGATGGTGACTGCAGCCATGGAATTAAAAGATGCTTGCTTCTTGGAAGAAAAGCTATGGCCAATCTAGACAGCATATTAAAAAGCAGAGACATTACCTTGATGACAAAGGTACATTCAGTCAAAGCTATGGTTTCTCCAGTAGTCGTGTATGGATATGAGAGTTGGACTATAAAGAAAGCTGACAATGAAGAATTGATGCTTTTGAACTTTGGTGTTGAAGAAGACTCTTGAGAGTCTCGTGGGCTACAAAGAGATCAAACCAGTCCATCCTAAAGGAAATCAGTCTTGAGTATTCATTGGAAGGACTGATGCTGAAGCTGAGCTTCAATATTTTGGCCACCTGATGGGAATAACTGATTCATTAGAAAAGACCCTGATGCTGGGAAAGATTGAAGGCAGGAGGAGAAGGGGACAACAGGGGATGAGATGGCTGGATGGCATCACCAACTCGATGGAGATGAGTTAAAACAAGTTCCGGAAGTTGGTGTTGGACAGGGAAGCTTGGCATGCTGCACTCTTTGGAATCGCGAAGAGTCAGACACGACTGAGACTGAACTGAACTAGTGAATAAACAACAACAAAGTATAGATCACATTTGTTTGTTCATTATCTGTCAATGGGTATTTGGGTTGTTTCCAGTTTTGTGTTATTGTAAACAATGTTTCAGTAAACATGAGTATTAAATGCTTCTTCCATACTGCACTTTCTATTATTTTGGACATACCCAGAATTGGAGCTGCTGGGTTATATGTAATTCTACCTTTAATTTTTTGAAAAATTGCCATACTGTTTTCAGTTTAAGTAAGTAAGTGAAGTCGCTCAGTCGTGTCCGACTCTCTGCAACCCTGTAGACTGTAGCCTACCAGGCTCCTCTGTCCATGGTATTCTCCAGGTAAGAATACTGGAGTGGGTTGCCATTTCCTTCTCCAGGGGGGTCTTCCCGACCCAGGGATCGAACCCAGGTCTCCCGCATTGGAGGCAGATGCTTCAACCTCTGAGCCACATCCCCCCAAATATTAATAAAGATCACACAATTGGAAGTAAATATATAGCAATTAATTTTTAACCATTTCCCTTAAATAAATTGCCTTGCTTGTTTCTGGAGTTGAATGCCATTCCCTTTGTTGCTAGTTTCTTATTGAAATTAATTTTCTTCCAAATCCTCACTTTTGAGCTTCAGGGCATTTGTTTTCACGATTATAAGACATATATAGAGGATTTTTTCCTGTGCTAGTCTATTTTCTTCCTTCCAGCTTTCAGTTCAGTTCAGTTCAGTAACTCAGTCATGTCTGACTCTTTGAGACCCATGAATCACAGCATACCAGGTCTCCCTGTCCATCACCTCCCGGAGTTCACTCAAACTCACGTCCATTGAGTTGGTGATGCCATCCAGCTATCTCATTCTCCGTTGTCCCCTTCTCCTGCCCCCAATCCTTCCCAGCATCCTCTTTGCACGAGGTGGCCAAAGCATTGGAGTTTCAGCTTTAGCATCAGTCCTTGCAATGAACACCCAGGACTGATCTCCTTTAGGATGGACTGGTTGGATCTCTTTGCAGTCAGCTTTAGTGAAATACAATTGACATATAGAACTGTTTAAGGTGAATAACATAATGATTTGACTAACAAATAATGATATGATTGCTACAAATTAAGGGAACATCCATCAACTCATATAGACACAAAATAAAAAGAAAAGAAATAATTCTGTTGTGCAGATAATTCCTAGATTCACCTACTTATCAATGATTATTATATTAATCATGTTGTACATCACATCCCTTTCTTTTCATTTCCATTTCCATGCAATATCTTTTTCCATCCCCTCACTTTCAGTTCATATGTGTCTTTACATCTGAAATGGGTGTCTATTAATCAGCATACCTATGAATATTATCTTATCCATTCAGCCACATTTGCATTTTGATTGGAGCATGTCATTTATTCAAATTGTAAAGAATTGTTGATAGACATGTACTTATTACCATTTTGGTAATTGCTTTCTGCTTGTTTCTAGAGTCATTTATTGTTTCTTTCTTCTTATTGTTCTCTCTTCCCTTGTGATTTGATTATTATATACAGTACTATGCTTGGGATCCTTTCTCTTTTTTGTGTGTGTGTATCTTTTATATATTTTTAGTTTGTAGCTACTTTGAAGTATATCAAGTATATGTAAATCAGTTCAGTTCAGTTCAGTCACTCAGTCATGTCCGACTCTGCAATGCCATGAATTGCAGCCAGTCTTCCCTGTTCCTCACCAACTCCCAGAGTTCACTCAAACTCATGTCCATCTAGTTGGTGATGCCATCCAGCCATCTCATCCTCTGTTGTCCCCTTTTCCTCCTGCCCCTGATCCCTCCCAGCATCAGGGTCTTTTCCAGTGAGTCAACTCTTTGCATGAGGGGGCCAAAGTACTGGAGTTTCAGCTTTAGCATCATTCCTTCCAGTGATTTTGGAGCCCCAAAATATAAAGTCTGACACTATTTCCACTGTTTTCCCATCTATTTCCCATGAAGTGATGGGACCAGATGCCATGATCTTCGTTTTCTTAATGTTGAGCTTTAAGTCAACTTTTTTCACTCTACACTCTCCTCTTTCACTTTCATCAAGAGGCTTTTTAGTTCCTCTTCACTTTCTGCCATAAGGGTGGTGTCATTTGCATATCTGAGGTTATTGGTATTTCTCTTGGCAATCTTAATTGCAGCTTGTGCTTCTTCTAACCCAGAATTTCTCATGATGTACTCTGCATAGAAGTTAAATAAGCAGGTTGACAATATACAGCCTTGACGTACTCCTTTTCCTATTTGGAACCAGTCTGTTGTTCCATGTCCAGTTTGAAGTGTTGCTTCCTGACCTGCATACAGATTTCTCAAGAGGTAGATCAGGTGGTCTGGTATTCTCATCTCTTCCAGAATTTTCTAGTTTATGCACCATCAATTACATGTTAAAAGCAATAACACTTATTGTACAAGTTCACAAAAAACTTTTGAATGAGTCCATATTTTTTTTTTTTTTGGACAGCATAACATTGAAGGAGAAATACATTCAGACTATGAAATTCATTGTGATCTTAATGGCTGTTGCCAGATTTTCACCCATCGCAGTAATTATTCTCAACATGTATATTACCGACCTAAGGACTATTACGATGATCTGTTTAGAAGCCAGAAAGTGGCAAATGAAAGGCTACTACGGAGTGAAAAGGTGTGTCAAACAGCTCATCCTCAGGGGCATGAACATCAGACGACCAGGAGATCGTTTAATGCCAAGGCTAAAAAGTGTGGCTTAATCAAAGACAAGAAAGCTCCAATTAGTTTTAAAACGAGAGCTGAAGCCCTCCATATGTGTGTGGAGCATTCTGAGCACACACAGTACCCCTGCCTGGTTCAAGGATGCTTGTCCGTGGTGAAGTTGGAGAGCAGCATAGTAAGGCATTACAAACGCACCCATCAGATGAGTAGTGCCTACCTAGAGAAACAGATGAAAAACCTTGTCATGTGTGTTAAGTACGGTACCAAAATTAAGGAGGAGCCCCCTTCTGAAGTAGAGCCCTATATAAAGAAGGAAGAAGATAGAAGCTGTGAGTCAGAGCTCACACAGCACAGCCATTGCCCAGGTAACACTAGCATGCCTGTCCAGACCGCTGACCCCCTTTATCCAGGCGAAAGGGATGGAGGCCAGAAAGGATGTACAGAGAGCAGCCCAGTTTTTGATGCGGATTCTCTGCTCTACAGGGGAACTCTGAAATGCAACCACAGTTCAGAAACCACTTCTTTGGAACAATGTAATATAGTTCAGCCTCCTCCTTGTAAAATAGAAAATTCTATACCTGATCCTGATGGGACTGAGAGTGGGACTTATTTCACAAGTTTCCAGCTGCCTTAACCAAGGATCAAAGACTCAGAAACTGGGCAGCAAAGTTCAGGGCAAGAAAACACTGTAAAAAATTCAACCCATGTTCCAAAAGAGAATTTCAGGAAGCATCCACAGCCCAGGTCATTTGATTTGAAGACTTATAAACCTATGGGATTTGAATCTTCATTTCTGAAATTTATTCAGGAAAGTGAAGAGAAATAAGATGATTTTGATGATTGGGAGCCTTCAGAGCACTTAACATTAAGTAATTCTTCACAACCCTGTAATGACTTAACAGGGAGTGTTATGGCAAATAATATGGTGAATGACAATGACCCTGAAGTTGACATACCTCATTCTTCCAGTGACTCTTCAATTCATGAGAACCTGACTGCAATCCCACCTTTAATAGTAGCTGAGATGACAACAGTTCCCTCCTTGGAAAACCTGAGGGTCGTATTGGACAAAGCATTAACAGACTGTGGAGAACTTGCCTTACAACAGCTTCATTATCTTCGGCCAGTGGTTGTCCTTGAAAGATCTAAGTTTTCCACACCAATTTTAGACTTATTTCCAACACAAAAGACAGATGAGCTTTGAGTAGGAAGTTCCTAAATAGCAATTTTATTTTAGAAACAGACTGGCTCCAGCACTGCAACATGGGGACAATTGCCAACTTGAACAAAGGCTGAGAACCAGCCACACCGCCGTTTAGGGTAGAATAGGCTGTGTATTATACATGAATGTATAATATCTATGCCAGCAGTATTGGCTGAGTCCATTAGCTCTCCAGTTGGTTTATTGATTGGGTTTTTTGTTTTGTTTATTTAAAAATGGAACTGTATTCTTGTTTGGTGCTAATTAATACATTAAAATATATCGAGGCTTCCTTTTCCAAATTAAGTGTGCATGATTGTGTATGGAACAGATACTAAGACCCCAGGGTGGGAGGGCTGGGGAAAGGGGTATGGAGTTCTTACTTGACTTGAATGTGCGCCTGAGGGTGCTTTGTGTAATATATTGTACACTACAGCATCTTATATTTTTTGAGTTGAGTTTCAATAAATTACAATTTTTCACCCCCAAAAAAAGAGTCCATATTTTTTTAAGTGCATGTGTATTGATAAAGACATTTTAAAAGCCCAAATTTGAACAGAGTTTATACCTAAAATCATTTGAGCATGTTTTTCTTTTGAAAAGGTAATGTTTTAATTAAGGTAAATTAAGGTAAATTAATTTAATTAAGGTTAAATTTAAGGTAATAAGCATGAATGTTTATATTGATTTATAATGCCAAGTTATGTCATTTTAACTTACATAATTTCAAGATCAATAGCTTGCATTTTACTTTTCTTCCAAAATCAAAAATATATTGAAAACAAATTTATCAAAAGATGAAATCAAGGTATCAAATGAGTGTCAGAGTATCCAACCATATGTAAACTGTTGAGTAGGGAAGTGATAAATTTCCACACACTATAAAGCTTCCTTGGTGGCTCAGAGTTTAAAGCAACTGACTGCAATGCAGGAGACCTGGGTTCAATCCCTGGGTTGGGAAGATCCCCTGGAGAAGGAAATGGCAAGCCACTCCAGTATTTTTTCCTGGAGAATCTCATGGATGGAGGAGCCTAGTGGGCTACATGCAGTCCATGGGGTCACAATGAGTTGGAAATGACTGAGAGACTTCACTTTCACTTTCACTTTCATGAAGCGTATACACTTTTGTGCAACTGTCAAATGTAAATAATGAATAGTTAGGTGTGCTTCTAAGGACTTATATTTCAACTCTTTAAATGAAAATATCCTTACACAACCTTCCAGTAATAATTACTGGCCATATAAATGTACATTCTCATGTAAAAGTTTAATTTACACAACTGTTGTGCATCCTGTTTTGGTCTGCTCTATTTTCAAGTCAATTTCATATCTGAATTGATACATCTTAAGATTCTTGTTTTCGAGTTTTCATTTTCTTTCAGGAAAAGAAAAGAAAACAACAAAAAACACCTTTCTACTTTCCTTTTTAAAATTTCCTCTTTGATTCATGGGTTATTTTGTAACATATTGTTTAGTGCCTAAATACTGGGGAATTTTTTAGAGTTTTATGGTGTTGATTATAAACTGCTTAAGTCTATTAAATCATCTTACATAACCCAGAATAAGGTCTGTAAATCTCTATATTCACCTGAGAAAAATGTGTGTTTTGCTATTATTAAATTATCCATAAATATGAATCAATCAAATTGGTTGATAATGTTCCTTAAGACAGCTGTATTTGTCTACCTCTTATTTAAATTATTGACACACAGAGAGAGGAATTGAAATCTCTGTAAATGCTACTAAAATGTTTATTTCTCCTTAAGTGCTATCATTTATTGTTTCCTGTAATTTGTAGCTCTAGTTGTAGGTGCATTAATACTAATACAGTTACATTTTTTTCCTTTCCCAAACTTTCATTTTTAATTTATTTTTGTCTTTACATTTGAAATATATTTCTTGTAGTAAGATAGAGTTGTATCTTTTTTTAATCTAGTCAAAAACTGTCTTTAATTGAATTGTATAAACAATACACATTTAAAGAGATGAGTAACACTGTTAACAGTAAAGATGTTATAGAAGCAAAAGAGATCAAGAAGATATGGAAATAATACACAGAGAAACTGTACAAAAAATATTTTAATAAGCCAGATAACCACAATGGTGTAGTCTCACTCAGAGCAAGACATTCTGGAAGGTGAAGTTATGTGGGCTTTAGGAAGCACTGCTGTCAATAAAGCTAGTGGATGTGATGGAATTCCAGCAGAGCTATTCAAAACCCTAAAATATTATGCTATCACAGTATTAAACTATCAAAGTATTATTCACTCATAAGTGGCCACTGGACTGGAAAAGTCAATCCTCTTCTCAATTCCCAAGAAGGACATTCCTAAGGAATGTGAAAACCACTGGACAATTGTATTCACAGCTTGAACATTCTAGTAAGGCTATTCTCAAAATCCTCCAAGTTAGGCTTTAGCATTATGTGAACCAAGATATTCAAGCTGGCTTTAGAAAAAGCAAAAGAACCAGAGGGCCAATTGCCAACATTCACTGGGTCATAGAGAGAGCAAGGGAATTCCAGAAAAACAACTACCTCTGTTTTATTGATTACCCTGAAGCTTTTGACTGTGTGGATTATAATAAACTGTGGAAAACTCCTAAAGAGATGGGAATGCAGGATTATTTTACCTGTCTCTTAAGAAACCTGTATGTGGATCAAGAAGCAGTAGTTAGAACCCTGTGTGGAACAACTGACTGATTCAGAATTAAGAAAGGTCTACAATAAGGCTGCTATTTTCACCGTGTTTATTTAACTTATATGTGTAGCACATCATGAGAAATGCCAGTCTGGATGAGTTACAAGCTGGAATCAAGATTGCTGGGAGACATTTAAACAATCTCACATGTGTGGATGATACCATTCTGTTGACAAAGAAAAAGAGGAACCAAAAAGCCTTTTGATGAGGGTGAAGGAGCAGAGTGAAAAAACTGGCTTAAAACTCAATATTTTAAAAAATAAAAAAAATAAAAAAACTAAGATGATGGCATCCAGTCCCATTAATTCATGACAGATAGATGGGGAGAATGTGGAAGCAGTGACAGATTTCCTCTTCTTGGACTTTAAAATCACCGTGGATGGTGACCACAGCCATGAAATTAGAAGACAATTGCTTTTTCCAGGAAAGTTATGACAAACCTAGACAGTGCGTTTAAAAAACAAAGACATTACTTTGCCCACAAAGATCTGTATAAAGCTGCTATGGTCTTTCCAGTAGTCATGTACTAATGTGGGAGCTGGAAAATAAAGAAGGCACAGAGGCAAAGAACTGATGCCTTTGAACGGTGGAGCTGTAGAAAACTCTTGAGAGTCCCTGGGACAGCAAAGAGATCAAATCAGTCAGTCCTAAAGGAAATCGACTCTGAATGCTCGTTGAAAGGACTGATACTGAAGTTGACGCTCCAGTACTTTGATCACCTGATGCCAACAGCTGACTCATTGGAAAAAACCCTGATGCTGAGAAAGATTGAAGGCAGAAGGTGGAGAGGAAAACAGAGGATGAGAAGGTTGGCTGGCATCACCAATTCAATGAGCATGAACTTGGGCAAACTCCAGGACATGTTGAGGGACAAGGAAGACTTGCATGCTGCAGACCATGGAATCATGCGGAGTGAGGCAGGACTTGGCAACTGAACAACAACAATAAATATGGTTATTTCTTTCTGAGTTTTTTTTTTTTTTAATTTTTAAATTTTATTTACTTTTGATTGAATTGGATCTTCATTGCTGCACATGGACTTTCTCTAGTTGCAGAGAGCAGGGACTAACCTCTAGTAGCAGTGCACAGGTTTCTCATTGAAATGGCTTCTATTGTTGTGGAGCACAGGGTCTAGAGGCATCAGCTTCAGTATTTGCAGTATGCAGAGTTGGTAGTTAGAGCCTGCAGGCCCTAGAGAGCATCAGTTCAGTTCAACCACTGAGTCGTGTCTGACTCATTGTGATCCCATGGACTGCAGCACGCCAGGCTTCCCTGTCCATCACCGTCTCCCAGAGCTTGCTCAAATTCATGTCATGTCCATTGAGTTGGTGGTGCCATCCAACCATCTCATTTTCTGCTGTCTCCTTCTCCTGCCTTCAATCTTTCCCAGCATCAGGGTCTTTTCAAATGCATCATAGACTTCAGTAGAGGGAGTATAGACTTCAGTAATTGTGGCACATGGGATCAGTAGCTGTAACCTACAGGCTCAAGTATGGGCTAAGTAGTTGTGGTGCATGGGCTTAGTTGCTCCATGGTAAGTGGTATCTACCCAGACCAGAGATTGAACCCATGTCCCCTGAATTGGGAGGTGAATTCTTATTCATTTTACCACCAAAGAAGACCCCTTCTGACCTTAGAATAGAAATACAACTGATTTTTTATCTTGCAACTCTGTCATATATGTTTATATGTTTATTCTCTTGCTCAATTCAGTTCAGTTTAGTTGCTCAGTTGTGTCCGACTCATTGTGACTCCATGAATCGAAGCATGCCACCAACTCCCGGAGTTCACTCAGACTCACGTCCATCGAGTCAGCGATGCCATCCAGCCATCTCATCCTCTGTCGTCCCCTTCTCCTCCTGCCCCCAATCCCTCCCAACATCAGAGTCTTTTCCAATGAGTCAACTCTTTGCATGAGGTGGCCAAAGTACTGGAGCTTCAGCTTTAGCATCATTCCTTCCAAAGAAATCCCAGGGCTGATCTCCTTCAGAATGGACTGGTTGTATCTCCTTGCAGTCCAAGGGACTCTCAAGAGGCTTCTCCAACACCACAGTTCAAAAGGATCAATTCTTCGGCGCTCAGCTTTCTTCACAGTCCAACTCTCACATCCATACATGACCACTGGAAAAACCATAGCCTTGACTAGACGGACCTTAGTCGGCAAAGTAATGTCTCTGCTTTTCAATATGCTATCTAGGTTGGTCATAACTTTTCTTCCAAGGAGAAAGTGTCTTTTAGTTTCATGGCTGCAGTCATCATCTGCAGTGATTTTGGAGCCCCTCAAAATAAACTCTGACACTGTTTCCACTGTTTCCCCATTTATTTCCCATGAAATGATGGGACTGGATGCCATGATCTTCGTTTTCTGAATGCTGAGCTTTAAGCCAACTTTTTCACTCTCCACTTTCACCTTATCAAGAGGCTTTTTAGTTCCTCTTAACTTTCTGTTGCTACTTATGTATAATTAATGCCACTTTGAGCTTACTGAGAAATTTTTTAAAAGAGTCCATATTACCTGTTCTGTTAGGTTATTAGTTATAGCACTTTTTTTTTTTACTACTTTAGTTGTTGCTTTAGATTTTATAGCTTAAAATTTAGGTCTGTTAAGAAAAGTGTAGGTTTATAAAAAGAAATCTACCTTCAAATGCTAAAATAGTATACTGATACAGAGCAAGAATTTTGCAATATTAAACATTTCTCATAGACTGTATCTCATACTTTTTATTTTATGTATGTTTGATAAGTCCTTGCATATAGAATCACAGAGTATGTGATATACTGTAATATTTTACTACAGTTAGTATAACATTTAAAATATTTAAAAAACAATAGGAAATCAAATATAAATAAAATATTTTTGAAAATAAAATGATTAAAAAACAGAATCCAGTAATTCCTCTCCTAGATATATTAAAAGAGAAATAAAAATTTGCATCCAGACAAAAATTTTCACATGGGTAATTATAAAAACATTATTCATAATAACCAAAACAATACAATGACTTTCTAGGGGTAGAAATCCTGGGTCATATTATGATTCTATTTTCAACATTTCAAAGGACTGTTGAACCATTTTCAATAGTGGTTGTACCATTTGTGCTTTCCTGGAAAAAATTGTGTGAGAGTTCCAATTTCTCCACACCATTGCCAAATATCTTATAGTACATATTTATTTATTTTTTTTAACTATAGCCATACTTTGTGTGTGTGTGTGAATTGGCTTGTAATTATGATCTTGATTTAAGTTTCCCTAATTCTTAATAATACTGACCATTTTTTTCCAATTGCTTATTGACCATTTATACATATCCTTAGGAAAAATGTGTATTCTTACTTGACTATTTTGTGTGTGAGCAAATTGTTCCAGTATAATTTCTGTTGAAAAGATTGTACTCTCCAAGTTGAATTGTCTTTGAACACTTGTTGAAAATCAATCAGCTATAAATGTAAAGGTTTAATTTTAGGCTATCAGTTCCAGTCCATTGTTATCTTTTCTTTGCCAATAATATTCTGCCTTGATTAATGCCACTTTGTAGTAAATTTTTCACTCTTTTTTTTTTTAAAGGGTAGTACGCTTTATTTATTTTTCCTCCCCGCTCTTTATTTACTTATTTATTTTTTACTTTATAACACAGGATGCTTGGGGCTCTTTCTTAAATATAAATTTATTTATTTTAATTGGAGATTAATTACAGTAAATTTTGAAGTGAAGAAATGTGAATCTTCCTACTTTGTTTTTCTTTTTCAGAGTTGTTTTGATTGTTCTGGGTCTCTTACTATTCTCTATTGATTTTAGAACCCAGTTGTCAATGTCTATGAAGTCAGCTGGAATTCTCATCAAGATTCTGCTGAATTAGGAGATCAGTTTGGGGTGTATTACAGTATCAACAAGGTTAATTTTTCTAATCCATGAATATGGTATGTTAAGTTTATTTCTAAATATTTTATTCATTTTGATACTGTAAGTAGAATTGTTTTCTTTGTTTTATTATGGATTCTTAATTCCAGAATAGAAATATAACTGATATTTTATGCTGTAACTCTGTCATATATATCATATACTTATGTAAAAGTCTATCATCTCTTATCTCTTATTGGGGATTATTAGTGCTATTCATATTAATTTATTAATATTATAAAACTGCAAATTCATTACTATAATTATTTCTTTACCACCTGTAATAATTTCCTTTGCCTATTACAGTATGCTCCCACCCACCTCTTTTGTGTTTTTATTGGCAAATATATTATACAAATTTATGTATATATATATATATATGCTTAAAAATACTCTTTATATATTATTTTAAACAATTACTTTTTTAAATCAATTAAGCAAAGGAAGATAAATATAATTTCTTTATCTGTTTTTAATTAATTTATTTATTTTAATTGGAAGCTAATTACTTTGTAATATTGTGGTGGTTTTTGCAGTACATTGACATGAATCAGCCACAGGTGAACATATGTCCCCCATCCCAAACCTCCCTCCACCCTCCCTTCCTCCTCATCCCATCCCTCTGGATTGTCCCAGTGCACCGAGTTTGAGTGCCTGGTTTCATGCATCAACTTGGACTGGTGATCTATTTCACATATAATAATACACATACTTCAATGCTATTCTCTCAAATAACCCCACCCTCGCCTTCTCCTAGAGTCCCAAAGTCTGTTCTTTACATCTGTGTCTCTTTTGCTGTCTCACACATAGGGTCATTGTTACCATATTTCTAAATTCCATATATAGGCATTAAAAATTTTTTAGACTAAACTTATTTATTTTAATTGTAGGTTAATTATTTTACAATTAATACTTGAAGACACTCTATCATATGACAGAAATTATTTTATTATTTTTTCCTAGTTCACCTTGTATTTTATTTTATTTTTTAAATTTTTCTTTAATATAAATTTATTTATTTTAATTGGATGTTAATATTTCCTGTATGGTACCTCTGCTAGCAAAATTTTTTTCATGGTGTTTGTTTATCTAGAAATTTAATTCCCGTCAGTTTTGAAAGAAGACTTCACTGGATATAGGAGTCCTGACAGGCTTTTTTTTCTTTCTTTCTCTGAGTACTTTTAATATAACATCCCATTGTCTTCTGGCATTTCTTTTAAATTTTCTGCTAAGAAGTTAACTGTTAATCATGCTGGATATCCCCTTGTAGGTGATACATTGTTTTTCTCTTTTCACTTTCAAGATTTTTTTTCCTTGTCTTTAACTATCAATATTTTTATTACACTGTGTCTGGTTGTGGAGCCTCATGTTTTTCTTTCTTATAGTCTTAACTTTCTAGGTGTGCAATTTATTTTTTAAATAAATTTCTACAAATTTAAGTTTTTAGCATAACTTATTTGAATTTTTTATTATCTTTATCTTTTTTCTAGTAATCCCACTGTATGCATGTTGATGCTTTTAATGGTATGGCACATTTTTTTGAGTCTTTGGTCATTTTTAAAAAAATTATTTTTCTATTTTTCAAACTGTATAACTTATCTGTGTATCTTCAAGTTGTTGATTATTTTTTCTGCCTGTTCAAAGAGACTGTTGAATCCCTCTTATGAATTTTCAGTTTACTTTTCAACTCCACAATTCACATTTGAATCTCTTTTTTATAACTTCTATTAGTTTATTGATATTTGCTATTTTATGCACCATTGCCATCATAACTTCCTTTACATTTTTATTGAATTATAGTTGATCTAAAATATTATATTATTTTTAGGTGTATGATAAAATGGTTTAGCATTTTTTATAATACTCCATTTAAACTTATTACAATATAATGTTATTACTATAATAATATAATGAAATATCATTGTTTCTTATTTATTTTATACATAATAGCTGCATCTCTTAATCACATATGCCTATCCTTGTCCCTACCCTCTTACCTGAACTCATTGATAACCACTAGTATGTCCTCTCTATCTGTGGAGCAATTTCTATTTTGTTATATGCATTCATTTGCTTAATTATTATTTTTTTTTAGATTCCACATACAAGTGATAACCTAGAGTATTTGTCTTTTTCTCTCTGAATTATTTTAGTAAGCATAGTCCCTTTTAAGTCAATCCATATTGTTACAAAGGACAAAATTTCATTCATTTTTATGGCTAACATTCCATTGTGGGACTTCCCTAGTGGCTCAATGGTAAAGAATCTGCATGCTAATACAGGAGAGGCAAGTTCAATCCCTCAGTCAGGAAGATCCCCTAGAGGAAGAGATGGCAACCCACTCCAGTATGCTCACCTAAAAAGTACAATGGACAGAGAAGTCTGGCGTACTACAGTCCATGAGGGTGCAAAAGAGTCAGACATGATTTTGTGACTAAAATAGCAACAATATTCCATTGTGTATATATATATATATATATATATATATATATATATATGTATATATATATATATATATGTGTGTGTGCGTATATATATATGTGTGTGTGTGTATATATATATATATATATATATATATATATACACCACATATTTATTTTACTGATTTATGTGATAATGGACACAGGTTGTTTCCATATCTTAGGTATTTTAAGTAATGCTTAAACACTGGGGCTTTTTTTTTTTTTTCTGAATTGGGACTTTGGAGTGCATGTGTTTTTTTAATTAGCGTTGTTTTTTTTTTTTTAATATACCCAAAAATAGATAGCTGGATCATATAGTTGATCTTTTTCAATTTTTTGAGAAACTTTCATACAGTATCCCATACTCGATACACCAATTTAGATTCCCAACAACAGGGTACTAGGGTTCCCTTTTTGTTTTAATTTTGTTTCTATATGTTCAGTATGTATAAAAATACAGTTGTATACACAAATTAAATTTTTAGGTGTGTTTTTCTTGTATTCTGCAAACTTGTTGAACTTACTCATTCTAGGACTATTAAATTTTCTTAATTTTTTTGTTGTTACTAATTTAAAAATGTTTTTTTGAGATTCCTTGTGATGTTCTATGTAGACAGTAATGTCATATGCAAACAGGGACAGGTTTCTTTTTCCAATCTCTACACTTTTTATTTCCCTTTCTTGTTTTGTGTTGATGGGATTTCTAGTAGTCTGCTGAATATGAGTGGTGGGACTAGGCATTCTTCTCCACATCTTAACCGACTTCTGTTATATATAGACTTTTTGATGAGAGTCATTTTGACAGGTATGAGGTGATATTACACTTTGGTTTTGAAATGAATTTCTGTGATAATTACCAACGTTGAGCATCGTTCTTGTGTCTATTAGCCAAATTTACATTTTTAAAATAAAAGTCTATTCAGGTATTGTGCCCACTTTTAAACAAGTTGTTTTTTGATATTGTGTTTTAAGTGCAGTTTTTATTTGTGATTTTCTATATTTTTTTTCTCTTTCTGATGTATTTCACTCTGTATGACAATCTCTAGATCCACCCACATCTCTGCAAATTACACTATTTCATTCCTCTTCATAGCTGAGTAATACTCCATTGTATATATGTACCACATCTGTATTGATTCCTTTGTTAATGGACATTTAAGTTGTTTCCATGTCCTTGCTATTGTAAACAGTGCTAAAATAAACAGCAGGGTACATGTATCCTTTTAAATTATGGTTTTCTCCAGACAGATGCCTAGGAGTGGGATTGTTGGGTTATAAAGTAGTTCTATTTTTCACTTTTTAATCATGCTTTTCCTTTGCTTCATGACCATGTTTATAATGGCTGCATTGAAATCTTCTCTTAAATGTGATGTGCTCTCTGTTATAGGCAGTTTCTATTACTTCCCTTTGCTCCTGTTGTATGAGTTATACTTCTCTACCTTTTTGCTTATTCTATAATATTTTAATAAAAACTAACCACTTCGTTGAGAACACTGTAGCAACAGTTGGTCTGGTACCCTACCCCCAAGGCTCATTATGTTTTTTGATTTTGTTTTGTGTATTTATAGATTAAATGAGTGAGATCTACTTCAAACCCCTGAGTTAAGTCTCTTATACAGCTTTTCTTGGGGGAGCAGCTTTAGCTATATCACAGTCCCCCTGGGATGACTGTGATACTGTGACACCTACTCTTTCTCTGATTATTCCTAGTTGTTAAACTTCACTAATTAATGGAAGACTGCTTTATTGTTTTCGACAATATCCTGGGACATAAATTCTTCTACAAACTAATCTAATCAAATTGTGGTGCCGATGAGAGCATGATGAGAAATGCTGAAGTCTTGCTTCTGTCTGGGGAAGAGAGCTGCACAGATGGGAACTGAGGGGAGAGATCTGGATGTGTTATTTACTGCAGCAATATGGGGGGATTCTCCACCCCAATGGGCTGAGAGAACAAGGAAGAAGAGGTATGACCTCAATACCACAGATTATTGTTTCTCTAACAAATTATTAACACTATTTATACATATTAAATGTATTGTAATAATTATAATTAAAATATTATGGATTTTCTAGTATATATCTTCCTTCCTTTGATCTTTGCCCTTAGGGCTAATTTCAGAAAATTTGACTTTTTTCAATAGTTTTCATCAGTTTCCTTAGGTATTCCAGTATTGTTATGGCTAAAGTCAATCTTTGATAATAATCAGCTTTTAGCAATACTTAAAGTAAATATTTACTTTGTCCTTCAATATACCTCTTACAGATATAAAATAAAAATATTGATATACTAGCAATAAAATTACTACAAGCAGTTAATGATACATTTGTAAACTTTTTCTTAAGCTATCACATATACAGTCAAAATATTGTATGATATAGCCAGTATGTCGTAGAAACTGTAAATGGAAAGCAACCTTTAAAATTAAAAAAAAAATATATATACAATTAAAAATATAATGTTTTCTAAAAATTTTGAAGTAATTAGGTTTGGCTTTCAACTTGATATGCAGCTTTTTTTGTTCCATTTAATAATATTTTAGTTTTGAGAGTTGACTGTTTTATTATTCTTTATAATTTACTTTTTGTTCTCTAAGTATGTAAAATATTTACAAAATCAGAAAATTGAAACTATATAAAACACATATTCATATTATTTTCATTCATCTTTCCTCTTTCTTAATCCCATTTTTTTCATATCTTTCAGTTTTTGATTTAAATATATGCATACATATTCCTTCTTTCTTAATGTCATATAAGAAAATAGAGCATAAATATTCTTTAAACATAGCATTTTTCACTCAAAATTATATGGAGCTCACTTGTAAAGAAATATTTAAAAAAATAAAATTTAATTTTTACTTGTTAGTTACCATATTAATATGGTTATTTAATACCATATTATACCATATTAATATGTTTTACTATAACCTTTTCAATGAGTAGCTTGTTTATATGTGTTTGCGTTGTAATAGTTATTAACATTACAAATAACACTACAGTGAATAGGCATGTGCCTATGGCATTTCCTTCCTTCCTTTATTTTTCTATCTTTCCTTCTCTCTCTCTCTCTCTTTTTTTTTCTTTTTCTCTCCTCGTTCTGCTTTTGTCCCTCCTGTCTCCATCCAATCCTCCCTGCCTGGGTGTCTGTCTGTTTCTCTTTGCCTTCTTTTCTAATAACCTCAGTAACATTAAAAGTTAGAAAGCATTACTGCTTTTTTTATAATATGATATTTATAAAACAATGCTAGCTCTCTAAAATCACCTATTTTGAAATACACATCTTTGGTCTTGAGTTTTGATCAATTGTTAAAATTATCTAATTATGAATTTTAACTTAAAAGTCATAGTTATTACTAACAAGAAGCAGTATTTTTGAATAGCAATTACCAGGGAACAGGTGAGGGAAGGAATTGCTAAGAAATGAAATGACAAGGCAGGATGCAAATAGTTGTGAACAAATATGAAGGAATCATATAAAGGAAGGTTATTTGGAAAGAAAGAAAGAAGATATCCACAAGGATAAAACCCTAAGTATGTGACGAGTTGTATGCTCTACATTTTGAGTAATGGACTGAATAATCAAAGATCTAGCTATTTCTTTCTCAAACCCTTTTTATTTTTGTAAATTTTTTTTAATTGGTTTTCTGCTTCCTTGATTTAATTTACACTGGACCAGATACCTTAATACTCTGGAGTCAGCCAAATTTTCCATGGCAGATATCAGGGATTATTGGTAGTGTTCATAACATAAGGTAACTAGAGTATAAAAAATATACTTGATTCTTACTTTGAAAGCTTGAAAGAGATATATAAAATGAAATGATTGATTTGGCAGAGAATTGTTACCCAAGAGACTGTCAGTGACTATGTCTTTTTCTTCCATTCATACTTAAGGGCTCTTACTCTGTGAAGTTTCTTGATTTTTTTTTTTTTTTACTCTTTTATTCTGATTAGATTTAGACAAACCTCTGGGTCCTTATAATTTCCAAGGTATTCCTTTGTATTCACTTTCTTTACAGAATCCATGTATGTATTTTTGTTGTTGTTCAGTTGCTAAGCTGTGTCTGACTCTTTGTGACCCCATGGACTGCAGCATGCCAGGCTTCCCTGTCCTTCATACATATATATCAGGACAATTTGACAATAAATAGATGGATAATTCATCTGGAGTGGAGTGTTCAAAGTGTTCTGGGCACTGATTTTCATCCTTGGGTTTATCATTTCCTTGGAATATTCCCCAAGGTACTTAACAGTTTTCCCCAAAACATTTTCCTGCCTATTACCTTTTTTTCTGCAGCCTCATCTCTGCCATATGACTGTGTGAACATATGGGCATCAATGCTCTTTTCTTACAGCAAATATAGTAAAAAAGTAAGTGAAAAATCATTCTGAACAGACAAGCACACATTGTGTTGGGTTAAATGCATTTAGTGATTTTTAATGCCATTTCTATTATATATAAATAGGCTTGGCACTGGGGACATTCTTTGCTTAGAAAAGACTGAGAGAACAGGGGTTTCTGTGAATTTTCATCTGAGCAGAGGGAGGCCCTCTGAATGCAGAACAGACACAGAGAGAACTGTTAACTGGAGATTAAGCTCTGACAATCAAGCTGCTTGCCAATAAATTTCAAACCCATCTATGCGAGTCATTCAACAATAGCAGACTTGCAAAGCAATTAAAGTCAGCTCTTCCTGTTTAATTTTTGCAAAATGAGGCTGGACTGCCTGAGCTTTCATTTGCTGTGAAATAGTAAATGAAATGAGCCAGGCACATACTAATGTCTTGATGAACACCTGGTGCCCGCTCACAGATTTTTTTTTTTTAACTTATGGGAGGAGTGGACAAAATGTTACTAGCAAAATATAAAATCAGAAACCTTATTAATCAACATAGCTGTTTTAAATCAAATGAAATATTTATTTTACCATCTATAGCCACTTTCTTTTGAGAACTTTTTTTTAAAGTTTACTTATTTTAATTAGAGGACAATCACATCACAGCACTGTGGTGGCCCCTGCCACACATCAACATGGCTCTGCCACAGGTGCACATGGGCCCCCAATTCCTGAAACCCCTCCTACTTCCCTCCCTACCCCATCCCTCTGGCTTGTCCCAGAGCACTGACTTTGAGTATCCTACTTCATGCATCTAACTTGTGCTGGTCATCTATTTAACATATGGTAATATACATGTTTCAATGCTGTTCTCTCAAATCATTTCACCCTCGCCTTCTCCCACATAGGCCAATATTCTGTTCTTTACATCTGTGTCTCTTTTGCTGCCTTACATATAGGATCATTGTTACCTTCTTTCTAAATTCCATATATATGCATTAATATACTGTATTAGTGTTTCTCCTGCTGACTTTCTTCACTCTGTATAATAGGTTCCAGTTTCATCCATCTCATTAGAACTGACTCAAAGGTGTTCTTTTTTTTTTTTTTAAAGGTGTTTTTTTTATTAGATGAGTAACATTCCATTGTGCATATGTACCAAAACTTTCTTATCCATTCATCTGCTGATAGACATCTAGGTTGCTTCCATGTCCTAGCTATTGTAAACAGTGTTGCAATGGACATTGGGGTACAGGTGTCTCTTTCAATTCTGTTTTCCTCGGTATGTATGCTCAGCAGAGAGATTGTTGAATCATATGACAGTTCTATTTTCAGTTTTTTAAGACATCTCCACACTGTTCTCCACTAGTGACTGTACTAGTCTGCATTCCCACCAACAGTGTAAGAGGGTTCCCATTTCTGCACACCATCTCCAGCATTTATTGTCTGTAGACTTTAAATTCTGGAGTGGAGTGAGATGATACCTCATTGTGATTTTGGTTTGCATTTCTCTAATAATGAGTGATGCTGAGCATCTTTTCATGTGTTTATTAGCCATCTGTATGTCTTCTTTGGGGCTTCCCTAGTGACTCAGAGGTTAAAGCATCTGCCTGCAATGCGGGAGAGCTGGGTTCGATCCCTGGGTTGGGAAGATCCCCTGGAGAAGGAAACGGCAACCCACTCCAATATTCTTGCCTGGAAAATCCCATGAACAGAGGAGCCTGGTGGGCTATACTCCACGGGATAGCAAAGAGTTGGACATGACTGAGAGACTTCACTTTCACTATGCCTTCTTTGGAGAGATGTCTGTTTAGTTCTTTGATCCACTTTTTGATTGGTTTGTTCATTTTCCTGGTATTGAACTGCATAAGCTGCTTATATATTTTGGAGATTAATTATTTGTCAGTTGCTTCACTTGCAGTTATTTTCTCCCATTCAGAAGGCTACTTTTTCACCTTGCTCATAGTTTTCCTTCATTGTGCCAAAAGCTTTTAAGTTTAATTGGGTCCCATTTGTTTATTTTTGTTTTTATTTCAATTACTCTGGGAGGTGGGTCATAGAAGATCTTGCTGTGATTTATTGCCGATAATGTTCTGCGTATGTTTTCCTCTGAGAGTTTTACAGTTTCTGGTCTTACATTTAAAACTTTAATCCATTCTGAGTTTATTTTTGTGTATGGTGTTAGAAGTGTTCTAGTTCCATTCTTTTACATGTAGGTGACCAGTTTTCCCAGCACCACGTGTTAAAGAGATTGTCTTTTTTCCATTATATATTTTCACCTCCTTTGTCAAATATAAGGTGTCCATAGGTGCATGGATTTATCTCTGGGCTTTCTATTTTGTTCCATTGATCTATTCTTCTTTTCTTTACCAGTACCATGTTCTCTTGATGACTGTAGTTTTGTTATGTAGTCCTGGTGGCTCAGAAGGCAAACCGTCTGTCTACAGTGTGAGAGACCTGGGTTCAATCCCTGGGTTGGGAAGATTCCCTGGAGAAGGAAATGGAAACCCACTCCAGTACTCATGCCTTGAAAATCCCATGGACAGAGGAGCTTGGTGCAGGCTACTGTTCATGGGGTCACAAAGAGTTAGGCACGACTGAGTGACTTCACTTTCTTTCTTTCTTTCTTTCTTTCTGAAGTCAGGAAGGTTGATTCTTCAGATCCATTTTTCTTTCTCAAGATTGCTTTGGCTATTTGAGGTTTATTGTGTTTCCATACAAACTGTGAAATTATTTGTTCTAGTTCTGTGAAAAATACCATTGGTAGCTTGATAGGGATTGTGTTGAATGTATAGATTGTTTTGGGTAGTATATTCATTATCACTATATTGGTTTTTCCAATTCACAAACATGGTATATTTCTTCATTTCTTTGTACCATCTTTGATTTCTTTAATCAGTGTTTTATGATTTTCTATATGTGGGTCTTTTGTTTGTTTAGGTAAATTTATTCCATATTATTTTATTATTTTCATTGCAATGGTGAATGAGATTGTTTCCTTAATTTATCTTCCTGTTTTTTCAATGTTAGTCTATAGGAATGCAAAGGTTTTATGTGTATTAATTTTATATCCTGAAACTTTACTGTATTCATTGATTAGCCCTAGTAATTTTCTGTTTGCCTCTTTAGGGTTTTCTATGTCAAAGGATCATGTCATTTGCAGTGAGAGTTTAACTTCTTCTTTTCTCATATGGATTCCTTTTATTTCTTTTTCTTTTCTGATTGCTGTGGCTAGGACTTCCAAAACCATGTTGAATACTAATGGTGAGAGAGGGCACCCTTGTCTTTCTCCTGATTTTAAAGCAAATGCTTTGAAATTTTCATCATTGAGGATAATGTTTGCTGTGGGTTTGTCATATATGGTTTTTCTTATGCTGAGCTTTGTTCCTCTATGCCAGCTTTCTGGAGAGTTTTTTTTTTTTTTATCATAAATGGATGTTGAATTTAGTCAAAGGCTTTCTCTGCATCTACTGAGATAATCATACTAATCATACAGTTTTTATATTTCAGTAGCATTTCTTTTTTTTTTTAACTGATTGCAAGGCAACATTACAGAAATAGCTATGTGTAGCAGAGTAAATAAAAGATGTTGTTAGATGTAATCTAAGTTCACCTAAACAATACTCCACCCTCCTGTTATCCAAATCTAATTTATTGATGCCTGTATCTAGTAATTTTTGCCACTCACCTTTCAGGGGAAATTGGGTAAAATCAGTGTGAGATATGGTTAAAATTATCCATCTTGTACTTATTTATGCTGATCATCTGAGTGGGTAAATTATCACACAAATAAGCATTTTACTGTTTATACTCTGAGGTTTGCATTTTATATTTCTATACTCATAATGCACATTGTGATTTTATGCACAAAACTTGGTCTTTGAGATAGACCAACAAACTTGGTCTGTCCTCAAATTGGTCATTATATAATACCATAAATAAATGAGATAATTTTTATAAGATCGTTAATTTAGTATCTACTGCAAAATTAGTTATCAATATATATTGTGTTTAATCTTTATATCAATAACCTCAAAAATGTAGATAACACTACTCATATGGCATAAAACAAAGAGGAAATAAAAAAAAAACACTTGATGAAAGTGAAAGACGAGTGTGAAAAAGCTGGCTGAAAACTCAACATTCAAAAAACTAATATCATGGCATCCTGTTCCATCACGTCATGGCAAATAGATCGGGAAGCAATGGAAACAGTGACAAACTTTACTTCCTTGGGCTCCAAAATCACTGCAGATGGTGATGTTAGCCATGAAATTAAAATTAAATTTATCAGTAACATTTTTCTAGCTTTCATATATATGCATTAATATATGATATTTGTTTTTTCTCTCTTTGACTTACTTCACTCTGTATGACCAACTCTAGGCTCATCCACATAACTTTCAAATTCCCCTTTGAAATATGTCTATGATTTTCAATTTTATGAAGTTAACCTCAGTATAAAATTGGTAAAACAAATTGTTAGATTTTTGCCTTATTATAACTATATCTTTAATACCTAAGGAATACTAACAATATAGTTAGTATTCCTTTAATAAAATCTTCAATACATTTATGAATCCAAAACTATAGCTATGTATAAAGTCTACCAAGATGTTAGTGTATTAATTTCCCTTTTGTGTACTTTATGGTACTCTATAGAATACAGTAGTATAGTATCTTTATTTCAAGCCTGAGATATCCAGAAGTGACTGTAAAAGCAGCAGTGGTATAGCTGATATCTCTTATTGCTTTACCATCTCCCACTTTATCTCTCTCCTCTAGTCAGTAACTCTACTTGCCAGTTCACTCAATGCCAGCCCTGTGTGCTAGCTGTTGTACTGCACTACTTTACTTTTCAAGGTACTGAACTGCAAGATTAACAATATTTTATTTTTGTGTTTGTTTTTTTTTATGTATTCTTTGTGTGAAAAGTATTATAAACATATTTCAGTAAAGTACTATATAACCAATTGTGTTAGTTGGGTAGCCAGGCTAACTTTGTGGCCTAATGAACAAATTGAACTCATTTTTAGAACAGAACTCATTCATGTGTAAAGAACTAACTGTATTGCACAGACAAGTTAAAAGAGTAGTTATCCTCTACAAGTGTTCATATTTCATATTTTTCTAGAATTATGAGTAACATTTTAAAGTAAATGATGATGAAAGGTAAATAGTGTCCAGAATTTTTATTTAAATATTAATAGTTAGCTAGTTGTTCTCCATAGTCAGAGAAAATAAGCATCATGATTACTAAAATATTGAGTATATACTTTAAAAAATTATCTTTTAAGTTTGTGTCAGGATAAATGAATTATCCTCTTCATGGGTCACAGCATTATCATGGAGAAGGGGCTTGCATAACTCAACGAACCTATGAGCCATGCCATGCAGGGCCACCCAAGACAGATGGCTCATACTGAAGAGTGCTGATGAAACAAGGTCTACTGGAGGAAGAAATGGCAAATCACTCCAGTGTTCTTGACATGAGAATCCCAAGTAAAGTATGTCAAGGCAAAATGATGTGACACAAGAAGCTTAGCTCCCAAGTTGGAAGGTATCCAATATGCTACTGGGGAAGAGTAATTACCTCTAGCTCCAAAACGAATGAAACAGATAGGCCAAAGCAAAAATGACCCTCAGTCGTGGATGTGTCCACTGGTCAAAGTAAAGTCCGATGTTGTAAGGAACGTATTGCATAGGAACCTGGAATGTTAGGGGTGTGTGTGTGTGTGTGTGTGTGTGTGTGTGTGTGTGTGTGTTAGTGTCTCAGTTATGTCTTACTCTTTGCTAACCCATGGACTGTAGCTGACGTGATTTCTCTGTCCATCGTATTCTCCAGGCAAGAGCACTGGATTGTGTTACCATTCCCTTCTCCAGGGAATTTTCCCCATCCAGGGATCAAACCTAGGTCTCCTACATTGCAAGAAGATTCTTCACTATCTTAGCCACCAAGGAAGCCCGGTTAAGTCTATAAATCAAGGTAAATTGGATGTAGTCAATCAGAAGATGGTAAGATTGAATGCTGACATCTTAAGAATCAGTGAACTAAAATGGAAAGGAATGGATGAATTTAATTCAGAGGACCATTGAATTTATTACTGTGGGCAAAAATCCCTTAGAAGAAATTGAGTAGCCCCCATAGTCAACAAAAGAGTCTGAAATGCAGTACTTGGGTACAGTTTCAAAAATGACAGAATGATCTGACTTCAATTCCAAGGCAAACCATTTAACATCACAGTAATTCAAGTCTATGCCCTAACCACAGATGCCAAAGCAGCTGAGGTTCACCAGCTCTATGATGACCTACAACACCTTCTAGAACTAACAACATAATATATATTCTTTTTATTACAGGGAATTGGAATGGAAAAGCAAGAAGTCAAGGGATATCTGGAATAACAGGCAAGTTTGGCTTCAGAGTTCAAAATGAAGAAGGGCAAAGACTAACAGAATTGTGTCAAGAAAACATGCTGGTTATAAAAAGTAGCCTCACTCGGGTATGACCTAAGTAAAATCACTTATGATTATACAATGGAGATGACGAATATATTCAAGTAGTTAGATCTGGTAGGCAGAGTGCCTGAACTACTATGAACAGAAGTACATAAGATTGTACAGGAAGCAGAGACCAAAACCATTCCAAAGAAAAATAAATGAAAGAAAGCAAAGTGACTATCTGAGAGGAAAGAACAATAAAAGGCAAGAGAGAAAGGAAAAGATGTATCCAACTGAATTCAGAGCTCCAGAGAATAGCAAGGAGAGATAAGAAGCCCTTCCTAAATGAACAATACAAAGAAAAAGTTGAAAAGAAAATGGGAAAGACTAGAGTTCACTTCAAGAAAATTGGAAATATCAAGGGAGCATTTCCTGCAAGGATGAGCATGATAAAGGACAGAAATGGTAAGAACCTAACAGAAGTAGAAGAGATTAAAGGTGGCAAGATACAAAGAACTGTTTTTTAAAAAAATGTTTTTAATGATCTAGATAGACACAATGCTGTGGTCACTCACCTAGATCCAGTTATCCTGGATTGTGAAGTAAAGTTGACCTTAGGAAGTATTACTGGGAAAAAACCTAGTGGAAGTGATGGAGTTCCACCTGAACATTTAAAATCCTAAAGGATGATGTTGTTAAAGTGCTGCACTTAATGTGCCAGCAAATTTGGAAACCTCAGCAGTGGCCACAGGATGGAAAGGTCAGATTTCATTACAATTACAAAGAAAGGTAATGCCAAAGAATGTTCAAACTACTGTACAATTGCTTTCATTTCACACACTAGCAAGGTTATGCTCAAGATCCTTCAATCTAGTCTTCAAGAGTACATGAATGAAGAACTTTCAGATGTACAAGCTGTGTTTATAAAAGGCAGAGGGACTAGAAACCAAACTGCCAGTGCTCACTGGATCATGGAGAAAGTGTGGAGATTCCAGAAAGACATCTACTGCTTCTTCACTGGCTATGCTAAAGCCTTTGTGTGAATCACAATGAACTGTGAAAAATTCTTAAGGAGATGGGAATACCAGATTGCCTAACTATCTTCTGAGAAACCTGTATGTGGGTCAAGAAGCAATAGTTAGTTGGGAAAGGAACACACCAAGGCTATATATAGTCACCCTTCTTATTTAAACTTTATGCAGAGTACATCATGATAAATGCTAGGCTGGATGAAGCAAAACTTGAATCAAGATTCCCAGGAGAAATATCAACAAGTTGTGATATGGAGGGGGTTTCCTGATAACTCCATTGGTAAAGAATCCGCCTGCAATACAGGAGACCCCATTTCGATTTCTGGGTCAGGAAGATGCGCTGGAGAAGGTAAAGGCTACCTACTCCAGTATTCTTGGGTTTCCCTTGTAGCTCTGCTGATAAGGAATCTGCTTGCAATGAAGGAGACCTGCGTTTGATCCTTGTGTTAGAAAGATCCTCTGGAGAAGGGAAAGGCTACCCACTCCAGTATTCTGGCATGGAGAATTCCATGGACTGTATAGTCCATAGGGTTGCAAAGAATCAGACATGATTGAACAACTTTCATTTACACTTTCTTTCTGATATCCAGATGATACCACCCTAACGGCTGAAAGTGAAGAGGGGCTAAAGAGCCTATTGATGAAGGTGAAAGAGGAGAGTGGAAAAATCTGGCTTAAAACTCAACATTCAAAAACCTAAGATCTTGGCATTCTGTCCCATCACTTCATGGAAAAAAAAAATGAAAGGGAAACAATGAAAACAGTGACAGGTTTTATTTTATTGGGCTCCAAAATCACTGTGGATCATGACTGCAGCCATGAAATCAAAAGACTCTTGCTTCTTTGAAGAAAATCTATAAAGAATTTAGTGTATTAAAAAGCAGAGGCATCACTTTGCTGACAAAGATCTGTATAGTCAAAGCTATGTTTTTTCCAGTAGTCACATATGAATGTGGGAGATGGATCTTAAAGAAAGCTGAATACCCAAGAATCGATGCTTTTGTATTGTGATGCTGGGGAACACTCTTGAGAGTCCCTGGACTGCAAGGAGATCAAACTAGTCTATCATAAAGGAAATCAAGCCTGAGTATTCATTGGAAGGACTGATGCTGAAGCTTCAATACTTTGGCTGCCTGTTGCAAAAAGCCAACTCATTTGAAAAGACTCTGATGCTGGGAAAGATTAAGGGCAAGAGGAGAAAGGGCCAATACAGGGTGAGATTGTTGGATAGTATCTGATCTGGATAGCATCTGATCTGGATAGCATCACTGACTTGATGGACATGAGTCTGAGCAAATTTCAGGAGATGGTGTAGGGCAGAAAATGCCTGGTGTGCTTCAGTTCATGGGGTCAAAAAGAATAGGACGTGACTTAGCAACTGAGCAACAACAACAAAGGTGACAGATTTACCACAACTTAGTCATCAATTCAATGTGGAGGCTGAGGTAAAGAGAGAAGTTAAACATCCCCAGGACGGGGCAACCATTTCTATTCTCCGTATCTCCTGTGTGTATCTCTATCTTTGCGTTTATAATATTTTATGAAAATTACCTATTCACATTTATGTTTCCCACTAGATTATATGACATATTATGTTTAGTCATGTTTGTATTTTTGATGTCTAGCATTTTTATTTTGAAATAAATTAAAATGAATTGGATGGTTGTGTAAATTAGGGAGCCTAGAGTTGTGGTGCTGTTCTATTACTTTAGAATTATGTATCTACTTTTAGTGACTAAAGACATTGATAATACATAATAGGTTGTGGATATTGTTTTAAAGAAACAAGGTATGGAGAGTCACTATTAAGCTTGTCACTAAGAGATGAAAGTTTCAGCTGTCAGTTCCTTTAGTTCAGTTCAGTCACTCAGTCGTGACCAACTCTTTGTGACCCCATGGACTGCAGCACACCAGTCATCCCTGTCCATCACCAACTCCCAGAGTTTACTCAAACTCATATCCATTGAGTCGGTAATGCCATCCAACCATCTCATCCTCTGTTGTCACCTTCTCCTCCCACCTTCAATCTTTCCCAGCATCAGGGTCTTTTCCAATGAGTGAGCTCTTCACATCAGGTGGCCAAAATATTGGAGTTTCAACTTCAGCATTCATCTTTCCAAGTAATATTCAAGAGTGATCTCCTTTAGGATGTACTGATTGGATCTCCTTGCAGTCCAAGGGACTCAAGAATCTTCCCCAACACCACAGTTCAAAAGGAACAATTCTTTGGCACTCAGCTTCCTTTATAGTCCAACTCTTACATTCATATATGACTACTGGAAAAACCAGTTAGTTCCTTAGTTAACTATTGTTCACTCTTGGTTTCTCTCTCTCTCTCCTTATAGAGAATTTAGTTTGATATTTGGCATTTACAGTTTATGAATAATAAAACATTATGGTAAAGCTACCACACATAAAAAGTAATCAGGAAATGATAAGGTAAATTTCATGTATTCATAATTCCTTGACTTAGATATAATACAGATCACTTTTAAAACAAAATTTCAAATTATAAAAAAGTAATTACAGTAAAATCATCTGATCAAAAAAGCATGTCTAAATATAAATACAATGATATAGTAGTAGTAATAGAATATAGAAGAGAGTTCTACAATTGGTACAAAGCCTAACGTTTTAGGTTTAGTATTAGGTGATTACTTTTATTATGTTTATTAAAATTGTGTTTGGCTATGATTTAATGGCGATTTAAAGTAATTGTGGTTTCAATAATACATGAATGAATTTGCCACTTATGTATACATCTAGAAAGTGTTCATTCCTGTCAAAATGCTAGCTCTGTTCTATGTTGTCCTCAGGGACTCAGGCTCATTATATCTTTCCATCAACTCCAGGGTGTATCTTAATTCTCATGTTCCAAGTTGGAACCTCTACCATTATGATTGTAGTTCAAGAATCAGAGCAAATAATTAAATAAAGGAGGAAAATAAGTCTCAAAATCAAAGCATCAGTTGATATTTAACTAAACCTGAAACACAAGTTAAAGCCTGTTTATTAAATAGTTATTTTCGCATAATATAAAACCTGACACTTAGCCAAGACAGACAAATTTCTTTTCTGTTCTGCAGACAGATGAACTTTCTATTAATATGATGGTGGCTTAGTTGCTAAGTCATGTCCAATTCTTGCAACCCCATTAACTGCAGCACACCAGGCTCATCTGTCAATGGGATTTCCCCAGGCAAGAAGACTAGAGTAGGTTGCCATGTCTTTCTCCAGGGGATTATCTGGACCCAGGGGTCAAACCTGAGACTCCTCCATTGCAGGTGGATTCTTTATCAACTGAGCCACCAAGGAAGTCCTATTAATATGGAATATGTGACAGACAGGTATAATAAACAGTACATCTTTTTTCTAGAATCTCACTCTCTGGTTGACTCAGCATTCTTTGTATACATAGACTGTACTAACTACTTTAGGGGGAAAATATATATATATATATATATATATATATATATATATATATATATATATATCCCAATAAAGTCTCATCCAGTTTGTGCCTCCAGCTCAAAGCTCAGAACTTTTGGGTACCACACTTTTTTTTTTTTTTCTATTAGATGTGAATGTAGTTTCTCATGGCCCAAGGAATTCTAAACCAAATAACAGGAAATTTACTTTCCACCATACCCATTGTATCTAGTGTGTGATGGTGATGGTAGGCAAAGAATCAGTTCAGTTCAGTCGTTCAGTCATGTCCAACTCTTTGTGACCCCATGAATTACAGCACACAAGGCCTCCCTGTCCATCACCATCTCCCGGAGTTCACTCAGACTCATGTCCATTGAGTCTGTGATGCCATCCAGCCATCTCATCTTCTGTCGTTCCCTTCTCCTCCTGCTCCCAATCCCTCCCAGCATCAGAGTCTTTTCCAATGAGTCAACTCTTCGCATGAGGTGGCCAAAGTACTGGGGTTTCAGCTTTAGCATCATTCCTTCCAAAGAAATCCCAGGGTTGATCTCCTTCAGAATGGACTGGATGGACCTCCTTGCAGTCCAAGGGACCCTCAAGAGTCTTCTCCAACACCACAGTTCAAAAGCATCAATTCTTCGGCGCTCAACCTTCTTCACAGTCCAACTCTCACATGCATACATGACACCAGGAAAAACCATAGCCTTGACTAGATGGACCTTAGTCGGCAAAGTAATGTCTCTGCTTTTGAATATGTTATGTAGGTTGGTCATAACTTTTCTTCCAAGGATTAAGCATCTTTTAATTTCATGGCTGCAGTCACCATCTGCAGTGATTTTGGAGCCCCCCAAAATAATGTCTGACACTGTTTCCACTGTTTCTCCATATATTTCCCATGAAATGATGGGACCGGATGCCATGATCTTCGTTTTCTGAATGTTGAGCTTTAAGCCAACTTTTTTGCTCTCCTCTTTCACTTTCATCAAGAGGCTTTTTAGCTCCTCTTCACTTTCTGCCATAAGGCTGGTGTCATCTGCATATCTGAGGTTATTAATATTTCTCCCGACAATCTTGATTCCAGCTTGTGTTTCTTCCAGTCCAACGTTTCTCATGATGTACTCTGCATATAAGTTAAATAAGCAGGGTGACAATATACGGCCTTGATGTACTCCTTTTCCTATTTGGAACCAGTCTGTTGTTCCATGTCCAGTTCTAACTGTTCCTTCCTGACCTGCATACAAATTTCTGAAGAGGCAGGTTAGGTGGTTTGGTATTTCCATCTCTTTCAGAATGTTCCACAGTTTCTTGTGATCCACACAGTCAAAGGCTTTGGCATAGTCAATAAAGCAGGAATAGATGTTTTTCTGGAACTCTCTTACTTTTTCCATGATCCAGTAGATGTTGGCAATTTGATCTCTGGTTCCTCTTCCTTTTCTAAGGGAAATAATAACTGCAATAAAAAATAACTGCAATAAAAACTTCCACCTGGAAATGAGCATAGGCAACTGGCATTGTCTGCAAAACTATCACATCTTATTGTATATAAATGTAAATACCTGTGTTTTATTTGTATGGTTGATTTTATGAGTTCATCCAGACTTCTTTAGTCCTACTCTATGGGACAAATAATCTTGTTCATTTTCTTCCATAATTCTTGGTCTCTTTTCTAAGTAGTTACCCCATTATTTTATCTCTATGAGCAAAAACAAAGTTATGTTTGAACAGTATGCATTCCTGTAATCTTACACCTTTAACCGTTTTATTTCTGCTAGAGCAAAATTGAAGCTTCAAGGGTTGCATTAGAGGTTTAAATACAGGCTTTTACTGACCAGACCTATAGTTTCTTTGGTAATATAATTTCTGCCAAATCTTAGAAGGCATATTTGCGAATAACCACAGCCAAGATTTTATCTGCACCCACTTTTAAACTTTAATTTTCTTATTTTTTTATCTTTTAGCATCAGTGGTTAATAGCAGCTTTTACCTTATCTTTGCTACTACACTTACCTCCTTCTGTTTGATAGAGATATCATTGAAAATTTCTTGAAGAAATGTTTGAGGCAATAGTTATCAGTCATCATTTTCGTATGTATTTCACTTTGGAAGCCAGATGCAATGAGCTTTCCAATTGTCCAAGATTCTAAATTAGTTGTACTCTCTTCTTCAGTTTAGATTTCAGACTGCAGAGAGACAGACTCATGACACATACATATTGACACGGCTATAATGCCTTCCACTTCAGTTGTCAGATAAGTTGGTTCTAGCCTGAGTTTTTCTCTATTTGCAAGATTCAATTAAAAGCTTGAAAATAATCACCATTTCTAAGTTCTCAGATCTGCTTCACATAGAACAATATTGAATTATAGTGATGAAAAAAAGTGTTTGAAATGAGATCCAATATATTTTTTCTCTTTTCCATAAACAGATGCTAGAGGTAAATCAGGATAAGGGTGGAGATGGGAATCCATGGCGTCCTGAAGGAGCCATACTTCATATAGCTTTATAGGAACAATTTAACCCTATTCTCACTACTCTTTAAGGATAACTTCCCATCATATCCATGACCCCAGCAATAACATGTTTTAAAAACAAGGTTAAAAACTGAGTAAAGGACATGTGACAAATATTTCAAGTAAAGCTTCCAGAAGCCAGTATTTCCCATCTCTGTGAATATTCCATTGGCCAGAATGGACTCAGAACCTCACATAAATGTAGTGGAGGTTGGTAATGTAACTTTGCTTTCTCTGACTACATCCAAGTTAAAACTTATCATTATGGGAAAAAAAAAAAAAAAGAAATTATGAATACTGTGGAATAAAGCCTTCTCTGTCATATTAAATTACCCACTAATGGCACCAATCAGTTTTCTTCTGATTGTTAATTATTCCTTTATTTATCCACTATATTCTGAATTAATTTTAATTATTCAATTAGTTATAAACAAAACTGTGAAACATTAGGCATATGTAAGTAAGAAAGAGCAGTAATTTAGTTTCAAGCCAATGGTGACTCTTATAAGATATTAATTGTTCTATCTTCTGAGAAACAAAAGTAAAGCAAAACAAAAGGCTTCCCCCCCGCCCCCCCCTCAGCAAAACACAATTTTTTTAATTTGGTTTCTGTTTGAACAGGAATACTACTGAAAATCAGCCTGAGACATTTTATCTTCCATATGATTGATCAACTTCCATTTTGTATTTTTCCTAACTCTGTCCTTAAACCCTGATGCATTTCATCATCCTGTATAGCATGTGGTCCTCCCCATCATCTCACTTTATGACTGATGCTGCTCAACAGGAAAGATTCCCTGCTGTTATCTTTTTACAGGAACACCAATTACTGTGCTAGAAAGGGCAGAATGCACAAATCTTATTTTCTTTACTTTCACTCTTCAACAGGTTAGAAAATCCAATTGAACAATTTCTAATGTGAAGAATGCATGACATTTTCCTTAATTGAAAACTGATCCTCATTTATAATATTTCTATTATAAGTTTAGATTTGTCAGGGACTTACACAAAGAAGTATTAGAAAAAAATTAAAAAAAGGAGCAAGAGAACTGCTGCTTAGTGCTTCTTAAAAGTCATGCAATAGGATAAAATTAAGCTAAGTAGCTTTTCACTATAACAGTCAAGAAGAAATCACTAGCAGCAAGGATAAACTGAAAAGCTAAAGGATCTATAAGTCATTATCTCTAAGAAAGAATTGTCTGGAACTGGGAAATTGGTTCCTACACTCAAATCAAATTTATCCAAATTTTAACTCCAATGGCTGAAATTCATTTTTAGTTCAACTGTTTCTAAAAATGTTAAATGTCACAAAAAATATATACGCAAAAGTGATATTTTTGGTTTCACTGATCTTCTGTGTATCCTTAAATTTTTTCAACTTTTAGAAATATAATTTAATCATAAATTTTGTTTATCTAATGAATGCTCATAAGAAGCCCATAGAATTCAACTTTTTTTTTTTTACTTACTATTACTGATTTATTATAAAGGATGCAAATGAACAGCAAGATGAGGAGGTATATGGGGCAAAATAAGAAAGGGTGAAGGAGCTTCTGTCTCCATGGAATTTAGGACATGCCACCTTCCTGAAACACGAATGCATTTATCAACCCAGAGTCTCTATAAACGCTATTGTGTAGAGTTTTATGGAAGCTCCACTATGTAGTTATGGTTGATTAAATCATTGATCATTGGTGATTAACTCAATTTCCAGTCCCTCTTTGTCCCTGGAGGGCTGGGGAGTGGGAGTTGTGCTGAAAGATATTTTTTAAGGCTTCAATTTTTGTACTTTAATAGAGTATATTAAACAGAAATTTCTTCATGGATCTAATTCAGATTCATGAGATAGGCTGACTAATAGATACAGGAGACCTGTTCAGACATAAGTTCTATAAAGTAATGCTTTCAAGCTAGTTGTTTACAAGATATAACCTAAGTTGTCCTTGCTCTGGCATTAAGGTACAAAAAATATAATGTTATTGGCAGGAGCTGTCAGAGCAGGTGTTTATACGTTATTTATCTTTATATCCCTGATGGATAGCCTTTTGATGACAATACTAATAAATGGTTTTGCATGCATATGAGGACGTGTGCTGTGTTTAAGTGAGTCTGCAAACATAGGTATGTAACTCATTATAAAATACGTCACCCAGACATGATTCTATTCAGCTAGCAATCTTTTAAGTTTTACTTATTTCTATAATAGGAAGATTAACCTTTAGCCCTGTTCTTGGTCAAACTGCAACATTTGGATTGAAACCATTGATTTTTAGTTCTGCATTTATTTTCACCCAGATAGCTATCTTTTCTTTATGAAGATTCCTCCAAGAGAATTTAATTAAAAAAATAATAAAAGTCTTTAGAAAATCTAAATGTCAATATGGAAAACTGTAACTTCTGTTCTTATTACACTGCTGAATGTTTGCTGTTACACTTATCTTTTTATATCCTGCACATTTTTCTCTACCAGTTAAGAAGTTTCATCTCCAACACACTGTAATTTGGAAACTTTATCAATATTATATGAAATTAGTTTCCTTAATGTTACACTAAGCCATAAACTTTACTATCATGTACTTTCTTATATTTCCCTCTTCAGTAACTTTCCAAAGCTCTCTTTTTCCTTGGTCATGAGTACCTGATGACAGATGTAAAATCATCTGGTTCATTGATCATTTGTAAAATTATCCACATAGCCATAGGACCAAAGACCTCACTAACAACTCATTATTTTGTTCCTCATCTTGGATGTACTGATCAAAATTGAGATTAGTAAGTGAAATAAGTCTCTAAGACCAATAATAATCTCATGCCCCTATCATATCTTTTCTCTCAACTAAAAAACTTGGATCTATGTTATATGCTTTGTTTTCCCTCAACTAAAAGGAATATATCTTCATCTTGTTTTAGAGGAATAAATACATTTTCAGTTAAGTTCTTCCTGTTGGAGAACCCATTCTGTTTGGAAACAATAGATATCATTTCAATCTTTTTATTTCTCCTTTCAGTCTTCCTTTGTGAAATTTAATGAAACTGATATTTTAAAAGCTATGCTTAAAGTTCAAAGCACTTTTCCTAATCTGCATCAAAATCAGTCAACTCAGTGGTAAAATAAAGCATAACTGTATCAATTAAAGGAAAGGAAATATCATATGTAAAATGCATTTATAGAGGTAAGCATGAAGTTATGTTCAATACAATGGCAGCTATTACTTACAAGTTGGTTACAGGAATTACTAATCAAAAATAAATGTTTTCAAATAAAGATTTATATGATTACCTGAAAATTAATCTTGTGTTTGTGTGTGTGTGTGTGTGTGTGTGTGTGTGTGTGTGTTGGTTGATGGCTGTGAAGAACAGGGAAAAAATATTTCAGCAAATAATATACATTGTATTCAGATAAACCACTTTCAGTTTTAAGGACAGGACATTGAAAGTTGTTACTGGTAGATAACCGAAAATTTTCCCTCATGTTCAAAAGTTATAACTTTGCATTTGAAAAGACTTTCACTGAAGTAAAAGCTAATTTATGATCTTGACATTTCCACTTTTCTTTAAATACTCCTGTGAGTAGTCATGTACAGGTTTTAAGTTCTAACTTTGTGCAGTTTAAATGATTTTATAGTTTAGTACATTTAAATGCATGGCAACAGTACACCAAAAAATCTTATAAACTACTGATACAGAATCCTTAAATGTTCTAAGGAATCTTTTTTTTTTTTTTCTTCAGTGACAGAAGAGCAAACTCATTTCACCCATTACACCCTTTTCTTCTTTTATTGCTTTGTTCCTCTATGCATATGTCTTGATGCAAAAAGTATACCGTCATTACTTTTTTTTTTAAACAACAAAACTTAGTTCAGTCATCTAATTTGTTGTTAATTCAGAGATTCTAATGTATAAATAGCCTATGTTTTCCATGGGAATTTTGATTATTGGGCTTGGAAATTTTGATTTAGGGTTTGTTTTGTAATTTTTTCTTCTATTTTTCCCATACTTCTTATTTATTACCAAATTCTATGTCTCTTTCCTCTGAAAGTTTCTTTGAGTCTCAACTTTCATGACTTTTTAATTGATAATCTTCTGACCTAATAATTTTGTACTACCATATAGAACTTTCAAAATTTTGCTGACTTCACTCATGTATCCTCTTTAGTTGTCTCACATATTGTAACATGAATTTTTCCAAATCTATCTTATATAACCATTTTTCAAGAAGTTTGAATAGTTTTCTATTTCTTATTCTATAGACCCCAAATGTTTTCTGTGTGGATTTTACAGTTCTGAATCATTTTCCTCCAAATTGCATCTTTCTAATAAGGTGAAACTCACTAGTCATCCTCATAGGCCCATAGTAGACACTGACTAAGTACTCGCAATTCTGAGTATTTTATCTAGGTACATATAAAGTTATTTCTCAGGCTTCTTTGCAGTTAGGTTCAGGTCACATGAAATAATTTAGATAATAGATATATCTGCATAATGTGCACTAATTCAAGCTTTGGTCCTACTATTTCTCAAGATATCTTGACTGATACTTTCTCTTATTCATGCTGCAAAAATGAGTAATTCTGAAATGGTGATATGCTATGATAGATACATTTTGCACCTTCAGTTAACTGATCAGAAAAGAGACATGTGGAAGATTAATCTGACATATAGAACTGTGACTCAAATGAAAAATAAAATTTATTTAGAAAAGCCACTGATTGTGTTGTTGTTGCTGTTAAAGTTACCAGAAGTGTTGTTATTGTAATGTAACACCAAATTAATTTCTTGACTCGCACTAATCCCTTGTAGTAGTTGCATTCTTTGAAAGATAAATTATTGTAGCATTTTGATTGGCTGCCTTTTATTTTTTAATTTATTTTTATTTTTTTATGCATCTTTCTTTTTTTAATTTTTATTTTTACTTTATTTTACTTTACAATACTGTATTGATTTTGCCATACATTGACATGAATCCACCACGGGTGTACATGAGTTCCCAAACATGAACCCCCCTCCAACTTCTCACCCCATATCATCTCTCTGGATCATCCCCGTACATCAGCCCCAAGCATCCTGTATCCTGCATCAAATATAGACTGGCGATTAATTTCTTACATGATAGTATACATGTTTCAATGCCATTCTCCCAAATCATCCCACCCTCTTCCTCTCCCTCAGAGTCCAAAAGTCTGCTTTACACATCTGTGTCTCTTTTGCTGTCTCGCATATAGGGTCATTATTACCATCTTTCTAAATTCCATATATATGTGTTAGTATACTGTATTGGTGTTTTTCTTTCTGGCTTACTTCACTCTGTATAATCGGCTCCAGTTTCATCCATCTCATTAGAACTGATTCAGATGAATTCTTTTTAATGGCTGAATAATAATCCATTGTATATATGTACCACAGCTTTCTTATCCATTCATCTGCTGATGCACATCTAGGTTGTTTCCATGTCCTGGCTAAGATGGTGGAGGAATAGGATGGGAAGACCACTTTCTCCCTCACAAATTCATCAAAAGAACATTTCAACGCTGAACAAACTCCACAAAACAACTTTTGAATGCTGGCAGAGGACATCAGGCACCCAGAAAAGCAGATCATTGTCTTCAAAAACAGGTAGGAAAAAATATAAAAGACGAAAAAAGAGACAAAGGAGGTGAGGAGGGAGCTCCGTCCTGGGAAGGGAATCCTGTCCCAGCAAGGGAATCTTAAGAAGAGAGGTTTCCAAACACCAGGAAACACTCTCCCGGCAAGCCTTGGAAGCACAGAGGGCAACATAACACGAAGGAAAAATAAATAAATAAATAATTTAAACTAACAGATTATAAGCCCAACAGTAACTCCCCCAGCGGGAAAGCAGTGCAGAAGCCTGCATCCACCACTAGCAAGTGGGGGCACGGTAGGGAGGTGTGGGAGGCGCAGGCTGCAGTGCTTTTTAAGAATTGGGCAGGAATGCCCCAAGTGTAACCAGAACTAACTCACTTGGGCTAGCAAACCAGACTGTAGGATAGCTACCACATGAAAAGCTCGAACATAAGACACCACCAGGACCGCCCACAGAATGAAGGATGGAATGGTAATAGCTGGCTGCAGACCATCACCCGCCGGGGACAAGCAACCAGACCTGGAAGGGCTGGAAGGGGGCAATCACAGCCCCGGAGGGACTTTACCTACCAAACTGCAAGCAGGATTTTTTGCTAAGACTTCTGGGGGTTCTGAACAGTCATCATCTGCTTCACAAGGGGCACCAGCAGTACATAGAGAAAACTGAGCAGCAGAGACAGGAAAGGTGATAAGTCGCAGCTACCGCCCTCGCCAAACACCTGAGCTACTCGGACCTGCGAAGGGCACAAAACGCGTCCCAACTGAATCTGAGCCTCTGAGAGCTACCTGAGTGCCGAACCTGAGCAGCTTAGACCAGGGAGGTGCATGCAGCCTAGGGCTGGCCTCAGACGGTTCCCGGTGGAGCAACGTAGAGCCTGAGCGGTTTGTGCCCCGCGAGCATGGGTAGGCCCAGCGGGTCTGAGACACTGCATGCACACAACAATATTATTTGTTTGCAGCATCCCTCCCTCCCCACAGCGTGACTGAACAAGTGAGCCTAAAAAGAAAAAAAAGTGTCCACCACCACCCCTCCGTGTCAGGATGGAAATCAGACACTGAAAAGACCAACAAACAGAAGAAGTTAAACAGAGGGAACAGCCTTGGAAGTGACCCCACACTGCCTGAAACACCAGAGAAAGGGCTAGATATATCTTTACTATTTTTACGATCATTCTTTTTTTCCTTTTTTTTTTTTTTGTATTTTGTTGATGTTGTTGTGTGGTTGTTTTTTCTTCTTTTTCTTTTTTTTTCTAACTTTTAAAAATTGTTAAGTCCTCTATTTCTCCTTTAATTTTTATTTCTATAACCTATTATTACTTTTCAAAAAAAAAAAGACCTTATTTTTTAAAGCAAACACCATATATAGTCTATGTGTGGTTGTTGTTGTTATTTTTTAATAATTCTTGTGGCTTTATTTTTTTCTTCTTCTTTTCTTTAATATTGTATTCTTGAAAATCCAACCTCTACACTAGATTTTTAATCTTTGCTTTTTGGTTTTTGTTGTCAACTTTGTACATTTAAAAACCCAAACTTCACTACCCAATATTACCTGAGAGCGAGATTATTACCTTGATCACTCTCTCCTCCTTTGGACTCTCCTTTTTGTCCACCAGGTGGCCTCTGTCTCTTCCCTCCCCCTTCTCTTCTCTACGCAACTCTGGGAATCCCTGTGTATTCCAGATGGTGGAGAACACCTAAGGAACTGGTTACTGGCTGGATCTGTCTCTATCCTTTTCATTTCCCTCTTTTATCCACCTGGCCACCTCTGTCTACTTTCCCCCTCTCCTCTTCCCTGTATAACTCTGTGAATACCTCTGAGTGGTCCAGACTGTGAAGTGCACATAAGGAAGTGATCACTGGCTAGCTTGCTCTCTCCGCCTTTGATCCCACCTCATCTCATTCCAGTCACCTCTAACTACCCCCTCCCTCTTCTCTTCTCCAGGTAACTCAGTGAACCTCTCTGGGTGTCCCTCAATGTGGAGAAACTTCATCTTTAACCTAGATGTTTTATCATCGGTGCTGTATAGATGGAGAAGTCTTGAGGCTACTGTAAAAATAAAACTGAAAGCCAGAAGCAGGAGGCTTAAGTCCAAATCCTGAGAACATCAGAGAACTCCTGAATCCAGGGAATATTAATCAATAGGAGCTCATCAAATGCCTCCATACCTACACTGAAAGCAAGCACCACCCAAGGGCCAACAAGTTCCAGAGCAAGACATACCATGCAAATTCTCCAGCAACACAGGAACACACCCCTGACCTTCAATATACAGGCATCTCAAAGTTACTCCAAACCATTGATGTCTCATAACCCATTACTGGTCACTCCATTGCACTACAGAGAGAAGAAATCCAGCTCCACTCACCAGAACTCCAACACAAGCCTCCCTAACCAAGAAACCTTGACAAGCCACTGATACAACCCCACCCACAATGAGGAACCTCCATAATAAAGAGAACTCCACAAATTCCCAGAATATAGAAAGGCCACCCCAAATGCAGCAATATAACCAAGATGAAGAGACAGAGGAATACTCAGCAGGTAAAGGAACAGGAGAAATGCCCACCAAACCAAACAAAATAGGAAGAGATAGGGAATCCACCTGAAAAAGAATTCTGAATATTGATAGTGAAAATGATCCAAAATCTTGAAAGCAAACTGGAATCACAGATAAATAGCCTGGAGAAAAGGATTGAGAAGATTCAAGAAAGGTTTAACAAGGACCTAGAAGAGATTGGCTGTCTTTTAGACTGACTTTTAGATATCAAGCAACTTGAGAGCAGTGTCTAAGCTTTAACTCAGACATGTAATGATTTATCATATATATACATATTAATTAGTTATCTCTGAGTATACAGATACACAACATTAAATAACACTGAAGCTCTGTTATAGACACTGTTCCAATACCTCCAATTCAGGTCAGGTTTTATGCAATAACTTTTTAAAAATGGGACAGACACATAGAATAACTGCCTTCAGAATTCAGAGAACAGGCAGCACAGGATGGTGCTCTCTGAAAGGAAAACAAAGTGGAATATCCTAGGATTGCCCTAGTTTCTCACTTGGAGAGGATTTCCAGGTTTTAGTCAATCATCAGTCTGAGCTTTATCATCTTTCTTATTTGAAGTAACACAGTAGGGATTTAGAAAGCACAAAGCATCTAGAGTTTGAATGGTACAGCAGAGCACAAGATTGTGAGATTAGGAGAAAGAGAAGGAGAGAGGGAAACAGCTATAGTGATGTCTATTCAATCCTTCAATGGAGTGTGAGAAGTAAACATCTGTACAGAGCCATCTGAAGGAATGAATAGAACAATCCTTGAAGCTCATATAAGGTCACGAAGAATTCTTGTTCCAAACTAACAATCAAAGTGGAAAAAAACTTGCAATTCACATGTCATTAGAGTATACAGAAGGTTATTATCTCAGTATCAGGTCAAAATTAGCCCTAGACCAAGTACTACTGAAGACCTATCTAAAAGACCCTAAATAATTTCCTAAAAAAAAAAAAAAAAAAAAACAAAACAGACTCTTTCAAAGTATTCAACCACATCCAAGAAAAAAAATCTCAATTTTTAAAAAATAATGAAATAAGGTCCAGCATAAAAATACGTAGCATTTTCATTGGTTACCATGCAAAAAAAATTATCACATTTGAAAACAAATGACCCAGAGAGATGTTGTGGGGAGGGAAGTGGGAGGGGGGTTCATGTTTGGGAACGCATGTAAGAATTAAAGATTTTAAAATTTAAAAAAATAAAAAACGAAAAAAAAAGAAAACAAATAGGTAAATACAAATTGTAACAAAAAATAAAAAATTAATTGATACTAATCCAGAAATAACTAAGATGATAGAATGGCATTAAAGGATATCAAAACTTATCAAAATTTGAAGATCTATATATAGAAAACTATAAGGCACTGATGCAAGAAATCAAATATGACACAAATAGATAGAGAAATGTACCATGTTTGTGGACTCAAAAAATCAATATAATGAAAATGTGTATACTACCCAAAGCAATCTATAGATTCCACACATTCCTTATCAAGCTACCAATGGTATTTTTCACAGAACTAGAACAAATAATTTCACGGTTTGTATGGATACCCAAAAAACCTCAAATGACCAAAGCAATCTTGAGAAAGAAGAATGAAACTGAAGGAATCAACTTTCCTGACATCAGACTATATGACAAAGCTACAGTCATCTAGAGAGCATGATACTGGTAAAAGACAGAAATATAGATTAATGGAACAAAATAGAAAGCCCAGAGATAAGTCTACACATCTATGGATACCCTATCTTTGATAAAGGAGGCAAGAATATATAATGGTGCAAAGACAATCTCTTTAACAAATGGTGCTGGGAAAACTGGTCAACCACATGTAAAAGAATGAAACAAGAACACTTCTAACTTCATACACAAAAATAAACTCAGAATGGATTAAAGATCTAAAGGTAAGACCAGAAACTATAAAACTCTTAGAGAAAAACATAGGCAGAACATTCTTGACATAAATCACAGCAAGATCTTCTATGACCCACCTCCCAGAGTAATGGAAATAAAACCAAAAATAGGCAAATTGGACCTAATTAAGCTTAAAAGCTTTTGCACAATGAAGGAAACTATAAGCAAGGTGAAAAGGTAGCCTTCAGAATGGAAGAAAACAATAACAAATGAAGGAACTGACAAATAAGTAATCTCCTAAATATAAAGTGGTTCATGAAGCTCAAAACCAAAAAACAACCTAATCAAAATATGGGCCAAAGAACTAAACAGACATTTCTCCAAAGAATGTGTACAGATGACATGTAAACACATGAAAAGATGGCCAACACCACTCATTATTTCATTTCAGTTCAGTTCAGTTCAGTTCAGTCACAAAGTCGTGTCCGATTCTTTGCGACGCCATGAATCGCAGCACGCCAGGCCTCCCTATCCATCACCAACTCCCGGAGTTCACTCAGACTCACGTCCATCGAGTCAGCGATGCCATCCAGCCATCTCATCCTCTGTTGTCCCCTTCTTCTCCTGCCTCCAACCCCTCCCAGCATCAAAGTCTTTTCCAATGAGTCAAGTCTTCGCTTCAGGTGGCCAAAGTACTGGAGTTTCAGTTTTAGCATCATTCCTTCCAAAGAAATCCCAGGGTTGATCTCCTTCAGAATGGACTGGTTGGCTCTCCTTGCAGTCCAAGGGACTCTCAAGAGTCTTCTCCAACACCATAGTTCAAAAGCATCAATTCTTCGGCACTCAGCCTTCTTCACAGCCCAACTCTCACATCCATACATGACTACAGGAAAAACCATAGCCTTGACTAGACGGACCTTAGTCGGTAATGTCTCTGCTTTTGAATATGCTATCTAGGTTTGTCATAACTTTTCTTCCAAGGAGTAAGCGTCTTTTAATTTCATGGCTGCAATCACCATCTGCAGTGATTTTGGAGCCCTCCCAAATAAAGTCTGACACTGTTTCCACTGTTTCTCCATCTATTTCCCATGGAGTGATGGGACTGGATGTCATGGTCTTCATTTTCTGAATGTTGAGCTTTAAGCCAACTTTTTCACTCTCCTCTTTTACTTTCATCAAGAGGCTTTTTAGTACCTCTTCACTTTCTGCCATACGGGTGGTGTCATCTGCATATCTGAGGTTATTGATATTTCTCCCATCATTCTTGATTCCAGCCTGTGTTTCTTCCAATCCAGTGTGTCTCACGATGTACTCTGCATAGAAGTTAAATAAGTAGGGTGACAATATACAGACTTGAGAAATGCAAATCAAAACCACAATGAGTATCATCTTACTCTGGTCAGAATACAAACAATAAATGCTGGAGAGGGTGCAGGAAAGGGAACCTTCCTACACTATTGTGCAGATACATGTGTACCCTTGGCTGATTCATGTGAATGCATGGTAAAATCCACCACATATGGTAAAGTAATGATCCTTCAATTAAAATAATTTAATTAATTAAAATATACTAATAAAGGAAAATGTACCAAAATATTTCTTTTTTCTTCCATCCTCAGTACTAAATGGATACAGAAAATTTGACCAGTTTTCACATTTTTAATGCATGCTATGACAGCTATCATAATGCAATCTAACAAAATTGTTTCAAATGAAGTTAAAACTTGATGACTAGAGTAGATGACTATAGTCATCTTAGAGAAAAAAAAAAAAAAACTGAATGAACTTTTTGGTCAACCAATATATTCCAGGTATTCAGGAATGTAGAGAAAAACTAGAGTATATAAAATATAAATATGAATGATATGTGTAAAAATGCTCAGTTAAGAATTAAGAATTCTTAAAAAAAAAGAAAAGAATTAAGAATTCTATAGATTTTTTAATTTTCAATTTAGAAAACAAGGGCTTTGATTTTAAAAGTTAGGTTAAGATTACAAAAGAGAAGTTTAATGAGCTTCAAAATATAGAAGCAGAAGCTACTTAAAATATAACACTGATGATAAGGACTTAAGAAATTTAAATGGAGCCTCAGTTAGCTTTTATCCTAATATATGTATAATTGGAGTACAATATAGGAAAGGGGAGAAGGGAGAAAAAAATTATTTTAAGCAACATCATCTGAAAATTTAAAACAAATATAAGTTTATTTATTTTAATTGGAGGTTAATTACTTTACAATATTGTATTGGTTTTGCCATACATCAACATGAATCTGCCACAGGTATACATGCAAAAGCTGAGAGAATTCAGCACACTAAACCAGCTCTCCAACAAATGCTAAAGGATATGCTCTAGACAGGAAACACAAAAAGGGTGTATAAACTTGAACACAGAACAATAAAGTAAATGGCAATGGGATCCTACTTTTTAATAATTACCTTAAATGTAAATGAGTTGAATGCCCCAACCAAAAGACAAAGACTGGCTGAATGGATACAAAAATAAGACCCCTATATATGTTGTCTACAAGAGACTCACCTCAAAACAGGGGACACATACAGACTGAAAGTGAAGGGCTGGAAAAAGATATTCCAAGCAAATAGAGACCAAAAGAAAGCAGGAGTAGCAATACTCATATCAGATAAAATAGACTTTAAATCAAAGGCTGTAAAAAGAGACAAAGAAGGACACTACATAATGATCAAAGGATCAGTCCAAGAAGATATAACAATTATAAATATATATGCACCCAACATAGAAGCACCACAATACATAAGACAAATGCTAACAAGTATGAAATGGGAAATTAACAATAATACAATAATAATGGGAGACTTTAATACCCCACTCATACTTATGGATAGATCTACTAAACAGAAAATTAACAAGGAAACACAAACTTTAAATGATGCAATAGGGCTGACGTCGGCCTCAGGGCCGCGTCGAAAGGGTGAGAGTTCGCGCTTTCCGAAGGAGCTGCGTCCGCCTCGGCCTCTCGAGGTCCCGCCGCACCCGAGAGGATGGAGAGCCTCCCCCGAGGCCGCAGCAGGGCCCGCAAACCCACGCCAGCCAGCCCTCGTTAGCTGCTCGAAATTTGCGTTTTATCCGCCGCTTAGGCCTTGTCTCCCGAGCCAGTGGCTTCGTGGTTCCAAAGAAATGGAAGAAAAGGAGCGATGTGACCGATTCCATTCGGTCGTCTTGCCTTGAGGCCTGGTTGGCATTTGCAGAGAGAAAATACAACAAGAAAATCGTTGGGTTTTTTTGGAGGGGGTGGAAGAAGGAAAACAAGGTCTTTGATTTTACATGGTTTTTTAAAACTTCTGCACTTTGACAGTGGCGGTGAAATACGCTAATCCAAAAGTTATCTTTTTGTTGAGAAGAGGGGGATTATTTTTCCTTTTGAGTCCAACCTTTTCTTCTCCCCGTGACAAAGCATAAATCATGGACACCAGAAAGTAAGGTGGACCTCAGGAATTCTCAAAAGACTGAGAAGCTTACATTCCTCCTTGGGAGGGAAGGGTGGGGTGTTTTTAGCCCTCTCTGGAACCTAAAAGGAAAAACATGAGTTGCGTGCCATGGAAAGGAGACAAGGTCAAATCTGAATCATTGGAGCTGCCCCAGGCAGCACCCCCACAAATCTACCACGAGAAACAGCGCAGGGAGCTCTGTGCTCTGCACGCCCTCAATAACGTCTTCCAGGACAGCAATGCCTTCACCCGGGAAACGCTGCAAGAGATTTTCCAGAGGCTATCGCCAAACACCATGGTGACCCCCCCACAAGAAGAGCATGCTGGGAAATGGGAACTACGATGTGAACGTCATTATGGCAGCACTTCAGACCAAAGGCTATGAAGCTGTTTGGTGGGACAAGCGCAGGGATGTTGGCGCCATTGCTCTCACAAACGTTATGGGCTTCATTATGAACCTGCCCTCCAGCCTGTGCTGGGGTCCCCTGAAGCTGCCACTCAAAAGGCAGCACTGGATCTGTGTTCGAGAGTTGGGAGGTGCCTACTACAACCTCGACTCCAAACTGAAGATGCCCGAATGGATTGGAGGCAAGAGTGAGCTCAGGAAATTTCTAAAACATCATTTGCGAGGAAAGAACTGTGAACTCCTGCTGGTGGTACCAGAAGAGGTGGAGGCCCATCAGAGTTGGAGGGCTGACGTGTGATGCAGCCCCAGCCAGCCTCCCACCACCTCAGCCTCCTGAAATCCTCCGTGCTGTGCTGCAGCCTCTACCATGGGTCTGCCCTTGCCACTTCCCCAAACATCTCATCGGGTTTTTTTCCCCTCTGATTTGACAGTGCAATAGGACAGACATGTGGACTGTTAGAAGGACCAACCAGCGTTACTTGCTCCTGGAAAAGGAAAGCAGGAGCTCTGTGTGCTTAGGGTGAGCTGTGGAGACCTTGGTTTTATTTTAGAGAGGAGAAAGGAAGGTGGGTCTCAGCTGCCTCTCCCGGTTTCCGTGAGGGCTTGGCAGAGGCTCTGCTGGAGTTCACTGCTGCTCTGACCCCCGGGGGACACTGCCTCCCCGTCCCCTTCCCTGGCAGCCAGTGAGTCTGAACACAGTCCAGACAAAGCCCATGGGACTGGCTTGAAGGCCTCAGAGCAGAAAGGCCTCTCAGGAAACCATCTCCAGAGCTGCAGCAGCCGCACAGCATGCTATCTCCAGCCCTCAATGCCACCCTGACCCCGTTTTTAAGAGTGGTTTATGGCCATCCTTGAAGTCTGATAATGAAAAAGTTCTCTAATATTCCATGCCGGGTGGTTGAATCCTGCAATATTCTAACATGACAGGGTGAGCTAGATACCTAAGAGGATGTGGCCAAAGCCAGGCTGGGGACAGGCATGGACAGCCTGTCTGCCTCACTCCAGCTTCGTCCCTGCCACTTCACTGCACTGGTTAGGTTTGGGGACACAAGACAGGCCAAAGGGCAGTTTTCCCAGCTGACCTGCCCCGGCAAAATCAGAAACAAATAAGACTGCCTTCACCATCAAATTCTACTAGTTTGAGACAGCGTTGGGCAAGGGAAGTATTGTGAAGCTAAGCCCTCAGAGATTTGGAGCAGCTCAAATTAGTAGAAGTCTTAGGCTTGGAGTCACTCTGGTGACCAGAAGCAGAGCCCTCACGTTGGGTAGATATGTGCATTCTGCTTAGAACCTGGGTTTGTCATCTCTCTGGAGTCTCCTTTACAGATCAACTGAGAATTGACTCCCCACCCACCCCCCCCACCCCCCCGCCCACCTCTTTAAATAGCTATAGGCCACTTTTCTCCTGGTAACTTTGGAAAACAGAAGGAAAAGTGTTAGACTACACCGCCTGTCACCAAAGGGGCCGTGGGAAGGCAGGGGGTAGGCAGAGGTGGCCTGTTCAGCCCTTCACAGATCAGTGGTCTTGGCAGGTGAGAGCTGCCCCACTGGCCAGACTCCTATCCAGCAGCAGAGCCAGCCTGGGGCTTGCATGTCCAGCCTGAGCAAGCTTAATGGGACGAAGCTGAGGCTTTCTCCCCACTGACTGGAGTGCATGTTTACACCAGCACTTTTTCTGCACATGTATCTTCAATCCCACAAGGCCAGTTTTTTAACGCTGAGTAACAGAGGCCACCAAGCAGCTAGTGCGTTTCACCCTCTCAGCAAGTGGCTGCAGTGTCTTCTGCCCCATTTTCTACACCAGACCTGCTTGGCACCACAGGGAGCTCGTCACCCCTGCACAATGACATTCCAGCCACCACCAGCCAGAAGTTACAGCCAACCTTGCTGTCACAAGCAGGAACTTGGGTCCATGGGCACTGTCTGTGATGTAAGCCATTTCCTGGGAGGAGGAGAGAACTCACCACCAGTCTGCTTGGGCCCCTGCAGACGGCACTTCAAAGGAGTCCTCACTTCAAAGGAGTCCTCGTGCACTTGGAGGCCATAAGCCAATGGGATATGCAAAGATGCTTAACCATTTCAGGGCTGGTTCCTCTGTTCATATCCAATTCTGGTGCTTAGGAACAGGGACCTATGCTGATGCCCAAGGGCAGAAAGCCCCACTTCCTTTAAGGAAGTGGGCAGGCCTGACCCTGATGCCCAGTAAGGGGCAACCCTAGGCTTTTTGTTTTTTCTTGCTTTTATTCCTTTTTGTTGGCCTTGTGCTGGGTTTGTTTACAAAAGATGTATTTTGTTTAACCAAATATTAAAAATGGAAAACTCCATACATAAATTTCATGTCTGAATCCTGTAACCATGTACATTTTAAAATGTGAACTTTAGTTTTAAAAGGCATTCATAACTGCTCTAAGTCCTCTTTCAGAGACATACTGTGCTTTGGTCAAACCTTTCACTTCAAAAATCCAGACAGAAGATTCACCAAGTACGACTTGATTCAAAAGAAATCTAAGACATTTCTCAGTTTAACTTAAAAAACTAGGCTCCACAATATGAAGAACCCTAACCTTCATCTAAGTACAAGTTTTCTTTACTGACAAGTCATATATTTTTCCCTGATTAACAAGTAGATCATGTATTTCAAGAGGGCCTGGGAGGCCCCAGCATCAAGTACATTGCAGGATTCTAAGTGGGGCTGTCTAGATTTGAATTCAGATCAGGCATTTTCTGTTCAGCCTGGAGCAGATCATTTAACCTTTCTGGGACTGTTTTCTTCTGCAAAATGAGAATACTGCCACCTCCTAAATTGTATAATACGGTTCCAGCAACCCACATGAAAGGCTTAGTATTGTTACTAGCACAATGCCAATAAAAATGTATGTTAAGTGAAAAAGCTAAAAAAAAATAAAAATAAAAATAAATAAATGATACAATAGGCCAGTTAGACCTAATTGATATCTACAGGACATTTCACCCCAAAACAATGAATTTCACCTTTTTCTCAGGCGCACATGGAACCTTCTCCAGGATAGATCACATCCTGGGCCATAAATCTAGCCTTGGTAACTTCATAATAATTGAAATCATTCCAAGCATCTTGTCTGACCACAATGCAGTAAGATGAAATCTCAATTACAAGAGAATAACTATTAAAAATTCCAACATATGGAGGCTGAACAACATGCTGCTGAATAACCAACAAATCACAGAAGAAATTAAAAAAGAAATCAAAATATGCATAGAAACTAATGAAAATGAAAACAAAATAACACAAAACCTGTGGGACACTGTAAAAGCTGTGCTAAGGGGAAAGTTCATAGCAATACAGGCATACCTCAAGAAACAAGAAAAAAGTCAAATAAATAACCTAACTCTACACCTAAAGCAACTAGAAAAGGAAGAAATGAAGAACCCCAGGGTTAGTAGAAGGAAAGAAATCTTAAAATTTAGGGCAGAAATAAATGCAAAATAAACAAAAGAGACCATAGCAAAAATCAACAAAGCCAAAAGCTGGTTCTTTGAAAGGATACATAAAATTGACAAACCATTAGCTAGAGTCATCAAGAAACAAAGGGAGGAAAATCAAATCAATAAAATTAGAAATGAAAATGGAGAGATCACAACAGACAACACAGAAATACAAAGGATCATCAGAGACTACTGTTAGCAATTATATGCCAATAAAATGGACAATGTGGAAGAAATGGACAAATTCTTTAAAAAAGTACAACTTTTCAAAACTGAACCAGGAAGAAATAGAAAATCTTAACAGACCCATCACAAGCATGGAAATTGAAACTGTAATCAGAAATCTTCCAGCAAACAAAAGCCCAGGTCCAGACGGCTTCACAGCTGAATTCTACCAACAATTTAGAGAAGAGCTAACACCTATCCTACTCAAACTCTTCCAGAAAATTGCAGAGGAAGGTAAACTTCCCAACTCATTCTATGAGGCCACCATCACCCTAATACCAAAACCTGATAAAGATGCCACAAAAAAGAAAACTACAGGCCAATATCACTGATGAACATAGATGCACAAATCCTTAACAAAATTCTAGCAATCAGAATCCAACAACACATTAAAAAGATCATACAACATGACCAAGTTGGCTTTATCCCAGGGATGCAAGATTCCTCAATATCCTCAAATCAATCAATGTAAAACACCACATTAATAAATTAAAAAATAAAAGCCATATTATTATCTCAATAGAAAATTTTTAAAATTTAAGAAAAAATATGTTTCAAATTTTAAAATGCTTAATAAGCCCTAAGCAGAAAAGGCATCAAGAATATTACATTGATGTATATCATAATAAAATGGGTTAAAACTCATGCTAAAGAGAAAATTAAAAGCAGTTAAAGAAAAAGTCTTGTTATATATATAGAGAGACTCAAACAAGAATAGTAGCAGAAGTTTTTCAGAACCAAGCAAATCAAATACAATGAAGAAACATATATCAAGTCTTGAAGAGAAAGATAATCTAGAAGTGTAGCTGCTTCTGTTGCTCAGTCATGTACAGCTCTTTGCAACACTCTGTAGCCAGCCAGGCTCCTTTGTCCATAGGATTTCCCAGGCAGGAATACTGGAGTGGGTTGCCATTTCATCCTCCAGAGAATCTTACCAACCCAGGAATTGAACATATGTCTCCTGCATTGTAGGCAGATTCTTTACCAACTGAGACATCAGGAAAGCCCAGGAATGTAGACTACTCAGTAATAAAATAAAGAATAAATTTAAAACATACCCATAAATATTAGTTGTTTTTGTTTAGCCATGTCCGGATTTTTTTGCAGCCTCTTGGAGTGTAACCTGCCAGGCTCCACTGTCCATGGAATTTTCAGGCAAGAATACTGGAATGGGTTTTCACTTCCTTCTCCAGGGAATCTTCCCAATAAAGGGGTTGATTCTTCACCCCTGAACCATCTTGGAAGCCTTCCAGCCTTCCCATATATATTTAGGCAAAGGCAAAATAAAATTTTCAGAAATACAGAAGTAAAATTATTTTATTATCATATACTTGTGCAAAACTTCCACTACTTATATAAAACATTACTGGATGAATCATGAGCTGGAATCAAGATTGCAAAGCGAAATATCCCAGGAGAAATAGCAATACTTTCAGATATGCAGATGACACCACCCTAATTGTAGAAAATGAAAAGGAACTTAAGAGCCTATTGATGAAAGTGAAAGAAGAAAGTGAAAAAGCTGACTAAAGACTCAACATTCAAAAAACTAAGATCTTGGCATCTAGTCCCATCACTTCATGACAAATAGATGGGAAACAATGGAAGCAGTGAGAGACTTTATTTTCTTGTGCTCCAAAATCACTGCAGATGGTGACTGCAGCCATGAAATCAAAAGATGCTTGCTCCTTGGAAGGAAAGCTATGACCAACCTAGACAGCGTATTAAAAGCAGACACATCACTTTGCTGACAAAGGCCCATCTAGTCAAAGCTATGGTTTCTCCAGTAGTCATGTAGGATGTGAGAGCTGGACCATAGAAAAGTCTGAGCACCAAATAATTGATGCTTTTGAACTATGGTGTTGGATAAGACTCTTGAGAGTCCCTTGAAGTGCAAGGAGACCAAATCAGTTAATTCTAAAGGATATCAATAGTGAATATTCACTAGAAGGACTGATGCTGAAGCTGAAGCTCCAATATTTTGTCCACTTGATGAGAAGAACCAACTCATTGAAAAAGAGCTGATGCTGGGAAAGATGAAGGCAGGAGGAGAAGGGGGCAACAGAGGATGATTGGATGGCATCACTGACTTAATGGACATGCATTTGAGCAAACTCCAAGAGATGGTGAAGTACAGGGAAGCCTGGTGTGCTGCAGTCCATGGGGTTTCAAAGTTGGACACGACTGAGAGAGATGGGACAACACTTGTGCTTGGGAGAGGTTGTCAGTCATTAAATACCCTCTGAAACAGATCAGAAAGCATTTATAATCCTTAGCAAGGGTTTTTTTCTTACCATAATAAGACTTTTTATCTAGAAGTCTAGCCATGAATAAGCATTCCACCCCAAGCCTAAATTTCTGAATCATTTCAGTCCTGCTAATGATGCTTCTTCATCTAATTTTGCACTCTTTTCAGATATTCAGATCAAAACTCAAATGTTATCCTTTATTCATCTCTTGCCTTCAGCATCTGTTAACACAGTTTGTTAGCTCTGACCTGGAAATGAATACTGATCTCATCTGTGAGTCACTATCTCCAGCTCTGATATCTTAGTAGGCAGGACCCATATTTCTTCTTGTGCTAGCAGAAGACCTACCTTACTGGCTGCTCAATTTCTGTTCTTGTCTCCAACCCGCAACAATTAATGTTCCACATGTCACTCAAAACAGCCTTTTTTTTTTTTTTTTTGTGGTAGAACTTTAAGATAGGGAATATTGAATCCAATAGCCTTAACATGGCCAATAGAACTGTACAAATCTATCCTCTACCCATCTCTCTCTCCTTACCTGTAACCATTCACCTTTCCTGGCCCTATAAGTCAGGTAACAAAATTATTTGATTTCCAAGATATGTCAAGTTTGTTCTTTCATTTGAGTTTTGCTTCAACTGTTCCCTTTGCCTGGAATGGTCCTCTTTTACCCATTTCCCTGGATAGCTCATTCCTGTCATTCAAGCTTCTACTTAACTCACTGTGACTGCCTTCACAGAGTCTCCCTTTGTTTTCCTCATAGCATCTGTTGCTGTCTGAAATGGAATTCTTTTTATATTATCATATTTGTCACTTTAAAGTAGATATTTCATTGATCTTATTTGCTTCTTTGTCACCAACAGCTAAGAGACTAACTGGTACATATCAAATTTTATAATATGTTAAAGGTTGAAAAACCAAATAAACCTGATTAGGAAAAGAGAGCAGCCACCAACTCACTCAAGGAATTGTGGTTCTTTGCAATGAGAAAAAGACAGTTGGTTTTGAATCGTCAGCCACAAAATTCAAAATTTATATTTCTAAATTATTTTTCACAATATATTTTATTGGATTAGAAATGAGGAAAAAAAATACTGAAGCTATTAAGTTTCACATCATTAGTCCTTAGTTTTAAATTTTGTATAATTGCTTTCCCTTAAAAGAAAACTAAAGCTGCCAGATTAAATAAATAGGAATACAGAAAACAAGTAAAATTTGAATTCAGATAAACAACAGATGCTTTTTAGTATCAGTATATCCCAAATATTGCATAGGATATACATGTACCAACATTATTCATCAATTGTCATAACTAATTATTTCATAAGCAAATTATTATATGGTTATAAAATTCCATTTAACTGGATATTCACTATTTTATCTTGCAGCTTTATTGTAAACCCACTTTTAAAATTGGAACACTTATATGGAATTCATTCTTTATGCTAAAATCTGTGACTATGTAGCTTGCATAGCTAAGAAATCTCTGGGATAGAAAACATATGATTAAAGCACAATCTTTGACACAAAGTACCTCAATGCTAGTTGGGAATGTTCACGAAATGGCAAGGTGACTCAAATATGCTAAGTTCTTTGCAAAAAAAAAAAAAAAAGAGAAAGAGAGAGAGAGAGAAAAGTCCGATTGTTTGTATTTTTAACATGATTTTCAGGAATGAACACCATGAAAATGTAGAGAAATTAGGAAAGATGTCTTGGATAGTATAGAAATTTAATACGATTTTTGAAAATGATTCATATAATTTGACAATGAGAGTGGCACTTTTAGGTGCAACACTAATGCAGGAACATGGTACATGGTGGGCTTCTTTTGAAGCTCAGATGGCAAAGAATCCACCTACACTGCAGGAGACCTGGTTTTGATGGGTTGGGAAGATTCCCTGGAGGAGGGCATGCCAACCCACTCTAGTATTCTTACCTGGAGAATGTCCATGGAGAGAGGAGCCTGGCAGGATACAGTCAATAGGGTCACAAACAGTTAGAAAAATTGAGTGACTAAGCACAGCACATTGTACATGGCATACTTGTACAACAGTTTCTTTTGGAAAGACATTTGGCTTATTTAACACTGGAGATGTAAGTCTGAAAACAGTAATGAGAACTAAATACTGAAGCTTTTCTTAATGATAAGTGTAGAATTGTGAGATTTGGCATCAGGACAATTAGCTTCTACCAGAATTTTTCTGTAAATTGAAATCAAAGTATAACACATTAAGAAGATTTCTTCTGATGGTAATGTTTAGTGATGAATTGTAGAATAAGAAAATATACAAAACCCCTCCACTACATTAATAATTTTAGCTTAAGAGAAATAGAGGGTGATAGTAAAAGGTTTATATTGTGTGATGTAATAGTGGAGGAGGTCAATTCCACCTGGGAATCGAGAAAGAGAACAAGAGAGAGATTATTTTCAAAGCTTTGCACCTAGTAGATCAAAAGAATTATAGTGCCACCTACAGATATGAGGCATTCAGTATTAGAGGGGAGATAATCGATTTGATTTTAATTTGTTTCAATTTAAATATTTGGGGCTGGGGTAGAAATGTTGAAGTATTCCTTTTTCACCTATAGGAAAAGTAGTAAAATTAGGTAGCTCCTCTAATGCAGGCAATGCAATACAGGAGTTAAGAAATAAGCTCAGGGCTTCCGGTTCAGGAGTAGAAACACATTCACTCATTTCTTCCCACAAGAGCACCAAAATTATAACTAGTTGTTGAACAACCAAGAGGAGAATGCTGGAACCAAAAAAAGATTCTCCCATGTCCAAAGACAAAGAAGGAGCCACAGGAAGATGGCAGGAGAGATACAGTCATGATAAAAATCAAATCCTATTCCTACCAGGTGGGTGACCCACAACCTGAAGAAAAATAATACCAAAGAACTTCTCCCACTCTTGTTAAGTTTTGGAACCCCACATCAGGCTTTCCAGCCTGGGGATCCAACAAAGGGACTGGGAATCCCCAGGGAATCTGACATTGCAAGCCAGTGGGATTTGATTACAAGACTTCCACAGGGCTGGGGAAAACAGAGGCTCCTGTGTTGGAGGGCACAAACAAAACCTTGTGTGCACTAGGACTCAGAGGAAAGGAGCAGTGACTCCACAGGAGACTGAGCCAAAACAATCGACTAGTATTGGAAGGTTTCCTGTGGAGGCGTGGGTTGGCAGAAGCTCACCACAGGGACAGGGGCGCTGGCAGCTGTGGTCCTAGAGATCATTAACCCTTGGTATTCAACCTCTTGGAGGTCACCATTAACCCTACCATAGAGCCTGTAGACCCTAGTAATGGGTCATCTCAGGTTAAAAAACTATTGAGGGTAGCACAACCCCACAATCCAGATAATTGAATTGAAGCTTTATAGAGCAAGTCCCTGTCCACCAGAGCAAGACCACCAGTCATTCCCTTCAGAAAGTTTACATAAACCTCTTAGCGTCCATCAGAGGGCAGACAGAAGAACCAAGAACCACGGTCCCACAGAGACTGAGACAAAAGCCACTGTGCAGAAAGTTAATCAGCATGAAAAAGTAGAGATTTATGTCCCAGATATAAGGACAAGATAAAACCCCAGAAAAGCAACTAAATGAAGTGGAGATAGGTAACCTTGCAGAAAAAGAATTCAGAATAAAGATAGTGAAAATGATTCAGGATCTTGGGAACACAATGAAGGCAAAAATTGAGAAGATGCAAGAAATGTTTACTAAAGACCTACAGAACTAGAAAACAAACAAACAGAGATGAAAAATTCAATAGAAGGAATCCATAGCAGAAAAACTGAGGCAGAAGAATGGATAAATAACCTGGAGGACAGAATGGTGAAAATCACTGCTGCAGAACAGAATACAGGAAAAAAAAAAAAGAAATGAAAGGAGCCTAAGAGACCTCTGGGACAGCATTAAATGTACCAACATTCACATTATAGGGGTCCCAGAAAGAAAAGAGAGAGAGAAAGGACCTGAGAAAATATTTGAAGTGATAATACCTGAAAAATTCCATAACACAGAAAAGGAAATAGTCAATAGTTTACAATAGTTATCCCAAGAAGGATAAACCCAAGGAGGAACATACCTAGACATATAGTAATCAAACAGAAAAAAATAAAGACAGAAAGTACTAAAAGAAAAAGTGGAAAATGACAACATACAAAGAATTCCCATCAGACAATTAGCTGATTTTTCAACAGAAATGTTACAAGCCATAATGGAATAACGTGATATATATAAAGTGATGAAAGAGAAGAAACCACAACCATGAATACTCTACCCAGCAAGATCCTCCTTCAGATTTGGTGTAGAAATCAAAAGCATTCCAGAAAAGCAAAAGTTAAAAGAATTCATTCTTTTACAAGTGGTTGACCAGTTTTCCCAGCACCACTTGTTAAAGAGATTGTCTTTTAATTGCAAATAGAACTACCTTATGACCCAGCAATCCCACTGCTGGGCATACACACAGAGGAAACCAGAATTGAAAGAGACACATGTACCCCAATGTTCATCGCAGCACTGTTTATAATAGCCAGGACATGGAAACAACCTAGATGTCCATCAGCAGATGAATGGATAAGACAGCTGTGGTACATATACACAATGGAGTATTACTCAGCCGTTAAAAATAATTCATTTGAATCAGTTCTGATGAGATGGATGAAACTGGAGCCAATTATACAGAGTGAAGTAAGCCAGAAAGAAAAACACCAATACAGTATACTAACACATATATATGGAATTTAGGAAGATGGCAATGACGACCCTGTATGCAAGACAGGAAAAAAGACACAGATGTGTATAACGGACTTTTGGACTCAGAGGGAGAGGGAGAGGGTGGGATGATTTGGGAGAATGGGAATTCTAACATGTATACTATCATGTAAGAATTGAATCGCCAGTCCATGTCTGACGTAGGGTGCAGCATGCTTGGGGCTGGTGCATGGGGATGACCCATAGAGATGTTATGGGGAGGGAGGTGGGAGGGGGCGTCATGTTTGGGAATGCATGTAAGAATTAAAGATTTTAAAATTTAAAAAAAAAAAAAAAAGAATTCAGCACCACCAAACCAGCTTTACAACGAATGCTAAAGGAACTTCTCTAGGTAGGAAACAAGAGAAGGGAAATACTTACATAGAAAATAGACCTAAAATAATTAAGAAAATGGTAGTAGGATCATATATATTGATAATTACCTTATATACAAATGGATTAAATGAACCAGCCAAAAGACATAGAATGGCTGGATGAATTAAAACATGTGCACATATGCACTTCCACTTACCACATCACTCTGCTTGACCCTTTAAATTGTATGTAATTATTCTATATTGTTAGATTAATAATACTTCCATTATTGCTTGCATCTGTAATTATCTTTTATTTTTTGTCTGGCTACTGCTTGTGAAAGCTTATAAATATTTTTACTATTGTGATTATGTAACTATTACTCTGTATCACCAAAGCTACTATTAAATAAAAAATCTGTAATCATATTTTAAAATCCAGATGCATATCAGATTATCTTTGAATTTTCCAGAAAATATAAATGCTCAGGTATTCGTTTTTTAATCAGAGCTCCAGATATATTTCTAATGTGTTTCCATATTTTAAAAAAACTGGGCTATATAAGGATTTTTTATCTAGCTTGTTTCAATTTTTCTATCTCATATTCAATGTTCCCATGTCATTTAGTGTATGTTTTTCCAGTTTCTCCATCTCTTTTTAAATTTTTGATGTTCTTTCCCAAGGCTTTATCAAGCACAGTAGAAACACTTTTGTATATATTATATATAAAAATTATGTATGATACATATTTTTTAGAAAATTTATGAATCTTTGCCTAACTAAAACACTTATGACATTTTGATTTGACTTGTTTGACTTAGTATGAAGAGACTACTAGATTTTTAATGAAAAATAGGTATGCAACAAACAACAAAAATTTACTGTATAGCACAGGGAACTATAGTCAATATCTTGTGATAACCTATAATGGAAAATAATTTCAAAAATAATATATATATATATATATGTACAACTGAATCACACACAAAAAAAGAGTTCTACTTTTTGAAATTTAGTAATGATTATCTTTTTGCCAGTTTTTCTAAATGTTCTATGGAAATCTATTACAATGTATGAGATACAAAATTTTAAATACATCTGTGAAGGATATAAGATTAATATAAGTATAAATCTATTATATTTAAATTATTAATGACATCAATGAAGATGCTCCTAATCTTATTTTTTCCTTCGCTTGATAAAATATTCTCAGAAAAATATTAATGTGTCTCAGTATGATTATATACTTCCCCTTATATTTATTGTGATTTTTGCTTTATGTATCTTTGTTTCTTTGTTGTTAGGTGTCTAATGGTTTATGATTTTTCTATCTTCTTTGGGAATTATATTTTTAATCATTAAAGATTTTCATCTTTATTTCATTTACAAATAAATTAGTTTTGAAAAAAGAAATAAGCTCACTACACTACTTAACAATAGAGAAGAAGAAATATAAAGAAGCCAGTAGAAGATGCAGTGTCTATTTGAATATGTAATAAGATGGGTGTGTGCATTGGAAATATAAATAGTAATAGCCAAATTTTTGGAGTCCTTTGTTGACCCTTTAAAACAATTGATAAATGCTGTAAAACTCTCCCCAGGAAAAAAATGTGTAAATATTTACACATGAAAAGTTTTACACGCATTTTATCTGTTTACCAACTTCTAGAATTATTTTTACATATGAAGAGTCATTAGATCACAGATTAAGATTCCTTATTCTAGAAAGAGCTGAGTAAAATGATAGATGAAGATTCTTCAAGAAAGCAAGTGAATAGAGCTAGAGAGTAATAATTGGAAAAAATATAGCCCCTTCAATAAATGGGTAGCAGCAGGATGTGGACATGAGACTACAAATGAGGATAGGAAGAAACCAAGTAAATATCAGACCTACAAACAAATACGTAAATAAACACATATGTAAAATATCCCAAAATTCAGATCCGGAGGAATAAAAAGAAGTTAGGAGACAAGTAAGGCAAATTTTGAAAAGTATAAAAGAAATTAAAATTGTGTGCATTAGTAGAGACTCTGAGTGTCTCAAGAGTCAAGTGTGCAACCGGAAAAGTAAGAGCAGGCTCACATGACTGCTGCACGTCTAAGATGGAGTTTGCTGAGAGATTGTCTTTTTAGATGAGGTCTTTTATGGCAATAGAATCCACAGGCTGACTTTCAAAGGCAAGGAAGAAAAGTAGTGCTCCTCCACAGAGGAAATTAATTCAAGATTAAATTTACTCCTTAATTACCAGCATATATGTGAATTTAAAAGGCAATTTCCCATAAATATATTTTGGCTTTGGGGAAATGATAAAATGTGTGGTTATCTTCTTTCACATAAAATATAAAGATAAAAACAAAAGATTGTAGTAGCCCTACTTGGAGATTGCATGAAGTAGATCTGAAAATGATCAGATGATTACTTATTGCATGTATACCATAATTTAGCTCTTAAGATCTTTTTTCCTTTTATTTGTGTCTTTTTCATTAATATTTTTTTTAATTGGAGGATAATTGTTTTGCAATGTTGTGTTGGTTTCTGCCCTACAACACAAATCAGTCATACAAATATATATATATACTCTTAACTCTACTTCTGTTTTCTTGAAGTATATATGTATACTTCAATCATATATACATATACACACATATATATACATATATACTTGAAGTATATATGTGTACTTTCAATGAGTATTCAGAGTTGATTTTTCTTAAGATTGACTGGTTTGATCTTTTCGCTGTCCAAGGGACTCTCAGAAGTCTTCTCCAGCACAATTCAAAGGCATCAATTCTTTGGTGCTCCATCTTCTTCAAAGTCCAGAACCATACATGACCACTGGGAAGAACATGGCCTTGATCATATGGACCTTTGTCGGCAATGTCTCTGCTTTTCAACACTACCTAGGTTTGTCATAGCTTTCCAGCTGCTGCTAAGTCTGCTGCTTTCCTGCCAAGAAGCAAATATATGATGATTTCATGGCTGCAATAACCATCTGCAGTGTTTGTTTTTAGAGCCAAAGAGGAGGAAATCTGCGACTACTTCCACCTTTTCCACCCTCTGTTTGCCATGAAGTAATGGGGCCAGATGCCATGATATTAGTTTTAAGTATTTAGCTTTAAGCTGACTTTTTCACTCTCCTCCTTCATCCTCATCAAGAGGCTCTTTAGATCCTTATTTTATAATGCACATTTATTAAAGGCAAGGATCCCATAAATAATTTGAAAACTTATCTCGGTATTACCTGGAAGTCATGCATATATTATAAAATATGTTCAATAAATATTAAATAATTAATATAATTGAACATGATAATATGATTATTATTTACTTATTAACTGTGACCCAGAATGTCACTATTTTACATTTGATGATTTGATTGAAATAAATTCAGAAATACATTTAAATAATCAGGATTAAAAAGGAAAATCCAACATTAAAACATACTTTCAGAATAAAAATTAAAGAAAAAATTTTGTAAAGCTTTAAAAATGAGTATACATTTATTGAAATATATTTGTGTTTAACAATCTTCATGGTAAACATGTTTAACATACTATTTTTAAATGCCATCTATTAATTTCATTACAAGCAAAAAACAATATTATGTATTCTGATACTAAAATATAGCAATTTTCCAAATTTTTATTGTTGGTAAATTTTCATTTAGTATTTTTCAAAATTTTTTCACTATTTTGTGCTGCTCTAAGATGAAAATGGTTTCTTATGGACATACCCTTACCATGCTACTGAAAAAAAAAAAAAAGGCAATTAGTCTCTATAGCTTCTTTGAACATTTATGTGAAAATTATATTTATGTGTTCATGAAGATAAATAATTAGTTTCTTTCCAGAGAATACCTCATAACTGAAAGTTAAATTCTGACCTCTTATATTGGACTTTCTTTTATAATTGCTAAGGTCTCTTTAAGGAATAGCCTTCTCTGCCAATAGGAGTTTTGTAGCCAACATTAAGTAGTTTTTAATTTGCTTTAACTTCACCAATCTCATCATTTGCCAAGTGAGGAGAAAAAAAAAAAAAAAAAGACTAAAATAGTGAGTTAATTCTCACTTTCCTGAAACCAGGCATTCCTAGTTTAATCAAGCTTCATAGGATATAAATGGCATTATCTTCTGGGTACTCTGTATGTCAAAGCTAGCACAAAACTTTCTGATGTCAGTTGCTATGGTGATTGCCTTTTTAAAAAAGTGAATTGCAGATTAAATAGCTTCATAAAATATACATACATGGTTAGCACATAAACTACAGGTGCCCTGCAGCTATAGAAATTTAAACACCACTTTCTGAAACTTTTTTTTTTTAAATTCAGCTACTGAAAAGTACATCTAATAATAAAGTCATAGTTGCTTGCCTTCCTTGTCTGTTAAGGTCAACGCATTTCCCTCAGGGGAGAATCATCCTTGCCAGATGACAAAGGAAGTTACAGCCTGAGAGCAAGCAAGGGTGCACAGGAGGAGCTGACACACCCTTCTCAGATTCTGAGGGCTCCCTACCTTCCACTATCTCCCTAGGGCAATACAGGAACCCTGTCCCTCTACATTTTAAGGTGCCACTTGAAAGTGCAGAAGCACTTCTCTATTTCCAGAATTGAATACTTGGTCTAATGATATGCTAAATTTATGAATTATTCTTAAAAGTATCACTTTATTTATGTGATACTTTATGTATCATTATATAAAGTAATACAAAAATATGTGTCACTTTATTGTTTGAATCTTCATGAACATTTTATTAGGTGTTAATTTTATCAAGCTTTTACATTAGAGATTTTAAAAATTGTAACAAATTTCTTTTTGTCAATTTGTTTCTAAAATAGAAATTTTAGACACACATACATATGTGTCTGTACATGCTAAGTCACTTCACCTGGCACTAGTGGTAAAGAACACACCTGCTAATGCAGAAGACAGAAGAGATGAGGATTTGATCCCTGGGTAAGGAAGATCCCCTGGAGGAAGGCATGGTAACCCATTCCAGTATTCTTGCCTGGAGAGTCTCATGGACAGAGGAGCCTGGTGGGGTACAGTCCATTGGGTCACGTAGAGTCTGACATGACTGAAGCGACTTAGCATGCACGTAGATGCATATATGTGAGAAATTTTCTTCCACATGTACATTATTTAAACTCTTTATCCACATGTTCTTAGGTGGTACAGATAAAATCTAGATAATTGGAGTAGATGGGGAAATGCCACAGTAAAATCACCCTTGAAAGAATTTGTCGCTACTCTATAGCATACTGCTGCCATTACTAATGCCATTTTGATAATCAGTGAGCTATGATGCTACCTAGTTCAGCAATCAGAGCAGAAAAAGAAATAAAAGGAATCCAAATTGGAAAAGAAGAAGTAAAACTCTCACTGTTTGCAGATGACATGATCCTCTACATGGAAAACCCTAAAGACTCCACCAGAAAATTACTAGAGCTCATCAATGAATATAGTAAAGTTGCAGGATATAAAATCAACACACAGAAATCCCTTGCATTCCTATACACGAATAATGAGAAAGTAGAAAAAGAAATTAAGGAAACAATTCCATTCACCATTGCAACGAAAAGAATAAAATACTTAGGAATATATCTACCTAAAGAAACTAAAGACCTATATATAGAAAACTATAAAACACTGATGAAAGAAATCAAAGAGGACACTAATAGATGGAGAAATATACCGTGTTCATGGATTGGAAGAATCAATATAGTGAAAATGAGTATACTACCCAAAGCAATTTACAAATTCAATGCAATCCCTATCAAGCTACCAGCCACATTTTTCACAGAACTAGAACAAATAATTTCAAGATTTGTATGGAAATACAAAAAACCTCGAATAGCCAAAGCAATCTTGAGAAAGAAGAATGGAACTGGAGGAATCAACTTGCCTGACTTCAGGCTCTACTACAAAGCCACAGTCATCAAGACAGTATGGTACTGGCACAAAGACAGACATATAGATCAATGGAACAAAATAGAAAGCCCAGAGATAAATCCACACACATATGGACACCTTATCTTTGACAAAGGAGGCAAGAATATACAATGGAGTAAAGACAATCTCTTTAACAAGTGGTGCTGGGAAAACTGGTCAACCACTTGTAAAAGAATGAAACTAGATCACTTTCTAACACCGCACACAAAAATAAACTCAAAATGGATTAAAGATCTAAATGTAAGATCAGAAACTATAAAACTCCTAGAGGAGAACATAGGCAAAACACTCTCCGACATAAATCACAGCAGGATCCTCTATGATCCACCTCCCAGAATGCTGGAAATAAAAGCAAAAATAAACAAATGGGATCTAATTAAAATTAAAAGCTTCTGCACAACAAAGGAAAATATAAGCAAGGTGAAAAGACAGCCTTCTGAATGGGAGAAAATAATAGCAAATGAAGCAACTGACAAACAACTAATCTCAAAAATATACAAGCAACTTATGCAGCTCAACTCCAGAAAAATAAACGACCCAATCAAAAAATGGGCCAAAGAACTAAATAGACATTTCTCCAAAGAAGACATACGGATGGCTAACAAACACATGAAAAGATGCTCAACATCACTCATTATTAGAGAAATGCAAATCAAAACCACAATGAGGTACCACTTCACACCAGTCAGAATGGCTGCGACCCAAAAATCTGCAAGCAATAAATGCTGGAGAGGGTGTGGAGAAAAGGGAACCCTCCTACACTGTTGGTGGGAATGCAAACTAGTACAGCCACTATGGAGAACAGTGTGGAGATTCCTTAAAAAATTGCAAATAGAACTACCTTATGACCCAGCAATCCCACTGCTGGGCATACACACCGAGGAAACCAGAATTGAAAGAGACACATGTACCCCAATGTTCATCGCAGCACTGTTTATAATAGCCAGGACATGGAAACAACCTAGATGTCCATCAGCAGATGAATGGATAAGAAAGCTGTGGTACATATACACAATGGAATATTACTCAGCCGTTAAAAAGAATTCATTTGAATCAGTTCTGATGAGATGGATGAAACTGGAGCCGATTATACAGAGTGAAGTAAGCCAGAAAGAAAAACACCAATACAGTATACTAACACATATATATGGAATTTAGGAAGATGGCAATGACGACCCTGTATGCAAGACAGGGAAAGAGACACAGATGTGTATAACGGACTTTTGGACTCAGAGGGAGAGGGAGAGGGTGGGATGATTTGGGAGAATGACATTCTAACATGTATACTATCATGTGAATTGAATCGCCAGTCTATGTCTGACGCAGGATGCAGCATGCTTGGGGCTGGTGCATGGGGATGACCCAGAAAGATGTTATGGGGAGGGAGGTGGGAGGGGGGTTCATGTTTGGGAATGCATGTAAGAATTAAAGATTTTTAAAAAATAAAAAACTAAAAAAAAAATAAAAATAAAAGGAGAGTGATTATTTTCACTTTCAAAAGCTGAAAACCTTTCTTTTAAGGCATGGAACATGCAGGTTCCATAAAAGGATGACTCAGTGTGGGTTATGAAAACTGGATTGTTCAGTAGTAAAGATTGTTTCAATTTCATCATCTTACATATATACTGACATAATTAACACATTGATGAAGATGTCTAATTTTTGTAATTGCTCTTTCCAGCACAATTATCTTTTAATGTGAATTCAGATGCAGTCAACCTTTAAAAATGTAAACATGTTGCAAGCATTTTGAGATTCCCCAGGTAAAAGTAGCAAACCATGCATCTGTGCTTCAAATTATTGTAATTATAAACACAGCTTTATAGAATCTAAGAAAATAATTTCCTTCATGGTCAGTGTTAATACAGATTTGACATATATCAATATTCCTGATGTTCAATTACCCATGAAAATGGGACAGTGGTTCTCTGCTTTCTCAACTATCTATGTCTATGACTCTCTTTGACAGAGGAATCATTTGTGAGATGTGAGGGTTACTCACATAACTTTACCAAAAGAAGGGCATGCTCACCTTTTTTAAATTCATTCCTATTCCCAGGATGAGCCATCAAAGCAAAAAGTTGGCAGTTCAATGTTATCTTGTCTCCTCTTTTTGTGTGCCCTGTTAAAAACAAGTGTCTGTAATTAACTTGTGTTAGTAGCAAATCCATTCTAGAATGTCAGAAATATCTGGGAACAGATGGCAGTGTGGATCTCATTCCTCTTGGACCCACTCAGAGCTACAGCTGTCCAGGGTTACATGTAACGTCTGCAGCCCTATTTTCGGTTAGCTGGCCAAATTCATTCATTTTGATGATGAATATGTGTGCAGATAAGTCTCTTCTGAGAATTCAGTCCCTTCTGCATTTCTTCTACTTTGGATGCATAGTCCTATGTATGTGTATCCTTACAGACTACTGATAGGATTTATTTAAAAGGTGACCCCATGAAAAGATTCAAAATGCCTCAATTGATGTTTGCTCTGTTTTTGCCTATCTGACTTGAATTTTATATGCAGTGTGCAGACTGTAAAACAGAATGTTGTGAATAAAAACAACCTCATATACTTCAAGTTGATTTTATTCTTTTGATTCTCAAAATCAGATTTGAAAATTTCAGTGTTTGCTTGAAGAATGAGAGAACAATTTTACACAAACAATAAAAGTGTAGTGAATAATGTCTCGGTGGTATTCTTTTGAGTAGCTATTTATGCTTTGAAGATTGAAATTATGTAAAAATATTCAGATTTTTTCTCTATAAATATGTTGTTGTTCAGTCGCTCAAGTTGGGTCTGACTCTTTGAGACCCCTGGACTGCAGCATGCCAGGCTTCCCTGTCCTTCACTATTTGCTGGAGTTTGCTCAACCCAATGTCCATTGACTCAATGGACAACCCTCACATCCTCTACTGCCCCCTTCTACTCCTGCAACCATTCTTTCTCAGTATGAGGGTCTTTTCCAATGAATCAGCTCTTCGCATCAGGTGGCCAAAGTTTTGGAGTTTCAGTTTTAACATCAGTCAGTCCTTCCAAGGAATATTCAGAGTTGATTTCTTTTAGGATTAACTGGTTTGAATCTCTAGAACCACAGTTTGGAAACATAAATTGCTCAGCTCAGCCTTCTTTATGGTCCAACTCTCACATCTGTACATGTCTACTGGAAAAACAATAACTTAACATGCTAATATGCTATCTAAGATTGTCATAGCTTTTCTTCCACAGTGAAAGTATCTTTTAATTTCATGGCTGTAGTCATCATCCACAGTGATTTTGGAGCCCATAAGATCTATGAAGTTAACAAATAAAATTTAAACATTAGCAATAAGTTACAATACTAATCATAGGGAGCTTAAAATTTACCAAATTACATATATTAGGCAAATTATATAGTTTTCTACATATGATATGCCTGAATAGTCTTGTAGCATTATAAAAAATTTAATGTATAAAAATATAATTTAAGTATGCAAAAATATATAAGTAGCTGAATAATTGGGGCTTCTCTAGTAGCTTAACTGGTAAAGAATTGACCTGCAATGCAGGAGACCACAGTTCAATTCCTGGATCAGGAAAATCCACTGGAGAAGGAACAGACTACTCACTTCAGTATTCTTAATTAGAGAAAATGCACTGGGCCTTTTTCTCCCAGATTTGGATTCTATACACTAGAATTCAAGTACAGATATCTCTGATTAACCTTTTAAACTCCTAATTTGCATACCTGACCTGTACTGAATTTTTTCTCAACTGCCTAATCAACATATTTATCCTACTTTAATTTCATAAAATTAGCCTCATTCTATTATCTTGCCTTATTTATACTTCTAGGGTTCCAAGATGTGTCGGTGAAAGAGAATAGATATCTTTATATTTATAAAGAAATTGTCTGCCATTCTAGATAGATCTTTTCATAAAGCAACATATTACTTTTAAAACTACTTTTGTTGAAGTGGCCTTTTATGGAATTAACTTAGCATGCACAAGTCATTTAGACTTTCACTCCTACAAAGTAGAATATATATATATTTCACTCCTAATTACTGGTTTAGACACTTGTGAGATGAAATCAGTTCACCCATAACTTTCAGGGATATAGAATTATAAACTCCATAGTATGTAAGTTGCTAATGTCTAATAAGTAAACTCAGTGTTCTTACTATAACAGAGAGCTAACTGGCAACTATTAATCTGTTATACCAAAGAAAGTTTTATTTTTTTAATACAAATATTTTGACAAACATTTGAATTTGGATATTCATGGAAAAACTTATGTAACTGACCACGGTTATGTATCAACTATGATCTTCCTAGAAAATACTTGCATTTTGCAAAATACTTGTAAGTTGTTTTTGTTTAATTGCTAAGTCACGTCTGACTCTTTTGTGACCCCATAGACTGCAGCCAAACAGGCTTTTCTGTCATGGGATTTCTCAGGCAAGAAAATTGTAGTGGGTAGCCATTTCCTTCTCCAGGGGATCTTCCTGACCCAGGGATTAAACCCATGTTTCCTGCTTGGCAGGTGCATTCTTTACTACTGAGACATGAGGGAAATGTGAATTTGTGATATCTACAGGCAAATATGGGACTTCCCTGATGGCTCAGAGGTGAAGAATTTGCTTGCAATTGGAAATCTAGGTTCAATCCCTGGGTCAAGAAGATCTCCTGGAGAAGGGAAGGGAAACCCACTCCAGTATCCTTGCCTGGAGAAATCCATGGACATAGCAATCTGGTGGGTTACAGTCTCTAGAGTTGCAAAGAGTCAGACATGACTGAGGAACTAACACTTTCACAGGCAAATATACTATTCAGTGTTTAAAGTTTCCTACCTAGAAACAATCCATAGACATAATTTGAGAAGATATGCAGTTGATGCAACATTGTGAAGAAATTATCCTCCAATTAAGAAATTAATGCATGCTTGCAAATGAGAAAAAAAAAAGTTAGTTGATTAAACTCATGAACTGAAAGTGGGCATGGTAGCTCCATTCAGTGGCTGGATGAAACTCAAACTCTGAGACTATTGCAGATTAAAGAGACAATGTCTCTTCAAGGACATGAACCGTGAAATCAAATCGTGGTGCCTGATTGAACTCTCTGGGTGACATATATGCTGCTGCTGCTGCTGCTAAATCGCTTCAATCATGTCCGACTCTGTGAGACCCCATAGACAGCAGCACACCAAGCTCCCCCTGTCCTTGGGATTCTCTAGGCAAGAACACTGGAATGGGGTTCCATTTCCTTCTCCAATGCATGAAAGTGAAAAGTGAAAGTAAAGTCACTCAGTCGTGTCAGACTCTTAGCGACCCCATGGACTGCAGCCTACCAGGCTCCTCCGTCCATGAGATTTTTCCAGGCAAGAGTACTGGAGTGGGGTGCCAATGCCTTCTCCGGGTGATGTATATAGCTGTCCACAAAAAGAACCTGTTCAATGGTGACACTAAGTTGCATTAGACTCTTAACAGTGTCTGTGTTGCTTGACTACCAGATTGCTGCATAAATTCACCACACCAGACATGGCAAAGTGCTCACATCATAGACTAGGCACTAAAACATATCCAAACCAAATCAAAGAAGACCAGAATAAAACAGACAGACTCTGTTTCTGATGCAGAGGCTATACTTACATGCCAAATTTGTAATTCGCACCTAAAGCTGCAAAGGGAGAAAAGAAACATTCTATGGAGCATGTGTACTGTGTACTTAGCCACGTAATCCTGTCTGATGCTTTATGACCCTATGGACTGTAGCCCAACAGATTCCTCTGTCCATGGGATTCTCCAGGCAAGAATATTGGAGTCGGTTACCATGTCCTTTTCCAGGGAATCTTCCCAACTCAGGGATCGAAACAGCCTCTCTTGTATGTCCTGCATTGGCAGGTGGATTCATTATCACTGTGCCACCTGGGACACCTCCTATGGGGCATGGCCTCCTGTTAATTCTGACAGATTGAATACATCTGGCTATTGATGAGTATTGGTGCCATCTGTGGCATTTCCACTGTTGATCTGTACTGTGTTTCGCTTTCTGCCATACTGATAGAGCCATTGCAATTGATATAGATCATGTGTTCAGCATTCTGTACTAATGGAAGTTTGTCATCAACAAACTTATAGAAGAAGCTACTGAAAGCTCTCAGTCGTGTCCAACTCTTTGCGACCCCGTGGACTCTAACCTACGAGGTTCCTCCATCCATGGAATTTTCCAGGCAAGAGTACTGGAGTGGGTTGCCATTTCTTTCTTCACAAAGAGTTGATAGTCTACTTCTAATTCTCTCATCTCCTTCTGGTACATGTGTCTTAATAAGGCAATTTGATCATTAAATGCAACTAGTCCCAGAAAGGGATCATCTTCTGTTGTCTACTTAAGTACTGAGAAAAAGTGGAGGTCACAGGGAAGGTTTATCGACCTTTTATACATATTCTAAGGGTGTCCCTGGTGGCTCAGGCAGTAAAGTATTTGCCTGCAATTCAGGGACCCAGGTTTGATCCGTGGGTTGGGAAGATGCCCTGGAGAAAGGAATGGCAACCCACTCCAGTATTCTTGCCTGGAGAAACCCATGGACAGGCGGCTGCGCAGGCGGCCTCGCGGCGGCTGGACGTTTCAGCAACTTGATGGCCTCCCCAAAGAAGAAGCTGCAAGGTCTTGTTGCTGCGACCATCACGCCGATGACTGAGCATGGAGAAATCAACTTTTCAGTCATTGGTCGGTATGTGGACTATCTTGTAGAGGAACAGGGAGTGAAGAATGTCTTTGTGAACGGCACAACGGGAGAAGGCCTGTCCCTGAGCATCTCGGAGCGCTGCCAGGTCGCGGAGGAGTGGGTAACAAAGGGGAGGAACAAATTGGATCAGATAGTAATTCATGTGGGAGCCTTGAGCTTGAAGGAGTCACAAGAACTGGCCCAACATGCAGCAGAAATAGGAGCCGATGGCATCGCTGTCATTGCACCTTTCTTTCTCAAGCCATGGAACAAAGATGTCCAAATTAATTTCCTGAAAGAGGTGGCTGCTGCCGCCCCTGCATTGCCATTTTACTACTATCACATTCCTGCCTTGACCGGGGTGAAGATTCGTGCTGAGGAGTCGTTGGATGGGATTCAGGATAAGATCCCCAGCTTCCAAGGGCTGAAATTCAGTGACACAGATCTCTTAGACTTCGGGCAGTGTGTGGATCAGAATCGCCAGCGACAGTTTGCTTTCCTTTTTGGGGTGGATGAGCAACTGTTAAGTGCTCTGGTGATGGGAGCAACTGGAGCGGTGGGCAGTACCTATAACTACCTAGGAAAAAAGACAAAGCAGATGTTGGAGGCTTTTGAACAAAAAGACTTCTCTTCAGCTCTGAACCATCAGTTTTGTATTCAGAGATTTATCAACTTTGTGGTCAAACTAGATTTTTTCCTAGGTTGCAAACTTTTGACTGTGCTTCTAACAGTAGCAGATGGGGAATGGAAAATATCTACAGACTCTTGAATGATCCATGTATCACTGTTTGGAACAGTGGCAAATACAATAAGAGAATGCCTTTTGCTAAGTGACTTTAGAGGAACAAGCAGGTCAAAGAGACACAGATTTTAAAAAGTTAACATCACTGAAAGATTTGAAGTATTTATGTGTGTATGGGGCCTCCTTATATGTGGAGTACATCATGAGAAACACTGGGCTGGATGAAGCACAAGCTGGAATCAAGATTTCCAGGAATAATATCAATAACTTCAGATATGCAGATGACACCACCCTTATGGCAGAAAGCAAAGAAGAATTAAAGAGTCTCTCGATGAAAGAGGAGAATGAAAAAGCTGGCTTAAAGCTCAACATTCAGAAAATGAAGATCATGGCATCTGGTCCCATCATTTCATGGCAAATAGATGGGGAAACAGTGACAGACTATTTGGGGCGGGGAGGCTCCAAAATCACTGCAGATGGTAACTGTAGCCATGAAATTAAAAGACTCTTACTGCTTGGAAGGAAAGTTATGACCAACCTAGACAGCATACTAAAAAGCAGAGACATTACTTTGCCAACAAAGGTCCGTCTAGTCAAGGCTATGGTTTTTCCAGTGGTAATGTATGGATGTGAGAGTTGGACTATAAAGAAAGCTGATCACCAAAGAATTGATGCTTTTGAACTGTGGTGTTGGAGAAGCCTCTTGAGAATCCCTTGGACTGCAAGGAGATCCAGCCAGTCCATCCTAAAAGAAATCAGTCCTGAAAATTCATTGGAAGGACTGATGTTGAAGCTGAAACTCCAATACTTTGGCCACCTGAGGTGAAGAACTGATTCATTGGAAAAGACCCTAATGCTGGGAAAAATCAAAGGCGGGAGGAGAAGGGGATGACAGAGGATGAGATGGTTGGATGGTATCACTGACTCAATGGACATGAGTTTGAATAAAGTCCGGCAGTTGGTGTGGACAGGGAGGCCTGGCGTGCTGCTGTCCTTGAGGTCGTAAAGAGTTGGACACGACTGAGCAACTGAACTGAACTGAATTGAATGTGTTTGTGGGCTGCGAAGGTATGGACATGACTTTTTGCTTTAAAAATGTCACTCTTGAAGCAGTGTGATGCATAGATTAAAAGACAAACTGGGAACAGGGAAACCACTGGGTGGCCTATTGCAATAGGTAACCAGTGGTGGAGACTCAAACTAAGGAAGTGGCAGCAGTGATGGAGGGGAGGGAGTGGAATAAAAGATATTTAGAAAAAGAATCAACAGAAACTAGATATGGAAGATATAACTGGCACTCTGTATCTGCGGGATATCTCTGTATCCAAGGATTCAACCAAATGCAGAAGAAAAATATTGGGAAAAAAATTCCAGAAGGTTCCAAAAACCAAAACTTGAATATGTCACATACTGGTAACTATTTACATAATATTTACATTGTATCTACAACTATTAACATAGCACATACATTGTAGTTATTAGAAATCTAGAGATCATTAAAATATATAGAAGTATATCCTAAAAAAAAAAAAAAAAAAGAAACCCATGGACAGAGGAGCCTGGAGGGCTACAAACCACAACATTGAGACATTACTGAGTGACTAAGCTTGCATGCATGCATATTCAAAATTCTACCTTAAACGTTCCTAGCCTTTAGGCATCTTTCTCTTCCCTAGTGAACATCCAGACAGGCTGGGCTGATATCTGTCTGAGGGAAAGTCAAACTAAAGGTGAATTCAGTTCAATTCAGTTAAGTCATTCAGTCATGTCCAATTCTCCTGACCCCATGGACCACAGCACGTCAGGCCTCTCTGTCCATCACCAATTCCCAGAGTTTACTCAAACTGGAGTAAACATGGAATTGATGATGCCATCTGACCATCTCATTCTCTGCCATCCCCTTCTCCTGCCTTCAGTCTTTCCCAGCATCAGGGCCTTTTCAAATGAGTCAGCTCTTCGCATTAGGTGGCCAAAATATTGGAGTTTCAGCTTCAACATCAGTCCTTTCAATGAATACTCGCGACTGATTTCCTTTAGGACAGACTGGTTGAATCTCCTTGCAGTCCAAGGGACTCTCAAGAGTCTTCTCCAACACCAAAGTTCAAAGGCATCAATTATTTGGTGCTCAGCTTTCTTTATAATCCAACTCTCACATCCATACATGACTACTGGAAAAACCATAGCCTTGGGGAGACGGACCATTGTTGACAAAGTAATGTCTCTGCTTTTCAATATGCTGTCTAGGTTGGTCATAACTTTTCTTCCAAGAAGTAAGCATCTTTTAATTTTATGGCTGCAGTCACCATCTGTGGTGATTTTGGAGCCCCCCCAAAATAAAGATTTGCCACTGTTTCCACTGTTTCTCCATCTATTTGCCAAGAAGTAATGGGAAAAGGAGAAAAGGAAAGATATACCTATTTGAATGCAGAGTTCCAAAGAATAGCAAGGAGAGATAAGAAAGCCTTCCTCAGTGATCAGTGCAAGTAAATAGAGGAAAACAATAGAATGAGAAAGATTAGAGATCACTTCAAGAAAATTAGAGATACTAAGGGAACATTTCATGCAAAGATGGGTTTGATAAAGGGCAGAAATGACATAGACCTAACAGAAGCAGAAGATACTAAGAAGGGATGGCAAGAATACACAGAAGAATTATACAGGAAAGACCTTCATGACGCAGATAATCATGATGGTGTGATCACTCACTAGAGCCAGACATCCTGGAATGTGAAGTCAAATGGGCCTTAGGAAGCCTCACTATGAACAAAGCTAGTAGAGGTGATAGAATTCCAGCTGAGCTATTTCAAATCCTAAAATATGCCAGCAAATTTGGAAAACTCAGCAGTGGCCACAGGACTGGGAAAGGCCAGTTTGCATTCCAATCCCAAAGAAAGACAATGCCAAAGAATGCTCAAACTACCGCACAATTGCAATCATCTCACACGCTAGTAAATTCATGCTCAAAATTCTCCAAGTCAGACTTCAGCAGTACATGAACTGTGAAAATCCTGATGTTCAAGCTGGATTTAGAAAAGGCAGAGGAACCAGAGATCAAATTGCCAACATCTGTTGGATCATCAAAAAAGCAAGAGAGTTCAAAAAAATCATCTGCTTTACTGACTATGCCAAAGTCTTTGACTGCATAGATCATGACAAACTGTGGAAAATTCTTAAAAAGATGAGAATACCAGACCACCTTACCTGCCTCTTGAGAACTCTGTATGCAGGTCAGGAAGCAATAGTTAGAACTGGACATGAAACAATAGACTGGTTCCAAATAGGGAAAGGAGTACATCAAGGCTGTATATTGTCACCCTGCTTATTTAACTTATATGCAGAGTACATCATGAGAAACAATGGGCTGGATGAAGCACAAGCCGGAATCAAGATTGCTGGGAGAAATATAACCTCAGATATTCAGATGACACCACTCTTATGGCAAAAAGTGAAGAAGAACTAAACAGCCATTTGATCACAGTTAAAGAGGAGAGTGAAAAAGTCAGCTTCAAACTCAACATTTAGAAAACTAAGGTCATGGCATCCTGTCTCATCACTTCATGGCAAATAGATGGGGAAACAGTGGAAACAGTGACAAACTTTATTTTTTGAGCTCCAAAATCACTTCAGGTGGTGACCACAGCCATGAAATTAAAAGATGCTTTCTTCTTGGAATAAAAAGTATGACCAACCTATACAGCATATTAAAAAGCAGAGACATTGCTTTGCCAACATAGATCCCTCTAGTCAAAGCTATGGTTTTTCCAGTAGTCATGTATGGATGTGAGATTTGGACGATAAAGAAAGCTGAGTGCCAAAGAATTGATGCTTTTGAACTGTGGTGGTAGAGAACACTCTTGAGAATCCCTTGAATTGCAAGGAGATCCAACCAGTCCATCCTAAAGAAGATAAGTCCTGGGTGTTCATTGGAAGGAGTGATATTGAATCTGAAAGTCCAATATTTTGGCCACCTGGTGCAAAGAACTGACTCATTGGAAAAAACTCTGATGCTGGTAAAGAGTTAAGGTGAAAGTAGAAGGGGATGACAGGATGAGATGGTTGGACAGCATCACCGACTCAATGAACATCAGTTTGGGTAGACTCAGGCAGTTGGTGATGGGCAGGGAGGCCTGGTGCATTGCAGCCCATTGGGTTGCAGAGTCGGACATGACTGAGTAACTGAACTGAACTGAACCGAGGCCAGATTAAAGGGAACAGAGAAGTTCATCAGGAGATTGCCTAAATTTAAGATTAAAGGAGTGGAGTTCCTGCACATACTTTAACATTTTCAGCAACCCTATTATTGAACTGTTGCTATAAAACTTCTTACCAAACCCTCCCAGGTGGGAACACAGTTTTTGAGGGCAGGAGCCTGTTGTGTCCCTCTTTGCCTACCAAAGCAATACAGCTTTTCTACTTCACCTAAAACTCTGTCTCCAAAATTCAATTTGGCATCAGTTCACAGATGCTAAGGTTTTGGCATCAATGTCTCCATTCTCCATACTTTCACCAGTGTAAATATAATCTTGAATCCTATTTTCAGTTATCTTTTTTCTTATATATTTCATCCATAAGTATTCTTTAAATGACTGTTTGAAAGATATACCAATATGTGTAAATATACTGTGAGAATATTTCATGCAACTGCATGCTACTGTCATGTATTTTGATCATTAGCTAATTATGTTATGTGACTATAACAATATATGAGCTAATATATAACATATACTGAGAATCAAATCACATTTTGCAGAATCATTTGAGTCAACTGAGAATTTCTTCAAAATATAAGAATATCACCCAAGGGAAATTATAATCAAAGCTTATATGAAATAAATCAACACATATTTTTAAACAAAAATGTCATCTCTGCGATTATCATATTATTCCTTCTATAGTGATATAAGAAAAAATGCTTAAAAAAGATATTTTCAGTTATTCTCTAGGTCTAAAAATTCAACACAAGTATTTTTGTGACTAATCCATATTATCCTGTTTCTCTCAAATAGCCTAATATTCCCCTTTATATATTTTTACATTGTCAGAATATTCACATCTGAGAAGGTGACGGATGTTCTATATAAATTAAAATGTGAGATTAATGTGATAAGGTACAAAAACAATTGTGAGCTTAACAGAGCACTGAAAGCATTATCATTATTATTCTGTAAGTCAGAGAAATTTCAGTTTGAGACAGTTAGTCTTGGGAGCAATTTTGCCAAGTAAAGATGAAATAGAGGATGTTCCAGGAAGAGCAAACAGGAGAAAAGAAAATATCTGGGAAGAAAAACATGTTACTCCTCAGCTACTGTTTTGGTGTGTGTGTGTGTGTGTGTGTGTGTGTGTGTCTTTGTGTGTGTGTCTTTGTGTGTTTGTGCATGTGCATGTTTGCTAGCACAGGCATAAATGAACTGTGAAGGACAGTAGGGCAAGATCATGGAGACACTAAGATTTTGTGAGGAGGATTTATACTTTAATCTGTAGATGTTCATTGAAATGATTTATAAAGTTTTCATACTTTAGTTTCAAGAATTGGGTCATCTCTACTAAAAACCATACTATTAGAAAATAAAAATGTATATAATATACAACATGTTATATTTACCAATGTTGAAGAGTATAGAACTTTTACTTATGCACGATATTCTCACTCAGGTGCTGTGCTGTGCTGTGCTTAATCACTAGTCATGTCTGACTCTTTCTGACCCCATGGATTATAGCCTGCCAGGCTCCTGTATCCATGGGAATCCTTCAGGCAGAAATACTGGAGTGGGCTGCCATGCCCTCCTCCAAGAAATCTTCCCAACCCAGGGATTGAACTCAGGTCTTTTGCACTGCAGATGGATTCTTTACCATCTGAGCCACCAGGGAAGCCCAAGAATACTGGAGTGGGTAGCCTATCTCTTCTCCAGGGGATCTTTCCAATCCAGGAATCCAACCGAGGTCCTTTGCACTGCAGGCAGATTCTACATGGGCTGAACTAGTACGGAAGACTGTTTTCACTGATACTATTAACAATTATTAAGTCATTCAGAAAAAAAAAATTGAGCATGAATATTTGTCTTTTAACATAACAATGTAATCAATATAAAATGTCATATAAATGAAACAGGTAAAGTTTCAAAAGAACTATGTTTTATCTGGATAAGAATTTGATAATGAAATTCTCTAGGTATGTTGATAAACCTGGATTTGGAAACCTGCTGCTGATTTCAAATGACCAAAATTTGATTTTCTTCAGCTTCAAAGGTGAACTTGATTCTAAATTATAAATAACATATTATTTTAGTCCGTTGTGTTTGCACCTCCATTAACTTTACATATCATTCTATGAGGATTCACATAGTATAAGATATACCAGCGATGGAAGCCACATAAGTCATCAATGTATTGTGGATAAATTTTTCAGGAACTCATGAGATTGGGGATTGGATTGATTCAAAGGTCAGAAAAATTTTGTCCCTCCAATCAGGTGTTGCAGAAATGGTCAGTGGGGAAAGGTAGATAATGTATTTTTCTGGTAGTGGGCCCAGACAGCTTTGCAACAAAGTCAAGAGAAATTTCTCAGTAGACTACAAAAGGATTTAAGGTTTGAAATTAAATAGTTTTCCTTTTATCCAAAGTCAGCATGAGAATTTAAGGCTCCAAGTAGCATCTCTAGGATTCTTATTGACTCTAATTCTTATAAACCACTGCACAGTATTCTCATGAGTATCTCTTCCTTCCATTTAACAGGTCTGAATTTTATCGCTTAGGTTGACTCAAATTTACCTGTAATGAAGCTAGCAGATACAAAACTCAAGTATTCTAATTATTTCCTTAATACGTTTCTGAATTTTTTTTAAGATAAGCCAGGTTCTTTTGATTGAGTGTATATATATATAATATATATATATATATATTATATATATATATATATATAATCAAAGCCCAACATCAAACAAACCTCTCATTGCTTTTATTCATCCCATTTGGCAATGTCCCACTCTAATGCATTAATAAGTAGGTCTTTTCAATTCAATATCACAGTCAGGTCCACCTCTTTGTGACCCCATGGACTGCAGCAGGCCAGGCCTCCCTGTCCATCACTAGCTCCTGGAGTTTACTTAGACTCATGTCCATTGAGTCGGTGATGCCATCATAGTGTCTCATTCTCTGTTGTCCCCTTCTCCTCTCACCTTCAATCTTCCCCAGCATCAGGGTCTTTTCAAATGAGTCAGTTCTTCACATCGAGTGGCCAAACATTGGAGTTTCAGCTTCAGCATCAGTCTTTCCAATGAATATTCAGGACTGATTTCCTTTAGGGTGGACTGATTGGATCTCCTTACAGTCCAAGGGACTCTCAAGAGTCCTCTCTAACCCCACAGTTCAAAAGCATCAATTCTTCAGCACTCAGCTTTCTTTATGATCCAACTTGCATCCATACATAATTACTGGAAAACCATAGCTTTGACTAGACAGACCTTTGTCCTCAAAGTAATGGCTCTGCTTTTTAACAAGCTGTGTAGGTTGGCCATAATTTTTCTTTCAAGGAGCAAGTGTCTTTTAATTTCATGGCTGCAGTCACTATCTGCAGTGATTTTGGAGCCCCCCAAAATAAAGTCTCTGACTGTTTCCATTGTTTCCCCATCTATTTATTTGCCATGACGTTATGGGACTGACTGGATACCATGCCCTTCATTTCTTGAATGTTGAATTTTAAGCCAGCTTTTTCATCTCCTCTTTCACTTTCATCAAGAGTCTCTTTAGTTCTTTGCATTCTGCTCTAAGGGTGATATCACCTGTGTATCTGAGTTTATTGATATTTCTCCCTTCAATCCTGATTACAGTTTATGCTTCATCCAGCCGAGCATTTCACATAGTGTGCTCTGCATATAAGCTAAATAAGCAGGATGACAATATACAACCTTCACATACTCCTTTCCCAACTTGAAACAATTTCCATATCCGAATCTAACTCTTGCTTCTTGACCTGCATATAGATTTATCAGGAGGCAGGTAAGGTGGTCTGGTATTTCCATCTCTTAAAGAATTTTCTAGAGTTTGTTGTGATCCACACAAAGGCTTTGGTGTATTCAATAAAGCAGAAATTTTTCTGGAACTCTGTTGCCTTTTTGATGATCCAACAGATGTTGGAAAATTCATCTCTGGTTCCTCTGCCTTTTCTAAATACAACTTGAAGATCTGGAATTTCATGATTCATGTACTGTTGAAGCCTTGTTTGGAGAATTTTGAGCATCACTTTGCTAGCGCATGAGATGAGTGCAATTGTGCCATAGTTTAAGCATTCTTTGGCTTGATTTTCTTTGGGATTGGAATGAAAACTGACCTTCCCCAGTCCTGTGGCCACTGCTGAGTTTTCCAAATTTGCTGGCATATTGAGTTCAGCACTTTCACAGCGTCATCTTTTAGGATTTGAAATAGCTCAACTGGGATTGCATCACCTCCACTAGTTGTGTTTGTAGTGATGCTTCCTAAGGCCCACTTGACTTCACAGTCCAGGATGTCCGGCTCTAGGTGGCTGATCACATTGTCATGATTATCTGGGTCATAAGATATTTTCTGTATAGGGTATTCTGTGTATTCTCACCACTTCTTCTTAATATCTTCTGCTTCTGTTATGTCCATAGCATTTCTGTTCTTTGTTGTTTCCATCTTTGCATGAAATGTTCCCTTGTTATCTACAGTTTTCTTGAGATTTCTAGTCTTTCCCATTCTATTGTTTTCCTCTATATCTTTGCATTAATCACTGAATTGATTAGTAGGTCTTTTATTTGAAGAGAAATCGTGAAGTAAGATAGATCTTTGAAATTTTTGTCTAAACCATTTTGCTTAATGAAGAAGTTACATCATTTTTCTTAGAACACATCACTCACATTTACTATCCAGTTATCATTTCTTATTGGTCATCAATCCGTGAAGCTATTTTCATCAATTCTTATTTAAATACTGGGTAGAGATTATGACTGTTTATCATGATGAAGTTGAACTAGTTAAGTTGCAAATCCTGGTCATCAAATGATAATGAAGATGGTTACCTGAAAACTTATTAAAAGCAGTACAAGCCATGTGTGATCGCATCCCTTTAATGCTACCCTTGTTTTGGCTTACCATCTATTCATAAGTGCATCATTAGCATTCAGAAGAGATTATAAAAAGATAATGACTAGAAAATAACCTTTTTAATGACTGCTGTTATATTTTTAAAGAATGATTCATTGGCAATAAAGCTTTAAAACTCTACTGAATCATACATCACAGTGAACATGCACTTGCATGTTAGCCCATTTCAAGAAAATGCTCTCAAGGAATGTGGACTTCACCTGACAAGGAATCAAGCTCATTTCCACTAGAGTAATCAATAATCTCTGCTAATGTGTTCAGCTGGCGACACAAACCAGATCAATAAAACCTGCCACATGCTTTTGTTTTAGGAAATGAAGCCTTTTAGTTCTTAATTAAGGGAGAGACCTCACATCCGTAATGATGTTTGCAATGAATATTACCACAGAGGACATGGGAATGAGTCTAAGTTTCTCATTAATGAACTGAATAAGGAAGGGTGAAAAAAAAAAGGTTTAAAATAAGGGGCTTTGTTTATTGCTGCCTTAGCATTTAAAATGTATAACCATAGAAAATTGTGTTCCCCCTAAAGTGAGAAAATGGCAAAGATTCAGTTTTAGAAGCTCTGTGGCAGAAAGCAAAAATTATTTGCTCAATAAATCTCTAAGCTGCAACCAAGAAAGGAAGTCCCTTTCAAACAGAGGCCAGAGAATCAACTGCCTGGAGAATTTACAAAGATGACACAGAAAAGTGAAGGAAGTTACAATAATATATAGCTATTGACTAGAGTCTGGCTCTATAATTTAACACATTCCAATCTAGTTTAATATCCAATATTGTTTAGTTTTAAACCTAATGTTAATATGTTTATGTTGATGTTGTTGTTTAGTGACTATGTCATGTCCAACTCTTTTGTGACCCCATGAATTGTAGCCTACCAGGCTCCTCTGTCCATTGTATTTCCCAGGAAAGAATACTGGAGTGGGTTGCCTTTTCCTTCTCCATGTTATCTTCCTGACCGAAGGATTGAACCTACATCTCCTGCACTGGCAGGCAGATTTTTTACCATTTAGCCACATGGGAAGTGCAATATATTCACATTTATATATAATGTTCATATTCATAATGTCATCTTATCATTTAGGGTCTTAACAGGATAGAACCCCCAAGCAGTATTATAGTGAAGAATTAGTTTACAAAATACTTGATTTTTTTTCAATAAAACTACTAACATTGAACTAAATACCAACACTGAGATACACCAAATTTTAAAGCTAATAAACAAATTAACAGAAGAACAATATTATTGTTTGTTTTCTTTCAAAAATATCTTTATCACTAAAGTCTTTGAGTATAAAAATAACAAGGTCCTTAGGGCATAGCTACACAAATAAGAGCTACATGACTCTTTTGTACTAATAAGGTACAGAGTTAGAGGGCTCAGTTTTGCTCTGAGTCAATAGCTGATAACTAGTCTTTGCTATTCCATATACTTATTTATTAATCTTGCCTGGGTAAGAGATCTCCTTGGATCAGGATAACTTCATCTATACATTTATTCACAAGATGGAAAGCTCTAATTAAAGTCTTTATTAACAATTAATATTAGCTTGCATATACTGAAAAAATGTGGTTATTTCTACGTATTTTCTCACTAGTTTGGGACATTTGTAATTTAAATAACGTTTTCTGCTTATAAGTGAGTTCAGTTCAGTTCAGTTCAGTCACTCAGTGATGTCCGACTCTTTGCGACTCCATGAATCACATCATGCCAGGCCTCCCTGTCCATCACCAACTCCCGGAGTTCACTCAAAGTCACATCCATCGAGTCGGTGATGTCATCCAGCCATCTCATCCTCTGTCATCCCCTTTTCCTCCTGCCCCCAATCCCTCCCAGCATAGATTCGAATAACTTATTAGGTTTCTAAGTTTTATTTATTTATTTATTTTAACTCGTTTGTTACAAATTTAGACCCAGTTCTGCCTTTGGAAACTTCATCTTTTTATCTGCTTAGGAGATGAGGACAGTGATTGCAAACACTTTATATACCTTTACAAATGTTTTAAAACCCTAACATGTTTCCACATAAACCCTTTTGCTTACAGTGGTATATTTTTAAATTTATTGGCCTCATACTACATATGGTGCCCAAGTATGTATCTAATCATTAGTGAATCTATAAAGACAGAACTGGCTTCCCTGGTGGCACAGTGGTAAAGAATCTGCCTGCTAATGCAGGAGATGCAAGAGACATGGGTTTGATCCCTGGGTTGGGAAGATCCGCTGAATTAGGAAATGGCAACCCACTCTGGCAATCTTGCATGGAAAATCCCCATGGACAGAGGAGCATGGTGGGCTACTGTCCATGTGGCTGCAAAGAATCAGACACAACTGACAACTAAACACCACCACCAACAGGAGAAATGGAAATAAAAACACCAGTCTATGAGAACCTCAAACTAGTAGGTAGTGCTAACACAGTTATGTATTTGTACAGATATATCTCCAAAAGTTGGAAAATACTGACAATAAAAATCTTACTAAAATGAATTATACAACTCTAATATGTTCACCCTTAATAGCAATGATAAGCCCTTCATATAACACTTTATATCATATATATATGAGCAAATAAGTTAGGGCATGGGGAAAGTAGGGGGAAGAGGAGAGGCAAGGAAAGAAGGGAAGGAGAAAGAGAGATGGAGATGAGTACTTTATCAATCATGCAACTTTCTGGCTGGGTCTAGCCATACCCCAGCAAAATGGGTTTCTCTTAACTACATGCTTTTATTTAACACTTGCATCAGACTTGGCAAAGGCCAATTTACATATATCAACTCAATCCATTTTTAAAGTAAGTCTATAAAGAATGTAGTTTTTTTTTAATTTTTTATTTTTTTTTTTAATTTTAAAATCTTTAATTCTTACATGTGTTCCCAAACATGAACCCCCCTCCCGCCTCCCTCCCCATAACATCTCTCTGGGTCATCCCCATGCACCAGCCCCAAGCATGCTGTATCCTGCGTCAGACATAGACTGGCGATTCAATTCTTACATGATAGTATACATGTTAAAATGCCATTCTCCCAAATCATCCCACCCTCTCCCTCTCCCTCTGAGTCCAAAAGTCCGTTATACACAGCTGTGTCTTTTTTCCTGTCTTGCATACAGGGTCGTCATTGCCATCTTTCTAAATTCCATATATATGTGTTAGTATATTGTATTGGTGTTTTTCTTTCTGGCTTACTTCACTCTGTATAATTGGCTCCAGTTTCACCCATCTCATCAGAACTGATTCAAATGAATTCTTTTTAACCGCTGAGTAATACTCCATTGTGTATATGTACCACAGCTTTTTTATCCATTCATCTGCTGATGGACATCTAGGTTGTTTCCATGTCCTGGCTATTATAATCAGTGCTGCGATGAACATTGGGGTACATGTGTCTCTTTCCATTCTGGTTTCCTCGGTGTGTATGCCCAGCAGTGGCATTGCTGGGTCATAAGGTAGTTCTATTTGCAGTTTTTTTAAGGAATCTCCACACTGTTTTCCATAGTGGCTGTACTAGTTTGCATTCCCACCAACAGTGTAGGAAGGTTCCCTTTTCTCCACACCCTCTCCAGCATTTATTGCTTGCAGATTTTTGGATCGCAGCCATTCTGACTGGTGTGAAGTGGTACCTCATTGTGGTTTTGATTTGCATTTCTCTAATAATGAGTGATGTTGAGCATCTTTTCATGTGTTTGTTAGCCATCTGTATGTCTTCTTTGGAGAAATGCCTATTTAGTTATTTGGCCCATTTTTTGATTGGGTCGTTTATTTTTCTGGAATTGAGCTGCATAAGTTGCTTGTATATATATTTTTTTTGTTTTTTGTTTTTTTTTGTTTTGTTTTTAGTTTTTTATTTTTTACATTTTAAATTCTTTAATTCTTACATGCATTCCCAAACATGAACCCCCTCCCACCTCCCTCCCCATAACATCTTTCTGGGTCATCCCCATGCACCAGCCCCAAGCATGCTGCATCCTGCGTCAGACATAGACTGGCAATTCAATTCACATGATAGTATACATGTTAGAATGTCATTCTCCCAAATCATCCCACCCTCTCCCTCTCCCTCTGAGTCCAAAAGTCCGTTATACACATCTGTGTCTCTTTCCCTGTCTTGCATACAGGGTCGTCATTGCCATCTTCCTAAATTCCATATATATGTGTTAGTATACTGTATTGGTGTTTTTTTTCTGGCTTATTTCACTCTGTATAATCGGCTCCAGTTTCATCCATCTCATCAGAACTGATTCAAATGAATTCTTTTTAACCGCTGAGTAATACTCCATTGTGTATATGTACCACAGCTTTCTTATCCATTCATCTGCTGATGGACATCTAGGTTGTTTCCATGTCCTGGCTATTATAAACAGTGCTGCGATGAACATTGGGGTACATGTGTCTCTTTCAATTCTGGTTTCCTCGGTGTGTATGCCCAGCAGTGGGATTGCTGGGTCATAAGGTAGTTCTATTTGCAATTTTTTAAGGAATCTCCACACTGTTCTCCATAGTGGCTGTACTAGTTTGCATTCCCACCAACAGTGTAGGAGGGTTCCCTTTTCTCCACACCCTCTCCAGCATTTATTGCTTGCAGATTTTTGGGTCGCAGCCATTCTGACTGGTGTGAAGTGGTACCTCATTGTGGTTTTGATTTGCATTTCTCTAATAATGAGTGATGTTGAGCATCTTTTCATGTGTTTGTTAGCCATCCGTATGTCTTCTTTGGAGAAATGTCTATTTAGTTCTTTGGCCCATTTTTTGATTGGGTCATTTATTTTTCTGGAGTTGAGCTGCATAAGTTGCTTGTATATTTTTGAGATTAGTTGTTTGTCAGTTGCTTCATTTGCTATTATTTTCTCCCATTCAGAAGGCTGTCTTTTCACCTTGCTTATATTTTCCTTTGTTGTGCAGAAGCTTTTAATTTTAATTAGATCCCATTTGTTTATTTTTGCTTTTATTTCCAGCATTCTGGGAGGTGGATCATAGAGGATCCTGCTGTGATTTATGTCGGAGAGTGTTTTGCCTATGTTCTCCTCTAGGAGTTTTATAGTTTCTGATCTTACATTTAGATCTTTAATCCATTTTGAGTTTATTTTTGTGTGCGGTGTTAGAAAGTGATCTAGTTTCATTCTTTTACAAGTGGTTGACCAGTTTTCCCAGCACCACTTGTTAAAGAGATTGTCTTTACTCCATTGTATATTCTTGCCTCCTTTGTCAAAGATAAGGTGTCCATATGTGTGTGGATTTATCTCTGGGCTTTCTATTTTGTTCCATTGATCTATATGTCTGTCTTTGTGCCAGTACCATACTGTCTTGATGACTGTGGCTTTGTAGTAGAGCCTGAAGTCAGGCAAGTTGATTCCTCCAGTTCCATTCTTCTTTCTCAAGATTGCTTTGGCTATTCGAGGTTTTTTGTATTTCCATACAAATCTTGAAATTATTTGTTCTAGTTCTGTGAAAAATGTGGCTGGTAGCTTGATAGGGATTGCATTGAATTTGTAAATTGCTTTGGGTAGTATACTCATTTTCACTATATTGATTCTTCCAATCCATGAACATGGTATATTTCTCCATCTATTAGTGTCCTCTTTGATTTCTTTCATCAGTGTTTTATAGTTTTCTATATATAGGTCTTTAGTTTCTTTAGGTAGATATATTCCTAAGTATTTTATTCTTTTTGTTGCAATGGTGAATGGAATTGTTTCCTTAATTTCTTTTTCTACTTTCTCATTATTCGTGTATAGGAATGCAAGGGATTTCTGTGTGTTGATTTTATATCCTGCAACTTTACTATATTCATTGATGAGCTCTAGTAATTTTCTGGTGGAGTCTTTAGGGTTTTCCATGTAGAGGATCATGTCATCTGCAAACAGTGAGAGTTTTACTTCTTCTTTTCCAATTTGGATTCCTTTTATTTCTTTTTCTGCTCTGATTGCTGTGGCCAAAACTTCCAGAACTATGTTGAATAGTAGCGGTGAAAGTGGACATCCTTGTCTTGTTCCTGACTTTAGGGGAAATGCTTTCAATTTTTCACCATTGAGGATAATGTTTGCTGTGGGTTTGTCATAGATAGCTTTTATTATGTTGAGGTATGTTCCTTCTATTCCTGCTTTCTGTAGAGTTTTTATCATAAATGGATATTGAATTTTGTCAAAGGCCTTCTCTGCATCTATTGAGATAATCATATGGTTTTTATTTTTCAATTTGTTAATGTGGTGAATTACATTGATTGATTTGCGGATATTGAAGAATCCTTGCATCCCTGGGATAAAGCCCACTTGGTCATGGTGTATGATCTTTTTAATGTGTTGTTGGATTCTGATTGCCAGAATTTTGTTGAGGATTTTTGCATCTATGTTCATCAGAGATATTGGCCTGTAGTTTTCTTTTTTTGTGACATCTTTGTCAGGTTTTGGTATTAGGGTGATGGTGGCCTCATAGAATGAGTTTGGAAGTTTACCTTCCTCTGCAATTTTCTGGAAGAGTTTGAGTAGGATAGGTGTTAGCTCTTCTCGAAATTTTTGGTAGAATTCAGCTGTGAAGCCATCTGGACCTGGGCTTTTGTTTGCTGGAAGATTTCTGATTACAGTATCAATTTCCGTGCTTGTGATGGGTCTGTTAAGATTTTCTATTTCTTCCTGGTTCAGTTTTGGAAAATTGTACTTTTCTAAGAATTTGTCCATTTCTTCCATGTTGTCCATTTTATTGGCATACAACTGCTGATAGTAGTCTCTTATGGTCCTTTGTATTTCTGTGTTGTCTGTTGTGATCTCTCCATTTTCATTTCTAATTTTATTGATTTGATTTTTCTCTCTTTGCTTCTTGATGAGTCTGGCTAATGGTTTGTCAATTTTATTTATCCTTTCAAAGAACCAGCTTTTGGCTTTGTTGATTTTTGCTATGGTCTCTTTTGTTTCTTTTGCATTTATTTCTGCCCTAATTTTTAAGATTTCTTTCCTTCTACTAACTCTGGGGTTCTCCAACTCTTCCTTTTCTAGTTGCTTTACTTGTAGAGTTAGGTTGTTTATTTGACTTTTTTCTTGCTTCTTGAGGTATGCCTGTATTGCTATGAACTTTCCTCTTAGCACTGCTTTTATAGTGTCCCACAGGTTTTGGGTTGTTGTGTTTTCATTTTCATTAGTTTCTATGCATATTTTGATTTCTTTTTTGATTTCTTCTGTGATTTGTTGGTTATTCAGAAGTGTGTTGTTCAACCTCCATATGTTGGAATTTTTAATAGTTTTTCTCCTGCAATTGAGATCTAATCTTAATGCATTATGGTCAGAAAAGATGCTTGGAATGATTTCGATGTTTTTGAATTTATCAAGTTTAGATTTATGGCCCAGGATGTGGTCTATCCTGGAGAAGGTTCCATGAGCACTTGAAAAAAAGGTGAAATTCGTTGTTTTGGGGTGAAATGTCCTATAGATATCAATTAGGTCTAACTGATCTAATGTATCATTTAAAGTTTGCGTTTCTTTGTTAATTTTCTGTTTAGTTGATCTGTCCATAGGTGTGAGTGGGGTATTAAAGTCTCCCACTATTATTGTGTTATTGTTGATTTCCCCTTTCATATTTGTTAGCATTTGTCTTACATATTGTGGTGCTCCTATATTGGGTGCATATATATTTATAATTGTTATATCTTCTTCTTGGATTGTTCCTTTGATCATTATGTAGTGGCCTTCTTTGTCTCTTTTCACAGCCTTTCTTTTAAAGTCTATTTTATCGGATATGAGTATTGCCACTCCTGCTTTCTTTTGGTCTCTATTCGCGTGGTATATCTTTTTCCAGCCCTTCACTTTCAGTCTGTATGTGTCCTTGTTTTGAGGTGGGTCTCTTGTATCCTTGAGGAGATAATAGTTGAAAACTTCCCTAAAATGGGGAAGGAAATAATCACCCAAGTCCAAGAAACACAGAGAGTCCCAAATAGGATAAACCCAAGGCGAAACACCCAAAGACACATATTAATCAAATTAACAAAGATCAAACACAAAGAACAAATATTAAAAGCAGCAAGGGAAAAACAACAAATAACACACAAGGGGATTCCCATAAGGATAACAGCTGATCTGTCAATAGAAACTCTTCAGGCCAGGAGGGAATGGCAAGACATACTTAAAGTGATGAAAGACAATAACCTACAGCCCAGATTACTGTACCCAGCAAGGATCTCATTCAAATACGAAGGAGAAATCAAAAGCTTTACAGACAAGCAAAAGCTGAGAGAATTCAGCACCACCAAACCAGCTCTCCAACAAATTCTAAAGGATATCCTCTAGACAGGAAACACGAAAAGGGTGTATAAACCCGAACCCAAAACAATAAAGTAAATGGCAACGGGATCATACTTATCAATAATTACCTTAAACGTAAATGGGTTGAACGCCCCAACCAAAAGACAAAGACTGGCCGAATGGATACAAAAGCACTGTTTATAATAGTCAGGACATGGAAACAACCTAGATGTCCATCAGCAGATGATTGGATAAGAAAGCTGTGGTACATATACACAATGGAGTATTACTCAGCCATTAAAAAGAATACATTTGAATCAGTATTGATGAGATGCGTGAAACTGGAGCTGATTATACAGAGTGAAGTAAGCCAGAAAGAAAAACACCAATACAGTATACTAACACATATATGTGGAATTTAGAAAGATGGCAATGATGACCCTGTATGCAAGACAGCAAAAAATACACAGATGTGTATAGCAAACTTTTGGACTCAGAGGGAGAGGGAGAGGGTGGGATGATTTGGGAGAATGGCATTGAAACATGTATACTATCACGTAAGAATCGAATCACCAGTCTATGTCCGATGCAGGATACAGCATGCTTGGGTTTGGTGCACGGGGATGACCCAGAGGGATGCTGTGGGGAGGGAGGTGGGAGAGGGGTTCATGTTTGGGATCGCATGTACACCCATGGTGGATTCATGTCAATGTATGGCAAAACCAAAACAGTATTGTAAAGTAAAATAAAGTAAAAATAAAAATTAAAAAAAATAATAAAAATAAAAAAAATAAAAAGCAAAAAAGTAAAAATAAAAATAAAACATATACTGAAGGAATTTAGACTGAGATTAACCTTACCCTTTATCTCAATTTGTTCTACTTTCTTGACTCTGTCCTTTGAACAAAGTTCAATGTTCCCTCATCCTCCAAGTAGGAGCCTTCTATCCCTAAAGTTTCAAGTCATAGATCACAGAATATGGAGGTATATAAGAGCAAAAATTGTATGTGTGTGTGTGTGTGGGTTTTTTTTTTTTTTACTACATCAGAAAGAACAAATGAAATAACTCTAAGGTTGATTTATTTTTAAACCATGCTTGAGAGTAAACATAAAGTTTTCACTGAAAATAAAAACATTTTAGTAGATAACATGAAGTTCTATAATTGGTTCTTAGAATAAAAGTTCTTAGAATAAAAAACTTTATGACACTCTGAGGAAGTATGACAGACAAATATTTATTTAATAAAGAAATCTATTTGTTAGATAAGATTATATTGCTTGTGATATACCTAACAGAAGCAGAAGATATTAAGAAGAGGTGGCAAGAATACACAGAAGAAATGTACAAAAAAGATCTTCATGACCCAGATAATCACGATGGTGTGATCATTCACCTGGAGCCAGACATCCTGGAATGTGAAGGCAAGTGGGCATTAGGAAGCATCACTACAAGCAAAGCTAATGGAGGTGATAGAATTCCAGTTGAGCTATTTCAAATCCTGAAAGATGATGCTGTGAAAGTGCTGCACTCAATATTCCAGCAAATGTGGAAAAGTCATCAGTGGCCACAGGACTGGGAAAGGTCAGTTTTCATTCCAATCTCAAAGAAAGGCAATGCCAAAGATTGCTCAAACTACCCCACAATTACATTCATCTTAAATGCTATTAAAGTAGTTCTCAAAATTCTCCAAGACAGGCTCCAGCAATACGTGAACCATGAACTTCCAGATGTTCAAGGTGGTTTTTGAAAAAACAGAGGAAACAGAGATCCAATTGCCAACAATCTCTGGATCATCAAAAAAGCAAGCGAGTTCCAGAAAAAAAAAAAAAAAAAAACTATTTCTGCTTTATTGACTATGCCAAAGCCTTTTACACAGAAAACTGGAAAATTCTGAAAGATATGGGAATACCAGACCACCTGACCTGCCTCTTGAGAAACCTGTATGCAGGTCAGGAAGCAACAGTTAGAACTGGACATGGAACAACAGACTGGTTCCAAATAGGAAAAGGAGTATGTCAAGGCTGTATATTGTCACCCTGCTTATTTAAATTCTATGCAGAGTACATCATGAGAAATGCTGGGCTGGAAGAAGAACAAGCTGGAATCAAGATTGCTGGGGGAAATATCAATCACCTCAGATATGCATATGACACCACCCTTATGGAGGAAAGTGAAGAAGAACTGAAGAGTCTCTTGATGAAAGGGAAGAGCAGAGTGAAAAAGTTGGCTTAAAGCTCAACATTCAGAAAACGAAGATCATGGCATCTGGTCCCATCACTTCATGGCAAATAAGTGGGGAACAGGGGAAACTGTGGCTGATTTATTTTTCTGGGCTCCAATATCACTGCACATAGTTATTGCAGCCATGAAATTAAAATACGCTTACTCCTTGGAAGAAAAGTTATGACCAACCTAGATAGCATATTGAAAAGCAAAGATATTACTTTGCTAACAAAGGTCCATCTTGTCAAGGCTATGGTTTTTCCAGTGGTCATTTATGGATGTCAGAGTTGGACTATGAAGAAAGATGATCACAGAAAAAGGATACTTTTGAACTGTGGTATTGGAGAAGACTCTTGAGAGTCCCTTAGACTGCAAGGAGATCCAACCAGTCCATCTTAAAGATCAGTCCTGTGTGTTCATTGGAAGGACTGATGTTGAAGCTGAAACTCCAATACTTTGGCCACTTGATGGGATGGGCTGACTCAATGGAAAATACCCTGATGCTGGGAAAATTGAGGGCAGGAGAAGAAGGGGATGACAGAGGATGAGATGGTTGGATGGCATCACTGACTCAGTGGACATGGGTTTATGTGAACTCCAGTAGCTGGTGATGGATAGGCTGGCCTGGCGTGTTGCGGTTAATGGGGTCGCAAAGAGTTGAACACGACTGAGTGACTGAATTGAACTGAACTAATATACATTTATTTCAAATAAAACTAATTTTAGAAACCCTTAATCACAATTTTTTTTAATGTTAGCATCACTTTCATGGCATAATTTGCACACTATTTGTCTTGAATATCTCAAATAAGCAAATAAGATGATTCAGTTCAGTTCAAACATGATTATACCCATGCAAATATTGTTGAAGTAAATAATCAAAGTAACTTTAACTTTATTTAATATACTTTTTTTTTTTTTTAGAATCATAGGATAGTATCATAGGATAAGCTAGAAGGAACTCTAAAGGGGAAGAGGAAGCATACAAGGAAAACATATTCATTTAATGCCTAGAAGATCCAAAACAATTTTATTCCTTATTAACATAATATACAAATAATTAAATCTCCTTATTACAGATTTAGTAAACTGAAGCTAAGAAAATGTAACTTTCCAAAGTTTAATAAATTAAAAGCTGGTGAGTGACACAGAGGAATCTCAACTAAATGTATTTATATAAAAAGGGCCTCTGTGATGAGCTAGATGGGGTGAGATTGGAGGTAGGGTGGGAAGGAAGCTCAGGAGGGAGGAGATATTTGTACACTTACAGCTGATTCACATTGTTGTACAGTAGAAGCCAGCACAACATTGTAAAGGAATTATCCTACATTTAAAAATAAAAATAAATAAATACAATGGCTATTTTATTTTTACTAATGACTAAAATATGAAAGGGCTTCCCTGGTAGCTCAGCTAGTAAAAAATCCACCTGCAGTGCAGGAGATCTTGTTTGACTCCTGTGTCCAGAAATCCCCTGGAGAAGGAATAGGCTACCAAAATATTCTTCGGCTTCTTTGGTGGCTGAGACAGTAAATAATCCACCTTCAGTGAGAGACACCTGGGTTTGACTCCCCGGGTGGGGAGATCCCCTGAGGGAGAGCATGGCAACCCACTACACTATTTTTGCCTGGAGAATTGCCATGGACAGAGGAGGCTGGTAGGTTACAGTCCATGGAGTCACAAAGGGTCAGGCACAACTGAGTGACTAAATATAACATAATCCCCCAGAAGTCTTTTAAAGAAACTTCTTTTACAATACAAAAAATGTGGTATATGAATAAGGCTTCACATAAGACATGTATAGGTATAGGAAAAGTTCTAGGTTCTTTATTATCATTCAGTTGCTAAGTTATGTTTGACTTTGTGATACCATGGACTGCAGCATGCCAGGCTTCCTTGTCCATTACTATCTCCTGGAGTTTGCTCAAAGTTATGTGCATTGAGTGAATTATGCCATCCAACCATCTCATCCTCTGCCACCTCCTTCTCCTTCTGCCTTCAATGTTTCCAAGCATCACAGTCTTTTCCAATGAATCAGTTCTTCGAATCAGATGGCCAAAGTATTGGAGTTTCAGCTTCAGCATCAATCCTTCCAATGAATGCTCATGGTTGATTTCCTTTAGGATTGACTGGTTTGATCTCCTTGCATTTCAAGAGACTCGCAAATGTCTTCTCCAACACGATAACTCAAAAGTATCAATTCTTCCGTGCTCAGCTTTCTTTATGATCCAACTCTCACATCCATACATGACTGCCAGTAAAACCATAGCTTTGATTGAATGTACCTTAGTTGGCAAAGTGATGTCTCCGCTTTTTAATATGCTGCCTAGTCTTGTCATAGCTTTTCTTCCAAGGAGCAAACATCTTTTAATTTCATGGCTGCAGTCACTGTCCACAGTAATTTTGGAACCCAAGAAAATAAAATCCATCACTGTTTCCACATTTTCCCGATCTATTTGCCATGAAGCAATGGGACTGGATGCCACAATCTTAGTGTTTTGAATGCTGAGTTTTAAGACAGCTTTTTCCACTTTCTTTTTTCACCCTTCTTACTTAGTCTAGAATTCTTTTTCTTTTTTCGAATTTCAGTATAATGTTGTTAGTTTTGCAAGATCTGTTTGTTTTTATATCTCCATTCTCTTCTACTTTATAAAATTTATGAAGTAAAATGAAATTCACAAATATCTGAGAGCAGGGGGAAGAAGTTTGCATTTTATAGCTTGCTCCCTTTCTGGAATCTATAATTAGCAGCAGAGAATTATAGATCATTATGAAATTGAGCAATGATATTTCAAATTAATATTTTCATTCTTTCTGATAGTAGCAAAAATCTGAGTAGTTTGTACTTGAAGCTTATGTTTCCCGTGAATTGCCACCATTCTAATATTAAATATGCTTTAAATTTAAGAACAAAGTAGAAAAAGCCTCAGAGATGAAGTCCTGCTATACTATAAATCACTGATGAAATATATTTGATTGTTGTAATTTTCAAATGACGGAAGGCAACTAGTCTGTTTTAGTACTGCTTGATACTGGCATGATAGCAACAGACAATTGCATTTTTTATGGTCCCATTATTGTTAGTATTTCAGCAATCAATACCATCAGCCAATGTGCTGAGCTGGTGGCAAAATGGAGTCAATAATCCTGCCACATGCTTTTGTTTTAGGAAATGCACACTTTTATCTCCTAATTAAAGGCCACTCTTTCTCATTTGCATTCCCTAGACATGCAGGAATAGTCAAGAAGGATAATAAAGCAACTTTAAGGTAGGTCTGTAGTAACTGAATCATATTTCAATTAGGACATAGACTATAGGTTATTCTTTTTCAAGGAAATCTCATGAAAAATGTATGTTTACAAAAAACTAGAAAATTATTTATATCACAGGTATTTTCTTTGATTTTATATTTACTGGTTGTAATTCTCTCCTTCTAAGGCATTTAAAATCTAATTCACCTAATGGAAAATCCATGTTCCCCAGCTATTATGGGAAGCATATCAATCTCAATAATCTTGCTTTCTCTAATTCTGTTTTTTTTTTTTTAACTAAAATGTGACATTTTAATAAGTCACTAAATGCTATCATATTGAATTTTATTCTTTGTAAACTAACATTACATTTTAGGAAGAAAAGATTATCATACTTTGACAGTTTGGGTGGTTTCTAAAAAAAATCATGGCATTTGTTTAGCTATTATTGTATCTTGTTTCTGATGGATGGCAGTATATTCTTCCCTGTGACTTTCAAGCAGACATAATTAAAAGAGCTGCAGTTAATGCAAACAGTTAAAGCTAACCTAACCAGAAATAGCTGTCAATAAGAGAGACCAGTTGAAGTTTATAAGCCAAGTTTCTCACAGCTAACAGAGTTCACCTAAATCTATAGTGCATAGTTTATTATCTTTTACTGAAAGACATATAGTTCCTGGTTTACACATTTTTGTCTGTTTTAACTGACTTCAAAATAAAGGTTGTGCTAGATAAACACTAAAGGGTTAACAATAGGGAATTCAAAGTTAGGAAATATCAAGGTTAATATTCTAAAAGTAAGAACCACTATGTAAACTGTCAACAGCATTTTTAACAAAGTCTCCTACACATAGATAGAAACATTTACTGCTTTTGAATGATTCCATAAATTCTTCCCATTAGCCTAGATTTCTTAGGTGCTTATGCTATTTCACTGGTGCTCAATAAGTCAAAAATAAGGTCTGTACTGTCTGGGATGACTAATTTAAATTTGTCAAGGATAACTGAGGTTTTTGTTACCATAATGTAATTGTGGATCTATTTGCGGAACCTAGAAGAGTCACTGGGATTATCCTGATTACTGCCATGTCTAAAATCAAACATTAAGTAAGAAGTACAACTCGATAAAGTCAGGACAACTAAATATTGTAGACCTCTCAGAATTGAATTGAACTTAAAATGAGTTTTAAAGAAAATGATGATCAACTGAGATGCTTTCTGAGGGCCAAGGAGGCATGCATGCATGCTACGTCACTTCAGTCATGTCCGACTCTGTGCAACCCTATGGACAGCAGCCCACCAGACTCCTCTGTCCATGGAACACTCTAAGCAAGAATACTGGAGTGGGTTGCCATTGTCTTCTCCACCAAGGAGGCATAAGTGGTAGAAAAAGGAAATGACAGGGCTTCCCTGGTGGCTAAGTGCTGCGGAATTCACCTGCCAATGCAGGAGACATGGATTCGATCCCTCTGGAAGATCCCACATGTCTGGGAGAAACTAAGCCTGCACGCCACACTAATAAGCCTGTGCCTTAGAGCACAGGAACCAAAACTACTGAATCCTGTGAGCCCTAGAACCCATGTTTGCAACAAGAGAAGCTGTCACAATGAGAAGACCACACACCGCAACTAGAGAATGGCCCACGCCCACTGCAAAGACTGGTACTGCCAAAAATAAACAAACAAATAAATAAAGTTTACACTAAAAAAGAAAAAGGAAATGTTACAGTTTTAAAGGAAATAATAGAAATGAGGCGGTAAGGAATTTAGCAGATGTATGTGTGTGTATGTGTGTGCCTGAGAGAACAAGGACAGAGAAAGAGATCATATATGCCTGTATACTACATTAACCTGTATATATTGTCTAATTATGTCTGCCTCCTTTCTTCTGTCCTGTTGTTATGCTTGAAGAGTATGAGTGATGTTCAAATTTTCAATTTAGTTTGTGTGTCACAAGACTGCAAGAAGTACATGTGGATTTGATAAAGAAGCTTTCATAATACCTGGAGAGTCCAAATTATTGAAATTAATCTAGTAGCTGATGAGACTTTGGAGAGAGAGGAAGAGTAGTTGTGTTTTATGAAATATAGTCATGCAATATTAGGCAGAGACATGTTGTTTGTTTAGGAGTTAGAGTACTGTGCTGAAATGGATGCAGAAAAACATTTTAAATGCGAATGGAATAAGTCATTTTCCTCTTTCCTCTCAGATGCAATTTTCACTCTTTATTTTGCATCTTCGAGAGTTGAACGTTGCAGTCTGTATTTTCTAAGTTAATTTACCCTATCTTGCTTATTGAATTCCCAGAGGGACTTGACTCTCTGCCAGTTTGAGTTAGGCAATTAAATTCCCAGAGGGAGATGCTATTTCAGGAAACATCGGTATGTGTGACTATGGCTTCTCTAAAATGCTACATTCTTTTGGTTCCTGCTGGACAACAGAGCTTCTTCTTTATTCTTTATTCAGAGCCATGATCTGCTGTGTTGTCTCTTGAGCCCTGAAATGATAGCCACATTATTGATAAAACATAGATTGCTTCACTAATTGACTTATCAGTACCTTGTTATCTGAGTAACCAATTTATTAAATTCCTAATCATATGCCTAATCAGGTATGCTAGTAACGATTCTCTCAGTTGTTAATTGTATAAGTTTTGGCTTCTCTGTTTAGGAAAGTATGGAATTTTTATTGAGTATGAAATTCTGAGATGCTGTTGCAATTTTCATTGCTGTTTTTCTTAACACTTTAAAGATGTCACTATTGTCTTTAGACTTCAGGGTTTCTGACGAGAAGCTGTTTATAATCTTATCTTTTATCCTTTGAATATAATGCTTTTTTTTTTGTCAAGCTTTCTTCAAAACTATTCTGCTTATCTTTTTTTTTGTTTTCTATTTTATTGGAGTATAGTTGATTTATATTGTTGTATTAGTTTCAGATGTACAATGAAGTGATTAAGTTATACATATACATATATTTACATATACAAGCTTCCCTGGTAGCTCAGACAGTAAAGAATCAACCCACAATGCAGGAGACTTGGGTTCAATTCCTAGGTCAGCAAGATCCCCTGGAAAAGGGAATGGCAACCCACACCAGTATTCTTGCCGGGATAATCCCATGGATGGACGAGCCTTGTGGACTATAGTCCATGGGGTAGCAAAGTTGGACACAATGGACCAACAAATACTTTTACATACATATTTTTTTTTTTTTCAGATTCTTTCCCCATATAGGTTAATACATAATGTTGATTTTTTTTACCCATTTGACTTCATTCTGTTTTTGTTGTTTATCTTTGTTATATTGCTGATGTTGCTGTTGTTGTTGTTTTATCTTTCTTAGTGCTCTCAAATTTGTGGACTTGTGATTTTGTGTCAGTGATTAATTTTTGAAAGTCTCAGATACTTTTTCTTCAATCTCTACTTCTATTTCGTGTCCTTCTGAGATTCTAATTATACTTGTTTTAGAATATTCAGTAGTGTACCACTGCTCTCAGATATTCTGTGTTGCTTACTTCACTGTTCATTCACTTATTTCATTCTGGATATTTTATACTTATCTATTGTGTTCCCTTAATGCAGAGTACATCATGAGAAACTCTGGGCTGGAGGAAGCACAAGCTGGAATCAAGATTATCAGGAGAAATATCAATAACCTCAGATATGCAGATGACACCCCCCTTATGGCAGAAAGTGAAGAAGAACTCAAAAGCCTCTTGATGAAAGTGAAAGAGGAGAGTAAAAATTTGGCTTAAAGCTCAACATTCAGAAAACTAAGATCATGGTATTTGGTCCCATCACTTCATGGGAAATAGATGGGGAAACAGTGGAAACAGTGTCAGACTTTATTGTTTTGGGCTCCAAAATCACTACAGATGGTGATTGCAGCCATGGAATTGAAAGACGCTTACTCCTTGGAAGGAAAGTTATGACCAACCTAGATAGCATATCTAAAGCAGAGACATTTCTTTGCCAACCAAGATGTGTCTAGTCAAAGCTATGGTTTTTCCAGTGGTCATGCATGGATGTGAGAGTTGGACTGTGAAGAAGACTAAGTGCCGAAGAATTGATGCTTTTGAACTGTGGTGTTGGAGAAGACTCTGGAGAGTCCCTTGGACTGCAAGGAGATCCAACAAGTCCATCCTAAAGGAGACCAGTCCTGGATGTTCATTGGAAGGACTGATGCTAAAGCTGAAACTCCAATACTTTGGCCACCTCATGAGAAGTGCTGTCTCATTGGAAAAGACTCTGATGCTGGGAGGGATTGGGGGCAGGAGGAGAAGGGGATGACAGAGGATGAGATGGCTTGATGGCATCACCGACTCAATGGACATGAGTTTGGGTGAACTCCGGGAGTTGGTGATGAACAGGAAGGCCTGGCATACTGTGGTTCATGGGGTGGCAAACAGTCGGACATGACTGAGAGACTGAACTGAACTGAACTGAAGAGTTCCTTAAAGAACCTCACCTTCTAGTCTTCACCATGCACATTTTTTTAATGAAGGGATAAGACTAGATAAATATCCCACTGTCCTATGGAAATTTTCTCTTAAAATTAAGAATTTCTTACTCAAATAATTTTGAAAATCACTGCCTATAGTATCTACATTGTGGTATTTTTCAAGGGACATTAAACGTTAAAATTGTGAGGTAAATAAACACATTTAACTTTGTTTAAATTGTATTTGAAAAATGCACTTTTATATATGTTCTAAAATATGCAAATATACTGGTCTTAAATGTGTTCAAGTGTATGAATTATTATTATTCACTAGATGTTTAAAATAAATGATCTTCAAGGTCATTTTTAGAGCTAGTATTTGAAGTATACGATATGATACTTTTCCAGTTATTATTAGTTAGTGTCTTGCAGAATTTTGTATTTAAATGTATATATGCATATATGTGTATATGTCATTTAACAGTGCTTCCCTAGTGGCTCAGCAGTAAAGGATGCACCTGCAAGTCAGGAATCCCAGGAGATACAGGTTCGATTCATGGGTTGGGAAGGTCCCCTGGAGGAGAGGATGGAAAACCCACTCCAGTATTCTAGCTTGGAAGATTCTGTGAAGAGAGAAATATGGTGGGCCACAGTCCCCTGGACCCCAAGGAGTTGGTCAGTACTGACGCGACTTAGAATGCATACACATATGCAAATGACATAACATTTACTAATATGGGCTAGCAAATTATTACAGAAGTTCTGAGAATCATGCACATTTGTTTGCAGAAAAGATAACTCCTAGAAAATGCAAATGTATTTAATTTGACAGTGTGTGCTTAAAGTGTCTTAGGGTTTAGAAAGAGTAAAGAAAAATATTTTGGAAAAAAGCAATATAATTGCACGAAGAGTAATATCTTCAAATCTAGGCCACAAAATACATGGTGATAGGAAGAGGCTCCCCAGTGGCTCTGGAGTAAAGAATCCTCCTGCAATGCTGGAGATGCAGGACATTGGGATTCAATACCTGAGTCGTGGGAGGGCAAGGCAATCCCCTGCAATATTTTTGCCTGGAGGATCCCATGAACAGAGAAGCCTGACATACCACAGTCCATAGGTCGCAAAGACTGAAAGAACTCAAGTGACTTAGCCCACATGAAGAGGCAATGATGGAAATAGCCTATGATTGTGAGGGATATAGAGAACATAGTATTTTAAGGGGACAGAAGTTTTTCAATTAAAGCAAGACTATGAAGGGAACTTTGTAAAAATATATACAGATATAGAGTTTTTTGATGAGAAATAATATGGTGACACGGAGGAAATGTTTGTTACAGGCAAAAATGGCATTGATGTGGTGACATCTGGGAATTGTACAGAGTACTATTAGGATAAGTATCTATGTGAAAATTAACAGTCAGGGCCTTTATACTTCTGATGTGACTGACTTTAACTGGGATATTAACTCAAAGGTGGGTTTTACCTGTTAGTTCTGGGGAAAGATGTAAACAAGCAGTTAAAGTCAAATTTCAGAAAATCAGCTGGAAGGTATGGTGTCATGGGCATGCATTCAATCTTTCAATGCAAGATTATCTTTGCCCTATGATTAGGTGCTTTTTTTGTGGGACAGGTCTTTAAGGCAGCTAACTGAAGGAGATCAGCCCTGGGTGTTCCTTGGAAGGAATGATGCTAAAGCTGAAACTCCAGTACTTTGGCCACCTCATGCGAAGAGTTGACTCACTGGAACAGACTCTGATGCTGGGAGGGATTGGGGGCAGGAGGAGAAGGGGAAGACAGAGGATGAGATGGCTGGATGCCATCACTGACTCGATGGACATGAGTTTGAGTGAACTCTGGGAGACAGTGATGGACAGGGAGGCCTGGTGTGCTGAGATTCATGGGGTCGCAGAGTCAGACAGGACTGAGCGACTGAACTGAACTGAACCCTGGCAACTTGGGAGGGGTTATCTCAACAAGATTGAAGGTAAATACAAACACTTTTAAATGATCTTTTCCATAGTAATTTCATTTTCATTAAAGAATAAGTATCTATTTTCCTTTTAGTAACATGAGAATTTAACTGGATCAGTTAGAACATTTCTGGCAGAAACACTGACATCCTTGTTAACCAATAAGGAGAATTTCTACCTCCAGTTATAATTCCACAGTTAAGACATACTCACAGGTTGGTTGATTCTGTGTGTAAGCAGAAGCATCAGAAAGCCATATTTTATTTAGTGCTCCTTTCTTACATTTTCTGTGGGTTAACCTTATAATATTAATTCACTTTAGAGTAATAAATTGGTTGCCAGCACCAACTTGGGAAATGTGTTCTTTTGTTCTTATCCATAAAGAGAATAGTTTTGCTTTCTTTCTATTTGCCAAAATCCTTGAAAGGGACTTTCTCATTTTTTTTTTAATATCTATCCATAATTTGGGTGGGTTGGATAATGGAGTTAATCCCAACGCTAGAGGCATGAGTTATGTATCATTTGGCAACCCACGCCAATATTCTTGCCTGGAGAATCCCCATGGACAGAAGGACCTGATGGCCTACAGTTCATGAGGTTGCAAAGAACTGGATGCAACTAAGCACAGTACTTCATGGGAAATAGATGGTGAAACAGTGGAAACAGTGTCAGACTTTATTTTGGGGGGCTCCAAAATCACTGCAGATGGTGATTGCAGCCATTAAATTAAAAGACGCTTACTCCTTGGAAAAAGAGTTATGACCAACTTAGATAGGATATTCAAAAGCAGAGACATTACTTTGCCTACTAAGGTCCATCTAGTCAAGGCAATGGTTTTTCCTGTGGTCATGTATGGATGTGAGAGTTGGACTGTGAAGAAGGCTGAGAGTTGAAGAATTGATGCTTTTGAACTGTAGTGTTGGAGAAGACTCTGGAGAGTCCCTTGGACTGCAAGGAGATCCAACCAGTCCATTCTGAAGGAGATCAGCCCTGGGTGTTCTTTGGAAGGAATGATGCTAAAACTGAAACTCCAATACTTTGGCCACCTCATGCGAACAGTTGACTCATTGGAAAAGACTCTGATGCTGGGCGGCATTGGAGGCAGAAGGAGAAGGGGACGACAGAGGATGAGACGGCTGGATGGCATCACTGACTCGATGGACAGGAGTCTGAGTGAACTCCGGGAGATGGTGATGGACAGGAAAGCCTGGCATGCTGCGATTCATGGGGTCGCAAAGAGTCGGACACGACTGAGTGACTGAACTGAACTGAATTAAGCACAGTACACACAACGCATAGTACCATTTCTGTAAATTATTGAGCAATAAGTAATCATTATTTATTATTTACTTATTTTAATAAGTAATCTGAAAGTTTAGTGAATGTTTAGTAGTATGAGTTAATTTTAATGAGAAGAATTACTTTCCTTATTGCAAATTTTGTACATTCATTCTTTTTTATTTTTTATTTTATAAGAGAACTGCATGACTGATTCATGTTGATGTTTGGCAGAAACTAAGACAATTTTGTAAAGTAATTATCCTTCAATTAAAATAATATTTAAAATTGAAAAAGAGAACTCTTAACTCTTCTCAATCAATAAATGATTTTCAATTTGATCATCTTCTAGACTCATTTGTCCAAATATTATTCAGTCACTCAGTTGTGTCTGACGCTTTGTGACCCCATGGAGTGCAACAGACCAGGCTTCCCGGTCCTTAACCATCTCCTGGAGTTTGTTCAAACTAATATCCATTGAGTTGGTGATGTCATCCAATCATCTCATCCTCTGTTGTCTGCTTCTCCTCCTGCCTTCAATCTTTCCCAGCATCGTGTTGTTTTCCATTGAGTCAGTTCTTTGCATCAGGTGGCGAAAGTATTGAAACTTCACTTTAAGCAATCGTCCTTCCAATGGATATTCAGGATTGATTTGCTTTTGGATTGGCTGCTTTATCTCCGTATCATCCAAGGAACTCTCAAGAGTCTTTTGTAGCACCACAGTTCAAAGGCATCAATTCTCTGTCTCTCAGCCTTTTTATTGTCCAGCTCTCACATCCTTATTTGTCTATATATTTAATAATTCTCTGTTAAAACTGCATTGGATAAGGAAATTTATGTTAGATGTATGCCCAACATTTGGCAGATACTTCCATGTTTAGTCTCAGTAAATGCCTTTGTGCTAAAAGAATGCAACTCTGAATACCTGGATTGAAATATTTATTTGTTTTCTGGATTATTATGGAATAAATAATAGAAATTAAGATACTTATTCTGTGTGGTATTTTATAGATGTTAAATATTTATCTAAATTCAGCATATTAAAATTAAATTTCTGTCTTCAAAATAACTTTGAAGATTAAAATTTTCCTCTGCTAAGTCACTTCAGTCGTGTCCGACTCTGTGCGATCCCACAGATGGCAGCCCACTAGGCTCCTCTGTCTCTGGGATTCTCCAAGCAAGAAGACTGGAGTGGGTTGCCATTTCCTTCTCCAATGCATGAAAGTGAAAAGTGAAAGTGAAGTCGCTTAGTCGTACCCAACTCTTAGCGACTCCATGGACTGCAGCCTGCCAGACTCCTCCGTCCATGGGATTTTCCAGGCAAGAGTACTGGAGTGGGGTGCCATTGCCTTCTCCGAAAATTTTCTTCTACTATTTCTCAAATCAATTGCATTTGGCTAATCCTGATATCCATCCTTTTTTTTTTTTTTCAAATCAAAAACACATCATAATCAACCTCTTACTGTCTTTATTCATCAAGATCAGTCCATCAAACTCATCCATTGATTCAATAAACACTTGTCCACCAGCCTAAGGTGTTATACTAGGCAATGGCGTGTAAGTCTGGTCTTCATGAAAATGCAGTTTAGTTTGGAAGATATAAGGTGAACAAGTATTCATAAGTGTGAAGTATAATTTATATTAAATGCATAGATCTTAAGCAAAAACTTCAGTCAGTCTTGCTAAGTGTATACATTCATGTAAACCACACTTGGATCACATTTGTTATAACCCCTTCCTTTATTCAAAAAAGTCCCCAGTATAATTTCCAACCGAATTATCACCTTCACTCTCTGATATGACTGCAACTCTTCTAATTTCTAGTTCAGAGGATAATGTTTCTTGTTCTTAAACTTTATATAAATAGAATTATACAGTAAGAATATTTTATGTCAGATATTTTTTGGTTTAAGGACTGTGAGATTCATTCTTTTCTTTTTTTTGTATATATCTAATTATGTTTTGTTGTCAAACAACACAATATATATGACATAATGATACTTTGTTTCCCATGGGTGAATATTTGGATTTTTAAGAATTAATAATAGGACTTCAGCATTCCTCTGATTATATTTATATTAATTTTTCTTGACTAAATATCTCTAGGAATTATTAAAAACTGCAAAAGGAGTTCTACAACATAGACATATCACTTATGTTCCCATTAGTAATATATGGTCTACATTCTTACTGTTATTTAGTGTTGTCAGTCTTTCTTGTTTATTTATTTCTTATAGTTGGTTTTACATGGTATCAAAATGTAGTTTCAGTGCTTATTTTCCTGGTACTAGAGACACTGATAATTTTTATAATGTGTTGGCTATTCCTATACCTTCTTTTGTGAGGTAATTTTTAAGCCTTTTGCACATTTTTAGGGGAGTCTTTTGTTTTCATTTATGTACGTTAGGACTTATTTTCTATATCATTTGCCCCATGTCAGATTTTTCACCTTAAAGTGTTTTTTATATATATATATATATATATATATATATATATATGTATACACACACACACATACATACACACACATGTATATATGTATATATATAAAGTTTATTAATATTTTAAATGAGCTAGGCTTGTTACATATACACCAGCTGACACTATATGACTTGGTTCAAATATAACTTTATATGATATTAGGTTTAAAATTGAATATAGAAATGAATAGCTAATTGAGACAATTAAAATTAGGTTAAAATTTAACTCAATAAAATATCTAAACCTATTAAATATATAACAGTGTACTATATATATTGAAGAAAGCACCTTATTGCTAGTGAAGAAATAAACCACTTTTTGGAGATAATTTCTATTTTGTACATCCATAGAAAATGTCTATGTTTTCTTGTTAAAAACAACCATACTTGCCAGAAGTAATCATTTTATGTTTAACTTATAAACACATTGCAGAATGATCTCATATTGAAAGTTCTTGACATATCATTAATTATAATTTTCCTAATAACTTAGCTGTAATTTATTACATGTTAGATTTCAATTGCTTTGGTTGCTACTGTTATCATCTTTACTTTTATGGCAAATCTTGTATTTTAACAAGTTTATGAATTGCAATTTAAAATTGCAAACTTTACATTTGGCTGATGTGTTCTTACAAACTAATTATACTGTTCAAGAAAATTGCTTAGACCTAGATAACTGACAAAATGTATTACCGTTTCTAGATACAAATCATATAGTAACATGTCTAGAGGGGTGAGAGAGTCAGCAAACATTGTTTCTCAAAGAGAAAAGAAGAAAAAAGAAAGAAAATGAAAGCAAAACATCAGAAAATTTCTTTACATATTTTACAATTTCCTCATAGACCCACCCTTCATAAGTGGGTGATAACCCTTCAGATTATCAAATATGAATTCAGTGCTTTATGCTTTGAAGGAATTTGCCTGCCAATGCAGGAGACGCTGTCTCGATTCTTGCATTGGGAAGATCTCTTGAAATAGGCAATGTTGACCCGCTCCAGTATTCTTGCCTGGAAAACTTCCATGGACAGAGGACCCTGGTGGTTTATGGTCCATGGGGTGGCAAAGAGTCAGACATGGCTGAGCACACAGCATTATGGAAATAATAGTAAAAGTCAGAAATCTAGGATATAGATCTATCCTTAGTGTTAATGATTGTGTTATACTGGACAATGTAACTAAATTGCAAAGATATTAATTTTTGAGCTGTAAATTAAGGAAGATAGATGAGTTTTATATTATATAAAGTTTAAATGCTATGTAGTTCTACAATACATCTCCTTATAGATAAATAAGACCATAGTCTTACAAATATTATTGAGCTGGCACTCAACACATACAAGCTTCAAAGAATGAATATTGCTAGAACACCGCGGTTATTAATAAAAACATAAACTACTTTCTATGTCACCTTTCTATATCATATTACGTAGTGAAACTATTCAGATTTATTTTAATTTCTTTGTGTTTGTCATTGGATTCGTGGTGCTATACACACACACACACATAATTATGTACAGTTATAACTCTTAGTGATATTACATAGTGGCTATAATGATCTCACCTTTCTTTCCTCTATGTATTAAAGATGAAAGAATACGATTTCTCTTCTATCATCTTATCTAACTTGTGGGCTTAGGTTGTCAAATCAGCCATACACAAATCAGAAACCTTTCCCACTAACAAGATTTACTAAGCAATTTCAAGGATACCATAAATTATAAGCTCAGAAGACTGTGACACTAACTAAGGGAGGCCCCAAGGCTGAGCTGACAACCTAAGCCTAAAATAAGTTAGATAAGGTAATAGAAGAGAAATCTTACTCCTTCATCTTTAATACATACAGGAAAGAAAAGGGAGATCATTATTGCCACTATGTAGTATCTCTAAGAGTTATAACTGTACAGAATTGTGTGTGTATTATCTATATATATATGTATGTATGTATGTATATATGACTGCCGCCACTAATCCTATGACTAACATAAATAAGTTCAAATAAATCTGAAGAGTTTCACTAGGTAATATGATATAGAAAGGTGACATAGAAAGTATGTTATGTTTTTATTAATAACCACAGTGTCCTAGCAATATTCATTCTTTGAAGTCTTGTACGTGTTGTTCTTGTTGCTGTGTATAGCATGCACTTCTGGCTCAGAGAGATGAGGAGTTAGAGTTAAGTTTGCAGTTATTTTTATATAATGAGGAGTATTTAATTTATAAAACATGTTCATTTTTAATTCTAGGTAGCTGTGTGGTTTTGGTGATATTCTCCAGGCATGCCTTACAGATTCTAATCTCTATTTGTTATAGAACATCCTTAACCAGAACTGATGCTGAGATCATTTCAGAGGTGAAGTCTCTCCCTCCTTTCTGTAAAGAGGTTCAGCAGAAAAGGAAATTGAGCATGGTTCCTTGTCTTGATTTCTTGCCTCTAGGAGTGTCTTCTTGGCAGAAAAAATTAATGTACAGTTGGCCAGCTGCTTTAACTCATTTTCCTCTGAAAAACTAGACTCTACAATCAGCTTATCATATATCAAGAAGAGACAGGTATATATTTATATTTTTTCTCTTTCTCTCCATCATTTTTTGTGTACTTAACACTAGCACAATATTGTACACTAATTATATTTCATAAAAAATACAATTTGATCAAAGGGAATGTTTCATAAGAAGAGCAAGGTTAAAATGAAGTCATTATGTATTTATTAAAAAAAAAAAACACAAGTTAATCAGAATAGCATCAGGAAGAAATGGAACATAGAAATAACAGCCACAGAGGCAATGTTCTTAACACCCCTATAGGAGAGAGTGTTGAGAGGAAATTAATCTTTATGAGAAGACTGGCATTAGAACATCCAAGCCTTAACAAGCACTGAAACATTCAAATGATAAATGTTATTTCCTCTTGTGATACCTTCTTGTTCCTGCTCAACAAGATATCATTTTTGCTAAATTCATTCTCCATTTGGCTTTCCTACAGAGAAAACTGTTTAGACTTATTTCCCTATCTTATTCCCATGACAGTTCTATTTTTCATTGTAAATTAATACATTATCAAGTCTTTTGTGAACTCTCTATGTATAAATAAGCATCTTTAAATCCTCAAGGATCTGGCTGAGTGATGGTACTTGGGATTTGATGAAATTGCCAAAGTAGTAACATTTTATTGATGCCTTTTCGTATAAAGACAGCTAGACAAGCACATGATACCATAATGTCACTACCTTTTATTTTAGTGATTCTTCCTACATGTGCGTTATTCACTTATTTCCTTGTGTCACTAATAAATTCACTTGATTCATAGAAGTTAAGATTTTAGAGTTGCTAGATTTCTCAGAACGACTGTCCATCATGCACAAGATTGCCTTTTACAAGTTTCTTGACTGAAATTGACTATTTTCATGTTACTTGGATACTTTTGGGCTTCCTCAGTGGCTCAACTGGTAAAGAACCTGCCTGCCAATGCAGGAGATATGAGACACAAGCCTGACCCTTGGGTTGGGAAGAACCCTTGGAGAAGGAAATGGCAGTCCACTCAAGTATTCTTGCCTGGAAAACTACATGGACAGAGGAGTCTGGTAGGCTACAGTCTATGGGTCACAAAGAGTTGGACATAGCTGAGCACACAGGTATACACACACCATGGTTACGTCCAGTGATGAGATTTTCATAATTTCATTACACTAATTGCAAACTTATTTCTTAGAATCAAAATTTTAATCTCACATCCTTTAAATTGCTTCAAAATTCCTTCACTCATTAATTTTATACATGCCTTATTTTTGAAAGGCAATACAGGAATAAATTCTTACCACACACAACATTTAGCACATAAGAATGCTATGGCATTGCAATATGCTGTCCCTAAAAAAAAATAAATTAATTAATAGGAGGAGCATCTAACACAATTTGGCATAGAGAAAGTCTAATATAAGAAGTGATGAAATAGGTGAGAATTTAAAAGGCAATATGTTCTCAGTATGTGGGTAAAGCGTTTGCCCCCAATGCGGGAGACTCGATCCCTGGGTCAGGAAGATCCCGTGGAGAAGAAAATAGCAACCCACTCCAGCACTCTAGCCTGGAAAATTCCATGGACTGAGGAGCCTGATAGGCTATAGTCCATGGGGTCGCAAAGAGTCAGACACGATTGAGCTACTTCACTTTCACTTCACTTTATGCTCTCATTTTGGCTCTTGGCTTTAAATAGCAACACTTTGATAGCTCCAAAATTTATATCTCCAGACCAGACTTTTTCCTGAAACTTCATCTATTAATTGAAGACGGCTTCATTTGGATATCTAAGTTTCTTAAAACCACCTTGCACAAAACTTGCACAAGCATGATATTCTACACATATGTGATTCTCCTACAATCTTCTCTATTCAAGAAATGGCAACTTGTTTCGTTGGCGAGCTAGGCAGAAGACCTAAGATCGAATTCTGTGATTCTCTTTTAGTACAAATTCCTCCAAAGATAATCTATCAATAAAGCATCAGTTTTACCTTCAAAATATATTTGAATTTGATCCCTTTATACCAACTGCATTAACCAAAGTCTTCATGTGAAAACTTCACACTATTCTATGTGTTGGGTTCGATGCCATAACCTCAATATGAGGCTTCACTATCCTTCACTGTTTCCGGGGGTTTGCTCAAACTCATGTCCATTGAGTCAGTGATGCCATCCAACCATCTCATTCTCTGTTACTCTCTTCTCTCCCTGACCTTTACCAGCATAAGGGTCTTTTCCAATGAGTCGACTCTTGGTATCAGGCGGCCAAACTATTGGAGCTTCAACTATGATATCAGTATTTCCAATGAATATTCAAGGTTGATTTCCTTTGAGATGGAATGGTTTGATTTCTTTGCTGCCAAAGCAACTCTCAAGAGTCTTGTCCAGCACCACCAGTTCAAGAGCATAAATTCTGCAGCTCAGCCTTCTTTATGGTCCAACTCTCACATCCATTCATGATTGCTGGAAAAACCATAGCTTTGACTTATACAGACCTTTTTGGCAAAGTAATGTCAGCTTTTTAATATGCTGTCTAGGTTCATCAAAGCTTTTCTTCCAAGGAGAAAGCATCTTTTGATTTCATGGCTGCAGTCACCATTAGCAGTTATTTTGGAGCCTAAGAAAACAAGTTCTGTAACTCTTTCAATTTCTAACACATAGTATATATTCAATAAATATTTAGTACAATAAATGATTAATAGGTTTTTGGGGACAAAACCACATTAAAGGTGATACAGAAAAGTATGTTGAGAAAGATACAAGTAATTTTTGTTTTTTAACATTATTAAGATATAGTTCACTTACCATACAATACACCTAAAGTTAAAACATCCAATAGATTTAGTATATTCACAGACTTGTACAGCCATCATCATAATCCATTTTAATACAAATTTATTTATTTTAATTGGAAGTTAATTACTTTACAATATTGTATTGTTTTTGCCATACATCAACATGAATCTGCCATAATCCATTTTTAAAACTTACAATGCCTCAAAAAGAAAATGTGTACCTGTTAGTAAGCACGCGTATAACCCACCCCCACCCCCCCCATCACTTCCCCACCTTATACCTAACTTTGGCTGTAGGAAATCACTAATTTACTTTTTTTCTCTGTAAATATGCTTAATCTGGGCATTTAATGTAAGTGATATCATTCAGTACATTTTCTTTGGTGACATTTCTTTCACTTAGCTCATTTCCAAAGTTTATTTATGTTATAGCACATAGAGTGGTTCATTTTTGATGAACAAGTTATATTTCATTGTGTGGATATACTGTATTATGTCAATTGATACCACTCCTGACACTCTTCAGGCTTTCCAGGTGACACTAGTGGTAAAGAACCAGCCTGCCAATGCAGGAGACATAAGACACACAGGTTTGATCCTGGGTTGGGAAGATATCCTGGAGGAGAGCATGGCAACCCACTCCAGTATTCTTGCCTGGAGAATCCCCATGGACAGAGGAGCCTGGCAGGCTGCGATCCATGGAGTCTCAAAGAGTTGGACATGACTGAAGGAACATATGGTACATATGGACATAGTATGTATGGACATTCCTTAAAAATAAATAAATTTTCATTATTATAAGCAATGATGTAATGAATATCTATGTACAAGTTTTTGTGTAGACCAATGTTTTAATTTATCTTAGTTGCATATCTAGAAGTGCATTTACTGGATCATATGGTGATAGCACCATGTTTAACATTTTGAGTAGCTGCTGGATGTTTTTCCAAAATGGATGCATCATTATATACTTCTGTTAGCAATGTATAAGGGTTCTAAGTTCTCTGCATCTTTGCCAACATTTGGCATTGTTTGACTTTTTGATTATAATCATCCTAGGGGATGTGAAGTGATATCACATAGTGTTTTTGATCTGCATTTCTCTTACGATGATACTGAACACTTTTTATAGTTTTAGCCCTTACATTTATTTTGTGTTACCTTTTTGCATGATGTTGGGTAAGGTTTCAAATTATTTTGCATGTAGATATCCAGTTTTCTTATATTTATTTGTTAAAAAGGTCATTCTCCTACCATTCCCCAATTAAATTTCCTTGATACAATCTCATAGAAAATCAAATCACTGTTAATGTGGATGTTTGTATCTGGGCTCTCAGTTCTATTCTGTTGGTCTACATGTCCAGTGTTTTTCTAATACCACTCTGATTTGATTACTGTATGTCTTTAGTAAGTTTTTTCTTTTTATTTTTTTATTGAATAAAAGAATCTTATAATTCTTTAGTGCTGGTCAATATATCATATACTCTCTGATATGATATGCAGAGAAAGGCACATCACTTTTGAATTTAATTGTGAGAAAATTTTAGACAAATGAATTGACCAGTCCTTGTCAAACTATCAAAGCTAAGAATGGCAAAGAACTAAGAATCTCAAAAGAGATTAATGAGATATTACTGCTAATTGTAATATGATGGTTGATATGGCTCAGGCTCTGAAAATGGATATTGGTGGGACAAATAGATTTTGAGCAAGTCATTGTACCAATGATAATTTTCTAATTTTGATAATTTTTTTGTTTATGTAAAATGTAATCATTTAGAGGAGCCAAGTAAAAGGATACATGGGAAGTAAATACTTAATACTTGCTTCAGTTCAGTTCAGTCACTCACTTGTGTCTGACTCTTTGCGACCCCATGAATCACAGCACCCCAGGCCTCCCTGTCAATCACCAACACCCAGAGTTCACTCACACTCATGTCCATTGAGTCAGTGATGCCATTCAGCCATCTTATCCTCTGTCGTCCTCTTCTCCTCCTGCCCCCAATCCCTCCCAGCATCAGAATCTTTTCCAATGAGTCAACTCTCACATGAGGTGGCCAAAGTACTGGAGTGTCAGCTTTAGCACCATTCCTCCCAAAGAACACCTAGGACTGATCTCCTTCAGAATGGACTGGTTGGATCTCCTTGCAGTCCAAGGGACTCTCAAGAGTCTACTCCAACACCACAGTTCAAACGCATCAATTCTTCAGTGGTCAGCTTTCTTTACAGTCCAACTGTCACATCCAAATATGACTACTGGAAAAACCATAGCCTTGACTAGACAGACCTTTGTTGGCAAAGTTATGTCTCTGCTTTTCAATATGCTATCTAGGTTGGTCATAACTTTTCTTCCAAGAAGTAAGCGTCTTTTAATTTCATGGCTGCAGTCACCATTTGCAGTGATTCTGGAGCCCCCAAAAATAAAGTTTGACACTGTTTCCACTGTCTCCCCATCTATTTCCCATGAAGTGATGGGACCAGCTGCCATGATCTTTGTTTTCTGAATGTTGAGCTTTAAGCCAACTTTTTCACTCTCCACTTTCACTTTCATCAAAAGGCTTTTTAGTTCCTCTTTATTTTCTGCCATAAGGGTGGTGTCATCTGCATATCTGAGGTTATTGATATTTCTCCCAGCAATCTTGATTCCTACTTGTGCTTCTTCCAGCCCAATGTTTCTCATGATGTACTCTGCATATAAGCCAAATAAGCAGGGAGACAATATACAATCTTAACATATTCCTTTTCCTATTTGGAACCAGTCTGTTGTTCCATGTCTAGTTCTAACTGTTGCATCCTGATCTACATATAGGTTTCTCAACACTTGCTACATTTTTGTAAATGTGAAATTACTTTAAATGAGAAGTCACGATACATAAAATCTAAATAGTCTTTTTTTTTTTACTTTTATGTACTCTTTGAATATGTGGATCACAATAAACTGGAAAATTCTGAAAGAGATGGGAGTACTAGATCATCTGACCTGCCTCTTGAGGAACCTGTATGCACGTCAGGAAGCAACAGTTCAAACTGAACACGGAACAACAGACTGGTTCCAAATAGGAACAGGAGTATATCAAGGCTGTATATTGTCACCCTGCTTATTTAACTTATATGCAGAGTACATCATGAGAAATGCTGGACTGGAAGAAACACAAGCTGGAATCAAGATTGCTGGAAGAAATATCAATCACCTCAGATATGCAGATGACACCACCCTTATGGCAGAAAGTGAAGAGGAACTCAAAAGCCTTTTGATGAAAGTGAAAGTGGAGGGCAAAAAAGTTGGCTTAAAGCTCAACATTCAGAAAATGAAGATCATGACACCTGGTCCCATCACTTCATGGGAAATATATGGGGAAAGAGCAAAAACAGTGTCAGACTTTATTTTGGGGGGCTCCAAAATCACTGAAGATGGCGATTGCAACCATGAAATTAAAAGATGCTTACTCCTTGGTAGGAAAGTTATGACCAACCTAGATAGCATATCAAAAGCAGAGATATTACTTTGCCAACAAAGATCCATCTAGTCAAGGCTATGTTTTTTTTCTAGCAGTCATGTATGGATGTGAGTGTTTGACTGTGTAGAAAGCTGAGTGCTAAAGAATTGATGCTTCTGAACTGTGATGTTGGAGAAGACTCTTGAGAGTCCTTTGGACTGCAAGGAGATCCAACTAGTCTATTCTAAAGGGGACTAGTCCTGTGTGTTTATTGGAAGAACTGATGTTGAAGCTGACACTCCAGTACTTTGGCCACCTCATGGGAAGAGTTGACTCTTTAGAAAGAACCTGATGCTGGGAGGGGTTGGAAGCAGAAGGAAAGGAAGACAACAGAGGATGAGATAGCTGAATGGCATCACCGACTCGATGCACATGAGTTTGGGTAACCTCCAGGAGTTGTTGATGGACAGGGAAGCCTGGCATGCTGCGTTCTGGGGTCACAAAGAATCAAACACGACTGAGCGACTGAACTGAACTGAACTGAACTGAATACATATATATTTGCAAGAAATGATTCTTAAAGGACTTACCATTTTATTTAAAATTGTGTGATAGATTGAATGATAGTCCCCCAAAGATCTCTACCTCTTAATTCTGGAAACATATGAATATGTTACCTTACATGACAGAAGAGCCCTTGCAGATCTGATCAAGCTAAAGCTCATAAAATAGGGATATTTTCCTCAATTATCTGGGTGGATCCAGTGTAATTATAAAAATTCTTAAAGAGGGAAGCAGAAGATCAGAGTCAGACTTAAAAAAAAATGTGGTTTGGAAAAATAAATCAGGGAGAGAGAAAAATTTTGAAAGCTCTACACTGCCAGCTTCTAATTTGAAGGAAGAATCTATGAATGAAGGAATATTGATGACTTCTAGAAGCTGGAAAGGGCAAATAAACATTTTACCCTAGATAGTTCTAAAGGAATCAGTCTTTGCTAACACTTATTTTAGAACTTCTTACTTCCTAATTTGTAACATAATAAATGTGTGTTGCTTTCAGCAGCTAAATTTTATGGAGATTTGTTACAATGGCAATAGAAATTTAATACAGATAGCAATATATTCAGACACAAGCTGGAATCAAGATTGCCGGGAGAAATATCAATAACCTCAGATATGCAGATGACACCACCCTTATGGCAGAAAGTGAAGAAGAGCTAAAAAGCCTCTTGATGAAAGTAAAAGAGGAGAGCAAAAAAGTTGGCCTAAAGCTCAACATTCAGAAAACAAAGATCATGGCATCCGATCCCATCACTTCATGGGAAATAGATGGGGAAACAGTGGAAACAGTGTCAGACTTTATTTTTTTGGGCTCCAAAATCACTGCAGATGGTGACTGCAGCCATGAAATTAAAAGACGCTTACTCCTTGGAAGAAAAGTTATGACTAACCTAGATAGCATATTGAAAAGCAGAGACATTACTTTGCCGACTAAGGTCCATCTAGTCAAGTTATGGTTTTTCCTGTGGTCATGTATGGATGTGAGAGTTGGACTGTGAAGAAGGCTGAGCGCCGAAGAATTGATGCGTTTGAACTGTGGTGTTGGAGTAGACTCTTGAGAGTCCTTGGACTGCAAGGAGATCCAACCAGTCCATTCTGAAGGGGATCAACCCTGGGATTTCTTTGGAAGAAATGGTGCTAAAGCTGAAACTCCAATGCTTTGGCCACCTCATGAGAAGAGTTGACTCATTGGAAAAAACTCTGATGCTGGGAGGGATTGGGGGCAGATGGAGAAGAGGACTACTGAGGATGAGATGGGTGGATGGCATCACGGACTCGATGGACATTAGTCTGAGTGAACTCCGGGAGATGGTGATGAACAGGGAGGCCTGGCGTCTGCCATTCATGGGGTTGCAAAGAGTCGGACATGACTGAGAGACTGAACTGAACTGAACTGAAAGCCTTTCACACCAGTTTTAACTACGTTTCTTAGAATCAATGTGAAGTAATTTATGTTCCTACTGTTTTTGTGTGACTAATTTGGTCAGATTCCTGCTGAAGAAGACATCAGTAAAATCTTGTGCTAGTCTCCTTATCTGAAGTTTTACTCAGTTTAGATGAACATCATAATTACTATTGTCTCAGAAATAGCCTTCAGCTCTCTAAGATTTTAATTATATTAGCCTATGGGCTTTCTACCTAATTCCCACAGTTAGATAAGTAGGTGTTTGCATCAACCTATGATATGAAAGAATAGAGATATCTTGTGATCTTGCTGAGCAGCTGCATCTCCTCCCCTCCCCCACAAAATGAGTAGAGTGAGCCAACTATGCACTTATTCTTTATCATGTATCAGTCATGGAAAGCAGAAAATAAAGGTCCAGAAGCATATCAGTTTTGCTTTTTGTCAGGTAAACACATCAATGTTGAGCAATAAAATGCAGTAAATAAAATTTAATGCAATAAAGCAAGTGCAATCAAATATAAAATTTATATTACTGTATATTTTGACTATAACTAGATAAGGAAATTTATCATATTTCTGGACTGGGTTACCATATTCCTAGTCACTCTCTATTCATTATACACTAGTGACGATAACTTTATATATTAGCACCATCAAAAAGTTTTTACTGACATGTCCTCATTCATAAAATAGATAAATCAAACCTCAAATATGCACACATGATAATTTACAAATTAAATATATATGCTACTCTGATAGTATATGTGTGATAAATATCAATGCTGCTTAATTCTTTGCTATTATCTTATGAAAACAAATATAAACCCTAGAATCCTCAGCATGAAGATCTTCTTAGATACCAATCATGGATTGTAGTTCTCTATTTTTTTTTTTTTTTTAACTTGGAAACACTTATGCTTTGCCAGGAGACCTTCTGTGTGTTCTTGGTATGTCAGCTGTATCTTTCAACAGAACTTTAGGAACAACTTCAGTATTTCTTTAAAGCAAGCCTCCATTGAAGACAGAAAAAGTCTAGAAAGAAGACAAGTAAGCTCCTTTTCTGTGTGTCATGACTAACAGATAAAAACTAAACAAATTAATAAACACACAAACAGATACATTGTCTTGCCTGTCATGAAGAAGAAGCCAAAGTAGGAACTATATTATCATACCATAAGCTCTCTAATATGAGTGTTACTTTTAAAAGATAATCAAAGTTTGTAGTCTTTTCTCCATCCTAGGATTCAGAATCCAGTTCAATACCCATAGGCTGGATTACGAGCTGATCCTACAATGATCACAACTGTTACTGATGAAATTTTGTATTTTCCTTTGAATCTACTTCCATCAAAGTTTAGGTTATTCTTTAAATGGAACTGTATTTTATTTTGCAGTAAATCTGTATAGTTGCTGTTATCACAAAGTCAAATATATGTGCTTAATTAAGCTTGTAATTGAATAAACACTCCATTCTTCTCTTATAAACTTATGTTTTCATTATTTTTCTTTCCTTTTTATCTCCACTGACTCATCATATTTCATTGAACTTAAGATTATTTATCATATGCTTTCTAATAGTGATAGAAATATCAATACTCAGGAAGGGCAAACAAGCAAGTAATCAAATGACTTCAATTGAGTATGGTCTGTGCTTAAATTTAAAAAGATATAGGATTCAGGGTAGTCACATAGGAGGGTATAACTAATCTTCTAACTTCATTTGGTAAGTTGAGGAAATATTGCACTGTACAGGAGATGCTTAGATGGATCCTGAGGAATGCATAAGAGAGCAGCACAAAGTGTGGGTTTTCACGTTACAGGAACAAATCTCATGGTATTGGAATGTGATATACCATGATGCCACATTTTTTTGTACATCTAAATGTATAATGATAGAGTAGAAGTCCCAGAAGATTGAAGGAGGAAAGTGGAGAACTCAATTTTCATACAGTAACGTATATAGTTTTGTGTAGATCATGAAGGAGGAGTTTTGGAGGCCAAATTCAGATTCATTAAGCAAAGGAATTCTCCTATGTATGAGCACTGAGCATCAGGACCACAATATCAAGATGTTAGGACCAGGTGTCGTTTCTATACTTTCAAAATGGTTGAGGCTTAAAAAGAAAGAAGTTGTTTTTAAGCCTAGGTAAGTCAACTCTGGGGATATTAACTGGTTAGTTGGGAAAGGTGGGATAATAAATATTTATTGACACAGCTTACAAGAAAAGATGCAAGGATGTATATCCTGGGGTTTCTGATCGGTTGTCATAGAAATGTTATATATTGTTAACTTAGCCATATTCCTTATCTTTTCAAGATTATATCCTCCAACTCTTCCCCTTTTCTACAGTGTACATAATAAAACCTGATAAGATGAATCTCCTGATACTTTCCTTTCCCTTTGATTGCCTTTGAGACAAGTCTTTTGAGCACCCAGTTTAACTCACAAATTGTAAATTGCCACCCCCAGCACACACAGCTGGCTGACTTTTCACCAAATCATTCATTTCCTAAGAGGAGCTGAAATAAGAAACACATTCATTTCTTCAGCCAAAAGAAAAACTATCTCAGAAAGATGAATTTTCTCAAAATACTGCAGCAGGATTAATTTGAACCAAATTTCTCAAAGAAAGCACTGCGTAATACTGTATCACAGCAATCCATGACTAGCGACCAATTTTCTAATATACAACAGGTAAATTTTTAAATTATTAAAAATACAAACTCAGCAAAGAAAAACATAGGATAACAGTCAAAATTGTCCATAGGATAATGCATTATATACTTGGAATTTTATATATTTTATTGAGTAAGAGAGAAAAAACAAACAAACAAAAAAATAAAAACACTGGATATTTTCCATATTCCCAAAAGTATGCTTAGAATTGTTTAGCCTACATATATGAGTTGTTTAGCCTACATATATGAGTTAAGAATCCGCAAATAGGCAACAGTTAATGTACAATGTCAGAAGGAAAAATGATCATAAGCTCTAACATAAAGCATAAAAGAGATAACCATAACGTAAATTAAGTATAACTTTAAGAGAACATTTGTTTTTGAGCAACATGTATTTTAAAAGGTCACTGGAGAACAAATTAAGCTATAGAGATAATTCCTACAATACTCTGCAAATTAAGATTTGAATGAAGAATTTAGCCTTATTCTTATAAATGATAAAACTTATCTATACATAATAACAACCAGTGTTTTGTCTGAGAACACACAATTAGCTCTATTTCAACGGCCAATTTTGGCATTTAATAAAAATGCAGTGATTTTACTATACAAAGGATGTACATAGTCATATTCACCATGGTAAGGGGCTAGTTTTATTTTTAATATTTAAAGATTACTGAAATAAATAGAATTTTTAAAATAAAATACATTAACAAATAATAAAACTTAAAATTAAGTAGAAGTAGAAATCAAATAAACACAAATAATTACCTTGTCCCTGAAATGTTCAAATGAGATTATTATATTACAAGTACTTTCTCTTATAATTATTTCATTAAGTAACAAAGGTCAAGTAAAAATCAACTACTTTAAGTAATTTTCATATTTATATTTTTTCTCATTTTTCTTAATAATTGTATTATTTTTTTTAGCAATCACTAAGTTCCATGTATTTTCCCAAATACCTTCCATTTATTACCTCACTTATCATAAAATCCTCTGAGATAGATGCTAATAAAATTTAGTCTACACACAAAAAGGGTGACGATAAGTTAAATATTCAACTAAATGCATACTATATTGTTTAAATAATTCTACTTTCATTTATCAGGAAACTTTCTTTAAAACTTTTTTTTTTTCCTCATGCAATTCCACCTACAAATTTCTATGCCTAAGCATTCACCTATAAATACTGTATTTTTTTTTTTAAACAGCTCAATCTTAAATATATTTCCCTCTTATCTTCTACCTCCAACTCACATTACATTTCATCTTCTTTTGGACTATAGCGGTTTGTGTATTTTTTCAGTAACTTGAATATACTTCATTGGTTTCTATATTTTCCTGTAACTTCCCGTAAATCTAGAAGCTACTTGGAAGCAGAGGGGTCCTCAGTGATCTGAAGTGTCCAGGAATACTTGGACTATCTCCCACAGCTGAACATTTCCTAATGTTTCAGGAGGAATTAGTGAGGAGTCGAATCTGTTACAGTTGACCCCATCATATTGTCCTGCCTCTCACAGGATTCTTTCTCTCTAAATTCCTAGGAAAATTTTGAAAGCAATATGTAAACTTTTAAAATATAAAATTTAGTTTAAAAATATTGCCATTCAGATGGTGAAAGTTTCTTCAGTTTTCAAGGGGTTGGCTTTACCATAAAATTTTAGTTTTTTTTTTTTTTTTTCTCTACACAATTCTGAAAAACATATAAAATAAAAGCTGAGAAAAAGAGTGGTAAAATGAAGAGAAAAAGAAAGGAAGAAAAATAATATGGAAAATAGAAAAGGTAAAGAAAAAAATTCTCTGTTGTAAATGCATTAGTACTAGGAGAATTCATGGCCTCTAACATTCAATTTTGCTAAATTGTTTTCATGACTGGCATCCTACAAACAGTTTAAAATTATGATTTAGAATCACGGATATCTGGAGAACTCACAAAAGCTCTAATTTATATAAAGTCATGATATATCAAGGCTTTGGATACATTTTAGGAGAATGAGCTTGTTTGTATTTTCAGAAAAACATGATTCTTTTTTCTTACACTATCAAGAGGATAATCACAAGATTTTCTCTACAAACTGTTAAGTAATAGAATGGATAGGAGAGTCTCGTTAATCTGAGTATGTTATCCTTTACTTCTCCAAGGCAAATATTTCCTCTTTTTGCCCTAATAGTCACGTAATAATTAAACTATGGTGGGGGGGGGGGGGGAATCAGCACTCCTGGATTAAAAAAAAAAAGCGACAATTAATAATATGTGCCATCTGATTCCTTCTCCATAAATTGGCATAAACATTAGTATCTCAAAAAATCTTATAAAAAAGAAGTCAAAAGACAACTCTACAACTTGGCAGATATGGGACTCCTTGGCTCAAGCTTTTAGTCAACAGCTCCTAAACATAGTGATGACTTATAGATTTGAATCTTTCAGGGTTAAATAGGTTGTTAATTGTGTATAGTGTTTCAGATTGACAAAATGAAAAAATATATATATATTTGAGAGATCTGTTTCACAACAGTGTAACTATACTTATCACAAATTAGCTCTGTACTTAAAACCAATTAAGAAGATAAACTTTAAGTTATGGATTTTTTGCTACAATATTTTCTTTAAAAGACTGAGTATGTGTCTTAAATATTTGATCAGGAGCTTAAAAAAGTGAGTGAGGCTCTGCTTGCTTCCATGAGTTTGTAATTTGCGGAGGTTATTGGACAATGCATAAGCAACAAATTACACTAAATAATACAAGTGTGCTGTAGATAAAATGCCTTACAAAATTTAAATAGAGAAAAATCTTATCCTGGAAAATGAAATGTAGATAAGGGTGTTTCCCTTTCTTTGAAAGCAGGGAAGTGTTTTTGAGGAAATCCTTAGCCTTAAATCAATGATAATTTTGATGCAGTTTTATAAGATAAAAAGGTAGTGAAAGCCAGTTCCTTTCAGAAGTTGTAGCTAATGCCTCTAGTTCAAATTAAACCTTGATTATTTTACTTAAATAAAGCAATTCATTAACTGGGTTCCTAATTTCTGGAAATATTTCACACTGGTAGATGGTCAAATATCATGTACAAGATCTCAAGTGCTCCTAAAATTTCTGCTATAATCAAGGAATATATTGTTAATACATTTCTAGACTTACAGAGCATTAAAAAAATTGAGAAAATGAAACCAGATTAGGTAGATGTAAGTGGTAAGAAAGGGCTTTCCTTGTGGCTTAGTTGGTAAAGAATTTACCTGCAATTGAGGAGACGAAGGTTTGATCCCTGGGTTGGGAAGATTCCCTGGAGAAGGTAATGGCAACCCACTCCAGTATTCTTGCCTGGAGAATCCCATGGACAGAGGAGCCTGGTGGGCTACAGTCGACAGAGTCCCTAAGAGACAGACACAATTGAGTGACTAGGCACACAAGTGGTAAGAAAACTAAGAAATCTGTGTTGTATTTGCTACAAATGTGAACATATGATCTTGATACTCAGCCTCAAGGCACAAGAAAATTAGAGGACTTGAATGGGAAATTCTCACATTTAGTAAAGGACCTGTTTGTGTTTTTTTTTTTTTTTTTTTCCCCAGTTCAGTTCATTTGCTCAGTTCTGTCCGACTCTTTGTGATCCCAAGAACTGCAGTACCCAGGCTTCCCTGTCCATCACCAATTCCTGGAGCCTACTCAAACCCATAACCATCGTGTTGATGATGCCATCCAACCATCTCATCCTTGATCATCCCCTTCTCATCCTGCTTTCAATCTTTCCCAGCATCAGGATCTTTTCAAATGAGTCAGTTCTTCGCATCAAGTGGCCAAAATATTGGGGTTTCAGCTTCAGGATCATCCCTTCCAATGAATATTCAGGACTTATCACTTTTAGGATTGACTGGTTGGATCTTCTTGCTGTCCAAGGGACTCTTGAGTCTTCTCCAAACCACTGTTGAAAAGAATCAATTATTTGCGCTCAAGTTTCTTTATAGTCCAACACTCACATCCATACATGAATACTGGAAAAACCACAGCTTTGACTAGACAGACCTTGTTGGCAAAGTAATATGTCTGCTTTTTAATATGCTGTCTAGGTTGGTCATACCTTTCCTTCCAAGGAGTAAGCGTCTTTTAATTCCATGACTGCAGTCACCATCTACAGTGATTTTTGGAGCCCAAGAAAATAAAGTATCTCACTGTTTGCATTGTTTCAGATTTATTTGCCATGAAGTGATGAGACTGGATGCCATGATCTTAGTTATTGTATGTTGGGCTTTAGGCCAACTATTTCACTCTCCTCTTTCACTTTCATCAAGAGGCTTTGGAATTCCTCTTCACTTTCTGCCATAGGGTGGTGTCATCTGTATATCTGAAGTTATTGATATTTCTCCTCGCAATCTTGACTCCAGCTTGTGCTTTTTTTAAGAGGGGAACATAATCCTATATTAATTATCCTGCCCAGCATCCTGGAAGAAAGCAAGGCAATTCTATCAATAAGGAGCAAAGCTATTTCAGTACAGTCCCATGATACTGCAGATTATGTTCAATGCAAAGGACAAAAGGAAAAATATACCCATTTGAATGCAGAGTTCCAAAGAATAGCAAGGAGAGATAAGAAAGCCTTCCGTAGTGATCAATGTAAAGAAATAGAGGATAACAATAGAATAGGAAAGACTAGAGATCTCTTCAAGAAAATCAGAGATACCAAGGGAACATTTCATGCAAAGATGGGCTCAATAAAGGACAGAAATGGTATGGGCCTAACAAAAGCAGAGGCTTCCCTGGTGGCTCAGAGGTTAAAGCATCTGCCTGCAATGCAGAAGACCTGGGTTCAATCCCTGGGTTGGGAAGATCCCCTGGAGAAGGAAATGGCAACCCACTCCAGTATTCTTGCCTGGAGAATCCCATGGACGGAGGAGCCTGGTGGGTTACAGTCCACGGGGTTGCAAAGAGTCGGACATGACTGAGTGACTTCACTTTCACTTTTCACTTTAACAGAAGCCGAAGATATTAAGAAGAGGTGGCAAAAATACACAGAAGAATATAACAAAAAGATCACAATGTCACAGATAATCACACAGGTGTGATCACTCATACTCATCCAGAGCCAGACATCCTGGAATGTGAAGTCAGATGGGCCTTAGGAAGCATCACTATCAACAAAGCTAGTGGAGGTGATGGAATTCCAGTTGAGCTATTTCAAGTCCTTAAGAGATGATGCTGTGAAAGTGGTGTGCTCAATATGTCAGCAAATTTGGAAAACTCAGCAATGACCACTGCTGCTGCTGCTGCTAAGTCGCTTCAGTCTTGTCCGACTCTATGAGACCCCATAGACGGCAGTCCACCAGGCTCCCCCATCCCTGGGATTCTCCAGGCAACAACACTGGAGTGGGGTGCCATTTCCTTCCCCAATGTATGAAAGTGAAAAGTGAAAGAGAAATCGCTCAGTTGTGTCCGACTATTAATGACCCCATGGACTGCAGCAGGCTCCTCCATCCATTGGATTTTCCAGGCAAGAGTACTGGAGTGGGGTGCCATTGCCTTCTCTGAGCAATGACTACAGGACTGGAAAATGTCAGTTTTCATTTCAGTTGCAAAGGCAATGCCAAAGAATGCTCAAACTACCACACAATTGCACTCATCTCACAAGCTAGTAAAGTAATGCTCAAAATTCTCCAAGCCAGGCTTCACCAATATATGAATCGTGAACTTCCAGATGTTCAAGCTGGTTTCAGAAAAGGCAGAGGAACCAGAGATCAAGTTGCCAACATCTGATGGATCATCGAAAAAGCAAAAGAGTTCCAGAAAAACATCTATTTCTGCTTTATTGACTATGCCAAAACCTTTGACTGTGTGGATCACAATAAACTGTGGACAATTCTGAAACAGATGGGAATACCAGACCACCTGACATGCTTCTTGAGAAACTTGTATATAGGCCAGGAAGCAACAATTAGAACTGGACACTGAACAACAGACTGGTTCCAAATAGGAAAAGGAGGACGTTGAGGTTATATAGTGTCACCCTGCTTTTTAACTTATATGCAGAGTACATCATGAGAAACGCTGGTCTGGATGATGCACAAGCTGCAATCAAGATTGTCAGGAGAAATATCAATAACCTCAGATACACAGATGACACCACCCTTATGGCAGAAAGTGAAGAAGAATGAAAGAGCCTCTTGATGAAAGTGAAAGAGGAGAGTGAAAAAGTTGGCTTAAAGCTCAACATTCAGAAAATGAAGATCATGGCATCCGGTCCCATCACTTCATGGGAAATAGATGGAGAAACAGTGGAAACAGTGTCAGACTTTATTTTGGGGGGGGGGGGGCAAAATCACTGCAGATGGTGATTGCAGCCATGAAACTAAAAGACGCTTACTCATTGGAAGAAAAGTTATGACCAACCTAGATCACATATTGAAAAGCAGAGACATTACTTTGCCGACTAAGTTCCGTCTAGTCAAGGCTATGGTTTTTCCTGTGGTCATGTATGGATGTGAGAGTTGGACTGTGAAGAAAGCTGAGCACTGAAGAATTGATGCTTTTGAACTGTGGTGTTGGAGAAGACTCTTGAGAGTCCCTTCGACTGCAAGCAGATCCAACCAGTCCATTCTGAAGGAGATCAACCCTGGGATTTCTTTGGAAGGAATGATGCTAAAGCTGACACTCCAGCACTTTGACCACCTCATGCGAAGAGTTGATTCATTGGAAAATACTTTGATGCTGGGAGGGGTTGGGGGCAGGAAAAGAAGGGGACGACTGAGGATGAGATGGTTGGATGGCATCACTGACTCAATGCACACGAGTCTGAGTGAATTCCCAGAGATGGTGATGGACAGAGAGGCTTGGCATGCTCCGATTCTTGGGGTTGCAAAGAGTCGGACACGACTGAGTGACTGAACTGACTGACTGACTGAAGAAAGAAACTAAACATAAAATCAGGTGGGAAATAGTAATGTGTCTTTCCCCTCTTGAAACTCAGTTCCTCTTCTTTTATTCATAGCACTTTTAAAAACAAAAATCAACCTAACCATTTAGTAACATTGTGAAAATTTTTTTTAGAGAATAGACTGGAAACACTACATGTGTGCCTTTGCAGAACATGTGTTCATTTGAACTTTAGAGCTTAATGCTTATTTTTATAGACACAAATCACTTCATACATATAATTGCAGTAAGTGGAAGTCTTATGAGAATGAACTATATGTATCTCTTTCTTTAATACAATCTTCCTGCACTTTAGAAATTTTTATTACATTTTATTTGTTAAATATATTTGTCTATTTACTTGGCACATAGAAACAATTTTGGAAATAGAATAGAAAAAGCAAGTGAAATTTAATTTTGAGATAAACTGCAGATAATATTTTAGTGTAAGTGTGCCCCAAAGAAACATTTATCTGGTCTTTCTTTGTTTTATCTGGTAATAAAATACATAAATTTGTTGCTAGATATTGGAGATCCAGGGAGAATATGTTGGATAAAATCTTTGTCTTCGTATGCTTTATAATCTGTAGTGGCTTTAACAAATGTAATGAAAATAATAAATATTTTTAAATACTTTATGTCATGTCACTGTGTCACATATTAATAGTCTCCTTATAATTGATTGAAATATACAGAGTTAGATAATATTCTTCAATAAAACTTTAGTTTTTGTTTCCTGCTGTAATATTTTACTATTAAGGTAAAATATAGAGCTATCAGTATGTCTTCACTCTTTTCACATCTATCAAAATATAGCTCCAAAAGAGGTTTGGTCCTTAGATAACTGATTTTGGAACAGGTGGAATATTATTGCTGCACATATTATTTTACTGTTAAAACTCTTTATATCTAAGTTAATATGTGGGTTTCATTCTGGGATATCAGTGGAGGTTGAATTAAAGACTAAATATTAAAGTAAGTTTTTGAAATTTAACTAAGTTCCTTATTTGAAGAAGGTATTTAAGTATTCTGCAGCAGTAGCTATAGAGTATATGATAAATGAAAATAAATTCAAGTGACAAAGAGACTATATAAATTTCTTGTTTAGGTATCATTTCATTACATTGTTACAGAAATTATATATTCATTGACTATGAAACAAATCATTAAACAATGCACAATTTTGTTCAGAACTGGAGTTCTATATCTGGAAATATATGGAGAAATATAAATAACCAATGTAAAAAGAATCCAATTCTTTCCTGCCAGTGTTCATAATTATGCCTCTTTCTTAATTTTAAGATAAGTCATTTTCGAATGCTCTCAGAAGGAAAATACCTTCAAGAACAATTTTAGAATGATGATTTTTTTCATTTGTTAAAGTTTTAAGCCATAGTTGCCAACAGACAACATCAAAGGTGGGGGGGGGGACAAAGCACACACACATTTGATCTCTTGGCTATTTGTCTGCAAGCAGTTCTTTGGTGCCACATTTCTCTCAAAAAAATTCAGGGCTAGACAATATAAATTATCATCAAGGAATTTTGCCATTGACTTGATGGCATTAGGAAGGAGACTGCAGAAATTAGAGATACATGATAGATACCATTCAGCTGATGCTTTCTAATCACCCCGTCTCTTTGCTGGCTAATGGATTCCCTTTCTCTATCACACAGAGTGCAATAACTTCTATGAGGTATGTGGTAGACGGATAAGCAGGAAATCCGAAGCAACCTGGTTATTTAAGACCCTGATTGTTGAACATATACTTGCAAATGAAGTAATTTGCGTATTCCTTTTCTTTCTAATAATAAAAGCATAAATTTTTATCAAAGTCTGCAATTCATAAACTGAAAATATTTCAGGACTGGAAATAACATTGGAAATAAACTTGTCCTTTATTCCTTCTGCCTAGTTGCCTTTTTCTCCAAAGACTAAAGAAGTAGTTATGAAGGAAAAAAAAAAAAAACATAGAGCATAGTTTAAAAGACAGCTGTGCACACATATATTCCCCTAGTGAGCTTTAGAAAATGCATGAAGCTGAGAAGAGGGGAAGGAAAATAAAGCAGCAAGGAAGAAAAATAAAATGTAAAAGAAAATGATGAGACAGAAAGGGGAGTTTACTTTATAGAGACTTTCATTTTCATTTGAATAGCAACTAGTTAAAATAAATGATATTATGAATGTGCTTTCCAAGACAGTGTGTTTTTTTTCCACAAAAGAAAGGTGAATTCACTGAACTGTGTGGGAAAGGAGACATTTCATGTAAAAGGAATTTCTAAGAATAGAATACTATTTAGATGAAAACATGGAATACATTTTGGCATATCATGTGCCAGCCTTCAATTTAATAGTATTTTATGCATACATTTCCTTTTTTAAAAATACTTATTAGAATATACTTATATTTTCCATTATTTGTTATTTTTCCTATATTTCTCTACAAAGCACTTTTTATAGTTGCATCAGATTGTATTTATGGACAGGCATTTATAGCAAGCTGGAAGCATTATTCTGAATGTATGTTCTCAGCTGGATGCCAAGGTATTGGGTTCTCTCTTAAAACCAGGTAGGTTGAATTTATAATAAAGTAGAAAATAAAGATGTAAAGAGACTATTTACATGCTATGGTCAAAATGTCTGTGATTCAAATAGTATATGCATATATGATTATATATGCATATATGTGGATATTATGTATGTAAAATATGCATATATATGCATGTACATAAATAAGCATAAATTTATTTTAATTGAAGGTTAATTACTTTACGATATTGTATTGGCTTTGCTATACATCAACATGAATCCACCACAGGTATACACGTGTTCCCCATTCTGAACCTCCTCCCTCCTCCCTCCCCGTACCATTCCTCTGGGTCATCCCAGTGAACCAGCCCCAAGCATCCAGTATTATACATCGAAACTCAAAATGGATTAAAAATCTAAACGTAAGACCAGAAACTATAGAACTCCTAGAGGAGAACATAGGCAAAACACTCTCCGACATAAATCACAGCAGGATCCTCTATGACCCACCTCCCAGATTATTGGAAATAAAAGCAAGAATAAACAAATGGGACCTAATTAAATTAAAAGCTTCTGCACAACAAAGGAAACTATAAGCAAGGTGAAAAGACAGCCTTCAGAATGGGAGAAAATAATAGCAAATGAAGCAACTGACAAAAAACTAATCTCAAAAATATACAAGCAACTCCTGCAGCTCAATTCCAGAAAAATAAACGACCCAATCAAAAAATGGGCCAAAGAGCTAAACAGACATTTCTCCAAAGAAGACATACAGATGGCTAATAAACACATGAAAAGATGCTCAACATCACTCATTATCAGAGAAATGCAAATCAAAACCACAATGAGGTACCATTTCATGCAGACTGATTTCTTGTCTAGAAAAGGTTTAAAGAATGTTAACACAGCAATAATGGTTAATAACTGTTACATGCCAGGCCATATGTTATTTGCTATACTAACATTATTTCATTTAGTCTTCTAAAAAAACTTATGAGCTGGATACTGATAACAATTCATTTGTAAAGATGAAGAGATCAATGTTTACATCAATAGATCATGTATCTTTTCCACAATCCTATTATTTAGAAGGGGCAGAGACAATACTTGCTCTAAAAAGATCCAATGCCAAAATAAACACTATTCTCCCCTTCAACAGCAAGAAACAGATGAAAAGTAGGGGAAAATAAAGGTAGAAAAATAAGAGATAGACCTAAAATGAAGCCATAAATTAATCTAAATTATATATAACAAAATGCATTTGTTTCAAACAGGGGCCACAAAACATTCTAGACTTTTTGAAACTTTATCTGCAAATTCCAGTCATATAGAGCTGATATAATTATGTATTTTACAAATGCCATCAAGGTTTTTTTTTTAATATAAGAATTAAATTTATTCTTAGAAATGAGACAATTATAAATTTCACTTGAATGTGTGCTTTAAAAGGAAGCTATGCCAAGTAAAGCATAATGTTCTAAAACAATGATACAGGCAATAAGTAAAAACAACACAAAATATTTATTGGAGCATCCAGGTATAGATGTCCTGAGTAGAGCAAGTTCTCAAAGAACTCCTCAAAGCAAGATCATCCTCACCAGTCCTTCTAACCTCACTGGAAGAAGAGCAGAGAATACTTGGAAAAATGAACATATTGCTGTGATTCAAGCTCACTAGGTGGAAAAGATTGGATATGGCAATCGATTGCAAGTACTTCTTATCTCGGTTCTTATTTCAGTTCTTCAGTTGTGTCCTACTCTTTGCAATCATATGGACCACAGCACGCCAGGCCTCCCTGTCCATCACCAACTCACGGAGTTTACACAAACTCATGTCTATTGAGTCAGTGTGATGCCATCCAATCATCTCATTCTCTTTCTTCCCCTTCTCCTCCTGCCTTCAATCTTTCCCAGCATCAGGATCTTTTCCAATGAGTCAGCTCTTCGCATCAGGTAGCCGAAGTATTTGGGTTTCAGCTTCAACATCAGTCCTTCCAATGAATATTCAGGACTGATTTCCTTTAGGATAGACTGGTTGGATCTCCTCTGCTGTCCAAGGGACTCTCAAGAGTCTTCTCCAACACCACAGTTCAAAAGCATCAATTCTTCAGCACTCTCTCACATCCATACATAAATACTGGGAAAACCATAGCTTTGACTAGAATGAACCTTTGTTGGCAAAGTAATGTCTCTGCTTTTTAACATACTGTTTATGTTGGTCATAACTTTCCTTCCAAAGAGTAAGCGTCTTTTAATTCCATGACTGCAGTCACCATCTACAGTGATTTTGGAGCCCAATAAAATAAAATCTCTCACTATTTCCAGTGTTTCTCCATCTATTTGCCATGAAATGATAGGATCAATGCCATGATCTTCATTTTCTGAATATTGAGCTTTAAGCCAACTTTTTCACTCTCCTCTTTCACTTTCATCAAGAGGCTCTTTCATTCTTCTTCACTTTCTGCCATAAGGGTGGTGTCATCTGTGTATCTGAGGTTATTGATATTTCTCCTGACAATCTTGATTGCAGCTTGTGCATCATCCAGACCAGCGTTTCTCATGATGTACTCTACATATAAGTTAAAAAGCAGGGTGACACTATATAACCTCAACGTCCTCCTTTTCCTATTTGGAACCAGTCTGTTGTTCCATGTCCAGTTCTAACTGTTGCTTCCTGACCTGCATACAGATTTCTCAAGAGGCAGGTCAGGTGGTCTGGGATTCCCATCTCTTTCAGAATTTTCCACAGTTTTTTGTGATCCAGACAGTCAAAGGCTTTGGCATAGTCAATAAAGCAGAAATAGATGCTTTTCTTGAATTCCCTTGCTTTTTCCATGATCCATTGGATGTTGGCAATTTGATCTCTGGTTCCTCTGCCTTTTCTAAAACCAGCTTGAATATCTTGAAGTCCACAGTTCAAATATTGTTGAAACCTGATTTGGAGAATTTTGAGCATTACTTTGCTAGCGTGTGATATGAGTGCAATTGTGTGGTAGTTTGAAAATTCTTGGTATTGCCTTGCTTTTGGATTGGAATGAAAACTAACCTTTTCCAGTAGTACATACTCACTTGGGAAAAAACTACAAAAATTATAAAATAAAAGTTTTATTACTCTATCACCACCCATTTCCACCTCCTCCAAAACTAAATAGTGTTTTGATTATTTTGGTAATGCTGCTGCTAAGTTGCTGCTAAGTCACTTCAGTCGTGTCCGACTCTGTGTGACCCCAGAGACGACAGCCCACCAGGCTCCCCCTTCCCTGGGATTCTCCAGGCAAGAACACTGGAGTGGGTTGCCATTAACTAAACATAAATTAGATAATATAACTTCAAATAACATGCCTGTCCCTCTCTCAAAGTCACTTAGTCATGTCAAACTCTTTGTGACAACATAGACTGTACCCCACCAGGCTCCTCTGTCCAAGGAGTTCTCCTGGCAAGAATATTGGAGTGTGTTGCCAATTCCTTCTTCAAGGGATCCTACCAACCCAGGGATCAAACCTATATCTCCTGCATTACAGGCAGGTTTTTTTTTTTTCTTTTCTTTTTTTTTTTTTTTTTACTGTCTAAGCCACTAAGGAAGCCCAAATAACATTATTATTCATCTCCTTCAATGATTTTGATCACTCTTTGCACTGAAAATAAGGACATTATTTATTTTTCCTTACACGTGCACTTATTAATCTCTCATGTTTTGTTAGTTATTTCAATATTTCATATAATCAAAATTTATATTTTCATTGTATTCAGTAATGCTAATTACATGTTAGTTATATTAGCAGAATCTCTAATTTAAGTGGATGGGCCACCTGCATCAGACCCCCTGTCTGTTCATTGAAATGCAGATTCCTATGTCTACATGATGGGAACAAATTAAGTATCTCTGAACTTAGGAATAAAGATGTGCACTTGTAACTATTTCATCAGGTAGTTCTTTATTATTATTATTTTAATTTAAATTTATTTATTTTAATTGGAGGCTAATTACTTTACAATGTTGTATTAGTTCTGCCACATATCAACATGAATCCACCATTGGTGTACACATGTTCCCCATTCTGAACACCCCTCCCACCTTTCTCCCCGTACCATCCCTCCGGGTCATCCCAGTGCACCAGCCCCACGCATCCTGCATCGAACCTGGACTAGTGATTCATTTCTTATATTATATTATACATGTTTCCATGTCATTCCCGAAATCATCCCACCCTCTCCCTCTCCCATAGAGTCCAAAAGACTGTTCTATATATCTCTGTCTCTTTTGCTGTCTCGCATACAAGGTTATCATTACCATCTTTCTAAATTCCTTAGATATGCATTAGTATACTGTATTGGTGTTTTTCTTTCTGGCTTACTTCACTCTGAATGATAGGTTCCAGTTTCATCCACCTAATTAGAACTGATTCAAATGTATTCTTTTAATGACTGAGTAATACTCCATTGTACATATGTACCATTGCTTTTTTATCCATTTGTCTGCTGATGGACATCTAGGTTGCTTCCATGTCTTGGCTATTATAAACAGTTCTGTGATGAACATTGGGGTACACGCGTCTCTTTCAATTCCGGTTTCTTCAGTGTGTATGCCCAGCAGTGGAATTGCTGGGTCATAACGCAGTTCTATTTCCAGTTTTTTAAGGAATCTCCACACTGTTCTCCATAGTGGCTGTACTAGTTTGCATTCCCACTAACAGTGTAAGAGGGTTCCCTTTTCTCCAGCATTTATTGCTTGTAGACTTTCGGATAGCAGTCATTCTGACTGGAGTGAAATGATACCTCATTGTTGTTTTGATTTGCATTTCTCTGATAATGAGTGATGTTGAGCATCTTTTCATGTGTTTGTTAGCCATCTGTATGTCTTCTTTGGAGAAATGTCTGTTTAGTTATTTGGCCCTTTTTTTGATTGGATCATTTACTTTTCTGGTATTGAGCTGAAGGTGTTGCTTGTATATTTTTAAAATTAGTTTTTGTCAGTTGCTTTATTTGCTATTATATTCTCCCATTCTGAAGGCTGTCTTTTCACCTTGCTTATAGTTTCCTTTGTTGTGCAAAAGCTTTTAATTTGATTAGGTCCCATTTGTTTATTTTTGTTTTTATTTCCAGTATTCTGGGAGGTGGGTCATAGAGGATCCTGCTGTGATTTATGTCGGAGAGTGTTTTGCCTATGTTCTCCTCTAGGAGTTCTATAGTTTCTGGTCTTACATTTAGATCTTTAATCCATTTTGAGTTTATTTTTGTGTATGGTGTTAGAAAGTGTTCTAATTTCATTCTTTTACAAGTGGTTGGCCAGTTTTCCCAACACCACTTGTTAAACAGGTTGTCCTTTCTCCATTGTATATTCTTGTCTTCTTTGTCAAAGACAAGGTGTCTATAGATTTGTGGATTTATCTCTGGGCTATCTATTTTGTTCCATGGATCTATATTTCTGTCTTTGTGCCAGTACCATACTGTCTTGATGACTGTGGCTTTGTAGTAGAGCCTGAAATCAGGCAGGTTGATTCCTCCAGTTCCATCCTTCTTTTTCAAGATTGCTTTGGCTATTAGAGGTTTTTTCTATTTCCATACAAACTGTGAAATTATTTGTTCTAGCTCTGTGAAAAATACCATTGGTATTGCATTGATAGGAATTGCATTGAATCTATAGATTGCTTTGGGTAGTATAGTCATTTTCACTATATTGATTCTTCCAATCCTTGAACATGGTATATTTCTCCATCTATTAGTGTCCTCTTTGATTTCTTTCACCTGTGTTTTATAGTTTTCTATATTGGTGTTTAAATTTCTTTAGGTAGATATATTCCTAGTATTTTATTCTTTTTGTTGCAATGCTGAATGGAATTGTTTCTTTAATTTATCTTTCTATTTTGTCATTATTATTGTATAGGAATGCAAAGGATTTCTGTGTGCTGATTTTATATCCTGCAACTTTGCTATATTGATTGATTAGTTATAGCAATTTTCTAGTGGAGTCTTTAGGGTTTCTATGTAGAGGATCATGTCATCTTCAAACAGTGAGAGTTTTACTTTTTCTTTTCCAATTTGGATTCCTTTCATTTCTTTTTCTGCTCTGATTGCTGTGGCCAAAACTTCCCAAACTATGTTGAACAGTAGTGATGAAAGTGGGCACCCTTGTCTTGTTCCTGACTTTAAGGGAAATGTTTTCAATTTTTCATCATTGAAAATGATGTTTGCTGTGGGTTTGTCATATATAGCTTTTATTATGTTGAGGTATGTTCCTTCTATTCCTGCTTTATGTAGAGTTGTTTGTTTGTTTTTTTTTTTTAATCATGAATGGACGTTGAATTTTTTCAAAGGCTTTCTCTGCATCTATTGAGATAATCATATGGCTTTTATTTTTCAAGTAGTTCTTATAAATACTAAATATCCAGGAATCTTTGGGGAGTTCAGTTTAAAACTGAAATCAATAATATATGCATATTAAATATGTGTCTTTTAGTGTTTCCCTGGTTTAGCTGGTAGAGATTCCGACTGCAATGCAGGAGACCCTTGTTCTATTTCAGGGTTGGGAAGACTCCCTGGGGAAGGGATAGACTAGCTAATCCCGTATTCTTGAGCTTCATTGGTGACTCAGATGGTAAAGAATCTGCCCGAAATGTTGGACACCTGGATTGATCCCTGGGTTGGAGAGATCCCCTGGAGGAGGAATGGTATCCCACTCCAGCATTATTGCCTGGGGAATCCTCATGGACAGAGGAGCCTGGTGGGCTACAGTTCATGAAATCACAGAGAGTCAGACATGACTGAATGACTAAGTGCATCACAGCATGCATTTATAAAAATTCTTCTATAGTACCAATAGAAAATAATGCAATGCTATGCTATCAAAATTATTATCTCAAAACAGAATTTTATTATATAAAGATCTAATGCATTATCTTTTAATTTCCTTCTTGCTTCCTTTGATTTTTAATCTTACTTGGCTATTCAAGATTCACTTTCTTATTGACAGTACTTTTATTGATGTTGCACATTCTTGAATAATTTAATAAGATCATAAGTATTATAGAATTTAGAAAGATGGTAGCTATAATCCTGTATGCAAGACAGCAAAAGAGACACAGATGTATAGAACAGTCTTTTGGACTCTGTGGGAGAGGGAGAGGCTGTGATCATTTGGGAGAATGGCATTAAAACATATAAAATATCATATATGAAACGAATCATCAATCCAGTTTTGATGCATGAGACTGGATGCTTGGGGCTGGTGCACTGAGAAGACCCAGAGGGATGGTATGGGAAGGAAGGAGGGAGGGGGTTCAGGATGAGGAACCTGTGGCAGATTCTTGTTGATGTATGACAAAACTAATACAATATTGTAAAGCAATTAACCTCCAATTAAAATAAATACAATATTAAAATATATAAAATATTAAAAATAAATTTGAAGAGTATCCTTTTTTATAACTCTTGAGCTTCACCAATAACTTGAGCATCTAATTAAAGAGTCACTTGTTTTTTCCTATCATAATTGCAATTACAGTAATTAATTTTGTTCTATACCTGTGATTAATGGCGAGTACTTCCAGACCAATGTTGTTCCATTTTTGGTATCCTAATGCTGTATTGTATGTTTATTTGTCCCTTATAAAGGTAATTATGCTCAAAGTTGTGGAATTTTTCTAGCTGATAAGGCTTTGGGAAAAAAGAGGATGCTCTCTCATAATGGAATAATTTCCTACGCATATTACCAATTTGCCAATATAGCAAAAACATGCAAGTTGTTGAGGTCTATCTGTAAAATGAGTAGGAGTGTAAAATGAACTAACTTTTTTGGAAAGTGAATTAAAATGCTATACATTTTAAAGTTAGCTTTTATCACTTGACATTTGAAACTTTAATCTTTTAGCAATATTATTTAAACTGTATTAGCATTCTGAAAAATGAGTTATGATTCTTTGTCTTAAGATGTTATTAACTAGGGCTTCCCTGGCTTTCCAGGAGTTAAGACTTCATCTTTTGATGCAGGGAGTGAAGGTTCCATCCCTGGTTGGGTTGCTAAGATCCCACATGCCTTGTAGTCAAAAAACCAAAACATAATATAGAATCAGTTTTGTAACAAATTCAAGAAAGTCATTTTTAAAAAAAGTTCAAATTAACCTAATTGCTTTATATTTCTATGATTAGTTTCCTTGGTGTATGCATTTAGTCACTCAGTCATGTCCGACTTTTGTGACCGCATAGACAGTATCCTGCCAGGCTCCTCTGTCCATGGAATTCTCCAGGCAAGAATACTGGAGTGGATTGCCATTTCTTTCTCCAAATGATCTTCCCCACTCAGGAGTCGAATCCAGGACTCTTGCATTGCAGGCAGACTCTTTACCGACTGAGCTATGAGGGAAGCCCTAGGGAAGTTTCTGCAATACAATGACCTAAATGTATCTTAGGGTTTTCTTTGTGATTGCATCAGGGTGAAGATTCAAAATGTTAACAAATTTCATTAGCTATGTAGATATATGATATGACATTCATTCTCTTTAACATTAGATTTCAAACTTCTTAAACTTCAAAGTTCTATAATTTGTCTAATCTTCTAGCTAAAGAACTTACTGATTTATGTAAAATTGTTTTTTAAAGTTTCTTTAAGGAAGTTTTCCTTTCTCAATTTCAGTGCAAAAGAATCATACCATTTTGGAGGCATATTTTACAAATAAATAATGATAACATGTACAATGGTTTAGAAGTCTGCCTTTAAAAGTATGCTTATTTAACATTACTTTGATAGTGGCTTGAAGAGAAAATGATAGCACAGAATATTGTGCAGATGATAAGGCTTTGATCAGATTCTTTCTTGTTAGTCTGAGGGGTTGCATTTACTTCTTAGAAAAATGTTCATGCATATCAAATAGCCAAACAATTGCTTTACCTATTATGAAATTGTGTTTTTCATTCCTTAACTTAATTTCTTGTAGCAAAGCTATTTTTCAGGGTATTGAAATTGTTTATAATGAGGAGAAATACATGCTCTGTTACTTCTTTACAAAATCATTTACATACAAATGCGCTGCTCCTCTTATAGTTGTCTATTGTCTTCATTCTGTATACATCTGCATATTTAACTAAGTTTTTCAGACCATATATTAAGTTTAAAAAGAAAAAAAAAATGGCTACATTGCAGTTTTGGAAATGGTGATATAATGTTAGTACTTACTTACTCAATTTCCATGAATTTCTTCAAAATCAGAGACTATACATGCTGGGAAAAAAGTGAAATTAAAGGAATGAAATTGATTTGGTGTATAAAAATAAGGAGGCATTCAAGAACCTATATCACACAGATACATTTTTTTGTGTAATGATTATTAACTCATGGGTGAGGAGTTAGAAAAAATTCAGTTTGATTCAGTTCAATTATCTACTTTTTTAATCAAATTAATTAATAATAATTGAGCCAGCACTTTAGATTTTTTAATCTGGTTCAGACTTTACATTTCTTAACTGATAATTTATTCTTTTGTTAAAATAAAATAATAATAACCAAAAAACTAGCAACTATAACTCAGTAGAAGTCACCAGTTCTGTTTTAGGATACTTATGGTATGATTTTACTCTGAACACTAAAGAGATTCTGAATACCCCACACATGATATTCATCATACACATACACACAAATTCAGCTAAAATATTATTACTAAAAAGTTATCTTGATTCAGTGTTACTTTTACATTTCTTTTTATTCATTTATATAATTATTATAATTACTATGCAGTACTAGCTTATTTTTTTAAAATTTTTTATATATTGTTAATGACAAGATTAATGAACAGTACTTGTAAGATGTATAAATGTGCAAATGACATAAAAGGAGTTATGAAGGAGTATATGAAGACTCTAGTCTTCATATTGAGTTCTCACATCCAGTTCTCTATTTGCCATGTAGAAATATACATACAGTTTATAAGTTATGCTAGAGGAAGCATGACCAAATAATGCTATGGTTCACAGAGTGTGCATGTGTGCATGCTCAGTCGTGTCCAACTCTGCAACTGCACAGACTGTAGTCCTTCAGGATCCTCTGTTCATTGAATTTTCCAGGGAGAAATATTGGAGTGGCTTGCCATCTCCTTCTTCAGGTCATCTTCCTGACCCAGGAAACAAACCCAGGTCTCTTGTATCTCTTGCATTAGCAGGCAGATTATTTACCATTGCACCACCTGGGAAGCCCTGTAATTCACAGAGGGGACATCCCGAATAAACAGAATACCAACACGTGCACATGGAGAGAGAGAGAGGGAAACAAACTTATTATCTGTAAAGTCCTCTAATTTTGCCCCTAACTTCCACCAGCCATAATCACAAATAAATCTTAATATTTCATTGGTTATAATATCTTAAATTTTTCTAAACAGAGTAAACCACAATATCATTCATAATAAGTGCAGGGGTAGCTCTTGCACATCTTGCAACTTGAGTTAAGTAATGCTTTTTGATGCAGTCTCTTCCTTTTTAGTGTGTTGTGTTCATCACTTACTCTGGGTTTGATTGATAACTTGGCTTCTGCGAATTTAATACCCTGATATTTTCCTCTAGCTATTGCCCTTTTCACAAAGCTAAAAATTCCTAGATGTTTGTTTGAGTTTATCTTGAGTGAAAGAATAAGAATTTATTCCCTGATTACACCAGTGATTAAAAAGATGTCCCTAATAGTCTCTGTCCACATAGGTTACTGCTTATCCGTATGTGTGTAATATGCACTGTGAGTGGAAATAGAAGAGAAAGATGGTTGGTAAAGACAGTTTGTCTTGAAATGTCAGGAGCTTGACTTTTTTCCTTTCCGAATACATTCAAAATAAAAGATGATTTAGAGAAAATGGAAGTAACTTTCTAACTTTCAGAGAAATAGAGGAATTATAAACAGTATTTATTTCTTGGAAAACAACTCGACAGTTGATAAAGAGCTACAATCATATGTTTTATGGAAATAATATTGCTTTTGGCATTATATAACAGTAAAATTACTAGAAGTTAAAAGATTCAAGAAAAATAATTTTTTTGCTACGTGGTTTCTCACCCACATGCCTATCAATTGATCCTGATTGGATTAATTGTAGAATAACTAACTTTACAAAGGATTCAGTTAAGAGCGTTTATAAACAAATGCAAATAAGGGAGATATTTACATTCCAAACTGCCATATAACAATTTATCTTAGACAATTGTATGTTATTTTGGCATCATTAATAGTCACCAGTAGCCCTGGGTGAGGGGTAGCTGCTTTTTCAGAATTATTCCACAAGAAAGTTATAATGACAGCAAATCTCTGACCTTTTCTGCCATACATGCTGACTTAAAATAAGCAAATATAATGAAAAAGCATGACGCTGAATCTACTATAATCCCTTTGTGTTTTTTTTTTGGAGTTCTTAAAACATCCTCTGTTAAAGGTTCACCTGAGACAAATGGGGCATGTTCTAGCTACAGTATTTATCCTGCCACCTATCAAGGCTATGGACTCAGGAATCCTCAGAAAAAGGGTCAGAATACTGGCTATTTGGGATCAAGCCTGAGGAGCCTTTCCAGCATTACATTTTAAGATGCTCCCTGAATTTTTATACCATGCTAGTGCAACGTTGGGGAAAGGGCTCTACCACATTTTAGATAATCTGTTTATCTTTAAAACCATTTCTAAAAATCATTTTGTGATTTAGCTAATTTCAACAATAAAAACATAGTTCTAACATCCATTATATGAGGGAGCTGCAACAGATGGGGCATGGAGATAGCTAGATTACTCATTGCAACCACCTCTGTTGCTTGGTATCTTTGATAAATGCCAGTTGACTCCTTGTGTGTGAATTACTGATTAATGAACTAACAACTCCTAAAACATAGCTTAGAAAAATTACATATCATTTATACTGAATAATTTTACAGCTATTGCACAATTAAAACACATATAGTACTAAGTTTAAAAGTCTATTAACTATATGTATCAATTCATTTTAGTCACTCAGTCGTGTCCGAATCTTTGCGACCCCATGAATCGCAGCACGCCAGGCCTCCTTGTCCATCACGAACTCCCAGAGTTCGCTCAGATTCAGGTTCATCGAGTCAGTGATGCCATCCACCCATTTCATCATCTGTCGTCCCATTCTCCTCCTGCCCTCAATCCCTCCCAGCATCAAAGTCTTTTCCAATGAGGCAACTCTTCTCTGGAGGTGGCCAAAGTACTGGAATTTCAGATTTAGCATCATTCCTTCTAAAGAAATCCCAGGGTTGATCTCCTTCAGAATGGACTGGTTGGATCTCCTTGCAGTCCAAGGCACTCTCAAGAGTCTTCTCCAACATCACAGTTCAAAAGCATCAATTTTTCAGTGCTCAGCCTTCTTCACAGTCCAACTCTCACATCCATACATGACTACTGGAAAAACTATAGCCTTAACTAGACAGACATTAGTCGGCAAAGTAATGTCTTTGCTTTTGAATATGCTGTCTAGGTTGGTCATAACTTTTTTTCCAAGGAGTAAACGTCTTTTAATTTCATGGCTGTAATCACCATCTGCAGTGATTTTGGAGCCCCAAAAATAAAGTCTGACACTGTTTCCACTGTTTCCCCATCTATTTCCCATGAAATGATGGGACCAGATGCCATGATCTTCGTTTTCTGAATGTTGATCTTTAAGCCAACTTTTTCACTCTCCTCTTTCACTTTCATCAAGAGGCTTTTTAGTTCCTCTTCACTTTCTGCCATAAGGGTGGTGTCATCTGCATATCTGAGGTTATTGATATTTCTCCCGGCAATCTTGGTCCCAGCTTGTGCTTCTTGCAGCCCAGCGTTTCTCATGATGTACTCTGCATATAAGCTAAATAAGCAGGGTGACAGTATACAATCTTGATGTACTCCTTTCCCTGAGTTGGGAAGACCCCCTGGAGAAGCGAAAGGACATCTCACTCCATTATTCTCGCCAGGGAAATCCCAAGGACAGAGGAAACTGGTGGGCTACAATCCATGGGATCACAAAAGACTTGGACACAACTTAGTAACTGAACATATATATATATATATATATATATACATAAATTGTGTTTGTGTGTAACACACTATGTGTGTATACATATATATACACACATGCACATTATGATTTCAAGTATATTAACATGTATTAAAATACTACTGGAAAGTTTACCTAAAATGTTGACAATATGTGATTAATGATTATTTTTATTTTATTCCTTATAGATATATGTTTTACTATCTAGAGAACCCTTAACAGATACTATAGACTAAATAGGGAAAGAAATAATTTTTACTTAAACTGAAAATGCATAGATTAGTGGAGGACTGCCTCATGAGTTGACTTGATGTATTAGTTTGGGCTGTTATAAAAAATACCATAGATTGGGTGACTTAAACAGCAGAAGTTTATTATTCACAGTTCTGGAATCTGGGAAATCTGAGATCAGGGTGCCAGCAGATTCCATGTCTGGTGAGGGTTCTTCCTGTTTCTGGTTTGCAGATGGCTACCTTTTCCTTTTATCCTTATGTGGAAGACAGAGAGAGAGAGAGAGTAAATAAGGTCTCTCATGTTTGGTCTTATCAGGGTACAAATACCATTCATGCAGACTCCATTCTAATTCCTTCCCAAAGGCTTCAATTCTCACTACCATTAATTTGTGGGTTAGGGCTGCACTACATGAATATTTAGTGGGGGCAAAAACATTCAGTCCATAACACTGATCTTTTGTATATATACTTAAGGGTCAAGCAGTAATGACCTTTCTGTTCATTTTGTCTTCAAAGAGTAAACAGATGACTCAAGCTTTTTTAAAGTATCTTGCTTTTTTTTTATTTGTTTCATTTAAGAAACATAGTGGAGTTGCCAAGGAAAATACAAATTAAAAACAAGAAACAATAGTCCTTGGTGAAAAAAAGGAAACAAATTTTCCTGTCCTTTTTAAATAATATTTTACTTCTGAAAACTTGTAAATATGAATTATTTCTCTCTCTTTGAAATGTACATTCATTTTTATAAAAGCTAAATCATGTTGGAGGCTTTCTGACACAAGAATGTCTTTCTCAATAACCTGAAAAGTGTCTATTTCATCTACCCAGACTGGATCATTGAAAAAGCAAGAGAATTCCAGAAAAACATCTATTTCTGCTTTATTGACTATGCCAAGGCCTTTGACTGTCTGGATCACAATAAACTGTGGAAAATTCTGAAAGAGATGGGAATACCAGACCACCTGACCTGCCTCTTGAGAAACCTATATGCAGGTCAGGAAACAACAGTTAGAGCTGGACATGGAACAACAGACTGGTTCCAAATAGGAAAAGGAGTACGTCAAGGCTGTATATTGTCACCCTGCTTATTTAACTTATATACAGAGTACATCATGAGAAACACTGGGCTGAAAGAAACACAAGCTGGAATCAAGATTGCTGGGAGAAATATCAATAACCTCAGATATGCAGATGACACCACCCTTATGGCAGAAAGTGAAGAGGAACTAAAAAGCCTCTTGATGAAAGTAAGAGAGGAAAGTGAAAAAGTTGGCTTAAAGCTCAACATTCAGAAAATGAAGATCATGGCATCTGGTCCCATCACTTCATGAGAAATAGATGGGGAAACAGTGGAAACAGTGTCAGACTTTATTTTGGGGGGCTCCAAAATCACTGCAGATGGTAATTGCAGCCATGAAATTAAAAGACGCTTACTCCTTGGAAGAAAAGTTATGACCAACCTAGATCGCATATTGAAATGCAGAGGCATTACTTTGCTTAGAAAGGTCCATCTAGTCAAGGCTATGATTTTTCCAGTGGTCATGTATGGATGTGAGAGTTGAACTGTGAAGAAAGCTGAGCACTGAAGAATTGATGCTTTTGAACTGTGGTGTGGGAGAAGACTCTCGAGAGTCCCTTCAACTGCAAGGAGATCCAACCAGTCCGTTTTGAAGGAGATCAGCCCTGGGTATTTTTTGGAAGTAATGATGCTGAAGCTGAAACTCCAGTACTTTGGCCACCTGATGTGAAGAGTTGACTCATTGGAAAATACTCTGATGTTGGGAGGGATTGAAGGCAGGAGGAGAGGGGAACGACCGAGGATGAGATGGCTGAATGGCATTACGGACTCGGACTCGATGGATGTGAGTCTGAGTGAACTCCAGGAGTTGGTGATAGACACGGAGGCCTGGCATGTTGCGTTTCATGGGGTCGCAAAGAGTCGGACATGACTGAGCGACTGAACGGAACTAAACTGAACTGAACTGAGGGATGATAGTGCCCCTATTTCCCATTTTCTGTTGAAGGGTAGGAGTTTCACTTCAGCAGACTTTAGACTTTAGTCTGTAAAAGTACCTCTTTTCATAAAGATATCAAAAGTTTATTTTTCCTTTGTATAAAACCAACTGGTTAGTACTGATGCTTAAATCAATTACCAAGTTAGTGGAGGATAAATTATCTCTGACAAATAGTAGTGTCAAGTCCTCTGACTTGAGGACTAGTAAGTCTTTATCTTGAGAACATATGCCTAAGGGATTGTACCTGCTTGACTATGTATATGCTTGAGATTTCTTTCTATGTTTGCAGTCTTTTAGTAGACTACAACTGATGCACATTACACTCTAGTTTAATGTACTCAATAATAACATTTTTTCCTTTCTCTTCTACCTTTGTAGAAATATCTGGGTTGGGAAATAATCCTATTTTTAATTATGCTGCTGTGCTGTGTTCAGTAACACAGTTGTGTCCAACTCTTTGTGACAGTAGCTTACCAGGCTCCTCTGTTCAGGGGATTCCCCAAGCAGATGCTGGAGTGGGCTGCCATTTCCTTCTCCAGAGGATCTTCCCAACCCAAGGACTGAACCCCTGTCTTCTGCATTGCAAGTGGATTCTTGAGTGTTTGGCCACCAGAGAAGCAATTTTAATACATGCCTTCACAATTTCTTTCTAAATATATCTTAAAATTATTATTTATAAATAACAATCATTTCCCCTAAGAGATCAACAGCCACAGTAATATTGTTTGCAAATTTGCTTTCTTCTTGTTTTGGATTTGCATTTTACCTTAGCATATATATTTTAATTTCAGGATAAACCAAAAAAAAATTAAAATACAAAAGAATACAAAGTAAGACATAAAAGGAGTTAAGGTCTACCTTCTCTCCCCTTCACACTCAGCAGCTTCATTTTTCTGATGTAACCAAGGCAACCAGATGACGTTTCTTTCCATACCTTTCTCCATGTTCCTATAATTTCATACAAAACACTTTGTGAACTATGCAATACTAGATTAAGTGGTGGTCATTTTAGACTGCCTTAAGTGTAAGATTTAATTATATAAAGTAAATTTACATGGCTTTATTTTCCTATTCCAGATATGGAGCTTTTGAAAGAGTAAAAAAAAAAAAAAGTTATCCTGAGTAGTCAAGCAAAATGAAATTAAACAGAAAGGAAAATTTTATTCAAGATGGTTTCATTAGTCTTTAAGACTATTGTGGTAGGGAAGAAAGGTTAAACTTAAATCCAATTTCATTGAAACAAAAAGCAGAGAAGTTTTGAAACACTGGGATGAATTAGTGGAAAAGTACTGCAGGGCATTAGTGGTAAGATTAGTCAATATAATTAGTCATTCTGTGTTTGCTAATTGGTGCATATCAAATTAGATATCGATCATCTCACAGAGACTGATCTATCGAAACCTTGTCTTTCTTGCTCTTATATTTAAAAAAGTGGCCCCTAATTCTTGAGAAATACATGTCTAGATTATAATACTGGTGGAGTTTGAGAGATTTACATCTCAAAAAGGCAGAGGAAGAACTTATAATTGCTCTAAAATAAATGTTCCAAGAAAGGAACTGTGATCAGATGCCTCTAATAGGGAAGATGCATGCCTGAAATGTGGTCAAGTTGAGGAGAAAATTGAAGTCATCTTAGTAATAGTTAATAGCCTTGTTAGGGGAAGCATGCTGATTGAAACCACCCACCGTGGCCAGGCATCATAGTAACCATTTGCATGAGTTGTTTTATGACAGGAGATCCTGATAAGGAATACAGAACTAATAAGCCACCACCAACCTGAAGAGTTTGGGAAAGTTCAAAAGGAGACACCGTGTGTCCATCCACTTCCCAGAATCCCTCTTGCTAGCATCCATCTTGGCTGAGCAATGTGTGCACCACAAGGAAAGATTCTGAATTAGAATGATTGGCCAAAGACCACCCAGAAACTAATCCCATCACCATAAAACCCAAGACTGTGAGCCACATGGCAGAGCAGTTCTCTTGGGTTCCCTTACCCTACTGCTCTCCACCCGGGTGCCCTTTCCCAATAAAATCTCTTGCTTTGTCAGCACGTGTGTATCCTTAGACAATTCATTTCTAAGTGTTAGACAAGAGCCCAATTTCGGGCCCTAGAAGGGGTCCCACTTCCTGCAACAGCCTGACTATATTTGGGAAGTGACCTGCTAGAAAAAGATAAAATTGTAACAAGCATCAGGCAGCAAATGTAGCTACCCAATTAGCTCCCTTAAAAATATACACAACACATTATATACCTATGAAGTTCAAGTCTTAAAGCCAAACTGATCAACAGATGGTAGCACAGAAGGAAAAATCAAGGGGACTCTATGTCAGTAGCTGTAGCCAGAATAATGAATGCATTTATATCCTAAACCAGACCATGAAAGAGTCTATATTAAATTAAAATCTTCATTTTAACAATATGTATTAATAAAAATAATCTATAATTATCATGTCTACCATTTTAAATAACAAAACACCTTTAATTTCTCCATGTAATCAATTTATTGTTTCACTGTCCCATTGACTCAAAATGGAAATAAATGATCTTTCTAGCCATCATTCAGGAACTAAAGCTAAAAGCTGCAATGTCAATAAATATTGATACAACTTAGTTCAGTTGGCATAGTCTAATGATTTAATAAGCTCCACTTCTTTGGGCAGTTCTTAAAAAACTATTTTAACTATGATTCATATTTCCCAGCTTCCTGCAACTAATCTTTAAATACATCTCTTAATCAATGTAAATATAAAAAATTCCTATCCATTGATAGTTTTATAAAATTATTAAACGTTTAGAACACTTCTAATTATATATACAATATTTTTTATTATTTATTACTTGAACATAAAAATGAGCAATCATACATATATATCATTTCTCCCACAAATAATGTTACTGGTCAATTCCATAAATGGCATAGGTGATAAAGATATGTTATACTCCTAGGCTCTGTAAGTTATTATAATGGGAATAATACTTACTTTTTTAAGTTCTGTTTTGCTTTGTTCTGTTTGTACTGTATATAGAAAATTGCTCAGCTTGTGGTCTACAGCCAGCAATTAACACCACTTAGCAACTGTTAGAATGGGTAATCGCCTGTTGTTATCTTTATGTGACTTAATTTAAATGTTAATTGCTCTATAAGCACTGATCATAAACCTATCATATTCAGTACAATCTGCAGACATTTTGAAGTAAAATAAATAATAGTTTTTGTTTGTTTGTTTGTTTTTGGTGGTGGTAGCTATGATGAGAGAGAAATATTCAAGATTTTAATATTTGGACATGGTGAAATGCAATGAGGCAACTTCCAAAAGGATTTATTATTATTGTGGTGCTGCAGTCAGATCACATAGAGCCATGATGTCCACTATGGTCCCCACTTAAACACTTAAAATGGGGCTAGTGTAAAGAAAAATGCACTCTAAGGGTAAGATACACACCAGATTTCAAACACTTATTACTAAGAAAAAATGTAAAATAACTCATTAATAATATTTATATTGATTGCAGGCTGAAATGCTAATATTTTCCTATCCTAATGGCACCAGGTGATGAAAAATTGATCAATCTTTCTAAGAAAGAAATAGAAAAGTTCATTCATGTCAAATTTGAAGATTATAACCTGAGAAGATCATCACAGAACACTTTTGAGAACTGGTCCACCATTAGAAGTCAATGCAGCTATGTAAGTTTTCTTTTCTTTTAAGACAGAGGGTGATACATTACATGATGTATCACTGACAGTTTACACAATCCAGATCTAAGTGCCATCGTGGCTCCTTAGAAGATAAAGAAGAAATGCTATCTCTTAAGGAGTTGTGGATACTAGGAGAGTTTCTTTACTGTTGAGCAGATATTTATGCCAATGAAGGAGGTTTAATCGATGCATAATACAGATACACAATGCACAGTAGGGCGGAAAGTGGGGGTCAAGTGACAGAACATTTTTATGTTTAAATCTTTCTTGCCATAAATCATGCATTTTACACTAACAGATAAAATATAGCACTAAAATTAATTTCATAATTTATTTTATTCTGTTTAATATTGTTATTGAATCAACACTTGCTCTGCTTGCCACACAATAGGCCAATGAATCTGAGAGATGAGTTGTTAAGGCAAGGAAGAGTATTTAATGGGGGAGCCAGTAGACCAAGAAGATGGCAGCCTAGAGCCTCAAAAAAGCCATCTTTTGGGGATCTAGATGCCAAATTCTTTTACAGATCAGAGAGAAGGAAGCAATGTGGAACTAAAGACAAAAGGCAGAATAGAGAGGGACTTGCAGTGGGGAAGAAAAGTGAAAGAATCTTCAGCCTTGCAAAACTTCTCCAAGGGAATGTCCAGGCTTCAGAAGGGGTGCGTTCATCTCTTCTATTCACAGGTTGGCAGGAACAAACTATCTATTCAAGAGCTGAACAAAGGCACATAAGTTTATAGTCAAGCAGACAGGTAGGGTTCTCCAGGCAAGCCTTTGAGTATGATTATAATAATAAAGGCAAGTCAAAGAAACAGTTTCCAACTTGGAGTCAGAATTGGTTTCCTCCCTGAAATAATGGGGCTAGAAAACTTAATATAATATATGTGACTCACATTATATTTCTGTTTCATAACACTGAAGTAGAACATGAACAAATTCCTAATGCCTTAAAAACAACCATCTTGCATTTCCAGTCATATAACCTCTGCTTTATGTTGAGAAGCATAAAAATTGGTAAGTAATAAACCCATATAGACCAACTCATGACTATAGAAAGTTGAAACATGTTTTAAATTAATTTATTTTTTTATTGAAGGATAATTGCTTTACAGAATTTTATTGTTTTCTGTCAAACTTCAACTTGAGTCAGTCATAGGTATACATATATCCCCTCCCTTTTGAACCTCCCTCCCATCTCCCCCCAGTCCTACCTCTCCAGGTTGACACAGAGCTCCTGTTTAAATTTCCTGACTTAAACAGCAAATTCCCATTGGCTATCCATTTTATATATGGTTGTGTAAGTTTCCATCTCACCCTCTGCTCATGTTCACAAATTGATTCTCTGTCAGTTTCTCCATTGTTCCCCTATAAATTAATTCTTCAGTACCATGTTTCTAAATTCAATATATATGTGTTAGAACACGATATTTATCTTTCTTTTTCTGAGATACTTCACTCTATATAATAGGTTCTAGGTTCATCCAACTCATTAGAACTGACTCAAATGCATTCCTTTTTATGGTTGAGTAATATTCTATTGTGCATACATACCATAACTTCTGCATCCATTCATCTGTTGATGGACATCTAGGTTGCTTCCATGTTCTAGCTATTGTAAATAGTGCCGCAATGAACAATGGGACACATGTCTCTTTCACTTTTGGTTTCCTCAGGGCATATGCCCAGGAGTGGGATTCCTGGGTCATACGGACATTGTATTCCCAGTTTTTTAAATAATTCCCATACCTTCTTCCATAGTGGCTGTATCAATTTACATCCCTGCCAACATTGAAGGAGCATTACATTTTATCCACAGCTTCTCCAGCATTTATTGTTTGTTGACGTTTTGATGATGGCCATTCTGATCAGTGGGAAATGATATCTCATTGTAGTTTTTATTTGCATTTCTCTAATAATGAGTGATGTTGAACATTTTTTCATGTGTTTGTTAGCCATCACTGTGTCTTCTTTGGAGAAATGTCTGTTTAGGTCTTTTTTCCCGCTTTCTGATTGGGTTGATTGTTTATCTAATATTGAGTTGTGTGAACTGCTTGTATACTTTTGGGAATTAATTCTTTGTCAATTGTTTCATTTGCTATTATTTTCTCCCATTCTGAAGGTTGTTTTGCACCTTGCTTATAGTTTCCTTTGCTGTGCAAATTTTTTTAAGTTTAATCAGGTCTCACTTGTGTACTTTTGTTTTTATTTCCATTGCTCTAGGAGATGGGTCATAGAGGATTTTGCTTTGATTTATGTCATCGAGTGTTCTACCTATGTTCTCCTCTAAGAGTTTTATAGCTTCTGGTCTTAAATTTAGGTCTTTAATCCATTTTGAGTTTATTTTTGTGTATTGTATTAGGAAGTGTTCTAATTTCATTCTTTACATGTAGCACCATTTATTGAAGAGGCTGTCTTTACCCCACTATATATTCTTGCCTCCTTTGATAAAAGGGTACCCATAGGTGCAGAGGTTTATTTCTGGGTCTCTATTTTGTTCCATTAGTCTATATTTCTGTCTTTGTGCCAGAATCATACTGTCTTGATGACTGCAGCTTTGTAGTATAATTTGAAGTCAGGAGGGTTGATTCTTCCAGCCCCCTTCTTTTTTCTCAAGACTGCTTTGGCTATTTGGGTCTTCTGTGTTTGGGTCTTTTGTTTTGGGTCTTCTGAATTGCGAAAATTTTTGTTCCTAGTTCTGTGAAAAATGTCATTGGTAATTTGATAGGGAACACATTGAACCTGTAGATTGCATTTGGTAATATAGTCCTTTTCACAATATTGATTCTTCCTACCCAGGAACATGGAATATCTCTCCATCTGTTTATGTTGTATTTGATTTCTTTCATCAGTGTCTTATAATTTTCTGTGTACAGTTCTTTTATCTCCTTATGTACATTTATTCCTAGATATTTAATTCTGTTTGATGCAATGGTGAATGTCATTGATTCCTTAATTTCTCTTTCTGATTTTTCATAATTAGTATATAGAAATCCAAGTGATTTCTGTGTATTGATTTTGTATCCTGCAACTTTTGTTTTTGAACTGTGGTGTTGGAGAAGACTAATGAGAGTCCCTTGGACAGCAAGGAGATCCAACCAGTCCATCCTAAAGGAGATCAGTCTTGGGTGTTCATTGGAAGGACTGATGTTGAAGCTGAAACTCCAATAATTTGGTCACCTGATGCAAAGAGCTGACTCATTTAAAAAGACTCTGATACTGGGAAACATTGAGGGCAGGAGAAGGAGACGACAGAGGATGAGATGGTTGGACGGCATCACTGACTCAATGAACGTGACTTTAGGTAGGCTCCGGGAGTTGGTGATGGACAGGGAGGCCACTTTCCTCCCGAACTGTACTGAGCGACTGAACTGAACTGAACTTTGCTAAATTGACTGATTAGCTCTAGTAATTTTCTGATACTATCTTTAGGGTTTTCTATGTAGAGTATCATGTCACCTGCAAACAGTGAGGGCTTTACTTCTTTTCTGTTCAGGATTACTTTTATTTCTTTTTCTTCTCTGATTGCTGTAACTAGGACTTCTAGAAATATGCTGAATAATAGTGGCTAAAGTGGACACCCATGTCTTTTTCCTGATCTTCAGTGGAAATTTTCAATTTTTCACCATTGAGAACAACGTTTGCTGTTGGCTTATCATATATGGGCTTTACTATGCTGAGGTAGGTTCCTACTATGCTGATTTTTTTGAAGAGTTTTAATCATAAACTGGTGCTGAATTTTTTCAAATGTTTTTGGTACATCTATTGAGATTTTAATATGGTTTTTATCTTCCAATTTGTTATTATGGTGTGTCACATTGATAAATTTGCATATATTGAAGTATCCTTGCATCCCTGGGATAAACCCAGATTGTTCATGGTGTATGAGATTTTTGATGTGTTGCTGAATTCTGTTTGCTAAAATTTTGTTGAGAATTTTTGCATCTATGTTCATCAATGATACTGGCCTGTAGTTTTCCTTTTTGTGATGTCGTTGTATGGTTTTCGTGTCAGGGTAATGGTGGCCTTGTAGAATAAGTTTGGAAGTGTTCCTTCCTCTGCAATTTTTTTAAAGAATTTTAAAAGGATAGGCATTACCTCTTCTCTAAATGTTTGATACAATTCTCCTGTGAAGCCATCTATTTCTGGGCTTTTGTTTTTTGGGAGATTTTTGATCACAGCTTCAATTTCAGTGGTTGTAATTGACTTATTCATAATTTCTATTTCTTCCTGGCTCAGTCTTTGAAGATTGAACTTTTCTAAGTATCTGTCCATTTCTTCCAGGTTATTGATTTAACTGCCATATAGTTATTAATAATAGTCTCTTATAATCCTTTGTATTTCCACATTATCTGTTGTAACCTCTCCTTTTTCATTTCTAATTTTGTTGATTTGATTCTTCTCTCTTTTGTTCTTGATTCTGGCTAAAGGTTTGTCAATTTTGTTTATCTTGTCAAATAACCAGCTTTTAGTTTTATTAATCTTTATTATTGGTTCTTTCATTTTTTTTCCCATTTATTTCTGCTTGGATCTTAATGATTTCTTTCCTTCTACTAATTTTGGGTTTTTTTGTTCTTTTTCCAGTTGTTTTAGATGTAAAGTTAGGTTGTCTATTCGATGGTTTTCTTGTTTCTTGAGGTAGGATCATATTACTATAAACTTCTTTCTTAGTACTGCTTTTGCTGCATCACATAGGTTTTGATTTGTCGTGTTTTCATTGTCATTTGTTTCTAGAAATTATTTGATTTCCCTTTTGATTTCTTCAGTAACCTGTTTAATCTCCATGTGTTTGTGTTTCTTACAGTTTTTCTCTTGTGTTTGATATCTAGTCTCATAGCACTGAAGTGGGAAAGATGCTTGATACAATTTCAATTTTTCTGTATTTACTGAGGTTTGATTTATGACCCAAAATGTGGGTCATTCTATCCTGGAGAATGTTCCATGTGCACATGAGAAGGTGCATTCTTTTGAATTTGGATGGAATGTCCTGAAGATATCAATGAGATCCATCTCATCTAATGTATCATTTAAGTCTTGTTTTCTTTATTAATTTACTGTTTTGATGATCTTCTCATTGGTGTGAGTGTGGTGTTATAGTCTCCTTCTGTTATTGTGTTATTGTCAATTTCTCCTTTTATATCTGTGTTTGTCTTATGTATTGAGGTGCTCCTATGTTGGGTGCATAGATATTTACAATTGTTAGGTATTCCTCTTGGAATTATCCCTTAAACATATGTTGTGTCCTTTCTAACTTCTTGTAATCTTTTTTATTTTAAGGTCTATTTTGTCTGATATGAGGATTGCTACTCCATCTTTTCTTTGCTTCCCATTTGAATGGAATATATTTTTTTTATCCTCTCACTTTCAGCCTATATGTATCTTTGGGTCTGAAGTGAGTTTCTTATAGAGAGCATATATATGGGTCCTGCTTTTGTATCCATAGAGCCAGTCTGTGTCTTTTGGTTGGAGCACTTAATCTATTTACATTTAAAGTAGTTATTGATATATATGTTCCTATTGCCATTTTCTTAATTGTTTGTGGTTGATTTTGTAGATTTTTTTCTTCTCTTGTATTTCTTGACTGTGTAAGTCCTTTTCCTTTAAACATTTCTTCTAAAGCTGGTTTGATGGTAATGAATTCTCTTAACTTTCACTTGTTTGAAAAGCTTTTGATTTCTCCATCAATTTTGAATGACATCCTTGCTGAGTACAGTAATCTTGGTTGTAAATGTTTCTCTTTAAATACTTTGAATATATCCTGCTATTCCCTTCCCTTTACAGAGTTTCTGCTGAAAGATCAGCTCTTAAGTGTATGGGGTTTCCCTTGTATGGTACTTGTTGCTTCTCCCTTGCTACTTTTAATATTCTTTCTTTGTGGTTTATTCCTTGTTAGTTTGATGAGTATGTGCCTTGGTGTGTTTCTCCTGAGTTTTTCCTGTATGGGACTCTTTGTGCCTTGTGAATTTGATTGACTATTTCTTTTTCCATGCTGGAGAAATTTTCAACTATAATCTCTTCAAAAATTTTCTCATACTCTTTCTTTTTCTCTTCTTCTTCTGCCATGCCTATAATTCAAATGTTGGTGCATTTGATATTTTCCCAGAGGTTTCTGAGACTATCCTCAGTTGTTTTCATCCTTTTCACTTTATTTTGCTCTTCAGAAGTTATTTCCACCATTTTTATCTTCCAGTTCACTGATTCGTTCTTCTGTTTCAGATATTTTGCTATTAATTCCTTATAGAGTATAGTTAATTTCAGTAACAGTGTTGTTTGTCTCTGCTTGTTTATTCTTTAATTCTTCTAGGTCTTTGTTTATGATTTCTGTATTTTCTCCATTTTGTTTTCAAGATTTTTGATCATCTTTACTATCCTTATTCTGAATTTTTTTTTTTCAGTAAGTTTGCCTATTTCCTCCTCATATATTTGAACTTCGGTGTTTCTAGTCTGTTGCTTCATTTGTGTAATATTTTCCTGTCTTTTCATTATTATTATTTCAATTTATTGTGTTTGAGGTCTCCTTTTCCCAGTCTTCAAGGAAAGTTAAATTCTTTCCTTAAAGCATGTTGAATTCTTTCTTCATTTTGGTTTTTGCCTTCCTATGGTTGGTCCAGTGGTTTATGTAAGTTTCCTATAGTGTGAGATTTGTGCTGATCCTTTTTTGTTTGCCTGTTTTTCCTCTGATGAGCAAGGCTGAGTGAAGTGCTAATCTTGTCTGCTGGTGATTGGGTTTGTATTTCTGTTTTGTTTGTTGTTTAGATGAGACATCTTGCACAGGGTGCTACTAGTGGTTGGGTGATGCCAGGTCTTGTATTAAGGTAATTTCCTTTGTGTGAGTTCTCACTATTTGATACTCCATATGGTTATTTCTTTGGTAGTCTTGGAGTCAGTGCTCCCATTCCAAGTCTCAGAGCTTGATCTCTAGTCAGAAATGTAGTTCCCCAAGTAGTTTGTTGTGGCATTAAGTGAGATTAAAACAAATATCCAAAAATGATAAACCAAAGATGAACCTCAGACAAATGGCAGTTACAAAATCAGGATAATAATAATTAAATAATGGAATACACACATATGGATAATCACCTATGAGCAAAGTCAAAACAGTCCAACTAAAATAAAGTACAATAGATTGATCCAGCAAACAAACGAAAACAAAAATCATATTTACCAGCTAAGAAAAAAACTAATGAAAGCACAAACTGGAAAACAAAACTAAAGCAAGTTGCTGAGTAGGAAATAAAGTAATGAAAACAGAACTAACAAATATGTTGAAGGAAAAGGAAGAAAGAATGGACATGCAGAGTTAAACAGAGGGAGATGAAGAAGATTTATATACATTAAAGATTAACTGCAAGGGGAAAAGAACAGTAGGAAAAGCAAACAAAGTAATAAATGTAGAAAAAATAATAATAGGTCTAAAATATTAAAAATTAAAATAAAAAAATACAAAAGAGAGAGAGGAAAAAAAGGAAAACTGCACAGAGATGCAAAAGCCCAACCTAGAGGTAGAGGTTTATAACAACAATAAAAAATGTAAATAATAATTTTTAAAAGGTCAAAATCTTAATTGTATTCCTTAGTGCCAATAAAATCTTAGTGCCAATAAAAACTACAACTGGGAAAAAAAAGAAAAAAAAATAATAATCCAAAAGAATCTACAGAACAAGTCAAAAAATAAGAATAATAAATACTTTTCTAGTGTCACTGCTGTCAGAGTCCTTTTCTTTGCTGGGAGTCATAGTCCCCCTCAACTCCCTAAGATGCCCTCCAACACTGTGCTGATCGCTGGACCTGCTGTGGGGGCTGTTCAGGTTCAAATCTGGTTCTACTCCTGTGTGTTCTTGCCTCCAATATCCATAACTATCAGAATTAGTGCATTTTCTTTTGTTGGAGCTCTTGATGGCCTTTAATATATTTAACACACGCAGAGTCTACCTAGTTGATTGTGTGGATTTAATTGTAGCTTGCACTGCTGGTGGGAAGGTTTTGGGTCTTATTCCTTAGCCACACTGCCCTTGTGGCTTTATTCCCACTTCTACATGTGGGTCGTCCACTAGGGTTTGCTCCTGAGGCTGCCTTGGAAGACTTGGGTTTGCCCCTGTGAAGGTCAGGTGTGGAGATAGTGCAGCTGCTTGGGTCTCAGGGGTTCTGGCAGCACCAGGAACTCAGAGCAGTGGCAGCTAGGGGAGTAGGAAATATAGTACTCTAGAAGGGTATGGCATTGATCGCTGAAGAAGGCTTTCTTATCTCTTCTTGATATTCTTTGGAACTCTGCATTCAGATGTTTATATTTTTCCTTTTCTCCTTTGCTTTTCACTCTCTTCTTTTCACAGCTATTTGTAAGGCCTCCCCAGAAAGCCATTTTGCTTTTTTTGCATTTCTTTTGCATGGGGATGGTCTTGATCCCTGTCTCCTGTACAATGTCACAAATCTCATTCCATAGTTCATCAGGCACTCTATCTATCACATCTAGGCCCTTAAATCTATTTCTCACTTCCACTGTATAATCATAAGGGATTTGATTTAGGTCATACCTGAATGGTCTAGTGGTTTTCCACACTTTAGTCTGAATTTGGTAATAAGGAGTTCATGATCTGAGCCACAGTCAGCTCCTGGTCTTGTTTTTGTTGACTGTATAGAGCTTCATCTTTGGCTGCAAAGTATGTAATCAATCTGATTTCGGTGTTGACCATCTGGTGATGTCCATGTGTAGAGACTTTTCTTGTTTTGTTGGAAGAGGGTGTTTGCTATGACCAGTGCATTTTCTTGACAAAACTCTATTAGTCTTTGCCCTGCTTCATTCTGCATTCCAAGGCCAAATTTGCCTGTTACTCCAGGTGTTTCTTGACTTCCTACTTTTGCATTCCAGTCCCCTATAATGAAAAGGACATCTTTTGGGAGTGTTAGTTCTAAAAAGTCTTGGAAGTCTTCATAAAACCGTTCAACTTCAGTTTCTTCAGTGTTACTGGTTGGGGCATAGACTTGGATAACTGTGATATTGAATGGTTTGCCTTGGAGACAAATAGAGAGCTTTCTGTCGTTTTTGAGATTTCATCTAAGTACTACATTTCCGACTCTTTTGTTGACCATGATGGCTACTCCATTTCTTCTGAGGGATTCCTGCTGGCAGTAGTAGATATAATAGTCATCTGAGTTAAATTCACCCATTCCAGTCCATTTTAGTTCGCTGATTCCTAGAATGTCGACGTTCACCCTTGTCATCTCTTGTTTGACCACTTACAATTTGTCTTGATTCATAAACCTGACATTCCAGGTTCCTATGCAATATTGCCCTTTACAGCATCGGATCTTGCTTCTATCACCAGTCACATTCACAACTGGATATTGTTTTTGCTTTGGCTTCATCCCTTCATTCTTTCTGGAGTTATTTCTCCACTGGTCTCCAGTAGCATATTGGGCACCTAATGACCTGGGGAGTTCCTCTTTTGGTATCCTATCATTTTGCCTTTTCCTACTGTTCATGGCATTCTCAAAGCAAGAATACTGAAGTGGCTTGCCATCCCCTTCTCCAGTGGACCACATTCTGTCAGAAATAGAGGAAAATAACAGAATGGGAAAGACTAGAGATCTCTTCAAGAAAATTAGAGATAGCAAGGGAACACTTCATGCAAAATGGGCTCGATAAAGGACAGAAATGGTCTGGACTTAACAGAAGCAGAAGATATTAAGAAGAGGTGGCAAGAATACACAGAACTGTAGAAAAAAGATCTTCATGACCCAAATAATCATGACGATGTGATCACTAATCTAGAGCCAGACATCTTGGAATGTGAAGTCAAGTGAGCCGTAGAAAACATCACTATGAACAAAGGTAGTGGAGGTGATGGAATTCCAGTTGAGCTGTTTCAAATCCTGAAAGATGATGCTGTGAAAGTGCTGCACTCAATATGCCAGCAAATTTGGAAAACTCAGCAGTGGCCACAAGACTGGAAAAAGTCAGTTTTCATTCCAATTCTAAAGGAAAGGCAATGCCAAAGAATGCTCAAACTACCACACAATTGCACTCATCTCACATGCTAGTAAAATAATGCTCAAAATTCTCCAAGCCAGGCTTCAGCAATACGTGAATCATGAACTTCCTGATGTTCAAGCTGGTTTTAGAAAAGGCAGAGGAACCAGAGATCAAATTTCCAACATCTGCTGGATCATGGAAAAAGTAAGAGAGTTCCAGAAAAACATCTATTTCTGCTTTATTGACTATGCCAAAGCCTTTGACTGTGTGGATCACGAGAAACTGGAAAATTCTGAAAGAGATGGGAATACCAGACCACCTAACGTGCCTCTTGAGAAATCTGTATGCAGGTCAGGAAGCAACAGTTAGAATTGAACATGGAACAACACACTTGTTCCAAATAGGAAAAGGAATACGTCAAGGCTGTGTATTGTCACCCTGCTTATTTAGCTTATATGCAGAGTACATCATGAAAAACGCTGGCCTGGAAGAAACACAAAATGGAATCAAGATTGCCGGCAGAAATATCAATAACCTCAGATATGCAGATGACACCATCCTTATGGAAGAAAGTGAAGAGGAACTTAAAAGCCTCTTGATGAAATTGAAAGAGGAGAGTGAAAAAGTTGGCTTAAAGCTCAAAATTCAGAAAACGAAGATCATGGCATCTGGTCCCATCTCTTCATGAGAAATAGATGGGGAAACAGTAGAAACAGTGTCAGACTTTATTTTTTTGGGCTCCAAAATCACTGCAGATGGTGACTGCAGGCATGAAATTAAAAGACGCTTTCTCCTTGGAAGAAAAGTTATGACCAACCTAGATAGCATATTCAAAAGCAGAGATATTACTTTGCCAACTGAAGTCAGTCTAGTCAGGCTGTGGTTTTTCCATTAGTCATGTATAGATGTGAGAGTTGGACTGTGAGGAAGGCTGAGTGCCGAAGAATTGATGCTTTTGAACTGTGGTGTTGGGAAGACTCTTGAGGGTCCCTTGGACTGCAAGGAGATCCAACCAGTCCATTCTGAAGGAGATCAACCCTGGGATTTCTTTGGAAGGAATGATGCTAAAGCTGAAGCTCCAGTACTTTGGCCACCTCATGCGAAGAGTTGACTTATTGGAAAAGACTCTGATGCTGGGAGGGATTGGGGGCTGGAGAAGAAGGGGATGACAGAGGATGAGATGGCTGGATGGCATCACTGAGTCTTTGGACGTGAGCCTGAGTGAACTCTGGGAGATGGTGATGGACAGGGAGGCCTGGCGTGCTGCGATTCATGGGGTCACAAAGAGTCGGACACGACTGAGTGACTCAACTGAACTGAGAATGTTATGGCAACAAATATTGGCCAATGCAGTCCAGTATTCTTGCCTGGAGAACCCTTCCTCTCTGAAAGAGAAGCCTGGCAGGCCACAGTCTACAGGGTTGTGTAGAGTTGGACATGAGCGAGTGATCCTGCACACACAGATGCAAGGCATTTTTGCCTGTAGCAGCCCTACCCCTGTGAAAGTTAAGCATGAAGGTAGTGCTGCTGCTTGGCCTGCAGGGACTCTATGTGTGCAGAGATACAGACTGCCTCCGCTGCAAGAGTTATGGTCTTTTCAGTGTCTTTTTTAGAGCCTCTTGTAGCTGGCGATCAGCAGGCCTCTTTGGCTAATCTTTCTCTGTAGCTCTGCCCACTCAGGCACTCAGAGGGCTCCCTTGCTTGGGGTCCTTCTCTGTTGGATTACACCTTAGGCACATAGAGGGGCTCCCGTGACTAGGATCCTACTCTGCGGATTGGTATGTCAGGCACTTAAAGGGGAACCCTGGCTGGATTCCTACTCTGTAGTTCAGTGTCAGGCATTTGATGAGCCAGCCTTTCTACTGCTCAGCTGCTGACACTGGCGCATGGGGGGAGAGAGGCTATGGTGATGGCACCACCCCACTATGAGTGACTCAGCAGTATCACCTTGCCTCCTTGGCTGCCTGGCTTTCCTCCACCAGCATTTCTCACCACAATCCCCTTCCTCACATCCCCTCAATCCATCTCTCCCCTGTCAACAGCAGCCCTTGCCCTAGGATTGCTCCACAATCCCTAAACTCCAGCTCCCAACTGCTGCACCTTCCAGGGGACCTGTTTCCCTGTCTGGGGTATGTATGGCTGCAGCAAGGACTGCCTGATTCTCATTCCATTTACACTGCCACAGATCAGCTGTTTCACTCTCAGCCTAAAATGTTTCTCTTCTCACTCAGACAATAGCCTGATGCGGGGATTGGACCCCTGCTTCAGTACCCCACTGTCCGAGGGCAGGTACAGTCCTACTAACACTGCTGTTTTCCCCTCTAGTTTTTTTTATCCTACCAAGTTTTGCATGGTTCTATTTTTTTTTTTCCTCCTGTTAGGTACTCCTGTCTGCTCTCAGCTGGTGTTCTGCATGCACTTCTGTGTCTGAAGGTGTATTCCTGATGTATCTGTGATGACAGGTATACTCCATGTCCACCTACTCCTCCACCATCTTGTTCTCCTCCCACTTTTTTTTTTTTTAAGGAAATCACATATCCTCAGTTCTTTTAAAAGTTAAGTTAAAATACAATTCCCAAAGTGAACCAAACTTCAAAAACATAAAGGATAAATGAAGCTAGGAAATGTCACTAAGAGAAGTAAAGCAGGCTGTAATTAATCAATTATTGAATAAATGGAAGAAAACAACATGTATTTTTAAAGCTAGTTTTAATAAAATACATTTAATTGTCTGCACTTTGGAGCCTTCACTAGGCAGTGGGACCAAGAGTTCCATCTGTGTGTAATTTTAAATGAATGCAGATCCTCCCCACTTTCCCCTTTGGCTCCATGGCTAATGAGAAAATGGAAAGTATTTTGATCTAAATAGCACCATTTGAATATAACACTATTGATTTCCTTACTATTCACTCTTCATTTTACTGTCTTGAGAGACAGGAGATTTTATTGGATGAGACATAAAGCTGAAGTCCTAACTAGTTGTGGTCATTAAGCATTACAGGGCACATTTTTTAGAGAGTAGGATGGTTAGCTTACACCCTGGCCCAGTTCCAAACTATGTAAGGACAGCCTAGTGACCTAAATTATCTGTATTTCTACAAACAAGAAATAGTTTTCTCTCAAGCTCCATGCCACAAACTGCAAAGTTCTGGTTATTTTCTATTAAACTCCTGCCAATTTTCACTCTAAAAATGACTACATTTGAGTTAACTGAATGTGTATTTGAAAATATGAAATCTTACCTTATATGATCATTGATATTCCATATAGAATTAAGTTAATTGTATTATTATATATATAATGTCATATTATATATATGATAAAGACATAATTTTGAGGCTTCCCAAGTGATGGTAGTGGTAAAGAATTTGCCTGCCAATTTAGGAGACAAAAGAGATGCAATTTCAACCCCTGGGTCAGGAAGTTCCCCCAGAGGATAGGATGACAACCCACTCCAATATTCTTGCCTGGAGAAACCCATAGACAGAGAAGTCTGGCAGGATATGATCCCTAGGGTTGGTCACAAGGAGATGGACATAACTGGGTGACTGAACTGAACTGAACTGAACTGAAGCAACTTAGCACACACCCAAAAAGACATAATTTAGAAATGTAGTAGAATATGTTTGTCTAGTTTATTTCAGTGAAAGTATATTAAGTATCTACTAGGTAAATATGTTATGCTGCTGCTGCATACTACACAGTAAAAATGCAAACAACTGGTCACTGTCTTCAAGAAGCAAAAGGTTTGCTAAATGATACAGTTAAGTAAATAGGTATTTTCTGTATCACATGGTAAAAGTTACAAAATTTATAAACAAGGAAAATGAAGATAGTCTCCTAACCCCACAAGGGATGGTTGTGAAAAAGAGGTCAGATGAGGTGGTCATATATTTCATATTTTTGTTTACTTATAAAAAGAAAGATGAAGAGAAATTAAATGTAGGAAATGAGCAAAGAAAATTGAATACAGAGGAAATAATATTAGCAAAGTCAGAGAGGCTTGATGTGGAATGGGGCATGAAATCTTTATCAGTGTTTGTGTTCTGAGAATAAGTAAACAGAGAATAGAAACAAAACTATATAAGATTTTGTCCGTTTTTTCTTGGTGTCAACAGATTATTTGCTTTTACTATAAAATATGTCTATTCTAAAATATAATCTTTGAGCCTCCTCTAACTCCATAGGAGAAGAAAAGCTGGGTGTCAGATTTGCTGCAAGTGAAGCCTAGCAGAGTAAGAAAGCTTATGAGCAATGAAAACTATTAAAAAGGTTTAAGTAGGCAACATGTCAGAATTACATGCTATATTTGTAGTATAAATAAGTTATTTTTATAATTATGATAATTACAAAAGGATAATTTTGAAACTGGAAAAACGTCTTCAAGTTACAAGACTAACTAGAAATGATAAGATCACAACTAGTGGGAGAGCCGACTGGTAGAGAGTGGTTACTTTTTCCAGAATACGACCCTAAGCTTTACTAGGTACAAACAAAAGCTGAAAAAAAAAAGCCTGAAAAGTATTTGCTTTTTATATACTCTAACATGATTTGCACGCAGGGGTAGACCAGGATTTTTAGAAAAAGCTAAACACTGAAGAAATGTTATTGCTTCACATCCTAAAACGCTTTCTAAATTTTGTTGTTGCATATTTCTGTATATTTTGTATATTTACGTTTTTTATTACTGTTTCATCTTTTACAGGTTTTATATAATTATTGGATAATTCAGAACTGGCTATATTAATATAATATTGCTTAAATTTTTGAAAGTGCTTCCAAAAGATTGTATCTTATTTATTTCAATATCAACTGTACTGATTAATTCAAATTTGGCCATTTGGGGCCTGATCTTCAATTAATAGAAGGAATAGCTTCATGGTTTGCAGGAAGGAACCATGAACCAAGAAGCCTTCATCTAACACAATTGCTAATGAAATTGAAGGCATCAACAATTAATATTATTCTGTATATTGCTTTTTTATTTTTTTTTTAATGGAACCAAGTACACTGCTCACTTACTGGGAGCAGGTAATGATTACCATTATTCTGCAGAGGTAAATGTTTTCTCTAGGGGAAAAAAAAAAAAAGATTATTCATTTTATGTAAATTTATTAAAAAATCAGTTTGCAAGGGCTTCCATAATATATACTAGAGATTCAGTGACTTAAACAATTGAAATTTATTTTCCCACCAATCCAGAGGCTTGACATTCAAGATCAAGGAGCCATCACTGTTGGTTTCTTTTGAGATCTCTTATTCTTGGTTTGCAGATGGTCTCTTTTCTTTGTCTTCATATGATTCTTTTAATGTTTATGTCTGGGTTCTACCAGTCATTTTATAATAAGGACCACCCATATGATTCACCTTACAATAATTACTATATTAAAGATTCTAAGAGGTACCAGGGAGTAGGGTTTCAATAGGTGAATTTGGAGGGAAAACACAACCCAGTCTATGTTGCTGTTGTTGTTGTTGTTGTCAGTCGCCAAGTCATGTCCAACTCTGTGACCCCATAGACTGCAGCATGCCAGATTTCTCTGTCCCTCACCATCACCCAGAGTTTGCCCAAGTTCATGTCCATTGAATTGGTGATGCCATCCAACTGTCTTATCCTCTCTCTAACTCTTCTTCTACCTTCAATCTTCCCCAGCATCAGGGTCTTTTCCATTGAGTCAGCTCTTCACATCAGGTGGCCGAAGTTTTGGAGTTTCAGCTTCAGTTTCAGTCTTTCCAATGAATATTCAAGGTTGATTTTCTTTAAGATTAACTGGTTTGATCTTCTTGCTGTCCAAGGGGCTCTCAAGAGTCTTTACCAGCACTACAGTTTGAAATCATCAATTCTTTGGTGCTCTGCCTCCTTTATTGTCTAGCTCTCACATCTGTACATGACTACTGGAAAGAGCATTCTATATGGAACTTTGCAAAGAGATGTCTTTATTATTATTATTATTATTTTTAATGTGCTGTCTAGGCTGTCATAGCTTTCCTGCCAAGAAGCAATCTTCTTCTCATATCATGGCTGCAGTCACCATCTACAGTGATTGTAGAATCCAAGAAAATGGAATCTGCCTCTACTTCCATTTGTCTTGAAGTGATAGGACTGGAAATCATGACCTTAGTTTTTTGAATGTTGAGTTTTAAGCCAGCTTTTTCACTCTCTTCTTTCACCCTATCAAGAGGCTCTTCAGTTCCTCTTCGCTTTCTGCCAACCAAGTAGTATCATCTGCATATCTGCGGTTGTTGATATGTCTCCTGGAAATCTTGACAGCAGCTTGTAAATCATCCTGCTCAGCATTTTGTTTGATGTCCTCTGCATATTAGTTAAATAAACAAGGTAACAATAAACAGTCTTATTATAATCCTTTTCCAATTTTGAACCAAATGTAGCCTATAAAAGCATCTAAATGCAAAATATTTTAAAACTGAATTTAAGCTATGAAAGGCTATTAAGAAATGTGGCATAAATCATGAGTAAGGAAATAATGCTTTACTACATCCATCTATGTAATGTGCTTAAAAAGGTACTTCTGAGAGAAATCTTTCCAACTGTTTTTGGAATAGGAAAAATTGTCAAATAATTGACACATAGGAGGTGATTCAAAAATACAACAGAGTGAAAACTAATGAAGGAAAAAAAAATGGGAGAAAGAATTCAAGAAAAACAACTCTACTTGTGATATGATATCAAACTAGGAAATTATGGGATTCTGGAGATAGACAGACATGAACAGAGATAGGATAGGTGCTGGAAAGCTAAGAATTTGTGGTTTATTTGTGATGCAGTGGAGAAACTTGATCAGACAAATAAGAAGAGAAATGATTGCTTATTGTAAGATCTTGAAAAGCCTGAATTAAATGGGCCAGAATGGGAGGGAGGATGTAAAAAATAAAGTCAGTGCATAGAGCTGACTGATCACAGCTCTGTATATGATGATATGATGAATTAGAAAGAATAGCTGACTATGAAGAATTGCTTGGGATGTGCCTATAATATTTACTAATAATTGAATACTATTATGTACCAAGCACCAGACTGAATAGTTTATAAGCATTATTTTTATCTAATTTTCACAGCAACTCTGACATTTGGTGATTTACTCTTGATCACAAATCAAGTAAGGAGCAAAGCTTGCATTGAAGTCCTGGCTCATCTTCTCCAAGGTCCATGGTCTTCATTACTATACTCTACTGGTCATCAGGGGCAAGAGCTACAAAAGTGGACTTGAACCTTTTCTGGGAGAGGAGAATAAAGATCAAAAACAAGAGACAGAAAATAAAATTGTGCTTAGCATCTAACTTAGATTATCCCACTTAATTCTCACTGTAGTATAGAAGTGAGACCATTACTAAACGTTTAAAACATGTAAAAATAGATAAACAAAACAGTGAAAAAAAAAAAAAACAACTTACCAAAGGACACCCACAAGTAATAGGTGGCAGAGCCAGGACACAGGTCCAGGCATCAAGATTCTAGGGCCCTACTATATCCAAGGTGCTACGTAAGCTAAATAGTAAGATTATCAACTTCCACTGAAATGCTAATCTGAAGGAAAGGTGACAAGACAAGATTGAAAAAATAAGGGAACTTTTCAGACACACTGGTTGGGAAAATGGGCTCTTCCAAGAGAAGTAATCAGATTACCATATTCCTTTCTTCATCCATTCACTTTGAAATTGATTATATACATATATATATATATAATCATATACGTATATATGCAATCATACATATGATTACATATGCACATATGTGTGTGTATATATATATATCATATATATATATGTATATGATATATATATAGCTTCACTGATGGCTCAGATGGTAAAGAATCTCTGTGTAATGCAGGAGACCAGGATTTGATCCCTGGAGTCAGGAGGAAGATCCCCTAGAAAAAGGAATGGCTACCCGCTCCAATATTCCTGCCTGGAGAATTGCATGTACAGAGGACCCTGGCAGGCTTGGAAGCCCATAGGGTTGTTAAGAGTCGGACATGACTGAGTGAGTAACACTTTCACATATGAAACTAAAAGTGAAGTGCAAGTGTTAGTCATTCTGGATTGCTAGGGCTGCCATAACAGGGACCACACACTGGATGGTTTAAATAATAATTTATTGTCTCACAATATTGGAAGCTGAAACTCTAAAGTCAAGGTGATAAAACAGTTGGTTATTCCTAAGGACAATGAAAGAAAGATATATTCAAGGCTTTTTATTTGGCTTTCAGATAACCATTTAACATGTTTACATGGCCTTCTCTTTGAGTGTGTGCCTGTATCCTAATTTCTGTCTTTTATGAGGGACCAGTTATATTGGATCTAGGACCATCCTAATGACCTCATTTTAATTTGATTAGCTCTGTAAAGACCCTGTCTCCAAATGAGGTACTGGGTGTTAGAATTTCAATCTTGAACTTTCTTGGGAATGTGTTCAGTTAAATGTCCAAGTTCGTTACTTATAAAATCTGCTTCTAGATAAACATAGCACTCAGTTTGGCTAAGTTCTCTCCATTATGTAGAAGTAATCTCATTTCCTCCATTTTGCATAACATGTTCCTCATTTCTTTCTGAGGAAAGAAATGTTTCCTCATTTCTCTCATCAGAAGAACCTTCAACATTCATATTTTTTACCAATATTCTGCTTATGATGTTACATCTGTTCCTTAAAACAACACCGGAATTTTCTTCAATGCTCCTTACTTCCTCTGGCAGTATATAAAAACCATATTTCATTCAGTAGTCTGTGCAGGGGAATCTAGGCTTTTTCTATTATGCTTCCTAAAATGTTTCCAATTCCTACCTATTATGGAATTATAAACCATATAATAGGTTTATATTCCATATTTTAGGTACTTGTTACATCAGCATATCACTTCCTGATATGAAAATATTTATATATATATATGACCGAGGGGGTTGGCAATGCAGTTTAAAATCTGTCTTAAGGCCCCCCAGGAAAGGTGTATTTGATCTTTCAGGCACTAGCTGAAGCTGCCAGAGAAGGCTGAGTGGTAATGCAATTTATACTATCACATCTTGATTATGCACTCTCTTCTTTTCTATTGTGTGTAAGCTACTGTTTACAAATTAAAATAATTCTTCACTTAATTCTAGAGAAAGTGAGCATCAGTAGTAAGCATCATCACACATTGATGTGTCTCTGTAGATAGGGGATATTCTTTTCTTTTTTTAAGAAACTAAAATTTTGAGTAAAGAAAATAAGATGATACTCTGTAGATTTACTGAAAAATCTACAGAGAAACAAATAGGCTTACTAGTTGATATTCAGGAGGATCCAAGAGGCAAGTTTTTTGTTTTTTTGTTTTTTTTTTTGCTTCAATTTTTGATAGGATAAGTTTGCTCTCCCCAAATTTGTCAAATCAGAGTATATTCTGTGAACAGAAAGGAGAAAGAATCCTATAGTAAGGTAAATTTTGTCCTCACAATAAGTCTTGCTAGAGAAGTAGAAGACCCAGGAGCTGAAACCAGCATTGAGTAACAAATTTCAAGGAAGAGCTACATTGACTACCCAGATAAGATATTCATTTTCCTGTGTCAAGGTGACTCAGGTAAAAAGCACTCTACTGTGGAAATGTGAACATGCCCAGAAGATAAAATGTCCAGTTTTAAGGGTTTTCCATGCCCATGGAGTAAAAAGCCAGCTTATATAGTAAATGAATATATTGTAAAGGAATGAAGTGAAACCAAAATCAAGATATGTCTTTACTATATCACAAGGAATGATTGTTTAGCACAAGAAAGATTAGACAGATATACAGACAAATTAATCAATTTTTAAATAAATGCTTTTGTAATCTAAATAATCTTAAACTCAAAATTCTGTTTTAAGATGTCTAATTTTTCTTTCAACTTTTCCAAATGCTTCTATGTGGCCTTTTAATTGACCAGAGCAGTGATTTAGAAAAGGATAACCTTTCAGCTAATTCATATTATAATTTTCTTTACACAACTTGTTTTGTGTAAGGAGAAAATCATGAAATGTGCTAATGGCAACAGTGAGGTCAAGAAGAAAGAAAGGAGGGAAGAGATTTAGCCTTGGGATTATGGCCAAAGAGAATGGTAAATGGTGTTGTTGTTTCAGTTGAATGCACACATGGTAAAAACAAAAAACAAATTAAATGTGTCAAGGAGAGAGCATTAGGGGATAAAGCAGAGGTATGTGAAGCAAGCTTTGAAGAACTAGGGATACACCTAAATGTTCTTATACATTATGTTGTCCTATCAAAAGAATAAATGTGCAAGTGGAAGAATTTTTAAAACTACAAAAAAAAGTTTAAATAAAAAACAAAACAATTTTACTCCAAATAAAATCTATTTAGGTATTTAAATTTTATTTAAACAGTGTATGTAATAAAAAATAAGTGTACTGGTTTCAGAAGACAAAAAAGGTGAGGAGTCATAGTGAATTTTTTAGTGTATTATCCACTTCTAAAAACATATGCTCAGCATTAGAAGAAGAAAAAGAAGAAAAACATCCATATTTCAATGATTGAAAAATGTGACATTTTAACTATTAGGTTGGTGAAAAGCAATTGTGGTTTCAGACCGCAAATTTTAAGTCATTATAACTAGACTCAAATACATTTTTATATTAATCAAAGTAAGAATCACTGCAAATCAATACATTTTTGCCAATGAGAAATAAGTTTGTTTATCCTGTAGCATAAAAATCCATACTTTGGGATTCAATGAACTCTTGGAAAGCATTTTCTACCTCCTGCTGGTTGTGGGAGCATTTTCTCTGGAAAATTTTGTTGAGATTTTTGAAGAAGTGATAGTTCATTGCCTAGAGGTCAGGCAAACATGGCAGATGAGACAAAATTTTGTACCCAATTTGTTTAACTTTTGAAGCATTGGTTGTGTGATGTGCAGTTGGGTACTGTCATGGAAAAGAGTTGGGTCCTTTCTGTTGACTAATATTGGCTGCAGGTATTGCAGTTTTCATTGCATCTCATCAATTTGTTGAGGACACTTCTCAGATGTAATGGTTTTGCTGGGATTCAGACAGGTGACATGGAACAAACTGGCAGCAGATCACCAAACAGTGGCCACACCTTTTTTTGGTGCAAATTTGTCTTTGAGAAGTGTTATGGAACTTCTTTGTGAGCTGGTCATCACTGGTTGCTATATAAAATCCACTTTTCATTGTGTGTTACAATGCAATTGAGAAATTGTTCATTGTTCTCACATAGAATAAGAGAAGACAACACTTTAAAAAGACACTTTTTTGATTTGTGGTCAGCTCATGGGCTTCCCTTATGGCTCCACTGGTAAAGAATATGCTTGCAATGTCAGAGATTGGGGTTCAATCCTTGGGTTGGGAAGACCCCCTGGAGTAGGGAAAGGGTGCCCATGCCAGAATTCCAGCCTGGAGAATTCCATGGACTATATAGTCCATGGGGTTGTAGAGAGTCAGACACAACTGAGCGACATTCACTTCACTTCACTTCATGAGGCACCCATTTAGCGAGGTTTTTTCACCTTCCCAATTAGCTTCAAATGTGCAACAATCATAGAATGGTCAATATTGAGTGCTTTAGCAACTTTTGTAGTTGTAAGAGGATCAGCTTCAATGATCCTCTCACTTGGTGCTTATCAAATTCCAATGGCTAGCTTCTGCACTCTTCATCTTCAATGCTGTTATCTCCTTTCAAAACTTCTTGAACCATCACTGCACTATATGTTCATTAGCAGTTTCTGGATCAAATGTTTCATTGATGTTGCAGATTTTGTCTGCTACTTCATGATCCATTTTGAACTCAAATGAGAAAATGACTAGAATTTGCTTTTTGTCTAACATCATTTCTCTAGTCTGAAATACACATAAAATAAGCAGCAAGCAATTCCATTAGCAAAAAATAAATAAACAAAATAATAAATGTGTGGAGAAGGCAATGGCACCCCACTCCAGTACTCTTGCCTGGTAGGCTGCAGTCCATGGGGTCGCGAAGAGTCAGACACGACTGAGCGACTTCACTTTGACTTTTCACTCTCATGCATTGGAGAAGGAAATGGCACCCCACTCCAGTATTCTTGCCTAGAGAATCCCAAGGATGGGGAAGCCTGGTGGGCTTCTGTCTATGGGGTCACACAGAGTTGGACAAGACTGAAGCAACTTAGCAGCAGCAAGAAATGTGTATTAAAACTATGTATAACATAACTACATTGATTTAAGAATGTGTTCCAATATCAAACAGTACATTTCAACAATGCAAAACCGCAATTTCTTTTGCACCAATCTAAAACTTTCCCATATATTATAGTGATTTTCTTTTGTGCTAAACTTGTGAGAATTTTTATTTAAAATTGTAAACTTGGCAAGAGAATAAATGTCAGTTTTCTAATTCATTTCTTCTTTCCATGTCTTACGTTATTATCTAGTGCTTACACACACAATCCTTTCTTTACTATTGATTGGGTGTTGAGCCTTATCTTCATTGTTGTGTGTCTTTACTATTAAAGGAGGTCAAGATTTCCTTTCCACTAGTTATTTCCTACATTAATCCACCAGTCCCATAAACTCCAGGTCATTTTCTTAAAATTTCAGCCTCTCACATTAAAAAAAAAAAAAAAAATACTTACCAGGAACTATTTAAAAGCCTTGCAGAGAAAGTGGTATGAAGGAAGCAGAGATTCACATGATAGATATATCTCCTTCCCTGTGTATTTTTATTGTTTGAGAAAGCACAATACATCATATACTATCTAAATATTGATTACCCTTATTTATCTATTATAACAGCTACTCAGGCAAAAAAGTTTATAAGCAAATAGAATTAGCATAAGACCTAAACATAAAGCAGAGAAAATTCTCTAATATCACTTCCAAAAGTGAAGACAGATATAAAGGACAGAAAGCTAGTCAAATTATTTTCAAACCTTGTAAGTAGGAAATATCTGTATTAGTTTCTAATCTATACTGAATCTCAGGATCAGTAAGTCATTTATAATCCTATTTCATAATACTGACAAGTCTTCTTTTGCGGTTTCTATTTACTATGCTCCAGAAAGCCTCTTGATGAAAGTAAAAGACAAGAGTAAAAAAGTTGGCTTAAAGCTCAACATTCAGAAAATGAAGATCATGGCATCTGGTCTCATCACTTCATGGGAAATAGATAGGGAAACAGTGGAAACAGTGTCAGATTTTATTTTCTGGGGCCCCAAAATCACTGCAGAAGGTGATGGCAGCCATGAAATTAAAAGACGCTTACTCCTTAGAAGAAAAATCATAACCAACCTAGATAGCATATTCAAAAGCAGCGACATTACTTTGCCAACTAAGGTCCGTCTAGTCAAGGGTTTGGTTTTTCCAGTAGTCATGTATGGATGTGAGAGTTGGACTGTGAAGAAGGCTGAGCACCGAAGAATTGATGCTTTTGAACTGTGGTGTTGGAGAAGACTCTTGAGCATCCCTTGGACTGCAAGGAGATCCAACCAGTCCATTCTGAAGGAGATCAACCCTGGGATTTCTTTGGAAGGAATGATGCTAAAGCTGAAGCTCCAGTACTTTGGCCACCTCATGCGAAGAGTTGACTCATTGGAAAAGACTCTGATGCTGGGAGGGATTGGGGGCAGGAGGCGAAGGGGACGACAGAGGATGAGATGGCTGGATGGCATCTCTGACTCAATGGACGTGAGTCTGAGTGAACTCTGGGAGTTGGTGCTGGACAGGGAGGCCTGGCGTGATGCGATTCATGGGGTTGCAAAGAGTCAGACAAGACTGAGTAACTGAACTGAAGTGAACTGAACTGACACAAAATAAAAAAGTTCTATTTGCTAAGGTTTTTTTTTTTTTTTTTTTTTTCCCGTTAAAAGTTTCCTTGGCTTCAAGCAAGCAAACAATATATCTTTAATTCGAGAATATTTTATTTAATAAGTAATGTAACAATAATATTAGAGAAGATTAAATAACCTCTAATTAATTATATTTCTACTATACAGTTTTTATCTATTTGCCTTGACATTTTTCACACAGATTCAACCCTTTTGTTACTATAGTTTTGTATTTTGATTTTTGTAATTGATTTGAAATCTCAATTATTAAAAAAAAGACTTATGTCTTTGTTATTATGCACTTATTAGCTCAATAATTTTCATCTATTTGATGTATCATATTTTTAACAATTTCATTCCTCCATTTAAAACTAGCAAACTCAAAATTTAAGTGCTAAAATAGAACAAATTGATAACTTGGGAACTGTGTACATATCGCTAGCATTATAGAACTGAAATAGTTGACATCTGGTGATGAACACCACATATATTTTATAAGCACATTGTGTGTATGAGGACAGAAGGAGCTTTGCATCACTGTAGTTATCTAGTAGCTTTTGACTAAAAGGGGTTACTACAACAAGGTTTGAAAAGCTACAGTCCTTGGGAAGAGTGCCTGTTTGAGTTAATAAAGTTTCTTGAATAGTTGGGACAGAAACGTCATGAGCTACAAAACCTAAACCACCACATCAATGTAAGGACTAACCCCTAACATATTGTCTTATGTTTGTAGAGTAATGAAAAAAGATACATTTTTAACAAATCAACTGTTGAATAGGAGGAAAAGAGAGTGTTTGGACCAGTACAATTCTTTTTGCTCCTTCCCTCCATAAATCATTCCCATGGCTGTAGATTGACTATTCTTCCACCAATTTAATAGTGTCATTCTACCACTGCACTACTGAAAAACTACGTAGCTACACGTAGCTTTCAGACAGAGCTCTAATTTCACACCATGTTTACAGATGAAATGAAAAGATATTCTGATGTCATCATAAAAGTTTCATTCACAGTAGATATATACAATTTTCTATGACTGCAATCAATAGTTCAATATCATTATGTTTTATTCATAGCTTCCGATGCTCTTAGTTTTCCTTACATGAAATATTTTTTGTTCAGAATTTATTATTTTACATATGTTAACCCCCTAGTTGAACATTTTAATATTGTCAGTGTTTTATATTTACATAGTAACAAGTATTACAATGAAAATTCATGAAAGCCTTTTTAAACAAAATCTCAATATAATTCTTCAAACACTGTATTAAACTAAAATATGCTTGATTTGAGTAAAAGCCAGAATCATAAAAATACTATTCAGTAACATTACTTTGGTTTATATTCAGCTCTAAAATAAACTTTTTATTGAAGTCAGTCAGTTGAATAAAAATAAAAATTAAATGCAATTTTGTGATGTATCTGCTTCAAAATGTGAATTATCTTCAAAATGCTGAAACTAGAATGTAGACTTGAGAATTCCATATTTCAGCATGTTTAGAATTCTAATAATACATAACACAGGACATGTTTATTATTTTGTTTTCCAACTCAGTGTCAGGCACACATATCTGATCAGGAGCATCTGGTAAATAAGGAGTGAATGAATTAATACCAGACATCCTTGTATATAGAAATATTAGTATTTGAGACTTCAATTCTGCCTAGAAAACTCAGTGTGAAAAAGTATTATCAATTCAAATACAAGCTCAGATGAGTTATAATTGGTATACATGGATCCTCTTTACATAATGAAAATTCAAAATGGACAGCTACTTTAATGTTAGTTATCTTGAATGCTACCCAAGGTGATTACCAATAGAATCAAAGGCTTCCTTGTTATGCCTTGATTCTAACCTCTTTCTTCAGAAAAGACCATTCATAATGGTACAGTGTGGGCTCATCACAGTAATTAATTAATAATACGCTTTGCTCAGGAAGTTGTGGCAAAACAAAAAGAACTGTTTGAGATTGATTTTTGGAGGTCTTTTGAGTTTCACAGACACTCTTGTAGGGGAGCAGAAATCTATTCTCCCTAGCAGCAGAAAATGCTATATATAAGCTTGGCTTCTCTGATACTCAGTGTTCTTCATTTCTACCCACAAGACTCCTCAGCAGAACTTATTGCAAAACCCGTGGACCCTCAGGTCTCTAGTATTTGGCACCTGGCCTGTAAAATTCCAACTGACACTGTGGGGAAATTAGCAAGATGGCTCCATTCAGGCTCTCTAATCCCAGGCTCTCACGCCCTCTTGTACTATGCTCTGTAAACAATGACTTTTCACAGTTATGTAACAGCTGAGATCACTTACAGCACTTGGCTTGTGTGTCACAAGGTACTTGCTTGGTCACAGGTTACCTTGTGCAATGCACCTGTACAAGTTTCTCCATGAAAGCCCTGGCTGCTGCTGCATTGGAGCTACATTGGAGTGACATCACAGCTGTGTTATATGAGGTTGTGTCATGGCTGTGTTATAGTTATAGCTATGTTGTTGCTATGGCTGCTGTGTTAGCCAGGAGAGAGGCTGTGTTATGGCCACTGTGCCAATCAGGAAAGAATAAATTGTTTGCTCTTCCTATGACTCTTTGACTCTTCTTTCAGCCTCTTAACTCATGCTTCACCTACCCTGAGTTCAAAAAACATTGCATACACTGAGACAACTGGTGGTATGAGGAGGATCAGTCATACAGACACCAAATATTGTATTACTTTATTGACAGATTTGCACTGTCATGTTGCATCATAATAAGAAAGAAAAACAAGGGGCAAATTTCTTTCATTGAAATGCAGACTGATACTGCAGGCTCAGAAATATCAGATGCAGACATGTTTGTGTGACATAATAGGAGAGTGTGGATCATATGCAGATGACACCACCCTTATGGCTGAAAGTGAAGAGGCACTAAAAAGCCTCTTGATGAAAGTGAAAGAGGAGAGTGAAAAAGTTGGCTTAAAGGTGAACATTCAAAAAATGAAGATCATGACATCCAGTCCCATCACTTCATGGGAAATAGATGAGAAAACAGTGGAAACACTGTCAGACTCTATTTTTAAGGGGGCTCCAAAATCACTGCAGATGGTGACTGCAGCCATGAAATTAAAAGACACTTACTCCTTGGAAGAAAAGTTATGACCAAACTAGATAGCATATTCAAAAGCAGAGACATTACCTTGCCGACTAAGGTCAGTCTAGTCAAGGCTATGGTTTTTCATGTGGTCATGTATAGATGTGAGAGTTGGACTGTGAAGAAGGCTGAGCACCGAAGAATTGATGCTTTTGAACTGTGGTGTTGGAGAAGACTCTTGAGCATCCCTTGGACTGCAAGGAGATCCAACCAGTCCATTCTGAAGGAGATCAATCCTGGGATTTCTTTGGAAGGAATGATGCTGAAGCTGAAACTCCAGTACTTTGGCCACCTCATGCGAAGAGTTGACTCATTGGGAAAGACTCTGATGCTGGGAGGGATTGGGGGCAGGAGGATAAGGGGACGACAGAAGATGAGATGGCTTGATGGCATCATGGACGCAATGGACGTGAGTCTGAGTGAACTCTGGGAGTTGGTGATGGACAGGAAAGCCTGGCGTGCTGCGATTCATGGGGTCGCAGAGTCGGACACGAATGACTGAACTGAACTGAACTGTGGGCCTATTCTTTTGAATCTCTTCATGTTCACTCTGCTAGTAAGGATTTTCTATTTCTCTAGTATGCCTATTTTGATACTGTGAGACATTGTGAACTTTAACCCATAAGAGAAACTCTTTGGTGATAAAAGCTAAACAATAGTTTCAGATGATTATTTTTGAGAATCTGCAAAATAATGAAACAACTAATGGTGTATTGTGTGGAGAGAGGTATTTGAGTGTTTCTACTTGAATGTGTTTATGTGAGTGTGAATTGATTCTGAAAAAATTATGAACTTAACTGCATTCTTTGGAGGAAAAGGAACTAAGACTTCCTCAAATCTGCAAAGATTAGTTATTCCATAGTTCTTGATCTGAACTATCATACTAGCTGATCTAAAATTCTCAGCCACAGTAAAGTTAAATTGAAGGAAAATGAAGGTCATGGACATTTCAAAACTCACATGCCAAATGTTCTGAACAATACTGACCTATATTATTCCTCATAGAAACTAACCATCTAGTTTACTCCTTTTTTATTTTTTATTATGTAAGGAGTCTTTAGGTGCCTTCATTCAGTAGCATTATTATTGCTTCTGTTGGTAGAATGAAAAGACTACCCAGGATGTGTATATATATACATATACATATACATATACATATATATATACACATACATATATATAGTAATAAGAATGAGGCAAATGTAATGGTAAGAATAGAGCTAGCCAAACAATGTTCAGATATTAGACTATTATTTTCTTAGCAAGGCAGTTCCCACCATGATGGACTATAAGACTGCCTTTCCAATAAAGGTAGGAATTTCCTGCTTAGAAAAGCGTACACATCATATTGAGCTCCTAGGCAATTTAAATTACAAGCACAACATGAGCAAGCATTACCGGGAGCATAAAATCAAGTCTATGTACAAAAAAGTTGTTCTAGGCACAGATCCAAGAGGGTAGTAGAGGAAGAGAAATTAGGAGACAGAAAAGTAACATGTTGCAGAGATCAAAGGAAGACTGTGAGTCAAGGGCAGCCAATAAGTATGGTCACTGCACTGGCGGCATCAATTTAAAAACAAAGAACAAGAACGAAAAGCATGAACCTTGAAGCTGACCTTTTTGATAAGGAAAATGTCAGCTTTAAGTTGTGGTCTTTGGATGAGGCAGGGAAATGATATTAGAATGAAAGTAAGTAAGGTAAGCTCTGTAGACAGCAAAGATTGGGGCAGCTCCTAAATTTAATTTACTCCCTAGAACACCAAGTAAAATGTATGACTACTCCCAAGGTGAAATTGCCATTCTAAATGCTTTCTATAGAATGAGGGCAAATGCTGAAGCAAAGTAAATGTGCAAATATAATGGAGGAAGTTTATTGGTTTTGTTCTTAGAACTAATATCTCCCAATCTAAGAGTGTCAGATTGTAAAGTCACAGATCTTTGAGTAGAGGTGTCAGCTCACCCAGAGTGTATCTCAGGGATATGGTTGTTCATAGTGTGAATATTCTATATGTAGTTTCATTCTGGCATCATGATCTCAAAAGGGCTTGTTTCCTTGGGAACATGATAAGAACATGAGGATATGGCCCTCTAGAACTTGACTGGCTGTACAACCAGTGTACAGGTTTTCCTTTTTTTTTCTTTTTTCTCCCCTGTTTTTATCCTTTCAATGAAAATTCTTTTATCAGAAATTATATTCTTGGTGCTGCTTAAAATCTATTTTTGTCTCTAGGAAATTAGTTGTTAGTCCAGATTCCATGGAATTTCACCTGGTTTCTGTGAACATTCAATTTGTATGGGGTATGTTTTACCTATGACCAGTGCATTTTCTTGGCAAAACTCTGTTAGTCTTTACCCTGCTTCATTCCGCATTCCAAGGCCAAATTTGCCTGTTACTCCAGGTGTTTCTTGACTTCCTCCTTTTGCATTCCAGTCCCCTATAATGAAAAGGACATCTTTTTGGGGTGTTAGTTCTAAAAGATCTTGTAGGTCTTCATAAAAGCGTTCAACTTCAGTTTCTTCAGCATTACTGTTTGGGGCATAGACTTGAATAACTGTGATATTGAATGGTTTGCCTTGGAGACGAACAGAAATCATTCTGTCATTTTGAGATTGCACCCAAGTACTGCATTTCGGACTCTTTTGTTGACCATGATGGCTACTCCATTTCTTCTGAGGGATTCCTGCCCACAGTAGTAGATGTAATGGTCATCTGAGTTAAATTCACCCTTTCTAGTCCATTTTAGTTCGCTGATTTCTAGAATGTCGACGTTCACCCTTGCTATCTCTTGTTTGACCACTTCTAATTTGCCTTGATTCATGGACCTGACATTCCAGGTTCCTATGTAATATTGCTCTCTACAGCATCAGATCATACTTCTATCACCAGTCACATCCACAGCTGGGTATTGTTTTTGCTTTGGCTCCATCCCTTCATTCTTTCTGGAGTTATTTCTCCACTGATCTCCAGTAGCATATTAGGCACCTAATGACCTGGGGAGTTCCTCTTTTGATATCCTATCATTTTGCCTTTTCCTACTGTTCATGGCATTCTCAAAGCAAGAATACTGAAGTGGCTTGCCATTCCCTTCTCCAGTGGACCGCATTCTGTTAGATCTCTCCACCATGAACTGCCCGTCTTGGGTTGCCCCATGGGCATGGCTTAGTTTCATTGAGTTAGACAAGGCTGTGGTCCTAGCGTGATTAGATTGACTAGTTTTCTGTGAGTATGGTTTCAGTGTTTCTGCCCTCTAATGCCCTCTTGCAACACTTACCATCTTACTTAGGTTTCTCTTACTTGGCATGGGGTATCTCTTCATGGCTGCTCCAGCAAAGCCCAGCTGCTGTTCCTTACCTTGGATGAGGGGTATCTCTTTACTGCCACCGTTCCTGACCTTCAACTTGGGATAGCTCCTCTAGGCCCTCCTGTGCCTGCACAGCCATCACTCCTCAGGTTGCTCCTCCTGGCCCCCAGCCCTGGCCTCGGACGTGGCTGGCTCTTCAAGGTCACCGCCCCTGATCTCAGATGCCGGATGTCTCCTCCCGGCCACCACTGGCCTCGGACGTGGTGTAGCTCCTCCGGGCCGCTGCCCTGACCTCGGACATGGGGTGTCTCCTCCCGGCTGCAACTGACCTCGGACGTGGGGTTCTCCAAGCTAGACTTCAACAATATGTGAACCGTGAACTCCCTGATGTTCAACCTGGCTTTAGAAAAGGCAGAGGAACCAGAGATCAAATTGCCAACATCCAATGGATCATGGAAAAAGCAAGAGAGTTCCAGAAAAAAATATCTCTTTCTCCTTTATTGACTATGCCAAAGCCTTTGACTGTGTGGATCACAAGAAACTGCGGAAAATTCTGAAAGAGATGGGAATACCAGACCACCTGACCTGCCTCTTCAGAAATCTCTATGCAGGCCAGGAAGCAACAGTTAGAACTGGACATGGAACAACAGACTGGTTCCAAAGAGGAAAAGGAGTACGTCAAGGCTGTATATTGTCACCCTGCTTATTTAACTTATATGCAGAGTACATCATGAGAAACGCTGAAATGGAAGAAACACAAGCTGGAATCAAGATTGCAGGGAGAAATATCAATAAGCTCAGATATGCAGATGACACCACCCTTATGGCAGAAAGTAAGAGGGACTAAAAAGCCTCTTAATGAAAGTGAAAAGAGGAGAGTGAAAAAGTTGGCTTAAAGCTCAGCATTCAGAAAACGAAGATCATGGCATCTGGTCCCATCACTTCATGGGAAATAGATGGGGAAACAGTGGAAACAGTGTCAGACTTTATTTTGGGGGGGCTCCAAAATCACTGCAGATGGTGACTGCAGCCATGAAATTAAAAGACACTTACTCCTTGGGAGAAATGTTATGACCAACCTAGATAGTATATTCAAAAGCAGAGACATTACTTTGCCGACTAAGGTCCGTCTAGTCAAGGCTATGGTTTTTCCTGTGGTCATGTATGGATGTGAGAGTTGGACTGTGAAGAAGGCTGAGCACCAAAGAACTGATGATTTTGAACTGTGGTGTTGGAGAAGACTCTTGAGGGTCCCTTGGACTGCAAGGAGATCCAACCAGTCCATTCTGAAGGAGATCAATCCTGGGATTTCTTTGGAAGGAATGATGTTAAAGCTGAAGCTCCAGTACTTTGGCTACCTCATGTGAAGAGTTGACTCATTGGAAAAGACCCTGATGCTGGGAGGGATTAGGGGCAGGAGGAGAAGGGGACAACAGAGGATGAGATGGCTTGACGGCATCTCTGACTCGATGGACGTGAGTCTAAGTGAACTCCGGGAGATGGTGATGGACAGAGGCCTGACGTGCTGCGATTCATGGGGTCGCAAAGGGTTGGACACAACTGAATGACTGAACTGAACTGATGCTTTATCTATATGCATGTACAAATTTATATTGTTTTCCTTGTTTTTTCTTCCAGTTTTATTGAGATATGACTGACATACAGCACTATTTAAGTTTAAGATGTATAGCCTAATCACTTGACTTACATGCATCATGAAATGACTGTCACAATAAGCTTAGTGACTATCCACTGTCTCGTATAGAAACAACAATCAAAGAAAGAAAGAGAAATAGTTTCTTGGTATTAAAAATCTTAAGATTTACTGTCCAAATAACTTTCACATACAACATAAAGTGGGATCAGTTATATTTGCCATTTCATAAACTATTTCCTTAGTAGTTAATTGTCATATAACCAGAAAGTTTTACTGTTTGACTGCTTCCTCCAATGTCCTCTCCCCCAACTCCCTGCCTCTGGTAACCACAAATCTGGTCTCTTTTTCTACGATTTATATATTTGTTTTTGAAGTGTAATTGACCTACTATATTAAGGTAGTTCCTGTTACGGAAGATGATTTGATAATTCTAGAAATCTAGGTACATTTCTTTATATGAAAATATTGCATGCTTATTGAGTGTATCTGCCACACTATACGTTTCATAACTGTGACATTTATTTTGTATTGGGAAAATTTTATCTGTCAACATTTTTATGCCACTCACCACCCCTCTGGCAACCACTTGTTTCTTCTCTGTATCTGTAAGTTATGTCCTGTTCTGTTTGTTCAAGTATTTTGTTTGTTTTGTTCCATGTGTAAGGAAACTCACACAGCATTTATATTTCTCTGCCTGACTTATTTCACTTAGTGTAATACCTTCTAGATTCATCCAAGTTTTTGCAAATGGCAAGATTTTATTCTTTTATATAAGTATTATTTCACTGCATATACATACCATCTTCCATATCCATTCATCTATTTATGAGCACTTGACTTGTTTCCTGGGTTGCTTCCTACCCTTAGCAATTGTAACTAAAGATGCAATGAACATAGAGGTGCATATATTTTTTTCTATTTAGTGTTTTTATTCTTTGGATGAATTCCCACAACTAAAACTGCTGGATCATATGGTAGTTCTATTTTTAATTTTTTAAGGAATCTCCATGTATTTTTTTCCATAACAGCTGTACCAATTTACATTCCCACCAACAGTGCACAAGAGATTGTTTTTCTCCATATCCTCACCAATAATTGTTATTGCTTTTCTTTTTGAAAATAACTATACTAAATAGGTATGAGGTTATATCTTTCTGTGATTTTGATTCACTCTTCCCTGATGATGAATGATGCTAAACATCTTTGCATTTGATGTTGAATTGTATGAGTTTTACATTTTGGATATTAACCCCTTATCAGATACATCTTTTGTAAATATTTTCTCCCTCTGGTTAGGTGACCTTTTCTTTTTGTATAGTTTCCTTCATTGTTTAAGGGCTCTTTTAATTTGATGTAATCTTTTTTTGTACATTCTTGTCTTTGTTTCTTTTGCCTAAGGAGACATGGGCAAAAAAAAAAAAATATATATTACTAAGGTCAATGTCTAAGAGTTTACTTCCTACATTTTCTGGAAGTACTGTGGTTTCAGGTCTCAAATGCAAAGATTTTACACTGAAGCCTTCAATTACTTTTTTTTTTTTTAAGACAATTCACTGTATACATTTTATTTAGTTTTGCACACTCTTAATAAGAATGGAATAATTTTAACTTGAGCAATTTTTTTTTAACCAACACGAGGCTGCCTAAATATTACAAAGTGTTAAAATACAACAGAAATATACAAAAAAGACACTAATTATGATGTTATGTGTTTTATAATGCAAAATTATGGTTAGGAAATCATACAAAGACCACAGATTTGAATGAAATGAATACATTTTTAGCAAAACTTTGCATTTACAAACAAGCAAAAAAAAAAATTACCAAAAATGCACAAAGTTAGTGTTTATTTCCTTTGTGTTATATCCCTGAAACTTTTACCAATGTTATACGAGGAAAAGAAGAAAAACTAAAGTAAAACAAATGAAAAACTGAAATCAGAATAGTGAATATTATCAAGAAGAGAAACAAATAAAATTTAATAGACAGCAGCAAAGAGTACAGGACAGACAATACTGTAAAAAGAAAGAAAATTGCTGGAAAACTGTATGCATCATACTGTCTCAATGTGGCAAACTATACTCTTCATACAATAGAACATAAACTGAATATTTCCCTCATAATGTATAGAAATGCAAATTCTTTTTTTTTTTTTTTGTTTAATACTGCATATGAGTTAAATGTGTTTGTAATGGTTAATTCTATGAAGGTATTACAGAGTGGCCCAGGAACACATTTATGGTTTCCATGGATGATATGTACTGTTATTTTGATTAGGAAAATGGATGTTGTAACCAAAATTAACGTATATGTATATATGAATTCAGAAGTACAAGAAAAAGGAAAATGAGATATATCAGAAGCATTTAGATGGAAATCAAATTTAAATGCTCTACATTTTGCTGTTGAGGTTATTGATAGTTCTTCCTGCAGTCTTGATTTCAGCTTGTGCTTCATCCAGCCTGACATTTCATATGATATACTCTTTATATAAAGTAAATAGCAGGGTTAAAATATACGCCCTAGATGTACTCCTTTCCCAAATTAGAACCAGTTTGTTGCTGCATGTCTAGTTCTAACTATTGCTTCTTGACCTGCATACAGATTTCTAAGGAGGCAGATAAGATGGTCTGGTACTCCCATATCTTGAAGAATTTTCCACAGTTTGTTGTGATTCACACAAAGACTTTGGCATAGTGAATAAAGCAGAAGTAGATGTTTCTTTCTGGAATGCTCTTGCTTTTTCTATGATCCAACAGATATTGACAATTTGATCTCTGATTCCTCTGTCTTTTCTAAATCCAGCTTGAACATCTGGAAGTTCTTGGTTTATGTACTCTTAAAGACTGTTTTGAAAAATTTTGAGCATTACTTTGCTAGCATATGAGATGAGTGCAAACGTATAGTAGTTTGAACATTCTTGGCTTTGCTTTTCTTTGAGACTGGAATAACAGCTGACCTTTCCCAGTCCTGTGGCCACTGCTGAGTTTTCCAAATTTGCTGGCATATTGAGTGCAGCACTTTCACAGCATCATCTTTTAGGATCTGAAATAGCTCAGCTGTAAATCCATCACCTCCACTAGCTTTGTCCACTAGCTTAGTGATGCTTCCTAAGGCCCATTTGACTTCACCCTCAAATCTCAATAACCTCAGATATGCAGACGATACCACCTTTACAACAGAAAGTGAAGAGGAACTAAAGAACCTCTTGATGACTGTGAAAGAGGAGAGTGAAAATGCTGACGTAAAACCCAACAGTTACAAATCTAAAATCATGACATCCAGTCCCGTCATTTATTGGCAAATTCGTGGTGAAACAATGGAAACAGTGACAGACTTTATTTTCTTGGGCTGAAAAATCACTGCAGATGGTGACTGACTCCATGAATTTAAAAGACACTTGCTCCTTGGTAGAAAAGCTAAGACCAACCTGGACAGCATATTAAGAAGCAGAGACATTACTTTGCTGACAAAGGTTCATCTAATCAAGGCTATGATTTTTCCAGTAGTTATGTATGAGGCGAGGAGAAGGAAATGGCACCCCACTCCAGTACTCTTGCCTGGAGAATCCCATGGATGGAGGAGCCTGGTAGGCTGCAGTCCATGAGGTCGCTAAGAGTCAGTCACGACTAAGTGACTTCACTTTCACTTTTCACTTTTATGCACTGGAGAAGGCAATGGCAACCCACTCTAGTGTTTTTGTCTGGAGAATCCCAGGGATGGTGGAGCCTGGTGGGCTGCCATCTATGGGGTCGCATAAAGTCAGGCATGACTGAAGCGACTTAGCAGCAGCAGCAGCATTTATGATGTGAGATTTGAACCATGAATAAAACTAAGTGCTGACGAATTGATGCTTTTGAACTGTGGTGTTGGAGAAGACTCTTGGCCTGAAAGGAGATCAAGTCAGTCAATCCTAAAGGAAGTCAGTCCTGAATATTCACTGGAAGGACTGATGAAGCTCTGATACTTTGACCACCTGATGCAAAAAGCTGGCTCATTAGAAAAGACCCTGATGCTGATAAAGATTGAAGGCAGGAGGAAAAGGGGATGACAGAGGATGAGATGATTGGATGGCATCACTGACTCAGTGGACTTGAGTTTGAACAAGTTCTGGAAGTTGATGATGGACAGGGAAGCCTGCCAAGCTACACACCATGGGGTCACAAAGAATTGAACAAGACTGAGTGACTGACATGGCTGACTCTGCTTTCGAAGAGAGTTTGGTTCAGATTCCATATCTCAATTGCTTGATGCAGTCTCTTATGAAAATACTCAGAATGTGTCTTCTTAAACAAAAAAACATATTTTTAGTGGTGGAGCCAGTCATAGTAGCTGTGTCTGCATGGGACTGATAACCAATCACAATCTCTGAGGGAGAGCTAAATTTTTCTTGTCTACCTTTCCTAAAAAAAAAAAAAAAAAAAAAAAAAAAAAAAAAAAGAAAGAAAGAAAGAAAAGAAAAAAAATAGCAGCATGCCCATCTGTTCTCTAAAGGATCTTTAATATAGTGTTATAATGTTCTGGGTTAGCAACATCCTGGTTAGATTATGCTTTCTCTTCTGAAGGTGAGAAATTAGGAGTTGGGGTCGTTTCTCCTTCTACAGTCACCATCTTAGATGGATTGACCTTTTAATTCATTTTTAATATATTTTTGCACATGGTATAAGAGAATAGTCCAATTTTATTATTTCATATACAATCATCCAGCTGTCACAACAAAATTAATTGAAAAGCTGTCTTTCCTCATTGTATATACATGCTTCTTTGTCATTTATTAATTGCCCATATAAGTGCCAGTTGGTTTCTGGGCTCTGTTTTGTTCTAAGGCTATAACTGTCTCTTTTGTTTCATTATGGTACCATACTGTTTTGAGGGCTGTAGCTTCATATTATACTTTGAAATTGGGGAGTAAGTACCCTCAGTTTTATTCTTTCTTAAGATTGTTTTAACTATTTCTGATTTCTTTGTGTTTACATACAAAATATAGAAGTCTTTTTTCAAGTTCTGTGAAAAATGCCAATGGCATTTTGATAGAGATTACCATGAATCTGTAGATTGCCTTGGGTATTACTGACATTTTAAGAATATTAATTTGACCAATGCTAGAATGGATTGTATCTTTCCATCTGTTTGTGTTATCTTCAATTTCTTTCAAGAGTGTCTTATACTTTCCCAAGCATAGGTCTTTTACTTCTTTAGTCAGATTTATTCCTAAGTATTTTATAGTGTATGATAGGATTGTAAGTGAGGGTGTTTTCTTGCATTCTTTTTCAGATAGGTTGTTGTAACTCTATAGAAATGCAACAGATTTCTATGATTAATTTTGTATACCACATTACTGAATTTATCGATGAACAATAGTAACTTTTTGGTAGCATCTTGAGGACCTTCCCATGAAGTGATGGGACCAGATGCCATGATCTTCGTTTTCTGAATGTTGAGCTTTAAGCCAACTTCTTCACTCTCCTCTTTCACTTTCATCAAGAGGCTGTTTAGTTCTTGTTCACTTTCTGCCATAAGTGTGGTGTCATCTGCATATCCGAGGTTATTGATACTTCTCCCGGCAATCTTGATTCCAGTTTGTGCTTCCTCCAGGCCAACGTTTCTCATGATGTACTCTGCATATAAGTTAAATAAACAGGGTGGCAATATGCAGCCTTGACATACTCCTTTTCCTATTTGGAACCGGTCCATTGTTCCATGTCCAGTTCTAACTGTTGCTTCCTGACCTGCATATAGGTTTCTCAAGAGGCAGGTCAGGTGGTCTTGTATTCCCATCTCTTTCAGAATTGGCCACAGTTTATTGCAAGCCACATAGTTAAAGGCTTTGGCATAGTCAATAAAGGAGGAAGAGATATTTTTTCTGAAACTCTCTTGCTTTTTCCAGGATCCAGCAGTTGTTAGCAATTTGATCTCTGGTTCTTCTGCTTTTTCTAAAACCAACTTGAACATCTGGAAGTTCATGGTTCACCTATTGCTGAGGCTTGGCTTGGAGAATTTTGAGTGTTACTTTACTAGCATGTGAGATGAGTGCAATTGTGCAGTAGTTTAAGCATTCTTTGGTATTGCCTTTTTTGGGGATTGGAATAAAAACTTGACTTTTCCAGTCCTGTGGCCACTGCTGAGTTTTCCAAATTTGCTGGCATATTGAGTGCAGCACTTTCACAGCATCATCTTTCAGGATTTGAAATAGCTCAACTGGAATTCCATCACCTCCACTAGCTTTGCTCATACTCATGCTTTCTAAGGCCCACTTGACTTTACATTCCAGGATGTCTGGCTCTTGGTGAGTGATCACACCATCGTGATTATCTGAATTGTGAATATCTTTTTTGTACAGTTCTTCTCTGTATTCTTGCCACCTCTTAACATCTTCTGTTTCTGTTAGGTCCATACCATTTCTGTCCTTTATCAAGCCCATCTTTGCATGAAATGTTCCCTTGATATCTCTAATTTTCTTGAAGAGATCTCTAGTGTTTTCTATTCTGTTGTTTTCTTTGCATTGATTCCATTTCTATTTCTATTTCTATTCTATTTGCATTGTTCTATTTCTTTGCATTGATAGCTGAGGAAGGCTTTCTTATCTCTCCTTGCTATTCTTTGGAACTCTGCATTCAAATGGGAATATCTTTTCTTTTCTCCTTTGCTTTTACTTCTCTTCTTTTCACAGCTATTTGTAAGGCCTGCTCAGACAGCCATTTTGCTTTTTTTTTTTTTAATTTCTTTTCCATGGGGATGGTCTTGATCCCTGTCTCCTGTACAGTGTCATGAACCTCTGTCCATAGTTCATCAGGCTCTCAGATCTAGTCCCTTAAATCTTTTTCTCACTTCCACTGTATAATCATAAGGGATTTGATTTAGGTTATACCTGAATAGTCTATTGGTTTTTCCTACTTTCTTCAATTTCAGTCTGAATTTGGCAATAAGGAGTTCATGATCTGAGCCACAGTCAGCTCCCAGTCTTGTTTTTGCTGACTGTATAGAGCTTCTTCATCTTTGGCTGCAGGTGGGGAAACAGTGAAAACAGTGTCAGACTTTATTTTTGGTGCTCGAAAATCACTACAGATGGTGATTGCATCCATGAAAATAAAAGATGCTTACTCCTTGGAAGGAAAGTTATGACCAACCTAGATAGCATATTCAAAAGCAAAGACATTACTTTGCCACAATGGTCCGTGTAGTCAAGGCTATGGTTTTTCCAGTGGTCATGTATGGATGTGAGAGTTGGACTGTGAAGAAAGCTGAGTGCCAAAGAATTGATGCTTTTGAACTGTGGTGTTGGAGAAGACTCTTGAGAGTCCCTTGGACTGCAAGGAGATCTAACCAGTCCATCTTAAAGGAGATCAGTCTTGGGTGTTCTTTGGAAGGAATGATGCTGAGGCTGAAACTCCAATGCTGTGGCTACCTCATGAAATGAGTTGACTCGTTGGAAAGACCCTGATGCTGGCAGAGATTGAGGGTAGGAGAAGAAGGGGATGACAGATGATGAGATGGCTGGATGGCATCACTGACTCAATGTACATGAATTTAAGAAAAATCCAGGTGTTGGTGATGGACAGGGAGACCTGGAGTGCTGCATTTCATGGGGTCGTGAAGAATCGGATGGCAACTGAGCGACTGAACTGAACTGAACTGAGCATATTCTATCTATAGTATCATGTCATCTGCAAAATTATCAGTTTTATTTCTACATTTCCAATTTGGGTTTATTTAGCTTATTTTTAATTATCTGATTGCTGAAACTGGGCATCTTTGTCTTGCTTCTGGTCTTAGAGAAAATAGTTTCAGATTTTCACTTTTAGTGTGAAACACCTGTGGATTTATCATATATCGTCATTATTATATTGAGGCACAGTTTTTTATCTTCCACATTTTGAAGTTTTTATCATGAATGTATGTTGAATTTCGGTAAAAAAAAAAATACAGTTGAAGTAGTAATGTGCTTTTTATTTTTCAATTTGTTATTGTGATCACGTTGTTTGGCTTTCAAATATTGAATCATCTTTGAATCCCTAGGATAAATCCCACTTGATCATAGTGTATGATATTTTCTATGATTGAATCTAGTGTGCTAATATTTGGTTGATTTTGCATCCATGTACATCAATGATATGTGCTGGTAATTTTTTTTTTTTTCACTAAATGAGATTGTAAACATTATTTCTTTGAAACATTTGGCAATACTTTGAGAACAGGTGTTCAGTTCAGTTCAGTTCAGTCACTCAGTCGTGTCCGACTCTTTGCAACCCCATGAATCCCAGCACACCTGGCCTCCCTGTCCATCATCAACACTTGGAGTTCACTAAGACTCACGGCCATCGAGTCAGTGATGTCATGCCACCATCTCATCCTCTGTCGTCCCCTTCTTCTCCTGCCCCCAATCCCTCCCATCATCAGAGTCTTTTCCAATGAGTCAACTCTTCACATGAGGTGGCCAAAGTACTGGAGTTTCAGCTTTAGCATTCGTCCTTCCAAAGAAATCCCAGGGCTGATCTCCTTAACTCTTCTTTAAATGTTTGGGAGAAAGTATCTTCTTATGGACTTTTGTTTTGAGGGTATTATCTTACTATAGGCATAATTTCATTACAAATAATATTCTGTTTGAATTTATCTGTTTTTTTCTTTTTCCACTGGTTCAGTTGGAAGATTGTACATTTCTAGGAAGTTGTCTATTTCTTCTGAGTTATTCATTTTTTGGCAGATAATGGTCATATTTATCTCTTATGAGCTTTTGTAATTCTGTGGTGTTTGTTGTAAGTTTTTCTGTTTCATTTTAAATTTTACTATTCTAGATCCACTCACTTTTTCGGTCATGATTCTATCTGAAGGTTTATTATTTTCATTTACGTTTTCAGAGAACAAACTCTTAGTTTCACTGGTCTCTATTTTTTTAAGCCTCTGTTTAATTTATGGCTACTCTGATAAGTAAGAATTATTCCTTTCTTTTTTTTTAAGTTTTTTATTTTTTAAATTTTAAAATTTTTAATTCTTACATGCATTCCCAAACATGAACCCCCCTCCCACCTCCCTTCCCATAACATCTCTGTGGGTCATCCCCATGCACCAGCCCCAAGCATGCTGTATCCTGCGTCAGACATAGACTGGCGATTTAATTCTTACATGATAGTATACATGTTAGAATGCCATTCTCCCAAATCATCCCACCCTCTCCCTCTCCCTCTGAGTCCAAAAGTCCGTTATACACATCTGTGTCTTTTTTGCTGTCTTGCATACAGGGTCGTCATTGCCATCTTTCTAAATTCCATATATATGTGTTAGTATACTGTATTGGTGTTTTTCTTTCTGGCTTACTTCACTCTGTATAATCGGCTCCAGTTTCATCCATCTCATCAGAACTGATTCAAATGAATTATTTTTTACGGCTGAGTAATACTCCATTGTGTATATGTACCACAGCTTTCTTATCCATTCATCTGCTGTATTCCTTTCTTTTAAATGTGGATTCTGTTTGTTGTTAGTTTTCTATTTACTTTAAGTGATTATTTATTTGAGATTTTTCTTGTTCCCTGAGGTAGGCTTATATTGCTATAAATTTCTCTCTTAGAATTGCTTTTCTGTTTCCCTTAGATTTTGGATTTATGATTTCATGTTCACTTGTTTTCAGTTATTTTTTATTTCTTCTTTTTTATTTTTTTCAATGATCCATTGGTTGTTTTATAGCATATTGTTCACGAGTTTTTACTGCTGCTGTTGCTGCTAAGTCGTTTCAGTCGTGTCCAGCTTTGTGCGATTCCATAGATGGCAGCCCAGCAGGTTCCCCCATCCCTGGGATTCTCCAGGCAAGAACACTGGAGTGGGTTGCCATTTCCTTCTCCAATGCATGAAAGGAAAAAGTGAAAGTGAAGTCACTCCGTCGTGTCCGACTCCTAGTGACCCCATGGACTGCAGCCTACCAGGCTCCTCTGTCCATGGGATTTTTCAGGCAAGAGTACTGGAGTGGGTTGCCATTGCCTTGTCTGTTATAAGTTTTTAAGGGATATACAAACCAATAAAACATAAAATTTGAAGTCAATCAATAAATATAAGTGGATGAAGTAAAATGCAGTGTTTAAAAAATTCATTTGAATTTAAGAGATCAGTAACTCAAAATAAATTCACATGGATATATATATATATATATATATATATATATATAATCTTTATGGCAATCAAAAGCTAAAAATATATAGTAGATACAGAGAAAGGAGAAAGGAATCCAGACATAACTCTAACGATAATCATCAAATCACATTGAAAGAGAAAAAAATAAGCAGAACATATATATGAGAGACAGGGTCTTATCCAAAAGAGTAGAACATATATTCTTTTCAAGTGCACTTGGAACATTCTCCAAGATTGATCATATGCATGGCCATAAAACAAGGCTCAATAAGTTTAAGAAGCTGAAATCATTTCAAGCAACTTTTCTGAACATGATGCTATGGGAGAAAGACATCAACTATATCACAAATATGAGAATGCATATAAATATATTTAAATTCCAAAATTTTCTCATTTGGGGCTTCAGTTCAGTTCAGTTCAATTGCTCAGTCATATCCGACTCTCTGCAATGTAATGGACTAAAGTATGCCAGGCCTCCCTGTCCATCACCAACACCTGGAGTTTATTTAAAGTCATGCCCACTGAGACACTGATGTCATCCAAACATCTCACCCTCTGTCATCCCCTTCTCTTCCTGCCTTCAATATTTCCCAGCATCAGTATCTTTTCCAACGAGTCAGTTCTTCACATCATGTGGCCAAAGTATTGGATTTTCAGCTTCAGCATCAGTCCTTACAGTTGACACTCAGGACTGATTTCCTTTAGGATGGGCTGGTTGGACCTCCTTGCAGTCCAAGGGACTCTCCAGAGTTTTCTCCATTATCCCGGTTCAAAAGCACAAAGTCTTTGGCACTCAGCTTTCTCTATAGTGCAACTCTCACATTCTTACATGACTATTGGAAAAATCATAACTTTGACTATACAGAACTTTGTTGGTAAGGTAATGTCTCTGCATACTAATATACTGTCTAGGTTGGTCATAACTTTTCTTCCAAGGAACAAACATCTTCTAATTTCATCGCTGAAATCACCACCTGCAGTGATTTTGGAGCCCCAAAAAATAAACTCTCACTGTTTCCATTGTTTCCCCATCTATTCACCATGAAGTGAAGGGACCAGATGCCATGAATTTTCTGAATGTTGAGTTTCTAGCCAACTTTTTCACTCTCCTCTTTCACTTTCATCAAGAGGCTCTTTAGATTTCTTTGCTTCCTGCCATAAGTGTGGTGTCATCTGTATATCTGATATTATTGATATTTCTCCAGATAATCTTAATTTTTGCTTGTGCTTCACCCAGCCCAGCATTTCTCATAATATACTCTGCATAGAAGTTAAATAAGCAGGGTGACAATATACAGCCTTGACGTATTCCTTTTCCTATTTGGAACCAGTCTGTTGTTCCATGTCCAGTTCAAACTGTTGCTTCCTGATCTGTATACAGGTTTCTCAAGAGGCAGGTCAGGTGGTCTGGTATTCCCAGCTCTTTAAGAATTTTCCAGTTTATTGTGCCCACACAGTCAAAGGCTTTGGCATAGTCAGTAAAGAAGAAAGAGATGTTTTTATGGAATTCTCTTGCTTTTTCAATGATCAATCAGATGTTGGCAGTTTGATCTCTGGTTCCTCTGTCTTTTCTAAATCCAGCTTGAACATCTGGAAGTTCACGTTCTGTTGAAGCCTGGCTTGGAGAATTCTGGGCATTAGTTTAAAAGCGTGTGAAATGATTGTAATTGTGCAGTAGTTTGAGCATTCTTTGGCATTGCCTTTCTTTGGGATTGGAATGAAAACTGACCTTTTCCAGTCTTATGGCCACTGCTGAGTTTTCCAGATTTGCTGGCATACTGAATGTAACACATTCATAGCATCATCTTTTAGGATTTGAAATAGCTTACCTTGAATTCCATCATCTCCACTAGCTTTGTTCATAATCTTAATTTCTAAGTCACACGACTTCTATTCCAGGATGTCTGGCTGTAGGTGAGTGATCACACCATCGTGGTTATCTGGGCCGTGAAGATCTGTTTTGTATAGTTTTTCTGTGTATTCTTGCCATCTCTTCTGAATATCTTCTGCTTCTGTGTGGTCCATACCATTTCTGTCCTTTCTTTTTCCCATCTTTCCATGAAGTCCCCCTTTAGTACCTCTAATTTTCTTGAAGATAACTGCTTTCCTATTCTATTGTTTTCCTCTATTTCTTTGCATTGATCACTGTGAAGGCTTTCTTATTTCTCCTTGCTATTCCTTGTAACTCTGCATTCAAATGGAATGCATTCAAATTTTTCCTTTTCTCCTTTACCTTTAGCTTCTCTTCTTTTCATTTTAATTTGCTGATTACTAAAATGTCATTGTACACTCTTGCCATCTCCTGTTTGAACACTTCCAATTTGCCTTGATTCATGGACCTGACATTACAGGTTTTTATGCAATATTGCTCTTTACAGCATTGGACTTTACTCCCTTCATCAGTCATATCCACATCTGGGTGTTGTTTTGCTTTGGCTCTGTCTGTTCATTCTTTCTAGAGTTATTTCTCCACTGATCTCCAGAAGCATATTGGGCAACTACCGACCTAGGGAGTTCATCTTTCAGTGTTCTATCTTTTTGCCTTTTTGTACTGTTCATGGGGTCTCAAGGCAAGAATACTGAAGTGGTTTGCCATTCCCTTCTCTAGTGTGTATAGTTAAGCCCATTTTGCACAGGAGGTTAGAAGTTTCACCTGGGGTCAGCCCCTGAGCTAGAACCTGAACACAGGTACTAGCCTTTTCTTCTTGACCACATGGAGAAACCCTCCCTGAGAGGAAGGAATAGGGGTGATCTCCCCAGCTCAGACTGAACAAGTACCACCTACATGTCCCCGAGCCTTGCTTCTGAGCTGAGGCTGAAAGGGTGAGTACCAGAAGTGCCCTCTTCTCTGGCACGTCCATGTGTCTTTTCACTCCCGGACATGTCTCCCTAGTGTTTTATGGCTTATTATACATTAAAAGATATTAACCACTGTTTCAACTCTGAAGAATATAAGTTGATACTCTGGGATATCTACTATGTTACAATATTTTATTTGCAAACAACAGGAATACAAAACTTGAGTGAAATAGGAAATTTATTTGCTTGCAGCCTAATTAAACATTCAACACATTGAGTATGGCTAAATCCAAAAGATCAATGAAAATAGTCTTTCCCTTTTCTTAACTTTGATATCTTCTCTGTTCACTTTATTCTTGAATATATAATTTATCTGTCAATGCAGGAACATATTATCTTCAAAGATAGCAATGCAAAAAAAAGGGGGGGAGGGGAGAATTCTCTCTTTTTAAACTTTTTCTGATCCCTTCATACAATTTTTACTGGAGGTTGTTGGATGACCCAGATTTACTTCTATTTCACTCCTGTGGAAGTTGGAGCCAAATGTATGTGACTGACTATTCCATAAGTGGAGGAGGGAGAAATAAAGCTAAGAATGTTGACATGAACAAAGTAACTAATAATCACCATATTTCACCAAGTGGCAAGTTGCATTAAAATACCCTGTATAATTAGCTTCTCCAAATTTAAATTCAAACTATTTGTCTCAGAACCATCAAACCTACTTTTGACTGTATTCAAATATACTGAAAGGTCACATCCCTGTCTTATTGTCGGTAATCTCATGATAGAAATGTCTATCAGTTTTTACACTGACAGAAATGCGTTGGAAAAATGAATTATTAAAACAACCTGAGGACTTACAGATGTAAAGGACTTCACAAAATAACTTGGATGATTTGTTTGTTTTTCAAATGATAAAATAACCATAAATCATGACCAATATTTTGACCAATCAGCTTTTGCTGAATATAGATGATTTAGAGACCATATGAAAGAGGATTGTTTAGAAAAATTTCAGAAGGTTCTTGAGGTTAGATAGTAAAAAATGTTGTAGATTTTTTTTTTTAAATAAAAGTAGCATGGATATCAGACGTTCTAGATTGCATTAGTGCTAAAGAACCCAACTGCCAGTGAAAGAAACATAAGAGACATGGGTTTGATCCCTGGGTTGGGGAGATCACTGGAGGAGAGCATGGCAACACATTACAGTATTCTAGCCTGGAGAATCCCATGGACAGAGGAGTCTCGTGGGCTACAAACCATAGGGTTGCAAAGTTAAACACAACTGAAGCTTTTTATCATGGAAGCAACATGGATATGAGAGAAAGCAAATATTAAACATGTCTACCCCAATTCTTTCCTTCCATATCTATGACAGACATGTACTTAATCCAGGGCATGGCTTCATAACTGTTACTATTTCCAAATCTGCTATTGAAGAATTATAACTGACTATAGCACAAATACTCATTACCATCTTGTTTAAAGAGTAGAGTGAATTTAGCTAATGGCAATGAAATGACATTATTATCATAGCTTCATAGACTTACAATAAACTGTGGAAAATTCTGAAAGAGATGGGGATACCAGACCACCTGACCTGCCTCTTGAGAAACCTATATGCAGGTCAGGAAGCAACAGTTGGAACTGGACATGGAACAACAGACTGATTCCAAAGAGGAAAAGGAGTACGTGAAGACTGTATATTGTCACCCTGCTTATTTAGCTTATATGCAGAGTACATCATGAAAAACGCTGGGCTGCAAGAAGTACAAGCTGGGATCAAGAATGCTGGGAGAAATATCAATAACCTCAGATATGCAGACGACACCACCCTTATGGCAGAAAGTGAAGAGGAACTAAAAAGCTTCTTGATGACAGTGAAAGAGGAGAGGGAAAAGGTTGGCTGAAGGCTCAACATCCAAAAAAATAAGATCATGGCATCCGGTCCCATCACTTCATGGGAAATAGATGAGGAAACAGTGAAAACAGTGTCAGACTTTATTTTTTGGGGCTCCAAAATCACTGCAGATGGTGACTGCAGCCATGAAATTAAAAGACGTTTGCTCCTTGGAAGGAAATGTATGACCAACCTAGATAGTATATAAAAAGCAGAGACATTATTTTTCCAACAAAGGTCTGTCTAGTCAAGGCTACGGTTTTTCCAGTGGTCTGTATGGATCTGAGAGTTGGACTGTGAAGAAAGCTGAGCACTGAAGAATTGATGCTTTTGAACTGTGGTGTTGGAGAAGACTCTTGAGAGTCGTTTGGACTGCAAGGAGATTCAACCAGTCCATTCTGAAGAAGATCAACCCTGGGATTTCTTTGGAGGGAATGATGCTGAAGCTGAAACTCCAGTACTTTGGCCACCTCATGTGAAGTGTTGACTCATTGGAAAAGACTCTGATGCAGGGAGGGATTGGGGACAGGAGGAGAATGGGACGACTGAGGATGAGATGGCTGGATGGCATCAAGGACTCGATGGACATGTGTCTGAGTGAACTCTGGGAGTTGGTGATGGACAGGGAAGCCTGGTGTGCTGTGATTCATGGGGTCACAAAGAGTCAGACACGACTGAAAAACTGAACTAAACTGACTGATGTAATATTAAATATAGGTAAATATTAAGCAGAGATATATAAACATATAATTTATATATATATATAAACTTATATATGCTGCTGCTGCTAAGTCACTTCAGTCATGTCCGACTCTTTGCGACCCCTTAGATAGCAACCCACCAGGCTCCCTTGTCCCTGGATTCTCCAGGCAAGAATACTGGAGTGGGTTGCCATTTCCTCCTCCAATGTATGAAAGTGAAAAGAGAAAATAAAGGCACTTAGTCGTATCCGACTTGTAGTGATCCCATGGACTGTAGCCTACCAGGCTCCTCCATCCATATTATTTTCCAGGCAAGAGTACTGGAGTCGGGTTCCATTGCCTTCTCCTAAATTTCTCTCTCTCTTGCCTTATTGTCATAGGTGACTGTTCAAGTAATACCAAATGCAAATCATGATCTTTCCATGAAGGATTTTATTATCAGTCATAAAAGACAGACTGACACTACTCAGATGCCACTTTTTTTTTTAATATACTACCTTCTATTATCATGATTTACTATAAATTGTAACTTTGCTACCAGAGCAGAGTTAACAATTCCTATACCTATAAGAGAAAGTAAAAGCCATTTAGGCGAGTGCTTACCCGGCTGTCTGTGATGAAAACCCAGGTCATTTGGTTGGTTGATTGAACCCAGTTCAATCTATTGCAATCATATACACTTGCAGAAGAGACATACTTTGTACTTGCACAAAAATATTGCCCCTAGAATAACAATTTACAAAAGATAACTAATATACAAGCATTCACATTTTCAAAGTATAATTATTAGAATAAATATATATTATACTATTTCAACATGATCCAGTAACAGTTCATGGACTGTTGTGAATTTTAAAAGAACAAATCTGAGTTAGCAATTCTGCAGACAATTGAAATAGCTTAATATTATACAAATATCCTATAAGTGTTTCCTTTTAGCATCTTATATATCTTTTACGTTTCTCAGTTCAGTTCAGTTCAGTCGCTCAGTCATGTCTGATTCTGTAACTCCATGGACTACAGCACACCCGGCTTCCCTGTCCATCACCAACTTCCTGAGTTTACTCAGACTCATGTCCATTGAATCAGTGATGCAATCCAACCATCTCATCCTCTGTCACCCCCATCTCCTCCTGCCTTCATCTTTCCCAACATCGTGGTCTTTTTCAAGGAGCTACTTTGCATCAGGTATCCAAAGTATTGGGACTTTAGCATCAGCATCAGTTTTTCCAGTGAATATTCAGGAATGATTTCCTTTAGGGTCAACTGGTTTGATCTCCACAGTTCAAGGGACTCTCAAGAGTTTTCTCCAACATCACAGTTGAAAACTGTCAATTCTTTGGTGGTCAGCTGTTTTCATGGTCCAATTCTCACATCTATACATGATTTTTTCATGATATTTTTCATATTTGGAAAAAAAAAAACATAGCTTTGACTAGATGGACCTTTGTTGGCAAAGTAATATTTCTGGTTTTGAATATGCTAAGTTGGTCAAAGCTTTTCTTCCAAGGAGTAAGCATCTTTAAATTTCGTGGCTAAAGTCACAATCTGCAGTATTTTGGAGCCCAAGAAAATAAAGTCTCTCACCTTTCCATTTTCTCCCCATCTATTTGCCATGAAGTGTTTGGACTGGATGCCATGATCTTCTTTTTTTGAGTGTTGAGTTTTAAGCCAAGTTTTTCATTCTCTTTCACTTTCATCAAGAGACTCTTTAGTTCTTCACTTTTTGCCATAAGGATGGTGCCATCTGTGTATCTGAGATTATTAATATTTCTCCTGGCAATCTTGAGTCTAGCTTCTGCTTCATTCAGCCTGGCGTTTTGCATGATATACCCTAAGCAGGGTGACAATATACACCTTTGACATACTCTTTTCCCAATTTGGAGCCAGCCTGTTGTTCCATGTCTGGTTCTAATTGTTGTTTCTTGACCTGCATACAGATTTTTTAGGTGACGGGTCAGGTGATCTGGTATTACCATCTCTTTAAGAATTTTCCACAGTTCATTGATCCACACAGTCAAAAGTTTTGATTTAGTCAATAAAGCATAAGTAGATGTTTTTCTGGAACTCTCTTTCTTTTTTGATGATCCAATGGATGTTGGCAATTTGATCTCTGGTTCCTCTGCCTTTTATAAATACAACTTGAACATCTGGAAGTTTTCAGTTCATATACTGTTGAAGTCTGGATTGGAGAATTTTGAGCATTGCTTTGTGAGCATGTCAGATGAGTGCAATTGTGTGGTACTTTTAACATTCTTTGGCATTGCCTTTCTTTGGGATTGAAATGAAAACTGAGTTTTTCCAGGCCTGTGGCCACTACTGAGTTTCTAGATTTGCTGGCAGAGAGTGCAGCACTTTCATAGCATCATCTTTTAGAATTTGAAATTGCTCAACTGGAATTCCATCAACTCCACAAGGTTTGCTCACACTGATGCTTCCTAAGGCCCTCTTGACTTGTCATTCCAGGATATCTGGCTCTAGGTGAGTGATCACACTATTGTGGTTATCTGGGTCATGAAGATCATTTTTTGTATAGTTCTTCATGTATTCTTGCAACCTCTTCTTAATATCTTCTGCTTCTGCTAGGTCCATACTATTTCTGTCCTTTATTGAGCCCATCTTTGCATGAAATGTTCCCTTGGTATCTCTAATTTTCTTGAAGAGATCTCAAGCCTTTCCCATTTTATTGTTTTTGCCTATTTCTTTGCATTGTTCACTGAGGAAGGCTTTCTTATCTCTCCTTGCTATTCTTTGGAACTCTGCTTTCCCATGAGTATATCTTTCCTTTTCTCCTTTGCCTTTCTCGTCTCTTTTTCTCAGCTATTTGTAATGCCTCCTCAGACAACCATTTTGCCTTTTTGCATTTCTTTTTCTTGGGAATGTTTTGATCACTGCCTCCTGTACAGTGTCACGAATCTCCATCCATAGCTCTGGAAAATACAGGGAAGAGGATTCTAGGAAACAAAGTTCAACTTGGACAAGTGGAAACATTAAAAATTCATCACACGTGTACTTGCTTTCCAATTATTCTTACAAGTAATAGCAATTAGTAATAGCAATTAGTCTCATAGATAATAGTATGAGCAAAATATTATTAAACTTTTGATAATTGTGGCTTACAGTAAGCCTCTTTGTATATCATATTTTCATTTACCAAGATAAGTCTATATTCTAAATTATTATATGAAAACTGTCAATTTCTAAATTTTGAAAAAATCATAATGGAAATTTAAAAACCAAAGAAAAACATTGTAAAGTTAAAACTAACAGGTTTATGTTGTATTTGACTCACAAATATTATTTTGTAATTTCTGCACTAGATGATAGGCAACTTGAGTGCCATTATGTGTATACTGTATATACGTAGACATATATACTATACACACACATACATAATTAGGAGCAAAATGAACACACATACTGCTTTATGGATAAACTGAAATCTTTACGTTTTTAAACATGGGACAATAATATACATATGTCCAGAAAAATTAATGCAGCCTCTGATATATCAGTGATTCTCTGATCAAGTTCCTTTTTTGTTATAACAAATTCAGTGACACATCAGTACATTAATTGCTCTGACTCATAGTCAAACAATTAAATGGGAATACACTAAACTCTTTGAAGTCATTCACTCCTTAAAGGGATGAAAAGTATATATCTCATAGGGAAAAGGCAAATGGTAAATCTAAAGCTGCTGAAATTCAATATTTAGGTCTTGGTAAGCAAGTATATTATTTTATGAATTATTTATAAACTAATTAAAATAGCATAAATTGCATGTTTCTTATGGATACAGATGGGACTCTGTACTGACAGTCCACCAGGAAGGACAGTTTTGATATGACCTTAAAATGCTCAGTAATTGCTATTTAGTAGAACAGTTGAGAATTGTAATATTGCCTATGCTGTATCGCAAATTGAACCAGCACCATGTCAATTAGCATATATTAAAGCCTCCCCTTTTTTAAATCTCTTGCTGGTGGGGCATCTGTGCTAAGGAAGTAATTGGACCTTTGAAAACAGAGTATCATAACAATAAAGTTAAAACAGGCATACGGCGAAAATTGTTTTTCTGAATGTAGGAGTGCACACATGTATGTGTATATGCATTTATAGCTTTTTTGGTTGGTTATTCTTTAAAAAACTACTCAGCCTTTAAAAGTTTTCAAACAGATTTGTTTACATGCTTGGTTAGAGACAGAAACCACAAGAATTACCGAGTGCTATTGCCTGATGTCTGAGATAGAAAGTTATGTGTGTGTAGGCAATTGCTATATAACCTTGTTATCAGAAGAGTAGTGGCAGAGCAAATAGTATAAGGAGGACCTGAAGGTCAAAGTGGAAAATAAGTGTCAACCAAAAAGTCGCAAGATGTCATAAGAAGTGACAGTGGAAACAATGAAGAGAACTAGGAAGTCTTCTGCTATGCCTGCTGTTTAGTTGCCAAGTCGTATCTGACTCTTTGTGACCCCACTGCCTGTAGCCCATGAGGCTTCTCTGTCCATGGGATTTTTCAGGCAAGAATATTGGGGTAGGTTGCTCTTTCCTTCTCCCGGGCTTCTTCTCAATCTGGGGATCAAACCTGAGTCTCCTGCATTGGCAGGTGTTTTTTTTGTTTTGTTTTTTTTTTTTTTTTTAACCATTCAGCCAACTGGGAAGCCCAAGAAGTCTTTTAGGGACCAGATAATGACCAGTGAAAGCATTGCTTGTTTTCAATGGGACTCAAAAACAGTTTGAGGAATTTATGCATGTAACAAATTACTTGATAAAATACAAGGTGAACACTTTCAAAGTCTCATATGTCCGTTTTCATACCTACTATGATGCATTAATTCCCTAGGGCTGGTGTAACTATTTATCAAAAACTTGGTGGCTTAACACAAATTTATTCTCTCACAATTCAATAGACCAGAAATCCAAAATCAAGGTGATGCCAAGTGATTGATTCTTCTAGAGGCTCTGCAAGAGGAATTGCCCCTTGACTTTCTGCTGGATTTTGATGATCATTGTCAACCTTGGGCAACTCTTGGCCTGTAGACACTCTAAACTCTGTATCCATTGCCTTCTTCTCTGTATCTGTGTCTTTTTATGTCTCTAATATGGACATTCTCATTGGATTCAAGGCCCTCTCTAACATTGTATGATTTTGTTTCAATTCTTAGTTACACCTGCAAAGATCATTTTAAAATATGGTTCACTCTCAGATTTAGGATAGGCATGAATTTGGAGGAAATGCTGTTTGCCCTACTGCAATGATTCATTTTAAAGTCTAGAAATAGGTCATTTATTTCTGAAGATTACATAAAGAAAAAAAATCTTTTTTTCCTTTTTAATAATCTGGAGTTGTATAATATAAACTCATACCATTATTTTTTTATCAAATGATATAAGAATGGTTATATAACTACTTGCAATAAAACTATACAGTATTATTTTCTGTGCCCCAATTTAGAAAAACTAAATATACTTACCTAAACTATTTTTGTTTTATTCCTAATGAAACATGTTTACTAAAACCTGTGTCTTGTTACTTTTCCTATTAGAAAGAAGGAAATCAGTTGAAGTTGCTGGCTGTCTTTCTTTTCATACAATGTTTGAAAGACTGAACTTACAAGTTCTCCAGGTGATCCTGATGCACACTAAAGTTTGAGACGTTGGAGTAGGTGGTGCAGTGGTAAGAACCCACCTGCTGATGCAGGAGACTCAAAAGATGTGGTTTCAATCACTGGGTCATGAAGACCCCATGGAATAGGAAATGGCAACTCACCCCAGTATTCTTACCTTGGAAATTTCATGGACAGAGGAGCCTGGTGGGCTAAGCAACTGAGCAACTAAGCAACAAACCAATGTGGGGTAATTAGTGATTTTAGTTGATTTATTTATTTATTTTATTTAGTTGATTTATTTCTTGAAACAAGCCAGTAATTTAAGCATTAATTACAAATCCAGACGAGAAAGCTCCCGGTGAAATGACTCGTGTGAGAAAATTCACTGACTTTCTGGCAAAGATGACTCAAATATTTATTTGTGTCATTCAATACAATATTTTCTCATTCTCATGAACTAAAAAAAAAAAAAAAAAAAAGCAGGATGAATACAAAATTGAATAGTATGTATTCTCCAAACTTCATCTGCCTGGATTATGTTTCACTTACATTTTCTCTTTCCTTTTATTTTAGGCTGAATGTAGCAGGCAAAGCCAATACTCAGTCCTCGACACCAATACCACCACCTGCCAGGGAATTCTGTCTCACTTGATGTTCTGCTTCCCAACTGTGCACTCCAGTGACCGCTGGCACTTGGAGGACAAGTTTGCTGAAATACTGTTCTGATCTCCACAGTCAGATCACTTTCCATCATACAAGGAAATTTTCGGTGAAAAGGAAATGCAGGCAAATTTAGATGGGGATATTTAGTTTTATGACCCTTGAAGAAGTCTCTCTTCTGTAAAAATGGGTGCTTTGCATTCATAGGTTGACTGCACATGGGGGAAAGTTGTTCTTATCCCAAGTGTAACAAACAAACATCAGAATAGTCAACCTTTCAAATATTGCTTTTTATTAATCAATAGGAAATGTGAATTACAACTCAAAGTAAAGAGAATTTTAATTGCTCTTTTTTTTTTTTTATCTTGCCTGCCAAGTTTCTTTCTTTCTTTCTTTACCTAGAAAATGTAAAAGGAAATCATGAGTTGAAAATAAGATGACTAATTTATGGATCAGATTATATAGACCAAAAAAGAGATTATCCTGCTCCTCCTGCTGCTAAGTCATTTCAGCCGTGTCCAACTCTGTGCAACCCCAGAGGCGGTAGCCCACCAGGCTCTCCCGTCCCTGGGATTCTCCATGCGAGAACACTGGAGTGGGTTGCCATTTCCTTCTCCAATGCATGAAAGTGAAAATTGAAAGTGAAGTCGCTCAGTCATGTCCAACTCCCAGCGACCTCGTGTACTGCATGCAGCCTACCAGGCTCCTCCATCCATGGGATTTTCCAGGCAAGAGTACTGTAGTGGGTTGTCATTGCCTTCTCCAAAAAGAGATTATAGAAGTATGTAAAAGTGACCACTCAGATCTCTTTCAGGTCCGTTCTTAACATATGACTTTTTATCAACTTGGTATCTTCTGTTTTGTTAATTTAAGGTACTGAGGTAAATGTTATTGTGTTTCAGAGCTTCCTCGGTGGCTCAGATGGTAAAACGTCTACCCACAAAGCAGGAGACCTAGGTTCGATCCCTGTATTGAAACGATGCCCTGGAGAAGGGAGTGGCTACTCACTCCAGTATTCTTGCCTGGAAAATCCCATGGACAGAGGACAGCCCATGGGGTTGAAAAAGTTGGACAAGACTGAGTGACTTCACTTTCTTTCTTTTTTTCTTTAGTGTTCTGTCAAAAATATTTGGCTAAATAAGTTCATGTCAAGAAAAATTCTGTTTGGGCAATATTGCAGATCAGTAAATCACTGTATTGTTAAAGGTCTGTTAAAGAGACAATTCCACTACCTTGTTTAGGGGAGGTAATCTAAAGAGAACTAACAATGCTTAAAATTGCTTTGTGCCCAAGACCAACAACACAGGTATAACAAGTTATGCAAAAAAGCTCTGGAGTATGAACAATAGGATCACTTAGAAAGTTTTGTAAGAGTAATTCAATTACCCACATTTAGATATCATCAATAGTTCAAAGAGGATTAGAGCACACCTTGATTTTATTTTCCATGGTTAGCCAACCTCTTAAAGTGTATGAAGTTGTAAAATGTCACATTACAGAAAAGAATGCCAGTAAAGCAGATCCCAGTGAAAGTGTTTTTTTCGACTTAATGCTCAATGTTGCACATAGAAGTTCTCAGTATTTGCATTGACCTAGGTTAAATAACATTTTCAGATTACAAGGCATATTCTACCATCTTAAATAGAAAACATTTCTCATTAACCTCAGTTTTCTTGCCTTTAAAATAGAATAATGATAGCATTGTGATGTTACAAAGATTTTAAAATGTAAATTTAAGGACTTTGAATTTATCTCAAAATGCCTGTGCTATTCAAAATGTTAATAGTGGCCATATATAGCATTTAAATAATAAAATTAATTTATATTAAATGAAATTAAATATTCAGTTGTAATAGTCACATTTTAAATCTTCCATAGGCAGAATCAAGCTAGTTGCTACTATAAGGTATAGCAGAGAGAATATTGGAGAAGGCAATAACAACCCACTCCAGTACTCTTGCCTGGAAAATCCCATGAACAGAGGAGCCTGGTAGGCTGCTGTCAAAGGGGTCGCTAAGAGTCGGACATGACTGAAGTGACTTAGTAGCAGCAGCAGAAACAGAGAGACTATCACAATAAGCTCTATATGACAGTACTGGTATAGGTTCTTGAAACTGGGAAATAAATGCCTGGTGTTTGGCATGGGGATGACATCCAATTTGCATTTTATTGGTGTAAAATGTAATGTGAAGAATGGCTTGATGGGTAAACAGAGACTCAAGCGAGGGAGAGCCAGGTGGTTCCTGTACTGGGTTTCTGACTCCCACTCCTGGAAGACTTTCTTGACTTCTCCAGTCTGAAACAGGTCCTCCTTTTCTGTCCACCTGTGGCTGAATGCATTTTCCACATGCAATGCCCCAGTTGATATTTTATTCTTAAGATGCAACATTAACAGTCATCCTTTGTAAGATGAGATCTATAATCTTGCATACCCAGGAAGCTAGATTATTGGGAAGTGCTATTGCATGATTTCGGAGGCAGAATCATAAAGGGTGATCAGCTTTCACCAGATTTTCGTTGTTGATATTTACCTTAGGAGTCTCAAGTCTATACAGAGGAAGTTTGCCATTATTTAAAAGGTGATGCTGGAGAAATTATGTACAGAGATAAAGAAAGATGACTGAAAGGCTCCCATTTTTCCAGTCCCAGCTACTTGAGTATTCCTGGCCCGGATACCTTCAGGTGAATCCGGTGGAGCCAGAGAGCTGTTATTAACAAACTCTGTCCAGATTGTACATTTATCAGCAAAATAAATGTTTTATCCACTAAGTTTTAGAGTGGTTTGTTACACAGTTCTGTAACAGCACTTATAGTATATTGTGCTATTTAGTTACTAATTAGGCTTTATTTGATTACTATACTTATTTCCCTATATAGTCAACTCCCAAACATTATTCTTAAAATTAGGAGTTAATGTTGTACCTTCAATGCCCTGATAAATGCCCAGTATTCAGTAAAAGATAATCACAAACCTCATTTAAGAGCATGAGGTAATTCTCTCTTGGTTATCATTATATGGTCTTAGTAACAAAGGTAAACAGGAGCAAACTATAACAATTTATCTTCTAAGGTGGAAGTATCCATCAGGATAATAAGATAAACTTGCAACTGCAAAAGTTTGGAATTGTTATTCTTTTTTGTTTTCTATAAGCATCTTCTTATACTAAAACTTCTGTATTTCTAGTATATAGGAGAATTTATCTATTATAAAATGAACATAGAGTTATCATGAATTTTATTATTAAGAAGCATATAATAGAAGAAAATACTAATATATACCATGATTCTTTGATGCATTACATTAAATTGAATAAAAAGCAGGAAATGAAGGACCTTTCATAGCCCTGAAGAGTTCCTTTCATAATTCAACTATCTGATTATTCAGTGACTAAAACAACAAATCCACTCCAATAGTAATGTTGCCTCATTCCGATAGTAATGTTGCCTTTTCTTCTCTGATTCACAGCCTACTTCCTTTCAACTAGGGTCTCAGTCATATTGAAAATCAGCAGAACAAGACTGCCTCCGGTTCTTTCACAACTGCAAGAGCGGGCATTTCAGAATTAAGGAAAGCAATTTTTACTTGACTCTAAACTTGACTTAGTGCTAGTGTGCTCTGAATGTGTTAGATGTGTGAATGCTTGCCTTTTGACCTATTGCATATGTGTGGGTTTCCTAAGAGATCTCTCTGACCTGAAGAATATGAGGCATGCTCCATATCTCATCCTTTAACCAGTCAGTATCAGGATCCAGATGTAAGTTTTTATCTCTGCTTACTGAGTGTGCTTATTATTTATATTTCTCAGCTTGACTAGGCTGTGGGGTAATTAGTTGTTTGCTCAAACATTGATCTGGATGCTTCTGTGTGGGTGGATTATATTGGGATTAACTTTTGAATCAGTAAACTGAGCAAAGCAGAGTACACTCTCTGGTGGGAGTGGGCTTCATTCAATCAGTTGAAGGCTCAGTATCACAAAAGGGCTGACTTTGTCCCAAGTAAGAGATAGTTATTCCTGCCTAATGATTTTTGGGCTAGATTTTGACTTTGTCTTGCCTTCATACTGGAATTGAAATATTGATTCTTCTTGGGGCTTGGACCTGTTAGCTTTTACACTGGAATTATGCTGTTAACTTTTCTAATCATAAGCCTTTGGATTCAGAATCTCAGACTGGAACTGCACCACTAGCTCTCCTGGGACTCGAAATTATTGATGACCTCACTTGGCAAGTACTGAGACTTGTTCAGTCTCCAAAATCATATGAGCCAATGTCTAATCTATCTATCTTGATGCATGTCTACTATTGATTAAGTTCCTCTGAGATAACACTGAAGATGCCTCTCCTTGAAGGAAGATCTCTTGAGAGAGGTCCTTTGAAGCCCACTCAAATCTGGCTGCTTTCTAAAATTAAACTTGATTCAGGAGAAACCCATCAATAGTAAAAAAAATACAACTTTTTTTGTTGTTGTTGTAGCCTTCTCTTTTCATCCTCCCATCAAGGAATATCAAACCAGTCTCTCTCTTTCATATTACTTTTTTTTTTCCTGGTTACAATAATATTTATTTTATTATTATTTCACTTTACAATATTGTATTGGTTTTGCCATACATCAACATGAATCCACCATGGGTGTAAATGAGTTCCCAATCCTGAACCCCCTCCCATCTCCCTCCACATACCATCCCTCTGGGTCATCCCAGTGCACCAGCCCCAGTCATCCTGCACCCTTCATCGAACCTAGACTGGTGATTAGTATCATACCTGATAGTATACATGTTTCAACGCTATTCTCCCAAATCATCCCACCCTCTCCCTCTCCTACAGAATCCAAAAGACTGTTCGATACATCTGTGTCTCTTTTGCTGTCTTGCATAGAGGGTTATCATTATCATCTTTCTGAATTCCATAGATATGCATTAATATGCTGTATTGGTGTTTCCCTTTCTGGCTTACTTCACTCTGTATAATTGGCTCCAGTTTCATCCACCTCATTAGAACTGATTCAGATGTATTCTTCTTAATGGCTGAGTAATACTCCATTGTGTATACGTACCACAGCTTTCTTAACCATTCATCTGCTGATGGACATCTAGGTTGCTTCCATGTCCTGGCTATTATAAACAGTGCTGCGATGAACATTGGGGTACACGTGTCTCTTTCAATTCCAGTTTCATCAGTGTGTATGCCCAGCAGTGGAATTGCTGGGTCATAACACAGTTCTATTTCCAGATTCTTAAGGAATCTCCACACTGTTCTCCATAGTGGCTGTACTAGTTTGCATTCCCACCAACAGTGTAAGAGGGTTCCCTTTTCTCCACACCCTCTCCAGCATTTATTGCTTGTAGACTTTTGGATCACAGCTATTCTGACTGGTGTGAAATGGGACCTCATTGTGATTTTGATTTGCATTTCTCTGATAATGAGTGATGTTGAGCATCTTTTCATGTGTTTGTTAGCCATCTGTATGTCTTCTTTGGAGAAATGTCTATTTAGTTCTTTGGCCCATTTTTTGATTGGGTCATTTATTTTTCTGGAATTGAGCTGCAGGAGTTGCTTGTATATTTTTGAGATTAGTTGTTTGTCAGTTGCTTCATTTGCTATTATTTTCTCCCATTCTCAAGGCTATCTTTTGACCTTGCTTGTAGTTTCCTTTGTTGTTCAGAAGGTTCTAAGTTTATTTAGGTCCCATTTGTTTATTTTTGCTTTTATTTTCAGTATTCTGGGAGGTGGATCATAGAGGATCCTGCTGTGATTTATGTCGAAGAGTGTTTTGCCTATGTTCTCCTCTAGGAGTTTTATAGTTTCTGGTCTTATGTTTAGATCCTTAATTCATTTTGAGTTCATTTTTGTGTATGGTGTTAGAAAGTGATCTAGTTTCATTCTTTAACAAGTGGTTGACCAGTTTTCCCAGCACAACTTGTTAAAGAGATTGTCTTTTCTCCATTGTATATTCTTGCCTCCTTTGTCGAAGATGAGGTGTCCATAGGTGTGTGGATTTATCTCTGGGCTTTCTATTTTGTTCCATTGATCTATATTTCTGTCTTTGTGCCAGTACCATACTGTCTTGATGGCTGTGGCTTTGTAGTAGAGCCTGAATTCAGGCAAGTTGATTCCTCCAGTTCCATTCTTCTTTCTCAAGATTACTTTGGCTATTTGAGGTTTTTTCTATTTCCATACAAATTGTGAAATTATTTGTTCTAGCTCTGTGAAAAATGCTGCTGGTAGCTTCATAGGGATTGCATTGAATCTATTGTTTGCTTTGGGTAGTATACTCATTTTCCATATTTTGATTCTTCCAATCCATGAACATGGTATATTCTCCATCTATTAGTGTCCTCTTTGATTTATTTCACCAATGTTTTATAGTTTTCTGTATATAGGTCTTTAGTTTCTTTAGGTAGATATATTCCTAATTTTTTTTTATTCTTTTTGTTGCAATAGTGAATGGAATTGTTTCCTTAATCTCTTTTTCTATTTTCTCATTATTAATGTATAAGAATGCAATGGATTTCTGTGTGTGGATTTTATATCCTGCCATTTTACTATATTCATTGATTAGCTCTAGTAGTTTTCTGGTGGAGTCTTTAGGGTTTTCTATATAGAGTATCATGTCATCTGCAACCAGTGATTTTTATTTCTTCTTTTCCAGTTTGGATTCCTTTTATTTCTTTTTCTACTCTGATTGTTCTTGCCAAAACTTCCAGAACTATGTTGAATTGTAGTGGTCAAAGTGGGCACCCTTGTCTTGTTCCTGACTTTAGGGTAAATGCTTTCAATTTTTCATCATTGACAATAATGTTTGCTGTGGGTTTGTCATATATAGCTTTTATTATGTTGAGGTATGTTCCTTCTATTCCTGCTTTCTGGAGAGTTTTTATCATAAATGGATGTGGAATTCTGTCAAAGGCTTTCTCTGAATTTATTGAGATAATCGTGTGGCTTTTATTTTTCAATTTGTTAATGTGGTGTACATTTTAATGATCAAGTGTCAGAAGAAAAAAAAAGAAAAAAAGAAAAATACAGGGAATATGTCATTTTCTTTCAATAGTTCTTTTCTTATATACAATTCTAGTCACTTATCAGCACCAGAACTAGCAAAATTCTTCAAACATAGATCCACGAGTGAAACCTGATATGGATCTCCCTGCATTTTATGTTTTTTCACCATGATAGGTAGAAGAGACATTAAGAATAAATCCTTAACGTTTTCTCAAGAAAATTTACCACTTCCAAGTTCTCTGACTGATCTTCTTGTGATTAGTGATTGGGAAAATAAGATAGACAAATTTAGGTATCACCTAGTGGAAATTTTCATATATATGATATAGCATCTCAATTTGATATCAACTGTAGAATCTTAGTTGAGCCTGGATAGAAGGAAGGCATCAAATTTAACATCCCCTTAATTAGGTAAAGAAATAAAATTAAAGATACAAACAAGGAATTGCTCTCTGAGGCAGAGATAAATAACTAAAAATTCAAAGGAGAGAAAGATAGCATATGTTAGAAAATATAGAGTAAATATGATCACTTTTAAGCTAGAATAAAAATAATAAGTCAAATTGTCACACATAGAATTGAGACATAATTATGTCATACTAAAAGGCAGAATGATTGAGCCCAAAGTTCAGTTCAGTTCAGTTCAGTTCAGTTGCTGAGTCATGTCTGGCTCTTTGCAACCCCATGAATCGTAGCACACCAGGCCTCCCTATCCATCACCAACTCCTGGAGTTCACTCAGACTCACGTCCATTGAGTCAGTGATGCCATCCAGCCATCTCATCCTCTGTCGTTCCCTTCTCCTCCTGCCCCCAATCCCTCCCAGCATCAGAGACTTTTCCAATGAGCCAACTCTTCTCATGAGGTGGCCCAAGTACTGGAGTTTCAACCTCTGAATCATTCCCTCCAAAGAAATCCGAGGGCTGATCTCCTTCAGAATGGACTGGTTGGATCTGCTTGCAGTCCAAGGAACTCTCAAGAGTCTTCTCCAACACCACAGTTCAAAGGGATCAATTCTTCAGCACTCAGCTTTCTTCACAGTCCAATTCTCATATTCATACATGACCACTGGAAAAACCATAGCCTTGACTAGACGGACCTCAGTCAGCAAAGTAATGTCTCTGCTTTTCAATAGGCTATCTAGATTGGTCATAACTTTTCTTCCAAGGAGTAAGCATCTTTTAATTTCATTGCTGCAATCACCATCTTCGGTGATTTGGGAAGTGTAAAAGGTGTTAGGAGAATTTCTAGTCATTTTTTCAACTAGGAGAACATGAAAAGAGGTACAAATGTAAAAATTGTAATCCATTAGATCAATCATCATTACAGAGCATCTTATTAATCATGGTAAGTACTTGGACATTTTGTGTATAATGTGTATGCATGTGTGTGTGCAGGATGGAACCCAATTAAGGTTTGGAAGGCTGAATAATGCCATAATTAGAACTACTTTAAGGAGACTAAACTGACAGCAAATAGACTTCAGTGTCCAAAAGACTAATTTGTATTATGTTCACTCAACTCTCCATAATATATTACTTAATCTATTACGAAGTGTTATATAGTAATTTAAAGGACTAATTCAATATTATCAAAAGAACATGTTCCAGAAAGGAATTAATAAGTTAGACATTTGTAAACAAATTTGTAAATTAGCTTTTCCAATATGTAAACATTGCATTAATGAATGATAGAGGACCCAAAATGACTCTTCTTTCTCATGTCCACCCCCAACAAAGCAATGATTAAGTGCCTCATTCCACTGACATCCAAGTGTGAGTCTGGACATCAAAGTGACCCACGTTTCTTCTTCATCACTACAATATTCATTATTTAGGAAGTTACCTACTTTACACAAGATAATGAGCTTCTCAGATATCTTTAATGTGTGGAACTGTATTGACAAGTAAGGAAAATTTAAATCCCATAGCTATTTTGAGTAAGAAAAATATAATATGGGTAAAAAGAAACTCAAAAAACAATGGGAAGACTGAGAGAACCAAGGAAGACAAAACAGTTTTGTGGAAGATTGATAAAGCAGAGTCAGGGATGCTACTACAAGAATTGACATGCTTGAGGTTCAAAAGGATTAATGTTAAAATTTGTTTTGAAACTGCTGAAAATCAACAGTGATTTTAGCTACTTACCTGGAGTAGCTTCCAGTATGTAATTTTTTCTCCATTTCTCAAGTTCTACATTTTGTGGTCTGATTGGACTGTTGTAACAAAAGGTTATAGATTGAGCTGGAATAGAGAATGGCAATCCACTTCACTGTTCTTGGCTGGAGAATCCCATGAACAGAGGAACTTGGCAAGCTACAGTCTATGGATTTGCAAAGAGTTAGACATGACTAAGTGACTGAGCACACACATAGAGCAGGTGCCTCAAGCAAAAGACATTTATTTTTCATAGTTTTGGGGGCTGGGAAATTCAAAATCAGTGTGCTGGTCATTTAAGTTTCTTATTAGAGCCCTCTCTAGCTTGCCTTCTCTATGTGTCCTTACATCCACAGAGAGAGACATTTCTCTTTGTCTTCTTACATATCCAACAATCCCATAATGATAACCACATCATTATCAACCCTAATTGCCTCCCAAGGTTTCTTTCTCCACATTTGGTGTTAAAGCTCATAATATGACGTTTCAGAGATACCAATATACAGTCCATAGCACTGTCTATCCAATTTTGTATAATACTACTGACCAGTAAAATCTAACCAGATTTCTTGTTGATGAGCAAGTGTGGAAAATCCTTTTATCTGGCTTTTTACTCCTGAAGTAAGTTGTTGCGTTGAATATTCTATAAATGTCAATTAGATCTTGTTGGTTTATGGTGCTGTTGAGTTCTTCTATATAATTACTGGTTTTCTAATTGTTCTGCCAACTTTTGTGAGAAGATTGCTGAAGTTTCCAACCGTACTTATGGATTTGTCTATATCTCATTTCAGCTTTATCAATTTTTACTTCATATATTTTATAGCTCTATTGTTTATAACATAGATTTTGAGATTGCCATACCTTCTAAGTTAATTTTATCATTATAAAACATACCTCTCTTTTGGAATATATATATATATATATATATATATATATATATATAGTCTAAAGCATTGTTTACCTGACATTAACATAGCCACTGCTGCTTTCTTTTGATTAAGGTTCACATGGTTTCACTCTGACAATCTCTTGCCATTTAAATGGTACATTTAAGCCATTTAAAGCTGGTATAATTATTAATGTACTGGGGCTTAAGTCTACTTTTTAAAATTTTTCCTCTGTTCTCTTAGCTTTATATTTTTCTGTCTTCTTTTACCTGACTCTCTGAGGGTTACTTGAACTTTTTTTTAGAATTCTATTTATCTCTTGTGTTTTTTTAGCATGTTTCTTTATGTAGTTTTTAAGGATTGCTCTATATCATATATACATTACTTATCACAGTCTCCTACTGTTAACACTTTACTAGTTATAGTCAAGTGTAGAAACCATTTTTCCTTTATGTCCCTTCATCTCCTCCATTTATAACATAATTATCTTAAATATTTTCTTTAAATGAATTTTAGATACAACAACAAAGCATGATCTATTAAAAAATAATGTTAGACTTTATGAAAATTAAAGAGCACCACTCTGTGCAAAAAAATACAAAGAGGATTGAAAGACAAACCAGATTTAGAGAAAATATTTTCAAAACACACATCAGGTAGGGGATTTAAGTACAAATATACAAAGAACTCTAAAAACTCAGTGATAACAAAATAAGAAACTCAGGATGCTTGGGGCTGGTGCCCGGGGATGATCCAGAGAGATGATATGGGGTGGGAGGTGGGAGGGGAGTTCAGGATTGGGAACTCATGTACATTCGTGGCAGATTCATGCCAATGTATGGCAAAACTAATAAAGTATTATAAAGCAAAATAAAGTAAAATTAAAAATTAAAAAAAATTCTACCTAAAATAAATAAATAAATGAATAGTATATATTTGCCTAAAAAAAAAAATAAAAAAAAGATGCTAAAACATCTAAATAGTTATCTCACCAAATAAGATACACAGTTGTAAAATAAGGATATGGAAAGATGCTCAACATCATATGTCATAAGAAAATTGCAAATTAGGATAATGAAATAAAACTAAATTACAATAGATATTTTTTTTAATTTATTTATTTTAATTGGAGGCTAATTACTTTACAATATTGTATTGGTTTTGCCGTACATCAATATGAATCCACCACGGGTGTACAAGTGTTCCCAATCCTGAACCCACCTCCCAATCTATCTAGAATAGATAATTTTTTTAAAATGACACACGCTAGCCAAGATAGAGCAGCAGGAGCTCTCATTCATTGCTAGTGGGAATGCAAAACACAATAGTCACTTTGGAAGATAGTTCATTAATTTACAATAAAACCAAAATAACATTGCACACAATCCAGCAATAGTGCTCCTTGGTATTTACCCAAAGAAAATGAAAAGTTCTGTCTTCACAACTACCTGCATACAACTGTTTATAGTAACTTTATTTAAAAAGTTGTGGACTTTTTAGTTAAAAATAATTTATAAATCATGAAAATTTGAAAGCAACCAAGATGTTCTTCAGACGGTGAATGGTAAGTAAACTATGGTATACCTGAAAGTGAAAGTTGTTCAGTTGCATCTGACTCTTTGTGACCTCGTGGACTATACAGCCCATGGAATTCTCCAGGACAGAATACTGGAGTGGGTAGCCTTTCCCTTTTCCAGGGGGTCTTCTCAGATCAAACCCCAAACAAACAATATTCTTCAGTTCTAAAAAGACGTGAGCTATTAAGCTCTAAAACATGAAAGAGGCATAAATATATACTGTTGATTTAAAGAAGACAGTCTAAAAAGGCTGCTGCTGCTGCTAAGTCGCGTCAGTCGTGTCCAACTCTGTGCAACTCCAGAGCCGGCAGCCCACCAGGCTCCCCTGTCCCTGGGATTCTCCAGGGAAGAACACTGGAGTGTGTTGCCATTTCCTTCTCCAATGCACGAAAGTGAAAAGTGAAAGTGAAATCATTCACTCGTGTCCTACTCCTAGCGACCGCATGGACTGCAGCCTACCAGGCTCCTCAGTCCATGGGATTTTCCAGGCAAGAGTACTGGAGTGGGTTGCCACTACCTTCTCTGCTGAAAAGGCTACACGCTGTATAATTCTGACGACATGACATTGAAAAGGAAGCAAATCTATAGAGATGGTACAATGGTATGTGCTTGTGAGGCACTGGGAGGGAGAGGTTCACAAGAGAGGGAGAGATGAATAGATGAAACACAGGGGAAATTATTCTGTATGATCCTATATTGCTAGATACATGACATAAAGCATTTATCAAAACGCATATAGCTGTAGAACACAAAGAGTGAACCTTAAAGTAAATGATAAGTGCTTAGTTGCTCAGTTATGTTCACCTCTTTGAGAACCCCATGAACTGTAGCCTGCCAGGTTCCTCTGTCCATGGAATTCTCCAGGCAAGAATACTGGAGTGGGTAGTCATTCCCTTCTCCAGGGGAAATTCCTGACCCAGGTATCTAACCCAGGTCTCCTGCATTGCAAGCAGATTCTTTACTGTCTGAGGCACCAGGGAAGCCCAAAGTAAGCTATACACTATAGTTGATAAAATATATGAATAATGGTTCATTTGTACCCCCACTTATGTAAGATGAGGAAATGTGCAATCTGTATTATTTGGGGTAGGGGTAGTATCATAACACTTATACAAGTACAAGATTATTTAAAAAGCACATTAAAGTATACCAACACAAAGCAGACCAACTGTTGTCCCCTGATGTGAATAGATTGAAAGATAGACTATGCAGGGTCATGAAAACTACGTTTGCCATAATTAAACTTCTAAAAAATATTGCTTAGTGGGTCTGGTTATATAAGCGTGTGTCTAGCAGAAGGAAAATAAATTTCTAGATCTTGAGTCCTTTTCAGTGTTAATTCCCATGAGAAGCACCTAATACCTACTATTTCTAATCCTCTCAGTAACCAAGAAAGGTAGCAATTGCCTTCATTTTACTGATGATGAAACCCAAAGTTTGAAAACTGGGCAAAGACCCTAGTATTAAAAGTGTAATTACAGAAAAATATTCAGGGAAATTATGCATATCCACTTTAGTCTAATGAGTGCATAAAATTGCCAAAATGGATCAAATTGTACATTTTAAATGGATACAAGCTTCTTATACATTAGTCCTCAATGTTGATTTTCTAGAAAGGCAACATTATATCTTTGGCCAACATAATGCTTCTACCTTTTGAAAAAATGAGTATACCTAGGTCATATGGTGGTTTTATTTTTAGTTTTCTGAGGAACCTCCATAATGTTCTCCATAGTGTCTGTACCAATTTACCAACAGTATAGGAGGGTTCCACTTTCTCCACACCCACTCTATCATTTGCTATTTGTATGTTTTTTGATGATGGTCATTCTGACTGGTATGAGATGATAGCTCACTGTAGTTTTGATTGACATTTCTCTAATAATTAAAGAAAACCATAATTCAGAAAGATACATGTGTCCCAATTTTCATTGGAGCATTATTTACAATAGTCAGGACACGGAAGCAACCTAAATGTCAATCAATAAAGGAATGGATAAAGAGGATATGGTACATATAAACAATATAATTCAGCAATCAAAAGGAATGAAATAGTGCTATTTCAAGTAAGTGGATACACCTAAATACAAGTGAAAGAAGTCAGAAAGAGGAAAATTATATATATATTCCTTATATGTGGAGAGCTTCCCAGGTGGCACTAGTGGTATAGAACCTGGCTGCCAATGCAAGAGATGTAAGAGACATAGGTTCAGTCTCTGGGATGGGAAGATCCCTTGGAGGAGGACATGGCAACTCACTCCAGTATTCTTGCCTGGAGAATCCCTTGGACAGAGGAGCCTGGTGGGCTACAACCCGTAGGGTCACAAAGAGTTGGGCATGACTGAAGCATGTACACTTATATGTAAAATCTAGAAAAAATGGTATAGATGAGCTTATTTGCAAAGCAAAAATATAGACACAGATGTAGAAAGCAAATTTATGGATACTGAGGGGGGGGAAAGGAAGTGGGATGAATTAAGAGATTGTGATTGACATATGTACACTACTACATATAGCATAGATGCTGATTAGACCTTATTGTATAGCACAGTGAACTCTACCTAGTGCTCTCTGGTGACCTACATGGGAAGAAAATATAAAAAAGAGGGGGTATATGTACACATGCCAGTGATTCAGTCTGCTATATGGGGGAAACTAACATAGCATTGTAAAGCAGTTCTACTGCAATAAAAAAAAAAAATGTTCAACAATAGAACTTCTTACCTGAATTTTTTTAGAAAACAAAAAAGGAGGAGATGCTGGGAGCCAGCGTGAGGAATCCCACCCGTGACAAGGTCATGCGGCAGAGGCCTTGATGGGCAAGGTGAATCAGGCCTCAGGATTTTCCCCTGATATTTCCTGAGCATGTACCCCAAAAAATAAGAATCTGCCTGCCTTATTGTACTTTTCTACTTTTCTGACATTCTCTGGAAAAGTTAATTCAGGGCTTCAGTCTCTTGCAAAAAAATGTCTCAGCTTAAAACCCCCTCTGATAACTCTCTAACTTGCCTAACAGGTTCCCCTGAACCTTTTACAGCTACAGCTTGTAAATTGCTTACAGACCCCCAACCGTGAAAGGCACTAAGCTTAAAGCATCTTAAAGATACAGAGCCTTTTTCTAAAGAGCTAAAAGTCATATTGATGATGGATTTCACTGTTGACTCAATGATTGCTGCCAGGCCTCCATATTCTTTATTTTTTAGGCACCTGGGAGGATGTTAATCAATGTAAATGGGATATGGAAAAAGATATATAATAGTTTTGATGTTAGCAACACTAGACTTTTGAGTTAATTACTTTTCTTTTGTTATAAATCAATATACTCCTTTTACTTGTTATAAATTGCTGTATCTTTGCTATGTAAGAATGTAACTTTATTTAATGCTTTCTGAGAGTGGCACCAGACTTTGAGAAGAACAATGCAAATAAGTCTTCTGGTTGACAAATCCTTATCAAAAAAAAAAAAAGGACATAAAATGTTAATTGGCCCTTTTGGCCAGAAGATGATGCAAATCACCTAAGACTTGTGTATACAACTAGGTATGCAGGGAGAAAAGCCTGGTTTTGATAAAAGTCTGGGCGGCTAATACTGCATAACTTTGTGTTACCCATTGATCTTTATGTACTATCAAAAGTATAAAAAGCCTTCTGAACAATAAAGGATGGACCAGTTTCTCGGACTAGTCTCTCAGCCTAGTTTCTTGGGAATCTGGCTCCCCTCTTATCTCTCTCTCTTTTTCTCACTCTGCCTCCCTCTCTTTTTCTGGCTGAATTCCCATCTGGAACGGGGAGGCTCGCCACATCTACTAACTTGCCCGGCTTCTAAGATCTGTAAGAGAGAGGGCCCAAGGCAGGACACTCTCTAATATTCAAACGGGTGCTGGTGGCCCAACGTAGATTGTGCAACTTCCTTGTCTGAAACTTTATTGGCTTTCCCTGTAAACCAAGTTATTCAGCCTCTTTTCTCTATTAAATTTTCCTACTATACTATTTCTTTTTAATCTCTTTTTTAATATTTCTATATAAATAAGTTTTTCTTCACCAATGCCATCCCCTCTTCAAATTCCCTGGATCCACCAGGGCTGGACCCCAACAAACTAGTAAGGAAAGGAGATGAGAGAGGACTTGGTTGATATATTTAAATGTAGGCAACAAATCAAGGAAAGAAATTACATGACTACTAAAGAAGTCACATATGCATGTGGGTATAGGGTTATAGTTAGTATCATTCTGGTTGTATACCCAGTCCAAAATTCATTCCCTTTGATGGCAGCCAGCTCTTCTGCCATTTGGAAGTACTTTTCCTAATTGTAGTGAGCCTTTAATTCTGAAAAGGTCTGGGAGTTGGAGCCATTACTAACACATCTTCATTAAATTTCTATAGGATATCTTTATCACCTACCTTGGAATAGCAGAGTTTTAAGACAAGTCCACTTGGTCTCTTCAATTTTACCTCCTCTTCATGTGGTAATTGAGGCATCAGATAGTGGATAAAACTAGAAGCTTTGAAGTCCTAGATTTCTATTCCTACCTCTCTCTCCCAAAATATCTGATCTCCACTCCCAGGGAATATTTTTATTCTGGTATAAATTGCAATTTAAACAGTTTTTCTTTTATAGTCATTTCACTTTCTGTTTCTCAAAATCTGTTTCCCTAGACTTTTGGACACAAATCAAACCATAATCTCCTCAATGATTTAAACATTTGTAAACAAAAGCCAGGAAGGCAAGTGCCTACAGGCACCTCTGCCTTCTCCCAAGATATAAATCTTCCCTAAGGCACAGAAAAAAACATATGGAAGAAAGAAACTGAAAAATATTTGGAGGAAAATAAAATAAAGCAAAACAACTCTTTCACCTCTCACAGTGTTTTATGATTAAAAAATATATAGATGTGATGATAGCTATGTTTGTGTGTTAGTAGCTCAGTCATGTCCCATTTTTTGTAATCCCATGGACTGTAGCCTGCCAGGGCCCTCTGTCCAAGGAATTCTCCAGGCAAGAATATTGGAGTGGGTTACCATTTCCTTCTCCAGGACAGAGATAGCTGTAGTGATAGAGATAGGCCTCCAGGACCACAAACCATGTCAACTTTAAAATCTTATCTGCAAACAGTTTTCTGCCTTTTACAAATACTTCTCCTTCCATTCATTTCTGCTGAGTCTCTCTAACTCCAAATTACATTCACAATAGCTCCTTTATTAACATGTCAGAAAAATTCAGAACTAGAAAGAGTGCAATTCGAATAGTTCATTTGGGTATTTTTATTGAGGTATATAATGTAAAAACCTTAAAATTAAATGATATCTTCCAACAACTGATCAGACATAAACTAAAGAAAAAACATTTTCATCAAATTAACTGAAAAACAAAAGTGCTTCATCGTTTATTCATTTGATCTTTAAGTGCCTACACTGTATATGGATTGCACTGTCCCAGAAGCATAGTCATTTCTGAATTGAAAAAACTCACTTACTAACTCTTCCACTTCATACCAGAGCCCCTATTCGTGCAAAGCTTCTGCATTCAGTATGTGGAGCTCTGTTTGGGGAACTTATTCTCAAATATTTAAAATAGACTTTATTAAACACAGGTAACAATTAAATTAAAATAAAACTTTTAATTAAATACCATTAATCCAGACTTGCACTCGGAGGTGATTTTATTATCAAATAAAAAATTTTCTAAATACAAAAGTTAGTAAATATATGGGAAATATAAATAAAAGACTGAACTTTCCCCCTTGGAATATGTGTGGAGTGTTTGGGTACAGTCTCTGCCAGGGTTTAGCTTCAAGCCTATAGCTTCCCCCTAAAAAATAAACTAAAATCCTGGCATTTCAACTTTGCCTATGTAGTTTAAATTTATAATAGCTGAAGGACAATATAACTGGTCAAATTTTCTTCCTTTTTGTGTTATGTTGGAATTTATTTTTAGGTTTCTTTTTCACTAATCTTTATGAAAAAGGACAGATATGTATTTCTTCACATCCACATTTTGGCAGTAAAGCACTCAGCACAGAAAAACAAAGTATCTTTTATAAGTATTACTAACAATTTCTGGTTTCTTACTCTGAAGGCAGCTCTATGACAGAAGATGTAGACACACACACATAAACATCCAAACATAGAGAAATGAGTACACGCTTTAGATTGGATTTTTTTTCATCAGAAAAACATGATCAAATTAAAAAAAAAACATATTTATATGAAAGTATTTTCATATCACTTTTGTTTTTTTCATGAAAATGATTTTGACTAGCAAATGGTCCCGTTAGAAGGGCCAATGACCACTTGCCTTACCCAACTGTCTTTTAAATGCAGAATGTGATATTTATTTAATATCTAAGCAGAAATAGCTATAGCTACACTGTTTTATAAACATAGCTAAAGACAAGCCTTTTAGCTATGTACTGTCACATAAATATCCTGCTCTTCATAAATGATTTGACTGTCTGGAATCAAAGACAAAGGGGTCCAATGTCAGTGCTTGATCAACTGCATTTCCAATGACAGTCTTTCACATTTTTACAGTATGTTAGAAAAGACACCTGTATAATGTATCTCAAAGTGTCTTTTTGTTCACTGACTCCCTTGCCACCAACGATGCAGCAAGTGTTTTCTGGTATGCAGCACATTTCATGATAACATTTTAAAGAAAAGAGGTGAAAGCAAGGATATATTCAAAAGCAAATTTCCTTAATTAAAAAAAAAAAAACAGGCTCTCTGAATTTTCTTAATGTAATTGTAGATGTCATAATTTAATTTCCTATGTGTCATCTTGATTTCTTAATTCGAATTAGAAATATAGGAGAATAAGGATTTCCCTGGCAGTCCAGTGGTTAAGATTTTGTGTTTTCACTGCAGGGGAACGAGTTTGACCCCTGGATCTGGGAACAAAGATCCCACATGCCGCATGGTGGGGCCACAAATAAACAAAACAAAACAAAAAGATGAAACAGGAGAATGGGAACTTCACTAAGAAAGATACAGATTTCTAATTACAATTGGTTTTTGACTGGATTATCAGTTCCCCATGACCACAGAAATTGACTTAATTTATGATAGGAACTGAACGGAACTAAAAATTTAAGAAATACTGAATCAAGTGACAAAAATTAGGCTAAGCCCATTCAGTTTCTTGAAAGCAGAGTTAGAAAAGGGGGGGAAATTATTCCCCAATCTCTTTCTCCTTTGGTAATGATAAATTTGTTTTCTATGTCTATGAGTCTGTTTCTATTTTATAAAATATTCATATGTTTTTTTAATATTCAACATTTAAGTGATATCATATAATATTTGTCTTTGTTCGGCTTACTTCATTCAGTATGATAAACTCTGGGTTCATCCATGTTGCTGCTAATGGCAATATTTTATTCTTTTTTGTGGCTGAATAATATCCCATTTTGTATATGTACCATATCTTCTTTAACCATTCCTGTGTTTCTGTTGATGGACACTTACAATCCTTCCATATCTTAGTGCTGTTATGAACACTGGGGTGCATATATCTTTTTGAATTGCATGTTTCATCTCTTCCAGATGTATGCTCAAGAATGAGATTTCTGGATCACATGGTAAGTTTAATTTTAAGGAATCTCTATGCTCTCCTTCTTCAACAATCATAAAGGCTGTCAATTTTTATTTCCACCAACAGTGTATTGGGGTTTCCTTTTCTCCACACAGTTACTGATGTTTATTATTTGTTGACTTTTTGATGATGGCCATTCTGACTAATGTGAGGTTATACCTCATTGTGGTTTCAGTTTGCATGCCTCTAATAATCAGTGATGTTGAGCCTCTTTTTGTGTGTCTGTTGACCAACTGTATGATGAAGACTTTCTCTTGATCCTGGACTCTGCTTTGTCAGGTGCTCAGGATACCAATCATAATCTCTCCAGTGGTTTTAAATTTTGGTAAATAAAATTCATAAAGGCATTTGTCTGCAAGAATCTCTGCCTTTCTCAGAACAAATCCTCTCTAAGGAAAGAAAGCAGAGATACTGCCTCATTTATATCACTCTCTGTCACCCATAACAATCTCCAACAAATGACAGATGAAAGTTGGTTTATAAACGTCTCAGTTCTCTCATGCTTCAGGTGATATAAATCTCAGCCAAGTGTTCTGTTCTATGCTCCTGGAGGTTTCCCAGCAGGATTAATCTCCAGACACCCACAGTTATAGGTGACTTGGTAACATACCCTTTTATCAGTTGCCTTTCATTGTCTCATTTTCCATTCCTAGATAGGAGTTTTAGTCCATCTCTCAAATAAAATCATTCACTTGAATTTTTAGTTCTGAAGATACCAAACCAAAAAAAAGAAAAAAAAAACTGTTTTTGTCATCTGATAACTTATTTTATTAGTTTTTGCACCAAAACTAAATAAGGACACATATATGGGTAATTACTCTAGCCTTTTCCATGGAAAGAGGAGGAAAGAGAAGAAGACAGATAAAAGACCAAAATGAAAAATATTTATTCCTTAGCCCAAAGAAATCCCCACAGCTGTCATATGCAGGCAAGTGATGAGTCAGAAAAAAAAAAATCTGCTAAGATGCTTTGATTTTTGTGACTTAGAATATTTTAATTCCTCACTGAGTTCTTGTTTCTTTATTTTAATGACATATGAACTGACAATTTAGAACATAGACTTTCATCCAAGATGTCAGAGAATTTATGTAGGAGTCTGTTATTTCTTTTATCTCACTATGAATTCTCTATATCTATTTATTTGTGTTCTAAACTCCAGGTCTTGACATAGCCTCCTATTGTTATTCATAACTTTCTCTAGGAAACTGTAGCCATATGTAATCATTATTTTATTTTTTATAAAAAATCTTTTTTGATTATTAGCTTTGACTATTTAAACACATTAACATATATATGCATATTTGTTAATTATGGCTTGAGAATTACTAAGATGCTTCTGCTTTGTATGCTGTTGTTCAGTTGCTCAGTCATGTCTGACTTTTTGCAACCCCATGGGCTGCAGTATGCCAAGCTTCCCTGTTCTGCACTATCTCTCAGAGCTTGCTAAGCTTCATATTTATGGAGATCAGTGATGCTATCTAATCATCTCATCCTCTGTTGCTCCCTTTCCCTCTGCCCTGAGTCTTCCCCAGCATTAGGATTTTTTCCAATGAATCAGCTCTTTGCATCAGGTGTCCAAAATAGTGCAGATTCAGCATTAATCCTTCCAATGAATATTCAGGTTTGTTTTTTTTTTTTTTTCTGGATTGACTAGCTTGATCTTCTTGCTATCCAAGGGACTCTCAATAGTCTTCTCCAGCACCATAACTTGAAAGCATCAGTTCTTCAACTCCCAGCCTTCTATATGGTCCAACTGTCAATCTGTACATGACTACTGGAAAAACCATAGCTTTGACTATACGGGTCTTTGTCAGCAAAGTGATGTTTCTGCCTTTTAATACACTGTCTAGGTTTGCCATAGCTTTCCCTCCAAAGAACAGGAGTCTTTTAATTTCATGACTGTAATCATGGCTCACAGTGATTTTTCAGCCAAATAAAATAAATCTACCACAGCTTCCACTTCTTCTCAATCTACTTGCCAAGAAGTGATGGGACCAGATGCCACGATCTTAGTTTTTTGAACGTCGAGTTTTAAGTCAGTCAGCTTTTTCAGTCTCCCCTTTCATCAAGAGGCTCTTTAGTTCCTCTCTGCTTTCTGCCATTAGAGTGGTATCATCTGCATATCTGAAGTTCTTATTTCTCCTGGCCTTTTAATTCCAGCTTGTGATTCATCCAGCCTGGCATTTTGCATGATGTACTCTGCATATATGTTAAATATGCAGGGTGACAATATATAGCCTTGAAGTACTCCTTTGCCAATTTTGAACCAGTCCGTTTTTTCATGTCCAGTTCTAAAAGTTGCTTCTTGATCTGCATACAGGTTTCTCAGAGGACAGGTAAAGTGATCTGGTACTCACATCTGCTTAAAATTGTCCACATTTTGTTGTGTAACTTGAGCAAGAAATTTAACATATTTGTTCTTCATTTCCTTCATTAGTAAAACCAAAGATTAAATTTTGAACAAAATTTAAATTAAATACTGCAATAAAATACTTAGTATATGGCTACGATTAGCATTGTCCAATGAGGGTGAGTTATGGGTACCACCATTGCAACTAACTGTAATAAAATGACAATTATAAGCATTTTTCTATTAACATCTGAAGCATAAGGCACTTATATTGCCATCAGAATCTCACATGGCAAACAGATACTTTTCCAAAATATTTAGGGATTGTTGAGATACACAATGGACTGCAGTGGAGGGGAAAAAAAAACACAAAACAAAACAGTTTAGTTTCCCTAAACTTATCTATATGAAAATGTTGTATAGCAGTTATTGCAACCAAACGTTCAATTAATTTCTATGAAGATCCCAAATAGAGCATTTTTCTCAAGTTTGAATGACATTGCCTGTGTTTGCAAACTCAAGTGTGAGTGGCAAATGGTTAAAACAATGGAGTTTTGTTTGTTTGTTTTTTTTTTTTAGCAGACACAAAAATCCTTCCTACAAAGTGTCCTTCTTTGTAAGATCCATCTTCCCTCCCCTCCTCCTTCAACAAGTATCAACTCAGGAAAACTTTTTAAAAGACATTAATTTGATTCTTTCTAGACACAGTGAGCATAGGAAATGAAAATCCTTTTAATAATTTCCACCCTCAATGCCCAAACACAATAAAAATATAGTGACAGAGGGAATCAAGGACCAGAAAAATGATTACTCGAAGACAACATTGATTTTTATTTGCTTATTCCCAAATCGTCTGTATTGAGGAAAAAATTCAATAACATAAAACATTCAGTGGAATATTTCATAAAAGACTCATGTGTACAGGGGATTGTTGGCCTCATTAATAAGTGACAACCGGACAAACTTTTATGTTGCAGCTACTTTTCTGAGACTTACCTTGCTCACAGGATGTGTGTGTTGAATTACTTATAAGTACTTAATCACACATCAAGGAATTCAACATGGTTTCCACTAGACTTCTGTTAAATTGCAGATGCTGATGGCTTAAACATTTGCCAGTATTTTTTAAAATTGAACCTCTTCTAATTTTTTTTCAATAAAATGTAATTTCCAACATCTTTTATTGCCTCTGCCCCTAAAATGAAAGGAAATTACAGGTTAACTTGGATATACTATTATGAACCAGGAGCTACAGTGTGGAATTATGAGTTATAAAAGCGGTGAATTGATGAAAAGATTGTCTGTTTGGTGTTATATTGACTAGAAAAATATATAGTTTTTGGTTTATTGGAATAGCTTCTTCACCCTTAAAAATTAAAAAGCCAGAAGTTTACTTCACTTTTTTCTCTGTATATTACATTACATAAAATTTTTCTTCAAGACAAAATTTGTTGTTTCATAACAAAATCTCCATAGTCTTGCTCCTCAGTCTTCAGTTTACTTTCTTTTTTTCTTTGCTATTTTGCTCATACTGTTTGGGATAAGATTACTAACCACTATTGGATTGTAAATCTAGTAGAAATATTTCACATCTTTTGTTATTTGACCTCTGTGCAGCATTAACCCTATGGACCATTTCTCCTTGATCTCCTTTCCTGCTGTTTGTGATCTTATTTTATTGGCATTCTTTTTGACATTTATATCATGGTGGCTCCTGTGTTATTTTCTTTTATTATTCAGTTAAATCAATGGATCTCAAGCTTTATTATCCATCATGTCAATTGCAATGCCTATTTAAGAAAAAAATAAAATTACTGAGCCTCATCACCAAAGTAGATCTGAGGAATAATTTGGGAACCTGAATCTTCAAAAGATTCAGCAGATGTTCCTGATGCAATGCTTTCATTGTTAGGATCACATAGCATTTCATCAGAGCTCTTAATTAACCTTAATTGTATTGGCTCATTTTATTTGCTCTCAGTCACCATGATTTCTGTTGTATCTAAAATTTCAGACTGAGATGGCCAACTGTTAGTACACACTTACACATGATAATTCTATAGGTACCTCACCAAATATGTCCAATATATGTATATCTTTTTTTACTCCTCAAATCTGTATATTTTACTCTTGGATTTATGTTTATTGGCTCATCTTTCATCATTTCAGTGAGATAGCTTAAGGATAATCCTAGTTTCTTCACTCTTTTCATAAGCCCCACACTGCATCCAATATCACTCACCTCACCAGTTATGTAGCTACTAATTAATCCTTAGTCAGAGAAAGCACAGAAAATTAAAATAGAATTAAAATAGCATGTATTGTTTCAACTTGGGGGTCAGAATTCTGAAGTTTTTTATTTAAAGAAAAATTCTGTGGGAATTTTTGTTCCATTCATTCAACCATATTGCATTTCCTATTCTTAAGTCAATATTTTCTTTACTAATCTTGAAATATTTAAATAAAATATATTTCTCTATATCCTTCAGTTATGTGAAATAAGATCTATAAAAGACTTAATTATGTCTCTTGAGATGGAATAAAGTTATCTTGGGCATCATATTACCTTTAAAGAGAAAATATTTTAAATAACCCATGAAAATAATCATTACACAACTATCTTTCATAATTTGCACAAATATGATTTCTATGTACTAGTATTTTGATTTTTGATAATGAAATTTATTATGAATCTATGACATGCTTGGGTGCCAAAAATCCTAGTTATCTTTTGCAATAAATATTAAACAACCAAGTAAATAAAATAACAAGTATTTTCCATATCATTAACTTGAATTACAATGAAGTACAAAAATTCAGTTTAAAAATAGCCACATATAGCATATTTAATTTTATAGTAAATTTCATTTAAGAATTTTTCTTCATTCATACTATAATGCCTTCCATTCAGTTTTCTACAGGGTTACTCATTTCCTGATGTTGAGTTTTAACAATGGTTTGCAGTAAAGATTATCTTTTTAGAATTAGATTTTTTTCCAAAAAATTCTTTATAGAGAACATTTTTTTTCTTCATTTGAAAAATACAGAAAATTGTTCAAGGAAATGGATATTTCCTGCAGCCAACTAGTTGTATATTCTATACCATGAACAATTGTGTAAAATACAAAAATGTTTTCCAGCATTTATAAAATTAACTTACACATTATCCATTGCCAAAAAATAAAAAAAAATAAATAAATAAAATGATAATGAGATCACTTTAATGACATCTGCTGCCCATTCCTGAAAGGAATATAATGCTGGTGCTGCCCTCTTGAGTTCCAACCCTGCGTCCATTCTCCTGTCAGAAAAAGAAATAACAATTCATGTATAAATTTTTTTGACAAGTTCATTTAATTTTATTAACCTTTACTATTTAATTTTTCAAAACATTCATCTTAGTTTGATCTAGAGATTAAATGAATATAAATATTTATGTTCTGTCAACTCCACATTAAGACACTAAAAAGTCAGAGGTGGATTTTCCCCTGATTAAAAGGTGTTTAAGACCAGGGTCTTAAAAGTGTAATTATTAAGTTAGATCATTTCAACCAGTATTGTTTTCCCATGTTCTCTCTTCTGTTATGACTTCTGCTTTATTATAAATGTGGCCTTCATTGCTGGCACTGATGTTTTTGACCTAATATTAGCCTAAATCAGTATTTTTGCCTAATGGACTGTGTTTCCAGTTTATGCCATGATTGGTTGTACAATATTGGTTTTTGATATTCTTTGTTCTTTATGTCTCAGAGAGATAAACATAGAAAAATTCTTCAGCATTAAAGAATTTTTAGGGGCGGTCCTAAGATGGTGGAGGAATAGGACAGGGAGGCCACTTTTCTCCCCCACAAATTCATCGAAAGATCATTTGAAGCTGAGCAAATTCCACAAAACAACTTCTGAACACAGGAAGAGGACACCAGGCACCCAGAATCCTGGATAGTTGAAATTCACTAGGAGGGTCTCAACCAGAGATCAGCTCTCCAGAAGAGACACATGGCACAGCCAGGAAACCGAGCAGCTGGAACCAGGGAGATGATAAGATGCACCCCCTCCCCCAACCTGGGAAGAGTGCACTTGCCAAGCACCTGGTCGCCTGAGCTGCTCGGACCTGGGAAGGGCACAAAACGCAGGCCCAACTGAGTCTGTGCCTTTGTGGAGTACCTGAGAACATGAACCTGTGTGGCTTAGACCTGGGAAGTGTACCACAACCCAGGGCCTACTTTAGACAGTCCGCCTGCAGAGCAACCTGGAGGCTGAGCAGTGTAGACTGGGAAAGCACATATACCATGAGCAGGGGCAAACCCAGTGTGGCCAAGACACTGCGAGCACTCCCCACACACGCCAGTGATATTTGTTTTTAGTGTTCTTCCCTCACCACAGCACGACTAAAGAAGTGAGCCTAAATACGTGACCACCTTTGCCCCCTTGTGTCAGGGTGGAAATTAGACACTTTAGAGACTGGCAACAGAAGCCAAAATAAACAGAGGGAACTGCTTTGGAAGTGACAGGAGCAACAGATTAAAACCCTGTAGTTAGCACCACTACATTGGAAGGGACCTATAACCTTGAGAATTATAAGCTGGAACAAGGACCTATCTGAAACTGAACTTACCCCACACTGCTCACAACAGCTCCAGAGAAATTCCTAGATATATATTTACTATTATTTTTTTTAATTTTTATTTTTTATCTTTAAGTCCTTTATTACTCCTTTAATCTTCATTTTTATAACCAATTATTACCTTTCAGAATAAAAAACCCTATTGTTCAATGAAACTTCATATATATATTTTATAATTTTTGTGACTTTTTTTAATATTGTATTTTTCAGAGTCTAACCTCTTTCTAGATTTTAAATCTTTGCTTTTCGGTGTTTGTTATCAATTTTGTACCTTTAAGAATCCAATCTTCAGTACCCATTTTTACTTAGGAGTGTGATTACTGGTTTGATTGCCCTCTCCCACTTTTCACTCTCCTTTTCCTCCCCTAGGTCACCTCTATCTCCTCCCTCCCCCTTCTCTTCTCTACCCAATTCTGTGCATCTCTTTGGGTATTCCAGGCTGTGAAGAACACTTAAGAAACTGATTATTGTCTTGACTGCCCTCTACCCCTTTTGACTCTAAATTTTCTCCCCTAGGTCACCTCTATCTCTTCCCTTCCCCTTCTCTTCTCTATCAAACTCTGTGAATCTCTTTGGATATTCCAGGCTGTGAAGAGCACATAGGGATTTGCTTACTGGCTAGATTGCTTTCTCCCCCTTTGATTCCCCCTTTTCTCCTCCTGGTCACCTCTATCTCCCTCTTCCCCTTTCTCTTCTCCATGTAACTCAGCAAACCTTTCAGGGTGTCCCTCACTGTGGAGAATCCTTTCTCTAATAACCTAGAGGTTTTATCATCAGTGCTGTATGGATGGAGAAATCGTGAGTCTACTGTAAGAATAAGACTGCAAACAGAGGCAGGAGGTTTAAACCCAAAACCTGAAAACACCAGAGAACTCCTGACTCCAGGGAACATTTATTGATAAGAGCTCATCCAAAAGCCTCCATATCTATACTGAAGTGAAGTGAAGTGAAGTTGCTCAGTCGTGTCTGACTTTTTGGGACCCCGTGGACTGTAGCCCACCAGGCTCCTCCATCCATGGGATTCTCCAGGCAAGAATACTGGAGTGGATTGCCTTCTCCAGGGGAATCTTCCTAACCCAGGGATCAAACCCGGGTCTCCCGCATTGCAGGCAGATGCTTTAACCTCTAAGCTACCAGGGAACCTCTACCCAAGAGTCAACAACTTCCAGAGCAAGACATACCATGCTAATACTCCAACAACACAGGAACATAGCCCTGAGCTTTAATATACAGGCTGCCAAAAGCCACACCAAACCCGTGAACATCTCAAAACTCACTACTGGACACTTCATTGCACTTAAGAGAGAAGAAATCAAGCTCCACCCACCAGAATACTGACACAAGCTTCCCTAACCAGGAAACCTTGACAAGCCACTCATCCAACCCCACCCACAGGGAGGAACCTCTACAATAGAAAAGAACCACAAACTACAAGAATACAGAAAGGCCAATCCAAACACAACAATCTAAACAAGATGAAAAGGCAGAGAAATACTCAGCAGGTAAAGGAACATGATAAATGCCCACCAAACCAAACAAAAGAGGAGGAGATAGGAAGTCTACCTGAAAAAGAATTGTAAATGATAGTAAAAATGATTCAAAATCTTGAAAACAAAATAGAGTTACAGATAAATAGCCTGGAGACAAGGATTGAGAAGATGCAAGAAAGGTTTAACAAGGACCTAGAAGAAATAAAAAAGTATCTCAATAATGAAAATGCAATAAATGAGATAAAAAAAAAAAAAAACAAACACCCTGGAGGGAACCAACAGTAGAATAATTGAAGCAGAAGATAGGATAAGTGAGGTGGAAGATAGAATGGTGGAAATAAATGAAGCAGAGAGAAAAAAAGAAAGAAAACACTAAAAGAAATGAGGACAACCTCAGAGACCTCTGGGACAATGTTAAATGTCCCAAGATTCAAATCATAAGAGTCCCAGAAGAAGAAGACAAAAAGAAAGTCCATGATAAAATACTTGAGGAGATAATAGTTGAAAATTTCCTAAAATGGGGAAGGAAATAGCCACCCAATTCCAAGAAACCCAGAGAGTCCCAAACAAAATAAACTCAAGACAAAACACCCCAAGACACATATTAATCAAATTAACAAAGTTCAAACACAAAGAACCAATATTAAAAGCAGGAAGGGAAAAATAACACACAAAGGGATTCCCATAAGGATAACAGCTGATCTTTCAATAGAAACTCTACAGGCCAGAAGGGAATGGCAGGACATACTTAAAGTGATGAAAGAGAAAAACCTACGACACCAATTACTATACCCAGCAAGGATCTAATTCACATATGAAGGAGAAATCAGAAGCTTTACAGACAAGCAAAAGCCAGAGAATTCAGCGCCACCAAACCAGCTCTTCAACAAATGCTAAAGGATCTTCTCTAGACAGGAAACACAGAAAAGGTTTATAAACTCGAACTCCAAATAACAAAGTAAATGGCAATGGGATCACACTTATCAATAATCACCTTAAATGTAAATGGGTTGAATGCCACAACCAAAACACAAAGAATGACTGAATGGATACAAGAACAAGACCTCTATATATACTGTCTACAAGAGGCCCACCTCAAAGAAAGGACACATACAGACTGAAAGAGAAGGGCAGGAAAAAGATATTTCAAGCAAATAGAGAATAAAAGAAAGCCTGAGTAGCAATACTCAGATCAGATAAAATAGACTTTGACATAAAGGCTGTTCACAGTCCTCATTTCTTTAGTCGATAAGTAACCTAACTCTATACCACCACCTTTATGGCAGAAAGTGAAGAGGAATAAAATGTCTCTTGATGAAAGTGAAAGAGGAGAGAGAAAAAGTTGGCTTAAAGCTCAACATTCAGAAAATGAAGATCATGGCACCTGGTCCCATCACTTCATGGGAAATAGATGGGGAAACAGTGGAAACAATGTCAGACTTTATTTTGGGGGGGCTCCAAAATCACTGCAGATGGTGATTGCAGCCATGAAATTAAAAGACGCTTACTTCTTGGAAGAAAAGTTATGACCAACCTAGATAGCATATTCAAAAGCAGAGGCATTACTTTGCCAACTACGGTCCGTCTAGTCAAGGCTGCAGTATTTCCTGTGGTCATGTATGGATGTGAGAGTTGGACTGTGAAGAAGGCTGAGAGCCAAAGAATTGATTCTTTTGAACTGTGGTGTTGGAGAAGACTCTTGAGAGTCCTTTGGAATGCAAGGAGATCCAACCAATTCATTCTGAAGGAGATCAGCCCTGGGATTTCTTTGAAAGGAATGATGCTAAAGCTGAAGTTCCAGTACGTTGGCCACCTCATGCAAAGAGTTGACTCATTGTAAAAGACTCTGATGCTGGGAGGGATTGGGGGCAGGAGGACAAGGGGAAGACAGAGGATGAAATGGCTCCATGGCATCACTGACTCGATTGATATGAGTTTGAGTGAAATATGGGAGATGGTGATGGAAAGGGAGGTCTGGCATGCTGCGATTCATGAGGTTGCAAAGAGTCAGACATGACTGAGAGACTGAACTGAACTGAACTGAACTCCTATCCTACTCAAACTCCTCCAGAAAATTGCAGAGGAATGTCAACTTCCAAAATCATTCTATGAGGCCACCATCACCCTAATACCAAAACCTGTCAAAGATGACACACAAAAAAAGAAAACTACAGGCCAATATCACTGATGAACTTAGATGCAGTCATCCTTAACAAAATTATAACAAACAGAATTCAACAACATATAAAAAAGGTCCTACATCATGACCAAGTGGGCTTTATCCCAGGGATGCAAGGATTCTTTCATATCTGCAAATCAATAGGTGTAATATACCACATTAACAAATTGAAAGATAAAAACCATGTGATTATCCCAAAAAATGCACAGAAAGACTTTGACAAAATTCAACATCCATTTATGATAAAAACCTTCCAGAAAGCAGGAATAGAAGGAACATACCTCAACATAATAAAAGCTATATATGACAAATCTACAGCAAACATTATTCTCAATGGCAGGCGGTGGTGGCGGCGGGCCGGCGCACTAAGCACGGCTGAGAGATACCCCACATCCGAAGTCAGGGACAGCGGCCCAGAGTGCCAGGCTGCAACGGTATAGGAATGGCGAGAAGGAGCCACCCCGTGTCCGAGGTCAGGAGCAGTGGCCGAGAGGAGCTACCCCGTGTCCGAGGTCGCTAGCGGCTGTTAGGAGACACCCCATGTCTGAGGTCAGGGTGGCGGCTGGGAGGAACTACCCAGCGTCTGAGGCCACTGGTGGCCAGGAGGAGACACCCCATGTCTGAGATCAGGAGTGGCTGGGAGAAGCCACCTTGCACCCGAGGTCAGGGGCAGCAGCTGGGAGGAGCCACCCACGTCTGAGGCCAGGGCCAGCGGCTGGGAGGAGCAACCCGAAGACAGTGGCTGAGCAGGCACAGGAGGGCCTAGAGGAGCTATCCCACTTTGAAGGTCAGGAATGGTGGCGGTAAGGAGATACCCCTCATCCAAGGTAAGGAACAGTGGCTGTGCTTTGCTGGAACAACTGTGAAGAGATACCCCACGCCCAAGGTAAGAGAAACCCAAGTAAGATGGTAGGTGTTGCAAGAGTGCATCAGAGGGCAGACACACTGAAACCATACTCACAGAAAACTAGTCAATCTAATCATACTAGGACCAGAGCCTTTTCTAACTCAATGAAACCAAGCGATGCCTGTGGGGCAACACAAGATGGGTGGGTCATGGTGGAGAAATCTAACAGAATGTGGCCCACTGGAGAAGGAAATGGCAAGCCACTTCAATGTTCTTGCCTTGAGAACCCCATGAACAGTATGAAAAGGCAAAATGATAAGATACCAAAAGAAGAACTCCTCAGGTCATTTGGTGCCCAATATGCTACTGAATAACAGTGGAGAAATAAATCCAGAAAGAATGAAGGGATGGAGCCAAAGCAAAAGCAAAACCCAGCTGTAGATGTGATTGGTGATAGAAGCAAATCTGATGCTGTAGAGAGCAATATTGCATAGGAACCTGGAACGTCAGGTCCATGAATCAAGGCAAATTGGAAGTGGTCAAACAAGAGATGGCAAGGGTGAATGTCGACATTCTAGGAATCAGAGAGCTAAAATATACTAAAAATGGGTGAATTTAACTCAGATGACCATTTTATCTACTACTGTGGGCAGAAATCCCTCAGAACAAATGGAGTAGCCATCATGGTCAACAGAAGAGTCTGAAATGCAGTACTTGGATGCAATTTCAAAAACGACAGAATGATCTTTGTTCATCTCCAAGGCAAACCATTCACTATCACAGTTACCCAAGTCTATGCCCCAACCAGTAATGCTGAAGAAACTGAAGTTGAACAGTTTTATGAAGACCTACAAGACCTTGTAGAACTAACACCCCAAAAAAGATGTCCTTTTCATTATAGGGGACTGGAATGTAAAAGTAGGAAGTCAAGAAACACCTGGAGTAACAGGCAAATTTGGCCTTGGAATGCAGAATGAAGCAGGGCAAAGACAAATAGAGTTTTTGCCAAGAAAATGCACTGGTCATAGCAAACATCCTCTTCCAACAACACAAGAGAAGACTCTACACAGGGACATCACCAAATGGTCAACACCAAAATCAGATTGATTATATTCTTTGGAGCCAAACATGGAGAAGCTCTATACAGTCAACAAAAACAAGACCAAGAGCTGACTGTGGCTCAGATCATGAATTCCTTATTACAAACTTCAGACTCAAATTGAAGAAAGTAGGGAAAACCACTAGACCACTCAAGTAAGACCTAAATCAAATTCCTTATGATTATACATTGGAAGTGAGAAACACATTTAAGGGCCTAGATCTGATAGATAGAGTGCCTGATAAACTATGGAATGAGGTTCGTGACATTGTACAGGAGACAGGGATCAAGACCATCCCGATGCAAATGAAATGCAAAAAAGCCAAACGGCTGTCTGGGGAGACCTTACAAATAGCATGAAAAGAAGAGAGGTGAAAAGCAAAGGAGAAAAAGAAAAATATAAGCATCTGAATGCAGAGTTCCAAAGAAGAGCAAGAAGAGATAAGAAAGCCTTCTTCAGCGATCAATGCAAAGAAATAGAGGAAAACAACAGAATGGGAAAGACTGGAGATCTCTTTAAGAAAATTAGAGATACCAAGGGATAATTTCATGAAAAGATGGGCTCGATAAAGGACAGAAATGGTATGGACATAACAGAAGCAGAAGATATTAAGAAAAGGTGGCAAGAATACACGGAAGAACTTTACAAAAAAGATCTTCATGACCCAGATAACCATGATGATATGATCACTAATCTAGAGCCAGACATCTTGGAATGTGAAGTCGAGTGTGCGTTAGAAAGCATCACTACAAACAAAGCCAGTGGAAGTGATGGAATTTCAGTTGAGCTGTTTCAAATCCTGAAAGATGATGCTGTGAAAGTGCTGCTCTCAATGTGCCAGCAAATTTGGAAAACTCAGCAGTGGCAGCAGGACTGGAAAAGGTCAGTTTTCATTCCAATTCCAAAGAAAGGCAATGCCAAAGAATGCTCAAACTAACACACAGTTGCACTCATCTCACATGCTAGTAAAGTAATGCTCAAAATTCTCCAAGCCAGACTTCAGCAATATGTGAACCATGAACTCCCTGATGTTCAAGCTAGTTTTAGAAAGGCAGAGGAACCAGAGATCAAATTGCCAACATCTACTGGATATTGAAAAAAGCAAGAGAGTTCCAGAAAAACATCCATTTCTGCTTTATTGACTATGCCAAAGCCTTTGACTGTGTGGATTACAAGAAACTGTGGAAAATTCTGAAAGAGATGGGAATACCAGACCACTTACCTGTTTCTTGAGAAATCTGTATGCAGGTCAAGAAACAACAATTAGAATTGGACATGGAACAACAGACTGGTTCCAAATAGGAAAAGGAGTACATCAAGTTTGTATATTGCCACCCTGCTTATTAACTTCTATGCAGAGTACCTCATGAGAAGCTCTGGAGTGGTAGAAACACAAGCTGGAATCAAGATTGCCGGGAGAAATATCAATAACCTCAGATAGGCAGATGACACCACCCTTATGGCAGAAAGTGAAGAGGAACTAAAAAGCCTCTTGATGAAAGTGAAAGAGGAGAATGAAAAAGTTGGCTTAAAGCTCAACATTCAGAAAACGAAGATCATGGCATCCGGTACCATTCCTTCATGGGAAATAGATGGGGAAACAGCGGAAACAGTGTCAGACTTTAATTTTGGGTGCTCCAAAATCACTGCAGATGGTGACTGTAGCCATGAAATTAAACGACGATTACTCCTCGGAAGAAAAGTTATGACTAAGCTAGATAGCTACTCAAAACCAGAGACATTACTTTGCCGACTAAGGTCTGTCTAGTCAAGGCTATGTTTTTTCCCATGGTCATGTATGGATGTGAGAGTAGGACTGTGAAGAAGGCTGAGCACCAAAGAATTAACGCTTTTGAACTGTGTTGTTGGAGAAGACTCTTAACAGTCCCTTGGACTACAAGGAGATCCATCCAGGCCATTCTGAAGGAGATCAACCCTGGGATTTCTTTGGAAGGAATGATGTTAAAGCTGAAGCTCCAGTACATTGGACACCTCATGCAAAGAGTTGACTCATTGGAAAAGACTCTGATGCTGGGAGGAATTGAGGGCAGGAGGAGAAGGGGACAACCGAGGATGAGATGGCTGGATGGCATCACAGACTTGATGGACATGAGACTGAGTGAACTCCGGGAGTTGGTGATGGACAGGGAGGCCTGGCGTGCTGCCATTCATGGGGTCTCAAAGAGTCAAAAATGACTGAGTGACTGAATTGAACTGAACTGAACTGTTTTTCCCTGAAGTCAGGATCAAGACAACGGTGCCCAATTTCACCACTATTATTCAACATGGTTTTGGAAGTCTTAACCACAGCAATCAGAGAAAAAAAAAATAAAAGGAATCCAGACTGGAAAAGAAGAAGTAAAACTCTCACTGTTGTAGATGACATGATCCTCTCCACAGAAAACCCTAAAGACTTCACGAGAAAATTACTAGAACTAATCAATGAGTATGTTAATGTGTAAGATATAAAATTAACACAAAGAAATCCCGTGCATTCCTAAACACTACTTCATGGGGAATAGGTGGGGAAACAGAGTCAGACTTTATTTTTTTGGGCTTCAAAATCACTGCAGATGTTGACTGCAGCCATGAAATTAAAAGACGCTTACTCCTTAGAAGATAAGTTATGACCAACCTAGAGATTATGTTCAAAAGCAGAGACATTACTTTGCTGACTAAGGTCCGTCTAGTCAAGGCTATGGTTTTTCCTGTGGTCATGTATGGATGTGAGAGTTGGACTGTGAAGAAGGCTGAGCACCAAAGAATTGATGCTTTTGAACTGTGGTGTTGGAGAAGACTCTTGAGAGTCCCTTGAACTGCAAGGAGATCCAACCAATACATTCTGAAGGAGATCAGCTCTGGGATTTCTTTGGAAGGACTGATGCTAAAGCTGAAACTCCAGTACCTTGGCCACCTCATGTGAAAAATTGACTCATTGGAAAAGACTTTGATGCTGGAAGGGACTGGGGGCAGGGGGAGAAGTGGACGACCGAGGATGAGATGGCTGGATGGCATTACGGACTCAATGGATGTGAGTCTGAGTGAACTCTGGGAGATATTGATGGACAGGAATGCCTGCTGTGCTGAAATTCATGGGGTCGAAAAGTGTCGGACACGACTGAGCAACTGAACTGAACTGAACAATGAGAAAACAGGAAGAGAAATTAAGGAAACAATTCCATTCACCATTGCAATGAAAAGAACAATATACTTAGGAATATATCTACCTAAAAAAACTAAAAAACACTGATGAAAGAAATCAAAGATGACACAAATAGATGGAGAATATATACCATGTTCACAGATCACAAGAATCCATATACTGAAAATGAGTATATTACCCAAAGCAATTGATAGATTCAATGTAAACCCTATCAAGCTACCAACGGTATTTTTCATAGAACTAAATCACATAACTTCACAGTTTGTGTGGAAACAGAAAAAATCTCAAATAGCCAAAGCAATCTTGAGAAACAAGAATGGGCCCAGAGGAATCAACTTGCCTGACTTCAGGATATACTACAAACCTACAATCATCAAGACAGTATGGTACTGTCACAAAGACAGAAATATAGATCATCGGAACAAAATAGAAAGCCCAGAGATAAATCCACACACCTATGGACACCTTATCTTTGACAAAGGAGGAAAGAATATACAATGGAGAAAAGACAATCTCTTTAACAAGTGGTACTGGGAAAACTGTTAAACCATTAATGAAAGAAAGAAATGAACACTTTCTGATACCATACACACAAAAAAACCTCTAAATGGATTAAAGATCTAAATGTAAGACCAGAAACTTTAATACTCCTAGAGGAAAACATAAGAAAAACTCTCTGCCATAAATCACAGTAGGATCCTCTATGGGCTTCCCTGGTGGCTCAGAGGTTAAAGCGTCTGCCTGCAATGCGGGAGACCTGGGTTTGATCCCTGGGTCGGAAAGATCCCCTGGAGAAGGAAATGGCAACCCACTCCACTACTCTTGCTTGAAGAATCCCATGGAGGGGGGACCCTGGTAGGATACAGTCCATGGGGTTGCAAACAGTTGGACATGACTGAGCAACAAAGTACTAGTACTAGGATCCACTATGACCCACCTCCCAGAGTAATGGACATAAAAACAGAAATAAACAGAAGGGACCTAATTAAACATAAAAGCTTTTGCACAATAAAAGTGACTATAAGCAAGGTGAAAAGACAGCCTTCAGAATGGGAGAAAATAATAGCAAATAAAGCAACTGACAAAGAATTAATCTAAAAAATATACAAGCAGCTCCTACAGTTCAATTCCAGAAAAATAAACTAACCAAAAAAAAAAAAAAAAGAGCCAAAGAATTAAACAGACATTTCTCCAAAGAAGACATACAGATGGCTAACAAACACATGAAAAGATGCTCAACATCACTCATTATCAGTTCAGTTCGGTCGCTCAGTCATGTCCGACTCTTTGCGACCCCGTGAATAACAGCACGCTGGGCCTCCCTGTCCATCACCATCTCAAGGATTTCACTCAAACTCACGTCCATCGAGTCGGTGATGCCATCCAGCCATCTCATTCTCTGTCATCCCCTTCTCCTCCTGTGCCTAATCCCTCCAAGCATCAGAGTCTTTTCCAATGAGTCAACTCTTCGAATGAGGTGGCCAAAGCAGTGGAGTTTCAGTTTAGCATCATTCCTTCCAAAAAACACCCAGGGCTGATCTCCTTCAGAATGGACTGGTTGGATCACCTTGCAGTCCAGGGGACTCTCAAGAGTCTTCTCCAACACCACAGTTCAAAAGCAACAATTCTTCAGCGCTCAGCTTTCTTCACTGTCCAATTCTCACATTCATACATGACCACTGGAAAAATCATAGCTTTGTCTAGACAGACCTTTGTTGGCAAAGTAATGTTTCTGCTTTTGAATATGCTATCTAGGTTGGTCATAACTTTTCTTCCAAGCAGTAAGCGTCTTTTAATTTCATGGCTGCTGTCACCATCTGCAGTGATTTTGGAGCCCCAAAAAATAAAGTCTGAAACTGTTTCCTGTTTTCCTGCCTATTTCTCATGAAGTGATAGGACCAGATGCCATGATCTTCGTTTTCTGAATGTTGAGCTTTAAGTCAACTTTTTCACTGTCCTCTTTCACTTTCATCAAGAGGCTTTTTAGTTCCTCTTCACTTTCTGCCATAAGGGTGGTGTCATCTGCATATCTGAGGTTATTGATATTTCTCCCGACAATCTTGATTCCAGCTTGTGTTTCTTCCAGCCCAGTGTTTTTCACGATGTACTCTGCATATAAGCTAAGTAAGCAGGGTGACAATAAACAGCCTTGATGTACTCCTTTTCCTATTTGAAACTAGTCTGTTGTTCCATGTTCAGTTCTAACTGTTTCCTCCTGACCTGCATAGAGGTTTCTCAAGAGGCAGGTCAGGTGGTCTGGTATTCCCATCTCTTTCAGAATTTTCCAGTTTATTGTGATCCACACAGTCAAAGATTTTGGCATAGTCAATAAAGCAGAAATAGATGTTTTTCTGGAACTCTTTTGCTTTCTTGATCATCCAGCAGATACTGGCAATTTGATCTCTGGTTCCTCTGCCTTTTCTAAAACCTGTTTGAACATTTGGAAGTTCATGGTTCATGTACTGCTGAAGCCTGGCTTGGAGAATTTTGAGTATTTCTTTAATAGCATATGAGATGAATGCAATATCAGAGAAATACAAATCAAAACCACATTGAGGCAAAATTTCATGCCTGTCAGAATGACTGCTATCCAAATGTCTACAAACAATAAATGTTGGAGAGGGTGTGTACAAAAGGGTATCCTCTTACACTGTTGGTGGGAATGCAAACTAGTACTGCCACTATGGAGGGAAGTGTGGTGATTCTTTAAAAAACAGGAAATAGAACTGCCATATGACCCAGCAATTCCACTGCTGGGCATACACACTGAGAAAACCAAACTGAAAGGGACACATGCACCCCAATGTTTATTACAACACTGTTTATAGCAGCCAGGACATGGAAGCAACCTAGATGTCCATCAGATGAATGGATAAGAGAGCTGTGGTCCATATACTCAATGGAGTATTACTCAGCCATTAAAAAGAATACATTTGAATCAGTTCTAATGAGGCAGATGAAACTGTAGCTATTATACAGAGTGAAGTAAGTCAGAAAGAAAAATACCAATACTGTATACTAACAAATTTATATGGAATTTAGAAATATGGTAATGATGACCCTATATGCAAGACAGCTAAAGGGACACAGATAAATATAACAGTCGTTTGGAGTCTGTGGGAGAGGTCAAGTGTGGGATAATTTGAGAGAATAGAACTAGAACATGTATATTATCATATGTGAAAGAGATCGCTAGTCTAGGTTTGATGCATGAGACAGCATCCTCAGGGCTGGTTCACTGGGATGACCCTGAGGGATGGTATGAGTAGGGAGGTTGGGAGGGGGAGGGGTTCAGGATTGAAAACACATGCACACCCATGGTTGATTCATGTTAATGTATGGCAAAAACCGCCACAATATTGTAAAGCTATAGCCTCCAATTAAAATAAATAAATAAAAAGTTTTAATGTGAATATATGTATGTGTGTGTGTATAATTATGTATTTTTAGTGAAATTTCAAAGAAAAATAATGAGTGCATTCTCTCTCCATGACCAGTGATATAACAAAGTATAGATATTTGATTTTAGTGCAAACATTTGTCTTTGTTTTTATATTTATAACATAACCAGATGAAACAAAATGGCATCGAGCACAATATGTCATTAGACAATGTGAATAAAGGAAAAAAGTTGTAGAATGGAACCATAATATGGTTCACTGTAATATATTTAAGTTGAACTCAAAAGACTATGCAAGGTAACAAGGCCCAAATATGTTCCATCATGCCAACATAAGACTATCCAAGTAAAGACAGAAACCAAAAATTCCTATTTCCCATACATGTGATACTGGTGATATATTTTCAGTAAACCAGTATTTTTTTGTCAAAACATTACTGTTGCTAATTTGAATTTTATTCTTTTTTATCATTTGATGCTTAGTTCATTGATTAAAAGAATAAATATTTAACATCAATCATGTAACATCAGTCATCAGGTTAAACTTTCTGCTACATCCCTTAGTTTCTATCAGGGGTTATTTTATTTGATCATGTTTATAAGATAAAACTTTACCATGTTTGGCAATTACACACATTACCAGTGAACTCACATAACTGATATAGCTATAAAATTCAAATGACACATGCTGACCAAGGATAAAGAGCACACACTTGTCAAAAGGTCTTTTTTAATATAAGATAATAAACAATTTGTAAAACACATAAAATCTTTTTTTTTTTTCTATAAGTAGAATCACATCTAGAAGTCTGTTGCATAAACTGTGTCTCCAAATTTCACAACAGAGTAACCATATCTCAGTTGTCCTGGGGAATAACACTGATTACTTTGTTATTTCAAACTGTCCTTTCAATTTAATGCACAACAATTTTACCACTTAAAACTAGTATCAGGTCACAGAGTTACATCTACACCATAACTTTCCTGAAACATTAAAACAACTTTTGAAACATCTCCAATATTACCAAGGTTTCAAAACATACTTCATGTATCATATCAGCTTATATTTATGATTGAACAACTTTTCAGGTTTTCCTTTCTTTCTTTTACATTTTAATTTGCACAGAGAAACAGGTGCATTTCATTTCTTATTCTTTCTCTTTTCCTTCTTTAGAGTTCTGAGATTTCTGACTGAACCACAGCATAGTTGATTACCACAGGTCAATGTTGTACCTTAAACTGCAACCTAACAATAACCGGCTGAGCAGAGCAGGATATTCATTGCTAACATATAGGTACTTTTTAATTTCAGTTTATATTGTGGCAGCTGAGAAATGCATTGACAAAGAAAATTTAGTGTATTGTTAATACAGTGTTCAAGTCTTATGCTTTTTGTAAGTAAGGGGGCCTTAGGAAGCAACAAAGCTAGTGAAGCAACTATGAAAATAGCAACTATGAACAAAGCTAGTGGAGGTGATGGAATTCCAGTTGAGTTATTTCAAATCCTAAAGGATGATGCTGTGAAAATGCTGCTGCACTCAATATGCCAACAAATTTGGAAAACTCAGCAGTGGCTGTAAGACTGGAAAAGGTCAGTTTTCATTCCAATCCCAAAGAAAGGCAATGCCAAAGAATGTTTAAACTATGACACAACTGCACTCATCTCACATACGAGGAAGTAATGCTCAAGATTGTCCAAGACAGGCTTCAACAGTACGTGAACCATGAACTTCCAGATGTTCAAGGTGGATTTAGAAAGGGCAGAGGAACCAGAGATCAAATTGCCAACATCGCATGGTTCATCAAAAAAGCAAGAGAGTTCCAGAAAAACATCTATTTCTGCTTTATTGACTATGCCAAAGCCTTTGACTGTGTGGATCACAATAAACTGCAGAAAATTCTGAAAGAGATGGGAATACAAGACCCCCTGACCTGATTCTTGAGAAATCTGTATGCAGGCTAAGAAGCAACAGTTAGAACTGGACATGGAACAACAGAATGGTTCCAAATAGGAAAAGGAGTACGATAAGGCTGTATATTGTCACCCTGCTTATTTAACTTTTATGCAGAGTACATCATGTGAACTGCCAGGCTGGATGAGTCACAAGCTGGAATCAAGATTGCTAGGAGAAATATCAATAATCTCATATATGCAGATGACACCACCCTAATGGTAGAAATCAAAGAGGAACTAAAAAGCCTCTTGATGAAAGTGAAAGAAGAGAGTGAAAGAAGTTGGCTTAAAACAACATTCAGAAAACTAAGATCATGTCATCTGGTCCCATCACTTTATGGCAAATAGATAGGGAAACCATGGAAAGAGTGAAAGACTTTACTTTGGGGGGCTCAAAAATCACTGCAGATGGTGACTACAGCCATGAAATTAAAAGACACTTGCTCCTTGGAATAAAATTATGACCAAACTAGACAGCATATTAAAAACCAAAGACATTACTTTGCTGACAAAAGTCCATCTACTCAAAGCTATGGCTTTTCCAGCAGTCATGCATGGATGTGAGAGTTAAACTATACAGAAAGCTTAGCACCAAATAATTGATGTTTTTGAACTGTGGTATTTGAGAAGACTTGAGTGTGCTTTGGACTGCAAGATACCAAATCCGTCAATCCTAAAGGAAATCAGTCCTGAGTATTCATTTTAAGAACTGATGCTGAAACTCTAATACTTTGGCCACCTGATGTGAAGAACTGACACAGGAAAAGACCAGGATGCTGGGAAAGGCTGAAGGCAGGAGGGAAAGGGGACAACAGAAAATGAGATGGTTGGATGGCATCACCGACTTGATGGACTTGAGTTTGAGCAAGCTCTTGGAGTTTGTGGACAGAGAAGCCTGGTGTGCTGTAGTGCATGGGATCACAGAGTTGGAGACGACTGAGTGACTGAACTGAAGCATATGTCTTTACACAGTATTTTGATTTTTTTAAAGGTTTTACTCTGGAATAAAATCTATTCCTCCACTATTTCAAATCTAGAAACTAACTTGAATGTATAATATAATTAATTAACTTATATAAGATTTTATTTTTATTTATTTTTTTCTTCTTCCAGTTTATTTATGTATAATTGACGTACAACAGTATAAGATTAAGGTGTACAGCAAAATTATTTGATTTAAGACATCATGAGATGATGATCCAAGTGTGCTAAGTGAACATTTATCACCTCATTTAGATGCAATACAGGTTCAAATTAAAGAAATAAGAAATAATTCCTCTAGCATTTCCTTTGTAAATGCCTCATACATAACATACAACTGTGTTAATTACATTTATCATATTTTAAATTATACCCCTAGTACTTAGTTATCTTATAACTGGAAGTATTTACCATTTTCAAAAAAAAAAAAAAACACATGGAAATTTTGGACAGATAAATGACACTTCCCATTGCAGTAAATAAAGACATATTTTCTTAACTAGAATCATTAAAGGGACAAGGAGAAGAGGGTAGGGAATTGGCTGCCATTAAAATGCCTAAAATCTGGTTGATTTCCAAAGAAAGAAAGATCATATTAAATTGCTCGTTTACTATTTCAGACAAAAAAATGTCAATAGCAGAATGAGAGAAGTTGGATAGAGTAGTGGACTTCCTGATAGCTCAGTTGGTAAAAAATCTGTGTGCAATGCAGGACCCAGGTCAATTTTTCGGTTGGGAAGATCTTCTGCAGAAGGGATAGGCTTCCCTCTCCAGTACTTTTGGCTTCCCTCATGATTCAGCTGATAAACAATCTGCTTGCAATGCAGGAGACCTGGGTTCAATCCCTGCGTTTGGAAGATCCCCTGAAAAAGGGAAAGGCTACCTACTCCAGTGTAGAATATTAAAAGCTCCTAACATTGGACTTTCCATGAAAATAAGTGGTTGTCTTGAAAAGAGGGGCCATTCAAACTTCAGTTCAGTTCATTCACTCAGTTGTGTCCGACTCTTTGCCATCCCATTAATCGCTGCATGCCAGGCCTCCCTGTCCATCACCATCTCCTGGAGTTCACTCAGACTCACGTCCATCGAGTCCGTGATGCCATCCAGCCATCTCATCCTCGGTCGTCCCCTTCTCCTCCTGCACCCAATCTCTCCAAGCATCAGAGTCTTTTCCAATAAGTCAACTCTGCATGAGGTGGCCAAAGTCCTGGAGCTTCAGCTTTAGCATCATTCCTTCCAAAGAAATCCCAGGGTTGATCTCTCTCAGAATGGACTGGCTGGATTTCCTTGCAGTCCAAGGGACCCTCAAGAATCTTCTCCAACACCACAGTTCAAAAGCATCATTCTTCGGCTCTCAGCCTTTTTCACAGCCCAACTCTCACATCCATACATGACCACAGGAAAAACCATAGCCTTGACTAGACGGACCTTAGTCAGCAAAGTAATGTCTCTGCTTTTGAATATATTATCTAGGTTGGTCATAACTTTTCTTCCAAGGAGTAAGTGTCTTTTAATTTCATGGCTGCAGTCACCATCTGCAGTGATTTTGGAGCCCAAACAAATAAAGTCTGACACTGTTTCCACTGTTTCCCCATCTGTTTGCGTGAAGTGATGGGACCGGATGCCATGATCTTCGTTTTCTGAATGTTGAGCTTTAACCAACTTTTTCACTCTCCTCTTTCACTTTTATCAAGAGGCTTTTTAGCTCCTCTTCACTTCCTGCCATAAGGGTGGTGTCATTTGCATAGCTGAGGTGATTGGTATTTCTCCCAGCAGTCTTGATTCCAGCTTGTGTTTCTTCCAGTTCAGTGTTTCTCATGATGTACTCTGCATAGAAGTTAAATAAGCAGGGTGACAATATACAGCCTTGACGTACTCCTTTTCCTATTTGGAACCAGTCTGTTGTTCCATGTCCAGTTCTAACTGTTGCTTCCTGACCTACATACAGATTTCTCAAGAGACAGGTCAGGTGGTCTTGTATTCCCATCTCTTTCAGAATTTTTCACAGTTTATTGTGATCCACACAGTCAAAGGCTTTGGCATAGTCAATAAAGCAGAAATAGATGTTTTTCTGGAACTCTCTTGCTTTTTCCATGATCCAGTGGATGTTGGCAATTTGATCTCAGGTTCTTCTGCCTTTTCTAAAATAGTTTGAACATCAGGGAGTTCACGGTTCACATATTGCTGAAGTCTGGCTTGGAGAATTTTTAGCATTACTTTACTAGCATGTGAGATGAGTGCAATCGTGTGGTAGTTTGAACATTCTTTGGCATTGTAAATGTATTTTCTTGTTTTAATTTACTTCCTATATGTATTATTCTTCTGTATATCTTCAGAAACAAGTTTTACTATAATATATGTCCAGAAAAGAAAATGTACATACATCACTATTCTTCCACTATTCTTAAGCCAAACTCAAAACTCTATAAGACCACAAGTTCATTTAGAAGGAAAATGCAGAGTTAATGTCTAGCAATTCTCCAAGCATCACTGTCCACAGATATCCAACTTAAAGTCCTTATCCCACAATTTTTATCTGAACTGGTTTAGCACCTTTATCAGAATGGTCTGTGGATTAAAATAAAAAAAAAAATCTATTTCTCCATAATAACAATCAGAACAAATGCAAAAATTATCATCAATTAAATATATTTAATTAATATATAAATAAGTAAAAAGAAATTAAGTGGAGTAGAAACTGAAATCTACTATTTTGCTGTTAACCAGAAACATTCCTAAAAAATTAAAATAAATCATTTAATAAAATGTTAGTTATGACAAATATAAATGTTATAACAAGGAAGGATTACCATTAATACAAAAGAAAGAAAAGAAACCTCATATTTGCAAATGGCCTGTGGAATAATATTATTATACCTTACCTACATGTAACTGAAATCTGAGAAAAATAGGTGAGAGAAAGTTACAGACAGAATATTAGAAAAATAATAACTTTTTTTCTGTCTGGTACATAAGGAGCTTAGAAGTCACTACTCCATCCTAAAAAGGTAAATTGATTGAAAACCAACAATGCTTCTTAGACTTGACAGACAAGTGAGTTTCCAGGGAAAGCTGCTGTTCCCCAACTAGGGAGAGAGATAGAGCAAGATACAGAGAATCATAACTTATGATTGTTGAGAAGCAGGGAGTAGAGGAAACTTCTATGAGAACTAGTGCCAAAGTAGGAAAACCTAAACTGTAACTAACAAACAACAAAAGAGAAAGGACAAAATTACTACTACCAGAAATGAAGGGGGACACCACTACAGATCCTATATATTTTAAAGGATAATAAATACTATGAACAACTTTATTTCTATAAATTTAATAACCTAGATAAAATGGACCAAATCCTTTAAAGATACAATTTGCCAAAACTCAATGAAGAAGAAAGAGATAGGTCTATTTCTCAAAAAACTGATTGAGTAGTTAATAACCTTTCCAAACAGAAAGTATCATTCCTAGATGGGTTCATTTGTGAATTCTACCAAGCATTTAAGAAAGTAATTATGCAGTTCTCTATAACCCCTCTCAGAAAATAAAATCAGAGGGAATATTTCCTGACTCATTCTATGAAGCCAGAATTACACTAATACCAAAACCAGATGAAAACATTACAAGAAAAGAAAATATAGATCAATAGCACACATGAATATAGATGCAAACATACTAAACAGAAGATTAGCAAATTAAATTCAACAATGATAAAATAATTGTAGACCACAACCAAGTGGAATTTACCCCAGATATGCCTGGTTCATTCAACATTCAAAAATTGATTAATGTTATCCCTCGCCTCAACACACTAAAGGAAAAAAAATAAAAGCCTTTATCAATACATTGTATATGCCTAGTAGTGTCCAACTCCGACCTTAAGGACTATAACCCACCATGCTCCTCTGTCCATGGGATTCTCCAGGAAAGAATACTGGAGTGGATTGCCATTTCCTGTTCTAGGGGATCTTTCTGACACAAGGGTGGGACTTGCATCTCCTGTGTCTCCTGCATTGTTAGGCAGATTCTTTACCAGTAGCACCACCTGGAAAGCTCCAATTATATCAATAGATGAAGATAAAGCTTTTGACAAAATCCAACATCTATCTGGGCTTCCCAGGTGGCTCAGTGATAAAGAATTTACCTGAAGTGCAGGAGCTGCAAGAGACAACGTTTGATTCCTTGGTCAGGAAGATCCCCTGTAGGAGGACATGGCAACCCACTCCAGTATTATTGCCTTGAGAACCCATGGACAGAGGGGTCTGGTGGGCTACAGTTCATAGGGTCACAAAGAGTTGGACATGAATGAAGCGACTTGGCACAACATCTATTTATGATAGAAACTCAGGAAAGTAGGAATAGAGGAGATATTCTACACTTGATAAAAAAGCATCTGTATAAAGCATACAGCAAATATTCTTAATGGTTAGGCACTCAAGTCTGTCCTTCTAAGATCAGGAACATAGCAATATTGCTCCCTCTTACCTCTGTTTTCCAACATTGTATTCAACTCATAGCTAATGTAGTAAGAAGAAAAAAGGAAATAAAACAGATTGAAAACATTGTACATTGTAAGGGTGTTGACAACCACATGATATGTATCATGATAATCATATCCTTCAGATACACACAAAAATTTGATAATGAATGTTTACAATTGCTTTATTTAAAATTTCCAGAAGTTGGAAGCAGCTGAGATGTGCCTCAGGAGTTGAATGGATAATTAAAAATATGGTACATCTAAATAGTAGAATATTATCCAGTGTTAGAGGGAAATGAGCTATCTAGCCACAAACAAATATTGAAGAAACTTAAATATTACTAAGTAAAATAAGTCAATCTGAAAGGTCTACATATTGTATTATTCCAACTAAGTGACATTCTATAAAAGGAAAAACTATACAGACAATAAAAAAGATCTATGGTTCCTGTAGCTGTTGGGAAGGAGGGATGAAGGAGCAGAGTTCAGATTTTTAAGGTTGTGAAACTTGTCTGAAAGACATGATAATCATGATACCTGTCCTTATGCATTTGTCACACCCGTACAATCTGCTACTCCAAGAACAAACCCTAAACATAAATTATAGACTTTGGGTGATAACGAGGTATCTATGTATATTCATTGATTGTAACAAATATACCATGGCAGTTCAGGATTTGACAATGGAGACAATGTGTATGTTTGGGAAGAGTATGTAGGCAGGAACTCTGTAATTTCTATCCAATTTTTCTGTGAATCTAAAACTGTTCTAAAAATATAATGCTTACTAAATTTAAAATATAATATTTTTCATAATATGACAAATATCAATTAATTCAGTAAACCCCAATCAGAATGAAGACAAAATAAACAAAGCTTATGTAAATGTAAACCTGTTAAAAGCAAAAGAAAAAGAAATTCTTTTTCTTTTTTTTGGGGGGGGATACATGCACAAATCCCTTTAATTTAATTTTTTTAATTTTTAATATGAATTTACTTATTTTAACTGAAGGATAATTACTTTACAATATTGTATTGGTTTTGCCATACATCAATATGAATCCACCACAGGTGTAAAAATAGTGTGGGTGGGGACACTATATGCTGAAAATTATAAAGATTTTTAAAATGACTAAATTTTACCAGAACGGAGGCCAGAATATTTTTACTGAACAGAAGAAAACTCCTTAAAAATTGAAAAATAATTTGACATTTACAGTTACACATAATGATAGAATTGACCACTGGCACACTTTACTAAAATGCTAAAGTGCTTTGACCTGAGGGGAAATAATTGTAAAGACATTGGCATCTGCAAGAATGAAGAACATTGAAAATGACAAACAAGAGGGTAAATATAGAAGCCGACTTTGTTAAATTTCTCAACTTATTTAAAAGACACTTTTGTTACTGAAGCTGCCACTTATTTATACAAATAAATTATATTTACTTTATAATATATGTAGTTGTAAAATATGCAACAAAGTGATACAGTAGATAAGGAGTGGAAATGGAAGTATATTGTAGGCCACTATACATGACATTGAATGAGTATAATCCCAAGTAAACTGCATTAGTTAAAAATGTATATATATATAAATTCTTGGAAAAAATTCTAAAAGAAAAAATTTAAAGAGGCATAAGCAATATGTTAATAAAAATGATAAAATGGAAAACTAGAAAAACTTAAAGAAAAGCAAATATGATTTTATAAAAGGCAATAAAATGACCAAAAAAAGATAAGAAAATATAAAATAAATAAAAGATCATAGATTTAAACCCAATCACATCAATAACTTCTTTCCTTCCTTCTTCCCTCCCTCCTGTGTGCCTCCCTCTCTTTTATGCCCTTTCTTTTATGGCATTCTTATTGGCTATCATACTTTCCTCCTAACTAGTTTAAAAAAAAATGCTTTATTTTCTTTTTTAGCATTTTTTAAATAATTTCAGTGACATTCATGGAAGGAGCATTTGTGAACACCTGTAACTTTTCTCTTTTTATCTGAAATAAATATATACATTTAATGTGTCTTCACTATGCTCTGTTATTATGCAAGGTGCTAGACATATAATAAGTATATATAGTGTAAAATCAGTAGTGTGTTGAATCTGGTGTTTATTATAGCCAATTGTCAAATTTTTAAGAATTGTGCAAACCAGTTAAATTCATATCAGTAGTCTTGAGGAATTCAGATTCATCAAGGAGATTTGTGAAATACTACATTTCCTAGTCTTTTGCTTTCCAGAGAGCCAGTTCTTAAATATTTCCCAGCACATTACTGAGTAGATTTACTTGAAAATGAGTGTGGACATTACAATAGTAATATTAGAGTCTAAAAAAAAGAACAATTAGGATGGAAAGTCAGCCAAATCTTAAAGGATCATGAAAACTTTTCAGGGGTACTTATATAAAACTTAAGATAGCTTGAAAAGTGAGAAGTAGAGTGTGTTATGGACTTTCCAAGGGGCACTAGTGGTAAAGTGCCCACTTGCCAGACATAAGAGATGCAGCCTCAATCCCTGGGTTGGGAAAGGTCCCCTAGCAGAGGGCAGGGCAATCCACTCAAGTATTCTTGCCTGGAGATTCCCGGGGATAGAGGAGCCTGGCAGGCAACTATCCATGGGGTTGCAAAGAGCCAGACATGAATGAAAGAACACTGAAAATGGTTCTTTCATTTAAATGAATCAGTTTTCTCTCATGAAGATGGTTCTTTCATGACAACACTTGCACACCCAGAGAGACAGACAGGCAGAGGATGTTACACAGCAAATTTCTACTAGTGATCAATTTTACATATGGTAATGTATATATTTCAATGGAGGTTCAAGAAGGAGGAGACATACGCATACTTTTGGCTGATTCAGTTTGTTGTATGGCAGAAACCAACATAACGTTGTAAAGCAATTATCCTCCAATAAGAAAAGGGGGAAAAAAAGATAGAGGATAGAGTACGCTTGCAGCTCAGGTTGGGATTGGTGAGTAAAGCCCAGAATCTGCAGTTTTGTAAGCCCTGCAAAAAAATTTGAAATGAAACCTGAGACATACTTAGTGAGGTACAACTGAGAGGGCATTGCGATTGGTATTATTTGCAAGTCTTGAGTCTCTTGAATTCAAACAGATAGAAACTGGATGAGTCGTAACATCTTTCTTGTAGCTAAAAGACAAGAGAGAAAGAGCAAGTCAAGGAAGTAAAGATGAGTTCTGTTACTGATGGCTGAGTCTCAGTAGCTGCGGAACAATGACACAGAGAAGCATACAGACAGCTGGGTTCATATAAGTCTGACATTCAGAAGAGCTATTTAGGCTAATGACAGATTTGGGGTGTTTTACCATGTAGTGATCATCATGGAGAGTTCCTAAACATTTTGTCCATTGCAGATTCTTCAAAGAAGTTGATGAGTCTTTCTAAAGTAGTCATAACATTTGGCTATATTTTCTGAAAATTTACAAATATTGTGTTATCTCTATTCTCCAGTCTATGAACTACTGATATATTCTGAGAAAAACTAAGTTGTGTATGTAAGACCAAGAAAGAAAATTACAAAACAAAATATCAGGCAAAAATTAATATTTTGCCAACTTTAGATAGGATGAAAATCAATAACTGGAGTTTTTATTATAGTGATAAGTAATAGTTGAACTATAATATATATGTAGTAGAAAAAATCAAGACTTTGAAAGGTCACAGTTCTAAGTCTACTTAAATAACTTCATAAATTTTGGGGAATACTCACTGCTTCATCTTTAAAGAATTTTGGATATTCTTGGATTAAAAAAACACATAATCAACTACAATATAAAGATGAAATAATTTTTATCTCAGTTCAGTTCAGTCACTCAGTCATGTCTGAATCTTTGGGACCCCATGAATCGCAGCACGCCAGGCCTACCTGTCCATCACCAACTCCCGGAGTTCACTCAGACTCATGTCCATCGAGTCAGTGATACCACCCAGCCATCTCATCCTCTGTCCTCCCTTTTTCCAGTACAGTTCAGTTCAGTCGCTCAGTCGTGTTCGACTCTTTGAGACCCCATGAATCGCAGCACGCCAGGCCTCCCTGTCCATCACCATCTCCCGGAGTTCACTCAGACTCACGTCCATCCAGTCCATGATGCCATCCAGCCATCTCATCCTTGGTCGTCCTCTTCTCCTCCTGCCCTCAATCCATCCAGGCATCAGAGTCTTTTCCAATGAATCAACACTTCACATGAGGTGGCCAAATTACTGGAGCTTCAGCTTTAGCATCATTCCTTCCAAAGGAATCCCAGGGTTGATCTCCTTCAGAATTGACTGGTTGAATCTGCTTGCAGTCCAAATGACTCTCAAGAGTCTTCTCCAACACCACAGTTCAAAAGCATCAATTCTTCAGCGCTCAGCCTTCTTTACAGTCCAACTCTCACATCCATACATGACCACAGGAAAAACCACAGCCTTGATTAGGCGGACCTTAGTCAGCAAAATAATGTCTCTGCTTTTGAATATGCTATCTAGGTTTGTCATAACTTTTCTTCCAAGTAGCAAGCGTCTTTTAATTTCATGGCTGCAGTCACCATCTGCAGTGATTTTGGAGCCCCCAAAAATAAAGTCTGACACGGTTTCCACTGTTTCCCCATCTATTTCCCATGAAGTGATGGGACTGGATGCCATGATCTTCGTTTTCTGAATGTTGAGCTTTAAGCCAAATTTTTCACTCTCCTCTTTCACTTTCATCAAGAGGTTTTTAGCTCCCCTTCACTTTCTGCCATAAGGGTGGTGTCATCTGCATATCTGAGGTGATTGATATTTCTCCCGGCCATCTTGATTCCAGCTTCTGTTTCTTCCAGTCCAGCATTTCTCATGATGTACTCTGCATAGAAGTTAAATAAGCAGGGTGGCAATATACAGCCTTGATGTACTCCTTTTCCTATTTGGAACCAGTCTGTTGTTCCATGTCCAGTTCTAACTGTTGCTTCTGGACCTGCATACAGATTTCTCAAGAGACAGGTCAGGTGGTCTGGTATTCCCATCTCTTTCAGAATTTTCCACAGTTTTTTGTGATCCACACAGTCAAAGGCTTTGGCATAGTCAATAAAGCAGAAATAGATGTTTTTCTGGGACTCTCTTGCTGTTTCCATGATCCAGCAGATGTTGCCAATTTGATCTCTGGTTCCTCTGCCTTTTCTAAAACCAGCTTGAACATCAGGAAGTTCACAGTTCATGTATTGCTGAAGCCTGGCTTGGAGAATTTTGAGCATTATTTTACTAGCATGTGAGATGAATGCAATTGTGCAGGAGTTTGAGCATTCTTTGGCATTGCCTTTCTTTGGGATTGGAATGAATACTGACCTTTTCCAGTCTTGTGGCCACTGCTGAATTTTCCAAATTTGCTGGCATATTGAGTGCAGCACTTTCACAGCATCAACTTCCTCCTGCCCCTAATCCCTCCCAGCATCAGAGTTTTTTCCAGTGAGTCAACTCTTCGCATGAGGTGGCCAAAGTACTGGAGTTTCAGCTTCAGCATCATTCCTTCAAAAGAAATCCCAGGGTTGATCTCCTTCAGAATGTATTGGTTAGATCTCCTTGCAGTCCAAAGGACTCTCAAGAGTCTTCTCCAACACCAGTTAAAAAGCTTCAATTCTTTGGTGCTCAGCTATCTTCACAGTCCAACTCTCACATCCATACATGACCACTGGAAAAACCATAGCCTTGACTAGATGGACCTTAATTGGCAAAGTAATGTCTCTGTGTTTGAATATGATATATAGGTTGGTCATAACTTTTCTTCCAAGGAGTAAGCGTCCTTTAATTTCATGGCTGCAATCACCATCTGCAGTGATTTTTGTAGCCCAAAAGAATAAAGTCTGACACTGTTTCCACTGTTTCTCCATCAATTTCCCATGAAGGGATGGGACCAGATGCCATGATCTTGGTTTTCTGAATGTTGAGCTTTAAGCCAGCATTTTCACTCTCCTTTTTCACTTCATCAAGAGGCTTTTTAGTTCCCCTCACTTTCTGCCATAAGGGTGGTGTCATCTGCATATCTGAGGTTATTGATATTTCTCCCAGCAATCTTGATTCCAGGTTGTGCTTCTTCCAGCCCAGTGTTTCTCATGATATATTCTGCATATAAGTTAAACAAGCAGGGTGACAATGTATCTCTAATTATGGAGTATTTTGATTTCTCATGAATAAAGTAAACATTAATTTATTTTGGCATTTTAATTACAAAATAAGTCACATTCACCATTTTTGATCCCAACATCAGTGAGAGAACTGTGTACATTTCTCATACAATATTGTGAATTATTATATTACTGTATAGATTTCTAACCTACTCTATAATCTGGCTTTAAAATAAACCCAATAGAAAAAACATTGACACAATATAGTATGTAACATGAAATTCAGGAAATGTATTCAATTTTTTGTCAGATTGTAGAAAACCAGACCCTGTAGGATTCCTACAGGGAAAGACTATTTCAAGTTTATAGAAAATTAAAATGTCCTTCTATAAAAATTTTAGAAAATAGTATGTTAACAGTTTAGTTTAAAATAGACTTGCAATAACTACATATGTATTTATTACAGTCAATTTCATGTTTATTGACAACTTACTAAATGTTTTACCAGTCTCTGGAATTGGCAAACTTTGTTTCTTATAAAAGGCTAGCTATTAATGCTTTGTGATCCATAAAGGATCTATCTCAACTGTTCACTTCTACCATTGTAGTGCTGCTGTACAAGGAAGCAAAAATATATAAACATACAATTTTCCAATAATACTAACAGGTGGCTGATTTAATTCAGTCCATGAGGTCCATTCTAGGACATAACAAAAAGGACCATAGAGGGTGACTTTCCTTAAAAAAAAAATTACTTAAAATTATATCATTATATTTATCTTCGTATTCTTTACTTGCCACTTTAAAATAATATTTTTTATAAGAAAGATTCACACACGTGACATATACAAAGACGAATAGTTATAAATCACCTAAAATCACAAAACCTAGGGATTAATTAATGATATGTGCTGAGCATGAATCCAGATATACCTTTATGCATATATTCATTTCTTGGAGAAGGGGATGGCAACCCACTCTAGTATTTTAACCTGGAGAATCCCATGGACGGTATAGTCCATGGGGTTGCAAAGATTTTATCATGACTGAGTGAAAAATTGATAGATACAAATATTCAGACAAAGTTATAGGGATAAGATATGCATACTGATTTAATTTAGCAAAACTTTTTTTTTTGAACTTCAGAAAGGTAAAAATTGAAACTAAAGAATTATAAATTTCAAATAAACGTTTCCTTATGTAAGAAAAAAAGGGGAAAATAAAAATTATTAGTTTTGAAATCATGTGATATTTTTATGATGTGTTTCAGACAAAATCAATTCAATTTGCTTTTGAAGATTATATGAAAAGAAAGACCATATTCTTTTAGGTGATACTATGTACAAAATATTATATTAACCCAAAAATATGAATAAAAATCAGTATCATACAAAAAATAAATATCACTGTGAAAGCATAAAAATGTAAGAGATTATTTTTAAATTGATAAATTGGTAAAGGCTTTATCAGTGAATTTTAGCACATGAACTAAATTTTGAAGACTGGATGATAATAATGGTAATAATTATATTGTGTTTTATACTTAAAAGTTAGTTTTACACAAACTAATTTGGATTTATAAAGATATTGACAATCAGTGTATTTGAAGTCAATAGATCAATTTGAACAAAAATAAGATATCCAGAATTTATAAGGCATGTTGGGGCATGATTCAGTATAAATGGAAGGTGAAGTATTTTGGCTGAAATAAAAAAGAGTAGAGTCAGAATTAGAAAATGTTCAGAGTTTACATATTAAGATTTATATAATATGGAGTTATTAGTCTTACTTGAGTATTATAGTGATGAATCAGAACACGCAAGAATATTCATACAGATTACAACTGGTATACAATGAGGTAAACTAATAAACTAAAATATAATCCCAGAACATTATTTATGAAAATGATTAAATTTCCAAACTAGGGAAGTAGCAGAGAAAATGGAAAAGCAAAGCTGTTTGTGCCAATGCAATCAGGGGCATCATAAAATGGCACAGCCATTGTCTTTGATTTGCTCTTTTTAAAGTAAAGAACAACTTATTTTATTTTATTTTTTATGTGAGTTCCCATCTTGATCCATGAGATATTGGAAAGTAAACATTCCAAACTATCCCTCTTAACCAACAGTGTCACCTTTCTTTTAACCTTGATATTTCTTAAGTGATAATCTTTCTCTCCAGAAAGGCCAAACCGGAATGGATGGAGGAAGCCTCCCCTATTCTTGCATGAAAGTAAGAACAATAACACTGTCAGGTGAGTTTAATTTTCCTTCCTCGGTTCTTGTCTAAAGGGTTTGAAACAACAGACAAGTCACAGTTAAGTTCATTCAAGCAGACAGATATTTTATTAGACTCACACTCCCAAGACATAGGAACAGGCTGACCCCAAAGTAGTCATCTCCTCCTACCTCTTGGCTTCCCCCATTTTATATTTTCCATGTCCTCCTTTTGGTTGTGCCCTGTGCAAAATAGGGCTTGTAGCCATCACCAATCAATGAAAGAGAATGCAAATGGGCATATGCTTAAGGCTGATTGACAAGTGCAAGTTACATAACAGCAGGCTCTGTTGTGTGTCTTCCCATGTCTCAGGCTCAGTTTGTTATAATTTTGTGTGTGTGTGTGTGTGTGTGTGTGTGTGTGTGTGTGTGTATAGAGTAGATCAGCTTGCATTCTTTTCAGCCAGGCCACCCCTTTTGGCTCATGCCTAACTTCCCACCTTACAATGCAAATAGCAATTATAAATGATGATACTATTTTTAATTGAATAGTTACCATGCGTGAGACACTCCATGTGATTCCTAACATGAACTCATTTGGATTAAAACTGTTAGTTGAAATGAAAGGAATTGAGACACAGTTTGGTGTAGCAAATGCCTGATGATATTAAGGCCACAATATTAGTTTGTAAGGTCCTGTTTTTTGCAACTCTTTCTTTATTCTATGTGTTTCATCAGTTCTTCTCAACTATGTAAGCCAACAATTCAACTTTTCTTAAAATACTCTCAGACAGTTTTCTTTTTTTAATATAACTTTATTTATTTTAATTGGAGGTTGATTACTTTACAATATTGTATTGGTTTTGCCATACATCAGCATGAATCCACCACAGGTATATACGTGTTTCCCTTCCTGAACCCCCCTGCCACCTCCCTCCCCATACCATCCCTCTGAGTCTTCTCAGTGCACCAGCCCCAAGCATCAGGTAGTTTTCTAATGTTAGAAATAAATGTATAACAATAAATACAGTTCTTGATTCATTAGACATGAAAGTACAGGAAAAAAAGAAGAATAAGTAGAAGATTCTGAAGTTAAGAGTCATATTGAAAAGGTGACTCATAGAGGAAAGAGTAATAGGCATCTATATTAGGAGGTGGCAATCCCACTTTTGAGGGGTAAGTAATACATCTGTTTTACAAGGGACTTAATGGATGGGAAGAAACCCAGAGAGACCTCCAGTACTGATTTCACGAGTGTCCCATCTATTCATTCCCTCCGGGTCCCTTTGAAGGTCTATATTCTTAGTTTGATGATGCACTTTCACTCTCTTGAAATTAATAATTTTTGAACTTGTGGTTTGCTAGTGGGACAATAGAACATATATGTGAGCAGGGAAACTACCTGCCTATGTACCTTTGCCATTCCTTGCTGTCTCATTTGCATGAAACATTCACTATGCCACATGAGCACAGAATTCTGCTACTAGGTCACTTCAGTCATGTCTGACTCTGTGCGACCCCATAGAGGGCAGCCCACCAGGCTCCCCAGTCTCTGGGATTCTCCAGGCAAGAACACTGGAGTGGGTTGCCATTTCCTTCTCCAAAGCAGGAAAGTGAAAAGTGAAAGTGAAGTCGCTCAGTCGTGCCCGACCCTCAGCGACCCCATTGACTGCAGCCTTCCAGGCTCTTTCCATCCATGGGATTTTCCAGGCAAGAGTAGTGGAGTGGAGTGCCATTGCCTTCTCCTAGCACAGAATTCTAGGGGTGCCATAATGCCTTAGAGTGCAGAGAGTCTTGAAATAAGGACAACTGGGGAGGGACAAGTTTACCCCTACCTTTCTAGGTTCTTCCGGCGGTCTAAGAATAAAATTGACATGAGAAAGACTAACAGGATAAAACATTAATTATGTAGATTATGGGAGCTTCATAAAAATATCAGGCCCAAAGAAATGGCCAAAGCAGCATTTACAGCTTTTAGACAAAGAAACATATTTGTGATGAACTGACAGGATAAAGAAACTTATGTTGGGTACTAATTAGTGAGGAAACTGAGCAGAGTTTGTATACCTAGATTTCTCAGTCCAAATTCCCTTTTTCTGGCAATAAGAGTTTCTCTTTGTCCACTTGTACTGAGCATAACTTTTACACAGGAAATTTACTTCCTCTTTTCAGGGGGACATAGAGAAAGATCAGAATGTCCTTCTTGTACTAGTTTTCCACAAGTAAATTTAATTTAAACTTCCAAATAAGAAAAGGAGTATGTCAAGGCTGTATACTGTCACCCTGCTTATTTATGTGCAGAGTACATCATGAGAAACACTGGGATGGAAGAAGCACAAGCTGGAATTAAGATTGCTGGAAGAAATATCAATAACCTCAGATATGCAGATGACACCGCCCTTATGGCAGAAAGTGAAGAAGAACACAAGAGCCTTTTGATGAAAGTGAAAGAGGAGAGTGAAAAAGTTGGCTTAAAGATCAACATTCAGAAAACGAAGATCATGGAATCTGGTCCCATCACTTCATGGGAAATGGATGGGGAAACAGTGGAAACAGTGTCAGACATTATTTTGGGGGGGCTCCAAAATCACTGCAGATGGTGACTGCAGCCATGAAATTAAAAGACATTTACTCCTTGGAAGAAAAGTTGTGACCAACTTAGATAGCATACTGAAAAGCAGAGACATTACTTTTCCAACAAAGGTCCATCTAGTCAAGGCTATGGTTTTTCCTGTGGTCATGTATGGATGTGAGAGTTGGACTGTGAAGAAAGCTGAGCGCCAAAGAATTGATGCTTTTGAACTGCGGTGTTGGAGAAGACTCTTGAGAGTCCCTTGGACTGCAAGGAGATTCAACCAGTCCATTCTGAAGGAGATCAGCCCTTGGTGTTCTTTGGAAGGAATGATGCTGAAGCTGAAACTCCAGTACTTTGGCCACCTCATGCAAAGGGTTGACTCATTGGAAAAGATTCTGATGCTGGGAGGGGTTGGGGGCAGGAGGAGAAGGAGACATACAGGGGATGAAACTGCTGAATGGCATCACTGACTCGATGGACGTGAATTTGAGTGAACTCCGGGAGTTGGTCATGGACAGGGAGGCCTGGCATGCTGCAATTCATGGGGTCACAAAGAGACGGACATGATTGAATGACTGAACTGAACTAAACTGAATATGCCAAAGTGGTATATTTAGGTGCAGTCTGTCCTAAACTCCATCAGTACAAAGTAAGCATGTTACAACAATAACTGATTAACTTAGGAGGGCTGACAACTCCAAGAAACCATGCTTTCAATTTGAACCAAAACAGCTGGAGCTGGTGAAAAATAATACACCTGCCAATGCAGGACATGCAAGAGACATAGATTCAATTCTTGGGTCATGATGATCCCCTGGAGTAGGAAATGGCAGTTGCTCCAGTATCCTTGCCTGGAAAATTCCATGGAAAGAGAAGCCTGGTAGGCTACAGTCCATGGGGCCACAGAGAGTTCGACATGACTGAGCAACTAAGCATGATTGGTACTTTGAATACAGAACAAAGACAATTCCACTCTAAAAAACCATAAATAACTTAGGAACTCTCTCCTATTTTCTTACTCATATTACTTCCCTGTGTTAGTCAATCATATACACTGAAAATGACGATACAGAAAGTATGGGAAAGGTAAAGCAATGCATTGATTCCTTCTCTTTTAACTTTTTCTTTACTCATTAAGAAGCTAACAATTGAGAGTGTTGGTAGAATGTGAGTGTATCAAGTAAAACACTTGAATTAGTTTTCTGCAACATTTCTATCACTCCAGCAAGAACAAAATACATGTGTATGTATGAGGTACAAAATATGAAATATCAGGTGGTTCCACACATGTTAGTTGAACACAATTATATTTGCATTTAAAACTGGAACTGTTTGATATATTAAATACAAATTAAAAACAGCATGTCAAGTACAGAGAAAAACCATGAAGGGCAGAAAAAGTTCAATGTTTTAGTGACTTTAAAGGCACTATTCTTCTGTTTTCTGAACAAAGAGCTCTTAATTTTCATTTTGTACCAGGCCCTGCAAATTATGCCCACACTAAAATTTATAAAACACGTGTGCATATGCCCGCTCCACTTGTTAGGGACATTTAGATGCCTAGGCCTTGTGTATTTGAAGGAATCAAGGCTAGGGAATGATGTGGTACTAACACACATGATGGTGAACAGTGAAAGCCAGAGATGACAAGAGTCAAACGTAGGAGGGGGCCAGGATTCAAAGTGAATGAACCAGTCAAAGGAAACCCATGGGATATCACCCAGATGAGTGTATGTTAGAGTTATAAAATAAACATTGCTGAAAGGGGAGCCTGGCTACTAGTAACTGAAAAGCCAATAAAGTGGTAAGTTTGATGGAAAGGAAAGTTTGCCTTATTTTGAGATCTCCATTGAAGTTGCAATGGGGAGTGGTGAGGGGTGGGCTTCTCTGGTGACTCAGTCAATAAAGAATCAGCCTGCAATGCAGGAGACCCAGGTTCAATCCCTGGGTTGGGAAGACCCCCAGGAGAAGGAAATGGCAACCACTACAGTATTCTTGCCTGGAGAATTACATGGATAGAAGAGCCTGGCAGGCTACAGTCCACTGGGCTGCAAGGAGTCAGACATGACTGAGAGACTAAACAGCAACAATAGGGAGTCGGGGGAGACTCCCCTCACAACTGACTATCAGTGGGCAAGAGCTTTTATAGATGGAAGCTGGGAACTACACGGAGAAACAGCACCGTCAGTACTGATAGTATCTTGAAATTGGCCATTACTGGTCAGGTCAGCCTCATCTTGATCGTTTTAAGTACAGTTAATCTTTAGTTCTAAGGTCAGTTTGTTCCCATTTCTTTGAGGCCAGTTATTGGAATTGTAGCAGCTTATGTCATGGCTACTTCCTGCTTATCATATAGTTAACTTCTTCCACCTGGTAGGGGTTTCTATATCTAGAAGAGAGCTCACAAGATATGGCCCAGAATATTATCTATAGTGCTTGAACTAAAGGTCCTTGACTTTGTTTAATGACTAAACTATTACTGTTTAGTTGTGTTGGACTGCTTTTCTTAAAATCTGCATCTTCTCATTTCTCTTATTAAACAAAACAGTTTGACTAAAGTTTTTCCATAGACAAAAGGAAGGATGAGGCCATGGTGGAGTGGGGCAAGGGCCATAAGTTCCTGCTCTGTTTCAAACAGTTTCCCCATTCTTTATGTTTGTGAGATGGCATTGCTATGCCTACTGGGAATGAAATTTGGTATAACATTTCCACTCTCTATGTCGTTTACTATATTTTATCCCTCCATGAGAGGAGTGATTTATCAGATGTTTGGAATCTATAATCTACAGGTCCACTTTACTCTGTTGAGTGGAGCAATGGTGTTGATTACTAGAATAGGTCCTTTTCCTGCCAGTGAAAAATCTGCAAATACAGCCACCAAATTTTTAATATGTAATATGACTATGGCTTAATATGTAATATGACTATGGCTATAGATTTACATTTGCTCTGCAGCCTAACATTATTGATGATTTTATAAAATTCTGATACTTTAATACCTTTTTAAGAGTTTTATTTATTTTGAGTGGTTTAAAGCCACAGAATATAGTTAAGATTAATCATTACCTGTAGGAAAATTATAGCCCTTAAATTCTTTAGTCACAGGTGTTAGAAGATGAGTCAAATGGTTGTAAAAGGGAGACAGGGTTTTGGGGAAAATATACAGGTATTGCCACCTGAGCTAGGTTTTATGTGCCCACATTGATTTTTTTTTTTAATAGTAAGAGAAATAATAGCTTTTGGAGAATGGTAGGACTCCTGAAAAGTTGTGTTCTTATTGAAGCTTTTAAAATTTTTAAAATATATTTAGAGTTTATATTTTTATCTAACTGTAGAAGGAGCCATTCAGTCTAATACCAGCTATGGGAAGAATGGAAAAGTAGGAAGCTGGTGAAATAGCCCTTCCTTTTCCCTAAACTGCCTAAGCACAGCATTACTAAATTAGTTACTAGCAGGGATGAAAAAGGAATGAAAGATGAGCAAGATGCCCAATACCATGATCCATCAATTATCATGGTTCTTCACCAAAATAGCTGGAAGTTTTAGAAAAGTAAGGATGAACTCAGAAGAGAAGTTTAGGGTCAACATAAATCTTTGGATCCATTATCCTTTATTATCGTTCACAATATTATCCAGAACTTTCATTAGAAGTCATTTGTGCACAGTTTTTCTTAATAACATACAGGTGCAAACAATATAAACTACATGATTGTGTGTCTTTTGGGTTTTCAATATTAATAAAAGACAATAAAATATAAAGATAATAATTGATTGTTAATATATAGATATTTGAAACTAGAGATAATTATTTTAAGGATATCCTATAAGAGTCTAGCTATTCCCCAAATGAACTTCTTTTTTTCCCCAAAACCATTTTCCTAAATCTGAATTATTGGGAACATGTCAAATGCAGTAACATAAAGTAAAAACCTCACAGCATGAAATACTGTTTTTCTAAAATTGCAATTTCTAAGCAGACACATTCTATGCCTATGAAAAAAATGAGAATAAGGCTATTTAAGGGAGATTAAATTATGGGGTTATTAGTTACAAATATAGAAAAGGTCTTATAGGTTCATTTTATCAGACACTAAAATTGAGAATGATGGAGTCTAATTTTGTTATGGATGGTAGTTTTAAGAATAAATATATTTTTTTAACCTGACCCATCCCAACCTTCTGACAGATAATTTCTGAAACAAATCCAGATCTGTCAAAAAAATAGTATTTATCTACATTAATGTCAGCTCTGGCAAGTATAAATTGTCTAAACATTGAGGCATAACCTTCATGAGCTTGAATCTTTTCCTATCCTCAAACCATTAATGTAATGAATAGACAGTAAGGTGAATTGTTAATTCTTTGTGCATTTATCATGCCTTTGTGAACATTTAAAAAAGTATTTTAAGAGGCATTATTTCTTACATTTAGTTTCTTACTTTTTTTTTTTTTTTTAAATTGGGAAGCCTTGTGTAGGGATAAGTAAAATTGCAAAGTAACATATTAAAAAGAAACAAAAAAATTCCTAGGTCTACTGTGGGTTTACTTTTAGAGTATTTTATGCGCAGCTGGCCTTATATGTCATAGTAGTTAAAAGCCTGCCTATCTTGAGATATTGAAATTCCTCTTACACTTTGCATTCATATTCACAGTATATGCTAGTTACAGTTGCTTATTGTTAAACAGTCTTAATCTAAGTGGTTTAGGAATTCCTTGGCTGAAAGAGCAAGCAAGTCACACAAAATAAACCACTCAAGTAAAGTGGGGGAAATTGTCAGACTTTAGAAACAGCCTTTCTTTTTTTTAAAATATAAATTTATTTATTTTAATTGGAGGTGAATTACTTTACATTATTGTATTAGTTTTGCCCTACATCAACAAGAATCCACCATGGGTATATACGTGTTCCCCATCCTGAACTCCCCTCCCTCTTCCCTCCCCATACCATCCCTCTGGGTCATCCCAGCACACCAGCCCCAAGTATCCAGTATCATGCATTGAACCTGGACTGGCGATTGGTTTCATATATAATACTATACATGTTTCAATGCCATTCTCCCAAATCATCCCACCCTCTCCCTCTCCCACAGAGTCCAAAAGACTGTTTTATACATCTGTGTCTCTTTTGCTGTCTCACAAGCACTAATTACCATCCTCTCTGTGTATACAAGGCTGATCTTGCAAACCAGCCCTGAGTCAACACATGTTTATGGGCCTGATACCCAGGTACACATATGTTCCCTCTTTGCTGAATCTCCCTCCCACCTCTCACCCCATCACTTCCCTCTAGGTTGTCACAGCACCATATTTGAGCTCCTTGCATCATATAGCAAATTCCCACTGGCTATCTAATTTTGCATATAGTAATGTATATGTTTCAATGGATGGATGAACATATTATATTCAGCATATTATATAGAGTGAAGTAAGTCAGAAAAAGTAAAACAACTATCATGTATTAATGCATATATATCGAATCTAGATAGATGATGCTGATGAACCTATTCGCAAGGCAGCAATTGGGGGATCAAACATCTATCCTTAAACATATCACTGTGTCCCACTTATGTATGATGTGAATATATCATTGATTACAAACTCAATTAGGGTTTTCGGGACTTTCTTGGTAGCTCGGTTAGTAAAGAATCTTCCTGCAATGCAGGAGGCTTGGTTTCAATCCTTGTGTTGGGAAGATCCCCTGGAGAAGGAAATGGCAACCCACTTCACTATTCTGGCCTGGAAAATCTCATGGATAGAAGAGTCTAGAGGGCTATAGTCCATGGGCTTGCAAGTCATACATAATTGAGTGACTAAACTACGGTATTCAGGAAAACACTCCACAGTATATACTTCTTAAGAGCTTGGAATGAACATGGTCATAAAGCAAAAGTGGTGAGAAGAGTCATGAAATTAATTAAAGTGAATGAAATCTACATTTATGCCAGGAGCTATAGGGGTCTTAACTATATCTATTGTAACATTTTGCTTATCAGTTATCAATCATAAAAACAGTAAATATTTCTTCATGTTTCCTATGGTTATACGTGCCCAGATAATACCAATTTCTGACTGTACATTGGCATGATTATTAGAAGCATCCTTTATCACTCTCAAAGAATCCTAGTTTGACAATAAATTTTATAGCTACTCTATTTTTTGTACACAGTTCAGTATGCTTTATATTTATTAATCTAATTTAATCCTTACTGTAACATTTTAAGATATACACCATTATTACTCTTGTTTTAAAGATTAACAACGCCAAAGCCTAAAGTCAAGAAGTGTGAGTACTGAAGGTGAATTTGAATCAGACAGAGTGATTCTATAATACCATCTCCCAACTATTTATATCTTTTTGGATTTTCAGAACCAAGACTTTGAGTTGTTGGAACATGATTTTTTTTTGGGGGGGGGGCAAATTTAAGGAAATTAAAATATGGAAAATTATTCCCCTTTTCTTTGTAGAAATAAGATGTCCTTGGTATATGTATATAGGCAGAATAAACCAATCCAATATTGTAAAGTAATTAACCTCAAATTAAAATAAATAAATTTACATTAAAAATAAATAAATAAATAAAAAAGGCAGAAGGAAACCAAGAAGATCTAAGAACTGTAATCAGATCAGATCTTAGAAGTTGAGAATGTTTTCATGCCAAAGAACAACAGACTGAGCAACATACTAGAAATTTATTTTCTCATCATTCTGGAGGTTAGGAATCTGAGAATATGGTGTTGGCATGGCTGACTACTTCTAAGACCTTTCTCCTGGTTTTGTAGATGGTTATCTTTTGATATCTTCACATATGACTCTACTGGCTGTCTCCTAATCTCCTCTTATAAGACACCAGTCATATGCCATTTCTAACAGCCTAAGAGCTTTGTTTTAATCTAATTACTCTTTAAATGCCTTATCTTTAAATACAGTCACATTTGGGGGCACCAAGAATAAAGGCTTGAAGGTGTGATTTATGAGAGATACAGTTCAGCCCCTAATAGCTTAAAAACCAGTATTTTAGAAAAGAGAGTATGTCCAGAATGTTTGCATGTTCTATAAAGGTTTTGTTTTCTCCTTAGTTTATAAGAAATATTCCAAAAGAGAAGTCCTTGAAAATCTTAGCATTCCACAATTATGCAAAGTAAAAGCAATGAAATGGTTTTCATTTGAATGTTGATGAAAAGTATTAATACTGTCTGTAATGGACTCCATGGAAAGAGTGCTAATTAAAATTAAAAAAAAGACAAGAATTAAGTGAAACTTTTGTGTTTAGAATTGAACTTGTGCCATTGACTTTGCAACTGCACAAGATTATTTATTCTCAAAGGTATTTTACTGCTGAAAGGTGGTAGGCATCTGTTTATCTCTGGAAACTTTTAGCATTCTAGTCTCTCTATATATACCTTAACATTTAAGTCATCCCAAAATCACTGCAGCTGGTGACTGCAGCCATGAAATTAAGAGGCCTACTCCTTGGAAGAAAAGTTATGACCAACCTAGATAGCATATTAAAAAGCACAGACGTCACTTTACAAAGTTCCATACAGTTAAAACTTTGGTTTTCCCAGCAGTCATGAATGTATGTGAGCATTGGACCACAAAGAAGGCTCAGTTTCATCCACCTCATTAGAACTGATTCAAATGTATTTTTTAATGGCTAAGTAATACTCCATTGTGTATATGTACCTGGTGTATGGCAAAACCAATACAATATTGTAAAGAAAAAAAATATTAATAAATAAATGATAAATGGTTAAACACACACACACACAAAGAAGGCTCAGTGCTGAGAAAGGATGCTTTCGAATTGTGATGCTGGAGAAGACTCTTGAGAGTCCCTTGGACAACTAGGAGATCAAACCAGTTAGTCCTAAAGAAAATAATTTCTAAATATTCTTTGAAAGACTGATGCTGAAACTTAAGTTCCAATATTTTGGGCACCTAATGTGAAGAGATGACTCCCTGGACAATAGCTTGATGCTGGGAAAGATTGAGGGCAGGAGCAAAAAAGGTTGGCAGAGGATGAGATAGGTGGATAATATCACTTACTCAAATGGCTTTAACCTGAGCAACCTCTGGGAGATGATGGAGGACAGACAGCCCTGTCATGCTGCAGTGTATGGGGTCATAAAGAGGTGGACAGGACTTGGTGATTGAATAACCAGTAGGTTTGTCACAGCTTTCCTTCCAAGGAGCAAGCATCTTTTAATTTGATGGATGAATCACTGTCTTATATGACTTTGGATCCTTAGAAAATAAAAATCTGCCACTGTTTCACATTTTTCCCTTTGTATTTGCTATGAAGTGAGAAGACTCTACACAAGGACATCACCAGATGGTCAACACCAAAATCAGATAGATTCTATTCTTTGCAGCCAAAGATGAGGAAGCTCTCTAGAGTCAGCAAAAACAAGACCAGGAGCTGACTGTGGCTCAGGTCATGAACTCCTGATTGCCAAATTCATACTGAAATTGAAGTAGGGAAAACCACTAGAACATTCAGGTATGACCTAAATCAAATTCCTTATGATTATACAGTGGAAGTGAGAAATAGATTTAAGGGACTAGATCTGATAGATAGAGTGCCTGATGAACTATGGAAGGATGTTCATGACATTGTACAGGAGACAGGGATCAAGACCATCCCCATGGAAAAGAAATGCAAAAAAGCAAAATGGCTGTCTGGGGAGCCCTTACAAGTAGCTGTGAAAAGAAGAGAACCAAAAAGTAAAGGAGAAAAGGAAAGATATAAGCATCTGAATGCAGAGTTCCAAAGAATAGCAGGAAGAGATAAGAAAGCCTTCCTCAGAGATCAAGGCAAAGAAATAGAGGAAAAGAACAGAATGGGAAAGACTGGAGATCTCTTCAAGAAAATTAGAGATACCAAGGGAATAATTCATGCAAAAATGGGCTCGATAAAGGACAGAAATGGTATGGACCTAACAGAAGCAGAAGATACTAATAAGAGGTGGCTAGAATACACAGAAGAACTGTACAAAAAAGATCTTCACGACCCCAGATAGTCATGATGGTGTGATCACTTACCTAGAGCCAGACATCCTGGAATGTGAAGTCAAGTGGGCCTTAGAAAGAATCACTATGAACAAAGCTAGTGGAGGTGATGGAATTCCAGTTGAGCTATTTCAAATCCTGAAAGATGATGCTGTGAAAGTGCTGCACTCAATATGCCAGCAAATTTGGAAAACTCAGCAGTGGCCACAGGACTGGAAAAGGTCAGTGTTCATTCCAATCCCAAAGAAAGGCAATGCCAAAGAATGCTCAAACTACCACACAATTGCACTCATCTCACACGCTAGTAAAGTAATGCTCAAAATTCTCCAAGCCAGGCTTTAGCAATACATGAACTATGAACTTCCTGATGTTCAAGCTGGTTTTAGAAAAAGCAGAGGAACCAGAGATCAAACTGCCAACATCTGCTGGGTCATGGGAAAAGCAAGAGAGTTCCAGAAAAATATCTATTTCTGCTTTATTGACTATTGCCAAAGCCTTTGACTGTGTGGGTCACAATAAACTGTGGACAATTCTGAGAGAGATGGGAATACCAGACCACCTGACATGTCTCTTAAGAAATGTGTATGCAGGTGAGGAAGCAACAGTTAGAACTCGACGTGGAACAACAGCTGTATATTGTCACCCTGCTTATTTAACTTATTTGCAGAATACATCATGAGAATCGTGGGGCTGTAAGAAGCACAAGCTGGAATCAAGATTGCTGGAAGAAATATCAATAAACTCAGATATGCAGATGACACCACCCTTATGTCATAAAGTGAAGAGGAATGAAAAAGCCTCTTGATGAAAGTGAAAGAGGAGAGTGAAAAATGTGGCTTTAAAGCTCAACATTCAGAAAACAAAGATCATGGCATCTGGTCCCATCACTTCATGGGAAATAGATGGAGAAACAGTGGAAACAGTGTCAGACTTTATTTTGGGGGGTTCCAAAGTCACTTCAGATGGTGATTGCAGCCATGAAATTAAAAGACACTTCCTTCTTGGAAGGAAAGTTTTGACCAACCAAGATAGCATATTCAAAACCAGAGACAGTATTTTGCCAACAAAGGTCCGTCTAGTCAAGGCTATGGTTTTTTTAGTAGTCATGTGTGAATGTGAGAGTTGGATTGTGAAGAAAGCTTAGAGCTGAAGAATTGATGCTTTTGAACTGTGGTGTTGGAGAAGACTGTTGAGAATCCCTTGGACTGCAAGGAGTTCCAACCAGTCCATTCTAAAGGAGATCAGTCCTGGGTGTATTTTGGAAGAACTGATGCTAAAGCTGAAACTCCAATACTTTGGCCACCTCATGCGAAAAGTTGACTCATTGAAAAAGGCTCTGATGCTGGGAGGGATTAGGGGCAGGAGGAGAAGGAGACATACAGGGGATGAAACTGCTGAATGGCATCACCGACTCAATGGACATGAGTTTGAGTGAACTCTGGGTGTTGGTGATGGACAGGAAGACCTGGCATGCTGCAATTCATGGGGTTTCAAAAACAGTCTGTCATGACCTACTGACTGAAATGAACTGAACTGAACTGATGGCACCGGATGCCAGAATCCTAGTTTTTTGAATATTGAGTTTCAAGCAGGCTTTTTCATTCTCTTCTTTCACCCTCATCAAGAGGCTCTTTAGTTCCTTTTCACTTTATGCCCTTAGAATGGTATTATCTACATATCTGAGGATGTTGATATTTCTCTTGGGAACCTTGATTCCAGTTTGTGATTCACCCAGCCTGGCATTTTACATGATGTAGTCTGCATATAAGTTATATAAGTGGGTGACGGTACACAGTCTTGTTATACTCCTTTCCCAATTTGGAACCAGGCAGTTAGATCAAATCCATTTCTAACTGTTGCTTGTTGACCTGAATACAGGTTTCTCAGGAGACAGGTTAGGTGGTCTGGTATTCCTATCTATCTAAGAATTTTCTATATTTTGTTGAAATCCTCACAAAGGTGTTAGTGTAATCACTGATACAGGCATTGATGGTTTTCTTCTGGAATTCCTTTGTTTTGTGTATTATCCAATGGATCTTGGCAAATCAGTCTCTGGTTTCTCTGCATTTTCTAAATCCAGCTTGTACACCCAGAAGACCTCCATTCTGCTAAAGCCTAGGTTGAGGGATTTTGAGCATAACCTTGTTAGTATGTGAAGTGAGCAAAATTGTACAGTAGTTCAAACATTCTTTGTTAATGCCTTTCTTTGGGATTGAGATGAAACTAAGCTTTCCAATCCTATTGCCACTGCAGTTTCACAAATTTGCTGACATTTTGAGTATAGCACTTTAACAGCATCATATTTTAGGATTTGAAATAGTTCTGCTGGAATTCAATCAGCTCCCCTAGCATTGTTCATAGTAATGCTTCCTAAGTCCCATTTGACTTCACACTCCAGGATATCCGGCTCTAAGTAAGTGACCACACCTCATAATTATCCTGATCATTATGATGGTTCTTTGTATAGTTCTTCTGTGTAGTCTTACCACTTAATCTTTTCTGCTTCTGTTAGGTCCTTATCATTTCTGTCCTTTATATGCCCATCTTTGCATGAAATATTGCTTTGATATCTCCAATTTTCTTGAAAAGATCTCTAGTCTTTCCCATTCCATTATTTTCCTCTTTTTCTTTTCACTGTTCATTTATTTTTTTTTTGATTTTTTAAAAATTTTTTTTAATTTTAGTTTTTTATTTTTTAAATTTTAAAATCTTTAATTCTTACATGCATTCCCAAACATGAACCCCCCTCCCACCTCCCTCCCCATAACAACTTTCTGGGTCATCCCCATGCACCAGCCCCAAGCATGCTGCATCCTGCGTCAGACATAGACTGGCGATTCAATTCACATGATAGTATACATGTTAGAATGTCATTCTCCCAAATCATCCCACCCTCTCCCTCTCCCTCTGAGTCCAAAAGTCCGTTATACACAGCTGTGTCTCTTTCCCTGTCTTGCATACAGGGTCGTCATTGCCATCTTCCTAAATTCCATATATATGTGTTAGTATACTGTATTGGTGTTTTTCTTTCTGGCTTACTTCACTCTGTATAATCGGCTCCAGTTTCATCCATCTCATCAGAACTGATTCAAATGAATTCTTTTTAACGGCTGAGTAATACTCCATTGTGTATATGTACCACAGCTTTCTTATCCATTCATCTGCTGATGGACATCTAGGTTGTTTCCATGTCCTGGCTATTCTAAACAGTGCTGCAATGAACATTGGGGTACATGTGTCTCTTTCAATTCTGGTTTCCTCGGTGTGTATGCCCAGCAGTGGGATTGCTGGGTCATAAGGTAGTTCTATTTGCAATTTTTTAAGGAATCTCCACATCGTTCTCCATAGTGGCTGTACTAGTTTGCATTCCCACCAACAGTGTAGGAGGGTTCCCTTTTCTCCACACCCTCTCCAGCATTTATTGCTTGCAGATTTTTGGATCGCAGCCATTCTGACTGGTGTGAAGTGGTACCTCATTGTGGTTTTGATTTGCATTTCTCTAATAATGAGTGATGTTGAGCATCTTTTCATGTGTTTGTTAGCCATCCGTATGTCTTCTTTGGAGAAATGTCTATTTAGTTCTTTGGCCCATTTTTTGATTGGGTCGTTTATTTTTCTGGAATTGAGCTGCAGAAGTTGCTTGTATATTTTTGAGATTAGTTGTTTGTCAGTTGCTTCATTTGCTATTATTTTCTCCCATTCAGAAGGCTGTCTTTTCACCTTGCTTATAGTTTCCTTTGTTGTGCAGAAGCTTTTAATTTTAATTAGATCCCATTTGTTTATTTTTTCTTTTATTTCCAGAATTCTGGGAGGTGGATCATAGAGGATCCTGCTGTGATTTATGTCTGAGAGTGTTTTGCCTATGTTCTCCTCTAGGAGTTTTATAGTTTCTGATCTTACATTTAGATCTTTAATCCATTTTGAGTTTATTTTTGTGTGCGGTGTTAGAAAGTGATCTAGTTTCATTCTTTTACAAGTGGTTGACCAGTTTTCCCAGCACCACTTGTTAAAGAGATTGTCTTTACTCCATTGTATATTCTTGCCTCCTTTGTCAAAGATAAGGTGTCCATATGTGTGTGGATTTATCTCTGGGCTTTCTATTTTGTTCCATTGATCTATATGTCTGTCTTTGTGCCAGTACCATACTGTCTTGATGACTGTGGCTTTGTAGTAGAGCCTGAAGTCAGGCAAGTTGATTCCTCCAGTTCCATTCTTCTTTCTCAAGATTGCTTTGGCTATTCGAGGTTTTTTGTATTTCCATACAAATCTTGAAATTATTTGTTCTAGTTCTGTGAAAAATGTGGCTGGTAGCTTGATAGGGATTGCATTGAATTTGTAAATTGCTTTGGGTAGTATACTCATTTTCACTATATTGATTCTTCCAATCCATGAACATGGTATATTTCTCCATCTATTAGTGTCCTCTTTGATTTCTTTCATCAGTGTTTTATAGTTTTCTATATACAGGTCTTTAGTTTCTTTAGGTAGATATATTCCTAAGTATTTTATTCTTTTCGTTGCAATGGTGAATGGAATTGTTTCCTTAATTTCTTTTTCTACTTTCTCATTATTCGTGTATAGGAATGCAAGGGATTTCTGTGTGTTGATTTTATATCCTGCAACTTTACTATATTCATTGATGATCTCTAGTAATTTTCTGGTGGAGTCTTTAGGGTTTTCTATGTAGAGGATCATGTCATCTGCAAACAGTGAGAGTTTTACTTCTTCTTTTCCAATTTGGATTCCTTTTATTTCTTTTTCTGCTCTGATTGCTGTGGCCAAAACTTCCAGAACTATGTTGAATAGTAGCGGTGAAAGTGGACACCCTTGTCTTGTTGCTGACTTTAGGGTAAATGCTTTCAATTTTTCACCATTGAGGATAATGTTTGCTGTGGGTTTGTCATAGATAGCTTTTATTATGTTGAGGTATGTTCCTTCTATTCCTGCTTTCTGGAGAGTTTTTATCATAAATGGATGTTGAATTTTGTCAAAGGCCTTCTCTGCATCTATTGAGATAATCATATGGTTTTTATTTTTCAATTTGTTAATGTGGTGAATTACATTGATTGATTTGCGGATATTGAAGAATCCTTGCATCCCTGGGATAAAGCCCACTTGGTCATGGTGTATGATCTTTTTAATGTGTTGTTGGATTCTGATTGCTAGAATTTTGTTGAGGATTTTTGCATCTATGTTCATCAGAGATATTGGCCTGTAGTTTTCCTTTTTTGTGACATCTTTGTCAGGTTTTGGTATTAGGGTGATGGTGGCCTCATAGAATGAGTTTGGAAGTTTACCTTCCTCTGCAATTTTCTGGAAGAGTTTGAGGAGGATAGGTGTTAGCTCTTCTCTAAATTTTTGGTAGAATTCAGCTGTGAAGCCATCTGGACCTGGGCTTCTGTTTGCTGGAAGATTTCTGATTACCGTATCAATTTCCGTGCTTGTGATGGGTCTGTTAAGATTTTCGATTTCTTCCTGGTTCAGTTTTGGAAAATTGTACTTTTCTAAGAATTTGTCCATTTCTTCCACGTTGTCCATTTTATTGGCATACAACTGCTGATAGTAGTCTCTTATGATCCTTTGTATTTCTGTGTTGTCTGTTGTGATCTCTCCATTTTCATTTCTAATTTTATTGATTTGATTTTTCTCTCTTTGCTTCTTGATGAGTCTGGCTAATGGTTTGTCAATTTTATTTATCCTTTCAAAGAACCAGCTTTTGGCTTTGTTGATTTTTGCTATGGTCTCTTTTGTTTCTTTTGCATTTATTTCTGCCCTAATTTTTAAGATTTCTTTCCTTCTACTAACTCTGGGGTTCTCCAACTCTTCCTTTTCTAGTTGCTTTAGTTGTAGAGTTAGGTTATTTATTTGACTTTTTTCTTGTTTCCTGCGGTATGCCTGTATTGCTATGAACTTTCCTCTTAGCACTGCTTTTATCGTGTCCCACAGGTTTTGGGTTGTTGTGTTTTCATTTTCATTAGTTTCTATGCATATTTTGATTTCTTTTTTGATTTCTTCTGTGATTTGTTGGTTATTCAGAAGTGTGTTGTTCAACCTCCATATGTTGGAATTTTTAATAGTTTTCCTCCTGTAATTGAGATCTAATCTTAATGCATTATGGTCAGAAAAGATGCTTGGAATGATTTCGACTTTCTTGAATTTATCAAGTTTAGATTTATGGCCCAGGATGTGATCTATCCTGGAGAAGGTTCCATGAGCACTTGAAAAAAAGGTGAAATTCGTTGTTTTGGGGTGAAATGTCCTATAGATATCAATTAGGTCTAACTGATCTAATGTATCCTTTAAAGTTTGCGTTTCTTTGTTAATTTTCTGTTTAGTTGATCTGTCCATAGGTGTGAGTGGGGTATTAAAGTCTCCCACTATTATTGTGTTATTGTTGATTTCCCCTTTCATACTTGTTAGCATTTGTCTTACATATTGTGGTGCTCCTATATTGGGTGCATATATATTTATAATTGTTATATCTTCTTCTTGGATTGTTCCTTTGATCATTATGTAGTGGCCTTCTTTGTCTCTTTTCACAGCCTTTGTTTTAAAGTCTATTTTATCGGATATGAGTATTGCCACTCCTGCTTTCTTTTGGTCTCTATTCGCTTGGTATATCTTTTTCCAGCCCTTCACTTTCAGTCTGTATGTGTCCCTTGTTTTGAGGTGGGTCTCTTGTAAGCAGCATATAGAGGGGTCTTGTTTTTGTATCCATTCGGCCAGTCTTTGTCTTTTGGTTGGGGCGTTCAACCCATTTACGTTTAAGGTAATTATTGATAAGTATGATCCCGTTGCCATTTACTTTATTGTTTTGGGTTCGGGTTTATACACCCTTTTCGTGTTTCCTGTCTAGAGGATATCCTTTAGAATTTGTTGGAGAGCTGGTTTGGTGGTGCTGAATTCTCTCAGCTTTTGCTTGTCTGTAAAGCTTTTGATTTCTCCTTCGTATTTGAATGAGATCCTTGCTGGGTACAGTAATCTGGGCTGTAGGTTATTGTCTTTCATCACTTTAAGTATGTCTTGCCATTCCCTCCTGGCCTGAAGAGTTTCTATTGACAGATCAGCTGTTATCCTTATGGGAATCCCCTTGTGTGTTATTTGTTGTTTTTCCCTTGCTGCTTTTAATATTTGTTCTTTGTGTTTGATCTTTGTTAATTTGATTAATATGTGTCTTGGGGTGTTTCGCCTTGGGTTTATCCTATTTGGGACTCTGTGTTTCTTGGACTTGGGTGATTATTTCCTTCCCCATTTTAGGGAAGTTTTCAACTATTATCTCCTCAAGGATTTTCTCATGGTCTTTCTTTCTGTCTTCTTCTTCTGGGACTCCTATAATTCGAATGTTGGAGCGTTTCATATTGTCCTGGAGGTCTCTGAGATTGTCCTCGTTTCTTTTAATTCGTTTTTCTTGTTTCCTCTCTGATTCATTTATTTCTACCATTCTATCTTCTATTTCACTAATCCTATCTTCTGCCTCCGTTATTCTACTATTTGTTGCCTCCAGAGAGTTTCTGATCTCATTTATTGTGTTATTCATTATATTTTGACTCTTTTTTATTTCTTCTAGGTCCTTGTTAAACCTTTCTTGCATCTTCTCAATCCTTGTCTCTAGGCTATTTATCTGTGTTTCCATTTTGATTTCAAGATTTTGAATCATTTTCACTATCAATATTCGGAATTCCTTCTCCGGTAGATTCCCTACTTCTTCCTCTTTTGTTTGGTTTGGTGGGCAACTTTCCTGTTCCTTTACCTGCTGAGTATTCCTCTGTCTCTTCATCTTGGTTATATTGCTGTGTTTGGGGTGGCCTTTTTATATTCTGATAATTTGTGGAGTTCTCTTTATTATGGAGCTTCCTCACTTTGGGTGGGGTTCTATCAGTGGCTTGTCAAGGTTTCCTGGTTAGGGAGGCTTGTGTTGGAGTTTTGGTGGGTGGAGCTGGGTTTCTTCTCTCTGGAGTGCAGTGGAGTGACCCGTAATGGGTTATGAGACATCAAAGGTTTTGGGATAATTTTGAGCTGCCTGTATATTGAGGCTCAGGGGAGTGTTCCTGTGTTGCTGGAGAATTTGGGTGGTATGTCTTGTTTTGGAACTTGTTGGCCCTTGGGTGGAGCTTGGTTTCAGTGTAGGTATGAAGGCATTTGATGAGCTCCTATTGCTTAACGTTCCCTGAATTCAAGAGTTCTCTAATGTTTTCAGGCTTTGGGTTTAAGCTTCCTGCTTCTGGTTTTCAGTTTTATTTTTACAGTAGCCTCTAGACTTCTCCATCTATACAGCACCGATGATAAAACATCTAGATTAAAGATGAAAAGTTTCTCCACATTGAAGGACACTCAGAGAGGTTCACTGAGTTACAAGGAGAAGAGAAGATGGAGGGGGTAGTTAGAGGTAACTGGAATGAGATGCGGTGAGATCAAGAGAGGAGAGAGCAAGCTAGCCAGTAGTCACTTCCTTATGTGTGCTCTATAGTCTGGACCGCTCAGAGGTATTTACAGAGTTATACGGGGAAGAGGAGAGGGAGGAAGTAGACAGAGGTGACCAGGAGGATAAGAGAGAGGAATGAGTAGGAGAGAGACAAATCCTGCCAGTAACCAGTTCCTTAGGTGTTCTCTACCGTCTGGAACACACAGAGATTCACAGAGTTGGATAGAGAAGAGATGGGGGAGAAAAGAGACAGAGGCCACCTGGTGGAGAAAAAGGAGAGTCCAGAGGAGGAGAGAGTGGTCAAGCCAGTAATCTCGCTCTCAGGTAAACTTGGGTAGTGAAGTTTGGGTTTTTAAATGTACAAAATTGACAACAAAAACCTAAGAGCAAAGATTAAAAATCTGGAGTAGAGGTTGGATTTTCAAAGATACAATATTAAAGAAAAGCAGAAGGAAAAAGGAAGAAAGAAAAAAAAAAGAATTATTAAAAAACAAACAAACAAAAAAAACAAAACAAAACACCAACAACCATCCAAAGAGTATATATGGTGTTTGCCTTAAAAAAAAAAAAAAAGTCTTTTTGTTTTTAAAAAAATAGTAATGCTAGGTTATAGAAATAAAAATTAGAGGAGAAATAGAAGACTTAACAATTAAAAAAAAGCTCGGAAAAAAAAGGAAAAAAAAAAGCAAAAAGCAAAAAAAAAGAATGATTTTAAAAATATTAAAAAATTAAAAATATATCTGGCTCTTCTCTGATGTTATGGGCCGTGTGGGCTCACTTCCAAGGTGGTTCCCTCTGTTTAACTTCTTCTGTTTGCTGGTTTTTAGGCTCACTAGTTCAGTCGCGCTGTGGGGAGGGGGGATGCTGCAAACAAATAGCACTGTCGTGTGTACACAGTATCTCTGCCCCGCTTGACCTGTCCTTTCTCGCGGCGCACAAACCGCTCCAGCTCTACGATGCTCAGCCGGGAACCGTCTGGGGCCGGCCCTAGGCTGCGTGCACTTCCCCGGTCCAAGCCGCTCAGGTTCGGTGCTCAGGCAGCCCTCAGAGGCACAAATGCGGCTGGGACTGCGCTTTGTGCCCTTCCCAGGTCCGAGTAGCTCAGGAGTTTGGCGAGCGCAATCGCCGTGGCTTGTCACCTTTTCCGCCGCTGCCGCTCAGCTCTCTGGGTGGACCGCTGGCGCACCCCGTGAGGCAGACTGTGACTGTCCAGCACCCCCAGAAGTCTTAGCAAAGGAGCCTGCTTGCAGTTAGGTAAGTAAAGTCTCTCCGGGTCTGCAATTGCCCCTTTCCAGTCCTTACGGCTCTGGCTGCCTGTCCCCGGCGGGGAATGGTCTGCAGCCGGCTTTTTCCGCTCCGTCCTTTGTTCTGTGCTCAGTCCTGGCGGTATCTTATGTTCGAGCTTTTCGCGTGGTAGCTATCCCACAGTCTGGTTTGCTAGCCCAAGTTAGATCGTTCTGGTTGCGGGCGGGGCGTTCCTGCCCGATTCTTGCAAAGCTCTGCAGCCCGCTCCTCCCGCGCGTCCCTGCCCTGCCCCCACTTCCCAATGGCGGATGCAGGCGTCTGTGCTGCTTTTCCGCTGGGGGAGTTACTGGTGGGCTTGTAATCTGTTGGTTTTAATTATTTATCTATTTTTCCTTCCTATTATGTTGCCCTCTGTGTTTCCAAGGCTCGCCACAGACTCGGCAGGGAGAGTGTTTCCTGGTGTTTGGAAACCTCTCTTCTTAAAATTCCCTTCCCAGGACGGGCTTCCCTTCTCGGGACGGAGCTCCCTCCCCACCTCCTTTGTCTCCTTTTTCGTCTTTTATATTTTTTCCTACCTGTTTTTGAAGACAATGGTCTGCTTTTCTGGTTGCCTGATGTCCTCTGCCAGCCTACAGAAGTTGTTTTGTGGAGTTTGCTCGGCGTTGAAATGTTCTTTTGAGGAATTTGTGAGGGAGAACGTGATCTTCCCGTCCTATTCCTCCGCCATCTTTCCCTCTCCTCTCACTGTTCATTTAAAAAGGCCTTCTTATCTCTCCTTTCTAGTCTCTGTAACTCTGCATTCAGTTGGGTATGTCTTTCCCTTTATCCCTTGACTATTGTTTCTTTCCTCAACAACTTTGCCTTCTTTAATTTCTCTTTCTTTGGTAAGTTTTGGTCACTGCCTTCTGTACATTGTTACAAACATCCATCTATAGTTATTCAGGCACTTTCTCTACCAGATCTAATCCTTGATTCTATTAATAATCTCAATTTATAATCATAAGGGATTGATTTAAGTCATTCTTCCCAGGTGGCACTAATGGTAAAGAACCCTCTGGCCAACATAGGAGACATAAGAGATGTGGGTTTGATCCCTGGGTTGGGAAGATCCCCTGGAGGAGGGCATAGCAATCCATTCCAGTATTCTTGCCTGAATAAACCTGTGTGGTCAGGAGCTTGGTGAGCTATGTTTCATAGGGTCACAAAGGGTCAGACAGAACTGAAGCAACATAACACACACAGGAAGAACGTTCCTGAATGGCCTAGTATCTTTCCCTACTTTCTTCTATTTAAACCTGAATTTTGCAATGAGGACTAATGATCTAAGCCACAGTCAGCTCCAGGTCTTATTTTTGCTGACTGTATAAAGCTTCTCCATCTTCAGCTTCAAAGAATATAATCAATCTGATTTCAATATTGAGCATTTTGTGATGTTCATGTGTAAAGTTGTTCCTTGTGTTGTTTGAAAAGGGTGCTTGCTATAACCATTGTGTTCTCTTGACAAAATTCGGTTAGCTTTTGCCATGCTTCATTTTGTACTCCAAGGCCCAACTTGCCTATTATTCATGGTATCTCTCTACCCTCTGCATTTATATTCCAATCACCAAGGATGAAAATGTCATTCCTTTTTTAATTATTCCAGAAGGTGTTGTAGGTCTTCATAAAACCCACCAATTTCAGTTTCTGCAGCATCGTTGGTTGTGCCTTGAGTTGGATCACTGTGATGTTGAGTGGTTTGCCTTGGAAATGAACCAAGACCCAGTATTTTTTGAGGTTGCACCTAAGTACTGCATTTCAGACACTTTCATTGACTATGAGGGCTACTCCCTTTCTTCTAAGGGATTCTTGCTCACAGTAGTAGATATAATAGTCATCTGAATTAAATTTACCCAATTTTGGTTCACTAATTGCTAACATATCAATGTTCAATCTTACCATCTTCTGTTTGACCATGTCCAGTTTACCTTGATTCGTGGACCAGTATTCCAAGGTTCTATGAAATGTTGTTCTTTATTGCCTCAGACTTTACTTTCACCATCGGATACATCCAGAAAAAAGCATCATTATGCTTTGGCCTAGCCACTTCATTCTATCTGGAGCTATTAGTAGTTGCCCTCCACTCTTCCCCAGTAGCATACTGGATAACTTTTGACCTCTGTATCTCATCTTCCAGTATCATATCATTTTATCTTTACATACTGGTCATTGGGTACTTAAAGCAAAAATATGGAAGTGGTTTGCTATTTCCTCCTCTAGTGGATCAAGTTTTGTCATAACTCTACACTTTGACCTGCCTGTCTTGAGTGGCTCTGCATGTCATGGCTCAGCACTTCATTGAATTATGCAAGGTCCTTCAGCATGCCTTCACAGGTCATAGCCTTGTCATGGCAAAAGGGCTTGTGTAACTTAGAACCTTTGAGCCATGCTGTGCAGGGCCACCCAAGACAAATGGGTCATAGTAAACAGTTCTGATGAAACATTTTCCACTAGAGGAGGAAATGGCAAAATGCTCCAGTATTCTTGCCATGAGAACTCCATGAAAAGTATGTCCAGATATAAGATTCTTATCTTCAGTGGAGGCAAACAAGAGGAAAGGTTGATTTTATAAATAATAAACTTTTCTTTGTTTTCATATAGTGGAATATATTTTGCTTATAAATTAAAATGTATTCATTATAATCAAATGTTTCTTAATATATGTCATCATCAATACATCTTATACATAAGCACTTAAAATCTATGGATCTGAGACAGAAACTACTTCCATATTACTATTAGAATAAAACTTTCAAATTAAGTTGAGTTGAAATAATTACAATGTTTCTATGAAACTTACTTGACAACTCCAGTAATTTTATTGTCTATTATATTTACTACTTTTTGTCTATATAGCAATTTAAATCAATATAAATAATGATTCTGTAGACAAATGTCACTTTTGCTTACCATTCAGAAATTTTCTGTTAAGATTGTAATTAAATAAGAATTGTAAATTCTTCTTTAATACTAACAAATAGAAGCAATTTTATTATTTGATGATTAAATATGGTGAAAATATTTGATAGTACCAGGGAAATATTTTATTCAAATATGCACGTTTTATGCAAAACCAAAGCTATCAAAAATCTTGAAAATCTGAAATGTCATACAAAATCAAACCCCACTTTGAATTTTAAAGATGTTGTGATCAGATCAACTATTTGAAAGACAATTTGTTAACTGGTTTATTTGTTGCATTGTCAATTCTTTTGTCCTTTCATTCTAGAATGAGTCAGTTCCTCAGTAACTATGATGTATCTGACAATTGTAGAAATGTAGAGAATTGAAAAATGAGAGATGAGTACAACCTTCAAATAAGTTACAATTTAGTATTTACAATTTAGATATTTGTAAAATTAACTGTAGTACAGGGTACAGTGCAATGAGAAACTTAACTGAGTTATGAGTTCTGAAGTAAAATAATTCTTTCAATCGTGAAGTATTGGGGAGCATTCCATTGACAGTATAGCATTTGAGCTGAGACTTGATAGGATATTGAAAGCCATAAATTTTAATATGCAAACACAAGACTGAAGAATAAGTGAATGCATCTATGTCTCAGAAAACACAGAGTCCCAAACTAGACTTACTGATATAATGGGTGAAGACTGTTTAGGAAGTATGTTTGCATCCAGATTCTGTAATCTGGAGCAAATTACTTAATATTTAGTTATCAGTGCATCTACATAATAAACATTTTTGTTACAAGGATTAAACATGATGATTATCATATATCATATTTTGAAAAATAGGTGTGTAATAAAAGATAGTTCACCAAAGAGAGTGTTCATAAAGGCAATAAACCTTTTTCCTTAAAAAGAGAACCAGCTATAGTGTGTATTCTGTTCCTCACTCCTTACATGCTTCCCTGCTCCTTTCTCTACAATTATGTGGATCTTCATTCTCCTCTACTCTGTTTTCAACATTTAATGTTTTTCAGATCAAAGGTTCAGACCTAATACTTCCTGATTCTCTTCGCTGAGCTATTATTTAGAAGTTATTTTTATCAAATCAAGAAATTGGTGGGAACTTGTGATCTTTCACCAAATGTGTTTTTGAGCAGCAATACACATGCTGGTATTTATTGATAGTACATGACATTGCTCTGGAAGGAAAAGAAGCATCATATATTCATCTTTCTCCATCTAAATAAGAAGAAAGAACAGTATGTCACACTTATTTCTTATCCAACCAACTAATCAGTGTTTTTCTTTTCTCCTACATACTCAAATTTTCTTTGCAGGACGTTTTGTTTGAAAGCAACCTTCAGTGTGATATGAAGAAACAAAGATTTTCAAACTGACTTTGCAGCATACTGAGGGATTGAATTAGGCAGAAAAGCTGCATGAAGCTGTTCACATGCATATAAAAATAGCCCTTTAAATTAAAGAGAAACATTTTTGTCCTTGAATATTCTTGAGGATTTCATGTGGAACAAAAGTTTAAAGGAAAACCAACTTTTGCATTTCCAAAATAGGTTTATGGCTCAGGCTCACAGTTAACATTTTATGAATCTAATTTTAATATTTGCATATTTTGCTTCAACCAATAGTAATTTCCATTATACTGATTCATTGCACTCTACCTTACATTTTATATACAGATGAACTGGAAGTGGCTGTTGCTGCTGCTAAGTCACCTCAGTCGTGTCCAACTCCGTGCGACCCCATAGACAGTAGCCCAGAGGCTCCCCTGTCCCTGGGATTCTCCATGCAAGAATACTGGAGTGGGTTGCTGTTTCCTTCTCCAATGCATGAAAAGTCAAAGTGAAATCGTTCAGTCGTGTCCGACTCTTAGCGACCTCATGGACTGCAGTCTACCAGGCTCCTCCATTCATGGGATTTTTCAGGCAAGAGTACTGGAATGCGGTGCCATTGCCTTCTCCAGAACTGAAAGTTAGGCTTGAGAAAATTTTACCTGAGTATAAATCATTTCATTCAGTAGTCAAATCTTCTCTTGTTCTATAGTCATTGTGTTGTTTTAACCTCACAAACTATGTCAAATAAAGATGAACAATATATAATTTTAGAGGTTAAATAATGCTTATGAAACAGAACATTTCTTGAAATATTTTTAAGGAATGTTGGTATATTTTGAAAGCATCATTCTAATTCATAAATAATAGAGTACTTCGCATTTCTACATAATAAATGCCATTTAAGAAAAACTGGAGCAAAATAATTTCGGTTAAACAGAGACTAGATCAATAATTCATAAGCATCTGCATATAGTGATAGCTAAACTATTTACATGTCATGAAAACATTGAAAGGAAACCGTAATAAAATTATGTTAATTATACCACATTATAAGATTTTATCAAGCTAAAAATGCCTTATCCTAACTTTATTTAAAATGTACACTTCATCACTAATCTAAAAGTCATTTTATTCCAAATATCTGTTATTTTATTTGAAATAAATACAAGGTACATAGCAAAACATTTTTCAAGATGATTGTCACATCAAATAGAGTAAAAATAAATTATTAAAGGGTATTCACATATAGGGCTGTTCTGGTGGTTCAGATTGTAAACAATCTGCCTGCAATGGGGAATTCCTGGGTTCAATCCCTGACTCAGGAAGATCGCCTGGAGAAGGGAACAGAAACTCATACCAATATTCTTGCCTGGAAAATCCCGTGGACAGAGGAGCTTGGCAAACTACAGTCCATGGCATAGCAGAGTGAGATACGGCTGAGCGACTAACACACACAATCATTTATGCATAAAGTCTTTATACTACTTTATACTACACAGAATGTGCCACATATACTACTAAGTAGAATAATTAAGTCACAGTATTTTTATTTTTTATTTTATTTTTTTTTCCCCTCCCTGACCCTCCCACCCAGGGTCCCAGGTCACAGTATTTTTAAACAAATACTTTCAACTTAGGTTAATGTAACATGGGATAAGTATTTTGCCCACTATTACTATTTGAATCATGGTACATTGCTCTGTGTTTCATTTTCTCCAACTGTACCATGAGGATAATACTATCTATCCTGTCAAACTTTTGCATGGATTTCGTTAGAAATGGGATCTAAATTTCCTTGCACAGGGTCTGGTAACACAGGGCATTATGTTAGTTTTTGCTTAACAGGAAATGCATATTTAAGAAATACTACTTAGAGTTGCCTCTTCAAAAAATAAAAAAAAAAAACTTAGATGTTCAATTTTATAGGCATAAATGCTTAGAAAATTTTTCTAACATTAGTTAATAATGTATGAATGTGAAATATAGCAAGTAACACTATTAATGTTAGGGCCTATTTTTTCTTTTAAGTAGTTTTAGTAGGGTGTACTTTGGAATTATGACAGTGGTATGAAAATGATATGCTTGCCAACAATTCTCATCAAGCTATATGATTAGTCTTCTAAAAGCCAAAGTGATTTTCTCTGCAAAGTGCATAGTTGTTTTAGCATTCTCTTGTATAATTTGGGAATAGCAAACATGATAAAATTTGCCTTTCACTTTCAATTATACTATATGTTTATGAACACTTTATTTGGAATTAACTCTGTAAAGAGCTGAAATGAAAGACATATGAAAGAGTGTAAATAGGAAGGACAATTGTGTGGTGGCCTAGACTAAGCAGATAGACTGCTTTACAAGGCATAGGGATATTATACATATGTACTTCTAAGACTACATATATCCAACAAGCCTTGATCATTGTTTCTGAAATTAAGATCACCTTTAACTTTCACATGGCCAGATAAAAACAAATAATCTCATTACTCATCTGATCACTTTCTTCATCTTTCAAGCCAAGGAGAATTGGGAACTGTGGTTATTCTCAACAATTTCAGCTATGCTATGAAGTCAGCTCTACGTTTTAAGGACAACTCACTTATTTTATTGGATTTCTTTTAAAGTCTAGGGTCTAGTTAGAAGGATATATCTTAGGAGAACAGACCTAAATACTTTACCTTTCTTCTTCATTTATTTCCTGATTATTAATGAAGCGCAAGTGTACCCAGAAGCAGATGGTTTGCAAATTCTTTATCCACATTCAACTATACCTTTGGAGGAAAAAAAAATATAAAAAGATCTTCTGGACAACCAGAAAAATGACTTAGTCTTCAGAGAATAGTATGAGAGTGTGATACAGTATTTTTCAATGGTTTTCTATCATTAGCTTCACTGGTGGGTCCTCTACTTATTAGTAGAATTCAATTAATGGGATTCATTTCACACTGCTTTCAAGAAAGAATTAATCTGATTTTTGTTTAGTTTGATATGTCATATTTCTATGTCATTCTCACAAATGGGATTTGTTTGGAAGGAATGATGCTAAAGCTGAAACTCCAGTACTTTGGCCACCTATGCAAAGAGTTGACTCACTGGAAAAGACTCTGATGCTGGGAGGGATTGGGAGCAGGAGGAGAAGGGGATAACAGAGGATGAGATGGCTGGATGGCATCACTGACTCGATGGCTGTGAGTCTGAGGGAACTCTGGGAGTTGGTGATGGACAGGGAGGCCTGGCGTGCTGCGATTCATGGGATCGCAAAGAGTCGGACACGACTGAGAGACTGAACTGAACTGAAATGAAGGCTCTTTTAATCTGGGAACTGGAGTCTCTTTATGGACAAGTGTTGACCAAATGCACCATCTCAAGTCAAGTTTACACAGATTTACACAGAGGCAATCTTCCTCCATTCCAGGTGAACAGTACTTACCAATTCTAATATGTTTAGAGGCTAGTTAGTTAAGTATGCTTAATTTTGACTTATTCATAGCACCTTACAAAATGCAAAATGAATACATCAGTTAGTGTTTATACATTTTTAAAAATCTAGTAAATTTTCCTAAATATTCTTTCACAATTGTTTTCTTTCTATGAATAGTTGAGGATTCAAATTTAAAATTGCATAGTGCTGTCCTCAGATGAACTCTGTAATTCGTATGATAGAAATTTCCTCTAGTTTTAGTTCAGTCCGTTTTTAAACGAATGTTACTTGTTAAAGCTACATTTGTTTGTGAAGGTACAGTCTGTCAAGACAGATAATTTTGCAGACCTGTATGCCAATATGACTATGTCAATAGATTTTACTAGAATGTGTAGATATTATTCTAGTGAGAAATACACAGGCTAATCTAAGTGGGAAATTATAAATATATCTATAAAACTGTTTGGTGTTCAATGTTCTGTTTTATCAATATCATCACACTAAGCCAATATAAGAGGTTACTCTGAGCAGATAATCTAGTCTTTTTAGATTTTCAACTTTAAATTTAGGCAACTTACTTAACTCTCTCAGTATTTTCATCATGTATAAAACAAATGTGATACTTACACATACCTCACAGGGCTATCTTGAAAGTTAATAGAATTAATCACATGTGAAGCACTTAAATCAACACTTGGCACATAATATTTTAGATTTTTCTTAGGTATTTTGACTACTAGTCAGAATCCTGGTTTTGCGGTTATACCATAATAAGATCAGGCCAGGTTATACCCTTGCTTTTCTGTATTTAATTTTTGGCACTGCTGTCCTGGAATTGATCATCTTTTATTATTGGACTGATGGAAAAAACATGAGGAAAATAAGATAGACTCAGAGTTATTAAAGCTTTTTTTATGACATTCTGCTTGAGACACTCCTCATGGCACTTTAAAATTGCCTCAGATATATCAGAGTACCTGCTCTTATCTCACTTAGATGGATTGCTGATAATTAAAAATCAATCTCATCTGCCATTATTATATTGTTAAGGTGGCAAAGATTAAGCTTCTTAAATATCAATTAGATCAGACACAACCTCATCTACTAAATTCAGTCTATAGGGAACCTGTATTGAAATCTCTGTCCTTATCACTAAATCTCATGAGCAAATATCCAAAGAATAATACACATACATTTATTTGTTTACTTGGTTATTATACTGTGATTGGTCTATTCTGATTTGGTTAATATTATGCCTCACTCACATGGACAAGGGTTTCTGTGGGCTTTGTATTTTTCAACCTCCCACCACTATATCTAATTTGTTTCCATCACAGTGATTAGCATATTTTCTGAAGTAAGGAAAGTATTCAAATTGATGAGATTATCTTCCTTACTTTTATGAGTTTTTGTAAGGAGTTGTTACAAAAAATAGTACCTCTTAAATTGCTTACAATGTACATTGCTTACACCGGTCTTGAAATCATTTTGTCATCTCAAGAAGAAAATTATATATTCTTCACTTTTAATTCAGTAGCTTTACGTCTAGAAATTTGTGCTAATAAAACCTTCAGAGAGTTCCACAGGAATCATGTATACAATCTGCATAATAAAATTATTCACTAACTTTTGGTAATAGAAAATAAAAAGTAATGATATAATGTTGCCAGTGATGTTAAATTAAATTAAAATTATTTCACATAAATTTATATCAATCATATCCAAATTATTGTGTAAGTGTGATAGGTATGAGAAGTGAAGTTTAAATGCAGTTAGCTATAATTTGGTTGAATAAATTTATATTTGCATTATATACATTTTGTATATAATTTAATATTATATATTATATTATATACTTATATTGTATATTTTTACAAACTGTATCCTATTGAAATTAATCCTCATCTTGGAGACAAAATAGGGAGGCAGAACAGTTGGAAAAAAGTGTGTTTAATCTTGGCTTTCAATTTAAATAATATACTGCAAAAATTGCCTATTAAGGAAAGAATCTGTATTAATTCCCTCTTCCTTCTCTTCTTAGCTAAATAAAAATATCTAGGCTATAGGAATTTAACAGTAAAATAATTAGGAACACCATAAATAACAGAATCTGATATCAAGTAGATTATGTGCTTACCAAATGGGGATTTGGTAAATGTTGAAGGAATTCTACCAATATTCTCATCTCATCTAAGCATGACCTAAAAAACATATATTGTATGTACTATATACATAGTTTTAGGCGTATAGTCAGGCTTCCCGGGTAGCTGAGCTGGTAAAGAGTCTACCTGCAATACAGGAGACCTGAATTCGATGCTCTGGTTGGGAAGATCCCCTGGAGAAGGGCATGGCAACCCACTCCAATATTCTTGCCTGGAGGCTGCCGAAGGGCTACAGTTCATGGGGTCGCAAAGTGTCGGACATGACTGAATGACTCAGCATGGCACAGCACAGGCATATAGTCTCATTTAGGCTAGTGTATGAAACTCCAGTACTTTGGCCACCTTATGCAAAGATTTGACTCATTGGAAAAGACTTTGATGCTGGGAGAGATTAGGGGCAGGAGAAGAAGGGGACAACAGAGGATGAGATGGCTGGATGGCATCACTGACTCGATAGACGTGAATCTGAGTGAACTCTGGGAGTTGGTGATGGACAGGGAGGCCTGGGGTGCTGCAATTCATGGGGTCGCAAAGAGTCGGACACGACTGAGTGACTGAACTGAACTTTATGTGTAACTAAAGTTACACTTTAGTGTGTAACTAATTAGTTTACACTTTAATGTGTAACTAATTAGTTTACACTTTAATGTGTAACTAATAGTGCCAGAAATGTAGTGCTAGTAGTTTCCAGGTTTAGAGAGTGCTTGAAATTGTGATTATTAGAAAATATCTTCATGTGTCAAAGACCAGAATGATAAAAGGAATTGTAATTACTTTTAATTGATTGAAAAAAACCTCTAAATTAATTAAATTTACTAGGAATCATGAGAATTAGATTTTTTGATCATCAGCAGAATAGGTATTCAAGACCTCAAACAATACTACAAAGTAACAGTAATCAAAATAGTATGGTTCAGTTCAGTTCAGTCACTCAGTCGAGTCCGACTCTTTGCTACCCCATGAATCGCAGCACGCCAGGCCTCCCTGTCTATCACCAACTCCCAAAGTTCACTCAGACTCACGGCCATCAAGTCACTAATGCCATCCAGGCATCTCGTCCTCGGCCGTCCCCTTCTCCTGCCCCCAATCCTTCCCAGCATCAGAGTCTTTTCCATTGAGTCAACTCTTTACATGAGGTGGCCAAAGTACTGGAGTTTCAGCTTCAGCATCATTCCCTCGAAAGAAATCCCAGGGCTGATCTCCTTCAGAATGGACTGGTTGGATCTCCTTGCAGTCCAAAGGACTCTCAAAAGTCTTCTCCAACACCAGAGTTCAAAAGCATCAATTCTTTGGTGCTCAGCTTTTTCACAGTCCAACTCTCACATCCTTACATGACCACTGGAAAAACCATAGCCTTGACTAGATGGACCTTTGCTGGCAAAGTAATGTCTCTGCTTTTCAATATGCTATCTAGGTTGGTCATAACTTTCCTTCCAAGGAGTAAGCATCTTTTCATTTCATGGCAGCAATCACCATCTTAAGTTATTTTGAAGCCCAAAATAATAAAGTCTGACACTGTTTCCACTGTCTCCCCATCTATTTCCCATGAAATGATGGGACCAAATGCCATGATCTTCGTTTTCTGAATGTTGAGCTTTAAGCCAACTTTTTGGATCACAATAAACTGTGGAAAATTCTGAAAGAGATGGGAATACCAGAGCACCTGATCTGCCTCTTGAGAAACCTATATGCAGGTCAGGAAGCAACAGTTAGAACTGGACATGGAATAACAGGCTGTCTCCAAATAGGAAAAGGAGTACTTCAAGGCTGTATATTATCACCCTGCTTATTTAACTTATATGCAAAGTACATCATGAGAAACGCTAGCTGGAAGAAGCACAAGCTGGGATCAAGATTGTCAGGAGAAATATCAATAACCTCAGATATGCAGATGACATCACCCTTATGGCAGAAAGTGAAGAGGAACTAAAAAGCCTCTTGATGAAAGTGAAAATAGTATGGTACTTGTACAAAAACAGAAATATAAGTCAATGGAACAGGATAGAAGAATGCTCAGAAATAAACTCACACACTTACTCTCAATTAATTTACAACAAAGGGAGCAAGAATGTACAATGGAGAAAAAGTTTCCTCAATATGTGGTGTTGGGAAAACTGTATAGTTATTTATAAAACAATGAAATTAGCCTAATACCATATACAAAAGTAAACTCAAAATTGATTAAAGATCTAAATATGAAACCAGTTATTATAAAAGCCCTAGACATAGGCAGAACACTGACATAAATTACAGCAATATTTTTTGGTTCCATCTTCTAGATAATGGAAATAAAAACAAAAATACTAGGTAATGGAAATATAAACAAAAATACTGCTTGCATAAAAGATCTTAAAAAGTACAAATGAACCTATTTACAAAACAGAAACAGACTCACAAATTTAGAGAATGAATTTAGGATTACCAGTTGCAAAGTTGAAGGAAGGAATAGTTAGGGAATTTGGGATTGATGTGTATGACCTGATAGATTTTAAATGAATAATCAACAAGGACCTACTGTATGGCATAGGGAACTCTGCTTAATATTATGTAAGAGCATGCATGGGAAAATAATTAAATAAAAATAGATACGAGTATATGTATAACTGAATCAATTTCCTGTAAACCTGAAACTACATTTTTAAAATGTAAAATATAAAATATAAAGTAAAAGCAAGCAAATTTAAAAGGACAATAGGAACCAAGAAAAAAAATGGACCCTATTAAACTTAAAAGCATTTGCACAGGAAAGGAAATCATAAAGAAAGTGAAAGGACAACTTCTGGATTGGGAGACTATTTTCAAACAAGACTACTGACAATGGATTAATTTCCAAAATGTACAGAAAACGCATGAAATTCAATATCAATAAAAACGGCCCAATCAAAAATTGAGCCAAGGCATAAATAAACATTTCTCCAAAGAAGACATAAAGATGGATAGAAGGTACATGAAAAGATGCTCAATGTTGCTGATTATTAGAGAAATGCATATCAAAACTACAATGAGGTATCCCCTCACACCAGTCAGAACGACCATCATCAAAATATCTACATGATAAATACTCGAAAGAATGATGTGAAGAAAAAGAACCCCCCACCCCACCCACAACACACACACACACACACACACACACACACACACACACACTTGCTGGACATGTAGATTTTTGCAGTCATTATGGAGATTCTTTAAAAAACTGAATAGGGTTTTTCAGTAGGTTAGGGTTTTTCAATAGGTTATTCAAAAAGATACATGCACCTTAATTTTCATAGCAGCACTGTTTGTAATAAGCCTAGACATGGAAGCAATCCAAACATCTATTGATAAATGAATGGATAAAGAAGATATTGTATATTTATACAGAAGAATATTACTGAACCATAAAAAAGAAATAATGCCATTTTCAACAACATGGATGGACCTAGAGATTATCACATTAAGTGAACTAGGTCAGAGAAAAACAAATATAAATATACATCACTTATTTGTAGAATTTATACAATATTGTAAAGTAAAAAAAAAGAAAGAAAGAAAGAAAGAAAGAAAGAAAGAAAGAAAGAAAGAAAGAAAGAAAGAAAGAAAGAAAGAAAATATTCCCACAGTAAACAGATGCTACAAACTGGAGAAAAAATAAAGGAACTTTTTTATAAAGCATACATAGACTCAAAGACATAGAAAACAGATTTACAGTTACCAAAGATAGGAGGAAGATAAATTAAGAGTTTAGGATTAACATATACATACTACTATAAATACAATAGGCAAACAGGAAGAATGAACAATATAGTATATTCAATGCCTTGTATACTCAATGCCTTGTAATAACATAATGAAAAACTGGCATTGGAATTTTGTAAAGTTAAGGGCCAGGAAAATCACCCTGTCAGAAAGGTCCCAGTCTATATATTACCTGCAAACATTTAGAATTTGTAGTAAGTTTTTACTTTCAATAATTAATTCAGGTAATCAATAAAATGTTAGTGACTGAAAAACAAGAAAAACCTTTTACATTAAAAGAGATTAATAAAAAAAAATCAGAAAAATGTGCAACTTTCAGGAAACCAATTATGAAAGGTTAAAAGTATCCTCAAAAATTTTAAATTAAGGCTCATCAGTGAAATAAAGAATTTATTGCAACCACTGAACAAGTAAAGTATTTGTATTAAGGAAACAGAAATAAGGGTTCTTTGCTCTTGAACACTAAAAAACATGATGAAGAGAGAACTCAGGAAAAGACTGTGAAAATGAAGTTGGAGTTACCTCCCAGAAAATAACTTAAAACAAAAAACAAAAGTTGAAGAGAAAGCAGAAAAATTAGAAGACAAATCCTATTAATAATAAGAGAATTTCATAAATAGAAAATAAAATCTAGAGGAAAAAAATTATTCTTGAAATATGTAAGAACATTTATCTTTTTTAATTTAAATTTATTTATTTTAATTGGAGGCTAATTACTTTACTATATTGTATTGGCTTTGCCAAACATCAACATGAATCCATCACAGGTGTACATGTGTTCCCCATCCTGAATTCCCCTCCAACCTGCCTCCCCATATCATCCCTCTGGGTAATCCCAGTGCACCAGCCCCACACATCCTGGATCGAACCTGGACTGGTGATTTGCTTCATATATGATATTACACATGTTTCAATGCCATTCTCCCAAATCATCCCACCTTCTCCCTCTCCCACAGAGTCCAAAAGACTCTTCTATACCTCTATGTCTCTTTTGCTGTTTCACATACAGCATTATCATTACCATCTTTCTAAATTCCATATATATGCATTAGTATACTATATTTGTGTTTTACTTTCTGGCTTACTTCACTCTGTATAATCAGCTCCAGTTTCATCCACCTCATTAGAACTGATTCAAATGTATTCTTTTTAATGACTGAGTAATAGTCCACTGTATATATGTACCACTGCTTTTTTATCCATTCATCTGCTGATGAACATCTAGGTTGCTTCCATGTCCTGCCTATTATAAACAGTGCTGCCATGAACATTGGGGTACATGTGTCTCTTTCAATTCTGGTTTCCTCAGTGTGTATGGCCCAGCAGTGGATTGCTGGGTCATAAGGCAGTTCTATTTCCAGTTTTTTAAGGAATCTCCACACTCATCTCCATAGTGGCTGTACTAGTTTGCATTCCCACCAACAGTGTAAGAGGGTTCCCTTTTCTCCACACCCTCTCCAGCATTTATTGCTTATACACTTTTGGATCACAGCCATTCTGACTGGCATGAAATGGTACCTCATTGTGGTTTTGATTTGCATTTTTCTGATAATGAGTGATGTTGAGCATCTTTTCATGTGTTTGTTAGCATCTATATGTCTTTGGAGAAATGTCCGTTTAGTTCTTTGGCTCATTTTTTGATTGGGTCTTTTATTTTTCTGGAATTGAGCTCCAGGTGTTGCTTGTATATTTCTGAGATTAGTTGTTTGTCAGTTGCTTCATTTGCTATTATTTTCTCCCATTCTGAAAGCTGTCTTTTCACCTTGCTTATAGTTTCCTCTGTTGTGAAGAAGCTTTTAATTTTAATTAGGTCCCATTTGTTTGTTTGGTTTTTTTTTTTTTTTTAGTTTTTTATTTTTTAAATTTTAAAATCTTTATTTCCAATATTCTGGGCAGTGGAAAGGGAAGAATAAACCTGCCTGGCTTCAGGCCCTACTACAAAGCCACAGTCATCAAGACAGTATGGTACTGGCACAAAGACAGAAATATAGATCAATGGAACAAAATAGAAAGCCCAGAGATAAATCCACGTACCTATGGACACTTTATTTGTGACAAAGGAGGCAAGAATATAAATGGAGAAAAGACAATCTCTTTAACAAGTGGTGCTGGGAAAACTGGTCAACCACTTGTAAAAGAATGAAACTAGAACACTTTCTAACACCATACACAAAAATAAACTCAAAATGGATTAAAGATCTAAACGTAAGGCCAGAAACTATAAAATTCCTAGAGGAGAACATAGGCAAAACACTCTCTGACATAAATCACAGCAGGATCCTCTATGACCCACCTCCCAGAATATTGGAACTAAGAACATTTCTTAAGAGGGAAAGACAACACTGACAATGAATGAAAGCAGACTGTATCATCACAAAACTGTCAAAAATACAGGACAAAGATAAAATGAGAATGATTTTGCAGATCAGTAAAAGTGCTAATATACATATAAAAACTATAAAACTTATTATATGAACCATAACCTTTTTGACATCAAATGGGGGTACTATTAATAATTACATTGTAAAAAGAGACATAGAAAAAGACTGTCTCAGGCAAATGGGGACATACAACAAACCTACATATAACTCAGTACCAAGAATGACTTCATTTTCATGGCAAGACTGGAAAAGAAATTTTATGGGACACTTCCTTCAAAATTCTGAGGAAAAGATTTACAGCTTGGAATTCTATTTCTGACCAAAAGTAGTATCAATACACACCAGATTTTGAAAGAAAATAAAGATAGCTTTTGGAGGATTGTATTCTATCAACAAGTGAGAAAAAAATAATACATATGACACAAAAACAAAAGATGCAAAAATCAAGATAGGTAGAGGAATTGTTTAGATTATAGCAAAGGAGGACCCATGGTACAACAGATGGAGAAGGCAGCCTAATTTGATCCGTGTAGGAAAATGGGCTCCAGAAAGGACTCTCTTAGGGATATTAACTACTGGACTTCTGTGGTATGTCTAAACTTCCAGAGGGTATTTAGATAACTGGTAAGAGTTTTTTCTTTTTCTTTTTTTTTTTTTTTAATGAAAATTGCATGTAATATGAAGGTAGCAAAAATCACACAAATTACTGACTTCCAGGAAAACAAAGAGATGTGTCAGAAGGAAAGTTATTTATAATTTTTTAAAAATAGCTCATATTTGACTAAGATTTGGAGCATTATATCAAAGTAAACAATGAATGGTATTCTCACAAAAATTACAACATGACCAAGTTTCAAGAAGAGGTGAATGAGAAGAATATGTAAGTTGATGATTGAGGTTGGGAGGGGAATGCCTAAAACTAAAAACTCTAGAGAGGCAACATTAACATGTTTGTTCAGTTCAGTTCACTTCAGTCTCTCAGTCATGTCTGACTCTGTGACTCCATGAATTGCAGTATGCCAGGCCTCCCTGTCCATCACCAACTCCCAGGGTTCACTCAGACTCACATCCATTGAGTCCCTGATGCCATCCAGCCATCTCATCCTCTGTCGTCCTCTTCTCCTGCCCCCAATCCCTCCCAGCATCAGAGTCTTCCAATGAGTCAACTCTTCGCATGAGGTGGCCAAAGTACTGCAGTTTCAGCTTTGGCATCATTCCTTCCAAAGAAATCCCAGGGTTGATCTCCTTCAGAATGGACTGTTTAGATCTCCTTGCAGTCCAAGGGACTCTCAAGAGTGTTCTCCAACACTACATGTTTCCTAGAGGCATGCATATAAATTCTAAAACGATTACTTGAAAGAGATTAAAGTTTGGTTTGCTCTGATGAGAATGATGTTATATATTAAAAAAAAATGTTGAAGCAGAGAAGCTGTTATTTTTCATCACAAATATTGTAGAATTGACTGACCATTAACATGTTCATAGAATTTTGTTTGAAATTAGACAGTAAAAAGATATAGAAGGCAATATATATATGACATAAATTGAGTTCTATATACTTTCATGGTTCCAAGAGGCAGTTTTCTAAAGTGTAAGAATCTCTATGCTGTTCTCTCTTGTCCCAAGAAGATAATAATCATCCTATTATTTAGACTAAAGGATATTAGAATATAAATGGTTCAGAGTTTGACTTGATGCACTAACCCTTGCTACATAATCTCCACTAAGGCAGTCTGTAATTCAGCATCATATACAGCACACTGAAGGTAAGCAAGAAATATTGTCAGATATGTATCTACAATGTTGGATGGCCTTTAGGGTTTTTGAAATGGCAACGCACTCTAGTATTCTTGTCTGAAAAATCCCTTTCACAGAGGAGCCTGATGGACTATAGTCTGAAGGATCTCAAAGAATCGGACACAAGTGAGCATCTAAGCACACAGCACTGTGTTTGATTTATGTAAATTAAAATTATATAGGAATATTCACAAACTGACTAAAAATAATAATTAAATATCTCAAAATTAAGAATGATTTTGAAAGTATTGTGAAAAATGTAAAAGAATTAGAATTTTAGATTGTTACTTGAATTGTGTCAGTGGGCCATGATGGTGATTTGATGGTGGGAGTCATTTTGAAGATTAAATTATATTTTTGAAATCTTTAGTTGGATAATTAGGTACATAAATATAATTATGTTTGATCTAGTTATTTTGGTCCATGGAAATTTTACTGGTTTAAATTTTAAATGATGAGAGGTTATAGATACAAATACTACATGTAGTGTTGAAAACTACATGTAGAATGTGAGATGTTTTCAGATATATGTGGCAATGTGTCTTAACTGATGATTTAACACAGCAGTCCCCAAACATTTTGGCACCAGGTTTTGTGGAAGATAATTTTTCTGTGGATCGGAGTAGGGGGATGATGTTCGGGTAATTCAAGCACATTGCATTTATTGTGCACTTTACTTCTATTATTATTCCATCGATTCCACCCCACATTATCAGGGATTAGATCTCAGAGGTTGCAGTCCCCTGATTTAACATATGTATACATACAGGTATATATAAATATATATATGTGTGATGAGTTACGAATTCATATTATAAAAATAAAAGGGCCTTTAATCAAGTAGGAAATGTGTGGTGTATGTCAGTGTGAAGAGAGAAAAATGAGGTGGCTGAGATTAGTGATGATAACTACTATGAATATGTGATAGCAGTGTCACCAGAACTGAATCAAAAGTAATGTCAGAATCTCTAATCTTCATTGTCTAAGTTGTTTTGGAGTAGAAATGTGCTTATTTAACATTGCATACAAAGAAATTAGAGCTGAGAGAAGTATATCAATGGCTCAAGGGTACACAGTAATATAAAGATTGAGGTGTTAAACTCCAATTCAATCTGGTTACATATCCAAAGTTCAATACGCCATTGTACACTACTCTTTTATCTTACACAATTTCAGAGGAATTTTATGATAGTTCTATCACTGCTGAAAACTATAATCTTCTACTACCATCATTACCCCACTGTATCAGGATAATATACTGTAGGTACACGAGATTGATAGAAGCTTTCCCATATTGTTTTTGACAAGAGGGACCTGGTATACACTCACTGCATCAATTAACTTAGAGTTCTGTATATCCTGGGTGCTAAATGCCTGTCTTGTAATAAATAAATGTGTGAAGTAATAAATTCATTTTTGGTGGTAAAGTTTTGACAATTTAATGTTCCTTGAGAGAAAACTGATAGTGTTTTGACAATTTAATGCTCCTTGAGAGAAAACTGATAGTGTTTTGGCAAAAATTACCTTACTGTCCTAGTCAGAAGGAGAATATTCAAGATTCATGAAACATTTTTTCTGACTCAGTGTAGTATCCTCTATTTTCTTTAAAGGCTTTATATTTCTGCATACATTTAGTGGAAAAGTTACTTATTGAGATTTTGGAGCCTAGTCATGTTATAATATGCAGAATTTCAAGTCGTAGATCAGATAATATATTTCAAGCACATATTTTCAATGAAATGTGTTTTTATTTAATGGTTCTTTGCTTGCAGTTTTTTTTTTTTTTCTGCTATGAATGACAATATAAGGAAAATAAATGAAAATTGAAGCAAGCCGCCTTGGGCTTGATTCTCTGTACTTGATCAGAGGAAATACATTTTCATCATACAGTAAATTTCCACTGAAGTAAAATTTCCACATCTTATGGGAGGTATGTATTAAAAAAAAACAGGCAAATAATTCATGTGCTCTTCTACATTATAATGTCAAATAAAAATTCTGTTGTACTTTCAAAGTCTATAAATTCATTGAGATAGATATTAAGCTATGATTTGTTATACTGTAAATTCAAATCTATCTAAAAAACAGAATGCACAAATTTATTTCATTCAATGTTGAAAATATGACTCTAACATTGATGTTCAAAATATATATAAGAATTACCTAATAGAGGCATCTTACACAGTATCTTGTAAATGGTATATATTTTGAAGAATAAACACTTAAAGAACACATCAGTTCAGTTCAATTCAGTTCAGTTACTCGGTCGTGTCCGACTCTGCGATCCCATGGACTGCAGCACTCCAGGCCTCCCTGTCCATCACCAACTCCCAGAGTTTACCCAAACTCATGTCCATTGAAACAGTGATTCAATCCAATCATCTCATCTTCTGTTGTCCCATTCTCCTTCTGCCTTCAATCTTTCCTAGTATCAGGGTCTTTTCAAATGAGTCAGTTCTTCACATCAGGTGGCCAAAGTTCTAGAGTTTCAGCTTCAGCATCAATCCTTCCAATGAATATTCAGCATTGATTTCCTTTAAGATGAACTGGTTGGATCTTCTTGCAGTCCAAGGGACTCTCAAGAGTCTTCTCAAATACCACAGTTCAAAAGCATCAATTTTTCAGTGCTCAGCTTTCTTTATAATTCAATTCTCACATCCATACATGAATATGAGAAAAATCATAGCTTTGAGTAGATGGACTTTGTTGGCAAAATAGTGTCTTTGCTTTTTAATATGCTGTCTGTGTTGGTCATAACTTTTCTCCCAAGGAGCAAGTGTCTTAATTTTGTAGCTGCACTCATCATCTACAGTGATTTTGGAGACACCCAAATTAAGGTTTGTCACTGTTAGCATTTTTTCCCCATCTATTTGCCATGAAGTGATGGGACCAGATGCCATGATCTTAATTTTCTGAATGTAGAGTTTTAAGCCAACTTTTTCACTCTCCTCTTTCATTTTCATCAAGAGGCTCTTTAGTTCCTCTTTGCTTTTTTGCCATTAGGGTGGTGTCATCTGCATATGTGAGGTTATTGATATTTCTCCTAGCAGTCTTGATTCCAGCTTGTGTTTCATCCAGTCCAGTGTTTCTCATGATGTACTACTCAGCATATAAGTTAAATAAGCAGGGTGACAATATACAGCCCTGAAGTACTTCATTCCCAATTCGGGAAATAAAGCAGAAGTTTATTTATTAATTTTTTTTTCCTGGAACTCTCTTGCTTTTTCAATGATCCAATAGATGTTGGCAATTTGATCTCTGGTTCCTTTGCCTTTTCTAAATGCAACTTGAACATCTGGAATTTCATGGTTCATGTATGGTTGAAGCCTGCCTTGGAGAACTTTGAGTATTACTTTACTAGTGTATGAGATGAGTGCAATTGTGCAGTAGTTTGAGTATTCTTTTGTATTGCCTTTCTTTGGGATTGGAATGAAAACTGACTTTTTCCAGTCCTGTGGCTACTGATGAGTTTTCCAAATTTGCTGACATATTGAGTGCAGCACTTTCACAGCATCATCTTTTAGGATTTGAAATAGCTCAACTAGAATTCCATCACCTCCACTAGCTTTGTTTGTAGTGATGCTTCCTGTGGCCCACTTGACTTTGTATTTCAGGATGTCTGGCTCTAGTTGAGTGACCACATCACTGTGATTATCTGTGTTTTGAAGATCTTTTTTGTATAGCTCTTCTGTGTATTATTGCCACCTCATCTTAATATCTTCTACAAAAGTAAAAAGACAGGAAGAAATGATGAATTCATATATTTTGGTATCCCATTCTGTCCAATATACTCTAAGTAAAAATAACAATATTTAGTATTTCCAATATTATTTAAATTCAAAGAAGTGGCTATTTTTCACATTGATTCCTTTAGTCTAATACATGAAAAAGCAGCAACAAATAAGATAAACCAAACAGAGGAGCCTGGTGGGCTATATTCCATGGGATTGTGAAGAGTTGGACATGACTGAGTAAATAACAGACTTGTTCAAATACAAGATAAAAAGAGAAGGACTTATGCTACCTTAAACTCACTTTCCGAAGTGTACAAAAATAATTCTTATGTAAGGTAACCCACCAGCTTCCTCTGTCCATGGAATTCTCCAGGCAAGTATACTGGAGTGGATTGCCATTTCCTTCTCCAGGGGATCTTCCCAACCCAGGGACTGAACCCAGGTCTCCCTCATGGTGATCAGATTCTTTACCATCTAAGAAACCAAGGAAACTCTGTAAGATAACAGATAGCACTCAAATATAATTTAAAAACTTTTTCTGGTTAACATTATAGAGATTATCTATCATTTGCTTAGCAAAAAGAGAGAAACAGAGAAAATTTAAGGAAGAAAATGAGTGCCCTAATGCTAAGGGCTCCAAATTGCAGAAATAATGCAAGTTGTGCAAATCAGGGCAGTCTAACCAATTGTTTGCCATAAGCTAAGCACTATAAATCAATACAAGGACCAAAGTTTCTGCCAACAACAAATATAAAGGAAAAATAACAACATAATTTCAGTGAAACAGAATTATCTACAGAAACATCAATGTTCAATCATACACAGAATATTATAAGTTACTTAGAGTAAAAAGGGCCAATAAGAACTGAAATTTAATAAGGAATAGTATCAAATCTTATAGATATTCCAATAGGAGAGGATGCAATATAGAGTCAGACCCAGTGGAAATATGCAAACATCTTTAGAATGACTTCATGATTGAAGTGGGCTTTGACTGTGTGAACAGGTTCATCCTATATAAAAATAAATGTCTCTATGATCTACTTCCTGGCTTTAGGTTTAGCCAGGAATCAAACCCAGGCCTCCTGCATTGCAGGTAGATCTTTTACAGTTTGAGCCATCAGGGAAGCCCCACTTTGGAAGTAGCCATGTAGGACTCACACAAGCACACAATACACACAGGCACTGCTGCTGCTAAGTTGCTTCAGTCATCTCCGACTCTCAGCTACTCCATAGACGGCAGCCCACCAGGCTCCCCCATCCCTGGGATTCTCCAGGCAAGAACGCTGGAGTGGGTTGCCATTCCCTTCTCCAATGCATGAAAGTGAAAAGTGAAAGTGAAGTTGCTCAGTCGTGTCCAACTCTTAGTGATCCCATGGACTGCAGCCCACCAGGCTCTCCTGTCCATGGGATTTTCCAACCAAGAGTACTGGAGTGGGGTGCCATTGCCTTCTCCAGCACACAAGCACTAGTTTGGCTAAATGAACATAAACTATGGTACATATATACAGTAAACTATTATGAACCTGTTAAAATAGATAAGAAAACTAATTGCTAAAAGCTGATATGGGGTGATTCTGTGAATATATTGCAAAGTAAGAAAGCAATGTGAAGAAGAATAGAAATGTTCATCCATTGCTGGTAGGAATACAAAAATGGTACATCCACTTCCAATAATATTTCAGAATTTTCTTACAAAACTAAACATGGGCTTCCCAGGTGGCAGGGTGATAAAGAATTCACCTGCCAATGCAAGAGACTCGGATTCAATCCCTGGGTTGAGAAGATCCCCTGGAGGAGGAAATGGCAACCCACTCCAGTATTCTTGCCTGGAAAATTCCATGGACTGAGGAGTCTGGTGGGCTACACAGCTCATGGGGTCGCAAAGAGCTCATGCACAAAACGAAGCATACTCTTACCATATAGTCCAGCAATCACCCTCTTAGGTATTTAGCTAAAGTAGGAAATGAACTGTGACATTGGAGAAGACTCTTGAGATTCCCTTGGACTGCAAGGAGATCCACCCAATCCATCCTAAAGGAGATCAGTCCTGGGTGCTCATTGGAAGGACTGATGTTGAAGCTGAAGCTCCAATACTTTGGCCACCCGATGCAGAGAGCTGACTCACTTGAAAAGACCCTCATGTTGGGAAAGATTGTGGGCAGGAGGAGAAGGGGACCATAGAAGATGAGATGGTTGGATAGCATCACCTACTCAATGGACATGAGTTTGGGTGGACTCTGGGAGTTGGTGATGGACAGGGAGGCCTGGCGTGCTGCTGTTCATGGGGTCACAAAGAGTCGAACATGACTGAGTGACTGAACTGAACTGAACTGAGGAAATGAGTGTGCAATCTATATGGCAAAATACTAAAGAGACATAACAAAACAGAAACAGTCATAGATGCAGAGAAAAAACATGTGGTTATCATGGTGCTTGGTGGGAGAGAGGAAAAAAATAAGCAAGGGATGTTAAGAGGTATCGATTTCCACTGCAAAACAAATGAGTCACAAGTATAAAACAATAGAGTGGAGAATATAGCCAAGAGTGAAGTAATAATATCTTTGTGGTGATATAACATAACTAGGTTTATGTTGGTGATCATTTAGACAATGCATAGAAAATAACACCATGCTGTATGTGTGGGAATCCAGCGAGGGTAAAATAAAAGTGTCCAATAGTTCACTATTACAAAGGTCTAGTGGGGAGATGGAGAAACTATTTCCAATTAAGTGACTGAAGTAATTTGTGTGTTTTCTTCTTAAAATTCTTTATCTGTCCTCTGGCATTTAAGAGGTGGATCTTCATGACTGTCCTGATTTACAGTCTGGTTCTTGTAAAGTGTAGCAGCAGGAATCTGAGAAGTGATGTATAACGTTTCCTTATTAGGGGCCACATTTTTGACTAAGCGTACTGAACTGCATGCTTCCTAGGAGATGCCTAACACAGTTTCAGTTCGTTGCTGAACATCCTTAGCTGGATTAGCTAAAGCTGTAACAGTGCACAGTGGGAAGGATCTCACTGTCACATGGCTGCCATCTAAGAATGCTTTGAAAGTGGTGAGAAACTCAATAGCCTTTGCTGTCAAATTCATGACAATGTGCACAGAGTGTTTTCTTCGTTTTGACAGTGGCTTCAGCTGCTGTATTAACTCTTCTCTGACTGGTCCTTGCAGGAAATCTTTCCCATCCAACTTTTACCTTTTGGTCCACTTTATCTGATTTACAGTTGCACAGTAGCCATTTATAAGATTCAGAATTGACATCACTAGCAAACGCAGCACAGTGTTTCTTTGCTGCTGGAATGGCCAAGGTCCCAGTCCCATCATCAATAGGACATCTCCAGGTTTGAGAAGTTCTGTGATATGATTGTGTTCTGTTGAGAGATAAGGATTCCAGTAGACTTTTGAAAAATCAAATTCATAGGTGTTATTGAGGTGTTATTGTTTTTTCAAACCTTGGTCACTGTATTCTCCTCTCCAGATAGTATTTCCATTTGGAAATTTCAGTAATATCAATATTATTGATTTTGTTTACTGCCGATGTGATTCTTGGATTTTTGCCAATCATAACTTGGCTAATTAAACACTTGTAAGGTAGTTGAAAGATGCTTACTCCTTGGAAGAAAAGTTATGACCAACCTAGATAGCATATTCAAAAGCAGAGGCATTGCTTTGCCAACTAAGGTCAGTCTAGTCAAGGCTATGGTTTTTCCTGTGGTCATGTATGGATGTGAGAGTTGGACTGTGAAAAAGGCTGAGCGCCGAAGAATTGATGCGTTTGAACTGTGGTGTTGGATAAAACTCTTGAGAGTCCCTTGGACTGCAAGGAAGTCCAACCAGTCCATTCTGAAGGAGATCAACCCTGGGATTTCTTTTGAAGGAATTATGCTAAAGCTCCAATACTCCAGTACTTTGGCCACCTCATGCAAAGAGTTGACTCATTGGAAAAGACTCTGATGCTGGGAGGTGTTGGGGGCAGGAGAAGAAGGGGACAACAAAGGATGAGATGGCTGGATGGCATCACTGACTCGATGGACGTGAGTCTGAGTAAACTCTGGGAGTTGGTGATGGACAGGGAGGCCTGGCATAATGCGATTCATGGAGTCACAGAGAGTCGGACACGACTGAGCGACTGATCTGAACTGAACTGAAGGTAGTTTATAAACTCAAAATTTCAGGTGGACAGTGTGCCCAACTCTGCTAAATCCCGAGGTCACATCTTGACCTTCAGGAAGCACAGCTCTCAAGATTTCTTCTGACTTAAAGTTTTCATAAGCTAGCTCCTAATTATATTTCAATATCTGTGGATTGACATTAAGCTGCTTTAAAATACTGAGTTCCTCTTCCTCAAAGGCATCAGTGGTAAACAATTTATAGGGATCCAACAGAAACAATCTACCTTCTTCATCTTCTGGATCTTCAATCACATGTTTTAGGCCTGGGTGCTGCAGTGTTGCCCTTTCAAGGCATCGCAACAGTTTATTGAGTATTTCTTTCCTCTCTTTAAGCTCTGGGATGATGCCTGTCTTTTTAAAAGCTGTTCTATCAAGTTCTGTAATTCCTTGAACATCAGAAGGTGGGGAAACAATTCAGAGTCTCTGTGATTTGTTTCTATTTCAGGCATGGTTGAGAACCTTTCTCTTTGATCCAACAAGAAAATACTAGGTGCTATGCTAAGCTTCCATATCAGTGATGCCCAAGGGAGTAGAATCAGTGATGCTGACTCAGTCATTCCTCAGCTTTCCACTTTGAGAAGTCTTCTTAAATCCAAATTGCTTCAATAAGCTCCACATTATCTTGTGCAGCTTGGATCTTCATGTTGTATAATAAGAACTAATACAGCATGGTAGGTCAATTATACTTCAAAACAAACAACAAGGCATACAAACAAACTCATGGAAAAAGAGATCAGATTTTTCATTACCAGAGACAGAGGGTGAGGGAAGGGGAATTGGATGAAGAAGGTGAAAAAGTGCTACAAAAGCAGACTTGATTAAGCTTATTGAGAAAGGATTGAAGAAAGTTGAGATAGGCCTAGGTAGGCATCTTGTGCCTAACGATTAGCCAAGGTGTGAATACAAAAGAAGAATTCTTGAGTAAAATTAAAAGTGCTACCCCAGTGTACACATGTGAATGATAAGACAAGGAAATGGATTATTGAAATGGAGACATTTTAGTGGTTTGGATGTAGGATCAAACCCATCACAACATTTCCTTAAGCCAAACGTGAATCCAGAGCAAGGTACTAACTTTCTTCAATTCTATGAAGGCTGAGAGATGTGAGGAAGGTACAGAAGAAAAGTTTGAAGCTAGCAGATGTTTATTCATGAGGTTTAAGGAAAAAAGATATTTCCATAATATCTTGTGCGATGTGAAGCAGCAAATGCTGATGTAGAACTGCAGCAAGTTATCCAGAAGATCTAGACAAAATAATAAACGAAGGTGCTATACTAAACAGCAGATTTTTAGTGCAGACAAAGCAGATTTATATTGGAAGAGGATGCCATCTAAGACGTTCATAGCTAGTAAAGAGAAGTCAATGCCTGGCTTAAACATTTCACAGAACAGAGTGACACTCTTTTTAGGGTCTAATGTAATTGGTGACTTAAAGTTGAAGCTGATGCTCTTTTACCATCTAGAAAATCTTGGGACCCTTAAGAATTATGCTAGATTTATTCTCCTATGCTCTCCAAATGGAAAAACAAAGCCTGGATTACGACACATCTGTTCACAACATGGCTTACTGAATAGTTTAAGCCTACTGTGAAGAACTACTATAATAAAAAAAAAATCCTTTCAAAGTAATACTGCTAGCGATTCATTTCGCTAGTCTAGGTTTGATGCAGGATACAGGATACTTGGGGCTGATGAACTGGGATGACCCAGAGAGATGATATGGGGAGGGTGGTGGGAGAGGGGTTCAGGGTTGGGAAATCATGTACACCTGTGGTGGATTCATGTTGATGTATGGCAAAACCAATACGGTATTGTAAAGTAAAAAAATAAAATTTAAATTAAAACAAACAAACAAACAAACAAAAAAAAAACAAAGTAATACTGCTTATTAACAGTGCACCTGGTAAACTAAGAATTCTGGTGGAGATGTGCAATAAGATTCATGTTCCTTTCATGTCCACTGACATAAATTCATTCATAACTCAGATCAAGAAATAAGATCACATTTCAAAGTTTTAACTTCAAGGGCTACATTTCATAAGGTTATAGCTGCCACAGATATAGTGATATATCTAATATATCTGGACAAATTAAATTAAATGGTAAGGATTCACCATCTTAGATCCCCTTAAGAACATTTGTGATTCAGAGGAAGCAGTCAAATATAAATATTAAAATGAGCTTTGAAAAAGTTGATTTGAATCTTGATGATTTGGAGGGGTTCAAAACTTCAGTGGAGAAAGTAACTGTACATTGAGTGGAAATAGCAAGAGAAGTGGGATAAGAAATAAATCCAAAAGGTGTGTGAGTTGCACAGTTTCATAAGAAATTGAAGGGAGGAGAATTTGCTTCATATGTATGAGGAAATAAAGTGATTTCTTGAGATGAAAACTACTGCTGGTGAAGATTCTGTGAAGATCATTGAAATAACAACAGGATTGAGAATACTACATGCATTTAATTGTGAAGAAGTGACAGAGTTTGAAGAGATTACTCCAATTCTAAAAGAAATTCCACTATGGGTAAAATGCTATCAAACAGCATTGCATATTGCAGAAAAATCCTCCATGAAAGGAAGAATCAGTCACTGTGACAACTTTCAGTCTAATTTTAAGAAATTTCCAGAACCACCCCAACTTCAGCAACATGACTCTGATAAGATAGCAGTCATCAACCTCAAGACAAGACCTTCCTCCAACAAAATATTTTGACTCCTTGAAGACTCAGATGTTAGTCAGCATTTTTAACAATAAGATTTTTAATTATGTACATACTTTTTAACATATATTGTTATTTCATATTTAATGGATTGGTGTATAAACAACTTTTTTATACACTGGGAAACCAAAAAATGTGTGTGACTTGCTTTATCGCAACTTTCATTTGTTGCAGTAGTCTGGAACTGAATCTGCAATGTCTCCAAGTTGTGCCTGTACCAAATTAATACCAAATACCTGAGAAGGAAAAAGTATAGCTAATCAAATAATTTTCAATAATCCAAGTAAATACATACCCTACTTATAAAAGTTTGAAAGAGATACAATGAAATTTGAACATTACTTAATAGTTTCAAAAATTTTAAATGTACGTATTTATCAATTTCATAACTTTTGTATATGTTGTAGTGCTGAGTAGATGAGTAAATACACTGGTAGAGCTGACAGCCAGAATTCTAAATGTGGGAGAAAAGTGTAAGTGTTAGTTGTGTCCATCTCTTTGCGACCCCATGAACTATTGCCCACCAGGCTGCTCTGTCCATGGGATTCTCCAGGCAAGAACACTGGAGTGGGCATCCATTCCCTTCTTCAGAGCATCTTCTCAACCTAGGGATCAAACCTGTGTCTCTTGCCTTGCAGGCAAATTCTTTAACATCTGAGCCACCAAGGAAGCAAATAAGGGAGAAAGAGATACAAAAGTGTAATGGGAAAATTACAAGGGAAAGCCTTTTGGTATTGAGATGGAATTTGAGATTTCAATATAAATCCATAAATTATGAATTTATAGTAAAACCTCAAATTCCAAATTATATACATTATGTGTTTCTGCTAAACATGTCCAACTCTTTGCCACCACATAGACTGTAGTACGCCAGGCTCCTTTGTCCATGGGGTTCTCCAGGCAAGAGTACTGGAGTGGGTTGCCATGCACTCCTCCAGGAGATCTTCCTGATCCAGGAATTAAGCCCACATCTCTTAGATCTCCTGCACTGGCAGGGAGGTTGTTTACCACTAGCACCACCTGAGAAACTTAATGTCAAAATTATCATATGCATGGTATATATTAAATATGTATTATGCTTTATCATCTATAGAGATACAATCCCTAGCTTTGTCTGTTGAAAACACTAAGACATAATGATAACAAAGCAGCATGCCTAGTACTGTAGACTGCTTGTCTACCCCCAAATTTTTGTGCTGAAACCTAATCACAGTACAATGGAATCTGGAAGCGAGAACTTTAGAACAGTGATCCCCAACATTTTTGGCACCAGAAACAAACTTTTTGGAAGACAGTTGTCCACCAACTAAGGCCTAGGGGAAGAGGGGAATGGCTTCAGAATGATTTTCATAAAAATTTCACAACCTAGATTCCTCTCAAGTGCAGCTCATAGTGGAGTTCACAATCTTATGAGAATCTAATATCACCATTGATGTGATAGGAGGCGGAGCTCAGACAAGTGATGTGAAATAGCTGTAAATACAGATGAAGCTTAACTCACCCACTGGCTACTTACCTCCTGCTGTGCAACCAGTTCTTAACAGGTCATGGACAGCTACCAGTCTGTGGCTCAGGGTTTGGGGATCCATGCTTTAGGAGGTAACTAGCTCATAAGGGTGGCATCCTCATGAATAAGATTAATGCCCATTAACACATGTCTCTGGAAGCCACCATGTGAGGTTACAGTGAGAAGCTGGCCATCTATGAACCGTGAAGCATAACCTTACCAGACACAGATTATGTGGGCGCCTTAATCTTGTACTTCCCAGGATCCAGAACTGTGAGAAAAATTTTCTCTTTTTTTTAAATCACCCAGTCTATCATATTTTTGCTATTGTTGTTATGTGTGAGTGCAAGCTCAGTTGTGTCCAATTCTTTGCTACCCCATGATATATAGTCCACCAGGTTCCAGGCAGGAATACTAGAGTGGGTTACAATTTCCTCCTCCACGGGATCTTCCCTATTTTTAGTATAGTAGCCTTAAAAAGTAAGATATCTAGAATCCCTCCATCTTAATATTGGTTTCTAAATATACCATTCATTTCAAAATAAGTAGGACTTCCTGAGAAAATGTATGGATTCCATGACTGCCAGAGGAGAGTTACAAAGGTGAACCATGAACCTCTTCTTGGGTCAGAAATTAAAGAAAGGCTCAGAAATGAATACAGACATGTTAAAAGAACATTTAATCCTTCAGAGGGCCATACAAGTGTCTTCTGAATATCATATTTCTCTGACATGGGTGATTTATTTGACTTCCTTTTTTCCTTGGGCCACACTCCATAACTTTTGCTACTGAGGTCTCTGAGTTAAGGCAAAAAGTCTAGTCTTATTCAAACACTTTCTGAGGTGCTCAGTTAACCCACAAGAAACCTGTGCCTCCCTGTCAAACAAACAAACTAGAGAAAAGACTGACTTAAGCTGATCTAATGTCCTTATTCTTTCTTCTGTCCATCACAGGATGTTCAACCAAGAAAATAAAGCCAATTGTCTGTCATTGCTATCCTCAGCCAAGTTTATCACTGATTGTTTTATCTTGCCATTTTAGTTTTTCTTTCCTGCAAGAGTGAGCTGATATTGTGGGTACTGAATCCAAGTGGCATATCTTAATAAATCCCAAAGGAGTAGGTAGACTATACTTAATTTTTGACAGCTTTTTTTCTGTGTCTCTCATATCACACAGAAGCAAGCATACAAGCACACATGCACACATCCCATTAACACACAAACTGCAATACAGTAATGTATATGCACTTTTTCATAGTTTTTACACTCAAAATTACATCATAAACATTTCATATATAAGTTATCTTTGAAATCATCAACTTAAAAATTGCACAATATTCTAGTATTGGTTGGATTTTCTAGATAATAGACCAATCAAGAGTGTGTTGATATATAATTGACATACAGAGCATTACCAGTATTTACTAAAATAAATGTCATTGTTATGATTATTACTTAGCATAAATATTTGATCACATATTTTATGACATCCTTAGGATCATTTCTAAGATTTATAATTGGAGGGAGAGTCATTAGTTTTTTAAAAGATCTAATTCCATCTATATAGTATTTCCAAATGGACTTCTAAACCATCTGAAAGCAATACAAATTATTGTTAATTAAGGATTCATTAACTATTTAGATGTTTAAGATGTCATTATTAGAAATGAAACATTTGTTAATAGTGACAGATGCTTCCTTTATAATTTTTTTTTTGATTTAGAGTATAGTTCTGGAGAAGAATATGATACAACTATATGGTAATAAGTGATACCAGTTGCCATTTCGTCTAGATAGCAAATAATGAAAGAAAAAGCAGATTGAAAAATTACATGTAATTTAATTACCTAATTTCTTGTCATCTCAGTAAAAGCCTATTACAGCAGACCTTTATGTTTTACCTCTCTAGCTCCTTCACAGTATCTGATAGTGTTTTGCTCAGTGTGTAATATGTAACTGCTCAACTGAAATAATACAGAGTTTTTTTATTTAAAGCCTATCAAAAGTTATGGGAATGTCATTTTTATAAGTATGGCCAATATTTGAAAAGCAACTCCAAGATGAATATCTTTCTTGTAAAATAAAATACAATCAAAAAAAAATTCAAATCCTGTTCCATGTCATTTAATTTCAGATAACATTTGTACTTCTATTGCTAATTTTTAAACTTTAAATTATGTATCAAAGAAATATAAAGTATCTATGATCCACCTCCCAGAATTCTGGAAATAAAAGCAAAACTAAACAAATGGGATCTAATTAAAATTAAAAGCTTCTGCACAACAAAGGAAAATATAAGCACGGTGAAAAGACAGCCTTCTGAATGGGAGAAAATAATAGCAAATGAAGCAACTGACAAACAACTAATCTCAAAAATATACAAGCAACTTATGCAGCTCAATTCCAGAAAAATAAGCGACCCAATCAAAAAATGGGCCAAAGAACTAAATAGATATTTCTCCAAAGAAGACATACGGATGGCTAACAAACACGTGAAAAGATGCTCAACATCACTCATTATTAGAGAAATGCAAATCAAAACCACAATGAGGTACCACTTCACACCAGTCAGAATGGCTGCAATCCAAAAAATCTGCAAGCAATAAATGCTGGAGAGGGTGTGGAGAAAAGGGAACCCTCCTACACTGTTGGTGGGAATGCAAACTAGTACAGCCACTATGGAGAACAGTGTGGAGATTCCTTAAAAAATTGCAAATAGAACTACCTTATGACCCAGCAATCCCACTGCTGGGCATACACACTGAGGAAAGCAGAATTGAAAGAGACACATGTACCCCAATGTTCATCGCAGCACTGTTTATAATAGCCAGGACATGGAAACAACCTAGATGTCCATCAGCAGATGAATGGATAAGAAAGCAGTGGTACATATACACAATGGAGTATTACTCAGCCGTTAAAAAGAATTCATTTGAATCAGTTCTGATGAGATGGATGAAACTGGAGCCGATTATACAGAGTGAAGTAAGCCAGAAAGAAAAACACCAATACAGTATACTAACACATATATATGGAATTTAGGAAGATGGCAATGACGACCCTGTATGCAAGACAGGAAAAAAGACACAGCTGTGTATAACGGACTTTTGGACTCAGAGGGAGAGGGAGAGGGAGGGATGATTTGGGAGAATGGCATTCTAACATGTATACTATCATGTAAGAATTGAATCGCCAGTCTATGTCTGACGCAGGATGCAGCATGCTTGGGGCTGGTGCATGGGGATGACCCAGAGAGATGTTGTGGGGAGGGAGGTGGGAGGGGGGGTCATGTTTGGGAACGCATGTAAGAATTAAAGATTTTAAAATTAAAAAAATAAATAAATAAAAAATAAAATAAAATTTAAAAAAAAATAAAAAAAAATAAAGAGGTAAAAAAAAATAAATAAAAAGGATAAGTTATTTTTAGTTAGAAAATTGCTTTTCCGTTTGGGAAATAAAGAAAATACATCTTTGGTTAAGTTACTGAATGCAGAGCCAAAATTATTTGCAAGGATCACATTAATTTTAAAGTCATAGAGATAACATATTAAATACAATATATATCAGATTTTTGGCCGATAGAGATTATTTTAAATAACAAAAGCTATATTAATTAAAAAAAATAAGAACATAGTAAAGACTGAATTACTGAATTTCTGTATGACTAAAAATCAGACTATGCCTTTGTTAATCAAGCGATACTAGTGATTTAGTGTGGCCACTTCCAAGATTTTCATCAATATCTAAGCATCAACAAAGAGTAACATGACATACACTCATAGTTGAAAGATCAAAATTAATTCATAAACATTGTGATTTATTTATTTATTGGATGACTCAATATTAAAAAGATGCAATTCTTTCCAAACTCATTAGAGTTTATATAATCTAAATTTTAGCCCAATAGGAGTAATTTTAATTTAACAGCATAGCAAAATATTTGCTAAACATTAGCAAAATGTTTCTGAACTGTTTGGGAATATTTACTTTAAAAAAAATATCAGGCAAAGTACTTGAATTAGATTGTATAATTTATTATTAAAAATAAGAAACATGTCCCAAAAAGTGTCCAAATAACTTGAAAAGACATCTTATAAGAAGATTTCCAACTGTCCTATGAAAAAGTGCTCAACTTTAATAATAATTAGAAAAATAAAAATTTAAACCCCAAACATACACCTTAAACACTGAGCACAATGACCAACATTAAAAAGTGATATTAACTCCTAGGTTTACTCTTGCAAAATGTGTGCATGTTTACAGTAATAATAATAATGAAAAACTTTAAAAGAATGAAGATATTACCTATCAATAACACAACAAATGAATAAATTGTGTGATGTTTATACAAGAAACACTATCTAGCAATAAAAACAAATGAACTACAGCTATGTAAACTACATAGGTCCATCTCACAGCTCTTAAGAAAATAACATAGATATGAAAATTATACTTCTTCTCTTTCCATTTATATTTCTGTATGTGTCCTGGTGTGCTAAGTCACTTCAGTAATGTCCAACTCTGGACATGAAATATTAATATTGCCAGTTATTCTTATTTTAATCTTCAGACAATAATGCTATCTATCTTATATTACTGTGAGTCTTGAGTTAATGGACATGAAGTGATGAACACAGTGAACATGACTTAATATTTCATATTCAGTTTTTACAACTAGGTATTCAGAGATGGTATTCACCTTACTAGAGTGACTTCAAATAACTCATACCTAATACAAGTTAAAAAAATAAAAATATGTTCTTAACAAAATTGTCAATATTGATTTTCTATATCCTAATAGAAGTAAAAAAAAAAAAGAAAAGAAAAAAAACACATTTGACCAAATGGAGGCTGGACATTGCTATTCTTTTTAAACTCCTGTATCTATTTATTTTTGCTTTACTCTAGAATTTTTGTCTATAAATCAAGCACTATTTGGTTTATAGCCAAATTTTCCTTTGTAAATTTATTGCTGCTCAAAATAACCAAAAGTCAAGAACCTACCCTTAAAATTTATTTTAGAATCTGTCATTAGTTTACCTCTTCCTCTTTATCTTTCTCAACTGTGCAACCTAGGACAAGATCATTACATGGCTTTAAACCTAAAATTACTCTAAAAATGTCAAAAGGGACACTGGCCATAAGAAAAAAAATAGGCATCATTTCATGCTTAAACATTATTACTCTACTTAAATACTTATCAAACAATTAAAAGTAAGAAAAGAGGTAGACTGAATCTGATTAATTGACAGAAATGACCATTGCAGTTTATAGATGGCATTTGTGTGCACATAGAGAGAACTCACTGCATTGTCTCCAGAACCTTAGTTTTGGAAACAGTTTCCTGGATGAGTCTTATTTCCACTCAGTCTTCAGTAGTAATATTGGGCAAGCCCATTGCATTTTGAACCTGTCTTTTCACTTGTAAAATAAAGATAAAAGCACATGTGTGACTAACAGGATTGTTGCAAAATAAGATAAAGCATATGAACACAGTTCTTGGCAGTAAAGCATAACATGTATGTTATTTTTATTCAATATCAGCTCCCTAGTGTTTTATGAACTTAATCAGAATGTAGCTTTGTTTATTCCTTTATGTAGTTTATAAGAAGAAATTTATAAGAAGGTTTTATGATTTAAAAAATAATATTGAATAATAGCTACTCCCAGAGGCAAGTGATCTGTACAAGTGAACTAGGAGGGGTTCTAAGACTCTGTCTTGCTATAGGAACACTTTTAAAGGAATTCAAAGCCTCAATGTGTCCCCAAAGACTGGTTTCACAGGTCAATTACTGCTGCAGTGGAGAGAGTATGCCTAGAGGAAATTCACTGTTCATAATAACTAACTGAAGTAAAAAAGAACAACTATGAGAGTCCTCCAAAAGACAGTTGAACAGAGGGAAGTACAGTGTCGTATTTCAAAAAGCTCTCTGTTTAGAGGCAGAAATTGAGATTTAGGGTAGTACTGTCATCCCTCTTAAAAGAGGGAGTCTCTGACCTTTAAGATATTCGCAAATATATTATAGAGCCTCCCTCCCAATACTTTAGATCTTTGGTAACTTCTCTCCTCAAGTCCCTCTCTCTGCTCTAGAAAAAAAGAGGCACTGACTCTCCTTGGCCACATACTCATCTTTCCCTACTTTATTCAAAGAAAAAGGAAGGGGGGCTTCTTACATCTATTTTTTATGAGTTTGTAACTTTCTTGGAGAGTTTTAAGGGGCAAGAGAAAGATCACAATTTACCAAGTTCAAGCCTTTGACCTCAATTAAAGTAGTCTCAATCTCCTTTTTTTCTTTGGACTCGGTAAGAATTAGTAACACTCCTTCCTCTGGCAATCTCTTATATCTAAGGCAGGTGAATCCAATACAGGTCAGCTTCTAACTCAAGCAGGCTTATATGGGAATTTTCTAATCAAAGTGTATAAGATCATCTTTCCCTAAGAGAAATTCCTTACATATTGTTAGGAGAATAATATTTTCTCCTGGTCATTGTTTTATTTTCACTAACAGACATTTAAGTTTATTAAGTAGACACTGAATGTATAATGTTTTCTAAATGAAAACATCTATCTATCTAGTCAGAATCAAGTGGAGACTGAAGTCAATAATATAATCCTGGTCTTCCCTTTAAATATTCTTAACATCTAATCTCTTTATACTACCCTAAGTAGGTACTACTTTTTTAATTTCCAGGATATTTAGAGGGACCAACATCTTATTCACCAAATAGGACCACGGATTCTACATGATTCATTTAATCCTAAAAATTATATATTTCTCATTTTATTAATGAAGAACTAGTTTAGTGATCTTCAAAAGAGACTATCATTATTAGATGGAAGAACATGTAGTTCATTCTCAGCTATCTGACTTTAAGATTAATGTCCATTGCAAACCATAATGTTATTTTGGAGAAATTGAAAACCTCTTAAGGCATTTCCAAATAATATTAAATTTGAAAACTTTAGAGGGAAATCTTGCCATATAGCTACCTGTATCTACCTGAAAGACGTTATGTTAAGTAAAATGTCAGTTACAGTAAAGCAAATATTGCATGATTATATTTTTATAAGCTATCTAAAATAGTCAATTCAAAGAAGCACAGTTTAGAATGGTGGCTATCAGGGCATGTGGACAGTGACATGGGGAGATGTTCAAAGTGTATAAATTTCATTTATGCAAGATGAATAAGTTCTAGAGATCTGCTGTGCAATATTGTGTCCACAGTTAACAATCCTGTGCATATGTGCATGCTAAGTCTTTTCAGTCCTGTCTGACTCTTCACAATTCCCTGGACTCTAGCCTGCCGGGCTCCTCTGTCCCTGGGATTGTTCAAGCAAGAATATTGGGATAGGTTTCCATGCGATCTTCCAGGAGATCTTCCTGACCCAAGGATTGAACCTGTGTCTTTCGCATCTCCTGCATTGGCAGGCAGGTTCTTTACCACTAGTGTCACTTTGGAAGCCCTGACAACACTGACTGTATGATTAAAAGTTTGTTAAGAGCATAGAGATCATGGAAATGCCAAAGAATGTTCAAACTGCTGCAGAATTGCACTCATCTCACATACTAGTAAAGTAATGCTCAAAATTCTCCAAGACAGGCTTCAGCAATACATCAACCATGAACTTCCTTCTGGTACAGACTTGGATTACCGTGATATTGAATTGTTTTCCTTGGAAAGGAACAGAGATCATTCTGTCATTTTTGAGATTGCATCCAAGTACTGCATTTCAGATCTTTTGTTGACCATGATGGCTACTCCATTTATTCTAATGGATTCCTGCCCACAGTAGTAGATATAATGGTCACCTGAGTTAAATTCACCAAACCAGTCTATTTTCATTCGCTGATTCCTAGAATGTCGATGTTCACTCTCACCATCTCCTATTTGACCGCTTCCAATTTGCCTTGATTCATGGACCTAATATTCCAGGTTCCTATGCAATATTGCTCTTTATAGAATCTGACCTTGCTTCTATCACCAGTCACATCCACAACTGAGTACTTTTCTTTTTTCTTTTTTTTGCTTTTGCTCCATCCCTTCATTCTTTCTGGAGTTATTTCTCCACTGATATCCTGTCACGTATTGGGCACCTACCAACTTGTGGAGTTCCTTTGTATTTCATTTTACCCACCAGACCATTTGTTATGTATCAAAAACCAAAGCTTCTTTCAAGTGGTGCCATTAGACTTTACTATCTCCTTGTTCTCTTTGATGCTGACATCTATTAACATTTCTCATTCCTCTTCATGCTTGAATTATTCTTTCACCTAGTTTACCACCTTCTCTCATACCAGTATTTTTGTAATTATTCGTGATAAGGTCTAAATTTACAGTGATTATCTGTCCAGATCCCTGGCCTCCTAGGTTTTCTGCATCTCCACTTCCAGTAATCTATTTCTTAATTCCACTTTAATTACCTCACATGTCCTAGACATTGTTCTTCTTGCTAATCACATCATATTTGAAATCCCAACTTCACACATGTAAATCTTTAAACCAAATATACTGTTTCTGCTGCTTTAAACCAGTACAATCAAAGTAAAAATATCTGTTCTATCAACAATTACAGCTGTTCCATTTTTCAACTATTCATGTCTTCATTTTTTTCCCCCTACTTTCTAGTTTAGATTTCATCCAGTTTATAAATTCTTTATTGTTGTACCTCACTCCCTATGCTATTACCTTGCCTGGAAAATCTTAGATAGCAATATGCACAAACTTTACCTTCTTTTTATCTTCATATCAACAGCTGGATTTGACTGGTGAAAATCACAGAACTCTGTTGACTGGGTTCCGTTTAAATTGTGCCATAAATCTCAAATGGGAACTCAAAAACACGTAGCAAAAAGTGACAATTTTCCTGAAGAATTCACTCTTCTATTTCCCAAGAAGAAAATGTCACCACATCTACTCCTAATAAATGAGTCTCTAGCAGTGCCTTCCCATCCTCATTTTGCCTGATGAACTCCTTTTAATTATTTGGGACAGTAAAGAAACCTACTTATCTGTAACTATGCATTTAATCTCTCACTTATACTGTTGGAAGGAATGAGTTTGTTTGTCATACACTAAATAGCGTGCAAGTCATTTTTCCATGTTAGGTTTTTAAAAATATATATATATATATATATGTCTGTGTACATGGAGTTGGTTTATTGATTTTAACTGATACACATTTTTGCTGAATAAAGAAATGTTTATTTTTCATTCTTCTGTTGATAGATGGCTGCATTAGTTGTACATTGTCTCATAATGCTAAGAGTACTGCAGTGAACATTCATGAATCTGTCCCCTTGTCCCCATGTGGAAAAGATTTTCACAATTTAGATTTCTAAAAGAAGAATAACTGGATTTCAAAGAGTGCACATTCTCAAAACTTTAATTAGGCAAAATTGAATTGCTTTCCAAAGTGATTTTAACAATTTACAGTCCCAATAGCAATTTAAATGTTATATTCAGCACTGGTTTAAAAAAATGTTATTAAACTTTAAATCTTGCAGGCTTGACAAGTGTTAAAATCTATATCTAGTTCTAATTTGAATTTTTCTGATTATCAGTGATGTTGAGTATTCCTTTTTATTTTTATCAGTCAGTCAGATTTTCTCTTCCATAAATCATGTGTAATATCTTTTGCCATTTTTTCTGCTAGAAATTTTAATGTTATACAAAATGTGTATAAAATACAAATGCAAGCAAAAATGCAGCTACTCTATAGTTCCATCTTTTTTCAAATTTTATAGCAATTAAATTCTCCAGTATGTATTAATTTTGTTTCTGTCCTCTTCCACTTGGCATAATAATTACAAATTCATCTAAGTTATTATTATAAATATAATTCATAATTTTTTATTGCTCAAGGTATTCCTTTGTATAAATGAATCATTATTTGTCCATTTTATTCTTGATCTTGAGTTGCTCCAACTTAATTTATCATGATACCATGAACATACCAGTACGTACATTTTAGTGCAAATAAGCATGCTTCTGCAAGAAAAAAATAAAATAAAAAAGTGTTTACATAGATTTTCTGAATTGAAGAATACATGAATTCTCAACCATACAAAATAATATCTGTTTTTGGCCTTCAAAATCAATGTGCAACCCTTCTTGTTTATATTTCTATTTAGTGTAATTTCTGATTGCTCCAAATTCTGTTCAATTTTATATTTTCAGACTATGTATTTTTTTTTAGTTTTTTTTTTCCTTTTTTTTTTTTTAGTTTTTTATTTTTTAAATTTTAAAATCTTTAATATTTTAAAATCTTAGTCGTTTGGATATGCAGTGTGTATATAATTGTGGTTTTACTTCGGAATTCATCAAATATTAACTATATTAGTTCCCAGTTCTTATATTTGACCATCTATATGTAGTTATTTCTGAAGAATTTATAAGGATTCCTTTTAGGAAATCTCCTTTCCACAGTCCCTGTTTTCATATTTTTCCATCCTTTTTGCTTTGCTATGAATTTTTCTATCAGATTATCTATTTTTCTTTCTAAAATATTTAAATTGTATAAATAATACTAATATAATCCCTTCAACTGTTAAATCTGTGGCAAATCTCTTCTCCTACCATATGGCTTGCTTCTCAGTTTTTAAATTTTGCATCTTCATTATTTGCCCTTAATGTAGTCAAGTTTACAAACGTTTTCATTTATACATAAATTATTTTAATGTGCCATTTAAGAAATCTATTGCTACTCTTTCACAGTATCTTCTAATGACATCATATTCTCTTTAATATTAGTAACATGAGGCCTGTAGAATTGCTCTGTGTGTTGTGTGCCTCTGTGTGTGTATGTGTGAGAGTTTGTATTTATGCCCTGATGTGGTGGTCCTACTTTTTACAACTGTTCTGTAGTTTTATCTAGGTCATATATCAAAATGTCAGTTCAGTTCAGTTCAGTTCAGTCGCTCAGTCGTGTCCGACTCTTTGCGACCCCATGAATCGCAGCACGCCAGGTCTCCCTGTCCATCACCATCTCCTGGAGTTCACTCAGACTCACGTCCATCGAGGTCGTGATGCCATCCAGCCATCTCATCCTCGGTCGTCCCCTTCTCCTCCTACCCCCAATCCCTCCCAGCATCAGAGTCTTTTCCAATGAGTCAACTCTTCACATGAGGTGGCCAAAGTACTTGAGCTTCAGCTTTAGCATCATTCCTTCTGAAGAAATCCCAGGGTTGATTTCCTTCAGAATGGACTGGTTTTTTCTGGCAAGTGTTACTGACTAGTTACTATAGCAATCTCATTGTTGATTGTCAGTAGAGATCTAAATGTTATTTGCTATTTTTATTTTATTTGATGGTTGTATGTTGGAAATACTGTGAAAGAAAAGCTAAAGCTTCCTAACTTGTAAAGTTAAAATAAAAACAGCTTTAGTCTGACTTTTTTTTTCTTTGTCTGTTTCAATGTAGTCTAAGGACAATGCTCTTCAGAATTACTCCAGGGCTTACTGAAATGCTTTTTTCACCATTGCATCCTTGAACTGATGATTCAGAATACACTGTTACAAGAATTACAACTTAAATAACAAAAATTAAACATGAATATATTTATGACAGACAATCTATAAGCAACAAAGAATATTTCTAGAGTTTATCAACATGAAATATTTAATTACATTTTATTAGATGGATTTAACAGATTACAATAGTCATATGCATGTTTGCTTTAATTTACCAGTCCCAAGAAAATGTGCAATATTTGGGCAAAATGTGGAAAAGGTGCACATTCCATCACAACTTCTTGAAAAAATAAAGTATTCCTCTTCAAGTCGTCCTGCTTCAGTTCAGTTCAGTTGCTCAGTTGTGTCCAACTCTTTGCGACCCCATGAATTGCAGCATGCCAGGCCTCCCTGTCCATTACCACCTCCTGGAGTTCACTCAGACTCACGTCCATCCAGTCCATGATGCCATCCAGCCATCTCATCCTCGGTCGTCCCCTTCTCCTCCTGCCCCTAATCCCTCCAGCATCAGAGTCTTTTCCATTGAGTCAACTCTTCACATGAGGTGGCCAAAGTACTGCAGTTTCAGCTTTAGCATCATTCCTTCCAAAGAAATCCCAGGGTAGATCTGCTTCAGAATGGGCTGGATGGATCTCCTTGCAGTCCAAGGGACTCTCAAGAGTCTTCTCCAACACCACAGTTCAAAAGCATCAATTCTTCAGAGCTCTGCCTTCTTCACAGTCCAACTCTCACATCCATACATGACCACTGGAAAAACCATAGCCTTGACGAGATGGACCTTAGTCGGCAAGTAATGTCTCTGATTGGAATATACTATCTATGTTGGTCATAACTTTTCTTCCAAGGAGTAAGCGTCTTTTAATTTCATGGCTGCAGTCAACATCTGCAGTGATTTTGGAGCCCCCCAAAATAAAGTCTGACACTTTTTCCACCGTTTCCCCATCTATTTCCCATGAAGGGATGGGACAGGATGCCATGATCTTCGTTTTCTGAATGTTGAGCTTTAAGCCAACTTTTTCACTCTCCTCTTTCACTTTCATCAAGAGGCTTTTTAGCTCCTCTTCACTTTCTGCCTTAAGGGTGATGTCATCTGCTATCTGAGGTAATTCATATTTCTCCTGGCAATCTTGATTCCAGCTTGTGTTTCTTCCAGTCCAGCATTTCTCATATTGTACTGTGCATAGAAGTTAAATGAGCAGGGTGACAATATAAAGCCTTGACATACTCCTTTTCCTATTAGGAACCAGTCTGTTTTTCCATGTCCAGTTCTAACTGTTGCTTCCTGACCTGCATACAGATTTCTCAAGAGGCATGTCAGGTGGTCTGGTATTCCCATCTCTTTCAGAATTTTCCACAGTTTCTTGTGATCCACACCATCAAAGGTTTTGGCATAGTTAATAAAGCAGAAATAGATGCTTTTCTGGAACTCTCTTTCTTTTTCCATGATCCAGCGGATGTTGGCAATTTAATCTCTGGTTCCCGTGCCTTTTCTAAAACCAGCTTGAACATCAGAGAGTTCATGGTTCACGTATTGTTGAAGCCTGTATTGGAGGATTTTGAGCATTACTTTACTAGCATGTGAGATGAGTGCAATTGTGCAGTAGTTTGAGCATTCTTTTGCATTGCCTTTCTTTGGGATTGGAATGAAAACTGACCTTTTCTAGTCCAGTGGCCACTGCTGAGTTTTCCAAATTTGCTGTCATATTGAGTGCAGCACTTTCACAGCATCATCTTTCAGGATTTGAAATAGCTCAACTGGAATTTTGTCACCTCCACTGCCGTTGTTTGTAGTGATGCTTTCTAAGGTCTACTTGACTTGACTTTCCAAGATGTCTGGCTCTAGATTAGTGATCACATCATCATGATTATCTGGGTCGTGAAGATCTTTTTTGTACAGTTCTTCTGTGTATTCTTGCCACCTCTTCTTAATATCTTCTGCTTCTGTTAGGTCCATACCATTTCTGTCCTTTCTCGAGCCCATCTTTGCATGAAATGTTCCCTTGGTATCTCTAATTTTCTGAAGAGATCTCTAGTCTTTCCCATTCTGTTCTTTTCCTCTATTTTTTTTTTTTTTTTGCATTGATCGCTGAAGAAGGCTTTCTTTTCTCTTCTTGCTGTTCTTTGGAACTCTGCATTCAGATGCTTATATCTTTGCTTTTCCCCTTTACTTTTTGCCTCTCTTCTTTTCACAGCTATTTGTAAGGCCTCCCCAGGCAGCTGTTTTGCTTTTTTGCATTTCTTTTCCATGGGGATGGTCTTGATCCCTGTCTCCTGTATAATGTCACGAACCTCATTCCATAGTTCATCAGGCACTCTATCTATCAGATCTAGGCCCTTAAATCTATTTCTCACTTCCACTGTATAAACATAAGGGATTTGATTTAGGTCATACCTGAATGGTCTAGCGGTTTTCCCTGCTTTCTTCAATTTAAGTCTGAATTTGACAATAAGGAGTACATGATCTGAGCCACAGTTAGCTCCCAGTCTTGTTTTTGTTGACTGTATAGAGCTTCTCTATCTTTGGCTCCAAAGAATATAATCAATCTGATTTTGGTGTTGACCATCTGGTGAGTCCATGTGTAGAATCTTCTCTTGTGTTGTTGGAACAGGATGTTTGCTATGACCAGTGCATTTTCTTGGCAAATCTCTATTAGTCTTTGCCCTGCTTCATTCCACATTCCAAGAGATACCCCACATCCAAGGTAAGAGAAACCCAAGTAAGATGGTAGGTGTTGCAAGAGGGCATCAGAGGGCAGACACACTGAAACCATACTCACAGAAAACTAGTCAATCTAATCACACTAGGACCACAGACTTGTCTAACTCAATGAAACCAAGCCATGCCTGTGGGGCAACCCAAGACGGGCGGGTCATTGTGGGAGGTCTGACAGAGCGTGGTCCACTGGAAAAGGTAATGGCAAGCCACTTCAGTATTCTTGCCTTGATAACCCCATGAACAGCATGAAATGGCAAAATGATAGGATACCAAAAGAGGAACTCCTCAGGTCATTAGGTGCCCAATATGCTACTGGAGATCAGTGGAGAAATAACTCCAGAAAGAATGAAGGGATGGAGGCAAAGCAAAAACAATACCCAGTTGTGGATGTGACTAGTGATAGAAGCAAGGTCCAATGCTGTATAAAGCAATATTGCGTAGGAACCTGGAATGTCAGGTCCATGAATCAAGGCAAATTGGAAGTGGTCAAACAAGAGATGGCAAGGGTGAGCGTCTGCATTCTAGGAATCATCGAACTAAAATGGACTGAAATGGGTGTATTTTACTCAGATGACCATTACATCTACTACTGCGGGCAGGAATCCCTCAGAAGAAATGGAGTAGCCATCATGGTCAACAAAAGAGTATGAAAGGCAGTACTTGGATGCAATCTCAAAAATGACAGAATGATCTTTGTTCATCTCCAAGGCAAACCATTCAATATCACAGTTATCCAAGTCTGTGCCCCAACCAGTAACACTGAAGAAGCTGAAGTTGAATGGTTCTATGAAGACCTAGAAGACCTTTTAGAACTAATATCAATATGTATGTATGCATTATTCTGGATTCTTTAGTTTGCTTCCTTCTTGCTTTTGAATATTTGTCTTGTTCAAGGATTGGCAATATTTATCTTAAAAGGTCGGATGGGAACTATTTTAGATTGTGGGTTATAAACTGTCGCTAGCGGGTGTTACATAGAAGCAACCATAAACAATACATATATGATTTCCAATAAAACTACTTTTAAAAAGTGGTGGTTCATGTGTGGAGCAAATGATGCCAATCTCTGTCTGGCTTAATCTTGATAAAGTCCTACTTAATAACTATAGAATGTGATAAATGTTATCATTCAGTAGAACACTTTTATCATCTTTTTCATCTTTAGATTATCTGAGTTAGACTCAAAATTTATATTTTTCATAAATTAAAAAATGACTATATTAAATTTCTTCAGTCACCCTCCCAAAAACATGACATTTATCATAGGGTATGAAATATAATCTGTATTTCTATTTGATATAAGTTGACATTTTGAGCTTTCCAAGTCATGATATTGGTAAATATGTTCACTTGTTAGAGTTTTCAACAATATCTTTCAAAAGAATTGCATAGATTTCTCCATAGATGTTTTGTGTATAGTTTCTCAGATTTATTCAGAGGCATTAGATATTTTGATGCTAGTTTAAATAGTCTTATGATTAATTTCTGATTCTTCCTGGCAAGTGTTACTGACTAGTAACTATAGCAATCTCATTGTTGATTGTCAGTAAAGATTTAAATGTTATTTGCTATTTTTATTTTATTTGATGGTTGTATGTTGGAAATACTGTGAAAGAAAAGCTAAAGCTACCTAACTTGTAAAGTTAAAATAAAAACAGCTTTAGTCTGACTGTATTTTTTTTTTGTCTGTTTCAATGTAGTCTAAGGACAATGCTCTTCAGAATTACTCCAGGGCTTACTGAAATGCTATTTTCACCATCGCATCGTTAAACTGACGATTTAGAATACACTGTTATAAGAATTACAACCTAAATAACAAAAATTAAACATGAATATATTTATGACACACAATCTATAAGCAACAAAGAATATTTCTAGAGTTTATCAACATGAAATATTTAATTACATTTTATTAGATGGATTTAACAGAATGCAATAGTCATATGCATGATTGCTTTAATTTACCAGTCCCAAGAAAATGTGCAATATTTGGGCAAAATGTGGAAAGGGTGCACATTCCATCACAACTTCTTGAAAAAATAAAGTATTCCTCTTCGAGTCGTCCTGCTTCAGTTCAGTTCAGTCACTCAGTCGTGTCTGACTCTTTGTGACCCCATGAATTGCAGCACACCAGGTCTCCCTGTCCATCACCATCTCCTGGAGTTCACTCAGACTCACGTCCATCCAGTCCATGATGCCATCCAGCCATCTCATCCTCGGTCGTCCCCTTCTCCTGCCCCTAATCCCTCCCAGCATCAGATTCTTTTCCAATGAGTCAACTCTTTGCATGAGGTGGCCAAAGTACTAGAGCTTCAGCTTTAGCATTATTCCTTCCAAAGGAATCCCAGGGTTGATCTCCTTCAGAATGGGCTGGATGGATCTCCTTGCAGTCCAAGGGACTCTCAAGAGTCTTCTCCAACATCACAGTTCAAAAGCATCAATTCTTCAGAGCTCTGCCTTCTTCACAGTCCAACTCACATCCATACATGACCACTGGAAAAACCATAGCCTTGACTAGACGGACCTTAGTCGGTAAAGTAATGTCTCTGCTTTTGTATATGCTATCTAGGTTGGTCATAACTTTTCTTCCAAGGAGTAAGCGTCCTTTAATTTCATGGCTGCAGTCACCATCTGCAGTGATTTTGGAGCCCCCAAAAATAAAGTCTGACACTGTTTCCACTGTTTTCCCATCTATTTCCCATGAAGGGATGGGACAGGATGCCATGATCTTCGATTTTTGAATGTTGAGCTTTAAGCCAACTTTTTCACTCTCCTCTTTCACTTTCATCAAGAGGCTCTTTAGCTCCTCTTCACTTTCTGCCATAAGGGTGGTGTCATCTGCACTGTGGAAAATTCTGAAAGAGATGGGAATACCAGACCACCTAACCTGCCTCTTGAGAAATCTGTATGCAGGTCAGGAAGCAACAGTTAGAACTGGACATGGAACAACATCCTGCTTCAGATCTCTTAATTAGAATTTGAAAGGACTTGGCTTTTCAGTAATTTTGCAAATTGGTTTAATCCTGGGAATTCAAACAGTGTTGTTCATAAACAACAGATCAGATCAGACTCCCCTGAGCTCAACACTCCTTACTTCCTTATTGTAAGAAAAATACATTTCAGGCAATCCTTCTGCCTCTGTTTTTTTAAGATGACAATAGGTTTAGATGCTCAGCTAGAACCCAACAGTGAAACTATGCCCTGTGACTTCTTTCCTTGGAACTTCTTTTGTTTAGAAGTATATAAAGATAAAACTGACATTTTCTTTTTTTAAAAATTTTTTTTAATTTTAAAATCTTTAATTCTTACATGCGTTCCCAAACCTGAACCCCCCTCCCACCTCCCTCCCCATAACATCTCTGTGGGTCATCCCCATGCACCAGCCCCAAGCATTCTGTATCCTGCGTCAGACATAGACTGGCGATTCAATTCTTACATGATAGTATACATGTTAGAATGCCATTCTCCCAAATCATCCCACCCTCTCCCTCTCCCTCTGAGTCCAAAAGTCCGTTATACACATCTGTGTCTTTTTTCCTGTCTTGCATACAGGGTCGTCATTGCCATCTTTCTAAATTCCATATATATGTGTTAGTATACTGTATCGGTGTTTTTCTTTCTGGCTTACTTCACTCTGTATAATCGGCTCCAGTTTCATCCATCTCATCAGAACTGATTCAAATGAATTCTTTTTTATGGCCGAGTAATACTCCATTGTGTATATGTACCACAGCTTTCTTATCCATTCATCTGCCAATGGACATCTAGGTTGTTTCCATGTCCTGGCTACTATAAACAGTGCTGCGATGAACATTGGGATACATGTGTCTCTTTCAATTCTGCTTTCCTCGGTGTGTATGCCCAGCATAGCTTTGCTCAGATCTCCTACTGATTCTTAGGCTTATTTACCCATTTTAATGGTGAATTATTGAGCAAATTACATTTTACTGTAACATTTGAATAATTTAGATAGCTGTCTATCACTGCGACATTCCACTGATATGACTTTTCTCAGAAAAGTGTTTTTTATTTATATTAATATAATGACTTGAGTAATTCATTTCAGTTCAAATCAGTCACTCAGTGGTGTCTGACTCTCTGAGACCCCATGGGCTGCAGCACGCCAGGCCTCCTTATCCATCACCAACTCCCAGAACTTGCTCAAACTAATGTCCATTGAGTTGATGATACCATCCAACCATCTCATCCTCTGTTGTCCGCTTCTCTTCCCACCTTCAATCTTTCCCAGCATCAGAGCCTTTTCCAATGAATGAGTCAGTTCTTCGCATCAGGTGGCCAAAGTACTGGAGCTTCAGCCTCAGCATCAGTCCTTCCTATGAATATTCAAGATTGATTTCCTTTAGGATGGACTGGTTGGATCTCCTTGCAGTCCAAGGGACTCTCAAGAGTCTTCTCCAAACCACAGTTCAAAAGCATCAGTTCTTCAGAACTCAGCTTTCTTTAAGGTCCAACTCTCATATAAATACATAACTATAGCTTTGACTAGATGGATCTTCATCAGCAAAGTAATGTCTCTGCTTTTTAATATGCAGTCTAGGTTTGTCATAGCTTTATTCCCAAAGAGCAAGCAGCGTTTAATTTCATCAGTAGCATAGTACAAATTTAAAACAGGGAACCATTATTGATTTATTTATTTTTCTCAGTTTCCTGCAATCAATTCAATACAGAAGGATATCAGTGTTTTGTTTTGTTTTGTTTTGTTTTCAGGGAAGGCCAGCTAACTGTTTCTCCAAAATTTTATGTAGACAGGTGCAATGGTGGCTGAAAATTCTAATACAGAGTAGAGGCTCAGTAGAAATGTAAGCTATTAGTAAATATTATTACCAGGAGCCAGGAGCATAATACATTTCTCTAAAGAGTGTATTGGAGATCCTGGAATCCTCTAGAAACCCTGCGTAAGCAATGCCTTTTTTTTTTTTTTTTAGCAATGCCTTTTATACCCATTCCCCTTGGAGTGTGGTTTTCATCATCTTGGCAGAAATGAGAAAATCTCCATAGGAAGAAAATAAACAAAACCCAAACTGCCACAAAAATACTAAATTTTATTGAATTTCCTAACCAGGACATCATAATAAACTGTGGAAAATTCTGAAAGAGATGGGAATACCAGACCACCTGACCTGCCATTTGAGAAAGCTCTATGCAGGTGAGGAAGCAACAGTTAGAACTGGACATTGAACAAGAGACTGGTTTCAAATAGGAAAAGGAGTATGTCAAGTCTGTATATTGTCACTCTGCTTATTTAACTCATATGCAGAGTACATCATGACAAACGCTGGGCTAGAGGAAGCACAAGCTGGAATCAAGATTGCCGGGAGAAATATCAATAACCTCAGTTATGCAGATGATGCCAACCAAATGGTAGAAAGTGAAGAAGAACTAAAGAGCCTCTTGATGAAAGTGAAAGTGGAGAGCGAAAAAGTTGGCTTAAAGCTCAAGAAAAAGAAGATCATGGCATCAGGTCCCATTACTTCATGGGAAATAGATGGGGAAACAGTGAAAACAGTGGTTGACTTTATTTTTCTGGGCTCCAAAATCACTGCAGATGGTGATTTCAGCCATGAAATTAAAAGACGCTTACTCCTTGGAAGGAAAGTTATGACCAATCTAGTCAGCATATTAAAAAGCAGAGACATGACTTTGTCAACAACGGTCCGTCTAGTCAAGGCTTATGGTTTTTCCTGTGATCATGTATAGATGTGAGAGTAGGACTATAAAGAAAGCTGAGCACCAAAGAATTGATGCTTTTGAACTGTGGTGTTGGAGAAGACTCTTGAGAGTCCCTTGGACACCAAGGAGATCCAATCAGTCCATCCTAAAGGAGATCAGTCCTGTGTGTTCTTTGGAAAGACTGATGTTGAAGCTGAAGCTCCAATACTTGGCCACCTGATGCTAAGAGTTGGCTCATTGGAAAAGACCCTGATGCTGGGAAGGATTGAGGGCAGGAAGAGAAGGGGATAACAGAGGATGAGATGGCTGGATGGCATCACCGACTTGATGGACATGGGTTTGGGTGAACTCCGGGAGTTGGTGATGGACAGGGAGACCTGGGGTGCTGCGGTTCATGGAGTCACAAAGAGTCGAACTGGACTGAGTGACTGAACTGAACTGAAATAGGTCATGGATTATTCAAACTAATTTTATATACCACATTTTCTTTCCTTGCTCCTAGATCCAAATAATGTCATACTCTTCACAGAATATGACTAACACCCAGTTTTCTTTATCTATATATGTATCTCTCTACCAGTCCTTTCTCTCTCTCTACCTCCCTCCCCACCTTTCTCTCTATCATCTCTCTCTCTTTTCTCTCTGCTTCTCAACACAGAAGGACAAACTGAATATGCCTGAATTATATTTATATTATTTGTGAGAAAATTAATCTTTGCCAAAACCTAGTTGACGTCTGAGTAACCTTTAAAATATAATTCATAACAAACTTTCAGGAACTCATTGCTCTCGCCTTCAACATGTCTGTATTGTTTTTCATTCTGAATGTGAATGTGCTATTTTTCATCCTTAATTTGTATGTTATTCCCAGGACCCTTACCCACTGATAAAAGTGATTAAAACTAAACTTTGTCATGTGGTAATGCTGATTAAATATCTTTGGTGAATTTTCACCACAAAATTATTTTGAAATCTTATATCCTAGAGATAACTTAGTGGTCTCTGGAGAATAATTTGCATCCATTAGATTTCAAACACTCCCTAATAGTAATCATATTTCTTCTGTCACTGATTTGTAAAACTAAATAATCATATTTCTTCTGCCACTGATTTGTAAAACTGTAGTAAAAACTATGGTTACTACATTTAATCAGCTTTTTTTCACTTCCTTGATATTCAGTTGATTGGGATAGACAGAAACTTAATCTGAAACTGATGTGATCAAGGTAAAACACAGCATTTGTGATTTATGATTTATAATTTATAACTATTCCATCACTACTAATTATTCTCTATCAATTATTCATCATTCTATATATTAATTATCTTAGGGATGCTGCTAAGTCGCTTCAGTCGTGTCTGACTCTGTGCGATCCCATAAACGGAAGCCCACCAGGCTCCGCCATCCCTGGTATTCTCCAGGCAAGAACACTGGAGTGGGTTGCCATTTCCTTCTCCAATGCATGCAAGTGAAAAGTGAAAGTGACGTCACTCAGTGGTGTTCAACTCTTAGCAACCCTATGGACCGCAGCCCACCAGGCTCCTCCATCCATGGGATTTTCCAGGCAAGAGTACTGGAGTGGGGTGCCATTTAAAATTATTTGATGGTTATTGTCGGATTGACAAGTAAGCTCCTTACTATGCTTTTGGAATGCTCATCTAAATTTATTTTGATTTTGTCTTTAATCTGAAAAGTCCAAAATACAATTTCACTGTCCTCATTTCAAAGTAAATCAAAGATTTCATTCTTTTCTTTTTCTTATTAAGACCTATTGCAAATATAACCACCTTCAAGAATTCATTACCAAAAATCACAAATGAACCCATTCATCATTTTGTTTTGATATAGTTATCCAGGTGTTAACTTAGATGACAATCTCACAATTAAAGACACTTTTAAAAAAGTTTTCCCTGTGAGAAATATGTATACAAGAGGAGAATTGTGAAAATTATGAACACTAAATTTATATACTTTCACACCTCTACAGCTGCACCATAAATATTTAAACCCCACTGATTTCAAAAAGAGATCAGTTTCTGGAAAAGCTCTGCAGGCATACAGTGACTGAGTGTAAAATGCCTGTCAAATAGGCATTTAAGAAAGCAAATGCTTAGCCTCCAGTTAAAATTAAAAAAAAAAAAAAAGCAAATGCTAGAAGATATCTAGGGAAACCATAGAAATGGAGCACTTTTGAACACTTCCTAAAAGTAAAAATAAATAAATAAATAAAAGTGCCAGTAACCAGCTAAACCAAAAGTGAATCTCAAAACAATGAATAATATAATTATATCCAAGATTTTAGCATACAAAACTTTAGCATGTAAAACTTTGCTAACGATTACTGACACAACAGCGTAAGTCTTATTGCAGTCACTTCTATTGAAGCACCAATAGTTTTAGTAGACAAATTATTTTGCATAGGTTTTTAAGTAGAAATGAGATATTAGATGTCAAATATCAAAAATAATTTTAATAATTGCAACTGCTTAAGGAGGTTTTTCTTTATAATCTCCATCCTTTTAAAACAGATGCCTGTAATATGACTAGCTTTTCACAGATATTGCACTGTATCTCCTATTTTTCACTTCACCTCAAGATTTATTCCCAGATTTTTCTTTACTTCTCTACTGCCTCACTACCTATTTTGTGTTCTTAATCCTATTAGTATGGCTTCCATCTTTACTATAATGTGTCTTGCAGTTTGCTGGAGGACAGATCACTTTCTCACTGAAAATTCATTTAGATGTTCTGCCTGATGACATAGCACGCAGCCCAAAAGAATTTGAAAAGATATCACCTGAGGCATTCTGGGGAGAGTGTAATCAGCAAACTTAAGTGAAAGAAGAATCAAGAGGTTTCAAATTTTATTTTGCTTATATTCCACTGGTTGCTGGAGTTAGGATTCCTACATGGGTTTGGGATTGATGGGGTTTGCAAAATGCTGGCCACCTGATGCGAAGAATAGACTCATTAGAAAAGACACTGATGCTGGGAAAGACTGAGGAGAAGGGGGCAACAGAGGATGAGATGGTTGGATGGCATCACTGGCTCAATGCAGATGAATTTCAGCAAATTCAAGGAGATAGTGGAGGACAGGGAAGCCTGCTGTGCTGCAGTCCATGGGGTTGCAAATAATCAGACATGACAGCAACAACAAAAATGTATCAAAAAGGGAGCAATGGGATTTTTCTATCAGATTGTCCAGGTGTACTCTTTCCAGATATGGGCCGAGTGGAAAAGGGGGAGAAATGAGTGCTGAAAACTGTCAGCAATCAAACATTAAAAATGGAGCGAGACATTTCATCACTTACTGAGAAGCAGCTTTCTCTGTAGAACTGATAAATTTCCAATTGACAAATACCGTTGCTCACAGTCAGTATTCATTATATCCTCAGGCCATACTATTCTGTGGTAAATAGATCTCTATTTTTGGTTAGCCTCTTGAAGCCAGGAGAGAGAGTCTTTGGAAGTGGTGATTATTCAAAGTAGCTTAAACTGTTATGCTTACAAAAATAACCTAAAGCCCAGAAGTTAGGAGTCATATAAGAATATGACATCTTTCTTGATTGACATATGGCTGCATTAAACAATTACAAATTAAGGGATTAATTTTGTTTAATTTAAAGATTAAAAATAAACAGATTAAAATTTCCAGTGGTGGCAGAAGTGTTAGAGAGACAAAGAAACAATTGTGAAATAATCCTGTAAATTGTCTCTATACTGATTTCCATATAGGGAAATTTACAGGGAACACTGTCACCATGTCTTGCCTGCTGTCCACCACACAAGGTGGTTACTGGTCCAGGACCTTGCTTCAGATGTGTAGGCTCCCCCATCCATTACACCACTGATATTGCTACTGCCAATTCCAGACTCTCTCTTCAGTCATAAAACTGGGCAAGTACTGGCCTTGTAGGCCTGTGGGGTGCAGCCCAACAATTGGTGGAGCTAGTACATGCAAAATTGGGCTTGTACCCAAGACCAAACAGTGAAAGGAACTCAAAGAGAACGTATGCTCAGGCCAATCATGGAAGTTGGTGCGCCTGAGCGTTTTCATGCCCAGAGGCTTTCATTCCAGTCTGTGGCTTCCTCTTTCATGGGTTTTCTCTCCTTTGTTTGACCTCCACATGGTTCTTGTACTTGCCACTTTGTCTACCTCCCATCTTAGACCCTTTTTTCCTATTCTAACTGCCTAACCAGCTGAACCTGGTTATTTGAAGAATGCTCCTCTAAATTACAAAGTGCAATTAACCATGGGACTAGAGTTTTATTTTTGTTAAAACTTGAACCAAGAAGTAGACTGTCACATTACTGACATTGAAGGCCTTGGAGGGCAGCTGCCTGGGGCCAGAGGCTTTTATATTTTAAAAGAATATATAAAGGCAAACTTAATTTAGAGATTTTTGTTTAGTATCTATTAAAACTACACTCCCATGTAGGGACCAGGAGACTTCCAGTCATATTGCTCTCTGAGTTACAGTGCAATTTTGATGAAAACATGAGCTGCACTAATTTTGTGTTTTATGATGGGCGAGTTGAGGGGTATGGGGGAAATGAACACATTTTCAGTAGGTTTCCCATATTTTTCTACATTTGTTTCTTTTTGTTCCCCTTCTCTACAAGGAAGAAAAAAAAAATTAATGCACATTTAATTTTCTTAAAAGCCAGCACTCCAGCATTGAGGTCATCAATACTTTCTATTGGAAGAGTTGAAATCAAAAGGGGAAAAAAAAAAATCTGCATGTATTGAGGTATGGAAAGTCAGCTTGGCTTAACTTAAATTTTACTGACCAGAAAAGCTTGTTTCATCATCTTTCACACGTGTATTGTATATCTGCTTTGGCAGACCTATACTGTGACTGTTGACTCCTGGCTAGGCCACTAAGATGTTTCTTTTAAAGCTGAGCTTCCCCTCCCTGTGTGGGTTGCTCTGGGCTTGTGAAAACCAGGGCTGGCTTTCCTCCCTTAAAACAGGGGAAGGCACTGCTGCTATTGGCCCTCTTTCCATTGACCTAGTAAGCACTTGGCTCCAAAATTTGCCCATATCCTGGGCAATCTGAGCATACAAGGTGTAACTTACTCTTGATACTCTTTGCCTGCAGCTATCTGTATTTTATTTGTGATATCTGGTTTCAGTGTCCCCAACATACCTCACCTTAGAGATAGCAGAGAACAGGAATGGATCAAGATTAAAGGATCATGCATAATGTTCAAGGGTGGATTGTATGGTCAGGTTATTCAAGATGGCAGTTTTCTTGCTCTCTGTATATCCCCTGTCTGACCAGTGCCTGCTTTACCTATGCCCTATTCACATAACTGACCATCCTACTTACGTGCCCCAGGGATTAACTAATACTAGCTAATCAATGGTGTGGTAAAGAGCATGCCCCTATATTGGCTCCCCTAATAAATAACAAGCCCACCTGACTTTAATTTTCCTATAACAGGTAATCTCCCCTTCCCCCACAAGAGCAAAGACTGCCACCATGTCCTGCCTGCCATGTACCACACATGGTACGATGTGACTCCAGGACTTTGCTTCAAATCCATAAGCTTCCTCATCCATTAAGTCATTGATGCCTCTAAATAGAGAAAGAAAGAAATGTTAAAAATGAAAGCGCATATTCAACCACTAATCCCACCTTGGTGCTCACTGGCTGTACTTTCTTTCACACTTTTAAGTATTTTATATGAAAACCTTCTAAATTTAGGTGTTTTCTAAGTTATTAGACATTTATATCATAATATTTATATTTATCTCAAATTTTAGTAAGCATGTTTGCATATTTTATTGTAGTTTATAGCATTGTATTAGTTTAAGGTTTAAAACATAATGAATCAATATTTTTATAGATTATACTCCATTCAAAGTTATGAATTATTGGCTATATTATCTATGCTGTACATCATTGTATCTTATTTCTTTAAATACATGCATATTTATTTATTTGTTTGGCTGTGTCAGGTTTTAGTTACAGCACACAGGCTTTCTACTTGTGGTAGCAGGCTTAGTTGCTCCACGGCATGTGCCATCTTAGTTCCCTGACCAGAATCGAACCCATGTCCCCTACAATGCCAAGCAGATTCTTAAACACTGGGCCAACAAAGAAGTCCCTATCTTATTTATTTTACATAGCATTTTGAATTTCTTTATACTCTTCCCAAATCCTGCCCCTCTCACATCTCTCTTCCAACTGTTAACCACTAGTTTGTTTACTATATATGAGTCTGCTTCTGTTTTGTTATATTAATGCATTTGCTTTCTCTTTTTTTTAATTGCACATATATGTGATAATATAAAGTATTTGTCTTTCTCCATCTGACTTATTTCATTAAGCATAATGTCCCCCAGATCTATTCACATTGTTACAAGTGGCAAATTTTATTTATTTATTTATTTATTTTATGGCTGAATAGTTGTTGTTGTTGTTCTGTCAAGAATCATATTATACTCTTTGAGACCCATGGACTGTAGCATGCCACACTTCCCTGTCTTCCATTATTTCCCAGAGTTTGCACAAATTCATATCCACTGAGTTGGTGATGCTATGTAAACATCTCATCCTTTGCCACTCCCTTCTTCTTAAATCTTTCCCAGCATCATAGTTTTTTCCAATGTGTTGACTCTTTGCATTAGGCAGCCAAGTATTGGAGCTGCAGCTTCAGCAACTACTATGTGAACGTTTGTTGGCAAAGTGATTTATTGACACCACTTTGAAGTAGTGTGTTGAAATCTCCTAATATTATAGTCATTTTTCCCATAATGTATATTAATATTTTTTTATATATGTAGTTGCTCTTACATTAAGTGCAAATGTATTTTATAAGAAAGGTTATATCTTCTACTCATATTGATGCCATTACCATTATATAATATTTTGTCTTTTTTTTACAGCCTTTAAGTATACTTTGTCTGATGTCAACATTGCTATTAGAGCCTTCTTTTCATTTGCATTTGCAGTTTGCAGGAAATATTATTTTCCATTTCCCTTACAAACATCTGTTATTTGGAGCTTCTAACATATTGACATTTAAAGTGATTATTAATAGATATGTATTTATTGCCATTTTGGAACTTATGTTTTGGTTGTTTTGTAGTTCTCTCTTTTTTCCTTACTGAGTTGCTTCCCTTGTGATTTGATCTTTTTTTTTTTTTTTTTTTTAGTGTTATCCTTGTGTTCTTTCTCTCTAATTCTAATGTAGGTTTTTGATATGTGGTTAGTATGGGTGAATATGTGTACTCATTTAAGTTCAAACATTCTCTAAGAGATCTCATTCACATTTTTACTCTTCTCAACATTTTGTGTTTTTGATTTTATATTTTAATGTTTATAATTAACAATTTATTGTAGTTAAAGGTGATTATGCAATCTTTTAAACTTCATAGTAGCTTATTTATGAGGTTGATTCACAGCCTTTACTATTTGTCCTTATAACTGGGATTTTTCATTTTCTATAAATTCTTAACTTATTATTATAGCTATTATTCTCTAATTAAAAAAGACTTTAATAGTTCTTATAAAGTAGGTTTAGTATTGATGGACTGTTAGTTTTTGCTTGCTTGTCTGAAAATTTTTTATTTCTCCTTCAATTTTGGATGATAATCTTGCTAGGTAGAGCCTCCTATGTTGTTTTTCCATTTCAGCACTTAAATATATCATTGCAATCTTTTCTTGTCATCAGTTTTTTGGCAGAAAATTCAGTAGATATCTTATGGGGGTTCCCGTGTATGTGGCTTTTTTTTTTTCTTGCTGCCCTTAAAATGTTCTCATTGTATTCAACTTTCACCATTTTAATTCTGATATGTCTTGGTGTTAATCATTGTCTCGTTGTTTGAGATTCTCATTTCTGTACCTGGAGAACTGTTTCTTTCTTCAGATTCAGGAAGCTTTTAATCAGAGTTTTGTAAAGTATATTTTCTACTCCCTTCTTTCATCTACTTCTGGATCCCCTATATTGCAAATGTTGATAGGCTTGGTATTATTACAGAAGTCCCTTAAAACTATCTTCATTTAAAAAAAAAAAAAACTGGTTTGTCTTTATTGTTTTGATTGGGTGATTTCCATAACTTTATCTTCTAGATCACTTATACATCCTTCTGTATCACCTAGTCGTCTGTTAATTTCTTCTAGTGTATTTTTTTATTTCAGTTATTGTATTCTTCAGATCTGACAGATTCTTTTTCATACTTTTTAGTTCTTTGTTAAAAACCTCACTGTGTTCATCTATTTTTTTCCCAAGTTTCATTAGCATTCTTATTGTTAATACTTTGAACTCTTAATCTGGCAAATTATTTATTTCTGTTTCATTAGAATTTTTCCTTATTCTTTCATTTGCAACATTCTTATGTCTTCTTGTTTTGTCTGACATTCTCTTTCTCTGTGAAATTATGTGAAATGGTTATGAATACTGTCTTGAAGGCATGTCTCTGTGAGGGAGCATCCCTTTTTAACCTGCCTGTGATCAAAGAGCTGTGGTGGGAGACCTGGATCTTAAGTGAGAATTTGCTATATCTTTTTTCAGTGTGTGCTGGCAGCTGCCACTTTGGTAGGTTGGAAACAGAAGGCTAGAATCTGAGCCAGAGTTGAGCTATGGCTTCTCTGATGCTCGCTCTATGTCAATCACTGTCCTATCAAGGGTGTGATTGGGGCCTGAGATGCTAGAGCAGAAGCCTTAAGTTTGGGTGCAAATTGATTTTATTGTCTCTAAGTGAGCAACACTCCCTATGACCCCTAGTACAAAGGATAGCTTCAGTGGCTGAGGAGGGGCTGGTGCAGTGCCTCGTGTTGGCCAAAATGCATGATAAGAAGGTCCTTGCAAGTCCATCAGAACTTTAACCAGTTTCAGTCTACTTTCTCCACCTTATTATTTGGAGTAAGCAATAGTGTGTTTATTCTTCATGATTAAAGTCTTAGTATTTTGCAGTTCTTCTTCTGATAAATCCTTCTGATTTTCAAATTAGCTAAAAGAAGTCATCTCTTTGGTGTCAGATTCCCAAGGCTGAAATACCAAACATGTGGCTTACAAATTCCTTCCACCCCAGGAAAGATCCCTGAGCCTGTGTTATCCCACTCCTATTCTGAGTCTTCTGATAGGGACATGGGTCCTGATCTCATTATTTATCCTACCTGACTCTATGTGGATCTTTCTTCACAGCCTTGGTGTTAGAAGAGATTTTGTGCCAGTTTCCACATGGTTTTCAGCAAAAGTTGTTCCACAAGCAGAAGTATTTTTTAATATATTTCTCAGTGTCTTACTTATCTAGCATTTTAATCTTCCTATGATTTTAAAGTCCTGAGCATCTTTGCATATTCAGTTCAATTCAGTTCAGTCACTGAGTCATGTCCAACTCTTTGCGACCCCATGAATTGCAGTACGCCAGGCCTCCTGTCCATCACCAACACCCAGAGTTCACCCAAACTTATGTCCATCGAGTTAGTGATGCCATCCAGCCATCTCATCCTCTGTAATCCTCTTCTCTTCCTGCCCTCAATCCCTCCCAGCATCAGAGTCTTTTCCAATGAGCATCCTCTTCGCATGAGGTGGCTAAAGTGTTGGAGGTTCAGTTTTAGCATCAGTCCTTTACACCCAGGACTGATCTCCTTTTGGATGGACTGGTTGGATCTCCTTGCAGTCAAAGGGATTCTCAAGACTCTTCTCCAACACCACAGTTCAAAAGAATCAACTCTTAGGCACTCAGCTTTCTTCACAGACCAACATTTACATCCATCAACAGCCTTGACTAGATGGACCTTTGTGGACAAAGTAATGTCTCTGTTTTTCAATATGCTATCTAGGTTGGTCATAACTTCCCTTCCAAGAACTAAGTGTCTCTTAATTTCAGGGCTTCAATCACCATCTGCAGTGATTTTGAAGCCCCCAAAATAAATGTTTCCCCATCTATTTCCCATGAAGTGATGGGGCCGGATGCCATGATCTTCGTTTTCTGAATGTTGAGCTTTAAGCCAACTTTTCACTCTCCTCTTTCACTTTCATCAAGAGGCTTTTTAGTTCCTCCTCACTTTCTGCCATAAGGGTGGTGTCATCTGCATATCTGAGGTTATTGATATTTCTCCCAACATTCTTGATTTCAGCTTGTGTTTCTTCCAGCCGAGTGTTTCTCATGATGTACTCTGCATATAAGTTAAATAAGCAGAGTTTCCATATACAGCCTTGACATACTCCTTTTCCTATTGGAACCAGTCTGTTGCTCCATGCCCAGTTTTAACTGTTGCTTCTTGACCTGCATACAGATTTCTCAAGAGGCAGGTCAGGTGGTCTGATATTCCATCTCTCTCAGAATTTTCCACAGTTTATTGTGATCCACACAGTCAAAGGCTTTGGCATAGTCAATAAAGGAGAAATTGATGTTTTTCTGGAACTCTCTTGCTTTTTTGATGATCCAGCAGATGTTGGCAATTTGATCTCTGGTTCCTCTTCTTTTTATAAAATCAGCTTGAACATCTGGAAGTTCACGGTTCACATATTTCTGAAGCCTGGCTTGGAAATTTTGAGCATTACTTTACTAGCGTGTGAGATGAGTGCAATTGTGCAGTAGTTTGACCACTCTTTCACATTACCTTTCTTTGGGATTGGAATAAAAACTGACCTTTTCCAGTCCTGTGGCCACTGCTGAGTTTTACAAATTTGCTGGCATATTGAGCGCAGCACTTTCACAGCATCATCTTCCAGGATTTGAAACAGCTCAACTGGAATTCCATCACCTCCACTAGCTTTGTTTGTAGTGATTCTTTCTTAGGCCCACTTGACTTCACATTCCAGGATGACTGGCTCTAGGTGAGTGAGCACACCATCGTGATTATATGGGTCGTGAAGATCTTTTTAGTACAGGTCTTCTCTGTATTCTTGCCACCTCTTATTAATACCTTCTGCTTCCATTAGGTGCATACCATTTCTGTCCTTTATTGAGCCCATCTTTGCATGAAATGCCCCCTTGGTATCTCTAATTTTCTTGAAGAGATCTCTAGTCTTTCCCATTCTGTTGTTTTCCTCTATTTCTTTGCATTGATCACTGAGGAAGTCTTTCTTATCTCTCCTTGCTATGCTTTGGAACTCTGCATTCAGATGCTTATATTTTGTCTTTTCTCCTATGCTTTTCATTTCTCTTCTTTTTCACAGCTACTTGTAAGGCCTCCCCAGATAGCCATTTTGCTTTTTTGCATTTCTTTTCCATGGGGATGGTCTTTATCCCTGTCTTCTGTTCAATGTCATGAACCTCCATCCATAGTTCATCAGGCACTCTATCAGATCTAGGCCCTTCAATCTATTTCTCACTTCCACTGTATAATCATAAGGGATTTGATTTAGGTCATACCTGAATGGTCTAGTGTTTTTCCCTCCTTTCTTCAACTTAAGTCTGAATTTGGCAATAAGGAGCTCATGATCTGAGCCACAGTCGACTCCCAGTCTTGTTTTTGCTGACTGTATAGAGCTTCTCCATATTTGGCTGCAAAGAATATAATCAATCTGATTTCGGTGTTGATCATCTGGTGATGTCCTTGTGTAGAGTGGATGTCTTGTGTTGTTGGAAGAGGATGTTTGCTATGACCAGTGCATTCTCTTGGCAAAACTCTATTAGCTTTTGTCCTTCTTCATTCCATATTCCAAGGCCAAAGTTGCCTGTTAATCCAGGTGTTTCTTGATTTCCTGCTTTTGCATTCCAGTCCCCTGTAATGTGCATATTAATGTGAGATAATTATCTGTAAACTTCTACACATCCATGAAGGAGGCATTAATAGCCAATTGATGCAAACTATTTTTTTCAAGAATACTGGTACAGCAAAATCCCTGAGAAGAAAATGATAGTTTATTCCCTTGGAACAAGGTGAAGGTATTATAACTACATAGACATATATGGTGAAAGAATTTTTTTTAAGGGTGTATATATGTATAAAAGATTCGCTTTGTTGTAGAGCAGAAACTAGGACACACTTTAAATAGCTACACTCCAATAAATTTAAAATAATAGTACTGTGTTGTAATAAATTAACGTCTCACTTCAGACTAAAGAGTTGGCCTGTGTATGTTAGTTGCTTAGTCATGTCTGACTCTTTGTGTTCCATGGACTGTGGACTAACATGCCCCTCTGTCCATGGGATTCTCCTGACAGGAATACTGGAATGGCTTGCCATTTTCTCCTCCGAAAAGGTTGGCATGCTTACTGTCTATTATAAAATATAAAGATTTCCTAATCTAAAGAATATTTTTCTGTTATATTGTCCACTGTATACACAGGTATCACTTTTTCCTCTTTACCTTGCCCTGAGGGAACTGGAGTTTGGGGAACTGGTGATGAAAGATAATAGTTTCTATGGCTATATATTTTTTTTGTGTTTGTGTGTGTGTTTATGATCATAGTTAGCTGTTATCTCTGCTTACCCAAACTCCTTTAGATGAAAAAAAAAAAAAAGAGAGAGAGAGAGAGACAAAGAGAATAATGGGTCAGATTAACTTAAGAATTGATCTCTCGTTTGATAATCTATGTGATCATACCTATACATATATTTATATACCTATTTCTAATTCTGTATACACCAGCAGAGAAATATATATATATATATATTTGTATATTTATTAAATCTATAATTAAAAATTAATGTGCTTTCAAATATGAATAGAGTGATCATAAAAGTGAATGAGATAAAATGTTACAGTAATCAAATATAAAATGTGATTTCATGTACATAAAAAATATATGAAAAACATTGAAAATTATATTTTGCTGTTATTCAAAGATGAACAAAAACAAATCATATATATAATTATGGAATGTGTTCTTAAGCAATGCTGGAAAAGCCAAGGCAGAAAGTGTTTGAGTGTATTCAAGGAACTTACAAAAATGCATAATGGATGGAAAACAGTGATTAAAAAGTAGAATAATATGGGTGATTAGTAAAAATAGTGGTATGTAGACTGCTAGTTGTCTTTAAATATTTTCATTCTCCCCTAGTGACAGAATTTCAAGATTTTTCTTAATACATTATTCTACTCTTAATTCTGTCTTAAAAGTAAAGATGATCTAATAACTACCTTGGGCCATTAAGCAGAGGGCCACATACAAGATATAACAGAATGGTGAGTATAAGAACTATGAAGTGCTAATAAATTCTTGCATCTCATATGTGAACCCTGTGCTTCTTACCTTGGGCTTAAGTAGGAAATAAATACTTTCTTGTTTATTAAAAGCATTGTTACTTTAGGATTTTCTGCTTAAGTGTGAAAACCAATCCCAATTAACATAAATAGGAAGAGGTCTGAAATAAATAGATTTATAGGTCATTTCAAGAAGTTTTTAGTTTATTCTAGGTAAAAGAGAATGTACTGAAGGATGTTTAAGTTGTAGATTTTAAGCATCATTTCTGAAATTTCAGTGTTCTGAGAGTATGAATAGTTACTAAAATGGTGAATGTCTAAATGTACCTCTTCCCCTAAATTATATTAATTATAATTTTTAATACTAAGCATATTTTAATGATCTAGTGTCAACAAAAATTTTAAAGAAATAAAGTAGACATTTTACTTTTAGTTAACTATATATCTACTTTATGGACTCAGAAAACTAGATTCTTGATATTGGCTTCACCATTCATTAACAATGAGTGCTTGGCAGTTTCCTTTTATTTACTGGTTATTGTGCTATAAAAATATACAACTATTGTACCAGGATACTGAGATTAATGCATTCATTTTTGAAACTGCTTTCAGAGCACATGACTCTATATGAATGGCCTACTTAAAATGTATGTGTGGTCATCAAAATAATTAAGCATTATCTTTTTAATTGTGTACTTTCAAGTTATCTACTCTGAAAATAAGTGAATTCAGGAATTATGCTAAAAATTTAGCTTGAAAATATGACTAAAGAAATTAAATGAATTAAATTTCTTGTCAGTTTAACAAATTATAGAGATTTTGTGATAACTGCCTTAAAATAATGACAATTATTAAGCAATATCAATATTTACTATATTAACAACATATTGTCAAGATGTACTTTATTCTCTGAATATAATTAAAATGGATATAATACAGTGGCTTGAGTTACCAGTTATTTTCAGTTCCATCTTTCCTTCCTGAACATGCCTTAAAACATGAGAATATCTGAAGTCAGCCTACTTCACATGAGTACTTTGTGAAGTAAGAAGTTCAATTATCATGACAAAGGAAATAATCTATGAAAAATATTAATTAGATGTATTAGGAAATAAATACAACACAAACCAGGGAAGCATGATAAAAGCCATCTTTGAATACAGGAATGGAAGACATCTTACAAAGTGTGATTTGAGTGACTGTAAATGTTTCTGACTTCCACTAATTAGCAATCAAATTAAAAGCTTCTGAACAATAAAGGAAACTATAAGCAAGGTGAAATACAGCCTTTGGAACGGGAGAAAATAATAGCAAGTGAAGCAACTGACAAACAACTAATCCCCAAAATATACAGCAACACCTGCAGCTCAGTTCCAGAAAAATAAATGACCCAATCAAAAAATGGGCCAAAGAACTAAATAGACATTTCTCCAAAGAAAACATACAGATGGCAAACAAACATATGAAGGGATGCTCAACATCACTCATTATCAGAGAAATGCAAATCAAAACTACAATAAGGTACCATTTCACACCAGTCAGAATGGCTGTGATCCAAAAGTCTACAAGCAATAAATGCTGGAGAGGGTGTGAAGAAAAGGGAACTCTCTTACACTGTTGGTGGGAATGCAAACTAGTACAGCCACTATGGAGAACAGTGTGGAGATTCCTTAAAAAACTGGAAATAGAACTGCCTTATGACCCAGCAATCCCACTACTGTGCATACACACTGAGGAAACCACAATCGAAAGGGACAGGTGTACCCCAATGTTCATCGCAGCATTGCTTATAATAGCCAGGACATGGAAGTAACCTAGATGTCCATCATCAGATGAATGGATAAGAAAGCAGTGGTACATATATATTCAGCCATTTAAAAAAATACATTTGAATCAGTTCTAATGAGGTGGATGAAATTGGAGCCGATTATACAGAGTCAAATAAGCCAGAAAGTAAAACACAAATATAGTATACTAATGCATATATATGGAATTTAGAAAAATGGTAATGATAACCCTGTATGCAAGACAGCAAAAGAGACACAGATGTATAAAACAGTCTTTTGGACTCTGTGGGAGAGGGAGAGGGTGGGATGACTTGGGAGAATGGCATTGAAACATGTATAATATCATGCAAGAAATGAATTGCCAGTCTATGTCCGATGCAGGATACAGCATGCTTGGGGCTGGTGCACTGGGATGACCCAGAGAGATAGTATGGAGAGGGAGGTGGGAGGGGGGTTCAGGATTGGGAACTTATGTACACCCGTGGTGGATTCATGTTGATGTATGGCAAAACCAATACAGTATTGTAAAGTAAAATGGGGTAAAATTTAAAAAAAAAAAACAAACAAACAAAAAAACCTAACCTCCAATGAATATAACTAAATTTATATTAAAGAAAAAAACCTAAAATATTATAACCATTATGGAGTAGAAGGACGTGCACTCATATCTCCTGTGAGAACTCCAAAACTGCAGCTTGCTGCTGAACAACCATTGACAGGAGAATATTGGGTCCCACCAAAAAACGATAGCCCACATCAAAGGGCAAAAGAGAAGCCCCAGCGAGATGGTAGGAGGAGCAAAATCACATTTAGAAACAGAACCCCATACCTGCCAGAGATACTCAGAGGGCTCACAAAAGTCCTTGTGCTCATGAGGGCATAGAGACCCCACAGGAGACTAAGGCACACTTTCCTCTGAGTGTTGAGTGTCTTCTGTGGAAGCACAGATCAGCACTGGCCTGCCACAAGGACAGGAGCTCTGGCTGCAGCAGAGCCTGGAGGTACAGTGTGGGACAAAAGTCTTCTTGGAGGAGGTCCCCATTAGCCCCACAATAGAGCCACCAAAGAGACAATCCACAAACTGGAAAAAAATTGTATCAAAGAAGCTCTCACATGTTGGAAAAGTTCTACTGCCTACAACAAATCCCCAACCTGGGGATCTTGCAAAGGGACTGATAACCCCTAGGGAATTTGACTTTGAAGGTCAGTGGGATTTGATTATGGAATTTCCACAGGACTGGAGAAGAGTCTTGGAGGGCACAAACAAAACCTTGTTCCTACCAGGAACCAGGAGAAAGAAGCAGAGATCCCACAAGAGACTGAGCCAGACTTGGCTGTGTGTGTCCAGGAATCTCTTGCAGCAGCATGGGTCAACAGTGGTCTGCCGTGGGATCAGCACTGAATACAACAGTCCAGGAAGCTCAAAAAATAAGTGCAGATGGTAACTACAGTCATGAAACTAGAAAATGCTTGCTCCTTAAAAAGAAAGCTATGACAAACCTAGGGAGAATATTAAAAAACAGAGACATCACTTTGTTGACAAAGGTCTATATAGTCAAAGCTATGGTTTTTCCAGTAGTCATGTACAAATGTGAGAATTGTACCATAAAGATGGCTGCGGGTGGAAAAATTGAAGCTGTTCACCCATGATGTTGGAGAAGACTTGAGAGTCCCTTGAATAGCAAGGAGATCAAGTCAGTCAATCCTAAAGGAAATCCACTCTGAATATTCATTTGAAGGACTGAGGCTAAAGCTCCAAATCTTTGGACACCTGATGCAAGGAACTGACTCATTGGAAAAGACCCTGATGCTAGGAAAGATTGAAGGATGGAGCAGAAGGGGATGACAGAGGATAAGATGGTTGGATGTTACCACATGAGTTTGAGCAAGCTCTGGAAATTGGTGATGGACAGGGAAGCCTGGCATGCTGCAGTCCATGGGGTTACAAAGAGTCAAACATGGCTTAGTGACTGAACAACAGCAATTAATAAATCAAATTATTAATGTATGAACATACTAAATTTTTAATTTTTTCTATCCTTAGTAAATTTTCATTATTCCTTATCCCTTTACTGTCTTGTATTTTTAACATTTTCTTTTCTTTTGTATCCTTCCCATCGCTGTTGGAATGAATGCACTGCTTTGAATTAGAGTTTTCTTTGGATATATGCCCTGGAGTGTGATTCCTAAATCATACATTAGTCCTATTTTTATTTTTTTGAAGAAAACTCTATAATGTTCACCATAATAATTGTACCAATTTACATTTCCACTACTAGTGTAGGATAGTTCCCCTTTCTGCATACATTCTTCAGCATTTATTGCTTTTAAACTTTTTCATGATGATCTTTAGGACCAGTGTGACATAATACCTCATTGAAATTTTGATGTGCTTTTCTGTGATAGTTAGTTACCTTTCATCTGCTTTTTTGGTCATCTCCTTATCTTCTTTAACAAAATGTCTATTTAGATTTTTGCCCATATTTTGATTGGATTGTTTGCTTTTTTGTCATAGAGCTACATAAGTTGTTTATATATTTTGGGGATTAAGCAACTGTCTGTCTTTCATTTGCAAATATTTTTCCCATTCTAGAGTTGTTTTTTTTTTTTTCCATTTTTTAATGGTTCACTTTACTGTGCAGAAGTTTTTAAGTTTAATTCGATTTTATTTTATATTTTTTTTATTTTTTAAAATTTCCTTTACTCTAGGAGTATATCAAAAATGATGTTGCTGTGATTTATGTCAGAGTGTTTTGTTTGTTTTCCTAAAAGAATTTTATAGTATCTAACATTACATTTAGATTTTTGACACAGTTCAATTTTTGTGTATGGTCTTAGGGATTTTTCAAGTTTCATTTTTTTCACAAGTAGCTGTCCCATTTCCCAGAAATACTTACTGAAAAGATTGTCTTTTCTCCGTTATATATATTTTACGCTTTACATAGATTAGTTGACCATAGATTCAGGAGTTTATTTCTGGGTTTTCTATCTGGTCCCATAGATCTCTATTTCTGTTTTTGTGACAGTAACATACCATTTTGATTAATGTAGGTTTCAGTATAGTCTAAAGTCATGGGGTTTGATTTTTCCAGTTCCATTTTTATTTTTCAAGATTGTTTTGGTTATTCAGGATCTTCTGTGTTTCAATATAAAATTTAGAATTTCTTGTACTAGCTTTGCGAAAAATGACATTGGTAATTTGACAGGGCTTACATTGAGCCTGCATATTGCCTTGGGTATATTGCCTGCACATTTACGTTGACAGTACAGAGCTTTCCAATAGAAGAATATGGTATATCCTTGATAAACATCAAGTCACAAGAGAAGAAAACAAAATAGGAAGGGAGGAAAAAGTCCTTCAAGACAAATTCAAAACAATTTGAAAAATTGCAATAAAAGCATTCCTATCTATATTTACCAAAAATAAAAAACTGATTAAATGCTCCAACCAAAACACACAGAGTAGCTGGATGGATTATAAAAAAGAAAACAAGACCCATATATATTCTCTCTACAAGAAACTCACTTCAGATTTAAGGACACATACAAACTAAAGTGAGGGGATGGAAAAAGGCAATCCATGCAAATGGAAATCAAATAAAGCTGGAATAGTAATACTTCTATCAGACACAATAGACTTCAAAATAAAACAAAACATAATGATCAAAGAATTAATCCAAGAATAAAACGTTATGATTGTAAATATATATGCACCTAACATAGGAGCACTTCAATTTATAAGGCAAATAATAATGGCCATAAAAGGAGCAATCAATAGTAACACAATAATAGTGGATGACATTAACACCCACACTTATCAAAGGACAAATCATCCAGACAGAAATCAAAAAGGAAACATAGGCCTTAATCAATATTCTAACCAGATAGACTTAATTGACATTTATAGAACATTCCATCCTAAAGCAGTAGAAAACATTTTCAAGTACACATGGAACATTCTCCAAGATAGATCACATCTTCGGCCACAAATCAAACCTCAGTAAATTTAGGAAAATTGAAATCATACAAGCATCTCTTCTGACCACAACACTATAGGATTATGAATCAATTACAAATAAAACTTTAAAAAACAAACATATGGAGGCTAAACAATATGTTAGTAAACAGCCCACTGAACAGATCACTGTTACTACAGAGATCACTGAGGAAATCAAGGATGAAAAAAAAAAAAATGGCAAAACCAATACAATATTTAAAGTAAAAAAAAAAAAAAATTAACCAAAAATTAAAAAAAAGAAAATCTAGAGAAAAATGATAGTTAAAACATGACAGTCCAAAACCTTTGAGGTATAGCAAAAGCAGCTCTAAAAGGGAAGTTTATAGCAATACAATCTTACCTAAGAGAACAACAACAAAAAAATCTCAAACAATCTCACCTTTTACATCTAAAGCAATTAGAGAAAGAAGACCAAAGGAAACCCAAAGTTAGTAGAAGGAAACAAACCATAAATGTCAGAGCAGAAATAAATGATATAGAGACAAAAACAATAGCAAAGATCAATGAAACTAGAAATTGGTTTATTGAGAAGATAAATAAAATCGATAAACCTGTGGCCAGACTCATCAAGAAAAAGTAGAGGTCTAAAATCAATAAAGTTAGAAATAAAGAAGCTACAACTGATACTACAGAAATGCAAAGAATCATAAGAGACTACTACAAACAACTATATGGCAATAAAATAGACAATATAGAAGAAATAGACAATTTTTTAGAAAACTGTAACCGTTTAAACTGAACCAGGAAGAAATAAGTCACAAATAATGAAATTTAAAATGTGATTAAAAATCTCCCAACAAACAAAAGCCCAGGATAGGATGGCTTCACAGGCATACTCTAGCAAAGATTTAGAGAAGAGTTAGCACCTATCCTTCTGTAACTATTTCAAAAAATCACAGAAGAAGGAGCACTCCCAAGCTAATTCTATGAGGCCACCCTCACTCTGACACCAAAACCAGACAGACATATAAATTTTCTTTTTGAAACTTACAGGCCAATAACACTCATGAACATATATGCAAAAAATATTCAAGAAAATACTAGCTAACTGAATCCCACTATACATTAAAAGGATCGTCCACCATTATCAGGTGAGATTTATCTCAGGGATATAAAGATTATTCAGTATCTGCAGATCAATCAATGTGATACACCACACTAGCAAACTAAAGAATAGAAATCTTATGATCATCTCAATTGATGGATGCAGAAAAGCTTTCGACATAATTCAACACCCATTTATGGTTAAAATTCTCTAGAAAGTGAGAATAGTGGAAACTTACCTCAACATAATAAAAGACACACAGGACACACCCACAGCTAACATTCTCAGTGGTGAAAAGCCAACTCCTCTCAGTTTTAAACCTGTATCCTTCTTGATCCTAACTTAGTCTTATTTGGGGGAGAGGGGCTTATTTTTGTCTATTTTTTTGCTTCTAAAGCATCCTCTTTTATTGGATGTAAAACTTTTATTTTTTTTAACTTTTAATATATCCACTCCAGGACTTGTTTTTGAGCACCCAAAGACATACCTAATTTTATATCCAACATTTCAGAGATTTCAGTTAAATTTTGCATAAACAGAACTCAATACTTATGTCCCAAAGCACATTCTTTTCCAGGCAACACGCGTCCATCCATTTTCTTAAGTTGGAAAACTAACACCTTGATACCTTCTTCCTCATGGTTCACACCAAATCCAACTCCAGGTCCTCTTGATTCTATCTCCCAAATGTCTCTCAAATGTGCTCATATCTTTCTATCAATCTTGACTCTGAATTAGATCAGAATAGTAAACAATAATTAAGTCAAATATATTGGCACTTCCATCTTAGTCTGAAAGCCTATTCCTTATTCTATATTCAATCCCAAATTATATGCTGAGGTATTATATAAAATGTACATAGAGTTTTTATAATGAAATTAAATAGCAACATTAAGGTACTCCAATAAATTAGTATAGAAATACTCCCAAGATGGTTACAAATTTTGCCATTATTAATTACATGCAGAGACACAAACGATGTAAATAAATTAAAATGCCAAATAAAATTATTCTGCTTCTGTTAAATAAGAGCTTTTTCATGCCCTTCCCGTTTCTTATTTCTTATTCTTACTGAGAAGGGATATTAATGATTAGGAGGAATAAGAGTGTGTCTAAAAGATGTGCTATTTTCCTTGAGAGCATTAAGTCTGCTGTGCTTTACCTAAAAGTTCAAAATTTCTGAAACTCACCAATGTCCACACCACTATGCCTAACAAATTAATTTAATGGCCATCCCCAATCCCTATACGTTTCCTTTCTGAAAAGTATAGTTATAAGAAGTGAAGTCGCTCAGTTGTGTCCAACTCTTTGCAACCCCAAGGACTGTAGCCTACCAGGCTCCTCTGTCCATGGGTTTTTCCAAGCAGTAATGCTGGAGTGGGTTGCCATTTCCTTCTCCAAGAGATCTTCCTGACCCATGGATTAAACTCAGGTCTCCCACATTGTAGGCAGACACTTTACTGTCTGAGCCACTAGGGAAGTCATAGTTATAAGTCATTACTTATTATTATCAAAGAATATGGCAGGAACTCAAAGATTTCAGAAAGAAGGAAGCTGGATCATTCTTGTTTGGTCTTACCAATTAAGCCAATGTTATTTGTCCAGTTTTTACTACATTTGAACTTATGTAAAATTGGTCAACATGCCTCCCCAAAAAGGTAAACACTGTCATGGTTTCCCCAGATTGGGAGAGGGGGCATTGAGAAGTATTGCCTCTTATGTCAGTGAGTGAAAATCACTTAAACACAAGTTTTCTCTCCTAACTAAAGAGTAGACAATCTTAGCCTGTCACCATATCTGATTTGTAGTGCCCTTCTTCCTCATTTATTGAAAGAAAAGTTTCTGATTTTTATTTTTCTTTTTAACCCTATGTTGTCAGCACTCTCGTAATATTTTGCATATGGGCTTATTCAGTGTCATACATTTTTTGATTTATTATTTAAAATACCTATACCACACTAGCTTCTGCTTTGCAGTTTCACTTTCTGCTATGGAATTACATAAACCAGTGGAACCTGTCTCTAGGACAAATTTTACTTGCACCTGAGGCCCAACCTTAGTTTCAAGGAATCTGAAGCTACAGTTTCTGTCTTTGAAGCTTGTGTATCTTTAGTTAGGACCAGTTACTCTACCACATGTTCCTGAAGGCATTAACTTCCTTCAATTAATTCCTTTGAATTTCTAGGACTTAAATAAAATTTCTATAATGTTTTTACATCAAAATTAAGGTAAGATGCTAGTGCTATATTCTTTTTCACTTAAATTGGACTCTGTTAAATCAGAATCAGCTTAATCAACTACTTTAAGCTAAATTCACTTGTAACATGTTAGTTAATGTGTTTGATAGAATTAAGAAACTTCTTTTTATCTTTTGATCATTCTTTGATTTCTGGCCCAAACATTTGCCTCCTTAATATAATCTCTTGAATTTACTGTATTGGTTTTCCTGGAATGAGAGTTAGCAGAAGAATAGATTCTATATGTCTCTAAAGTTTTATTATTTATATGTATATGTATACATATACATATACATATATATATATATATATATATATATATATATATATATATATATAGTATGTCTCTATTGGATGCATTCCATCCATATGGAGTTGGATGATTCCATGTGGATTACATTTCCCATAAAATAAGTTTCTAATCCAATCATGGTCCCTATTGAGTTGCCTTTGCATTTGTTGTTGTTGCTGTTCAGTCACTCAGGCATGTACAACTCTTTGTGATCCCATGGACTGTAGTATGTCAGACTTCCTTATCCTTCACCATCTCATGGAGTTAGATAAAACTCATGTTCATTGAGTCAGTGATGACATCTAACCACCTCATCCTCTATTATCTCTTTCTCCTCCTACCTTCAATCTTTCCCAGCATCTGTGTCTTTTTCAGGGAGCCTTTGCAGAGTTTCTTTTTTTTTTTTTTTTAATCTCTTCTTTGCTTTATTTTTAATTGGAGCTTCAATTACATAAATTTTGAAAATTATTCTTCTCAAGAAACAATCACACATCTATAACATCTATGCCATCTTCAAACTCTTCAGAAATTCTTTGAAATATTTTATACTGGACTTTCTAGTATTCATATCTCAAGCCTATCCAGTGTCATTTACATTCTAGAGTAGCTTTTTCATCTTCATAGGGTGGCTCCTTAACTGCTGATAGAATGAACTCAATCCACAGCTCAAAATTTCCCAGCATTTGGCCTCCTCTGAGAATTCTTCAGTCCTTTTGCTATGACCTCTGTCTGCCCTGTTAGATTTATTTTCCTCATCACTGTGATCTAATAATTAGTAAAATGTCTTCCCCATTTTCTGAGGGCTATTTTAAGAACAATTAGACTTGGTACATTTCTTCATATTTTTATATTTACTTTTTCCTGACTTTTCAGTTCATTTCACCTGCATATATATTTACTCTCTCTGGTAGGATTTAGCTTTCCCCCAGGGAAAACGTCTTTCTTTTACTAACTTAACTAAACTGTCTTCCTTTATTTTCACTTGCCAATAGTCTTCATCTGAAGGCAAGAATAAAATATGTTTTCAAGACACTCCATAAAAAATAGGCTTCTTTCCAATAGAAACTATGATTTAATCACAAGCATGTTATTGGAGATACATATACAGGTACATGCATGTATATGTATTGCACAAGCACGGGCGGCTGTGACAGTGGACAAGAGGAGCTGTCCCACGTCCAAGGTCAGGAGCAAAAGCCAGGAGGACCCCATGCCCTAGGGGCAGCGGCCGAGAGGAGCTACCCCACGTCTGAGGTCGGGGGTGGGGTGAGGGGGACAGCCGAGAGGAGATATCCAGCTTCCGAGGTCAGGGGCGGTGGCTGGGAGGAGCTACTCAATGCCCGAGGTCAGGGGCAGTGCCCAGGCAAGAGGAGCAACCCCACGTTCAAGCAGCAGTCACTGGGCTGGTGCAGGAGGGCCTAGAGAAGCGATTCCACGGTCAAAGTCAGGAGGGGTGGCAGTGAGGAGATACCCCTCATATAAGGTAAGGAGTAGTGGGTGCACTTTGCTGGAGCAGCTGTGAAGAGATACAACACGTCCAAGGTAGGAGAAACCCAAGAAAGATGGTATGTGCTGTAACAGGGCATCAGAGGGCAGACAGTGAAACCATACTCACAGAAAACTAGTCAATCTAATCACACTAGGACCAAAGCCTTATCTAACTCAATGTAACCAAAGCATGCCCTGTGGGGGCACCCAAGATGGATGGGTCATGGTGGAGAGGTCTGACAGAATGTGGTCCACTGGAGAAGGGAATGGCAAACCACTTCAGTATTCTTGCCTTGAGAACGTCATGAACAGTATGAAAAGGCAAAATGATAGGAAACTGAAAGAGGAACTCCCCAGCTCAGTAGGTGCCCAATATGCTACTGGAGATCAGTGGAGAAATAACTCCAGAAAGAATGAAGGGATAGAGCCAAACCACAAATAATACCCAGTTGTAGATGTGACTGATGATAGAAGCAAGGTCCAATGCTGTAAAGAGCAATATTGCATAGGAACCTGGAATGTCAGGTCCATGAATCAAGGCAAATTGGATGTGGTTAAACAGGTGATGGCAAGAGTGAACGTCGACATTCTAGGAATCAGTGAACTAAAATGGACTGCAATGGATGAATTTCACTCAGATGACCATTATATCTACTACTGCAGGCAGGAACCCCTTAGAAGAAATGGAGTAGCCACCATGGTCAACAAAAGAGTCTGAAATGCATTAAGTGGATGCAATCTCAAAAATGACGGAATGATCTCTATTCATTCCTAAGGCAAACCATTCAATATCACAGTAATCCAAGTCTATGCCCCAACCAGTAAAGCTGAAGAAACTGAAGTTGAACACTTCTATGAAGACCTACAAGACCTTTTAGAACTAACACCGAAAAAAAGATGTCCTTTTCATTATAAGGGACTGGAATGTAAAAATAGGAAGTCAAGAAACATCTAGAGTAACAGGCAAATTTGGCCTTTGAATGTGGACTGAAGCAGGGCAAAGGCTAACAGAGTTTTGACAAGAGAACACACTGTTCATAGCAAACACCCTCTTCCAACAACACAAGAGAAGACTCTACACATGGACATCACCAGATGGTCCACACTGAAATCAGATAGATTATATTCTTTGCAGCCAAAGATGTAGAAGCTCTACACAGTCAGCAAAAACAAGACCAGGAGCTGACTGTGGCTCAGATCATGAGCTCCTTACTGCCAAATTCAGACTCAAATTGAAGAAACAGGGAAAACCACTAGACAATTCAGGTATGACCTGAATCAAATCCCTTATGATTATACAGTGGAAGTGAGAAATAGATTTAAGGGACTAGATCTGATAGTTACAGTGCCTGATGAACTATGGACTGAGGTTCATGATACTGTACAGGAGACAGGGATCAAGACCATCCCCATGGAAAAGAAAAGCAAAAAAGCAAAATGGCTGTCTAGGGAGGCCTTACAAATAGCTGTGAAGAGAAGAGAAGCAAAAAGCAAATGAGAAAAACAAAAATATAAGCATCTGATTGCAGAGTTCCAAAGAATAGCAAGGAGAGATAAGAAAGCTTTCCTCAGCAATCAAGATAAGCTGTTTCAAATCCTGAAAGATGATGCTGTGAAAGTGCTACACTCAATATGCCAGCCAATTTGGAAAACTCAGCAGTGGGCACAAGACAGGAAAACATCAGTTTTCATTCCAATCCCAAAGAAAGGTAATGCCAAAGAATGCTCAAATTACCACACAATTGCACTCATCTCACATGCTAGTAAAGTAATGCTCAAAATTCTCCAAGCCAGGTTTCAGCAATATGTGAACCGTGAACTTCCAGATGTTCAAACTGGTTTTAGAAAAGGCAGAGGAACCAGAGATCAAATTGCCAACATCCGCTGGATCATCGAGAAAGTAAGAGAGTCCAGAAAAGCATCTATTTCTGCTTTATTGACTATGAAAAAGAAAAGTCTTTGTGGATCACAATAAACTGTGGAAAATCCAGAAAGAGATGGGAATACAAGACCACTTGCCTCTTAAGAAACGTATATGCTGGTCAGGAAGCAACAGTTAGAATTGGACATGGAACAACAGACTGATTCCAAATAGGAAAAGGAGTATATCAAGGCTGTATATTGTCATCCTGCTTATTTAAAACTTCTATACAGAGTACATCATGAGAAACGCTGGGCTAGAAGAAGCACAGGCTGTAATCAAGATTGCTGAGAGAAATATTAATAACCTCATATATGCAGATGACACCACCCTTATAGCAGAAAGTAAAGAGGAACTAAAAACCTCTTGAAGAGAGTGAAAGAGGAGAGTGCAAAAGTTGGCTTAAAGCTCAACATTCAGAAAACGAAGATCATGGCATCTGGTCCCATCACTTCATGGGAAATAAATGGGGAAACAGTGGAAGCAGTGTCAGACTTTATTTTTTGGGGCTCCAAAATCACTGCAGATGGTGACTGCTGCCATGAAATTAAAAGAATCTTACTCCTTGGAAGGAAAGGTATGATCAACCTAAATAGCATATTGAAAAGTGGGGACGTTACTTTGCCGACTAAGGTCCGCCTAGTCAAGGCTATGGTTTTTCCAGTAGTCATGTATGGATGTGAGAGTTTGACTGTGAAGAAAGCTGAGTGCCAAAGAATTGATGCTTTTGAACTGTCGTGTTGGAGAAGACTTTTGAGAGTCCCTTAGGCTGCAAGGAGATCCAACCAGTCCATTCTGATGGAGATCAGCCCTGGAATTTCTTTGATGGGAATGATGCTAAAGCTGAAACCCATACTTTGGTCACTTCATGCAAAGAGTTGACTCATTGGAAAAGACTGATACTGAGAAGGATTGGGAGCAGGAAGAGAAGGTGGTGATAAAGGATGAGATGGCTGGATGGCATCACCAACTTGATGGACGTGAGTTTGAGTGAACTCTGGGAGTTGGTGATGGACAGGGAGGCCTAGTGTGCTGCAATTCATGGGGTCGCAAAGAGTTGGACACGACTGCGTGACTGATCTGATCTGATCTGATCTGATACATGTGTGTATATATATACACACACACATATACTATAATAATTCATTGAGTTTGGGGTTGTATTTAAATTTTTATTAAGAGAAATCCAAACTTTCTCATTTAATTACTGATAAGTATATACAATTTATCAATGTACCACAATTTCAAGCTCTGAAATCTTAGATCATATTTAAACACTATTTTTAAATAAACTTTACTTCAAATCCTCCTTGCAATACTAATTTAAGAAATTTATAGAAATGTACTGCATCCAGGATAATACCATGTATTCAAACAGGGGTGTGTATTTTTTTTTAGTATTGTTCACTGATCGTCTTTATTTTTTTATGAATAGTGTATAATTCATGAGAATTAGCTTCACTGGAGATTGGGAAATTGGCAATATGACTAGCAAAGTATAACAGCCAAAGGTACCCTAGAACATATAATGGGTCATGTCCAATCATCCTGCTCCAATTATGTACTCCATAATTGTGTATTCCAATTATGGGGTGACTTAGGGGTGGAAATCCAGAAGCTGCTATACTCATAACCTTGTCTGCTGTATATACCACCATGCATATCTGTCTTGTTTCTTATATTAAGGATAAGAAAACTTGACACTAGTGAAGCTTAATGTGCTCTGTAAGTTTAATTTTCAGTTTGAAAAGAAAATTGCTACTGCTGGCTGAGAGGAGTGTGCCTTACAATTCAAAATGTTAAAAAGGAAATCAGAATCTGAAGAAGCTATTCTTGCACTGCACACCTCACAAGTAGCTTTAACAATTTAAAACTAGAAACTTATTATGCCTCTGGATCACATAGAGAAGATGGTTGCCTTAAAATTTTTTTTAAAGTATTGGTCTGATTTACAGTGTTGCCTGAAAAAATAGAGTAAAAGCAATGTGTATATATATATATATTGCTACTGAAGTACTGCTTGGTTTAAGGTGAGCTGTTATTAGAGATATATCTAATCTTCATCACTTCTGTGTGTATTGCAAAGTCAAACTGCAACTGTCTTCTTATGAAAGTTCTCTGCAGGCTTCTATTAATAAAGCCACATATGTTTCACCTGCTTTCAAAAACCTAATGACTAATGTTAAATAAACTGGACTTTCTATGTAGTTTTTCTCCAAATTCTACATCCTGATCATTTTATAAAGTTCGTTTGATGCTATAAAGTTGTGCTCTTGAAATATTAGTATAGTTTATGTGTCTTCTTCTCCCCAGTTTAGATCCAACTGAGAGATACTTGCAGAGGACAGAGATCAATATACAAATGGTACCATTATTGCTGATAAAAGCTAGAAGGAGAAGGTGACTTAAGTCTGTGGATGAGAAGGTATTTTAAGGTTTTGTTCCTAAATTAGAATTACCCGTGTAGTCTTAGACTACATTAGACTATTATGGGACTCTTTCATGGGCACTGAGCCTTGCAGAACTGTCTACATTTAGAACAGACATTCTGAGCTTGGTATAGATAATAAAAGCCTAAACAGAAGAGAGAAAAAAGCTGAGTCTAACAGGCTGAGCTGTAACCTTAAACTCACCAATCATATTAGGTATGGAAGATGGATTCCACCTCTATGGAAAAGGAAGGGTGGGAAATAAGTTCCCCTTTTTAATAATGTCTTTTTTTTTTTTTTTCTTTCAGTACGCACTCCAGCATTTTGGCCTGGGGAATGCCCATGGACAGAGGAGGGCTACAGTCCATGGGGTTGCAAAGACTAAGCAACTAAGCACACCACAGCACGGTCTGTAAGGAACAGGGAGGTAAAAAGCAGTTCTTATTTTCCTCACCAATATGTATCTGAAACTTTCCCAGTATCTGGTATGTCTTAGACACTTAAAACAGTCTTGATGGATGAAGAAATGAATCAATAAAGTAAGGTTAACAAGACTATGAGTGGTCTGCTTTTGAGGCAGTAAATAGTAGAAAGAAAAACTAAAATTAAAAAAATATATATTTAATTTAAAAAAGTAGCTGGTTTGGGTACAAAACTAATTTAATAACATATGAAACTGTTAATTTAAGAAGTATAATTCAGGATGTGAGAATAAGTGGTGGTACTTACAATATTAGTAATTTGTTATTAAAAGTGGGTGCATTTTAACTCTCTTATTTCAAGGATTGAACATGTTTTCAAGCAAAAAGAAAAAGAAGAACTGGTAAATATCATTGAAATAAATGCCCTTTGAATGTAAGAAGTAACAGAATGTAAGATTCAACCAAAGTCCTAAATTTTAGAAATAAGCAAGGTCATCCTCATTCATTACAGAAGACTAGGTAAAAGTAGAAGTCATAATGTAAGGATTAAAAAATCTTTAGATCAAGAAAATTACTGTTTTTGCTTTAACATTATAATAAATAATGAACTTATTAGGACAGACAATACTTTACTCAGAAATTAAAAAAAAAAAAATCATTTCAGTTCAGTCACTCAGTTGTGTGTAACTCTTTGTGACCGCATGAACCAAAGCATGTCAGGCTTCCCTATCCATCACCAACTGCTGGAGTCTACCCAAACCCATGTCCATTGAGTTGGTAATGCCATGCAACCACCTCATCCTCTGTCGTCCCCTTCTCCTCTTGCCCTCAATCTTTTCAGCATCAGGGTCTTTTCAAATGAGTCAGCTCTTGGCATCAGCTGGCCAAAGTATTGACGTTTCAGCTTCAATATCAGTCCTTCCAAGAAATGGCAACCCACTCCAGTATTCTTGCCTGGAGAATCCCATGGAAGGAGGAGCTACAGTCCACAGGGTCGCAAAGAGTTGGACACAACTGAGCGGCTTCACTTTCACTTTCAATGAACATCCAGGACTGATCTTTAGGATGGACTGGTTGGATATCCTTGCAGTCCAACGGATTCTCAAAAGTCTTCTCCAACACCACAGTTCAAAAACATTAATTCTTCAGCACTCAACCATATTTATGTCTCAACTCTCACATCCATACATGACCACTGGAAAAACCATAGCCTTGACTAGACTGACCTTTGTTGACAATGTCTCTACTTTTTAATATGCTGTCTAGGTTGGTCATAACTTTACTTCCAAGGAGTTCAGTTCAGTTCAGTCACTCAGTCACGTCCAACTCTTTGTGACCCCATGAACCACAGCACACCAGGCCTCCCTATCCATCACTAACTCCGAGTCAACCTAAACCCATGTCCACTGAGTTGGTGATGCCATCCAATCATCTCATCCTCTGTTGTTCCCTTCTCCTCCTGCCCTCAATCTTTCCCAGCATCAGGGTCTTTTCAAATGAGTCAGCTCTTTGCATCAGGTTGCCAAGGAATAAGTGTCTTTTAATTTAATGGCTGCAATCACCATCTGTAGTGATTTTGGATCCCAAAAATAAAGTCTGACACTGTTTCCCCATTTATTTGCCATGAAGTGATGGAACCAGATGCCATGATCTTCGTTTTCTGAATGTTGAGCTTTAAGCCAATTTTTCCACTCTCCTCTTTCATTTTCATCAAGAGGCTCTTTAGTTCTTCACTTTCTGCCATAAGGGTGGTGTTATTTGCCTATCTGAGGTTATTGATATTTCTCCCAGCAATCTTGATTCCATCTTGCGCTTCCTCCAACCCAATGTTTCTCATGATGTACTCTGCATATAAGTTAAACAAGCAGGATGACAATATACAGACTTGACATACTCTTTTTCCAATTTGGAACCGGTCTGTTGTTCCATGTAAATGTTGCTTACTGACCTGCATGCAGGTTCTCAAGAGGCAGGTCAGGTGATCTGGTATTCCCATCTCCTTCAGAATTTTCCACAGTTTATTGTGATCTACACAGCCAAAGGTTTTGGCATAGTCAATAAAATAAATTATTGTTTGGTTTGACATAGTGAAATAAGCTAAAACAAAATTTAGTTTGTAAATTATTATATTAGGGTCTAAAGACATATGGTTGTATAAAAGCCCAGTCATAACTCAGGGAGCTCTTACTAGCATAATCATAAAATATGCATCATTGTCATAGAGGTATTCCAATAGTATTTTGATACAAGTCTAGAGAATAAAAGTAAAGCACATGGATATTTTAGATGGGCTTCACTGTTAGATGACAAAATAAATTTAGTATTAATAGATATGCAGAAATGAAGATATTCTCTGAGCCAAGACTAATATCAAAGCAATCATATATTATGGGTTAGACATATCAAATATAATTATGTTATGAAACAATGCTTGAATTAAGAGAGATGACTTATCCAAAAATGCTAATTGACTGTGGGAAACTATGTCTAGGAGAAAAAGTTGCTAATAGCGAGTAGGCATAAAGATAGGGCTCCAGTTAAGTTATATTTTTTAAAATAAGGTTCATAATAGTGAAGTATTCAGCTATTATTCAGAAACTGCAAAACTAAACAACTTTATTCATAAAGAGTGGATAAACATGAAAGTAAAATCTGTAATGTAGTGGTAATGTAAATTCATGATCAGGGCAAATAGCCTCTTTTCTAAAAATATAAAAAAAAATCAAGCTTGTAAAATTTTTTGAGCTGAAAATATAAACAAAAGTATGTAACTCTTTCTAGGATACTACATTTTAGTTAAGAATTAGTTGGAAGGATGCAATCAAAAACACTTTTAAAGATGATTTAAATAAATGCCTGATGCCTAGGGTGCAGAAAGCTAAAAAAAAAAAGAAAATCAACTCTCCCAGATTAATGATAATATCAAGTCAGATTATCTAGACAATAAACACCCCAGTGAACCAATTAGAGAGCTGAAATTGCAGGACAAACCAGTAGCTAGAATTTAAGGGAAATCAGACTTCTCCAAAAAGGTCAAGGTGTGAATGCTGGCTTCCGTGTGCCATCTATGGTAGAAGACAAGGCCACTATATAAGTAAACATAGACTCAGCTAATATTGTTAACAAATTTGCTGAATATGAGCTAAAGGAATTCTAGGAAGAGGCCCCATTCAGGGCCTGGGAGTGGGCTCCTGTGTAAGACTCTGAAACGAATTGTGTGAGGAGACAAACATTCTGACAAACCAGAAGACTTTATTGGAAAGGGGCTCTCCAGTGGAAAGTAGCAGGATGAGGTAAGAGAGCATCGGGAAAACTATTTTGTCACGTGGCGCATAGTTTCAGGTTTCATGATAATGAGGTTAGTTTCCAGGTTTGCTCTGGCCAATCATCTTTCTTATGCCCATATTTGGTCTGACTTAGGGTCCTTCCTGGTGGCAAGCACATTTCTCAGCCAAGATGGATTCTTGCCTGAGGGTTTCTGTAAGGTTGGTGGGACATACAGTCTGGGGTATCATCCCTTCTTGTCCATCTGGAATTCTGGTTAGTGGCAGCTCATTGGTAGCAGCAGGTCAGGTCGGTGTTCCCTGTCACGCAGTACATCCAGTTGTGAATTAACTCATGCTGAGTTATTATTTTGCCTGGCCATGGTGGTGATTTCAGTCAATGGTTCTCTAACAAAGGGAGAGTATATAAGCTCAGGGAGTCACATAGGTAAGGAGGATTCTCAGGTATTTATAGATTATTCCATTGGCTCCACTGTGTTGTTCATGAGACAATGAGAGCAGAGGGGGAGACAGGAGAAGTGTGTAACTGGAGAAGGGATGCAGACTCCATTTTAGGAAAGGCATGGAATCCTGCCCAAATCATTTTGATTTAAGAAACAAAAACTTAACTATACAGGAAGATAGAAAAATTTTAAGAAAGGAATAAAATGATAAACCATGTTTTATTGACATAATTCATAATTAGTTCTATAAATTTGCCTAGTTCTTAAATACCAAAATGCATCAGAAAAGTCATGTGTGCATGCACGCTCAGTCATTGTTCAACTCTTTCAACCCCATGGACTGTGGCCTAACAGGCTCCTCTGTCAAAGGGATTCTTCAGGCTAGAATGCTGGAGTGGGTCGCCATTTCCTCCTCCAGAGGCTCTTCCTGACCCAGGGAACTATCCTGCATCCCCTGCATTGACAGGCGGATTGATTACCACTGCGGTATCAAGGAAGAATCAGAAAAGTTACTGGTCTTTATATTATTTTTCTCTAACTGAAGTCCATCACAATTGTGTATAAAGAATTCTGTTTCAACTACAAAGAAAGTGCAGTAAGTTTTCAAATGGGACTGTTTAAATATTTCCTTAGAAATAAATAATATTTATCTTAAAGTAGAAATTAAAACAAACAAAAAAAAAGCTAAAACTTTTTTTTTTAAGTAACAGAATCCTTACTTCTCAGATTTGCCTCAGGGAAAGTTGACCTTATCAAAGTACTCTAGATAAAACAATCCCTGATGAGGCTGCTGCCACCTATAATACTAAACACTACATTTACCATCATTGGCTTTCCCTTGTGGCTCAGCTGGTACAGAATCTGTAATGTGGGAGACCTGAGTTCAACCCCTAGATTGGGAAGATCCCCCGGAAAAAGGGGAAGGTTACCCACGCCAGTATTCTGGCCTGAAGAATTCCATGGACAGTATCGTCCATAGGGTCTCAAAGAGTGAGACACCACTGAGTGACTTTCAGTTACCATCATTACTGTGAATTGTACCAATATGTTTATTTCCATAATAGCATTAATCACACTCAATGTGTAACTTCTTCCAGGTATACCACACCCATAAATTTAGCATGGTGCTTGATAAATAAAACCTACTTAAAACAAAACTGGCATTAAAATGCCAAGTTATATTCTCTCTCACATATTAAACCCAAAATGATGTGTTTCAGTTCAGTTCAGTTCAGTCGCTCAGTCGTGTCCGACTCTTTGCAACCCCATGAATCGCAGCACGCAAGGCCTCGCTGTCCATCACCAACTCCTGGAGTTCACTCAGATTCACATCCATCTAGTCCGTGATGCCATCCAGCCATCTCATCCTCGGTCGTCCCCTTCTCCTCCTGCCCCCAATCCCTTCCAGCATCAGAGTCTTTTCCAGTGAGTCAACTCTTTGCATGAGGTGGCCAAAGTATTGGAGTTTCAGCTTTAGCATCATTCCTTCCAAAGAAATATCAGGGTGGATCTCCTTCAGAACGGACTGGTTGGATCTCCTTGTAGTCCAAGGGACTCTCAAGAGTCTTCTCCAATACCACAGTTCAAAATCATCAATTTTTTGGCGCTTAGCCTTCTTCACAGTCCAACTCTCACATCCATACACAACCACAGGAAAAACCATAGCCTTGACTAGATGGACCTTAATCGGCAAAGTAATGTCTCTGCTTTTGAATATACTGTCTAGGTTGGTCATAACTTTTCTTCCAAGGAGTGTCTTTTAATTTCATGGCTGCAGTCACCATCTGCAGTGATTTTGGAGCCCCCCAAAATAAAGTCTGACACTGTTTCCACTGTTTCCCCATCTGTGTTTATGTTCTGTAAATTAATTATAGAGCTAGTCTTCCTTCCCTTGTGGCTCAGGTATCTTAGGTTATCACTTTCATTCCTGTGATGTACTGTAGCTTCAATGCATGTACATATTTCATCTAGCAAATGAAAGTCAAGTTGCTCAGTAGTGTCTGACTCTTTGCGACACTATGGACTCTAGCCTACCAAGCTCCCACATCCATGGGATTTCCCAGGCAAGAATACTGGAGTGGATTGCCATTTCCTTCTTCAGGAGATCTTCCTGACCCAGGGATTGACCCGGGTCTCCCATACTGTAGGCAGACACTTTACTGTCTGAGCACCAGGGAAGTCATCTAGAAGAGATGTTAATACAAGGAAAGGAAATGTCTCTCTAACATCAAGGGTTTCCATTTCTTTCTCCCATATCTAACATCAAAGCTACCTCTTATAAGTTCCCTGGATGATTTGGAATTCTATTTATTTTGTTGGTTATATCTAGCTATTATGAGTTGGGGAAATATCACTTTTCTTTAACAGTGATATGACAAGCTAAAATATTTCATTCTTAATATACTTAGAAAAAAATGTATTTGATAAGTCCTGGATTACCACAAAAGTGGTACCTTGAATATAACTTTTATCATTGTTTAACTTTATTTTTCTCAGTGTTTCAAAGTTTCATCTTAAAGTATAATGGCCTACAATGATTTTACTAAAAGCAATTAAAAACAATTATGATGATGAAAATCATTGCAAAGAATGTGAAATGACAATAGTGCAGATTTTAAGATTATCTAAATAGAGAAATTTAAATATAAATTGTTTATTTCACTTCCCTGAAAATACTTATGGCAGTCTTGTGTAATTAAGGTAAAAGAGTAATTTTTAACATAGTGATGACAACAATGTAGACAACAAGATTTTGTTATTGAAAAAGGCTTAGACTTTTTTCTTATTCCATTTTTCTATTTTATAAATTAGGACATAGATTATATATGCCATTCTCAAATGCAAAATGTTGTAGTAAAATAGATGGGGATGAATACCAATATTCTTGGGGCTTCCCAGGAGGCCAGTGGTAAAGTACCTGCCTGATAATGCAGGACATAAAAGAAATGCAGTTTCGGTCTCTGGGTTAGAAAGATCCTCTGGAGGAGGGCATGACAACCCACTCGAGTAATCTTGCTTAGAGAATCCCAAAGACAGAGGAGCCTGGTCGGCTATGGTTCACAGAGTTACAAAGATTTGAACAGGACTGATGAGAAGACTCTTCACATGGACATCTCCAGATGGTCAACACCAAAATCAGATTGATTATATTCTTTTTACCCAAAGATGGAGAAGCTCTATACAGTCAACAAAAACAAGACCAGGAGCTGACTGTGGCTCAGATCATGAACTCCCTATTACCAAATTCAGACTAAAATTGAAGAAAGTAGGGAAAATTGCTAGACCATTCAGGTATGACCTAAATCAAATCCCTTGTGATTATACAGTGGAAGTGAGAAATAGATTTAAGGGCCTAGATATGATAGAGTGCCTGATAAACTATGGAATGAAGTTCATGACATTGTACAGGAGACAGGGATCAAGACAATCTCGATGGAAAAGAAATGCAAAAAAGTAAAATGGCTGTCTGGGGAGGCCTTACAAATAGCTGTGAAAAGAAGAGAGGTGAAAGGCAAATGAGAAAAGCAAAGATATAAACATATGAATGCAGAGTTCCAAAGAATAGCAAAAAGAGATAAGAAAAGTCTTTTTCAGTGATCAATGCAAAGAAATAGAGGAAAAGAACAGAATGGGAAAGACTGGAGATCTCTTCAAGAAAATTAGAGATACCAAGGGAACATTTCATGCAAAGATGGTCTCGATAAAGGACAGAAATGGTATGGACCTAACAGAAGCAGAAGATATTAAGAAGAGGTGGCAAGAATACATGGAAGAACTGTACAAAAAAGATCTTCACGACCCAGACAACCATGATGGTGTGATCACTAATCTAGAGCCAGACATCCTGGAATGTGAAGTCAAGTGGGCTTTGGAAAATATTGCTACGAACAAAGCTAGTGGAGGTGATGGAATACCAGTTGAACTGTTTCAAATCCTGAAAGATGATGCTGTGAAAGTGCTGCATTCAAAATGCCAGCAAATTTGGAAAACTCGGCAGTGGCCACAGGACTGGAAAAGGTCAGTTTTTATTCCAATCCCAAAGAAAGGTAATGCCAAAGAATGCTAAAACTACTGCACAATTGCACTTATCTCACATGCTAGTAAAGTAATGCTCAAAATTCTCCAAGTCAGGCTTCAGCAATACGTGAACTGTGAACTTCCAGATGTTCAAGCTGGTTTTAGAAAAGGCAGAGGAACCAGAGATGAAATTGCCAACATCTGCTGGATCATGGAAAAAGCAAGAGAATTCCAGAAAAACATCTATTTCTGCTTTATTAACTATGCCAAAGCCTTTGTGTGCATCACAAGAAACTGTGGAAAATTCTGAAAGAGATGGGAATACCAGACCACCTGACATGGCTCTTGAGAAATCTGTATGCAGGTAAGGAAGCAACAGTTAGAACTGGACATGGAACAACAGACTGGTTCCAAATAGGAAAAGGAGTACATCAAGGCTGTATATTGTCACCCTGCTTATTTAACTTACATGCAGAGTACATCATGAGAAACCATGGGCTGGAAGAAACACAAGCTGGAATCAAGATTGCCGGGAGAAATATGAATAACCTCAGATAGGCAGATGACACCACCCTTATGGCAGAAAGTGAAGAGGAACTAAAAAGCCTCTTGATGAAAGTGAAAGTGGAGAGTGAAAAAGTTGGCTTAAAGCTCAACATTCAGAAAATGAAGATCATGGCATCTGGTCCCATTACTCCATGGGAAATAGATGGAGAAACAGTGGAAACAGTGTCAGACTTTATTTTCTTGGGCTCCAAAATCACTGCAGATGGTGACTTCAGCCATGAAATTAAAAGACGCTTACTCCTTGGAAGGAAAGTTGTGACCAACCTAGATAGTATATTCAAAAGCAGAGACATTACTTTGCCGATTAAGGTCCATCTAGTCAAGGCTATGGTTTTTCCTGTGGTCGTGTATGGATGTGAGAGTTGGACAGTGAAGAAGGCTGAGCGCCGAAGAATTGATGCTTTTGAGCTGTGGTGTTGGAGAAGACTCTTGAGATTCCCTTGGAATGCAAGGAGATCCAACTAGTCCATTCTGAAGGAGATCCACCCTTGTATTTCTTTGGAAGGAATGATGCTAAAGCTGAAACTCCAGTACTTTGGCCACCTCATGCGAAGAGTTGACTCATTGGAAAGGACTCTGATGTTGGGAGTGATTGGGGGCAGGACGAGAAGGGGACGACAGAGAATCAAATGGCTGGATGGCATCCCAGACTCGATGGCCGTGAGTCTGAGTGAACTCCGGGAGTTGGTGACAGACAAGGAGGCCTGCGTGCTGCAATTCATGGGGTTGCAAATATTCAGAAGTGACTGAGCGACTTAGCTGAACTGAACTGAAGTGACTGGTGCCACCACTTCATGGGAAATAGATTGGGAACAGTGGAAACAGTGTCAGACTTTATTTTCTGGGGGCTCCAAATCACCACAGATGGTGATTGCAGCCATGAAATTAAAAGATGCTTACTCCTTGGAAGGAAAGATATGACCAACCTAGATAGCATATTCAAAAGCAGAGACATTACTTTGCCAACAAAGTTCCATCTAGTCAGGACTCTGCTTATTCCACTAGTCATGTATAGATGTGAGAGTTGGACTGTGAAGAAAGGTGAGCGCCAAATAATTGATGCTTTTGAACTGTGATGTTGGAGGAGACTCTTGAGAGTCCCTTGGACTGCAAGGAGATCCAACCAGTCCCTTCTAAAGGAAATCAGTCCTGTGTGTTCTTTGGATAGAATGATGCTAACGCTGAAACTCCAGTACCTTGGCCACCTCATGAGAAGTGTTGACTCATTGGAAAAGACTCTGATGCTGGGAGGGATTTGGGGGCAGGAAGAGAAGGGGATGACAGAGGATGAGATGGCTGGATGGCATCACCGACTCAATGGATGTGAATTTAAGTGAACTCCGGGAGTTGATGATGGACAGGGAGTCCTGGCATCCTGCGATTCATTGGATCACAAAGAGTCGGACATGACTGAGGGGCTGAACTGACCTGATCTGAAGTGACTTGGCACAGGCACACAAATATTCCTTCTACCTATGTTCTTTGTTTATACCATGATGTTGTTAGGTTTTTAATAAAGGTATCATTTGAATAAGAGGGGTCAGTTTACTGTCTATTCTGTTGTTTATTAGTCACTAAGTCATGTCCGCGTCTTTTGCGACCCCATGGACTGTATCCCTCCACGATCCTCTCTCTGTGGGATTTGCCTGGCAAGAACAGTGGAGAGGGTTTTCATTTCCTTCTCTGGGCGATATTCCTGGGCCAAGGATTGAACTCATAACTGCTGCATTGGCAGGTGGATTCTTTACCACTGAGCCACCAGGGAAGACAGTCTAGTCTGTAGTCCCACAATAATATGAAGGACAGAAAGCTATTATTTATTGGGTGCCATTGCTTGCTCAGACTCCATTATCCAAAATGGTGGCTGAAGTTTATACAATTTCAAAGGAAAGAAGATGACTCAAAACAGGAAGATCTTGGAAGAGTTGCCAGTTTCCCAGAAATTCCACTCAGATACTGAGTACAGAATCTTTCCTATCAATACACACATCAAAGCTGTCAGTAGCCATAAGATGGTACCAAACTGCATCTTGGATTTGTTTTTTTGTAAACAAAACAACAGATTTGTTTAAATGTGCATATGAAGTCCAACTGGTTATCAGTATACATTCATCCCCAACATTTCATTAACCCTGAAGTGATGTGATTCTAGAGGATATACAATTTAATATTTTGAATGCCATCATGCCAGGATTTTACTACTAAAAAGCAAACCCAATTTAACTGTTGAACCCATATGAACTGACACAGGTATACACATTATTTAAAAAGTGAAATTTGTTTATATCAGTTGGTAAGTAAATACCAGTCTTAGCTCCCTCTCTTGCATCAGATTTGGTTCAAATCTGGATTTCTTCAAAGATACAATTAACATAGAAACAGTCCAATAAAAGCCTCCAAGGTCTTGATTCAGTGCTATTGATTTATTCTATTCTAGTTAGTCTGTATCTGTGTCTTCCAATTGTTAAATACTTTAAAAATTACTTTCAAGCAACTCAAGTTAAAGTCTCTAAGTGTTATTTTCCCCTATTTTAAATTGTGTGCTTTTCCTACTTTGAAGTAATTTCAAGTAGTTTTCTCTATCTTCATTTATTTTAGTATCTTGACTACTACCTTTAGGAATTAATGTATTTATTCTTCCAAAATTAAAAATAAGTTTCATGTAAAAAGTAATTTAGATCAATACTTAGCTGGAAAAATGTGATTTTATTTCTAGTTATCAATATTTTAAAATTTTATTTTCCGTATAAAATGATTATTATTAATAGCAAAACAAAGTGCTAAATAAAACAAATTATTTCCTACCCACCAACAGTTTTTTAGAGTATTAAAATACCAAAGCAATATTTTTAAATGTCATGTAGGTATTAGTGAATTCATCTTTTCTATTCAAGAAAACACTTGCTGAACTACTAAAGTGTTTGAGGTGTTGTGGATCTATTTGTGGATACAAATAAAGTATATTTGAGGCATCTTTCCTTCTTTTAATGAAGTTTCTATCAAAAAAATAAGAAAGCATAGGGCAAAATAAACTTCATTTAAAATGTGAAATTAATCATAAGAGAACTTTCTAAAACCGTGCTTAAAGTTGGGTGGAGAATACCATTTTCAAATTTCAAATTCTTGAAGTCAGAAGTCAGAAATGGATCTTATTATGCTATTAATAAAACTAAAGTGTCTATAGGATTATGTTCCTCCTGAATTCTTTAAAAGAGGTTGTTTCTAGAAACTTCCACCTTCCTTGTTTCATGTTCTCGTTCCTCCATCTTCAAACCCAGCAAAGTGGTGTCAGGACACCTTATTCCACCATTTCTCTGGTTCTATCTCTTCTGCTTCCCTCTTCCACTGTGTGATTTCATCTCCCAACCTACCTGACCATAATCCAAGGTAATCTTACTATCTCATCATCAGCTGATCAGCAACCTTAATTACATGTGTAAAATTTAATATCTGTTTGTCATGTAGGACACATATTGACAGGATTCAGGAATTTGGACAGGAACTTATTTGTGAGAGGGCTTTATTCTGCTTGCCACCACTTGCTACTATGTGAGCACACATAGAAACCATAAATACAGGTCAAGAAATGGTTCATTACAAGCATATGCAAAACATCCCACATGTCATTTGTGAATCATTGTGGAAATGATCCAAACACTACCTTAATATTGTAAAGTTAAAAAAAAAGAACAAATAAAACTGAAAAAAATAGTTAATATAGAAAAAATGGGAAAATATAAATAAAAGTAAAATTATAAGTTAGTTTGTCACTTTGGGAGGTTATATTCTTTTGTATCTGACTTTTGTTCATTCAAGATTTTGCATATGATATTAATCCATGCTCTTACTGATACATGTTTACTGTTATGTAGTATCTCACTGTATAAATAAAGTACAACTTATTTATTAATTTGAATGTTGATGAACATTTGACTACTTTCAATTTGGGATTCTTTCAAATGCTACAGCAGAGAAAAATTAGTACTCATATTTTATTGCTTATGTACATGTACTGTTGTTGCTCAGTCACTCAGTCGTGTCCAACATTTTGCAGCCCATGGAAAGCAGCACACCAGGCTTCCCTGTCTTTCACCATATCCTGGAGCTTTCTCAAACTCATGTCCATTGAGTCAGTGACGCCATCCAACCATCTCATCTTCTGTCATCACCTTCAATTCCTGCATTCAATCTTTACCAGCATCAGTCTCTTTCCTAATGAGTCAGCTTTTTGCATCAGGTAGTCAAAGTACTGGAGCTTCATCCATCCTTCCAATGAATATTCAAGATTAACTTCCTCTAGGATTCATAGGTTTGATCTCCTTGCTGTCCAAGGGACTCTCAGGTCCCTTCTTCTCAAGAGACTTTGCCTGACTCTTCTCAAAAGTCAGTTCAAAAACATCAACTCTTTGGCACTCAGCCTTTTTTATGAGGGCTTCCCTTGTGGCTCAGCTAGTAAAGAATCTGCCTGAAATTCAAAAGACCTGGGTTCAAACTCTGGGTTGGGAAGATCTCCTGAAGAAGGGAAAGGCTAACCAATCCAGTATTCTGGTCTGGAGAATGCCATGGACTATAGTCTCACATCAATTCATGATTATTTGAAAAACCATAGCTTTGACTATATGGACTTTTGCAGGCAAAGTGATGTCTCTGCCTTTTAATATGCTGTGTAGTTTTGTCATAGCTTTTCTGTCAAGGAGCAAGCATCTTTTAATTTGATGACTGCAGTCATCATCTGCAGTGTATACCAAGTATAAAAATAGTGTGAAACTGTTAGGTGCTCAGTCGTGTCCAGCTCTTTGCAACCCCATGGGCTGTAGCCTGCCAGGCTCCTCTGTCCATGGAATTGTCCAGAGTACTAGAGTGGTTAGCCATTCCCTTCTCCAGGGGATCTTCCCATCCCAGGGACTGAATTCAGGTTTCTTGCATTGCAGGTGGATTCTTTACCATGTGAGCCACCAGGGAAGCCCATACAAAGTATAAACATAAGAGTAAAAATCTGCTGCCAATGGGTAGGGATATGTGGCCAGACAATGTCAAAATATATTTCCCCAGTGGCCATACCTGATTACACTCCCAACGGATGTGTAGGAAAATTAGTTTGCTAAGACAATTTGCCAGAACTGGACACTGAATTTTATAACATTTTTTTCTGAATCTATTGTATTAATTAGTTTTTTTTTCTCCCTTATTCTGATAGTATGTTGAATTATCCAAAAGATTTTCAAATATCAAAACAATGTTATCTTCTTGGAGAAAAAAATAGTTGGCTCATGACGTATAATTTATCTATCAGCTCTACCTACCATCTGACCGTTTCTGGAAATCCAATGAATTAATATACTGATTAGGATTTTTGCAACCTGGATCAAAAGTGAAGGTGGATTTATCTTTTTTTTTTTTTAATCTCATGTTCTATCTCTAAAAAGATTTTAGAACAAAGTTAAGCTAACATCTTAACTTAGGCAGAGGAACCAAAAATCAAATTGCCAACATATGCTGGATCATCAAGAAAGCAAGAGAGTTCAAGAAAAACATCTATTTCTGCTTTATTGACTATACCAAAGCCTTTGGCTTTGTGGATCACAATAAACTATGGAAAATTCTCAAAGAGATGGGAATAACAGACCACCTGACATGGCTCTTGAGAAACCTATATTCAGGTCAGGAAGCAACAGTTAGAACTGGACATGGAACAACAGACTGGTTCCAAATAGGAAAAGGAGTACGTCAAGGCTGTATATTGTCACCCTGCTTATTTAACTTCTATGCAGAGTACATCATGAGAAACACTGGGCTGGAAGAAGCACAAGCTGGAATAAAGATTGCTGGGAGAAATATTAATAACCTCAGATATGCAGAAGACACCACCCTTATGGCAGAAAGTAAAGAGGAACTAAAAAGCCTCTTGATGAAACTGAAAGTGGAGAGTGAAAAAGTTGGCTTAAAGCTCGACATTCAGAAAACGAAGATCATGGCATCCAGTTCCATCACTTCATGGGAAATAGGTGGGGAAACAGTGGAAACAGTGTCAGACTTTATCTGTTGGGGTTCCAAAATCACTGCAGATGGTGACTGCAGCCATGAAATTAAAAGACGCTTACTCCTTGAAAGGAAAGATATGACCAACCTAGATAGCATATTCAAAAGCAGAGACATTACTTTGCCATCAAAATTCCATCTATTCAAGGCTGTGGTTTTTCCAGTGGTCATGTATGGTTGTGAGAGTTGGACTGTGAAGAAAGCTGAGCACCAACAAATTGATGCTTTTGAGCTGTGGTGTTGGAGAAGACTCTTGAGAGTCCTTTGGATTGCAAAGAGATCCAACCAGTCCATTCTGAAGGAGATCAGCCCTGAGATTTCTCTGGAGGGAATGATGCTAAAGTTGAAACTCCAGTACTTTGGCCACCTCATGCGAAGAGTTGACTCATTGGAAAAGACTCTGATGCTGGGAGGGATTGGGGGCAGGAGGAGAAGGGGACGACAGAGGATGAGATGGCTGAATGTCATCACTGACTTGATGGCCGTGAGTCTGAGTGAACTCTGGGAGTTGGTGATGGACAGGGAGGCCTAGCGTGCTGCTATTGATGGGATCGCAAATAGTCGGATACAACTGAGCAACTGAACTGAACTGAACTGAAGCTAACATTGTAGAATATTATAGAAATTGATCACTTTATCATGGTTACTGGAAAAAAATTTATTTCTAAAATATTAGTAGAATTTATTATAGAAGACTTCTTAGTGTTAAAGTTATTGAAATGTGTTTATGTGTTTTATGTGTATGTATATGCAGTGTGTGTGACAATTTTAAATTATGATTTAGTTGCTATTCTTTTAGTTACTTATAGTTACAAATGATTGATTTCTGGATTAAAAATACCTCATAGTTTAGTAGCACTAAATGATAATTTTATTTTGTAAGTCAAGAATTTGGAGAAAGCATAGCTGAGCAGTTCTTGGACTGGGTTCATTTATGGAATAATATTCAAATATTGGCTGGGCTTCCCATCAACTATGGGTGTCATTGGGCTGACATTTAACATGACGCACTTGCACAGCTATGAGTTGATGGTTACTGTCTACTGAAAGTTCATCTGAGGTTTTCAAGTGCCTACACTTGGCATCGCTAGGCAGCAGTATCAGAATAGTTGAACTTCTTACATGATGACTGACTCGCCCAGAGCAAGTATCCCATGAAGGTCTGGCAGAAACTTCATAGCCATGAATTTTGTCTTGATCTACCAGTTACTGATGGAGATGTATTAAAATGTCTCAGTATGATTATATCTTTGGATATCTCTCTTTGAAATTTATGAAATTCTGCAAAAAAACTTTAGTCCTTACATCTTTTTTTTTTCTCTCTGCTTTTTTTCATTTCTCGTTTTGAGACTCAGATTCATGAAAGTTAGATCACTTGATACTATCTCACAGACAATGAAACTCAGTTCATTTTTTTTTCCAGTCTTTTTCTCTCTCTATTGCAGTTTATACCTTCTAATACTATGTCTTCAAGGTCACTGATATTTTGTACTTCAATATCTGACCTGCAATTAATGCCAGCCAGTGAATTTCTTAGTACAGACAATATATGCTTATCTCTTGGAGTTTGGCTTAATTTTGTTTTATGGTTTTTTTTTTTTTAATTTATTTCCTTATACTATTCATGTTTTTCTTTAAGTATGTGGTCATATCTGTGGTAGCTACTTTAAGACCTTGACAACTATTCTCATAATTTTACCATCTCTGGATTTCCTTCCGGCTATTGATTTTTCTACTTGTTGTGGGCCAGATGTTCTTAATTATTTCTCTCACTCTAGTATTTTTTAAAAAAAATCAAAAGCTTCACATCATGTGTTGTACAATTTTGAATGCTGTTATTTTCTGTTTGCTTTAAAGAGCATTGAGTTTTGTTCTGGGAGTGAGCTAATTTATTTACAGATTATCTGGATCCTTTTCTGACTTTTTAAAATTTTTTTGAGAATCAGTTCAGTTCAGTTCAGTCGCTCAGTAATGTCTGACTCTTTGCAGCCCCATGAATCGCAGCACGCCAGGCCTCCCTGTCCATCACCAGCTCTCGGAGTTCACTCAAATTCACGTCCATCGAGTCAGTGATGCCATCCAGCCATCTCATCCTCTGTAGTCCCCTTCTCCTCCTGCCCTCAATCCCTCCCAGCATCAAAGGTTTTTCCCAAAGAGTCAACTCTTCACGTGAATAACCTCTATTTCAGGATTAGTTTACTTTAGTCATATTATTAAGGCACAGGCCTTGCAATGATTCTAGCTTGGTGTTTGTGAGGATTTGTTTCACATTTGCTGATAAGAACTTGAATGCCTCCAAATTCTGTGTGGATATTGTTCAACATACAACTTCCTCCTGATCATTCTTTCCCAGACATATGGAGTTTCAGCTCATGCATGCCTCAATATTTATCAACAGACTCAGAGCTTTTCAGATTTTTTAATCTTTCCTTGTATTTTCCACCTCTTCATCATGCTGTCACAAGATTTCAAGTGACACATCCTCCCTGAGTCTGATCTCTGTCTCCTCAATGCAGCAAAAAGACTATGCTTTAATAATATATCATTGGGCATTAGACATGAATCTGTGATAAAGCAGAAATTATTTAATATAGTCTAGGACCAAATAATTTTAAAGAGAAATAGAACTGTGATAGCAAATTTTACACTGGCTATTGGTGATCCAGTTATATTATTTTCATTCACAAATTAATTCACATTTAGGGTTTTCTGTTTAAACAATTTTTTCAATACAAATTTGTAAAGCAAGTCATATTTTTAAACTGTATAAACTTATGAAATAAATTATTTTTGGTAGATAGCACTGTATTACTACATTAAGGTTATTGTTTTATAGGTTTATCTATATAATAAATATAAACAATGGTTTCAACACATTCAGTTCAGTTCCCTTACTCAGTCATGATTCTTTGTGACCTCATGGACTGCAGCACTCCAGGCCTCCCTATTAATCACCAACTCAACTCATTAGTGATATACAAATATCGTTCAGTAGCTCAGTCATGACCGTTAGCAACCCAATGGACTGCAGCATGCCAGACTTTCCTGTCCTTCACCATCTCCTGGAGCTTTCTTAAACTCAGGTCCATTGAGTCGGTGATGCCATCCAACCACCTCATCCTCTGTCATCCACTTCTATACCTGCCTTCAATCTTTCCCAGCATCAGGATCTTTGAAACATGAGTCAGTTCTTCGAATCAGTTGGCCAAAATATTGGAGTTTCAGCTTCAGCCTCAGTCCTCCCAATGAATATTCAGGGTTGATTTCCTTTAGGATTGACTGGTTGGACCTCTTTGCAGTCCAAGGGATTCTCAAAAGTCTTCTCCAACATCACATTTCAAAAGCATCAGTTCTTCAGCACTCAATCTTCTTTGTGGTTCAACTCTCACACCAATACATGACTATTGGAAAAACCATAGCTTTGACTATACAGACCTTTGTAGGCAAAGTGATGTCTCTGCTTTTCAGTACACTTTCTAGGTTTGTCATGGATTTCCCTTGTGGCTCAGCTGGTAAAGAATCTGCCTGCAATGTGGGAGACCTGGGTTCTATCCCTGGGTTGGGAAGATCCCCTGGAGAAGGGAATGACTCCAGTATTCTGGCCTGGAGAATTCCATAGACTGTATAGTCCATGGGGTTTCAAAGAGTCAGGCACAACTAAGCGACTTTCACTTTCAGGTTTGTCATAGCTTTTCTTACAGGGAACAAACATAAAAATTAGATTCAAAGTTAAAAGATATGCCATTATTGTGAATATTTTATTTATTGATTTCTTCTTCACTGAAGGTTTACTAGATACTTTGTCTTCTAAACCTCATTAAGCCAGGATAAAACATCAAAATGGACAGTGCTAATCTTTCATAATCTATTTGGCTTATGTGCTAAATTGCTTCAGTTGTATTTGACTCTTTGTGACCCTATGGACTGTATCTCACCAGGCTCCTCTGTCCATGGCGATTCTCCAGGCAAGAATACTGAAGTGATTTGCCATGTCCTCTTCTAAGGAATCTTCCTGACAAATGCATTTTCTGAACAAAGGATAGAAACTGGTTATTACTGTGTTAGTATGAAGAGAAATTGGGTGCTACCATGGTTAAACAAATACTATGCTCTATTTTAAGATGACAGGCTTTGAAGTCAGCTGAACTTGGGTTAGATCCTGGCTTGACTAGATACTTACAGTGAAACTCACAAAGTTACTCAGCTTATTAATTCCTCAGTATCTTCATCTGAATTAGGAATGAGTTATAGCAAACATTGAGTGTTGTGAATATAAAAATTACAGGTAAAAAATACAGATAAAATTTGTAGCACAGTGACTGGTGCATGCGTTAACACTGAAAATGGTTACATAGTTTTGCAGATATATCTATTACAGAGTAGAGAGAATGGAGAAGCAGAAGATCATACACTCAAGAACATATGTGTAAACATTCAGTACATTTAAACAATGGACTAGCCAGATTCTCTACTCACATGAGTCCCTCTGACTTTGGAAATAGCCTCTTAAAAAGAGAAGAAAATATTTATAACACAATCCTAAAAGCATAAAAATGAATAGTTAGCATCAAATCTATCTCTCAAATTAGAGAGGAAAACAAGAGTTTTACTAGTGATGTAACATTTTCTTGACATTGACTCACCAACTTTGCCAAAATGTGTTTCCTGTAATGTGATCCTCAAGCTCTCTTCGCTGACCTCAAAGAAGCACTCACTTAGCATATACTCTGTTGTATTTGTGTGGCTACTTCTAACCTCCACAAATTTTGAGTTCCTTGAGAGTAGGTTCATTTTATTCCTTGGCATTTACTTATATTTCATTCAAAATACCAAAAGATTAAATGATTTTAAATTTCTATTGAATGAATACATAAACAGAAATGGAAGCATATTTTAATGCTTGACCTTGGATTTTTCATGGAGGGGGGTGAGGTATGTGGTAGTTTTTTTTTTTTTTAATCATTATTAAAAGATTAAAAGATTAATCATTATTAAAAGATTGTCATTGATTGTCACACTGGTAAAATTATCCATAGTCATTTTTGGAATCCTGTGCCTTCCTCCTTTTTTCCAATGCTTAATTTCTGTATAAGAAGTTATTTTTAAAATAATTTGAGAAAAATAGTAAAGGTACTAATAGAAAGAGATAATATTTTAAGAAAAAAATGAAAAGAAAAAGTAGTATAAGATAATGTACCAACCATTTCTTCTTTTTGTATTGCTAAATCTCTTCACTACTGAGTTCAAAATCTTCCACAAGTGATTGGTCTCTTGAAGCATCTGTGTAGATAATGTTTTTTAACAAGGGCAATCAGTGATACTGTAAGGGATAATGAAGTGGACAAGCATAATCTAAGCTTTAATGATGTTGGCTTATAAAAACACCTCATTGTGGAGACAATAATAGGCAAATTTGTATATCTTCTAACATTTTAGGTGAGACAAGGAAGTTAATTTTATATTTTTGATTTGAGAACAATTTTAAATTTATTCAAATGATCATTCTTATATTACCTGTCAGTATACGAACACACATACATGAGTACTCTTGCCTGAGCAAATAAAAATTTTAGATAATTCTCAAAGGTACAAGTGTAATCTAGGGTGCACACACACAAAAAAAAAGATATGGAAAAAATTACAACTGGGAAGTTTTCTGGAAGTCATTTTCAGAATTTTCTAATTGAAAGCTATTTGCATATTTACTGGGGACTTTAAATGTGCCACAATACTGCATTATATGCAATATCTACTTATGTTATATTCCTGGTTTCCACAAAGTCCATAATTTGCCTTTGAAGATGATAATTTAGTTTAAAAGTGCTAAGCAATATATCAAAAGTTCCAGGTTCAAGAATATTTTTCAACTTCTTACTCTGTGACCTTAATTCATATTATGTATCTTCTTTTTTTTTCTTTTTTAATATAAATTTATTTATTTTAATTGGAGGTTAATTACTTTACAATATTGTATTGGTTTTGTCATACATCAACATGAATACACCACAGGTATACACTTGTTCCCCATCCAGAACCCTCCTCCCTCCTCCCTCCCTGTACCATCACTCTGGGTCGTCTCAGTGCACCAGCTCCAAGCATCCAGCATCATGCATCGAACCTGGACTGGCAATTCGTTTCATATATGATATTATATATGTTTCAATGCCATTCTCTATATACATTTTAATAGACTCAAAAAACTTTGTCACTTATTTTTTAAAGTAATTTACATGATGAAAGTGTAATTAATAATATAGAACACTATTAACATCACATCCAGATATCCAAATAGTCTACTTTGAATGATTTGAGAGCGAAAAAACTGGCTTAAAAATGCAACATTCAAAAAACTAATATCGTGACATCCAATTACATCACTTCATGGCAAATATATGGGGGGAAAATTGAAACACTGACAGACTCTATTTTCTTTGTTTTCCAATATCATTGCAGATGGTGATTGCAGCCATGAAATTAAAAGATACTTGCTCCTTGGAAGAAAAGCTAAGACAAACCTAGACAACATATTAAAAACCAGAGACATCACTTTACCAACAAAGGTCTATATAATCTAGTCTACGTAGTATTTTTCCAGTAGTCATCTATGGATGTGAGAGTTGGGCCATAAAGAAGGCTGAGTGCCAAAGAATTGATGCTTAGAACTGTGGTATTGGAGAAAATTCTTGAAAGTCCCTTGGACGACAAGGAGATCAAACCAGCCAATCCTAAAGGAAATCAACCCTGAATATTCATTGGAAGGACTGATGCTTAAATTTTGGCCACCTGATGTGAAGAGACAACTCATTTGAAAAGACCATGATGCTGGGGAAGATTGAAGACAGGAGGAGAAGGTGATGATGGAGGACAAGATGTTTGGATGGAATCGCCAACTCAATGGACATGCATTTCACCAAACTCCAGGAGACAGTGAAGGACAGGGAAGCCTGGTGTGCTGCTATCTGACTTAGAGAGTGAACAACATCAATTGTCCTAGCTTCAAATCATTTAAGTTCAAACAGGAACCATACTGTATAATTTTTATTATTTACTGTGTGTGCAAATGTGAACTTGGGCATAATCTAACTCCTCAATGTATAACACACTGTTCTCACTCCGTATTGAATTCAGTAATATGTTCTTAATTATTCAATTTTCCTTATGAATATTAAACAAATTTACTTAAATCAGATTATAAAAGCAGTAACTGAAGTCTATGAATTAAAAATAATATATAGCTCTGATGCTTACAAATAAAAGACTAAACAACAACTTGTGTGTTTGAATCAAAGAGAACTTGGGGGGTCTGTCTTCTTTTGAAATTTGTTTGGTTTGTAATATACAATGTTATTTAAATTTTCTAAGTTTTATTTTCCTCAATAAGAAATTAGACTAATAAAAGTTAGCTTTCTGTACTTAATATATGGAATATATTAAGGCATGATATAAATACTTTAAATATATTTTAAAATTTTGTCCTCATGGCAATCCTATAAATCAGGATGTATTATTTATCCTTTCATTTATGGCTGGGAAAAGTTGGAATAGTTGAGTGAAAGGATCAAATTTGAAAAAAAAACTTAGATGATAGGGATTGGATTTCGAAATTCTATCAGTCAGATTCCAGAGACACTTCATTATTCTGCCTCCCTGGCAAGTTCTAATGAAATGAAGTAAAGACATTCACCTGAAGAAGAATACAGCTGGTGCTGATAACCTATCATCGATTACAATATCAAACAGCAAAAAAAAAAAAAGAAAGAAAAAATCACGCCCATTCCTGCCACTGCTGCTGTGGCTGTTACTATGACTATGGCTTCTAGCCATGATCCTTTTTGCTGTCAAGATATCTAAGGTTCACAGCAGCTTCTTGCCTTTGCCCACCTTTTCTTTCAGTGGAATAGAAATACAATGAAAAGGAGCTTTAAAGCTAAATATATCAAAAGCTAGCATAATATAATATTTTACTAAATATGCCAGTGACTGAGAGACATTTTTCCTAAACTACATTCCCCTGAAAAATATCCCTTGATCTCAATTTGTGTTATTTACTCATAGAACACCACACTGTTGCAAAAGATTTATGTCTTTATCTTCTCATTTTGATTTATTATGAAGAAAGTGCAATTGCCAAGTTTCATACTGATTCTTGATTAGAATTAACTCTATCCTTACAAACTAAAGTGTGAGACATGCAACTATTTCACACTAATATTATGGCTCTATTTTCAAAGATCACATCATATTAAGTATTTTCAAAGATCACACTTGTAAGCATGCATGATCCACCCATGAGAATTCCATCCAAACATGCTCTCTGACCTAGACAAAATTTTGCTTTGGTATTGGTCTGGTAGAAACATTTCATAGAAAAAAAAAAATATATATATATATATATATATATATATATATATATATGATTAAAACAAACAGAAAAAAAAAACTTGCTATATTTAAGAATTTGTCCATGCTGTCATAATAAATATCCCCTATTTGTACTAGAGCATTGTATTCTAACTGGCAGGCATGTCCTCCTGTGGTGCATTATATTCTTAATGTTGGAATCTTCCACATTTATTGAACTCCTGCTAATTCTACCCTGTTTATTTAATTCTAAATGTAATTCAAATTTATATTTTTACAATCAGGGTTCAGATGGAGATTTTAAACCTTTAGGGCATGCTCACATTTTAAGATAAATTTCTAATTACTTTATCTTCACACAATGCTGTACTTTGTGGATTAATTTGTGCTTCCTAGAGTAAGGCGTTTAAGCAAACAAAAAAAATTATGTTTATTTTATTATGAAGACCAATTTCTTCTCTATATCTCAGTTGTATGTATTCCAATTCAGGTTGTGAGTAGAAAACTTCTAATAACTGTAACTGCCCATCAGTATTCTCATGTGTGTGTGTTATGTTTAATGAAAAAATGGGTTATTTCCCAGAAAGATAATTTGTTCCCTCCCTCACTTCTCCTCCCCCCTCAAAACATAGGGCTAGAGGCAGTTCTGCTTTTGTCAAAAGCATTACTAACTAGTAATTGCTCTGATTCAGTCAGCATGATCAGGTAGATAAAAATAGAATACATAGGCTATGATGCCAAGTTAATTTATACCCTTTGTCACCTTATTTGTTCTAAACTCTAAACTATTTCCTACAGGAAAAAAAAAAAATCACAAAGAAAAATTCTATTCAATATTCTTCAGTCCAGAGTTAATTTCAGCTTTCTTAGTTCAAAAACAATTTCATCTACAAATATTGCTTGAAATCCAAGTGCTATCTATGTATCACTGAAGACATAAGAAAAACATGTGCTATTCTCTCAGAGTTTACAGCTTAGGTTGCTATTGTTGTTCAGTCACTCATGTATGTCTGACTCTTTGTGAACCTCATGGACTGTAGCACGCAAGACTTCCTGGTCTTTCACCAGCTCCCAAAGCTTGCTCAAATTCATGTTGATTGAGTTGGTGATGCTATTCAACCATCTTGTCCTCTGTTATCCCCTTCTCCTGTGTTCAATCTTTCCCAGAATCAAGGTCTTCTCTAATGAGTCAGCTCTTCACATCAAGCGGCCAAAGTATTGGAGCTTCAACTTCAGCATCAGTCTTTCCAATAAAAATTCAAGATTGATTTCCTTTAGGATTGATTGGGTTGATCTCCTTGCAGTCCAGGGGACTCTCAAGAGTCTTCTCCAACACTACAGTTCAAAAGCATCAGTTCTTCAGCACTCAGCTTAGGTAGTATACATGATTTTCCAGACAGTTAAATTTGAGACATCCACTCAACTATAGGTTCTCTTTGAAAATTAAGTACAGCAGGTTACTCAAATTATGGGGTTACCTGGTGGGGCATGGATAAATAACTCTTCTGACAATGCAGGAGATACGGGTTTGATCTCTGGGTTAAGAAGATCCAATGGAGAAGGAAATGGCAGACCACTCCAGTATTCTTCCCTGGGAAATCTCATTGTCAGCAGAGCCTAGCCGGCTGCAGTCCATGGGGTCACAAAGAGTGAGACACGACTAAGCAACTAAACAATAACTCAAATTATGAGCTATCCTGATAAGAGATTATTAAACAATATATACTTCTGCCCTTTCTACCTTTCTGGTTGTGACTCAATGCTATGATTACAAGTTAACTTCACTACATCAACATTACCAAGCTCTAAAGAAAGCTGAGCACCAAAGAACTGATGCTTTTGAACCGTGGTGTTGGAGAAGGCTTTTTAGAGTCCCTTGGACACCAAGGAGATCCAAACAGCCCTTCTTAAAGGAGGTCAGTCCTGGGTGTTCATTGGAAGGACTGATGTTGAAGCTGAAACTTCAATACTTTGGCCACTTAATGCGAAGAGCTGACTCATTGGAAAGACCCTGATGCTGGGAAAGACTGAGGGCAGGAGGAGAAGGGGATAATAGAGGATGAAGAGGTTGAATGGCATCACTGACTCAATGGACATGAGTTTGGGTAGGCTCTGGGAGTTGGTGATGGACAGGGAGGCCTGGCTTGCTTCAGTCCATGGGGTAGCAAAGAGTCGGACAGGACTGAGTGACTGAGCTGAACTGAACTGAGGCTTTTTAAGTACCCTAGACTGGTTAAATTAAAGATTGTCTTCCTTAAATACTTCTTTTGATAATTTAATATCCTATATAATTCTGGTCCTAGGATCCTTCTCTTCAAAATATCTATAAACTGTCAGTGTTAATTCCCATAACACAGAATGTTAACCCCTGCTACAATAAGCTCAGGCGGCTGCGAGCCAGCTCACTGAGCGGAGCGTGGCAAAGAGGAGCTACCCCACGTCTGAGGTCAGGGGCAGCGGCCTAGAGTGCCAGGCTGCAACGGCATGGGAATAGCCGAGAGGAGCTACCCTGTGTCCAAGGTCAGTGGCGGCCAGGAGGAGACACCCTGTGTCTGGGGTCAGGGTGGTGGCCTGGAGGAGCCTACCCTGTGTCTGAGGCCAGTGGTGGCTGGGAGGAGACACCCCAAGTCCGAGATCAGGGGCGGCCAGGAGAAGCCATAAGCCACCTCGTGCCCGAGACCAGGGGCAGTGACCCTGAGGAGCCACCCAGAGCCCAAGGCCAGGGCCGGCTGCAGGGAGGAGCAACCTGAGGAGTGGTGGCTGCCCAGGCACAGGAGGGCCTAGAGGAGCTATCCAACTTTGAATGTCAGGAATGGTGGTGGTAAGCACCCCTAGTTCAAGATAAGGAGGAACAGCTGTACTTTGCTGGAGTAGCCATGAAGAGATACCCCACGTCAAGGTAAGAGAAACCCAAGTAATGTGGTACGTGTTGCAAGAGGGCATCAGAGGGCAGACACACTGAAACCATACTCACAAAAAACTAGTCAATCTAATCACACAAGAACCACAGCCTTGTCTAACTCAATGACACCAGGCCATGCCTGTGGGGCAACCCAAGATGAGCAGGTCATGGTGGTGATGCCTGACAGAATGCGGTCCACTGGAGAAGGGAATGGCAAGCCACTTCAGTATTCTTGCCTTGAGAACCCCATGAACAGTATGAAATGGCAAAATTATAGGATACTAAAAGAGGAACTCCCCAGGTCTTTATGTGCCCAAAATGCTACTGGAGATCAGTGGAGAAATGACTCCAGAAAGAATGAAGGGAATGAGGCAAAGCAAAAACAATACCCAGTTGCAGATGTGACTGGTGATAGAAGCAAGGTCCAATGCTGTAAAGAGCAATATTGCATAGGAATCTGGAATGTCAGGTCCATGAATCAAGGGAAATTGGAAGTGGTCAAACAAGAGATGGCAAGGGTGAACGTCGACATTCTAGGAATCATTGAAGTAAAATGGACTGGAATGGGTGAATTTAACTCAGATGACCATTACATCTACTACTGTGGGCAGGAATCCCTCAGAAGAAATGGAGTAGCCATTATGGTGAGCAAAAGAGTCTGAAATGCAGTACTTGGATGCAATCTCAAAAATGACAGAATGATCTCTGTTCGTCTCCAAGGCAAACCATTCAATACCACAGTTATCCAAGTCTGTGCCTCACCTAGTAACGCGGAAGAAACTGAAGTTGAACAGTTTTATGAAGACCTACAAGATCTTTTAGAACTAACACCTCAAAAAGATGTCCTTTCCATTATAGGGGAATGGAATGCAAAAGTAGGAGGTCAGAAACACCTGTAGTAACAGGCAAATTTGGCCTTGGTATGCGGAATGAAGCAAGGAAAAGAGTAATAGAGTTTTGCCAAGAAAATGCACTGGTCATAGTAAACACCCCATTCCAACTACACAAGAAAAGACTCCACACGTGTAAATCACCAGATGGTCAACACCAAAGTCAGATTGATTATATTCTTTGCAGCCAAAGATGGAGAAGCTCTATACAGTCAACAAAAAAAAGACCGGGATCTGACTGTGGCTCAGTTCATGAACTCCTTATTGTCAAATTCAGACTTAAATTGAAGAAAGTAGGGAAAACCACTAGACCATTCAGGTATGACCTAAATCAAATCCCTTATGTTTATACAGTGGAAGTGAGAAATAGAATTAACGGCCTAGATCTGATAGATAGAGTGCCTGATGAACTATGGACTGAGGTTCGTGACATTGTACAGGAGTCAGGGATCAAGACAATCCCCATGGAAAAGAAATGCAAAAAAAGCAAAATGGCTGTCTGGGGAGGCCTTACAAATAGCTGTGAAAAGAAGAGAGGCAAAAAGCAAATGAGAAAAGCAAAGATATAAGCATCTGAATGCAGAGTTCCAAAGAATAGCAAAAAAGAGATAAGAAAGTCTTCTTCAGTGATCAATGCAAAGAGACAGAGGAAAACAACAGAATGGAAAAGACTAGAGATCTCTTCAAGAAAATTAGAGATACCAAGGGATCATTTCATGCGAAGATGGGCTCGATAAAGGACAGAAATGGTATGGAGCTAACAGAAGCAGAAGATATTAAAAAGAGGTGGCAAGAATACACAGAAGATCTGTACAAAAAAGATCTTCATGACCCAGAAAATCATGATTATGTGATCACTAATCTAAACCCAGACATCCTGGAATGTGAAGTCAAGTGGGCCTTAGAAAGCATCACTATGAACAAAGCTAGTGGAGGTGATGGAATCGCAGTTGAGCTGTTTCAAATCCTGAAAGATGATGCTGTGAAAGTGCTGCACTCAATATGCCAGTAAGTTTGGAAAAATCAGCAGTAGCCACAGGACTGGAAAAGGACAGCTTTTATTCCAAATCCAAAGAAAGGCAATGCAAAAGAATGCCCAAACTACCGCACAATTGCACTCATCTCACATGCTAGTAAAGTAATGCTCAAAATTATCCAAGCCAGACTTCAGCAATACGTGAACCATGAACTCCCTGATGTTCAAGCTGGTTTTAGAAAAGGCAGAGGAACCAGAGATCAAATTGCGAACATCTGCTGGTTCATGGAAAAAGCAAGAGAGTTCCAGAAAAAAAATGTATATCTGCTTTATTGAATATGCCAAAGCCTTTGAGTGTGTGCATCACAAGAAACTGTGGAAAATTCTGAGAGAGATGGGAATACCAGACCACCTAACCTGCCTCTTGAGAAATCTGTATTCAGGTCAGGAAGCAACAGTTAGAACTGGACATGGAACAACAGACTGGTTCCAAATAGCACAAGGAGTATGTCAAGGCTGTATATTGCTACCCTGCTTATTTAACTTCTATGCAGAGTACATCATGGGAAATGCTGGACTGGAAGAAACACAAGCTGGAATTAAGATTGCTGGGAGAAATATCAATAACCTCAGTTATGCAGATGACACCACCCTTATGGCAGAAAGTGAAGAGGGACTAAAAATCCTCTTGATGAAAGTGAAAGAAGAGAGTGAAAAAGTTGGCTTAAACCTCAACATTCAGAAAACAAACAGCATGGCATCCGGTCCCATCACTTCATGGGAAACAGATGGAGAAACAGTAGAAACAGTGCCAGACTTTACTTTTTGGGGCTCCAAAATCACTGCAGATGGTGACTGCAGCCATGAAATAAAAGATGTTTACTCCTTGGAAGAAAAGTTATGACCCACCTAGATAGTATATTCAAGAGTAGAGACATTACTTTGCCGACTAAGTCAAGGCTAGTCAAGGCTAGTCAAGGCTATGGTTTTTCCTGTGGTCATGTGTGGATGTGAGAGTTGGACTATGAAGAAGGCTGAGTGCTGAAGAATTGATGCTTTTGAACTGTGGTGTTGGAGAAGACTCTTGAGAGTCCCTTGGACTGCAAGGAGATCCAACCAGTCCATTCTGAAGGAGGTCAGCCCTGGGATTTCTTTGGAAGGAATGATGCTAAAGCTGAAACTGCAGTACTTTGGCCACCTCATGCGAAGAGTTGACTCATTGGAAAAGACTCTGATGCTGGCAGGGATTGGGGGCAGGAGGTAAAAGGGACGACCGAGGATGAGATTACTGGATGGCATCACTGACTCGATGGACGTGAGTCTGAGTGAACTCCAGGAGTTGGTGATGGACAGGGAGGCCTTGCGTGCTGCGATTCATGGGGTCACAAAGAGTCAGACAGGACTGAGCGAGTGAACAGAACTGAACTGAACACAACACTTCTGTTTGAATTTGGGATTCCCTGGTGCTTGTGATCACGTTACCCACAGGTCATTTTTATATATCACCTTTAAAATCCTTCTCTGTTGTCCACTATCATTCTTTCTTTTTAGTTTTTTAATTGAAGAATAATTTCTTTCAGAATTTTGTGGTTTTCTCTCATACATCAACAAGAATCAGACATAGGTACACCCATGTCCCTTCCCTCGCAGACCTCCCTGCCATTTCCCTCCCCATCCCACCCTTCAGCCTGTCCTAGAGTCCCTATTTGACTTTCCTGAATTATACAGCAAATTCTTATTGGCTATCTATTTTACATATGGTAGTGTAATTTCTATGTTACTCTCTCCAAACAACTCCCCGTCTCCCTCCTTTCCTCCAACTGTGTCCATAGGTCTGTTCTCTATGTCTGTTTCTCCATTGTTGCCCTGAAAATAAATCCATCATTGCCATCTATTCATTCCATGCCGGGATCCAGCCCTGGTGGATCTAGGGTGATTCGAAGGTGGGGACAGAGTTGGCGTCCTTGGAAAAATACATATTTAATTACAGATATATAGAGAGATTAGAAATGGATAGTGTAGTAGGAAAATTAGTGGAGAAAAAGAGGCTGAATAACTTGGTTTACATGGAATAGCATCCATGCTCCAGATGGAAATTCAGCCAGAAAAACGGGGAGCAAGAAAGAAACAACATGGGGGAATCAGTGTTCTGGAAACTGATCCCATTTCTTTATTCTTTAGGTTTGCTTATATACCTTTTGTTACACATAGGGATGAATACAGAGTCACGCGGGGGCCAGCAGTCCTGACCTTTATCAAAATCAGGTGCTTCACATAAATGTATTAAAAAAAAAAAGGTCTTAGGGGTTTTACATCATCTTCTGGCCATGAGAACTGCTGACATTTTACAACCCTTTCTTTCTGATAACCAAAAAACCTATTTTTCCCAAGGGTATATTTTCTTAAGCCAGGCACCACCCTCCAAATAAAGTTGCATTCCTATAGGGTGAGGGTGTAGTGAGTTACAATCAAGAAAGGAATTTATTTAACCCAAGGTTAACATGATTAATCTTAAAGGTTAATACTTATTTCTCCTACATGCTAGTTATATTCATTATAAGGGCAGGGAATATGGAGATTTAGCAGCAAACATTAGCCCAACAAATGGAAATCCTTTCACCAATGCTCCCCTTAAGATCTATTTAGTTTTAAGATAGTGATAAAGTTACATTTTACATAGCAAGGACACAGTGATTTATAACAAAGTACAGTGATCTATTACAAAAGAGAAAATTCATTAACTCAAAAAGTCTAGTATTGCTAACCATAAAAACTACTATATTTTCTTTTCTATATTCCAAATACATTGATTAATATATTCCCAGGTGCCTGGGGATATGGAGGCCTGGTGGCAATCATTGATTCAACAATGAGAAAAGCCCTATGCTAATTAAGACTTTCAAAATGCTCCAAAGTCTCTGTGCTGTTTATGGTTGAGAGGTAGTAAACAATCATGGAGTATGGATAATCCTGTCACACAAGCTAGTCTGTCAGCAGAGAGGTTTGACCCGAGACACCCTTGTCACACCCAGGGCAGGGAATTAGCAGCAATTATTGGCACAACAAATGAAAAACCCTTCACCAATATAATTCCTAACCAACCCACTATACTAATAATTTCTAACTTGCCAAAAGAATTTACCTTATTAAGTCTAAAACATCTCGTGCCTCTCATGGTTAGGAGGCTGTAAACAATCACATGTGGCTGGACGAACCTATACAGGCAGGGTAGATAACCTTCAGAGAAGTCCATAAGGTGAAACACTCTTGTCACACCCAGGAATTTTTATTGACTTGGAGCTGCAAGTTAACTCCTCCGAGAAACCAGTGGGAAACAGCCCCCCATAAAGTCAGAGGTGTAGGCGAGAGCATGAAACAGTAAAGTAGATAGACTCTGGTTTTGGAGGTAGATGCTCGGGAACAGGGGGTTTCCTGAGGCTTGATCATGCCTTTGCATATGCCAAGCCTCCTTCCTTATGACCTTTGCCATGGGCAGAGTTCCTCAAGTTGGCCCCCGGCAATTCCATATATATGTCAGTATATGATGTTTATATTTATCTTTCTGACTTACCTCACTTTGTACAATGGGCTGTAGCTTCATACATCTCATTAGAACTGATTCAAATGTGTTGCTTTTTATAGCTGTGTTCCTTTTATAGCCTTTTTATAGTATTCTGTTGTATATATGTACTACAGCTTCTTTATCCATTCATCTGTTGATGGACATCTAAGCTGCTTACATGTTCTAGCTACTGTAAATAGTGCTGCAATAAACATTGGGGTACATGTGTCTTTTTCAGTTTTGGTTTCCTCAGGATATTAGGAGTGGGATTGCTGGGTCATACGTTGGTTTTATTCTTACCTTTTTAAGGAGTCTCCATACTGTCTTCCATAGTGGCTGTATCAGTTTACATTATCACCAGCAGTGCAAGAGTGTTCCCTTTTCTCCACACCCTCTCCAGCAATTATTGTTTGTAGACTTTTTGATGATGGCATCCTGACTGGATGAAAGAAATCAAAGATGACATAAACAGATGGATAGATGTTCCATGTTTCTGGATAGTAAGACACAATACTGTGAAAATGATTATACTATCAAATGCAATCTACAGATTCAATGCAATCCCTATCAAATTACCAACGGCATTTTTTTCACAGAACTCGAACAAAAAATTTCACAATTCATACGGAAACACAAAAAAACCCAAATAGCCAAAGCAGTGTTGAGAAAGAATGGAGCTGGAGGAATCAACCTTACTGACTTCAGATTATTCTACAAACCTACAGTCATCAACACAGTATGGTACTGGCACAAAAACAGAAATATAGATCAATGGAACAAGTTAGAGAACTCAGAGATAAACACATGCATCTATAGGTACCTTATTTTTCATAAAGGAGGCAAGAATATACAATGGGGCAAAGAGCCTCTTCAATAAGTGGTGTTGGGAAAACTGGACAGCTAAGTGTAAAAGAATTAAATAATATCACTAGTTAACACCATACATAAAGTTAAACTCAGAATGGATTAAAGACCTAAATGTAAGACCAGAAACTACTAAACACTTAGAGGAGAACATAGGCAGAACACTCGATGACATAAATCAAAGCAAGGTCTTCTATGACCCAACTCTTAGAGTAATGGGGAAAAAATAAATAAATAAACAAGTGGGACCTAATTAAACTTAAAAGCTTTTGCACACAAAGAAAACTACAAATGAGGCAAAAAGACAACCCTCAGAATGGGAGAAAATAATAACAAAGGAAACAACTGATAAAGAATTTATTTCCAAAATATATAAGCAGCTCATACAACTCAATATTAGAAAAGCAAACAACCTAATCAAAAAGTGGAAAAGAAACCTGAAGAGATTTCTCCAAAGAAGACATACAGATGGCTAATAAGCCCGTGAAAAGATGCTCAACATCACTCATTATTAGAGGAAAGCAAATCAGAACTACAATGAGATGCCCATTATCATTCTTGACTGTAATCAGATTTCACTGCTTGCATTTACCTGCTTTCACTATTCGTACCTGTGTGCTGTCCATCAACAACAGTGCCTCCACATATGTACCATCTGTTCTTTTTTTTAATCCATTATAAACAATTTAACACAGTCACTGAATCTCAGTCAATGATATTCTCAGCTTTAAAATAATACATTTTTTAAAATGGCTACCTTTGTGGTTTGGGGTGTTAATTGTCCTGGGGAATCTTGTTTGACATATATTACATTTATAGAGAAGCTGCTGCTGCTACTGCTAAGTCACTTCAGTCATGTCTGACTCTGTGCGACCCCATAGGAGCAGCCCACCAGGCTCCCCCATCCCTGGGATTCTCCAGGCAAGAACACTGGAGTGGGTTGCCATTTCCTTCTCCAATGCATGAAACTGAAAAGTGAAAGTCAAGCTACTTTGTTCTAATTGAATATGTTTTGTTTTGGTAAATTTTACCTCAATTATTGAGATATAATATATCTAAGTGACCATTCATGAAGTTTCATTCATGATTTCGATCATTTTTTTTTAAAGGAGAGATAATTTTTAACTCATTCCAGTGTGTCTATAATTCATATAATTATATTTTATTTGAGTTATCTGCTTTTTCCTGGAGTAGGGTACACCTTTTCAAGATATAGAAAAATAAAAAGTATCACTTGGTATCTAAACAGTGATAATCAGTGGAAGGTTTTGTTAAAATCACCCACATTCCCACAACCTAGTCATTTATTTTTATTCTTTTTTCTTACTCCTTGGTAACACTCTTATTCTGATATATGGATGCACTATTTTAAAAGCTATCTTCATACCTGGAAAATTTATCTAAAGCACATATATGACAAAACAAAATAATGAAAATAATTAAGTGAACTATAAATATCTTTGTACTAGACTGATTGTAAATATGGAAGCATTGCAACAGATTTCTAGGGAAAATCTACCTTGTTGAATATGAATAATGTTGTGTAATATTCTCACTTCTATAGAGAATTGAAACAAAATAAATTATTAATAATGCTTAAATATTGAAAATCAGCTCCACCTCTAGAAATGAAAATCTAGTTTCTACTTTTAAAAATATATTGTTTTTCTTTAGCATTCTTGAAGCACTTCTAAACAGAGTTCACTGATAATATGTTAAGATTTCTCTTTAGATATGGAGAAACTACAGCTTAAAAATAATACCAAAGAAACCTCCACTCAGCAGAAACTTCAAAATTTCTATATAATTTGGACACATGCTATTTGAAGAGGTAATTGAAAATTTGGTATAGAAACTTCTTTGTCCTCATTCAATTTTGAGGACTCTGAAAGAACCCACAAGACAGAGGTTTGAAACAAAACATATGTTGTTTTAAATTAGGAAAATTTTTATAGAAAAAGACAGTACAAAACAATGAAATTAGAACCATTCTGTTTCAGGTTTCATGTACAAATACAATCTAATTTATCTAACTTACTTAAGTCAACATTTTCTCATATATTTAGAAGAGGTGCATGTGTGTATGTATGAATATTTTTGTCCATGTCTAAGAAAGGCAATGCCAAAGAATGCTCAAACTATCGCACAACTGCACTCATCTCACATGCTAGTAAAGTAATGCTCAAAATTCTCCAAGCAAGGCTTTGTGAATCATGAACTTCCTGATGTTCAAGCTGGTTTTAGCAAAGGCAGAGGAACCAGAGATCAAATTGCCAACATCTGCTGGATCACGGAAAAAGCAAGAGAGCTCCAGAAAAACATCTATTTCTACTTTATTAACTATGCCAAAGCCTTTGACTGTGCGGATCACAATAAACTGTGGAACATTCTTCAAAAAATGGGAATCCCAGAGCACCTGACCTGCCTCTTGAGAAATCTGTATGCAGGTCAGGAAGCAACAGTTAGCACAGGACATGGAACAACAGACTGGTTCCAAATAGGAAAAGGAGTATGTCAAGGCTGTATATTGCCACCCTGCTTATTTAACTTCTATGCAAAGTACATCATGAGAAACGCTGGTCTGGAATAAACACAAGCTGGAATCAAGATTGCCGGGAGAGATATCAATAACCTCAGATATGCAGATGACACCACCGTTATGGCAGAAAGTGAAGAGGAACTAAAAGGCCTCTTGATGAAAGTAAAAGAGGAGAGTGAAAAAGTTGGCATAAAGCTCAACATTCAAACAAGATCAACAAAGATCATGGCATCCAGTCCCATCACTTCATGGGAAATAGATGGAGAAGGAGTGGAAACAGTGTCAGACTTTATTTTTTGGGGGGCTCCCAAATCACTGCAGATGGTGACGGCAGCCATGAAATTAAAAGACACTTACTCCTTGGAAGAAAATTTATGAGCAGCCTAGATAGCATATTCAAAAGCAGAGACATTACTTTGCAGAATAAGGTCCGTCTAGTCAAGGCTACGGTTTTTCCAGTAGTCATGTATGGATGTGATAGTTGGACTGTGAAGAAGACTGAACGCCAAAGAAAAGCTTTTGAGCTGTGGTGTTGGAGAAGACTCTTGAAAGTCCCTTGAACTGCAAGGAGATCCAACCAGTCCATTCTGAAGGAGATCAACCCTGAGATTTCTTTGGAAGGAATGATGCTAAAACTGAAACTCCAGCACTTTGGCCACCTCATGCGAAGAGTTGACTCATTGGAAAAGACTCTGATGCTGGGAGGGATTGGGGGCAGGAGGAGAACAGGACAGCAGAGGATGAGATGGCTGGATGGTATCACTGACTCGATGGATGCGAGTCTGAGTGAACTCCTGGAGTTGGTAATGGACAGGGAGGCCTGGCATGCTACGATTCATGGGGTCACAAAGAGTCAGACACGAATGAGTGACTGAACTATACTGAACTGAAGAAATCCACCTGTCAATTGAGCTTTCTCATAACATGCAAGTTATTACTTAGGTCTCCTGAACACGTGCGTTCTAAATAGGATGCTGAGCTCTCTCAGCATCGCTATCAGCAAAGGAGTAAATATTGGACAGACTACACTCCTCTTTGTTGTATATTGTAATTATATTTCACATTCTCCACGCAAGACTTCCCAAGATTATCAAACATTACTCTCAGGGGAACTTCAAAGCAATGCAAATAATTTGTAATTGAATGTTAAATTCCTATAATTTTGGAATCCTCATTGATCTACCAGGCGGCTTGCACCCACGAACTAAGCGCAGCTGAGAGGAGCTACACCACGTCCGAGGTCAGGGGCAATGGCTGAGAGTGCCAGGCTGCAACGGCGCAAGAATGGCCTAGAGAAGCTACCCTGTGTCCCAGGTCAGGGTCAATGGCCTAGAGGAGCCACCCCGCGTCTGAGGCCAGGGACGGTGGCTGAGAGCAGCCACCCTGCATCCGAGGCCAGGGGCAATGGCTGAGAGGAGCCACCCCGAATCCGAGGCCAGGGGTGGCGGCCGAAAAGAACAACCCCACGTCCAAGGAGTGGTGGCTGCGAGGGCGCAGGAGGGCCTAGAGGAGACATCCCGCATTGAAGGTCAGGAAGGGTGGCGGTGAGGAGATACCCCTCATCCAAGGTAAGGAGCAGTGGCTGAGCTTTGCTGGAGCAGCCATATAGAGATACCCCACGCCCAAAGTAAGAGAAACCCAAGTAAGATGGTAAGTGTTGCAAGAGGGCATCAGAGAGCAGACACACTGAAACCATACTCAACAGAAAACTAGTCAATTTGATCTCACTAGGACCACAGCCTTGTCTAACTCAATGAAACAAAGCCATGCCCGTGGGGCAACCCAAGATGGGCGGGTCATGGTGAAGAGGTCTGACAGAATGTGGTCCACTGGAGAAGGGAATGGAAAACCACATCAGTATTCTTGCCTTGAGAACCCCATGGACAGTATGAAAAGGAAAAATGATAGGATACTCAAAGAGGAACTCCCCAGGTCTTTATATGCCCAAAATGCTACCGGAGATCAGTGGAGAAATAAATCCAGAAGGAATGAAGGGTTGGAGCCAAAGCAAAAACAATACCGAGCTGTAGATGTGACTGGTGATAGAAGCAAGATCAAATGCTCTATAGAGAAACACTGCATAGGAACCTGGAATGTCAGGTCCATGAATCAAGGCAAATTGGAAGTGGTCAAACAAGAGATGGCAAGGGTGAACGTTGACATTCTAGAAATCAGCAAACTAAAATACTGGAATGGGTGAATTTAACTCAGATGACCATTATATCTACTACTGCGGGCAGGAATCCCTCAGAAGAAAAGGAGTAGCCATCATGGTCAACAAAAGAGTCTGAAATGCAGTACTTGATGCAATCTCAAAAATGACAGAATGAACTCTGTTAGTCTCCAAGGCAAACCATTCAATATCACGGTAATCCAAGTCTATGCCCCAACCAGTAACGCTGAAAAGCTGAAGTTGAAGGGGTCTATAAAGACCTACAAGACCTTTTAGAACTAACACCCCCAAAAGATGTCCTTTTCATTATAGGGGACTGGAATGCAAAGGTAGGAAGTCAAGAAACACCTGAGGTAACAGGCAAGTTTGGCCTCGGAATGTGGAATGAAGCAGGGCAAAGACTAATAGAGTTTTGCCAAGAAAATGCACTGGTCATAGCAAACACCCTCTTCCAACAACACAAGAGAAGACTCTACACATGAACATCACCAGATGGTCAACACCAAAATCAGATTGATTATATTCTTTGCAGCCAAAGAAGGAGAAGCTCTATACAGTCAACAAAAACAAGATCGGGAGCTGACTGTGGCTCACATCATGAGCTCCTTATTGTCAATTCAGACTTAAATTGAAGAAAGTAGGGAAAACCACTAGACCATTCAGGTATGACCTAAATCAAATCCCTTATGATTATACAGTGGAAGTGAGAAATAGATTTAAGGGTTTAGATCTGATAGAGTGCCTAATGAACTATGGATGGAGGTTCGTGACAGTGTACAGGAGACAGGGATCAAGACCATCCCCACGGAAAAGAAATGCAAAAAAGCAAAATGGCTGTCTGCACAGACCTTACAAATAGCTGTGAAAAGAAGAGAGGTGAAAAGCAAAGGAGAAAAGCAAAGATATAAGCATCTGAATGCAGAGTTCCAGAGAATAGCAAGAAGAGATAAGAAAGCCATCTTTAACGATCAATGTAAAGAGATAGAGGAAAACAACATAATGGGAAAGACTAGAGATCTTTTCAAGAAAATTAAAGATACCAAGGGATCATTTCATGCAAAGATGGGCTCGATAAAGGACAGAAATGATATGGACCTAACAGAAGCAGAAGATATTAAGAAGTGGTGTCATGAACACAGAAGAACTGTACAAAAAAAGATCTGCATGACCTGGACAATCACGGCGGTGTGATCACTCACCTAGAGCCAGACACCCTTGAATGTGAAGTCAAGTGGGCCTTAGAAAGCATCACTATGAACAAAGCTAGTGGAGGTGATGGAATTCCAGTTGAGCTATTTCAAATCCTGAAAGATGATGCTGTGAAAGTACTACACTCAATATGCCGGCAAATTTGGAAAACAGCAGTGGCCACAGGACTGGAAAAGTCAGTTTTCATTCTAATCCCAAGGAAAGGCAGTGCGAAAGAATGCTCAAACTACCACACAATCACATTCATCTCACATGCTAGTAAAGTAATGCTCAAAAATCCTCCAAGCCAAGCTTTAGCAATACGTGAACGGTGAACTTCCTGATGTTCAAGCTGGTTTTAGCAAAGGCAGAGGAACCAGAGATCAAATTGCCAACATCTGCTGGATCATGGAAAAAGCAAGAGAGTTCCAGAAAAACATCTCTTTCTGCTTTATTGACTATGCCAAAGCCTTTGACTGTGTGGATCACATGAAACTGTGGAAAATTCTTCAAAAAATGGGAATACCAGACCACCTGACCTGCTTCTTGAGAAATCTGTATTCAGGTCAGGAAGCAACAGTTAGAACAGGACATAGAACAACAGACTGGTTCCAAATAGGAAAAGGAGTACATCAAGGCTATATATTGCCACCTTGCTTATTTAACTTCTATGCAAAGTACATCATGAGAAACGCTGGTCTGGAATAAACACAAGCTGGAATCAAGATTGCCAGGAGAGATATCGATAACCTCAAATATGCAAATGACACCACCCTTATGGCAGAAAGTGAAGAGGAACAAAAAGCCTCTCGATGAAAGTGAAAGAGGAGAGTGAAAAAGTTGGCTTAAAGCTCAACATTCAGAAAACGAAAATTATGGCAACCGGTACCATCACTTCATGGGAAATAGATGGAGAAACAGTGAAAACGGTGTCAAACTTTATCTTTTGGGGCTCCAAAATCATTGCAGATGGTGACCACAGCCATGAAATTAAAAGACGCTTACTCCTTGGAAGAAAAGTTATGAGCAGCCTAGATAGCGTATTCAAAAGCAGAGACATTACTTTGCCGAGTAAGGTCCGTCTAGTCAAGGGTATGGTTTTTCCAGTAGTCGTGTACGGATGTGAGAGTTGAACTATGAAGAAGGCTCAGCACTGAAGAATTGATGCTTTTGAACTGTGGTGTTGGAGAAGACAATTGAGAGTCCCTTAGACTGCAAGGAGATCCAACCAGTCCATTCTGAAGGAGATCAGCCCTGGGATTTCTTTGAAAGGAATGATGCCAAAGCTGAAACTCCAGTACCTTCGCCACCTCATGGGAAGAGTTGACTCATTGGAAAAGAATCTGATGCTGCAAGGGATTGGGGGCAGGAGGGAAAGGGGACGACAGAGGGTGACATGCCTGGATGGCGTCACTGACTCGATGGACATGAATCTGAGTGAACTCCAGGAGTTGGTGATGGACAGGGAGGCCGGATGTTCTGCAGTTCATGGGGTCGCAAAGAGTCGAACATGACTGAGTGACTGAATTGAACTGAACTGATTCATCTACCAATTCAAAGATCTTGTTGGCCATCACCCTCTTTGGTAGTTGCCTTTCTGCCATGTTGCAGGCCTACTTTCACTTCCCCTCCTCACTTCTTATTTATCTCTTTGTGTTCCCTTATGTGTCGTCTTTTCTAACTTTCCTCACTGCCTTTTAATGCTTTATCCAGAGATGTTTCTGAACCATTTTCCCTCTCTCTCTCTCTAATCCCCATCCCCTGGGTCAATTCATTTTCTTTTGTGCTCCAATTTTGTCACTTTTTTACTTCCAACTCACATCATCATACTTTATTTTGGTTCTTTATCTTCCTCTTAAAAGGAGCATATGAAGATATTCTTAATTGAATACAAATCCTTCTTAAGAGAAACTCTGGTTCTAGCTAGTAGAACAATAATTCCTTCAATACAATGCACAAATAATCATTTTATGTACAACAAAAAGTAAATTTATAGTGGCATGTGGGTAAATCTCCTTTTCACATAAATGAAAATGTCACTTATTATTATGCCTTGTAATCACAATAATTTGTTAAATTATATAATTTGAATATTCTTTGTGTTTGTAAAAATGCTAAGTAGCTTGGAAAATTATGTATTGTGATTGGAATCTTGCATTCATATATGAGTATTAGTTTGAAAAATTAGGGCAACAGAGCTCATAAAATGTCAGCTTTGTGTCTTTAAAATTATTTTGAAATGCTGAAAACAAGCAAAGGATATAAAGTACACAAGCCTCCAATACCAACATACCATCCAGTTTGCCTGCAAAATTTGACACCTCCCTCTAGGGCATCACCATTCTTTCTAGAAAGATAGATAAATAGGGAAAGAGATTGATATATACATAATTTTAAGGCTATACAATATATGTATTTTTATATTTAGCAGTTTGTAGTTATACATTCAATGTTTTATTTTATATAAATCATGTGACGTTTTATATATTTCTTCAGAAATGTTAATCTTAATCTATTCAATGTGTGTACATAATTAAATGCCTGGCAACAGAGAGAAGACTGTGTTTGGATTACATTTGTAATAATTCTCAATATTTTTTTTATTCTAGTGTCATAAATCATATTAGCTTTTAAAGATTAGTTTGTGCAGTATTTCCCTGTATTAGAGCTCAAAGTCTTACTAGTTTTAAAACTAGTGGAGCTCACAAATGTGTTTAACATTTTATGCTAGCCAATTTTTATATATCTGCAACTAATTAATTATTCACTGAATGAATGTAAAGGTGTATGTACCTGCTTTATTTACTGCAGATTTTTTACATATCAAGTGCGCGCTTCAGTGGATTTTAGCATATTTTCTATGTTTTGCAACTATCTTGTGTCAAGTCACTTCAGTCGTGTCTGACTCTTTGTGACCTCATGGACTGTTGCTGACTAGGCTCTTCTCTCCATGGGATTCTCCAGGCAAAAATGCTGGAGTGGGTTGCCATTTCCTCCTCCAAGGGGACCTTTCCAACCCAGGGTTCAAACTAGCATTTCCAGTGGCTCTTACATTGCAATCGGATTCTTTACCACTGAGCTACAAGGGAAACAACTATTTTACCTACCTAATTTCATAGCAAACACCTCCTCCCCCCCAAAAAAAAAAATCTCTTGTACCTATTAGCATTTAGTTTCAATACTCCTTTCCTTTGTCCCCTGACAACCAGTAACCAACTTTCTTTCTCTATGGAGTTTCCTAATTTGAGCTTTTCATATAATAAATTCATACATTATGCAGCCTTTTCTTCCTAACTTCTTTTAGTTAACATAAATTGTCAATGTTCATTGATATTGTAACATCTAATTGTGCTAGTGTCCTTTCTTTCATTGAATACTATTTCATTATGTGGATTTACCACATTTATTTATTCATTTATCAGCTATTTCTTCACTTTTTGGTTGTTACAAATAATGTTGCTATGAACATCTGTGTACAAGTTTTTATTTGTGAACATATGTTAGGGTCTGTATTTACCTAGGATTGGAATTGCTGGGTCATATAACAATTGTGAATTGAATTTTGTAAAAATTTCTGTATTCTTCTTCCATTATCACTAGCAAAATGGGTGGCGGTGGTTTAGTCGCTAAGTTGTGTCTGACTCTTGTGACCCCATGGACTGTATCCTGTCGGGTTCCTCTATCCACAGGATTTTTCAGGCAAAACTGTTGGATTGGGTTGTCATTTCTTTCTCCAGGGGATCTTCCTGATCAAGAGCTTGAACCCAGGTCTCCTGCACTCCAGGCAGATTCTTTGCCGACTGAGCTACTTGGAAGAAACATGGAAGGATTCCATTTTCTCCACATCCTTGTGTCTCCTTATTACTTTCAGTTATTTTGATTATAGTCCATCCTAGCTGGTGCAGAGTGGTATCTCATTTTGGTTTTCATTTGCATTCACTTAATTATTAGTGATATTAGCGTCTTTTCACTTGCTTATGGATCGCTATCATATTTCCTTTAAAGAAATCTCTACTCATATAATTTCCTTGTTTTAAAATTGGATTATACATCTTATTGTTGAGTTTCAAGAGTTATAAATTTTATATACTAGATTTTTATCAGAAATATAATTTGCAATAATTTTCACCCATTATGTGGGTTTTCTTTTCAGTTTATAGTATTCTTCAATGCACAGATGTTTTAACTTAAAATTAAATTTATCTACTTTTTGATTACTTGTTGTACTTTTGTTGTTATATGTGCTTTTATGATGGCTCAGATGGAAAAGAATCTTCCAGTAATTTGGGAGGCTGGGATTTGATCCCTGGGTCAGGAAGATTCCTTGTAGAAGGGAGTTGCAACCCACTCCAGTATGCTTGCCTGGAAAATTCTATGGACAGTAGAGACTGGCGGGCTACAGTCCATGGGTTTTGCATAAGAGTCGGATATGACTGAGCAACTATCACTTTGGTGTTACATCTTAGTTGCATAAAGTCTTACAGATCCATCTTTGCCTTCAACTGAGATCTTGATTGCCTGAATCCAGGGTGAGGAACTCCGCCCATGGCGAAGGTCATGAGGAAGGAGGCTTGTCATACACAAAGGCATGATCAAGCCTCAGGAAACCCCCTGTTCCTGAGCATCTACCCCCAAAACCAGAGTCTGTTTTATGCTCTCACCTACACCTTTGACATTACAGGAGGTTCTCCCCCATCACCATTTCTCTCGGAGAAGGAGTAAACGTGCAGGTCCAAGTCAATAAAAATTCCTGGCCATGACAAGAGTGTTTCAACTTACGAACTCCTCTGAAGGTTATCTAGCTCGCCTGTATAGGTTCATCCGGCCACATGTGATTGTTTACAGCCTCCCAACCTGAGAGGCACGAGATATTTTAGACTTACTAAAGGCAAATTCTTTGGGGAGTTAGAAATTGTTAGTTTAGTGGGTTGGTTAGGAATTATATTGGTGAAAGGTTTTTCATTTGTTTGCCAATAATTGCTACTAATTCCCTGCCCTAAGTGGGACAAGGGTGTCTCAGGTCAAATCTCTCTGGTGGCAAACTAGCTTGTGTGACAGGATTATCCATGCTCCTGCCACTACACACATGATTGTTTACTACCTCTCAACCATAAACTGTGATATTGAATGGTTTGCCTTGGAGACGAACAGAGATGATTCTGTCGTTTCTGAGATTGCATCCAAGTACTGCATTTCAGACACTTTTGTTGACCATGATGGCTACTCCATTTCTTCTGAGGGATTCCTGCCCGCAGTAGTAGATATAATGGTCATCTGAGTTAAATTTACCCATTTCAGTTCATTTTAGTTCGATGATTTCTAGAATGTCGATGTTCACTCTTGCCATCTCTTGTTTGACCACGTCCGATTTTCCTTGATTCATGGACCTGACATTCCAGATTCCTATGCAATATTGCTCTCTACAGCATCAAATCTTGCTTCTATCACCAGTCACATTCACAGCTGGGTATTGTTTTTGCTTTGGCTCAATCCCTTCATTCTTTCTGGAGTTATTCCTCCACTGGTCTCCAGTAGCATATTGGGCACCTAATGACCTAGGGAGTTCCTCTTTTGGTATCCTATCATTTTGCCTTTTCATACTGTTCATGGGGTTCTCAAGGCAAGAATACTGAAATGGCTTGCCATTCCCTTCCCCAGTGGACCATATTCTGTCAGGTTTTATGAAGACCTACAAGATCTTTTAGAAGTAACACCCCAAAAAGATGTCTTTTTCATTATAGCGGACTGGAATACAAAAGTAGGAAGTCAAGAAACACCTGGAGTAACAGGCAAATTTGGCCTTGGTATGCGGAATGAAGCATGGCAAAGACTAATAGAGTTTTGCCAAGAAAATGCACTGGTCAAAGCAAACATCCTCTTCCAACAACACAAGAAAAGACTTTACACATGGACATCACCAGATGGTCAACACCGAAATCAGACTGATTATATTCTTTGCAGCCAAAGATGGAGAAGCTCTATACAGTCAACAAAAACAAGACCGGGAGCTGACTGTGGCTCAGATCATGAACTCCTTATTGCCAAATTCAGACATAAATTGAAGAAAGTAGGGAAAACTGCTAGACCATTCAGGTATGACCTAAATCAAATCCCTTATGATTATACAGTGGAAGTGAGAAATAGATTTAAGGGTTTAGATCTGATAGAGTGCCTGATGAACTATGGATGGAGGTTCGTGACAGTGTACAGGAGACAGGGATCAAGACCATCCCCATGGAAAAGAAATGCAAAAAGCAAAATGGCTGTCTGTGCAGACTTTACAAATTGCTGTGAAAAGAAGCGAGGCAAAAAGCAAAGGGGAAAAGCAAAGATATAAGCATCTGAATGCAGAGTTCCAAAGAATGGCAAAGAGAGATAAGAAAGCCTTCTTCAGTGATCAATGCAAGGAAATAGAGGAAAACAACAGAATGGGAAAGACTAGAGATCTCTTCAGGAAAATTAGAGATAGCAAGGGATCATTTCATGCAAAGATGGGCTCTATAAAGGACAGAAATGGTATGGAGCTAACAGAAGCAGAAGATATTAAGAAGAGGTGGCAAGAATACACAGAAGAACTGTACAAAAAAGATCTTCATGACCCAGATGATCATGATGATGTGATCACTAATCTAGAGCCAGACATCTTGGAATGTGAAGTCAAGTGGGCCTTAGAAAGCATCACTACAAACAAAGCTAGTGGAGGTGATGCAATTCCAGTTGAGCTGTTTTAAATCCTGAAAGATGATGCTGTGAAAGCGCTGCACTCAATATGCCAGCAAATTTGGAAAACTCATCAGTGGCACAGGACTGGAAAAGGTCAGTTTTCATTCCAATCCCAAAGAAAGGCAATGCAAAAGAATGCTCAAACTACCGCTCAATTGCACTCATCTCACATGCTGGTAAAGTAATGCTCAAAATTCTCCAAGCCAGACTTCAGCAATACGTGAACCATGAACTCCCTGATGTTCAAGCTGGTTTTAGAAAAGGCAGAGGAATCAGAGATCAAATTGCCAACATCTGCTACATCATGGAAAAAGTGAGAGAGTTCCAGAAAAACATCTACTTCTGCTTTATTGACTATGCCAAAGCCTTTGACTGTGTGGATCACAATAAACTGTGGAAAATTCTGAGAGAGATGGAATACCAAACCACCTGACCTGCCTCTTGAGAAATCTGTATGCAGGTCAGGAAGCAACAGTTAGAACTGGACATGGAACAACAGACTGGTTCCAAATAGGAAAAGGAGTACATCAAGGCTGTATATTGCCACCGTGCTTATTTGTCTTCTATGCAGAGTACATCATGAGAAACGCTGGACTGGAAGAAACACAAGCTGGAATCAAGATTGCTGGCAGAAATATCAATAACCTCAGATAGCAGATGACACCACCCTTATGGCAGAAAGTGAAGAGGAACTAAAAAGCCTCTTGATGAAAGTGAAAGAAGAGAGTGAAAAAGTTGGCTTAAAGCTCAACATTCAGAAAATGAAGATCATGGCATCTGGCCCCATCACTTCATGGGAAATAGATTGGGAAATAGTGGAAACAGTGTCAGACTTTATTTTTGGGGGCTCCAAAATCACTGCAGATGGTGACTGCAGCCATGAAAGTAAAAGACACTTACTCCTTGGAAGAAAAGTTATGACCAACCTAGATAGTATATTCAAAAGCAGAGACATTACTTTGCCAACTAAGGTCTGGCTAGTCAAGGCTATGGTTTTTCCTGTGGTCATGTATGGATGTGAGAGTTGGACTGTGAAGAAGGCTGAGTGATGAAGAATTGATGCTTTTGAGCTGTGGTGTTGGAGAAGCCTCTTGAGAGTCCCTCAGACTGCAAGAAGATCCAATCAGTCCATTCTGAAGGAGATCAACCCTGGGATTTCTTTGGAAGAAATGATGCTAAAGCTGAAACTGCAGTACTTTGACCACCTCTTGTGAAGAGTTGACTCATCGGAAAAGACTCTGATGCTGGGAGGGATTGGGGGCAGGAGGAGAAGGGGACGACCGAGGATGAGATGGCTGGATGACATCACGGGCTCAATGAATGTGAGTCTGAGTGAACTTCGGGAGATGGTCATGGACAGGGAGGACTGGCGTGCTGCGATTCATGGGGTCGCAAAGAGCCAGACATGACTGAGACTGAACTGAACTGAACTGAACTGAACCATAAACAGCAGAGAGTTTGGAGTATTTTGAAAGTCTTAATTAGCATAGGGCTTTTCTCATTGTTGAATCATGATTGCCGCCAGGCCTCCATATCCTTAGGCACCTGGGAATATATTAATCAATGTATTTGGAATATAGAAAAGGAAATATAGTAGTTTTTAAGGTTAGCAATAATAGACTTTTTGAGTTACTGAATTTTCTCTTTTGTAATATATCACTGTAATTTGTTATAAATCACGGTGTCCTTGTTATTCAAAAATGTAACTTTATCACTATCTTAAAACTAAATAGATCTTAAGGGGAACATTGGTGAAAGGATTTTCATTTGTTGAGCTGATGTTTGCTGCTAAATCTCCATATTCCCTTCCCTTATAATAAATATAACAAGCATATAGAAGTAATAAGTATTAACCTTTAAGCGTATAGGAGAAATAAGTATTCACCTTTAAGATTAATCATGTTAACCTTGGGTTAAATAAATTCCTTTCTTGACTGTAATTCACTACACCCTCACCCTATAGGAATGCAACTTTATTTCGAGGGTGGTGCCTGGTTTAAGAAAAAACATCCTTGGAAAAAAATAAGTTTTTTGGTTATCAGAAAGAAAGGGTTGGAAAATGTCAGCAGGTCTCATGGCCAGAAGATGATGTAAACCCCTAAGATCTTTTTTTACGTAAAGCACCTGATTTTGATAAAGTTCCGGGCTGCTGACCCCCACGTGACTCTGTATTCATCCCTATGTGTAACCAAAGGTATATAAGCAAACCCCAAAATAAAGAAATTGGATCAGCTTCCAGAAAGACTGATTCCCTCATGTCTTTCTTTCTTGCTCCCCATTTTTCTGGCTGAATTCCCATCTGGACCGTGGGTGCTTGCCATGTCTACTTACTTGTCCCGGCTTTCAAGCCCATGAGAGAAGGAGCCCAAGGAGGGGCACCTTCCGATATTCACGTGGCACCGGTGGCCCAATGTAGATGGTGCAAATTCCTTGTCTTGGAATTTTGTTGGTATCCCACGTAAACCAAGTTATTCAGCCTCTTTTTCTCTCCTACTATTTTCTGGCCGAATTCCCATCTGATGCATGGGTACCCACCAAGCCTGCTAATTTTGCCTGGGCTTCTAAGAGCAGATCAGGGGGGCCTCAGTGCTTCCTCTCCTTTGGGAGAACGGGAAGACGCCTGAGGCCTGCATAGGTAGTGATTGGTATTCTACGTGAACCAGGTTATTCAGCCTCTTTTTCTCTGCTAATTTTCTAATTCCTCTCTATCTGTAATTAAATAAGTTATTTCCAAGGATGCCGACTCTGTCCCCACCTTTGAATTCCCTGGATCCACTGGCGCTGGACCCCGGCACTTGATCTTGTTAGCTCTTAGAGAGGAATTTGTTTAAACTCTATCAGTTAATTTTTGTATGTTGTGTGAGGCAGGTATACAGATTTACTCTTTTGCCTGTGGATATAAAGGTGTTTCTGCACCATTTGTGGAAAATACTACTCATGCCATACTGGATAGTTTTTACACCCTTGTTGAAATCAAATGATCATAAATACATGTATTTATTTCTGGGGTCTCAGTTGTATTCTGTTAGGATACCTGTTTATCATTATGTCAGTAATAATGTCTTGGTTACTGTATTTTGCAGTATATCTGGTAGTGAGGAAATGAATGCTCCAACTATGCTCTTTTTCAAAATTATTTTGACTATGCTCTGTATCCTCAATTCCATATAAATTTTAAGGCCAGATTTCAATTTCTTTATAAAAGAAAGGCTACTGGAATTTTGATAGTGCTTGACTAAATCTATAGATACATTTGTGGAGGATTATAATTTTAACAATAATAGATCTTCTAATCTATGATCACAGAATGTTTTTCCAATTTTTTATTCCCAACTTTTTGAGGGCTAATTGACTAATATAACTATATATATTTAAAGGGTGCAACATTATTTAATAATATACATATAGATTGTGGAATGATTACCAATATCAATATAATTAACATACCCATCAAATCACAGAGCTAATTCTGTGTGTGTGTGGTAATAATATATAATATTTATTCTCAGCAAGTATGTAACACTGTATTATTAAGTATAATTACCATGCTGTACATTAGATCATGATAATTTATTTTACTTATAGCTGAAATTCTGTAGCTTTTGACCTATATCTCTTCATTTACCTTTTCCAGAAATGGAATTGCTGGGTAAAACGGTAGGTCTACTTTTAGCTTCTTGGCATACCAATGGTATTAACAGCTCCATTTTTAGTTTCTTGGCAAATTTTCATCCTGTTTTCCATATTGGCAGTATACATTTACATTCCTAACAATGGTGTACAACATTTCTTTTTAATTCCACGTCATCACAAACACTTGTTTGTTTCATTTAGTGGCTCAGTCCTGTCCAACTCTTTGCAACCTTATGGATGGACTGTAGCTGGCCAGACTCCTCTGTCCATGGGTTTTCTCTTCAAGAATACTGGCGTGGGTTACCATTTCCTTCTCCAGACAAACCTTTGTTAGCTTTTGTCTTTTTGATAACAAGCATCCTAATTGATATGATATGACATCTTATTATTATTATTTTTTTTTGCATTTCCCTGATAATTAGTGATACTGACACTTTTAAATGTACATATTGAGCATTTATATGTCTCCCTTTTGGAATATATCTATTCAGGTTCTTTGTCTGCTTTTTAATTGGGTTATTATTTTTTATTTTTTACTGAGCATATGAGATATTTATATATATATCGGATATTAACACCTTGTTGTTGTTTAGTCAGTAAGTTATGGCTACATTTTTCATGGGATTTCCCAGTCAAGAATACTTGAGTGGGTTGCCATTTCCTCCTCCAGGGGATCTTCCCAACCCAAAGATTGAACCTGAATCTCCTGCTTGGCAGGAGGACTCCTGGCCACTGAGCCACCAGGGAAGCCCCAATATGCAAATATTTTCTCTCAGCCTATATACTGCCTTTTCATTTTGTTCATGGTTTTCTTTGCAGAAGAAACTGAAAAGTTTCTTTTCTACATCAAACTTAAAGTTTGAAAGTTTGATGTAGAATGGAGGCAGTCCCACTTGTTTATTTTTGCTTTTGTTGCCTTTGTTTTAGGTGCCAAATCCAAAAAATCATTTCTAAGACCAATATTAAGAAGCTCACTGCCTCTATTTTCTTCTAGAAATTGTATGATTTTTGGTTTTGCATCAAAGCCTTTGATACTTTTTGAATTATGTTTTGTTAGTGGTTTCCTGGTTTTCAAGAACCTGCCTGACAATGAAGAAGACATAAGAGAATTGGGTTCAGTCCCTGGGTTGGGAAGATCCCCTGTAGAGGGCATAGCAACCCACTCCAGTATTCTTGTCTGGAGAATCCCGTGGAAAAAGAGCCTAGCAAGCTACTGTTTATATGTTGCACAGAGTCGAACATGACTGACATGATTTAGCTCAGTGGTGTAAGGTAGAGGTCCAGCTTCATTCTTTCTTTACGGACATCTAGTTTTCTCCACCCCATTTTTTGAAGACTATGTTTTCTCCTTTGTATGTTTTTGGTACCCTTAATAAGAAATTAATTGACTGTGAATGTGAGGAATTATTTCTTGGCTCTCTAGTCTGGCCCACTGATCTATGTGTTTGTTTTTGTGCCAGTGCCATACTGTTGATTGTGTTTATTTTTATAATTTTTTGTAGTTAAGCTGCAATCTGTTTGTATTTAAGAGTATAAGTCTTACAATTCTTTTTTAACGACAATTTCTAAGTGTGATGTTACTTTCAATGCTATCACATATAGAAATATAATAGGTAGAAGGAGAAGAGGCCACCAGAGTATGAGATGGCTACATGGCATCATCGATGCAAAGGACATGAGCTTGGGCAAACTCTAGGAGATGGTGAAGGACAGGGAGGCCTGGCATGCTGCAGTCCATGGGGTCATGATGAGTCAGACAAGACTGAGTGAACAATAACAACATATATAGAAATTAATTCTTGTTTGTTTTTAGATTTTTCTGTGATAGTGTATTAAAATACAATTGATTTTTATATATTAATTGTGTATCCTGCTCTAATATGTTTTATAGCTCTTAACTTTTTAATATATAAAATTATCACATCTCCAAATAATTTTTGTTCTTCTGTTCTAATATTTTTCTTACTTTTTGTTTTTTAATCTAACTGCCCTAGCTAGAACCTTCAGTGTAAGGTAAAATAAAAAGGGAGGAAAAAAGAACTTCCTTGTTGCTTTTTATCCATGATCTTGGAAAGATTTCAGGCTTTCATAGTTAAGTATGATGTTAGCTGTGGTTTCTCTTATGGATGTTCATTTTCAAATTGAGGCTGTTTCTTTCTACTCCTATTTTTGAGTACTTTTAAAATCATACTGTGTTGCGTTTTGCAACATGCTTTCTTCTGTATCTTGGAGATCATGTCTTCCCCATATGTATTTCATCACACTAATACTTCAATTTCATTAACATGGTAAATACAATACTTGAATGTTGTAAGTGGAGTCACCTTATACTCCTGGATAAATCCCATTTGGTCATGATGTAAAATCCTTTTAACACCAGGTTTCTGGATTTCTTTGCCAGTATTTGTTAAATATATTTTCCATCTATATTCACAAAGGATGCTAGTATGTAGCTTTTTTTTCGGGGGGGGGGTTGTTTTTGTTGTTTGTTTCTTGTAATGTCTATTTCTGGCTTTGATAAAAGCTAATGAGTTATATAATGGGTTATGTGGAAAAACTTAATGAACTGATTCTTCCTCTTCTATATTTTTGAAATGTTTTTTTTTTAAAAAGTGTTGTTTTTTCTTTAAATAATTTATAGAACTAAGTGAATTAAAGTGGTCCTGCTCTTTTCCTGCTGAAAAATAGATATTCAGGTTTTTATTTTTAAAGGTCTTTTTTATTATTTTATCTTACTCATTTACTTTTGAATATTATGACCTCCATCTCTTTACTTGTTATAGGCCTATTTAGATTTTCTTTTCTTGTTAGATTAATTTTGGTAGCTTGTGTGCTTTTAGGTATTGTTCAATTTCATTTTAGTTACCTAATTTTTCAAAATATTCCCTTGTCATCCTTTTTATCATCTTATCTTTGCATGGTAGTAGTAATGTCTTTTCTTTCATTCCTACTTTTATATTTGAGCCTTCTCGACTTTTCCATAATTAGTTATGGTGAAATGTTGCCAAATTCATTGATATTTTAAGGAAGCAAATTTTGACATTTTGCATTCAATGATTTTTTTTTTAATTTTCTATTTCATTTACCGCTTCTCTAATACTTACAATCTCTTTCCTTCTAACTTTGGCTTTAGGTTGCTTTTCACCCCCTGTCCCAGTTCCTTAACATGTAAAAGTTATTGAGGGTCTTTTTTATGGCCTTTTATATTTTCTAGTCTTAAGACTATCCCAAGTATGTTTGAGAAGAATATGTATGTCTATTTGTTATATGATGTTGTTCAATGTTTGCTGATTTTCTGCATATTCTGTTATTGATAGTGGATATTGAAATCTTCAATTATCATAATTTGTCTATTCCTCACTTCACTTCTATTTGTTGTTGTTGTTTAGTTGCTAAGTAGTGTCCAAATTTTTTGAGAAAATCCATGAGCTTTATCCTGCCAGACTCCTCTGTCCATGGAATTTCCCTGGCAAAAATACTGGCATGGGCTGTCATTGCCTTCTCCAGGGGACCTTTCCAACCCAGGGATTGAACCCACATCTTGTACATTGGCAGACAGATTCTCTACTGCTGAGCTCACTTGCTAGTTTTTGTTTAATGTATTTTGGAACTCTGTTTTCATTGCAAATATATGATTTTAATTGTTATATATTCTTGAAGGAACGAAATTTTATAATTTATAATGTCTGTCTTTGTCTCTAGTAGTAATTTATGTTTTAAAACCTATTTTATAAAATGTTCATGCAGCCATTCCAGCTCTCATTTGAGTAGTGTTTGCCTCTAATACATTTTTCAATCATTTTAATTTCAACCTATTTGTATTTTTTAATATAAAGTGAATCACTTGAAAACATCTTATAGTTAAACCGTTATATATTTATCTTTTCTTCTGCTGTCTGTTTTTTTAATTGGAGACTTTATTACATTTATATTTAATTTAATACTGACTTAATTTCAAAAAATATACAACTTTGCTCCTGTATATGTTCATCTCTAGCCTTTATGCTGCTATTGTTAAGATTTCACCTATATACATTGTGTGATCATTTAAAGTTATTTTTGCTTATTTTGATACAATCATCTTTTAAATCACATAGAAAATATTTACAAACAAAAATATACTTATGTTGTATTTTATATTTCAAAATCCTATCTTAGAACAGTTAAATTTTGTGTTTAATTCTAATACTCATAACATGTATTGTATGCAGAGTTCATTAAGCCTTTTGCATGAGTAGATCAAATGCATGGAAATTTTGGACATTATTTCCTCACATATTCTTTCTTCCCATTGATTGCTCAGTCACTTCAGTCATGTCCAATTCTCTGCAACTCCATGGACCTTGGCCCACCAGGATCCTCTGTCCATGGGATTCTCCAGGCAAGAATACTGGAGTGGGTTGCCATTTCCTTCCCTTACTCTTTTCCTTATCCTTTTAAGTGAAGTGAAATAGAAACTCACTAAATCATGTCCAATTCTTTGTGACCCCATGGACTATATAGTCCATGGAATTCTCCAGGCCAGAATATTGGAGTGGACAGCTTTTCCCTTCTCCAGGGAATTTTCCCAACCCAGGGATCGAACCCAGATCATCTGCATTGCAGGCAGATTCTTTACCAGCTGAGCCACAAGGGAAATCCAAGAACACTGCAGTGGGTAGCGTATCATTTCTCCAGAGGGTCTTCCCTACCCAAGAATCTGAAGGGGGTCTCTTGCATTGCAGGTGGATTCTTTATCAATTCATCTTTCAGGGAAGTCCAAGAACCTCACAAGGGAAGCCCAAGAATTCTTTTAAGCCTTCCAAATATATAGATACTGTTATGGTTGATTGTGTTCCAATGGTCTCAGGGATTTTTCAGTTTGCTCTATTCTTATTTTTCTGTTCTTTAACTTACATTATCTCTCTGTCTACAATGTATAATATATATAAAAGTATAAGTTACACCTAATATATAATACATCACTGTTCCGACCAAATTATAATTTCATTTCTGATTGAATTATAATCCATATAATATTCTTTACCCACTCTACCTTTTTTTGTTTTCTCTTATTTTTGATTTTGGGTTACTGTTAACTTACCAGGCTCTTTAAAATTATTTATCACCATGTATTAAAATGGAAAATACATAAGTACAATGTATTTGAACTGAGGAAACTCAAAATCTAGGATTTGAAAATACAGCATGACCATTTCCATGTAAATTTTTAAATAATAATATAATAGATATTAGAGGACAAAATTCCAGGATTTATTATCTTTATCATGTTTATCATAAGAAACATCAAATATTTATTGACTCTATAATGGGCATAACACTGTGATGATATTAATTCTTGTTCACTTGCATGGAAATGTAAAAAACTTACTCCATTTCTTTTCATACAGTAATTTTTGAGACAAAGTTGTAAACTCATGATACAACTAATTTATCTTAACATATGATTTCTCTTGACATGTAGAAAAGTATACCATAAATCACTGTCCTACCTGCTTTATATAAAATTTCACTCTAGTACCAAAACCAAGAGTCTTTCATTCTACTACTTATATCTTATTTAGTTTGGGCTGGAGATAATACCAAAAACCCTTATTGAACCAAGACTTGGCTATGCTGAATACCTACTAAAGGTATCTAAGTTAAAAAAAAAAAAAAAAGTTCTGTTTGGGGCTTAAATTAGTAACAGCAGGAGAAAGTGCAGTGCAACAACCTTAAGAATAGGATTTCCCTTTTACAACATCTTTTCTCAACTCTTCTTTTCTTTAGAACCACAGGTAATCCACAATTGTATCTCAACTAAGTTTATTATGAAAGAATAGTGATAATAATAAACATTTGTAGAGTGTTTGCTGAATGCCAATCAGAGGCCTGTTTTGCTTATATTACTTTTATCATTTTCCCTATTAAAATATTTATGTCATAGCTGAGGAAACTGAGATTGTGAGAGGTAATTCAGTCACTGGTACACCATTATTACATTTCAGAGCTAGGGTTTAAACTCTTAAACAGACTAGATAGACTGTGTACTCTCAGCTTCTGTGTTAACCCTCAATTCTCTTCATACAACCATCTGCCACTAAACAACACTAAGAGCAAGGATATGCTTGTTATTATTAACTCTTTTGCTTTTTCTGGCTTAGGTAGGTAAATTTATGATTATTATATTTACAAGATTTTTCATGGGTAAATTTTTCCAGTCACTAAAATGTTTTTATTTTTATTATTAAAATAGCTATCTTATTTCTCTATGAAAAACTTTATTGTTTTCATGCATTTTGTCATCTCCCAAGAAAGGTAATAACAAACACAAGTATATATATATATGTATGACCTTAAAATTTAAATGGTAAAGATAATTATCTTTCTGTAAAATTTCATCTTTTTCTCTGACTTTATATACAGAGAAGCTCACACTTTTGGGATATTTATGGATAATTTTAGATTTCTATGTTATAGCAAACTCAAAATAATCATTGTCAAAAATTAACTTTGAAGCTGAAACTCCAATACTTTGACCACCTGATGTGAAGAGATGACTCATCTAAAAAGACTCTGATGTTGGGGAAGATTGAGGGCAGGAGGATAAGGGGAAGAGAGAGGATAAAATGGTTGGATGGCATCACCGACTCAATGTACATGGGTTTGGGTGGACTTCAGGGATTGGTGATGTACAGGGAGGCCTGGTGTGCTGCTGTTTATGGAGTTGCAAAGAGTCAGACATGACTGAGTGACTGAACTGAACTGAAGAAAGAGAGAATTTTATTTGAACCACTCTGAGGATTATATGAGCCACTCTGATAATCTTAGATGGCTATGAAAAGAAGGGAAACAAAAGACGAAGGAGAAAATGAAAGATATACCCATTTCAATGCAGAGTTCCAAAGAATAGCAAAGAGAGATAAGAAAGCCTTCCTCAGTGATCAATGCAAAGAAATAGAGGAAAACAATGGAATGGGAAAGATTAGAGATCTCTTCAAAAAAAATCAGAGATACAAAGGGAATATTTCATGCAAAGATGGACTTGATAAAGGACAAAAATGGTACGGACCTAACAGAAGCAGAAGATATTAAGAAGAGGTGGACAGAATACACAGAACTATACAAGACAGCTCTACACAACCCAAATAATCCTGATGGTGTGATCACTCATCTAGAGGAAGACATCATATAATGTTGTCGGGAGCCACGTTAGGCATTACTGACAAAATAGAGGCACGGCCCTAAACCCCCTCCCTTTGTTCTGTAGGCACAGACCTGGAGTGAAGGAGTTAGACTTTGTGATTCTGACTTGTTTTTGCCTTTCCTCAGGTGAGTTGACTGAAGAGAATATTAAGGTGCTTATTGTTTTTGAGAAGAGCATGAGAAGGCATAAAGACTTCTGCAGCTGTGCACAAAGAATAATTCATAAAGTTAATCACTGACATTTGTTCAAGGACTTTTACAAAAAAGTGATCCAGGGTGAGCACACAGGCTGCAGCTTGAAGCCATGGGAGGGATTGCTATCTGAAGTCCATTTGTGAGAAAAGTCTTTATGGCAAAGCAGTTTGCTGAATTTAGGGCTTAGGAATAATTAAAATAGTTAGAAGCTAAAGCTTTAAGGATTGCTGTAATGTTACAAAATTCTACTATAGCTTATAGAAATTAGGGACTTTAGAGATATTATTAGCTAGAAGCCCTTTCTAAGAAATAGTGAGCTTAGGATACTAGGGGCAAACAGGACTTAGAAAGATAAGAATTAAACTGAGGAATGTGGTATGCAGCCCAGACATTAGCATGAGTGTATTCACAAGGACACATGAGAAAAAGTAGATAAGAGAATTGCTGAGGAAGGAATTCTTTTTGAGGGGCAACAATGATTTTTGGAGAAAAATAAATCTGGGTCTCTGGGAACTAAAAATATCAAACCTCTGACATAATGCTTTTGTAAAAGTATAAAAGAGAATCATAATCTTGAAATAAACAGGCAGTCCAAAGAAAAACAGTTTTTCTCAGTTTCTCTCGCCGACACCGCTCACCCATTCAGGCTGAATCCCTGGCTGCTGGAGCTGGACTCCGGAGGAATGTGAAGTCAAGTGGGCCTTAGGAAGCATCATTATGAGCAAAGCTAGTGGAGGTGATGGAATTCCAGTTGAGCTATTTCAAATTCTAAAAGATGATGCTATGAAAGTGGTGTACTCAATATGCCAGCAAATGTGGAAAACAGTGGCCACAGGACTGGAAAATGTCAGTTTCCACTCTAATCCCAAAAGAAAGGCATTGCCGAAGAATGCTCAAACTACCATACAATTGCACTCATTTCACATGTTAATAAAGTAATGCTCAAAGTTCTCCAAGCCAGGCTTCAGCAGTATGTGAACCATGAACTTTTAAATGTTCAGGCTGTATTTAGAAAAGGCAGAGGAACCAGAGATCAAATTGCCAACATCTGCTGGATCATGGAAAAAGGAAGAGAGTTCCAGAAAAACATCTATTTCTGCTTTATCGATTATGCCAAAGCCTTTGACTCTGTGGATCACCACAAACTGTGGAAATTTCTTCAAGAGATGGAAATACCAGACCACCCGACCTGCCTCTTGAGAAATCTGTATTCAGGTCAGGAAGCAACAGTTAGAATTGGACATGGAAACACAGACTGGTTCCAAATAGGAAAAGGAGTACATCAAGGCTGTATATTGTCACCCTGCTTATTTAACTTATATGCAGAGTATATCATGAGAAATGCTGACCTGGAAGAAGCACAAGCTGGAATCAAGATTGCTGAGAGAAATATCAATAACCTCAGATAAGCAGATGACACCTCCCTTATGTCAGAAAGTGAAGAATAAAGGTCCTCTTGATGAAAGAGAAAGAGAAGAGTGAAAAAGTTGACTTAAAGCTCAATATTCAGAAAACTAAGATCATTGAATCTGGTCCCACCACTTCATGGGAAATTGATGGAGAAACAGTGGAAACAGCAGCAGACTTTTTTTTTATTTATTTTTTTTTTGGCGGTGTTGGGGGCGGGGAGGTGTGCTCCAAAATCACGGCAGATGGTGACTGCAGCCATGAAATAAAAAGACGCTTACTCCTTGGAAGGAAAGTTATGACCAACCTAGGTAGCATATTAAAAAGCAGAGACATTACTTTGTCAACAAAGGTCCATCTAGTCATGGCTATGGTTTTTCCAGTAGTCTTGTATGGATGTGAGAGCTGGACTATAAAGAAAGCTGAGCGCCACAGAATTGACGCTTTTGAAATGTGGTATTGGAGAAGACTCTTGAGAGTCCCTTGGACTTCAGGGAAATCCAATCTGTCCATTCTAAAGGAAATCAGTCCTGAATGTTCATTGGGAGGACTAATGCTGAACCTGAAACTCCAATGCTTTGGCCACATGGTGTGAAGAGCTGACTCATTTGATGCTGGGAAAAATTGAAGGCAGGAGGAGAAGGGGGTGAAGGAGGAAGAGATGGTTGGATGGCATCACCAACTCAATGGACATGAGTTTGAGTAAACTCTGGGAGTTGGTGATGGACAGAGAGACCTGGCATGCTGCAGCCCATGGGGTCACAAATAGTTGGACATGACTGAGAGACTGAACTGAACTGAACTGAGGATTATAACCCAGGAGACAGTTTTCCAGGAAGCCTGAGAACTCTTCCAAAGTGCTAAGTTGTTTAGGCCAGTATACATATGATTTTGGGAAACAAGTACATACAATCAAGCACACATCTTGGTAGAAGTTTATGGTTACTCTTAAGGACAAGATATCTTGATTAATGGTTTTAGTGCTTTCCTAAGTATGAGAAGATTCAAGAAACAGGGTTCATATTGTTTCTTCTAAAAATATCTAACTATCTGAGGGCCAGTTCTTCAAGTGTTCCCAGAGCACTAAGTGCCTCATCCTGATCTTTGCCCTAAATTCCTTTTAGGGTATTTTTTAGGTCAGAGACTACAATGGCTAATGACTTAATTCTTATAGACCTGAGTGGAGAGCGGCATTATTTATTTTAAAATCCCCTTAGTTTCAGTCTTAATCTCAACCATGGTTTTGTGACTAACTTGTCCCTTAGTGCTAGAAACGCTCATCTCCAGCTCAGGTGATGATTTTGTTGGCAGGCCACTCAAATATACTATTATTGGACTAGGCCCTATTAAAGGTAGGCAAATGCCTCTGGGATACCTATATAATAATTTATTATGTCCATGAAATGGTTCCCTATTGTTACTATTTCCCATATCTAGAGCTTTATTTTTGACTATATGTTTGGTCAATCATTTGAAGTCCCCTAACCATTACTTTTACTGGGGGTCAGTCACATATTTGATAATATAATAAATAATAATCTTATAAAATAGGCTGAATACAGGTAACATAGCTAATGATATTAATAAGGTCACAATTAGATATTTAAGCTAAGAGCTTCAATCAACTGTGGCCTTGCATATCTCCAGGTCATTTGACGCTGTCTGTTCCAAGCTAACTGCTATCTTTAAGAAACATGTTATACTTGCATTGTACACAAATTTTATCAAGATATCTTCAGTACAAAGTTATCAGTAAGTAATTAGGACCCCTTGTAAAATTGAGAGAGGAATATTTTGTAAGGAGTTATGTGAGTGGTACCCAAAGAAGAAAAATTGGTCTTTATGATTAAGCAATTATTTCTGCCACTGAGGTTTGTTTAATGCATAAGGCAGATGTACAATGCACAGCAGAGGGGCGGGAATAAGACCAAATGACAGAGGAAATGTTCTATATTTAGATTTTTCTTGTCTTCCTTTAAAATTTGACTTTTATTTCATTAGAATGAATTTAATATGTCAATGAAATAAATATTGAATCTATATTATTGACAGAATATTTATGTTGATTGCATCTTTAATTAAATACATTTTCAGACAAAAATACCAATTCATATTCTCTCTAAGGCTTTGTCCCTTAAAAAGTAATCAATAGTAATTTGATAAATCATCTCATATCCAAGAAAAGTGAGTTGGGATATCAGATATTCGAAGATGTGATAAGACTTTAAAAGCCACTGTTCGAATTATTTGTATCATTACTGACATTGAACTCTACTGATACATGATAGAAAACAGATACAGGAGGAAATGCAACGAATGTCAGTCACTGAGAAGTTGTGTAATGTTTTACTGGTCTATAATTTCTCTTGAATCGTATTTTTAAACCCTCTGAGTTAACTGGATTTTTTGCTGTTTTGTTTATTTCTCTATTTGGTGAAAGTGCTGTTATTTTGTTTTATTTTATTAAGCACAATTTATTTTATTAAATACTAAGTGGTTTCATTTTAAGATGTGAATGTTCAAAATAACCTTCCATGTTAATCTTTTTCCTTGTGTAAGCAATTAAAAAAAAAAAAAAAAGCAAACTACAATTTAGGAGATTTTCCTCTTTTTAAAATCATGTATCCAATGAGGACTCTATGTTACAGCTTTAATCTTCTCAAAAGAAGTTTCATCATCAGCTCTTTTTACAAAGTGTGTTTATATGATGAAAACATTTAAGTAAGATAAACTTCTGGTGGAAGGCTAAGTACCCTGTGAGTGTAGAGTAAATTATATATAAGGAAATGACAGGCAGCAAATTCCATTTAATCAAATCAACTTTCATTGAAAGTCTAAGCTGTTATAGATGTCAGAGGTATAGAGAGGATGAAAATATTGCCTCTAATCTAAGGCATTTACGTTATTTTGCTGGAAAGACTTTTTTTTTAACTATACAAAAGATTATTTGCTATTTTCGTAAATTAACAAATATTAGTCAAAGTTCATTACACATTAAGTAATATGTGAAATTCCTGATCCTTTTATTCTTAAAGCTCAAATTGAATTTTCAAATGTAGCAAGAAAAGAGTCACTTTTCCAACAAATATATACTTTTGCAAAAATGTCTCTCTGTGTGTGTATTTTCAGGAAGGCTTCATGGAGATAGTAATATCTATTCTGTGCCATCTCATATGAGGAAGGTTTAGATGGGGAGAGAAGAAACAGGTAAGTCAAAAGGAAGAACACCAAGAGCTAGAACTTAGTGCTTGAAAGTAATGTTCAAAACAAGAAGTAACAAAGCTGAACATCAAAGGAAGGATTGTATAGTGACTGGCATGCTATAAAAAATTACTGGGTCATATTTGTTTGTTTGTTTTTTATCTAGATGTCACGAAGTCTTAAATCATAGTATCTACACTGTAAATATCACCCTTCTGGTCATACAGAGTCTTTAGGTAGGGAAACACTAGGTTGGTAAGTGTGTTCAACAAGGTCATGATAGGTGAGAGCATATTTAATAACCAAGAAGAGGTCAAAAGACAAGGATGAACTTCCAATAGATGAATAAGTGCCTCCAAAAAGAAATAAATGTTAACAAACAAATAGACCTCTATATCTGTGTTATTCTGTGTTTCTTCAGACAGTAGAATGTGTACCCTTCACAGGAAAAAGAGGCCAGAAGTAGTCATGGGATTCTTCAAAAATTTCTCTTCTGCTTTTGTATCAATGTGAAGACTTTGATGATCATGATGATGTTAATTTTGGCACCATATTAGTGACATGTACTGTAATAACCCTGATGTGTCATAGAATTAATTAGATATCTGCCTAGCTAAGCATCACAAATATTACTCTTTAATAACTGGCTGGAGAGAGGGGTGGTGAAGTAGAAAATGGGACTGAAATTTGTAACTATAGCAAATAATATTCTAATTTTGTCCTGATGGCTAGAATATTACAAAGGGATAGATATCATGTAATATAAGACTATCAAATTCTCGAGCTAGTTGTACTACAGGCATCCTAAAATTTTCAATGCTCACTCTTACCCAGTTTTTCAATACTTGGATGTTTCCTTTTGTTACTGATTGTTGACATCTATAGAGGCCTGCCTGATATCCTAGGTAGCTTACCAAGTTCCTGATATTTTCAAAATAACTTATTCTAATACCATTTCTTATAACTAGGACATATTTCAATGTTTATGGTATAATTTTTAAATATAAATTTATTTATTTTAATTGGAGGTTAATTACTTTACAATATTGTATTGGTTTTAATATGGTTCTACATCTTATCTTTTACAGTTTTTCCACAGCAGTTCAGAGGTCCATTGCTATGTTGCTTGCTTTGATTACCTCTTGAATACTGATGTCAGATTTGAATTGACCTTTTTTTCTTTGATCTGTCTGTTTTGGAAGCAGTTATCTCTCAAATTTTTTCTTATTTTGATGGGCTCATTTAGTGTAAGCTCAGTCTCATTTGCTTCTTGAATGTGATAAATCCAGCTATATATTCAGGTTTATATTAATCCTTTCATTTAAGAGTTTATAGTAATTATATTGAAGGTCCAAATTTTCTTCCTGTATAAATATCAGTCCAATGACTAATTTAAATATTATCTCATAGAATCTGGAATAATTATTTCACTAAACCTGTCTTTCAGAGCAATTAAAATTGTACTTTCTTCAATGCATTTTCATGGTATTTCCTCTATGCTTATTACTAATAATTTCCTCAATATTGGTACATATATAAATCAATATATATTTAAAATACATATTTTTAAATACAATTGATCAAGCTAAGAAAATGCAGTTATTTTTAGCATATTTAAATTTGTTGTATTTTTATTAATTTATCCGTCATTAAATGTTTAATGATCAGATTCTAAAAGGATCTGAACTAATTCTTCATACATCAATTATTAACACTATTGGAAAATTTGTTTTTAGGGCTATCTTGAAAAATATTATTTTTCATTCAAGTTAATTTATTATTGCTTTCTATTAAGTTGACTATTTCTAGTCATAAGCACCACTACCCATCTGCTTCTTTGAATGAGTAGCACGTTTTCCTACTCAAATATTTAAAATATTCAAACTAGAATTTAGATATTTAATATTTTCCAAAGTGTTAAGTTAATTGTCATTAACTAAATTAAATCAACTTGCTTCTGAAAACTTTGTTTTCCTGAAAAGTTGAAGTCAGTTAAAAGTTGTTAAAAGTTTCTAAGCGGTTTTAAGCACAATATCAAAAGGTTAAATAACACAGCTTAATATAATTGCTAAATATAAGATGTTTGATAACTTAGAAGAAGAAAAAAAATGAATGGTATTTGTCTATGTGCTTGATGAAGTGAAATGTGATAATGTCGATAATATCTAAATATATATAACATAAGTCAGATATGTTATAGTTATAATAATGTAAGCATATATAATATGTAGCTGTAGGTGTTTTAGAACAATATTACACAATCCATAAAAGCAAACTGTGTGGGTTCTGATTTTAATGTGCAACTTTATATAGATGCTGATGATTGATATTTTAGGATTTAATATTGACTTGCAGTAAAATAATATGTTTTTGTTGTTGTTCAGTCACTCAGTTGTGTCTGACTCTATGATCTCATGGACTGCAGGATGCCAGGATTCCTCGTCCTTCACTATCTACCAGAGCTTGCTCAAACTCATGTTCATTGAATCAGTGATGTCATCCAACCATCTCGTGCTCTGTCATCCCCTTCTCCTCCTGCCTTCAATCTTTCCCAGCACCAGGGACTTTTCCATCTCATTTTCTGCCAACCTCTTATCCTTTTAAGTACCCTAGAGAACACAGAACACTTACTTTAATTCTTCTTCTGAACATTAGATACTATTGTCTCCATTAACAGATAAAAGAACTACAATTACAGTACATTCAAGTTCATACTGTGAGTAGGTTATGAGTTTGAGATTTGAATCTAAGTCTGTCTATCTTTGAGATTCCTTACCAGTTACAGCTTGTCCTGGCTTTGCCCATACTTGAACATAAGTAGCCTGACTCCAAATACCTTGCTGTTTTTATTACAATTTGCATAATAGCTAATAATATGGCATGCTTAAGTATTAAATGTGACTATGACTTAAATAAACATTTGTTCAGTTGAAGTATGTCAAAATGCTAAAGAACACATTTGTCCCAGAGGGAAATGAGTTAAATGAATAATAAAGATGGTATTGTCTTATCATAAATACAAAGATTAAAGGTGAAAATAATTCTAAAGTTTTATTATAAAACAGTATATAAAAGATTTTGTCTCATGAAGAAATTTCAAAGTACATTGATTTCTAAAGCAGATAAAAGCATAAAGATTATCATATTGGAAAACTTTGAAACCACTGAAGCATATCTCAGCAAATGTCAAGAAAACATCCTTAGAAAGTGAAAAAAAAAAAAGAATACTACAGTGATCATCATTGGAAACAACTAAATATCAATTTTGCAGAGTAGGACATTCTGATTATTCTGATGAAATGTGGAAATTTAATGAGCTCAGAGAGAAAATGGATGTAATATACTGGCACAACTGAATCTAAATTATTTGGGTGAGTATCTTTCTATTCTCAAAGAAAAATGCATTTGCAATTCAACGTGTAGAATCAAAAGACTCTTTTGACAGTTCTAAATTCTCAAACCAAAAGTAATCCATCCCAGATAAGAGTGACTTCAAATATAGTGAGATTAGGAAATGTCCAAGTAGAAGAATCCAAGCTTTTAGCCCCTTTTATATTTCAAATATGAAGTTTTGATTCTTTCCACAACATTTTGCTGCTGCTAAGTCGCTTCAGTCATGTCTGACTCTGTGCAACCCCATAGACTGCAGCCCACCAGGCTCCCCCAGCCATGGGATTCTCCAGGCAAGAACACTGGAGTGGGTTGCCATTTCCTTCTCCAATGCATGAAAGTGAAAAGTGAAAGTGAAGTCGCTCAGTCTTGTCCAACTCTTTGGGACCCCATGGATTTGCAGCCTAGCAGGCTCCTTCCTCCATGGGATTTTCCAGGCAAGAGTACTGGAGTGGGTTGCCATTGCCTTCTCCTCCACAACATTTACTGAGCAATAAAGATAAACTAGTTCTGAGAGTCCTCAAATGAAGTTTCAGCTCAGCACTGTGGTTTCTTTCACAAGGAAGGAGTAAAGGAAGGGAATTTTTCTTAGGAAAGAGTGTGGGTTAAAGAAAAACAGGAAAAAAAAATTAAGCAGCTTCACACTGAGTGGCTCCTCAATATGTCACAGTGGGTGAGAGTTTTCTTTTGCAAGTTGCTTTCCATTTATTTGACTGAAACATGTCAAAGAGAACAACAAAGAGTATCTCTAAATCCCTTTTACAATTTAGTGGACCAAGCCATCTATCCTGATGGGAGTACAGTAAAGTTTGAATCTCAAACATCACTAGTAGGTTATCTCTCATGAGATGATCTAAAAGAAATTTTGAAAAAAAGCTTCAGGTTTCCAGAAAGAAAATCGCTCAGCCGTGTCTGACTCTTTGCGACCCCATGGACTGTAGCCTACCAGGCTTCTCAGTCCATGGGATATTCCAGGCAAGAGTACCTGGAGTGGGTTGCCATTTCCTTCTCCAGGGGATCTTCCCGACCCAGGGATCGAACCCGGGTCTCCTGCATTGCAGGCAGACACTTTACCCACTGAGTCACCAGGGATATTTAGGCTTCAACTCAGCACTGTGGTTTCTTTCACAAGGAAGGAGTAAAGGAAGGAAATTTTTCTTAGGAAAGAATGTGGGTTAAAGAAAAATAGGAAAAAAAAAATTCAGGTTTCCAGAGTGGCTATATATTCCAGGATGGTATCTCTGAACTGTTCTTAGCATACACATGGAACTACTCAGTTCAGTTCAGTTCAGTTCAGTCTCTCAGTCATGTCTGACTCTTTGCGACCCCATGAATCGCAGCAAGCCAGGCCTCCCTGTCCATCACCAACTCCTGGAGTTCACTCAGACTCACGTCCATTGAGTCCGTGATGCTATCCAGCCATCTCATCCTCAGTCGTCCCCTTCTCCTCCTGCCCCCAGTCCCTCCCAGCATCAGAGTCTTTTCCAATGAGTCAACTCTTCGCATGAGGAGGCCAAAGTACTGGAGCTTCAGCTTTAGCATCATTCCTTCCATAGGAATCCCAGGGTTGATCTCCTTCAGAATGGACTGGTTGGGTTTCCTTGCAGTCCAAGGGATGCTCAAGAGTCTTCTCCAACACCACAGTTCAAAAGCATCAATTTTGGGGGGCTCAGCTTTCTTCACAGTCCAACTCTCACATCCATACAGGACCACAGGAAAAACCATAGCCTTGACTAGACGGACCTTATTCGGCAAAGTAATGTCTCTGCTTTTGAATATGCTATCTAGGTGGGTCATAACTTTTCTTCCAAGGAGTAAACGTCTTTTAATTTCATGGCTGTAGTCACCATCTGCAGTGACTTTGGAGCCCAAAGAAATAAAGTCTGACACTGTTTCTACTGTTTCCCCATCTATTTCCCATGAAGTGATGGGACCAGATGCCATGATCTTCGTTTTCTGAATGTTGAGCTTTAAACCAACTTTTTCACTCTCCTCTTTCACTTTCATCAAGAGGCTTTTTAGTTCCTCTTCACTTTCTGCCATAAGGGTGGTGTCATCTGCATATATGAGGTTATTGATATTTCTCCCGACAATCTTGATTCCAGCTTGTGTTTCTTCCAGTTCAGCGTTTCTCATGATGTACTCTGCATATAAGTTAAATAAGCATACTAGGATACAGTTAAAATCTAACCAAATTCAAGAGGTTATTTTGGAACACTGAATGTGCACGAAGGCTCTGCTTATCTTAACTTATTCTGAAATGAAACCATCATTATAATTATGCTTAACTGAAGAAGAAATTGTTATATTTTCCATTTGAACCAGTGTCTGTTCTGTTGGATGATAATTAATATGTGAAAAGAGATAATATGGTATGTTAATTGCTCCTCTATCAATTGAATCGAAATACAAATTATAGTGAAATTAAACTTGTCCTGAGATAACCCAGATGAAGTTCATATTCAGTGCACAGATTTCTTTGTAAAGGGCATTCAGAGAGAAGTATTCCCTGCAAAGCAACTCTAAAGTGCAGTGATGGATGAAGTTAGATTTAGATTATATCTCTACCATTTAATCACTCTGTGGCTGTGCCGCAATTATATGTCTCAGAGTTCTTGCTTTTTTGTCTGTGCAACATGTTAGTAATGACGTATGATTTGCAGTGTTGTTGAGAGGGTAGTAAATAATGTATATAATTTTTTAACACAATAATAGATAATGATATGCAGTTAATAAGTGGCAAAAGCATGATTAGGCAATTTGATTATGACATTATATATAGCTCATTCCATTCCTTCCATTCTTCCATCATTTATTATATTTTGACATTAACCAGGCTTAGAGGCAAAATCTCTGTTCTCAAGAGTAGGTATCAACTATAAAATAGGATAATAACAGCTGTAATAAACTTAAAGAGAAAGTAGATGTTATTCTATGTGTGTGCATTTTGCCTTCTACTTTGAAACAGGATATTGCATTAGTTCATTTTCATAAATCCAATTGATATTGCACTATAAGCATAAAGTTTATTATAAATTTTACATTTATGAGAACATATATCTAGGATAATTCTATATAAACAGTAAACATTCTTTTAAGAAATTCGACTAATTGGCAATAGAAATAAATTATCAATGGACAAAAGGCACAGTGTAGAACAAGGCTATTGGTACATATTCTAAGTTTGAGTCAGCTTTCTTTCTTTCTTTCTTTCTTTCTTTTTTTTTTTTTTTTACTATCTATGTGATGTTGGGCAAATTTTTTAACTTCTCTGTGCCTCCTTTTAGGTTTCCTTATATTTAATGCTTTCCTCATAATCAATATTTGTATAATACTTAATGTCTGAAATGGTAAATCTAGTTGAAAGTAAAATTGATTAGTCAGTCTTTTGAAATAAAAGAACATCCTTCTTCCCTATTCCCGATGAGTTTGTTCTTAAGTAAGAAAGGTGGTGTATAGAAAGAATAACCCCAGAATTAAAAGAAATCCAGATATGATTTGATCAGGAGAATCAGATACCCGTGGTGTTAAAAATAAATATATTTGATTGAAGTATCACATGTACCAGGTTTTAAAAAGCTAAATGGTAGCATAAAGCTTAGAAGCTTTTCAGGTGGCACTCGTGGTAAAGAACCCACCTGCCAAATCAGGAAATGAAAGAGACATGGGTTCAGATCCTGGGTCAGGAAGATCCCCTGGAGGAGGGCATGGCAACCCACTTCAGTGTTCTTTCCCAGAGAATCCCATGGACAGAGAAGCCTGGTGGGCTACAGTCCATTGGGTTACAAAGAGTCAGACCACAACTGAAGTGACTTAGCGTTGCATGCAACATAAATTTTATAATAAAAAAATTCAGTCCATTTTATAGCTATACTTTTTAATGATTACCATCCTGTGGTTGGGGGAGGAAACTTTATCTTGTTTTAAAATATTTCCTAAAAAAATCAAATCTAAATCAATGTTTTAATTTTTCAATTGCAGACACCATTTTTTTTTTTTACTTTTTGCTATGGAAAATGTGTATATAACATTGTTTTACCACCAGTCCAATTTCTTAACACACACAAGTTTCACTAGAGAAATACATCTGTGTTCTATAAATTAGTTAATAAGTCATTACAATTTAATGACATGCATTGATTCTTTTGAAGATAATAAACAAAAAATAATAAATATTTTCTTACCTGCAAAGATGTAGATACTTTTCACCCCAATAACCAATATCTGTTATAGTTTCTTGCATAATTACACAGATATTTTATTTTGTATATAAATATTAAGAAACTGTCTTTCTGTAACATAAAATTAATTGCTTATACTATCACATTTCTTATTTATTTTAGTCATAGGAATTCTACAGAGAAATGTCACATTCAATAATACAAATATATATACAGTCATATATAGTATGCTTCCTTAAAAATTTTTTTGAAAAGTAAGGGGAAGACTAAATAATAAATAATGCATGCAAATTTTCATGCATTTCATTCTGCCTTATTTTATAACTATTTAATATTATGTTTTACTTCTTTACATGGGAATATATGCATGTATGTGCTCAGTTGTGTTCAACGCTTTGAGACCCCATGGACTATAGTAGCCCACTGTAGTACTGTAGGACTATAGTACTGTAGGACTATAGTAGCTCCTCTGTCTCTGAAATAATCAAAGCAAGAATACTAGAGTGGGATGCCATTTCTTTCTCTAGAGGATCTTCCCTACCCAGGGATCAAACCTGCATCTCTTACATCTCCTGCATTGCAGATGGGTTCTTTACCAGCTGAGCCACCAGGAAAGCCCTTACTTCTCTATAGTTTAAGCCATTTGGGTAAAATAATCATGGCTTAATCATAGTTCCTACCATGGTTACATTACATAAAGTTGATTATCAATAAATATTTATTGAAAGGACATATGTAACTTTTATTTACCTACAGTTTCTCAAAATTTGATACCTTTATATTCAGTTATTTTGAGTACAAATCTTTTTGCAGTTATCTTTCAGAGGAAAGGGCCAAACATCAGTGCCATTCTCAACGTTTTATTTTACTGTGACAGAAAAATGCAAGACTCTGTATAGCATTAAAAGGCTAAATAATTTAAGAAATTGTCTAAGTTCATGCACCACAAATTTAATTTTCTATGCAGAGGAGTAAAAAGCTATTTAAGTAAATCTTTGAATTTTTAGAGAGCACCATCCTGAATAGGAATTCCATTTACAAGGATGCCAAGCTTGTACCCATCATCAACAGAAGCTTAATATATCTAAATCTTTGCATTGTTATGACTGAAGGGAATTGCTTTCAAGACATTTTGCTGCAATTCAGCAGCTACCAAAAGATTCTACTTCCCAGCAGGAATTGATGGCCTTCAGAGTTGCAACCCCCTTCAAATGACTGTAACAAGAGTTCTAAAGGGTTTTTCTCACTGTGTTACTATGCACTGTGTCTCATTAGGCTACCTATAGTGCAGTAGTTACAGAAAGACTTGACAGATCTAAAATGTCAGTACAATCACTTTTACCAAGTGCTGTCACCCATGCTTAGTCTGCTTTTAGTTTTGTGGAAAGAAATGTAGAAAGGCCATAAAGGTCTTTCTTAATGGGAACAAGCAATTTGATTTCAGCTCTAAAATAAGGACTTTTGTTAAACTCTGTGAGCATCTTGACAGAAATTCACCTTGGTGAACACTGTATTTATTAAGATAAAGGTCATCTTATCACCATGCATCCACTGACTTGATATTACACATAAAATGTATCTATTTATCTAGCTCTCTCTTTGTATATGTGTGCATATATAAAAATATAAGTATAGGTATACATATTCAGTAACATGCATTTTTATAATTTATTATTCACATGATTTATTGCTAGTTGAGGGACTAAAATGGAGAAGGCAATGACAATCCACTCCAGTACTCTTGCCTGGAAATTCCCATGGATGGAGGAGCCTGGTAGGCTGCAGTCCTGCTGTTGCTGCTAAGTCACTTTAGTTATGTCCGACTCTGTAGACCCCATAGACGGAAGTCCACCAGGCTCCCCCGTCCCTGGGATTCTCCAGGCAAGAACATTGGAGTGGGTTGCCGTTTCCTTCTCCAATGCAGGAAAATGAAAAGTGAAAGTGAAGTTGCTCAGTCGTGCCCGACTGGTAGTGAACCCCTGGACCGCAGCCCACTGGGCTCCTCTGTGCATGGGATTTTCCAGGCAAGAGTACTGGAGTCGTTGCCATGGGGTCGCAAAGAGTCAGGCAAGACTGAGCGACTTCACTTTCACTTTTCACTTTCATGCACTGGAAAAAGAATTGGTAACCCACTCCAGTGTTTTTGCCTGGAGAATCCCAGGGACAGGGGATGGGGGTGGGCTGCCGTCTATGGGGTCGCACAGAGTCAGGCAGGACTGAAGCCTCTTAGCAGCAGCAGCAGCAGAGGGACTAAAAAAGCAGCATTCATTTTTCTTGCTTAAACTGAAAATGAATATCAATCAGTTGGAAGCCAGAATATTAATGTTGAAATATGTGCTATTAGGGCTGTCTACTGACACCCTGTTTATTTAAATTATATGCAGAGTACATCATGAGAAACACTGGGCTGGAAGAAGCACAAGCTGGAATCAAGATTGCTGGGAGAGATATCAATAACCTCAGATAGGTAGATGACACCACCCTTATGGCAGAAAGAGAAGAAGAACTAAAGAGCCTCTTGGTGAAAGTGAAAGAGGAGAGTGAAAAAGTTGGCTTAAAGCTCAACATTCAGAAAATGAAGATCATGGCATCTGGTCCCATCACTTCATGGCAAATAGATGGGGAAACAGTGGAAACAGTGTCAGACTTTATTTTTGGGACTCCAAAATAACTGCAGATGGTGACAGCAGCCATGAAATTAAAAGATGCTTACTCCTTGGAAGGAAAGTTATGACCAACCTAGACAGCATATTCAAAAGCAGAGACTGTACTTTGCCGACTAAGGTCCCTCTAGTCAAGGCTATGGTTTTTCCAGTAGTCATGTATGGATGCGAGAGTTGGACTGTGAAGAAAGCTAAGTGCTGAAGAATCGATGCTTTTGAACTGTGGTGTTGGAGAAGACTCTTGAGAGTCCCTTGGACTGTAAGGAAATCCAACTATTCCATTGTGAAGGAGATAAGCCCTGGGATTTCTTTGGAAGGAACGATGCTAAAGCTGAAACTCCAGTACTTTGGCCACCTCATGCGAAAAGTTGACTCATTGGAAGACTCTGATGCTGGGAGGCATTGGGGGCAGGAGGAGAAGGGGACGACAGAGAATGAGATGGCTGGATGGCATCACTGACTCGATGGACGTGAGTCTGAGTGAACTCTGGGAATTGGTGATGGACAGGGAGGCCTGGCGTGCTGTAACTCATGGGGTTGCAAAGAGTCGGACATGAGTGAGCGACTGAACTGAACTGAATGTGTGGACAAGTCAGTACCCTAACACCAAACCCCAGATTCAAATTAGGAGAAATAACTATTGTTTCACTTAGATTAAGAGAAAGAATATGCATAAAGATCTAGGGGAAAATAGTTTAACAGGCTGGTTAAACTCACTGATATTACTGCCTTCAGCCAGATTAATCTTGTGGTTAAGGCATGTACCAACCAAGTTGGAAAAATTACATAAAATAGGAAATTACATAAATAGGAAAATTTACATAACAATAAATACTAGAAATTTTGTTGTTGTTGTTCAGTCTCTCAGTTATGTCTGACTCCTTGTGACCACATGGACTGCAGCATGCCAGGCTTCCCTATCCCCCCAGAGTTTGCTCAAACTCATGTACATTGAGTCAATGATGCCATCCAGCTACTTCATCCTCTATTGCCCACTTCTCCTCCTGTGCTTGATCTTTCCCAGCTTCAGGGTCTTTTCAAATGAGTCAGCTCTTCACATCAGGTGCCCAAAGTATTGGAGTTTCAGCTTCAACATCAGTCCTTCCAATGAATATTCATAGTTGATTTCCTTTAGGATTAACTGGTTTGATCTCCTTTGCTGTCCAAACCTTAATAATCACTTTTCTTCACAATATTTCCCTGAAAGACCGTTTGGGCAAGCTTGTCTCAAGGATTAAGAATTTGTATGGAACTACAAAAAACTTCAAATAACCAATGCAATCTTGAGAAAGAAAAATGGATCTGGAGGAATCAGTCTGCCTGACTTCAGGCTCTACTACAAAGCCACAGTCATCAAGACAGTATGGTACTGGCACAAAGACAGAAATATACATCAACGGAACAAAATAGAAAGTCCAGAGATAAATCTACACACCTATGGACACCTTATCTTCTACAAAGGAGGCAAGAATATACAATGGATTAAAGACAATCTCTTTAACAAGTGATGCTGGGAAAACTGGTCAACCACTTGTAAAAGAATGAAACTAGAACACTTTTTAACACCATACACAAAAATAAACTCAAAATGGATTAAAGATCTAAACATAAGACCAGAAACTATAAAACTCCTAGAGAAGAACATAGGCAAAACACTCTCCAACATAAATCACAGCAGGATCCTCTATGACCCACTTCCCAGAATTCTGGAAATAAAAGCAAAAATAAACAAGTGGGATCTAATTAAAATTAAAAGCTTCTGCACAACAAAGAAAACAGTAAGCAAGGTGAAAGATAGCCTTTGGAATGGGAGAAAATAATAGCAAGTGAAGCAACTGACAAACAACTAATCTCAAAAATATACAAGCAACTCCTGCAGCTCAATTCCAGAAAAATAAATAACCCAATCAAAAAATGGGCCATAGAACTAAACAGACATTTCTCCAAAGAAGACATACAGATGGCTAACAGACACATGAAAAGATGCTCAACATCACTCATTATCAGAGACATGCAAATCAAGACCACAATGAGGTACCATTTCACACCAGTCAGAATGGCTGTGATCCAAAAGTCTACAAGCAATAAATGCTGGAGAGGGTGTGGAGAAAAGGGAACCCTCTTACACTGTTGGTGGGAATGTAAACTAGTACAGCCACTATGGAGAACAGTATAGAGATTCCTTAAAAATCTGGAAATAGAACTGCCTTATGACCCAGAAATCCTGGGCATAAACACTGAGGAAACCAGAATTGAAAGAGACACTTGTACCCCAATGTTCATTGCAGCACTGCTTATAATAGCCAGGACATGGGAGCAACCTAGATGTCCATCAGCAGATGAATGGATAAGAAAGCAGTGGTGCATATACACAATGGAGTATTACTCAGCCATTAAAAAGAATACACTTGAGCCTATTATACAGAGTGAAGTAAGTCAGAAAGAAAAACACCAATACGGTATACTAACACACACACACACACACACACACACATATATATATATATACATATATATATATATATATATGTAATTTAGAAAGATGGTAATAATAACCCTGTATGTGAGGCAGCAAAATAGACACAGAGGTATAGAACAGACTTTGGACTCTGGGAGAGGGAGAGGGTGGGATGATTTGGGAGAATGACATCGAAATATGTAAAATATCATGTAAGAAATGAATCGCCAGTCTAGGTTTGATGTAGGATACAGGATGCTTGGGGCTGGTGCACTGGGATGACCCAGAGAGATAATATGGGGAGGGAGGTGGGAGGGGGTTCAGGATTGGGAACTCATGTACACCCGTGGTGGATTCATGTTGATGTATGGCAAAACCAATACAGTACTGTAAAGTAAAATAAAGTAAAATTATTATTTTTTTAAAGAGAAACTTAGTTTGAAAACCAAAGATGTAATTGAATCCAGAGACTAGTTTCTGTTTCAGCCACAGAGTGAATCTGGGAGAAAAATAATAACAATAAATATTTACATGGCACTTACTCAAAAAAAAAAAAAAAATAGAGGCTATGACTAGGATAGGTGACTAACACCCAATATCTTTATATCAGAAAAAACACTTAGATAAAATTTTATTTTATTTATTTGTTTATATTGACTACCTTATCTTACTTTACTGTAATTTTAAGCATCTATCTCACTAATATCTTGTGAGTTGGATACTTATTCATGGCTAACTTGCTTTAATCATCCAACTCACTAATATCTTGCCTACAGTGTGTGACACACACAAATGAGACAACATAAAGAAATGCCTGAATGATAAAAATTAATTTTTGAAGCTTAAATATTCTGCACTTTATTTTGAATACGACCACTTTTTTGAAACAATATTCTAGATACATTGTCAAAAATAATTTCCTTTTTCATGTTATATAGCTTTTTACATGCCAAGAAAGTAGAATTGAGAGTTGGTAGTTTACTTTTTTCTTTGCTTTATTTTTATCAGTTTAATATGGAGATAACACTAGTTCTTACCAATATCTCATACCTTGTCATATTTAATAAAAATTAAATAAACTAGTATATATATATGTGTGTATATATATATATATGTATATATATATAAACACACACAAAATCAATTAGACAAGGGCCCATGATATAACAAGTAATTTATAAATATTGGCTAGAATGATTATTATATCGCTGTAGCATTATACATACATTTCCAATAATTGAAAAGACCTACTTAAAAACCTTCTTTTAGTGTTATATGAGTTTCTACTCCTAGCACTAAACAACTAAAAAATGAAAATGAAAGGGAATAAGAAAGAAAAGATGCAAGTGAGTGAGTCTTAAGTCTGATGTATTTAAATATTCTCACTTGTTTGCACCCTTTTTTGAAATGCATTTGCAAAATTATCTATGAAATATACCATATAAGCGGTTCTTAACTGTTTTGAATACATTACCTTTATATCTTGACTAAGCAGACCCTTTTGAAATTTCTTAAGCCATGCCAATGAAACCCTGCTTGCAATAGGGTTTCTTCTGGAAATCCTACTTCATGTCTCTACTGGATTTAATGCTATCAGCAATTGCACTGTGATATATCTGGTGTACTTCTCCTTGTACCAACCAACTCTTCCAGTGGTAGAGGTGTGATATTGGTGTGGAGAGGAAAACTGCTGGTAATCTTTATGTTTTAAATCAAGTCAAACAGCCTTTTTCTTTACTTCTTTCCAGGAAGATTTTAATGGTCCTTATCCTATGTTCTGAGAGGCTTTTACAAAATTCGAGAAACCTTGTAGGTGATTAATTGAGTATTTGTTACACAAAGAATGAGTTGAGAACAAGAATACTCATAACTTAAACAGTGATTCCTCAAGTTATTTTATCCAGAAACATTGCTGTTTGCATCTTCAATGATTTGCAAGTGTTAAGGGTAACAGGAGAGGAGGGTTCTCTTATAAATCAGCTATTCAGTGGATTTTAATCAAGAAATATCCAGAGGGAGGAACTGGAGGGATAGAGGAGCAAGAACTCTTATCAGGTGTGGGAGGATACTTTCAGTTTCCTAAAGATGGAAAAAAGATATTGTAATTGGCTCTTTATAAATCTACATTTATTGCCAAGATTTTAATTCTATTATGTAGTAATAGAAATGCTCAATATTTATTGGACTTTGAAAGATAGTTCTTTTTGCTATTTTTTAATCAGCATACATTGTACATAGGTGAGTCCCAAGCCACATTTCAAACTGACAGAACTTTTAATTAAGAAAATTAACAAAGCAGTGATAAGGTTTCAGTTCATTTCATTTGCTCAGTCGAGTGAGACTCTTTGCGACCCTATGAATTGCAGCACTCCAGGCCTCCCTGTCCATCACCAACTCCCGGAATTCACTCACTCATAGTCATCGAGTCAGTGATGCCATCTAGCATCTTCCTCTGTCGTCCCCTTCTCCTGCTGCCCCCAATGCCTCCCAGCATCAGAGTCTTTTCCAATGAGTCAACTCTTCACATGAGGTGGACAAAGTACTGGAGTTTCAGCTTCAACATCATTCCCTTCAAAGAAATCCCAGGGCTGATCTCCTTTAGAATGGACTGGTTGGATCTCCTTGCAGTCCAAGGGACTAGCAAGAGTCTTCTCCAACACCACAGTTCAAAAGCATCAATTCTTCCGCGCTCAGCTTTCTTCATAGTTCAACTCTCACATTCATACATGACCACTGGAAAAACCATAGCCTTGACTAGATGGACCTTCGTTGGGAAAGTAATGTCTCTCATTTTAAATATGGTATCTAGGTTGCACCACAGAGACTGTGATAAGGTTACTTCATAGTAAAAGCATTATCTTCATGGTAAAAGTATTATAGATTCAAAAAAATTAGTGGAACCTAAAAATTATCATATCAATTTGAAGGCCTAGGAGGCAAATTAAAAATAAAATCTTTTATAATTATTTACGTTGAAAAACAAAGCCAAATAAGAAAGTTAAAATTCATGATTTCAAAGGAATATTCTTCTATACAAACAGAGGCACTATTTCAAAATCTGTAAAAATATGGGCTAAATGACAAAAATTATGGATAAAATAAAAAAATGATCAAAATAGCTGATGCTTTTCTTTTTCAGAATGATTTTCTCAAATTTAGGATCGGAAAAAATCTAAAACTATAGACCAGAGAAGTAAATAACCTAGGTGAGAAAAAATGTATCTCTGGTATTTAACCTGCCTCTGAAAGATTAATAAAATCATATTCCTTTAGTAATAAGACTCAATGGCTCTATTTTATGTAGATAATATTTTAAAAATAGACTGAAGAAAATGCAAAATACTTTTCAAATTATAGGCTCAGCAAATATAGTCTACTTTTTTATGTCATTGTATGTCATTATTATCAATTCAATTTATGATGAGAAAATGAATTCCTCTTAATCACAGAATGAAATTAAAAATTTAATAATCATGGTAAAGTAGTTCTATAAAGATTTCTATAATGATTTCAAAAGATCTGATATTTAAACCATTTGTATAAAATGCTATTTTTATATAAGATTGAAGTTTTTCTATTGAAGAACCAACCTGTAGTGAGTTTGATTTTTCCTTGAAAAAGACACAATTCACATTTTACCTTTGGTGAAACATACTGAGTAGCTGGATGAGCTTATGATAATCAAGGGTTAGTGTAATCATTTCATTAGTAACAGAGTTTTATTTTTGGCCAGAGTATATATGAAAAATAAAATGTCTCAGTGATCCTAGGCGGTTGGTAATTTTATCTTCCTTCTTTTTTTGGATAAGAAAATTCAAACAAAGTGAAGTTAAATAGCTTGCCCAATGTCACATGCTGAATAAGTAGCATACTCAGAATGGTTGTAATGATTAAGTGACAGAATGCATCCTGGCACTCAACACAGTTTGTTAAATAGGAAGCCATTATATATGTTAGCTATTTTTTTTTTTTATCACCAGAACTCTCATATGAATATTAATGATAAAAAATCAATTATAAGAAAAAATTAATTTTACTGCTAAAGTAAAAGACCTTAACATGAAAACTAATTAAACGCTCTTTATTGTGATGTGGACCTTCGAAAATAGGCAGCTGGGTTTGTAGGTTAGTACTTAACTAGTCCTTCACAGAGGATCGTCGAAAAATCAAGAGAGTTCCAAAGAACATCTATTTCTTCTTTGTTGACTATGCCAAAGCCTTTGACTGTGTGGACCACAACAAACTCTGGAAAATTCTTGAAGAAATGGGAATACCAGAACATCAGGCCTGCCTCCTGAGAAATCTGTATGCAGGTCAGGAAGCAACAGTTAGAATTGGACATGTGACAGCAGACTGGTTCACAATCAGGAAAGGATTACGTCAAGGCTGTATATTCTCACCCTGCTTATTTAACTTATATGCAGAGTACATCATGAGAAATGCTGGGCTGGATGAAGCACAAGCTAGAATCAAGATCTCTGGGAGATATATCAATAACCTCAGATACACAGATGGCACTGCCCTTACGGCAGAAAGTGAAGAACTAAAGAGCCTCTTGATGAAAGTGAAAGCAGAGAGTGAAGAAGTTGGCTTAAAGCTCAACATTCAGAAAACTAAGACCATGGCATCTGGTCCTACCACTTCATGGCAAATAGATGGGGAAACAGTGGAAACACTGACAGGATTTATTTTGAGGGGCTCCAAAATCACTGCAGATGGCGACTGCAGCCATGAAATTAAAAGACACTTGCTACTTGAAAGAAAAGCTATCACCAACCTAGACAGCATATTAAAAAGCAGAGACATTACTTTGCCAACAAAGGTCCATCTAGTCAAAGCTATGGTTTTTCCTGTAGTCCTGCATGGATATGAGAGTTGAACTATAAATAAAGCTGAGTGCCAAAGAATTAATGCTTTTGAACTGTGGTGTTGGAGAAGACTCTTGCTAGTCCCTTGGACTGCAAGGAGATCCAACCAGTCCATCCTAAAGGAAATCAGTCCAGAATATTCTTTAGAAGAACTAATCCTGAAGTTGAAACTCTGATGCTTTGGTCACCTGATGTGAAGAACTGACTCATCTGAAAAGACCCTGATGCTGGGAAGGATTGAAGGCGGGGGGAGAAGGAGGTGACAGAGGATGAGCTGGTTGGATGGCATCACCTACTCAATGGACATGAGTTTGAGTAAACTCCGGGAGTTGGTGATGGACAGGGAGGCCTGGCGTGCAGCAGTCCATGGTGTCACAAAAAGTCAGACAAGACTGAGTGACTGAATTGAACTGAACTGAATTCTTTAAAAGGAAGCCTTAGTAGTAACTATAAGCTTGGCTAGCCTCAGTTGGGGAGGTCCCAGAATGATAAATCTTTAACTTAATGCTTAATCTGGAAAAGCAGACAACTCAGTCTTATTTTCTTAATGAGCCGTCAGTTTTTAAGTGACATTTTAGTGAGAACTTGCTACTGAAATATGACAAAAGAAAATGTATCTATAGATCAAAGATGGTTGAATATTTTTTAAAGATTTCCAACATGGAAACATTACTTCTCCAAATGGAAAGAAAATGTATACACTCAGTCTCTGTCCAAACTCCAGATGGAGAAGAGTTATTTCTGTTATTATTTACTTGCTTACACTGTTACTGTTCTGTGTTGTTTTTGGGGTTTTTTGGTATTGTTATTTTTTCCTTGTTAGTAACTTTTGGAAATTGGAACGACTTTTGGCAACCATTGGTTATTGTTAAGTCTTTCATAAGAATCCACATGAAGTACTCAGAGACTTGCCAAGAAATATTGGCAAAACTGGAAAGAATAAACAATTATCAAACAAGAGGATTTCTTTAAACAAATATTTGAGGAATAATGTGCCATCATTTCAACAGCAGATGATATAAATGATAATGCATATATTATATAAACTATTATATATCTTGGTCAAATTTTATAATTTCTATTTATGTAATTGTGCACTTTTAAAATTAAAGTTATATATTATATGTATAATCAAATGTGAATTTTACATGAGTGTAAGACTATAGACATAAATTTGTTTATAAATAAAAAAATAAACTCTTTTTAAGAAAAAAAAAAAAGATTCACAAAATATGCAGAAAGCCAGGCTTTGAGATTGAAATGGCTTTGGATTTATTTTTATTTCAGTACAAAACACCTCAAGCTATCTAACTTGTGTCATTTCTCTTACATATTTTGATATATAAATTAACAAATTTTAATCTAAGTATCCATAGAATATACAGGGAGATGATATAGTTTGCACTCTACATAAATAGGAGAGAATCTCACCCAAAATTAGCTTCAGATGTCAAAACTGAAACATTGTACACAACAAGAGGATATGAAAAGTTTTACTGATTACATAATTGTCGCTTCCTTGGGAGAATTAATTCTTTGGGGGACAAGGCAGTCCTCCAAAACAAGTCTGAGAAGTCTTGAGAAAGAAAACATTTTGCGATTTTTTATTGTGGTTGGGGTTGGGACCAAGGAAGGTTAAACAGGAAGTTAGGTGGTTGAATCTCCTTCTAGAGCCAAAAGAGGACCACTCACGCTTTCTTACTAGAGTTCTCAGGTGTGAGGTGCAAGGAGAAGAGAGAGAAATGAGGCTTAAAATCGGTCATTTGTTAAACATAAAAAAATGGAGTCAGACATTCTGATACAAGGGGCATAAGATTTCCTCTATGAAGTGTAATAGCTGCATGGAAATGTTTCAAAACATTGAAAATGACTCAGAGTTTTTGAAAGTTTTTATGAAGGATTATGGACACAACACCCTCATAAATTCGTTTCTTCTTCTCATCCTTTTTCTCTGTATTTCTGTCTTTTATTCCTTATATTCCTCCATGAGTGTGTATGTCCTGTGGCTTCAGTCCTGTCTGACTCATTAGGACATATGCACTACAGCCCACCAGCCTCTCTGTCTATTCTTTGTTTCCAGTAATAGCCCACATTTCTTCTATTTTCATGAAACATACAGTCTAGTAAAGGGAAAATAGACTCCAAATTAATAATTACAGAACTACTTTGTATGATTTCTATAAATGCCATAAAGTATTTTAGGTGCTATGGAGACATATAATATGAATTTGAGATGTTCCTGACTAAATGACCTAAACACATTGAGACCTGTGCATTAGTTATGTTTGGCAGGTGAACAACACAATGATTATGGATGGTGAAATCAGGGTCCCAATTTTTATGTGACATTTTGTTCAGTTATTGTGTCCCACTCTTTGTGACCCCATGGACTGCAGAAAATCATTATTTTAACATAAATCACCTCCTACATCACTGGTTTTTTGTGTATGTTGCTATAATCTTAGTATAGGTATTACTTGACTGATATTTTTCCTCATTTAAGAACATGTTTAGAAAATTCACTTATTTGTTGTTAAAAACAAAAGGTAATCTAAAAAAATAAAAGGAAACAGAAAAAAATATAAAACAAAGTTTGTTTTTATTTTATATCGTTCTATCCCATTTCCAACACAATACTTATGAATTATAGATGGTCGCTAAATGTTGGTAGAATAAAGGATTGACTATGTAAATGCTACAGAAATAAAAGTAAGCTAAATATAAGGACATTTAATTTTACTTAAAATTACAGCTTTTTATGAAAGTCATCAAATATAATTTTTAAAATAGGTGTATAATCTCCTGAGACAGATTCAGAAAGAAATAATCAACTCCAGTTGGATTTTAAATATAAATATGAAAATTTTAAATTTTTTTAGAAGAAAAATGAAAAACATTTTTATGAAATTAGCATAGGGAAATGTTTCTTTAAGAGGACAGGAATGTACTAATCATGAAAGAAATATGCATAAATACACATATAAAAATGTGGGTTTTTTTTTTCTGTTGTTGTTAGAACCTAGACCAATATTCTCTGATACTATCAAAAGATCTAAATCCAGAAACATAAGGAAATACAAAGAAGCCCTAAAAATAAATTGAGTAAACAGCAGATAGTCCAATTTTAAAAAGAGAAATGAACTTTGAACATTTCATAAAAAAGGCTATTTGAATAGGAAATAGTTATATTAAGGAAAGTTTAACTTTATTAACTTTATTAATATCATTAGTTCTCAGATACAGGTAAATTAAAATCACGAAGAGTTATCTTACACAGCCAGAAGAATGGCTAAAATGAGAAAGACAGACAATATCAAATCCTGATGAGTAAAGTATATAGTATGAGTAAAGATATGAGAATTCTATATACTTGTTGTTGTATAATTTATACCAATCATTTTGGAAAATGTTTTCTAGTGTTTGCTAAAGCTGAAAATACAAATAACCTATAACTAACCAGCTTTACTTTTGGCATATATGGGACTGAAGTGCATACAAGGTTGATCAAATATGTTGATCAAAAAAGATGAAAAAGCATCACTGAAGCATAGTTTACAACAGTCAATACTGGAAAAAGTATTCATTAACAATAGAATACTTGCATAAATTATGACATATTGACACAGTGGAATAAATGAAAATAAGCAAACTAAATCAAACTGCATAACTACATAGAGCAACATGAGAGAATCTCACAAATAAAAAGAGAATCCAGGTATCAAAGACTATATTCTGTATGAGTTCATTCAATAGAAATTTAAAGAGGATAATTGATTATGACAATGGATAAGGGTAATAGTTAACAGTTAGTGCAGCCACTATAAAGTGGTAAGGCAGAATAAAGAATGTCAATTATTTTCTATTTCATAATCTGACAGTTGCAAACATATATTACCAGTTTTATTTAACTGTACTTTTAAATTTATGTATATTTCCATATATTTTATTTAAAGTTTAATAAAAAGAGAAATATTTTAATTTTTAAACAGTTTAGTTTATTACAGTGGTGGTGGTTTAGTTGCTAAGTCAAGCCTGACTCTTGCGACCCCATGGACTGTAGCCTGCCAGACTCCTCTGTCCATGGGATTCTCCAGGCAAGAATACTGGAGTGGGTTGCCATTTCCTTCTCCAGGGAATCTTCCCAACCCAGCAATCAAATCAAGGTCTCCTGCATTGCAGGCAGATTCTTTACCAACAGTAACAAGGGAAGTCCTTTAGTTTATTATAAAGTCTAAAAAAAGAATAATATTAATATTTATTTATTCTTTCCTTCAGTTCTGATTGAAGATTACAAGCAGAGGGATTATCTATAAGTGTGCACGAGCATATGTATTTAGCTTGCTGTAGCTGTAGAAATAGCTTTCATCAAACTACATATTTATATTTAAAGAAAGAAAACATAACATATGCGATATGAATATTTAAACTAACTCCCAAAGATCCCTTTCAGATTAGAGTTTATGGAGGTCAAATTATCAGTGGGATTTATCCCATAATGGACCAGTGCATACCTAACCAAACTCCTACCCTGAGCTCCTATCTACTCCTCCCCAGTAGCAGAATGCCTAATTCTAATAGACATGCTCATCAGCTTCCAAGATCTCTGTGGGAATCCATAGAGTGAGAACTAAAATGACAGAAAAGGGCAAGATAAATAAAATAGCTTGTACATATTAAATAGTAAACTAGCTGAATATAATAATCCTCAACAGATTGAAGAAACATCACACTAACAAGTATTAGAAAGATGCAGGTCCTACTTTCTTTCAACTTCTGTATTTGGCCAATGCAGACTGATAGTGGATTACTATAAATTTAATCATGTGGTGACTTCAATGGCTGCTGCTCTTTCATGTTTTATTTCATTACTACAGCAAATCTACACATCTCATGATACCTCTGGCACATAATATCAGCTGTTAATGTAGCAAATCATTTTTTTTCTCTATATGTAGTTAGTGAAGATCATCAGACATTTGCTTTTAATTGGTAGGGCCAAGATTAACTTCAATGTCCCATTTCCATGCTTGTTCAGGGATTAACCTTCCAAGTCCTTCTTTCAGGCTTTATCAACTTTATAGCACTGTCATTCAGTGAAGAGGTCAGAGTAGTATGCCAAATGAGATACTATTTTCTCAAGAATATGAAGAGGTCTAATAGACATTGAAATTATTTTTTAGTGATAGGAGGGATGATATACAGCAACTTGTCTTTCATCTTTCAAAGATTCCTAAATATGCTACATACCAACAAGGTAGTAGGCGCTCAATTTTTTTCATGGGCCTTATTTCCCATTTCTTGTCTCACTTAAGTTTTATTATGTGTCTACAGTAGTTGCTACTGCCTGCTCACCAGATCCAATCAATTTTATATTGCCAGTAAGTTTTCATTCTTTCTCTTTGTAATGTGATTCTCATTGAGTGAACTTTATTGATATATTCATATTTAACACAAGCCCAAAATAAGATGTTTAAATCATGAGAGAATCTGTCATTTTTCCCTTATTAATCTATATATTTTATTTCTTTCATACCTGGCTAAAACAATAAGTTTGGCTCAATATATATGAGTAGAAAAGCATGAACTATTATTCTTACTCTTCAAATCTGAAAAAAATGTATAATATTAAAGACACTTCTTTTTCTCATTGTTTTCAAATAGTAGATGATTTCCCATCAAATCTTTATTTTTATACCCTTGTATTTTTATACTAAAACTGCTTTTAAATTGAAAGTTAATAGCAAATCTTCTGAAATAAGAATGACACTTTTAACTATTCCTTATGAATATTTATAAATTTATAATAAAACACATATGTAATCTGAGAATGCTGATAATATCAAGATTCAAACTGTGAATTTATGACTTGTATTTTGTACTTTTAGTATCCAGTAGTCATGTATGGATGCGAGAGTTGCACTATAATGAAAATTGAGCTCTGAAGAATTGCTGCTTTGTGTGTGTGTGTGCTGTATTTTAATATTTTTTATTTCAATTTATTTATTTTAATTGGAGGCTAATTACTTTACAATATTGTATTGGTTTTGCCATATATCAACATGAATCCGCCACGGGTGTACACGTGTTCCCCATCCTGAACCCCCTTCCCTCCTCCTTCCCCGTACCATCCCTCTGGGCCATCCCAGTGCACCAGCCCTAAGCATTCTATATCCTGCATCGAACCTGGACTGGCGATTAGTTTCTTATATGATATTATACATGTTTCAATGCCATTCTCCCTAATCATCTCACCCTCTCCCTCTCCCACAGAGTCTGAAAGACTGTTCTATACATCTGTGTCTCTTTTGCTGTCTCACATACAGGGTTATCATTACCATCTTTCTAAATTCCATATATATGCATTAGTATACTGTATTGGTGTTTTTCTTTCTGGCTTACTTCACTCTGTATAATTGGCTCCAGTTTCATCCACCTCATTAGAACTGATTCTAATGTAGTCTTTTTAATGGCTGAGTAATACTCCATTGTGTATATGTACCACAGCTTTCTTATCCATTCTTCTGCTGATGGACATCTAGGTTGTTTCCATGTCCTGGCTATTATAAACAGTGCTGCAATGAACATTGGGGTGCACTTGTCTCCTTCAATTCTGGTTTCCTCAGTGTGTATGCCCAGCAGTGGGATTGCTGGGTCATAACTCAGTTCTATTTCCAGTTTTTTTTTTTTTTTTTTTTTAAGGAATCTCCACACTCTTCTCCATAGTGGCGGTACTAGTTTGCATTCAGACCAACAGTGTAAGAGGGTTCCCTTTTCTCCACACCCTGTCCAGCATTTATTGCTTGTAGACTTTTGGCTCACAGTCATTCTGACTGGCATGAAATGGTACCTCATAGTGGTTTTGATTTGCATTTCCCTGATAATGAGTGAAGTGCAGTGTTGAATTAGATGCTTCAGAGTCCCTTGGACTGCAAAAAAAATCAAACCAGTCAATCCTAAAAGAAATCAACCCTGAATATTAATTGGAAGGACTGATGCTGAAGCTCCAATACTTTGGCCACCTGATGCAAAGAGCTGACTCATTGGGAAAAATCCTGATGCTGAACTGAACTGAAGAAGCAGTATGTTAAGAATTGTTCTAGAGGGTAAATACATGTTTAAGAAAGAGCTGCCAGAGATGTCTAGAATTATTAGCTTTTCTCAACTAAAAGCAAATATGGAAAACAAAGGCAAATACAGATGATATTTGGCCAAAATATTCAGCCAAAAAGAATTGATCACATAATTATATCACATGTAATTCCAAAATAAGTTTGGAAAAATATCCAGAATCAATGTTATCAATCATTGTTTTAACACATGATAAAATGCTTTATGAATCTAACTGATCAATTCAGAAATGCTATATTTATTTCAAGAAAAAATAGTTGACATAGCTTTTAGCACTAATTTAGGTCATGCAAGTACATCAAGTTGAATCAGAGGTTACATAGAATAAAAAATGTGTAATTTCACATAGTTAAAAATGGAATTTGATTAATTGTGGATAAAAATTGCACACAAATTTTCAAAAATATAATTATTAGTACAATGGACATCTTAGTTTTGTTTACTGAAAGTTCATGGGTGAAAAAGAAAAATGAGATACTGAAGTATTTTTTGAAAAATAGTAATAGCTGTTTTATTATTTTCCTAATATTTTAATGAAAGATTTGATTGATAAATATAGTCATTATTCTAAATTGTATGTTCTCTTTCTCCTCACCACTCCCCCCCAAATAATCATGTATCCTGGAGGACACTTGGATTACTATCTACATTTAAAGTCATACACAGGTTGTGCTATAATGTAACAAGAGCAAGTTCATAATTTGTTCAAGAGCAAGCTCCTCTATCAAAGACATTTTTGCAGTCCAGCTATCAATAATAATGAAAGACTGAATGAAAATGCTAACACATGGGAAATGTGACTCTCAGTAAAACTAACTCTTCCATTCCATCACATGGAGAAAATGTTTGTGAGTATATGTAACTCTGTCTCCCCATAGACTGTGGACATTATTGTGGGCAGAAACTCACAGTCCTCTTCCTTACCAAGCATGAGTGTTTTCATTCTAGTTGCATTACTTATTCAGGGTAGATGGTCTGTTTCTGATTTTCTTTCTTCTTTATTTTAGTGATTGTCTTGCATTTGTCTGGCTATGATTTTACTGTTGAGTATCTAGTGTCCCCAAAATTATTCCTTAATAGGCACTGGGGTATCCTGATTCTTGGGTGTATTTCTGATCAAAGAAATTTTGTCTAGAGCTTCAACTTGCCACTAGAACTTCAACTTGCCATGAAAAATTTTACTTAAGTGAAAGACCTCTGAATCTTTGTACAGTTCATTTCCCAACATTTGTAGGGTATGTGTTGTGCCAAGAATTCCCAATGCATTAGTCACTCCTTGATTATCCTGCCTGACTGCCATGATATTGTTGATATAATAGATCATTGTGATGCTCTGAAGAAAATACAGATTATTCAATTCTCTTAGGACTAGATTTTAGCAAAAGGGGAAAGTTAAAAAAAATGGGACAATGTTGTGTACATTCATTTTGTCTTAATGAGATCTGTTTCTGATTCTGTTTCTTAATTGGGTAGAAATTAATGCATTTGCCAAATCAATAGTTACACACCTGGTACCTTGTACCATATTTAACTGCTTTAGCAACAGTACTACAACCTCATCTGGGATTGGCATTCCAACTTTATTGAACATCTGGTAATCTATTGCCATTCTCAGGGACAATGTGTTTCTCTCAAAGGATAAGAATACAAATTAAAAGAAGATGGATAGCATCTACCACTCCTATATCTTTTAGAACTTTAAATTTAGAAGTAGTCTACACTGCCTCCACCTCAATGCAGTATTAATTTTGATTTACTGTCTTGACCAGAAGAAGATTGTTTCAAATATTTCCTCTCAGTTTTCTCATGAAAATAGATCTCTCCTATTGAGATAATTCTTAATTTGGTATGAGGGTTACTCCAGCTATCAAGTATATCAGTCTCAATTATATATTCAGAGACTGAAGGAATGATCACTGAGTAGATCCAAAAACTCTGAACTCACTGTATGCTGGATCAGGGCCAGGACTCCATTTACCACCCAACTCTAGTTTACTCACACTTAAAACTGTTGAACCATATCAGGTTTTCAGTTGCTGAACTGGTAGCAACTGTAACAGGTAACATGTAGCTCCAGTGAGAACTATTCTGTGGTGCCTGGCAAGTATATACATGTTTTTAGGTTTAGAACTTCCATCTCTACAGAGCCCATATTTTGTGAGAGGAAGCAAAATCTGCCAATGAGTCACTGAAAATGATGGCAAGGCCTATTTCCACTTATTGATTCCTAGGGCCATATATTCTTCCTCTTGGGAAGAGAGGATCATAAGAGATTCTAATTTCATAAATATATTGTGACCTGAATGGTTGCACTACATAAACTCTTAGTACTTTCTCTGAGCTGGAATTTCATTTGCACATTTAGGAGTTTATTCCAGCATTCTCTGAGATCAGCTGCCTCAGGGCACTGCAACATGCCAATAGGACCAACTGATTTCATTCTCATACATCTTTTGCTGTGAAAATGGCCCCCTGTTTGTATGCTATGATGTGTCAGATTCTGTAAATACTCTAGTAATGATTCTGGTTGAATCTCCACCAATAGGAAAGAGAAATGTAGGAATAGATATCTATTCTTATTAAAATAAATTGGTTACTTTTATAGACATTCATTGCATGAGTATGTTGCACCAGTTCTAGTGTCGCTGATAGCAAAAGCTGGCTAACTTCATTTAATCTGTTGGGTTGTTTAGAATTTCTTCTGTGGTGGATATTATCTTGAGGGCATAGAGCTGTAATAGTATAGTATTTACATGTTGTCCACACTCCCATATATTTATTCACTTGACTACACAGATATCCCTTAAACTTAAAACTTTTTCCTTTCCAGATCCTTTACCAGAAAGCCAGGCATTTGGCCACTTCTCAGGGCCAGACCCTGAAATTGTAGAACTGTCTTAGTTGGCCATCATATCAGCTTTGAAATTTAGCCATGTGCATGCTTGCTGTGTTTCTTCAGTCATGTCTGACACTTTGCAGATCTATGGACTGCAGCCTGCCAGGCTTCTCTGTCCATGAGATTCTCCAGGCAAGAAGACTAGAGTGGGTTACCATGCCCTCCTCTAGAGGATCTTCCCAACCGAGGGATCAAGACCACGTCTCTTATTCCAATGCATTGGCAGGCAGGTTCTTTAACACTAGTGCCACCTGGAAAGCTGAAATTTAGCCACTCTGATTAGTAAATCCTACATTTGGTGTTCAGTTTCTTCTTTTCTCCTCATACACTACCAATGAAATTATCTGGCCTTCCCACTTAGTTTATAGTTATTTGTTAAGATTTCCATTTTCCTTCTGTAGAGTGTCAGAATAATTTAATAAACACCAACCCCTTCTTTTTGCTTGTATGGGACTTTCTTATCTCCTCTTACCCTCACACTTGCATCCTCAAATTTTTCCACTGCACAGACCAGAGTCTTTCTTTTTATTGGACATTCTCTCAAGTCACTACCTATGAAAGTTTTAGCAATTGAGCTGGCACTTTTTTCCAGGACAAACCTACCCCACAAGGTTCCTAGCATAGTGACCTTATTGCCAGCCAAATGGATCACTGAACCCCCAATTCTCTCTTGATCTTTGCTTTCTGAAATGACAACTGGAAATTTTGCCTTCCAGTAAAGGAAATACTGAGATAGAGTTGAAAGTTCAAACATGTGATAAGGGTGGGATTATACATAGAAAATGAAGAAAGCAAATTTGGTCAGGAGGGGTTGTTGGACCATGAAGAAGATCTGACAGCCTTTCCTAGATGAAGGGAAATTTTCAGCAAAGATTGCCTATAAAAGGCAGACCATGTTAGGCTCAATGCCAGGGGCTTGTGCTTCAGTCCTGTTTGGTCATTGGCTAGGACCGTCTCTGAAATATTATAATCTAAGATTAAAAGCAAAGGTAAATAAGAAAGAGTAAAGAGAAGCTGTCAAATACCAAATTCCTCCTAAGTTGTTAAAAAATGTCCTTCTTGAAGAAAAATCTGGGCAATAAATGTCTATGAGCTTCAAGTAAACTGTTAAATTTCAAATCACTGGGAAGTGGTGAAGCCTCAGAAGTTTAACAAAATGCATGGTTATATGACATTAATATGAATAAGTTACCAAAATTAAACAAAATGATCCCATATGATAAGCCTGGCTTGACACTTCTATTGAAAATCCTATATTTATTTTTCTGTAGCTGCTTTTATGAGAAACACTGTGCTGGAGGAAGTACCAGCTGGAATCAAGATTGCTAGGAGAAATATCAATAATCTCAGATATGCAGATGACACCACTCTTATGGCAGAAAGTGAAGAAGAACTAAAGAGCCTCTTGACGAAAGTGAAAGAGGACAGTGAAAAAGTTGGCTTAAAGCTCAACATTCAGAAAACGAAGATCATGGCATCTGGTCCCATCACTTCATGGGAAATAGATGGGGAAATAGTGGAAACAGTGTCAGACTTTATTTTTTTGGCCTCCAAAATCACTGCAGGCGGTGAATGCAGCCATGAAATTAAAGAATGCTTACTCCTTGGGAGGAAAGTTATGACCAACCTAGACAGTATATTAAAAAGTAGAGACATTGCTTTGTCAACAAAAGATCATCTAGTCAAAGCTATGGTTTTTCCAGTGGTCATGTGTGGATGTGAGAGTTGGACTATAAAGAAAGCTGAACACCAAATAATTGATGCTTTTGAACTGTGGTGTTGGAGAAGACTCTTGAGAGTCCATTGGACTGCAAGGAGATCCAACAAATCCATCCTAAAGGAGATCAGCCTTGGGTGTTCATTGGAAGGACTGATGTTGAAGCTGAAACTCCAATATTTTGGCCACCTGATGTGAAGAGCTGACTCATTGGAAAAGACCCTGATGCTGAGAAAGATTGAAGGTGGGAGGAGAAGGGGTGACAGAAGAAGAGATGCTTGGATGCCATCATTGACTCAATGGATATGAGTTTGAGCAAACTCCGGCAGATAGTGAAGGACAGGGAAACCTGGTCTGCTGCAGTCCATGGGGTCACAAATAGACACAACTCAGCAACTGAACAACAATGGGTAATTTATTAGTAATCCATTTAAAAAATACATTCAGTAAGTTCTGAAAATATAATGAATTGAAAAATCAGCTGGAAGTATATGACTTAAGGATTTGGTAAAATTTGTTGTAGATTTTTTTATATTCTTTTGTACTATAAACTAATATCAATAATGTAACAAAATACATGACATCACATAAAATATAATTTTATTTCTGTAACTCTAATTTTAGAATGATTTATATCATACCTTTAATAAGAATTAATTTATAGGATGCTTACTAGTTGTGACCTGATTTTTCATTTAATGCCTTTTTGTATACATATTTTTATGCCAATAAATAGAGATCTACAACATCATTTTAAAGACTATAAAATTTTCTTTTCATGAATAATCACATATTTTGTGTTCATGTGAATTGATCCCATTCTTTAATAATTCTAACAAAATGGGGTAAACATCTCTGACTGTATATATTACTGAATATCTGTTCTCTGTATCAAGTTGTCAATAACACTGATAAAGTAAAAGTGTTAGTCTCTCAGTCCGATCTAACTCTCTGCAAACCCATGAACTGTAGCCCACCAGGTTATCTATCCATTGGATTCTCCAGACAGGAATACTACAGCTGTTCCCTTCTCCAGGATATGTTCCCTACCCAGGGATCAAACCTGGATCCCCTGCATTACAGGCAGATTCTTTATCACCTGAGCCAACAGGGAAGCCCATAATACTAAGAAGTCCCTTCAAATGCAGATGCTTATGACTGCCTGCAATGAGTGTAAACAGGAAGTACACAAGTCCATGAAAATCAAAAACGTTATTTTATAAATGATGAAAGCTAACCCAATATATTTTTATTCTGAGGTTTCTATGTGATCCTGAAGATATGTTTGCTATCTCTGAGAATGGTATGTATTTTGAACACATTATGTGCTTTAAAATTTTGATAATAGAAAAGCAAAATTGCCAGAACACATACAAAAAGATTTACAAATATTGAAATGATTGTTGTTGTTCAGTGACAAAGTCATGTCCCACTCTCTGTGACTTCATGAACTGCAGCATGTCAGACTTCCTTGTCCTTCACTATCTTCCTGAGTTTGCTCTCATAATGTGCTATTGTTGAAAATATCAAAAAGAGATTGGACATGAGACTCTACTAAACATGCAAATGGCAATGAAAATAATAACAAAACAAACAGTAACAACTTACAGATTTAAGTACTTGATATGAGTAATTATTCATATATAATTAACATAACTTTATATAAAAATCCAGATTTCTTAAAAAATATTGGGGTTGTGGAAGTAGCTAGCAATACTGTAGTTAATCAAATATATAATCAAAGGTTCTTATTTTTTATTTTTGTTTGTTTGTTTCTTGATGCATGCAACTTAGCTTTTTTTCTTGGGTAAATGTAAATGGAAGTTGTGGAGAAGTAGAATTTGTGTTTTGAAAAAAAGCCTCCCTCTGGATCATGGAAAAAGCAAGAGAGTTCCATAAAACATCTCTTTCTGCTTTATCGACTATGCCAAGGCCTTTGACTGTGTGGATCACAAGAAACTGTGGAAAATTCTTCAAGAGATGGGAATACCAGACCACCTGACATGCCTCTTGAGAAATCTGTATGCAGGTCAGGAAGCAACAGATAGAACAGGACATGGAACAACAGACTGGTTCCAAATAGGAAAAGGAGTACATCAAGGCTATATATTGTCACCCTGCTTATTTAACTTCTATGCAGAGTACATCATGAGAAATGCTGGACTGGAAGAAACACAAGCTGGAATCAAGATTGCCAGGAGAAATATCAATAAGCTCAGATATGCAGATGACAACACCCTTATGGCAGAAAGTGAAGAGGAGCTAAAAAGCCTCTTGATGAATTTGAAAGAGGGGAGTGAAAAAGTTGGCTCAAAGCTCAACATTCAGAAAACAAAGATCATAGCATCTGGTCCAATCACTTCATGGGAAATAGATGGGGAAACAGTGGAAACAGTGTCAGACTTTATTTTTGGGGCTCCAAAATCACTGCAGATTGTGGCTGCAGCCATGAAATTAAAAGACACTTACTCCTTGGAAGGAAAGTTATGACCAACCTAGATAGCATATTCAAAAGCAGAGACATTGCTTTGCGTTAAGGTCCGTCTAGTCAAGGCTATGGTTTTCCCTATGATCATGTATGAATGTGAGAGTTGGACTGTGAAGAAGGCTGAGTGCCGAAGAATTGATGCTTTTGAACTGTGGTGTTGGAGAAGACTCTTGAGAGTCCCTTGGACTGCAAGGAGATCCAACCAGTCCACTTTGCAGGAGAGCAACCCTGTGATTTCCTTGGAAGGAATGATGTTAAAGCTGAAGCTCCAGTACTTTGGACACCTCATGCGAAGTGTTGACTCACTGGAAAAGACTCTGATGCTGGGAGGGATTGGGAGCAGGAGGAGAAGGGGACGACAGAGGATGAGATGGCTGGATGGCATCATGGACTCGATGGACGTGAGTCTTAGTGAACTCCGGGAGATGGTGATGGACAGGGAGGCCTGGCATGCTGCGATTCATGGGGTCGCAAAGAGTTGGACAAGACTGAGTGACTGAACTGAACTCAACTGAACTGAGGGCCAACTATCATGGGAAATAGATGGGGAAACAGTGGAAACAGTGTCAGACTTTACTTTTGGGGGCTCCAAAATCACTGCAGATGGTGACTGCAGCTATGAAATTAAAAGAAGCTTACTCCTTAGAAGAAAAGTTATGACTAACCTAGATAGCATATTTAAAAGCAGAGACATTACTTTGCCAACAAAGGTCCATTTAGTCAAGGCTATGGTTTTTCCTATGGTCATGTATGGATGTGAGAGTTGGACTGTGAAGAAAGCTGAGCACCACGAATTGATTCTTTTGAACTATGGTGTTGGAGAAGACTCTTGAGAGTCCCTTGGGATGCAAGGAGAGCCAACCAGTCCATTCTGAAAGAGATCAGCCCTGGAATTTCTTTGGAGGGAATGATGCTGAAGCTGAAACTCCAGTACTTTGGCCCCCTCATGAGAAGAACTGACTCATTGAAAAAGACTCTGATGCTGGGAGGGATTGGGGGCAAGAGGAGAAGGGGACGACAGAGGAAAAGATGGCTGGATGGCCTCACTGACTCAATGGACATGAGTCTGAGTGAACTCCGGGATTTGGTGATGGACAGGGAGTCCTGGCGGGGTGTGATTCATGGGGTTGCACAGAGTCGGACACGACTGAGCAACTGAACTGAACTGAACTCTGGGCCAACTATAAAGTTTTATATGACTTTTGACTGTACGAAGGATCAGAACATCTGTATCTCCTAACTCTCACATAGTTGTTGGAAGGTCAATTGCACATAAACAAGTGCAGAGGTGTACTGTCCTTAAGAATCAGAAGAATCCTAAACAGTTTTAAGATGCCATTCTTCTCAAATTGACCTATGCCGCTAAGTCACTTCAGTCGTGTCCGACTCTGTGCAACCCCATAGACGGCAGCCCACCAGACTCCCCCATCCCTGGGATTCTCCAGGCAAGAACACTGGAGTGGGTTGCCATTTCCTTCTCCAATGCATGAAAGTGAAAAGTGAAAGCGAAGTTGGTCAGTCGTGCCCGACTCTTAATGACCCCATGGACTGCAGCCTACCAGGCTTCCCCATCCATATGATTTTTCAGACAAGAGTACTGGAGTGGGGTGCCATTGCCTTCTCTGCAGATTGGCTTACAGCTTTAATCTAATTTCAAAAAAGCAAGATTCTGTTGAAATATATGTTAAATTTGAAATTTTTATGGAAATAAACTGAGTAGGTCTGAAACAATGTATTTTCACTTTTTAAAAACTTTGGAAGACAAGTTATTTCAATTTACAACTGTTTAAGAATATGGAAGTTGCTCAGTCATGGCTGACTCTTTGCGACTTCATGGACTGTACAATCCACGGAATTCTCCATGGTAGAATACAGGAGTGAGTAGCCATTTCCTTCTCCAGGGGATCTTCCTAACCCAGGGATCCAACCCAGGTCTCCCACATTGCAGATGGATTTTTTTTTACCATATGAGCCACCACGGAAGCCCAGGGAAGCTTTTCAACTGTTTAAAGCTACAATAATATATAGTGTGGTATTCGAGTCAAGATAGAAAATTATCGGTTCTCAGGATATGAAGGCTTCAAAAACTCACAGATAATTATTTAAAAGATCCACATTTAAAGACAGTGCAAATAGTAAGAAAAAAATCTAAAAAGCAGTGGGGAACATTATGAGTTGCTATGTTAGAAAAGGGGCTTTCCTGGTGGCTCACATGGTAAAGAATCTGCCTGGAATGTGGGAAAACGAATTCAATCATGTTAGAGAAGATCCCTTTAAAGCTGTCAATTAGTTTCAGGTGTACAGCAAAATGATTCAGTTTTATATATATATACCAGATATCTATTTGTTGTCAGATTCTTTTCCCATATAGGTTATTATAGAGTATGATAATTAGATTGATTGCCTTTTGGTTTACATCTTCAGGCTTAGTAGAGGCAAACAAGTAAAATGAGAAAGAAAGTAAAGGACCAAATCACCACCCTCAAAAGCAAACAATAAGTGAAGATAAACACACAAGAAGAAGACATAGAAATAATGAAATACAATTGCAGTGAAGAGAAACTTACAATTGGATTAACTATCACATTAGTGGTTGATATTTCAGTTAGGAGGCTGAGGCTTTGTTCAAAAGTCTTAAAATCTGAAAATATGCTCTTCATAATGAGATCATTTTGTTCACACATTGATAAAACACAAAGAAGAGGTAATAACTTTAAATTTCTACTCGAAATGAATTTAGCATATACAGCAAATATACAATGTAGTGGACCATTATAACATACTTTTCTCTAACTGGTAGACAAATTAGTCAAAATATCAATATGTTTATCCATTTACCTATTGTTATTTGAGCTATTTCTAGTTTGGGGATATAACAAAGCTGCTATGAAAACTCGTACTGTATACAAGGTTTGAATGAACATACCCCATCATTATTATTAGAAATTCTGAGCTTTGAGTTTGTTTCTTCTTTCATTCAAATTTTGTTTGATAGAAGATATTTCATTTTCCTTAAGTAAAGATCTTTGTCTTTTTTTAAAAAATAATTTCATATTTAAAAATGAAATAATGAACAGAGACGGTTTATTGTGTTATTTGTAGCTAATGTAACTTACTAATGTTTACCTTAGTATAATATATGATCAACTTTTGTGAATGTTTTGTGAGCTTGAAAAGAAAGTGATTTATTATTTAAATGTAAACATTCATATTGACAAAACATACTACTTTGATGATCCTGTTTAGTTTCTATACTCTTACCTTTTGTGCACATGATCTGTTATACTAAGTGGTATATAACAAGCCCAGAATTGCTGGTTGTATCACATGTTTTTGTAAATTTCATTTTATAAAAATTATAGCTTTCTAATTTGTGAATAAATATTCACAATTATATTCTTATTGTGAAAAATTAATTTTATAGTTGAATATTCCATTTATATTTATAGAAGTGTCATATAGTTTTGCTTTCAACTCTGTCGTATTAACATTATGTTTAAATGGTATGTAGTTTTTCATTATTTTGTTTATTAACAGGATAACTTTGCCATTTTATTTTAAAAAGTATTTTGTTATTTAAGGAGCTTGTATTTTTGTTCTTGTAGTTATCTATGAATTAATAATATTTAAAAAGTGCTCCTAGACTTCCCTCATGGTCCAGTAGCTAAGAATCCATCTTGCAATGAAGGGAAAACCAGTTCAAACCCTGAGACTGGATGAATCCACATGTGCAGGGCAACTAAGCTTGTGTGCCACAGCTCCAAATCTTCCATTCTAGAGCCCCATGAGTCACAACTACTGAGCCTACATGCTGCAACTCCTGAAGCCTATTTATCCTAGAGCCCATGCTCCATAGCAAGAGAAGCCACCACAATTCAAAGTTGCAACTAGAGAAATCAAGTCCTCAACACCAAAGACCCAGTGCAGCCATAAATTAAAAAATAGATAAAACTTTTAAAATGCTTTTGTCACTCTCTCTTATTGTTGGAACTTTTACCATAAGGTCTTCCAGTGTTTGTGTGCTGTGCTGTGCTGTGCTTAGTCCTTTAGTTGTGTCCTACTCTTTGCGACTCCATGCACCCTAGCCAGCCAGGCTCCTCTGCCCATGGGGATCCTCCAAGCAAAGAATTGGAGAATGAAATAGCAACCCACTCCAATATTCTTCCCTGGAAAATTCCATGGATGAAGGAGCCTGGTGTGCTACATAGTCCATGGGGTCGCAAAGAGTCAGATATTACTGAGTGACTTCACTAGGCAAAGAATACTAGAGTGGATTGCCATGCCCTCCTCCAGCGGATCTTCCCAACCAGAGATCAAACCCAGGTCTCCTGAATTACAGGCAGATTCTTTACCATCTGAGCCACCTAGGAAGCCCCAAAACAATGGATTGGGTACTTCTCCATGGGATCTTCCAGACCGAGGAATTGAACCAGGATCTCCTGGATTACAGATGGATTCTTTATCAGCTGAGCTACCAGGGAAGCCCTCTGTGTTTATCAGTTCAGTTCAGTTCAGTTGCTCAGTCGTATCTGACTCTTTGCAACCCCATGAATTATAGTATTCTTTAAATCTCATCTGTTGCTTATACAACAACCAATGAACCTTTTCTCACTTATTTATTGGCATATTTCTACTTTGTCAGATCATGAAACACAGAATATGCACAATATATATAATAATATGATTTCATCTTTGTTCCCATCTTGGTGACTTTCATCTTAAAATTCTTCAAAATGATCAACTATTGTGTCTTTGAAAATTGTATATCCCAAATTCTCCTTTTTCTTTTTGTGGAGGAGGGAAACTCTTTACTTGTCTTCCATTATTTCAGTTTCTTTTTCCAATGTACTGAATTCTAAGTATTTCTCATTTATTTCTTAATCCTATCTTCATTGTCTAATATGCTGTTTAATTTTTCATTGTGCTTCTAATTTAGTTATTTCTAGAGGTTAACCATTTTGTCCATATTTCATTTCTTAGAGGCTAAGAATTTTGTTTTCAAGGGACATTTGGGAGGTTAGAATATCATATAAATTGGATACTTGCTTCATTCTACTATTGTTATTGCCTAAATAGCAATTTTGTCTGTCCTTTTTCTCCCAAAGAAAAGCATTCAGTCAAGGGACATAAAGCAGTGTTAAGCAGCAAGTGTTTTATTAAGCAAACCAAAGTTGGCTGCAGAGAGGGAGAAGGGGAGCAGGTTGTCTGGAAACCAAAAACCTCACTCTTGAGAAATGAGGAGAGCAGACTGTCTCCAAAAAAAACCATTACTACAGTGGGAAATGGGTTGATTTTTTGGAGTGGTGGAAAGTCCCTCCTGGTGTCCTGTGTCATTTGACTGACAAGTTGATTGACAGCTTTAGGTTATATAACTGGTCTTGAGTACCTGTGTGAAACTCACAGAGAGGCAAAAACTCTAATGCTAATTTATTACAAATGTAGCATAATGAAACCCAGTTTTCTTTGAGTCATTAGGTCTTGGTACACCTGCATCAAACTGTATTGGCAGGTTTTAATTTGTTTGGTCCAGATAAGGCTGGAAACCTAGCAGTCCTTTATCATAACAACGGAAGATCTTTGGGCCTATTCTGATTACCAGTGTTGGAGGAAGGAGAGAAAAATGAACCATCCAGTATGTGTGTGTGTGTGGGGGGGCACTCATGTCTGATTAATTACCTAACAATTTCCACACAGTTATTGTCATAGCAGCAATACCAACACTACAACCAATATCAATTTCTTAAAATAGTTCCTTTTTAATTTTAGATCATATTTTACAAGGAATGCATAAGACAGTGTTTAAATCTATTTGTAATGAGACTTTTGTTGTTGTGTGACAAACTAGATACAGATTTACTTACTTTGGTTTTAATTCTTATTTAATATTTTTCTTATCTTAATAAACTTTTTTTATTTTGTATCAGAGCATAGCTGATTCACAACATTGTGATAGCTTTCAGTGACGGCAAAGGGATTCAGCCATACATGCACATGTATCCCTTCTCCCTCAACATTGCCTCCCTCCTGGTTGCCACATGACATTGGCCAGAGTTCCCTGTGCTGTACAGTAGGGCTTCCCTTGTGGCTCAGGTGGTAAAGAATCCGCCTGCAATGTGAGAGACCTGTGTTCAATGCCTGGGTTGGGAAGATCCCCTGGAGAAGGGAAAGGCTACCCATTCCAGTATCAATCCACAGGGTTGCAGAGTCAGCCATGACTGAGCGACTTTCACTTCCATATGGTAGATGCTTGTTCGTTATCCATTTTAAAGACAGCATTTTGTTTTATTGAAGAGTTCATTTATTTTCTTAGCTTTTGAAAAAACATATTCTTTGTCTTCTAGATAAATGTTATATACTTTCAAATCATTTTATAGAATTTAAAATGTCTCCCCATTCCCTGTATTACTATTAACTAGAATTAAGTTGAAATTATGCATTGATATAAAGAAAAAATATTAAGATATTTAATAGAAAAGAGTCTTTCAATTTGTTCAATTTTTTATTTTCTAACATGTTTTAAAGTTTATGTTTACTTACTAATTATTTTGATCATTTAAAGCAATTTTTATAAGCTTATTTTAATCATCTGTCTTGTGTTTTTCTTATTGAATCATGCTATTCTCAAATAGCAATGATTTTTACTTCTCTCACTAAATATTTCTTTACCAGATGAGCCACAAGGGAAGGCCTATATTTTATTACCTTCCGACGTTTTATGATACTAATGAGAAATTTGAATATAATAGACTTAGGTACGCTAATTGTTCCTTTTGTTCTTATTTTTATGGGAACATTTTACTCTTTCATAAAGCTATGTAATGTAAAACTCATACTTATTTTTAAAATTTATTTTATTGAAATAGTTGATTTACAATGTTGTATTAATTTCTACTCCACAGTAAAGTAATTCAGCTTTACATGTATACATTATTTTTCATATTATTTTCCATTATGATTCATCACCCTGAAGGAAGTCATGGCAACCCTCTCCAGTATTCTTGCCTGGATAATCCCATGGACAGAGGAGCCTGGCAGGGTGCAGTCCATAGGATTGCACAGAGTCAGATCTACTGAAGCAACTTAGCTTGCATGGTTAATCACAGGTTACTAAGTATAGTTTCCTGTGCTATATTTTGTTGTTGATCCATCCTGTATATGATAGTGTGCATCTACTAATCCCAAACTCCTAATCTATCCCTTTCCCAACTCTTCTCCCGCTTGAAAACCACAAGTCTCTTTTCTATGTCTGTGAGCGGGTTTCTGTTTTGTAGCTAAGTTCACTTGTGTCGTATTTTAGATTCCACATGAAAGTGATATCATATAATATTTATCTTTGCCTAAGTTCATTTAGTATGGAAATCTGTAGTTGTATTCATATTGCTTCATATGACATTATTTGATTATTTTTTTATGGTTGAGTAGTATTCCATTGCGCATATGTAGCACATCTTTTTTACCCAGCCATCTGTCAATGAACATTTAGGTTGTTTCCATGTCTTGGCTATTAGAAATAGTGCTGTGGTGAAGAGTGAGATACATGGATCTTTATGTACATATCTTTTCAAATTATAGCTTTCTCCAGATATATGACCAAGAGCAGGAAAACATGGCAACTCTACATTTAGTTCTTTAAGGAAATTCCATAGTGTTTTTCATAGTGGGTACATCAGTTTACATCTCCACCAACACTTTAAAAGGATTCCCTTTTCTCCACACTTCTTCAGCATTTGTTCTTTGTGAACTTTTAAATGATGGTCATTATGACTGGAGTGAGGTGGTACTGGATTGTATTTTTGATTTGCCTTTCTCTAACAAATATCAATGTTGAGCATCTTTTAATGTGCTTGTTGGTCATCTGCATGTCTTCTTTGGAGGAAGGTTTATTTCAGTTTTCAGCCTATTTCTCCCTTGGGTTTTTTTTTTGCAATTTTTGTTGTTGTTGCTATTCAATAGTATGATAAAGCTCATACTTCTTTTAGAGAAACAATCCAGATTTACTCATTTAAGGCAAGTATATCTTATGGGAAATTGACTTAAGTTACTTAGTATCTGAAATAAAATCTACCTACATATTTCTGGAGAGAGTATTTTCAAATAAGGAATCAGCTATTCATCAATATTTTATAAATGCATTTCTAGTGACAACTTTCTGTACTACAAATATGTCCAGCTCATGTTTTTAAGTAAATTCAAATCTTCTGCTTTCTTGTATGAACCCTTCAATGCTCCATTTGTAGTTCATGTTATTATCTGTTATAGTCTGTCTAGATGAATTTCTTTTATTTCAGATTTTTATACCCCTGAGTTGTGAAAATGATATATTTCAATAATATTTTAAAATTGTTATATTCAGTTGTGGTTACAAAATATCCAGTGGTGTTATGAAGCCTTTTCCAACTTTTTTTTAATTTTATTGTTTTGTTTTTTTATTCAATAGTTACCTAAGAATATATTTAAGTATTCATAAGGTAGATAGGGAAATTGGCTTATTGAATGCTAGTCTTTTTGCCTACTAGAACTGACTTTGCAAACCAGCAACAATGTCACTATAAATAGCCATAACAAATTACGTCAGAGTCCATTGATCATTCAGCCTACTTTTGTTTTTGTATGTTCTCTTATTCCTTTGTTATAATTTAAATAAAAATCTGCTTCCTTTCTAACCTTGACTTCATTATATTATCCAAATTTCTGGTGAAGCCCTCATTCTCTAGGATATTCAAAGTATATTTATTTGTTGAGTAAAAATGCATAATGAAACTATATCTGAACTTTAAGTGCATTTTTTCATGGTACTGGGATAATATTTCATTTTGTGATTAAAAATAAGTCAAATAACCAAGCAAAAAGGGAAAGTTTTTCATTACTCAAATACCTTAATACATTGTAGACGCTGAGTTTAAATGTTTTCTTTTCTGGTATTAAACCTCTTGTCCTATAAGCCTATGATTCATAATATTTATTCTAATTGCTCTTAACTTCTAGTCATGAAACTCTGCTTTTCATCTATGTCTGTGCTTTGTCTCTCTGCTACACATGACAATTTTTTTCCAACACTTTTCCAGCTATCATAACTAACCTCTGGACCTGTCACTGCTTTCCTTTCTCAGAAATTGTTTAGCATTATATACCCTATCCCAATTTCTATTAACCAAGTAAACATTTATTATCTGTTCTTTTTCATAGGTTTCTGTATCCCCTATTCAATGGTTACTTAGGAAGATTAGAATTGTTATTTTCAAGTATATCCTCTCTTTAATGTCTACAGAAAAAGTATTGCCTTTCTAATGCTTATGCCAAAATTTATTTTACATGGAATAAAAGTATGTTTCATTATTTAGACCTTAAGCACTTGGTAAATATTTCCTTATGGTGAAAGGAGTTAATATATAACTGTTTACCATTCACTCTACAAAAATATAAAATACCAAAAAAAAACCACTTTGCCATGCATGAAGAGTTCATAATCAATAACATTGATAATTTTGGATTTTTGGGGTTCTTTTTGTTTTGTATTTGTTTTGCTGTCTTTTTTTATTCCTTGAACAAACTAGCAAATTCTTATTTCATTATTTGACTAAGCCATTGATTTTGGTCAAGGGGTGAGAAACTGTGATCTGTGTGCCTAGTATATCCCACTGTCTAATTTTGTAAATGAAGTTTAATTGTAGCAAGACTCTTCCTATTTAAAATATATATATAGTCCTTTATAGAGGCATACATGTTGCAATGGCCAAATCTCTTAGTTGTAATAGTGATGATATGACTTAAAATACTTACTATTGAGCTCTTCAGAGAAAAGTTTCCTGATCCCCAGTTTTGATGACACTTTTCAGTTATGTAATTATTTTAAGAAATTTCTATGTTTGTTCTCAACTTACTAGTGAGACAACATAATGGATCCTTTTTATAATAAACCATGCAACAGAGCTTTGTTGAGGAGAGTCCTAGAAAAATATGCAGCAAACTGACATATTAGGTAATATGGGAATATTACTTACCAGTTGGAAATCACTTAAAGTATAACTAAGAGACACATGAAGGAAGGCAACTATATATTCTGAGCACTAAATATGTGGCAAGCACTGTTCTATCTTTAGATACCTAAGCACACTTCATTTCTAAATTTTACATCACTTCAACTGTGAGATATGTAGAAGTATTCTCATTTTTTGAAAGAATGTAGAGTCTCAAGGCAATTATGAAAAAGCACCTATCTACAATGCGAAAGACCCAGGTTTGATCCCTGGGTCAGGAAGGTCCCCTGGAGAAGGGAATGGCAATCCACTTCAGTACTATTGCCTGGAGAATCCCACGGACAGAGGAGCCTGGAAGGCTACAGTCCATGGGGTTGCAAAGAGTCGGACACAACTGAGCGACTTCACTCACTCATCACTGATTTAGGCACACTATTTGAAGTTCACACACTTTGCTACATTACATTTACTGTTTTATCTAATACTGATAAGAGCCTAGTAAAATTATCAGATCATTCTCATATTATATAGTCAGAGTGAATGGCTAATGACTTGTCCAAGGTGAAAGTGACAAAAGAAAATATTTGAAACTAATTCTATTTGGCTCTAACTATATTTGCTTAATCAAATTATTTGCTGAAACTTCTTACCTTAGTACTTAATTAAAAGCCACAGGTTAAATAACTTTAAATAAGTTAAATTAGTTTTTAGAGTTTTGTTGTGCACAGCTGAGGAGAAAAAATCAGGCTTACCTGATTCAACAGCCAAGTATTTTCCACTTGGAAGGTCACCTTAGTAAGGAAGAAGATCCCAAAACATTATCTAAAACATGTTTACTATTTGAGCGACTCTGATAATGCTACTATATCTTATACATTCCATCTGGAATAATATTTTAGCATGGGGTTGTATAGGTTCAGATTATTATTCTATCATTCTCAGACTATGATCTAGGGCAGTTACATAAACTCACACTGCATTTGTTTTCCCATTTTTAAAAATGTGGTAACAATATATACTTTGTAGAAGTTTATTGAGATAAAGTATATAAAATATTTAGGTGAGTATTTCTATCACTTTCTTCCTTCCTTCTGTTCCTTTTTTCTTTCTCTTTTTCTTTCATTTCTTTCTTTTCCCTTTTCTCTATTTGATTTTCCATGCATTCAGATTCTCCTTTTTCTTTTTTTTTAACCTATTGAACACAGGCATTTTAATTTCAGGTTAGCTGAAAATCTAGCACTTGGCTTGCATGAGCCCAGGAAGAATTATTCCTATTTATGATATATTTAACTTATTTAATAACTAATAAAAATTAAACTTTTGAGATATTTAATTGAAACAGCTAAAGATTATATGACTCAGACTAAAATATACATTGATCTAATTTATGTTGGCTTTAACATATTCAAATAAAATGTTTAATTTTACATGACAAGAAAAATTAATATTTTCATTATTGTAAGTGCATGTTTAACTGTCCAGTTGCTCATTTTTAAAGAAATATTTCATAAGAAGTAATTTAAGACTTTTTATGGGTTAGGGAAAGTGAAAATACAAGGATGAATATGCATACCTGTTAGTATCTGTGCATGCTAAACTCTCTGAAGCCAGCTAATCCATTAATTAAAATGTGTTTTGAAAATAGCTTAAAGTTGCTTAACTATTTTAACGTTATTTCCTTTTAAAAAATGACAGGTTTTTTTGATGGATGATGGAGGTAACATATCAATCATGGTACAGAATCAGTCAGTTAGTTCAGTTCAGTTGCTCAGTCATGTCTGAATCTTTGCGACCCCATGAATCGCAGCACGCCAGGCCTACCTGTCCATCCCCAAATCCCAGAGTTCAACCAAACCCACATCCATCAAGGCAATGATGCCATCTAGCCATCTCTTCCTCTGTCATCTTCTTCGCCTCCTGCCCCCAAACCCTCCCAGCATCAGAGTCTTTTCCAATGAGTCAACTCTTAGCATGAGGTGGCCAAAGTGTTGGAATTTCCGCTTCAGCATCAGTCCTTCCAATGAACACCCAGGACTGATCTCCTTTAGAACGGACTAGTTGGATCTCCTTGCAGTCCAAGAGCCTCAGAAGAGTCTTCTCCAACACAACAGTTCAAAAGCCTCAATTCTTTGGTGCTCTGCTTTCTTCACAGTCCAACTCTCACATCCATACATGAACACTGGAAAAACCATAGCCTTGACTAAATGGACCTTTGTTGGCAAAGTAATGTCTCTGCTTTTCAATGTGCTATCTAGGTTGGTCATAACTTTCCTTCCAAGGAGTAAGTGTCTTTTAATTTCATGGCTGCAATCACCATCTGCAGTGATTTTGGAGCTCCCCCAAATAAAGTCTGACGCTGTTTCTACTGTTTCCCCATCTATTTCCCATGAAATGATGGGACCAGATGCCATGATCTTCGTTTCCTAAATGTTGAGCTTTAAGCCAACTTTTTCAGTCTCCTCTTTCACTTTCATCAAGAGGCTTTTTAGGTCCCCTTCATATTCTGCCATAAGGGTGGTATCATCTGCATATCTGAGGTTATTGATATTTCTCCCGGCAATCTTGATTCCACCTTGTGCTTCTTCCAGCCCATATGATGTACTCTGCATATAGGTTAAATAAGCAGGGTGGAAATATACAGCCTCAACGTACTCCTTTTCCTATTTGGAACCAGTCTGTTGTTCCATGTCCAGTTCTAACTGTTGCTTCCTGACCTGCATTTAGATTTCTCAAGAGGCAGATCAGGTGGTCTGGTATTCCCTTCTCTTTCAGAATTTTCCACAGTTTATTGTGACCCACACTGTCAAATAAAAGCAGCTTTATTTTATCTACATTGAAAGCAGCCTATAGAAGTCAGAACATTGAAAAAGTATCAAAAACTCTTTCATCAAACTAGAAAGCATTTATTAACCATAGTTTCAAACAACCAAAAAGGACTCAATTTGCAATAAAAGGTGAAACTTTGACTCACTGTGGGATGTCCAGTTCTGTACACAATATCCTTAGTGTGGTGTATGTATAGTAAATATCTAATGAATAAACAAATGAAAAAATTTGTTTGAGAAATGAATCTGAAAGTAGAGGCATGATGGGATAGATTTCTGGCATTGGACATAGATACACATATGAATATACTAAGGATCAAAAACCAAACTCAAATAAACTACAGTCTATTTGAAACCAGAAAGTTTAATGTCTAGCTCAATCACAGATCATCTATGGTCGTTTCTTTCTATTGGCAATAAATGATACTGACAGAGGAAATCCTCACCCACTTAAGTCCTGTGTTGATAATTGGAGGAGAGAAATAATTGATAATGGATTTTCCAGCAGCTATTTTTGATCAGTTGAAAGATTAAAACAATTGAAATAAATATTTACTTGGGCATAAATTTAGGTCTAAATACCCCCACTGTGAGCAGCAAAATTTTTCATTAGCCCTTAAGTGAATATTTCTCCACTAGTAAAGCTTCCTAGGAAAGAGTAAGCTGTGAATTCCTTGCTGTGCAGTAAATAATATTCACAGTTTTCTTTGCTCCCCTACCATTACTATTAGTATTGATAGAGACAGGAAAAAAGAAAGAACAATGCAGTGGATTTTCTGAAATTTATTTAAGGCAAGAGGATAAATGACTATGGCAAATAAGAGTAAAAAAAATATTTAATATGGAAAAAATGGTTAAAAAGTGTGAACACCACACTGGGATGTTTCAAAATCTAAATTGCCTAGTTATATAGTTGCTCATTGGTAAAGAATACACCTGCTAATGCAGGTGACATATATTCAATCCCTGGATAGAAAAGATCCCCCGGAAAAAGAAACTGCAACCCACTCTTGTATTTTTTTTCCTGGGAAATCCCATGGATAAAGGAGCCTGGCAGGCTACAGTCCATGGGATCACAAAAGAGTCGGACATGATTTAGCAACTAAACAACAATAGTACTCAAATAGCCATTATATGTTGCTTACATCAATAAACTTTAGTCAAACTACAGTTAATTTAGCTTAGTTAAGTGTTTAGATGGAATTTAAAAATGGTTTAAACAAATGAGTTTCAATGCTTATATGGGAATAGAATATGGACATGTGCATAATAATGCCAAACAATTACTAGCACATAGAATTTGCTCAAAACATTGAATAAATTTTAGTGCAATATTAATCTGTGTGTGTTGAAGACATATATGTCAATGTTGAGAGGAAGTGAAAGTGTTACTCACACAGTCGTATCTGACTCTTTGCAACCCCATGGACTGTAGCCCACTAGGCTCCTCAGTCCTTTGACTAATCCAAGCAAGAATACTGGAGTGGGCTGTCATTCCCTTCTCCAGGGAATCTTTCTGACCCAGGAACTGAACCCAGATCTCCCACATTACAGGCAGATTCTTTTCTGTCTGAGCCACCAGGGAAGCCAAATGAGAGGAAGACATTGTAATATTCCTTCTTAGATAGAATTCATTCTGAAACCAGTCCAGAAACTCCATATTAATTACACAGTCCATTAAAAGTTGATCATCATTGTACTCTTATTTCTCTTTCTATCTTAATACAAAAAAAGATACATTTTTCTTCATATGGACTAGATTATTTTATTCTAGAATTCAAAAAACCCAGAAACCATCTGATTGACTAATATAGTTTAAACACACAATTGGGGATGGGTCTATATATTTTATTTTTCTGGATCTTATATTTCACTGGATTTTTTTTCTTTCAAGTCTCTCTTTAGCTCCTAAGAATTACTTTTTCTTTGCGTATGATCAAAATTTATTCTGTTCAGAATTTTGAGGCAAAGTCTTTGCAGTTCTCTTAACTTGGTGGTGATTATCGCTCAATAGCGTTCACTTCCCTCCATCTCTTGTTGGATATAGCTTCTATTTTTTTTTCGTACAAAGAGGTTATACATTTCTGCCATCTGTTTTGCCCTATGTGAATTACATCAAACATGCCTGTGGGAGATTATGGTTCATCTTTTCTGACATCTGGAGAGCAATCCAAAGCTAAGTAGACAAATACAACACCAAGTTCTTTGAGTGAGGGGCTTGAAAATTCTATTTGATGATTTTATTTCCCCTGCAAAGCACTAAAAGAATAACAATACTTATCCATATCTGTTTCTTATAACCATTGCAGGGATTCATTAGATCATGTATGTAATGGGCTGAAAGCTCTTCACAGAAAAGCCCTCTAGGTTCTTATACCAGATTTTTATCCTTTGACACCTTTTACTGAAGCTAGGATAGTAATTTTTTTTTTTTAATTTCAAAAGATAGCAGTGATAAAGAGAAGGTGTCACAGACTTGTTCTTAAAAGTTCAGCATAAAACAGCCAGCATTTGGCCGATATTATTTTTCTTCACTGTGGGATTTTTCTCCAATAAATACCTCTAAAGTACCCTGCAGCCGTGTGCTTACCTGCAGGTTTCAACTCAGTGTGAAGGATTTGGCACTAATTTGAGTCTTTACAAAAGGTTTAACTCTCCAATTTAAGGCACCCAAATTCCATACACATTCAGTGTATCCAACTATGTGCTACATGGGAAAGTATAGCAGTGCTACATTATAATTCTTTATAAAATAAAATCTGCCATAAATTTTTGGGGCTATAAGAATGTGTGCGTGTATCCTCAGTCACTTCAGTAGTGTCCAACTCTTTGCAACAATATGGACTGTAGCCTGCCAGGTTCCTCTGTCCATGGAATTCTCCAGGCAAGAATACTGGAATGAGTCATCTTGCCCTCCTCCAGGAAATCTTCTCAACCCAAGGATGGAACCCCTTTCTCCTGTATCTCCAGCATTGCAGATGGATCTTTACTGCTGAGCCACTGGGGAAGCCTGGGGCTATAAGAATACATACATAAAATACAATAGAGTCACAAATTCCAGTCAGGAAGAGTTCCAATAAATAATCTTTAAACACCTAGCCTAGCACTGTCCTTGAAGTAAAACAGGTGCTAAATAAATGTTCAATAAAGTGATTACTAAAAAAGACAGCTCTGCTTTAACACACAAAGCTGGTTCTAGTGACTTGAGTTCTTTGTTCTGCACTTGAAGAGATAGAAGTGAGTAGTCCTGAAGCAGGATTTCAGTTCCCTGACCAGGAATGGGACCTGAATGCTGCTGTTGCTAAGTCGCTTCAGTCGTGTCCGACTCTGTGTGACCCCATAGACAGGCAGCCTACCAGGCTCCCCCGTCCCTGGGATTCTCCAGGCAAGGACACTGGAGTGGGTTGCCATTTCCTCCTCCAATGCATGAAAATGAAAAGTGAAAGGGAAGCCGCTCAGTCGTGTCTGACTCTTCACGACACTATAGTCCGCAGTCTACCAGGCTCCTCCGTCCATGGGATTTTCCAGGCAAGAGTACTGGAGTGGGTTGCCATTGCCTTCTCTGGGACCTGAATAGCTGGTATGAAAACCAGGAATCCTAGATGTTAATCCACCAGGAACTAGAGGCTGAAAGCAAAGTTGTCCTTGCTTTTGCCCCATTTGAGAGAAAGAAAGTTTCAAAGAAGCAAAAACTATTAAAAAAAATTGCAAATTTTACTATTATTAGCACAGCACAGGTTGGAGAACACACAGAAAAGCAGTTTATTTATTTAAGAGAGAAGCCAGACAGGAATACACACTTAAAAAATAAATAGGATGTCCTCTCTAGAGAAGAGTAGTACAGTAAACAGGCAGTTAAGTGATTTATTTGTTCTGCTTTGGCCAATTACCTTAATTATTTTCCCACATTTGGCCTGCCCTAAGACTCTCCATATGCATGCCCATCTTTTTGCCAAAATGGATTGCAGCACAGAGGTTAATGGGAGGTATGACAACACTTGTTATGGGGTGATGGTGGCATCCCCTTCCTGCTTCCAAGGAGACTTCCTGTGTTCCTGTGTATGTGTAGTCAGGGAGGTTTCCCTGACTTCAGCAGTAGTAGATGTGGCCATCTTATCTCTTTACTCCAGTAGAGTTCAACTCCTGCCAGTACATTTGTCCTTACAGTATCTAGAGAAAACAAAGCTCCAATTTCTCCACGTGGCAAACTCCAGCTGCTCAGCCTAGAGGGCCATCTACCTCACACCTCACTTTTTCATGAATTCTCAGTCAGGAACCATAATAGATTTCTCACTCCCTCATGTCAATTTAGAAAAAAGAGAAGCTGTTTTTTTTTAATCAGTGGGCCATCAACATAAGAGATAAATGCACCCTTGGAGATCTGTGATTTTTTTTCTTCTCTGTAGTCATCATGGCCTTTGGTACCTTTAATTTATTATCCCTAAATTTCCCAATCCCATGTTTCATAATGGCTAACTTTTTTGCACTATTTTTTTTTTCTGCAGTGAAGTCAATGGACTGATTTAATCTTTTGATTTAAGGATAGCATCAATAGTGGAATATAGTTAATTTGAGGCTCTACACCTATTATTAAGAGTATAAAAGCTGAAGAAAGGGGAAAGAAATACAACCATATGATTGAAATGCTATTGAATAGCAGCCACATTATTGAAAGGATATTGCAGTTTTCAAAAAGATAAAGTAATCGTAAATATAAAGTAATCATAAATAATAATCCATCTTTAGGTTTTGTTATTTACTTGTATAAATTAGAGTTATGTAAAATTTCTCACTTTTTTCTGATATTTTTCAAAGATAAATGTTACTAGCCACCATACTACACACATGCAAACAATATAAGGACTAGATATTTTAAAAGGTTGTATACTGTTTTCACTTTTTATATAACTTTCATTTTGTTCACATCTCCGTAGTATTGTCATGCTGCTTTCCAAAACAGTTATACTATTTCATATCCCTAACAATAATGTGATAGATCTTTGTGAATATTTCATATAGTCATTCATTTTTATTTTAGTCCTTCTAACTGGTGCAGTATTATCTCACTGTGGGTTTGTCTTTCCCTAATAAATAATGATGTTGAGTACCTATTTCACATACAAAAATTTTACTAATTTGTCATACATATTTTTAATTTGGAATAGTGTCTTCTCAAATTTTTACTCATTTCTTTTCTTATTTTGGATTTGTGATAATGCCTTGTATATTCTAGATAGAAGGCATATATAATATGTGACTTGCAGATTTTTTCTTCCTTTCCCTGCCTCTTCTTTTTACTTTCTTCATATACTTTTCAGAGAGTCAAACTTTACAAAGTCAAGATTTAGTTTACCAATTTGGTCTTTTATGGAACATGTTTTTCCATTAAGTATGATATTAATTGTAGGTTTTTAAAGATGCTCTTTGTCATACTGAGGAAGTCACTTGTGTTCTGAGTGTCCTGAAAATTTTCATTTGGAAGAAATATTGGATTTTTATATGCTTTTTTCTGTGTCTACAGAAGTAGTCTTATATATGTGTGTGTGTCTACATATATATATATATATATATATATATATATATACACACATATATTCTTTTTCAGTTTTTTAAACTGATCAGTTTCATTGACTGACCTTCAAGAGTTAGACCTTCTTTTCCTGATACAAAATATACTTAGATATGATGTATTTTATTTGTAGTTATATTAAATCTGCTAAAATGTTTTTTAGAATACTGTTATGTATTTGCATTAGAAATACTGATCTATGTGTTTTTCTATTTGAGTTTTCTATTTCTATGTGAGCTCAAATTTTTGTAATATCTTTTTATGATTTTTGTATAAAGATAATGCTGATCTTACAATGAGTGGAGAAATATTTTCTCCTTTTTAAATTTCTGGAATAATTGGTGTAATTTCTTCCATGTGTATTTGCTAGAATTCACAGGTGAAGCTACCTGGGATTGGAGTTTTATTCATAGGGAGGTGTTGTTAAGAACTATGAAGTTAGCCTGTCACAGTTTCATAAATGCTGGAAAAAGACAAGACAGCTTTATTAGTCACAACATAGCAAGCATACTAATCATTCACGTATTTATATATTTTTCCCTTGGATACAAGTCCCATGAATGTGGAGTTATTAGGCCCACATGGATATGTGCATATACAGTGGGTTGTGTTATTTGAGAGGTAACTTGAGTTTAGGGAACTTACTTATTACTTGGTGGCCTATAAATATATCTGATCTGTGCTCTAAGGGAGATATTACCTTTATTACCCTGAATAGCAATCAAGCCCGCTCTTTGCTCTAGAGAGAGACACTAACTTCCAAGGCTGTAAACAATGTTTCCCTATCCTCTAAAGGTGAGGGTAGGGGGGTGGGGAGGGGGGCACTGTCTCAATCTTCCAAAACTGCTATACAAACATTCTTGAAGAAATCTGAAACAAGGGGCAGTCAATATTTCTGCTCAAAAAATATACAAATATGGGGAAAATTCATGGAAAATTATTTTTTACAGATTGCTAAATAAAAATTCAATTACTTTAGTAGAAATATTGTTTTCCAGGTCATGGATTTCTTTTTGAATATACTTTGGTGTGAAAATTTTCCATTTTATTTAATTTGTTGACTTCATTGGCATTGTTTATTGCAATATTCTCTTATCCTTTTAATAACCATAGAATTGTTATGTTGAGTAAACTTTGAACTTTTCTCTCTATATTTCCTGGGGTTCCCAGTGACTCAGCAGTAAAGAATCTGCCTGCAATGAAAGAGACTCAGGTTCAATATCTGGATCAGGAAGATCCCCTGATGGAAGTCATGACAAACTACTCCAATATTCTTGCCTAGAGAATCTCATGGACAGAGAAGCCTGGTAACCCACAGTCCATAGCATAGCAAAGAGTTGGACATGACTGAAACAATTGAGCTTGCATGCACACTCAATATTTCCTATGAATATAGAGAATCCCAGAGCAATGAATGCTGCTCCCTTTAATGAAGTGCATATGATATCATGTGCAATCTCAAATAGGGTCCTACAGATCTCATTTTGTAGTGAAGTAGCTAAGCAATACTGCTTTTCAAGCGATTGTGTTTGGCTCTGTTTCGCCTACAAGGAAGATGATAGGGGAAGACCTAAGATGGTGCTTTTCGCTAATGCCTCTGAAGATAAATACAACCCTCCTCTCAGGAGATTCAAGGTAGCAAAGGCAACATTTATTGAAGACAATTGTAGAGCATGAATCTGTGGGAGTCTGACACTAATATCATCCTCTCCCTCTTAGTCTTTCTCCCCACTTCTCTTCAACTCACCCTCACCATCACCTCCAAATTTTCTGTTTCATGTTCATTGTAATTGGATTAAAAATTTAGCATGAAATAGTCAAGTTTTTTTTAGTTTTCTTTTTTTTTCAAATCTTTCCATTAAAATTAATTCTTTATTACTTTGGAGGAAATATATGTCTTCATCTGACAAGGAAATAAAAACATATATGCAATGTTTGACAAGACAAACATTGATGTATATTCTTGATAATAAATGAAATAATTCATTGATATATATTATTGATAATAACTGAGAGAAATCTGAATCTAAATATTTTAGACAAGCATAAAATAGCTATTGGAAGTATAAGTGAATATTTGACAATTAAAAATAGAATTTTAATTCCATTTTCAATATGGCCCTTTGTTATTTTAAATAATTTTTAATATTTAAATATTAAAAATAATTATTTAAAAAATTAAATAACAAAGGTTTGTATAGTCAAAACTATGGTTTTTCCAGTAGTCATGTATGGATGTGAGAGTTGGACTGTGAAGAAGGCTGAGCACCAAAGAATTGATGCTTTTGAACTGTGGTGTTGGAGAAGACTCTTGAGAGTCCCTTGGATTGCAAGGAGATACAACCAGTCAATCCTAAAGGAAATCAGTCCTGAATATCCACTGGAAGGACATATGCTTAAACTGAAGCCTCAATACTTTGGCCACCTGATGTGAAAAGCCAACTCATTGGAAAAGACCCTGATGCTTGTGAAGATTGAAGGTAGGAAGAGAAAGTGATGAGAGAGGACAGGATGGTTGGATGGCATCATCAACGCAATGGACATGAGTTTGAACAAGCTCCTGGAGATGGTAAAGGACAGGGAAGCCTGGCGTACTGCAGTCCATGGGGTCGCAAAGAGTCGGACAACTGAGCGGCTGAACAACAAAAATAGAATACATAAATTAAAGTTTAAAATGTATAAATTTAACTGGGCCTCAGGAACCTGAATAATGTCATTACTTTCTACACTTTTTACCTATACTTCTCTGTGAATAATTTAAATTTTTTTTCTCACTGAAGATCGACTCCTCTCATATGTAAAATAATCCTCTCTGAGAGGGTTTCAACTTCTTATCTCACAGTATCTACTGACAAGATTAACTTATGGGCTGTTTATTCCTCAAATCCAAAATTAATAGAAAATTCAATGATAAGTTATAGCATGATTCCATAGAAAGCTGGTGAGAGTCATTCTTGAAAGCAAAGAAGAGTCTCATATTCTGGCAACCCATTAGCATAGGCATCAAGCTTAGGCAGATAACATACATATAATATTGGTTTCTGAAACCAAATTTAAACAATATATATAATGCTCATTCTATATGGCATATAAAAAAAATTAGAATTGCTTGTCTGGCAATTCCTCTACCCTCAATTCTACATGCATCAATTCCAAGTACATTTAATTTAGTATATATAGTTTTTCCTGAAGATACCTGTAAGTCAAATTTTACTCCATATTAGTTACCATGGCAATGTTTTTTCTTTTTTCCATCATGATAGTCATACAAATATGAGAATAATCACTGATACCTATGTTTTGTTACATTAATATGAAAAACTTATTATGCAAAATTGATGTTGATACCTTTGAAGAATATATTGCCTAAAATTGACTCCAGCTCTCAGAAGCATTGATATTTTACTTGGCCTGCACAATCTTGGTTGTTTTGTTGTTGTTGTTGTTAGGAAATCCTGATTATCTAGCTTCAGTTGAATTACAGAAATACATAGCAATACAAAGCTGGAGGGAAGTAGCACTTGCCCTCTTTCTTCTATTACCATCCCTACTCATCTGGCACCACTCTCATGTGGGACTAATTAACACTGTTAAGCAACTGATACTGTGAATCCTGGCTAACTGGAACAGTGGACATGAGAATGCTTAGCCCTCTCTTTGTTGAATCTAAATCCCAAACGTGGCATTTCTATTCATTACCTTCATTTGTCTAGAGAACTAGAAATTCCTTAAGCGCATATGTCATGTGGATTATCCACATTGTTTAATCTATTGGTCATAAGAATAAAATTCCTGGAAACATTTGGTAAGCTATATTTTGAGTTTTTCTTTCTGGGTATTGTTCATTTAGATGCTAAGGGATCATGAGTTTTAACTTCACCTACAGATGCCTGATCCTGCCTCCTCCTTAGCACTTGTGTAGGACATAAATCAGAATCTGAGATAATAACCTGGAGCTATATTCATGCTATTATAATATTTCATAAATGATTTTTCTTTAAAGCTTTAGGAAGACAGAAAAGTAATTGCTTAGAGTTGTTGTTCAGTTGCTCAGTCATGTCCAACTCTTTGTGACTCCATGGCCTGCAGCACACCAGGCTTCCCTGTCTTTCACTATCTCCCGAGTTTTCTCAAGCTCATGTTCATTGAGTCAGTGATGCCATCCAACTGTCTTATCCTTTATTGCCCACTTCTCCTGCCCTCAATCTTTCCCAGCATCAGGGTCCTTTCCAATGAGTCAGCTCCTCACACCCCATGGCTAAATTAGCTAAGCTAAAAACTGTTTCCAATAAAAGCTGGAATTCCTTTTGGTTAACAAATTATTCGTACTATTTGCTACAGCTGCACATTTTGTAGAAGAGTTGAAAGGCGGATGGTAAAAATAGACATATTTGATTTAATTGAAGTGTATATGCATGAATGTGTGTTTCCCAGGTTGCTATTTATATAATTTAATTTCAGAGTGGTAGGCATCAACATTTTTAACCACAGTATTTTGAGTTTGAAATTTGTGTGATAACTAGCTAGGTGCAACAAAAGAAATGAACAAATAAACAAAAATTTAAAATAAATTAAAGCCTCTCCTTACTTCTTTATGTTGTAAAATAATATTGATATTAATATTGTAATCTTTAATTATGGTCATGTCTATAATTATATCTATATATATACATTTGTACTATTCTATCTGTTCTAATAGCTCTAACTCTTCTACTGTTTTCCAGGTTCTTAAAAGCATTACAATCAAATAAAATCAATTTCTAATTCATTTACCAACTTTGAAATTTGAATAGATCAAGAGTAGGCAAACTTGACTGGACTTCTTCCTTATTTTGTTAATAAAATTTTATTGGAAAATAGCCATGCCTGTTCACCTACATATTGCCTATGACTGCTGTCATAGAATAGCCATAGAGTGAAGTAATTCTAAGAGAGAACACAAGCCCAAACTATAAAAAAATTACTAACTGGTGCTTTAGAGAAAAAGTTTAACTCTTGTAATACACAATACTGAGGAAAGAAAAATTATGTTTGAGTGTAAGGTAGTTTCAAATATAAAACCATGTATATGCACTTTGTTTTTCACTATAGTTTACGTACCAAAGTGATTTTAAGTGAACATAATAATATGTTCATATTATTAATACCAAATAATTTTTATTACTTGTTTACTTATTTATCTTGCAGAACACTTAATATAGAATAGTTTCCTATAGCTTTCCTGCTTTTATTTTAAATAAACACATTTTGGAGCAATATTATATTAGTAATCAGGCTTCCCAGGTGGTGCGAGTGGTTAAGAACCCACCTACCAAAACAGATTAGATGTAACACACGCCAGTTTGATCCCTTTATCAGGAAGATCCCTTGGAGAAGGGCATGGCAACCCACTGCAGTATTCTTACTTGGAGAATCCCATGGACAGAGGAGCCTAGCAAGCTACAGTTCATAGGGTTGCACAGGATCGGACATGACTGACATGGCTTAGCAAGCACAACATATTAGTAACCTCATAATTCAGTGTGCTTTTGCAATTTTTTTCTGTAAATGTCTTTAAACATCAAAGTATTAATGATCCCAATAAATCATGAGAAACCTAGAGATTTATGTCTTCAAATCATATGCTGATACTATGAGAAGCACCTAAAATATATAGCTGTTTTCCCTCTAATGTTGACAATCAACTATTCAGATGGTTCACATAACAATAACCTTATAAATCATCAAGTGAAGGATTGCATAAAACTAACCATAATTATTGACTTTAAGTTTAAAATATCCTTCTCATATTTTTTCATCTACTACTTAATGACATGTTTGCTCAGTTTGAAAATATTTTCTAACCATAATGGCATGAATCAAGTGCTGATTCAGGTATTTAAAAGGAAATCGTCTCTAAATTTGATTGCAAAGCAAAATATAAATATCAATAAAAATGTTAGGATTAAGTGCAGCACTGGCGTATTTAACTATTGTTTCATCACGTCCTTATAGTTGTGCATAAAAAAGTGAGATGTACTTTACCAATTTAGTTGTGAATTTGTGCATTAAGGTAATCAATAAGGGAAATAAAATAGTTGGTTTTAAGGTCATCTTTTTCTTTTTAAAGAAGCAAAATAAAGATTTTTATCCTTAAAGGATGAAGAGATTCTACATAATTATTTATGTGGTCATTTCTATTTATGTATATTATGTTGAAATAATTTAAAACAGATGGGAAATTTGCAAAGTCATAAAATTAGCACACTCTAATAGCAGACATTTTAAGAATGTATTTTAGTTTTTCAGAAAATGGCTGAGAAAAATATTTTGGAATAAAGCCAATACAAATATATAAAGTTAAGAAATGTTTTGTTCTAGTTTTGTCATCCAAATAAAGATGCTCTGAATAAATCAAATAGCTGTACTCCTTGGGAAGATATATATTCTATGTGTCCAAATATAAAACAAGAGCTTTTTCCTCATAAATTATACCTCAAGGAAGAGAAAATCAACTTACATACCTCACCATACACACACTTTGACTTACCTTATGTTAAAATAGATGAGCCATACTGTTCCAAGCTAATATTCTTTCTAAGCAATGGTTTCTGTAGAGCCTGGAAAATCCTATGTCCGGAGGAGCCTGGTAGGCCTACAGTCCATGGGGTCACTAAGGGTCAGACATGACTGAGCGACTTCACTTTCACTTTTCACTTTCATGCATTGAAGAAAGAAATGGCAACCCACTTCAGTGTCCTTGCCTGGAGAATCCCAGGGACGGGGGAGCCTGGTGGGCTGCCGTCTATGGGGTTGCAGAGAGTCAGACATGGCTGAAGTGACTTAGCAGCAGCCGCAGCAGCCTTGCAAGGTCACAGGTGTGGAACCCTGTACCAAAGTTATATGATAAAAATCTCTGGAATTGATCAAGTCCCATAGCAACTGTTGCCATGAGTCTCCTTATTTAAACTGGCCAGTCTCCTGATCCCATGTTAGGTAAAACACCCACCCTATTATCAACCCTGTATCATAGTAACCAGTCACCTAATGTCACCGTTCCCATAGGAATTCTCTCCATCTTGAGGCTAGCCTGTGAAAGGGTTCAACTCTCCCTTGAGCCAGCAAACTGATAGCATCTCCCACTCTTATAAACTTTATTCTCCTCTCATTCTGCTTCATGTCTGGAAATTCTTTTCCAGCCCGTACATGGACCATGACAATTCCCATCCCTTGCTCCCATTCAATTGATTTTCCTCTGGCAATTATTTTTCTACCTTTAATATCAAAATTTTCTCCCTTTGTATAGTTAATGATTGTTGTTGTTCAGTCACTAAGTCCTGTCCTACTCCATGACCCCATGAACTGCAGCATGCCAGGCTTCCCTGTCCTTCACTATCTCCTGGAGTTTGACCAAACTCATCTCTGTTGACTCAGTGATGCTCTCCAAATCATCTCATTCTCTGCCGCTCTCACACTCCCCCACTTCTCCTTCTGCCTTCGGTCTTTCCCAGAATCAGGGACTTTTCCAGGGACTGGCCAGTTTAAATCTGGAAACTCATGGCTCTTCTCATCAGGTGGCCAAAGTATTGAAGCTTCAGCTTCAGCACCAGTCCTTCCAATAAATATTCAGTGTTGATTTCCTTTAGGGTTGACTGGTTTGATTTCTTTGCTATCCAAGGAACTCTCAAGAGTCTTCCCCAACACCACAGTTTGAAAGCATCAATTTTCAGTGCTCAGTCTTTTCTATGGTCCAGTTCTCACAGTTAATGATATACAGTGCTTATAATGTGTGGGGAACAATTTTAAACATTTTACATAAGTCACGATTCAATTAGTCCTCATTTAATCTTATGGTTTGGAATGGCTGTACTGTGCTAAATCGCTTCAGTCATGTCTGACTCTTTGCAACCCTAAGGGCCATAGTCCGCCAGGACCCTCTGTCCATGGGATTCTTCAGGCAAGAGTACTGGAATGGGTTGCCATGTCCTCCTCCAGGGGACCTTCGTGACCCAGGGATTAAGCTCCTGCCTCTTACATCTCTTTCATTGGAAGGCAGGTTCTTTACCACTAGCGGCACCTGGGAAGCCCTTGAAATGACAACCCACTTCAGTACTCTTGCCTGGGAAATTTCATAGAGGAGCCTGGGAGGCTGCAGTTTATGGGGTTGCTGAAGCATTAGATGTGAATTAGCAACTAAGCAACAGCAACAATCCCATGGTTTACTATTATCAAACCCACTTTGAAAAGACAACAAAGAAATTAAGTTAAGATAATTATGTCGGAATTTGAGCCCAGGCATATGACTCCTCCAGACTCTGATCGAAAACACTGTACTATTTTGCCTCTCGTTTTTAGCTACATATGCAAGTATAAAATTTTCATCTAGAACAAACACAAACAAAGCCCTCCCTCAATTTTACACACTGTCCTCCAGCTACAGCACTTCTTTCTTGTCTAGATCAGCAGTCACCTCTTTTGCTAAATGACAGTATCTGTAAATGTTTTACTGAAGCAATCAGCAGCAGTTAACACAGTTGTTGATCTTTTCACATTTAAATTAAGATCCATCACTCTCATTCTGCACAGAAGCTTCCATTGGTTTTCTGCCACCATCAGAGGACTCTAAAATACTCAGTGTACTCAAGACTTAACTCAAGGGCCTTCAACTATCTCTCAGTCTCACATCTTACCTCTTTCCTTCCATGATAATGTTTCTAACACCAGCATGCTCCTTCCTTGGGGCTTTTCCATTGCTATTTACTCTGACTCAGCTTACTGTACTCCGGTTGTTTCTATGTTTATTTTCCTATCTTCAAGTCTGGAGCTAAATTTATTTTACCAGGCTTAATCTGAACAGAAAATTTGTACAATCCATAGAAGATGGGAAAATTGCCTCATTAAGCTCAGTTGTTTGACCATTCAAATTGTTAGGGAACCACTGACTGAAACTGCCCACCCTGATCAGGCACCATGATAACCACTTCAGTGAGTTCTCTTAAACAAGAAGTCCTAGTAAGAAAGGCAGAACTAACAAGCTACCACCACCTGGAAAAATTCAGAAAGGTCAAAAGGAGACTCCAGTCCTCATGCCCTACTAACCTCCCAGGATCCTTCTTGCTGGAACCCTTCTTGGCTGAGTGATGTGCACACAACTGGCAAAAATCCTGAGTCAGAATAACTGGCCAGTCACAACCCGGAAGCTAACCAATAACCATAAAACCTGAGGCTGCAAGCCACATGGCAAAGCAGTTCTTCTAGGATTCCTTTACCCTGCTGCTGTCCATCCTGGCATGTGTTCAACCTCTATTGCTCAGTTGTGTCTGACTTTTTTGTGACCCCATGGACTGCTGTCCATCAGGTTTCTCTGTCCTTGGGATTCTCCAGACAAAAATATTTTAGTGGGATACCAATTCCTTCTCCAGGGGATCTTCTCAACCCAGAGATTGAACCCACGTCTCCTGCATTGTCAGGCAGGTTCTTTACCACTGCGTCACCTGGGAAGACCCTGGACACCCCTTCCCAATAAAGTCTCTTACATTGTCAGCATCTATGTCTCCAACAGTTCATTTCTGAGTGTTAGAAAAGAGCCCACTCTTGGGTCCTGGAAGGGGTCCCCCTTCCTGCAACAAAATGGTTGTGCTTTGTAAACAAGTCATATAATTTAACTTAGTAGACTTTTCTTAGCATCAGAAAGCATGTGTAGAACTCCCACACTGTCATTTATTAACTGGAACATTTGTACTGGGATAAAAATGAGTTTCTGTAATTTGTTGCCAAAAACCCAGCCTCTGTTATGTTTATCCATGCTGATAGAGCCTCTGTTTATCAGTGTTTATCAGTGCTGTTAGAGGTTTGGAAGAATAGAAAAGAGTAACTTTCTTACTATGCCAGGAAAAGGGGGCCTCAGAAGGCCAATGCCTTCAAGATGGTGCCCCCCTTTCTGGAAAGTAGGAAGTTTTATTTTGGAAAATAGGGCTATAGATTAGGATTGGGGCTGATATAGTCTAGCATTCTTCTTTCCTCCTAGAGATATTGAGATCACTAAGGCTGGCGTTGGTTCAGAAACAGGTACTGGTGGTCCTCAAGGTTACTGTTTGGAACCTCCTTTCTAGAATAAAGAAAGCACATGAAGGAAAGGTGCATTAGGGAGTAAGTAGACATCAGTTGCATAGTACAACTTTAGCTAGAAGGCAATTATTTTCAGCATGCAGTTAAGCAAGAAAGAGGAGAAAAATATCTGTAGAAATAGAATGGGTGGAAAGAATAAGGGCTGAATAAAGGCTAGTATAATGGGTGTGTCTCAGCAAGTTTCTATTAGAGTACTTTCTGAGGAGACTGTGATACAAAACTGTAAAAAATACAGTTTCTAGTGGTGATGGATAGGCAGCTGGTAGATGGACACAAGAGCAAGAGAATGAGTAGGAGAGAAGGAAGAAATTTATTTATATGTTGAAAAAATCAGTTCATAACCTCAATTACTGTAATATGTATGTATTTTAATTTCCTGGTGGATTTAACTTGTTCTTTTTCTTTAAATTCAGTTCAGTTCAGTCACTCAGTCGTGTCCCAACTCTTTGCGACCCCCATGAACCACAGCACGCCAGGCCTTCCTGTCCATCACCATCTCCTGGTGTTCACTCAGACTCACAGGCATCGAGTCCATGATGCCATCCAACCATCTCATCTTCGGTCATCCCTTTCTCCTCCTGCCCCTAATCCCTCCCAGCATCAGAGTCTTTTCCAATGAGTCAACTCTTCGCATGAGGTGGCCAAAGTACTGGAGTTTCAGCTTTAGCATCATTCCTTCCAAAGAACACCCAGGGCTGATCTCCTTCAGAATGGACTGGTTGGATCTCCTTGCAGTCCAAGGGACTCTCAAGAGTCTTCTCCAACACCACAGTTCAAAAGCATCAATTCTTCGGCGCTCAGCGTTCCTCACAGTCCAACTCTCACATCCATACATAACCACAGGAAAAACCATAGCCTTGACTAGATGGACCTTAGTCAATAAAGTAATGTCTCTGCTTTTGTATATGCTCTCTAGGTTGGTCATAACTTTTCTTCCAAGCAGTAAGCATCTTTTAATTTCATGGCTGCAATCACCATTTGCAGTGATTTTGGAGCCCCCCCAAATAAAGTCTGACACTGTTTCCACTGTTTCCCCATCTATTTGCCATGAAGTGATGGGACCAGATGGCATGATCTTCGTTTTCTGAATGTTGAGCCAACTGTTTCACTGTCCTCTTTCACTTTTATTAAGAGGCTTTTTAGTTCTCTTCACTTTCTGCCATAAGGGTGGTGTCATCTGCATATCTGAGGTTATTGATATTTTTCCCAGCAATCTTGATTCCAGCTTGTGTTTCTTCCAGTCCAGCATTTCTCATGATGTACTCTGCAAAGAAGTTAAATAAACAGGGTGACAATATACAGCCTTGATGTACTCCTTTTCCTATTTGGAACCAGTCTGTTGTTCCATGTCCAGTTCTAACTGTTGCTTCCTGGCCTGCATACAGATTTCTCAAGAGGCAGGTCAGGTGGTCTGGTATTACCATCTCTTTCAGAATTTTCCACTGTTTCTTGTGATCCACACAGTCAAAGGCTTTGGCATAGTCAATAAAACAGAAATAAATTAGCAGTTCATTATTGCTCTGAACCTAGGAGAACACCATATAACTTTAAAAAATGGTGATTTAAGGATCTGTATGTAAGTTTTCTTTCATAATTGTGGGATTGCTGTGAATTTTAAGAGATGATAATGTTATTAACTTTCTTAGAATGTAGTATGGATTCAATGAGTAACTACTATCATTATTATTATTAGTTTTAATTGAACTTGAAAAGTCAGCTTTTGCAATTATCTTTATCAACATAATTACTAAGAATTATTTTTCATTCTTTAACATTTATGTATATGACCATAAATAAAAATTAAAATGTACATTTGATGGTATCCAAAAAGAAACATTTCATTCCCTAGGGTAATTCTGAATTTAAATCCTTTCAAGTGAATCCATTTAGTTGAAATAATTTAAGTCAAAATTTAACAAGACATGACCCCACAATATGTGAATATAACTGATGAACTTTTATCCAACTCTAGAGTCCCATTCTGAAAGACTGGTTTTGATATCAAATGCTTAGGTCAGATTTCTCAAAAAGGAACCTAATATGGAGTTTTATTTGGGCAGTGCTCTCAAGGAGAATAAGAGTGGATTCAGGGAAACAAGATAAGGCAGTGCAATTTTATATAATAATATACATTATTCTATATATCCAGAGTTAGAAAGAGAAGGGAAATGGTACTTTTACTTAATTGCATATTAAAACTTCTGTTCAACAAAGGCTTACCGCTACTGAACCCAAGCTCACTCTGCTCTCTGCACCACAAGCTAATAAATTGCAGACAAGATTTTGAGTTAAGGAATACGGCTTTACTTGGAAAGGTACCAGACCAAGAAGGTGTTAGACTCTTGTCTAAAAATAGCTATCTTATTGGATTCTGGATGCTAGTCTCTTTTATAGAACAGAGAGTGGAAAGAGATGAGGAAATAAAGCAAATGCTGTTAGTTTCATGGCTTGACCAGCATTGGGGAGAGAATGTGTTCATTACTTTTTTGCAGCCATTCACAGCTTATATGAAGGGTACATCATGCAAAATCCTGGGCTGGATGAAGCACAAGCTAAATCAAGATTTCAGGGAGAAATATCATTAACCTCAGATATGCAGATGACATCACCCTTATGGCAGATAATGAAGAGGAACTAAAGCCTCTTGATGAAAGTGAAAGTGGAAAGTGAAAAACTGGCTAAACCTCGACATTGAAAAAACTAAGATCATGGCATCCAGTCCCATCACTTCATGACAAATAGATTTGGAAACAATGGAAACCGTGCAAGACTTTATTTTCTTGGGCTCCAAAATCACTGCAGATGGTGACTGGAGCCAAAAAATTGCCTGGGACAGTTGACTGTAGTATATTATTGGGCTTCCCTTGTAGATCAGCTAGTAAAGAATCCACCTGCAATACAGGAGATCTGGGGTTTGATCCCAGGGGGAAACAAAATCAAGAGAAGCAACAGTGCACCCTTCGGGCATCGTCCAGTTTCCCCATCAAGTGATACACACAATATCTTTGAGCTATTTTGCAGAACTGAAACCCCACCTGATGGGAGAAATTAAAAACAGCATGCTACCCACAGCATGTAGACCTCAGACCTGAAGACTGATGATGCTGACTCCCACTTTCTTCACCACCAATCAATCAGAAGAATGTCCATGAGCTGATCACACCCTATTTGAATCTTTATTATTAAACTTCTCACTACCCGATCCAAGTTGGGACACAAGATTTTGAGGGCATTTATCTCCTGTGGCCCTTTTTGGCTGGCAAAGCAATAAAGTTATTCTTTTCTACTTCACTCAAAACTCTTGAGTATTTGGTGTCAGTGTAAAACAGCCAGGTTTGCCTGGACCTGAGGTCCACCTAGAAACAGAAGTTAAGTGGGATCTAATATAATCTGCTATTGTTCATGTTTTTGGCCACAAAGTATTTGGATATACTCTTATAAGCAGAGAACAGACAACTTCTAAAAGAGAAAAATAAATATGCCATTAAACTGTTGGGGGAGTGTGTAATTTCCTCGGTTCTGTCTCACCATAGCAAAAATTTGAAATGGTGGACCAGTGTTACACTTGGTTAGAGTTCAGTTTTATTCAGCAAGCAAAGGATAGTACACCCTCAACGCATGAGGGTGGGCCAACCCCAAAGGAAAGGCCTCAATCTGTCTTGGCTTCCTCCTTTTATAAGTTTGTTTCTTCCCCCCACCCTTGAGCCTACCCTGTGCAAATCGGGCTGGCCAAAAAGTGGCGTATTTGTTTCACCTGAAGTTCTCACTCCGGTCCATGGATTTTCCCTTGCTCCATTTTCATGAGTTTTTCTCCTTTTTTGTCTTTTAGCCACCACCATTTTAGACTCCTTTTTCCTATCTTAACTACCTAACATTCTCTCTTCCAGATCTGGGAGGCCCAATTCTTTGTGAATAGGGGTGTTGAAATCTCCTTATTTACTTCCTGCTGAATTGGGATGCTGAGGGGCATTGGCTCTCCCCCTCTTGCTAGTCTCAAGCCTCAGAGTTCTTATAGCGGTGTCCATCTAGGAGTGAGTGATATTTTCCATGGTAGGGTGTAGTTTTATATTTCCTTGTTCAACTGGCACTGCATGTTGTAGCTTGTTGACAGGTGTATAGAGTGTCCTCTTCCGTTTCCTTCCACAGTTTGACTCATGAGTAGTGAATACAGAAGTTGTGCCCTGATACCTTGACTGCTGTGGAAGTAGAAAGTATTACAGTGTTAGGGCCTTCCCATGTGGGCTGGAGTTGAGCCTTTGGTGACCCATCTTTCCAGATTTCAATTAGGACTTGAGTTCCTGGAGCATATAGTGGTGACTCTTCAGAATCTTTTGGGTCCTGGTTGACATCTCACAAGTGTATATCTTGTTGGAATTGTTCAATGGCCATGGTATAAGACTGCAAGGTCTGAGACTCTAGATCTAGGAAGAGGTCATTAACATAAACAAAAGGTCGCCCATATAGCATCTCATAAGGAATAAGACCAGCCTGTTACTTAGGGACAATACCAGTGTGGAGGAGAGCTATTGGTAAAACCTCCTTCTATCCCAGGGAGGTCTTCTGGGTTATCTTTTTGATCACTGATTTTAGGAATTGATTGGCTGTTTCTACTTTTCCCAAAGACTGAGGGCTCTGGGCACAATGCGGATAATAAACAATGCCTAATGCTTTAGAGACCTCTTGGCTGACCTTAGAAGTAAATGATGTCCCATTGTCACTTTGTAATGACCTGGGAAGACCAAATCTCAGAATGATTTCATGGAGCAGTCTGGGTGGGAAAGCCTTCAGTCCATCCTGTGAATGTATCTAATAGGTATTTATACCCTTGAGAAACTGGCATCTGGGTTAAGTCCATCTGTCAGTCCTCTCCTAGGTAGGTCCCTTGCCATTGGATGAACTGGGCCAACCGGGGTCTTCAAGTTTCTTGGGGACTGTTTAATTGGCAAGTGGAACAAAAGAAGACCACTTATTTTATAGTTGTTTGGAGGTCTGTTCCTCTGAAGGACCTTTCTAGTAATCTTTCGAGGGCCTTCTCCCTTAAGTGAGTGATGGCATGTAAGGAATTAACCAACTTCCTTTGGAGGTTCCCAGGCTAAAAAAGGAGTCCCTCCTTTTGGAACCATCCCATATGATCTTCCTGAAAGTCCTCACTCTTACTTTAAGAGTCTCACCTTCAGTATAGGAAGACTCCTTCTGGCTAATTAGTCTGTGGAACTAAGGTGGCAACCCCTATTAGGCCATTGTTCTGTAATGCTATTCTCTTAGCTGCCTGATCAGCTGCTTGGTTCCCTCATGCCACTTCCATGCTCCCTTTTTGGTGTCCTTTACAGTGAGAGACTGAAACCTCAGTGGGCAGATGGACTGCCTCCAAGAACCTGAGGATTTGATCACCATAATTGATTGGTGATTCTTGGGTGGTCAAGTAGCCTCTTTCTTTTCAAATATCAGCATGTGCAGGTAGCATCAGAAAGGCAAAATTGGAGTCAGTGTAAACAGCTACTCTTTTTCCTTTTCCCAGCTCTACAGCTCGAGTCAGGGCTATGAGCTCAGCCAATTTGGCTGAAGTACCTGGTGGCAAAGGCTTAACCTCTATGGTCTCAAAATTGGAGGCCACTGCATATCTGGATCTTTTCTTTCCATCTAAGACAAAGCTGCTTCCATCAGTATACCAGATTTCCACAGAATTGATCAGAAGATCTTCTGACAATCCAGTTTTTGGTTTTGTCCAGTGGTCCAAGGTTTCTAAGCAAGAATGAAAGGGGAGAGAGCCCTTGAGCCTAGGCAGGAGGGTAGCTGGATTAAGAACCTCACAAGGGGATAGAGTCAGGCCAGGATTTTCCATCAACTTTACTGATATCTGAGGATCCTTTGATCAGACATCTATAAATGGCCTCCCCCTTTCAGGAGTTGTTTCATTTGATGACTGACAAAAATAGTTAGTTTGTCCCCAAGAGAGTTTTTTTTTTTTTTAATTTTTATTTTTTACTTTATTTTACTTTACAATACTGTATTGGTTTTGCCATACATTGACATGAATCAGCCACGGGTGTACATGCGTTCTCAAACATGAACCCCCCTCCCACCTCCCTCCCCATAATATCTCTCTGGGTCATCCCCGTGCACCAGCCCCAAGCATGCTGTATCCTGCATCGGACATAGACTGGCAATTCGATCCTTACATGATAGTATACATGTTTCAATGCCATTCTCCCAAATCATCCAACCCTCTCCCTTTCCCTCTGAGTCCAAAAGTCCGCTATACACATCTGTGTCTTTTTTGCTGTCTTGCATACAGGGTCATCATTGCCATCTTTCTAAATTCCATATATATGTGTTAGTATACTGTATTGGTGTTTTTCTTTCTGGCTTACTTCACTCTGTATAATCGGCTCCAGTTTCATCCATCTCATCAGAACTGATTCAAATGTGTTATTTTTAATGGCTGAGTAATACTCCATTGTGTATATGTACCACAGTTTTCTTATCCATTCATCTGCTGATGGACATCTAGGTTGTTTCCATGTCCTGGCTATTATAAACAGTTCTGCGATGAACATTGGGGTACATGTGTCTCTTTCTTTTTTTTTTTAATTTTTATGTTTACATTAGCAGCAGATGAATGGATAAGAAAGCTGTGGTACATATACACAATGGAGTATTACTCAGCCTTTAAAAAGAATACATTTGAGTCAGTTCTGATGAGATGGATGAAACTGGAGCCGATTATACAGAGTGAAGTAAGCCAGAAAGAAAAACACCAATACAGTATACTAACACATATATATGGAATTTAGAAAGATGGCAATGATGACCCTGTATGCAAGACAGCAACAAAGACACAGATGTGTATAGCAGACTTTTGGACTCAAAGGGAGAGGGAGAGGGTGGGATGAGTTGGGAGAATGGCATGTGTCTCTTTCAATTCTGGTTTCCTCGTTTGTGTATGCCCAGCAGTGGGATTGCTGGGTCATACAAAATGGTACAGATGTGGGAGGAAAAGTCCCCAGAGTCAGAGGTTAGGACAGAGTAGATAGTCCCTGTGTCAACCAAGAAATTCTTGGACCTACTTGCCTCATCCAGTTCCACCCTTGGCTCAAGCCCCATGATGGTTATCTGTGACAGGCAGGCTGGCTGGAGCAGGTTGCTTCAGTCTTGTTGAACCATCCTGAGGGAAGACTTGGTGCTTGATTTTGAGGCTCTTGGGTCCCAAGGGCAGAGTACTTCCCAGTGTTCCAAATGATGGTATTTGTAACAAGCCATTTTAGGAGACGTGTTTGGACCCTCTTTGGCCCAATGTCCTGCTAGTCTATAGATTAGGCATTTGTCTTGTGCCTTGTCCTTTAAGAACTCAGGGATCGCCACAAGGCTTTCCTAGAAGGCAGCCAGCATCTCAGCATGCCTTGTCTCTTTCCTTTTCTTCCTTTCCTGGTCCTTGGACTTCCTCTCCTGTTCTCTGCTATAAAAGTATTGGGGGCTATCTGGACCATCTCATCTAAAGAGGCAGAAGGGTCCTGTTGTTGTAGCTGTTGTAACTTTATCCTGATGTCTGATGCACATAGGTGTGGCTCCTGTACCACCTATCTGTTCTTCCTTCACATTGGGACAGGAGTTTGTTCTTTAAAATTCCCTGTCCCTCATAAGAGTCTAAGTCCAGACTGGTAAAGTTTGAGGGCCTCTTTTAGCCTGTCCAGAAAGGCAATTGGTTTCTTGTTGGATTTCTGAGTTATTGCTGAGAAAGTCCCACAAGTAATAGGCTCCTTCCTATTTCCATGGGTAGACTTCCTTAGGGGCGAGTCTTTCTGAAGCTTATTCTACCCAGTATTGTTGTAACCTGAGAACCAGGCATTCTTGAGTCAGGGTGCAGATTCCCGGGCAGGTTGAGGAGTAACAGCCTCCTGGAGATCAAATCCCTTGGCAGGTCGAGGTATGTTGACCTCCCGAGAATTGGGTCCCTGAGCAGGTCAAGCCATGTTAATCCCCTGCGACCCTTGAACTGGCAGATCCCCGAGCAGAATGAGGCATGCCAAACTCCCAGAGACCAGATCTCTAGGCAGGTCGAGGCAGGTTCATCTCCAGGCTGCAGTTGGGTATCCTGAAGGTTTTCAGCATGACTAGTGCTGGGTAGGATTAAGGGGTTGTAATTTTAACTCATTGCTGGTGTGTCCACCATGGATGGTAATAGATACCATGATGTAAAGCAATTCAAGCCTGTGCCCTAAGACTGGGAACCTAGCAAAACAGCCATAAGTCTTATCCTCTTATTCCTCTGAGGGAATGTAAGTCACTGAATTCTTCCCCTAGTCCTCCATAAGAGCAGTTTAGGGTGTTTCAGGTAGTAAACATTTAATGCCATAGACCCATTTTAGGTAATAAGAAAGTAATGACAAAGGAGTGGTTTATCTGGTCCTGTTAAGGGCATTAGAAGTATTTTAACAATAAGCTGGGTGGAGAGATATTGTCTACAAGGGTCCTGGTTGTAGGAGTTAGTAAGTGGCTTAAGAATAAATTGATAAAAGCAACAGACCAAATGTTCCATAAAGGTGGAATGGAGATTTGATCCAGGGGTATGGTGAAAAAGTTTTACAGTCATTGGCCTACAGACAGTACATAACTGTAAGTGATTATATGAGTTTAACTAGAGAGAAATTATTGGTGAAGAAGTTGAGAAATTTTATTTGTCTAGCACAAAGTAGAATGAGATCAAGGAAGTCTGTAACTTTGTAGGGCAATCAGGGTCTCCACAGAAAAAATGGTGACAGTATTCATCTCCATGATTATAGACAGAATATAATCAGTGGTTCATTTTAGCAACAGTTGGAATTTTGGAGGAGTATGAGTACAATGAAAAGAGAACAGTTGGAGAGTTAAAGATTTCAGATAGATGATTTTAATCATATACCATATTTTCTGAACATTGTCAGAGGGAAGTTAAGACATAAGAGTTTGATGAATATTGAAAAACTGGTAGATAATGACCTCCTTACAAAGAGAAAGCTTCTCATAATATAATGGCTATTAAATATAGGTTCAAATATTTATCACTCAAGATTGATCTTCAGTTTTCAATCTTCATAAAGACAATAATAACTATTTTTATAAATCGTTGTATTTATGTGCCATTTTATAGTTTAGAAAATACACATATATCAGAATATCCAAAAATTAATCAAAGAGTAAATGAGCTATGCATATTGTATTATAGACTTAATAAATGATGGTATTCTGTCAATATTGAAATTATAAGCAGAATATAACTTTAGATATATCCTAAATAAGAAAATAGGAAAAATTAATTAAATTTTAATGTAAGGTATGCTGATGCGGACATCCCTTTACTAAGAATTCCACTTTATAAGTGATATTTTAGTCATGTAGGAAGGCATTGTCAGTATTGGGTAATTAGCAAAAAGAAATCATTCTTTTCTGTTTGTGTCATCCCTTGGAAATGAGCAGTTACTTTTGTCAGTTCAATTCAGTCACTCAGTCATGTGCGACTCTTTGTGACCCCATGAATCACAGCACGCCAGGCCTCCCTGTCCATCACTAACTCCCGGAGTTCACTCAAACTCATGTCCATCGAGTCGGTGATGCCATCCAGCCATCTCGTCCTCTGTCATCCCCTTCTCCTCCTGCCCCCAATCCCTCCCAGCATCAAAGTCTTTTCCAGTGAGTCAACTCTTCGCATGAGGTGGCCAAAGCACTGGAGTTTCAGCTTCAGCATCATTCCTTCCAAAGAACACCCAGGGCTGATTTCCTCTAGAATGGACTGGTTGGATCTCCTTGCAGTCCAAGGAACTCTCAAGAGTCTTCTCTGACACCACATTTCAAAAGCATCAATTCTTTGGTACTCAGCCTCCTTCACAGTCCAAATCTCACATCTGTACATGACTAGATGGACCTTTGCTGGCCAAATAATGTCTCTGCTTTTCAATATGCTATCTAGGTTGGTCATAACTTTTCTTCCAAGGAGTAAGCGTCTTTTAATTTCATGGCTGCAATCACTATCTTTAGTGCTTTTGAAGTCTGAAAATATAAAGTCTGACACTGTTTCCTTATCTATTTCCCATGAAGTGATGGGACCAGATGGCATGATCTTCGTTTTCTGAATGTTGAGCTTTAAGCCAACTTTTTCACTCTCCTCTTTCACTTTCATCAAGAGGCTCTTTAGCTCCTCTTCACTTTCTGCCATAAGGGTGGTATCATCTGCATATCTGAGGTTATTGATATATCTCCTGGCAATCTTGATTCCAGCTTGTGCTTCTTCCAGCCCAGCGTTTCTCATTATATAGTCTGTATATAAGTTAAATAAGCAGAGTGACAATATACAGCCTTGATCTACTCCTTTTTCTATTTAGAACCAGTCTGTTGTTCCATGTCCAGTTCTAACTGTTGCTTCCTGACCTGCATATAGGTCTCTCAAGAGACAGGTCAAGTGGTCTGGTAGTCCCATCTCTTTCAGAATTTTCCACAGTTTATTGTGATCCACACAGTCAAAGGCTTTGGCATAGTCAATAAAGCAGAAATAGATGTTCTTTCTGGAACTCTCTTGTTTTTGTCAGTTACATGATCTGAAATGTAAGAACTGAAATGTTTTCTTAATTACTGGAGCTAATCAATGAATATAGCAAAGTTGCAGGATATAAAATTAACACAAAGAAATCCCTTGCATTCCTATGCACTAACAATGAGAAAACAGAAAGAGAAATTGAACAAACAATTCTATTCACCATTGCAATGAAAAGAATAAAATACTTGGGAATATATCTACCTAAAGAAACAAAAGACATATATAACTATAAAACAGTGATGAAAGAGATCAAAAATGACACAAATAGTTAGAGAAATATACCATGTTCATGGATTGGAAGAATCAATATAGTGAAAATGAGTATAGTACTCAAAGCAACCTATCGATTCAATGCAATCTCTATCAAGCTACCAATGGTATTTTTCAGAGAAATAGAACAAATAACTTCCCAATTTGTATGGAAATTAAAAAAAAAAAAAAAAAACTCGAATAGCCAAAGCAATCTTGAGAAAGGAAAATGAAACTGGAGGAATTAACCTGCTTGACTTCAGACTATACTACAAAGCTACAGTCATCAAGAGATCATGGTATTGTCACAAGGAGAGAGATGTAGATCAATGGAACAAAACAGAGAACCCAGAGGTGAATCCACACACCTAGAGACACGTTATAATTGACAAAGGAGGCAAGAATATACAATGGAGTAAAGACAATTTATTTAACAAGTGGTGCTGGAAAAACTGGTCAACCAGTTGTAAAAGAATGAAACTAGAACACTTTCTAACACCATTCAGAAAAATCAACTCAAAATGGATTAAAGATCTAAATGTAAGACAAGAAAATATAAAACTCCTAGAGGAAAACATAGGAAAAACACTCTCTGACATAAATCACAACAGGATCCTCTATGACCCACCTCCCAGAGTAACGGAAATAAAGCAAAAATAAACAAATGGGACCTAATTAAACATAAACGCTTTTGAACAACGAAGGAAACTATAAGTAAGGTGAAAAGACAGCTTTCAGAATGGGAGAAAATAGTAGCAAATGAAGCAACTGACAAAGAATTAATCTCCAAAATGTACAAGCAGCTCATGCAGCTCAATTCCAGAAAATTAAAGACCCAATCATGAAATGGGCCAAAAAACTATACAGACATTTCTCCAAAGAAGGCATACAGATGACTAACAAACACATGAAAATATTCTCAACATCAGTCACTATCAGAAATCATATCAAAACCACAATGAGGTACCGTCTCAGGCTGGTCAGAATGGCTGCTACCCAAAAGTCTGCAAGCAATAAATTCTGGCGAGGGTATGGAGAAAAGGGAATCCTCTTACCCTTTTGGTGGGAATGCAAACTAGTACAGCCACTATGGAGAACAGTGTGGAGATTCCTTAAAAATTTGGAAACAGAACTGCCAAACGACCCAGAAATCTCATTCTTGGGTATACACGCTGAGGAAACCAGAATTGAAAGAGACACATGTACCCCAATGTTCATCGCAGCACTGTTTACAATAGCTAGGACATGGAAGCAACCTAGATGTCCATCTGTAGAGGAATGGATAAGGAAGTTGTGGTACATATACACAATGGAATATTACTCAGCTCTTAGAAAGAATGCATTTGAGTCAGTTCTAATGAGGTGCCTCTTATACAGAGTGAAGTAAGTCAGAAAGAGGAACACCGATATAGTATATTAATGTATATATATGGGATTTAGAAAGACGGTAATGATGACCCTATATGCGAGACAGCAAGAGAGACACAGATGTAAAGAACAGATTTTTGGAGTCTGTTGGAGAAGGTGAGGTTGGGATGATTTGAGAGAATAGCATTGAAACATGTACATTACCATATGTGAAATAGATCACCAGTCCAGGTTCCATGCTTGAGACAGAGCACTCAGGGCCAGTGAACTGGGATGACCCTGAGGGAATGGATGGGGAGGGAGGTAGCAGGCGGTTTTGGAATGGGGGACACATGTACACCTATGGCTGATTCATATCAATGTATGGCAAAAAATACTACAATATTTTAAAATAATTAGATTCCAATTAAAATAAATTAATTTAAAAATAAAGTATACTTCTGAGAAAATATTTACTCCCTTTCCTTCCAGTTTCTTGGGGTTTGAGGGCAACACTATACTGAGACTTATAATGTTACACAAAAACGCACAAATCATGTTTACAGGACCCTTCTTAAACAGATGAACTCTGTGCTTGGGTAGATATAAGGCACATTTTTAAAGGAGACTAAGTACTACTACATCTTCTTTAGTGTATAATAACTTTTGACTCCATGATGGTAGAAATGGAAATTAAACATTAACTATATTTTAAAAGCTTGTCTTACAAATGTTAGCACAGAATCAGCAACTTGATCTCAAATTTAAATATGTATAGCCCTGCATAAATGCTGTTCTTGCACAAGCATTTGGTGCCAGAACATTCTTTACAATTTACTGAGCTGTTTTGTATGATTGCACACCCAGCTAGCACAGTCATTTTCCACTTTACTGAGTAGATTCAGAGCCAAAGCAAAGACATTTATTTAGTGTCACCTGTAGTTAAAGCTAGGTCAGGATTTCCATTACAAATCTGTTTTAGAGCTTTATAACTTTATAATAGTTCTAATCACAGAGTGAATCCAAATTTCTCTCTAAAGAGTATCAAGCATCATAGGTTTAGAAAAAGCACGCTGCATATGTAGGGCTAAGACATATTCCAGTATTAACCGGAACACAATTTCTAAGGAGCTAATAACTAATCCTATTTGAATTTAAACTCTTCCATTTGAAGCATCTATGACCCTGAAAAATACTCACTAACTCTAATTTCTATTTTCATCATGTAGTTAGTATTGAATAACAACTATTAAATTAATAGTTAAAAAACCAATCATTTATTCAGTACCAGGCAACTTCTAAACCCTTTTCACACATTAACTAATTTAATTCTCAAAACTCATTGAGATGAGCTGTATTACCTTAATTTTATAGTAAGTGAAAGAAAGTGAATTAAAGAGATTAAGTAATTTACCTGCAGTCATGATTAATTTAGTAAGGAGACTCAGATTTGAATCTAATATAGTCTGTATCCTAACTTCATGCCCTACAGTCACATTTTGTGAGAACTGAATAAAGAATACCTTCAACACATTTATCCCAATGCTTGGCACACAGCTAGCTTTTAATAAACAATAGCTATATAATTAAAATGAATAGAATAGTAGATTATTTTAGAGGTGTAAAATGGAAATATCTTAGCCAAGTCTATTCATTCCAAATCAGAAAAATGAAGTGTAGACATACTATGGCTTGGTCAGTTTCATTTTTTTTTCTTAAGTAATTAAATTTATTATTTAAAAATTTAAGATAATTAAATGTAAATGTAATGTATGTAAATACATACATTTACATAAATGTAAATGAATATGTAAATATCTACATATTCATTAATTTACCTATCCAAAAATAATTATCAGCAACATGTATATATAAAATAGTCCTTCAGAATAGAGAGATGTAGTAGATTAATTAGACATAGATATTTCCCTCAGGCATTGTCATTTTTAGGTGATCATACGCCCTGAACAAGAACATATGAGATTGTTGGTCATTTTTCAGTTGGTTTATTCAACTAGTCAGTCAGTCAGTAATCAAGTATTTCATGAGAGTCTCCTATATGACTTTCAGAAAACCTGCTTGAATGCAGACTACATTGGTGAACAACACAGAAATTGAACATATTCTCACGAAAGCAAAAGTCTATAAAAGATTCATTAATAACATTTTTAAATGGTTCAATATTAGTCTAAACTGCTTAGAATATGTTTAATGGAAGAAATGCTGTTTCCCCTGGAACTGAAAGAAAGGTAAGATTTGGCAAAGCGGAGATAAGGCTAGAAAAGCATTTCTTAAAACAATGTAAACTAAAAACTGGAGATGACAAGATGTCGGACAAATACTAAAAAATTTAGAAGTTACATTTATCTTTAATTTAGAACAGTGGTTCTCAAATTTTACTGAACATTACATCATTTGATAAAAATCCTAATGCCCAATTCTCAATTCATGTCATTTAATATGTCTGCAGGCAGGCGCTAAACTGCAACTTCTTTTTTTTTAATCCTCTGGTAATTTCATTGTGCAGAAAAATTTGAGAACAACACATTCGCAGTATAGAATGTGAAAATGAAACCTTCCTAGAGTAAAATTTGACTGTAGTTCAAGTGTAGAACAATTTGAATCTTAAGGAAAAACATCTGAATGTAATTCAGCAGAATATGTGAAGTAATCAGAGAAGAAAGTCTAGGAGCAAGAGAGAAATTTGTCCTAAAAATCAATGGAAAGGAAAATTTATATTGTGATCAAAGCCTGAAAACGTCAGAGAGAATGAGAACAGAAAAATAGCTTATAGAATTTGGAAACTAGGGAGCATTTGATACATTTCAAGGAAGAATTTCAGAGAGTAAGGAGGTAAAGGACTGGATTCCAACTGGTGAGAAAGAAGTAAATATTAGTATATGCCTACTCCTTTGATATACTTGAACATAAAGTGAAATCTTTAGTTATTCAGAGTAAAATGAAGCAAAAAACAAAGAAAAAAACAGGGAGAAATAGCATACATGGTTATGTTACTAGGCTAGAGGAAATATAACAGCAGAAAGAAAAGAGGGATGAAGATAATGGTTACTTGTTTACAATCTTGAGAGTGTATAATTTTTAGTTCTACTCTAACAAGAGAATGGATGTTAAGCTTATTGAGAAATGATTTCAAGAAGCAAAATGAGGAAAAAAGAAAAGTGAGATCAAGAAGGAGAAAGATTCAAAACCAGAATATGTTTTTCAGGTCACCTATGTGAGCAATGAGAGCTTGATCCAGAAAATCCCTAGAAGTGTCAGGGATGCTTTCCAGAATTATGCCTTTGAGATATGGGAGATCAGAGTATTTCTCCATTTGCTTTAATCCCTCAGCATCTGTGGGAGTCCTAGGGGATTAACTCATTTTCATGTCTTGGCTGTACTTTAACTAGATCCAGCATGTTTGATTCTGTGTAGAAAACCCTGAGGTTGAATACAGAAGTTGGTAGCTGGCAGAGTTCTCCTAGATCCATGTATTGCAGCTGTGGCTGCAATTAGAAGGGGATTGAGGCAAAGATACAAACATCACATGTTTGCTACAGTAAATATTGCAAGACTAATACAAATGAGAAGATACCAAGGAAAGGACAAAATACAAAGTGGCAGCCTTAAAAAGATGATAACATTTAAAAGAATGGAAAATTAGGGACGAAGAAGAGGGCCCAATCCTTCTGCATGGTCTATGAATTGGGATCAATGGAAAAAGAACTGTAGAAAGAACAACCATCCTTCAATTAAGATAAGGAGACCAACATATAAGAACAGAGTGATAAAATAAGCAATTAGTGAGGGCCAGAACTCACACAGGGAAATGCTAATAGTAGAGATGACACTAATAATAGGAATAAGTTCTGTGGAAATGAAAAGTAAAGAAAAAAACAAAACAAAAAACTGTGAGTATGAAGTCTGGAGGGAGAATGTATCAGAAAAGGAAGTTGTGATTTTTCAAAGTTCAAGATAAAGACAAACAACACAATATTTTTGTGCTCTTCATTAGGTGCTCAATATATTCTGCTCTTACCAAAACTCTGTCTTGGATATTCATACACATTTTATATCTGAAGAAAGTAAGACTGGAGTCTTTCCTAGAATATGAGCTCAGATTTGTTTGTACACAAAAATCTTTGTTATTACACTTGACCATATTAATTCCTTGAGGAATAGGGACAAGTTTATAATTAAGCTGGAACTATATAGTTTCTGGACAAAGAGAATTTGAGCACATGAAGATAGCAGTTGACATATTATTGTTTTAATTCTAGTTCTTATAACATGCCCAAAGGAGACACCAGCACTAAGAGTTATTCTTGACAGGTTTTCTTTGGAGGGGGGCTGGTGGATCAGGTGGGTGGGGAGGATTGATTGGGGTAGGGCTGGGGAGATGATTAATATCAGGGAGGGAGAACATACAGAATATAAAAAGCAAGACACAAGTTCAACAGACTTCAGTCAGATGATGGATTTGCCAGTTGGAGAAGCAAGGCAGAAAGCAGTTCTTGAATATCACTAACAAAGAAGTGATTTTGAGCTACTTAGTTTCCGCTGCTGTGTATTATTGAGTAATACCATGTTTCTCAGGGGAACAGCGTAGAAACATTCTCAAATGTATTTTTTAGTAAGGAAAAAACATATAAACACATATTTAAATAACATTGTAGGTGGCATGAAAGAAATGTGCATTGTGTTGTGGAATGTAATTTAAGGTCTTTTTCTTGTGTGAAGGATTAGCAAAGTACTCCTGGGTAAATAAGTGGAATGAAAAACAGGTGTGAAATCCAGGAAACAAGGGTTCTAGCAGTAGTTCTGGCATTTGTTAGTTTTGTAACATAGGTGATCTACTGAATTTTCTCACTCTTCTATTTCCTTATCTGAAAAGTATCATTAACTATAGTGGAAGTAAATTTTAAGAGTAAGGCAAGAGAAGAATAATTTACAGGATAATAATGTTAAGGAAGAAGTGTTCATTTTTCCTAGCATAGTGGTAGAAATGCATTCAAATCAGCAAACTGAAGCTCAAAGTTTATCGGAAACAATGCTTCTGTCAAAATCTGACAGATGCATCTTGGACACATCCTAAGCTGTCAGCCAAAGCAATCATTTTTGATAGGTCTTCTTCAACACTAACTTAGTGTTTGGAGTCCTGACCCTATTAGGGAATAGCAGAAACAGCAAGACAGAAGCACAAGAAGCATAGAAGCAATATTAGTTGTCAGCAGTGTTGTCAGAACTGCTAAGTATAGAAAGCTTTAAGATACGTACCCAAGAACTGTGGATTTTGCTTTTAGTGATTTTAACAGCATGAAATGCTTTGTGTTCAATCAGAAGAAATATAAAATAATAATGATACAAATTTCTAAAAAGAATAATGAAATCCTGCACATTGTGAAAATCTTACCTGTGAAAAAGCCCCTGGAGCATCATACAAGTCAAATGCTGCCAAAATCTATTTCTAGACTAAATCTTTCTTGGCCTCAGGGAACAGCTGTCAAATGTCTCTTGAGTAACAGTCAGACAAAGCCATAGAGTCAATTGATAACTTCTAATGAATAAAGAAAGATTAATAAATGTTTGTTGACTTGGGGGAAAAAAGAAACCTGCTATGTTATTGTATTCCAATTTCATATTATGGAAGGAAAATGGAGAAAAGTACACAAATTTATAATTACCTATAATTTTATAGCATCCTAATACAAATTGCAGTCATTCAGATGAGTGAATTTAGATGGCTAACCTAAGGGTTACACCAATTTTGTCTCTGATTCCTTCTAAGAAGAGGAGGTACAATAATAAATTCTTTAAAGGCAATATATTTCCAATTATGCTTTTTATAAAAAAGTAGTTTATTTCTCTTTTAAAAATTTCTTATGTGGAGCTATTTAATTGCATTCTGTTGAAAGTGTCTATGTGTAACAATAACACTGGGATAAGTGTTTCTATAATAGAAAACTTCCATAATATGAACTCACATTCCTGACTTTAATCTCCTGCTTTTATCTCACTGTTCAAAATGTACAGCACTATCTAAACCTCAGCCTAGTATGAATGATGATGAAGCACATATTAATTGCATTAAACCCTTTGTTTTGAAATTCTTAACTTTTATGAATGTGATATTTAATTTCTTCAAAAAATTTAAAAAACATACACCTTATTTTATTGTGTTTTGCTTTATTGGACATTATAGATACTGTATGTTTTTACAAATTGAAGGTTTGTGGCAATCCTTTGGAGAAGGAAATGGCAACCCACTCCAGTATTCTTGCCTGAAGAATCCCATGGACGGAGGAGCTTGGTGGGCTACAGTCCACGGGTTGCAAAGATTCGGACACGACTGAACGACTTCACTTTCACTTTGTCAATCAAATCTATCAGCAACATTTTTCCAACAGCATTTGCTTACTTGGTATTTCTATATCACGTTTGCGTAATTCCCAAAATATTCCAAAGTCTTCCATTATTGTTATATTTGTCATGGTGATCCTTGATGAGTGGTTTGATGTTACCATTGTAGTTGTTTTGAAGCACAATTAACTATGCCCACATGAAGCTGCAAACAGTGGATAAATGCTGTGTGTATACTGACTGCTCCACCAACTGCCCATTCTCCCAAGTCTCTCCTTGTGCTCAAGCTTCTCTATTACTTGACAAACAGTAATATTGAAATTAGACCTATTAATAACCCTACAATACCCATATGTGTTCAAATGAAAGAAGAATCACATGTCTCTCACTTTAAATAAAAAGCTAGACATGATTAAGCTCAACAAGGGGGGCTTGTCAAGAGCCAACAAGGGCCAAAAGCTAGGCTTTCTGGGCCAGTTAGCTAAATTGTGAATGCAAAGAAAACATTCTTGAAGGAAATTAAAGATGCTACTCCAGTGAACATATGACTGAAAAGAAAGCAAAACAGATTTGTTAGTAATGGTGGAGAAAGTTTTAGCGATTCAGCTAGGAGATCCAACCAACCACAATATTCCTTGAATCCAAAACCTAATCCAGAACAAAGTCCTAGCTCTCTTCAATTCTCTGAATGTTGAGAGAGGTGAGAAAGCTGTAGAAAAAAAGAGTGAAGCTGGCAGACTTTGGTTTGACGTTTATAAGGAAAGAAGCCATTTCTATAACATGAAAGTGCAGGTTAGCAGCAGGTACTGACATAGAAGCTGCACCAAGTATTTCCGAATATCTAAGATAACTAGTGAAAGTGACTCTACTAAACAGAAGATTTCCAGGGTAGACAATGCCTTATAATGGCAGAAGATGCCACTTAGGGCTTTTACAGCTAGAGAAGAGAACGCAATACCTGGTTGCAAAACTTCAAAGGATAGGCTCTCTTGTTAAGGGCTAATGCAACTCATGACATTAAGTTGAAGCCAACTCTTAGTCACCATTTGAAAATCCTATGGTGATTAAAAATTATTCTAAATCTACCCTGTGCCCTACATGGAACAATGAAGCCGAAATCACAGCACATCTGTTTACAACATGGTTTAATGAATATTTTAAGCCTACTGCTCAGATAAAAGATTTCTTTCAAAATATTACTGATTATTGACAATGCACCTTGTCATCCAAGAGCTCTGATGGAGATGTACAATGAGATTAATATAATTCTCTTGCCTGCTAACAACATTCATTCTATACCCCATGGATCAAGGAGTCATGACTTTCAAGTTTTATTATTTGATAAACATATATTTAAGGCTACAGCTGCCATTGATAGTGATTTTTTTCTGATAAATCTCAGCAAAGTAAATTGAATACATTCTGGAAGGGATTCATCATTCTTGATGTCATTAAGAATATTTTTGATTCAGAATAGAGGTCAAAATAATATTAACAGGAGTTTGGAATGACTTGGAGGGGTTCAGAACTTCAGTGGAGGAAGTAACTGCGGATATGCTGAAAATAATAAATTAGAATTAGAAGTGGAATGAGGTATGACTGAATTGCTTCAATATCATGATGCAACTTTAGTGAGAAGTTGTTTCTTATGGATGACCAAAGAAAGTGATTTCTTGGGATAGAATCTTCCACTGGTGAAGTGGCTGTAAAATTGAAATAACAACAAAGGAATGAGAATATTGTTCAGTTGCTAACTTTGGAACTGCAGCACACTGGGCTTCCCTGAATCAATTCTTCACATCAGGTGGCCACAGTATTGAACTTTCAGTTATAGCATCAGTCCTTGCAATGAATATTTAGCGTTGATTTGCCTTAAAATTGACTGGTTTGATCTTTTTGTAGTCCAAGGTACTCTCAAGAGTCTTCTCCAGCACCACAACTCAAAAGCATCAGTTCTTCAGCGCTCAGCCTTCTTTATAGTCCAACTCTCACATCCGTGCATGACTACTGGGAAAACCATAGCTTTGACTACATGGACCTTTGTCAACAGAGTAATGGTTTTATTTTCAATATGCTATTTTACATATTTTAAATTGCATTTTATATATTATAATATGTAATATTTGAGGATCTTACGTAAACCCGGTTGATAAAGCAGTGACAGAATTTGAGGGGAATGACTCCAGTTTTGAAAGAAGTTCTACTGTAGACAAAGTGTTGTCAAATGTCATTGCATGCTACAGGGAAATTATTTGTGAAAGGAAGAATTAATTGATGTTGCAAATGTCATTGTACTTTTTTAAAGAAATTGCCACAACTACCCCAAATTTGTGCAACCATCACTATAATCAGTCAACAGCCATCAATATTGAGACAAGACCCTTCAGCAGCAAAAATATTATGAAGGATCAGATGATATTTAATACATTTTTAAAGCAATAATTTCTTTTTAAGTAACATATGTACCTTTTGTTTTTTTTTCATACATCACTGCACAATTAATAAACTAGAGTGTAGTGTGAACATAACTTGTATATGGAGTGAGAAACCAAAAAAAAAATTGTATGACACTTTTGTAACATTTGCTTTGAGTTTGAAACTGAAACCATAATAACTCTGAGATGTGCTTCCATTTTATAATGCATTGGAGATTGTGCATTGGAGATCATTTCACACAGTTCTTTTCTTTTATTTAGAAATAGGAACATATTTTTAAATATGTATACATTCTCTTATTTAAAACATTATGCTTTGTATGCCTGAAATCATGCTGTGTTTTGGAATAAAGATAAAAAACACATTTCTCCTGCTGAGAAATTGCAAACAATTATAATACAATGGCATGAGCAAGACTATAGATGTACATATAGAAAAACTCTGTATCTGGGAGTGTGCATTTTTCAAGATCTCAGTATTAAAGTATGAGTTAGTATTTACAAGGCTGGGATCATAGAGAAGCATATGCAAAGACCCAGAGGCTTGAGATAACATACCATTCTTGAGAATAAAAAGTAGTTAAGTATCACTATAATGAAGCTTGTTCATTGGAATACTGTGGATGATAAAGTTTAAATAGTGATAGGTGGAAAATATTTATTATATGACACTGGGAATTAATTTTAAATCTCCTTAAATAGATTAATACAGCATAAGATTCTGGCTCACTTAAAGCATAACAAAAAATTGCAGTCTTTATTTCTCTGATATTTAAATAGAATATGAAAAAATGAAATGCAGGATGTTCAAAACAAGAGAAAATAGTATCTTCCTTCTTTCGGGTGGTTATAAACAGAAATTTTTAAAAAAAGAAAGGAAAATGAGATACAGATGAATAATCCTGAATATACTACAGAATTTTACTGTCGTACATCCAAGAAGAGATGACAATAAAAACAGGAATAATCATGTTATTCCACTCCCTACACTAACACATCCACAAAGAACTCCTTCACTTTCCAACAGAAATTTCCATTTTAAAATGGAGAAATCTACCCGTTCAGTTCAGTTCAGTTTAGTTCAGTCACTCAATCGTGTCCGACTCTTTGTGACCCCATGAACTGTAGCACGCCAGGCCTCCCTGTCCATCACCAACTCCCGGAGTCCACCCAAACCTACATCCATCGAGTCACTAATGCCATTCAACCATCTCATCCTCTGTTGTCTCCTTCTCCTCCTGCCCTCTATCTTTCCCAGCATCAGGGTCTTTTCCAATGAGTCAGCTCTTCAAATCAGGTGGCCAAAGTATTATGATTTTTAAACATTTTTCTATATCAATTTCATAGCAAAACCCTAAAAATTATATACATCCCACCTCTATGTCAGAATATATGGACCTATAACTAAGGAACAGGAATTTTAATTTAATACTTGTAAGAAATTCTTAAATGGATCTAACATAATGCCAGGTTTGGCTAACTAAGTGTTACAACCATTGTTAATCAGATATATTATTTATGTCTTCCAAATGTATTATTTTACAAATATGAATCTCTACTGAATCTGTTTCATTCTGTTCTATTAATTTCTGTATCCATAGCACTGCTTAATACCAATTTTTATGAATATTTATTGAATAAATTCATTTATTTACTCAGTCTATTTAGAACACATATATGTGTGTGTTAGTCACTGTTGTGTCCAACTCTTTGCAACCCCATGGACTGTGGCCCACAAGGCTCCTCTGTCCTTGGGATTCTCCTCTAGTCAGGAATGCTGAGTTGGGTTGACATTTCCTTCCCCAGGAGATTTTCCTGATGAAGGAATCAAACCCAGGTCTCCCACACTGAAGGCAGATTCTTTACCACCTGAGCCACCTAGGAAACTTCCAAAGTGTTAGTCGTTCAATCACGTTTGGCTTTTTGTGATCCCATGGACTGTAGCCTGCCAGGCTCCTCTGTCCATGGAATTCTTCAAGCAAGAATATAGGTAGCCATTCCTTTTTCCAGAGGATCTTACTGACCCAGGGATCAAACCCAGGTCTCCTGAATTGCAGGCAGATTCTTTACCATCTGAACCACCAGAGAAACCCATATGTATGCATTTGTGTCTTTAAAAGAATGTATTATTAATAGATTTTTTCTCTAGCATTTTTATCCCTCTCTCAACTATATCAATGACAGCAACAATTTAGTGACTTTCACTGATATGCTCTTTTGATTATTTAGGGAACTTTTTTCTTAGCCCAGAATTCAGAAAGTCCATTTACTATTACTCAAATATAATAAATCTTTCTCCTAGCAACTAATCACTGCTAGCATATATAATCTACAATAAGGTTCAAAGACAGGTTAATAACAAGCTATTTATCTCTAGATCTACACGAGGTAAACACAACCACATTGCACCATAATGTCAGGTTAAATAATTCTTCAACCTTCAAAGAAAGAAAGTGAAAGTGAAAGTCACTCAGTCACTCTTTGTGACCCCATGTACTGTACAGTCCATGGAATTCTATAGGCCAGAATACTGAAGTGGGTAGCCTTTCCCTTCTCCAGGGGATCTTCCTAACCCAGGGATCGAATCAACCTTCAATAGTATTTATTTATTGTGACATAAATATGATGATAAAAACTAAACTTACTCTGCTTTTAGACTATGTAAATTAAGGTTTTTTTCTCCATTATTCTTATCAGAAATAACCTATGTGGAAATAATCAATTTATAATTAAATGAAATATATTCTAAGTTCAATTAAATGCAATGTATTAAACTTGGAAGTTTCTAAATACAGTATATACTGCATTGTTAAATACAGTGTATAATACAATCTAAATGTTATATTATATTTAGATTAATTTCTTCATGTAATTCAGTACAACGAAAACATGATATAGTATCATAATTACCATTTTAAAAAGTGGATGCACTAAGATTTTAAGTAGCTGGAGGTTCACACTCAGTTTGTATTTGGATACAAATCTGTCCTTTCCACCATATCAAATTCATCTTGTGAGTAATAAGTAAATGAGACAAATCCTTGAAAGTAACACATGAAAATCAAGAATTGTGTGGATTATGTAAGATTTATCTGCAAATCTGAAACACCTGGGCCTTAGAAAAACATTTGCAAATAATCAGCCCCTATAGAGATAGTCCAGAAAGCCAAATTTATACATTGTATCACAACTTCATCTGACTTACCAGCTTAGGGATGTAGTCTGTAAGAAATTCTGGTTTCTCTAATGCAGTAATCAATTTCCACTATTTTTTTTTTTTAAGGACTTCCCAGGTGGCATAGTGGTAAAGAATCTGCCTGCCAATGCAGAAAACACAAGAGATGTGAGGTCAATTCCTGGGTCAGGAAGATCCCCTGGAGGAGGAAATGGTAACCCACTCCAGTATTCTTGCCTGGAAAATTCCATGGACAGAGGAGCCTGGCAGGCTACAGTCCATAAGGTTACAAAGAGTCAGACATGACTGAGCAAAGCATCCAACAGACACATGAGACACAATCTAAATATTTACCTACTAAATTAAATAATGAAATAAAATATATTATTAAAGTTTTCTAAACCAAAAAAAGGGGAAATTTTGATTCATTGATATATATTTGTGATTTTTTTCATTCAACAACATAGGTCAGCACAAATAAAATACTTATTCCAAAATTAAATCCTTTATACATACATATGTGTATATTATAGGTACATGAATCTATATCACATGTGTATAATTTGATATTATAAAGTTGATGCTAGATAGCTGTTGATATACAATGTTTCCCAAGTATATCATTTGGTTCAGTGTCCTTGCAGCAATGTTTGATTAAATAGAAAATCTCCTTCTGTTCTGTCAGTAATTTCTATACATGACAGGGAATATATATTTTTTTAGTTTCAGGATTTAATATTATAATTGAAGTTACCATACAGTGTTCGTATGATACCTTTATTGACTAATTCAAAAACAATTTCATAGAGTATGTTTAAGAAATATCTGCTAGCATTTTCTGTTTGAATAAAAGTGTTTCTGTTTTAGTTAAACCATTTCATGAAGGCATGCAATTTTCTGAGAATTGAGTAAAACACAATGACTATATAGCATCCTCACTGAATAAATTCTTATGGATCAGAACTTTGATTTACATGAACTATTTCAATATGCCTGATACCTGAATCTACAGAGAACAGTGTATTAAAACTATATCTAACAGAGCTGACATTGCCCGCTTCTTCATATACTCAAAGTTTGCTATTAAAATGATTTAATAAAGAAAAATTAAAAGAAATATAAGTCAAATTAATTATCAACCTGGATAAAATATAGATAACTTTTTATATGTGTAGTTTTTACATTTATCACAATGTCTAATAAGGACCTTATTTTCCTTTGACGCTTTGAATTTTCTTTAATGCAGTTTACTATGCCCTTCGCAAAAATGTAATATGAAAACTCACCAGGTTATCAGCTGAGAATCTCTACCAAAAAGAATCAGAGACATTTGAGCAGATTTATGTCAACATTTGAAGCAGCAAAGAATATTTGCCTTCACAGACCAGAGCAATGACTTTGAACAGGCCTGCATATGTCATACTTTGCCCTATTAATGAAGATCATGTGGATGGAATTGTCAGCCATGTGACATTCCTTTTCTTGTTTTAGCAATTCAAATTCCAAACTAGACACATTGATAGTTTGTTTATTAAACTGACACTAGACTTGTGTACATCCAGATCTCTATGATTATATTTTGTTCATTTACATAGAATTTCAGTTTCAAAATTTTCATATTGAGACATTTACTGAAGCCTTAAATTTTCATCAGGGAAAAGTAATTAAGGACTGTTAAATAAGACTTTAAATTTTTACACCAAAAATAGTTTGTAGCTCAAAAGATCAACCTTCAAAGTTTTAGATACACTAATAAATTCATATTGTTGAATGAGTAATTATTGCATGATTAAATAACCTACAAAGCTGCTTCTCCTCGATAAACAAAACCTAATCAACTCTCTATGACTACTTTAAAATTCAACTACCTTCTGAACCCACAAACACTACACCAGCCTACACAAATCTCTTTCTGTCCTGAATGCTTAATCATTATGTCATTATCTAAGAGTCTTAATTTAAAAATCACAATACACTAACATGTAATGATGACCTTATGCTGTTTCACATATAACTTATTAATAGTCTTATGTGTAGACAGAGTTTATGTTGATAAATATTTGTTGTAAACATAATGGATTGAACAAATAAATAAATGCATGAATGAATGAATGAATATTGTGTGTGTTAGTAGCTCAGTCATGTCTGACTGATTGTGACTCCATGGACTGTAGCTCGCTAGGTTTCTCTGTCCCTGGAATTCTCCAAGCAAGAATACTGGAGTGGGTTGCCATTCCCTTCTCAAGGGGATCTTTGAACCCAGATATCAAACTCGGGTCTACCACATTGCAGGCAGATACTTTACCATTTGAGCCACCAGGGAAGCCAAATATGATACAAGGAGAGGCTCAAAGTTTGTAATGATGTCATTTTAAAAAAATAAATTAAAGTGTGGCTAATTTTATGACTCTAAAGTTATTTTCATAACTACCTGTAATTATAGATCTTAGAGTCAGGGAAATAAGGTTAGATGTGCACCAAGTACCTATCAGAATATTATTAATATTTATGAAGTATGGCATGCATGGGCTTCCCTGGTAGCTCAGTGGTAAAGAATCTGCCTGCCAATGTAGGATATGCAGGTTCAAACCCTGTTTTAGGAAGAGCCCATGAAGAAGGAAATGGCAACCCACTCCAGCATTCTTGCTAGAGAAATCCTATATACAGAGGAGCCTGCTGGGCTATAGTCCATGAGGTCACAAAAGAGTCAGACATGACACAGCAATTAAACAGCCACAATGCCATTTGTGATATTGCTTTGTTTTAGCAGAAGATAAAATTGACAACATTCATCTTTAGTGAGTGTTGGAAAAATGCAAAATTGAAAAACACTTCGAAGATAATTTAGGAGAAAACACGGTGATCTTGAACATGGTGGTGCCTCTTTAGATACAACGTCAAAGATATAATCCATGAAAGAAGTTAAACTACACTTCTATTCAAATTAAGCATTTCTGTTCCATGAAAAACATTGTCAAGAAAATGAAGAGTCAAGTCACAGACTGAGGAAAAATATTTGTAAATTCAAATCTGATAAAGGACCCTTTTGTAAAATATACAAAGAACACTCAAAGCTCAGTAATGTGAATATAAACAACTAAATTATAAAATCAACAGAAGACCTTAACAGATACCTCACCAATGAAAATATATCAGTGGGAAATAATCATATGTAAAGATATTCTACATAGTATATCAGTGTAGATATTGTTTAGTTACTAACTTCTGTCCCACCCTTTGTGATCCCATGGACTGTAGCCTGCCAGGCTCCTCTGTCCCTGGGATTTCCTAGGCAAGAATATTGGGGTGGGTTGCCATTTCCTTCTCCAGGGGATCTTCCTCACCCAGGAATTGAATGTGCCTCTGTTGCATTGGTAGGTGGATTCTTTTTCTTTTTTTTTTTTTTTTACATTCTGAGCAACACTTATGGAATTTGTATTATGCTTGATACCCTTTGTCTAATTCTTTCCCTTTTTTTGTTGTTTTTAGATTTTTTTTTAAAATTTTACTTTATTTTACTTTACAATACTGTATTGGTTTTGCCATACATCAACATGAATCTGCCATGGGTGTACACGAGTTCCCAATCCTGAACCCCCTTCCCACCTCTCTCCCCATACCACTGAGACAACAGGGAATCTCACATGTCATTGAAAGTTAAGTTGCTCAGTTGTGTCCGACTCTTTGTGACCCCGTGGACTGTAGCCCACCAGGCTCCTCTGTCCATGGGATTCTCCAGGCAAGAATACTGGAGTAGGTTGCCATTTCCTTCTCCAGGGGGTCTTCCTGACCCAGGCATAAACCCCAGGTCTTCTTCATTGCAGGCAGACGCTTTAACCTCTGAGCAACCAGGGAAGCCCAACCATATGTCATTAGGGCAATGAAAAACAAAACAGTGAGATACTATTAATAAACACCTGTTAGAATGGCAAAATCCAGAACAATGACAACACTAAAAGCTCACAAGGATTTGGATTAAAAATAAATCTCCTTCATTTCTCGTAGGAATTTAAAAAATGATTCAGTGACTTTAGAAGACATTTTGGCACTTTCTGACAAAAACAAGCATATTCTTACCATACCAAGAGCAAACTCCTTGGTATTTACCCAGATTTATGTCCACACAAAAACCTCTGCATGATGTTTATAGGAAACTTTTTATTCACTATTGCCAAATGTGGAAGCAATCAAAATATATTTTAGTAAATAAGTGGATTAAATAAATGATGATACATTCAGACAATGAGGTACTATTAGGCACTAAAAAAAAAAAAAAAATCTCTCAAGCCATGAGATGGCATTAAGAAACCTTAAATTTACTAAGTGAAGTAGCCAATCTGAGAAGTTCACACACTATCTCCTTCCAACTATATTACATTTTGGAATAGACAAATTTATGGAGACAAGAAAAGGAACACTGTCACCAAGAGTTAAGAAGGGGGAATGGTGAATTAATGGTCAGAACATAAAGAATTTTTAGGGCAGCAGAAATATTTGACATGATATTTTAATAAAGGATACACATCACTACAAATTTCAAAACCTACCGGATGTACAATGCCAACAGTAAGTCTTAATGTAGACTAAGGACTTTGGATGATAACAATATGTCAATGTAGGTTTATCATTTTAAAAAAAATGTACAACTCTGGTATCAGGTATTGAGGAGGGAAGCAATGCACATGAAGAAGCATGTGATATGAGTAAAATCTCTGTACTTTCCACCCAATATTTCTTTGAACCTAAAAATGCTCTAAAATATTCTATTTAAAAAATAAGAGTGTTGCAAATGAGGAATAAAGTTTTAGCCTCTAGTCCTGATTTTTTTAAATTATTTACTGATTATATGTCTCTGTAATGTTATAAAAAGATTAGGAAGGTAGAGAAATATGAAGACTAATTATTTACAGCAACTTTGAAGTCATCAAGCAGAATGGTAAGGGAGATCCTCTATTGGACTGGAGTAAGAAGTGAATGAGAGAAATTGGATGAAAACTGACACCTAGACACACCCACATATCTTTCCCAGCCTCTTGTAACAGATTTGATGATGTCATTTCTTCGGTATCTCTGAGTTTATTATAGGAAGAGACAGTACAGATTGAAAGGGTGTGCATGAAATTTAAAGATGAAGAATATAACACTAAAATAGATCACACATGTGAAGTTTAACAGAAAAGAGGATATTCCAGAACTAGAACCTGAATTAGTCACTATCATTCTCCATTAATCTGCATTGCACTTCACTGAAGACAGATCTTCTTTCAGGTAACGGAGAACCCGATCTTTTTCAAGTTCTACTCATAACAAGGAATACTCTTCCATCTTCTTTGTCAACTTTGATGATGGCAGTGATTGAAATCCATATCTGGTTAATGTGAAAAGTAAAGTTGCTCAGTCGTGTCTGACTCTTTGAGACTCCATGGAGTGTAGCCTACCAGGTTCCTCAGTCCATGGAGTTTTCCAGGCAAGAGTACCAGAGTGGATTGCCATTTTCTTCTCCAGGGGATCTTACCTACCCAGGGATCGAATCTGTGTCTCTCATTTGTAGGCAGATGCTTTACCGTCTGAGCCACCAGGGAAGCTAAAGTAGCATATCATAAGGAGCCATTTAAAATCAGATCTCACTTATTTTTCCCTTCTTCAATCATCTTGTCATAGGTCTTGGTAGAGGGAAAGGCATCAGGAAGCAAGTCTGCTAATTATTTGAGCAAGGTGCTCACAAATCTTACAATACAATATTGAAAGTTAAAAAAAAAAAAAAAAGATTCTTGTCCAGTCTCATCTCTATACCAATGTAACTTTATACTTGGATGTTGTTTAATATGTATAATCTTTAATCAGCCTAATCCAATATACATGGTACCCCAACATTATCCATTAGTGAGTCATGATGACTCATTAAAATCCAATAACATGCCAGGACAGGAATCTTTTCTAAAAAAAAAAAAAAGTTCTTAAGAGATTATGACTTTCTCCAATATTTTACCAGGTGTTGGTAAACATTTTCTGTAACAGGCCACTAGCAAATATTTTAGACATTGTGTGTCAAATGGTCTCAGTTGCAACTACTTTACAATTGTAGTGTGAAAGCAGACATAAACCTGAATAAGGCTAAAAACAGGGAATGAACGTAGGAGATAGTATTATTAACATGGGATACAGAATTATTAATTAAAGTGCAGATTTTATTCAAATCTCACAGAATTTTATATCTATTATTTGTTTCCATACCGTATTTAAGACTCCTCATTATATTTAATTGCTTTGAGCAACTTCAGCTGCATGCAACAAATTCTGGCAAATTCTCTTTTTATTTTTGTCCTATTAGAAATATTTTCTAATATTCCTCATTGTGACTTCTTAGATATACACCTCATTTAAAATCAGACATTTAATTTCCAAATACATGTTTTTTTGAGCATCTTTGCTATTAATTTCTCATTTTATATTAATTTTTTATTTAAATACTTTCTTTTCTGCAATCACCTACTGTACTTTTTCAGTCTTCTAACTTTATTGAAGCTTTCAATGGTTAAGTCAAAAATTTCTTTTGTTAAGGTCACACTGCATTTAAAAACATGTGGATTATTTTCAAATATCTTTTGATGTTGATCTCTAACATAACTAAACAGTAATAACAGAGCAAATTCTGTATGATTCCTATACTTTTGGACCTGGAAATTTCAGCACCTGGTCTTAGGTCTCTGGATATGTTCCAGTTTATAGTCCACAGGAACTTGAATAAAATTTGTATCCTAATGTTGTGTGAAAATTGTATAAATCTTAGTTAGGTCAAATTGGTTCATAATGCTTTTTGTATCTAATATATTCTTTTGCTTTTTTGTATATTCATTCTATTAATTGCTCAGAGTTTGTTATTGAGGTTTCAACTAAAAATCTTAATTTACCTACTTAAACAATTGCAATATTTTCTGGAACTATATGTAACTTTGTTCTATATTTTCCAAGTCTCCTGTGAATGCACTTTCATATAAGTTAAAAAATAATAAAATAAAAATTTAAAAAAATATTTAAAATATTAATTAAAAATAAAATTTGAAAATAAAAATAAAGACCAAAATGAAATAAAATTAATATTTGAATAAATCTATACAAATGTTAACTGTATATATAAATATGTGTGTTTATGTGTGTGTGCATGTATATATATATATATATATATATATATATATATTTAAGATGATAATAATAACAAAGGGAGCTACATAAATGGATCTAAATTGTTTGAAGTCCTTAGTGCTATGCAGGAGAGATTCTCCAGGAAAGAATGCTGTAGTGGGTTGCCATGCCCTCCTCAAGGAGACCTTCCCTACCCAGGGATTGAAACTGCCCCTCCTGTGGCTCCTGCATTGCAGGAGGATTCTTTACCACTGAGCCACCAGGGGAAGTCAAAAGTACTTTTCAGTGTATTTTAATATGCCAAGAATGCATGCTGTATTCTCTATGGCATACCTAACTAAGTCAGAATGAAATTCAGTAAGAAAATGATCATTAGTAGAAAAAAAAAAAAACAGGAAGAGAGAAAACAGTAAAAAACAAATAGCAAAATGGTAGATACAGGGAACAATAGACAAGCAATAACATTAAAATGAGAACAAAATAATCTAAATAAACTACACAGCTTGTGTGAATGGATGATAAAAGAGAAGCTGATTAAGAACTGATTTTTATTATAAGCTGATTTTTATGTAAGAAATATTAAATTTACAGGTAGAATATTTGAATGAAGAAAATAATTTATATGGTGAATAGTTGAAATGAAGAAATAAATATTTGAAATGATTAGCTATAGGTAGATTACCATCAGACACAGTAGTCTTTAAGGCAAGAAGTGTTATTGCTGAAGAAAAGAAATATTAAGGAATAACGGATTCAAGGGCTTCCCATGTAGCTCAGTGGTAAAGAATCTGCCTGACAATGTAGGAGACGCAGGTTCAATCTCTGGATTGGAAGGGTAGACTGGAGAAGAAAATTACAAACCACTCCAGGATTCTTCCCTGGGAAATGCCATGGACCGAGAAACTTGGAGGGCTACAGTCCCTGGGGTTGCAGAGTCTCACATGACTTAGTGACTAAACAGCAACAATGAAACAGGGTCAGACTGTAAGAAAAATATAAAAATCTTAAGTGTATATTCATATAAAATAACTTCAAAAGGTAATGAGCTGGTTAACAGAATTGAAAGAACTAGATAATCTGAAAATCATAGAGAATCTAATATATGCCTCATTGATTAATAGAATGTATGGTATGTTTAGTTGCTCAGTCGTATCCAACTCTTTGAGACTGCATGGACTGTAGCCCACCAGGTTTCTCTGTCCATGGGGATTCTCCAGGCAAGAATACTGGAGTGGGTTGCCATGCCTTGCTCCAGAGGATCTTCCCAACCCAGGGATTGAACCCAGGTCTCCTGCATTGCAGGGAGATTCTTTACCATCTGAGCCACCAGAGAAGCCCAGCTAATAGGATACATAGAGGGAAAAAAAAAAGAAGAAGAAGAAGATATAAACAATTAACAAACTTGGATGGGTTTTCCTAAAGAAAACACTATACTTAACAACTACAGAGTATATTGTCTTTTCAAGTATATACCATTTATTTAAGGAATTAGTATCTTATAATCACAAAGCAATTTACAATAGATTGAATTATAAATCAAAATTTTAAAGTTAAAAAATTTCAAGAGATAACAAAAAACTATTTTTATGATCTTGCAGACAAAATGTTTTTAAGGAGCACCCACTCACAAAAGTGCTTCCTTGGTGGCTCAGATGGTAAAGCATCTGCCTACAATGCCGGAGACCTGGGTTCAATCCCTGGGTCAGGAAGATCCCCTGGAGAAGGAAATGGCAACCCACTCCAGTACTCTTGCCTGGAAAATCCCATGGACTGAGAAGCCTGGTAGGCTACAATCTATGGGGTCGCAAAGAGTCGGACACGACTGAGCAACTTCACTTTCACTTCACTCACAAGAAGAAAAATAGCAATGTATTATTGAAATAAGAATTTATATCTCAGTGCTGATCTATAGGTCAAAGTACCTAGTGGAATAATCTGCACCATGTAAATATCTTTAATGTTTTAATGACAGTCAGTTTTGACTACTTAATCATCAAGTTATGCTTGCACTAATAAATCCTTTTTTTTTTAATTCTCTGCTGACAATTTTAAACTAAGAAAGAATTATTTGCAACAAATCACATGTCATTATTGCCTTATCCAGACAAAGCTTTCAATTTTCCCTTTAGTTTTTCTAAATGATCTATTGCATATATTAGAAAAAGAGCAAACATTTTGACCATGACAATAAACTACAAAATTTAGCTATAGTATTTGTCCCTAAAGTGAGACTGTCATGCTGATCGATAAAGATGATGATGAATAAGTCCTTTATCTCTTCCTGTATGTCAGTGTGAGCTTGCATGGTACAAGCTTTCAGACCACCCATTAAGAGCAGTTTTATTAATAGTTCCTGCTTACATAAGGGTACTCCATTTATCAACTTCATTGACTGCAACAAAGTGCTTATGCCACTGGCAACGGCTGGCTCAGCCAAGGGGCAAAGAAATAGCAACTGCAGAAGTCACTGAAAGAATGGGGCTTGCTTGAATCAGCCAACTTAGAAATGTTCCCAATTGTTTAAGCTGAACAAAAAGAATGTGGAGTCAAAAATCCTGCAGTATTTTTTCTCATAAACTGGTATCCCTAAAGATGCCAGTAATTATAATTTTACAGGTGGAGAACAAAGATCAAGCATTTTCTTGGTTTTCTGAATCATACTATAATTCAACAGAGTTCTTTGAATATCCTCAGAATTTGTATGCTAGTACTTATTTATGTCATCAAGGCAGAGTGTGAAATTTCTTCCATACATTTTACAAGATTTCCCTGAAAAATCTGATGTCAGCTCAAAAATTATTTGATCATCAAGGTTTGGATTTGATTTATTGTGTTGAGAACTATGTTGCTGTGATGTTTTCTTATACATCACATGATAAATAAAGGCAAGATGCTCATTAGAATACTTGGTAGAAAGGCAATTTAATCTATTAATAGTAGAATACTTATGCTTTAGGATATATTTAAAAAATAAGATCACATATTATTAATTTAGGAATATAGATGGACTTCAACATATCAGTTCCATTAAATAGGAAGTAATCCATTATACTTTAGAGGTTTCAAGAAATTTTGAAATTAATTTTGTTGCTTTTTAGTAGATTAATCAAAACTAAGCTTCAGCTAGTCCACTGTTCACATTTTTAGCAATTTCTACTGAGATTGACTAGGTTTATTATTTTTTTTTAACTTTTGATTTTCTATTATGGTATAGCTGATTAACAATGGTATTATAGTTTCAGGTGAACAGCAAAGACACTCAGCTGTATATGTACATGTATCCATTCTCCCTCAAACGCCCCTCACATCCAGGCTGCCACATAACTTTGTGGAGAGTTCTATGGACCATACAGTAGGTCATGTAGGTTATCCATTTTCAGTACAGCAGAATCTACATGTCTATCCTAAAACAGGTTTTAATAAGCATATTAGTATTAGGTTTGAGTCTTCACACTTCACATGGAAATAAGGAGAACCTGAAAAAAAAATACATGTGTTAGTGATATAAAGAGAGAAATTCACACTCCAAATTGTATAAATGATATTAAAAATACTTACACCAACAGAATTAGGCAAGAATCCCATGTGAAAAAAATGTAAGTCCCACAATTCAGAGAACAGTTTTATTGGATAAATAAGGAAATCCATGCCCTAAAGTTACAGAAATTAAAAAAAAAAATTTCATGTCTTTGACCACAAAGAAATATCAAAAAAGTAAAAAAGTAGAAATAATAGCTATCTGATTTTACTGTAATAAAATAACTAGCAACAAAGTCAGACAAAAAATAAACAAATAAGCAAAATAACATCCATTTAGAAATTAAACACTCTGTCAACTCCTGAGTAAAATTTTAGATTTCCTAAGAAAGAACAATCTTGAAAACATTATACATCACAACTTATGATATACATGCATTTCCAAAGCAGCAATTATTCATATTACTTTTTAAAGAGTAATAGTAAATGAATTATATATTTAAAGTTTTAAAAACATTAAATACTTAGAAGCAAAATACAATTAATAATACAGAATTAATAAATTTTCAGATATTTTAATGCCTAGTCACATTTTAAAATTTCCTAATATTTGCAATGATTTGCTTTGTGTACCGAAATTGATGACAGAGCTTTTGCCAAGCTTGGGTCAATAATGAACTTAGATGTAAGTTTCAATGAATTACTTCATTTCCAATGGAAGGCCTAAATGGGCTAAATCAACTGCAACTTGTGGGCAACTTCAAGCTGAAAGAAGCCTTAGCAAGCCTTTATCTGTACCATATGCTTATCAGTACCTTTTGAACACATTTATAAACACTAGATAGAATCGTATTTCTTTCAAAATGTTTCTTATTTTATATGGGTGGGATGTTCAAATATGGACAAATATAGGAGTTTCTGTTTGTCAGTACTGTTTCTAAATTTGTTTTTACAGTTATTCTCTAGCATGCATATTCACAAACTATATTGATTCAAGAATAAAGATCTTAGAGATATTAAGCTAGTTCACTAGTTCACACTCTTCAATCGACCCCAGATTATGTCTGATCCCCAAACTATAATTTGTCCTTAGTGGGTAGTATGGATTTAAATATTCAAATATGATCATAGAGTCCTTCACAATTAGAGGAACACATGTAGATGCTCTGCATTTTTATATTACCAACAAAGGGCATTGTTTTGAATTGTTCCCTCACCAAACCCATTTAATGCTCAGGAGACTCTTTCTTCTCTCCAGTGAGTCTATGGCCATCAAAACCTCATCACTGGGACCAGTGACAATTTTGCATACTTTCCTCATTGCCATCACTGTCACCCGCATCATTTCCACGCTGACATCCATCCATGCTACAGACATTATTGATGGTGGTAGCATAGCCATCTGGCATTGCTGCCCTCCCTTCCTTTCCTTTATATCATATTATTGACCTTAACAGGACTGCCATTATCTCCTATTGGATGACTTGAACTAGAGCCAAAAGGAAAACAAAATAACTCTAGACAAATAATCTTTCCTTTGAGCATAAACAACTCCATTTTTAGCTTTCTTCTCCATGGAGGGTGGGGCGGGGTGGCGGGTGGTGGGAAAGCAGGCTCAAAATAGTGTGAGCTCATTTCTTGCATTGTTTAACCTTCTTTTTCTCTCAACACTGGCATCTGAAACAAATATCTTAAATTTCTGAGAGTGAAATCTCATATGCCCAGCTTTGCAGTTTGAAGAACGCATTAGATCCCAAGGAAAATTAGAGCAACTTTGCTGCAGGCACTTTTTTTCAAGTTTCAACTTCCCATTTCAGTTATCTAAACTGCTTTTGTGAACAACATTTCATTTTCCTTAAACCAGTGGTTTCCAGCCCTAAATATAATTAGAATCATTTGGGGATAGAGGATTTATAAGAAATAGATTATTTAATTGGTATCTTGAATCTGTAAGTACAGAAGTATATTTGAACATTGTGATTTATTTTTAACTCTAGGTTATTTGAAGAGCCATGAGGGATCTTTTGCACAATCACTCCTGTTTATAGTTCCAGAGAATAGGCATAGAGCTTGAAAACTCCCAGGTACCTTATGTGTTGAAGATCCATGAGAGATTTTATTCAGAGGCCTCTAACCTAGCTCATTTGAAATAAAGTATTACTAAATAGCAAATCTTTTACTATATTACACTTAAGAGAGGTGAAAATTTATGCATTCATACATATATTAAACAATTTTTTGGTGAATAGAAAATCATAAGTCCTTCACTGTAAATTCCCTAAAGGCAAGAATACATCTGATTTTCTTTGGTATTCTCCATCAATACCTAAATACCTAGCTAGCAAGTTGCCTTGGCTGCATGAATGTCTGAATAAACCAGTATTACTATGAATAACCAATAAATAAATGGCATTGATATATTCAGCCTTAATCTTTCATTTGAGCTTCAGATTCATATAGTCAACTGACTAGTTACTATTAAACAGAGATTTCTCTTCAGAATATCTGACCCCACCCTGTCTTAACTCACCTTCATTTTCAGAAAGACTTTTGGTAGTAAATCACATTTTAAATTATCCACTTGCTAAGATCACATATGTGTGAATCAGCCTTAATCTCTACTTTTTCACAATCAATAGCAAGTCTTTCACCAAGTTTTGCTAGTGTATATCCAAAATAACTCTGATATGAATTTATCTTTTTCTATCTCCATTGCAACCACTCTAGTCAATGTTTTCCTTGAATCTCACTGGGCTACTGAAATCACCTCATCTTGGGCCTCCCAGCTCCCATGATTTCCTTCTCTTAGTCAATGTGCTGCACAATAGTAAAAACAACATTAAAAACAAACAAATAAACAACTTTACTGAGGAGTGATTTTTATCCCATTCATCCAAAAGGTATACAGTTCAACTTTTCAAAGCATATCACACATATGTGCAACCATCACCACAAATTTGATATGGTTCCAAACGGACTGGTTCCAGAATGGGAAAGGAGTACTCAAGGCTGTGTATTGTCACCCTGCTTATGTAACTCACATGCAGAGTACATCAGGTGAAATGCTGGACTGGATGAAGCACAAGTTGCAATCAAGATTACCAGGAGAAATATCAATGATTTTAGGTATGTAGATAACACCAACCTTATCGCAGAAAGTGAAGAGGAATTGAAGAGTTTCTTGATGAAAGTGAAAGAGAAGACTGAAAAAGCTGGCTTAAAATTAAACATTCCAAAACTAAGATCATGGCATCTGGTCCCATCACTTCATGGCAAATAGATGGGGAAACAATGGAAACAGTGACAGAATTTATTTTCTTGGGCTCGAAAATCACTGCAACTGGTGACTGCAGCCATGAAATTAAAAAATGCTTTCTCCTTGGGAGAAAAGCTATGACAAACGTAGACAGCACATTAAAAAGCAGAAACAATTTTTTTGACAAGGTAGGTCTAGTCAAAGCTATGCTTTTTCCAGTAGTCATGTATGATATGAGAGTTGGGCCATAAAGAAGGTTGACCATTGAAGAACTGATGTTTTTGAACTGTGGTGTTGGGGAAGACTCTTGAGAGTCCCTTGGACAGCAAGGAGATCAAACCAGTCAATTCTAAAGGAAATCAGTACTGAATATTCATTGGAAGGACTGATGCTGAAGCTGAAGCTCCAATACTTTGGCCACCTGATGCGAAGAACTGACTCATTGGAAAAGATGCTAGGAAAGATTGAAGGCAGAAGGAGAAGGGGATGACAGAGGATGAGGTGGTTGGATGGTATCACTGACTCAATGGAAGTGAGTTTGAGCAAATTCTGGGAACTGGTGATGGACAGGGAAGCCTGGTGTGCTACAGTCCATCAGATCACAAAGAGTCAGACATGACTGAGCGACTGAACTGAACCAAACTCTGCATAAAAATTAAAGAAGTAGGGTGACAGTATACAGCGTTGACCTACTCCTTTCCCAATTTGGAACCAGTCCATAGTTAACCTGTCTGGTTCTAACTGTTGCTTCTTGACCTGCATACAGTTTTCTCAGGAGGCAGATAAGGTGGTCTTAGATTCCCATTTCTTTGAGAAGATTTTGCAGTTGGTTGTGATCCCCACAGTCAAAGATTTTAGTGTAGTCAATGAAGCAGAAGTAGATGTTTTTCTGGAGTTCTCTTATTTTTTCTATGACCCAGTGGATGACGGATCTAAATCAAGCTTGAACATCTGGAAGTTCTCTGTTCATGTATTGCTGAAGCCTGGCTTAGAGAATTTTGAGCATTACCTTGCTAGCATGTTAAATTAGAGCAATTGTACAGTAGTTCAAACGGTCTTTGGCATTGCCTTTCTTTGGGATTGGAATGAAAACAAACCTTTTCCAATCCTGTGGCCTCTGTTGAGGTTTCCAAATTTGCCAGCATATTGAGTGCAGCATTTTCACAGCATCATCATTTAGGATTTGAAATAGCTCAACTGGAACTCCATCACCTCCACCAGCTTTGTTCATAGTGATGCTTCCTAAGGCCCACTTGACTTTGCAATCCAAAATGTCTGACTTTAGGTGAGTGATCACTCCATCATGGTTATCTGAGTCGTTAAGACTTTTTCTGTATAGTTCTTCTGGGTATTCTTGCCACCTCTTCTTAATATCTTCTGCTTCTGTTAGGGCTATTGTGTTTCTGTCCTTTATTTTCCCCATCTTTGCATGAAATGTTCCCTTGATATCTCTAATTTTCTTGAAGAGATCTCTAGTCTTTCACGTTTTAATATTTGCATTGTTCACTTATCTCTCCTTGCTATTTTTTGGAACTCTGCATTCAGATGGATGTATCTTTCTTTTCTCCTTTGCCTTTCACTTCCCTTCTTTTCTTAGCTATTTGTTAGGTCTCCAAAGACATAGCCATTTTACCTTTTCTCCTTTCTTTTTGTTGGTGATGGTTTTGATTACTGCCTCCTGTACAATGTCATGAACTTCTATCCATAGTTCCTTAGGTATTCTTTGTATCAGATTTAATCCCTTGAATCTACTTGTCACTTCTACTGTATAATTATAAGGGATTTCATTTAGATCATTCTTTTTTTTTTTAATGGCCTAGTGGATTTCCCTACTTTCTTCCATTTAAGTCTGTATAACCTCTAATCTACTTTCTCTGTATGTAGATTTCCCTGATTTAGATATTCATGTGTTTCCTGTAGTATATTTTATTTAAGACTGGTTTCTTTTACTTAAAGAACATGGATTCATTAATATTTTAGCATGCATCGTACTTCATTCATTTTTATGGCTAAATAAAATTCTACAGTATAGATAAGCCAGGTATTATTTATTCATTTGTCCACTGATATATATGTAACTTATTTCTTTTTTATTAATATTAACAATGTTGAAATGAACATTCATATACAGGTTTCATATATATGAACATTCATGTATATGTTTTAATTTCTCTTTGGTATATACCAAGGGCTAGAAGTACTTATTATATTGTATTGTAACTCTTTGTTTAATAACCATTTGAGGAACTGACATCCTGTTTTCCAAAGCACCTGCACCAATTTATCTTCCTACAAGTAGTGTACAAAGGTCCTGATTTCTCCCAGCCTCACAAAAATCTTGCTCCTTGATTTTTTGTTTCTAGTAATTCTAGCAAGTGTAAAGTAGTATCTCATTATGGTTTCAATTTGCATTCTCCTTATGACTAATGATGTCAAGCATCTTTTCAAGTGTTTGTTGATATTATTGTTTTAACACTTAAATCAGATGATGTGATTCTTTTTCTCTGTCATCACTGTATCTCCAAGACTTAAAATGGTATCTGACACATGATAAGAGATTAATAATTAATTATTAGTTAATATATGATCAATGAGTGAATGATTAATAAATGCCTCCACAGCAGGATAGAGTGCTTCTTAGAAATGGGTGTTTAGAAGTACAGCTAATGAGACTATCTTGCTATGCCTTTCGAAGAACAAGTGTAAAAATTAGAGAAATTTAGGAAAAGATATTTAGATTTTGAAAGATGGTTCTAAAGACCAAAGGAGAATTTAGCAACTTCCTATTCAAAATGTGGTCTGTGGGCCTCCACTATTAACATCAGCTTTAAATGGTTAAAAGGCACCTGGGTCTTAAATGACACCTAGAAAATTAGACATGTTTCTACTACCTCTTTCTGAAGCTTTCTTCATCATCATTAGCTCTTATTAGGTAGTATTACTACCACATATATGTTGGTCATCCACACTCTATGTAGCATGGCTATAATCCTCATCAAGATGCTCACTCTTCATTTCTTTCCACCAATCAATTTCAACACAAAGACCTCTCCTAATGTTGTCAAGAACAATATCAGGTGTTACTTCTCTGATTCATACAACAGTAATCTCTGAGATCCCATCTGCCTCACTCATAGAAATCCCTCAAACCCCTAGTACTCTCTGTCCTTCCAGTCTCCTTTCATGTTCTAGCTCTGAGTCAAGGGTGAACGTGAATGTGAAGTCACTTAGTCATGTCTGTGTCTTTGTGACCCCATGGACTGTAGCCTACCAGGTTCCTCTGCACATGGGATTTTCAAGGCAAGAATACTGGAGTGGGTTGTCATTTCCCTCTCCAGGAGATCTTCCCTACCCAGGGATTGAACCCGGGTCTCCTGCATTGTAGGCAAACGCTTTACTGGTTGAAACTCCCAAACAAAGTCCTGAATGGAGAACAATTTCTGACAACTTTTGTTTCAGGCCCTCTCAGGGGGGTGACACAGTCCAGTGATATTTCCTTAGATTCAGTGAGCCCAGAACTCAGACTATAAGGACTGGCCATGTTTTTGTCTGCTTTACTTTGAAGAACAAGAACAAGTTAAATACTAATAGAAATGATGAAAAACACTGTCAGTTAATCTAAGAAATTATCCTGCCACCCTATAAATACTGATAGTTAGCAACTGCATAGTCCTTACTGTATCCCAGCTGTGTTCTGGATGTTTTATTATCACACCCATTTTCAGAAAAGAAAATATATGTAGAGAGATTAAGCAACTTGTGAAACATTACTCAGCTAAAAAGTGATAGATCCAGGATTAGAGCTGAATCTTGTTCCAGATTCTGAAATTTTAACTACAAAGCTATGCTACATTGTCTCTCTATTCTTGAGACCTTACTATGTGCCTTATGTGCCAACTAATACATTATAAACTTTTCAAAATTCAATGCATTTAATCTCAAATTGCAATAATGAAATAGACATTGATCTACCAATCTAAGTACCTGTAAAACTAAAGTTTAAAAATGCTAACTGTCTAAAGTCAAACACTAGTAAGTAGAGGAGTTATGATTTTAAAGTTTATTTGATTAACAGCAAAATCCACTGATTTGATGAAACATCCTTTCCTTCTTTCTTTTTCCTGGAACAGTTTCTCCATATTGTTACTTCTATATATTTTTTCATTATCTACCCATCTGATATAATCTCTTTCTATTTAAACCTGGGATGTTCAATTTTGTGTGTTAACTTGGCTTGGCCACAGTACCTACTCATTTGGACAAACACTTGTCTTGATGTTGCTGTGAAGATATTTTTCAGATGGGATTATCATTTAAATCAGTAGACTTTGAGTAAAGCAGATTATTTCCCCTTTAAAGTGGAAGTATCTATCCAATTAATTGAAGGTCTTAAGAGAAAAACAATTTTTTTGCTTCCCTGGTGACTCACATGGTAAAGCTTCTGCCTGCAATGCAGGAGACCCAGGTTTGATCCCTGGGTTGGGAAGATCCCATGGAGAAGAAAATGGTAACCCACTCCATTCTTGCCTTGAAAATCCCACTGTCAGAGGAGCTAGATAGGTTACAATCCATGGGGTCACAAAGAGTCGGACCCAACTAAGCTACTTCACTTTGAAAGAAAAAAGCAATCTTGCCAGGAGAATATCTGCTGGCATACCCTGAATATTTTGGACTTGGCATACCCTGAACATTATGGACAATGTCTCTAATCATGTCAGTCAGTTTTAAAGAACTTCTCTCAGATAGATACATGGATGCATAGATAATCTCTATTTCCTTTAAATCCACATAGAATACTATGACAACACATTCTATTCCATCATACAGGTACTTGTTTACTATTATTTTTATATGCATTCTTTAGATTGTTAATAACAAAGGAGAAGTACAGTATCTACTTTGATTGGTTTGAAGTACATACCATGATTCACCTGCTACATAGTAAGTGCTCCATGCATGTGTTTTGAATTAATAAGAAAAGGAGGATGACAGAGTCAATTGTATGTAAAATCCTACCAGCACTTTAAAGACCTCTCTTCTCAATTTCTTCACCCCTTTCCTCTCTCTCTAGTAAAAACTTATACTTAATATAATATGGGGAAAATTCAATAATCAGCTCAGCAACTATAAACCATTTTGAGGAAAGCTATTCACCACAGAAATTAAAGATTATGTCAATAACAGTAATTTCACTTTTGCCATTAAAATGTAGATATTAATAGATGATTATATTAATGGAGTTGGATTTTTCACTATTGAGAATATTTGATAGGCTGTGAGATTTTAATATGTCTCAACATAAAAAGGACTTTCACATCAATGTAAAGTAAGACAAGACACTTAATTTAATCCATAGTGGATCCAAATATAAATGTCTATCATCGTGTCTTATGGTGTTTATCCACAACTCTTCTCATTTTCTATACATTTCATTGGGATCTTTTATGCATCTAAAGGTTAATATTTCCTAAAAGATGATTTTTCTATCATATTCAGTAGCATTTTAAGAAATATAATTGCATTGGCTTCAGTTTCCACTGGGTTGACAAGTTTTAAAAAATATACAATTAAAAAAAAAAAAAACATTTTCTGTGTGGCCCATGTCTGATCTTTCTCAGCTGCCTCTGCCTCTGTGAATTAGTTCTTGCACATCATAGCAACAGAGAGCAATTCCTTGCATTAAAATATATTTCATACTTTGGCACATAAAATTGAACATTTTTCTAGGTTCCATATCAAGCAATTTGTTCTACTCACCTTACTTTTCTGTAGTTTATGGGTGTTTAATAGCTCATTTACTGAAAAATGACTTCTGATCTCTAAGCATTTCTTTAGTAGGCTCAGAATTAAGGTTCAGCACAAGTTAAGCTGCCTTTTGTATCCTCACATAGTATATTCCTGGAAGAGTTAATTCTTTTCACACAGGAAATATTTCTGTTCAACAGGAATCCTAAAAAAACATTTCTTCTTCCACTGCTTTCACTTTTCCCCCATCTATTGCCACAAAGTAATGGGACCAGATGCCATGAACTAAGTTTTTTGAATTTTAAATTTTCAGCTGGCTTTTTCACTCTCTTCTTTCACCTTTTTTAAGAGACTCTTTACATCCTCTTCAAATTCTGACAGTAGGGTAGTGTCATCTGCATATCTGAGGTTATTGATATTTCTTCTGACAGTCTTGATTCCAGCTTGTGATTCATACAGCCTGGGATTTTGCATGATGTACTCTACATACAAATCAAATAAGGAGGCTGACAATATATAGCCTTGATGTATGCCTATCCCAATTTGGAACCAGTCTATTTTTCCATGTCTGGTTCTAAATGTTGCTTCTTGTCCTGCATATGGGTTTCTCAGGAATTAGGTAAGGTAGTCTGGTATACCCATCTTTTTAAGAATTTCCACAGTTTGTTGTGATCCACAAAGTCAAAAACTTCAGTGCAGTAAATGAAAAAGAAGTAGCTGATTTTCTGAAATGTTTGTGCTTTTTCTATAATCCAAGGGATGTTGGCAATTTAATCTCTGGCTCCTCTGCCTTTTCTAAATACAACTGGTACATCTGGAACTTCTCAGTTCATGCACTGTTGAAGCTTATCTTAAAGGATTTTGAGCATGATTTTATTGGCATGTGAAATGAGCAAAATTGTGCAGTAGTTTGAGCATTTTTTGGCATTGCCCTTCTTTGAGATTGGATTGAAAACTGTCCTTTTCCAGTCCTGTGACCACTGCTGAGTTTTCCAAATTTGCTGGCATATTGAGAGCAGTACTTTAACAGCATCATCTTTTAGGATTTGAAAATGCTTAGCTTGAATTCCATCACTTCCACTAGTTTTGTTTGCAGCACTGCTTCCTAAGGCTCACTTGACTTCACACTCCAGGATATCTGGCTCTAGGTGAGTGAGCACACCATTGTGTTTATCTAGGTCATTAAGACCATTGTGTACAGTTCTTCTAGGTGTTCCTACCACCTCACAATATCTTCTGCTTTTGTTAGTTCTTTACTGTTTCTATCCTTTATTGTGCCCATCTTTGATTGAAATATTCCCTTGGTATCTCTAATTTTCTTGAAGATATCTCTACTCTTTCCCATTCCATTGTTTTCCTCTACTTTTTTGCATTGATAATTGAGGAAGGCTTTCTTATTTCTCCTTGCTATTATTTGGAACTCTACATTCAGATGAATATATCTTTCCTTTTCTCCTCTGTCTTTTGCTTTTCTTCTTTACTTAGCTACTTGTAAGGCCTCCTCAGATAACCATTCTGCTTTCTTGCCTTTATTTTACTTGAGGATAGTTTTTGTTATTGCTTCTTGATCAATGGTACAAACATTCATCAAGAGTTTTCAGGCACTCTATCAGATCTAATTCCTTGAATCTAATTTGCCATGTCTACTTTAAAATTATCTACTTTAAAATTATTTGATTTAGGTCATACCTGAACGGCCTAGTGATTTTTCCAACTTTCTTCATCTTAAACCTGAATTTCATAATAAGGAGCTCATGATCTGTGCAACTGTGCAAGTCAGCTCTAGGTCTTGTTTTTGCTTTTTGCAAAGAGTATAGAGCTTTTCCATATTTGGCTGCAAAGAATAAAAGCAGTCTAATTTCAGTATTGACCATCAATGGTCAATACTATCTGTCAGACATTGTGCCAAATATCTTTTAAAAAGTTTTTAATGCTTTTTTAAATCTCCAGAGCAAGCTTCCATGATAAGCATTTTTATATTATTGCTTTCACTTAGACAGAGGAGCCTGGCAGGCTACAGTCCAAAGTGTTGCAAAGTCAGACACAAGTAATTATGCACAAACTGTCACTTTGGACACAATGATACCAAATTTTACTGAGATGAATAATAAACCCAGATCAGCAAGATGATTGCATAAGAAACCTTGCATTCTCCTTTCTCCATGGATACACCAATTTGATAACAACTCACAGGTAGATTAACCTTATAAGAAATACCAAAACTAATTAGAGGGCACCTTGTATTGGGTAATGAGCATCTGCTGGCTCAGATAGTAAAGAATCTGCCTTCAATGCAGGAGATGCGGGTTTCGTCTCTGGGTTGTGAAAATTCTGTGGAGTAGGAATTGGCAACCTACTCCAGTATTTTTGCCTGGAGAACTCCACGGAGAGAGGAGTCTGGCGAGGTACAGTCTATAGGGTCACAAAGAGTTGGACACAACTGAGTGACTACCACTTATATTGAGTAAAAGTATAAAAGCAACCACATGGAAACCAGAAGAAAAAGTGAAGGCTTTTTTTTTTTTTTTGCCAAAATCCCAACCCTAGCATCAGTGTCATATAATTAGAAGAAACCCTCTGCCTCCCAGCTTTTCCCTGAGTAGCTGAAAGGTTGGACCTTATAGTTGAGGCCTCAGCCATTTCAGGCATTACCTAAGGGACAGGTTTCAGAGCTAAAAGAGATCTATATACACTAGTAGTCTTGGGGTTACAATAAACAAAGTTGTCTGAACCAACATGGAGGCAAACACTCATCACAGCTCCTTCCCCCACACCTTGCAGAGTGAGCAGGCAATAAATCCCAGCTAACAGATACTCTCTGAAAAGGAAAAAAAAAAAAGTCAAATTGCACATCTAATGTCCCAATTTATCTGTGAGTTACCTGAAGGATTGCATACTATCCCACTTGTCTTGGAGTATAGACATGTCCTGGCCTACTCCAGATACCCAGATTTTGCTAAGAATGAACACAACAGTTTTGACTAGCAAAAGAGTCTGTAATCCCCATCGAAGCTCTAACCTGATTCGTAATAATCTTGTGTACTAGGTCTTATATATGGACACAACCTTAATAATCCATCAAAAATGGTTAGAACTATTTAACAAACTGATTAAAGTTGCTGGATATAAAATAAACATAAAAAATATTTAATTTCTATATACTCATAAGGAAATGTCTGAAAGGAAATGAGAAAAATAATTTACTTGCAATAGTATCAAAAGAATAAAACAATTAGGAAGACAATAACCAAAGCAGTAAAAGACTTGTATGGTGGAAAATACATAATAATGATGAAAAACATTTTAAATTAACAAATCAAATTCAATAACATATTAATAGAATCATACACCATGATCATGTGGGATTTATCCCAGGGATGAAAAGATTTTTCAATGTCTGCCATTGTAGTCAACAATAGAGCCTGAAATGCACTACTTGAGTGCAATCTCGAAAACAACAGAATGATCTCAATTCATTGCCAAGACAAATCATTCAATATCACAGTAATCCAATTCAATGCCACACAAATAATGCTGAAGAAGCTGATGCCAAATGGCTATATGAAGGCCTATAAGATTCTCTAGAATTAACACACATACAAAAAAATATATCCTTTTCATCATAGGGGACCAGAAAGCAAAATTAGAAAGTCAAGAGATACCTGGAATAACAGGCAAGATTGGCCTTGGAGTACAAAATGAAGCAGGGCAAGGGCTAACAAAATTTTGCCAAGATAATGCACTGGTCATAGCAAGCACTCTTTTCCAACAACACAAGGGACGACTCTACACACAGACATCATCAGAGGGTCAATACCAAAATCAGATTGATTATATTCTCTGCAGCCAGTGTTGGAAATGCTCTATACAGTTAGCAAAAACAAGATTGGGAGCTAACTGTGGCTCAGATCATGAAATCCTTATTGCAAAATTTTGACTTAAGTTGAAGAAACTAGGGAAAACCATTAGGTTACTCAGGTATGACCTAAATCATATCCCTTATGATTATACAGTGGAAGTGACAAATAGACTCAAGGGACTAGATCTGATAGAGTGCATAAAGAACTGTGGACAGAGTGGTGACATTGTACTGGAGGCAGTGATCAAAACCATCCCCAAGAAAAAAATGTGCAAACAGGCAAAATGATTGCCTGAGGATTTCTTATATTAGATGAGTAAAGAAGAGAAGCAAAAGACAAAGGAGAAAAGAAAATAAATTTCCATCTAAATACAGAATTCCAAAGAATAGCAAGGACAGAAAAGAAAGCCTTCCTAAGAGAACAATGCAGAGAAATAGAGGAAAACAGTAGAATGGACAAGACTAGAGATCCCTTAAGTAAAATCAGAGATACCAAGGAAATTTTTCATGCAAAGATAGGGACAAAAAAGGAAAGAAATGGCATGGACCTAACAGAAGCAGAAGATATTAAGAAGCGGTGACAAGAATGCAAAGAATTGTACAAAAAAGAAAACTTAGTGACTCGGCTAACCACGATGGTGTGATCACTTACCTAGAGGCAGATATCTGGGAGTGCGAAGTCAAATGGGTCTTAGGAAGCATTTACAAACAAAGCTAGTGGAGTTGATGGAATTCCAGCTGAAAATTTTCAAACCCTAAAAGATGATTCTATCAAAGCAATTCACTCAATATGCCAGCAAATTTTGAAAGCTCAGCAGCAGTCACAGGACTGGAGAAGGTCAGTTTTCATTTCGATCCAAAAGAAGGGCAATGCCAAAGAATGTTCAAACTACCTCTTAATTGCACTAATTTCACATGCTAGCAAGATAATGCTCAAAATCCTACAAGCTAGGCTTCAACAGTACATAATGTGTGGGCTTCTAAATATACCAACTGGATTTAGAAAAGGCAGAGGAGACAGAGAAGAAATTGGTAACACACGTTGAATCATAGCAAAACCAACACACGTTGGATCTATGAAACATCTACTTTTGCTTCATTGATTATGTTAAAGTCTTTGACTGTGTGGATCACAACAAACTGTGGAAAATTCTTCAAGAGATGGGAATACCAGAAGATCTTACCTGCACTTGAGAAACCAGTATGCAGGTCAGGAAGCAACAGTTGGAACCAGACATGGAACAAGTGAACAACCAATTCTTTCAAAATTGAGTAAGGAGTGTGTCAAGGCTGTATATTGTCATTATGTCTATTTAACTTACATGCACTGTACATCATGCAAAATTTTGGATAGACGGGCACAAGCTAGTATCAAGATTGCCAGGAGAAATATCAATAATCTCAGATATGCAGATGACACCACCCTCATGGCAGAAAGTGAAGAGGAACTAAAGAGCCTCTTGATGAAGGTTAAAAAGGAAAGTGAAAAACCTGGCTTAAAAGTCAACCTTCAAAAAATGAAAATCATGGCATCCAGTTCCATCACTTTATGGCAAATAGATGGAGAAACAATGGAAATGTGACAGAATTTATTTTCTTGGGCTCTAAGGTCACTGTGGATGGTGAGCGCAACCATGAATTAAAAGATGCTTGTTCCTTGAAAGAAAAGCTATGACAAACCTCAGTTTAGTTCAGTCGCTCAGTCGTGTCTGACTTTGTGACTCCATGAATCGCAGCACACCATGCCTCCCTGTCCATCACCAACTCCCGCAGTTCACTCAGACTCACGTACATCAAGTCAGTGATGCCATGACAAACCTAGACAGCACATTAAAAAACAGAGACATTATTTTGCCAGCAAAGGTACATATAGTTAAAGCTATAGTTTTTCCAGTAGTCATGTATGGCTGTGAGAGTTGGACTGTAAAGAAAGCTGAGCACCAAAGAATTGATGCTTTCAAACTGTGGTGCTGGTGAAGACTCTTGAGAGTCCCTTTAAAAGCAAGGAGATCAAACCAGTCAATCGGAAAGGAAATCAACCTTGAATATTCATTGGAAAGACTGATGCTGAAGCTGAAGCTGAAGCTCCAGTTCTTGGCCTGCTGATGCAAAGAGCTGACTCATTGAAAGACACTGATTCTGAGAAAGATAGAAAGCAGTAGGAGAAGGGGACAGCAGAAAACTTTTGGATGGTTTAACCAACTGAATAAATGAGTTGATTAAATGAATTTGAGCAAACTCTGGTCAGTGGTAAAGGTCAAGGAAGCCTGGTGTGCTGCAGTTCATTCGGTCGCTGAGAGTCAGACACAACTGAGCGACTGAGCAACAACAACTAATTAAACCTCATTAACAAACTGAAGAACAGAAATTGGATGTTCATCTCAGTAAATGCAGAAAAAAGCTTTTGATAAAAATCAACATCTGTTTATAATAAAACCTCTTCACAAAGTGGTCATAGTAGGAGCGTACCTCAACAATAAAAGCCACAAATGACAAAGTCAGAGCTAACATATTCAGTGGCGTAAAGCTGAAATAATTTCTATAATATCAGGAACAAGACAAGGATTTCTGCGTTCAATAGTTTTATTCAACCTAATTTTGAAAACCCTCACTATAGCAATTATAGAAGAAAAAGAAATTAAAGGATTCCAAATTGAAAAGGAAGAAAAAATGTTTCTGTTTGCAAATGACATATACTATACATAGAAAATCCTAAAGACATCACTGGAAAACTACTAGAGCTCGTCAATGAATCGATAAAGTTGCAAGATGCAAAATTAACATACAGAAAATCTAGTGAATTTCTATACACTCACAATGAAGTATCAGAAAAATAATTTAAAGGAAAAAATCCATTTACTGTCACATCAAAAAGAATAAAATACCTAGGAATATGCCTTTCTAAAAAAAACAACAGAATCATATGACAAAAAATATAATACTCTGATGAAAGAAACTGAAAATGTTGACAACAGATGGAAAGACACACCATACTTTGTGGTCTATTTATTCTATTGAAAAAATAAATACTGTTAAAATGAATATAGTATCCAAGGCAATCTACAGATTCAATGCAATCCCTATCAAAATAAGGGACTTTTTCACAGAACTAAAACAAATAATTTTAAAAATTTTGTGGAACCATAAAAGTGACCAAAACGTTCTTGAAAAAAAAAAAAAAATCAGGTGCAGTAATGATTTTCCCTGTCTAAAACTATACAAAATTTTACCATCAAAGTATGGAGCTGGCATAAAAACAGATATATAGATCAATGGAACAGAATGTAGAACCCATAAATAAACCCACACAGTTATGCCAATTAATCTATGACAAAGGAGCCAAGACTACACAATGGAGAAAAGACAGTTTCTTCATATGGAGAACTGGGAAGACCATAGCCTTGACTATACATCTTCCCAGTGGTCACATATGATTGTGAGAGCTGACTGTAAATAAAGCAGAACACCAAAGAATTAATGCCTTCCCTCTGTGGTGCTTGAGAAGACTCATGAAAGTCCCTTGGACAGCAAGGAGACCAAACCAGTCAATCTTAAGGCAAATCAGCCTTGAATACTCTTTGGAAGGATTGATGATAAAACTGAAACTCCAGTATTTTGGTCATCTGATGCACACTCATTGGAAAAGTCCCTGATGCTGGGAAAGATTGAGGGCAAAAGGAGAAGAGGGTATCAGCAGATGAAATGGCTGGATGTCATCATCTATGCAATAGATATGAATTTGGGTAAATTTTGGGAGATAGTGAAGGATAGAGAAGCCTAGTGTGCTGCAGTCCATGGGGTGTCAAAGAGTCAGACACCACTGGGCAACTGAACAACAAAACAGTGGAGAACTGAACAGCTACATGCAAAAGATGAAATTAGAACATTAGAACAAGTCTTCCCTGGTGACTCAGATGGTAAAGAATCTGCCTGCAATGTACATACCAGATACTGTAAAACTTGAGGAAAACATAGGCAGACCCTTTATGATATTGTAGTAACTGCTTTAGATCTGTATTCTAAAGTAAAGGAAATAAAAGCAAAAAACAAACAAACAAACAAAAAAAAAACCACCTAATTAAATTTAGAAGTTTTTTTTTTTTTTTTCACAAAAAAGGCAACAATTGATAAAACTAAAAAACAACCTTCTGTATGAGAGAAAATATTCACAAATGGTGTAATTGATAAGCAACTAATATCAAGCATGTATAAGCAGCTCATAAACAATATCATGAAACAAACAATCAAATTAAAAATGAGCAGGAAAACTATATATATATATATGTATATATATATATATATATATATATATATATATATATGTATATGTATGTATGTATGTATGCAAACAAGGGAGCATTCCCTTCTTGTGATAAAGAGAAAAGAAAGGGCCCTGGACAGACTCTACATTAGACAGGGATTTCACTCCCCTTGCTGTACGATAACATGTATGCACCTGCGCTGTACTGGAAAGGCTTATTCATGCAGTCTGAAATTCTGCCTAGGGGGCTTTATAAAAATAAACCGCAATTAGTTTTACGCAGTTTTTTTCCACCAGCTGGAGTGGTGTATTTTCTGTCTCATGTGTTTTGTTTTTGTGTCATTTTGCTCGCAACAAACTCTTCTCATGAGGTGGCCAAAGTACTGGAGCTTCAGCTTTAGCATCATTCCTTCCAAAGAAATCCCAGGGTTGATCTCCTTCAGAATGGACTGGATGGATCTCCTTGCAGTCCAAGGGACTCTCAAGAGTCTTCTCCAACACCACAGTTCAAAAGCATCAATTCTTCGGCACTCAGCATTCTTCACAGTCCAACTCTCACATCCATATATGACTGCTGGAAAAACCATGGCCTTGACTAGACAGACCTTAGTCAGCAAAGTAATGTCTCTCCTTTTGAATATGCTATCCAGGCTGCTCATAACTTTTCTTCCAAGGAGTAAGCGTCTTTTAATTTCATGGCTGCAATCACCATCTGCAGTGATTTTGGAACCCCCAAAAATAAAGTCTGACACTGTTTCCACTGTTTCCCCATCTATTTCCCATGAAGTGATTGGACCAGATGCCATGATCTTTGTTTTCTGAATGTTGAGCTTTAAGCCAACTTTTTCACTCTCCTCTTTTACTTTCATCAAGAGGCTCTTTAGTTCCTCTTCAGTTTCTGCCATAAGGGTGGTGTCATCTGCATATCTGAGGTTATTGATATTTCTCCTGGAAATCTTGATTCCAGCTTGTGCTCCTTCCAGTCCAGCATTTCTCATGATGTACTCTGCATATAAGTTAAATAAGCAGGGTGACAATATACAGCCTTGATGTGCTCCTTTTCCTATTTGGAACCAGTCTGTTGTTCCACATCCAGTTCTAACTGTTGCTTCCTGACCTGCATACAGACTTATCAAGAGGCAGGTTATGTGGGCTGGTATTCCCATCTCTTTCAGAATTTTCCACAGTTTATTGTGATCCACACAGTCAAAGGCTTTAGCATAGTCAATAAAGTAGAAATAGATGCTTTTCTGGAACTCTCTTGCTTTTTCCATGATCCAGAAGATGTTGGCAATTTGATCTCTGGTTCCTCTGCCTTTTCCAAAACCAGCTTGAACATCAGGAAGATCATGGTTCACGTAGTCCTGAAGTCTGGCTTGGAGAATTTTGAGCATGTCCTTACTAGCGTGTGAGATGGGTGCAATTGTGCGGTAGTTTGAGCATTCTTTGGCATTGCCTTTCTTTGAAATTGGAGTGAAAATTAACATTTTCCAGTCCTGTGGCCATTGCTGAGTTTTCCAAATTTGTTGGCATGTTGAGTGCAGCACTTTCACAGCATCATCTTTCAGGATTTGAAACAGCTCAACTGGAATTCCATCACCCCCACTAGCTTTGTTCGTAGTGATGCTTTCTAAGGCCCACTTGACTTCACATTCCAGGGTGTCTGCCTCTAGATTAGTGATCACACCATCATGATCATCTGGGTCGTGAAGATCTTTTTGGTACAGTTCTTCTCTGTATTCTTGCCACTTCTTCTTATAATTTGTATGTTTTATCTTATAATTAGTATGTTTTATCTACTGATATTTGATCTAATTTAGTTATCTATTTGGGTGTGCCTACTATCTTTCCACTTTTTGCTTTGTTTTATCTATTCTCATTTTATTATCTTTTTTTTTAATTTGGAAATAAATTGCAATATTTAGTATTCCATTTTTACCTCTTTTATTGACCTAGTAAGTTTATCTCTTTGTTTTTATTTATTGGATGGTCTAAAATTTAAAGCATACACTTTAACTTTTTAAATTCTGTCTTTAAATTACTATTTTATCCATTCTCATATAAATATGTGACAATATGATCACAGTTGATGTCCATTTCCTGTGTGTTATTGTCTCCGTATATTTTAATCCTGTATATGAAAAATATCCTAAACTCTCTAGCTGTTGTTTGATTTACCATGCCAATAACATTTTAAAGATATTAACTTGAGACAAATTGTTTTGTACTTACTCACTAATTTGCTGTTTTAAGTTTTCCATTATTTGTATAGATTCAGATTCTTTACTGTTAGTATTTCCTTTTTGCCTGCAAAACCTATTTATTTTTTCTTATATTATAGTCCTGAAGGGTATGAACTATGTCAACTTTTGCATGTCAAAGATATCTTTATTTCATCTACATTTCTGAAGGATTTTTTTTTCCAGATACAAAAGTATAGATTAACATGATACTTTCACCACTTTAAAGATGTTCCATTGTCTTCTTGTTGCATAATTACCCTAGGCCTATATTTCCTTTTGTCCAATGTAACAAATACAATTACATTATTTCAAATGAAGACTTTGGTGTTCTTACTCTTGCTCCTTTGCATATTCTGTATATGCATTTGTGTTTTCTGACTTCTTTAAATATTTTTGTTTAGTCATTGATTTGAGCCCTTTTATTTTTATTTTTAAATTTTTCTTAAATTAATTTATATCTTTCAATTGGAGGCTAAGTACTCAACAATATTGTGGTGCTTTTTGCCACATATCGACATGAATCAGGCACGGGTATACATGTGCCCATCTATCCAGAACCACCCCCCCTCCTACCTCCCTTCCCATCCCCTCCCTTTGGGTTGTCCCAGAGCACTGGCTTTTAGTGCCCTGCTTCAAGCATCAAACTTACACTGGTCATCTAGTTTACATATAGTAATAAACATATTTCAATGCTATTTTCTAAAATCATCCCTCCCTCACCTTCTCCACCATAGCTCAAAAGTGTGTTCTTTACATCTGTGTCTCTTTTGCTGTCTTGCATACAAGGTCATCGTTACCATCATTCTAAATTCCGTATATATGCGTTAATTTACTGCATTGGTGCTTCTCTTTTTGAATTACTTCACTCTCTATAATAGGCTTCACTTTCATCCACCTCATTAGAACTGACTCAAATGCATTCTACTCTTATAGCTAAGTAATTAAAAGATGCTTACTCCTTGGAAGGAAAGTTATGACCAATCTAGATAGTATATTGAAAAGCAGAGATATTATTTTGGCAACAAGGATCCATCTAGACAAGGTTATGGTTTTCCATTGGTCATGCATGGATGTGAGAGTTGGACTATGAAGAAAGCTGAGCACCAAAGAATTGATGCTTTTGAACTGTGGTGTTGGAGAAGACTCTTGAGAGTCCCTTGGACTGCAAGGAGATCCAGCCAGTTCATGCTAAAGGAGATCAGTCCTGGGTGTTCATTGGAAGGACTGATGTTGAAGCTGAAACTCTAATACTTTGGCCACCTCATGCGAAGATTTGACTCATTGGAAAAGACCCTGATGCTGGGATGGATTGGGGGCAGGAGGAGAAGGGGATGACAGAGGATGAGATGGCTGGATGGCATCACCGACTCAATGGACATAAGTTTAAGTGAACTCCGGGAGTTGGTGATGGACAGGGAGGCTTAGCGTACTGTGATTCATGGGGTCACAAAGACTCAGACACGAATGAGCGACTGAACTGAACTGAACTGAATGTTCCATTATGTATTTGTACCACAACTTCTTTATCCATTCATCTTCAGATAGACATGTAGATTGCTTCCATGTCTTAGCTATTGTAAACAGTGCTGCAGTGAATAGTTGGGCGCATGTGTCTCTTTCAATTCTGGTCTCCTTAGGGTGTATGCCCAACAGTGGGATTGCTGGGTCATATGGCAGTTCTATTTCCAGTGTTTTAGGAATCTTCACACTGTTATCCATAATGACTGTACTAGTTTGTATCCCCACAAACAGTATAAGAAGGTTCCCATTTCTACACACCCTCTCCAGCATTAATCGTTTCTAGACTTTTTGATGACAGCCATTCTGACCAACGTGAGATGGTATCTTATTGTGTTTTTCATTTGCATTTCTCTGATGATGAGTGATGTTGAACATCTTTTCATATGTTTGTTAGTCATCTGTATGTCTTTGGATAAATGTCTGTTTAGTTCTTGGGCCCACTTTTTGATTGGGTCTTTAATTTTCTGGTATTGAGCTTCATGAGCTGCTTGTTTTGAAGATTGATTCTTTGTCAGTTGTTTCATTTGCTATTATTTTCTTCCATTCTGAAGGTTGCCTTTTCACCTTGCATATAGTCTCCTTCGTTGTGCGAAAGTTTTTAAGTTTAATTAGTTCCCATATGTTTATTTTTGCTTTTACTTTCATTACTCTGGAAGGTAGAGAATCTTACTGTGATTTATATCAGAGAGTGTTCTCCCTATGTTTTCCTCTAAAAGTTTTTGTTTCTGGTCTTACATTTAGATCTTTGATCCATTTTGTTTTTTTTGTTTGTGTGTGTGTGTGTGTGTGTGTGTGTGTGTGTATAGTGTTAGAAAGTGTTCTAGTTTCATTCTTTTACAGGAGGTTGACCAGTTTTCCCAGCACTACTTGTTAAAGAGATTATCTTTTCTCTATTGCCTATTTTTCCCTCTTTTGTTAAATTAAGGTGTCCATAAGTGTGGGGACTTATCTCTGGGCTTTATATTTTGTTCCATTGACCTATATTTCTGTCTTTGTGCCAGTATTACACTGTCTTGATGACTGTAGATTTGCTGTGTATTCTAAAGTCAGGAAGGCTAATTCCTCCAGTTCTATTCTTCTCTCTCAAGATTGCTTTGGCTATTCGAGGTTTTTTATCTTTCCATACTAATTGTGAAATTATTCGTTCTAGTTCTGTGAAAAATACCATTGGTAGCTTGATAAGGATTGTGCTGAATATATTGATTGCTTTGTGTAGTGTACTCATTTTCAATACATTGGTTCTTCCAATCCACAAACATGACATACTTCTCCATCGATTTGAGTCATTTTTAATTTATATATATGTATTTGTATATATGTATTTATATATATGTATTTGTTTATTTAGCTAAATTTATTCCTAAATATTTTATTCTTTTCATTGCAACAATGAATGGGATTGCTTCCTTAATTTCTCTTTCTGTTTTATTAATTGTTAGTGTGTAGGAATGCAAGGGATTTCTGCATATTAGTTTTATAGCCTGCAACTTTACTATATTCATTGATTAACTCTAGTAATTTTCTGGTGGTGTCTTTAGGGTTTTCTTTGTAGAGGATCATGCCATCTGCAAACAGTGAGAGTTTTATTTCTTATTTTCCAATCTGTATTCCTTTCTTTTTCTTGTCTGATTTTTTGGCTAGGACTTCCAAAACTATGTTGAATATTAGTAGTGAGAGTGGTCACCCTTGGCTTGTTCCTGATTTTACAGGAAATACTTTCAATTTTTCACCATTGAGGATAATGTTTGCTTTGAGTTTGTTGTATATGGCTTTTACTATGTTGAGGTGTGTTCCTTCTATGCCTGCTTTCTAGACAGTTTTGATCATAAATGGATATTGAATTTTGTCAAAGGCTCTCTCTGCATATGTTGGGATAATCATATGGTTTTAAACTTTCAATTTGTTAAATGGTATATCACAAATATTGATTTGTGAATATTGAAGAATCCTTGCATCACTGGGATAAAGCCCATTTGGTCATGATATATGATCTTTTTAATATGATGTTGGATTCTGTTTGTTAGAATGTTGCTGAGGATTTTTGCATCTATGTTCATCAGTGATATTGCCCTGTAATTTCCTTTTTTGTAGCCTCTTTTTTGGTATTAGGGTTCTGGTATTAGGTATTTTGTAGTAGGTATGTGTATTAGGTGTTTGTGTTGAGTATTTGTATTAGGTACTAGGTATTTTGGTATTAGGTATTAGTTTTGGTATTAGGGTTTGGGTGTTTGGTATTTTGTATTTGATTTGTTAGTTACTCAGAAGCATGTTGTTTAGCCTCCATATGTTTTATTTTTAATAGTTTTATTTTTCCTGTAGTTGACATCTAATCTTACTGCATTGTGATCAGAAAAGATGCTTGAAATGATTTCACTTTTTAAAATTTACCAAAGCTAGATTTATGTCACAAGATGTGATCTGTCCTTGAGATGTTCCATATGCACTTGTGTAAAAGGTGAATTCCATTGTTTTGGGGTGAAATGCCCTATAAATATCAGTTAAGTCTAACTGGTCCATTGTAATATTTAGAGTTTGTTTCCTTGCTAATTTTCCATTTAGTTGATCTATTCTAGGTGCGTGTGGGGTATTAAACTCTCCCACTACTATTTTTTGGATCCAGGTGGCTGTTTCCCTTCCCATTTTAGGAAAGTTTGCAATTATTATCTCCTCCAGTACTTTCTCATGCTCTTTCTTTTTGTCTTCTTCTTCTGGGACACATGATTCGAATGTTGTGATGTTTAACATTGTCCCAGAGGTCTCTTGAGGTTGTCCTTATTATTTTTAATTCTTTTTCTTTTCTGTTTTCCTTTCTGCTTCCTTTATTTCTACCATTCTATCTTCCACCTAATTTATCCTCTCTTCTGCCTCAGTTATTCTACTGTTGGTTCCGTCCAGAGTGCTTTTCATCTCAGTTATTGTATTGGTCATTATTGATTGACTCTTCTCTATTTCTTTTAAATCCTTATTAAACATTTCCTGCATCTTCTCAATCCTTGTCTCTAGTCTATTTTTCTGTAATGCCTTTTTTTTTTTCAAGATTTTGGATCATCTTTACTATCATTATTCTGATTTCTTTTTCAAGAATATTCCTTATCTCCTCTTCTTTTGTTTTGTTTGGTGTGTTTTTATCATGGTGGATTTTTACATTTACCTGCTGAAAATTTCTCTGCCTTTTCATTTTATTTAGATTGCTGTGTTTGGGACACCATTTCTGCAGGCTGGAAGTTCATGATTCCTCCTAATTGTGGAGTATGCTCCCTGTGGGTGGGTTGGACTAGTGGCTTGTCAAGGTTTCCTGGTTGGAGGACCTTGTGTCTATATTCTGGAGGGTGGAGCTGGGTCTCTTCTCTCTGAAGTGCAATGAAGTGTCCAGTAATGGGTTTTGGGGTGTTTATAGGTTTGGGATGGTTTTGGGCAGCCCATCTTTTAATGTTCAGGTTTGTGTTCCTATTTTGCTGGATAATTATTGTGGTGCGTTTTGCACTGGAACTTGCCAGCTTTTGGGTGGAGCTTGGTTTCAGTGTAAATATGGAGACTTTTATGTGAGCTCTTGTATATTAATGTTCCCTGGAGTCAGGAGTACTCTGATGTTCTAAAGTTTTAGAGTTAAGCTTCCTGCCTCTGGCTTTTAATCTTTCTCTGACAGTAGCCTCAAGACTTCTCCATCCATACAGCACAGAAGATAAAATCCCTGTGTTAATAGTGAAACAATTCTCCAAAGCCAGGAACACACAGAGAGATCCAGAGTTATATAGAGAAGAGAAGAGGGAGGGAGGAGATAGAGGTGAGCTGGAGGATAAAAGGGAGAGTCAAAGGGGAGCGAGCAATCAAGCCAGTAATCAAAAATGAAACTGGATACTGAAGATTAGATTCAAAATTCAAAGATTAAAAATGTAGAATGGAAGTTATATTCTCACAAAACCAGCTTGAACATCAGGAAGTTCATGACTGATGTATTGCTGAAGCCTGTCTTGGAGAATTTTGAGCATTACTTTACTAGCATGTGAGATGAGTGCAATTGTGCAGTAGTTTGAGCATTCTTTGGCATTGCCTTTCTTTGGGATTGGAATGAAAACTGACCTTTTCCAGTCCTGTGGCCACTGCTGAGTTTTCCAAATTTGTTGGCATATTGAGTGCAGCAATTTCTCAGCATCATCTTTCAGGATTTGAAATAGCTCAACTGGGATTTCACCACCTCCACTAGCTTTGTTTTACTTTGCTTACCTATTCATAATTGAAATTGAACTCTGCCCCTTGTCAATCTGTCTCTTGACTTTTTTACAGCAAACCCTTTCTGCAATTCATGCATATTTCAGTTAATTCCTTAGGTCATCAAATCCATTTTCTCCTATCTGTGGGAATAAACCAAAACTAGTTTTGCTATGTGCAACTTAACTTTGTTAAACAATGATTATCTCCAAGTGGTTTTGAGGTTTGTAGCTATTCTAAAATGTGAGAATAACATGTAATGAAAGCAAACTTCGGAACAAATTCTGTCCTCATATATCAGCCATCTATTGAACAAACACTTATGAATTTTCTGTCCTTTAAGATCATAGACCACCTCTTATGTGAAAGTAGAAATGATAGCATTCAATCAATTATCCCTTTACTTTTCAACAGCCAATATGAAAAACCTCTTAAAAGAATATTTGGACAGAGGGATATTTAGGTTTCAATTAGGTAATTGTTTGTAGGCCTCATAAAAGTTTTCCCACATATTTATGTAAAACTAATGCAATCATCAAAGCATTTTTAGTTAATCTATGTGTAATGGATTACCTTAACATCACAAATCAGAACTTGCTTCCTTGTTAAAAATCTTTACTTATTTATTTTTGAAAGAACTGGATTTTTGCTGCTGCATTAGGGCTTTCTGTAGTTGAGGCAAATAAGGGCTATTCTTCAGTTGCAGTGCATGGACTTATCATTGTGATGGTGTCCCTTCTTTGGGAACATGGGCTCTCGATATGCCAGCTTCAGTAGTTGCAGTGTGTGGCCCCTAGAGCATAGGCTCACTAGCTGATGATGCAAGGGCTTAGTTGCCCCACTAATCTTTCTGGACCAGGATGGAACTGAATTGACAGAGAATCCCCAGCACTGGCAGGTGAATTCTTAAACACTAGACCACCAGGGAAGTCCAGGAGAACTTCTTTCTAATACATATCATGCTGATTAACAAGTTACTTTGAAAGTGAAAGAAAAACACCAATACAGTATACTAACACATATATATGGAATTTAGAAAGATGGCAATGATGACCCTGAAAGTGAAAAGTGAAATTGCTAAGTCGTGTCTAACTCTTTGTGAATCCATGGACTGTAGCCCACCATGTTCCTCCATCCATGAGACTTTCCAGGCAAGAGTACTGGAGTGGGTTGCCATTTCCTTCTCCAGAGGATCTTCCTGACCCAAGGATTGAACCCAGGTCTCCCACATTGTAGGCAGACACTTTATCATCTGAGCCACCAGGGAAGCCTTGGTAGGCAAGCTACGCTAGTCTACAAGTTAAAATTATTTTCTGACATTAATTATATTAGATATAAAGCATTAAATTAATTCAGTTTTAGATATCAGACATAGCAGCCTTATCTTGGAGCATGTGTCCCCATAATCTAACACTAAGTGATCATCTCTGGATTATAAATCTCTTCAAAAATTCTGTTTTGTGTGATATATTAAATATATCAAATTTACGTCTGTGTAAGTATACAATTCTATGATTTTAGCACATACACAACTTTATGCTATTCTCACTAAAACGCTTTAAGAACATTTTCATAATCACCTCCCCTCCCCAAATTCAATAGCCATCAGAGTTACTCATCTTTCCCTTCATGCCTTCCTTCCCTTGCCCAGCCCTTTGCAACTACCAATTCTATGCTGTTTTATGAAGATATCACATTTTATTTACCCATTCATTAGTTCATTAGCATTTGGATCATTTTCACCTTTGAGCTATTATGACTATGAATATTCATGTGAAAAATATTAATAAGATTTATGTGGATATAGGTTTCATTTCTTTGAGTTACATACCTAAGAGGGAGTGGAATTACTGAGTCACAAGGTAACTCCATGTTTAATACTCTGAAGAACTGCTAGGCTGTTTCCAAAGTGGATGCAGCACTTTACATTCCCATGAGCAGTGTAAGATGCTTCCAATCTATTCACAACCTCACAAGACTTACTCTGTTTTGAATACAGTCATCCTAGTGGTTGTTAAATGAAATCTCACTGTGTTTTTAACTTGCTTTGCCCTGACAAATAATGATATTAAACATTTTTCATTTGATTTATTGACCATTTTTGTATCTTCTTTTGAACAATGTTTATTCAGCTTATACTCATTTTCATATGTGTTATTTTTATTGCTGAATACACATGTAGTGTATTCAATGCTACTGTTTACATATTCTGAGTACAAACCTTTTATCAGATGTATGATTTTTAAATAATTTCAGTCCATTTTTTGGCTTTTTAACTTCCACAATGATCTCCTTTGAGGTAAACTCTTCTAAACTTGTTGAGGTCTAACTTATCTTTTTGTTATTTTTGCTTGTTCTTTGAATGTCATTTGAGAAACTGTTGCCTAGTCCAACTTTGCATAACTATGGTATATATTCTCCTCCAATATTTGAATAGTTTAAGTCTTCTATTTTATCCATTTTAAGTCAATTTTTGTATACAATGTAGAATAGGCATTTAATTTTTATCTGCGAATTTGTAGCTGACTTAAACTATTTGTTGAAAGGATTATTCTTTCTCACATTGAATTATCTTAGAATCTTTGCCAAAAGTTAACTGACTATAAATGCAAAGTTTTATTTCTGGAGTTCAAATTCTGTTTGAGATCTATGTCTAACATTTCATTTCCACACCATCTTGGTTTTCCTGTAAATTTGTAGTAGGTTTTGAAATCAGAAATCTGAATCCTCCAAATCTCTTCTATATCAAAATTGTTTAAGCTATCGTTGGTTCCTTGAGTGTTCAAATGAATTATAAAATCATAATAATAGTAATTCCCCAAGAATCAATTGGGATTTTGATATAGATTGTTTTAATCTGTGGATCAATTTTGGAATTATTGCTATCTAAACAATATTAACACTTCTGATTCATGAATATGCTATGTCTTCTGGTATATTTAGGTCTTCTTTAATCTCTTTTAGCAAAGTATTGTATATGCATATGCCACATGGCAAGCTCTTTGATATATACAGTGTCACGTAATCACAGACAGATATATCTTTACTTTCTCCCTTCTAACTGAAATACCTTTAATTTTAGTTTTATTTTTTATATTATTTGTTTATTTGAGTATCATTACTTTACAATGTTGTGTTTGCTTCTGTTGTACAACAACGTGAATTAGGTATGTATGTACATATATATATATATATATATATATATATATATATATATATATATATGTACTATTGGTAAAGAATCCACCAGCCAATGCAGGGGACACAAGAGATGCAGATCCAATTCCTGGGTTGAGAAGATTCCCTGGGAAAGGAAATAGCAAATTCCAGTATTCTTGCCTGGAAAATCCCTGGAAAATCCCATGGGCAAATGAGGCTGATAGGAGTCAGTGGGGTCACAGAATCAGACACAACTGAGCACAGACACACAAAGACACAGATATATATATATATATATATATATATATATATATATATATATATATATATATATAATTATTTATCCCCTTTCTCTTGAGACATCATTTTCCCTCCCATTCCATCCCTCTAGATCATAACACACTACAGAACTAGGCTCCTTGTGTTATGTCGCAGCTTCCTACTAGCAACCTATTTTACACATGGAGTGTATATTTTAATGCTACTCTCTCCATCAGTCCTAGGTTCTCTTCCCCATCCCATGTCCTCACGTTTTTTGTCTATGTCTGCATCTCTATTCCTGCCCTGCAAATACATTCATCAGTACCATTTTCTAGCTTCCATATGTTGTTGTCATTTTTTAGTCTCTAAGATTTGTACAACTCTTTGCAACTGCATAGACTACAGTATACCAGGCCTCAACTGTCTCTCACCATCTCCTGGTGTCTGCCTAAGTTCATGGCCATTGAATTAGTGATGCCATCCAACTGTCTCATCCTCTGCTGCCATCTTCATTTTTCTTCCAATCTCTCCTATCATCAAGATCTTTTCCAATGAATCGGTTCTTCATATCAGGTGGCCAAAGTATTGGAGCTTCAGCATCAGTCCTTCCAATGAATATTCAGGACTAATTTTCTTTAAGGTGGACTGAGTGGATATCCTTGCAGTTCAAGGGACTCTCAAGAGTCTTCTCCAACACCACAATTAGATATCATCAGTTCTTCAGCACTCAGCCTTTGTTGTGGTCCAACTTTCACGTCCATACATGACTATTGGAAAGATCATTGATTTGACTATATGAATTTTCATTGGCAAAGCAGTCTCTTTGCTTTTTAATACACTGTCAAGGTTTGTCATAGCCTTCCTTCCAAGAAGCAGACGTCTTCTAATTTCATGGCCACAGTCACCATCCACAGTGATTTTGGAGCCTAAGAAGAGAAAATCTGTCACTGCTTCCAGTTTTTTCCCTTCTTTTTTGCCATGAATTGTTGGGACCAGATGTCATGATCTTGGTTTTGTAAATGTTTAGTTTTAAACCAGGGTTTTCACTCTCTTTCTTCACCCAAATCAAGAGGTTCTTTAGTTCCTTTTTTGCTTTCTGCCATTAGAGTAACATCATCTGCATATCTGAGGTTGTTGATATTTCTTCTAGCAATTTTGATTCCCACTTGTGATTCATTCAGCTCGGCATTTCGCATGAGGTAATCTACATATAAGTTAAATAAACAGGATATCAATATACAGCCTTATTATATTATTTTGCCAATTTTGAGCCAGTCAACTGTTCCATGTAATGTTCTAACTGTTGCTTCTTGACCCACATACAGGTTTCTCAGGAGACAGGTAAGGTGGTCCGGTATTCCCATCTCTTTAAGAGTTTTCCACAGTTTGTTGTGTTCTGCACAGTCAAAAGTATTCATGTATTCATTTTTTTTTCCTTTCTTTTAAATAAAAAATATAAAAAATAAAGTTCAGAAAAAAGTATTCATATATTCAGTGAAGCAGAAGTAGACACTTTTCTGAAATTACTTTGTTTTCTCTATGATCCAACAAATGTTGGCAATTTTCATCTCTGGTTACCCTACCTTGGCTAAACCTACCTTGTACATCTGGAATATCTCAATTCAAGTACTGTTGAAGCCTAGCTTGGAAGATTTTGAGCATGACGTTCCTAGCATGGGAAGTGAGTACAATTGTCTGGTAGTTTGAACATTCTTTAGCATTGCCCTTCTTTGGAATTGGAATTAAAACTGAACTTTTTCAGACTCGTGACTACTGCTAGGTTTTCCAAATTTGCTGAATGCAAATTTGGAATAGTGAATGCAACAGTTTAACACCATCATCCTTTAGTATTTTAAATAGCTTAGCTGGAACTCCATCACCTTCACTAGCTTTACTGGTAATAATTGTTCCTAAGGCCCACTTGATTTCATACTCTAGGATGTCTGGCACTAGGTGAGTGTCCACACAATCGTGATTATTTGGGTCATTAAGACCTTTTAAAAAAAGTTCTGTGTATTTTGCCACCTCTTCTTAATCTCCTTTGTCTCTGTTAAGTCTTTACCATTTCTATCCTTTATCATGCTCATCCTTGCATGAAATGTTTCTTCACTGTCTCAAACTTTCTTGAAAGGATGTCTAGTCTTTCCCATTCTATTGTTTTCTTCTATTTCTTTGCATTTTTCATTGAAGAAGGCCTTCTCATCACTCCTTGTTGTTCTATGGAACTCCCCATTCAGTTGTGTATACCTTTCCCTTTCTTTCTGCTTTTGGCTTTTTGTCTTTCCTCATCTATTTGTAAAGCCATTTCTGACAACCATCTTACCTTCTTGCATTTATTTTCCTTTGTGATGGTTTTGGATACTGCCTCCTGTACAATGTTACAAACCTCTGTCCATAGCAATTCGGGCAGTCTGTCTACCAGATCTAAACCTTTGAATCTATTTGTCACCTCCATTGTATAATCATAAGGGATTTGATTTAGGTCATACCTGAATAGCCTAGTGGTTTTCCACTCTTTCTTTAGTTTAAGCTTGAATTTTCCAGTAAAGATTTCATGATCTGTGCCACAGTCAGCTCCAGGCCTTGTTTTTGCTGACTTTGTAGAGCTTCTCCATCTTCAGCTGCAATAAATGTAATCAATCTGATTACAGTATTTACCAATTGGAAATTTCCCTGTGTATAGTCGTCTCTTGGGTTGTTGACAAATGGTGTTTGCTCCAACCAGAGTATTCTCTTGGCAAAATACTGTTAGCCTGTGCCCTGCCTCATTTTGTATTCCAAGGCCAAACTTGTCTGTTGCTCCAGGTATCTCTTGACACCTTACTTTTGCATTTCAATCTGCTGTAATGAAAAGGATGTCTTTTTTTTTTTTTTTGGTGTTAGTTATAAAAGTCTTCATAGGTCTTCATAGAATTGTTCAGCTTCAGCTTCTTCAGCATTAGTGGTAGGGCACAGACTTGGATTACTGTGATGTTGAATGGTTTGTCTTGGAAATGAATCAAGCTCATTCTTTCAGTTTTTACACTGCACCCAGGTACCACTCTGGGGACTGTTTTGTTGACTATGAAATCTACTCCAATTCCTCTATAGCAATAGATATAATGGTCATCTGAATTAAATTTGCTCATTCCCATCCATTTTAGCTCACTTATTCCTAAGATATTGATGTTCAGTCTTGCCATCTGCTGCTTGACCACACCAAATTTACTTGATTCAAGGACCTAACATTCCAGGTTCCTATGCAGTATTATTCTTTACAGCATCAGATTTTAGTTTCACCACTACACACATACAACTGAGCATCGTTTGGCCCAGCTGCTTCATTCTTTCTGAAACTATTAGTAATTGTCTTCCACTCTTCCCCAGTACCATATCTGAAACCTTCCAACCTGGCGGGGGCGGAGGAGCTCTCACCTTTTAGAGTCATATCTTTTAGAGTTTTTATACTGTTAATGGGATTCTTTTGGCAAGAATACTGGAGTGGTTGGCCATTTCCTCCTCTAGTGGACCACATTTTGTCATAACTCTCCACTACGACCCATTTATCTTTCGTGTCCTTACATGGCATGGCTCATAGCTTCATTGAATTACACAAGCCCCTTTGCCAAAACAAGGCAATGATCCATGAAATTTTTATATATGTGTTAATATACAATATTTGTTTTTCTCTTTCTGATAGACACTCTGCATGGCTGACTCTGGTTCATCTACACCACTGAGTTCAGTTCAGTCGCTCAGTCGTGTCTGACTTTTTGCAACCCTATGAACTGCAGCACGCCAGGCCTCCCTGTCCATTACCAACTCCCAGAGTCCACCCAAACCCATGTCCATTGACTCGGTGATGCCATCCAACCATCTCATCCTCTGTCGTCCCCTTTTCCTCCTGTCTCAATCTTTCCCAGCATCAAGGTCTTTTCAAATGAGTCAGTTCTTCTCATCAGGTGGCCAAAGTATTGGAGTTTCAGCTTCAACCATCAGTCCTTGTAATGAACACCCAGGACCGATCCCTTTAGGTTGGACTGGTTGGATCTCCTTGCAGTTCAAGGGAATCTCAAGTGCCTTCTCCAACACCACAGTTCAAAAGCATCAATTCTTCGGTGCTCAGCTTTCTTTGTAGTCCAACTCTCACATCCATACATGACTACTGGAAAAACCATAGCTTTGACTAGATGGGCTTTGTTGACAAAGTAATGTCTCTGCTTTTTAATATGCTATCTAGTTTGGTCATAACTTTCTTTCCAAGGAGTAAGTTTCTTTAAATTTCATGGCTGCAATCACCATCTGCAGTGATTTTGGAACCCCCCAAAATAAAGTCTGACACTGTTTCTACTATTTCCCCATCTATTTACTATGAAGTGATGGGACCAGATGCCATGATCTTAGTTTTCTGAATGTTGAGCTTTAAGTCAGCTTTTTCACTCTCTTCTTTCATATCTACTTCACTACAAAATCATAATTTAAAAAGATGCATGAACCCCAGTGTTCACTGCAGCACTATTTGCAATAGCCAGGACATGAAACCAATCAAAAAGTCCATTGATAGATGAATAGATAAAGAGGATATGGTATATATGCACAATGGACTATTGCTCAGACCCAAAGAAAAACAAAATTGGGTCATTTTTAGTGATGTGGATAATTTTACTTTTTACTTGTGTAATTGTTGTGGTTAGAGAATCTAATCTAGCATTTACTTTAAGTAGTGAGAATTGGCTTTCTCATTTTATTCTTCATTGTAGTATCAAAGACTCAGCCTTTCACATTTTAGTGTGGTAATAGCTATGGGTTTTTCATAAATGCTCATTTTCAGTTCAATATAATTTCTCTCTATTTTTACCTTGTTTTTTATCAAAAATTAGGGGCTTGATTATCTCAACCCAAGGACTGAACCTAGGTTTCCTTCATTGCAAATGGATTTTTTTTTTTTTTTTTTTACCATCTGAGACACCTGGTAAGCCTTAACACTTGCCAACATCCATATTATTCACTCTTGACACAAAAGTTAAAAAGAAAAAGAAACACATGTTTTCTGGAATTTCATAATCTGAATGTGGAAAAAAGAATCAAAACAAAACAAAACAAACAAAACATTCACACTACACAGAACTACTCGTGTTTAGGATCCTGGAAAAAAGATAAAGCTAAAATGGGATTAAAAAACACAAGAAGGAAATCTATTCGAGGAGAGTCTTTTGGGAGATGTTCATAACCTCAAGTTTAAACTACAAAGTCTTGGTTAAGTTTCCTACTCTCATCTTTCTTATCACCATCCTGAACATATCTTTATCACAGAAATTAAAAATATAAGCCTATGTACTTTTTTTTACTGATTATGTTTTCCAAGTGTTTATTACTGAGAGCAAGAACTCAGTATTGTTTAACTTTATTTCTTCAAAAAAAAAAACAAAAAAAATAGTATATTAACTACTATGCTACTATTCTTTGTGAGAAACATGTGCTATATAAAACTTAAAGAAACAACATATGCATTCAATGCAATCCATAAAAATTTCAATGGCATTTTTCATAGAATTAGGATAAACAATCCTAAAATTTGTATGGATCCACATAGGTCCTACATAGACAAAGCAATCGTGAGAAAGAGAAAAGCTGAAGGCAGTATGTTCTCTGATCTCTAACTCTAATTACAAAGCTATAATAGTTAAAACAGACACAAAGAACAATAGAACATAAAAGACAACTCAGAAATGAACTCACCCATCTATGGTCAATTTATTACAAAAGATCCAAGATTATACCACAAGGTAATCTCTTCAACAAGCAGTGTTACCACATGCAAAAGAATGATACAAGACCACTATCTGATATCACATAAAGATATAAACTCAAAATGAATTAAATACTTAAATGTGAGATCTGAAATCACAAAAGTCCTAGGAAGAGACACAAGAGCAAATTTCCTTGGTATTGATTTTAGCAGTGATTTTTTTGGATTTGATAATAAAAACAAAAACAAGCAAGTGGGACCACATCAAACTAAAAAGCTTCTGCATAGCAAAGAAAGCCATTAATGAAATAGAAAGGCAACTTACAGAATAGTAGAAACATTTTCAAATCTATATCTGATGAAAAAGGATTGATTTAATATCAAAAATATATAAGGAATTCATAAAACTCAGTAGCAAAAACCATGCAATTGAAATAAAAATAAGCAGGAGATCTGAATTTTCCAAAGAAGTAATATAAATGGCTTATAGTTAATAAAAAGATGTTCAATATCACTAATCTGAAAAATGTAAGTCATGCCACAAGGAGGTATTGTCACATTTGTTAAGATTTCTATTACCAAAAAGACAAAAAATTACAAGTGTTGTTAAGGATATGGATAAAAGGAAAATCTTGTGGAATAAGAGTGTAAATTGGTGCAGCCATAATGGAAAACAACATGGAGATTTCTCAAAAAATTAAAAATACAACTGCCATATAGTACAATAATCCTACTTTTGTGTATTTTGCAGAAGAAGACTAAAACATAAAGTTGAAGAGCTATATGCACCCCCATGTTCATTGTAATATTACAAGTAATTACAAAATATGGAAATTAAGTATTCAACTAGAGATGAATGGATGCAATGGATATAGAAACTGTGATATAATGACAAGATTTCATCTTTTTTATGGCTGAATTATATATATATAAATATAAATGTTCATATATAAATATGAATATATATATAATTCAGCCATAAAAAAGATGAAATCTTGTCATTACAACCGTCCATTTCGACGGACTTTCAGGGAATTATACTAAGGGAAATAAATGACACACAGGGAGACACATAATGCACGATCTCACTTATACATGGAATCTAAAATTGTCTGTAGAAGCAGAGTAGAAAGTGGTTGCCAGGGATTAAGGGTGCGGGAAATGGGGAAATGTTGGTCAAGGAGTACAACCTTTCAATTATAAGATAAATAATTCTAGAGTTGTACAGCGTCTGTAGGTGGATTCTAGGGAATCAATTGTACTGCATTGGTAGATGGATTCTTTTATCACTGTGCCACCTGGGAAGCCCAAGTACAGCATGGTGACTATAATTAATAATGCTGTGTACTTGTAAGTTGCTGAGAATAGATCTTAAGTGTACAGAAAAGAAAATCATGACTATCTGAGATAAGAGATATGACAATTAACTGTATTATGATAATGATCTCATAATGTATCAAATCATCATGTTGCAATCTAAAATATATACAATTTTATCTGTCAATAAAGCTGGGAAAAAAATAATGAAAACTGTCAGTAGTATTTCAGTTCTTACAATGTTGATTTACTAGGTGCTTTAGGTAAACAAATTCATTGAATTTTCACAAACTTATATGAAACGGTATATGATTATCATTTAACAGGGAGGAAACTGAGGTGCCAGTGGCTTATATAGCTGTTAAGTAAAGCATATTCTTTGAAACTAAGCAGCGTATTCCTATAAGCCACTTTCTGAACCTCTAAACTATACTCTCACTTAAAAGAATTTATGTCATCATTATTCTTCATGAGTTTGAATGAACTCTGGGAGTTGATGATGGACAAGGAGGCCTGGTTTGCTGCAATTCATGGGGTTGCAAAGAGTCAGACATGACTGAGCAACTGAACTGAACTGAACTGAATCGATACATATAGTTCGTAGAAGGCAATGGCAACCCACTCCAGTACTCTTGCCTGGAAAATCCCATGGATGGAGGAGCCTGGTAGGATGTAGTCCATGGGGTCTCGAAGAGTCGGACATGGCTGAGCAACTTCAGTTTCACTTTTCACTTTCCTGCATTGGAGCAGGAAATGGCAACCCACTCCAGTTTTCTTGCCTGAAGAATCCCAGGGACGGGGGAGCCTGCATTCTATGGGGTCGCACAGAGTTGGACACGACTGAAACGACTTAACAGCAGCAGCAGCAGTCTTATGTTATATAGATATGCAAGAGCTATAAAATCTTAACAGTAAGAAATAAGAATAGCAGAATGAAAAAAAAAAAAAAAGAATTGTTTCTAATCAGGACACTTCATCTAAATGAGTGAACTGGGTCAGAGATCTTAAAAGAGAATTAAAAGTCAAACCCTGTAGCAAGATTCCAGTATTCATAAAAATACTAGTTACAGGCTTAGGCTTTGGAATTGGATCTTGGTTCTTTCCTATATTGAATCATCCCATGGTGCTTTCTGGTATTAAATTTATTTTTCTGAATATTCGATTACTGTCTGTGTCTCCATATGACAGCAAATACTGCTAGTGCAGTGATTTGCTCATATAACAATTAGGGACCAAGCCAGGGTTAAGAACATCCTAGGCACACAACATGTGTTTGTTGAACAATTCTAGTTAAAAAGAAGATTATTTTGAATGGATTTTTGCATAACCAAGTCACATTCATACCACAGAATCCGTGATATACAAAAACAGAAATCTGTTTTCTATGACCTTTTTGTAATATATATATTTATATAAACATTGAAGTGTTTCAGTAGTGAGGACGAGAATAAAGATTTCATATTTTTAAAGGATTTTAGGCTTTTCCATTTTGTCTTGATTCAAGAATCTCTGTGTTTCAGGCCATTCTATGTACAATGCCTTTTTAAGATACCATATTTTCAACTGACAGAGAATCTAAAACTATCTCCCTTGCCACATAGATGTAATTGGCTTTTTAGCAAATCTTACAGTGTAAAAGATGGCATTTCTTGCTGTGAAGATTTATGAGCAGGCGTTTATCCAGAACTTTCACTTTTTGTTATGTTTCCATGTTTGAGGACATTTATATTCTTCATTTTCTAACTTTTCAAAATGTATAATGCTCTCTTGTTACATGTAAGTTTATTTCCAACTTTACCGAACTATGATGCCTGGAATGTGAAGATAGCCTTGTTCACAAACACTCTGATAGTTTTAGTTGTACATTTCACTTTTTATCTAATTTTGGAACTTTACCTTCAAGGAATTTAGTGAGTTGGACATTTCCATTTTATAAGACATGATGGATTTTTTTTTCATCTTATATCTGAGTCTAACTGAAAGAAGGATTGAAAAAAAATCAATGTATTAGAAAATTTAACTGAGAGCAAGTTTGTTGTTTGTTCTTTAGTAGATTTTATTACCTTCTTTCTCATGATTAAACATGTTCATTAACCAGTTATCTCTTAATGATCAGGCAGGCAGTTCAGACCTGCTCAATTATTTCTTTTGTCTACTGACCCATTCATATCACAGATCCCCATTGAAGAAATGTCAAAAATGTCTAAAGTACCAAAAGAATTTGTGATTAGTGTTGGGGGAGTTTGTAATTTCCTTGGTTCTGTCTTGCTGCAGCAAAAATCTGAAGCAATAGTCCGACCAGTGTTATAGCTCATTTTTATTGGCAAGCAAAGGAAAATACAACCTTGAGGCATGAGGGCAGGCCGATTCAAAAGACTTGAAGAGAAGAGAAGCCCCAAGCCTATTTTGGATCCTCTTTTTATATATTTTTTTCTTTTTTCTCCTCCCCCTGAGCCTGCCCTATGTAAACTGGGGTAGTCAGGAGGGCTGTTTGTTTTAGGTGAGGTCCTTACTCCAGTCCTTGGACTTTCCTTTGTTCTATTTTCTCGGGCTTTTCCCTTCTTTGTCTTTTAGCCACCATGATTCATTTTGAACTCCTTTTATCTATTCTACCTAACGAGGAATGTCAGAACTTAGTTTATTCTGTTGGCAAAGATTCATTTCTCCTTTTATTGGTATTTACAAATAGAGCTCTGAAAAGAAAACACAATAATTACAACTAATACAACATATTCAAGTCAAGAAAATACATAATGATATATTAAACTCCAGAAAAATCCAACAGCAAACACCTAATTATTGCCATACTGTTATTATCACTGAATTTCTGTATACTACTTGCTCCTAAAGAAAAATCGAGACAGTTAAAAAAATAATATAACAATATCCATGTACATTGTTTGTTGACATAGTTTTCCTCTTTAAAAATAGCATACATATTTGTGCTAACCAGCTTTATATGCTTTGTAAACCATATTCAACTAATACTCAGTTCAGTTCACTCAGTCGTGTCCGACTCTGTGCGACCCCATGAATCGCAGCACACCAGGCCTCCCTGTCGATCATCGTCTCCCGGAGTTCACTCAAACTCACATCCATGGAGTCCGTGATGCCATCCAGCCATCTCATCCTGGGTCGTCCCCTTCTCCTCCTGCCCCCAATCCCTCCCAACATCAGAGTCTTTTCCAATGAGTCAACTCTTCTCATGAGGTGGCCAAAGTACTGGAGTTTCAGCTTTAGCATCATTCCTTCCAAAGAAGTCCCAGGGCTGATCTCCTTCAGAATGGACTGATGGGATCTCCTTGCAGTCCAAGGGACTCTCAAGAGTCTTCTCCAACACCACAGTTCAAAAGCATCAATTCTTCAGCACTCAGCTTTCCTTATAGTACAACTCTCACATCCATACATAACCACTGGGAAAACCATAGCCTTGACTAGATGGACCTTAGTCGGCAAAGTAATGTCTCTGCTTTTGAATATGCTATCTAGGTTGGTCATAACTTTTCTTCCAAGGAGTAAGTGTTTCTTAATTTCATGGCTGCAGTCACCATCTGCAGTGATTTTGAAGCCCCCCAAAATAAAGTCTTACACTGTTTCTACTGTTTCCCCATCTATTTCCCATGAAGTGATGGGACCGGATGCCATGATCTTCGTTTTCTAAATGTTGAGCTTTAAGCCAACTCTTTCACTCTCCTCTTTTACTTTCGTCAAGAAGCTTTTTAGTTCCTCTTCACTTTCTGCCATAAGGGTGGTGTCATCTGCATATCTGAGGTTATTGTTATTTGTCCTGGCAATCTTGATTCCAGCTTGTGTTTCTTTCAGTCCAGTGTTTCTCATGATGTACTCTGCATATAAGTTAAATACTAGTAGCATAATATCCAAATATAAAAGTTGAAGTATTTTTGTTAGTAATTAGGGAAATAAATTCTTGAATTAAAACATTTATAGTAAAAATAATTTCAAAGTTATTTTGTTTCCTGTAGTGTCCATGTGTTAAATTCAAAAGTTTTGATAATGGAACTTTTGATTTTTAAATAGAGAATGTGAAAGTGAAAGTGTGAGTTAAATTTCAAAGCTATTTTGTTTCCTGTAATGTCTAGGTGCTAAATTCAAAAGTTTTGTTAGTGAAACTTTTGATTTTTGAATAGAGAAAATATAATTTTAAACTTGTGCTTCTTTTTTATGCAATACCATTTTTAGATGGCCAGGTATTTTAAAGATTACTTGTTTATCCAATTAATCTGTTGATGGATATTTAATTTGCTTCTGTGTCATGGTAATTATGAACAGTGTTTTCAATAGATGAGTGGGATGGGGGGAAAGTGGGAGAAAGGTCCAAGAGGGAGGGGACATATTCATTGTCTGATTCATTCATTGTTTACAGCAGAGATTAATACAATTTTGAAAAGCAATTACACCCCAATTAAAAAAAGAAAGTTTTCCTGTTGTTCAGTCACTAAGTAGTATCCAGCTCTTTATAACTCCGTGGACTACTGCATGAGATTACAGTAGAAATGTCATTGTTCTGAGCCATGTGACATGTGTTTACATTTTGTTTGTAATTTGCTGAATAATCTCTCTTAAATCCTTATTTCTCTATCACTGTAATGAAGACCAAAAGCTGTCTTTTCTACTACACATGGTTCTATTAATTTCAAAGGCAAAAAACTTTGCAAAATAACTGTGATCTGTAAATATGTAAAATGAAAATCATACAAAAATCTTTCCTCAAGATTTATGCTTGAGAATTCACTTACTAGTGTATGTGTGCTTAATTGCTCAGTTGTGACCAAGTCTTTGTGACCTTGTGAACCATACCCCTCAGTCCATGGGATTTTCCTAGCAAGAATACTGGAGCAGGTTGTCATTTCCTCCTCCTGGGGATTTCCTGATTCAGGGATCAAACTCAAGTCTCCTTCACTGCAGGTGGATTATTTACCGCTGCACCACCAGGGAAGTCCCTCTTCAATTACTGTTAGTTAAAAAGTAATCCTGTTTCTCCAGTAGTCATATGTGGATGTGACTTGGAATTTAAAGGAGGCTGAGCACTGAAGAATTGATGTTTTTGAACTGTGGTGCTGGAGACACCTCTAATTTAACTTTTCCTACACCAAATTTCATACCGTCATGTACTCCCCCATGTACTCCATCTGTAGAATTCCCAGTCACAGTAAATTGAAACACCCTTCTTACAGTTCCTAGACCAAAAGTCTTGGCATCCTCCTCACTTCTCATCTTTAATTCACATAACTGCTTCAACCAATCAACATTCTCTTAGCCTTACATTTGAAATAAATTACAAATTACATTATTTCTAAAATGTCTTCAGCAATGCTAAACATCCAAGACACATAATCTTTCTCTTCAATTCAGCTCAGTTCAGTCACTCAGTTGTGTCTGACTCTTTGCGACCGCATGGACTGCAGCACGCCAGGCTTCCCTGACAATCACCAACTCCCAGAGCTTGCTCAAACTCATGATCATTGAGTCGGTGATGCCATCCAACCATCTCATCCTCTGTTGCCCCACTCTCCTTTTGCCTTCAATCTTTTCCAGCATCAGGGTCTTTTCCAACAAGTCAATTCTTCAAATCAGGTGGCCAAAATATTGGAGCTTCAGGTTCAACATCAGTCCTTCCAGTTAGTATTCAGGACTGGTTTGATCTCTTTGCAGTCCAAGGGACTCTCAAGAGTCCTCTCCAACACCAGAGTTCAAAAACATCAATTCTTCAGTGTTCAGCTTTCCTTATGGTTTAACTCTCACATCCATACATGACTACTGGACAAACCATAGCTTTGACTAGATAACTTTTGTCAGCAAAGTAATGCCTTTGCTTTTTAATATGTTGTCTAGGTTACTCATAGCTTTTCTTCCAAGGAGTAAGCATCTTTTAATTTCATGGATGCAGTCACCCTCTGCAGTGATTTTTGGAGTCCAAGAAAATAATGTCAGTCACTGTTTCCATTGTTTCCCCATTTATTTGCCATGAAGTGATGAGACCTAAATCCATAATCTTCATTTTTTTGAATATTGAGTATTATTTCAGCTTTTTCGCTCTCTTCTTTCACTATCATCAAGAGGCTCTTTAGTTTGTCTTCTTTTTCTGCCATTAGGGTGGTGTCACTACATATCTGAGGTTATTGGTATTTCTCTCTGGCAACTTCATTCCAGCTTATGCTTCATTCAGCGCAGCATTTCACATGATGTACTCTGCATATAAGCCAAATAAGCAGGGTGACAATATACAGCCTTGACATAGTCTTTTCTCAATTTGGAACCAGTCGTTACATGTCCCATTCTAACTGTTGCTTCTTGACCTGCATACAGGTTTCTCAGGAGGCAGGTCAGGTAGTCTTGTATTCTCATTTCTTTCAGAATTTTCCAAAGTTTGTTGTGATCCACACAAAGTCATTAGCATATTCAATGAAGCAGAAGTGGATGCTTTTCTGGAATTCTCTTGCTTTTGTTGTGATCCAGTGGATGTTGGCAATTTGATCTCTGGTTTCTTTACCTTTTCTAAATCCAGCTTGAACATCTGGAAGTTCTCAGATCACCTGCTGTTGAAGCCTACCTTGGAGAGTTTTGAGCATTACTTTGCTAGCATGTGAGGTGAATGCAATTGTGAAATAGTTTGAATACTTTTTGGCATTGCCTTTCTTTGTGACTGGAATGAAATCTGACCTTTTCCATTCCTGTGGCCACTGCTGGCTTTTCTATATTTGCTGACATATTGAGTTTAGCACTTTCATAGCATCATCATTTAGGATTTGAAACAGTTCAACTGGAATTCCATCACTTCCACTAGCTTTGTTTGTAGTGATCCTTCCTAATGCCCACTTGACTTTGCATTCCAAAATGTTTGGCTCTAGGTGAGTGGATCACACCACTGTGGTTATCTGGATCCTTAAGATCTGTTTTGTATAGCTCTTCTGTGTATTCTTTCCACCTCTTTTAATATCTTATGCTTCAATTAGGTCCATACCATTTATGTCCTTTATTGTGCCCATCTTTGTAAGAAATGTTCCCTTGGTATCTCTGATGTTCTTGAAGAGATCTCTAGTCTTTCCCATTCTATTGTTTTCCTCTGTTTCTTTGCACTGATCACAGAGGAAGGCTTTCTTATCTCTCCTTGCTATTCTTTTCAACTCTGTATTCAGATGGATATGTCTTTCTTTTACTCCTTTGCCTCTCAGTTCTCTTCTTTATTCAGCTATTTGTAAGGCCTACTGAGACAATAATTTTGCTTTTTGGCATTTCTTTTTCTTAAAGATAGTTTTGATCACAGCCTCCTCTGCAATGAACCTCTTTCCATAGTTCTTTAGGCACTTTGCCTATCAGATCTAATGCCTTGAATCTATTTGTCACTTCCACTGTATAATCTATTGTATAACCCACTGTGTAATCTTTCCCTTGAGATATTGCAAAAGACACTAACTTTCCATCATTAGCTTTTAATTTCCTACTGTCTATACCCAATGCATTTGTCAGAGGGATGCTTCTAAAATCTCTCTCAGTAACCATCATTTCTCCCCTTAGAAATCTCCAATACTTTCTCATTTTCCTGTGAGTAAAAACAAATGGAAAATTACAACAGCCTAAAAAACTCTGAATGATTTTTATTTTCTTAGTATTTTGATCTCATGTCCTTCAACATTCCCTTTGGCTAAACTGTCTTCTCTATTGTTTTTGAGACATATTAGGCATGCAAATGTGTTTCCTACACTTAGTATGTTCTTGTATTTTGTAGTTTTCACTTTCTTCAAGTTTCTGCATAAAGGTCAGCTTCTCAAGAAAGCTATCCTGACAGTACTATAAACTTCCTTTCTCTGTTCTTACCCACTTTGCCGCTGTGTTTTTCCCTCATAACATCACTCATCCTCTTCTTACGGACCACTGACTCTTAACTTTTATGCTTTATTTTTGGCACTGACATGTGACCTGCATGATCTCTCGTCCCCAATTGATTATAGCTGTGCAATAGCAGTGACTGTCCATAATCCCATCCACTCAGACACCAGGGAACTCCTGGCATTATGTTTAATTTTATTGTTGGTCTACCTGTAGAATTTCCATCTCATGAGAGCAGAATTTTTCATCATCTTATTGATTCATTTTTCTGGTGTCTAAAGCAGTGTCTGATATAAAATATAGGCACTTAATGAATATGAGCTTAATATGTAAATGAAGAGCTTACTGGAAGTGTATGCAAAGTAAACTTTTCTTTTTTATAGTATATCTCCTTCCCTGTAGATGTCTTTTTCATAGCACCTAAATTACTGGCCACCGTAGTCAAGCCTTTGCATTTAAGTGATACCTTCCAAATGTCTATGAAAACATATTATCTGATTAATTTGGCCTTCATTTTTCTTTTTAATTTTTATTTATTTTTGGCTGTACTGGTTTCTGTTGCTCCCAACGGGCCTTCTTTAGTTGTGGAGAGCAGAGGCTACTCTCTATGTGTGGTGAGTGGGCTTCTCATTGTGGAGGGCTTCTCTTGTTGTAGAGTGTGGGCTCTGGAGAGCATGGACTTAAGTAGTGGTGGTGCATAGGCTTAATTGCTTTGTGTCATGTGGAATCATCCTGGACCAGGGATTGAACCTGTGTCCTCTGCATTGGCAGATGTATTCTCAACCACTGGACCTACAGAGAAGTCTGAAGCCTTCATTTTCTTATCATGTAACAATATTGTATTATCTTACAGTCATAAATTAAAGCAGCCAGACATAGTGAAAAGACTACAAGAGATAGCAATAGAAATATGTTGACATAGTATAGTAAATTGCACATCACAATAATTTGGAAAGTACTGGGATACACACACACACACACAAGTGTGTGTAATTTCCAAAAGCAATCGGGTTGTGAATGCAAATTATAAACCCTTAAAATCACGTAGAAGTAAAATCAATGACTTCAAAACCTGAATGTCAGAAATATTCGAACCCAATGAAGTAATGATTCGTTTGAAAAATGAACACTTTAAAAGTTCTCATACTTAAGTCATTTACAAAGAAGAACTCACCAAAAATAATTTTCTACAGGGATGAAGTCCATGAGAGCATCTGTTACATCATCACACATATAAAATCAATGTATTTCTAGAGGTGGTAATTAGGCATGTAAGCCACATGAAATAAGTGAAAACACTTTGATTCCACAGTGATATTTCTAAATTTAGTTGTTTAAGTTCTGTTGAATTACATAAAAATCACTTAAAAGAAGTAGTCAAGATAAGCCTGAAGGGACAAAATATTACACTTTTTAAAATATTGTTGTTCTGTAGCTAAGTTGTATCTGACTCTTGACCCATAATTAATTGGATCAAATAACTGTTCTCTACTGAGATATTACATATTGATTAAGTTTATGTATACAACAAAAGCCTCAGATATTTTTGTAGAGTGTTCTCATTTTGGTACACTGCACATGTAAAGATAATCATATTTGTTTAATAAAAATAATGTTCATTAAAAAAAACTTCAGGAATAATGAAAATTAAAAGTTGATTAAAGAGTAAATTATTATTGATAATTAATTTGCCAATGCAAGAGACTTAAGAGATGGAGTTTCCATCCCTGCATCAAGAAGATTCCCTGCAATGAGAAATGGAAACCCCCTCCAGTATTTTTGCCTGGAGAATTCCAAGGGGAGAGGAGACTTGTGGGTTACAGTCCATAGCATTACAAAGAGTTCGACACAACTGAGCATCTGAGCACACACACATCAAATAACTTAAAATTCATCAAATTTTTGAGTATGTATAAGAAAGGATAAAATGTAATGTGAATCAGACAGCAATATATTTAAGACTACCTAGAGGAGCCTAGTGGGCTGCCATCTATGGGGTCCCACAGAATCGGACACGACTGAAGCGACTTAGCAACAGCAGCAGCAGCAGAGTTAATATGTGCTAAATTTACTCTGATAAACACTATATATATTTAACATAATCTAATTCTAATAACAAATCCAAGAGTATATCTATTATTATCTTCATTGCACAGATAAGAATATTTAGAGAGCATAATAAATTGCTCATGAAAGCAAGTATTAAAAGGACTTAGATTTAAACTTGGTGGTCTAACTCTGTAGTTTATGTATGTATATATCTATGATCTAACTCTGTATTTTGCTGTTTAGTCACTAAGTCATGTCCAACTCTTTAGAGATCTCATGGACTTTAGCCCACCAGGATCCTCTATCCATGGCGTTTCCCAGGCAAAAATACTGGAGTGGATTGTCATTTCCTTCTCTAGGGGATCTTCTTGACCTAGGTATTGAATTTGCATCTCCTGCATTGGAAGGCAGATTCTTTACCAATGACCACCAGGAAAGCCCCTTGACTCTATGTTCAGTTCAGTTCAGTTCAGTTCAGTTCAGTTGCTCAGTTGTGTCCGACTCTTTGCGACCTCATGAATTGCAGCACGCCAGGCTTCCCTGTCCATCACTAACTCCCAGAGTTCACTCAAACTCATGTCCATCGAGTCAGTGGTGCCATCCAGCCATCTCATCCTCTGTCATCCCCTTCTCCTCCTGCCCACAATGCCTCCCAATATCAGAGTCTTTTCCAATGAGTCAACTCTTCTCATGAGGTGGCCAAAGTACTGGAGCTTCAGCTTTAGCATCATTCCTACCAAAGAAATCCCATTGTTGATCTCCTTCAGAATGGACTGGTTGGATCTCCTTGCAGTCCAAGTGGACTCTCAAGAGTCTTCTCCAACACCACAGTTCAAAAGCATCAATGCTTCGGCCCTCAGCTTTCTTCACAGTCCAACTCTCACAGCCATACATGGCCACTGGAAAAACCATAGCCTTGACGAGAAGGACCTTTGTTAATTTAGACCTTTGTTAAAGTAATGTCTCTGCTTTTGAATATGCTATCTTGGTTGGTCATAACTTTTCTTCCAAGGAGTATGTATTTTTTAATTTCATGGCTGCAATCACCATCTGCAGTGATTTTGGAGCTCAAAAAAAAAAAAATAAAATCTGATACTACAAAGACCTAAAGTTCCTGTTCCAAAGAGTACTCAAGGCCAAAAATATATATAATTTAGGAAAACTCTGCGTGCTTTTTTGAAGACTGATAAGAAATACTTTTTCTCCAGATCTTAGAAAATGATAGAATTTGGGTGAGAAACTAAATCTCTGAGCATTTAGAAGAAATGAGAAATTACCTTTTTTAGATATTATGCCTGTAACTTTGTAGTGTTAAAGTCACTATCAGAATTTGAAGGCAAGAAAAATTTCACAAAAATCAATTTTTGTTTGAAAGTATTCCAGAAAATCAACCTCTTTTAACTAATAGAAGAATCAAAGAAAACAAATCAATATTAATGGATAAACATTAAGAATTTAATCATGAATATTAGACATAAATTCTTTCCTATCTTTATATTATATCCCTTGTTATTGAAATGAGCATATTTACATAATCTTTGAATACATTTTCAGTACTAGGATAACCTCACAACCAAAGATTGCTTGGAAATGCTGATTTATAAAATATATATGTTTGATACATTTATATTTTTCTTTTTATATTTTTTGTACTAACTTTTGTTAAAATATTTTCTGAAACTTTTTTTTTCCTATGCAGCATTTTGCTTTCATTTTCACTTTTACCTTATTTCTTATAATATAAAATTGAAAAGTCAATACTTTGTGACCCTACTGCCATATGGATAAGTTGAGGCATTTACACTGTGGCTGATAAAGCAAATTCATTGTTTATCCTTTGTACCTGTATGGCCAACTGAATTGAAAATACACATGATAAAGTGAAATCCTCTCTGTGTAACTTTGAGCAAATTTCTGAGAATACTGAATTCTTTAGTGAAAATAAAGCATTAATATATCATTTTCAAATTTGGGGAAAACGTATAATTCCTTGGGCTCGGTATAGTACTGAACTATTTGCATAAGTTTTTGTGGGTTATCTCAGATAAAATATGCTGTCAAAGGAGGATTATAATAAAATAATCACTATACAGAAGAACACACACAGCAATAAGAGCCCATTTGTATATAGCAATAAGAAATGGAAGGAATGACATCATTGAATGGGGGAAATGAAGCAATAATGTATTCTCTCAGATTTCCCATTTGCATAAATTATATCACAGAATGCTTCCTGTATGCTGATGGATATGCATTCAACTGTAACCAAATTAACAGTTATTATCATGGCAAAATTATGCCATTTGTACTTATATTAATGCAGGAGAAAAATGACTGAGATATAGAATACCAGACATTGCTTGGAAAGCAATTTATTATTTTATCCATGAAAGGACTTGAAATAATAGGACATTAAGATAAGAAAGAGTTTAAGATTGATTTTGTGAGAAATTAGGAAATTGAGTGAAATCCATAGAAACACAATGAAGGTTAGTAAATGAAAGAAGTAAGTGAATTATAGGGAAGCATTTGAATATAAACCAGTGTTTTAAAATCTTTGTCAGTTTAGTTTTCTAACTGTAAAAAAAAACTTTTATGATGGTAAATAGATTACAAAGGAAGATTTGGCTAAGCCTGTTGTTTCAGTCCTATGTGTGTTCAAGCATAGATGTGGTGATTTTCTATGAATAACAAAATTCTATAAAGTACATTAAAAAACCTATAACATGTGTGAGATATGTGCAGTAATTGCAGGTGTTAGAAACTTACATTAACAACGCTTGCAGTAAAAATTCAGTGTGAGACAATTCACACTGATTTTTCTAGACACAATTCATTTGCAAATATATATATATTTTCACCCTTAGTACTCTCAAGTGCACTTGAGTCTGTAGGAAGTTTAAAGTTTTTACCCAGGCAAGAGTCCATGGATATTTAAAACATAATTCCAAAGAACACTGAATTGAATGAATGCCACAATTACAGTGGTTAAAGGTAAGAGAAATTTTGCAAATTTTTATATGTGAATACTAATTAAAGAAGAGAAACTTTTTTGTTGTTGTTGCTGTTCCATTGCTAAATCATGTCCAACTCTCTGCAACCCCATGGGCTGCAGCACACCAGGCTTCCTTATACTTCACTATCTCCCAGAGTTTGCTCAAACTCATGTCCATTGAGTTGGTGATGCCATCCAACCATCTCATCCCCTGCAACCCTCCTCTCATCCTGCCCTCAGTCTTTACCAGCATTAGGGTCTTTTCCAATGAGACAGCTTTTTGCATCAGGTGGTCAAAGTACTGAAATTTTGCTATATATCAATAAATAGTGTTAATGTTTAATAACATCTTCATTGATAAATGATCTCTGATAATGACAATAATTTCAAAATAAATTTATGTTCAGGCTTTTGAGAGTAAGCAACTCCTAATTTGAGGCTGATGGAAAATACAACATTACACTAAAAAAATTCTAAATTATTTACAGGAGGCCAGCATAAGTAGGGAAATAGTTGAATCCACAGATGAGAGAAAATAAAAAGTGTTTCAGTCAAATGTTAGGAAAGAGAAGACAGCTGTTTCAAGTTCTTTAGGGAAGACAATGCCAGAGGGACTAAATTGTGTTCAAATTATAAAGCATATATTATATAAAATTTATTTTACATATGAAAATTTATTTTAAATATAGCTAAAATTGTCAAATGAAAGGAGAATGAAGGAAAGATATGTTTGCCAATATGCCATCAGAACAGCAGATATCACTCTAAGCATTGCAGAAATATTTTAAAGCACAAAATTAGATATAAAAGTGTTGGAAAATATGTAAGTGTAAAATAGGTGGTAACCCAAGGACAAAAAACTGTAGGGAACACTACCTTCTCTCACGGAAGGGACAGTGATAGAAATACTGGCCCCAGGAAGGATCCCTGGCCCAGAGGATACTGGACATGTGTAGATGCTGTGGCTGTTGGAATTCTCATTGTTATTCCAACAATGAGAGCCAGTAGTCTCCAGTTCCACTATACCAGACAGGCTTTCTAGTTTCAATTGCCTAAAACTTTAATTGCTATTGTTACTGTAGAAGCCAGGGAATGGGTGCTCTGCTCAGAGATTTATATGCTCACTGTTGCTGCTGTCACTGTCTGATGAGCCCATGGCAGTTCTGCTGCTGGCTGAAGCTACCAGGAGGTCCTTCGTGCTTGTATTGGCACCACACTGCCTAAGCAAGAAGTTGCTGTTGCTGCCATGGGACATATCAACAGAACCGGAAAGAAAAAGAAAAAAAAAAAAAATATATATATATGTATATATATATAATTCTCTGTTTTTCACCTTCAAAATTTTCATTAGTTCAGTTCAGTTTAGTCACTCAGTCATGTCCAACTCTTTGCAACCCCATGAATCGCAGCACGCCAGGCCTCCCTGTCCATCACCATCTCCTGGAGTTAACTCAGACTCATGTCCATCGAGTCAATGATGCGATCCAGCCATCTCATTCTCTGTCATCCCCTTCTCCTCCTGCCCCCAATCCCTCTCAGCATCAGAGTCTTTTCCAATGAGTCAACATTTCGTATGAGGTGGCCAAAGTACTGGAGTTTCAGCTTCAGCATCATTCCTTCCAAAGAAATCCCAGGGCTGATCTCCTTCAGAAGGGACTGGTTGCATCTCCTTGCAGTCCAAGGGACTCTCAAGAGTCTTCTCCAACACCACAGTTCAAAAGGATCAATTCTTCGGCACTCAGCCTTCTTCACAGTCCAACTCTCACATCCATACATGACCACAGGAAAAACCATAGCCTTGACTAGACGGACCTTAGTCGGCAAAGTAATGTCTCTGATTTTGAATATGCTATCTAGGTTGGTCATAACTTTTCTTCCAAGGAGTAAGCGTCTTTTAATTTCATGGCTGCAATCACCATCTGCAGTAATTTTGGAGCCCCCCAAAATAAAGTCTGACACTGTTTCTACTGTTTCCCCATCTATTTCCCATGAAGTGATGGGACCAGATGTCATGATTTTCGTTTTCTAAATGTTGAGCTTTAAGCCAACTTTTTCACTCTCCACTTTCACTTTCATCAAGAGGCTTTTTAGTTCCTCTTTACTTTCTGCCATAAGAGTGGTGTCATCTGCATATCTGAGGTTATTGATATTTCTCCCGGCAATCTTGATTCCAGCTTGTGTTTTTTCCAGTCCAGCATTTCTCATGATGTTCTCTGCATATAAGTTAAATAAGCAGGGTGACAATATGCAGCCTTCATGTACTCCTTTTCCTATTTTGAACCAGTCTGTTGTTCCATACGCAGTTCTAACTATTGCTTCCTGACCTGTATACAGATTTCTCAAGAGGCAGGTTAGGTGGTTTACTATTCTCATCTCTTTCAGAATTTTCCACAGTTTGTTGTTATCCACAGTCAAAGGCTTTCACATAGTCAATAAAGCAGAAATAGATGTTTTTCTGGAACTCTCTTGCTTTTTCCATGATCCAGTGGATGTTGGCTATTTGATCTCTGGTTCCTCTGCCTTTTCTAAAACCAGCTTGAACATCAGGGAGTTAATGTTCACGTATTGCTGAAGTCTGGCTTGGAGAATTTTGAGCATTACTTTACTAGCATGTGAGATGAGTGCAATTGTGTGTTAGTTTGAGCATTCTTTGGCATTGCCTTTCTTTGGGATTGGAATGAAAACTGATGTTTTCCAGTCCTGTGGCCACTGCTGAGTTTTCCAAATTTGCTGGCATATTGAGTGCAGCACTTTCACAGCATCATCTTTCAGGATTTGAAAAAGCTCAACTGGTATTCCATCACCTCCACTGGCTTTGTTCATAGTGATGCTTTCTAAGGCCCACTTGACTTCACATTCCAGGATGTCTGGCTCTAGATGAGTGATCACACCATCGTGATTATCTGGGTTGTGTGTGACTCCCAACTGGCAAGATAGTATGAGCAATGTAGTTTTCAGATTTCTAGACTCAGGTGATATCTCGGGGAATGTGTAAAGGCAGATATAAAGATAAGAGTCAAAAACAACTAATAAACGAATGATGTTTTGTGTCTCAATTACATTTGTGAACATTGAAAATAAATGAGAACTCTCTGATAGTATCTGAGTTGACTGAAATGCTGTCATTTCTAATAGGTTAGAAACCATAGTGACAGAAGCAGAAATTATCTTCTACAGAGGAAGGAACCTAACACAGCAGTAAAGATTCATAAGAATATAGGATCAATAGTCTGAGAGTCTCGAGATACTTATTACACATCCAGAGGTCATCAATCTAGAAAAGATGTATAAACAAAAACAAACAAACCAACGAAAACAGAAATCAAACCTAGAGGATGAAGAAAAAGCTCCATGGAGTTAAGTTACAAAAAGATAAAAGGTAGGTAGGGCAAATGACTAGATCAAAGGCTTCTCAGTTTTGGTCTAGATTATTCAAATTTTTGAAAGCCAGTGAAAAGTTTTCAAATTAAGATTTTAGAATTATTTATACCAATTAGCTTTAATAATCTGCAAAATGTGGTTCTCACCTTACTTGTCTCATTAATTTCTAGCACTCTCTTTATATCTTGTTAAAGTATTTCATAGATTATATAACCTACTTATCACCACATACTGAAACAATCACTGTGAAACTGTAAGAAGCATAAAGGAGAAATGAGAGAAAAGTAAATTATAATAAAACATGTTTTATATATAATACCTCAGGCATGACAGCAGAATACATAATAAAGATACATTAAAATCCCTTGTGTTATATATTTCTTGTTTGCTACTCCACATCCACACTCCACCTTTCCACATCCTGCTATATGCTGCTAAGGAATGGCTCATTTATAATATATGAATAAGGTTCTTTACCATATGTCTTTTGCTGGAATTTATTAACATAAGGCATCACCGGGGGTCACAATATGTGAGGAAGGAGGATAGGACATTAATTTTGTTTCCATCTGTGGTAGTTTGTAGCAGATTTGTTGCACCTAGGTACAGAAGATCAGTCTTCTTCAAAGTACTGTTGTGTCCAAGTTTCAGTAACTCCTCTCCCTTGTTTCTTCAGGTCTAGACTGGGCATGGCACCTTAAACTTATGGCTTTTGGCTTTACTATGCTATTAAATAGAGATAACAACTCAAGACACTATGGTGCGTCAAAGTGGCAAAATAATACTCTAACAAGCGATGAGCTGAATCATATTTGCTTGCAACAAAATCATCTCCTTATAAGTTCATGATTAAGTATTCCAATATGTACAGTTAATATCTTGAAATTTTAGATGTTGACAAATACACACAGATTTAACATATAAAACGGTCTTCAAGAAAATCACATTGTTAGGTAACAGAATAGAAGATGTATTAGAAAAATGAAGCATAGATAATGTGATGGAGTGGTGATAGCATAGATATATGGGAATAGTATCTTCTTTGGAACATAAAAACAAGAAACCCCCCAAAGTGTAGGTATGGTCAAGATATCAAATGGCAAACTAAATATTTAACAATTTAGAAGTTAAACAACTAGTTGGACTTCAGCAATAACATTCCCAAAATAAACATGCTATCATTTGATATTTATAAAATAAGACACAGGATGGTTAAATATGAAACATTTAATCAGACTGTTTTACTTATAGCATTAGAAAAGTCATGCTATAATTTATCAAATGTCAGAAGACTACATAGTACCCATTATACAATTTGAACAAATTGCATATAAGTTTTTTTTTTTTGTATTTGGTACTTGTATTAAAAGAAAAAATATAATGTAAAAACTGTAAGCTTGCTATCACTGTTGTTGTTGAGTTGCTAAGTCATGTCTAACTCTTCGTGACCCCATGGACTGCCACATGCCAGGCTTCCCTGTCCTTCACTAACTTCTGGAGTTTGCTCAAACTCACGTGCACTGATTTAGTGATGCCATCCAAACATCTCATTCTCTGCCACCCCCTTCTCTCCCTGTCCTCAATCCTTCCCACAATCAGTGTCCTTTCCAGTGAGTTGGCTCTTTCCATAAGGAGGCCAAAGTATTGGAGCTTCAGCTTCAGTCCTTCCAGTGAATATTCAGGATTGATTTACTTTAAGATTGACTGGTTTGATCTCCTTGCTGTCCAAGTTACTTGCAAGAGTCTTTTCCAGCACTACAATTTGAAAGCATCAGTGTTTTGGTGCTCAACGTTCTTTATGGTCCATCTTTCATATCTGTTCATGACTATTGGTAAAGCCATAACTTGGTTTATGACCTTTGTAGGCCAAGTGATGTCTCTGCTTTTTAATACACTGTCTAGGTTTGTCGTAGCTTTTCTTTCAAGGCGTGTCTTTCAATGTCATGGCTGCAGTCACTGTCTGCTGTGAATTTGGAGGGCCACTGGCAGGAGGAGTCCTGGAGGCACATGATGGCATAAGTCCTTTTAGAGTTCACATTTAGCCCTACCATAGAGTCTGCTCAAACTATCGCACAATTGCACTCATCTCACATGCTAGTAAAGTAATGCTCAAAATTCTCCAAGCCAGACTTCAACAATACGTGAACCGTGAATTCCCTGATGTTCCAGCTGGTTTTAGAAAAGGCAGAGGAACCAGAGATCAAATAGCCAACATTCACTGGATCATGGAAAAAGCAAGAGAGTTCCAGAAAAACATCTATTTCTGCTTTATTGACTATGCCAAAGCCTTTGACTATGTGGATCACAATAAACTGTGGACAATTCTGAAAGAGATGGGAATATCAGACCACCTAACCTGCCTCCTAAGAAATCTGTATGCAGGTCAGGAAGCAACAGTTAGAACTGGACATGGAACAACAGACTGGTTCCAAATAGGAAAAGGAGTACGTCAAGGCTGTATATTGTCACCCTGCTTATTTAACTTATATGCAGAGTACATCATGAGAAATGCTGGACTGGAATAAACACAAACTGGAATCAAGATTGCCAGGATAAATATCAATAACCTCAGATATGCAGATGACACCACCGTTATGGCAGAAAGTGAAGAGGAACTAAAAAGCCTCTTGATGAAAGTGAAAGAGGAGAGCGAAAAAGTTGGCTTAAAGCTCAACATTCAGAAAACAAAGATCATGGCATCTGGTCCCATCACTTCATGGGAAATAGATGGGGAAACAGGAGAAACAGTGTCAGACTTTATTTTGGGGGGGCTCCAAAATCAATGCAAATGGTGACTGCAGCCATAAAATTAAGAGATGCTTACTCCTTGGAAGAAAAGTTATGACCAACCTAGATAGCATATTCAAAAGCAGAGACATCACTTTGCCAACTAAGGTCCGTCTAGTCAAGGTTATGGTTTTTCCTGTGGTCATGTATGGATGTGAGAGTTGGACTGTGAAGAAGGCTGAGTGCCAAAGAATTGATGCTTTTGAACTGTGGTGTTGGAGAAGACTCTTGAGAGTCCCTTGGACTGCAAGGAGATCCAACCAGTCCATTCTGAAGGAGATCAGCCCTGGGATTTCTTTGGAAGGAAGGATGCTAAAGCTGAAGCTCCAGTACTTTGGCCACCTCATGTGAAGAGTTGACTCATTGGAAAGGACTCTGATGCTGGGAGGGACTGGGGGCGGGAGGAGAAGAGGATGACTGAGGATGAGATGGCTGGGTGGCATCACGGACTCGATGGATGTGAGTCTGAGTGAACTCTGGGGGTTGTTGATGAACAGGGAGGCCTGGCGTGCTGCGATTCATGGGGTCGCAAAGAATCGGACACGACTGAGTGACTGAACTGAACTGAACTGATAGAGTTTGCAGACACCAGAATCTGGCTCCAAAATACAGGGAAAACAGCCCCACCCATCATCAGGAAATCGGATTAAAGATTTACTGAGTATGACCTCATCCACCAAAGCAAGACTCAAATTTTCACACAATCAGTCCCTCCCAATAGAAAGCTTTCACAACCCTCTTATCCTCATCCATCAGAGGGCAGACAGAAGCAAGAACTACAATTCAGTGGCCTCTGGGAAACACACACACACACAGAAACTGAACCAAAATGATCACAGCCTTGTTTAACTCAATGAAGCTATGAGTCATGCCATGCAAGGCCACCCAAGATGGATGGGTCATAGTGGACCATTCTGTCAAACTGTGGTCCACTTGAGTAGGGATTGGGAAACCACTTCAGTGTTCTTGCCTTGAGAACCCCATGAACAGTATGAAAAAAAAAAAAATCCCACTATTATAACCAGAAATAATAGTGACATTTTCTCCACATGCCAGCTTTCTCAGCTTTTGTATTGTTATGTCATTTTCAAGCTTCTCCCTTTATATTATATTCTATAAGTTTAATGGAGGCTGCCCTGGTATTATGAGAATTTGTTCCCTTTTAAATCTAAGAAGTCTAATTATAAACTATTAGTTCACTAAGCTTTCTATAGTTTTTAACAGAAATATAAATATAGAAGGGAAAATGATTAACAGTTATTTCATATCACCTCAGAGGGAAATTTGAGAGGTTTAATTGGATAATATCTGCAAAGTGTTTTAATTCCTAGGAGAAAATAATATGTAATCATAAGAAGAAAAAAGCACCACAATAAAATTATACTACATAAGTAACAATAAAAGTAAGTTTAGTTTGGATTCTGAAAGCAGTAGGATAGGATAAAAACAGCTCTAAATCTCTCTTTCAAATGTTATTTGGAAGATTTCTAATCTCTATTTCAAATGTTATCAGCAAATACTCATACAACTGTGAGCTATTATAGAAAGTGTAATAGATTGATAAACTATATGAGGGCTCTGCTTTGTTATTAATTGTAGGGCTGTAAAACTTATAGAAATGCTGAGATTCAGTTTCCTTAGCTATAAGAAAATGATAAAAATTCCTTTCTCTTTCACGGGCTTTCTGTTAAGATCATATTTTTAAAAGTTACATGAAAGTACGGGAATCTCTAATAGGCTCTATAAATGTTTGCTTATATGCACACACACACACACACACACACACACACACATATATATATATAATATATATGTGAGTACTATTCAGTCATAAAAAAAATGAAAACTTGCCCTTTGTGACAATGTGTGTGAACCTTGAGAATATTATTCTAAGGGAAATAAATCTGACAGAGAAAGACAAATATGACTTCACTCATATGCGAAATTTAGATAGACAAAACAAACAAACAAGAAACAAAGCAGAAATAAACTCAGATACAGAGAAAAGACTGCTAGTTTTTGACAGGAAAGTGAAAAAAGTCAAGGAAGACAAATGTACAGAGGTGGTTGGCAACTTGATCTTTAGGAATGACCATTTTATAAGCGGTTTCCTGTGGTCATGTATGGATGAGAGAGTTGGACTGTGAAGAAGGCTGAGTGCCAAAGAATTGATGCTTTTGAACTGTGGTGTTGGAGAAGACTCTTGAGAGTCCCTTGGACTGCAAGGAGATCCAACCAGTCCATTCTGAAGGAGATCAGCCCTGGGATTTCTTTGGAAGGAAGGATGCTAAAGCTGAAGCTCCAGTACTTTGGCCACCTCATGAAAAGAGTTGACTCATTGGAAAAGACTCTGACGCTGAGAGGGATTGGGGACAGGAGGAGAAGGGGACGACCGAGGATGAGATGGCTGGGTGGCATCACGGACTCGATGGACGTGAGTCTGGGTGAACTCCGGGAGATGGTGATGGACAGGGAGGCCTGGTGTGCTGCAATTCATGGGGTCGCAAGGAGTCGGACACGACTGAGCAACTGAACTGAACTGAACTGAAGAGATGTCAAATTACAATGTTGTGCAGAGAGTTTCATCAACTCAATGAACATTAATTTGAGCAAACCTTGGGAGATAGTGGAGGACAGAGGAGCCTGGTGTGCTGCAAATGATGGCTGCCAAGAGTCAAACGTGATTTAGCAACTTGACTACATTAAGAACACATATAATGGCCTATGCTACTGCAGCTGCTGCTGCTGCTGCTGCTAAGTTGCTTCAGTCGTGTCCAACTCTGTGTGACCCCATAGACGGCAACCCACCAGGCTCCACCATCCCTGGGATTCTCCAGGCAAGAACACTGAAGTGGGTTGCCATTCCCTTCTCCAATGCATGAAAGTGAAAAGTGAAAGTGAAGTCGCTCAGTCGTGTCTGACCCTCAGCGACCCCATGGACTGCAGCCTTCCAGTCTCCTCCATCCATGGGATTTTCCAGGCAAGAGTACTGGAATGGGGTGCCATTGCCTTCTCCAATGGCCTATACTATTGTACCTCAATTAAAAATTATTAGTATACACCCACAATGAAATATGATAAGAGAAATAAGAAAGTGATCTCAGAATTTGCATGACCAACAAGCATGTCACTTACCTATCTTTTCAAGATATTGTTGACCTCTTTTGATTATGTTTGATGCTCAAAAGAGCATTTTTAAACTGAAGAGTTTGAGCAGCTGGTCAGATGTTGAAGGACAAGAGTTTAAATCAGTAATTCTCAGAGTTGGTGGAATATTAAGTCATCTGGTGTCCCGCAGCTAGAAATTCCTGATTACCTCCTGTGAAGTGAGGTATAATATAAGAAATTTTTGGTGAATCCAGTATGCAATCAGGGTTGAGGATCACTGGCCTAAGGGAGCTGCCCTCGTTTCCTCAGGTCCCTGGGAAGACTTGTGTTGTAGGGACATGGTGAGATGTTATGAATAAGGTTGATGCCATTTGTCTGCATTTGGTTGTCTTTGTTTCCGTCGGAGATGTTTTTATTCCTCAGCTCTATCAAGAGTTTGTTAATTTAAGAGAGAAACAAAAACACAAAAATAGTTTGCTTTAAATGAGATAGCTCAAACTATGAAATTCAAGTATGTTTATTTAAAAAAAAACACACCTGCCATTTATTTATTTATTTATTTTTAGGGAATTAGGTCCTTGTTGGGAATTTGCAATCACATTTTCCACGTGTATTTCTATTCTCTAAGTTCATCATTACTTCACAGAGAATGAACATGATCTTTTTCCTTTCTTATTAAACTTGAAACAAATTTAGAAAACATTTCCTCTTCTTGTAATTAGTTAATGTAGTTCCTGCTACCAATAATGCCCATTGTGTCAGTTCAGTTCAGGCACTCTGTCGTGTGGGACTCTTTGTGACCCCGTGAACTGCAGAACGACAGGCTTCCCTGTCCACCACCAACTTTTGGAGTTCACCCAAACTCATGTCCATCGAGTCGGTGATGCCATCCAGCCATCTCATTCTCTGTTGTCCCCTTCTACTCCTGCCCATTGTGTAAGAACAACAAAACCAAACATGTCTATAATTTAGTTGATATTTTATCAGTTTTGTCCTGGGAAAATTAGTACCCATCCATCAATACAAGTGTGAAATGATATCTTAATATATTGCAATATTTCTCTGCATGTTATTTTAGATAGAATTTTTCTACATAATGAAAAGCAGGAACAGCAGTATGAAATTCAATGTCTTGACAACTAAATACCAATGTAAGTTGTAGAATATAACATCACCTTTAAATAGCTGTTTCATTTTACTTTCCAGTCAAATTCTGACATATTTTTTTAGTACTGTGACATATTATAAATGAGATTATTCTTTTGTTAGTATAGTCCATATTGTTCATAGATTTTATTGCATGAATATATCTTTACTCCATTCTCTTTAAGTTTCTAACTAGTATTACATTTTATGGATATGATACAATTTGGTTATCAATTTTTCTGTCAATGTATATTTCTGTTGTTTCATTTTTAACTGTTATTAATATGGCTGAAGTCAGCATTCTTATATAAGTTTGGTGTAATTATATTTCAATTTTTCATGGATAGAAAACCAGAATTGTTATTATTTAGCTTTATGAAAAAAATTTTTCATAAATTTTCTTCTAATGCTCTTACTATTTTACTTTCAAACCAAAATAAATGATGTTTCAGTGTTATATTTGTGAGAGTATGGTAGAGATGGTATTTTCTTATTTTTTGTTTTAATTAGCATTTTGCTGATGACTAATAATACTGAGAAACTTTTGCTATGACTACTACTCCTTCATATATATTTTTTAATGAAGTGTTTGCAACAAGTATCTTGCTCATTTTAATGGTTTGTGTTTTATTTTGGAGTTGTAAAAGTTTAAAAAATAAACTTTGGACACATGTCTTTTGTCAAATATTCAATACATGTATATTTTCTTTCAAATATGGCTTGTATATTAATTTTCTTGAAAATGTTTTGACAACTACAAATTTTGCCCTATTTTAAAATTTTTATGAAACCTATTTAATTGATATTTTCTTATATTTATATCTGCAAATTGTTTAAGGATTTTTGTTATATTATAAAATACCTATTATATTTTAATATAAATATTATAAATATAATATAATATATATAATATATATTCTATACCCTTATGTTTTAAGACTCTGATTTATCTTATTCTTTTTGTATGGTTTCAGGAAGGTGAAGGAGTTAACTGTTTTACTCATATGAATATCTAGTTGTTTTGAAAGCATTTGCATAAAATGTTTTCATTTATTCACTGAATTATTTAGACTCCAATAAAAGTCAATTTGTCATATGACCATGGGTCTATTTGTGAACTGTATTCTGTTCCATTGTTTTATTCAATTATTCTTGTACTAATATTGTACTATTTGAGTTATGATACATTTGTAGCTCATATTGAAGTTTTTCATATTGAAGTCAGGTAGGTACGTGACATTCAACATTGTTGTACTTTTTCAAGACACTTTTCACTAATTAGCAAAACATTTGAATCAGCTTGATAATTTCTACTTTTTATTTTTTTAAATAGTTAAAATAATGATGCTGTTATTTGTGAATTTGGTGAGAATTTATACTTTAATATTTATACTTCCGTCAAAGAAAATAGTATAGGTCTCATTTATTCGGTCATCGTTAGTTTCAAGATTATTCTGCAATTTCCCTCTCGATGACTCTTTTAATATTTTTTTTCCAATTAAAAACATTAAAACTAGTTTAAATTTATTTCAGTTTAGCTCAGTTCAGTTGCTCAATCGTGTCTGACTCTTCGTGATGCCATAGACTGCAGCATGCCAGGCTTCCCTGTCCATCACCAACTCTCGGAGCTTGCTCAAACTCATGTTACTGAGTGGGTGATGGCATGCAACCATCTTATCATTTGTTGTCTGCTTTTCCTCCTGCCTTCAATCTTTCCCAGCATCAGGGTCCTTTCCAATGAGTCAGTTCTTTGCACCAGGTGACCAAAATATTGGAGTTTCAGCTTTAGCATTAGTCCTTACAGTGAATATTCAGGACTGATTTCCTTTAGGGCTGACTGGTTTGATCTCTTTGCAGTCCAAGGGATTCTCAGATTCCTGTCAATGAACCACAATATTGTAAAGTAATTAGCCTCCAATTAAAATAAATAGATAATAATAAAAAAAAAACAAGAGTTTTCTCCAACACCACAATTCAAAAGCATTAATTATTCGGTGCTCAGTTTTCTTTATAGTCCAACTCTCACATCCATACATGACTACCAGAAAAACCATACCTTTCACTAGACGGACATTTGTTGGCAAAGTAATCTCTCTGCTTTTCAATATGCTGACTAGGTTGGTCATAGCTTTTCTTCCAAGGAGTAGGTGTCTTTTAATTTCATGGCTGCAATCACCATCTGGAGTGATTTTGGAGCCCAAGAAAGTCTGTCACTGATTCCATTGTTTCCCAATTTATTTGCCACGAAGGGACTGGATGCCATTCATTTTTTGAATGTTGAGTTTTCAACAAGCTTTTTACTCTCTTCTTTCACTTTCATCAATAGGTTTTAGTTCTTCTTCACTTACTGTCATAAGGGTGATGTCATCTGTATATTTGAGGTTATCGATATTTCTCACAGCAATCTTGATTCCAGCTTGTGCTTCATCCAGCCCAGCATTTCGCATGATGTACTCTGCTGCTTCTTGGCCTGCATACAGATTTCACAGGAGGCAGGTAAGATGGTCTAGTGTTCCCATCTCTAAGAATTTTCCACAGTTTATTGTGATCTACACAAAGGCTTTGGTGTAATCAATAAAGCAGAAATAGATCCTTTACTGGAATTCTCTTGCTTTTTCTATGATTCAACAGATGTTGAAAATTTGATGTCTTGTTCCGCTGCCTTTTTGAAATCCAGCTTGAACATCTACATCTGAAAGATCAAGGTTCATGTATTGTTGAAGCCTGGCTTGTAGAATTTTGAGCATTACTTTGCTAGCAAGTGAGATCAGTGCATTTATGTGATAGTTTGAACATTCTTTGGTGTTGCCTTTATTTCTGTGTTTTATACTTTGTGTATGTAAATAATTGATTTTCATCAGTTCAGTTCAGTTCAGTTGCTCAGTTGTGTCCGACTCCCTGCAATCCCATGAACTGCAGCACACCAAGGATTCCTGTCCATCACCAAATCCTAGAGTTTACCCAAACTCATGTCCATTGAATCAGTGAGAACATCCAACCATCTTATCCTCTGTCATCCCCTTCTCCTCCTGCCCTCAATATTCCCTGCATCAGGGTCTTCTCCAATGAGTCGCTCTTCACATCAGGTGGCTAAAGTATTGGAGCTTCAGCTTCAAAATCAGTCCTTCCAATAAACACCAAGCACTGATTTTCTTTAGGATGGACTGGTTGGGTATCCTTTCAGTCCAAGGGACTCTCAGAGTCTTCTCCAACACCATAGTTCAAAAGCATCAGTTCTTCAGCACTTAGCTTTGTTTATAGTCCAAATCTCACATCCATACATGACTACTGGAAAAATCATAGCCTTGACTAGATGGACCTTTGTTGACAAAGTAATGTTTCTGTTTTTTAGTATGCTGTCCATGTTGGTCATAACTTTCCTTCCAAGGAGTAAGCGTCTTTTAATTTCATGGCTGCAATCATCTGACAAAGATGCCACAGAAAACAAAACTACAGGCCAATATCACTGATGAACATAGATGCAAAAATCCTCAACAAAATTCTAGCAATCAGAATCCAACAACACATTAAAAAGATCATACACCATGACCAAGTGGGCTTTATCCCAGGGATGCAAGGATTCTTCAATATCTGCAAATCAATCAATGTAATACACCACATTAACAAATTGAAAAATAAAAGCCATATGATTATCTCAATAGATGCAGAGAAAGCCTTTGACAAAATTCAACATCTGTTTATGATAAAAACTCTCCAGAAAGCAGGAATAGAAGGAACATACCTCAACATAATAAAAGCTATATATGACAAACCCACAGCAAACATTATCCTCAACGGTGAAAAATTGAAAGCATTTCCCCTAAAGTCAGGAACAAGACAAGGGTGCCCAATTTCACCATTATTATTCAACATAGTTTTGAAAGTTTGGGCCACAGCAATCAGAGCAGAAAAACAAATAAAATGAGTTCAAATTGGAAAAGAAGTAAAACTCTCATTGTTTGCAGATGACATGATCCTCTACATAGAAAACGCTAAAGACTCCACCAGAAAATTACTAGAGCTAATCAATGAATATAGTAAAGTGTTGCAGGATATAAAATCAACACACAGAAATCCCTTGCATTACTATACACTAATAATGAGAAAATAGAAAGGGAAATTAAGGAAACAATTCCATTCACCATTGCAACGAAAAGAGTAAAATACTTAGGAATATATCTACCTAAAGAAACTAAAGACCTATATATAGAAAACTATAAAACACTGGTGAAAGAAATCAAAGAGGATACTAATAGATGGAGAAATATACCATGTTCATGGATCAGAAGAATCAGTATAGTGAAAATGAGTATACTATCCAAAGTAATTTATAGATTCAATGCAATACCTATCAACCTACCAATGGTATTTTTCACGGAGCTAGAACAAATAATTTCACAATTTGTATGGAAATACACACACACAAAAAAAACTCAAATAGCCAAAACAATCTTGAGAAAGAAGAATGGAACTGGAGTAATCAACCTGCCTGACTTCAGGCTCTACTACAAATCCACAGTCATCTAAACAGTATGGTACTGGCACAAAGACAGAAATATACATCAATGGAACAAAATAGAAAGCCCAGAGATAAATCCACACACCTATGGACACTATCTTTGACAAAGGAAGCAAGAATATACAATGGATTAAAGACAATCTCTTTAACAAGTGGTGCTGGGAAAACTGGTCAAACACTTGTAAAAGAATGAAACTAGATCACTTTCTAACATCATACACAGAAATAAACTCAAAATGGATTAAAGATCTAAATGTAAAACCAGAAACTATGAAACTCCTAGAGGAGAACATAGGCAAAACACTCTCCAACATACATCACAACAGGACCCTCTATGACCCACCTCCCAGATTATTGGAAATAAAATTAAAAAGAAACAAATGGGGCCTAATTAAACTTAAAAGCTTCTGCACAACGAAGGAAACTATAAGCAAGGTAGAAAGACAGCCTTCAGAATGGGAGAAAATAATAGCAAATGAAGCAACTGACAAACAGCTAATCTCAAAAACATACAAACAACTCCTGCAGCTCAATTCCAGAAAAATAAAAGACCCAATCAAAAAATGGGCCAAAGAACTAAATAGACATTTCTCCAAAGAAGACATATGGATGGCTAACAAACACATGAAAAGATGCTCAACATCACTCATTATCAGAGAAATGCAAATCAAAACAACAATGAAGTACCATTTCACACCAGTCACAATGGCTGCAATTCAAAAGTCTACAAGCAATAAATGCTGGAGAGGGTATGGAGAAAAGGCAACCCTCTTACACTGTTGGTGGGAATACAAACTAGTACAGCCACTTTGGAGAACAGTGTGGAGATTCCTTAAAAAACTGGAAATAGAACTACCTTATGAACCACAATCCCACTGCTGGGCATACACGCTGAGGAAACCAAAATTGAAAGAGACACGTGTACCCCAGTGTTCATGGCAGCACTGTTTATAATAGCCAGGACATGGAAGCAACCTAGATGTCTATCATCAGATGAATGGATAAGAAAGCAGTGGTACATATACATGATGGAGTATTACTCAGCCATTAAAAAGAATACATTGAATCAGTTCTAATGAGGTGGATGAAACTGGAGCCGATTATACAGAGTAAAGTAAGCCAGAAAGAAAAACACCAACACAGTATACTAACGCATATATATGGAATTTAGAAAGATGGAAACAATAACCCTGTATGCGAGATAACAAAAGAGACACAGATGTATAGAACAGTCTTTTGGACTCTGTGGGAGAAGAAGAGGGAGATGGTGGGATGATTTGGGAGAATGGCATTGAAACATGTATACTATCATATATGAAAACAATCGCCAGTCCAGGTCCGATGCATGATACTGGATGCTTGGGGCTGGTGCACTGAGACGAACCAGAGGAATGGTATGGGGAGGGAGAAGGGAGGGGGGTTCAGGATGGGGAACATGTGTATACCTGTGGCAGATTCATGTTGACGTATGGCAAAATCAATACAATATTATAAACTAATTAATCTCCAATTATAATAAATAAATTTATATTTTAAAATGATTTTGTAAAATTTTTATATTAAAGAGAGTCTCTATATCCAGAGAGTTTTACATTTTTTTTCAAATTGTGCCTTTTTAAAAAATTCATTACAGTAAGATTCCTAGGACAATAATAAATAAAAATGGTGATGGTAGAAAATCTTCTTTCTGATTTCATGAAGAATATGTCCAGTATCTTTTCATTATATTTTGTGTTAGCTCTATTTTTCTTGTTATTTAGCTATAGGTTTTTACCTAGGAAGTCCTTATTACTGTTGATTTGTTGTGAGTTTTATCCAAAATGGGATGTAAAGATGTTGAATATCTGATCTGCTTTAAGTGATATAATAGAACTTTTAAATACATATATGAATGTAAAATTTAATATAATGATTATGTTCATTATATTTCAAAATTTAAGCCAAATTATTTTAATAGGATAAAGCAAATTCAATCATTTTATATTTTTACTTGTTGTTAGGAGCCTGATGGGCTGCTGTCTATGGGGTCACACAGAGTCGTACACGACTGAAGCGACTTAGCAGCAGCAGCAGCAGGTTTGGACTTCCCTGATACTTTAGTCAGTAAAGCATTTATCTGTAATGCAGGAGACCAGATTTGGATCTCTGGTAGGGAAAATATCCTGAAGAAAGAAATGGCAACCCATTTCAGTATTCTTGCCTGAGAAATCTCATTTGCAGAGGAGCCTGGCAGGCTATGGTCTATGGGGTTGCAAAAGCCAGACACTACTTAGCGACTAAACAACCACCACGAGGTTTAATTGTTTCTATTTTATAACATGTTTTTGCAAAAAGCCTCATGATTTTCATTCTTATAATATCTGTCAGATTTTGGTTTCATGTTTATATCATTCTCTAACAAAATTTGGGGAAAATATATTACTTTCTCATCTATTCTTTGAAATATTGTCGTACAATATACTGCTTTCTTAAAATATTTGAGAGATTTCAATATTTTACTGTAGAGTAAAATATTGCTTTTTTATTTTTATTTAGCTTATTTTGTTATACATGTTCTAGCATTTCCGTCTAATGTCATTTTGTATTCATACATTTGCCATAAAGTACAAAGTACAGAAGATTCAATTATTAAATGCCTGCTATCTGCCAGACATTGTCCTAAGTACTCTGCATATACAAACTAATTTGAAACCCTGAATTAGTCTGAAAGTCTTGTATCTTTATTTTATTGATGCAGAGATTCAGAAGCAGCTTTATTATGTAACTTAACTACAGTTGGGATTTCTAAGTGGCTCAGTGGTAAGGAATACTCCCACAAATCCGCCTCCTGTAGGAGTTGCAGGAGACATGACTTCAGTCCCTGGGTCAGGAAGATCCCCTGGAGGAAGAAGTAGTAATCCAACCCAGTATTTCTGCCCGAAAAATCCTATGGACAGGGGAGTTTTTTGGGGTGATAGTTCATAGGGTCTCAGAGAGTCAGTTGTAACAGAGCATGCATGTAGCTACAGTTACACTTTCATTAACATAGGCAAAACACTCTCAGACATACATCACAGCAGGATCCTCTATGATCCACCTCCCAGAATTCTGGAAATAAAAGCAAAAATAAACGAATGGGATCTAATAAAAATTAAAAGCTTCTGCACAACAAAGGAAAATATAAGCAAAGTGAAAAGACAGACTTCAGAATGGGAGAAAATAATAGCAAATGAAGCAACTGACAAACAACTAATCTCAAAAATATACAAGCAACTTATGCAGCTCAATTCCAGAAAAATTAATGACCCAATCAAAAGATGGGCCAAAGAACTAAATAGACCTTTCTCCAAAGAAGACATACGAATGGCTAACAAACACATGAAAAGATGCTCAACATCACTCATTATTAGAGAAATACAAATCAAAACCACAATGAGGTACCACTTCACACCAGTCAGAATGTCTGCGATCCAAAAATCTGCAAGCAATAAATGCTGGAGAGGGTGTGGAGAAAAGGGAACCCTCCTACACTGTTGGTGGGAATGCAAACTAGTACAGCCACTATGGAGAACAGTGTGGAGATTCCTTAAAAAATTGCAAATAGAACTACCTTATGACCCAGCAATGCCCCTGCTGGGCATACACACCAAGGAAACCAGAATGGAAAGAGACACATGTACCCCAATGTTCATCGCAGCACTGTTTATAATAGCCAGGACATGGAAACAACCTAGATGTCCATCAGCAGATGAATGGATAAGAAAGCAGTGGTACATATACACAATGGAGTATTACTCAGCCGTTAAAAAGAATTCATTTGAATCAGTTCTGATGAGATGGATGAAACTGGAGCTGATTATACAGAGTGAAGTAAGCCAGAAAGAAAAACACCAATACAGTATACTAACACATATATATGGAATTTAGGAAGATGGCAATGACGACCCTGTATGCAAGACAGGAAAAAAGACACAGATGTGTATAACGGACTTTTGAACTCAGAGGGAGAGGGAGAGGGTGGGATGATTTGGGAGAATGGCATTCTAACATGTATACTATCATGTAAGAATTGAATCGCCAGTCTATGTCTGATGCAGGATACAGCATGCTTGGGGCTGGTGCATGGGGATGACCCAGAGAGTTGTTATGGGGAGGGAGGTGGGAGGGGGGTTCATGTTTGGGAATGCATGTAAGAATTAAAGATTTTAATATTTAAAAAATAAAAACTAAACAAAAATTAAAAAATAAAAATAAAGGAAAAAAAAAAATGAAGCGATCTCCAAAAAAAAAAAAAGAAAGAAATTGTGAACAATGACTGAAAGAGACTACTTCAATTTGATTATTTCCTGGGAGAATCTGCTCTTTGATTACCCAGGCTAGAATAAAAAGTTATTGGTATGGATTGAACTTGTTAAAAAAAAAAAAAGAAAGAAAGAAATCCAAACCTCAGTTATGGTTGGTTTGACTACATGGTCCAGACTTTTCATCACACTGTTATTTATTTATTTACTATTTATTTTTTATTGGTGTATATCCAATTAACAATGTTGCGATAGTTTCAGGTGAATAGCAAAAATATTCACACTGATTTTTATGATAACCTATGTGAATAAATAACACAATAGGTTGCATGTCCCCTTTTGTAGTTTGTATATTAACTTAGTCCCAGGAATTCAAAAGGAGAGAGAGATTTAATGACTAGCTTCAAAGTACTATATTTACCTGGAAATATGATACTTAATTTATTAAAAATTAAGGCTTTCATCTTTTTTATCCTCAAATGAAATAACCAGTCCTTTAAAATAGGTTTCTGTTAGTTAGTGATAAGACTGATGAGAAAGCTAATCTGTAATTTTCTCCTTACTCATTAATCTGAACACAATATTCAGAAAAACAACGTTTCTATCATGGTATCTGAAATAATTAGTTATATAGAGATTTATCATTAAATCTGCATTTCCTTGTTTTATGTTCAAAACTTCTTCTTGACATATAATATGAAAAGTTGTGGGCCCAGACAAAACTACTTCATCTCTACCTTTAACTTATATGTTATGTATCTTCCTACTACATAAGTTATACTTTATAGCTAAGTATGTTCAACTCTGAAAAGACTGAATGGCTATGCATCAAAAATGTCAATATCTCTATGTATGATCTTTTTGACCTTTCTACCTTAGGTAATAAAATTATGTCACTGGATAATTTTTCTTTCTAAATGCCTTTAAGTTGATCAGTAAGTTATTCAATATTGAACTAAATAGAGAGGTCAAGAACACACATAAAGCTGTGAATATAAGGGAAGTTTTGACTCTGGGAAAGGGTGAGGGTGAGATGATTTTGGAGAATGGCATTGAAACATGTATAATATCATATGTGAAACGAATCACCAGTCCAGGTTTGATGCATGATACAGGATGCTCTGGGCTGGTGCACTGAGATGACCTAGAGGGATGGTATGGGGAGGGAATTGGGAGAGGGGTTCAGGATGGGGAACACGTGTACATCCGTGGCAGATTCATGTTGATGTATGGCAAAACCAATACAATATTGTAAAGTAATTAGCCTCCAATTAAAATAAATAAATTTATATTAAAAAATAAAAACCATTGAATATTTAAAAGATGAAAAGGATAAAATGTTACTTTCCTAATAAGAATGTTCAAGCAATTGCATGCACAATGATGTTTGGGATATAGAACCAAAGAAATAAAACTAATTTTGTTTTATGATGTCAAATAAAACTTCAAATATTATGTTGCCATAAACAAATAGTTTTCGATAACTGAGAATAAATAGAATTCTTCTATTTACATTCTCAAAAAGAGTTTAAGTTTATCAAATTAAGATCATTTTGTAATCTCAGTTTATGAAAGTGTTACATAGTCAACTTTTAAAAGGTGCTGTTAACATAGAGAGCTAATGAAAGAGTTTCAGTCCACCTCAAGTATTTTTGAAATTTAAATAACCTCAGCCATGAAGATGACACCACCATTATGACAGGAAGGAAAGAGGAACTAAAGAGCCTCTTGATGTAGGTGAGAAGGGAGAATGAAAAGCTGGCTTAAAACTCAACATTCAAAAAGTAATCATAGCATCTGGTTCCATCACTTCATACTAAATAAAGGGGGAAACAATGGAAACAGTGATACACTTTATTTTCTTGGGTTTCAAAATCAATGTAGGTGGTAACTGCATCCATGAAAATAAAAGACACTTGCCTCTTGGAAGAAAAGCTATGGCAAACATAAACAGCATATTAAAAATCAGACATCACTTTGAGGACAAAAGTCTGTATAGTCAATGTATGTTTATTTTTCCAGTAGTCGTGTATGGATGTGAGAGTTGGACCATAAAGAGGATGAGTGCCAAATAATTGATGCATTTGAACTGCGGTGTTAAAGAAGTCTCTTGAGAGTCCCTTGAACTGTAAGGAGATTAAATCTGTCAATCCTAAAGGAAATCATTCCTGAATATTCATTGGAAGGACTGATGCTGCAGTTGAAGCTCCAATATTTGGCCACCTGATAAAAAGAGCCAACTCATGAAAGGCCCTGATGCTGAGAAAGTGATTAAATAAAGAATTTCCAGGTAAACAATACACTTTGAAGGCAGGAGGAGAAAGAGACGACAGAGGATGAGATGTTTGGGTGGCATCACCAACTCAGTGGACATGAGTTTGAGCAAGCTCTGGGAGATGGTACAGGATAGGGAAGCCCAGCATGCTGTAGTCCATGGGGTCGCAAAGAGTCACACACGACTGAGTGACTGAACAAGGTAATTTGATGCTTATATAAAGTATTTTTATATTTTCTTGTTGAATGCTACATCTTTGACACGGACATTTTTTTAACAAATAATTGACTTTTTAATTTTTTTACTTCTTTCATTTCTCTGTACCTAATACAATTTTTCCTTTTTATTTCTTTCATTTCTCTATACATGATACAATTTTTTAACTTCTACTTCTTTCATTTTATTTTTACATCTTTCATTTCTCTATACCTAATGCAATTCTAGATAATCTGTACTAAGTGTAACGAATATTTATTGGCAATATTCCATACTATCTTTTTTCAGAAATGTATGTATTATGATTAATAGAATATATAAAATGTTTATTTGATTAAAGCAACAGTTTTGATAGGTGTAGATCCCTTTGCTAGCTTTCAGCTGCAAATACTCTATGTATCCTCTGTGGGTTAAAGGATTTATTGCACCAGCAATAAATAGTATGGTTCTCACATGAGATAAAATAATAATTTGAAAAACACCATAGCATCATTTTCTAACCTATGTAGAATCAGTCTTTGGCAAAGCATGACTTGATTCAAGCATCTGTTGTCTACCCAATAGCTGCTGCTACTGCTGCTAAGTCGCCTCAGTCGTGTCCGACTCTGTGCGACCCTATAGACGGCAGCCCACCAGGCTCCCCATCCCTGGGATTCTCTAGGCAAGACTACTGGAGTGGGTTGCCGTTTCCTTCTCCAATGCATGAAAGTGAAAAGGGAAAGTGAAGTTGCTCAGTCGTGTCCGACTAGTAGCAACCCCATGGACTGCAGCCTACCAGGCTCCTCTGTCCATGGGGTTTTCCAGGCAAGAGCACTAGAGTGGGGTGCCATTGCTTTCTCCAATAGCACTTACAAATAAATAAACTCGCATTTTTACACACAACCGAAAGTTATGTACCATGAGTAAAATTCTCACTTTAACCAACTAATACAATAAGTAATACTTGAAGATTATTCCAAGTAATGTATTTATTTTTGATGATACAAAAGTGAGCAAAAATAACCACATTCTTCCTAAAAACATCTATAAGGAGGACAAATAGTTAAATGAGAAGCTATGATAAGGTGGGATAAATTTAACAACTGCTAAAGTATCTCTTCGTCTAGTCAAGGATATGGTTTTTCCAGTAATCATGTATGGATGTGAGAGTTGGACTGTGAAGAAACCTGAGCACCAAAGAATTGATGCTTTTGAACTGCGGTGTTGGAGAAGACTCTTGAGAGTCCCTTGGACTGCAAGGGGATCCAACCAGTCCATTCTGAAGGAGTTCAGCCCTGGGATTTCTTTGGAGGTAATGATGCTGAAGCTGAAACTTCAGTACTTTGGCCACCTCATGTGAAGAGTTGACTCACTGGAAAAGCCTCTGATGCTGGGAGGCATTGGGGGCAGGAGGAGAAGAGGACGACAAAGGATGAGATGGCTGGATGACATCACTGACTTGATGGATGTGAGTCTGAGTGATCTCTGGGAGTTGGTGATGGACAGGAAGGCCTGCTGTGCTGCGATTCATGGGGTCACAAAGAGTGGGACACGACTGAGCGACTGAACTCAACTGAACTGAAAGTATCTCTATTAAGAGACTGTAGCAGGGTTAACATGTTCTGGAACAAAAAGGGGGGCTCTCTGTGACAAACACTATCAAAATATGAAATAATATTTGAGGATGAATATAGGTAAACTAGGTTAAGTGTTTATGTTAAGAAATTTAAGTTCAAGGCATAATGTGATTAACTGTTTGTATGGGAAATGAACAAAATCCAAAAGGTATAAAAGGTTCAAGATGACTTGGTTACAAATTTCCATCCGTATAGGAGTGGGTAGGCATTTGCCAAAAAAAAATTATCTTGAAGGGAAGGCTTGGATATATCACAAGAAATTAATGGTTGTATTGATGCATTTGCAAAGTATAATTTGCTATAGAAATGTCTTATCTTTCAGAAAGCTAATGATCACATTTTTCACTTTTAATAAGATTATATTATGTTCTCCACCATGACATTGATGCTTATTCACTTCAACATATATTCATATACTCTTTTTATGTTTTTTGTATCTTTTTGTCTGTTTACCAGTCTTTTAATCTCACATTTTTCCTTTTGTATTAGCCAACTGTTTTCATATTAACTTGCTGATCATTTAAACCATTGTTTTCTATACATTGCTTCCTTATGTGCGGTTTTGCCTAATGATTGCTATTTTTCCCTGAAAAAGAGATGAAGAAAAGAAACAGGAGAAAAAAATCAAATAATTATTTTACTTTCATGAGCAGGCAATGAGAAGAAATGAGAGTTTAGGGGGTGTGAAATGACTCCACATGGTTCTTTGTCAAAGAATTCAATGAATAGCACAAATTAAATTTTTGAAAATGTTTTTAAACAGAATTTGAAGAATATATAAGAAAGATATTCTTAAAATGACAGCTATATATTAATCTGCAACATAGCTTACTGTTGAAAGTTATATATTAAAAATACGCAGTGCAGAATTGTGTCCCTAAACTGTGCCATCTAGAGAGTACCCATTCTAATTCTTCATCCACTATAATCGGTTTTAATCTATAAAATGTCTATTAAAATGAGTTGTTTTTTATGTAATTCACTGAATACACTAGAAACTATCATAAAATGAAATTGTCAAAAATAATTTTGGCAACACTACAAGCACCAAAAACTTAATTTCATTTTAAAATAATTATATAGTAATGGAATTTGTTTTCACTTCTTTGTAGAATTGAAAAAAAGACACAGTTTCTTCTAGAACTTGGTTAAAGGAACAAACTACCACCACACTAGCCACATAACACTCATTCATACACTGATAAGGTATAAACATTGAATGAACAGAGCAAATCCACTGAGAAAGGAAATAAACTTTATTTCTTAATATTGGCTTTATTTCCTAATAATTCCTTTATTTCCTAATAAATTCAATTATTTAGTAAAATCCAAAATTTTACTCTAAAAGGCCATAGTATAGGTTTTAATATTTTATACTTGTAGCTTTATATGTGGAAAATTTATTTATAATTTTGACTCATGATTATATTTTGTATATTTTCCCATAATGAGTGTTCAAACTATAGCATAATTCCACTCATTTCACATGCTAGCAATGTAATGGTCAAAATCCTTCAACCTGTGCTTCAACAGGACAGGAACTGAGAACTTCCAGATGTACAGGCTGGATTTAGAAAATGCAGAGGAACCAGAGGTCAAGTTACCAACAACCATCTGGTCATAGAAAAAGCAATGGAATTTCAGAAAAACGTCTACTTCTGCTTCATTGACTATATTAAAGCTTTTGACTGTGTGGATCACAGCAAACTGTGTAAAACTTTTAAAGATGTGGGAAAATAAGACTACCTCACCTGCCTCCCGAGAAACCTGTATGAAGATCAAGAAGCAACAGTTAGAACCAGTCATGAAACAACAGACTGGTTCCAAAGTGGAAAATGAGTACATCAAGGCTGTATATTGTCACCCTGCTTATTTAACTTATATGTGGAGTACATAATGGGAAATGCCAGCCTGGTTGAAGCTCAAGCTGGAATCAAGATTGCCGGATAAATAGCAATAACCTCAGATTAGGCACATGATGCCACCCTAATGGCAGAAAATGAAGAGGAACTGATGAGCCTCTTGATGAAGGTGAAAGAGAAAAGTTTCAAAGGTTGCTTAAAATTCACCATTCATAAAATGAAGATCATGGCATCTGGGCCCATCACTTCATGGCAAATAGGTGGGGAAACAATGGAAACACTGAGAGACTTTATTTTCAGGGGCACCAAAATCACTGCAGATGGTGGCTGCAGCCATGAAATTAAAAGATGCTTGCTCCTTGGAAGAAAAGCTATGACAAACGTAGAGAACACATTAAAAAGCAGAGATATCACTTTGTGGAGAAACATCTATCAAAATCAAGCTATGTTTTTTTCTGTAGTTATGTATGAATGTGAAAGGTGGAATATATAGAAAGTTGAGCACCAAAGAATTTATGCTTATGAACTGTGGTGTTAGAAAAGACTCTTGAGAGTCCCTTGGCCTGCAAGGCGATCCAACCAGTCCATCCTAAAGGAAATCATTCCTGAATAGTCATTGGAAGGACTGATGCTGAAGCTGAAACTCCAATACTTCAGCCACCCTATTCGAAGAACTGCCTCATTGGAAACAACCCTGATGCTGGGAAAGATTGAAGGTGGGAGGAGAAGGGGACGACTGAAGATGAGATGGTTGGATGGCATCACAGATTCAATGGACATGAATGTGAGCAAGCTCCAGGGATAGGTATGGAAAGGGAAGCCTGGTGTGCTGCAGTCCATGGGGTCAAAAGAATCAGACACAACTGACAAACTGAACTGAACTGATTGTCTCAATATATATTTTGCATAGAAACAGTGTAATGGTTTTATGCTGTGGACCAACACATGGTGTGCGCCACAACTACTGAGCTGGTGTTCTAGAGCATGGAAGCTACAACTAGTGAGCCTACACGCTGCAACTACTGAAACTCAAGCGTTCTAGTTGCCTGTGTTCCAAAAGAGAGGCCACTGAAATGAGAAACCCATGCACCTCAGTTAGAGAGTAGACCTGGCTTGTAACTAGAGAAAAGCCCACAGAGCAATGAAGACTCAGCACAGCCCAAAATAAAATAAATAAATAAAATTATTTAAATAAGAAAAAAAATAGTGCAGCCTTGGGAAAAAGTTCCAAGTGATATACATAATGGTGTCTTTAAGCTCTTCTACAGAACTAAAACCCCTAACAAATGGAAGATGAACTGCTTGATTAAGCAATCTTTATTCCAGAGAGAAGGTCATAGTTTGCAATCTCAAGAACCACAGAAGGTCATTAAGAGACCACCTCAGGCCAGATCAAAGGGATGCAGGTCCTGCACACTCTCTGATCCTTACCAGCAACCCTACTCTTGAACCATTGCTATAAAATTCTTCATCAAATCCTCCTGGGTTGGGATACAGTTTTTGAGGGCTCGATTTTGTTGTGTCCCCCTATGCCTGGCAAAGCAATAAAGCTATTCTTTTCTACTTCACTTAAAACTTATGTATCTGAGATTTGACTTGGCACCAGTGCACAGAGGCTGAGAGTTTGGCATCAAAACTATTCTGATTGCTGTTTCCATTCTTCTGTCCACTAAGGTAATTATGACCTTCTTTCCTTTGTTGTTGAGTACCACCATTTGGTCCCTGTGACCCAGGGATTATACATTTCTTAAAGAATACTTTCTGTTTATTCTTCTTTTGGCTTCATAATATAGTATTCCCCAAATACTGCTATTGGCTCGATATATATTTTGAACAAAAACACTGCAATGGTATCATACAGAACCTTTAAAGAAGACTGCTGCAAATACATATATACATTTATCTGGGAGCTAATAATCTCTAAGATACTTGAATATATTGAATTACAGAAACATAATTTGTGTGCAGCTTTATTTCTGTCACATGTACATATCTATGTATGATGTATTTTTATGTGGCATTATGTTATGAATACACAGGTAACATAATGCCAAACCTCTAGTTCTTTTTAACATTTTTTTTTAAATTGTAATATCTTTAATTCTTACATGCGTTCCCAAACATGAACCCCCCTCCCACCTCCCTCCCCATAACATCTCTCTGGGTCATCCCATGCACCAGCCCCAAGCATGCTGCATCCTGCGTCAGACATAGACTGGCGATTCAATTCTTACATGATAGTATACATGTTAGAATGTCATTCTCCCAAATCATCCCACCCTCTCCCTCTCCCTCTGAGTCCAAAGGTCCGTTATACACATCTGTGTCTCTTTCCCTGTCTTGCATACAGGGTCATCATTGCCATCTTCCTAAATTCCATATATATGTGTTAGTATACTGTATTGGTGTTTTTCTTTCTGGCTTACTTCACTCTGTATAATCGGCTCCAGTTTCATCCATCTCATCAGAACTGATTCAAATGAATTCTTTTTTATGGCTGAGTAATACTCCATTGTGTATATGTACCACAGCTTTCTTATCCATTCATCTGCTGATGGACATCTAGGTTGTTTCCATGTCCTGGCTATTATAAACAGTGCTGCGATGAACATTGGGGTATATGTGTCTCTTTCAATTCTGGTTTCCTTGGTGTGTATGCCCAGAAGTGGGATTGCTGGGTCATAAGGTAGTTCTATTTGCAATTTTTTAAGGAATCTCCACACTGTTCTCCATAGTGGCTGTACTAGTTTGCATTCCCACCAACATTGTAGGAGGGTTCCCTTTTCTCTACACCCTCTCCAGCATTTATTGCTTGCAGATTTTTTGATCGCAGCCATTCTGACTGGTGTGAAGTGGTACCTCATTGTGGTTTTGATTTGCATTTCTCTAATAATGAGTGGTGTTGAGCATCTTTTCATGTGTTTGTTAGCCATCCGTATGTCTTCTTTGGAGAAATGTCTATTTAGTTCTTTGGCCCATTTTTTGATTGGGTCGTTTATTTTTCTGGAATTGAGCTGCATAAGTTGCTTGTATATTTTTGAGATTAGTTGTTTGTCAGTTGCTTCATGATCCTCTACATGGAAAACCCTAAAGACTCCACCAGAAAATTACTAGAGCTAATCAATGAATATAGTAAAGTTGCAGGATATAAAATCAACACACAGAAATCCCTTCATTCCTATACACGAATAATGAGAAAGTAGAAAAAGAAATTAAGGAAACAATTCCACTCACCATTGCAACGAAAAGAATAAAATACTTAGGAATATATCTACCTAAAGAAACTAAAGACCTATATATAGAAAACTATAAAACACTGATGAAAGAAATCAAAGAGGACACTAATAGATGGAGAAATATACCATGTTCCTGGATTGGAAGAATCAATATAGTGAAAATGAGTGTACTACCCAAAGCAATTTACAAATTCAATGCAATCCCTATCAAGCTACCAGCCACATTTTTCACAGAACTAGAACAAATAATTTCAAGATTTGTATGGAAATACAAAAAACCTCGAATAGCCAAAGCAATCTTGAGAAAGAAGAATAGAACTGGAGGAATCGACTTGCCTGACTTCAGGCTCTACAACAAAGCCACAGTCATCAAGACAGTATGGTACTGGCACAAAGACAGACATATAGATCAATGGAACAAAATAGAAAGCCCAGAGATAAATCCACACACATATGGACACCTTATCTTTGACAAAGGAGGCAAGAATATGCAATGGAGTAAAGACAATCTCTTTAACAAGTGGTGCTGGGAAAACTGGTCAACCACTTGTAAAAGAATGAAACTAGATCACTTTCTAACACCGCACACAAAAATAAACTCAAAATGGATTAAAGATCTAAATGTAAGACCAGAAACTAGAACATAGGCAAAACACTCTCAGACATAAATCACAGCAGGATCCTCTATGATCCACCTCCCAGAATTCTGGAAATAAAAGCAAAAATAAACAAATGGGATCTAATTAAAATTAAAAGCTTCTGCACAACAAAGGAAAATATAAGCAAGGTGAAAAGACAGCCTTTTTAATATTTTTGTTGCCAAAATTGTAAGCTGGTGGTATTTAAAGGTACTGAATAAATTCTTAAGAAGTGAAACTATAGTTCATGTACTAAAAACTTGGTACAATTAACCTAATTAAATACTATTACTGATTTTAGACTAGTTGACTCTTACCACAGTATCTTATTTCTTTAAACATATTATTAAATTTATATTGATAATAAAGATAAAAATAAATAAAAATGACAATGAAATTGCATTATAAATGGTGAAGCTCCCCTTGAATTTAGAAAACTTAAATTTAGCCTTCTTAGAGGACATGTTCTAGACAGGACAACAGACCAAATAAAATCTTCTATTATCATGTCCTACACTCTGACAATTTTTTGCTGTAATTTTTCACATGTATTTACTAGCCTAGTAATTTTCTTATTGTCTTGAATATCTGGATCCCTAATATTTCAAAAATGATATCAAGGAATATTTTGGCATTGATAATGGTACTTAACATTGAATAGATATTTAGAACAGCATCTGCATAATTTCTCTTTGTCTAGTTATTTTTTATTCTCCTCAAAATGATGCATTTTTAATTTGGTTTTATAGTCTACCACACATCTCTCCTTGGTATTGCTATTAGAAAATGATATTAAATATATTCCCTTAATCATTAAGATAAAATGGAATTTTAAGAGGTAGAATTATATGAAGCTATACCCTAAAATGTATAGTTTTCCCTCCTGTATATTTGACTATATAAAAACTCAGAGAGTAGAGCTATTCAAGACACTGCCAGAGTATTAAAACAAGACTCAGATATGCTAAATACAAGTCTGAATTCTTGTGTTAACATTACTTTGTTGGATTAACTGGAATAGGACATATTCCCTTTGTCTCCCATTTAGGATTCTGTAAATCAGACCATCTAGTTTCCTGTTGCTGTACTATACAATCAGTAAGAAACAAAAATGAAACCTTTGAAAATGACTGTTAGGCAGAGTGTTGTAGCACAGACAAAAGATGAAAAGAAAGGACTTGAATCAAAATGATTGAATAAGAGGCTGTGGAACTCAACTCCCCCTAAGAACACATTAAAGATACATTTACATGTGGAACAGGGGTCACTGAAAATTAACTAGGTACTAGTAGAAAGACTTCTATACAGAAAAGGCTATGAGAAAATTCCACACAGAATAGGATAGGAAGGGAAAAGACCCAGATCTGTAGCTCAAGAAAGGAATCAGAGAAAAGATTAATAGTGGGTTACATGGATGGAAACTTCACTGGCAATGAGTGATTTATATTTTTGGTACTGGCCCTTGGATACAATAAAAGGAACATGAGCTCCCTTGACTGGTTGGAGGGCTGATGAGACCAATAAGAGGGCTGTGGAAAGCCTAGATTCCACTTATGACGAGTGAAGAATGCTTGTGGACACGAAAAGCAGGACAGACAGAATGGCTTGAAACTGCATGGGGTTTTGACTGGCTTATTGCAACCTCAGTGTTATGCCCCAGTCTGAGCCAACTGAATGCTACAACAGTGCTCGCCTCATGTTGTAGTTCCATAATGAAGCAAAGACTGCTACATCCTAGGGAAAACCTCAGCCATTAGAGGCTGAGGCAGCTCAAACCATACGTGGCATCTGAAGTAGAAGGCAGCCATTACTGGTGATTGCACAGTCAGCAAGTCAGAAGTCTGGATCACTGATGGCAGCTAAGCAACCCACAGACCATTGTAAATTCTCACATCAGCTTGGGTACTGCTCCTCTCTGGGCAAGGATGCCAGTACTCAGAGGGTGAAAAGCACACACTTGTGGGATTACTGAACCAACTCTCACCCAATACTCAGGGCTTCTTCCCCAGAAACTTGAAACTGTTCAGTCACTAAGTTGTGCCTCTTTGCAAACTCATGGACTGCAGCATGTCAGACTTCCCTGTCCTTCACTAGCTCCCAGAGTTTGCTCAAATTTATATCCATTGAGTCAGTGATGCTATCCAATCATCTCATCCTCTGCTGCCTTCTTCCTTTGCCTTCAGTCTTTCCCAGCATCAGAGGTTTTTTCCAATGAGGTGGCTTTTCCCATTAGATGGCCAACATATTGGAGCTTTCACTTCAGTCCTTTCAGTGAGTATCCAGGGTTGGTTTCCTTTAGGACTGGCTGGCTTTACCTACTTTCAGTCCAAGGGAATCTCAAGAGTCTTCTCCAGAATGACAATTCAAAACCATTAATTCTTCAGCTCTCAGCCTTCTTTGTGGCCCAACACTCACATTCATACATGACTACTGGAAAAAAAAAACAAAAACAAAAAACAAAAACAACATAGCTTTGTTTAGATGAATCTTTGATGACAAAGTGATGTCTCTGCTTTTTAATATGCTGTCTAGGTTTGTCATAGCTTTTCTTCCAAAGAGCAAGTTTCCTTTAATTTCATGGCTGCATTCATCATCCACAGTGATATTGGAGCCCAAGAAAAGAAAATCTGTCTCTACTTCTACTTTCTCCCTTTCTATTTGCCATGAAGTGAAGGACCTGAATACCATGATCTTATTCTTTTGAATGTCAATTTTAATTCAGTTTTTTCACTCTACTCTTTCACCTTCCAGAGACTCTTCAGTTCCTCTTCACTGTCTGACATTAGAGTGGTATCATCTACATATCTGAGTTTGTTATTTCTCCCAGCCATCTTGTGATTCATCCAACCGGGCATTTCTGCATGATGTATTCTGCATAGAAATTAAGTAAGCATGGTGACAATATGCAGTCTTGTCATACTCCTTTCCCAGTTTGGAACTAGTCAGTCATTCCATGTAAGGTTATATCTGCTGCTATCTGCATACAGATTTCTCAGGACTTAAAGATATCACAAATAGGGTGTGACAGATACTGAGCAGAGGGAAAGCTCCACCTCACACCCAGCTCTGTCCTAGCCCCTCCAATTCCAACTATACTTTCAACAAAGATGATAGGTGACAGCACATCTGCCAGCTGCCAGAGAAAGGCTGTGACTAGTGGTCACATCAAATATAGCTCTCACACCAGCTACTGAGCTACTGTAGACTATATAGCTACTGTAGACTATACTGTAGACTATATGTAGTATATCCTCACTATATGTGAGGGATACTCCTTCAATAAATAATTGTTAATCATTTCATCTAATTTCATATAGACAAAGATAAAGAAAATGAGAAGACAAAGGAATTTGTCTCATTTGAAAAAGCAAGAAAAAACTACCAAAATGCAACTCCTGAAATAGTAATAAATGATTTACCATTAAGAATTCAAATCATTAGTAATAAGAATAATAACTGTATTGGGAAAATAATAGATCAACACAGTGATAATTTACCAAAGAACTAGAAGATGTTAAAAGATCCAATCACAATGAAGAATATAGCAACTGAAATGAAAAACACACTAGATAGAATGAACAGCAGATTAGGTGATACAAAAGTGTGCATCAGTAGCCTGGAAGAAAGAATAATAAAAATCAGCTAATCAAAACAACAAACATAAATTAATTACAAAATGAGAACAGATTTTGAGAGATTGTTGGCACAACATCAAACGTACCACCATCAGCATTATAGGAATACCAGAAAAAGAAAGAGAAAAGGATATATTTGATGGACTCATGGTTGTAAACTTTTCAAACCTGAAGAAGGAAACAGATATCAAGGTATAGTAAACACAGATGGGATCAAATACGATAAACTCAAACAGACCCACATCAAAACATATCATAATGAAAATGGCAAAAATTAAATATAAAGAGAAAATGTTAAAGGCAGTAAAAAAAAAAAAAAGTAATATACTAGAAAACTTCTGTAAGATTCCAAGATAATTTTTTCTACAAAATTTTGCAGGACAGAAATGAGTGGCAATATTCAAAATGCTAAAAGGAGGGGGAGGGAATCTGAAAACTGATACTCTACCTGGTAAGATTATCATTTATATCTGAAGGACAGATAAGGAACTTCTCAGACAAAAACTAAAAGCATTTATCAGTAATAAACCTACTGCAAAAGAAATGTTAAATGGTATTCTTTAAGCAGATAAGAAAGGGCTGTGACAATAATGTATCCATAGAAAAGGAAAAATCAACTGGTAGGCAAATATATATAAAGTCTATGTGTCAAAAACTTAAACAAAGCAATGTAAATATTGAGACAAAAATTGTAATATTAAGTATAACTACAATAATAAGTAAATGGATAAACATGAAGATATAAAATATGACATCAAAAACACAAAGTATCAGTAGAAAGACTAAAAAGTATAGATATTTTTGAATGTTTGAACTTTAAAGGGCAGTATGTTTGAACTTAAAGGACTGCTTGTTTAAAACAAATAGATATATTTAGATCGCAGCCATTCTGACTGGAGTGAAGTGGTAACTCCTTGTGGTTTTGATTTGCATTTCTCTAATAATGAGTGACGTTGAGCATCTTTTCATGTGTTTGTTAGCCATCCGTACGTCTTCTTTGGAGAAATGTCTATTTAGTTCTTTGGCCCATTTTTTGATTGGGTCATTTATTTTTCTGGAATTGAGCTGCATAAGTTGCAGGTATATTTTTGAGATTAGTTGTTTGTCAGTTGCTTCATTTGCTATTATTTTCTCCCATTCAGAAGGCTGTCTTTTCACCCTGCTTATAGTTTCCTTTGTTGTGCAGAAGCTTTTAATTTTAATTAGATCCCATTTGTTTATTTTGGCTTTTATTTCCAGAATTCTGGGAGGTGGATCATAGAGGATCTTGCTGTGATTTATGTCTGAGAGTGTTTTGCCTACATTCTCCTCTAGGAGTTTTATAGTTTCTGGTCTCACATTTAGATCAGAAGTAAGCCAGAAAGAAAAACACCAATACAGTATACTAACGCATATATATGGAATTTAGAAAGATGGCAATGACGACCCTGTATGCAAGACAGCAAAAAAGACACAGATGTGTATAACGGACTTTTGGACTCAGAGGGAGAGGGAGAGGGTGGGATGATTAGAGAGAACGGCATTGTAACAGGTATACTATCATGTAAGAATCGAATCGCCAGTCTATATCCCACACAGGATACAGCATGCTTGGGGCTGGTGCACGGTGATGACCCAGAGAGATGTTATGGGGAGGGAGGTAGGAGGGGGGTTCAAGTTTGGGAACGCATGTACACCCGTGGTGGATTCATGTCACCGTATGGCAAAACCAATACAGTATTGTAAAGTAAAATAAAGTAAAAATAAAAATTAAAAAAAATAAAATAAAACAAATAGATATATTTATAAGTCACATATATAAACCCCATGGTATCTACTAATCCAAAGCTTACCATAGACCATAGATGAACAAAACAAGAGAGAAAACAACACTAGCATATCATAAAGAAAATCATCAAACATAAGGTAAGAAACTAAAATAAGAATAACATACATGTTAACAATCACTTTAAATGTCAATGTACTAAATGTTTTAATCAAAAGACATAGGGTGGCGGATTGGTTTAAAAAATAAGACATCTATGTGCTGCTTACAAGAAATTCACTTCAAAACTAAAGACACATACAGACCGCAAATAAAGAAATGGAAAAATATAATTCATGCAAGTGAAAATGACAAGAAACCAGGTGTAGTGATACTCAAATTAAAAAAAAAAATAGGGGGAGGATCACGTCTTTAGCAAAATTCAATGAAGAACATTTATTATAAAGAAAGAAATAATACAAGAGAATATTAGACTCATTAACATACATGAACCCAATACAGGAAAAACTAAATCTATGGAGCAAGTAATAACAGACATAAAAGAATAATTAATGTACAATCATATAATAGAAGACTTTAAAACCCACTGTTATCAATGGGCTAATTATCCAGACAGAAAATTAATAAAGCAAGAGTAATCTTAAAGAGCACAATAAACAAATTGGACTACATAGGACATTCCACTGAACAACAGCAGAATATACACTCTTTTCATGTAAAATGTATGTTCTCCAGTATAGATCACAAACATGCCAGGCCACTGCATAAGTCTCAACACATTTAAGTGGATAGAAATTGTATCAAGCATATTTTTTTGCAACCACAGTCATATGAAGATAAAAATCAGTTACAGGAAGAAATTTGGGAAAAGCACAAACACTTGGAGACCAAATAACATGCTATTAAAATACTAATGAATCAATGAAGAAATTAAATGAGAAATCAGGAAACAACCTGACAACTTCCAGTATAACAAATAAAAGCACAACTTTCCAGAATCCATGGACCACAGAAAAAGCAGTTCTCAGTGGAAAGTTTGTAGTGAGACAAGTCTACCTCAAAAAATAAGAAAAATCTCAAATTAAAAATCTAACATCATTTAAAGGAATTTGAAAAAGGAAAACAAAGCTGAAAGTCAGCAAAAGGAAGGATATAAAGATTAGAGAGAAAATAAATGAAATAGAGACCAAAAAGAAAAAAACAAAACAAAACAACAACAACAACAACAAAACAAAAAAAAACAGAATCAAGGAAATCATGCATTGTTCCTTTGAAAAGATAAAAAAAAGACAAAATTTTAGTCAAGCTCATCAAAAAAAAGGTAGATGACCCAAATAAACAAAAAACAATAACAAAAAAAGTGGAGGAATAACAACACCAAAGAGATACAAAAAATCAGAAGAAAATACTATGAATACTTGTATGCCAACAATTGGAAAATCTAGATGAAATGAACAAGTTTCTGGAAACACACATCCTCCCAATATTGAATCAGGAAGAAACAGACAATCTGAACAGACCCAAAAAAACTTCAGGACTGGGATTTTCCCAGCATCACTGGGAAACTCTACCAAACATACAAAGAAGAGCCAATAAGTATACTTTCCAGAATAGTCCAAAAAATTGAAGAGAATGAAACACTGTCAAATTCACTCTACTTGGCTCTTGGTCATCCTTACTCTGCTATTGAAACCAAATACAGTACTGGAAAAAAGGAAAAGAAAATTACAAGTCAATATCTTTGATAGAAATATATGCAAGGATCATCAACAAAATATTAGCAAATCAAATCCAACGATATATAAAAATAATAATACACTGTGGTCAGTGGGTTTTATTCAAGGGCAGAAAGGATGATTCAATATTCACACATCAATCAATACAACAGACCACATTAACAAAAGGAAGGATAAAAAATCTCATGGCTAGCTCAATAGATGCACAAGAAGCATTTGACAAAATTCAACATTCACTTCTGATGCAAACTCTAATCAAAGTGAGTATAGAGGAGACATATCTCAAAAGAATAAAAGTCGTTTATGACAAACCCACAACTAACATCATGACCAACAGTGACACACTGAAAGCTTCTCCTCTAAAATCTCAAACAAGAAGGATGCCCACTCTCCTCACTTCTACTGAATACTCTACTGGAGATTCTAGCACAGCAATCATATAAGAAAAGAAAATAAAAGTCATTCAAATCAGAATAAAAAATATTAAAACTCTCATTATTTGCAGATTACAAAACACTATATATATAAAAAGCCTAAGGTCTCCACCTAAATTGGTTAGAAGTAATAAATTAATTCAGTAAATTTGAAGAATGCAAGATTAATATTCAGAAATCAATTGCTTTTCTATTCATTAATAGTGAACAGAGATATATTGGATTTCCCTGGTGGTCTAGTGGTTAAAAATCCTCCTGACAATGCAGGGGACACAGGTTTTATCCCTGATTGGTGAAGATCCCCTATGCCACAGAGTGACCAAGACCATGCGCCACAACTACTGGAGCTTGCATGCCTGGAGCCTACACTCTGCAATGAGAGAAACCAATGCAATGAGAAGCCTGTGTACCACAACCAAGAGTAACCCCTGCTTGCTACTGCTAAAGAAAATCCATGTACACCAACGAAGACCCAGGGCAGCAAAAAATAAACAAGTAAAGTATTTTTTTTTAAAGAAAATTGCATTAAAGCAGTAATACTATTTATAAACACATCAAAAAGAATAAGTTACCTAAGAATATGCTTAACCAAGGAGAGGAAAGACCTATACTCTGAAAGCTATACAACCTTGATGAAGGAATTTGAAAACAATACAAAGAAATTTAAAAAAAAATCCCATTATCTTGGATTGGAAGAATTAATATAGTTAAAATATCGATGCTACCCAAAGCAATCTATAAATTTAAAACAATCTCTTCCAAAATAGCCATGGCATTTTTCACAGAATTAGAACAAATAATTCTAAGGTTTATATGGAACTGCACTAGACACCAAATTGCAAATGAAATACTGAGAATAAAGAACAAACCTGGAGTTATGATGTTCACTTATTTTAAACTCAACTATACAGCTACAATAATCACAACAGAAATCAAAACCATCCATACAACAAAAAGGCAACTTAATAAGATAAAATATTTGTAAATGATATTACCAATAAGGGGTTAATATCCAAAATATAGAAACAGTTCATGCAATTCAATATCAAAAAGCTGAAAACCCAATTAAAATATGGGCAGAAGACTGAAACAGACTTTTTATTTCCCCCAAAGAAGATATACAGATAACCAACAGGCATGTGAAAACAATGCTCAACATTGCTAATTATCAGAGAAATACAAATCAAAACCAAAATGAGATACCCCCCTCACATTGGTCAAATGGACTATCATCAAAGAGTCTACTAATAACAAATGTTGATAAGAGTCTACTAATAACAAATGTTTTTTCCACATTTGGTAAAAAGGGAACCCACTCTTGGTGGGGTTGTAAATCGGTGTAACCACTAAGGAAAATAGTATGGAGTTTCCTCAAAAAAATTAAAGAAGAGAACTACCATAAGATCCAGCAATTTCTCTCCTGGATATAGATCTAGAAAAACAAAAATAAAACACTAATTCAAAATGATACATGCATCCCAATTTTCATATCAGCATTATTTATAATAGCCCATGCACAGAAGGAACTTAAGTGCCCATCAATTTAGGTTAGATGAATGGATAAATAAGATGTGATACACTCACACACACAAAATGGAAAGCTACTCAGACATAAAGAATAAAATCCTTCCATTTGGAACAATGTGTATGAAAACTTAGAAATAATTATTCAGTGAAATAAGTCAGAAAAATACATTCTATTATTACTTACATGCGGAATGTAAAAATAAATTTGTGTTAAAAAAAAGACAAATATAGAGAAAAAGCTAGTGGTTACCATTAGAGAGAAAGAAGGGAAGACTGAGGAGTATGTGACTGAGGCATAAACTATTCTGCATAAATTTAAAAACAGCGAGGATATGTACTGTATGGCACAAGGATGTATAATCATTATTTTGTAATAACTTTAAATGAAGTGCAACGTATAAAAATAGTGAATCACTGTGTTGTACACCTGAAATTAATACTGTAAATCAACTACTTCAATCAAACCCTTATTTAATTTTAAAAATGAAAAAAAGAGCAAAAACAGAAAAGAAATGTATATACAAAAGTACACATAAATTCATTCTAAATATCAACGTGAAAAATAAAGACTGCAGCTGAAATAAAATTTAGAATGCTTCTTCATGGAAGATGTATTGATAAATGGTAATTTAATAAGAAGATTTTCTGAAAAATAATCTGAAACTTGGAAATACACCAAAGACATTGTTCAACTTTCTTGCAGTGAAGTACAATTTAGTGTCTGCAACTTTGATATATTTACATATATTATAAGTCAATAGAAATATGTTAATTTTTAAATTTTAACAAGTGGAAAAATTTCAAATGTTTTCTGCCACTGGGAAATATAACCAAAATTATTATTGTTTATTTTCTCAATATGCATTTATGGCATTATCTACAAATACCCAGCTCTTCATTATGAATTTTGAACTGGTCCTAATATCTCCTTATTAATATATTATTTTAATAAAACTTTTGATACATATTGTTTTATATTTTCAGTTTTGTGTATCCTATTTTGTTACCACAATGGATTTATTTGATGTGGTCAAATATACTTTGTTGCTTGAAAAGAGCACGTCATTGGCTGGGTAAGTTCAGGCACATAATTTTTTCTTTCTTGACCTCCAGTGGTAAATCTGAGAAGCAACAGAATTTTCCTCTACCTCTTTCTTTCCCTCTCCCTTTCCTTTTGTTTTTGGCTACTAGTTCACACACATCCAGTAACTTACTTCCCAATGTGACTATAATTTAGAGTTTGATTTTTAGTCTGATAATTTGGATATTTTTATTAGATGGATGATAAAGATCTGTACCCTAACAAGTGAAAGGTGACAGAACATCTATGTTCTAGTTTTTGTTTGTTTGTTTGTTTGTTTGGTTCTTTGTATATTTGCTGCTCACTTTTATTGCAATCGAGTGCTTTCCCTTGTATTTATTATTCTTAGTCAAAGGATCATGCATTCTCTGACAACTCCCTTACAATTCTCTGACAATAGTGTTCCTCCAGTGTCTGATTCTATGTTTTAGGGGGGAAAAGAGATTTTTTACCACAAACTATCTTTAGAATTTCTCAGAGGCCCTTGAAATCACAAAGATTTTTTCTTTCACTATGCAATAAAAGATGCCAGGAATTTTTCGTATGTATAAAGTATATATTTTATGTTATCTCATCGCTATTGGAGGAGCTGCATGGGAAAAATTGTGAAACTGGAAGACATATCACCTGTTTCTAAGTCAAGCTTCTACTGTTAAATATTGTTAATATAAATACTTCAGAAACTATATGCTTCATAAGTGATGGGGGAGGGCACTGGGTATATCCATACTTGCTGTATGACCTTTGGAGAAACATGAATAACATCCTTCTTAAATAGTTATGTATTATAATTCAAAGCCAAAATTACAATAGTCCATTTTTATATAGTTACTAAAGTAAGTTACTGACAGCCATTCAGTCTTGAAATCGAACAGATCTTTGCTTCCCTATGTAGTTCATGTATATTCCCCACTGTAGTTTAGAAACAGTCTTCACAGTCTCAGAGCTCTGTGCAAAGAATTGCATCACGCCCTTTGAAAGATTCACATGTCATAAAACAGGTAACTTTGTGCAGGCTACCCAGCTCTTACTGTATGTACAGCTCTTAACTGTGCAATTAGTCACAGTTAGAATTTTGGGAATTTAACTCAAAATCAGAGGGACTAATGACTCAAAATCAGACAACCCAAAATTAATTCGACAAAACTGAATGAACTAGTGAGAGGATTGCAATTCTTACTTTATTTGTAATATTGTTTGTAATGTTTCCACTGACATATAGGTATTTGATATTCAGAATTTGTGTCGCAAGTGGTAAGGAAGTTTACAAACTTTAGCAAAGTTTGAAAACCTCAGAGAGAATGTAATTAATCCAACTTAGTAGATATAAACAAGTAGAGAGAGGGTTTTATCCTTAGTTTTCTAGCCTCAATACACAAAAACAAATAATAGAGGATTTTAGATGTGCAATCTAAATTCCATATGAAAATTTCTAGATGAAAGTGAATTCTCTGGTATTGATGTGTTCGATATTCCACGATCAAAGAACTATATGTAATTAGTTAACACCTGTTGGATTCCTATGTTTAATAATCAGCCCAACTCTTACGAGATGATTAACATAATTAAGATTGATCTTTCAAGATTTTTATCACAAGGGCAGTGGGAGACTGTCAGAAGTTATCTGCACATTGGTAATAAGCAGAAGAGATTATTAGTTATTCCTTTAGGATATTTCCAATCTTGTACCTTTAGACTGATTTTCTGCTGACTGGTTTATTTTACATTCTATAAGGAAGTTTTATTTTGTAGATTATTTTCAAGTAAAGATACAAGAAATGTGTTCCTGCTAAAAAAGATGAGTTTAAAGATTACAATATATTGTCTTAAGGACATAAGTGAGCTCTAGATCTAAAAATCTAATTTTATCTTACATTCTTTTATTAGATTGTAGATACAGCTTAAATGAACTTTTAACTAGTTTCACCACAGTACATTTTCTTCATGAACTAATGAAAGTGATAAAGTGCTTGACATATATTCACTACATAATTTCCTTCTGTTTTTTTAACCTTTTAATATTTTAACATTAGAAAAATACACATTAAAACCACATATCACAGAACAAAACAACAAACAGTATTGGTCAAAAACAAAAATTAAAAACAAATAAAAAAGGCTGTCAACCTTAAATGTTAGCAAAAATGTTGAGTCACTAAGACCCTCATGCATAATTCATTGGAGAATAAATTGATAACCACTTAGGAAAGTGTTTAGCAGTGTCTATTAAACCATAATATATATAGATTTGTGACCTAAAAATTTTGTGTATATAAATATGCATATATATATATATATAAAACACTAAATATTTGTATATCCAACATATATGAAAGCATATGTTCAGCAAAGAGATGTAGTAGGATGATTATGGTGATACTATTTGGAATATTTGAAAAGTGGAACCTTACCCAAGTATCCATCAAGAGTATACATAAAGGATGAATTGTGTGTGCTTTTAGGAAATAGACTGTATATAGCAATGAGAACAAATTGATAACTATGTGCATTAGTATAAATAAATTTCACAAAATTGATGTTGAGAGAAGCCAGATATTAACAAATATAAACTCCATAACTCCATTTATAGCTATTTTGGTGATGGTTTAATCACTAAGTCCTGTCTAACTCTTGCCAACCCCATGGACTGTAACCTGCCAGATTCCTCTGTCCATGGGATTTCCCAGGCAAGAATACTGGAGTTGGTTGCTATAAGATGTTTCTTATAAAACTAGTTAAAACCAATCTATCCTATTAAAACTTAGAATCATGGGGTAAGTTGCCTGGAAAACCTCCATTAAGAGAGGCAGGGGGGAGGGGTGGGGAGGGGGAGTGGTATTTGAAGTACTGATTAATTATTTAATTTGTTAAACTCAGATGTGAAATTTTAAAAATATCAGCAAAGTATATTGAAATCAACAGCAAACTCTATCATAAAATCAAGACGTGTTACATTCTAAGTATAGGAGTGTTCATCCTATTGTTTAGTTGGCAAACCTTATAGTTCTATAAGAAAATGCTTTAGGCATAATGTGACTTCCAAGTAACTGTGAATCAACAATAGGTAGCCTCAAACCAAAGTATGGGTGAAAGAAAGAAAACCATTTATGATTTGATTTAGTGTTCAAATCAATATTCATTAAATTGTAGGTTTCTTAAGGGCAAGTATTATTTTTTGTACATTTTATTTCTTACATTTCTATGTCATGTTAGTCTTTTAAGCTATTTATTCTACTTATGATAACATAGGCTAGAATAAAAATAAAAATAAAATAACCAACCTATTGATCATATAGCATGTATAAAGTACTATGAAAATTCAATTTAAGTGGATTACCTTATTTAAAATTTTAATAATTGTCTGGGAATGATTTTTGGGTGTTTGTATCTTATGCAAACAAGTTTATGGTTGTCAAATGTAGTTATGAAGACATTGATTTCAGAGCAGTCTTAACAGTCTCTTTGTTTTTCTGTACAGTCATACTGGTTTCGTTGTTTAGGATTCCAAGATATCTATTACACCTCCAACCATGAAATAGGCATTCCAAACAGGAAGAAAATGAGAGAAGGGGAAAAAAATCTGAATGCTGTGTTCCTCTTCTTTCTTTTTTTCAGAAAAACAAGAACTTTCCCAAATTACATGCCAAGAAGACTTTTCACACTTCTTATTAGCCAGAATCATATCACATGTTTATCCCTGCTGCTGCTGCTGCTAAGTAACTTCAGTAGTGTCTATCCCCATAGACGGCAGCCCACCAGACTCCCCCATCCCTGGGATTCTCCAGGCAAGAACACTGGAGAGGGTTGCCATTTCCTTCTTCAATGCATGAAAGTGAAAAGTGAAAGGGAAGTTGCTCAGTCATGTCCAACTCTTTGCAGCAACATGGACTGCAGCCCACCAGGCTCCTCCGTCCATGGGATTCTCAAGGGAAGAGTGTTCATCCCTAAATGTATGTACTAGCTCAAGTAGTTTAGACCAATCACAAATATTTCCCTGGATTAACCAAATTTGGGGGCGTCATAAGCAGGAAGAAGAAGATTGGAATCAAAGTCTGTTGAGTGAGCAAAGGACATTAGATGCAGATTTCTTCCCGGGCAGTTAATGAGTTAATCATCTCAAGGTAAATGTTTGTAATGTACTTTTTGATTTTGAACTACGTGAATATATTAGCCAAATCAAATCTGCAGATTTAACAACACTGAAAATAGGATAAAAGCAAATACATTAACTCATGCTACCCATATAATGCAATGATAATACAGCATCATTGTATGATGTTACTGCTAAAGATGCAAAATCTGTGTCTAACAAGCCCAGCCAGAGAAATATTCTACATATTGCCTTCCCAGGTGGCGCTATAGGTAAAGAAAACACCTGTCAAAGCAGGAGACGTAAGAGATGCAGGTTAGATGCGTGAGTCAAGAAGATCTTCTGGAGGAGGGTGTGACAATCCACTACAGTATTCTTGTCTAGAGAATCCCAAGGATGGAAGAGCCTGGAGGGCTACAGACCACTGGGACACAAAGAGTTGGACACAACTGAAGTGACTTAACACACACACACACACACACACACACACACATGGCCTGTAACCGGTGAAATGATCACCATCATGAAAGATGAAAAAACAGAAATTTTTCTGTATTTAATGAAGGCATGAGGACATGCAAACTTTATACAAACATAATTCTTGTCTGGATACATTTGTTTTAAAGACATTATTAGAAAGATCTGTGAAACTTTATTGGTTTTATTATATCAATATTAATTTATTGGCTTTGATGATTACACTGTAATTATGCAGTAGAGTCCTACTGCATAGGAACTACACACTAAAACATATGTGAAAATGATTTGGCCTTATTTAGTTGGCAATTTAGTTGTAAATGTTGAAGAAAAATGTGCTCTTTGTGATGTTTTTGCAAAAAAAAAAACTTTGTAATATATTTTCTTTCAATGGGAAGAGTTAAAGAAAGAAAAAAAAAAGAGAGAGAGCTCAAAGTCTGTTCTTTGAATAGGTTTTGAATCCTAATTACCATTTGCCAGCACAGAAATTCCAATCTAAAACCAAACCACAAACAAACCAAAAATGGGAGAGAAAAGAGAGGGATCCACAATTCATGAAACCTGTAGAGTCTGGTGAAATAAATGTGAAATGTGTGAATTCTATATTTGTAAACTTCACATCTCATGATATATGGTTGACTTCCATGAAAGTGTTGTGGAAAATAAAACCTCCAGATTTTACACACACACACACACACACACACACACACACGTATATGTAAAATGTTTACATATATATGTAACATATAAATACATGTAAAATGTATACATATATATGTGTATGTATATATGAATTGCCTAAGGAAAGTAATAAGCATGCTTACAAACCAGTGACTTGAAATCTTTCCTTAATTATATTTTCAGCTTTTCTTTTATATATAGGTATATAATATCCTCATATTCTCGGGAACAGCAAAGAGTAAAGAACCTCATGAAACTTTGGTATATTGATGAAGACTTTGGCATTGTCAATAAGTGGGGAAGGGGTAGGATCTGTAGCCTAATTTAGCAAAACTTTAAAAAGCTATTTGAAAGGAATTTTAATGACATGTCATAAAGGTTTTGGTTTCTGTCCAGTAGAATATTATCATTTCATTTAACATAATAATTTATTTAATGATCATTTATCTTTCTAGCTACTGATATGCAGTGATGACTTATAGAGGGACTGATTTCTTCATGAGAGAGCAACTTCCACTTAAACTAATTTCACAGGCAAAATGACAAAGCACAACAGGAAATCCACAGATATGAAAATAGATTTTAAAATTGAAAGAAATGAAAAAAATTGAAAGAGAAAGAACCATATATTTTAAAGGCATGTGAAGAGGAAAGTGAAAAGGTTGGCTTAAACGTCAACATTCAGAAAACTAAGACCATGGCATTTGGTCCCATCACTTCATGGCAAATAGATGGGGAAACAGTGGAAACAGTGTCAGATTTTATTTTTGGGGGCTCCAAAATCACTGCAGATGGTGATTGCAGCCATGAAATTAAAAGATGCTTACTCCTTGGAAGGAAAGTTATGACCAACCTAGATAGCATATTCAAAAGCAGAGACATTACTTTGCTGACTAAGGTCCCTCTAATCAAGGCTATGGCTTTCCCAGTGGTCATGTATGGATGTGAGAGTTGGATTGTGAAGAAACCTGAGTGTTGAAGAATTGATGCTTTTGAACTGTGGTGTTAGAGAAGACTCTTGAGAGTCCCTTGGACTGCAAGGAGATCCAACCAGTCCATCCTAAAGGAGATCACTCCTGGTTCTTCATTCGAAGGACTGATGTTGAAGCTGAAACTCCAATACTTTGGCCACCTGATGTGAAGAGCTGACTCATTTGAAAAGACCCTGATTCTGGGAAAGATTGAGGGCAGGAGAAGGGGACAACAGAGGATGAGATGGCTGGATGGCATCACTGACTCGATGGACATGGGCTTGCGTGGACTCTGGGATTTGGTGATGGATAGGCTGGCCTGGGGTGCTGCGGTTCATGGAGTCACAAAGAGTCTGACATGACTGAGCAACTGAATGGAACTGAACTGAAGTGATGGTGAAAATCGTTTAGTCCTGTCCGGCTCTTTGCGATTCCATAAACTGTAGCTTACCAGGCTCCTCTGTCCATGGAATTCTGCAGGCAAGAATACTGGAGTGGGTTGCCATTCCCTTCTCCAAAAGCATGTGAAGGGGATCATAAAATAGGTTTTGATTAAAATATGCAAAGAGTAAAAAGAAAGAACACAATAAGATTAGGTGAATATTAGTACCTTGCCCAAGATTATATAGTTTCAAAGAGATAGGTATAAATTCAAACTCAGATCATCATGACCACAGAGCTTCCTCTCTCACTCTCTCTCTCTCTCTCTCTCTCTCTCTTTTTTTTTAAGCCAAGTTACCTGTCTTCCTTATATTCTAATACTGTTTAGGTAAAGCATAATATTCAAAACTGCATTTATCATTGCTCTGGCATTTTTAGTTCTGACTTTTTCATGTACTAACTGAACAGACTTGGGAAGGTTACAGTCTTTCTGGGACTTAGACTCATAATTCATATTACCTGACACATAGGGCAAAAAGGAAGATGAATAATACACTGCATACAAAAGTGTTCTATACTCTTAACCCAACAAAACAACAACAACAAAAAAATAAAACTCAATTGTTTATGACAGATGCATTACTCAATTTTTAAAATGCTGGATAAATTGTAGATCTAAAAGGAATTTTATTTGGCAGTCAAAGGCATTTTCCTTCTATTGCAAAGAAAAGACACTGAAAATTCAAGGATATGGATTAAAAGCTTGCTAGGTTACTGACTAGTAATTTATTGGCTACTGTTTCGGTGCTGTTATTTTGCATTTAAAAGCAAATGGGTTTTAGACCTCCTGACCATATATGAAATATTTATGCAGACTATAAAAATCAAATCCTCAATACCAAGTTCTAAAATGTTCTTTTATAAAGTAGGAAAGTTTTAAAAAGTACACTTTTGATGCAAAATCTGACTTGTTTGAACTCATTTGATAGAAGACACACTTTGAAATGATGTAAGACTATTTGCAATGAAGAACTGACGCTTTTGAACTGTGGTGTTGGAGAAGACTCCTAAGAGTCTCTTGGACTGCAAGGATTCCAACCAGTCCATTTTGAAGGAGATCAGTGCTGGGTGTTCTTTGGAAGGAATGACGCTAAAGCTGAAACCCAGTACTTTGGCCACCTCATGTGAAGAGCTGACCCATTGGAAAAGACTCTGATGGGAGGGACTGGGGGGAGGAGGAAAAGGGGTCGACAGAAGATGAGATGGCTGAATGGCATCACCGACTCAATGGATGTGAATTTGAGTGAACTCCAGGAGCTGGTGATGGACAGCGAGGCCTGGCATGCTATGATTCATGGGGTCACAAAGAGTCGGACACGACTGGACAACTGAACTGAACCTAAGATTATTTTAATTCTACCTTTATAATTAATATTTTAATTAATATATTTTTAGAGAGTTTAATGTAAGTAGAAATTGCTGTCCAAGCCCATGCTGAGAATAGTATACACTATCATGTAAATTTAATCTATTTATTAAATGTGAAAACCTCTCAATTGGAAATATATCTGGCACAAAGTGTTTCAATAAGAGAACTTGGATCAATAAAAATCAAAGTAAACCAGTATCTTCAAAACTCTAATGAAATTAAAGAAGCTCCCAATTGTTACAGTGCTATTCCAAATGAAATATCTGAGCTAGAAATACTCTAATTCACTACTATGTTATAAATGAAACAACTATATCAAGATTGATTTTATTCTTTGCAGCAAAAGATGGAAAAGCTGTATAAAGTCAACTAAAACAGGACCAGGAGCTGACTGTGGCTCAGATCATGAACTCCTTATGACCAAATTCAGACTCAAATTGAAGAAAGTAGGGAAAACCGCAAGACCATTCAGGTATGACCTAAATTAAATCCTTTATGATTATACAGTGGAAGTGAGAAATAGATTTAAAGGCCTAGATCTGATAGATAGACTGCCTGATGAACTATGGAATGAGGTTCATGACATTGTACAGGAGACAGGGATCAAGACCATCCCCATGGAAAAGAAATGCAAAAAAGCAAAATGGCTGTCTGGGGAGGCCTTACAAATAGCTGTGAAAAGAAGAGAGGTGAAAAGAAAAGGAGAAAAGGAAAGATATAAGCATCTGAATGCAGAGTTCCAAAGATAGCAAGAAGAGAAAAGAAAGTGTTTTCAGCGAACAATACTAAGAAATAGAGGAAAAGAACAGAATGGGAAAGACTAGATATCTCTTCAAGAAAATTAGAGATACCAAGGGAATATTTCATGCAAAGATGGGCTCGATAAAGGACAGAAATGGTATGGACCTAACAGAAGCAGAAGACATTAAGAAGAGGTGACAAGAATACACGGAAGAACTATACAAAAAAGATCTTCATGACCAAGATAATCATGATGGTGTGATCACTCATCTAGAACCAGACATCCTGGAATGTGAAGTCAAGTGGGCCTTAGAAAGCATCACTGCTAACAAAGCTAGTGGAGGTGATGGAATTCCAGTTGAACAGTTTCAAATCCTGAAAGATGATGCTGTGAAAGTGCTACACCCAATATGCCAGCAAATTTGGAAGACTCAGCAGTGGTCACAGGACTGGAAAAGGTCAGTTTTCATTCCAATACCAAATAAGGGCAATGCAAAAGAATGCTCAAACTACGACACAATTGCACTCATCTCACATGCTAGTAAAGTAATGCTCAAAATTCTGCAATTCAGGCTTCAGCAATATGTGAACCGTGAACTCCCTGATGTTCAAGCTGGTTTTAGAAATGGCAGAGAAATCAGAGATCAAATTGCCAACATCTGCTGGATCATGGAAAAGGCAAGAGATTTTCAGAAAAACATCTATTTCTGCTTTATTGACTATGCCAAAGCCTTTGACTCTGTGGATCACAATGTGAAGCGAAGTTGCTCAGTTGTGTGTGACTCTTTGTGACCCATGGACTGTAGCCTACAAGCCTCCTCCATCCATGAAATTTTCCAGGCAAGAGTACTGGAGTGGGTTGCCATTTCCTTCTCCAAGGGATCTTCCCTACCAAGGGATTGAACCTGGGTCTCCTGCATTGCAGACAGACACTTTACCTTTTGAGCCACCAGGGAAGCAATTCTGAAAGAGATGGGAATACCAGACCACCTAACCTGCCTCTTGAGAAATCTGTATGCAGGTCAGGAAGCAACAGTTAGAACTGGACATGGAACAACAGACTGGTTCCAAATAAGAAAAAGAGTACGTTAAGGCTGTATATTGTCACCCTGCTTATTTAACTTCTATGCAGAGTACATCATGAGAAACGCTGGACTGGAAGAAACACAAGCTGGAATCAAAATTGCCGGGAGAAATATCAATCACCTCAGATATGCAGATGACACCACCCTTATGGCAGAAAGTGAAAAGGAGCTAAAAAGCCTCTTGATGAAAGTGAAAGAGGAGAGCGAAAAAGCTGGCTTAAAGCTCAACATTCAGAAAACGAAAATCATAGCACCTGGTCCCATCGCTTCATGGGAAATAGATGGGAAACAGTAGAAACAGTGTCAGATTTTATTTTTTTGGGCTCCAAAATCACTGCAGATGGTGACTGCAGCCATGAAATTAAAAGATGCTTACTCCTTGAAAGAAAAGTTATGATCAATCTAGATAGTATATTCAAAAGCAGAGACATTACTTTGCCAACTAAGGTCCGTCTAGTCAAGGCTATGGTTTTTCCTGTGGTCATGTATGGATGTGAGAGTTGGACTGTGAAGAAGGCTGAGCGCCGAAGAATTGATGCTTTTGAACTGTAGTGTTGGAGAAGACTCCTGAGAGTCCCTTGGACTGCAAGGAGATCCAACCAGTCCATTCTGAAGGAGACCAACCCTGGGATTTCTTTGGAAGGAATGATGCTAAAGTTGAAGCTCCAGTACTTTGGCCACCTCATGCAAAGAGTTGACTCATTGGGAAAGACTCTGACGCTGGGACGGATTGAGGGCAGGAGGAGAAGGGGACGACTGAGGATGAGATGGCTGGATGGCATCACTGACTTGATGGACGTGAGTTTGACTGAACTCCGGGAGATGGTGATGGACAGGGAGCCCTGGCGTGTTGTGATTCATGCGGTCGCAAAGAGTCGGACAAGACTGAGCGATTGAACTGAACTGAACTGAGATGAATTCTATTTATTTTTTATTGGAGTACAGGAAAGTGATTCAATTTTACATACATATTTTTTTTTCAGAATCTTTTTCTTAATAAGTTATTACAAAATATTGAGTAGAGTTCCCTTTTCTGTGGAACAGGTCCTTGTTGATTATATATATATATATATATATATATATATATATATGTGTGTGTGTGTGTGTGTATATGTATGTATATATATATATATATATATATATAGTGTGTGTGTTTAGATTAATATCAAACTTTGAATATGTTATATTTGATAATTTTTAAAAGAGAACTGACCAAAAGACTGTTAGAGATTATTGTGGAACTGTGGCTTTTATTTTTAGATATGTAGGGAAATTTCTAAACTCCAGGAGCAATGGGTCATCGTTCAGTTTAGATAACAGAAAGGAGAGGAATGGGTGGACTGTACCATGCATGAGCATTCACCCATATCTTAATGGATATGCTAATTTGTCCTGTATATTAAATATTAAATCAATTAATTTCTACTTTTTAGACAGTATAGCAGAGAAGGCAATGGCACCCACTCTAGTACTCTTGCCTGGAAAATCCCATGGACGGAGGAGCCTGGTAGGCTGCGGTCCATGGGGTCGCTAAGAGTCGGACACTACTGAGCAACTTCATTTTCACTTTTCACTTTCATGCATCGGAGAAGGAAATGGCAACCCACTCCAGTGTTCTTGCCTGTAGAATTCCAGGGACTGGGGAGACTGGTGGGCTGCGGTCTATGGGGTCGCACAGAGTCGGACACAACTGAGGTGACTTAGCAGCAGCAGGAGACAGTATAGATAAAAATGGTATGTCTAAAAGAGGAATGATAATATTTATAAATCCCCAAGGCCTTTGAACTTGTACTTAACTATGACACGTAATGAGGGTAGTTTATAAAGATTTGAGTATCTGAAATTTTGTAGTCTGGCTTCAATTTAATCAGTATTTTTCCTAGGAAATTTTTTGATAGCTACTTAAACAGGGACAATTATTCTAATCACACTCAGAATATAGCATAAATAAAAATAAAGTCATAAAAACAACACAAACATTCTGCTTATCTTTGAGATTTAAATCATGAATATTTGTAATTTTCTCTATGTTTGATTCAATGTAAAAGAAAAATGCTATCTACATTTCACTGTAGGGAGTATAAATACATCTAGATGGAAAAATTACTTTGAAAATATGAAAAATTATATAAATAGAATGTCTCATATGTCAATAATTTTAATATAGAAAATATTGGTAAATTATACACTGAAGTAATTAATTCCTAGCTCTGGATTCCTAACTAATGGCAAAACAATAATGATACTTGCATAATAATTTTAGTTTAAATATTAAAAATTACATTAGAAGGTATCCCAAATGCTTTGGTTACACTTACTGATAGATTTATAGTAATGTGATTTTATGTTAATATTAACACATATTTTACCAGTCTTATGCCAAGGGCATTAAAGTCAGGAGACCCATAACGAGTCTACTCTGTATAAGTTAAAATATATCACAGATCAATGGAAATATCTCACTTTTTAAGTCTTAAATATCAGTGAGAATTAGGAATTTGGTAATTGAGTTATGATAGACTTTTTGTCCAGAGAAGGCAATGGCACCCCACTCCAGTACTTTTGCCTGGAAAAGCCCATGGATGAAGGAGCCTGGTAGGCTGTCGTCCATGGGGTCGCTAAGAGTTGGAACCAACTGGCTGGCTTCACTTTCACTTTTCACTTTCATGCATTGGAGAAGGAAATGGTAACCCACTCCAGAGTTCTTGCCTGCAGAATCCCAAGGATGGGGGAGCCTGGTGGGCTGATGTCTGTGGGGTTGCATAGAGTCAAACACGACTGAAGTGACTTAGCAGCAGACCTTCTGTCATCATATGAATTAAAATTCAAGTTCAAAAAATCACAACATATTTATTCTAAGACTGTATATAAAACATTGTTGTTCAGTTACTAGATTGTACCCCACTTTTTGTGACCCAATGGACTGTAGTCCACTAGGCTGTTCTGCCTATGAGATTATCCAGGCAATAACACTAGAGTAAATTGCCATTTCCTTCTCCAGGGGATCTTCCCAGATCAGAGATAGAACTTATGTCTCTTGCTTTGGCAGACAGATTTTATCACTGAGCCACTAGGGAAGCCTCATACATAAAGCATACATCATTAAAAAGGTGAATGCCTACTCAAGAGATGCTTGAATATGGACCCTTATAATCCTTGGTAGTAGTTGTATCTTTGGAAAGTTTACTTACTCCTGGAGTTAGTTTCCTTCTTAGTAAAATAAGATTCATTAGAATTACTTGAAATTATTGAGAGCTTTTGTGAAATAATATTAGATACAGCTCAGTATTTGACAGGCTTCCCTGGTGGCTTAGATGATAAAGCAACTGCCTACAATGTGGGATACCCGGGTTTGATCCCTGGGTTGGGAACATCCCCTGGAGAAGGAAATGGCAACCCACTCCAGTACTCTTGCCTGGAAAATTCCATGGATGGAGAAGCCTGGTAGGCTACAGTCCATGGAGTCACAAAGAGTTGGACACAACTGAGAGACTTCACTTTCACTTTCAGTATTTGACACACACAAACCAGAAATTGATTGTTTTGAATTTTTAATGTATGTTTTATATTTTTTTTCCTTTTTCTTTCCTGTTCATCTTCAGCCCTCAACATATACTGTGAAACAGCTTGTCTGGCCTGGACCATATACTTGGTTAATATCTTCCAGAACTTCATATCCACTCAAGAAAAAACTGTGGGCCTCACAATGATGCACACATTTAACATAAGGATTGCAGAAGACTGTGATGATGGGAAAGATTGAGGGCAGGAGAAGAAGTGGGCAATGGAGGATAAGATTTGGATGGCTTCATCAACTCAGTGGGCATGAGTTTGAGCAAACTCTGGGAGACAGTGAAGGACAGGAAAGCTTGGCCTAATGTAGTCCATGGGGTCCCAAAGAGTCCAACACGACTGAATGACTGAACAACAACATCAACAAAAACATCAGGGTTGGGAGGGGCTCTAAAGTTATGTTACCTTACCCATGTGATGTCTGAATTTGTATTAAGAAATCAGTTGCTGAACACAAATGACTAAAGCTTTTAAAAATACTTTCACAATGGAGTATTACTCAGCCGTTAAAAGGAATACATTTGAATCAGTTCTAATGAGGTGGATGAAACTGGAGCCTATTATACAGAGTGAAGCAAGCCAGAAAGAAAAACACCAATACAGTATACTAACGCATATTTATATGGAATCTAGAAAGATGGCAACGATAACCCTGTATGCGAGACAACAAAAGAGATACAGATGTATAGAATAGTCTTTTGGACTCTGTGAGAGAGAGAGAGGGTGGGATGATTTGGGAGAATGGCATTGAAACATGTATAATATCATATATGAAACAAATAGCCAGTCCAGGTTCGATCTGTGATACTGGATGCTTGGGGCTGGTGCACTGAGATGACCCAGAGGGATGGTACAGAGGGATGGTACAGGGAGGGAGGAGGGAGAGGGGTTCAGGATGGGGAACACGTGTATACCTGTAGCAGATTCATGTTGATGTATGGCAAAACCAATACAATATTGTAAAGTAATTTACCTCCAATTAAAATAAATAAATTTATTAAAAAAATAAACAGAAAAAATACTTTCAAAAAATGTTTATAGTGGGAGTGAACATCATTATCTAATGCTTGAAATGCTCTTATCTGTTACTCAAAGTACTAGCACATATCAGGCAACATGAAATCAAGATTAAGGACATTATATTCAGCCAGTTCTGGAATAATATGTATCTCCACTTTTGGAAAACAGAGATACATATGTTGTAGGTTTGCAGTCTATAGCAAATAAGCTGTAATGTTTAGAGTTCATATAATTTACAATATCACTACTACTACTACTAAGGCCAAATATTTATTTCAGTGCTCATCTTCCTAGCAGTCTTTTCCTTTGGAGTTTATAATTTTATAAATTTTTTAAAAAGTATTTAATTTTACTAAACTGTTGCTAAAATTATCTGTTCTTATTACAATAAAATAGTGCCTGATCTATTGATTATTACACATACACATTCTTTTTTTAAAAAATACTTTTTGCATCTATAGGTAAGATTTATGTAAAATAATTTGAATTTTCTGTACATAAATGTGCTTAGAAAAAATAAGACAAATGTTCCACTGTCCCTTAAGATCTGTAAATTAAACTCTAGACAAAATATATGGGAGTCAATAATGCAGTGAAAAATATACTTTGAGATGATATGATAGCTATTACAGATAGAATTTTTGGGAACTGATCTGAGAAATGAAGGTGAAGAAAATTTGCCTCTTGATAATATTTACATTTAACTTACAAAGACTTTGTAATAAATATTAATTTTGAGTACTATTTTGAATGAAAAGCTGAACATTATGGAAATCAAATTGAAAAGATTTTAGAAGTATTCTGGTCCACAAATAATGTCCAGTGCTTTGGGATTTCAAGGTGATCATATTTAGTTTGGAATTTTTCAAAGTAAGCTTTCTGTCACCTTTCTATAAAAAAAAAAATCTACATCTGTCACCAGAACCATCATATTTCATTGTACATGTAATTTATTTTATAATAAAGAAAAACATAGGGATTTTCAGTAATTTTAGTGTTTCAACTAAAGACTAAAAGCCTCATATTTATTCCTTTGAGAAATCTAGTAGAAACTAGGGAATTAAGTTTAGCATTTTTAAAATATAAAATACTTCAAATTATGCCCATGTGATAGTATAGATCACTGAACTTTCACAAACTTTACGCCTGTGTAACCTCTTTAAACAACAGAATGGTTCTAAATAGGAAAAGGAGAACATCAAGGCTGTATATTGTCACCCTGCTTATTTAACTTATATGCAGAATACATCGTGGGAAACGCTGGGCTGGTGGAAGCCCAAGCTGCAATCAAGATTGCCGGGAGAAATATCAATAACCTCAGATATGCAGATGACACTACCCTTATGGCAGAAAGTGAAGATGAACTAAACAGCCTATTGATGAAAGTGAAAGAGGAGAGTGAAACAGTTGGCTTAAAGCTCACCGTTCAGAAAACTAAGATCATGGAATCTGGTCCCATCACTTCATGGCAAATAGATGGAGAAACAGTGGAAACAGTGTCAGACTTTATTTGGGGAGGGCTCCAAAATCACTGAAGATGGTGATTGCAGCCATAAAATTAAAAGACACTTACCCCTGGGAAGGAAAATGATGATCAACATAGATAGCATATTTAAAAGCAGAGATATTACTTTGCCAACAAAAGTCTGTCTAGTCAAGGCTATGGTTTTTCCAGTGGCCATGTATGAATGTGAGAGTTGGACTGTGAAGAAAGCTGAGAGCCAAAGAATTGATGCTTTTGAACTGTGGTGTTGGAGAAGTCTTGAGAGTCCCTTGGACTGCAAGGAGATACAGCCAGTCCATTCTGGAGGAGATCAGTCCTGGGTGTTCTTTGGAAGGAATGAAAGCTGAAACTAAAGCTGAAACTCCAGTACTTTGTCCACCTCATGTGAAGAGCTGACTCATTGGAAAAGACTCTGATGCTGGGAGGCATTGGGGGCAGGAGGAGAAGAGGACAACAGAGGATGAGATGGCTGGATGGCATCACTGACTCGATGGACGTGAGTTTGAGTGATCTCTGAGAGTTGGTGATGAACAGGGAGGCCTGGTGTGTTGCAGTTCAGGGGATCGCAGAGTCAGACACGACTGAGTGCCTGAACTGAACTGAACTGAACCTCTCTAAATTAAAAAAATATATATATTACTAACACCACAGAAGCCACTTCTTTCTTTCTAGTCAGTAACCCGTACCTTTAAAGTTTATATTGACTTCTAACAAAGTATTTATCTCCTCCTGTTTTTTACGCTCTATAAATACAATCATATAGCATGCACACTTTCATGTTTGCCTTTACTTATTTGATTTTATGTTTGTGACCCTTTATTTTCATCTCAGCATGCCATTTCATTACATGTCATAATTCATTTATTTTTCCAGTGTCCATGTAAAATTGTTTAGTTTTCAGCTTGGACCTATGACAAATAATAAACTCATAAACAGTCTCATATGGATTTCTCATGAACACATGCATAATTTTCTGTTGAATATCTATTTAGACTTGGATTCACTAGGTCCTAGTGTAGAGCCAAAACTGACTGGACTAGCTAGATCTGTGACCTGATGCTTCACGTTGCAAGTCCTTCTCTTTCTGTGTGTTTTTCCTTTCTTTCTTTCTTTAGGGAATGATTCCTTTGCACCTAATTGCTTAAAGTAACACATCTTAGTTAAAGCTCTGTCAAGCATCTGGTGTTTTTCCTCTTTGAAACACTACCTACTACTCTTCTTCTTTGTAAGCAGTCTTCACTCCAGAAGAGAAAGTCATGTAGGATAACCCCGGAGACAATTATTTAAATGTAATTTGAATGCAAATAGTATTCACAATTAATATTTATTACAAATTCTTTGTAAGTTAAATGCAAATTTTATCCAAAGGCAAATTTTCTACACCTTCATTTCTCAAATCAGTTCCCAATAATTCTATATGTAATAGCTATTATATCATCTCAAAGTATATTTCACTGCCTGGCCCCTTCCCTGATCCTTATCAAGAACCCTATTTTGAGCTAACGTTGACACAGTCTTGAGGGCACTAGCTTGCTTTGCCCTCTTTTGACAGGCAAATAAATAAAGCTACTCTTTACTTCTTTACCTGAAACTGTCTCGGTGATTTTGATTTGGTGCCAGTGCACAAAGAACAAAATTTCAGCAGCAATAGTTTTTTTTTTTTTTTTTTTTAGTCAGACTAGGTAGAAATTGCCAAACAGCTTTTCCAAGTGGTTGTATCAATTGTATCTCACTGGCAGCCTGTGATTGGTTTTATTTATCCACATTCTAAAATTCACTTTACTCTTCATTTATATGTTTATTTATAATCTATCAATATTTATATCTATTTTGTATTTTAGTTTATAATCTCCATCCCATGCTATATGTTGTGGTGTCACATTGTGCTTTTGGTGGTGGTGTTGTATTACTCTTTAATTTTTTCTAAAACTAAGGAGACAGAATCATTGCATATACTTGCTGGCTTATTTGATATTCTCTTTGGAAAAATGCATTCTCAACTATCATGCCCATTTTTATTGGATTGTTTGACTTTTAATTTTGGTTTTTGAAAGCTGGCTTATTTTCTGATTTTTTATATCATATGTGTGAATTGGAAGTTTTCCCTCTCATTTTGTGAAGTACTTTTCTAATATCAGGTGTTTTTAAAACAGATGTAATAAATTTTAATATATTAAACTACATATTTTATCTTCATGATTTTGATTGCTTTAAAAGGGAGCTATTTTAAGGCAGGTCTATGACTTTTCTTCTAGAAGCTTCATGATGTTACCATCTGAATTTGTATCTACAATTTATCAGGAATTTACTTTTGTATATAATGCATGATAAAAATCCAGATTTATCTCTTTTTTTTCCCATATGGACATCAAGTTAGTCCAGAACAATTATTAGAATGACCATTTCTCTAATTTATGCCAGAGTCATTGTTATGAATTATATGAATGGGTGATTTTTTTCTAGAATCTATTCTACATGTTGGTCTAATTGTTAATCTTCATGTCACTATCATACTTCCTTGAGTGATATAGCTTTATATTTTCATCTTGATGATCATGAGGAGCTTAATTTTTGTTCACTTTAATGTAAGGATTTTATATATCCTTTTTTAAAAGCAACTGTTTGCCCCAAAATATTATGTAGTTCTGCAGGAAATAAACAGCTAATATCTGAGATCATTATCATCGCTAAGCCAGTTGAACTTTATGGTTCAAATGAACACAGTATGGAAAATACTGGTAGAAAAATGTAAAGGAATGAAGAAAAGTTTTACCATGTCTTGGAGAAGCCTGTGTGATTTTCAGTTTCCACATGTCAATGTTAAATGGTTTATCTGTATATATAGTACTGGAAAATACTAGGGCTGGGATGATGGTCGTGATTCAATACAAGAATTTCTCCCTCAGTGTCAGCACTGTAGCATCACAACAAACTGTGAAGGGTTCTCAAAGCCAGAGAAATGGAGCTGTCAAGCAACAATCTTAACTGCATCTATTGTTTGAGAGTAGACCTCATGGCAGGTGTTTCTATAAGGTATCAGCCAACAATAATTATAGAGTAATTATAGAATTGAAACATATTTCTCATTAAATGATTTAGATCTAGTCCTCAAATAATTTCTCAACTATTTAATATAAATATACACGGAATAAAAACACATGTGAATACTCATTGTTCCATTTACCCACCCTCATTGCACATGCACACATCTGTGTAAACACATAAATACATGTACACACATTGCTAAGGATGATATCTTTAAGAAAATCATAGGGAATATAAAAATGAGACATTTCCTAACAGGACTGATTTTCCTAAATTGTGAGAAATCACATATTGCTTACCCCTTTTCATTAAGGCTAAATTCTTAAAAATTAAATTTCATCTGAGAGCAAAATCTCCAAAACAATTGCTGCTGCTACTGCTGCTGCATCACTTCAATCATATCCGAATATGTGCGACCCTGTAGATATCAGCCCAACAAGATCCCCCATCCTTGGGATTCTCCGGGTAAGAACACTGGAGTGGGTTCCCATTTCCTTCTCCAATGCATGAAAGTGAAAAGTGAAAGTGAAATCACTCAGTGGTGTCCAACTCTTTGCGACCCCATAAGGCTGCAGCCTACCAGGCTCCTCCGTCCATGGGATTTTCCAAGCAAGAGTACTGGAGTGGGTTGCCATTGCCTTCTCTGAAACAATGGCTAATCATTTCCAAATTTTGTAAAAGTCAAGCAAACTACCTCCAATTGAGATTATCATGTAATGAAAGACTTAGATATTATAAAATTGATTTTCAATTTGGTCATGGATATATTTAATGCTTTTAAAAAATATGTGTATTCTTCAGAATTACATAACCCTCATGTGAATTTTTCAGAAGCTATATTCTATCTGCTTTATTGTTCTAGAAATATCTTCCAGAATTGTTACTGTTTCTAATGCCAGCATTCTTAAATTAATAGCTTAATTATTGTTACTAACAATAATATAGCTATTTTAAAAGATACAAACAATATTATTAGTCACTCTCTTTAATTTTCATGTGAAGATGCACGTTAGAGTATTTTCTTTTAAATTTGGAAAAGATATTGGATATGTCAATAGCTTATTTATATCTGCGGGCATTTTAATTTGTGTATCTTATTCCTACTAATAGAGTTCCTTCCATTTATCCAGAAAATCTTTAGTATAACTACTCATATTCTATCAGTTTTATATTCTCTTTAATGCTTTTATATATATATCCATGTAGGGATTTTGACTATTTTGAGAATTATAAGTTTATATTTGGTACTGATTCTTTGTTCAGTGTTTTACCTTTATGAATAGATTTAGCTGATTTCCTGTATTTGTAAAGTTTTCTATATTTGTTAATATAAAACAACTATTATGATTTTTATAATTATAATTGTATAATTATAATATACATTGCAATATTTTCTATATTTGCTAGCAAGTTTATATTATGGGAACTTTTTCTTTGATAATTGTCAAACATCTGAAAATTTATATAGAAACTACTGTAATATGTTAAATGCTTATAATTGATTCAGTGAAAAGTTTCTTATTTTTCTTATAGATTTTAAAATAAACATCTATTTCTTTTACAAATATAGCTCTTGGATTATATCTGAATCTATATATGAATTTGCATCTTCCAAGCCATCAAAATAGTATATCTTTATATTTATTTGAGGCTTCCCTGGTGACTCAGTTGGTAAAGAATCTGCTTATAGTTCAGGAGATCAACTGCACTGCAACTGATCTGCAACTGATCTGGATTCCATCCCTGGATCAGGAAGATCCCCTGGAAAAGGAAATGGTGACCCACTGCAGTGTTCTTGCCTGGAGAATCCCATGGACAGAAGAGCCTAACAGGCTACAGTCCATGGGGTTGCAAGAGTCTCACATGAATCAGTGACTAAACCAGCACATACATTTATTTTGATTTTTTATTTCTTTCATCATTATTTTATTCAGCAACAGGTCTTACATGTACTTTGTTGGATTCTTACCTAAGTATAATTTTTCATAAACTTTCTAACTGATTCGTTCTGTCCTGATCACCTACATAAAAGCTCCATGGATTACTTTCCCAAACTTTGCATCACATTTCTTTGCTTTTTTTCCTGAAGTCTTACCATTATGTGTTATATAATATATTTTTCTCTCTCTCCCATTTATATATAAAATCCTCCTGAATCAAGTTTTTTTTTGTTGTTGTTATGTTTTGCTTTTTAACAGTATATAGAAGACTTCCTGATGGGTGGTAGTTGCTTGATAGATATTTGTTGAATGAAGTAATAGCTGAGAAAAAGGCAAGAAAAAAATAAAAGTGTGCAATGATTTTTCAGTAAGTTGGCAAAAAATAATGAGAAGAAATTAATGTATCTTATAGCTCAGAGTTTAAAAATATCACTGTGGCATATGGGGTAGTGTCAAAGTTTTCATTTTGACCAATGTATTTTATTTACACTTGTAATGCATCAACGCTTGGAACAAGTGTGAGAAGTTTATATCTCCATTGACCCATGAATGCTATTTTTGGAAATGCATGAACAGCCATTCATGTTGAAATATAATGAGGGATATTAAAGAGTCAGCCCAAATTTGGCTGAACATGCAGGATTTTTTAGAGCCCACAAAACCAGACAAATAAATTTAGAATAATGTCTAACATCTTTACAATAACATATCTTAAATTTTATTTTTTCCTACAAGACTATGTACTCATCCAAGTAACTGACTTTGCTTTAGGTAAACTTACTTTGGAAAATTATTGAGACATTACTTGAAGAATCATAGATTTTCCTGTTTGAAAGAGCATTAATTGATTTTTTTCATATACCTTTTAGTCCTATCAAATTTCTGATAAAATAAGCATCCGATTTATGATAATAATTAACATTTATATTGTAATTGTTTCAAACTCTCTTGTAAATTCCATTATATATGCATTATTCATAATCTATTGGGTTGGCCAAAAAGTTCCTTTTGTTTTTAATTAAAAATAAAAGACACACTTTTCATTTCCACTAATAACTTTATTGAACAACATATTCACAGCTTTGTTCCACTACTTTCTGCCATTTTGCCTGCAACTTCATAATTCCATCTTCCCAAAACTTTTTAAATTTTTGAGCAAAGAACTAGTCCAGGTGCCTTTTACAGTCTTCCAGGGAATTGCAAGTTTTTCTATTAAGAGAGTTTAAAATTACTAGAGCTCATCAATGAATATAGTAAAGTTGCAGGATATAAAATCAACACACAGAAATCCCTTCATTCCTATACACGAATAATGAGAAAGTAGAAAAAGAAATTAAGGAAACAATTCCACTCACCATTGCAACGAAAAGAATAAAATACTTAGGAATATATCTACCTAAAGAAACTAAAGACCTATATATAGAAAACTATAAAACACTGATGAAAGAAATCAAAGAGGACACTAATAGATGGAGAAATATACCATGTTCATGGATCGGAAGAATCAATATAGTGAAAATGAGTATACTACCCAAAGCAATTTACAAATTCAATGCAATCCCTATCAAGCTACCAGCCACATTTTTCACAGAACTAGAACAAATAATTTCAAGATTTGTATGGAAATACAAAAAACCTCGAATAGCCAAAGCAATCTTGAGAAAGAAGAATGGAACTGGAGGAATCAACTTGCCTGACTTCAGGCTCTACTACAAAGCCACAGTCATCAAGACAGTATGGTACTGGCACAAAGACAGACACATAGATCAATGGAACAAAATAGAAAGCCCAGAGATAAATCCACACACATATGGACACCTTATCTTTGACAAAGGAGGCAAGAATATACAATGGAGTAAAGACAATCTCTTTAACAAGTGGTGCTGGGAAAACTGGTCAACCACTTGTAAAAGAATGAAACTAGATCACTTTCTAACACCGCATACAAAAATAAACTCAAAATGGATTAAAGATCTAAATGTAAGATCAGAAACTATAAAACTCCTAGAGGAGAACATAGGCAAAACACTCTCAGACATAAATCACAGCAGGATCCTCTATGATCCACCTCCCAGAATTCTGGAAATAAAAGCAAAAATAAACAAATGAGATCTAATTAAAATTAAAAGCTTCTGCACAACAAAGGAAAATATAAGCAAGGTGAAAAGACAGCCTTCTGAATGGGAGAAAATAATAGCAAATGAAGCAACTGACAAACAACTAATCTCAAAAATATACAAGCAACTTCTGCAGCTCAATTCCAGAAAAATAAACGACCCAATCAAAAAATGGGCCAAATAACTAAATAGACATTTCTCCAAAGAAGACATACGGATGGCTAACAAACACATGAAAAGATGCTCAACATCACTCATTATTAGAGAAATGCAAATCAAAACCACAATGAGGTACCACTTCACACCAGTCAGAATGGCTGCGATCCAAAAATCTGCAAGCAATAAATGCTGGAGAGGGTGTGGAGAAAAGGGAACCCTCCTACACTGTTGGTGGGAATGCAAACTAGTACAGCCACTATGGAGAACAGTGTGGAGATTCCTTAAAAAATTGCAAATAGAACTACCTTATGACCCAGCAATCCCACTTCTGGGCATACACACCGAGGAAACCAGAATTGAAAGAGACACATGTACCCCAATGTTCATCGCAGCACTGTTTATAATAGCCAGGACATGGAAACAACCTAGATGTCCATCAGCAGATGAATGGATAAGAAAGCTGTGGTACATATACACAATGGAGTATTACTCAGCAGTTAAAAAGAATTCATTTGAATCAGTTCTGATGAGATGGATGAAACTGGAGCCGATTATACAGAGTGAAGTAAGCCAGAAAGAAAAACACCAATACAGTATACTAACACATATATATGGAATTTAGGAAGATAGCAATGACGACCCTGTATGCAAGACAGGGAAAGAGACACAGATGTGTATAACGGACTTTTGGACTCAGAGGGAGAGGGAGAGGGTGGGATGATTTGGGAGAATGACATTCTAACATGTATACTATCATGTAAGAATTGAATCGCCAGTCTATGTCTGACGCAGGATGCAGCCTGGTTGGGGCTGGTGCTTGGGGATGACCCAGAAAGATGTTCTGGGGAGGGAGGTGGGAGGGGGGTTCATGTTTGGGAATGCATGTAAGAATTAAAGATTTTAAAATTTAAAAAATAAAAAACTAAAATTAAAAAAAATTAAAAAATAAAAAAAAATAAATAAAAAATAAAAAAAAAGAGAGTTTTGTAAAGGCCAAAATAAATGGAAATCTGGAGGTATAATGTCTGATGAATTAGATGAACTTCCCAGCCACGCTGTAATGGCTTTTGCTTTGTCATCAAACAAATATGCACACTTGTGTTATACTAATGAAAGATTATATATTTTCTATTGACTCATTTTGGATGATTTCATAAAGTGCTACTTTCAGTTGGTCAACCTGAGAGAAATGCTTGTTGGATTTTGGTTTTCCAGGAAGCATTCATGATGGAGGACTCCCATCCAGTACCAAGATACACAGCGTCACTTCTTTGGATGAAGACCTGCCTTTGATGTGATCGGTAGTAGTTCATTTTGTTTGCCCCATGACCTATTCTGTTCCCCATTGTTGTACAATCCCCGTTTTGCGCTGCCTGCCACCATTTATCTTAAAACCAGAATGCTTTTTTTATATTTAAGTAAGGTTTCTTTCAATTAACCTATGTGGAATTCAAACATCAAAGCAATTATTAAAACAAAGCTGGCTCAAATGCTTTCCAACCCTTGATTTGAATATTTTGGGTATGCCAGCTATCTCCCACATGATATAGCATTGATTTTTCTCAATTAATGTCTTGATTTGATCCCTATCAACTTAAGGGCTTCCGTGATAGCTCAGAGGTTAAAATGTCTGCCTGCAATGCAGGAGACCTGGATTCGATCCCTGGGTTGAAGGAAATGGCAACCCACTCCAGTATTCTTGCCTGAAGAATCCCATGGTTGGAGGAGCCTGGTCCATGGGCTACAGTCCATGGGGTTGCAAAGAGTCGGACATGACTGAGTGAGTGAGTTAATTAATTAATAAACTTAAACCAGTCTACTAGACCTTGCAGCAGCATTGTTGAATGAGGAATCTCAAGCACAAAACTTCACAAACCATTTTTGACACATTCAATCAATCATCACATCTTCTCCATACACTGCACAAATATTTTTTGTGTGTTTCAATTGTGTTTTTACCTTTCTTGAAATAATAAAGCATACTATACTGAAAGTGTTTCTTTTTAAAATTCTACCTTCAATATTAAAATGGCTGCACAAGATTCATTACTTCTGATTTTTTTTAATTCACACTAATATGACAGCTATCACATCACAATGCAATCTAACGAAAGTGTGTCAAATGAAGTTAAAGCTAAGAACTGCTAGCATCATTTTAAGGAAAAAAAAAAAACAAATAAAACTTTTGTCCAACACAATGTTTACCGCTATTTACTTATAACATAGGTGTAATCATTATTATCACTTTATAGATGAATACTGCTGTGCATGGCAATATGTATTTCTCAGTGGTTTAGATAACATTCAGTTCACAGTAGACAAATCAGTTTGCCTGGTAATTTGATGGCCCATGGTTAAGCATTTAGTCTCTACTAAGTTCCACTAGGAAGCCAAGAACTGTTTCTCAAGAAAGAGAGCAGAGATCTGTGGAGTAACAGAGAGTTTTGCTAATAAAGTGCTAAGGGCCTAAATTCAGATTCCTCCATAAAGGTCTATTAAATGCTACAAACACCATTTCTATCTGCCACTGATACTTCAAGTACCATTGACTCTGCTGGATCAAATGACCTGAATGGCAAAACCGCTTGCATTATGGTCTGGACTGTTGTACTGTCTTCCCTTTTTCTGGTCCCCATTTAAATCTACCAGTGTTTCAGGGAATTTTGCAAATGGGCCAGAGTAACATACTCCAATGAAGAATATGTTGTCTCCAAAATTCAAAGAGGCCCAATAGGCATGGGTCTCCTTTTTTGGTTATAGAAGGATCAGATGCAGCTACTTATCCTTCACCTTTGTAGGGATATCTTCACTTTCCTTACATTATTAAACTCCTAGAAATTTTAGTAAGGTAGAAGATCCTTGATTTTTTAAATTTATTTTATTTCAACAGTCACGAATATCTTAGAAATAGGTCTAAATTAGTTGTTACTTCTTGTTCACTAATTCCAGTCAGCATACTCTTATCAGTGTAACAGAGGAATGTGACATCTCAGAGAAAGGAAAGCCAATCAAGAGCCTTACAACCTAATTTAGAGCCTATGTCTAGAGAGCTTGTATATCCATGAGGAAGGAGAATAAAAATATATTGCTCAACTTACAATATTACTTGATTTACAAGCTATAAGCAAACAGCTTCTGGTGTTTGTTTGTTTGTTTTAACATGGGTAGATTTTTAAAAAGCATCTGCAAGATCAATAGCCGTATATCAAGTACAAGAGAATCTGTTATTTGCTCAGGTAATAAATACACATCTGGCACCAATAAAAATACAACTGGAGTAATCACCTGGATAAGCTTATGATAATATAATATTGTTCCCAATATGCATCTGTCTTCCACACTGGACACATAGGCCTGTTGAATGGAAATGTCATAAAATCATCACCCCTTCAATTTCTTCATGGTACTATTAATCTCTGTAAACTTTCAAGGAATGCACTTTTACATTTTATTTACTGTTTTCCTAGGTTGAGGCAGTTCTAGTAGCTTCCACTTGGCCTTTCTCACATAATAGCTCTCATTTTTCATGTCAGGAAACCAGTTGGGGATTTTGATAACCACTCAATATGTCTATTACAATTTTACATTGCTTAACTGAGTAAATAACTTCAAAATGGGTCTGATGACCCACGGGACTCACTCTGAGATGTATCTGAACTAATACTTAGTTAACCAACTGATTGCTATAAACCACTCTTACTGGTTGACCACAGTGGCATTTAGTTTCTCATGGAATTAATGTTAATTCATAGTTAGTGTCCAGTAGTCCCCAAAAGGTTTGATCATTTCCTCTTCCCCAATGCAGTTACCCATGTAGTAGACCAAAGGTCATTTTCAGGAAAACTGTGAGAAAGATTAAAAGTATAAATTTTGGTTGTGTACTGAAGTCTTTTCTGAAGGAGATCTAGCCTCCCCTTCCTTCAAGGGGCTTAAGACTGAGAATTGACTCAAGGGCCATGACTCATGGTTGTTATGATTCAGCTTAAACTTATGTTCACTTGGCCTGCAATTTTTCTGCTTATATAGATCAAGAAATATTTTGGCAGACTTTCTATCAATTTCATTTGGGGAACAATGTAATTAAGTAGCCAATAACGAAGTTCCGTGCAAGTCAGATCAAAACAGAACAGGACCATGTGGAGCTCCTGGGTACAGAAGATTTCCTCTGTCCCCTATTTCTTATATGTAGGAAATAGGTTTTCCTGACCTTGTTGAGTTTCAAAGGACAGACTAAAACAATTGTTAATCAGGGAAGGAGTGTTGAGACAAGGGAGGGATAGTCAGAAAATAATAGTGAAGGCTTTGTTGGTGGCTCAGTAGTAAATAATACACTTGCCAATGCAGGAGACACAGATTCGATCCCTGATCCAGGAAAATTCCACATACTGTGGAGCAACTCAGCCTGTGCACAGAAACTATTGAGCCTGTGCTCTAGAGCCCAGGAGCCACAACTATTGAGCCTATGTGCCACAACTACTGAAACCCAAGTGTTCTAGTGCCTGTGTTCCAAAAGAGAGGCCACTGCAATGAGAAACCCATGCACCTCAATTAGAGAGTAGCCCTTGCTTGTTGTAACTAGAGAAAAGCCCACACAGCAATGAAGACCCAGCACAGCCCAAAATAAAATAAATAAATAAAATTATTTAAATAAGAAAAAAAAAGAAAAAAAAATAGTACAGCTTCAGGAAAAAATTCTGAGCGATACACATAACAGTCTCTTTTAACTCTTCTACAGAACTAAAACCCCTAACAAATGGAAGATGAACTGCTTGATTAAGCAATCTGTATTCCAGAAAGAAGGTCATAGTTTGTATCCTAGAGAACTACAAAAGGTCATTAAGAGATCATCTGAGGCTAGATTAAAAGAATGCAAGTCCTGCACACACTGATCCTTACCAACAAACCTGCCCTTGAACCATTACTATAAAATTCCTCACCAAATCCCCCTGGGTTGGGATACAGTTTTTGAGGAATTGATTTTGTTGTGTCCTCCTATGCCTGGAAAAGCAATAAAGCTATTCTTTTATACTTCACCCAAAACTTCTATCTCTGAGATTTGACTTGGCACCAGTGCACAGAGGCTGAAAGTTTGGCATAAAAACAATTTTGATTGCTGTTTTCACTCTTCTGTCCACTAGGGTAATTATGACCTTCTTGCCTTTGTGGTCCAGTGCCACCACTTGGGCCCTGTGACTCAGGGATCTAATTTCTCTTATTGTATTTAGATAGCCTAATTCAGAGTCTGTAGTTTTCACTGGAAGATCAGGGCTACAGAGAAAAGAGATCACAGAGCATTTCAAGGACTTGAAAAGTGGTAAGAGCCTTCTGGACCCTACTAGTGTAAGTGAGTGTAAGTAAGTTAAATGAAAAATCCACACTAATGTGCCAACCCTCTAAGACTTTGTTTTCTGTTCTCTACATTAAACCAAGTCATGCCCGGCCTTTCTAACTCATTCACTATGAGCCACTTTTTGGTTCATGTTTCAGTCAAGCAACCAGCCAGTGAGAACACTTTCTAACTCTAACAGAACAGTAAATACAGAATCTCTGCTCAATGAGACTGAGAGGGTAACAGGCAGGAAGGCCAGGGGTCTCCAAATGGAGGAAATAGGGTACAAGTGTCAGACATTTTTTTTTTTTACCTCTCCCTTAAGCAGCAGGAGGAAACAAACTACAAGTGTCAGATATTTTTTCCTTCTCTATACAAAATTAAAAGGAGGTTTCTCTTAAAATTTTGTGTTGCCATGATGACACCTGGTTCCATCTAAACTTTTCTCAAACCTTGAGCTAATCAACACATTTTTCTTATGGAAATATTTTTCTTAATCTATGTTAATGAAACTATGTATTTGCTTTGGAATTTGCCTTTCTTCAAAATGGTTCCACCTAAGACTATTTTTTTTTTTCTTTTCTCAAACCTTGGGCTGATAATAGCTTAACAAACCAGGATTCATATCAACTGTTTTATGGCTGAGGGATGACCCCCCTTGTGCCATCATATCTCAAAAATGTATAGTGTGGGAGAGGGGCCTGGTGAAACTCCCTCAGCCTTGAGGTGTATCACTTATCTGATTGATAGCCTTCTAACAGACATAAAACAGTTGCTAAAACTAGCAAGGTGGCCACTCTTTCTGCCCCCTTCAGATGATTATGTTGGAAGCTTTATCTCTTTTACACTTTAATAAAACTTTATTACCCAAAAAGTTCTGAGTGATCAAGCCTCATCATTGGTCCCAGACTGAATTCCTCTCTTGGAAAGCAAGAAGATCAAGCCATTCAATCTCAAAAGAAATCAACACTGAATATTCTTTGGAAGGACTGATGCTGAAACTGAAGCTTCAGTACTTTGGCCACCTGATTTGAACAGGCACCTCTTTGAAAAGACCCTGATGTTGGGAAAGATTGAAGCCAGAATGAGAAGAGGGAAACAGAAGATGAGATGGTTGGATGGTATCACTGATTCAGTGGACATGAGTTTGAGCAAACTCTGGGAAATTGTGAAGGACAGAGAAGCCTAGCATGCTGTAGTCCATAGGGTCTTGAAGATTCAGACACGACTAGGCAACTGAACAACAAGAATTAGCCTATGAAATTACTTAATCCATAAAACCTATGATTCCATACTGTGGGACCACTCTCACTTTTGAGATGACCTGCATTTTGTCTATGGAATGCCTATCTCTCTAAATAAGCTTACTTTCCCTTTATTCTGGCTCACTTTCGAATTCTTTCCTGAATGAAGCCAAGAATCCTCATGTGGCAAGAAGTCCTAAGGACTCCTGCAGGTATGATCATGACATGACATTTTCCTTTCCTGAAACACATTTAAGGCTGGGAATTTATTTTGCTGTAATTTGGCAACTTGCAGAGTAAAATTCTGAGCTTAGGTTTCGTCAGTCTCACTCTGTGTCTATAAGAGAAATTTCAGTGTTAATTTCAGGGAAGATATAGAAACTTCCATGTCATTTATGTATTTCTTGATCTGGGAACTTGAATCATGGAGCTCCAGCTTTCCCACTTTCTGCTGTGACATTCAGATCACCCAGCTTATCTCATATACTATTACTTTGACAAAAATATTTGAAAATGTGTCATCAAGAAGTCCTGCTTCTTATAAATGTATGATTATATGTATCCAACAGTGGAATTTTTTTTATTTCTACTGTCAAATCTCTCCATGTATCACAGACTTGTGGTGAAGGGGACTGTATAACTCAGAGAAGCTATGACCCATGCCATGCAGGACTACACAAGATGGATAAGTCATAGAAAAGAGTTCTGAGAAAACATGGTCGACTGGAGGAGGAACTGGCAGCACACTACAGTATTCATGCCAGGAGAACACCATGAACTGTATGAAAAGGCAAAAATATATGATAAGACACCAGAAGATGAGTCCTCCAAGTTGCAAGGTATCTGATATGCTACTGGAGAAGAGTGGAGGGCAATTACTAACAACTCCATAAAAAAAGAAGCTTCTGGCCAAAGTAGAAAAGACTCTTTGCTGTGGATGTGTAAAGAAAAGTAAGATGCTGTAATGAATGATATTTCTTTATAGAGCATAGAAACTTGGAATTTTATGTCCATAAATCAAGGTAAATGGATGCAATCAAGCAGGAGATGGAAAGATTGAGCATCAATATCTTAGAAATCAATAACCTAAAATGGACAAAAATGGGATGATTTAATTCAGATGACCATTATATCTAGTACTGTGGGGAGGAATCATTAGAAGAGATGGAGTAGCCCTCATAGTCAAGAAAAGAGTCCAAAATATAGTACTTAGGTGCATGCTCAAAACCAACAGAATGATCTCAGTTTGTTTCCAAAGCTAACCTTCACCATCACAGTAATCCAAGTCTATGCCCCAAACACAGATACTGAAGAAGTTGAAGTTGGCCAGTTCTATGAAGACCTACAACACATTCTAGAAATAATGCCATGAAAAAAAAAAAATCCCCTTTTCATCATAGGGGATTGGAATGCAAAAGGAGAAGTCACATTTGTTCTTGGAATACAAAAGGGCAAAAACTAACAACATTTTGTCAAGAGAACATGCAGATCTTAGAAAGTACCCTTTTCCAGTTCCAATAACCAAGACATGATTCAACAAGTGCACACCAATAGATGATCAATAAATTTAGGTTCTTTGCTGCCAAAGATGGAGAAACTCTCTACAGTCAGCAAAAACAAGATCTGGAGCTGACTGTGTCTCAGATCATGAGCTCCTTATTGAAAATTCAGGATTAACTGAATAAAATAGGGAAAAATCATTAAACTATTCGGGTAGGTATGTGTGTACTTAGTTGCTGAGTCATATCTGACTCTTTGTGACCCTATGGACTGTAGCCTGCCAGACTCTTCTTTCCATGGGGGTTCTCCAGTGAAGAATACTGAAGCGAGTTGCCATGCCCTCCTCCAGGGGATCTTTCCAACCCAGGGATCAAATCCACGTCTCTCACATTGCAGGCAGATTCCTTATTATTTGAGCCACCAATCAAATCACATGTGATTATACATACAGTAGAGGTGATGCATACATTCAAGGGGTTAGATCTAATAGAGTGCCTGAAGAACTATGGACAGAGTTTTGTATCACTGTACAGGAGGCAGTTACAAAAACCACCCCAAAGAAAAAGAAATGCAAGAAGCTAAAGTGATTGTCTGAGGAGGCTTTGCAAATAACTGAGGAGAGAAGAGAAGAGAAAATAAAGGAAGAAAGGGAAAGATATACCCAACTGAATGCAGAGTAAGATTGCAAAAATATAGCGGAAATAAATAGAATGGGAATGACTAGAGATCTTTTCAAGAAAATTTGAGATATCAAAGGAACATTTCATGCAAAGATGGGCATGGCAAATGACAGAAATGGTAAAGACTTAACAGAAACAGAAGACATTAAGAAGAGGTGGCAAGAATACACAGAAGAACTTTATAAAAATGATCTTGACCCAAATAACCATGATGGTGTAATAACTAACCTAGAGTCAGACATCCTGGAGTATGAAGTCAAGTGGGCCTTAGGAAGCATTACTACCAATTAAACTAGCAGAGTTGATGGAATTCAAGTTGAGTTATTTCAAATTCTAAAAGATGATGCTGTTAAAGCGTTGCACTCAATATGTCATCAAATTTGGAAAACTCAGCACACAGGACTGGAAAATGTCACTTTTCATTCCAATCCCAAAGAAGATCAATACCAAGAATATTCAAACTACCAAGAAATCACACTTATTTCACATGCTAATAAAGTTATGCTCAAAATTCTTCAAGCTAGGTTTCAGCTGTATGTTAACTGAGAGCTTCCAGCTGTACAACTGGGTTTAAAAGAGGCAGAAGAACCAGAGATCAAATTGCCAACATCCACTGGATCATGGAGAAAGCAAGGGAGTTCCAGAAAAATATATACTTCAAGTTCATTGACTACAATAAACCTTTGGCTGTTCAAATCACAAGAAACTGGAAAATTCTTAAAGAGGTTGGAATACCAGGGCAGCTTACCTGTCTCCTGAGAAACCTGTGTTAAGGAGCAGATGAAAAAGCAACAGTTAGCGCTGGACAAGGAGCAATGGACTGGTTCCAAATTGGGAAAGGAGCATGACAAGGCTGTGTATTGTCATCCTGCTTATTTAAATTAAATGCAGAGTACATCATGCCAAATGCTGGGCTGGATGAATCACAAGCTGGAATCAAGATTTCTGGGAGAAATATCAACAGCTTCAGCTATGCAGATGATACCACTCTTATAGCAGAAAGTGAAGAGGAACCTCCAGGAAATAAAGAGCTTCTAGATGAGGGTGAAAGAGGACAGTGAAAAGGCTGGCTTAAAACACAACATTCAGAAAACTGAGATTGTGGCACCCATTCCCATCATTTCATAAAAGGAGAAAATTGGAAGCAGTGACAGATTTTCCTTTCTTGGGCTCCAAAAACACTGTGGATTGTGACAGTAGCCATGAAAGTATAAGACACTTGCTCATGGGAAGGAAAGCTATGATAATCTTAGCATATTAAAAAGTAAAGACATCAGTTTGTCAACAAAGGTTCATATAGTCAAATTTATGTTTTTCCTGGTACTCATATATGAATATGAGAAGTGATCCATAAGGCAGAGTGCTGAAGAATTGATGCTTTCAAATTTTGGTGCTGAGGAAGACTCTTGAGAGACCCTTACACAGCAAGGAGATAAAACGTGTCAGTTGTAAAGGACATCAACCCTGAACAGTCACTGGAAATGCTGTTACTCAACCTAATATTCCAATACTTTTGCCACCTGATAAAAAGAGCTGACTCATTGGAAAAGATCCTGATGCTGGGAAAGATGGAAAGCAAATGGAGAAGGGGGCAGTGGTGGATGAGATAAGGTTAAATAGCGTTGCTGATTCAATGGACATGAATTTGAGGAAGATTTGGGACAGAGTGGAGGGCAGAGGAGGCTGGCTTGCTGCAATCCACATCTAAAAGAGTCAGACAGGACTTATCAACAAACAACACAAACTGTCAAGTCGTGCTCTGGATTATCAGTGGTTGCTTTACAACTGAAATAGTGATGTCAAAGCCAATCAGAAGATGAAACTGGAGACTATTATACAGAGTGAAGTAAGCCAGAAAGAAAAACACAAATACAGTATACTAATGTGTATATATATATTTTGGCTCCAAAATCACTGCAGATGGCTACTGCAGCCATGAAATTAAAAGACACTTACTCCTTGGAAGAAAAGTTATGACCAACCTAGATAACATATTGAAAAGCAAAGACATTACTTTGCCAACAAAAGTCCATCTAGTCAAGGCTATGGTTTTTCCAGTGGTCGTGTATGCATAGGAGAGTTGGACTGTGAAGAAAGCTGAGCACCGAAGAATTGATGCTTTTGAACTGTGGTGTGGAGAAGACTCTTGAGAGTGCATTGAGCTGCAAGGAGATCTAGCCAGTCCATTCTGAAGGGGATCAGCCCTGGGATTTCTTTAGAAGGAATGATGCTAAAGCTGAAACTCCAGTACTTTGGCCACCTCATGCAAAGAGTTGACTCATTGGAAAAGACTCTGATGCTGGGAGGGATTAGGGGCAGAAGGAGAACGGGACGACAGAGGATGAGATGGCTGGATGACATCACTGACTCGATGGATGTGAGTCTGAGTGATCTCTGGGAGTTGGTGATGGACAGGGAGGCCTGGCGTGCTGCAATTCATTTGGTCACAAACAGTTAGACACGACTGAGCGACTGAACTGAACTGAGCTGAACGCATATATATGGAATTTAGAAAGATGGTAAGGATAACCCTCTATGCAAGACAGGAAAAGAGACAGAGATGTATAGAACAGTCTTTTGGACTCTGTGGGAGAGGGAGAGGGTGGGACGATTTGGGGGAATGGCACTGAAACATGTATAATATATAAGAAACAAATCACCAGTCCAGGTTCGATACAGGATGCTTTGGGCTGGTGCACTGGGATGACCCAGAGGGATGGTACAAGGAGGTTCAGGATGGGGAACACGTGTACGCCCATGGTGGATTCATGTTGATGTATGGCAGAATCAATACAATATTGTAAAGTAATTTGCCTCCAATTAAAATAAATAAATGTAAATAAAAATAAAACAAAAAATAAAAAAACCCTCTTTTTGTGTATAAATGAAAATTAAAGTTTAGATCACTCCATTTCTACACCCCACTTATTAGAGTCCACTCATGTTACCAACTTTTCTTGTTTTGAAAGTTTTAGCAACAAGCCAAAAATGCCTAGCAACTTCAGGTATTTTGCCAAGTTTGCTTTTACTTTTATTGATTTTAAAATTGAAATATAACATATAGAATATTTTAAATTTAATAATTGTTCACCTCAGTGACTTATCTGATAATGGCTATTTTTACCATAATTCAGATTAAGAGAAAATTATCAATATTGCAGAATCTCATTATTCTCCTTACTAGACTGCTTCTCCTTTTCCAAAATGTAATCATTAGGTCGAGGTAATTATTCCTAATTAAGCTTTCTACCTTGAAAGAATTGTAGACTTACATGCAGTTGTAAGAAACAGAGAAATACTAAGCATCCTGTACTCAGTTTCTCCCAATGGTAACATCTTGAATACTTACAGCTTTTATCACTAAGAGAATATTAGCCCTGATAAATGCATATGTAGTTAGATACTGCCAAATTTTCCTCTGCAGGTGTTTTACTGCATTTCATTCTCACTTATAATCCTTAAGAGTACTTATTTTCCCTGCTGTCTCATTAAAAGAGCTTTGGGTCAGGTGTTTCAATATTTCCAAAGAAATAATTCAAAAGTAGCAAATCAATGTAATTTAATTTGTTTCCTCTTATTGTGAGTAATGTGAAACTTGCTTTTCATTACTTTTCACTTTTGAGTCATTTGTATACTTTTATGTGAAATCTGTTCATTCTCTGTGCTTTTTATTCCCTTGAATTTTTGAAAATATTTATGTACTATACACCTATACAAATATATGTGACACATATATGAGAAAATAGCCCCCTTAAAATTGTGATATTGATATATATATATATATATATATATATATATATATATACACACACACACACACACATATATATATCAAACACTTTTTCAGATCATTTAAAATTTTATTTTTGGCATTGTTTATGGTTTTATCATGAAATGTTTTCTAGAATGTTGTAATCTAATTTATCAGTCTTTTCTTTTTATATCTCAATTTTGAACCACAGTTGGAAGCCTTTCACTATAAGTATATATGTCAATTAATTGATGTTTTAAATTAAGATATTTGTTTTTTAAATATTTATGTCTTTTACTAGTACCGATGTTTTCTTGAATTTAATATGTCAGATTTTTAATGGCTATCAAAATATCCCATCTTAGCATAGTAACAATTTAATATTCTCCATAAAGCACTTAACAGATATTGGATTTCCTGATTTGCTTGTTTCTGTTTCGAGGCTTTATATATTTTGCCTTTATGGTCCGTCTTTTCATGGATCACTATGCTGCTTTAATTATAGAGGTTTACAAATGTTTTAACACCTGTGAAAGATGTTTGCTCTTTCACTGACCTCTTTATTAAATATCTTTTAATATTGGATGTTAATGTTGGTTCTCTATGTGAACAACAGAATTATTTTAAAATACCTTGGATAAAGAATAAAACTCACTTCGGTTTATATGTGGATTACACTAAAATTTCATATTTGTATGGGAGAAATTGACAATTATATATTACTAAAATAGCCTTTCCTCACCAAAAAAGAAAAAAGTTGTCTTCAAATTCACACAAGTGTATTGTGTATATTTTGTGTGACATTATTTTGACCACCTGATGTGAAGAGCCAACTGACTCACAGCGAAAGACCCTGGGTAAGATTGAGGGGAGGATGAAAAGAGGATGACAGAGGATGAGATGGTTGGATAACATTACCTCCTCAATGGACATGAGGTTGAGCAAACTCTGGGAGATATTGAAGGATGGGGAACCCTGGCATGCTGTGGCCCATGGGGGTCACAAGTTGGACACAACTTGCTGACTTAACAACTTTATATTACTTTTTTTCTTACTTTTATCTTTAATGTTTCATTAAAGCATAAAAAATTGTGAGAAAGTACATAGTAAGGTATGCAAAGTAAGGAAATCTTCTTGCTTCACATCAAGTGGTACATGATATAAATTTTTGTATCTCTTTACAAGTAAAGTGCACCTTGATTTTTAGCACAGTAAAGTAACTTATACGTACAGCTTCATATTCTGCTCATTAGAAGCAAGTCACTATGCACTGTCCACTTTCAAAGAGAAAGGAATTAAGCTCTACTTTTTCCCACACATATCCAAGAAATTTCTGGTGCTCTTCCTGAAAGAATCGCCAGGAAATGTGTGGGAAACTCCCTATATCTGAGATTGTCATAGGCTTCATACTCACATACTTTGTAACACTTGGATGTTAACAAGTCATTAGAAATCTCTAATATGGCAAGCTAAGACAGAATTAACAAGCTGTCTCTCCAAAGTAATCATATTTTGGGTACAATTTCTTCTTTAAGGCACCAATTCTTTTCCTCTCATTTTTGGACTTCATGTGTGTGTCGGTGTGTTAGTCACTCAGTTGTGTCTGACTCTGTCCATGGGAATCTCCAGGCAAGAAATCTGAAACCTGAAATGAGATGTCACTCCCTTCTCCAGGGGATCTTCCTGACCCAGGGATCAAATCCATGTCCTGCATTATAGAAAGATTCTTTACTGTCTGAGCGAATATCACAAGTAACTTTGTATCTTCATTTCATATAAACCTTATACTCTATGTTTTCTAATGTTTTATTTCTCTGTGCTTCACTCTAAATATTTATTCAATTATCTCTTTCTGTTTCCTATATTTTTCTACTGCTCTGCTTAATCTATTAAACATAACTGAATTATTAAACTGTTATTGTGAATTTTACATATTAGTTTTAAATTTCTTACTGTTTTTCTTAGAATTGTCATTTTCTCTAGCAGTCATTCGGGTATTAAAACTACCTGTTTATATTACTGAAAAGTTATTCTGAAATTATTTTCTGACAATAGGCTATTCCTATGGTTTGTATGCTTCCTAGGTTTTTGTTTTTATCTCATCTTCTTTTTTTTTTTTTTAAAACATAGTATGATTATATTTTAATATACAACCAAAATACAAAACACAGTAAATTGACAGCAATAAAATATGGTATTTCATTTGTACTACACTAAGACATTGATATACCAAGGAAAATGAAAAGAATAAAAAAAAGAGAAAAATGAAATAATGCAAGAGACTGGTAAGGACTAAGCATCTATGAAAATGACAGGCTGAAGAAAAGGCAATTTCTTTGTAACATCATATTGCCAAAGAATAAAAATGTAACATTTATACAGTTTTAGGAACTATATCTATATAAACACTTGTAGATAAGATTGATGAAATCCTGTCTATATAATAGAGGAAAATCTATTTTAGTTTGGACTTGAAACTGTAAATTTTGGGTATCCTTAGTCTTCATAGTTTCATTGGAATTATTTCAACAAATTAGTTGGATAAATTTACAATTCATATATAAACAATGCTTACTGCATAGAAAAACCTGTGGCTAGTATATACAGATCCCCCAAAATGCCATGAGTGTTAACTGATCAATAAACCCATAAGATATGCCCAAAATTTCATCAATAAGTAGATAACATAGACAGAGGTGGCAGAATCAGAGGAGGAAAAACAGCATTTAAGAAGTAAAATGTTACATTTAAAATTTTCCATATCCTTTGAAATCTTGAAAATTGTGATTTTTTATGAATCAATTTTAAATTTCCCTGTGATAAATGAAAATTTGAGTTTTGGTCAATATATACAAAATGAAAATATATTTCATGTTTTAGTTAAAATTATTTTTAACTATCTAAAAACCCTAAATTCATGCAGGAAAAAAAAAACAATTTGAATATATGTGTCAATCCTAGAGAGCCTGCTCATTGGCATTTTGGGATCCCACAGGAAAACCTGGGATTTTACTAGGATCTCCAAACTTTAGTGAGCTCTAAGCTTTATTTTGTACCTGGCTCATGCATCCGTGAAGCTTTCTGTCTTCTCATTGTTGTGTTACTATCTTAGGAAATAGAAAACTCCTGAAAGGTTAAATTAGCTCAGATGCTAATCTTGCTCCTCTAGATATATTTCTTTGTTTCTGATGAATTGATTTTCTGTTCATTTGACAAGTGTCTGATGCACTTTTTTATTTTGTTCATTTCTTTTCTCATTGTTCATGACAAGAGTTATTGTAAAAGGCAATCTATTCTGCCATTGTCATAGGCAGATATTTTTGGTATCATTTTACATATACTATTTTTTTATCTGAGTGGACATGTTTTTAAATAGTTGCATCAAAAATATGCAATTTGAAACTGTCCATCTAGATGAGACAGTGATAGTTGTTAGTAAACCTGAATGATTAATAAAGCTTTGATGCACATTATGAAACAATTATACAAAAATATGGCTTCTATATTTCCAGTACAAAAGACAATAGATATCAATTAAGTAGAAAAAGAATGAATGTTCAAGTTATTGTTCAATTGTTCTCATTTCACATGCTAGCAAAGCAATGCTCAAAATCCTTTAAGTGAGGTTTCAGCAGTACGTGAACCAAGAACTTGCAGAAGTACAAGTTGGGTTTAGTAAAGGAAGGGGTCCAGATCAAACTGCTAACATTTGTTGCATCATAAAGAAAGTAAGGGAATAAAAAAAAAAAAATCGACTTCTGCTTCATTGACTACTCCTGTGACTGTATAGATCACAACAAATAGAGATGAGAATACCAGACCTCCTTACCTGTCTCCTGGGAAACCTGTATACTGGTGAAAAATCAACAGGTAGAATCAGACAAGGTTATGGTCTTTCCAGTATTACTATATGTATGTGAGAGTTGGTCCATACAAAAGTCTGAGTGCTGAAGAGTTGATGCTTTCAAATTGTACTGGATAAAATTCTTGAGAGTTCTTTGAAATACAAGGAGATTTAACTAGTTATTTTTAAAGGAAATCAACCCTGAATATTCATTGGAAGGACTGATGCTGAAGCTGAATATCCATGGCAACCTGATGCAAAGAGCTGACTCATTGGAAAAGGCCCTCATGAAGGAAAAAAAAAATGAGGGCAAGATGAAAAGGGGGCAGCAGAGGATAAGATGGTTTGATAGCATCATTGACTCAATGGACAAGAGTCTGAGCAAATTCCAGGATATAGTGAAGATAGGGAAGCCTGACATGCTGCTGTCCATGGGGTCACAAAGTGTTGGATGAAAGTTAGTAACTGAACAACAACATGGGAAAACAGGATTATAATTAAGTCAAGAAAAGCAGTGAACCAATTAGAATTGCTATGAAATACTACACTCAATATCTATCATATGCTAGGATGACTCCCATTTGAAAAGAAAAAAACAACACATAAATACATATTTATGTGTGAAACTAAACTTAAATATATATTTTTAAATGTGGAATAAATTATATATGCCCAGAAGCTTTTATTTTATTTTTTTACAGCTTCCCAAAGTACTTTGCTTTATCTTTATATTTATAATTCAGAGTGCAAAATAGTGTATTTTAATCAATAGTAAGGTAATTTCAAGTGGATATTATCATGAAATTAAGAAATTTTAAAAATTCATCATGAATTACATACACTCTTTTTTTTTTGTTTTTTTAGTTTTTTTATTTTTTAAATTTTAAAATCTTTAATTCTTACATGCGTTCCCAAACATGTTCCCAAACGAGTTACATACACTCTTATTTTAGCATCTAAAGCTCGTTCATTTAAAAAAAATTTTCTCTTTTACTTTATTAGCAAATTCTTGTACTTCAAAAATTCTGAGATATTAGTCAGTTATATGCCATGATTTTTATTCTAGTTTTGTTTTAAAATGGACAAGGACTAAATGTAATACAAGAAAAATTCTCTTGACCAGGAATGAGAGGGGTTTCAATTAAGATTTTAACAAATTGTGCAAGCCTGTTACTATTTAATTCAGACTGTTGGAAAATTTTCATAAAATATTGTACTTTTGAATATGAATTGTTTTAAATAAGAATTATTAATATTTTGTTAAACTGTTCACCAATTAAATTTTATAAAGAAATGAAAGCTAAAAGTGAATTATAAAAATGGGAGGGAAATCCCTCTGATTTTAATGTATTTCTCAAAAGCTAACAATATTCTCTTTCATGTCATTCATAAAAATATGGTGCTTCCTAGGTGGCCCAAACAGTAAAAAAATCTGCCTGCAATGAAACAGATCTGGGTTCAGTCCCTGGGTTGAGAAGATCCCCTGGGGAAGGGAATGGCTACCCACTCCAGTATTCTTGCCTGGAGAATTCCATGGACAGAGGAGCCAGCCTGGCAGATTACCGTCCATAGGGTCACAAAGAGTCAGATACCACTGAGTGGCTCACGCAAAACCCAGAGGGATGGTATGGGGAGGGAGGGAGGAGGGGGGTTCAGGACTGGGAACACGTGTACACCCGTGGCAGATTCATGTTTATGTATGGCAAAAATAATACAATATTGTAAAGCAATTAGCCTCCAATTAAAATAAATAATTTTAAATTTCAAAAAATAACGTGCAGATAACATTTGTACAACCAAAGCTGTAGATATAGCAACTGCATGATGTTTGCTTGTAGTTCAGTTCAGTTCAGTCGCTCAGTCGTGTCCATCTCTTTGTGACCCCATGAATTGTAGCATGCCAGGCCTCCCTGTCCATCGCCAACTCCCGGAGTTCACTCAGACTCACGTCCATCGAGTCAGTGATGCCATCCAGCCATCTCATCTTCTGTTGTCCCATTCTCCTTCTGCCCCCAATCCCTCCCAGCATCAGCCTTTCCCAGTGAGTCAACACTTCAAATGAGGTGGCCAAAGTACTGGAGTTTCAGCTTCAGCATCATTCCTTCCAAAGAAATCCCAGGGTTGATCTCGTTCAGAATGGATTGGTTGGATCTCCTTGCAGTTCAAGGGACTCTCAAGAGTCTTCTCTAACACCACAGTTCAAAAGCATCAATTCTTCAGCGCTCAGCTTTCTTCACAGTCCAACTTTTCCATCCATACACGACCACTGGAAAAAGCATAGCCTTGACTAGATGGACCTTAGTTGGCAAAGTAATGTCTATGCTTTTGAATATGCTATCTAGGTTGGTCATAACTTTTCTTCCAAGGAGTGTCTTTTAATTTCATGGCTGCAATCACCATCTGCAGTGATTTTGGAGCCCCCAAAAATAAAGTATGACACTACTTCCACTGTTTCCCCATCTATTTCCCATGAAGTGATGGGACCAGATGCCATGACCTTCGTTTTCTGAATGTTGAGCTTTAAGCCAACTTTTTCACTCTCCACTTTCACTTTCATCAAGAGGCTTTTTAGTTCCTCTTCACTTTCTGCCATAAGAGTGGTGTCATCTGCATATCTAAGGTTATTGATATTTCTCCTGGCAATCTTGATTCCAATTTGTGTTTCTTCCAGTCCAGCATTTCTCATGATGATGTTTGCTTGTAAAGTATAGCCTTATGTTATTATAAATGATACATATTTATGTAAAAGGTAAATGATCACATTGAACACTCAAGTTATATTGTATAAGTAATTTTGATTTCAAGTTGAGCAATCTCATTATAAAATCTTTTAAATCAAATCATATTTTTGCAAATATTATTACCTAATGCTCATTGTTAAAGTATATTTTAATTCTTATATAGCAGCTTATCTACAAGTAGCTGAACCAAAGTAATATATTGAGGTCATATTTTGTAGGATAGGTATATAATATGTTTCTATACTACACTAAATATATAGTTGCATCTATTTCTATACAAATTTTAAAATATATTGAAATTTTTAATCTATATGGAGCAAAGTGCAAATTGTATATATATATTTATTTGTTTTAAATAACTTGATGCTTATATGTTTTGCATATAGTATATGCATAAGTATACATATAAAACTCTTATGTATGTAAAACACATATATAACATATATATGCTTATATACCACACACACTTGCAATTGTTCAATAATTAAATATGAAATATGTGGTACATCCTTTAACAGAGTAACAAGTGAGTGATTGTACTTATCTTCATACATATGTGCAATAATGGCATATGTGTGTGCATATGAGTGCTCAGTTGTTTCCAACTCTTTGTAGCCCCATGGACTGTAGCTAACCCATACTCCTTTGTTCATGGACTTTTCCAGGCTAGAATACTGGAGTAGGTTGCCATTTCCTTCTTCAGTGGATAGTCCTGACCCAGGGATGAAATGCACATCTCTTGTGTCTCCTGCATTTTCAGGTGTATTATTTACCACTGCACAATCTGGGAATGTATGCACATTAATGCCATATATCCATAAATAAGTTCATGAAGATTATTTAGAAGTGAATTTTAAAGCATTGGAAAGTATACATATTTAAATGTGTTAAATAGAACCACAAATACTTAACCAGTGAATATATATGAAATACCTCAGGAAACAAGAAAAATGTCAAATAAATAACCTAACTCTACACCAAAAGCAACTAGAAAAGGAAGAAATTAAGAACCCCAGGGTTAGTAGAAGGAAAGAAATTGCAATAATTAGGGCAGAAATGCAAAAGAAACAAAAGAGACCATTGCAAAAATCAACAAAGCCAAAAGCTGGTTCTTTGAGAAGTTAAATAAAATTGACAAACCATTAGCCAGAATCATCAAGAAACAAAGGGAGAAAATTCAAATAAACAAAATTAGAAATGAAAATGGAGAGATCACAACAGACAACACAGAAATAGAAAAAATTCATTACAGACTACTATCAGTAACTATATGCTAATAAAATGGACAACTTGGAAGACATGGACAAATTCTTAGAAAAGTACAACTTTCCAAAATTGAACCAGGAAGAAATGAAAAACCTTAACAGGTGCATCAAAAGCACAAAAATTGAAACTGTAATCAGAAAACTTCCAGCAAACAAAAGCCCAGGACCAGATGGCTTTACAGCTGAATTCTACCAAAAATTTAGAGAAGAGCTAACACCTATCCTACTCAAACTCTTCCAGAAAATTGGAGAGGAAGGTAAACTTCCAAACTCATTCTATGAGGCCACCATCACCCTAATACCAAAACCTGACAAAGATGCCACACAGAAAAAAAGAAAACTACAGGCCAATATCACTGGTGAACATACATGCAAAATCTTTAACAAAATTCTAGTGATCAGAATCCAACAACATATTAAAAAGATTATACATCATCACTAGGTGGGCTTTATCCCAGGGATGCAAGGAGTCTTCAATGTCTGCAAATCAATCAATGTAATACGTCACATTAACAAAGTGAAAAATAAAAGCCATATGATTATCTCAATAGATGCAGAAAAAGCCTTTGACAAATCCAACATCCAGTTATAATAAAAACCCTCCAGAAATCAAGAAGAGAAGGAACATACTTCAATGTAATAAAAGCTATATGTGACAAACCCACAGCAAACATTATCCTCAGTGGTGAAAAATTGAAAGCATTTCCCCTGAAGTCAGGAACAAGACATGGGTGTCCACTCTCACCACGAACATTCAACATAGTTTTGGAAGTTTTGGCCACAGCAGGCAGAGCAGAAAAACAAATAAAAGGGATCCAGATTGGAAAAGAAGAGGTAATAGTCTCACTGTTTGTAGCTGACAAGATCTGCTACATAGAAAACCCTAAAGAGTTCACCAGAAAATTACTAGAGCTAATTAATGAATATAGTAAAGTTTCAGGGTATAAAATCAACACGCAGAAATCCCTTGCATTCTTATACATTAACAATGAGAAAAGAGAAAGAGAAATTAAGGAAACAATTCCATTCACCATTGCAATGAAAATAATAAAATACTTAGGAATATATCTACCTAAAGAAAAAAAAAAGACCTATATATAGAAAATTACAAAACACTGGTGAAAGAAGTCAAAGAGGACACAAATAGATGGACAAATATACCATGTCCAAGGATCAGAAGAATCAATATAGATTCAATGCAATCCCTATGAAGCTACCAATGGTATTTTTCACAGAACTATAATTTCACAATTTGTATGGAAATACAAAAAACTCAAATAGCCAAAGCCATCTTGAGAAAGAAGAACGGACCTGGAAGAATCAACCTGCCTGACTTCAGGCTCTACTAGAAAGCCACAGCCATCAGGAAAGTATAGTACTGGTACAAAGACAGGAAAATAGATCAATGGAACAAAATTGAAAGCCCAGAGATAAATCCACGCAACTATGGTCACCTTATCTTCGACAAAGGTGGCAAGAATATACAATGGAGAAAAGACAATCTTTTTAACAAGTGGTGCTGGGAAAACTGGTCAACATCTTGTAAAAAAGTGAAATTAGAACACTTCCTAACATCATACACAAAAATAAACTCAAAATAGATTAAAGATCTAAATGTAAGGCCAGAAACTATAAAACTCCTAGAGAAAGACATAGGCAAAACACTCTCCAACATAAATCACAGCAGGATCCTCTATGACCCACCTCCCAGAATATTGGTAATAAAAGCAAAAATAATTAAATGGGACCTAATTAAATTAAAAGCTTTCACACAACAAAGGAAACTATAAGCAAGGTGAAAAGACAGACTTCAGGATGGGAGAAAATGATAGTAAACAAAGCAACAAAGAATTAATCTCAAAAATATATAAGCATCTAGGTTGTTTCCATGTCCTGGCTATTATAAACAGTGCTGCGATGAACATTGGGGTACATGTGTCTCTTTCAATTCTGGTTTCCTCGGTGTGTATGCCCAGAAGTGGGATTGCTGGGTCATAAGGTAGTTCTATTTGCAATTTTTTAAGGAATCTCCACACTGTTCTCCATAGTGGCTGTACTAGTTTGCATTCCCACCAACAGTGTAGGAGGGTTCCCTTTTCTCCACACCCTCTCCAGCATTTATTGCTTGCAGATTTTTGGATCGCAGCCATTCTGACTGGTGTGAAGTGGTACCTCATTGTGGTTTTGATTTGCATTTCTCTAATAATGAGTGATGTTGAGCATCTTGTCATGTGTTTGTTAGCCATCCATATGTCTTCTTTGGAGAAATGTCTATTTAGTTCTTTGGCCCATTTTTTGATTGGGTCATTTATTTTTCTGGAGTTGAGCTGCATAAGTTGCTTGTATATTTTTGAGATTAGTTGTTTGTCAGTTGCTTCATTTGCTATTATTTTCTCCCATTCAGAAGGCTGTCTTTTCACCTTGCTTATATTTTCCTTTGTTGTGCAGAAGCTTTTAATTTTAATTAGATCCCATTTGTTTATTTTTGCTTTTATTTCCAGAATTCTGGGAGGTGGATCATAGAGGATCCTGCTGTGATTTATGTCTGAGAGTGTTTTGCCTATGTTCTCCTCTAGGAGTTTTATAGTTTCTGATCTTACATTTAGATCTTTAATCCATTTTGAGTTTATTTTTGTGTGCGGTGTTAGAAAGTGATCTAGTTTCATTCTTTTACAAGTGGTTGACCAGTTTTCCCAGCACCACTTGTTAAAGAGATTGTCTTTACTCCATTGTATATTCTTGCCTCCTTTGTCAAAGATAAGGTGTCCATATGTGTGTGGATTTATCTCTAGGCTTTCTATTTTGTTCCATTGATCTATATGTCTGTCTTTGTGCCAGTACCATACTGTCTTGATGACTGTGGCTTTGTAGTAGAGCCTGAAGTCAGGCAAGTTGATTCCTCCAGCTCCATTCTTCTTTCTCAAGATTGCTTTGGCTATTCGAGGTTTTTTGTATTTCCATACAAAGCTTGAAATTATTTGTTCTAGTTCTGTGAAAAATGTGGCTGGTAGCTTGATAGGGATTGCATTGAATTTGTAAATTGCTTTGGGTAGTATACTCATTTTCACTATATTGATTCTTCCAATCCAGGACATGGAAACAACCTAGATGTCCATCAGCAGATGAATGGATAAGAAAGCTGTGGTACATATACACAATGGAGTATTACTCAGCCATTAAAAAGAATACATTTGAATCAGTTCTGATGAGATGGAGGAAACTGGAACCGATTATACAGAGTGAAGTAAGCCAGAAAGAAAAACACCAATACAGTATACTAACACATATATATGGAATTTAGGAAGATGGCAATGACGACCCTGTATGCAAGACAGGGAAAGAGACACAGATGTGTATAACGGACTTTTGGACTCAGAGGGAGAGGGAGAGGGTGGGATGATTTGGGAGAATGACATTCTAACATGTATACTATCATGTAAGAATTGAATCGCCAGTCTATGTCAGACGCAGGATGCAGCATGCTAGGGGCTGGTGCATGGGGATGACCCAGAAAGATGTTCTGGGGAGGGAGGTGGGAGGGGGGTTCATGTTTGGGAATGCATGTAAGAATTAAAGATTTTAAAATTTAAAAAATAAAAAACTAAAAATTAAAAAAATATATATAAGCAATATCTGTAGCTCAATTCCAAAAAATAAAAATAAACGATACAATCCAAAAATTTGCCAAAAACTAAACAGACATTTCTCCAATGAAGACATACAGATGGCTAACAAACAAACGAAAAGATGCTCAACATCACTCATTATTAGAGAAATGCAAATCAAAATCACAATAAGGTACCATTTCACGCCAGTCAGAATCGCTGTGATCCAAAAGTCTACAAGCAATAAATGCTGGAGAGGGTGTGGAGAAAAGGGAACCCTCTTACACTGTTGGTGGGAATGCAAACTAGTATGGCTGTTATGGAAGACAGTGTGGAGATTCCTTAAAAAACTGGAAATAGAACTGCCTTATGACCCAGCAATCCCACCGCTGGGCATACACATGGAGGAAACCAGAATTGAAAGTGACATGTGTACCTCAATGTTCATCGCAGCACTGTTATAATAACCAGGAAATGGAAGCAACCTAGATGTCCATCAGCAGATGAATGGATAAGAAAGCTGTGGTACATATACACGATGGAGTATTACTCAGCCATTAAGAAGAACACATTTGAATCAGTTCTAATGAGGTGGATGAAACTGGAGCCTATTATACAGAGTGAAGTAAGCCAGAAAGAAAAAACACCAATACAGTATACTAATGTGTATATACAGAATTTAGAAAGATGGTAATGATAACCCTGTATATAAGACAACAAAAGAGACACAGATGTATAAAACAGTCTTGTGGACTCTGTGGGAGAAGGTGAGGATGGGATGGTTTGTGAGAATGGCATTGAAACATGTATATTATCATATGTGAAGAGAATCGCCAGTCCAGGTTTGAGGCATGATACAGGGTGCTTGAGCTGTTGCACTGCGATGACCCAGAGGGATGGGATGGGGAGGGAGGTGGGAGGGGTTTAAGGATGGGGGGCACATGTACATCTGTGGTGGATTCATGTCAATATATGATGAAACTAATACAATATTGTAAAGTAATTAGCCTCCAAAAAATTAATTAATTAATTTAAAAAAGAAAGAAACAAGGGTTTCAATATTTTAGCTAACATATTATTTTTGTCTATACATACATAACAAAAGCTGACTTCTGTATCAAGATAAGTAAATAATAAAAGCCAAAATAAATGATAAATTATGAGATCCTCTAGAAAGGATCTCTACTTATGTATATAAAATATGTGTTGCTTATTACATATAATATGTGACAACCTATTTGTTTTCAAGTGGCAGAAGACTCAAGATGAGCAGTATTTTATTTTTATTTACGTCCAAGTTAGAAAAATAATCAGTTATCAAATGTGCTAATGTGAAAGTCTTGCAATTATTTATTTGAGTTTGTGAATGAGAAAAATCAATCTATAAAAGTGGATTTTATTTTTTCTGAGATAAAATTATACTCACCTCAATTTATATATATATAGTATATAGTATATATATTATAGTATATATATATAGTATATGGTATATATAGTCTATAGTATATATTTTATATATATATATATATAGTACCACTTTTCTCTTCCAAAGAGTAATTTATGTATGTCTTTCCAGGATTATGTTATAATAATATTGATATTACATCTTTTATAACATGGAAATCCAGGCCCACATTTAGTTCTTGCAATACTGATAAAGATAAATAGAATCATTTTAAAATTTATTTACACATTGCCATGTTACAAGAGAATATAGGACTTTTCTGTATATAAGTATTCTTGGTTTGTTTCCAGTCTTTTGAGACTTATTTATACTATTTAATTTTTCCCTTTAAAATACCTCGACTGAATTATTTACATAAAACTAAATATGTTCAATATCCTTTTACTTAAGGGTAGCATTTATTGCATCCAATTCTAGTACTGAATGTTTCATTCCATTTTTTTCTTTCATTCATGAAGCAGAAAAGTTTGTTCTCATTTTAGAGGGGAAAAATAGTTCTTAAGCAAATTGTCTAATGATATATAAATTACATTTTATACATCCAGCTAATTAAAATGAAATGTATATAAAACATTGTACACTTTATGGATAAAACAAAACAAATGTACAGATATTTTTATTAATAAATTAATAAGGAAAAATTATTCTTATTAAATAAAATCCAAGTATAAAAAGAAATTCTTCATCTAGAATATACAGAAAATCCTAAATTTGACTGATATTTATATAAGCTGGCTAATGAAGATCAGGTAATGATGTATGTACAGACCAGAAAAATTCCAAAAACACATGGCAGTCTACATTTCTGGGAAAGATATAAGAGAAATTATTTGGCAGCAATCAGAGACACACCAGGCATGAACAAAGCCACCTTGGAAAAAGTGTAATACGAGTAGCTAAATAAGATGGCATTTTGTAATAAGCTAGGTTAAAGTTTATAACCAAAATGAACTGATATATCTAAATCTGAACTTCTAGACTATTTGAAATGCACACACATACACACACACACACACATATACACACAAATATTTGTGTGTATACACAAGAAATTTAGATGGCCCATGCCATTTTGCCATTATATATTTTTTCCTTAATCATATTTTTAGTCGAAGGAAACATTCAAATATATTTCTTAGCAAAAATTATTGATTGAGTTTTCTATAGTGATTTGGAAGTAAGTTTCAGACAATACAAATTAAGAAATAATTACAATACTTGAAAGGAGTCTGAAGCAGGGTGGATTTTTTCTCTTGGAATTATATATATATACATATATGTATGTATATATATATATAGTATTTATCTAATTTTAATAAAATTCAAGCTTAATTTGAAATCATTCATTTAAATTAAAGTATCACTGTATTTGGTTTCTTGAGGGCAACTGAGGGAAAAAAAAACATCATTTTACGAGCAGGTTTTAAAAGAAGCATAAATTTGTCATTCCAAATTTTGTTGGCACAAAAAAATAGAATTAGAAATGAATATGCTTTATGACTACCTTTGTTGGCAATTTGATCTCTGGTTCCTCTGCCTTTTCTAAAACCAGCTTGAACATTTGGAAGTTCTCAGTTCACGTAGTGATGAAGCCTAGCTTGGAGATTTTTGAGCATTACTTTATTAGCATGTGAGATGAGTGCAATTGTGCAATAGTTTGAGCATTCTTTGGCATTGCCTTTCTTTGGGATTGGAATGAAGACTGACCTTTTCCAGCCCTGTGGCCACTGCAGAGTTTTCCAGATTTGCTGGCACATTGAGTGCAGCACTTTAACAGCATCATCTTCTAGGATTTGAAATGGCTCACCTGAAATTCCATCACCTCCTCTAGCTTTGTTCCAGTGATGCTTCCTAAGGCCCACTTGACTTCATATTCTAGGTGCTATTGGTAAAAAAAATCCATCTGCCAATGCAGGAGATGCAAGGGATGGGTTTGATCCCTGTGTTGGGAAGTTCCCCTGGAGAAGGAAGTGGCAACCCACTCAAGTTTTCTTGCCTAGAAAATTCCATGGACAGAGGAGCTTGGTGGGCTACAGTCGATGGGGTTGCAAAGAGTTGGACAAAACTGAGTGAGCGCAGTATAACATATGATTAATGTTCTACATATGTAGTTCATAGAGGACTTTGAATCAAAATGAAGCTTATTCCATTTTTATACATATCTCAGATGTCTAAATCAGTTTTCTGAATACATATTAATGATAGTCATGTCATCATCAAAAGCAAATCTCTTGACAATCCTTACACGTATTCATTCTACAAGTAAAATCATATGTATCATAAAAAATACCAGGCTTGTCACCAGTTAGTTCATCTCATTTTTTTGTTCCTTTTGGCCCACATGAAACCTTACAGATAAATCAGCCCAACAAAATTACAGTGCATTAATATGTTTTTACGGCATATACTTAAACTTTAATTATATGAGATTAGATTTTATTTCTTAATGCATTGTGCCACTAACACTCAAAACCACTGATAGAATATCAGTATGCTATTAAAAGCTACAAATGTGAAAGGCCACATAATGTAGAGCTCTGTGGCTCTGAGAAAATGATATTAACAGAGAACAGCTTCTGGAAAGATTTGTATAACCTTATACATTTCAGAGTTGAAAAGTAGTTGTAGTGATATCATTCCAGAAACACTTAGGGACATGCTAGGAAATATTACACCAATTACTTTTACATTCTGTTATGGTCAAAATCTTGGCAACTCTTTAAAGTATTTAATTAGGGAAATATTTAGAAAAACATCCCTTGACTAAAGTTTATGCATTGTGCTACAAAAAAAAAAAAAAAAAAAAAAAAAGACAGGACTTATTAAAGTATTTGAAATCATTAGAACTCCAGTTGACTTTGGACACCATAAAACCAATTTTATTGAGGATGAGAAAACTTAAGAGTTTAGGTCCATTGTTAGAAGAGTGGATGAAAAAATGGATAATTAATATTTAGCACTATATATTATTATTTTCATTCTACTCAAGAATAACTATTTTATAATATTAAAGCATACAAAATGCTTTACTTAAAATATCTAAAAGACACTGATGCAACTTTCAGATGGCAAATAGCAAAACAGAGTTCTTTATTTTTTAAAGAATCATGATCCTAATCTATTCTCCATTTTAGCAGACTAGAAAACAATGCTTCATTATTTTTATCCAATTTTTAAGAAAATAAGTATAATAATCTTTCCTTCTAAAGAGGATCCTGCCATTGATTAACTTGTGAAAAAAATTTTCTGATATTTGATATTTTCAGCAAAGTTTTCATCTTAATGAATTTTTTTTCTCTTTTACATAAATATATTACTGAAATACATTCATGTCAAAGTTGAAATCCAGACATTATTGTGAGCTGCTCTTTTCTTACATATAGTTAGTTACAAATTTTTTACCTAAAACAAATAGATGTTTCTTAAACATAAATGAGTTTATTAGGGATCATCAGAAAATTGCAACTTGGGGACTGCAACCATGACAATCCATGTGAAAAGATTCCCCAAGGCAAGAAAAGAGGAATGCTTTTATAGAGGAGAAAGGAAAACTGAAAGTTTATAGTAAACAGAATCCATGGTTTTTCATTAACTGAGTTCCTGCCAGGAATATAGTGTCTTTCTTCTTCCTCTTGGGCTCAACTATCATCTCAGGGCACAAGAGCTTGCTATTTTGATCTCCCAAATCTATTTAATTGAGGATTACTTTTATTTTTTCAAAATGGGTGGCTTATACTTTTGCAAAGAATGGTAGAAAACATTTAAATGAGTGTTTGAATAGGAATTAAATTTGAATAGAATTTTTTTTTTCTTTTTAGAACATTTGAGTTTATATTAAGAATATCAAAGCAATGGTTATTGCCTACACACTGAAGTTATCATTTAGATACACTGTTTCTTAAAAATGTTCCTAGATTCTACCTGCTTGTTTAAGCATTCTTTGATATTAGTGTATTTTGAATGTAGTACATTCAACAAAATTAATGTCTTAGAGCTGAACATAAACTTAGCTCATTATATAATTCATCATGTAACAAATCCTTTATTACTTAAAAATCTCTCTAACCCCTTTTTTGGGTTTCTCTGGTGACTATGTAGTAAAGCCACAATCCACCTGCCAATGGAGACCCGGGTTTGATCCCTGGGTCAGGGAAGATCTCCTGTGGTAGGAAATAGCAACCCCCTGAAGTATTCTTGTCTGGAAAATCCCATGGACAGAGGAACCTGTCAGGCTAGGTCCAAACCTGGCTCGGATCATGAACTCCTTATTGCAAAATTTAGACTGAAATTGAAGAAAGTGGAGAAAACCACTAGACCATTTGGGTATGACCTAAAACAAATCACTTGTTACTATACAGTGGAAGTGAGAAATAGATTTAAGGGACTAGATCTGATAGACAGAGTGCCTGAAGAACTATGGAAGGAGGTTTATGACATTGTACAGAGGACAGGAATCAAGACCACCCCCATGGAGTCATAAAATAGTTGGGTAAGATTTAGTGACTAAACAACAACAACAATCTTTCTTAACACCTCTATTCCCTTATTTCTCTTTTGTTTATGAGAAGTGAAGTCGCTCAGTCATGTCTGACTGTTTGCGACCCAGTGGACTGTAGCCTACCAGGCTCCTCCATCCATAGGAGGGGATTCTCCAGGCAAGAATACTGGAGTGGGTTGCCATTTCCTTCTCCAGGGGATCCTCCCGACCTAGGGATCGAACCCAGGTCTCCCACATTGCAGGCAGACGCTTTAACCTTTGAGACACCAGGGAAGCTAGCCAAAACCTAATTTTGGCATTGTCAACTTGCCAAAATTTGAAAAATTTCACTCTTCTATACACTTTTCGTGGTAGAAAATGTCACTGTTCTTTGCATAATTTAGTCACTAAGTCATGTCCAACTCTTGAGAACTCATGGGCTGTAGCCTCCTAGGCTCCATTGTCCATGGGATTCTCAAGGCAAGAATACTGGAGTGGGTTGCCATTTCCTTCTCCAGGGGTTTTATATATAGTCATTCTTTAAATTATCTCTATGTGTTTAGAGAAAGGCATTCAGATTTGGGTCCAAAAATATGTCATTAATATTTCTGGCATGTGGGTAGATGAAAGCATGAGAAAGACTGTCATTCTCTATTACACATTGGTAGAGCTATTCTAGACATGTTAACACATCATGCTTTATACCTCATACTCAAAGTCCAATACTTCAGCAGCAAATGTCATACATTTGATTCACATCTTTAGTTCATTTTACATTAGCTTTGAATTGAAAAAGACACTCTTTTAAGATAGATTTTTCAAAAGAAATATTAAACCATCATCCAACATCTGAGGTCTTTTCTGTAAAAGTTATAAAATTCTCAGTGAATTTCTTCTATAAAGTATGCTTTAAAAAATAAATCAATAATTATATTTTTATTATCCAGTAATTATTCACTATGTGTTAGGCATTGTGCTAGTCACCATGCACATATTATTATTTGAACCACTACACTCATGAAAATTATAGTCATCTTTATACTGATAAGAAAACAGTACCTTAAATAACTTTACACAGCTAGCGTATCAGAGTGGGAATTTGAAATGAATTAATTCTTCCAACAACACAAGAGAAGATTCTATACATGGACATCACTAGATGGTCAACACCAAAATCAAATTGACTATATTCTTTTCAGTCAAAGATGGAGAAGCTCTATACAGTCAGCAAAACCAAGACTGGGACCTAATTGTGGCTCAGATCATGAACTCCTTATTGCAAAATTTAGACTGAAATTGAAGAAAGTGGAGAAAACCACTAGACCATTTGGGTATGACCTAAAAGAAATCACTTGTTACTATACAGTGGAAGTGAGAAATAGATTTAAGGGACTAGATCTGATAGACAGAGTGCCTGATGAACTATGGAAGGAGGTTTATGGCATTGTACAGAGGACAGGAATCAAGACCACCCCCAAGAGAAAGAAATGCAAAAACACAAAATGGCTGTCTGAGGAGGCCTTACAAATAGCTGTGAAAAGAAGGGAAGTGAAAAGCAAAGGAGAAAAGGAAAGATATACCCATTTGAATGCAGAGTTCCAAAGAATAGCAAAGAGACATAAGAAAGCCTTCCTCAGCAATCAATGCAAATAAATAGAGGAAAAAAAGAATGGCAAAGAATAGACATCTCTTCAATAAAATTAGAGATATGAAGGGACCATTTCATGCAAAGATGGGATCGATAAGGGAAAGAAACGGTATGGACCTAACAGAAGCACAAGATATTAAGAAGAGTTGGCAAAAATACACAGAAGAACTGTACAAAAAAGATCTTCAAAACCAAGATAATCACGATGGTGTGATCACTCACCTAGAGCCAGATATCCTGGAATGTGAAGTTAAGTGGGCCTTAGAAAGCATCACTATGAACAAAGCTAGTGGAAGTGATGGAATTCCAGTTGAGCTATTTCAAATCCTGGAAGGTGATGCTGTGAAAGTGCTGCACTCAATGTGCCAGCAAATTTGGAAAACTCAGCAATGGCCACAGGACTGGAAAAGGTCAGTTTTCATTCCAATCCCAAAGAAAGGCAGTGCCAAAGAATGCTCAAACTACCGCACAATTGCACTCATCTCACATGCTAGTAAAGTAATGCTCAAAATTCTCTAAGCCAGGCTTCAGCAATACATGAACCGTGAACTTCTAGATGATCAATCTGGTTTTAAAAATGGCACAGGAACCAGAGATTAAATTGCCAACATCTGCTGGATCATGGAAAAAGCAAGAGAGTTCCAGGAAAAAAAAAAAAGTCTATTTCTGCTTTATTGACTATGCCAAAGCCTTTGACTGTGTGGACCACAATAAACTGTGGACAATTCTGAAAGAGATGGGAATACCAGACCACCTGACCTGCCTCTTGAGAAATCTGTATGCAGGTCAGGAAGCAACAGTTAGAACTGGACATGGAACAACAGACTGATTCCAAATAGGAAAAGGAGTACGTCAAGGCTGTATATTGTCACCCTGTTTATTTAACTTCTATTCAGAGTACATCACGAGAAATGCTGGACTGGAAGAAACACAAACTGGAATCAAGATTGCCGGGAGAAATATCAATAACCTCAGATATTCAGATGACACTACCTTTATGGCAGAAAGTGAAGAGGAACTAAAAAGCCTCTTGATGAAAATGAAAGTGAAAGTGGAGACTGAAAAAGCTGGCTTAAAGCTCAACATTCAGAAAACGAAAATCATGGCATCTGGTCCCATCACTTCATGGGAAATAGATGGGGAGAGAATGGAAACAGTGTCAGACTTTATTTTTTTGGGCTCCCAAATTACTGCAGATGTTGATTGCAACCATGAAATTAAAAGACACTTACTCCTTGGAAGAAAAGTTATGACCAACCTAGATAGTATATTCAAAAGCAGAGACATTACTTTGTCGACTAAGGTCCATCTAGTCAGGGCTATGGTTTTTCCAGTAGCCATGTATGGATGTGAGAGTTGGACTGTGATGAAGGCTGAGCATCGAAGAATTGATGCTTTTGAACTGTGGTGTTGGAGAAGACTCTTGAGAGTCCCTTGGACTGCAAGGAGATCCAACCAGTCCATTCTGAAGGAGATCAGCCCTGGGATTTCTTTGGAAGGAATGATGCTAAAACTGAAGCTCCAGTACTTTGGCCACCTCACTGGAAGAGTTGACTCATTGGAAAAGACTCTGATGCTGGGAGGGATTGGGGGCAAGAGGAGAAGGGGCAACGGAGGATGAGATGGCTGGATGGCATCACTGACTCAATGGACATGAGTCTGAGTGAACTCCGGGAGTTGGTGATGGATGGGGAGGCCTGGTGTGCTGCGATTCATTTGGTCGCAAAGAGCGGGACTGGACTTAGCGGCTGAACTAAACTGAATAAAGAAAGTCTGTCACTGTTTCCATTGTTTTCCCATCTATTTGCCATGAAATGATGGAACCGGATGCCGTCATATTACTTTTCTAAATATTGAGTTTTAAGCAAACATTTTCACTCTCCTCTTTCACTTTCATCAAGAGGCTCTTTAGTTCTTTTTCACTTTCTGCCATAAACGTGGTATCATTTGCATATATAAGTTTATTGATATTTCTCCTGGCAATCTTGATTCCAGTTTGTGCTTCATCCAGCCTGGCTTTCACATAATGTGCTCTGAATATAAGAAAGATGACAATATAAGAAAGGTGACAATATACAGCCTTGACACACTGCTTTCCCAAATTGGAACCCATCTGTTGTTCCATGTCCAGTTTTAACTGTTGATTCTTGTCTGGCATACAGATTTCTCCGAAGGCAGGAAAGGTGGTCTCGTATTCCCTTTCCTTTAAGAATTTTCTACAGCTTGTTATAATCCACATTCAAAGGCTTTAACATAGTCAATAAAGCAGAACTAGATGCTTTCTGGAACTCTCTTACTTTTTTAATGATCCAACGGATTTTTGCCTATTTTATGTCTAGTTCCTCTGCCATTTCTAAATCCAGCTTGAACATCTGGAAGTTCACGGTTCATGTACTGTTGAGGCTTGGCTTGGAGAATTTTGAGCATTACTTTACTAGTGTGTGAGATGAGTGAAATTGTGTGGTAATTTGAATACTCTTTGGCATTGCCTTTCTTTGAGATTGGAATGAAAACTGACTTTTTCCAGTCCTGTGACCACTGCTGAGTATTGCACATTTGCTGGCATATTGAGTGTAGCACTTTCACAGCATCATCTTTCAGGATTTGAAACAGTTCAACTGTTTCAAATTCTATCACCTCAACTAGATTTGTTCGTAGTGATTTTTCCTAAGGTCCACTTGACTGCACCCCAGCATGTCTGGCTCTAGGTGAGTAATCACACCATCATGGTTATCTGGGTCATGAAGATCTTTTTGGTATAGTTTTTTTTTTTTAAATTCTTGCCACCTCTTCTTAATATCTTCTGCTTCTGTTAGGTCCATACCATTTCTATCCTTTATTGTGCCCATCTTTTCATGAAATGATCCCTTGGTGTCTCTAATTTTCTTGAAGAACTCGCTAGTCTTTCCCATTCTATTGTTTTCTTCTATTTCTTTGGATTGATCACTGAGGAAGGCTTTGTTATCTCCTTGCTATTCTTTGAAACTCTGCATACAAATTGGTATATCTTTCCTTATCTCCTTTTCCCTTAGCTTCTCTTCTTTTCTCAGTTATTTGTAGTACCTCCTCAGACAACCATTTTGCCTTTTTGTTTTCTTTTTCTTGGTGATGGTCTTCATCATTGCCTCCTGCACAATATCATAAACCTCCGTCCATAGCTCTTCAGCCAGTCTGTCTATCAGATCTAAGCCCTTGAATCAGCTTGTCACTTCCACTCTGTAATGATAAAGAATTAGATTTTTGTCATATCTGAATGTTCTAGTGGTTTTCCCTACTTTCTCCAATTTAAGTCTGAATTTGGCAATAAGGAATTCAAGTTCTGTGTGACAGTCAGCTCCCGGTCTTGTTTTTGTTGACTCTATAGAGCTTCTCAATCTTTGATTGAAAAGAATATAATCAATGTGGTTTTGGTATTGACCATCTGGTGATTCCATGTGTAGAGTTGTCTCTTGTGTTGCTGGAAGAGTATGTTTGCTATGACCAGTGAGTTCTCTCAGCAAAACTCTGTTAACCTTTGCCCTGCTTCATTTGGTACTCCAAATCTTTATTTAAGATAGATTATATGCTTAATTTTTTTCACTTTCTTAAAAATATAAATTTATTTATTTTGATTGGAGGGAAATTCTGGAGAAGGAAATGGCAACCCGCTCCAGCACTCTTGCCTGGAAAATCTCATGGATGGAGGAACCTGATAGGCTATAGTCCATGGGGTCGCAAAGAGTCTGACACGACTGAGTGACTCACTTCTAGAACTTTAAGGAAAGGTAATATTACTTTTAGAGATTTAAAATTTAAGGTAAATATACACTGGAAACGTGTACAATTTTAACCTAGTGTACTCTCTCTATTAATTTTTTGGGCTCCAAAATCACAGCAGATGGTGACTTCAGCCATGAAATCAAAAGATGCTTGCTCCTTGGAAGAAAAGTTATGACCAACATAGACAGCATATTAAAAAGCAGAGACATTACTTTTTCAACAAAGGTCCATCTAGTCAAAGCTATGGTTTTTCCAGTAAGCATGTATGGGTGTGAGAGTTGGATTATAAAGAAAGATGACTGCTGAAAAATTGATGTTTTTGAACTGTTGGAGAAGACTGTTGAAAGTCACTTGGACTGCAAGGAGATCCAACCAGTCCATCCTAAAGGAAATCAGTCCTGAGTATTCATTGGAAGGACTGACGCTAAAGCTGAAATTCCAATACTTTGGCCACCTGATGCAAAGAACTGACTCATGGGAAAATACCCTGATGCTGGGAAAGATTGAAGGTGGTAGGAGGAGGGGATGAGTGAGGATGAGCTGGTTGGATGGCATCACGGACTCAGTGGACATGAGTTTGAGTAAAATCTGGGAGGTGGTGATGAACATGGAGGCCTGGCATGCTGCAGTCCTTGGGGTCACAAAGAGTCGGAAACAAACTGAGGAGTTGAACTGAACTGAACTCTCTCTATAGCCTGTTATACATCCTTTCACTAATGGAAAAGGTCAATTTTCATTCCAAACCCAAAGAAAGGCAATGCCAAAAAAATGCTTAAACTACCATACAATTGCACTCATCTCACATGCTAGTAAAGTAATACTCAAAATTCTGCAAGCCAGGCTTCAGCACTATGTGAACCGTGAACTTCCAGATGTTCAAGCTGGTTTTAGAAAAGGCAGAGGAACCAGAGATCAAATTGCCAACATCTGCTGGATCATGGAAAAAGCAAGAGAGTTCCAGAAAAACATCTATTTCTGCTTTATTGATTATGCCAAAGCATTTGACTGTGTGGACCACAATAAACTGTGGACAATTCTGAAAGAGATGGGAATACCAGACCACCTGACCTTCCTATTGGAAAATCTATATGCAGGTCAGGTAGCAAGAGTTAGAACTGGACATGGAACAACAGACTGGTTCCAAACAGGAAAAGGAGGACGTCAAGGCTGTATATTGTCACCCTACTTGTTTAACTTCTACGCAGAGTAACTCATGAGGAACGCTGGGCTGGAAGAAGCACAAGCTGGAATAAAGATTGCCAGGAGAAATATCAATAACCTCAGATATGCAGATGACACTACCTTTATGGCAGAAAGTGAAGAGGAACTAAAAAGCCATTTGATGAAAATGAAAGAGGAGAGTGAAAAAGTTGGCTTAAGGCTCACCATTCAGAAAACTTAGACGATGGTATCTGGTCCCATCTCTTCATGGGAAATAGATGGGGAAACAGTGGAAACAGCGTCAAACTTTATTTTTGGAGGCTCCAAAATCACTGAAGATGGTGAATGTAGCCATAAAATTAAAAGACGCTTACTCCTTGGAAGGAAGGTTATGACCAACCTAGATAGCATATTGAAAAACAGAGACATAATTGTGCCAACAAAGTTCCATCTAGTCAAGGCTATGGTTTTTCCACTAGTCATGTATGAATGTGAGAGTTGGACTATGAAGAAAGCTGAGCGCCCAAGAATTGATGCTTTTGAACTGTGTTGTTGGAGAAGACTCTTGAGAGTCCCTTGGACTGCAAGGAGATCCAACCAGTCCATTCTGAAGGAGATCAGTCTTGGGTGTTCATTGAAAGGACTGGCACTGAAGGTGAAACTCCAATACTTTGGCCACCTGATGCAAATATTTAACTTATTGGAAAAGACCATGTGACAGAGGATGAGATTGCTGGATGTCATCACCGACTTGAAGGACATGTGTTTGAGTGACCTCTGAGAGTTGGTGATGGACAGGGAGATCTAGCATGTGGCAATTCATGGGGTCGCCAAGAGTTGGACATTACTGAGCAACTGAACTGAACTGAACTGAATGATAGAATGAAATTACCCAGTAATTGTGTTCTCATTTTACTTCTAAGAACAAACTCAAAGATGAGGAACAAATTCTTATATTAAACACTATCTGTTATGCTAATGTACCTTTCATCTGATTATTAGATAACATTCACATAGGTCTAAAATTGAATGAATAGCTTTAAAGACAGTTTCTAAAGAAGTTAGTTTTCTTTAACAAAATTCTTAATTTTTAGACTTCCTAACTGAAGGAATGATGCTAAAGCTGAATCTCCAGTACTTTGGCCACCTCATGCGAAGAGCTGACTCATTGGAAAAGACTCTGATGCTGGGAGGGATTGGGGGCAGGAGGAGAAGGGGACGACCGAGGATGAGATGGCTGGATGGCATCACTAACTCGATGGACGTGACTCTGAGTGAACTCTGGGAGTTGGTGATGGACAGGGAGGCCTGGCGTGCTGTGGTTCATGGGGTCGCAGAGAGTCGGACACGACTGAGCGACTGAACTGAACTGAACTGAACTGAGTGTTAAAAAGGAATATGCTCTTTTAATTTATTAATAATTTTATATGCAATTTGTTAATGATAAAACTTTCTGATAACCATCTTAAAATTGAATTTATAGCAGATAGTGCTACATTAATGTAATATGCTTCCTCAATTAGATACCACCATACACATGGAAGTTTTAAAACACGCAATATTGAGATTAAGTTTACATGTTTTCAGAAACTGCTTTATGATTTCACTGTTAATGCAAAGCTTTATGTGTAACTTTTATTATAGAAACAAGATCCTCAGAAACTGTAAAACATAAAGCACATTTTGTGAAATACCCATTAAGTAAGCAACTATATTTAAATTTTTATCCACAATATTAATGATTTATTCATGATGTACCAACAGATACTCTAGAGAACAAAACAGGAATATTGATTTTATAAATGTTTTTAAATTGTGTGTAAAATTTCTAACCATGTCAATTATGAACAGCATGAAGCTAATTCCCATATGTTTATTTACAAATTTAATTTCACAATGCCAATTAGATATCATCAAATTCATCTGCCGAAAGTTTCATGCAATTTTTAGGTTATAAAATTGTTTTGTAGACCTAATGCTTCATTATGCAACCAAAGGCATAAGGAGTAATCACTCTGCAATGAACTGCTTTTATTTCATTATTATTTAATAATTAACCTATCCCTTCTGGCCAAAGCTGTCATTTATGATACAGAATAGCAGATTAATTATAGTTTCCAGAACTGATCACCATGAAATTGTTGTTGATGTCACTCACCATGTGGCCTTCTCTCTGATTCCTCTGACATATTCATTGATTCCAACAATGACCAATGCTAAAAAAGAGGAAATTGGAAAAAAAAAGTTATTATTTTTAAAACATATCATTTGCACTGTTTTATGAAGCTCTTCACTGAATTATCTGTCTGTAAGATGCCAAGAACAGTCATGTACTTATACCCTCAGATAACCATCTCTTACAATTTTCCTCAATTCTAACATAGCCTAATTCCAAATTCCCATTCTTTTTTGCCACATCCACAAACATGAACTCTACCACAAATGAGAATGATCCAGGATTTCTAAAGCTCTCTTAATATATTAAAATGCCGCTAGCTATTTTAAATTAATGCTTTTGTGAGGCCAAAATATATATAAACACCAAATATTTATGAAGCAATATATTGGTTAAAGGAAGATACTCTGGAGTCAAATCAGGATTTCAGTATCTGCTGTCTATTTACCAACTATACAAATTTATGAAAGTTACTTACTAATTATGTCTTAGTTTTCAATAAAATGAAGCTATTCTCTTTATTTCATACAATTTCTAGAAGAAATAAACAGTGATATGGATAAGGTACTTGGCATGGTGTTTGGCCTATGACTAATAAATCTTAGTTACTTTTGAAAAGATGGCTTAACATGCTGTTTAAAGATGTTTATGATCCTAATAAAAATATTTAAAGAACTTGATTTACATCCTTGGCTACCATTTGACAGGTTTACAGAGTCTAACAAGACTGTGAAAATTAACTTTTTAAAACATTTTTTACTGTGAAGATAACTCTTACTACTAAATCTTGTTTTGCTTGATAATATTATTATGAGAAAATTTATATACTTGAAGTTTTTGAAAGTTGTACACTTTGCAGCAGAAACACTTGGATTGTTTTTCGTAAATATGTGAACTAGTTGAGGAAACTAAACTGAGGGAAGAAAAATTGAAGAATGCAAATTTAGAAGCAAAAATTCAAATGCACATATCCTAGATAGAGTGGTTAAAGTCTAAGTGAATATGGAAGCAATGGGTAACAAATCATGATTTTTAAACTTTGCCACATAGGGTGAGAGATCTGTGTAAAATCCTTTCTTCCCTACCAAAAGTCTGGACAGGAAGTCAAATGATATATTTTAACTATTCAGATAAATGACTACTAAAGCATAAATGAAAGGCATACTTGTATGTGCACCCAAATGGACTGTCACACTCTAAACTGGATAATCTTGCCCATCCAGTTGCAAGCAGCATTAATTAAAGACAAGCCACATGCAAAGTTTAGAGAAAGAGTAGAAGAGAGGGACTCTAGACCAACTGACATTCTTTTAAACAAGAAATTTGCATACATTACTCTAGGTCATATTTCATGCCCAAATGAGTTCATAAAAGAGATAGAAAATCTATCTCTAGCTTTGGCAGCTATATATCTTGTTAAAATTTTATACTAATGAAAAGATCATTCTGTTTCCTTACATTTATTCTAGAACACCTTTTGTACTTAAACAGGAGGTGACATATTATTATTTAAGATGATTGCATAATTAACAATACAGATAAAACAGAAACGTTATACACTAATTTCATGATATTGTTTGTTTTCTGAGATAGGAAAGGAAAATGGAAAAGTGAAGAACCATAAAATTTCTGAAAATGGAAAGCAGTTGAAAAATTGCAACTGAATAGCAAAGATGAGAAAGCTGAAATATAAGTGACTATATAAATAAAGACAAAATGAAGCAAGACCATATATATTAGAGAATGTTTCTAAAATTTACTACTTCATACGTTGTAGGAAGAAAACCAATTAAATATATTATCATTTCACTGTAACATTTATTTTAACTTACTCATGTAAGAAAGATATTGTATGGTTTTATAACTTACCACTTTTCAAATTTATTTATCATTCAAATGATTTGTTCCTCATATTTACTGCAAGAATTAGGAACATGAGTTTATTTCTAGTACAGTTTATATCCGTGTATTCTGTAGAGCATCACAAACTTATGACACAGAGCCATCTGGATCCACTTAGTTGTCATTATTTTCTTTTGGATGATCAAGTTGTCACTACATCACCTCTCGGTACATGATGGTGAGGTAGTTGTATTCACTGAGATCCTGCTACCTGTCAGCGAAATCTTGATTTCTGATAATCGCAAGATATCAGGATCATCTTGAATTCTCCTCTACTAAATAAGGAGCCAACGAGTCCTGTATCCTTTCAGTAGAAAATAGTTTTGATGTCTTGTTGGAGCAAACTATACTGCTTCTCCTTGGTACTGAATCTATGGATGATGACACCAGGACAGAAATAAATTAAATCTTTAAGCAAGAGTTATCTTAGAAAAATAATTATGAGAAGATAAAATGTAGCGTGCATTTAAGCAGATACTTCCAATCCACATAAAATCATTGCTATCTGGTTTTCATGAAAGTGAAACTGTTAGTCGTTCAGGTTTGTCGGACTCTTTGCAATTCCATGTACTGTAGATCACTAGGATCTTCTGTCCATGGAATTCTCCAGGCAATAATACTGGAGTGGGTAGCCATTTCCTTTTCCAAGGGATCTTCCTGGCTCAGGGATCAACCCTGGCTCTCCTGCATTGTAGGCAGATTCTTTACCATCTGAGCCACCAAGGAAGTCCATGAGATTTATTACTATTTTAAAGTGTTTTATTTAATCTTGATATATTATGATAAATGCTATTATAACAAACTGCAAATTAAAGTTACATTTTCCCTCAAATTTAGTATTCTCCATAATATTGATCGCTTTTTGATTCTTGTACTAGGTACCCTGAAATTATTTTGAAATATACAAGTTTTCATGGCCCCATGTGTCAGTAGTATTTCTCCCTCACGTACTGAGGGAGAAAAAGAAAAAGAAAAAAATAAATAAATTCTGCCCCCAAGAAAACACTAAATAAAACACAAACATAGCAATACATAGTCTTTCAGATAACCTCTATATTATTCAATGGCAATGATGATGAAGTAGTCCAGAAACACATGTGACTGTAGGGATTTATTTGAAATTGGCCTTTAACTTCACAATGGGAAAATTATTTTTCTTCTATCACAAATATCTTAAAATGGAAACCAAACTTCTAAAGGTATTTAAATAAATGAAGATAGATATTCAAGAATCAAAAATCATGTTAGTGTTAGTCCTTCAGTCGTATCTGACTCTTTTCCATGAGTTTTATAATCATATGAACTCAGACTATTAAAAGCTGATTAACAATGGCATAAAGCCCAGCAAAATTAATATCAAGAACATTTAAAAACCAAAGTGTAAAAAAAAAAATCACCTTGTGTACTGTTTCCAGAAGAAATCAATTTATTAACATGTAAATATTTGGATAATCATTTCATAGTAGTGTTATTCTCACTTAAATCTTGATATAAGTCAATGCTTAAGGAATTTCTAGAGTCAATATATCATGAGATGATTTTATTATCATATAAAAGATATAGAAATTTAGAAAAATTTTATGCAAATATCTTTTGGTTTTAAAGCGCCTTATTCCTGTACCACTTTTGCCTTTTACAGGTAATGCCATTTTCTTGTAGTTTTCTTGGTAATAGAGTGTGCTTTGCTATATTAAGTTGGCATAGAACATTGGCTCACCAATTTGCTGATTAGATTAGCATGGTGATTTTCTTTAATAAATATATAATAGACAAAGATAAGTAGATAATTGTAAGAAATAATAATATTGAAATAATGAAGTCAAAATACAAGAAAAACCTGGTGTTGAAAACCATTGAGGGCAAGATGAGAAGGGGCAACAGAGGATAAAATGGTTAGATAGCATAACTGATTAAATAGACATGAGTTTGAGTAACCTCTGGAAGATAGTGAAGGATAGGCAAGCCAGGCAGGTTGCAGTTCATGAGGTCACAAAGAGTCAGGCACAAGTTAGTAAATGAACAATAACAACTTGCATAATATATTTGTATAATAGTCTTCACTAAAAACGGTTAAATTTTTTCAAGGCCCTACAGTTCAGGAATGTATATATTTTAAGTGCTTTTCAAACACTTATTATTTCCTTATCATAGTCCTACTTTGCCTCTATTTCTTTGCATTGGTTACTTAGGAAGGCTTTCTTCTCTCTCCTTGCTATTCTTTGGAACTCTGCATTCAGATGGATATATCTTTCTTTTTCCCATTGACTTTCAATACTCTCTTCTCAGCTATTTATAAGGCCTCCTGAAACAATCATTGGACTTTTTGCATTTCTTTTTCTTGCATATGGTTTTGATCACGACCTCCTGTACAATGTTAGGAACCTCGGTCCATAGTGATTCAGGCAATCTTTCTATCAGATCTAATCTGTTGAATCTATTTGTCACTGCCACTGTATAATCGTGAGGGATTAGATTTGGTCATATCTGAATGGTCTCTTGCCTGGAGAATCCCAGGGATGGGGGAGCCTCGGGGGCTTCCGTCTGTGGGGTCGCACAGAGTCGGACACTACTGAAGCGACTTAGCATAGCATAGCATAGCATAGCATAGCATAGCATAGCATAGCATGAATGGTCTAGTAGTTTTTCCTACTTTCTTCAATTTAAGTCTGAATTTGGCAATAAGGAGTTCATGATCAGAGCCACAGTCAGCTCCTGGTCTTGTTTTTGCTGACTGTATAGAGCCTCTCTATATTTGGCTGCAGAGAATATAATTAATCTGGTTTTTGTACTGATCACCTGGTGATGGCCGTATATAGAGGTGTCTCTTGTGTTGTTAAAAGAGGGTGTTTGCTATGACCAGCACATTCTTTTGGTAAAACTCTGGTAGCCGTTGCAATGCTTTATTTTGTGCTCTAAGCCAAACTTGCCCGTTACTCCAGGTATCTCTTGACTTACTATTTTGCATTCTGTACCCCGATGATGAAAAGGACATCTTTTAAAGTGATAAATGCAAATAAATAGAGGAAAACAATAGAATGGGAAAGATTAGAGATCTCTTCAAGAAAGTTAGAGATATCAAGGGAATATTTCATGCAAAGATGGGCACATCCCACAGTCTGGGTTACAGCAGGATCCTCTATGATCCACCTCCCAGAATTCTGGAAATAAAAGCAAAAATAAACAAATGGGATCTAATTAAAATTAAAAGCTTCTGCACAACAAAGGAAAATATAAGCAAGGTGAAAAGACAGCCTTCTGAATGGGAGAAAATAATAGCAAATGAAGCAACTGACAAACAACTAATCTCAAAAATATACAAGCAACTTATGCAGCTCAATTCCAGAAAAATAAACGACCCAATCAAAAAATGGGCCAAAGAACTAAATAGACATTTCTCCAAAGAAGACATATGGATGGCTAACAAACACATGAAAAGATGCTCAACATCACTCATTATTAGAGAAATGCAAATCAAAACCACAATGAGGTACCACTTCACACCAGTCAGAATGGCTGCGATCCAAAAATCTGCAAGCAATAAATGCTGGAGAGGGTGTGGAGAAAAGGGAACCCTCCTACACTGTTGGTGGGAATGCAAACTAGTACAGCCACTATGGAGAACAGTGTGGAGATTCCTTAAAAAATTACAAATAGAACTACCTTATGACCCAGCAATCCCCCTGCTGGGCATACACACCAAGGAAACCAGAATGGAAAGAGACACATGTACCCCAATGTTCATCACAACACTGTTTATAATAGCTAGGACATGGAAACAACCTAGATGTCCATCAGCAGATGAATGGATAAGAAAGCTGTGGTACATATACACAATGGAGTATTACTCAGCTGTAAAAAATAATTCATTTGAATCAGTTCTGATGAGATGGATGAAACTGGAGCCGATTATACAGAGTGAAGTAAGCCAGAAAGAAAAACACCAATACAGTATACTAACACATATATATGGAATTTAGGAAGATGGCAATGACGACCCTGCATGCAAGACAGGGAAAGAGACACAGATGTGTATAACAGACTTTTGGACTCAGAGGGAGAGGGAGAGGGTGGGATGATTTGGGAGAATGACATTCTAACATGCATACTATCATGTAAGAATTGAATCGCCAGTCTATGTCTGACGCAGGATGCAGCATGCTTGGGGCTGGTGCATGGGGATGACCCAGAGAGATGTTATGGGGAGGGAGGTTGGAGGGGGGTTCATGTTTGGGAACGCATGTAAGAATTAAAGATATTAAAATTAAAAAAAAACAAACAAAGATGGGCACAATAAAGGGCAGTAACAATACGAATCTAACACAAACAGAAGACATTAAGAAGAGGTGGCAGAAATACACAGAAGAACTATACAAAAAAGGTTTTAATGACAAAGATAACCACGGTGGTTTGATAACTCACCTAAAGTCAGACATCCGGAGTGTGACATCAAGTGGGACTCAGGAAGGATCAGTATGAACAAAGCTAGTGGAGGTGATGGAACTCCAGGTGAGCCATTTCAAATCCTAGAAGATAATGCTGTCAAAGTGCTGCACTCAGTATGTCAGTAAACTTGGAAAATTCAGCACAGATTACAGAACTGGAAAAAGTCAGTTTTCATTCCAATCCCAAAGAAAGGCAATGCCAAAGAATGTTTAAACTAATGCACAATTGCATCCATCTCAAGCGCCAGCAAAATAATGCTCAAAATTCTCCAAGGAATGCTTCAGCAGTACATAAACAGAGAAATTCCAGATGTTCAACTGGATTTAGAAAAGGAAGAGGAACCACAAATCAAATTGCCAATGTCTGCTGGATCAAAGAAAAAGCAAGAGCATTCCAGAAAAACATCTACTTCAGTTTCATTGACTACACTAACATCTTTGACTTTGTGGATCACAACAAACTGTGGAAAATTCTTAAAGAGATGGGAATACCAAGCTGCCTTACCTGTCTCCTGAGAAATCTGTATGCAGGTCCAGAAGCAACAGTTAGAAGCAGACATGGAAAAATGCACTAGTTCCAAATAAGGAAAGGAATATGTCAAGGCTGTATATTGTCACCTAGCTTACTTAACTTCTAGGCAGAGTACATGATGTGAAATCCTGGCCTGGATGAAGCACAAGCTGGAATCAAGTTTGTCAGGAGAGATATCAATCACCTCAGATGTGTAGGTGACATGAACATCATGGCAGAATGCAAAGAGGAACTGAAGAACCTCTTGATGAAAGTGAAATAGGAGAGTGAAAATGTTGGCTTAAAATTCAACATACAGACAACTAAGATCATGGTGTCCAGTCCCATCATTTCATGGCAAATAGATGGAGAAACAGTGGAAACAATGGCAGACCTTATGTTTGGTAGCTTCAAAATCACTGCAGATGGTGACTGAAGCCATGAAATAATAAGACACTTCTTGGAAGAAAAGTTATGACCAAGCTAGACAACATTTTAAAAAGCAGAGACATTATTTTCCAAAAAGGATCAGTCTAGTCAGTTCAGTTCAGTTCAGTTGCTCAGTCGTGTCCTACTCTTTCTAGCCCCGTGACTCACAGAATGCCAGGCCTCCCTGTCCAACACCAACTGTCAGAGTCCACCCGAACCCAAGTCCATTGAGTTGGTGATGACATCCAACCATCTCATACTCTGTTGTCCCCTTCTCTTCCTGCCCTCAATCTTTCCCACCATCAGGGTCTTTTCAAATAAGTCATCTCTTCGCATCAGGTGGCCAAAGTATTGGAGTTTCAGCTACAAAATCAGTCCTTCCAAGGAACACCCAGGACTGATTTTCTTTAGGATGGACTGGTTGGATCTCCTTGCAGTCCAAGGGACTTTCAAGAGTCTTCTCCAACATCACCACTCAAAAGCATCCATTCTTCAGTGCTCAGCTTTCTTTAATAGTCCAACTCTCACATCCAAACATGACCAATGGAAAAATCATAGTCTTGACTGGATGGACTGTTGTTGACAAAATGATGTCTCTGCTTTTTAATATGTTGTCTAGGTCGGTCACAACTTTCCTTGCAAGGAGTAAGCGTCTTTTAGTGTCATGGCTGCAGTCACCATGAAAGTGAAAACCAAAGTTTTCACTCTTCTCTTTCACTTTCATCGGAAGGCCCTTTAGTTCTTCTTAACTTTCTGTTATAAGGGTGGTGCCATCTGCATATCTGAGGTTATTGATATTTCTCCCAGCAATCTTGATTCCAGCTTGTGCTTCTTCCAGCTCAGCATTTCTCATGATATACTCTGCATATAAGTTAAATAAGCAGGGTGACAAAATACAGCCTTGACGTACTTTTTTTGCATTTGGAACCAGTCTGTTGTTCCATGTCCAGTCTAACTGTTGCTTCCTGACCTTCATATAGATTTCTCAAGGGGCAGGTCAGGTGGTCTGGTATTCCCATCTCTTTCAGAATTTTCCACAGTTTATTGTGATCCACATGTTCAAAGACTTTGGCATAGTCAATAAAGAAGAAATTAGATGTTTTTCTGGAACTCTCTTGCTTTTTTGATGAGCCAGTGGATGTTGGCAATCTGATCTCTGGTTCCTTTGCCTTTTCTAAACCCAGCTTGAACATATAGAAATTCACAGTTCGTGTATTACTGAAGCCTGTCTTGGAGAATTTTGAGCATTACTTACTAGCATGTGAGATGAGTGCAATTGTGCGGTAGTTTGAGCATTCTTTGGCATTGCCTTTCTTTGGATTAGAATGAAAACTAACATTTTCCAGTCCTGCGGCCACTGCTGAGTTTTCCAAATTTGCTGGCATATTGAGTGCAGCACTTTCACAGCATCATCTTTCAAGACTTGAAATAACTCAACTGGAATTCCATCACCTCTACTAGATTTGATCGTAGTGATATTTCCTAAGACCCACTTGACGTCACATTCCAGGATGTCTGGCTCTAGGTGACTGATCACACCATCTTGATTATCTGTGTCATGAAGATCTTTTTGTGCAGTTCCTCTGTGTATTCTTGCCACCTCTTCTTATTATCCGTCTAGTCAAGGCTATGGTTTTTCCAGTAGTCATGAATGGATGTGAGAATTGGACCATAAAGAATCGGTGTACTGAAGAACTGATGCGTTTGAACTGTGATGTTGGAGAAGACTCTTGAGAGTCCCTTGGACTTAATGAGATCCAGCCAGTCAGTCCTAAAGGAAACCACTCCTAAATATTCACTGGAAAGACTTGATCTTATAGCTGAAACTGCAACAATTTGGCAACCTGATGCAAAGAACTGAGTCATTGGAAAAGACCCTAATGCTGGGAAAGATTGAAGGCAAGAGGAGAGGGGCATGACATAACAAGATGTTTGGATGGCATCATCAGCTCCATGGGCATGAGTTTGAATAAGCTCTGGGAGTTTGTTATTGACAGGAAAGACTGGAATGCTGCAGTCCATGGGATCACAAAGAGTCAGGAGCACTGATAACTGAACTAGCCCTACTTTTATCACTTATATAGGTATGTGTGTATATTTATATATGTAATATTTATATATTTTAATATTTATATATTTTAAATATATATATAAAATATTTATAAATTTTATATATATAAATATATAAAAATATATATATTTATATATAAATATAAAATATTTATATATTTTAAATATATATATAAATATATATATATATTTAATTATATTTAAATATAATAATATTATATTTAAATATAATAATATATTATTATATTTAAATATATATTTAATTATATATTTTAATATTTATATATTTTAATATTTATATAGTTTAATATTTATATATGTAATATTTAAATATGTAATATTTATATATGTATTTCTCTCCATATATTTATATATGTATATACATATTTAGATAGATATGATAGATATATCATAGATAGATATATCTATATTTAGATAGATATTCATGTGAATTTGCTGGAATCTGTTGGTACGTATATTCACAGAGTAGATTATAATGTAAAAGAGTGATCTTGTTTACTGGTATGTTATCTGTGCCCAGTGGCTTCTTTGGTCACTCAGATGGTAAACAATCTACCTGAAAGGTGGAATCCCTCAGGTGGCAAGATGCCCTGGAGAAGGAAATGACAACCCATTCCAGTATTCTTGGCTGGAGAATTCTATGGACAGTTCAGTTTATGGGATTGCAAAGAGTTGGACACGATGGGTGACTAACACTTTCACTTTTATCTGTGCCCTCCACAGTTCTCAGTATCTTGGCATTTCTTAGTATTTAACTGTTATTTAAATGGATAATTATAAAAATCATCCTTTCAAATTCAATTAGCTATCTTAATCATTCACAATCTAAACTTTCAGTAGACTGAATGTTTCCTTTGTTCAAAAGCACCATTATGGCTTTTATTTTGATATTAAATAAATATTAAATTGAACTCTTCTAGTCTTTTTTTTTGAGTGAAGATCAGATATATATATATATTTATTTATTTATTATATATATTACATACATTTATAAATCCAATATGAGATGCGCAACCACCTTGAAGAACCAGTTTTCCTTGATCTAACTGCAGTCTCCAGTAACCAAAGTTATTAAAGGTAGACCCACGGATAAGATGAAGATTAGAGTGACATTTTTGAAGTGCTATGCTTTTCTCCCACCTTTTACTAGTGGAAAATACATGCTTTGTTTTTCATCTAACTTTCAGAGAAATAGGATTTAAGGGAATTACTCTGATAGCCTAACAGTTGTAACGTACATTTTCTAGAATTTAAAAGATCCTTGTGCGACTCATTTTAAGAAACACGGAGTTAACGACTAATGTGCTTTCTGATGCCCTGATAAGTAAGATTGGACACTGCATGGGGTTTAGCCTGTGTTCTCAATGTTTGCTTTGGTAACAAACAAGTGTGGATCATGTGTGAAAGAACTGAATTTCAATCATCTTGAATCTTGTTAGAGGGCTACAGGGACAGACAAGAAGAACTCCCCCAAAGAGTGGAACACTGTATTTCCACAGGTTGAGGGAGAGACCTTAAGTGGCCAGTGGAGAAACTGCAAAGGAACTGCACTTGAGAGAAGCCACAGGGCAAAATCTGGATCTCTTGTTTGTAACACAGGCTAAAGTGTATGTTGCATCTCAAATCAATGTTCTATTTTCAGTGAGGGTTAGTGATCTTAATTTTTGTAATAAAATATAATATGAAATTTATTTTTTTTTTCCATTTTTTTTAATTTTATTTTTTTTTAAATTTTAAAATCTTTAATTCTTACATGCGTTCCCAAACATGACCCCCCCTCCCACCTCCCTCCCCACAACATCTCTCTGGGTCATCCCCATGTACCAGCCCCAAGCATGCTGCACCCTACGTCAGACATGGACTGGCGATTCAATTCTTACATGATAGTATACATGTTAGAATTCCCATTCTCCCAAATCATCCCACCCTCTCCCTCTCCCTCTGAGACCAAAAGTCCGTTATACCCATCTGTGTCTTTTTTCCTGACTTGCATACAGGGTCGTCATTGCCATCTTCCTAAATTCCATATATATGTGTTATTATACTGTATTGGTGTTTTTCTTTCTGGCTTACTTCACTCTGTATAATTGGCTCCAGTTTCATCCATCTCATCAGAACTGATTCAAATGAATTCTTTTTAACGGCTGAGTAATACTCCATTGTGTATATGTACCACAGCTTTCTTATCCATTCATCTGCTGATGGATGGTGATTAGTACTTCGTACCCTGTTACATTGATATTGGTACAAAAAATATTACTTCCTCCATACTATTTGAAAACTACTAAGTCTGAGTGGATACTATCCGCACATTACACAAATCCTGTACTGTGTCCTATCATACCCCTGCTTAAATTTTTTCAGTGTTCCCCTTATCAACACAGAACAAAATTAAAATTTCTTAAATCTGACTGGTATTTTCCTCCAATATCCCCTAACTTTCTTTCGTCACCTTGGTGTTCTTTAATTATTATTATTTTCTTTTGATTGTATTGCAAAGCATATGGGATATTAGTTACCTGACTAGGGATCAAACCTTTGCTATGCTTAACCACTGTATTGCCAGGAAACTCCCACCTTGCCTTTTTTAGTGCCTCCAAAAATCCAAGCTCTTGGCTGCTTTATTTCATTTTCACATTTTTCTGTGTTTAACATTTTCTTCAAAACGTACAATGATACCTCCTTCTGTTTCTCAGTTTAAATTCCACTGAGAATTTTTCTAATCACACAATAAAAATATATTTCAACTCACCTCCAGTTATTGTTTCATACGTTTATATGCTTTTTTCCCCCTTAACAGCACTTATCTTACTCTATAATTTTTATATTTGTTTTCTGTTTGATTTTTTCTATTTCTGTCACTGAATTTAAACTTGATAAGTGCACCAATTCTGACTTTATCTTTAGCCATTTCTTCACTAGCACTTAACATTGAGCATTCACTTAGTAAGTACCCTTTAAATAAATGAGGGCTCTCCTGGTGACTCAGGCAGAAAAGAATCCTCCTGCCAATTCAGAAGGCATAGAGATGTGGGTTTCATTCCTGAACAGTGAAGATTCCCTGAGAAAGAAACAGAAACTCACTCCAGTATTCTTGCCTGGGAAATCTCATGGACAGAGCAGCCTGGTGGACTACAGTCCTTGGGGTTGAAAAGAGTGGGACATGACTGAGCGACTAATGCTTTCACATTTGAATAAATGAAGTTAAAGAGTGAAAATAGGAGAGAGAGAGAGAGGAAAAGAGGAAGAGGGAGAAAAGAAGAAAAAAGAAAGGGAGGAAGAAAGAAAAGAGTGAAGGAAAAATCTGTAAGCATAAAAAGCTCACAGAATCTGAAAGCTCTTCAATAAATGCCAAAGCAGAATTTATTAACATTGCATAATAAAAGTAGTGATTTTTCATTATCTAATATTAAAACCCCCAAAAGGTAGCAAAACCAAAAAAAAAAAAAACTATTGCATGAAATTCATCATTTCCAATATCATAATTTTTTTCTCAAGTCCTGTAACTTTCCATATTATTTTTATGAAAAAAGTTATGTGGAATACGAATCATTTAAGAAAAAGAATGAGTTACATTTTATAGACAGAGAAACTGAGATTGAGTGGAATAGAGCTTTTTTTTCCTCACTAATTGTGATAAAAATACCATGTATTATTTGTCCTCTAAGTGTATTTCAGACTTATTAAAGGGTCTTGTGCTAAATATTCTCATTCTCAATATTATAAAGTACATTTTGAAACTTAAACCTATTACTGTGTACTGAGGCAGTTCTCTCACATCCATACATGACTACTGGAAAAACAATAGCCTTGACTAGACGGACTTTTGCTGACAAAGTAATGTCTCTTCTTTTTAATATGCTGCTTAGGTTGGTCATAACTTTCCTTCCAAGGAATAAGCATCTTTTAATTTCATGGCTAAAATCACCATCTGCAGTGATTTTGGAGCCCACCCCCCCAAATAAAGTCAGCCACTATTTCCACTCTTTCCTCATCTGTTTGCCATGAAGTGATGGGACCAGATGCCATGATCTTAGTTTTCTAAATGTTGAGGTTTAAGTCAACTTTTTCACTCTCCTCTTTCACTTTCAAGAGAAGAGGCTCTTTAGTTCTTCATTTTCTGCCGTAAGGGTGGTGTCATCTGTGTATCTGAGATTATTGATATTTCTCCTGGCAAACTTGATTCCAGCTTGTGCTTTTACCAGCCCAGCATTTCTCATGATGTACTTTGCATTTAGGTTAAATAAGCAGGGTGACAATATACAGCCTTGTCATACTCCTTTTCCTATTTGGAACCAGTCTGTTGTTCCATGTCCAGTCTAACTGTTGCTTCCTGACCTGCATACAGGTTTCTCAAGAGGCAGGCCAGGTGGTCTGGTATTCCCATCTCTTTCAGAAATGTATGGATGTGAGAGTTGGACTATAGAGAAATCTGAGTGCCAAAGAATTGATGCTTTGATCTGTGGTGTTGGAGAAGACTCTTGAGAGTCCCTTAGACTGAAAGGATATCCAATAAGTCCATCCTAAAGGAGATCAGTCCTAGGTGTTCTTTGGAAGGACTGATGTTGAAGCTGAAACTCCAATATTTTGGCCACCTGATGAGAAGAAATGACTCATTTGAAAAGACCCTGATGCTGGGAAAGATTGAGGTCAGGAGGAGAAGGGGACGACAGAAGATTAGATGGTTGGATGGCATCACCGACTCAATGGACATGAGTTTGGGCGAACTCCGGGAACTGGTGGTGGACAGAGACCCCTGGCATGCTGTGGTTCATAGGGTCGCAAAAAGTCAGACACGACGACAGAACTGAAGTGAACTGAGGCTTTTCTATATTTCTTTCATAATAAATCTTCAAATATCAATGTTTTTTTTTAGAAAAGTAAAAACAGGCATACTGTGATTTTTTCCCCTTTTCTAAGAAGGTTGTCTTTAAAAAAGCATTAATAAATAAAGGAAGCTACATTTGCTTTTAATAATTCCATAGAAGTCTTCTTTAAGCCTGAAATTTTGGAACACATGCTGCACATCTATTCTTTATCTATGTTGCTGTTTTCATAAATTAATAATTAACATGTGATGCCTGGTTCACCAAAGGTGGTTTAGAAGATAAAACTTGTGATTTGATTTTGATCCACATCTTCAGTTCAGTTCAGTCAGTCATGTCCGACTCTTTGCGACCCCATCAATTGCAGCACACCAGGCCTTCCTGTCCATCACCAACTCCCAGAGTTCACTCAAACTCACGTCCATTGAATCGGTGATGCCATCTAAGTGCTATTGGATTCCATGAAATATAAACATTTTAAAACATCACATATTTATCTGTTATAAAGAACAAAAAGAACTCTGTCCTTATTTTAATAGGGAAGCCATGCATATTAATTAATCATAGTAGTCTATACTATCCATTTGTAAATCATAAAAATGTGAAGTACTTTTTGTCATTATATTAAACATGTTTATTATAATATTATTAGCATAACACTATGATTTATATATACTAATATAATGCCATACTTGCTGATTTACTTAAAACTAAAGTATCACGTTCATTACAAAATATTTTGTATAATAATCTTTCAAACGCTGTGGGAATTTCAAAGGATTTATTTGATGTAAGATATGCCATCAAACAATCTAGTATGTTTTCTATGTAATTTGATTATAATTAGGGCAACATACTATTACTGGAACATGGAATTACAAGATATAGAGAAGGGTAATTGGAAGGACTGATGCTAAAGTTGAATACTTTGGTCACCTCATGTGAAGAGTTGGCTCATTGGAAAAACCATGATGCTGGGAGGGATTGGGGGCAGGAGGAGAAGGGGACGGAAGAGGATGAGATGGCTGGATGGCATCACCGACTCGATGGACATGAGTTTGAGTGAACTCTGGGCGTTAGTGATGGACAGGGAGGCCTGGCATGCTGCAATTCATGGGGTCGCAAAGAGTCAGACATGACTGAGTGACTGAATTGAAGATTAAAATTAACCTTAATAATAAAGAAATGTAGACATGTGCTGAATCTTGAAATAGATGTAAAATTTGAAGAGATGCATCTCCTGTAGAGATGCAGGAGAGAAAAATTTGAGAGAATAAGCACAGAAGATACAATATAGTGAAAAATATACCTCCCTGAGTCTAAGTGAATAAAATGCAATAATGAGTATTGAAAAAGTTATTTTTTTCATATCCATAATGCTTATAACCTTGTAAAAGTAGCACAAAACTGATTATTAATGACAAATTGTAAAGGCTATATTAATAGTATTTATTTTACTTGTAAGGCAATTATCACTGGTGATTAAGGTTTAGACAATTAAACCAAAGCTAACTTATATTCACTTAATTAATGCTAACGAACAACTATTTATTTATTCTTAAACATGTTTTAAACATGCACATTGTAGGCAAGTGGAGTGGACCTAAATTAGGCAGTAGGGGTACAAAGATGAATACAGCATATTGTGCATGCATGCCAAGTCACTTCAATCATGCCTAACTCATTGCAACCCCACGGATTGTAGCCCATTAGGCTCCTCTGTTCATCGGATTTTCCAGGCAAGAATCCTGGATTGGATTGACATTCCCTTCCCCAGGGGATCTTCCTGATCCAGGGATCAAACCCACATCCCCTGTGGTTCTTGCATTGCATACAGATTCTTTATCACTGAACCATGGGAGAGGTTCAAAGCATATTGCCCATCATCAAATATTCTACATATTCTGTTACTCTGTTAAGAAAGGCACTTACATAAACATGTACATTACAAAAATATATAGTGCTTTCAGAGGCAGAAAAAGAGGCTAAATCATGAGGAGAAGGATAGTTGCATAGTTCCAAAATGTCTCCAAGAGCTTCAAACAATCTATTGCAAAGGTAAATAAAATAGTAACAGTATGGTGTAGAAACTGAAAACATTTTAATCTTGCTTATCAAAACTAACAGAGATGTATCATGTTTCCCATTATTATAGTCTTGAATATCATCCCCCACATTAGAGAAGAAATAAAAAGAGGCTGAAAAACTACCCAAAAATGCATAGGCAGAAAAGATATGTTTTTATTTGACTTAAACTAAAAGTTACAACTCAAGTTTGAGTATCACAAAATCTGTGTTATTTACTACTGGCAGGCAAGAAAATGAGATTTCCCTTTTACTTAGAATTCTGTAATATTTTTGGCAGCATTTTATTCCTCATGCTTATTAAATTTTAACTTCAAGAGTTATAGTGTCCCTTACTTTCCATTTATCAATCTTCCAGATTGGGAGAAATCAGGGCCCAATATTCTTGACTTGTCACACCTGGATGCTAGATATAGGAAATGAATCTCCCATCTCTTGGCTGAATATGTCTGGAATTTAACCTCTTACAATACAGTCACCACCATTTCTCATGCACTTTAGCAATTCTATTTTGCAGAGGTTAAATTCTAGACAACTATACCATAACTTTTATGTATGGAGTAGTACTTTTAAGAATGAAAGATATATGAAATATGGACATTTTCAGTTAAAATTCAAATTTGTCAGTAGATTCTCATAGATATAATTCAGCTTTTTTGAAATAAATATTTATAGAGACATATGAGTTAATCCATCAGTATACAGCTGGAAGTAGGCAATATTAAAATTTAATATTTCCTAATTATATGCTGCTTGAATTTTCCTTGTATAAAGACTTTCTTAGCTAAGAAATTGATCAGTTTCTACTAAGAAACTGATCTTAATACTATCTTTAAAATTATGAATTAATGTTTTATTCTCAGTAAAGTGCTTGACAGTTTCCTAGAATTTTCTGAATTCAACTAATTACTATTTCAGATTCCCCATTTTTGATACCAACCTGTATCACCTTATCCATATTCTATATGCCAATTAATTATATCCATTCATCCAATTATTAGCATAGAACCATAGATATTATAATCCTTGATTCTTTCCATAAATCCTCCCTGAACGCTTACCAAGAGCTAGTTCCAATGGATTCTACCTCTAAGTTATGATCACTTATGGTGAATTCATGATCTCTAAAGAAGATTAACTTCAGAATCAGGGACCAGGCTTGATCACTCAGTGCTTTGTGTGGAAGAAGTTATATTACAGTGAAAAGGAACATGGAAAGATTCTGACATAAACATCAGAAGAGGAAGGCACGTGCCCCTACTGGGTAGTCTTATCAAGGCCTTCTATATTTTCACCAGATCGACTCCCACAGCACAGTTCAGTTGCTCAGTCATGTCTGACTCTTGGTGAGCCCATGGACCACAGAACACCAGCCTCCCTGTCCATGCCCAACTCCCAGGGCTTACTCAGACTCGTATCCTTTGAGTTGGTGATGCCATCCAACAATCTCATCCTCTTTCATCCCTTCCTCCTCCTGCCTTCAATCTTTCCCTGCAACAGGGTGTTTTCTAATGAGGCAGCTCTTCACATCAGGTGGCCAAAGTATTGGAGTTTCAGTTTCAACATCAATCCTTCCAATGAACATTCAAAACTAATTTCTTTTAGGATGGACTGGTTGGATCTCTTTGCAGTCCAAGGGACTCTCAAGAGTCTTCTCCAACATCACACTTAAAAAGCATCAATTCTTCAGCACTTAGCTTTCTTTATAGTCCAAATCTCACATCCATACATGACCACTGGAAAAATCATAGCCTTGCCGAGATGGACCTTTGTTAACAAAGAAATGTCTCTGCTTTTCAATATGCTGTGTAGGTTGGTTATAACTTTCCTTCCAAGAAATAAGCATCTTTTTATTTTATGGCTAAAGTCATCATCTGTCATGATTTTGGAGTCCAAAAAAATAAAGTCTGCCAATGTTTCCATTGTTTCTCCATCTATTTGCCATGAGGTAATGGGACTAGATTCAATGATCTTAATTTTCTGTATGTTGAGCTTTAAGCAAATTTTTCCGCTCTCATCTTTCACTTTCATCAAAAAGCCCTTTAGTTCTTCTTCACTTTCTGCCATAAGGGTGGTGTCATCTGCATATCTGAGGTTATTGATATCATTCGCAGCAATCTTCATTCTAGCGTGTACTTCTTCCAGCCCAGCATTTCTCATGATGTATTCTGTATATAAGTTAAAAAAGCAGGGTGGCAATATACAGCGTTGACATACTTCTTTTTGTATTTGGAACCAGGCTGTTGTTCCATGCTCAGTCTAACTGTTGCTTCCTGACCTGCATACAGGTTTCTCAAGAGACAGGTCAGGTGGTCTGGTATTCCCGTCTCTTTCAGAATTTTCCACAGTTTATTGTGATTCACACAGTCAAATGCTTGGGCATAGTAAAAAAGCAGAAATAGACTTTATTTTTTTTTTCTGGAACTCTGTTACCTTTTAGATGATCCAACAGATGTTGGCAATTTGATCTCTGGTTCCTCTGCCTTTTCTAAATCCAGCTTGAACATCTGGAAGTTCACGATTCATGTATTGCTGAAGCCTGGCTTGGAGAATCTTGAGCATTACTTTACTATCATGTGAGATTAATGCAATTTTGCAGTAGTTTGAGCATTCTTTGTCATTGCCTTTCTTAGGGATTGGCATGAAAATTGACCTTTTCCCGTCATGTGGCGACTGCTGAGTTTTCCAAATTTTCTGGCATATTGAATGCAGCACTTTCACAACATCATCTTTTAGGATTTCAAATAGCTCAACTGGAATTCCATCATCTCCACTAGCTTTGTTCATAGTGATGCTTCCTAAGGACCACTTGACTTCACTTTCCAGGATGTCTGGCTCTAGGTGAGTGATCACACCATCATGATTATCTGGGTCATGAAGATCTTTTTTGTACAGTTCTTCTGCATATTCTTGCCACCTCTTCCTAATATCTTCTACTTTTCTTAGGTCCATACTATTTCTTTCCTTTATTGAGCCTATGTTTGCATGAAATATTCCCTTGGTATCTCTAATTTTCTTGAAGAGATCTCTAGTCTTCCCCATTCTATTGTTTTCCTCTATTTCTTTGCACCAATCATTGAGGAAAGCGTTTTATTTTTATTTTTTTAATTTTTCCTTGCTCTTCTTTGGAGCTCTGTATTCAAATGGATATATCTTTCCTTTTCTCCTTTGCTTTTGCTTCTCTTTTTTTCTCAGCTATTTGTAAGGCCTCCTCTGGCAATCATTTTACCTTTTTGCATTTCTTTTTCTTGGGGATGACCTTGATCACTGCCTCCTTTACAATGCCATGTCCATCGTTCTTCATGCACTCTGTCTATCAGATCTTGTCTCTTAAATTTATTTCCCACTTCCAGCGTATAATCATAACGGTTTTGATTTTGGTCATACCTGAAAGGTCTAGTGTTTTTCCCTACTTTTTTCAACTTAAGTCTGAATTTGACAATAAGGATTTCATAATCTGAGCCACAGTCAGCTCCCAGTCTTGTTTTCCTGACTGTATAGAGCTTCTCCATCTTTGGTTGCAAAGAATATAATCAATTTGATTTCAGTGTTGGCCATGTGGTCATATCCATGTGTAGAATCTTCTCTTGTGTTGTTGTTAGAAGCTGTTTGCTCTGACCAATGCATTCTTTTGGCAGAACTCTATTAGCCTTTGCCCTGCTTCATTCTGTACTGCAAGGCCAAGTTTGCCTATAACTCCAGGTGTTTTTTTTTTTTTTTTCTTCAGGTGTTTCTTGACTTCCTACTTTTGCATTCCAGTCCATTATAATGAAAAAGACATCTTTTTGGGGGGTTAGTTCTAGACGGTCTTGTAGGTCTCCATAGACCTGTTCAACTTCAGCTTCTTCAGCATTACTGGTTGGGGCATAGACTTGGATTACTGTGATATTGAATGGTTTTCCTTAGAAACGAACAGTGGTCGTTCTGTTGTTTCTGAGACGGTATCCAAGTACTGCGTTTCAGACTCTTGTTGACTATGATGACTCCGTTTCTTCTAAGGGATTGTTGCACCTAGTAGTAGATATAATGCTCATCTGAGTTAAATTCACCGATGCCAGTCCACTTTGATTCACTGATTCCTAAAATATCGACATTCACTCTTGCCATCTCCTGTTTGATCAATTCCAATTTGCCTTGATTCATGGAACTAACATTCCAGATTCCTATGTAATATTGCTCTTTACAGCATTGGACCTTGCTTCCAACACCAGTCACATCCATAACTGGATGTTGTTTTTGCTTTGGCTCTGTCTTTTCATTCTTTCTGGAGTTATTTCTCCATTGATCTCCAGTAGCATATTGGGCACCTACCAAGTGCTCCTACTGGTTAGTCTTATCAATGACTTATATACTTTCACCAGACCCACTTCCACAAGATACAACTTAAATTAACAAGATTAGAACTAACAATAGAAAGGCCTTACCAAACCCACTCCCACCACATACCTCTTAATATAACAAGATTAGTCAGAAGGTTCTTGTTAAGAAGGAGAAAAAATGTTCAAATACACTGTTGTTGTATAATCATTAGCACAGAGCTTAAAGAAAATCATTTCCTTGTGCAAGATGAATTGTTCTGTTGTGTAATCATTAGCCTGGGCTTAAAGAAATTTAGTCTTAAAGACTGCTGTCATAACAACTCAGAGTTAAAGAAAAAATGTCTTCATTGACTAGGACAAAGCAAAGTAGGAAAAAGAAAAAGAAACATTATCCCTTTTTCCTCCTCTAGAGTCCTGGACCCCTTGCTCCTTCTCAAGGTCTTGGACCCCTTTCTCCTCCTTGAAGACACTGGACTTCCTATCAACCTACCTAAGAATTAACTCTCTCAACTATATAAATTTATTTTTTTTCCAGTTACTATTACCTTATTTTGGCTTCTGAGGTGACTCAGATGGTGAAGCATCTTTCTGCAATGCAGGAGACCCAGGCTCAATCCTTGGGTTGGGAAGATCCGCTGGAGAAGGAAATGGCAGCCCACTCCAGTATTCTTGCCTGGAAAATCCCCTGTACGGCAGAGTCTGGTAGGCTACTTACTGTCTATGGGGTCACAAAGAGTCAGACACGACTGAACAACTTTACTTTCACTTTCATTACCTTAGTTACATTAGCACCTCTGTTTCCATTTCTTGTATTGTTGCAAATAAGAAGTCTCTAATTGGAAGAAGAGAGTTTATAGTTAACTTCTAAATAGCCCTTTCCTCTAAATTCAGCAGCTTTCGATTAGTGGACCCTTGGTCAATCCTAACAAAGATTCAAAGATTTATAGGACTACACCCATAGTGAACTCAACACAAAGTGTATACCCACACTTGACTACTTTTTTTATACTCAGCAGCCAGAATGGAGCGGATGAACTTACTCTAGATTACTGGAGATCATTAATTCTAAAACTGCAAGATTTAAAATCTTAAAACAATCCAACAAATGAAGGTTTCTCTGACTCAGGTGATCCTTATCCATTTGGCTCATTGTTGATGATTGTATTCCAAAAATAATCCCTGATGATTTGTTCTCCTAAAAATCTGTGTTGCTATCTTGAAAACCTCATCAAAAATAAGTAACCCTCTCACTAAGTGAAGCTCTTTCTGCTTTGTGAATTAACAAATTTTTATAGAGAACCACAGTTATTGGCCAAGAAAGAAGGATAATATACTAATATTTGCATTTGATTTCATTGTGTATTATTTCTAAAAATCCTTCCCTACCTCCCTAATGTTATCAGAATAAACTCTAAACACTACAAGGCTTCTTGCAAGAATTTCATTATTTGGTCTATTCTGATTTCTCCAGTATCACCTCTTGAGTCAGTAGCTGCTGCTGCTAAGTGGCTTCAGTCATGTCGGACTCTGTGTAACACCATAGACTGCAGCCCACCAGGCTCCCCAGTCCCTGGGATTCTCCAGGTAAGAACAATGGAGTGGGTTGCCATTTCCTTCTCCAAAGCATGAAAGTGAAAAGTGAAAGTGAAGTTGCTCAGTTGTGTCCGACTCCTAGCGACCCATGGACTTCAGCCCACCAGACCCCTCCATCCATGGGATTTTTCAGGCAAGAGTACTGGAGCGGGTTGCCATTGCCTTCTCTGGAGTCAGTAGCACATTGGTTTAAATTTAGAATTTCTTCTCTCACAGGAAATATTTTATAAGTGATCCATTACTCCTCTGAACTATAGTATCACTCTATACCAGTACCATGTAAGTTCTTGCCTATGTATGCATGTCTGTTATCAAACTTTATTCTGTTCTCTAACATATTGGAAGCCAATAACCTTAGATATGGAGATGACACCACCCTTATGGCAGAAAGAGAAGAGGAACTAAAAAGCCTCTTGATGAAAGTGAAAATGGAGAGTGAAAAAGTTGGCTTAAAGCTCAACATTCAGAAAACGAAGATCATGGCATCCGGTCCCATCACTTCATGGGAAATAGTTGGGGAAACAATAGAAACAGTGTCAGACTTTATTTTGGGGGGCTCCAAAATCACTGCAGATTGTGGCTGCAACCATGAAATTAAGACGCTTACTCCTTGGAAGAAAAGTTATGTCCAACCTAGATAGCATATTCAAAAGCAGAGACATTACTTTGCCGACTAAGGTCCGTCTAGTCAAGGCTATGGTTTTTCCTATGGTCATGTATGGATCTGAGAGTTGGACTGTGAAGAAAGCTGAGCACTGAAGAATTGATGCTTTTGAACTGTGGTGTTGGAGAAGACTCTTGAGAGTCCCTTGGACTGCAAGGAGATCCAACCACTCCATTCTGAAAGAGATCAGCCCTGGGATTACTTTGGAAGGAATGATGCTAAAGCGGAAACCCCAGTACTTTGTCCACCTCATGTGAAGAGTTGACACATTGGAAAAGTCTCTGATGCTGGGAGGCATTGGGGGCAGGAGGAGAAGGGGACGACAGAGGATGAGATGGCTGGATGGCATCACCGACTCGATGGACGTGAGTCTGAGTGAACTCCGGGAGTTGGTGATGGACAGGGAGGCCTGGCGAGCTGTGATTCAAGGGGTCACAAAGAGTCGGACATGACTGAGCAACTGAACTGAACTGAACTGAAGCTCCTTAGATAGAGAAACGTTTCTGCTTTTGCAAATTGTAGTAAACCTACCTTGTACAGAATAGATAACAATTGAGTTGAGTTCAGTTCAGTCACTCAGTCATGTCCGCCTCTTTGCGACCCCATGAATTGCAGCACGCCAGGATTCCCTGTCCATCACCAACTCCCGGAGTTCACTCAGACTCACATCCATCGAGTCAGTGATGCCATCCAGCCATCTCATCCTCTGTCGTCACCTTCTGCTCCTGCCCCCAGTGCCCCCCAGCATCAGGGTCTTTTCCAATGAGTCAACTCATCGCATGAGTTGGCCAAAGTACTGGAGTTTCAACTTTAGTATCATTCCTTCCAAAGAACACCCAAGGCTTATCTCCTTCAGAATGGAGTGGTTGGATCTCCTTGCAGTCCAAGGGACTCTCAAGAGTCTGCTCCACACCACAGTTCAAAAGCATCAATTCTTCAGCGCTCAGCTTTCTTCACAATCCAACTCTCACATCCACACATGACATCTGGAAAAAAAATAGCCTTGTCCATTCTAAAGGAGATCAACCCGGGGATTTCTTTGGAAGGAATGATGCTAAAGCTGAATCTCCAGTACTTTGGCCACCTCATGTGAAGTGTTGACTCACTGGGAAAAACTCTAATGCCTGGAGGGATTGGGGGCAGGAGGAGAAGGGGACGACCGAGGATGAGATGGCTGGATGGCATCACTAACTCGATGGACGCGACTCTGAGTGAACTCCGGGAGTTGGTAATGGACAGGGAGGCCTGGCATGCTGCGATTCATGTGGTCGCAAAGATCAGACACGACTGAGCGACTGAACTGAACTGAACTGAACTGAACTTGGCTAGATGGACCTTTGTAGGCAAAATAATGTCTCTGCTTTTCAATATTCTATCTAGGTTAGTCATAACTTTTATTCCGAGGAGTAAACCTCTTTTAATTTCGTTGTTGCAATCACCATCTGCAGCTATTTTGGAGCCCCCAAAAATAGTCTGACACTGTTTCCTCTGTTTCCCCATCTATTTGCCACGAAGTAATGGGACCAGATGCCATGATCTTCATTTTCTAATGTTGAGCTTTAAGCCAACTTTTCCAATCTCCTCTTTCACTTTCATCAAGAGGCTTTTTAGTTCCTCTTCACTTTCTGCCGTAAGGGTGGTGTCATCTGTTTATCTGAGTTTATTGATATTTCTCTTGGCAATCTTTAGTCCAGTTTGTGCTTCTTCCAGCCCAGCGTTTCTCATGATATCAATTAGGAAGCTATAAAGTAAACAAAACATCATGCAGTATTTGAAATTCACCTTAGACTTTTTCCAATTATTACTATTGCTTAATAGATAGAATTATAAGGAAAGGAGAATCAAAGATAAATATACAAAAAGATAAATTAGTAGATAATTTGCTCATAAAAACTGAAAAAGAAATAATCCTATTATTACTGTTTTTTTTTCTAGTTGTAAATTTCATTGTCAGAATGAAGTATAAAGAATTCATTTAGTTTCATTTACTCATACTTGACAAAATCCCCAATTTCCATGGACAGAGGAGCCTGACAGGCTACAGTCCATGGAGTCACAAAGAGTCAGGCATAATTCAGCATACACAACACACACACACACATACACACACACACACACACACACACACACACACTGTAGTAGAAAACAAGAAAATAGGGGGAAACCATTGTTTTTCTATCTCAGTAGTCTATAAAGAGATTTATAGTATGTTGTTCAGGTTTCATTTTTGCTCTAGTGCAAACACTTAAGCTAGCTTTATCTGTAGAATTGCCCATTATTAACAGAGTTCTCAACAGATGACCAAGTACATTTATTTTTCAAGTGTCACAGAGAATCTAGATCTTACTTTAGACTTGCAATTTGTTGTTGTTGTTGCTATGTCTAATGCATTGAAAATTTTAATTTTGCACTTTTCAACACAGGCTCACAGGCTTTCTGTTATTTAATTTGATTATGATGACAAATATTTGATGACTAGCATCATCACTTTCAGGACAACTGAGATCCCATACTCTTTACAGAGAGAATAGAAATTACAGAAAAGTACTAGATTGTGTAATACTTTTAAGAATGATATACTGAAAAGTTTGTCACTAGATGCTCATAAATAAAATTCAACTCCTTTTAAAAGTACTAACAAACACATGAGTGAATCTATTTAGCACTCTTGTTTCTACAATTATAGCATACAATATTTTATCATAGTCACTCTTACCATTTATTGGTATACTCAAAATTTCTTATTTTACAACTTGTAATGAAGAAGAGACAGCAATATTTTGATCTACTTATTAGAACAAGGATATTTCAATGTATACATAGCTATTATAATTCATCAAATATATACTATTTGGTATATTTAGTAGTTTTCCCAGGTGGTGCTGATGGTAAAGAGCCCACCTGTCAATATGAAGATGTAAAAGATGTAGGCTTGATCCCTGAGTCATGGAGATCACTTGGAGAAGACCATGGAGAGAGGAGCCTGATAGGCTACAGTCCAAAGGGTCACACAGAGTCGATTAGAAAAAGGATATTTTCAATGTGAACTAAAATGGACAAGAGTGGGCAAATTTAATTCAGATGATTATTATATCTACTACTATTGGCAAGAATCCTTTTGAAGAAATGGAGTAGCCCTCAGAGTCAACAAAAGATTCTGAAATGCAGCACTTGGTCACAACCTCAAAAATGAAAGAATATTCTTGGTTCATTTCCAAGGCAAATCATTCAATATCACAGTAATCCAACTACTGCACCAAAGAAGCTGAAGGTGATTGGTTCTATGAAGAACTACAAGACCTAGAACTAATACCCCAAAATATGTCCTTTTCATCATAGGGGACCAGAATGCAAAAGTAGGAAGGTGAGAAATACTTGGAGTTAACACACAAGCTTGGCTTTGGAGTACAAAATGAAGCAGGGCAAAGACTAGCAGTTTTACCATGAGAATGCACTGGTCATAGAAAATACCATTTCCAACAACACAAGAGATGACTCTACACAAGGACATCACCAAACGGTAAATATTTAAATCAGAATGATTATGTTCTTTGCAACCAAATATAGAGAAGCTCTATACAGTCTCTAAAAACAAGACCAGGAGCTGACTATGGCTCAGATAATAAACTCCTTATAGCAAAATTCAGACTTAACTTGAAGAAAGTAGGGACAATCACTAAACCATTTAGATATGACCTAAATTAAATCCCTTACGACTGTACAGTGAAAGTGACAGATAGATTCACAGGTTTAGATGCGATAGACAGAGTGCCTTAGAACTATGAACAGAGGTTCATAACATTGTACAGGAGGCAGTGATGAAAACTATATGTAAAAAATAAATGCGAAAAGGCAAAAGGGTTGCCTGAGGAGGACTTACAAATAGCTGATAAGAAAAGAGAAGCAAAATGCAAAGAAGAAAAGGAAAGATATATCCACCTGAAAGCAGAATTCCAAACAATAGCAAGGAGAGATTAGAAAGTTTTCCTAAGTGAGCTATGCCAAGAAAAGAGGAAAACAATAGAATGGGGAAAACTAAAGGTCCCTTCAAGAACATTAGAGATACCAAAGGGACACTTCATGTAAAATAGGGACAAAAATGGACAGAAATGGTATGGACCTAACAGAAGCAGAAGACATTAAGCAGAGGTGGAAAGAAAACATAGAAGAACTATAAAAAGCACTTTGTGACCCAGATGACCATGATGGTGTGATCACTCACCTAGAGACAGACCTCTTGGAATGCAAAGTCAAGTGGGCTTTAGGAAGCAACATTATGAAACAAGCTAGCGGAAGTGATGGAATTCCAGCTGAGCTATTTCAAATCCTAAAATATGATGCTGTTAAAATGCTGCACTAAGTATGCCAGCAAATTTGGAAACCTCAGCAGTGACCACAGTGCTGGAAAAAGTCAGTTCTCATTACAATCACAAAGAAGGACAATGCCAAAGAATGTTCAAACTACCACAGAATTAGACTAATTTTACGTGCTGGTAAAGATGCTAAAAATTCTTCAAGCTAGGCTTCGACAGTATGTGAACCGAGAATGTTCAGAAGTTCAAGCTGGATTTACCAAAGGCAGAGGAAACAGATCAAATTGCCAACATCCATCAGATCCTAGAAAAAGCTAGAGGACTCCAGAAAAACACATCTGCTACATTAAATATTCTAAAGCCTTTGAACTTGTGGACCACAACAAGCTGGAAAATTCTACAAGACCACCTTATCAGAACCTTACTGTCTCCTGTGATACCTATATGCAGGTCAAGAAGCAACATTAGAACATCAGTACATGGAACAATGGATTGGTTCCAAATTGGGAGAGGACTACGTCAAGGCTGTAAGTTGTCACCCTGCTTATTTATCTTATATGCAGAATACATCATGTGAAATGCCAGGCTATGAAGCACAATCTGGAATCAAGATTGCCAGGAGAAATATCAATAACCTCAGATATGCAGATAACACCATCCTTATGACAACAAGTTAAGAAGAATAAGCAAGACTTTTGATGAAGATGAAAGAGAGAGTGAAAAAGCTGGCTGAAAACTCAACATTCAAGAAACTAAGATTATGATATCTGATCCCATTGCTTCATGGCAAATAAACAATGGAAATAGTGAGACTTTACTTCCTTGGGTTCCAAAATTATTGTGGACCATGACTGCAGCCATGAAATTAAAAGATTCTTGGTCCTTGGAAGAAAAACAAAGACAAACCTAGACAGTGTATTAAAATGCAGAGACATTATTTGCCAACAAAGATCCATCTAGTCAAACCTATGGTTTTTCCAGTAGTCATGTATGGATGTTAGAGTTGAACAGTTAAAAAAGGCTGAGCACTGAAGAATTGATGCCTTTGAACTGTAATGCTGAAAAGACTCTTGAGTTTCCCTTGGACATCAAGGAGATGAAACGCAGTCAATCCAAAAGTAAATTAAATATGAATATTTATTAGAAGGACTGATGCTAAAGCCGATGCTCTGATATTTTGGCCAGATGTGATGGTAGGATGGCATCACCAGCTTAATGGACATGAGTTTAAGCAAACTCCAGGAGATGGTGAAGGACAGGATAGCCTTGCATGCTGCAGTCCATGGAGTCACAAAGAGCTGGAAATGTATAAATAGTTATTATAATTTATCAAATATATGTTATTTGGTATATGTAGTTGCACATCATTAAAATAAAATGAAATGGGCATATATGTAAATGTTTGCAAAGATAGAATAGTGTAAGCACAAAATAGTTAGACAATGAATATACTTTTAATAAGAGAACACTAAACCAAATGATTGGTTTCTACAATGTACTCAGAAAGTGTATTGTTTCCTCAATACTATGATCCATATCTCAAAATCTCATGCTAAAAGAAATTAAAATTAAAATTTTTAACATCACGTGTAGCATGAGAATAGTTGCAAGTCAAGTTTCTATCGATGAAAGTAGTGTTCTCATAATCACACATAAATAAAAGGCGATACGTTTTTGACTTGAATAATAATTCTCACATTTAATCTATCAATACCATTTGCTCCCAAGGATAACCTGAGCAATTCCTGATCTCAAACTGCCTTCCAAATCATCAGAAACAGGATGAGCTAAAAGTTTAGTTTTAATGTCATTATTTTATTAATTGATTGACTTTTGTAATTCTGTCATTTGTTCAAGATGTTTGGCTCTTTACCACCTGCATTTTTATCTACAAAACTATGGGTTTCCAAAGATGTATGTATTGGGTTGGCCAAAAATTAGGGGGGTTTTGGTAAGATGTTGAAGGAAATCCCAATTGCTTTTATGAGATACTATCTTGCTAGTGTGAAAAAGTTGATATTAAGATCATAAAAACTCTAGATATTATTCATATCTATAGAGTCTGAAAAATGCATCTTAGTATGATTTGAAAGTTATTGCAGTTCAGTTCAGTAGTTACTCCATCGTATCCAACTATTTGCAACCCTATGGACTGCAGCCTACCAGGTTTTCCTGTCCATCACCATCACACAGAGCTTATTCAAATTCATGTCCATGGAATCAGTGATGCCACCTAACCATTTCATCCTCTATCACCCCCTTCTCCTCCTGATTTCAAACTTTCCCAGCATCAGGATCTTTTCCAGTGAATCAGTTCTTCGTATCAGGTGGCCAAAGTAATGGAGTTTCAGCTTCAGTATCAGTCCTTCAAATGAATATTCAGGACTGATTTCCTTTACAATTGACCAGCTTGATCTCCTTGCAGACCAAGGGACTCTCAAGAGTCTTCTCCAACACTACAGTTGAAAAGCATGAATTCTTTGGCACTCACCCTTATTTATGCTCCAACTCTTACATCCATACATGACTACTGGAAAAACCATAGCTTTGAATAGATAGACTTTGTTGGCAAATCACTGTCTCTGCTTTGTAATGTGCTGTCTAGGCTGGTCATAGCTATTGTTCGAAGGAGCAAACATCTTTTAATTTCATTGCTGCAGTCATCATTTGCAGTGATTTTGGAGCCCAAGAAAATGATGTCTGTCACTGTTTCCATTGTTACTTCATTTTCCTTGAAGTGATGGGACCGGATGCCATGATCTTAGTTTTCTGAATGTTGAAGTTTAAGCTAGCATTTGCACTCTTCTCTTTAACTTTTATCAAGAGACTCTTTAGTTCCTCTTCACATTCTGCCATAAGAGTGGTTATGCACATCTGAGGTTATTGATATTTCTCCTGCAGTCTTGATTCCAGCTTGTGCTTCATCCAGCCCAAGATTTCACATGATGCATTCTGCATATAAGTAAAGTAAGCAGTGTGACAATATATAGCCTTGACGTACTCCTTTCCTGATTTGGAACCAGTGCATTGTTCCATGTCCAATTCTAACTCTTGCTTCTTGACCTGCATTCATATTTATCAGGAGGCAGGTCAGGTAGTCTGATATTCCCATCCCTTTAAGAATTTTCCAGTTTGTTGTGATCTACACAGTCAAAGGCTTTGGCATAGTCAATAAAGCAGAAGTAGATTTTTTCTGGAACTCTTTTCTTTTTCTATGATCCAACAGATGTTGACAATTTAATCTCTGATTCTTCTGCCTTTTCTAAATCCAGCTTAAATATCTGGAAATTCTCTGTTCACGTACTGTTGAAGCCTCACTTGGTGAAATTTGAGCATTACTTTGCTAGCATGTGAGATGTGTGCAATCGTGGGGTAGTTTGAACATTCTTTGGCATTGCCTTTCTTAGAGATTGGAACATAAACCAACCTTTTTACAGTCCTGTGGCTACTTCTGAGTTTTCCAAATTTTCTGGCATATTAAGTGCAGCACTTTCACAGCATCATCTTTTAGGATTTGAAGTAGCTCAACTGGAATTCCATGACCTACACTAGTTTTGTTCATAGTGATGTTTCCTAAGGTCCACTTGACTTTGCAGCCCAGGATTCTGGCTCTAAGTGAGTGATTGCACCATCATGGTTATCTGAGTCATGAAGATATTTTTTTTTGTATAGTTCTTCCCTAGGTCAGGAACATCCCCTGGAGAAGGAAATGGCAACCCACTCCAGTATTCTTGCCTGGAGAAGCTCATGGACAGAGGAGCCTGGTAGGCTACAGTCCACGGGATCGCAAAGAGTCGGACACGACTGAGTGACTTCACTTTCACTTTCTGTGTATTCTTGTCACCCCTTCTTAATATCTTCTGCTTCTGTTAGGTCCATACCATTTCTGTCCTTTATTGTATCTAGCTTTGCATGAAATGTTCCTTTCGTATCTCTAGTTTTCTTGAAGAGATCTCTCGTATTTCCTATTCTATTGTTTTCCTCTATCTCTTTGCATTGATCACTGAGGAAGGCCTTTTCTTTCTTTCTTTCTTTCTTTTTTTTTTTAAATCTCTCCCAGCTATTCTTTGGAACTTTCCATTCAAATGAGTATATCTTTCTTTTTCTCCTTTGCCTTTTGCTTCTCTTCTTTTCTCAGCTATATGCACGTCCTCCTCAGCCAACCATTTTGCCTTTTTGCATTTCTTTTTCTTTGGGTTGGTCTTAATCACTGCCTCCTGTACAATGTCAGGAATCTCCATCCATAATTCTTCAGGCACTCTGTCTATCAAATCTAATCCTTTGAATGTTTTTGTCACTTCCATTTTATAATTGTAATGGATTTGATGTAGGTCATACCTGATTGCTATAGCATATGCTAGTATTATTTACAAATTGCATCAATTATGTAAAATTTGGTATATGTGAATGTTTATATCTGTGTTTCAAATCTGTTCTCACATTATTTTTTGAATGCAACAGATTTTTTCCAGTTCAAGTGGTCAATAAAAATACCTAAATTATATACTCAAATTGTGATTTTAAACAAATATATTTTGTATATTAATAATTTAGTTATGTTATGGAAATGAGTTCGCCAGCATATAATGTAGCTTATTAGTGTACATTTACTTGAAAATTATTTTTTTTCTGCATATCACTCTTCTCTATATGTTTCATTCAATTCACCAACATTTCACCTTTGCCAAGTGCTATCATTAAGTGTTGAATATAAATTTATTTTAGTTATCAGAAGATTTTGACATGGTTGATTCCACATTTTTGTTTCTCCTATCTTACTCCTTTACTGTTCTCTGCTCTTTGATTTCTTAATTTTGGAGTGTTTGCATGCCTCAGTCTTTATCCTTTTCTCTTGAAGATATTCTCCAATCTCATGTTTTTAAATATCATCTATTAATACATATCAGTGATTTTTATGTATGTGTATGTAGGGCTTTTTAAATATCAAAGAGTTTTTATTTTTCAGAGAATTCTTTGAAAATATCTGAGGTACATTATACCTTCACATCAAACCCTCAATAAATTAATACAACTAAAGTTTATTCTTCCTTTATACAAAGTGTATTACTGGTTTGGGTGACTTATCAGGGATACTTTTATCCATAGGTGGGCTTAGAATCCAAGATTGTTTTGAATTTATAGTATTTCCATAATATCACAGGAAAGCACGGTTCACATGAGGAAACTGAGGAGTTGAACTCAACCAATTAAATAATCCTATCTTTGACTGTAGCAAATTATTTTCAGTCACACCTAATTGACCGAAGTAAATCACACAGCCATAACTAACTTCTGGTTGATGGAGAATTGAAACCTCCTGTGTACCTGCAATAGATATTGATAAACAGATAAAGTACCTATTAAAGATGACTCTGTCTGTGGGATTTCTTTAATTAAGACTTAGTATATTACTAAATGCTTTGAACAGTGTCTGGAAAAAATTAAACACAAATATTTTTCAGTTATTATTATTGTTTGAGACAATCATAATTCTTAGCTGACAATTTAAGGAAACAATCAGAATAGAATTTCAGCTTGTAAATCACTAATTTAGAGTCTATATCATAGAACGAACAGCTGTCAATCAAGAAAGGAAAACAGTGGGTTAGTATCTGTTAGGGAAAGAAAATTTAAAAAACAGACTAATTTCTAAAAGAGTGTGTTTTTTGAAACTGAATATAGGAAAAAGAAAATTTTAAAAGTGAAAAAAGATTTTAGCTGCAAAATATAATGTTTTCCTGACAATTCAGGTACCATAGCTAAATCCATTAAAATTAGACATTATGGAGAATTATAATTTTGTATTTTGCTGATATAAGATAATAGAGAAGACTATCAAACTTCCGTTAAGGGTGATAAAATCTCCATTATTAATATGCAATTATGCAATAATTATACAAGAGCTTAACAGGGACAGAAACTGAAATTACTGGCTTGAAGAAGTAAAAGCAAATTCTACTTACCATTTTCCTTTTCTATTCGGCAGACTGGTAAACATTCACTCAAAGGTATCACCAATAAATACTTGCTGATAAATGTAAGAACATAATTTATAAGAAGATGCAGAATAAGGTATTGTTAATATCTATGAAAGTTCATTGAAAAACAATCAAGATAAAATGATATCAGATTATTAGATGATTACATGAATAAAGAAAAATCTTATTTTTTTTGTCTTTACCTCGATTTGTATGGATATTATGAGACAAACATCCTGGGAGCAAAATGTACAAAACCAAAAATATAATCAAGACAACATTGGATGCTGTGGTGTCTTTAATTTTAAGAATATTCAGAAAAAGGAGGTGGATGGAAAATGCTTGAAAGAACTAGATGTAAGAAAAAAAGCAATAGTAAAATAAGTAGTTTCTACCTAAAGTGCTCATAATTTCTCTGTGCAAAATTGCAAGTCACTAATATTACTACCACAGCAATTTTTTTTGATGTCTGCAGGACAACCCGAAACAGATTGAAATAATGCTTTTGAAGGATAATGATCCTCAGTTAAAGGTGGTATAAATAAATTTTCAAATTTGAATAAAAATTGAAAAGATACTGCAAGTTGACTGATTATGATCACTTCCTTAATATGAAAATGTTCTCGCTGCTTTCAAAGGGACACAAAAGGAAATGTTGTAATCTTTAGACATCGAAAAAATAGCACCCATTTTAGATAAAAGTAAGAATCTTTACTTTGACCATGGATGTTTGGAGTTAGAGCTTGGCCAAAAAAACTTAAAACGGAACATACAACATGACTTCAAACATATCAAAGGTCATTTTTATGCACACACACACACACACACACACACACAAATGATTAAACTTTTTTTCTTTATCTACTACAAAATCCAAAAGAAAGAAAAGTAAAGATCAATCCTCAAAATGTTACTAAAAGCTATTTCATCTGTTAAATACCATTTACCTTGAAAGAACTAACTCTCTACCTCGCTAGGGTGGCTAAAGCTACATATATCTAAACCCTGAATTTTAGTTATATATATTTGGGGTTTTTTTAATTGTTTTTCTCCTCCTTTCTCCACCTCTTCCTCACCTCTTATTTTTGTCCTTCTCATCTTTCTTCTTTTCCTTCCCTTCCTCCTTTTCACCATCTTCTCTTTTTGAGGTAATTTCAGTAACTTCCATTTCCCTGCTTGAAATATATATAATCCATTTTTACATAGCATTTAAAGTGTTTATTTTTCTTATTTTTTTTCATTTTCACAATAGAAGTGTTCAAACATATTAGGATAGGATCTTTAACACAGTGTTAGAACATGAAAGGGTTCACAGGTTTTACTGAGCTGACATATGCCATGTTTATTTAATATTTTAAACACATTTTATTTTATTTATCCATTTTCCATGCCATTTTCATATCATGCCTGATAAAAATGGGTCTTTTGTTGGAGGATTTCCCTCAAATTGTAAGTGACTTCTTCATACAGCTGTTTAGCTTTTTCTTCAACTGAATAATATTTTCTAAAAACCTATTGGAAAGTTATTTCATTAAAGCTCATTACTTGGCAATAAAAAATACACAAGTTGTATGGTTTACATTCTATTGCATAACAAGATAATCTTCACAGTGCTATTTGTCCCTTCTTCCAGAAATAACATCAAGAATTTTCAGCTTAATCTATTCAAAATAAATTTCCCCATCTCTCACTTACCCAACAGTTTAAGTTGCACTGATGATAATTGCAGGGGTCTATTATTTCATTATGGGGTTTACCTAGTGGCTCTGGGGTAAAGAATCTGCCTGCCAACACAGGAGAGGCAAGTTTGACCCCTGGGTCAGGAAGATCCCCTGAGGATCCCTTGGAATGACAACCCACTCCCAGTATTATTGCCTGGGAAATCCCATGGACAGAGCAGCCTGGCGAGCTACAATTTAAGAGGGTGCAAAATAGTTAGACACAGAAACAAAATATCTATGTATAGAAAACTATAAAACACTGGTGAAAGAAATCAAAGAGGACACAAATAAATGGAGAAATATACCGTGTTCATGGATTGGAAGAATCAATATAGTGAAAATGAGCATACTACCCAAAGCAATCTATAGATTCAATGCAATCCCTATCAAGCTACTAATGGTATTTTTCACAGAGCTAAAACAAATAATTTCATTTGTATGGAAATACAAAAAACCTTGAATAGCCAAAGCAATCTTGAGAAAGAAGAATGGACCTGGAGGAATCAACCTGCCTGACTTCAAGCTTTACTACAAAGCCACAGTCATCAAGAAAGTATGGTACTGGCACAAAGATAGAAATATAGATCAATGGAACAAAATAGAAAGCCCAGAGATAAATCCACACACCTATGGACACCTTATCTTTGACAAAGTAGGCAAAAATATACAATGGAGAAAAGACAATCTCTTTAATTAGTGATGCTGGGAAAATAGGTTAACCACTTCTAAAAGAAGCTTACTTTTTGGAAGAAAAGTTATGAACAACCTAGATAGCATATTGAAAAGCAGAGACATTACTTTGCCAACAAAGGTCCACCTAGGCAAGGTTATGGTTTTTCCAGTGGTCATGTATGGAGGTGAGAGTTGGACTGTGAAGAAGGCTGAGTGCCGAAGAATTGATGCTTTTGAAATGTGGTGTGGAGAAGACACTTAAGAGTCCCTTGGACTTCAAGGAGATCCAACCAGTCCATTCTGAAGGACATCAACCCTGGGATTTCTTTGGAGGGAATGATGCTGAAGCTGAAACTCCAGTACCTTGGCCACCTCATGTGAAGTGTTGACTCATCGGAAAAGACTCTGATGCTGGGAGAGATTGGGGGCAGGAGGAGAAGGGGAAAACAGAGGATGAAATGGCTGGATGGCATCATGGACTCGATGGACATGAGTCTGAGTGAACTCGGGGAGGTGGTGATAGACAGGGAGGCCTGGCGTGCTGCGATTCATGAGGTTGCAAAGAGTTGCACACGACTGAGCAACTGAACTGAACTGAACTGAGAACACTTTCTAACACCATACACAAAAGTAAACTCAAAGTGGATTAAAGATCTAAACATAAGACCAGAAAGTATGAAACTCCTAGAGGAGAACATAGACAAAACACTCTCCGACGTATATCACAGCAGGATCCTCTATGACCCACCTCCCAGTATATTGGAAATAAAAGCAAAAATAAACAAATGGAAATACTTTCACACAACAAAGGAAACTATAAGCAAAATCAAAAGACAGCCTTCAGAATGGTATAACATAATAGTAAATGAAGCAACTGACAACTAATCTCAAAAATGTACAAGTAATTCCTGCAGCTCAATTCCAGAAAAATAAAAGACCCAATCAAAAAAAAAAAAAATGGGCCAAAGAACTAAATAGACATTTCTCCAAAGAAGACATACGGATGGCTAACAAACACATGAAAAGATGCTCGACATCACTCACTATCAGAGAAATGCAAATCAAAACCACAATGAGGTACCATTTCACACCAGTCAGAATGGCTGAGATCCAAAAGTCTACAAGCAATAAATGCTGGAGAGGGTGTGGAGGAAAGGGAACCCTCTTACACTGTTGGTGGGAATACAAACTAGTACAGCCATTATGGAGAACAGTGTGGAGATTCCTTAAAAAACTGGAAATAGAACTGTCTTATGACCCAGCAATCCCACTGCTGGGTATACACACGGAGGAAACCAGAAGTGAAAGAAACACATGTACCACAATGTTCATTGCAGCACTGTTTATAATAGCCAGGTCATGGAAGCAATCTAGATGTCCATCATCAGGTGAATGCCTAAGAAAGCTGTGGTACATATACACAATGGAGTATTACTCAGCCATTATAAAGAATATATTTGAATCAGTTCTAATGAGATGGATGACACTGGAGCCTATTATACAGAGTGAAATAAGCCAGAAAGAAATACACCAATACAGTATAGTAACACACATATGGAATTTAGAACGATGGTAATGATAACCCTGTATGCGAGACAGCAAAAAAGAAACAGATGTACAGAACAGTCTTGTGGACTCTGTGGAAGAGGGCAAAGGTGGGATGGTTTGGGAGAATCGCATTGAAACAAGTATATTATCATATGTGAAACAAATCACCAGTCCAGGTTTGATGCATGATACAGGGTGCTTGGGGCTGGTGCACTGGGGTGATCCAGAGGGATGGGATGTGGAGGGATATTGGTGGGGGTGGGGGTTCAGGATGGGGAACACATGTACACCTGTGGATTCATGTCAATGTATGGCAAAACTAATAAAATACTTTAAAATAAATTAAAATGAATTAATAAAAATAAATGAATTAATGTTTTAAAAAAGAGTTAGACCTAACTTATTAGCTAAACAACATTGTTTCATTATATTTATAAGACAATAATGAAAAACTCTTCATTTTTAATTTCAAATTTCTCTAAATATGAAAAGCTTTCCTGATTAACTATTTGGTTATTCTGAATCATAGTTTACCTAGTAAAGTAGTATAAATACTTGAAACTTTCCTTTTATTTATCTATCTTCTAGATAATTGGTATGTCAGTAAATCCTAGTGGAGAACTTCACTTTTCTTTAAGTATCATTATGGATCGTTGGACTATAGAGCTTTTATATCTTTTCGGATACTGTAGATGTTTTCCCTTTTCAATGGTCTGTCTCTATTATATGGAATTACATTTAAATTTTTTAGAGTTCTTTTTTTTTTCTCTGTCTTTTCTTTTCATAGTTGTCTTTTCCTTTGCAGTAGATGTCTACAGTATTATATATTTTCTAAAAGATAACAGCTTAATTTTGAGAACATTGTAGGTTTGCATCCAAAGATCCATAATGTTTCAGTAAATCCTAATGCAAAACTACACTTTTCTTTAAGTATCATTATTTAAGTACCCAAGGATGAGTCTGCATCCCTGGTCAGAAGATCCCCTGGAGGAGGCAATGGCAATCCATTCCAGTATACTTGCCTGGGAAACCCTGTGGACAGAGGAATCTGACAGAGAAATCCTTCAGTGCGTGGGGTTGCAAAGAGACAGATATACTTTAGTGACTGAGCACTCACACACGTTTTAACATATAATTGTGATGGGTATTTTCTATTGTCTCTATATTCACATTTTTACACTTCTCCATTCTACTTTTTTTTTTCCTCACTCAAAAGACTGTCCAAACAGACTTGCTCTCTAGCTGTCCTTTGGTCCAGCAAATGGAAGGAATTTGGAAGAAACTGGAGAGATGGAAGCATATAAAAAAGGAATAGAGTGGTAGCCCTGCATGTGTGTTGTGCATGCCATGTTGCTTCAGTCATGTCTGACTCTTTGCAACCCCATGTACTGTAGTCCATCAGGCTCCTCTGCCTATGGGATTCTTCAGGCAAGGATACTAGAATGGGTTGCCATTTTCTACTCCAGAGGATCTTCTTGACCCAGGGATTGAACACTGGTCCATTGCATCCCTTGCATTGGCAGGAGGATTCTTTAACTGCACCACCAGCCGGATATAAATAAATACTTGTTTTAATTTTCAGCTTTCAGGAAACATCAGAAACCTAATAAAGGCTGAACTAGTACTTTGGGACTGGCAAACAGAGAAAGCCATGTAACCTTTATACTTGAAAAATAAAGGGAACATAGTTGGTGTAAACCCAAGAAAACAGCTCTGGTGAGGTTTGCATCATAGGAGTAGTGAGTTAACGACTGAAAGAAAAATATCTCTATTTTACATGCCTCCATCTCTCTAGTTTCTTCCAGTTCCTTCCATTTGCAAGAACCAAATGACAGCTTCTCAATCCCTTGAACTGTATAGACTTAATTAATTTAGATTAATTTATTCTTATTTGGGGCTTCCCTGATGGCTCAAATAGTAAAGAATCTGCTGCAATGCAGGAGACGTGGGTTCAGTCCCTGGGTCAGGATGATCCCCTGGAGAAGGGAATGGCTATCCACTCCAGTATTCTTGGCTGAAAAATTCCACGGACAGAGGAATTTGGTGGGTTACAGTCCCTGGGGTCGCAAAAAGTCAGACATGACTGAGCACGCATGCACATGCACACATATTCTATCTTTTGTTCTAGGGTATTTTCATTTTTAAAGACACGAATATGTTTTTTTTGAAAGACATAAAATACATCTCTTGCCTTCCTAACTAATAGGTTAGTTGGTGAAACACACAAATACTTTTATGAAATATAGTAAATCAATCATAGAACTATGAATAAGCTGTTTTGAGCACAAAATAAAATTGTTAAATCCATCTAGAAATTCATTGTGAGCTTTCTAGTAAATATGTTTCTGAGCTTTATTTCCTAAGTCTTTCTATAGAGAAAGTTTTGAGGACAGTATATAACTTGTTATCTTCATAATATACACAAAACAGAAAATGTACAAGATAGATTAAAAAATGCATTTCGAGTGACTGACTACTTGTATATATGAACACAGATAATCAAATATTAAAAATAGGAAAGAGCTGTACGTGTTTTCAACTGAAGAAAACCTCATTGTCACATACACTTTTTAGTAAATTGTACTGTCTTCCATAGAATTCATCAGAAGACTATGTAACATTTCTTTGTGCATTTACAAATTTTATCTAAGCTAGATTTGAATGAAAGTTTTGGGGATTGTCAATGCCTATTTAAATAACAGTTACATTTTTTATATGGGCCATGGAAAGATGAATAAAGAAACTTAATATCTAATCAGACCAGTCTTAAAAGTACCTGAAACCAAAAGAATGGCTAATGCTTGAATGGTCATGAAGTGTTCTTCCTTTAATGGTCATAAGCCTGTGATTGATCCCTCCAGTTACTGATATCTTGTTTTCTTTGGAGACAGTTTAGTTCATTTTATTTCGAGTCTGACATTTAGAAAATGTGCAGTGTTTGTAAACTTATCCAAGCTTAATCAGATATAAGGAATAGATTTGTTTACATTATAAAAATTTGATATGCAGTCATTCCAGTTGTATGTCAGGTTAAGTATTAATATAGAATTTCAAATCTATTTTTAAATTTACTAATTTCATAATCAGTTTAATTTTTATTTTCTAAACAGAAATTATCAGAAAAGTCAGTGCAAGTATTGTGCTTTAATTGAAGGTGAACAATTAAATTTTAATTCAAATTGTCATGTTATATCTTGCTTAAAATACCAATAGTTATTCTAAAATAAGATAGTGCTTTTCCACTCACGCTATTAACATTTTTAAGCTTAATTCAAGCACAGTTATTAAGAGAAGAATAAAATATTGTGTCAATAACTGAGAGAATATTTCACTATTAACATGTCATAACATCCTTTGGTCCCATATTTGCTTCTATTCCATCTTTTTAATAAACATTAAATTACAATATGGTACTGGCACAAACATAGACACAGATATCAGTGGAACAGGACAGAAAGCTCTGCAGATGGTGACTGCAGCCATGAAATTAAAAGACGCTTACTCCTTGGAAGAAAAGTTATGACCAACCTAGATAGTATATTCAAGAGCAGAGACATTACTTTGCCAACTAAGGTCCGTCTAGTCAAGGCTATGGTTTTTCCTGTGGTCACGTATGGAGGTAAGAGTTGGACTATGAAGAAGGCTGAGCACCGAAGAATTGATGCTTTTGAAATGTGGTGTTGGAGAAGACTCTTGAGAGTCCCTTGGACTGCAAGGAGATCCAACCAGTCCATTCTGAAGGACATCAACCCTGGGATTTCTTCGGAAGAAATGATGCTGAAGCTGAAACTCCAGTGCTTTGGCCACCTCATGCGAAGAGCTGGCTCATTGAAAAAGACTCTGATGCTGGGAGAGATTGGGGGCAGGAGGAGAAGGGGATGCCCAAGGATGAGATGGCTTGATGGCATCACGGACTCGATGAACATGAGTCTGAGTGAACTCCGGGGGTTGGTGATGAACAGGAAGGCCTGGCATGCTGCGATTCATGGGGTCGCAAAGAGTCGGACACGACTGAGCGACTGAACTGAACTTAACTGAATGGTCAATTAATCTGTGACAAGAGAGACGAGAATATATCAATACAATGGAGAAGAGATAGTCTCTTCAATGCGTGATGTTTGGAAAACTGATCAGCTATACATAAAAGAATAAAATTAGAACACTAGCACTATGTACACTAATAAAAACAAAATAGATTCTAGACTCAAATGTAAAAGTGACTATGATACAATTCCTAGAGGAAAACATGGGCAGAACACTATTTGACATAAATTACAGTAATATCTTTTTAGCTCACTCTCCTAGAATAATGGAAATTAAAAATAAAATTAAAACTTGGGACTTAATTAAGCTAAATCCTTTTGCACAGCAAAGGAAACCATAAACAAGATGAAAAGACACCTTACAGAATGGAAGAAAATATTTGCAAACAATGTGACTGATAAGATTTTAATTTCCAAAATATACAAGAAACTCATAGAGCTTAATATTTAAAAAATAAAAATCAAACCATTCTCCCTGAAACTCCCCCCTCATCCAGGCCGTGACAACAGTAAGCAGAGTTTAACGTGCTATAAGTAGAAAAGATACATGTATACCTATGGCTGAGTCGTTTCGCTATTCACCCAAACTGTCACCATATTGTTAATCATCTATACCCCAACACAAAGTAAAAACCTGAAGCAGTCAAAAAATGAGCAGAAGACCTAAATAGACATTTCTTCAAAGAAAACATATAGATGGCCAAGAGGCACATGAAAATATGCTGAACAATGCTAATTACCAGAGAAATGCAAATTAAAACTACAGTGAGTGATCACTTAACACCATTCAGAATAGCCATCATCAAAAAGTCTACTAATAATAAATGTTATTCAGGATGTGGAGAAAAAGGTATTTTCCTACACTGCTGATGGGAGTGTAAATTGGTACACCTACTGTGGAGAACAGTACCCCACTCCAGTACTCTTGCCTGGAAAATCCCATGGATGGAGGAGCCTGGTAGGTTGCAGTCCATGGGGGCACTAGGAGTGGGACACAACTGAGCAACTTCACTTTCACTTTTCACTTTCATCCATTGGAGAAGGAAATGGCAACCCACTCCAACGTTCTTGCCTGGAGAATCCCAGGGACGGGGATCCTGGTGGGCTGCCGTCTCTGGTGTTGCAAAGAGGTGGACACGACTGAAGCGACTTAGCAGTAGCAGTAGAAAACTAAAAATAGAGTCATCATATAATCCTGAGGTCCCATTCCTGGGCATAAAACCAGAGAAAACTATGGCTCAAAAAGATACAAGAAATTCAATGCTTATTGCAACAATATTTAAAATACTCAAGGCATGAAGCAATAAAATATAACAAAATAATGCTATTTGTAGAAACATGGATAGACCCAGAACCTAGAGACTGTCATACTAAGCCAGAGAAAGACAAATATCATATAATTTCACTTATATGTGAAATCTTAAAAAAAAAAAAAAGAACTTATTTACAAAATAGAAATAGACCCACAGACATAGAAAGCAAAGTTATATTTACCAAAGGGAAAAGAGGATGAAATAGATAAATTAGGAGATTAGAATTATCATATAAATACTACTATGTATATAATAAATAATTAGAAAACCTGTTATATAGCACAGGAAACTACACTCAAAATTTTGTAGTAACCTATAAGGGAAAAGAATCTAAAAAAGAATATAAATATATATTACATCAGTTCAGTTCAGTTCAGTCGCTCAGTCATGTCCGACTCTTTTCGACCCCATGAATCGCAGAACACCAGGCCTCCCTATCCATCACCGACTCCCAGAGTTCACTCAGACTCACGTCCATTGAGTCCGTGATGCCATCCAGCCATCTCATCCTCGGTTATCCCCTTCTCCTCCTGCCCCCAATCCCTCCCAGCATCAGAGTCTTTTCCAATGAATCAAGTCTTCGCATGAGGTGGCCAAAGTACTGGAGCTTCAGCTTTAGCATCATTCCTTCCAAAGAAATCCCAGGGTTGATCTCCTTCAGAATGGACTGGTTGGATCTCCTTGTAGTCCAAGGGACCTTCAAGAATCTACATAACCTATAATACAAATAACATATATATATATATATACATATACATATATTATACAGGATGGTAATTCATTATATGTATGCATACATATTCAGTTACATGGATTATATCCTTATTCAGTTTTATCTATATATATACAGTGAGTTATATGTGATTAGACATATAACTGAATTATTGTGTTGTATACCTGAAACTAATATGACATTGTAAATCAACTACTTTAAATAAAATACAAATAAAATAAAGACTACCATCAAAATTCCACGTTCAGAGAGCTATTCCATGTTCAATTTCAGAAGGGGCAGCAATGAGGAGATACCCCTTGTCCAAGGTAAAGAGCAGTGGCTGCGCTTTGCTGGAGCAGCCATGAAGAGATACCCCACGTCCAAGGTAAGAGAAACTCAAGTAAGATGGTAGGTGTTGCAAGAGGGCAGACACACTGAAACCATAATCACAGAAAACTAGTCAATTTAATCACACTAGGACTATAGCCTTATCTAACTCAATGAAACTAAGCCATGCCCTGTGGGGCTACCCAAGATGGGGGGGCATGGTGGAGAGGTCTGACAGAATATGGCCCACTGGAGAAGGGAATGGCAAACCACTTCAGTATTCTTGCTTTGAGAACCTCATGAACAGTATGAAAAGGCAAAATGATAGGATACTGAAAGAGGAACTCCCCAGGTCAGTAGGTACCCAATATGTTACTGGAGATCAGTGGAGAAATAACTCCAGAAAGAATGAAGGGATGGGGCCAAAGCAAAAGCAATATCCAGTTGTGGATGTGACTGGTGATAGAAGCAAGGTCCACTGCTGTAAAGAGCAATATTGCATAGGAACCTGGAATGTCAGGTCCATGAATCAAAGCAAATTGGAAGTGGTCAAACAGGAGATGGCAAGAGTGAACGTCGGCATTCTAGGCATCAGCAAACTAAAATGCACTGGAATGGGTGAATTTCATTCAGATGACCATTATATCTACTACTGCGGGCAGGAATCCCTTAGAAGAAATGGAGTAGCCATCATGGTCAACAAAAGAGTCCAAAATGCAGTACTTGGATGTAATCTCAAAAACGACAGTATGATCTCTGTTCGTTTCCAAGGCAAAACATTCAATATCACAGTAAATGAAGTCTATGCCCCAACCAGTAATGCTGAAGAAGCTGAAGTTGAATGGTTCTGTGAAGACCTACAAGGCCTTTTAGAATTAACACTCAAAAAAGATGTCCTTTTCATTATAGGGGACTAGAATGTAAAAGTAGGAAGTCAAGAAACACCTGGAGAAACAGGCAAATTTGATCTTGGAATATGGAATGAAGCAGGCCAAAGACTAATAGAGTTTTGCCAAGAAAATGCACATGTCATAGCAAACACCCTCTTCCAACAACACAAGAGAAGACTCTACACATGGACATCACCAGGTGGTCAACACCAAAATCAGATTGATTATATTCTTTGTAGCCAAAGATGGAGAAGCTCTATACAGTCAACTGCTGGTGTCCAGCCCTGGTGGATCCAGGGTAATTCAAAGGGGAGATGGAGTAGGCGTCCTAGGAAAAAACTTATTTAATTACAGATATATAGAGAGATTAGAAATGGATAGTGTATTAGGGAATATTAGTGGAGAAAAAGATGCCGAATAACTTGGTTTACGCGGAATACCAATCACCACCTATGTAGGCCACAGGCATCTTTCCGTTCTCCCAAAGGAGAGGAGGCACTGAGGCCCCCCCGGTCCAATCTTAGAAGCCCAGGCAAAATTAGCAGGCTTGGTGAGTATCCACGCCCCAGATGGGAATTCAGCCAGAAAAAAGGGGGAGCAAAAAAGAAATGACACAGGGGAATCCGTCTTTCCAGATACTGATCCCATTTCTTTATTTTTTAGGTTTGCTTATATACCTTTTGTTTTACATAGAGACAAATGGAAATTTTAAAGTCATGCAGGGGTCAGCAGTCCCGACATTTATCAAAGTCAGGTGCTTCACATAAAAGTATAAAAAAAGGTCTTGGGTGTTTTACATCATCTTCTGGCCATGAGACCTGCTGACATTTTATGATCCTTTCTTTCTGATAACAAAAAAACTTATTTTTTCCAAGGGTGTTTTTTCTTAAACCAGGTGCCACCCACTGAAGGTACCAGATAAAGTTGCATTCCTATAGGGTGAGGCTGTAGTGGGTTACAACTAAGAAAGGACTTTATTTAACCTAAGGTTAACATGATTAATCTTAAAGGTTAATACTTATTTCTCCTATATGCTACTTATATTCATTATAAGGGCAGGGAATATGGAGATTTAGCAGCAAACATGAGCTCAACAAATGAAAACCCTTCACCAATGTTCCCCTTAAGATCTATTTAGTCTTAAGATAGTGACAAAGTTAACATTTTTACATAGCAAGGACACAGTGATTTATAACAAAGTACAGTGATCTATAACAAAAGAGAAAATTCATTAACTCAAAAGTTCTAGTATTGCTAACATCAAAAACTACTATATTTCCTTTTCTATATTCCAAATACATTGATTAATATATTCCCAGGTGCCTAAGGATATGGAGGCCTGGCAGCAATCATTGACTCAACAATGAGAAAAGCCCTATGCTAATTAAGACTTTCAAAATACTCCAAACTCTCTGTGCTGTTTATGGTTGAGAGGTTGTCACACAAGCTAGTCTGTCAGCAGAGAGGTTTGACCTAAGACACCCTTGTCACACCCAGGGCAGGGAATTAGCAGCAATTATTGGCACAACAAATGAAAAACCCTTCACCAATATAATTCCTAACCAACCCACTATATTAATAATTTCTAACTTCCCACAAGAATCTGCCTTTAGTAAGTCTAAAACATCTCGTGCCTCTCACAGTTGGGAGGCTGCAAACAATCACATGTGGCCAGACGAACCTGTACAGGCAGGCTAGATAACCTTCAGAGGAGTTCCTAAGTTGAAACACTCTTGTCATGCCCAGGAATTTTTATTGACTTGGAGCTGTAAGTTAACTCCTTCTCAGAGAGAGGTAACGGGGGTCAGCCCCCCATAAAGTCAGGGGTATAGGTGAGAGCATGAAACAGTAAAGTAGGTAGACTCTGGTTTTGGGGGTAGATGCTTGGGAACAGGGGGTTTCTTGAGGCTCGATCCGCCTTTGTGTATGCCGAAGTTTCCTTCCTCATGACCTTTGCCAAGGGTGGAGTTCCTCACGCTGGCTCCCAGCAGTCAAAAAAACAAGATGAGGAGCTGACTGTGGCTCAGATCATGAACTCCTTATTGCCAAATTCAGACTCAAATTGAAGAAAGTAGGGAGAACAACTAGACCATTCAGGTATGACCTAAATCAAATCCTTTATGATTATACAGGGGAAGTGATAAAGATTTAAGGGACTAGATCTGATAGATAGAGTGCCTGATGGACTATAGAAGGAGGTTTGTGGCATTGTACAGGAGACTGGGATCAAGACCATCCCCATGGAAAAGAAATGCAAAAATGAAAAATGGCTGTTTGAGGAGGCCTTACAAATAACTGTGAAAAAAAGAGAAGTTAAAAACAAAGGAGAAAAGGAAAGATATAAGTATCTGAATGCAGAGTTCCAAAGAGTAGCAAGAAGAGATAAGAAAGCCATCCTCAGTGATCAATGCAAAGAAATAGAGGAAAGCAATTGAATGGCAAAGACTAGAGATCTCTTTAAGAAAATTAGAGACATCAAGGGAACATTTCATGCAAAGACAGGCTCTATAAAGGACATAAATGGCATGGACCTAACAGAAGCAGAAGATATTACAAAGAGGTGGCAAGAATACACAGAAGAACTATAGAAAAAGATCTTCATGACCATGATAATCATGATGGTGTGATCACTCACCTAGAGCCAGACATCCTGGAATGTGAAGTCAAGTGGGCTTTAGAAAGCATCACTACAAACAAAGCTAGTGAAGGTGATTAAATTCCAGTTGAGCTATTTCAAATCCTGAAAGATGATGCTGTGAAAGTGCTGCATTCAATATGCCAGCAAATTTGGAAAACTCAGCAGTGGCCACAGGACTGGAAAAGGTAAGTTTTTATTCCAATCTCAAAGAAAAGCAATGCCAAAGAATGCTCAAACTACCACACAATTGCACTCATCTCACATGCTAGTAATGCTCAAAATTCTCCAAGCTAGGCTTCAGCAATACATGAACTGTGAACTCCCTGATGTTCAAGCTGGTTTTAGAAAAGGTAGAGGAAGCAGAGATCAAATTGCCAACATCCGCTGGATCATCGAAAAAGCAAGAGAGTTCCAAAAAGACATCTATTTCTGCTTTATTTACTATGCCAAAGCTTCTGACTATGTGGATCACAGTAAACTGTGGACAATTCTGAAAGAGATGGGAATACCAGACCACCTGACTGGCCTCTTGAGAATCCTATATGCAGGTCAGGAAGCAACAGTTAGAACTGGACATGGAACAACAGACCAGTTCCAAATAGCAAAAGGAGTACATCAAGGCTGTATAAAGTCACCCTGCTTATTTAACTTCTATGCAGAGTACATCATGAGAAATGTTGAGCTGGAAGAAGCACAAGCTGGAATCAATATTACCAGGAGAAATATCAATAAGCTCAGATATGCAGATGACACCACCCTTATGGCAGAAAATGAAGAGGAACTAAAAAGCCTGTTGATGAAAGTGAAAGAAGAGAGTGAAAAAGTTGGCAGATCATGGCATCTGGTCCCCTCACTTCATGGGAAATAGATGGGGAAACAGTGGGAACAGTGTCAGACTTTATTTTGGGGGGGCTCCAAAATCACTGCAGATGGTGACTGCAGCCATAAAATTAAAAGACGCTTACTCTTTGGAATGAAAGTTATGACCAACCTAGATAGCATATTGAAAAGCAGAGACATTACTTTGTCAACAAAGGTCTGTCTAGTTAAGGCTATGGTTTTACCTGTGGTCATGTATGGATGTGAGAGCTATACTGTGAAGAAAGCTGAGCACCGAAGAATTGATACTTTTGTACTGTGGTATTGGAGAAGACTCTCGAAAGTCCCTTAGACTGCAAGGAGTTCCAACCAGTCCATTCTGAAGGAGATCAGCCCTGGGATTTCTTTGGAGGGAATGATGCTGAAGCTGAAACTCCAGCACTTTGGCCACCTCATGTGAAGAGTTATCTCATTGGAAGACTCTGATGCTGGGAGGGATTGGGGGCAGGAGGAAAAGGGGATGATAGGGGATGAGATGGCTGGATGGCATCACTGACTCGATGGATGTGAGTCTGAGTGAACTCCGGGAGTTGGTGATGGACAGGGAGTCCTGGGGTGCTGCGATTCATGGGGTTGCAAAGAGTCAGACATGACTGAGTGACTGAACTGAACTGATCTGAACTATCAAAATTATTGCATTTTGTTGAGAATTATAATTTATTAAAAATCAGTATTGCCATACAAACCTAAGATATATCTGACACAACAGAAGCTAAAGGCTAATCCCCTCCCCCCCCCCCACAGGACTAGGACTTTCAGGCTACTATAAAGTAATCATGCACTTGAGAGATTTGTGTGTGTGTGTGTGTGTGTGTGTGTGTGTGTGCGCGCCTACAGATGAGTGTGTATGTTCATATATTTTCTTACTATTTTTAACAATTTATATATATATATAAAATTTTTGATTTTCAAGCTTACCTTGTCAAACCGTTAAGATACACTTCCTTCATGCTCCCGTGAGTTCTGTACCCTAAACTATTTGTTTTATGGAAAACAGTGTTGGTAAGTATGACTTCTGAGGACAAATGATATCCTTGCAAGGTTATGTCCTCAAATCTAGTCATTGATAGTGCTTGTTTATTTATCCAAGAGGCTATTAATTTATTCAGAGCAATAGAGTTCTTTTCTTCTGGTAAGAAAGTTTGGAGATATTTGGGGCTTCAAGATTCTCAGCCACGTGGTCTATGTTCCTAGGAGGACAATGATAGATATCTAATTGCTAATTCTAAATCTCAGCAAATGCTTTCAAAGTGTATACATATGAAAAGAGGAGCTGATGAAAATAGGTTTAAAAACTTCCATATACATATAAAAGAGAAGTTTTTTGACAGAACTGTGGTCTTCAGTAAGGGAATGGAGCCATGCAATGATGACATGGCAAAGAATAAATATTCTGATCCAAATTCATTCTGATTCTTCAGGCTCTTTCCTCTTTCTCCTAATGACCACATTCATCTAGAAGCAGGACAAAAAATGCACGTCTGTGTGTGTGTGTGTGTGTGTGTGTGTGTGTGTGTGTGTGGTGGAGGAGGAGTGACAGTCTAATCCAAAAACAGGGCAGGCTGAAGATGGGGGAAATTTATCTGGAGAGGCTAAAAGAACATTCAGTCTATACATGTAAAACAAATTTAAGTTAGTATGACACATACTGCTGTGTGTTAGCTAAAATTTCTGTCCTAGTCTTCCTGAGGACACAGGTAAACCACTTCCCAGTCTCCCTTCACATGTACATAATTGCAGAAGATACATTTTAATTTGCATTTTAAATAAACAGGTATATGTTTTTAGTACAAATATGTTCCATGAAATATTTGGGACATCTACAATTATACTAAAAAACACATTCATTCTTTGTTTGAAATTTAAATATTAGTGGGCATCCTGCATTGTATTACATTGTTAGATCAATAGAAAGTGAATTGAAGTAATATTAGGCTGACTTGCAATAGGCTTTCCATAAAATAAGATTAGTAACACTAATAATAGTAAATAATAACAACCTGCCTTTGTGGAGTTGGCCCATCTCCGTGGTTTAAGTAGTCTCACTATGGCCAATATCAAACTAACAACATGAACTGAACACAGAGTTGGAAAGAGAGTTGCACAGTTGGCTCTCCAGAGCCTTTACAAGCCAGCTTCAGGGCATCACTAAATATACACTACTTTTAATCCTCTCACTTGAAACAAAAAGCTTCATACATAACCCACCATTTCCATTTCCTCTTCTAGCTGGCACAAATGTAATTAAATATTCAGGATAACCTTGGGAGCCATGAGGAGAAGATAGTAAACATCCACAAGCTGGAACAAATGTTAGTGCTCTGCCTCTCCCAGAGGTAAGCTGTGGGTCAGATACACCTGCTTTGCAATATGTGATTTGAGTAGAAATAAACTTGAGGTGTGTGAAACCACTGATATTCTGAGGTTTATCCACTAGAGCACCTAGCATTTATGTCATCCAGTAAGCTAGTATTTTCATATGGATGGTGACATAAGTAAACATTAGGGGACCAAAGTGAAATTTTCACTCTTCTATTCATTATTTAAAATATTTACCAAACATGTGTTACATAAGAAGCTTGTACTAGATACAGGAGCTATACCAACATTTGCCATAGTTTAAAAAACTTAGAGAAACTATAGATGCTTACAAAAACTAGAAAAAAAATTAGAAGTAGTTTTTAACAAGCATACTGAAGAATTGAGTAGTGGGATATTTAATATTTTGCTTCTCTACTTCCTGTGAGATGTTCCTGGAGTGGTAGCTTTCTGTTCCTTCCTTGCGATTTGCTGCTTATTATTCAAAGCCTGATTCAAATATTATCTATGTACTTTCCAAATGTATTTTCCTGAATACTTTCTATTTTGAACAAAACTAATTTATAGCTCTCTTTAACTGTTTCATTTCATATTTAGATTTTATCACTGAATGTTGTAGAACTAGACCCTGATATATATATCTTCATTTCATTTTCAGTGTCCCTAAAATGGTTGCGTGCATAATATTTAAGGATAATTTCTGTTCCTTCTGCCGAGTATGATATATTGATAGCTTATTTCAGATCTCCCATGATACAGCCCCATGCATGTTAAATCACTTCAGTCATGTCCAACTCTTTGTAAGCCTATGACTATAGCCCACCAGGCACCTCTGTCCTTGGGGTCCTCCAGGCAAAAATAATAGAATGGGTAGTCATTCCCTTCTCCAGGGGATCTTCCTGATCCAGAGATCCCATCAGCATCTCTTACGTCTCCTGTATTGGCAGGCGGGTTCTTTACCAGTCCCGCCACCTAGGAAGCTCTTATACACACCTTGTCTTCACAATCATTCCCAGGAAGTCAGATCTCCTTTAGAAATGAGGTTCCATGCAGCTGGCTATTGTGTATCGGGTTTTTAAAAATGTTTCCACGTTAGTCCTTCCTGTCAGTATTAGTCTAAGAGTATGGATGAAGAAATAATCCATATAGTTATTGAACATAGTCCTGCAGAAGTCTTGCATTTCCCTCTGGGTTGTACTTGAGGATTTGGATTGCTTTTTTTTTAATTTTGATTCCTCCCAAGACTTAGACCAGCGCTTTCTGAATTTAAAATACTGAATAGGATTTCAAACAACCTCTCCTTATCTATTTGTACAATGCTATGCTAATACAATCAATGACGAAAAGTTACACAAGAACCCTGGAGAATTGTCAAATGATGGTAGTCATATTTGCAGAGCCTGGTGGAATTTGCTTTTCTTCTTGCTCTGTATCAGTATCTTCCCCAGGTTTTTGATGGTATACTGCTTTGATTGCTGCTTTCTCGTCTGTTCCATCTGCTGCTCCCTTATTTCCCAGCAGACAAGCCACTATACTGTGCCACTTTAATTTCTGCTTTAGTGCCCTTAAACTGCTTCTCCTACTTATCAGCCAGGCTTTAGTTCACCATAAAGCACCTGCTAGGGAATTCAGCTGCCACACATGTGGCCAGCCTGGTGACTGTGGGACGCTTTCAGAAATAAGGTGAAAATACTTGTGGAATTGAGGTCAAAAACCTCCTTTATTTCTCTTGGCAGTTTATTGACTGTGCTTCTTTGAGTAGGGATGTGAGATATAGCATGCTATTGTTCACAGGGTCAGGAATCAACAGTTTCTGATACAGAGTTCTCTAGCTTCATTAAAAGGCCAAGCTAAGGCCAGAACCCACCTGCACAGGTTTTGGTGCCATACACCTGTTGATGGCAGGTGTTTATTCTGTGAATTAGGATATAGCTACAATGTAAACTTATCAGCTGCTTCAGGTGCCATGATAATTCTACAGCTGACATGCTTGTCTTCCAGAACTCCTGAACAGATCCTCTCAACTAATTAAAGAGCTTACCCTATGCCATTCTTTATGCTTGACTGAGCTTTATATATAATGTTGCCATAGATGGCTGAGCATTCAGTTAAGATATGAACGTTGCTTATTTTGATAGCATAGAATGGCCTCAACTAATAAATTGAACAAATATGCTGGCAATATAAAATTGTATACTTATCTCTATTTATCTTACATATATATTTTTACTTTAAAGAAAAACTTTTTTCCATGATTTGTGATTGATTCTCAAGATTATTGTTTCTTTTATATTTGTACATAATATGTATGTGTAATCAATTTTTAAAAATAAATATTCTCTTATTGAAATGTAAGCAGAATATAGATTAGTTGTGTTTTTGCTAATTTACACACTTTCTAGAAGAACAGAAAAAGGAAATATTTCATCTCTAGCAAGTTTGAACCCTGAACACAAATCTAAAAGATTCTTAGATTTTTTTTTCAGATCAAGCCTTTATCATTAGTTATATAGAAATCTTACTAACACAGGAATTCTCTGTAATTATGATAAAATGGAAATATACCTGAAGGATTTTTCCTTTATTTCCTGTTTATTTTTTTCTAATTTAAAAGCTCTGTAATAGTTTCTGTAACTTGTTTAATGAGTTTGTTAAATTAGGAAAATTCTATCCTAAGAGCTTAGTGATATTTCTGCAAGCCAAGAGGAAGCTGTTATTTTTCAAGCCTCTGATCATTCCATGCTAGGATATGGTAAGATGCAGGTGCATGCTAACAACAAGAAAGTTAATCTTCTAAAGGAGATGATTCCAAACATTATTTCTCATCTGGGTGTTCTTTCTTCAAGCAATCCTGTGTGAAAGTATGAAAATGAATGAACAGATAAACGACAAACTGCTCTGTTCAAAGGTAATGAAAATGCAGAAATCTAAAGGTAACCCATCTGCTAGCATTCCCATAGAAACCTATCAGTGTCTATTAGTGCATCACTCACACACACACACACATGTATGTGCTCTCTTTTTTATTAAACTATTTAAATAGATACAGATAATCTACATACAGTTTTCTAGATAAATAAATGAGTGATAGATGAGTTCATTTCACTTGCTCAGTCATGTACAACTCTTTGTGACCCCATGGACTGTAGCACGCCAGGCCTCCCTATCCATCACCAACTCCTGGAGCTTGCTCAAATTCATGTCCATTGAGTTGGTAATGCCATTTTACCATCTCACCCTCTGTAGTCCCCTTCTCCTCCCACCTTCACTCTTTCCAAGCATCAGGGTCTTTTCCAGTGAGTCAGATCTTCGCATCAGGTGGCCAAATATTGGAGTTTCACCTTCAGCATCAGTCCTTCCAGTGAATATTCAGGACTGATTTCCCTTAGAATGGGCTGGTTGAATCTCCTTGCAGTCCAAGGGACTCTCAGAGTCTTCTCCAACACCACAGTTCAAAAGCACCAATTCTTAGATACTCAATTTTCCTTATAATCCAACTCTCACATGCATACATGACTACTGAATGATAGATAGTTTCTTATAATATATAATCAAATGCTGATCATGGAGACAGAATGATGAAATACCATTAATAAAATGTAACTATTTTAACTGTCATATTTAAAAGCAATCATTTCATGAGAGAGAAAAAAGTGATTTAAGAGCAAATAATAGGACTTTTAAGAAAATAAGTTCAAAGAAAAAATGTGCAAGTGTGGAATAGTCATAGTCTTAGGTAGGCATAAAACTGCCAACTTTGATTTTAAAGCTCATCATTTGTGTCAGTGGAAATGCAAATACCAAAGTAGTTCTATGTTGTATGATTACAGGCTTAATATAGTGATTATTTTCAGAATTTCTCACATTCTCATCATGGTTGTAATTACTCTGTACTTACAAATACATTATATCTATATTTTGCATAATTTATTTGTTACTTATGATATTTTCAATTTATTATGCCTCAAAGTTAAAGTTTTGCCACAGAAAAATTACATTTTATTCATTTTTATAGAAATGTCTTATATTTTTACAAATACTTAGCAAATTTAGTTTGCTACATAGGATCTGCTAAACATTTCAGAATAGTTTGTCATAATTAAGACAATTACATGATAGAAGGTATTTAGTATCTTCCAAGTGACAGGAGCATACAATTTTATCGAATCCTTACAATTTAAAATAAGTAAATATTTTTGGTCAAAATCGCAAATGATTTTGCAAGGTTTAAATAACCTGCCAATAGCCACATAATATATAAATATTTATGTATATATACATATATATGGAGGGTTTCCCAGATGACGCTGGTGATAAAGACCCACTTGCCAGTGCAGGAGACATGAGAGATTATGATTCTATCTTTGGGTCAGGAAGATCCCCTGGAGGAGTGGGCATGGCAACCCACTCCAGTATTCTTGCCTGGAGAATCCCATGGACAGAGGTGCCATGACCCCACTGTCCTTAGGGTCACAAAAAGTCAGACAAGACTGAAGTGGCTAAGCATGCAGGCATGCACTGTGAGCTAAGAAATAGACTCCAGAAGCCTTAAGATGCTGAAGGTCATTCTCCCTCTCTTGTTTTCACAACAAAACTAATCATAATGATAGTTTCCATCTGTTCAGTTCCTCCTCTGTGCCTGACATTTTGTAGCTCATTTAATCCTCACAGTGTAATATCGTTTACCTCCTAGTATTTATTTGGGTCTCAGGTGCAGAGCTTTGAGATAGTTCTATCCTTAGTTCTACAACGCAGTACCATCAGTGCTCTTTGTTTACTTGCTTCTTTTCATTTGCGTCTCTCTCTTGAATCTCCATCTTTCCAAAAATAATAACAAAACATCTTTATTTGTTAAACATCTTTGCATTTGTTTTGTCAAATCATCATAGTGGTTATTTATATGTATACTTGCTATATTTTTAACAGCTTGAGATATTATTCACTGGCATGCACTCATCCTTATGAAGTGCACAACACCATGATTTTTAGTATATTCAGAGTATGGTATCTATCACTCCATCAGTTTTAGAACAGAGTCAGCTCTCCCTATCCACAGATGCAAAACCCACAGAAACTACACTGTTTTATCTAAGAGAGCATGCAGATTCTAGAATCCAGAACCAACCCTTGTCTGAGACTGAGAAAGTGTGAAAGTCGCTCAGTCATGTCCGACTCTTTGAGACCCTAAGGACTATACAGTCCGTGGAATTCTCCAGGCCAGAATGCTGGAGTGGGTAGCTGTTCCCTTCTCTAAGGAAACTTCCCAACTCAGCAATTGAAACCAGGTCTCCCGCATTGCAGGTGGGATTCTTTACCAGCTGAGCCAGAGGGAAGATGAGAGCTGGTGAGGGATGGTTGTATTTTCCTCAGATCAAAAAGAAACTTTGTACACTGTAATCAGCCCTCCTGAAGTCACCATTAAAATCCATATTTCTGACTCTAGGAATCACTACTCTGTTTTCTGTCTCTACATATCTGCTCATTATGGACATTTCATGTAAATGGGGTCATACAATATGAAATCTTTGGTTACTGATTTCTTTCATTTAGTATAAGTTGCCAAGTTTTTTTTTTTTTTCACATCATAGCATGACACAGAGCTTTAAGACATTTTGTTGCTGAATCACTATCACTAAATGGATATATACTACACTGTATTTATCTATTCATCAATTGATAGATATTTGAATCATTTCCAATTTTTCGCCTTTAAATAATGTTGTAATAAAAATCCAGGTATAAATTTTGCAAGAATATATTTTATCATTCAGTTCAGTGAGATCAGTCACTCAGTCATATACAGCTCTTTGCAACCACGTGAACTGAAGCACGCCAGGCTTCCATGTCCATCACTAACTCTCAGAGTTTGCTCAAACTCATGGCGATCGCCAGTGATGCCATTCAACCATCTCATTCTCTGTCATCTCCTTCTCCTCCCACCTTCAATCTTTCCCAGCATCAGAGTCTTTTCTAATGAGTCAGTTCTTCGCATCAGGTGTCCAAAGTATTGGGGTTTCAGCTTCAACATCAGCCCTTCCAATGAATATTCAGGGATAATTTCCTTTAGGATTGACTGGTTGAATCTTCTTGAAACCCAAGAGACTCTAGAGAGTCTTCCTCAACATCACAGTTTAAAAAGTTAATTCTTCAGCACTCAGCTGTCTTTGTAGTCCAACTCATCTGTCCATGACTACTGGATAAACCATAGCTTTGGTTAGACAGACCTTTGTTGGAAAAGTAACGTCTCTGCTTTTTAATACATTGTACAGGTTGCTCAGAGCTTTTCTTCCAAGGAGCAAGCATCTTTTAATTTAATGGCTGCAGTAACCATCTGCAGTGATTTTGGAGCCCAAGAAAATAAAGTATCTGACTGTCTACATTGTTTCCTTATCTATTTGCCATGAAGTGATGGGGCCAGATGCCATGATCTTAGTTTGCTAAATGTTGTTTTATGCCAACTTTTTCACTCTCCTCTTTCACTTTCTTCAAGAGGTTCTTTAGTTCTTATTTGCTTATTGCCATAAGGGTGGTGTCATCTACATATCTGAGATTATTGATATTTCTCCCAGCAACCTTGATTCCAGCTTGTGCTACATCCAGCCCATCATTTCACATGACGTACTCTATATACAAGTTAAATAAGCATGGTGACAATATACAATCTTGACACACTCCTTTCCGGATTTGGAACCAGTCTATTGTTCCATGTTCAGTTCTAACTGTTGCTTCTTGTCCTGCATACAGATTTCTCAAGAGGTAGGTCATGTGGTCTGGTATTCCTTTCTCTTTCAGAATTTTCCACAGTTTGTGGTGATTTACACAGTTAAAGGCTTTGGCATAGTCAATAAAGTAGAAATAGATGATTTTTTTCTGGAACTCTCTTTTTCTATGATCCAACAGATGTTGGCAATTTGGACTCTGGTTTCTCTGCCTTTTCTAAATCCAGCTTGAACATCTGGAATTTCATAGTTCACATACAGTGGAACCCTGGCTTGGAGAATTTTGAGCACTACTTTGATAGTGCATGAGATGAGTGCCATTGTGTGCTAGTTTGAGCATTCTTTGGCATTGCCTTTCTTTGGGACTGGAATGAAAACTGAACTTTTCCAGTCTGTGGACACTGCTGAGTTTTCCAAATTTGCTGGCATATTGAGTACAGCACTTTCACAGCATCATTTTTTAGGATTTGAAATAGCCCAACTGGAATTCCATCACCTCCACTAGCTTTGTTCATAGTGATGCTTACTAAAGCCCACTTGATTTCACATTCTAGGGTGTCTGGCTCTAGGTGAGAGATTACACATTTGTGATTATTTGGATCATGAAGATCTTTTTGTATAGTTTTTCTGTGCATTCCTGCCACCTCTTCTTAATATCTACTGCTTCTGTTAGGTCCATACCATTTCTGTCCTTTATTGTGCCCATCTTTGAATGAAAAATTCCCTTGATATCTCTAATTTTCTTGAAGAGATCTGTAGTCTTTCCCATTCTGTTGTTGTCCTCTATTTCTTTGCATTGATCACTGAGGAAGTCTTTCTTATCCCTCCTTGCTATTCTTTGGAACTCTGCATTCTGATGGATATATCTTTCCTTTTCTCCTTTGCCTTAAGCTTTTCTCACCTCTTTGTAAGGACACCTCAGACAATCATCTTGCCTTTTTGCACTTCTTATTCTTGGTGATGATCTTGATCACTGCCTCCTGTACAATGTCACAAACTTCTTTCCATAGTTTTTCAGGCACTCCATCTATAAGATCTAAACCCTTGAACATATTTATCACTTCCCCTGTATAGTTATAAGGGATTTGATTTAGGTCATACTGAATTGTCTAGTGGTTTTCCCTACTTTCTTCAATTTAAGTCTAAATTTGGCAATAAGGAGTTCATGATCTGAGCCACAGTCAGCTCCTGGTCTTGTTTTTGCTGACTGTATAGAGCTTCTCCATTTTTAGCTGTAAAGAATATAATCAATCTGATTTCTTTATTGAACATCTGGCGATGTCCATATGTAGCATCATCTCATGTGTTGTTGGAACAGGGTGTTTGCTATTTTCAGTGTGTTTCCCTGTCAAAACTCTGTTAGCTTTTTGACGTGTTTCATTTTGTAATCCAAGGCCAAATTTGCCTGTTACTCCCATTATCACTTGACTTCCTACTTTTGCATTTTATCATTACTCTGGTGCATATATCCAATCATTTCACAATTGTTCATATTAAAATCAAAATAGTATTATTTTATTCAATTTTTGCAGGGTTGGCAATAATATCCTTCTTTCATTGCCAATTTTAGTAAAACATTTGACTCACCTCTCTATTTTTTAGATTATTTTAGCTAAAAACTTATTACTTTCCTAATTCTTTTCAAAGAATGACTTCCTAGTTTTATTGATTTTCTCTATTTATTTTTACACCTTATTTCATTAATTTCCACTGAAATCAATGCTATGTACTTCCTTCTGCTTCTTTTGGGTTTAATTTAGTCTTGTTTTTTCAATTACTTAAGATTGAAATCAGTCAGTGCAGTTGCTCAGTCATGTCTTACTCTGTAGTCCCATGAACTGCAGCATGCCAGGCTTCCCTGTCCATCACTAACTTCCAGAGTCCACCCAAACCCATGTCCATTGAGTTGGTGATGCTATCAAACCATCTCATCCTCTGTTGTCCCCTTCTCCTGCCCTCGTCTTTCCCAGCATCAGGGTCTTTTCAAATGAGTCAGCTCTTTGCAACAGGTGGCCAAAGTATTGGAGTTTCAGCCTCAGCATCAGTCCTTCCAATGAACAGCCAGGAATGATCTCCTTTAGGGTTGACTGGTTGGATCTCCTTGCAGTCCAAGGGACTCTCAAGAGGCTTCTGCAACACCGCAGTTCAAAGCATCAATTCTTTGGCACTCAGCTTTTTTCACAGTCCAACTCTCACATCTATACATGACCACTGGAAAAGCCAAAGCCTTGACAAGACGGAACTTTGCTGGCAAAGTAATGTCTCTGCTTTTTAATATGCTGTCTAGGTTGATCATAGCTTTCCTTCCAAGGAGTAAGCATCTTTTAATTTCATGGCTACAGTCACCATCTACAGTGATTTAGGAGCCCCAGAAAAATAAAATCAGACATTGTTTCCCTATCTATTTCCCATGAAGTGATGGGACCAGATGCCATGATGTTAGTTTTCTGAATGTTGACCTTTAAGCCAACTTTTTCACTCTCCTCTTTCACTTTCATCAAGAGGTTCTTTAGTTCTTCACTTTATGCCATAAGGGTGGTGTCATCTCATATCTGAGGTTATTGATATTTCTCCTGGCAATCTTGATTCCAGCTTGTGCTTTCTCCATCCCAGTGTTTCTCATGATGTACTCTGCATAGAAGTTATATAAGCAGGGTAACAATATACAGCTTTGATGTACTCCTTTTCCTATTTGAAAATATTTGGTTATTAACTTGAGATCACCCCTTTCTCTTTTTAGAGTATAATTTTCATTTTATGTATTTATTTATTTATGGCACTTGGTCTTTGTTGCTGCATGCAGGCTTTCTCTAGTAGCAATGAATGGGCTACTCTTCGTTGCAGTGCATAAGTTCTCATTGCAGTAGCTTCTTTTGTTGCACAGCACAGGCTGTAGGCATACAGGCTTCAGTAGTTTTGGTTCACAAACCTAGCCCTATGGTGTTTAGGATCTTCTTAGACTAGGGGTCAAACTTGTGTCCTCTCCATTGGCAGACAGATGCTTAACCACTGGACCACCATGTAAGTCAGATCATTCCTCTCTTGTAATGTGGTATATTTAAACACTGCTTTAGTGGCATCTCTTGTATTTTGACATACTCTATCTTAATTTTTCAATCACCGGAAAGTATTTTCCATTTTCACTTGTGATTTCTACTTTGACTCATTTGTTAGTTTAGTTGTGTGTTGCTTATTTTCAACTTGTTTGTGAATTTTCCAAATTTCTTTCTCTTGTTAGCCTTCAGTTTTACTTGATGTGATATTATACTTCATATGATTCCAATTATTTTAAATTAGTCTAAAATTAGCCTAATAGATATGATGTGATACCTCAATGTGGGTTTGATTTGAATTTCCCTGATGACTAATGGAATGAAGCATTGTTTCATAAGCTTATTAACCATTTATACATAATCTTTGGAGAAACATCTATTCACATATTGTGTCCATCTTTATTGGATTATTTACCTTTTCATTATTGAGTTGTAACTGATGTTTCTATATATTTCTAGAAACTAGATCTTTATCTGAAATATAATCTGTGGAAATTTTCTCCATTCTTTGATTTTTTTCACTTTAATTCATAGTGTCCTTTGATAAACAAAAGTTTTTAATTTTAATCAAGTTTAAATTGCCTGTTTATGTCTTTTGCTTTTTGTGCATTAAGAAAGTTTTACCTAAGGTATGAAGAATTTTTACTGGTTTCCTACTAAGAATTTAATACTGTTATCTTTTACTTTTAGGTCTTTGATCCATCTTGAGTTAATTTTTGTAAATGGTATATCATAATAGTCCAACTTCATTCTTTTGCAGATGGGTATCCAGTTGTCCCAGAAATATATGTGGCACATATTATGTTTATTTTTTCCATTTATTTATTTTTTCTCATTGAGTGTTCTTGGTACCCTTGATGCTAATCAACTGACTAAATATGAGGACTCATGTGTTGATTTCTGACTCTCAATTCTATTTCACAAATCTATATGTCTATTCTTTGGTCATTAGCACACTGTCCTGAGTACAGTGAATCTGTAAAATGTTTTGAAATTGTAAAGTAAGACTACTCTAACTTTGTCTTTATTTTGTAAGATTATTTTGACTACTCAGCATCTTTTAATTTTCATATGTGTTTTGGTGTCAGTTGAAAAAAAAAAATGAGACAGCTGAAATTTTGAAAAGGATTACATTGAATTGCAAATCAGTTTGGGAATATTGGACTTCAAATTTAGTAAGCCTGCCACGCCATCAACACAGTTTTTTTTTTTTTTAATCACATAATTGTAGATCTATTTCAGTAGTGTTTTGTAATATTAAATGTATGGCTTGTTATTGTTTAAATGTATTTCTAAACATTTTATTCTTTTTTGATGTTATGGTAAATACAAGTATTTTCTCGATATAATTTTTATTACCAGATTTTTCATTGCTGGTTATAGGAAAAAAAAAATACATTTGAATGTTGCATTTATATACTATAATTTTGCTGCAGTTGTTTCTTAGCTACGTTTTTAAATAGATTCCTTAGGATTTTCAATATTTAAAATCATGTAATCTACAAACAGAAAAAGTAACTTCTTATAAGGAAGCAAAAGAGAATAAATGGCCATCAATGAATGAGCTAAAATCACAAAAGGCCTTGATAGCCAAGCTGAATTGACCCATATATCATATATAGAATAGCGTCTATTTAAACAAACATTTTTCTGTTTATGGATTTCTGTGTGATTAAAAAAATCACTCCAGTGTTCTTGCCTGGAAAATCCCAGGGGCGGGGGAGCCTGATGGGCTGCCATCTATGGGGTTGCACAGAGTCAGACACGACTGAAGCAACTTAGCAGCAGCAGAAGCAGCAGTTCTGACTAAGTGATTTCCTTGTTGGTAGCTTATAATCGATGTCAACTTATAATATTTCTCATGCTTTGTCAAGTTTTTAACATAGTACTCTGAGCTGAAGAGAGTAGTGATAAACTCCATTGCTCTAGTGAAAAAAAAAATTATTGTATTAAAGAATCAGAAATAAACTGAAATTTATGAATCCATGATAATGGAGCAGCCCCTATGGGGCCTTCCCAGGAGAGAGCCTCCCTGTCCTCTGCCTGCCCCTTGTCTGTAAAGACTCGTTAGTCACAGAATAAGTTTAAATCCAAGAAATGAGAAACTGCAAAATCTAAGGAAAGTAATCAAAAAAGACAAAATAATAACAGTTTAGCCATTAACCAAAGTCTAGGACCTTGAACTAAAAGGGTATAAATAATATCCTGAACCATATCCTTTGAGCAGTTTTGCAGACACTGAAACCTCTGCCAGGTGGACGAAGTTAACCACATGATGACCCCACTGTAGCCGTGACATAAGCTGCTCTATCTTACACAATTCTGAGAACTGGCCTCAAGCGAGTGGAAACAAGCCAACTGTGGAACTGAAGTTTAACTGCGCTTGAAACAATCAAGTTGATGGTGACTAGACCACTATATGACAAATTTTGAAATGACTATCAGTGCTGACTGTGGCATTCTATACACAGCCCCTTCCCTCTACTTGTACATTCCTGAAACTCCCCCTTTAAAGGCTCTTGCCCCCTGATAGGCAGTGGGGAATTTGTTCTTTGGGACATGGATCTGCCTTCTTCATAGGTTGCCAACCTCCTGAATAAAGCAACCTTTCCTTATCTATCCACACATGTCTCTCAAGTATTGACTTTCAAGCAGTGAGGAGCGGAACATGAGTTTGGTAAGACTGTTATATGAATAACAAATTGTTCCTTATTGAGACATAGTCAATGTGTAATAAACTGTTCAGGGAAATTTGGCAGTTGTGTACACTTGAGTAGCCACTACCCAAAATAAATATAAAACATTTCACCTTCTCCCTCTCAAGTGTTCCTTGTTCTTCCCCTAGGAAATTCCTTATCCAGTTAATATCACATTTCTCAAATCCCTATTCTTATAATTTTCAGAACCACTACATAATATTAATAAACATAAAACTTTTTCAAGTTTGCCTGTATTTGGATCTTATGTAGAATGAGTAACACTGTATATAATTTTATCTACCTGGCTTATTTTGCTGAGAACAATGCTTTTGAGATTTTGTGCATTGTTGTTGTTTGTTCTTATTTATTTATTATTTTATTAGGGATGTATTTATTTTATTTTTTTCCTTTTTTAATATAAATTTATTTATTTTAATTGTAGGTTAGTTACTTTACAATATTGTATTGGTTTTGCCATACATCAACATGAATCCGCCACAGGTAAATGCTAATGTATTTTCCATTCTATTGGCTCTTGTGGTTGTTCAGTCCCTCAGTCATGTCTGACCTTCAAGACCCCACGGACTGCAGAATGCCAGGCTTCCCTGTCCTTCACTATTTCCTGGAATTTGTTCAAATTCATGTCCATTGACTCAGTGATGCAACCCAACCATCTCATCCTCAGTCACCCCTTCTATTCCTGTCCTCAATCTTTCCCAGCATCAGGGTCTGTTCCAATTAGTTGGCTCTTTTCATCAGGTGGCCAAAGTATTGCAGCTTCAGCAACAGTCTTTCCAATCCCTTAGGATTGACTACTTTGATCTCCTTGTAATCCAAGGGACTCTCAAGAGTCTTGTCCAGCACTATAGTTCAAAAGCTTCAATTCTCCAGCACTCAGTGTTTTTTATACCATAATCTATGTATTTAATTTTATATTGATGGAGAATATTTCCAAGTTTTGGACACCATGAATAAATATGCTCTGTGAATTCCATTGTATATCTTGTTTTACTTTGTTTCTTTTTATTTTTTAATATAAATTTATTTATTTTAATTGGAGGTTAATTACTTTACAGTATTGTATTGGTTTTGCCATACAGCAACATGAGTCTACCACAGGTATACACGTGTTCCCCATCCTGAACCCCCCTCCCTCCTCCCTCCCCGTACCATCCCTCTGGGTTGTACCATCCCTCTGGTCAATGCACCAGCCTCAAGCATCCAGTATTATGCATTGAACCTGGACTGGCTATTCATTTCATATATGATATTATACATGTTTCAATGCCATTCTTCTAAATCATCCCACCCTCTCTCCCACAGAGTCCAAAAGACTGTTCTATACATCTGTGTCTCTTTTGCTGTCTCATATACAGGGTTATTGTTACCATCTTTCTAAATTTCATATATATGCATTAGTATACTGTATTTGTGTTTTTCTTTCTGGCTTACTTCACTCTGTATAATAGTCTTGTTTCATACACCTCATTAGAACTGATTCAAATGCATTCTTTTTAATGGCTGAGTAATACTCCATTGTATATATGTACCACAACTTTCATATCCATTCATTTTGTTTCTTTTTTAAATATTAGGGCTTTTTTTTTCCCCTCAAGAACAGTTTTCTAATGTACTTATACTTTATTTCATTCCTACTATCAAGGTTTCAGAGTCCCACTTGTTCCATATCTGCATGACATTTGCTACTGTCAACTTTTTAAAAAACTTTCTCAGTGAATGGAAGTAGTATCTTATTGCAGTTTTAATTTGCAGTTTTCTAATAACTAATGGTTCAGTTCAGTTCAGTTCAGTTGCCAGGTCATGTCCGACTCTTTGCGACCCCATGAATTGCAGCACGCCAGGCCTCCTTGTCCAACACCAACTCCCGGAGTTCACTCAGATTCACGTCCATCGAGTCAGTGATGCCATCCAGCCATCTCATCCTCGTACTTCCCCTTCTCTTCCTAACCCCCAATCCCTCCCAGCATCAGAGTCTTTTCCAATGAGTCAACTCTTAGCATGAGGTGGCCAAAGTACTGGAGTTTCAGCTTTAGCATAATACCTTCCAAAGAAATCCCAGGGCTGATCTCCTTCAGAATGGACTGATTGGATCTCCTTGCAGTCCAAGGGACTCTCAAGAGGCTTCTCCAACATCACAGTTCAAAAGCATCAATTCTTCGGTGCTCAGCCTTCTTCACAGTCCAACTCTCACATCCACACATGACTGCTGGAAAAACCATAGCCTTGACTAAACGGACCTTAGTCAGCAAAGTAACGTCTCTGCTTTTGAAAATGCTGTCTAGGTTGCTCAAAACTTTTCTTCCAAGGAGTAGGCGTCTTTTAATTTCATGGCTGCAGTCACCATCTGCAGTGATTCTGGAGCCCCCAAAAATAAAGTCTGACACCGTTTCCACTGTTTCCCCATCTATTTCCCATGAAGTAATGGGACCGGATGCCATGACCTTCGTTTTCTGAATGTTGAGCTTTAAGCCAACTTTTTCACTCTCCTCTTTCACTTTCATCAACAGGCTTTTTTGTTCCTCTTCACTTTCTGCCATAACGGTGGTGTCATCTGCATATCTGAGGTTATTGATATTTCTCCCGGCAATCTTGATTTCAGCTTGTGTTTCTTCCAGCCCAGCGTTTCTCATGATGTACTCTGCATATAAGTTAAATAAGCAGGGTGACGATATACAGCCTTGACGTACTCCTTTTCCTATTTGGAACCAGTCTGTTGTTCCATGTCCAGTTCTAATGGTACTGAATACCTTTTCTTCTGTGATTTCTGGCCATTTTTATATTGTCTCTTGTGAACTGTCTTCTAGTAGGTATTTTTCCCTTTCCCATTGTAATTGTTAATTTATATATATATATTTATATTTATTTATATAAATTATATATTTAATTTATATTTTTATTATATATAATTTATATTTATATATATGTGTGTGTGTGTGTATTTGTGTGTGTGTGTGTATTTCAGGTAGTGTATTTCAAAGACTAGTGTAACTTTTATCTCTTATAGTGGAAAAAGGATGAATCTACTCTATCTCTAGAGTAGAGAGATCTCTATCAACCTTTTGATTTATATTCACAAGTGACCTATTAAATTAGCAAATTTTATTAATTAAAAATAATAACTACATTATACTATTATTTGACATATATCATCTGAAAAATATGTATTGTGTGTGCATATATATATATGTATATATACACACATATATATTATATTGCATGTACTTTTCTTTCAGGGTTTTTATTTTTTTGTACCATTTCTTGAGATATAATTGACATATAACATTATACTAGTTTCAATCGTGCAACATAATGATTCAATATTTGTATATCAAAATATGTTAAATGATCACCACAATAAGTCTAATCAGCATCTAGTTAAAATATCTCAGGGTCATTTTATGGAATAGATTAAGGCTACCATAGACTCAAATCTTTGTTCCATGGACAAAGAAGCCAGGTAAGCTACAGTCTGTGTGGTCTCAAGAGTCAGAAATGACTGAGTGACTAACCACAGGCACTAATGTATACATTATGTGTCCATCACATAGAAGATGCTTGAAAGTGAAATAAAAGTCACTCAATTGTGTCCACCTCTTTGCAACCCAATGGACTATACAGTCCATGGAATTCTCCAGGCCAGAATATTGGAGTGGGTGGCCTTTCCCTTCTCCAGGGGGTTTTACCAAACCAGGGGTCAAACCCAGGACTTCCACCTTGCAGATGGATTCTTTACAGGCACTACCTCTATATACTATGTGTCTGTCACATAGAAGATGCTTATGAGTGGAATACATGAATCTTTGTATTATAGGAAACCAAAAATTTAAACTATTGAGCAGTAAATTACCTGCTGTCCATTTTTAAGTATCACCATCTCTTAGTGAAGCATGCACAGACACAAACATACACACATATACAAACAGAAAGCCAAGTATCAGATTCCAATTATGACATTTACTACCTGTGTAATCTTGGGAAATCACTTATCCTATCTGTGCCTCATCTTCTTAATGATAATAGTTATTACTAACTTATTGTGGTGAGATGTTAATGACTCATTGTCCATAAAAAACATACAATATCCATAGGCACTTAGTTGCTATGTAATTTTTGCTATTATTATAGTTGAGAGATTTGGGTGAGTGAAAACAAGACTTGCTCAAAAAATTGCGGAAAGTTGACATTGTTTACTTTGGAGGTGGGCAAAATTTTGGGGCTAGCAGGTGGACAATAATATTGAGCATATTACTTGGCTGGGGGAAGTGAACATTACAGTAAAGAAAGAAGTAGCAGAATCTTCATTCAGATACATTCTCTATCAAATTGTTTCTTAAGCAGTTTATCTGGGACATATTTAGGGACGCTTGTGACTTATTAAAAATATAGCTGGTAAATCAATAGACCAGACCACTATTGCCTACAAAATAATTATAATTATCACTCTTACACACATTATCACAGTTATATAATGCCTGCGAAAGCTTTTCATGAATTGCAAAAAGAGTATATACATGATTTTAGTACAAAAAAGCCTGCATTGGGGGGTGCCACTGGTAATTTCTTTTATAGTTTATGGACTATTCTCAGTTTTCTTACATCTCTGTAATCATGTGGTTAAACCTCTCATTTCCACCTCAGCTTCCTACCTACACTGAGAGAAAGATTTCTCCTATTTCTGACCCCTTTCTTTCTGAGTAGTCCCATATCATTCTTTGTCTCCCAGACATATCTACTTAAAAGTCTTTCTATCACATCAAATTCACTATGCTTAAGACAAAATGTTTGATCATTTCCTTAAGTCACTTCTTTTGTTTTTCCCTTTCTATTGAAGATGGAACATTTTACCAGTGTTTAAACACCCTCTTGAAAATACTAATCCAAACTCACAACATTGTATGTACAGATGTTTTCAACCATCACAAAAACTGCAATATTTTTGTCTTTCTTCATGGATTAACTTTACTAATTTTAACAATGTCACCTGTGTATACAATCAGAAAATAAAGGAAAGTGTAGTTTATTCTTTTTCCACTGTAATGCATAATAGTTTCACAAGTCTTTGAAATACATTACCTGAAGCATTCACCTTGATAATGACTACATAAACTTTGATACATAATGCATTTCTTCTAAGAATGGAAATACTAAACTTTAAATATATATAAAGATAAAGTTATTGAAATTATTGAGATTAGGGTAAAAATTGAGACTGGAAAAGCTATTACAAGAAAATTTTTCAAAGACTCTTGTAAAGAAAAGGAAACAAGAATAAAGTTTAAGCCAATATTCAACTGCTCTATTATATTATAGAATTTTTAGTCTCTGAGGGTATATTTAAATTTTCAAAGCATTACTTTATTTCCACAATATCCTAGTTAATATATATCCTGTGTCCAAATTTTTTCAACAGTATTGTCCACATTGAATTTATTATTTAGATGCAAGCACTCTAACAATCAAAAAAAAAATACTTTTGACTTCCAAATCAACGTTTAGAGAAAATAATGCCTCACATCTTACTGATCTTATTTTTCAACAATAGTCTTGTACAAATTAATAACATACAGTATCTGTATCATGTGCTATTAACAAAATTAAAGATATGAAATGAGTGAAAGCAACATAGATGAAATACCACACTTCTCTTGATAAGAGCATTAAAAATTTCACAGATGACTGATACTTCAGCTAAAGTTTAGATAAGCTGAAGATTTAGTTATAGGTTTAGCTGAAAGATGAGTAGGTTTTTCCTTTACAAGTAAGTATGGAAAGAGCTATCTAAGCTAATGTTGCAATTTTGCAAATGCATTAAATAAATTAAAACTTTAATTGAATATAGAATTATTCCATGGATAAATAATTGATATAATAGAAATGACTAAAAATATAAGCTGGGTAAAATTTTGATTAGCTTTTTTTTTTTTTTTTTTTTTTGATGTGCCACACAGCATGGGCTTCCTAGCTGGCTCAGTGGTGAAGAATCCGTGTGCCTCTGCAGGAGATGCAGGAAATGCAGAATTGATCCCTGGGTGAGGAAAATCCCCTGGATGAGAAAATGGCAATCCAGTTCAGTATTGTTGCCTGGGGAATCCCATGGGCAGAGGAGCCTGGTGGGCTACAGTCCATTGTGTTGCAAAAGTCAGGCACAACTGAGCAAATGAGCATGCATGCAAAGATGGCACACAGTATGTATGTGGGATCTTAGTTGCCTGACTCAGGATTGAACCTGTGCCCACTGTAGTGGAAACATAGAGTCTTAACCACTGCACTGCCAGGAAAGTCTAGATAAGCTTTACCTTCTTGTTAAATATTTCTGAAAATTGTGCAATAAATAAACATATTAGAGATTGATGGTAAGAAACAAAACATTTTTAATCAAGACTCAATCTCTTGAAAGGGACAGTAAGTCCAGCTCAAGCAAGCTTAATGAACTATTACAAAATAGGAACGTATTTTCCAAGAACTGAAAAATCTAGAGTGAGCATTTATTTAAGGAGAAGATAGATATGCATTATTACAAAATAATTTTTATTCTAATGACAACAGTTTTGTCTGTTGCTATAATTTCCAGAGAGACTCTGCAAATAGTTACATAGCTATTCCCTAAAAATTCAAACATCCTTTAACTATAAATAGCATCTTTTTGAATATTTGCCTATAATTTTTGTTTGTGATTTACTTGGCTTCAACTAAGGCAGATGCTCAGGCCTGAATCAATATTATTAGGGAGATACAAGGTTCTTACTGGACAGACTGGATTGTATGTTCACTTCTGTAGCTGGAAGAGACATCAGTCCTAATGATAAAATCATTTTCTCTTTAATAGTGAAAGATAAGAAAATACTGGTAACTTTCACTTAACAAGCTACCAAGCTGGGGGAAAAGAAAAGCCTCATGTAGGACCCCGAGATGAGAATGAGAGAAGGACCCTTGCCTGCATACCTAGCTGAGCTCTCTGGGTATTAGGAAGCATGTATGTCCCACTCTTTGAACTAAGCTGCCTTTAAGTCAACCTTTTTGTTCTGTCAATCTGTCCAGCTGAGTCTACAGGGAGCACATCATTGTTACCTTTGGGAAAAAGATCTTCCCAAACTCAGATTCTTGAGCAAAATAAAAAATTGCTGTTGTGTAAACCCATTCAGTATGGAATGATTTTTACAGATAACTAGATAGATAACTGGAGAAGGCAATGACACCCCACTCCTGTACTCTTGCCTAGAAAATCCCATGGATGGAGGAGCCTGGTAGGCTGCAGTCCATGGGGTCGCTAAGAGTTGGACACGACTGAGCTACTTCACTTTGACTTTTCACTTTCATGCATAGGAGAAGGAAATGGCAACCCACTCCAGTATTCTTGCCTAGAGAATCCCAAGAACAAGGGAGCCCAGTGGGCTGCCATCTATGGGGTCGCACGGAGTTGGACACGGCTGAAGTGACTTAGGAGCAGCAGCAGCAGCAGCAGATAGATAACTAGATAGATAGATAACTAGACAGATAACTAGGTACCTAGAATGGATTTGTTGTACCAGGAAGTGTTAAGGTGCCACCTGAAACCTAAAATCTGTGATATTTTACCAGCTTAGATCAAAAAGGACAGATTATAAAATAGTACATAGGTATATATCAGTTCAGTTCAGTCACTCAGTTGTGTCTGATTCTTTGCAACCCCTTGAATTGCAGCAAGCCAGGCCTCCCTGGCTGTCACCAACTCCCAGAGTTCACTCAATTCACGTCCATTGAGTCAGTGATGCCATCCAGCCATCTCATCCTCTGTTGTCCCCTTCTCCTCCTGCCCTCAATCCCTCCCAGCATCAGAGTGTTTTCCAGTGAGTCAACTCTTTGCATGAGGTGGCCAAAGTACTGGAGTTTCAGCTTTAGCATCAGTTCTTCCAATGAACAACCATGACTGATCTCCTTTATAATGGACTGGTTGGATCTCCTTGCAGTCCAAGGGACTCTCAAGAGTCTTCCCCAACACCACAGTTCAAAAGCAGCAATTTTTTGGTGCTCAGCTTTCTTCACAATCCAACTCTCACATCCATACAGACCACCAGAAAAAACATAGCCTTAACTAGATGGAAATTTGTTGGCAAAGTAATGTCTCTGCTTTTAAATATGCTATCTAGGTTGGTCATACCTTTCCTTTTTTTTTTTAATCTATATTCTTTAATCTTTATTTCAGGTTTTTTTTTAATTTTTCTTTTATTTTTTTCTTATTTTCTTTATTTTTTTTAATTTTAAAATCTTTAATTCTTACATGCGTTCCCAAACATGAACGCCCCTCCCACCTCCCTCCCCATAACATCTCTCTGGGTCATCCCCAGGCACCAGCCCCAAGCATGCTGCATCCTGCGTCAGACATAGACTGGCGATTCAATTCTTACATGATAGTATACATGTTAGAATGTCATTCTCCCAAATCATCCCACCCTCTCCCTCTCCCTCTGAGTCCAAAAGTCCGTTATACACATCTGTGTCTCTTTCCCTGTCTTGCATACAGGGTCGTCATTGCCATCTTCCTAAATTCCATATATATGTGTTAGTATACTGTATTGGTGTTTTTCTTTCTGGCTTACTTCACTCTGTATAATCTGCTCCAGTTTCATCCATCTCATCAGAACTGATTCAAATGAATTCTTTTTTACGGCTGAGTAATACTCCATTGTGTATATGTACCACAGCTTTCTTATCCATTCATCTGCTGATGGACATCTAGGTTGTTTCCATGTCCTGGCTATTATAAACAGTGCTGCAATGAACATTGGGGTACATGTGTCTCTTTCAATTCTGGTTTCCTCGGTGTGTATGCCCAGCGTGGGATTGCTGGGTCATAAGGTAGTTCTATTTGCAATTTTTAAAGGAATCTCCACACTGTTCTCCATAGTGGCTGTACTAGTTTGCATTCCCACCAACAGTGTAGGAGGGTTCCCTTTTCTCCGCACCCTCTCCAGCATTTATTGCTTGCAGATTTTTGGATTGCAGCCATTCTGACTGGTGTGAAGTGCTTCCAAGGAGTAAGTGTCTTTTAATTTCATGGATGTAATCACCATCTGCAGTGATTTTGGAGCCCCCAAAAATAGTTTGCCACTGTTTCCACTGTTTCCCCATCTATTTGCCATGAAGTAATGGGACCAGATGCCATGATCTTCGTTTTCTGAATGTTGAGCTTTAAGCCAACTTTTTCACTCTCGTCTTTCACTTTCATCAACAGGCTTTTTAGTTCTTCTTCACTTTCTGCCATAAGGGTGGTGTCATCTGCATATGTGAGGATAAAGATATTTCTCCTGGCAATCTTGATTCCAGCTTTTGCTTCTTCCAACCCAGCATTTCTCATGATGTACTCTGCATAGAAATTAAATAAGCAGGGTAACAATATAGAGCTTTGATATCCTCTTTTTCCTATTTGGAACCAGTCTGTTGTTCCATGTCCAGTTCTAACTGTTGCTTCCTGATTGCATATAGGTTTCTCGAGAGGCCGATCAGGTGGTCTGGTATTCCCATTTCTTTCAGAATTTTCCACAATTTATTGTGATCCACACAGTCAAAATCTGTGACATAGTCAATAAAGCAGAAATAGATGTTTTTCTGGAACTCTCTTGCTTTTTCCATGATCCAGTGGATGTTGGCAATTTAACCTCTGTTAAAGAGCAGGGACATGCAGCCTCACTCTAGATTATATCAGTAAATAGGAAAAAAAAAAAAAAACTATGTATATAGTCTTGTCAGAAAACGCTACCTTTATTGGGCAATAAAATTTAGTTAAGAAAACAAAATAAATGATATTTTAAAGCTCTTAAAATGAAATAAAACATCTAGAGTCAATAACTTGATATAAAATATTTTGTAAACCAGACTATAAGCCCTAGTACCTTATAGGTAAACCATAGAAAATTTCAGGTTATTTGTGTTAATTATGTATGGTCTCTGTCTATACCTGTACCATTAGTTAATATGCAATAAAAAAGAAAAATTCTGCCAGTTAGTTCACTGTTAAAACAAAGGTTTACCACAGTGTTTACCAGTGTTGGTATTTGATGAAAATGGAATGAACGTGTATGTATGCATTAAAGTCTCTAAGAGCTCTGATTTTTTTTTAATGGTGGTAATAAAAATTCAAGCGTACAAGTTCCTAGAACTAAATAAAATTATAAAGAAAAAGAAATATATATAAATATCCTATTTTCACCAAACTAGTTAATGTTGCCAGCTAGTATAAGTGCTAAACTTTTACCAAACAAAGTTTGAGTAAACAAAGTTCAAAGTAGAAGGAAGTAACAAATATTAATTCTCAAGTGTTTTCATATATGTATTATATAAATTTTGTTTTGTTGCCATTATTAATATAAATTCTTAATGAGTATCACAAATGTCCCTCAAATTATATATGGACACAATGAAATGGTGAGCTTCAGGAGCAACTTTTTATTTCACAGAAAAAGTATAGTAAAAAGATGGCTTCAGTGGGAAAATATAGACTGTCACATTAAAATAAAGTTCAATGTATAGGGGAATTTTGATCTGCCATAAATTCATTTCCATCGGGATTCTAAAAACAGGGAGCACACATTCCCAACTAAACAGTGGGAAGTGTCATACATGAAGGAGGCAACAAAGAGAATAGAAAACCAGTTACAACCAGTGTTGGAAAAATTTACATAGGCAGAAAAAAATATATATATGGTACAGATGAACCTATTTTCAGGGCTGGAGTAGAGATGTTGAAAATGGATGTGTGGAATTTGGGTGGTGGGTTAGAGAGGGAGGAACAGAAAAAAATTGGGAGACTGGAAATGATCTATGCACACTGCTTCATGTAAAACAGATAGCTACTGGGAACCAGCTGCATATCCAGGGTGCTCAGCTTGGTGCTCTGTGGTGATTTAGATGGGTTGGATGGAAGTTCAACAAGGAAGGGACATATGTGTACATATGACTGATTCACTTCACTGTACAGCAGAAACTGAAACAACACTGGAAAACAACTCTACCCTGATTTAAAAACACAATAAAAATCCTCTTGGAGAACATTTACCACAGTTATTTCTTTTGATATTTTTCATGCTTGACTTACCTTCAGTTTCTGAATGAGTAAGCTGACATGACATATTAACATCACCAGCATTGTAGCTTACATTTCAATATTGGAAAATCTGTGACATTGAGTTTAACAAGGAGGTATCACAAGAATACCACTTTTTGAAGAATTCCAAAGAAGAGCAAGGAGGGATAAGAAAGTTTTCCTAACTGAACAATGTGAAGGAATAGAAAAAAACAATAGAATGGGAAAGGCTAGAGATCATTCAAAAAAATTAGAGATACCAGAGGAATAGTTCGTGCAAAGATGGATATAATAAAGGACAGAAATGGTATGGACTTAACAGAAACAGAAGATATTAAGAAGGGATGGCAAGAATACACAGACGAACTATATAAAAAAGATCTTAATGACCCAGATAAGCATGATGATGTGATCAGTCACTGAATGTGAAGTCAGGTGTGTCTTAGAAAGCAACACTATGAACAAATCTAATGGAGATGGTGGACTTCCAGCTGAGCTATTTCAAATCCTAAAAGATAATCCTGGGCTAGAGGAGGCACAAGCTGGAATGAACATTGCAGGGAGAAATATCAATAACCTCAGATATGGAGATGAAACCACACTTATGGAAGAAAGGGAAGAAGAACTAAAGAGTCTCTTGATGAGGGTGAGAAAGGAGAGGGAAAAACTCAACATTCAAGACACTAAGATCATGGTATCTGGCCCCATCACTTCATAGCAAATAGATGGAGAAACAATGGAAACAGTGAGTGGCTTTATTTACTTGGGCTCCAAAATCACTACAGACGGTGATTGCAGCCATAAAAAAAAAAAAAAAAAAAAAAAAAGAAGAAGAAGAAGAAGAAGATTCTTGCTCCTTAGAAGAAAAGCTATGATCACCCTAGACAACATATTAAAAAGCAAAGGCATTATTTTTCTAACAAATGTCTGTATAAGTAAAGCTATGGTTTTTCCAGTAGTCATGTATGGACTGAGAGTTGGACCACCAAGAAGGCTGAGCACCAAAGAATTGATACTTTTGCTGTGGTGTTGGGGAAGACTCTTGAGAGTCCCTTGGACTACAAATAGATCAAACTAATCAACCTAAAGGAAATAAACCCTGATTCTTTATAGTCCATGGAATTGCAAAGAGTCGAACATGACTGAGTGACTGAATAACAACAATCACAAGAGGGTTGCACCCATTGTTTCTTTTAGAGCTTCCCTCATAACTCAGTCAGTAAGTGTCTGCTTGCAATGGAGGAGACCCAGGTTCGATTCCTGAGTTGGGAAGATCCCCTGGAGAAGAAAATGGCAACTCCCTCCAGTATTCTTGCCTGGAGAATCCAATAAACAGAGAAGTCTAGCAGGCTACAGTCTATGGGATCACAAGAGTCTGATACGACTGAGTGACTAAGCACAGGCACACTCACTCACACACACACATTGTTTCCTTTGGACAAAAATAAGGTCAAGAAATCTTTCTCCCTCCAAAAATAAGCAAAAGTGGAAAAATGAAACAAAACATTTTCTGGGTAGGATGAGCTAGGAAATAGATTTTGTGGGCCAGGGGTCTCTCTTGCACCTGCTCAGTTCTTAAGAGATGGAGATCAGAAAAATAAGTATTTTCCAACCTTTTTCCTAAAGGCATTAATTCCATGCCTTATCTTAAAACTAATTCTCCAAGTAGTTTAATACTCTATCTTTATAAAGAGGGTGTGAAGATCTAATGAAAAACATGGTGACTGTAGTTGATAAGCCTGTAATGCATAATTGAAATCTGCTAGGAGAGTAGACTCAAATGTTCTCATTAAAAAATCTTCTTTATAGCCATCTTATGTTGTTTTTATATGATTTCTTAGGTTCATATAACTCAGTTTTAGGAGGTGTAGCTGATGATACTTTTGTTGCCATTTTTGAATGGGGGGCTTCCTAGGTGACTCAGTGGGTAAAGAATCTGCCTGCAATGCAGGAGACACAGGCAGACACGAGTTCAATCCCGGGGTTGGGAAGACCCCCTGAAGAAGGAAATGACAACCCACTCCAGTATTCTTGCCTGGAGAATCCCATGGACAGAGCCTGGTGGGCTACAGTTCATAGAGTCACTCAGAGTTGAACAAGCCTGAAGTGACTTAGCATGGAATGCACACCCTATTCACCTTTACTCCTCTTCATTGTCCTTTAATCCTTAAGCCCTACCACAATCAAGTGATACTATAAACCTCACATGATCAACTATCTGTGACTTCCAGTGCTTTGAAGTTTTCATCTACATTTGATCTTGCCCGCGCTTTGCATCAGCCCCTAATGGCCATGATCACACATTGGATCTTGTCATTACTTATAGTGGTTTCAACTAGAAAATCACTACTTCAAAGGATAATTTTATTTTTTTTTTGGCAAAAGATTACTCTTACAGTAATATTTTTAACTTGTTTGTTCATTTAAAACCTTGGTTAGACCTTGAATCAGTGGGCCATTCTTGCTGTGCAGTGCTGTATTTTGTACTCAGTCACGTCTGACTCTTCGTGACCCCATGGACCCCTGCCAGGCTCCTCTGTTCTTGGGAATTTCCATGTAAAAATGCTGGAGTGGGTAGCCATGCCCTCCTCCAGGGAATCCTCCCAACCGAGGGATCAAACCTAGGTCTCCCGCATTGCAGGCAAATTCTTTATAGTCCGAGCCACCAGGGAAGTCTGGGCCATTCTTAGTTATTTCCAAATAATTAACTATATCTTTTTTAACTTTCATTTTTACTCAGATTAGCTTCCATAGATTTTGATTATCAATGTTTTTAAAGTATTTTTCTTCTCACTTTTCGTAGTACAACTGCCCAAATATCCAAGCCAGTATTATTTTATCTAATTCATTTTTTTTCTTTTCACTGAAGAATCAGTAGATTCCATTTTAAATTGAAAATCATAAAAATAATATTTTTCAGTCTTATCATATTCAATTACTTCCTTCCAATGTTTCATCTCATTTCATCTCTCATGTTTAATTCTCTATTCATCTCCTCTTCAAAATCAGGTTTCTTGAAGAGCCTATTTACATTCACTCTCTCTCTCTCTCTCTTTTTTTTTTCTTCCAGCCCAACTCAATCTCAATGCATTTTGTGCTTGTTTAGACAATATTCATCATTTCCACGAGTCTTAATACAAGGTAATCAGTGATTTCCATATGTTAAATCGAACTGACTTTTTTCAAGCTGTAAGTTACTCAGTAAGTAAGAACTCAGTTCTTTTCTGTGTTGAAATATTCTTATTTGGCTTCCATGATAAATCCTCTTTGTCCTCAACCTTTTACCTACTTTATCTTTATCTCATTTGCTTGTCTTTTACATAACATTAAAAGCTGAAATTACTTAAGTTCAAAGACAATACTAACTTTCATTGTACTTTATCTCTAGAGTAAATTGTATATGTTCCTGCAGGATATGTTACAAAAATGTGCAATTGGTACATAGATTTACATATCCAATCTCCTTAACAGTTTGCCACCTGCCTGTCTGACATTCCAGATTTTTCAGAAGTATCTCAATCCCAATGTATGTGAAGTTAATTAATTATGGCAAAACCAATACAATATTGTAAAGTAATTAACCTCCAATTAAAATAAATAAATTTATATTTAAAAAAATAAATAAACACCTGACAAAGAAAAAAAAAATTTCCTTTGGTTTAGAAATTTTCTTGTGTTCCTTACTCCAAATACCAGCATTCCATCAATTTGCACAAGCTCAAAATTTATATAGCATCTTTAAATAATCACAGATCATTAATTTTCTCCAAAAGTATCAAGGGTCCAGTAAAATTTTTTCAAATTTTTTGCTATCCATTCAATCCAGACTATAAACCACCATTCTGGTAAAACAATTCATATGTATATATATAATGAATATTTTTACTTTTAAACTAATAAATGAGAAATAATACTGTATAATTTTATATTCCTCACAATGTTGCTGAGAAGTCTGTATGCAGGTCAAGAAGCAATATTTAGAACCAGACATGGAATAACAGACTGGTTCAAAATCAGGAAAGGAGTACATCAAGGCTATATATTGTCACCCTGCTTATTTAACTTACATGCAGAGTACATCATGAGAAATTCTGGGCTGGATGAAGCACAAGCTGGAATCAAGATTGCAGGGAGAAATATTTATAACCACAGATATGCAGATGACATTATCCTTATGGCAGAAAGTGAAGAAGAACTAAAGAGCCCTTTAATGAAAGTGGAAGAGGAGAATGAAAAAGTTGGCTTAAAACTCAACATTCAGAAAAATAAGATCATGGAATCTGGTCCCATTGCTGCTGCTGCTGCTGCTGCTGCTGCTGCTGCTGCTGCTGCTGCTGCTGCTGCTGCTGCTGCTGCTGCTGCTGCTAAGTCACTTCAGTCATGTCTGACTCTGTGTGACCCCATAGATGGCAGCCCACCAGGCTCCTCCATCTCTGGGATTCTCCAGGCAGGAACACTGGAGTGGGTTGCCATTTCCTTTTTCAATGCATGAAAGTGAAAAGTAAAAGTGAAGTCACTGAGTCGTGTCCAACTCTCAGCGACCCCATGGGCTGCAGCCTACCAGGCTCCTCCGTCCATGGGATTTTCCAGGCAAAAGTACTGGAGTGGGGTGCCATTGCCTTCTCCATCTGGTCCCATTATTTCATGATAATTAGATGGGTAAACAATGAAATCAATGAGAGACTATTTGAGGAGGTTCCAAAATCACTGCAGATGGTGACTGCAGCTGTGAAATTAAAAGATGCTTGCTCCTTGGAAGAAAAGTTATGACCAGCCTAGACAACATATTAAAAAAACAGAGGCATTATTTTGCCAACAGAAGTCCATCTACTCAAGGCTATACATCTCTGTATGTGAGAGATGGACTATAAAGAAAGCTGAGCACTGAGGAATTGCTACTTTTGAACTGTGGAGTTGGAGAAGACTCTTGAGAGTTCCTTGGTCTGCAAGGAGATCCAACCAATCCATCCTGAAGGAAATCAGTCTTGAATATTCATTGGAAGGACTGATGCTAAAGCTGAAACTACAATACTTTGGGCTCCTGATGCGAAGAATTGACACATCTGAAAAGACGCTGATGCTGGGAAAGATTGAAAGTAGGAGGATAAGGGGACAACAGAGGATGAGATGGTTGGATGGCATCACCAACTCAATGGGTATGAATTTGAGCAGGCTCTGGGAGTTGGTGATGAACAGGAAAGCCTGGCATGCTGCAGTCCATGGGGTCACAAAGAGTCGGACATGACTGAGCTATTGAACTGAAGGGAATGTTGCTATCACTCATCCACTCAGTAGATATTTTTTGAGTAAATGCTATTTAAGATAGCAATAATATTCTCTGTCCAAATTGGGACATTTTATCAATGGAAAGGAGGTCCCAATCAGATAACATAAAAACAGGTACTATCCATGGAAATAACCATATTTTAGTGAGTATATTGTAGTGAGTATATTATAGCAAGCAAGATGGTCAAAAACTTTTCCTTCTCCTAGAATTTGTTCTAGTAGAGGAGATAAGAAATAAGATTGTAAACAAATATGGATCACAGTAATCACAGCCTTATATTTTGCCTCTCTTCATCTCACAATAAATAGTCAACCGTCTTGAATTAAAAAAAAAAATCTTATCAATAATATTATGCTTTCTACCACTTCTGGATCTTCCAAATTTCCACAAACTTTGTCAGGAAATTTTAAAAAGATTTCTATATTGTCTGTTTAATTTTTGGTTTTAGCTTCAATATTACTTAACTTGAGAAAGGATTATCAGTCTTATCAGGGATATTTTAGATGCTTTCTATTCCTCATTTCTCCATTTTGTTCTCAGTCAAGCTTATCTATCTACCTTTAGGGATTGAAACAATGATGACCAATATTCAAATTGCGTTTTCTTTTTATTTCCTCTTTCCTTCCTTCCTTCACACATTGGATTTCTTTATATATATATAAACTGTGCAGATGACATATGAAATATAGATTCAAAAAACAAAACTATCAGTGTCTCCTTATTTCTTTATGTAAGAGCAATTGAAAATTGATAATCCATATGTCTCATAAGAAATTAACTGGTCAACCACTTGTAAAAGAATGAAACTAGATCACTTTCTAACACCGCACACAAAAATAAACTCAAAATGGATTAAAGATCTAAATGTAAGATCAGAAACTATAAAACTCCTAGAGGAGAACATAGGCAAAACACTCTCAGACATAAATCACAGCAGGATCCTCTATGATCCACCTCCCAGAATGCTGGAAATAAAAGCAAAAATAAACAAATGGGATCTAATTAAAATTAAAAGCTTCTGCACAACAAAGGAAAATATAAGCAAGGTGAAAAGACAGCCTTCTGAATGGGAGAAAATAATAGCTAATGAAGCAACTGACAAACAACTAATCTCAAAAATATACAAGCAACTTCTGCAGCTCAACTCCAGAAAAATAAACGACCCTATCAAAAAATGGGCCAAAGAACTAAATAGACATTTCTCCAAAGAAGACATACGGATGGCTAACAAACACATGAAAAGATGCTCAACATCACTCATTATTAGAGAAATGCAAATCAAAACCACAATGAGGTACCACTTCACACCAGTCAGAATGGCTGCGATCAAAAAATCTGCAAGCAATAAATGCTGGAGAGGGTGTGGAGAAAAGGGAACCCTCCTACACTGTTGGTGGGAATGCAAACTAGTACAGCCACTATGGAGAACAGTGTGGAGATTCCTTAAAAAATTGCAAATAGAACTACCTTATGACCCAGCAATCCCACTTCTGGGCATACACACCGAGGAAACCAGAATTGAAAGAGACACATGTACCCCAATGTTCATCGCAGCACTGTTTATAATAGCCAGGACATGGAAACAACCTAGATGTCCATCAGCAGATGACTGGATAAGAAAGCTGTGGTACATATACACAATGGAGTATTACTCAGCGGTTAAAAAGAATTCATTTGAATCAATTCTGATGAGATGGATGAAACTGTAGCCGATTATACAGAGTGAAGTAAGCCAGAAAGAAAAACACCAATACAGTATACTAACACATATATATGGAATTTAGGAAGATGGCAATGACGACCCTGTATGCAAGACAGGGAAAGAGACACAGATGTGTATAACGGACTTTTGGACTCAGAGGGAGAGGGAGAGGGTGGGATGATTTGGGAGAATGACATTCTAACATGTATACTATCATGTGAATTGAATCGCCAGTCTATGTCAGACGCAGGATGCAGCATGCTTGGGGCTGGTGCATGGGGATGACCCAGAAAGATGTTATGGGGAGGGAAGTGGGAGGGGGGTTCATGTTTGGGAATGCATGTAAGAATTAAAGATTTTAAAATGTAAAAAATAAAAAACTAAAACTAAAACTAAAAAAAAAAAAAAAAAAAGAAATTAAGCCAGAAGGACTTTAAATTTCAAAGGAACATTGAATCAGAGGCTTTCAGTCTTTTTATGAGTAGTCAATGAGAGAAGTGACAAAAACATTTCTATGGAATAATATAAATTTCTGTTATTCCTCAGGGATATAATTTAGATCTTATTTTTTTGATTTGTTGTATATTTTGTTTTCTCTTTAAATATCCTGCCATAAGCTCATTTATTGCATAGTGTTTCAGAGCGTTATTTCTCTGTATTTTGTGTATATTTTATGAGTGAAGACACTTTGATATCTCCAGTGACTAGAATAATATCTAAAAAAGTAAAAACTTACAAAATACATTTTTGATGAGTGTATAAGTCACAAAAATTTTAATATAAAAGTAAAAAGATGACAAAATGTAAAATGATAAATGGAATAATATTTATAACATTTATGACATTCTGTTTTGTAACGTTAATAAGTGGCTAAAAGATCAAACAACACTCAACACAAAGAGAGAAAATGTTATAAACACACTATTTTTGACCTGAAATCAATTACATGTGAATAAATATGAAGGTAATAGGAAACAGGCAGCATTTGTCAAAAACTGACTATGTGAAAGCTGGTGAACTATGTCCATTATATGCATTTATATAATTCATATCAAAAACATGATATGCAGTAGTTTTATAATTATTACAATGTCATGGTGAGAAAATTGAAACTTGAAACAATTTTTGTGAATCATCCTGCTTCAATAAATGGTAACTTTATGAAAGAATAATGTATTTCATTTTAGACTGTGTACAAAACTTAAATGATTTTGTTAGTATCCTAAGGATGCCATAACAAAACACTAGACTAGTGACTTAAACAACAGAAATGTATTTTTTCACAATTCAAGGGAGGATAGAATTCAAAGATCAATGTGTTGGCAAGTTTGGTTTCTTTTGAGGACTCTCTCCTTGACTTGTAGATGGCTACCATATCACCATGTCCTCACATGGACTTCTCTCTGTCTTTGCCCTAATCTCATCTCCTTATAAGGATCCTAATAATATTGGAAGTGAAGTGAAGCCGCTCAGTCGTGTCCAACTCTTTTCAACCTCATAGACTGTAGCCCACTAGGCTCTTCCATCCATGAAATTTTCCAGGCAAGAGTCCTGGAGTGGATTGCCATTTCTTTCTACAGGGGATCTTCCTGACTCAGGTATCAAACCCAGGTGTCTCACATTGCAGACAGACACTTTACCATCTTAGCCACCAGAGAAGCCCAATAATTAGGCTCCAATATAATGACCCTGTTTTAACTTAATTACCGCTTGAAAGGCTGTATCCCCAAATAATCACTTTCTAAGGTCCTCGGGATTAGGTCTTCAATATATGAACTTGGAGGGAACACGGTTCAGACCATAACATTGATTGAACAAAATATCCACTGTCTCGTTCAAAAGGACTATGTGATTCAAAAACTGTGAATGAACACCTGTGTGCCATATACTCTTTTAAACATCATGAGATGTGAAGATAAATGACATTGTTGTTCAGTCATATCTGAAAATTTGCAACCCCATGAACTGCAGCATGCCAGGCTTCCCTATCCTTCACTATCTCCCTGAGTTTGCTCAAACTTACACCCATTGAGTCAGACATGCCATCCATTTATTGCATCTTCTGTGGCCCCTTTGTCCTCTTGCCTTTAACTTTTCCAGCATCAAGTTCTTTTCCAATGAGTCAGCTCTTTGCATCAGGTGGACAAATTATTGCAGCTTCAGAATCAGTTACTTTCAATAAATATTCAGGATGGATTTCCTTTAGGATTGGCTGGTTGGATCTCCTTGCAGTCCAAGGGACTCTCAAAAGTCTTCTCTAGAACCGCAGTTCAAAAGCATCAGTTCTTCAGTGCTCAGCCTTATTTATGATCCAACTCTCACATTTGTACATGACTACTGGAAAAACCACAGATTTAACTAGATGGACCTTTTTCATCAAAGTGATGTCTTTGCTTTTTAATGTGCTGTCTAAACTTGTCATAGTTTTTCTTCCAATGAGCAAGTGTCTTTTAATTTCATGGCTGCAGTCACCATCCACAGTGATTTTGGAACCCAAGAAAATGAATTCGTTCACTGTTTCCACTTTTCCCCATCTATTTGCCACGAATTGATAGGATTGGGTGCTATGATCTTAGTTTTTTGAATGCTGAGTTTTAAGCGTTTTGTTCACTCTCCTCTTTCACATTGATCATTTCACATTTATTTCTTCTTTACTGTCATAGCTCTTAATTATTTTAATAAAAGTGAAAGGGTACTTTATAAAGTAAATAAAACAATAAAGTAAAATTCAGGGCAAATTTTCTCCACCAATCAGTTAAAGAATGGAAGAGGGATACAGGGAGCCATATTAGTATTATTGATTTATAAATTGATTCTTATTAATTAAATATAAATCAAAAAATATTAACAAAAAGAGTGCCAGTGTTACGGAGAAGGATGATATTCTGTTAGAGAGGGCATTGAATGACACATGAGTGAGAAACATTCAGATAACTGTTATCTGTTGTTCAGATAACCACTTGTCACTTTTTAATCAGGAAATATTCAGGAAATATATATGTCTTCTCCGGTTTTATTTGCCAAATAATCCCTAATATCTTCTTAAATATACAAAATTACAGACTGAAAAACTCTCTACCAATATCATGGATTATTTGGATTTACTGAACATACAATATTTTGAAAGCCTCAATGAAACTATTATCTAATACTTTTTAATATATTACAATACCCCGACTAGTCAGCATATTTTTATGAGTACTTGTAGCCCACAAGGTGATATAACTACCCTCTTCTGATTTTTTACTAGGAAAATACTGATTTTCCTTACACTTCAAAGTTCACCTCCTTCATGGAATGAAAATCAATTGAATCGAAATTTAGTTAAGATTATAATTGTTTCTTTATTGGCAATCATATTTCAGTAAAAGTTAACTGGTGAAATTTTACAGTAGTGGATGGTGACTGTAGTCATGTAATTAAAAGACACTTGCTCTATGGCAAGCCTAGACAAGGTGTAAATAAAGAGACATCACTTTGCTGACAAAGGTCCATATAGTCAATGTTATGTTTTTTCCAGTAGTCATATATAGATGTGTGTTGGATCATAAAAAGGCTGTGCACCAAAAAGTTGATGCTTTCAAATTGTGTGACTTATTTTATTTTACACCTATTCAGGACCACAAATTCTTACCTTGGTGCCAGAATCACAAGTACTTAAATGAACACTTTTCCATTCCCTTTAACCTGTGCTACCCATATGTTTCTCACCCTAAGTGTGTGTGTGTGTGTCTGTGTGTCTGTAAATGTGTGGAATGAATGATTACCCTGTTGTACTAGTTTGTAGTGGAAGAAACCCAGCCATTATTTTCAGAACCCTCACCACTTTACTGGAAGAGCCTTCTTAATTCGGACCTGGATCCTCTCTAAAATAATTTTTCTCCTAGATCTCAAGATATCTGAGGATTTTCTGAACACTAATATTAAAAAGAGAAAAATGATCAGCACATTGTTTCAGATAATGTCACATTTGCCATCTACTGTTCTATGATTCAAAAATGCAGGATTCGTATAACTATTTACAAATGGAGAAAGTATATTGTTAAAATGCATTGGTTTAATTTTGAAAATTAGAATTTGAAGTGATTGGCATTTGTTAGTTCAGTTCAGTTTCTCAGTCATGTCCAACTCTTTTTGCAACCCCATGGACTGCAGTACATCCGACCTCACTGTCCATCATTAACTCCCAGAGTTCATTCAAACTCATGTCCATTGAGATGCCGATGCCATCCAACCATCTCATCCGCTGCCATCCCCTTCTCCTCCTGACTTCCATCTTTCCCAGCATCAGGGTCTTTTCCAATGACCCAGTTCTTCACATCAGGTGGCCAAAGTATTGGAGTTTCAGCTTCAGCCTCAGTCCTTCCAGTTAACATTCAGGACTGATTTCCTTTAGGATGGATTGATTGGATTTCCTTGCAGCCCAAGGGACTCTCAAGAGTTTTCTCCAAAACCACAGTTTTTTGGTACTCAGCTTTCTTTATACTCCAACTCTCACATTCATACATGACTACTGGAAAAATTTTGACTAGACGGACCTTTGTTGGCAAAGTAATGTCTCTGCCTTTTAATATGTTGTCTAGGTTGGTTATAACTTTTCTTCCAAGGGGCAAGCATCTTTCAATTTTTTATATGATTTGCACCTTTCAAGTTCTTTTAAAATTTTGTTGGTTGGTCCTCTTATTTTGATAACAACATTCATAGTACTTTGCTGTTTCAAATATTTTTTTTTAGGAAATGTCACATAATATGTATAATAATGTACACATTTATAATAAATAAGATCAATTTGTGTTCACATTAGCAGGGCAATAATGACTTTTGAAGGGCTTCCCTAAATCCCAACAATATGTCATGGGATATCTACCTGATACATACATCTGTTCTTTTCTGCACATCAACAACATCAGCCCATTACATTGATTCTATAACATTATCATGTGAAGACTTGCCTCTTCTGCAGGACAGTCTGAAGGTTTGACTGGGATATCTGCAAGGAAGAAGATGGGCAGTAGAATTTCATAGGAAATTCAAGGCCCAGACACTGTTTTAAAATTTTGGGGAGTCCTTTGGTTGGATAAGAACTCAATTGTCCCAGAATCTGTGATTGCTAACATGTAAGCCTATCACGTGTCTGCCTGGAATGCGGGAGACATGGGTTTGATCCCTGGGTCGGGAAGATCCCCTGGAGAAGGAAATGGCAACACAATCTAGTACTCTTGCCTGGAGAATCCCATGGAGTGAGGAGCCTGGTAGGCTACAGTCCATGGTGTCGTAAAGAGTCAGACATGACTGAGTAGCTTCACTTCACTTCACTTCAAGACTATCAAACCCTTAACAATGTAAAAAAGATGCAAGTTAGGGATATGGAGGTTTTTCAGGACCTAAAGGGCACGTGTGGGACGTGGGATCAGAGCGTCAATCCACCTTTTAGAAGGCAAAGATACACTCGAGTCAGATCAAAGCTCTGGGCATCTCCTAAACAGGATTACCATTGGAGTAAGATGTGTCTGTGACTACAGATTGTTTGTGTTGGGCACTGTGCCAAACATCTGAATGAGTTTATAGGATTTCAGTCTTAGGTCTGGAAGGGGGAAGAAAGTTAATATATCCCTAAAGAGCAATAGCTCTCAGCAGTGCATAGCATTCCTCCAGGTAGAACCTCTCACAAAGGAACAGGATTACATGGTAAGAACTTTCCTTCCTATCAAGGGGTGAGATGAGAATATGTTGCATCAACCCACCTCTGCCATTGTTCAGATCTCAGCTTTGACTAAGTGGTAGCCTATTTGCAGCAGAGGAGCATCTTTTGTTTCACTCACTGTCTATAGAAATGTAGGTGATACTAGGCCCTGATAAAGTATGTAGATTTTCCAAATGACCCAACCCCTGTTCCTATTGTAGCGCCTTTGGCCTGTAGGGAGGGAGTGGGGCCACTTCCCACTAATGGTTGACATGCAGATGCCTAAAAACAGAGAAACTTTATCCCTCAGAGCAGAATTCAGAGCAATTTGGCTGGTGATTACCATGAACCTTGGCCATTAACCCTTTGAACTGACATTTGGTCTAACTCCAAAGGGATTAACCTTATGGTTTAGACAGTGGGAAAATGAAGGGTAGATGATCGTGAATAAAGCCTTGTAGGATCAGGGTGAGGAGAAGGAAACGGCAACCCACTCCAGTATTCTTGCCTAGAGAATCCCATGGACAGAGGACCCTGGTGGGCTGCTGTCCATAAAGTCACAGAGAGTAGGACACGACTGAAGCAACCTAGCATGCATGCATGCATTGGAGAAGGAAATGGCAATCCACTCCATTATTCTTACCTGCAGAATCCCAGGGACAGAGGAGCCTGGTGGACTGCCATCTATGGGGTCATACAGAGGTGGACACAACTGAAGTGACTTAGAAGCAGCAGCATCAACAGGGTCAGAGTGTGTGGAGAGACATTTAGGTCCACCAGCAAGATCCTGAGGCAGACCTGTTTTCCACATCCTGACTTATAAAGCACAGATGCCCCTTGAATACCCAAGGATACAAGAAAACACTCTGAGTGATCCAGTCTCCAGCCCAGGGGATTTAATAAATCACTGGTCTAAATCATGAGACTCTTGAAAAAACTGTTACCTATTTGGGAATCTTTGTCTTAATCGGTACTTTCTCTTGCATGTGCCTATATCCTTCTGTGGCATATGCCTCCAGTGCAGCTAGACAGTGGCCAAACAAGTCACCTCCATGCTAGTAAAACTCCTCGCTGAAAATTCAGGGCATGTTGTAGAAGAGGAGACCTGTAAGATTGTAAAAGCCATTCAGTAAGGGTGCAATGTTGGGAGAGATCATGGGGATCATGTGACTGATGATTGACCTGTGAGCTGGAACCAGGCAACTGGATACACTTTACCCTCTGCCCTGTCCTAGGAATTTGCATTCCACCCACTGTCCCCAGGCTGGAGCTCTTTAATAATCAAATCTTGAGAGGGTAATGTGTTGCTGAATCATGTATACAGCTGGGCTATATACTTGACAGTAACCTCAAGGGCTTCATGCTATGCTGTGTTCAGTCATGTTTGACCCTTTTGCAACTTATGAACTGTAGCCCACCAGGCTCCTCTGTCCATGGCATTTTCCAGGCAAGAGTACTGGATTGGATTGCCATTTTTCTTCTCCAGGGGATCGTCTCAATCAAGGGGTTAAACCCAAGCCTCTTGTATCTCCTGGAAAGCCCCAAGAGCTCCAGATATACTTAAAGATTTTGGTGAGCAATTGTGGAGAACTTTTCATCTTGCAGTCTCTCACACAGACCTCTTTATGCAAGTTCCTTTGCTCATTAAACTTGCCACCTAAAATTCTGGAGTGATTTGTTTCTTTTTTGATCTCTCCATGCTCTCCACCACAAGGGTTGGTTTCAGATTACACCTGGGAAGTTCCTGAAGTAGCTGACCAACACACTCCAAACCCAAAATAGTTAAAAACATTGAAAATGTCGTGACAAGTCCTCAAAGTTAATTTTAGTTTATGCTTACTTTTAACAGAGAATAAGTAAAAGAACAAGTATTTCACATTCTCTAATTGTTCATAGATAGATTTGTGAATGTTCCCTTTTCCTCCTAATAACCCAGAATTCTATGAATCTTCTAATTTTCCTGGAGTAGAAAAGTTTACTCGTAGGGTTATTTTCTTCTATCCCAGTCATATGGTCAAAGTCAATAACATTTAAGATAAGACAAGAAAGCATTTTGTGTGAGACTTAAAATTCACTCAGTCTCATTCCTCATCTTTCCTTTATCTTATACTGATCAATATTCACTGAAATTATAAAGCATGAAACTGGGAACTAAATATATAGTTTGCATTGAAGTGTCAAAACATTTGTACACATACTAAGATTGTTATTTATCCTTTACTTCTTTTGAAATCTCTTGTTCCAAATTAAAGTTAATTATCTGTGGGAAATAATTTTTTTTGTAAGAAAGAAAAGCAACTCCACTCTTACTAATTATATTAATTTATAGATGTTCCCTTAACATGTTTTGTAAAATATTAGCACTGTGTTTCAACAATCACTTACACTTATATTGCTAAGCGATACATGTATATGACCATGCTTCTCAAAACTAGCATCTATCTGTATGCTAAAAATCTGATCTATAGCCTAAATTCACCGAACTAAACATGGAAGGGGGGGTCTTGCTCAATTTAAGCTCTAAGCCATCTACTTAATTGATGCATGCAGTCCATGCTGCAGTCCTTGGGGTCACAAAGAGTTGGACATTGACTGAGTGACTGAACTGAACTGAACATCTACTTAATGGTATTAGTCACCTACACTAGATTAATAATTAATGAATGGGCAATTTAATTGTAAGTTTCTACTAACCACAAAAATACTTGTGGAACTGGGTGTGTCTTCATAATAAGAATTAAAATGAGAACTAAGGAGGCCACAGATTGACAGTGAGAAAAAATGATATTTGATAGAAAATGAAATAAAGTGTCAGACTCCATTTGACTGACTATTCAAACTATGATTGAGTGGGTTGACTTGTTGTGAGGTATATAGTCCTGAGTGGGAGGTAATGAGTCAGACTAAATCATTTTAGCTATCTTTATCAGGATCTGGCAGGTGTTCTGAATCTGACTTTTAATTTCCTTTCTTGAATATATTTATGCCAAGATAACGTTGAATTACAATGTTTTTCACAGCTAATCAGTAAAAATGTCTTCAAAAAATTTGACTTGGGAAATATGAAATGATTAGGTGGTATTTTCTAGAAGGAAAATCCAAACAAATGAAAAGTTATGACTAATGCTTTCAACAATGACTTTTTATTATTTAACTACTTTTGGACTTCTGTTGATTTTAAATTTGAAATTCCATAACTATCAAGTTAGACACTAACAAAGGTGCATTCAAAGTTCTGATAGCATTGTCAGAAAAAGATTTGGACATATGCCATCCCCTTTCCTCCCTAGTTTCCACAAACAATTTTAAAAGTTAATATTTCCTGATGCTTTTGAAATTATATCATAGGAAAACAAAACAAAACTTTGCAGGCACAATAGCCATCTATGGAAGAATGTTAGCTGTCATCCTGATTGCAACATAGAGTGTCCCTGAAGATGTTTGCATTGCTTCATCTGCACACTTTCCTTTCTATGAACGTTACCAACCTCCAGCCTGTGAGAGGCAACTGGTCTGTGGGACTTTTGGCAAAAACATTTTGCTAGCCATACTGTACCAAGAATACAAATGGTTGTAATACCATAGGACTGAAGCAAGAGTTACATTCTAGAAACACTTGGCAGAAAAGCAAATACAGATATTAAAATAAAACAAAACCAGGGGTTATACTATCATCTTTAAAATATAAGAATACTGGAAAAGTCCATTAATATGGAGTACACATTATAGGAAAATGTATGAGAAACCAGATGTCAATCCTCATTTGTCATTTTTCAGTCTCTGACTTTGAACAAGCCACTTAATCTCTTTGCAAAATGCATTTTAAAATCATCTACCATATGAATTTTCCTTGGGTCTTTTTGAAATAAAATGCCTTTGTATATTGTAGGTTGAGACAAATCTACTAGTTGCTACTTAAGGTTATAGTCAAACAATTTAAGGCTTGCCATGTCTATCCCTATTTCCCACCTTGAGATGCTGTAAAATATAATATAGTCTAAATTACCGAGGACTTTCTAACAGAAGATGAATGCTAGGTCTTTCCCGGCTCAAAAACCTTTAATTCTGTAATTAAGTAGATCATAAATTCCTTTATTTAATATTGAGACCATTTACTATCTATTATGGAAATGCACATAGTGTATAGATTCCACTATTTGCCATTTGCTTACTACACTCAAAGCATATTGAGATTTTAGTCTTTGAATATGAATTGCAGCCTTCCTGTGTTTTCCTCACACCCTCTACCTTCAGCTAAAATTCCCTTCACAAATATCTCTTCAATTAATAACTAAAATCCTACATATTATTCTCTCAACTTTTTCACAAACCATGACATGGTCCTCTAATTATAACTAATCTTTTTTCCCAATGAAATATTTTATATATTTATTAATTCTCTTTAGAGTAGATAAAATTAGATGTATATAGGCTTAAACCAAATGCTACATATTTAGTAACTGAAAGTTATATGCCAGGGACTTGTAAAAAAATTAATAAAGATGTGATGATTGTTTAGAAAGATGGCAATTTAAATAGGTAAATGAAATGCTATTGTTCATAGATTATTAGATAGCTCATATCAATAGAGAGATGGGTACTCACAATTTATTTTTGAAATGATTCAATGTTTCCCAAAGTGATGCCTTAGAAATACATCATCAGAATCATAAATAACACGATGAAATTGAACTCTGGGTCCCAATCTCATACCTATTAGATTAGGATTTCAGAGATAGGGCTTCCCTGGTGGCTCAGAGGTTAAAGCATCTGCCTCCAATGTGGAAGACCTGGGTTCGATCCCTGGGTTGGGAAGATCCCCTGGAGAAGGAAATGGTAAACTACTCCAGTATTATTGCCTGGAGAATCCCATGGATGGAGAAGACTGGTAGGTTACAGTCCATAGGATTGCAGAGAGTCAGACACGACTGAGAGACTTCACCTTCACCTTCCTTCAGAGATTAGGGACCGGGACCTCTTTATTTCCCCTTGTTTCGTCAATAAATATTAGAGAATGACTGTTATACTACAGACATAATCTTTTTTTGCAAAACAACATAACAAGTAATCACTGAGAAAATCACACACTCTGACAACAGATTTGAGTTTGATCTCACTATGACATGCTGGTGTTATGGATTAATGGCTGTTTTATTCACATTTTGTTTCCCTAACTGGATTAATTATTATTCCTTTTAGGAGAAGTAAAACAGTTTGTTCAGGGGTTGGAAATCAAGATAGAAAATTAAGAATGTGCTAAGCTCAACTACTTCAAAAAATACATCAAAATGTGGAGAAACTCTATGAAAACAAACTGGGAGGGTAGCAGAAAGGCTTTTGTATAATCAAGGCTGTAAAGAAAGATCTACACATAGAAAACACTAAAGATACCAGAGGAAAATTACTAGAGCTAATCAATGAATATAGTAAAGTTGCAGGATATGAAATTAATATGTAAAAATCCTTTGCATTTCTATATATTAACACTGAAAAATCAGAAAGATAAATTAATGGAACAATCTCATTCACCGTTACAATGGAAATAAGAAAATACTTAGGAATAAAGTTACCTAAAGAAACAAAAGACTTATATACAGAAAATTATAAAACACTGATGAAAGAAATCAAAGATGACACAGATGGAGAAATATACTGTGTTCATGGATTGGAAGAACCAATATAGTGAAAAGGAGTATACTACCCAAAGCAATCTATATATTCAATGCAATCTCTATCAAACTACAATCGTATTTTTTCACAGAACTAGAACAAATAATTTCACAATTCGTATGGAACCACAAAAGACGCCAAATAGCTAAAGCAATTTTGAGAAAGAAGAATGGAACTGGAGGAATTAAACTTTCTGAATTCAGACTATACTACAAAGCTATAGTCATCAAGACACTATGGTACTGGCACAGACAGAATATAGATCAATGGAACAAAATAGAAAGCCTAGAGATAAATCCTGGAGAAGGAAATGGCAACCAACTTCAGTATTCTTACCTGGAGAATCCCATGAACAGAGGGGCCTAGTGGGCTGCTGTCCACAGATTTGCAGAGTTGCACATGACTGAAGCGACTTAGCATGCATGTATGCACTGGAGAAGGAAATGGAAACCCACTCCAGTATTCTTTCCTGGAGAACCGTAGGGATGGAGGATCCTGGTGGATTGCCATCTATGGGGTTACACAGAGCCAGACACAACTGAAGCGACTTAGCAGAAGCAGCAGCAGAGATAAATCCATACACCTATGAACACCTTAGCTTTGACAAAGAAGACAAAAATAAACACTGGAGAAAAGACTGTATCTTCAACCTGCAGTGCTGGGAGAACTGGTTCAGTTGTCATTCAGTTCAGTCATGCAGTCGTGTCTGACTCTTTGCAATCCTATGAATCATAGCATGCCAGGTCTCCCTGTACATCACCAACTCCAGGAGTTTACTCAAACTCATGTCCATCGAGTCAGTGATGTCATCCAGTCATCTCATCCTCTGGCATCCCCTTCTCCTCCTGCCCCCAATCCCTCCCAGCATCAGAGTCTTTTCCAATGAGTCAACTCTTCCCATGGGTGGCTAAAGTATTGGAGTTTCAGCTTTAGCATCAGTCCTTTCAATGAACGACCAGGACTGATATGCTTTAGAATGGACTGGTTGGATCTCCTTGCAGTACAAGGGACTCTCAAGAGTCTTCTCCAACACCACAATTCAAAAGCATCAATTCTTCAGTGCTCAGCTTTCTTCACAGTCCAGCTCTTGTATCCATACATGACCACTGGAAAAACCATAGCCTCGACTGGACGGACCTTTGTTGGCAAAGTAACGTCTCTGCTTTTGAATATGCTATCTAGGTTGGTCATAACTTTCTTTCCAAGGAGTAAGCGTCTTTTAGTTTCATGACTGCAATCACCATCTGCAGTGATTTTGGAGCTTAAAAAAATAAAGTCTGTTAGCTATGTGTAAAAGAAAGAAACTAGAACACTTTCTAACACCATCACAGAAATAATCTCAAAATGGATTAAAGACCTAAATGTAAGACCATAAACTGTAATACTCTTAGTGGAAAACATAGGTTGAACACATTCTGACATAAATCACAGCAAGATCCTCTATGACTCACCCCTCAGAGTAAAGGAAATAAAAACAAAAACTAAACAAAATGAGACCTAATTAAGTTTAAAACGTTGGGCACAAGGAAAGAAACTATAGCAAGGGGAAAAGACAGCCCTCAAAATGGGACAAAATAATAGCAAACAAAACAACTGACAAGAAATTAATCTCCAAAATACACAAGCAGCTCAGTTCAGTTCAGTTCAGTTCAGTTCAGTTCAGTCGCCCAGTCATGTCCAACTCTTTGTGACCCCATGAATCGCAGAGTGCCAGGCCTCCCTGTCCATCACCAACTGCCGGAGTTTATTCAGACTTGCGTCCATCGAGTCCGTGATGCCATCCAGCCATCTCATCCTCTGGCATCCCCTTCTCATCCTGCCCCCAATCCCTCCCAGCATCAGAGTCTTTTCCAGTGAGTAAACTCTTTGCAAGAGGTGGCCAAAGTACTGGAGTTTCAGCTTTAGCATCATTCTTGCCAAAGAATTCCCTGGGTTGATCTCCTTCAGAATGGACTGGTTGGATCTCTTTGCAGTCCAAGGGACTCTCAAGAGTCTTTTCCAACACCACAGTTCAAAAGCATCAATTCTTCAGCGCTCAGCCTTCTTCACAGTCCAACTCTGACATCAATACATGACCACAGGAAAAACCATAGCCTTGACTAGACGGACCTTATTCGGCAAAGTAATGTCTCTGCTTTTGAATATGCTATCTAGGTTGCTCAAAACTTTTCTTCCAAGGAGTAAGCGTCTTTTAATTTCATGGCTGCAGTCACCATCAGCAGTGCTTTTGGAGCCCCCCAAAATAAAGTCTGACACTGTTTCCACTGTTTCCCCATCTATTTCCCATGGAGTGATGGGACCGGATACCATGATCTTCGTTTTCTGAATGTTGAATTTTAAGCCAACTTTTTCACTCTCCTCTTTTACTTTCCTCAAGTGGCTTTTTAGTTCCTCTTCACTTTCTGCCATAAGGGTGGTGTCATCTGCATATCTGAGGTTATTGATATTTCTCCCAGCAATCTTGATTCCAGCTTGTGTTTCTTCCAGTCGAGTGTTTCTCATTATGTACTCTGCATAGAAGTTAAATAAGCAGAGTGACAATATACAGCCTTGACGTACTCCTTTTCCTATTTGGAACCGGTCTGTTGTTCCATGTCCAGTTCTAACTGTTGCTTCCTGGCCTGCATACAGATTTCTCAAGAGGCAGGTCAGGTAGTCTGGTATTCCCATCTCTTTCAGAATTTTCCACACTTTATTGTGATCCACATAGTCAAAGGCTTTGGCAGCTTGATATCAGAAACATTAACAACCCAATCAAAAAGTTGGCAAAATATATAAACAGACAGTTCTCCAAAGAAGACATAGAGATGGCTAACAAACACATGAAAAGATGTTCAACGTCACTCATTACTAGAGAAATGCATTCAAAAGCACAATGCCTATCATCTCACACAGGTCAGAATGACCATCATCAAGAGTTTACAAACAATAAATGTGGGAGAAGGTGTGGGCTCTTGATGGGAAAGCAAATTGGAACAGCCACTATGTAGAACAGTGTGAAAATTCCTTAAAAAAAAAAAAAAAAAAAAACTGGGAATAGAACTGCCATATGATCCAGCAATCCCACTGCTGGGCATACACTCAATGGAAATCAGAACTGAAAGAGACACATGTGCCCCAGTGTTCATTGCAACACTATTTACAATAGCTAGGACATGGAAGCAACCTAGATGTCCATCGGCAGATGAATGGATAAGGAAGTTTTGGTATATATACAGAATGGAACATTACTCTAACTGTAGAAAGGAATGCATTTGAGTCAGTTCTAACGAGGTGGATGAACCTGGGGCCTATTTACCCAGAGTGAAGTATGTCAGAAAGAGAAAGACAAATACTGTATATTAATGCATATATATATGGGATTTAGAAAAACAGTACTGATGATCTTACTTTCAGGGCAGTAAAGGAAACACAGATGTAGAGAACAGACTTTTGGACTCAGTGGGAGAAGGTGAAGGTGATATAGTTTGAGATAATAGCATTGAAATACGTTTGTTACTAGATGTAAAATAGATGGCCAGTGCAAGTTTGATGCATGAGGCAGGGCACCCTAAACTGGTACTCTGGGACAACCCAGAGGGATCAAGTGGGGAGGGATGTTGGAGAGGGGTTCAGAATGGGGAGGACACGTATACCTGTGGCCAATTCATGTTGGTATATGGCAAAAACTACCACAATATTTTAAAGTAATTATCCTCCAATTAAATTAATTAATTTAAAGAAAAGAAAGATCTACACAGAATTGAGTATGAAGAGGAAGAAACCATCAAGTAGGGGCCCATACCTCCAGCAGGGGCCACAGAAGATGAGGAGAATATCATGAGCCTGGGGATACTTCCTGGAGAGTAAGTTTCCAGTCACATATTAGGTACTGCAGCTCTGGGATCTAACACCAGGGAGATGAGTTCCTTTAGTTTATTTGAAAGAAATGAGACTTATCGGAAGACTGTAAGAAACCAAGTCTCTGCTCATAAAAAGTAAGCATACATCTTCACTCCCAGGAACAAGGCAGAGGAAGCAGACTAAAAATTGTGTGGGGCTTTGGCTGATTTCCTATGACTAAACCAACATACACAGAAACAGATTTCTAGTTATAAAAAGCACAGGGAGTCCCAAAGAAGATGAACACAAAGCACTCCAAATTAGTATTAATAGGTATATTTAAAAGACCAAGAGGTAAAATTAAAGAATTCTAAAGGCAACAAGAGAAAAACTGTCATATACAACAGAATCCCAGTAAAAACTCAGCTAATTCTTCTGCAGAAACTTTGCAGACAAGAAGCGAGTGGGATAATGCATTTAACAATCTAAAGGGAAAAAGCTAAAGCATAGGATAATCTACCAATCAAGGTTGTCATTAAGAATTGAGAGAGATTTTAAAAACTTTTTAGACTAGCAAAAACTAAGATTTCTTTTATACTAAACTAACCATATGAAATGAGTTAAAGGGTCTAAGAGGAAAAGAAAATGCTATAAGGATAACTTAAAAATTTATGGAGATGAACATTGGGGTACATGTGTCTCTTTCAATTCTAGTTTCCTCGGTGTGTATGCCCAGCATGGGATTGCTGGGTCATAAGGCAGTTCTATTTGCAATTTTTTAAGGAATCTCCACACTGTTCTCCATAGTGGCTGTACTAGTTTGCATTCCCATCAACAGTGTAGGAGGGTTCCCTTTTCTCCATACCCTCTCCAGCATTTACTGATTGCAGATTTTTGGATCGCAGACATTCTGGCTGGTGTGAAGTGGTACCTCATTGTGGTTTTGATTTGCATTTCTCTAACAATGAGTGATGTTGAGCATCTTTATAATAGCCAGGACATGGAAACAACCTAGATGTCCATCAGCAGATGAATGGATAAGAAAGCTGTGGTACATATACACAATGGAGTATTACTCAGCCGTTAAAAAGAATACATTTGAATCAGTTCTGATGAGATGGATGAAACTGGAGCCGATTATACAGAGTGAAGTAAGCCAGAAAGAAAAACACCAATACAGTATACTAACACATATATATGGAATTTAGAAAGATGGCAATGATGACCCTGTATGCAAGACAGCAAAAAAGACACAGATGTGTATAGCGGACTTTTGGACTCAGAGGGAGAGGGAGAGGGTGGGATGATTTGGGAGAATGGCATTGAAACATGTATACTATCATGTAAGAATCGAATCGCCAGTCTATGTCCGATGCAGGATACAGCATGCTTGGGGCTGGTGCATGGGGGTGACCCAGAGAGATGTTATGGGTAGGGAGGTGGGAGGGGGGTTCATGTTTGAGAACGCATGTACATCCATGGTGGATTCATGTCAATGTATAATAAAAATTAAAAAAAAAATTATGGAGAGTCCCTAGTGACTCATTTTGTAAATCCCACTAATAAAGACAAATGTGTAGGAAAAGCTGTGAGTCAACTACTGAAATAAATAAATATGAAGATTAAAATCCAATATTGTAAAATCAACTAGAGAAAAAATAAACCATTAAAGTATAAACATGAAGATGTAAAATATGATACCAAAACCACATAAAGTGGGAGAAGGGAGTATTTTTTAGAATATATTTCAACTTAAGTGACCATCAGTTTAAAACAATAGAAATAGATACAGTCAACATACACAAACCCCATGATAAACACAAATAGAAAACTACCATAACAAGAGAAAGGAACACAATCACACTACTAACGAAGTCATTAAACCACAAAGGAAGGAACTAGAAGAACATAAGGCAGAGAAGAACTACAAATACAACCAGAAAACAAGTAACAAAATGACACTAAATATATACTTGTCAATAATTATGTGTGTGTGTGTTCTTTTTATTATTTTAATATAAATTTATTTATTTTAATTGGAGGCTAATTACTTTACAATATTGTATTGGTTTTGCCATACATTGACATGAATCTGCCACGAGTGTACACGTGTTCCCCATCCTGAACTACCCTCCCACCTCCCTCCCCATACCATCCTTCTGAGTCATCCCAGGGCACTAGCCCCGAGCATCCTGTATCATGCATCAAACCTGGACTGGTGATTCATTTCACATATGATATTATAGATGTTTCAATGCCATTCTCCCAGATCATCCCATCCTCGCCCTCTCCCACAGAGTCTAAAAGACTTCTATATATCTGTGTCTCTTTTGCTGTCTCACATACAGGGTTATGGTTGACATAATGTACCAACTGGATAGAAAAACAGTTCAGTTCAGTTGCTCAGTCATGTCCGACTTTTGGGACCAAATGGGCTGCAGCACGTCAGGCTTCCCTGTCCATCACCAACACCTGGGGCTTCCTCAAACTCATGCCCATCAAGTTGGTGATACCATCCAACCATTTTGTCCTCTGTCACACCCTTCTCCTCCTGCCTTCAATCTTTCCCAGCATCAGGGTCTTTTCCAATGAGTCATTCCTTTCCATCAGGTGGCCAAAGTATTGGAGCTGTAGCTTCAGCATCAGTCCTTCCAATAAATATTCAGGAATGTTTTCCTTTAGGAGTGACTGGTTGGATCTTCTGGCAGTCCAAGGGACACTCAAAAATCTTCTTCAACAGCACAATTCAAAAGCATCAACGCTCATATCCATACATGACTACTGGAAGAAACATAGCTTTGACCAGACAGACATTTGTCAGCAAAGTAATGTCTTTGCTTTTTAACACACTGTGTAGATTGATGACAACTTTTCTTCCAAACAGCAAGTATCTTTTAATTTCATTGTTGCAATCACCATCTGCAGTGATTTTGGACCCCAAGAAAAAATAAAGTCTCTCACTCTTTCCATTGCTTCCCCATCTATTTGGCATGAAATGATGCAACCAGATGCTACAACCTTAATTTCTTGAATGTTGTGTTTAAGCCAGCTCTTTCACTATCCTCTTTTATTTTCATCAAGAGGCTATTTAGTTCCTCTACCACTTTCTTCAATAAGAATGGTACCATCTGTGTATCTGTGGTTATTGATATTTCTCCTGGCAATCTTGATTGCAGTTTGTGTTTCATCCAGCCCAGCATTTCACATGATGCATTCTGCATATAAGTTAAATAAGCAGAGTGACAATATACAGTTTTGTTTTACTTCTTTCCCAATGTGGAACCAGCCCATTCTTCCATGTCCAGTTCTAATTGTTGCTTCTTGATCTGGATACAGATTTCTCAGTTGGCAGTTAAGGTGGTCTAATATTCCCATCTCTTTAAGAAATTTCCAGTTTGTTGTGATTCACACAGTCAAAGTCTTTGGTGTCATCAGTAAATATAACCAGAAAACAAATAATATTAAACATATATACTTATCAATAATTCTTTAACTTTAATAGGAGTAAGTGTTCCAATTAAAGGACATAGAGTACTGATTGGATAGAAAAACAAGACCCATCTATTTGGTGCTTACATGATACTCCATTCAAAGCTAAAGAAACACACAGACTGAAAGTGAGGAGTAGAAATGGAAATGAAACACATATACAAATGGAGACAAAATAACATATTAGACAAAGAGTTTCTTTAAAAATATTCTGTAACAAAATACAAGGACAGGCATTATATAAAGATAAAGGGATCATAGTGATCATAGAAGAGAATATAATATTAGCTATCAAAAATGCACCTAACATGGGGACACCTAACTCTGTAAAGCAAATATTAACAGATATAAAGTAGTTCTAAGAGGGATACTGGACTACCTCAAGAGGAAAGAAAAAATTCAAATAAACAACCCCACCTACCACCCAAAAGAGTTACAAAAAAGAGCAAAAAATGTTTAAATTTAGAAGAAAGAAACTAGTATTGATCAAAAAATAAATTGGCAAAATAGAGGGCAAAATAATGAAAAAAAGGAAAGCACACAAACAATAATTAAATCAACTACTGAATTAAAAAAAAAGAAATCAACAAAATTTGTCCAGGATCATTATGATAAAAGGAATAAAAGGAAAAAGGGCCTAAATAAACAAAATAAGTAATTAGAAAAGAGAATTACAAACAATAACATAAAGATTAAAAAAAAATCATGAGAATACTGAGCAGTTATATGCCAACAAATTGAACAAATTAGAAGGACTAAATAAGTTCCTAAAACATAAAATCTTTCACAACTGAATCAGGAAGAAATAAATACTCTGAACAGACTGATTCCTATAAATGAAACTGAATTAGTAATCAAAAACTCCCATCAAACAAGTCCAGGAATGGACAGTTTTACAGGTGAATTCTAGTGGACAGTGAAAGCATTCAACTATTCTTCTCAAACTATTCCCCCAAACTGGAGAAGATGAAATATTCACAAAATTAATTTTATAATGTTTCCATTATCTTAATAGGAAAACAAATAAAAAACTTAAAAAAAATTCTGATAAAAATAGATGTAAACATCTTCAACAAAATATTAACAAACCAAATCCAACAATATATTAAACGTGGGTTTCTCTGATGGTCTAGCGGTTAAGAATCGATATTGCAATATAGATGACATGGGTTAAATCTCTGTTTAAGGATTTGAGATCCCACATTCCACAGAACAGCTGAGCTCATGCACCACAACTACTGAGCACTTGTGCCTTGGAGTCCATGTACCACAACTAGAAAGCCCACAAGCTTCAACTAGAGTGTCTGTGCACCACAATGTAAGACCTGAGTATATGCAGAAAGAGCATTTGATAAATTCCACATCCATTCATAGGGAAAACTCGAATCACTGCTGGTGTAGAGGAGACCTATCTCAACGGGATTAAAACCATTTATGCCAAACTCAGAGGTGACATAAGTAACATACTTTACAGTGAAAAGCTGAAAGTTTTTTCCATAAAGTCCAAAAAAAAAAAAAGAATGCTCACTCTCAGCACTTCAATTAACATAGTATTGGAAGGATTAGCCACAATAATCAAGCAAGAAAAAGAAATAAAGTCATCTTAATTAGAATGGAAGAAGTAAAATTATTTTTATTTATAAATGACATAATGCAATATATATATAAATAACCCTATAAAGTCCCCACCAAAAAAGATTAGAATTAATAAATGAACTATGTGAAGTTGCAAGATATGGTATCAATATACTGAAATCTATTAGTTTTCTGTATACTAATAATGAACTATCAGAAATATAAAGAGAAACCTCATTTTAAATTTTAGCAAAAAGTTTAAAATACATAGGAATAAACACAATCTAAGTGGTGAAAGACCTATACTATAAAAACTTTTAAACACTGGCAAAGACATCTGAAAATGATACAATGAAATGGAAGATACCATATTTTCTTGGATTGTAAGAATTAATATTGTTAAATTGTCCATATTATGCAAAACAATCTATGAATTTAATGTAATACCTATCAAAATATTCATGATATTTTCACAGAACTAACAAAGAATCATCATAAAATTTGTATAAAACCACAAAACATTCCAAACAGTTAAAGCAAACTTGACAAAAAAATAATAAAGCTGGAAACACCAAGCATTCTGACTTCAGACTATACTACAAAGTTATAATAATCAAAAGAGTATTTTACCAGCACAAAAATAGACAATATATCAATGGATGAAAATAGAGATGCTAGATATAAGCCCACATATTTATGTTTAATTAACCTATGACAAATAATAATACAGACTGGGGGAAAGAAAGTCTCTTCAAATAGCCATACTAGGAAAACTAGGCAGCTACATGTAAAGCAGTGATAAGAATCCACCTGCTAATGCAGGGGACATGAGATCAATCCCTTGTCTTGGAAGATTTCACATGCCACAGGGCAACTAAGCCCATGCCCCACAACTACTGAAGCCCATATTCTAGAGCCTGCGAGCTGCAACTACTGAGCCTGTGCACCACACCTACTGAAGCCCACATGCCTAGACTCCCTGCAACAAGAGAAGCCACTACAGTGAGAAGCCCATGAACAGTAACTAGACAGGAACTCCAACTCACTCAACTAGAGAAAGCCTGCATAGCAAAGAACATCCATCACAGCCAATAAAAAAAATGAATAAAATAATAAAAAATATTTTAAAAAATATATTGTATTAAAAATTCTATATTAGTTTTAGGTGTACAACTTCAGTTCAGTTCAGTTCATTTGCTCAGGCGTGTCCAACTCTTTGTGACCCTATGAATCGCAGCACACCAGTACTCCCTGCCCATCACCATCTCCCGGAGTTCACTCAGACTCACGTCCATCGAGTCAGTGATGCCATCCAGCCATCTCATCCTCGGTCGTCCCCTTCTCCTCCTGCCCCCAATCCCTCCCAGCATCAGAGTCTTTTCCAAAGAGTCAACACTTCTCATGAGGTGGCCAAAGTACTGGAGCCTCAGCTTTAGCATCATTCCTTCCAAAGAAATCCCAGGGCTGATCTCCTTCAGAATGGACTGGTTGGATCTCCTTGCAGTCCAAGGGACTCTCAAGAGTCTTCTCCAGCATCACAGTTCAAAAGCATCAATTCTTCAGGGCTCAGCCTGTTTCACAGTCCAAATCTCACATCCATACATGACCGCAGGAAAAACCATAGCCTTGACTAGACGGACCTTAGTCGGCAAAGTAATGTCTCTGCTTTTGAATATGCTATCTAGATTGGTCATAACTTTTCTTCCAAGGAGTAAGCATCTTTTAATTTCATGGCTGCAGTCACCATCTGCTTTGATTCTGGAGCCCCCCAAAATAAAGTCTGACACGGTTTCCACTGTTCCCCATCTATTTCCATTGAAGTGATCAGACCAGGTGCCATGATCTTCTTTTTCTGAATGGTCAGTTTTACGCCAACTTTTTCACTCTCCTCTTTCACTTTCATCAAGAGGCTTTTCAGCTCTTCTTCACTTTCTGCCCAAAGGGTGATATCATCTGCATATCTGAGGTGATTGATATTTCTCCCAGCAATCTTGATTCCAGCTCGTGTTTCTTCCAGTTCAGCGTTTCTCATTATGTACTCTGCATAGAAGTTAAATAAACAGAGTGACAATATACAGCCTTGACGTACTCCTTTTCCTATTTGGAACCAGTCTGTTGTTCCATGTCCAGTTCTAACTGTTGCTTCCTGGCCTGCATACAGATTTCTCAAGAGGCAGGTCAGGTGGTCTATTATTCCCATCTCTTTCAGAATTTTCCACACTTTATTGTGATCCACACAGTCAAGGGCTTTGGCATAGTCAATAAAGCAGAAATCGATGTTTTTCTGCAACTCTCTTGCTTTTTCCATGATCCAGCGGATGTTGGCAATTTGATCTCTGATTCCTCTGCCTTTTCTAAAACCAGCTTGAAGGATTCATTATTTTATGCATTTTACTTTAAGTTATTATAAAATAATGGCTATATTTTGTTGTGTTATACAATATTCTTCTTGCTTTTTTTTTTTACATAGCTATCTGTATCAATTAATCTCAATACTTCTCTCTCAACCCTCTCACTTTCCCTCTTTCTACTAATAACTCCTATCTTATTCTTTATATCTGTGAGTATGTTTCTGGTGCCTTTTCTTTTTTAAATATATACTCCTTGGTTTTATTTTTAGATTTCACATATAAGTGGTAATATGGTGTTTTTCTTTCTGTTTTAAATATTTCCCCAAATATAATACTCTATTGGTCCACAAATATTATGAAAATTATTAGAATTTTAATGGCTAAGTAACATTCCCATTGTATATATACACCATGTTTTCTTAAAATATTCATCTGTGGATGGACACTTCTGTTGCATACATATCATGTCTAATGTGAATAATGCTGTTGTGCACATTGGGGTCCATGCATCTTTAAAATTAATATTTTCCTTTTCACTTATACATTCAGTAGTGGACCAGTGGAGAAATAACTCCAGAAAGACTGAAGAGATGGAGACAAAGCAAAAACAACATCCATCTGTGGATGTGACTGGTGATGGAAGTAAAGTCAGAGGCTGTAAAGAGTAATATTTCATGAGAACCTGGAATGTTAGGTCCATGAATTAGGGCAAATTGAAAATAGTTAAACAGGAGATGGCAAGAGTGAACATCGACATTTTAGGAATCTGATAACTAAAATGGACTGGAATGGGTGAATTTAACTCAAATTACCATTATATTTACTACTGTGGGCAAGAATCCCTTAGAAGAAATGGAGTAGCCATCAGAGCCAACAAAAGTCTGAAGTGCAGTACTTGGATGAAATCTTAAAAACAACAGAATGAACTGTGTTTGCTTCCAAGGCAAACCATTAAATATCACATTAATCCAAGTCTATGCCCTGAATAGCAATGCTGAAGAAGCTGAAATTGAATGATTCTATGAAGATGTACAAGACCTTCTAGAACAAACACCCAAAAAAGGTGTCCTTTTCACTATTGCTGCCTGGAATACAACAATAGAAAATCAAGAAATACCTGGAGTAACAGGCAAATTTGGCCTTGGAGTACAGAATGAAGCAGGGAAAAGGCTCAAAGAGTTCTGCCAAGAGAATGCACTGGTCATAGCAAACACCATCTTCCAACAACATAAGAGAAGATTCTACATATGGACATTACCAGATGGTCAACACCAAAATCAGACTGATTATATTCTTGCAGCCAAAATGGAGAAACTCTATACAGTTGGCAAAAAGAAGACTGTGGTGAACTCCTTATTGCCAAATTCAGACTGAAATTGAAGAAAGTATGGAAAACCACTAGCCCATTCCGTATGACCTAAATAAAATATCGTACGACTATACAGGGGAAGTGACAAATAGATTCAAGGGATAATATCTGATAGACAGAGTGCCTGGAGAACTTTGGACGGAGGATCCCAACATTGTACAGAGGCAGTGATCAAGATGATACACAAAAAATTAAATGCTAAAACGCAAAATGATTTTCTCAGGAGGCCTTACAAATAGCTACAAAAAGAAGAGACATGAAAGGCAAAGGAGAAAAGGAAAGATATACCCATTTGAATGCAGAGTTCCAAAGACTAGCAAGGAGAGATAAGAAAGCCTTCCTCAGTGATCAGTGCAAAGAAATAAGAGGAAGACAATAGAATGGGAAAGACTAGAGATCTCTTCAACAAAATTAAAGATACCAAGGGAACATTTCATGCAAAGATGGGCACAACAAAAGACAGAAAATGTATGGAATTACATAAGCAGTAGATATTAAAAAGTGGTGGCAAGAATACACAGAACTGTACAAAAAAATCTTCATCATCCAGATAATCATGATGGTGTGATCACTCACCTGGGGCCAGACATTTTGGAATGCAAAGTCAAGTGGGACTTAGGAAGCATTATGTGAACAAAGCCAGTGGAAGTGATGGAATTCCAGTTGAGCTATTTCAAATCCTGAAAGATGATGCTTTAAAAGTGTTGTGCTCAGTATGCCATCAAATCAGGAAAGTTCAGCAGTAGCACAGGGCTGGAAAAAGTCAGTTTTCATTTCAATCCCAAAGATAGGCAATGCCAAAGAATGCTCAAACTACCACACAATTGCACTCATCTTACACACTAGCGAAGTAACGCTCAAAAATCTCCAAGCCTGGCTTCAGCAATACATGAACTGTGAACTTATAGATGTTCAAGCTGGTTCTAGAAAAGGCAGAGGAACCAGAGATCAAATTGCCAACACCCATTGGATCAATGAAAAATCAAGAGAATTCCAGGAAAAAAAAAAATTCTACATCTGCTTTACTGGCTACACCAAAGCCTTTGACTGTGTAGATCACAACAAACTTTGGGAGATTCTTAGAGATGGGAATACCAGACCACTGTGCCTGCTTCCTGAGATATTTGTATGCAGGCAAAAAAGCAACAGTTAGAACTGTACATGGAACAGCAGACCGGCTCTAAAAAAGGAAAGGAGTAGGCCAAGGCTGTACATTGTTACCTTGCTTGTTTAATTTATATGCAGAGCACATAATGAGAAATGCTGGACTGGATGAAGTGAAAGCTGTAATCAAGATTGCCAGGAGAAATATCAATAATCTCAGATACGCAGATGATACCACCCTTATGGTAGAAAGTGAAGAAGAACTAAAGAACCTCTTGATGAAAGTGAAAGAAGAGAGTTCAAGAGTTGGCTTAAAGCTCAACATTCAGAAAACTAAGTTCATGGTATCTGGTCCCATCACTTCAAGTCAAATAGATGGGGAAACAATGGAAATAATGGGAGGGTTTTTTGGGGGAATTCCAAAATCACAGCAGATGGTGATTGCAGCCGTGATATTAAAAGAAGCTTGCTCCTTGGAAGAAAAAATTTGAATAACCTAGTCAGCATATTCCTCTATGACCTACCTCTCAGAATACTGGAAATAAAAGCAAAAATAAACAAAAGGGATCTAATTAAAATTAAAAGCTTCTGCACAACAAAGGAAATTATAAACAAGGTGAAAAGACAGCCTTTGGAATGGGAGAAAATAACAGCAAATGAAGCAACTGATGAACAACTAATCTCAAAAATATACAAGCAATATATGCAGCTCAATTCCAGAAAAATAAATGACCCAATCAAAAAATGGGCCAAGGAACTAAATAGACATTTCTCCAAAGAAGACATACAGATGGCTAACAAACACATGAAAAGATGCTCAACATCACTCATTATCAGAGAAATGCAAATCAAGACCACAATGAGGTACCATCTCACACCAGTCAGAATGGCTATGATCCAAAAGTCTACAAGCAATAAATGCTGGAGAGGTTGTGGAGAAAAGGGAACCCTTTTACACTGCTGGTGGGAATGCAAACTAGTACAGCATGTACCAGTGTGGAGAACAGTGTGGTGATTCCTTAAAAAACTGGAAATAGAACTGCCTTATGACCCAGCAATCACACTGCTGGGCATACACACGGAGGAAACCAGAACTGAAAGAGACACCTGTACCCCAGTGTTCATCGCAGCACTGTTTTTAATAGCCAGGACATGGAAGCAACCTAGATGTCCATCATCAGATGAATAGATAAGAAAGCAGTGGTACATATACACAGTGGAGTATTACTCAGCCATTAAAAAGAATACATTTGAATCAGTTCTAATGAGGTGGATGAAACTGGAGCCAATTATACAGAGTGAGGTAAGCCAGAAAGAAACACCAATACAGTGTACTAACACACATGCATTTAATTTAGAAAGATGGAAACAATAACCCTGTATGTGAAACAGCAAAAGAGAATCAGATGTATAGAACAAACCTTTGGACTCTGTGGGAGAGGGAGAGGGTGGGATGATTTGGGAGAATGGCATTGAAGCATATATAATATCATGTAAGAAAGGAATCGCCAGTCTAGGTCCAATGCAGGATACAGGATGCTTGGACCTGGTGCACTGGGATGACCCAGAGAGATGATATGGGGAGGGAGATGGGAGGGGGGTTCAGGATTGAGAATTAATGTACACCCATGGTGGATTCATGTTGATGTATGGCAACACCAATGCAGTATTGTAAAGTAAAACAATCATCATCATCATCATCATCATCATCATCATCATCATAAATAAAGAGCACACACACACAAAAATAAATTTTTTTAAATTAAAAAAAAGTTAAAAAAAAGAAAATCAACCCTGAATATTAATTGGAAGGACTGCTGCTGAAGTTTGAGCTCCAATATTTTGGCCACTTGATAAGAAGAGCTGACTTATTGGAAAGGATTCTGATAACTGAATCTGAAGGCAAAAGGAAATGGGAGCGGCAGAGGATGACATGGTTAGATAGCATCACCAACTCAATGAACTTAAAATTTGAGCAAACTCTGGGAAATAATGAAGGATGGATGTCTGGCATACTGCAGTCCATGGCATTGCAGAGTGAAACACGACTTAGCAACTGAAGGACACCACACTCTCATTTGTTTAATTTTGCCTCTTCCCCTGTCTGGACAGACAATTTATATCAAAGAGAATTCTATGTTCTGTTCTACAAATTTTACATTTAAAATTTTAATCCATTTTATTTTTGTATAGGGTATAACATATGTTCTAATTTCATTCTTTTACATGCTACTGTCCTTTTTCTCAGCACCACTAATTGAAGAGACTGTCTATTCTCCATTGTTATTCTTGCCACTTTCATTATAGACTGAGTAGATTATCGCAGAAAGGGTTAGGACTATCAGGAGATGTGCCTGGGGTTTCTCCTGTTCTTAGTTGCTGTTACCACCCCCACCCTATGAGGCACAGTATCATAGCTTAACCTGCTAGAGCAGGTCCATGTTGTCTTGTTTCCCTCAAGTATGTTTTCTCCCTTTATCAAACACCATCACTCTCAACTCTAGAAGGGAGCAGTGAGCAAGAGGAGTTGATGTGGATATTTGGTTAGTCATGGAGTGTGTCAGTCTGACTGCAAGCAGATATCAAGACTTTCTCTGATGCTCTGTTACCTGACTGTGTAATCACCAGCAATGGTTACCATCTTTTCGCTCTGATGCTGCTTAGGGTTTGAACCACCTCAGTAGCTTGTAGCTAAGACTTTTCCTCAATTATTGTAGTTCTTGCTCTAGTCTGGAGCTGCATAATGAAGCAAAGGGTGCTGGAGCACACATACTAGGTTCTGGCTAATGTATATGTTGACGTCATAGCAAGAAACCAATCAGCCAGCCATGTGCAATCTCAAGTTTCTCTTTCCATCCTGCTTTGAAACAAGAAAATCTGCCTGTTCTGTCAACCCACTCTTCAACCAGCTGAGGGAGGTTCCTGTTCCCTTTGGTGGACCCTATGGATAAGCAGAGACATTACTTTGCCGACTAAGGTCGTCTAGTCAAGGCTATGGTTTTTCCAGTAGTCATCTATGGATGTGAGAGTTGGACTGTGGAGAAGGCTGAGCGCTGAAGAATTGATGCTTTTGAACTGTGGTGTTGGAGAAGACTCTTGAGAGTCCCTTGGACTGCAAGGAGATCCAACCAGTCCATTCTGAAGATCAGCCCTGGGATTTCTTTGGAGGGAATGATGCTACAGCTGAAACTCCAATACTTTGGCCACCTCATGCGAAGAGTTGACTCACTGGAAAAGACTTTGATACTGGGAAGGATTGGGGGCAGGAGAAGAAGGGGATGACTGAGAATGATGTGGCTGGATGGCATCACTGACTGGATGAACACAAGTCTGAGTGAACTCCGAGAGTTTGTGATGGACAGGGAGGCATGGCGTGCTGCGATTCATGGGGTCGCAAATAGTCGGACACGACTGAGCGACTGAATGGAACTGACTGATTCCTATGGGAAAGTCAGAGGATGAGATGGTTAGAAAGCATCACCAACTTAATGGACATGAATTTGAGGAAACCTAATAGTGGAGAACAGAGGAGCCTGGTGGGTTGTAGTCCACAGTGTCACTAAAAATCCGACATGGCTTAGCAATCGAACAACAACAAATGGTTATGGTGCCCAATATGTGGCTTGAACCTTTCACTCTTCAGGGAACGTCTCTGTCTGTCTAACCTTCCTTTTCTCTAAGTCCTTGCCAGGAACATAAGTTCTAGTTTAATCACTTCTCTTTCCTTCCTACCTGATTTACATGTGTTTTTCTTATAATCTTAGTCATAGAGGAGTCTTTCTCCTAGTTTTCCCTTAGTTTTCAAAGAGAATTTTTCATCAGGCAGATATATTTCTGGTGTGTTTGTTGCAGGGAGGTGAGTTCCGCATTCTCTTACTGCACCATATTGATTTGAGTCCCTAAACCAGATATACTGCAATTTAAATTAATTAAATAAAAATAAATAAAATAAAATAGTTTGTTCATCTTCCCCAGTGACTTGTGTGTATTTCACTGAGTGGGTGAGAAAATGTTTAAATGAGGGCGCACACAGATTTAATTGCCAAAAGTAAAAGGAACACTGACAATCTGTGTGCATCTGTGTGTGTGTATGTGCATTGTATCATACATGTATAATATTTGTTTCTAGTTTTAACAAAGAAAAACTAAGTTTTACTTATAAGTAAATGTTTTATATTTTGTTTATTTTTTTAATACTTAGTTTTCAATTTGTCACTGCTAGTGAAAGGAAATAACTGTAGGCTTGGGAGACTGATTTGAATCCTGCAGTCTTACTAAAAATTTAATTATTAGTGGTAAACATTATTTATATTTGTTTTGTAGATTCTTTGTTTCTACTTAGGAAATTACATTTGCATGTAAAGATAATTTCATTTCTTCCATTCCAATATAAATTCCTAAAGTTTCTTTTGTCCACTTTTTACTGTGTCTAGGATCCCATTCCCATTACACAGATGAAAAACATGAGACTAAAGAAGTTAGGTCAGTTGTCAAGAACTACATATTAGAAAGTGAACCACTGGGAATCTGAACTCTGGTCTGACACCAAAATTGAACATTTGAATATATTAGAACCAATACAGAATCAATAACTTTTCTATACCATCCCCAAGTTATAATACTATATAGTTATAATCAGGAAAATTATCTTACTAGTTAAACATTGTCTTACATACTTTTTAAACATGTAAGTAAAGTTTTCAGTGATTCAGCTTAAAAGATTAAAATAAATCCTTTAGCTATTTCCATGTGTATTCAACTTAATATAAGACTAACTGAAGTATAAGTTTAATCAGAATATTATAATTCAGAAAAAATGAAGATATGATCCCCACATATTAATGATAAATGTAAAAATTGATAGTTTTACTTGGTAGAAGTAAAAAAATATATCTACAGAAAGCTGTTTAGAAGCGTTTTGTAATTGTCCCTCTTTCTGCATATCTAGTTATAATCTATGCAAATATACATGCAATTAGTCAGTTTGTCTACCACATGTACGCATTCACAATTACCATTCTCTTCCCTCATTACATTTTATTACCACACATTTAAATGTGTGTGGAAGAAAGAGAAAACCATTTGGTCATAAACAGCAAAACGCAGAAGCCTGAATTGAAGGCAAATTCAGTAATAGAAAGTTAAGCTGTGTGAACAGCCTAGAAATTTCAGATATGTACAATAAATCCACCCTAACATCTGTGCTGAATATTTTTATTTTTTTTTTTTGGTAATAATAATGTTATTTTTATTTTTTTTTATTTTTTTTTAGTTTTTTATTTTTTAAATTTTAAAATCTTTAAAAATAAAAAGCCACTTTAAGAAAGATTTAACTGGAATATTTCATTATACTTAAACCATTTTGTATTCCATTAATGTAAGTTAAAACATTACCACCTAGCTCATTTAGTTATTTCCAGTTAGATTTAGAAAGCATTTTATTTTGGTTATCTAAAGTTATATTATTATCATAATATAATAATAATTTTGTAATAATAATGAGAGTTAAAATTATTAATGATTTCTATACTTAAGAAAGGGATCTTCATACATGACCAGTTATAACATGTTTCAGGATATATGTGGATCTGTAATCTGAATCATGTATTTTGTATCAATAAACAACTACTATAAGTGCATGAGTTTCCTGTGAGTTAACTCTATGCATAATGATCTTGAGATCTACACATTTACAACAAAATTCTATCTTGTCAAAGTCTTAAATCTGTTTTTAAAAGTCAAAAAAAGTCCTCAAAGTGACCTAGCTTTCATTGTCTTATTTTCAACCAACAAAGCACTGAATATTTTTAGGAGAAAGCTCTTTTCTGTTTGATGGTTTATCTCTTGTAGATATCTGGTTGAGAGCCTGGAGAAAAATCAAGTTACATTGAACTAATTTACCATCACTGCCAAATGTATGGTAAATGTCTAATTGGTAGGCTGTTTGTATTTGCTCTTACTTTGACAAGATGACTTTAAAGCAATTTCCATGGATTTTTATTCCAAATTTTATTCTTGTTCCAAAATGTTTAAGAAAAAATAAAACCTAAAATGAATTCCAGTGCATGATATGAGGCAGTTGCTTGCATTTTCATTATATTATATTCTGTGGATTACATATGACTGCATATGCTGAGGCATGGAAAAAGGGAGATTTTTTAAAAATCTAAGAAAAAGCTAGGCTTATGATGAAAATAAGTGGAGACTTATATGCTTAGGTTGTCAACACCACATCCTCTAATAGTAAATCCCTACATACAAATGCATTTCTTTCCAAGAATATGTTCATAAGTCCAATTTGTTAGTAAGTTCAACAAAGTTGGTCTAGGTAGTATCTAACTAGAACAGTCAGCTATATAATACTTTACTGTAATAGGTTTGTAATACTTTTCATACAAATAATACACAAAAAAAGAAACACCACAAAAAAATAAAACATTTTTAAGCTCATAGTACAGTACCTTGAAAATTACAATGGTCCCAACTACATCACCATTGCTTTTGCATTTGCTTCTGGACATCCTGGGCTTGAAATAAAGATAGTGTTATACTATATATAGTACTGAGCAGTAAAGTACATAAAAGGGCAACTGCTTGTAGGGGATGTATGTACATGACAATATATGCCAGACACATAAACTAACTTAAGTGATTGGACATGTGAACATATGTTCACAGCTTTGAAAGCTTACAACTTGAAGGTACGTATGGAGGGGACTTACTGTACTTATTTGTTAACAATGATTTTGTATGGAGTGAGGTAAGGTGCTGACAACTTAAATGAAAAAATGATAAAAAGGACAAAAATAAAAGAAAAACGTTTGAGGCAGCATTAAAAATATTCTGCTTTCAAAATATGGTCACTCTTCAGATAATTGTTTCACCTCTTATGCAATATATACCATTTGGGACTTGTCGGTATTTCCAACATGGGTAACTAACATGATCTCTTGATTCTGTTATTATCATGCTTGAAATTTTCCAATAGCTTCTTATTACAATGAGAATAAAAATCACAACTTGTTGCATTGACTTACTTGTTTTATCTTTTTCTTCGTATTCAACCTCATTTCTTACTTCCGAAGGTTTTCTCCTTTATTCACAATGCTGCTCTTTACTAGTTGCTTCAAAACACCAAGTGCTTTCCCACCTTACTGGTAGTGAGAACTCTTCTTTCTGATTATTCCAATTGATCTTTATTTACATAACTCCTTCTTTTAATCAGGATCTCAACTTTTGTGTCACCTCTTCTGAGAACCTTCACTCACCATTGATAATGAGCATTATTTTTGCTGTCACAATAGAAATTCCTTCTTCTCCTGTAGTTTAAATATAATTTCTGATATGAATCCACAATTTATGAGTATTTGACCTCATTCTAAGTTAAAGTCAAGATTTTCTCTGAGTTTATCAAAACTATATGCAATTCTCTCCAGTTGCTCTTTATGTATGTGGGTACTGAGCTAGGTAGGATCTATGTGATACAGGTAAAAGTATACTAGGGTTTTCAAAGGAATAGCTTCTTAATATTATGAGAATAATTTGTTTATTTTCTTTCTCTGGATCTTGACATTGAAAAAGTCAAGGAAGCCTGCAGCCTGATATGTGCTTGGCAGACCTAAACAATAAAAAAATCTACTGTAAGATGAAGATTATACTAAGTCTGGTCACTTTGTGGTTATTAATAAGCTACTGATTCTAATTAGCCCCACAGTCCACTATGCCTCTGTACCTTGAAGAACAAAAACATTAAAAATTAGGGATTATTTCAATTGCTAACATTAAATACAAAATGGAGGCTGGACTTGAAAATATCCTAAATAGATGAAATCACTTAAACCACATAAGTAAAACTAAATCTAGCTTATGTCATGAATATGAGTGAAGTTTAACTTAGGTTATATTTTGTAAGAAACTCTCATAACCTTAAAAGAAACTTCAGTCATGATTCAGAAGTGGTATAAGATGACCATTTTTAATCTATCCTTGGTCATCTGGAAACCCCCATTGTACCAACCAATTGTAAAAACAAAAGTTTCCAGAATTTCACTTCCTAAGACATTCTGTAATGTTATGCCTTTCACATTCATGTCAGTTTTGAATTTGAAAACTCACAGTTTGCTAACTGTTCTTATAATAAACTGCAAATACCATTTTATTGATCTAGTGATTTTAATTTTTCTTTTTCTAGATTTTTTACAGTCTTTTCGTGTTTATATTTCTAGTACATATAATATGATCTGCACATAGTAGGCAAAAAAATGTTGGAAAATAATAAAAATGGCTGGGATCAATAAATCTCAGTCAATTTGATTAACACTAGATTATTGAGGCTGTGTCCTCTCACTCTGATAGAAGCTTACAGATCCCATTTAAATCACCAATCATATTAGGTCTCAAAGTTCTAAAAGTTTTACTGTATTTTTAAAATTCTAACTCTAATCCATGTTAAACTAACACTGTTTATTTTATTTTATTTTACTTTATTTTACTTTTCAATACTGTATTGGTTTTGCCATACATCAACTTGAATCCACCATGGGTGTACATGAGTTCCCAAAAGTCTACAAACAATAAATGCTGGAGAGGGTGTAGAGAAAAGGGAAACCTCTTACACTGTTGGTGGGAATGAAAACTAGTACACCCACTCTGGAGAACAGTGTGGAGATTCCTTCAGTTCAGTTTAGTTGCTCAGCCATGTCCGACTCTTTGCGATCCGATGAATCGCAGCACGCCAGGCCTCCCTGTCCAGCACCATCTCCCGGAGTTCACTCAGACTCACATCCATCGAGTCCATGATGCCATCCAGCCATTTCATCCTCAGCCGTCCCCTTGTCCTCCTACCCCCAATCACTCCCAGCCTCAGAGTCTTTTCCAATGAGTCAACTTTTTGCATGAGGTGGCCAAAGTACTGGAGCTTCAGCTTTAGCATCATTCCTTCCAAAGAAATCCCAGGGCTGATCTCCTTCAGAATGGACTGGTTGGATCTCCTTGCAGTCCAAGGGACTCTCAAGAGTCTTCTCCATCACCACAGTTCAAAAGCATCAATTCTTTGGCACTCAGCCTTCTTCACAGTCCAACTCTCACATCCATACATGACCACTGGAAAAATCATAGCCTTGACTAGACGGACTTTAGTCGGCCAAGTAATGTCTCTGCTTTTGAAAATGCTATCTAGGTTGCTCAAAACTTTTCTTCCAAGGAGTAAGCGTCTTTTAATTTCATGGCAGCAGTCACCATCTTCAGTGATTTTGGAGCCCAAAAAAATAAAATCTGACACTGTTTCCACTGTTTCCCCATCTATTTCCCATGAAGTGATGGTACTGGATGCCATGATCTTAGTTTTCTGAATGTTGAGCTTTAAGCCAAATTTTTCACTCTTCTCTTTCACTTTCATCAACACACTTTTTAGTTCCTCTTCACTTTCTGCCATAAGGGTGGTATCATCTGCATATCAGCTTATTGATATTTCTCCCGGCATTCTTGATCCCAGCTTGTGTTTCTTCCAGTTCAGCGTTTCTCATGATGTACTCTGCATATAGATTAAATAAGCAGGGTGACAATATACAACCTTGATGTACTCCTTTTCCTATTTGGAACCAGTCTGTTGTTCCATGTCCAGTTCTAACTGTTGCTTCCTGGCCTGCATACAGATTTCTCAAGAGGCAGGTCAGTTGGTCTGGTATTCCCATCTCTTTCAGAATTTTCCACAGTTAATTGTGATCCACACAGAACTGGAAATAGAGCTGCCTTATGACCCAGCAATCATACTGCTGGGCATACACACGGAGGAAACCAGAATTGAAAGAGATACATGTACCCTAATGTTCATTGCAGAACTGTTTTTAATAGCCAGGACATGGAAGCAACCTAGATGTCCATCATCAGATGAATGAATAAGAAAGCAGTGGTACATATACACAATGGACTGTTACTCAGCCATTAAAAAGAATACATTTGAATCAGTTCTAATGAGGTGGATGAAACTGGAGCCAATTATACAGAGTGAAGTAAGCCAGAAAGAAAAACACCAATACAGTGTACTAACACATATATATGAAATTTACAAAGATGGTAACAATAACCCTGTATGCGAGCCAGCAAAAGAGACAAAGATGTATAGAAATTAATAGTGTTTCTGTCTAGTTTTTGGACCATAAAGGATTGAATCTTTTGAATCGTGGTGCTTAAGAAGACTCTTGAAAGTCTTTTGACCCCAAGGAAATCAAACAAATCAACCCTAAAGGAGATTAACCCTGAATATTTATTGGAAGGACTGATGCTGAAGCTGAAGTTCCAATACTTTGGAACTGATGAGAAGAGCCCACTCATTGGAAAAGACCTTGATGATGGCAAATATGGAAGGCAAAAGGAGAAGGGAGTGGCAGAGGATGAGATTGTTAGATAGCATCACTGTTGCAAAGGACATGATTTTGAGCAAACTCCAGGAGATAGTGAAGGGCAGAGAATGCTGGCATGCTGCCGTTCATGGTGTCGCAAAGAGTGGGACACTACTTTGCGACTGCACAACAACCATCTAGCTTAACTGTTTAGTTTAGGGTCTTTTCTATTTAATGGACTTCTTACTAATGCCTGAAACTTAGCCTCAGCTCTAACATCTATGTTTCTAGTCCTAATCTATTTCTTGGGCCGTCCTAACTCTTAACTACTGCCACAAAAATACACTATAATCATCTCGAACTCACCATATATGTTTAAATAAAAGCATTGTGCTTTTCTATTTCTGTTCCTAAGTTTTATTCATTGGAATTTGAAATGTAAGTGCTTGAGCCAAAATAGTTATATAAGACTATTAGGTGAATATGAGAGAAAAGATGGGAAAAAGCTATAACTCTCGCACTATTGAAGGTCATTAAGTTCTTCATTGTTTATTTTTATCTCTTCTATTTAAGAGTGATTAAACATCTATTTTGTTTATTTCTCTACCATTTGTGGTTGCATCATTTGTAAATAAACTTAATTATAACTGATATATAGATGTAGTATGTAACACACACATTTCAGTAGTGCAAAATCTATGACTGGTATATATCTTTGTCCTAAAAGTATATACCAGATAATTTTGTAGATTACAGAAATCTGCCTTCTCTGTAATGGTTCAGGCAAGAATAGTAGGGAAAAAATAAGTCAAGATTTTAGAACCAAACAGTTTCTCCCTCTAACTGACTGTGTTCTTGAAAAATTCACTTTTCTGTAGATCTATATAAAAATTATTGTGGATAAAATTAATTTCTAAATCAAAGGACTGCCATAGGATTAAATTAGATAGTATTGCACAAATTTTAAGAATAAAGGGAAATTAGACAGCGTTGTTTGAATTATGCACAAGTATTTGCCCATTTTATAGTGTTGTTTCTTTAAGCTTTCAGAGTGTCAATAGCTTCATTAGCAAATATATAAGATACACTTCATAGAGTTATGAGAAATAAGTGAAATGGTGTATATAAATCATTTAGAATAGTTTTTATGTATATAGAATATCAATACTCAATACATATTATAGTTTTATCTATTTTTGCAAAGTTGTTTTGGAGATTTGATTCATGACAATAAATCTTCTAGAAATTAGTTTGGTTTATGAGCAAGTGGATGTTACTTTTCTTCACATATTTGTAATTATATATAATCATTAACTGATTAAGCCCTAAAACATTATTTATTTTAAAAAGAGACATAAATTAAATTTAAAACATCTTAGAGCAGTTTTAGATTTTAAAAAAGGTGCAAAGTTCCAGAGTTTTCAATTATGCTATAAACAATTCTCTTTAGTATTAATATCTTGCTTTAGTATGTGCATTTATAACAATCAACAGACCAAAATTAATAACTTATTTTTAAACAAATTCTATATATTATTTTATTTAGATTTCCTTTTTTTTTTCTTTTAATTTTAACCTGATGCTCTTTTTATTTTTCAGGATCCCATCCAAGATACCACATTATGCATATTCATCATCTCTCCTTAGATTCCTCTTAGCTGTAATACTTTCTTAGCGTTACCTTGCTTTGCTTGATTTTGACAGTTTTAAGAAATACTGTTAGATATTTTGTAAAATGTGCCTCCGTTGTTATTTGTCTGATATTTTTCTCAAGCTTACACTGGGGTTATGTATTTGGGGGAAGAAGGTGGCAAAGATAAAGTGTCATTTTCATCACATCTTGTCTAATGTACCTAATCTTATAGGATTTATCATTGTGGATGTGAAACTTGACAATTTGCCTGAGGTAGTATTTATAAGGTTTCTTCATTGTAAAAAATTTTTTTATCCTTGACATACTGAATTGTTTGGAATGAAATCATTACTTGAAACACAGAAGAGTTCAGATCAGTTGCTAGGTTGTGTCCGACTCTGCGACCCCATGAATCACAGCACTCCAGGCCTCCGTGTCCATCACCAACTCCCAGAGATCATTCAGATTCACGTCCATTGAGTCAGTGATGCCATCCAGCCATCTCATCCTGGGTCGTCCCCTTCCCCTCCTGCCCCTAATCGCTCCCAGCATCAGAGTCTTTTCCAATGAGTCAACTCTTCGCATGAGGTGGCCAAAGTACTGGAGCTTCAGCTTTAGCATCATTCCTTCCAAAGAAATCCCAGGGTTGATGTCAGAATGGACTGATTGGATCTCCTTGCAGTCCAAGGGATTCTCAAGAGTCTTCTCCAACACCACAGTTCAAAAGCATCAATTTTTCAGCACTCAGCCTTCTTCACAGTCCAACTCTCACATCCATACATGACCACTGGGAAAACCATAGCCTTGACTAGATGGACCTTAGTCGGCAAAGTAATGTCTCTGCTTTTGAATATGTTATCTAGGTTGATCATAACTTTTCTTCCAAGGAGTAAGCGTTTTTTAATTTCATGGCAGCAGTCACCATCTTCAGTGATTTTGGAGCCCCCAAAAATAAAGTCTGACACTGTTTCCACTGTTTCCCCATCTATTTCCCATGAAGTGATGGGACCAGATGCCATGATCTTCATTTTCTGAATGCTGAGCTTTAAGCCAACATTTTCACTCTCCTCTTTCACTTTTCTCAAGAGGCTTTTTAGTTCCTCTTCACTTTCTGCCATAAGGGTGGTGTCATCTGCATATCTGAGGTTATTGATATTTCTCCCGGCAATCTTGATTCCAGCTTGTGTTTCTTCCAGTTCAGCGTTTCTCATGATGGACTCTGCATAGAAGTTAAATAAGCAGGGTGACAATATACAGCCTTGATGTACTCCTTTTCCTATTTGGAACCAGTCTGTTGTTCCATGTCCAGTTCTAACTGTTGCTTCCTGGCCTGCATACAGATTTCTCAAGAGGCAGGTTAGGTTAAGTGGGGAGGTCTGGGATTCCCATCTCTCTCAAAATTTTCCACAGTATCTTGTGATCCACACAGTCAAAGGTTTTGGCATAGTCAATAAAGCAGAAATAAATGTTTTTCTGAAACTCTCTCGCTTTTTCCATGATCCAGCTGATGTTGGCAATTTGATCTCTGGTTCCTCTGCCTTTTCTAATACCAACTTGAACATCAGGAAATTCACAGTTCACGTATTGCTTAGACCTGGCTTGGAGAATTTTGAGCATCACTTTAGTAGCATGTGAGATGAGTGCAATTGTGCAGTAGTTTGATCATTCTTTGGCATTGCCTTTCTTTGGGATTGGAATGAAAACTGATCTTTTGCAGTCCTTTGGCCACTGCTGAGTTTTCCAAATTTGTTGGTGTATTGAGTGCAGCACTTTCAGAGCATCATCTTTCAGGATTTGAAATAGTTCAACTGGAATTCCATCATCTCCTCTAGCTTTATTCACAGTGATGCTTTCTAAGGCCCACTTGACTTTCACATTCCAGGATGTCTGGCTCTAGATGAGTGATCACATATCATGATCATCTGGGTCGTGAAAGTTTTTTTTTTTTTTTTTTGTACAGTTCTTCTGTGTATTCTTGCCACCTCTTCTTAATATCTTCTGCTTCTGTTAGGTCCATACCATTTCTGTCCTTTATCGAGCCCATCTTTGCATGAAATATTCCCTTGATGTCTCTAATTTTCTTGAAGAGATCTCTAGTCTTTCCCATTCTGTTCTTTTCCTCTATTTCTTGGCACTAATTGCTGAAGAAGGCTTTCTTATCTCTTCTTGCTATTCTTTGGAACTCTACATTCAGATGCTTATATCTTTCCTTTTCTCCTTTGTTTTTCGCTTCTCTTCTTTTCACAGCTATTTGTAAGGTTTCCCCAGACAGCCATTTTCCTTTTTTGCATTTCTTTTCCATGGGGATGGTCTTGATCCCTGTCTCCTGTACAATGTCATGAACCTCATTCCATAGTTCATCAGGCACTCTATCTATCAGATCTAGGCCCTTAAATCTATTTCTCACTTCCACTGTATAAGCATAAGGGATTTGACTTAGGTCATAACTGTATGGTCTGGAGAAGGCAATGTCACCCCACTCCAGTACTCTTGCCTGGAAAATCCCATGGATGGAGGAGCCTGGTTGGCTACAGTCCATGGGGTTGCTGAGAGTTTGCTATGACTCAGTGACTTCACTTTCACTTTTCACTTTCCACTTTCATGCATTGGAGAAGAAAATGGCAACCCACTCCATTGTTCTTGCCTGGAGAATCCCATGGACGGTGGAGCCTGGTCGGCTGCCGTCTATGGGGTCGCACAGAGTTGGACACGACTGAAGTGACTTAGCAGCAGCAGTAGCAGCAACAGCATACCTGAATGGTCTAGCGGTTTTCCCTACTTTCTTCAATTTAATTCTGAATTTGGTAATAAGGAGTTCATGATCTGAGCCACAGTCAGCTCCTGGTCTTGTTTTTGTTGACTGTATAGAGCTTCTCCATCTTTGGCTGCAAAGAATATAATCAATCTGACTTCAGTGTTGACCATCTGGCAATATCTGTGTGTAGAGTCTTCTCTTGTGTTGTTGGAAGTGGGTGTTTGCTATGACCAGTGCATTTTCTGCTATAACCAGTGCACTTTCTTGGCAAAACTCTATTAGCCTTTTCCCTGCTTCACTCCACATTCCAAGGCCAAATTTGCCTGTTACTCCAGGTGTTTCTTGTCTTCCTACTTTTGCATTCCAGTCCCCTATAATGAAAAGGACAACTTTTGGATGTTAGTTCTAAAAGGTGTTGTAGGTCTTCATAGAACCATTCAACTTCAGCTTCTTGAGCTAACGCTCAAGAAGCTTGGGGCATAGAATTGGATTACCATGATATTGAATGGTTTGCCTTGGAAATGAACACACTGAGATATCATTTCTAGGCCTACTAAGCTAACTGGGCAAGGACGTATATGATGTTTATTAACTTGGGTACACACACATATCATAAATATGTCATACATGATCACATGTATCTTTCTAAAGCTAAACATGACTAGTAATGTCCTTAACTGCAATCTACTTTCACATGGATCATTTGAGCTTTCTCCCCTTGCTTATTTTAAAATCTTAATCCATTCATTTACCTAAACACTACCCATTTACCTAACTGTTCAATTTCAGTATTCATGAATGTGTATTAGAACTATGAACCCTTACTCCCTTGGAAAAGAAATGTGAAGTAGATTACACAATTATCTAGAGTTAGTTAATGTGATACTATTTTTCCTGAATGCCTTCAGTTACTTTATTTCACACACATGTAAACATTCCACACTGTATCCTAGGATACATTGAACTCTTTTCAGTTTTTTTTTTTTTCTTCCTTTTTTTAAATTCAACTCAGTTCAGTTCAATTCAGGTGCTCAGTCATTGCCAGCTCTTTACCACCTCATGAACTGCAGCACACCAGGGTTCCCTGTCCATCACAAACTTCCAGAGATTACTCAAACTTGTGTCCTTCAAGTTGGTGATGCCATCCAACCATCTCATCCTCTACCGTCCACTTATCCTCCCATCTTCAATCTTTCCTAGCATCAGGGTCTTTTTCAATGAGTCACTTCCTCACATCAGGTGGCCAAAGAATTGGAGTTTCAGTTTCAGCATTAGTCCTGCCAATGATAACCCAGGATAGATTTCCTTTAGGATAGACTGGTTGGATCTCCTTGCTGTCTAAGGGACTCTCAAGAGTCTTCTCCAACACCACAGTTCAAAAGTATCAATTCTCTGGTGCTCAGTATTCTTTATAGTCCAACTCTCACATCCATACATGACTACTGGAAAAACCATAGCTTTTACCAGATGGACCTCTGTTAGAAAAGCAATGTCTAGGCTGTTTAGGTTGCTCGTAGCTTTTTTCCAAGGAACAAGTGTCTCTTAATTTCATGGCTGCAGTCACAATCTGCAGTGATTTTGGAGCCCCCCAAAATAAAGTCTGTCACTATTTCCACTGTTTCCCCATCTATTTGCCATGATGTGATAGAACTGGATATCAAAATCATAGTTTTCAGAATATTGAGTTTAAGCCAACATTTTCACTCTCCTCTTTCAATTTCATCAAGAGGCTCTTTAGATCTTGTTCACTTTCTACCATTAGGGTGGTGTCATCTATATATCTGAGGTCATTGATATTTCTCCCGGCAGTCTTGATTCCAGCTTGTGCTTCATCCAGCCCAGCATTTTGCATGATGTACTGAGCATATAAGTTAAATAAGCAAGGTGACAATATGCAGCCTTGACATACTCCTTTCCCAAATTGGAACCAGTCTGTTGTCCCACGTCCAGCTCCAAGTGTTGCTTTTTGACCTGCATACAGATTTCTCAGGAGAAAAGTTAGGTCGTCTGGTATTCCCATCTCTTGAAGAATGTTCTACTGTTTGTGGTGATACAGTCAAAGGCTTTGGCTTAGTCAATAAAGCAGAGGTAGATGTTTTTCTGGAACTCTCCTGCTTTTTTGATTATCCAGCAGATGTTGGCAATTTGATCTCTTTTTCTTCTGGCTTTTCTAAATCCAGCTTGAACATCTGGAAGTTCATGGTTCACCTACTGTTGAATCCTGGCTTAGAGAATTTTGAGCATCACTTTGCTAGCATGTGAGATGAGTGCAATCATGTGGTAGTTTGAGCATTGTTTGCCATTGCCTTTCTTAAATTAAGATTCAGTCTGTATTGTAAAGTCTATAGGTTTTAACAAATGCACAGATATTTTGCACTTTATTTTCTCTGTCCTTTCTGTTTAAACTCAATAGGGACACAGATTTTCAGTAATGGGTTTAAAATGCATTATTATTTTATTTGGGAATATATTTAATCCACTTAGTCTGCTTTGCTGCCTCCTGTGGAAATTCATATCTGAAGTTAAGCAAAATTTCCTAAAATAATATTTTCTATGTAGTGATAAACTGAATTGAATAAAATATTTATGCAATTGATAAATCTTAGTAGTAGAAATATTGCAAAAATATGTAGAAAAGAAACTACAAACCTTTCTAATAAATAATCTAATTGTTGGTGTTTTTGTGGTTTTTGCTTAGTTGCCAAGTTGTGTCCAGCTCTTTGTGACCCCATGGACTAAAGCATGCCATGTCTCCCTGTCCCTCACCATCTTTCAGAGTTTGTTCAAGTTCATGCCCATTGAATTGGTGATGCCATCCAACCATCTCATCCTTTGTTTGCCCTCTTCTTCTGTGTTTTATCTTTACCTGCATCAGAGCCTTTTCCAGTGAATCAGCTGTTCTCATCAAAGTAATTCTGTAGGTATAACTCACCTTAAATAATAAACATATAAAGACTAAAGCTACTGGAGATGACGGAATTCCAGTTGAGCTATTTCAAATCCTAAAAGATGATACTGTGAAAGTACTGCACTCAATATGTCAGCAAATTTGGAAAACTCAGAAGTGGCCACAGTACTGGAACAGCTCAGTTTTCCTTCCAATCCCAAAGAAAGGCAGTGTCAGAGAATGCTCAAACTACTGCACAGTTGCACTCATTTCATACTCTAGCAAAGCACTGCTCTAAATTATCCAGGCCAGGCTTCAACAATTCTGTGAATATCTGTGAACTTCCAGATGTTCAAGCTGGATTTAGAGAAGGCAGAGAAACCAGAAATCAAGTTGCCAATATCCATTGAATCATAAAAAAGAAAGACAGTTCCAGAAAAACATCTACTTCTGGTTTATTAACTATTCCAAAGCTTTTGAATTGTGGATCACAACAAACTGTGGAAAATTCTTAAAGACATGGGAATACCAGATCACCTGACTTGTCTCCTGAGGAACCTATATGCAGGTCAGGAAGCAACAGTTAGGACTGGACATGGAACAACAGACTGGTTCCAAATAGGAAAAGGAGTACGTCAAGACAGCATATTGTCACTCTGCTTATATAACATATACAGATTATATCATGCAAAATGCTGGGCTGGATGAAGCACAAGCTGGACTCAAGATCGCTCGGATGAATATCAATAATCTCAGATATGCAGACACACCACACTTATGGCAGAAAGTGAAGAACTAAAGAGCCTCTTGATGAAAGTGAAAGAGGAAACTGAAAAAGTTGGCTTAAAACTCAACATTCAGAAAACTAAGGCCATGGCATCTTGTCCCGACACTTCATGGCAAATAGAAGAGAAGCAATAGAAACAGTGATGGATTTTATTTGGAGGGATGGGGCTCCAAAATCACTGCAGATGTTGACTTGAGCCATGAAATTAAAACAGACTTGCACCTTGGAATAAAAGTTATAACCAACCTGGACAGTACATTAAAAAGCAGAATCATTACTTTGCCAACAATGGTCCATCTAGCCAAAGCTATGGTTTTTCCAGTAGTCATGCATGGATGTGAGAGTTGGACTATAAAGAAAGATGAACACTAAAGAATTGATGCTTTTGAACTGTAGCGTTGGAGAAGACTCTTAAGAGTCCCTTGGACTTCAAGGAGATCCAACCAGTCCGTCTTAAAGAAAATCAGTCCCAAATATTCATTGGAAGGACTGATGCTGAAGCTGAAACTCCAATATTTTGCTACCTGATGTGTAGAACGGACTCATTGGTTAAGACCCTGATGCTGGGAAAGTTGAAGGCAAGAGAGGAATGGGGCAATAGAGGATGAGGTGGCTGAATGGCATCACTGACTTGATCGATATGAATTTGAGTAAGCTCTGGGCATTGGTGATAGACATGGAAGCCTGACTTGCAGCAGTCCATGGGGTCACAGAGAGTCAAAAACACCTGAGCAACTGAACTGAATTGAACTTGTAAAGTGAGCTTGCTGTTCCTCAAGATAGCCCTATCTGGGCCAATTCCAAAGTAGCTTGATCACACTGCTTTCTAATTGTTGATGTCTAACAGCTGAGAGTGTGGTTGGGCCCCCTCCACTGGGATGCTTGGTCTTTCTCTCAGCATGATAGCTACTTTCCAAGAGCAAGTATTCCATGAGACAAGAACTAGAAGTTACCAGTCTATAAGACCTAGGTCTAGAAACTGGTAAAAGTGTTACTTCTACCATTTTACATTAGTCAAAGCAGTTACCCAAGGTGATGGTGAAGAGACAGGAACTCACTTAAGTGAGAAAAGAATCAACTAATTTGTGGCTATTTTAATCCTTCAAAGAAGTCTTCAGTATATTTCTACTAGATATTTAATTTATTCTTAGATGCATAAAAGATAATGCTGCTGATATGCAAGAGAGGTAGGAGGTGTGGGTTGATCCTTGGGTGAGGAAGATCCCCTGGAGAAGGGCATAGCAACACACTCCAGTATTCTTGCCTGGAGAATCCCATGGACAGAGAATTCTAGTGGGCTACCATCCATAGGTTCACACAGAGTCAGACAAGACTGAAGCACATATTCTGTATAAATTGTTTTATAAAAGTTTGCTGCTTATATGAAGAACTACAAATCCTTTTTCAAAATGAATTTCACAATAGTTGAGGAAGATTAAGAGGTATAATTTTTTTAAATTAATTTATTAATTTTAATTAGAGGATAATGTCTTTACAGTATTGTGGAGGTTTTTGCCATACATCGACATGAATCACCCACGGGTGCACATGTGTCTCCCCATCCTGAATCCCCCTCTGACTACCCTCCCCCCTCATCCCTCTGGGTTGTCCCAGAGCACCTGCTTTGAGTGCCCTGCTTCATGATGCATTGAACTAAAACTGGTCGTTTATTTTAAATATGGTAATATACATGTTTCAATGCTATTTTCTCAAATCATCCTACCTTTGCCTTCTCCCACAGAGTTTGAAAGTCTGTTCTTTATATCTGTGTCTCTTTTGCTGCCTTGCATATAGGATCCCAGTTACCATCTTTCTAAGTTCCCTATATATGTTTTAACATACTATATTAATGTTTCTCTTTCTGACTTACTTCACTATGGATAATAGGCTCCAGTTTCATCAAAGGAGGTACAATTTTCAATTGCAAAAAAATGAACTGAGTCGTGAGTATGAAATGTACCCATGATGAGTGTAGTCAATATCTATGTAATAACTTTGTATGGTGACATATGGTAACAAAGCTTATCATGTGACCATTTTGAACTGTGTAGCAATATCCAATCACTATGTTGTATAACAGGAACTAACAGTGTTTTAGGTTTACTATACTTTTAAAACAAACTCATAGAAAAAGAAATCATACTTGTGATTAACGGAGGCGAGAGGATGGAGGATTAGAGGAAGATAGTCGAAAATTAGAAACTTCCAATTCTAAGATAAATGAGTACAACAACAAAATATATTATACAATGTACATCATCATAAACGTGACTAACAGTGTATGTTACATACAAAAGTTAAGATTGTAAGATTTGAGCTCTCAACAAAAAGAAACTATATTTTTCATACTTAATTTTTTATCTATATGAAATGATAGATGTCCAATAAATTTATTGTGGTAATAATTTCATGATGTACGTATGTCAAATCATTATGCTATATTAGTCATGATGTATGTATGTCAAATAATTATGCTATATTAGCTCAGTTCAGTCACTCAATTGTGTCCAACTCTTTGTGACTACATGGACTGCAGCATGCCAGCCCTCCCTGTCCAATACCAGCTTCTGAAACTTGCTCAAACTCATGTCCATTGAATCAGTGTTGCCATCCAACCATCTCTTCCTCTGTCATCCCCTTAAAATATGCTGTATACCTTAAAATATACAGTGCTTATGTCAATTACATATCAATAAAACTGGAAGAAAAATATGACTTGCTGTCATTTACTTTGATAGGTATATTTATTAATTTGAATGGTTTTTTTGGGCATTCCTTTTATATTTCAATGCATAGGATAATGTCATCTTTAAATAATATGATTTTTATCTCTTATTTTTCATTCTTCATATATATTTATTTAGCTGTATAAGAATACATGTGTTCCATTTAAGCTATCATTACCTAAGTCAAAGTCATAATGGAGATTTCTTTCACTGATTCAGATCCCAAGTACATTGTTAATAGAAGCTGTGAGAGTTGACAAGTTTCTTTTCTTATCTCAGGGAAATACTTTGATATTTCATCATTAAGAATCAAGTTTTTTGCTTCAGAGAAAACTTTTATGAGATTAAGGACATTTTCTTTACTTGCTAGTTTGCTAAGAATTTTTATTAAGAAAGGAAGGGGAAGAGGGTAGGGATAAATTGGGAGATTGGGATTGACATAAACATAGTATCATATATAAGATAGATATATTATAAAGACTTACTGATAGCACAGGGAACTCTACACAGTACTCTGTAATGACCTATATGGGAAAAGGATCTAAGAAAGGGTCAACATATGTATATGTATAACTGATTCACTTTGCTATAAACCCGAAACTAATATAACATTGCAAATCAACTACACTCCAAGAAAATTCTTTTAAAAAATGAATAGATGTCACACTGAGCAAATATTAGGACTTTTTTTCCCTTTTATAATCAATTATTGATTTTTTACATGTTGGTACAAATGTTTTTGTTGTTCAGTCACTAAGTCATGTCTCATGCTTTGTGACACTATGGACTGCAGCATTCCATTTCCTTCACTATCTCACAGATTTTGCTCAGTCATGTCCATTGAGTTGGTGAAGCTATTCAACCATCTCAAATTCTGTAAGTCAGGAAGCAACAGTTAGAACTGGACATGGAACAACAGACTGGTTCCAAATAGGAAAAGGAGCACATTAACACTGTATATTGTCATCCTGCTTATTTAAACTATATGCAGAGTGCATGATGAGAAACGCTGGACTGGAAGAAACACAAGCTGGAATCAAGATTGCCGGGAGAAATATCAATAACCTCAGATATGCAGATGACACCACCCTTATGGCAGAAAGTGAAGAGGAACTAAAAAGCCTCTTGATGAAAGTTAAAGTGGAGAGTGAAAAAGTTGGCTTAAAGTTCAGCATTCAGAAAACAAAGATCATGGCATCTGGTCCCATCACTTCATGGGAAATAGATGGGGAAACAGTGGAAACAGTGTCAGACTTTATTTTGGGGGGCTCCAAAATTACTGCAGATGGTGACTGCAACCATGAAATTAAAAGGTGCTTACTCCTTGGAAGAAAAGTTATGATCAACCTAGAAATCATATTCCAAAACAGAGACATTTCTTTGCCGACTAAGGTCTGTCTAGTCAAGGCTATGGTTTTCCCAGTGGTTATGTATGGATGTGAGAGTTGGACTGTGAAGAAGGCTGAGTGCTGAAGAATTGATGCTTTTGGACTGTGGTATTGGAAAAGACTCTTGAGAGTCCCTTGGAGACTCTCCCAAGGAGATCCAACCAGTCCATTCTGAAGGAGATCAGCCCTGGGATTTCTTTGGAAGGAATGATGCTAAAGCTGAAACTCCAGTACTTTGGCCACCTCATGCGAAGAGTTGACTCATTGGAAAAGACTCTGATGCTGGGAGGGATTGGGGTCAGGAGGAGAAGGGGATGACAGAGGATGAGATGGCTGGATGGCATCACTGACTCAAAGGACCTGAGTCTGAGTGAACTCCAGGAGTTGGTGATGGACAGGGAGGCCTGGTGTGCTGCGATTCATGGGCTCGCAAAGAATTGGACACAACTGAGCGACTGGACTGAACTGAACTGAACTGAACTGAACTGAAAGCATATTCTGTTCTACATTTTGTTTTCATGGAGAATTTTTTTATATAAAAGCTTTACTCTCTGAAAGCTGAGACATAGTAACATAAGACACAGGATATAGAATCTAGGCAATCTCCAGTCACATAATTTCCATTTTCTCTTAAACATCTGAAAATTTCTAGATATCTTATTCCTTCTCTTTCCTTAACCTCAAATAATTTTGCTTACTTTCTTGGAAGTCATCTATTTTTTCAAACACGTGTTTCCTATTATTATATCTAAAATATTTAGCTCTGTTTTTGAAGGAGATATTTTCAGCATTCCCACTTTGCATATATCTCAAGGAAGAAGACATATCGTTTCCTCCATCCATTCTGCTCCTATACTTCAATTTCCACCACATTCTTTCTTTCCCCCACCATGTTTGTTTCTTATTCTCTCTTTTTCAACTTACTGCTGTTTTTCAAATGTCTGCTTATACTTGGATGAAAGCTTTGTGTGAATATGTCAAGTATATCAAAGTAATGGGCCTCACTCACTAGTGTGTTTAGTTGAGCTACTTCCCTGAAGGAATCACAGCTGTCAATAAAATAGGTTTTTCCTGTTAGGCTCATTAGAGTCCATTGACTAGAACACTTCAATATTTTTCTAGGAAATACTAGCTTGACACCTTTTTCAGCATTTTGAAAGTATGTGTGTACACACACAGACACACACACACAATTGACCAAGTCCATTTCTTCCAACCCTTGGATTAGACGTTCTTAGACAAGAGTTTAAAATGATCAAAACAATCTTTCTCTCTCTCTCTCTTGTCTTCTATTTCTATGATACAAATTCTAAATCTAGAATTAAAAGATCATTGTGTTCTAGAAGATCTTAAAGTACTGTTTATTTCTTAAACTGAAAGAAATATTTCTCTGGAAAAGCATACATACATAGATTAATATACTGCTGCTGTTGAATAGAGAGGATTCAAATGTCACTTGCTGCCAAAGCAGAACAGATAGATGTACATGTGGCTATGGCTAATATTTGCTTTTTCTCATCCCTCATTAAATATTTTCCTTGCTATACAGATGGTATCCTAGCTATAGTTTAAAAAATTATAAAAGAAAAAAATGGCTCCATAAACTATCTATAGACTAAAAACCTGTTAATAGCAATTTTTAATGATTAGTACCAAGTATTTTATGAATTTTGTAACTGATTTTATTAGCACACTGTTTCATTCTTGAATGCAAAGATGATTGTGTAGGCCTTTGGCAGACATTATATTTTGGCAGACATTATTATTATAGCTAAGTATTTTAGTTTTTATTTGTTTCTTGAGAAACAGGGTTGACAGTGAGGTACCATCTCTTTTATCACAATAATTGACATTCCAAAGAAGGGCAGTCCATTAAGTTTCAGTATTTCTTAAGGTAAACATTGCACTTAAATCAGTTTCTTATATGATACTTATTCCTCTTTCTCCTGTACATTGTTTGTCTCTGTTCATAGAACAATAGTCTTTTGCTTTACTTCTTTATAGCCTATACCCTGTTCATTTTTTCCAATAAAATTTTAATTTTATACCTGTTTTCAGTTCACAGCGCAATTGAGAGGAATGTACTTAAGCTTCTCATACTTAAGGCTGATACGTTCTCATGTAGTGACTGTTGCTGAAGAAGCTGGCCCACCAGATGTTTGCAGGGTTCTGGGCTAAAGATAATACCCTACTCCACTACATATACACAATGGACTATTACTAAGCCATTAAAAAGAATACATTTGAATCAGTTTTAATGAGGTGGATGAAACTGGAGCCGATTGTACAGAGTGAAGTAAGCCAGAAAGAAAAAAAACCAATACAGTATACTAATGCATATATATGGAATTTAGAAAGATGGTAACAATAACCCTGTATGCAAGACAGCAAAAGAGACACAGATGTAAAAATTTAAAAGTGATTTTAAAGGGGCATACTTAGGATGAATTTCTGATTACTTGGAAGAGATTAATACTCTTTTGAAATTCCTTAAGCATATTACATACTTGTAACATTTGTTTTCCATGCATCTCATTTCTATAACTTATGTTTTAATAATCACAAGGACAAGCAAGCATCATAACCTATTATGTCCTATGATTTTTTTTTTTGCATATTTTCTTATAGTGAGTCTGACCTGTGTAGGTATGCTCAGTACATGTAGACCGAACATATTCAATAGTGGAAGCTTTTTGATAAGGACTATGCAAGGTGCACCCTTATGGCAGAAAGTGAAGAGGAGCTAAAAAGCCTCTTGATGAAAGTGAAAGAGGAGAGTGAAAAAGTTGGCTTAAAGCTCAACATTCAGAAAACGAAGATCATGGCATCTGGTCCCATCACTTCATGGCAAATAGAAGGGGAAACAGTGGAAACAGTGTCAGACTTTATTTTGGGGGGCTCCAAAATTACTGCAGATAGTGACTGCAGCTATGAAATTAAAAGATGCTTACTCCTTGGAAGAAAAGTTATGACCAACCTAGATAGTATATTCAAAAGCAGAGACATTGCCAAGTAAGGTCCATCTAGTCAAGGCTAAGGTTTCTCCTGTGGTCATGTATGGATGTGAGAGTTGGACTGTGAAGAAGGCTGAGCACCGAAGAATTGATGCTTTTGAACTGTGGTGTTGGAGAAGACTCTTGAGAGTCCCTTGGACTGCAAGGAGATCCAACCAGTCCATTCTGAAGGAGATCAACCCTGGGATTTATTTGGAAGGAATGATGCTAAAGCTGAAGCTCCAGTACTTTGGCCACCTCATGCCAAGAGTTGACTCGTTGGAAAAGACTCTGGTGCTGGGAGGGATTGGAGCCAGGAGGAGAAGGGGATGCCAGAGGATGAGATGGCTGGATGGCATCACGGACTTGATGGACACAGATTCGTGAGTCTGGGTGAACTCCCGGGAGATTTTGATGGACAGGGAGGCGTGGTGTGCTGCAATTCATGGAGTCGCAAAGAGTCGGACGCGACTGAGCAACTGAACTGAACTGAACTGATGCAAGGTACTTCAAATATAAAGATAGTTTGGTTGTTACTGAACTCACCAGTACTCCGTTCTTTCTCTGCTTGTTCACACTTTTCAATGTTCTAAATTGATGTTTGCTACAATTCCATCTCCACTGCTGACATCTTGCTTGACCTGATTCTCTGGCTACTAGTCAAGATTCATGACCTATGATTTACTTATCTCTCTTGTTAATATTTGTGGTGATTATTTAGAATTTTTGACTTTTTAATTTTTGACTTTTTGTATTGTCTCATAGACTTTTATGGACTTCCCAGGTGGTGCTAGCAGTAAAGAACATACCTGTCAATGCAGGAGACATAATAGATGCAGGTTCAATCCCTGGCTTGGGAAGATCCCCTGGAGAAGGAAATGGCAAGCCACTCCGGTATTCTTGCCTAGAGAATTCCATGGACAGCTGGCAAGCTACAGTTCAGAGGTCACACAGAGTCAGACACAACTGAAGTGACTTAGCATGCCTGCATGTTCATGGACTTTTACCTAGGAGCTACCCTAGGGCAGTACTAATACACACCCCAGGTATGATGGTTTCTGAATTTTAATCATTCACTGGTTTACCAGGAAAAATGAGTTACAGAATTTGTGCTCTCAAAGAATACAATTTTCTTTTCCATCCAAAAGGAGTGTCATATTTAGTGGCCTACTAGACATGTACATTTTATCAATGTTAGATGGGATAATTTTACATGGAAAAGTAACAGCATGACTTATGCTGCTCATTTAATGACTTGCTCTCTATTTGTTTCTAAACTCTTTGTTCAGAAGCAGAAGATTATGATTCCATTTGCCATGCAATTGTGTATTCTTATCTATGACACATCAATATTAATATATGTTTTATGGCATATGAATAGTGAATAAATTTAGTGCACAAGTGAAGAGTTAACTATGAATGTTAGACCACAACAAAAAAAAAAAAATATGTTACATGGAATAAATTCTGTTGCCTATATTCAAGTGAGTGTTTTGGAGTATATTGGTGATTTTATTTTTTTTTTCTTTATTTGTGGAAGTGACTTTGGAATTTTAGTAAATGTTGGTAAACAAGGCTGAAAACATAGATGCAAGATAGTTAACTTATTTACCATAAGAAACAGTGTAACCCCTCTTGAGAGCACCCAGGACAGGTAAAAGAAGGGGTGTGATATGAAATCACAAGCCAATTCGGGGCACAGTTTATGGGGAGTAGGAGAAGGGGACAGTACAGTGAAACTTTTAGTTGTTGCATGTAGACTTATCTGCATAGACTGTTTATTTATCCAGATTGATAAGAATTCACTGAAACTAGGTTTAATTAAAGAATATTCATAAATTAATGCTAACTTATATCTTGGATTGAACTCACAAAATATATTTTTTAAATTGTTATACTTGGATATCTTAAGGAGACTTTTCCACATTGATGCCTTAGGAGGTGAGCTAATTATTTACACTTGCTTAATCTTCAGAACTATTCTTTAAAAAATTATACACTGAGGGAGAATTTGAAACAAGGCACAATCCTGTGGAAAATATTACACACAGAGAAACAGATATCATGTTAAAAAATATCCTTATATATTGCACCTTTATTTAATATGGTTGAAATTAATCTATTTTAAATCTTAATCTGACTGTTTCATATTCACAGTATTTGTCTTTTTGAGGACATTTCACATTCTGCTATATTAAATATTTATAACATTTTCTCTTTATATGAATCAATATTATCACCATTCCTCTTTTCACTTATTTTACAATTGAACCTGCATGACTGATCTGTAGCATTTTTTGAAAAGAAAAATGAAGTGACATACAGCAGGGATATGCTCACCTGACAAGTCATCACTCTAAAGTCTCCATTAGCTCAATCAGAAAATGGCTATACAGTTAAAAAAAAATAAAAAATAGGAGAGCTTGGAGTCTATTACTCCCCTGGCTGTAGTTTGACAGACTTACAGGAAAAAAATCTCAATTTTTCTCAGAGTCCTATTATATTCAAACTTTTTAAATCACTCCCTTACGGTTAACTTTATTCTCTCAGCTTGAAAAGCAAAGATAAGACAGAGAAAAGATAGATGAAGTGGAGAGAAACAAGGAAGGCAGAGGAAGAGATGAAAGAAAGGAGGGAAAGATTGTGTTCTCCTGAACTCAGTAATAAAATGTAACATTTCCAGAAGTGTCAAGGTTTAAGTTGTAGTTTCCAAAGTCAATCAACAATCTATAGATCATTCTTGGGATTAGGAATGATTGGTGAAATACAATAAATATGGTAGCTCAGGGATAAAGGGGAAGTAATTCAATAACTATATTGAGGTCATGAATAATGAACTAGTAGCAAGTGAAGGGTTTTTGTAGAGTTTTTCAGTGGGATCTTCTGTGTTGCTATACACAACACTGAGAAGGTAAAATGTGGGGGAAATAGAATTGGTTATCAAGTTCAAAAGACTAATAATGCAGCATTAGAGTTCATTTTGCTCTACTTTCTCTATAACCTATGAAAGGTTTTATCCCACTTCTCCAGGCAAGAAAACAATTTATCAAAAATGTTAGATTGTTGGTTTGTATATTAGGTAATCACCATTAGCCCTTTAGTCAGGCCTCCAACTTTTCAATTTTTTGTCTTTTACCTTTAAAGATTATTTCTTTACATAGCTCTCTTTATTGAAATATAGTTGATTTACAATATTATATTATTTTCAAGTGTACAACATAGTGATTCAGTATTTTTGTAGAGTATCTTCATTAAAAGTTATTACAAGGTAATTGCAGCAATTCCCTGTGCCATACAATATATCCTTGTGGTTTATCTATTTCATTCATAGTAGTTTGTACTTTCATATTCCATTAACTTGACCCTCCCCTCTTCCCTCTCTTCTCTGGTAACTATTAGCTTCTTTTCTATATCTGTGAAGCTGTTTCTGTTTTTTAAATATAATTTCTTTGTACTATTTTTTAGGTTCCAAGTATAAGTGATACTATACAGCATTTTTCTTTCTCTAACTTATTTCACTAAGCATAATATTCTCTAGATTCATCCACATTCCTGAAAATAGGAGATTTCCATTTTTATAGATAGTTAATAATCCATTGCATATATCTGTATATAATTTATATGTTTTCTTTATTAATCCTTCTGATGATGGATACATAGATTGCTTCCATATCTTGGCTATTGTAAATAGTGCTGCTATAAACATTAAAGTACGTGCATCTTTTTGAATTAGTGTTTTCATTTTTCTGGTTATATACCCAGGAGTAGGAGCACTGAATCATATGGCAGTTATATTCTTAGTTTGTTTAGGAACCATCCTATGTTTTCCATACTGACAGCACTGTTTTACATTCCCACAAAGTGTACAAGGGTTGCCTTTTCTACATAATATTACCGACATTTGTTATTTGTAGATATTTTCTCGATGACAGCCATTCTGACTGATGTGAGGATATATCACATTGGGGATTTGGTTTGCATTTCTCTAATAAATAAGAATGCTGATAATATTTTCCTGTGCCTGTTTACCATTTATATGTCTTATTTGGGGAAAAAAAAATCTCTATTCAGGTTATTTGCTCATTTTTGTTTTTCTTCATATTGTGTTGTATGAACTTTTCTCATATTTTGGTTATTAATCTCTAGTCAGTTATAGGGCTTTCCTGATAGTTCAGTTGGTAAAGAATCTGCCTGTAATGCAGGAGACAACGGTTTTATTACTGGGATTGTAAGATCCCTGGAGAAGGGAGAGACTACCCACTCCAATATTCTTGGGCTTCTCTTGTGGCTCATCTGGTAAAGAATCTGCCTGCAATGCAGGAAGCCTGGGTTCAGTCCCTGGGTTGGGAAATCCCCTGGAGAAACAAAAGGCTACCCACTCCAATATTCTGGCCTGGAGAATTCCATGGACTGTACAGTCCACTGGGTCCCAAAGAGTTGGACATGATTGAGTTGAGTTTCACTTTTCAGTTGAGTATATCACTTGCAAATATTTTCTCCCACTCTATAAGTTGTCTTTCCTTTTTGTGGATTGTTTGCTTTGCTGTTCAAAGTTTAATTAGCTTTAATTAGGCTTAACCTTCTTAGCTTTATTAGGACCCATTGTTTATTTTTTTACTTTTATTTCATTTAACTTAGGAGACAGATCCAAAAAACTATTGCTACAATTTATGTTAAAACATATTCTGGGTATGTTCTCTTCTAAGAATGTTATGGTTTGAAATTTTACCCTTAGGTAATTAATTTGTTTGTTTTTTAAGTGATATGGAGACATGTTCTAATTGTGTTGTTCCACATGCAGCTGTCCACTTTTCCTCACTTGTGGAAGAGACTGTCTTTTCTCCTTGCATCGTCTTGCTTCATTTTTTTGTACATTAATTGACCAAACCCTACAACTCATAAAACTTGATTTGGTTATTTGGGGTCTTTTGTGGTTACGTACAAACTGTATAACTTTTTTTAAAAATCTATTTCTGTTTAAAAATAATTGAAAATTTGATGTGTTGAATTAAATATACTGATGGCTTTGGGTTTATGAACATTTTAATTCTGATCCATGAACACAAGGTATTTTTCCATTTGTTTGTGTTTTCTTCAAGTTCTTTCAATTCTTTCTTTCAATTTCTCTTGATGAGCATGAAAGAGAAGAGTGTAAAAGCTAGCTTAAACTCAACATTAAAAAACTAAGATCATAGCATTTGGTCCCATCATTTCATCACAAATAGAGAGGGAAAAGGTGGAAACAGTGACAAATTTTATTTTGGGAAGCTCCAAAATTACTGTGCATGATGACTGAAGCCTTGAAATCATAAGATGCTTGCTCCTTGGAAGGAAAGTTATGACAAAGCCAAACAGCATATTAAAAAGCAAAGACATCACTTTATTGACAAAGTTCCATATAGCCAAAACTGTGATTTCTCAATTACTCATGTATGAGTCTGAGTGTTGGCCCATAAAGAAGGTTGAGTGCTTAGGAATTGATGTTTTCAAATTGTGGTGCTACAGAAGACTCTTGAAGGTCCCTTGGATTGCAAGGAAATAAAACCAGTCAATCTTAAAGGAAATAAATCCTGAATATTCACTGGAAGGACTGATGCTGAAGCTGAAGCTCCAATTCTTTGGCCACCTAATGAGAAAAGTTGACTCATTGGAAAAGACCCTGATGCTGGGAAAGATTAAGGGCAAGAGGAGAAGAGGTCAACAGAAAATGAAATGGTTGGATGGCATCCCCGAGTCAATGGACACGAATTTGAGCAAACTCTGGGAGATAGTGAAGGACAGGGGAGACTGGTGTGCTGCAGCCAATGGGGTCTCAAAGAGTCTAACATGAATTAGTGACTGAACAAGAACAAAATGTCCTGAACCACTTAATGCTGTTCTGATGAAAATTTGCAAACTCAGAATGAAGCATAACTTGAGAGAAAAGATAACTGCAATTAATTTCACTTTTAATAGGGAATAATCTCTGTTGGTGGTGATATTAACAGATTAATATATACTGTAATACAATTGCTGTAAGCATTGCCATTCTAGATGTTAAAATAACATCTACTTCATATATAGTACCCTTAGAGAAGGAGACTGATTAAAAACTCTAGCAGAAGTAAAAAATTCTATACATGAAGTCAATTTAGGAAAATTTTAATAAGTTGCTGATTTGATAATATCAAATCTGTACTTAAAATTATGAAATTCCATATAATAATAAAAAGAGAAGAATTGAAAACACTGACACAGACAGGAATATAATGTAGCTAAATGTATCAAATATGAGTAGAGAGAAACAAAATGAAACTCACATTGGAAAAGTACAAGTTAGTGTATTCAGTGAAATAAAATTTTAAGTAAGCATAAAATAAAGGTCAAATGTTAGACAGGACAATGTCTAAAGAAATCTAAGTGAGATATGATCAGAAAAATGAGTCCTTTTCCCATTTGTGAAATAAAAGTGGACCACCTGATTTTAAATCGAAATAGAGACCAATATCTGTATTAAATCTTTATTTATTTTAATATCTAAGGTTAACTGAAAAACTTGTTGAACAGAAGTATTTGTTTACTATTGTTCACCAAATCAACATAAACCAAAAAATATTGATTAATGTCCCCCTGAAAGTAGCAAATAATAATATTTAGAACATAAAATGAGAGGGTCTAGAATTTTTTTTAGGAGGTAGCATAGTAAAGTAGACAGGAAATCTGAAAAATCTGCTCCAAAATCATATAACAAACGCTGATCAAAACCAAGATTTGTCGGTGTTTTGTTTTTTTTTTTTCCAAAATCCAGATATCACATATTTTTTTTCTGAGTTAGAATTAAATAAGTAATGATATAGAAGAAGAGAGAATTAATTGTTAAGATATGAACCACTATAAAATAAATATATGTAAAATTTTAACACATTTGTTTGCTATTAATCTCAGGTAAAAAAATATACTCCTTGTGGGGAGTGACTTCATTTGAATAGATTATGTTTCAGTCTCATAAAGAAAAGAAATTTGTTTGCCATTCATCATATACTGTTTTCAGCATATGATGGAAATGTGGAATGAGAGCAAAATTCAGCATTTAATTAAAAGCACAAAACACATCTACACTTTATTATATGAGTGCACTCCAACAGTGAAATAGTATTATTAGACTTGCTTTTTGGCAAAAGACAGTCAATTTTAATTTTATTTTAATGTGACAAAGCTAGGTATATTTTGAGTGAGATATAAAATATGAAATCACTAATTTTTTATGACCCTTAAAGATTTGAAAGCAACCTGTAAAAGTGAAAGGGTGTTTGCCCTGTACATCTGGATGAGGTCCAGTTTGGGTAATTGCATTCCACCTGCCAAATTTCTCCCTGTAGTTTCCAGACTGCAGAGCTGTTAGGCAGCTGCTACATGCTATCCCAGTGATGGTTTCAGTTTTGTGATGAATAAAATGCCCTCTTTTCTTTATTTGTTCAAAGATTTAATAGAAATCAATACTATTATCAAAAATATATGCATATCAGACAATCTTTTTATACAGAATCTACAACTTCTAAGTTAGTGTTAATTTCCTTAGAAGAAAAGTTATGACAAACCTAGACAGTGTATTAAAAAGTAGAGACATTACTTTGCTGACAAAGGTCAGTATAGTTCAAGCTATGGCTTTTGCAGTAGTCATGTATGGATGTGATCATAACGAAGGCTGAGCTCACATAATGAAGGCTGAGAAACCAAAGAATTGATGCTTTTGTATTGTGGTGCTGGAGAAGACTCTTGAGAGTCCCTTGGGCTGCAAGGACATCAAATCACTCAACCATAAAGGAAATTAACCCTGAATATTCATTGGAAGGACTGATGCTGAAGCTACAATAATTTGGCCCCCTGATGCAAAGAGCTGACTTATTGGAAAAGACCCTGATGCTGGGAAAGATTGAGAGCAGCAGAGGATGAAATGGTTAGATAGCATCACTGACTCAATGGACATGAATTTCGGCAAACTTTGGGAGATAGTGAAGGACAGGGAAGCCTGGTGTGCTCTAGTCCATGGGGGTCACAAAGAGTTGAACACGACTTAGTGACTGAACAACAAGTAGGGGAATTTTTTTTTTTTTTTTTTCAGAAACATAGGTGAAGTTTTGATGAAGATGATGACCGGGTCCACGTTACAACAGGCAAAGATATTCATGCTCAAGTCATAAAGAATCAATGTTATAAGTCTTGCCTAGTATTTAGGTTTTCATTTCCATCACTTTGGAAGAATTCATTACAGTAAGACAGCAAAAAAGACACAGATGTGTATAGCAGACTTTTGGACTCAGAGGGAGAGGGAGAGGGTGGGATGATTTGGGAGACTGGCATTAAAACATGTATACTATCATGTAAGAATCAAATCGCCAGTCTATGTCTGATGCAGGATACAGCATGCTTGGGGCTGGTGCACGGGGATGACCCAGAGGGATGTTGTGGGGAAGGAGATGGGAGGGGGGATCATGTTTGGAAACGCATGTACACCCGCGGTGGATTCATGTCAATGTATGGCAAAACTGATACAGTATTGTAAAGTAAACTAAAGTAAAAATTTAAAAAAATAAAATAAAAAAATAAAACCACCTCAGGGCTTCCCTGGTGGCTTAAACGGTAAAGAATCCACCTGCAATGCAGGAGACCTGAGTTTGATCTCTGGCTTGGGAAGTTCAGGGCATGGCAACCCACTCCAGTATTATAGCTTGGAGTATCTCAGGCTAGACACAGAAGCCATGGACACAGGAGCCTGGAAGGCTACTGTCCATGGGATTGCAAAAAGTTGGACACAACTGATCAACTAAGCACAGCGCAGCAGCTTATATAGTAACTTGTATTTTCCAAATGTGAATACCATTTATTTTTTTCTCCTCATATTTATCTTCAGATTCACATAATCTTGTCTTTGTTAATGTTCTCAATTCTTTTCCAGTTAGACTTTCCATTTCCCAATTGTTATTTTATCCCTCTTTTCCTATGAATATTGAAAATTACTCAGATAGGACATTTGAAAATTGAGGATTCCTCAACTTTATTTTTGAGACTATGTGGATTACCAAAAGTTATTTTTCAGAAAACAAGACTCAAGTACTTTCTGGAAAACGCATGTGTGTGTGGGTGCACACACACACACATACACATCCATCAGTCGGTTATTTATTGAGCTCTTATTCAATTCTATATTTTAATTTGAACTTTGTCTCCTGGGGAAAAACTTTGACTCATCCACACATAGTTAAATTCAGGTTCTTTTGCTATTTTCTATTATAGAAATTCTTTTGTTTTGCTTGCATCAAGGTTGTTCACTTAACATTTAATTATGTTTGTGTTTTTACAATTTTACAGTTACTTTCTGTGTTCTCCACTAGGGTGTAGTTTCATGGAAGCAAAGCATTTTGTGTAAGCACTTTATAAATATTTCTGGAGTTAATCAGAAACACTTTGGGAAATAGTAATTCTATGCTACTTGCACTTAGAGTTTAACATTTTTTTGTATATATATTTAATGTTGAGCATATAATACTTATTAATCATGATACTAATTTGCTTTACATATATCATTTAGCTTTCATAACAATTAAATGAATGATAAATTCATTGTGTCATTTTACAAGTGAGGAAAAAGATGTAGATATGATATATACTTCTCACTGGAAAGTAACACAACTGAATTTACATAAAGTTGTCTGACTCTAAAATCTATATTCTTAGTATTTTGCTAACCACTATGTTTTAATCTAAATCTATAATAAGATATTTCATATAATAAGCTTCATATTTTGTGGAATTTGGTGATAATTATATCTAATTTAGAACATTATAGTTTATGGATTGAAATTCTATAAACATTTTTTTTTCTGTCAAATCCTGTTATAATCAATGTGCATCTTACAAAATGTCAAAAGCTGAAGAGCTAAAACTAATTTTTTAGTTTTTGGTAGAAACAAGTAGATTTTTTCAGTGCAATATTTTAAAACTGTGTACTGATAGACCAAAAGTTTCTCTTAAATCAACCCAATATAATCCAAAAGAGAAAGTAATAATCTCATTCATCATGATAACTATTGGTTTCTCCGTACATACTAGATCCAGGGTTTCATCTAGGTAAGTTTTTATAATAATTTCAAAAGCACATGTGTATTTAATGATTATTTTATTCTAGGCTGACATTAGATCTTCAGTAAGTATGTTAGTCACTAGGAATACACACAGTGGTTCAATGATTCTGAGATTCAGGCTGTACACAAGGTAAATTAAAACCAGAATCTGAGGTTGCAAATCAGACATCATCAGATGATTCCAATGTATAGCAAAAGTGGAGAACACTATTCTACTGAAGTGACAATAGCCAGAGCTTATCATTTAAATACTAGAGTCGGAATGATAGCGGGAGGAATGAGATTTAAGATTCTCCTATTATAAATTTGCTAACCTGGTAGCACAAACACTAAAGAATCTGCCTGCAATGCAGGGGACCTGGTGTCTCTCCCTGGGTTGGGGAGACCCATTGGAGAAGGCAATGGCAACCAGCACCAGTGTTCCTGCGTGGAGAATTCCGTGGACCTCTGAGGAGTATGGTGGTCTATAGTTCTTGGGGGTCACAAAGAGTTGCACACGACAGTGATAAACACTTTCCCTTTCGCATTATAAATTTAATTGTATCTTTGATATCTTAATTGTTTCTTCTTATAATCACTCACCTTAGTTGTCACTCACCTTAGTTGAATCTTGCCTTTAGTGTAAAGCAACAGGCTCTTCTGAAACCCCAATTTAGGTGCAATCCATTGACACTCCTACACTTAACGTCTCTCAGAAGCAAGAATATAGTCAACTTTTCTTATTTTTTCATCCCTTTTATAATCCGTTGTCCTAAACCTGCACACATTTTGTGGTTGTTGTTTATTTGTTTTGTTCTCTCATATCATTTACTGTGCAACTTCTGTCTCATTTATATCCTTGGCTCATGCACCATGGCTGGAGACTTTGTTCCTCCAAGGATGCTTCATTCAGCAGAAGCTCAAAGTCTTTGACTTGCTCAAATTATAGGATCTTCAAATTCTTTCTATTTAAATCTTTCAAATGCACATTTAATCTATATTTTGTTATCATACAGAAGTGCTCTTCTTCATATACCAGAATTTTAAAATTGTATTTATCCATAAACTTACATTCTTTCAGACTATTAATGTCTTATTCCCACCAAAAATGTCCTTCAAACTTACTGAAGGAAGTATTTATTCACCAATTTATCACTGTATATTAGCTTCCAACAGCATTTAATAATTTTCTAACTTACTGCAAAAGCTATAATCCATGCCTTGGACTACCTTGGTACCATCCTTAGATTTTAAACACTTTAATTTTACACTTTATCATTTCTTCCATTTTATGCATCAGAAAAACTCCTTTCAGAAAATTGTCAAGGGTAATTGTTCTCAACATTTGAGAGATAAGAAAAATATCAAGTAATCAAAGACAGAACCTTTTAGGATGGCATGGTTAATGGAAAGTCTAGGAATATTTACATTATAAATGATCAAAAACACAAACCTCACCATATCATCAGAACATAATATGCCATTGCCTTTAGAGTCATATCATGATTTTCTCTGTAATCATGCTGAAACATTAATTGAAGCACCATAGCTAAAATAGATAAATAGATGGACAGAGATATATGAACATATTAAGTTTTGAATGAATATATGGAGAGATGAAAGGATGGATGATTGGAATATAAACTTATTAGATCATATTCATTTTTTCCCTCTAGGAGAGAAGTTGTCCTTTTACGAAATCAACCAAATTTTTCAACAGGTAAACCACAAGAGAAAGAGAAGACATATTTGCAGATTTAAAGACAAGATATATTTAAAATATTTAAATCATGACTCAACTAAACTTTCAAAAATACAGCATTTATGTGATAACAAGAAATTATGAGTACTGCCTAGTATTGCATGATATAGTTATTTTGTGCATGTTAATGATATCATGGCTATAATTTTAAGAAAGAAAGATTTTTAGATATGCATATGGTAATATTTGTGTATGCAATGATGTGAAGTGTTGGATTTTCTTCAAAATAATTTGAGCCAGGAAGGAAAGATAGGGATTAAAAGGAGAAAGAATGGCTGAATTTGATGATTATGAAATCTTTGGGATATGTACATGGAAGTTCATTAACCTAATCTTTTTCTGTATGTATGTGATTGAAATTTTCCATAACAAAATGTTAAAATACAATTTTCTAAAGTAAATTTTAAATGGTCTTTCACACAAATTATTTTGATGGATGCAAATTATTGACAGCATTAATAATATAATCTCAAGTAATATTTGACACATCAAATTTTGCCATCAAATATTCAAATCTTTAAAAGATGATATAATAAAATACTTCTTATAGTGAGTTTTCTTTTTCTTGTCTCTGACACTTTAGAGGTGGCTTTCAGTCCAAAGACATTGGGACAGCCCTGTTTCATGCCAGTCAAGAGCCAGTGGTAAATCTGACTGGAGAAACTGCAGGAATAGGACACTGAATGACTAGACACTGTGACGAGAACAACTTTGTGAAATGGAGAAGAGAAAAAACCTTGTTGTGTAACAATTTACTTGAAATACCACTGCACTTGCACACTAAGGTTTATGATGCTGCTGCTGCTGCTAAGTCGCTTCAGTCATGTCCAACTCTGTGCGACCCATAGACGGCAGCCCACCAGGCTCCGCAGTCCCTGAGATTCTCCAGGCAAGAACACTGGAGTGGGTTGCCATTTCCTGCTCCAATGCAGGAAAGTGAAAAGTGAAAGTGAAGTCGCTCAGTCGTGTCCGACTCTTAGCGACCCCATGGACTACAGCCTACCAGGCTCCTCCATCCTTAGGATTTCCCAGGCAAGAGTACTGGAGTGGGGTGCCACTGCCTTCTCCTAAGGTTTATGATAACATTATGTAAAATGAAAACTTGAAAACAAAATGAACTTCAATGTGATTCTGGAGGACATGGCTGTGTAGTGCCAGACCATGCATATAGCACATAAATTAAATTGAGATAAATAAGAATCAGCAAATGAAATGAGTTTCTGAATACAATTTGTCTTCCTATCTCTCTATATATCTTTAATAGTGTACAATCTCACAGGTTCTCTCTCTCTCACAATAGGTTCTAGTTTAACTGATGTAAAAAACTAATGGCAGTTCTCAGCAATAGATTTTACTGGGTGAGCAGAAAAGAGGGCCAGCATGGGAGCAGATAAGGAATAATCATAATGTATCTTTATAACATATTTTTGCTATTCTTGCTAAGAAAGAAGTAGTGGTTGCTGAAATGAACTGTGGTTTTGGAGAAGACTCTTGAGAGTCTCTTGGACTTCAAGAAGATCCAACCAGTCCATTCTAAAGGAGATCTGCCCTGGGATTTCTTTGGAAGGAATGATCCTAAAGCTGAAACTCCAGTACTTTGGCCACCTCATGAGAAGAGTTGACTCATTGGAAAAGACTCTGATGCTGGTAGGGATTGGGGGCAAGAGGAGAAGGGGTCGCCGGAGGAGGAGATGGCTGGATGGCATCACTGACTTGGTGGACGTGAGTCTGAGTGAACTCCGGGAATTAGTGATGGACAGGGAGCCCTGGCATGCTGCGATTCATGGGGTCGTGAAGAGTCGGGCACGACTGAGCGAATGAACTGAATTGAAGTACTATCAGAAAGAGAATTCATGAAAAGATTATGAATTAAACACTCATTTAGTCCTAAGACTACGTTTAGAGAACCTCCTTAAGGTTTTCCTTAGTAGGTCAGACTTTTCACATGGCAACTTAGATGTTTAAGGAACAAGACAAAACCTGTCCATGTTCTTAAAGGCTGGACCTGGAACCATCATTGGGTAACACTCACTGCATTTTGTTGATTGAAGCAGTCAGAGGCCACCCCCAGATTGAAAAAGAGGGATATTCTAAATTCTTGATAGAGAAACATAAAAAAAAAAAAAAAAGTGAGCTCCTTATTTATTTAGTCCATCATAGAAAGAAAAAGGAAGGAGAATTTTCTTTAAAAATTGACTTGCAAGGCAAGATTTTGAAAACAGGAAATTCAGAATTATTAACTTGAGATTCTGTGATGTAGAGACCTTAAAAACTGAGAGAATTATTGCTGCTGTAGGGAATTCTGCCTTATGTTGGCACACAGCTGAATTCCTGTTCAAAAATTGCTCCCAAGGGAATTTTACTTTACTCAAAAGTCAACCCTTCTGTGGGGCAAATCACATCCTTTGACTGGGTGATGTGGGGTACAAAGACCTGGGATTCTTGCATTCAATTTGGAATGATGCTCCAGAGTTTCCTGTGGAACTTCTTAGTAACTCAATTTCTCCCTCTGTGCACATCTGCTTTCTTCTTTTTTCATTGGAGTACCCTACAAAAATATATACTTACACAAAACTGAGTTATGACGCTTACTATGCAAAAATTTGTAATTCAAAAAATGTAAGTTTTATTATTTGTTTTTTAACACAAAAGATTCTGTATACTTATACTTTTGATTTACTAATCAAATCAGTCATAAGAGCTTTATTTGAAATATGATGCATGTAGTTATTTTAATTATTTTAAAAATATTTTCATAAAAAGCATTTAATGACCAAAAGTCTTAACTTTGGACTGAATGGCAGTTCACTGTTTTTAGAGAGATTTTTTTTTTTAATAAATTCTACAATCAAACGTTTCCTCCTCTGAAGTTCAAACACATTATAATGTCATTATTTATAAACCTCTGCTAATTCACTGTTTATTTTAGAGGAATTGGGGCTTATCTGAAAACAAAATCCCTACAGTCAAGCAGCTTAAAAGTACAAAAGAGGAAAGGCAATCAGAACTGCAGGGGGGCTGCAAATCACATTGATTTTAAGATTAAAGATATGACATAGAATGAGTCAAAAGTAATGCAAATTTCATGCCAAGATCAACCAAAACAAAGTTATTATGTTCAGTTCACAAAACTATAGCTTTTATAATTATTTTCCTTCTTTTTCTTCACCTGCTTTATCTGTTCCTAGGCCTTAAAAAGTGCGGACAGGCTGTGAGGCCGCACATATTGACACAAAGTATTTTGTGCCCAGGGCAGAACGATTAGAATCATTATATTTGAATTTTTCAATACAAATCCTTCTACCCAGTGACTCTCTTTTTATACAACTGACCTCATTTTCCAGAGAAGTCAAGTATGCCGGGGTCCAGCCCCGGCAGATCCAGGGAATTCGAAGGGTGGACGGCGTCGGCGTGGAAAGACTTGTTTATTTATTAAAGTAAGATTAGATTAAGAAATTATAGTGTAGTAAGAAGATTAAGTGGAGGAAGAGGGCTGAATAGCCTGGTTTACGCGGAAGGCCAATAAAATTCCAGACAAGGAATTTGCACCATCTACGTTGGGCCACCGCGCCCGCTTGAATATCTAAGGGTGCCTCGCCTTAAGTTCCCTTTCTCGCGGATCTTAACAGCCGGGGCAAGTAAGTAGACCTGGTGAGCCTCCGCGCTCCAGGTGGAAATTCAGCCCGAAATTAAAGTAAAGAGCAGAGAGAGGGAAAGAGAGAGAAGAAGAAAGAGAGAGAGACACGGGGGGAGCCAGAGTGCCAAGAAACCAGGCTGGGAGACTAGTTAGAGAAGCTGGTCCAAGAAGCTGGCCCCGGGCCCCCGGTCCCTGGCCCCGGGAAGCTGGCCCCTGGAGCTGGCCCCATCCTTTATTGTTCAGAAGGCCTTTTATACTTTTTGATAAAACACAGAGATCAATGGGTAACACAAGATTATGTAGCGTTCGCAGCTCAAGCTCTTTCTATACATCATTTGGCATACAAAAGGTCTCAGGTGATTTACATTATCTTCTGGCCAAGAGGCTTGTTAACACTTTTTGGCTCTCTTCCTTAATGAATGTTAATCTTGTTTCCCCTGAAGTGTTTTTCTTTAATCTACATCTCCTTAAAGCATTAACATTAAAGTTACATCTCTATAGAACAAAGGTGCAGTGGGACACAACAAAGAGGGTACTTAACTCAAAGATCTAATGTTGCTAACACAAGGTCTACTACTTGTTTTTCTAACTATATCTACAACTAAAGGATGTGAAAATTTGGCAGCAAATATTGACTCAACAAATGAAACCTTTAATCAGTCCTATTCTAAAGATTTTGACTCCTCGGAAGCTCCTACATTCCTAGGATGTTTTAAGCTTCCTGTGCCTCCTGCGGTCAGGAGGCCTCAAACAATCACACGCGCAGCTGTAGGAGTCCTGCAGGCAGGCTAGAAAGCCATCAGAGGAGTATTTGGATTGAAACACTCTTTCAAATGCAGAAGACTAAAGCCCTGAATTGACTTTTTCCAGAAAATGTCAGAAGAGTGGAAAAGCAGAGCACAAAAGCCGGCAGATTTTTGTTGGGGTACATGCTTAGGAATTTCCAGAGGGGTCCCTGAAGTCTGAGCACGCCTTGCGTATGTCAGCTTCCTTCCTCATGACCTTGTCACGGGCGGGATTCCTCACACTGGCTCCCAGCACAAGTAGAACGTTTTACTCTCCTCTGAACCTGCCCCATTCTTTCACCATTAGTATTTCTATTTTCTTTGAGTGTGCATGCTAATTCGCTTCATTCATGTCCCACTCTTTGCAACCCTATGGACTGTATCCTGACCGGTTCCTCTGTTCATTGGATTCTCCAGGCAAGAATACTAAAGTGGATTGCCATTTCCTTCTCCAGGGGATCTTCCAGAGCCAAGGTTCAGACCTGAGTCTCTTATGTCTCCTGCATTGGCAGGCGGGTTCTTTACCGCTAGGGCCATCCGGGAAGCTTTACTTCCTTCATACAGATACAGACTTTTGATACAGACTTTTCTCAATGTTAAGGCCACTATTGCTATTGACACACTCTCTCTTCATCAACTTTTCATCTCTCTTTTTTTTTTAACTTCACACATCCTTAATATATTAAAAAAATAAAACTAATAAGCTTACATTTGTATTTTCAGTCTTACCTCTCTTCTGAAACCCAGTTCCTCTTGGTAAGATGTGTCTAGAGAATTTCCACTAAATGTTACACCATTTTTCACCAATCAACATGCTGAAACTTATCTTCAGCTTTCTACCGTGAACTATAAATTAATTACTCCTTATTGTTATATCAATTTTAATAACATCATCTTTCTTATACTTTCTCATATTTTAAATCTAGCATTTTCTTTAGTAAATTCCCTTCTCTCAACATATAGCATGAAATCAGATTTTATTATCAAGACTGCCTGGTCCTTGTTTAGTTTTTTACTTACTGTAATCTAGGTTCTTATAAACTCGTGCCTGGAGTGTTAAATTTGATTCATTCAACACTATTAGTTGAACCCCAATAATATTCCAGGCTCTATACTCAGAACTGGGAAAACAGTTCTTTCAAACACAGATAGAGGCCTGAAATCAAGTATCTTACCTTCTCCAAGAAGAGAAGCAGCTATGGTAACACAGCACATGCTGGCAACTAAGGATGCAAAGAAGTGAGAAATTTTCTGATTTATTCTTACTTTCTTATTCTTTAATGCTCTCAGAATATCCATAAATATGTAATCTGCTTTCTAACCAGAATACAATAGGTGTCAAAAGTAATGAAGAAGATAAAAGTAAAGAAAATGACAATTAGATAACATTAACTACATGACAATGACAGCTTATTAGTAAGTACTTTAGATCATGCTAGGCATATTTTTTGAAGAGTAGCTCAGATAATAGTTTATCAATGTAAATAATTACTGGAGGAACATTTTTCTTAAAATTAAAATGCTTTCTTTTCATTTATCCAGAATCATTGCAACTAATCAGATACCATATTATACAATATGCTATTGTTTTGAAACAATTTTATGGATATTTGATTTTTTAGGAATTACTATCTTTTCATTTGATCTCACTTAAAGTTCTTTGAGGGAGCCATTTTCATTCATATTTCTGTGTCTTAAGTGCTAATTCACTACTTTGTATTTAATATCATTTTATATATAAATATGTGCATGTGTGCTCAGTGCTCAGTCACTTCAGTCATGTCCGTCTCTCTGCGACCCCATGGACCATGGCCCACCAGGCTCCTCTGTCCATGGGATTCTCCAGGCAAGAACACTAGAGTGGGTTGCCATTTCCTTCTCCAGAGATAAAGTATGAAGTGAGTGAAGTGAGTGAAGTGAAGTCGTTCAGTGGTGTCTGACTCTTTGCGACCCCATGGATTTTAACCTACCAGGCTCCTCCATCCATGGGATTTTCCAGGCAAGAGTACTGAAGTGGGTAGCCATTTCCTTCTCCAAAATATGTACATATATATGTTATTTTCTTTCTCAGACATTTTAGTTATATCATTCTTCCAATCTAAAATCCCAATTCCTTTGAACTCTTCTAAATGGGTAACTTCTAAAATGGAATCATAGCAGATGCACTATTGTTCACTATTTCTACAAAATTTTATCAAAACTCTTCAGAAGTAGGATTAAAAATCTTAAAGGAAGAACTGCAAATTTTGAACTTTTATAGAGAGATGTCATTGTAAGTCATTTTTTTCAAGTACCGTTATTTAGATATAGCAAAGTATGTTCAGCTTGATAGATGGATCTCAAGTTATCTTGTTCATCTTGCCATGTGTTTATGGTGAATGTTGTTCTGCATATCACGTCCGCTGTTCAAAAGCTTTTGTTAAAATGCATACTGCTGCTTCCACAGAGTTCTGAGGATTCCCAGGACAGCCTGTGTGCCTTAGATTCTGGCACCAGCAAACCATTATTTGAGTTAATTAGATAATTGTTTTCCCAAAGACTGCTTTGCAAAGAAAAAGTGAAGTCACTAAGGTAGCTTCTTCTTCTTTTTTTTTTTAAATCTCTATACTGCTATAAGTTATTAATTACGGTTCAAATAATTTGAAATTTCTGACTATGTCTTACTAAGGAGAAAATTCCTACAGTGAAGAATTGGCCAATTATTCCTATATTTCACATCAAACCTTTTTTTATATTTTATAGTTGGAGGGATACTAGCTTCTTTTCTAAAGAATATTATCTGTGTCAAGAAGACATGTTTTTGAATTACCCACATGAATATGCTTGCAAAGAAATTTGGGAATAATATGGTCTACAAATTGTATCTCAAAAGAAATCAAGGGTAATGTTTAGACCATATATATATATATATATATATATATATATCACATATATGAACTTTTATAATCTCATATCAGTATTTTGAATTGATAATGATTTAATTTTCTTCCCTCAAATTCTCGGCTGGCTCATATAAATTCCTATTCATCATTTAATTATTCAATAACTTCTAAATGTGATTAAAAATCATTTTCAAATATATTCTCCCCAATTAGTTCTTTTTACAATATTCACATTCCAGCCAAACCAGTTTTTATTCCCATAAGTGGAATAAATTATAACAACTTTGTACCACAACAAGTTCTCTTCCCAGGTTTACACATGCCCTCATTTTCATAATATACTTATCATTCAGTGCCCAATACCCAACTAAAAACAGTCTCTGTAAAGTCTTTCCTGAAACATTACCCCATGACAAATTCATCTTTCCTCTATAGTACCATATTATATATAAAATACCAGAGAGACTTGTCTGAATACATCTCAAGTAAAGAATGATGAAATAGAATTTGAGGAGATAGTGTATATGAAGAAGAAAGAACTTGATGAAAGACTTGATTTGGCTTTCATGATGAAGCTTTATTTGGATGAGATCATGGCAAATTTATAAGATGTAAGGAATAGCTTCCTACTTTTGCATTCCAGTCCCCTATCATGAAAAGGACAACTTTTTTGGGTGTTAGTTCTAAAAGGCCTTGCATGTCTTCATAAAACCATTCAGCTTCAGCTTCTTCAGCATTACTGGTTGGGGCATAGACTTGGATTACTCTGATATTGAATGGTTTGCCTTGGAAATGAACAGAGATCATTCTGTCGTTTTTGAGATTACATCCAAGTACTGCATTTTGGACTCTTTTGTTGACCATGATGGCTACTCCATTTCTTCTGAGGGATTCCTGCCCACAGTAGTAATGGTTATCTGAGTTAAATTCCTAGAATGTCGACTTTCACTCTTGCCATCTCTTGTTTGACCACTTCCAATTTGCCTTGATTCCTGGACCTGACATTCCAGATTCCTATGCAATATTGCTCTTTACAGCATCGAATCTTGCTTCTATCACCAGTCACATCCACAACTGGGTATTGTTATTGCTTTGGCTCCATCCCTTCATTCTTTCTGGAGTTATTTCTCCACTGATCTCTAGTAGCATATTGGGCACCTAATGACCTGGGGAGTTCTTTTGGTATCCTATCATTTTGCTAATACTGTTCATGGGGTTCTCAAGGCAAGAATATTGAAGTGGCTTGCCATTCCCTTCTCCAGTGGACCACGCTCTGTCAGACCTCTCCACCATGACCTGCCCGTCTTGGGTTGCCCCACAGGCATGGCTTGGTTTCATTGAGTTAAACAAGGCTGTGGTCCTACTGTGATTAGATTGATTAGTTTTCTGTGAGTGTGGTTTCAGTGTGTCCACACTCTGATGCCCTCTTGAAGCACCTACCATCTTACTTGGGTTTGTCTTACCTTGGGCGTGGGGTATCTCTTCAAGGCTGCTCCAGCAAAGCACATCCACTGCTCCTTACCTTGGACAAGGGGTATCTCCTTTCCGCCACTATTCCTGACCTTCAACAAGGTATGGCTCCTTTAGGCCCTCCTGCGCCTGCACAGCCACCGCTCCTCGGAATGCTCCTCCTGGCCGCCAGCCCTGGCCTTGGGCGTGGATGGCTCCTCCCAGCTGCCGCCCTTGGCCTCAGGGTCGGGGTGGCTCAGGGTCACTGCCCTTGGCCTCGGGTGTGAGGTGGCTTCTCCCGGCCACCCCTGACCTTGAACTCAGGGTGTCTCCTTCTGTGAAAAGTAGGAAGTCAAGAAACACCTGGAGTAACAGGCAAATTTGGCCTTGAAATGCAGAATGAAGCAGGGCAAAGACTAATAGAGTTTTGCCAAGAAAATGCACTGGTCATAGCAAACACCTTCTTCCAACAACACAAGAGAAGACTTTACACATGGACATCACCAGATGGTCAACACTGATATCAGATTCATTATATTCTATGCAGCCAACGATGGAGAAGCTCTATACAGTCAACAAAAACCAGACCAGGAGCTGACTGTGGCTCAGATCATGAACTCCTTATTGCCAAATTCAGACTCAAATTGAAGAAAGTAGGGAAAACCGCTAGATCATTCAGGTATGACCTAAATCAAATCCCTTATGATTATACAGTGGAAGTGAGAAATAGGTTTAAGGGCCTAGATCTGATAGGTAGAGTGCCTAATGAACTATGGAATGAGGTTTGTGACATTGTACAGGAGACAGGGATCAAGACCATCCCTATGGGAAAAAAATGCAAAAAAGCAAAATGGCTCTCTGGGGAGGCCTTACAAATAGCTGTAAAATGAAGAGAGGCAAAAAGCAAAGGAGAAAAATAAAGATATAAGCATCTGAATGCAGAGTTCCAAAGAATAGCAGGAAGAGATAAGAAAGCCTTCTTCAGCAATCAATGCAAAGAAATAGAGGAAAAGAACAGAATGGGAAAGACTAGAGATCTCTTCAAGAAAATTAGAGATACAAAGGGAGCATTTCATGCAAAGATGGGCTTGATAAGGGACAGAAATGGTATGGACCTTACAGAAGCAGAAGATATTAAGAAGAGGTGGCAAGAATACACGGAAGAACTGTACAAAAAAGATCTACACGACCCAGATAATCATGATGATGTGATCACTCTTCTAGAGCCAGACATCTTGGAAAGTGAAGTCAACGGGGCCTTAGAAAGCATCACTACGAACAAAGCTAGTGGAGGTGATGGAATTCCAATTGAGCTGTTTCAAATCCTGAAAGATGATGTTGTCAAAGTGCTACACATATTATGCCAGCAAATTTGGAAAATGCTGCAGTGGCCACAGGACTGGAAAAGGTCAGTTTTCATTCCAATTCCAAAGAAAGGCAATGCCAAAGAATGGTCAAACTATCACACAATTGCACTCATCTCACACACTAGTAAAGTAATGCTCAAACTTCTGAAAGCCAGGCTTCAGCAATACGTGAACTGTGAACTTCCAGATGTTCAAGCTGGTTTTAGAAAAGGCAGAGGAACCAGAGATCAAATTGCCAACATCTGCTGGATCATGGAGAAAGCAAGAGAGTTCCAGAAAAACATATATTTCTGCTTTATTGACTATGCCAAAGCCTTTGATTGTGTGGATCACAATAAACTGTGGACAATTCTGAAAGAGATGGGAATACCAGACCACCTGATCTGCTTCTTGAGAAATCTGTATGCAAGTCAGGAAGCAACAGTTAGAACTGGACATGGAACAACAGACTGGTTCCAAATAGGAAAAGGAGAACATTAACACTGTATATTGTCATCCTGCTTATTTAAACTATATGCAGAGTGCATGATGAGAAACGCTGGACTTGAAGAAACACAAGCTGGAATCAAGATTGCCGGGAGAAATACCAATAACCTCAGATATGCACATGACACCACCCTTATGGCAGAAAGTAAAGAGGAGCTAAAAAGCCTCTTGATGAAAGTGAAAGAGGATAGCAGAAAAGTTGGCATAAAGCTCAACATTCAGAAAACAAAGATTATGGCATCTGTTCCCATCACTTCATGGGAAATAGATAGGGAAACAGTGGAAACAGTGTCAGACTTTTTTTTTTTTTTGGGGGGGGGGCTCCAAAATCACTGCAGATGGTGATTACAGCCATGAAATTAAAAGATGATTACTCCTTGGAAGAAAAGTTATGACTAACCCTGATAGCATATTCAAAAGCAGAGACATTACTTTCCTGACTAAGGTCCGTCTAGTCAAGGCTATGGTTTTTCCTGTGGTCATGTATGGATGTGAGATTTGGACTGTGAAGAAAGCTGAGTGCTGAAGAATTGATGCTTTTGAACTGTGGTGTCGGAGAAGACGCTTGAGAGTCCCTTGGACTGCAAGGAGATCCAACCAGCCCATTCTGAAGGAGATCAACCCTGGGATTTCTTTGGAAGGAATGTTGCTAAAGCTGAAACTCCAGTACCTTGGCCATCATGCGAAGAGTTGACTCATTGTAAAAGACTCTGATGCTGGGAGGAATTAGGGGCAGGAGGAGAAGGGGATGACCGATGATGAGATGGCTGGATGACATCACGGACTTGATGGACGTGAGTCTGAGTGAACTCTGGGAGTTGGTGATGAACATGGAGGCCTGATGTACTGTGATTCATGGGGTCGAAAAGAGTCGGACATGACTGAGCGACTGAACTGAACTCTACTGAGCTGAAGGCATAGCTGGAGAAGTAATTAAGAGATTTCATAGAGAATTCTGTATAAAGGAATATGAAAGCTCTGAACAAATTAATGAGGAGAATAATATAATAAAATTGGCAGTTTGGGAGGTCTCTATAATTATACTGTAAAAAATGAGCTGGAAATTAATAAATGCATCACTAGAACTATGAGAAGTGGTAGTGATGATGAAGAAAATGCCAGGAATTTGTAAATCTGTAGGCTGTGATTTGGAAAATAATTTGATTTGTAGAATTTGACAACAGTAGTATACATGTGAGGGAGAGAGAGAAGAAAAAGATAGAGATGTCTACATATCTCTATTGGGCAATTAGTGTCACATTCTAAGATACAGATTACTGTGCCCAAAGTAGAAGGATAATTTTAAGTTGATGAGTTTAGTAAATGTTGTATTAATTTTAAAATGTTTGTTCTAGATCAAAGTGAATATTTCTAGAATACTTACTTTTTGAATATGCATAATGTGCACATGGGATATATGTGTAGAGAAAGAGATCTAGAGAAAGAACTGTAAGGAAGTAATTCCATTATATATAGAAAACATATAAGAATATATATATATATATATATGAATACTTGTATATTAAGATAGTTAATACTATAATACTATATGAATACATATACACATGTATAAGTAAAGGCATTGCTCTTAAAATGTAGTTAATCCAATTAATCTCAAATTAAATAGGGAAAAAGAAATCTATGTAGGAGAGTTTCTCGGAAAATTATTTCTTTTTTTTTTTTCAGACTGTAACAATTATATTTTCAAAATTGTAATTAGGCATTACCAAATAAAGTAATAAACAACTCTTAATTTAGAGTGCAAAATAAAAGCACCTTATTTTCAAGGTGCAAAAGCAAGAAAATACAACATAAACTTATCCACATTTTTAAATAGTTGTCTGTGTGATGAGTAAATGCCATTTAAAAACATTTTCAATAGAAAAATGATTTATAAACCAGTTTACAAAAGATCAAAAAAAATCAAGGTTTAACACCAACTTTAACTATAAATAACTAAAAAGAAAATTGTCCTCTCTTCTGTTTTTGCTTCAACATTTATGTCTTCTGCTCTTTGCCTTTTGGAGAAAACATTGCATTGTAAGGCTGCCGTCTTTTTGGACGAGGACAAGGATCAAGGTCTTCTTTAATGTAACCTCTTTCCATACATGTCTGAGTAGAAGGAAAACCAACTTCCCAGAAATTCTCTGGTGTGTTAGGTGGAATGTAGCGAAATCGGTGTCTTGAGCAGGAAGTCGACTTCTTTTCTCTTTCTTCTGCTGGAAAATCTGCATAATAAATTTCACATTCCTTACATGTGCGTCCAAGCAATTTTCTTCTCTCTTCTTTTTTCCGAACCACCTCAATATGAGGAAAATTTTGTAATTCAGTCTCTCTTTCATCACCTTTAAAATATGGCTCCACAAATGCTTTCTGTTTGACTTTATCTTGTTTATCACCAGGAGTGTTTTTTTTTTGTTTTTGTTTTTGTTTTTGTTTTTGTTTTTTGTAGTAGTTGACAATTCCTTCTCTTCATCTGCTGCCTGCGGGAAGCTCTCTGCCAAACAGGACTCATATTCTTCATGTGTCGTCCGATCAAACATATCTTCCAAGCTATCATTCATCTTTCTTTCTCCATTTGGACTCTCTTCTCCCTTCTGCTCTTGCTTCTTCAGTTTTAAGAGCATGGTTTCACTAACCAATGTACAGTCTATGTCCACTGTCTCTCCTGCTAATCTTGACTGACTGCCATCCTTTGTATCATCTACAGTAACATCCATTTTATACTGAGAAAGTTCTGCTCCTGGATCTATACTCCACTGGATATTTTCAAAGGATACATCTTGGTTGTTTTGTAGAGATTTTGTTTTAGCAATTCTACATGGATTTAACTGAAGAACTGATGCAACTTCACATGCTCCACGGACTGATCTGGTTTTCATCTTTATAGGCCCATGAGAACCAGCACCCTTTGTGTCATCAAAAAGATTCTCTGTCTCCAAAATTTCACATGGACGAAGAGGGATTTTAAATACTGGGTTTTCTTCCTTTATTTGTAACAGTGTTTTATTATCTGGAGATTTACTCAAGGACTGGAAAAGGGACTCCTGTAAAACAAGGTTCTTCCAGGGAGTCTTTGGTTAGCCCACAGCTTCCTCTCAAGGCCTTGCGGCTTGAGGAAGAGTCCCTTGGAATGGGCTTCAGAGCCTCATAGAGAGTCACTTGCCTAAATCTGATTTTAGAGTTCTCACTTCCTTGGCTTTTCTCTTGACGTTGGATAGCTGAAAATCGATCAGACAGATCCAGAGGTTTATCCATCACGTAGTCTCCATTCATGGAAGAATGACTATCCAGTGGAAAAGGAAAAGCATTTTCTTTATCAAAGGAGTCTTGGGGACAGATTACTTCATCTTCACTTTCTTCCTCAATTTTCTTCCTTTTGGTTCTGCCTCCCAGTGACTTCAGTGGTACCACATATTTATCTGTATCAGTATCTTTAATGTGATCAATACTATCCTGCTCACTTACAGGTTCACTTGTATTTTTATTTATAAGTATCTGCTTATTAGAAGATGACTGACTAGGGATCTTGTTCACTTCAGTCCCAAGAAGATGATGTGTGATAAGGGCTCCATCTTCAGATTTTGATCTAGGTTTCTCTGGTCCAGAAGCAGAAGTATTGCTGAGGGGCACGGTTTTCAGATGGGTTTTTTTCCCCAGTCTCTAAAAGAGAAGGGGACAAACTTGTATTCAAACCTAAACTACTTTTCACGTTAGAGGGAGCTCCAAATACAGGAGATGATACTCGAGCAGTCAATTCTTCTTGAAGTGGAGTCTTTGAATCTGAAAACCTTAAATTATCTTCACTATTTCTTCTACATTCCTCAAAAGCTTGTTTTTTGTGATCTCCTTCCAGACAGTGGTAGAGCTCATCACCAAGAGGGCTCCGAGGGCCTCGAGATTCAGATTCTTCTTGAATACAAAGTCCAAGTGTTTCAGCAACTACTGTAGCTAAATTATCAGGAGGATAACTGCTTTTTCCATGTGGTTTAGCCACTGGAGCTTGACTCTGATCACAAGTGTCAGCCACTAGAATTTCACTTTCCTGAGGTTTATGTTGTGGATGAGCTGAAGACTTTGGTACTGTTCTCAATTCATGTGCACAGCCAGAGTGCTCCAGTTTAGCACGTGTTTGCTCTATATATCGGACACGGAGGTTCTCCTTTCTTCGTAGCCGATTAGTGCCAGAAAATGAAAAGGTTGTTATTGGTGAATCTGGAATAACATCTTCCTCAGATTCAAGATCAGTTGCTTTATGTGGTTGATCATTCTCAATTTTCTGCTGCAGCTGTTCAGAAAGCTTTTTATTTTCTTCCTGTAGAGTGTTCTTTTCATTCATAAGCTCTGTGATAAGTTTAAGATTCTGCTGCCGAATATTTTCAAACTCTTGTTGCTTCTTCCGCATATGTTCTTCAGTTACTGCACAGCGATCACATAATCCTGCTCTTAATCGATCTTCTAACACTTTAATGGTTTCATGAAGGACTTTCTGTTGCTCTCTCAGCTGTTGATTTCTGGTGAAGAATTCTTCTAGTCTTTGTGTATCTAAAATTCGTTCCTTTTTCAGTTTGGTTACTTTCACTTGTAAACCTTGTACTTCCTTATCATGATACTCCTTCAGTTTTGTCCAAAGATCCTTGAAATCATTAGATACATCTGCAGAACTAGGCCTTCCATAACTGGTTCCTGAGAGGTTCATCTTGCTTAATATGCTCCACCCTTCTACTGGTTAATGTTTCCTGACCTTTTCTGTTACATTATATAAGTCTGAAGTTGCCTTTAGCCAGTTGAAATATAGCTTACAAGATGGCCTCGAGATTCTCCAAAGCCCCCAGCTGGGAAGCAGACACGCTGTGAGACTGGAAAGTCTTAGACGGCCGTTTGCTTTTCTCCTCGCTCCCTGACTAAACCTACCAAACTGGCGGCGGCCAAGCCGCCCCCTCGGGGCAGCCCGCGCTTTCCCGGGCTGGGGGCGGGCCCGGGAAAATTATTTCTAAGACTGAAATTAAAAGCTATACCAAACTTATAAAACCTTATACATTTTATTAATTGAATTTGATTGCAAAAAAAACTATAAACTTATTCCAATCTTTTATGAGTTGTTATAAAAATCAGACAGAAGCAATTTCAGTTATAGAAATATATGCAGAAGTTATTCAATTTTTAGAATGATAAAACCAGCAATATATATAAACAAAATAAATTATCATGCCACAATATTTGTTCGGATACCTCTCACCCAGAGACTAATGATGTCTTGCTGCTGCTACTGCTGCTAAGTCAATTCAGTCGTGTCAGACTCTGTGTGACCCCATAGACGGAGCCCACCAGACTCCCCTGCCCCTGGGATTATCCAGGCAAGAAACTGGAGTGGGTTGCCATTTCCTTCTCCAATGCATGAAAGTGAAAAGTGAAATTGAAGTCACTCAGTCGTGTCTGACTCTCAGCGACCCCATGGACTGCAGCCTACCAGGCTCCTCCGTCCATGGGATTTTCCAGGCAGGAGTACTAGAGTGGGGTGCCATTAAGACATCTTAGCATTAGAAAATATATAAAGGCTTTATGATTTTCTCTTTTACAGATTAAATATTTGGGGAATCCGTCTTGTCCAGAACTACTACACATATGACATATATGTAACAGATGTATATAATAATTATATATTGAACACAATTAAATTATATACACACACGTAGTATAATGTGTTTTACATGTAAAATATTATATATGCAATGTAGATGATGCATTTTATATGATTATATATGATATATTCAGTTCAGTTCAGTCGCTCAGTCATGTCCGACTCTTTGAGACCCCATGAATCCCAGCATGCCACGCTTCCCTGTTCATCACCATCTCCCAGAGTTCACTCAGACTCACGTCCCTCAAGTCTGTAATGCCATTCAGCCATCTCATCCTGGGTCGTCCCCTTCTCCTCCTGCCCCCAAATCCTCCCAGCATCAGTTTTTTCCAATGAGTCAACTCTTCGCATGAGGTGGCCAAAGTACTGGAGTCTCAGCTTTAGCATCATTCCTCCCAAAGAAATCCCAGGGTCTATCTCCTTCAGAATGGACTGATTGGATCTCCTTGCAGTCCAAGGGACTCTCAAGAGTCTTCTCCAACACCACAGTTCAAAAGCATCAATTTTTCGGTGCTCAGCCTTCTTCACAGTCCAAATCTCACATCCATACATGACCACAGGAAAAACCATAGCCTTGACTAGATGGACCTTAGTCGGCAAAGTAATGTCTCTGCTTTTGAACATACTATCTAGGTTGGTCAAAACTTTTCTTCCAAGGAGAAAGTGTCTTTTAATTTCATGTCTGCAATCACCATCTGCAGTGATTTTGGAGCCCCCAAAAATAAAGTCTGACACTATTTCCACTGTTTCCCCATCTATTTCCCATGAAGTGATGGGACCAGATGCCATAATCTTTGCTTTCTGAATGTTGAGCTTTAAGCCAACTTTTTCACTCTCCTCTTTCACTTTCATCAAGAGGCTTTTCAGCTCCTCTTTACTTTCTGCCATAAGGGTGGTGTCATGTGCATATCTGAGGTTATTGATATTTCTCCCAGCATTCTTGATTCCAGCTTGTGTTTCTTCCAGTCCAGTGTTTCTCATCATGTACTCTGCATAGAAGTTAAATAAGCAGGGTGACAATATGCATCCTTGAATTACTCCTTTTCCTATTTGGAACCAGTCGGTTGTTTCATGTCCAGTTCTAACTGTTGCTTCCTGGCCTGCATACAGATTTCTCAAGAGGCAGGTCAGGTGGTCTGGTATTCCCATCTCTTTCAGAATCTTCCACAGTTTATTGTGATCCACATAGTCAGAAGCTTTGGCATAGTCAATAAAGCAGAAATAGATGTTTTTCTGGAACTCTCTTGCTTTTTCCCTGATCCAGTGGATGTTGGCAATTTGATCTCTGGTTCCTCTGCCTTTTCTAAAACCAGCTTGAACATCAGGGAGTTCACAGTTCATGTATTGCTGAGGCCTGGCTTGGAGAATTTTGATCATTACTTTACTAGCGTGTGAGATGAGTGCACTTGTGTGGTAGTTTGAGCATTCTTTGGCATTGCCTTTCTTTGGAATTGGAATGAAAACTGACCTTTTCCAGTCCTGTGGCCACTGCTGCATTTTCCAAATTTGCTGGCATATTGAGTGCAGCACTTTCACAGAATCATCTTTCAGGATTTGAAACAGCTCAACTGGAACTCCATCACCTCCACTAGCTTCGTTTGTAGTGATGCTTTCTAAGGCCCCGTTGACTTCACTTCCCAAGATGTCTGGCTCTAGATGAGTGATCACATCATCATGATTATCTGGGTCGTGAAGATCTTTTTTGTACAGTTCTTCTGTGTTTTCTTGCCACCTCTTCTTAATATCTTCTGCTTCTGTTAGATCTATACCATTTCTGTCCTTTATCGAGCCCATCTTTGCATGAAATTTTCCCTTGGTATCTCTAATTTTCTTGATGTGATCTCTAGTCTTTCCCAATCTGTTGTTTTCCTCTTTTTCTTTGCATTGATGTTATAAAAAGTACATAATATTGTGCAATGTATTTATATGTAATGCATATTGTATATGTTATATACTGTGTACATGCATTTTTAATTGCTTCATGGCTATCTAACTTATTTTAATTTTTTCAGTTTTGCTGAGATAAAATTTATAATGGCATTTTGTGTTTGTTATAGTCAAAATAATTTGACTTACATATGTTGTAAAATGATTATCATAATACATTATTTCTGTTCATCCTCTAAGTGCAAGAAAAAAGAAAGAAAAATATTTTTCCTATGATGTGAACCCTTAGTATTTATTCTCTCCAGAATTATTGTTTTTGTTCAGTTGTTCAATCACTAAGTCATGTCCTACTCATTGTGATCTTATTAACTTCAGCACACCAGGCTTCCCTGTCCTTCACTACCTTCCAGAGTTTGCTCAAACTCGCATATACCAGAAAGCAGTGCTGATCAGCACCAGAGATGTTACCTTCTCCATTTCCGACCTGTACTGGTTCACCCCTCCTTACGCATTCACCCCTCCTTAGACAACCTGATGGTCTTGCACTCCCAGGAGGTCACCATATTGAGGCCAAACTTACTGCAGACATCCAGTCAACATAGTGTGCTGCAGCCCAGAACTCCTGAGCTCAAGGGATCCTCCAGCCTCAGCGTCCTGGGTAGCTGGAATTACAGGCATGAGATTTTACACAACAAAGGAAACTATAAGCAAGATGAAAGGACAGCCTTCAGAATAGGAGAAAATAATAGCAAATGAAACAACTGACAAAGAATTAATATCCAAAATATATAAGCAGCTCATGCAGCTCAATACCAGAAAAGCAAACAATCCAATGAAAAAATGGGCAAAAGACCGATACAGAAATCTCTCCAAATAAGATGTACAGATGGTTATTAAACACATGAAAAGATGTTCAACATCACTTACTATTAGAGAAATGCAAATCAAAACTACAATGAGGTATTAATTTTACAGTGGTCAGAATGCCCATCATCAAAGAGTCTATAAACAATAAATGCTGGAAAGGGTGTAAGGAAAAGGGAACCCTTTTACACTGTTGCTGGGAATGCAAATTGGTATAGCCACTATGGGGAACAGTGTGGAGATTTCTTAAAAGACTCGAAACAGAACTGACAATATGACCCAGCAATCCCACTGCTGGGCATACACACTGAGGAAACCAGAATGGAAAGAGACACATGTACCCCAATGTTCATTGCAGCACTATAAACAACAGCTAGAACATGGAAGCAACCTAGATGGCCATCAGCAGATGAATGGATAAGGAAGTTGTGGTACTCTACACAATAGAATATTACCCAGCTATAAAAAGGAATACGTTTGAGTCCATTTTAATGAGGTGGATGAACCTGGAGACTATTATACAAAGCAACATCAGAAAAAGAAAGACAAATACTGTATATTAACACATATATATGGAATTTAGAAAGATAGCACCAATGATCCTACATGCAGGGCAGCAAAGGAGACACAGATACAAGAACAGACTTTTGAACTCTGTTGGAGAAGGCGAGGGTGGGATAATTTGAGAGAACAGCACCAAAACATGTGCATTACCATATGTAATGTAGAAGACCAGTGCAAGTTTGATGTGTAAAGCAAGGCACCCAAAGATTGTGTTCTGGGACAATCCAGAAGGATAAGGTATGGAGGGAAATGGGAGGGGTGGGAATAGGGGAGACACATGTACACCTGTGACCAATTCATGTTTATGTATGGCAAAAACCATCACAATATTGTAAAGCAATTATCCTCCAACTAAAATAAATTAATTGCAAAAAAAAAGAAGTGCTAAATATGGTCATCCTCTTGTACATTACTTTCCTAGTACTTATTTATCTTATAACTGGAATTTTGTACCTTTTTTTCACCTTCATTTAATTCCTTCTCCTTCCGTGCCCTGCATCTGGTAACAATACATCTTATCTCTTGCCACAAGTCTATTTATTTCATTCTTTAAAAAAAAAAAAAAAGAAAGAAAGAAAAAACTTCTACACACAAGAGTACTGATAAAGTATTTGTCTTTTTCTGACTTCTTTCATTAAGTATGACACCCTCAAAGTCAAAACATTTTGTCACAAGCAACAGGATTTCCTTTTTATGGTTGAATAATGTTTCATTCCATAATACTCCACATTTTCTTTAATGGTTCTTCTGTCTATAGATGCTTTGGATTTTTAGTTTTTGTTTGTTTGTTTGCTTTGTTTTCATTTCTTGGCTATTGAAAATATTGCTGCTTTGAAAATGGAAGTGCAGATATCTCTTTGACACAATGTTTTTCTTTCCTTTAGATATATTTCTAGAATTGGAGTTACTGGATCATCTGACATTTATATATATATATATATATATATATATATAATTTTTGAGGAAACTATATTTTCCTTGGTGTTTGTACCAATTTACAATCCCACCAATAGTGAAAGGATTTTCTTTTCTACACAGCCACATCACTATTTGTTATCACTTATCTGCTTGATGATAGTTCATGGCAACTTCTAAAACAAAATATTATATTTGAAAATAGATAAGAAAGAATTAATTTATTTCACTAGTAATTTCTCAGTCCCAAAAGATGTGGAGTTAGAATTAAATAAAATAAAGTGAGAAGGCAATTTAGGATACCAGCAGGGTGGAATATCAGATTAAACTCTCTCCCATTTTAATTCTGAGTATACCTTCCTGTAGAGGAAGATATAAGAGACACCTTCACTTGAATTTGATTTGACACTGTATATTCCCCTAAAAGCAAGTTTAATATTTAATCTGAATAATCTTTTGGTGCCTGACAGAAGCAGACCTATGCATCATTTGGATGAATGTAAATTTGAAGCAGACATTTACTTCTTTACAACACGGAATAATAAAGATCAAATTTAACAACCTACCTTTAAAAAAACCTAAAACATAATTAAAATATGCAAAATAATGGTTTTACAGACATTGGATATTAGGTAGGGAAGACAGTGATCATTGAGAGATAGGACACACACACATGCATGCACACACAATGTGAAACTTGCAATTGCCCAAGGTTACTGCCTGGAGGGTTTTCAGGCTACAAAATGGGAAGATTCCAAGACAGCTGATCTTCTCACTAAGGTGATTAGATGAGATGGATATATGCAAAGGCCAAGATTAGATTTCATAGTGGTGAGTTTCAAAGAAAAGAGCATTAGAAATAAAGCTCCAGAGATGTGAGGAGGGCTCTCCTTGTGTCTGCAGCTGAGTAGAGCATATGTATATGAGAAAATTACTACACTCTGAGGAAATAACTCAAAACAATTAGAGCAAACAAACTCCAAAGCACACATAGGGAATATTATAGCTCCTTTTTACCTCAACCAGTGTGCTAAATCTTATAAATCAAGGATTATTGGGCAGAATACTCTATAGATTATTTTTGTTCTTGTTTCATCATCCAGCCATGTCTGACTCTTTGTGACCTGGACGGCAGCACACCTGGACTCCCTGTCCTTCACCATCTCCCAGAATTTGCCCAAGTTCATGTTCATTGAGTTGGTGATACCATCCAGTCATCTCATCCTCTGAAGCCCTCTCCTACTTCGGCCCTCAATTTTTCCGAGCATCAAGGACTTTTCCAATTAGTCGTCTGTTTGCATCAGATGACAAAAATACTGGAGCTTCAGCTTCAGAATCAGTCCTTCCAGTGAATATTCAGGTTTGATTTCCCTTGAAATGGACTGATTTGATCTCCTTGTTGTCCAAGGGACTTTCAGGAGTCTTCTCCAGCACCACAGTTTGAAGGCATCAGTTCTTTGGTGTTCTGCCTTCTTTACGGTCCAGCTCTCACATCTACACGTGACCACTGGGAAGACCATAACCTTGACAATATGTACTTTTGTTGGCAGAGTAATGTCTGTACTTTTCAACATACTGCCTAGGTTTGTTGTAGCTTTCCTGCCCAAATCCAATCGTCTTCTGATTTCACTGGTGGGAGTCACTGTCTGCAATGATTTTGGAGCCCAAGAAAAGGAAATCTGTCACTACTTTCACCATTTCCCCTTCTGTTTGCCATGCAGTCATGGGGCTGGATGCCATGATGTTAGGTTTTCTTTTTCTTTGTTCTTATTTTTTTAATATTTAGTTGCAAGCCAGCATTTTCACTCTCCTCCTTCACCTTCATCAAAATGCTCTTTAGTTTCTCTTCACTTTCTGCCATTAGAGTGGTATCATCCTCATATCTGAGGATGTTGATGTTTCTCCCGCCTATCTTGATTCCAGCTTGTAACTCATCCAGCCGGCCATTTCTCATGATGCGCTCAGTATATAGGTTAAACAAACAGTGACATCAGACAGCACTGTTGTACTCCTTACTTGATATTGAACCAACCAGTGGTTCCATACAGGATTCTAACTGCTGCTTCCTGACACTCCTGTTTCTCAGGAGACAGTTAAGATGATTTCCCAGGCTCCCCTAATGGCTCAGATGGCAAAGAGAATTGACTCAGTGCTTAATTGCTCAGTCATGTCTGACTCTTTGCAACCCTTTTGACTGTATCCCACCAGGCTCCTCTGTCCATGGGATTTTCAGGAAAGAACACTGGAGAGGGTTGTCATTTCCTTTTCCAATTGACTCAGTAGTTGGGTGATATTAGCCCTAAACTAAACTTGCTCAGCTCTGCCTGAGAAATATTAAAATAACAAATTAGACATCCTGAATGGTACCTGGAAAGAGGGGGAAAAAAAAAAAGAGTGACAATGCTGGTGAAATTTGAATAACTTCTATAGTTTAGTTAATAATATTTTACAAATATTATAATTTAAATTTTGATAATTGCACTGTAATTACATAATATGTTAGTAGAAAATGAGTTAGAGCTAAACAGGACTTCTCCTTAGTAACACTGCAAGTCTTTTGTGCATCTAAAATCATGTCTAAATAAAAGTTAACAATGACAATAACAAAAAGATAAGAAGGAAGTATATTATTCCTAAGTAATTAAGCTATATTTCTTAACAATCCTCAATAATGCTTACAGAAACACAAAAATATTTTACATCTAAGAAAGTAAAAAGAAAAAAAAAGACCACCAGGCATGCAAATAAGTAGAAAAGTACCCAAAAAATAACTTATACTGAGAAGAAAAAGTAATAGATTGAAAGAGATATTCAGAAGTTTTACAACTAGAATTATTAGACAAAAACATTAACAGTTGTTATATCTCTATATTCTACAAGTTTAAGAACAAAGGAGAAAATTAAATGTAAAGATAGAAAAATTACCCAGTTCAAACTTTAGGAATTAAAAACTCTCTTACATTAGTTCTCTTACATATCATCATCTTTTCCTTACCATAATATGCTTGCTAAATATTTTCACATCATGATATACATTGATTTTTTCAACAAAGTACATGGTCCCCATGTAAAAAAAAAAACTATTTTACATACTTCTGCTATAAGAGAATATGCCATAGACTGACTGGCTTAAACAACAAGGATTTATTAATCACAATTCTGGAGGACAGGAAATCCAAGAGCAAAATAATGGTAGATTTTTTGCTTGGCCAATGCACATCTGGTTCATAGATGACTATCATTTCTCACTGTATTCTCACATGGTAGAAAGGAGCAAGTGAGCTCCCTCGGGTATCTTTTAAAAGTGATGTGAGCATTATCATGAGAGTTCCATGTTCATGACCTTATCACTTCCTGAAGACCCTTCCTCCAAACACTATCACAGTATGAATTAGACTTCAGAACATGAATTTTAATTTCTTAAAGTCCATAAAGTACTTTCAGTCCATAGCAAAAACTGAAATTTGTCAGATGGAAAATATACTGAAGGTAATTAATAGCTGATGAGATATTGCAAAAGAAAAGATTATTGTTCTTGAATACACAGCAAGAAACAACCCCAAAGGGAAACCAGAGAAAAATATAGCAAAAAAAAAATGTTAACAGAATATCAGTGAGTGAACCAAAACATGCAAGCAAGCAGCTTAATAAATATGTTATGTGAAGGAGGACAGAAAAAAACCCACAAAGATAGCAGCAAAATCAAAGCAGTTCAAAAAATAAGAAAAAAATGACATTGAGAGATATTATAATCTAATTCCTCAGAACTAATGATTAACAATCTAAACAATGGCTAAAATAGTGCAGGACAGGGTAGAAGGAAGGGGAATGCATAATGTATAGAGTCAAAGAGATAATAATTATAGTTAACTCCTGATTGCAAACAATACAAACCAGAAGACAATGGAACAAAATCTTTAAAGTGATGAAAAAAAAGCAACAACAACAGAAATCTGTCAACCTTGAATTCTGTACACAGTTAAAATATATTTGAATAGAGGAAGTATTTCCAGTAATACATCTTCAGATGTGTGAAATCCAGAGGAAATAATCTCCAGCAGAATCACAGTTTAAGAAATAGTAAAGTTTTTAGGAAGAAAGAAAACTGATAAAAGTGAAAATCAGAATAAAGAAGAACAAAACAAAATGGTTACTATGTGGTTACCAAAAAAAAATTTTAAATATATAATTTAAATTTCTTTAAGAGACAATTGGCTAACTACTAAAGCAAAATTAGTAATAGTGTAATATGAGGTTTATAAAAATGTTTACTTGAAACATATGACAATAAAAGCATACTGTGGTAAAGCAGATGGGGGGCATACACACAATGGAATATTATTCAACTATAAAAATGAACAAAACAATGCCATTTGCAGCCACATAGTGGACCTAGAGATTATCATTCAAAGTGAAGTAGGTCAGATGAAGAAAGGTAAATATTACATGATATCACATATATGAGGATTCTTAAAAAATGATACAAATGAAATTATTTTCAAAATAGAAAGAGACAGCCTTCAAAACAAACTTAAATTATCTCTTCTTTGGATAGATGTCTATTTAGATTTTCTGTTCATTTTTGCTTTTATTTTTTAATATTGAGTTGTATGACCTGTTTCTATATTTTTAAGGTTAATCCCTTGTTGGCTGCTTAATTTTCAAATATTTTCTCCCATTCTGTGGTTGTCCTTTCACTTTGTTTTTGATTTCCCTTGCTGTGCAAAAGCTTTTAAGTTTAATTAAGTCCCATTTGTTTATTTTTATTTTTCTTATTCTAGGAGGTGAATCAAAAAATATCTTGTGGTGACTTATATCAAAGAGTATTCTGCCAATGTTTTCCTAGAAGAGTTTTATAGTGTCTGGCCTTATGTTTAGATATTTAATCAATTTTGAGTTTATTTTTGTGTGTGGTGTTAGGGAGTACTCTCATTTGATTCTTCTGCCTGTAGCTGTCTAATTTTCCCAGCACCACTTATAGAAGAGACACGGCCAAAGAGAACATTAAGAGTCTCAGTTTCATTCATTAGAGAAATATAAATCAAAACTGCAATAAGGCATCACTTCACATTGATTTGAATGGCTACCATGAAAGAATATTCAAATAATAAATGCTGGGGAGGGTGTGGAAAAAGGAGAACCCTCCTATACTATTGGTGGGGATGTAAATCGGTACTGCCACTATGGAGAACTGTATGGGGTTTCTTACAAAACAAAAATACAACTACCATATGACCCAGAAATCCCACTTCTGAGCATATACCTGGAGAAAATCATAATTCCAAAAGATACATGCACTCTAGTGTTTATTGTGGCACTATTTACAATAACCAAGATGTGGAAGCAACCTATATGTCCTTCAACAGGGGAATAGATAAAGAAGATGTAGTATATATATGGGGTTTCCTGGGTGGCTCAGTTGGTAAGGAATCCACCTGCAATGCAGGAGACCCCAGTTTAATTCCTGGGTTGTGACATTCCCTTGGAGAAGGAATAGGCTACTCAGTTCAGTATTCTTGGGCTTCCCTCATGGCTTACATGGTAAAAAATCCTGCTGCAGTGCAGGAGGCCTGAGTTCCATCCCTAGGTTGGTAAGATCCCCTGAAGGAGGGCATGGCAACCCACTCCCATATTCTTGCCTGGAGAATCCCCATGGACAGAGAAGCCTGGTGGGCTGCAGTCCGTAGAGTTACAATGAGTTGGACACAACTGAGCAACTAAACACAGCACAGCACACAGTACATAAATACAATGGAATATCACTCATCCATGAAAAGAACAAAATAATAACATTTGAAACAACATGGATGTACATAGAGATTGTCATACTGAATGAGGTAAGTCAGATAGAGAAAAATAACATGTCTCATGATATCATCCACATATAGAATCTAAAAAAAAAAAAAAGGTACAAATGATTTTTTTACAAAGCAGAAGTAGAATCACTGATGTAGAAAACAGAATTTGGTTACCAAGGGATAAGGAGGAGGGGGATAAATTGGGAGATTGGGAAAGACATATACACTTTGCTATATATAAAATAGATAACCAATAAGAACCTAATGTATAGCACTGGGAGCTCTACTTAATATTGTGTAATGGCCATTATGGGAATCTTAAAATAATAGAGTGGATATATGTCACCTATAACTGATCCACTTTGCTGTAAGCCTGGAATTATCACAAAATTGTAAACAACTATATCTCAATAAAAATTAAGAAAAAAGTATGGCTACCACAGGGGAAATGTGGGGGAGAATGAGAAATTGGCAGTCTGGGATAAATATATACATACTATTATATATATATACATATATATATACACACACACACAAACACAATATTCTGTAATTGCCTATAAGGGAAAAAACACTGAAACAAAGGATATATGCATACATAAAACTATCTATGTGTGTGTATGTATATATATATATATATATATATATATATATATATATATATATATCAGTTCAGTTCAGTCGCTCAGTCGTGTCCGACTCTTTGTGACCCCATGAATCGCAGCACGCTAGGCCTCCCTGTCCATCATCAACTCCCAGAGTTCACTCAGACTCACTCACATCAAGTCGCTGATGCCATCCAGCCATCTCATCCTCTGTCATCCCCTTCTCCTCGTGCCCCCAATCCCTCCCAGCATCAGAGTTTTTTCCAGTGAGTCAACTCTTCGCGTGAAGTGACCAAAGTACTGGAGTTTCAGCCTTAGCCTCAGTCCTTCCAAAAAACACTCAGGGCTGATCTCCTTTAGAATGGACTGGTTGGATCACTTTGCAGCCCAAGGGACTCTCAAGAGTCTTCTCCAACACCACAGTTCAAAAGCATAAGTTCTTCAGCGCTCAGCTTTCTTCACAGTCCAACGCTCACATGCATACATCTTCACATCCATACAAAACCATAGCCTTGACTAGACAGACCTTTGTTTGCAAAGTAATGCCTCTGCTTTTGAATATGCTATGAAGGTTGGTCACAACTTTCCTTCCAAGGAGTAAGCGTCTTTTAATTTCATGGCTGCAGTCACCACCTGCAGTAATTTTGGAGCCCAGAAAAATTAAGTCTGACACTGTTTCCACTCTTTCCCCATCTATTTCCCATGAAGTGATGGGACTAGATGCCATGATCTTCGTTTTCTGAATGTTGAGCTTTAAGCCAACTTTTTCACTCTCCTCTTTCACTTTCACCAAGAGACCTTTTAGTTCCTCTTCACTTTCTGCCATAAGGGTGCTGTCATACACATAACTGAGGTTATTGATATTTCTCCCAGCAATCTTTATTCCAGCTTGTGCTTCTTCTAGCCCAGTGTTTCTCATGGTGTACTCTGCATATAAGTTAAATAAGTAGAGTGGCAATATACAGCCTTGACACATTCTTTTTCCTATATGACTGAATTACTTTGCTGTATGCCTGAAACTAACATTATAAATCAATTATGCTTCAATATAAAAGTTAAAATAAAAAATGAAACTATTTAAATTCTTACTCCATGTGTGAAGTAGCATAATATTACTTGATGGTAGATTTTCAGTTAAAGATGTTTGTTAGAAACACTTCAGGAACCACTGGATCAATAAAGCAAATGTTTTAACTCAATTACCCAATAGATGACATGACATAATGTTACAAAAGCAAACATTTAATCAAAATCCAAAGAAGAAAATCATAATGACAAAGAATTGGGCTAATGGAAAGCAAATGAGATCATATATTAGATTTAAATTCAGTCATATCAATAATAACATTAAATGTAAGTCAGTGGTGGTGGTGGTTTAGTCACTAAGTCATGTTTGATTCTTCCAACTCCATGGACTGTAGCCTGTCAAACTCCTCTGTCCATGGGATTTCCCAGGCAAGAATACTGGAGTGGGTCTGCCCTTTCTCCAGGGATATATACATGATCTAATAATTAAATGGGAGAGAGAGAATCTAATTCCATTTTACAAAGCAAAAACAAAAAATCCAAAGCCAAACTATCAAGACAGTAGAAATTCACTTAAATATAAAAAGAAACACAAATTAGGGAAAAGAAAGAAAACAAACTAGCCATGGAAATGCCAATCAAAAGGAAAAGTGAAATGACTACATTGATACTAAAAAAAAAAAAAAGTGAATTTCAAAGAAAATAACGTTACTAAGGAAAAAAAGGTCTTTTAAATATGATGCTGGAGTCAGTTCATCTAAAGGACAAAATCATGAATATCTATGTACCTAGTAACAGAGATTTAAGATAAGTTGAAACAATAAATATTTAAGGGAAAAGAGTCTTATCTACCACTTTCATCAAATACTTTAACACGTTTTACTAACTAAGTAATAGAAGAGGTGAAGAGAAAATCAATAAGTATATAGTAAATTTGAATAAGACTATCAATCAATCTGAACTAAATATCATCTGTAATATATTTCACCCAACAACAATAAAGTATACATCCCCTTCAACATTTAGAACATTTCCCAGGATATGGTTGACTATAAAAGGGTCTCAATAAATTTAAAATAATTTCAGTCCTGCAAAGTGTGCTGTTTGACCATAATTAGAAAGTTATGGTTAGAAATTAGTAACAGAAAATTATTTGAAAATTTTCCAAATATTTCAAACTAAATAAAATGCTTCTAAAATAACCCACATATAAAAATAAAATTTATAAAAAAATTAAAATATATTATGAACTGAATAAAGAGGAAAATAAAACATCAGTTCAGTACAGCCGCTCACTATTGTCTGATTCTGTGACCCCATGAACTTCAGCATGCTAGGCCTCCCTGTCCATCACCAACGCCCAGAGTTCACTTAAACTCACATCCATTCAGTCAGTGATGCCATCCAGCCATCTCCTCCTCTGGCGTCCCCTTCTCCTCCTGCCCACAATCCCTTCCAGCATCAGAGTCTTTTCCAAAGAGTCAACTCTTTGCAGGAGGTGGCCAAAGTAATGGAGTTTCAGCTTTAGCATCATTCCTTCCAAAGAACACCCAGGGCTGATCTCCTTCAGAATGGACTGGTTGGATCTCCTTGTAGTCCAAGGGACTCTCAAGAGTCTTCTCCAACACCACAGTTCAAAAGCATCAATTCTTCGGCGCTCAGCTTTCTTCACAGTCCAACTCTCACACCCATACATGACCACTGGAAAAAAAACATAGCCTTGACTAGACAGACCTTTGCTGGCAAAGTAATGTCTCTGCTTTTGAATATGCTATCTAGGATGGTCATAACTTTCTTCCAAGGAGTAAGCATCTTTTAATTTCATGGCTGCAGTCACCATCTGCAGTGATTTTGGAGCCCCAAAAAATAAAGTCTGACACAGTTTCCACTGTTTCTCCAAATATTTTCCATAAATGACGGGACCAGATGCCATGATCTTAGTTTTCTGAATGTTGAGATTTAAGCCAACTTTTTCACTCTCCTCTTTCACATTCATCAAGAGGCCTTTTAGTTCCTCTTCACTTTCTACCATAAGAATGGTGTCATCTGCATACCTGAGGTTATTGATATTTCTCCCGGCAATCTTGATTCCAGCTTGTGCTTCTTCCAGCCCAGCGTTTTTCATGATGTACTCTGCAAGTTAGTTAAACAAACAGAGTGACAATATACAGCCTTGATGTACTCCTTTTCCTATTTGGAACCAGTTTGTTGTCCCATGTCCAGTTCTAACTGTTGCTTCCTGTCCTGCATATAGGTTTCTCAAAAGGCAGGTCATGGTCTGACATTCCCATCCCTTTAAGAATTTTCCACTGCTTATTGCTATCTACTCAGTCAAAAGCTTTGGTATAGTCAATAAAGAAGAAACAAACGTTTTTCTGGAACTCTCTTGCTTTTTCGATGATCCAGATGATGTTGGCAATTTGATCTCTGGTTCCTCTGCATTTTCTAAATCCAGCTTGAACATCTGGAAGTTCATAATTCATGTATTGCTGAAGCCTGGCTTAGAGAATTTTGAGAATTACTTTACTAACCTGTAGAATGAGTGCAATTGTGTGGTAGTTTGAGCATTCTTTGGCATTGCTTTTCTTTGGGATTGGAATGAAAACTGAACTTTTCCAGTCCTGTTGCCACTGCTGAGTTTTCCAAATCTGCTGCCAGATTGAGTGCAGCAGTTTCACCGCATCATCTTCTAGAATTTGAAATAGCTCCACTGGAATTCCATCACCTCCACTAGCTTTGTTTGTAGTGATGCTTTCTAAGGCCCACTTGACATCACATTCCAGGAAGTCTGGCTCTAGGTGATGATCTCACCATCATGGTTATCTGGTTCATGAAGGTCTTTCTGGCATAGTTTTTCTGAGTGTCCTTGCCACTTCTTCTTAATATCTTCTGCTTCTGTTAGGTCCATAGCATTTTGTTCTTTATTGTGTCCATCTTTGCATGAAATATTCCCTTGGTATCTCTAATTTTCTTGAAGAGATCTCTAGTCTTTCCCATTCTGTTGTTTACTCATTGCATTGATCACTGAGGAAGGCTTTCTTATCTCTTCTTGCTATTCTTTGGAACTCTGTATTCAGATGCTTAAATCTTTCCTTTTCTCCTTTGCTTTTCACTTCTCTTCTTTTCACAGCTACTTGTAAGGCCTCCCAAGACAGCCATTTTGCTTTTTTGCATTTCTTTTCCATGGGGATGGTCTTGATCCCTGTCTCCTGTGCAATGTCACGAACCTCATTCCATAGGTCATCAGGCACTCTATCTATCAGATCTAGCACCTTAAATCTATTTCTCACTTCCACTCTATACTCATAAGGGATTTAATTTAGGTCATAGCTGAATGGTCTAGTGGTTTTCCCTACTTTCTTCAACTTAAGTCGGAATATGGCAATAAGGTGCTCATGATCTGAGCCACAGTCAGCTCCTGGTCTTGTTTTTGCTGACTGTATAGAGCTTCTCCATCTTTGGCTGCAAAGAATATAATCTCTCTGATTTTGGTGTAGACCATCTGGTGATATCCATGTGTAGAGTCTTCTCTTGTGTTTTTGGAAGAGGGTGTTTGCTTTGACCAGTGCATTCTTTTGGCAAAACTATATTAGCCGTTGCCCTGCTTCATTTCGTATTCCAAGGTCAAATTTGCCTGTTACCCTAGGTGTTTCTTGACTTCCTACTTTTGCATTCCAGTCCCCTATAATGAAAAGGACATCTTTTTTGGGTCTGAAAGGTCTTGTAGGTCTTCATAGACCCCTTCAACTTCAGCTTCTTCAGCATTACTGGTTGGGGCATAGACTTGGATTACTGTGATATTGAATGATTTGCCTTGGAAACGAACAGAGATCATTCTGTTGTTTTTGAGATTACATCCAAGTACTGCATTTCAGACTCTTTTGTTGACCATGATGGCTACTCCATTTCTTCTGAGGGATTCCTGCCCACAGTAGTAGATATAATGGTCATCTAGTTAAATTCACCCATTCCAGTCCATTTTAGTTCACTGATTCCTAGAATGTCGATGTTCACTCTTGCCATCTCTTGTTTGACTACTTCCAATTTGCCTTGATTCATGGACCTGATATTCCAGGATCCTATGCACTATTGCTCTTTACAGCATTGGACCTTGCTTCTGTCACCAGTCACATCCATAGCTGGGTATTGTTTTTGCTTTGGCTCTATCCCTTCATTCTTTCTGGAGTTATTTCTCCACTGATCTCCAGTAGCATATTGGGAATCTACCAACCAGGGGAGTTCCTTTTTCAGTATCTTATCATTTTACACTTTCATACTGTTCATGGTGTTCTCAAGGCAAAAATAATGAAGTCATTTGCCACTCCCTTCTCCAGTGGATCACATTCTGTCAGACCTCTCCATCATGACCTGCCAGTCTTGGGTGGCCCCAAAGGGCATGGCTTAGTTTTATTGAGTTGGACAAGGCTGTGGTCCGTGTAATTAGATTGACTAGGTTTCTGTGATTATGGTTTCAGTGTGTCTGCCTCCCGATGCCCTTTCACAATGCCTACCATCTTACTTGGGTTTCTCTTACCTTGGACGTGGGGTATGTCTTCATGGCTGCTCCTGCAAAGTGCAGCTGCTGCTCCTTACCTTGGATGAGGGGTATCTCCTCACTGCCACCCCTCCTGACCTTGAATGTGGAGTAGCTCCTCTATGGCCTCCTGCTTATTGGCCCCCAAAACAGACTCATAGATTAAAGAAAAAAAAATAGAAATCCCAGAAGTAAATCTACATACTTATTGTCAATGAAGCTATGGCAATAGAAACAAGAATATATCAATACAATGGTGAAAATAGTCTCATCAGTAATTGGTGCATATAGAATTTCTTAAAAACTGTAAGTAGAGTTATCAGGAGGTTCCCAGTTTGCTCAGTGGTAAAGAAAACATCTGCCAATGCTGGAGACTTGGGTTCAGTCACTAAGTGGGAAGATCCCCTGAGGAAGGGAAGGCAAACCACTCCAGTATTCTTGCCTGGGAAATCCAGGAGAAATCTGGTGGGCTATAGTCCATGGGGTTGGAAAAAGTCAGACATGACTTAGAGACTAAACACCAAGAATTATCATGTGCTCTGGTAATCTCACTTTTGGTCATATGTCCAGATAGATGAAAATCTAATTTTAAAGGATGTATGGACCCCAATATTCACAGCAGTGTTATTTGCAGTAGCCAATACATGGAAGCAATATAAATGTCTATTGACAGATGAATAGATAAAGAATATGAAGTATGTGACTGAGTTACTTCACTTTCATTTTTCACTGTTATGCATTGGAGAAGGAAATGGCAACCTACTCCAGTGTTCTTGCCTGGAGAATCCCAGGGATGGGGTAGCCTGTTGGGCTGCCGTCTATGGGGTTGCACAGAGTTGGACATGACTGAAGCGACTTAGCAGCAGCAGCAGGAGTACATATATACAATGGAACAGTACCCAGACATAGAAAAGAATAATACTATCTGCAGCAGCATGGATGAACCTAAAGATTATCATATTAAGTGAAGTAACTCAGACAGAAAAAGACAAATAGGATACAGTACCAGTTATATGTGGAACCTAAAGAAAAAGATACAAATGAACTTTACTACAAAACAAAAATAGATTAACAGACATAGGAAAAAAAGAACTTATTTTTACCAAGGGGGAAGGAGGACAGAGATAAATTAGGAAATTGATATTAACAGATACATTACTATATATGAAATAGACAACAAGAACCTAACATATAGCATAGGAACCTAACATATAACAAGATATATTCAATATCTTTTAATAACCTCTAGTGGAAAAGAATCTGCAAAGAATATCTATATTACTATATATATATATATAGATATATATATATATATAGATATGTAAGTATACTATATATATACATATAAAATTTATATATTTATGCATGTAAAGCAGAATCACTTTGCTGTATGCCAGAAACATTGTAAGTCATCTATACCTCAAAAAAAAAAAAAAGAGAGAAGAAGAAGAAGAAGAAAATAAAATGACAGCAAATTGGATCCAAAAATATAGGAAAATTATAATGCATGATTGGCAAATGTTCACCACAATTTGCAAATTTTGTTTAACATTAAAAATTCAAAGTAATTCACCTATTACAAAATTTTTAAAATTTGACTATATGGTTTCAGTCATTTGAATTGATGTAGAATATCATTTGATAATATTCAACATCTATTTTGTACACAAAACTTTAAGGAAACTATGAAGAGAAAACAACTTCTTCAGCCTGATAAATGGGATCTACAAAAAACCTAGAACTGGAATCACATTTAGTGGTAAAACATTGTATATTCTACTGCTAAGACCAAGATCAAGGCAAGGATACTTCCATTCAATATTTTACTGGAGGTTCCAGCCAATGCAGAAAGTCTGTGTGCACACATACAAAAAGTACATGGATGTGAATAGAAGGATAGATGATAAATAGGTAGATAAATGGTAAATATATAGGTATGTTATCTAATATACTTCAACAAGTATATTGATAATATATTTGTCATTTTTTTCTCATGACATTTATGCAGTAGAGAATATTTGCATGAGTTTCAATATTTCCAAATGGTACTCTAGTTACTTTTCTGTATTGTGTTTCCTAATCTGAATTAGTCTGAAAGCAAATAATCCTGATTTATATTAACATATACTTTAAAATTCTTTGAAATTATATATGTGATCTTACTTCTAGTAAAAGATATGTAAATATAGATGAACATTTTCTCAACCTTAGTTTGTAGATACTACCTAATACCTACTTCAATTGGAAGTTTCTGAACATACATGATATAATTTAAAAACATTAAAAAAATCTATATAAACTGAACTCTTTTTGAAAAGAGAGAACAGAAATAGTAAATTAAATAAATCCATAACATTTATCAGGGCTTCCCTCATAGCTCAGTCAGTAAAGAGTCTGCCTGAAATGCCCGCGATCAAGATTCGGTTCCTGAGTCGAGAAGATCCCTTGGAGAAGGAAATGGCAATTCCCTCCAATATTCCTGCCTGGAGAATCCCATGGACAGAGGAGCCTGGCAGGCTACAGTCTATGGGGTCCCAGTTGGACACCACTGAGCGACTAAGTGCTCACATACACATAGCAGTTATGTACTTTCCTTCCTTATTGTACTTGCTGTATATAATATTTCAGCATTAAGAAAAGACAAAGCAAAGCAAATATACCTTTTATGATTTCTTTGGAAACCAAGTCTGAAGTGCCCTTGATAAGCTGTATATTGCCAGTAGGGAGGAAATTTCAGTTGCTAACTACCTGTTGAAAGAGATGTGTGTCAGTTTCTAGGCCTCTTACAATACTCTCAATTGCCCAGAGGAAAAGCGATTAAAACAATACACCCATGAAAGATTCATGCTGATGTATGGCAAAACCAATACAATATTGTAAAGTAAGTAGCTTCCAATTAAAATAAATAAATTTATATTTTTAAAAACCAATATATTTACTCTCCTTTGGAACATGTATGCGTAAGTTTAATTTCAAGAGTAAGGTAATGAATGCCACAATTGAAGTGCTATTTCCTCTTTAGATGTTGCAACTTTTTTGAGTACTAGAGAAATAGCAGACTTATAAGAGCACAGTATCCATGGCAACAGTTGCTTCAAAATTTCACTTTTGCCACACTTGGAAAGGTCATCCGTTGTTTTCATCACTTTGTGGTTCACATTAATTACTTTTAATAGATAAGTTAATAGTCATTAATGATAACTTTCAAGCTTTCCTTTGTTCTCTATTATATAATAATACAAAAACTACTTTATATGTCTTAATTTTACTTTAAACAAATAAATGATGACAATGTTAACATATTCTGTTGAAGGCACTTACTTCTCTCCCAGGTTAATTGCTTTTATTTGGATTATTTGTTTGACCTAACTTAAAATTAGTTTTAATATATCCTTGTGAAGGAGTGGTGGCTGTGTGGGCACAGGACGGCTTAGAGGAGCTACCCCACTTTGAAGGTAAGGAAGGGTGGTGGTGAGGAGATACTCTTCATCCAAGGTAAGAAGCAGCAGCTGTGCTTTGCTGGAGTAGACGTGAAGAGATACACCATGCCCAAGGTAAAAGAAATCCAAGTAAGAAGGTAGGTGTTGCAAAAGGGCATCAGAGGGCAGACACACTGAAATCATACTCACGGAAAACTAGTCAATCTAATTACACTAGGACCACAGCCTTTTCTAACTCAGTGAAACTAGTCCATGCCCATGGGTCAACCCAAGAGGGGCGGGACATGGTGGAGAGGTCTGACAGAATGTGGTCCGCTGGAGAAGGGAATGGCAAAACACTTCAGTATTCTTGCCTTGAGAACCCCATGAACAATATGAAAAGGCAAAATGATAGGATACTGAAAGAGGAACTCCCCAGGTCAGTAGGTGCCCAATATGTTACTGGAGATTAGTGGAGAAATAACTCCAGAAAGAATGAAGGCATGGAACCAAAGCAAAAACAATACCCAGCTGTGGATGTGACTGGTGATAAAAGCAAAGTCCAATGCTGTAAAGAGCAATAGTTCATAGGAACCTGGAATGTCAGGTCCATGAATCAAGGCAAATTGGAAGTGGTCAAACAAGAGATGGCAAGAGTGAACATCGACATTCTAGGAATCAGTGAACTAAAATGTACTAGAATGGGTGAATTTCACTCAAATGACCATTATATCTACTACTGTGGGCAGGAATCCCTTAGAAGAAATGGAGTAGCCGTCATGGTCAACAGAAGAGTCTGAAATGCAGTACTTGGATGCAAGCTCAAAAACGACAGAATGATCTCTGTTCGTCTCCAAGGCAAACCATTTAATATCAGAATAATCCAAGTCTATGCCCATCAGTAACGCTGAAGAAGCTGAAGTTGAAGGAGTCTATGAAGACCTACAAAAACTTTTAGAACTAACACCCAAAAAAGATGTCCTTTTCATTATAGGGGACTGGAATGGAAAAGTAGGAAATCAAGAAACACCTGGAGTAACAGGCAAATTTGGCCTTGGAATGCGGAATGAAGCAGGACAAAGGCTAATATTTATTGAGTTTTGCCAAGAAAATGCACTGGTCATAGCAAACACCCTCTTCCAACAACACAAGAGAAGACTCTGTACATGGACATCACCAGATGATCAACACTGAAATAAGATTCATTATATGCTATGCAGCCAAAGATGGAGAAGCTCTATACAGTCAACAAAAACCAGACCAGGAGCTGACTGTGGCTCAGATCATGAACTCCTTATTGCCAAATTCAGACTTAAATTAAAGAAAGTAGGGAAAAACACTAGCTGTTTCATGTAGGACCTAAATCAAATCCCTTAAGATTATACAGGGGAAGTCAGAAATAGATTTAAGGGCCTAGATCTGATAGATAGAGTGCCTGATGAACTATGGAATGAGGTTCATGACATTGTATAAGAGACAGGGATCAAGACCATCCCCATGGAAAAGAAATGCAAAAAAGCAAAATGGCTGTCTGGGGAGGCCTTACAAATAGCTGTGAAAAGATGAGAGGTGAAAGCAAAGGAGAAAAGGAAAGATATAAGCATCTGAATGCAGAGTTCCAGAGAATAGCAAGAAGAGATAAGAAAGCCTTCTTCAGTGATCAATGCAAAGAAATCGAGGAAAACAACAGAATGGAAAAGACTAGAGATCTCTTCAAGAAAATTAGAGATGCGAAGGGAACATTTCATGCAAAGATGGGCTCGATAAAGTACAGAAATGGAATGGACCTAACAGAAGCAGAAGATATGAAAAGAGGTGGCGAGAATTCACAGAGGAACTGTACAAAAAAGTGTTTCACAACACAGATAATCATGATGGTGTCATCACTCACCTAGAGCCAGACATCCTGGAATGTGAAGTCAAGTGGGCCTTAGAAAGCATCACTACGAACAAAGCTAGTGGAGGTGATGGAATTCCAGTTGAGCTATTTCAAATCCTGAAAGATGATGCTGTGAAAATGTTACACTCAATATGCCAGCAAATTTGGAAAACTCAGCAGTGGCCACAGGACTGGAAAAGGTCAGTTTTCATTCCAACCCCAAAGAAAAACAATGCCAAAGAATGCTCACACTACTGCACAGTTGCACTCATCTCACATACTAGTAATGCAATGCTCAAAATTCTCCAAGCCAGGCTTGAGCAATACGTGGACCACGAACTTCCTGATGTTCAAGATGGTTCTAGAAAGGGCAGATGAACCAGAGATCAAATTACCAACGTCTGCTGGGTCATGGAGAAAGCAAGAGAGTTCCAGAAAAACATCTATTTCTGCCATATTGACTATGCCAAAGCTTTTGACTGTGTGGATCACAATAAACTGTGAAAAATTCTGAAAGAGATGGGAATACCAGACCACCTGACCTGCCTCTTGAGAAACCTATATGAGGTCAGGAAGCAACAGTTAGAACTGGACATGGAACAACAGACTGGTTTCAAATAGGCATAGGAGTATGTCAAGGCTGTTCATTGTCTCCCTGCGTATTTAACCTATATGCAGAGTACATCATGAGAAACATTGGACTGGAATAAACACAAGCTGGAATCAAAATTGCCGAGAGATACATCAATAACCTCAGATATGCAGATGCCACTACCCTTATGGCAGAGACTGAAGAGGAACTAAAAGGCCTCTTATCAAAGTGGAGAGTGGAAAAGTTGGATTAAAGCTCAACATTCAGAAAATGAAGGTCATGGCATATGCTCCCATCACTTCATGGGAAATAGTTGGGGAAACAGTGGAAACAGTGTGTCAGACTTTATTTTGGGGGGCTCAAAAATGGCTGGAGATGTTGATTGCAGCCATTAAATTAAAAGACACTTGCTCCTTGTAAGAAAAGTTATGACCAACCTAGATAGCATATTCAAAAGCAGAGACATTACTCTGTTGACTAAGGTCCATCTAGTCAAGTCTATGGTTTTCCCTGTGGTCATGTATGGATGTAAGAGGTGGACTGTGAAGAAGGCTGAGCACCAAGGAATTGATGCTTTTGAACTTTGGTTTTGGAGAAGACTCTTGAGAGTCCCTTGGACTGCAAGGAGATCCAACCAGTCCATTATGAAAGAGATCAGCCCTGGGATTTCTTTGGAGGGAATGATGCCAAAGCTGAAACTCCAGTACTTTGGCCACCTCATGCGAAGAGTTGACTCATTGGAAAAGACTGATGCTGGGAGGGATTGATGGCAGGAGAAGGGAATGACAGAGGATGAGATGGCTGGATGGCATCACGGACTCAATGGGCGTGAGTCTGAGTGAACCCCAGGAGTTGATGATGTACAGGGAGGCCTGGCGTGCTGCGATTTATAGGGTTGCAAAGAGTTGGACAAGACAGAGCGACTGAACTGAACATGCTTTAATAACTTGTAACTTATTGTCTGAAAATAAAATAACATTACTAAGCTCTTTTAAGATGTTAAAGTATATTGAAAGCTCTAAATTCTAACTCAAAAATCTTCATATTATTCAGAATGAATGAGGCATGAACAAATCATTACTTTCATGGAAAGTTGTTTGCCTTAGGGTTTCTCAAGTGGCGCTAGTGGTAAAGAACCCTCCTGCTACTGCAGGAGAACTAAGAGATGCGGGTCCAAGCTCCGGGTGGGAAAATCTCCTGGAGGAGGGCACTCCAGTATTCTTGCCTGGAGCTTCCCATGGACAAAGCCTAGCAGGCTGCATTCCACAGCATCACAAAGAGTCGGACATGACTAAAGTGACTTGGCAAGCACACACACATGTTTGTCTTCAGTTCAGTTCAGTTCAGTTCAGTCACTCAGTCATGTCCGACTCTTTGTGACCCCATGAATCACAGCACACCAGGCTTCCCTGTCCATCACCATCTCCCAGAGTTCACTCAAACTCACGTCCATTGAGTCAGTGATGCCATCCAGCCATCTCATCCTCTGTCATCCCCTTTTTCTCCTTCCCTGAATCCCTCACTTGCTAATTTTTGACAAGAATATTTTAACTACCATCTATTGAATAATTATTAATCGGTGGATGATTTAATATACCATTTAGGAAATCTAACTCATGCAATCCTCATTACAACCAACCTTGTTAGGTAGATATTTCATCAACATTTTACAGATTAGTAAAATGAATCTTAGAGTAGACAAGAGAAAGTGACAGTGTTAGTGGCTCAGTGAGGTCTGATTCTTTGTGACCCTAGAGTCTGGACTATAGCCCGCCAGACTCCTGTGTTGATGGGAGTCTCCAGGAAGAATGCTGGAGTGGGTATCCATTCCCTTCTCCAGAGGACCTTCCCGACCCAGGGATTGACCCTGGGTCTCCCACATTGCAGAAGGATTCTTTACCATCTGAGCCACCAGGGAAGCCCTTATCAATGTAAAAAAAAAAAAGTCAAAAGTGATGAAACTATGATTTACAACTTTGATTCATAAAGATGATAGAACCAACACCTTTTGCCCTTTTGCTTTCTTTACTCTGTTCCTCTGAGTACTTTTTTTTTTTTTTTTTTTTTTTTTTTTGCTGTCTTGGGTCTTAGTTGTGGCCTGCTGGATCTTTACTGTTACACTTCTCTCTAGTTGTGGCACGCACGCTCCAGACTGCATGGGCTCTCTAGTTGCAGCATGTGGGTTTAGCTGTCTGGAAGCATATGGGACCTTGGTTTTCCAACCAAGGACAGGAATCCATGCATTGGAAGGTGGATTCTTAACAGCTGGACCACTAGGGAAGTCCCTCTCCTGAGTAATCTTTAACTCTTTATTCCTCCTTTCATTTTGACTCTCAATTTCAAAATCTTAATTCAATCTTAGCAATTGTGGCTCATGTTTTAGAATCTGCCTGCAATGCAGGAAACCTTGGTTCAGCCCCTGGGTCAGGATGGTACCCTGGAGAAGGGAATGGCAACCCACTAAAGTATTCTTGCCTGTAGAATTCTAAGGACACATGCCTGTTGGGCTACTGTCCAAGGGGCTGCAAAGAGTTGGACACAACTGAGCAACTAATACTACACAATAATTTTTGTTTTTTACTATGATGATTTCTTTAATATTCTCTACTACTAAATCAGCCTTCATTTCTGTTTCAACTATTGAAGTGTCTTTCTAAATTATGCCAATTATTTATATTTTCTAATTTAACTAACCTATTGTCTACATAGTTTAAGGTCTGTATTGATCTTTTCTCAACACACACACACACACGCAGAAATACACACTTTAATATGTATTTCTTTTAATGTAATAAAAGACAAAGAAAATATCAGGGGTGGGAAAGAAGTTAGCAGAGAATATTATGGTAGAAAAACAGAAATATAAGATGTCAACATAAGGTTTTTGTCTGAAAAAAGGGAAGCATGTTTCATACTTTGAGATACTGTAGCTGTGCATAGATTATTAACATATACTATGATTTATACAAGGATGCTTTGATCTTCTGTTCCTAGACTTAACTATAAAGATTTCTACCTTTTTTTCTGATTTTATTATCCCTATCTTTCTATTCCTTATTTGTGTGTCTATTACAGTCAAGTTATAATATAACCTCATTTCAAATAGACCATTAGCAGAGAGGTGTAGACAAACGAAGGAAAAGAAGGAGGAAGACTAGAAAGCTAATGGAATTACATAATTATTTTATTTTGATTAGAAATAATTAAAATATTAGGTAGCCATTATATTTTCAAAAAGAGAACCTTTCTGAAGGATAGGCAATGACTAGGTATCTGGGGAAAGAAAGTGAAACATTGATAAGTTTATACAAAAAAGGAACCGACACCAATCACTTTCTTCTATGGTAATCAAAAGAGAGATTATTATTGTTCTAGTTAGAATGCAAACATTTGGACATAGGTTTTGGACATAGGGTTTCAATCTCATCTCTTCCTTAGCCTTAACAGTGTTTCCTTTTAGTAATATCAAATTAGATACCAAAGAAAGGAAATTACTAGTACACATTTATTTTCTAATTGTAGATTCCTAAACAGATACTTATTAGAATTTTCTTCAAAAACTCACAGATAATTAAAAAAGCATGTTAAAATAACCATTTTAGTTAATTAAAATTATAGTATAACAACGTCCATAATAGCTATCACAAATTATGTTGAATATTTTTTAATTTATTCTGCAAAAAAAGTAACATTTGGATTTAGCATTTGAAAATTTAAATGTATAATTGTGTGTAATTGCAGTACTGGAAAAATAAATAACTTTAATTGCATTTAAATTTTGGTAAGCATTGTATTTAAAATATTGACATGTTTTAAATAGAATTTTTTAAAAATCTGCCTGTATGAAAGGTACTATAAAATATTCACTTAGGTATATACATGGGAGTAAACAATATTGATTATTCAGAAGTATGGTTATAAAACATATTCTGCCCATGGAGAAATTATTTCATAATTTTCACTTATAAGATTTATTTTGAAGTTTTTCTTTTGTTTGTTTGGTTTGGTTTTCTCCTTTTAGAATGTGTCTGTTTTTTCTTTGAAGTTTTCACATCTTAATTTCTGCTTGTCACTATTCCCTTTATGCCCAGTGTCTTACTACTTCTTTTCTTCTAATCCCCTCACTAACACTGATCATTCACTTCTTTGTTTTCTTGGTGTCTTCTTCAACATTAAATTACTTAGCAAGGGTAGTCACTGACCTGCTGCAAGAAATTACTGTAGGCTTTCAAGAAGTGGTAAGGATAGAAATTATTTTGTTTTCTGACTGCTCCTGTGATTTCAAAGAAATATTTCCAGTAGTATTTTTCTTAAATATTTTGTTTGTGCCCCTATAAAATATCAAATAAAAATAAGAAACTAAAGAAACCTAACCACAGAGATAATAACCTATCCGGGAATAGACTTTCTTGAAATGTACTACCAAAAGAGGCAAAACTGAACTGCCTTTGAAACATATGAATGGACATTTTGACACTTTTTTTAAAATTTTTGTTATCATCTTCATTTTACTAATCCTCACTAGATCAATTGTAAAAAGAATAGTTAGGCGTCGTTGGTAGATAAATTTCTGTTGAGGAAACTGAGACTCACATAATTCTCATACAGTTAGAGCATCTATGTCTATAAAATGGAATTTAGAGTTTTACTGAGATATAATTATTTTTACTTCAAGTTATACTTAAGAATCAGTGGACTAAAATGGATGGGAAGGGGTGGATTTAATTCAGATGACTATTATATCTATAATGTGAGTAAGAATCCATTAGAAGAAATGGAGTAGCTCTCACAGTCAACAAAAAAGAGTCTGAAATGCAGTGCTTGGGTGCAGTCTTAAAAATGACAGAATGATCTCAGTTCATTTCCAAGGCAAACCATTCGACGTCACAATAATTCAAATCTATGCCCCAACCACTGATGCTGAAGAACCTGTAGTTAACTAGTTCTATGAAGACCTACAATACCTATTATAGTTAATGCCATAAAAGATGTCCTTTTCATCACAGTGGACAGGAATGCAAAAGTAGGAAGTCAAGAGGTAACTGAAGTAAAAGGCAAGTTTGGCCTTGGAGTACAAAATGATGCAGGCCAAAGACTAACAGAGCTTTGCCAAGAGAACGCATTGGCCATAGTAAACACCGTTTGCAACAACACAAGAGACGACTCTATACATGGACATCACCAATGGTTAATACCTAAATCAGAATGATTACATTTTTGGCAACCAAAAATGGAGAAGCTGTACACAGTCAGCAAAAAACAAAAGCTGTAGAGCTGACTGTGGCTCAGATTGTCAACTTATTACTGGAAAATTCAAACTCCAATTTAAGAAAACAGAGAAAATACTAAGCCTTTCAGATATGACTTAAATCAAACACCTTATGATTATACAATGGAGGTGACAAATAGGGAAACAATAGAATGGGAAAGACAAAAGATCTCTTCAAGAAAATTGTTGGAAATATCAAGGGAACACTTTATACAAGGATGGGCATGATAAAGGACCAAAACAGTAAAAACCTAACAGAAAAAGATATTAAGAAATGGTGGCAAGAATATACAGAAAAACTATACCAAAAAGGCCACTATGACTGGGATAACCATGATGGCATGGTCACTTACCTAGAAACAGACATCTGGGAGTATGAAGCCAAATGGGCCTTAGGAAGCATTACTGTGAACAATGCTAATAGAGGTAGTGGAATTCCAGTTGAGCTATTTCAAATTCTAAAATGTAATGTCATTAAAGTTCCATACTCAATATGCCAGCAAATTTGAAAAGTTCAACAGTAGCTCAGGACTGGAAAAGGAGTTTTCATTCCAATCCCAAAGAATGGCAATGCCAAAGGATGTTCAAACTACCAGACAAATGTGCTCATTTCCCATGCTAGTGAGGTTATGCTCAAAATCCTTCAAGCTAGCTTTCAGCAGTATATGTACTGAGAACTTCAAGATGTTCAAGATGAATCTTAAAAAGGCAGAGGAACCAGAGATCAATATGCCAACAATTGTTGAATCATTGACAAAGCAAGGGAATTCCAGAAAAAAACCATCTATTTCTGCTTCATTGGCCATAAGAAAGCCTTTGTACAAAAAGTGAAACTGAAAGTCTTAGTTGCTAAATGGTATCTGACTCTTGTGACCTCACTGACTACAGCCCACCAGGCACCTCTGCCCATGGAATTCTCCAGAATTTTCCAAGAATGCTGACGTGGGTTGCCATTTCATTCTTCAGGGGATCCTCCTGACCAAAGGATCAAACCCTGCTCTCCCACATTGGAGGCAGATTCTGTACCATCTGAGCCTGATTATGTGAATCACAGCATATTCTGGAAAATTCTTAAAGAGACAAGAATACCAGACAACCTTACTTGTCTTCTGAGAAAATTGTATGTGGGTCAAGAAGCCAGTTAGAACCTCGCAAAGAACAACAGACTGGTTATAACTGGGAAAGGAAAACATTAAACTGTATATTATCACCCTGTTAATTAAACTTATAACCTCATAAGTTAAACTTATTTAACTTATATACAGAGTACATCATGCAAAATCTCAGGATGGAGGAGTGATTTTTATAACAATTTTTAGGAAATATCATTGAAGGCAAGATTTAAGGAAAACTTTAATGAAGATAGGGAGATAGTAATATGAATATTTAAAGAAAAAAAGCACTATTCAGAGAAAAGAGTAAGTGCAAAAATCTAAGAAGAGAAATATGCCCAGTGTATGTCAGTAATATCAAGGAGTCTTGTGTTTTAGGGGTAAATGAAAGAGGCAGGAGTAGTTGGAGATCTAGTCAGAGAGACTGGTCTCAAGAGGGCACAGATTATCTGAAGGACCTCGTCTTTCAAGGAGACTTGAAAGGGGACACTTTGGGGAAGATTTAAGCAGAGGAGTTATCTAACTTCCATTCCAAGAGGATCATTCTGGTTACAGCGATGAGGATAGACTTTAGGAATACAAGAGTAGAACAAAGCATACTAATTTGGAAGTGATTATAATAATGAAGGTAAGAAATTGTCATGTCTTAGACTGGTGCATAACAGTGAAGAGGTTGCAAACTGGTCAGATTTTGGAATTTCAGGATATGAAAGAAAAGAATAATTTCAATCCAGGCAGCTGTATAAATTAAATTGCTAATTACTAAAAATCAGAAAGATTATAAGAGAATCAGGTTGCCAGCTGAATCAAGAATTCAATTTTTAATGTATTAAATTTGCTATGCCTATTAGACAGTAAAAGGGAAATTTCTTCAATGTTATTGGATTCACAAAGAAAGTAGTTTAAGGTTGGTATACATATGCAGAAGCAGGATATTTAAAGTCATAGGTTGAGCAATGATGTAATCCAGAGACTGAGCTGATATAAGGAAGAGAAAATTTGAGGATTATACAAAGTGAAAGTGAAAGTTGATCAGTCATGTCCAACTCTTTGCAACACCATGGTCTATACAGTCCATGGAATTTTCCAGGAAAGAATACTGAAATGGGTAGCCTCTCCCTTCTCCAGGAGATCTTTCCAACCCAGGGATTGAACCCAGGTCTCACACATTGCAGGCAGATTCTTTACCAAAAGCTGAGCCACAAGGGAAACCCAAGGGAGTGAATATAAATAAGGATACTAGGAATTGCATAACAATGGAAGTCAAGGGATTGGTTATGAAGTCAAATAATTGTAAGTCTTAGTAAGGTTAAAAACTTTTAATTGAGGTGTTAGAAAGAGTGATGCCAGGACCTTCCAGTGGTTCAGGGGTTATGACTTTGCCTTCCCATGCTAGGGTGTGGAGTTGACCCCTGGTCAGGGAGCTAAGACCCAGATGCCTCATGGCCAAAAAGCCAAAACCAAAAGCACAAACAATATTGTAATGAATTAAAGGCTTTAAAAATGATCTACATTGAAATTTTCCTTTAAAAATCCATAGAAAGAAAGAAAGAAACAGTGATGCAAAGGGGAGGATGTGTTAGTCCAGAAGGACATTAAGACATTTATTATGGGAAACCTCTGTGATGGGAAATACAGAGGGACCATGGGAAGGCTGAGAGAATGAGCATATTACCAAGCAGCTCTGAAACATATCAAGGAAAGAAGAAAAGAAAATTGAATTGCAGCATGTTAACAGCAGTGACATCTTAAGAATATTTAGCTGAGCTGATGCAGGATCTTCAGAGTTTGTTCTGGGATAGGAATCTGCCTTCTCCCCAGGTTGCCTGCCTCCTGAATAAAGCAACATTTCCTATCGACCCAGTACTTGTTTCTCAAAAAGGCAAGGAGAAAAGGAAAGATATATCCTTCTGAATGCATAGTTCCAAAACAATAGCAAGGAGACATGGGAAAGCCTTCCTAAATGGTCAATGCAAAGAAATAGAGGAACACAATAGAATGGGAAAGACTAGAGATCTCGTAAAGAAAATTAGAGATATGAAGGGGAATTTTCTTGGACACAATAAAGGACAGAAGATGGACACAATAAAGGACAGAAATGGTATGGACCTAACAGAAACAGAAGATAATAAGAAGAGGTGGCAAAAATGCACAGAAAAACTATACCAAAAAAATCATAAGGATCCAGAAAACTACAGTGGTGTGATCACTCACCTGGAGCCACACATCCTGGAATGCAAAGGCAGATGGGTCTCGGGAAGCATCATGATGAACAAAGCTAGTGGAGGTGATGGAATTCCAGTTGAGCTAACACAAATCCTAAAAGATGATGCTGTGAAAGTGCTGCACTCAATATGCCAGCATATTTGGAAAAAGCAGCAGTGGCTACAGGACTCAAAAATATCAGTTTTCATTTCAATCTCAAAGAAAACTGAAAGTTAAAGTGAAGTCACTCAGTTTTGTCGGACTCTTTGCATCCCCATGGACTGTAGTCTACCAGGCTCCTCCATCCATGGGAATTTCCAGGCAAGAACACTGGATTGGGTTGCCATTTCCTTCTCCAGGAGATCTTTCAGACCCAGGGACTGAACCGTGGTCTTCCAAATTGTAGAAAGATGCTTTACCTTTTGAGCCACCAGGGAATCTCCAAGAAAGACAATGCCAAAGAATGCTTAAATTGCTGCACAATTCCATTAATCTCTAACACTAGTAAGGAATGCTCAAAATTCTCCGAGAGAGGCTTCAACAATACGTGAACTGGAAATTCCAGATGTTAAATATTGTTTTAGAAAAGGTAGAGGAACAAGAGCTCAAGTTACCAACATTCACTAAATCATGGAAAAACTAAGAGAGTTCCAGAAAAACATCTATTTCTGCTTTATTGATTATGCCAAAGCCTTTGACTGTTTGGATCACACAAACTGTGGACAATTCTAAAAGAGATGGCAATACCAGACCACCTGACGCACCTCTTGAGAAATCTGTATGTAGGTCAGGAAGCAACAGTTAGAACTGGACATGTAACAGACTGGTTCCTCATAGGAAAAGGAGTACATTAATTCTGTATATTGTCACCCTGCTTATTTAACTTACATGCAGAGGGGAGGGAAAGATGGCGGAGGAATAGGACGGGAAGACTACTTTCTCCCTCACAAATTCCTCAAAAGAACATTTCAACGCTGAGCAAACTTCACAAAACAACTTCTGTAGGCTGGAAGAGGACATCAGGCAACCAGAAAAGCAGACCATTGTCTTCAAAAACAGGTAGGATAAAACATAAAAGACAAAAAAGGAGACAAAGGAGGTGGGGAGGGAGCTCCGTCCCGGGAAGGGAAGCCCGTCCCGGGAAGGTAATTTTAAGAAGAGAGGTTTCCAAACACCAGGAAACACTCTCCCTGCCGAGTCTGTGGCGAGCCTTGGAAACACAGAGGGCAACATAACAGGAAGGAAAAATAGATAAATAATTAAAGCCAAGAGATTACAAGCCCACCAGTAACTCCCCCAGCGGAAAAGCAGCACAGACGCCTGCATCCGCCACTGGGAAGTGGGGGCAGGGCAGGGACGCGCGGGAGGCACGGGCTGCAGGGCTTTGTAAGAATCGGGCAGGAAAGCCCCACGCGCAACCAGAACGATCTAACTTGGGCTAGCAAACCAGACTGTGAGATAGCTACCACGCGAAAAGCTCGAACATAAGACACCGCCTGGACCGAGCGCAGAACAAAGGACGGAGCGGAAAAAGCCGGCTTCAGACCATCCCCCTTGGGGGACAGGCAGCCAGAGCTGTAAGGTCCGGAAAGGGGCAATTGCAGACCCAGAGAGACTTTACTTACCTAACTGCAAGCAGGCTGCTTTGCTAAGACTTCAGGGGGTGCTGGACAGTCACAATCTGCCTCACGGGGTGCACCAGCAGTCCACCCAGAAAGCTGAGCAGCAGCGGCAGAAACGGTGACAAGCCGCGGCGATTGCGCTCGCCAAACTCCTGAGCTACTCGGACCTGGGAAGGGCACAAAGCGCAGTTCCAGCCAAATCTGTGCCTCTGAGGGCTGCCTGAGCGCAGAACCTGAGCGGCTTGGACCAGGGAAGTGCACGCAGCCTAGGGCCGGCCCCAGACGGTTCCCGGCTGAGCATCCTAGAACCGGAGCGGTTTGTGCACCGCGAGAAAGGACAGGTCAAGCGGGGCAGAGATACTGTGTGCACACGACAGTGCTATTTGTTTCCCCACAGCGCAACTGAACTAGTGAGCCTAAAAAACCAGCAAACAGAAGAAGTTAAACAGAGGGAACCACCTTGGAAGTGATCCCACACGGCCCATAACACCAGGAAGAGCCAGATATATATTTTTAATATTTTTAAAATCATTCCTTTTTTTTTTCTAACTTTTTTTTAATTGTTAAGTCTTCTATTTCTCCTCTAATTTTTATTTCTATAACCTATTATTACTATTTTTTTAAAGACTTTTTTTTTTTTAAGGCAAATACCATATATAGTCTTTGGATGGTTGTTGATGGTTTTTTGTTTTTTGTTTTTTGTGTTTTTTTTTGGATTGTTTGCCTGTTTGTTTGTTTTTTAATAATTCTTTTTCTTTCTTTTTTTTTCTTTCTTCCTTTTTCCTTCTGCTTCTCTTTAATATTGTATCTTTGAAAATCCAACCTCTACTCTAGATTTTTAATCTTTGCTCTTAGGTGTTTATTGCCAATTTTGTACATTTAAAAACCCAAACTTCACTACCCCAGTTTACCTGAGAGTGAGATTACTGGCTTGACCACTCTCTCCTCCTCTGGACTCTCCTTTTTCTCCACCAGGTGGCCTCTGTCTCTTTTCCCCCCCATCTCTCCTCTATCCAACTCTGTGAATCTCTGTGTGTTCCAGACGGTGGGGAACACCTAAGGAACAGGTTACTGGCAGGATTTGTCTCTCTCCTACTCATTCCTCTCTCTGATCTCCTGGTCACCTCTGTCTACTTCCTCCCTCTCCTCTTCCCCGTATAACTCTGTAAATACCACTGAGCGGTCCAGACTATAGAGCGCACATAAGGAAGTGACTACTGGCTAGCTTGCTCTCTTCTCTTTTGATCTCACAGCATCTCATTCCAGTTACCTCTAACTACCCCCTCCATCTTCTCTTCTCCTTATAACCCAGTGAACCTCTCTGAGTGTCCCTCAATGTGGAGAAACTTTTCATCTTTAACCTAGATGTTTTATCATCGGTGCTGTATAGATGGAGAAGTCTAGAGGCTACTGTAAAAATAAAACTGAAAACCAGAAGCAGGAGGCTTAAATCCAAAGCCTGAAAACATTAGAGAACTCTTGAATTCAGGGAACATTAAGCAATAGGAGCCCATCTAATGCCTTCAAACCTACACCGAAACCAAGCTCCACCCAAGGGCCAACAAGTTCCAAAACAAGACATACCACGCAAATTCTCCAGCAACACAGGAACACTCCCCTGAGCTTCAATATACAGGCAGCTCAAAATTATCCCAAAACCTTTGATGTCTTGTAACCCATTACGGGTTACTCCACTGCACTGCAGAGAGAAGAAACCCAGCTCCACCCACCAAAACTCCAACACAAGCCTCCCTAACCAGGAAACCTTGACAAGCCACTGATAGACCCCACCCAAAGTGAGGAAGCTCCATAATAAAGAGAACTCCACAAATTACCAGAATATAAAAAGGCCACCCCAAACGCAGCAATATAACCAAGATGAAGAGACAGAGGAATACTCAGCAGGTAAAGGAACAGGAGAGTTGCCCACCAAACCAAACAAAAGAGGAAGAAGTAGGGAATCTACCGGAGAAGGAATTCCGAATATTGATAGTGAAAATGATCCAAAATCTTGAAATCAAAATGGAATCACAGATAAATAGGCTAGAGACAAAGATTGAGAAGATGCAAGAAAGGTTTAACAAGGACCTAGAAGAAATAAAAAAGAGTCAAAATATAATGAATAATGCAATAAATGAGATCAGAAACACTCTGGAGGCAACAATTAGTAGAATAACGGAGGCAGAAGATAGGATTAATGAAATAGAAGATAGAATGGTAGAAATAAATGAATCCGAGAGGAAACAAGAAAAACAAATTAAAAGAAATGAGGACAATCTCAGAGAACTCCAGGACAATATGAAACGCTCCAACATTCGAATTATAGGAGTCCCAGAAGAAGAAGACAGAAAGAAAGATCATGAGAAAATCCTTGAGAAGATAATAGTTGAAAACTTCCCTAAAATGGGGAAGGAAATAATCACCCAAGTCCAAGAAACACAGAGAGTTCCAAATAGGATAAACCCAAGGCGAAACACCCAAAGACACATATTAATCAAATTATCAAAGATCAAACACAAAGAACAAATATTAAAAGCAGCAAGGGAAAAACAACAAATAACACACAAGGGGATTCCCATAAGGATAACAGCTGATCTTTCAATAGAAACTCTTCAGGCCAGGAGGGAATGGCAAGACATACTTAAAGTGATGAAAGACAATAACTTACAGCCCAGATTACTGTACCCAGCAAGGATCTCATTTAAATATGAAGGAGAAATCAAAAGCTTTACAGACAAGCAAAAGCTGAGAGAATTCAGCACCACCAAACCAGCTCTCCAACAAATTCTAAAGGATATACCCTAGACAGGAAACACAAAAAGGGTGTATAAACCCAAACCCAAAACAATAAAGTAAATGGTAACGGGCTCATACTTATCAATAATTACCTTAAACGTAAATGGGTTGAACGCCCCAACCAAAAGACAAAGACTGGCCGAATGGATACAAAAACAAGACCCCTCTATATGCTGCTTACAAGAGACCCACCTCAAAACAAGGGACACATACAGACTGAAAGTGAAGGGCTGGAAAAAGATATACCACGCAAATAGAGACCAAAAGAAAGCAGGAGTGGCAATATTCATATCTGATAAAATAGACTTTAAAACAAAGGCTGTGAAAGAGACAAAGAAGGCCACTACATAATGATCAAAGGAACAATCCAAGAAGAAGATATAACAATTATAAATATATATGCACCCAATATAGGAGCACCGCAATACGTAAGACAAATGCTAACAAATATGAAAGGGGAAATCAACAATAACACAATAATAGTGGGAGACTTTAATACCCCACTCACACCTATGGACAGATCAACTAAACAGAAAACTAACAAAGAAACGCAAACTTTAAACGATACATTAGATCAGTTAGATCTAATTGATATCTACAGGACATTTCACCCCAAAACAATGAATTTCACCTTTTTTTCAAGTGCTCATGGAACCTTCTCCAGGATAGACCACATCCTGGGCATAAATCTAAACTTGATAAATTCAAAAAAATTGAAATCATTCCAAGCATCTTTTCTGACCATAATGCATTAAGATTAGATCTCAATTACAGAAGAAAAACTATTAAAAATTCCAACATATGGAGGATGAACAACACACTTCTGAATAACCAACAAATCACAGAAGAAATCAAAAAAGAAATCAAAATATGCATAGAAACTAATGAAAATGAAAACACAACAACCCAAAACCTGTGGGACACTATAAAAGCAGTGCTAAGAGGAAAGTTCATAGCAATACAGGCATACCTCAAGAAACAAGAAAAAAGTCAAATAAATTACCTAACTCTACAACTAAAGCAACTAGAAAAGGAAAACTTGGAGAACCCCAGAGTTAGTAGAAGGAAAGAAATCTTAAAAATTAGGGGAGAAGTAAATGCAAACAAAAGAGACCATAGCAAAAATCAACAAAGCCAAAAGCTGGTTCTTTGAAAGGATAAATAAAATTGACAAACCATTAGCCAGACTCATCAAGAAGCAAAGAGAGAAAAATCAAATCAATAAAATTAGAAATGAAAATGGAGAGATCACAACAGACAACACAGAAATACAAAGGATCATAAGAGACTACTATCAGCAATTGTATGCCAATAAAATGGACAACTTGGAAGAAATAGACAAATTCTTAGAAAAGTACAATTTTCCAAAACTGAACCAGGAAGAAATAGAAAATATTAACAGACCCATCACAAGCACAGAAATTGAAACAGTAATCAGAAATCTTCCAGCAAACAAAAGCCCAGGTCCAGACGGCTTCACAGCTGAATTCTACCAAAAATTTCGAGAAGAGCTAACACCTATCCTACTCAAACTCTTCCAGAAAATTGCAGAGGAAGGTAAACTTCCAAACTCATTCTATGAGTCCACCATCACCCTAATACCAAAACCTGACAAAGATGTCACAAAAAAAGAAAACTATAGGCTGATGAACATAGATTCAGAAATCCTCAACAAAATTCTAGCAATCAGAATCCAACAATACATTAAAAAGATCATACACCATGACCAAGTGGGCTTTATCCCAGGGATGCAAGGATTCTTCAATATCCGCAAATCAATCAATGTAATTCACCACATTAACAAATTGAAAAATAAAAACCATATGATTATCTCAATAGATGCAGAGAAGGCCTTTGACAAAATTCAACATCCATTTATGATAAAAACTCTCCAGAAAGCAGGAATAGAAGGAACATACCTCAACATAATAAAAGCTATCTATGACAAACCCACAGCAAACATTATCCTCAATGGTGAAAAATTGAAAGCATTTCCCCTAAAGTCAGGAACAAGACAAGGGTGTCCACTTTCACCGCTACTATTCAACATAGTTCTGGAAGTTTTGGCCACAGCAATCAGAACAGAAAAAGAAATAAAAGGAATCCCAATTGGAAAAGAAGAAGTAAAACTCTCACTGTTTGCAGATGACATGATCCTCTACATGGAAAACCCTAAAGACTCCACCAGAAAATTACTAGAGCTCATCAATGAATATAGTAAAGTTGCAGGATATAAAATCAACACACAGAAATCCCTTGCATTCCTATACACGAATAATGAGAAAGTAGAAAAAGAAATTAAGGAAACAATTCCATTCACCATTGCAACGAAAAGAATAAAATACTTAGGAATATATCTACCTAAAGAAACTAAAGACCTATATATAGAAAACTATAAAACACTGATGAAAGAAATCAAAGAGGATACTAATAGATGGAGAAATATACCATGTTCATGGATCGGAAGAATCAATATAGTGAAAATGAGTATACTACCCAAAGCAATTTACAAATTCAATGCAGTCCCTATCAAGCTACCAGCCACATTTTTCACAGAACTAGAACAAATAATTTCAAGATTTGTATGGAAATACAAAAAAACCTCGAATAGCCAAAGCAATCTTGAGAAAGAAGAATGGAACTGGAGGAATCAACTTGCCTGACTTCAGGCTCTACTACAAAGCCACAGTCATCAAGACAGTATGGTACTGGCACAAAGACAGACACATAGATCAATGGAACAAAATAGAAAGCCCAGAGATAAATCCACACACATATGGACACCTTATCTTTGACAAAGGAGGCAAGAATATACAATGGAGTAAAGACAATCTCTTTAACAAGTGGCGCTGGGAAAACTGGTCAACCACTTGTAAAAGAATGAAACTAGATCACTTTCTAACACTGTACACAAAAATAAACTCAAAATGGATTAAAGATCTAAATGTAAGATCAGAAACTATAAAACTCCTAGAGGAGAATATAGGCAATACACTCTCAGACATAAATCACAGCAGGATCCTCTATGATCCACCTCCCAGAATTCTGGAAATAAAAGCAAAAATAAACAAATGGGATCTAATTAAAATTAAAAGCTTCTGCACAACAAAGGAAACTATAAGCAAGGTGAAAAGACAGCCTTCTGAATGGGAGAAAATAATAGCAAATGAAGCAACTGACAAACAACTAATCTCAAAAATATACAAGCAACTTATGCAGCTCAATTCCAGAAAAATAAACAACCCAATCAAAAAATGGGCCAAAGAACTAAATAGACATTTCTCCAAAGAAGACATACGGATGGCTAACAAACACATGAAAAGATGCTCAACATCACTCATTATTAGAGAAATGCAAATCAAAACCACAATGAGGTACCACTTCACACCAGTCAGAATGGCTGCCATCCAAAAATCTGCAAGCAATAAATGCTGGAGAGGGTGTGGAGAAAAGGGAACCCTCCTACACTGTTGGTGGGAATGCAAACTAGTACAGCCACTATGGAGAATAGTGTGGAGATTCCTTAAAAAATTGCAAATAGAACTACCTTATGACCCAGCAATCCCACTGCTGGGCATACACACCATGGAAACCAGAATTGAAAGAGACACATGTACCCCAATGTTCATCGCAGCACTGTTTATAATAGCCAGGACATGGAAACAACCTAGATGTCCATCAGCAGATGAATGGATAAGAAAGCTGTGGTACATATACACAATGGAGTATTACTCAGCTGTTAAAAAGAATTCATTTGAATCAGTTCTGATGAGATGGATGAAACTGGAGCCAATTATACAAAGTGAAGTAAGCCAGAAAGAAAAACACCAATACAGTATACTAACACATATATATGGTATTTAGGAAGATGGCAATGACGACCCTGTATGCAAGACAGGAAAAAAGACACAGATGTGTATAACGGACTTTTGGACTCAGAGGGAGAGGGAGAGGGTGGGATGATTTGGGAGAATGGGAATTCTAACATGTAAACTATCATGTAAGAATTGAATCGCCAGTCCATGTCTGACATAGGGTGCAGCATGCTTGGGGCTGGTGCATGGGGATGACCCAGAGAGTTGTTGTGGGGAGGGAGGTGGGAGGGGGGGGTCATGTTTGGGAACGCATGTAAGAATTAAAGATTTTAAAATTTAAAAAAAATAAATAAAAATAAAAATAGAAAAAAAAATAAAGAAAAAAAAAAACTTACATGCAGAGTACATCATGAGAAACGCTGGGATGGAAGAAGCATAAGGTGGTATCAAGATTGCTGGGAGAAATATCAATAACATCAGAAATGCAGATGACACCACCCTTATAGCAGAAAGCAAAGAAGAGCTAAAGAGCCTCCTGATGAAAGTGAAAGATAAGAGTGAAAAATTTGGCTTAAGCTCAACACCCAGAAAACTAAGATCATGGCATCCGGTCCCATCACTTCATGGAAAATAGATGGGGAAACACTGGAAACAGTGGCTGACTTTATTTTGGGGGACTCCAAAATCACTACAGATGGTGACTGCAGCCATGAAATGAAAAGGCACTTACTCCTTGGAAGGAAAGTTATGAGCAACCTAGATAGTATATTAAAAAGCAGAGACATTATTTGTCAACAAAGGTCCAACTAGTCAATGCTATGTTTGTTTGTTTGTTTCCCACTAGTCATGTATGGATGTGAGATTTGGACTATAAAGAAAGCTGAGTGACAAGGAATTGATGCTTTTGAACTGTGATGTTGGAGAAGACTCTTGAGAGTCCCTTGGACTGCAAGGAGATCCAACAAGTCCATTCTAAAGGAGATCTCTCCTGGGTGTTCATTGGAAAGACTGATGCTGAAGCTGAAACACCAATATTTTGGCCACCTGATGTGAAGAACTGACTCATTTGAAAAGATCCTGGTGCTGGGAAAGATTGAAATTAGGAGGAGGAGGGGACGACAGGATGAGATGGATGGATGGCATCACCGACTCAATGGACATGAGTTTGAGTAATTTCCTGGAGTTGCTAATGGACAGGGAGTCCTGGCATACTGCAGTCCATGGGGGAGCAGAGTCGGACAGGACTGAGTGACTGAACTGAAGGGACTATTTCATGGAAGATGGACACCATAACGTACAGAAACAGTATGGACCTAACAGAAGCAAAAGACATTAAGAAGATATGGCAAGAATAACAAAAGAACTATATAAAAAGATATTCACCACTCAGATAACTACTATGGTATGATCACTCACCTAGAGCCAGACATCCTAGAATGCGAAGGCAAGTGTGCATTAGGAAGCATCGGCATAAGCAAAGCTAGTGGAGGTGATGGAATTCCAGTTGAGTTATTTCAAATCCCAAAAGATGATGCTGTGAAAGTGCTGCCCTAAATAAGCCAGGAAATTTGGAAAACTCAGCAGTGGTCACAGGACTGGAAAAGTCAGTTTTCATTCCAATCCCAAAGAAAAGATATGGTAAGCAACAGTCAAATCATTGCACAATTGCATTCATTTCACACACTAGCAAAGTAATGCTCAATATTCTCCAACCTAGGCGTAAATGGTATGTACACAAAGAACTTCAAATGTTTAAGTTGCTTTTAAAAAAGGCTGGGGAACAAGAGATCAAATAGCCAACACCTGCTTGATCATAGAGAAAGCAAGAGAAATTCAGAAAAACCATCTGCTTCATTGACTACGCCAAAGCCTTTGACTCCGGATCACAAAATCTGTGAAAAATTCTTCAAGAGATGGGACTACCAGACCACCTGACATGCCTCCTGTGAAATCTGCATGCAGGTCAAGAAGAAACAGTTAGAACCAGACTTGGAAGAGTGGACTGGTTCAAAATTGGGAAAGGAGTACATCATGGTTGTATATTGTCACCCTGCTTATTTAAATTACCTGAAGAGCTCATCATGTGAAATGCTGGGCTGGATGAAGCTCAAGCTGGAATCAAGATTGTCAGAAGAAATATCAGTAACCTCGCATATGCAAATGACACCATCCTTATGGCAGAAAGCAAAAAGAAACTTAGGAGCCTCTTGATGAAAGTGAAAGAGGAGAGTGGCATAGCTGGCCTAAAACTCTACATTCAAAAAATGAAGATCATCCAGTCCTATCACTACATGTCAGACAGATGGGGAAACAGTGACAGACTTTATTTTCTCAGGCTCCAAAATCACTGCAGATGGTGACTGCAGCCGTGAAATTAAAAGATGCTTGTTCTTTGGAAGAACATGTATGATAAACCTACATAGCATTTAAAAACAGAGACATTACTTTGCCTCCAAAGTCCATCTAGTCAAAGCTATGTTTTTTTTCCAGTAGTCATGTATGGATGTGAGACTTGGACTATAAAGAAAGCTGAGCGTCGAAGGATTGATGCTTTTGAAATGTGGTGTTGGAGAGGACTCTTGAGAGCCCCTTGGACTGGAAGGAGATCAAACCAGTCAATCCTAAAGGAAATCAGTCCTGAATATTCATTGGAAAAAACTGATGCTGAAGCTCCAATACTTTGGGTACCTGAACTGAAGATCTGTCTCATTAGAAAGACCCTGCTGGGAAGGATTGAAGACATGAAGAGGATGACAGAGGAGATGATCAGATGGCATCACCAACCCCTTGGACATGAGTTTGAGCAAGCTCCAGGTGATGGTGATGGACAGGGAAGCCTGGTGTTTTGCAGTTCATGGCATTACATAGAGTTGAACACGACTGAGCAATTGAACTGACTGACTGACTGATCCCATCTCCATAGCTCCCTATTAGAGTAACTGTGGACTCTGTTCTAAGTGTGTGGTCATTCACCTGTCGTTTATACCCAGTATTTCTTTCCTCAATCCTTTATAGATTAGTTTCCATAGAATCCTTTCTGGTAAGTCTGTTGTATTTTAATTTCTGCCTGAGAATATATTTGCCAGAAAAGCTTTCTCGTGACACTCTTCATGCTCTTTATCTGTATTTCTGTCTTATTACAAAAGCTTTTATTCTTCTGCTGCTTTTTAAAATACCTAGGTGTCTCCCTTTTGATTCTGCTATTTTTGTCTTGCTGTGTGTGAGTTCCATAACAATCAATCCTAAAGGAAATCAATCCTAAATATTCTTTAGAATGACTGATGCTAAAGTGGAAGCAGCAGTCATTTGGTCATATGATATGAAGAATCAAACCATTGGAAAAGACCCTGACGCTAGGAAATATTGAAGGCAACATGAGAAGAGGGCAGCACAGATGATGAGATGGTTAGATAGACTCACCAACTCTATGGACATGACCTTGAGCAATCTCTGGGAGATAGTGGAAGACAGGGATGACTGTCATGTTGTAGTCCATGTTTGTCAGAAATAGTTGGAAACTACTTAGAAACTGAAGAACAACATGAGCTCCATATAACATGTATATTCACCACACATAATTTTAAACTTACAGAGCCTGAAAGGTGATTATTACCCAAAGGGCAGGCTACTTGCACCACAGACTGGTGTGTAGTAGAATGACCGTCTCTTCTAGGAGGCCTTTTAAAAACCTGACAAATAGATTAGAAGTGCCTCACCAAGTGTGACCTGTGCCACCTTTAGAGAATTCAAGATAGTATTACATCTTATTGGTCAGTCAGTCAGTCAGTTCAGTCACTTAGTCATGTCCGACTCTTTGTGATCCCATGAATCGCAGCATGCCAGGCCTCCCTGTCCATCACGAACTCCCGGAGTTCACTCAGACTCACGTCCACCAAGTCAGTGATGCCATTCAGCCATCTTATCCTCTGTCATCCCCTTTTCCTCCTGCCCCCAATCCCTACCAGCATCAGAGACTTTTCCAATGAGTTACCTCTTTGCATGAGGTGGCCAAAGTACTGGAGTTTCAGCTTTAGCATCATTCCTTCCAAAGAACACCCAGGGCTGATCTCCTTCAGAATGGACTGGTTGGATCTCCTTGCAGTCCAAGGGACTCTCAAGAGTCTTCTCCAACACCACAGTTCAAAAGCATCAATTCTTCAGTGCTCAGCCTTCTTCACAATCCAACTCTCACATCCATACATGACCACTGGAAAAATCATAGCCTTGACTAGACGGACCTTAGTCGGCAAAGTCATGTCTCTGCTTTTGAATATGCTATTTAGGTTGGTCACAACTTTTCTTCCAAGGAGTAAGCGTCTTTTAATTTCATGGCTGCAGTCACCATCTGCAGTGATTTTGGAGCCCCAAAAAATAAAGTCTGACACTGTTTCCACTGTTTCTCCATCTATTTCCTATGAAGTGGTGGGACTGGATGCCATGATCTTCATTTTCTGAATGTTGAGCTTGAAGCCAACTTTAGGGACTTAGAAATTAAATTGTTAGCTTCTGTCATTGTTATTGTGTTTCTTTGGATACAATGTTTCTGCATTCTCCATTACTTACTTTACTAAAACCTAAAAACGTATACAATTGAACCTCAAAAAACCAAACAGCTTGATTTAAAAAATGGCCAAAGGGACTAAATGGACATTTTTCCAAAGAAAGTACACTGATGGCCAATAGGCACATGAAAGTTGCTCAGCATTTTCGGTAATCATAGTGATGCAAGGTAAAACTACATGAGATATCATCTCACACCTGTCATACAGTCGATTGTCACAAAGTCTACAAGCAAGAAACTTCAGTGAGTATGTGGAGAAAGGGAATCCTAGTACACTGTTTTTGGGAAGTTACATTGGTGCAGTCACGATGGAAAATAGTATGGAAGTTCCTGTTGGCTTTTAAACAAATGCACAATGTGAAACTTGTGAACTAAATTTTATTTGCAGCAAAATGAGGACTGCAGCTCGGGGGACAGCATTTCAGATAACTGTCAGAATCTACCCTGAGAAGATGAGCAAGGAGCTAGGATGTATAGGAGCTTTGCAAGTGTATAGGAGTTCCTTTGTATAGGAACTCCTGCAAGGGTAGGTAGTCGTGAACATCAAAATATTAATGTTAACTAAAGAAACCAGGTATGTCAAGTTAAAGAATTTAGTGCTTTTCTATGTATGGAAAGGTGAAAGAGTCTGCGCTCACTGCAATCATTCCTTTGATATGCACCTCACTTGTTTCAGCTAATATCCTGTGTTTTCACACCCTGAGTTTTCTCGGGGTTCATGATAGGGAGTGGCTGCCATGGTCCAGCCCCGGTGGATCCAGGGAATTAGAATCAGGGACAGCGTTGGTGAGGAAAACTTATTTATTTAATCAAGAAGAAATTGTATAGTAGGAAAATTAAGTGGAGAAAAGAGCCTGACTAACTTGGTTTACATGGAAAGCCAATAAAGTTCCAGACAAGGAGCTTGCAACATCTCTATTAGGCCACCGGCGTCCTCTTGAATATCGGAGAGTGCCCCACCTTGGGCTCCCTCTCACGTGGATTTTAGAAGCCGAGGCAAGTAAGTAGACATGGCAAGCCTCCACGCCCCAGATGGGAATTCAGCCTGAAATTAGAGTAAAGAGGAGACACGGGGAAACCAGTCCTTCCAATGACTGGCTTGGCCTCTATTGTCTAGGAAGGCCTTTTATACCTTTTTGATTGTACATAGAGATCAATGGGTAATACAAAGTTATGCAGCATTAGCAGCCCAGACTCTCACCAAAACCAGGCTTTTCTCTCTGAATACCTAATTGTATAACACAAGTCTTAGGTGATTTACATCATCTTCCAGCCAAAAGGGCCAATTAACATTTTACAGCCTTTTTTCTGATAAGAGTTTGTCAACCAGAAGACTTACTTGTGTTGTTCTTCTCAAAGTCTGGTGCCACTGTCAGAAAACACTAAATAAAGTTACATTCTTACATAGCAAAGATATAGCAATTTATAATATGTAAAAGGAGTACAGTGATTTATAACAAAAGAAAAGTAATTAACTCAAAAGTCTAGTGTTGATAACATCAAAACTATTATATATCTTTTTCCATATCCCATTTACATTGATTAACATCCTCCCAGGTGCCTAAAAATAAAGAATATGGAGGTCTGGCAGCAATCATTGAGTCAACAGTGAAATCCTGTCATCAATATGATTTTTGGCTCTTTAGAAAAAGCTCTGTATTTTTAAGATGTTTTTAAGTTTTGTGCCTCTCATGGTTGGGGGGCTATAAGCAATTCACAAGCTGTAAGAGGTCCTGGGGAACCTGTTAGGCAAGCTAGAGAGTTATCAGAGGGGGTTTAACTGAAACATCCCTTTCAAATGCAGAAGACTAAAGCCCTGAGTTGACTTTTTCCAGAGTGTGTCAGAAGAGTGGAAAAGCAGAGTACAAAGGCTGGCAGATTTTTGGTTGGGGGGGGGGTGGTACATGCTCAGGAAATACCAAGGGGACACCCTGATATCTGATTCACCTTGCCCATCAGATCTCTGCCACATGACCTTGTCACGGGTGGGATTCCTCACACTGTCTCATGGCAAGTGGCTTCAGTCTGATGGCTGCTAGATGGCAGGTAAGCTTTTCCTATCTGAATTTCTCAGGGTTCAATGGCTCAAGCTGTAGGGCTGTAATTGTTGATGACTGAGATTTATTGGTTTACTGATATGATAGGAAATATTCCATTATCAATTTTTTTAGAAAACTAAAAATAGAACTACCCTATGATACAGAAATTCTAGGGTGTATATTTGAAGAAAAAAAAAGCACTAATTCAAAAGAAATATCCACTCTAATGTTCACAGCAGCATTATTTACAATAGTCAAGATATGGAATCAACCTAAGTATCCATCAACAAATGTATATAATGGAAATAATATACCATCATATAAAAGAAAGAAATTCTGCCATTTGAAAGAACATAGATGGGCTGAAAGGGTATTATATTTAATGAAATTTGTCCGACAGAGAAAGACAAATATTGTATGTTTTCACTTATAGATAGAATCTAAAAAATATAAAAGAAAATAATGAATATTATAAAGCAGAAACAGACTCACAGGTATACAGAACAGACTAGTAGTTACCAGTGGGATCAGGGAGGCAGGAAGGGAGGGGAAAGTTGGGATGGAAGTAGGTGATTGAGAGGTGTGAACTACTATGTATAAAATGGATAAGCTATAGAGGTATGTACCACACAGGAAGATATAGCCATTATTATGTGGTGACTTTAAATGGAGTATAACCTATAAAAATACTGAGTTGCTATGATATACAATAAGAATGTGATCGCTATGGTAGGTAATATGTAGGTAATATGATGTGGTACATCAGTTATGGTGGTGGTGGTTGTTTAGTTGCTAAGTTGAGGCCAACTCTTACAACCCCACGGGCCGTAGCCTGCCAGGCTCTCCTGATCATGGGATTTCTCAGGCAAGAATCCTGATGTGGGTTGCCATTTCCTTCTCCAGGGGATCTTTATGACTCAAGGATTGAACTCCGGATACTTTATCGACCGAGCTACCAGGCAAGACCAAATCAACTACACTTTCATTTAAAAATTAACTAAAACCTAAAAATAAAGTTACCCTCCTAAATTTCATAGAGCTCAGTTCCCACCCTATGAAGCACATATGTATTTCAGAAGACTCAAATATTCTTGTTATTTCTTGCTTATACAACAACATGCTGTTTTCAGTCACTAAATCATGTCCGACTCTTTGCAACTCCATGAACTACAGTATGCCAGACTTTTCCCTGTTCTTCACTGTTTTCCAGAGTTTGCTCAAACTCATGTCCATTGAGTCAGTGGCATCAGGGTGTTTTCCAATGAGTTAGTTCTTCGCATCAGGTGGCCAAAATATTGGGGCTTCAGCTTTAGCATCAATCCTTCCAATGAATATTCAGGGTTGATTTCCTTTAGGATTCACTGGGTTGATTTCCTTGCAGTCCAAGGGACTCTCAAGAGTCTTCTTCTTCTTCTTTTTTTTAATATGAATTTATTTATTTTAATTGAAGGTTAATTACTTTATAATACTATATTGGATTTGCCATACATCAACATGAATCCACCACAGGTATGCACGTGTTCCCCATCCTGAACCCCTCTCTGTCCTCCCTCCCCATACCATCCCTCTGGGCCCTCTCAGTTTACAAGCCCCAAGCATCCAGAATCATGCATCAAATCTGGACTGATGATTCATTTCATATATGATATTATACATGTTTCAATGCCATTCTCCCAAATCATCCCACCCTCTCCCTCTCACACAGAGTCCAAAAGACTGTTCCATACATCTGTGTCTCTTTTGCTATCTCACATACAGGGTTATCATTACCATCTTTCTAAATTCCATATATATGCATTAATATACTGTATTGGTGTTTTTCTTTCTGGCTTACTTCACTCTGTATAATCGGCTCCTGTTTCATCCACCTCATTAGAACTGATTCAAATGTATTCTTTTTAATGACTGAATAATACTCCATTGTGTATATGTACCACTGTTTTTTTATCCATTCAACTGCTGATGGACATCTAGGTTGGTTCCATGTCCTGGCTATTATAAACAGAGCTGTGATGAACTCAAAAGAGTCAATTCTTCTTTTGGCACTCTGCCTTTTTTATGGTCCACCTCCATATCCATACATGACTACAGGAAAAATCATAGCTTTGACTATATGAACCTTTGTTGTAAAAGTGATGTCTCTAGTTTTGAATATACTGTCTAGGTTTGTCATAGCTCTTCTTCCAAGAAGCAAGTATCTTATAATTTTATCACTTCCGTCACCATCTGCAATGATTCTGCAGCCCAAGAAAATAAAATTTGTCATTCTTTAAACTTGTTCTCATCTACAAAATGAAGCAAGGCAAAGGTTAACAGAGTTTTCTCAAGAGAATGCACTGGTCATAGCAAACACAGTCTTTCAAGAAGATGCTATCATTCAGCAAATTGTGTTACCCATACAATCAAACATTGGATGTGTATTTTTTGAAATATCTAAGTGGCAGAATTTCCCTTAGTAGTAAAATTTTACACAGGTCACGACTGAAAATGTATCCTGCAAACAATATCAAGTGTCCTAGGTTGACTAATAAGCCCCTTAAATTTCATGGCTATCCAGGACATCAGAATGTTACCTTATTTGGAAATAGAATCTTTGTAAATGTGATTAGTAAGTTAAAATAAGGTCCTAACTGGATCAGGGTGGGCTCTAATCCAATAACTGCAATGCTTATAAAAACAGAAACAGAGACAGTTTTGAACACGTAAATACAGAATTGGCTGGATGGCATCACTGACTCGATGGATGTTGAGTCTGAGTGAACTCTGGGAGTTGGTGATGGACAGGGAGGCCTGGCATGCTGCGATTCATGGGGTCGCAAAGAGTGGGACATGACTGATCTACTGAACTGAACTGAACTGATAAGAGTGATGGCATCTATAAGCCAAGAAATGACAGATATTGCAGTAACCACAAAAATCTAGGAAAGCGACACGGAAATTATTCTCTCCCAGACCTTTTAGAAATGACCAACTCTGCTGACACCTTCATTTCAGACTTCAGTCTTCCAGAACTATGAAAGAGTAAGTTTCTGTTGTTTTAAGTCACCAAATTTGTGGTGGTTAAAGCAGCCCCAGAAAACTAATACACCATATAGATGCAAACTGCTTTTTCTTCTTCTAAATCACGTGACTGCAATGAAACAGGACTCATTTGCCCAGTTAATTGGCTCAGACAGGAAAGAATCTGCCTGTAATGTGGGAGACCAAGGTACGATCCCTGGGTTGAAAAAATCCCCCCAGAGGAGGGAATGGAAACCCACTCCTGTATTCTTGCCTGGAGAAACGCCATGGACAGAGGAGCCTGGTGGTATGACAGAGTGACTTAAGCACAGCACACATATACAAATTATAGGAATCTGTTACTATTCTTCAGTGGCTATAACATCACTGGAGCAGGTACTGCGATTGAGGCAGGCATTTGAGTTTGTGATACTGCACTTTGCTATCTGTAAGCATATACCCTTATGGCAGAAAGTGAAGAGGAACTAAAAAGCCTCTTGATGAAAGTGAACGAGGAGAGTGAAAAAGTTGGCTTAAAGATCAACATTTAGAAAACTAAGATCATGGCATCTGGTCCCATCACTTCATGAGAAACAGATGGGGAAAGAGTAGAAACGGTGTCAGACATTATTTTGGGAGGCTCCAAAATCACTGCAGATGGTAACTGCAGCCATGAAATTAAAAGACACTTACTCCTTGGAAGGAAAGTTATGATCAACCTAGATATCATATTGAAAAGCAGAGACATGACTTTGCCATCAAAGATCCATCTAGTCAAGGCTGTGGTTTTTCAAGCGGTCATATATAGATGTGAGAGTTGGACTGTGAAGAAAGCTGAGCGCCGAAGAATTGATGCTTTTAAACTGTGGTGTTGGAGAAGACTCCTGACAGTCCCTTGGACTGCAAGGAGATCCAACCTGTCCATTCTGAAGGAGATCAGCCCTGGGTGTTCTTTGGAAGGAATGATGGTTAAGCTGAAACTCCAGTACTTTGGCCACCTCATGTGAAGAGTTGACTCACTGGAAAAGACTCTGATGCTGGGAGAGATTAAGGGCAGGAGGAGAAGGGGATGACAGAGGATGAGATGGCTGGATGGCATCACCGACTCGATGGACGTGAGTTTGAGTGAACTCTGGGAGATGGTGATGGACATGGAGGCCTGATGTGCTGCGATTCATGGGGTCACAAAGAGTTGGACACGACTGAGTGAATGAATTGAACTGAACTGAACTGAACTGAAGGATATATCTGACTTCTGTAGGTGCCAGATTATTGAATGAGTGGAAAAATAATAAGGCCACAATTTTAGCATCCATTAAGCCTAAAAAAGTGGCTTCAGTCCTTTTATTGCTCGGTATTTACTATCTTCATGGGAGGAAGATTCATTTCTGAGACTTTCAGTTGGCCTTTTCCCTAGAATTATTTACCTTACAGATTAAGGCCACAATGTGTGGCCTTATATGAGCATGGATACAAACCAGCAAGGATTATGCATTTGGATACCAAGGAAATCACCATCAAGAAATTCTGTAGACCTGTTAGCCCCTGTGAGCCATGCCTGTTCTAGGGCTTTATTTATTATATGGTCTGAATGCCTTTGGCAATGACCTCTGCGTATCTTAATGGGGAGGATGGCTAAAATGACAATTCACTTTTCCAGGTACCCAACATCAAGCCACTTACTTCATCTTAAAGTTTGTGTAGTCTTTGAGTATTCCTCTTTTCTAGGCTATTGTTAAACAATTCAACAGCTATAAATTCCTTTGAGAAATAACTGGATTAATCATTATTATATATTCTTGCTAGGGTTCCCCTGGTGGCTCAGTAATAAAGAATTCATCTGCAATGAAGGAGACACAGTTTTGATCCCTGGGTTGGGAAGATCCCATGGAGGAGAAAATGGTAACCCACTCCAGTATTCTTGCCTGGAGAATTCCATGGGCAGAGGCTGCTGGCAGGCTACAGCTCATAGGATCACAGAGCCAGACATGACTGAAGTGACTTAGCAGAGCACACAGCACAGAACATATATTCTTGCTACAGTGTTGTGGAGGTGATGGAAAAAACTAGTAGAGGTGATGGTATTCCAGCTGAGTTATTTCAAATCCTAAAAGATGATGATGTGAAAGTTCTCCTCTCTATATGCTAGAAAATTTGGAAAATTTAGCAATGGTCACAAGACTGGAAAAAGTCAGTTTTCATTTCAATCCCAAAGAAAGGCAATGCCAAAGAATGTTCAAACTGCTGCACGATTGCACTTATCTTGCATGCTGGCAAAGTAGTGCTCAAAATCCTCCAAGTGAGAATTCAACAGTATGTGAACTTACAGATATTTAAGCCAGATATAAAAAGGCAGAGGAACCAGATATCCAATTGCCAGTTCATCTGTTGGATCATATACAAAACAAAGGATTTTCAGAAAAACATCTACTACTGCTATATTAGCTACACTAAAGTCTTTGACTATGTGGATCACAGAAACCTGTGGAAAATTCCTCAAGAGAGAGAAATGCCAGACCACCTTAGCTGCCTCCTGTGAAACCTGTATGCAGGTCAAGTAGAAAGGTAGAACCAGAAATAGAACAGCGGACTGGTAATTGGGAAAGGAGTACATCAAGGATGTATATTGTCACCTTGCTTATTTAATTTATATTCAGAGTACATCATGAAAAAATGTTGGGCTGGATGAGGCAAAAACTGGAATTAAGATTGCCAGGAGAAATATCAATAACCTTAGATATGCAGATGACACCACTCTTATGGTAGAAAACAAATAGGAACTAAAGAGCCTCTTGATGAAAGTGAAAGAGGAGAGTGATAAAGCTGGCTTAAAACTCAACATTCAAAAAAACTAAGATCATGGCATCTGGTCCCATCACTTCATGTCAAATTGTTTGGGGAATAGTGGAAATATGACAGACTTTATTTTCTTGGGCTCCAAAATCACTGCATATGGTGACTGCAGCCATAAAATTAAAAGATGCTTGTTCCTTGAAAAAATAGCTATGACAAACCTAGTCAGAGTATTAAAAAGTAGAGATATTACCTTGCCAAAAAAGGTTGGTATAGTCGAAGCTATGTTTGTTTTTTTTTTTTTTTCCAGTAATCATGTATGGATGTGAGATTTGGACCATAAATAATGCTGAACACCAAAGAATTGATGTTTTTGAATTGCGGTGTTGGAGAAGACTCTGAGATTTCCTTGGATTGCAAGGAAATCAAATCAACCAATTCTAAAGAATATCAATCCTAAATATCCATTGGAAGGACTGATGCTGAAGCTGAAGTTACATTCCTTTGGCTACCTGATGTGAAGAGCTGACTCACTGGAAAAGAGCCTGATGCTGGGACAAATTGAATGCAGAAGGAGATGGGGATAACAGAGGACAAGATGGTTTTAGGGCATTATTGAGTCAATGGACATGAGTTTGAGTAAACTCCTGGAGTTGGCAATGGACAGGGAAGCCTGGCATGCTGCAGTCTATCATTGCAAAGAGTTGGACGTGGCTGAGTAACTGAACAACAACAACAGGGTATTTTCCTATTCTTCCATGTAGTGATCCAGCCTTTCTATCACTCTAGGGCTCTAAACACTATGCTCTACCATTCCTTTGGTGTAGAGTCAGTGGACGAAAATGCCACCAGTCACATCAGTAAACAAGTCATATAGCAGCTCTCAAACCATCAGCCACTGCAGCTACCCCCAATGGTGCAACCTGAGAGAATTCAAGCTAGCCCTAGTATTTACGATGTATATCAGAGGAAAGATTTCAATAAGCCCAGGTTCTTGCATCTTTCCATATATAGAAAAGTGCTAAATTTACTGAACAGAGGCATCAGATTTTCTTTATTAACAGTAATCTTTTGATGTTCTGGCTACCTGGTTTTTGTTGCAAAAATTGCTATATATCCTGGCTCTTCCCTTAACCTCTCCAGAGAAGCCACTCAGACTGACTGAGAGGCTGCCTCATGGTCTTGAGTCTGCAGAAAGCTTTTCAAATAAGTCATAATTCTCAGTTTTTAGGCAGCACACTTCTTTTCAGTGGACAAATCCCTTTATAAACTCGTGATTTCTTTCACTTTCTCAACAGGATTATCTAGTGACATGACTCTAGCTATTAGTCTGATTGCCAAGAAGGAGTGGTATTTTCTTGAGGGATCATGTTTTCTCTTGCAAGGAAGGGACTTCTATATGGTATTCAAGCAATGGAGTGTATTATCTTAAACAATGGGCAGTAATTTCTGCAGGCCCAAATGGTTTTGACTAAACCTGGAAATCCAGAATTTAAGTACATACACCCATATATGCTCAGAATGATATGAAGAATCTAAGCATTTTCTAATCTTGTTTATGATTTTGGCACAATGCATTTTCTGGGGCTGAGAATTCAACCTTTGCTGGAGCTCTACCACCTTAATAATCAGACCAGAAAAACTGGCTTGTTAATCACTCATAACCTTTCTGCACTGAATCAGTAACATCCAGCGAGGATTATCAGTTTCATATTCTTTACAATTACTGCTTCTGTTGAACCTCCCAAAAGGTTAACATTTCCGTAAACACACTTTCTTTTCTATATCTATCTCATATCAATTCACACTGGAAGAATTTTAACAAGTGCATTTCTATAGCACGCCAAGGGTAATTACAAATGAAATATGACCATTGATGTGTCTTCCATTAGGCTATAGTTCTGAATGTTTTGCTTCGAAATTCCATTTGGGATAAACTTCCTAGGATCATGCTCAATACTAACAGGTGATCAGGCCACACTTCTAGCAACTGCAGGAATCCATGACAAGGTTTTTAAATGTTAGTCATAGCAATACTCTGACAGCATTAACTAAAAAGTAATTTGTCTCCAACTAATTTGTCTCCATAAGAATGTGACTAATCTGGAATTATGAGATCCCTTTGCACTTTTACCAATGGAAGTGCAAATGTCAAGGATGAAGAATAGTTGCCAGAAACACTATTCTTTTAAGGAAACGAAGATGCAGAGAAACAAATTAGAAAGTTATTGTTCAGAAATATCGTGCTCAAATTAGTCTGTAAACTTAATGTTGTGTCTCTTGACCTACAAGAAAGAGAAAATATAATTCTATATCAAATTTGAGATGTCCAAGGACATAAAGCTCTTTAAGTTCTCAGAGGCAGCAATCTTTCCTCAACAATTATATCCAAAATAATATTTAGAGGTGTTTATAGAACTAAGAAAGATATATAAATAGATCATGCAATCTGCTTAAATCTCATCTAGCTATCTAAATAGGTTAAATACATTTGTCAGCCAACCAATGGTGAGGAAAATATATACTATAGCTACTATGAGGATATGTTTTTACTAGACCATCTTGTTCTATTTTTGGAGCTGTGAGACAAAGTATACTTTTATTTTCTTATATACAACTCTTCCAAATTATTGTAGTTTCCAAGATTGTAGATTCTTGTTGACTTAGACAAATGAAATGTAATTTAGGTGTTTATATTATATATTCTGTGTGTAAGATTAATTTTAAGTTTAGTACACGAAAATACCTGCCTTTAAGTTATTAGAATTCAGAAGCTAGTAGCTGCCTCAAATGCAGAGTGATAGTGACTTCATTTATTACTACTTAGCTAAACTAGTAAATTTGTTTCATTTTAGTCTCCTTTCATCATTCAAATAGATGGGAGCTATTGTAGATTTGTTAGGTCAGCATGTTTGGAATGCTGTGTTATATATGTTATTATCTATGCTATTTCATTAGTTATTTCCTTAGTGGGGTCAAAAACGTTGGCATGTTTCTTAGTGTTATGCATTGGATATGACACTAATAAAAATATGTCACAATGTGATACATTTTTATTAGTTCTATGTTAATTTATCTTGAGATTTTGTTTTGCTTGTGATGTTTATTCTCTATGACTTGTTTGCCCAGTTGAAATTTGATTAATTTGTGCTTCTGATAATAGGTCAAATTAAACAAAATAAAACACCAAGCTAATAAATATATAATAAACATTGCTAGAAGACCAGTAAGTATTCTGCCTCAAACTATATTATTAATAGATGAAATTAAATTTAATTAAAGTATTGATTTCAGAATGAGAAACATAATTTATTATTTGTGGATCTTATAAAAAGGAAAAGCTTTCAAGGTCATTTATTCCTTTTTTTATACAACAAATCAAATAATTTCAGAGGAAAATAGATTGCTTCAAGTAATAAAGGACAATGAGAGAGAGAGTTTTATCAGAAAACTAATGAAGCTTAGACTTCAAGGTACCTAACATGCATGAATGCCACCTTAGCCCCTCAAAGGGCTGCTTGCAATGTATTTTGAAACATATATTTGAGTGGATTTTCCAAAAGCATAATATTTTAAACTCTATTTCCTTTCTTTTATTTTTATTTTTTTATTATTTTACTTTATTTAACTTTACAATACTGTATTGGTTTTGTCATACATCAACATGAATCTGCCACGGGTGTACCCATGTTCCCAATCCTGAACCCCCCTCCCACCATCGCACTTTCCTCAGAGTTAGCTAGGTGGAGCTATTAACAGAATTTGGGTCACATGGCTAAAGCGAAATAAATTGAAGGAACAATTAAGCTTTATGAGATATTTTATTTGGCACACAGTCAGTTCTGAAATAATATTTTTGGTCATCCTATGTCTTTTAATGGTTTCCAGGAGTGCTTTTTACCACACTGCTAATTCACCAAAATGTGGTGCCAGAAATATTCTGAAATTACTCTAGATCTTTTTCTGTTCTAGGTGACAGTCAAGGTAGCAGCTTTTCATGTCATCCAGTATACGGGTCAGAACAATATTGCTAAATGTGAAATTTGTTGTATCTGGAATCTGAAGACTTTTACCAAGTGTTGTGCTTGCTTCTTTTCTGTATGAGAGTCACATGCAACAATTATTCTGACACTCTGGATATGACGCTTCAGTATGCCCCTGAATACTCATCCTATTGGTTCTGTTTCTCTGGAGAATCCAGATTAATGCAAGGTATAATTACTTTGTAGTAGAGAGATTTCTGTAAAATCAAACTGAAGCAGGAAATAGATGGGATCCCAAGGTGAACAACTGGAAATGGTTCTCTGTGGACTAATGTTACAATACAAAATAGCAGGACAATCAAAGGAAGAGACTGAGCCTGCCCAGATAGAAGATATTTAGATAAGACCACATATTTCTCATCCTTGAAGTCAGCAGACCTCCCCGACTACACATGTACAAGTATCCTAGGAAGTCAAATGCGAGTGGTGCAAAATGACGCTAACTACACATAGGTCTCTTCAGTAGAATCCGTCTTGGCTAAGAGATGCATGTGCACACATAGGAAGGCCCTGTGATATACCAAATATGGACTCTGAACCAGAAAAATCAAAATGATTTGTCAAAAGAAACCCAGAATAATTGCCCTATATAAGTGATTTAAACAGCCATGAGGGCGTGAATTTCTTTCTCTCTCTGAGAGTGCCTGTGTGTCTTCTATATATTCTCTACTCTTTTTCACTACATCCCATCTTTGTGGGAATTCTTTTCTGCAAAACTTAAGAGCCAGAACCTTGTCACTGACAGCTGGCTAGGTAGGATTCAATGCTCTCACCACTGTGAGCTGACCTCAGTCTCTGGTCAGGAACCAAAGGTTTACTGCAAGCCTCTGCAGTCTTAGGCCACCCGATATCTGAATTGCCGAGTGAAATGCTCATGTTAGATATGGGTGGTCTGCTTCTGTAATTTTTTTGAATTTACCAATAACTGCCTTACCAAAATCCTTAAGAATAACCATCCAGATACCTCATCACATTTTATGTATTCACATTCTATAGCACTTTTAATTATTTTTATTTTATTATATAACCACTCATTATTTTTAGTTTTTCATCTAAAATCATTATATTTGACAGCCACATATTATGTATAGAAAAACTGCTGCTATTTATTGTTTTAACAGGCTGTTTCCAAATGAGATTAATATTTGACTCAGTAAACTGTGTAAATAGCTTATCCTCACCACTATTGGTGGGCCTCATCCTATCCTTAAGGGACTGACTAGAATAAGAGGCTGAATGAGAAAAGAATTCTTTAACTCTGTCTCACAGCTAAGAAGATAGTGTTCTTCTGCCTTCAGTTTTGGACTCAGATTGGAACTTGGACAGTTGACTTTGCTAATTCTTAGGCATTTGGACTCAGACTAGACTATGTTTTTGTTTTTTCAGTGTCTCCAGCTTGCTGACTGCAGATATTGGACTTTTCAGCCTCCATAAATGCTTGAGTCCACGCCTTTATATATATATATATATACATATATATATATATATCCCTATTTCTGAGTGAGTCATCCTTTTTTAATAAATAATTTTTGTGTCTTTAATCACTGCTTTTACTTTTTCTTGTGTATTAGCCATATCTGCTTTTTATTTCTAAATTTCTGATTTTACTTTTACTCTGTAGTTTCAAATAATGTTTAAAAATGTTTAATTCTGATTGGAGTGCTATATCATCATTTTCTTCTGCTGCATTATTATCACTGGATGAGTGGTATTCTGTTCAGTTCAGTTCAGTCGCTCAGTCGTGTCTGACTCTTTGCAACCCCATGGGCTGCAGCACACCAGCCTTCCCTGTTCATCACCAACTCCCGGAGCTTGTTCAAACTTATGTTCATTGAATCAGTGATGCCATCCAACCATCTCGTCCTCTGTCATCCTTCTCCTGCCTTCAATCCCTCCCAGTGTCAAGATCTTTTCCAGTGAATTAGTTCTTTGTGTCATGGCCAAAGCATTGGAGCTTCAGCTTCAGCATCAGTCCTTCAAAAGAATATTCAAGAATGATTTCTTTAGGATTGACTGGTTTGCTCTCCTTGCAGTCCAAGGGACTCTCAAGAGTTTTCTCCAACACCACAGTTCTGCAACTTGTTCCAATTTTCATTCCCTAATATCTTTTTCTTCTTTTAATTTTGTATGAAATTTATCTGTACTTTTTTTTTTCTTCTTTTAGGTAGCATTCTTAGTTAAGAGTATTTTTTATGTTTCTAGAATGACTGATTTTCATGATGATGGTAGTAGAGAGGGGGAGGTTTGGGTTTGCATGAGTCTTTTTTGTTTGTGCAGGATCCTTACTTTTTATACCTTATTGCATTATTTTTCCTCTCTATTGAGAAATCTCCAAGGGGCACATGCTTTCTTTATTTATCCCTTTTTCTTTTATTTTTCACTGAGGCTTCCTTTTCTAATCCAACTTTCTTTCAAGGTCCTCCCAGTATTAAATACTGTGAACTGGCAAATATCTCACTCACCTCCTTAGCATTGGCTTCTTTTTTCATTGAAAGGTTTTGTTTGTGTTTCATCTGGAACTTGATCTCTTGTTCTTTCCATGAAGTATCTTCAGACTTCCATTCCTACTTTCTGTATCTACAAACTTAACAACATCATCATTTCTACTAGAAGTTCTGTTGTAACTGGGTATATATCATTCTAATCATAGGTAACTGGATGACTATTTTCTGCATTCCCATAGTCAGTCAGTCAGTTCAGTCGCTCAGTCATGCCTGACTCTTTGTGACACCATGGACTGCAGACGCCAGGCCTCCCTGTCCATCACCAGCTCCCGGAGCTTGCTCAAACTCAGTTCCATGGTGTCGGTGATGCCATCCAACCATCTCATCCTCTGTTGTACCCTTCTCCTTCCTTCAATCTGTCCCAACATCAGGGTCTTTTCCAATGAGTCAGTTCTTCACATTAGGTGGCCAAAGTATTGGAGTTTCAGCTTCAGCATCAGTCCTTACAATGAATATTCAGGGAATATTCCAATGAATATCCTGATAAACCTGAATGCAGGTCAGGAAGCAACATTTAGAATTGGACATGGAACAACAGACTGTTTCCAAAATGGGAAATGGGTATGCCAAGGCTGTATATTGTCATGGTGATGACAGTACATGCAACTCATTTATCATAGTTTTTGTTTTGTTTTGTTTTTAAAGCTGTCTGACAGATTCAGATACAAGAAGTCACTGTTATCCTAGGGCCAGTTTAGTGTTTTGTGCATTTCTCAATGATAAAAGTCCTAAAAGAACTTTCTTTAACAAATATACCTGTACTTATACATGTATCTACATCTATGTCAGACCAATATGATATTCTAAGAAATTTTATAAAGAATTAAATTTTCTTAAGAATTAAGAATGAAGTTTCTTTAATAAAAATATTTCACATGTATGTGCTTTGAACACATATATGGGTGCTTGAGTACACTTACAGTACATATATACATCTAATATCCTTTTTTTCAGTTTATAGGTGCTCCCTCTCAACCTGCTTTGTTCTCTGTGATGTGGACAGAGAGGTGTGAGAAATATTTTTTAAATTGTGCCACTATGTCCCAAAATAAGTAAAACAGGTAACTAACATGATTGTTCATAATCATCATCAAATATTCATTTTACACAATAAAATTAAATAAAACAAATGGCATAAATCACCATCTTCTGTTTCATTGACTATGTTTGTATGCTGTTTTTCCTCTGCTAGATCGTTACTGCATGGAATAATTTATCTGAAGAAACTTAAGTTTGAAATACAAAGATCTAAGATGAATTTCAGTTAGACTTATACATTTAATATGTGAAATATTTCTCATATGCCCATCTTTTCAACTTCCTTGGAGCCAGAGAATATTAAAATATATATGATGTAATATTTGCCACTGGAGAAGGAAATGGCAACCCATCCCAGTATCCTTGCCTTAGAAATCCTAGACAGAGGAACCTCAAAAACTGCAGTCCATGGGGTTGCAAAAGAGCTGGACACAAGTTAATGACTAAACAACAACAAATATTTGCCATGATGGACTTTTTGTAAAATATGACCTTCTCCCAGTATAAATCAGTTTTACTAAAGGTAAAAATATGTACACCCTAGTAATTCTGTTCTTGAAGATAATCATACTCAACATATTATTAAATAACATTATTTAATAATATATTAAATTAAAGTCAATAAAGTAAATTAGTAAATAATCATTTTAATTATATTGAATATTTTATTTAATGATGCAACATACTATTAAATAGTGTGCTAATAACATATTATTTTGCCTAAATAAAAAAGTATATTTCATTCATAATTTCACATTTATTTAAATACAGGTTCTTGAGCTTCTAAGTCAAAATTCACTTACCCCAAAGAGAATCACAAAGCTGAGAAAATCTTGAAATACTGTCTTCTCCCAAGTCCTATTTGGATCCCATGCTATATGCTGCTGCAGAAAATGTGTACACTGAAAAATAAATACCTGCATTTTACTTTTAATTAAAGCAATAGTTGACATAAAATTAGATTAATTTTCTTTTAATATAAGTGCAATATTAAAATATTATAAATATGCTATTTCTCCAAGTAAGACAGTCACTCAAATTCATGTGCTGTCTTCATCCTTATTTAAATATCTCTCTCTTAAACCTCATATTGTAGCCTTTGGTTCAATCCTTAAAACTAACTCTTTAAGGCTCCTACTGATTAAATAACCCAAATAATGGTGTTTATCAGCTCATAATTTTAGTTCAGTGGAAAATCACATATTACTTAACTTTTACTTGATAAGTAGGGAACTTTCAGTGTGAATTAGAGTATACTTGTTTTACATCACCAAACCTGAGACAATCAGAATGAAGGCAAATAGTAGACATCAGAAGCTTCAGTCCTTTTGAGCACTCATTAATTAATATTGTTTTAGTATAATTATCTTTTCCTGAGAATAAATCAGAAATATTTAAGCTGTGTTATTCCATTTGAGCTGATATAACAAAATTACATAGAACAGGTAGCTTATAAGATTCAGAAATTTATTTCTCATAGTTCTTGAGTCTAAAATTCCAAGATCAGGGTACCAATATGGTTTCTTTCTAGTAAAGGCCATCTTCCAGGCTCATAGCCCACATCTTCTTACAATGACCTCACATGGTGGAAGGGGTTAGGGATTTCTGGGAGGTCTCACTTGTAAGGGCACCAAACTAACTCATGAGAGCACCATCTTCATTAGCTAATCACATCCAAAAGGGCCCTGTTTCTGATATCATCATCTTTGGGGGTTATTATTTCAACACACAAATTTTAGGGAGACATATTCAGACCACTGTTATTGTTCAGTCACTAAGTCGTGTCTGACTCTGCAATCCCATGGACTGTAGACTTTCAGACTTCTCTATCCTCTACTATCTCTTGTAGTTTGCTCAAATTCATGTCCATTGAGTCAGTGATACTATCTAACCATCTTATCCTCTGCATTCTCCTTCTCCTTTGGTCTTCAATCTTTCCTAACATTAGGATATTTTCCAATGAGGCAGCTCTTCACATCAAGTAGTCAAAGTATGGGAGCTTCAGCTTCAGGAACAGTTCTCCAAAGAATATTGAGGGTTGATTTCTTTTAGGATTCATTGGTTTAATCTCCTTGTAGTCCAAGTGACTCTCAAGAGTTTTCAGCATCGCAATTTACAAGCATAAATTCTTTAGCACTCAGCCTCCTGTATGGACCAATTCTCATATCCATGCATGACTACTGGAAAAACCATAACTTTGACTATATGGACCTTTGTCACCAACGTGATTCCTCTGCTTTTTAATACACTGTCTAGGTTGGTCATGGCTTTCTTTCCAAGGAGCAAGTGTCTTTTAATTTCATGGCTCTAGTCACCATCCGCAGTGATTTTTGAGCCCAAGAAAATAAAATCTATCACCATTCATTCTATACATAAAATGAATATGTAATAGATATGCTCTATGACTGTAATCTAGCTTTGTTAATATAAATGACTGTCTTTTTTTAATATATGTACTGATTGTCTTATCTTCTGACATGTTTTCTATCAAAAAGAAAGAGGAAAAAAGTTTATTTCTAATCATGCAAAATTATATCAAATTAAACTAATATAAAATGCTTGCCTGGATTCATATGAGTAAAGGAATAAAGTATAAATTAGTGAATAAGTGATTTTTAGTCATTGTTTAGTATCAAGCTGAAGATAAATGGTCTAGGGCCAAGTTGCACTGCAAAGTAGGCTTTTTCCATTAACAAGTAAGTGATTTCTCTATTTAATTATTCCTATTTATCAAAAATAACTGCATTAATTAACTGACCATGTTTTACATTGTTCACCTCTAAATACACAGATTTTTTTTTTCTAATTTTTGTTTTAAAAGCATGACTCTATCTTAATTGGTGTTTTGAAAGTAGCCTGAAAAAATAATAAAAATATTTTAAAAATTTAAATACAATCTACTGGTCTTGGTAAAAGTTCTTTGATGTTGAATTTAACTTAATTCTTTTTGACTAAACATTAAGAGATTATTGAGTTCTGTTTGTAAGAGTTTGTAGTAAATTTCCTCTAATGTACGGTATTTAGTGGAAGATGTAAAAAAGAATTAGGAAAAATCATCACTCAGTCTCACAGAAAATATATTCACTTTCTAGGAAATTGTTAGTTATAAAAAATGATTAATTTACTCCAGTGCTATTGTATAAACACAGTATACTTCACAGTTTTATGGAAAACAGTATTCAGATGATTAAGAAACATTAAACCAAACGAAGACTGATTTTAAAATAAAAGGCAATCAAATTTGGACTAAAATATGTTGAAATGAAATGAGGAAACTCTAAACATTATACCCTAAACACTAAACTCTAAACCACTGCATAATATTATCCTTCTTTCCCAAACCCAACTCTCAAAGTTCTCCATATTTATGAATCAACATCTAATTAATTACTTAGTTGACATTTTTTAACATAATTTTCCCATAGAATTGTACAAATAATAAGTATGTGAAGAACAACCCAGGCAATTAAAATAGAGACTGTCTGAATTTTTTTTTCCATTCCTATTATCAATCAAAATCTTTACAAAATGTTTCCTTATGTGCTTGTTGTCATCATCTCTTAATTCTAAGCTCCCTGAAAATTCATCATATTGTTGCATTTATATCACTAATTATAAAAGTAAATGTACATTTCTCTCAATCTTATCAATCTATATCTTATTCAAAAAAAGTTTAGAATAGAGAGTAACTCAGTAACTTCTTTCATCATTTTGCATCTCATTTTATATAAAAGAAAATATTATCAAATACAGTAAGAAATTTAACATCTTAATTAAAGACATATTTCCCCCATGGAACAAATTCCCTCTCTTTTTTCTGATTCAAGGTAGTCAGAAGGGTAAACACACACATATGCATGCACACAATGGTACAGAGACATGTTAAAACCAGTTTTATGATAGATTACAAACAGATTGTAAAATTTTTATTTTTAAATTGTCAAAAAATCTTATATGGATAAAAATGAACTGTGACTCAAATAAGTGATTCTACAGAGGTATATGCTATTGGTGTACATGCCAGTGGTATTCAGGCTCTCTGAACTAATAAAAGAAAGGATTTATAAATCCTAGAGGAATGTATGAAATTCATGTTCATTTGATCAGGTGCCTGAAACATCCGTTCCTTTAGACAGAATTTTGTTTAAGAAAATGACATGCTGTTCCTGTTTAAATCTCTACTGAGAATCTGAAATAGAGAAATTCTGTATAACAACTGAGGAGGCTTCATAGTTTTTTCAATTAAAAAATGCTAATGGAACTTCCTGAATGGCAAAAACTGGTTCAAAAGACCATAGAACACTATTAGATTAATGAAATATTCAAAATAAACTTTTAAAGAACTCTCCAAAGTAACCAATAACTTTCCAAATCAGATAAGTATTTATTCAAGAAAAATTGCTAAATCTTAATAAATACAGTGAGCTTTGTGGCAGTTAAAAGTGCTCAATGCTTTTATTTTATTTTATTTTGTTTTTTAGCTTTTCTATAGCCTTGAAAGGGCTTCCACAGTGGCTCAAGTGGTAAAGAACATACCTGCAAGGCAGGAGACACAGGAGATGTGAGTTTGATCCCTGGGTGGGGAAGATTCCCTGTAGGAGGAAATGGCAACCCGCTTGAGTATTCTTGCCAGGAAATTCCATGGACAGAGGAGCCTGACAGGCTTCAGTCTGTGCGGTTGCAAAGTGTCAGACACGACTGAGCAAGTGACGGCTGGATAGCCCTGAAAATCAGGAGCATCTCAACCATTGTTGCTATGAAAACAGTAATTTATAAGCCACTGAAGGAAGAGAACCAGGAAGCATCCAGAAGCATCCAGAAGTTTCCTATACAGGGTTTCTTTCCATTGGACTAACTCAAAACCTCACTAGTGGGAAAAGTATTATTTTCAGGGTTTTCTTTTTTTTTTTAAAATAACAACCAGTGCTAATTATTTAACATTGCAGCTGCCTGAGGCATAATCCCAGATGGGGCAAACAAGAGCCTGACCAAAAAACAAAAGGAGGATCTAGAGAAGGAAATACTGGTGCGTGCATGTTGTCATGTCAGTCGTGTTGGACACAAGAATACTGGACTGGGTTACCATTACCTCCTCCAAGGGACCTTCCCCACCCAGGGATGGAACTCATGTCTCTTATGTCTTCTGCATTGGCAGGCAGGTTCTTTACCACTAGCACCAACTGGGAAGCCCTATGTTGAATAGATCTAACACATTTCTAGGTATAAGGAGGGCTGGGACTATGCCAAAGAAAGATCTGAGGAGGGTCAAATATCTCAATTCTAGCTGACACTGAGACACTGCATATACAAAACGTAAATGTTAAGTCAGAAATATAAACTGCAGGAGTGTTAAAAGTGTGCACTAACAGGCACACAAACATGTAGGCAAAGTGTGGAAGACTAATTTACAGAAATTTCGGTCCAGTTAACTGATCATGTACTAAACTAACCAAGCACAGATGTCACTGATCACAGATGATAGACCTTATAAAATCAACCCAAACACTTGACAGGAAGAATAGCTGCAAAGTTTGGGGGGTGGGTAGGAATTCCAGAGCCATCACATAATACTCAAAATGTCATTTTAAAGAAAAAAAGTCGAGATACACAAAGACACAACAACAAAGCAGTTGGAAAACCTTTTCTGCACAAAACCAGATGTCAAATTTAGTAGAAAAAATATCAAATCAACAGTTAAAAACTTGTTCAAAGAACTGAAGAAAACCATGTCTAAATAAATAAGAGAAAGTGGGAAAACTTTGTCTAACCAAATAGTGAATATTAATACAAAAGTATATAATTTGAACATAATTATTTTGTTATGATGTATACAACAATGATATATATTTCAGTTATTGTATGTTCCAAATATTTTAGGTTTGGAATAACTGAAAAGACTACCTAGAAAGAATTAGCAGACTTAAGGAAAAATCAATTCAGAGTATCCAACAAAAGCAACAGAAAGAAAATGAATGGAAAATAATTCTTAGAGCCTCAATACCCTCATGGAGAAGGCAATGGCAAGGCACTCTGGTACTTTTGCCTGGAGAATCCCATAGACAGAGGAGCCTAGTAGGCTGCCGTCCGTGGGGTCGCTAAGAGTTGGACATGATTGAGCAACTTCACTTTCACATTTCACTTTCATGCACTGGAGAAGGAAATGGCAACCCACTCCAGTGTTCTTGCCTGGAGAATCCCATGGACTGGGGAGCCTGGTGGGCTACCATCTATGGGGCTGCACAGAGTCGGACACGACTGAAGCAACTTAGAAGCAACAGCATCAATACCCTCAAGCATCTCTCCTTGATCTCTTCAGCATCTACTAGAGCTCTACCATTTCTGTTCTTTTTTGTGCCCATCTTTGGGTGAAGTGTGCCTTTGATATTTCCAATTTTCCTGAAGAAATCTCTAGTCATTCCCCTTTTGTTGTTTTCCTCTATGTCTATGCACCATTCACTGAAGAAGGACTTTTTGTCTCTCCTTGCTATTTTTGAAACTATTTTTTGCATTGTTTAATGTACCTTTTCCTTTCTCCCTTGCTTTTCATGTCTATTCTTTCTTTGGCTATTTATAAAGCCTCCTCAGATCTCTTCAGTAGACTCTGAAGAGATCAAGAAGAGATGGAAAGACTACATGGAAGAACAGTAAAAATAAATCTTAATGAACTGGATTACTATGATGGTGTGGTCAGTGACCCAGAGCCAGACTTTCTGGAGTGTGAAGTCAAGTGGGCCTTAGGAAGCACTGCTGTTAACAAAACTAGTGGATGTGATAGAATTCCAGCAGAGCTATTCAAGGATGATGTTATCAAAGTGTTGCACTCAATATGCCAGTAAATCAGGAAGACCCAGCAGTGACCAGAGGACTGGAAAAGGTCAATACTCATCCCAATTCTCAAGAAGGGTAGTAGTAAAGAATATTCTAACCACCGGACAATGGCACTCATCTTCCATGCTAGTGATTGTCATGCTTAAAATCTTGCATGCTAGGCTTCAGCATTATGCAAACCAAAAACTTCCAGACATCAAAGCTGGGCTTAGAGAAGGCAGAGGAATCAGAGATCAAATTGCCAACATTTGCTGGATCATAGAGAAAACAAGGGAATTCCAGAAAAAAAAAAAATCTACCTCTGTTTCATTGACTAGGCTGAAGCCTTTGACTGTGTGGATCATAACAAACTGTGGAAAGCTCTAAAACTGATTGGAACACCAGACCATCTTACCTGTCTCTTGAGAAACCTGTACATGGTCAAGAAGCAAATGTTAGAACCCAGGACAGAACAACTGATTGGTTCAGGATTGAGAAAGGAGTGCAACAGAGCTGACTGCTATCACCCTGTTTAACCTATATGCTGAGCACATCTTGAGACATGGTGGACTGGATGAGTTACAAGTTGAAATCAAGATAGACAGGAGAAACATAGCAACCTCAGATATGTAGATGCTATTTCTCTAATGGCAGAAAGCAAAGAGAAACTAAAGAGCCTCTTGACTAGCATGAAGGAGGAGAGTGAAAGAGTCAGCTTAAAACTAAATATTAAAAGAAAACTAAGATCATGGCATCCAGTCACATTAATTCATGGAAAATAGAAGGGGAAAAGGTGGAAGTAGTGACAGGTTTGCCTTTCTTGGGCTCTAAAATTACTGCTGATGGTGACCGCAGCCATGAAATCAGAAGACATTTGCTTCTTGTCAGGAAAGCACTGACAAACCTAGGCAGTGTTTTGAAAAGTAGAGACATTACTCTGCCAACAAAGGTCCATATAGTCAAGGCTATGATCTACCCAGTGGTCACCTATGGTTGTGAGAGCTGGACTGTAAAGAAGGCAGAATGCCTAAGAATGGGTGCCTTTGAACTGTGGTGCTGAAAAAAGACTCTTGAGAGTCCCTTGGACAGAAAGGAGATCAAACCATTGGATCTTAATGGAAATCAAACCTGAATACTCACTTGAAGGACTGACACTGAAGCTCCAGTGTCTTGGTCACCTGATGGGAACAGCCACCTCATTGGAAAAGTCCCTGATGCTGGGAAAGATTGAAGGCAGAAGGAGAAGAAGGCAACAGAGGATGAGATGGCTGAATGGCATCACCGATGCAATGGACATGAACTTCAGCAAACTTCGGGAGATGGAGAGGGAGAGAGAGCCCTGGCATGCTTCAATCCATAGGATCACAAAGAGTCATACTACTGGGTGACTTAATAACAACCAGAACCATCAAACACAGTAATATATGCATAATAGGAGTCTCAGAAGGAAAAGGGAAAGACAGATATAATATTTGAAAAGATAACAATCAAAAGCTTGACAAGCTTTAATATTTGTAAGATTTAAGATTTTAAAAAAGCCTGAAGATCAGTTCAGTTCAGTTCAGTTCAGTCGCTCAGTCGTGTCCGACTCTTTGCGACCTCATGAATTGCAGCACACCAGGTCTCCCTGTCCATCACCAACTCCCGGAGTTCACTCAAGCTCACGAGTCAGTGATGCCATCCAGCCATCTCATTCTCTTTCGTTCCCTTTTCCTCCTGCCCCCAATCCCTCCCACATCAAAGTCTTTTCCAATGAGTCAGCTCTTTGCATGAGGTGGCCAAAGAACTGGAGCTTCAGCTTCAGCATCATTCCCTCCAAAGAACACTCAAGGCTGATCTCCTTCAGAATGGACTGGTTGGATGCTGTGAAAGATAAAGTGATTCCTAATATGCTAATGCGCTTGTTCGCTTAGTTGTGTCCAACTCTTTGTGACCCCGTGGACTGTAGCCTGCCAGCTTCTTCTGTCCATGGAATTCTTCAGGCAAGAATACTGGACTGGTTAGCCATTTCCTTCTCCAGGGGATCTTCCTGATTCAGGGATTGAACCCGGGTCTCCTGAATTACAGGTAGATTCTTTACCATCTGAGTCACCAGGAAAGCCCATTTATGTATATATGTATGCATATGTTAATATATACTGTTTTTATTCATAAAAGACTATTGGATAGATTTTGCCTCACTTAAAAAAATGAATGCAACTACTTTAATGGTTAATAATCATGATAATTTTAAAAATATTACTTCAGTGATGTACAGGCTTTAAATTTTTTTTTTCTTCTTCTTTTTTTTTTTTTTAAATTTTAAAATCTTTAATTCTTACATGCGTTCCCAAACATGACCCCCCTCCCACCTCCCTCCCCACAACATCTCTCTGGGTCATCCCCATGCACCAGCCCCAAGCATGCTGCACCTACGTCAGACATGGACTGGCGATTCAATTCTTACATGATAGTATGCATGTTAGAATTCCCATTCTCCCAAATCATCCCACCCTCTCCCTCTCCCTCTGAGTCCAAAAGTCCGTTATACACATCTGTGTCTTTTTTCCTGTCTTGCATACAGGGTCGTCATTGCCATCTTCCTAAATTCCATATATATGTGTTAGTATACTGTATTGGTGTTTTTCTTTCTGGCTTACTTCACTCTGTATAATCGGCTCCAGTTTCATCCATCTCATCAGAACTGATTCAAATGTATTCTTTTTTACGGCTGAGTAATACTCCATTGTGTATATGTACCACAGCTTTCTTATCCATTCATCTGCTGATGGACATCTAGGTTGTTTCCATGTCCTGGCTATTATAAACAGTGCTGCGATGAACATTGGGGTACATGTGTCTCTTTCAATTCTGGTTTCCATGGTGTGTATGCCCAGCAGTGGGATTGCTGGGTCATAATTTGCAATTTTTTAAGGAATCTCCACACTGTTCTCCATAGTGGCTGTACTAGTTTGCATTCCCACCAACAGTGTAGGAGGGTTCCCTTTTCTCCACACCCTCTCCAGCATTTATTGCTTGCAGATTTTTGGATCGCAGCCATTCTGACTGGTGTGAAGTGGTACCTCATTGTGGTTTTGATTTGCATTTCTCTAATAATGAGTGATGTTGAGCATCTTTTCATGTGTTTGTTAGCCATCCGTATGTCTTCTTTGGAGAAATGTCTATTTAGTTCTTTGGCCCATTTTTTGATTGGGTCATTTATTTTTCTGGAGTTGAGCTGCATAAGTTGCTTGTATATTTTTGAGATTAGTTGTTTGTCAGTTGCTTCATTTGCTATTATTTTCTCCCATTCAGAAGGCTGTCTTTTCACCTTGCTTATAGTTTCCTTTGTTGTGCAGAAGCTTTTAATTTTAATTAGATCCCATTTGTTTATTTTTGCTTTTATTTCCAGAATTCTGGGAGGTGGATCATAGAGGATCCTGCTGTGATTTATGTCGGAGAGTGTTTTGCCTATATTCTCCTCTAGGAGTTTTATAGTTTCTGATCTTACATTTAGATCTTTAATCCATTTTGAGTTTATTTTTGTGTACAGTGTTAGAAAGTGATCTAGTTTCATTCTTTTACAAGTGGTTGACCAGTTTTCCCAGCACCACTTGTTAAAGAGATTGTCTTTACTCCATTGTATATTCTTGCCTCCTTTGTCAAAGATAAGGTGTCCATATGTGTGTGGATTTATCTCTGGGCTTTCTATTTTGTTCCATTGATCTATATGTCTGTCTTTGTGCCAGTACCATACTGTCTTGATGACTGTGGCTTTGTAGTAGAGCCTGAAGTCAGGCAAGTTGATTCCTCCAGTTCCATTCTTCTTTCTCAAGATTGCTTTGGCTATCGAGGTTTTTTGTATTTCCATACAAATCTTGAAATTATTTGTTCTAGTTCTGTGAAAAATGTGGCTGGTAGCTTGACAGGGATTGCATTGAATTTTGATTGGAATAATGTTAAGCAAAAGATCTCAAGACAAAACTTAGATAAAATATAACTGTGCTCATTTAATAATTTTTTGAACATGTTAATAGTAATTAGTCCTGCAGACAAACCTATATTCTTTAAAACAAAGGAAATTTGAGGTAATGAAAGTTAGAAGCTTCATAAAATCCATCCCTAAATTTTCACCCAAGGAATTTTTGTCTGGAGTTTTCAAAGCTTTTTTGAGTGACTTTCTTCTACTACAGAAGAATTTTCTACTCAAAAAGTTATTTTTTTTTTCCATTATGCTGGTAAAAGAACATGCTACAAAATTATATAAACTATAATAACATATCAGAATATATTGCATGCTTTAGCCATTACTTGGCAATCATTATATTTTTTCACATTTACTTTTGTAAACTAAAAAATGACAGCTACAGCAATAGAAGTAATACATTGTGAAATAATTTTTATTTTAACAATGAATAAAACAGCTAGTATTAATACATAACTTATCATACTGAGGTCCACAAATATGAGTTTGCCATTCTTTATAATTACTCTGACTGATCATCAATTTAATAGATATACATGTTTGCATTTTTACATTACCATGGATAAGCTTTCCATATTTTTATTGGAACCAATGTTTATTTTTCTGTTTGAGACTAGAAGTATTCTGTCTTGTTCCTTTTGATTATCATCAGTACAGTGCAAGTTAATATTTGTGTGATTTCTGTGTATAAAATGTCTTTTAACTCAACTCCTCTTATTCTTACTCTTATAATTTTAGTTCTGATACTCTCCTTGGTCAAACTATTCCAGTTATCCAAATGTATCACTGTCTTAACAATCTTTTTCTCTTCTAACTGAGTTCTATTTCCTAGAGAGGGATGTACATGCTAAAGAGAAACCTGAGAAAAATATTTTTTTATCTAGCATTCTTACACACAAGATGTTATATTGCTTATGTAGACAAAAGTATTTTTATTAAAAAAAGTATTAAAATATTGTAAAAACATTATTTTAGCAGCATTTTAGAAAAGACACTTCAAGTTGAAAATCTACGGAACTGTATCATATTGTCCTGGCATAGGACACAAATTAAATTTTCTGGTGAATTAATGCATGTAGTTGTAATTTGGCAAATGCTTTATAGAGATAAAAATGATAGTTGAGAACATTCAGAAGAAAGAGTGAGAGACAAAAACATTCAAAGTAAAAATTTCCCATTTTTGCCAGTAGCATTGATAGCCTATATGAACACTCATAGTGATTGCTGTGGAGAATTACAATTGTTTAAATGTTCAAGACATTGTCAAGGAAGTTACTATAATTATTTATTATCTTATTTTACATGTAGATATAATTTGTTAATTACATGAGCTGGCAAATTTATAGAACTTCTTTCTTGGTTGTTGAGATTAATAGTCATCTTCACAAGAAAATAATTCAACTTTATTATTTCTGGCTCTTCTCCCATTAAATGACATCCTCAACTAGCTCTGTATCTCTCTCTGTCTCTGTTTGTCTCTGTCTCTCAGTCTCTCTCAAGCTCTCTCTCAATACAAACACACAAACACTGTATATGTATTCTCTGTTAGTTCACTGTATTGTTTATTCTCCTTTGAAGTCATTAAAAGAAATTAAAATTTTCTCAATTGTACATAAATTCAGAATATATGTCTCAGAAATGAATCTGTTGTGCTTTGAAGGAATGATGTGGTAGAAGTTTGCCACAGGCTAAGAACACAGGTTGTGTGTGGTTCCCTAATATTTTAATTTAAATTTGTATTGATCTCTTAACCCAACATCTTGCTTTGAATTATTTTTTCTCAGATACCACACAAATTACAGAAACATTTAGCAAATGCCTCATTGATATGATTACACATAAACCTTTGAAATGTATTGAGGTGCTTATTATAATAAGAGAAGAAAATGATGCTATACATTGTATGCTAGTTTATTATGTCTTATTTATGAAAGTACAAATTTTTTCTAAATATTATTACACATAATGTTAAAACTGAAGTATAGTTGATTTACAATATTTTATTAATTTCAGGTGTATAGGCAGACTTTAATTTTAATCATTTCACTGTTTTTGATTTTTTAATAATATGTCTTTACTAACAGATTTAGAGAATTATTCACTGTGTGTAAAACTTTTTTTAATAAATTTATTTATTTTAAATGGAGGTTAATTACTTTACAATATTGTATTGGTTTTGCCATGAGGGAGGGGGGTGCAGGATGGGGAACATGTATATACCTGTGTGTAAAAATTTTAAGATAAATCAATTTCAGTAGATTATTCTCTATGTTATTTGGCAATAGTTACAAGAATGTCATCTATATTGCTCTTGTCAGAACTTTCTCTATTGAAGATTTATAGAATTATGGCAACTGTTCTGTGGCCAGTTAATACTGTTTTTGACACTCAACATCATTCAACTTGTTTTTGAAACAATATTGTCTGGAATTTTCCTTGGAGAACATATTTTGGGTAACTAGCTCAGGCAGAATTGTGGTTCAGTTGTTATTTATGTCAACATGCTCTCCCCAAAAGTGAACACTACAGGTATGTTGTAATAAGGTTAGCTCATGCTTCTAATCAAAATTATTTGTTCAAAAGTAGGCATAGGGCCTATTTCTCACCAGTGAAAAATGACTTTATGGATTTAGGCAAAGTAACTTTTCTTCCCCTCAGTTACAATAGACATAATTATTCATCTATTAATTATCATTATAGGCTTAATTATTGAAAGCCTAAAACCTAAAAATGGAATAGGGACTTTTACTAACTCCACTTTGCAGGAAGTAGCTGAGGTTCAGGCAAGCTCTGTTAGTAAACATCAGAACTGGGATAGGAAGCCACATTGTCACATTTGGACTCTACCCACTACAACTTTTGAAGGTAAACATTTATCAGTACCAATTTACAGAAAACCAAGAATTGATGAGATTAGAATAATGATTAATTCGACTCCTGGGCATTTACCACATGTTTTGTGAAAACACTTCTTGTAAAAGTATTTTACAGGGGCTCATACCTAATATTGGAGAAGGCAATGGCACCCCACTCCAGTACTCTTGCCTGGAAAATCCCATGGACTGAGGAGCCTGGTAGGCTGCAGTCCACGAGGTCGCTAAGAGTCGGATACGACTGAATGACTTCACTTTCACTTTTCACTTTCATGCCTTGGAGAAGGAAATGGCAACTCATTCCAGTGTTCTTGCCTGGAGAATCCCAGGGACGGGGGACCCTGGTGAGCTGCCATCTATGGGGTCCCACAAAGTCGGACATGACTGAAGTGACTTAGCAGCAGCAGCATACCTAATGTGAATTACTGCCAGTCAGTAATCCTTTTCAAAATATAATCCATACATACATACTTCCAGTCATCAGTTGTGTATATATGTATGAGGATATAAAAATTTCACATGTGGTTACATACAAATGCACAAACATAAATTCAATTATACACACAGAGCACACACCCAAACAAGTCTGCAAGTATACATATTGTGCAACCACAAAGGAAGAGTAGATAAGTGGATGTAGAAATATAATTTTATGCTGATCAAAGAAAATGGAGTGAAAGAAAGGATATCCTTTTTCTTGATAAAAATATTCTAGATGATGGACCAAACCTTGCCTGAGCCTGCTTTGTTGTTGTTCAGTTACTCAGTCATTTCTGACTCTTTGTGAGGTAGCACGCCAGGCTTCCCTATCCTTCACCATCTCCCGGTGCTTGCTCAAACTCATGTCCATTGAGTCACTGATGCCATATAATTTTCTCATTTTCTGTCATCCTCCTTGCCTCCTGTCTTCAAACTTTCCCAGTTCAAGCATTCTATGGCATTGCCCTTCTTTGAGATTGGAATGAAAACTGAAATTTTTCAGTCCTGCGGTCACTGCTGAGTTTTCCAAATTTGCTGGCATAATGAGTGCAGCACTTTAATAGCACCATCTTTTAGGATTTGAAATAGCTCAACTGGAATTCTATCACTTTTGCTAGCTTTTCATGGTGATGCTTCCTGAGGCTTACTTGGCTTTACCCTCCAAGATATCTGGCTGTAGCTGAGTGAGCACACTATGATGGTTTTCTGGGTCATTAAGGTCTCTTTTGTACAGTTCTATGTATTCTTGTCATCACTTCTTAATGTCATCTGCTTCTGTTTGGTCTATACCATTTGTGTCCTTTATTTTGCCCATCTTTGCATAAACTGTTCCCTTGATATCTCTAATTTTCTTGAGATCTCTAGTCTTTACCATTCTACTCTTTTCCTCTATTTCTTTGTATCGATCAATGAGGAAGGCTTTGTTACCTCTTCTAACTATTCTTTGGATCTCTGGATTCAAATGGGCATATTTTCTGTTTTCTTTCTTTTTTTTTTTTTTGCTTCTCTTTCTTCTGGATATTTTTACTTTGAGCAAAACACTTCTTCTTACTATCTAACAGACAATGAGATGAATTTTGTATAAATTAAAATAAGACTCCAAAAATACACTGATGCTCAGAGGCTTTTGCTTTTCAGAATGACTACTGGTAACAGTAATATTATCTGCATGAACAAGTAATGAAAGAGATGGAATCATAGTCAAGAATAACTTTATATTTTCAAAATTTGTGCCAGATTTGACTTTGAAAAGATTTGTAGTGCTACATTCAGAAGCTAACAGAGTACATAATCAGTTCAGTTGTTCAGTCGTGTCCAACTCTTTGCAACCCCATGGACTGCACCATGCCAGGCCTCTCTGTCCATCACCAACTCCTGGAGCTCTCTCAAACTCTTGTCCATTGAGTCAGTGATGCCATCCAAGCATCTCATCCACTGTCGACCCCTTCCCTTCCAGCCTTCAAACTTTCCAAACATCAGGATATTTTTCAATCAGTCAGTTCTTTGCATCAGGTGGCAAAGTATTGGAGTTTCAATTTCAACATCAGTCCTTCCAATGAATATTCAGGACTGATTCCCTTTAGGATGGACTGGTTGGATCTCCTTGCAGTCCAAGGGATGCTTAAGAGTCTTCTCCAACACCACAGTTCAAAAGCAGCAATTTTTCAGCGCTAAGCTTTCTTTACAGTCCAACTCTCACATCCATATATGACTACTGGAAAAACCATATCTTTGACTAGACAGACCTTTGTTGGCAAGTAATGTCTCTGCTTTTTAATATCCTGTCTAGGTTGGCTTTTCTTCCAAGGAGGAAGTGTCTTTTAATTTATTGGCTGCAGCACCATTTACAGTGACTTGGAAGCCCAAAGAAATCATATCTCACTGTTTCCATTGCTTCCCTATCTATTTACCACGAAGTGATGGAATCAGATGCCATGATCTGAGTTTTCTGAATGTTGAGTTGTAAGCCACCTTTTTCACTCAACTCTTTCACTTTCATCAAGAGGCTCTTAAGGTCTTCTTCACTTTCTGTCATAAGGGTGATGTCATCTGTGTATCTGAGGTTATTGATATTTCTCCCTGAAATCTTGATTCTAGCTTATGCTTCATTCAGGTTGGCATTTCTGATGATGTAGTCTGCATATAAGTTAAATAAGCAGGGTGACAATATACAGCCTTGATGTACTCCTTTCCCTATTTGGAACCAGTCTGTTGTTCTATGTCCAGTTCTAACTGTTGCTTCTTGACCTTCATACAGATTTCTCAGGTGTCAGGTAAGGTGGTCTGGTATGCCCATCTCTTTAAGAATTTTCCTCAGTGTTGTGATCCCCACACTCAACACCTTTGGCATAGTCAATAAAACAAAAGTATATATTTTTCTGGAACTCTCTTGTTTTTTAAATAATCCAGCTGATTTTGGCAATTTGATCTCTGGTTCCTCTGCCTTTTCTTAATCCAGCTTGATCATCTGGAAGTTCATGATTTATGTACTGTTGAAGCCTGGTTTGGATAATTTTGAGCTTTACTTTGTAGTGTGTGAGACGAGTGTAATTGTGCAGTAGTGTGAACATTATTTGGTATTGCCCTTCTTTGGGATTGGAATGAAAACTGTCATTTTCCAGTCCTGTGGCCACTGCTGAGTTTTCCAAATTTACTGGTCTATTGAATGCAGAACTTTCACAGCATCATCTTTTAGGATTTGAAATAGCTCAACTGCAATTTCATCACCTCCACTAGCTTTGTTCTTAGTGATGCTTCCTATGGCCCACTTGACATTGTATTCCAGGATGTCTGGCTCTAGGTGAGTGATCACACCATCATGGTTATCTGGGTCATGAAGATAGTTTTTGTATAGTACATAATAGCCAGATTCTAAATTCCTGGGAATCTACTCCATGTAGTTGCAAATATTTATTTTTTATCCTCAAAAAATTTTCACATTGTCTCAGGGCTGTCTTATCAACAGCCCTGTCCATACTTATATTTAGGGCTTCGTTATATCCTACTTTAAAAATTGTAACAGTTTTCTGACTATTGTTAACTAATAGTTTTCTATTTGAGCGGAAGTGAAAGATACAGATATAGGTATCCAAGTATTTTTGCTTCTCTGGAAAATCCAGACTAATACACTGGTTATTGTGGCTAAAAGCTGATATAGGTACTGATACATTTTTAATATGTGAATGCAGATGCATGAGCCTGCCGATTCCTGCTTATGACTTGGAAGGCACCTAGTCAGAGAGCACCATCTGCATTAGTTCCAACCTGATGGAGTTCTTATCTGCTCTGAGAAATGTTTACAAGATACTTATGCACTAGCCTGCAGGAATAAGTGGGTTGACACGTCTGCAACAACTTGGCATATGGCAGGGTTTCAGGGGAGGCCTTTGCAAAGACTCCAAAGCTCCAACTGTAACATAATGGGTATGTTTGGCCCTCAGCTGTGATCGGAGCATGGTTCCAATGATGGCAGTAATGTCAATGTTGGTTATCTTGGTACAAATCTGTGACTCAGTAGGCACTTGTATCACCATGAATTCATGATCTGGTTCAAACCTACACTAGAATATGAAGCTAGGTATGTCTGCTGTTTGTAATGCTTTAACCCGGAAGAATATCTTTGTTCCCTTTTGTGTATACATCTTCAGGTTGGATCAAAGCGCCAGAACTACTGACGGTGCATATAAAAGACACATTTATTTTTCTAAAAAGGATGAATTATATTATAGTATTACATTTATGTTAAACACATTTTATATTTGCACATGTCCAATGCATAACCACAAATCACACATTAAAACTGCACAATTGAAAAGTGGCTAGTTTTCACAGTTTGTTGTAATCCACACAATCAAAGGTTTTAGTGCAGTCAGTGAAGGAGAAGTAGATTTTTTTCCTGGGATTTCTTGCTTTTTTTTATGATCCAGTGGATGTTTGTAATTTGATATCTGGTTCTTTTGCCTTTTCTAAATCCACCTTGTATATCTGGAATTTATCAGTTCACAGCCTGCTGAAGCCTAGCTTGAAGGACAAATTTGCTAAAGTTTTGAAATGAAGGTACACCAAACAAAAATTTAATTGTAGTAGTTATGTGATATAATATGATAAGTTGATTTAAATGTGAACAATCCTTATGATTGCCAAAGAGTAGTTTTAGAAGGTAAGAACTACAATGATTATACTTAATGGACCACATTTTTACTGACAGTTGCACCATTATCATAATCTTTTTTTACTACTAATATATTTTTCTCTTTAAAAAGATAGTAATATGTCAATATTCTGCAATCCATTACAGCAATAAAATGATATTTTTGAGTTTTTTTCCTATGAGAATGGTTTTTATATTTTCATGAATGACGATAATTATTTTCATATTTAAATTAGTAATTTTTAAAGAAATTCAGGTTTGATATTCATGAGATGACTGACTTTCATATTTTCAAAAGAAATATTAGAATACATTTTCAACTTCTAATATTATGCTGCTACTGCTGCTGTTAAGTCGCTTCAGTCATGTCCGCCTCTGTGCCAACCCATAAACGGCAGTCCACCAGGCTCCCCGGTCCCTGGGATTCTCCAGGCAAGAATACTGGAGTGGGTTGCCATTTCCTTCTCCAATGCATGAAAGTGAAAAGTGAAAGTGAAGTTGCTCAGTCATGTCAGACTCTTCGAGACCCCATGGACTGCAGCCTACCAGCCTCCTCTGCCCATGGGATTTTCCAGGCAAAACTACTGCTACCATATAGTATTTTAATTTTATGGAGAAGTGATTCATGTTGTAGGGGAGAAGGTAGTTTCTATCTATCCAAGAATATCTTGACATGTGGTGAATAGAACAAGAAAGGGACAGTTCTTGTTACTGATGAACCTGCATTTTATTTTTCCTGTATACAAGTATATACTTATTTTTTTTTTTTTTTTTGCCAGATGATCTGTCAGATGACTATTATATCTGTTGGTACTTGGGAATTCAACCTCTTAATGAGTTGCTCTTTTCCAACTAATCACTGTTACTGAGAATGGCACATTACCAACAGTATGATTCAAGTCATTGCTGGGAAAAAGTAATGTATAGTGACAACTGGGAATTCCAGGAGATTTTAAGGGCAGAGGAGGCTAATTGGCAATGTTTAAATCAATGTTCAATAATTTAATAAACTGAGTACCTTTGTTGTTATAGGTAGCATACATTACTTTAATTTCACCTAATGAGGCCGGTTATTCATCTGAGAAGATTCATTTCAGATATAGAAATGAATAAATATAGAGAGCTTAAGAGAAGTGAGAGACAAAGAGGTTACAAAGAAGTAAAGTTTGAGCCCCTTTCTAATTCCAGAATTAATAATTCATATATATTTGATAACTAATACCTGGAATGTAGACTATATTAAAACAACATATTTCAGAGTCAAATTATTTTACAATGCTAAACACATAACAGTGATTAGCAATAATGCACATTCTCAGAATATGCTCGCTACGATGCTTTTTTTATAAAACAAGCTTCTGTGGTCATATACATTTGGGAAACACTAAAATAATATCTTTCTTATAAAGATTCACATAGTTCATATATATATATACATATATATATGTGTGTATATATATATACACACATATATATAAAAGCTATCTTGAACACCAAATTTCTCACCCATTTACCACTGGATATGTTTTCCAAGTAAAATCTATTTAAAGATGATGAATACATAAATTGAAGAAAGAGTGCTATGACTATTCAAAGTAACAAATATTCTATTCATTTCATTTTTTAAGAAAAATATTTTCAGAGAAGAGGAAGCAAAAAGTTTATGATATTATACATGTTTCAATGCCATTCTCCCAAATTATCTCACCCTCACCCTCTCCCACAGAGTCCAAAAGACTGTTCAATACATCTATGTCTCTTTTGCTGTTAAAACTATAAAAGTTTGGCTCTTTTTGACATAAAAAATTTAGAATGGCAACCTTAAACCTTTGTATATGTTATGAATGGACAGGTTTGTGACATTGTACAGGAGACAGGGATCAAGACCATCCCCAAGAAAAAGAATTGCAAAAAGGCAAAATGGTTGTCTGAGGAGGCCTTACAAATAGCTGAGCAAAGAAGAGAAATGAAAAGCAAAGGAGAAAAGCAAACATATTCCCATTTGAATGCACTGTTCCAAAGAATAGTAAGGAGAGATAAGAAAGCCTTCCTCAGTGATCAATGCAAAGAAACAGAAGAAAGCAATAGAATGGGAAAGACTAGAGATCTCTTCAAGAAAATTAGAGTTACCAAGGGAACATTTATGCAAAGTTAGACACAATAAAGGATGGAAATAGTATGGACCAGAAGCAGAAGATATTAACAAGTCGTGTCAAGAATACACAGAAAAACTATACAAAAAAGCTTTTCATGACCCAGATTACCATAATGGAATGATTACTCACCTAGAGCTAGACATCCTGGAATGCGAAGTCAAGTGGGCCTTAGGAAGCATCACTAAGAACAAAGCTAGTGGAGGTGATGGAATTTCAGTTAAATTCCATTTTGTTTTAAACTTTATTTTACTTTACAATACTGTATTGGTTTTGCCATACATCAACATGAATCCACTACGGGTGTACACATGTTCCCAATCCTGAACTCCCTCCCACCTACCTCCCCATACCATCTCTCTGGGTCATCACTGTGCACCAGCCCCAGACATCCTGTATCCTGCATCAAACCTAGACTGGCGATTCATTTCTTATATGATATTATACATGTTTCAATACCATTCTCCCAAATCATCCCACCCTCTTCCTCTCACACAGAGTCCAAACACTGCCCTATACATCTGTGTCTCTTTTGCTGTCTCGCATACAGTTACCATTACTATCTTTCTAAATTCCATATATATGTGTTAGTATACTGTATTGGTGTTTTTCTTTCTGGCTTGGTTCATTCTGTATAATTGTCTCCAGTTTCATCCACCTTATTAGAACTGATTCAAATGTATTCTTTTTAATGGCTGAATAATACTTCATTGTGTATTCAAATTCTAAAAGATGCTACTGCTAAAGAGTTGCACTCAGTATGCCAACAAATTTGGAAAACTCAACAGTGGCCACAGGACTGGACTTCAGTCATTTCAGACTCTTTGCAATCCTATGGACTGTTGGCTGCCAGGCTCCTCTGTTCATGGGATTTCCAAGGCAAGAATACTGGAGAGGGTTGCCATGCCCTCCTTCAAGGGGTCTTCCTGACCCTGGGATTGAACCTGCGTCTCTTATGTCTCCTGCAATGGCAGGAGCATTCTTTACCATTACCACCACCTGGGAAGCCCTCCTTTAGACATAGATTTTTAACTCTTTAGCAGGTTTATAAAGCATGTATCAAAATCTTTGTTAGATATTTCAATATCAGAGCACCTTATAATCAAATTCCTGAGTATGATTTACCCTTTATTTTATATAATTTTGTTCAAAATTGTACATTTTAAATAGTGTATTGAATCATCTTTTTTTTTTTTTTACATTGTGTTTCTAATTTGTATTGGTATTTGCAGAGACTGACTTGGAATAAAACTGCAAACTCTTCTTCCTCTCAAAGGTATATAACCTCTGATATATCTGATTTTTTTTTATTATTATTACTGTGTTTTGTTTTTTTTTTTCTTTTCTTAACCTAGAAAACCTGAGGGGTCACATATTTCATCATTTAGTTGAGTTGTCAACTCTTGATTTCAGCCGAAGCTTTGCTCAGATTCCTCAGGCCTGAAAGCCTTCTGTAAAGTACTGACTGATCTGGTGGAGGTGAGAAGCATATCAAAAATTCATCCAGTTTTACCTTCACTATTCACTGGTTTCTTTATGTGTAACTTGTTCAGGAACTGTAATTCTTCAGATAACCAGGTAACTAGAGCTACCATAACAAAATACTCTGTTAAAGGTCGCATGAAATACAGTAATTAATTTTCTCACAATACTGGAGGCTAGAAGTGCAAGGTCAAAGTGTTGGCAGTTTCATTTTCTCTTTGGTTTTCAGATGGTAATATTCTCACGTGTCTTCACCTGGTCTTTTCTCTGTGGGAGTGCATACCTGGTGTCTTTAACTTCCCTTATTTGGATATATGTCATTTTGATTTAGGAACTGCCTGTATGAACTCACTTAATCTTATTTACTCCTTTAAAGGAGGTCTCATGTCCAATAGAGCCACATTCTTGGGGGTTAGGAATTCAACATATGGGGGAACACAATTCAGTCAAATTGAAATATGATTCTCTCATTTCCAAGGTCTTTAAATTTTTGGCTTGCCCATTATTTACACCAATCAAGATCACAACTTTGAAAGTGCAAAGTAATAAGTTTTCTCTGACAATTTCCTATCATTTTTACCACTCTTAGTTGATGAAGCCTTGGGTATTTATGTGCCACTCTCATACTGAGTTGAATCTGCACTCACTGGCAGTAGAACCCCTTGTTTTTCCAGTCAAGCAGTAAAACTATGATTTTTAGCAATTGTGAGGCCACGGTTTTTTTCAGTGTGTTGGCTCTTCGCATCAGATGGCCATAGCATTTTAGCTTCGGCCTCATCTTTAGCATCAGTCCTTCCAATGAATATGCAGGATTGATTTCCTTTAAGATTGACTGGGTTGATCTCCTTGCTGTCCAAGGGACTCTCAAGAGCTTTCTCTAGCATTGGGGTTAGAAGAAATCAATTCTTCAATACCCAGCCTTCTTTATGGTCCAACCCGCATATCTGTACATGTCAGCAAAGTGATGTCTCTGCTTTTTATTATGCTGTTTATGTTCTTCATAGCTTTTTTGGTTTGTTTTCCAAGGAGCAAGTGTCTTTTAATTAAATTATTGATTTTATCATTGGTCAAATTCTAGACCTAAAATTCTTGACCACAAATCTTTTCAGTTATAATTTCTGATGTGAGTGTGTGAGCATGTGTGTCCCTGTTTTGCCCTTTTCTCTCTTTCTTTTCTTCTTTCTTTCTCTCTTTCTCTCCCTTACTCCTTTTTTTCCTTTCTCTCTTTCTGTGCAGCATTGACAGCCCCTTCCTTTACCCATATATGGAAATTCCTCTTCCATCTGCTTTGCCTGTCTCTTACCAATTTCCTTCTAGATTTAATTTTATGTTTGTAAGAATATATCTTCTGGTTATCATCTAGAAGAATTTTCTTGGTGAATTTTCTGATTTTTTATATATTTGAAAATGTCTTTATTAAATAAATTTTAGTAGACTATAGGATTCAATATCAAGTTATTTTGAAGATGTGAACAATTATTTTGAATGTTATAAGCGAGTGAAGACTCATTCCATCTTTTTCAAGCATAGAACCTAAATATACTTAGAATTTTGTTCAACATATTTAAATTTCTGTATTATATATCTGTGTGTGTATATATATATATATATATATATATATATATATATATATGTTTGTATTTGACATTTTTGGTGCACCAGGAACCCTTAGGTTATTTCATGTTGCCAGTAGAGTTTCTTGGCTGGTTCCACTTGTTTTCTAGAAAGCCCCCAACATAGCAGATATCTAGCAATAAAAATATCATATTAAAGATTTCTGTACCCTTATTTAAACTCAGTTATCATCTCCTTAGTCTGCAGGTACTATGCAAAATGCCCTCAGGGAAAGGGAACTTTCAATGTAAGCTCATGTAAGAATTCCTTTCAAATTTCTTTGAAAATTAGTTCATCTGTTCCTTATTGTTTCTACAGTTATCTGGTACCATTAATTATGTGATTTTCCTAGTTTATCTAGCTTTTGCTAGATGGCATACTATGTTTTTTAAAGCAATCTCAGAAATAAAGCTCTTACTGGTTTTTATTTAATATTTTAATTTGAATTAAAATATTTGTTTATAACCAAAAAGGCAATGCCAAAGAATGTTCAAACTACCACACAATTGCACTCATCTCACATGCTAGTAAAGTAATGCTCAAAATTCTCCAAGCTAGGCTTCAGCAATATGTGAACCGTGAACTTCCAGATGTTCAAGCTGGTTTTAGAAAACCAGAGATCAAATTGTCAACATCCTCTAGATCATCAAAAAGCAAGAGAGTTCCAGTAAAACATCTATTTCTGGTTTATTGACTATGCCAAAGACTTTGACTATGTGGATCACAATAAACTTTGGAATATTCTGAAAGAGATGGGAATACCAGACTACCTGCCTCTTGAGAAACCTATATGCAGGTCAGGAAGCAACAGTTAGAACTGGACATGGAACAACAGGTTCCAAATAGGAAGAGGAGTACGTCAAGGCTGTATATTGTCATTCTATTATTTTACTTATATGCAGAGTATATCATGAGAAATGTTGGGCTGGAAGAAGCACAGGCTAGAATCAAGATTGCCAGGAGAAATATCAATAACCTCAGATATGCAGATGACACCACCCTTATGGAAGAAAGTGAAGAGGAACTGAATCGCCTCTTGATGAAAGTGAAAGGGGAGAATGAAAAAGTTGGCTCAACATTCAGAAAACTAAGATCTTGGCATCTAGTCCCATCACTTTATGGGAAATGGATGGGGAAACAGTGTCATACTTTATTTTGGGGGGGCTCCAAAATCACTACAGGTGGTGATTTTAGCCATGAAATTAAAAGACGCTTACTCCTTGGAAGAAAAGTTATGACCAACCTAGATAGCATATACATAAGCAGAGATTACTTTGCCAACAGAGGTCCGTCTAGTCAAGGCTATTTTTTTTTTTTTCCAGTAGTCATGTATGGCTGTGAGAGTTGGACTGTGAAGAAAGCTGAGTGCCGAAGAATTGATGCTTTTGAACTGTGGTGTTGGAGAATACCCTTGAGAGTCCCTTGGACTGCAAGGAGATTCAACCAGTCCATTCTAAAGGAGATCAAGGTCGGAGGGAAAGATGGCGGAGGAATAGGACGGGAAGATCACGTTCTCCCTCACAAATTCCTCAAAAGAACATTTCAACGCCGAACAAACTCCACAAAACAACTTCTGTAGGCTGGCAGAGGACATCAGGCAACCAGAAAAGCAGACCATTGTCTTCAAAAACAGGTAGGAAAAAATATAAAAGACGAAAAAGGAGACAAAGGAGGTAGGGAGGGAGCTCCGTCCCGGGAAGGGAAGCCCGTCCCGGGAAGGGAATTTTAAGAAGAGAGGTTTCCAAACACCAGGAAACACTCTCCCTGCCGAGTCTGTGGCGAGCCTTGGAAACACAGAGGGCAACATAACAGGAAGGAAAAATAGATAAATAATTAAAACCAAGAGATTACAAGCCCACCAGTAACTCCCCCAGCGGAAAAGCAGCACAGACGCCTGCATCCGCCATTGGGAAGTGGGGGCAGGGCAGGGACGCGCGGGAGGCGCGGGCTGCAGAGCTTTGCAAGAATCGGGCAGGAACGCCCCATGCGCAACCAGAACGATCTAACTTGGGCTAGCAAACCAGACTGTGGGATAGCTACCATGCGAAAAGCTCGAACATAGGACACCGCCAGGACCCAGCACAGAACAAAGGACTGAACGGAAAAAGCCGGCTGCAGACCATTCCCTGCCGGGGACAGGCAGTCAGAGCCGTAAGGACTGGAAAGGGGCAATTGCAGACCCGAAGAGACTTTACTTACCTAACTGCAAGCAGGCTCCTTTGCTAAGACTTCTGGGGGTGCTGGACAGTCACAGTCTGCCTCACGGGGTGCGCCAGCGGTCCACCCAGAGAGCTGAGCTGCAGCGGCGGAAAAGGTGACAAGCCGCGGCGATTGCGCTCGCCAAACTCCTGAGCTACTCGGACCTGGGAAGGGCACAAAGCGCAGTCCCAGCCGCATTTGTGCCTCTGAGGGCTGCCTGAGGGCCGAACCTGAGCGGCTTGGACCGGGGAAGTGCACGCAGCCTAGGGCCGGCCCCAGACGGTTCCCGGCTGAGCATCGTAGAGCCGGAGCGGTTTGTGTGCCGCGAGGAAGGACAGGTCAAGTGGGGCAGAGATACTGTGTACACACGACAGTGCTATTTGTTTGCAGCATCCCCCCTCCCCACAGCGCGACTGAACTAGTGAGCCTAAAAACCAGCAAACAGAAGAAGTTAAACAGAGGGAACCACCTTGGAAGTGAGCCCACACGGCCCATAACATCAGAGAAGAGCCAGATATATTTTTAATTTTTTAATATTTTTAAAATCATTCTTTTTTTTTTGCCTTTTGCTTTTTTTTTTCTTTTTTTTCCGAGCTTTTTTTTAATTGTTAAGTCTTCTATTTCTCATCTAATTTTTATTTCTATAACCTAGTATTACTATTTAAAAAAAAAAAATTTTTTTTTTTTTTTTTTTAAGGCAAACACCATATATACTCTTTGGATGGTTGTTGGTGTTTTGTTTTGTTTTTTGTTTGTTTGTTTGTTTGTTTTTTAATAATTCTTTTTTTTTCTTTCTTCCTTTTTCCTTCTGCTTTTCTTTAATATTGTATCTTTGAAAATCCAACCTCTACTCCAGATTTTTAATCTTTGTTGTCAATTTTGTACATTTAAAAACCCAAACTTCACTACCCAAGTTTACCTGAGAGCGAGATTACTGGCTTGTCCACTCTCTCCTCCTCTGGCCTCTCCTTTTTCTCCACCAGGTGGCCTCTGTCTCTTTTCCCCCCCATCTCTCCTCTATCCAACTCTGTGAATCTCTGTGTGTTCCAGACGGTAGAGAACACCTAAGGAACTGGTTACTGGCAGGATTTGTCTCTCTCCTACTCATTCCTCTCTCTTATCCTCCTGGTCACCTCTGTCTACTTCCTCCCTCTCCTCTTCCCCGTATAACTCTGTAAACACCTCTGAGCGGTCCAGACTATAGAGCGCACATAAGGAAGTGACTACTGGCTAGCTTGCTCTCTCCTCTCTTGATCTCACCGCATCTCATTCCAGTTACCTCTAACTACCCCCTCCATCTTCTCTTCTCCTTGTAACTCAGTGAACCTCTCTGAGTGTCCCTCAAGGTGGAGAAACTTTTCATCTTTAACCTAGATGTTTTATCATCGGTGCTGTATAGATGGAGAAGTCTAGAGGCTACTGTGAAAATAAAACTGAAAACCAGAAGCAGGAAGCTTAAACCCAAAGCCTGAAAACATTAGAGAACTCTTGAATTCAGGGAACATTAAGCAATAGGAGCTCATCAAAAGCCTTCATACCTACACTGAAACCAAGCTCCACCCAAGGGCCAACAAGTTCCAAAACAAGACATACCACGCAAATTCTCCAGCAACACAGGAACACTCCCCTGAGCCTCAATATACAGGCAGCTCAAAATTATCCCAAAACCTTTGATGTCTCATAACCCATTACGGGTCACTCCACTGCACTCCAGAGAGAAGAAACCCAGCTCCACCCACCAAAACTCCAACACAAGCCTCCCTAACCAGGAAACCTTGACAAGCCACTGATAGAACCCCACCCAAAGTGAGGAAGCTCCATAATAAAGAGAACTCCACAAATTATCAGAATATAAAAAGGCCACCCCAAACGCAGCAATATAACCAAGATGAAGAGACAGAGGAATACTCAGCAGGTAAAGGAACAGGAGAGTTGCCCACCAAACCAAACAAAAGAGGAAGAAGTAGGGAATCTACCGGAGAAGGAATTCCGAATATTGATAGTGAAAATGATCCAAAATCTTGAAATCAAAATGGAAACACAGATAAATAGCCTAGAGACAAGGATTGAGAAGATGCAAGAAAGGTTTAACAAGGACCTAGAAGAAATAAAAAAGAGTCAAAATATAATGAATAACACAATAAATGAGATCAGAAACACTCTGGAGGCAACAAATAGTAGAATAACGGAGGCAGAAGATAGGATTAGTGAAATAGAAGAGAGAATGGTAGAAATAAATGAATCAGAGAGGAAACAAGAAAAACGAATTAAAAGAAACGAGGACAATCTCAGAGACCTCCAGGACAATATGAAACGCTCCAACATTCGAATTATAGGAGTCCCAGAAGAAGAAGACAGAAAGAAAGATCATGAGAAAATCCTTGAGGAGATAATAGTTGAAAACTTCCCTAAAATGGGGAAGGAAATAAGCATCCAAGTCCAAGAAACACAGAGAGTCCCAAATAGGATAAACCCAAGGCGAAACACCCCAAGACACATATTAATCAAATTAACAAAGATCAAACACAAAGAACAAATATTAAAAGCAGCAAGGGAAAAACAACAAATAACACACAAGGGGATTCCCATAAGGATAACAGCTGATCTGTCAATAGAAACTCTTCAGGCCAGGAGGGAATGGCAAGACATACTTAAAGTGATGAAAGACAATAACCTACAGCCCAGATTACTGTACCCAGCAAGGATCTCATTCAAATACGAAGGAGAAATCAAAAGCTTTACAGACAAGCAAAAGCTGAGAGAATTCAGCACCACCAAACCAGCTCTCCAACAAATTCTAAAGGATATCCTCTAGGCAGGAAACATGAAAAGGGTGTATAAACCCGAACCCAAAACAATAAAGTAAATGGCAACGGGATCATACTTATCAATAATTACCTTAAACGTAAATGGGTTGAACGCCCCAACCAAAAGACAAAGACTGGCCGAATGGATACAAAAACAAGACCCCTCTATATGCTGCTTACAAGAGACCCACCTCAAAACAAGGGACACATACAGACTGAAAGTGAAGGGCTGGAAAAAGATATACCACGCGAATAGAGACCAAAAGAAAGCAGGAGTGGCAATACTCATATCCAATAAAATAGACTTTAAAACAAAGGCTGTGAAAAGAGACAAAGAAGGCCACTACATAATGATCAAAGGATCAATCCAAGAAGAAGATATAACAATTATAAATATATATGCACCCAATATAGGAGCACCACAATATGTAAGACAAATGCTAACAAGTATGAAAGGGGAAATCAACAATAACACAATAATAGTGGGAGACTTTAATACACCACTCACACCTATGGACAGATCAACTAAACAGAAAATTAACAAAGAAACGCAAACTTTAAATGATACATTAGATCAGTTAGACCTAATTGATATCTATAGGACATTTCACCCCAAAACAACGAATTTCACCTTTTTTTCAAGTGCTCATGGAACCTTCTCCAGGATAGATCACATCCTGGGCCATAAATCTAAACTTGATAAATTCAAAAAATTCGAAATCATTCCAAGCATCTTTTCTGACCATAATGCATTAAGATTAGATCTCAATTACAGGAGAAAAACTATTAAAAATTCCAACATATGGAGGTTGAACAACACACTTTTGAATAACCAACAAATCACAGAAGAAATCAAAAAAGAAATCAAAATATGCATAGAAACTAATGAAAATGAAAACACAACAACCCAAAACCTGTGGGACACTATAAAAGCAGTGCTAAGAGGAAAGTTCACAGCAATACAGGCATACCTCAAGAAACAAGAAAAAAGTCAAATAAATAACCTAACTCTACAACTAAAGCAACTAGAAAAGGAAGAGTTGGAGAACCCCAGAGTGAGTAGAAGGAAAGAAATCTTAAAAATTAGGGCAGAAATAAATGCAAAAGAAACAAAAGAGACCATAGCAAAAATCAACAAAGCCAAAAGCTGGTTCTTTGAAAGGATAAATAAAATTGACAAACCATTAGCCAGACTCATCAAGAAGCAAAGAGAGAAAAATCAAATCAATAAAATTAGAAATGAAAATGGAGAGATCACAACAGACAACACAGAAATACAAAGGATCATAAGAGACTACTATCAGCAGTTGTATGCCAATAAAATGGACAACGTGGAAGAAATGGACAAATTCTTAGAAAAGTACAATTTTCCAAAACTGAACCAGGAAGAAATCGAAAATCTTAACAGACCCATCACAAGCACGGAAATTGATACGGTAATCAGAAATCTTCCAGCAAACAAAAGCCCAGGTCCAGATGGCTTCACAGCTGAATTCTACCAAAAATTTCGAGAAGAGCTAACACCTATCCTACTCAAACTCTTCCAGAAAATTGCAGAGGAAGGTAAACTTCCAAACTCATTCTATGAGGCCACCATCACCCTAATACCAAAACCAGACAAAGATGTCACAAAAAAAGAAAACTACAGGCCAATATCTCTGATGAACATAGATGCAAAAATCCTCAACAAAATTCTAGCAATCAGAATCCAACAACACATTAAAAAGATCATACACCATGACCAAGTGGGCTTTATCCCAGGGATGCAAGGATTCTTCAATATCCGCAAATCAATCAATGTAATTCACCACATTAACAAATTGAAAAATAAAAACCATATGATTATCTCAATAGATGCAGAGAAGGCCTTTGACAAAATTCAACATCCATTTATGATAAAAACTCTCCAGAAAGCAGGAATAGAAGGAACATATCTCAACATAAAGCTATCTATGACAAACCCACAGCAAACATTATCCTCAATGGTGAAAAATTGAAAGGATTTCCCCTAAAGTCAGGAACAAGACAAGGGTGTCCACTTTCACCGCTACTATTCAACATAGTTCTGGAAGTTTTGGCCACAGCAATCAGAACAGAAAAAGAAATAAAAGGAATCCCAATTGGAAAAGAAGAAGTAAAACTCTCACTGTTTGCAGATGACATGATCCTCTACATGGAAAACCCTAAAGACTCCACCAGAAAATTACTAGAGCTCATCAATGAATATAGTAAAGTTGCAGGATATAAAATCAACACACAGAAATCCCTTGCATTCCTATACACGAATAATGAGAAAGTAGAAAAAGAAATTAAGGAAACAATTCCATTCACCATTGCAACGAAAAGAATAAAATACTTAGGAATATATCTACCTAAAGAAACTAAAGACCTATATATAGAAAACTATAAAACACTGATGAAAGAAATCAAAGAGGATACTAATAGATGGAGAAATATACCATGTTCATGGATCGGAAGAATCAATATAGTGAAAATGAGTATACTACCCAAAGCAATTTACAAATTCAATGCAGTCCCTATCAAGCTACCAGCCACATTTTTCACAGAACTAGAACAAATAATTTCAAGATTTGTATGGAAATACAAAAAAACCTCGAATAGCCAAAGCAATCTTGAGAAAGAAGAATGGAACTGGAGGAATCAACTTGCCTGACTTCAGGCTCTACTACAAAGCCACAGTCATCAAGACAGTATGGTACTGGCACAAAGACAGACACATAGATCAATGGAACAAAATAGAAAGCCCAGAGATAAATCCACACACATATGGACACCTTATCTTTGACAAAGGAGGCAAGAATATACAATGGAGTAAAGACAATCTCTTTAACAAGTGGCGCTGGGAAAACTGGTCAACCACTTGTAAAAGAATGAAACTAGATCACTTTCTAACACTGTACACAAAAATAAACTCAAAATGGATTAAAGATCTAAATGTAAGATCAGAAACTATAAAACTCCTAGAGGAGAATATAGGCAATACACTCTCAGACATAAATCACAGCAGGATCCTCTATGATCCACCTCCCAGAATTCTGGAAATAAAAGCAAAAATAAACAAATGGGATCTAATTAAAATTAAAAGCTTCTGCACAACAAAGGAAACTATAAGCAAGGTGAAAAGACAGCCTTCTGAATGGGAGAAAATAATAGCAAATGAAGCAACTGACAAACAACTAATCTCAAAAATATACAAGCAACTTATGCAGCTCAATTCCAGAAAAATAAACAACCCAATCAAAAAATGGGCCAAAGAACTAAATAGACATTTCTCCAAAGAAGACATACGGATGGCTAACAAACACATGAAAAGATGCTCAACATCACTCATTATTAGAGAAATGCAAATCAAAACCACAATGAGGTACCACTTCACACCAGTCAGAATGGCTGCGATCCAAAAATCTGCAAGCAATAAATGCTGGAGAGGGTGTGGAGAAAAGGGAACCCTCCTACACTGTTGGTGGGAATGCAAACTAGTACAGCCACTATGGAGAACAGTGTGGAGATTCCTTAAAAAATTGCAAATAGAACTACCTTATGACCCAGCAATCCCACTTCTGGGCATACACACCGAGGAAACCAGAATTGAAAGAGACACATGTACCCCAATGTTCATCGCAGCACTGTTTATAATAGCCAGGACATGGAAACAACCTAGATGTCCATCAGCAGATGAATGGATAAGAAAGCTGTGGTACATATACACAATGGAGTATTACTCAGCCGTTAAAAAGAATTCATTTGAATCAGTTCTGATGAGATGGATGAAACTGGAGCAGATTATACAGAGTGAAGTAAGCCAGAAAGAAAAACACCAATACAGTATACTAACACATATATATGGAATTTAGGAAGATGGCAATGACGACCCTGTATGCAAGACAGGGAAAGAGACACAGATGTGTATAACGGACTTTTGGACTCAGAGGGAGAGGGAGAGGGTGGGATGATTTGGGAGAATGACATTCTAACATGTATACTATCATGTGAATTGAATCGCCAGTCTATGTCTGACGCAGGATGCAGCATGCTTGGGGCTGGTGCATGGGGATGACCCAGAGAGTTGTTATGGGGAGGGAGGTGGGAGGGGGGTTCATGTTTGGGAATGCATGTAAGAATTAAAGATTTTAAAATTTTAAAAATAAAAAACTAAAAACAAAAACAAAAAAATAATAATAATAATAATTTATGGAACAAAAAAAAAAAAAGGAGATCAAGTGGGTCTTGATTTGTTTCTACAGTTGCCTTTCTAATTTTGTAGTTTTGCAAGACAAAAAAAAGTAATTGTTTCTATTAAAAAAAAAAAAAGTAAATAAAGGAGATCAGTCCTGGGTGTTCATTGGAAGGGCTGATGCTAAAGCTGAAACTCCAGTACTTTGGCCACCTCATGAGAAGAATTGACTCATTGCAAAAGACTGATGCTGGAAGGGATTGGGGGCAGGAGGAGAAGGGGACTACAGAGGATGAGATGGCTGGTTTGCATCACTGACTCGATGGACATGAGTTTAGGTGAACTCCAGGAACTGATGATGGACAGGGATGCCTGGTGTGCTGCAATTCATGGGGTCGTGAAGTGTCAGACACAACTGAGCCATTGAACTGAACTGAACAGAACTGATATCCATTGTTTGCAAATCTATTGTAATAGTCCCAACAGAAATGCCATAATTTATGTTGAATATTTTTCTTTGCCTGTTTTTAAAAAAGCTCTGAGACATTTAATCAGTGAAATTCAATTGATTAAAATACTTTCAAGCTAATATGCTCAGATTATATCATCATCTGCATTCTTTTTTTTAAGGGAATTAAAACAACAAAGGAAAATGAGGGAATTTGAAAAGAATCAAACATAACATAATTTATTTTTTAAATGGTAGATTTACTTTCAAAATTATAGAATAATCACTACTTTGTTTTAAATATCCTATTTTATTATGGTTATTATATCCAAGTTAAAGACTTTAAGTGTCTACATATTCTTTTGTTGTGAATACAGTGGTGCTTGACCTTACAATCTTATGAGGAAGAATTCTATTGCAAAGTAAATAATGAGACTTGTGATAAAGGTCATTAAAAAGCCATGTTTCAAGAAAATTTATAATAAGGAAAGCTTACTTATTTTGTTGTGGAAGAATGAAAAGGGCAGAGAATTCTTCCTAGAGAAAGTGATATTGAGGTATGACTTGACAAATAACCATAGCCAAGATTTCACAATTAGCAGTATTCAGTTCATGTTAAATACTTATTGCCTTTTAATTAATAGAAGTTATAGATACAAATTGTGCACTTGTGTATGTGCTCATGATAGAAAAATATGAAAAAATAATGTTAAAGCAGAACAATACATGACAAAGTATGGACGCAGGGAGACTGACTATAATACATACATGAAACTAAAAGAAGAAAGTTACTATAGGTAGAAAGCAGAGTAAATGGAAGCATAGCTTAGTTTGAGGCTGAAGAAAAAATTGATGATTATGTTGAATCTTTGAAGCTCTTTTATAGACTTTGGTATTTATTCTCAATAAGATTGGGTTATATTGAAAAATGTTAGGCATAGGATTGATTTAAGATTAAATTATAGAATTTGGGGTTGGTTTTGTCATACAGTAGTTTCCTTGACTGATAGTTGCAAAACATTTTCATCAACAGCTTCCTTACTTTATGCATGTCTCTATTCATATGCCACACCTTCAGGAATGTTTCTCTCATCATGTAAAATTACTATCTTTTTATTCTACTTTATTTTTCTTATTAATTATCAATACACTATGTTTATATTTAATCTTATGATTTTTATTTTTGGTGTTAAAATTACAATGCAATTAGAGCAGTTAATAGATTTTTTTGGCACAATGGAGTGGCTTTATAAGGTTTTATTTTCTTTTAGCACTATTTAAATCCACACTTTTCATTTCTTTGATGAATTACTTGCAATTATTTATCTCATATTCCAGTCATTCAACTAAATAGGCCTCTGACCATTTCATGTGGTTTATGACATATCAAAATTCTAAGGTGGTATCTTAGAAAGTCAAGCTAAATCATTTCCTCATTTGATAAATTTCAGAGAACAATATTCTACTGAACACTGTGAGTATTACTTAAATATCTCCAATTACACAGTTGAACTGGTTAAGGTCACGTAATATTGGTCTGAGTTGAAACACCAGTTAAAATTGTGCTCTTGTTGATGGTTGAAGTTGTTCATACTCCAATATACTACCAATCCAGCAAATGACCAATGGATTGATGAACATTTATCAAGCTCCAGTCTTTGCTTTCCAGTTTTTCACAAAGTGCCTGAAGAGTTTTACATGTTTAATGAAGACTGAAACCCAATAATTCACTATCAATTTTTGCATTTAGTTAAGATAAGTATCACATTAGCATTCAAGGTTCCACCTCCCACTATAAAAAGGACATGACTGGTAAGCCCTTGTGTGTGTGTGTCTGCTCAGTCATGTCTGATTCTTTGCAAAACCATGGACTGTATTCTGTCACACTCCTCTGTCCATTCTCCAGGCAAGAATACTGGAGCAAGTTGCCATTTCCTCTTCCAGAGGATCTTCCTGGCCCAGGCAACCCTCATGTCTTGCATACCCTGCTTTGGCAGGTGTATTCTTTACCACTGTGCCATCTAGAAAACCCCCTGTTAAGCCTTTACTTATTTACATAAATTACACTTTTTGCGTTATTGGTCATAAACCAGGGTTTGCTATGATTTTCTACAGTAATTACTACATTTTTTATTAATGAAGTCAGTTTTACCTACTTTCCTACATCCTTAAAACAATGTATCCTCATGCATGATTAGGGATAAGTGTTCTGGAACAAATAAAGCTTGAGAGCAACTTAAGTGAGAATAGCCCATTTGATTTCTAGTGAAATGGAATAAACAGGCTAAACTATCAATATTATATGACTTCTTTTTACCAATATTATATCACTTTTTATAATAAAAATGAAGCAATTTTCATCTTTTAAAATATCTTTTTAATTTTAAGTAAATGCAAGATGAGACTAAAACAAAAAGTCTGAGTTCACAGATGTATAAATCAGTAAAACTCATAGACAGGGATTATAATTCTTGATGGTGGCAAACTTTCCCCCTACACAGGATAACCTCAGCTATATTCCTTAATTTTTGGAAAAATTTACTTCTCATAAAGAGCTGCGAGGATTCCAGCATGATGTGAGAACCTCTGCTAAATCACTGTCCAGTGAAATTGATGGGAAATAAATATATATAATACATTATGTACTATATATTCATATTGGATATATTAGTTTCTTAATAATAATGTGTCTAGTGCTGGATCATTAGTGTATGAGTATATTAGTATATTATATGTGATCAATTACATACTTTAGTAAATTGTTAGATATAGTAACTATTACAAAACAATTTCTCCTGTGCTTGCTTTTTTTTTTTTTTGCATCCAATAATTGATTCAATTATTTTAAATTTTATTTTACTCATATAAAGAAATCAATAAGTTAGTAATATGCTTTGGCTCACTCTAGAAATCAGCAGCACAGAATATAAAAACTGAAATAATCTCAGTAATTTGTTCTTTCTTGGTGGGAAGAAATATCAGTATGTACCTGATAATTGGAATAGGAGACACTTGTTTGCTCAACATAATCTTAAGTATTTTAGCACAGATATGTACTCTATAATCATTTACAATAATTTACTATTCATTAAAATATGTTGTATATACAGATAAAATTTCTTTTCTGACTTGTAATAAATTATCTTTGAGTCCTAGAGTTCAAATACCCATGCTCTTGAGTTATTGTGTGGAAATTGAGCAGGAATTTAATTTTACCTGATAAGTAATCCCCTTCTGATGAAACAGCATCATATCACCAAGGATAAAATGAATCTTTTTAAAAGGAAGCATAACCAAGGTGGGGGTTTTCAGATTAAATAAAACATTATACTTTACAAGTTTGTTGGCAACCATCATAAATACATAATTTATAACAGTCATTTTATATGAGGTGGATAACTAAATAGGTCTCTTCATTTAAATATAACTTCTATTTCATTGGTTATTTCTCCTACAGTGTCAGCACTATTGTATTTCTTATCTGTAACTTATGCTTTTATTGTAGAGTTTATTTGATTCAGTTAGGTAGACTTCCAAGAGCAAATGTAATGGATTAATTTCTCAATGTCTTATATCCATGGGATTTATTACTTTATAGTATTTGAGATTTGAAAGAATGGCAAATACTTAGATTAAAAATGAATTTCATGGAGGCGGTCCTAAGATGGTGGAGGAATAGGATGGGGAGACCACTTTCTCCCCCACAAATTCATCAAAAGAACATTTAAACGCTGTTTAACATTAAACATTAAATGCTACATAACAACTTCTGAATGCCGGCAGAGGACAGCAGGCACCCAGAAAAGCAGTCCATTGTCTTCAAAAAGAGGTAGGAAAAAATATAAAAGACAAAAAAAGAGACAAAAGAGGTAGGGATGGAGCTGCACCTTGGGAAGGGAGTCTTAAAAAGAGAGAAGTTTCCAAACACCAGGAAACCATCTCATTCCTGAGTCTGTGGCGAGCCTTGGAAGTGCAGAGGGCAACATAACAGGGAGGGAAAATAAATAAATAATTAAACCCCACAGATTACTGAGCCCAACAGTAACTCCCCCAGCAGAGAAGCAGCGCAGACGCCTGCATCTACCACTAGCAAGCAGGGGCTGGGCAGGGAGGCACAGGCTGCATTGCTTAGAGCAAGGATCAGGCCTAAATGCCCCTAGTGTAATCAGAGTGAACTAACTTGGGCTAGCAAACCAGACTGTGGGACAGCTACCATGCAAAAAGCTCTAACAAAAGACACCACCAGTACCGAGCACAGAACAAAGGATGGAACAGAATTAGCTGGCTGCATGCCATCCCCCTCCGGGGACAGGCAGCCAGAGCTGGAAGGGCCTGAAGGGGGCAATTGCAGCCCCAGAGAGACATTATCTACCAAACTGCAAGCAGGCTCCTTTGCTAACTAAGACTTCTTGGGGCTCTGGACAGTCATCAGCCTCCTGAGAAGGTGCGCCAGTTGTACACCCAGAAAACCAAGCAGCAAGGACGGGAGAGGCGATTAGTTGCAGCGACTGCGCTCACCAAACACCTGAGCTACTCGGACCTGGGAAGGGCACAAAATGCAGGCCCAACTGATTCTGCGCCTCTGAGGACTACCTGAGTGCCTGAACCTCAGCGGCTTAGACCTGGGAGGTGCATGCAGCCCAGGGCCAGCCTCTGACAGTTCCCATAGAAGCAACCTCGAGCCTGAGCTGTGTACACTGTGAGCAGGGGCAGGCCCAGTGCAGCTGAGACAATGCAAGGACATGTCAGTGTTATTTGTTTGCAGTGTCCCTCCCTCCCCACAGTGCAACTGAACAAGTGAGCCTTAAAAAAGTGTCCTCCACCGCCCCCCTTGTGCCAGGGCAGAAATCAGACACTGAAGAGACCAGCAAACAGAAGAAGGTAAAACAGAGGGAACCACATTGGAAGTGACAGGTGCAATAGATTAAAACCCTGTCGTTAGTACCAACTACATAGGAAGGGGCCTATAGATCTTGTGAAATATAAGCTAGAACAAGGAACTATCCAAAAATGAACTGACCCCACACTGCCCACAACACCAGAGAAAGTCCTAGATATATCTTTACTAATTTTATGATCATTTTTTTAACTTTTAAAAATTTTAAGTACTCTCTTACTCCTTTAATTTTCATTTTTATAACCTATTACTTTAAAAAAGACCCTATTTTTAAAGCAAACTTCATACATTTTTTTAAAAATAATTTTTTTGTGATTTTTTCCCCTCTTCTTCTTTTCTTTAATATTGTATTTATGAAAATCCAACCTCTACTCTAGATTTTTAATCTTTGCTTTTTGGTAGTTGTTATCAAATTTGTACCTTTAAAAACCCAATCTTCAGTACCTATTTTTAATTGGAAATGAGATTACTGGCTTGACTGCTCTCTCCTCCTTTGGACTCTCCTTTTTCTCCACCAAGTCGCCTCTGTCTCCTCCCTCCCCCTTCTCTTCTCTATCCAACCCTGTGAATCTCTGTGTGTTCCAGACAGTGGAGAACACTAAGGGAACTGATTACTGGCTAGATCTGTCTCTCCCCTTTTCATTTCCCTCTTTTATCCTCCTGGCCACTCCTTCCTCCCTCTTCTCTGTATAACTCCGTGAACATCTCAGTGGTCCTGACTGTGGAGTGCCCATAAGGAAATGATTACTGGCTAGCTTGCTTTTCCCTCTTTTGATTCCACCTCATCTCATTTGGGTCACCTCTAACTTCACCTTCCCTCTTCTCTTCTCCATGTAACTCTGTGGACCTCTCTGGGTGTCCCTCACTGTGGAGAAACTTTTCACCTTCAACATAAATGTTTAATCAATGATGCTGTATAGAAGGAGAAGTCTTGAGACTACTGTAAAAATAAGACTGAAAACCAGAAGCAGGAGGCTTAAGTCCAAATCCTGAGAATATTAGGGAACACTAATCGATAGGAGCTCATCAAATGCCTCCATACCTACACTGAAACCAAGCAGTACCCAAGGGCCAACAAATTCCAGAGCAAGACATACCACACAAATGCTCCAGAAACACAGGAACAAAGACCTGAGCTTCAATATACAGACTGCCCAAAGTTACCCCAAAACCACTGACATCTCATAACTCATTGCAGAACACTTAATTGCACTCCAGAGAGGAGAAATCCAGCTCCACCCACCAAAACAGCGACACAAGCTTCTCTAAATAAGAAACCTTGACAAGCCACTGATACAACTCCACCTACAGTGAGGAAACTCCACAATAAAGACATGCCAGAATACAGAAAAGCCACCCCAGACACAGCAATATAAACAAGATGAAGAGATAGAGGAATACCCAACAGGTAAAGGAACAGGATAAATGCCCACCAAACTGAACAAAAGAGGAAGAGATAGGGAATATACCTGATTAAAGATTCCGAATAATGATAGTCAAAATGATCCAAAATCTTGAAATGAAAATGGAATCACAGATAAATAGCTTGGAGACAAGGATTGAGAAGATGCAAGAAAGGTTTAACAAGGACCTAGAAGAAATAAAAAGTTAATATACAAAGAATAATGCAATAAATGAGATAAAAAACACTCTGGAGGCAACAAATAGTAGAATAACGTAGGCAGAATATAGGATTAGTGAAGTAGAAGGTAGAATGGTAGAAACAAATGAATCAGAGACAAAAATAGAAAAATGAATTAAAGGAAATGAGGAAAAACTCAGAGACCTCCAGGACAATATTAAACGTTCCTGTATTCGAATCATAAGAGTCCCAGAAGAAGAAGACAAAAAGAAAGACCATGAGAAAATACTTGAGGAGATAATAGTGGAAAACTTCCCTAGAATGGGGAAGGAAATAATCACCTAAGTCCAAGAAACCCAGAGAGTTCCAAATAGGATAAACCCAAGGTGAAACACCCCAAGACACATATTAATCAAATTAACAAAGATCAAACACAAAGAACAAATATTAAAAGAAGCAAGGGGAAAACAACAAATAACACACAGGGGATTTCCATAAGGATAACAGCTGATCTTTCAATAGTAACTCTTTAGGCCAGGAGGGAATGGCAAGACGTACTTAAAGTGATGAAAGAAAATAACCTACAGCCCTGATTACTGTACCCAGCAAGGATCTCATTTAAATACAAAGGAGAAATCAAAAGCTTTACAGACAAGCAAAAGCTGAGAAAATTTAGCACCACCAAACCAGCTCTCCAACAAATGCTAAAGGATATTCTCTAGACAGGAAACACAAAAAGGGTGTATAAACCTGAATCCAAAGCAATAAAGTAAATGGCAACAGAATCTTACTTATCAATAATTACCTTAAATGTAAATGGGTTGAATGTCCCAACCAAAAGACAAAGACTGGCTGAATGGATACAAAAACAAGACTCCTATACATGTTGTCTACAAGAGACCCACCACAAATCAAGGGACACATACAGACTGAAAGTGAAAAAAGATACTCCATGCAAATAGAGACCAAAAGAAAGCAGGAGTAGCGATACTCATATCCGATTAAATAGACTTTAAAACAAAAGCTGTGAAAAGAAACAAAGAAGGACACTACATAATAATCAAAGGATCAATCCAAGAAGAAGATATAACAATTATAAACATATATGCACCCAACATAGGAGCACCAAAATATATAAGACAAATGCTAAGAAGTATGAAAGGGGAAATTAACAATAACACAATAATAGCGGGAGACTTTAATACCTCACTCACACCTATGGATAGACCAACTAAACAGTAAGTTAACAAAGAAACACAAACTTTAAATGATACAATAGACCAGTTAGACCTAATTGATATCTATAGGACATTGCACCCCAAAACAATGAATTTCACCTTTTTCTCAAGTGCACATGGAACCTTCTCCAGAATAGATCACATCCTGGGCCATACATTTAGGCTTGGTAAATTAAAAAAACAAATTGAAATCATTCCACCCATCTTTTCTGGCCATAATGCATTAAGATTAGATCTCAATCACAGAAGGAAAACTATTAAAAATTCCAACATATGGAGGCTGAACAACACACTTCTGAATAACCAACAAATAACAGAAGAAATCAAAAAAGAAATCAAAACATGCATAGAAACTAATGAAAATGAAAACACAACAACCCAAAACCTGTGAGACACTGTAAAAGCAGTGCTAAGGGGAAAGTTAATAGCAATACAGGCATACGTCAAGAAACAAGAAAAAAGTCAAATAAATAACCTAACTCCACACCTAAAGCAACTAGAAAAGGAAGAAATGGAGAACCTCAGAGTTCGTAGAAGGAAATAAATCTTAAAAATTAGGGCAGAAATAAATGCAAAAGAAACAAAAGAGACCATAGCAAAAATCAACAAAGCCAAAAGCTGGTTCTTTGAAAGGATAAATAAAATTGACAAACCATTAGCCAGACTCATCACAAAACAAAGGGAGAAAAATCATATCAATAAAATTAGAAATGAAAATGGAGAGATCATAACAGACAACACAGAAATACAAAGGATCATAAGAGACTACTATCAGCAGTTATATGCCAATAAAATGGACAACTTGGAAGAAATAGACAAATTCTTAGAAAAGTACAACTTTCCAAAACGGAACCAGGCAGAAATAGAAAATCTTAACAGACCCATCACAAGCATGAAAATTGAAACTGTAATCAGAAATCTTCCAGCAAACAAAAGCCCAGGTCCAGACGGCTTCACAGCTGAATTCTACCAAAAATTTCGAGAAGAGCTAACATCTATCCTACTCAAACTCTTCCAGAAAACTGCAGAGGAAGGTAAACTTCCAAACTCATTCTATGAGGCCACCATCACCCTAATACCAAAACCTGACAAAGATGCCACACAAAAAAAGAAAACTACAGGCCAATATCACTGATGAACATAGATGCAAAAATCCTCAACAAAATTCTAGCAATCAGAATCCAACAACACATTAAAAAGATCATACACCATGACAAAGTGGGCTTTATCCCAGAGATGTAAGGATTCTTCAATATCCGCAAATCAACCAATGTAATTCACCACATTAACAAATTGAAAAATAAAAACCATTTGATTATCTCAATAGATGCAGAGAAAGCCTTTGACAAAATTCTATATCCATTTATGATAAAAATTCTCCAGAAAGCAGGATTAGGAAGAACATTCCTCAACATAATAAAAGCTATATATGACAAACCCACAGCAAACATTATCCTCAATGGTGAAAAATTGAAAGCATTTCCCCTAAAGCCAGGAACATGACAAGGGTGCCCACCTTCACCACTACTATACAACATAGTTCTGGAAGTTTTGACCACAACAATCAGAGCAGAAAAAGAAATAAAAGAAATCCAAACTGGAAAAGAGAACTAAAACTGTCACTGTGTGCAGATGACATGATACTCTACATAAAAAAAAAAAAAACCCTTAAGACTCCATCAGAAAATTACTAGAGATAATGAATGAATATAGTAAAGTTGCAGGATATAAAATCAATACACAGAAATCCCTTGTATTCCTATACACTAATAATGAGAAAATAAAAAAAGAAACTAAGGAAACAATTCCATTCGCCATTGCAAAGAAAAGAATAAAATACTTAGGAATATACCTACCTAAAGAAACTAAAGACCTATATACAGAAAACTATAAAACACTGGTGAAATAAATCAAAAAGGACACTAATAGATAGAAAAATATACCATATTCATGGATTGGAAGAATCAATATAGTGAAAATGAGTGTACTACCCAAAGTAATCTATAGATTCAATGCAATCCCCATCAAGCTACCAGCGGTATTTTTCACAGAAGTAGAATAAACAATTTCAAGATTTGTATGGATATACAAAAAACCTTGAACAGCCAAAACAATCTTGAGAAAGAAGAATGGAACTGGTGGAATCAACCTGCCTGACTTCAGGCTCTACTACAAAGCCACAGGCATCAAGACAGTACGGTACTGGCACAAAGACAGAAATATAGATTAATGGAACAAAATAGAAAGCCCAGAGATAAATCCACACACATATGGACACCTTATCTTTGACAAAGGAGGCAAGAATATACAATGGAGTAAAGATAACCTCTTTAACAAGTGGTGCTGGGAAAACTGGTCAACCACTTGTAAAAGAATGAAACTAGATCACTTTCTAACACCATACACGAAAATATGGGTTAAAGATCTAAACATAAGACCAGAAACTACAACACTCCTAGAGGAGAACATAGGAAAACACTCTCTGACATACATCACAAGCAGGATCCTATATGACCCATTTCCCAGAATACTGGAAATGAAAGCAAAAATAAACAAATGGGATCTAATTAAAATTAAAAGCTTCTACACAACAAAGAAAACTATAAGCAAGGTGGAAAAACAGCCTTCTGAATGGGAGAAAATAATGGAAAATGAAGAAACTGACAAACAACTAATTTCAAAAATACACAAGCAACACCTGCAGCTCAAATCCAGAAAAATAAATGACCCAATCAAAAAATGGGCCAAAGAACTAAACAGACATTTCTCCAAAGAATACATACAGATGGCTAGCAAACACATGAAAAGATGCTCAACATCACTCATTATCAGAGAAATGCAAATAAAAACCACAATGAGGTACTATTTCACACCAGTCAGAATGTCTGTGATCCAAATGTCTATAAGCAATAAATGCTGGAGAGGGTGTGGAGAAAAGGGAACCCTCTTACACTGTTGGTGGGAAAGCAAACTAGTACAGCCACTATGGAGAACAGTGTGGAGATTCCTTAAAAAGCTGGAACTAGAACTGCCTTATGATCCAGCAATCCCACTTCTGGGCATACACACTGAGGAAACCAGAACTGAAAGAGACACATGTATCCCAATGTTCATCACTGCACTGTTTATAATAGCCAAGACATGGAAACAACCTAGATGTCCATCATCAGATGAATGGACAAGAAAACAGTGGTACATATACACAATGGAGTATTACTCAGCCATTAAAAAGAATACATTTGAATCAGTTCTAATGAAGTGGATGAAACTGGAGCCTATTATACAGAGTGATGTAAGCCAGAAAGAAAAACACCAATACAGTATACTAACACATATATATGGAATTTAGAAAGATGGTAATGATAACCCTGTATGCGAGACAGCAAAAGAGACACAGATGTGTAGAACAGTCTTTTGGACTCTGTGGGAGAGGGAGAGGGTGGGATGATTTGGAAGAATGGCATTGAAACATGTGTATTATATAAGAATCTAATCGCCAATCTAGCTTCGATGCAGGGTACAGGATGCTTGGGGCTGTTGCACTGGGAGAACCCGGAGGGATGGCGTGGTGTGGGGGTGGGATGGGTGTTCGAAATTGGGAACACATGTATGCCCATAGCAGATTATTGTTGATGTATGGCAAAACCATTCCAATATTGCAAAGTAAAAAGAATAATAATATAAATAAATAAAAAAACATGAATTTCATGAGGAATTTCCACAGAAAATATTTTTAGAACATATGAATGAAAACCTTGGCTGTGTGTGTGTATGTGTGTGCATGTATGTGTCTGTGTGAGAGTGTGTTTTTGTGTGTATAGAAATACATGTGTATTAATATATATATACTTGCATATAATGTAGAAATATTAGGTAAGGTAAGTGTTGGAAAATTTATTTTAGTGGGTAATTTCTCTTCTTTAACACTATTATACTTGAAATTTTGGAATACCTAATTGATTGAAGAATATATAATTGAGAAAACATATAAATGAGAATGTAAGATAGCAATTGTGCATTAAGTCCTTAGAGAATCTATTTCAGATATCTCCCCTCACTTTTTATTTCCTCTGCAGAGAAACAAATTAACAGCTTTCAAAATATCAAGTAATTCTATGTGTAAATATAGTTGAAATGTTTCTGTATTTTCTTACAACTTTTACATGAGTATTTAAATAATTTGCAGTGAAATAACTTTGCATATACAACAAGGAGAAAATGTCGCCTTAATGATCACTTTTTGGGCCAAGTGTAAAGTCATGTCTAACTTATTTCTCTTCTTAATGATAGAACTTTCAGAGACAGCATGACAAATTTTGTAGGTACAGTTTATTAGGTCCTCAAGGAAATGTGATGTTTAAGTAACAATAATGTATTTCATTTTGTTACTTATAGGCACTTAAAGATATATCTCCACTTGAGATATATGTCTCCATATTTATAGACATTATATAGTTATGCAAATGCATATAATAATAAAGTTTTATAATAAGTACTAGAATCAACATATTACATGATTTACATTGGCGATCAGGGAATAATAATCTTCTGAGGATAATAGTGAGTGGAAGGAAAGTGATTGTGAATGGAAAATAGTAAGCATATTATTGACAGTTTCTATTCATTCTCTGCTTTTGCCTTTAAATGATTTAATCCATTTATTCTTATATACTGGGAATTCACAGTTAGTACCTAAGATACAAACTTTTGGACCACAACCCCAAAAATATATTTTTTTGCATTACTGGCAATACCTGAATGCATTCTAAACTCAGTATGTTTAAAACTGAACGTTTGGTTTCCCTTCCCAAGCCATATTTTCTTCCATTCTTCAGTATCTTAATACATGGCACCACTTCTCACAGAGTTTTTCAAGCCAGAACTTCAAGGTTATTTTTAGTTCCTTCTTCACTCTGAGACCTAATCTCTGGGCCATAAGCAAACTTAATATTTTAACTACAAGTGTCATCTCTCTATACCACCCAAGTTGAATTACCATCCAAGTTGAACTACCATATTCTTTTGACTGACTTGTTATAGCACCTTTCTTAATATCACCTCACTCCAACATACTCCCAAAGAAGAAAGTACAGGAGAGAAGACATTTCAAGGGGAAAATGTGTCCAGAGTCACAAAAATGAAATAAATTTTGGGAAACCTAGTATTCTGCGATAACAAGAGCACAACATGTATTCAAGAGAGGCTTAAGGGGAGATAAACTTGAGGGGTAAGCAGAAGTACACTCAAAATGCATTCAATAAAGAGATATCAGATACAAATTATTTCCCTTATTCTTACCTTGACTTGAAAAGATACAAACATCTTGGCTGCCAGCTTCTTAAAGCACCATGGGTAGAAAGAATGAGTGTAGTTAAAGTCATGGTGTTGTCAACAGGACTACAATTCAGTTTTAGTGCCTCAGTTGAAAAGCACGAAATTCCACGGAAATGTTTTCCCAAACTAGTCTGTGGCTCTTTCACTAACACATTCATACCCTTAAGCTCAATATTTTCTTGACTTAAATTATGTAAATTGTGCTATATTTTTATAGCGCATAAAGAGAAATGTCCTTAAAATTGAAGCTTTGTTTGCAGTTTAAAAATCAGACAAATTATTTTGTGAAAAGGATCCAGTTAGAAAACACCTTTTAGCAGCATATATCAAATTGCTTCCACCAGTTAGCACTACACCAGTTCTGAGGGAGGAAGATCACAGGATTTCAATTGCTTATATAAAATTGTTTCTTCTCATTGAAAGTGAAAGTCGCTCAGTTGTGTCAGACTCTTTGCAACTCCAGGGACTGTAGTCCATGGATTTCTCCAAGCCAAAATAGTGGACTGGGTATCCTTTCCCTTCTCCAGGGAATCTTCCTAACTTAGGGATAGAACCCAGGTCTCCCACATTGCAGGCAAATTCTTTATCAGTTGAGCCACAAGGGAGAGTTTTTGTTTTATATTCTCATTATTCAGTTAATTTTGACTTTTCAAAATCAAAAAGAGATATCATGGCCTTTTAAACACTCGAGACAGCAAAAGAGACACAGATGTGCAGAGCGGACTTTTGGACTCTGAGGGAGAGGGAGAGGATGGGATGATTTGGGACAACGGCTTTGAAACATGTATACTATCATGTAAGAAACTAATCGCCAGTCTATGTTCGATGCAGGATACAGGATGCTTGGGGCTGGTGCACGGGGATGATCCAGAGAGATGATATGGAGTGGGAGGTGGGAGGGGGGTTCATGTTTGGGAACACATGTACACCCGTGGTGGATTCATGTCAATGTATGGCAAAACCAATACAGTATTGTAAAGTAAAATAAAGAAAAAATAAAAATTTAAAAATAAAAAATAAAATAAACATTAGCCACAAAATTTTATCATTCAGTTCAGTTCAGTCACTCAGTCGTGTCCTACTCTTTGTGACCCCATGAATCGCAGCACATCAGCCTCCCTGTCCATCACCAACTCCTGGAGTTCACTCAAACTTACGTCCATTGAGTCGCTGATGCCATCCAGCCATCTCATCCTCTGTCATCCCCTTTTCCTCCTGCCCCCAATCCCTCTTAGCATCAGAGTATTTTCCAATGAGTCAACTCTTCCCATGAGGTGGCCAAAGTATTGGAGTTTCAGACTCAGCATCAGTCCTTCCAATGAATATTCAGGACTGATTTCCTTTAGAATGGACTGGTTGGATCTCCTTGCAGTCCAAGGGAAACTCAAGAGTTTTCTCCAACACCACAATTCAAAAGCATCAATTCTTCAGTGCTCAGCTTTCTTCACAGTCCAACTCTCACATACATACATAACCAAAGGAAAAACCATAGCCTTGACTAGACGGACTTTTGTTAGCAAAGTAATGTCTCTGCTTTTGAATATGCTATCTAGGTTGGTCATAACTTTCCTTCCAAGGAGCAAGCGTCTTTTAATTTCATGGCTGCAATCATCAACTGCAGTGATTTTGGAGCCCCCCCAAAATAAAGTTTGACACTCTTTCCACTGTTTCCCCATCTATTTCCCTTGAAGTGATGGGACCAGATGCTATGATCTTAACTTTTTCACTCTCCTCTTTCACTTTCATCAGGAGACTTTTTAGTTTCTCTTCACTTTCTGCCATAAGAGTGGTGTCATCTGCATATCTGAGGTTATTGATATTTCTCCCAGCAATCTTGCTTCCAGCTTGTGCTTCTTCCATTATTAGAGAAAGACAAATCAAAAGTAAAATGAGATATCACCTCACACTGGTCAGAGTGGCCATCATCAAAAAGTCTAGAAACAATAAATGCTGGACAAGATGTGGAGAAAAGGGAAATCTCTGACACTGTTGGTGGGAATATAAATTGATACAGCCACTATAGAAGATGGCATAAGGTGAGGTGAATGTAAGGTGAAGTCGCTCAGTTGTGTCCGACTCTTTGCGACCCTGTGGACTGTAACCTACTAGGCTTCTCCATCCATGGGATTCTCCAGGCAAGAATACTGGAGTGGATTGCCATTTCCTTCTCCAGAGGATCTTCCCGACCCAGGAATTGAACCCAGGTCTCCCACAATGGAGGCAGACGCTTTAACCTCTGAGCCACCAGGGAAGACGATATGGAGATTCCTTAAAAAGCTAGGAATAAAACCACCATATGACCCAGCAATCCCACTCCTAGAATACACCCTGAGGAAACCAAAATTGAAACAGACACATGTGTCCATTTTTCATTGCAGCACTATTTACAAAAGCTAGATCATGGAAGCAACTTAGATATCCATCAACAGATGAATGGATAAAGATGCAAATGAAATATTACTCAGCCATAAAAAGTAACACATTCAAGTCAGTCCTAATGAAGTGGATGAACCTAGAACCTATTATACAGAGTGAAGTAAATCAGAGAGAAAAAGATACTTATTCTAACACATATATACGGAATCTAGAAAAATGGTACTGAATAATTTATTTATAGGGAACGATGGAGAAACAGATATAGAGAATAGACTTATGGATATGGGGAGAGGGAAGGAGAGGGTGAGATGTATGGAAAAAGTAACATGGAAACTTACATTACCATATGTAATATAGATAGCCAATGGGAATTTGCTATATGACTCAGGAAACTCAAAATGGGGCTCCGTACCAAACTAGAGGGGTGGAATGGGGAGGGAGAGGGGAGGGAGCTTCACAAAGAAGGGGATATATGTATACCTATGGCTGATTCATGTTGAGATTTGACAGAAGACAACAAAATTTGGTAAAGCAATTATCCTCAATAAAAAATAGTTAATCTATTAATAAAAAAATACATGAAAAACTTCTAGTATAGTGTTAATGCAGTTCTTGTAGGAGAAAGTATAGCTCATTTAGAAAAGAATGTCTATAACCGATGACCCAATGTTCCACAGTTACCAAAGTAAAGACTAACTCTAGCTCAAAGCCATTAATAAGTCCAAGTTGGTAGAAAAGAAAGTTTGCTTTATTTTGGATACTGGCAACTGGAGTTGGAGAAGGATGGGTGCCTATTCAAAGGATGACTAAACCCCTCCCCACAACAATCGAATGGCAAGAGTTCTGTAGACAGACAGATGGGCCTATAGGCAAAAACAACACAGTTAGCTCTGATAGTCATCTTGAAATTGGTCATCAGTGTTCTGACCAGTGTCATTTTGGTGAGTTTAAGTGTAGTTTATCTTCAGTTCCAGGGTCACTTTGTTCCCATTTCCTTGAGATCAGCTCTTGGAACTGTGGCAGAATATGTCATGGCTTAGGAAAGACAGAGGAACCAGAGATCAAATTGACAACATTCACTGGATCATAGAGAAAGAAAGGGAATTCCAGTGATTAATCAACTCTATTTCATAAATTACATTAAAGCCTTTGACTCCAGATCATAGCAAACTTTGGAAAGTTCTTTGAGAGATGGGAATACCAAACCATCTTACCTGTCTTTTAAGAAATCTGTATGTGGGTCAAGAATCAACAGTTAGAACCCTGTATGGAACAACTGATTCAAACAAGATTGAGAAAGGAGTATAACAGGACTGTCTACTATCACTCTGCTTAGCTAATGTACATGCTGAGCATATCATGAGAAATGCTAGGCTGGGTAAGTTACAAGCTGCAATCGAGGAGCTGGGAGAAGCATCAACAACCTCAGATATGTAGATGATTTCATTCTAATGGCAGAAAATGAGGAGGAACTGTAGAACATCTTGATGAGGGTGAAGGAGAGTGAAAGAGCTAGTTTAAAACTAAATATTAGAAAAAAAAAAAACAAAAAAACTAAGATCATGACATTCGACCCCATTACTTCATGGCAAATAGAAGGGGGAAAGGTGGAAGTAGTGACAGGTTTCCTCTTCTTGGTCTCTAAAGTCACTGCCTATGTTGACTGCAGCCATGAAATCAGAAGATAACTACTTCTTGGCAGGAAAATTATGACAAATCTAGACAGGGTGATCAAAAGCAGAGATGATGCTGACAAAAGACCATATAGTTGAGGTTATGTTTTTCCCAGTGGTCACATACAGTTGAGAGAGGTGGACTGTAAAGAAGGCAGAGTGACAAAGAATGGATGCCTTTGAACTGTGGTGCTGGAGAAGACTCCTGAAAGTCTCTTTGACAGTAAGGAGATCAATCCTGAATATTCACTGGAAAGACTGGTGCTGAAGCTCCAATATTTTGGTCATTTGATGTGAACAAATAACTTGAAAAGTCCCTGATGCTGGGAAAGATTGAGGGCAGAAGGAGAAGAGGGTGTCAGAGAATGAGATGGCTGGATGGCATCACCAATGCAATAAACAAGAACTTGGGCAAACTTTGGGAGATTGTGAGGGACAAGGAGGCCTGGTGTTCTGTGGCCACGAGGGCGCACAGAGTCAGAAATACTGGGTGACTGAACTATAACAACAATGTCATGGCTACAGTCTGGTCATCATATAGTTAGCTTTTTCCACCTATTAAGGATTTCAGTGTATATAAGACAGCTCACGGGATATGGTTCAGAATAATATTTGTAGCCCTCAAGAAGGAACTAAAAATCCTTTACTAAGCTTAATGACTACATTACTATTACCTGGTCTCCTTTCATTGTTTTCCTTTGTTTCTCCATTTTCCACTTCTCTGATTAAACTTATTATTTGGCTAAATTTTTTCCACAGACAAAAGAGCAGTCTAAGAACTTAGAGGGGGTATGGGGCAAAGACAACAGGGTCTTGCTTTGTTTCATCACCATATTAGGCTACAAAAGTAAGAGCAAAGGAAACTCAAAAAGCAAAAGCAATGAAAGAGTAAAATTATTGCAGAAATGCAATGAAATCTAAAATAAAAACTTTTCTATTTTAGCAAAGCAACAAGCTTATATTTTTATTTATTTATTTTTATTTTTTCAAGCTTATATTTTTAAAAATTCACAAAATTAAAAAGCCCCAAAGTTAAATGATCAAGTAAAAACGAGAACACAAAACACCAGTTTCAAAGTGGATGAAATTATCAGCAGTAATTCTAAGGGAAATTAAATTATTAAAAAATAATAAAAATTATAAAGTCATGACAAATTTAACACTTCCAATAAAATAAACATTTTTGAAATATATCTTGTCAAAATTGATATAGAAAAAATTGAAATCTGAATATCTCTGCATTAAAGAAATTAGTGTTATTACCAATGAGTCAACGAAAAAAAATGGCCAACATAAAATAAATTTTAATTAAAACCATAATCATTAAAATAACTACAATGGATAAGACTAATTATGACCAAGTCTGTCAAGAAGATAGAACAGTTCCAATATTCTCAAATATTGCTAATCAAATGAGAAAGTGTATCACCAGTTTGGCAAGAAGATTGCAAATTTATTAATACGCAGTAAAGTTGTAGTTGTTGTTTAGCTGCTAAGTCATATCTGATTCTTTTGTGACCCCGTGGACTGTAGCCCAACAAGCTGCTCTGTTCATGGGATTTCCCAGGCAAGAATACTAAAGTTGGTTATCGTTTCCTTCTCCAGGGGATCATGTCTCCTGCATTGCAGGCAGGTTCTGTACCACTGAGCAGGAGGGAAGCACCATACAATAGTTACTGTAGAGTTAATATACAGTTACCATGTAACCCAGTTATGCTACTCAAAGGTATTTCCACAAAATGAAACGAAATGTGATGATTCAGATGATTGTTTGGGTGTTTTTATCAGTCTTAACCGTATTAGCAATAACTTGAGACAACCCAAATGTCTATTAATTATTTACAGATTAAGTTTTTGTATATCCATCCAAAAGAATCTATTGAACAATAAAAGAAAGAAAATATTAAAAGATGCAACCAAAAGAGATTAACCTCTAATACTATGCTACATTAATGAAGTAAAATTAGTACATACTATAAAATTACATTTATATATAAATTTAGACAATGTGAACTAGATTTAGTGACTGAATTTTTTTGCCTGGTGATAGAGTTGAAAGGTGATCAGGATTTCAAAAGAGCATGAGAAATTCCTTACAGATTGTTCTGTATCTTGATTTGAGGGATCAATTCATGGGTGTATGAATATGTGAAAAGTCACTACAGGTTACTCTTTGATTCTTTGCAGTTCCTTATATTTCACTATACATTTCTGTAGATAATCACACTCTTCAAAATAACTTCTGACACTACCTGTATAGGTATATACCTTCCTATCCCTTTGTCATCAATTTTCATCATGCTTTAGACATATTCTTTGGCCAGGGCAATATGGACAAAAGGAATGTGTGCCACTTCCGAGCATGGATTTTAAGAGGTATTCCATCATCCCTATTATCCTTACCCATCTTGAGTTCATTCTTCATGGATTACAGCCTTGTCCTGGTGAAAGGGCTTGTATAACTCAATGAAGCTATGAACCATGTCATGCAGGGCCACACAAGATGGATGGATCACAGTGAAGAGTTCTGACAAAATGTGGTCCACTGGAGAAGAAATGACAATCCACTCCAGTATTCTTGACTGGAAAACTTCATGGACAGTAGGATAAGGCAAAAATATATGACACCAGAGGGTGAGCTCCTAGGTTGAAGTGTGTCCAATATGCTACTGGGTAAAAGCAGAGGGCAATTACTAATAGCTCCAGAAAGAATGAAGCAGTTGAGCCAAAGCAGAAGTGATGCTCAGCTGTGGATGCCTCTGGAAGGAAAAGTAAAATCTGAAGCTGTAAAAAAAATTATTACATCGAAATCTGGAATGTTAGGTCCTTGAGTCAAGGTGAATTGGTGTGGTCAAGCAGGAGATAGCAAGAGTGAACATCAACATCTTAGGAATTAGTGAACTAAAATGAATGGGAGTGAATAAATTTAATAGAGATGACTGTTATATCTACTACTGAGGGCTTTTTGGAGTAGCCCTCATAGTCAACAAAAGATTCTGTTATACAGTAGTTGGGTGCAATCTCAAAAATGACAGAATGATCTCGGTTCAGTTTCAAATAAACATTGCAGCAATCCAAGTCTGTGTCTCAACTACTGATGCTGAAGAAGCTGTAGTTAACCAGTCTATAACGACTTACAATACCTTCTGGAAGTAACACACACACACAAATGTTGTCTTTTTCATTATAGAGATTAGAATGCAAAAGTAAGAATTCCAGAAATATCTGAAGTAACAGGCACATTTGGCTTTGGAGTACAAAAAGAAGTGGGCCAAAGGCTAACAGTTATGTCAAGACAACACTCTGGTCACAGCAAACATCCTTTTCCAACAAGACAAAAGCTGACTCTACATATGGACATTACCAGATAATCTCAATACTGAAATCAGATTGATTATGTCCTTTGAAGCCAATGATGGAGAAACTCTAGAGCAAGCAAAAACAAGATCTTGAGCTGACTGTAGCTCAGATCACCAGCTCCTTATTGCAAAATGCAGGCTGAAATTTAAAAAGGTACGGAAAACTGCTAGGGCATTCATCTATGAAAGCAAAAGTAAAAGTTGCTCAGTCGTGTCCAACACTTTGTGACCCCATGGACTATACAGTCCATGCAATTCTTCAGGTCAGAATATTTCTCTTCTCCAGGGGATCTTCCCAACCCAGGGCTCAAACCCACATCTCCTGCATTGCAAGTGGATTCTTTACCAGTGGAGTCACAAGGGAAGCCCAAGAATACTGAAGTCAGTAGCTGATACTTTCTGCAGCATATCTTCCTGACCCAGGAATCAAACAAGAGTCTCCTGCACTGCAGGCAGATTCTTGACCAACTGAACTATCAGGGAAGTACAGGCCATTCAGGTATGACCTAATTTAAATCCCTCATGATTATACAGTGGGGGTGAATAATAGATTCACAAGATTAGACCTGGTAGAGATAATGCCTGAAGAACTATAAATGGAGGTTCATAACACTGTACAGGAGGCAGTGATCAAAATCATCCCAAAGAAAAAGAAATGCAAGAAGGCAAAGTGGTTGTCTTAGGAGGCTTACAAATAGCTGAGGAATGAAGAGAAATGAAACGCAACAGAGAAAGAAAAAGATATACCCAAATGAATCCAGAGCATAGTGAGGAGAGATAAGAAGCCCTTCTTAAAAGGACAATACAAAGAAAAGAAAACAATAGAATGGAAAAAACTAGAGATCTTTTCAGGAAAACTGGAGAGAGATATCAGGGGAAATTTCTATGCAAGAATGGACACAATAAAGGAGAGAAATGATAAGGACCTAAAAGAAGCAGAAAAGATTAAGTAGTGACAAGAATACACAGAAGAACTATATAAGAAAGATCTTAATGACTCAGATAACCATGATGGTGTGGTCATTCACCTACAGCTCGACATTCAGGAGTGTGAAATCAAGCAGGCCTTAGGAAGCATTACAACTAACAAAGCTAGTAGAGGTGATGGAATTTGAGCTGAACTATTTCATATCCTAAAAGATGATGCTGTGAAAGTGCTGCACTCAATAAGTCAGGAAATTTGGAAAACTCAGCAGTGGCCAAAGGACTGAAAAAGTTCAGTGTTTATTCCAATCATGAAGAAGAACAATGCCAAAGAAAGTTCAAACTTCCATACAATTGCACTCATTGCACATGCTAGCACGGTTATGCTCAAAATGCATCAAGTTAGACTTCAGTAGTATGTGAACTGAGAAGTTGCAGATGCACAATCTGGGTTTTGAAGGGGCAAAAGTACTAGAGATCACATTGGAAACTTTTGTTGGATCATGATGAAAGCAAAGGTATTCCAGAAAAAAATCTACTTCTGTTTTATTGACTGCACTAAAGCCTTTGACTGTGTGGATCAAAACAAACTGGAAAATTCTGAAGAACACTTTACCCGTCTCCTGAGAAACCTGTTTGAGGGCTACAAGAAACAACAATTAGAACTGGATATGGAACAATAAACTGGTTTAAAATCGGAAAAGGAGTATGACGAGACTGTATATTGTCACCCTGCTTGTTTAACTTCTATCTGGAGTAAATCATATCAAATGCCAGACTGGATAAATCACAAGTTGGTATCAAGATTGGTGGGTGAAAAAACAACAACATCAGATATGAAGATAATACCAGGATAATGGCAGAAATTGAAGAGGTACTAAAGAGCCTCTTGAAGAAGGAAAAAGAGGAGTGTGAAAAATCAGGCTTGAAACTCATTTAAAATCTCAGATCATGGCATCAGGTTCCATCATTTCATGGCAAATAGAAGGGGGAAAAGTAGAAACAGTGACAGATTTTATTTTCTTAGGCTCCAAAGTCACTGCAGATGGTGAAATTAAAAGATGCTTTCTCCTTGGAAAGAAACCTATGTCAAACTAAGACAACATATTAAAAAATAGAGACATCATTTTGCTGACAATCGTCTGTGTAGTCAAAGCCATGGCTTTTCCAGTAATCATGTATGGATGTGAGAGTTGGGTCATAAAAAATACTGAGCATCAAAGAATTGATGCTTTTGAATAGTGGTCCTGGAGAAGACTCTTGAGAGTCCTTTGGACTGCAAGGAGATCAAATCAGTCAATCCTAAAGGAAATCAACCTTGAATATTCATTGAAAGAACTGTTGTTGAAGCTGAAAATCCAAAATTTTGACCACCTGATGAAAGACGTGACTCCTTGGAAAAGACCCTGTTGCTGGGAAGGATTGAAGACAAAGCAAGAAGGGGGTGGCAGAGGATGAGGTGGTTAATTATCATCACCAACTCAATGGACATGAATTTGAGCAACCTTGGCATTAGTGAGGACATAGAAGCCTGGTGCACTACAGTCCACGGGGTACCAAAGAGTCAAACACAACTTAGTGACCAAACAACACCACCAAAAACAAGTAATGAGTTCTCTCTGGATAAGGCCCAATCCTGAATTATGAACTGTAAATATCAAGAAACTTTTAGTAGAACAATTGGAAATTCATAGAGGACATGAAATATGCACACACACACACACACACACACACACACACAAAGCTTTAGTATTATGTATTACTGATAGTGGGTCATTGATTTTCCTTTATTTGTTTAGTTTTTAATGGAGTATATTTATAATTGATTTACAGTGTTGTTTTAGATTCTGTTGTACAGCAAAGTGAATCTTGATCATGTTTTTATTGCAGCATAAACTTTAAAAATGACAATCACATTTCAATATTTAAAGTTTTATTATTGTAGATATATATCCACTATAGTTTGGAATGTACACATTTTCAAATGTGTGATGACAAAAATTTAAAGAGGTATTTCTTCGTAGTAGCAGATAGAATTTCACTGAAGTATGTGAGCCTCAGATTCTAATTCTCCTTTATATTTGAATAAATATCTAATGAGTAAATCTATTAATTGTATCTAGATTTCAGCCTCTTCACTTACAAAATATGTTGACTGAGGGAGATAATCTCTAAAACTCTTGTGCAGTTTAAATTTTGACAATAACGGGTCATTATAGACAAAATGAAACAGCTAAAGGGATAATGTTAGAAAAATGAACACAATTTTCTTTATATTGAAATATAATTATTACTTTTTGTCTTAAACATTTTCTTGGCTCTTTTTCATAGTGGTCATGCAAGTTTGGAAAGTATCAAGGCACAGATCGTATAAAAATTGTATATTAAGTCCTAAAATAACATTTACTATTAGTACATCCTGAGAATTTTGGTATTAGATTTTATTTGGACTTAGCCTGCCTGACTAAAAAGTTGTTATTGTTCACCATACTATAACCACTTTTCTAACCACAAGTCTTTTGGGTACTAACTTCTTAGAAGAATAAATTCCATAGTTAATATTACATATTGTGTGTATACATGCATATTTGATTTATAGTAATTTTTGAAGCAATTATTTTCATTGAGTCCTATATGTTAAAACACCCCTTAAAACTTTAGGAAAATATGAATAATTCATAAACATTAAAGATTTATATCTCTACTTTCTTTATTTTTTCCTCTTAAAACATGTCCTTGAGAATTTACACATTTCTAACTATTTAAGAGTCTGGAGCATATTCCTAGCAGTGTACCTAACACTACCTTACATATTGCTTTGTTTTGTCTAATATTTCTAAATACAACAGCCTTTTTCAAATAGTCTTAAAGTTTTCCCCAGCTCAATGAAAACTTATAGGAACTGTAAATATGGAAAACTGTAGGAAAATTTTACTTGAAGTCTGCTTTCATTGGGCCAACTTTCTCTCATGAAGGTGTAATATAACCTATAAGTCATTTTACTCTACTGAAATATTTTTTAATGAAATGGAGGACTAACTCAAACTGTAAACACCATTCTTTCTAGAAATTAGGAAAAGCTCTTCAATTTTTTATTATTTATTTTTAAATTTTTTTCAGATTTTATTTTATTTTTTACTTTACAATATTGTATTGGTTTTGCCATAGATCAACATGAACCCACCATGGGTGTACACATGTTCCCAATCCTGAACCCACCTCCCATCTCCCTCCCCATATCATCTCTCTGGGTCATCCCAGTGCACCAGCCCCAAGCATCATGTATCCTGCATTGAACCTAGACTGACGATTCGTTTCTTATATGATATTATGCATGTTTCAATGCCATTCTCCCATATCATCCCACCCTCTTCCTCTCCCAGAGTCCAAAGGACTGTTGTATATATCTGTGTCTCTTCTGCTGTCTCGTATAAAGGATTATCATTACCATCTTTCTAAATTCCATATATATGCGTTAGTATACTGTATTGGTGTTTTTCTTTCTGGCTTACTTCACTCTGTATAATCGGCTCCAGTTTCATCCACCTCATTAGAAATGATTCAAATGTATTCTTTTTAATGGCTATGTAATACTTCACTGTGTATATGTACCACTGCTTTCTTATCCATTCATCTGCCAATGGACATCTAGGTTGCTTCCATGGCCTGGCTATTATGTATATGTATCTCTTTCAATTCTGGTTTTCTTGGTGTCTATGCCCAGCAGTCGGATTGCTGGGTCAGAAGGCAGTTCTATTTCCATTTGTTTTTTAAGGAATCTCCACACTGTTCTCCATAGTGGCTGCACTAGTTTGCATTCCCACCAACAATGTAAGAGGGCTCCCTTTTCTCCACACCCTCTTCTGCATTTATTGCTTGTAGACTTTTGGATCACATCCATTCTGACTGGCGTGAAATGGTACCTCATTGTGGTTTTTATTTGCATTTCTCTGATAATGAGTGATGTTGAGCATCTTTTCATGTGTTTGCTAGCCATCTGTATGTCTTCTTTGGAGAAATATCTGTTTAGTTCTTTGGCCCATTTTTTGATTGGGTCATTTATTTTTCTGGATTTGAGCTACAGGAGTTGCTTGTATTTTTTTGAGATTCGTTGTTTGTCAGTTGCTATTATTTTCTCCCATTCAGAATGGTGTTTTTTCACTTTGCTTATAGTTTCCTTTCTTGTGTAGAAACATTTAATTTTAATTAGGTCCCATTTGTTTATTTTTGCTTTTATTTCCAGTATTCTGGGAGGTGGGTCATAGAGAATCCTGCTGTGATGTATGTTGGAGAGTGTTTTGCCTATGTTCTCCTCTAGGAGTTTTGTAGTTTCTGGTCTTATGTTTAGATCTTTAAACAATCTTGAGTTTATTTTTGTGTATGGTGTTAGAAAGTGTTCTAGTTTCTTTCTTTTACAAGTGGTTGACCAGTTTTCTCAGCACCACTTGTTAAAGAGATTGTCTTTAATTCATTGTATATTCTTGCCTCCTTTGTCAAAGATAAGGTATCCATAGGTGTGTGGATTTATCTCTGGGATTTCTATTTTGTTCCATTGATCTATATTTCTGTCTTTGTGCCGGTGCCATACTGTCTTGATGCCTGTGGCTTTGTAGTAGAGCCTGAAGTCAGGCAGGTTGATTCCTCCAGTTCCACTCTTCTTTCTCAAGATTGCCTTGGCTGTTAGAGGTTTTTTGTATTTCCATACAAATCTTGAAATTATTTGTTCTAGCTCTGCGAAAAATGCTGCTGGTAGCTTGATAGGGATTACATTGAATTTGTAGATTGCTTTCGGTAGTGTACTCATTTTCACTATATTGATTCTTCCAATCCATGAACATGATATATTTCTCCATCTATTAGTGTCCTTTTTGATTTATTTCACCAGTGTTTTATAGTTTTCTATATATAGGTCTTTAGGTAGATATGTTCCTAAGTATTTTATTCTTTTCTTTGCAATGGTGAATGGAATTATTTCCTTAATTTCTTTTTCTACTTTCTCATTATTAGTTTATAGGAATGCAAGGGATTTCTGTGTGTTGATTTTATAACCTGTAACATTCCTATATTCATTGATTACCTCTGGTAATTTTCTGGTGGAGTCTTTAGGGTTTTCTATGTAGAGAATCATGTCATCTGCAAACAGTGAGTTTTACTTCTTCTTTTCCTGTTTGGATTCCTTTTATGTCTTTTTCTGCTCTGATTGCTGTGGCCAAAACTTCCAGAAGTATGTTGAATAGTAGTGGTGAAAGTGGGCACCTTTGTCGTGTTCCTGACTTTAGGGGAAATGCTTTCAATTTTTCACCATTGAGGATAATGTTTGCTATAGGTTTGTCATATATAGCTTTTATTATGTGGAGGAGAAGGAATATTTATTTATTTTTAATTGATTGATGATTGGTTTACAATAATAGTTGATTTCTGTCATGCATCAACATGAATTAGCCATAAATGTACATATGTGTTGTCCCTCTTGTCTCTCCTGCCCACCTCTTGCCCATTCCCATCCCTCTAGGTTATTACAGAGCCCCAGTTTGAGTTACCTGAGTCATATGGTAAATTCCTATATCCTATCTATTTACATATATTAGTGTATATGCATCAAATTATTTTCTCCATTGATCTCACTCTCTTCCTTGTCTCCCCTTTCCTTGTCCATAAGTCTGTTCTTTGCGTCTGCATTCTCATTGCTGCTCTGTGAACAGATTCATCAGTACCATCTTTCTAGATTCCTTCCATATATATGTATATATGTATATATACATATATATATATGTTGATATACAATATTTGTTTTTCTATTTATGACTTACTTCACTCTGTATAGTAGGCTCTAGGTTCATCCATCTCATTAGAACTGACTCAAATGTGTTCCTTTTTATGGCTGAGTAGTATTCTATTGTATGTATGTACCACATTTGATTTATCCATTCATCTGCTGAAGGACAACTGGGTTGCTCCCATGTCTTGACTGTTGTAAATATGGCTCCAATGAACGTTGGAGTACATGTCTTTTTTAGTTTTAGTTTCTTCAAAGCAAAAGTGGTACTGCTTTGTCAGATGGTTGTTTTATTCCTAGTTTTTAAGGAATCTCCATATTGCCTTCTATAGAGGTTGTATCAATTTACATACCCACCAGCTCTGTAGAAGTGTTCCTTTTCCTACACACCCTATCCATCATGTGGTGTTTGTGGATATTTTAATTATGGCCATTCTGACTGGGGTGGAGTGATATCTCATTGTAGTTCTGATTTACATTTCTCTAATAATGAGTGACATTGATCACCTCTTCATGTGTTTATTATGTGTGTCTTCTTTGGAAATAAATGTTTGTTTAGGTCTTTTGTACACTTTTTGATTGGGCTGTTTGTTTGTTTTTTTCTGATATTGAGTTAATATGAACTGCTTGTATATTTTGGAAATTAATTATTTGTCTGTTGTTTCATTTGTTATAATTTTCTCCCATTCTGATGGTTGTTCTTTCACTCTGTTTATAGTTTCCTTTGCTGTAAAAAAGCTTTTAAGCTTACTTAGTTATTTCAGTCACTCAGTCATGTCCGACTCTTTGCAACCCCATGAATTGCAGCACGCCATGCCTCCCTGTCCATAACCAACTCCCGGAGTTCACCCAGACTCACGTCCACTGAGTCAGTGATGGCATCCAGCCATCTCATCCTCTGTCGTCCCCTCCTCCTCCTGCCCCCAACCACTCCCAGCATCAGAGACTTTTCCAATGAGTCAACTCTTCGCATGAGGTGGCCCAAGTACTGGAGTTTCAGCTTCAGCATCATTCCTTCCAAAGAAATCCCAAGGCTGATCTCCTTCAGAATGGACTGGTTGGATCTCCTTGCAGTCCAAGGGACTCTCAAGAGTCTTCTCCAACACCACAGTTCAAAAGCATCAATTCTTTGGCTCTGAGCCTTCTTCACAGTCCAACTCTCACATCCATACATGATTACTGGAAAAACCATAGCCTTGACTAGACGGACCTTAGTCAGCAAAGTAATGTCTCTGCTTTTGAATACGCTATCTAGGTTGATCATAGCTTTCCTTCCAAGGAGTAAGCATCTTTTAATTTCATGGCTGCAGTCATCATCTGCAGTGATTTTGGAGCCCCCCAAAAATAAAGTCTGACACTGTTTCCACTGTGTCCCTATCTATTTCCCGTGAAGTGACGGGACCGGATGCCATGATCTTCATTTTCTGAATGTTGAGCTTTAAGCCAACTTTTTCTTCAAAGTTTACTTAGGTCCTATTTATTTATTTTTGTTTTAATTTCCATTATTCTAAGAGGTGGGTCATAAAGAATTTTGCTATGAATTATGTCACAGTGTTCTGCCTATGCAACTAAAAGAGTAAAATACCTAGGAATAAACCTACCTAAGTAGACAAAATAGCTTTATACAGAAAACCAAAAGACACTGATGAAAGAAATCATAGACAACATAAAAGGATGGAGGGTTATTCCATGTCTTGGGTTGAAAGAGTCAATATTGTGAAAATGCTATTCTACCAAAAGCAATCTACAGAGTTAATGAAATCCCTATCAAATTACCAATGGCATTTTTCACAGAATAGAACAAAAAGTTTTACCATTTGTATGGAAGCATAACAGGACCCAAGTAGCCAAAGCAGTTTTGAGAAAGAAGAATGGAGCTGGAGGAATTAACTCACCTGATTGCAGACTATACTACAAAGCTACAGACATCATGACAATATTGTCCTGGCACAAAGACAGAAGTATAGACCAATGGAACAGTAATAGAAAGCCCAAAGACAAACCAACACTCATAATCACAGCTTTTCCTTGACAAAGTAGGCAAGAATATAAATGGGAAAAAGACAGTTTTTTCAATAAGTGGTTCTGGAAGAAAAGGACAACTACATGCAAAAGAATGGAATTAGAACATTTCCTAACACCATACTTAAAGATAAACTCAAAATGGATTAAAGACCTAAATGTAAAATCAGAAACTATAAACTCTTAGAAGAAAACATTGGCCCTTTTCATTTATAGAAGAAAAAAAAATAACCAATTCCATTTCATAGGTTGAAAGGCAATTAGAAAAATAAACTAAGAGTGAAGGACAAAACACTAAGATAACATAGAAATTAATGAATTAGAAAATCAAACATAACCAAGTCAATTCTTGTGACAGAGTTCTTTAAAAATACCAAAATAATATTTATAAAGTTCCAGCTAGCATAAATAGAAAAAGGGAATAAGAAAATACATATTAACTATTGCTTTCTCTAGTAAACTTTGTTATTGAAATATAACATACATACAGTAACGTGTAAAAACTTAGGACTATATAATGTCCTTCATGACAATGTCTAATCATAACTCTTTATTACACAGAGAGGAACACTACTCTGACTTTAAATACAGCAAATTAATTGTTTGTAAATTATATGTAAATACTATGATCAATATTTTGTAATTTATAGTTATTATTTTTAAAAAATTTCTTTGAAATATAGTTTAATTGCAATATTTTGTTAGTTTTAGATATATAAAAGATGAGACAGTTTACTATATATATATACATAATTTTTTGCTTTCTCTTTTATGTTACAATGTATTTAGTTTAATTTCTTATTCTACATAATCAGTTCTCATTGTTTATCTATATTTTATTTTATATATTTTTGAGTATTTATTTTATATATAACATGCATTTATTCTTTTTTCACTTAACAGTGGTGTTTTTGTTGTTCAGTTACTAACTCGTGTCCAGTTTATTACTGCGTATTGCTCCATTGAAAGACCATATGGCAACCTGGTTATCTAGTCATTTTAGTCATTGTGGTTTGCCCGATGTTGGTTTACCATGAAAAGCACTACTATAAACATTCTTGCTTATGACTGTTGATGTACTTCTTTTACATGTTTGTTTTATGACTATTTATAGAAGAGGATCTGATGTACTATAAAGTATGTATATAAACACACATAAGTTGTTAAAGTTGCAGTTTAGTTCTTTCAGTAATTATGGAACATTCGTGGCTATTATTTCTTCAAATATATATTCTGCATCATTCTCTCTTACTTCTGGTAATCTAATTACACACACATTAAGCTGTTCAATATTATTAAACACTTTTGAGACTCCCTTCCAAAATTTTAATCAGTTGAGAAATGTAAAAGAGGAAATATAGCAACTTCATTGCTAATGAAGGTGATAACTGGTTATTTAAGACTGGGCTGTTAATTTCTACATATTTATAAACTTCTCAAATTCTATTTGTAATGGATTTCTAAATTAATTCATTTTTGAATTGGTATGAGATGGTATGAGAACATTTTATGTGGTGTGAGAATGTTTTAAATATTTCTCTAAGTTTTTAAATTCACTGAAGTTTGTTTTGTATTTTGTTCTAGAGTATACTCTAACTACAGAACTGCAGAATGTTTTAAGTGTACCTTCAATTCAGTTCAATTGCTCAGACGTGTTCGACTCTTTTGACACCATGAATCGCAGCAGACCAGGCCTCCCTGTCCATCACCAGCCCTCGGAGTTCACTCAGACTCACATCCATCGAGTCAGTGATGCCATCTAGCCATCTTATCCACTGTCTTGCCCTTCTCCTCCAGCCCCCAAACCCTCCCAGCATCAGATTATTTTCCAATGAGTCAACTCTTCACATGACGTGGCCAAAGTACTGGAGATTCAGCTTTAGTATCATTCCTTCCAAAGAAATCCCAGGGCTGATCTCCTTCAGAATGGACTGGTTGGATCTCCTTGCAGTCCAAGGGACTCTCAAGAGAATTTTCCAACACCACAGTTCAAACGCATCAATTCTTTGGTGCTCAGCTTTCTTCACAGTCCAAATCTCACATCCATACATGACCACTGGAAAAACCATAGCCTTGACTAGACGGAACTTAGTCAGCAAAGCAATATCTTTGCTTTAGAATATGCTATCTAGGCTGGTCATAACTTTTCTTCAAAAGAGTAAGCGTCCTTTAATTTCACGGCTGCAGTCACCATCTGCAGTGATTTTGGAGCCCCCCAAAAAAACAAAATCTGACACTGTTTCCACTGTTTTCCCATCAATTTTCCATGAAGTGATGGGACCGTCTGCCATGATCTTTGTTTTCTGAATGTTGGCCTTTAAGCCAATCTTTTCACTCTCCTCTTTCACTTTCATCAAGAGGCTTTTTAGTTCCTCTTCACTTTCTGCCATAAGGCTGGTGTCATCTGCATATCTGAGGTTATTGATATTTCTCCCAGTAATGTTGATTCCAGCTTGTGTTTCTTCCAGTCCAGCATTTCTCATGATGTACTCTGCACAGAAGTTAAACAAGCAGGGTGACAATATACAGCCTTGATGTACTCCTTTTCCTATTTGGAAACAGTCTGTTGTTCCATGTCCAGATCTAACTGTTGCTTCCTGACCTGCATTCAGATTTCTCAAGAGGCAGGTCAGGTGGTCTGGTATTCCCATCTCTTTCAGAATTTTCCACAGTTTATTGAGATCCACACAGTCAAAGACTTTGGCATAGTCAAAGCAGAAATACATGTTTTTCTGGAACTCTCTTGCTTTTTCCCTGATCCAGTGGATGTTGGCAATTTGATCTCTGGTTCCTCTGCTTTTTCTAAAATCAGCTTGAACATCAAGAAGTTCATGGTTCACATATTGCTGAAGCCTGGCTTGGAGAATTTTGAGCATTACTTTACTAGCATGTGAGATGAGTGCAATTGTGTGGCAGTTTGAGCATTCTTTGGCATTGCCTTTCTTTGGGATTAGAATGAAAACTGACCTTTTCTAGTCCTGTGGCCACTGCTGAGTTTTCCAAATTTGCTAGCATATTGAGGGCAGCACTTTCACAGCATCATATTCTAGGATTTGAAATAGCTCAACTGGAATTCTATCACCTCCACTAACTTTGCTTGTAGTGATGCTTTCTAAGGCCCACTTGACTTCACATTCCAGGATGTCTGGCTCTAGATTAGTGATCACACCATCGTGACTATCCAGACCGTGAAGATTTTTGTGTACAGTTCTGTGTATACATGCCACCTCTTCTTCATATCTTCTGCTTCTGTTAGGTCTATACCATTTCTGTCCTTTATCAAACCCATCTTTGCATGAAATGTTCCCTTGGTATCTCTAATTTTCTTGAAGACATCTCTAGTTGTTCCCATTCTGTTCTTTTCCTCTATTTCTTTGCATTGATCACTGAAGAAGGCTTTTTTCTCTCTTCTTGCTATTCTCTGGAACTGTGCATTCAGATGCTTATATCTTTCCTTTTCTCTGTTTTTCGCCTCTCTTCTATTCACAGCTATTTGTAAGGCCTTCCCAGACCGCCATTTTGCTTTTTTGCATTTCTTTTCCATGGGGATGGTCTTGATCCCTGTCTCCTGTACAATGCCACGAACCTCATTCCGTAGTTGATTAGGCACTCTATCTATCAGATCTAGGCCCTTAATTCTATTTCTCACTTCCCCTGTATAATCATAAGGAATTTGATTTTGGTCATACCTGAATGGTCTAGCCGTTTTCCCTACTTTCTTCAATTTAAGTCTGAATTTGGTAATAAGGAGTTCATGATCTGAGCCACAGTCAGCTCCTGGTCTTGTTTTTGTTGACTGTATAGAGCTTCTCCATCTTTTGCTGCAAAGAATATAATCAATCTGACTTTGGTGTTGACCATCTGGTGATGTTCATGTGTAGAGTCTTTTCTTGTGTTGTTGGAAGAGGGTGTTTGCTATGACCAGCGCATTTTGTTGGCAAAACTCTATTTGTCTTTGCCCTGCTTCATTCCACATTCCAAGGCCAAATTTGCCTGTTACTCCAGGTGTTTCTTCACTTCCTACTTTTGCATTCCAGTCCCCTGTAATGAAAAAGACATCCTTGGGTGTTACTTCTAAAATGTCTTGTAGGCCTTCATAGTACCATTCAGCTTCAGCTTCTTCAGCATTACTGGTTGGGGCATAGTCTTGGATTACTGTGATATTGAATGATTTGCCTTGGAGATGAACAGAGATCATTCTGTCATTTTTGAGATTGCATCCAAGTACTGCATTTTGGACTCTTTTGTTAACCATGATGGCCACTCCATTTCTTCTGAAGATTCCTGCCTGCGGTAGTAGATATAATGGTCATCTGAGTGAAATTCACCCATTCCAGTACATTTTAGTTCGCTGATTCCTAGAATGTCGACATTCACTCTTGCCATCTCTTGTTTGACCACTTCCAATTAGCCTTGATTCATGGACCTGAAATTCCAGGTTCCTATCAATATTGCTCTTTACAGCATTGGACCTTGCTTCTATCACCAGTCACAGCCATAGCTGGGTATTGTTTTTGCTTTGGCTCCATCCCTTCATTCTTTCTGGAGTTATTTCTCCACTGATCTCCAGTAGCATGTTGGGCACCTACTGACCTGGAGAGTTCCTCTTTCAGTATCCTATCATTTTGCCTTTTCATACTGTTCATGGGGTTCTCAAGGCAAGAATACTGAAGTGGTTTGCCATTCCCTTCTTCAGTTGACCACATTCTGTCAGACCTCTCCACCATGCTGCCCCCCCCCCATCTTGGGTGGCCCCACAGGGCATGGCTTAGTTTCCTTGAGTTAAACAAGGCTGTGGTCCTAGTTTAATTAGATTGACTAGTTTTCTGTGAGTATGGTTTCAGTGTGTCTGCCTTCTGATGCCCTCTTGCAAAACCTACCATCTTACTTAGGTTTCTCTTACCTTGGGCATGGGTTATCTCTTCACGGCTGCTCCAGCAAAGTGCAGCTGCTGCTCCTTACCTTGGACGAAGGGTATCTCCTCACCACTGCCCTTCCTAACCTTTAACATGGGATAGCTCCTTTAGACCCTCCTGTGCCCGCTTAGCCATGGCTCCTCTGGCGTAGACCTTAGAATAATTTATATTCTGCCACTAGAGAGTAGAGTATTCTGTTGATGTTTGTTAGGTCACTCAAGTTAATTAAGTCTCTTATTTATTGCTATAGTTACTCTACTTATTATTGAAATTAAAGTGTGAAGTATGTGATTAGTACTATTAAATTACTGAGTAATCTAATATCCTTTCATTTCTATCAATTTTTGATGCACATATTTTGTTGTTTGCTTATCAGTGGTATATATAATTTTATTGTTTGATAGATTTCCCCTTTTATTTTTAGAAATGCCATCTTTATCTTAAGTAACAACTTTATTAACTTCAGTTTTGCCTGGCATTAATATGGCTATTCCAGATTTTCTTGTGATTGCTATTTGCATGATATATCTTTGTTTCAGTTGTCTTACTTTCAATTTATTTGCATATTTACGTCAATATAAAGTGCAACTTATGCAGAAAAAATACAGTTGGGTGTCATTTCTTTATTTGGTCTCATAATCTCTGCTCTCTTAATTGTTTAATCCATTACTTTTATCACTAGCTACATTAATTTTATGAGCCTCATTGACTGGTGAAATTTCATGGGATCTACAGTGTGGAATGCATTGGAATAGCCTCCACAAAGTGAAAAAAATAGTTGGTGAGCATTGTCCCATCAAATACTTAGAGTGAGATTTATAACTTGCTGGGCCTATTTGAACATATTTTCTTTGAAGGTCTAACTGAGAGCCAACAGTTTTGTTTCTCAGCTACATAGAAAATAGTTAAAACTTGTTGGTATATAATCTCTGTCAGCACTACTCAACTCTGTGATTGTAATGTGTAAGCAACCATAAATAATACATAAAAAAATGCATATGACTGTATTCCAGTAAAACTTTATTAACAAGAACAGATGGCTAACTCATGGTTCATGGTATGTTGAACCCTGTTTCAACTCATTTATAGGCTAAGTTTTAAAGATTTCCAGAGTAGGAAAATAATTTGAAGCTGTCCATGGTGCCCTTCTGGGTTTAATATCCAATAGTCTCAGTGGTATAAGAAGTGTCTCTGCATACAGGAATGCTGTGTGGAGCCTCTGACATGCCTCAATAATAGAAGTCAGGATATAAAAACTTTGTAGTGAAATCAAGTTATCGTCTACAAGCAACTCTTATCATTTTATGCAATAGATTCTTACTGAACCACAGGACACAATATAATCATGTGAACTAAACTGCGCATCATGAATGAGGACATGACCCATCAAATCATTATTTGGTTAGGTGCTTCATAATCATAATCAGTATTCTATGATTGAGAATAAAATATATAAATTTATATAATTTATATAAAAGTATAAATCTACATCTATACATTTTCTGAGCAAGATTAGAAGGCATAATAAGTTATATATGTAGATAATTTATAACTTCAAACATCTCCACCTCCTGAATTATATCCTAGTTGTCTATGCACCCATGGATTTATCAGTAATCCCCTTATGGCTAAAGTATTAAAAGATCTTGGTTTTGGTTTTTTATGGTATGGGGTAAAATGCTAACATTATAGAATCACATAAGGTTTCTTCTGAATGGCAGCACAGATATACCTTATTGCCCAGTTTCCTGGATGAAAAAATTACCTTTGATATGAACTTATACTGATTTGTAGACAGTGGCTGAATATTGACAAAATGATATATACAGGAGTGGCTCCCTGTGTGTGTGCATGCTAAGTTGCTTTGGGTTGTAACCTATTCTTTGTGACCCTATGGACAGTAGCCTGCTGGGCTCCAAGAAAGAATACTGGAGTGGTTTTCCGTGCCTTCCTCCATCTTCCAACCAGGGTTAGAACCTAAGTTTCTTATGTTTCCTGCATTGGCAGGCAGGTTCTTTACCACTAGTGCCACCAGGGAAGCTCTGGCTCCCCTACCATATTCAATTTTAGAACAGAATATATGAAATAATTTTAGAAAAATATAAGGATAAATCATTTTTGACAATGGAAAACATACTGAGGGATATTATATTTGAGAAAATTAAAACACATGATATGAACAATAAAGGCATACCTTAGAAACATTACAGGTTCAGTTCAAGACCACCACAGTGAAGCAAATGTCACAAAAGGAAAGTGCAGTAGCATTATTTCTAAAAAATGGGTATGTGTTAGTTGCTCAGTTGTGTCCAACTCTTTGTGACCCCTGGTGGACTGTAGCCCACCAGGCTCCTCTGTCCATGGAATTCTCCAGGCAAGAATACTGGAATGTATTCTTTTTAATGGCTGAGTAATACTCCATTGTGTATATGTACCACAGCTTTCTTATCCATTCATCTGCTGATGGACAGTATGCAAGACAGCCAAAAAGACACAGATGTGTATAGCGGACTTTTGGACTCAGAGGGAGAGGGAGAGGGTGGGATGATTTGGGAGAATGGAATTGAAACATGTATACTATCATGTAAGAATCGAATCACCAATCTATGTCTGATGCAGGATACAGCATGCTTGGTGCTGGTGCACGGGGATGACCCAGAGGGATGTTGTGGGGAGGGAGGTGGGAGGGGGGTTCATGTTTGGAATTGCATGTACACCCGTGGTGGATTCATGTCAATGTATGGCAAAACCAATACAGTATTGTAAAGTAAAATAAAGTAAAAATAAAAATTAAAAAAAAATGTAAAAAAAAAAAAAAGAATACTGGAATGTGTTGCCTTCCTCTTCTCCAGCAGACCCTTTCAACCAGAGATTGAACCCATGTCTCCTGCACTGTGGGCAGATTTTTTTTTTTACCATTTTAGCTACCCAGAAAGCTCTAAAAATAATATGTATACCTTAATCTTAAAATAATTTAAAGCTAAAAAATGATAATCATCATCTGAGCTTATAGCAATCTGTAGTAGTAAAGTCAAAGATCTCTGATCACAGAGATAAAATGTGATAATAATGACAAAGCTTGAAATATTGTGATAATTATAAATATGTGAGGCAGAGATGTACTATGAGGTAATACTACTGGAAAAAAATGATGCCTACAGACCCACTGAATATAGTGTTGCCACAAATATTCAATCTGTGAAAAACACAATGTCTGTGAAGCATAATAAAGTGAAGAGAAGAAAATGAGGAATGCCTGTCTATTCATTTCATTTTTATGCTTAGGGAAGTTAATGAATCACTGAATAGAAACATAGAGCCCCCAAAGAGAAGTTGGTATGATGAGCAAAGGGAATATACCACAAACTTGATGGCAATTAGATGACCAATTTGAAGGGCCAAGTATGAAAAACAGCAACATGGAGCAGAAATTCCAGAAGTCTACATGAGGATCGCTTTGATTATTTGGGCCCATATTAAATTCTAAATGATGAGCAAAAGACTCCACAAGCTCTGGCAGACACACACACCACAGGTTGTGAGGTATATGCAGATGCCAATGATACAAGAGTTCTTAGAGATGATAAAGTTCTAGCAAACAAACAAACCTTGTTCCACCCTCAATATTCAGTTAAGGTCCCTGAAAGTCTGTCTACCAGGAGTAAAGCTATCCTATCTATATGGTAAGGACTGTCTAGACAAGTCTTAACAAATCTGGAAATCAAGGCTCTGTAGGATCAAGATGAACTACTTGGAGATAAATTGCCTACACAACAAGCAGAACACTCCCTTTAGGGAAGAGATAACAAATTAAACTTTGAAAAATGGAGCCAGCAAAATGTCCTACATGCATTCAGATGTTACCTGACATACAAAGAAGCAGGAAAAAAAAATACATTGTATTAGCAATTTTTAAAAAGGTCAAACCAGGAAAATAGGGTGAATGAGGAATTGTTGAATTAATATAAAGTTTCAATTATGCAAAATTAATTCATTATAGAGAACTGCTTTACAGTATAATACCTAGAGTAAATAATATATTATGTACTTGATTTGTTTTTATGTCCTCTCATCTTTACAATAATCTAATAAAGAAAATATTGTGTGTCTATACATTAATTAAAATAAGGCTCAGAGATATTATTTAACTTTTTTATTAACTAAATTAAGGCTCAGAGATATTAAGTAACTCTAAACATCTAGTCTTATTATTCTAGATATACTAGGATACCAAATATACTAGCAGGATGCCTCATTTTAAATAAGTCATTAGTTATTAATCAAGGTAAACAAAAAATTAAATACAATGTCTTTGTGGGTTAATAGGGTATAAGTTTCAAAAAACCTTTGATATAAATTCAGCAGCTTCAGTGACTTTACTGGCAAAATAATCTCAAATCACACCCAGATTATTATTTGTTTAAGTTTTACTGAAGATTTTTGAAGTAAGAATAGTACATATAATTTTATTTAAACTCTATCATTAGATAATATTATTTTTCATCAAGGCCTATCTCTTCCTTGCATGCATGCCAAGTTGTTTCAGTTGCATCCAACTCTTTGCGGTCCTGTAAACTGTAGCCCATAGGCTCCTCTCTCCATGGGATTCTCCAGGCAAGAATACAGGAATGGGTTACAATTCCCTCTTCCAGGGGATCTTCCTAATCCAGCAAATGGACCCATGTCTCTTGCATCCCCTGCATTGGCAGGTGAGTTATTTACTGCTAGAGCCATCTGGGAAGCTCCATATCCTCACTAACCCTGAGTTTATTGTTGTTGTTGTTTCTCTCTCTTCTTGTCTTTGCACTATTCCTTCTGATCTCTTTACTACTGAGAAAGCTAGATTCAATCTGCCTTGTAAAACCTTAAGTCCAGCCTAACCTCATTAAAAGGCTGGTGCTTCAAATATGCTCTAAACAAAACTCTTTACTGATTAAATATAATAATTATACCAGCTGCTACAAATATAAACATATTCCAAATACAGTTCTATCTAGATAAATTAACCAGTTTATTTATTATTTTGGAAAGTCATGATAGAGGTACTTATTTAACTGATGGGTACCTTTATTGCTCCTCCCCTTCTGGCGTTTCTGAGTAGAAGCAATAGGTGTCATTTAGCATTATTATTCAACTAAATAAGGATGTTAAATTGTTATCTACTTCTGTACAACAGTGTTGTTGGCAAATTAGCAGCCTGCTTGCTTTTTCAAATCTAGTAAGGGAGAGTCTCCTTAGCAAGGTCAATATTGCAATGTATTTAATGTAATTTTATAAACAAAAACTCACTTTATCATATTCTACTTGTCATAGTTGAAGCATATTTCTCACTTACTTAAAGGAGAAGAATAATACAAAGACATGAATATCAGAAATTTGGGTGATGGAAGCCAACGTGCAGTGTCTGCAACAGTTAGATTCCATATTCTAGTATTAGAATTGTGTGTTCCTGGGAAACAAATGTATTCCAGTAGGGATTTGCGTGCTGTGCGCTCAGTCGTGTCAGACTCTTTGTGACCCCATGGACTGTAGCCCACCAGGCTCCTCTGTCCATGGGACTCTCCAGGCAAGAATATTGGAGTGGGTTGCCATTTCCTTCTCCAGGGGGCCTTCCTGACCCAGGGATCGAAGAGCATCTCTTATGTCTCCTGCATTGGCAGGAGGATTCTTTACCACAGCACCACCAGGAAAGCCCAATTTAATTCACAGAAGAGGTAGAATTTAGTAAGTATGTATTAAATACTTTAAGGCAAATCACTGAACATGGGCCTGAGATCTGACATTGGATAAACGGGAGTCATGTTACTGAAGTAACATGTTAGGAGAAGTCGGACTGGGAGATTGTTGGCGGGATATGGGGTGAAAAAACTTTTACGCGAAAATGAATCACAGGCAGTCAGAACGGCAGGGGACCGAGGGCCAGGGGGCAGTCCCACGGGTCAAGGCTAGGGCTGGACCGCATACACGGATGCGGAAGGAGCTGAGATCCCAGGAGAGGTTTTGGAGACGGAAGCCAAGCTGAAAAGGAAGAAGGCTGACCGTCCAGGGAAGAAGGGGACGCCTAAAGCACAGGAGACCTGGAGCCAGAACCAACTAGACGAGCAGGAGAACATGCGAGGTGAGGACGGGAAGACCTCCGTCCAGGGCGCCCTGCAGGGCAAACGCTGGGGTACAAGTCCACACCCAGGGAGAAGGCGCTCAGACCACCTGCCTTGGTTCCAGAAACATGGCGGGGCGGCCACGTCCACCCTACCAGGCCGCCAGCCTGGCCACAGCTCACCCCGGCTTCCCTGAGGAGAGACACTGGCTCCCCTGGACACTCTGTCCAAGAGAGTACCCCCGACTCCACAGGCCAGGGCCACCTCCCATCACCGTGCTCCCTGAAGCTTGAGGACAGCAGACCTCGGCCACACTAGACCAAACCTCCTGCTCACCGAGACACAGCCAGCGCTTGGGAAAGAGCACACTTTCAAAACACACAAGCAGGATTCTAGCCACGAGGTCACTCAGTCAAGAACAGAAAGAGATGCTCAGTGCAAGAGTTCATTCATACTATTTTTTAAAGGGTTAACTGGTCCCAAGTATTGTAATAACTAAATAGCAGCAATAAATATCATGTTTTGAGAAAAGAAGACAAATTCAAGCAGGGATTTCAGAAAGCAAATGAAAAGAGGGCAGTTATGAAATGGAAATGAAAGTCTCAATATTCCTATCCAAATCTAACTGGATTCAAAAATATTAGCATCACAGATGCAGAATATAAAGATAGTAAATAAATTTATTAATTTTTTATTATTGCCACAAATTCAGCAGTTTAAAACAACATTCATTTATTGTCTCACAATTTGCAGAAAAGAACCCTGGGCATGGCTTAGCTCAAGGGTTTCTGTTACAGCTTTCATAAGAAATAAATCAAAGTATCAATAGAACTGTATTCTTTTCAGAGGCTCTGTGATGAATCCTCTCCAAGCCATTTCAGATTGCTGACCTAATTCAATTCCTTAAGGTTGTGAGACTGAGGTTTCCATTTCTTGTCTGTTAGTTTTAGGTGATTCTCAGCTTCTAGAGCATACTCATATTCTTTGGCTTATGTCCATCTTCCTCTGCCTTCAATTCCAACAACAGATGGTCAAGTGCCTCATATTCTTCAGCTGCCCCTAATTTCTCTACCTGCCTTATATACTCCACTGCTCTGAGTCAGATAAAGTTCTTGGATATTAAAGGCTCAGGTTATTAGATTGGGCCCATCAGGATAATGTCTATTTTCATGTCCCGAAACCATATTACATCTGCAAAGTCCCTTCTGCAATCTAAGATTGTGAGGATTAGGACATGAGCATCTTTGCTAAGGATATTTCTCTATGTATCACAAGAAACAACAAAATGACATTAAGGTCTTGATGGAATTTCTTTTTCTATAAGAAAAAAAGAAATTTTATTGTTTTGCTGTCACAAAAAGGTATAAACTGGTAATCAAAATATGTGGCAGAGATTTAAGAGCTTTTAAGGGCTTTTAGCTGTAATCTCAATTTTATCCAAGAAAATACAGCTTCTCCAGATGCATTTTATTGTAACTAATCTCAACAATAGCATTATTTCTAGGGCAGTGAAAGCTAAGGTGATTATAAAGCATTTTGTCATCTCCTATACAATATGGACAGTTCTTAGATTTATGAGAAAAAGGCAGAGGAGGCTAACATCTTTTCATGAAAAATTATCTGTTGGTTTGACAGCACTGCAATAGTCAATGTTTTACAAAAGTAATGCCAAAGTTTTGGGTTAACAGAATTGAGACTTTTTTGTTTATTTTCCAAGTATTTTCATCTGCATTGTTAGAAGCATAATTGTCCTGAAATAGTCAATGTGTTTTGTACATTTTATGTGTTTGTATTTGCTGAATTCTATGTATGCTCAGTAACTGTACACCAAGGATGTGCTTCAGAAAACAAAATTAAGCACTCATTGACCCTGACAAGGATGTCAAATAACACAGCAATAATAATGGCTGATGTTCTTTGCTGCCTATATAAAACATTGTGCTAAGCATTTCCATGAGCTAATACATTTCATTCTGATTGATTGCTAGGGAATTATTATTGTTCCAAGTTCAAACATGAGAAAAACTGAGGTTAATTTAAAAACTGAGGAAAATTCATGGTGATAGAATATTACAGTTAAGTGTCAAATCTTGAATGTCTATTTTTAGCACCTAGGATATTAATCCTGCACATGCATACACAAAAGCTGTGTCTGACATTTTAAATTACACACTATCTTTGTACAGTATTGTTAAGATTTCAGTGTATGTCCCCAGCACAAACCATCATATCGGTACTTCAGTCATGTCTAACTCTTTGAGACCCCATGGACTGAAGTCAGTGATGCCATCCAACCATCTCATCCTCTGTCATCTTTTCTCATCCTACCTTCAATCTTTCCCACATCAGGGTCTTTTCCAATGAGTTGGTTTTTCACATCAGGTGGCCATATTATTGTAGTTTCAGCTTCAGCATCAGTCATTCCAATGAATATTCAGGACTGATATCCTTTAGGATGGACTGGGTTGATTGCCTTACAATCCAAGGGAGTCTCAAGAGTCTTTTCAAACACCACAGGCATCAAAGGCATCAATTCTTTGGTGGTCAGCATTCTTTGTAATCCAACTCTCACATCCATACATGACTACTGTAAAAATCATAGCTTTTGTTAGACAATTTTTGGTGAAGTAATGTCTCTGCTTTTTAATATGTTGTCTAGGTTGGTTTTAGCTTTTCTTACAAGGAGCAAGTGTCTTTTGATTTCATGGCTGCAGCCACCATCTGCAGTGATTTTGGAGCCCGAGAAAATTAAGTTTCTCACTGTTTCCATTGTTTCCCCATCTATTTGACATGAAGTGATGGGACCAGAGGCAATGATCTTCATTTTTTGAATATTGAGTTTTAAGACAGCTTTCTCACTCTCCTCTTTCACTTTCATCAAGAGGCTCATCAGTTCCTCTTCATTTCCTGCCATAAGAGTGGTGTCATCTGCATAAATGAGGTTATTGATATTTCTCCTAGCAATCTTGATCACAGCTTGTGCTTCATCCAGTCAGGTATTCTCATGCTGTACTCTGCATATAAGTTAAATAAGCAGGATGACAATAAACAGCCTTGACATACTCCTTTCCCAATATGTAACCAGTCTGCTGTTCCATGTTAGGTTCTAACTGTTGCTTCTTGACCTGCATACAAATTTCTGAGGAGGCAGGTAAAGTGATCTGGTATTCACATCTCTTGAAGAATTTTCCACAGTTGGTTGTTATCTACACAGTCAAAGGCTTTAGTGTAGTCAATGAAGCAAATGTAAATGGTTTTCTGGAATTCTATTGCTTTCTCAATGATTCAATAGATGTTGGCAATTTGATCTCTTGTCCCTGTGCCCTTTCTAAGTCCAACTTGAACATCTGGAAGTTCATGGTTCATGTACTGTTGAAGCCTCATTTGGAGAATTTTGAGCATTACTTTGCTAGTGTGTGAGATGGGTGCAATAGTGAAGTAGTTTGAACGTTCTTTAGCATTACCTTTTTTGGGGATCGGAATGGAAACTGACCTTTTACAGTCATTTGGCCACTGTTGAGTTTTCCAAATTTGTTGGTATATTGTGTGCAGCACTTTCACAGCAACATATTTTAGGATTTGACATAGCTCAACTGGAATTTCATCACCTTCACTAGCTTTGTTCATAGTGTTGATTCCCAAGGCCCACTAGACTTCACATTCCAGGATGTCTGGCTGTAGGTGAGTGATCACACCATCGTGATTATCTGGCTCACAAAGATATTTTTTGTATAGTTCTTCTGTGTGTGCTTGCCACCTCTTCTTAATATCTTCTGCTTCTGTTATGTCCATACCATTTCTGCCCTTTATTGTGCCCATCTTTCCATGCAATATTCCATTGGTACCTGTAATTATCTTGAAGAGACCTGTAGTCCCTGTAGTCTTTCCCGTTCTACATTTTCCCTCTAATTCATGGCATTAATCACTGAGGCTTTCTTATCTCTTCTTGATATTCTTTAGAACACTGCTTTCAAATGGGTACCTCTTCCCTTTTCTCCCTTGCTTTTTGCTTCTCTTCTTTTCTCAACTATTTGTAAGGCCTCCTCAGACAAACCTTCTTTTTTTTTTTTTTTTTTTGCATTTCTTTTTCTTGGGGATAATCTTGGTCACTGCCTCCTGTACAATGTCATGAAGCTCTGCCCACAGTTCTTCAGGCACTGTATCAGATCTAATTTCTTGAGTCTATTTGTCACTTCCACTGTATAATCATAAGGGATTTGATTTAGGTCATACCTGAATGGTCAAGTGGTTTTCCTTACTTTCTTAAATATAAGCGTGAATTTGGCAATAAGGAGTTTATGATCACCCATTCCAGTCCATTTTAGTTCACTGATTCCTAAAATGTTGATATTTACTCTTGCCATCTTGTTTGACCACTTTCAATTTACCTTTATTCATGGACCAACATTCCATGTTCTTATGTAATATTACTCTTTACAGCATCAGAATTTACCTCCATCACCAGTCACATGCACAACCTGGTGTTGTTTTCACTGTGACTTCATCTCTTCATTCTTTCTGGAATTATTTCTCCACCCTTCTCCAGTAGCATATTGGGCACCTACCGACCTGGGGAGTTCATCTTTCACTGTCATATATTTTTGCCCTTTCATACTGTTCATGGGGTTCTCAAGGCAGGAATACTGGTCTGCCATTCCCTTCTCCAGTGGACCAAATTTTGTCAGAATTATCCAGCATGATCCATCTTGGGTCCATCTTGGGTCCATCTTGGGTGGCCCTACATAGCATGGCTCATAGTTTCATTGAGTTAGACAAGGCTGTGGCCCAAATGATCAGCTTGATTATTTTTCTGTGCTTGTGGTTTTCATCCCGTCTGCCCTCTGATGGATAAGGATAAGAGGCTTATGGAAGCTTCCTGATGAGAGAGACTGTCTGTGGGGGAAATGGGGTCTTCTGCTGGGTGGGGCCTTGCTCAGTAAAACTTTAATCCAATTTTCTGTTGATGAGCAGGACTGTGCTCCCTCCCTGTTGTTTGACATGTGACCAAACTATGGTGGAGGCAATGAAGACAATGGTGACATCCTCCACAAGATCCCATGCATATCGTGTTGCACTCAGTGCCCCAGACCATACAGCAGGCCATTGCTTACCCACAAGACTCCTGGACACCCACAGGTAGTCTGGGTCAGTCTCTTGTGGGGTCACTGCTCTTTTTTCCTGGGTCCTGGTGTACACAAGGTTTTGTCTGTGCCCTCCAAGAGTTTCTTTCTCCAGTCCTATGTAAGTTCATAATCAAATCCCACTGGCCTCCAAAGTCAAATTCTGTGCAGGTTCTCAGTCCTTTTGCCAGATCCCCATGTCGGGAAATCTGTTGTGGGTCCCAGAACTTTCTTAACAGTATGCAAAAAGGTGCCCAGGTATTAAGATAAATCAGGTAGAAGAAGTATTAAATTTGAATGCTTTTAAAAATTCTCAAACACTTATCTTTTATAAGCAATCACATTCATGCTTTCCATTGTATTATTTTCTAGTTTTGAAGTGAAGTTGTGCTGCTTCTTTTGGCTGTTATTATACCAGTTTAGCTTGAATTGAAGCCATGATTAAGATATGTTGAAAAGGCAAAACACAATAAATTACAAATTAAGGTGTATCACCAGTTCTATACATTCTGGGTGCCAGAAAGGGCATTTTGTTAAAAGAAATGTTAAATTAGTTCCTGAAGGTTTGAAATATTTGGGACAAAATACACTGGCTAAACTCCAGGATATCAGATGATTGAACTTAGCTCCTTTACTGAAAGTAATTAGGCCTAATTTGCACAGGTAAGGTCATTTGAACAACTTTCTGGTGGAAAATAAAGCTAATTGAGATTAATGACTCTTAAACATATTGCTTTTCTATTTAGCATATCAAGGCAATATTTCCTAGAGAACAGAAAATGCTTCAGGAATTCTGAGGAAAGTAAAGCTTTTCACTCTTTTATCATATAATATTGTTATGCATTTCTGTAATACATGGTACATTACTTGACAAAGCAATTTTAAAGGAAGACTTATGTAAATAACTGATTTTTTTTAGTAATTTTCTACCTTTTCAGCTTATTTTTTCTATACTCATCCATTTCTCAGTATATTCACAAACTCTTTTTCCACATATAACTGCTATAAATTTCACATAATTGTATTTTCTTTTAAAGATGAAGATGTTAATATTTAAGGAAATTAAGTTAATTACTAAAGACATTACAACTAGTAAATAGTCAGACAAGAATCTTAAACCAAGTCTCTTCAACATTCCAAGTCATTTCAAAGCCTAAGTCAAAATAAATAGAATGAGATGCATACTATATACCCACAAATATACAATTCTCTGTTTATATCCTCATTGCATGTTTCATATCAAATAAAAAGTGGGAAATAGATGTTTGTATTTGTTTTGAGCAGCATTACAAACTCACTAATCAGAATAATTTTAAAACTATTATCTCAATTTTGTCAAAAATTTTAACAGTGATTATTTTTTTTTAATTTATTTATTTTTTTTATTTTTTAAATTTTAAAATCTTTAATTCTTACATGCATTCTCAAACATGAACCCCCCTCCCACCTCCCTCCCCATAACATCTTTCTGGGTCATCCCCATGCACCAGCCCCAAGCATGCTGCATCCTGCATCAGACATAGACTGGCGATTCAATTCACATGATAGTATACATGTTAGAATGTCATTCTCCCAAATCATCCCACCCTCTCCCTCTCCCTCTGAGTCCAAAAGTCCGTTATACACATCTGTGTCTCTTTCCCTGTCTTGCAACAGTGATTATTTGTAAAGATAGGATAATATGTTTTCTCTAGCCATAACATTTGGGTGAATATTTCCTTTGAACAAATTTGGTTTTCTACAAATGCTTCTTGATTAATTGACCTGTCACTAATTCATCACACTGTAAAGATAGTTGAAAAGTAAGGCCAATTAACTCTGTGGGTCTTAAATAGGATTACAGTTTCCCTCCTTTCATAGAACGCATATAGGCAAGCATGTAACCTGAATGCCCAATTACTGAAATTTAAAATAAAAACAAAACAAAACAAAAAACCTGAATTTTTGTCTGAGGCCCTATTATAGACTCAATTATACCCCCTAAAATTTCTGTGTTGAAATCCCGACCCCTGGTACCTCATACTGTGACTGTATGTGGAGATAGGACATTCAGAGAAGTAATTAAGGTAAATGATCTCATTTAGGATAAGTCCTAAGCCAGTATGATTGCTGTCTTTATGAAAGAAGAGATTAGAATACACATAGACAAAGACAACAGATATGTGCACATCCACCAGGGACAAGCCAGTAAGAGCACATGCAGAAGGCAGCCAGATGAAAGACAAAGGGAGAACCTTTGCAAGAGACCAAACCTTGATGTTAGACTTCCTACTACCAAATCCAAGACAAAGTTTTTAGTCACCAAGTCTGAGCTATTTTGTTCTGGCATCCATAGAGAAGTAACACATGCCCTCTTCCATTAAAACAGTTGAATTATTTTCCTCACAAAGCTGATAATTATACATATTAGCTTCTGCAGATTTTTTTTAGAAAAGATCTGATATGCATTGCATGCATTCTCGGTCATGGTATAATTTGAATGGGATCATATCAGAAATTTCTAGTGGGAAAAAGTATTCAATTATAAAAATAGAAGGATTCAAGATCCTCATTCCTTTCTTTGTCTTTGGCTTTCTTTTATTCGTTTTTTTTCCTAATTGAATTTTTTTTTGGAGGACAGTTACTTTACAATGCTGCAATGGTTTCTGCTGTACATCAGCATGAATCAGTCATAATTATATACATATCCTCTCCCTCTTGAGCCTCTCCCCTCCCATTCCATCCCTCTAAGTCATCACAGAGTGCCATTATGGGCCCCTTGTGTTATACAGCAGCTTAACACTGGTTATCTGTTTTATTAATAATAGTGCATATATGTCAATACTTCTTTATCAATTTGCCCTACTCTCTCCTTTCCCCAATGTGTCAACCAGTTCATGCTCTATGTCTGTGTCTCCATTACTTCTTTGTAAATAGGTTAATCAGTACTATGTTTCTAGATTCCACATATATGTGTTAATGTACAATACTTGTTTTACTCTTTCTAATGTACTTAACTTTATGTGACAAGCTCTAGGTTCATCCACCTTACAACTGACTCAAATTTGTTCCTTTTTATGGCTAATACTCATTGTATATATGGATTTCTGAAGTTGGCATTGTCCAAAGTCATTCTTCTTTAGACAGTCAAATGTTTGCTACAACACTCTGCAAGTTTAACACTGGTTTTGGGTAGTGCAGACAATTTTTATCCCTGGGCCAAGAGCAACTGTGCAGCCCAAGATATTGTGACTGAAGAGAAAGAAAATCAAAAGCCATATGGCATCTCAAAAAAAAAAAAAAGGCATTTTAATTATCTATTGCCACATTATGTGGTGGCTCATGTGGTAAAGAATCTGTCTGCAATGCAGGAGACACAGGTGTTATCCCTGATTCAGGAAAATTCCCTAGAGAAGGGAATGACAACCCATTCCAGTATTCTTGGCAAGAGAATTCCATGGACAGAGGAGCCTGCTGGACTACAGTCCATGGGGTTGCAAAAAGTCGGACTAGACTGAGCAGTTGATACACACACACACACACACGTGTGTGTGTGTGTGTGTGTATACACTTTAGTGACTTAGAAGATTTTTATTATTTCAATTTCTGTGAATCAGGATTTCAGGTGCTATTAAGACTTAGCTTAGATTCATCTAGCTCAAGACCTCTTACAAAGTCACAATTTAGTTTTTACCCAGGGCTTGCAGTTATCTTAAAACTCAACTATAGGAGAAGACACAATTCATCTTGAAGTAGGTGTTGGCAGGACTCTTGTCCTCACTGGCTATTGACAAAAAATGCCAGCCCTTGCCATGTACATGTCCCAGAAAGATTAGAATGTAATCAACAATATTATACTATAAACTTCGAAATTCCACAGAGACTAGCTCTCATTTTTTCTCACCAAATAGAGGAAATTGTGTGATGTAATAAAGGTACTAGCTAACTCTATGATGATAAGCATAATGCAGTATATAAATGTATGAAATCAACATATCATACACTTTAAACTTATATAATATATGTCAATTTAAAAAAAAATCACGTTATGTAAATCTCTCAGAACAAGAGAAAATTGAGACACAATAAAGTAGAATAGTTTATATGAAAATAAAATCTTTTATAAATAAAATAGCTTTTATGTAAATCAATTTCAGAAGTGGCATCCTAACACTTTTATTACTCATTATAGTCAAGTCACTACTTCTTGTTTTTGCATTCCAGTCTCCCATGATGAGAGGACTTTTTTTTTTTTTTTTTGCATTATTTCTAGAAGATGCTGTAGGTCTTCATAGAACCATTCAACTTCAGCTTCTTCAGAATTGGTTGTTGGGGCATGGTCTTGGACTACTGTGATACTGAATGGTTTGACTTGGACATGAACCAAGATCATTCTGTCATTTTCGAGACTGCACCCAAGTACTGCATTTCTGACTCTTGCTGATTCTGAAGTATATATCATGGTCATCTGAATTAAATTCGCCCATTTCCACTCATTTTAGTTCAGTTCAGAAACTCAGTCATGTTCAAATCATTGCGACCCCATGGACTGCTTCATGCTAGGCTTCCCTAGTGAAGTTCCCATCAACAACTCCCGGAGTTTGCTCAAACTCATGTCAGTCAGGTCGATGATTCCATCCAACCATCTCATCCTCTGGCATCCCTTCTCCTCTTGCCGTCAGCCTTTCCCAGCATCATGGTCTTTTCCAATAAGTCAGTTCTTTGCATCAGATGGCCAAAGTATTGGAGCTTCACCTGTTGATGAAGGTGATAGAAGAGAGTGAAACAGCTAGCTTAAAACTCAACATTCAAAAAGCTAAGGTCAAGGCATCCAGTCCCATTACTTGATAGAAAATAGGTGGCAAACAATAGAAACAGTGACAGATTTTATTTTCTTGCTCTCCAAAATTACTGCAGATGGTGAATGCAGGCATGAAATTGAAAGACACTTGCTCTTTAGGAAAAAAAAAAAAAAAACCGCTATGAGAAACCTAGATAGCATGTTAAAAAGCAGAGCCATGACTTTGCTGACAAGGCCCCCATAGTCAAAGCTATGGTTTTTCCAGTAGTCATGTATGGATGTGAGAGTTGGACTATAAAGAAGGGTGAACACCAAAGAATTGATGTTTTTGAACTGTGGAGTTGGATAAGACTCTTGAGAGTCCCTTTGACTGCAAGGAGAATAAATCAGTCAATCCTAAAGGAAATCAACCCTGAATATTCATTGGAAGGACTGATGCTGAATCTGAAGCTCCAATACTTTGGTCACTTGATGCTAAGAGCTAACTCATTGGAAAAGATCTTGATGCTAGGAAAAATTGAAGGAAGAAAGAGAAGGAGATGACAGGGTCGGAGGGCATTATCAACTCAATGGACATGAGTTTGCACAATCTCTGGGAGATAGTGAAAGGCAGGGAAGCCTGGTGTGCTGCAGTCCATGGGGTCACAAAGAGTCAGACATGACTGAGTGACTGAACAAAAACAACAACAACACTAGTTCCGATCCATACTCAAAAGGAGAGTATCACATAAATTTATAAATACCTGGAAGTGGAGATTATTGAGACATTATTAGAAACTGCCTACCACAAAATGCTCTATCCTACAGTAATACTAGGGGCTTTCCCAATAGTTCAAGGGGTAAAGAACCCATCTACAATATAGGAGATTTAGGAGACACTGGTTCAATCCCTGGCTGAGGAAGATCCCCTGAAGGAGGAAATGCCAACCCCTTCCAGTATTCTTGCCTGGAAAATTCCATAGACAGAGAACCTGGCTATCTACAGTCCATAGAGTCACAAAGAGCCAGACATGATTGGACACATGATGTATGGACAATAATATTAATTCATTTCCTTTTTCTAGAAACTGAGCTTATTAGAAAAAAATGCTTCATTATTTCTAGTTGCTAAAAATGCTAGTAAACAAATAATAATATCACCATAATAATAATTGTTATTAAGTAATAATCAATTACTCTCCCTTCCCTCCTTTCCTTCTTTCTGCCCTTCCTTCTTTGTTTCCGTCCTACCTTCCTTCCTTCTTTCATCCTTCCCTTAAGTAAAAAGACTTAAACAAGTTTCAAGTGCATCCTTTATTTTGCTAAATACCTGTCTAGGAATACTCTCTCGAACCAAAACTTACTAATAACAGCAACAACAAAAATTACAATTACTAGTATAGACTAGTTTCTACCTACCATTTTCACTTTATCTCCTGCTGTACCCTCTTCTTTATTATGGCAGAATATTGTATACAAATCATACATTTTAATATCTCTAGACATTGAGTATGCCTCTAAAGTTTTTTTCTTTGTCTCCTAATTACAACAGATAAAACATAGACAAATAAACTAAAAAAAAAAATGAATTTATTTAAAATTTAAACTTAGGCTTAAAAGCTTTTCCTGACAAGGGCTTGACCTAAAGCAGAATTAACTAATCCCTTCTTAGAACATTGTGTAGTACACTGAATGCAATCTAAGTATTGGCCATTTTATACTAAAATTTGCTTGAATCCATCGATCATTCAGAAGGTGACTACTATATGATAAATTCTGTGCTATATATTTTAGTTGTGATAATTCATAAGATGCACTGTTTTCTCTAAAATTATTTATGACCAAAGGTAGAATAAAACCTTTAAACCAGTTATTTAATTAACATAAGATATCACCAATGCATGAATGCAAAGAAAGAACACTAGGGAAACCAAGGGTTTCATGAATAACTGAGCCTAGAAGTAACAAGGGAAAGTTCAGAGAATGCACATATTTAAGGAGTCATAAGCTACAACTGAGTTTAGTAAATGAAGTGATCTATTGAACAGAAACATTTCATATAGGCAAGACTAGCATTAGTAGCTCAGTCATGTCCGACTCTGCAACCCCCTGGATTGTAGCCCATCGGCTCCTTTGTCCATGTGATTTTCCTGGCAACAATTCTGGAGTGAGTTGCTATTCCATTCTCCAGGGTATCTTCCCAACCCAGAAATTATACCTGGGCCTCCAGCATTGGAAGCATATTCTTTACCATCTGAGCCACCAAGGAAGCCCTGTATAGGAAAAGAAGTATGGAGCCTGGAAATTTATCTGTCAAATCACCCACAATGGCACTAATATCATGAAATGCTTTTGAAGTTGTTATGAATATCAAAGCAATTTTGATGTATGAGATTTTTGTGATATTCTTTTTTCAAAAATCAGGAATAGTGTCCTCTAAATGAATGTATATATACACTATTTCTGTTTAAACCTTTTGCATTTTCACATTAAACTTGTTTCCTACAAAACAAATTAGTCAGGTTATTGTAATGGGATGAGTTACATAGCAAACACACTAGGTCAAAAATTGGTTCAGAGAAATATTTTAAATTAAAAAGCATGAAATTCTCTTTTCATTACATATTTATTAGTCCCCTAAAATAATTTTTATAATACATTTTAAATTTTATTAGCATCAGAGTTTTGTTTTATATGTTACTTTCCCTTAAATTTTCCATATAAACTTCAACAATCTGTATGTATTTGAAGTATGCTTAAACTTTTAATAAATTCATTAGCTGGTTATTTTCAAACCACTTTGCATACAGCTTTTCAAGCATTTCTTTTTATTTTACAGCTTAGTGAATTGATCCACTGGAGACAGGAGTATGACACATTTGACAAAAAAATACATTATCAAAACCTGGCACTTATAACTTGAGCTTCTGAGACTTTATTTAAAATAATAACATTTTATTGATCCCATAATTACTTTATATACTTTGTATATTTGCATTTTTAATTACAACAATTGAAAACTTTCATTTTTCATACTAAGTAGTGACAGATGCTTGACGTAAACAACACTCAGAACATATGTGAATTATTCTTTTATATAAGACTTGAAATTCAACTTTTCCCTTCTTAGGCACCTTGTATTCATAGAGTTATTATCTACTTTAAACCACAATATGTAAAAATATTTTATGCAAAGCTACAATATTTGCATACACAAAAGTCCATCTAGTCAAAGTTATGGTTTTTCCAGTAGTCACGTATGGATGTGAGAGTTGGACTATAAAGAAAATTGAATAATTGATGTTTATGAACTGTGGTGTTGGAGAAGACTCTTGAGAGTCCCTTGGACTGCAAGGAGATCAAACCACTCAATCCTAAAGGAAATCAGTCCTGAATATTAATTGGAAGAATTGATGTTGAAGCTGAAGCTCCAATACTTTGGCCACCGGATGCAAAGAACTGACTCATTGGAAAATACCTTGATGCTGAAAAAGATTAAAAGCAGGAAGAAAAGGGGATGACAGAGGATGAGATGGTTGGATGACATCACAGACTTGATGGACACGAGTTTCAACAGGCTCTTGGAGCTGGTAATGTACAGGGAAGCCTGGCGTGATGCAGTCCATGGGGTCACTAAGAGTTGGACACGACTAAGCAATTGAATTGAACTGATGCAAATATAACTGACAAGAAAACCCCACATGTTAAGCTAATTAAACATATGCTTCTTTAGTTTTCTTACTGTGATACTACCAAGCAATAAGTAATAATAAAATGGATAAACAATGAATGGAGTTTATTATACATCTGAGCACAAAATTGTGAGATAGTATAATGAATACACCACAAAGCTTAGTGTCATGTTTAATAATGTTTCATAGTGGATATAACATAAGTTTTGAAGTTAGTTAAATCTGAAGTAAGAATGGGAGTAGTGCATAAATCTGGCTCTATTTCCTGTAACTAATATAATCAATTAAATATTTAATTTTTTCATAAGTAAATTAGGAAAAAATAAAATTATCTATATAAAATCTGTTATAAAGATAAAATAATAGTTTAATCCAATATATTGCAAAATAATATATTCTAACAATCATCAATATATTAATTGTGCTCAACTATGTTAAGTGTATTATAAAAACATATGTATACAAATATACATCTCAGATGCTTATCAAATATTTTAAAACAACTGAATAAACATAGATGTGATATATTCTTACTAGTAAGATCTCTATTCTTTGGTGAGAAAACTTGGGGAAATCACCAAACTTAGCGAAGATCTGGGAGAAAATACATGAATTTAGGTGAAGTCTTCACCTCTTTCTCTTCCCTCCTCTCTTTCTCATTTATTTAAGCTTCCAAGCCCTATGAGACAACTTGTTGCCTGAGAACGTCAACTTTCCCAGAAGAATACCACAGATATAGAGATGCTACTTATCAAGAAGAAGAAATATTTTCAAAAAGTCAAATGAGGAGAATACAAAGTATTCTTTTCAGAAGTTCTTTTTTAATATCTAAGGAAATTCAGAGGATAGTAATACATTCAATGAAGAATGGTTAAATGCTGATATACTGGAAGAATTTTGAGTACAAATACCTTAGAGTATAATGGAAAGCTAAAGATATATAAGCTCTCTATGAAGGTTCCTCTACCAGGCCACTAAAAGTGAAATTCACCAGAGAAGTAACTATTTAATATAAGCATTATTTTAATTATTTTGTAAATACACAAAATATTAAACTGAAGCCTGTGCATGTTCAATAATGTAAAACTGTAGATGTTAGACTTGGACTATGATACCTGTCCCACACACTTAATTAAAGATCAATATGAGCCAATAAATCACTTAAATAATAAGTGAAAGATTTTAAATTATCTCGCATATTATGGTATTTTATAGTACACAATACTTACAAAACAATTTTCTGAAATTTATACTTGTAATGAACTTTATACACTTTATATTAATATTAAAAATTATTTTATTTGTGTGCTTCTAAAGCTGTTTAATTAAAGAATAATCCAATATTATAAGGCAAACTGTTATAAGAATATCATCTGCATTTATTTGCTAGTGTAAATTCATCCTTTTATCGTAAATTTTGATGATAATACATATAGAATACTTGAGATACTGAAACTGTATAAAAACATGGTTCTTCATGAATAAATGCTATCAATAATTTATTTTTTAATATAAATTTATTTGTTTTAATTGGAGGTTAATTACTTTACAATATTGTATTGGTTTTGCCATACATCAGCATGAATCCACCACAGGTATACACGTTTAAATGTTAGTGTTCTAGATTTATTAACTCATCATTAAGTAAATATTAACTCAAATTTTTAAAATAATGGTAACAAAAATCTAAGTGACTCAATATTTAAATATAAATCACAAATTTTGAAAATAATTAAATTTATCATAAACTACATATTTTCTGTTTCTTAAAAATTCATGTTTCTGTAGTAACATTATTCTATCATTACTTCTTTATGAAAAGAGTTATAATAACTAGAAAAATTATAGAAATAAACAGTCTGTATGGGAGATAAAGATGGTGGAGTATGAGGACTGAGCTCTCCTCCCTGAACACATCTACATATGGAACAACTCTCCCTGAAAACCACCTGGAGACTGGCAGAAAGTTTCATCTACAATCAAGGCTGTGAAAAATAAAGATTCATGCCAACTCAGGTAGGAAAGGAAGAAAAATGATTGGATCAGGACCCACATTCTTAGCAGGGGACATAGGGAAGATATCAGAGGCTCAGAAATCTTTACTAGGGAGTGGAGGTTCTAGCCACAAATTGAGTACATCAGCCCTAGGATCTGACACTGGGAAGAATGAATCCCCTTATCTGGTTTAAAAACTCGTAGGACTTAACAGAGAGCTGTAGGAATCTGAAACTACTCATAATGAAGAGTTTGTGCATATGCCTGCTTATTCTATAGAAAAACCATGGAGGAAGCAGATTTAAAACTGCCTGGGACTCTAACCAACTTTCTGTAATTTCCCCAAACACACACACACGCACAGACACACACACACACACACACACACACACACAAAGAAAAAAAATAAAGAAAAAATAAAACTACAAAGAGAAAACACTACAAAAAATTACAGGTCACTATCTCTGATAAATATAGAAACAAAATCCTCAAAAAATATTAACAAACTGAATTCAATAAATAAAAGGATCACAAACGTTGATCAAGTAGCATTTATTCCAGGGAGCAAGTGTGGCAGCAGCAAGTCAATCAAGGTGATACACCATATTAACAAAACAAACGATAAAATCACATGATTTTTATCAATAAGTACTGAAAAATCATTTGACAAAATTCTAATGATTTGGAGGGAAGACATCGCAACATAATAAAGGCCATTTAAGACAAATTCACAAACAACATCATACTCCATGATTAAAAGCAGAAATCATACTCTAAAAATCAGCAACAAGTGAAGGATGCACATTACATTTAACATAGTACTGGCTGTCTTAGCCACAACAGTCAGGCAAGTTATTTAAATAAAAGGCATCCAAACTGGAAGAATTTTAACTCTCACTATTTAGCAATAGGCATGGTGCTATATATAAAGACCCTAAAGTTTCCACCTAAAAATGATTAAAAGTAATAAATGAGTCCTGTAAATGTCCAGGACACAAGTTTAATAGAAAGTAATATGTTGTTTATCTACACAGTAATAATGAATTATCAAAAAGAGAAGATTTTGAAGATGAAATCTTCAAAGGAGATGGAACAATAACCCATGTTCATGGATTGGAAGAATTAATATTGTTAAAATGTCCATACTATACAAAACATTCTATAAATTTAACACAATCCATTTCAAATTATCCATGACAATTTTCACAGAAATAAAGCAACTATTCTTAAAATTTGTACAGAATCACAAAAGACTCCAAACAACCATAGTAATCTTGAAAAAAAAAAAAAGAACACAGTGAATCATCACCCTCTTTGACTTCAGACTGTGTTACAAAGATGCAGTAATTAAAACAGTATGATGTTGGCAAAAAAAAAAAAAGCCAACACAAGATCAATGGAACAAAATAGAGAGCCCAGAAATAAAGCCAGACAACTATGGTCAATTAATCTATGACAAAAGATGAAAGAATATAGAAAGTGGAAAAGACAGTCTCTTCAATAAATGGTGCTTGAAAAACTGAACAGCTATGTGGAAAATGATGAAATTTGAACATTTTATCATACCGTCTACAAAAATAAACTCAAACTGGATTAAAAAACAAAAACTCTCTTATAAAGGACAGAAACTAAAACTTCTAGAAAAAAAAATAAGGAGAACATTCTTTGAAACTAGTCAGAGCAATAATTTTTTTGGATCTGTCTCTTCAGGTAAAGGAAACAAAAGCCAAAATAAACAAACGGAACCTAAATAATCTTAAAAGCTTTTGCACAACAACATAAACCATCCCCAAAACAAAAAGTAACTCTAACAAACAGGAGGAAATATTTGAAAATGACATGACTGATAAGGGGTCAATATGCAATGTATATGAATAGCTCATACAACTCAGCACCAAAAAGCACACAACATCATTAAAAATGCGAAGAATAACTAAATAGACATTTTTCCTAAGAAGACTTACAGATGGCCAGCAGGTACATCAAAATACGCTCATATCACTCATCATCAGGGAAATGCAAGTACAATCAAATGAGACATCACCTCATACCTGTCAGAATTGCTATTGTCAAAAATATCACAAATAACAAATATTGGCAAGGCTATAGAGAAGCATGAACCCTTGTACACTGACGGTGGGAATATAAATTGGTGCAGCCATTATGGAAGAGTATGGAGATTTCTCAAAAATTAAAAACAAAATTCCCACAAGATTCAGTGAATTCTACTTCTATGTATATAACCAAAGAAAATAAACAAACAAACAAACAAAAAAGAAACCTCACCACTTCATAAATATAAATGCATCTCAATATTCATACTAACAATATTTACAATAATCAAGGTGAAGCAACATAAGTGTCCATCAACAACTGAATGTATAAATAGGATGTGGTGTATATACAATTTCATATTATGCAAACATAGAAAAGAATGAAATTGTGCCTTTTGCAATAATATGGATCAACTTGGAGCGCACTTAGTGAAATAAGTCAGACAGAGAAACACAAATACTTTGTTATCACTTGTATGTGGCTAAAAATTAAAATAAATATGACAAAACAGGAATAGACATACAGATATAGAGAACAAATCAGTGATTACCAGAGGGGAGAGGGATGAAGGTATGTGCCAAATAGGCAAAGGGAATTAAGACATTATGTGTACACTATTATGTATAAAATAAAGAAGATACAATGAAATATTGTACAGCACATGGAATATAACCAAAATTTTAAAATAACTTTTAATGGAGCATAGTCTGCAAAAATTTTGAATCATTACGTTGTCATTGTCTACTAACGCATCACCATGTTTTCTACCTGAGACTAGTATAATGTTGTAAACCAATTATGCCTTCATAAAACTATAGATAAATAAACTAAAGACAGTCTAATAAGTAAGAAACTTTTTGATTTGTGAGATGCATATAAGATACATTATAGCATTACTGTTAGTACATACTTCAGTAATATATTTATCTTTTAAAAACATTGTTGCCATGGGGAAAAGCATCAAGATATCACAGATTTGATGTGGATTATCTAGAGCAGCAAATCATTGACATTCTAGGAAAGGAGCGAAAGAAAAGGAAATAGAAAAGGAATTGAGCTTCTTCCCCTTCATTGCTATAGCATTCTAACAAAAGACACTCAATTCCCATTACTTATTGATGGGCTCATTAGTGCTCCTAAGTTTTGAATAAACACTATGTTAAGGAGGGAATCTTCAGCAAAGGTATATCAGTAACATGTCAACAGAATGGCTGTCGGTCAGTACTACTTTTGGATCCTCTCTAACTTTGGTGTAACCTCCTACTTTGCTTTATACTACACTTGTTCTTTCCCCTACCTTCAGATATTGATTCCCGGATTTCCTGCTTCCACCCACATGCTGAAGACTCTGCCCCTGCCCCTGCCTTCAGTGCTAAAGATTAATTGAAATGATTTACTAAAAAAGCAAGAGCTGAAACCAATAACTCGGTTTCCACTAAGAAATCACTCTGATTTATCCCATCACTTTTTAAAATAAATTACCGTCAGAATTATAAATGTCCCAGATCAGGCATTAAGAGCTTATCTTGCATCAAGATAATTTTTGTTTTCCTTTGACCAGACATCCTCTCCTACACTGCCCTTAGCTCCCCCAGAATCACCTTATGTCCTAAAGAACTTATAAAATATTATCTGTAAAATATATATCATCTATTCTCCAAAGTTCCTTACATTCTTCTTGCTGTAAATGAATCCAAGTGCCCAGTGAAGACACTAGTTTCATCCAGCCTTCTCAAGTTGATACTTATAGTCCTCCACCATTGCATGCTGCACAGCTTGAAGATGTGCTGATTGTTTCCTATGCCCCTCAACTTTTTGTTATCCACTTCCATACTTTCAGTTCTCCCTTCACCCTCAAAATATATGATTTGGTTGAACTAATTCTTCACTACTTCACCCTCTGTGGGGAAGATATAAACAACATCCAGAGTCTCTGTCCCTTTGACCTCATTACTTCTGAAGTTCATGTTCTTCACCTCAGCTCAGCCTCTCATTCTGACCTTGGTCCTTTCATAGACATTCAAAATCAAATATAAGTACATCAACTCACAATATAGCATTTCAAGAATCTCATTCTCTGAATGTCATTTCCTAACTTTCCAGGTTTTTTAATTATTCTCTGTGTCAAAATGTTCTACCTTCATGGTTACTTTCAGTCATTATCACCTCATGCCCTTCTTCATTCATCACCCATCTTGTTTTTCATAACCTCACTATAGCCAATTTATTGCAAATAATATTTCTTCATTAGCCCTTTCCCTTCTTTGTACCAAAAATTATATTTAAGCTAAACTCATTTTCCCTAAATTTAAAATAGAGCAAGGAGGCCTACACCACCTCAGATATATTTATTTGGAGTAATACACACCAATGTAGATCATCTTCACTTCACTTTTAAAGCCATAGATTTCAAGTGAACTCTCTGAGTTAATAGTACTATTTTTGGCTTGATAGATTAACTTTCTCATTCTAGTCAAGGAATAATGAACATCCTCTATGACTCCACTTTGTACTTCTCTATGAAAGTAAAAGTAATCTAATTATTAACGAAAAATTTTCAGTTTCTACACTATATCCCCATATATTTGTCCTCTTTTTTTGGAAACTCAAAACTCTTCTTCTGCCTGCCTGAGTCCAAATTTTTAGTATGTCACTATAACTCATTACATCCTAGCAGTAAAACTTCCATTCTTGCACTTATCTCTGTTCTTTTTGCATCACTGTATTTATTCTCTATTGTACACATTAAATTTAGCGTAAACACAAGACAATTGTCCAATTTTATCAAACATTCCCTTGACATTACACTTTAAGCAGCTTTGACAATTGACCAATTATCTGCTCCATTTTATAGACAGTTTCCACAAAATCTGTTTACATTTCCTTTTTCAAATTCTCTGCCTCTCATTTTGTCTTTAAACCTCTCTAATCAGGTTTTCATTTCCTTGTGACATCTTTCTATAAGTCTTTGAATGACTACTACGTTGGCTGTAAAAGAACTATTCTTATCAAGTTCATCAATGATTTGACTGTATGAACACCATCTTTTCAAGTTTACCAGTGACTGTAAATTTGATTGTTTGTATGACTTAATTTCACTTGGACTCCAAGCAGGTTTGGAAAAATCATTTCTTCTATCTAATGAAACACTTTCATGCCTTAACTGAATGATCTCAGTAAACTCACAGAATCTTAGTTTCTCATTTATAAATGAAGATAATTGTATTGCAGGATTATTATAATAATTTGATTAGGAGATATATATATATATATATATATATATATATATATATATATATATATACAGAGAGAGAGAGAGAGAGATCTACCACTAACTGGTTATTAGAAGCAGATGTAATAGTAATTAATTCTGCAAGTATTCTAATCTAACCTGATGCAAAGAGCCAACTCACTGAGAAAGACCCTGATTCTGGGAAAGGTTGAAGGCAAGAGCAAAAGAGGACCACAGAAGATGAGATCGTTGGATGGCACCACCAATTCAATGGACATGAGTTTGAGCAAACTTCAGGTGAAAGTAAAGGAGAGGGAAGCCTGGTGTGCTGCAGTCCATGTAGCCACAGAATCAGACATGACAGAGCGACTGAACAACAATAAATTTTAACCTTCTCTCTAGGTCATAGCTGTGCCTAATGAGATGCTAGTTGGACAAAAGCATTCTTATTTCACATACTCTTTAAAGCCAAATCTGAGCACAAACATAGTAAAAATATGGAACATAGCAGTAAATATTTATTAAATTAATTTAAAAATTCCACTGTTGACTCAACTTGTTTTTCTAACAAATAATTAATCTCATCAATTCATGGTTACCTATCCTAGCAGAATAGGTGGAATATTGTCTGCATCCTCATTTTGTACAGAATTTAACCCCATTATTGTAAATGCAGTTCATAATACATTTCATCATCGACCTGTTAGATGTTATTAACTACTGAATTCCTTCAAGAAGTAGAAGTAAAGCTTAGTGCTGGGGAAGAAGTAATGAAGTTATAGAATACTTGTATAAGCCTCTGTACTTAGTATAAACTGCTCAAGATACCCCAAAATATACATTTGTAATTTTTTATATCACCTACATGTAGCATCAATTTGAATCCCAATGTGTCAGAGTTATGGATACTTGAAATCTATAAGCTTTTATTTCAGCCTTTATGATTTGTTGTTAAAAATGGACACCCTAGGCTCAACCCATTACAGAAAATTATGCCTGTATTTACTCCATCCCTTTCAATCAATGCATGTGATTTTCACAGAAATACTGAAATAAGAAATTACCTTTACAGTATAATAGCAAAGTCATTGTATGATAATTGCTTCTGATGAGGCTCTAAATTTGAGAATATTAGAAAGCAACTTTATTGCTTTAAAATCAAACATACGTACTATTTTTTACAGTGACCAGTCTGTTTCTTATTTCATACCTAATCTACCTCCTCATTTCTTTTCATAAGCTTCCCTTTTATACACTTAGTCTGCTATATAACAAAATCTCTTAAATCTACTTTTATTTTACTGGCAACACTTTTTTTTAATTTTTTTGGCAGAATATTCCTCTGTTTTCTGCACATAATGTACTAGAAAGCCATGCTCATTTTTACAACCACATCCACTCCCTAAATAAGCTACTTACCTACTTCTATTATCTTAAAAACTATCAAGATAATGGTGACATAAATTTGATCACCTGCTCTGCCCTTCTACCTGGATTTCATACCCTTGTATTAAATTGATGGCTTGGTATTGCCAATGGACTTTTTATGAGAATGTCCAACTTAACATGCCCAAAAGCATACTATTGATTTCATGTTTCTTCAAATATACTTACTGCTCTAGTGGCCCCCATCTCATTAAATTGCAAGACCATTCAATCAACTGGTTAGGAAAGCCATTTGATTTCATCTTTGTTTTCACAAGCAGTGCTCTTCTCAATAAATAGTACCACCATTTACTTAGTAAATCAATCAATATACAGTACTATTATTTGCAGTAATCTAAATTAGTCTCTCTGATTCTCTTTTTGTCCACCTTCTCAAACCAAAGTTATCCTTGAAAGGAGATTCACATTTTACTTCTCACTCTTTTATTATTTTCTGACCACAGTGATTTTCTTGTTGTTTTTTGAACTTATAAATACATCTGTACTTCAGAGTGTTTCCTAAACATTATACCTAAAACCCTCTTCTACTAGATCAAGCCTACTCAGTGCTAATATCAATGACGTAAGGAGCTTAGGCTAGAATAAAACAGAAAACATTGTTTCCTTAATAAAGATATCTTGCCAAGTATCATTTTTAATTTACATTGGATGATAGCTCCTTCTCTTATTGTTTATGTTGGGAGTGGCATGCTCTTTTTTTTTTTTTTTGCCTCTCATATTATTTATGCTGTGGTGGGGGTGGCATGCTCACTTTCTTTTGTTCATGTGGAATCTTAGTTTTACAACCAGGTTTCAAATTTACAAAATGAATCAAACAGATCACATGGACCACAGCCTTGTCTAACTAAATGAAACTATGATCCAAGCCATGCAGGGCCATTCAAGCCAGACAGGTCATAGTGGAGAGTTCTGACAAAATATTTCTTTGCAGTGATAAGTGCAAGGAAATAGAGGAAAACAATAGAATGGGAAAGACGAGAGATCTCTTCAAGAAAATTGGAGATACCAAGGAAACATTTCATGCAAAGATGGGCACCATAAAGGACAAAAATGATATGGACCTAATAGAAGCGGAAGATATTAAGAAGAGGTGGCAAGAATACACAGAACTATGGGAAAAAGATCTTCATGAGCCAGATAACCACAATGATGTGATCACTCACCTAGAGCCAGACATTTGAAGTCAAGTGGGCCTTAGGAAGCGTCACTATGAACCAAACTAGTGTGAAATTCTAAAAGATGATGCTCTGAAAGTGCTGCACTCAATATGCCAGCAAATTTGGAAGACTCACCAGTGGCCAAAGGACTGAAAAATGTCAGTTTTCATTCCTATCACAAAGAAAGGCAATGTCAAAGAATGCTCAAACTGCCACTCATCTCACACGCTAGCAAAGTACTGCTCAAAATTCTCCAAGCCAGGCTTTAACAATATTTGAACTGTGAACTTCCAGATGTTCAAGCTGTATTTAGAAAAGGCAGAGGAACCAGAGATCAAATTGCCAATATCCGCTGAATCATCACAAAAACAAAAGAGTTTCAGAAGAAAAAAAAATCTATTTCTACACCTACTTCTACTTTATTGACTACACAAAAGCCTTTGACTGTGGACAACTTTGGACAATTCTTAAACAGATGGGAATAACAGGCCACCTGACCTGCCTCCTAAGAAATCTATATGCAGGTCAAGAAGCAACAGATAGAACTGGAGATGGAAAAACAGACTGGTTCTAAATCAGGAAAGGAGTATGTCAAGGCTGTATATGATCACCCTGCTTATTTAATTTCTATGCAGAGTACATCATGAGAAATGCTGGGCTGGAGGAAACACAAGCTGGAATCAAGTCTGCCAGGAGAAATATCAATAACCTTATATATGCAGATGACACCTCCCTTATGGCACAAAAAGAAGAACTGAAGAGCCTGTTGATGAAACTGAAAGAGGAGAGTGAAATAGTTGGCTTAAAACTCAACATTCAGAAAACTAAGATCATGGCATGCATTTCCATCACTTCATGGCAAACAGATGGGGAAACAGCGGAAACAGTGACAGACCTTATTTTCTTGGGCTCCAAAATCACTGCAGATGGTGACTGCAGCCATGAAATTAAAAGATGCTTGCTCCTTGGAAGAAAAGCTATCACCAACATACACAGCGTATTAAAAGCAGAGACATTGCTGTGCCAACAAAATTCCGTGTAGTCAAAGATCTGTTTTTCCAGTAGGCATGTATGGATGTGAGAGTTGGACTATAAAGAAAGCTGAGCTCTGAAGGACTGATGCTTTTGAACTGTGGTGTTGGAGAAGACTCCTGAGAGTCCTTTGGCCTACAAGGAGATAAAAACCTGTCAATCTTAAAGGAAATAAGTCCTGAATGTTCCTTGGAAGAACTGATGCTGAAGCTGAAACTCCAATGTTTTCACCACCTGATGGGAAGAAATAACTCATTTGGAAAGAACCTGATGCTGGGGAAGATTGAGGATGGGAGAAGGGGAAGACAGAGGATGAGATGGATGGATGGCATCATTGACTGGATGGACATGAGTTTGAGTAAGTTCTGGGAGTTGGTGATGGACTTCAAAGCCTTGTGTGCTACAATCCATGGGGTTACAAAGAGCTGGACACAACTGAGCAATGAACTGAACTGATCAAATTTACATTCCCTTCAGTGGAAGTGTGGAATCTTAACCACTGGATTGCCAGGGAAGTTCCCATTTTTTTAACTTAACACAATAAGTCTTCTCTTTCACCATTATAGATTGCACTCAGTATCTCCAGGACAACTATATTCCATGAGACAATTCCAGCCTGCTTGAAATTGTTGCTTCTGCTATTTTAACCCAATATCTCATTGATCATTATAGAGGGAAAAAAGAAAGCTGCAAGGATATCATTTTGCTGCTAAGGTTTTCATCTAGATGCAAGAAAGCTCTTCTACCAGATAGCAACTGACTAAAAGTAGTTAGATGACCCCACCCACCTTCAAGAGAATGAAGTATTGTCTTCTCTGTGCTCAGAAGAAGGGAGAATCAGACATTTGTGGGCAATAGGGAACACACGCCCAATAAACTGTGGGAAATTCTGAGAGATGGGAATACCAGACAACCTGACCTGCCTCTTGAGAAACATATATGCAGGTCAGGAAGCAACAGACTGAACTAGACATGGAACAACAGACTTGTTCCAAATAGGAAAAGGAGTAGCTCAAGGCTGTATATTGTCACCCTGCTTATTTAACTTCTATGCAGAGTACATCATGAGAAATGCTGGGATGAAAGAAGCACAAGCTGGAATCAATTGCCAGGAGAAATATCAATAACCTCAGATATGCAGATGACACCACCCTTATGGCCAAAAGTGAAGAGGAACTAAATAGCCTCTTGATGAAAGTGAAAGTGGAGAGTGAAAAAGCTGGCTTAAAGCTCAACATTCAGAAAACTAATGTCAAAGAATGCTCAAACTACCAAACAATTACACTCATCTCACATGATAGCAAAGTAATGCTTAAAATTCTCCAAGCCAGGCTTCAGCAATATGTGAACTGCGAACTTCCTGATGTTCAAGCTGGTTTTAGAATAGGCAGAGAAACCAGAGATCAAATTGCCAACATGCACTGGATCATCGAAAAAGCAAGAGAGTTCCAAAAAAACACAACCATGTATTTCTGCTTTATTGACTATGCCAAAGCCTTTGACTGTGTGGATCACAATAAACTGTGGAAAATTCTGAAAGAGATGGGAATACCAGACCACCTGATCTGCCTATTGAGAAATCTGTATGCAGGTCAGGAAGCAGCAGTTAGAACTGGACATGGAACAACAGACTGGTTCCAAATAGGAAAAGGAGTGCTTCAAGGCTGTAGATTGTCACCCTGCTTATTTAACTCATATGCAGAGTACCTCATGAGAAATGCTGGACTGGAAGAAACACAAGCTGCAATCAAGATTGCAGGGAGAAATATCAATAACCTCAGATATGCAGATGACACCACCCTTATGGCAGAAAGTGAAGAGGAACTAAAAAGCCTCTTGATGGAAGTGAAAGTGGAGGTGAAAAAGTTGGCCTAAAGCTCAACATTCAGAAAACGAAGATCATGGCATCCGGTCCCATCACTTCATGGGAAATAGATGGGGAAACAGTGGAAACAGTGTCAGACTTTATTTTGGGGGGCTCCAAAATCACTGCAGATGGTGACTGCTGCCATGAAGTTAAAAGACGCTTACCCCTTGGAAGAAAAGTTATGACCAACCTAGATAATATATTCAAAAGCAGAGACATTCCTTTGGCGACTAAGGTCTGTCTAGTCAAGGCTATGGTTTTTCCAGTGGTCATGTATGGATGTGAGAGTTGAACTGTAACGAAGGCTGAGCGCTGAAGAATTGATGCTTTTGATCTGTGGTGTTGGAGAAGACTCTTGAGAGTTCCTTGCACTGCAAGGAGATCCAACCAGTCCATTCTAAAGATCAACCCCGGGTGTTCTTTGGAAGAAATGATGCTATAGCTGAAACTCCAGTACTTTGGCCACCTCATGTGAAGAGTTGACTGATTGGAAAAGACTCTGATGCTGGGAGGGATTAGGGGCAGGAGGAGAAGGGGACGAAAGAGGATGAGATGACTGGATGGCATCAATGACTCGATGAACGTGAGTCTGAGTGAACTCCGGGAGTTGGTGATGGATAGGGGGGCCTGGCGTGCTGCAATTGATGCAGTCGCAAAGAGTCAGACACGACTGAGCGGCTGAACTGTACTGAACTGAACTGAGTAATGGCTTTCACAACTTCCAAATATGATAGATGACGATTGAGTATCCTATACCACTCAAGTCTACTTCCTTTCTACATCTCCTCAGTATAATTTTATCACTTTAATTTTTTTAGCTAACAATATCCAGAGGTTTCATTTTTATGGTTTTGTAGATATCACCCATTGCTAAGTCGAATATGTGCTTAGTCAGTCAGTCATGTCAGACTCTTTGTGACCACATGGACTTTAGCCTGGCAGACTCCTCTGTCCATGGGGATTCTCCAGTCAATAATACTGGAAAGGGTTGCCATACCTTCCTCCAGTGGATCTTCCCAACCTAGGTATCAAACCGAGGTCTCCAGCATTACAGGCTGATTCTTTTCACTCTGAGCCACCAGGTTAAGTAAAATGGTACTGTAATTACTTTTTTGCTTTTCCTGGAATTAATCATTGCTTTTCAGGACTGAGTTTTGTGCTACTATTGCTAAATTTGCTATAACATTCCCATAGACCCATAAAATTCCTTTGCTACCTAGTCACATAATCTGTCTTATAGTCCACATTCTCAAACATTCTTTAATTTTCAGTCTGGGACTGATTGATTTCTAGATCATTTTCACACCCATTCTCCTGTGTTAGAGTGCTTGTTTTCTGGTTTATATGTATTTTCTATTTTGGTTTATGTCCCCATTTTTTTGGTGCATATCCCTTTCCCTGTGATTCTGTAGTCTTTGTAACAGCCCAGCCATGAGACTGAAGAAAGAACCTGGAATCTGCAACAGAGCTATCAGTGATTATTGAATAGGCAATATTACAAGTGAGAGGCAAAGGTCTTGGAGTGACACACCAGTGTATATGACTGAGGACATGAAGAACACAGCAGCAATTTTTGCTACTCAAGAAAGAGTGGGAACACCAGCAACAGAGAAATGCTGTCAGAAGACCCCTGGTTACAAGGGAAACTGCTAAAGGAATGCATTCCCCACAACTAATCAGGTTAGCAACCACTATGAGGGCCAAAGTTTCTTGATAACCTAATATAATGAAGCTGTTCAGGTCAGAAGAACAGATGAGTATTAGCTGGAATTAGGCCATTCATATATGCTGATAATGATTGAAAGGAAACATGCAAGTAAGGTAAAATTGAGGCAGAGCTTGTACACAGAGCAAGAAGGGAGACACATTGTGTGGGGCTTGATATCAAATGGTTCATTATATAAAGCATAGCCTAGAATGCACATATTAAACAAGTTCAACTATATTAACCACAATCAAATGCACCAGTCATCAATAAACAAGTTAAAATCAACTATTTCTGAATTTGACATGTTGTAAGCTGCAATCATGGTATCAGGAAAAATTCTGAAATGAATGTCAGATAATTTCATTCTTATCTCCTTTTGCAATCCTAAATCACTTAAATAATTCAAAAGATTGACAAAAGCCTGCAAGAGAGAGACTAAAATTAATGTTTTGCCAAGAAGCTTCTGGGAAAAAATTGATCTAAATCATGACTTTTTCTTAATGGCACTGTTTAATTTCTATTATGCATTTGGATTATCCTTGCAGTTGATAGAGAATATTATGAAAATTGTTTCTAAAGTAGAAAAGCAAGAGTCCTTCATAGAAAAAGTCATAATATGATAATCCACAGGATAATAATATGCATTAACACAATTAAATACCCAAAGTGTATTCTAAATCATGTTATAGTGATTTTGTTCTAACAGTTAAATTTCAATGCTGAATGACCTGAAATTCCTCTTAAACGCAGAGCAGTAGTTCCCAGTCAGGGATGATTTTTATCCCCCCAGTGGACAAATATCTCAAGACATGTTTAGTTGTCATGACATGTGGTTAGGGTCAGGGGATTTTCACTGACATCAAATGAGTAGAGGTAAGGAATCTGCTAAATATTCTACACTGCATCCTCACATAAACAATTATTTGGCCCTAAATGCAATTAGTGAGTGCCAAGTTTCAAACATCCTAATCCAGAGTAAATGTCATATAGCAAAAGCTCACTAGTAATAGTCTCTTTTTGAAATATATGTTTTTTCCACATGTAAGAGGACACACAATTATAAAATATAAAACTAAATTTATTTTAAAGTAAAAAATAAAAATGTAAATGTAAAAAGTGAAAGTGTTAGTCACACAGTTGTGTACGACTTTCTGCAAACTCATGAATTGTAGCCTGCCAGGATCTGTTGTCCAGGAAAAAATATTGGAGTGGGTTGCCATTCTCTTCTCCAGGGGATCTTCCCATCCCAGAGATGGAACAGAAGTCTCTGACATTGCATGCAGATTTTTTACTGTCTGCACCACCAGAGAAGACATCAGTGATACACAATTGAAGTTAGGAAAATATAGGCAAAACTCTCTCCATCATAAAATACAGCAGGACCTTCTATGACCTACCTACCAGAATATAGGAAATAAAAGGAAAAAATAAACAAATGGGATCTAATTAAACTTAAAAGCTTGGGAAAATGAAGGGAACTATAGCAAGGTGAAAAGATAGCCTTCAGAATGGGAGAAAATAATGGAAAATGAAGCAACTGACAAACAACTAATCTCAAAAATATACAAGCAACTCCTGCAGCTCAATTCCAGAAAAATAAATGACCCAGTCAAAAAATGGGCCAAAGAACTAAATAGACATTTCTCCAAAGAAGACATACAGACAGCTAACAAACACATGAAAAGATGCTCAACATCACTCATTATCAGAGAAATGCAAATCAAGACCACAATGAGGTACCATTTCATGCCAGTCAAAATGGCTGTGAACCAAAAGTCTGCAAGCAATAAATGCTGGAGAGGGTGTGGAGAAAAGGGAACCCTCTTACATTGTTGGTGGGAATGCAAACTAGTACAGCCACTATGGAGAACAGTGTGGAGATTCCTTAAAAAACAGGAACTAGAACTGCCTTATGACCCAGCAATCCCACTTCTAGGCATACACATCGAGGAAACCTGAATTGAAAGAGACATGTGTACCCCAATGTTCATCACAATGCTGTTTATAATAGCCAGGACATGGAAGCAACCTAGATGTTCATCAGCAGATGAATGGATAAGAAAGCAGTGGTACACATACACAATGGAGTATTACTCAGCCATTAAAAAGAATATATTTGAATCAGTTCTAATGAGGGTGATGGAACTGGAGCCTATTATACAGAGTGAAACAAGTCAGAAAGAAAAAACACCAATATAGTATACTAACGCAATTATATAGAATTTAGAAAGATGGTAACGATAACCCTGTATGCAAAACAGCAAAAGACACACAGATGTATAGAAAAGTCTTTTGGACTCTGTGGGAGAGGGAGAGGGTGGGATGACTTGGAAGAATGGCATTGAAACATGTATAATACCATATAAGAAACGAATAGCCAGTCCAGGTTTGATGCATGATACTGGATGCTTGGGGCTGGTGCACTGGGATAACCCAGAGGGATGGTACAGGGAGGGAGGAGGGAGGGGGGTTCAGGATGAGGAATATGTGTATACCTGTGGTGGATCCATGCTGACCTATGGCAAAACCAATACAATATTGTAAAGTAATTAACTTCCAATTAAAATAAATAAATTTATATTTAAAAAATAAAAAAATTAAGTTCCCTTATAAAATGAAAAATTCTGTATTATAGAAGAAAAAAAAATTCAAGACAGATAATTTGCAGTACTTTTCTTAAGATTTTTATAATCTCTTCATGAATTTGTTTCAATTTAAGGAAATCGTATTGTAAAGTAAATGGTAATTATAAGCATTTGGCCCCCTGATACAAAGAAGTTACTCATTTGAAAAGACTCTGAGGATGGGAAAGATTAGAATCAGGAGGAGAAGGAGACGACAGAGAAAGGGATAGATGGATGAAATCACTGACTCAGTGGAGATGAGTTTGAATAAACTTCTGGAGTTGGTGATGGACAGGGAAGCCTGGTGTGTTGCAGTCCATGGGGTCGCAAAGAGTCAGACATGACTGAGCGACTGAACTGAACTGAACAGATTTCACGCCTAGAGTTAAAATAGCTCAATTAAGTTCAGTTCAGTTCATTTCAGTCACTCAGTCGTGTCTGACTCTTTGCAACCCCACGAATTGCAGCACACCAGGCCTCCCTTTCCATCACCAACTCCCGGAGTTCACTCAAATTCATGTCCATCGAATCAGTGATGCCATCCAGCCATCTCATTCTCTGTCATCCCCTTCTCTTCCTGCCCCCAATTCCCCACAGCATCAGGGTCTTTTCCAATGAGTCAGCTCTTCACATGAGGTGGCCAAAGTATTGGAGATTTAGCCTCAGCATCAGTTCTTCCAGAAAAAAAACCCAGGACTGATCTCCTTTATAATGGACTGGTTGGATCTCCTTGCAGTCCATGGGACTCTCAAGAGCCTTCTCCAACACCACAGTTCAAAAGCATCAATTCTTCAGCGCTCAGCTTTGTTCACAATCCAACTCTCACATCTATAAATGACCACGGGGAAAACAATAGCCTTGACTAGATGAACCTTTGTTTGCAAAATAATGTCTCTGCTTTTTAATGTGTTATCTAGGTTGGTCACAACTTTCCTTCGAAGGAGTAAGCGTCTTTTAATTTCATGGCTGCAATCACCATCTGCAGTGATTTTGGAGCCCCCCAAAATAAAGTCTGACACTGTTTCCCCATCTATCTACCATGAAGTGATGGGACCAGATGCCACGATCTTCCTTTTCTGAATGTTGAGCTTTAGGCCAACTTTTTCACTCTCCTCTTTCACTTTCATCAAGAGGCGATTCAGTTCCTCTGCACTTTCTGCCATAAGGGTGGTGTCATCTTCATATCTGAGGTTATTGATATTTGTCCTAGAAATCTTGATTTTAGCTTGTGCTTCTTCCAGCCCAGCGTTTCTCAGGATGTACTCTGTATAGAAGTTAAATAAGCAGGGTGACAATACACAGCCTTGACATACTCCTTTTCCTATTTGGAACCAGTCTGTTGTTTCATGTCTAGTTCAAACTGTTGCTTCCTGACCTGCATACAGATTTCTCAAGAGGCAGGTCAGGTGGTCTGTTATTCCCATCTCTTTCAGAATTTTCCAGTTTATTGTGATCCACACAGTCCAAAGCTTTGGCATAGTCAATAAAGCAGAAATAGATGTTTTTCTGGAATGCTCTTGCTTTTTTCATGATCCAGCAGATGTTGGCAATTTGGTCTCTGGTTCCTTTGCCTTTCTGCAACCAGCTTGAACATCTTGAAGTTCACATTTCACGTATTTCTGAAGCCTGGCTTGGAGAATTTTGAGTATTATTTACTAGCATGTGAGATGAGCAATTGTGTGGTAGTTTGAGGATTCTTTGGCCTTACCTTACTTTGGGATTGGAATGAAAACTGACCTTTTCCAGTCCTGCGGCCACTGCTGAGTTTTCCAAATTTGCTGGCATATTGGGTGCAGCACTTTCACGGCATCATCTTTCTGGTTTTGAAATAGCTCAACTGGAATTCCATCACCTCCACTAGCTTTGTTCATAGTGATGCTTCCTAAGGCCTACTTGACTTCACATTCCAGGATGTCTGGCTCTAGATGACTGATCACACCATCGTGATTATCTGTGTCGTGAGGATCTTTTTTGTACAGTTCTTCTCGGTATTCTTGCCACCTCTTTTTAAATTCTTCTGTTTCTGTTAGGTCCATACCATTTCTGCCCTTTATTGAGCTCATCTTTGCGTGAAATGTTCCCTTGGTATCTCTAATTTTCTTGAAGAAATCTCTAGTCGTTCCCATTCTGTTGTTTTCCTCTATTTCTTTGCACTGATCGCTGAGGAAGGCTTTCTTATCTCTCCTTGGTATTCTTTGGAACTCTGCATTCAAATGTAAATATCTTTTTTTTTTTTTTTTTCTCATTAGCTTTTCACTTCTCTTCTTTTCACAGCTATTTGTATGGCCTCCTCACACAGCCATCTTGCTTTATTGCATTTCTTTTCCATGGGGACGGTCTTGATCCCTGTCTCCTTTATAATGCCACAAACCTCCATCCATAGTTCATCAGGTATTCTGTCTATTAGTTCTAATCCCTTGAATCTATTTCTCACTTTCACTGCAAAATAATAAGGGATTTGATTTAGGTCACACCTGAATGATCTAGTGGTTTTCCCTACTTTCTTCAATTTAAGTCTGAATTTGGTAATAAGGAGTTCATGATCTGAGCCACAGTCAGCTCTCAGTCTAGTTTTTGCTGACTGTATAGAGCTTCTCCATCTTTGGCTCAAAGACTATAATCAGTCTGATTTTGGCGTTGACCATCTGGTGATGTCCACGTGTAAAGTCTTCTCTTGTGTTGTTGGAAGAGGGTGTTTGCTGTGACCAGTGCATTCTCTTGGTAAAACTCTTATAAGCCTTTGCCCTGCTACATTCTGTACCCCAAGGCCAAATTTGCCTGTTACTCCAGGTGTTTCTTGACTTCCTACTTTTGCATTCCAGTCCCCTATAATGAAAAGTACATCTTTTTTGGGTGTCCCAACTCTTTGCGACCCCATAGACTATACTGTCCATGGAATTCTCCAGGCCAGAATACTGGAAAAAGTAGTCTTTCCCTTCTCCAGGGGATCTTCCCAACTCAGGGATCAAACCTAAGCCTGATGCATTGCCGGCAGATTCTTTACCCGCTGAGCCACAAGGGAAGACAAGAATACTGGAATGGGTAGCATTCCTTCTCCAACAGATCTTTCTGACCCAGGAATCAAACCTGGGTCTCCTGTATTGCAGGTGGATTCTTTACCAACTGAGTTATCAGGCAAGCCCTTCATGCCAAAACTAGATAAAATATATTTTCCTCTATGAATCTAAATTCTGAGTATGTAACAGACACATCTAATTGTCTTCTTTTAACCCTTATACTTGTTTGAATGTTTGGTTAATTGATTGTATATTTTTTAGAAATAATTTTCTCTCAAAACTTTTAAAATTTCCAATATTGTTTTATATGTTTCTGGATTGGTCTGTTGCAAGAATTAATGGATACCAGCTCAATTTCAATTACTTTAAATTTATAAATAAGCTTTCATATTTTTTTCATTCTCTAGAAATAATTAGGATTTTGTTTTTTCCTCATTGCTTTGTAAATTATGTGTTGTGACATTGTTATTCTTTTTTTGTCCAAAGTCAACAATCAAAATGCTCATTAAATCAAGAAATATGGGTTCTTTGAGTTCTTTAGTTTTGGACACTATGTTCATTACTTAATTGAAAAATTACTTCCCTCAACTTTCTATGTTCTCTCTTATAGCTTTCTAGAATTCCTATTAATTGCATGCTATATCTTTGCATTTATATAAAATACATTGTATGTGTTACTTCAATCAGCCAATACATTTTTAAAAAAATTTTAAGATGATTAAAAAAACTTTTACATTTATGTATATATTGTTAATTTTGAGGTCTCCTTATTTTCCTATTATTAGATGTAAGTTTTCATCTGATCCATACTCTGAAGAGCAGTGTGTCTTATAGAAAAGTGATACAGGTTAAAAAGAAAAGAAAGAAACAAAATTTTCAGTTTGTGTTTCTTTGAAAATGTCTTTATGTTAGTCTGAAAATCATGTTAAATTGACTTTCATTTTTGAAGTAAATTTATATTCAATATAGAATTCTAGATTGAATTCAGTTTTTATTTGTTTATTTGTCTTTATTTTAGTATGGTAAAGACATTATTTTCTTGTCTTCAGAGTGACATTGTTTTCAGATGAAAAACTAGTAATAGCTCTTCTCTTGCTCTCCTGTATGTAATATCACCATTTTCTCTGAGTGATTTTTCAATGCTTTTACTTTCTCTGGTTTAGTTAGTTATTGCTTGTCTATGTTGCATTATTTGTGTTTATTCAAATGCTTTAGGTTGATTTACCTTCTTAAATGTATGGGCTTATCACCTTTCCATCAAGTTTGGAGCATTTTAAGGTATTACTTTTGAAAAAAACAAACAAACAAACTTTTGTTCTTTCTTCCTTCCATATTTCTATTATCAAATGGTGCCATAGAATATTGTTTTTATTATTTTTTTCATTTTTTTTCTCTCTATTCTGAACAGTATAATTTTGACTAGTTCCTATTTCTACCCTGCTAAATTTATTGCTTTTCTTTTCTGCAGTACATCATTGTTAAACGAATCCAGTGATTTTTAAAAATTTTATATATTTTACTTTTTACTTAGAAGTTTCATTTTTCATTAGTTAAAAATGCAAATTCTCTCACCCCTATATTTATTGTTTTCTTTAAACCTTTGAGTATATTTGTGACAGCTATTTGAGACTGTCTTCTAATTCCATTATCTCAATCATGCTAATAATAATCTGTTGAATATCAAAATAGTATTATTTTCCCTTAAGAGTACTAATAATATTTTTGGAAAACATTTATTGTTTTAAAGGATGAGCTTGGTTGTTTCATTAGCACATTTATATGGTACACTTTAGAAGATGCACACTGCTAAGAACTCATCCACTGAATATTCCAAGTGTTCAATGTGAGTTCTCTAATTTGATGGACTAGAACTTAAACATCATTTTGGCCTTGCGTGTGCACTGGTAATTATTGATGTTACAGTTTCATGGTTGTTCTTTGCCCAGTCTTATTGAATTTCACAAGATGCAGGCACTAATTTTACTCAGGGAAAGAATTTAAAGGAACCATGTGCCAATTTCGACTATGTTTTCTCTGTGTTGTTCCCTCTAGTATTAACTGCAAATTCAGCTAATTTCTTGTTCCCCACCCTAATTCTAACATCTCTCACTTCATATACTTCATATCGCCCATTTTCTGTATTAATAGTTATAACTATTTTTTCTTAATTGAAGTTATTTGTCTTTTGCTATTGTATTTTTTTTCCCTGTAAAAATGTTTACATTTGTAATTTTTGGTTGAATTCATTAGCCTTTCTTACTACTTCTACTTTCTGAACTTTAGAAAACTTTTTTACTTTCCAAAATATCTAAAAAAATTATGTTTTTCTAATATATTTTGATTTGCTGCTTTTTAAAATATGTCTTTGATTCTTTGGAATTTTTCATAATGTTCTTTGTGAGACATAAATCCAATTTAATTTCCCAATATGACTAATTGCTTGATCTAACATCATTTAAAAACAGCTTATTATTTCTGTCTAAAATAAGAAACCTCTTTTTCTCACTGATGTGCACTTTAACACTTGCAGTTGTGTGTTTTGTGTTTCTCTTTCCAGATGATGTTCTTAATTAAATATTAGCTTATTCTAAACAATTAATTCTGCATATTTGTCCTAAACAATGCATAATATATGGAAATTACTCAAAAATTATTTACTAAATGAGTATAAACTTTCATACTTATCTATTTAAACAGGAAAACCATCTATTCTCTTTTTTTTATTATTTTTTATTTTTTTTATTTTTAGTTTTTTATTTTTTACATTTTAAAATCTTTAATTCTTACATGCATTCCCAAACATGAACCCCCCTCCCACCTCCCTCCCCATAACATCTTTCTGGGTCATCCCCATGCACCAGCCCCAAGCATGCTGCATCCTGCGTCAGACATAGACTGGCAATTCAATTCTTACATGATAGTATACATGTTAGAATGCCATTCTCCCAAATCATCCCACCCTCTCCCTCTCCCTCTGAGTCCAAAAGTCTGTTATACACATCTGTGTCTCTTTCCCTGTCTTGCATACAGGGTCGTCATTGCCATCTTCCTAAATTCCATATATATGTGTTAGTATACTGTATTGGTGTTTTTCTTTCTGGCTTACTTCACTCTGTATAATCGGCTCCAGTTTCATCCATCTCATCAGAACTGATTCAAATGTATTCTTTTTAACGGCTGAGTAATACTCCATTGTGTATATGTACCACAGCTTTCTTATCCATTCATCTGCTGATGGACATCTAGGTTGTTTCCATGTCCTGGCTATTATAAACAGTGCTGCGATGAACATTGGGGTACATGTGTCTCTTTCAATTCTGGTTTCCTCGGTGTGTATGCCCAGCAGTGGGATTGCTGGGTCATAAGGTAGTTCTATTTGCAATTTTTTAAGGAATCTCCACACTGTTCTCCATAGTGGCTGTACTAGTTTGCATTCCCACCAACAGTGTAGGAGGGTTCCCTTTTCTCCACACCCTCTCCAGCATTTATTGCTTGCAGATTTTTGGATCGCAGCCATTCTGACTGGTGTGAAGTGGTACCTCATTGTGGTTTTGATTTGCATTTCTCTAATAATGAGTGATGTTGAGCATCTTTTCATGTGTTTGTTAGCCATCCGTGTGTCTTCTTTGGAGAAATGTCTATTTAGTTCTTTGGCCCATTTTTTGATAGGGTCGTTTATTTTTCTGGAGTTGATCTGCAGAAGTTGCTTGTATATTTTTGAGATTAGTTGTTTGTCAGTTGCTTCATTAGCTATTATTTTCTCCCATTCAGAAGGCTGTCTTTTCACCTTGCTTATATTTTCCTTTGTTGTGCAGAAGCTTTTAATTTTAATTAGATCCCATTTGTTTATTTTTGCTTTTATTTCCAGCATTCTGGGAGGTGGATCATAGAGGATCCTGCTGTGATTTATGTCTGAGAGTGTTTTGCCTATGTTCTCCTCTAGGAGTTTTATAGTTTCTGATCTTACATTTAGATCTTTAATCCATTTTGAGTTTATTTTTGTGTGCGGTGTTAGAAAGTGATCTAGTTTCATTCTTTTACAAGTGGTTGACCAGTTTTCCCAGCACCACTTGTTAAAGAGATTGTCTTTACTCCACTGTATATTCTTGCCTCCTTTGTCAAAGATAAGGTGTCCATATGTGTGTGGATTTATCTCTGGGCTTTCTATTTTGTTCCATTGATCTATATGTCTGTCTTTGTGCCAGTACCATACTGTCTTGATGACTGTGGCTTTGTAGTAGAGCCTGAAGTCAGGCAAGTTGATTCCTCCAGTTCCATTCTTCTTTCTCAAGATTGCTTTGGCTATTCGAGGTTTTTTGTATTTCCATACAAATCTTGAAATTACAATTCCATTCACCATTGCAACAAAAAGAATAAAATACTTAGGAATATATCTACCTAAAGAAACTAAAGACCTATATATAGAAAACTATAAAACACTGATGAAAGAAATCAAAGAGGACACTAATAGATGGAGAAATATACCATGTTCATGGATTGGAAGAATCAATATAGTGAAAATGAGTATACTACCCAAAGCAATTTACAAATTCAATGCAATCCCTATCAAGCTACCAGCCACATTTTTCACAGAACTAGAACAAATAATTCCATCTATTCTTAATATAAGGCCAATTCATCAGTTCTAAGACTTGATAAGAACAAGTAGTATCTTTTATCCCCAATTTTATTGATACATAATATACATGAGGCTGATAATCACAATACAGTAGGAAACATTCATCATCTCATATAGATACAAAATAAAACAAGTTTTCTTTCTTTTGATGAGAACTGTTAGGTTTTAATCTAACTTTCAACAATGTTCATTATATCAATGATGTTGTACATTACACTACTGGTGCTTATTTATCTTATAACTAGAAGCTTGTACTTTATGACACCCTTCCACTGATCCCTCTCTCATCCACATCTCTATTAACAACAAATCTAATGTCTTTCTTCAATGAGTTTGTTTATTTTTATTTATTTTTTTAACTTTACAATATTGTATCGGTTTTGCCATATATCAACATGAATCTGCCACGGGTGTACACGTGTTCACCATCCTGAATCCCCCTCCCACCTCCTTCCCCATACCATCCCTCTGGGTCATCCCAGTGCACCAGCTCCAAGCATCCATTTTAAGGAACACATAGCAATATAAACTCTCAGAAAAAATGTTAAACAAATTGCCCATATTTTCTCTTATTGATATTTTATTATTTAGAATTCATTACATACTTACATTTTGTGATTATATATTTTATCATTTCTGTGCAATAATAAAAAATAAACAAAATAAATTGGTTAAGGCAGAGGCTAGCAAACATTTTCTGTAAAGTCAGATAGTAAGTATTTAAGAGTCTGTGGCTAGAAGGTCTCAGTACAACCACTCAAAGCTGCCACTGTAGCAAGAAGTGCCCATAGACAAACACTAAATGCAATCTAAAAGACATGGATGTGTTCGTATATATATATATTTTTTTTTTTTCACAGAAACTGCTAATAGCTGGAATTTGATTGCTGGCCATACTTCACAAAGTCTTGGGAAAAAAACAAAACAAAACAAAACAAAAACACCTCCCAAACTACTATCATTCACTTTCCAAAACTTCAGAATTGTTCTTGACTCAGGATCATTAACAATTATGTTTTCTCTACAATATCTTATTCTGATCCATCAAAATGCTTTTGATGAAGCATCATTAAAAAAAACATGTTCCATATGGTTTTAAGCAAAATGTGCAATAGAAATGTAATGTGAGAAACATATGTAATTTTGTTTATTTATAATACACTGAAATGCACAACATATTAAATTAAATAATATTATATTTTTTACCACAGTATAAACCAAATTTTCTTTTTATCAATAGTATATTTTAAAGTTTCAGAAGAAAAAAAAGGAAAATTTAAGAATTCCAGAAAAAATATCTACCTCTGCTTTATTGACTACTCCACAGCCTTTGATTATATGGATAACAGCAAACTGGAAAATTCTTCTAGAGATGGGAATATCAGACTACCCTACCTGACTCCTGAGAAATCTGTATGCAGGTGAAGAAGCAACAGTTAGAACTGGACATGGAACAAGAGACTAGTTCAAAATTGGGAAAGGAGTACATCAAGGCTGTATATTGTCTCTCTGCTTGTTTAACTTATATGAAGAGTACATCATGTGAAATGCCAGGCTGGATGAAGCACAGGCTGGAACCAAGATTGCTGGGAGCAATTTCAATAACCTCAGATATGAAGATGACACCATCTTTATGGCAGAAAGTGAAGAGGAACTGAAGAGCCCCTTGATGAAAATGAAAGAGGAGAGTAAAAATGCTGGGTTAAAACCCAACATTCGAAATGCAAAGATCATCGCATCAGGACACATCACTTCATGGCAAATAGATGGGGAAACAATGGAAACAGTGACAGGCTTTATTTTGGGGACTTCAAAATTACTGCAAATGGTGACTGAAGCCATGAAATTAAAAGATACTTGCTCCTTGGAAGAAAAGCTATGATCAACCTAGATAGCATATTAAAAAGCAGAGACATTACTTTGCCAACAAAGGTCCATGTAATCAAAGCTGTGGTTTCTCCTGTAGTCATGTATGGATGTGAGAGTTGGACTATAAAGATAGCTGGATGCTGAAGAATTGATGCTTTTGAGCTGTGGTGTTGGAGAAGACTCTTGGGAGTTCCTTGGACTGCAAGAAGATTGAACAGTCAATCTCAGGGGAAGTCAGTCCTGAATATTCATTGAAGTACTGATACTGAAGATGAAGCTCCAATACTTTGGCTACCTGATGGGAAGAATTGACTCACTGGAAAAAACCTTGATGCTTGGAAAGATTTAAGGCAGGAGGAGAAGGGGACTACAGAGGATGAGACAGCTGCATGGCATTACCAACTCGATGGACATGAGTTTAAGCAGGCTCCGAGAGTTGGTGATGGACAGGGAAGCCTGGTGTGCTGCCGTCCATGAAGTCTTGAAGAGTCGGACATAACTGAGAGACTGACCTGAACTGAAATTTAGAAGTTATATGATACATTTTATATTATTTTTACATACTCATTTTTTAGATTTGGTGTATATGTTTTGCTTATATCATATTTTAACCTGTGCTAAAGATAGTCGTTATAGTCCCCTGAAGGATGAGTCTAAAGAATATTCTTGAAAGCCTCAAATGCAAATTCTGCAAATTTTGAACATTTTATTTTCCCCCAAAATGTCCAATGGAAAGTTTTTTCAGATATAATCTGGACTTCTTTTTGTTATACAATTGGTTCTTAAATGTTTCATGAATGAATTCTTGAGAAATGAAGGGTCTGGTCACACAACCAGGAATTAAAATTTTGATGCCTCTGCCATGTAGCTAACAATTATTTTAAGATGTCATGTATAGATCTAAAATGTGAAAAATTTTACTTCATAAAGCTATAAAATACTGTAATTGTTACCTCCCAAAATACATGACTGTTATTAAGTAATTTTAGAGATTGGCCTTTCATCTCTCTTCCCTTACTTTCCTCTTAATATATGAAATACATGCATATATAGAGTTTAGGTGTGTATACACATACATATTTACATGTGGCTAAAAAGAGAGAATAAAAATCTATTCTGCTTTTATTATTTAATGGTGATATAATATTTTTTGTTTGCATTACTATTTTATTTTTTTTCTTTCCTGTTTTTTTTTATTTTTTTTAAATTTTTTTTTCATTTTTTAAATTTTAAGAACAATTCTAGCTTGCTCTTTCAAAAAGGACCATTGCAATGCAATCCTCTTCTTTTAATCACAATATTATTACCAGTCATCTTTCCTTCCTGGGTCTCACTTTCCCAAGCAAATAGTAGTGTGAAAACTATATTTTTCAATGTAGGGATCATTTACTAACACATGGTGACTATTTAATAAGCTAACTGCATGAAATACAACTCCATTAATAGAAGATCTCCACACAAAATTAAAATTAAAAACTCTAATTCAGTATTAACAGTGGTTCTAGAATTACAGGATGTGATATCAGCCAGAGGCAAATAGAACTTTGTTGCTAAACAGGAACTTAGAGTGTTTTTATTTGTTTGTTTTGTTTAAATCAAATTGTGAGTTTATGCTCCAGCTGAGAGTTACATATTTAAAAGCTAATATATGCTATAAATTTTTTCAACAGTGCAAGCATGAATGAGTATTGAGCTCTTGATTTTTTGTTTGGTGTCATGCTTTTACAAGGGTTAAGAGAGGAGATGTTAATAAAATATTTCTCTTGGTTCTTTCTGTTCAAGAGAACAATTGGCTTCTTAACTATCGTTTGTTTTTGTTTTCCTGCTTTACATTTGTACTCTTTACCTAGACATCTGAGGCTCTTATTTTTGCTCTTTACTTAGCAAAATCCACATACCATACAGTTAAACATAAACAGTAAATTATATAGAGTACTCATTTTCCATCCAGACTGTAGGGCTCATATCCAAGTACATCTGTGTCCTTTCTGGTGTTGGAACTGTTCAATCAGTTGTGTCCAACTCTTTGCAACCTCATGAACTGCAGCATCCCGGGATTTCCTTGTCCACGATCTCCCAAAATTTGTTCAAACTAATGTCCATTGATTCAGTGATGTCATCCAACCATCTCATCCTCTGTTGTCCTCTTCTTCTCTTTCTCTCAATCTTTCCCAGCATCAGAGTCATTTCCAATGACTTGGGTCTCTGAATTAGGAAGCCAAATTATTACACTTTCAGTTTCAGCATCAGTCCTTCCAATGAATACTCAGGGTTGATTTATTTTAGGATTAACTAATTTGATATCCTTGCTGTCCAAGGGACTCTCAAGACTCTTCTCCAGCATTGCAATTTGAAAGCATCAATTCTTCACCACTCACCCTGAAGAATGTGATAAATCAGGTGATCCATTTGTCTTTTTGTGAATCAACTCCTCTATCTTTCATTAGAAGCCACTATAAATTAATGCAAAATATTTCCATTGAAAATGATTATAAAATAATGAGTTCAGTTCAGTTGCTCAGTCGTGTCCGACTCTTTGAGACCCCATGAATCGCAGCAGGCCAGGCCTCCCTGGCCTGGCCTATCACCAACTCCCAGAGTTCACTCAGACTCACGTCCATCGAGTCAGTGATGCCATCCAGCCATCTCATTCTCCGTTGTCCCCGTCTCCTCCTGCCCCCAATCTCTCCCGTCATCAGTCTTTCCCAATGAGTCAACACTTTGCCTGAGGTGGCCAAAGTACTGGAGTTTCAGCTTTAGCATCATTCCTTCCAAAGAAATCCCAGGGCTGATTTCCTTCAGAATGGAATGGTTGGAACTCCTTGCAATCCAAGAGACTCTCAAGAGTCTTCTCCAATACCACAGTTCAAAAGCATCAATTCTTCGGTGCTCAGCCTTCTTCACAGTCCAACTCTCACATCCATACATGACCACAGGAAAAACCATATCCTTGACTAGACGGACCTTTTATGGCAAAGGAATGTCTCTGCTTTTGAATACACTATCTAGGTTGGTTATTACTTTTCTTCCAAAGAGTAAGTGTCTTTTAATTTCATGGCTGCAGTCACCATCTGCAGTGATTTTTGGAGCCCAAAAAAATAAAGTCTGACACTGTTTCCACCGTTTTCCCATCTATTTCACATGAAGTGATGGGACCAGATGCCATGATCTTCGTTTTCTGTATGTTGAGCTTTAGGCCAACTTTTTCACTTTCCTCTTTCACTTTCATCAAGAGGCTTTTTAGTACCTCTTCACTTTCTGCCATAAGGGTGGTGTCATCTGCATATCTGAGGTTATTGATATTTCTCCCTGCAATCTTGATTCCAGCTTGTGTTTCTTCCAGTCCAGTGTTTCTCATGATGTACTCTGCATAGAAGTTAAATAAGCAGGGTGACAATATGCAGCCTTGACATACTCCTTTTCCTATTTGGAAACAGTCTGTTGTTCCATGTCCAGTTCTAACTGTTGCTTCCTGACCTGCATACAGATTTCTCAAGAGGCAGGTTAGGTGGTCTGGTATTTCCATCTCTTTCAGAATTATCCACAGTTTATTGTGATCCACACAGTCAAAGGCTTTGACATAGTCAATAAAGCAGAAATACATGTTTTTCTGGAACTCTTTTGCTTTTTCCATGATCCAGCAGATGTTGCCAATTTGATCTCTGGTTCCTCTGCCTTTTCTAAAATCAGCTTGAACATCTAGAAGTTCACGGTTCACATAATGCTGAAGCCTGGCTTGGAGAATTTTGAGCACTACTTTGCTATCATGTGAGATGAGTGCAATTGTGCGGTAGTTTGAACATTCTTTGGCATTGCCTTTCTTTGGGATTGAAATGAAAACTGACCTTTTCCAGTCCTGTGGCCACTGCTGAGTTTCCCAAATTTGCTGGCATATTGAGTGCAACGCTTTCACAGCATTAACTTCCAGCATTTGAAATAGCTCAACTGGAATTCCATCACCTCCTCTAGCTTTGTTCATAGCAATGTTTTCTAAGGCCCACTTGACTTCACATTCCAGGATGTCTGTCTCTAGGTGAGTGATCACACCATCATGATTATCTGGGTCGTGAAGCTCTTCTTTGTACAGTTCTTCTGTGTATTCTTGCCACGTCTTCTTAATATCTTCGGCTTCTGTTAGGTCCACAACATTTCTGTCCTTTATCGAGCCCATCTTTGCATCAAATGTTCCCTTGGTATCTCTAATTTTCTTGAAGAGATCTCTAGTCGTTTCCATTCTGTTGTTTTCCTCTATTTCTTTGCGTTGATAACTGAAGAAGGCTTTCTTATCTCTTCTTGCTATTCTTTGGAACTCTGCATTCAGATGCTTATATCTTTCCTTTTCTCCTTTGCTTTTCACCTCTCTTCTTTTCACAGCTATTTGTAATGCCTCCCCAGACAGCCATTTTGCTTTTCTGCATTTCTATTCCATGGGGATGGTCTTGATCCCTGTCTCCTGTACAATGTCAAGAACCTCATTCCATAGTTCATCAGGCAGTCTATCTATCAGATCTAGGCCCTTAAATCTATTTCTCACTTCCTCTGTATAATCATAAGGAATTTTATTTAGGTCATACCTGAATGGTCTAGTGGTTTTCCCTACTTTCTTCAATTTAAGTCTGAATTTGGTAATAAGGAGTTCATGATCTGAGCCACAGTCAACTCCTCATCTTGTTTTTGTTGACTGTATAGAGCTTCTCCATCTTTGGCTGCAAAGAATATAATCAATCTGATTTCAGTGTTGATAATCTGATGATGTCCACGTGTAGAGTCTTCTCTTGTGTTGTTGGAAGAGGGTGTTTGCTATGATCAGTGCATTTTCTTGACAAAACTCTATTAGTCTTTGCCCTGCTTCATTCCTTATTCCAAAGTCAAATTTGCCTGTTTCTCCAGGTGTTTCTTAACTTCCTACTTTTGCATTCCAGTCCCCTATAATGAAAAGGACATCTTTTGGGGGTGTTAGTTCTAAAAGGTCTTGCAGGTCTTCATAGAACCATTCAACTTCAGCTTCTTCAGCATTACTGGTTGGGGCATAGACTTAGATTACTGTGATATTGAATGGTTTTCCTTGGAAATGAACAGAGATCATTCTGTCGTTTTTGAGATTGCATCCAGTACTGCATTTTGGACTCTTCTGTTGACCATGATGGCTACTCCATTTCTTCTGAGGGATTCCTGCCTGCAGTAGTAGATATAATGGTCATATGAGTTAAATTCACCCATTCCAGTCCATTTTAGTTCTCTGATTCCTAGAATGTCGATGTTCACTCTTGCCATCTCTTGTTTGACCACTTCCAATTTGAATTAATTAATGGACCTGACATTCCAGGTTCCTATGCAATATTGCTCTTTACAGCATTGGACCTTGCTTCTATCACCAGTCACTTCCACAGCTGGGTATTGTTTTTGCTTTGGCTCCATCTCTTCATTCTTTCTGGAGTTATTTCTCCTCTGATCTCCAGTAGTGTGTTGGGCACCTACTAACCTGGGGAGTTCCTCTTTCAGTATCCTATCATTTTCCCTTTTCATACTGTTCATGGGGCTCTCAAGGCAAGCATACCGAAGTGGTTTGCCATTCCCTTCTCCAGTGGACCACATTCTGTCAGACCTCTCCACCATGACCCACCCGTCTTGGGTTGCCCCATGGGCATCACTTAGTTTCATTGAGTTAGATAAGTCTGTGGTCCTAGTGTGATTGCATTGACTACTTTTCTGTGAGTATGGTTTCAGTGTGTCTGCCCCCTGATGTCCTCTTGCAACACCTACCATCTTACTTGGGTTTCTCTTACCTTGGGCGTGGGGTATCTCTTCACGGCTGCTCCAGCAAAGCACAGCTGCTGCTCCTTACCTTGGACGAAGGGTCTCTCCTCACCGCCACCCTTCCTGACCTTCAACGTGGGATAGCTCAGTTGTTTAAAAAAAAAAAAAAAAATCTTGAGTACATTTACCTTCTAAAGAGGTTGAACCAAGATTAAATTTCCAGGAAAAGTTGTGGCATTATTCATGCCTGAAGAGACTAAATCTCTCCCTTTGGCCTAATGCCTCTTAGCATTTGGAAGCTGATATTTCTGGGTTAACTCGTATCAATAACTACCATCCATATCCAGACATCCTGATGCAAGAGTGTAAATTTCACCCCTCATCAAGTTTATTGGTATGCCTACTTTGTGACACAGAAGACCATATCAATGGGAGAGTGTGAAAGATTCCTATACTTAAACACAAAAGTACTCACTAAATGAATCCATCAATTTGCACATAGACTAGCATGCCCATAAAATAATGAGAGGATGAGGGGCTCACTTAAAACTCTTCATATTGCATCATATGTCTTCTCTTGAAGATATATGACTTGTAATTATGTCTATTACACATTAAAATTTCTCCCTAACTTAAGGTGTGAAATATTGTGGAATTCTTCTTGAGTTGCCATGTGCAACAGGCTGCAGTCCACAAGGTAGCTATGTTGCAGCATGGGCAGTCCCACTGAAGAGATGTACCTTTCTAGAGAAAAATATATTTGAAAGAAACAAGAATATTCAACATTTTGACAGTGAGACCATTAAGAATACTGATGTTCATTTGGCATTTGTAATTCTTTAGATTTTCTTTCTGAAGAAAAAGGTTGAGCATATGTTTCATGTGCATATCAATCAATTAAATATTCTGCTGCTTTAATTTGAGCTTAATGTTATTGTGTTTATATAACTTGGAAGTTGTGAATTATAAAAATTATGCTAGCCATCTGGAATATTTTCTGCTTAATCCTTATGACATCTGTCTATTTTCTACAATTGTATAGAAAAGTGTAAAAGATGGAAGGCATTTATTAAAACCCTTTAAGCTATTTTCAGTTTATTTATGTCAGGAATCATTAAGATACACACAATGTTTACGTATATATATAACCTATGTTTCCTGAGGTTAACTAAATGTTGTAAAAATTCAATATCGATGTTTTTCTCAGAAGTTTACAAGTTTCATCCTAGTCTTTACCCTTATTAAAAAATAGCAGCTATCATAATATTCAGGTCTTTAAGAAACTAGTAACAACAATAACAACAACAACAAAAAATTATGTTCTCTTTCAAATATTTTGTAATTGAGAACTTTCACCACCACCTCTGCTAATAATAATAAAATCAAATATTAATGAGTCATTGGTTTATCAATGACCACTGTATAACTGATTTAAATTTGGCAATTGCATAAGAGAATATACCTGGCACTCACACAAGAGATCACAAAAAGGCAGCAGCTGTTTAGAAAACAGCATTTTTTACCAACATGTTAAAGTTTGCAAGTCTAATCATCTGCTCCTTTACATTGCTTGATCAAAAAGATTTCAAATTAAGGCTTTGCCATTCATTTCTTTGGTTTAAGGAGAAAATGCTAGTGAGTTTGACAATATAGCTTCCTGTTATTTGCATTCCAGTAATCAGTATCTGCAACCATAGGAAGAATTTTTTTAGGATATTCAGATACTGACAAAAAGAAATTATGAAAATTAAAATAAGATCTGTCCTGCATTAGAGGTGTTTAGCCATAATTTTGCTCTTGGAGTAATAACTACTATTGAATTTATTGATCAAAATGTTTAGGCTTGGGTTCACCAACTTGTTTGATATAATTTCAAAGATAAAAAATTCTACTAAATCTGAATTTGCATAACTGACAAAACATTTCAAAGTACTGAGCATCTGTTAAATCTACAAGAAAAGCTACATCCAGTGTTCCTTTGTCTTAGCGTGTATCAGTTAAGTTGACCAGAAACACACTTACAATGCATCCTTCTGGGATTGTAAAATTAAGTTGTAGAAGCAAGCTGATGTTATTTGAGATTTACCCTCATTTTCTATTTGTTTTATTTATTTTTATTATATGTTTTCAAATTATTTTTCCATTTAGGTTGTTACTGGGTGATACAATAGGTCCTTGTTGTTCATCCATTTTAACTGTAGCAGTGTGTGGAAGCTCCATTACTAGCCCTCTCCTCCTCCACCTTCCTCCATGGCAACCATAAGTCTGTGTCTGTTTCCATTTCATATATAAGTTCATGGTATAATCTACTTGTTTTAATATTTGCTTGTTTTCAGAAGTGTTGCCCCTTGAAAGCTTTAGTCACTCAGTTATGTCTGCTTCTTTGCAACCCCATTGACTGTAGCCCACCAGGCTCCTCAGCCCATGGAATTCTCCAGGCAAGAATACTGGAGTGAGTTTCCATTCCCTTCTCAAGGAGATCTTTCTGACCCAGGGATTGAAACCAGGTCTCCTGCATTGCAGGCAGATTGTTTACCATATGACCCACTTGGGACCTGATTCCAAATGTGATACTTCTATCTAGATTTATAACAGTGGTCTTTCTAAGAGTGTTTATTTACTTATATCTACCTTATGGTAGGGACCCATCAGAACCAGAAGAGATTACGAGGAAGTGGCAAGAATACATAGAAAAACGGTGCAATAAATGTCTTAATGACCCAGATAATCCTGGTGGTGTGATTACTCACCTAGAGCCAGACATCCTGGAGTGTGAAGTCAAATGAGCCTTAGGAAGCATTACTACAAACAGAGCCAGTGGAGGTGATGGAATTCCAGCTGAGCTGTTTTAAATTCTAAAAGATGATGCTGTGAGAGTGCTGCACTCAATATGCCACCAAATTTGGAAATCTCAGCTGTGGCCACAAGACTGAAAAATTTCAGTTTTCATTCCAGTGATAAACACTGTGATGCCAAACAATGTTCAAATTATGACAAAATAGCACTTATTTCACATGCTAGCAAGGTTATGCTCAAAATCTTTCAAACTAGGCTCCCATAGAATGTGAATGAAGATCTTCCAAATGTTCAAGTTGGCTTTAGAAAAGACAGAGAAACCAAAAATCAAATTACCAACACCCACTGAATCAGAGAAAGCAAGATAATTTCAGGAAAGCATCTGTTTCTGCTTCAGTGACTACGCTAAAGCTTTTGAAAGCATGGATCAAAACAAAATGTGGAAAACTCTTAAAGAGATGGAAATACTAGACTACCTTACTTGCCTCCCAAGGAAGCTGTATGAATATCAAGACAATGTTTAGAACCAGACATGGAAAAGCAGAGTGGTTCAAAATTGGGAAAGGAGAACATCAAAGGTGCATATTGTCACATTGCTTACCTATATCATGCAAAAGGCCAGGCTAGATGAATCGCAAGCTGGAATCAAGATTGCTGGGAGAAATATCATTAACCTCAGATATGCAGATGATACCACCCTAATGGCAGATGATGTCACCCTGATGGCAGAAAGTAAACAGTAAATAAAGAGCCTCTTGATGAAGGTGAAAGAGGAGAGTGAAAAATCTGGCTTAAAGCTCAACATTCAAAAGACTAAAATCATGGCATCCAGTCCCATCACTTCATGTAAAACAGATGGGGAAACAATGGAAACAGTGAGAGACTTTATTTTCTTGGTCTCTAAAACCACTGTAGATGGTGATTTTAGCCATGAAATTAAAAGAAACTTGCTCCTTGGAATAAAATCTATGAAAAACATACAGTATTTAAAAGAAGAAAATCACTTTTCTGACAAAGGTCCATATAGTCAAACCTATAGTTTTTCCAGTAGTCATGTACTGATGTGAGAAATAGGCCCTAAAGATGGCTGACTGACGAAGAATTGATGCTTTTGAACTGCGACATTGGAGAAGACTCTTGAGAGTCCCATGGACAGGAAGGAGACCAAACCAATCCGCCCTAAATGAAAGCAACCCTGAATATTCATTGGAAGGACTAATGATGAAGCTCTAAACTTTGGCCACCTGATGTGAAGAGCCAATTCATTGATAAAGATCCTGGTGCTTGGAAAGATTGAAGGCATGAAGAGAAGCAACGACAGAGGATGAGATGGTTGGGTGCTATCACCATCTCAATGGACATGAGCAAACAGAGTTTGAGCAAACTCTGGGAGATAATGAAGAACAAACCTAGACAGTGTATTAAAAAGCAGAGACATTAGTTTGCCAATAAAGGCCCTTGTAAAGCTATGCTTTTTCCAGTAGTCATGTATGAATGTGAGAGCTGGACAATAAAAAAGGCTGTGCACAGAATTGATGCCCGCAAACTGTGGTGTTGAAGAAGACTCTTGAGAATCCCTTGGACAGCAAGGCCATCAAACCAGTCAATCCTAAAGGAAATCAACCCTGGATATTCATCGGAAGGACTGATGCTGAAGCTGAAGGTCCAATAATTCGGTCAGCTGATTAGAAGAATCAAACTATTAGAAAATACCCTGATGCTGTGCAAGATTGAAGACAGGAGGAGAAGGTGATGACAGAGAATGAGATAGATGGATGGTATCAGGGACTCAATGGACATGAGTTTGAGCAAACTCCAGGAGATGGTGAAAGACAGGGAAGCCTGGAGTGCTGTAGTCCATGGGATCTTAAAGAGTCAGACATGACTTAGTAACTGAACAACAACCTTATATTTAGTATGCATATAATTACAGTCAGAAGATCTTCAATTTTCTTAGTCAAGAAATATTCACTTGGGGACTTGCCTAAATCTTACCCTGTTTTTGTTGTGGTGTTTAGTTGCTATGTTGTGTCTGACTCTTTTGAACCCATGGACTGTAGCCCACCAGGTTCTTCTGTCCATGAGATTTCTCAATACTGGATTAGGTTGCAGTTTCCTTCTCCAGGGGATCGTTCCATCCCAGGAATCAAACCTGTCTCCTGCACTGGCAGGTGGATGCTTTACCATTGAGCCACCAGTGAAGCCCAAACCCTATCCGAATAGAACCTGACTGCTACTTGGCTTCTGCTTAATCACACAAACACTACTCCCATTAAAAGCTTCCATTAGCCTTGAAGAGAAGAAATTATTGCCTTATTTTTAAGACTTCCAAGATGAATTGATATAAAACACAAGATGAATAATAAGTATTTCCTGTCACTCATAAATAAATTAGACTCAAAAATAGGAAGAGTGAGAAAATGTTCATTACTCTTGAGTAAGTGTGGCTACAAGCATTTTGTGAACAACCACCCATAATTATAATGAAAAAATATGTCTTCATGTGACTCTAGGTGTTGGAAAACAATATATATCCAAAACTCCCATACCAGCAACATATTAAACACGGGAATTTCTTCCATGCCATGGAAATTTTCCTCTGGATTTGTTTATATATTTTCATAACTGTAAATCATATTAATTCAGATGAAAAAAATAAAGATTCCTAATTTTTTATTACATTTTGTTAACAAAATGTCTCTGTATTTTATGAGTTTTCAGTATCTTAATTTTAAAAAGTAACGAATCACCAGTCCAGGTTCCATGAATGATACTGAATGCTTGGGGCTGGCACACTGAGATGACCCAGAGGGATGGTACGAGCAGGGAGGAGAGAGGGGGGTTCAGGATGGTGAACATGTGTATACCTGTGGTGGATTCATGTTGATGTATAGCAAAACCAATACAATATTGTAAGTAATTAACCTCCAATTAAAATAAATTAAATAAAATAAAGTAGGATGGTAGAGTATTCAGTAGGATTAGTTCATGTGCTAAGTTGTGTCTGACTCTTTGAGATCCCATAGACTGCAGCACGCCAGGCCTCCTTGTCCATCACCAACACCTGGAGTTTACTCAGACTCATGTCCATTGAATCGGTGATGCCATCCAACCGTCTCATTCTCTATTGTTCCTCTCCTCCCGCCTTCAATCTTTCCCAGCATCAAGGTCTTTTCCAGTGAGTCAGTTAATCACATCAGGTGGCCAAAGTATTGGAGTTTCAGTCTCAGGATCCGTCCTTCCAATGAATATTCAAGACTGATTTCTTTAGGATGCACAGCTTTGATCTCCTTGCAATCCAAGGGACTCTAAAGAGTGTTCTAGAACACCACAGTTCAAAAGCATCAATCTTTTGGCACTCAGCTTTCTTTATAGTCCAAATCTCACATCCATACATGACTGCTGGAAAAATCATAGCTTTGACTATATGGTCCTTTGTTGGTAAAGTAATGTATCTGCTTTATAATATGTTGTCTATCTGGGTCACATCTTTTCTTCCAAGGAGCAAGCGTCTTTTAATTTCATGGCTGCAGTCACCATCTGCAGTGATTTTGGAGCCGAAGAAAATACAGTCTATCACTGTTTCCATTGTTTCCCCATCTATGTGCCATGAACTGATGGACCAGAGGCCATTGTCTTAGTTTTATGAATGTTGAGCTTTAAGCCAACATTTTCACTCTCCTCTTTCACTTTCATCAAGAGGCTCTTTAGTTCTGCACTTTCTGCCACAAGGCTGGTTTTATCTGCATTTCTGAGGTGATTATTATTTCTCCTGGCAATCTTGATTCCAGCTTGCGCTTCATCCACCCGAGCATTTCTCATGGTGTACTCTGCATATAAGTTAAATAAGCAGGGTGACAATATACAGCCTTGACGTACTACTTCTCCTATTTGGAACCAGTCTGTTGTTCCATGTCCAATTCAAACTGTTGCTTCCTGACCTGCATGCAGATTTCTCAAGAGGCAAGTAAGGTGGTCTGGTATTCCCATCTATTTAAGAATTTTCCACACTATGTTAGGTCCACACAGTCAAATACTTTGGCATATTAAATAAACCAGAAGTGGATGTTTTTCTGGAACTCTCTTGCTTTTTCAATGATTCACTGGATGTTGGTAATTTGACCTCTGGTTCCTCTGCCTTATCTAAATCTAGCTTGAACATCTGGAAGGTCACAATTCATGTACTGTTGAAGCCTGGCTTGGAGAATTTTGAGCACTATTTACTAGCATGTGAGATGTGGTCAATTGTGCAGTAGCTTGAACATTCTTTGGCATTACCTTTGTTTGGGATTGAAATGAAAACTGACCTTTTCCAGTCCTGTGGCCACTGCTGAGTTTTCCAAATTTGTTGGCATATTGAGTGCAGCACTTTCAGAACATCATCCTTTAGGATATGAAACAGCTCAACTGGAATTCCATCACCTCCATTAGCTTTGTTCATAGTGATGCTTCCTAAGGCCCACTTGACTTTGCATTCCAGAATGTCTGGCTCTAGGAGAGTGATCACACCATCATGATTATCTGGCTCATATAGATCTCTTTTTGTATAGTTTTTCTGTGTATTTTTGCCGCCTCTTCTTAACATCTTCTGCTTCTGTTAGGTCCATACAATTTCTGTCCTTTATTGAGCTCATGTTTGCATGAAACATTCCCTTGGTATTTCTAATTTTCTTAAAAAGAATTCTAGTCGTTCCCATTCTATTATTTTCCTCCTTTTCTTTGCACTGATCACTTAGAAATTATTTCTTAGCTCTCCTTGCTATTCTCTGGCTCTGCATCCAAATGAATATATCTTTCCTTTCCTCCTGTTCTTTCACTTCTCTTCGTTTCATAGCTATCTGTAAAACCTCCTCAGACAACTTTTTGCCTTTTTGCATTTCTTTTTCTTGGAGATGGTCTTGATCACTTCCTGCTGTACAATACCACGAACCTCTGTCCATAGTTTTTGAGACACTTTGTCTATCAGATCTAATCCCTTGAATATATTTCTCACTTCCATTGTATAATCGGAACGGATTTGATTTGGGTCATACCTAAATGGTCTAGTGGTTTTTCCTACCTTCTTCAATTTAAGTCTGATTTTGGCAATAAACAGTTCATGATCTGAGTCACAGTCAGCTCTGGTTTTTGTTTTTGCTGATTTTACAGACCTTCTCCATCTTTGGCTGCAAAGAATATAATCAATTTGATTTCAGTATTGACCATCTAGTGATATCCATGTGTAGTCTTCTCTTGTGTTGTTGGAAGAGGGTGTTTGCTATGACCAGTGCACTCTCTTGGCAAAACTCTATTAACCTTTGCTCTGTTTCATTCTGTACTCCAAAGCCAAATTTGCCTGTTACTCCAGGTGTTTCTTGACTTCCTACTTTTGCATTCCAGTTCCCTATAATGAAAAATGCATCTTTTGGGGGGTGCTAGTTCTAGAAGGTCCTTATAGGTCTTCATAGAACCATTCAACTTCAGCTTCTTCATGCACTGGTCAGAGCACAGACTTGGATTACTATGATATTGAATTGTTTGCCTTGGAAATGAACAGACATCATTTTGTCATTTTTGAGATTGCATCTGAGTACTATATTTCAGACTCTTTTGTTGACTATGATGGCTACTCCATTTCTTCTAAGGGATTCTTGCCCAGGGTAGTAGATATAATGCTTACCTGAGTTAAATTCACCCATTCCAACCCATTTTATATAGCTGATTCCTAAATTGTCAATGTTCACTCTTGCAATCTCCTGTTTGACCATTTCCTGTTTGTCTTGATTCATAGACCTAGCATTCCAGGTTCCTGTGCAATATTGCTCTTTAGGTAGGATATTATTTAGCTGCAATAAGCCAAAAAATTAATATATTTCTCAAGCTCATTATTTTGACTTTTATATTTTTCACTTAGACTGTCCATACATACAGTCTGGCACAAAACTCTTCAACTTGAGTAAACAGTCCTTAATTGTATTGTGTGGGCTTCTCAGGTGCTTCAGTGGTGGGGTGTATACCTGCCAATGCAAGAGATACAGGTTCAATCCCTGGGTTGGGAAGATCCCCTGGGGATGGAGATGGCAGTTTTCCAGGCACTTTTGCCTGGAAAATCCCACAAACAGAAAAGCCTGGCAAGCTTTAGTCCATGGTGTCACAAAGAGGCAAGCATGACTTAGTGACTAAACAGCAAGTGTAGCTTGTGCAGTTTATTCAATATGTGGTTTTTCTTTTATGTCTTCACATTTTTTCTCTTTGGCATTTCCACCTGGGGATTTCCAAGTATGAAACTGTGCCCTTATTTGTTGTCATAATTTCCTAATTCTACACTTTCACTATGACCACTCAATTATACAGCAATTCAGAACCACAGAAAAGATCTAAAATGATCATGAATAAATTCATTTTATGCAACTGTGACTAGGCATTTAGAAACATTATAGCTTTTAAATTAACATTTAGTTACTTTCCTTAAACTTACAGCCCTTAGCATCCTTAAACAATCCTTAGCCTAGGTGGCAGAAGACATCCAAATTTCCACAATTCTGCTACTTTCATTCTTCACAGATTCTCTAACAGCACTATTTATGGAGAAGATAGAAAATATCTAAAGTTCTGTAAGTTCTAAATTCTTTATTGTTTTGTGTTTCTGGTCTTCTTCAGAAAACATTTTTAAAATGATTATGCATTCTCTTTCTACACCTGGCAATCATCTATCTGAGATGCAAAGTATCATACCTGAACCTTGGTTTTTGTCACCTTTTAAAAATTTGCCTATTTGAAGTCCTTGAATCTAATTTTTATCTATTTTTCCAAATAATTTCCTATACATTGCAAGAATGATTTTCAGAAACATTAGCTTACAATCTTCTATATCAATGAACTCTCTGTGTTGCTGCTGCTGCTAAGTTGCTTCAGTCGTGTCTGACTCTGTATGACCCCATAGACAGCAGCCCACCAGGCTCCATCATCCCTGGGATTCTCCAGGAAGAACACTGGAGTGGGTTGCCATTTCCTTCTCCAATGCATGAAAGTGAAAAGTGAAAGTGAAGTTGTTCAGTTGTGTCTGACTCTTAGAGACCCCATGGACTGCAGCCTACCAGGCTCCTCCATCCCTGGGATTTTCCAGGCAAGAGTACTAGAGTGGGTTGCCATTGACTTCTCCAGAAACCTCTATAGCAATATTGTAAATCTGATATTCTAAAATATACTTCTTATAAAACATGTAACAATGTCATAAAAAATACTATAACTATGCTTTTAGTGTGTGGATGACCCAGCGAAATGATAACTCTTCTAAAGCCAGAGGATTTATAGGAGAATATGACTAGAAAGGTCAGCAGGCATCAGAGTTATTAATATTTCACCAATACCTTAGAGCTTCAATTTTTTTTAATCACATCATGAACCTAAAGTTAATTAAAAAAAAATTTGTGGGTCTAAGATCAGATGTTTAATGCACTCAGACAAAGAAGAAAACAAATAATGACAATATTTCTACCACAGGCTTATGCAGCTCTGTCAGATATCAATCTGAATATTTAGGAGAAATATTATAAATGTTTCTTCTAACAATTTGAATAATGGCTGCATTAGTGTGAGGTTGGAATTAACTCTATTGTTATGTTCTGAAAACAAAACATAACAGGAATCTATAAATTAAATTAGGCCTGTATAAACAGAAATTCACTGCTAAAATGGTAACTCAGCAAACTTACTTTCAAATATGCAAAAAACAAACAAACAAACAACCACCCACAGTTTTAGAAAGATTAGAACTGGAGGAAAATTTAAGCCCAAAGCTCATTTATGTCACTTCTGAAACATATATTTTGATAAGAAAAGTCAGTCTTTTACAAAAGGAAAAACTGAAAAGTAAGGCAAAGGCCTGTACATAATAATAAAACATGAATAAATTAATCCAAATATCAATCATATAATGTAATAACTATAATACATTATATTATTATATATCAATGCTATATTACTGTATCACTTATCGGTTTCTGCCTATCTTATCACTGAAAAGTTTACCAACCTGAAACAATAATAATGAATTTTTATCTCACACTCTTCGTGGGACAGTAACTTAAGGGTGATATAGTTGGGCAGCTATGATAGCCTCTCTCGTGAGATTGCAGTCAGATGTTGGCTGGGGCTACAGTCTTCAAAAGATTTATCTCTAAGTTTGTTTTTTTTTTCCCCATTATTAACAAGCTTCTTTTTTTCCTGCGGGTCTCTCCACTGTGCCTCATGAACATCCCCATGGCATGATTGCTGGCTGCTCCCACGATAAGAAATCTGGAGATCAAGGCAGAGACTGAAATCCTTTTTATATCCTAGCCCTGGAAATCACACCCAGTTACATTCATAGTTTTCTTTTGATCAAAGAACAATAAATGAAGTCCTTAAAATTACACTGATTTTAAGAAGACTCAAGATTATGAAAATAGTCTTTCCCAGGTCACACAAAATTCATCGGGGTCTTATACATTTTTGGAAAAGCTTATTTGAAATACATTGAACTTCCACTAAGACAGTAAAGAATATTTGAGACATCCCTGGAGAAATAGAACACGAGCAGAAAACTGTTCTAACTCATATCAATTGCACTAATGGGACTCTTGTGGAATTCATAAATTGTTCTATGAAACTGATAGAGAATTGATAAACAGACTCACTCATGAGTGAAAACTTGATCCATAACAAAATTGACATTGCAGGATAGTGGGGAGATAATTTGTCAAACTGTGATTATATGTAATAAAGAATAAAAACCTGAATTGTTGCTTCTCACACCAGAGAAAAATCAGTTTCAGGAAGAATGAAGATTTATTTGTGAAAGATAAAATTTTAGAGTTTTTTAAAATTATAATATAGGAAAATGTTTGTATTAGTTTTACTCAGAGATGTTCTCAAGCAAAGTATAAAAAGTAAAAAAGTATTAAAGAGACAGGTGATAGACATTTGCAACATTGAAAGCAATAATATTTACTCTTCAGAGGCTTCCATAAAGAGAAGAAAAGAACAAAACAAGCTGGAAGTTTGCCATTCGTGCAGCTAAATTATTAGTATCTATATTAGACAAATGGAGAAGGTAATGGCAACCCACTCCAGTACACTTACCTGGAAAATCCCATGCGCGGAGGAGCCTTATGTGCTGCAGTCCATGCGGTCACTACGAGTCAGACACGACTGAGCAACTTCACTTTCATTTTTCACTTTCATGCATTGGAGAAGGAAATGACAACCCACTCCAGTGTTCTTGCCTAGAGAATCCTAGGGACAGGGGAGCCTGGTGGGCTGTCGTCTATGGGGCCGCACAGAGTCAGACACAACTGAAGCGACTTAGCAACAACAGCAGCAGCATATTACACAAATCATTAGTATCTATATGAGAAACTGTAAATTAACAAGAAAATGACAACTTAATAGTAAAATGAGCAAAATAAATTATTGCATGACAGAATAAATAATAGAAAATGAAATTAATGAGAAATTATCAATCTGGTTCATGAAATGGAAATACTTATATAAACTACAATAAAATACAGTTCAGCACATACAATTTACTCATGGGTGATAATAGTATAACTTTAGAAAGCAAATTAATTTTATTTGGCTAAGTTGAAAATATTCATGCTCCATTCACTTGGCACCATAGTTCAAGAGTTAAATCTTCTAGCTAAGAGTTTTCTTCATTTGTACTCCAGAAAAGATGTATATACATAAGGAAACTTACAAGAAGAAAAAACCTTTGCATGTTCAATTATAGTGTGGTTTTGCCTGGACAAATTTCATTGAGTGAATAAATTATAGCTTACAGGAAATATATTCACTGGCTGACTAGAATATTTTATTTTACTGAATCCTACCAGTGCCTTACTTCTTGCAGAGTGGTCCCTAGATCAGCACCTTCAGTCTCTGCATTACTTGGCTATTTGTTACAAATTTCGATTTTAGGGCCTTATCCTATAAAATTAAGATCTGTGTTTTATCAAGATATTCTGGATTCATATTCACATTTTGCACAGTTTGAAAAACTTTGCCAGACCTGTGGATATGGGCAAATTATCCACCACAGTTTCTTAAATCTATCTAGTAAGATAAACTTCTCCTTTTTAAAATTCCAAGCTCCTAGAAATATATTTACATGAAAGAATTTGGCTTCTTATGTAGAAGATACTGTAAAGACAAACCAGTCTAATATATTTGGAAGTCTTTTGTTGCTATTAAGCCTTACTCATTTTTTTAATGAGTTAGCTTGTTGAGAATCTGTTTCATAAGAGTAAGTCTCATGTGCTTCTCTTTCTTTGGGCAACGAAAAAAATCAATTACTGAATGTGGGAAATTTGAGAAAAATCCCTAGGCTAGTGTTTCTCATCATCTGACTCAAATGAGGTACTAGTTCAAATGCAGATTCCTAAACCACACGTGATATAACGAAACTGAATTTTGCCACTAGACTTCTAACATCTATGTTTCTAAGAAGTTACACATTCTAAAGACTGTAAAACATTGAAATATTTCCTTGATTAACTCATCAAGAAGCAAGTGCTGTACATTTTTTTAGCATGATATTTCTCTCAGCTTTTAATTGTAAATTTCCTTATCAAAATTGCTAAAGAACTGTAAGGAAATAATGCTCACAGCTCCCTGGTCCAAGAATATTTCAGATTTTGAAGTCCTCTACTTCACCTTATATTTCCCATTGTTGAACTTAATCTTTATAAATTTCATAAACTGAAACCTAGATATACACTTGCCTCTATGTATGAAAACAATGAATAAATAGTTATATTAGCAGGAGTTGGTGATGGACAGGAAGGCCTGGCATGCTGTGATTCATGAGGTTGCAAAGAGTTGGACACAACTGAGTGACTGAACTGAAATAAATTTTATGTTTATCAAGTATAATTATGTTTATCAAGTATAATTCCACTTCATCAATATTTGCATAGACTCATGTAGATAGCATGGCTTTTATCATGTTTTTATTATCAACAATTTTACTTTAATAAACAGTTTTCTTAATAGAGCAGTTAATGTGTCATATACTATTAGAATGTCATAAAGAAAGAAATCAAAGGAGAAAAGGAAAGATATAAGCATCTGAATTCAGAGTTCCAAAGAATAGCAAGAAGAGATAAGAAAGCCTTCTTCAGCAATCAATGCAAAGAAATAGAGGAAAATGACAGAATGGGAAAGACTAGAGAACTCTTCAAGAACATTAGAGATACCTAGGGAACATTTCATGCAAAGACGGGCTCGATAAAAGACCTAACAGAAGCAGAAGATATTAAGAAGATATATATTCAAGCTGGTTTTAGAAAAGACAGAGGAACCAGAGATCAAATTGCCAACATCTGCTGGATCATGGAAAAAGCAAGAGAGTTCCAGAAAAACATTTATTTCTGCTTTATTGACTATGCCAAAGCTTTTGACTGTGTGGATCACAGTAAACTGTGGATGATTCTGAAAGAGATGGGAATACCAGACCACCTAACCTGCCTCTTGAGAAATCTGTATGCAGGCCAGGAAGCAACAGTTAGAACTGGACATGGAACAACAGACTCCTTCCAAATAGGAAAAGGAGTGCCTCAAGGCTGTATATTGTCACCCTGCTTATTTAACTTATATGCAGAGTACATCATGAGAAATGCTGGACTGGAAGAAACACTAGCTGGAATCAAGATTGTCAGGAGAAATATCAATCACCATAGATACACAGATGACATCACCTGTATGGCAGAAAGTGAAGAGGAGCTAAAAAGCCTCTTGATGAAAGTGAAAGAGGAGAGTGAAAAGTTGGCTTAAAGCTCAACATTCAAAAAATAAAGTTCATGGCATCTGGTCTCATCACTTCATGGGAAGTAGATGGGGAAACAGTGTCAGACTTTATTTTTGGGGGCTCCAAAATCCCTTCAGATGGTGACTGCAGCCATGAAATTAAAAGACACTTACTCCTCAGAAGAAAAATTATGACCAACCTAGATAATATATTCAAAAGCAGAGACATTACTTTGCCGACTAAGGTACGTCTAGTCAAGGCTTTGGTTTTTTCTGTGGTCATGTATGGATGTGAGAGTTGGACTGTGAAGAAGGCTGAGTGCTGAAGAATTGATGCTTTTGAACTGTGGTTTTGGAGAAGACTCTTGAGAGTCCCTTGGACTGCAAGGAGATCCAACCACTCCATTCTGAAGGAGATCAGCCCTGGGTGTTCTTTGGAAGGAATGATGCTAAAGCTGAAGCTCCAGTACTTTGGCCACCTCATGCGAAGAGTTGACTCATTGGAAAAGACTCTGATGCTGGGAGGGATTGAGGGAAGGAGGAGAAGGGGGCGACAGAGGACGAGATGTCTGGATGGCATCACGGACTCGATGGACATGAGTCTGAGTGAGCTCCAGGAGATGGTGATGGACAGGGAGGCCTGGCGTGCTGCGATTCATGGGGTTGCAAAGAGTCAGACATGACTGAGTGAACTAAGCTGAGAGAAAGAAAATTGGCAAGTCTTTAAACTTAAAAATAAGAAGTTCCTACATTGGAGCAATAATAAAAAATGATTCTAACAGCAGCTATTGATGAGTGATACTATTTCATATTCTTTTAGTATTGAACATCAGTTATTGAAAAAATCGCCAAATATATTAATATTCATCTTTGCAATGAGATTTATGTAGCTAACATTCTATAATAATTTTTTGAAAATTACAATATTTGAGAAATTCCTAGTAGCATATTTAGTTAGTTAAGTCGCTCAGTCATGTCCAACTCTTTGCGACCCCATGGACTGTAGCCCATCAGGCTCCTCCGTCCATGGGATTCTCCAGGCAAGAATACTGGAGTGGGTTACGATTTCCTTCTCCAGGGGATCTTCCTGACCCAGGGTTTGAACCCAGGTCTCCCATATTAGAGGCAGACGCTTTAACTTCTGATCCACCAGGGAAGCCCCTCGTAGCATAGGCAAATAAAAATTAACAGTATTAGATTATCAACAGGGGCATATTCATCTATCTATTTAAAAAAATAAGTAATGCACCTACAGTAAAACCTTCCTGACCTGCAGCTATTTAAATGACTGAATCTGCATCTTAGATAAAGGAAAATAACTAAAAGAATCAATAAAGTTAGAAAAGCCAAAGTCAACGGAGAAATAATTTGTTATTTTAGAGCCCAAGTTACCAGTTATCATTATGGTAAGAACATTTAAACATTTGTTGAAAATTATTGAAGCCTAAGTTCTCTATTTAATATAATTGACATGTTTATTAGTACGCTTGAAAATCAAAGTCAATTGAGAAAAGGAAACAACAGCTTAATTACAAAGTGTTCCATCATTGTTATCCATATTAATCTTGAATAATCAGCCCACTAGTAAAACATCCTTTTGCTTAACCTCAGTTTTTCTGTATTCCAGAAAACCTTATTTGTTTATGCTGATGATTTTAGAATAAATTGCCCTAGAGATATTACTACCACTGTTATTGCATCACTGTGAAGGAAATAAAATTTTCTATATGGAATCCTGTTATAAAAATTATTGTATCAGTAAAAAATTAAACATTTCTTTATGCAGTTAAACTGATAAGGATTATTTATGCTTAAAAATCCATTTTAGATATCAGTCATCTAGATGATTGTTGAATGTAGACCCTTTTTGTCTTACAATCTAGAGAAGAGTCCATGTTAATGGCAATGGCTCATCTTCAATTTACATCATTTGTGTTCTATTTCATTTGTTTTGTTACTGTTTCTGCCTCTTGATGTCATCAACAACAATTTGTTTTTTGAGCCATTCAAAAACAGCTTCTAATTCAGAAGTCAAATTATGTGTGCACTGATGTATTTTGCCTTCATTTCTTGTATTCCATATAATAAGATTCGAGTTTGCCCTATGTTAAATGTATAAACAGGAGTAAGTTATTTTATTAGATACTAATTAAAGGTCATATTTGTATAAGTATATAAGCCACAATCTACAGCCCTTCAATACCACTTGGAAAAGGAAATGGCAACCCACTCCAGTACTCTTGCCTAGAAAATCCCATGAATGGAGGAGCCTGGTGCAGACTACTGTTCATGGGGTCACAAAGAGTCGGACAAAACTGAACGACTTCATTTTCACTTTCGATGCCACTATCCTCAATCATGTCTAAGTTAAATTTTAAAATGTAATTGCTTTCACTTTGAATTCTTCTTGAGTAACAATTTTTAGGATAAAGTGTTAGTCTTTAACTCAGTGTCTTTCCAAGGAACCTGGAGATAACAAATGTAGCCTCAAATTTAAACCACAATAAATAAAAGAAGAATAGTTAAGAAAAAATGGACTCTAAAATAACAACTTAGAAATATTGTTAAATGCATGGTTGCTAAAAGCTAATATTGCTAAAATGAACATGGGATAGGTAGTTCATAGTATGGTGTAGAGATGTGATATTTTTGTGTAAATTTCAAATTTTAGAAACCAGATTATTTAAGGAATTTATTTTTTATAGAGTAAGCAATCTATTAAAAGGATAAATAATAGTTGATTTGGCTATATTGGTTTGGCTAAAACTTAGAAAGGATACATATTGTATAACAAAAGATAAACTCTGTTATCATTCAATGGTTCCAGCCCCAACACTAAAGCATAGTAGTTTGTTCATGTGTGCATGTGTGTGTATCACTCCAGAAATTGCCCATGCTTATATAAGCATATTTACATATATTCACGTTTTTTAAAGAATTGGAAGCTCATTGCACATATTCTTCTTTATCTAGCTATTTTCATATACAGTACATATCCATCAGGATATATAGTACTAGCTCGCTTCTGCTAACTCATTACTCTAAAGCTGAGTTATGTATGTCCTCTGTATGTATGTTTCACAATTTATTTATTCTCCTCCTAATGAGTGCTGATGACTTGCCTTCTGCTTTCCTAATTGCATCAGTCAGAAAAATATGAAATGATAATGCAATAGTGGTATTCTGACTTAATGGATGCCCTTCTAAAATTTCACCATTAAGCAAACTGATGGGTTTTTATTCATACAAACCTATCATCATGATAAAGCAGTTTCTATCTTTTCATCTGTTAATTTTTTGCTTCTAATTTTGCTAGTTTTATTTATCTCTTTTTGTTTGTTTTATTGTGTTTCCCTTGTGAATATGAGTTTTTAGCCATAATGGCTACTAAGTTTTATGAAACGCCTTACTTGGAATTATGGAGATAATCTTTTTTTTCTTCTTTGACTTCTTAATATCATGATTTATGCTTATAGAATTCCTAATATTCTACTCAGATATGCAGATGACACCACCCTTATGGCAGAAAGTGAAGAGGAGCTAAAGAGCCTCTTGATGAAAGTGAAAGAGGAGAGTGAAAAGGTTGACTTAAATCTCAACATTCAGAAAACTAAGATCCTGGCTTCTGGTCACATCACTTCATGGGAAGTAGATGGGGAAACAGTGGGAGCAGTGTCAGACTTTATTTGAGGGGGCTCCAAACCACTGCAGATGGTGATTATAGCCATGAAATTAAAAGATGCTTACTCCTTGGAAGGAAAGTTATGACCGACCTAGATAGCATATTCAAAAGCAGAGACATTACTTGGCCAACAAAGGTCCATCTAGTCAAGGCTATGGTTTTTCCAGTGGTCATGTATAGATGTGAGAGTTGGACTGTGAAGAAAGCTAAGCACCAAAGAATTATTGCTTTTGAACCGTGGTGTTGGAGAAGACGCATGAGAATCCCTTGGACTGCAAGGAGATCCAACCAGTCCATTCTAAAGGAGATCAGTCCTGGGTGTTCATTGAAAGGACTGATGCTAAAGCTGAAACTCCAATACTTTTGTCACTTCATGCAAAGAGTTGACCCATTGGAAATGATTCTGGTGCTGGGAGGGATTGGGGGCAGGAGGAGAATGGGACAACAGAGGATGAGATGGCTGGATGGCATCACCGACTTGATAGACGTGAGTTTAAGTAAACTCCGGGAGTTGGTGATGGACAGGGAGGTCTGGCGTGCTGCGATTCATGGGGTTGCAAAGAGTCAGACAAAATTGAGGGACTGAACTGAACTGAATATGCTGCTATTTTCCAAATCTAGATTGAATCATATAAGTCAGAATATTGATATGCTACAGGATTTTGTTTTCTATTTGTTAAGAAGTTTGGCAAAATATATATGAATGTTTTGAGTTCTAGGATTTTTTTTGTTTGTTTTTCCTTATTATTTAATTAATGCCAAATAAAAATTTATTCAGCTTTATTAGGATACAAATGTTTCCACCTTTTGACTTATTTTGATTTTTCTTGTCTGCTTTTGTGTGTTCTTTAATTGGAGAATATTTGCTTTAGAATTTTGTGTTGATTTCTCACATACAACAACATGAATCAGCTCTAAGTATATACATATACCCTCCTATTTAGCTTCCCTCCCATTTCACCCCATCCCACCCTTCTAAGTCATCAAAGAGCATCAAGTTGAGCTCCCAGTGTTATACAGCAACTTCCTACCAGCTATATATTGTACATGTAGTGGTGTATATATGTGAATGCTATTCTCTCAATTGGTCCCACCCTCTCCTTCCCCTGCTGTGTGCGCAAGTCTGTTCTCTATGTCTGCATCTCTATCCCTGCCCTGTAATTAAGTTCATCAGTACCATTTTCTAGATTCCATATCTTTGTGTTAATATGCAATATTTGTTTTTCTCTTTTATCTCATGTTACTCTATATGACAGACTCTAGGTTCATCCACCTCACTACCACTGACTCAGTTCCATTCCTTTTTATGGCTGAGTAATATTCTTTTGTATATATGTATCAAATCTTCATCCAATTATCTTTTAATGGACATCTAGGATGCTCCCATATCTTGGCTACCGTAAATAGTTCTTCTAAGAATATTGGGGTACATTTGTCTTATTGAATCATGGTTTTCTCAGGGTATATGTCCAGTTATGGGATTGCTGGCTCAAATGGTAGTTTTATTCCTGGTTTTTTAAGGAATATCTATACCATTCTATATAGTAAGTGTATCTATTTACATTCCTACGAACTATTCAGGAGTATTCCTTTTTCTCCACATCCTTTCCAGCATTTATTGTTTGTAGATTTTTTGATGATGGTAATCCTGACAGGTGTGAGATTATACCTTATTGTAGCTTTTATTTGCATTTCTCTATTAATGAGCATCTTTTAATGTTTATTAGCTATAAAGAATGGAGAAGGCAATGGCACCCCACTCTTGTACTATTGCCTGGAAAATCCCACGGATGGAGGAACCTGGTAGACTGCAGTCCATGACGTCGCTAAGAGTCAGACACAACTGAGCGACTTCAGTTTGACATTTCACTTTCATGCATTGGAGAAGGAAATGGCAACCCACTCCAGTATTCTTGCCTGGAGAATCCTAGGGATGGGGGATCCTGGTGGGCTGCCGTCTATGGGGTAGCACAGAGTTGGACATGACTGAGGTGACTTAGCAGCAGCAGCAGCAGCCTAAGCTATAAAGGAAGAATATTGTATTTATTTGGAAAAATATGTGTTGAGGTATTCCATCCATTTTTTAATATAAATTTATTTATTTTAATTGGAGGTTAATTACTTTACAATATTGTATTGGTTTTGCCATACATCAACATGAATCCGCCACAGGTATACACGTGTTCCCCATCCTGAACCCCCCTCCCTCCTCCCTCCCCGTATCATCCCTAACCCATTTTTTTAAATTGGATTGTTTGTCTTCCTGATATTGAGCTACATGAGTTGCTTATGTATCTTGGAGATTAACCCTTTGTCAGTTGCTTTATTTGCAATTATTTTCTCCCATTCCAAGTGTCATCTTTTCACAGAAATCTTTTGCATTTCTATATACTAACAATGAAAAAGTCAGAAAGATAAATTAACAATTCACTTCACCACTGCAACAGAAAGAATAAACTACCTAGGAATAAATCTACCTAATTAGACAAAAGACCTATATGCAGAAAACTATTATACTGATGAAAGATATCAAAGACAGCACAAACAGATGGAGAGCTTTACCATTCTTCCATTGAATTGGAAGAATGCTTTTGCTAAAATGACTATACTATCAATTCAAATAAGCATCTATGAAATTGGCAATGGTATTTTTCACAGAACTAGAACAAAACTTTTTTACAATTTGTATAAAACACAAAAGACCACGAATACACAAAGGAATTTTGATAAAGAAAAATAAGCTAGAGGAATTAACTTTCCTGACTTCAGAATATACTACAAAGCTACAATCATCAAGACAGTATAGTACTTGCACAAAAACAGAAATATAGATCAATAGAACAAGATAGAAAGCCAGTTATAAACTCATGCACCTATGGGCACTTCTTTTTTGTGTGGTACATTTATTTTTTTTTAATTTAAATTTGTTTGTTTTATTTGGAGGCTAATTACTTTACAATATTGTATTGGTTTTGCCATACATCAACATGAATCAGCCATGGGTTTTGGACTCTGTGGGAGAGGGAGAGGGTGGGATTATTTGGGAGAATGGCACTTCATTTTGACAAAGGGGACAAGCATATACAATGGAGAAAAGACACCCTCTTCAGTAAGTGGTGTTAGGAAAACTGGACAGTTACATGTAAAAGATGAAATTAAAACACTTCCTAGCATTATATGCAAAAATAAGCTCAAAACAAAGTAAAGACCTAAATGTAAGGCCAGACACTATAAACCTCTTTGAGGAAAATATAGACAAGACACTATTTGACAAAAATGGCAAGAAGATCCCCTTTGACTCACTTCTTAGAGTAATGGGGAAAAATAATAAAAATAAACAAATGAGCTCTAATTAAATATGAAATATTTTGCATAGCAAAGTAAACTGTAAACAAGATAGGTTTTTTTATGCTACTTTTGTAATTTTTAAGTATATTTTTGTTTTGATTTTAAAAAAAGTTTTGAATATTTTCTTGTTCTCTTTATTGGAGCATTTCAAGTAGTACTGGAACTGTGTGACTTGAGAATTTTTTAGTATTTCCTCATGAAATCATCTAGGTTGGAGACTCTACTGAGTTATGAGATACAGCAGGGCTTTTCAATAACTTTTAATATTTTTCTGTAATTGGTCTGTTTAGAATTTATATAACTCCATGATTCTGGTCTCTATCCCAAAATGCATCTTGAAATGTTCTCAATAACAAAAAAATTTTCCCCTAAGGAAAAAGCCAAACATAAATAAACAAAAACTTCAACAAAATTCCCCAGTGTATACCACAAATGATGATCTTCCTAGTATATTTTGAATAAAATATTTACTGTCAAGCACATTTAGTCTTTCATATTCTAGTTCCTGTCCTCACTTCTAGTTGCAACTTTCACCAGTCCCACCAAGTCTTCTAGTCTTAAATAAATACCTGTTAATACCAGAGGCATAATATTGGCCCATGACCTTCTGTATTTACATTCACCATTCTCTCAGGCCAAATTTAACCTTCCCCTGGCCACTTAGGAGATCTTTCTAGTTTTGTTTCTCATCCTTAGTATTTTTCTTAGCATTTATCAAAGGTTTCTGTTCATAATTATTGATTTGTATTTCTCTCTCTCATGTTTCTAGGACTAAACATAAGTAATATTTTCCTTTTTATCTTTAACACTTTGCCTTTCATACAACAGAGTAGTATTAAATGAGTATGGAATGTATAAATTCATTTGATAAATATAAGAAAACTTCATAAATTTTACAGCAAAAATAATACTTGTGATCATGTTGAAAAATATTTTTTTCTTTAATTCTACAACTATAACTTCAATTTCTAGTGTTACTTAATATTATGATTAATTTATGAAAGAGCTTTTAAAAATTGCCATTCCCAACACCCTCAATCAAATCAAGACCAATCAAACAAAATAAATCTAAGTTACTTATTTCTCAACTGCATGGAATTCTAGTCATACTTTCCATTAACCACCTGGCAATTCCATACTAACCTAAAATAAAAGACAGGCACCAGATACTATTATTTCCATTTTATAGGTCAGAAAAATAAATTTGAATAATTAAACTAGTTATGATATCTTTGTAAAGCAAAATTAAAAGTTGATACTCTTTGTTCTGAGTCTGAAACAGTGAAAATTAAAAAATAGTAGTCAACTCATCATTTTCTAATTGGTAATTTACTATTACCTTGTATTGGAAATAGCTGGTAGATTCCAATATTGCAAGATTTTATTTTAAGATTCTGAGAGGTTGTTTGGATGCCTATGGGAACAACAGAACAACAAAAATCTCGCATTTCAAGTTCTGTTTTATCTAGGGAAGTGTTAACCAGCAAACTTGTCTGAGAAAGTCAAAGAAAGGAAATATCTATTTTAGCTATCAAAACCTTCCAGAAGAGGAAATAGAAATTGTACTGAAGAAAATAAAAGTACCACTTTAAAGACAGGAAGTTTTATTATTTCCCAGCAATGATTTATTCAGTGAGATGATACAGTGAAAATGATTATCTTTTTGTTTTTTTCTTTTTTCACCTATTGACAGTGATCCATGCTCCATTTAATGGAAGAAATTTTCATTTCTCACAAAGATGCAATTTATTTTCTAAGTTAGCCTGAAGTCTCCTTTTTCTTCAGTAATTCAGCTTTATCTACATTGATTTAGGATATTGTTAATTATTTTTAATATTTATCATGCATATTTCTGTTACATATCTCTCCTTTAATTTTTTTTTCTTTTTTTTATGGGCATTTTATTTTTTTTTTAATTTTTTTTAATTTTTTTTTACTTTTAAAATCTTTAATTCTTACATGCGTTCCCAAACATGAACCCCTCTCCCACCTCCCTTGCCATAACATCTCTGTGGGTCATCCCTATGCACCAGCCCCAAGCATGCTGTATCCTGCGTCAGACATAGACTGGCGATTCAATTCTTACATGATAGTATACATGTTAGAATGCCATTCTCCCAAATCATCCCACCCTCTCCCTCTCCCTCTGAGTCCAAAAGTCCGTTATACACATCTGTGTCTTTTTTCCTGTCTTGCATACAGGGTCGTCATTGCCATCTTTCTAAATTCCATATATATGTGTTAGTATACTGCATTGGTGTTTTTCTTTCTGGCTTACTTCACGGAAGAAGGGAAGAAAGGAAGAGAAGAAAGAAAGAAAGAAGGAAATATATTCATTGAAAAAGTAAAAATAATTCAGACCAGTATCAAAAATTACAGAGAACTAATATGATTATTTTTCTTTATATCAAATATTATATAACTTGTAAAATGTTGAAGATAGTCAAATAATTTTGTGTTTTCTCCCCAGTAATAAGTTCTTATTCTTCATTTGGGCAGTGTCAAATGCATACATAAAATGATATGACATTTTAGGATATTAAAAATATATTAGATATTTTAATTGCCATAATGCACTAGTCCCTCATGAGCTTTCAGTATTACTCAACCATGAATACATTCAAAGTGTTACACTTACCATTTGAGATTTCAACATTCAAATCTCTAAAGAAGAAAATAATTGTTTTCCCAATAGAGGAAATTCTTCTGTTTCACATGTCACTAGTACAAACAAGAAATTAGTTTTAACTGTTTTGCTTCAACAATCATAAAAATAAAAATCATTGGAAATTTCAGAATCCAGTTAGTAATGAGCTGTAATTATATCTTCAATAAATTTTGAGTTTATTTTTGTATATGATTCTAGAAAGTGTTCTAAATTTATTATTTTACATGTAGCTGTCCAGTTTTCCCAACATTATTCATTGAAGAGCTTGTCTTTTCTCCATTGTATATGCTTGTCTCCTATGTCTTAGATTAACTTACCATAGACTTATTTCTGGGACTTATATATAAGACCAGATACCATGAAAATCAGAATGGAAAGTAGGATATGCAGTACACTCTTTGGCATAATTTGCAGCAATATCTTTTTGGATGTCTCCTAGAGCAATGGAAATAAAAACAAAACTAAATAAATGGAACCTAAATAAACTTAAAAGTTTTGTTTTGTTTTTTTTACAACAAATGAGACCGTAAGCAAAATGAAAATACAACCTTATAATATGCTAAGTCACTTCAGTTGCGTCCACCTCTTTATGACCCTATGGACTATAGCTCATAGACCGCCAGTCTCCTCTGTCCTTGGGATTCTCCAGGCAAGAACACTGAAGTGGATTGCCTTGCCCTCCTCCAGGGGATATTCCCACCCCAAGGGTCAAATCTGCATCTCTTCTGTCTCCTGCATTGGCAGGTGGGTTCTTTGTCACTACACCATCTGGGAAGCCCTACAGAATAAAAGAAAATATTTGCAAATGATGTGACCAAAAAGGGATAAATTTCCAAAATATACAAACAGCTAATACAGAGCTATAACTCTCTCCCTGCTCCAAAGGAAGAAAAAAAAAAATTAAATAATGTACAGAAAATCTAAACAGCTGTTTCTCCAAAGGAGTTATATAACTAGACAACAGGTGCAAAGAAAAATGATCAACATCACTAATTATGGGAGAAAGTGAAAGTGAAGTTGTGGCAGACTCTTTGCGACCCCATGGACTGTAGCCTACCAGGCTTCTCAGTCCATTGGATTTTCCAGACAAGAGTACTGGAGAGGGTTGCCATTCCCTTCTCCAGGGGATCTTCCCTATCCAGGGATTGAACACTGGTCTCCTACATTTTAGGCAGACACTTTACCCTCTAAGCCACCAGGGAAGCCCTAATTATGGGAGAAGTGCAAATAAAAACTGCAATGAGGTACCACCTCACACTGGTCAGAATGGCATCATCAAAAATTTTACAAATAATAAATGCTGGAGAGGGTGTGGAGGAAAGGGAACATTTCTACATTGTTGATTGCAATGTAAGTTGGTATGACACTGTGGAAAATAGTCGAAGATTCCGTTAAAAACTAAAAATAGGCTAATCATATGATCCAGTGATCCTACTAGCCCAGTCTTGGGCATATATTCAAAAAAAATCTCTAATTCAAAAAGATATGCATGCCAGTGTTCACAGAAGCAATATTCACAATAACCAAAACATGGAAGTGACATAAATGTCCATTGACAAATGAATGAATAAAATATGTATTTTATACTGGCTTAAAGTTCAACATTCAGAAAACAAAGATCATGGCATCCAGTCCCATCACTTCATGGGAAATAGATGGGGAAACAGTGGAAACAGTGTCAGACTTTATTTTTGGGGGCTCCAAAATCACTGCAGATGGTGACTGCAGCCATGAAATTAAAAGACATTTACTCCTCTGAAGAAAAGTTATGACCAACCTAGATAGTATATTCAAAAGCAGAGACATTACTTTGCCGACTAAGGTCTGTCTAGTCAAGGCCATGGTTTTTCCTGTGGTCATGTATGGATGTGAGAGTTGAACTGTGAAGAAGGCTGAGCACCAAAGAATTGATGCTTTTGAACTGTGGTGTTGGAGAGGACTCTTGAGAGTCCCTTGGACTGCAAGGAGATCCAACCAGTTCATTCTCAAGGAGATCAGCCCTGGGATTGCTTTGGAAGGAATGATGCTAAAGCTGAAGCTCCAGTGCTTTAGCCACCTCATGTGAAAAGTTGACTCATTGGAAAAGACTATTATGCTGGGAGGGATTGGGGGCAGGAGAAGAAGGGGACGACTGAGAATGAGATGGCTGGATGGCATCACGGACTCGATGGATGTGAGTCTGAGGGAACTCCGGGAAATGGTGATGGACAGGGAGGCCTGGCGTGCTGCGATTCATGGGGTTACAAAGAGTCGGACATGACTGAGCGACTGAACTGAACTGATATACATATACACAATGGACTATCACTAAGCCATTAAAAAAAATGAAAAAAATGCCATTCACAGCAGCATAGAAGGACCTAGAGGTTATCACACTAAGTGCATAAGACAAAGACAAATATTATGTGATATTGACCATATGCAGGATTAAAAAAAAAGGTACAAATGAACTTACTTACAAAACAAAAATAGATACACCTAAATAGAAAACAGACTTATGGTTATCAAAGTGGATAGGAGAGCAGAAATAAACTGGGACTTTGGGTTCAACATATGCATTTTACTATATAGAAAACATATAACCAACAAGGAATTACTGTATAGCACTGTACTGTATAGAAGCTACTATTTTATAATAACCCATAAGGGAAAAAAATCTGAAAAATAATGTGTGTGTATATATATATATATATGTAAATATAAAACTTAATCACTGCTATACACCTGAAACTAACACAGCATTTTACATCAAGTATATATCAAGTAAAATAGCAAAAGATATCAGTTGCAAGAACAAAGTCATTAATTACTTTTTTCTTTTATTAATAATTTTTCAGTGCAGAGAATCATATCTGAATATGGATGATTTTAATCATTTTCTTCTTTATGTCTAATAATTTTATCTATTGTTGAGAATTCTACCTGAATTGTCAATGAAAATACTTTGTATTCCTACTAGATTTTTTTAAAATAATGAATAAACTGATGACATGAAAAAGATTACACTAATTGTAAAATAAATGAATATAGCGCTTTCTTTTTTGCTAATATTCCAACACAATTGTTGTGCATCACATAATAAATAGCTTTTTGTGCACATTATAGAAAATTCCTAACATATAATTCATTTGCCATTATAAACATACCAGGAAGCCTTGGATGACAGGTAATTCACAAATACAATATCCTATGCTAATTGAACAAGGATGAAATAGAAGAAGAGTAATCAGAAGTGATTTCACATTCTGCTAACTTTCTGAATTGAAAATAGTATCTTCTTCCCAGGGGGATTTATTGTGGCAGTCTTAAACTAATAAGATCTATACAATATTACCCCATGTCTCTGGAAAAGAAGGATCTATCATTACAGTTTTCCATTATCAAGTAAAAATACCAGGGAAGAAGGGATAATTGGAAATGAAAGAGGCTACAACAGCAAAAATAAATAAGACATTGTGCTCTGTTTTGACTATAACTTCTACTTTTCTGTTTATACTGTACAATATAATAGAAAATTCAATTAAATGAAGTTGGAAAAACTGAAGGGTGCACTCTTATTTCCTGCAGTTATAGAAAAGCATGAAGAGAGACTCCTCTCCTGGCAAGGACTCAGATAAAGGAAAGCCATAGACTCTTGGTTTACTGCAACCTTCCCCACTTCCTTTTTTTCTATAAAATCTGTCTCCTTCTCTTGCTGAGCAGGGATTTCAGATGTCTCACCTTGTTTGCTGAACCCTAGTCTCTGTTGATCTTCAATAAACCCATTTTTGCTAGAAAAACACCTGACAGTCTATTTGTTTCAGGTCAGCATATTATCTTGAGGGCTTTCCTCCTGCCCTATTCTTTCCTCTGGACAACTTTTTCTTAATAGATCCTTTGCATAAGTCCAAGCAGTATTCCATGCCTTTTGGTGGGTAATACTGCTGATAATGAATTCTTTCATTTCATGTTGTGCACCATAATATGAACATCGCTAGTACTTAAAGAAACTAAAAAAAAAAAAAAAAGCATCCATATGAATGAGGGTGTCTTTACTAAAAATTTCATGTATTTTGCAATATTATCTACAATTTTATGTATTTTGCAAAGTTAAAGTCACTATTTCTTTTTAAAGAGAAAGGAAATGCTAATGAATAAAAATTACTAATTATATTCTCTCACCCTCAACCAAAACCTCTTTTTGATGAAGATGACAAGTGACTCTTTCCCTCTTTCTTGGTTTGAAAAATATTAAACAACTGTTCTTATTTTCTTTATGACATATTTTAAAGTACTGGCATCTGGAGGTTTTTTATCTCACTTAATAAATGTATAGAAGAAATTATATTCTATAAATAGTCTGTAAGCAACTTGACTTTTTCCCATGTTATGCAATACAATTAGCTATTTTAAACAATGAACCTTAGTTCAATTAAAGTGAAATGTTCTGCTTGCTATTTCTGGTATAGTATTATAAGGGCAAATTTTCCATTTTTAGGAGATAATCTATTTTAACTAAACATTTCCAGAAGACTATGACGTTAGCTTATTTCTGGGCATCTGTTTAATGTCTAATTTTATCAACTCCTCAATTGCATATGATTACAATAGAGTCAATCAAATAAACTGAATCTTCCCAGGACTCAAAAAGGGGGTATTTTCCATAGTAGAAAGTAACCAGGCATTAAAGTATTCAAACTACTTATTAAAAGTGCAATGCAAAATTAATTATAGGTAATGATATGCAACTGAGAATTATCTTAATTTTGATTGAATTAAATATAACTGATGTGTGAAGTAGCTCCTTTCAGTGGACATTATTATATTCAGAAACAAGACATATTAAAATATAGTTCTACTAACTAGTAGATTAAACCAAAGCATTGGAATAAATTTTGTGTATTAAGGAGATAGGTAACAGAAATAAATAATGGATTTCATTATTGGATATAACCATAAATCATCTCCTAGAACAAAAAAAATTAATATATGCTACTTGCTAAGCATAAAATCTGCATATGAATAATAAAGAAACAAACTAATTTTCTGCCTTCTTGGTACTTACATCGTATTTTGAAAAAATATTAAACAATGATTAGATGAATAAAATGATATATGTTTACAGATTTCACTGATTCTGTAAATGTGTTGATGTGAAATATTATAACAAGAAGTTTAAATTTAGGTTAAAGATGTTCTGTGAAAATGATATTTAAACTGGCATGCAAAAGATAAACAGAATATATCCATGTGAAAGACAGAGAAAAGGAAAAAAGAAAACTTTTCTAAGATTTGATGCTTCCTAGGGATGGGGGAGCCTGGTGGGCTGCTGTCTATGGGATTGCACAGAGTCAGACACTACAGAAGTGACTTAGCAGCAGGAGCTAAAAGCAGAGAAGGCAATGGCAACCCAGTCCAGTACTCTTGCTTGGAAAATTCCATGGACAGAAGAGCTTGGTACGCTGCAGTCCATGGGGTCGCTAAGAGTCGGGCACGACTGAGCGACTTCACTTTCACTTTTCACTTTCCACTTTTATGCACTAGAGAAGGAAATGGCAACCAACTCCAGCATTCTTGCCTGGAGAATCCCAGAGAAAGAAGAGCCTAGTGGGCTGCCGTCTATGGTGTCACACTGAGTTGGACATGACTGAAGCAACTTAGCAGCAGCAACAGCAGCTAAAAGAGCTATTCCACTCACCATTGCAACAATAAGAAAAAAATACTTAGGAATATGTCTAGCTAAAGAAACTAAAAACCTATATATAGAAAACTATAAAACACTGGTGAAAGAAATCAAAGAGGACACTAATAGATGGAGAAATATACCATGTTCATGGATCGGAAGAATCAATATAATGAAAATGAGTATACTACCCAAAGTAATATATAGATTTAACACAATCCCTATCAAGCTGCCAGTGCTATTTTTCGGAGAGCCAGAACAAATAATTTCACAATTTGTATGGAAATACAAAAAAACCTCGAATAGCCAAAGCGATCTTGAGAAAGAAGGTTGGAACTGGAGGAATCAACTTGCCTGACTTCAGGCTCTACTACAAAGCCACAGGCATCAAGACAGTATGGTACTGGCACAAAGACAGAAATATAGATCAATGGAACAAAATAGAAAGCCCAGAGATAAATCCATGCACCTATGGATACCTTATCTTTGACAAAGGAGGCAAGAATATACAATGGATTAAAGAAAATCTCTTTAACAAGTGGTGCTGGGAAAACTGGTCAACCACTTGTAAAAGAATGAAACTAGATCACTTTCTAACACCATACACAAAAATAAACTCAAAATGGATTAAAGATCTAAACACAAAACCAGAAACTATGAAACTCCTAGAGGAGAACATAGGCAAAACACTCTTTGACATAAATCACAGCAGGATCCTCTATGACCCACCTCCCAGAATACTGGAAATAAAAGCAAAAATAAACAAATGGGACCTAATTAAAATTAAAAGCTTCTGTACAACAAAGGAAACTATAAGCAAGGTGAAAAGACAGCCTTCTGAATGGGAGAAAATAATAGCAAATAAAGCAACTGACAAACAACTAATCTCAAAAAAATACAAGCAACTCCTGCAGCTCATTCCAGAAAAATAAACGACTCAATCAAAAAAATGGGCCAAAGATCTAAATAGACATTTCCCCAAAGAAGACATACAGATGACTAACAAACACAAGAAAAGATGTTCAACATCACTCATTATCAGAGAAATGCAAATCAAAACCACAATGAGGTACCATTTCACTCCAGTCAGAATGGCTATGATCCAAAAGTCTACAAGCAATAAATGCTGGAGGGGGTATAAAGAAAAGGGAACCCTCTTACACTGTTGGTAGGAATGCAAACTAATACAGCCACTATGGAGAACAGTGTGGTGATTCCTTAAAAAATGGAAATAGAACTGCCTTATGACCCAGCAATCTTACTGCTGGGCATACACACCAAGGAAACCAGAATTGAAAGAGACACGTGTTCCCCAGTGTTCATCACAGCGCTGTTTACAATAGCCAGGACATGGAAACAACCTAGATGTCCATCATTAGATGAATGGATAAGAAAGCAGTGGTACATATACACAATGGAGTATTACTCAGCCATTAAAACGAATACATTTGAATCAGTTCTAATGAGGTGGATGAAACTGGAGGCAATTATACAGAGAGAAGTAAGCTAGAAAGAAAAACACCAAAACAGTATACTAACGCATATATATGGAATTTAGGAAGATGATAATGATAACCCTGTATGTGAGACAGCAAAAGAGATACAGATGTATAGAACAGTCCTTTGGACTCTGTGGGAGAGGGAGAGGGTGGGATGATTTGGAAGAAAGGCATTGAAACATGTACAATATCGTATAAGAAATGAATCGCCAGTCTAGGTTCGATGCAGGGTGCAGGATGCTTGGGCCTGGTGCACTGGGATGACCTGGAGGGATGGTGTGTGGGGGGGTGGGGGAGGTGGGAGGGGCGTTCTGGATTGGGAACACAGTGTACACCCATGGTGGATTCATATTGACGTGTCACAAAACCAGTACAATATTGTAAAGTAAAATAATAATAATAATAATAATAAAAGAAAAATAAATAAAAGGTCTTCCTTGGTTGTTCATATGGTTAAGAATCCGCCTGCAATACAAGTGGCCAGAGTTCGATCCCTGGGTTGGGAAGATCTCTTGGAGGAGGGCATGGCAACCCACATCAGTATTTTTGGCTGCAGAATCCCATGGACAGAGGAGCCTGGAAGGCTACAGTCCACGGAGTCTCAAAGAGTCAGACATGACTGAGCCACTAAGTACAGCACAGCACAAGAGCTAAAAAGAGATCTAATGGCTGGAGCTGAGTGAGAAAGCCAAAGTGAGTTGCAAAGTACGAATGGAAAAATGAGCAACTACCACATCAGCATAGGCCTTGTAGGTTACTATGGTGAAAGAGTGAAGTTGGTTTTCATGAGAATTTCTCCTCCTCTTAAAGGTTAGGCAGTTTAGTTGGTTTTTTTTTATTATTATTATTATTATTTCTCTAACATTTAAATAAAGCCATCTTGAGATTAACTACTCTAGCTTTGTATTAAAATCTTTGAACTTTTATCTAGTTAATATATACAGATGACACCATCACTTTCCTTTATGGCAGAAAGTGAAGAAGTACATATCCTCTTGATTAAATGAAACAGAGTGAAAAAGTCAGCTTAAGACTCAATATTCAGAAAACTAAGAGAAAGCCATCTGGTCCCATCACTTTGTGGCAAATAGATGGGGAAACAATGGAAACAATGACAGACTTTATTTTGGGGTGCTCCAAAATCACTGCAGATGATGACTGCAGCCATGAAATTAAAAGATACTTGCTCCTTTGAAGAAAAGTTATGACCAACCTAAACAGCATATTAGAAAGCAGAGAGATTACTTTGCAAACAAAGTCCGTCTAGTCAAGGCTATCATTTTTCTAGTGGTTATGGATTTGAAAGTTGGACTATAAAGAGAGCTGAACACTGAATAATTGATGCTTTTGAACTGTGGTGTTGGAGAAGACTCTTGAGAGTTCTTTGGATTGCAAGGAGATCCACCCTGTCCATCCTAAAGGAAATCAGACCTGAATATTCATTGGAAGTACTGATGCTGAAGCTGAATCGGAAACTCCATTACTTTGGCCACCTGATGGTAAGAACTGACTCATTTGAAGAGACCCGGATTCTGGGAAAGATTGAAGGTGGGAGGAAAAGGGACCGACAGAGGATGAGATGGTTGGATGGCATCACCGACTCAAGGGACATGAGTTTGAGTAAGCTCTGGGAGTTGGTGGTGGATAGAGAGGCCTGGTGTGTTGCAGTCCATGGGGTCACAAAGAGTTGCACATGACTGAGTGACTGAACTGTTCTGAACTGAAGGAAAATATATAAAGAAAGTCAATAAAATGACTACAGAGTCCTCTTTTAAGTTATTTTTTATTTGCAAAGTGTTGTAGACACTTTTTCTTCTCCATAGTTAATGTGACGTCCCGAGGTCTTCTTTCTTCTATTGTTTGCTCAGCTGGCAAAGAATCCACCTGCAATGCAGAAGACCTGGGTTTGATCCCTAGTTTGGGAAAATCCCCTGGAGAAGTTAATGGCTACCTACTCCAGTATCCTTCCTTGGAGAATTCCGTGAACAGTATGGGTTTGCAAATATTTGGACATGACTGAATGACTTTCACTTTCAAATATATCTACCTTTTCTTTTAGTTCTTGTGTTTTCTTTCTTATCTAGAATTATTGCAATAATTGAGTCACAAAAATATACTTTCTGTTTTCTTCTACAATTGATACAATTCAGTCTCTTGTATTTAGATCTATATCCATTTTAAGTTAATTTTTGTCTCCTATGGAAGGCAAGGTACCTAGTGCACTCTTTTTGATGTATTCATCCATTTGTCCCATCATTGTTTGAAAATACTATAGACTTTCTCCATTGAATTGCCTTTGGGTACATATCAAAAATCAATTCACAACAAATGTAAGATTTTTTTTTTCCATACTCATTTTTATTCCATTCTTCTGTATGTTTTTTCTTATTCTAGTATCACATTGTCTTCATTACTACAGCTTTGTAATAAGTTTGAAAACTGCAAATCTGCAAACTATGTTCTTTTTCAAGACTGCTGTGGCTATTCTGCATTTGCATTTTATCTATTAGCTTGTCAATCTGTGCAAAATTTTATAGTAGATATATTAAATCTGTGTGAATTTCAGTAGTGTTGTCATATTAACAATTTTAACCTTTTCAGTTAATTTAACCAGAATATCTTATCACTTAGGTCTTCTTCAACTTTTATCAATGGTATTTTCTTCTTTCTGGGAACATACATTAACTTCTCTTATTAAAGTTATTATAAAATAGTTTATAATTTTATCAGCCTTCTTCATGGTTCATTTCTCATATGTACCTGATAACTGGAAAAATCATAGCTTTGACCATACAGACCTTTGTTGGCAAAGTGATGCCTCTGTCTTTTAATATGCTATGTTTGCCATGGCTTTCCTTCCAAGGAGCAAGCATATTTTAATTTTATTGTTGCATTCACCATCTGTAATGATTTTGGAGACCAAGAAAATAAAATCTGTCACTGTTTCCATATTTTCCTTTTCTATAGTCAAAGGTATAGTTTTTCCAGTAGTTAAGTATGGGTGTGAAATGTGGACCATAAAGAAAGCTGAGAGCTGGAGAATTAATGTTTTCAAACTATATTGCTGGAGAAGACTCTCGAGAATCTCGTGGACAGCAAAGGGATCAAATCAGTCAATCTTAAGGGCAACTAACCCTGAATGTTCATTGGAAGGACCAGTGCTTCAGTACTCTAATACTTTGGCCACTTGATGCAGAGCCAAATCATTGGGAAAGAGCTGGTGCTAAGAAAGATTGAGTGCAAGAGGAGAAGGGGATGACAGTGGGTAAGATGGTTAGATGGCATCACTGACTCAATGGACATGAGTTTGAGCAAACTCTAGGAGATGGTGAAGGACAGGGAAGCCTGAAATGCTACATTCCATAGGGTAGCAAAGAGGCAGACATGACTTAGTGACTGACCAACTACAATAGTTTGCCATGAATTGATGGGATCAGATGCCATAATCTTAGTTTTGAATGTTGAGTTTTAAGCCAGTATTTTCCACTCTCCTCTTTCAGCCTCATCAAGCTCTTAAGTTCCTCTTCTCTTTCTGATGTTAGAGTGATATCAACTGCCTATCTGAGGTCGTTGATATTTCTCCTGGCAATCCTGATTTCAGCTTGTGATTCATCCAGCCCAGCATTTTGCATGATGCATTTTGCCTATTTTTTAATCAGGTTATTTATTTATTTAGCTATTGGATTATGAAAGTTTCTAACATAATTTGGTAATATAATTTGAAGTTAAGAAGTGTTATGCCTTTGTTTTTCTTTCTTAAAATTGTATTAACTAGTTGGGGTCTTTAGTGGTTCCACTCAAATTTTAGGAAATTTTTTCTGTTTCTTTGTAAAATTCGTTGGCATTTTGAAAGGGTTTTCTTTGAAACTGTAGGTCACTTTGAATAGTATGAACAGTTGACATATTAATTCTCCTAATCTATAAGTGCAAGGTGTATGTGCTCATTTGCACAGTCATTTCTGACTCCTTGGGGCCCTAACAACTGTAGGTCGCTAGGCTCTTCTGTCCACAGAATTTTGCATGAAAGCATACTGGAGCAGGTTGCTGTTTTTTACTCCCTGACTGCAGTTTCAATCCTTGGGCCTAGAGACAGAAATGGCAGCCCACTCCAGTTTGCTTGCTTGGAAAATCCCATGGACAGAGGAGCCTGGCAGGCTACAGTCCATGGGATAACAAGAGTCAGACATGACTTAGCAACTAAGTCACCACCACCACTGCAGGGGATCTTTCGAACCCAGAGATAGAACTAGGGGATCTTGTGTCTCCTGCACTGATAGTCAGATTCTTTACCACTGAAGCCACCTAAAGTCCCTAAATACAGGGTATATTCACATTTATTTGTGTACTGTTGTATGTCCTTCATGAATGTTTTGGAGTTTCCAGTGTGCAATTTTCCAGTTTGATTAATTTTATTTCTTGATTAATTTATTGTTTTGATGATATTGTGAGATTTTTCTTTTTTCTTTTGTTTCATGATTCATTGTTACTATACAAAAACACATTGATTTTTTTTTTAAACTTGAAACTTTGCAGAATTTGTTACCTCGTTCCAAAAAACATGTTGATGGCATCTTAAGTTTTTTACATATACTGTCATGTTAACTGTGAACAGGGAGACTTTTTATTTATATCTTTCCAACTTGGACACCTTTTTTTCCTTGCCCAACCTTTATTTCTTGTCTAACCTTTTAGTACTAGGTTATATAGTAGTGCAAGTGGGCATTCTTATTTTGTTTCTGAATTATAGATAAAGCTGTAAGCTTTTCATTTTGAGTATGATGTGAGCTGTGAGTTTGTCATATATGTTGATCTCATATCTGCATTCCTTTTACATCTAATTTCTTAACATCAATTTTTTCATGAATATATGCTGAATTTTGTTGTGTTTTTCAGCAAATATCAAGATAGTCAATATGCTTTGTATCTTTCACACATTGCGTTGATTTTCATATATTAATCACATTTTACATTCTTGAGGTAAATCCCATTCAATCATAATCTTCAATCTGTTTCCATGTTGCTGAACTTGCACATTTATATTAAATGTTTCTAACACCGTACACAAAAATAAACTCAAAATGGATTAAAGATCTAAATGTAAGATCAGAAACTATAAAACTCCTAGAGGAGAATATAGGCAAAACACTCTCAGAAATAAATCACAGCAGGATCCTCTATGATCCACCTCCCATAACTCTGGAAATAAAAGCAAAAATAAACAAATGGGATATAATTAAAATTAAAAGCTTCTGCACAACAAAGGAAACTATAAGCAAGGTGAAAAGACAGCCTTCTGAATGGGAGAAAATAATAGCAAATGAAGCAACTGACAAACAACTAATCTCAAAAATATACAAGCAACTTATGCAGCTCAACTCCAGAAAAATAAACGACCCAATCAAAAAATGGGCCAAAGAACTAAATAGACATTTCTCCAAAGAAGACATACGGATGGCTAACAAACACATGACAAGATGCTCAACATCACTCAGTATTAGAGAAATGCAAATCAAAACCACAATGAGGTACCACTTCACACCAGTCAGAATGGCTGTGATCCAAAAATCTGCAAGCAATAAATGCTGGAGAGGGTGTGGAGAAAAGGGAACCCTCCTACACTGTTGGTGGGAATGCAAACTAGTACAGCCACTATGGAGAACAGTGTGGAGATTCCTTAAAAAATTGCAAATAGAACTCCCTTATGACGCAGCAATCCCCCTGCTGGGCATACACACCAAGGAAACCAGAATTGAAAGAGACACATGTACCCCAATGTTCATCGCAGCACTGTTTATAATAGCCAGGACATGGAAACAACCTAGATGTCCATCATCAGATGAATGGATAAGAAAGCAGTGGTACATATACACAATGGAGTATTACTCAGCCGTTAAAAAGAATTCATTTGAATCAGTTCTGATGAGATGGATGAAACTGGAGCCAATTATACAGAGTGAAGTAAGCCAGAAAGAAAAACACCAATACAGTATAATAACACATATATATGGAATTTAGGAAGATGGCAATGACGACCCTGTATGCAAGTCAGGAAAAAGGACACAGATGTGTATAACGGACTTTTGGACTCAGAGGGAGAGGGAGAGGGTGGGATGATTTGGGAGAATGGGAATTCTAACATGTATACTATCATGTAAGAATTGAATCGCCAGTCCATGTCTGACGTAGGGTGCAGCATGCTTGGGGCTGGTGCATGGGGATGACCCAGAGAGATGTTGTGGGGAGGGAGGTGGGAGGGGGGGTGAAAGAAAAAAAAAAAAAGAAAAAACAAAAAAATAAAAAATAAATGTTGTTAATCATTTTTAAATATCTTATTATTTTCTTTTCTGATTATGATATCAGAGTATTAAAATGCACATTGCATATCTTGGGAAGTCTTCTCTATCCCTTTTTTGAAAACTTGTAAAGGATCAATATTAATCTTTCCCGTTCTTCAATCTTACTTGTATCTCTGAGTCCTAAATATGGGTCTTTTACAATGCCTATAGATTGGATCAAAAATGTTTTAAACATTGTAGCAGAACAGTTTTTGCCTTTTGATTGGAGTGTTCAATTAATTTGTGTTCAATATAATTACTGAATACATAGAGCTTATATCCACAATTTTCTATCTGTTTTCTGAGTGTCTTATTAATTTTTTTATCTCCACTACAGCCTCTTTTTATTTTCAATAGATTTTCTCTATTGTACTATTTTAATTCTTTTTTTTATTATGTATTTCAATTATTTAACAACTATTTGGGGGATTAAAATTAACATTGTAACATAAAACATTCTACATACTTAATTTCAATAAAAATTAACTACAAAAATCTACTTAAATATATGCCTGTTTCCACCTCCTCCTTTGTGTGATTATTATCATACAGAATTTTAAGTTCAATCCTTATTTTAGACTCCCTCCTTTCTGGGATTATCCCATTTATTGTTAGTTGGATCACACAACTCTGAACTCTACCCATTGACACCTCAATCAAGGGCTTCCCTGGTGGCTCAGATGGTAAAGAATCCGCTTGCAATGTAGGAGAGTTTCATACCTGGGTTGGGAAGATCCCCTGCAGGAGGGCATGGTAACCCACTCCAGTATTCTTGCTGGTGAATTCCATGGACAGAGGATCCCATGGGTCACAAAGAGTCAGACACAATTGAGAAATTTTCACCTTCACTTCCCTCAGTCAAAAATGAGGATTCTTTACAAGTTCTGTCCAAAATGCAACCACAGGAACTGGGAATTATTCTAAGGGACACTTGTGTAATGTAGATATCAGTTATTGTTGTTTCCTTCTTTCAAGAGTAAATATCCACCAGTTTTTTTTTTAAATTATTTTATTTGTTTTATTTTGTCTTGGGTTTATAATGGTTCTGACAAAAGTGCTATTTCAGTTATTATTAAGAAGAAGATAAAGAAAATCAGAACTCAGAAGATAGGCTTTTGAATCAGCTAATATACACCTAGTAAACTGACTGCATGCTTATCAAACAGCACTGAGAATATAAAGACCAACAGTATACATAGAAAACCAAAGTGAAATTGTGAGCTAATTAGGCTTAAACATACCTTGCATAAGTCTGAAACTTTGATCTATCATGAAAAGTAATAATACAAGTGTAGCTTTCTATACGATTCTTGGAAAATTGTCTTAGCATTTCATGTTTTCTAATCCAAACAACTGTAGGGCATCAAATGAACTATGCAAATTAGATGCATTATCCAGACTTTGATGAATTTTACCAAGCAATGTCACCTTCTGAGTAATTTCTGAGGAGGTTAAGGTTACCTCCTCTGGTGATATCTAATGATTGACAAACTGGTTAGTTTTTCATTTTAAATTCCTAAAAGCTAACTTTTATATTTTCATACAGGCTCTGTGCTTGTATTTGTTATTATGAATTTAGAGACTTAAGCCCCTTCCAAGTTAAAATTACCAGAGAATAGCTCATAGTTGTAGAAATCACTCTTACTTTTTTTTTGTTTGCTGGAGGCTTTCTGAAATTGTTGGAAATAATTTTCTGTTCTATCACAGTCTTAGTCTAGTTTCTAGTCTAAGAAAACTGTGGTACTAGAACTGATGAGAATTAAGTTCCCAAGAAGGTCACTCTTCCAAACTTAGTTTGGATCAACGAATTAAACACTGACTAGAGATCAAGGGATGCAGAGCTCATGTCCTGGATTTCTCTTCTTACTAGTATATATCCTCAGACTTATTGTGTTAGAGAAAAAGAGGAGATTAAGTCTGATGGTATTTCATTTACTGTCAATTTTAATATTTTCTCATTTTTAATCTTATTACCTCCATTTTTTTTCCAAGCTCTGATATTAGTCTTACTAACAACGACCCTCTCTTTTCCTAACTTCCCATCAAGAAGATGCAATTGATACTTCACCCAGCACTCATGATCAGCCCTACTAAGTAAATTTCAGCATGGGAGTCTGATCTTTCCTTGAATAAAATATATAATATTTTTTCAGTTCTATTGGAACAAATATCCACTCAAACCAGGATTTAAATCTCTAAATTTTTCCTCAGATTGCAGTTACAAGTTTCTACAAATTTGAAACATGATATTATGAGAGGCTGGGATACATTTTACACTCCCATTCTTGGAAGTACTTAATGCCTTATAAAATTATTGAATGTATAAAAATAATGTCTAATTTTAAAATATTGTAAATTTATAGTAATGTATACTCTTAGTTTAATTACATTTGATTACAATACTTGTTATATTCCTTTAGTCAGTTATTTAAAATTACTTTTTATCTAAGCATCTTCTCCTCCACAATTTCATCAGTTCAGTTCAGTTCAGTTCAGTCGCTCAGTTGTGTCCAACTCTGTGCGACCCCATGAATCACAGCACGCCAAGCCGCCCTGTCCATCACCATCTCCCGGAGCACATTCAGACTCACGTCCATCAAGTCCGTGATGCCATCCAGCCATCCCATCCTGGGTCGTCCCCTTTTCCTCCTGCCTCCAATTCCTCCCAGCATCAGAGTCTTTTCCAATGAGTTAACTCTTCGCATGAGGTGTCCAAAGTACTGGAGCTTCACCTTTACCATCATTCCTTCCAAAGCAATCCCAGGGTTGAGCTCCTTCAGACTGGACTGGTTGGATCTCCTTGCAGTCCAAGGGACTCGCAAGAGAATTATCCAACACCACAGTTCAAACGCATTAATTCTTCGGCGCTCAGCCTTCTTCACAATCCAACTCTCAAATCCATACATGACCACAGGAAAAACCATGGCCTTGACTAGACGGACCTTAGTCAGCAAAGTAATGTCTCTGCTTTTGAATATACTATCTAGTTTGTTCATAACTTTTCTTCTAAGGAGTAAGCGTCTTTTACTTTCATGGCTGCAGTCACCATCTGCAGTGATTTTGTAACCCAAAAAAATAAAGTCTGACACTGTTTCCACTGTTTCCCCATCTATTTCACATGAAGTGATGGGACCAGAAGCCATGATCTTCGTTTTCTGAATGTTGAGCTTTAAGCCAACTTTTTCACTCTCCTCTTTCACTTTCATCAAGAGAATTTTTAGCTCCTATTCACTTTCCGCCATAAGGGTGGTGTCATCTGCATATCTGAGGTTATTGATATTTCTCCTGGCAATCTTGATTCCAGCTTGTGTTTCTTCCAGTCCAGCATTTCTCATGATGTACTCTGCATATAAGTTAAATAAACAGGGTGACAATTTACAGCCTTGACGTACTCCTTTTCCTATTTGGAACCACTCTATTGTTCCATGTCCAGTTCTAACTGTTGACTCCTGACCTGCATACAGATTTCTTAAGAGGCAGGTCAGGTGGTCTGGTATTCCCATCTCTTTCAGAATTTTCCACAGTTTATTGTGACCCACATAGTCCAAGTCTTTGTCATAGTCAATAAAGCATAAATAGATGTTTTCCTGAAACTCTCTTGCTTTTCCCATGATCCAGCGGATGTTGGCAATTTGATCTCTGGTTCCTCTGCCTTTTCTAAAAGCAGCTGGAACATCAGGGAGTTCACAGTTCACGTATTGCTGAAGCCTGGGTTGGAGAATTTTGAGCATTACTTTACTAGCATGTGAGATGAGTGCAATTGTGCGGTAGTTTGAGCATTCTTTGGCATTGCCTTTCTTTGGAATTGGAATGAACACTGACCTTTTCCAGTTTTATGGCCACTGCTGAGTTTTCCAAATTTGCTGGCATATTGAGTGCAACACTTTCACAGTATCATCTTTCAGGATTTGAAACAGCTCAACTGGAATTCCATCTCCTCCACCAGCTTTGTTCTAAGTGATGCATTCTAAGGCCCACTTGACTTCACATTCCAAGATGTCTGGCTCTAGGTTAGTGATCACATCATCATGATTATTGGGGTCATGAAGATCTTTTTTGTAAAGTTCTTCTGTGTATTCTTGCCACCTCTTCTTAATATCTTCTGCTTCTGTTAGGTCCAGACCATTTCTGTCCTTTATCGAGCCCATCTTTGCATCAAATATTCCCTTGGTATCTTTAATTTTCTTGAAGAGATCTCTAGTCTTTCCCATTCTGTTGTTTTCCTGGATTTGTTTGCATTGATCGCTGAAGAAGACTTTCTTATCTCTTCTTGCTATTCTTTGGAACTCTGAATTCAGATGCTTATATCTTTCCTTTTCTCCTTTGCTTTTTGCCTCTCTTCTTTTCACAGCTATTTGTAAGGCCTCCCCAGATAGCCATTTTGTTTTTTTGCATTTCTTTTCCATGAGGATGGTCTTGATCCCTGTTTCCTGTACAATGTCATGAACATCATTCCATAGTTCATCAGGCACTCTATCTATCAGACCTAGACCCTTAAATCTATTTCTCGCTCCCACTGTATAATCATAATGGATTTGATTTAAGTCATACCTGAATGGTCTAGTGGTTTTCCCTACTTTCTTCAATTTCAGTCTGAATTTGGCAATAAGGAGTTCATGATCTGAGCCACAGTCAGCTCCCGGTCTTCTTTTTGTTGACTGTATAGAGCTTCTCCATCTTTGGCTGCAAAGAATATAATCAATCTGTTTTCAGTGTTGACCATCTGGTGATGTCCATGTATAGAGTCTTCTCTTGTGTTGTTGGAAGAGGATGTTTGCTATGGCCAGTGCATTTTCTTGGCAAAACTCTATTAGTCTTTGCCCTGCTTCATTCCTCATTCCATGGCCAAATTTGCCTGTTACTCCAGGTGTTTCTTGACTTCCTACTTTTGCATTCCAGTCCCCTCTAATGAAAAGGACATCTTTTTTGGGTATTAGTTCTAAAATATCTTGTAAGTCTGCATAAAACTGTTCAACTTCAGCTTCTTCAGCATTACTGGTTGGGGCACAGACTTGAATAACTGTGATATTGAATGGTTTGCCTTGGAGACGAACAGAGATCATTCTGTCGTTTTTGAGACTGTATACAAGTACTGCATTTCAAACTCTTTTGTTAACCATGGTGGCTACACCATTCTTCTGAGGGATTCCTGCCCGCAGTGGTAGATGTAATGGTCATCTGAGTGAAATTCACCCATTCCAGTCCATTTTAGTTCGCTGTTTCCTAGAAAGTCGACGTTCACTCTTGCTATCTCTTCTTTGACCACTTCCAATTTGCCTTGATTCATGAACCTGACATTCCAGGTTCCTATGCAATATTGCCCTTTACATCATCAGATCTTGCTTCTATCACCAGTCACATCCACAGCTGGGTATTGTTTTTGCTTTGGCTCCATCCCTTCATTCTTTCTGGAATTATTTCTCCACTGATCTCCAGTAGCATATTGGACACCTAATGACCTGGGGAGTTCCTCTTTTGGTATCCTATCTTTTTACCATTTCATACTGTTCATGGGGTTTTCCAGGCAAGAATACTGAAGTGGTTTGCCATTCCCTTCTCCAGCGGATCACATTCTGTCAGGCCTCTCCACAATGACCCGCCCATCATGGTTTGCCCTGTAGGCATGGCTTGGTATCATTGAGTTAGACAAGGCTGTGGTCCTAGTGTGATAAGATTGACTGGTTTTCTGTGAGTATGGTTTCATTGTGTCTGCTCCCTGATGCCCTCTTGCAACACTTACCATCCTACTTGGGTTTCTCTTACCTTGGCATGGGGTATCTCTTCACAGCTGCTCCAGCAAAGCACAGCTGCCGTTCCTTACCTTGGACGAGGGGTATCTCCTTACCGCCACCATTCCTGACCTTCAACGTGGGATAGCTCTTCTAGGCCCTCCTGTGCTGCACAGTCACCACTCTTCGGGTTGCTCCTCCCGGCCGCTGGCCCTGGCCTCAGGTTCGGGTTGGCTCCTCAAGGTCACTGCCCCTGGCCTCGGGTGAGAGGTGGCTTCTGGCTGTCCCTGATCTCGGATGCGGGGTGTCTCCTCCGGGCCGCCACTGGCCTCGGACGATCATCTTCTCTTCTCTGGGCCTGTCCAAAACTGTCTTCTCCTATCTCTCTCCGTCTGATGCGCATTTAGCACTCCACAAACAAATATTACTCCACTGAGGAGTCTCATTGTAAAACAATGCTCACCAACTGTGCACTCCACAAACATTACCCCACTGAGGAGTCTCATCATAAAACAATCCTAACCAACCTTGCTTTTCTTTTTTTTTTTTCTTTTTCCTCTAGAGTTAAAGAAAGCTAAACTCATCTTCAGATCCAATTATTTTTACTTTCCTTATTAAAAGTATTTTCCTCCACTTGTTCCCTATCGCATACACTCAATGTGAGAATTCAAAAGAGTTCTCCTCATTGGACATTTGTGAAAATGAAAGTCGCTCAGATGTGTCCAACTCTTTGTGACCCATGGACTACACAATCCATGGAATTTTCCAGACCAGAATTCTTGAGGGTGTAGCCCTTCCCTTCTGCAGAGGATCTTCCCAACCCAGGGATTGTAGGTGGATTCTTTACCAGCTGAGCCACAAGGACATTTGTGGTCCAGACCCAATTCTTGTGATAAAAACCTTCTGTCTAAATAATTCATGTTACACATGAAAAGGATTTCTATGGAGTCTAGAATGCCCTTCCTCTCATTTACATTTGAATGATACCACTTTAGGAGCTAATTCAACTCTTAGGAAGAAATCTTGATTATCCCAATAGCTTGCATCCATACCTTATTAAATGATCACTTACCTGCCAATAAACTTGCTATGTAGACCTATTTTCCCAATAGGGAAGACTTCTACTTACCTGAAAAGTAATTTGTCCTTCATTATATTCTAGCATCTGTCTATGTTTGGGCTTCCCTGGTGACTCAGCTGGTAAAGAACTTGCCTTCCATTGTAGAAGACATAAGAGACACAGGTTCGATCCCTGGGTCAGGAAGATTCCCTGGAAAAGGAAATGGCAATGCACTCCAGTATTTTTGCCTGGAAAATTCCATGGACAAGAGGAGCCTGGGGATCTACAGTCCACAGGGTCACGAAGAGTTCATGCCATGCTTTACCTTCTGGTTCAGTGGAATTGTGCATTACTATTGTTGGATACCTTTTTTGCATCAAATCAATTGATTATTAAAAAGGATGTTACAAAGGGAATGACTGGCAGGAAATCTATACCAAAAAAAAAAAAAAAAGTTATTCCTCTACTCCCAGTGATCCTCAGGTCCTCACTTTTTCCTCTTATTCTGCAGTCAGTATTTCTGAATTTCTTTCTCCAGGCAGTAGGAGGTATAGAGGAGAAAAAAAAATGAGCCTCCTCACTTCCTGAGCAGTAGGAGAAGGGAGTTCAAATATATTTCAAATGGGGAAATTGAATATAATTCTTCACTGTAAGAATGATGAGTTTCAGCAGGCCTTTAGTATGCTACTTTCTATCAGGGGATGCTCATGAGTTGCCTTGAAATAACCAGGATTATCTATGATATATCCATTTAACTTTTTAAGAAATGTAAAAATTCCCTTCAGAACAAAATACAATTATATTTTGGTATCTATTTTTGTTTTGTACCCATGCAACCTTGGCTTTGGAACTTTTAAAACCAGAAATAAGTATAGTATCTACCATTTTCTAAGTTATGGTTATCCTCAAACAGCTTGCCTATTAATATGCAATGGTACACACTGATATGTAATGTGCAAGAATATAGATGTAAACCAGTCAAAAAGATTAGATAGGTCAGAACTGACAGTTTCATGTGATATCGAAGAAGAAAGATATCATCAGATAAGCTGTGTTCTGCAAAAGAAAAGTTCAAATTAAAGGGAAAAAAAAAAGTATAGTAAATCATACAGAAGAAGCACCAAGGGAGACGTGTGTACTTATGTGAAAGGTGAACTGTGGGGACAGACCAGCAGATTTTCACTTTAAAATATAAGCTGCCTATTGAACTTTTTAAATCTAGATTTCAAACCGGTTTAAACAAAAATCTTGAAGTGTGGATGAAAAGACACTAACCTCCTGCTCATTATTTCTAAGTGGATTGATCTTTTCAGTTACTTCATAGATAAAATTCTCCTCATAGAGGTGTGGTAAAACTGGTTCAAATTGTGTGCAGTACATTAAAGGAATGACTGCCATTTCACTTTTATTAATCTTTCACACTCAGTTCAATTTGCTACATTTAAAATGACCTCATGGAGATAAATTAGAATTCAAGACCTGATTACTTAAAGTTGATACATTTCAATCTCAATTGCTTAATGATAAAGAGGCTTATTTGAAAATTTTCTGAGAAAAAAATAAAATGGTAAGGACAGTATTAACTTTGCCTTTCTCTTTATTTTTTTTCTTCCAATTTCCCTCTTTAGGTCAACTTCAGTTTAGTTCAGTCGCTCAGTCGTGTCTGATTCTTTGCTACTGTGTGAGTCGCAGCATGCCAGGCCTCCCTGTTATCCTCCCATTAATTCTGCACACAGTTATTATATTTCACTTTACGTCAAGTTCTTCACTGTCTGAGAAATGTGGATCATTTAGAAGACGTGAATTTTGGAAAAACCCTAAATCACTTGTTTCTTCAGTTGCTTTATCAGATACTGGGACTGATATCTGATGGTAATAAATAGAATGATTCAGTTCAGTTCAGTCGCTCAGTCTTGTCCGATTCTTTGCAACCCCATGAAACGCAACACGTCAGGCCTCCCTGTCCATCACCCATTCCTGGAGTTCACTCAGACTCATGTCCATGGAGTCAGAGATGTCATCCATCCATCTCTTCCTCTGTCGTCCCCTTCTCCTCCTGTCCCCAATCCCTCCCAGCATCAGAGTGTTTTCCAATGAGTCAACTCTTCCCATGAGGTGGCCAAAGTACTGGAGTTTCACCTTCAGCATCACTCCCTCCAGAGAAATCCCAGGACTGATCTGCTTCAGAATGGATTGGTTGGATCTTCTTGCAGTCCAAGGGACTCTCAAGAGTCTTCTCCAACACCACAGTTCAAAAGCATCAATTCTTCAGTGCTTAGCTTTCTTCACAGTCCAACTCTCACATCCATACATGACCACTGGAAAAACTATAGCCTTGACTAGACGGACCTTAGTCGGCAAAGTAATGTCTCTGCTTTTCAATTTGCTGTCTAGATTGGTTATAACTTTTCTTCCAAGGACTAAGCACCTTTTAATTTCATGGCTGTAATCACCATCTGCAGTGATTTTGGAGCCCCTCAAAATAAAGTCTGACACTGTTTCCACTGTTTCCCCATCTATTTCCCATGAAATGATGGGACCAGATGCTATGATCTTCGTTTTCTGATGTTAAGCTTTAACCCAACTTTTTTCGCTCTCTTCTTTCACTTTCATCAAGAGGCTTTTTATCTCCTCTTCACTTTCTGCCATAAGGGTGGTGTCATCTGCATATCTGAGGTTATTGATATTTCTCCTGGCAATCTTGATTCCCACTTGTATTTCTTCCAGCCCAGGATTTCTCATGATGTACCCTGCATATAAGTTAAATAAGCAGGGTGACAATTTACAGCCTTGACGTACTCCTTTTCCTATTTGAAACCAGTCTGTTGTTCCATGTTCAGTTCTAATTGTTGCTTCCTGACCTGCATACAGATTTCTCAAGGGGCCAGTCAGGTGGTCTGGTATTCCCATCTCTTTCAGAATTTTCCACAGTTTATTGTGATTCACACAGTCAAAGGTTTCGGCATAGTCAATAAAGCAGAAATGCATGTTTTTCTGGAACTCTCTTGCTTTTTCCATGATCCAGTGGATGTTGGCAATTTGATTTCTGGTTCCTCTGCCTTTTCTAAAACCAGGTTGAACAACTGGAAGTTCATGGTTCCTGTATTACTGAAGCCTGGTTTGAAGAATTTTGAGCATTGTTTCACTAGCATGTGAGATGAGTGTAATTGTGTGGTAGTTTGAGCATTCTTTGGCATTGCCTTTCTTTGGAATTGGAATGGAAACTGACCTTTTCCAGTCCTGTGGCCACTGCTGAGTTTTCCAAATTTGCTGGCATATTGAGTGCAACACTTTCACAGCATCATCTTTCAGGATTTGAAACAGCTCAACTGGAATTCCATCACCTCCACTAGCTTTGTTCGTAGTAATGCTTTCTAAGGCCCACTTGATTTCACATTCCAGGATGTCTGGCTCTAGGTGGGTGATCACGTTATCGTGATTATCTGGGTAGTGAAGCTCTTTTTTGTATGGTTCTTCTGTGTATTCTTGCCACTTCTTCTTAATATCTTCTGCTTCTGTTAGATCTATACCATTTCTGTCCTTTATCGTGCCCATCTTTGCATGAAATATTCCCTTGATACCTCTAATTTTCTTTAAGAGATCTCTAGTCTTTACCATTCTGTTGTTTTCCTCTATTTGGTTGCATTGATCACTGAGCAACGCTTTCTTATTCCTTCTTGCTCTTCTTTGGAACTCCGCCTTCAGATGCGTATATCTTTCCTTTTTTCCATTGCTTTTCACTTCTCTTCTTTTCACAGCTATTTGTAAGGCCTCCACAGACAGCCATTTTGGGGTGGTTTTTTTTTTTTTTTTTTTTGCATTTCTTTTCCATTGCAATTGTCTTGATCTTTGTCTCCTGTACAATGTCACGAACCTCATTCCATAGTTCATCAGGCACTCTAATCAGATCTAGGCTCTTAAATCTGCTTCTCACTTCCACTGTATAATCATAAGGGATTTGATTTAGTTCATACCTGTATGGTCTAGTGGTTTTCCCTACTTTTTTCACTTTAAGTCTGAATTTGGCAATAAGGAGTTCATGATCTGAGCCACAGTCACCTCCTGGTCTTGTTTTTGTGGACTATATAGAGATTCCCCATCTTTGGCTGTAAAATATGTAATCAATCTGATTTCGGTGTTGATCATCTGGTGATGTCCATGTGTAGAGTCTTCTCTTGTGTTGTTGGAAGAAGGTGTTTGCTATGACCAGTGCAGTTTCTTGGTGAAACTCTATTAATCTTTGCCCTGCTTCATTCCGCATCCCAAGGCCAAATTTGCCTGTTACTCCAGGTGTTTCTTGACTTCCTACTTTTGCATTCCAGTCCCCTATAATGAAAAGGACATCGTTTTGGGGTGTTAGTTCTAAAAGGTCTCGTTGATCTTCATATAACTGTTCAACTTCAGCCTCTTCAGGCTTACTGGTCAGGACATAGATTTGGATTACTGTGATATTGAGTGGTTTGCCTTGGAAACGAACAGAGATCATTCTGTCATTTTTGAGATTGCATCCAAGTACTGCATTTCAGACTCTTTTGTTGACCATGATGGCTACTCCATTTCTTCTGAGGGATTCCTGCCCGCAGTAGTAGATATAATGGTCATCTGAGTGAAATTCACCCATTCCAGTACATTTCAGTTCGCTGATTCCTAGAATGTTGACGTTCACTTTTGCCATCTCCTGTTTTAACCACTTCCAATTTGCCTTGATTCATGAAACTGACATTCCAGGTTCCTATGCAATATTGTTTTTTACAGCATTGGACCTTGCTTCTATCATCACAACTGGGTATTGTTTTTACTTTTGCTCCATCCCTTCATTATTTCTGGAGTTATTTCTCCACAGATCTCTAGTAACATATTGGGCACATACTGACCTGGGGAATTCCTCTTTCTGTATGCTATCATTTTACCTTTTCATACTGTTCATGGTGTTCTCACGGCAAAAATACTTAAGTGGTTTGCCATTCCCTTTTCCAGTGGACCACATTGTGTCAGACCTCTCCACCATGCCCGCCCATCTTGGGTGGCCCCACAGGGCATGACTTAGTTTCACTGAGTTAGACAAGGCTGTGGTCCTAGTGTGATTAGATTGACTAGTTTTCTGTGAGTATGGTTTCAGTGTGTCTGCCCTTTGATGTCCTCTTGTAACCCCTATTGTCTTACTTGAATTTCTCTTATCTTGGACGTGGGGTATCTCTTCACAGCTACCCCATCAAAGCACAACTGCTGCTCCTTACCTTGAAGGAGGGATATCTCCTCACTGCCACCCCTCCAAACCTTGAATGTGGAATAGCTCTTCTAGTCCCTCTTGCATCCATGCAGCCACTGCTCCTTGAACGTGGGCTTACTCTTCCAGGCTGCAACCCCTGGTCTCACGCAGGGGTAGCTCCTCTTGGCTGCTCCTGAGCTGTCACAGCCTGGCACTCTTGGCCGTTGCCCCTGACCTCGGATGCGACATAGTTGCTTATCTTCAGTATTTGAAGTTAGATTTTCAAGGCCTATTTTTCTCTTCTTCTGCTTTTAGTCTTTTAAACAATCATCAATTTGTAAAACTAAATGTACATTTTTGTGTGTGAGTGTGCATGTGTGTGCCTGTTTGCCTGTTTTTCTAGAAATCAGAACACAGGATAGACTGCCTTATTCTCTTGAATTCATGAATCCATTGAATATTAAGAAGTCTCTTAAATATGAGAGAAGAATCAACACAGATAAACTGTAATATTATAAAACATGAGTATTCGTCAATAATGTATTCTATTCTTGCCTAGAGTCTAACCTGTTCAAGGACTCAGCTTTTTCCTGTTCACTGTATAATGCTGTATATGAGCTCAAAACCTATTGGCTAAAGAGGTGCATATATTCTGGAAACAGAATACCACAATTTTTAGAAGTATTGAAAACATTTCATTTTGTTATTCTCTCTTTTTTAAAAAACAAATATGTTGAAAGGCTATATAACTAATTGTTTCCTGAAAACTAGCAGCTCAGAAATGAGAAATCAGATTATTTTAGTTGGTAGCTAACAGGAGTTTTGGGTCATTGCACACACACTGTTTCTGAGCCTTCTTTCAAAGCCTTCATCAAATCCTCAGTAGAAGGCAGTTGACCTTTGAAAATGCACTATCTGAAGCAGGCTGAAAACTCACAGGCACTTGTAGGCAGAGACAATCCTTTTTGAATGTGAATTCTAGGGGACAGACATTCAAGCATTTTTTAGTAGAAAGATTTAAATAGAAACAAGCTCCTGTTGGGAGGAGCACACAAGGTCATTGCCCACTTCAAGTCTCATATTTTTTTTAATATAAATTTATTTATTTTAATTGGAAGTTAATTACTTCACAATATTGTATTGGTTTTGTCATACATCAACATGAATCCACCACAGTTGTACACGTGTTCCCCATCCTGAACCCGCCTCCCACCTCCTTCCCCATACCATCCCTCTGGGTGGTCCCAGTACACCAGCCCCAAGTATCCAGTATCATGCATCATCAATGCAAGTCTTATATTTCAAAGACCAAGCCATAGACATAAAACAAATTTATGAGGAAAAGTGCTTTCTAAAGGGAGGGATAGATTGTGAGAGTCTAACTACTTTAGATTTTGCACTGTGTGTTTCATTGTGATAGGCTGTCATTGAAAAAAAGTTACTGACTTACTTAAGAATGCTACCTTTTACTCAGAGTTCAAATATCTGTGGTTTTTGGTCTAACATAGCTCAGAACTAGGTGCTGGGGAAAAATCTTGAGCAAATTCATAAGAATAAGAAAAACTGGATTCTGACAGATATACCAACAGAATACAAAAAGAGACCCAAAGGAGGCAAAGTCCTGACAGGTATGATGTGGGAATAGAGGGGATCAGAATTTTGAAAAGCTCATGAAAAGTCAAATTCTTACCTAGTCATCTTTACTATGGTTAGTAAACGTCTGACATTACGTTAAATAGCAGCATTGGATATAATCCATGTAACTATTGTATTTCAGTAGAAGAACTATACAAAAAGATCTCGATGATCCAGATAGTCAAAATGGTGTGATCACTCATCTAGAGTCAGAAATCCTGGAATGCAAAGTCAAGCAGGCCTTAGGAAGCATCACTATGGACAAAGCTAGTGGAAGCAACAGAATTCCAATTGAGTTATTTCAAATCCTAAAAGATGATGCTGTGAAATTCCTGTGTTCAATATGCCAGCAAATTTGGAAACTTCAACAGTGGCAACAGGACTTGAAAAGGTCAGTTTTCATTCCAATCCCCAAAAGGCTATGCTGAAAAATTTTCAAACTGCAACACAATTGCACTCATCTCACACACTATCAAAATATTGCTTAACATTCTCCAGGCCAGGTTTCAACAGTACATAAATGGTGAACCTCCAGATGTTCAAGCTGAATTTAGAAAAGGCAGAGGAACCAGGGATCAACTGACAATATCCACTGGATCATTGAAAAAGCAAGAGAGTTCCAGAAAAATAATCTTCTTCTGCATTACTGACTATGCCAAAGCCTTTGACTGTGTGGATCACCATAAACTGTGGAAGATTCTTCAAGAGATGGGAATATCAGACCACCTGACCTGCCTCTTGAGAAATCTGTATGCAGGACAAGAAGTAACAGTTATAACTGGACATGGAACAACAGACTGGTTCAAAATCAGGAAAGGAGTACGTCAAGGCTGTATACTGCCCCCCTGCTTTTTAACTTCTATGCAGAGTACATCATGAGAAATGTTGGGCTCAATGAAACACAAACTGGAATCAAGATTGCAGTGAGAAATATCAGTAACTTCAGATGTGCAGATGGCACCACCCTTATGGCAGAAAGCAAAGAAGAACTGAAGAGCCTCCTTGATGAAAGTGAAAGAAGAATGCCTGGAGCCAGTGTGAGGAACTCTGCCCATGGCAAAGGTCATGAGGAAGGAGGCTTGGCATACACAAAGGTGTGATCAAGCCTCAGGAAACCCCCTGTTCCCGAGCATCTACCCCCCCCAAACCAGAGTCTACCTACTTTACTGTTTCATACTCTCTCATACACCTCTGACTTTACAGGGGGCTGACCCCCATTACCTCTCTCTGAGAAGGAGTTAACTTACAGCTCCAAGTCAATAAAAATTAACGGGCATGACAAGAATGTTTCAACTTACGAACTCCTCTGAAGTTTATCTAGCCCACCTGTATAGGTTCCTCTGGCCACATGTGATTGTTTACAGCCTCCCAACCTGAGAGGCACCAGATGTTTTAGACTTACTAAAGGCAAATTCTTTTGGGAAGTTAGAAATTATTAGTATGGTGGGTTGGTTAGGAATTATATTGGTGAAGGGTTTTTCATTTGTTGTGCCAATAATTGCGGCTAATTCCCTGCCCTGGGTGTGACAAGGGTATCTCAGGTCAAACCTCTCTGCCAGCAAACTAGCTTGTGTAATAGGATTATCCATACTCCTGCCACTACACACATGACTGTTTACCACCTCTCAACCATAAATAGCACAGAGACTTTGGAGTATTTTGAGAATCTTAATTAGCATAGGGTTTTTCTCATTGTTGAGTCAATGATTGCTGCCAGGCCTCCATATCCTTAAGCACCTGGGAGTATATTAATCAATGTATTTGGAATATAGAAAAGGAAATATAGTAGTTTTTAAGGTTAGCAATACTAGACTTTTTGAGTTAATGAATTTTCTCTTTTGTAATAGATCACTGTACTTTGTTATAAATCACTGTGTCCTTGCTATGTAAAAATGTAACTTTATCACTATCTTAAGACTAAATAGATCTTAAGGGGAACATTGGTGAAAGGATTTTCATTTGTTGGGCTGATGTTTGCTGCTAAATCTCCAATTTCCCTGCCCTTATAATGACTATAACTAGTATATAGGGGAAATAAGTATTAACCTTTAAGATTAATCATGTTAACCTTGGGTTAAATAAATTCCTTTCTTGATTGTAACTCACTATACCCTCACCCTATAGGAATACAACTTTATTTGGAGGGTGGTACCTGGTTAAAGAAAAAACACCCTTGGAAAAAATGTTTTTTGGTTATCAGAAAGAAAGGGTTGTATTATGTAAATCACCTGATTTTGATAAAGGTCAGGACTGCTGACCCCCGCGTGACTCTGTATTCATCCCTATGTGTAACAAAAGGTATATAAGCAAACCGAAAAATAAAGAAATCAGATCAGTTTCCAGAAAGACGGATTCCTGCATGTCTCTTCTTTCTTGCTGTCTGTTTTTCTGGCTGTATTCCCATCTGGAGCGTGGGTGCTCACCATGTCTACTTACTTGCCCCGGTTTTTAAGTTCCATGTGAGAAGTAACCCAAGGAGGGGCACCTTCCGATATTCAAGTGGCACCGGTGGCCCAATGTAGATGGTGCAAATTCCTTGTCTTGGAATTTCATTGGTATCCCACGTAAACCAAGTTATTCAGACTCTTTTTTTCTCCTACTATTTTCTGGCCAAATTTCCATCTGGTGCTTGGGTACCCACCAAGCCTGCTAATTTTGCCTGAGCTTCTAAGATTGGACCGGGGGGGAGGGGGGGGGGGCTCAGTGCCTCCTCTCCTTCGGGAGAATGGGAAGACGCTTGTGGCCTACATAGGTGGTGATTGGTATTCCATGTAAACCAAGTTATTCAGCCTCTTTTTCTCTGCTAATTTTCTAATCCCTCTCTATTTGTAATTAAATAAGTTATTTCCAAGGATGCTGACTCCATCCCCACCTTTGAATCACCCTGGATCCACCAGGGCTGGACCCTGGCAAAGAGAGTGACAAATTTGGCTTAAAAGTCAACATTCAGAAAACTAAGATCATGGCATCTGGTCCCATCAATTCATGGAAAATAGATGGGGAAGCAATGGAAACAGTAACAGACTTTATTTTCTTGGGCTCCAAAATCACTGCAGGTGGTGACTGCAGCCATGAAATTAAAAGACGTTTGCTCCTTGGGGAAAAAGCTATGACCAACCTAGACAGCATATTAAAAAGCAAAGACATTATTTTACCAACAAAGGTCCATGTAGTCAAAGCTATGATTTTTCTCATAGTCATGTATGAATGTGAGCGTTGGACTATATAGAAAGCTGAGTGCCAAAAGATTGATGCATTTGAATTGTGGTGTTGGAGAAGATTCTTGAAAGTCCCTCGGACTGCAAGGAGATGCAACCAATCAATCCTAAAGAAATCAGTCCTGGTTGTTCATTGGAAGAATTGATGCTGAAGCTCAATTACTTTGGCCATATGATGTGAAGAACTGACTCATATGAAAAGACCCTGATGCTGAGAAAGTTTGAAGGAGCGAGGAGAAAGGGATGACAGAGGATGAGATGGTCAGATGGAATCACCAACTCTATGGACATGAGTTTGAGCAAGCTCCAGGAGTTAGTGATGGACAGGGAAGCCTGGTGTGTTGCCGTTCACGGGGTCGCAAAGAGTCGGACATGACTTAACAACTGAATTGATTGTATTTCAAATATTAGACTCTATGTAAAGGTCCAGGTTCTATCTGAGCATGTACAAAAGTACAAATGTAGAAAATATTAACTACTTATCATAATGTAAAAGTTTTCATGGGTATTTGATTTATTTATTTATGTATTTATGTATGCATGTATGTATGTATGTATGCGAGATAGCAAAAGAGACACAGATGTATAGAGCAGTCTTTGGACTCTGTGTGAGAGGGAGAGGGTAGGGTGATTTGGGAGAATGACATTAAAACATGTATAATATCATATAAGAAACGAATCACCAGTCTAGGTTCAATGCAGGGTGCAGGATGCTTGGGGCTGGTGCACTGGCATGACCCAGAGGGATGGTACAGGGAGGGAGACGGAAGGGGGGTTCAGGATGGGGAACACTTGTACACCTGTGGCGGATACATGTTGATGCATGTCAAAACCAATACAGTATTGTAAAGTAATTAGCCTCCAACTAAAATAAATAAATTTAAATTTAAAAAATAAATAAATTTATATTGAAAAAAAAAAGAGTCTTGTCTAAAACCACAGTTCAAAAGCATCAATTCTTTGGCACTCAGCTTTATTCACAGTTCAACTTTCACATCCATACATGACCCCTGGAAAAACCATAGCCTTGAATAGATGGACCTTTGTTGGCAAAGTTATGTCTCTGATTACATTAAGCTATATTAAATTAGATTAAAAATTAACTTACTTTCTATAGAGAACCTTAATATCTTTAAAGAAGAAATATATGAACATAAGAATGAAAAATAAGAAGACATATTAATTTGACTCTGATTGTCACTGATTTTTTTAAATTTATTTTTAATTTGAGGAAAATTATTTTAAAATGTTGTATTGATTTCTGCCTACTACAACATAAATCAGTAGGAAGTACACCGCAGTGCTCACAGGACTTGAAAATGTCAGTTTTCATTTCAATACCAGAGAAGGGCAAGTCCATAGAATGTTGAAACTACTATACAGTTGCACTTTTTGCATGCTAGTAAGGTTATACTTTTGAACTGTGGCATTGGAGAAGACTCTCAAGAGTCCCTTGGACTGCAACGAGATCCAACCAGTCCATTCTGAAGGAGATCAGCCCTGGGATTTCTTTGGAAGGAATGATGCTGAAGTTGAAACTCCAGTACTTTGGCCACCTCATGCGAAGAGTTAACTCATTGGAAAATATTCTGATGCTGGGAGGGATTGGAGGCAGGAGGAGAAGGGGACAACAGAGGATGAGATGGCTGGATGGCATCACTGACTCGATGGACATGAGTCTGAGTGAACTCCGGGAGTTGGTGATGGACAGAGGTCGTAAAGAGTCGGACATGACTGAGCGACTGAGCTGAACTGAAGTTCATGCCAAAATCCTTCAAGTTAGGCTTCAGCAGTACATGAATCAAGAACTTCCAGATATAAAAGTGGGTTTACAAAAGGCAGAGAAACCAGAGATCAAATTTCCAACATTCATTGGATCATAGAGAAAGGAAGGGAATTCCAGGAAAATGTCTACTCCAGCTTGATCGACTACACTGAAGCCGTTGACTGTGTTGGTCACAGCAAACAGCGGAAAATTCTTAAAGAAATAGGACTAACAGACCACCTTACCTGTCTCCTGAGAAACCTGTATGCGTATCAAGAAACAACAGTTAGAACCTTACACGGAACAACTAATTGGTTCAAAATTGGGAAAAAGAGTATGAAAAGGCTATATATTGTCACCCTTCTTATTTAACTTATGTGCAGAGTACATCATGTGAAATGGTGGGCTAGACTGCCAAGAGAAATATCAACAACCTCGGATATGCAGATGATACCACTCTAATGGGAGAAAGTGAAGAGGCACTAAAAAACATTTTGATGAAAGTTAAAGAATAAAGTGAAAAAGTTGGCTTAAAATTCAAAAAGCCAAAACCATGGTTTCCGGTCTCATCTCTTCATGGCAAATAGAAGGGGAAAAAAGTAAAAGCAGTGATTTTATTTTCTTGAGCTCCAGAATCACTGAGGACAGTGACTGCAGCCATGAAATTAAAAAATCGTTCTCCTTGGAAGGAAAGCTATGACAAAACTATTAAAAAACAAAGACATATCTTTGCCAACAAAAGTCTATATAGTTAAAGATTTTACTGATTTTCCAGGAATCAGCATGGATATGAAAGTTGGAGTATAAAGAAGGCTGAGTGCTAAAGAATTGATTGTGGTACTGGCGAAGACTCTTGAGAGTCCTTGAAATCAAACCAGTCAATCGTAACGAAAATCAATCTTGAATATTCACTTGAAGGACTGATGCCAAAGCTGAAGCCCCAATACTTTGGTTATCTGATGTGAACACCCAGGTCTTTGAAAAGGCAAAACCAATACAATATTGTAAAGTAATTAGCCTCCAATTAAAATAAATAAATTTATATTAAAAAATAAAGTAAAATCAAATTCAAAGGAAAAAGAAAAAGACCCTGATGCTGGGAAAGATGGAAGGAAAAAGCAGAAGGATGTGGTAAAGCATAAGATTGTTAGATAGCATCACCAACTCAAAGGGCATGAATTTTAGCAAACTCTGGGAGACAGTGAAGGACACAGAAGCATGGCATGCTGAAGCCCATGGGATCACAGAGAGTCGGACTTGATTTAGTGACTGAACAACAACAATAAAATATATATGCCCCTTCTCTCTTTAACATCCCTTCAACCACTTATCCTCCACCCCATCCCATTCCTTTAGTTTGTCACAGTACAGGGTTGAGCTCCTTGTGTTATACAGCAGTTTCTTTGTAGCTATCTGTTTTGTATATGGTAATATATATGTTTCAATGCTATTCTCTCAATTCATCCTACTTGTTCCTTCCCCCACTATGTTCAAAAGTCTATTCTTTAGGTCTGAGTCTATTTTCCTGGCCTTCAAATAGGTTCATCTATACGATTTCTCTAAAGTCTATGTGTATGTGTTAATACTAGACATTTGCTTTTCTCTTTCTGAGCTTCATTTTTATTACACTAAACTGTAATAATTTGATTAAAATTTAACTTACTTTCTATAGAAAACCTTAGTGTCTTCTGAAAAAGAAATATATAAAGCTAAAGATGAAAGATGAGAAGGTATAGTAGTTTGACACTGATTGACACTGATTTGGTTTCTTTTTACATTTATTTTTAATAAAGTGTTTCTGACTTTATTAATAATTAGAATCTATGTCCTAATTTATTAAATTGAAAATTAAGCTCTATGTCCATCCACTTCTAAAATTGACTTGAATTAATACCTTTTTATGGCTAAGTAATATTCCACTGTATATATGTACACAACTTCTTTATCCACTCATCTGTCGACGGTTATCTACGTTGCTTCCAAGTACTAGATATTGTAAGTAGTGCCACAATGAACTTTGGGGTACATGCGTCTTTTTCAATTCTGATTTTCTGGGGGTATAGGCTGAGTAGTAGCATTGCTGCATCATAAGTTAGTTTCACAAATAATTTATCTTTAAATGTCATTTTATACCCATTCTACATATGCTTTGATTTCTAGAAAATAGCTTTATTAAATGTTTCAGTTCAGTTCAGTTCAGTCGCTCAGTTGTGTCCAATTCTTTGCAACCTCATGAATTGCAGCATGCCAGGCCTCCCTGTCCATCACCAACTCCCAGAGTTCACTCAGATTCACATCCATAGAGTCAGTGATGCCATCCAGCCATCTCATCTCATGTTGTCCCCTTCTCCTCCTGCCCCCAATCCCTCCCAGCATCAAAGTCTTTTCCAATGAGTCAACTCTTTGCATGAGGTGGCCAAAGTACTGGAGTTTCAGCTTTAGCATCATTCTTTCCAAAGAAATCCCAGGGCTGATCTCCAGAATGGAGTGGTTGGATCTCCTTGCAGTCCAAGGGACTCTCAAGGGTCTTCTCCAACACCACAGTTCAAAAGCATCAATTCTTCGGCACTCAGCCTTCTTCACAGTCCAACTTAGTCTCAAATATGTTTTCATTTTAGTACTTCTGCTAATTTGATCCTTCTAGGATCAATTAATGTGTCCATTAATTCTCATGTAAATACCTTAATGCCACTTAAATTATTCTCAGTTATTTATAAATGCTTTTCATAAATTCCTTGATAACATGATACTCATATATAGAGAAATTAAGCTCTTTATTTGGAAGAACACACAGATACACACTCACACACAAAACCCTTTATGTTTAGACTGCACTTTTCATTCTTAACATGTTAGTCTCTTAAAAAATGAACAGCACTTGGGTGCAATCTCAAGAATGACCTCAGAATGACCTCATTTTATTTCCAAGGTAAACCATTCAACATGAGTAATCCAAGTCTATGCCCCAACCACTGATGACAAAGAAGCTGAAGCTGACCAGTTCCATGTAGACCTACAAGATCTTCTAGATATAACACCAAAAAAGATGTCCTATTCATCATAGTGAATTGGAATGCAAACATCAGAAGTCAAGAAATAGCTGGAGTAACAGGCAAGTTTGGCCTTGGAGTACAAAATGAAGCAAGACAAGACTAACAGAGCTTTAGCAAGCATCGTTTTCCAATAATACAAGAGACGACCTTACACATGGATATCAGCAAATGGTTAATACCTAAATCCAAATGATTATATTATTTTCAGCCAAAGATGGAGAAGCTCTATACAGTCAGCAAGAATAAGACCTGGAGCTGACTATGTCTCAGATCATCAGTTCTTTATTGAAAAATTCAGGTTTAAACTAAAGAAAGTGAAGAAAACCACTTGACCACTCAGTTATAACCTAAATAAAATCCCTTGTTACTATTCAGGGGAGGTGACAAATAGATTCAAGAAATTAGATCTGGTAGACAGATTGTCTGAGGAACTATAGATATAGGTTCACAACATTGTACTTGAGGGAGTGATCGAAACCATCCCAAAGAAAAAGAAATGCAAGAAAGTAAAGTGGTTGTCTGATGAGGTTTTACAAATAGCTAAGGAAAGAAGAGAAAAATCTCACAGTGGCCACAGGACTGGAAAAGCAAGGGAAAAAGAGAAAGCTATACTCAACTGAATGCAGAGTTCCAGGGAATAGCAAGGGGAAATAAGGCCTTCTTCAATTAACAATGCAAAGAAACAGAGGAAAACAAGAGAATGTGAAAAATTAGAATTCTCTTCAAGAAAATTGGAGGTATCAAAAAAAAAAATCATGCAAGATTGGGCATGATAAAGGACAGAAAAAGGTAAAGACCTAACAAAAGCAGAAGAGACTAAGAAAAGGTGGCAAGAATACACAGAATAATTATACAAAAAAAAAAAAAAAACTTAATGAACAGGCTAACCGTAATGGTGTGGTCATTCACCTAGAGTCAGATAACCTAGAGTGTGAAGTCAAGTGGGTCTTAGGAAACATTGCTAATGACAAAGCTAGTGGAGGTGACAAAAATTTCAGCTGAGCTATTTAAAATCCTAAATGGTGTTTCTATTAAGGTACTGCACTCAATGTGTCAGCAAATTTGGAAAATGCAGCAGTGGCCACAGGACTGGAAAATGTCTGTTTTCATCTCAATCTCAAAAAAGGGCAGTGCTAAATAATGTTCAGACTAACAGACAATTATACTTATTTTACATGCAAGTAAGGTTATGCTTAAAATCTTTCAAGCTAGGCTTCAACACACTTGAGTCAAGAACTTCCAGATATAAAAGCTGGATTTTAAAAAGGCAAAGGAACCAGAGATCAAATTGCCTATATCTGTTGGATCATAGAGGAAGCAAGAGAATTCCAGAAAAAAAACATACTTCTGCTTTATTGACTATGCTAAAGGCTTTGACTTGTAAATCACAAAAAAAACTATTGAAAATTCTTAAAGAGATGGAAATAACACATCATCTTACTTGTCTCCTGAGAAACCTGTACACAGAATAAGAAGCAACAGTTAGAACCTTACATGGAACAACCGACTGGTTCAAAATTGGGAAAGGAGTATGACAAGACTATATATTGTCACCATTTTTTTTAACCATTTATCATTTTATTATTATTATTATTACTTTACAATACTGTATTGGTTTGCCATACATCAACATGAATCCACCACGGGTGTACACATGTTCCCCATCATGAACCCCCCCTCCCATCTCCCTCCCTGTACCATCACTCTGGGTCATCCCAGTGCACCTTATTTAACTTATATGCAGAGCATATCATGTGAATGCCAGGCTGAATGAGTTACAAGATAGAATCAAGATGCCTGGGAGACATAGCAACAACCTCACATGGAAGAAAGGGAAGAGGAACTAAAGATCCTCTTGATGAAGGTAAAAAAACAGAGTGAAAAGCTGGCTTAAAACTCAATCTTCATAAAGTCAAGATCATGGCATCTGGTCCCATCACTTCACGGCAAAGGAAGTGAAAAAGTGGAACAGTCACGGATTTTCTCTTCAGAAGCACTTCATATGGTGACTTCAGTTCTGAAATTAGAAGATGCTTGCTTCTTGGAAGGAAAACTATGACAAACCTAAACAGTGTATTAAAAAGCAGAGACATAACCTTGCCAATAAATTCAGTCAAAGCTATGGTTTTTCCAGTAGTCATGTATGGTTTGAGATTTGGACCATAAAAATCGCTGAGCACTGAAGAATTAATGCTTAAAATTGTGTTGCTAGTGAAGGCTCTTGAGAGTCACTTGGACAGAAACAAGATCAAACAAGTAAATCCTAAAGAAAATGAACCCTGAACCAATGAACTCATTGGAAGGACTGATGCTGAAGCTGAAGCTCCAATACTTTGACGCCAGATGCAAACAGTTGCCTCACTGAAAAAGATCATGATGCTGAGAAAAATTAAAGGCAAAAAAAGAGGGCAGCAGAAGATGAGTTGATTGAATAGCATCACCAACTCAATGGACATGAACTTGGACAAATTTCAGGACATAGTGAGGGACAGGGAAGCCTGGTGTGCTACAGTCCATGGAGTCAAAAAGTGTTGGACTCAACTTAATGATTGAACAAAAACACTAGTTGTTCTTCAAGCCACATGTTTCTCTTGGGCATAGAGACTACATTTCCAAGCTTCCTTTGCAGTTAGATCTGGATCATATAAAGCAATATTGTATAGGCATATGAACAGAAGTAATCTAAGACAAGCCAATTCTCAGCCTGACGATACAAACATCTTATAGTTCTCTTCCTCTGTTTCTCTCTGTAGCTGCCTAGAAATCCTGTGTTCCAGATGTCATAGGTTCAAGAAGTAGGAGGAATGTATCAATTATATGGGGCTAAAATGTCTGTGAAAAATGAACTTTTATTGTATTAACCAACTGAGTTTTGGGAGTTTAAATTTTATCTTAGTGCATCCTATCCTGAGTAACACACATGTTTCCTGTGGCCTAACTCATGTGTATCTCCAGATTCATAAATTTACTTTTTTTATCCCGCAATATCAGTAATTCCAGTAGGAGACAGTGGAGGAGGCACACAATAAAAGTCAAATATTTCCAAAGAAAGTAAAACAGAATTCTTCTTTTGGAATTTTACTATAATCCTATGGATTATGTTAAGTGCTTTGTTTCTTCAGCATCATGGAATATTTTTAAAAGCCCTATCATAATACTCATGAATATAACACTCATAATAGTTATTACATTTTATATTATTATCCTAAATTTTATCAGGGCAGTGACTATGCCAATCTTGGTTCTAGCTGAGACATTTTCTGGATGCCAAAACCACATACTTACTTTCACCTTAAGAGTTTGCACCTGTGTCTCCTCTGACCTGAAGGCTGATTGTATTGCTTCACTAAGAATAATTCCTTAAAACCTGACCCTTCTATTTGGATTCAGAGAAGCTGACACTCATTCCTCGGATTTTCAATTAAATTTAATAATTTTAATTCATAGAAGTTGATTTCAGTCTGGGTCACACAAAACCAACTGTATAATGAATTAGTAATTAGTATGTTATTGAAGGATTGAAGCATATGTACAGTTAGAGGTTATAAGGTTTGCTTAAAATAAAGTCATTTTCATTAGATTTATTGCATGAGGTTTGTTATCAGTAGCCTATAACATTTTGATATCAACTACAGGTACTTACTTAGATGCTATATTTTTAGAAGTACAGTTTTATATCACTGTGGGCTTCACTGATCTTTCAGTTGATAAAGAATCCACCTGCAAGGCAGGAGGCCCCAGTTCGATTCCTGGGTCAGGAAGATCTGCTGGACAAGGGAAAGGCTACCCACTCCAGTAATTTTGGGCTTCTCTTGTGGCTCAGCTGGTAAAGAAGCTGTCTGCAATTCCTGAGACCTGGGTTCGATCCCTGGGTTAGGAAGATCCCTAGAGAAGGGAAAAGCTACCCACTCCAGTATTCTGGCATGGAGAATTCCACAGACTGTATAGTCCATGCGGTCACAAAGAGTCAAAAATGACTGAGTGACTTTCACTCTTTATATCACTGAAAGTACACTTAGGAAAATTTTGTTATTACAGTCCAACATTCAGATTCTTCCAAGGTAAGATCTATAAGATCTATTCTTTAGTTTGATTTAGACTGACAAAAACAATGGTATATAATATTCTAAGTAACTGAAATTAAGAAAAGTTGAACGTGAGGCAGAGTTTGATATCTCAAACAAGTAACTAAACTATAAACACAAAAATAGGATAGCAGATAACATCTAGAAAATGTTTTCAAATACATCTCTCCTTTGATTTAATATTTTAAATGTACTTAGTAATAACAGATATAAAAATATATTACTCGTTCCTTTGCAAAGTAATAGGACTTAACTGAAGTGCAGAAAATGGGAAAAACATAAACTGGCAAAAGTCATAAGAGATAGATTGCCATAGAAAAATAAGGACCACAATTTGAACATTGCAAAACAAAAAGAAGCTTATGAATATACTATCATTATACCAAGCCCAGATTGCCTGCATATCTCATCTCAGCTCCAAAGAGCAATTGATCAGTAACATGAAAGGGTGGTCATCCAAAGATATATCTGTTGAAATATTAAGCCAGAACCTGATGACAAGCCTAAGGCATTAGGAACATACTGCTGAAATCTGAGATTTGAAGTAATCAAGTGGAAGAAGCAAAAACAAAAAATTGTTAGAGAAAAATGAGAAGAAAGTAAAGAGAGTGAACTAAGAGGAGAGTTGCTGGGTTGGGGTTGTTTGGAGGTGTGTTACAAGTAGGCCAACTTTGAAAAAGGGTTTTGAATATAAAGACCTCCATTTGCAACCTCTGTATGCATCAAGTCAAGCAATCACTAAGGTTTATTTTTCTCTTCTGAAAATGATGTTAACATTATATATCTTACTGGGTTTTGTGAAAATTAGAGTTATTCTTTAGCTATTCAATATTACTTGCTATTATAAAGTGTGTAACTTCATTTGTCAAAAATAAACATAAAAGTCCAATTTTTCCGACCCTACATGTTAGAATCTTGGAAGTCACCACTACATCCTAACTGAGTAAACTGAAAAATAAATATGCCTTCTTAGATCCTAAAGAGAAGGAGGTCACAAGGTAAAATACTGCACTCAAAATTAGGGAGACTGACAGGCAAATTCAGAGAATCATAACTTACAAGAGCAAAAAACCTGGAGTTAGGTATTTCCTGTTCTCCAAGTCAGTTAGGTCCTAATAAAACCTTCAACAGAAAAAAATAAAAAGTAAACAACTTCAACAGTTACGGCTCTGTTTACATATTTTCTCCTGACATCAGGAGTTATTAAGAGAGGTGCACTGGGACAACCCAGAGGGATGGTATGGGGAGGGAGGAGGAAGGGAGGTTCAGGATGGGGAACACGTGTATACCTGTGGCAGATTCATGTTGATGTATGGCAAAACCAATACAATATTGTAAAGTAATTAACCTCCAATTAAAATAAATAAGTTTATATATAAAAAAAGAGATTGCTCTGGCATATTTAAATGCCATAATTTTTAAACTTTATGGTAACAATTATGAGGTTTAAAAGAAAAAGAAAATAATTTGTTGTTACATCATATCTGATTTTTGGCGAACCTGTGGACTGTAGCCTTCCAGGTTCCTCTGTCCATGGAATTCTTCAGGCAAGAATACTGGAATGGGTAGCCATTCTCCTTGCCAGATCTTCCTGACTCAGGGATCAGGCCCAGCTCTCCTGCATTGCAGGCAAATTCTTTATCATCTGAGCCATCAGGGAAGTAAGGAGTTAGGAAAATCTAAACTGTTATTTTTTAATTGTTGTCTGTTTAATGTGGACCACTCCAAAAGTTAAAATCCCAAAGGATACTCAGGTATAAAAGCATGCCCATGTTTTCGTGAGTTTTACCACAAGGGGTTTGATTTGCTTCTCACAGTGAAAAATAATAATCATCCCAAGCTTTGGGCAGTAGGAAGAGAAGAGGAGACATTTTTAAATATGCCAGAGCATTCTTTGAATAAAGTTTGATATCAGGAGAAAGTATTTAAACAGAGTCTTACCTGATGAAGATTGATTAGCACATAAATGACTTGTAGAAAGGGAAATACCAAACTCCTGCCCACTCTAACCATCCTGTCCCATCTAAAGAGAGTAGCGAGAGAGGAAGGGAGCTGAGAAACATGTATAAAGTTTAGAGTTTAGAGGCATAAGCTCACTAAAAGACTGAGACCTTATCATAGTACTAGAGAACATTTCTCCCCACCTCACACCTCAAAAGCATGCTATTAAAACTCTGTTTTATTAGCACAAGTTCTTTTTACCTGGAACACTGTGAAAAATTACAAGGCATACCCAAAGGAAAGTAATAGTTTTAAGACACCAAACAAGGATCAAAAGCAGATTCACACATTGCAGGGGAGTTGGAATTGTCAGATAAATGTTTTTACAAGTATGATTAATATACTAAGGGATATAATATGTAAAGTAAACAGGGTTCAATGGAAACAGAAAAATGGAAAGCCTAAGAAAGTACCAAAGTAAATTCTAGAGATCAAGACCACTGCAACATAAATGAAGAATTTCTCTGATAGACTTAATAAGCTGTATGCAACTGAAAAAAGAAAAAAAAAAATCTGACCTTGAGCATATCTTCATAGAAACCACCAAGCTGGAAAAGTAAACAGGAAAAGAAAACAAGGGACTTGGAGGAAAAAAAAAAGTGCAGGATATCTAAGAACTGTGTAACAAGTACAAAGGTGTAGCATATGTGTAATGGGAATAACAGAAAAGGGGGAATGAAAGAAACAAGTAATATTTGCATCAGTGACTGAAAATTTACCAATATTGATGTCAGTTACCAAATCCCAGGTTCAGAAAGTTTAGAAAACACCAAAAAGGATGAATGTCACAAAAAAAATATATATAAGTAGGCATATCATTCTCAAACCACAGAAAATCAAAGTTAAAGAAAAAAATTGAAAGAAGCCAGAGGGTAAAAGCATCTTAGTTGTGGAAGAACAAAGATAAAGAATTACATTTGTCTTTTCCTTAATTGACATGAAAGTAAGAAAAAAGTAGAATGAAATGTGAAAATACACCAACCTGGAATTAGGTACCCTGCAAAATGATTCTTGAAAAGTGAGAGAAGAAATTCTTTCTCAGACAAACAGAAATTTAGAGTATTTGTTGTCAATAGACTTGTTTTGCAATGAATGTTAAATGAAGTTCTTTAGAAGGAAAACAAGTAAGCTTTCTGTAATCTAAATAAAGAATATAAGGGTATCAGAGAAAGAGTAAGTGAATGTAAAATAAAAATTAATGTTTCTTATTATTAGTTGATCTAAGAAATAATAATTTACTAAGAAAAAATAGAAATGTATTTGAGTATGCATCTTTATGTGTAAGCAAAATTAATATATATATATATGTGTGTGTATTTAAATAAATATTATAGCTTTTGATAAGTAAAATGAATGAAAGCTTAATGAATAATGCAAGGAGAGAGAGAGGAATTACAAGTGTTTCCTATTATAAGGAACCCACACTACCTATGATATAATGTTATTAAAAGTGGAAAAGACTAGTTAGTTGTAAATATAAACTGCAACCACTCTAGGGCAACCACTAAATAATTTGTTGCATGTATGACTAATATGCTGAAGAAGAGAAAATTAACTCATACAAAATGTCTAATAAAACCACAAAAGTCAGTGAAAGAGTGTTAAGAAAAAATAAGAACCAAAACCAAGGGAAAGTATTATGGGGAACTTTTGCCAACAAGGTCAAATAAAGGTCTGTATAGTCAAAGCTATGGTTTTTCCAGTAGTCATGTATGGATGTGAGATTTGGACTATAAAGAAAGCTGAGCACTGAAGAACTAATGCTTTTGAACTGTGGTGTTGGAGAAGACCCTTGAGACTCCCTAGGACTGCAAGGAGATCAATACAGTCAATCCTTAAGGATACCAGTCCTGAATATTCATTGGAAGGACTCATGCTAAAGCTCAAAATCCAATACTTTGGCCACATGATACGAAGAGATGACTCATTTGAAAAGACCCTGATGCTGGGAAAGATTGAAGGCAGGAGGGGAAGGGGATGACATAGGATGAGATGGTTGGATGGCATCACCAGCTCAATGGATATGAGTTTGAGTAAACTCCAGGAGTTGGAGATGGACAGGGAGGCCTGGCATGCTACAGTCCATGGGGTTGCAGTCAGACACGGCTGAGCAACTGACCTGAACTGGACTAATTATGCAAAACAGTAGCAATTATTGTAAATATTATTCCAGCTATGTGATAATCACTTTGAATATCAGTGATATGAAGAGTTGACTCATTGGAAAAGACCCTGATGGTAGGAGGGATTGGGGGCAGGAGGAGAAGGGGACGACGGAGGATGAGATGGCTGAATGACATCACTGTCTCGATGGACATGAGTTTGAGTGAACTCCAGGAGTTGGTGATGGACAGGGAGGCCTGATGTGCTCCGATTCATGGCATCACAAAGAGTCAGATACAACTGAGCAACTGAACTGAATTGAACTGAACTGAAGAGATTGTTAGAGTAGGTAAACTATATGCTGTCTACTGGAAAGCCAATTTAGATATATAGATACAAATAGATTAAAAGTAACTGGACAAAATAATGTATTTTGTGCTATCTGTAATTGGAAGAAAGTGGAAATGGGTGTATTAATTTTGGATGGAGAAAATTTTAGAACAGGGAAATTTCTTAGACACAGAGGCATTATACAATAACAAAGGAGATGATTCCCAAAGAAAGCATAACCGTCCTTAGTATGTATATGACTAAAAAGAGAATGTTAAATACAGAAGTCAAAAATTAATAGAACTACAAGCAAAATTGTGCTTTCCTGGTGGCTGAAACAGTAAAGACTGCACCTATAATGTGGGAGATCTGAGTTTGATCCCTGGATTGGGAAGATCCCCTGGAGGAAGCCATGGCAACTCACTCCAGTATTATTTTCTGGAGAATCCCCATGGATAGAGGAGGCTGGCAGGCTACAGTCCATGGGGTTTCAAAGAGTCAGACATGACTGAGTGACTAAACACAGCACAACCAAAAGAAAATTAAATGAAAACTCTATGAGGGGTAACTGAACAGCCCCCTATCAAAAATTGATAAACATATCAGGTAAAAAAAAATAAGGGCATAGTTAAAATCAGAGTATAAATAATAAACGGGATACAAAAGACATCAATAACGTGAACTGTGACCTTTCTGATGTACAAGCTGGTTTTAGAAAAGGCAGAGGAACCAAAGATCAAATTGCCAACATCAGTTGGATCATTGAAAAAGTAAGAGAGTTCCAGAAAAACATCTATTTCTACTTTATTGACTATGCCAAAACCTTTGACTGTGTGGATCACAAGAAACTGTGGAAAATTCTGAAAGAGATGGGAATACCAGACCACCTGACACGCCTCTTGAGAAATCTATATTCAGGTCAGGAAGCAACAGTTAGAACTGGACATGGAACAACGGACTGGTTCCAAATAGGAAACGGAGTACATAAAGGCTGTATATTGTCACTCTGCTTGTGTAACTTCTATGCAGAGTACATAATGAGAAGCTCTGGGCTGGAAGAAGCATAAGCTGGAATCAAGATTGCTGGGAGAAATATCAATAACCTCAGATATGCAGATGAGACCACCCTTATGGCAGAAAGTGAAGAGGAACTAAAAAGCATCTTGATGAAAGTGAAAGAGGAGAGTGAAAAAGTTGGCTTAAAGGTCAACATTCAGAAAACGAAGATCATGGCATCTGTTCCCATCACTTCATGGGAAATAGATGGGGAAACAGTAGCAGACTTCATTTTTGGGGGCTCCAAAATCACTGCAGATGGTGATTGCAGCCATGAAACTAAAAGATGCTTACTTCTTGGAAGAAAAGTTATGACCAACCTAGATAGCATATTCAAAAGCAGAGACATTACTTTGCCAACAGAGGTCCATCTAGTCAAGGCTATGGTTTTTCCTGTGGTCATGTATGGATGTGAGAGTTGGACTGTGAAGAAACCTGAGCACCAAAGAATTAATGCTTTTGAACTGTGGTGTTGGAGAAGACTCCTGAGAGTCCCTTGGACTGCAAGAAAATCCAACTAGTCAACTCTAAAGCAGCACGGTTTATAATAGCCAGGACATGGAAGCAACCTAGATGTCCATCAGCAGATGAATGGATAAGAAAGCTGTGGTACATATACACAATGAAGTATTACTCAGCAATTAAAAGTAATACATTTGAATCAGTTCTAATGAGATGGATGAAACTGGAGCCGATTATACAGAGTGAAGTAAGCCAGAAAGAAAAACACCAATACAGTATACTAACACATATATAAGGAATTTAGAAAGATGGTAATGATGACCCTGTATGCGAGACAGCAAAAGAGACACAGATGTGTAGAGCAGACTTTTGGACTCTGAGGGAGAGGGTGGGATGATTTGGGAGAATGGCATTGAAACATGTATACTATCATGTAAGAAACGAATTGCCAGTCTATGTTTGATGCAGGATACAGGATGCTTGGGGCTGGTGCATGGGGATGATCCAGAGAGATGATATGGGGTGGGAGGTGGGAGGGGGGTTCATGTTTGGGAACTCATGTACACCCATGGTAGATTCATGTCAAGGTATGGCAAAACCAATACAGTATTGTAAAGTAAAATAAAGTAAAGATAAAAATTTAAAAAATAAGTAAATAAAGGAGATTAGTCCTGGGTGTTCATTGGAAGGAGTGATGCTAAAGCTGAAACTCCAGTACTTTGGCCACCTCATGTGAAGAGTTGACTCATTGGAAAACACTCTGATGCTGGGAGGGATTGGGGCAGGAGGAGAAGGGGATGACAGAGGATGAGATGGCTGGATGGCATCAATGACTCGATGGACGTGAGTCTGAGTAAACTCCAGGAATTGGTGATGGACAGGGAGCCCTGGCATGCTGCAACTCATGGGGTGGCAAAAGAGGAGGACAGGACTGTGTGACTGAACTGAACTGAAGCAATTTCATTCAATAACAGCAGACAGCACATTTTTCTCTTTGCTCACATGGGACTTTCAACAAGATAGACCACATTCTATGACATAAAAGACATCTTAATGAATTTAAGAGAATAAAAACATGCAATCTTTGTTTTCAGATAATGAAACTAAATTAAAAATTAATAACTTAAAGATATCTTTGAAATCCCCCAAATACTTGAACATTAAATAGCAAACTTCTGAATAGCATATGGATCAAAGAAATCTCAAGAGAAATTTTAAAATATTTTAAGCTAAGGTTACCAAAAGAGATAGCAGAGGAATGGGATGGAGAGACGACTTTCTCCCACAGAAAGTCATCAAAAGATCATTTAAATGAGGAGCAACTTCCACTAAACAATTTCTGAATGCTGGCAGAGGACACCAGACACCTAGAAAGGCAGCCAATTCTCTTTGAAAGGAGATAGGACAAAATACAAAAGACAAAATGAGAGACAAAAGAGTTAGGGATGGAGACCAGTACGGGGGTGAGTTGTGTAGGAGAAGTTTCCAAACAGCAGGAAACCCTCTCACCAGTGGATCTGTGGGGATTTTTGGAATCTCAGAGGACAACATAACAGGGGTGGGGGAAACCCATAGAATATGTGCCTAACCACAACTCCAGCAGAGAAGTAGCCCAGACAATCACATCCATCACCAGCAAACAAGTGCTGGACAGGGAAACACAGGTTGCATGTAGGGTAAGGACCAGGTCTGAATGCCCTGAGAACAATCTGAGGGAGATAACATGAGATAGCCACCCAAACTGTGGGATAGCCAGAGAAAGAAAGAAAAAAATGAGAAAGAGAGAACTTTCCCGCAAAAAGCTCTAAACTAAGGTGCAGCCTGGTCTGCTCACAGAACAAAGCAGTGAGTGAATACCAAAGGAAAGCTAGCTGGCTGCGGATCGGCCCATCTTCCTGTCAGAGACAGAGGCAAGCAGGCGACAGCCAGAGCTGGAAGGCAAGGGAGAATCTCAGCCCCAGAGATGGCATTCTCCACCAAATTGTGAGCATGCTCCCAGTTGCTAACCAAGTCTTCCTGGGATACTGGACGGTTGACATCTGCCCAGGAGGGTCCCAGCCTGGGATCAGCTCCCCAGAGGAGGCACAGTGCACACCTGAGATGGTGTTCTTCTGACCTGAAAAATCTGGTAAACCAAATGGCTGGGGCCAGGAAAGTGATTAAGATGCACAGCTCACCTGGGACAGTGTGCTCGCCAAGAGCTGCTCAGACCTAGAAAGGGCACAAAATGCAGGCCCAAATGAGTCAATGCCTTTGTGGAAAACCCTATAGCCTAAACCTGAGCAGCTTAGACCTGGGAAGTGCACTAAATGCAGGGTCCGCTTTGGAGAGTTCCCCTGCAGTGCAACATGGAGCCTGAGCAGTGTAGACCCAGAAAGCACATACCGCCATAAGCTGGGGCAAACCCACTGTGGTCCATACAATGCAAACACTCCCCCACACAAGTCAGTAATATTTGTTTGCAGTGTTCCTCCCTCCCCACAGCAGGACTGAACAAATGAGCCTAAATAAGTGACCACCTTTGCCACCTTGTATAAGGGCAGAAATTAGACACTGAAGAGACTTTCAAACAGAGGAACCCAAAATAAACAAAGAAGAGGGAACTGCTCTGGAAGTGACAGGTGCAACAGATTAAAACCCTGTAGTTGACATTGACTAAGCGTTGGAAGGGACCTATAGACCTTGAGAGGAAGTATAACCTGGAACAAGGAACTAGCTGAAACTGAAATGACCCCACACCACCCTCAACATCTTGAGAAATTCCTAGAATATTTTTACTATTTTCGGTTTTTTTTTTTTTTTAATTTTAAGTTCTTTATTACTCATTTAATTTTCATTGTATAACCTATTACCTTGTAAAAAAAAAGACCCTATTTTTAAAGCAAATTCCATATATATATATATATATATATTTATTTATTTATTTATTTATTTATTTATATATAATGTTTGTGATTTATTTTATTTTGTATTTTTGAGAGTCTAAACTCTACTCTAGATTTTTATCTTTGCTTTTTGGTATTTGTTATCAATTGTGTACCTTTAAGAATCTAATCTTCAGTATCCATTATTACTTAGGAGTGTGATTACTGGCCTGATTACTCTCTCCCCTTTTGCCTCTCCCTTTTCTTCCCCAGGTCACCTCTATTTTCTCCCTCCACCTTTTCTTCACTACTTAACTCTGTGAATCTCTTCGGATGTCCTGGGCTGTGGAGAATACCTAGGGAACTCGTTACTGGCTGGATTGCTCTCTCCCCTTTTGACTCCCTGTCTTCTCCTCCTGGTCACCTCTATCTCCTTCCACCCTTTTCTCTTCTCTAAGTAACTCCATGAACTTCTCTGGGTGTTCCATATAGTGGAGAGAACATAGGGAATTGATTACTGGCTATATTGCTCTCTCCTCTTAGGATTCCAACTCTTCTCTACCTGGTAACCTCTATCTCCCTCCTCCCTCTTCTCTTCTACATATAATTCTGTGAACCTCTCTGGTTGTCCCTCACTGTGGAGAATCTTTTCACCATTAAACTAGATGTTTCATCATCTGTGCTGTATGGAAGAAGTCTTGAGGCTACTGTAAGAATAAGACTGAAAGCCACAGGCAGGAGGCTTAAATACAAAACTTGAGAACACGAGAAAACTCCTGACTCCAGAGAACATTAATCAACAAGAGCTCATCCAAAAGCCTCCATACCTACACTGCAACCAAGCACCACCCAAGGGCCAACAAGTTCCAGAGCAAGACATATCATGTTAATTCTCCAGCAACACAGGAACACAGCCCTGAGCTTCAATATACAGGCTGCCCAAAGTTACTCCAAACCCACTGACATCTCTTAACTCATTACTGGACACTTCATTGTACTCCAGAGAGAAGAAATCCACCTCCACTCACCAGAACACCAATGCAAGCTTCCCTAACCAGGAAACCTTGACAAGCCACTAGTCCAACCCAACCCACAGGGAGCAGTCTCCACAATAAAGAGAAACCACAAACATCCAGCCTACAGAAAGGGCACTCCAAACACAGTGATCTAAAAAATATTAAAAGGCAGAGAAATATTCAGCAGGTACATGGAACAGCAATAATATAATAAATGCCCATCAAACCAAACAAAAGAAGAAGAAATGGGGAGTCTACCTTAAAAAGAATTCAGAATAATGATAGTAAAAATGATCCAAATTCTTGAAAACAAAATGGTGTTACAGATAAATAGACTAGAGACAAGGATTGAGTAAATGCAAAGAAATGTTTAACAAGGACCCAGAAGGTATAAAAAGAACCTAGAAGACATAAGAAGATTCAATCAGTAATGAATAATGTAATAACTGAAATCAAAAGCACCCTGGAGGGAACCAACAGTAGAATAACTGAGGCAGAAGATAGGATAAGTCAGGTGGAAGATATAATGGTAGAAATAAATGAAGCAGAGAGGGAAAAAGAAAAATGAATTAAAAGAAATGAAGACAACATCAGAGACCTCTGGGACAATGTTAAATACTCCAACATTCAAATCAGAGAAGTCACAGAAAAAAGATAGAAAGAAAGGCCATGAGGAAATACTTGAGGAGGTAAAAGTTGAAAACTTCCTTACAGTGGGAGAGGAAATAGCCACCCAAGTGCAAATAGTCCCAAAAAGGATAAACTAAAGACAAAACACCTCAGTACAGTTCAGTTCATTTCAGTCGCTCAGTTGTGTCCGACTCTTCACAACCCCATGAATTGCAACACGCCAGGCCTCCCTGTCCATCACCAACTCCCGGAGTTCACTCAGACTCACATCCATCGAGTCAGTGATGCCATCAGCCATCTTATCCCCTGTTGTCCCCTTCTCCTCCTGCCCCCAATCCCACCCAGAATCAGAGTCTTTTCCAATGAGTCAACTCTTTGCATGAGGTGGCCAAAGTATCGGAGTTTCTATATATTAATCAAATTAATGAACATGAAACACAAAGAGCAAATATTAAAAGCAACAAATAACACACAAGGAGATTCCCATAAGGATAACAGCTTATCTTTCAATAGAAACTCTTCAGGCCAGAAGGGAATGGCAGGACATACTTAAAGTGATGAAAGAAAAAAAAAAAAAAAACTACAACCCAGATTACTATACTCAGCAAAGATCTCATTCAAATATGAAGGAGAAATCAAAAGCTTTCAATTCAGTTCAGTTGCTCAGTCGTGTCCTACTCTTTGCGACTTCATGAACCTCAGCACGCCAGGTCTCCCTGTCCATTGCCAACTCCTGGAGCCCATCCAAACCCATATCCATTGAGTCGGTGATGCCATCCAACCATCTCATGCTTTGTCATCCCCTTCTCCTCCTGCACTCAATCTTTCCCAGCATCAGGGTCTTTTCAAATGAGTCAGCTCTTCGCATCAGGTGGCCAAAGTATTGCAGTTCAGCTTCAACATCAGTCCTTCCAATGAACACCCACGACTGATCTTTAGGAAGGACTAGTTGGATCTCCCTGCAGTCCAAGGGACTCTCAAGAGTCTTCTCCAACACCACAGTTCAAACGTATCAATTCTTCAGTGCTCAGCTTTCTTTATAGCCCAACTCTTACATCCATACATGACCACTGGAAAAACCATAACCTTGACTAGATGGACCTTTGTTGGCAAAGTAATGTCTCTGTTTTTGAATATGCTATCTAGGTTGGTCATAACTTTCCTTCCAAAGAGTAAGCATCTTTTAATTTCATGGTTGCAATCACCATCTGCAGTGATTTTGGAGCCCCCCCCCCCCCAAATAAAGTCTGACACTGTTTCCACTATTTCCCCATCTATTTCACATGAAGTGATGGGACCGGATACCATGATCTTCATTTTCTGAATGTTGAGCTTTCAGCCAACTTTTTCACTCTCCTCTTTCACTTTCATAAAGGTGCTTTTTAGTTCCTCTTCACTTTCTGCCATAAGGGTGGTGTCATCTGCATATCTGAGCTTATTGATATTTCTCCCGGCAATCTTGATTCCAGCTTGTGATTCTTCCAGTCCAGAGTTTCTCATGATGTACTCTGCATAGAAGTTAAATAAGCAGGGTGACAATATACATACAGCCTTGACGTATTCCTTTTCCTATTTGGAACCAGTCCGTTGTTCCATGTCCAGTTCTAACTGTTGCTTCCTGACCTGCATACAGATTTCTCAAGAGGCAGGTCAGGTGGTCTGGTATTCCCATCTCTCTCAGAATTTTCCACAGTTTATTATGATCTACACAGTCAAAGGCTTTGGCATAGTCAATAAAGCAGAAAGATATGTTTTTCTGGAACTCTCTTGCTTTTTCCATGATTCAGCAGATGTTGGCAATTTGATTTCTGGTTCCTCTGCCTTTTCTAAAACCAGCTGAAACATCTGGAAGTTCACGGTTCACATATTGTTGAAGCCTGGCTTGGAGAATTTTGACCATTTCTTTACTAGCATATGAGATGAGTGCAATTGTTCGGTAGTTTGAGCATTCTTTGGCATTGTCTTTTTTTGGGATTGGAAAGAAAACTGCCCTTTTCCAGTCCTGTGGCCACTGCTGATCAAATAACACAAAGGATTTGATGTGGTAGAGTGAGTTAATGTGACATTTTTTGTCACTTTGGATAGGCTTAACTGAATTCCCACTTATCAACTGACTTCATGCTCCCTGGGGCAAAGGTAGCTTCTAAGGGTCATGTAAATATAATTAAACCACTATAAACTGACATTAAACATTTAGGAAGTAAATATGTAATACTTAACAGCACCGATCTACCTTGGCATTGTTTGGACATATTCCTAGAGTTAAGGATATGGGCAAAAACTCAAAAAGACTTGAACCAAATATGAAGTCTAAACTCAGGAGTGAAACTTTGGGAGAGAATAATGGCATAAGTAATATATGAAAATATTTTGGACACATTTTTAAACAAGGAGTATTAGAGATATTCTGCAATTAGGATTTTTTTTGAAGTCTTATAAAAGTTTTAACTACCTTTCTTTTCAATTACTATATATCATCATCTATTATGTGCGAGATATTGCATGATGCTGCCATGACAATAAATATGTTCCTTTCTACCTTAGAACCTCTGCTTGAAATTCATTTCCTACAGACAACTTTTGTCCTCAGCAAGCGTATTTTCTCAGCCCTGACTTTCCTTATTATCATCATCAATATGTCAAGGAGTTCTGAATTTTGCTCACTAATTTCAAAGCTAGACTTTAAGTAAATTGGAGGTCCTGGAAAATACTTGCTATATGAGAAACATTAGGAAAAAGTTTCCAGCTCTGAAGATGAGCCAAGCTCTATTTTTTATTTGTTAGCATAGCAGAAAATTCTCCAGTTCAGTAATAGCCACTGTCTTTCTTTCTCCTAATAGGTGTTAAAGGTGGTTTATTTTCCACTGCAACTAAATGGAGCAAAAAGAGCCTTTTTGAGATCATTTCTGTTTGTTTTTTTTTTTTTTCCTGTTTATTGAAATAATTACCCCATCTCTTAAATGGTGATCTTGCTCCTCTACTTTCTCTCAAGAAGCAAGCACTAATCCTAAAATGGTTTCCACCATTCCTGTTTCCATACCTTTGTTATATAATTGGAAATCCTATTCAATAAACATCATATCCCACTTTTATCCCACTGACAGGACTTCAAGAATTTAGTTCATAATTTTGATATCATTGAGTTCCATAGGGTTATATCTGATGATTCTATTATCTATTGTTGCATAACCACTATCCCCAAACTAGTGGCTATAAACGATAAGTCATTTATTTTTCTCAGAACTCTGCAGTTTTGGCCAAGGCTCAGCAGAAATATCTCATCCCCTGCTCCACATAACATCACCTGAGGTGACTTTAAGATTAGGGGCTGAAATTATCTGACACCTTGCTCAGGTTCTAGAGGGTGATGCTGGCTGTCAGCTGGGACCTTATCTGGACCTATAAGCTAGAACATTTACCTGGCTTCTCCTAACAGCACAATGATTCAAATAAAAAGCTATCTTGAGTAAAGCTTAAAACGTTTCTTAAGGACTAGACCCAATGATGGCAATAAGTCACTTCTTTTTTCTGTTGATTCAGCATTTACACAGTCCAGATGCCAGGGAAGAAATAAAAGGAGTAATAGGAAATTGTTGAATCTATGTGTTGCTGCTGCTGCTGCTGCTGCTAAGTCGCTTCAGTCATGTCCGACTCTGTGCAACCCCATAGACTGAAGCCCACCAGGCTCCACAATCCCTGGGATTCTACAGGCAAGAACACTGGAGTGGGTTGCCATTTCCTTCTCCAATGCATGAAAGTGAAAGTGAAGTTGCTCAGTCGTGTCCGACTCTTAGCGACCCCATGGACTGCAGCCCACTAGGCACCACCGTCCCTGTGATTTTCCAGGCAAGAACACTGGAGTGGATTGCCATTGAATCTATGCGTTACAATCCCCCAACCCTTTTTTCTAGTCACATATTATTTATATTCCTCTCACATACATAATACCCTCATCTTCTGAAAATACTCCCCCAAGTTTTTAATCCATTACAGTATCAGTCTCAAGCTAGAGTTTTGAGAGGGTAACAGGCAGGAAGACCAGGGGTCTCCAAACGGAGGAAATAGCCTGCAAGTGTCAGACATTTTTATGTCTCTTAAATGGCAGGAGGAAACAAACTAGGGATATTTTTTTCCTTCTCTATATAAATTTAAAAGGAGGTTTCTCTTAAAATACTGTGTTGCCATAATGAAACTTGGTTTCACCTAAAGTTAACTATTCTCAAACCTAGAGATTACCAATGCCTTTTTCTTATGGAAATGTTTGTCTTAAGCTATGCTAATGTACTATGCATTTACCCCAAACTCTGTCTTCAAGTTGGTTCCACCTCTTGGCTCAGAACCTACTTGACAAACCAGTATGTTATACTCAGATATTGTTCCTCTAATCTATGTAAATGAAACTATTTGTATGGTGATCTGCCCTTCTTCAAGATTCAAGTTAATCATTTTATGGCCCAGGATGAACCATTTGGTGCCAAGATTATCCCAAAGGGAGGGGCCTGGTGCCATTCTGAGTTTTAAGACATTCCTTTCTTTCATTAACAGACTGCTAGTGACTATATAACATCCAGCTGAAGACTAGCAGGGGGATACTCTTTCTGCCCCCTTCTGATGCTTATGTTAGAAGCTTTCTCTATCTCTTTTATACTGTAATTAAAACTTTATTACACAAAAGCTCTGCGTGATCAAGCCTTGTCTATGGCCCTGGATTGAAGTCTTCTCCTCCAGGGGCCAAGAATCCCGGGGTCTTTGCATGATTCAACAACCTTTCAGTTTCAGGACTCTTGTCATCTATACTTGGTGCAGATGTGAATGCAATTTCTTCAGTACTGTCTCTTATTTAGCTCCTCAAAAACATTTTCTTTTCATATGTTGACCTAATTAACTAAACAAGTTATCTTCTCCATACATACCCATCAGACGATAACATTCAAGAAGAGGAGGCATGCAGCAGTCTCTAATCCATAACAACTCTGAAATGAGTCAGGTGCATATCTCCATTTTCTGTGAATGATTCCTCGACTTTGCCCTTTGGACATTTGGTTCTAACCTCGACTTATTTTCTTAGTTTGTTTATTTTCAATAAAATTGTATTTGCAAGTAATTCACCTTTTCTTTTCCATAAGAAGTTCGGGGTCCAGAGATCTCTCATTTGTGCTGTTATTTGTTTGCTTGTTTTTTCACATTTCACCTAAGTTGGTTACACTTCTGCTAGGACAAATGCTTTCTAAAATAAATAAACAAACATCAGGTTTGTGGTATGTTTGTGAATCTTCACTATATTAGACAAAAGATACAACCACAAATTGTTATGCTCCGTGTCCGTGTCCCCTACCCGACCGAATGAACAAGTCCACCAAAGTAATGCAAAAGGCATAAAGGGAGTTTATTTCTGGCGCGCCAGGGTCCTAGCCTCTCTGACACAGCAGAATGCGGCTGGACCCCGAACAAAGAGGTATGGCGGTTTATATACAGTTTGTCCCTTAGTCCAGCAACAGGCATAGTTGGCACTACCTGATTGGTTACATGCGAAGCTGAGCTCATACATTCCCCTGATGCTGCTTCCCTATAGATTTTTCTTATTTGGTATGGAATGTTTAGCGCAGGAGCTACTGACCTCCTTATTTGGTTATGGAATGTTTAGCGCAGGAGCTACTGTCCCAGGTCCCTGATGTAGTTACACACCTCACTAAGTCTTCCGATAACCTAACATTCCCCCCTGTTCTTTGATCATACAGAGGAATCTTCCTCTGTTCCCGGTGATATAGTTTGATATTGTTGCCGTAGCACAAACAACTGCACTGTGTTAATACGTTCTTTTACAAAGGCTACAAGTCTGTTGATGATGCAGGGACCGAACGTGAGCATTATTAGAAGGATTATCAAGGGTCCTAGTAAGGTTGAGATTAAAGTAGTCAGCCAAGGGGATTGTTGAAACCAAGACTCAAACCATCCTTGTTGGGCCTCCCGCTCTCGTTTACGCTGGGCTAGCCCCTCTCTCACTTTGGCCATAGGTTCTCTAACTATACCCATATGGTCTGCGTAAGAACAACATTTCTCTCCCAGGGCGGCACAAAGTCCCCCCTGTTGTAGAAATAGCAAATCTAGCCCTCTTCTATTTTGCAAAACTATTTCAGACAAGGAAGTTAAAGAAGACTCTAAATGTCTTATAGACTGTTCTAGTCGGGTGATATCTTCATCTATCGCTGCCCTTAAAGAGTTAAATCCTTGACTTTGCATAGACAAAGCTGTAATTCCAGTTTCAGCTCCGGCTATCCCTAAGCCAAACATAGTGGCTATAGTAATTGCAGTAAGGGGTTCTCTTTTAATTCTACATGCTCTTTCTTGCTGATTGAGGGTTGACCTATGGGCCCAATAGTCGTACACAGTTTCTTCCGACCTGTATATTATTTTAGGTACTACTGCTACCATGACACAAAATTTTTCTTTGGGATCAAAAATTGACTCATGTACACAAGGGGTCAACCCGGTTCTGGAACATACCCACCATCTTCCCATCTGGGGAATCATCCAGCTAGCCAGAGGCCCGTTTACAGATCTTGTGACATTGACACATAGGGAGGTTTTATCTGACGGCACTGTGCCTATACATAGCCCGTTTCCCCATACCTGCCTCATCGTGAGTCCTACCTTGCGGTCTCCCCATTGACACTGGGAGGGATCTGAGGCGTTGACCAAGCTGTAAGAAGCATTGAGGCCTATGGCTTCATAGTATGGGGGAGCTACGTTGTAACATAACCAACAGGATCTAGTTGCCTCAGGATGAGTCTGGTTTAAGGTGGTGTATGCAGCCTTGACTAATTTCCACAACGGGTCTGTCTCAGCAAGAGCTTCATCCTTGTTAGGTTTAGTTAAAGTCAACGAAGTTGGGTGGGGTGTGGTTGATAGGGTCACAGCACCTAATTTCTCTACCTTATTAGGTCCGATACTGTGTACTAATATCGGTTCTATTGTCTGACTAATAACCAGAATTCCCCCAGGCTTTGCTTCAAACCACTCAGCGTAGAGTTGGAGGCCCCATGATAGCCCGGAGACCCAAGACCTCTCCAGTTTAGCCGCTTCCTGGTTGAACATTACTTTCACCTGAGCAATTGGGCTCCAGTGCTGTTCCCATTGCCGCCCGACATAATCTCCGAACAGGTTTTGGTAATCTTGGTTCCAGGGCCCGCGATAGGGCTGGACAAACGAGAAATTGACTAAGTCCCGGTTCCCGACCTCCCATTTCCATCTCCCATCATTGGAGGTCACACAGCTCCAGGACCAACAGAAATAATGTTGCAGCCCCCCACAAGTCTCTCAATTATGTCTCTTTAGGTGTCCGGGACATGCCCAGAATCCAAAGTTTCTGGTCTGGGCCGCTGTCCAAGTAGTCTTTATAAGGTCTTTGAGGTTGAAATACAGATCCGGCCACCACGTATTAGGGGGGTGAATTCCGGTGGTCAAATTGAGTACCTCTCGAGTCAGTCCGTTCCAGAGCGTCCAGGTGATCTTAACAGGTTGGTGGGGGTTCACACTGGCAGTCACAGGACAAAGCAACACAGTCATCCAGATGACGGTCCAGATGAGTCTCGTCGGTCCTGCGGCCGGCGCTGGATCTTCAATTTTAAAGGGTTGGATGGGTGTAGAGACGCTTCCCATTGTCTTTTCGCGTCTTCTTGTTCGGCTGAAGTAGCTGGGCGTACGTGATTGCAATGCACCCAGGGCCCGATACCGTCGACCTTCAAGGCAGTTGGGGTGGTAAGAAGAACAACATAAGGACCTTTCCATCTGGGTTCTAGTGCCCTGGCGTGGTGCCTTTTGACCCACACCCAGTCCCCAGGGCCAATGTTATGTGAGGGGCTAATTCCCTCACCTTGACCCTCATGTACCTCTCGGAGTAGTTTCCAGATGCGAGAATGTACTTTGCCCAAAGCCATCAAAGCCTCCTGGAATTGTCCCAAGGTGGGAAGTGGAAACTTTTTCCCTTCAAATTTTGGACATACGGGAGGGTGGCGCCCATACAGAATTTCAAATGGGGTCAAATTGAGCTGATAAGGAGTATTACGCACGCGAAAAAGGGCGAAGGGAAGGAGAGTCACCCAGTCCCCGCCAGTCTCCATAACCAATTTAGTTAAAGTTTCTTTTAGGGTCCGATTCATTCTTTCAACTTGCCTCGAGCTCTGTGGGCTGTATTCACAATGTAATTTCCACTTAGTTCCTAGAGCCCGGGCAAGGTTCTGTATTATTTGGCTCACAAAAGCAGGGCCATTATCAGAGCCAACGGTCACCGGCAGGCCAAACCTGGGTACTATCTCTTCTAAAATCTTTTTAGCCACTACCATTGCAGTTTCTCCCTTAGTAGGAAAAGCCTCTACCCACCCTGAGAAGGTATCTACCAACACTAGCAAGTAGCGGTAACCATACTTGCCTGGCCTTACCTCAGTAAAATCTATCTCCCAGTGCTGTCCTGGGCCTTCCCCTCGATACCTCAGTCCTGCGTGTTGCCTCTTTCCTGGCTTCATCTGTTGGCATGCCTTACAAGCTTGTACTATGTTTTTTACGGTTGTTTGGTGCCGGGGAAATCGTAGGTGCGCGGTTTGAAAAAGCAGCAGAGTCTTTTTCTCTCCCAGATGAGTAGATGAGTGCAGATGTTCACACAGTTGTCGTCCCAACTGAGCAGGAAGTATCAAGTAGCCATCGGAGTCCCGGTACCATTTATCCTTTCCTTGTTGGAGGTTGGGATATTCCTGGATCCAGGCCAGGTCTGTGGACGAATACTCAGGGGTTGGGGGCAAAGTTCCCATACCTGGGGGCGGAAGTCCAATTGCCAGCACTGGAGCGGTGTACTCTTTGTCAGCCGCCTTCCGAGCCGCCAAATCAGCGGCACGATTTCCTCGGGCTGTGAGGCTGTCCCCCTTTTGATGTCCAGGTACATGTACTATTGATACAGCTCGAGGCAACTGCACAGCTTCCAGAAGTCGACGGATTTCTGGTAAGTTTTTGATCTCTTTTCCTTCAGCTGTTAAAAACCCGCGTTCCCGATAAATCGGGCCCTGAATGTGCACCGTGCCAAAAGCATAGCGACTGTCAGTGAAAATAGTTATTCTTTTACCTTTAGCTCTCTCTAATGCCTGAATCAGGGCAATTAACTCTGCTCTTTGGGCTGAGGTGTCTGGGGAAAGAGTCTCTGCCCATATCGTCTGTCCAGAGTCATCTACTATTGCGGCTCCCGCCCGTCTCTGTCCATCTTTAACATAACTGCTTCCATCTGTGAACCATATTAGGTCACTGTTATCCAGTGGCGTGTCTGTTAAGTCCTTTCGTACTGCTGTTACTCCGGCTAGTATCTCGTCACAATCGTGGAGGGGGCTATCTATTTCCGGATTGGGCAAAAGAGTAGCTGGGTTTAGAGTGCAGGGTGTTTGAAAATGAATCTGGGAGGTGTCGAGCAGCAAGGCCTGGTAGTGTGTTAAGCGGGCATTGGAAATCCATTTGCCCGGAGGTTGTTTCAGGACTCTCTCTATAGCATGAGGAGTGTAAACCAAGAGTTTCTGGCCATAAGTCAGCTTATCAGCATCATGAACTAGAAGCGCGGTGGCTGCAATAATTCGGAGGCAAGGTGGCCACCCGGCTGCCACTGGGTCTAATTTCTTTGAAAGGTAGGCTATGGGACGCTTCCAAGGTCCCCATTTCTGTGTTAGTACCCCTTTTCCTATCCCTCGCTTTTTATCTACAAATAATTGGAACGGCTTAAATGGGTCAGGAAGGGCCAGGGCAGGAGCTTCCAGCAAGGCACGCCTGAGCTCCTGAAAAGCCGTTTTCATTGATTCAGTCCATTTCCAGTTTTTGTTTTCTTTGGTCCCTTCATATAAGGGCCTGGCTTTTTCTGCAAACCCCAAGATCCACAATCGGCAATATCCTACAGTTCCCAGAAACTCTCTCACTTGCCTAGGAGTGGTAGGTTCAGGGATCTGAAGGATGGTGTCTTTCATAGCCTGTGTTAGCCACCTCTGGCCCTGTTTTATCTTGTAACCAAGGTATGTAACCTCTTGCTTGACGATCTGGGCCTTTTTGGCGCTAGCCCTGTAACCTAAAGTCCCAAGGGTTTGGAGAAGGTCACCTGTTGCCTCCTGGCACTCTTTTTCTGTAGTCGCCGCCAGCATAAGGTCATCAACATATTGTAATAAAACAATGGTAGGGTGTTCAACCCGGTACTCACGGAGGTCTTCATCTAAGGCCTCGTTAAACAACGTGGGTGAGTTCTTAAACCCCTGTGGTAGGCGAGTCCACGTCAGCTGCACAGGAGTCTGTCCACCGTCTTCTAGCCATTCGAAGGCGAAGATTTCTTGGCACGCCAGGGCGAGAGGCAGACTGAAAAAGGCATCTTTTAAATCTAAAACAGTATACCATACGTAGCTTGGTGGCAAACTGCTTAGCAATGTATAAGGGTTAGGAACTGTAGGATGGATGTCACTCACCCGCTTGTTGACCTCTTGCAGGTCTTGAACTGGTCTAAAATCAGTTCCCCCAGGCTTCTTTATGGGAAGCAGGGGGGTGTTCCATGGGGACCGGCATCTCTTTAAGACCCCAGCGTCTGTGAGGCGTTGTATGTGAGGAGTGATTCCTCGCCGGGCTTCTTGACTCATGGGATATTGCCGTACCCTCACTGGTGTGGCACCCGCTTTTAACTCCACAACAATAGGGGGTCTCTGTCTGGCCAATCCCATTCCTGCTGTTTTAGCCCAGGCCTGAGGGTATCTTTGAACCCATGGCTGTACTTCAGGACTTACTGTCGCTGGGGCCTCTGGCAAGTACAGTCTGTATTCATCCTTCAATGCCAGAGACAGAACCTGTAGAGGGTGCCCGGTTCCATCTAAAACTGACACTTGTCCATGGCCAAAATGAATTTGGGCATTCACTTTAGACAGTAAATCTCTTCCCAGCAAGGGCACTGGGCATTCAGGTATCACCAGAAAGGAATGAGTTACTTGGTGGGTCCCCAAATTCACATGCCGTTTTGTAGTCCATCCATATCGCTTAGTCCCGGTTGCTCCCTGTACCCAGCTACTTTTCTTAGACATAGGCCCATCTCTTTGGTTTAAGACTGAGTATTGAGCTCCCGTGTCTACCATAAAGCCAACCGGTTTCCCCTCCACATTTATAGTTATCCAGGACTCGGGGAGGGGTGTCGAGCCTTGACCCCCCCTAGTCACTATCCTCTCCTGCGTAGAGGATATGACTGTCAGGAGGGGGGGTCTCGTTCTTGGAATTTTTTGGCCCCTCTTTTAGGTTTTTCTTGGGGCATTTATCTTTCCAATGTCCAAACTTTTTACAAAATGCACATTGGTTCTTTTCAAGCTTGTGCCTTGCAGGTTTTTCCTCAGTTTTTGAATCTGGCTTTTTCCCTTTTTGGGATCTATTTTTGTTTTCAATCCCAGCGAAAAATATCTGAGCCAGCTCCTTTTGATTTTTACGGTTTTCTTCAGCCCTAAATTCTCTGTCTTCCCTTCTAATGCGGTCCTCTCTTTCTTCTGGGGTCTCTCTATGATTGAAAACCCTCTCTGCTGCCCTCACTAAATCTTGTAGGGACTGTTCACCGAGCCTCTCTATCTTTTGTAACTTTCTCCTAATATCGGGGGCTGCCTGATTTACAAATGCTAGCATGACTGCTGCCCTAGACTCATCTTCCTGGGGGTCCATGGGGGTATACTGTCTAAAAGCTTCCATTATCCTTTCAAGGAAGGCTGCCGGGCTCTCATTTGGCTCTTGCCTCACCGAATTTACCTTGGCCAAATTAGTTGGTTTTCTGGCGGCCGCTCTAAGGCCAGCCATGAGGATCTGACGGTATACTCGGAGACGCTCCCTACCTTCAACGTGTTCGAAGTCCCAGTTGGGTCGCACCAAGGGGAACCCCTCTTCAATGAGGTGAGGCTGTATTGTGGGCCTCCCATCTACCCCTGGCACATTTTTCCGGGCTTCTGACAGGATCCGTTCACGCTCTTCTGTAGTGAAAAGTACTTGTAGCAGTTGTTGGCAATCATCCCAAGTGGGGTTGTGAGTAAAGAGGATAGATTCTAAAAGATCAATAAGACCTTGAGGTTTCTCAGAGAAAGAGGGGGTTTGGGTTTTCCAATTGTACAAATCACTAGTAGCAAAAGGCCAGTACTGATATGTGCGTTCCCCACCCTCTCTGGCTGGCCCCGCCCGGACCGGAAACGCATGAACAGTGGAGGAGGGCAATTCCGGGCCTTCCTCCTCCGCTGCGCTAGCCATCTCCCTTGCCCTTCCCCGAGTTCCCTGGGTGGGGCCTCCTCCCCTAGGGGGAGCTGAGGGCTCGGCCCTCCTCTGGGCTTCTCCCGACGAGACTTGAGGAACCTGTGGAAGCAAAGGTGGATTTGGATCCGCGTACGGGGGTGGGGACAGTTCAGTTTCCAAGTCAATCAAATTAGGGTACAGAGAGGAAGATTCCTGGAACACCGGCTTGGGTCGTTTTTCGTCCTGGTTTTCTTTCGTTTTCTCAGACGCTTTCATGACTAGCACCTGTGGGTTTAGTAAGGTTGGAGCCGGGGAAGAGGGACGGGGAGGTTTAGGAGAAGCAAGAACGAAGGGTTTAAGCCATTCCGGTGGGTTCTTCACTAGATCCTGCCAGACCAGAATGTAGGGAGTCTGGTCTGGGTGCCCAGCAGGACCAGGAGTAAGCACCCTCTCTTTAACTGCCTGGATGATCTGGGGATTGAAGGTTCCCTCTTGTGGCCATCCGACATCAAAGGTGGGCCATTCGGCGGAACAGAACGTCACCAGTTTGCTCTTCTTTACTAGTAACGAAAGATTCCGAGCTCTAGACTTAAAATCAGAAAAATGGTCAGTCATCAGGGACAGCGGAGTAGAAGTAGATTGCCCCATGGGTACAGAGAACAGAGACAATGACAACAAGACACTCACACAGACAGTGCCGGCACACAGAGTCACAAAAATGACACAACAAACAGATTCCAATTCAGTCTCTTTTAGCACTAGAGACCCCTTTTCTATTTGCAAATGTCTTACCGTCAGGACGTCCTCAGTGCCAGCTGCCTTCCCGGTACGCTACCGGGGACTCGGCCTTACGCTGGGCTTGCCTTGTCTCTCACACCTAGATGCCTCCCCAGTACGATACTGGGCCCCGGACTTAATCTAGGCCTGTACTATTAGCACCGGTGCTTCGGAGTTGAGAGCTCTTTGCCTCTCAGCGGGGCTTCTCCCTCTTACCAGGGGAATTATTCCTCCGGTGGGGCGGAGATCCCGGACGAGCCCCCAAATGTTATGCTCCGTGTCCGTGTCCCCTACCCGACCAAATGAACAAGTCCACCAAAGTAATGCAAAAGGCATAAAGGGAGTTTATTTCTGGCGCGCCATGGTCCTAGCCTCTCTGACACAGCAGAATGCGGCTGGACCCCGAACAAAGAGGTATGGCGGTTTATATACAGTTTGTCCCTTAGTCCAGCAACAGGCATAGTTGGCACTACCTGATTGGTTACATGCGAAGCTGAGCTCATACATTCCCCTGATGCTGCTTCCCTATAGATTTTTCTTATTTGGTATGGAATGTTTAGTGCAGGAGCTACTGACCTCCTTATTTGGTTATGGAATGTTTAGCGCAGGAGCTACTGTCCCAGGTCCCTGATGTAGTTACACACCTCACTAAGTCTTCCGATAACCTAACACAAATAACTTCAATATAGACTCTCTTTTAGATCACATTCACTGTGAATGTATAGCTGAAAACCCTTAAACCCTACTGCTTAAGAAGAATATCCATGAGGCATATTCCTAAGATTTGTATAGTGTTTTTAACTGTAAGGACTATGAGTTAATGTTTTACATATTTCTGAAGCTGTAAAGAAGAGTTTCACATTCATTCCCTAAGCTTCATATCTTCCTAAAAGTATTACTAGGGTCTAATTCTTGCTCTGAATTCTTTATTTTGAATAATAATAATAATAATAATAATAATAATAACAGCTCGCCAGAGAGTTTGAGAATAACAACTAATATTATTCTCAAGCCCAGCAAGTCTTGGACCCGTTATATTTAAGCATTCTACTTTTGGCTTCTCTCTCCTATAGAATTTCATCATAAATTGCTGGATTAAGGTAACTGGCCCTTTTAACATTCCATATATGGGAATGATCATATATCACAGAGTTAGCTAATTGGTTTTAAGTCCACATTACTGGAGGAGAGATATTTGCCAAACTTTCTTCCACTACATAACAATTGTCTCTTCACTTCCATTTGCAATAATATTCCCTGGAACATGTTAGCCATTTGTTGAAAGGCTCCTCAATGCCTTTCTAGTTTCTACTCATCACCTAGTTCCAAGTTTTAAGTTGTTGTTATGGTAGCAACCCAGTTCCAGATTTCAAACTATGTTTGAGCTACCTATTATAGCAGTTCATGGAGTTGCAAACAGTCAGACGTGAACTAGCGAGTAAACAACATATATTATTTATAAGTACATTTCAGGGATGACATTTCAACCTATGATATCTGAGGCCCTAACAATGAAAATTGAAGTCTTGAAGTACCTCCTTAGCTGGGATGGGAATCATCTGAAACAATGCAGTCTAAAAAGATTTTCTACAAAGATGGAATATTCTATATCTGAGTGGTTTAATATGGTATCCACAAGCTACTTTTAACTATTAGCTAATCAATTTTAATTAAATTAAATAGACAAAACAATTAATTTTAATAGCCAATTATGCCTCAACCAGTTCCATCACTGAGTCGTGCCTGACTCTTTGCGACACCATGGACTGCAACATGCCAGGCTTCCTTGTCCATCACCAACTCTTGGAATTTGCTCAAATTCATGTCCATCCAGTCACTGACACCATCCAACCATCTCACCCTCTGTCATCTCTTTCTCCTCCTACCTTCAATCTTTCCCAGCATTAGGGTCTTTCCCAATGAGTCAGTTCTTTGCATCATGTGGCTGAAGTATTGGAATTTCAGCTTCAGCATCAGTCCTTCCAATGAATATTCAGGACTGATTTCTTTAGAATTGACTGGTTTGATATCTTTGCAATTCAAGGGACTATCAGGAATCTTCTCCAACACTACAGTTCAAAAGCATCAGACATTACTTTGCTGACAAAGGTCCGTCTAGTCAAAGCTATGAATTTTCCAGTAGTCATGTATGGATGTGAGATTTGGACCATAAAGAAACATGAGTGCCGAAGAACTGATGTCAATTATCTACCATATTGTTGAAAAATACCCAGATCCTTGGCATTGAACTATTAATAATATCAAAGAGCCTTAAAAAAAATCACAAACATAAGGGTTTACAAACAGTAGGAGATCTTCCAAAGGGGTGATCTTACCAGCCTACCACTATGTTAAAGAATAAATGTGATATTTTGTGACCTGCTGATACTTACCTAGAGCCTAAGAATCAAAATATCTCACTTCCTGTAAATCATTTTCTAACAACTTCAGGTGATTTCATCTCTTCTGCTATACTCTGTAATACACCAGAGAACAGAGTTCATATCCATAGTATAGCACATGTATTACCCAATGTGGCATACTTATATCTTTATATATAACACCCTAATTGACAGTGAAATCAAAAGGGAAATTGATAGCATCATGTATAATTTAAATCCACAGAAGCTATATGCCATGGGTAGAGTAGAAGCAACAACTTTGGAATGAGCTGGCTGTATTAAGGAAGTAAAAAATGCATGTTTATAACAGAAATGAAAGATACTATTAATATTTTCTTTGATATTATTTTTCCTGATATATAGAAATATATAGTCATTACTTGAGTTAAATTTTCCAGAAGTGTCTTTAGAAAAATCCTGTAAAGTTATGAACCTTCTTAAGCTTCTTAAGCAGTGATCAGAAACTCACAACTTACATTAAAATATTCATGTGAGGTGATTTCACATGGGCTGCGAATAATTTACAAGCTTTTATGTATAGAATAATCAAAAAGACTATGATTAAGTTAATTAGGACTTAGATATCAACGTGAGTTATAAAAATTTTCTTTGATAACTTGAAGGCATAGCTTGGGGCAATAGCTATGTATGTATTGGAGTACTAGCATATAAATATATGCATAATGGTAGTGGTATTTTTATTAATAGACTACTTGGGAGAGGTAAATATAGAAATATACATTCTTTTTTTTAATGTATATATTCATTTATTTTTGGTTGTGCTAGGTCTTTGTCTCTCCATAGGTTTTTCTTTAGTTGCAATGATCAGGGGCTACTCCCTAGTTGTGGTGCTTGGGCTTCTAATTGCTGTGATTTCTCTTGTTTCAGGGTACAAGTGCTGGAGTGTGCAGGCTTCAGTACATCTGTCACATGGGCTCAGTAGCTGCAGCTCTCGGACTTTAGAGCACAGGGTGAATAGTTGCTACACAGCATATGAAAACTTCCTGGACCAGGGATTGAACCCAGATCTACTGCATTGGCAGGTGGATTACTTACCACTGAGCCACAAGGGAAGTCCCCAAAAAAAGTCTTAATGATGCAAGTATTGAATGTATTCCTTTGTGATCCATGAAATGAATTTGACTCGAATACAGAAAAGGCCGTGACATAATACTGCAATTTTTTTTTTTTTTTAGCTTTCCCAGTCTTAATTAGCTTTGATTATTCACGGATAGGAAGAATCAATATAGTGAAAATGAGTATACTATCCAAAGCAAACTATAGATTCAATGCAATCCCTGTCAAGCTACCAATGGTATTTTTTCACAGACCTAGAACAAATAATTTCACAACTTGTAAGGAAATAAAAAAAATCTCGAATAGCCAAAGCAATCTTGAGAAAGAAGAATGAAATGGGAGGAATCAACCTGCCTGACTTCAGGCTCTACTACAAAGCCACAGGCATCAAGACAGTATGATACTGGCACAAAGACAGAAATATAGATCAATGGAACAAAATAGAAAGCCCAGAGATAAATCCACACACATATGGACACCTTACCTTTGACAAAGGAGGCAAGAATATACAATGGAGTACAGACAATCTCTTTAACAAGTGGTGCTGGGGAAACTGGTCAACCACTTGTAAAAGAATGAAACTAGATCACTTTCTAACACCATACACAAAAATAAACTCAAAATGGATTAAAGATCTAAACACAAGACCAGAAACTATGAAACTCCTAGAGGAGAACATAGGCAAAACACTCTCCGACATACATCACAGCAGGATGCTCCATGACCCACCTCCCAGATTATTGGAAATAAAAGCAAAAATAAATAAATGGAACCTAATTAAAATTAAAAGCTTCTGTACAACGAAGGAAACTATAAGCAAGGTGAAAAGACAGCCTTCTGAATGGGAGAAAATAATAGCAAACAAAGCAACTGACAAACAACTAACCTTGAAAATATACAAGCAACTCCTGCAGCTCAATTCCAGAAAAATAAACGACCCAATCAAAAAATGGGCCAAAGAACTAAGTAGACATTTCTCCAAAGAAGACATACAGATGGCTAACAGACACATGAAAAGATTCTCAACATCACTTATTATCAGAGAAATGCAAATCAAAACCACAATGAGGTACCATTTCACACCAGTCAGAACGGCTGTGATCCAAAAGTCTACAAGCAATAAATGCTGGAGAGGGTGTTGAGAAAAGGGAACCCTCTTACACCCAGGTGGGAATGCAACTAGTACAGCCACTATGGAGAACAGTGTGGAGATTCCTTAAAAAACTAGAAATAGAACTGCCTTATGACCCAGCAATCCCACTGCTGGGCATACGCACAGAGGAAACCAGAATTGAAAGAGACACATGTACCCCAATGTTCATCGCAGCACTGTTTATAATAGCCAGGACATGGAAGCAACCTAGATGTGCATTAGCAGATGAATGGATAAGAAAGCAGTAGTACATATACACAATGGACTGTTACTCAGCCATTAAAAAGAATACATTGAATCAGTTCTAATGAGGTGGATGAAACTGGAGCCGATTATACAGAGTGAAGTAAGCCAGAAAGAAAAACACCAAAACAGTATACTAACGCATATATATGGAATTTAGAAAGATGGTAACAATAACCCTCTATGGGAGATAGCAAAAGAGAAACAGATGTATAGATCAGTCTTTGGACGCTTTGGGAGAGGGCGAGGATGTATGATTTGGGAGAATGGCTTTGAAACATGTATAATATCATATATGAAATGATTCGCCAGTCCAGATTTGATGCATGATACTAGATACTTGGGGCTGGTGCACTGAGATGACCCAGAGGGATGGTACGAGGAGGGTGGAGGAAGAGGAGTTCAGGATGGGGAACACGTGCATACCTGTGGAGGATTCATGTTGAACCAATACAAATATTGTATTGCAAAACCAATACAATATTGTAAAGTAATTAAACTTCAATTAAAATAAATAAATTTATATTAAAAAACAGTAGGAATCTAGATCTTTATTTCAAAATATGTATGTATGTTCCTATGTATGTATGAATAAATGTATGTATTTATTTACATTTTAAATTAATCCCAGTTTCCTCAGTTAGTTCTATATAGTCCTGCATTAAAGAAATTACCTTGATAGATATTGATTTTAGGCCATTAATATGTATTTCAAATCATACAAAATTAACCTTCTTAATGAGGATGTAAAGTTCAACTGTTTTCTTTTTGTTTTTCTGGACATGCCACAAAGCCTGTGAGATTTTAGTTCATCAACCAGTGATCAAACCCATACCTTTGGCAGTGAATGCAGAGAATCCTGACAACTGGACTGCCAGGGAATTCCCAAAGCTTAATTGTTTTTAATATATGTATTTCTAGGCCAAAATATCATAAATCCATTATCTTTGGGAACTATGTACCACTAAGAGAGAAGAATAATTAAGTGAAGATCTTTAATGAACTACTCAAATAATATTAGATCTTTTTTTTAATTAAACAATGACAAGATAATGGGTTTTGGCTCATAGGTCATCAGTTTATGACTCCTTCTCTGGTCTTAAAATTTCATTTAAAAAAGAAATAGTGTCCATATCCATATATTTTTGTGTGTGCTTATACATTTATTGTTGTTTAGTCAGTAAGTTATGTCTGATTCTTTTGCAAACCATGGACTGTAACCCACCAGACTCTGCTGTCTATTGGATTTCCCAGGCAAGAATATTGAAGTGGGTTTCCACTTCCTTCTCCACAAGATCTTCATGACACAGAGATCATACTTGCATCTCCTGAAGCGACAGGCATATTTTTTACCACTGAGCCACCAGGGAAGTCAACTTACATCTTCAATTATCCTTAATTAACCATTGAATTATCATGTGATAATTCCCAGTATTCACTTCTAACATCAAAAATTATACCTATTTCAATAACTATTTTTAAATTTTAAGTTATTTTTATAATAATGCATAATTACATTGTAAAATTAAATAGCACCATGGTATTTATTTATTTATTTATTTATTTATTTTGCACCATGGTATTTAAAATGAAAAAATAAAAATCAACCATGTCCACTCCTTCAGATCCCTTATTCTTATTTCTGGTTTTAATTTTATTTTCTTCTGAAAATTACTAACATATTTCAAAATATGTGTATATTAATATTGGCTTTCTATATTTGTTATTATATTGATTCCTAATAAGAAAGGTGAGATAAACATCAGCCTGCCCTCCCATATAATTTTTTCCTGTACTATATCTGTAGTATTAACTCATCACATATTTTCTAAATAAATATTTAACTATTTGCATCAATACAATTAGAAAATATTTTTATAACTTGTATAAGATTTCCATTTTATTGTTAATAATTGCAGTTATGTTTAGTTTTATATGTACCATGGCTTTACTTCTAGGACATTCAAGCAGCAAAATTAGCATTTAACTCCTATTCTCTCTCTGTCTCTTATTTTAAGAAGTGCTATCTAGGGATCTCAGTTCTTCTGCTCCAATTCATGTTTTATAGAATTCCTTTTATCAAGATTTTTCTGCTTTTAAGGAATCTATGTTTTCTGGATTTCCTGCAGTTTCCTACAATCTTACTTTACTCTTTTTTTCTTTTACTCCCCAGATTTGAAACTGATCGATTTCATTACTTTCTTGAATAAGACAGCATGGGAAGTAGAATTTTCTTTTTCTTTCTGGGAACATTTTGTTTACTTTTTTCTATTCTAACCTTTGAATGATATTAATTCTTTGATTGATTGGTTAACAATATTGATATATAATTCAAGTTGAAAGTCATTTTGCATCAGCATTTTCTTTTCTTGGAATGTTTGTTGATTTATTAGAGTTTTGTTTGTTGATTGTTTTTGATTGCTATTTGTTTCTTTAGTTTCCTATTTGTTCTTTAATTTGCTGTTTGCTGATTTCCTTGTCATTTGTTTCTTCTTTGTTATTTTTATAGATTATTGTCATTTTTAAATTATATTTTTAAATCACCTTGGGTATCAAGGTAGTACTCTTTCTTCTTGATGATATTATTGATATTATTCTTTTTCTTCTACAGTCTCTATCATCATGTTACTTCTATTTAATTTTATTATGTTTTTGTTTGTGGTGTTGTTTTTACATTTCAATTTTCTAACTGAAAACTCTGCAAACTGGTAGAGACAGCATTTCAACTTGGAATTTTGTAAATCTTAAAGCTAAAATAAATTCCCTAGTCTTTTACCTGCATCCACAATCCTGGTTGTTGGTTCTCCTGCAGTTTATTGTAGAAGAGAATTAGAGACAAGGAAGTGTCTAAATAGTCAGTATATAAGCATTCACTTAGTCTTCAGTTTCAAGATCAGTATCTCACTCATACTTCCTGTTGTATGTGGTACAGAAGAATACAGAACATTTCTGTTTCAGTCTAGAAGAATCCAATTTTCTGCTTTTCTTGGGACAGTGAAGAAACAATTACTCATTACAAACTTTGGAGAAGAGAATCCCACTGTCCAACTCCTTTTTAAAATTTAGTTCTAAAATGATCCTCTTGTAAAAAGCACTACTATGACTATTATGTCTTCTCAATTCCTTAACCTTTAAAAAGTTCTATAGTGAAAAATTAATTCTTGGAACTTTCATATCAGTTATCATTGGCTCCCAGGTGACTCGGTGATAAAGAATCTTCCTGCCAAGGAGGAGGTTTGAGTTCAGTCCCAGAGTCAGGAAGAGCCCCTGGAGAAGTAAATGGCAACCCACTCCAGTGTTTTTGCCTGAGAATCCCAAGGACAGAGGAGCCTAGGAGGCTGTTGTCCATGGGGTTGCAAAAGAGTCAGACACAAATTAATGACTAAACAACAATAGTGCAAATTAAGTTTTCAAAAGTTCTATGTCAGTCATCAGTACATCATTTCCTGTACATCATTCGTTTTTGTTGAAATTTTTTTTTACATTGTTGGTGTTGCTTAATTATTTGGTCTAGAGGGTTGAATAATTATGACATCAATTTTCAACCTACCATGGCAAGAATTAGTGATAACTATGATTATTTGCTATTTTTGTTTTTAAAAGTTTATATAACAAGTAGCTTTTTAACCAATTTTTTTAACCAAGAAAATGAGGTTCTATAATCATCTTACTTAACCAACAAAACAATTACCAACTGCATCTTTTAATTCCTCAACCATAAGAAAAATTATAAGAAAGGAAAGTCATGGAAAATAATGGGAATTTCCAATGAAACCCTCTCAATACAAAAGAAATAAGCAATAAGTCACAGTCTCACAGTATATGATCATACAATTCAATGAATAATTAACAATTCTTTTTTAGGCCCTTTAATAGGCCCTAGAGAGACAGGGATAAATAACATAAAATCTATCCCTGTCCTCATTGCTAGTCTCCTTGGGAAGAGAGAACTGTGTACATAAATGCATACATGATGAAAGTAACAAGATGCTAAGCATATGATATTATGGCAAGGCAAAAATAACTAACTGTTGGGAAAGACAACTTGAAATGCTATTCATGAACCATGTTAAACTCTCCACCATTTGAACTTAAACATTTTATATAACCATATTGTAAATTAAATTTAGAATAATGCATAAAAATGAATAACTTTTATCTAGGAGAAATTTTACAAGAAGTGAGAAGGGAACTCTGAATATTGATGAAAGACTGAAGACAGTGGTTTTTGCTGCCTTAAACATGAAGATAGAGAAACATACTGAACATAAAATTAACCTGTCATGTCCCATGGATGATTTAATCCACAGTAGTCAGATTTATACCTCTGACCCTCTGTCATCAATCAGGGCATAAGCTTTCCCACTCCCCGCCCCACCCCCCACCCCCCACCCCCCGCCCCAGATTACAAATTCTAGACTCCACTACTAGAAAGTGGTGCGAGAAAGAAAGCTTATATCATGTGATACTTGGATGATGGGTCCAAGGAAAGACCAAGATTAAACTTCTATACTAAAATCTATGTTCTTCAATATATGGTACAGTGGAAATGGGTTTCTATCAAATAAATACTAACACTAATGATGGTAGTAATAATAATGGCAAAATATTTGAAGAATTTTTGACAACTTTCCCAAAAAGGGCAGATATGGCTTTTATGAAAAAAAAAAAAAAAGAAACACATAAAAAGGTAAAATAATAATAATAATAATGAAATGACAGCAGAAATGTGGAAAGAACTGGAAGACAACAGAATTATGTTGTTAAAAGGAAACCTCAGAAATAAAAAGCTGTCATAGGTCATAAAATTAGCTAATCTGTTGGAAAGTTTGAGAAAATTTTAAGTGAAAAAATATTAAACCTAGGAAAAATTAGTATGGTAAAGAACAGAACTTAAAATAACAGCAAAATACATTTTTAGTTTCTTAATTGAAGCTACTTTTTTCACAATGAAAAATAGCTTTCAGTCTCCAAGTCGCCAAGTTTCAAGCAACCTTTTTATTCATAAGGTTAAGTCAAAGTTAATTTTAAGATTAAACAAAAGTTCTGGCAAGCATGGAAGGAACAAAACAGATCATGGAAAAAGATCAAACTACTCAGAATTATTGAAACAATTATGGCCAATATTACGAGTAACTTATTACATTCTTTCTACTCTCAAGTACTTTAGGAATATCAATTCAAATATTAAGAAATAGTTGCACAAACTATAAAGTTGATATTCCTATTATCCTCATGTAGAAATTTAACATAAAGAGATACTTAAGTAATTTGGTCATGTAAAACAAATATCTGGTCAACTTAAAATTCAAACCCATCATTGTTTCGAAAGTACATACAACTAACAAGAATGCTGTACTCTGAGTCAAATGCCAACAGTAAAATGAGCAAAAAAATATCCACTTGCACAGTAAAGAGAAAGGAGAGATTATTGTGATTCAAATAATCTCTAACTAATCCATCATATAAGCAAATTATGAAAGTCTTAGAAAAATAATATTTTCCTGCAAGAATGGAGATTGAAGATGCATTCTTGAGTAAAAATAAATTAAAATTAAGAAATCAATATTTTTAAAGAAATGGCATAATAATATTGGAAAGGACATTGCAAAAATACTGCTGTAAATATGGTTTACATACTTACATGAACATTTAATTTTGTTATTAAGATATATAATTTGTATGTTGAATCATAATAATTATTTACAAGCAGTGTCTCTAACTTTCAAAAAACAAGCATTAAAAAGTGGAGGAGCATACCAAGGGTTGCAAAATGAATTACATTTTTCACTGTGGAAGAAGGATTCAATTTGTTTTACTTTTGTACTATTTTTATAGAAATATGCATTTACCTATGCATCTGATAAAATTATAAGTAATAGATTTTATAATGAAAATAAGATTTTAATCTTTCAAACTTTGAGAAAGGAAAAATATTGTATATTTAAATAGCAACTAACCAGAAAGTAAGATTACATACAGCGATATAACCACAATAAATCCAGAAGCAGCAGACATGAAAATAAATATAATTATGTCAGATTCTTTGATCAAGGGTGAAGACTTTAAAACTATGGTAATGATTTCACAAAGCTCTCTTAGTTTGCAAGAAACAGATGTATATAAAATTATTCAAAATGCCTACAAATTCCTCAAGAAATAGTAGGAAAATATAGAATAAAAAAGGAGAGGAGTGCTGATATTAGGAAGATGAAAATTCAAAGTAAAAAGCATAATGTTATCAATCACCATATACATAAAGAAGTATCAATTCAAACATTTCAGTGACTCAGAGACTAGACATTAAGTTTAAAAAGTAACAAACTGTACACCCATGGCTGATTCATATCAATGTATGGCAAAAACCACTACAATATTGTAAAGTAATTAGCCTCCAATTAAAATAAATTAATTAATAAAAAAGTAACAAACAAGATGTGCGATTTTGTTATGGCAATAAGAAGGGGTAGATGGTTGCTGGCAATGTTTAGACAAAAAAAAATATATATATATCTAAAAGGAAGGTTTTTAACTACAAAGAATAATAAAACCAAATAAAAATTTGCTTTAGTTCAACAAAGTTTGATCTAGTTAAACTTGCATGTTTATGATAAAATGTATGTAAATCTAAAAAGCTATATAAACTGAACAAAACTTAGCTTGTTGGTAGTCTCAGATACAAGTAACTACTTTGTTCACAAAAGTAACTAATGAGAAAAGATATATTTTTTCAAACTTTGTTGATATGAAAGAGGAAGATGTCAAAGAAAATTCTATGTTCTACTTCACTATTCTGATCTTCTGCCTCTGTTATTGTACTATTTGTTGCCTCCAGTGTTGTTAATCTCATTTATTGCATTATTCATTATATACTGACCCTTTTTTATTTCTTCTAGGTCCTTTTTAAACCTTTCTTGCATCTTCTCAATCCGTGTCTCTAGGCTATTTATCTGTGATTCCATTTTTAGTTCAAGATTTTGGATAATTTTCACTATTTTTATTCAGAATTCTTTATCAGGTAGATTCCCTATCTCTTCCTCTTTCGTTTGGTTTGGTGGGCATTTATCCTGTTCCTTTACCTGCCTGGTATTCCTCTGTCTCTTCATCTTGTTTCTATTGCTGAGTTTGGGGTGGCCTTTCTGTATCCTGGCAATTTGTGTAGTTATCTTTATTGTGGAGATTCTTCTCTGTGGGTGGGGTTGTACGGGTGGCTTGTCAAGGTTTCCTAGTTAGGGAAGCTTGCATCTGTGAGTGGAGCTGGATTTCTTCTCTGGAGTACAATGAAGTGTCCAGTAAAGAGTTAAGAGATGTCAATGGGTTTGGAGTAATTTTGGGCAGCCTGTATATTGAAGCTTAGGGCTGTGTTCCTGTGTTGCTGGAGAATTTGTGCGGTATGTCTTGCTCTGGAACTTCTTGGCCCTTGGGTGGTGCTTGGTTTCAGTGTAAGTATGGAAGCATTTGATGAGCTCCTGTCAATTAATGTTCCCTGGAGTCAGGAGTTCTCTGATGTTCTCAGGATTTGGACTTAAGCCTCCTGCTTCTGGTTTTCAGTCTTATTTTTACAGTAGTCTCAAGACTTCTCCTTCTCTACAACACTGTTGATAAAACATCTAGGTTAAAGATGAAAAGTTTCTCCACAGTGAGGGACACTCAGAGAGGTTCACAGAGTTTCATAGAGAAAACAAGAGGGAGGAGGGAGTTAGAGGTGACCCAAATGAGATGAGGTGAAATCAAAAGAATAGAGAGCAAGCTAGCCAGTAATCACTTCCTTATGTGCACTCCACAGTTGGGACTGCTCAGAGATGTTCACGGAGTTATACAGAGAAGAGAAGAGGGAGGAAGGAGACAGAGGTGGCCAGGAGGATAAAGGGGTGAGGGTGGAGGAATCAAAAGGAGAGAGACAGATCCAGCCCGTAATCAGTTTCCTGAGTGTTCTCCACCATCTGGAACACACAAAGAGATTCACAGAGTTGGGTAGAGAAGAGAAGCGCGAGGGAGGAGATAGAGGTGACTTGGTGGAGAAAAAGGAGAGTCCAAAGGGGGAGAAAGCAGTCAAGGCAGTAATCTCACTCCCAAGTAAAATGGGTACTGAAGATTGGATTCTTAAAGGTACAAAATTGATAACAAATACCAAAAAGCAAAGATTAAAAATCTGGAGTAGAGGTTGGATTTTCAAAAATACAATATTAAAGAAAAGAAAAAAAGTCACAAACACACACACACACACACACATATATATATATATATATATATATATATATATGAAGTTTGCTTTAAAAATAGTGTCTCTCTTTTTTTTTTGGCAAAGTAATAGGAGGTTCTAATACAGTATTGTAAAGTAAAATAAAGTAAAATTAAAAAAAAGAAACATGCATAATATCATATGTGAAACGAATCGCCAGTCCAGGTTCAATGCATGATACAGGATGCTTGGGGCTGGTGCACTGGGATGACCCAGAGGGATGGGATGGGGAGGGAGGTGGGAGGGGGATTCAGGATGGGGAACACATGTATACCCGTGGCAGATTCATGTTAATGTATGGCAAAACCAATAAAATATTGTAAAGTAATTAGCCTCCAATTAAATAAATTTATATTAAAAATTTAAAAATGAAAATTAAAGGAGTAATACAGGACTTAAAATTTTTAAAAAAAAGTTAAAAAAAAGAATGATAGTAAAAATAGTAAAAATATATCTAGGACTTTCTCTGGTGTTGTTGTGGGCAGTGTGGGGTCAGTTCATTTTCAGATAGTTTCTTGGTTTGGCTTATATATCTAAAGATCTATAGACCCCTTCCTATGTCAGTTCAGTTCAGTTCAGTCACTCAGTCATGTCTGACTCTTTGCGACCCCATGAATCGCAGCATGCCAGACCTCCCTGTCCATCACCAACTCCCAGAATTCACTCAGATTCAGGTCCATCAAGTCAGTGATGCCATCCAGCCATCTCATCCTTTGTTGGTCCCTTCTCCTCCTGCCCCCAATCCCTCGCAGCATCGAAGTCTTTCCCAATGAGTCAACTCTTCACATGAGGTGGCCAAAGTACTGGAGTTTCAGCTTTAGTATCATTCCTTCCAAAGAAATCCCAGAATGGACTGGTTGGACCTCCTTGTAGTCCAAGGGACTCTCAACAGTCTTCTCCAACACCACAGTTCAAAAGCATCAATTCTTCGGTGCTAGGCTTTCTTCACAGTCTAACTCTCACATCCATACATGACTACTGGAAAAACCATAGCCTTGACTAGATGGACCTTAGTCGGCAAAGTAATGTCTGCTTTTGAATATACTGTCTAGGTTGGTCATAACTTTTCTTCCAAGGAGTAAGTGTCTTTTAATCTCATGGCTGCAGTCACCATCTGCAGTGATTTTGGAGCCCCCCCCAAAAAAGTCTAACACTGTTTCCACTGTTTCCCCATCTATTTCCCATGAAGTGATGGGAACGGATGCCAAGATCTTCGTTTTCTGAATGTTGAGCTTTCAGCCAACTTTTTCACTCTCCTCTTTCACTTTCATCAAGAGGGTTTTAGTTCCTCTTCACTTTCTGCCTATGTAGTCAATACTAACTATAGGGTTTTAATCTATTGCACTTGTCACTTCCAAGGCGGTTCCCTCTATTTTAGCTTCTTCTTCTGTTTGCTGGTCTCTTCAGTGTCTGATTTCCACCCTGACACAAGGGGGCGGTGATGGACATTTTCTTAGGCTCACTTGTTCAGTGGCTCTGTGGGGAGGAAGGGACGCTGCAAACAAATAACACTGGAGTGTGCTTGCAGTGTCTCAGCAACACTGGGCCTCCCTGTCCACACTGCTCAGGCTCTATGTTGCTCCACTGGGAACCATTCAAGGCTGGCCCCGGGCTCCATGCACCTCCCAGTTCTAAGCTGCTCAGGTTCAGGCACTCAGGTAGCCCTCAGAGGCACAGACTCAGTTGGGCCTACGTTTTGTGCCCTTCCCAGGTCCAAGGAGCTCAGGTGTTGAGGTGTTTGGTGAGCATGGTCACTGCGACTTATCGCCTCCCCCATTCCAGCTGCTCGGTTTTCTGGGTGTACAACCAGCACACTGTCTCAGGTGGATGTTGACTGTCCAGAACCCTAAGGAAGCCTTAGTTAGCAAAGAAGCCTACTTGCAGTTTGGTAGATAATGTCTCTCTCGGGCTGTGATTGCCCCCTTCTGAGGGCAATGTCTGTCTGGCTGCCTATCACTGGAGGGGGATGGTCTGCAGCCGACTAGCTCTGTACAGTCCTTTCTTCTGTAATCGGGCCTGATGGTGTCTTAGGTTAGGCCTTTTCACGTGGTAGCTATCCCACAGTCTGGTTTGCTAGCCCAAGTTAGTTCCCTCAGATTGCCCTCAGGGCATTCAGGCCTGGTCCTTACTCTAAGCAATGCAGCCCACGCCTCCTTGCCCAGCCCCCGCTTGCTAGTGGCGGGTGCAGACATCTGTGCTGCCTCTCCACTGGGGGAGTTACTGTTGGGCATGTAATCTATGGATTTTAATTATTTATTTATTTTTCCTCCCAGTTATGTTGCCCTTTGTGGTTCCATGGCTAGCCACAGACTCGGCAGTGAGAGTGTTTCCTGGTATTTGGAAACTTCTCTCTTTTTAAGACTTCCCTGGAAAAGACTGATGCTGGGAGGGATTGGGGGCAGGAGGAGAAGGGGATGACAGAGGATGACATGGCTGGATGGCATCACTGACTCGATGGATATGAGTCTGAGTGAACTCCGGGAGTTGGTGATGGACAGGGAGGCCTGGTGTGCTGCAATTGATGGGGTCGCAAAGAGTCGGACACGACTGAGTGACTGAACTGAACTGAGTGGCTCAGATGGTAAAGCGTCTGCCTGAAATGCGGGAGACCCAGGTTCGATCCCTGGATTGGGAAGATCCCTGGAGAAGGAAATGGCAACTCACTCCAGTATCCTTGCCTGGAGAATCCCACGGACAGAGGAGCCTGGTAGGCTACAGTCCACAGGGTAGCAGAGTCGGACACGACTGAGGGACTTCACTTACTCCTGGAACAGACCTCCATCCCTACCTCTTTTGTCTTTTTTTTTTTTTTTTTTTGTCTTTTATATTTTTTCTTACCTCCTTTCGAAGACAATGGGCTGCTTTTCTGGGTGCCTGATGTCCTCTGCCGGCATTCAGAAGTTGTTTTGTGGAATTTACTCAGTGTTTAAATGTTCTTTTGATGAATTTGTGGGGGGAGAAAGTGGTCTACCTGTCCTATTCCTCTGCCATCTTAGGACTGCTCCCAAGTTGTTTCTTTATAAACTTGGGATTTATGAAGGTACATGCCTCTGATGACCTCATGGAAATCAGATATTCACATTCTTTTATTATATGTTAACTTTGAAATTTTCTATTATTTTACCAAAAGAGTTTACCTTTTAAATTCTGTACCTAGTTCTTTTACCTCTGTAAAGTTGGTTTGACAGAGACCATTTGTTTATAGTATTCTTTCTTACCTTCCGTTAGCAATAGAATATTGTTAAGCAGAGTAGAGTACTGTCTACTTAGGCAGAAATTACATTACACAGAATTCGTTGCATTTCTGCGTCTCTTTGTAAGTTTTTGCCAGTGGGAAGTGAGTGGAATGTACATGAGAAACATCAAGCTTCGATCTTTAAAGTTTGAGGTGTTTGTGTGTGTGTGTGTGTTTCAGGAATTTGGTCTAATGATGGCAAATTAGTACCAGTCATGTTCTCATACATATGAGGGGGGGAAAAAAAATGTACCATGGTTGAAAAGCAAGATAGAACATACTAGGGTTGCCTACTAGAGCCAGAACATCTACACTCCCATATCTTTAAATGTACTTTATTTGGCATTCTCTTTATTATACAAACTTAGCATGTAACATAAATATGCCAACATTATCAAACAGTTGTCATTAAAAGTCAGTCTGATGGTGTTGAGAACCAATGATTGAAATTACTAAATATGTACATTGAATTGAGAGATATGTACATTTTATTATACATGTTAGTAGTTGTGCTATGCTGTGTTTAGTTACTCAGTCATGTCTGACTCTTTGCAACCACAAGTATTGTAGCCTGCCAGGCTCCTCTGTTCATGGGGATTCTCCAGGCAAGAATACTGGAGTGGGTTGCCATGCCCTCCTCCAGGGAATCTTCCCAACCCAGGGATCAAACTCAGGTCTCCTGAATTGCAAGTGGATTCTGTACCATCTGAGCCACCAGGGAAGCCCTTTCTGGTATGTGTGTGTGCTCAGTTGCTCAGTCATGTCAGATTTTTTGTGACCCCATGGATTGTAGCCTGCCAGCCTCCTCTGTCTATGGGATTTCCCAGGTAAGAATACTGGACTGAGTTGTCATTCCCTTCTCCATGGGATCTTTCTGAACCAGGGATGGATCCTGTGTCTTCTGCACTGGCTGGCAGATTCTTTAACACTGAGCCATCAAGGAAGTTTAAGGACCAGAAAATCCTGAATTTGAATTTGATCTGCCCACAGCTGTTCCTCTTCTCTAAAGTGGAAATGTAATAGGCACTTATTCATCCCTTTATCTGACAAACAATAATTTGAGACACAGCTTCACCTGGGGAAGTTATTCAAATTCCATTCATAGTAATGATGGCTAAGTTAATAAATATTAACTACAGTGGCTACTGTGTACCAGGTGTACACAGTAGTATGCAAGAGCCATAAGAGCTCTCTCATGCAATTTACAATTCAGTGTTAGAGACAGGATTAAGTGACAAATGCCCAATATCTGGGATATGTTAAAAATTCAACAAATATTCATTTTCTCATAGGACTTTCATACATTTTTCAGGGTGTTACTAATCTGTCTGCAATGTGGGAGATCCGGGTTCATTTCCTAGGTTGGGAAGATCCCCTGGAGGATGGCATGGCAAACCACTCCAGTATTCTTGCCTGGAGAGTCTCATGGACATAGGAGGCTGGCAGGATACAGCCCACGTGGTCACAAAGAGTGGGACACGACTGAGCAATTAACACTTTAACTGCTAAGTAAAGATTGTCATATGCTTGGCATGCAATAATTCCTCAGACATGATACCAATGATGTTGTTGCCAGGTTTGCTCAGCATTTGCAAAGCCGTGGGTAATGGAGTTTAGACAGCACAGGAAACCAAATTCATCAGTACAACAAATTGCTAATATTTACTGAGCAAGAAGGGAGCACCAGAGGGTGAGATGTTTGGATGGCATCACAGACTCAATGGACATGAGTTCGAGCAAGCTCCTGGAAATGGTGAAGGACAGGGAAGCTTGGCATGCTGCAGTCCATAGGGTCACAAAGAGCTGGACACTACTGAGCAACTGAGCAACAACAAATTGCTTCATGATCACATCTATGGTAAGCACTTTACGTAAATTGTCTTCCCTACCTCAGTAAGTGGTGACTCCATTCCTCAAGTTAAACACTTTGGAATCATCTATGATCTCTCTCTCTCATGTCAGATCCCAGTTCCCTGACCATTAAAATTGAATCCATGCCCCCTGCTGTGCAAGCACAGAGTCTTCACCACTGGACCCCCAGGGAAGTTCCCACACACATTTTATTTTACTTTACTTTCTTATTTTTTTCCACACATACAATTCCTATCCAGAATCTGACCACATCCTACCTCCTACTGCTTCCAAATCAATCAAAGGTATTAGCTCTCACCTGGACAGTTGCAACAGCCTTCTAACTGGTCTCCCTGCTTCCTGGCTCTTCTACAGTCTATCCTCACATGGCAGCTAGGGGAATCCTCTAAAACCTTTTGTCTCCTTCCTTTGGGGTTCCAAATCCTCAGTGGTTCCAATCTCACTCAGAGTAAATGCCAAAGTTCTGACAGTAGGCTGCCAGATCCTACACACCTTTGTCCCCAGCTTCCTCTCTGATGCCATCTAGTTTACTTGCCCCTTTCCCCACTTCATGCCAGGAACACTGACCTTTCTGCCTTTCTGTGTATATGCCAGGCATGCCCCTGCTTCAGGACTTTTGCACACATTCACTTCTCTGTCTGGAAGTGTTTATCCCCAGATAAATTGTTTCTTTATTTCATTCAGGGTTGGCTTAAAAGTCATCTTTTATCTGGAAGACCTTCACAGATCATCCTGAAGTGAAATAGCTCCTCCCCATCCTGACACTCTATCCTCCATACTGTGCCTTATCTATTTTTGTGTCACTTCCCACCACCTGCTGTATTAAATATTTATTGGTTTATTGTCTGCCTTTCTTTGACAGACACCGTGGAGGCAGGAACTATGGTTTGCTCACTGGTGTGACAACTTGCCACATGATTGGACCTCACTGAATACACGTTAATCCCAACCATGATCCTGTGCACTAAATATTGTTCTCCCTCTACTTTTCAGGTAAGGAAACAGACTCAAAGTTTTGCAGGAAATTGCCCATAATCATAAAACTTTAGGCAAGTGATGGACCCAGGCAGTGTGAGACTCAAGATCTTAAAAAATATATATATAATTAATTTATTTTATTTTTGGCTGTGATGGGTCTTCATCGCTTCACAGTCTTTCTCTAGTTGTGGTGAGTGGAGCCTACTTTCTAGTTGCAGTGAGCAAGCCTCTTATTGTGGTGACTTCTCATTGTGGTGACTTCTCATTGTGGTGACTTCTCATTGTGGTGACTTCTCATTGTAGCACCCATTGCAGAGCACAGGCTCTGGATGATGTGGGCCCAGTAGTTGTGGCACATGGGCTTAGTTGCTCTGAGGTATGTTGAATCTTTGTGGACCAGGGATTGAACCCATGTCCCCTGCATTGGCAGGTGGATTTTTAACCACTGTACCACCAGGGAAGTCCATCAAGTCAGTTGTTTTAACATCAAAGCCATACAGACTTTGCTGTAGGTAGAACGACACCAGTTCTGAAAGGTCTCCCTGTCAAGTTCATGCTGGTCTGATGCTCTGAATAGGAATTGTTGTTGTTGTTCAGTCACCTACCCAGTTGTGTCAGAGTCTTTCCAATCCCAGGCCTTCCTATCCCTCACCATCTCCTGTAGTTTGTCTAAGTTCATGTTCATTGCATCAGTGATGTTGTCCTGCCATCTCATCCTCCGACACCCCCTTCTCCTTCTGCCTTCAATCTTTCCCAGCATAAGGGACTACCAAGAAAAAAAAAAAGAGCTATATAATTTCTGACTTCAGTAGGTTCAGAAAGAAAACTATTTCAAGTCATGGAGTCCTTGAGAATGAATGGAACAAAACCATCAGATGTATTTTCTAGGAGCTGAGCTGAGCTGGCAGTTTCCACTTTGTGTTGCCTCTCACAGTGACCCCCAGGGCATCTGGCTTCTCCATTCAGAGGGTCTCCCCAAGGCCATGGCCAGTCAGACCTGGATTTGATGTCATCTTCTTCGGCAAACAGTCGGACATGACTGAGCGACTTCACTTCACTTCATTTCTCTGGCATCTGGTGATGTTTGCACTAATGCAGAAGCCAGTAACATCTCTGGTGCTCTACTTCCTTGAAACAGGGAGCTGCCAGGCAGGCACCTTAATACTGGGGCAAGCTGCTGGTGGGAGGATTAGAGGGAAGTCAGGGGAAGCTGCCTAGCCCAAGAAAGGGCTTGCTTAGGACCAAGTTTATCTGTGGCATTCTGCCCACTACTTCTACTGTGGTTTCTCCCAGATAAGAGTTTATCAAACTCCTGGACCAATATATGTTTATCTGCCAAAAGACTAATCCTGTGTTTCAATTAAGTGTTCACTTATTGTTCATATCATTTTTGCTGAGATCATGGTACGGGTACAGGTTCTATGGAGTAGAGCAGAGGGGTCTGGACTATGTAGAAGATTCTGAAGCAGTTCTAAAAGCATGCTGCAGGGGAGGCTGGGCTGTAATTACCACCACTTCCATCATCTAAATAACATGTCTGAGCTGCTCAGCATCATTATTTCATTTAACTGGGGTTTCAACAATGACCTTGGACTGGGGCACCAGCAGTGACCTCATAGAACAGAGAGTCTAGACAGAGAGACTGACAAGTAAACAATTACTACTCCCAGTGTGAGGGCTGTACAGCATGAACCTTGGTATCAAGTCTCAGGTCAGTGACAGCTATGCAATCATGGGAGGTGAATTCATCTGCCTTTAAGTGATTGACCTTAAATTTAACTCAAGTCTACCTTTAATTCACAGTCCTTCAAGTGACTGATCCAGGGTTCAAGTCTAAGCAGTCTGGCCTCACCTCCCTTGTGCCTCAGGTTCCTCATCTATAAAATTTGAATAATAGTAGTATCAATGCCACAAGAATCCTGCAGGATATGTGGAGTTAGGATTTTATCCAAAGGATAATGAGAAGACTTCTTTTTTTTTTTTTTTTTGGCCACGCAATATATGGGATTTTAGTTCCCTCACCAGGGAACTTACACTATAAGAGCACAGAGTCTCCAGAGTCCTAACCACTGAAGCACAAGGGAATTCCCTGAGAAGACTTGCTTTAAAGCAAGGACAGAGATACTCAGCTTTGTACCTGAGGCTTTGCACAGACTGGCCTCTCCTCACTAGAAATGCCCATCCTGCCTTGTTTCCCATCTCTGTCTACACACACCCCTCAGCCTACACAAGCAGCCTTTCCTAGTCATACTGAGCCCCTGGCTTCTGGCACCCTGCCAAGGTTTGAGGTCATGGCACCCTATATGACAACTATTCCATCTCCTCATTTCCACTCTGAGCTTCAAGAGATCTCCCCTACCCATATTATTTTCCAAGATTCCTCTGAATTGCCGTATAGTCTGGCACAGAGAAGTCATAACAAAATCTTTAAGAACTTAATTTTTCAGTCAAAACTGGATTAAAATATTGTCTTTGCTGTTTTTGTTGGACAAACCACTTCACCTTTCTGTGACTCAGTTCCTTCATCTACACAATAGGGAAAATAATAGTATATAGTCACCTAGTAAGATTTTTGGGAGGACTGCACATGATAATGTACATAAATGTACTTTTATGTACATCTTGTTCAACAAATAGCAGTAACTTGTATTATTGTTAATAACCTACTGTTACATCTTCCCTGTAAGCTCAGACAGTAAAGAATCTACTTGCAATGCAGGAGACCCACTTCCTGAGCCAGAAAGATCCTCTGGAGAAGTGAATGGCAATCCACTCCAGTATTCTTGCCTGGGAAATCCTATGGACAGAGGAACCTGGGCTACAGTCCATGGAGTTTCAAAGAGTCACATATGACTGATTGATCAACTCTACTACTGTTACAATAAGTTAAAAACAGAACCAGTGCCTGGCATGTGAAATGTATCTCAATAAACAAACACATGAGTGTGAAAGCTGGACTATAAAGAAAGCTGAATGCCAAAGAATTGATGCTTTTGAACTGTGGTGTTGGAGAAGACTTTTGAGGGTCCCTTGGACTTCAAGGAGATCCAACCAGTTCATCCTAAAGGAAATCAGTCCTGGGTGTTCATTGGAAGGACTGATGTTGAAGCTGAAACTCCAATAATTTGGCCACCTGATGCGAAGAGCTGACTAATTTGAAAAAACTCTGATCCTGGGAAGGATTGAGAGCAGGAGGAGAAGGGGACGGCAGAGGATGAGATGGTTGAATGGCATCACCAACTCAATGGATATGGGTTTGGGTGGACTCTGGGAGTTGGTGATGGACAGGGAGGCTTGGCATGCTGAGATTCATGGGGTCACAAAGAGTCAGACACAGCTCAGTGACTGAACTGAACTGAACTGAAACAAACACAACAAAGCAAACTATGAAATATTATTAACTGTGTGTTTCCATTTTGGTTAAAACATAGGAAAATGCTATACGGGTTATACTTACATGGTAAGAGAAGTATGTCTGGGTTTTAATTTTCTTTTAAAAATATCTGCAATGAATATTTATTACTTGTGATATGAAAACAAAGACTTTCACTAAAAAGCATACCATGAAGTTGCTATTAGCAAATAGTTATTGATATATAAAATGAGATACACCAAGAAGCCATAAAAGCAATTCAGTAACTTTCTATGGCCAACAATTTTTTTGTGGTCAAAAAAATATAACTTTTTTTTTTGCCCAGTTTGGAGATATATATATATATATATATATATAAGTATATTAGTATATATATTATATATTAATATATTATATATTATATTATATATTTTATATATTAATATATTATATATTATATTATATATTTTATATATTATATATATTATATAATATATATTATTTATATATATATAATAGGTTGCAGGTATCTCAGCTATTCTAATTAAGTTTTTCCTTTTAATCAAAACCAAGGAATGATTGTATCTTTACTCAGAGCCCTCATTTCTAAATTGCAATAGTTGTTAGTCTTTACTCATTGGCTCTCTCAAACTATGTTCTTTAAACATACATTTCTTACTAATTATTGTTTAACAAGGCGTTTGCTATCCTACAGTATGCTCTTGAAAAGCTATCTGCTTGACTTGCTAATGAAAGTGGTTATGTCTGGTTCCTGGACTGCATCTCTAATAAGTGATCTGTGGTAGTTCCTCTTCTACTGCATGCCTTTGATCTAGATGTCTGCTATCTTGCACTGAGAAAATGGAAGCTATTCTAGAGCCCATTTCAGGGAAAAAGCAAACAATAATTCTGCCAAAAGATGCAGGTCATCAGTGAGCTTCCATTGCATTGTATGATGATTCCCCTTGTGAATCACCATTAAACATACTCAAGGAGCAGTTTACTGTAAAACTGTCCCTCCCACAACCATCAAGAAGCTAAACACTGAATATTCTAAAAGTAAAACAAAGTTCTCACATTATTTTAAAGAGTTCATGCTAAATAAACTGCTCGCAACACTGAATTTTTCCAAGAAATATTTAGTTGTTCATTATCTAAATTATTTCCATGTTCAACAGGTGACATAATTTCAAATTGCTTTAGGCTTTTAAAAATACATTTTATAGTTATAGTTAGTTCATTATTGTAATTTCATTTACTAAATATTATCTGAATAAAATACTCCTCAATACATCACTGATAATAGTAGAATAGGGAATATTAATCATAGCATATAATTCTTATTTTTATTAGGCTATACATTAAGGATAAATAGTAAAGTTCATGGTATGGTAAAAAAAAAAAAAAAGTACCCAAACATATGAAAAGGAAATATTCAGGTTATAAAATATTTAAGAATTTATTATGAAGAAACTATCACCCCAAGAAGATTTATTTGTGTTTACTCCCTATAGAGGTCTTCCAATTTAATAGCTTGCTTAGAAAGCTATACACTTATATTCATACAATTAATAATAGAGCCTAATGCAAGGTAAAAGTTCTTGTTTTATTGAAATAATTCCTATGTTTTGGTAATTTGTATGTAGTTCTAGATAAACACTTTTTTATTAAAAAGAGAAGCAAACTATAAATAATTGCTTAGTGGATGCAAAAGAAAATGAAAATTTTAAAATTCAAAAATATATTCTATGTTTTAGTATAAGATGTGAACAAAGGGTATCAGAATTTTGAAATTCTGTCTAAATAAATAGAAATAAATTCAGTGATAACCTAACACATCATTAGATAACTCATTGAATGACTTAATTATACCATTCTTATTCTGGGGGCCTGGAAATTCCCATGGATGGAGGAGCCTGGTAGGCTGCAGTCCATGTGGTCGCTAGGAGTCGGACACAATTGAGTGACTTCACTTTCAGTTTTCACTTTCATACATTGGAGAATGAAATGGGAACACACTCCTGTATTCTTGCCTGGAGAATCCCAGGGACGGGGGAGCCTGGTGGGCTGCCATCTATGGGATCTCAGAGTCAGACACGACTGAAGCGACTTAGCAGCAGCAGCAGCAGCATTCTGATGACAAATAGAAAGTGGTTAAAAAATTATTTGTGATATAGATTTGACTGTATGTCATAGAAATAATGCTGCTACTTCCAATATGTATTTTGATTGAACAGGACCCAAATTAATGCAATGTGTATTGCTTTGGAAATCTACCTTTCAAATATTATTCATAGCTATCATCCTCACCTGCTGATTTCTCACTGAGGTGGTAAGTTTCCAAGCAAAGTGTTTGATATTGTAGCTTTCATTACATGCACAGCACATAAGAGGGTGTAAGTTTAACACTTAGCAAGAAATGCTCCAAGATGAGGAATCAATGTAAGCTGAAATTACTTTTGTCCCTTAGAAAATATGAATTCTCAGAATCTGAATGTTTTGTCAGATTACTCAAATATTCTTTTTCAAGCATGCATATATAACAATAGTCTATCTATAGCACAAAAATAGAAGAATTGTTATATTTCACTGTGGGATAATTCTTAATCTAAATCGCAAAAGTAAAAACTGGGTACTTGAATATAGCTAAAGAATTCATGTTGCCAAACCATTTATTTAAGTAACAAAAGTAGATTAAGTTCAATAATCCTTACATTAATAAATTGAATTGCAATAATAGGGAAAACATTTCCAATGGCTTATAGCTTTCTAAGCCCATCTAATACTTTGGAGTAATGGACATTAATTTTACATTAAAGGTGAACATGTTTCACAATAATGAACAGAGTGTTCATTAAAAAGCCTTACAGAGTGTTTGTGAATAGATATAATACACCAATTCATGGATAAACAAAAAGTTATAGGATAAATATACACAGTATAAATATTTGTATTTCATCATCTGCCCACATTGTAAAAAACAACATCACATCAGAGGAAAATTTTCAGATATATGAATATGATACCTGATTATTTGGAAAATTTTATCATATTTATTTCTTTTAAGTACAGCAAATTCCCACTGGTTATCTATTTTACATATGGCAATGTATATGTTAAATTTATTGAAATACTAACTGTCCAAGTCAGGTCTTGAAACTACTACTGTCTTTTAATAATATTTATCAATTTGCAAGCGAATTTGAAAGACTCAACAGTGGCCCCAGGACTGGAAAAGGTCAGTTTTCATTCCAGTCACAAAGAAAGGCAATGCCAAAGAATGCTTAAACTATGACAAAATTGCACTCATCTCACACGTTAGTAAAGTAATGCTTAAAATTCCCCAAGCTAAGCTTCAGCAATACATGAACCATGAACTTCCAGATGTTCAAGCTGGTTCACGCCAGTCAGAATGGCTGCGATCCAAAAGTCTACAAGCAATAAATGCTGGAGAGGGTGTGGAGAAAAGGGAACCCTCTTACACCCAGGTGGGAATGCAAACTAGTATAGCCACTATGGAGAACAGTGTGGAGATTCCTTAAAAAATTGAAATAGAACTGCCTTATGACCCAGCAATCCCACTGCTGGGCATACACACCGAGGAAACCAGAATTGAAAGAGACACGTGTACCCCAATGTTCATCACAGCACTGTTTATAATAGCCAGGACATGGAAGCAACCTAGATGTCCATCAGCAGATGAATGGATAAGAAAGCAGTGGTACATATACACAATGGAGTATTACTCAGCCATTAAAAGGAATACATTGAATCAGTTCTAATGAGGTGGATGAAACTGGAGCTGATTATACAGAGTGAAGTTAAGCCAGAAAGAAAAACACCAATACAGTATAATAACACATATATACGGAATTTAAAAAGATAGTAATGATAACCCTATATGTGAGACAGCAAAAGAGACACAGATGTATAGAACAGTATTTTGGACTCTGTGTGAGAGGGAGAGGGTGGGATGATTTGGGAGAATGGCATTGAAACATGTAAAATATATAAGAAATGAATTGCCAGTCTATTTTCGATGCAGGGTGCAGGATACTTGGGACTGGTGCACTGAGATGACCCAGAGGGATGGTATGGGGAGGGAGGTGGGAAGGGGGTTCAGGGTGGGGAACAGGTGCACAGCTGTGGTGGATTCATGTTGATGTATTGGCAAAACCAATACAATATTGTGAAGAAAAAAAATAATAATAATAACAAAATAAAAATTAAAAATATAAAAAATAAAGAAAAGGCAGAGGAACTAGAGAGCAAATTGCCAACATTTGCTGGATCATCAAAAAAGTAAGACAGTTCCAGAAAAACATGTATTTCTGCTTTTTTGACTATGCCAAAGCTTTTGACTGTGTGGATCACAATAAACTGTGGAAAATTCTGAAACAGACTGGCATACCAGACCACCTGACCTGCCTCTTGAGAAATCTGCATACAGGTGAGGAAGCGACAGTTAGAACTCGACATGGAACAACAGACTGGTTCCAAATAGGAAAAGGAATACATTAAGGCTGTATAATGTCACCCTGCTTATTTAACTTATATGCAGCGTACATCATGAGAAATGCTGGGCTGAAAGAAGCACAAGCTGAAATCAAGATTGCCAGGAGAAATATCAATAACCTCAGATATGCAGATAACACCACCCTTATGGCAGAAAGTGAAGAAGAACTAAAGAGCCTCTTGATGAAAGTGAAAGAGGAGAGTGAAAAAGTTGGCTTAAAGCTCAACATTCAGAAAACGAAGATCATGGAATCTGGTCCCATCACTTCATGGGAAATAGATGGAGAAACAGTGGAAACAGTGTCAGACATTATTTTGGGGGGCTCCAAAATGTCTGCAGGTGGTGATTGCAGCCATGAAATTAAAAGACGCTTACTCCTTGGAAGAAAAGTTATGACTAGCCTAGATAGCATATTTAAAATCAGAGACATTACTTTGCCAGCAAAGGTCCGTCTAGTCAAGGCTATGGTTTTTCCAGTGGTCATGTATGGACGTGACAGTTGGAGTATGAAGAAAGCTGAACACTGAAGAATTGAAGCTTTTGAACTGTGGTGTTGAAGAAGACTCTTGAGAGTCCCTTGGACTGCACGGATATCCAACCAGTCCATTCTGAAGGAGATCAGCCCTGGGATTTCTTTGGACGGAATGATGCCGAAACTGAAACTCCAGTAATTTGACCACCTCATGTGAAGTGTTGACTCATTGGAAAAGACTCTGATGCTGGGAGGGATTGAGGGCAGGAGGAGAAGGGGACGCCAGAGGATGAGATGGCTGGATGGCATCATTGACTCAATGGAGGTGAGTCTAAGTGATCTCCGGGAGTTGGTGATGGACAGGGAGGCCTGTTGTGCTGCGATTCATGGGGTCGCAAATAGTCAGACACGACTGAGCGACTGAACTGAACTGAATCATTCTTTTTATTACCATCAGATATCAGTCCCAATATCTGATAAAGCAACTGAAGAAACAAGTGATTTAAGTTTTTTTCAAAATTCACTTTGTCTAAGTGATCCACATTGCTCAGATACAGAAGAACTTGAATAAAGTGAAATATAGTAACTGTATGCACAGTTAAAGAGAGGATAGGTTGACCTAACGAGGGAAATGGAAAGAAAGAAAATAAAGAGACAGGCAAACTTAATCCTGTCCTTATCATTTTATTTTTTAATGTGCATTTGTCACTTTATGTTTTCTCTAAATAATTATTGCTTGTTGTGTATTCTGTATTTATTTTCTACTGGGGAAATGATGCTTGTGCATGCCAAGAGTTATGTACCTTGTGTGTAGCAGGAGCCAGAAGAAATGAGCAGTGTCCCCACAGAGGTTGAGTCAGACTTGCCTGTGAGATTCCTAGAGTCTCCAGTGGACACCTGGGTTGACAGTTTGACCTAAGGCCAAACAACAGGGAGGAAACACAGCCCCACCCTTCAATAGAAAATTTGATTAAAGATATAATGAACATGACCCCTCCCATCAGAACAAGACTCAGTTTCCCAGCAGTCTCTCCTATTAGAAGACTTCCATCAGCCTCTTATCCTTATTCATCAAAGGGAAGACAGAATTAAAATCACAATCAGAGAAAACTAATCAAGCTGATCACATGGACCACAGCCTTGTCTAACTCAAAGGAACTATGAGCCTTGTCATGAAAATTCACCCAAGATGGACACGTAATGGTGGAGAGTTCTGACAAAATATGGTCCACTGGAGAAGGGAATGGTAAACCACTTCAGTATTCTTGCCAGGAGAACCCCATGAACAGTGCGAAAAGGCAAAAAGATACAACAATGAAAGATGCACTCCCCAGGTATATAGGTGCCCAGTATGCTAATGGAGAAGAATGGAAAAATAACTCCAGAAAGAATGAAGAGATGGAGCCAAAGTAGAAACAATGCTCAGTTGTGGATGGGAATAGTGATGAAAGTAATCTGATGCTATGAAGAGGAATATTGTATAGGAACTTAGAATGTAAGGTCCATGAATCAAGGTAAATTGAAAGTGGTCAAACAGGAGATGGAAAGAGTGAACATCAACATTTTAGGAATCATTGAACTAAAATGGACAGGAATGGGTGAATATAATTGAGATGAGCATCATATCAACTACTACTGTGGCAAAAACCTCTTAGAAGAAATGAAGTAGTCATCATAGTCAGTAAAAGAGTCCAAAATGCAGTTCTTGGGTGCAATCTCAAAATGACAGATCCTCTAACAACTGATCCTCTAACAACTACATGATCTGTTCATTTCCAAGGCAAACCATTCAATTTCATAGTAATCTAAGTCTATGCCACAATCACTAATGCCAAAGAAGCTGAAGTTGAACAGTTCTATGAAGATCAACGAGACCTTCTAGGAATAACACCCCCCAAAGATGTCCTTTTCATTATAGGGGACTGGAATGCAAAAGTAGGAAGCTAAGAAATAGCTGGAGTAAAGGGCAAATTTGGCCTTGGAGTACAAAATGAAGTAGGGGAAATACTAACAGAGTTTTGTGAAGAGAACGCACTGGTTATAGCAAACACCCTCTTCCAACAACACAAGAAATGACGCAACACACGGATATCAACAGATGGTCAATACTGAAATCAGGTAGATTATATTATTTGCAGCCGAAGATGGATAAGCTCCATATAGTCAGCAAAAACAAGACCAGGAGCTGACTGTGGCTCAGATCATTAACTCCTAATTGCACAATTCAGACTTGAAGAAAGTGGGGAAAACCACTAGACCATTCAGGTATGACCTAAATCAAATGCTTTACGATTATATAGTGGAAGTGAAAAATAGATTCAAGGGATTAGATCTGATACAAAGGGTGCCTAAAGAAATACGAAAAGAGGTTCATGACATTGTACCAGAGGCAGTGATCAAGACCAGCCCCAAGAAAAAGAAATGCAAAAAGGCAAAATGGTTGTCTGAGGAGGCCTTAAAAATAGCTGAGAAAAGAAGCTAAAGGCAAAGTAGAAAAAGAAAGATATACCCATCTGAATGTAGAGTTCCAAAGAATAGCACGGAGATATAAGAAAGCTTTCCTCAGTGATCAATGCAAAGAAATAGAGGAAAACAATAGAATGAAAAAGACCAGAGATCTCTTCAAGAAAATTAGGAATATCAAGGGAATATTTCATGCAAAGATGGACACAATAAAGGACAGAAATGGCATGGAACTAACAGAAGCAGAAAATATATTTTTTTTAAAGGTGGCAAGAATACACTGAAGAACTATACAATAAAAGATCTTAATGACCCAGATATCCATGATTGTGTGATCACTCACGAAGAGCCAGACATCCTAGAATCCATGCTCAAAAGGACCTTACGAAGCATCACTATGAACAAAGCTAGTGGAGGTGATGGAATTCCATCTGAAATATTTCAGCCTTAAAAAATGATGCTGTTAAAGTACTGCACTCAATATGCCAGCAACTTTGGAAAACTCAGCCGTGTTCACAGGACTGGAAAAGGTCAGTTTTCATTCCAATCCCAAAGAAAGGCAATACCAAAGAATGATCAAATACCACACAATAGTGCACTCATCTCACACTAGAAAATAATGCTCAAAATTCTCCAAGCAAGGCTTTAACAGTACATGAACCAAGAAGTTTCAGATGTTCAAGCTGGATTTAGAAAAGGCAGAGGAACCAGAGATCAAATTGCAAACATCCACTAGATCATATAAAAAGAAAAAAGAGTTTGAGGAATACATCTACTTTTGCTTTATTGACTATGCCAAAGCCTTTGACTGTGTGGATCACAACAAACTGGAAAATTTTTCAAATGATCGGAATACCAAGCTACCTTACCTGTTCGTGAGAAATCAGTATGCAGGTCAAGAAGCAACAGTTAGAACCGGTCATGGAACAATAGACTGGTTCCAAATTGGGAAAGGGATACATCAAAGGTGTATATTGTCATTTTGGTCATTTAACTTATATGCAGAGTACATCATGTGAACTACCAGGCTGGATGAAGCACATGCTGGAATTAGATCGCTGGAAGAAATATCAATAACTTCAGATATGCAGAACACACGGCCCTATGGCAGAACGCAAAGAGGAACTGAAACATCCCTCGATGAAAGTGAAAGAGGAGAGTGAAAAACTTGGCTTAAATTTCAACATTCAAGAAACAAAGATCTAGACATCTGGTCCCATCACTTCATGGCAAGTAGATGGGGAAACAATGGAAACAGTGACAGATTTTTTTTTCCCCCCTTGGGCTCCAAAATCACTGTAGATGGTGACGGCAGACATTAAATTAAAAGACACTTGCTCCTTGGAAGAAAAGCTATGACCAACCTAGATAGCATATTAAAGAGATATTATTTTGCCAACAAAGTTCCGTCTAGTCAAAGGTATGGTTTGTCAAGTAGCCATGTATGTATGTGAGAGTTGGTCCATAAACAAAGCTGAGCATCAAAGAATTGATGCTTTTGAACTTTGGTGTTGGAAAAGACTCTTCAGAGTCCCTTGGGCTGCAAGGTGATCAAATAGTCAATCCTAAATGAAATCAGTCCTGAATATTCTTTGGAAAGACTGATGCTGAAGCTTTAATACTTGGCCCACCTAATGCAAAAAACTGACTCACTGGAAATAACCCTGATTCTGGGAAAGACAGAGAAGGCAAGGAAAGGGGAAAACATAGGATGAGATGGTTGGATGGCATCACTGACTTAATGGACACGAGTGTGTTGAAGCCTCAGAAGTTGGTGATGGACAGAGAAGCCTGGTGTGATAGAGTCCATTGGGCCGCAAATAGTCAGGACATAACTGAGTGACTGAACTGAACTGAACTGGCACAAATAATGTTAGACAAAAAGCAAATTCAAGGAACTTTCTTATTTGAGTTCAAAATGGGTCAAAAATCACTGGAGACAACTGGCAACATCAACATTTCATTTGGGCCAGTAATTGCTAATGGAACCACAGTGCAGTGGTGGTTCATGAAGTTCTGCAAAGTGATGAGAGCCTTGAAGATGAGGAGTGCAGTGGCTGGCCTTCAAAAGTTAAGTTACCAATCATCAAAGCTGATCCTCTAACAACTACATGAGAAATTTCTGAAGAACTCAACATTGACCATTCTGTGGTCATTCAGCATTTAAAGCAAATTGAAAAAGTGAAAAAAACTCAGTAAATGGGTACCTCATGAGTTCATTGAGAAAAAAAAAAGTCATCATATCACTGTGTCTACTCATATTCTACACAAAAACAACAAACCATTTCTTAATCAGATTGCAGTGTGCAAATGAAAAGTGGATTTTATATGACAACCAGCAATGACCAGCTTAGTGGCTGGACCAAGAAGTTCCAAAGCATGTCCCAAAGTCAAACTTACACCACAAAAAAGATCATGGTCACTGGTGGGCTGCTTCCTGTCTGATCCACTACAGCTTTCACAATACCAGTGATGTCATTACATATAAGTATGCTCACCAAATTTATGCTCATCTAATGCTCATCTCATTAGATGCACCAAAAACTGCAACACCTGTAGTCAGCATTGGTCAACAGAATGGGCCCAGTCCTTCTCTATGACAATGCCTAACCACACATCTCACAACCAATGCTTCAACAGTTGAACAAACTGTGATATGATGTTTTGTCTCATCAGCCATAGTCACCTGACCTCTTGCAAACCACCTACTACTTCTCCAAGCATCTCAATGACTTTTGCAAGGAACATGCTTCCACAACCAGCAGGAATCAGAAAATGCTTTCCAAGAGTTCATTGAATCCCACAGCATGGATTTGTATGCTTCAGGAGTTCAAACTTATTTCTTGTTGGTAAAAATGTGTTGATTACAATGGTTCCAATTTTGGTTAATAAAAATGTGCTTGAGTCTAGTTAAAATGATTTAAAATTCATAGTCTAAAGCCACAATTATTTTTCCCCAACTTAAATATAATATCATATGTCAACTAAACTTTAATTAAAGAAAATAAAAAATAAGAATGAAGATTGGTACATCATTCTCCCTAATTTCAACCTATTTTATAAAGCTGTAGTTAATACTACATTGGTGTATTTTAACAAACAGATACATAGTTCAATTGATTTCAATTGAGAGCTCCCAATAACTTCATACATATAAGATAAATATTCTTACAATAAAAGAACAAAAATATACAATGGGAGAAAGGTAGCCTCTTCAGTAAATGATCATGGGAAAACTGGACAGTCATACACAAAAGAATGAAACTGGAACGATCTTATAACATACACAAATATTAATTCAAAATAAAGACTTAAAAACATGAAATCATTAAAAAGACAAAAACCCTAAGTTGTAAGCTTGTTGAAATAGCCCTTGAAGATGACTTTTTGCATCTTCTTCCAGAAAGAAAGGCAATAAAAGAAAAAATAGGAAGTATGTCTGCATCAAACTAGAAAGGTTCTGCACAGGAAGGAATCTACCAACTAAATGAAAAGGCAACTTATGGAATGGGAAAAATTTGCAAATCATATAGCAAATAAATAATTAATTTACAAAATATAAAGTATTCACATAATTCAGAAATAATGATAAAATTATCCTGTTGAAAATGGGCTAAGGATCTGAGAAGATTTTTTTTTTTAAAGAAGACATACAAATGGTCAACAGGCATGTGAAAACATGGTCATCTTCCCTAGTCAATTAAAAAATGCAATTTAAAACAATGAGATATCACCTCACAACTGTTAGAATGGTTATTATTAACAAGACAAGAAATAAGTGTTAGTGAGGCTGTAGAATAAAGGTAACTTTTGTGAAGTGTTGATGGGAATGTATACTGATGTACTCACTATGGAAAATAGTATGCAGGTTGTTAAAGAAATTAAACAAAGAAGTATCATTTGATACAGATTTTGTAGAGTGGTAAAGAATCCACCTGCCAATGAAAGAGACATGGGATTGATCCCTGGGTCGGGAAGATACCCTGAAGTAGGAAATGGCAACCCACTCCAGTAATCTTGCCAAGATAATCCCATAGACAGAGATACTGTCTATGGGCAGGCTACAGTCCATGGAGTCACAGTCAGACACAAAGGAGCATACACACAGACACACAAACACATTGCACTGCTGGCTGTTTATCCAAAGATAATGCAACACCAATTTGCAAAGATACATGCATCCTCATGTTCATTGAATTATTTTCAATAGTCAAGATATGGAGACAATCTAAGTGTCTATTAATAGATAAAAAATAAAAATGTCATATATGTAATATATATAATACATATAGACAATATTGAATCTTTATGTTGTATACCTGTAGCTAATATAATGCTATATGTCATCTGTACTTTAACAAAAACATCAAAATGAATTAACTTATAAGTAAGTAAATATAAGGAAAAAAAATAAAGGAAACTGGTGAACTTAATAAACCATGTGGAGACCAATGCAAGAGCCCCAAATATAGCCTCACAAACTAGGACTAACCAGGATGCTATTACATTTACCATGACACATTTACCATTACAATGACACTACTTATGATTTATTTATTTATCTAGCAAATGTATTTTCAGGGAATGTTTTACATAAAAGATTATTCTATGTCCTGGGGATATAGGAATGAAGAATGAACTGCCCTATAGTAATGGAATTTATATGTTAGTGAGAGGGACTTAAAAAAATAAGTATATAATATACCACAATATGAGACTGTTCTCATTCATGAGACAGAGAGTAAAGAAGGCTTATAGAGAAACAGAAGGATGGGGTAGAGTTTAGGGAATTTAAATATAATGTATTATTGGATTATTAAACTCAAATACCCTTTTTGTATTTGGTGTTTGCAACTGATCAGCATTATATCATGGGTTTATTTCTCAATTCAAGCATGATGAGAAAAGGAAGAAATAGCTTCTCTTCAGTTTTTTGATTTGGAGACTATCACCAAGATTAAGCAACAAATGAAACAGGAACACTTGAAGAAAATGAGGAAGGATACACTTAAAATATAAGACAGTCTAGATTACTGTTTGTCAATCAATTCCTTTTCTTGGATTAGATAATGAATTGAGAGGAATATAATCAATCTTTAGACTTGATGCCCTTCCTTAGATTTAGTTAGAGACTAAAGGTAGCAAGATACTAGCCACTACATGTTGCAATCACTTTGTCAGGATCTTTTAAACAATTTTATTTAACAAACATTTATTGATCATTGTGCAGAGCTTTAAATATTATTGTTTCCCTCTACTTAACTTCTGGGCTTCCCTCACAGCTCAGTTGGTAAATCATCTGCTTGCAATGCAGGAGACCTGGGTTCGATTCCTGGGTAGGGAAGATCCCCTGGAAAAGGAAATGGCAACCCACTCTAGTATTCTTGCTTGGAGAATCCCATGGACAGAGGAGCCTGGCTGGCACGTGATTTAGCAACTAAACCACCACCACCACGTGACTTCCAGAGAGGTAACATGTTAGGTATTTTTAATATTATGAAGCAATGAAACCTGAGTTGTTCTGAATAAGTAAACTCTAAGTGAAACTCAGAAATCTGGTTGGTACCATCTTATATACCCAAATAAACAACTGTCAAATATAAAACAAGGCATAATAAATGAAGATGGAATTAGTCTTTCTTTAGTTTTAAAAATGGTACTGACATGCAGTAGAGTTGAGTGTTTATTCCCAATAATCTTGTACTTTTTCCAATAAAAATTAGCATACAAATCGCTTTAAAGAATATGTTGTCAAGTTAGAAGGCAAAAGAGATTCTGAATTAATTTTGACCCTTCTTAAACTTTACAGATCTGAACTTTGCTACTAAAACAGGGTCTCTTGAAAAATTTCAGTTGTGTGAATATAATTCTTGTCTCTCCTTAGGCTTTAGAAAACTTCAACAGTTTCAATACTGAAGAATAACATCTACTTTAAATATATTCATTTGCATGCACTGGACCTTTTCCACTGAAAATATGTTGATATTAAATTCTAATGTTTGCTGAGAAAGACCACTGTGTTAATCTTTTTGTGTTCTACGAAGCTAAATAAGTCTCTCCAACACTAGCTTTGTTAAATGTGGAAAGCCGCTTTTTCTTTTTTTTTAATACTGAATGATTGAAAATGTCATATGACTAATTGCAATAAAAGTTTTCAGATATCTAGCTTATATTTTGTTTTTAAAACCTCAGAGTTTCTTAAGTCTCCACACTCTTCTATAAAATATTATTGCTAAAGATTAACACAACTCTGTTTCCTTATCAAATACTTACTGAAGCTTGAGTGAAATATTTGCATAATTTCTTTATAGTAAAATATAATCAATTGGTTATCAATATCTAAGAACAGGTTAACATCAGTAGAAGTGACACCAAGACCAAGCTCCTGCTGTTCCCCCAATGACAGGCTAGTTAAGGGAGAGATTTGATGTTGCGGCCAAGAATAGCAACTTTATTTAGAAATCCAGCAGATTGAGAAAATAGAAGACTATTATCCCAAAGAACTATCTTATCCAAGCTAGAATTTAGGTTTTTTTATACTAAAAGGGGAGAGAATATGGCTTGTTGCTGAAAATTTCTTGATGCTGGCCAGACCCTGAGGGGATGTGATAATCCTCTGTTCTTGCAGCTGTCCAATTCCAATTATGTCTGGTCAAGATGTTCCTGAAAATCTTCAACAAAACAAGTGTTTTGCAAGTGTTTATCTCTATATGAATCCAGTGTTATGACTTTAAAGGTTATTCATGGGAGGCAGAGCCTTAAGAAAGGGTTTTAATGTCCATTTCAGCCTAAAAGGAACACTATTTTACTGATTGACAAGACAAAGGTGAAGAGCCAGCATGACTAAAGCACAGGCAACAGACAAAAAGTTAAGAGTTAAAAGAGTAGATCCAATATGAAGTCAGGTTTGTTCTTTTCTGATACAGCAGTAGCTGTTAATATCTGCACAGTAATTTCTAAAACATTTCACATGTGTTATCTCATTTGATCTCATAGAAATCCTGTGATAAAAAGAATCCTAAAACCCAATAGTACAGATTAACATATTAAGACTCAGAAATTAAGTAATTTATCCAGTCTCTAAAAGTTAGCGACTGTTATCTTTCTGTTAACCACTTTTTTCATTTTGATTTTTTCTTTGTGGTTAAGGATTGCTTAGTCTGTGATACACGTGTACACCCATGGTGGATTCATGTTGATGTATGGTAAAACCAATACAATATGGTAAAGTAATTAGCCTCCAATTAAAATAAATAAATTTAAATTTAAAAAATGAATAAATCACAGGAGCCTTAATTCTGTTTTATACAAAAAAAGGAAGATAAGTTCTAGCTTCAGAATCTGTAATAACAATAACAATATTTTATTTATGAATTTAAGTAAGATATGAATGAGAATTCTTAAAACACATCACTTTATGAAATGTCACATGTGTCCTCTCTGAGTTCAAGACAGGTGTGCTTTTCAAGTAATTATTGTAGGCAGGTAATGCACATGCATTCAGCAATCAGATGAAAGCTGTATCTGATATTTATGCAATAGTACAGTAACGTACTATTAGTTATTATAGGCAAAGTTATTTTTTTCTGGATATATTATTTTAAGAAAAAGCTTTATTATTATAAACAATGGATATTATTAATTATACTTCATACATTTATATTAATACACTAAATATATTTTAAAATTATATGTATTTCTGAGTGTTTAAAATATAGGGTTACTTAATTAATCAAGAGTTAAAAGTCTGATAAACTTGAAAAGAGCTGGAACCATGTGGAAGAACAAGAGATGTTAAGAAAAAAAGAAAGAGAGAGAGAAAGAAAAAGCTTAGGAGTGACAAATAAAAATACCAGTACCAGTACTAACTGACTAACAAGTTCTGGCCATCATGAAAAACATAGCATAGGAATTTACAAATGTTAGAGCTTCAATGTATGAGAGAGGGAATAATAGTTAAGCATAACAAATGCCTGCCTAAATAATGTTACTAAATTTTTACTTAATTTTGGAGAGGAGATTACTGATTACATGCAAGAATTGCTACAAACCATATTTATGATAGAGGGGAGAAAATGACTAGGTCATGAACAAAAATATGTCATTAAGTGAAACATGAGTTTAGACCAGTGGGCAATAAGATTACTTCATTTCCTTTGATTAGTCATAGTTTTCCATTTGTATTTTGATATTTCTTATTATTAGACACATTAAAATAGCTCTAATATTTTTTAAATGTTTTTAAAATTCAATGCTTGAATAAGTGAATGAACAAATATATATTTCAGTCATAAAACATCTTGATTTGTGCATAATTACATAAATACAGCTTTCATTACACTGTGAAGCTTAGATAAAATCAGCAAAATATTTTCTGGAAATGATTTTTTAGATCATTTACTTATAGTATATGTCACATTGCAAATATCTTAACTATGTTTTCTTTTACTTAATCATTTTTTTGGGGAAAAGGTTGAAAAAAAAAAGAATAAAATACAAATGTCCTGAAATCCAATCATACATCAATTAACCATTGACCAATTGTTAACTATCTTCCTTGATTTCACTTTCTGTATGCAGACACACACACACACACACACACACACACGTTCTTAAAATACTACCAGTTGAATTTTGTGAGGCATCTATAACTGTTTTCCTTTTCATAGATTGTGAGTATTTTACCACTCTTTTTATTTGGAATGAATGATTATATCCTTGTTAATCATGTATAGCTTTTAATTTATAAAATGATCTCTGTATTATTGACCATTCTTTTGTGGACATTTATGGCTTTTTGTTTGTAATCCTTAGCTCTTCAAAAGTTAGAGAACAAAGGTATACCTTTCCTTTGTATTTCTGTAATCTGCTAATCCTTTTTTGCTTAAGCTGAGAAAGTTTTGTCATCACTTTGAAAAACGGTAAAGAAATATATTATTTACATTATAGTTTATATACTTTATACAAATACCATTGTATTGTTTTGAAAGATTTTCCAAGACTAAAATTTTCTTATTTTTCTAAGTATTCAGTTCAGTTCAGTTCAGTTCAGTCACTCAGTTGTGTTTGACTCTTTGTGACCCCATGAACCACAGCACAACAGGCCTCCCTGTCCACCACCAACTCCTGCAGTACACTCAAACCCATGTCCATTGAGTTGATGATGCCATCCAACCATCTCATCCTCTGTTGTCCCCTTCTCCTCCTGCCCTCAATCTTTCCCAGCATCAGGGTCTTTTCCAATGAGGCAGCTCTTCCCATCAGGTGGCCAAAGTATTGGAGTTTCAGCTTCAGCATCAGTCCTTTCAATGAGCATCCAGGACCAGTCTCCTTTAGGATGGACTGGTTTGATCTCCTTACATTCAAGGGACTCTCAAGAGTCTTCTCCAACACCACAGTTCAAAAGCATCAAGTTTTCTGTGCTCAGTTTTCTTTATAGTCCAACTCTCACATCCATACATGACCACTGGAAAAATCATAGCCTTAACTAGACAGACCTTTGTTGATGAAGTTCTTATAAATATTGGTGGAAATTTAATCTATATAGAAAAGAGTTTTCATATATTGTGAGAGCAGAGATAAGTCTTGTTTTCATTATTCATGAAAAATGCATAATTTCTCAATAAATTGCAATAATTGCATATTGAATTTAAATGTATACTAGCTTTTGGACTTTTATTATATTTGATACTGCATGGTTTTTTATTGATATATATTTTAGTTACAACACTGTGTATATTTAAGGTATTTATATAGAACATTTGAGGATATTATGTTAAGGAAGATAGACAGAGATAGGCAAACAGTGTATGATTTTTCTTAAAAAAAGTAAAATTCAAGAATTCCCTGGTGGCTCAGTGATTAGCACTCTGCATTTTCACTGCTGAGGGCATGGTTCAATCCTGGTCAGAGATCTAAGATTCTGCGAACCAAGCAGCATGGCCAAAAAATTAAAAAGTCAAACTCCTAAAAACACAGGGTAAAATGGTGATTACCAGTGGATGGGAATGGGGAATAGCACAGATGTGTTAACTTGTATTTACTCTCGTATATTCTTTTATGCTTGTTCAGTGGTAAAGAATCTTCCTGCCAATGCAGGAGAAGCAGGAGGCAGGGGTTTGATCCCTGGGTCAGGAAGATCCCCTGGAGGAAGAAATAGCTACGAAATTTGGTATTCTTGCCTGGAAAATTCCAAGGACAGAGGAGCCGGGCAAATTCCAGTCCATGGGATCACACTGATTTGGACACGACTGAGCAACTAAGCACACACTCACACATTTGTTGGGTTAATTTTTAAACTCATTCTATTTTGATTATAATAGAAATTTAGTATACTTTTTAACCTTTTAACCAAAGCCATATTTTATTACTATTTCCACAATTTTTGCTTATTCCCAAGCATTGACTCTATTTCTTATAAATTTGAAGACCATTCTCTTTGCTTATCTAACAAATAAAACACATTGTATGCTATCTTTATTTCTTATTTTAATTGTATAAAATGTTATGAGAAAATATTGATATTTTCAATGTCCAGTGTTCTCATTTATCATTTATGAAGGTCTCGATTTATCATTTATGGAGATGGTGTTTTGTGTCCCTGAACAAGATATTTTTCAGATATAGTCATTATTCTTTTTTTTAAAGAAAGACCTATTCCTAAATGTTTTTCCCTTTTTGTTCAATTTGATTGCATGATTTCCCATTTTTATATGTATGACTGCTTATTCAATATACAAAGATAAAAGGAAACTTGATTATTTTCTTTCTTTGGGATTTCAAATTTTTGCTTTGTTTTTTCTTTTTAAATTAACTTTTATTGGATGATAGTTGCTTTATAATGCTTTATTAGTTTCTACTATATAGCAAAATGAATCATATATATATTTCCTCTGCTTTTTCAACTTCCTTACCATTCAGGTCACCACAGTGCATTAAGCTGACATATGTATACCATTGAAACTATGTATAAAATAAATAACTAATGAGAACATATTGTATACACAGAGAATCCTATTTAGTTGAATTTTAAATTTTAATAATTCAGAATGTATAAAAAAGTTAGAATAGCAACAAATTTCTTAAAAATTCAAAATCAACTTAAGGAATATACTTTTTCAATACATTAATTAATTTCTCTGTTTATTTTGGTATTAAAATTGTCACAGATTTGGCCAGCATTTCTGATATCCCCATCATTCTATGAGCACGTCCTTACTTCCTGGTACCACATGATTTTCTGGACTTATATTTCTCTTCCTATCCCTGAAATGAGCTTTCTCTCTAAGGAAACTTAGTTATTCTAGTAGATTGATAACATTTTCAAAAAACAAGATCTGGATAATGGATATGCAGTTCACTGTGGCTGGGTCATTGCTTCTCAGTTCTCTCAACACAGAGCTGGAAAATTTGCTGATGATAGATAAATGCATAGATAGATGATATAGGTCTTTACTCCTGCGCATATCTATCTCTATATATTAAAATAGATATCATTTTGATACTTCCTATGCCAATTCAACACCACAGCTACATTCAATTATTTCCTCTTACTTGCTTGTAATAGTTATCAAACTGTAAGAAAATGTCTCCTATTGTCCTATATGTATTTATTCATTTGCTAAAGATTAGAACACAGAAGGGTTCTGTCAGAATTGGTAACCCATACTACTGTAAAAAGCAAACTTAATAGATGAAGTTCAATATTTTTCTTATAAGTTTTGTTATTTTGAGATAAAATTTATAAACTGAATGGTACAAATCTCCAGTGTAAAATTTAGTTGTTCTTGTTGTTTACTTCAGTGGTCAAGTCATGTCCAACTCTTCACAAGCCCATGGACTGCAGCAAACCAGGCTTCCTTGTCCATCACCATTTCCCGGAGTTTGCTCAAAAGTTCATATCCATTTAATCAGTGATACCATCCAACCTCATCCTCCGTTACACTCTTCAGTACATTTTAACAAATACATGCATACATAAAAGTATCAGGGTCTATAACTAATTCACCAACACGAAATGGTTGTACATGTCTCTTTTTAGGCATCCTCCAAAACAACCAAACATTCTGGGTTTTGGCATTATATTTTAGTTTTAGCTGTCATAGAGCTTTGTATAAATGTACTTTGTACAATATTCTTTTGTATCTGAGTGCTTTCACTCAGTTTAATGTCTATGATTTCCAGAAACAAGTCATGGAAGTAACAGCAAAATGATAAATGAGTCAATGGGATTAAATAGAAAGTCCAGATAAAGGCCTACCTTTAAGTAGTTTATTGATTTTGTCCAAGACAGTAAAGCAATTCAATGATTTTTTAAAAATGCTTCCCAGGTGGCTCTAGTGGCTCTAGAACCTGCCTGCCAATGCAGGTTAGAGGAAGGAGATGGATTCCAACCCTGAGTCAGGAAGATAACCTGGAGGAGGGCATGGCTACCCACTAGAGTATTCTTGCCTGGAAAATTGCATGGACAGTGGAGATGGGCAGGTTACAGTCCATAGGGTGGCAAAGTCAGACACAACTAAAGAGACTTACACGCATGTGATGTCTATGAAATTTATTCATATTGTTGGTGATATTTGTAATTTGTTTTTCATTACTATTTCATTGCATGTTCATACCACAATTACATTATTTTCTCTCATTGATATATATTTTGACTGTTTTAGTTATTGATTTTCATGGATAAAATGGCAATAAATATAAAAGTCTCTTTAAAACGTGTTTTATTTTTTGTGGATGTATACTTAGAAGTGAAATTTCTAAGTCATAGGTAAGTGCAGGCTTAATTTTATTAGAAATCACTAAATTATTTCCAAAGTAGTTGTATTATTTTACACTTCATTCACTAATGTATTAAAATTCCAGGTGCTCCATATCCTTGTCAACATTTGTTTTACTTCAGTCTTTTCATTTTAGTCATTTCAGTGGATAGTTTAGTGTGTTATAAGAGACCTTTCCTTACCTACAGATCACTAATAACACTTTCATAAACTTAGGATATATAATATACTATATACTTGCATATATAGTATATATATACTTTATATTAATATATATATACATTTTTCATATATATACTTGCATATATAGCATATTTGAGGAGGAAATGGCAACCCACTCCAGTATTTTTGCCTGGAGAATCCCATGGACAGAGGAGCTTGGAGACCTACAGCCCATGGGGCCACAAAGAGTCAGACACTACTGAGTGACTGAGCACATAGCACAGAGTATATAGACTATATATATACATACACTATATTCTGGTATATATTATACTACTATATATAGTGAATTTCTATATATAATAAGAGGAAAGAGTTGTAATTTTTTTTCTTTCTCATATGGATATCCAGATATTTCAGTATAATACAGTGAAACACTCTTTATTATTTTTAATATAAAAAAACACAAAATCGTTGAATTGCTTGACTGTCTTAGTCAAAAATCAATAAACTATATAAATGCAGACTTTATCTGGACTCTCAATTTAATTCCATTGACTCATTTATCATTTTACTGTTACTTCCATTACTTCTTTCTGAAGGTTATGTAGAAATGCTTAAGTCAGTTAAGGAAAATTCCCCAATTTTGACCCACTTTTTGTTTATTCTAAATGCATTGGAATTTTACATACACTTAAAATAGCCTTGTCAGTTTCTATAACAAAACCATTGGGGTTATGGTTAGGATTGACCTGAATACACTATTTGAAGAGAGCTGCAGTAAGAGATAATTCCAATTCGTAAATGATGTATTGCCCTATTTTTTTTTTTTTCGGTCTCAGTGATATATTGCAACATTCAGTGTGGAATTTTTCCAGGTCTTTCTTAAATATATTCTTAAGTGTAACGTGATATAGTAACATTATTGTAAAAATATTCTGTTTTCTGCAAATGATTTTATAAATTGATTTTGTGCTCTATAACATTGCTAAATTCTCCTGTTATTTCTGTTGGTTGGTCTCTATATTACTTGGGATTTTCTTCACCAATGATAATGTTATCCTAGGACAGAGATAATTTCACACTTCCCTGGTGGCTCAGAGGTTAAGCATTTGCCTGGAATGAGGGAGATCTGAGTTCAATCCCTGGGTCAGGAAGATCCCCTGGAGAAGGAAATGGCAACCCACTCCAGTACTCTTGCCTGGAAAATCCCATGGAGGGAGAATCCCTTGGAGGGAAGAGCCTGGTAGGCTACAGTCCATGGGGTCGCAAAGAGTTGGACACGACTGAACAAGTTCACTTCACTTAAAATATTTTTTTCATGAAATGTTGCACTGGGTAAAATCCTCTGGTACAATGTGAACAGAAGTGCTTCAAGTGGACCGTTCACTGAAATACCTATCTACAAGGGACACATTTTCTCAAAATTTAAGTATTCTGTTACCTGTTGCTGTGCTTTTATTATTTATTTGCTGGAGAAGACTTGTTTTTTGAAAAAAAAGATGAATGTTTTTAATGATAAAAGGTACAATTCACAAAGAAAATAGACGTCTTAAAATATTAGACACCTTAACAACAAAGAAACAAAGACATCTAAAGTGAAAATCAGAAGAAATATAAGGGAAAATAAAAATATATAATCATAGTGAGACATATTGACATTTCTCTGAGAATATTTTATCAAGTGCAGAAAAAATAAGAATAAGCATCTTGAATGATATCATTAATAATTTAAATATATTTGTACTTAATGAATTTATATTAATTATATCCTACACAAATATATTTAAAATTTTCTACCCCATACGTTGTTAGACATTTTAAAAACTTGCAAGAAGATAAACATTAACAAATTTCAAAAAGTAGAATTCTTGTTTGTGTCTATGATTCATTATATATATGCACATATGTTAGTTTTGAAAATATTTTCCATTATATGTTACTACAAGATACTGACTATAGCTTCCTGTGCAATATGGTAAGTATTTGCTCCTTGTTGCATCTATTTTTTTTTAACTCAAAATCTAGAATTCTGTTCATATTAAGCTAAACAAGTAGAATCAATTCAGTTCAGTTCAGTTCCTCAGTCATGTCCAACTCTTTGCAACCCCATGGACTGCAGCATGACAGGCTTCCCTGTCCATCACCAACTCCTGGAGTCTACTCAAACACACATCCATTGAGTCAGTGATGCCATCCAACCATCTCATCCTCTGTCATTCTCTTCTCTTCCTGCCTTCTATCTTTCTCAGCATCAGGGTCTTTTCCAATGAGTTAGTTCTTCACATCAGGTAGCCAAAGTACTGGAGTTTCAACTTCAGCATCAGTCCTTCCAATGAATATTCAGAACTGATTTCCTTTAGGATGGACTGGGTAGATCTGCTTTTCAATATGCTGTCTAAGTTGGTCATAAATATTTTAGTTAGGCAAAAACTCATAGGTTTCCTGATATATGTATTACACATATTATTTATATGTATGTGTACAGAAGGTTTTCTACTACTCTTGATAAAGGCTTGAGAAAGAATAGAAAAAAAGAGATGGAGAAGTTGCAAAACATAAACTAAATTAAATGGGAGCACTGAATATGAAATAGAAAAGGGGAAACAAAGCAAATAAAAGTAAAACATCTTCAAATAGTCCAGTTTTTTTTAACATGGCTGTTCATTAGAAACATATCTGGAGCTCAGGTAAAAGGAAAAAAAAAAAAAGCAATACCTGGACATTTATATCTTTCAAAAATTCCAAGATAATTCTGTTATACATCTGTATTTTAAAAAGTGATTATAGGAGGTTTTTCTATTAAATGGTGTTTTTGATGATATAGAATTTTATAGTTTTTGTTGTTCCATCAATCATGATACAATGGTATTAGATGGGTAATAGTTGCATAATCACAATAGTAAAATATGTTTATCAGTTTTCACAATCAATAATAAGACAAAAATAGAAGATAATTATAATTGCAAGCCATAATGGGAACATGATTAAGCTAAAAATAAAAAAAATAATAGCATATAATTTGAGGGATCAAGCAGAGTGGTGTCATAAGTGGAAATCCATACATGCACATGCTTTCATCAGCTCAGCCAGTATATCTTTTGGTTGGCAGATTTAATCCATTACATTTAAGGTAATTATTGATATGTATGATACTATTGCAATTTTCTTAATTATTTTGGGTTTATTTTTCTGTTGGTAGGACTTTTCCTTCTCTAATTTTCTGCCTAGAGAAGTTTTTTTAGCATTTGTTATAAAGTTGGCTTGGTGGTGCTGAATTCTTTTAACTTTTGCTTGTCTAGAAAGCTTTTGATTTCTCCATCAAATCTGAAGGAGGGCCTTGCTGAGGGCAGTATTCTTGGTTGTAGGTTCTTCCCTTTCATCACTGTAAATATGTCATGTCATTCCCTTCTGGCTTGTAGAGTTTCCATTGAGAAAACAGTTCATAACCTGATGGGAGTTCCCTTGTATATTATTTGTCATTTTCCCCTTGCTGCTTTAAATATTTTATCTGTGTCTTTGATATTTGTCAGTTTGATAACTATGTGTCTGGGTGTGTTCCTCCCTGGGTTTATACTGCCTGGGACTCTCTGTGCTTCCTGGACTTTGTTGATTATTTCCTTTCCCATGTTAGGGAAGTTTTCAGCTAATATCTCTTCAAATATTTTCTCAGGTCCTTTCTGTCTCTCTCATCCTTCTGGAACCCCTATAATGAGAATGTTCATACATTTAATGTTGTCCCAGAGGTCTCTTAGGCTGCCTTCATTTCTTTTCATTCTTTTTTCTATATTCTATCATGTGGCAGTGATTTCCAACATTCTGTCCTCCAGATCATGTATCTATGCTTCTGCCTCAGTTATTCTGCTATGGATTCCTTCCAATGTATTATTTATTGTGGTTTGTTTGATCTTTAGTTCTTGTAGGTCTTTGGTCAACATTGCTTGCATCTTCTCAGTCTTTCCCCCCATTCTTTCCCCGTGGTCCTAAATATTCACTATCATTGTTCTGAATTCCTTTCCTGGAAGGCTGTCTATCTCCACTTCATTTAGTTGTTTTTCTGGGGTTTTATCTTGTCCCTTCCTCTGGGATGTAACTTTCTGCTTTTTCATTCTGATTAACTTTCTGTGATGTGGTTTTGTGGGATTGTGGTTCTTCTTGCTTCTTCTGTCTGCCCTCTGATGGAGGGGGCTAAGAAGCTTGTGTAAGAGCTTCCTGATAGGAGGGACTGGTGGTGAGAGTAAAGCTTTGACTCAGTAAACCTTTAATCCAATTGTCTGTGGACTCTATGGCCAGGTTAATGGGGACCACCAAGTGTGTTTATGCCTAAAGGAACTTTCTCAGACAACTGTAGTAAATCCTCCTGTCCCTGTGGTGAGTCCCTGCTCCACAGGAGACCCTCCAACACCAGCAGGTAGTTGTAGTTCAGTCTCCTGTTGGGTCACTGGTCCTTTTTTTCTGAGTCTTGGTGCAGGCAAAGTTTTGTTTGTGCCCTCCAAGACTGGAGTCTCTGTTTCCCCCAGTCCTGTGGAAGTCTTGTAATCAAACCTGCTGGCCTTCTAAGTCAGATTCTCTGGGGATTCCAAGTCCCTTTGTTGGGTCACCAGTCTGGGAAGACTGACATGGGGTTCTGAACTTTCAAAACAGTGGGAGAACTTCTTTGGTATTATTGTTCTCCGGTTTGCAGGTCACTCACCTGGTGGGTATGGGATTTGACTTCACCATTTGTCTCCCTCCTACCATCTTGCTGCAGCTTCTTTGTCTTTGGACGTGGGGTATAATTTTTGGTAGGTTCCAGCATTCTCCTGTCAATGATTATTCAATAGCTAGTTGGATTTTCATGCGCTTACAGGAGATGAATGCACATCCTTCATCTCCACCATCTGTTGCTGTACTTTTAGATTCCTCTTTTGCCCCCTCTAACATTAAAAATTTTCCTTTTATTTATTCAGAGGCAGAAAGTTCTTATTTTGCTTGACTGTTGAATGTTGTTAAGTAATATTTTGTTCATTTTACAATGACCATATGCTTGTTTTTAATTATTTTATGTATGGCCAAACCAATACAGTATTGTAAAGTAAAAATAAACATTTTTAAAAATACATAAATAAAAAAAATAAATGAATTTAACTTTAAATTAATTTGATTTTTTTCAATATATAAATATATTTAGCTCAAGCTTTCCTAGAATAAATTCTGCATGACCATGGCTTATTATTCTTGCTATTTATTGTCAGATTTTATCTGCAAATATTTTATTAAGAACATTTGTAGTTCTCTTCATTAGGGTTATTAGTTTATGTATTTCTTTTTGATAATATATTTATCAGTCTTTGGTGTCATTAATATTCTAGCTTCACCAATAAAAATGAGAAATATTTCTTTCTTTTTGACTTCTAAAATAGTTGCATAAGATTACCATTATTTATTCCTTGAATGTTTGGTATAAGTCATCAGTGAACAGTGTCTTAGCCTGAAAGTTATTCTTTAGAATTTTTTTTAGGTTACAAATACTATATAATACATAAAATTATTAGATATTTTAAAATTTACATCAATTTTGAGAACTTTTTTTTAAGGACTTTCTTTTCATCTCATCTAAGCTCTCAAATTTATTGCCCTAGGATTTCTTAAAAATATTCTCTCATTTTTTGTTAGGTTGGTATTTTTATCTCTTTCCCTTCATATAGTTAATAATTTTATGGATAAATGCATAAAATTTCTTTATTATTGCCCTTTTTCTAGTGTTTGTTTTTTTTTTCAAAAATCATTTTATTCTTTTACTTATTTAAGAGTCACAGTCTTTATTTTTATTTTGCCTTTTAGGCAAAGAGCTTAGATAGTTGCATTTTGACCATTCTACTTTCCTACAATGAGCATTCAGAAATACATTTTCCTCTGAGTCCTGTTTTTGCTGCATCATGCAAATTTTGATATTACTTTTTCTTTATTCATCCCAATTATGCTACTTTCTGTTATTTAACATTTTCAGGTTTGTTTTTTTTTTCTAAAGCAGCTACTGTAAATTATTTCCAATTTTATTATCATTGTGGTTAGAATATCTAGTCTGTAGCTAAAATTGCTTTTGTTGTTCGGTCATTAAGTCATGTTTGAGTCTTTGTAACCCCGTAGACTGCAGCATGCCAGCTTTCCCTGTCCGTCACTATCTCCTGGAGTTCGCTCACACTTATATCCATTAAGCTAATGATGCCATCCAACCATCTCATTGTCTGTTGCCCCATTCTCCTCAATCTTCCCCAGCATCAAGGTCTTTTGCAGTGGGTTACCTCTTTGCATCAGGTGGCCAAAGTATTGAGCTTCAGCATCAGTCCTTCCAAATAATATTCAGAGTTGATTTCCTTTAGGATTAACTTGATCTGCTTGTCATTCAAGGGACTCTCAAGAGTCTTCTCCAACACCACGATTTGAAAGTATCAATTATTGGGTGCTCAGCCTTCTTTATGTACCAACTGTCACATTCATATATGACTACTGGAAAAACCATAGCTTTGATTATACAGATCTTTGTTGGCAAAGTGATGTCTCGGCTTTTTAATATGCTATCTAGGTTTGTAATACCTTTTCTTCCAAAGAGCAAGTATCTTTTAATTTCATGGCTTCAGTCAACACTGACAGTGATTTGGGCTGAAAATAAAACTTGTCACTGTTTCCACTTTTTCCCCTCCTACTTGCCATGAAGTGATGGGATCAGTTGCCATAATCCTCATTTTTTGAATGTTGAGTTTTAAGCCATATTTTTCATTATCTTCTTTCACCCTTATCAAGAGGCTCTTTAATTCCTCTTTACTTTCTGCCATTAGAGTTGAATCATTTCCATATCTGAGTCTGTTGATATTTCTCCCAGCAATCTTAATTCCAGCTTGGGATTCATCTAGTCTATCATTTCACATGATGTGCGTGCATGCAGGCTAAGTCACTTCAGTCATGTCTGACTATATGTGACCCTATGGACTGTAGACTGCCAGGCTCCTCTGTCCATGGGATTCTCCAGGCAAGAATAATGGAGTGGGTTGCCATTCCCTTTTCTAAAGGGTCTTCCAGGCCCAGGGATTGAAGCTGCATCTCTTACAAGTCTGCTTTGGCAGGCAGGTGCTTTACCACTAGCACACCACTGGAAGCCCAGTCTTCAAATAAGCTAAATAAGCAGGGTAACAGTAAACAGCCTTGATATACTCTTTTCCCAATTTTGAGCCAGTCTGTTGTTCCATATTGGTTCTAAATGTTGCTTCTTGACTTGCATATTGGTTTCTCAGGAGACAGGTAAGGCAATCTGATATTCTCATCTCTTTTAGAATTTTCATATTTGTTTTCATCCACATAGTTAAAGTATTTTCATAATCAAGGAAGCAGAAATAGGTGTTTTTCTGGATTCCATTGCTTTTTCTATGGTCCAGTGGGTGTGCCTCTGTTTTTATAAACCCAACTTGTGAATCTGGAAATTATTGGTTCTCACATTGCTGAAGCCTAGCTTGAAGGATTTTGAGCATAAATTTGCTAGCATGTGAAATGAGCGCAATTGTATGGTAGTTGAACATTCTTTGGCTTTACTCTTCTTTGGTATTGGAATGAAAACTGACTTTTTCCAGTCCTCTGGTCACTGCTGAGTTTTCTCAGTTTGCTGACATATTGAGTGCAGCACTTTAACGACATCATATTTTAAGATTTGAAATAGTTCAGCTGGAATTCTGTCACCATCCCCCCACCCTAGCTTTGTTTGTAGTAATGCTTCATAAAGCCCAATTGACTTTAAACTCCAGGATGTCTGGAATTATCTTACTTTTACTGATAATTGCTTTATAGTCTACTAAATATTCTATCTGGGTGAATGTTCCATGTGGGCTTTTTAAAATGTATATTCTGCAATTGTTAGTGATAACTTTCTTGTTTCTTTTCAAGACTAACCTCTTTTATCATATACTGACCATTTTAGATGTTATGTTGTGAAGTCTCCTTTTTCTGTTATTTTTTCTTTAAAATATTTATTTTTGTACTAGCTATCTGTACTAACTTTGTTGAACAAAAATTTAAACTCTGTCACCCTGAAGTGGGCAGCACGTAAAACTTTATATTCTTTTGGCTTTTGGGCTATTGCTTTTCTGTGGGAAATTTGGCATTTCTCTCTCACATTTGTAATTAAGGTGGTAGTTTAGTCACTAAATGGTGTCTGACACTTGTGACCCCATGTACTATAGTGCAGCAGGCTCCTCTGTCCGTGGGCTTTCCCGTGCAAGAATATTGAAGTGGATTGCCATTTCCTGTCCTAGAGGATCTTCCTGATCATAGAACTGAACCCTTGTCTCCTGCATTGCAGCAAGATTCTTTAACACTGAATCCCTGGGGAAGCCCAATTAAGGTGTGATCCAGTAAGTTGAGCAGCTAATATTCAAATTATAATGGCATTTTCCAGAGTTTTATTCCTCATTTCTAAGCTGTTTCTGAAGGCCCACACTCTACTATAATTATTTAAGCAAGTAATTCTGTGCCTTTCTATGTGAGTCCATAATACCACCCTATGAAAAATGTGGAAGGTCCCCAGGTAAAAAGCCACATATAGTAGAATCTTATGCAGTAAAGTTCAAGTCTTTTATAGAATACAGTAATTTAACTAACATAATTTAAGAAAACTACCACTAGGTATTAAACTTTACATGCTGCTAATTGAAAATGTGCCTGTTCCTCAAACATAAAATATTCCAATGAATGATCAAATATTTCATTATGAAGAAAGCAAGAGTAAGTTCCAAAATTAGAAATATTTACAAATGCTGCTCACAGTACAATAAATTGGAAATTACTTAACAAAATCTAAAAGCAAAAGACCCTTGCAATTAATTATATTTTAAATTTTTAATTTAAAATTAATTCTTCCTTGAAGTTGGAACTAAAATAAATACTTTTCAAAGAAAAATTTTTATTATTGAACTCCTGAAAGGAAAGATAAATATTAATACAATTCAAATATAAAATTTGTGAAGTATTATATGACTTGTATGCTGTCATATAAGTATTATAAGTATTAAAGACTTATATGCTGCCATTTATCACTATTATCTATTTCATCACAATGTTTTTCCCCTGAAAATATCTGAGGGCCTAAAACTTCCATGCAACTGTTGTGAAATTCCATTTTCTGTGGGTTGTATTTGTTCTACCTTGTGTTAGTATTTGGTAAACATCAGAAAGTACCTCAAAGAGTGTACCGCCTATGTTTTCCTCTAAGAGCTTTATAGTTTCTGGCATGTAAGCTTTATTGCATTTTGAGTTGATTTTTGTGTATATCATTAGGACTTTTTCTAGTTTCATTATTTTCCATATAGCTGGCCAGTTTTCCCAGCACCGCTTATCGAAGATACTATCTTTTCCATTGTGTATTCTTGCCTTTTTTGGCAAAAATAAGGTGCCCATAGATGCATGGCATTATCTCTTGGTTTACTACCTTGTTTTTTTGTTGTTGTTGTTGTTGTTTGTTTATTAGAAAGCATGTATTAAATTTTAAAGATACATGTTTAGAGAAAATTTGACAATCACTAGCCAGTCTTTTCTTAATGATTAACTGTTACCTAGGAATATTACAAACCTGTATGCGAGTCAAGAAGAAACAGCTAAAACCCTGCATGGAACAGTTGATTGGTTCAAGATTGAGAAAGGAGTAATACAGGGTTGTCTTCTGTCACCTTGTTTGCTTAATCTCTATGCTGATCGTATCATAAGATGCCCAGCTGGATGAGTTACAAGCTGGAATCAGGGTACTTGAGTAAAACATCAACAACCTCAGATATGCAGATGACACCACTTTAAGGGCAGAAAGCAAAGAAGAACTAAAGAGCTTCTTGATGAAGATGAAGGAGAGTGAAAGAGCTGGCCTAAAACTAAGCATTAAAAAAAAAAAAAAAAAAACTAAGACACAGCTTCATTCTGATCCACTTCTTCATGGCAAATAGAGTGGGAAAGGTGAAAGTCATGACAGATTTCTTCTTCTTGGGTTCTAAATTACTGTGGATGGTGACTGCAGCCAAAAAATCAGAAGAAATTGTTTCTTGGCAGGAAAGCAATGGCAAACATAGTTTGTTGAAAAGCAGAGACATTACTCTGCCAGCAACGGTCCATATAGTCAAGGATCTGGTCTTCCTAGTGGTCATGTATGGTTGTGAAAGCTGGACTGTAAAGTTGGCAGAATGCCTAATAATTGATGCCTTTGAACTGTGGTGCTGGAGAAGGCTCCTGAGAGTCCCTCAGGCAGCAAGGAGATCAAACCAGTTAATCTTAAGGGAAATCAACCCTGAATATTTCTTGGAAGAACTGATGCTAAAGCTAAAGCTCCATTATTTTGGTCAACTGATGTGAACAGCTGACTCATTGGAAAAGTCCCTGATGCTGGGAAAGGCTGAGGGCAGAAGGTGTAGAGGGCATTAGAGGATGAGATGGCTGGATGGCATCACCGATCCAGTGGACATGAATTTGGGCAAACTTCAGGAGATGATGAGGGACAGAGAGGCCTAGTGTGCTTCAGTCCATGGTGTCGCAAAAATTCAGACACGATTGTGTCAGGGTAACTAAACAACAAAATGAATATTGCTTAATATCAATGGTGTATTTATATTTATCTTAAAGACACAGTTTTTCATTTCTTCATTTCCCTGTTGTAAGTTTGCACACTCACACAATCTCACAAGTTCTTATTACTTCTTTCTCTTTACTAATTTGAGAAATAGTATCCCCAGTAGAACTATCTGCAGAATCTCTACTTTAGTTCAAAGTCTAGGCAGAGATTTTTCTTTTCTATCATTTTCTTGTTCAAAGAGTTAATAATTTGCATATTGTATTTTATAATTTATAAAATACTATAATCATCAATATAGTATTTTTGTCTTACTTTACAAAACAATGAAACTGCAATGTTTTAAGTGAATTGACTACTCCACAATGATAGCAAGCATATGATTTGAAATTTTAACCAAAGATTTAGATGTCAGCTTCAATGTCATTTTGGACACATAGTTGCGTTATTTGGTAAAGTAAACTGCCTGATCTGAATAAAATTGTTCCCCAGTATCATCATAGCAAATCAAATAGCACATTTTGAAAGTGGTGATTTATTTTACTAAACAGTCATTCACAATAACCAGAATTCTCAAAGAGGCTGGACAGAGTTTGATGGAGCCATTGTGGCCTTACACTTGGTTAACAGCTTCAGAGGACATGGCCTTTATTTCTTCGTTTCAGAATCAGTCATTTCTAAGTAATAGAGTTCATCTACTAAAGATCTGTTGAAGCTTTGAAATCAAGCCAGAGCTAACTTATTTTACCTCATATGTTTTTACAGGACCTCTTTGTCGGTATATTCATTTTACACTTAGATAATTAATTCCAATATTCTTAATCAGCAGAACTATTTCTCCTATAAGAATATCATTGTATCCATATGAATAATTTATAATATAATTCCTCAAATAACACTTCTAAATACACACATATTTCCAGTGATGTTACCTTTATGTGAAAGAAGCAATAATATTTATGTAAAAATTCCATTTATGCCACTATGAACAGAAAATGTGCTTTGTTGAGATTTATTATCGCTAATATTGCATACATATTTCAGTCACTCAAACATTACTTTGGGAATTGAACTCAGAAAAATATCTGTGGACAGCTGTTATTCTAAATAGACAAGGAAGGTAAGCCAGAGGGCTATGAAAATCCTTAAAGGCTTCTCAGTTAACTCTTTTTTCATTAATGAGTGGTTGATAAATGATTTATATTTTGGGGTTATTCAAACCAAACAAAAAAAATGCAATATGTTTTGCCCAGTATGGAATGACAGTCATGTGCAATTACAGGTCTGTCAAATACCATTAATATTCACTTCCCCAAAAAAATCATCTTCAATGGATGAAAGTGTTCCCTAGCTAGAAGCCCTGCTGCTCTGTAGAATGTGTTTGTTTATCTGTTTCCTTCATTTGAGATTAAAGAGGCACTGATGAATGTGAGATACCATACTGAGTCTCAGCCACCCAGTGATTGGGAGATTTGAACACTCAATTTTCATTCATTACAATTATATGTTAATTCTTCTTAGAAAGATTCATCAAAAAGAGTGAGTCTCACCCCCATAAGGTGTATAGGGAGTGTGCATGATGAGATAGCTAATGATTTCCAGAAGACAAATGATAATGAGGCAACAAAACAAACAGAAAACACTGGGAATAAGTAAACCCAATGTAGTCAATCCCAAAGAAAAGGCACACTTTGAGGAAAAGAACCTCATGACCAGCATAGGAGAAAAATGTAAGTTATTTTGTCAAATAAGCAGCATAAAATAGGGGATGAGCAAAAAAATCATAATAATGAATTTGATGAAAGAAAGTTCAAAGACTGTATGATGAAGAATAACATATGGCAAAGCAAAAGAAAGGCAGTCAAGACTATTGCAAGGAAAACAAACAAATCCCCAAACAGAGTCAAGTAAATGTGCACAGCAGGAGACAAGGAGAGTGCAGTATGAAGGGGACTTCAGTTAAGCCTAGTGGAATTGCTGTAGTTTGTACTTGGCTCTTTTGAGCTGATTTTGAAAAGGATGGATTATTGTGTTAGAATTAATGAGGGAATCCCTTGAAATTTGTGTGGAAATGTGTCAATAGGAATCCAAATACAATTATTAACTTGCTTAAATGGCTTGAATATTTTAGCATAAACACAAAGATATCTATGTGCAAGTGCCTAAATCTGAGATAGGAGAATTTCCCTTTCTAATGAAAGTTCAATTAAAGATGGAAAGAAGCTTTGTTCCTTTGTCTTTCTTAGGAGAAACACATTTCTAAAAATTGAATCAACTAGAATAGTGGCAAATCTAGGCATTTTACTAACCATGGCATATTCATTATAAGTAAAATTGATGTAATCTTTTCAATATGACCCAATTACCGCAAATTTGGTTATTTTAGAAATGAGGATACAGACTCTGATAAGTATTTTATGGAATAGTGGTATTTTAAGATAAAAAGATACAATCTCTTTAATAAGTAATATTCAAAAGCAATTGCCTATATGTAAACAGCACTGGCATGATAGAAAGTAAAAAAGATATAAGGAAGAATGACTCAGTCATTTCTGACATTAAGTTACTATCTCTTAAGTATTCATGAAATCAGTAGGAAAATATTAAAGTTACTTACAACCAATCGTTATATTGGCAAAAAAAAGTATGATCATCTGATATTTATTATAAGTACAATAATTTAAAATAAATTATTGTTCTACCTTATGAGTTAGATTGAAACAGGCAAAATTCATGCAATAGGAAAATAAATAGGCTGTTCAAATTCCTCTGCTTTCAATTAGTTTGGGGTTGTTAATTTCCAAAAGAATAATAGTCTTTTTTTAATTATAAATTTATTTTGGGAATATGAAAATGCTTGTGTACATTTTCTATTATTGTATATGCACAAAAACGGAATTACTAGGTGATATGGTCAGGAAGATCCTCTGGAAAAGAGAATGGAAACACACTCCATTATTCTTGCCTGGAGAATTCCATGGACAAAGAGCCTGGCGTGCTACAGTCCATGGAGATGCAGAGAGTTGGACACTTTCACTTTCATTTTCATGCTATTTCATTTTTCTATCTTTTAAGGAATGCCCATACTGATCTCCATAGTGATTATATCAATTTACATTCCCACCGGTAGTGTAGGAGTGTTCCCTTCTCTCCATAACTTCTCCAGTGTTTATTGTTTGTAGATGTTTTGATAATGGTCATTCTGACCAGTGTGAGGTGATATTTCATTTTAGTTTCAATTTGCATTTTTCTCTTAATTATTGATGTTGAGCATCTTTTCATGTGCTTTTTGGCCATCTGTATATCTTTTTTGGACAAATGTCTACTTTAGATCTCCCACCTATTTTTTTACTGGATTATTTGGTATTGAGCTGTACGAGCTCTTTGTATGTCTGGTGACTAATCCCTAGTCTATTGCTTCATTTGCAAAGTCTCCCATTCTGAAGTTGACTTTTTTTGTTTATTCATTTTGTTTGTTTGTTTTGAAAAAGCTTTTAACTTTGATTACATTCCATTTATTTATATTTGTTTTTCTTTTCACTACTCTAAGAGATGGATCTAAAAAGATAATGCTGCAGTTTATGCCAAAGACTGTTCTCCTTATGCTTTCATTTAAGAGTCATATAGAGTCCAGCCTTAAATTCAGGTTTTTGATCCATTTTGAATTTATCTTTTTGTATGTTTGGTATTAGGGAGTGTTCCAGTTTCATTGTTTTAAATGTAGCTGTTCAGTTTTCCCAGCATCACTTATAGAATATACTCTTTTCTCCATTGTATATTCTTGTCTCATTATCATAGAATAGGTGACCATAGGTGTGTGAGTTTACATCCAGACTTTCTATCCTGTTCCATTAATCTTTATTTCTATTTTTGAGCCAGTACTATACTGTTTTGATTACTGTAGCTTTGTAGTATAGTTTAAAGTCTGGGAGCCTGATTCTTTCAGCTCTTTTTTTCTTTTTCGAGATTGCTTTAGCTATGCAGGGTCTTTTGTGTTTCCATTCAAAATGGTAAAGTTTTATTTATATTCTGTGAAAAATTCCATTGGCAATTTGATAGGGATTGTATTAAATCTATAAATAGCTCTGAGTAGTATAGTCATTTCAAAGTATTGATTCTTCCAATCAAATAACATAGTATATCTTTCAATCTCTGTGCATCGTTTTTTATTTCTTTCATCACTATATTATACTTTTCTGAGTACATATCATTTGGCTCCATAGTTATTCTTAGGTATTTTTGCTGTTGCAGTGGTAAAAGGCATTATTTCCTAAATCTCATTTTCTGATCTTTTGCTGTTAGTGTATTGGAATGAAAGAGATTTCTGTATATTAATTTTGTATCCTGCATGCAAATTTACCAAATAAATTTATGAGCCCCAGGCACTTTCTGGTATCATCTTTAGGATTTTCTATGTATATTATTATATCATATGCAAATAATGACAGCTTTACTTCTTTTCCAATTTGGATTTCTGTTATTTCTTTTTTTCTTCTCTGAGTGTCATGGCTAGGACTTCCAAAACTATGCTGAATAATAGTGGTGAGAGTGGACACCCTTGTTTTGTTCTTGACTTAGAGGAAATATTTTCATTTCTTCACCATTGATGATAATGTTTGCTGTGGATTTGTTGAATATGGCCTTTATTACATTGAAGGAGTTACCCTTTATGTCCATTTGTAGAGGTTTTGTCATAAATGGGTATCAAATTTTGTTGAAAGCTTTTTCTGCATCTATTGAGATGATCATGTGATTTCTATTCTTCAGTTTGTTAATATGGTGTGTCACATTGACTGGTTTGTATATATTGAAGAGTCCTTGCATTCCTGGAATAAATGCTACTTGATCAGAGTGTATGATCCTTTCAACATGCTGTTGGATTCTGTTTGCTAGTATTTTATTGAGGATTTTAACATCTGTATTTGTCAGTGATATTGGCCTGTAAGTTTCTTTTTTTGTGATAGTTAGTTCAGTCGCTCAGTCATGTCCGACTCTTTGTGACCCCATGAATCGCAGCATGCCAGGCCTCCCTGTCCATCACCAACTCCCAGAGTTCACTCAGACTCACGCCCATCGAGTCTGTGATGCCATCCAGTCATCTCATCCTCAGTCGTCCCCTTCTCCTCCTGCCCCCAATCTCTCCCAGCATCAGAGTCTTTTCCAATGAGTCAACTCTTCGCATGAGGTGGCCAAAGTACTGGAATTTCAGCTTTAGCATCATTCCTTCCAAAGAAATCCCAGGGTTGATCTCCTTCAGAATGGGCTGGTTGGATCTCCTTGCAGTCCAAGGGACTCTCAAGAGTCTTCTCCAACACCACAGTTCAAAAGCACCAATTCTTTGGTGCTCTGCCTTCTTCACAGTCCAACTCTCACATCCATACATGACCACAGGAAAAACCATAGTTGTCTAATTTTAGAATCAGGGTGATGGTCACCTCAGAGAATGATCTTGGAGGTGTTCTTCCATCTTCAATTTTTTGGAAGAGTTTGAGAAGGATAGGTTTTAGCTCTTCTCTAACCTTTTAAGTTATAAAATTATCTCAGAATAAAAACTCTTTCATAAGCATTTATTAGGTCATTTATATCATTGATTTTATTTTCTGGTTGCAGACTTTAAAAAAGAAAACAACAGTTTCTTTATCATCTGAGTTCTAATGTACTATTTTTCAGACAGATTAGAACAACCAGCTTTTTAACAAATTCTTAAGTGAAGCTGAGCTTAACCTAACAGTGACAAATCTGCATCCATTGAAGTCCTGACCATAAGGAACATAAGCTCCACTCACCAGCTTTTTTCCACAGGATTCCATAGAGTGCTTACAAAGGTAGGAGCAAGGAAAAGTGGGCCTGATAGAGACACTCTCAGTGGTGTTGTAAGGCTTGCTAAGACTTGAGGATAAAACTGGTGTAATTATATTGGTCCATCTTTGTTCTAGACCCCTCATGAATGAAAGATAAGTGTAAAACTTACTTGTTCCCCAAACTCTTCTCTGATAAGAACCAATGAAAATTCCTACTATAAAAAGAGCAAACAACATTCCTTTGCCCCAAATTAGACCCTTCTCTCAAATAAGGTGAAGATCAACTACCACTCAAGGGAATAAAGAAAACCTACTCACATCCCCAGTCCCTGACCCAATACCACATGAATGTTAGCTGGCACCCTTCCATAAGTGGTGGTGATAGTAACAAAAGCCATATAATAGTAAAGGACCAAGGGCATAAAATCTATTCAGGGTCAATGATTGATTAAATCATTGACTTAAATCACTTATAGTGATTCAAAACAAAAATATACTGCTTTTATAGGATGATTTAGAAATGATGACCACAAGAACCCACTCATATAAAACAGAGTTACACTGTTGCAGGGTGAAGGACAGAAAATTCACATGTACCTTACACCCTGTCCTGGGTTATAGGCAGAGGTTGGGGCATCAATACTTAGGAAGATTCATTTCTGGAGGTGCAAGGTCACAGAGCCAAACTATGACAGACTAGAAAAAGAGAGTCAATAAATTTTTAATCTCCATCATAAGTCTGGCACCAATAAAATGGAAAATTATCCAAAATATATATATATATATATATATATATATAAATATCTGGATAATGAAGGAAAAACAATGAGGTAAAGAAAAAAATGAACAGATATTAACTGTGGATTTTCAAAATTAATGAAAAATACCAAACCACGATCTAAGAAATACAAAGAAACTAAAAAAGCAGAATATAAAAAAATGTGTTCTTTAACTAATTATTATATTATATATTTTCTTCTTTTTTTCTGTGTGTTCAATTATTTTGTTAGGGAAGGTAGCATTTAGATTGTGTTACTACTTCAATTCTGAACTCAAAATCATGTTTGTGTATTGCTAATTCATTTAGATGGGTTAAATACTTACTACCAGTATTTCTGTTTTTTTTAATTATTATTTTTACATTTATTTAATTATCTCTTGTTTCTCTCAGTCTTTCTAAGAGATTCATTAATAATTTCTTGGGACTAACAATCGTCTGTCATTAAAAGTCAAAATGATTTTCTGTTGGTTTTATTTAGTTTGGAAATGTGTAAAATCCTTGGATCACTTGTCTATTTGTTTGTTTTCCCTGAAGATGTATAAAAAGTGTCGCACTAACTTCTAGCATTGACAATTGCTCTGGAGAAGGCTAGGACCAGCTGTAATTCTTTTAAGCTTTTGTAAATAACATATTATTTTTGCTTTACAGAACAAGACACATTAAAATATATTTTTTGAAGTCAGTTAACTTTACAACATACCAGATGGCATTAATTCTTCAGGATCCTCATACATTCAGTCTTCTTTATTATGAGAAAATCTTTCTAGTTTTTATTTGTTTGTTTTAATTTATCTCTATTTTCTTGCTATGCTTATCTTTCAAAATAAGTTTTCTTTAGTTACTCCAATTATACAAAGGTAGACTACTGGAGTTTCTGATTATCCTGAAACTATCCTGTGAGCATGCATATTTGGTGGCGATATTGGTAAGGAACCCATCTCCTGATACAGAAGACATAAGAGACACGAGTTCGATCCCTGGGTTGGGAATATCCCATGGAGAAGGACATGGCAACCCACTCCAGTATTCTTGCCTAGAGATTCTGATGGACAGAGGAGGTTGGTGGGCTAGAGTCCATAGGGTCACACAGAGTTAGACATGGCCAAAGCAACTTAGCACTCACATGTTCATATTACAGAAACTCACTATTATTTTAAATAATTATTGTTCAGATCTTTTTCACTACAAGTCAAATCTAATGCTGAATGATCAATTTTGTTCCCTCTTTTATTCATGTAGCATAGTTGTTTAGAACATAAGCTATTTCATTTTTGTAAATATTCATCTTAACTGACATGATATTTTACATGAGAATCAGTTTGAAAGAAAATATTTTAGGAATTTGCCAAGGACTGTTTCATGTCACATGTGAGAGGGTAACAGACAGGAAGGCCAGAGATCCTCAAGAGGCAGGAGGAAATAAACTGCAAGTGGCAGACGTTTTGTTTTTCCTTCTCTACACAAAATTAAAGGAGGCTTCTTGACAACACCTGGTTCTGCCTTGAGCTAATCAATGCATTTTTCTTATGGAAATATTTTTCTTAAGCTATGTTAATGAAACTGTGTATTTGCTTTGAAATTCACCTTTCTTCAAAGGTTCCATCTAAGACTTTTTTTTTTTTTCTTTCCTCAAATCTTGGGCTGGTAATGGCTCAACAAACCAGTATTCATGTCAACTGTTCTATGGCCAGAGATGACACACCTCAGGTCATTCTATCTCAAAAATGCATGTTGTGGAAGAGGAGCCTGGTGAAACTCCCTCAGCCTTGAGTTATCTCTCTTATCTGATTAATAGCTTCCTAACAGACATAAAACACTTTGCTAAAAACTAGCAAGGGGGCATTCTTTTCACCCCCTTCTGATGTCTATATCAGAAGTTTTCTCTATCTCTCTTATACTTTAATAACATTCTGTTACACAAAAAGCTCCAGTGGTCAAGCCTGGTCTCTGGCCCCAGATCAAAATCCTCTCCTCCAGAGGGTACAAATCCTGGCATACCACAGAGCTCTCAGCAGCAACCTTTCACAGGGAACTACTCTGTGCATATGATTAGTCTAAACCTCAAACCTGAAAACTGGGAAAACAAAACCACAACCTTATCTTCATAAGTAGAATATTATAATTCACTCTACCACAAAAGTCAGAAGGTTTCCTTGTACATGGTGATTTATGATTCACCATTAGTTTTGTGCTTAGTTGCTCAGCTGTGTCTGGCTCTTTGTGAACCTATGGACTGCGGCCTGACAGGTTCCTCTGTCCATGGGAATTCTCCAGGTAAGAATACTAAAGTTGGTTGCCATGCCCTCCTCCAAGGGATCTTCCAGACCCAGGGATCAAACCCAGATATCCTGCATTGCAGGCACATTCTTTAGCGTCTGAGCCACACTTAGTCTTACGTTGTCTTATTCTGGGTATCAGAGCCAGGTTCATTCCTGTTACCTGTATATGCATGTTTTCTTCATTGTTGCAAACAAGGGATCTAGGAAGGGCACTATAGACTGACATCTTCACTGTGAAAAAGTGTGTGGTTTTTTTAGTCTTTGCCCAAGATTTTCAGTCACAGTACTGTTCAACCTGGCTACCACTTTACTTCCTCAGAGCATAGTTCTTTTTTTAATTATGTTTTGCATTTAGCTATACTTATATTTCAACAAAAATTAACTTATTTGAATATTTATATTTTTTATGTTTCTGTATAAATTAAATCCAAGAACAAAAGATATGTGGTTATTTTTGCAGATTAAAAAAAATACTCATTTAGTTTAATTAGAGGCTAATTACTTTACAATAGTGTGGTGATTTTTTACTTACATCGACACAATTCAGCCATGAGCGTACATATGTCCCCAGATCGTGACCTCCCACCTACTACCTCACCCCATCCCTCTGGATTGTCCAGGGTACCAACTTTAAGTGCTCTGCTTCTTGCATCAAACTTGCACTGGTTATCTATTTTACATATGTTAATATGTTTTTCTGGAACTCTCTTGCTTTTTCTATGATCCAACATATGTTGGCAATTTCACCTCTGGTTCCTCTGGCTTTTCAAAATCCAGCTTGAACATCTGCAAGTATGGTTCCCCTACTATTGAAGCTGGGCTTGGAGAATTTTGAGCATTATTTTGCTAGCATGTAAGATGAGTGCATTTTTGTGGTAGTTGGAACAATCCTTGACATTGCTTTTCTTTGGAATTGAAATGAAAACTGCCCTTTTCCAGTCCTGTGGCCACTGCTGAGTTTTCCAGATTTGCTGGCATATTGAGTGCAGCACTTTCACAGCATCATCTTTCAGGATTTGAAACAGTTCAACTGGAATTCCATCACCTCCACTAGCTTTGTTCATATCGATGCTTCCTAAGGCCCACCACACTTCACATTCAAGGATGTCTGGCTCTAGATAAGTGTTCACACCATCATGATTATCTGGGTCATGTATAGTTCTGTGTATTCTTGCCACCTCTTAATATCTTCTGCTTCTGTTAGGTCCATACAATTTCTGTTCTTTATTGTGCCCATAATTGCATGAAATGTTCCCTTAGTAGCTCTAATTTTCTTGAAGAGATCTCTAGTCTTTCCCATTCTATTATTTTCCTCTGTTCCTTTGCATTGATCACTAAGGAAGGCTTTCTTATCTCTCCTCGCTATTCTTTGGAACTCTGCATTCAAATGAGTATATCTTTCCTTTTTTCTTTTGCCTTTAGCTTCTCTTCATTTCTCAACTCTTCATAATGCTTCCTCAGGCAAACATTTGTCTTTTTACATTCCTTTTCTTTGGAGATGGTCTTGATCCCTGCCTCCTGTACAATATCATGAACCTCCATTTATAGTTCTTTACGCAATCTGTCTATCAGATCTAATCCCTTGAATCTATTTGTCGCTTTCACTGTAAAATGGAAACAGATTTCATTTAGTTCATACCTGAATGGTCTAGTGGTTTTCCCTAGTTTCTTCAATTTCAGTCAGAATTTTGCAATAAGGGGTTCATGATCAGAGCCACAGTCAGCTCCTGGTCTTCTTTTTGCTGACTTTATAGGACTTCTCCATCTTTGGCTGAAAAGAATATACTCAATTTGATTTCAGTATTGACCATCTGGTGATGTCCATGTGTAAAGTCTTCCCTTCTGTTATTGGAAGAGGGTGTTTTCTATGACCAATGCATTCTCTTCTCAACAATTTGTTAGCTTTTGACCTGCTTCGTTTTGTACTCCCAAGCCAAATTTGTCTGTTACTCCAGGTATCTCTCGACTTCCTACTTTTGCTTTCTTGTACCCTGTAATGAAAAGAACATCTATTTTGGGTGTAGTTCCAGAAGGTCTTATAGGTCTACATAGAATTGTTCAACTTCAGTTTCTTCAGCATTACTAGTTGGGGAAGACTCTTGGATTACTGTGATATTCAATGTTTTGCTTTGGAAATGAAAAGAGATCATTCTGTCGTTTTTGAGATAAAATTGCCAACATCTATTGGATCATGGAAAAAGCAAGAGTTATCAGAAAACATATACTTCTGCTTTATTAACTGTACTAAAACCTTCGACTGTGTGATCACAACAAACTGTGTAAAATACTTAATGAGATGGGAATACCTGACCATCTGACCTGCCTCCTAAGAAACCTGTGTGCAGGTCAAGAAGAAACAGAACCAGAAATGAAACACTGGCATGGGTCCAAATTGGGAAAGGAACAAATCAAAGCTTTTGTCACCTTGCTTATTTAACTTATATGCAGATTACAACATGTGAGCTGCCAGGCTGGATGAAACACATTCTAAAATCAAGATTGCCTGGAAAAATGTAAATAACTTTAGATATGCAGATAAATGAAGAAGAACTGAAGAGTCCCTTAATGAAAGTAAAAGAAGAGAGTGAAAAAGTTGGCTTAAAACTCAACATTCAGAAAATTAATATCATGACATCCGGTCCCATCACTTCATGGCAAATAGATGGGAAAATAATGGAAATAGTGACAGAATTCATTTTCTTGGGCTGCAAAGTCACTGCACATGGTGACTGCAGACATGAAATTAAAAGATGCTTGCTTCTTGGAAGAAAAGCAATGAACAACTTAGACAACATATTAGAAGGAAGAGACATTACTTTGGCAACAAAATTCCATCCAGTCAAAGCTGTGATTTTTCCAGTAGTCATGTACAGATGTGAGAGTTGGACCATAAAGAAAGCTGCGTGCTGAAGAACTGATGCTTTTGAATTGTAGTGTTGCAGAAAACTCCTAAGAGTCTCTTGGACTGCAAGGGGATCCAAGCAGTCAATCATATAAGAAATTAGTCCTGAATATTCATTGAAAAGACTGATACTGAAGCTGAAACTCCAATAATTTGGCCACCTGATGTGAAAAACTGACTCACTTGAAATAACTCTGATGCTGGGAATCATTGAAGGTGGGAGGAAAAGAGGGCAACAGAGGATGAAACAGTTAGATGGCATCACTGACTCGATGGACATGAGTTTGAGTAAACTCTAGCAGTTGGTGATGGATGGACAGATAAGCTTGGTGTGATGCAGTCCGTGTAGTCACAGTCAGAATGACTGACTGAACTGAACTGAACTGAATAAACTTATTTCAATGCTATTCTCTGAAATCGTCCCACCCTTGCCTTCTTTCACATAGTCCTGAAGTCTGTTCTTTACATCTGTGTCTTCTCCTTTCTGTCTTGCATAGTCATCGTTACCATCTTTCTAAATTCCATATTTATGCATTAATATATTGTATTCTCTTTCTAACTTACTTCACTCTGTTAATAAGCTCCAGTTTCATACACCTCATTAGAACTGACTCAAATGCATTCTTTTTATGGCTGAGTAATATTTCATTGTGTATATGTTCCACGACTTCCTTATCCATCTTTTTTGTGTCCATATCCTAGCTATTATAAACAGTGCTTCAAGGAATATTGAGGTACATGTGTCTCTTTCAATTCTGGTTTCCTTGATGTGTATGCTGGGTCATATGGCAGCTCTAATTTGGGTTTTTAAGACATCTCCACACTGTTCTCCATAGTGGCTGTACTAGTTTGCATTCCCACCAACAGTGTAAGAGGGTTCCCTTTTCTCCATATCCTTTCCAGCATTTATTCTTTGTATACTTTTTTGATGACAGGCATTCTGACCAGCATGAGATGGTACCTCATGGTTATGATTTCCATTTCTCTGATAATGAGTGATGTTGAGCATCTCTTCATGTGTTTGTTAGCTATCTGTACGTCTTTTTTGGAGAAATATCTGTTTAGTTCTTTGGCTGATTTTTTTTAATGGGTTGTTTATTTTTCTGGTATTGAGCTGCATAAGCTGCTTGAATGCTGCTGCTAAGTCGCTTCAGTCGTGTCAGACCCTGTCTGACCCCTTAGATTGCAGCCTACCAGGCTCCCCCATCCCTGGGACTCTCCAGGCAAGGACACTGGAGTGAGTTGCCATTTCCTTCTCCAGTGCATGGAAGTTAAAAGTGAAAGTGAAGTCGCTCAGCCAACTCTAAGCAACCCCATGGACTACAGCCAACCAGCTCCTCCGTCCATGGAATTTTCCAGGCAAGAGTACTGTAGTGGGTTGTCATTACCTTCTCCAAAGTTGCTTGTATATTTTGGAGATTAATTCTCTGTCAGTTGTTTCATTTGCTATTATTTTCTCCCATTCTGAAGGTTGTATTTTCACCTTGCATATAGTTTACTTCATTGTGCAAAAGATTTTAAGTTTAATCAGGTCCCATATTTTTATTTTTGTTTTTATTTCTATTACTCTGGGAGTTGGGCCACAGAGGATCTTGCTGTGATCTATGTCAGAGAGTGTTCAGCCTATGTTTCCCTGTAAGAGTTTTATAGTGTTTGGTCTTACAATTAGAGACCAAAAATGTTCTTTCTTACTTATATTTATAGTTTAGGTTTTACATTTACAAACTCAAACATTTTGAGTTTATTTTTGTGTATGTTATTAGTAAGTATTCCAGTTTCATTCTTTTACAGGTGGTTGACCAGTTTTCCCAGCATCACTTGTTAAAGAGATTGTCTTTTCTCCATTATATGTTTTGGCCTACTTTGTCAAATATAAGGTGTCCAGAGGTGCACGGATTTATATTTGGGTTTTCTATTTTGTTCCACTGATCTATTTTCTGTCTTTGTTCCAGTACCATACTGTCTTGAGTACTGTAGCTTTGTAGTATAGTCTGAAGTCAGGTAGGTTGATTCCTCCAGTTCCACTCTTCTTTCTCAAGATTGCTTTGAGAATCTTGAAAAATCAAGGGTTTTTGTTTTTCATACAAATTGTGAAATTATTTGTTCTAGTTCTATGAAAAATACTCTTGGTAGCTTGATAGGGATTACATTGAATCTTTAGATTGCTTTGGGTAGTATACTCATATTCATTATATTTATTCTTCCAATCCATGAACATGGTATATTCATCCATCTATTTGTGTCATCTTTGATTCCTTTCATCAGTGGTTTCTAGTTTTCTATGTATGGGTCTTTTGTTTCTTTAGGTAAATTTTATTCCTAACTATTTAATTATTTTCATTGCAGTGGTGAGTGGGAATGTCTCCTTAATTTCAATTTCTGTTTTCTCATTGTTAATGTATATGAATGCATGAGATTTCTGTGTATTGGTTTTATATCCTCGAACTTTACTACATTCATTGATTAGCTCTAGTAATTTTCTGGTGGTATCTTTAGGGTTTTCTATATAGAGGATCATGTCATCTGCAAACAGTGAGAGTTTTACTTCTTCTTTTCTGATCTGGATCCCTTTTATTTCTTTTTCTTCTCTGATTGCTTTGGGTAGGACTTTCAAAGATGTTGAATAGTAGTGCTGAGAGTGGGCACCCTGGTCTTGTTTCTGATTTTAGAGGAAATGCTTCCAATATTTTGCCATTGAGAAGGATGTTTGCTGTGGTTTTGTCATATATGGTTTTTATTATGTTGAGGTAAATTCCTTCTATGCCTGTTTTCTGGATTTTTTTTTTTTCATAAATGGCTATTGAATTTTGTCAATGGATTTCTCTGCACCACTTAAGATGATCATATCATTTTTATCTTTCTATTTGTTAATATGGTGTATCACATTGATTGCTTTGTGATTATTGAAGAACCCTTTCATCCATGGGATAAAACCCACTTGGTCATGATGTATGATCTTTAATATGTTGTTGGATTCTGTTTGCTAGATTTTTGTTGAGAATTTGTACATCTATGTTTATCAGTGACGTTGGCATGTAGTTTTCTTTTTTTGTGACATCTTTGTTTGGTTTGATTATTAGACTGATGGTGGCCTCATAGAATGAGTTTGGGAGTTTTCCTTTTCAATTTTCTGGAAGAGTTTGAGTAGAATGGGTGTTAGCTCTTTTCTAAATGTTTGATAGAATTCACCTGTGAAGCCATCTGATACTGGGCTTTTGTTCGTTGGAAGATTTTTATTAGAACTTTGATTTCCTTGCTTGTGATGGGTCTGTTAAGAGTTTTTTTTTTTTTCCTTGGTTTAGAATTGGAGGGTTATACTTTTCTAAGAATTCGTCCATTTTTTTCCAAGTTGTCCATTTTATTGTCATATAATTGCTCATAGCAGTATCTAATGATCTTTTGTATTTCTGTGTTCTCTGTTGTAATTTTTCCACTTTCATTTTTAATTTTATTGATCTTATTCTTCTCCTTTTTTTTCTTGATGAGTCTGGCTAATGATTTGTCTATTTCATTTATATGCTCAAAGAACCAGGTTTTAGTTTTGTTGATCTTTGCTATAGTTTCCTTCATCTCTTTTCCAGTTATTTTTGTTCTGATTTTTATGATTTCTTTTCTTCTACTAACTTTGGGGTTCTTTTTTTCTCCTTTTTCTAGTTGCTTTAGGTGTAAAGTTAGGTTGTTTATTCAATATTTGTCTTATTTCTTGAACTCGATTTGTATTGCTATGAACCTCCCTCTTATCGTTGCTTTTCCTGGATCCCATAGGTTTTGGGTTGTTGTGTTTTCATTTTCATTTGTATCTATGCATATTTTGATTTCCTTTTTGATTTCTTTCATGATCTCTTGGCTATGCAGGAGTGCATTGTTTAGTCTCAATGTTTGTAGTTTTAACAGATTTTTTCCAGTAGTTGACATCTAATCTTACCATATTGTGACTGGAAAGATGCTTGAAATGATTTGTTGTTGTTGTTGTTGTTGTTTTTAATATACCAAGGTTAGATTTATGGCCCAGGATGTGATCTATCCTGGGGAATGTTCTGTGGGCACTGGAGAAAAAAGGTGAATTCCATTGTTTTGTGTTGAAATGCCTTATAGATATCAATTAGGTCTAATGGGTCCATTGTATCATTTAGAGTTTGTGTTTCCTTGCTAATTTTCTGTTTGGTTAATCTATTCATAGGTGTGGGTGGGGTATTAAAGTCCCCCAATACTATTGTGTTGCTGTTAATTTCCCCTTTCATATTTGTTAACACTTGTAAGCATTGAGATGCTCCTATGTTGGAAGAAAACATATTTATAAATGTTACATGTTCTTCTTGAATTGATTGTTTGATCATTATGTAGTTTCCTTCTTTGTCTCTTATCATGGTCTTTATTTCAAAGTCTTTTTTTATCTGCTATGAGTATTGCCTCTCCTGCTTTCTTTTGGGCCCCATTTGCATGAAATGCCTTTTTCCAGCCCTTCACTTTCAGTCTGTATGTGGCTCTGGGTTTGAGGTGGGCCTCTAGGAGACAGCATATATAATGGTCTTGCTTTTGGATACATTCAGTGAGTCTTTGTCTTTTGGTTGGAGCATTTAAGCCATTTACCTTTAAGGTAATCATTGATAACTATGATATTGTTACCACTTACTTTGTTGATTTGGGTTCATTTTTATAAACTTTTACTGTGTTTCCTGTCTAGAGAAGGTCCTTGAGCATTTGTTGAAGAGCTTGTTTGGTGGTGCTGAATTCTCTCAGCTTTTGCTTATTTATAAAGCTTCTGATTTCTCCTTCATATCTGAATGAGATCCTTGCTGGGTAGAGTAATCTTGGTTGTAGGTTTTTCTCTTTCATAACTTTAAATATGTCCTGTCATTTATCGCTTTCTGGCCTGAAGAGTTTTTCTTTTTTTTTAATTTAAATTTATTTATTTTTATGTTTTGATTATTTTATTTTATTTATATTTTTAAACTATAAATTTATTTATTTTAATTGGAGGCTAATTACTTTACAATATTATATTGGTTTTTCCATACATCAACATGAATCCACCACGGGTGTACACATGTTACCAATAAAGATAACAGGTGACCTTTATCTTTACTGACATCCCCTTGTGTGTTATTTGTTGTTTTTCCCTTGCTGCTTTTAATATTTGCTTTTCGTGTTTGATCTTTGTTAGCTTGGTTAATATGTGTCTTGGGGTGTTTTGCCTTGGGTTTACCCTATTTGGGACTCTCTGGGTTTCTTGGGCGTGAGTGGCTATTTCCTTCCCCATATTTGGGAAGTTTTTGAGTATTATCCCCTCAGGTATTTTCTCATGAACTTTCTTTCTGTCTTCCTCTTCTTATGATTCGAATGTTGGGGTGATTAACATTGTCCCAGAGCTCTCTGAGGTTATCCTCATTTCTGTTAATTCTTTTTTCTTTTTTCCTCTCTGCTTCATTTATTTCCACCATTCTATCTTCCACCTCACTTATCCTCTCTTCTGCCTCAGTTATTCTGCTGGTTCCCTCCAGAGTGTTTTTGATCTCAGTTATTGCATTATTCATTATTGATTGATTCTTCTTTATTTCTTCTAAGCCCTTGTTAAACATTTCTTGCATCATCTCAATCTTTGTCTCTAGTCTATTTATCTGTAACTCCATTTTGTTTTCAAACTTTTAGATCATCTTTGCTATCATTATTCTGAATTCTTTTTCAGGTAGACTTCGTATCTCCTTCTCTTTTATTTGGTTTTGTGGGGTTTTAACATGTTCTTTCACCTGCAGAATATTTCTCTGACTTTTCATTTTGTTTAAATTGCTGTGTTTCTGGTGCCCTTTCTACAGGCTGGAATTTCATGGTTCCTCTTAATTGTGGAGTCTGCTCCCTGTGGGTGGGTTTGGACTAATGGTTTGTGAAGGTTTCCTGGTTGGGGGACCTTGTGTCTGTGTTCTGGTGCGTGGAGCTGAATCTCTTTTCTCTGGAGTGCAATGAGGTGGCCAGTAGTGATTTGGGGGTGTCTATAATTTGGCGTGGCTTTGGGCAGTCCCTCTTTAAATGTTCAGGCTTGTACTCCTGTTTTGCTGAAGAGTTAAAGTGGTATGTCTTGTACTGGAACTTGTTGGTTCTTGAGTGGAGCTTGGTTTCAGTGTACATGTGGAGAATTTGGGGTGAGCTCTTATCTATTAAAGTTCCCTGGAGTCAGGAGTTCTCTCATGTTCTAAAGTTTTGGAGTTAAGCCTCCTGCCTCTGGTTTTTGTTCCTTCTCTTTCAGTAGCCTTGAGACTTTTATCTTCTAAGCTGAAGATAGATAAGCCTAGAAGATAAAACCCCTAGGTTATTGGTGGACCCATTCTCCACATATAGGAACACCCAGAGAGACTCACATAGTTATATAGAGAAGAGAAGAGGGAGGAGGGAGATAGAGATGACCAGGAGGAGAAAAGGGTGCGTCAAAAGGGGAGGGAGTAATCTAGCCAGTAATCAAATCTCTAAGTGCTCTCCACATCCCAACACTCAGAGTGATTCACAGAATTATGTAAAGAAGAGAAAGTGAGGGAGGCGATAGAGGTGACCTGGAGGAGAAAATGGAGCATCAAAAGGGGGGAGAGTAATCAAGCTGGTAATCAAATCCCTCCTTTTGAAGAGATTGGGCTGCCTTTCTGGCAGCCTGGTGTTCTCCACCAGCATTCAGAAGTTTTGTGGACATTGCTCAATGTTGAAATGACCTTTGGATGAATTTGTCAGGGAGAGTTTTCTCCTTGTCCTATTCCTTCACCATCTTGAGATCCTCCCTTGTTCAGTCTTGATCAAAATTAAAAACTGAAAACTGCTTCTAGATTTACCAGATTTCAACAAAGATTAAGATCTTAAAAGGTTTTAAGAAAGATCATAGTAAGCCAAACTGCATTCATTATTTTATGAAAGGCATTTAAAATATAATTATTAGAATACTGTTACATAAAATCTTTCAATTGTTTGTAAATAGTTTATACATATTGTTAATTTTCTTCAGGTTAAACAAAGTAATCAAGAATCTTATTGTTGAATTGTTCAGATCAATCCTGGATATAGATTTAAATAACTAATTGAATTCTACTTTGTGCCAAAATTGTTATTTCTAAAAAACAGAAATTATTTTTTGTTCGTTTCTAAATAAAAAACAACAACAACAAAAAAATCAATTTGAAGGCTTGCCTTATAAAAATGACTGAAAGTTGTCTTTTCTTTATTGATGCACGGACTTGTAACTTAATTTAACTAAATTCTGTCTATGCTTTAAGGTTGAAATTATTTTTTAAAATGATTGTTTTCCTACTAATCCATATCACTTTACCTAACACATGCTAATGCTCAAAGTTCTGACATATTTGCTCGTGCAATTCTGAATTCAATTAATGTTTTAGAACGTTTTCTTTATGTCATACTTTTGACCAAGAATGTGAGAATCTCATCACACTGAGAGGTCCTCATTGCCTCGCCCTCCCCCAATATCAGTCTTTCTCAGAGTCCTCTCCTCTAAGAGAAATGTAAAGGTGCTTTTAATAATGAAATGAAGTGTCAAATATGAAGTAGCATTCTGATAATTATAATCTTCTCCAGCTCTGGTTATTTTATAAAGCTAAACTGTATCTACTTTCCATTTTTATTGTAGGACCATAGACAAGGAGATATATTCATATTCATATGACAAACATGTACTGGTTATTTCCTATGCTCATTTCACTGTGTTCAGCATTTAAGGTATCCTAGGAAGTTGAAAACTGTTCTTTTTTTTTCATATAATTTATCATTTGATGAGGAAAATAACATCAAGTTTATAAATAATTATACATTTTTAATTGTGGAAAATGCAAAATAAAGAGGAAACAGTAGGAGGACATTAACACTGAGATTTGTTTTAAGAGTAAGAATGTTTCACTGAAGAAGTTGCATTTCTTTAGAATCATAAAAGCAATTATATGTTAGCTAGTATAAGAAGGTAGTAGAAAAAGGAAAAATGTGTAGTTTCTTATTCATCTCTCAATATATCATTTACTTAAATATTGCTAAAAATAAAACATTCAATATTGATTTATTTTACTGAAATAAAAAAATAAGCAATTAATTTGTAACTTAGAATACAGTCTTTAGGTTTTACCTGTCAATGATGATCAGACTACAACTAATTAATGATTAATACTTGGACTTTTTTTTCTCAGAGTTGTTGAAAATAGACATATGATGGAAGAAACTACTTCTACCACTATTTTTTTCCAGACTGATTAAAAGTCTTTCCAGTCATATACCAGTAACTTTGCTTTTGTTCAAATATCTTTTTTATCTTCTCCTTGCCATAAAAGCTGATGAAGTGGTTCAGTAGGTGGAGGTGAAAGGCTCCCAGGAGTGTGAATCAGTAATAACTTTCAAAACTTCCCTGTCCAGGGTCACAAAACAATAAAAGAGGAAAGAATGTGGCAGATGTAATATTTTATTTTAGAGTCCAATCTTAGTCTGAAGCAGTGTAGTCTTTTATTTACTTTTTAGTAGGGAGCACTTTAAACTTTTAATATGTTTTATGTGTAACTCTTAGTCAAAGATTCCCATTTTATGTATTAGATTGTGTCATGTGCATTTTTAAAGTTATTATTATTATTTTTTTACAATCCAGAATAATAGTCATTGAAACTCTGTGATTTATTGATATCTAGCTATCATCTGTAACTTTCTATCTTCTTTTTTTTTTTTTTTTAATTTTTAGTTTTTTATTTTTTAAATTTTAAAATCTTTAATTCTTACATGCATTCCCAAACATGAACCCCCCTCCCACCTCCCTCCCCAGAACATCTTTCTGGGTCATCCCCATGCACCAGCCCCAAGCATGCTGCATCCTGCGTCAGACATAGACTGGCGATTCAATTCACATGATAGTATACATGTTAGAATGTCATTCTCCCAAATCATCCCACCCTCTCCCTCTCCCTCTGAGTCCAAAAGTCCATTATACACATCTGTGTCTCTTTCCCTGTCTTGCATACAGGGTCATCATTGCCATCTTCCTAAATTCCATATATATGTGTTAGTATACTGTATTGGTGTTTTTCTTTCTGGCTTACTTCACTCTGTATAATCGGCTCCAGTTTCATCCATCTCATCAGAACTGATTCAAATGAATTCTTTTTAACGGCTGAGTAATACTCCATTGTGTATATGTACCACAGCTTTCTTATCCATTCATCTGCTGATGGACATCTAGGTTGTTTCCATGTCCTGGCTATTATAAACAGTGCTGCGATGAACATTGGGGTACATGTGTCTCTTTCAATTCTGGTTTCCTCGGTGTGTATGCCCAGAAGTGGGATTGCTGGGTCATAAGGTAGTTCTATTTGCAATTTTTTAAGGAATCTCCACACTGTTCTCCATAGTGGCTGTACTAGTTTGCATTCCCACCAACAGTGTAGGAGGGTTCCCTTTTCTCCACACCCTCTCCAGCATTTATTGCTTGCAGATTTTTGGATCGCAGCCATTCTGACTGGTGTGAAGTGGTACCTCATTGTGGTTTTGATTTGCATTTCTCTAATAATGAGTGATGTTGAGCATCTTTTCATGTGTTTGTTAGCCATCCGTATGTCTTCTTTGGAGAAATGTCTATTTAGTTCTTTGGCCCATTTTTTGATTGGGTCGTTTATTTTTCTGGAGTTGAGCTGCAGAAGTTGCTTGTATATTTTTGAGATTAGTTGTTTGTCAGTTGCTTCATTTGCTATTATTTTCTCCCATTCAGATGGCTGTCTTTTCACCTTGCTTATATTTTCCTTTGTTGTGCAGAAGCTTTTAATTTTAATTAGATCCCATTTGTTTATTTTTGCTTTTATTTCCAGAATTCTGGGAGGTGGATCATAGAGGATCCTGCTGTGATTTATGTCTGAGAGTGTTTTGCCTATGTTCTCCTCTAGGAGTTTTAAAAACATATTTCTTTCAGCTTCAAAACAGCGTTTTGAATTATAAAGGTGAACTCCTCATTAAAAAGTGTGTTATAAAATACAAATACAATTAATAGATATGGGTTTTATATAATAATATAAATAATAAACAGTCATTTTAGTATTTACATAGAATTTATACTTAGCATAGTTATATTTTGTTGTAGTTTAGTCACTAAGTCATGTCCAATGCTTTTGCAACCCCATGTACTGTAGCCTGGTTCCTCTGTCCATGGGATTTCCAAGGCAAGAATATTGGAATAGGTTGCCATTTCTTCCTACAGGGGATCTTCCTGACCTAGGGATCAAATCCACATTTCCTGTTTTGGCGGGCAGATTCTTTAACACTGAGCCTCCAGGGAAGCCCTAGATTTATTTTAGACATATATATATATACATATATATATATATATATATTTCAGAAAACTGTAAGAAAAAATGTTAAAAAATTGCTAAGAATTTTATTACTGAAAAGCATAAAGCAGAAATAATACTGGTGACTAAATTGACTCAATCAAAATTTATAATATAGAATGTATTGTTGTAGTCTTATTTATATCTGTCTTTTTATACTTTAAATACCTATTGGGATAGTATATGTTATATGAAGATTTCTTTATTCATTCATTCATCCATAGACACTTTTAGATTGCTTCCATATCTTGGTTTTTGTAAATAATTCTGTAATAAACATGAGAGAACATATACCTTTTTAAGTTAAGTTTTTCCTTTTTTTTCTTTTTCAGATAAATACCCAGAAGTAGAACAGCTAGATAGTATGATAGGTCTACTTTGAAATTTCTTAAAAACTTTCATGCTGTTTTTCATAGTGCCTGCACTCATTTATATTACCACCAACAGTCCACAAGATTCCCATTTCCATTCTCCTGAAAACTTGCAGTATCTCCCTCGCACATGCTATTTCTGTATTTTTGATGACAGCTGTTCTAAGAAGTATGAAGTAATATTTTGTTGTGGTTATGTTTTGCATTTACCTGATGATTAAAAACACAGCATTTTTCCATAAACCTGTTGGTCTGTACATCATGGAAAAATGTCTATTTATATCCTGTGTTCATGATTAAATTGTATTGATTTTGGGTTTTGGTTTTTTGGTAGTTTTTTTAGTTTTGTTTAGTTTTTTTTTTTAATTGTTCTGTATATATTTTCGATATTAACCCCTTATCAGATATACAATTTGAAAATATTTTCTCCCATTCAGGAGGTTGCCTTACCATTTGTTCCTGTGTTTTGCAGAAACTTCACAGCTTGATATAAGCCCATTCATTTATTTTTGTTTTTGTTTCTTGTGTCATATTAAAGAAAAAAACCATTGCCAAGACTAATGTCAATCAATTCCCCACCTAGGTTTTCTTCTAAGAGTTTTATAGTTTCAGGTCTTTTATTTAAGTCTTTAATCCATTTTGAATTAATGTTTGTGTATGGTATAAGAAAGTGGTTCAGATTCATTGTTTTGCCTGTGGTTTTCCAACATTCTCATACAATGTATTCAAGAGATTATCCTTTCTCCATTTTGTATTCTTGGCTCTTTTGTAATCAATTGATTATTCATATATGGTGGCTTATTTCTAGGCTGTTTATTTTGACCCAGTGATCTATGTGTCTGCTTGTATACCAATGCCATTCTTTTTAAATTACGATAACTTTGTATTATAGTTTGATGTCAGGGAGTATGATGCCTCACATTCTAACATGTATACTATCATGTGAATTGAATCGCCGGTCTATGTCTGACGCAGGATGCAGCATGCTTGGGGCTGGTGCATGGGGATGACCCAGAAAGATGTTCTGGGGAGGGAGGTGGGAGGGGGCTTCATGTTTGGGAATGCATGTAAGAATTAAAGATTTTAAAATTTAAAAAATAAAAAACTAAAAATTAAAAAAAATAAAATAAAATTAAAAAAAAGTTAAAAAAAATAAAAATAAATAAATAAATAAATATATATTCCAGTTGAAAAAAAAAAAAAAGAATACTTTAACTTTGGGGATGTTTTGTGATTCCATACAAATTTTAGGTTCGTTTGTTTTATTTCTGTGAAAAATGCCATTGGGGTTTTGATTGAGATTGCATTGACTCTGCATACTGCTTTGACAAGAAAAATATAAGAAAAACAAGCTATTAGTGGACACTTCACTTCAGAATTTCTATTTGGAGTTTTCTGAAAGTAACACTCTAGTTTAAAAGAATGTTTGTTTTAAGGCTACCTCCTTTTATATACTGCCTATTCTAAGGAGTAGCTTTGGAGACACTGAAAGAAATTATGTTAAAATATGCCTAACAAGCCCCTTGACAACACTAATAATATCTGCTTGTGAATTTTAAAAATTCTTATTTTTTAAAAAGTGTTTTGGAAAATAATAGTGCTGTAAAATGTTATATTTAAAAAACCTCCATATAACATCAGTTGGCACTTATTTATAATTTAAAAATCTTGGAAAGTCAACCAATTCTCAAAAGACACTCAGGATTTTCTGTTTTCCTATAATGTGATTATTTCCTTTAGTGCTGTGTTTAGTTGTCCAGTCATGTCCAACTCTTTGCAACCCCATGGACTGTAGCCTGCCAGGCTTCTCTGTCTATGGGAATTCTCTATGTAAGAATACTGAATGGGTTGCTGTTCCCTCTTCCAGGGGATCTTCTCAACCCAGGGATCGAACCGAGGTCTCCCTCATTGCAGGCAGATTCTTTACCTTCTGAACCACCAAGGAAGCCCAAGAATACTTGAGTGGGTAGCCTATCCCTTCTCCAGGGGATCTGCCTGACCCAGGATTTGAACTGGGATCTCCTGCATTTCAGGTGGATATTTTACCAGCTGAGCTACCAGGGAAACTCCTTGCTTTAGTGTCCATTGTCAAATACTTCTGCCCAGAGACTTTCCTAATATTTATACCAACAAAGGTAAAGTTGGGAACTTTCTAACTATAATATAAAACCATAGGTCACCTCTGTAAAAAATAAAGACTCCAAGTCAGTAAAATATGACCTTTTAGTACCCAATAGATCAATGGCACCCCACTCCAATACTCTTGCCTGGAAAATCCCATGGATGGAGGAGCCTGGTAGGCTACAGTCTATGGGGTCGCTAAGAGTCAGACATGACTGAAAGAGTTCACTTTCACTTTTCACTTTCATGCATTGGAGAAGGAAATGGCAACCCACTCCAATGTTTTTGCCTTGAGAATCCCAGGGACGGGGAGCCTGGTGGGCTGCCTTCTATGGGGTCACATAGAGTCGGACACGACTGAAGTGACTTAGCAGCAGCAGCAGCAGCAGATCAACAAACATAGGTGGTTTCTAGTCTCAGAAGACACTAAAACAATTCTGTAGATAATCAACAGGTGAGTTTAGAGACTTCTAAGGGGATTCTGGAAATGCTAGAGGTCATGAAGTGTATATGGTGAAAACCACCTGGCTGCTCAATTTTCCATACTCTAGAAATATCTCAAATGTTAATAAGCCATTCCTTGATGACTGGCTAAGGTGGTAACATGAAAATTCTCCTCTACTGACACATTGCTAGAGGCTAACCTGCTCTGGGACAGAAATTTGAATGTAGCTGAATCAGCTGGAATTTTAGATGAAGTGTTAACTTGTATATGATTTCCTAAACCTTGATCATATGTGCAAAACTTCATGATTTGGGTTTCAAAACACCAACATTGTCACAAAGGCAACATTAATCAAAATGCTAATAATTTTTTTTTTAACCTAGTGTAATTATCATTAAATTGGTTGTTGTTGTTGTCAAGTTGCTAAATCATGTCAAAGTCTTTGTGACCCCATGGACTGCTACACACCAGGCTTCTCTGTCCATGAGATTTCCCATGCAAGAATACTGGAGTGGATTTCCATTTCCTTCCCCAAGAGAGCTTTCTAATTCAGGGTTATATTTTTTAACTAGTCCAAGTCATGATTGTATAGATAGAGTGTCTGGCCAAGTCTACATAGCTGGAATGAAAATCTGGCTCATGAACTGTACAAAATAGTTACTTTACAACCAGACCAAAACATCCCTATGATTGTCTCTGGGATTACCTGGAAGTCACCTAAAGACTTGTCTGTGGCAAAGATGAGCTGAGGTAGATAGCAATTTTGAATATATGTTTTAAGTTGAAACTCTTCTGGCAGAACCCAGGACCACTGTCTATCACTGTGTAGATAAATGACTGACATGGCAGCCTGGTTTCCCTATTAAATCCATGGCTTATTGAAAAAAAAACAAAAATCCCCAAAGTTTCTACTGGAACTCTCTTAAAATGAAGATCTACCTACATGTCTTAATAGATCATAATCCAGAGGTAAAGCATATCCAGTGAAACTTAGAAAGGACCTGGCAGCTGTGCTTAGAGGTTTCTTGAGACCAAAGTACTTCCCTGCATTTTATTTCTCTGACTGTACTTTATCCTTTACCTTTTGGAGAATGTTTATTATCTGAGAAATCATGTAAGTCCTTTCAGTTATCTGTGCAACCCTTGCATTAACTAACTGGTTAAGGTAAATCATTCATATAACCAAATATATATATATATATATATATATATATATATATATATATATATATATAAACTTCTTAGCAAATTTTATCCTGCAGTTTAATTCATAAATTCATATAAATTATCTCAGATTTGGAAAAATCATAATAATACCAGGACACATGTGTAAAACTTTTTTACATTTATAGTAAGTCATGTTTTACCATCAAAAAGCTCTGTATGAATTGAGGCCAATTTTTTCCTTGCTATATGTTAAGTGAAAGAGGTTAGGTCTCTTTTCATTTTCATCAATTTCCTAACAAGTCAAAATATACACATAGAGTTGGAGAAAAAAAAATCAATCCAAGCCCTCTGTGATGCTGAATTATAGCAACTTGAAAAGTAGAGAAATTTCCAGTTTTCTGCAAAATGGAATTTTGGTGAATTTCCTGAAGTTTCAAAGCAGTTACCCAAACTAATATCTTCCATATGCAACTTAGACAATGGATATTCTCTAATAGCAGTTTGTAATAAAAATTCAAGAGATTTTAGTAGGCGATGACCGAGAGGGCCAGCCTGCGTCAGCACAGGAGCGGCTGAGAGGAGCGACCCCATGCCCGAGATCAGGGCGGCGGCTGAGAGGAGCTGCCACACACCCGAGGTTCAGGGGAGGCAGCTGAGAGGAGAAACCACAAGTCCAAGGAGTGGCGGCTGCATGGGCACAGGAGGGCCAAAAGGAGCTACTCCACATTCAAGGTCAGGAGGGGTGGCCATGAGGAGATACCCCTCATTCAAGGTAAGGAGCAGCAGCTGTGCTTTCCTGGAGCAGCCGTGAAGAGAGATCCAATGTCCAAGGTAAGAGAAACCCAAGTAAGATGGTAGGTATTGCAAGAGGACATCAGAGGGCAGACACACTGAAACCATACTCAGAGAAAACTAGCCAGTCTGATCACACAGAACACAGCCTTGTCTAACTCAATGAAACTAAGCCATGCCTGTGGGGCCACTCAGGATGGTTGGGCCATGGTGGAGAGGTCTGACAGAATGAGATTGACAGGAGAGGGAATGGCAAACCACTTCAGTATCCTTGCCTTGAGAACCCCATGAACAGTATGAAAAGGCAAAATGATAGGATACTGAAAGGGGACCTCCCTGGGTTGGAAGGTGCCCAATAAGCTACTGAAGATCAGTAGAGAAATAACTCCAGAAAGAATGAAGGGATGAAGCCAAGCAAAAACAATGCGCATTGTGGATGCAACTGGTAATAGAAGCAAGGTGAGATGCTGTAAAGAGCAATATTGCATAGGAACCTGTAATGTCAGGTTCATGAATCAAGGCAAAATGGAAGTGGTCAAAGAGCAGATGGCAAGACTGAACGTCGACATTTTAGGAATCAGCAAACTAAAATGGATTGGAATGGGTGAATTTAACTCAGATGACCCTTATATCTACTACTGCAGGCAGGAATGCCTTAGAATAAATGGAGTAGCCATCATGGTCAACAAAAGAGTCCAAAATACAGTACTTGGATGCAATCTCAAAAGTGACATAATGATCTCTGTTTATTTCCAAGGCAATCCATTCAATATTACAGTAATCTAAGTCTATGCCCCAACCAGTAACACTGAAGAAGCCAAAGTTGAATGGTTCTATGAAGACCTACAAGACCTTTTAGAACTAACACCAAAAAAAGATGTCCTTTTCATTATAGGGGACTGGAATGCAAAAGTAAGAAGTCAAGAAACACCTGGAGTAACAAGCAAATTTGGCTTTGGAGTACAGAATGAAGCAGGGCTAAGACTAATAGAGTTTTGCCAAGAGAACTCTCTGGTCAAAGCAAACACCCTCTTCCAACAACACAAGAGAAGACTCTATACATAGACATCACCAGATGGTCAACACTGAAATCAAATTGATTATATTCTTTGCAGCCAAAGATTGAGAAGCTCTATACATACATCAAAAACAAGACCAGAAGCTAACTGTGGCTTAGATCATGAACTCCTTATTGCCAAAATCAGACTTAAATAGAAGAAAGCAGGGAAAACTGCTAGACCATTCAGGTATGAGCTAAATCAAAATCGTTATGATTTTTACAGTGGAAGTGAGAAATAGATTTAAGGGACAAGATCTGATAGATAGAGTGCCTGAAGAACTATGGATAGAGGTTTGGGACATTGTACAGGAGATAGGAATAAAGACCATTCCCATGGAAAAGAAATGCAAAAAAGCAAAATGGCTGTCTGGGAAGGCCTTACAAATAGCTGTGAAAAGAAGAGAAGTGAAAAGCAAAGGAGAAAAGGAAAGATATAAGTATCTGAATGCAGAGTTCCAAAGAATAGCAAGGAGAGATAAGAAAGCCTTGCTCAGTGATCTATGCAAAGAAATAGACGAAACAATAGAATGGGAAAGACTAAAGATCTCTTCAAGAAAATTAGAGATACCAAAGGAACATTTCATGCAAAGATGGGCTCAATAAAGGACAGAAATGGTATGGACCTAACAGAAGCAGAAGATATTAAGAAGAGGTGGCAAGAATACACGGAAGAACTGTACAAAAAGAGCTTCACAACCCAGATAATCATGATGGTGTTATCACTCACCTAGAGCCAAACATCCTGAAATGTGAAATCAAGTGGGCCTTAGAAAGCATCACTACGAACAAAGCTAGTGGAAGTGATGGGATTCCAGTTGAGCTATTTCAAATGCTGGAAGATGATGCTGTGAAAGGGTTGCACTCAATATGCCAGCAAATTTGGAAAACTCAGCAGTGGCCACAGGACTGGAAAAGTCAGTTTTCATTCCAATCCCAAAGAAAGGAAATGCCAAAGAATTCTAAAACTACCACACAATTGCACTCATCTCACATGCTAGTAAAGTAATGCTCAAAATTCTCCAAGCCAAGCTTCAGCAATGCACGAACCACAAACTTCCAGATGTTCAAGATGGTTTTAGAAAAGGCAGAGGAACCAGAGATCAAATTGCCAACATCCACTGGATCATTGAAAAAGCAAGAGATTTCCAGAAAAACATCTATTTCTGTTTTATTGACTATGCCAAGCCTTTGACTGTGTGCATCACAATAAACTGTGGAAATTCTTCTAGAGACGGGAATAGCAGACCACCTGACATGCCTCTTGAGAAATCTATATGCAGGTCAGGAAGCAACAGTTAGAACTGGAAATGGAACAACAGTTTCCAAATAGGAAAAGGTGTACATCAAGGTTGTAATTTGTCACCCTGCTTATTTAACTCATATGCAGAGTACATCATGAGAAACACTGGGCTGAAAGAAGCACAAGCTGGAATCAAGATTGCTGGGAAAAATATCAATCACCTTAGATATGCAGATGACACTACCCTCACGGCAGAAAGTGAAGAGGAACTAAAAAGCCTCTTGATGAAAGTGAAAGAGGAGAGTGAAAAAGTTGGCTTAAAGCTCAACATTCAGAAAACGAAGATCATGGCATCTGGTTCCATCACTTCATGGCAAATCTATGGGGAAACAGTGGAAACAGTCAGACTTATTTGGGGGGGGGGGGGAGGGTGGGCTCCAAAATCGCTGCAGATGGTGATTGTAGCCATGAAATTAAAAGACACTTACTCCTTGGAAGGAAGGTTGTGACCCACCTAGATAACATATTGAAAAGCAGAGACATTACTTTGCTGACTAAGGTCTGTCTAATCAAGGCTATGGTTTTTCCAGTGGTCATGTATGAATGTGAGAGTTGGACTGTGAAAAAAGCTGAGCGCTGATAAATTGATGCTTTTGAACTGTAGTGTTGGAGAAGACTCTTGAGAGTCCCTTGGACTGCAAAGCTATCCAATCAGTCCCATCCTAAAGGAGATCACTCCTGGGTGTTCACTGGAGGGACTGATGCTGAGGCTGAAACTCCAATAATTTGGCCACCTCATGGGAAGAGTTGACTCATTGGAAAAGACCCTGATGCTGGGAGGGATTGGGGGTAGGAGGAGAAGGGGACAACAGAGGATGAGATGGCTGGATGCCATCACCGACTTGATGCACATGATTTTGAGTGAACTCCGGGAGTTGGTGATGGACAGGGAGGCCTGGAGTGCTGCGATTTATGGGGTCGCAAAGAGTTTGACACGACTGAGCAACTGAACTGAACTGAACTGAAACAGCTATTCACTTTAAAAACTCAAACAATGACTTATTTTCATTTGATGAATACCACAATTTATAACTTTAAATTATAGCTTAAATTAGCTACAAAATTAAGCTTAATTAACTAAAGACACGAACTTCATGCCAAACATCATATTTGATAGTTTTAAGATCCTTTTATTGCATTAGTTTCATTTATGGATCCTGGGTTTTACTTGAGGTATCAGAACCTGGAACCCATTTTGTTTTTAATATATTCCCCTCTACTAAAGTCTGGTTGCTTATTTTCTGAATGTTATAGTGGAACCTGTTTTATTTTTTTATGATATGAAATGATAGCCCAGGATAAAATCAAACAAGACACATAATACTAAAAATTAAATTGATTTCATCTATTAAGGAAAACTCAAGTGCAGGTATGAAAAAATATGCCAGTACCCGTGCTGGGATTCTTAGATTTTAGTATACTCTATAATACCTGACAGCAGCCTCTAGGAGACACTGGATTGACAGGTTAATTATAGAATATGTAAAACTATATGTACAGATAACGAATCAAACAATTTACCTGGCACTCCACCAGAAAACAGCAGACAACTTTTATTTGAAACTATTTGAGGATACAGATCATATAATGCATGACATTGAAAGTTCCCGTAACAAATGCATAGTGAGGCTGCCAGCAAGACTACTGATTCACATTCAAACAAAAATTTATGGGAAGAAAAAAAAAATAAGTCTCTATTTACTTCAGAGTAAATGAATTCTCCTATTAGGATGGGCTGTACTATAGTATGCTGCACTATATCCTTCAATTTGAATGAGATTATCTTCAAGTTTTACCATTATGACACTGATATCTTGACATAACTTGAAAATTATATTCCATCCTTTATCATTTTGCACCAAAGAGATACGTATACTGACAAGGAATTTCTTGATCTACTGTCTTTGGGCCAAGGAAAATATTTTTTTCATCTAGATATGTACAGTGGAGTTCACCTTGCCTTGGAATCAATCTGAACATTTAAAAGTTGTCGTAAGTAACTTCTGTTAGAATAAATTTATCTTGAAATGATAAAACATCCAAAGGACAATTATACCAATACAAGACTCTGATTTTCCTGAAAGCCATGTCTCCCCAGCTATGTTATAATGTGTCTGGCTAGGCATGACCGTGATATTTCATGTTATTTTGACTATAAATGAGCCTTAAAGAAGTACAAGACATATTTCACAAGAGTAAGAATTGTTCTGTTCATCTTAGCCAAAATTATTTCACCCCACTGTTGTGCCATATGTTCTGTGCAGATTGTCTATTTGGCTACTGCTCTCAGCCCTGGAAATAACCTCATTTCAGTGGTGAAATGATTTCTTTATGAAAGGAGCTTGCAGGGCACTTGGGGAACACACAGGATAAGTGGATCTATATCACACTAAGAAGCTTTTATTAGTGTGAGATTGTGTTCAATCTTTTGACAAATCCACAAACAGGATTAATGAATGCATTCTAATATGGGATCTTTGGCAGAAATATGGTTTGAATATTATTCCTTTATTATATACCTTAATTCTGGTTTATAGAATCTGTTTTAGTTTCACTGGAGAAAAAAATATGATCTCAGATTTTGGTGTTTGCCTAGCCTCCAAAGCTATCAATGATGGCTGTTTATTGAGGACTGACATTATTCCAGACTCTTTTTAAAGAAATGTACGTGTATTAATTCACATTTTTTCTGGGCATTTTTATATGATAAGTCAATGTATTATGATTATATTGAAGAAATTAAGGTTCAACTAATTTGAATTCAAATATTCAGACAATATTTGAGTGCCAATCAAAGGTGGATTTATTGGAAAGTTAATGAAGACAATGAAATCATGGTTGTTTGCTAATAAGGACCTCTTTCAATGCTCTAGATGAATTCCCACAATTAGGTTCATATGTTTCTACCTCATTTAATAATAGTAATGTTTCATTATTTTTTATAGATGGTTTCTTAATTTTAACAAATTTCATTTGTCATAAAATTCATATTCAAGCCTGATAATTGTATACAAATTTCTACTCACTTTGCTAGATATGTGAGATAACTCAGTAAACAAAGTTCTTACCTTCTAGAATTCCACACTGATTGTGTAGATCACAACAAACTGGAACATTCTTAAAAAGATGAGAATACCAGAACACCTGAACTGTCTCCTGCGATATCCATATGCAGGTCAAGAAGCAACAGTTACAACTGGACATGAAACAACGGACTGGTTCCAAAACAGGAAAGGAGTATGTCAAGAATATATATTGTCACCCTGATTATTTAATTTTTATGTAGAGTAGAACATGTGAAATGCTGGCATCGATGAAACACAAGCTGGAATCAAGATTTCCGGGAGAAACATCAATAAACCTCAGATATGCAGATGACACCAGCCTTATGGCAGAAAGTGAAGAACTAAAGAACCTCTTGCTGAAAGTGAAAGAGAGTGAAAAAGCTGGTTTAAAACTCTACATTCAAAAAACGAAGACCATGGCATCTGGTCCCATCACATCGTGGCAAACAGATTGGGAAACAATGGAAACAGTGACAGTCTTTATTTCTCGGTGCTCGAAAATCACTGCAGATGGTGACTGCAGCCATGAAATTAAAAGATGCTTGCTCCTTGGAAGAAAAGCTATGACCAACCAAGACAGCATATTAAAAAGAAGAGACATTGCCAACAAAGGTCCATCTAGTCAAAGTTATGATTTTTCCAGTAGTCATATATGGATGTGAGAGTTAGACTACAAAGAAAGCTGAGCACAGAAAAATCGATCCTTTTGAACTGTGATGTTGGAAAAGACTCTTGAAAGTCTTGGACTGCAAGGTGATCCAACCAGTCAATTCTAAAGGAAATTAGTCTTGAATAATCATTGAAAGGACTGGTGCTGAAGCTGAAATTCCAATAATTTGGCAAATTAATGTGAAGAACTGACTCACTGGAAAAGACCCTAATGCTGGGAAGGATTGAAAGCAGGAGAAGAAGGGATGACAGAGGATGAGTTGCTTGGATGGCATCACCAACTTGATAGACATGAGTTTGAGTAAGCTCTGGGAATTGGTGATGGACAGGGAAGCCTGGCATGCTGCTGTCCATGGTATTGCAGAGTCAGTCATGACTGAGCCACTGAACTGAACATTCTAGAATGGTTAAAGGACAATAGTCTGTAATCATAAAAATTAGAAAATGATATGGTATGATAGGTAATAAATGCTACCAAGGGTTTTCCTGCTCACTGAGACGGTAAAGAATCTGCCTGCAATGCAGGAGACCCAGGCTCGATCCCTTGGTCAGGAATATCCCTTGGAGAAGCAAATGACAACCCACTAAAGATTCTTGCCTGGAGAATTCCATGAACAGAGGAGCATCATGATATCACAAAGAGTTGGACATGACTGAGTGACTATCACATCCACTCAAATACTATCAAAAATAAAAAAAATAATAATAAGTAAAAATAATAAAATTGAAGATTCAGTACTTGGTTAGTAAACTGGAAAAGGGAAAATGAGTGGCTGCAATTAAAATAAAATGTTCTAAAGGAAGAAACACAAGCTGGAATCAAGATTGCTGGGAGAAATATCAATAACCTCAGATATGCAGATGACACCACCCTTATGGCAGAAAGTGAAGAGGAACTAAAAAGCCTCTTGATGAAAGTGAAAGTGGAGAGTGAAAAAGTTGAATTAAAAAGATCAACATTCAGAAAATGAAGATCATGGCATCCGGTCTCATCACTTCATGGGAAATAGATGGGGAAACAGTGGAAACAGTGTCAGACTTTACTTATGGGGGCTCCAAAATCACTGCAGATGGTGATTGCAGCCATGAAATTAAAAGACACTTACTCCTTGGAAGAAAAATTATAACCAACCTAGATAGCATATTGAATAGCAAAGACATTACTTTGCCAACAAAGATCCATCTAGTCAAGGCTATGGTTTTTCCTGTGATCATGTATGGATGTGAGAGTTGGACTGTGAAGAAGGCTGAGCACCGAAGAATTGATGCTTTTGAACTGTGGTGTTGGAGAACACTCTTGAGAGTCCCTTGGACTGCAAGGAGATCCAACCAGTCCATTCTGAAGGAGATCAGCCCTGGGATTTCTTTGGAAGGAATGATGCTAAAGCTGAAACTCCAATACTTTGGCCACCTTATGCGAAGTGTTGACTCACTGGAAAAGTCTGATGCTGGGAGAGATAAGGGCAGGAGGAGAAGGGGACGACAGAGGATGAGATGGCTGGATGGCATCACAGACTCGATGGAAGTGAGTGTGAGTGAACTCCGGGAGATGGTGATGGACAGGGAGGCCTGGCGTGCTGCGATTCATGGTGTCGCAAAGAGTCTGACACGACTGAGCGACTGAACTGAACTGAATGGATTTATTAAGCAGATGACCTTTTGTCAAAGACTATAAGGAAGTCAGAGAACTTGCTATGTGAATGTCTAGTGGAAGCACTTTTCACACAAAGGGAACATTCAGTACAAACTTCATAATGCCTCCCTCAAGCTCAAACAGATGGGAAATGAAGGTTATAATACAAACACAGGGGTCTATTTTCAGAGTTTGTGTTTATGACTTCACTACACTACAGCATGTCTACAATGACAAATTGATTGAGAACACCAGCTAATAAGTGTTTAGAAAACCTTCAAAACTAAAAAAAAAAAAAAAAAAGGCATCAAATATAAGCTCTACTCTCAAATAAATGGTAATAGCATCAAGGAGATATGGATCAAGACATATAGATGCATGATTTTGAGAGAGATATAGTCTCATTGTCGAATAATTCCAAATATTGGATCTCAAAGATGATACTGAGCAGTTTGCAGAAGTCATCTTGGAAGAATTGTAGCCAGGCATTAGCTCTGAGGACCTTTTGGACAAAAAGAGGTAATAAATTGTGAAATTAATACCTTTGTACGGAGGCTGTCCTCTTTGCCCAGCACTGTATTAAACCCTCTAGAGACATTAACAATATTTTTATCTCTTATATATTAAGGAATGCCTTAAGCAAGAAAAATATTTTGAATCTCACTTTACCATGTCAGCAATCCTCAAAATTTGTAGTTGACAAAATTTGCCACAAATATGACTCTAAGTCAGTCTAATTTATGTTTAAATGCAAAGGAAGCTATGTTATTCTATCTGGGCACAAGCTCACTGAAGACATATATGTGTCTGTGTGTTTCTGTCAGTTATTATTGCAGTTCTTAGTGCATGGTCTGGCCTTTTGAATTCAGTAATAAAACACACAATACATAAAGCATTACAAATGGATTTTTGCTAAGCATTTCATATGAAAATTATTGAGTTCCTTCTGAGTAATAACCAAAGCATTGGTAACAATGCTTTACTTATTCAAAGCATACCTTACTTATTCAGACTAAAATTAATTTTTATAATTAATCATTAAATCTAGGTATGCAACAAATTCATTGTGTAAGTACTAGTAGAATTCAGTGTTTAAGGAATCCTTTACTATACATTTATCAAGAAATGAAACAAGGTTTCTTTCTTTGCTTTATAAAATGAGATGGCCTCCATCTTCGAGTGTTCAATAAAGATCTCCACTTCCTGTAATCTAAATTGTTGTATAGTCCAGTAACTCATAGGTTATTTCTGTCTTCCTAGCCACTGGGGAGCATTTAGAAATATATGGAAACAAATGTGGTTATCTCATTGGGGGAGGGGCTACTACTGTATTGCTTAGAGACAGAATAATGCTAAGCGTCATACAAGGGATCAGTCTCTCATAACAAATAATTATTTGTTATGTTATTGTTATTGACAAAAATGTGTCAGTTCTGAAACTGAGTATCACTGTAGTTCCTTTCAACACTGGGTAGGGTTGACCTATGGCACCAATAGGATATTGTGGAAACGATGATGTGTGACTTAGCCTAAGTCAGAAGATATCATGTTTTCTTTTGTATTGCCTTCTCTGGGGAAAGCTAGTTTCATGTTGTGAAGACACCCACACAGATAAGTCTACATGATGAGGCAAAAAGGATTTTTGCAATCCATGTGAGTGGATGCAGAGCTTTAGATGCAGATCCCCCAGCTCCAGGGAACCCTTCAGACGACTAGCTATCCAGACCACAACTCCTTCAGAGAGCCCTTGAGCCAGAACTAATGAACTGTACTGTTTCTTAATATTTCCAAATCTCAGACACTGTGTGGTAGTAAATGTTTATTGCTTTTACGCACTAAAGTTTGGGATAATGTGTTAGGGAAAAACAGATAATGAATGAATAAATAAATAAATAAAAAGAATCATAAGTCTTATGATTCTTAGAGCCAAGTACAGCTGCATATTCCACTGTAAAACTGGATTAGGATTTATCCTCCCCTTTGGGTTTAAGAAGAGATGCTTGTCTTTCTCCCCATCAGCTGCTCAGAGCTACTCAGTTCTTTAACTCATTTCTATCCAAAGTGTGTCTCATGACACAGAACAATGGCATCACTTGGGAGCTTATTAGCAATGCAAAATCTCATACAATATTCCAGAGGATTAAATCAGAATTTGGATATTTACAAGATCCCCAGGTCATGCAATGTCACTTTCAAATTTGAGTACTGTCTAAAAAGGCTAGAGAAAGGAGTAAAATAAGAAATTCCACCAGGTTTTGCTATCTATTAGTAGCTTATTATGTAGAAATTGAAAAGTAGCACAAATGCATGAAGTGCTATATTGATAACATAGACTATTTATTCATAGGACATTTTGTACACTTAAAAAAAATGGAGATTTAGAATTGAATCTGAATTCTTTATAATAGCATTACAGGAGCTGTTTTTTGTTTTGTTTTCTTGTGTGGCCAAATGTTTCCTAAACCTTGTGGTCAAATATATTGTATTTGTTGCTTATTTTTCACAAATGAAACTCAGGTCTTTTATATATATATATATAATTATATAATGTATCATACTGTATTATATATTATCTAATATCTATTATATTATATATTTATATTACATATGTCATTACATACAATGAAGACACACAATATCTTCAATGTATAGAATGACATTAAAATCAGTTCTATTTTTCTGGAATTGAGCTGCATAAGTTGCTGGTATATTTTTGAGATTAGTTTTTTGTCAGTTGCTTCATTTGCTATTATTTTCTCCGACGCAGAAGGCTGTCTTTTCACCTTACTTATAGTTTCCTTTGTTGTGCAGAAACTTTTAATTTTAATTAGCTCCCATTTGTTTACTTTTGCTTTTATTTCCAGTATTCTGAGAGGTGGATAATAGAGGATCCTGCTGTGATTTATGTCAGAGAGTGCTTAAACGACCCAATCAAAAAAAGGGCCAAAGAACTAAATAGACATTTCTCCAAAGAAGACATACGGATGGCGAACAAATACACGAAAAGATGCTTAACATCACTCAATATCAGAGAAATGCAAATCAAAACCACAATGAGGTACCATTTCACACCAGTTAGAGTGGCAGAGATCCAAAAATTTACAAGCAATAAATACTGGAGAGGGTATGGAGGAAAGGGAACCCTCTTACACTGTTGGTGGGAATGCAAACTAGTACAGCCACTATGGAGAACAGTGTGGAGATTCCTTAAAAAATTGCAAATAGAACTACCTTATGATCCAGCAATCACACTGCTGGGCATACACACCGAGGAAACCAGAATTGAAAGAGACACATGTACCCCAATGTTCATCGCAGCACTGTTTATAATAGCCAGGACATGGAAACAACCTAGATGTCCATCAGCAGATGAATGGATAAGAAAGCTGTGGTACATATACACAATAGAGTATTACTCAGCCATTAAAAAGAATACATTTTAATCCATTCTAATGAGGTGGATGAAACTGGAGCCTATTATACAGAGTGAAGAAAGCCAGAAAGAAAAACACCAATACAGTATACTAATACATATATATGGAATTTAGAAAGATGATAATGATAACTGCATGTGAGACAGCAAAAGAGACACAGATGTTTAGAACGGACTTTTGGGCTGTGAGGGAGAGGGCGAGGGTGGGATGATTTGGGAGAATGGCATTGAAACATGTATACTATCATGTAAGAAACGAATCGCCAGTCTGTGTTCGATACAGGATATAGGATGCTTGGGGCTGGTGCACGGGGATGATCCAGAGAAATGATATGGGGTGGGAAGTGAGGGGGAGGGGTTCAGGATTGGGAACTCATGTACACCCATGGCTGATTCATGTCAATGTATGGCAAAAACCAATACAGTATTGTAAAGCAAAATAAAGTAAAAATAAAATTAAAAAAAAATAAAATCAGTTCTATTGCAGGAATAAAGGATCATTTCTCAAAGTAGTAAGTTTTTTAAAAATGTTAGTTAATTTCAGGAACTTGGTAATTCTAGTCCTCAAGGGTCTTGGTAGATTGACTCTGTCCTGTCAAAATCTTAAAAATTTCCACTTAAAGACAGAGTTGAAATTTCGTTGTATTTAGACATAAAAATAAGTTGCTAAAAGAGTTACTGTATTGAGAAATACGTTTTAAGTAAAATTTTATTCATGTTTTGACACAGACATCTTCATTTCCTTTTTCCTACATTTCTAAATACAAACTTGTTGGCTATCATCTTTTCTCAATAAAGTGTTGGATTTTTCTTGTCTACTGAACCTCTCATGCTGGGCTTAGACTTTGACATCTTTTTATCATTCCTGTAAGTTTCTCCTAAATAATTACTATTTACATACTTGTTACTCTTTCTTACCTCCCCTATTTTGACCAAACACTTGTCCTCTAGGGTTCTAACTCATATTATCTAATTGCTTTTATCAGCTCTGCCACTTGCAAATCTCATAGATATCTGATATTGAACATATTAAAAGTAAAATTAAAAATTCTCTTCTCACCAATAAATACTTCCCCATCCCACCCTCAATGTTCCAAATATCAATAAACAGTAGTGTTAGCTATCCATTTGATCAAACCAGAAAGCCAGTTGGTATTATTACTTCCAATATTATTTTTCAATCCAAATGCATATTCACATTACCATTAGATAAGAATTCTGATTGGGACATAAATATTGACTCTGTAATAAACATATTTTTTCTATTAGCTTGAGGCACTATAGTTATTCACCTTCAATAACCTCATAAATAATACTCTGCATCAATGAGGAGCACAAGAGTGATCTTCTTAAAACACAAGCCATGTAATACAGATTTTTCTCTGTTAATTTCTTTCATGGCATCTCACTACATTTAGGCTAATCCAAACCTCTCCTGGCCTACCTAGTCTCCCTCACATTTGATCCCTCCAGTGCTTCTTTCTGCTTCTTTCAGCATGCGTGCACAAACATGCACACACACACACACAAACACACATATAAACATACACACACATGATATAGTTTGTTTACTAATTCCACAAAATCACGTACACCCCATCTATAAAACAAGCTATTTCTGGAAAGCAAAGCACAAAAATATTATTTTTATTTTATTATTTTTTTTGCAGTTAAAAATATAATTGATACTTTGTACTTTTTTGCAAGATTCAAAAGGTATGTAGAAAATATGAATTAAAAAGTAATTCAAAGAAAACTAAAATGTATCATGCTATGTGAGTATTATTAAGACTTCTCTTTATCTGGTCAAAATCTTAATTTTAGGTAGAATGTGTAGTCCTCAAAAACTTATTTTGGGGTGGGGGGAGAAAAAAACTCATATCAGTGTTATTTTGGAGCATCTGTCTTTATTTGAAATCTTTTGCTAAGTTGAAGATCCTTAGTTCTAAATGGGATATGTGTTCTCCTTTGTGAGAAGAATTTCACAGGCTATATATGCTACACTTCTTTCCAGTAAACTTCTCTAACTGTGTTTAGGAAAGGAAGGTTACCACTATGCCAGCTGGAGAAAATGCCTTTAGTGGCATACTCTGTGGGCCACTGCCTAGAAATTACAGATGTTGTGGCCAAATTCTTTTTGTTAAATTTGTTACAATGCTTCCAACAGTCTAGTCACAATCTCATCCTACTTAGAAAGTTATGCTTTAAGGACAGGAATCCATCCCTAAAAGAAACTTTGTTCAACTAATATTTCCGAGCAATTTTGAAGTAGAAATGTATGACCAGATATGTCACCAGCAATATTTTATGTTGTTCTGCAATTGAATAAAGATATTGCTATCACCTAAACAGAAGAAAACCAAAGACCAATATTTCAGTTTATGCTATACTTACAGACCGTTGATTATCTTGACAATGAGACTAGAGAAACAGATTTTTTCAAAGCTTTAATGATGCTAAAACATAGGTCTATGAAAAGCATATCTAAACTTCTTATTGTTTCCTGACTGTGCCATATAATCACTTTATTTTTACAGAGAACTGAGTTAAAAAATAATAATGCTGTTACTTAAATGTAAGGCTGCAATTTTTCTTCTTGCAAAATCTTATAGTTTCTCTAAATCATTTTGTATTAAATTTTTCAGGCACTGTCTTATAATAACCAGCAATTTATTATAATCAACATTATCTTCATCACAAAATACTCATTGAAGAAAAGTGGTATAATTTTAATTGTATTAACTATTTAGTAATGTATACATCATAAACTACAAGCAAAATTATTAAGTTTATATAATGTTTACTTCTACAAGATTTCTATAAACTATGGATTATAAAGTACCCAAGAAATATTGAATTGAAAATTATTTCTGTACTAGAGCAGACATATTTAATTGCTGCTTATGTTTAGATATTTTAAAGTGTGTGGAATATAACTATTTAGGCTCTCAAAGCTAGAAATATATGAAAAGAAGAACAGAGTAACAGAAAAAATAAAAATCTGATTAGAGTCCTGAAACCCAAATAAGTATTTCTAATAACTGCTTTGCACTACTTCTGCTATAAGTAGTAATTTGTCATAGAAGCTTCCTCAGAACATACAATTAGCTATTTATGCAATGTCAATCACCTGACCCATAATGATATTCTACAAGATTGGCTAATCTACAAAAAGTAACTTTGTGATACTCTGACCTGAATTAAGCTATGCAGAATTGAGAATGTAACTTTCTGCACATCAAGCATTGCATAGAATCTCTTTCACATATATTGACGATCAGATGTGGGAAGAGCAATCACGTCTAAATTTAAAGACCACAAACAACATAAACACCAGTAAATTGCTATAGAAAGTATCCAATAAATTATTCTAAGAACTCAAAAGAAATTATGAACCATCAATGGTGAAGAAATTTCTGATTCAGAAGTCTCAGAAGGCAAGTCAAGGTACAATGCTCTCCAGATTGCCTAGTTTCTCCTCATAGACAAGCCTGAATGTTAGTACAGATTAAAGCAAAAGAAATTTGCATATTTATATGCTTACTGTATCTTTCTAAAAAGTTCTATTTCTTCACATTCTTTCCATATATCAGATTCAGATCTTTATTTATGGTTTATATTTTCTCCTTTTAACCATTACTTTGTACACTTTAAGCTTTCTATCTAATTCTGTAATCAGTCATTAATACCACTTCACACTCGTACTAACACATTTCAAAAGTCAAAGAACAAAAGTTGTATTGAGAACAACTAGGCTCTTTACAGAATCTTTGAGCCCAGAATTTAAGTTTGTTGCACTCATGGGGAAAAAAAAGAAAAAGGAAAAAAACAAAAACAGGGCCAGAAACAAACTGAAACAATTTTTTTTTCCTACCCTGTTTATTGGCAGATCTTATTCAGTTCACTGCCAAGACCTTGTTTCAACAAATTCTAGATTTTGATATATGTATGACATCTATAGTCAAATAATGCTCTTTTCCATTGTAGTTAAGACATTGTCTTAAAATATAAGAGTTTACAGCCAGCCTAATAGTGGAGATATTTTAGTAGTTGATAGAAAATAAAGCAAATTAAACTATCTAGTAAAGGAAGATTTCTTAGCAGTGAAGTGAAAGTCGCTCAGTCATGTCCAACACTTTGCGATCCCATGAACTATACAGTCCATGGAATTCTCTAGGCCAAAATACTGGAGTGGGTAGCCTTTCCCTTCTCTAGGGGATCTTACCAACCCAGGGGTTGAACCCAGGTCTCCCTCATTGCAGGCAGATTCTTTAACAGCTGAGACAAAAGGAAAGACCAAGAATACTGGAGTGAGTAGCCTATTCCTTCTCCAGGGGATCTTCCAGACCCAGGAATTGAATCCGGGTCTCCTGTTTTGCAGGCAGATTATTAGCTAACAAGCTATCAGGGAAGCTAGCACAATTTGAATTTAAAAGAGGAGAAAGTAAGAAATTAAAAGAAAGTTTATTCCAGAAACAGGGCTCACAGGGAAGGAGGATGTATGTTTAGTGGGATTCATTAAAGAGAAAAGTAGGGAGAGGTTCATGAGAGATCTATAAAGAGACACTCACTGTTAAACTAAACTGTTGAATATTAATTTAAAAATTATACAGAGACTTTGGAATATGTTGGGCAAGGATGTTTATATTACCTGTAGAGTTCACAAAATTCCTGGTTGGTGATATAGGAAATTTATTTCAGGTAAAGAAAAGGTATGAATAACAGAAGGGAAGCTGGTTCATAATAATCATGGACATAAAAAGGTTGGATTTAATAGACAGTAAAAAAGTAGACTCTGGTTGTTTTTTTCAACCTCATGGAGGTTCTTCCTGAAAAGCCTTGTGACTTCCTACCATTTTTTCCTAGGATGTATCTTTATTGTTTCCACTATTTAGGACTAAATGATGAAAGCTGCCTTCTAGAACAGTAATCATAGTTTTTGGGTTTTGTTTTGTTTTTTTGTTCTTTTTTTTTTTTTTTTACATATTTATATCACCATGTATAATTTGTACAGAAAACTTTCATTGGTAAATGCATTCACCCTAGATGTACTGACCATCTATGTAAGCAAAAGTTTGTAATTTGTGATGAATTTTAATATATATGTAAATAGAGAGAGAGAGAGCAATATTGGATAGGAAACTGGAATATTTGGTCCATGAATCAAAGAAAATTAGAGTGGTCAAACAGGAGATGGCAAGAGTGAACATCGACATTCTAGGAATCAGCTAACTAAAATGGACTGGAATGGGTGAATTTAACTCAAGAGGCACGAATCCCTTAGAAGAAATGGAGTAGCCATCATACTAAACAAGAAAGTCCAAAATGCATTACTTGGATGCAATCTCAAAAACAACAAAATGATCTCTGTTCATTTCCAAGGCAAACTATTCAATATCACAGTAACCCAAGTCTATGCCCCGACCAGTAACACTGAAGAAACTAAAGTTGAACAGTTCTATGAAGACCTACAAGACCTTTTAGAACTAACAGCAAAAAAAAAAAAAAAAAAAAAAAGATGTCCTTACATTATAGGGGACTAAAATGCAAAAGTAGGAAGTCAAGAAACACCTGGAGTAACAGGCAAATTTGGCCTTGGAGTACAGAATGAAGCAGGGTAAAGGCTAATAGAATTTTGACAAGAAAATGTGCTGGTCATAGCAAACACCCTCTTCCAATAACACAAGAGAAGACTCTACACATGGACATCACTGGATGGCCAAACTGAAATCAGATGATTATATTCTTTGCAGCCAAAGATGGAGAAACTCTATACAGTCAACAAAAACAAGACCGGGAGCTGACTGTGGCTTGAATCATGAACTCCTTATTGCCAGATTCAGACTTAAATTGAAGAAAGTGGGGAAAATCAAAAGACTGTTCAGGTATGACCTAAATCAAATCCCTTATGATTATACAGTGGAAATGAGAAATAGATCTAAGGGACTAGATCTGATAGGGTGCCTCATGAACTATGGACAGAGGTTTGTACACTATACAGGAGAAAGGGATCAAGACCATCCCAAAGAAAAAGAAATGCAAAAAAACAAAATGGGTGACTAAGGAGGCCTTAGAAATAGCTCTGAAAAGAAGAGAAGTGAAAAGCAAAGTAGAAAAGATATATCCATTTGAATGCAGAGTTTAAAAAATAGCAAGGAGAGATATGAAAGCCTTCCTCAGTGATCAGTGTAAAGAAATAGAGGAAAAGAACAGAATGGGACAGACTAGAGATCTCTTCAAGAAAATTAGAGACACCAAGGGAACATTTCATGGAAAGATGGGCTCGATAAAGGACAGAAATGGTATGGACCTAACAAGCAGAAGATATTAAGAAGAGGTGGCAAGAATACACAGAAGAACTGTACAAAAAAGAGCTTCACAACAAAGATAATCATGATGGTGTGATCACTCATCTAGAGCCAGGCATCCTGGAATGTGAAGTCAAGTGGGCCTTAGAAAGCATCACTACAAACAAAGCTAGTGGAGGTGATGGAATTCCAGTTGAGCTATTTGAAACGCTGGAAGATGATGCTGTGAAAGTGCTGCACTCAATATGCCAACAAATTTGGAAAACTCAGCAGTTGCCACAGGACTGGAAATGTTCACTTTTCATTCCAATCCTAAAGAAAGACAGTGTCAAAGAATGCTCAAGCCATTGCACAATTGCACTCATCTCACATGCTAACAAAGTAATGCTCAAAATTCTCCAAGCAAGGCTTTAGCCATATGTGAACTTCCAGATGCTCAAGCTGGTTTTAGAAAAAAACAGGAACTAGAGATCAAATTGCCAACATCCACTGGATTATTTAAAAAGCAACAGAGTTCTAGAATACATCTATTTCTGTTTTATTGACTATGCTAAATCACAGTAAACTATTGAAAATTCTAAAAGAAGCAGCAATACCAGATGACCTGACCTGCCTCTTGAGAAACATGTATGCAGGTCAGGAATCAACAGCTAGAACTAGACATGGAACAGACTGGTTCCAAATAGGAAACGGAGTACCTCAAGGCTGTATATTGTAACCCTGCTTGTTTAACTTATATGCAGAGTATATCATGAGAAACGCTAGGCTGGATGAAGCACAAGCTGGAATCAAGACTGCCGGGAGAAATATCAATAACCACAGATATGCAGATGACACCACCCTTATGGCAGAAAGTGAAGAAGAACTAAAGAGCGTCTTGATCTAAGTGAAAGAGGAGAGTGAAAACGTTGGCTTAAAGCTCAACATTCAGAAAATGAAGAGCATGCCATCTGGTCCCATCACTTCATGGCAAATAGATGTGGAAACAGTGGCTTACTTCATTCTGGGGCTCCAAAATCACTACAGATGGTGATTGCAGCCATGAAATTAAAAGACGCTTACTCCTTGGAGGGAAAGTTATGACCAACCTAGAGAGCATATTCAAAAGCAGAGACATTACTTTGCCAACAAAGGACTGTCTAGTCAAGGCTATGGTTTTTCCAGTGGTCATGTATGGATGTGAAAGTTGAACTGTGAAGAATGCTGAGCACTGAAGAACTGATGCTTTTGAACTGTGGTGTTGAGAAGACTCTTGATAGTCCCTTGGACTGCAAGGAGATCCAATCAGTCCTGGAGATCAGTCCTGAGTGTTCATTGGAAGGACTGATGTTGAAGCTGGAATTCCAATACTTTGGCCACCTGAAGCGAAGAGCTGACTCATTTGAGAAGACCCTGATGCTAGTAAAGATTGAGGGCAAGAGGAGAATGGGATGCCTGAGGATAAGATGGTTGGATGGCATCACTGACTCAATGGACATAAGTTTGGGTAGGCTCTGGGAGTTAGTGATGGACAGGGAGCCCTGGCATGGAGCAGTCCTTGGCATCACAGAGTCAGACACGACTGAGCGACTGAACTGAACTGATACCATGTCAGTTTTACCCATTTATGTGTTGCTACACATTTAGATTTCTTCTGTATCTTCAGTTCAGTTCAGTTCAGTTCAGTCGCTCAGTTGTGTCCAACTCTTTGTGACCCCATGAATCACAGCATGCCAGGCCTCCCTGTCCATCACCAACTCCTGGAGTTCACTCAGATTCATGTCCATCAAATCAGTAATGCCATCCAGCCATCTCATCCTCTGTCATCCCCTTCTCCTCCTGCTGGGAGTCAGCGTGAGGAACTCCGCCCATGGCAAAGGTCATGAGGAAGGAGGCTTGGCATACACAAAGGCGTAATCAAGCCTCAGGAAACCCCCTGTTCCCGAGCATCTACCCCCAAAACCAGAGTCTGTTTTATGCTCTCACCTACACCTCTGACTTTACGGGAGGGTTCTCCCCCATCACCATTTCTCTCGGAGAAGGAGTCAACCTGCAGCTCCAGGTCAATAAAAATTTCTGGGCATGACAAGAGTGTTTCAACTTACAAACTCCTCTGAAGGTTATCTAGCCTGCCTGTATACGTTCGTTCGGCACATGTGATTGTTTACAGCCTCCTGACTGTGAGAGGCATGAGATGTTTTAGACTTACTAAAGGCAAACTCGTTTGGGAAGTTAGAAATTATAAGTATAGTGGGTTGGTTAGGAATTATATTGGTGAAGGGTTTTTCATTTGTTGTGACAATAATTGCTGCTAATTCCCTGCCCTGGGTGGGACAGGGGTGTCTCAGATCACACCTCTCTGCCACAGACTAGCTTGTGTGACAGGATTATCCATACTCCTGCCACTACCCACATTATTGTTTACTACCTCTCAACCATAAACAGCACAGAGAGTTTGGAGTATTTTGAAAGTCTTAATTAGCATAGGGCTTTTCTCATTGTTGAGTCAATGATTGCTGCCAGGCCTCCATATCCTCAGGCACCTGGGAATATTTTAATCAACATACTTGGAATATAGAAAAAGAAATATAGTTTTTAAGGTTAGCAATACTAGACTTTTTGAGTTAATGAACTTTCTCTTTTGTAATAGATCACTGTACTTTGTTATAAATCACTTGTCCTTGCTATGTGAAAATGTAACATCATTATCTTAAGACTAAATGGATCTTTAGGGGAACATTGGTGAAAGGATTTTCATTTGTTGGGCTGATGTTTTCTACTAAATCTCCATATTCCCTGCTCTTATAATGAATATAACTAACATATAGGAGAAATAAGTATTAACATTTAAGATTAATCATGTTAACCTTTGGTTAAATAAATTCCTTTCTTGATTGTAACTCACTACACCCTCACCCTATAGGAATGCAACTTTATTTGGAGGGTGGTGCCTGGTTTAAGAAAAAACACCCTTGGAAAAAATAAGTTTTTGGGTTATCAGAAAGAAAGAGTCATAAATGTCAGCAGGCCTTATGGCCAGAAGATGATGCAAAACCGCTAAGATCTTTTTTTATGTAAAGCACCTGATTTTGATAAAGGTCAGGACTGCTGACCCCCGTGTGACTCTGTATTCATCCCTATGCGTAACAAAAGGTATATAAGCAAACCTAAAAAATAAAGAAATGAGATCCATTTCTGGAAAGACTGATTCCGGCATGTCGCTTCTTTCTTGCTCTCCATTTTCCTGGCTGAATTCCCATCTGGAGTGTGGGTGCTTGCCATGTCTACTAACTTGCCCCTGTTTTTAAGTTCCGCACTAAAAGGAGCCCAAGGAGGGGCACCTTCCGATATTCAAGTGGCACCAGTGGCCCAATGTAGATGGTGCAAGTTCTTTGTCTTGCAATTTTATTGGTATCCCACGTAAACCAAGTTATTCAGCCTCTTTTTCTCTCCTACTATCTTCTGGCTGAATTTCCATTTGGTGCATGGGTACTCACCAAGCCTGGTAATTTTGCCTGGGCTTCTAGGATTGGACAGGGGGGGCTCAGCACCTCCTCTCCTTTGGGAGAACGGAAAGACGCCTGCAGCCTATGTAGGTGGTGATTGGTATTCCATGTAAACCAAGTTATTCAGCCTCTTTTTCTCTGCTAATTTTCTAATTCCTCTCTATCTGTAATTAAATAAGTTATTTCCAAGGACGCCAACTCCATCCCCACCCTCGAATCACCCTGGATCCACCAGGGCTGGACCGCGGCATCCTCCTGCCCCCAATCTCTCCCAGCATCAGAATCTTTTCCAATGACTCAACTCTTTGCATGAGGTGGCCAAAGTACTGGTGCTTCCGCTTTAGCATAATTCCTTCCAAAGAAATCCCAGGGCTGATCTTCAGAATGGACTAGTTGGGTCTCCTTTCAGTCCAAGGGACTCTCAAGAGTCTTCTCCAACACCACAGTTCAAAAGCATCAATTCTTTAGCACTCAGCTTTCTTCACAGTCCAACTCTCACATCCATACATGACCACAGGAAAAGCTATAGTCTTGACTAGATGGACCTTAGTCGGCAAAGTCATGTCTCTGCTTTTGAATATACTATCTAGGTTGGTCATAACTTTTCTTCCAAAAAGTAAGTGTCTTTTAATTTCATGACTTCAGTCACCATCTGCAGTGATTTTGGAGCCCAAAAATTAAGTCTGACATTGTTTCCCCATCTATTTCCCACTAAGTGATGGGACCAGAGGCCATGATCTTCATTTTCTGAATGTTGAGCTTTACGTCAACTTTTTCACTCTCCACTTTCACTTTTATCAAGAGACTTTTTAGTTCCTCTTCACTTTCTGCCATAAGGGTGGTGTCATCTGCATATCTGAGGTTATTGATATTTCTCCTGACAATCTTGATTCCAGCTTGTGCTACTTCCAGCCCAACATTTCTCATGATGTGCTCTGCATATAAGTTAAATAAGCAGGGTCACAATATACAGCCTTGACATATTCCTTTTCCTTTTTGGAACCAGTCTGTTGTTCCATGCCCAGTTCTAACTGTTGCTTCCTGACCTGCGTATAGGTTTCTCAAGAGGCAGGTCAGGTGGTCTGGTATTCCCATCTCTTTCAGAATTTTCCACAGTTTATTGTGATCATATTGCAATTAATGCTACTATGAATGCTAAAGTGTATTTATCTGTTCAAAACTGTCTTTTCATTTTCTTCACCTATATACAAATGAGTTGAATCACTGGATCATATAGTAGTGTAAGTTTTAGTTTATTGAAGCTATGGCATGCTGTTTTTCATAATGAATGCATCAATTTACGTTCCTACCAACAATGTACCATATTCTTGTCAATATTTGTTATTTACATGTATCTGTTGATTATCTGTAGGTCTTTTCCATATAAAGTTTATATAAATCCTCTGCCCATTTTAAAATGGAATATTTTTTTGTTTATTTGACATGATTTGCATGAGTTCTTTATATACTTTAAATATTGATGCCTTACAAGTCATATATTTTGCAAGTATTGTCTTATATTCAGTAAGTTGTCTTGTCATCTATGGTTTCTTTGCTATTCAGAGCTTTTAAATTTGTGCAATTTTGCTTTTGTTTCCTTTGTCTGAGAGGACAGATCCAAGAAAAAGATTTTCTAGATCTAGTATTCTGCATATGTTTTCTTCTAGAAGTTTTATGGTTTAAATTCTTATGTTTAGGACTTTAATCCATTTTAAGTTCATTTTTGTGTAGTTTAGGAAGAAGTGTTCTATTTTTATTATTTTATATGTGGCTGTTTAGCTTTCTAGTAGCATTTATTGAAGAGACTGTATTTTCCCCATTGTATATTCTTAGCTCCATTGTCATAGATTTATTACCCACAGGCAATTTGGTTTATTTGTGGGATCTCTATTGTATTCCATGATCTATGTGCCAGGTTTTGTTTGCTGGTGTGTGTGTGTGTGTGTGTGTGTGTGTGCCAGTGCCGTAGTGTTTTATTTACCTTAGTTTTATAAAATGACTGATATCAGGGAGCCTAATATCTCTGATTCTGTTCATTTTTCTCAAGATTGCTTTGGCTATTCAGAGTCATTGTGGTTAACTTTACCTTTTAGGATTATCTGTTCACTTTCTATGAAAAATACCATGGGTATTTTGATAGGGATTGCATTAAAATCTGTAGATTGCTTTGGGTAGTGTGAACATTTTAATAATACTAATTATTTCTATACACACAGGACATCTTTCCATTTTTTAACATTATAATCAATTTCCTTCATCAGTGTTCTATAGTTTTCAGAGTATAAATCTTTATCCTCCTTGATTAAGTTTATTCCTAGTTACTTTTTTTCTTTTTGATGTGATTCTAAGTGGCGTTGTTTTCTTATTTATCTTTTTAGTATTTCATTATGCACTTGGATAAAGACTGGTTGAATTCCAGACATTCAGGCAGCAGCTTTTGAAGTTTTCACATAAGCCACCTTCAAGGAAAGATTGGGAGGTGAGTGTTTTCTCTCTTCCCTCTGCACTGATCCCTTGGGGATAGCCACAGGTAGTCTTTATGTTCCATTTAAGAACCATTCCGTTGTTTGCTGTGGTCTTGTGGGTTTCATGGTAAAAGTCCCATTATTTTTTAGAACTAGTACTTTTGGGGCCCTTCCCTCAGATGGAGTCTTAAGTGTCGGGGTGCTAGATGACAATAAAAATCGTTCACTCCTCAGGCAGAAGGCTGGAGTATGAATGCCTTCCAAATTAAATGTTGCTGTTCCAGACATGGGGGATAGTCTTTATGGTAAGAGTATGTCTCAGGCTTTCCTATCCTTGATATGCTTATTATCCCATTAGCCTGAGGTATAGGAGTCACTTAGCTGGTTGCTGAATTTCTTTCAGGGGATTAGTCTATTTATAGCTGTAGATTTAATGTGTCTTTGGAAGGCAGTGAGTTTGGGAGCTTCCTACATCACTATTTTGTACTGGGACACTACTATAGCATTTTCTGTTAACTTTTTACTCTCTCTTTTTCTGACATCTTTTGAAAAATTTGAACAGTTTTTTCATGTTTGATGTTAGTTTGCATGTTTGTTTATTCTTTTTTTTTAACTATATAAACACATGTGATGTTTTCAGTGCTTCTTCTGAGTATTGCTATATGGATGCTTCACATTTCTTAGTCTACATAGAAACCTTACCATCATTTAGATGTTTATCCTCCTCCTCAATGCGACAGGTATCTATATATTAATTCTTTATCTATTAGGTATCCCATTAGATAATTTTAAATTGTTCTTTCAATTTTCATACCTTTATTAAAGTGGAGAGGAATAGTTTATTATACTTGCTTATGTATTTACTGCCACTATTGATCTCTCTTCATTCTGTATATTCTCATCTTTCTTTCATATTATTTCCATTCTGTTCTTTGACGCTTTTTTTTAAACATAATTTTTATGGAGATGTTTTCTTAGCAAAGAACTATTAGCTTTACTTAATCTTAGAATTGTCTTTATTTCATTTATTTTCATGAGATACTTAGAATGTTTCTAGTTTTACAGAATATAAGTTTTTTAGCACCTAAAAAATTTCTGTGCCATTTCAGTACCATAATTTCTAATGAGAAATCTGCAAACATTCTTATTGCTGTTCTCTTATACGTTACCCTTTTCTTTTTTTTTTTCACTTTTAAGAGTTATTCCCTGACTTTCATTTTTGGCAGTTTGCTTATGATGTGTTTGAGCACTAGTATTTGTATTTACCTGCCTTGCTAGGGGCTTTCTGAGTGTTTTGAATTGTATATCTGTCACAAAAGTTCAGAAGTTTTTAGTTATAATTTCATTAAATGTCTTCTTTTCAGCCCCACAAACTTTCTTTTTTACTTTCTTAGAGTCTTGGGAAACAAATGGAAGAATTTCTTATCATCCAATAGGCCTCTGAAGCTCAGTTCAATTTTTTAATTAATTAATTAGTTAATTAATTTATTTATTTTTTGCATAGAATGAATGTTTTCTATTTCTTTGCCTTTGGATTTACTTCAAGGCTATGGTTTTTCCTGTGGTCATGTATGGATGTGAGAGTTGGACTGTGAAGAAGACTGAGAGCTGAAGAATTGATGCTTTTGAACTGTGGTGTTGGAGAAGACTCTTGAGAGTCCCTTGGACTGCAAAGAGATCCAACCAGTCCATTCTGAAGGAGATCAGCCCTGGGATTTCTTTGTAAAGAATGGTGCTAAAGCTGAAACTCCAGTACTTTGGCCACCTCATGCAAAGACTTGACTCATTGGAAAAGACTTTGATGTTGGGAGGGATTGGGGGCAGCAGAAGAAGGGGACGACCGAGGATGAGATGGCTGGATGGCATCACAGGCTCGATGGACGTGAATCTGAGTGAACTCCCAGAGTTGATGATGGACAGGGAGGCCTGGCATGCTGCAATTCATGGGGTCGCAAAAAGTCAGACACAACTGAGCGACTGAACTGAACTGAACTGAACTCTTCTGTCATATTCATTGGACCAATCTACCTGAGGGTTTCTATTTATATAAAAAATGTAGTTACTGTATTTCAGTTCTAGAATATCCAGTTGACACATTTGTATGCTTTATATATATTTTTTATTTTTTTCAAGAATATTCGTGACTCCTTTAAAAAATATCTTCTTTAATATCTTTGTCATTTAAAGTTTGTGTCATCTCAGGTATGATATCTGTTGATTTTCTTTTCCCATGTAATATTACATGCTTCCTGTTCTTTATATGCAGATTAATTTTAAATTATAGCATGGACTTTTTGAAAGTTGCATTATGAGAATCCAGACTTTATTTAAATCCTTGAAATGTATCTTTTTCTGTTTGTTTTAGTTGACAAACGACATGGTAAATTTCAGACTCTCACTTTCAACTACTTTCTGTAGGCTCTAATTCTAATATCAGTCCAGTTTTCAAAGATTTTCTTAAATCTATCCCATTAATTCGTCACCTGGCATTCAGTGTGGAGTGCTTAGGTGGTGGTCTACATTTATTTACCCAGATATTCTTATTGTGGGATAATCAACAGAGGTGCCACTCAAAGGTGAGTTCATCAATTCTAAAACATAACCTTGGATTCACTCACTTGAGCTCTGGTATCTACATGAATTTTCTGGGTTTTATGAACTAAATTGCATGCTCTCACAAATTCATATGTTGAAGCCTTCACTCCCATTGTGGCTATATTTGGAGGCAGAGTTGATTTCCTGTTCTTCGAGCCAAAATCAGAGAGCTTTATTTAGAGTTCTCTCTGTGCCCTAGTGTCCAATTCCAGATATTGTGTCTGCCTAGGGTATGCTAGAGGAGAAACAACATGTAACAAAACAAAATACCCAAAAAGCAAAAAAAGGAAAACCATCAGTTTGGGGACATGGAAATTTTGTTTTTATTCATTCTCAATCTACCTATTATTTTCTTTGGAGAGCCTCAAAAAGTTACCCCCATATTAACTGCAGTTAATAATTTGAGTATTTTTATAAATAATTCTGAATCAAAATTAGAATACAGCATTTTTATAGGAATATGGTATATGGACTCGGTTCCAGAGAGTATGTTTTAATGTGAGTGATAATAGAGTCTTCTTGCATTTTTATATAGAGCATTTGTATGTGAAATAAGTACATAGTCAAAGCAGCATATACTCAAAACAATAAGGCAGGAGCCTTAAAAGAAAGAAAATTTGCTAATATTTTACAGATTGAAAAGAATAATGATCATGAAAAAGAAACCTTAGATTTTTATCTTCTGTATGAGAAGATTTAACTAATGGTCCTCAAGTTTTAGGTTTAGTTAAATCTGTTGTCTTGTAACTCTGTGTTTGGTTGGCTCTCTGGTAATCATTTTTTCCAAATATGACTTAACAAGATTGCCTATGTCCTCTGGAGTAGATGGCCATAATTATTTATTTTAATAGAGTTGTAGTAGACAGCAGGTTTTTAAACTTTTGTTCAATATGAGTTTGAGCTAAAATGTGAGAAAATTCATGTTACATTGAGATATTTATGAATAGATTTTCTTCACAATCAATTAGGATTTTAATTGAATCGCCAGTCTATGTCTGACGCAGGGTGCAGCATGCTTGGGGCTGGTGCATGGGGATGACCCAGAGAGATGTTGTGGGGAGGGAGGTGGGAGAGGGGTTCATGTTTGGGAACGCATGTAAGAATTAAAGATTTTAAAATTTAAAAAATTAAAAAATAAAAAAATTAAAAAAATAAAATTGCACTTGGATATGTTTCTACTTTGCACTCTACTCAGATAATAAAATTTTATAATGGGTTTTATTTCTGAAATGACTTTAATTATATTCATATGTACTTATATATCAAATATTTTTCATAAACTTTTTGTATAGTATAATTCACTGCTTTTGAAATGTTCTCAAAAATAGCATTGATCTAAAACTGTTAAAATTTAACTTCGTTCTCTGGTTAAAAAAGGATATTGTTTTGTCTTTAAGGATGTTCAATTATTCTCTGATAATCCCTGGCAATTTCCACAAACATGTTCCTTGTTATTAACAAAGAGCTGTCAAATCTTTAAAATCTGCAATAGCTAAGTGGATGTCTTATTCTAGTATAAGGACATCAAATCATGGTATGACCAAAATTATTAAAATTGGGTAGATAGCATTTCAATTTTCACAAAGCTTTCAGCCTATTGTTATCTTTGCTTTTACCAATTTAAATGCATTAACTTCGAAGCTGGTTTTAAATTGAACATTTAAATTAATGCATTGTCAATTTGTTGTTAAGTTAAAGGAAAAAATTAAATTATAAGCATGGATGTAGAGAAATAATGATGCAGTCTTGATTTGCTATTTTAATCCCAATATACTCTGCCATTATCCATGTTGCTATTATCATGTAAACCTAACGACATCTGAAAGCAGTATTGGCAAAGCAATATGTTCTTTTTAAAAGCTAGAGTGAATTGTTGCTCAAAAACAATGTTATTGTGTATGACTGACTTGGTATGCACCTAGTACCTCTGATCACCGTATCTAAAAGAAAAAAAATGAAGGAAACATAATTATGTTAATTAGCAGCAAGCCCATGCCAAAGTAGTTTTCTCTTAGTCAACTTTCCCTTAAATGAAATATGGAGTAAATTGTTGGCAGAATATTTAAACATGAAATGAGTTGCAAGAAATTGGTTCCTCAATGACTCTTTTTCTTTCTGAGTGGAATTTAAATGATATACAAACAATATAGCACAAGCCTAGTTTCCTCCTTCTTGGGGGTTAGGTATCTTTAGGCTAGGAATCAATAATGATCACCATTTCACTCTCTCTTTCTCTCTCACACTTTTTTTTTTCTTTCCTCTAGTCCTACTCCTTATCCTTGATAGCTGGAGTTAAGGGAACACAGTGTACTCTAAATGTCCTTACTGCTAAGTTGTTTCAGTAGTGTCCGACTCTGTGCGACCCCATAGACGGCAGCCCACCAGGCTCCCCCAACCCTGGGATTCTCTAGGCAAGAATACTGGAGTGGGTTGCCATTTCCTTCTCCAATGCATGGAAGTGAAAAGTCAAATGAAGTCGCTCAGTCATGTCCAGCTCTTAGCGACCCCATGGACTGCAGCCCACCAGACTCCTCCATCCATGGGATTTTCCAGGCAAGCGTACTAGAGTGGGGTGTGCAATTCCTAAACTGAAATAGATATGCTTAGGAAAGTACACACATACATAGTTTGATATAATGAAGCTGTTGGGTTTAGCATAGTGAAATATTTCACTTATTGACCAAGAATAATGGACAGATACATACAGACCAATGTGTGTGTTTTGTGTGTGTGTGTTTTGTGTGTGTGTGTTAGTCATTTAGTCATGTCTGACTCCTTGAGATCTCATGGCCTATAGCCCGCCAGCATCCTCTGTCCATGGAGAGTCTCCAGGCAGGAATACTGGAGTGGGTTGCCATTTCTTGCTTCAATACAGACCAATAGCTAGTACTTTAATTCTTCATTACTAAAGAATACTTCATTAGTATCATCTAGGTATTACCTTGTCTGTAAGGGAAACTTTAATTATGAAAAAAAAAAAAATGTTCTACCAGCAATCCTTTGGCCACATTGTGCTTTGGTCTCCTCAATAATTTGACCACCTGATGTGAAGAATTGACTTATTGGAAAAGACCCTGATCCTGGGAAAGACTGAAGGCAGGAGAAGGGGATGACAGAGGATGAGATGGTTGGATGGCTCACTGACTTGATGGAGATGAGTTTGAGCAAGCTCTGGGAGTTGGTGATGGACAGGGAAGCCTGGCATTCTGCAGTCCATGGGCTTGCAAAGAGTTACACACTACTGAGCAAATAGACTGGCTGAGCAATCCTTAGACCAAAAAATATCCCGATAGCATCTTTCTTTTTGTTTTGGTTCACCTGTATTTTTTTTTATTTTTTAATATAAATTTCTTTATTTTAATTGGAGGCTAATTACTTTAAAATATTGTATTGATTTTTCCATACATCAACATGAATCTGCCACAGGTATACACGTGTTCTCCATCCTGAAACCCCCTCCCTCCTCTCTCCCTGTACCATCCCTCTGGGTCATCTCAGTGCACCAACCCCAAGCATCCATTATCATGCATCGTCAGTCCAGGTTCAATAGCATCATTTTGAAAATGCATACTCCTATATATTCATATGAACTTTGAATTTTATTTCATTGGTATATTGGTGGATGTATAGTAAAATGTATAGGCCTCTGATGAACACATTAGATCTGTGTAGTCTTCCTGAAGAAAACAGGGTTGTGGGGCAACAGCTCTTCTCTCATAATGAATAGCATTTAGAAAAGAGAACTCCATTAATTTTCATTTATTTCCTAAAATAAATCAATGAATTCCCTTTAATTACTCTTTTTCCTTTGAAAACTATTCTTTCTTTTGTTTGTAAACATCAGTTTTTCTCTTCAGTTACATCTTTTTTTTTAATTTTTATTTTTTAATTTTAAAATCTTTAATTCTTACATGTGTTCCCAAACATGACCCCCCCTCCCACCTCCCTCCCCACAACATCTCTCTGGGTCATCCCCATGCACCAGCCCCAAGCATGCTGCACCCTACGTCAGACATGGACTGGCGATTCAATTCTTACATGATAGTATACATGTTAGAATTCCCATTCTCCCAAATCATCCCACCCTCTCCCTCTCCCTCTGAGACCAAAAGTCCGTTATACACATCTGTGTCTTTTTTCCTGTCTTGCATACACGGTCGTCATTGCCATCTTCCTAAATTCCATATATATGTGTTAGTATACTGTATTGGTGTTTTTCTTTCTGGCTTACTTCACTCTGTATAATTGGCTCCAGTTTCATCCATCTCATCAGAACTGATTCAAATGAATACTTTTTAACGGCTGAGTAATACTCCATTGTGTATATGTACCACTGCTTTCTTATCCATTCATCTGCTGATGGACATCTAGGTTGTTTCCATGTCCTGGCTATTATAAACAGTGCTGCGATGAACATTGGGGTACATGTGTCTCTTTCAATTCTGGTTTCCTCGGTGTGTATGCCCAGCAGTGCGATTGCTGGGTCATAGGGTAGTTCTATTTGCAATTTTTTAAGGAATCTCCACACTGTTCTCCATAGTGGCTGTACTAGTTTGCATTCCCACCAACAGTGTAGGAGGGTTCCCTTTTCTCCACACCCTCTCCAGCATTTATTGCTTGCAGATTTTTGGATCACAGCCATTCTGACTGGTGTGAAGTGGTACCTCATTGTGGTTTTGATTTGCATTTCTCTAATAATGAGTGATGTTGAGCATCTTTTCATGTGTTTCTTAGCCATCCGTATGTCTTCTTTGGAGAAATGTCTATTTAGTTCTTTGGCCCATTTTTTGATTGGGTCGTTTATTTTTCTGGAATTGAGCTGCATAAGTTGCTTGTATATTTTTGAGATTAGTTGTTTGTCAGTTGCTTCATTTGCTATAACTTTCTCCCATTCAGAAGGCTATCTTTTCACCTTGCTTATATTTTCCTTTGTTGTGCCGAAGCTTTTAATTTTAATTAGATCCCATTTGTTTATTTTTGATTTTATTTCCAGAATTCTGGGAGGTGGATCATAGAGGATCCTGCTGTGATTTATGTCTGAGAGTGTTTTGCCTATATTCTCCTCTAGGAGTTTTATAGTTTCTGATCTTACATTTAGATCTTTAATCCATTTTGAGTTTATTTTTGTGTACGGTGTTAGAAAGTGATCTAGTTTCACTCTTTTACAAGTGGTTGACCAGTTTTCCCAGCACCATTTGTTAAAGAGATTGTCTTTACTCCATTGTATATTCTTGCCTCCTTTGTCAAAGATAAGGTGTCCATATGTGTGTGGATTTATCTCTGGGCTTTCTATTTTGTTCCATTGATCTATGTGTCTGTCTTTGTGCCAGTACCATACTGTCTTGATGACTGTGGCTTGTAGTAGAGCCTGAAGTCAGGCAAGTTGATTCCTCCAGTTCCATTCTTCTCTCTCAAGATTGCTTTGGCTATTCGAGGTTTTTTTGTATTTCCATACAAATCTTGAAATTATTTGTTCTAGTTCTGTGAAAAATGTGGCTGGTAGCTTGACAGGGATTGCATTGAATTTGTAAATTGCTTTGGGTAGTACACTCATTTTCACTATATTGATTCTTGCAATCCATGAACATGGTATATTTCTCCATCTATTAGTGTCCTCTTTGATTTCTTTCATCAGTGTTTTATAGTTTTCTATATATAGGTCTTTAGTTTCTTTAGGTAGATATATTCCTAAGTATTTTATTCTTTTCGTTGCAATGGTGAATGGAACATCTTTAAACTCTTTAAGCGATGTGAGGATATTTAGAATGGATTTCTAATGTTATATCTTGGTTGATATGATGGACCATTCTGCATTTTCTTCTAAACTTTATTGAAATTTGTTTTCAATGTGCCTCATCTTTTTTCCTGTATTTTAAGAAATGCATCACATTCTTTCTGTGCATGATTTTTTTTTTTTTTTTTAAGTTCAGTTTGGTCTCTCAGTCATGCCCAACTCTTTGTGACCCCATGGACTATAGCACACTGGGACTCCCTGTCTACTACCATCTCCCAGAGTCTACCTAAACTCATGTCTATTGAGACAATGATGCCATCCAACGATCTCATCCTCTGTCATCACCTTCTCCTCTTGCCTTCAACCGTTCCCAGCATCAGGGTTTTTTCAAATGAGTTAGCTCTTCACATCAGATGGCCAAAGTATTGAAGTTCCAGCTTCAACATCAGTCCTTCCAATGAACACTCAGGACTGATCTCCTTTAGGATGGACTGGTTAGATCTCCATGTAGTCCAAGGGACTCTCAAGAGTCTTCTCAACACCACATTTCAAAAGAATGGATTCTTCAGTGATCAGCTTTCTTTACAGTACAACTCTCACATCCTTACATGACTGCTGGAAAAATCATAGCCTTCACTAGACGGACTTCTGTTGGCAAAGTAATGTCTCTGCTTTTTTATTTTGTTTTGTTTGTTTTGTTTTTTTTTAAAAAATTTTTATTTTTACTTTATTTTGCTTTACAATACTGTATTGGTTTTGCCATACATTGACATGAATCAGCCATGAGTGTACATGAGTTCCCAATCCTGAACCCACCTCCCACTTCCCACCCCATATCATCTCTCTGGATCATCCCCATGCACCAGCCACAAGCATCCTGTATCCTGTATTGAACATAGACTGGCGATTCGTTTCTTACATGATAGTATACATGTTTCAATGCCATTCTCCCAAATCATTCCACCCTCTCCCTCTCCCACAGAGTCCAAAAGTCTGTTCTAAACATCTTTGTCTTTTTTGCTGTCTCTGCTTTTCAATATGCTGCCTAGGTTGCTAATAGCTTTCCTCCCAAGGAGTAAGCGTCTTTTAATTTCATGGCTGCAGTCACCAACTGCCATGATTTTGAAGCTCCCCAAAATAAAGTCAATCATTGTTTCCACTATTTCCCCATCTATTTGCCATGAAGTGATGGGACCAGATGCCATGATCTTCATTTTCTGAATGTTGAGATTTAATCCAACTTTTCGCCCTCCTCTTTCACTTCATCAGGAGGCTCTTTAGTTCTTCACTTTCTGCCATAAGAGTGGTATCATCTTCATATCTGAGGTTATTGATATTTCTCCTGGCAATCCTGATTCCAGCCTGTGCTTCCTCCAGCCCAGTGTTTCTCATGATGTACTCTACATAGAAGTTAAATAAGCAGAGTGACAATATACAGCCCTGATGTACTCCTTTTCCTATTTGAAACCAGTCTGTTGTTCCATGTCCAGTTCTAGCTGTTGATTCCTGACCTGCATACAGGTTTCTCAAGAGGCAAGTCAGGTGGTCTGGTATTCCCATTTCTTGAAGAATTTTCCAGTTTATTGTGATCCACACAGTCAAAGGCTTTGGCATTGTCAATAAAACAGAAATAAATGTTTTTATTGGAACTCTGTTGCTTTTTTGATGATCCAGCGGATGTTGGCAATTTGATCTCTGGTTCCCCTGCCTTTTCTAAAACCAGCTTGAACATCTGGAAGTTCATGGTTCACCTATTGCCAAAGCCTGGCTTGGAGAATTTTGACCACTACTTTGCTAGCATGTGAGATGAGTGCAATTGTCCAGTAGCTTGAGCATTCTTTGGCATTGCCTTTCTTTGGGATTGGGAATGAAAACTGACCTTTTCCAGTCCTGTGGCTACTGTTGCATTTTGCAAATTTGCTGACTGTTGTGTTTTGCAAATTTGCTGACCTATTGAGTGTGGCACTTTCACAGCATCATCTTTTAGGATTTGAAATAACTCAACTGGAATTCCATCACCTCCAATAGCTTTGTTCTTAGTGATGCTTTCTAAGGCCCACTTGACTTCACATTCCAGGATGTCTGGCTCTAGGTGAATGATCACACTATCATGATTATCTGGGTTGTGAAAATCTTTTTGGTACAATTCTTTTGTGGATTCTTGCCAACTCTTCTTAATATTCTGCTTCTTTCAGGTCCATACCATTCCTGCCCTTTATTGAGCCCATCTTTGCTTGAAATGTTCCCTTGGTATATCTGATTATTTTGAAGAGATCTCTAGTCTTTCTCATCCTATTGTTTTCATATATATATATATATATATATATATATATATATATATATAATCCCCTGGTGGGTCAGCAGTAAAAATCTGCCTATAATACAGGAGACATGGGTTAAAACCTTGGGTAGGGATGATCCCCTGGAAAATAAAATGGCAACCCACTCCAGTGTTCTTGCCTGGGAAAACCCATGGAGAGAGGAGCATGTAGGACTATGGTCCATTGTGTTGCAAAATGGTCGACTATGACTTAGCAACTAAACAACAGCAACTGCATGTGCGTGTTTGTGTGTGTGTGCATACACAATGGAATGTATCACCTTTATCATCCATAAAGATAGTGAAATTTTGCCATTTACAACAACCTGGATGGACTTGGAGGGTATTCTCCTTAGTGAAATAAGTCAGAGAAAAACAAAAATGGTATGTGATCACTTACTGTTACTATTTAGTCACTAAGTCATATCCCATTATTTTGTGACCCTATGGACTATAGTCCACCAGGCTCCTCTCCATGTGATTTCCCAAGCATGAATACTGGAGTGAGTTGTCATTCCCTTTTCCAGGGATTCTTCCCAACCGAGAGATAGAACCCATGTCTCTCGTATTGGCAGGTGAATTCTTTACCACTTAAATAACCAGAAAATATTGTCATCACTTATATGTGGAATTGAAATTATTTGCAAGTAGATCCAACCAGTCCATTGTAAATGAGATCAGCCCTGGGTGTTCTTTGAAACGAATGATGCTAAAGCTGAAACTCCAATACTTTGGCCACCTCTTGTGAAGAGTTGATTCATTGGAAAAGACTCTGATGCTGGGAGGGATTGGGGGCAGGAGGAAAAGGGGATGACAGAGGATGAGATGGCTGGATGGCATCACCGACTAGATGGACGTGATTTTGAGTGAAATCCAGGTGATGGTGATGGACAGCGAGGCCTGGCATGCTACAGTTCATGGGGTCGCAAAGAGTCGGACACGAATGAGTGACTGAACTGAACTGAAAGAAATGAATATGACATAGCTGAAATAGACTAGCAGATATAGAGAAAAAACTAGTGATTACTGGTGGGTACTGGGAAGGAGGAAGGGGAAATATAGGGATAGAGGATAAAAACTACAAACTATGAATAAAATAAATAAGCTACAAAGATTTATTATATGCACAAAAATATAGTATAATAACTTTAAATGGAATATAATCTATAAAATATTGAATCACTATGTTGTTCACTTGAAACTAATATAATATTGTAAATTAACTATCCTTAAATTTAAGAAACTTGAAAAGAAACCATTTTAATAAGCAAATAAAATACTGGAAATACAAACTGATGGCAAGTATACTAAGCAGTTGTATCTCTTTCACAATTCTTGTGTAAATGCAAAATGTTACATACATTCTAGGAAGAAGCTTTGTAGTTTTTCATAAAGTTGTCCATGTATTTCCATTGTCTGAGTAATTCTGCTCCTATGTTCTTACCCTAAAGAATTGTAATTTTACATTTACACACAAACCTATATGCAAATATTTGTAGTACCTCTATTCATAATACAGTGAAACCCTTACATACAAAGAAGTTCTGTCCCGAGAATGTATTTGTTTAAAGTTAGCCTAGTTACTTACCTAACACAACTGGCTATGTAATACTGTACTATAATAAGTTTTTAATACTTCTTACACAAATAATACATAAAAACAAAGAAATACAAAATATAAAGAAACCATCTTTAATTTTACAATACAGTACTTTGAAATGTACAGTAGTACAGTACAATAGCTCGCATACTGGGGCTGGCATTTCACTCAACATGCAGTTGTTAAGCAAATCAAGTTGTTGTAAGTATCAATAGTAAGGCAAGAAGGGTTATTGACTAGAAAAATAAGAGGTGGTAGAGAAGATGATCAGAGAAGGCAATGGCACCCCACTACAGTACTCTTGCCTGGAAAATCCCATGGACGGAGGAGCCTGGTAGGCTGCAGTCCATGGAGTTGCTGAGTCAGACACCACCGAGCAACTTCACTTTCACCTTTCACTTTCATGCATTGAAGAAGGAAATGGCAACCCACTTCAGAGTTCTTGCCTGGAGAATCCCAGGGATGGTGGAGCCTGATGGGCTGCCATCTATGGGGTTGCACAGAGTCGGACACGACAGAAGCGACTTAGCAGCTGCAGCAGAGATGATAAAGCTGAAGGATTGTCACTAATAGGAGATGGAGGGCAAGCTCCAATTTCACTCGCCTCTGATGTTGATGACACAGATTCTGATTCCTTGCTGAATTCAATCCTATCTATCCTTTTGAAAAAAATGACCCAGTGGTGTCTGGGTAATAGCTCTTTTTTTCTTGTCATAGATGACACAGTACACTGGATTGCATTCTGAACAGCTGCTGAAACCTTCTTTTACCATTCTTTATTTGGCTCCACTTTCTCAGAAACTAACAGTGCTTTGTCAAATAAAGAAAATCCGTTTTCCATTTCCTTCATCATGAATTTCTTTGGTTCTTCAGATACTTTTCCATCTTCTCTCTCTTCATCCTTCCTCTGAGCCTCCAATTCCATCAAGTCTTCATTAGTAAGTTCCTCGTGTTGAACATCAAGGAGTTCAATGATGTTATCCTCTTGGAGTTCTAACTTGAAATGAATACTGTACTGTTGTACTATAAACAGTACTGTACAGTGAAGTTCACAAAGCACAACCTCTTGTAGAGGATGCCTTCACATGACAGCGTGAAGTAGACATGTGAACAAACTTACATAAATGGACATGCCAAGGCACATTCACATCTTTGTAAGTTCACATGTAGATACATATGTAGGGGACTTACTGTATATATGTACCCTGGAAACAGCTCAAATGCCTTCAATGGGTAAATGGCTATCCAAACTACACATCAATACAATGGAACACTACTCAGTAATAAGAAAGAACTTTCTATTGATACTTACAACAACCTGAATGTCTCTTAAGGGCTACATACTGAGTGTAACAAGCCAATTTTACAAGGTTGCCTGCCATTTCATTCATATAATGTTCTTGAAAATACAAAACTGATAGTGAGGCAGCATAAATCAGTGGTTGCTAAGGTTTCTTGTCATTATCGTTTAGTTACTCAGTTGTGTCTGACTCTTCTACAGCCCTCTAGATTGTAGCCCACCAGGTTCCTCCATCCATGGGATTTTCCAGGCAAGAATATCGGAGTGGGTTGTTATTTCCTTCTCTAGGGGATCTTCCCAACCCAGGGATTGAACCCACATTCCCTGCATTGGCAGGCGGATTCTTTACCACTGAGTCACCAGAGAAGATCTGTTGCTAGGGTTAGGAGTTAGGAAAATGTGTGACTTTAGTTGAAAAGCATGAAAGAGTTTTGGGGAGTAATAGAACATCTCTTCATCCTGAGTGTGATGGTGTTGCATGAATCTGTACGCGTGTTAACATTCATAAAGCTGAATCATCAAGCAACATCAATTTTACTCTAAGTTGAACTTCAAGTATAGTAAAAACATGGGGGAAACAAAAATGAGAGATCTAAACCCCAAAAAGAGTGAATGGTGATATACATTTTGAAACTTAATGGAGTTTTCCTGACGAAAATGTTACACACCTCAGAATTAATAAAATTTAAAGTAATGTGGATTGGTCATACAAATATTGGCATCAAAGATGCCATGATTTTTTTAATTGGATGCATATGATAGTAATAACTACACATAAATTAAACTTGATTATGATGTCAGTGTAATTTCAGGAGAAAAATGTAACAGCAAACATTGAGAATAGTATCAAAGGAACGTTATTATCAGTGAATATCTTATCTAGTTTACAAATATATGTCATTCCAAAATATTCTGAATATATTTTTGATAAAATTTCTAGGCAGATAAATCTGGGATATGTAATAAGCAAAGAGTATCCACTTAGCCTACAATAATAGAAATGATCCTTTAAGAAATCCACAATATTCTATTATGTACCAGGATTCCTATCTTATTAGATTCATATCTCAGAACTGCATTTTCAATAGAATAAAAACGCATGTGCATTTAGAATAATGGATTTCTAAATTTAGCAATATAATTTAAAAGCCAATAGCACTAACTGACTCATGAGATTGTTTTAAGAATTAAATTTATCACCAGATGCAAATTATCTAATGAAGCACAAGTAGCATTATATAACAATATTATATAATAGCATTATATAACAAATGCTAATATGCTTTATGGAACTTTAGAGTATACAAAATCTCCCAACATATAAAAAGTGTTTAGTAATTTCTCTATGTTATTCTGTAAGTTTATGAATTTAATCAAATAATATTTAGAATGTTATTGTTGTTCAGTCGCCCAGTCATGTCCACCTTTTTGCGACCCCATGGAGTACAGCACACCAGGCTTCCCTGTTCCTCACCATCTCTTGAGTTTGCCCAAGTGCTGGCGATGGAATGAAACACCAACACTGCAGAGTGGTTTAAATCTTTGTATTTTTAACACTTGCTTTTTACAGCTGCTTTATTTTATATCCCTTGCACAACAACCTACAGGGCAAGTTGCCAAGCACTATGATTCAGAGACTGTACAGTGCGCAGGCTCAGGGTGAGATAACCTTTACCTTGACTTATTTACTGCAGCTAAGACTTTGTTTTGGGGATCTTCCTTATCAACTTAGAATCCGTTTTGTCCCTGGGTCTGTTCCTTTTGAGGAATCAGAAAAACACCCTTGTGTGCAAGAAATGTTCTTTTCCCATGGGAACAAACAGAGGATTCTTAGCTGAACATCTCGTTTGCAAGAATGTTCAGCCTTGGTTGAGTCTCATTTGCAAGCACTTCTCAACCTTCCTTATACCTTGTTCCCTACACCCAAGTTCATGTTCATTGCATCTGTGATGCCATCCACCATTTAATCCTCTGATGCCCTCTTCTGCTTCTGCCCTTAACCTTTCCCAGCATCAGGACTTTTCCAATGAATTGGTTGTTTGCAGCAGATGACCAAAATACTGGAGCTTCAGCTTCAGCATCAGTCTTTTCAATGAAAATTCAGGGTTGACCTCGCTTAAGATTGATATCCTTGTTGTCCAAGGGCCTTGCATGAGTCTTCTCTAGCACTACAGTTCAAAGGCATCAATTCTGTGGCATTCTGCCTTCTTTACAGTCCAGCTCTCACAACTGAACATGACCACTGGGAAGACCGTAGCCTTGACTATATGGACCATTGTCGACAGGGTAATGTCTCTGCTTTTCAACACTCTGCCTAGGTTTGCCATTAGGTTCCTGCCAAGAAGCAATCATCTTCAGGTTTCATGGCTTCAGTCACAATCTGCAGTGATTTTGGAGCCTCAGAAGAGGAAATATGTATCTACCACATTTTCCCCTTCTATTTGCCATGCAATAGTGGAGGCAGATACCATGATCTTAGTTTTTTTTTAATATTTAATCTTAAGTTGGCTCTTTCACTCTCCTTGTTCACCTTCATCAAGAGGTTCTTTAGTTCCTCTTAGCTTTCTGCAAGTAGAGTGGTATCATCTGCATATCTGAGGTTGTTGATGTTTCTCCTGCTTATCTTGATTCCAGTTTATAATCCATCCAGCCTGGGATTTCTCATGTTGTATTCAGCGTATAGGTTAAACAAACAGGGTGACAGAAGACAGCCTTATCATACTACTTTCTCAATCTTGAACTAAGCACTTGTTCCATACAGGGTTCTAACTATTGCTTTTTGACATGTTTCTGATGTACATTCTATTAAATGTTGCTTTCATATAATGATCTTGGAAAGAAAGAGCTATGTTTAAGCTAGAGGAAGGTAATAGGATTCACAAGGAAAGGGGGCTTTGAATTAGTCAATTTCAGATATTTACATTTATTGAACATGAAAGAGCATTTTGTTATTCAACTATCAATTTATTTTGAAAGTGATTATTAACTACCTTCTGGGAGTTATTTAGGCCATATGAGACATTAGCAATGAAATAATAAATCAAGTGACCATCTATTTCCCAGAAATATGAAAAAATAAAACTAAAAAAAATGTTTCTTGAAGGAGTTCTGTGATCAATAATAAGATTTACCTTTAAAAATTAAGATTACATAAAATATATGTCTCCATTTTTAACAGGACTACCTGTTATTAGTAATTTAGATTAAAAAGAAAGATTATAATCTAGCTTGTTTCCTTTGAAGATAAGAAAAATTTCTTACTCTTTTTATAATTTTGAAAATTATGCATTTGTGAAAGAGGGTAGACACAAATTATAGTAAAGCTGAAATAAAATGCCAGTCTTCACATTTCTTCATTATTTCATAAAATAGTCCTAATGAACCTATATTTGCTAATCTTATGCTAAATACTACAGAGATGCTGTCAAAGGATTATTCTATATAAATTACCTAGCATAGTATATAGCAAAATAAAGTGTTTTAATATGTAAATTAGTTACTATCATTGATATTATTTATATTTACATGTTAACAAGAAATAGTAATAACACCAACACAATTTGATACTCAAGAATGCTGTATTATAATTGAAATTTCATAATATATCACATACTCAAAATCTGTGCGAAGAATCCAAATTATTAAATAATATTTTGACAGCTTAGCATTCAAATAAATTGTCTGAATCAGAAATTTGTAAATAATTCATAAATCAGATAGCCAATAGGCCAAATATCTCACTATTTTAATTACTTCATCTAGACCTATCTAAAGAGAGGTAAATTTAAGAGAGAAACTCATATTTCCACTTAACTCCAAACCAGCATACTTATACCCTAATATTATTATCAGTTCAAAGAGCACACTACTTTATAGCAAACCAACCAATACTAAAATTTACCATGTAGCTATACCTATAACACTTCATCAGCATAATGGATCTCAAGGATAAAAGAGAGAGATTATGTGGTAAGATGCTGAAAATAGTAGTAATTCATTTAAATAGATTGTGTTCTTCTGATCTTGTCATCATTTTCAATTATTTTGGAGTCTTAAATTTTGACTGTTATATTTTAAAACTTTCCAAAAAACGTATTGAAGATAGAGAATTCTGTTGTCTGTTCAGTTCAGTTCAGTTCAGTTGTTCAATCGTGTCCGACTCTTTGTGACCCCATGAACTGCAGCACGCCAAGCCTCCCTGTCCATCACCAACTCCCTGAGTTCACTCAAAACCACATCCATCGAGTTGGTGATGCCATCCAGCCATCTCATCCTCTGTCGTTCCCTTCTCCTCCTGCCCCCTGTTGTCTGTAAACCCTATCAAAAAAGCACCAATTTTAATTCAGCCCTTTAGTTTCAAAAAATGGAGCCTAGATTTGTAAATTTGACACTCAAGAGTCAAGAGTCATATTACTGTTTTCTATTCCCCATAGTTCATTTCAAAAAGATAGGGTATTAATCTAGAATTAATTGTCACCTCTCCCTTACCTATGCTTTGAAGTAAGTTTCCATCAGTACCTGGTTTCTATTTTTCAGAGTTAGCACCTTCTGTAACTGTAATCATGCCTCTCACAGGGCCAGGCCCAGGGGATAAGATAGGGGGTAAAGAGTAGTTTTATTCCCAGTTTTTTAAGGAATCTCCACAGTGCTTTCCATAGTGACTGTATCAGTTTACATTTCCCAACAGTGCAAGAGGGTTTCCTTTTCCACATCCTCTTTAGCATTTATTGTTTGCAAATTTTTTGCTGATGGCCATTCTGACCAGTGTGAAGTGATATTTCATTATAGCTTTGATTTGCATTTCTCTAATTATGAGAGATGTTGAGCATCTTTTCATGTGTTTGTTGGCCAACTATATTTCATCTTTGGAGAAATATCTGTTCAGATTTTCCACTCAATTTTTGACTGGGTTCTTTGTTTTTCTGGTATTGAGCTGCATGAACTCCTTGTAAGTTTTGGAGATTAATCTTTATCAGTTTTTTCATTTACAACCTAGAAGCGTGGGATGGAGTGTGGACTGGAGGAGAGGTTCAAGATGGAGGGGATATATGTACACTTATGGTCGATTCAACTTCAGCTTCTTCAGCATTACTGGTTGGGGCATAGACTTGGATTACCGTTATATTGAATGGTTTGCCTTGGAAACGAGCAGAGATAATTCTGTCGTTTTTGAAATTGCATTCAAGTACTGCATTTTGGACTATTTTATTGACTATGATGGCTACTCCATTTCTTCTAAGGGATTCTTGCCCACAGTAGTAGGTACAACGGTCATCTAAGTTCAATTAATCAATTCCAGTCCATTTTAGTTTGCTGATTCTTAAAATGTTGAAACTCACTCTTGTCTCCTGTTCGATCACTTCCAATTTGCCTTGATTCATGGATCACAATATACTGGAAAATTCTGAGAGATATGAGAATACCAGACAACCTGACCTGCCTCTTGAGAAATCTGTATGCAACTCATAAGGCTGTATAGTGTCACTATGCTTATTTAACTTATATGCAGAGTACATCATGAGAAACGCTGGCTAGAGGAAGCACAAGCTAAAATCAACAGTGCCGGGAGAAATATCAATAACTTCAGATATGAAGATGACAGCACCCTTACGGCAGAAAGTGAAGAAACTAAAGAGCCGCTTGATGAATGTGAAAGAGGAGAGTGAAAAAGTTGGCTTAAAGCTCACCATTCAGAAAACTAAGATCATGGCATCTGGTCCCATCAATTCATGGCAGATAGATGGGGAAACAGTGGAAACAGTGGCTAACTTTATTTCTGGGGGCACCAAAATCACTGCGGATGGTAACTGCAGCCATGAAATTAAAAGATGCTTACTCCTTGGAAGGAAAGTTATGACCAATGTAGGCAGCATATTAAAAAGTAGAGACATTACTTTGCTAACAAAGGTCCATCTAGTCAAGGCTATGAACTTTCCAGTGGTCATGTATGGATGTGAAATTTGGACTATAAAGAAAGCTGAGCACCAAAGAATTGTTGCTTTTGAACTGTAGTGTTGGGGAAGGTTTTTGAGAATCCAACTAGTCCATCCTAAAGGAGATCAGTCCTGAATGTTCATTGGAAGGACTGAGGCTGAAGCTGTAACTCCAGTACTTTGGCCACCTGATGCGAAGAGCTGACTCATTTGAAAAGACCCTGATGCTGGGAAAGATTGAAGGCACGAGGAAAAAGGGGACGACAGAGGATGAGATGGTTAGATGCCATCACCGACTCAATAGGCATGAGTTTGAGTAAACTCTGTGGTTGGTGATGGACAGGGAGGCCTGTTGTGCTGCAGTTGGACACAACTGAGTGACTAAACTGAACTAAACTAATGGTTGATTCTTATTGGTGTATGGCAGAATACAACACAATATTGTAAAACAATTATCCTCCAATTAAAGCTAAATTTATATACATAAATATATATATATATATATTGATGGAGCAAAGGCACAGTGTTGGTTCTACTGAGTTTATAGACTGATCAGTGGAGGCAAACCGTAAATAGATATGTAAATAAAAAGAAATAACCATTCACAGACTGGCCTAAGTGCTCCAAAGAAAAGTAATCATTTAAAACAGGAGAACGGTATATAAAAACCTGAACTTTTCTTCAGAGAGGGCTTAGGTAATCTAATATTTCTACATTAATGGATTTTTAGAATTTAATCAGGTGAAGGCTTGCTGGTTTGTGGAGAGGTGCTAATTATGTCCCAGTAAGCAACATATGCAGACTCTACTGTGGGAAGGAAGAGTAAGGAAATGAAGGGAAACTTCTGCAACTGAAGCTAGGAAATGTGCTATGCAGGGAAGACTAGAGCAGGGTCCAACCTGTAGAGTCATAGGTTAATTTTAAGGATATTGGCCTTTCTTCAGTCACCAAGTCACATTCAACTCATCACTACCCCATGGGATGCAGCATGCCAGGCTTCCCAGTCCCTCATCAACTCCTAGAATTTGTCCAAGTTCATGTCCATTGAATCAGGGATGCCATCCAACCATCTCATCCTCTGTCACCCTTTCCTCCCTCTGCCTTCAATTTTTTTCAAGCATCAGGGTCTTTTCCAATGTGTTGACTGTTCTCATCAGGTAGCCAAAGTATTGATGATGGCCTTTTGACCTTTATCTTAAGAAAAACGGGAAGTTATTATAAGGTTTTAAGTTTGAATTGGATAATAAACCATTTAATGACATCTTTTTTTTTTTTTTTTTTTTTTTTTTTTTGCCAACAAAATAGGCAAGAGATGTTGGTAGCTTGTCAGGAATTCATGGCTATGGGAAGAAGTAAACCCATAATACATAATACACTGTAAATATGCACATATGCTATCTGTGCAATGAATTTAATAATAATCAAAGTAATGCTGGATATCAAAAAGAAAACTGATCCTTCAAAAGCATAAATGCCCTTGAATTAGGAGGAACAATGGATATTTGCATAATTTGAAGGAGTGAGTTGATTTATTCCATTTCTGGAGTATTCATTCCCAGGAGTCTAGATAATGACACAAAATGCTTCCCCTCTCCACCAAGGCACACTTCGTAAACTCCGCAAACTATGTCTGCCCACGGTCTAAATATCTGAAGAGTTAAGCTTAAATTTTCCTATTATTCATACAGTCCTAAGGCTGCTTGAAGTTAACTGTGATAAACTAGCCATTTTAGTGAAAGATCTGAATGGTAGTCTCAGCAGCATTGGGTGCAAATTTATTCAAATTGACACTAAGGAAGTCATAGATCTCTCTTCTGAAACACGCTATAATATTTTTCTGTGCACCAAGAAAGCTAAAGAAGATAAAGGTTTATCTAGCAAGCCAGCATGAATACAGAAATCAACAGCACAGCTGAAATTTACGAGCTGTGGTTTCATGGTGTAGGATGGATTAATCTACAATTTCTGAAGACTGGTTTCTTGGAATGGGTTTTTAAGTAGTCTGATAATCTATGGCTCATAAAAGGATATGAAATAAATGGAAAAATTTTAAGAGACAAAACAAGAAAACTACTAATTCTAAATTGAATTAGGACAATTGATAAGAGCTACAACAGTGCTGCATCAAATGTTTCAATTAACAATCACTGCAATGCTTGAAGTAGATATTGTTACTATCCCTATTTTATAGATGAAGATGCATAAAAAGTAATTTTCCCAAGTTATAGAATTAAAGAAAAGACAAATTATAGAATTTGAATCTGAGCCAATCATGCCTCTGAATTAAGATTCACTGAACAAAACAATTATGCCACCCTTGCAAGGGTTAACAGAAAAGCTGACTCCAGAAAAGTGTCCCTGCAAAATGGATAGTCCCATTCTAGAATATAGAGAATAAGATAATGCTTTGTACTTCCTTTCCAGTTTAAAAAGGTAAGGTTCATACTGCAATTTGTTAAATAAGGAACATCAGCCTCCTGTTATTTTCTTTATGCTATGCCTTAGAAAGAATCACTACGAACAAAGCTAGTGGAGGTGATGGAATTCCAGTGGAGCTATTTCAAATCCTGAAAGATGATGCTGTGAAAATGCTACACTCAATATGCCAGCAAATTTGGAAAACTCAGCAGTGGCCACAGGACTGGAAAAGGTCAGTTTTCATTCCAATTCCAAAGAAAGACAATGCCAAAGAATGCTCAAACTACCACACAATTGCACTCATCTCACATGCTGGTAAAGTAATGCTCAAAATTCTCCAAGCCAGGCTTCAGCAATACATGAACCGTGAACTTCCTGATGTTCAAGCTGGTTTTAGAAAAGGCAGAGGAACCAGAGATCAAATTGTTAACATCCGCTGGATCATCAAGAAAGCAACAGAGTTCCAGAAAAACATCTATTTCTGCTTTATTGACTATGCCGAAGCCTTTGACTGTATGGATCACAATAAACTGAGGAAAATTCTGAGAGAAAGGGGAATACCAGACCACCTGACCAGCCTCTTGAGAAATCTGTATGTAGGTCAGAAAGCAACAGTTAGAACTGGACATGGAACAACAGACTTGTTCCAAATAAGAAAAGGAGTACTTTAAGGCTGTATATTGTCACCCTGCTTATTTAAACTCTATGCAGAGTACATCATGAGAAACGCTGGACTGGAAGAAACACAAGCTGGAATCAAGATTGCTGGGAGAAATATCAATAAGCTCAGATATGCAGATGGCACTACCCTTATGGCAGAAAGTGAAGAGGAACTAAAAAGCCTCTTGTGGAAACAGTGTCAGACTTTATTTTTTTGTGCTCCAAAAACACTGCAGATGGTGACTGCAGCCATGAAATTAAAAGATGCTTACTCCTTGGAAGAAAAGTTATGACCAACCTTGATAACATATTCAAAATTAGAGATATTACTTTGCCGACTAAGGTCCGTCTAGTCAAGGCTATGGTTTTTCCAGTAGTCGTGTATGGATGTGAGATTTGGACTGTGAAGAAGGCTGAGTGCTGAAGAATTGATGAGTTTGAACTGTGGTGTTGGAGAAGACCCTTGAGAGTCCTTTGGACTGCAAGGAGATCCAACCAGTCCATTCTGAAGGAGATCAGTCCTGGGTGTTCTTTGGAAGGAATGATGCTAAAGCTGAAGCTCCAGTACTTTGGCCACCTCATGTGAAAAGCTCACTCATTGGAGAAGACTCTGATGCTGGGAAGGATTGGGGGCAGGAGGATAAGGGGATGACAGAGGATGAGATGGCTGGATGGCATCACTGACTCAATGAACGTGAGTCTGAGTGAACTCCGTGAGATGGTGATGGACAGGCAGGCGTGGCATGCTGCAGTTCATGGGGTTGCAAACAGTTGGACACGACTGAGTGACTGAGCTGAACTGAACTGTTGCCTTAAAGTAGCAGAAAGATTTGTTGGATTAGCAAGAAAACAAAAAAATAATGCTTCCTAGAGAAGGAGATATCGGATTGATTACTGATTGTGCTTAAAAACTGGGATCTTTAGCAAGGTTTATTAATTCAAATGTTTCAGGGAAGCATAAAATTAAAAGATGGCTCTGTGTTGTGTATTGAAATAAGATACTGCTTTGACAGCATTCATTTGGCATCACATACCAAAACAAAAAAGAAAACAAAACAGAATAACAGCAAAATGAACCTGGCAGAAAAAAATACTCAAATATTTGCTTTCAGTTCAGTTCAGTTCAGTTCAGTTGCTCAGTCGTGTCCAACTCTTTGCGACCCTATGAATCGCAGCACGCCAGGCCTCCCTGTCCATCACCATCTCCCAGAGTTCACTCAGACTCACGTCCATTGAATCAGTGATGCCATCCAGCCATCTCATCCTCTGTCATCCCCTTCTCCTCCTGCCCCCAATCCCTCCCAGCATCATAGTCTTTTCCAATGAGTCAACTCTTCACATGAAGTGGACGAAGTACTGGAATTTCAGCTTCAACATCAGTCCTACCAATGAACACCCAGGACTGATCTCCTTTAGGATGGACTGGTTGGATTTCCTTACAGTCCAAGGGACTCTCAAGAGTCTTCTGCAACACCACAGTTCAAAGGCATCAATTCTTCGGTGCTCAACTTTCTTCACAGTCCAACTCTCACATCCATACATGACTACTGGAAAAAACATAGCCTTGACTAGACAGACCTTTGTTGGTAAGGTAATGTCTCTGCTTTTTAACATGCTATCTAGGTTGATCATAACTTTCCTTCCAAGGAGTAAGCACCTTTTAATTTCATGGCTAAATTCACCTGTCATCATTTGGTCCCCCAAATTGAAAAGGTTTGCCTGAGTATATGAATTCACATGAGCACAGACAGACAGGCACATACACACACCATGCTCACACATACACACACAAAGAACAGACATGGACATACAAGCTCCCATAGTTAGAATAGTATACTTGATTCCATAAGTTCTTTTTTTTGTTTGTTTCAAGAAAGTACCAATTAACTGTTATGTGTGGAAAATATATCATTAATAATATAGTTCCATCAAAAATTATTGAGGTTCTGAGTAACCAGTAGTTAAGCAGACATGGGACATATCCTTCTCAGAAATGGTACCAAAATCTACTTGAATATAAGGGAAATTAATCTTTGAAAGAAATTAAAATATGGATCACCTCTGAGATCCAACAGTTGAGAAAACTGTTGGGATATTACACATCTTAACATTGTTGACAGTTGCATAAATTTATCCCTTTTCACCTTTAGTGTTATGTAGTTACTTTTTATGAAATACTTTACAGTTAAAAAAAGAGACACATGGAGTATACATGTATGCTAAGTCGTTTCAGTCATGTCCAACTCCTTGCTACCCTGTGGACTGTAGCCCTCCAGGCTCCTCTAGAATACTGGAGTGCATTGCTATGACTTTCTCCAGGGGATCTTTCAAACCTATGAATAGAACCTGCATCTCATGTATCTTGCATTGGCAGGCGAGTATTTTACCATTAGCAACATCTGGGAAGCTCAACATGGAGTATAAATTACTCTCAATTACTTATCTTCAACAATATGTAGGTAACCTACACCTTTCTCATTAGCCTTTTGACTTCCTTGAAAATTGTCTCTTTCCTCTTGTTTTGTAGGAAAGTCACTTCAACAAAGTCATTTTACAAAGTTGACATATAAAGAGATTGACATAAGTTGACTTATAATGCATTAATGTCTCAAAAATAAAATCACAATCAATAATAATTATACTATTAGGTCATACAAAAGGAAATTATGTTCAGCAGTTTCTCTTCCATCATTTTTACCCAAGCTGCATACACAACCAGAGAACAATGTATTCTTACCCAGGAGGGAAAAGAGATATTTTAATAAGTTAAGTCTATATCAAAGTTTCATTGACTAGTTAGATAGTTTAGTTCAGTTCGGTCGCTCAGTCCTGTCTGACTCTTTGTGACCCCATGAATCGCAGCATGCCAGGCCTTCCTGTCCATCACCAACTCCCGGAGTTCACTCAAACTCACATCCATCAAGTCAGTGATGCCATCCAGCCATCTCATCCTCTGTCGTCCCCTTCTCCTGGTGCCCCCAATCCCTCCCAGCATCAGAATATTTTCCAAAGAGTCAACATTTCGCATGAGGTGGCCAAAGTACTGAAGTTTCAGCTTTAGCATCATTCCTTCCAAAGATTACCCAGGACTGATCTCCTTTACAATGGACTGGTTGGATCTCCTTGCAGTCCAAGGGACTCTCAAGAGTCTTCTCCAACACCACAGTTCAAAAGCATCAGTTCTTTGGTGCTCAGTTAGATAGAAGCAATTCCAAATCAGGGTACTTGTAGTTCATACAAATGCAAAAGTGAGGGCTATTCACAAAATCAATAAACTTATGAATAATTATAGTGAACTTTATTTATATTTAGAATGTGTTATAACAATTACAAAATTTTAAAACAATATCAAAATAAAAAACTGGAAAATTGTTTTGAGTTAATTAAACACCACAACTCTAAAAATATGCGTTTCTCTATACTTTTGTCTGTATACACTTTGACAAAATATTGTGATGTGATCTTCTTTAGGAAGAAAATGAGATAATTCTTGCCTCTAACATGGTTTTTACTTTTATTTATTTATTTTTTTACTTCTTAATTGCTTAGAAATTTTATTTTCCTCTTCACACTTATTGGCAACATCAGTCACATTTTTTAGAAAGTAAAATTTGGAAAATAAAATGTGCTTTGCATACAAGCTGTAAGAACTTAAAGTATATCATGTTTTATATTTGATTAAGTATTTTTGAATTGGTTTATCTGCAATACATCATTGTATTGGCACATCTGTGTTTTTATCTTACCTACATTAATGCCAGGATTTTTTCTTTACTTAAGAAAGATATAAAATGTTTACAAGTATACATATGATTCATGCTTTTAATTAATTTGATTATCAAATAAGTTTATTCATCCACATAAATTTATCTCTTCCTCTTAATTATCTAATATATATGTATTATCTATTATTTTTTTCAAAATTGATGCCTATATGTAAAAATATTTCTATTAGCTTTTCACTTTATTCTGTTTTTCAAACCATATAATTTTATCTGGATTTTCTGTACTTAATTACTTATACATTATCCAACATAATTGTCTTAAGTTTTCTTCATAAGACAAATCAGGAGTAAATAATTTCTGCCTTGATTTATTCAAGTGTCCCAAATCATCTTGCTAAATTGCAGTTAAAAATCATTTACCAAGCTTAACAGATCCTGCATGTGCTTTAAGAAAGGGAAAAGGATATATGCTAATCCTTATATTTACATATCCTATACAATCAAGTTTTATAATTTTACACATCTAATGACAGGAGGAATATCCATAGACTAACTTTCAGGTCCATGTCCAACTCTCTTCGACCTGATTCCATAGACTGTAGCCTGCCAAGCTCCTCTGTCCATGGGATTCTCCTGGCAGGAATACTGGAGTGGGTAGCCATTCCCTTTTCCAGGGAATCTTTCCAACCCAGGGATGAAACCCAGGTCACCTGCATTGCAGGAAGATTCTTTACCTGCTAAACCATCAGGGAAGTCCTAATTTTAGGCTCCACACACTGCAAAAACCTGTTTCTCCTCTACCAACTATAAACTTCACATCACACACTGGGACTCAGAGCAGGCTACCCCTATATATGTCACCATGGCATGTTTATTATTTTTAATTAAAGTTACTAATGGCAACCCACTCCAGCGTTCTTGCCTTGAGAATCCCAGGGACGGGGGAGCCTGGTGAGCTGCCGTCTATGGGCTCACACAGAGTCGGACACGACTGAAGTGACTTAGTAGTAGTGGTAGTAGTAAAACAGTTGATACAAGGAGGACACTCTGACCCTCCTCTCTCCCTCCCTGAAAATAAGAAATTAATCTGCTCTGTGAAAGGTATCCTCCCTATGCCAGGAAGTAGAGAGACAGGGCTTGTTACTTATCCACTAATTTACTACCCCAAGCCCAAACTCTATTATCTTATCAATTTTTAACAAATGTATTGTTTCTTTGTTTGAAAGTATAAAAACTTCCTGCTTAAGTCATTTAAGTCCCACATAACTGAGATTTCTATATATACATATAAATTTTCTCTTTTTTTTTACTTATGTTTATCTGTTTTGTGTCAGTTTAATTACTAGACTAGTCAGAAGAACCTAGAAGGGTATAGGAAATGTTTTCCTCCCAATGCTGTTAGACTAACACATCTGACTTTGCATCTCCCACTTTAATGCCAACTGAATCTACAGAGTGAGAGGTACTTGTCTTCCTGGAAACCATTTTAATACCAAGAAGACTAAGAATAACTTAATTATACAGAAAATTGACTGTGAAGCAAATGGATATATTCTACAAAATGTAAACTAAATGTGTCAGCAAGTGAATTTCAGTTAGCTAGATCACAAAAGTGCCTGCCAAGTCACCCCAAGAAGGGCAGTAAGATGTGGAATAAAATGAAAACTGGAATGAAAAGAGGTAGCAGCCTTAACTGACTGTGATTAAAATATCTTCCTTCTGTAAATTTTACCAAAACAAAACAAAAAGACCTCTTTTTTGTAGTCATAGAATTCCTTCTAATAGTTCAAAACAACTCTTTTTGCAAGGGTTCTGAAGCCTCACATCACCAGCTTCATGGTTAATCTGCTTGTGATTACAAGAGGGACACAATGAAACCACTTGCCTCATTTCTGTTAACTTTTGCATTTCTGTTCATTTACATTTTTGACTCTTCTTTCCAACTTGCATACCATATCTAACCATTTTCCAGTTTTGCATAATGTATAACTGAAATAACTTTTAAATCTGTACTTCTGTTCTCTTCTCATTTGCTGTGTAAGCCCTGACAGTTGGCTTCTCTTTTAGTAATATAAGTGCCTGGCTTAAGCTTTGATTACTGAGACATCCACTTCAAAGAGGTCTATATCAAATAAACACATTGCCAGCCACACTTTAGATAAAGGGTCAGTCCCCTTTCCTTCACTGAAGCTCTTTTGTTTTAGAAATCCTGGTTGATTTTGATAAGTGCCCATTTGGGGCCACTTGTATTTTTATTTTTTTCTCTTCCCTCACTTTAGATTTCTGCATTTATGCTTTAAATTCACCAATAACGAATGAGTTTGTGAAACCCTAGGCTCCCACAGACTATGTCAATAAAAGGTTACTAGGCTCCAATGAGCTAACTCATTGGAAAAGACCCTGATGCTGGGAAAGATTGAAGGCAGGTGAAGGGGATGACAGAAGATGGCATCACAGACTAGATGGACATGAGTTTGAACAAACTCCAGGAGATAGTGAAGGACAGGGAAGACTAGCATGCTGCAGTCTATGGAGTTTCAAAGAATTGGACGAAACAGTGACTGAACAACAACAGGCTTACATGCTCTCTTTCTCTACTCTCAATCTCAATATGTGGCTTCAGGTGTGCTAAGTAATTTCCAGGTCTCACTAATAAAAACTTTATTTCTTTTCAGTTTCCTGATGGCTACAGCTGAAGAATCAGAAGGGCTGGTCCCACCATAATATTGGTTATTGATAGGATGAAATTTTCCTACAGCATCATTATTACCTCTTTGGTTTGAGTATTTTGATTACCATCTATTCTATCATCAGTTCAGGAGAGATCAATCACTCAGTTCAGTTCAGTTCAGTTGTTCAGTCATGTCCAACTCTTTGTGACCCCATGGAGTGCAGCACGCCAGGCTCCCCTATCTATCACCAACTCTTGGAGCTTGCTCAAACTCTTTTCCATTGAGTCAGTGATGCCATCCAACCATCTCATTCTCTGTCATCCTCTTCTCCTCCTTCCTTCAATCTTTCCCAGGATCAGGGTCTTTTCCAGTAAGTCAGTTCTTTGCATCAGGTGGCCAAAGTATTGAAGCTCCAGATTCAGCTTCAGCATCAATTTCAGCTTCAGCATCAGTCCTTCCAATGAATATTCAAGTCTGATTTCTTTAGGACAGACAGTTTTGATCTCCTTGCAGTCTAAGGCATTCTCAAGAGAGTCTTCTCCAATACCACACTTCAAAAGGATCAGTTCTTTGGTGCTCAGCTTTCTTTACAGTCCAACTCTCACATCCATACAAGACAACTGGAAAACCATAGCTCTGACTAGATGGAACTTTGCTAGCAAAGTAATGTCTCTGCTTTTTAATATGCTATCTATGCTGGTCATAGCTTTTCTTTCAAGGAGCAAATATCTGTTAATTTCATGGCTGTAGTCACCATCTGCAGTGATTTTGGAGCCTAAGAAAATAAAGTTTGTCACTGTATCTGTTATTTCTGCAACTATTTGCCTTGAAGTGATGGGACTGGATGCCATGATCTTTGCTTATTGAAAGTTGAGTTTCAAGCCAGCTTTTTTCACTCTCCCTATATCACTTTCATCAAGAGGCTCTTTAGTTCTTTTTTGCTTCCTGCTATAAGGGTGGTATCATCTGTGTATCTGAGATTATTGATATTTCTCCCAGAAATTTGATTTCACTTTGTGATTCATCTAGCCTATCATTTCATTTTATGTACCCTGCATATAAGTAAATAAGTAGGGTAACAATATACAGCCTTGAAGTACCCCTTGCCCAATTTAGAACCAGTCCATTATTCCATGTCTGATTCTAATTGTTGCTTCTTGACCTGCATATAGTTTTCTCAGGAGATGGATAAGGTGGTCTTGTATTTCTTTTTTTTTTTTTTAGTTTTTTATTTTTTACATTTTAAAATCTTTAATTCTTACATGCATTCCCAAACATGAACCCCCCTCCCACCTCCCTCCCCATAACATCTTTCTGGGTCATCCCCATGCACCAGCCCCAAGCATGCTGCATCCTGCGTCAGACATAGACTGGCGATTCAATTCACATGATAGTATACATGTTAGAATGTCATTCTCCCAAATCATCCCACCCTCTCCCTCTCCCTCTGAGTCCAAAAGTCCGTTATACACATCTGTGTCTCTTTCCCTGTCTTGCATACAGGGTCGTCATTGCCATCTTCCTAAATTCCATATATATTTCATCTCTTTAAGAATTTTCCACAATGGGTTGTGATCCACAGTCAAAGGCTTTAACATAGTCAATGAAGCAGAAGTAGATGTTTTCTGGAACTCTCTTGATTTTTTTGATTCAGTGGAGGTTGGCAATTTGATTTCTAGTTCTTCTGCCATTTGTAAATCCAGCTTGAACATCTGGAAGTTCTCAGTTCACACACTGTTGAACTCTAACTTGGAGAATTTTGAGCATTTACTTTGCTAGAGTGTTAGATGAGTACAGGCGCAGGCAGCTGCTGCCGGTGCACTAAGCACGGCGGAGAGGAGCTACCCCTACATCTGAGGTCAGAGGCAGCCGCCTAGAGTGCCAGGCTGCGACAGTGCAGGAACGGCTGAGAGGAGCTACCCCATGTCTGAGGTAGGGATGGTGGCCAAGAGGAGCTACCCCGTGTCCAAGGTCAGGGGCGACAGCTGAGAGGAGCCAACCCATGTCCGAGGCCAGGGGAAGTGCCCAAGGCCAGGGGCGGCAGCCGGGAGGAGCAACCCCACACCTGAGGCCAGGGGCAGCGGCCGGGAGGAGCAACCCCAGGTCCAAGGAGTGGTGGCTGCGAGGGCGCAGGAGGGCCTACAGGAGCCATCCCATGTTGAAGGTCAGGAAGGGTGGCAGTGAGGAGATACCCCTCATCCAAGGTAAGGAGCAGCGGCTGCGCTTTGCTGGAGCAGCCATGAAGAGATACCCCATGTCCAAGGTAAGAGAAACCCAAGTAAGACGGTAGGTGTTGCAAGAGGGCATTAGAGGGCAGACACACTGAAACCATACTCACAGAAAACTAGTCAATCTAATCACATTAGGACCACAGCATTGTCTAATTCAATGAAACTAAGCCATGTCCGCGGGGCAACCCAAGATAGGTGGGTCATGGTGGAGAGGTCTGACAGAATGTAGTCCACTGGAGAAGGGAATCACAAACCACTTCAGTATTCTTGCCTTGAGAACCCCAAGAACAGTATGAAAAGGCAAAATGATAGGATACTGAAAGAGGGACTCCCCAGGTCAGTAGGTGCCCAATATGCTACTGGAGATCAGTGGAGAAATAACTCAAGAAAGAATGAAGGGATGGAGCCAAAGCAAAAACAATACCCAGCTGTGGATGTGACTGGTGATAGAAGCAAAGTCCAATGCTGTAAAGAGCAATATTGCATAGGAACCTGGAATGTCAGGTCCAAGAATCAAGGCAAATTGGAAGTGGTCAAACAAGAGATGGCAGGAGAGAACATTGACATTCTAGAAATCAGTGAACTAAAATGGACTGCAATGGGTGAATTTAACTCAGATGACCATTATATCTACTACTGCAGACAGGAATCCCTCAGAAGAAATGGAGTAGCCATCATGGTCAACAAAAGAGTCCGAAATGCAGTACTTGGATGCAGTCTCAAAAATGACAGAATGATCTCTGTTCATTTCCAAGGCAAACCATTCAAAATTACAGTAATCCAAGTCTATGTTCCAATGAGTAATGCTGAAGAAGCTGAAGTGGAATGGTTCTCTGAAGACCTACAAGACCTTTTAGAACTAACACCCAAAAAAAGATGTCCTTTTCATTACAGGGGACTGGAATGCAAAAATAGAAATTGAAGAAACAGCTGGAATAATAGGCAAATTTGGCCTTGGAATGTGGAATGAAGTAGGGTAAAGACTAATAGAGCTTTGCCAAGAAAATGCACTGGTCATAGCAAACACCCTCTTCCAACAACACGAGAGAAGACTATACATGGACCTCACCAGATGGTCAACACCAAAATCAGATTGACTATATTCTTTGCAGCCAAAGATGGAGGAGCTCTATACAGTCAAAAAAAAAAAAAAAAAACAAGACCAGGAGCTGATTGTGGCTCAGATCATGAACTCCTTATTGTTAAATTCAGACTTAAATTGAAGAAAGTAGGGAAAACCGCTAGACCATTCAGGTATGACCTAAATCAAATCCCTATGATTATACAGTGGAAGTGAGAAATAGATTTAAGGGCCTAGATCTGATAGAGTACTTGAAGAACTATAGAATGAGGTTTGTGACACTGTACAGGAGACAGGGATCAAGACCATCTCCAAGAAAAAGAAATGCAAAAAAGCAAAATGGCTGTCTGGGGAGGCCTTACAAATAGCTGTGAAAAGAAGGGAAGTGAAAAGCAAAGGAGAAAAGGAAAAATATAAGCATCTTAATGAAGAGTTCCAGAGAATAGCAAGAAGAGATAAGAAAGCCTTCTTCAGTGATCAATGAAAAGAAATAGAGGAAAAGAACAGAATGGGAAAGACTAGAGATCTCTTCAAGAAAATTAGAGATACCAAGGGAATATTTCATGCAAAGATAGGCTCAATAAAGCACAGAAATGGTATGGACCTAACAGAAGCAGAAGATATTAACAAGAGGTGGCAAGATTACACGGAAGAACTGTACAAAAAAAGATCATCATGACCCGGATAATCAGGATGGTGTGATCACTCATCTAGAGCCAGACATCCTAGAATGTGAAGTCAAGCGGGCCTTAGACAGCATCACTACGAACAAAGCTAGTGGAGGTAATGGAATTCCAGTTGAGCTATTTCAAATCCTGAAAAATGATGCTGTGAAAGTGCTACACTTAATATGCCAGCAAATTTGGAAAACTCAGCAGTGGCCACAGGACTGGAAAAGGTCAGTTTTCATTCCAATCCCAAAGAAAGGCAATGCCAAAGAATGCTCAAACTACCAAACAATTGCACTCATCTCACATGCTAGTAAAGTAATGCTCAAAGTTCTCTAAGCCAGGCTTTAGTAATAGGTGAGCTGTGAACTTCCTGATGTTCAATCTCATTTTAAAAAGGCAGAGGAAAGAGAGATCAAATTACCAGCATCTGCTGGATCATGGAAAAAGCAAGAGAGTTCCAGAAAAACATCTCTTTCTGCTTTATTGGCTATGCCGAAGCCTTTGACTGTGTGGATCACAATAAAATGTGGAAAATTCTGAGAGAAATGGGAATACCAGACCACTTGACCAGCCTCTTGAGAAATCTGTATGCAGGTCAGGAAGCAACAGTTAGAACTGGACATGGAACAACAGACTGGTTCCAAATAGGAAAAGGAGTATGTCAAGGCTGTATATTGTCACCCTGCTTATTTAACTTCTATGCAGAGTCCATCATGAGAAACACTGGACTGGAAGAAACACAAGCTGGAATCAAGATTCCTGGAGAAATATCAATAAGCTCAGATATGCAGATGACACCATCCTTATGGCAGAAAGTGAAGAGGAACTAAAAAGCTTCTTGAGGAAAGTGAAAGAGGAAAGTGAAAAAGTTGGCTTAAAGCTCAACATTCAGAAAACGAAGATTATGGCATCCTCTCCCATCACTTCATGGGAAATAGAAGGGAAAACAGTGGAAACAGTGTCAGCCTTTATTTTTGGGGGCTCTTAAATCACTGAAGATGGTGACTGCAGCCATGGAATTAAAAGACGCCTACTCCTTGGAAGAAAAGTTATGACCAACCAGATAACATATTCAAAAGCAGAGACATGACTTTGCCAACTAAGGTCCGTCTAGTCAAGGCTATGGTTTTTCCATTATTCATGTATGGATGTGAGAGTTGGACTGTGAAGAAGGCTGAGCACTGAAGAATTGATGCTTTTGAACTGTGGTGTTGGAGAAGACTCTTGAGAGTCCCTTGGACTGCAAGGAGATCCAAGCAGTCCATTCTGAAGGAGATCAGCCCTGGGATTTCTTTGGAAGGAATGATGCTAAAGCTGAAACTCCAGTACTTTGGCCACCTCATGTGAAGAGTTGACTCATTGGAAAAGACTCTGATGCTGGGAGGGATTGGAGGCAGGAGGAGAAGGGGACGATGAGGATGAGATGGCTGGATGGCATTACTGACTCGATGGACGTGAGTCTGAGTGAACCACGGGATTTGGTGATGGACAGGGCGGTCTGGCGTCCTGCGATTCACGGGGTCTCAAAGAGTTGGACACTAGGGAGTGACTGAACTAAACTGAAATGAGATGAATACAATTGTGTGGTACTTTGAACATTATTTGGCATTGCCTTTCCTTGGTATTGAAATGAAAATTGACCTTTTCAGCTCTGTAGCCATTGCTTAGTTTTTCAGATTTTCTGGCATATTATACACAGTGCTTTCACAGCATCATCTTTTAGGCTTTGAAGTAGCTCAGCTGAAATTCCATTAGCTTTGTCTGTAGTGATGTTTCCTAAGGCTCACTTGACTTCCCATCCCAGATCACCTGGCTCTAGGTGATTGATCACAGCATTACGGTTATCTGGGCCATCAAGATCTTTTTGTATAATTCTTCTGTGTATTCTTGCCACCTCTTCTTAATATCTTCTGCTTCTGTTAGTTCCATACAATTTCTTTCCTTTTTTGCACCCATTTTTGCATGTATTTTCCCTTGATATTCCTAATTTTCTTGAAGAGATCTCTAGTCTTTCCCATTCTATTGTTTTCCTCTGTTTCTTTGCATTGATCACTGAGGAAGGCTTTCTTATCTCTCCTCATTATTCTTTGGAACTTTGCATTCAGATGGGTATATCTTTCCTTTTCTCCTTTCCCTTTAGTTTCTCTCCTTTTTTCAGCTATATGTAAGGCCTCCTCAGACAACCATTTTGACTCTTTGCATTTCTCTTCCTTGGCATGTTTTGATCATGGCCTCCTTTACAAAGTTACAAACCTCCACCATTTTCCTTCAGCTACTCTATCAGATCTAATCCCTTGAATCCATTTGTCACTTCTACTGTATAATCGTAAAAGACTTTTAGGTCATACTTGAGTTGTCTAGTGGTTTTCCCTAGTTTCTTCAGTTAAGTCTGAATTTTGCAATGAGTAGTTTGTGATCTGAGCCACAGTCAGCTCCCAGTCTTGTTTTTGCTGAATGCATAAGAGCTTCTCCATCTTTGACTGCGAAGAATATAATCAACCTGATTTCGGTGTTGACCATCTGGTAATGTCCATATATAGAGTTGTCTCTGGTGTTGCTGGAAGAGGGTGTTTGCTATGACCAGTGTGTTCTCTTGGCGAAATTGTTAGACTTTGCCCTGCTTCATTTTGTATTCCATGGTCAAACTTGTCTGTTACTCCAGGTATCATTTGACTTCCTACTTTTGTATCCCAGTTCCCTATATTGAAAAGGACATCTTTTTTTTTTTTTTTGGTGTTAGTTCCAAAAGGTCTTGTCATGGTATCTTTCTCATTCATGGCTGCAACTCATAGTTCTTCCCTATTCAGTTTTGTTTCATATGTTGGTACCATATCAATATTCTAAATTATACCAATATCTTCCAATTGTTTTCATACTTCTGTTTTCCTCACTTTCCTTTAATACTCCCCCTTGTCTAACAAATTAGGTGCAAACTGCTAAGCATGGTTTCAAAGCCCCTATATTTGGGCTTTATCTTATCTTTTCAAAAAAATATTAATAATAATGGTCAGCTAATAAGTATTTCTGTAACTACAGGTAGTTCATACTTTCCAAAGATTGTTGTTTACTCAACGGATTTCTCAATGTTAACATAGTACTTTACAAATACCCTTTTTCATTTTTTTGTTGTTGAATGGAAGTGAAAGACCAGAGTATACTGAACTGATGTGGTCACAATGAATGCAAATTGAATCTCTCTCTGAAAGTTGTTTTTCGCACCACTCAAGTGTCTAGATATTTGCAGATAAGAAATATGCTAATCCAAATTAACAAGTAATCAAACTTTGCCAGTTATCACTTAAGAATATCAAAAGATACTCAGAGAAGTCCAGATTTTATATGTAACTGTATCTCTCCCAGGAAACATCTCAGAAAATAAGTATTTCTCTCTATAAAGAACCTTTTGCAAATGTTGTGATTTATACTTTTTCATTATATCTTGATAATTCTATTAATCTCTCTTCCATTTGCTCTGATCCATCTCCATAACTACTATCCTTCTATTTCAAATAATCGTTAAATATTTTCTGAAATAATTCAGAAACAGCCTCTATCTCTGCCTCCAATTTCCTACATGGATAATATATGCCCTTCATTATCATCATTAATCTTTCACATATACAAAATCCTTTATAACCCATGCTCCAAAATGTTTAAAACTTTTTATTAAGCTACTTTTAAAAGTTGCATGCCATATAGTTTACTAGTCTCATTCTTTGTAGATTCTAGTTCATTGGTATTAAAATGGTAACCCACTCCAGTATTCTTGCCTAGAGGATTCCATGGACCGAGGAGCCCAGAGATCTACAGTCCAAAGAGTCACAAAGAGTTGAACACGACTCAGCGACTAACCCAAGATAGATAGCTGAATGACTTTCCAAGGTGATTTTTATTTTTAGGCAAGTTTAAGTATTACTGAAGTCTATGTTATGTCCAGATACTGTACAACACCTTATTTTAGGATCAGAAAAAGAATCATTAGCCTATTCATCTGAAGCAATAGTGCAAGAAGATAAAGTGAAAAGTGTTGAAATATCAAATAAGTCAAGCACATCCAGTGGCAATATAGAATTCTTGTGGATCTGACACCATTCCTGTCAGCATAGCCAGGAGTCAGGAAGATGAGCTGGATCTGAAGTGGTGGAGAATAGAGACGACATAAGAGCCTTCAAAATTTAAGTCTTTGTGCTTCACATCTGCCTTCCAAAACTTGTGTAAGTTCCTCTTTGGGTCTAGAACGGTTCAGGAAGGAGGACTCTGGAAAAAACAGTTTTCCATCTTAACCAACTACGATATATTTCACCATTGCTTTTGAAGGAATTCTTGTGTATTTGTAAATTCATGACAATTTGTTAATCAGTGGTGTAAAAAATAAATAAGTGAGAGAGTTTTGCTTTGGGGTTCTTGCCAATTTCTATCTTGAAAGTACTCCCATTATGGTCAAGTTCCAATCTGACGTCAGTGCACAGAATTGGGAAGAGATGCTAACAATAGGCTCAATAGGCTCTCTTGAATCATGAGCCCCCTCAAAACTCCACTGGTACCTACTCTTCTTACCAATTGAAATAATCTATATATTTTCTTTGTTTCACTTCTCAACTCAAATTTTAAAATTGGCAATAGAAATATAGATTTTTCTCCCTTCCACCAACTAGATGATCCTGATATAAACTTAAAAATCCATAGATCTCCAATTTTACTTAATCTCTTTTTCATGGCAAAATATTCTTTCCTCTATATTATTCAATGCATGATTATAACATAATTCATGCATATGAATTGATGCTATATCAATGTCTGCATATCTTCACCTGAAATTGAGTCATTCTCAATGACATCTTAGTGTGGGCTTTGTTAAATCTATTGTGCTGGGCACAAAATGAGTTATTTCAATCTAGATACCTATTATCTTTCAGGGATTGGAAATTGTCTTGCATCACTTCATTATCTCTATAATAATGTGTATATGTTCTAATTTCTATTTCAAAAACTCTTACATCTCTACTGTAATCAAATTTTGTGAACTCTGTTTTCCAAGGAAATTATTCATTTCAGTTGCTTTGAAATTAATTTGAATTTAGTTTTATCAATTATTCTCATGCTTCTTTCTCCAAGCAACACATCTTTAAGTTATTTTACATGTTTCCTAAACTAAGTTTTATAAATTTATTTTAGTGAAAAACAACATATTAATCTGACAAGCAAAACAATTTAGCAACTAATATGAACAATAATTCATGTACCTACTTTATATACACAGATACTAATTATATTGTTTGTAAAAAGAATAATTTTGTTCAAACATATCTAGTTAATTGTGATTTTTTAAACTTCTGCCCTTTCTGACATTCTTTAAATTATACTTATCTAGTAGTTAATGAGTGTCTTCTAAAATATCACTTGGAAATCATTTCTGTTTGAGAAGTTTATTTTTATTTTGAATATGAATTTTTCTTTAAAAACATATGGCTCTTTTTTTAGATTCTATATTTCCATATAGATCATTACAGAGTATTGAATAGAGTTCCATGTGCTATTTAATGGGTTCTTATTAGAATCTAAAAAAGAGAGTGGATATATCTGTATGTATAACTGACTCACTTTCCCTGGTGGCTCAGATGGTAAAGAATCTGTCTTCCCTGAAAGAGACCTGGGTTCTATCCCTATGTTGGGAAGAAAAGAGAATGGGAAATGGAAAAGGGAAAAGGAAAAGAAGGGAAAAGGGAATGGCAACTCACTTCAGTGTTCTTGCCTGGAGAATTCCATGGACAGAGGAGTCTGTCAGGCTACAGTCCAGTAGGTTGCAGAGTCGGACAGGACTGAGTGACTAACACTTCAGTTTCACCCTATAACTGACTCACTTTGCTGTGCAGAAGAAACTAACAAACCGTTGTAAATCAACTATATTCCAATAAAAATTAATTTTAAATATATATATATATGATTCTGTAAATCATCTTTCTTATTCTTTCTGGGTTACTATCTTTCAATTATAACACCTTGGAATCATGGTGATGCCCATCAGCGTTTCAGTCATTCAATTTATATATATATATATATACATATATATATATATATATATAATTTTTTTTCAGCTATTACTTGCGAGACATTGAACTAAATATTTAGGGAAGAGAAATGAAAGATATGACTCTTACCCTTCAGAATTTCTCAATGTATCAATAAACTGAAGCAAGTTAGCATCAATTTTAATACAATGTGATGTGTTATAAGAGCTTCCCATGTGGCTCTAGTAATAAAGAAGCCACCTGGCAATGCAGGAGACCTAAGAGATGCAGGTTGGATCCCTGCATCAGGAAGATCCCCTGGAAGAGGGCATGGCAACCCACTCCAGTATTCTTCCTGGAGTATCCTATAGACAGAGGAGCTTGCCAAGCTACAGTTCATAGGGTCACAATGAGGCAGACATGACTGAAGCAACTTAGAATGCAAGTATGTGTTATAAATTCACAAAGAAGGGGAATAATCTACAATGCAGAAATGAATGTATAACATAATTGTCAACAGAGGTCTGAGAGTTCAGCTTCCAGAAATCTATTTTGGGAGCAATAATGCATAGACCACATATCTCTTTTGATAGCTACCATTCAGATTTCTGTTTTCATGCCTTTATGATAAAATTATTCTCCATCTCTCTTTTTCATCATATTTCAATATTTTAATTAATTTTATTCTTAAATTTCAAAAATATTTTCCAGAATTTTGCTGTGACCATTAATAATTTCTTTCAAGCTGAAGAATGATATTTTAAGAAAGTGAATTATTTCTCTTATATGTGTTTCACATCTCTTTTCTCAGTTGTCTCTTTATAAAACTCCTGCTATGAAGAGGTAGGAAAGCTGTATTGAACAATCCTAAAAGCTGAGAAAGTGGACTAGGGATTCTTTTTGTACTCTTCATGCTCTAAAATTATTTCTTTCTAGTAAGAAGATAGACTTTTTGAGTACAATAAAAATTTCAAAATTATGAAAATCACTCAAATAAAAAGGAGAGTGAACAAGGATTATTGAAACCATTATACACACTCTACCTTCTCTGATAGCTCAGTTGGTAAAGAATCCTCTTGCAATGCAGGAGACCCCAGTTCAATTCCTGGGTTGGGAATATCCCCTGGAGAAGGGATAGGCTACCTACCCTAGTATTCCTGGGCTTCCCTTGTGGTACAACTGGTAAAGAATCTGCCTGCAAGGTGGAAGACCTAGACTCTATCCATGGGTTAGGTAGATCCCCTGGAGAAGGGAAAAGCTATCCACTCCAGTGTTCTGGCCTAAAAAATTCCATGGACTATATAGTCTATACGGTCACAAAGAGGTGGACACAACAGAGCGACTTTCACTTTTTACCTTACATATGTTAATGCATAAGGTCATTTAATTCTAGCCTAATAATACTTTCCATCACCAAAAATTGCTGGAAAATAGTTACACCTTAGTGTTAATTCTGTATATGTTATTTTTTATTTAGAGGAAACTGTGATTCTCTAAAGCAACTTTATTGTCACTGCACTTAGGACTATTCAAAATTGCATTTAAATTACTGTACGTATAATCTATTAATTTAATGTGTTCTCTTGGTCTTTCAACACACACACATATACACAAACTTGCACATATATCCACACACAATTCATGTTTGTTTCAGTTTATGTAAGGACTCATGAGTATAACAGACATGCTAAGCACACTAATTTAACCTTACTTATCCTTTAACTTCCTCCAGGAATTATCTTCTTGATCCACAGATCCAAACAAAACTAGAGATATAATCTGTGTAGCCTAGTGCAAAATGAAATTTTGACTCTTGGTCAAAATACATTAAAACTTGAGGACAATGACAGTGTAAAAACTAATAAACAGAAACTTTGAATTGACTTGGTTGACCAATCCTCACTCTCTGAGATTGTAGGAGAGCTCAACAGGAAGAAGAAAGATTATTTTTCTTTCCTTACAAGTACTCAGTCAATGAAAAGCCATGAAGTCTTTGTTTACTCCAGGTATACCAGTTTCTTCCTCTCCATAAATGTGTTCTCCTCCCCCTTGCTATGTGGGAACTTGAACATTGCTAATCATGGTTGCAGACTCCAAATTGAAAAACTCTGCTGATCCCAAATAAACCCATCTTGGCTAGAGAAATATCTAGCAGTCTATTCCAAGACAACAGCAAAGCATTAAACCAAATGCGGGGCTTTATTTGACTTCACAGATAGCATGTTCATGAAACTGGCTCTCAGTCCAGGTTCAGTATCACTTTTTGGTTAATTTATGGTATCTTGTGTTTTACTGATCTTAACAAGTATGGTATTTTAAGGTTATCTTCTATATATTATCTATTATTCCTTGTAGCAGGTTGCTTAGACTGTCATGAAACAAAACAAAACAAACATGGATTTAGTGGCGTACAAAACATTAATTAATTTTCTTGTGTTTCTAAATACTAGAAATCTGAGAACAATGTATGGGCAGGCTTGATTTCTTACGTGACTTCTATCTTTGGTTTGTAGATAGCTGTCCTCACTACCTGTCTTTACATGGTCTTATTTCTGTATCTTTGTTCAAATTCCTCTTTTTATTAGGATACCAGTCATACTGAATTAAGGCTCATCCTAATGATCTCATTTTAACTTATGTCTTTAAAGACCTCATCTCTAAATAAAGTCACATGCGGAGGTCTTGAATGTTAGGAATCTAACATATGAATTTTAGACTAACACAATTCAACCCTTAAGAACCATACTACGAATATAGGATCTCTTCAGTTAATTATCCTGATAGTGTTGTTCACTATAGTAAATTCAGCATCTATCATCCCCAATGGGATAAACTAAACCTTCAATAAATGTCTGCTAGTTAAATAAATCAATAAATGAATCAGTGCATTATAAATATCAGAAATCATTATGGTCCATAGTCAAAAAGATCCCAAGGTTTAGCACTGTCATTTCTAAGATTGGGTGAGTATTCTCTGAGTTACTCTGAAAGCAAGTGATGAATTGGAAAATATAAATTTCATGATATAATTCGGTTATTTCCTTAAAATTATTTCCTTGAACTTTTGTATATATGAAGATGGAATGTCAGGTGTGAGCACACTAAGTTGCTTCAGTTGTATCTGACCCTCTATCATGGTGTGGACTGCAGCCCACTAGGCTCCTCTGTCCGAGACATTCTCCAGGCAAGAATACTGGAGTGAATTGCCATTCCTGCCTCCAGAGGATCTTCACGACCCAGAGATTGATTTTGCCTCTCTTATGTCTCCTGCATTGGCAAATGTGTTGTTTACATTTCTGGGAAGGTACAGAAGTCAGGTAAAAGATAGCAATTCGGTAATTTTTAAAAAAACAATTTTTTTTTTAACTTTACAATACTGTATCGGCTCTGCCACTCATCAACATGAATCTGCCATGGGCACACGCGAGTTCCCCATCTATTAAACTTCAGCTCAAAGAAAAGATATATGGAAAATGATGAATAGTTTGAAAATTATTTTAAGTGAGAATGCTATTGTATGAAGGATTTATTTTGAGTTAATGAATAATTTTATTACTTTAGAGGTAATGGTAGATTTTATAACATTATCCAAAGTTTGGCTGTTCTTTATAACCAAATACCAAGAATTATAAAAAACTCATTCATTCAGTTCAGTTCAGTTGCTCAGCAGTGTCTGATTCTTTGCAACCCCATGGATTGCAGCATGTCAGGCTTCCCTGACCATCACCAACTCTGGAAGCTTACTCAAACTCATGTCCCTTGAGTCGGTGATGCCATCCAACCATTTAATTCTCTGTCATCCCATTCTCCTCTCACCATCGATCTTTCCCAGAACCAGGGTCTTTTCAAATGGGTCAGCTCTTCACAATAAGTAGCCAAAGTATTGGAGTTTCAGCTTCAGCATCAGTCCTTCAAATGAATATTCAGGACTGATTTCCTTTAGGATGGACTGGTTGATCTCCCTGCAGTCCAAGGGACTCTCAAGAGTCCTCAACACCAGAGTTCAAACACAAGAATTCATCAGTGCTCAGCTTTTTCTAAAATCCAACTCTCACATCCACACATGACTACTGGAAAAATCAAAGCTTTGATTAGACAGACCTCTGTTGGCAAAGTAATGTCTCTGCTCTTTAATATGCTCTCTAGGTTGGTCATAACTTTTCCTCAAAGGAGGAAGCTTTTTTCAATATCATGGCTGCAGTCACCATCTGTAGTGATTTTAGAGCCCCCCAAAATAAAGTCTGCCACTGTTTCTAATGTTTCCCCATCTACTTGCCATGAAGTGATGGGACCGGATGCCATGATCTTAGTTTTCTGCATGTTGAGTTCTTTTTTTTAAATGTAAATTTATTTATTTTAATTGGAGGCTAATTACTTTACAATATTGTATTGGTTTTGCCATACATCAACATGAATCCACCACAGGTATACACATATTCCTCATCCTGACTCCCCTCCCACCACCCTCCCCATCCCAACCCTCTGGGTCATCCCAGTGCTCCAGCCCCGGGCACCCTGTATCATGCATTGAATCTGGACTGGTGATTCTTTTCACATATGATAATATATATGTTTCAATGCCGCTCTCCCAAATAATCCTACCCTTGCCCTCTCTCACAGAGTCCAAAAGACTATTCTATACAACTGTGTCTCTTTTGCTATCTCACATACAGGGTTATCGTTACCACCTTTCTAAATTCCATTTATATGCATTATTATATTGCATTGGTGTTTTTCTTTCTGGCTTACTTCACTCTGTATAATTCACTCCAGTTTCATCTACCTCATTATAATTGATTCAAATGTATTTTTTTAATGGCTGAGTAATACTCCATTGTGTATATGTACCACAGTTTTCTTATCCATTTGTCTGCTGATGGACATTGCTTCCATGTCCTGGCTTTTATAAACAGTGCTGCGATGAACATTGGGGTACATGTGTCTCTTTCAATTCTGGTTTTCTAGATGTGTATGTCTAGCAGTGGGATTGCTGGGTCATAAGGCAGTTCTATTTCCAGTTTTTTAAGGAATCTCCACACTGTTCTCCATAGTAGCTGTACTAGTTTACATTTCCACCAACAGAGTAAGAAGGTTCCCTTTCCTCCACACCCTCTCCAGCATTTATTGCTTGGAGCCTTTTGGATAGCAGCCATTCTGACTGGCATGAAATGGTACATCATTGTGGTTTTGATTTGCATTTCTCTGATAATGAGTGATGTTGAGCATCTTTTCATGTGTTTGTTAGTCATCTGTATGTCTTCTTTGGAGAAATATCTGTTTAGTTCTTTGGCCCATTTTTTGATTGGGTCGTTTATGTTTCTGAAATTCAGCTGCAGGAGTTGCTTGTATATTTTTGAGATTAGTTGTTTGTCAGTTGCATCATTTGCTATTATTTTTTCCCATTCTGAAGGCTGCTTTTTCACTTTGCTTATACTTTCTTTTGTTGTGCAGAAGCTTTTAATTTTAATTAGGTCCCATTTGTTTATTTTTGCTTTTATTTCCAGTATTCTGGGAGGTGGGTCATAGACGATCCTGCTGTGATTTATGTTGGAGACTGTTTTGCCTATGTTCTCCTCTAGTTTTATAGTTTCTGGTCTTAGGTTTAGATCTTTAATCCATTTTGAGTTTGTTTTTGTTTTTGTTTTTGTGTATGGTTTTAGAAAGTGTTCTAGTTTCATTCTTTTACAAGTGGTTGACCAGTTTTCCCAGCACCACTTGTTAAAGAGATTATCTTTAATCCATTGCATATTCTTGCCTCATTTGTCAAAGATAAGGTGTCCATAGGTGCGTGGATTTATCTCTGGGCTTTCTATTTTGTTCCATTGGTCTATAGTTCCGTCTTTGTTCCAGTACCATACTGTCCTGATGACTGCGGCTTTGCAGTAAAGCCTGAAGTCAGGCAGGTTGATACCTTCAGGTCCATTCTTCTTTCTCAAGATTGCTTTGGCTATCTGAGGTTTTTGTATTTCCATACAAATTGTGAAATTATTTGTTCTAGCTCCGTTGATAGCTTGATAGGGATTGCATTGAATCTATAGATTGCTTAGGGTAGTATATATATTTTCACTATGTTGATTCCTCTTACCCATGAACACGGTATATTTCTCTATCTATTTGTGTCCTCCTTGATTTCTTTCACCAGTGTTATATATATATATATATATATATATATATATATATATATATATATATATATGTATATATATATGTATTTTGTTTCTTTAGGTAGATATGTTCCTAAGTACTTTATTCTTTTCATTGCAATGGTGAATAGACTTTGTTCCTTAATTTCTCTTTCTATTTTCTCATCGTTATTGTGTAGGAATGCAAGGGATTTCTGTGTGTTGATTTTATATCCTGCAACTTTACTTATTCATTGATTAGCTCTAGTAATTTTCTTGTGGTGTCTGTTGGGTTTTCTATCAAGAGGATCATGTCATCTGCAGATAGTGAGTGTTTTACTTCTTTTATAATATGGATTCCTTTTATTTATTTTTCTACTCTAATTGCTGTGCCCAAAACTTACAAAAATATGTTGAATAGTAGTGGTGAGAATGGGCACCCTTATCTTGTTCCTGACTTTAGGGGAAATGCTTTCAATTTTTCACCATCGAGGATAATATTAGCTGTGGGTTTGTCATATATAGCTTTTATTATGTTGAGTTATGGTCCTTCTATTCCTGTTTCTGGAGGGTTTTTATCACAAATGGATATTGAATTTTGTCAAAGACTTTCTCTGCATCTATTTAGATAATCATATGGCTTTTATTTTTCAATTTGTTAATGTGCTGTATTACATTGGTTAATTTGTAGATATTGAGGAATCCTTTAATCCCTGGGATAAAACCCACTTGGTCATGATGTATGTTCTTTTTAATATGTTGTTGGATTCTGTTTGCTACAATTTTGTTAAGGATTTTTGCATCTATGTTCATCAGTGATATTGGCCTGTAGTTTTCTTTTTCTTTATGACATCTTTGTCTGGTTTTGGTATTAGAGTGAAGGTGGCCTCATAGAATGAGTTTGGAAGTTTACTTTCCTCTGAATCTTTCTGGAAGAGTTTGAGTAGGATAAGTGTTAGCTCTTCTCTAAATTTTTGGTAGAATTCAGCTGTGAATCCATCTGGTCCTGGGATTTTGTTTGCTGGAAGATTTCTGATTACAGTTTCAATTACCATGCTTGTGATGGGTCTGTTAATACTTTCTATTTCTTCCTGGTTCAGTTTTGGAAAGTTGTATTGTTCTAAGAATTTGTCCATTTCTTCCAAGTTGTCCATTTTATTGGAATATATTTGTTAATAGTAGTCTCTTATGATCCTTTGTGGATCACAATAAACTGTGGAAAATTCTTAAAAAGATGAGAATACCAGGCCACCTGACCTGCCTCTTGAGAAACCTATATGCAGGTCAGGAAGCAACAGTTAGAACTGAACATGGAACAAAAGATTTTTTCCAAATAGGAAAAAGAGTACGTCAGGCTGTATATTGTCACTCTGCTTATTTAACTTATATGCAGAGTACATCCTGAGAAACACTGGACTGAAAGAAGCCCAAGCTGGAATCAAGAGTGCCAGGAGAAACATCAATAACCTCAGATATGCAGATGACACCACTCTTATGGCAGAAAGAAAGGAGGAACTAAATAGCCTCTTGATGAAAGTGAAAGAGGAGAGTGAAAAAGTTGACTTAAAGCTAAACATTCAGAAAACTAAGATCAAGGCATCTGGTCCCATCACTTCAGGGGTATTAGATGGGGAAACAGTGGAAACAGTGGCTGACTTTTTACTTTTTGGGGCTCCAAAATTACTGCAGATGGTGACTGCAGCCGTGAAATTAAAAGATGCTTACACCTTGGAAGGAAAGTTATGACCAACCTAGATAGCATATTTAAAAGCAGAGACATTACTTTGCCAACAAAGGTCCGTCTAGTCAACGCTATGGTTTTTCCTGTGGTCATGTATGGATGTGAGAGTTGGACTATGACGAAGGCTGAGCACCAAAGAATTGATGCTTTTGAACTGTGGCGTTGGAGAAGACTCTTGCGAGTCCCTTGGACTGCAAGGAGATCCAACCAATCCATTCTGAAGGAGATCAACCCTGGGTGTTCATTGGAAGGACTGATGCTAAAGCTGAAACTCCAGTACTTTGGCCACCTCATGTGAAGAGCTGACTCATTGGAAAAGACTCTAACTGGGAGAGATTGGAGGCAGGAAGAGAAGGGGACGACAGAGAATGAGATGGCTGTATGGCATTACCAACTTGATGGACATGAGTTTGAATGAACTCCGGGAGTTGGTGATGGACAGGGAGGCCTGGCGTGCTGTGATTCATGGGATCGCAAAGAGTCGGACACGACTGAGCAATTGAACTGAACTTAACTGAACTGATGATCCTTTGTATTTCTGTGTTGTCTGTTGCTATCTCTCCATTTTCATTTCTAATTTTATTGATTTGATTTTTCTCCCTCTGTTTCTGGATGAGTCAAGCTAATGGTTTGTCAATTTTATTTATCTTCTCAAAGAACCAGCTTTGGCTTTGTTAATTTTTGCTATGGTCTCTTTAGTCTCTTTTGCATTTATTTGTGCCTTAGTTTTTAAGATTTCTTTCCTTCTACTAACCTTGGGGTTCTTCATTTCTTCCTTTTCTAGTTGCTTTAGGTGTAGAGTTATTTATTTGACTTTTTTTCTTGTTTCTTGAGTTATGCCTGTATTGCTATGAACCTTCCCCTTAGCACTGCTTTTACCCTGTCCCACAGGTTTTGGGTTGCTATGTTTTCACTTTCATTCTTTTCTATGAATATTTTGATTTCTTTGTTGATTTCTTCTGCCTTCATATGTTGGAATTTTTAATACCCTTTCTCCTGTTACTGAGATCTAATCTTACTGAATTGTGGTCAGAAAAGATGTGTGGAATGATTTCCATTTTTTTGAACTTACCAGGCTAGATTTATGGCCCAGGATGTGTTCTATCCTGGAGAAGTTTCCACGTGCACTTGAGAAAAAGGTGAAATTCATTGTTTTTGGGAGAAATGTCCTATTCAGTTCTGTTCTGTTCAGTCGCTCATCTGACTCTTTGAGGCCCCATGAATTGCAGCACGCCAGGCCTCCCTGTCCATCACCGACTCCTGGAGTTCACTCAAACTCATGTCCATCGAGTTGGTAATGCCATCAAGCCATCTAATCCTCTGTCATCCCCTTGTCCTCCTGCCCCCAATCCCTCCCAGCATCAGAGTCTTTTCCAATGAGTCAACTCTTCGCATGAGGTGGCCAAAGTACTGGAGCTTCAGCTTTAGCATCATTCCTTCCAATGAACACCCAGGACTGATGTCCTTTTGAATTGACTGATATGATCTCCTTGCAGTCCAAGGGACTCTCAAGGGTCTTCTCCAACACCACAGTTCAAAACCATCAATTCTTCAGTGCTCAGCTTTCTTCACATCCAACTCTCACATCTATACATGACCACTGGAAAAACCATACCTTTGACTATATATATCAATTAACTCTAAATGTCTTTGTATCATTTAAAGTTTGTATTTTCTTGTTAATTTTCTGTTTAGTTGATCTATCCACAGATGTCAATGGTGTATTAAAGACCCTACTATTATTGTGTTATTGTCAATTTCCCCTTTCATGCTCATTAGTATTTTTCTTACATGTTGTGGTGCTCCTATGTTGGGTGCATATACATTTATAATTGCTATATCTTCTTCATGGATTGATCCTTTAATCATTATATAGTGTCTTTCTTTGTCTCTTTTCACAGCCTTTGTTTTAAAGCCTATTTTATCTGATAGGAGTATTGCTACTCCTGCTTTCTTTTGATTTTTATTTCCATGGAATATCTTTTTTCCAACCCTTCAGTTTCAGTCTGTATGTGTCCCTTGTTTTGAGGTGGGTCTCTTGTAGACAACATATATAGGGGGTCTTCTTTTTGTATTCATTCAGCTAGTCTTTGTCTTTTGGTTGGGGCATTCAAACTATTTACATTTAAGGTAATTATTGATAAATATGATCCCACTGCCATTTACTTCATTATTTTGGGTTCGAGTTTATATACCTTTTCTGTGTTTCCTGTCTAGAGAAGATCCTTTAGCATTTGTTGGAGAGCTGGTTTGGTGGTGGTGAATACTCTCAGCTTTTGCTTGTCTGTAAAGTTTTTTATTTTTCCTTGATATTTGAATGAGATCCTTGCTGGGTACAATAATCTGGGCTGTAGGTTATTTTCTTTCATCACTTTAAGTATGTCCTGCCATTCCCTCCTGGGCTAAAGAGTTTCTACTGAAATTCCATTTGATGAGCTCCTGTTGATTAATGTTCCCTGGAGCAGGAGCTCTCTAGTGTTCTCAGGATTTGGACTTAAGCCTCCTGCCTTTGGTTTTCAGTCTTATTCTTACAGTAGCCTCAAGACTTCTCCATCTATATAGCACCGATGTTAAAACATCTAGGTTAAAGATGAAAAGTTTCTCCACAGTGAGGGACAACTAGAGAGGTACACAGAGTTACATGGAGAAAATAAGAGGGAGGAGGGAGATAGAGGTGACCAGGAGGAAAAGAGGGGGAATCAAAAGAGGGGAGAGCAAGCTAGCCAGTAATCACTTCCCTATGTGCTCTCCACAGACTGGACCCCTCAGAGATGTTCCCAGATCTATACAGAGAAGAGAGGAGGGAGGAAGGAGACAGAGGTGGCCAGGAGGGAAAAAGGTGGAATCAAAAGGAGAGAGACAGATCCAGCCAGTAATCAATTCCCTAAATATTCTTCACAGCCCAGAACAGACAGAGAGATTCAAAGAGTTGGGTAGAGAAGAGAAGGGGGACGGAGGAAATAGAGGCTACCTGATGGAGAAAAAGGAGAGTCCAAAGGGGGAGAGAGCAGTCAAGCCAATAATCTTGCTCCCAAGTAAAAATGGGCACTGAAGACTGGGTTCTTAAAGGTACAAAATTGATAACAAATACCAAAAAGCAAAGGTTAAAAATTGAGTTGAGTTTGGATTCTCCAAAATACAATATTAAAGAAAAAAACAAAGTCACAAAAATTATATATATATATATATATATATATATATATATATATATATGAAATTTGCTTTAAAAATAGGGTCTTTTTTTGCAAAGTAATAGTAGGTTGTAAAAATGAAAATTAAAGGAGTAATAGAGGACTTAAATTTTAATCTTTTTTAATTGAAAAATGATAATAGTAAAACTATATCTAGGACTTTCTCTGATGGTGTTGTGGACAGTGTGGGTTCAGTTCATTTTCAGATAGTTCCTTGATCCCGCTTGTACTTCTCAAGGTGTATAGGCTCCTTCCTACGTAGTTGGTGCTAACTACTGGGCTTTAATCTATTGCACCTGTCACTTCCAAGGCGGTTCCCTCTGTTTGTTTTAGCTTCTTCTGTTTGCTGGTCTCTACAGTGCCTGATTTCCACCCTGACACAAGGGGGCAGTGGTGCTCATCTTTTTAGGCTCACTTGTTCAGTCGTGCTGTGGGAAGGGAGGAACACTTCAAATAAATATCACTGGCTTGTGCTCACAGTGTCTTGGCCACACTGGGTTTGCCCCTGCTCACAGCGTGTGTGCTTTCCCAGTCTACACTGCTTAGGTCTAAGTTGCTCTGCAGGGAAATGTCTGAGGCAGGTTCTGAGTTGTATGCACTTCTCAGGTCTAAGCCACTCAGGTTCAGGTTCTCAGGTACTCCACAGCGGCACAGACTTGGTTGGGCCTGTGTTTTGTGCCCTTCCCAGCTCCTAGCAGCTCAGGTGACCAAGTGCTTGGTGAGCACGGTTGCCCCCATGCTGGGAGCCAGCATGAGGATTCCCGCCCGTGGCAAAGGTCATGAGATTAAGTAGCCCGACAGGCAAAGATGAGTTGGGCCTTAAGGGAGCCTCGCTGGATCTGCTCATGCATCTTTCCCCAAAACCAGAGTCTGCCTGCCTTACTGCATTGGGCTTTTTGCCTACTCCTCTGACATTATATGGGGGGTGGGGTGGCTATCCCCCACCACCTTTTTCTGGAAAAAGTTAACTTAGAGCTCCAACTAACAGTCTCCCACATATAAAAGGAGTGTCTCAGCTCAAACCCCTCTGGTAGCTTTCTAACTTGCCTGACAGGCACAGGAAGCTTAAAACATCCTAGGAATGTAGGGGCTTTTGAGGAGTCAAAAACATTAGAATAGGACTGATTAAGGGTTTCATTGTTGAGCCAGTACTTGCTGCCAAGTTTTCATATCTTTTATTTGTTGATATAGTTGATATATAGAAAAAACAAGTAGCAACAAAGATCTTTGAGTTAAGTACCTTCTTTGTTATAACCCACTGCACCTTTGTTCTGAAGGGATGTAACTTTATTTAGTGCTTTGAGGGTGATGCAGATTAAAGACATACACTTCAGGGGAAATGAAATTAACATTCATTAAGGAAGAGAGCCATAAAATGTTAACAGGCCTCTTGCCCAGAAGATAATGTAAATCACCTGAGACCTTTTGTATATGGAAAGATATGCATAAAGGAAGCCCTGGCATACATAAGGGTCAGGACTGCTGCCCCTGCATGACTCTGTATCTTCCATTATGTAAAACTTACGGTATACAAGCACCTTTTGAAAATAAAGTTATGGGGTTTTTGCACAAGCTTGGCCTCTCCCGTGTCGACTCTTTCTCTTTCTCCCTCTTCCTCCCTCTCTTTTTCAAGCTGATCCCTTGGAACACAGAGGCTCTCCGTGTCTACTTATTTGCCCAGGCTTCTAAGACCCACGCGAGAGGAAGCCCAAGGAGGGGCACCCTCCGCTAATCAAGCGGGCGCCTGTGGCCTAACGTAGACGGTGCAAGTTTCTTGTCTTGAGACTTTATTAGCTTTCCATGTAAACCAAGGAATATCAGTCTCTTTTCTCCTCTATTTTTCACTACATTATTCTTCTCTAATATCTCTTTAAATTTCTAATTAATCTCTCTTTAATAGCCAACTCCATCCCCACTTCGAATTCCCTGGATCCATCGGGGCTGGACTCTCGCACCCCCAGTTGCGGGCTGCAACTTACCACTTCCTCCATCCCTGTCACTTGGTTTTCTAGGTGTACAACTGGTGCACCTTCTCAGGTGTGCCATGTGTCTCTTCTGGGGAGCTGATCTCTGGCTGTGGCCCTCCAGGCAGATGTCGACCATCCAGCATCCCAATAAGTCTTAGTTAGCAAAAAACCCTGCTTGCAGTTTGGTAAATGATGCCTCTCTGGGGACGTGATTGCCCCCTTCTGGCTCTGGCTGTCCTTGCCTGCCTGTCGCTGGCGGGGGATGGGCCAGTCCACAGCCGGCTAGCTCTGCTCAGTCCTTTGTTCTGTGAGTGGATGTCGTGGTGTCTTCAGTTCAGTTCAGTTCAGTTCAGTCCCTCAATCGTGTCCTACTCTTTGCGACCCCATGAATCACAGCATGCCAGGCCTCCCTGTCCATCACCATCTCCTGGAGTTCACTCAGACTCACATCCATTGAGTCCATGATGCCATCCAGCCATCTCATCCTCTGTGGTCCCCTTCTTCTCCTGCCGCTAATCCCTCCCAGCATCAGAGTCTTTTCCAATGAGTCAACTCTTTACATGAGATGGCCAAAGTACTGGAGTTTCAGCTTTAGCATCATTCCTTCCAAAGAAATCCCAGGGTTGATCTCCTTCAGAATGGACTGGTTGGATCTCCTTGCAGTCTTGGTGGTGTCTTAGGTTAAGGCATTTCATGGGATAGCTATTCCATAGTCTGGTTACTATCTCAAGTTAGTTCCCTCAGACTGCCCTCAGGGCATTCACGCCGGATCCTTACCCTAAGCAATGCAGCTCCCGCTTGCTAGTGGCAGATGTGAGCATCTGCACTGTTTCTTTGCTGAAAGTTGCCATTAGGCATGGTATCTGTGTGTTTTAATTATTTATTTATTTATTTTTCCTCCTGGTTATGTTGTCCTCTGAGGTTCCAAAGCTCACCAGTGAGAATGTTTTCTGGTGTTTGGAATCCTCTCTTTTTTAAGACTCCCTTGGGCTTCCCTGGTGGCTTAGAGGGTAAAGTGTCTGCCTATAATGCAGGAGACCCGGATTCAATCCCTAGGTAGGGAAGTTCCCCTGGAGAAGGGAATGGCAGCCCACTCCAGTACTCTTGCCTGGAAAATCCCATGGACTGAGAAGCCTGGTAGGCTACAATCTATGGGGTTGCAAAGAGTTGGACATGACTGAGCAACTTCACTTTCACTTTCCCAGGATAGATCTCTGTCCCTACCTCTTTTGTCTCTCTTTTTATCTTTTATATTATTTCCTACCTCCTTTTGAAGATAATGGGCTGCATTTCTGGGTGCCTGATGTCCTCTGCCAGCATTCAGAAGTTGTTCTATGGAATTCACTCAGCATTCAAATGTTCTTTCAATGAATATGTGGGGGATAAAGTGGTCTCCCTGTCCTTTTCCTCTGCCATCTTAGGCTAAATGTTGAGTTTTAAGCCAATTTTTTCACTCTCCTCTTTCACTTTCATCAAGAGGCTCTTTAGTTCTTTGCTATCTGCCATAAGGGTGGTGTCATCTGCTTATCTGAAGCTATTGATATTTCTCCTGGCAATCTTGATTCCAGCTTGTGCTTCATCTAGCCCAGGGTTTCTTATGATATACTCTGCATATAATTTAAATAAGCAGGGTGACAATATACAGCCTTGGTGTACTCTTTGCCTGATTTGGAACCATTCTGTTGTCCCATGCCCAGTTCTAACGGTTACTTCTTGACCAGCACACAAATTTCTCAAGAGGCAGGTCAGGTGGTCTGATATTCCCATCTGTTTAAGAATTGTCCACAGTTCATTGTGATGCACACTGTCAAAGGTTTTGGTATAGTCAGTAAAGCAGAAAGAGATGTTTTTCTGGAACTCACTTGCTTTTTGTATGATCCAACAGATGTTGGCAATTTGATTTCTGGTCCTTCTGCCTTTTCTAAATCCACCTTGAACATCTGGAATTTCATGGTTCATATACTGTGAAACCAAGCTTGGAGAAAACTCATTAGAATAATGCAATGATCAGCTTAAAAAAGAGATTAGGCAACTAGACGGAAGATATTTGTATAAATTCAATCTACATAATTTTTAAAAATGGTGCACTCCAAATGGAATGAGGTGGACATTTTTTTGAAATGATAGATTTAAATTGTTTCTATTCTTCTAATAAAATAATTGAAGTGTATTAGGTAGATTTTATAATTGGAACTCTATTAACTAATACATAACTCTAAGTTAAAAGAGCTATCTCCTGGAGTTGAGGATAAAAATAATAACTTAAATAATTTTTTCTCTATTAAACTCAATTGGAGTCTAGTAATATTATTCTCAGGTTTTTCTTTATTTTTGATCTAACAATACTATTCAGTGGCATTTGCTTTCCCTTATGCTTTTTTTTCCTAGATGTTTAATTAGAACCACACTAGCTCAATATGAACAAATCTGAAATTTATCCCATGATGAAATAAACCTGAAAATAATACAAGTAGACACTGGTTCATCATCAAGGGTTAAAAAGCCTTGGAAAAGTGCAGAGTATTTCCCTTCTAATCCTAAACATTAATTTCTAGATCTAATCTTTTTTTTCACTCTTTTATTTTTCCAAATAAACTATTGAAAATGTGTTATTCTGAGCATTCTAAATATAAAGTCCATAAGATAAAATAATAAAAATATAATTTTTCTAATTATAATGAAATGTAACTAAAGACTAAGAGAAGTGAACAGTTAAACTGTCAGTGCCAAATTTGTGGAGCACTTCTTAAAAGTGTGTAAGATTTCAAGGTATCCATTTTGCTTTAAATACATCTTTATTACATTTTACTGTGTCATTCAAATTTCTCATTGATTAATTGTGTTTTCCACTTTAAATATATATCTTGCAATATATTGATTATGCAATGATAGGCTGTAGGTCTAGGTCTTGCCTTTTAATATTTTATCATTTTTTTCTTCCATTTTAAACTGTTTTCATATAATTTAAAAATGCAATTATTTTAATATTTACAATGTATAAAGTGAAACCAAAATAAATTATTTTAGGTGCTATCACAAATTTAATTTTGAAATTTGTCACTGTAACTTCTAATAATTTCAATAATAATCATTATTCCTTTCAGGAAGAATTAAAATATAAATTTGAGTTGGATAATGAGCACAAACAATGCAACAGTAACCTAGACATATTTTAGAGATTGTTCGTTTCCTCCTAACTTATAATCTCCACTAGTACTATCTTAGAAGTTTCATTTTGTAATATGCTAACTTTGGAAAGACACATAATATATATGAGCTAATTCAATTAACTCAGATTATAATTATTACTATTATTATTGCAAATGATATATCCATTAAGTGAATATTAAGCATATGTTAATGATACACATAGCATTCTAATAGTCTTTTACATAACCTTTTGAGTATCTGATATTTAAACCACTACACAATTTACTAAGAACAGCTATTCTTTACTAAAATTACAGACTCATTCTCCACTTGACTTCTGAAGGCTCTTATTTCTATAAAAGTGTGATTGTGATGGATTATCAATTTTAATACTTTAAAGTACAGTTCAGAATCAAAATCCTTATGTAATTTTGCACATTTTTAACAAAGAGTCTGGTATTTAATTTGGGCTCTGAAATCATAGCTCAAGTATATAAAAAATATGATTTTCTATATTCTTGCTCAATTCTATTGGAAAGATTTTATGGTTCTAATTATTGCAAATCTGAAACATCTGGTAAATTATCATTTTGTTCATTAGAGAGCACTGGGTAAAAAGTTCTTGTTATACTTGCTTTTGGCATGTTTTAAGACAGTTAAATTTCATACTCACTTAGACCATATGCTGCAATTATCCAAGTGAGGTCACCAAAAGGCGAGAAAAGTAAAATTCTAAAACAAAATATTTCATGAGAACTTCTTGTAAAAGAGTTAGAGCATTGTTAATAAGGGTAGGGAAAGTCAACAGCCTTAAGGAATCCTGACTGTATTCCTCGTTTTAGCATTTTTTACAAATAAAGAGATATGCTCTTTTTCCTTACCCAGTATTTTCTGTGAAGAGAGAAAAATAGGAGGGCAGAGTGCAGATACTAGGCACAAACTAAATAAATAGCCTTTAGGTCATCATATATCTATAAACATCCTGATTGTAGGTAATTAAGTCTTTTCTCATCAGAACAAGAAGAAACATGATCAGCATTTTGTATAGCACAATAGATTTAAATAGATATGTATGAAGATTTAGCAGGTATTTTATTTTAGCAATATGACACAGAAATGAAATATTTTCCATTTGCTCAATTAATCCTTTATATTAAAAATATCACATCCCTCTTGAAAACTTTTGGAGATAGCTAAATATGCTAGAAATCCCAGTAGACTGTGAAAGACTTAGGAAAGATATCTATGAGGAACAACTACAGAGAATAGTTTTAAATGTTAATAAAGATTTGCTTAATCTTCTTTTTTTTTTTTTCCCCTTAAAGAAATCACTTGATTTCAAGCAGAAAATGTCTTGGCCTTGGGTTTTAAATGTATAAAAACAAGTTTAAGTTGCTTAATTAAAAAATATTTTACATGAATTATGATAGTCATTCTGTTCATGTTTAATGTATTTTTTCTTTCCTAACTTAAGAGTTTTAAAAAATACTTACCTTGCAGTACAATTTTACTTCCTTGTTAAGGGGAAATATGTTTCCTTTTAGGCACTTAAAGCACTAAATATTTTCTTAGTTTCTTTTGTTTGCTGCATTAATTTCTATTAGTTCTTGGAGGAAGTTATCAAGAGGATGCACATTTTTATTGACCATTAAACTGGATCTAGGCAATCAGAGATGCCTCACTTCTTTCTCTGTCCTCGGAATATATGTTCTACCTATCATACCCATAGTGGATACTGTTACAAGGACAGAGGCTACAGAGAGTAAGATACTGTTCCGACCATCTGGATGGTTCACTTCAGTTCAGTTCAGTTCAGTCAGTCAGTCATGTCCTACTCTTCGCAAACCCATGGACCACAGCACACCAGGCCTCCCTGTCCATCATCAATTCCCAGAGTTTCATCCTCTGTCATCCCCTTCTCTTCCTGCCCTCAATCTTTTGCAGCATCAGGGTCTTTTCCAGGGTATCAATTCTTGGCATCAGGTGGCGAAAGTATTGGAGTTTCAGCTTTAGCATCAGTCCTTCCAATGAGTATTCAGGACCAGTTTCCTTTAGGATGGAATGAATGAATCTCCTTGCTTTCCAAGTGACTCTCAAGAGTCTTCTCCAACACCACAGTTCAAAAGCATCGATTCTTCAGCACTCAGCTTGCTTTACAGTCCAACTCTCACATCCATACATGACTACTGGAAAAAACGTAGATTGACTAGACAGAACTTTGTTGTCAAAGTAATGTTTCTGTTATTTAATATGCTGTCTAGGTTGGTCAAAACTTTTCTTCCCAGGAGCAAGCATCTTTTAATATCATGGTTGAAATCACCATCTGCAGTGATTTTGGAGTCCAAAAAAATAAATTCTTTCACTGTTTCCCCTGTTTCCCCATCTATTTTCCATGAAGTGATGGGACCCAATGCCATGATCTTAGTTTTCTGAATGTTGAGTTTTAAGTCAACTTTTTCAATCTCCTGTTTCACTTTCATCAGAAGCACTTTAGTTCTTCTTAACTTTTTGCCATAAAAGTGGTGGCCTCTGAATATCTGAAGTTATTGATATTTCTCTCAGCAATCTTTTTTTATATAAATTTATTTATTTTAATTGGAGGTTAATTGGAGGTATACACATGTTCCCCATCCTGAACCCCCATCCTTCTTCCCTCCCCATACCATCCCTCTGGGTTATCTCTCAGTAATCTTGAGTCCAGCTTGTGTTTCATCCAGTCCAGTATTAGAAGTTAAGTGAGCATAGAATTTAAGTAGGCAGAGTGACAATATACAACCTTGACATACTCCTTTCCCCATTTGGAACCAGTCTGATATCCCATGTTCAGTTCTAACTGTTGCTTCCTGACCTACGTAGATTTCTCAGGAGGCAGGTCAGGTGGTCTGGTAATACTATCTCTTTCAGAATTTTCCAGTTTGTGGTGATCCACACAGTCAAAGGCCTTGGCAAGGTCAGTAAAGCAGAAGTAAATGTTTCTCTGGAACTCTGTTGCTTTTTCAATGATCCAGAGGATGTTGACAATTTGATCTCTGGTCCTCTGCCTTTTCTAAATTCACTTGAACATCTGAAAGTTTATGGTTCACATTCTATTGAAGCCTGGCTTGGAGAATTTTGAGCAGTACTTTGTTATCACGTGAGATAAGTGCAATTGTGCAGTACTTCAGCATTCTTTGGCATTGTCTTTCTTTGGGATTGGAATGAAAACTGACCTTTTTCAGCTGTGTGGTCACTGCTGAGTTTTCCAAATTTGCTGGTGTATGGAGTGCAGCTCTTTCACAGCACCATCTTTTAGGATTTGGAATAGCTCAACTGGAATTCCATCACTTTCCCTAGCTTTGTTCATAGTGATGCTTCCTAAAGCCCACTTGACTTCACATTCCAGGATCTGGTTCTAGGTGAGTGATCATACCATCTTGCTTATCTGGGTCTTGAAGATGTGTTTTTTATAGTTCTTCTGTGTATTCTTGCCAACTCTTCTTAATATCTCCTGCTTCTGTTAGGTCCATAACATTTCTGTCCTTCATTGTGCCTATCTTTGCATAAAATGTTCCCTTGCTATCTATGATTTTCTTGAAGAGCTCTCTAGCCTTTCCCATTCTATTGTTTTCCTCTATTTCTTTGCATTGATCACTGAGGAAGGCTTTCTAATCTCTCCTTGCTATTCTTTAGAACTCTGCATTCAAATGGGTATTTCCTTTTCTCCTTTGCCTTTTGTTTCTCTACTTTTCTCATCTATTTTTAAGGCCTACTCAGACCACCATTTTCCCTTTTTGCATTTCTTTTTCTTGGGGATGGTCTTGACCACTGCCTCCTGTACTATGTCAGGAACCTCTGTCCAAATTCTTCAGGCACTCTGTTTATCAGATCTAATCCCTTGAATCTATTTGTCACTTTCATTATATAATCAGAAGGGAGTTGATTTAGGTCATGCCTGAATTGTATAGGGATTTCCCCTACTTTCTTCAATTTAAATCTGAATTTGGCAATATAGTGTTCATGATCTGAGCCACATTCATCTCCTAGTCGTTTCTGCTGTCTGTATAGATCTTGTCTATCTTTGCCTGCACAAAATATAATCAACCTGATTTTGGTATTGATCATCTGATGATGTCCATGTGTAGAGTATTCTCTTCTGTTGTTTGAAAAGGGTGTTTGCTGTGACTAGTGTGTTCACTTGGCAAAGCTCTGTTAGCCTTTGCCCTGCTCATTCTGTACTCCAAGGTGAAATTAGCCTGTTATTCCAGGTATTTATCCATACTTTTGCATTCCAGTCCTCTATAATGAAAAGGGCATCTTTTTTTGATATTAGTTCTAGAAGGTCTTGTAGATCTTTATAGAACGATTCAACTTTAGCTTCTTCAGCATGGTTAGGTATGGACATAGATTACCGTGATATTGAATGGTTTGCCTTGGAAATGAAGAGAGATCATTCTGTCATTTTTGAGATTGCATCAAAGTACTGCATTTCAGACTATTTTTTTGATTATGATGGCTTCTCCATTTCTACTAAGGGATTCTTGCCCATAGTAGTAGATGTAATGGTTATCTGAGTTAAATTCACCCACTCCAGTCTAGTTTATTTTGCTGATTCCTAAAATGTCATTGTTCACTCTTACCATCTCCTGTTTGACTACTTCCAATTTTCCTTGATTCATGGACCTAATATCCCAGGTTTCTATGCAATATTGCTCTTTACAGCATCAGACTTTACTTCCATCACCAGTCACATTAACAATTGGGTTTTCTTTAGGCTTTGGCTCCATCTGTTCATTCTTTCTAGAAGTATTTCTCCATTGATCTCCAGTAGTATATCGGGCACCTACCGACCTGGAAAGTTCATCTTTCAGTGTCCTATCTTTTTACATTTTCATACTTTTCATGGGCTTCTCAAGGCAAGAATACTGAAGTATGATATACATGACGAACCCCAGTTAATATCTTTATATAAACTAAGATTCTGGCAGGTGTATGCAGAGATTGCCATACCGTGGCTACTTAGTAAGTTTCCTTGCTGATTAAAACTGCCACTTACCAGTCTGCAGTGGTCTGCTTCTTTTGTCAATCTCCCTTTACCCTTTGTGTACAGGAATCAATTTGTGTACCAAGAACTGGCAAGTGAGCCAGGAGATTAAAGAACTGGATTTTGGGGAAGAGACATCTGTGGGGGAAATTTCCAGTTGGCAATTTACCTCTATCTATGTGGAGAGGGGTGACTCTTATATATCAAAGATGTGGCATGCCCTGTGAATACAGGTACACTGGAAAGGCATGGCTGTTTTAATGTATTTCAGAAATTGTTTATTGGTTACTAATGCAAAGAGGGAAATGAACACCTGCCACAGTATGTCTACTGTAAGCAGTTCAGCTGGCCACTGATGTGCAATTAGAAGCTGAAGCTCAAGTAAGAAAGTTGGAGAAAGACCTGAGATTAGAAAAGAATGTTCAGACATACCCTATTCTGCCTGGAAATAAAAGATTCTAGATCTATCAAAATAATTTATTGTATTTTGTATTGCCTTTATCAAATCTTTGATTACTTAAGAAACCTGAGTATTCTCTATTAAAAGAGCTAGGTTTTTTATAACTATTTAATTATCTGTATTTATCTTTGAAGTATTTAGTCATCATAATGGCTAAAGGAAGTAAGCATTATTTTACAGAGATCACCTCATGCGAAGAGTTGACTCATTGGAAAAGACTGATAGTGGGAGGGATTGGGGGCAGGAGGAGAAGGGGACAACAGAGGATGAGATGGCTAGATGGCATCACCGACTCGATGGACATGAGTTTGGGTAAACTCTGGGAACTGTTGATGGACAGGGAGGCCTGGCATGCTGCAATTCATGGGGTCGCAAAGAGTTGGACATGACTGAGCAACTGAACTGAACTGAACTGATTATCCTATTTAATCAAGTATTTTAAAACTTTTTGATATTTTTTTGAAAATTTTTCCAAAAATCAGATTCTAAATGAAATCTTGGTGAACTATAAAAATTTTTTTTTATTTTTTTAGAGGTTCTTTTTAATATCTCAAAAGATGTGTTCTCTTTTCTTATAAATGAGAGATACTAAGCTAATTAGGCTTATTTGATACTTTATTTTTTTTTAATTTTACTTTATTTTACTTTATAATACTTTACTGGTTTTGCCGTACATCAATATGAATCCACCAATATAAATTTATTTTAATTGGAGGTTAATTACTTTACAATACTGTATTGTTTTTTCCATACATCAACATGAATCCACCACAAGTATACATGTATTCCCCATCCTGAACACTCCCTCCTTCCTCTGTCCCCGTGCCATCCCTCTAGGTCGTCTCAGTGCACCAGCCCCAAGCATCCAGTATCATGCATCGAACCTGGACTGGCGATTTGTTTCATATATAATATTATACATGTTTCAATGTCATTCTCCCAAATCACCCCACCCTCTCCCTCTCCCTCTCCCACAGAGTCCAAAAGACTGTTCTATACATCTGTGTCTCTTTTGCTGTCTCGCATACAGGGTTATCATTACCATCAAATTAGAAGCATTATCAAATAAGTGATGCTAAACTTTTATTTAGGCTATATTTGTATGAAATTCCTAAAAATATGATGTGCTGTGGTATAATGTTGTCATTTATAATTTTAAAATACTTGTCACAGAAATAACTAGATTTTCTTGTCAGTTGCATTATGGTGAACTATCATGAAATTTTTAGCCATGACTACTTTTGAGTCTTTTGTCTGGGAATTCCCTGGCAGTCCTTTGCTGAAGGCTCTGTACTTCCACTACAGGGGTTATGAATTTTATCCCTGGTCAGGGAACTAAGATCCTACATGCAGTGAGACACAGTCAAAGTAAAACTTTTATCAGTTATGAAAAGTCATTGTTTTATTCTGATGCTTTTGCAAACATGTTCCTGCAAAAGTGCTTCATCTTGAAGGAGATTCATGGAAAAGACTCTGACAAGTACAGGTTTGGTACTAAAATCAATTTGCCTTCATGTGTGAGAGGCCGTAATGCATCTTCCAAGTACTTTCCCAAGTCTACTTGCACAATCCCACATTATGTCATGGTATAGTAGCCCAATATCTGTGTCATTTCTTACTCCCCACATCAGTAAACTATATGGATGATATAATGTTAACATGTAAATACTTGCTTCTGTTTCAGGACCCTCTGCAGGTTTTTCTGGAACATCTACAAAGGAGAGGATGAGCAGTGTATCTGAAGAAAATTTAAGGCAAAGGCACCATTTTAAAGTTGTGGTAAGTTCTAGGTTGTGTAAGAGACATATTGTCCCTGCACTGATGACTGAGAGGGTGCAAATCTATCTACTCCCTAAGAAGGTGGAAGAGGTACAAACCTTTGTAGGGATGTTGGGGATTTTATTTCTCAACTCAGCATACTGTTTCTGTCGCTTATACTGCCTGCTGAAGAAAAGGCATGTGTGAGAGTTGGAGTCCTAGGAGCAAACTGTCTCTGAGAAGGAAGGCAAAAAAAAAAAAAAATATATATATATATATACACACACACACACACACACACACACACATATATGAGGCAAGCTGATTAAAGCTTGAGGCATCTCTCAAGCAGACTGTCATTTGAGTTAAATGTATTTGTGACTCTGGTAGTTACAGATTGGGCACTATGGCAGAAACAGAGAGACTATCCCTAGGGTTTTGGTTCCAGCTCTGAAAAGGGCAGAAACCCAATATACCCTAATAGAGAAACTGCTTCTAAATTCTTCCAGATAGAGCTTCTTAGAAAAGAGCAACTTTTCATAGTAAGAAATATCTTTCTTGTCAAGTGGTGAATTGAGAATATGTTCCATCGACCCATCTCTGACATGACTCAAATCTCCACTTTGACCAAGTGGTAGTCTATTGCCAACAGAGGACAATCATGTCTGCTAACTCTCTGTCTCTAGAAATGTGGGTGCTGCTAGGCCCTACAGAGTATGTAGGTCCTTTGTAGGCCCCCGCCTCTATTTCTACAGTAGCCCCTGTGGCCTTTGGGAAGGGAGTGGGGGAAATTCCCACTAATGGCTGGTATACAAATGCCTACAAACATGAACAAGCCCGTGGGCTGAACTCAGAGCAGTTGGGCTGGTGATCACACAGTAACCCTGGTTTTTAAGTCTTTACAATGACAGTTGGACTGTTTTAGAGGGAGTAACTCTATGGCTTAGATGATGGAAAGCCAAGGGGCAGATGATCATGAATAAGCCATTGAGGGATCAGGATATGTGAAGACATTTTGACTGGCCTGCAAGAGAATGAGGCGCACCTTACTGTTTCCTCACCTTCATTCATAAGGTAGTGATATGTACTGTCAATCAAGAAGCTGATGTGTTAAGTCAAGATATGAGCACTGTGCAGAATGGCAAATTGCCATGGACACCAGATTTGTCCTTGAAATACAGTGATTCAGTTATGTAACAACAGAAGTATGTTCTGTGTGTTCTGAAAAATGCCCAAAGCAACTGCCAAAGGATTCAAGCCATCCACTGGAGTTCCCAAGTGAGGGATTGGCAAATTGGCATGAGATCTTAAAATTGATCATATTGACCCCCTCACTCTGAGTGAGGGTTCAAAATATGCCTTGATTTTTCTGGATACTGTATCTGGCCTACCTCAAGTTTTACATTGCCAAGAAAACAAGACCACCATCATTAGAGGATTATGCTGTGCTGTGCTTAATCACTCAGTCATGTCCAACTCTTCATGATCCCATGGACTGCAGCCTGCCAGGCTCCTCTGTCCATGGGATTCTCCAGGCTAGAATATTGGAGTGGGATGCCATGTCCTCCTCCAGGTGATCTTCCCAACCAAGGAATTGAACCCAGTTATCCCACATTGCAGGCGGATTCTTTACCATTTGGGTCACCAGGGAAGCGGAATATCATGTACAGATACACTCAATGAATAGCTAGAAATTGGGTGTAGGGCTTGATGCCCTGCATGTCAGATGGGACCCCACAGAGATACTCAATGCCCTAAATGTATGGAAATTGTGGGAAACAGCTAGTGCTCCAACTTTCATCATGGATCAATATGCAATGCACTGAGAACACTAAGCCCCATTATCCTAGGGAGCAGAATTATCTCCTCTAGTTTGCAATGAGACATCCAACAGGGATGCTTGAGACACTTTTCACTTTGGGGTGAGAACCAACTACTATCTCCCCTGGGACCCCATTTTCTTACTCCAAACCTTTTGAAATGCACTATACTTAGAATGGAACATTGAAAGAAAGGGGTTCCTGGTCTGGCATATCCTGCCCCCAGTCCATCTGGTCACATCTGACAGTGCTGCCTCCCCAGGACAACACATATGGTATGCACAACCAGGACAAGTTCCTTAAGCTGCCAACCTCCCTCTGTTCAAGGCCAGATAAGTATGCACTATTTTCTGCTGAAATAGTCATTTGTCTTTGTCTCCTTACTGCCACTGTCCTGTTCTCTTCAGCTTGCCTGGAGGACATGGCATACAGAGAAGCTCCTACTAAACTCACCCCACAAGACTTAAATGGTAGCCAATAGAGTCTGTCTTTACTGAACACAAAAATATCTCTAAAGGAAAAAATTATGATCCAAAATAGGTTGGGCTTGGATTTATTACTACTTTAAAAGGAGGTGCATGCGACATTATCCAAACAGAATGTTGTGTGTTCATACCTGATGAAACTGCTAATGTATCATCTTTATACATTCACATGAGGAAATAAGTGAATGCCCTGAGTGAGCTTGCCTGAGTCTAAGGAACTTAAGAAATCAATCATGCAGATCTTAGGATTCTTGGTGGAAAATATCACTGTCTATCGCGGGAATCATTATCTAAATTTTTGTTTTCGTGTGTGCCTAATACCATTGTAAGTACTGGTGCTGAAGCTGAAGCTCCAGTACTTTGGCTACCTGATATGAAGAATTTACTCATTGAAAAAGACCCACCCTGATGCTGGGAAAGACTGAGTGAGAGGAGAAAGGGACAACAGAGGATGAGATCATTGGATGGCATCACCGACTAAATGGACACGAGTTTGAGCAAGCTCGGGAGTTCATGATGGACAGGGAAGCCTGGCATGCTATATATAGTCCATGGGGTCACAAAGAGTCAGATACAACTGAGAGACTGAACTGAACTGAACAGAATATCGTTGTTATTGTAGTATCCACTTCCAATGGAGCCAGAGAGCTGCTGAAAACGAACTGCCTCCATCCTAGGAAAACTCCTTGCCTATCACTCAGAGTACAATAAGGAAGTGGGGTATGTGAGATCATAAGGGCTGGTCGCAAGAATTGGAGTATTGGAGAAGATCATGGAGAGGACATAACCACTGGTTGACACTTGGGCTGGACCCTGGCAATAGGAAGCTCCTCATTCCATCCATGTGTCCTTGGAATATACATTCTATCTAACATTCCTGCAGTAGGAGCTGTTTAAAGACATAGCCTTGAGAGGGTAAGGAGTTGTTAAGATAATCTGGATGGTATACATAGCTGAACCCAGGAAAGGTTTCTATATCTGGCTCTTTCTTCAGTCTTTCTTTGCCCCATGTGTATGGGTACCAGTTTTCTAAACAACATTCTTCTCCTTCCTTATATTAGGCATTATGGAGACAATGTTGAATAAGCATAGGGATTTTACAGTGAGGTTTCAATCAAGTAAATAAAAAAATAAGGCTTAAGCATCTATCAGAGTTGATTACACAACAAATTCCAATGTAAGTTCAAACCAAGACATCAACATATAAATTATATTAGGATAATATGGGTTTTATTTTCTTTAAAAGATCTAACGACATTTCACCAAAACTTCCAATGTCATTCTCCTTTTCATAATCAGGTAACCGTATATGTTCATTTTAAAGAATGTCAATCAAATAAATTGCATAGTTGAAGACTTGATTATCTTTCTATCCTTTCTGTCATTCTTTTTTCGTCAAATGATTATTTAGTAAAATGTTTTTTTGTAGTTCTTCAATAGCAAAATTATTTCCAACTATCTACAAATTTTGTGGTGTTAGCAACATACTATGAAAAGTTTTCAAAACCTGTCATTTTCTTTGCAAAATGAGTTAGACTTGTGGCATTTTTCCATTAGGGATTTTCAATGTATATACTTATTTTCCAAAATCTTTTTAAATTGGTTTTATAGTAAAATAAAAGTATATATTGTGTCTCATATGTAACACTAACTCTGCTAGGAGCATAACATGGAGAAACAAGTGTAGCTTATGGTCCTGATTATTTTATATTGTAGCATATGAGTAAATTACAAGTTATGTTAAACAGACTAACAAACAAACCCTGAATCTTATTCGTGGGAAGCAAAGAGCCCATGATAAAAGCTGTAGCTATCCAGAAATGGAGCAAAGAAGAGTGTTAAGTAGAATCTGAGTTGCATAAGAAGAATTGTAATTCAAGGCCTCCTCCTGAGGAGGTCTTCTCAAGAGAAACTGCAGAAAACAGAGATTCCAAAGACTACTCAAGTCTCTGATCATTAAGCTATAAATTAAGAGGATAGACTAAAAACAGTTTGGAGATAAAACTAAAATAACAAAACTGACACTTGAGCTGCCATCCACACTGAGTTTAATGTGTAAGTCTAATCAGACTAATTGACTGATTAAAAAAAAATACTACACATACTCTTTTAAGGTATGTAATAAAATCAGGAGCCCCAAATCATAGCACACACATAGTTTGAGAAACAACCAAATTAACAAGCACATAGAGAATAAGGAAAGGTTAATCAATGTCAAGGAAAACAAAAATAACAAACCAGCAACAGAGATCAGGCTTAAGATAAATGACCCAGAGTTTGCAATGTTCATAAGAAGTTTAAAGCAACTATTTTAAGTATGCTTTCTGTGCTATTTTTTAAAATATTTTCAATGAATTAAGTAACAAAATATTAACTAAGAAACAGAAAACATAAATAAGAACCCAGGTGAAAATTCTGGAAGAGAAATATGCAATATCTGAAATTAAAACTTTATGGCCTAGAATTAATGAGAATATGGAAATGATACCAGAAAAAGTGAGTAAACATCAAGACAGAAAAAAATTATATCTTGAAAAGTGAGAGAAAAAAATACTTTAAAAAGTTAACAGATCATTGGTAACCTATGCAACAATATCAACGACTTAAATACTTGTGTAAATAAAGTTCCAAAGAGAGAGTAGATAGAGATTGAGACATAAAAATTGCTTAAAGTATTAACTGACAAAAATGTGCCAAATTTGCAGTCACATGAAAGTATATGAATCAGAGGAAAAAAAAAAAGTCTCTGTTAAAACAAATACTATATGTCTTCACCTTTTGTATTGAAAAATTCATTTTAGTATATGTTTCCTGTTGAATCAACATATTAATATAATTCAGTTGTGGACTTAAATAGATCCATGTATCTGAAATACTGAATTTATTGTAATACATTTGTTTTAGTGCATCTTCCCATAAAGGAAACTCCAACACCATGAAGCTTTAATGATGAGTTCTGTCAAACATTCAAGGAGCAAATAATAATACACAATATTTTTCATAAAGTGTTAGAAGTTAACACTTACAACTAGTTTTAAAAGATCTGACTATTATCTGATAGAGAGAGTTGAAGAGGACCCTTCCTCTTGGGCCCTTCCCTGCCCATCAGAACAAGATCTAGTTCCCCCCTCAGTCAGTCTCTACAACCAGGAAGCTTCCATAAGCCTTTTATCCTTCTCCATCAAAGGTCAGAGAGACTGAAAACCACAATCTCAGAAAACTAACCACTCTAACCACATTGACCACAGCTTTATCTAATTAAATGAAACTATGAGCCATGAGGCCACCCAAGACTGACAAATGAACTCATGGTGAAGAGTTCTGACAAAATGTGGTCCACCAAAGAAGGGAATGCAAACCACTTCAGTATTCTTGCCTTCAGAACCCAATGAACAGTGTGAAAAAGTAAAATGGTAGGACACTGAAAGATGATCTCCCCAGGTCGATAATTGCCCAATGTGCTATGGGAGATTAGTGGAGAAGTAACTCCAGAAAGAATGAACAAATGGAGCCAAAGCAAAAACAACACAAAGTTGTGAATGTGACTGGTGATGAAAGCAAGGCCCAATGCTGTAAACAGCAATATTACTAGGAATCTGGAATGCTTGGTCTATTAATTCAGGCAAATTGGAAGAGATCAAACAAGAGATCGCAATGGTGAACGCCGACATTATAGGAATCAGTGAACTAAAATGGACTGGAATGGGTGAATTTAACATAGATGACCATTATATCTACTACTGTGGGCAAGAATCCCTTAGAAGAAATGGAGTTGCCATCATAGTCAACAAAAGAGTCCAAAATGCAGTACTTGGAGGTACTCTCAAACATGACAGAATGACCTCTGTTCGTTTCCAAGGCAAACCATTCAATATCACAGTTATCCAAGTCTAGTCTATGCCCCGACCAGTAATGCTGAAGAAGCTGAAGTGGAACGGTTCTCTGAAGACCTACAAGACCTTTTAGAAAAACAGCCAAAAAGGATTTCCTTTTCATTATAGGGGATTGGAATGCGAAAGTAGGAAATCAGTAAATACTCAGAGTAATAGGCAAATTTGGCCTTGAAGTACAGAATGAAGCATGGCAAAGACTAATAGAGTTTTCCCAGGAGAATGCACTGGTCATAGCAAACACCCTCTTCCAACAACGGAAGAGTGTCAGGAGCCACGTCAGGTATTACTGACAAAATGGAGGCACGATCCCCAGCCCCCTCTCCTCATTCTGTAGGCACGGATCCCGGGATGAAGGAGTTAGGCCTTGTAATTCTGACTTGTCTTTTCCTCTCCTCAGCTGAGTTGACTGAAAAGGAATATTAAGGTGCTTATTGCTCTTGAGGGGTATCTCCTCACTGCCGCCCCTCCTGACCTTGAAAGTGGAATAGTTCCTGTAGGCTCTCAGCGCCCACGCAGCCACCACTCCTTGGATGTGGGGTCTCTCCTCCTGGCCACCGCCCCTGGCCTTGAGTGGAGGTAGCTCCTCTTGGCTGCTCCTGCCCTGTGGCAGCCTGGTACTCTCGGCTGCCACCCCTGACCTTGGATGTGGGGTAGCTCCTCTAAGCTGCTGACCCTGACTTCGGATGCAGGATAACTCCTTTTGGCTGCCGCCCTTGACCTTGGATGTGGGGCGTGGGGTAGCTCCTCTCTGTCACCACCCCTCTGGCGTGGGGTCTTCCTGACTTCTGCCCCTGACCTCAGACACGGGGTAGCTCCTCTCAGCTGCACTCTGAGCGTCATTGCAGCTGCTTGCGCTCCACAGGACTGGAAAAGGTCAGTTTACATTTCAATCTCAAAGAAAGGCAATGCCAAAGAATGCTCAAACTACCAAACAATTGCACTCATCTCACACGCTAGTAAAGTAGCATTCAAATTTCTCAAAGACAGGCTTCAGCAATACATGAACCGTGAACTTCCTGATGCTCAAGCTGGTTTTAGAAAAGGCAGAGAAACCAGAGATCAAGTTGTCAACATCTGCTGGATGACGGAAAAAGAAAGAGAATTCCAGAAAAACATCTATTTCTGCTTTATTGAGTATGCCAAAGCCTTTGACTGTGTGGATCACAATAAACTATGGAAAATTCTGCAAGAGATGGAAATACCAGACCTGACTTGCCTCTTGAGAAATCTGTATGCAGGTGAGGAAGCAACAGTTAGAACTGGACATGGAACAACAGACTGGCTCCAAATAGGAAAACGAGTACGTCAAGGCTGTATACTGTCACCCTGCTTATTTAACTTCTATGCAGAGTACATCATGAGAAACTCTAGGCTGGAAGAAACACAAGCTGGAATCAAGATTGCAGGGAGAAATATCAATAAGCTCAGATATGCAGATGACACCACCCTTATGGCAGAAAATGAAGAGGAACTGAAAAGCCTCTTGATGAAAGAGAAAGAGGAGAGTGAAAAAGTTGACTAAAGCTCAACATTCAGCAAACAAAGATCATGGCATCCAGTCCCATCACTTCATGGGAAGTAGATGGGGAAACAGTGTCAGACTTTATTTTTGGGGGCTCCAAAATCACTGCAGATGGTGACTGCAGCCATGAAATTAAAAGACGCTTACTCCTTGGGAGAAAAGTTATGACCAACCTAGATAGCATATTCAAAAGCAGAGACACTACTTTGCCAACAAAGGTCTGTGTAGTCTAGGCTATAGTTTTTCCAGTGGTCATGTATGGATGTGAGAGTTGGACTGTGAAGAAAGCTGAGTGCTGAAGAATTGATGCTTTTGAACTGCGGTGTTGGGGAAGACTCTTGAGAGTCCCTTGGACTGCAAGGAGATCCAACCAGTCCATTCTGAAGGAGATCAGCCCTGGGATTTCTTTGGAGGGAATGATGCTGAAGCTGAAAATCCAGTACTTTGGCCACCTCATGCGAAGAGTTGACTCATTGGAAAAGACTCTGATGCTGGGAGGGTTTGGGGGCAGGAGGAGAAGGGGACGACAGAGGATGAGATGGCTGAATGGCATCACTGACTCGATAGACGTGAGTCTGCGTGAACTCCGGGAGTTGGTGATGGACAGGGAGGCTTGGTGTGCTGTGATTCATGGGGTCGCAAAGAGTCAGACACGATTGAGCGACTGAACTGAAACTGAACTGCTGTTCTTGAGAGAAGCATGAGAAGTTACAAAGCCTTCTGCAGCATTTCTCAGAAAATAATTCATAAAGTTAATCATTGACATTTGTTCAAGGACTTTTACAGAAAAGTGTTCCAATATGAGCACATAGGCTGCAGTTTGAGGCCATGGGAGAATTTGATATCTGAAGTCTATGTGAGAAGAATGTTTATAGCAAAGGAGTTTACTGAATTTAGGACTTAGAAATAATTAAATCAGTTAGAAGTTAAAGTTTTAAGGAATGTTGTAAAGTTAGCATATTTTACTATAGCTTATAGAAGTTAGGAATTTTTAGAGACACTATAGCTAGAAGTCTTTTTAAGAGATAGTGAGCTCAGAATGTTAAGGGCAAACAGGATTTAGGAAGATAAGTAGTAAACTGAGGAATGTAGCATGAGTTTCACTGTAATCACGTTAACTATAGGACACATTAGAAGAGGTAGATAGTAGATGATAAGGCTGATTCTGTGAGAATCACTGAAGCAGGAATTCTGTTTGAAGAGCAACAATGATTTATGGAGATAATAAATCTGGGAGAGGGGGAACTGAAAATGTCAAACCTCTGGCCTAATGTCTTTGTAAAAGTATAAAAGAGAATCTTAAACTTGGAATAAAGAGGCAGTCCATAGAAAATTGAGAGGCTGCCTCATTCACCAACACCATTCATCTCTTCAGGTTGAATCCCTGGCTGCTGGAGTTGAACTCCAGCAAGTGGTGCCAAGAATAGGGGACACTGAAGAGTAAGTAATATGACATTGTAACGCAGGATGGTTATGACTGTACCTGTGGGTGGCTGGCACCCCTCTGCAATTTAGGCAGGGTGAGGAGAGTACAGAATCAATAAGAATATTGTCTAGAAGAATGGGTTTCTCTGCATCTGAAAATAGAGAAATGTTTATTGAAATATTACTTCATATGTTAGCCCATAGAGGCGTTAAACACAGGAAGACTGTCTAAAGTTTTACGTTTGTTTTATACTTTGCATGGGCCAGAAAATGTTCCTGTAGATGCTTTTGCTCTGTGGAATATGATTAGAAATGTCCTGGACCCCTGTCATGAGGCTGTTAGATAGCCTATGAGGGAAGCTATAGTGGTGGATGGTGGGTCTCCACCTTCTGCACAGATCATGTTTTCTGCCATTGATGAAGAAAAGGATGGAGACTGTGCTCTACCTCAGGAGGAAGGAGAGGGCTTACAGGACGCTGTGGCTGGGCGCCCTGGTGAGCTCCCTCCCCTTCTATGCAAACCTTTAAAAATTTATCCACCACTTTCTGATTTAAGGTGCCCACCGCCATCTCTGCTTGTGCCTCCCAGGGCCCAGGAGTTCCCCATTTTGCCTTCAAAGCCTCCCAGAGTACTGCCTAAGGCTGAGAAAGATAAAGAGTTTTTGTTTTTTGTTTTTTTCTTTTTGAAACAAGAAACAATGGCGCTTTTAAAGCAGACCTATGCACAATATATAGAGCCTGCTCCTTGGAGAAAACCCCCTCAAGGGGGCCTCACCCAGGCTTAAAAAAAAAAAAAAAAAAAGAAAGAAAGAAAGATTAATCATAATGGAAAGGATTCTACAAATAAACAAAAAGGTTTCTCTTGTGGCCAAATGGGGCATTTTGCCAGCAGTGTCCTGCCAGGCAGGGCCAACAAGCCATGCTAATACAGACTAATACCAACCCCCCAAAGGAACTTTGGCCCCCAGTGCCAGAAAGCGTATCATTGGGCAAAAGACAGCAGATCTAAATTTCATAAGGATGGGACTACGCTCACCTCTCAAGTACAGGAAGGTAACTTTTCCCAGTTCAGTTCAGTAGCTCAGTCATTCCGACTCTTTGAGACCCCATGAATCGCAGCACGCCAGGCCTCCCTGTCCATCACCAACTCCCGGAGTTCACTCAGACTCAAGTCCATCGAGTCGGTGATGCCATCCAGCTATCTCATCCTTGGTCGTCCCCTTTTCCTCCTGCCCCCAATCTCTCCCAGCATTAGAGTCTTTTCCAATGAGTCAGCTCTTCGCATGAAGTGGCCAAAGTACTAGAACTTCAGCTTTAGCATCATTCCTACCAATGAAATCCCAGGGTTGATCTCCTTCAGAATGGACTGGTTGGATCACCTTGAAGTCCAAGGGACTCTCAAGAGTCTTCTCCAACACCACAGTTCAAAAGCATCAATTCTTTGGCACTCAGCCTTCTTCACAGTCCAACTCTCATATCCATACGTGACCACAGGAAAAACCATAGCCTTGACTAGACGGACCTTTGTTGGCAAACTAATGTCTCTGCTTTTGAATATACTATCTAGGTTGGTCATAACTTTTCTTCCAAGGAGTAGGCGTCTTTTAATTTCATGGCTGCAGTCACCATCTGCAGTGATTTTGGAGCCCCCCAAAATGAAGTCTGACACTGTTTCCACTGTTTCCCCATCTATTTCCCATGAAGTGATGGGACCGGATGCTATGATCTTCGTTTTCTGAATGTTGAGCTTTAAGCCAACTTTTTCACTCTCCTCTTTCACTTTCATCAAGAGGCTTTTCAGTTCCTCTTCACTTTCTGCCATAAGGGTGGTGTCATCTGCATATCTGACGTTATTGATATTACTCCCAGCAATCTACATTCCAGCTTGTGTTTCTTCCAGTCCAGGGTTTCTCATGATGTACTCTGCATATAAGTTAAATAAGGAGGGTGACAATATATAGCCTTGACGTACTCATTTTCCTATTTGGAACCAGTCTGTTGTTCCATGTCCAGTTCTAACTGTTGCTTCCTGACCTGCATACAGATTTCTCAAGAGGCAGGTTAGGTGATCTGATATTCCCATCTCTTTCAGAATTTTCCACAGTTTACTGTAATTTTTCCCAGTTTCAGGGAAATGGGCAGCAGGGGCAGCCCCAGCCCCAGACAACAATAGGGGCAGCCACATTGTACAACTCCTCAGAGCTACCCCAGGTAGCGCAGGACTGGGCCTCAGTTCCACTACCACAAAAATATTAACCACTGACGTGCCAGTTACTCCGATTCCAACAGGAGTGCCTGGTCCCCTGCCTGAGGGCATTGTAGGACTTGTGCTGGGGCGTAACTTGCTTTCTTTTCAAGGAATTTTGGTGGTGCCTGCTGTAGTAGATTCTGATTATACTGGGGAAATTAAAGTTTTGGTCTCAGTGCCTACTAAAACTGTGCAAATTAATGAAGGTCAAAGAAGAGCACAGCTTTTGTTTTTACCTTCCTTCACTACCTTTTTCCTTATGGAGGAGGGATATATTATCTCAGATGGGAATGCTTTTATATAGCCCAGATGAAAAAGTTACTAATCAAATGCTGCAAATGAGGTATGATCCTGATAAGGGACTTGGTAAAGATCAGTAGAAAATTGTTTTGCCATTAGAGGTAGTTCTCAACAAGAATAGAAAAGGTCTGGGGTATTCAAATTTATCCTAGAGGCTGTTGCTCTTGCTGCCAACCCTATTACCTGGAAATCTGATGATCCGGTATGGGTGGAGCAAATGCCCTTAACAGCTGAAAAGCTACAGGCAACTGAGGATTTAGTCATGGAACAACTGACAGCCGGCCATATAGAGCCTTCTAATAGCCCCTGGAGTACTCCTATTTTCTTTATTAAGGAAAAAAATCAGGAAAATTGAGATTGTTACAAGATTTGAGAGCTATAAACGCAACTATGGAAAACATGGGGGCCTTCTAGCCAGGCCTCCCTTCCCTGGTGGCTGTGCCTTTTCAGTATAATGTGATAGTTATAGATCTACATGATTGTTTCTTTACCATCCCCTGGCTGTCCAGGATTGTGAATGTTTTGCCTTCAGTCTCCCCTCAGCTAATTTTAAACAGCCCTATAAAAGGTTTCAATAGAAAGTTTTGCCTCAGAAAGTGAAAAATAGCCCTACCTTGTGTCAGAAAATTGTAGACCAAGCTGTGCAAAATGTTAGAGGAAACTATAAAGATCTATATTTGATACATTATATGGATGATATTTTGGCAGCTCACATAGACAGAACCTTGTTATAACAAATTTTATCTGAATTGATTGAGGCCTTGAAAAGCTGGGGTTTAAAAATAGCTCAAGATAAGATATAAGTAAATCCTCCTTTTTCTTATTTAGGGAGGGTATTAAATACCCATACCTCTTTGCAGTCATGCTCCTTTACAGCTGCAGAGAGATCGTTTTGAGAAATTATTAGGGGATATTAATTGGATACACCCACATTTAAAACTGACTACTGTAGATTTAAAGCTTTGCTTGATTGCTTGAAAAGTGATTCTAATCCCAGTTCTAAGAGAAAGTTGACTAGTGAGGCAGAGTAGGCTCTTGTTAAAGTGGATGAAGCTTTAAATGATCAATTAAGATTAATATTACCAGAAGATGAGATTTAATTATTCTTGCCAAAGAGCATACAGCTACAGGATGCTTGTGGCAAGAAGGCCCATTGAAATGGCTCCATCTAACAGTGACCCCAAGAAAAATAGTTTTATCTTATCCCAGCTAATTAATTATAAAAGGGATAAAAAGACATGTGGAACTTTTTTGGAAAAGAAGTAGCAAATATAGTGATTCCATTCAATAAGGATCAACCGCAATTTCTTTTACAAAATAGTGATGATTGAAAAATTTCCCTGATAGATTTCAGGGGTCAAATTTTGTTTCATTTGCCCTCAAGCCCCCTATTGCATTTTTTGAAAACACATCCAGTAATTTTTTCTGAAGAAATTTTCTATTCAACCTCTGGAAGAGGCAATTTTAGTTTTCACAAATGGTTCCTCTAATGGTAAAGCAGTCACAATTATTAATGAAAAATCCCATGTTCAGGTAACCGAAGAGACATCTGCCCAGAGGGCTGAGTTACGAGCAGTTATTTGGGCTTTTCAAAATTTAAGAGACCACACCTTCAATCTTCTGACTGATTCCCAATATATTGTAGGGTTGTTTCCTCATATTGAGACTGCTAATATTCCGGAAAATAAAACTACCATCTTCTCCTTGTTATCTGATTTACAAAAGGAGATTAAACATAGAGATAAGAAATATTTTGTGGGACATATTAGAGCCCATTCCAGCTGGCCCAGCCCTTTGCATGAAGGAAATACTTTGGCAGATGCATTAACTAAAGCAATTGCTTTAAACTTACATAAAGAGATTGACAAGGCCAAAAATTCTCACAAAATTCATCATCAAAATGAAGCTGGTTTAAGGTATGAATTTCATATCCCTAGGGAAGCAGCTAGACAAATAGTTAACTTATGTCCAAATTGCCCAACATTTAATCCATCTCCACCATTAGGAGTAAATCCCTGAGGCCTTAGGCCTAATGGACGTAACTCATATCCCAGCCTTTGGAAAACTATCTTTTGTGCATGTTACCGTGGATACCTTTTCTCATGTTATTATAACCTCTGCTAGATGAGGTGAAGCAACAAAAGATGTAATTCAGCACTTGTTTCAATGCTTTTCCCAAATAGGACTCCCCAAACAGATAAAAACAGATAATGCCCCAGTTTATACTTCTGCTACTTTTAAGAGATTTTGTCAACAATTTTCTACAGTGCATTCAACAGGAATACCTTATAATCCCCAAGGCCAAGCCATAGTGGAAAGAGCACACCATACTTTAAAAAGTCAGATAGCTAAATTAAGACAGGAGAATTTAAATATTCCTCTCCTCATCATGTTTTACACCATGCTTTGTTTGTAATTAATCATTTAAACGTGGACACACAGGGGCAGACTGCAATGATGAGACACTGGACTCCTGAAGGGGCTACAACTCGGCCTCTGGTTAAGTGAAAAGACCTCCTTACCATAGAGTGGAAAGGGCCAGATATACTGCTAACTTGTGGGAGAGAGTATGCTTGTGTGTTTCCGCAGGATTCCACTTCTCCTGTTTGGACCCCTGAGGTTACTAAAATCCCTGAAGTCCTGGAGCCCAAGACAGAAAAAAGAGGGGGAGACCAGAAGCTCATCGAGTCCAGACCTGAGGGAGCCAAGGAAACACCAAAGGGCTAGTGACCCTTCACTTGAGGCTTCACTGCTAGTATATAGCTTCAGGCACCTGGCGCTTCAGGAGAGACATGCTGATCGAGTTCAAAAGTACTCTGCCCCACCTTGTCACCATCATACTTAAACAACTACCTCCAAAACGGTACCAAAGTGGGACCAGCTAAAACATCTGGCTCAGTGGGCTGAAGAATTAATAGAAAGGGGAAGATATGAGGCCATTTCTATGGTAATGTTTGTGGCTATGCTTGCTGTGTTGGCTTGTCAGCCGAGGCCCTCCAGCGCAGAAAAAGATCATTGAGTCTATTTGCCTAATCCACCTTCTTTCCAGCCTGTTGATTGGATGAATGAGCCCATTCATGTTTATGTTAATGATATTCTTCTTTTGGGTGGGGCTTCCATCTATCCTAATAATGTTAAAACAGTGGTCAGCACTCCCTTCAATTTTTCAGGCCTGTCCATTTATTCACCTATTTGCTTTGCCATACCTTCCTCTCTACAAGAAGCAGCTCCAGTTTTGAATGGATGCTTTAGTACTTCCTTGAAAGGCATGCTTACTGATTCTCCGAGAAGCGATGGCAAGAGAGACTTTTGGTCTTTACAGCTGCTGATGCCGGGGGCGCAAGAAAGATTATTTGATGCCTTAAAAAAGGCAGCCCCTCATTTAAAGGACTATCCGAGCTGTGCACTCCCCACTTTGGACTCTGATGAACAAGGACTACAGGCCTGGGAAAGCATAAGCAAAATGTCTGGCTTTCCTCATTGGAAAGAATGTATGTACGCCATAAAGTTATCTATTCCCATTGCTGTCACCAGACATTTTCTGACCGACTGGGGGTGCCCCTATTTTTCGAATCCACAATAGGGCTTGATTTATGTGGAGCCTTATAGGTCCACATGGAATAATTCATTTTCCTTATGCCTTTAGTAATTACTAAGTGGCATGCCAACGGATGGGTTTCTCCTTTAGTGAGCTTCGATGGAACGGGTTCCATGCAGCCTGAGTTATGGAAAGCATTAGCTGCTATGGCACCTGTGATTTTACATAGACCTTTAAATGAACAAAGATATATTATACAGGCCTGCGTACGCTCTCCCTATGCTTTTTGTTGGCCAGAAATCAGAGTGATTTGGAAGTTTCTGAAGTAGAAACTGTTTACAATGTTATATGTGTGAATTGTTTTATATCAATTGTGTTGATGGGAATGATTATAATAATTATAAGGCTGTGATGATTGTAAAGCAACCACCATATTTGATGGTTCCTGTAAAATTAGAGGGACAATGGTTTGATAATTATGCACTGAAAGTCTTATATGAACTTAATGGCTTAATTTCTCAACCTAAGAGATTCATTGCAGCTCTGGTTGTGGGAATAACTGCCTTGATTGCCATAATTGCATCAGTTATAGTTTCTGCTGTTGTCCTGTCAAAACAAGTGCATACGGCCTTGTTTGTCAATCAGCTGTTCAAAAATATCTCCGTAGCTCTTACTATGCAGGAAATTATACATAAGAAAATAGAAAATAAGGTCAAATGCTTTAGAAGAAGCAGTTCTGCTTATGGGGCAAGAAACTACAAATTCAAAAATTAAATTGTCTTTAAGGTGCCATGCTGCATTTAAATGAATGTGTGTTACCCTCTACAAGTGAATGAGTCCATGCACTCTTGGGAACACAGTAGAAATCATATATTAGGCATCTGGAATCATTCAGATTTTAGTATTGATATTTCTAAGTTACATCAGGATATTCAGAATATGAAGCAGGCAGAGTCTGACTTTTCCTCTCAATGGATTTCTAATTCCCTCTTTGAAAATCTGGAGAGGTATCTTATCCATGGATCCTTTTCTATGATAATGATTAATGCAGCCATGTGCTTGTGCCTGTTAGTTCTGCTTTGTGTGATGGACCTGTGCCTTTTCAGAATACTCAGCCAAAATGTTTCTGCTCTAACTAATGAGTTTCATACCTATGCTCTAAAAAATAAAAAAGGGGGAGATGTCGGGAGCTATGTTAGGCATTACTGACAAAATGGAGGCACGGTCCCCAGCCCCTTCTCCTCATCCCACAGGCACAGATCCCGGGATCAAGGAGTTAGGCCTTGTAATTCTGACTTGTCTTTTCCTCTCCTGGGCTGAGTTGACTGAAAAGGAATATTAAGGTGCTTATTGTTCTTGAGAGGAGCATGAGAAGGTACAAAGCCTTCTGCAGCATTGCTCAGAAAATAATTCATAAAGTTAATCATTGACATTTGTTCAAGGACTATTACAAAAAAGTTTTCCAGGATGAGCACATAGGCCGCAGCTTCAGGCCATGGGAGAGATTGATATCTGAAGCCTATTTGTGAGGAGAATGTTTATGGCAAAGGAGTTTACTGAATTTATGGCTTAGAAATAATTAAAACAGTTAGAAGTTAAAGATTCAAGGAATGTTGTAAAGTTAGCATATTTTACTATGGCTTATAGAAGTTAGGAATTTTTAAAGACACTAGAGCTAGAAGCCTTTTTAAGAGATGGTGAGCTCAGGATGTTAGAGGCAAACAGGATTTAGGAAGATAAGTAGTAAACTGAGGAATGTAGCATGTGTTACACTGTAACCACAATTTAACTACAGGACACATTAGAAGAGGTAAATAATAGATGATAAGGCTGATTCCGAGAGAATCACAGAAGCAGGAACTCTGTTTGAAGAGCAACAATGATTTATGGAGATAATAAATCTGGGAGAGGGGGAACTGAAAATGTCAAACCTCTGGCCTAATGTCTTTGTAAAAGTATAAAAGAGAATCTTAAACTTGGAATAAAGAGGCAGGCCAAAAGAAAAATGAGAGGCTGTCTCATTGACAACACCGTTCACCTCTTCAGATTGAATCCCTGGCTGCTGGAGTTGGACTCCAGCAGAAAAGAAGACTCTATGCAGAAATACCACCATGTATTCACACTGAAATCAGATTGATTATATTCTTTGCTTCCAATGATGGAGAAGCTCTATACAGTTGGCAAAAACAAGACTGGGAGCTCACTTTGGCTCACATCATGAACTCCTCACTGCCAAATTCACACTTGGTATGGACCTAACAGAAGCAGAAGATATTAAGAAGAGGTGGCAAGAAAACACAGAAGAACTGTACAAAAAAGATCTTCATGACACGGATAATCACGATGGTGTGATCACTTATCTAGAGCCACACATCCTGCAATGTGAAGTCAACTGGGCCTTATAAAGGCCCACTATGAACAAAGCTAGTGGAGGTGATGGAATTCCAGTAGAGCTATTTCAAATCCTGAAAGACGATGCTGTGAAAGTGTTGCACTCAATATGCCAAAAAATTTGGAAAACTTAGCAGTGGCCACAGGACAGAAAAAGGTCACTTTTCATTCCAATCCCCAAGAAAGAGAATGCCAAAGAATGCTGAAACTACCACACAACTGCACTCATCTCACATGCTAGTAAAGTAATGCTCAAAATTCTCCAAACCAGGCTTCAGCAATACGTGAACAGTGAACTTCCTGATGTTCAAGATGGTTTTAGAAAAGGCAGAGGAACCAGAGATCAAATTGCCAACATCCGCTGGATGATGGAAAAAGCAAGAGAGTTCCAGAAAAACCTCTATTTTTGTTTTATTGACTATGCCAAAGCCTTTGACTGTGTGGATCACAATAAACTATGGAAAATTCTGAAAGAGATGGGAATACCAGACCACCTGACCTGCCTCTTGAGAAATCTGTATGCAGGTCAGGAAGCAACAGTTAGAACTGGACATGGAACAACAGACTGGTTCCAAATAGGAAAAGGAGTACATCAAGGCTGTATATTGTCACTCTCCTTATTTAACTTATATGCAGAGTACATCATGAGAAATGCTGAACTGGAAGAAACACAAGCTGGAATCAAGATTGCAGGGAGAAATATCAATAAGCTCAGATATGAAGATGACACCACCCTTATGGCAGAAAGTGAAGAGGAACTAAAAAGCCTCTTGATGAAAGTGAGAGAGGAGAGTGAAAAAGTTGGCTTAAAGGTCAACATTCAGAAAACGAAGATCATGGCATCCGGTCCCATCACTTCATGGGAAATAGATGGGGAAACAGTGGAAACAGTGTCAGACTTTATTTTGGGGGGCTCCAAAATCACTGCAGATGGTGACTGCAGCCATGAAATTAAAAGACACTTACTCCTTGGAAGAAAAGTTACAACCAACCTAGATAGTATATTCAAAAGCAGAGACATTACTTTGCCGACTAAGATCCGTCTAGTCAAGGCTATGGTTTTTCCTGTGGTCATGTATGGATGTGAGAGTTGGACTGTGAAGAAGGCTGAGCACCAAGGAATTGATGCTTTTGAACTGTGGTGTTGGAGAAGACTCTTGAGAGTCCCTTGGACTGCAAGGAGATCCAACCAGTCCATTCTGAAGGAGATCAACCCTGGGATTTCATTGGTAGGAATGATGCTAAAGCTGAAACTCCAATACTTTGGCCACCTCATGCGAAGAGTTGACTCATTGGAAAAGGCTTTGATGCTTGGAGGGATTGGGGGCAGGAGAAAACGGGGACGACAGAGGATGAGATGGCTTAATGGCATCACTGACTTGATGGACGCGAGTCTGAGTGAACTCTGGGAGTTGGTGATGGACAGGGAGGCCTGGTGTGCTGCGCTTCATGTGGTAGGAAAGAGTCGGACATGACTGAGCGACTGACCTGAACTGAACTGAACTGAGGAAAAACCAGTAGACCACTCATATATAGCCAAAATCAAGTCCCTTATGATTACACAGTGGAAGTGAACAATTGATTTAAGGGATCCAATCTGATAGACAGAGTGCCTGATTAACTATAAATGGAGTTTCATGACATTGTACAGGAGACAGGGATCAAGACCATCTCCAAGAAAAAGAAATGCAAAAAAATCAAAATGGTTGTCTGAGGATGCCTTAAAAGTAGCTGTGGAAAAAAAAAAAAAAAACTGAAAAACAAAAGAGAAAAGGAAAGATATAACATTTGAATGCAAAGTTCCAAACAATAGCAAGGAGAGATAAGAAACCCTTCCTCGGTGATCAGTGCAAGAAATAGAGGAAAACAACAGAATGGGAAATACTAGAGATCTCTTAAAGAAAATTAGAGATACCAAGGGAAAATTTCATGCAATGATGGGCTCGATAAAGGACAGAAATGGTATGGACATAACAGAAGCAGAAGATATTAAAAAGAGGTGGCAAGAATAAACAGAAGAACTATACAAAGCATATCTTCATGACCTAGATAATTATGATGGTGTGATCACTCCCCTAGAGCCAGACATCCTGGAATATGAACTCAAGTGTGCTTTATGAAGCATCACTATGGATAAAGCTAGTGGAGGTGATGGAATTCCAGTTGACCTATTTCAAATTCTAAAAAATAATACTTTGAAGTAGCTAAACCCAATATGCCAGCAATTTTGGAAAACTCAGCAGTGGCTACAGGACTGGAAAAAATCAGTTTTTATTCCAATCCCAAAGAGAGGCAATGCCAAAGAATGCTCAAGCTACCGCAAAATTGCACTCATCTCACACGCTAGTAAAAAAATACTTAAAATTCTCCAAGACAAGCTTCAACAGTATGTGAACCCTAATATTCCAGATGTTCAAGCTGGATTTGGAAAAGGCAGTGGAACAGAGATCAAATTGCCAACATCCACTGGATCATCGAAAAAGCAAGAGAGTCCCAGAGAAACATGTATTTCTGCTTTATTGAGTATGCCAAAACCTTTGACTGTGTGGATCACAATAAACTGTGGAAAATCCTGAAAGAAATGGGAATACCAGGCCACCTGACCTGCCTCTTGAGAAATCTGTATGCAGGCCAGGAAGCAACAGTTAGAACTGGACATGGAATAACAGAATGGTTCCAAATAGGAGAAGGAGTACATCAAGGCTGTATATTGTCACCCTGCTTATTTAACTTATATGCACAATACATCATGAGAAATACTTGACTGGATGAAGCACAAGCTGGAATCAAGATTGTCGGGAGAAATATCAATAAGCTCAGATATGCAGATGACACCACCCTTATGGCAGAAAGTGAAGAGGAACTAAAAAGCCTCTTGATGAAAGTGAAAGAGGAGAGTTGAAAAGTTGACTTAAAGCTCAACATTCAGAAAACTAAGATCATGGAATATGGCCCCATCATTTCATGGCAAATAGATGGGGAAGCCGTGGAAACAGTGTCAGACTTTATTTTTTGGGGCTCCAAAATCACTGAAGATGGTGACTGAAGCCATGAAATTAAAAGATGCTTACTCCTTGGAAGGAAAGTTATGACCAACCTAGACAGCATATTAAAAAACAGAGACATTTGTTTGTCAACAAATGTCCTTCTAGTCAAAGCTATGGTTTTTCCAGTAGTCATGTATGGATTTGAGAATTGGACTGCAAAGAAAGCTGAGCACCAAAGACCTGATGCTTTTGAACTGTGGTGTTGGAGAACACTTTTGAGAGTCCCTTGGACTGCAGGGAGATCCAACCAGTCCATCCTAAAGGAAATCAGTCGTGAATATTCATTAGAAGGACTAATGTTGAAGGTGAAACTCCAATACTTTGGCCACCTGATGCGAAGAACTGACTCATTTGAAAAGACCTGATGCTGGAAAAGATTGAACGTGGGAGGAGAAGGGCTGATAGAGGATGAGATTATTGGATGGCATCACCAACTCAGTGGGCACAAGTTTGAGTGGTCTCAGGGAGCTGGTGATGGACAAGGAGTCTTGGGTTCGCAAAGAGTCAAACATGGCTGAGTGACTGAACTGAACTGAAGACTTATGTATGGAATCTAGAAAGATGGTACTGTTGAAATTATTTTCATGGTACCAATGGATACCCAGACATTGAGTACAGACTATGGATATGTTGGGATGCAGGAGGGAGGAAGAAGAATGTGGGATGTATGGAGAGAGAAACATGGAAACTTATATCACCACATGTAAAATAGATAGCCAATGGGTTTGCTGTATGACTCAGGGCACTGAATCCAGGGCTCTGTAACAACCTAAAGGGGTGGAATGGGGAGGGAGGTGAGAGGGAGTTTCAAGAGGGAGGGGATATATGTATACCAATGGCTGATTCATGTTGATGTTTGGCAGAAACCAACAAAATTCTGTAAAGAAATTATTCTTCAATTAAAAAAAAGTATTTTTTAATAGCCATTTTTGGAAAAACTTTAAAAAGTCAAAAAATTAAATCAAGTGTTCAAAAGAGTTTTACAGATGATAACAACTGCTTACATATAAAGTTGAAACAACATAAAATTCTGTCATAACTAAAATGTGAATTTAGTAAAGTCAGAAAATATGATTAACTAAAAAGCAATTGTACTTTTACATAATAGCATCAAACAATTAAATTATTTTGCCAATTTCTCAGATTGAACTTCTTGGCTTATTTTTTGGGATAGAGACATGAGACTTGTTCTAGTAAACAGAATTGGGAATAAAAGAAATATGCATCATGTTCTGATGAGAACATTAACAACCAGTTCAAGACACTCTGACAATATCCTCTAATAAAAATTTGTTATCTAAGTTATAGGAATCATGTAAAAAAGAGATTGTACTAGAATTCTATGAACATGTAAAATGAATAAGAAATGAAATCTTTTGTTTTTAGTTACTGAAATTGACATAGAAATTGTCATCTAGAAGTCTGGTACTACCGTAATTACAAACCTCAAACATAAGATGTTAACTTAGAAGCCAGGAGACAAAGAAACTTACATTTAGTCCATAATATGCAATGGAAACACTAAATAACACATGAAAATATACGAAAAATATTCAAACTCACTATTTATAAAAGCAAATCTATAACAAACCAGTAAGGAAAAATCTATTTTCTACAAAATTTGACAAGTTTCTAAGTTTTTTTCAAGCATTCTTGAAGGTGAAAATGAAGTCGCTCAGTCGTGTCTGACTGTTTGTGACCCTAAGGACTGTAGCCTGCCTAGCTCCTCCATCCATGGGATTTTCCAGGCAAGAATACTGGAGTGGTTGCCATTCTTCTCCAGGGAATCTTCTTGACCCAGATATAAAACTCAGGTCTCCTGTTTTGTGGGCGGACTCTTTAACCTCTGAGCCACCAGGCAATCAAGCATTCTTATGCTGTCATTTGGAATGTACATTAATATGTGTGTTTGCCTGCATGAAGGCTAAATCGCTTCAGTCACATCCAATTCTTTGCGATTTATAGACGGTAGACTGCCAGATTCCTCTGTCCATGCTATTCTCCAGGCAAGAATACTGGGATGGATTGCCATGCCCACCTCCAGGGGACTTTCCCAACCAGGTGATCGAACCTACATCTCTTATGTCTCCTGCATTGGCAGGCTGGTTATTTACCATTTGTGCCAACTATAACCTCCTGCAAAACAATCTGGCAATATGAATATTTCAGCAACATGAATGTTAACATTGTATATGTTCGTTTGTTTAAATTATTCATGCAGTGTCTACTTCTAAGGATACGAATACAATAGTATCAAGGCATGCAAAAAAGCATTTATGTAAAGTGAAATATTACTGTATATTTTGTAATTCCCCCAATTTAAGCCAAATATTCAATATATTTTGCATAAAAATAATAGATAATATTTAACATTAAATGTACAGAGATACTTAATGGCATTGCAAAGTATACTGGTATCATATTAAGAGACAAGTCACAAACTTGTGTGTCCTGTGAGAAATCCACCAGATAAAAATTAGTGAGTAAAATAACCAGATAAATGTTAAACAGTAAAATAACCACTTCATGAATAGTATTTCTCTCTTTGATGGTGCTATCATACTTTTCTGTAATTTTCTTTTTGAATAAAACTGTGTTTTTACTTTTTATAAATAAGAATAGATTGCTTTTCATAGAAGAACTTAAATACAAATTTAAATTTGGGGGAACTTCCTTGGTGGTCCAGTGGTTAGGACTATGCACTCTCACTATGAAAGGCCCAGGTTCAATCCCTGGTCAGGGAACTAAGACTCCATGAATCTAGGCGCCACCAAAAAAATAAATAAATAAACTTTGGATTTTTCATTTGACCCTATTACATGTATAAGCATAATAAAGATTTGTAAGGGCATGAAGACTGTGTGCAAATATCCATCTAAAAATTTTGTCCTGTATGTAACATGATACAGAACATGTCCTGCTTAAAAGCACTTCTTATTTGTTAAGTCCCAAATAACTCATTTTAAATCCCTCATACCTAACACCACATTCTGATATGATAGTAATTCTACTTTTAACATATAACTTCCCCTTTTTATTTTCTCAGCAATCATCTTTCTGTGGCTGTAAAATCTCAGGGGTCCCTTAAACAGTAGGCAGCAAATCTGTAGGCTCTTCAAGAGTGGATAAAATTAAAGATATTCTAGTTTATATTTAGGGACATTGAAATTATATTTTCCTTCTTTGAATAATTATCTCAAAAAGAAAACAAATTACTTAAGCAAGAAACTTTTAAGCCATGTATTTTCCAATTCTATGTATATAGGTTGCACAATATTTTTGTGATTCAGCTCATCTGAGACAAAATTCTCAGCATATGAAAATAAATTCTAACCAAAAAAGTCAAAATATCCAGGAAAACATTTAATTTTTTACTGTTAGTCAAAATTTTGATACAGTGCACACTTTTGGATTAATTATATTATAAATTCTAAGGCTATATTTTTGGGTATTGACACAAATTTGAAAGTATATGACACTTTTATATTATTGATACATATGAAGGCTGATTAATAATGTCAGTTTGAGAATAAAATAATTGTGACATTTTTCTCCTAGATTCTTGAACAAACTTGGAAAACTAATGAATAAAATCTATCCTTTCAAATAACAGACCTTAGTTAAATATGCACACATTAGAATGCACATAGGCCTTCATGCAAGCACATGCATGCAAAGCCCATAACTAGTGTGAAGTGAAAGAGAGAAAGGATAGAAAAGCATGGATGGAAGTTTCAATGGGCATTATGCAAGAAAATGTTGGAGTATAGCTTCAGAATAATTTTTACCAACTGAAAATTTTCATGGTAATTAAACCTTTCTACCCATGAAACTTGGCAGTTTCCTATGCTTCAATGGACAAGATGAGTTTATGGTAATTTTCTTTAATAAAATACTCTTTAATCTAATGTTCTGACCTTGGCCAAGTTACTGAAGAATATAAACATCAGTTTTCTCACTTATAATATTGACTCTGTGTACATATTTTTGTCCTCTAATAGTCAGCTCCTCCTCTGAGTTACCCTTCTACTTTCATGACGAATTTATTCCTTCTGGACAGTGTGCATTTTACATCTTTCTTTTGGAAATCCTTTGTTTTAATTTCTATGTGTAGTCCTATTCCAGTGTGTCATTTTCATTTTGACCATTACTTATCTCTGTTGTTGACAACTCATCATCATCTTTTTCTGTACTCTTAAATCTACACCGTCTGTCCTGAGGCTCTGGCTTTGATTCTTTTTGTCTTTTGCATACTGTCCTCCCTAAGCTTCACTCATTTCCTAAGGTTTTAAAGGATTATAACTTAAGGTTCATGCTTCCTGTTTCTTACTAATTATTTATTGTAAGAGTATGGTGTGACATAATAGAAAATATGTATATATTGGTCTCTTTTCTGAGTACCTGGCACAGATTTCCTAAAACTCTACAAGAGTAGAGAACACGTGTTTCCTTCATCTCCTGCATGGCAGGTAGATTCTTTACTGCTGAGTCATCTGCACATCTTCTTTATCCATTCCTCTTTTGATTGACTTTGGAAATTCTCAGGTGGCTAACTGGTAAAGAATCTGCCTTCCAGTGCAGGAGCTTCAGGTGACATGAGTTCCATCCATGCGTCGAGAAGATCCCCTCGAGGAGAAAATGGCAATCCACTCCAGTATTCTTGCCTGGAGAATCCCATGGGCTGAGGAACTTGACAGTCTACAGTCCATGGGGTCACAAAGAGTTGTACACAACTAAGCACGCATGCATGTTCAATTGACATTTAGGTTGCTCCCATGTCTTGGCTATTGCAAACAGTGCTGCAAAGAGCAGCACTGGCTTCATATATCATTTCAGACCATGTTTTTCTTTGAATGTCTACCCAGGAGTGGGATTGCTGGTGGAAGCTCTGTTTCTAGTTTTTAAGAAACCTTCATTCTGTGCTACATAGTGGATTACCAACTTACATTCCCACCCATAGAGTAGGAGTGTACCTTTCTCTCCATAGCCTCTCCAGAACTTATTTTTTATAGATTTTTTAATGCTAGCCATTTTGAAATTTTGAAGTGAAATCTCATTGCAGTTTTGATTTGCCTTTCTCTGGAGAAGGAAATGGCAACCCACCCTAGTACTCTTGCCTAGAAAAATTCCATGGATGGAGGAAACTGGTGGGCTACAATCCATGGAGTTGCAGAGCCGGACACGACTGAGTGACTTCACTTTACTCACTTTAAGATTTAGAGATGGCAAATGTCTTGTCATTTGCCTGTTGGCCATCTGTTTGTCTTCTTTGTAGAAATGTCTAAGTAGGTCTTCTGCCTAGTTTTTGATTGAGTTGTTTATTTTGATGATACTGAATCACATTAAGTGATTGAAAATTTTCGAGTCTAACCCTTTGCCAGTCATATCATTTGCAAATATTTTCTCCCAATCTATGGGTTGTCTTTTCATTTGTTTATGGTTTACTTTGTGTGAAAAATGTTTGAGTATAGTTAGGTTCTATTTGTTTATTTTTGTTTTTATTTCCATTACTCTGGGAGATGGATCAAAGAAGAAATTGCTATGATTTATGGCAGAGAGTGTTCTACATATGATTTTCTCTAAGAGTTTTATCGTGTCTGGTCTTTATCCCATTTTGAGCTTATTTTTTTGTCTGGCATTAAAGAATGGCCTGATTATTTTATTTTCTTACAAGTAGCTGTCCAATTTTCCAAGCATTATTTATTGTAGAGACTTTCTTTCTACCATTGTATAATTTTATCTCCTTCATTTTAGATTAATGGACCCTAAGAGCATGGGTTTATGTCAGGACTTTCTATCATGTTCTGTTGAGCTGTATCTCTAATTTTGTGCCAGCTCCATACTCTTTTGATGTCTATAACTTTGTAGTATTTTCTGTCTCAAAATTGCTTTGGCTATTTGGGGTCATTTGTGTATCCACACAATTTCAAGATTTTTTGTGTTCTAGTTCTGTGGAAAATGCCATTGGTAAATTAGGGATTTTGTTGAATCTTTGGATTGCCTTGAGCAATATCTTACAATATTGATTCTTCCAATCCCATAACATGGCATATCTTTCCACTTGTTTGTATAGTATTTAACTTCTTTCATCAATGTTTCATACTCTTCTTAGTACAAGTCCTTTGTCTCACTAGATATTTGTGAGACAAGTAGATTACTTGTTCCAAGTATTCTACCTTTCTAGTGAAATGCTAAATGTGATTGTTTCTTGAATTTCTGTTTATGATCTTCCATTCCTAGTGATTTAAGAGATTTCTCTGTGTTAATTTTGTGTTCTGTGATTTTGCTAAATTCATCAATTAACTCTTTTAGTTTCTCAGTGGCATATTTATGATTTTCTATGTGTAATGTCATGCCATTTGCAAGGAGTGACAATTTTACTTCTTCCTTTCCAATTTGAGTTCCTTTTACTTATCTATATATGTATCTTACTACTATAGTTAGGACTCTCAAAACTATGTTGAATATAAGTGGTGAGAGTGGACGTCTTTGTCTTATTCTTGATCTTAGCGGAAATGCTTTCAGTTTTTCAATGTTGAATGTGATGTTAGCTATGGGTTTGTCATATATGGCTTTTACTATGTTGACCTGTGTTCCCTCTATGCCTACTTTCTGGAGAGTCTTTTATCATAAATTGGTGCTGAATTTTGTCACAAGTCTTTTCTGCATCTGTTGAGGTGATCATATTATTTTTATTCTTCAATTTTTTGATGTGGTCCACCACACTGATATATTTACAGATACTGAAAAATCCTTGCATCCCTGGGATAAATTCCACTTGATCATGATGTATGTTCCTGTTAATGCGTTGCTGGATTTGGATTGCTAATATTTTGTTGAGGATTTTTGTGTATATGTTCACCAGTGATATTTGCCTGCAATTGTTAATCAACTATGTGCATGCATGCTAAGTCACTTTAGCTGTGTCCAACTCTTTGTAACCCCATAGATTGTAGTGTGTTCCTCTGTCCATGAGAGACTCCAGGCAAGAATACTGGTGTGGGTTGCCATGCCTTTCTCCAAAGGGCATGCACTTCTCTTGACCCATGGGTTGAACCCACATCTCCTATGTCTCCTGCATTGGCAAGCAGGTTCTTTACCACAAATGTCACCTAGGAAGCCCCTAATTGATTTTAACCCAATATAAAATAAAACATTAAAAATTGAAAAAAAGAAATGTTTCTCAGAAAATCTAAGGAAATTTAAATAAAGCAAAATGAAGACAGTTTGTTTTTTTCATATAGCAGTATTTTATTCCTAGATGGAAAAAAGAAGTATATAAAGTTTTAAACCTACAGACATTCATATATTTCCATTCAGAGATTTGAACACAATAAGTATAAATCTTATCAACCAATATCTCTAACACCAAACTACTCCCTGGAGAGCAATTTCTTGAGGTAAAAAGCTTTTTTTTGGGGGGGGGGAGTGGGGTTTATTTTACATATAGAAAAATAAACGGGAGATTTATTAAGGCTTTGAGGTCCAAAAACTGAAACATAAGCACTTGAGTATTCTGTTCACAATGATGGTGGACTGTCTTTGATGAGTTTATTCTTCTTATGTATTTATCACATTCTGCAAACATTTTGGTTACAAGGAAATTAGATATGACATTGAGGTTTCTATGCCAAAGATGTCTTTCCTTTATGTTAAGTTTTGCAAAATATTTTTGACATTTGTGAATAATTTTTCTATTTTATTTTCTTTCCTTTCATATGAATAAAGCTTAGACTTCTGCCTTTCAAAGAGTGCACAATGTCTGTAAAGGACAATACTGTTAATAAATTAACAGAAAAATTACCTCTTAACTAAGCCTAATCTAGTTAGCAATGCTATCAATTAGGGAAACACATTGGTTAGAAAGATCAATAAAATTCCTATTTGCTGGTATAAATTCAGTGTTCTTCAAACCTAACAAAAATGTCCTGCCAGTATCTTTTTTCTTCCATTGGAATATAAAATTCATTCAAAATAATGAGGAAGAAAACTGTTTTAATAAAGCAATTCCAAAAGAACATAGCAAATATATATTGTGTTTATTTGATATTCAGTCAAACTCAGGGAATATTTCTACTCCCCAATCTTCTGTTTAATTCCCCCCTGACCCTCACCTGCACTATACTATATATTTCATTTCATACTCAGTTAAATAAATAAGTCAAATGCTCTTAGCCCATGAATTCCTTAGCTATTCTTTGTTGCCAGTAAATCTTACCTTTTATTGTCACTTGTCAGATCAAGGCCATAAGCCGGAACTGGAAAACATAGTTCTGCTCCTTTTCAGGATCATCAGTAATTTTTTACCCTATGGTTATATATGAATTATTAAGATAGCTGTTGCTTAAAAAAATCTCAAATATAATATTGCAAAGAGTTGGAGGGACCCAACTTCCTATAGAGCAAATACAGATTGTTTCCAACCTCTCAAGTGAACACCAATGAGAGTAAACATAAACACCCGGTGCAAAATGGGAAGCTGTCATCATAATTTAAGGATAAAATAGAAGAAAAGTACAATATACACCTGGCACCATACAGATGAAGGCCAACCCAGATCAATTGCCTTTGACTCAGTGCTGAAGAGGCGTCATGAGTATTTATGAAAGCTGTATCGTATCTGTAAACTTTCTACAGACTCACAGGGTCAGAGAGATGCAGAAATCTCTGATAAAATGTGCCGTATTGTATTTCACATTGCAAATAGGTAGCAATTTTTAATATGTGATCTTAAACCACTACTTTAGGATTAGCTTCTATTAATTTTAAGTATTTTTGTCTTAATATAAGCTCACAATTTGATGTTTGCCTATATATATTACCAAATATTCTCTTTCACCCTCATTCTTTTCTCTGTTTTATTTTTCATCAAATATGAAATGTTACTTTAGTGCCATCATGCATTGAATCCAGGTATCAGGAAGAGAATTATCAAATTCGTTATTATTTCTTCAAGTAACATATTGATATAATACATTGCATTACCTTAAATATCAATTATGTAAAGGAGGAAATTCCTTAGTGGTCCAGGGGTTAAGTGTCTGCATTTCCATTTAAAGGAGCATGGGTTCTATCCCTGGTCAGACAACTAACATCCCACAAGCTGTGTGGAGGGACAAAATATATGTGAAGAATAGCAAAATATATCTTCTCCAAATTTTATATGATATATACTTCATAAACAACTGTGTTGAATTAATCACACAAAGAAAAATTGAGTGTTCTCTAGTACAGGTTAAAAGGGACTCAAAGTCTTTTCTCTCTTGGTTATTAGAGATCTGATCATACACAGTTCAACCTGATTGAAGATATTTTAGTTGTTAACTAATGAAATACAGAACTCAAGGGAATAAATAAGTACAAATATGATCCAAGAATTATTGAATATTTATAGATGTTCTTCTAAATGTAATAAATGACTTAACTCACTTTCCTACATCAAATCTAAGAGGTATGTGTTATAATTTTATCTCTATTGAAGAAAGAAGAATAAGATACATGGACATTAAGTAGCTTTCAGAATGACAGAGGAAGTAGTGGTAGAGTGGCATATAAGGTCAGGCAGCATTAATGTCCCTGGTGGCTTAGATGGTAAAGAGTCCATCTGCAATGTAGGAGACCCAGGTTCAATACCTGAGTTAGGAAGATCCCTGGAGAAAAGGAATGCCAACTGATACCAGTACCATTGCCTGGAGAATTCCATGGACAAAGGAGTTGGCAGTTTACAGTCCATGGGGTCACAAATAGTCAGACACAACTGAGCAACAAATATACACAGCATAGTTTTAGAGAGCATCTTTCTGGTGAGATATTTTGCCCTTATTCAAAAGAAGCTCAAACAGTTTCCCAAGACATATATACATCCAAGAGCCTTATACATTTGTTGTAGACCAAATATGTGTCCCCCACAAATTCACATGTTTAAGTTCTAGCCCCTAGAACCTCAGAATGTAACTGTAATAGAGACAGGCCTTTGAGCAGATAATTATGGTAAAATGAGATCATTTGGGTTCGACCTAATTCAATGTGAGTGAGATACCAACTGAAGGTATGCACAGAGAAAATGTCATGGAGGGGACCCAGCAAGAAGACTGCATTCTGCAATTCAGGGAGAGAGGCCTCAGAACAAACCAAATCTACTGACGCCTTGTTCTTGGACTTCTATACTCCAGATCTGTGGAAAGATAAAATTCTGGGTTTTTGTAAGCCACCAGCTTGTAGTATTTTATTACTATATCCTTACAAAACTAATAAAGTATATGTGTACTAACTTTTTCAGGGTGAATATCCAAATACACAAGCACGGTAACATCTACTAACTTAAGGAAATTGTATCTCATTAATAATAATTTGCTACTACAAACAAAATCCACTTATTCCTTTAGGGATATAAAATACATCACAAAGGAAAATATTCTGAGATTAATTTTAAGTGCTCTTTTGGTACTCATCAAGCAGTAACAAATGACAATTAAATAGTTAACAAGCTTATGTCAATGACTTACAGTTGCACTCATTTCACATGCCAAAGTTATGCTCAAAATCCTTCAAACTAAGCTTCAGCAGTACATAAACTGAGAACTTCCAGTTCCACCAGCTGGACTTAGAAAAGGGAGAGAAACAAGAGATCAAATTGCCAACATTTGTTGTATCATAGAGAAAGCAAGAGAATTCCAGAAATACTTCTGCCTGATTGACTACATGAAAGCCTTTAACTGTGTGGATCACAACAAATTTTGGAAAAGTCTTAAAGAGATAGGAATATCAGAACACTTTACCTGCCTCCTGAGAAACCTGTATGCAGATCAAGAAGCAAGAGACATGGAAAAACGGACTGGTTCAAAACTGAGACAGAAATACTACAAGGCTGTATATTGTCACTCTGTTTAACTTATTTTCAGAGTACGTCAGGAAAAATGCCAGGCTGGACTTATAAGCTAGAATCAAGATAGCCAGGAGAAATATCAACAACCCCAGATATGCACATGATACCACTCTAATAGCAGAAAGTGAAGAGGAACCAAGAGCCTCTTGATGAGGGTGAAAGAGGAGAGTGAAAAAGCTGGCTTAAAACTCAACATTCTAAAACCTAAGATCATAGCATCTTGTTCCATCACTTCATGGCAAATGGGGGAAAAAATGGAAACAGTGACAGACTTTAGTTTCTTAGGCTTCAAAGTCAGTGCAGAATTTGATTGGAGCCATGAAATTGAAAGGCATTTGCTCCTTGGAAGGAAAGTTATGAGAAGCCTAGACAGCATACTAAAAATCAGAGACATCGCTTTGCCAACAATGGTATGTATAATCAAAGCTATGGTTTTTCCATTAGACAAGTCTAGATGCGTGAGTTGGATCATAAAGAAGACTAAGGGCCAAGTAATTGATGCTTTTGAATTGTGGGGCTAGAGAAGACTCTGGAGAGTCCCTTGGACTGTAAGGAGATCAAATCAATCAATCTTAAGGGAATCAACACTGGATATTCATTAGGAGGATTAATGCTAAAGGAGAAACCCCAATACTTTGACACCTGACGGTAAGAGCTGACTTACTGAAAAAAAATCTTGATGCTGGGAAAGATTGAAGGCAGAAAAAGAAGGGAATGGCATTGGCAGGCCTGGCATGGTGCAGTCCATGGGGTCACAAAGAGTCAAACACAACTTAGCAACTAAACACCACCATCAAAAAAACAATGTCAATGACTTACAATTGATGACATCAATATTCCTCCATTTACATTACCACATTTCATTTGGATTTATAATAGTTCTGAAAGTATGAAATGAGCTGTAGTCAAAACTGATCAAGTAGGAGGGGAGGATCCATTATATGACTCCATTTTAGGTATTACTAAGCTATGCAAAAACTATTTGAAATGAAATATATATTGACAAAAATGCATCTGTGGGTAAAAACATTATAATTTTATGAGAGCTTACTATATATACCAGTTAACTTGCTAATGTTTCATAAACATATTCTCATCTACTCTTCACCATTTTCATGTGGAGTTGGTATAATGGTTATTTCAATTTTTCATATCTTAACTATTGTCAAACTAAGGCTTAAACAGTTTAGGAACCAAATCCACAGAATCAGAAAAAGAAATTGTTTGAATAACTTTAACTCATACTAAATTAATCCACACACAAAAAAAAGGAGACAAGCATATACAAAGGTTAAAATATAGTCTCTTCATAAGTGTGGTTGGAAAAACTGGAGAGCTATGTGTAAAAGAAAGAAATTAGAACATTCTCTAAGACCATATACAAAAATAAACACTGAATGGTTTAAAGTCTTGAACATGAAACCAGAAACCATAATACTCCTGGAGGAAAACAAACATAGGCAGAAAACACTTTGACATAAATCATAGCAATATATTTTCAATCCATCTCCTAAAGTAAGATAAATAAAGGAAAATAAATAAATGGGACCCAATTTAACTGAAAAGTTTTTGCACGGCAAAAGAAACCATTAACAAAATGAAAAAAAAAAAAAAACTACTGAATGGAGAAAATATTTCCAAATCATATGATCAAAGGGATTACTGTAAAATATATATAAAGTTTATACAATACAACATCCAAAGCAAAAAAAAAAAAATTAAAATTGAGCATAAGACCTGAACACACAATTTTTCTAAAGAAAGTATGCAGGTGGCCAACAGGCATATGAAAAGATGTTCAAAATTACACTCTGGTATTCAGTTCAATTCAGTCGCTTAGCGTGTCTGACTCTTTGCGACCCCATGAATTGCAACACGCCAGGCCTCCCTGTCCATCACCAACACCCGGAGTTCACTCAAACTCATGTCCATCGAGTTGGTGATGCCATTCAGCCATCTCATCCTCTGTCGTCCTCTTCTCCTCCTGCCCTCAATCCCTCCAAGCATCACAGTATTTTCCAATGAGTCAACTCTTCACATGAGGTGGCCAAAGTATTGGAATTTAAGCTTTAGCATCAGTCCTTCCAAAAAACACCCAAGACTGATCTCCGTTAGGATGGACTGATTGGATCTCCTTGCAGTCCAAGGGACTCCCAAGAGTCTTCTCCAACACCACAGTTCAGAGGCATCAGTTCTTTGGCGCTCAGCTTTCTTCACAGTCCAAGTCCCACATTCGTACATGACCATTGGAAAAACCATAGCCTTGACCAGATGGACCTTTGTTGGCAAAGTAATGTCTTTACTTTTTAATATGCTACCTAGGTTGGTCATAATTTTCTTTCCAAGGAGTAACTGTCTTTTAATTTCGTGGTTGCAATCACCATCTGCAGTGATTTTGGAGCCCCCAAAATATTCTGACACTGTTTCCCCATCTATTTCCCATGAAGTGATGGGACTGGATGCCATGATCTTCGTTTTCTTAATGTTGAGCTTTAAGCCAACTTTTTCACTCTCCTCTTTCACTTTCTTCAAGGGGCTTTTTAGTTTCTTTTCACTTTCTGTCATGAGGGTGGTGTCATCTGAATATCTGAGGTGATTGATATTTCTCCTGGCAATCTTGATTCCAGCTTGTGCTTCTTCCAGACCAGCGTTTCTCATGATGTACTCTGCATATAAGTTAAATAAGAAGGGTGACAATATACAGCCTTGACATGCTCCTTTTCCTATTTGGAACCAGTCTGTTGTTCCATGTCCAGTTTTAACTGTTACTTCCTAACCTGCATATAGGTTTCTCAAGAGGCAGGTCAGGACTCCTTTACTTTAAGATTGACTTGTTTGATCTCCTTGCAGTCCAACGGACTCTCAAGAGTCTTCTCCAACACCACAATTCAAAGCATCAATTCTTCAGTGTTCAGCTTTCTTTATAGTTCAACTCTCACATCCATACATGACTACTGGAAAAACCATAACTTACACTAAACAGACCTTTGTTGGCAAAGTAACATCTCTGCTTTTTAATATGGTGTCTTGAGTTGGTCATGATTTTCCTCCAAGGAGCAAGTGTATTTTAGTTTCATGACTGCAGTCACCATCTGCAGTGATTTTGGAGCACAAGAAAATGAAGTCTGTCACTGTTTCCATTGTTTCCCCATCTATTTATCATGAAATGATGGGACCAGATGCCATGATCTTAATTTTTTAAATGTTGACTTTTAAGCTATTTTTTTCACTTTCCTCTTTCACTTTCATCAAGAGGCTCTTTAGTTCTTCTTCACTGTGTTCCATAAAAGTGGTGTTATCTGTATATCTGTGGTCATTGATATTTCTCCCGACAGTGTTGATTCCAGCTTGTGTTTCATCCAGCCTGGCATTTTACATGATGTGCTCCACATATAAGTTAGATTAGCAGAGTGACAATATAAGGTTAGGATATTAAAAGGTACAAACTATTATGTACAAAGTTATAAGGATATATACAGTGCACAACACAGGGAATATAGGCAATATTTTATAACAACTATAAATGGAGCACAACACACTCTTAACCAATACAATATTGTAAAGTAAAAAATAAAGAAATAAATTTTAAAAAATGCAAATCACTAAATTGTAGATTTATAACATATTATATTATACATCAACTATACTTCAACTTAAAAATTTTAATAAATAAAACAATAAAACAGAAACAAACACATAAAGGCTTTAGATCTTCTTGACTTTACATCTCACTGTGAACCAGACTCTACATTTGGAGTTTTACTGATTTTGGGCAAAGTGCTACTAAATGTCTGTTTCATATTTGGGGGCAGGAAATACCAATATGTGAAATTCCACATTAAATCTGTGTTCTCTCTATGTATAGTCAATTCTTTGAAGGTCTCAGAAGTCATATGACATGTTTCTGTCAGGAAAAAATAGTAATCTTTAGAAATAGGTAAAATAGTTTGCTATAAGATCTTTTACTAAGGGCTGAGCTTGATTTTCTAATATTTTCTAGGTTATTTTACAGTTCTGTAGCAGCAGAGCTTAATTTGCACATTTTTGCCCAATAAACTGGTAACTATCTTTTGTCCAATGGAAAAAATAACCCTAAAGAGTCCAGTTTATGAGATGTTGGGCATTACCAGTTTTATGTCTAAAGTGACAAGTTTTTTGAAACAATTAACTAATTCACTTAATAATAAGTTAACTAAATACAGATATGAATTTATGTTTGAATGTGAATCATAATTTGTCTTTTCAAAATTATATTTTCAACAATAATAATTTTCTGTTAATTGATTTGAGAAAAGAAAATTTATGTGATAATTATAATATATTTTAGCAAGCATTTGAGGTTTTACCTGGACATATACTATTTAATTTTATGGAACATTCAAAAATAATTTCATAATTTAGGAGATTGAAAATGTTAAATTTCCAACATAATATCAGTATTTATTGAGAGAGGGAAGTGAGACAGAAAATTTACTCCCTACTGAAACACATAGACAATCAATGCTTTTTTTTCCCCTTTTTTGTAGGGAAGAGAGTATTTTAAATTATCAGACTGTCACACCTAAGTATATTTAGAAGCCTCTTATGAAATTATGATTTTAATAAGTTATCATTTTGTCCCATCACAAAATGATGGCACATAGTCAAAACTCAATTTTAACAGTTTGAACCTCAGAAATAGAAGATAAAGATCTATTTTTATTTTAAATTTTCTAAACTTTAATTCATGGTGACTTAAGAATATCTAGACAAAAAAGACACACTGAAGATACTTGTTCAAAGCAAAATTTTATTTCAAAGAGGGACTCAAATTAGAAAAGCTTCCTAGTAATAATCATAATATTGGAGATAATTTATATTTCCCTTTTCAGAAATATCATTTTTCACTAAAAGGACAAAATAGAAAATTAAAGGTGGAAGAATGGCAGTTTTCATTTCTTTGGAAGTAAAATAAAACATTCATAGCTAATTTTCCAGCTTTAAAAGTATTTAAGAATGCCATCTACTTAGAGTCACATCTCATGGCTAGAGAAACGCTTCTAAGAATAGTTATGTCAAATGCCCATCAGTCTGTAGTGAACATATAAACAATAGCAGTCAACTTCAACAGTTACAGCAATAGAACACTAATTCTTCTCTTAGGGCTAATGATAAGTTGGTTCTTATGACTTTCTCACCAAACATCTCCTCCCCCAGACTTCTGCAACCTTTTGTTTAAAGAAATGAACTGCTTCCTCTGGGGTGGGTGTACAGACAAGTGAGAGTAAAATATTTGTACTCCTCTGCTTAGGAAATAATGAGCCATCAAATTTATTAATGTTAGCAGTTTCATCAGGCAAAAACTAGGCGAAATATTGTCTGACTATTATCAAACTTTCCTTCCTGGTAATTTTTTTTTTTAAGTTTACTTTGACTTAGGCTTCCTGCCTAATGAGACTTTATATAGTAAAGATGTCATTTTATACCTCTTGAGTTTACCAGGTCTCTCTGATGAGACTTTATCTGGTAAAAATGTCATTCCTACCTCTGGGCTTCTCAGGTGGAACCTACCAATGCTGGAGACATAAGAGATGTAGTTTCAATCCCTGGGTCAGGATGATCCCCTGGAGGAGGGCATGGAAATTCCAGTATTCTTGCCTGGAAAATCCCTTGGATAGGGGAGCCTAGCAAGCTACAATCCATAGAGTTGCAAAGAGTCAGACACCAATGGAGTAACTTAAAACACAGCACACCTACCTCTGGTATCTAAAGGTGAAATGAAAACGTGCCTATGATTGAGAAAACATTTGAAACTTAACCTATAGATTATCATACAAAGAAAGGTAATTCAGGAAAATACAAATATCATGTGATGTAAAAAGTGATGCAAATAATTTATTTAAAAACAGAAACAGACTCATACACATAGAAAAGAAATTTATAGTTACTGAAGGGGAAACAGGGATGAAAAATAAACTAGAAATGTTGGATTAGCATATACATGCTATTATGTAAAAATAAGTTAACAACAAGGTCCCACTGTATAGCACAGAGACCTAACATGACATTGTAAATCAATTATACTTTAACTAAAAAGAAAAAAAAAACTTTAAAATAAAGATTAATAAAAAGTGGTATAACATGTGCAGTTTGAGGACTGCTGAATGATCAGGTCAAGAAGTCATGCCTAATGACTCCTCATACTTTACACTATTTTTCTACTTCACATTCACTTTCAGAGGTCACTTTTAATCACTATAGGAGAGATATTATATAGTGCTTTTCTGTTTATGGATCTGTGCTTAAACAAACCTCATGATTACTAAGTGAGATTCCATTGCCTCACTTACATTACAAACTGAAATAAATGACTATGAATATTTTATTGTAAACTTTGGATGTGAAATTAGTTATCCCTTGTTAGAAACACATTAAAATGTTATTAGTATGGACTAATGTGGGCAACTTGCTCTAATTCTAAACTTATAGAAAATTATACACTTTCTATTTTGAAAATATTAGAAGTTATCAATTATAATGTTTTTAAGCAAACATGTACTTCTTTAGTGTATAATGATTGTACTTTGATGGAATCTGAAACAGTCAATTTGCTCCTAGGAGACAGAACACTCAAGGAAAAGAGAAAAGAAAATTAAAACAAGAATTACAGAGGTTTACGAGTCATAGGGCTTAATGTCTTCCAAAAAGTTTCAGAAATAATGAGAGTGAAGGGACATGCTTACCTCACATTTGAGTTTCTCTATTAACAGATGATCTCATTTTAAGGTAGGTAATTACAAATTAGAGTGTATTTGGTCAATTAAGAATACAGTTCAAACTACAGGTTTATGATGGTTGGCACAAAAATTACCTTCAGACATTCATTTGCAAACTCCACTTGATTTACTGCTGTCATTTTATTTACTAAATTCCATAAAGAACTGACATTAGGACAGAAGGTGATAGAGTTAAACAAATCTGGCTTTATAGTCTACCTCCAGAATTGCCAGCTTCTGTGTGAGATCTGTTAGAGATACTAAGGATTCATTAAGGTAAACCTCTATATTATATATTTGGAGGAACCAAGCTGCAAAACACGTGAACTAATATGCCCAAAGCTCCACAGTCACTAGAACACTACAAAATTGTTCCCACACCTCTCAGGGCAAAATATCTTTCACTATGTTTCCCTAAAAGTTATTCTCTCTGAGCCCCACTCAAGAAAGATCATTATGTAGAAAACAAGTTTGATTTGAGGTAGCTACTTAAAGGAGAAGGCAATGACACCCCACTCCAGTACTCTTGCCTGGAAAATCCCATGGACAGAGGAGCCTGGTAGGCTGCAGTCCATGGGGTTGCTACTAGTCGGACACGACTGAGTGACTTCACTTTCACTTTTCACTTTCATGCATTGGAGAAGGAAATGGCAACCCACTCCAGTGCTCTTGCTTGGAGAATCCCAGGGGCGGGGGAGCCTGGTGAGCCGCCGTCGATGGGGTCGCACAGAGTCAGACACGACTGAAGTGACTTAGCAGTTAGCAGCTACTTAAACCTACACATTTCAATGCCTTAATTTAGGTTTATTCATTAGGAGAGCTATAAATTATATAAATAGGATGGAAATAGTCATACCAGTATTGGACACCAAATAATAATGGCTATCATCATTCAGGTTCAACAAAAAGAGCCTGAAAATCTTACCTGCAAACTCACCATGAGAGGAAAAGGAGCCCATCACTCCAGTACTCTTGCCTGGAAAATCCTATGGACGGAGGAGCCTGGTAGGCTGCATCCATGGGGTCGCAAAGAGTCAGACATGACTGAGCGACTTCACTTTCACTTTTCACTTTCATGCACTGGAGAAGGAAACAGCAACCCACTCCAGTATTCCTGCCTGGAGAATCCCAGGGATGGGGAAACCTGGTGGGCTGCCATCTATGGGGTCACACAGAGTCGGACACAACTGAAGACACTTAGCAGCAGCAGCAGCAGCAGAGCATAGAGGTAAGGCCTTTCAACATAACTCCATGAAGACCCTTTAATTAAGTGCAGCAAGTCCCAGAGAAAAAAGAAAGACATCTATCAGCCATACTATCAGTTCTACAAATCTCTGTGTATCAGAATTCTTACTCCTTACCTTCCCTATATTTCCACTTATACACTGTCTGAACATCTAAGGATAAATCTTTCACTTGTGACTTGTAGCCCATTCCCTTTCAGAATCTACTACACAAAGATATTGCCACTCAGTTGTTTTTCCACATTTCCACATGATTAATTATTCTGTCTGCCAGTTAATTCCCATCAGCATAAAAATGCATTTTCCAAGCTAACACCTGTGTTAAAAACAAAACAAAACTAAAATTAATATAAAACTTTTCCATGTCTGCACAAAGGAGACAAAAACTTCAGACCAATGTCATCCTCTCCCAGAAAAGAAATCACAAAAAGGATAGCTAAAACAAGAAAAACAAACAAACAAACAAAAACACTTTTTTTAAGTGCTTTTAAACTGCAAGAAAATAAAAAAAATTTGTTGGAGTCAAGAAATAACAAGAAAAAAAAAAAATCCCTAAATCACAAGCTCCTGTTGAAACCAATGTTTGTGTATTTGTCTTTGGAGTATTTGTCAGTCATTGTTGGCCTGGAGCAGTGGTTTTAGCTAGCTAAGTACTTGGACACATTACAAAGACTAGGCCTGAGATTTGGAGGGCAGCTAATTGACCTAAAGTTGAAATCCTAGAAATTCAATATCATTGACTTATATAAAATAAGATATAAATAGAAATAAAAAACTTGTCATTAATTGCAGATTGTATGTTTGTTAATATAGATAAAGAAAGTAATTTTTGAACAAGGTATTTTAACTAATGAGTATTAGAGATTTTGTAGGATAAAATTTAACTTCAAATTTTCATTTAAATTTCTATCTTCTAGCAACAAACAAATAAGAAACACAATTTTCTTTTTTTTTTCTTTTTTAAATTTTTTTTTATTTTTTTTTATTTTTATTTTTTAAATTTTAAAATCTTTAATTCTTACATGCATTCCCAAACATGAACCCCCCTCCCACCTCCCTCCCCATAACATCTTTCTGGGTCATCCCCATGCACCAGCCCCAAGCATGCTGCATCCTGCGTCAGACATAGACTGGCGATTCAATTCACATGATACTTATCTTTTTTAAATTTTTACTTTATTTTACTTTACAATTCTGTATTGGTTTTGCCATACATTGACATGAATCAGCCACGGTTGTACATACATTCCCAAACATGAACCCCCCTCCCACCTCCCTCCCCATAACATCTCTCTGTATCATCCCCATGCACCAGCCCCAAGCATCCGTATCCTGCATCAGACATAGACTGGCGATTCGTTTCTTACATGATAGTATACATGTTTCAATGCCATTCTCCCAAATCATCCCACCCTCTCCCTCTCCCTCAGAGTCCAAAAGTCTGCTATACACATCTGTGTCTCTTTTGCTGTTTCACATACAGGGTCATCATTGCCATCTTTCTAAATTCCATATATATGTGTTAGTATACTGTATTTGTGTTTTTCTTTCTGGCTTACTTCACTCTGTATAATTGGCTCCAGTTTCATCCATCTCATAAGAACGGATTCAAATGTATTATTTTTAATGGCTGAGTAATACTCCATTGTGTATATGTACCACTGCTTTCTTATCCATTCATCTGCTGATGGACATCTAGGTTGTTTCCATGTCCTGGGTACTATAAACAGTGCTGTGATGAACATTGAGGTACATGTGTCTCTTTCAATTTTGGTGTCCTCTGTGTGTATGCCCAGAAGTGGGATTGCTAGGTCATAAGGCAGTTCTATTTGCAATTTTTTAAGGAATCTCCACACTGTTCTCCATCGTAGCTGTACTAGTTTGCATTCCCACCAACGACATAGGTATAACTTTATACTTCTAAATAATCAAAATAAAATGAGTGGTACTTAAACTAAAAATCTAGCAAAATACCCTAAAACTGTTTTGAAATATGCAGTCTTAAAAGGAAAAGGACATATGATGTTTATAGAGTGGAAAACACATTATAATAAAGCAGCAATTCTATTTATCTACATGTCAAAATTATGTATAGATTTTATGCAACTTCTGCTGATATAGAATTCAACAATTTAAAAATTGATATAGAATATCAAGAGCTATAAAGTGTCAAGGTACTCCTGAATAAAAACCAGTAAGGAAAATTAGCTCTAACAGATGTCAGTAGAACATCTTAATTAATACAATGTGCTATTAATGTAGCAATAAATGAATAAATAATGTGAATTTCCATCTAAAATGGAAACAGAGGACAGGAAATAGAGAATCTCACATGTGTGTCCTTAGGAAATTAAAGCTTAAGAACTGTGAGACTGCTTTCCCATATGTTCCTGATTTACAGAAAGTGAAACCTGTTTCCTGACCAATGAGCATCTGCTAAGAATTTCTCCCCATCCTCAAGTCAATCAGCTTACTCTTTGGACTCTGCCTGGACTCCAACTTCTTTGCACATCTTGCCAATATTTATTGCCCTCTCCAAATCTTCAATGCACTCACAACCTGAAGTTTGCTCCAGTTTGCATTTCCTGAGCTGAAATTCCTGTTATTCCTGGATAAATGTAGTTTCTGATAATTCAAGTTCACCTCAGTTTATATCTTCATTTAGCTTGACAATAAGTATAACAGATGTAGCTTTCAGTACTCTGTGTGTATGTGTGTGTGTGTGTGTATGCATGACATATTTGGATATAGACTAGTTTAAGAAGCCATAGCAAGTTAGAGGGGATGAACAAAGTATTCAGTAAAAATAGAAAGATTTTTTTAACATAATATAGAAAAATCAAGAAGGATCATGACCTCAGTTCAGTTCAGTTCAGTTGCTCAGTCGTGTCTGACTCTTTGAGACCCCATGAATCGCAGCATGCCAGGCCTCCCTGTCCATCACCAGCTCCCGGAGTTCACTCAGACTCACATCCATCAAGTCAGTGATGCCATCCAGCCATCTCATCCTCTGCTGTCCCCTTCTCCTCCTGCCTCCAATCCCTCCCAGCATCAGTCTTTTCCAAGTACTGGAGTTTCAGCTTTAGTGTCATTCCTTCCAAAGAACACCTAGGGCTGATCTCCTTTAGAATGGACTGGTTGGATCTCCTTGCAGTCCAAGGAACTCTCAAGAGTCTTCTCCAGCACCACAGTTCAAAAGCATCAATTCTTCGGCACTCAGCCTTCTTCACAGTCCAACTCTCACATGTCTACTGGAAAAACCATAGCCTGACCTCAAGCCTATGCAAAAAAATTTCATAATCTAATTTTCTTACATGTGAGTAACAATTTTTTTTAATATTTGGAGAAATTCTAGAAAATGTCTTTTAATGTTAAGATAGAGAAACATTTCTTAAACAAGATCAAAACTGCATATAATAAAGAAAAATATATTTGAAAACATTGCATTTAAAAATTTATTTTGTTTAAAACACACAATTTAAAAGTTGCAAGGTAGGAGAAGATATTTGTAATAAAGTTATTCTAATAAAGAATTATCATTGAAAATACATAAAGAAATATCACACAAATTGAGAATAACTGCAAAACAAATCAATATTAATCACACAAATAATTAAGCAATCAAAAGAAGTAAATAAGCATTTCCAGAGTAAGAGGCACAACTAGTGAATACATAGATTGAATAATGACCAAACTCATTAGTAACTAGGAAATACAAAGTAAAATTGTTATGAGATAACATCAAATTAAAACAACTGACAAAAATTAAAATTCAAAATCAAATATCTATAAGGATACAGAGTGAGTGCCAGAGGAGTTCTTCTTATACTGCTGGTTTAAGAGGGCAGTAGTGGTATAGAGCCCAGAAAAGCAATTTGCCAAAGTCAAATAAAGTGATTGAAGCATGCCATGCAATTAGTATTAATAGTTCCAGACCTAGATAAAGAGAAACACTTGTACATGCACACATGCACAAGAAGATAAATAAGAATATCAATGCCAGTGTATTTCAGAATTTTTTTTTTTTAAAGGAAACAATGACAAGAACTTGGAGCAATGGGAAGGAAGGCTGTTTTGAAATGGTATGTAAAGGGCGAATGGGGTCTTCAAGTTTTTGTTTGATTCTGCTGTTGTTGGTCCTTTATTCTTTGCAGTACTTTATGCCATCATGAGGAAAAGATTATCTATACCATTCTGGGAATTGTGTCTAGTAAAGATGTTGTTTGTACAGTAATCACCAACTAAGAAAACAATTAGAGATTCACTAACCACAGGTAGTCACTTATTCACTCCCCCCACCCCGCCCCCCGCCAATACACAAACTCCTAGAAATTCTTTATTATAATCTGAGGAATTTTCTGACACTTTTGAGGCTTTTAGTAATAGATCTTTTCATCCTATTTATCCACCCTCTTTATGGAAACAACAAAAACAAAAGTCCAGCTTTCCCCAATACACATTGTTAACAGAAGCTGAAACTCCACTAAAGGACAATGAGACCACAGAACAAAATAGCATGACTTTTGGGAAGAAGACATTTAAAATATACACGCTTGTATTAGACAAGAACAAGTAGAAAAGTTAGATGAAGCAAGAAAACCATTTTTAATGACATTGAAGAACTGTTTAATCAATGAGGACATTAGGGACCTGGAGTCAAAGAAAATAACAAATGTTCTGCCCTAACTTTCTACTAAGGGCATTTGCAGGTTTGTTACATAGGGCAATTTACTTTTTCGCTTTTCCAGGCATTAATCAGAGAAGGGGATGCTGCTTGAAGAAGAGAAGCCAGCAGAGTTTTGTGCAGTTGCTTGGCACTGAGAAAACACAATGGACATTTTGCACAGCCTTAAATACTTGGCTTCCATTCAATTTGTAAGCTTTTGAAGCTGCATGGAGCAAATAAATAACAAAATTAAGATAAAGACATCTATAAAACAGAGGAGAACTTTGTTCAGCTTATAGTGCTGAGGAACAAATATCAGAGTTCAGGACCTTATCAAGGGAGAGGTCCTGGAGAAAACGTCAAGATTTCAGTTGAAAATCATGGAAGACTGTGTCATAGAAACAAGGTTGAGTGAGGGGTAGACTGAAACATAATATACTTCATTCTGGTTTCAAATCACTCAGCCCAAGATAGTATTAAGGCCATAAGCTCTCAGTCTCTCTTGGAGACAAGATTTCCACTGGCTCAAAATAATTAAATGATCTTAAAATACCAAGTATTGGTCAATATATGGATGCACAGGAACTCATACATAGCTGGTGGAAGAGTAAGGTGCTGAAGCCATTTTACAAAACTGTTGGCTTATCTCACATATCCCATGGCATACTCATTCCATTCCTAGGAATGCTCGAGAAATTCTTACACAGCACAATCTGTACTAAATGGTATGTATATCAAAGGAGACTTGTACATGTCAAAAATAACATTCATAACAGCAAAAACTTGGACATGACCAAAATCCCCATCCACAGAGGAAGGAATGATAAAACTTACATGTAGTCTCATAATACAATATAATTTAGCATTCAAAGTAAAGATCTTTACCCACAAGCAGCAATTCAGATGAATATTTGCAATATGATATCAAGTAAAGAAAATGTAAAAAGATTACATACAGCATGGAATTCCTTTTTATAAAGTTTAAAAACAAATGAATTATTATCTAGCAGATATACAAAAGAATGTATCAAAATTATATAAAAAGAAAGAATTATTCTGTTTACATAAAATTCAAATTAAAAAAGCATTTTAAGGGTGTTTACACATGAGATAAATCTATAGAAAAAAAAGAATGATTAACATAAAATCCATCATTGATAGAGGAGCAGAATAAGCCATATGAAAATGGAAAAGGTCACTTAAAGAGTGTTACAAATCTAGTAACCAGTGTTCAAAGTTTAAGCCAAGTGTTACTACCTAGTTGTTTGAATAATGCTAATCTTTCTGACTGCTGTTATGTTTGTCACCACATTTACAAATATATTAAATGACTCTCTTTTTGGAGACATTTTTCACAATAGAAACAAAGGAAAAATATATAATAAGTTACAAACAATTTGACAACTCATTGGTGTCTTGCCTGAGTCTCATTTGTTCTTGTATTGCTGATCCTGTTCGTGATGCCAATCGTCTTGCTGTTCATACTGTGGGCACTGTTCGCTGAAATCATGTCAGGCAAGGCACGGGCTAAGATGCTGGAAGAAGACTCAAGGGGCTGTAGGAACTGCAGACATGTTTATTCTCTCCTGGCTGGCACGAAAGCGATAACGCAGCCTCTATCCTGGCTGACGCAGCGGCTGTAGCAGCAGCCACAAAATAACCGTAAAGGAGCCATAGCTAAACCTCATATAACGTAATCATGATGTCGCTGCAGTGTAGCCCCACTGCAGCAGCAACTAGGGCTTTCATAGTGAAGCTCAAACAGGTGTACAGCACAAAGCAGCCCGTGACTGAGTGAGTACCTCGTTACCTGCATGCACAGTGCTGTGAGTGATCTCAGCTGTTATATAAATGTGCAAAGTCATTGTTTACAGAACATGAGGTTAGAAGGAGTGAAAACATAGGGGGAGAAAGTCTGACTGGGTTCATCTTGTTAATTTCCCTACAATTCTCTTCCAATAGTAACAGAACTTAGAAGAATCTTTCATTTATGCCTACTCTTTTTTTTTTTTTTCCTCATCACATTCTTTCAGAATCCATTTCAGTTAGGTTTTAGATTCTGCTTTTCTATTACAGAAATAGCTCTTGTTCAAGTCAGGATGACATTCATACTGCAAGGTCCCGTTATATTTTTTAGTTTTTAGCTAATTAGTGCTATCAGACATATTTAATAACCCTCCCTTCTTCCTGACACTCCCTTGACCTTTGGGACACCAGTGTATTATCTCTCCTCCTACTTCACTAGTTGCTGATTTTCAACTTTCCTTTCTATTTCACCTCATCATCCTTCTGTATAAATCCTTTTTTATAAGTTCTAAAGGATCTGGATCTGAACCTATTCTCTTTCATATCAACATTCATTTCCTAGATATTCTCATCCAGATGCCCAGTTTGAAGGCTAACAAATTTGTATCTGCATAGCTGCATTACTAAACTCAGCTCTGAACTTTCTGCATATTGATTGGCTGCTCATCATCATGCTTCTATTGTCTGATAGACATCTCAAAATTACTTTATCAAAACTCAAGCTCTATTTTTGTCCCTAAATAGCAAAGACACACAGAAATCCAGGTTTTCATCCAGTCTTTTCCGTTTTAAGAATCACAACTTCTAATTTTCACTGATGCTCAAGTCTAAAACTATGTGATTATCCCTGTCTACTTCTTTCATACACACACTATGAGAAACACACACTTGTATAATGAAATCTCTTCTTACACTTTCAATATATTTCCATAATTCAACCATTTCTCTTCATCTCAGCTATTTTCACTGCGTTGCACTTACGTTCATCTTTTATAGTGTATTTCCATAGCCTCCTTATCAGTCTTTTCTTCAACATTTATCTTATCTGTGATAGACAGAATAATGCCCCCAAATATGTCCACATCACAGACACCAAAACTTATTAATGTTTTAGTAATAGGAAAGAAAAGTTAAGATAGCAGATAAAATTTTGTTGCTAATCAGCTGACTTTAACAACATGAATAATCACAAGAGTCCTTGAAAATAGAAGAAAGTAGAAGAGAAAACTAGGAAGATGTAAGAAGGACTTTGCCTAAAGTTAATAATGTGAAGATGGAAGAAAAGACCATGAGACAAGAAAAGTCAGTAGCATCAAGAAGCTGAAAAAGGCAAGGAAGCTAAATAAATTTCTCAATAGAGCTTCCAGAAAAGAATATACCTGTCAGGACCTTGATCTTAGCCCAGTGAGGTAGGTGTCCAACTCCTTATTTTCAGAACTATAAAATAATAAATATTTTGTGTTTTAAACTGCCAAGCTTTTGATAATTTCTTATAGAATTCAAAGAAAACTAATACAGAATTCTATAATTTCCTGTCAACTTGTAATCAAATATTTTCAAAAATAGAAAAGAAAACACAAGTCATTTCTCTGTTAAAAGTTTTCCCAAGACTCTACAGCATTTCAAAAATTAAGAAGTGAATTCCTCAAGATGTTCTCTAAGTCTTTACATAATCTGAACCCTTCAGTTCAGTTCAGTTCAGTCACTCAGTCGTGTCCGACTCTTTGCGACCCCATGAATCGCAGCACGCCAGGCCTCCCTGTCCATCACCAACACCCCGACTGCACTCAGACTCACGTCCATCGAGTCAGTGATGCCATCCAGCCATCTCATCCTCTGTCGGCCCCTTCTCCTCGTGCTCCCAATCCCTCCCAGCATCAGAGTGTTTTCCAATGAGTCAACTCTTCGCATGAGGTAGCCAAAGTACTGGAGTTTCAGCTTTAGCATCATTCCTTCCAAAGAAATCCCAGGGCTGATCTCCTTCAGAATGGACTGCTTGGATCTCCTTGCAGTCCAAGGGACTCTCAAGAATCTTCTCCAACACCACAGTTCGAAAGCATCAATTCTTTGGTGCTCAGCTTTCTTCACAGTCCAACTCTCACATCCATACATGACCACAGGAAAAACCATAGCTTTCACTAGACTGACCTTTCTTGCGAAAGTAAGGTCTCTGCTTTTCAATATGCAGTCTAGGTTGGTCATATCTTTTCTTCCAAGGAGTAAGCATCTTTCAATTTCATGGCTGTAGTCACCATCTGCAGTGATTTTGGAACCACAAAAAATAAAGTCTGACACTGTTTCCACTGTTTCCCCTTCTATTTCCCATAAAATGATGGGACCAGATGCCATGATCTTCATTTTCTGAATGTTGAGCTTTAAGCCAACTTTTTCACTCTCCTCTTTCACTTTCATCAAGAGGCTTTTTAGCTCCTCTTCACTTTCTGCCATAAGGCTGGTGTCATCTGCATATCTGAGCTTATTGATATTTCTCCCAGCAATCTTGATTCCAGGTTGTGCTTCTTCCATCCCAGCGTTTCTCATGATGTACTCTGCATATAAGTTAAATAAGCAGGGTGACAATATGCAGCCTTGATGTACTCCTTTTCCTATTTGGAACCAGTCCGTTGTTCCATGTCCAGTTCTAACTGTTGCTTCCTGACCTGCATATAGGTTTATCAAGAGGCAGTTCCGGTGGTCTGGTATTCCCATCTCTTGAAGAATTTTCCACAGTTTATTGTGATCCACACAGTTAAAGGCTTTGGCATAGTCAATAAAGCAGATATAGATGTTTTTCTGGAACTCTCTTGCTTTTTCCATGATCCAGCAGATGTTGGCAGTTTAATCTCTGGCTCCTCTGCCTTTTCTAAAACCAGCTTGAACATCTGGACATTCGCGATTCATGCATTGCTGAAGCCTGGCTTGGAGAATTTTGACCATTACTTTACTAGAGTGTGAGATGAGGGCAATTGTGCGGTAGTTTGAGCATTCTTTTGCAGTGCCTTTCTTTGGGATTGAAGTGAAAACTGACCTTTTCTAGTCTTGTGGCCACTGATAAGTTTTCCAAATTTGCTGGCATATTGAGTGCAACACTTTCACAGCATCGTCTTTCAGGATTCGAAACAGCTCAACTGGAATTCCATCACCTCCACTAGCTTTGTTTGTAGTGATGCTTTCTATGACCCACCTGACTTCACATTCCAGGATCTGGCTCTAGGTGAGTGATCACACCATCGTGATAATCTTGGTCATGAAGATCTTTTTTGTATAGTTCTTCTATATATTCTTGCCACCTCGTCTTAATATCCTCTGCTTCTGTTAAGTCCATACCATTTCTGACCTTTATCGAGCCCATCTTTGCATGAAATGTTCCCTTGGTATCTCTAATTTTCTTGAAGAGATCTCTAGTCTTTCCCATTCTGTTGTTTCTTCTATTTCTTTGCATTAACCACTGAGGAAGCCTTTCTTATCTCTTCTTGTTCTTCTTTGGAACTCTACATTCAGATGCTTGTATCTTTCCTTTTATCCTTTGCCTTTCACCTCTATTCTTTTCACAGCTATATGTAAGGGCTCCTCAGAGAGCCATTTTGCTTTTTTGCATTTCTTTTCTATGGGGATGGTCTTGATCCCTGTCTCCTGTACAATGTCACGAACCTCATACCATAGTTCATCAGACACTCTATCTATCAGATCTAGGCCCTTAAATCTATTTCTCACTTCCACTGTATAATCATAATGGATTTGATTTAGGTCTTACCTGAATGGTCTAGTGGTTTTCCCAACTTTCTTCAATTTAAGTACGAATTTGGCAATAAGCAGTTCATGATCTGAGCCACAGTCAGCTCCTGGTCTTGTTTTTATTGACTGTATAGAGCTTCTCTATATTTGGCTGCAAAGAATATAATTAATCTGACTTCAGTGTTGACCGTCTGGTGATGTCCATGTGTAGAGTCTTCTCCTGTGTTGTTGGATGAGGGTGTTTGCTATGACCAGTGCATTTTCTTAGCAAAACTCTGTTAGTCTTTGCCCTGCTCCATTCCGCATTCCAAGGCCAAATTTGCCTGTTACTCCAGGTGTTTCTTGACTTCCTATTTTTGCATTGCAGTCCCCTATTATGGAAAGGACATCTTTTTTGGGTGTTAGTTCTAAAAGGTCTTATGGGTCTTCATAGAACCGTTCAACTTCAGCTTCTTCAGCATTACTGGTTGGGACATAGACTTGGAGTACTGTGATATTGAGTGGTTTGCCTTGGAAACGAACAGAGATCATTCTGTCATTTTTGAGGTTGGATCCAAGTACTGCATTTCGGACTCTTTTGTTGACTATGATGGCTATTCCATTTCCTCTAAGGGATTCCTGCCCACAGTAGTAGATATAATGGTCATCTGAGTTAAATTCACTCATTTCAGTACATTTTAGTTCGCTGAGTCCTACAGTGTTGACGTTCACCCTTGCCATCTCCTGTTTGACCATTTCCAATTTGCCTTGATTCATGGACCTGACATTCCAGGTTCCTATGCAATATTGCTCTTTACAGCATTGGACCTTGCTTCTATCAGCAGTCACATCCACAACTGGGTATTGTTTTTGCTTTGGCTCCATCCCTTCATTCTTTCTTATTTCTCCACTGATCTCTTGTAGCGTGTTGGGCACCTACTAACCTGGGGAGTTCCCCTTTCCGTATCTTATGACTTTGCCTTTTCATACTGTTCATGGGGTTCTCAAGGCAAGAATACTGAAGTGGTTTGCCATTCCCTTCTCCAGTGGACCACATTCTGTCAGACCTGTCCACCATGACCTGCCTATCTTGAGTAGCCCCACAGGGCATGGCTTAGTTTCATTGAGTTAGACAAGGCCGTGGTCCTAGTGTGATTAGATTGACTAGTTTTCTGTGATTATAGTTTCATTGTGTCTGCCCTCTTGCAACACCTACCATCTTACTTGTGTTTCTCTTATCTTGGGCGTGGGGTATCTCTTCACGGCTGCTCCAGCAAAGCACAGCCACTGCTCCTTACCTTGGACGAGAGGTATCTACTCACCGCCACCCCTCCTGAACTTGAATGTGAAATAGCTACTCTAGGCCCTCTGGCGCCCGGGCAGCCACCAGTCCTTGGACGTGGGGTCGCTCCTCCTGGTCACCATCCCTGGCCTCAGGTGGGGGTATCTTCTCTGGGCTGCTCCTTTTATTGATTTAAACATGACTATTGTAGTCTTCACATGACTATTGGAATGTGAAACATCTGTTTTCCTTTGTTTTAATTAGATGTTCTATATTTTTGCTAGTGGTAAAGAATCCACTTGCCAAGGCAGGAGACCCAACAGATGTGAGTTCAGTCCTTGAGTTGGGAAGGTCTCCTTCCCAAAGGAAATGGCAACCCACTCTAGTCTTCTTGTCCAGAAAATCCAGTGGAAGAGGAGCCTGGCAGCCTACAGTCCTCAGTGTTGCAAAGAGTTGGACATGACTGAAAGCAACTTAGCATGCATATTTTAATAAAAATAATGCAAATTAAAGTGACTCATTCAACGTCTTCTATTTCCTATATTTCATATTTCAAAGTTATATTTCATTCTATGAAACTGATGATGACATCATCAACACAAACTTTTAAAATCACAGTATCTGAGTAAAACATATAATAAAATTTTCAAAGAAAATTATGTCTCAGAACATAAAATAGTGGACTCTCTGCTGACTACAACTGAAAGAACCATGCAGGGAATGAACTATATTTTCATAAACTTTCCTGATTTCCTTTTCAATATAGTTTGTTACCTATGCACATACTGATTATATTTCTCCTTTTCAAGTGACACATTCAGCATAACTTGAACGTTTAATTATATTTAGTGTCTCTGTTGTCATTTTGAAAAATATGATTCATTTAAATGATGTTTTAGTAAATAATTATTAAAAAGTTGTAACTAAAATCTTCCTCTAGAATTGCCTTTCGTGTTATCTTGTGTTCCTTTTGAAGAAAATATTTAAACTGACAACAGAAATATGGCTTAAAAAAATTGTAGACTTAAATCATTAATGGCTAAGTCTCTTTTTCTTTTATTTTTAATTTATTTCACTTTATAATACTGTATTGGTTTTGTCATACATTGACATGAATCCACCACTGCTGTACATGTGATCCCAAATATGAACCCCCCTCCCACCTCCCTCCCCACAACAACCCTCCGGGTCATCTCCATGGAGCAGCCCTAAGCATGCTGTATCCTTCATCGGACATACACTGGTGATTCGATTCTTACATGATAGTATACATGTTTCAATGCCATTCTCCCAAATCATTCCACCCTCTCCCTCTCCTTCTGAGTCCAAAAGTCTGCTATACACATCTGTGTCTTTTTTGCTGTCTTGCATACAGGGTCATCATTGCCATCTTTCTAAATTCCATATATATGTGTTAGTATACTGTATTGGTGTTTTTCTTTCTGGCTTACTTCACTCTGTATAATCGGCCCCAGTTTCATCCATCTCATCAGAACTGATTCAAATGTATTCTTTTTAAAGGCTGGGTAATAATCCATTGTGTATATGTACCACAGCTTTCTTATCCATTCATCTGCTGATGGACATCTAGGTTGTTTCCATGTCCTGGCTATTCTAAACAGTGCTGCAATGAACATTGGGGTACATGTGTCTCTTTCAATTATGGTTTCCTCTGTGTGTATGCCCAGCAGTGGGATTGCTGGGTCATAAGGCAGTTCTGCTTGCAATTTTTTAAGGAATCTCCACACTGTTTTCCATAGTGGCTGTACTAGTTTGCATTCCCACCAACAGTGTAGGAGGGTTCCCTTTTCTCCACACCCTCTCCAGCATTTATTGCTTGCAGATTTTTGGATCACAGACATTCTGAATGGTGTGAAGTGGTACCTCATTGTGGTTTTGATTTGCATTTCTCTAATAATGAGTGATGTTGAGCATCTTTTCATGTGTTTGTTAGCCATTCGTATGTCTTCTTTGGAGAAATGTCTATGTAGTTCTTTGGACCATTTTTTGATTGGGTCGTTTATTTTTCTGGATCTGAGTTGCATAAGTTGCTTGTATATTTTTGAGATTAGTTGTTTGTCAGTTGCTTAATTTGCTATTATTTTCTCCCATTTAGAAGGATGTCTTTTCACCTTGCTTATAGTTTCCTTTGTTGTGCAGAAGCTTTTAATTTTAATTAGATCCAATTTGTTTATTTTTGCTTTTATTTCCAGAATTCTGGGAGGTGGATCATAGAGGATCCTGCTGTGATTTATGTCTGAGAGTGTTTTGCCTATGTTCTCCTCTAGGAGTTTTATAGTTTCTGGTCTTACATTTAGATCTTTAATCCATTTTGAGTTTATTTTTGTGTGCGGTGTTAGAAAGTGATCTAGTTTCATTCTTTTACAAGTGGTTGACCAGTTTTCCCGGTACCACTTGTTAAAGAGATTGTCTTTAACCCATTGTATATTCTTGCCTCCTTTGTCAAAGATAAGGTGTCCATATGTGTGTGGATTTATCTCTGGGCTTTCTATTTTGTTCCATTGATCTATATGTCTGTCTTTGTGCCAGTACCATACTGTCTTGATGACTGTGGCTTTGTAGTAGAGCCTGAAGTCAGGCAAGTTGATTCCTCCAGTTCCATTCTTCTTTCTCAAGATTGCTTTGGCTATTCGAGGTTTTTTGTATTTCCATACAAATCTTGAAATGATTTGTTCTAGTTCTGTTAAAAATATGTCTGGTAGCTTGACAGGGATTGCATTGAATTTGTAAATTGCTTTGGGTAGTATACTCATTTTTACTATATTGATTCTTCCGATCCATGAACATGGTATATTTCTCCATCTATTAGTGTCCTCTTTGATTTCTTTCATCAGTGTTTTATAGTTTTCTATATATAGGTCTCTAGTTTCTTTAGGTAGATATATTCCTAAGTATTTTATTCTTTTCATTGCAATGGTGAATGGAATTGTTTCCTTAATTTCTTTTTCTACTTTTTCATTATTAGTGTATAGGAATGCAAGAGATTTCTGTGTGTTGATTTTATATGCTGAAACTTAACTATATTCATTGATTAGCTCTAGTAATTTTCTGGTGGAGTCTTTAGGGTTTTCTATGTAGAGGATCATGTCATCTGCAAACAGTGAGAGTTTTACTTCTTCTTTTCTAATTTGGATTGCCTTTATTTCTTTTTCTGCTCTGATTGCTGTGGCCAAAACTTCCAGAACTATGTTGAATAGTAATGTTGAAAGTGGGCACCCTTGTTTTGTTCCTGACTTTAGGGGAAATGCTTTCAATTTTTCCCCATTGAGGATAATGTTTACTGTGGGTTTTTTATATATAGCTTTTATTATGTTGAGGTATGTTCCTTCTATTCTTGCTTTCTCAAGAGTTTTTATCATAAATGGATGTTGAATTTTGTCAAAGGCCTTCTCTGCATCTATTGAGATAATCATATGGCTTTTATTTTTCAACTTGTTAATGTGGTGAATTACATTGATTGACTTGCGGATATTGAAGAATCCTTGCATCCCTGGGATAAAGCCCACTTGGTCATGGTGTATGATCTTTTTAATGTGTTGTTGGATTCTGATTGCTAGAATTTTGTTGAGGATTTTTGCATCTATGTTCATCAGTGATATTGGCCTGTAGTTTTCTTTTTTTGTAGTATCTTTGTCAGGTTTTGGTATTAGGGTGCGGTGGCCTCATAGAATGAGTTTGGAAGTTTACTTTTCTCTGCAATTTTCTGGAAGAGTTTGAGTAGGATAGGTGTTAGCTCTTCTCGAAATTTTTGATAGAATTCAGCTGTGAAGCCATCTGGATCTGGGCTTTTGTTTGCTGGAAGACTTCTGATTACAGTTTCAATTTCCGTGCTTGTGATGGGTCTGTTAAGATTTTCTATTTCTTCCTGGTTCAGTTTTGGAATATTGTACTTTTCTAAGAATTTGTCCATTTCTTCCACGTTGTCCATTTTATTGGCATACAACTGCTGATAGTAGTCTCTTATGATCCTTTGTATTTCTGTGTTGTCTGTTGTGATCTCTCCATTTTCATTTCTAATTTTATTGATTTGATTTTTATCTCTTTGCTTCTTGATGAGTCTGGCTAATGGTTTGTCAATTTTCTTTATCCTTTCAAAGAACCAGCTTTTGGCTTTGTTGAATTTTGCTATGGTCTCTTTTGTTTCTTTTGCATTTATTTCTGCCCAAATTTTTAAGATTTCTTCCCTTCTTCTAACTCTGGGGTTCTCCATTTCTTCCTTTTCTAGTTGTTTTAGGTGTAGAGTTAGGTTATTTATTTGACTTTTTTCTTTTTTCTTGAGGTATGCCTGTAGTGCTATGAACTTTCCTCTTAGCACTGCTTTTATAGTGTCCCACAGGTTTTGGGCTGTTGTGTTTTCATTTTCATTAGTTTCTATGCATACTTTGATTTCTTTTTTGATTTCTTCTGCGATTTGTTGGTTATTCAGAAGTGTGTTGTTCAACCTCCATATGTTGGAATTTTTAACAGTTTTTCTCCTGTAATTGAGATCTAATCATAATGCATTATGGTCAGAAAAGATGCTTGGAATGATTTTGATTTTTTAAAATTTATCAAGGTTAGATTTATGGCCCAGGATGTGATCTATCCTGGAGAAGGTTCCCTGAGCACTTGAGAAAAAGGTGAAATTCATTGTTTTGGGGTGAAATGTCCTATAGATATCAATTAGGTCTAACTGATCTAATGTATCATTTAAAGTTTGTGTTTCTTTGTTAATTTTCTGTTTAGTTGATCTGTCCATAGGTGTGAGTGGGGTATTGAAGTCTCCCACTATTATTGTGTTATTGTTAATTTCCCCTTTCATACTTGTTAGCATTTGTCTTGCATATTGCGGTGCTCCTCTATTGGGTGCATATATATTTATAAGTGTTATATCTTCTTCTTGGATTGATCCTTTGATCATTATGTAGTGGCCTTTTTTATCTCTTTTCAGAGTCTTTGTTTTAAAGTCTATTTTATCAGATATGAGTATTGCCACTCCTGCTTTCTTTTGGTCTCTGTTTGCATGGAATATCTTTTTCCAGCCCTTCACTTTCAGTCTGTATGCATCCCTTGTTTTGAGGTGGGTCTCTTGTAAGCAGCATATAGAGGGGTCTTGTTTTTGTATCCATTCAGCCAATCTTTGTCTTTTGGTTGGGGCATTCAACCCATTTACGTTTAAGGTAATTATTGATAAGTATGATCCCGTTACCATTTACTTTATTGTTTTGGGTTCGGGTTTATACACCCTTTTTGTGTTTCCTGACTAGAGAATATCTTTTAGAATTTGATGGAGAGCTGGTTTGGTGGTGCTGAATTCTCTCAGCTTTTGCTTGTCTGTAAAGCTTTTGATTTCTCCTTCGTATTTAAATGAGAGCCTTGCTGGGTACAGTAATCTGGGCTGTAATTTATTTTCTTTCATCACTTTAAGTATGTCTTGCCATTCCCTCCTGGTCTGAAGAGTTTCTATTGAAAGACCACTGTTATCCTTATGGGAATCCCCTTGTGTGTTATTTGTTGTTTTTCCCTTGCTGCTTTTAATATTTGTTCTTTGTGTTTGATCTTTGTTAATTTGATTAATATGTGTCTTGGGGTCTTTCGCCTTTGGTTTATCCTGTTTGGAACTCTCTGGTTTTCTTGGACTTGGTTGATTATTTCCTTCCCCATTTTAGGGAAGTTTTCAACTATTATCTCCTCAAGTATTTTCTCATGGTCTTTCTTTTTGTCTTCTTCTTCTGGGACTCCTATAATTATAATGTTGGAGTGTTTCATGTTGTCCTGGAGGTCTCTGAGGTTGTCCTCATTTCTTTTAATTCGTTTTTCTTTTTTCCTCTCTGATTCATTTATTTCTACCACTCTATCTTCTATTTCACTAAGCCTATCTTCTGCCTCCGTTATTCTACTATTTGTTGCCTCCAGAGTGTTTCTGATCTCATTTATTAAATTATTCATTATATTTTGACTCTTTTTTATTTCTTCTAGGTCCTTGTTAAACCTTTCTTACATCTTCTCAATCCTTGTCTCCAGGCTATTTATCTGTGATTCCATTTTGATTTCCAAATTTTGGATCATTTTCACTATCAATATTCGGAATTCTTTCTCAGGTAGATTCCCTATCTCTTCCTCTTTTGTTTGGTTTGGTGGGCATTTCTCCTGTTCCCTAACCTGCTGAGTATTCCTCTGTCTCTTCATCTTGGTTATATTGCTGCGTTTGGGGTAGCCTTTCTATATTCTGGGAATTTGTGGAGTTCTCTTTATTACGGAGCTTCCTCACTGTGGGTGGGATTGTATCAGTGGCTTGTCAAGGTTCCCTGGTTAGGGAGGCTTGTGTTTGAGTTCTGGTGGGTGGAGCTGGGTTTCTTCTCTCTGGAGTGCAGTGGTGTGACCAGTAATGGGTTATGAGACATCAATGGTTTTGGAGTAACTTTGAGCTGCCTGTATATTGAATCTCAGGAGTGTGTTCCTGTGTTGCTGGAGAATTTGTGTGGTATGTCTTGCTCTGGAATTTGTTGAGCCTTGGATGGAGCTTGGTTTCAGTGTAGGTATGGAGGCTTTTGATGAGCTCCTATTGCTTAATGTTCCCTGAATTCAGGAGTTATCTGATGTTCTCAGGCTTTGGACCTAAGCCTCCTGCTTCTGGTTTTCAGTTTTATTTTTACAGTAGCCTCTATATTTCTCCATCTGTATAACACCAATGATAAAACATCTAGGTTAAAGATGAAAAGTTTCTCCACATTGAGGGACACCCAGAGAAGTTCGCTGAGTTACATGGAGAAGAGAAGAGGGAGGGGGTAATTAGAGGTGACTGGAATGAGATGCAGTGAGATCAAAAGAGGAGAGAGCAAGCTAGCCAGTAGTCACTTCCTTATGTGCACTCCATAGTCTGGACAGCTCAGAGGTATTTACGGAGCTATACAGGGAAGAGGAGAGGGAGGAAGTAGACAGAGGTGGCCAGGAGGATAAGAGAGAGGAATGAAAAGGAGAGAGACAAATCCAGCCAGTAACCAGTTCCTTAGGTGTTCTCCACCGTCTGGAACACACAGAGATTCACAGAGTTGGATAGAGAAGAGATGGGGGAGGAAAGAGACAGAGGCCACCTGGTGGAGAAAAAGGAGAGTCCAAAGGAGGAGAGAGTGGTCGAGCCAGTAATCTCACTCTCAGGTAAAAGTGGGTAGTGAAGTTTGGGTTTTTCAATGTACAAAATTGACAACAAAAACCAAAAAGCAAAGATTAAAAATCTAGAGTAAAGGTTGGATTTTCAAAAATACAATATTAAAGAGAAGAAGCAGGGAAAAAAAAAAAGAAAAGAAAAAAGAAAGCCACAAGAATTATTAAAAAAACTCCAACAACAACCACATAAAGACTATATATGGTGTTTGCCTTAAAAAAAATAGTCTTTTTTTTTGAAAAGTAATAGTAGGTTATAGAAATAAAAATTAGAGGAGAAATAGAAGACAACAATTTTTTAAAAAAAGTTAGAAAAAAAGGCAAGAAAAAAAGAGGGGGAAAAAAAAGGAATGATTGTAAAAATAGTAAAGATATAACTGGCCCTTCTCTGATGTTGTGGGCAGTGTGGGATCAATTCCAAGGCAGTTCCCTCTGTTTAACTTCTTCTGTTTGCTGGTTTTTTAGGCTCAGTATTTCAGTCGTGCTGTGGGGAGGTGGGGGATGCTGCAAACAAATAGCACTGTCGTGTGCTCACAGTGTCTCAGCCCCACTGGACCTGTCCCTTCTCCCAGCACACAAACTGCTCTGGTTCTATGATGCTCAGCCGGGAACCGTCTGAGGCTGGCGCTAGGCTGCGTGCACCTCCCTGGTCTAAGCTGCTCAGGTTCAGTGCTCAGGTAGCCCTCAGAGGCTCAGATTCGGTTGGGACTGTGTTTTGTGCCCTTACCAGGTCCAAGTAGCTCAGGAGTTTGGCGAGCGCGGTCGCTGCGAGTTGTCGCCTTTTCTGTCTCTGCTACTCAGTTTTCTGGGTGTGCCCCTGGCACCCCTTGTGAGGCAGATGGTGACAGTCCAGCACCCCCAAAAGTCTTAGCAAAGAAGCCTGCTTGCAGTTTGGTAGGTAGAGTCTCTCCGGGGCTGCAATTGCCCCTTTCCAGCCCTTACGGCTCTGGCTGCCTTTCCCTGGTGGGGGATGGTCTGCAGCCGGCTATTTCCATTCCATCCTTTGTTCTGTGCACGGTCCTGGTGGTGTCTTGTGTTCGAGCTTTTCGCGTGGTAGCTATCCCACAGTCTGGTTTGCTAGCCCAAGTTAGATCATTCTGGTTACGTGTGGGGCGTTCCTGCCCGATTCTTACAAATCTCTTCAGCTCTCGCCTCCCGAGCTTCCCTGCCCTGCCCCCACTGATGCAGGTGTCTGTGCTGCTTTTCCACTGGGGGAGTTACTGTTGGGCTTGTAATCTATTGGTTTTAATTACTTATTTATTTTTCCTTCCTGTTATGTTGCCCTCTGTGTTTCCAAGGCTCGCCACAGACTCGACAGGGAGAGTGTTTCCTGGTGTTTGCAAACCTCTCTTCTTAAAATTCCTTTCCTGGGACAGGCTTCACTTCCCGGGACGGAGCTCCCTCCCCATCTGCTTTGTCTCTCTTTTTGTCTTTTATATTTTTTCTTACCGGTTTTCGAAGGTCTGCTTTTCTGGTTGCCTGATGTCCTCTGCCAGCATTCAGAAGTTGTTTTGTGGAGTTTGCTCAGCATTGAAATCTACTTTTTAAAGTACATAGATATCAGGCGCCAGGCAAAAGGTGAGGAAATTCTAATGAAGTTTTGTCTTTTAGGTCACTACTTTGAATTTCATGCAGTTTAGTAGTCTTGGTAAGACAGTTCCATCAAAAAATTGAGAAATATGAGACTGGTCATATACCGACAGCAATGGAGATGAATGAGAACTTTATGAGAAAGATCATCTGTGAGATGGAGCATAAAGGGGCCCAAATTTGTAATACTATACATATGTTTGATCTATCTGTAAATACAGGATATGGTAAACCTGATTACATGTAATCATGGAAAGAAAAAGGGAAAATGTGCCAATTCTACATACTGCAATTTAAAAAGTTAAGTTTAGAGATATGTTAAGGCAACAGAACAAACTTTAGAAACAGAAAGAATCAACATTGGAATTCTGAAAATTCTCAAGTGAATGTTAAAAATGGCACTTCCTAAGTCCTTGAGCTGGAGAAAAGTGAAAAAAAAAAAAAAGAAGAAGAAGAAGAAGAAAGAAAGAAAAGAAAGAAAGAACATCTACTTTCCATGTCATCCAAATGCTCCCCCCTCATGCTGAAATATATGATGGAAAGAGTCATATTCATGCATATCTATCCATGTAACCATATTGGTGATCAACAGATATTTCAAACATATTTCCAAAAGAGTTAAAACTAATTATTTATCAGTTATTTCCCATGCTATGTTTAACTGAATTTAAAGCATTCTATTAACCACATGTGATACACTAAGATAAATTTTGTTGTTGTTGTTCAATTGCTAAGCTGTGTCCAAATCTTTGTAGCCCCAGGAGCTGTAGCACACCAGGCTTCCCTGTCATTCATTATCTCCTGGATTTTCCTCAAACTCATGGTCATCCAACTATCTCATTCTCTGTTGCCCCCTTCTCCTTCTGCCTTCAATCTTTCCCAGTATCAGGGCCTTTTCCTATGAGTTGGTTCTTTGCATCAGGTGATCTAAATTATTGGAGTTTCAGCATCAGTCCTTCCAATGAATATTCAGGTTTTTTTTTTTTTTTTTTTTTTTAGGATTGACTGGTTTGATCTCCTTGCTGTCCAAGGGGGTCTCAAGAGTCTTCTGCAGAACCATAATTTGAAAGCATCAATTATTTGGTGCTCAGCCTTCTTTATGGTCCAATTCTCACATCTGCAGTTGACTATTGGAAAAAATATAGCTTTGACCTTAGTCAGCAAAGTGTTATCTCTGCTTCTTGATATGCTGTCTAGGTTTGTCAGAGGTTTACTTCCAATGATAAAATGTCTTTTAATTTCATGGTTTCAGTCACCATTCACTGTGCTTTGGAGCCCAAGAAGATACAATCTGTCACTCTTTCCACTTTTTCTCCATCTATTTGCCATAAACTGATGTGACTGGATGCCATGATCTTAGTTTTTTGAACGTTGAGTTTAAGCCAGCTTTTTCACTCTCCTCTTTCACCTTCATCAAGAGGTTCTTTTATTTCCTCTTCATTTTCTGCCATTAGAGTTGTATCATCTACACAATTAAGGCAGTTGATATTTCTCCCAGAAATCTTGATTCCAGCTTGTGAGTCATTCAGCCCAGAATTTCACATGATATCCTCTGCATATAAGTTAAATAAGCCACCCAAGATGGATGGGTCATTGTGTAGAGTTCTGACAAAATGTGGTTCACTGGAGAAGGGATAGCAAATCACTTCATTATTCTTGCCTTGAGAACACCATGAACAGTATGAAAAGATAAATCTTAGATTGAAACTAATTCTGTGTCTTATCTGTGGTTTATTTAATGCTATTAACAATGTGTTACTCAAGATCTCAACAATTTCTTATGAGGTGTTACTGCTCTGGCACAAGTAGCCAGTGTGGAAAAAAATAAATTCACCTATATTTAAAGGAAAAGGGATGGGCTGTGTATTAACATAACCATCAGTTCAGTTCAGTCACTCAGTTGTGTCCGACTGCGACCCCATGAATCACATTACGCCAGGCCTCCCTGTCCATCACCAACTCCCGGACTTCACTCAGATTCACGTCCATTGAGTCAGTGATGCCATCCAGCCATCTCATCCTCGGTCGTCCCCTTCTCCTCCTGCCCCCAATCCCTCCCAGCATCAGAGTCTTTTCCAATGAGTCAGCTCTTCGCATGAGGTGGCCAAAATACTGGAGTTTCAGCTTTAACATCATTCCTTCCATAGTCAGTTTTAATTGTTCCTCAAAACTGAAAGACACTGGCAGTCATGAGCATTCAGTTTTGGTGCCCAAATACTGTTGTTGTTTTCTTATTCTTGTTGTTTTCAACTAAAATCCATATTAGTTGAATATCAACTTATTATGAACCCTAGTAAAAAAATTAATTTCAATGTTCAAATATGTTTAGTGCCAGGAGTTTTACTTAGGAATAAGTGAAATTTTGTTTGAACTCAAGTTTCTGATCAGTTTCATGTATGTGAAAGACTTTGGACTTTGATGAAATGTGATGAGTTTGACAGAGTTTTCAAGTTATCAGTGTACCTATAGGCAATTAAAATTCCTTGAGCAAAACATTTGCTATTTTCAAGTGAGTATAATATTACATTTCTTACATGTTACTATCATAGGTGACAGTTTTATATGTAGCACATAAGTGCTACATAGATGTACTATTTTGTAGAATAATTAATCCAATATTTGAAAGAAAATGACACTTTTTCTAGTGCATCATTTCATAGGTAAAAGTATAAAATTTGATCTGATGATCATCTCAGAAAAGGCAATTGCAAGTGAATCACATAGAAAGCGGTTGGGGAGAAACTAAGTACAGTGTAGAATATCAAGTCACTTAGGTTAAACTAGCTAGATTATAAATTTGGAAGCTTGAGTTTGTCAACCTGAGAAGGCTAGGGAACATACACATACTATAAGGACCAGTCTTCATTTTTATCATCTCTGTTAGTCAGTATTTTAATAAAGACTCCAGAAAGCTCTTAGTAATTAAGCTTACCTAATATTTCTGAATTTATATATTTTTTAACCTAGACTAAATTTATTTGTGCATGTAGCTCTGTTGTTTGTATTTTTGGCATAGTGATAATGAATACATACATATATGTGTGATTGTGTATATTTGTGTGTCATACACACATACTCACACATGCCTACCTGTTTGTGAATCTTTATAATTTAATAAACATTATGATATTTTGTCACACATGTGTGTTTTGAGAACCTTCAAGTATAATGAGTGGCATCACTCATCTCTGTTGTGTAAGCAAAGTGAATCTCAAGAAATCAAATCTCAAAAATATACTCTCACTATTCATAAAGTAGTCAAGCAATTTAAAAATACTTACAGTGCCTCACAAGGGTCTTCATTATCCTGCCCATGTTATTAGTCCTATTTCAATACTACTATCTCTCTTTCACTTCTGTAAGATTCAGACAATCAATCCCTCTTTTTCAAATAGTCATTGAGAGAGCAGTTTGGAATGAATTTGTTGGGGTAGGAAGGAGTCAGGTAAATTGTGTGGGATGATTCATCTTGGTCTAGTTGGCATCTGTCCATCTTCATCACTGAGCTCAGCTCCATACCTAATTCAAGCAATGAATTTTTTCTTCAGGAATGTCCGTCTCTAGAGCAAGTCTTGGGCAGATTATTTTGTTAAATGTGTTATTCCTTTCCAGTCCCTCTCTCAATTTTAAATTATGCACTCATTTCTGTGACCATTTATATTATCTATTATCTATCTATTTCCTTTCAGTTCAGTCGCTCGGTCATGTCTGACTATTTGCAGCTACATGAATTGCAGGACGGCAGGCTTCCGTGTCCATCGCCAACTCCCGGAGTTCACTCGGACTCACGTCCACTGAGTTGGTGATGCCATACAGCAATCTCATCCTCTCTCGTCCCCTTCTCCTCCTGCCCCCAATTCCTCCCAGCCTTAAAGGCTTTTCCAATGAGTCAACACTTCGCATGAGGTGGCCAAAGTACTGAAGTTTCAGCTTTAGCATCATTTCTTCCAAAGAACACCCAGGGCTGATCTCCTTTAGAATGGACTGGTTAGATCTCCTTGCAGTCCAAGGGACTCTCAAGAGTCTTCTCCAACACCACAGTTCAAAAGCATCAATTCTTCAGCTCTCAGATTTCTTCACAGTCCAACTCTCACATCCATTCATGACCACTGGAAAAACCATAGCCTTGGTTAGATGGACCTTTTTTTTTGCAAATTAATGTCTTTACTTTTTAATATGCTATCAAGGGTTGTCATAAGTTTCCTTCCAAGGAGTAAGCGTCTTTTAATATTATGGCTGCAAACACCATCTGCAGTGATTTTGGAGCCACCCAAAAATAAAGTCTGACAGTTTCCACTATTTTCCAGTCTATTTCCCACAAAGTGATGGGACCAGAGGCCATGATTTTAGTTTTCTGAATGTTGATCTTTAAGTCAACTTTTTCACTCTCCTCTTTCACTTTCATCAAGAGGCTTTTCAGTTCCTCTCCACTTTCTGCCATAAGGGTGGTGTCATCTGCATATCTGAAATTATTGATATCTCTCTATCTAACTGTATCCAAATTGGGGAAGGAGTACATCATGGTTGTATATTGTCACCCTGCTTATTTAACTTATATGCAGAGTACATCATGCCACATGTTGGGCTGGATGAAGCACAAGCTGAAATCAAGATTGCTGGGGGAAATATCAATAACCTCCGACATCCAGATGATACCACCCTTATGGGAGAAAGTGAAGAACTAAAGAGCCTCTTGATGAAAGTGAAAGAGGAGAATGAAAAAGTTGGCTTAAAGCTCACAATTCAGAAAACTAAGATCATGGCATCTGGCCCCATTCCTTCATGGCAAATAAATGGGGAAACAATGGAAGTAGTGACAGACTTTATTTTCTTCAGTTCCAAAATCACTGCCAATGGAGACTGCAGTCATGAAATCTAGAAGGTATATTAAAAAGCAGAAACATTATTTTACCAACAAAGATCCATCTAGTCAAGGCTATGGTTTTTCCAATAGTCATGTACAGATGTGAGAGTTGGACTATAAAGAAGGCTGAGCACCAAAGAATCGATGTTTTTGAACTATGGTGTTGGAGAAGACTCAAGAGTCCCTGGGACTGTGAGGAGATCAATACAGTCAATCCTAAAGTATATCAGTCCTGAATATTCATTGGAAGGACTGATGTTGAACTTGAGACTCCAATAATTTGACCACCTAATGTGCAGAATTGATTCCTTGGAAAAGACCCTCATCCTTGGAAAGGTTGAAGATGAAAGGAGAAAGGCATGCAGAGGATCAGATTGTTGGATGGCATCATCAACTCAATGGACATGAGTTTTAGTCAGCTCTGAGAGTTGGTGATGGGCAGGGAAGCGGCATGCTGTAGTCCATGGGGTTGCAAAGAGTCAGACATGATTGAATGACTGAACTGAACTGATCTATCTAATTATCAACTGTCTTTCTAAGTCCACAGGGAGCTCCAGTGAGAGGAGAAAGGTCTTGTATTTTGTTCACCATTAAATCCTCCACAGGTCTAGAATGTCCTAAGACACAAAATAGGTACCAGAAAACATCTAAACTTAGTCATTTGACTAAATCTCAGTGAACTTTGATTTCTCCAGTTCAGTTCAGTTCAGATCAGTCCCTCAGTCGTGTCTGACTCTTATGGACACGCCAGGCCTCCCTGTCCATCACCAAATCCTGGAGTTCACTCAGACTCACGTCCAGGAGTCAGTGATGCCATCCAGCCATCTCATCCTCTGTGGTCCCCTTCTCCTCCTGCCCCCAATCCCTCCCAACATCAGAGTCTTTTCCAATGAGTCAACTCTTCGCATGAGGTGGCCACAGTACTGGAATTTCAGCTTTAGCATCATTCCTTCCAAAGAAATCCCAGGGTTGATCTCCTTCAGAATGGACTGGTTGGATCTCCTTGCAGTCCAAGGGATTCTTAAGCGTCTTCCCCAACATCACAGTTCAAAAGCATAAATACTTTGGTGCTCAGCCTTCTTCATAGTCCAACTCTCACATCCATACATGACCACTGGAAAAATCGAAGCCTTGACTAGATGGATCTTAGTCGGCAAAGTAATGTCTCTGCTTTTGAATATACTATCTAAGTTGGTCATAACTTTTCTTCCAAGGAGTAAGCGTCTTTTAATTTCATGGCTGCAGTCACCATCTGCAGTGATTTTGGAGCCCAAAAAAATAAAGTCTGACACTGTTTCCACTGTTTCCACATCTATTTCCCATGAAGAGATGGGACCAGATGCCATGATCTTCATTTTCTGAATGTTGAGCTTTAAGCCAAATTTTTCACTCTCCTCTTTCACTTTTATCAAGAGGCTTTTTAGCTCCTCTTCACTTTCTGCCATAAGGGTGGTGTCATCTGCATATCTGAGGTTATTGATATTTCTCCCGGCAATCTTGATTCCAGCTTGTGTTTCTTCCAGTTCAGCATTTCTCATGATGTACTCTGCATATAAGTTAAATAAGCAGGGTGACAATATACAGCCTTGACGTACTCCTTTTCCTATTTGGAACCAGTCTGTGGTTCCATGTCCAGTTCTAACTGTGGCTTCCTGACCTGCATACAGATTTCTCAAGAGGCAGGTCAGGTGGTCTGGTATTCCCATCTCTCTCAGAATTTTCCACAGTTTTTTGTGATCCACACTGTCAAAGGCTTTGGCATTGTCAATAAAGCAGAAACACATGTTTTGTTTTGTTTTGTTTTGTTTTGTTTTGTTTTTCTGGAACTCTCTTGCTTTTTCCATGACCCAGCAGATGTTGGCAATTTGATCTCTGGTTCCTCTGCCTTTTCTAATACCAGATTGAATATCAGTAAGTTCATGGTTCTTGAACTGATGAAGCCTGGCTTGGAGAATTTTGAGCATTACTTTACTAGCATGTGAGATGAGTGCAATTGTGCAGTAGTTTGAGCATTCTTTGGCATTGTCTTTCTTTGGGATTGGAATGAAAACTGACCTTTTCCAATCCTGTGGCCACTGCTGAGTTTTCCAAATTTGCTTGCATATTGAGTGTAGCACTTTCACAGCATCATCTTCCAGGATTTGAAAGAGCTCAACTGGAATTCCATCACCTCCACCAGCTTTGTTCATAGTGATGCTTTCTAAGACACACTTGACTTCACATTCCAGGATGTCTGTCTCTAGATGAGTGATCACACCATCCTGATTATCTTGGTCTTGAAGATTTTTTTTTTTTTTGGTACAGTTCTTCTGTGCATTCTTGCCACCTCTTCTTAACATCTCTTCTTCTGTTAGGTCCAGACCATTTCTGTCCATTTTTGAGCCCATTTTTGCATGAAATATTCCCTTGGTATCTCTAATTTTGTTGAAGAGATCTCTAGTCTTTCCCATTCTGTTGTTTTCCTCTATTTCTTTGCATTGATCGCTGAGGAAGGCTTTCTTATCTCTTCTTGCTATTCTTTGGAACTCTGTATTCAGATGCTTGTATCTTTTCTTTTCTCCTTTGCTTTTCACCTCTATTCTTTTCACAGCTATTTGTAAGGCCTCCTCAGGCAGCCATTTTGTTTTTTTTTGCATTTCTTTTCCATGGGGATGGTCTTGATCCCTGTCTCCTGTACAATGTCACGAACCTCATTCCATAGTTCATCAGGCGCTCTATCTATCTGATCTAGGCCCTTAAATCTGTTTCTCACTTCCACTGTATAATCATAAGGCATTTGATTTAGGTCTTACCTGAATGGTCTAGCGGTTTTCCCTATTTTCTTGAATTTAAGTCTGAATTGGTAATTAGGAGTTCATGATCTGAGCCACAGTCAGCTCCTGGTCTTGTTTTTGTTGACTGTATAGAGCTTCTCCATCTTTGGCTGCAAAAAATATAATCAATCTGATTTTGCTGTTGACCATCTGGTGATGTCCATGTGTAGAATCTTCTCTTGTATTCTTGGAAGAGGGTGTTTGCTATGACTAGTGCATTTTCTTGGCAAAGCTCTATTCGTCTTTGCCCTGCTTTTTCCTGCATTCCATGGCCAAATTTGCCTGTTACTCCAGGTGTTTCTTGACTTCCTACTTTTGCATTCCAGTCCCCTATAATGAAAAGGACATCTTTTTTGGGTGTTAGTTCTAAAAGGTCTTGTAGGTCTTCATAAAACTCTTCAAATTCAGCTTCTTCAGTGTTACTGGTGGGGCATAGACTTGGATTACCGTGATTTTGAATGGTTTGCCTTGGAAATGAACAGAGATCATTCTGTCGTTTTTGAGATTGCATCCAAGTACTGCATTTTGGACTCTTTTGTTGACCATGATGGCTACTCCATCTCTTCTGAGGGATTCCTACCCGCAGTAGTAGATATAATGGTCATCTGAGTTAAATTCACCCATTACAGTCCATTTAGTTCGCTGATTCCTAGAATACTGATGTTCATTCGCTATCTCCTGTTTGACCACTTCTAATTTGCCTTGATTCGTAGACCTTAAATTCCAGGTTCCTATGCAATATTGCTCTTTACAGCATCGGACCTTGCTTCTATCACCAGTCACATCCACAGCTCGGTATTGTTTTTGCTTTGGCTCCATCCCTTCATTCTTTCTTGAGTTATTTCTCCACTGATCTCCAGTAGCATGTTGGGCACCTCCTGACCTGGGGAGTTCCTCTTTCAGTATATTATCATTTTGCCTTTTCATTCTGTTCATGGGGTTCTCAAGGCAAGAATACTGAAGTGGTTTGCCATTCCCTTCTCCAGTGGGCCACATTCTGTCAGACCTCTCCACCATGACCCACACATCTTGGGTTGCCCCATGGACATGGCTTAGTTTCACTGAGTAAGAAAAGGCTGTGGTGCTAGTGTGATTAGATTGACTAGTTTTCTGTGAGTATGGTTTCAGTGTCTCCGCCCTCTGATGCCCTCTTGCAACACCTACCATGTTACTTGGGTTTTTTCTTACCTTGGGCATGGTGTATCTCTTCACGTCTACTCCAGCAAAGCACAGCTGCTGCTCCTTACCTTGGTCCAAGGGTATCTCCTCACTGCCACCCTTCCTGACCTTCAACGTGTGATAGCTCCTCTAGGCCCTCCTGTGCCCACGCAGCCACAGCTCCTCAGATGCGGGGTGTCTCCTCCCAGCCACCGCCCCTGGCCTCAGATGAGGAGTAGCTCCTCTCAGCCGTTCCTGCACCATTGCAGCCTGGCATTCTCCGCTGCTGCCCCTGACCTCAGACGTGGGTAATTCCTCTTGGCCACCGCCCTTCGGGCGTGGGGTCCTCCCTGCTTCTGCCCCTGACCTCGGACGTGGGGTAGCTCCTTTGTGCCGCACTTAGTGCGCCGGTCGCAGCCACCCATGCTTATTCACCAGAAATTGATATTATATCTTTCACATTTGCCAAAGGCTTTCATAACCTGTATAATGGCAAGTTAATTAACTACTACTGTTTATTGAGTCAACAAGTAAATCCTATCTTAAAGATAGCATGAATATGTGCTTGAATATACTGTTGTTAATAAAGTTAAATTATGGTGGCAATTATTTTGCACTCAAATTTTCCCAACTGGATATTATGGAATTTCATATTTTACTACCTTACACAACTTTGTTTTGTAGGAGCAAAACTAGACATTTAAAGCAGATAAATAAAAGTTTCTTTACATCCCTGAAATTTTATGAATCTACATACCACCTTAAGTCCATGAAGCATTTTATATTAAATCCTTGACCCTTTATTTTTATGATTTTATGATTTATCATTTACTTATGGTTTTAATTTGTCCTTACACTAGAACACCATATTATTTTATAACTTGAATCAGCAGCCACTGGAAATCCTTAAGCTGATGCCAAGATCCATTTACCTGAATGGTGAATCAGCAGACTCATGTTAAGCACTATAAAATATTTAAGACTGAACGTTTCCCTCTTTATGTCATTTATCTAAATCCCTTATAAGGGATTATCTGATTTAAGTTGTTGGTGCTTTTAAAAATATGTAGCAACACCACATTTTCTTAGGGTTATCTTGGTGCCCTCTCAGCTGTTTAAAGTTGATGGAGCCTCTGTGTCAATGACTATATTATTTCAGAAGCAGTTTCCAAGCAGACACAGAATATGAAGGTGTAGCAATAAGCATATTTGAACTTTTTAATGGCCAGTGCTCCCTAGAGCATTTGAGTGTTTAAGACCCCTAGTTAGAATTAGGTATTGGTTTCCCTAGAGGAGTTTTATGATGACACAAAATAGAGTATAAATTTTATAACTCATACCCTTTTGGCTTTGACTTTTGCTGAAAATGTTCAAGATGAATCAACATAGTATGTTCACCATAATACATCCTAGCAGTTCTCTAGATAATTTTCTGGAAACATTGGCTTTAGATAGATAGCAACAATGTGAAGCAAACATGCTGGATATAATTCTTAAAAACACTATATGTCATCAATAATCCTATCTTGTTGCAATTATTGTCTTGAACCATTATTTTGAACATAACTATCTTATAATGGCCTAATACAATCAAATTCAAAAGAAATAATCTTGATATCCTAAACTATATCTTCTGTTACATGACTTTTGTATGTCTTAAACTCTTAATCTGACCCCTGGGGAAACATACATTTGAACATGCATGTTTACAGAATATCTTCTTTGTACCATACACTGTGAGATACAGATACCTCTTCTGATTTTTACAATGCTCTAAAATACTTTCTGCAATGTTTTCTTCAGAGGTGATGCAAATAAGCAGTTTCATTCGAGCTAAAACAATCTTGTAGTATATATTAACATGTTTGTTACTCTCTCATATACAACAGAATAGTTCAATTCAGTTCAGTTCAGTCACTCAGTCGTGTCCGACTCTTAGTGACCCCATGAGTCGCAGCACGCCAGGACTCCCTGTCCATCACCAACTCCCGGAGTTCACACAGACTCACGTCCACTGAGTCCGTGACGCCATCCAGCCATCTCGTCCTTGGTCGTCCCCTCTCCTCCTGCCTCCAAACCTTCCCAGCATCAGAGTCTTTTCCAATGAGTCAACTCTTCGCATGAGGTGGCCACAGTACTGGAGTTTCACCTTTAGCATCATTCCTTCCAAAGAAATCCCAGGGTTGATCTCCTTCAGAATGGACTGGTTGGATCTCCTTGCAGTCCAAGGGACTCTCAAGAGTCTTCTCCAACACCACAGTTCAAAGGCATCAATTTTTCGGTGCTCAGCCTTCTTCACAGTGCAACTCTCACATCCATACATGACCACAGGAAAAACCATAGCCTTGACTAGACGGATCTTAGTCGGCAAAGTAATGTCTCTGCTTTTGAATATGCTATCTAGGTTGGTCATAACTTTTCTTCCAAAGAGTAAGCATCTTTTAATTTCATGGCTGCAGTCACCATCTGCAGTGATTTTAGAGCCCCAAAAATAAAGTCTGACACTGTTTCCCCTGTTTCCCCATCTATTTCCCATGAAGTGATGGGTCCGGATGCCATGATCTTCATTTTCTGAATGTTGAGCTTTAAGCCAACTTTTTCATTCTCCTCTTTCACTTTCATCAAGAGGCTTTTTAGCTCCTCTTCACTTTCTGCCATAAGGGTGGTGTCATCTGCATATCTGACGTTATTGATATTTCTCCCTGCAATCCTGATTCCAGCTTGTGTTTCTTCCAGCCCAGCGTTTCTCATGATGGACTCTGCATATAAGTTAAATAAGCAGGATGACAATATACAACAGGTTATTTCAAAATTCTTTTCTTCTTTATGTTATTTACTCCAAATACCTAAGCTAGTATTTTCTATTTTCCCTTAGATGATATCCTATTTTATATATGTCTAAGCTTAAAAGATCATCTCCTCTATGATTTTTTTCAACAACTCTCTTGCAACAACTCTCTATTCAAATTGTTACATTTATTTTTAACAATTTACTTTCTATATTTGTATTGACATTATTTGATAAATGTTTCCTTTTTTATTGCTTGAATAAGTAAAATGAAAATTTTTTAGTATATAACTCTGTACCTTTATTTTATTTCTCAGTGTATGGTACATAATAGTGAATAAATGGATAAAATTATCAATCCAAGTGGAGAGGCAAAGCCCCAGAATGTCTAATGGTCTTCACTTATGAACAGAAAGTAGGAAGATAATTAGCAATATAATTATGAATGATGAAATCCATGTAGTTTTTAAGCAGTCATTCTTTGCTTTATTAAACTTGATAAAATATGGCTGCAAGCTAAAGTACAGAGAGATTTTTAGAACAGCTTAATCAGGTCTGATAGAAAAATTCAACTAACCATGTTTATGCATAGAAAAAGTTTGCACTGATAAAGCTAAGCTAAAAATGAACAAACAGAACAAAACATCCAAACATACAAAACCAAAGGTTTGAAGTTATGCCCCTATTTTTATTATAATTGAATATCAGTTGAAAGCAGCTTATTAACTCATATGCTAGTTTTTCATATATTATATTTCTCTTTGACTATGGAATTTTCCAATACAAAATAACATCGGCAGTTTTGAGTAGAAGTACGTGAACTGATAAAATTTGGCCCATATTTGCAGTATGGTAACATGCATGTCCAAATTGAATCTTAGATATATAGTATCTCTAAAAATAATGTCCAAACTACTCTTTCCTGTAGTGAGTTGACACTTATTTAAGCACTCAAATAAAAATATTGCATATATATGTGTTAGTATACTGTATTGGTGTTTTTCTTTCTGGCTTATTTCACTCTGTATAATAGGCTCCAGTTTCATCCACCTCATTAGAATATGCCAGTCCAGGTTCAATGCATGATACTGGATGCTTAGGGCTGATGCACTGAGACGACCCAGAGGGATGGTATGGGGAGAGTGGAGGGAGGGGGATTCAGGATGAGGAACACGTGTATACCTGTGGCGGATTCATGTTGATGTATGGCAAAACCAATACAATATTGTAAATATTGTAAATATTTAACCTCCAATTAAAATAAATTTATATTTAAAATTATATATATATATATATATATATATTGCATAGCTTCCAAGGAAACCACTTGTTAAAGAAACACTCCTGAGAGGGAGACTAGGGATGCTAAATGGAATAATGAGGAAAGCTACATGGTCAAGGAAAGGTAAAGGCTAGAGATTTATGCACATGATAGCAATGAAGCTGAATCTAGTCTCTGTACCCTGGAAGTGAATGAAATCTCAGAGACAGAGTTTTGGGTCAAGGAGAAAAGAACAGCTTTATAGCTTGGCCAGGTGGAGAGCCACAATGGGTTAATTCTCTCAGCATTTCTGCCCCAATCTGGAGGAAGTAGGGAGATGTTTTATAGTACATAACATAGAGGTTCAAAGAGGACATTATTCAGCTTGTGGATATTCTTCTGATTGGTGTTAAGGTAAGTGGGAGGAGTCAGCATCATTCACCAACTAGTCTGGTATCTACGTGCTTATACACAGCATACCAGTATTAACCACTAACTTCTCCCACGTGGTAGGATTTCAGTATCTGCAAAATAGCTCAATGATATTTTTGTGTGTATGCCTTGATGAGGAACCAAGACTTTGCCACAAAGCTGCACTATTGTTTTTTTATGGTTACTCCCTAGTCTTGCATCTCCTCCCTTCTCTAACTAACCTTTGGAACCTACCATTTTGAACTCAGGGAACACCATGGAAGCTGAATGGAGCCATTTCTTGTAATCTAAGAAATGGGAGACACAGGAACACTTTTATACACAGGAACTCCACTGAGCCTTGCTTGATATCAGCAACTATGCTAACTTTAAATATTTTTAAATTCATGGGTAACCAGGAACTGAGCTTTTGAAGCATGATTTCTTTGATACACTCTTAACTCAAAGTGTGCATGTCTCTTACACTGAAGTAGGAAAAGCAGGAAAAGATATCACAGGGTATTTGCAAGAAGGGGAAATATCTGAATATTGTATTTCATACCAAATAAACCATCTTACAATTGTCACCTAGTTGCCCATGGCAAGAGCCAAAGGCTATCTCTGGTACTCCAGTAATCTGTTTATTATTGTTACCTATTGGACCGTAGGTAATACCATTTGTTTGTCCTCTAAGCATTTCCAAAGAAGTAATTGCTAGCCAAAGAAACTTGACATAACAGATATCTTCAAAGTATTAGTAATGCCAAATTTCACAACCTTAGATCACATAAATTTCCCAAATAATGATGTGTATACATAAAGTCATGCTAGCTGCTGCTGCTGCTGCTGCTGCTGCTGCTAAGTCGCTTCAGTCATGTCTGACTCTGTGCGACCCCATAGAAGGCAGCCCACCAGGCTCCCCCATCCCTAGAATTCTCCAGGCAAGAACACTGGAGTGGGTTTCCATTTCCTTATCCAATGCATGAAAGTAAAAATTGAAAGTGAAGTCACTCAGTCATGTCTGACTCTTTGCCACCCCACCACTCTAGCCTACCAGGCTCCTCCATCCATGGGATATTCCAGGCAAGAGTACTGGAGCGGGGTGTTATTGCCTTCTCCAAAAGGCATGCTATATATAAAGTTAAAGGCAAAGGAGAAAAGTAAAGCTATACTCATTGGAATGCAGAGTTCCAAAGAATAGCAAGCAGAGATAAGAAAGCTTTCCTCAGTGACCAGTGCAAGAAATAGAGGGGAAAAAAAAACAGAATGGAAAGACTAGAGATCTCTTCAAGAGAATTAGAGATATCAAGGGAACAGTTAATGCAAAGATGGGCTCAATAAAGGACAGAAATGGCATGGACCAAAGAAGCAGAAGATATTAAGAAGAGATGGGAGAATGCATAGAAGAATTATAGAACAATAACAACAAAAAATCTTCAAGAACCAGATAACCATGATGGTGTGATTACTCACTTAGAGCCAGACATCCTGGAATGTATGTCAAGTAGGCCTTAGGAAGCATAACAAACAACAAAGCTAGTGGACGTGATGGAATTTTAGTTGAGCCATTTTAAATTAAAAAAAAAAAATGATGCTGTGAAAGTGCTGCACTCAATATGCCAGCAAATTTGGAAAACTCAGCAGTGGCCAATGGCCACAGGACTGCAAAACATCAGTTTTCATTCCAATCCCAAACAAGGGTAATGCCAAAGAATGTTCAAACTACTGCACAATTGCATTCATCTCACATGATAGTAAAGTAAGGCTCAAAATTTTCCAATCCAGGCTTCAACAATACATGAAGCATGAACTTCCAGTGTTCAAGCTGGATTTAGAAAAGGCAGAAGAATCAGAGACCAAATTGCTAGCATCCCTTGGACCATTGAAAATGCAAGAGAATATCAGAAAAATGTCTACTTCTGCTTCATTGATTACACCAAATTCTTTGACTGTGTAGGTCAATTCTTGAAGAGATGGTAATACCAGACCACCTTACCTACTTCCTGAGAAATCTGTATGCAGGTCAAGAAGCACTGTTAGAACCGGACTGCTTCAAAATTGGGAAAGGAGTATGTAAAAGCTGTTTATTGTCACCCTGCTTATTTAACTTATATGCAGAGAACATCATGTGAAATGCTGGGCAGGATGAAGCACAAGCTGGAATCAAGATTGCTAGGAGAAATATCAGTTACATCAGATATGCAGAACACAGCAACCTTATTGCAGAAAGCAAAGAAAAACTAAAGAGTTTCTTGATGAATGTGAAAGAGTAGAGTGAAAAAGTTGGTTTAAACTCAAAAAAAAAAAAAACCTCAACATTCAGAAAATTAAGATTATGGCATCCAGTCCAGTCACTTTATGGCAAATAGTTGGGGAAACAATGGAAACAGTGAGATATTTTATTTTTGTGAGTTCCTAAATCACTGTACATGGAGACTGCAGCCATGAAATTAAAAGATTCTTGCACCTTGGAAGACAAACTATGACCAAACTAGATACTGTTTTAAAAAGCAGAGGCATCACCTTGCCAATAAAGGTCCATCTAGCCAAAGCTATGGTTTTTCCAGTAGTCATGTATGGATGTGAAATTTGGACCATAAAGAAAGCTGAGCACTGAAGAATTGATGCTTTTGAACAGTGGTGTTGGAAAAGACTCTCGAGAGTCCCTTGGACTACAAGGACATCCGATCAGTCCATCCTAAAGGAAATCAGTCCTGAATAGTCATTGGAAGTACTGATGGTGAAGCTGAAACTATAAAACTTTGGCCACCTGATATGAAGAACTGCCTTGTTTGAAAAGACCCTGATACTGGGAAAAATTGAGGGCAGGAGGAGAAAGGACAACAGAGGATGAGACTGTTTAATGGCATCACTGGCTAGAATGACATGAGTTTGAATAAGATCCAGCAATGAATTGATGATCAGCAAAGAAGCCTGGCATGATGTAGTCTATATGGTGGCAAAGAGCTGGACATGACTGAGCAACTCAACCAACCAAACCTAATATATATATATATATATATATACATATATATATATATATATATATATATATATATATATATACACATATACATATACACACACACACATATATATATGACTGAGTAACTTTAACTTTTCATTACCTTTATATATATATATATATATATATATATATATATATATAATAAGTTGAGTGATTCAGTCATGTCTACCTCTTTGCCACCCTATTGACTACACAGTCCGTGGAATTCTCCAGACCAGAATACCTAAGTGATTAGCTCTTGCCTGCTGTGGGGCACCTTCCCAACCCTGGGATTGAATTTGGGTCTCCTGTAATGCTAGGGGAGACTTTACCAAATGACTTCTTCCCTGGTGGCTCAGAGGTTAAAGCGTCTGCCTCCAATGCGGGAAACCCGGGTTTGATCCCTGGGTCGGGAAGATCCCCTGGAGAAGGAAATGGCAACCCACTCCAGTATTCTTGCCTGGAGAATTCCATGGACAGACGAGCTTGGTAGGCTACAGTCCACGGGGTCACAAAGAGTCGGACACGACTGAGTGACTTCACTTCACTTCATGTATATGTATATGGTGATGGTGGTGATGGTGAAGTCGCTCAGTCATGTCTGACTCTTTGTGACCCCGTGGACTGTAGCCTACCAGGCTCCTCCATCCATGGGATTCTCTAGGCAAGAATACTGGAGTGGGTTGCCATTTCCTTCTCCAATATGTATGTATGTATCAGTTCAATCCCTCAGTTGTGTCCAATTCTTTGTGACCCCATAGACTGCAGCACACCAGACCTCCCTGTCCATTACCAACTCCTGGAGCTTACCCAAACTCACTACCATTGAGTCGGTGATGCCATCCAACCATCTCATCCTCTGTTGTCCCCTTCTCTTCTTGCCTTCAATCTTTCCGAGCATCAGGGTCCTTTCAAATGAGTGAGCTCTTCGCATGAGGTGGCCAAACTATTGGAGTTTCAGCTTCAACATCAGTCCTTATTGTGAACACTCAGGACTGATCTCCCTTAGGATGGACTCGTTGGATGTCCTTGCAGCCCAAGGGACTCTAAAGAGTTTTCTCCAACACTACAGCTCAAAAGCATCAATACTTCGGGGCTGAGTTTTCTTTATAGTCCAACTTACATTCATACATAAATACTGGAAAAACAATAGCCTTAACTAGAGAGATCTCTGTTGTCAAAGTAATGTCTCTGTTTTTAATATGCTGTCTAAATTAGTCATAACTTTCCTTCCAAGGAGTAAGCATCTTTTAATTTCATGGCTGCAATCACCATCTGCAGTGATTTTGGAGCCCAAAAGAATAAACGCTGCCACTGTTTCTACTGTTTCTCCATCTATTTGCACTGAAGTGATGGGACCAGATGCCGTGATTTTAATTTTATGAATGTTGAGCTTTAAGCCAGATTTTTCACTCTCCTCTCTCTCTCTCACTTTTATCAAAAGGCTCTTTAGTTCTTCTTCACTTTCTGGCATAAAGGTTGTATCATCTACATATCTAAGGTAATTGATATTTCTACCAGCAGTCTTAATTCCAGCATGTGCTTCATCCAGCCCATTGTTTCTCATGATGTACTCTGCATATAAGTTAAATAAGCAGGGTACAATATACAGCCTTGACCTATTTGAAACTAGTCTCTTGTCCAATGTCCAGATCTAATGTTGCTTCCTGACCTGTATACAGATTTCACAAGAGGCAGGTCAGGTGGTCGGGTATTCCCATCTCTTGAAGAATTTTCCACAGTTTATTGTGATCCACACAGTCAAAGGCTTTGACATAGTCAATAAAGCAAAAATAGATGTTTCTCTGGAACTCTCTTGCTTTTTCAATGATCCAGTGGATGTTAGCAATTTGATCTCTGGTTCCTCTGCCTTTTGTGAAGCCAGCTAGAATATCTGGAAGTTCATGGTTCATGTATTGCTGAAGCCGGGCTTGGAGATTTGAGCATTAGTTTACTAGCCTGTGAGATGTGTGCAACTGTGCAATAGTTTGAGCATTCTTTGGCATTGCCTTTCTTTGAGATTGGAATGAAAACTGACATTTTCTAGTCCTGTGGCCATTGCTGAGTTTTCCAAATTTGCTCTCATATTGAGTACAGCAGTTTCACCACATCATCTTTTAGGATTTGAAATAGCTCAACTGGAATTCCATCACCTCCACTAGCTTTGTTCATAGTGATGCTTCCTAAGGCCCACTTGACTTCACATTCTAGGATGTATGGCTCTAGGTGAGTGATTACACCATTGTGCTTATTTGGGTCGTGAAAATCTTTTTTGTACAATTCTTCTGTGTATTCTTGACACCCCTTCTTAATATCTTCTGCTTCGCCTAGGTCGATTCAATTTCTGTCCTTTATTGAGCCCATCTTTGCATGAAATATTCCCTTCATATCTCTAATTTTTTTGAAGAGATCTCTAGTCTTTCGCATTCTGTTGTTTTCCTCTATTTCTCTGCACTGATCACTGAAGAAGGTTTTGTTTTCTCTCCTTGCTATTCCCTGGAACTTTGCATTCAAATGGGTATATCTTTCCTTTTCTCCTTTGCTTTTCTTCTTTTCAAGCTATTTGTTAGGCCTACTCAGAGAGCCATTTTACTTTTTTTTTTTTTTCCCCCTTGGGGATGGTCTTGATCCCTGTCACCTGTAAAATGTCTTGAACCTCCATTCATAGTTCATCAGGCACTCAATCAGATCTACTCTGTTAAATCTATTTCTCATTTCCACTGTATAATCGTGAGGGATTTGATTTAGGTCATACATGAATGGTCTAGTGCTTTTTCCTTACTTTCTTCAATATGTCTGAATTTGGCAATGAGGAGTTTGTGATTTGAGCCACAGTCAGCTACCATTCTTTTTTTTTTTTTGGCTGACTATATGCAGCTTCTCCATTCTTGGCTGCAAAGAATGTAATCAATCTGATTTTAGTGTTGACCATCTGGTGGTGTCCATGTGTAGAGTTTCTCTTCTGTTGTTGGAAGAAGGTGTTTGCTGTGACCAATGCATTTTCTTAGCATTTGCCCTGATTCATTCTGTACTTCAAGGCCAAATTTGCCTGTTTCTCCAGTTTCCTTGACTTCCCATTTTTGCATTTCATTCCCCTATTATAAAAAGGACATCTTTATTGTGTGTTAGTTCTATAAGGTCTTGTAGGTCTTCATATAACTGTTCAACTTCACCTTCTTCAGCATTACTGGTTAGGGCATAGACTTGGATTACCATGATATTGAATGGTTTGCCTTGGAAATGAACAGAGTTCATTCTGTCACTTTTGAGATTGCATCCAAGTACTGCATTTCAGAATCTTTAGTTGACTATGATGGTTAGTACATTTCTTCTAAGGAATTCTTGCCCACAATAGTAGATATAATGGTCAACTGAGTTAAATTCACCATATAAACCATCAGTTCGGCTCAGTTCAGTAGCTCAATCGTGACCGACTCTTTGCGACCCCATGAATCGCAGCACACCAGGTCTCCTTGTCCATCACCAACTCCCGGAGTTTACTCAGACTCACGTCCATTGAGTCCATGATGCCATCCAGCCATCTCATCCTCTGTCGTCCCCTTCTCCTCCTGCCCCCAATCCCTCCCAGCATCAGAGTCTTTTCCAATGAGTCAACTCTTCGCATGAGGTGGCCAAAAGTACTGGAGCTTCAGCTTTAGCATCATTCCTTCCAAAGAAATCCCAGGGCTGATCTCCTTCAGAATGGACTGGTTGGATCTCCCTGCAGTCCAAGGGATCCTCAAGAGTCTTCTCCAACACCACAGTTCAAAAGCATCAATTCTTCATTGCTCAGTCTTCTTCACAGTCCAACACTCACATCCATACATGACCACAGGAAAAACCATAGCCTTGACTAGACGGACCTTAGTCGGCAAAGCAATGTCTCTGCTTTTGAATATACTATCTAAGTTGGTCATAACTTTTCTTCCAAGGAGTAAGCGTCTTTTAATTTCATGGCTGCAGTCACCATCTGCAGTGATTTTGAAGCCCCCAAAAATAAAGTCTGACACTGTTTCCCCTGTTTTCCCATCTATTTCCCATGAAGTGATGGGACCAGATGCCATGATCTTCGTTTTCTGAATGTTGAGCTTTAAGCCAACTTTTTCACTCTCCTCTTTCACTTTCATCAAGAGGCTTTTTAGCTCCTCTTCACTTTCTGCCATAAGGGTGGTGTCATCTGCATATCTGAGCTTATTGATATTTCTCCCGGCAATCTTGATTCCAGCTTGTGTTTCTTCCAGTCCAGCGTTTCTCATGATGTACTCTGCATATAAGTTAAATAAGCAGGGTGACAATATACAGCCTTGACGTACTCCTTTTCCTATTTGGAATCAGTCTGTTGTTCCATGTTCAGTTCTAACTGTTGCTTCCTGACTTGCATACAGATTTCTCAAGAGGCAGGTCAGGTGGTCTGGTATTCCAATTTCTCTCAGAATTTTCCACAGTTTATTGTGATCCACACTGTCAAAGGCTTTGGCATAGTCAATAAAGCAGAAAGAGATGTTTTTCCTGAACTCTCTTGCTTTTTCCATGATCCAGCAGATGCTGGCAATATGATCTCTGGTTCCTCTGCCTTTTCTAAAACCAGCTTGAACATCAGGGAGTTCACGGTTCATGTATTGCTGAAGCCTGGCTTGGAGAATTTTGAGCATTACTTTACTAGCATGTGAGATAAGTGCAATTGTGCAGTAGTTTGAGCATTCCTTGGCATTGCCTTTCTATGGGATTGGAATGAAGACTGACCTTTTCCAATGCTGTGGCCACTGCTGTATTTTCCAAATTTGCTGGCATATTGAGTGCAGCACTTTCACAGCATCATCTTTCAGGATTTGAAATAGCTCAACTGAAATTCCATCACCTTCACTGGCTATGTTCATAGCGATGCTTTCCAAGGCCCACCTGACTTCACATTCCAAGATGTCTGGCTCTAGATTAGTGATCACATCATCATGATTTTCTGGGTCATGAAGATCTTTTTTGTACAGTTCTTCTGTGTTTTCTTGCTACCTCTTCTTAATATCTTCTGCTTCTGTTAGGTCCATACCATTTCTGTCCTTTATTGAGCCCATCTTTGCATGAAAATTTCCCTTGGTATTTCTTATTTTCTTTAAGAGATCTCTAGGCTTTCCCATTCTGTTGTTTTCCTCTATTTCTTTGCATTGATTGCTGAAGAAGGCTTTCTTATCTCTTCTTGCTCTTCTTTGGAACTCTGCATTCAGATGCTTATAGCTTTCCTTTTCCCATTGGCTTTTCCACTTTCTTCTTTTCACAGCTATTTGTAGGGCCTCCCCAGACAGTCATTTTGCTTTTTTTGCATTTCTTTTCCATGGGGATGGTCTTGATCCCTGTCTCCTGTACAATGTCACGAACCTCATACCATAGTTCATCAGACACTCTATCAGATGTAGGGCCTTAAATCTATTTCTCACTTCCACTGTATAATCATAAGGGATTTGATTTAGGTCATACCTGAATGGTCTAGCAGTTTTCCCTACTTTCTTCAATTTAAGTCTGAATTTGGCAATAAGGAGTTCATGATCTGAGCCACAGTCAGCTCCTGGTCTTGTTTTTGTTGACTGTATAGAGCTTCTCCAGGTTCTATTTCTTCATTGCCTAAATAATGGACGATAATTGTGGATTCTGAGCACAGTAGAGTTTAGGAACCCAAGAGAAAATGCAGTGGCCAGGTATGTTATCATTTGTAAATATGTTAACATTGAAAAATGATTTTATCAATATATGTTGTGTATGTGTGTTAATAGCTCAGTCGTGCCTGACCTTTTGTAACCTCATGGCCTGTGGCCCACCAAGCTTCTCTGTCATGGAATTCTCTAGGCAAGAATGCTCGAGTGAGTATCCAATCCCTTCCTTCTCTAGAGGATCTTCACAACCCAGGGATGGAACCCAGGTCTCCCACATTGCAGGTAGATTCTTTACTGTCTGAGTCATGAGGGAAGCTCAGATATATATATATATATATATATATATATATATATATATATATACACACACACACACACACATTGACTTTTAATAAATTTTGTATTAAAGTTACAGCGAATATATTCTTGAGGCAAGTTTTTAACTTGCTTAAATTATTAAAATTTAGCTTGTGTTAAATAAGATTGTAAATAGTTCAATTGAAGGAATACAATTTGTTCTGACTTCTCTTTACTTATTAAAAATAAAATTAAAATGCTGCTTATTGGTTTAATCTTTTTAAAAATTAATTTATTTAATTTATTTGAAGGCTAATTCCTTTATAATATTGTAGTGGTCTTTGCCATACATTAACATGAATCAGCCATGGGTGTACGTGTGTCCCCCATCCTGAACCCCCTTCCCACCTCCCTATCCATCCCTCAGGGTCACCCCTTGCACCAGCCCTGAGCACCCTGTCTCATGAATCAAACCTGGACTGGCGATCTATTTCACATATGGTAATATATATGTTTCAATGCTATCCTCTCAAATCATCCTACCCTTGCCTTCCCCCACAGAGTCCAAAAGTCTGTTCTTTACATCTGTGTCTCCTTTGTTGTCTCACATATAGGGTCATCATTACCATCTTTCTAAATTCCGTATATATGTGTTAATAAACTGTATTGCTGTTTTTCTTTCTGACTTAATTCACTCTGTGTAATAGGCTCCAGTTTCATCCACCTCATTAGAATTGATTCAAATGCATTCTTTTTAATAGCTGAGTAATGTTCCATTGTGTATATGTACCATAGCTTTCTTATTCATTCATCTGCTGATGGAATCTTCACACTGTTCTACATAGTGTCTATACTAGTCTGCATTCCCACCAACAGTGTAAGGTGGTTCCCTTTTCTCTCACCTTCTCCAGTATTTATTGTTTGTAAACTTCTTGATAGCAGCCATTCTGACTGGCATGAAATGGTACCTTATTGGGGTTTTGATTTGCATTTCTCTGATGATGAGTGATGTTGTGCATCTTTTCATGTGTTTGTTAGCCATCTGTATGTCTTCTTTGAAGAATGGCTGTTTAGTTCTTTGGCCCACTTTTTGATTGGTTCGTTTATATTTATGGAATTGAGCTGCATGAGCTACTTGTACATTTCTGAGATTAACTCTTTGTCAGCTGTTTCATTTGCTATTATTTTCTCCCATTCTGAAGGCTATATTTTCACCTTGCTTATAGTTTCCTTCATTGTGCAAAAGCTTTTAAGTTTAATTAGGCCCCATCTGTTTATTTTTGCTTTTATTTCCATTACTCTGGAAGGTGAGTCATAGAGGATCCTATTATGATTTATATCAGAGGGTGTTTTGTTTATATTTTCCTCTAGGAGTTTTATAATTTCTGGTCTTACATTTACATCTTTTTTTGTTTGTTTGTTTTTTAATATAAATTTATTTATTTTAATTGGAGGTTAATTACTTTACAATATTGTATTGGTTTTGCCATGCATCAACATGAATCTGCCACAAGTATACACATTGAATTTAGAAAGATTGTAATGATAAGCCTGTATGTGAGACAGCAAAAGAGACACAGATGTATAGAACAGTCTTTTGGACTTACATTTACATATTTAATCCATTTTGAGTTTGTGTGTGTGTGTGTGTGTGTGTGTGTGTGTGTATGGTGTTAGAAACTGTTCTACTTTCATTCTTTTACAAGTGGTTGACCAGTTTTCCCAGGACCACTTGTTAAAGAGATTGTCTTTTCTCTATTGTACAGTCTTGCCTCCTTTGTCAAAGATAAGGTATCCATAGGTGTGTGGATTATCTCTGGGCTTTCTATTTGTCTCATTGATCTATATTTTTGTCTTTGTGACAGTACCATACTGTCTTGATGACTGTAGCCTTGTAGTATATTCTGAAGTCAGGGAGTTTGATTCTACCAATTCCATTCTTCTTTCTCAAGACTGCTTTGGATATTTGAGGTTTTTGGTATTTCCATACAAATTGGGAAATTATTTGCTCTAGTTGTCTGAAAAATACCATTGGTAGCTTGATAGGGATTGCATTGAATCTATAGATGGCTTTGGGTAGTATACTCATTTTCACTATACTGATTCTTCCAATTAACAAGTTCATTCTTCCAATTAACAAGTTCATTCTTCCAATGAACATGGTATATTTCTCTGTCTATTTGTGTCATCTTTGATTTCTTTCATCAGTGTTTTAGAATTTTCTATATATAGGTCTTTTGTTTCTTTAGGTAGATTTATTCCTAAGTATTTTATTCTTTTTGTCACAATGGTGAAAAGAATTGTTTCCTTAATTTCTCTTTCTGTTTTCTCATTCTTAGTGTATAGGAATGCAGGGGGTTTCTGTATGTAAACTTTATATCCTGCAACTTTGCTATAATCATTTATTAGCTCTAGTAATTTTCTGATGGTGTCTTTATGGTTTTCTATGTAGAGGATCATGTCATCTGCAAACAGTGAGAGCTTAACTTCTTCTTTTTCAATCTGGATTACTTTTCTTTCGTTTGCTTTTTGATTGCTGTGGCTAAAACTTCTAAAACTATGTTGAATAGTAGTGCTGAGAGTGGGCACCCTTGTCTTGTTTCTGACTTTAGGGGAAATGCGTTCAATTTTTCACCTTTGAGGATAATGTTTGCTGTGCGTTTATCATATATGTCTTTTATTAGGTTGAGGTATGTTCCTTCTATGCCTGCTTTCTGGAGGGTTTTTTATCATAAATGGATGTTGAATTTTGTCAAAGGTTTTCACTGCATCTACTGAGATAATCATATGGTTTTTATCTTTCAATTTGTTAATATGGTGTATCACATTGATTGATTTGCAGATATTGAAGAATCCTTGCATCCCTGGGATAAAGCCCACTTGGTCATGATGGATGATATTTTGAATATATTGTTGGATTCTGTTTACTATAATTTTGTTAAGGGCTTTTGCATCTATATTCAACAGTGTTATTGGCCTGTAGTTTTCTTTCTTAATGGCATCTTTGTCTGGGTTTGAGGGTGATGGTGACCTCATAAAATGAGTTTGGCAGTTTCCCTTCCTCTGCAATTTTCTGGAAGAGTTTGAGTAGGATAGGCGTTAGCTCTGCTCTAAATTTTTGGTAGAATTCAGCTGTGAAGCCATCCGGTCCTGGGTTTTTGTTTGTTGGAAGATTTTTTATTACAGTTTCAATATCCGTGCTTGTGATGGGTCTGTTAAGATTTTCTGTTTCTTCTTGGTTCAGTTTTGGAAGGTTATACTTTTCTGAGAATTTGTCCATTTTTCCAAGTTATTTTTTTGTTTGTTTGTTTGTTTTTGTTTTGTTTTGTTTTGTTTTGTTTTGTTTTGCATATAGTTGCTGAAAGTGGTCTCCAATGATCCTTTGTGTTTCTGTGTTGTCTGTTGTTATTTCTTCATTTTCATTTCTAATTTTATTGACTTGATTCTTCTCCCTTTGCTTCTTGATGAGTCTGGCTAATGGTTTGTCTATTTTATTTATCTTCTTAAAGAACTAGGTTTTAATTTTGTTGATTTTTGCTATAGTCTCCTTTGTTCCTTTTTTCATTTATTTTTGCCCTAATTTTTATTATTTCTTTCCTTCTACTAACCCTGGGGTTCTTCATTTCTTTTTTTTTTTTTCCTAGTTGCTTTAGGTGTAGATTTAGGTTATGTATTTTATTTTTCTCTTGTTTCTTGAGGTAAGCTTGTATTACTGTGAACCTTCCCCTTAGCACTGTTTTTACTGAATCCCATTGGTTTTGGGTTGTTGTGTTTTCATTTTCATTCGTTTCTAAGCATATTTAGATTTTTTTTCAGTTCCTCTGTGATTTGTTGGTTATTCAGAAGCATGTTGTTTAGCCTCCATATGTTTGTATTTTTAACAGGTTTTTTGTTTTTGTTTTTGTTTTTTCGTGTAGTTGACATCTAATCTTACTGCATTGTGATCAGAAAAGATGCTTGAAATGACTTTAATTTTTTTTGAATTTACCAAGGCTAGATTTAGATGTGATCTATCCTGGAGAATTTTCTTTGTGCACTTGAGGGAAAGGTGAAATTCCTTATTGGGGGATGAAATAGCCTGTAGATATCAATTAGGTCTAACTGGTCCATTTTACCATTTAAAGTTTGTGTTTCCTTGCTAATTTTCTGTTTATTTGATCTATCCATAGATGTGAGTGAATCTCCCACTATTATTGTGTTACTGTTAATTTTCCCTTTCATACTTGTTAGCATTTGCCTTACATACTGTGGTGCTCCTATGTTGGGTACATATATATTTATATTGTTATATCTGCTTCTTGGATTGATCCTTTGATCAATATGTGGTGTCCTTTTTTGCCTCTTTTCACAGCCTTTATTTCAAAGTCTATTTTATGTGATATGAGTATTGCTACTCCTGCTTTCTTTTGGTCCCCATTTGCATGAAATATCTTTTATCCAGCCCTTCACTTTCGGTTTGTATGTGTCACTTGTTTTGAGATGGGTCTCTTGTACACGGCACATATAGAGGTCTTGTTTTTGTATTCATTCAACCAGTCTTTGTCTTTTGGTTGGGGCATTTGATCCATTTATATTTAAGGTAATTTTTAGTAAGTATGATCCCATCGCCATTTACTTTCTTGTTTGGGGTTTGACTTTATAAACCTTTTCTGTGTTTCCTGCCTAGAGAAGACCCTTTAGCATTTGATAAAGAACCGGTTTGGTGGTGGTGAATTCTCTCAGCTTTTGCTTCTCTATAATGCTTTTTATTTTTGCTTCCTATTTGAGTGAGATCCTTGCTGGGTATAGTAATCTGGGTTGTAGGTTTTTCTCTTTCATCACTTTAAGTATATCCTGCCATTCCCTTCTTGCCTGAAGAGTTTCTGTTGAAAGATCAGCTGTTATCTTTATGGGAATCCCCTTGAGTGTTATTTGTTGCTTTTCCCTTGATGATTTTAATAATTGGTCTTTGTGTTTGATCTTATTAATTTGATTAATATATATCTTGGGATGTTTTGCCTTGGGTTTATCCTGTTTGGGATCCTGTGAGTTTCTTGGACTTGGGTGGCTATTTTCCTCCGGATTTGGGGGAAGTTTTCAGCTGTTATCTCCTTAAGTATTTTCTCATGGCCTTTCGTTTTGTCTTCTTCTTCTGAGACTCCTATGGTTTAAATATTGTGGTCTTTAACATTGTCCCAGAGGTTTCTGAGGTTGTCCTCATTTCTTTTAGTTCTTTTTTCTTCTCTGCTTCATTTATTTCCATCATTCTATCATCCACCTCACTTATCATATCTTCTGCCTCAGTTATTCTATTGTTGGTTCCCTCCAGAGTAGTTTTTAATCTGAGATATTGCATTATTCATTATTGATTGACTTTTTTTTTAATTTCTTCTAGGTCCTTGGTAAACATTTATCACATCTTCTCAATCCTTGTCTCTAATCTATTTATCTGTAACTCCATTTTATTTTCAAGATTTTGGATCACCTTTATTATCATTATTCTGAATTCTTTTTCAGGTAGACTCCCTATCTCCTCCTCTTTGGTTTGATGGGCATTTATATGTTCCATTACCTGCTGAATATTTTTCTGCCTTTTCATCTTGTTTAGATTGCTGTGTTTAAGGTGGCCTTTCTGTAGACTAGAATTTTGTAGTTCCTCTTTATTGTGGAGGTTGCTCCCTACGGGTGGGGTTGGACTAGTGGCTTGTCAAGGTTTCCTGCTTAGGAAAGGTTGCATCAGTGTTCTGGTGGGTGGAGCTGGATCTCTTCTCTCTGGAGTACAATGAAGTATCCAGTAGTAAGTTTTGAGCTGTCTATAGGTTTGGTGTGACTTTGGGCAGCCTGTATTTTAATGCTCAGTGCTATGTTCCTGGGTTGCTGGAGTATTAGTGTGATATGTCTTGCTCTGGAACTTGTTGGCTCTTGGGTGGAGCTTGGTTTCAGTGTAGGTATGGAGGCTTTTGGATGAGCTGTTTTCAATCAATGTTTCCTGGAGTCAGGAGATCTCTGGTGTTCTCAGGTTTTGTATTTAAACCTTATGCCTCTGACTTTCATTCTTATACTTACAGTAGCCTCAAGACTTCTCCATCCATATAGTACTGATGATACAACATCTAAGTGAATGGTGAAAAGATTACCCACAATTAGGGGCATGCAGAGAGGTTCACAGAGTTGCATGGAGAAGAGAAGAGGAAAGAGGGAGATAGAGGTGACCACGAGGAGAAGAGGGGAAATCAAAAGGGAGAGAACAATCGATCCAGTAATCAATTCCCTAAGTGTTCTCCACAGCCCAGAACACCCAGAGAGATTCACAGAGTTAAGTAGAGAAGAGAAGGGGGAGGGAGGAGATAAAGATGACCTTGGGGAGAAAAAGAAGACTCAAAAGGGGAGAGAGCAATCAAGCCAGTAATCATACTTCTAAGTAAAAATAGGTACTGAAGATTACATTCTTAAAGGTACAAAATTGATACCAAATACCAAAGAGCAAAGATTAAAAATCTAAAGTAGAAGTTAGGCTTTCAAAAATACAATATTATAAATACAGAACAAAATCAATCACAAAATTTTTTAATATATATTTGAAATTTGCTTTTAAAAATAGGGTCTTTTTTGCAAGGTAATAGTAAGTTTTAAAGGTGTAATAAAGAACTTAAAAATAAAACAACAAAAAATGATGGTAGTAAAAATATATCTAGGAATTTCTCTGGGTGTGGGGTCAGTTCAGTTTCAGATAGTTCCTTGTTCCAGCTTATACTTCTTCTCAAGGTCTATAGGCCCCTTCCAATGTTTAGTCAGTGCTAACTACAGTGTTTTAATCCGTTGTACCTGTCACTTTCAGACTGGCTCCCTCTTCTTTGTTTATTTTGGCTTCCTCTGTTTGCAAGTCTCTTCAGAGTCTAATTTCCACCCTGACATAAGGGGCCAAAGGTGATCACTTATTTAGGCTCAATTATTCACTTGTGCTTTGGGGAGGGAGGAATAGTGCAAACAAATATCACTGGCATGTTTGTGGAGTGCTCACAGTGTCTGGACCACATTGGGTTTGCCCCAGTTCATGGCACCTGTGCTTTCCCAGTCTACACTGCTCAAGCTCCAGGTTGCTCTGCAGGGGAAATGTCCAAAGCAGACCCTGGGTTGTATGCACTTCCAGATCTAAGCTGCACAGGTTCAGGTTCTTGGGTACTCCATAAAGGCACAGACTCAGTTGGGCCTTGGTTTTGTGCCCTTCCAAGGTCTGAAGCATTCAGGTGACCAGATGTTTGGCAAGTACACTATCCCAGGTGTGTGGCGTGTCTTATCACCTTCCCAGTCCCAGCCACTCAGTTTCCTGGGTGAGTAGTGGGAGCGCCATCTCAGGTGTGCTGTGTCTCCTCTGGGGAGCTGATCTCAGGCTGCTACCCTCCTGGAAGATGTCAACCATCCAGGATCCCAGAAAACTTGGTGAGCAACTGGGAGTGTGCTCACAGTTTGGTGGAGGATGCCATCTCTGGGGCCGAGATTACCCCTTTCCTTCCAGCTCTGGCTACCGCCCTCCTGCCTCTCTGCCTCTGGTGGGAGATGGGCCAGTCCACAACTACTAGCTTTCCTCTAGTTTTTGTCAGTCCTTTGTTCTGTGAGTGGGCCTGGCAGTGCCTTAGGTTAGAGCTTTTAGCCAGAAAGTTCTCTCTCTCTTTATTTTTTTTTTCTCTCTATTTTTTTTTTTTTTTCCTCTCTCTGGCTACTTGCAGTTTGGGTTGCTATCTCATGTTAGCTTCCTCAGCTTGTCCTCAAGGCATTCAGGCCAAGTCCTTACCCTAAGCATGCAACCTGTGCCTCCCCTGCTAGCTGGTGGCGAATGCAAGAATCTGAGCTATTTCTCCTCTGGGAGTTTTGGCTAAGTCACATATTCTGTGTTCCCCACCCACCCCCCAACTCCCTGGTTATGTTGCCCTGTGAGATTCCAAAACTCCCCACAGACCCACTGGTGAAAGGATTTCTTGCTGTTTGGAAACTTCTCTTCCTTCACGACTCCCTCCCTGGGACAGGTCTCCATCCCTAACTCTTTGTCTTTCTTTTTTTCTTTTATATTTTATCCTACCTACTTTCAAAGAGAATGGGCTGCCTTTCTGGGTGCCTGGTATCCTCTGCCAGCATTCAGAAGTTGTTTTGTGGAGTTTGTTCAGCATTCAAATGATCTCTTGAGGAATTTGTGGAGGAAAAAATGGTCTCCCCATCCTATTCCTCCACCATCCTAGGACCGCCCCCTGTTTTAATCTTTATGAAATTGAAAGTGAAGTCTCTCAATCGCATCTGACTCTTTGCTACCCAATTGACTGTAGCCCACCAGGCTCCTCCATCCATGGAATTTTCCATGCAAGAGTACTGGAATGGGTTGCCATTTCCTCCTCCAGAGGATCTTTCTGACCTAGGGATCAAACCAGGGTCTCCTGCATTGCAGACGGACACTTTACCATCTGAGCCATCAGGAAAGCCCTATTAGTCTTTATAAAGCAGTTAGTTGGTATATTGTGGGCTTTCTATTTTCATTTAAATCACACTTTCCAACATATTATCCATCACCAAATGCTACAAGTAAGAAGTTTATGTCTTTCAAAAATAATATAGAACATTAGCAAAAAAAAAGAAAATTAAAATTTTTAAAAAGGAAACTATGAAAATGAATAGGAAAGTGCCTAAGCTGGAAACCAAGAAATAACTAATCTTAAAAAAATAATAATAATAAATAAATAAAAAGGTTTTAAATAATGTAAATAGTTTCTAATATTTGCTTAACTTCTATTTCCATTTTCCATGCAACATAAATTTTAGTCAATATACCATAATTATCACTTAGTAAATAATTCTTTTTAAAGAAGTCTTCTCTTTTTTCATTATGCTTATAAAGTCAACACCCCATAAAATTATACCTTTCAGAAATTAAAAAAAACAATATTGCTTATTAGAATTCGATATTTTTTATAACCAGTCTCAATTTTTTTTTCAAAAGAGAAATTTTAATTTTTTAAATCACAGTCCTAATTTTAGAAAAATAAATTCTTCTGGCCTAGGTTCATTTGTTTTGTACATATCAATGAAGTTTTCTAGATTAAGGTTTCCTAACCTCTTGGCTAAACTTAGAGGTGGTTAACTAAGTATCTATGGTATACAAAGCCATAAGACTCCAAGGAATTGTTGACTGTCTGCATGAGAAAGCATGGTCAGCAGAGAGATTCCAGCTATCAGTTCTTTCAGGCTCTGCACCACAGAGCCTACTGACTAAATGTCCTTCCTTTCCCTGGTCAGTTCGCATCCAGTGACTGAATGACACAGGGATAAAATGTCCTAACATTTCTACTTTTCTCAAAAAAGAAAGCTCAGAGGGATAATATTACTCCAGGGCTTTTTTTAAGTTGAATGAGGCTTTATTGGGCTGGCATTACAGTTTCAATTGTACCCTGCCTGATCCTGTTCTGTCCAGGTTCCTTTCACAGGTGTTGATCACTAGAGAATATATGGCACTCCAAACTCTGTCACTTCTTCTGCTTCTAGAGAACATACTATAAGACAGTTTAAAGAGAAGTGGTTTTAAAATGCAAGTGATACAAATTTATACCCAAAACTAGCCACCTGAATGGTAATAAAGGTATCATCATTTTTGATAGTTGGAGTACAGACAGTCCCTGGCAAAAGGTGGCAGTTCAATCGCTAAAGCCAGAGATGAATCTTAATGGTGTATGGGTGGAAGGGAATGCATTAGCTGACCAACCAGGTATTTGAGATGTGCAAAATAAATAGTAGATGTTAGGAAGTGTTATTATATAATCACTCCTGAGCATTATTAATGCTATCTAGAGGGAATGAGCATTTGAGGTAAAGAAACTGGCACTTAAAAGACAGATATGGAAGCCTGAGGGTCACTTTGACTACATATAAAGAATCTCTAATCTCCTCTAATCTCTAATCTTCCTCTAAGGGAAGGAAAAAGAAAGCTGAAAAGAAAATTCAAAACTGTGGTTAAACTTCAAAGACAGGTAAGCACTCAGCCAAAGTAATTTTATTATTATGCCAAGACTAGCACTCTGCTTGGGAAAAATGAGACCTTCACACATAAATTCTATGAATCTTCTGAGCCTGATCCATCCATGGTAAGAGTTAATATCTTCCTCTAAGCTGAGAAACAGTGCAGAGGCTTTTCTTTCATAAAGCAGCAGTCTTTAGGAATGAGAATTTACCTTGCCAAATAACCCAAGCAGAAGTCTTTCTTTCCCCTTAGGTTAAATATATAATCTTTTTTCCTTTACTACTGAAAACAAAACTACACGGCATTGTATTAGATGTAAATCAATAGTATTAGCGATACTAGTCTTAATCCATTGACATTTTAAAGAATATATCCACAATTAATTTTTTCACGATTCATAGAAAGCCATTTATTTTTATGAGTAAAAAATAATCATTTGCATGTATTTAAAAAATAAAAACAACCAAAAAAAACCCTTGAACATAAACCTCAGGATTTTTCCTACCCACCATGTTGTCCACTTTGCCTATGTACTGTGCTGTGTTTAGTCACTCAGGCATGTCTGACTCTGCGACCACGTGGATTATAGCCCTCAAGGTCCCTTTGCCATGGGGATTCTCCAGACAAGAATACTGGAGTGGGATGCCATGCCTTCATCCAAGAACTCTTTGCAACCCAGAAATTGAACCCAGGTCTCCTGCATTGCAGACAAATTCTTTACTGTCAGAGCCACAAGGGAAGCCCCAAGTTTGACTATAACTGGTGTTAAATGACAGAACAATCAAAATGAGAGTAACCGCTGCCTGAATAAAAAGGGAATGAACTAAAGCAAAACAATAATGCTAATACTTAGCTAACTTTTATCTGGAAGGAACCATCAGTTCAGTTCTGTCACTCAGTCATGACCGACTCTTTGTGACTCCATGAATCATAGCACGCCAGGCCTCCCTGTTCATCACCAACTCCCGGAGTTCACTCAGACTCACATCCACTGAGTCCGTGATGCCATCCAGCCATCTCATCCTCCGTTGTCCCCTGTTCGTCCTGCCCACAATCCCTCCCAGCATCAAAGTCTTTTCCAATGGGTCAAATCTTCACATTAGGTGATCAAAGTACTGGAGTTTCAGCTTTAGCATCAATCCTTCAAAAGAACACCCTGGACTGATCTCCTTTAGGATGGACTGGTTGGATCTCCTTGCAGTCCAAGGGACTATCAAGAGACTTCTCCAACATCACAGTTCAAAAGCATCTATTCTTCAGCGCTCAGCTTTCTTCACAGTCCAACTTTCACATCCATACATGACCACTGGAAAAAAAACATAGCCTTGACTAGATGGACCTGTGTTGGCAAAGTAATGTTTCTGCTTTGGAATATGCTAACTAGGCGTTCATAACTTTTCTTCCAAGGAGTAAGTGTCTTTTAATTTCATGGTTGCAGTCACCATCTGCAGTGATTTTGGAGCCCCACAAAGTTTTCTCCATCTATTTGCCATGAAGTGATGGGACCAGATGCTATGATCTTTGTTTTCTGAATGTTGAGCTTTAAGCCAACATTTTCACTCTCCTCTTTTACTTTCATCAAGAGGCTTTTTAGTTCCTCTTCACTTTCTGCCATAAGGCTGGTGTCATCTGAATATCTGAAATTATTGATATTTCTCTCACCAATCTTGATTCCAGCTTGTGTTTCTTCCAGTCCAGCGTTTCTCATGATGGACTCTGCATAGAAGTTAAATAAGCAGGGTGACAATATACAGCCTTGATGCACTCCTTTTCCTGTTTGGAACCAGTCTGTGGTTCCATGTCCAGTTCTAACTGTTCTTTCTTGACCTGCATATAGGTTTCTGAAGAGGCAGGTTAGGTGGTCTGGTATTCCCATCTCTCTCAGAATTTTCCACAGTTTATTGTGATCCACACTGTCAAAGGCTTTGGCATAGTCAATAAAGCAGAAAGAGATGTTTTTTCTGGAACTCTCTTGCTTTTTCCATGATCCAGCGGATGTTGGCAATTTGATCTCTGGTTCCTCTGCCTTTTCTAAAGCCAGCCTGAACATCTGGAAGTTCACGTATTGCTGAAGCTTGTCTTGGAGAATTTTGAGCATTACTTTACTAGTGTGTGAGATGAGTGCAATTGTTCAGTAGTTTAAGCATTCTTTGGCATTGCCTTTCTTTAGGATTGGAATAAAAACTGGCCTTTTCCAGTCCTGTGGCCACTGCTGAGTTTTTCAAATTTGCTGGCATATTGAGTGCAGCACTTTCACAGCATCATCTTTCAGGATTTGAAATAGTTCTATTGGAATTCCATCACCTCCACTAGCTTTGTTCGTAGTGATGCTTTCTAAGGCCCACTTGACTTCACATTCCAGGATGTCTGGCTCTAGGTGGATGATCATACCATCATGATTATCTTGGTAATGAAGATCTTTTTTGTATAGTTCTTCTATGTATTCTTGCCACCTCTTCTTAATATCTTCTGCTTCTGTTAGGTCCAGACCATTTCTGTCCTTTATCAATCCCGTCTTTGCATGAAATGTTCCCTTGGTATCTCTAATTTTCTTGTAGAGATCTCTAGTCTTTCCCATTCTGTTGTTTTCCTCTATTTCTTTGCATTGATCACTGAGGAAGACTTTCTTATCTCTTCTTGCTATTCTTTGGAACTGTGCATCCAGATGTTTATATCCTTCTTTTTTGCCTTTGCTTTTCGCCTGTCTTCTTTTCACAGCTATTTGTAAGGCCTCCCCAGACAGCCATTTTGCTTTTTTTGCATTTCTTTTTCATGGGGATGGTCTTGATCCCTGCCTCCTGTACAATGTCACAGACTTCAGTCCATAGTTCATCTGGCACTCTATCTATCAAATCTAGTCCCTTAAATCTATTTCTCACTTCCACTGTATACTCATAAGGGATTTAAGAATACACATAAAAGGGTATTCTTATGGTTGAAAGTGAAAGTGATAAGTGCTCAGTCATATCTGACTCTTTGTATTCCATGGACTGTAGCCTGCCAGGGTCCACTGTCTGTGGAATTCTCCCTGCAATACTGGAGTGGGTTGCCATTTCCTTCTCTAGGGGATCTTCCCAACCCAAGGATTGAACCTGGGTCACCTGCATTGCAAGCAGATTCTCTACTGCCTGAGCCACAAAGGAAGCACCCTATTCCTATCGTTAGGGGCCTTAACTAGAAGAGTTGGAAAATAAAATGAAACAGAAAAGATTTGTTGACTTAAGAGCACTGTCCTAAAGTCTACTCTTAATACTTTGTCAGGAAAACATGAAATAGTATGGCTTATTTAAAGGATGGCTCATAGAGGTGTAAACAATGCAATGACTCTCATGACTAAAGTTGCAATGGAAATGATAGGAGAAAGGATTTACAGACTGAAGGAAGTGGGCACAACAGAGTGTGGCAAGATTATGTGATAGATAAGTATATTCTATTGGAAGATTTGGTTTATACACATTTTTCAAGCCTACACAAACTTACTGGTGGAAGAAGCACCAGCACCACAAAATATTCAGTGTGTTCTACTGTTGAGTGAAAATTGTATAAATCCTAATTACGTTGCATTCATTCACAGTGCTTTTCAGGTCTACTATATGTTTCTACTTCTCTGTATATTATTTCTATTAATTTTTGAGAGTGTGATATTGACACTCCAACTAAAAATCTGAATTTATCTGTCTTAAAAAAACAATTGCAATATGTAGTAGAACTATATTTAACCTTGGCTTCCCTGGTGGCTCAGATGGTAAAGCGTCTGTCTACAATGCGGGAGACCTGGGTTTGATCCCTGTGTCGGGAAGATCCGCTGGAGAAAGAAATGGAAATCCACTCCAGTGCTATTGCCTGGAAAATCCCATGGACAGAGGAGCCTGATAGGTTACAGTCCATGGGGTCGCAAAGAGTTTGACATGACTGAGCGACTTCACTTCACTTCACTTCTGTATTTTCCAAAAGTCTTCTATAATGTGTTATCATATTTTCATAATTAAAAAAAATGAAAACCTAAAAATATATATATATATATATATATCAGTGTGGCTTTAAACTACAAGTCAGGGCTGTCAATAGGAAAGACTGTAGCAAAACTTAAGTCACTAAAAGAAATTAAGATGAGAGATTCCCAAAACTATAGAAGCAAATGAAAGGGCTAACAGCCTCCGTAAGGAGGTCAGAGGTCCCTAAGAGGCAGGAGGAAGTAAACTGCAAGTGGCAGATTTTTTTTTCCTTTTTTTCTCTCTTCTATTCCTGCGTTATGAGGACACCTGGTTCCCCTGAACTTAACTTTTCTCAAGTCTTCAGCTAACCACAGCAATTTTTCTTTTGGAAATGTTTTTCTTAAGCTATGTCAGTGAAACTATGTATTTGCTTTGGCATCTGCCTTTCTTCAAATCAGTTCCCCCTAAGACTTACCTTTTTTTCAAACCTTGAGCTAATAATGGCTTACAAACCAGCACATCTTACTCATGGAAAAGTTTTCTTAAACTATATTAATGAAACTATGTATTTGCTTTGAAATCTGCCTTTATTCAAGATTCATGTCAATTGTTTTATGGCCAGAGATGACTCCTCTTGTGCCACTCTACCTCAAAATGCATGTTGTGGGAGCAACTGGGACAGCTCCCTCAGTCTTGATGTTTTTCTTTTATCTGATTAGCACCTTGCTAACAGATACAAAATGCCTTGCTAAAAACTACCATTACTTTACCAACGAAGGTCCTTATAGTCAAAGATATGGTTTTTCCAGTAGTCATGCACTGATGTTCAACCATAAAGAAGGATGAGCACCAAATAATTGATGCTTTTGAACTGTGATGTTGGAGAAGACTCTTTAGAGTTCCTTGGAATGCAATGAGATCAAACCAGTCCACCGTAAAGGAAATCAATCTTGAATATTCACTAGAAGGACTGATGCTGAATTTTGAAGCTGAAGCTACAATATTTTGGCCATCTGATGCAAAGAACTGACTCACTGGAAAAGACCCTGATGCTGAGAAAGATTGAAGGTAGGAAAAGAGGACAATAGAGGATGAGATGATTGGACGGCATCACCAACTCAATGGACATGAGTTTGAGGAACGAGATGATGAAGGACAGGGAAGCCTGGAGTGCCGCAGCCCATGGTGTTGCAAAGAGTTAGACACTACTGATCGATTGAACAATAACAAAATACTATCAAGGAGGCACTCTTTCTCTCCCCTTCTGATGTCTATGTCAGAAGCTTTCTCTACCTCTTTTTATACTGGAATATGTAGTATGCAAACAGCAGAAAATCAAAGATTAAGAAAAAATATTGAAAGAAGGCAACGTGGTTCTTTTAAAGGGTGAGAAGAGCAAAGATGAGAACTACATCTTACTTCTCAAAAACTATAAAAGCAAGAATATTATGGATGGAAATATTTCACATATTGAGAGAAAAAAAGAAAACATTATCTCAAAACAAAAAATGCTGAATCCTACACAATTATTCTTCAAAAATGAAAGAGAAGACTTCCTTACACAAGCAACTTATGTGGGAATTTGTTGTCTAACAATTTGCACTGAAAAAATATTAAAAGAAGTTCTTCAGAAAGAAGGAAAATTATACACATCAGAAACTCAGATTTGCCTTAAATACTGTTGGTGAACATATACATTGGTGTGGCCACTATGGAATACAGTATGGAGCTTCTTCAAAAAGCCCAAAATATAAGTAATTTTTTGTTGTTGCTGATGTTCAGTAACTAAGTTGTGTTCTGCTGTTTGTGACTACATGGCCTCCAGCACACCAAGTTTCCCTGTCCTTCACTATCTCCTGGAGTTTGCTCAAACTCACATCCGTTGAGTCAGTGATACCATCCGACCATCTCATCCTCTGTCAACTTCTTCTCCTCCTACCCTTAGTCTTCTCAGCATCAAATTATTTTCCAATGAGTTGGCTCTTTGCATCAGATGCCCAAAGAATTGAAACATCATCTTCAGCATCAGTTCTTCCAATGAATTTCAGGGTTGATTTCCTTTAAGATTAACTGGTTAGATCTCCTTGCTGCCCAAGGGATTCTTAAGAGTCTTCACGAGCACCACAATTCAAAAGCATCAGTTCTTCTGTACTCAGCCTCCTTTATGGCCCAGTTCTCACATCCAAATATGATTACAGGAAAAACCAGAGCTTTGACTAAACCTGCACTCAATATGCCAGCAAATTTGGAAAACTCAGCAGTGGCCACAGGACTGGAAAAGGTCAGTTTTCATTCCAATCCTAAAGAAAGGCAATGCCAAAGAATGCTTAAACTACTGAACAATTGCACTCATCTCACACACTAGTAAAGTAATGCTCAAAATTCTCCAAGCCAGGCTTCAACAATATGTGAACCGTGAATTTCCTGATGTTCAGGCTGGCTTTAGAAAAGGCAGAGGAACCAGAGATCAAATTGCCAACATCCACTGGATCATGGAAAAAGCAAGAGAGTTCCAGAAAAACATCTCTTTCTGCTTTATTGACTATGCCAAAACCTTTGACAGTGTGGATCACAATAAACTGTGGAAAATTCTGAGAGAGATGGGAATACCAGACCACCTGACCTGCCTCTTGAGAAATCTGTATGCAGGTCAGGAAGCAGCAGTTAGAACTGGACATGGAACCACAGACTGGTTCCAAACAGGAAAAGGAGTGCATCAAGGCTGTATATTGTCACCCTGCTTATTTAACTTCTATGCAGAGTCCATCATGAGAAACGCTGGACTGGAAGAAACACAAGCTGGAATCAAGATTGGTGAGAGAAATATCAATAATTTCAGATATTCAGATGACACCAGCCTTATGGCAGAAAGTGAAGAGGAACTAAAAAGCCTCTTGATTAAAGTGAAAGAGGAGAGTGAAAAAGTTGGCTTAAAGCTCAACATTCAGAAAACGAAGATCATGGCATCTGGTCCCATCACTTCATGGGAAATAGATGGGGAAACAGGGGAAACAGTGTCAGACTTTATTGTTTTGGGGCTCCAAAACCACTGCAGATGGTGACTGCAGCCATGAAATTAAAAGATGCTTACTCCTTGGAAGAAAAGTTATGACCAACCTAGGTAGTATATTCAAAAGCAGAGACATTACTTTGCCGACTAAGGTCCGTCTAGTCAAGGCTATGGTTTTTCCAGTGGTCATGTATGGATGTGAGAGTTGGACTGGGAAGAAGGCTGAGCGCCGAAGAATTGATGCTTTTGAACTGTGATGTTGGCGAAGACTCTTGAGAGTCCCTTGGACTGCAAGGAGATCCAACCAGTCCATTCTGAAGGAGATCAGTCCTGGGATTTCTTTGGAAGGAATGATGCTAAAGCTGAAATTCCAGTACTTTGGCCACCTCATGAGAAGATTTGACCCATTGGAAAAGACTCTGATGCTGGGAGGGATTGGGGGAAGGAGGAGAACAGGACGACAGAAAATGAGATGGCTGGATGGCATCACTGACTCGATGGACGTGAGTCTGAGTGATCTCTGGGAGTTGATGATGGACAGGGAGGCCTGGCGTGCTGGATTCATGTGGTTGCAAAGGGTCGGACATGACTGAGCGACTGAACTGAACTGAACTTTTGTTGGTAAAGCAATGTCTTTGCTTTTTAATACACTATCTATGTTTGTAATAAATTTCTTTCCAAGGAGCAAACACCTTTGAATTTCAGGGCTGCAGTCACTGTCTGCAATGATTTTGGAGCCCAAGAAAATAAAGTCTGTCACTGCTTCCATTGTTTCCCCATCTATTTGCCATGAAATGGTGGGAATAGATAACATGATCTTAGTTTTTTGAATGACTTATAAGCCAGATATTTCACTTTCTTCATTTGCCCTCGTCAAGAGGTTCTTCAGTTCCTCTTGCTTTCTGCTGTTAGGGAGGCATCATCTACATAAATGAGATTGTTGCTATTTCTCCCAGAATTTTGATTCCAGCTTGTGATTCACCTATCCTGGCGTTTCATGTGATGTACTCTGCCTAGAAGCTAAATATGCAGAGTAACAACACACAGCCTTAACATACATTTTTCTCAATTTTGAACCAGTCTCATGTTTGACAGAATTTTGTCTAATGCACTTTGTTTTTTGTCTGGTTCTAACTGCTATTTCTTAACTTGCATACAAGTTTCTCAGCCTCTCTTACATGCTAAATCACTCCAGTCATGTCTGACTCTTTGTGACCCTATGGACCATAGCCCACCAGGCTCCTCTGTCCTTGGGATTCTCCAGGCAAGAGTACTAGAGTGGGTTACCATTCCCTTCTCCAAGGAATCTTCCTGACCCAGGGATCGAACCTGTGTCTACTTGTGTCTCTTCCATTAAGAAGCAGGTTCTTTAGCACTAGCGCCACCTGGGAAGCCCATAAGGTGGTCTGGTATTTCCATCTCTTTGTGAACTTTCCAAAGTTTGTTATCATCCACACAGTCAAAGGATTTATTTTGGTCAGTGAAGCAGAAACAGATGTTTTACTGGAATTTCCTTGTTTTATCTGTAATCTAATGGATGTTTGCAATTTGATCTCTGGTTCCTCTGCCTTTTATAAACCCAACTTGGTTCATGTATTACTGAAATCTAGCTTTAACATTACTATGCTAGCATGTGAAATGAGTGCAATTATATAGTAATTTGAACATCCTTTGGCATTGCCCTTCTTTGGTATTGGAATGAAAACTGACCTTTTCCAGTCATGTGGCCACTGTCAAGTTTTCCAAATTTGCTGGCATATTGAGTTCAGCACTTTCACAGCAACATCATTTGCAAGTTAAAGTAAACGTGCTAGTCACTCAGTTGTGTCCGATTCTTTGTGACCTCTTGGATTATAACCCACCAAGCTCCTCTGTCCATGGAATTCTCCAGACAAGAATACTGGAGTGGGTTGCAATTTCCTTCTTCAAGAGATCTTCCCACCCCAGAGACAGAACCTGGACTCCTGCATCGCAGGTAGATTCTTTACTGGTGGAGGATTCTGAGCCACTGGGGAAGCAATACATTTTAGGATTTAAAATAGCTCAGCTTGAATATCATCACCTCCACCTGCTTTGTTCATAGTAATGCTTCCTAATGTCCACTTGACTTCACACTTCAGGATGTCTGGCTCTAGGTGATTGACCACATCATCGAGGTTATCAGGGTCATTAAGACCTTCTTATATAGTTATTGTGTGTATTCTAGCTTCCTCTTCTTAATATCTTCTGCTTCTGTTAGGTCCTTGCCATTTCTGTCCTTTATTGTGCCCAAATTTGCATGAAATGTTCCCTTTGCATCTCCAATTGTAACGAAGAAATCTCTAGTCTGCTTTATTTATTTATTTATTTATTTAATTCCTTAGGATTTTCTACATTTAACTTCACATAACTTGCAACTGAGACAGTTTTAACCCTTCCTTTCTAATCAGAGGGCATTTTATTTCTTTTTCTGCTTTTATTGAACTGTCTTGAATTTCCAGTACGATATTAAAAAAAAAAACAATGATGAGAATGGACATATGTGTCTGGTTCCCAGTATTAATGAGGATACATCCAATCAGTCATTGTTATTATTTTAAATGATGCTATTTTGTATATGCTTTTTATCAAGCTGGAGGAACTCCCTTGTATTATTGTCAGCTAAGAATTTTTACCTTGAGTGGATATTAAATTCTGTTAAACATTTGTTTTTGCCTCAGTTGATAAGAATGTGATGTGAATGTGATTTTTTTCTTATTTAGCCTGTTACTGTGGTGCAGTTCTCTCATTCAACATTCAACCAAAGACGTAGTGAAAGATATAACATCAGAAAATCATGTCTTATGGGTTTTTTCCCTATTTTGCTTCATTCATTCAATGAAATTATATTCAATTTATTTTTCAATCATGTTCTCAGCATTGAAGTAGCAATTAAACATGACCTCTTTTTCGATTATTTAATTGTAGCAATATGTTAAGAGCTAAAACAGAAATACATATGAGAAGCTATCATAGAAGTTTCTTAAATTCAGTGCCAAAGAACTTTTTACATAAGAAGCATCAGTAAGTTTGTTAAAAATTGCTGATTCATGACCACCAGGGCTGTAAGTCATAATCTCTCAGAGTTAGGAATCAGAATGTTTATTAAAAATACTAAGTGAACTGTGAAATACAGAGGAGATAACAAGTATTATTTCTTGGTAGTGGGAGAAGTTGGAAATGAGTGATAATAAAGAATAAACTTGAGGATGACTTTACCTGGCTGAGAAAAAAAAGTGAGTGTGAGCATTCCTGTATAGAAGAAACAACATTTGGTAAGACATACAGGCATGAACATGCAAGGTATATTTGAAAATTCTAATTAAATACCCAGGGGAGACACTGGTAACTCATTTTATAAATGAGGAAGTTCAGAAACAATATACCCAATGAGTTCAGTTCAGTCACTCAGTTGTGTCCGACTCTTTGCAACCCTATGAACTGCAGAACGCCAGGCCTTCCTGTCCATCACCAACTCCCAGAGTCCACACAAACCCATGTCCATCCAGTCGGTGATGCCATCAAACTACCTCATCTTCTGTTGTCCCCTTCTCCTCCTGCCCTCAATCTTTCCCCGCATCGGGGTCTTTTCCAATGAGTCAGCTCTCCACATCAGGTGGCCAAAGTATTGGAGTTTCAGATTCAACATCAGTCCTTCCAATGAACACTCAGGACTGATCTCCTTTAGGATGGACTGGCTGGATCTCCTTGCAGTCCAAGGGACTCTAAAGACTCTTCTGCAACACCACAGTTCAAAAGCATCAATTCTTCAGTTCTCAGCTTTCTTTATAGTCCAACTCTCACATCCATACATGACCACTGGAAAAACCGTAGCCTTGACTAGACAGACCTTAGTCGGCAAAGTAATGTCTCTGCTTTTCAATATGCTGTCTAGATTGGTCATAACTTTCCTTCCAGGGAGTACACATCTTTTAATTTCATGGCTGAAATCACCATCTGCAGTGATTTTGGAGCCCAGAAAAATATAGTCAGCCACTGTTTCCACTGTTACCCCATCTATCTGCCATGAAGTGATGGGACCAGATGCCATGATCTTCGTTTTCTGAATGTTGAACTTTAAGCCAACTTTTTCACTCTCCTCTTTCACTTTCGTCAAGAGGCTCTTTAGTTCTTCTTCACTTTCTGCCATAAAGGTGCTGTCATCTGCATATCTGAGGCTATTGATATTTCTCCCGGCAATCTTGATTCCAGCTTGTATTTCCTTCAGCTCAACGTTTCTCATGATGTACTTTGCCTAGAAGTTAAATAAGCAGGGTAACAATATACAGCCTTGACATACTCCTTTTCCCATTTGGAACCAGTTTGTTGTTCCATGTCCAGTTCTAATTGCTGCTTCCTGACCTGCATACAGGTTTCTCAAGAGGCAGTTCACATGGTCTGGTATGCCCATATACCCAATAGTAAAAGTAAATTCACATGACTAGTTATGAGTGCACTAGAAATAAAACCACTTCTTAAAATTAACTAGTGCTACAGTCTCTCCAAATATTTATAGAACTGTAGTGTTTGAGCTTCAGTATCATTTTCAAAAACACTCTACAATTCTGCAAATGATTGACATAAAATGCAGTGATTCTTTAGGTACTGCAAATTGTCGAATGACAAAGACACATTGAACTACTTAACATTTATTTTCTACAGCCTCATTATGTACCTGATGTGAAATGGGAAGCTGTTATTTCACTCTAAAACTAGCTTGAAAACATCTCGGTTAGCATGTGCCACTACAAGTCTAAGAAGCCTGGCAAAGTCTTCGTAATATCAAATAGACAAATAGTTTAAGGAAATTTTCTAGCCAAAAGTAAGACAGCATCTTGGCATTTCTTCAAAGTTCTTTCCTCAAAAGCATTATTTCCTTATTTCTTTTTATTATATATCTGCCAAGGTGTTTTCATTAGTTTCCACTTCTGACAAGCCTAAGGACAGCTGGGACCCTGCTGGCTTGAAGCTGATGCAGAGACATTTTCACAGAGTGTCATCTGTGTACCACAGTGCTGTAAATCTCAGCATTTCATGATCCCTCCTCCCTGAATTCTCAATGAGCACAGAGGGCAGCAGAAAGCACTCCTGGTGGGGTGATACATTTGAAGTTCTTTGTGAGAAGAAGCAGCTATAGGAAGGGGAAATAAAAGCTGCCAATGTGTAATTATAGCCCCAGAACAGGAACTTGTCCAAAACATGGGATTATCACTCTTCTTTCTCAAACATGTAGTTGCAGTGATTGGGGGCTTGGCATAGTACAAGGCTGGCATCAGATTACTCACTGGGGTAATCAAGGGAGAATCAACACTTCCAATGAGGCTCTAATTTACATAATATCTTAGTTTTCACCTTCATTTCTTTCCTGAGTTCTACCAGTTTACATTACATTTCATCTCCTTCTATGGTATTATCGCCTTTACCTTTTTTTGGAAATATCATTATTTTCTTTGATTTTATCAAAGTCATGTCTTAAAATATGCATTTGTAATCCCTTGTATGATCCATACAGTATTATTTGAGACTTTTGTTATAAATGAGTGCCTAAGCTAGTTTCTTTATGATTACTCATTTTGAAACAGGATCTCCTTTTTAGTCCTGCTGATTTCTGCAAAGTATTTCAGGTGATGGGGTGCAGGAGTGAAATAGGTCACTATAACAGAGCTCTAATGCAGGACATAATTGTGATTAAGATACTCAGGGCTAAACTTCGGAGACATTTCTTTCATGGTTGCACCCTTGTGAGTCACTTTTCTTTATTATGATTACTACAGTCTTACTGAATAAAGATGTTTTGCAAACTTAGCTGTTTGAAGAGTTTACTGGTTTGCTAATTTATAATATAGTAACAGATGATAAGCTATCTTATTCAGTAAAATGAAAAAGATATTTTATCTGAAAGTACAGAATCAAGTATAGTTACTTTCAAAATGCTCTGATATTTATAGTGATTATTAAATTTCTGCATGTCAGATATATTTGCATTCATCTATTTTTGTCAATTTAACAAATACTTATTTAAGATTCACTAAAATTAAGCAGGATATAAAATTTATTGTCATGGGAATGGAGGATTCATTTGACTATAAATAGAAACTTTGTCACATGTATAAATTAGCTGAAAAATAGAAATAAAATATATTTCAGCTTTTTTAGCTTTTAACACTTTCTTCAAATAAAAGCAACTCAGCTTGAAGCCAGTTTTTTTTTTTTTATTAAGAAAGCTTTATTAGTTAGAGAGCACATAGTAGGTAAACTTTTCACATTTCATTTCAAAGAGGCATAAACTAATCACAGATATAAGAACTTTTTTAAAAGATCATTTTTGGGTAAAATTCTAAAATATCTGAAAATAAATTGAATACCTGGACTAAACCAGGGCATTCTTTTAGAGACAAAGTATCTTTGGAAAAAAAGAAAAAAATTGCCAAAATGCACATAAGATGTAATGGAAAAGTTAAACAAATAATTTCTTTGTAAATAAATTGATAAATCACTGGAAGAAAAAGGAAAGCACTAGACCCAAGTTGTATATTCTAATGGTATAAAAACAAATATAATTTTAGCAAAAAGATGTCAACAGTTCACCTAAAGAATATAATGTGACTAACTCAAAAAAGTAAGCCACATTTTGTATTTACTAATAGATTGCTAAAATTCAACATATTTATGAATCAAAGGGGACTATAATTGCATATTGGAGGGTTGAAATGTTAATATTTGGAACATTCAATATTAATATATGACACTACTTTTAATAATATAAGCAATTATTTTCATTGTCAATATTTTTACATGTATAAATATATGTATATTTGCAGATGATATACTTTAAACATTTTTCAGTGAATATCATGTTTGTTAAATATTAAGTGAGATTTGCATTAGGTACTCAGAATAGAGAAGAAGGAATCCAAAATGGTGGTTAGAGGAAGAAAAGCCCATGAAAAGAGATAAAGGAAGAAAAAGCCCACAAAACCTTAAGGTCAAGAGTGAAAACCTCCAGAGGGAAAAACAGGACCAACATGCCCCCTCCCCTGATTGGTCTGGGGTACAAGCCCAGCTTGGCATGGGGCAGAACCAATCAGGTTCCAGGGACCAGGGGCCACTAAAGGGAAAGAACAAAGATCATAAAAAGGAAAACCTGAAAAGGGAAAACCTGCAGAAGAAGGTGGGGTCACTCCTAAAGGGTTGATCAGCTCTTACATCTCAGGAGTCTATCACTCCATCACTTGTTTAATAAATCCTTCCTGCATGAGCTTTCATGGACTGTTGGTTTAAATTTTCATGACTACGAGACAAGAAATTAGGAAGAAACCAATCAGACATAAGTATGCTGAGTGAAAATGTTCAATGCAGATCCAGTAAAGTCTAAGCAGAGAAAAAAAAAGGGGGGGGGTACACTGGAAGGAGATGTTGTACTTTTGTCAACAGCTGATAGTTTTTTAGTCAGCAGAGAGAAAGGAAAAAGTGCCTGGAGAGGAAGTATAATCATCTATTTATCAGAGATAAAGGAGTGATATCTTTAATGAAACAAAAATAAAATATTTGGCCTACTGTATTGGTGTTTTTCTTTCTGGCTTACTTCACTCTGTATAATCGGCTCCAGTTTCATCCATCTCATCAGAACTGATTCAAATGAATTCTTTTTAACTGCTGAGTAATACTCCATTGTGTATATGTACCACAGCTTTCTTATCCATTCATCTGCTGATGGACATCTAGGTTGTTTCCATGTCCTGGCTATTATAAACAGTGCTGCGATGAACATTGGGGTACATGTGTCTCTTTCAATTCTGGTTTCCTCGGTGTGTATGCCCAGAAGTGGGATTGCTGGGTCATAAGGTAGTTCTATTTGCAATTTTTTAAGGAATCTCCACACTGTTCTCCATAGTGGCTGTACTAGTTTGCATTCCCACCAACAGTGTAGGAGGGTTCCCTTTTCTCCACACCCTCTCCAGCATTTATTGCTTGCAGATTTTTGGATCGCAGCCATTCTGACTGGTGTGAAGTGGTACCTCATTGTGGTTTTGATTTGCATTTCTCTAATAATGAGTGATGTTGAGCATCTTTTCATGTGTTTGTTAGCCATTCGTATGTCTTCTTTGGAGAAATGTCTATTTAGTTCTTTGGCCCATTTTTTGATTGGGTCGTTTATTTTTCTGGAGTTGAGCTGCAGAAGTTGCTTGTATATTTTTGAGATTAGTAATACAGTATACTAACACATATATATGGAATTTAGGAAGATGGCAATGACGACCCTGTATGCAAGACAGGGAAAGAGACACAGATGTGTATAACGGACTTTTGGACTCAGAGGGAGAGGGAGAGGGTGAGATGATTTGGGAGAATGACATTCTAACATGTATACTATCATGTGAATTGAATCGCCAGTCTATGTCTGACGCAGGATGCAGCATGCTTGGGGCTGGTGCATGGGGATGACCCAGAAAGATGTTCTGGGGAGGGAGGTGGGAGGGGGGTTCATGTTTGGGAATGCATGTAAGAATTAAAGATTTTGAAATTTAAAAAATAAAAAACTAAAAATTAAAAAAAAAAAATATTTGGCCTAGGAATTTTAAAGCTTCACCTCATTGAGGTAGGTGATTTATTTCCAATTTTGAATTTTGACCTATTTTTGGACCCTGACTCTTATCTAAAGTGTGACTCGAACTCTGCATTCTACAGAGCCCCAGAAAATTTACACACCATAAAGAGTATGCCTCTAGCTCTAATCATTGATTTTATCATCCAATTAGTCTAAAACCTTAGGCAATGGGGCTTTGGTCCTATCTGTAAGAATTTTTACTTGCGTACTTATTTGGGGGCTCCATTCAATGTTTCTGGTTTACAGTTTTCCATTTCTAATATTAATATTTTTAAAGTGCATTTATCCATACTTAAAATGGTCCCAACCATTTCTAATGTAGGAGTGTGTGTGTGTGTGTGTGTGTGCTGGTTAGGAGGCAGTCTTACATGCATATGTTTTATAATCCAGTAGACAGAAGATCTATTACCTAAAAGATATTAAATGCAAAACTGTAAATGAAAAATGCAGAGATTATGAAATTTAAATTATTTGGAGGGTGCCATTTTATTGTTTAACTATTGCACAAGTCTTATTTCAGCACCAGCCAATATGTTTATTGCATGAGTCCTTCAGAGCAAAAAAGGCACTGAAAAGCCATGGTGGGCTAGACAGTAATATTAGGCATTCTTTTATTTGATTGTTTAATAAATTGTTGTTCAAAGCTGATGGTAGTTTAAGTTGAAAAGACAAGCATAGATATGATTCCAAATCTCTAGTAGATTTCCCTGTTAAGAAATACTTGGATTATAATTTGTACAGGATGATGATAAAACGTTTATAATGCAACCATGTTGTTCCTTTTCTTCATTAATTTATATAAATCTATAATTATGTTCAAAAATAATCTCCTCTATGAATTCAGTTTAATGAAATTCAAATTTTATGAATATTGTGAAGTAAATTGCTAAGCTACAGGTCTACCATTCATTTTCTCCTCTAACAATGATGTAGTCCAGGAAAGAAAGCAAGTAAGTTAGTCAAACTTATTAATATAATGTTAATGTTAATGATAAACCTTCTAGAAATCAAACTAATGATATTTACTACCGGAAGATTCCCTATGACTAGAATGCTTTACGAAGATGTACCTACAATATCCAGCGATGTTTATAGTAAACAAGTCTACAATCAATGGATTTCCAGTGAATGGCTTTCACCTGTTCTATGTAAATATCTGAGTGTAAAATGGAGATGCTTAATAATCAAAACAGATTTATTTTTCTTTGTCACTAATGTACCTGCATACAGTAATTAGGGGATTTCCTATTCAATGTGAGTAAGAGACATCCAAAGTAGCAAGGACAGTTGACTTTACAATCCCTGAAGTCTCTCAGCTATATTTATTCCTCAGGGTTATCTTAGTAAGGTCTTAGTAAGATCACTGACTTGTGCGAGTGTGATTCCAGTCTTTGTATTCAAATCCATTGTTGTTAGAAACTTATTTTCAAATGTGCTTAAAAGTGATATATGAAATAAATACTCCTAAAGAGGCTTTTAGGAACTCCTGTTGGCTCAAATGGTAAAGGCAATGAGGGAGACCTGGGTGTGATCCCTGGGTTGGAAAGATCCCCGGGAGGAGGGCATGGCAATGCACTCCAGTATTCTTGCCTAGAGAATTCCATGGACTGACGAGCCTGGCAAGATATAGTCCATGGGGTCACAAAATCTAGAATACGACTGAGTGACTAACACACACACGAAGCTTTCAGCATTCAGCTATAAAAGATGTATCTTTGTGCTAATTGTGTTTAGTTTCCTCTGGAAAATTTGTAGTATTGTATAATGTCCTTTCCTGTGAGTTTCTCTTCCATTTTGATAATATCCATTTCATTTCACATTCCTTTTTATCTAATGTTACATTGGTTTGGGCATTTGTTGAATTAATTTTTTTTACTATTATTATTATAACCGAAGCTTTGATATAGAAGTGTTTCTTCCCCTTATTTTGGGTCTCTAAAAATTCATTAACATGTGTGAAAGTCAAGATTGAAGTTGAAAGACATACTGGAAACCTGAGACTATTAAAGTGGATTATTTAAACAAAAAGAAAGATTTGGGGAGCCCAGCAGTTTTTCTGTAAGCTCTGTTTAGTAATTAGAATTACAATAAGTTAAAATAAAGCATCAGTTTGCTTCTTGAGTGGAAGATGGTATCTATGTGGGGACTTTGTAATAATGAAGCCATATATTATGCTCATGTTAGGCAAGACTCACAAATATGAACTTGTCAATATTCTCCATGTTGATTTGTCAACTCAGTGCAATTCCAATTAAAATCTTAGAAGAGTTATTTGAAAAATAAGATAAACTAATTTTGAACTCATATGAAAAGCAAAAGGTCAAGAACTAGCCAGATAACTTTCAAAGGAACAGAAAATGGGGGATCTTCTCTTATTAAATGTCAAGATTTTTTTTTCATAACATGAAGATAAAGTAAATACATACTAAAAAGTATAACAAGATAGAGAAACCTAGAGATTTAATTTATAGTGAAAGTGTGATTCCAGATTACAAAAAGAAAAGGGGATTATAAATAATGGTTTCCAGGACAATTTATGATCAATATGTTGTGTGGATCACAACAAACTGTGTGCGGAAAATTATTAAAGAGATGGGAATAGCAGACCACCTTAGCTGCCTCTTGAGAAACTTGTATGCAGGTTAAGAGTCAACACTTAGAAGCGGACATTGAACAACGGACTGGCTCAAAATTGGGAAAGGAGTACATCAAGACTGTATATCATCATCCTGCTTATTTAACTTATATGCAGAGTTCATGCAAAATGCCAGGCTGGATGAATCACAAGCTGGCACAAGCACAAGATCGCCAGAAGAAATTTCAATAACCTCAGATATGCAGATGACACCACCCTTCTGGCAGAAAGTGAAGACGAACTAAAGAGCCTCTTGATGAATGTGAAAGAGAAAGAGTGAAAAAGCTGGCTTAAAACTCAACATTCAAAAAGTGAAGGTCATGTCATCCAGTTCCATTACTTCATGACAAATAGATGGGGAAACAATGGAAACAGTGAGAGACTTTCTTTTCTGGGCTCCAAAAACACTGCAGATGGTGACTGCAGCCATGAAATTAAAAGATACTTGCTCCTTGGAAGAAAAGCTATGACAAACCTAGACAGCATATTAAATAGCAAAGACATTACTTTGCCAACAAAAGTCCATTTAGTCAAAGCTGTTTTTCCAGTAGTCATGTATGCATGTGAGAGTTGGGCCATAAAGAAGGCTGAGCACTGAAGAACTGAGGCTTTCGAATTGTGGTGTCAGAAGACTCTTGAGAGTTCCCTAGACAGCAAGGAGATCAAACCAGTCAATGCTAAAGGAAATCAACCCTAAATATTCACTGGAAGGATTGATGCTGAAGCTGAAGCTCCAATACTTTGGCCACCCGATGCAAAGAGCTGACTCATTGGAAAAGAATCTGATGCTAGGAAGGACTGAAGGCAGGAGGAATCAAAGAACAAGATGTTTGGATGGCATCACCAATTCAATGGACATGAGTTTGATCAATCTCTGGGAGATGGTGAAGGACAGGAAAGCCTGGCATGCTGCAGGTCATAGGATCTTAAAGACAAGATTGAGTAACTGAACAACAACAAGAACAATTAGATCTCAATATTGAAAAAAATCATATTTATATCATGTCATGCATATAATTCAATTTCACATGGAACAAAGATATAAAAAGCAAATGACAAAAAATTAAAAGATACAAGAAAAGAAAGTCTCTCACTGTTTCCATTGTTTCCCCATCTATTTGCCATGAAGTAATGGAACTGGATGCCATGACTTTCACTTTTTGAATGTTGAGTTTTAAGCCAGCTTCTTCACTCTTCCTCTTTTACCTTCATCAAGAGGCTCTTTAGTTCTTCTTCACTTTCTGCCAGAAGGGTGGTGTCATCTGCATATCTGAGCTTTGCAAAAGCAAAGACATAGAAAGCAAATGCTTTTGTTCTCATCAAAGGATAAAATGGCCATAATAAAAATTATGGAATATATCAGGGGTTGGGAAAATGTGAAGAAATTCAAACCCTCAAATCCTCATATTTGCTGGTGCAATAAAGTAGTATGAAACATAAAACTGATGCAGCTGATTTACGAAATGGTCTTAGCAGTCCCTCAGAATTTAAACATATATGTACCACATGATCAAGAAATTCCACTCTTGGGTATACATATACAAGTTGAAAGTATACATCCACACAAATACTTGCACATGAACAGTCATGGAATTATTATATATAATAACCAAAAAAGTCACAATTATCTATCAGCTGATGAATGGGCAAACACAAGTGGCATATCCTTAAAATGTAATATTAGTCACCCATAAAAAAGAATTGAATACTGGTACAATATGGATTAATTCCAAAAACATGCTAAATGGAAAAAAAAAAAAAAACAGACACAAGAGCTTCATTTATTGTATTATCCCACTTATATGAAACGTTCAGAATAGGCAAATTCACAGAGAGAGAAAGTGTACTGTGAATGTTAATGGGTATGGCCACCCTTTTGAGGGTGATTAAAATGTTCTAATGGGCTTCCCCGGTGGCTCACACAGTAAAGAATCCACCTGAAACACGTGTGAATGACCTGGGTTCATTCCTTGGATTGGGAAGATTAGCTGGATAAGGGCATGGTGACCCACTTCAGTATTCTTACTTGGAGAATCCCCATGGACCGAGAAGCCTGGTGGGCTACAGTCCATGGAGTCACAAAGAGTCAGCCACAACTGAGTGACTAACCATTAAGCAAAAAAAAAAAAAAAAAAAGTTCTAAAAATAGAAAGTGGTCATGATTGTGGTTCAATACTGTGAAGGTTCAATATTATATGCTTTCTTGACATCTGAAATGAAGGGGACGTTGTGAGTCTAGTCACTGAACTGTAAGCCATCCTCCACAACCTACTCTTGTGAATAAGCTCCCCTATCCATACAACACCCATCATCACAGACACAAGGCAAAATTCTTCAAATACTTAACTAGCAGGTTGCAGTTCCTGGGCAGTCTGTGGAATTATTAAAAAAAAAAAAATCTTTCTGCGGAAACCAAGGATCATTCTACCCTCCTGATTTGGCAAAGCTTGCCTCTCACAGTCCCTGCTCCTTCTCTGTGTTTCTGAGCACAATTTCTTTGTGACCCAATGTGCCATACTATGTTCTCCCCCTTGGAGTTTGAGTATGTGAGATTAATAAATTGATATCACTTTCATCTGCTTAGTTTCAAGTATCATGTGTTTGGCATTCTCCATATCTCAAGGGTGAAACTGTCTCTATCACCCAAGGGATGAAGAGCAGCAATCAAAATATGGTTGTATGCTTTTGTGAATATACTATATAAAACTATTGCACACTGTAAAATAATAAATTTATGGTAAGTAAATTATAACTCATGTTTTAAAAAATTAAAGAAATCTTCATAACACACAACATTATGTTATATACAGGCCATGTAACAAAGTTCTACATATCAATAAGCAAAACTCCAACAGTCCAGTATAAGACATTTCACATAAGAAAAAAAAAAAAACATAAATAAAATGCAATAGCCCATAAACAGGTTGAAACTAGTAAGTGATCAAGAGAATACAAATTAAGGCAAACTTAAATGAAATATAGGTACTCAGTTAATCTGAAATTAGGATATCAGTGATTGCCAAATGTTGGCAAAATCTGAATAACAATAGCTATTACCTACAATTTATAGAAGGAAACATGGTGCAACAATCTGGAACCAATGTGCATAGACTGAAGTTATTTGGTGTAAACATAATCACAGTTTTCACGTTGAAATTTTCAGTTTGATATTGAAATATATTCTAAGATAAATGTGGTTATGTTATATATTTATTATTTTATTGCACATTTCTCATTTTATGTTTTTTGCCTAATGACTTATTACTTACTGTTCATTTTATATTTATTTTAGACTTTGGAAATGAGGTTAGATAAAAGAAAATTCAAGTAATTTTCTTTTTCTAGTTCAAAATGAATTGTAAAGCAACAGAGACAGCTCAAAACATCAACAACACCTTTGGCACAGGAACTGCTAACAAATGTACAGTGCAGTGGTAGTTAAAGAAGTTTTGCAAAGGAGACAAGAGCCTTGAAGTTGTGGGGCCTAGTCAACCATCAGAAGTTGACAATGACAAACTGAGAGCCATTGTTGAAGTTGATACTCTTGCAACTAGATGAAAAGTTGCTGAAGAACTCAACATCAACCATTCTAGTTATTTGAAGCAAACTAGAAAGGTGAAAAAGCTCAATAAGTGAGTGCCTCATGAAGTGAAAGTGAAAGTCACTCAGTCGTGTCCAACTTCTTGCCACCCTATAGACTATACAGTCCATGGAATTCTTCAGGCCAGAATACTGGAGTGGTTAGCTGCTCCCTTCTCTAGGGAATCTTTCCAACCCAGGGATCAAACCCAGGTCTCCCACATTGCAGGTAGATTCTTTATCAGCTGAGCCACCAGGGAAGCCCCAAAGCTGACCACATATCAAAAAAAATTGTCACTTTGAAGAGTCATCTTCTCTTATTCTACTCAACAACAATGAATCATTTTTTGATTGGATTGTGACATGCAACAAAAAGTGGACTGTATACTACCACCAGCCATGACAAGTTCAGTGGTTGGACAGAGAAGAAACTCCAAAGCTCTTCCAAAACCAAACCTGTACCAAAAAAAGGACTTGATCACTGTTTGGTGGTCTGCTGCTCATCTGACCTGCTACAGCTTATCCTGGAGAAACCATTACATCTGAGAAGTATGCTCAGCAAATCGATGAGATGCACCAAAAATTGCAACGCTTTCATCCAGGATTGGCCAATAGAAAGGGCCGAATTCTTCTCCACAATAATGCCTGAACACACATCACGCAACCAATGTTGCAAAAGTTGAATGAATTTGGCTACACAATTTTGCCACTTCCACCATATTCACTTGACCTCTCACAAACTGACTACAACTTCTTTAAGCATCTTGACGACTTTTTGCAGGGAAAACATTTCCACAATCAGCAGGAGGTAGAAAATGTTTTCTGAGAATTCATTGAATCCTGAAGCATGGACTTATGCTACATGAATAAGCAAACTTAGTTCTCATTGGTAAAAATGTGTTGATTTAGATTTATAAAGATATGTTTAAGCCTAATTATAATAATTTAAAATTCACAATATGAAACCACAGTTATATTTTCACCAACCTTAATATAATTGCATAAATCAGCTAAACCATAATTAAGGAAAACCATGCTTATGTACATATATTAGAATGTGCAAAGCAGATTGTAAGATTAATAATAATAAAGAGGAAAACCAAAAGTGAAGACAATCAATACATAGTTCACTCATACTATATAGCATCACACAATAGGTAAAATTGATGAAGCAATGTTACACGTAGGAAGAGAAAACATACACATAAGATTCAGTGTTATCAATAAAAAACAGATAGATCGAATGCTAAGTCCATGGATGCATGTTTTATTTTACAACCTATGTAAGTAAAAATATTTTCTCTGGTATGCCTACCAAGCTCCTCTGTCCATGGGATTCTCCAGGCAAGAATACTGGAGTTGGTTGCCATTTCCTTCTCCAGGGGATTTCCCGACCCAGGGATCAAACCCAGGTTTCCTGCATTGGAGGCAGACGCTTTAACCTCTGAGCTACCAGGGAAGCCCAAGTAAAAATATTTTCTTGGGTATATATCAAATTAAATAATTATTCCTAAAACCGAGAGAAAAAAATGAAGGCACTGAGTATACATAACTTGAGAAATTTTGCTTGAGAACAAAATAAATATAACTTGAGAAAATAAATGAACATTATTTGGGAAGTAGCATTGACTTTGTGCTGTGCTGTGCTGTGCTGTACTTAGTTGCCTAGTCATGTCCAACTTTTTGCAACCTCATGGACTGTAGCCCAACAGGCTCCTCTGTACATGGGGATTCTCCAGGCAAGAGTACTGGAGTGGGTTGCCATTCCCTCCTCCAGGGGATCAAAACCAGGTCTCTCACATTGCAGGTAGATTCTTTATCATGTGAGCCACCAGGGAAGCCCACAGTACTATGTGTGGAATAGACAACTAGCAGAAAGCCTCTATATAAAACAGGGAATCCAGCCTGGCACTCTATGACAAACTAGAGGGGTGGGATGGGAGGAGAGAGGGAGGCTCTAGAGGAAGGGGATATAATTATGACTTATTTGCTTTGTTGTATGACAGAAACCAACACAAAATTGTAAAGCAATTATCTTCTACTTTAAAAATAATATTTTTAATACACATTTTTAAAAGATGATAAACATTACTACATGTTATACTCTGATTGAAATAATGTAACAGGAAGAAAAAACTGATGATGCAGGAGAGAAAGATACTAATTAGTAATTGGCTTTTTTTTTTTCAGTAGGGTAGAATGAATAGGAGTAGTTCATAGAAACAAGAATATTATATCCATTGAAATTGAAAGGAAAACATGGTGTAATGACTAAAGCAGATACTAAAGCAGGATGGAAGCCTGGAGGTTGTCTTCTGATTGTTTCTATTCTATCTGCAAAATCGAAAGCAAAGTCACCAGCAGATATAAAGCCAATGCAAGGAAATTGGGTAATTTTTAGGAAAACAATTGATGGAAGAATTGTCTAAGACTGGAGGATAGTAACTGTCTAGGGAAATTAAAGCACTTAGCCCTAAGGCATCATTTTTTTTTTTTAAAGAGAGATTTGTCAGCATAACTGTGGGGATCTTTTCAGCCTGTTTGATCATAATCCAAACTCAAAGTACCAAGGTATTTATTCTCATCCCACCCCCCACCCCCACTCTCTGGGGAAAATTTCAATGTTTTACTAAAAAAAAACAGTGCACCATCTATTAACCAGCTCATTCCAGTCCAATACTAGCTGGTCAAACACTTATGATACACACACTGGGGTCTGTAGATGGAGAGATTTAAAGATGATAATAGATGCCTAGATTTATCCTTTCAAATGAATGAGATTACAAAGGTGAATAAAGGGTGGACAGATATAAAAAAGAAACGCATATGCAATTATTTTCATATAGTCTATTTCGGACTACTGTTGTTCCCGTTTGTGGGAATTTATCTACAGCAAAGTCCCTTCTGACAATTTTAGGAAGCACAAGGTATGTTTAATAAGTGATTATGAACAATCTTTTTAGATTTTGTTTGGCATTGACACTTATGCTCTCTTCTCATGCCTCACTTCAGTTTCTAGGGGTTCCCCTGCATTTACTAGGTAGTAAGAGAGTTGTTTGGGGCCTTGTTGCTATGTTTTACTAGATCCACAAGATAACTCTTTTTACAGCTTAATATGCTTGGCACATTGGCTGCCAAAACTCTGGTATACTGAGTTACAATGTGAAAAATAATGTTTCTCCTCACTTTTTATTATATCATGCTAAGACTGTAAATAAAACCATGCTATATGGGTCTTAAATAGTTTTTAGTGAAATGGAACTTTCACTTTTATTTAAATTCCCAGTCCAACTCTCTTTAAAGCAGTGAGATTCAGCATAAATTCTAATTATGCTGGGGATGGAAATGAGACTAATTTGAGAAGAACATCACATGCTGTGTCCAGAATGACCCTTATCTCACACTAACAAAATCTGTTACTGTCATACTTGAAATGCTTAATGTTCTTCCTGTGGAAAGAATTTTCTCATGGAGGTTGACCTAGACTATTTCTATTCTACTGTGGGTACAACTTAAGTCCAGGCTAAATCTTCAGCAAAACAAGGTTTCGTCTTTGATTTGCCACAATTGATTCTTGGTATTTCATTCTGTAATATTGATCTTGATGCTGCAGCACTTACCGTAGTAGCCAGAGAAGATATATTCAGTCTTCCACTGCCTTTGCTATCGTTCTGGCACCCTCCTTATTTTTCAGCGATGTCTGACTTTAGTCTGGTAAACAGAATTACTGAAATAAATGACAATACTGGGGAAAATTTAAATGTGTTGGAAGGTCACTCTCACATCCTAGCCATTTATCTGTCTTCTCACATTTTGATATTTCAAACCTATTCACTTAAGGCTTCTAAGTCAAGTAAGGAAAAACATGAACAATTAAAGAGCAAAACAGTCTACTGGGTGAAGTGGAGGATACAAAGATAATTATGTTGTAGTCCCTGAACACAGCAGATCACAAGCTAATGATGAATAAAATTATGTAACAAATAACTTGGAGAGGAGTCCCCTAGTTTCACTGGACAACCCAACTTCTGTTTCTAAGAACTTTGGGGGAAAGCATATTTCTCATCGGGGATATTTTTCGTTTAAAATGCTCTTTTTCACGTCAAGAAATTAACATTTTCCTTTTTGTGTTTTGGCAATGACTGTGAATTAAAGCCAGGTTAATTTTTTTTTTCCTTCTAAATTGTTAGGGGCCACAGACCAGAGGAAGATGGAGCACTACTCTTACAGTGTGATTTTGATCATAGCCTTTTCCAGAGCACTTGAACTGGGATTAGTTGCTGGATTGGGCACCCTTAAACTTGCCCATCCATCACAGAGAGAGCTGGCCTTCAGACCTTTGGCCCCCAAGAGGAGCCTGCAATTCATCACCAGCCTTCCCAGTTTGTAGCATCCATGGGAATCCAAAAGAGTAAGGAGCTGAACAGAACCTGCTGTTTGAATGGGGGAACCTGCATGCAGGGGTCCTTTTGTGCCTGCCCTCCCTCTTTCTATGGATGCAACTGTGAGCATGACTCTCACAAAGAGAACTGTGGGTCTGTGCCCCATGCCAGAAAGTGTTCCATGTGTAAATGCTGGCATGGCCAGCTTTGTTGCTTCCCTCAGTCATTTCTACCTGGTTGTGATGGCCATGTGATGGATGAGCACCTCACAGCTTCCAGGACTCCAGAATTAACATTGTCTGCATGTGCTCTTATGCTACCTGGCATCTGCCTTTCTATACAAAGTTATTATTAACCCACATTTGTTTTCAACATTTGTCATGCAGATTTCATGACCTGTAAAGGCTGTCTCTCTAATGTCCCAACTGAGAGATGATAATTTGTTAGTTGCCTTGAAATAGTGAATAGATTTCCCTGTGGTCCCTAAAAAAATTTCCTTAAAGCACCAATTACTTTCCTCTGCCCTGCCCTCTCCAAAAAACTAATTAAAAAAAAAAAAAGAGCAAGCCATATCTTGTGCCCAACTCCTGTGTTTCTGATGCATGTAACTGCCAAGGGCTTACAAATAATTTTCTTTAAACAGTTGAATTCTATATTCAGATTATTAAAGGTTGCTCTCAATGTGGAACTGAGCATAAAGCTTTGAATAGACTTGATTGACATCTGTTAAGATAGTATCTTGGAAAGGAAGGACCTGTAAGGGGAGCAGAGGATAAGGGAGGGGGCAGATATCCATGGTGAGAGACAGGGTGCTAGAGTGATGGAGGTGTACCTGTATCCTGGGTAACTAAGTAGAAAAGTGGGAGCAAATGGGACAGATTTGAGAAAATAAAATTAATGTCATGGTTGATCTGGTGGCCACAGAGAAGCAAGTTAAAAGGCTAAGTTGAAGGGCAAGCTTCTATCATCTATAAGAAGCTGTATGAGACAAAGGCACTTGTTTTCCGAAGGATTTGTAAAAAGAATAAAGTCTCCTTTAAAAAAAACTATCTAAATTCCTCAGATATATAAAGATTGCTTAATACATTATGATTTCTCTATTCTATGCAATTATATCAATGGTGGTAAAAGAAAATGTTCACAGTATGTTTAGTTGTAAGCCAGTGATAAAACCATGTATTGTAAAGCCAATTTAAAAAATATGTATCTGTTCTCTCCAGTAAAAATGGGAAGTACGTTGAAAAAAAAATTAATAACTTGGGAAAGCAGACTGAAATATGCCAGAAGCACAGACCAAATGTAACTGCAAAATAGTGTTCAGTTCAGCTCAGTTCAGTCGCTCAGCCATGTCCAACTCTTTGCGACCCCATGAACTGCAAAACACCAGGCCTCCCTGGCCATCACCAACTCCCGGAGTTTACCCAAACCCATGTCCATCCAGTCGGTGATGTCATCCAACCATCTCATCCTCTGTTGTCCGCTTCTTCTCCTGCTCTCAATCTTTCCCATTATCAGGGTCTTCTCAAATGAGTCAGCTCTTCACATCAGATGGCCAAAGTATTGGAGTTTTAGCTTCAACATCAGTCCTTCCAATGAACACCCAGGACGGATCTCCTTTAAGATGGACTGGTTGGACTCCTTAGGAGACTCCTTTAGGATATCCTTGCAGTCCAAGGGACTCTCAAGAGTCTTCTCCAACACCAGAGTTCAAAAGCATTAACTTTTCAGCTCTCAGCTTTCTTTATAGAAAACTCTCACATCCATACCTGACCACTGGAAAAACCATAGCCTTGACTAGACGGACCTTTGTTGGCAAAGTAATGTCTCTGTTTTTGAATATGCTGTCTAGGTTGGTCATAACTTTCCTTCCAAAGAGCAAGTCTCTTTTAATTTCATGGCTGCAATCAACATCTGCAGTGATTTTGGAGCCCAGAAAAATAAAGTCAGCCACTGTTTCCTCATCTATTTGCCACGAAGTGATGGGACCAGATGCCATGATTTAGTTTTCTGAATGTTGAGCTTTAAGCCAACTTTTCACTCTCCTCTTTCACTTTCATCAAGAGGTTCTTTAGTTCTTCTTCACTTTCTGCCATAAGGGTGGTGTCACCTACATATCTGAGGTTATTGATATTTCTCCTGGCAATCTTGATTCCAGCTTGTGCTTCTTCCAGCCCAGCATTTCTCATGATGTACTCTGCCTAGATGTTAAATAAGCAGGGTGACAATATACAGCCTTGACGTACTCCTTTTCCTATTTGGAACCAATCTGTTGTTCCATGTCCAGTTCTAACTGCTGCTTCCTGACCTGCATATAGGTTTGTCAAGAGGCAGGTCAGGTGGTCTGGTATTCCCATCTCTTACAGAATTTTCCACAGTTTATTGTGGAAATAGTGTAGAAAAGATTAATTTCATTGGTGCAGACTCCAGGAGTTTTATACAGATATCTAAAAATAAATACTCTTTATTTAGCATCCACCATAATATGTATGGATGTGAGAGTTGGACTATGAAGAAGGCTGAGCGCAGAAGAATTGATGCTTTTCAACTGTAGTTTTGGAAAAGACTCTTGAGAGTCCCTTGGACTACAAGGAGATCCAAACAGTCCATTCTGAAGGAGATCAGCCCTGGGATTTCTTTGGAAGGAATGAGGCTAAAGCCTCATGAGGAATGAAACTCTAGCACTTTGGCCACCTCATGCGAAGAGTTGACCCATTGGAAAAGACTCTGATGCTGGGAGGCATTCAGGGCAGGAGGAGAAGGGGACGACAGAGGATAAGATGGCTGGATGGCATCACTGACTCAATGGACGAGAGTCTGAGTGCAATCGGGGAGTTGGTGATGGACAGGGAGGCCTGGCGTGCTGCGATTCATGGGGTCACAAAGAGTCATACACGACTGAGTGACTAAACTGAACTGAACTGATAGTCCAGAATTATGATGCTACCTCTTTTAGTAAGTGGAAACAATGCGGTTTGTCTTGTATTTGTTTAGTCACTAAGTCATATCTGACTCTTTGCAACCCAGTGGTCTATAGCCCATCAGATTCCTCTGTCCATGGTATTTTCCAGTCAAGAATACTGGAGTGTGTTGCCATTGTTTTCTCCACGGGATCTTCCCAACCCAGGGAGTGAACCTGTGTCTCATACATTGATGGCAGATTCTTCACCACTGAGCTACCAGGAAAGCTCAAAGGTGTAGTTGCAAACTCTTAAAACTTAAAGCATTCCTTTTTATGCTTTACACACACACACACACACGAAAGTGAAAGTGTTAGTCATTCAGCAGTGTCCAGCTCTTTGTGATGCCAAGGACTGAAGCTCACCAAGCTCCTCTGTCCAAGGGATTTGCCAGGCAAGAATACCTGACTGGGTTACCATGCCCTATCCAAAGGACCTTCCTGATCCAGGGATTGAACCCATGACCTCTTGAATTGCAGGCAGATTCTTTACCACCTGAGCCACCATAGAATCTGCCTGCAATGCAAGAGGCCACAGGTTCAATCCCTGGATCAGGAAGATCCCTTAGATAGAGCATGGCAACCCACTCATGTATTCTTGCCTGGAAAATCCCTTTGACAGAGGAGTCTGGTGGGCTTCACTCCTTGGCATCACAAAGAGTTGGACACTACTGAGTGACTAATGTATTATTCACACATATATATGCGCACATATATCATTGTGTTCAGTCACTAGGTCGCTCTGACTCTTTGTGACTTTATAATGTACCACTCCAGGCTTCCCTGTCCTACACTATTTCCTAGAATTTGTTCAAGTCCATGTCCATTGAGTCAGTGACAATATATAACCATCTCATCTTCTGCCACCCACTTCTCCTGCCTTAAATCTTTCCCAGCATCAGGATCTTTTCCAGAGAGTCAGCTCTACTCACCAGGTGGCCAACATATAGGAGCTTCACCTTTAGCATTAGTCCTTCCAGTGAATATTCAGGGTTGATTTCCTATAGGGCTGACTGGTTTGATCTCCTTGCAGTCCAAAGGACTCTCAAGCATCCCCTCCAGCACCACAATTTGAAAGCATCAATACTTTGACACTCAGCCTTTTTTATGGTCCAAATCTGACATCTGTACACAACTACTGAAAAAAAAAAAAAAAGATAGCTTTGACTATCTGGACCTTTGTCAGCAAACTAATATCTTTGCTTTTTAATATGCTGTCAAGTTTTGTCATAGCTTTCCTTCCAAGAAGCAAGTGTCTTTTAATTTCATGGCTGCACAGTTATTTTGGAGCCCAAGAAAAGAAAACCTGTTACTGCTTCCACTTCCACTTCATGGATCACAGCCTTGTCATGGCAAAGGTGTTCATGTAACTCAAAGATGCTATGAGTCATGCCATGCTGGGCCACCCAAGATGGCTGGATCATAGTGGAGAGTTCTGTCAAAACATGGCCCACAGGAAGAGGGAATGGCAAACAACTTCCGTATTCTTGCCACAAGAAATCCATGAGTAGTATGAAAATTGAAAAGGATATGACACTGAAAGACGATTCCTTCAGGTTAGAAGGACATAATTCTGGGGAAGAAGAGAGGACAATTACTAATAGCTCTAGGAAGAATGAAGTGGCTGAGACAAAGTGTTAACACTCAACTGTGGATGTAGCTAGTTGTGAAAATAGTGTCCAGTGCTGTAAAGAACAATATTGGACCATAGGAACCTGGTCTATGAATCAAGCTAAATTGGACATACTTAAGCAGGAAATGGCAAGCGTGAACATAAACATCTCAGAAATCAGTGAAATAAAATGGATAGAAGTAGGAGAATTTAATTCAGATGACCATACCTGTGGGCAAGATTCCCTTAGAAGAAATGGAGTAGCCCTCATAGTCAACAAAAGACTTTGAAATGCAATACTTGAGTGCAATCTCAAAAATTATACAATGATCTCAGATTATTTCCAAGACAAAGCATTCACTATCACAGTAATCCAAGTCTCTGTCATAACCACTGATGCTGAAGAAGATGAAATTGACCAGTTATAAGATGACCTTCTAGAACTAACACACACAAACAAAAAAAAAGTCCTTTCCATCATGGGGGTTAGAAACAAAAAGTAGGAAATCAAAAAATGCCTGGTGTTACAGGCAAATTTGGCCTTGGAGTACAAAATAAAGAAGGTAAAAGGCTAAAAGAATTTTGCCAAGAGAACACACTGGTCATAGAAAACATCTGTTTCTAACAACACAAGAGACTATTCTACCCATGGACATCACCAAATGGTCAATACCGAAATCAGATTAATTATATTCTTTGCAGCTGAATATAGAGAAGTTCTTTGGAAGGAACGATGCTAAAGATGAAACTCCAATACTTTGGCCATCTCATGCAAAGAGTTGACTCATTGGAAAAGACTCTGATGCTGGGAGGGATTGGGGGCAGGAGGAGAAGGGGACGACAGAGGATGAGATGGCTGGATGGCATCACTGACTCGATGGACGTGAGTCTGAGTGAACTTCGGGTGTTGGTGATGGACAGGGAGGCCTGGCATGCTGCAATTCATGGGGTCACAAAGAGTTGGACACAACTGAGTGACTGAACTGAACTGAATTGATAGAGAAGTTCTACACCATTAGCAAAAATAAGACCAGGAGCTGATTGTGGCTCAAATCACCAACTCCTCACTTCAAAATGCAGGCTTAAATTGAAGAAAGTAGGGAACACCACCAGGCCATTCTTGTATGACCTGAATCAAATCCCTTATGATTATACAGTGGAGGTGATGAATTGCTTCAAGGGACTAGATCTGATAAACAGAGTACCTGAAGAACTATGGACAGAAGCTAGTAACATGCTACAGAGGGCACTGACCCAAATCATCCTAAAGAAAAAGTAATGCAAGAAGGCAAAGTAGTTGTCTGAGGAGGCTTTGCAAAGAGCTGAGGAAACAAGAAAGGTACCAAGAAAGGAAGAAAGGGAAAGATAAACGCAGTTGAATTCAGAGTTCCAGAGAATAGCAAGGAGAGACAAGAAAGCCTTCTAAAGTGAGCAACGCAAAGAAATAGAGGAAAACAATAGAATGGGAAAGACTAGAGATATTTTCAAGAAACTTGGAGATATTAAGGGAATGTTTCATGTAAATATGGGCAAGATAAAGAATAGAAGCAGCAAGGACCTAACAGAGGCAGAAAAAATTAAGAAGAGGTGGCAAAATACACAGAAGAACTGTACACAAAAGATTTTAATGACCCAGATAACCACAATGGTATGGCCAATCACTTAGAGCCAGACATCTTGGAGTGTGAAGTCAAGTGGGCCTTAGGAAGCATTACTATGAACAAAGCTAGTGGAGATGATGGGATTCCAGTTGAGCTATTTCAAATCCTAAAAGATTATACTGTTAATGTACTATGCCCAATATGCCAGCAAATTTGGGAAACTCAGCAGTGATCCCAGGACTGGAAAAGGTCAGTTTTCATTCCCATCTCAAAGAAAGACAGAGTCACAGAATGTTCAAACTATTGGACAATTGTGCTCTTTCCCATGCTAGTAAATTTATATGCAAAATCCTTCAAGTTAAGCTTTAGCAGTACCTCTACTGAGAGCCTCAAGATGTATAAGCTGGGTATAGAAAAAGTAGAAGAACCAGAGATCAAATTGTCAACATCCATTGGATCATAGAGAAAGCAAGTTAATTTCAGGAAAACATCTACTTCTGCTTCATTGACTACTAGAAAGTCTTTGACCGTATGAATCACAACGAGCTGTGGGAAATTTTTGAAGAGATGGGAATACAAGACCATCTTATCTATCGCCTCAAAAACTTATATGTGGGTCAGAAGCAACAGTTAGAATGTTACATGGAACTTACTGGTTCAAAACTGGGAAATGAGTATGACAAGGCTATATACTGTCACACAGTTTATTTAACTTATATGCAGTGTACATCATGTAAGATGCTTGGCTTGATGAGTTGAAAGCTGTAATCAAGGTTTCTGGGGGAAATATAAAAAATCTCAGATATGCAGATGATACCGTTCTAATGGCTGAAAGAGATGAGGAACTTAAGAGCCTCTTTATGAGAGTGAAATAGAAGAGTGAAAAAGCTGGCTTATAATTCAAAATTAAAATAATTAGATCATGGCATCACTTCATGTCAAATAGAAGGGTAAAACAATAGAAGCAATGCAAATATATATGTACACTATGTATGCTCTTATTGTTTTTTTTTTTCTGTGAGTATGTAGAGATGAGGAATACAATGATAATGTTACTTGATTCCACAAACTTGAATCATGCCAAGGACTTATATGTTCACTATCAGGGTAAAAGCTAGCACAATGAAAAAGACAAAAATAATGTCTTTTAGTATCATTATGAAAATTGTTGTCATTGCAGTCTCATGGAATTTTCTCTGAGCTGCCTAGAAGTCTGTAGACACACTTTAAAAGCTATTTGTCTGTGTGACCATTTTATGTTACATTCTTTGATAATAATCTTAGAGAAGAAATCTTAACCTTAACCAAGTGCTGAGGAAGCTTGTACTGTTTCCAGAAAGGAGACAGTGTAATAGATGATATATGGACAGAAAAAATCTAGGTTTGTATTCTTGCCAAGGAACTTAGTAGATCTATGACTTTAGGTAAAGTATTAAATCTTATTTGTTGCTTTTCCCTCATCACTAAGACAAATTTTAAGGGATTATATGAGACTAAAATGAGACTACAAACAAATGCACTCATTGGCACACAGTATCTGGCATATAGAAAATGCCTGATAGATTGTGCTTTCTATTATTTTGTTGTTGTCAAAAAGGCAAGTCATTAATGGTATTGTGTAAGTCTTGATCCTTCTATCCCACATTTAGTTAGATTAATTATAGATGAATGTAGCTTTCATTAAAAGCTACATTTTAACTTATGGGCCATGGTGGATGATTTATTCTAAAGATAATATTACTAGAGAACTAATGCAGGTAGAATTTGTATCATTCGACTGTTTTGAAAATAAGAATAGTACGGCATTTCATCACTGTTCATCCTTGTCTTCCATCATCATTTCAATAATTGACTTTCATGCGTGAGTCATTATAACTTAAGTCAGAATAAAATCCCACAGGAGTTGGTAGAACTAATTAGCAAATCTGTGACACAACAAAAGAATAATGGAAGAGAAAGGCACTTTTTTATTTTAGGAAAACTCAACATATAAAAATGATTCAACTGCTATAAGAATTCAAGGAAAATTGAATTTTTATCTTTGTCCTACATAAGAATCTAAAGTGTGAAAATGAGAATAGTACAGATATATCAAGATCAGGCTTTCTTTGGTGTAAGGCCTATTTCAGTTGCTATTAGTATTAAAAGAAGTTTGTAGAAAAGATAGAGAATATTTGAAGCTATTGTGAAAAGGTCATTAACTTTAGAGTCAGAAAGACTGGATTTATATTCTAGTTCTGTTATTTGATATAAGTACAAGTCTGGATATTTCTTTCATCCCCCTGAACCCTGATTTTCTCAACTGTTAAGGAAGTATAAAATAATTACCTCATGGTGGTTCTGAAAAATTAAATGAGATAAATTCTATAAAGTGGGTCCATGTGATTTCACTTATATGTGGAAATTTAAAAACGAAACAAAGGAACAAACAAAGCAAAACAGAAACAGATTCGTAGATATAGAGGACAAACTGGTGGTTGCCAGAAGCAAGAGGGGGAAATGAAGGTAGGGAGAGATGGATGGGGTTAAGAGGTACACATTTTCAATTATAAAATAAATAAGCCACTGGGACTTATTTAAAGAATATAATTAATAATGTTGTAATAACTTTGGTGATGGACAGAGAGGCCTGGCATGCTGCAGTTCATGGGGTCGCAAAGAGCCGGACACAACTGAACGACTGAACTGAAATGAACTGAACTGAACTGAATTTTGGTGACAGATTGTAACTAGACTTATATGGGGGTCATTTCATAATGTATAAAAAATTAAATGATTATGCTATATATCTGAAACAAATAGAATATTATAATTCAATTATACTGCAAAATAGGAGGAATAAAAGAAATCACCCCTCTTCCTAAAAATGAATAGAGTGGATAACAATCCTCACATGGAATGTGTGTTCACTAAATAGTAATTTAATGTTGCTAGTTATTATAAAATTATTGAAGTGATATATAAGCTAAAATTTCCCTAGTTTTTATCCTCTCACAAAGTTAGCCATGAAATACAAGGTTTTCAACATTATTTCAAAAGGATTAATTGATTTGGTCAACTCAACTAGCATGTATTTCAAATAAGGATTTTGGCAAAAGATGATAAAAACAATTGTTTGCTTTTCTATAGATTTATAGAAGTGTAAAACTAAGTTATGGAGAAGGAAATGGCAACCCACTCCAGTGTTCTTGCCTAGAGAATCCCAGGGACTGGGAACCTGGTGGGCTGCCATCTATGGGGTCACACAGAGTCGGACATGACTGAAGTGAGTTAGCAGCAGCAGCAGCAGCAGCAAAACTAAGTTATTATTAAGGTGATTTTAATTTAAAAAAAAAACATTTAACAATTTTAGCCTTATCTTTGAACCTTATTAGTGTTACTCAAAGCATCAAGAAAATAACACCAAATTTGATATTTCAGCCTGCTTCCTTCCTAGTGTAACTTGGACTTAACTTGGTCTTCAATACTTAACTTGGTCTTCAATATCATATGTTCCATAATTTTCTTTATCATTCTTACGACAGTATTATTTACCTATATAATTATTACTTTTTCTTCCCTGTTAAAATGTAAATTCCTTAAGAAAGGAGGTCTTGGTTCTTTTGTTTGGAAGGGCTTAAGCATTTTGAGTGAAATACATGAAAAAAAAAATTATGGACCTGCTTAATGTCAATCCAGGCAGTTATTTAAAAATATATATAATAAACTGAGCAGTTAATCAATAAGGCTATTTCTTATCATACTGGAGGCTGGAATTTTGAGATCAGAGCCAACTTAATTAGGTTTTTATTGCAGGTTCTCTTCCTGGATTGCAGATGCTTATTTTCTCCTTATATCCTTACAAGGTGAACAGAGAGCACTCTCATAAAGACACCAAATACATTTTTGAGGGCTCCACACATTTGATCAAATCAACGGCCAAATGTTCCATTTCCTAAAACCATTGTATGTGGAATTGCAATTCCAACATATGAATTTGCAGTGTAAGGACACAAACATTTGGTCTAAAACAAAGCCTATTTCATTTTAAATTAATAAAAGTGTTTATTCATTGTGATAAGAAGAATACTATTCCAAAGATAAAATAAATAAAATATATGTCCACCAATAATAATAATAAATATAATTTATTGGCCACTTTATACTTAGCAACATTATTGAACACATATACTCTGTACTAGGCACTCCGCATAACAGATAATGAATTAACTGACAGAGAGGTTATATCAAGTAAATATAACAAAAGCACTTGTAAAGCTTTACTTTTTATTTATTTAGAATAGCAGAAATATCGATCATTCCAAATTCTCAGTGGCTATCTTGGTGAGAGGGGTTGGGGCACACCATGGAGAGACCACATATTTTGATAAATAAACTTTCTACAGATATATATTGTATTTGAAAATATCCCTTTGTAACCTAAAACCACTTTTATATATATGAAGCAAATATTTTGGAAGAGTATCCAGGTGAGAAATATTGAAGCTAAATCTGCAGTAAGTATATATCACTGCAGGTATCATTCACACTATAATCGGGACTTAATCTAATGTTGTCTGCTAGATTTTATCTCTATCCACCCTCAGGGTGACATTATTTGCCTTGAGGCACAGTGCTATGTGTCTGTATTACTGACACATATTTATTTGCAATGTGCTAAAAAGTTTTTGACCTCATTGCAGTCACTCACTCATTCTACAAATACGTATTAAACATAACAGCATCCTTGATTTTTAGGAACTTGGATCCTAATGGGTAGACTCCTATAAACAATGACATAGACATAAGATAGTTACGATAATAGGAAGTTAAACACAAGAGCAAAGACTTCAAACTCTACTGGGAAAATAAGCAGCACTTTCAGAAGATGTGTATTCAAGGTAAAGATCTGTGACAATAATAAGATTTTCAAATACTAGTCAGGAAAGAGCATTTCAAACAGAGGAGACACTATATAAATAGGCATACAAATATACGCAAATACATCCTGTCAAAAGTTAGTTTTGTCTGGTGTGGAAACATAGGAGATTAATCTGGACAGTGAGGTAAGGGTCAGAATATGAAGAATATTGCATGTCATGTAAAGGGAATTACGATTAGAAGTGTTTCAACACACTATTTTGCTTCCTGGATAATTCCTAAGTACAAGAAAACTTGACAAGAGTATATAACTAAGTCACTCATTTGTAATAATATTTTTAAAGTGTTCCATTAGAGTTCAGTCATTTTAAGCCAAGTTTAGATTTAATTAATTTATTTTGAGAAATGAATCTCTACTAATTAGCTTTGGCCCTCAGGCTTATGGCAAATTGTCAATATGGATTTTGATGTGGAAGGCTAGGGACACCTTATTGTACTATCCTATGGGAAATCTTGTCTTAAATGCTGACTTGCAGAAAAGTTACCAGAAGTATCTGCCAGTCTTTGGTAGGCAATTAGAAGAAGGAAGCTGTGATAAAACAAGCTAATTTTATTTCAAGTTAACTATTTAAAACTCCAGGTGTTTTTCTATGAGCAGAAATCTCAAAATATTCTTAAACCATACAGGAAGTATTTGAGTAAATTGTGAGTATACTAAAGCAGTTTAAAATATGGCCTTAAGTTTTTGAAAATATTGTATAACAAAGAAGAAAATTTACCCTGAAAACTATTTATAGTTATAAAATAAGTGAGACAGAACTGGTAAAACATGGATAGGTATTAACTATGTCCTTTGCATTGAAAGTGGTTTATAAAATTCCAAAATGGATACTTACTTGTCAACAAAACTAAAATGCAGTTGTCAGGAAATACCTTCCTTTTGTTTTCTGATGCAACCAGGTGTTCTTCATTATCTCCAGATGTAAACTTCGACCAAGTCATCCCTGAATACTCACCATCTGACTTCCAAAAAAGCAACTGATATGTAAGAATCCCTGGCCTTAGTTACAGGTCTTTTATTCTCACTGATGTCTTCTACATACTCCCGCAATTCATGATAATTGGATTCCGAAGTCTTTACATGAATTTTGACAGCCTTACTAGATTTCTTCTTGGTTTATGTCTATCAAGTTTTTGAATCACTATATTGAGTTGATGTTTGCTAGTTAATTACTCTGAATTGCTCATACTTTCCTAACAAGACTTTATCTATAATTATCTGTAATTGCTATTTTTTCTAGTAGGGGTGCTTCCTGAGTTCAGAGACTATCCCAATGACAATAAGCAATTTACATGCAAGGTAACAGACTCCTTTGTGTTTTTTTTATTTTTTTTTTTTAATTTTCAGATTAAGTGCAATTTTGAAGAGAGGTGAGCTTGGAATTATATTTAAATATAATATATATAATATTTAAATATAATATTCCCAAGGGTAAGAATCCCTTAGAACAAATGGAGTAACCATCATAGTCAACAAAGGAGTCTGAAATGTAGTACTTGGATGGAATCTCAAAAATGACAGAATGATCTCTGTTCATTTCCAAGACAACTCAATATCACAGTAATCCAAGTCTATGTCCTGAGCAGTAATGCTGAAGAAGCTGAAGTTGAATGGTTCTATGAAGACCTAGAACTAACAACCAAAAAAGATGTGCTTTACATCATAGGGGACTGGAATGAAAAAGTAGGAAGTTAAGAGATACATGGAGTAACAGGCAAAATTCCCCTTGGAGTACAAAATGAAGCAGGGCAAAGGTTAACAGAATTTTGCCAAGAGAATGCACTGCTTATAGCAACCATCTTCTTCCAACAAAATAAGAGAAGACTCTACACATGGACATCACCAGATGGTCAGTACCAAAATCAGATGATTATATTCTTTGCAGTCAAAGATGGAGAAGCTCTATGCAGTCAACAAAAACAAGACTGGGAGCTGACTGTGGCTCAGATCATGAACACCTTATTGCCAAATTCAGACTTAAATTGAACAAAATGGGGAAAACCACTAGACAATTCAGGTATGACTTAAATAAAATAACTTATGATTGTACAGTGGAAATGACAAATAGATTCAAGAGATTAGATCTGACAGACAGAGTGCCTTAAGAACTATGGATGGAGGTTCACGTCATTGCACAAGAGGCAGTGATCAAGATCATCCCCAAGAAAAAGAAATGAAAAAAGGCAAAATGGTTGTCTGAAGAAGCCTTACAAACAGCTGAGAAAAGAGAAGCTACAGGCAAAGGAGAAAAGGGAATACACCCATTTAAATACATAGTTTCAAAGAATAGCAAGGAGAGATAAGAAAGTCTTTCTCAGTGATCAATGTAAACAAATAGAGGAAACAATAGAATAGGAAAGACTAGAGATCTCTTCAAGAAAATTAGAAAATATCAAGGGAATATTTCATGTAAAGATGAATACAATAAAGGAAAAAAATGGTATGGACCCAACAGAAGCAGAAGATATTAAGAAGAGATGGCAAGAATACGCAGAAGAAGTATACAAAAAAAATCTTCATGACCCAGATAACCATGATGGTGTGATCACTCATCCAGAGCCAGACATCCTGGAAAGCTAAGTCAGAGTGGGCTTTAGGAAGCATCACTTCGAAAAAAGTTCATGGAGACGATGGAATTCCAGTTGAGCTATTTCAAATCTTACAGGACAATGCTGTGAAAGTGTGGCAGTCAATATGTCAGTAATTTTGGAAAACTTAGCAGTGGCCACAGGACTGGAAAAGATAAGTTTTCATTCCAATCCCAAAGAAAGGCAGTGCCAACAAATGTTCAAGCTACCACACAATTACACTCTTCTCACATGCTAGGAAAGTAATGCTCAAAATTCTCCAAGCCAGTCTTCAACAGTACATGAATCTTGAACTTCCAGATGTTCAAACTAGATTTAAAAAGACAGAGGAAGCAGAGATTAAATTGCAAACACCCATTGGATCACTGAGAAAGCAAGAGAGTTCCAGAAAAAAAAAAATCTATTTCTGCTTTATTGACTATGCAAAAGCATTTGACTGTGTGAATCACAACAAACTGTGGAAAATTCTTCAAGAGATGGGAATAACATGTTGATCACCTGACCTCCCTCCAGAGAAATCTGTATGCAGGTCACAAAGCAACAGTTAGAACTGGACATGGAACAGACTGGTTCCAAATGGGGAAGAAGTACGTGAAGGCTGTATTTTGTCACTCTGCTTGTTTAACTTACATGTTGAGAACATCATGTGAAATGCTAGGCTGACGAAGCACAAGCTGGAATCAAGATTTCTGGGAGAAATATCAGTAACCTCAGATATGTAGATGACACCACCCTTATGGCAGAAAGTGAAAAACTAAAAAGCCTCTTGATGAAAGTGAAAGAGGAGAGTGAAAAAGTTAGCTTAAAGCTCAACATTCAGAAAATGGAGATCATGGCATCAGATCCCATCACTTTATGGGAAATAGATGGGGAAACAGTGGAAACAGTGACAGATTGAATTTTTGGGGCCCCCAAAATCACTCCAGATAGTGAATGCAGCCATGAAATTAGGGATGCTTGCTCCTTGCAAGAAAAGCTATTTCCAACCTAGACAAAATATTAGAACGTATAGACATCATTTTGTCAACAGAGGTCTGTCTAGTCAAAGCTATGGTGTTTCCAGTAGTCATGTACGGATGTGAGAGTTGGACTAAAAAGAAAGCTGAGCACCAAAGAATTGATGCTTTTGAATTGTGGAGTTGGAGAAGACTCTTGAGAACCACTTGGACTACAAGGAGATCAAAACAGTACATCCTAAAGGAAATCAGTAATGAATATTCATTGGAAGGACTGATGCTAAAGCTGAAACTCCAATACTTTGGCCACCTCATTTGACAAACTGATTCATTGGAAAAGACCCTGATGCTGGGAAAAATTTAAGGCTGGAGGAGAAGGGAATGACAGAGCATGAGATGGTTCGATATCATCACTGACTCAATGGACATGAGTTTAAGTAAGTTCTGGGAGTTGTTGCTGGACAGGGAATCCTGGCAAGCTGCAGTCCCTGGGGTCGCAAAGAGTCAGACATGACTGAACTACTCAACTAAACAGATCTTTCAGAGCTTACTTGACCTTCAGAAAGTGAATAACCTAAGTCCATGCTCCTGTAGAAATCTAATTCCACCTAATAGCAAAAGACAAAAACTGAGAAACATTTGTTTAATTCACAGTCCAGAGGCAAAAACTCCCTAATAGCCTGACAAGCCAGTCATAGGATGCCTTTACCCAACACATCATATCAAACTACTAAAACAAGAAAACATAAACCAATCAAAATATAAGACATGCCTAAAATAAAAAAGTCCCCTTTCAAACCAAAAATTTTGGAAGAGAGAATAAACATCAGTGTTGCCTTAGATAGGGCAGGGAAGTTGAGATTATTGACTGGAAATTTGAAACAACTATTATTAATAGTTTCTCCATTATAATTCAGATGGATAAAATAACATACAAGAATAAATGGGCAATTCAAAAAGATAGATGGATATCATAAGACATAACCAAAAAATAATGCTAGAGATTAAAAAAAAAAAACACTGAAAGAGAAATGAAGAATGTCTTTGATGGACACATCACTAGTCTTGATTGGCTGAATAAAGAATCTGAGCCTTAGGATATAACAATAGAAGCATCAAAAAAAAAAAAACACTGAAAGAGAAATGAAGAATGTCTTTGATGGACACATCACTAGTCTTGATTGGCTGAATAAAGAATCTGAGCCTTAGGATATAACAATAGAAGCATCAAATATTAAAATGCAAGGAAAAGAAAAGCTGTAATAAGACAAACAGTATATCCAAAGACCAGGAGATAACTTCAAAGATGTAATATATGTGTAATAATAATACCAGAAGAAGAAAGAGAAACAGGAGAAATAAGAATTGCCTATAATTTACCCAAATAAATGACATACACAGAATGCAGCAAACTTAGAGAAGACCAAACAGGATAAATCTGCAAACATTAGCACAAGGCATATCATTTTCAAACAGTAGAAAATCAAAGTGTAAAATCCAAAAATAAACCAGGGTGGTGGGGCCTGGGGGGATTCTTTACCTAAAAGAGAAACAAAAAAGGAATTATGTTTAACCTCTGCTAAGAAACAGTGCAAGCAAAACAATAAAGTGAACTATTTATAGTGCAGAGAGAGAAAGAGAAAAAAAAAAAAAAAAGAAAGAAGCAAAACTCTGTCCCTGCAAAATTATCCTTCAAAAGTGAAAGAGAAGTACTTTCTTTTCTTTTTTAATATAAATTTAATTGGAAGTTAATTACTTCACGATATTGTATTGGTTTTGCCATACATCAACATGACTCTGCAACAGGTATACATGTGTTCCCCATCCTGAAAACTCCTTCCTCCTCCCTCCCCATACCATCCCTCTGGGTGGTCCCAGTGCACCAGCGTCAAGCACCCTGTATAATTCCTTGAACTTGGACTGGTGATTCACTTCTTATATGATATTATATATGTTTCAATGTCATTCTCCCAAATCATCCCACCCTCTCCCTCTCCCTCAGAGCCCAAAAGACAGTTCTGTAAATCTGTGTCTTTTTTACTGTCTCACATACAGGGTTATCGTTACCATCTTTCTAAATTCCATATATATGCGTTAGTATACTGTATTGGTGTTTTTCTTTCTGGCTTACTTCACTCTGTATAATCGGCTCCAGTTTCATCCACCTCATTAGAACTGATTCAAATGTATTCTTTTTAATGGCTGAGTAATACTCCATTGTGTATATGTACCACTGCTTTCTTATCCATTCATCTGCTAATGGACATCTAGGTTGCTTCCATGTCCGGGCTATTATAAACAGTGCTGCAATGAACATTGGGGTACATGTGTCTCTTTCAATTCTGGTTTCCTCAGTGTGTATGCCCAGCAGAGGGATTGCTGGGTCATAAGGAAGTTCTATTTCCAGTTTTTTAAGGAATCTCCACACTGTTCTCCATAGTGGCTGTACTAGTTTGCATTCCCACCAACAGTGTAAGAGGGTTCCCTTTTCTCCACACCCTCTCCAGCATTTATTGCTTGCAGACTTTTGGATCACAGCCATTCTGACTGGCGTGAAATGGTATCTCATTGTGGTCTTGATTTGCATTTCTCTGATAATGAGTGATGTTGAGCATCTTTGCATGTGTTTGTTAGCCATCTGTATGTCTTCTTTGGAGAAATGTCTATTTAGTTCTTTGGCCTATTTTTTGATTGGGTCATTTATTGTCCTGGAATTGAGCTGTAGGAGTTGCTTGTATATTTTTGAGATTAGTTCTTTGTCTGTTGCTTCATTTGCTATTATTTTCTCCCGTTCTGAAGGTTGTCTTTTCACCTTGCTTATAGTTTCCTTTGTTGTGCAGAAGCTTTTAGGTTTAATTAGGTCCCATTTGTTTATTTTTGCTTTTATTTCCAATATTCTAGGAGGTGGGTCATAGAGGACCCTGCTGTGATTTATGTCAGAGAGTGTTTTGCCTATGTCCTCTATATATGTTGTCTACAAGAGACCCACCTCAAAACAGGGGACACATAACAGACTGAAAATGAAGGGCTGGAAAAAGATACCATGCAAATAGAGACCAAACAAAAGCAGGAGTAGCAATACTCATATCAGATAAAATAAACCTTAAAACAAAGGCTGTTAAAAGAGACAAAGGACACTGCATAATGATCAAAGGATCAATCCAAGAAGATATAACAATTATAAATATATATGCACCCAACATAGGAGTGCCACAATATGTAAGACAAATGCTAACAAGTATGAAAGGGGAAATTAACAATAACACAATAATAGTAGGAGACTTTAATACCCCACTCACACCTATGGATAGATCAACTAAAGAGAAATTTAAGAAGGAAATACAAACTTGAAATGATACAATAGACCAGTTAGACCTAATTAATATCTATAGGACATTTCACCCCCCAAAAATGAATTTCATCTTTTTCTCAAGTGCACACAGAACCTTATGCAAGATAAATTACATCCTGGGCCATAAATCTAGCCTTGGTAAATTCAAAAAAAAAAAAAAAAAAGAAAGAAAGAAAGAAATCATTCTAAGCATCTTTTCTGATGACAATGTAGTAAGATTAGATCTCAATTACAAGAGAAAAACTATTAAAAATTCGAACATATGGAGGCTGAATAACTGCTGAATAACTAACAAATCACAGAAGAAATGAAAAAAGAAATCAAAATATGCATAGAAACTAATGAAAAGGAAAACACAACAACCCAAATCCTGTGGGACACTATAAAAGCAGTGCTAAGAGGAAAGTTTGTAGCAATACAGGCATACCTCAAGAAACAAGAAAAAAGTCACATAAATAACCTAACCCTACACATAAAGCAAGGAGATCCAACCAGTCCATTCTGAAGGAGATCAGTCCTGGGATTGCTTTGGAAGGAATGATGCTAAAGCTGAAACTCCAGTTCTTTGGCCACCTCATGTGAAGAGTTGACTCATTGGAAAAGACTGATGCTGGGAGAGATTGGGGGCAGGAGAAGAAGGGGACGACAGAAGATGAGATGGCTGGATGGCATCACTGACTTGAGGACATGAATCTGAGTGAACTCTGGGAATTGGTGATGGACAGGGAGGCCTGGCGTGCTGCGATTCATGGGGTCTCAAAGAGTCGGACACAACTGAGCGACTGAACTGAACTGAACTGAACTGAACACTTAAAGCAACTAGAAAAGGAAGAAATGAAGAATCCCAGGGTTAGTAGAAGGAAAGAAATCTTAAAAATTAGGATAGAAATAAATGCAAAAGAAACAAAAGAGACCATAACAAAAATCAACAAAGCCAAAAGCTTGTTCTTTGAAAGGATAAACAAAATTGACAAACCATTAGCCAGACTCATCAGGAAACAAAGGGAGAAAAATCAAATACGTTAAATTAGAAATGAAAATGGAATGATCACAACAAACAATGCAGAAATACAAAGGATCATAAGAGACTACTACCAGTAATTATATGCCAATAAAATGGACAACGTGGAAGAAATGGACAAATTCATAGAAAAGTACAACTTTCCAAAACTGAACCAGGAAGAAATAGAAAATCTTAACAGACCCATCACAAGCATGGAAATTGAAACTGTAATCAGAAATCTTCCATCAAACAAAAGCCCAGGTCCAGATGGCTTCACAGCTGAATTCTACCAAAAATTTAGAGAAGAGCTAACACCTATCAGCCATGGGATTTCTTTGGAGGGAATGATGCTGAAGCTGAAACTCCAGTATTTGGCCATCTCATGCGAACTGTTGACTCATTAGAAAAGTCTGTGATGCTGGGAGGGATTGGGGGCAGGAGGAGAAGGGGACGACAGAGGATGAGATGGCTGGATGACATCACTGACTCAATGGACGTGAGTCTGAGTGAACTCCAGGAGTTGGTGATGGACAGGGAGGCCTGGTATGCTGTGATTCATGGGGTCGCAAAGAGTTGGACACGACTGAGTGACTGAACTGAACTGAACTGAACTGAACATCTATCCTACTCAAACTTCCAGAAAATTGCAGAGGAAGGTAAACTTCCAAACTCATTCTATGAGGCCACCATCACCCTAATACCAAAACCTGACAAACATGCCACAAAAAAAAAAAGAAAAAGAAAAGAAAAGAAAAGAAAACTACAGGCCAATATCACTGATGAACATAGATGCAAAAATCCTTAACAAAATTCTAGCAATCAGAATCCAACAACACATTTAAAAGGTCATACACCATGACCAAGTGGGCTTTATCCCAGGGATGCAAGCATTCTTCAATATCTGCAAATCAATCAGTGTAACCCACCACATTAACAAACTGAAAAATAAAAGCCATATGATTATCTCAATAGATGCAGAGAAGGCCTTTGATGAAATTCAACATCCATTTATGATAAAAACTATTCAAAAAGCAGGAATAGAAGGAACATACCTCAACATAATAAAAGCTATATATGACAAACCCACAGCAAACATTATCCTCAATGGTGAAAAATTGGAAACATTTCCCCTAAAGTCAGGAACAAGACAAGGGTGCCAACTTTCACCACTACTCTTCAACATAGTTTTGGAAGTTTTGACCAGAACAATCAGAGTAGAAAAAGAAATAAAAGCAATCCAAATTGGAAAAGAAGTAAAACTCTCACTGTTTGCAGATGACATGATCCTCTACATAGAAAACCCTAAAGACTCCACCAGAAAATTACTAGAGTTAATCAAAGAATATAGTAAAGTTGCATGTTATAAAATCAATACACAAAAATCCATTGCATTCCTATACACTAATAATGAGAAAATAGAAAAAGAAATTAACAAAACAATTCCATTCACCATTGCAACGAAAAGAATAAAATACTCAGGAATATATCTATCTAAAGACAAAACTAATACAATACTCTAAAGAAAATAAGGACCAACAAGTTCCAGAGCAAGACATACCACGCAAATTCTCCAGCAACACAGGAACACACCCCTGAGCTTCAATATACAGGCAGCTCAAAGTTACTCCAAAACCATTGACCTCTCATAACCCACTACTGGTTACTCCACTGCACTCCAGAGAGAAGAAACACAGCTCCACCCACCAGAACTTCAACACAAGCCTCCCTAACAAGGAAATCTTGACATGCCACTGATACAACCCCACTCACAGTGAGGAAGCTTCATAAAGAGAACTACACAAATTCCCAAAACATAGAAAGGCCACCCCAAATGCAGCAATATAATCAAGATGAAGACACAGAGGAATATATATCAGGTAAAGGAACAGGATAAATGCCCACCAAACCAAACAAAAGAGGAAGAGATAGGGAATGTACCTGAGAAGGAATTCCAAATATTGATAGTGAAAATGATACAAAATCTTGAAATCAAAATGGAATCACAGATAAATAGCCTGGAGATAAGGATTGAGAAAATGCAAGAAAGGTTTAACAAGGAACTAAAAGAAATAAAAAAGAGTCAATATATAATGAATAATGCAATAAGTGAGATCAGAAACACTCTGGAGGCAACAAAGAGTAGAATAACAGAGGCAGAAGATAGAATCAGTGAAATAGAAGATAGAATGGTAAAAGTAAATGAATCAGAGAGGAAAAAAGAAAAACGAATTAAAAGAAATGAGGACAATCTCAGAGACCTCCGGGACAACATGAAATGCTCCAACATTTGAATTATAGGAGTTCCAGAAGAAGACAAAAAGAAAGACCATGAGAAAATCCTTGAGAAGATAATAGTTGAAAACTTCCCTAAAATGGGGAAGGAAATAATCAACCAAGTCCAAGAAACCCAGAGAGTTTCAAATAGGATAAACCCAAGACGAAACACCCCAAGACGCATATTAATCAAATTAGCAAAGATCAAACACAAAGAACAAATATTAAAAGCAGCAAGGGAAAAACAACAAATAGCACATAAGGGGAATCCCATAATGATAACAACTGATCTTTCAATAGAAACTCTTCAGGCCAGGAGGGAATGGCAAGACATACTTAAAGTGATGAAAGAAAATAACCTATAGCCCAAATTACTGTACCCAGCAAGGATCTCATTCAAATATGAAGGAGAAATCAAAAGCTTTACAGACAAGCAAAAGCTGAGAGAATTCAGCACCACCAAACCAGCTCTCCAACAAATGCTAAAGGATATTCTCTAGATAGGAAACACAAAAAGGGTGTATAAACCCGAACCCAAAACAATAAAATAAATGGTAACAGGATTATACTTATTAATAATTATCTTAAACGTAAATGGGTTGAATGCCCCAACCAAAAGGAAAAGACTGGCCGAATGGATACAAAAACAAGACCCCTCTATATGCTGCTTTCAAGAGACTCACCTCAAAACAAGGGACACATACAGACTGAAAGTGAAGGGCTGGAAAAAGATATTCCACGCAAATAGAGACCAAAAGAAAGCAGGAGTGGCAATACTCATATCTGATAAAAAATAGACTTTAAAACAAAGGCTGTGAAAAGAGACAAAGAAGGCCACTACATAATGATCAAAGGATCAATCCAATAAGAAGATATAACAATTATAAATATATGCACCCAAAATAGGAACACTGCAATATGTAAAACAAATGCTAACAAGTATGAAAGGGGAAATTAACAATAACACAATAATAGCAGGAGACTTTAATACCCCACTCACACCTATGGACAGATCAACTAAACGGAAAATTAGCAAAGAAACACAAACTTTAAATGATACAATAGACACGTTAGACCAAATTGATATCTATAGGACATTTCACCCCAAAACAATGAATTTCACCTTTTTCTCAAGTGCTCAGGGAACCTTCTCCAGGATAGATCACATCCTGGGCCATAAATCTAACCTTGATAAATTAAAAAAAATCGAAATCATTCCAAGCATCTTTTCTGACCATAATGCATTATGATTAGATCTAAATTATAGGAGAAAATCTATTAAAAATTCCAGCATATGGAGACTGAAAACACGCTTCTGAATAACCAATAAATCGCAGAAGAAATAAAAAAAATAAAAATATGCATAGAAACAAATGAAAATGAAAACACAACAACCCCAAACCTGTGGGACACTGTAAAAGCAGTTCTAAGCAATACAGGCATACCTCATGAAACAAGAAAAAAGTCAAATAAATAACCTAACTCTACACCTAAAGCAACTAGAAAAGGAAGAAATGGAAAACCCCAGAGTTAGTAAAAGGAAAGAAATCTTAAAAATTAGGGCAGAAATAAATGCAAAAGAAACAAAAGAGACCATAACAAAAACCAAGAAAACCGAAAGCTGGTTCTTTGAAAGGATAAATAAAATTGACATACCATTAGTCATGCTCATCAAGAAACAAAGAGAGAAAAATCAAATCAATAAAATTAGAAATGAAAATGGAGAGATCACAATAGACAACACAGAAATACAAAGGATCATCAGAGACTACTATCAGCAATTATATGCCAATAAAATGGACAACATGGAAGAAATGGGCAAATTCTAGAAAAGTACAACTTTCCAAAACTGAACCAGGAAGAAATAGAAAATCTTAACAGACCCATCATGAGCACGGAAATTGAAACGGTAATCAGAAATCTTCCAGCAAACAAAAGCCCAGGTCCATATGGTTTCACAGCTGAATTCTACCAAAAAAATTCGAGAAGAGCTAACACCTATCCTACTCAAACACTTCCAGAAAAATGCAGAGGAAGATCAACTTCCAAACTCATTCTATGAGGCCACCATCACCCTAATACCAAAACCTGACAAACATGCCACAAATAAAGAAAACTATAGGCCAATATCACTGATGAATATAGATGCAAAAATCCTCAACAAAATTCTAGCAATCAGAATCCAACAACACATTAAAAATCATACACCATGACCAAGTGGGCTTTATCCCAGGGATGCAAGGATTCTTCAATATCCGCAAATCAATCAATGTAATTCACCACATTAACAAATTGAAAAATAAAAGCCATATGATTATCTCAATAGATGCAGAGAAGGCCATTGACAAAATTCAACATCCATTTATGATAAAAACTCTCCAGAAATCAGGAATAGAAGGAACATACCTCAATATAATAAAAGCTATCTATGACAAACCCACAGCAAACATTATCCTCAATGGTGAAAAATTGAAAACATTTCCCCTAAGGTCAGGAACAAGACAATGGCACCCACTTTCACCGCTACTATTCAACATAGTTCTGGAAGTTTTGGCCACAGCAATCAGAGCAGAAAAAGAAATGAAAGGAATCCAAATTGGAAAAGAAGAAGTAAAACTCTCACTGTTTGCAGATGACATGATCCTCTACATAGAAAACCCTAAAGACTCCACCAGAAAATTACTAGAGCTAATCAATGAATATAGTAAAGTTGCAGGATATAAAATCAACACACAGAAATCCCTTGTATTCCTATACACTAATAATGAGAAAATAGAAAAAGAAATTAAGGAAACAATTTCATTCACCATTGCAACGAAAAGAATAAAATACTTCGGAATATATATACCTAAAGAAACTAAAGACGGGGGGCGGTCCTAAAATGGCAGAGGAATAGGACGAGAAGACCACTTTCTCCCTCAAAAATTCCTCAAAAGAACACTTCAATGCTGAGCAAACTCCATAAAACAACTTCTGAATGCAGGCAGAGGACATCAGGCAACCAGAAAAGCAGATCACTGCCTTCAAAAACAGGTAGGAAAAAATATAAAAGATGAAAAAAGAGACAAAGGAGGTGGGGAGGGAGCTCCGTCCCAGGAAGGGAAACCCATCCCAGGAAGGGAATTTTGAGAAGAGAGGTTTCCAAACACCAGGAAACACTCTCCCTGCCGATCTGTGGCGAGCCTTGGAAACACAGAAGGCAACATAACAGGAAGGAAAAATAAATAAATAATTAAAACCAACATATTACAAGCCCAACAGTAACTCCCCCAGTGGAAAAGCAGTGTAGACGCCTGCATCCACCACTAGCAAGTGGGGGCAGGTCAGGGAAGCGCAGGAGGCATGGGCTGCAGTGCTTTGTAAGAATTGGGCAGGAATGCCCCACACGCAACCAGAGCGATCTAACTTGGGCTAGCAAACCAGACTGGGGGATAGCTACCATGTGAAAAGCTCTAACATAAGACACCACCAGGACCACACACATAACAAAGGGCGGAACAGAAATAGCTGGCTGTAGACCATCCCCCGCCGGGGACAGGCAGCCAGAGCTGTAAGAGCCGGAAAGGGGCAATTGCAGCCCCGGAGAGACTTTACCTACCAAACTGCAAGCAGGCTTCTTTGCTAAGACTTCTGGGGGTGCTGGACAGTCACCATCTGCCTCACAAGGAGCGCCAGCGGTAAACCCAGAAAACTGAGCAGCTGAGACAGAAAAGGCGACAAATCGCACTCACCAAACTCCTGAGCCAGTCGGACCTGGGAAGGGCACAAAAAGCAGTCCCAACCGAATCTGTACCTCTGAGGGCTACCCAAGCGCCGAACCTGAGCGGCTTAGACCAGGGAGGTGCATGCAGCCTAGGGCCAGCCTCAGATGGTTCCCGACTGAGCACCGCAGAGCCAGAGCGGTTTGTACGCTGCGAGAAAGGACAGGTCCAGTGGGGCTGAGACACTGTGTGCACACAACAGTGCTATTTGTTTGCAGCATCCCCTCCTCCCCACAGCACAACTGAACTAGTGAGCCTAAAAAAAAAAAAGAAAAAAAAAAGTGTCCACCATCGCCCCTCTGTGTCAGGACAGAATTCAGACACTGAAGAGACCAGCAAACAGAAGAAGTTAAACAGAGGGAACCGCCTTGGAAGTGACCCCACACAGCCCACAACATCAGAGAAGGGCCAGATAAATCTACTGTTTTTACAATCATTCCTTTTTTTTTTTTTTCTAACTTTTTTATTAAATTGTTAAGTCTTCTATTTCTCCTCTAATTTTTATTTCCATAGCCTACTAATACTTTTCAAAAAAAACAAAAACTCTACTTTTTTAAGGCAAACAACATATAGTCTTTGTGTGGTTGTTGTTGGTGTTTTTTAATAATTCTTGTGGCTTTTTTTTTTTTCTTTTCTTGTTTTTTTTTTTTTTTTTTTTTCCCCTGCTTCTTCTCTTTAATATTGTATTTTTGAAAATCCAACCTTTACTCTAGATTTTTAATCTTTGCTTTTTGGTTTTTGTTGTCAATTTTGTACATTTAAAAACCCAAACTTCACTACCCAATTTTACCTGAGAGCGAGATTACTGGCTCGACCACTCTCTCCTCCTTTGGATTCTCCTTTTTCTCCACCAGGTGGCCTCTCTCTCTTTCCTCCCCCATCTCTTCTCTATCCAACTCTGTGAATCTCTGTGTGTTCCAGACGGTGGAGAACACCTAAGGAACTGGTTACTGGCTGGATTTGTCTCTCTCCTTTTCATTCCTCTCTCTTATCCTCCTGGCCACCTCTGTCTACTTCCTCCCTCTCCTCTTCCCTGTATAACTCTGTGAATACCACTGAGTGGTCCAGAATATGGAGTGCACATACAGAAATGACTACTGACTAGCTTGCTCTCTCCTCTTTTGATCTCACTGCATCTCATTCCAGCCACCTTTAATTACCCCCTCCCTCTTCTCTTCTCCATGTAACTCAGTGAACCTCTCTCGGTGTCCCTCAATGTGGAGAAAATTTTCATCTTTAACCTAGATGTTTTATCATTGGTGCTGTATAGATGGAGAAGTCTAGAGGCTACTGTAAAAATAAAACTGAAAGCCAGAAGCAAGAGGCTTAAGTCCAAAGCCTGAGAACATCAGAGAACTCCTGAATTCAGGGAACATTAAGCAATAGGAGCGCATCAAATGCCTCCATACCTACACTGAAACCAAGCTCCATCCAAGGGCCAACAAGTTCCAGAGCAAGACATACCAAGCAAATTCTCCAGCAACACAGGAACACACCCCTGAGCTTCAATATACAGGCAGCTCAAAGTTGCTCCAAAACCTTTGACATCTCATAACCCATTACTGATCACTCCATTGCATTCCAGAGAGAAGAAACCCAGCTCCACCCACCAGAACTCCAACACAAGCCTCCCTAACCAGGAAACCTTGACAAGCCACTGATACAACCCCACCCACAGTGAGGAAGCTCCATAATAAAGAGAACTACACAAATTCCCAGAATATAAAAAGGCCACCCCAAAGGCAGCAATATAACCAAGATGAAGACACAGAGGAATACTCAGAAGTTAAAGGAACAGGAGAAATGCCCACCAAACCAAACAAAAGAGGAAGAGATAGGGAATCTACCTGAGAAAGAATTCCAAATATTGATAGTGAAAATGATCCAAAATCGTGAAATCAAAATGGAATCACAGATAAATAGCCTGGAGACAAGGATTGAGAAGATGCAAGAAATGTTTAACAAGGACATAGAAGAAATAAAAAAGAGTCAATATATAATGAATAATGCAATAAATGAGATCAGAAACACTCTGGAGGCAACAAATAATAGAATATTGGAGGCAGAAGATAGGATTAGTGAAATAGAAGATAGAATGGTAGAAATAAATGAATCAGAGAGGAAAAAAGAAAAATGAATTAAAAGAAATGAGGACAATCTCAGAGACCTCCAGGACAATATGAAATGCTCCAACATTCGAATTATAGGAGTCCCAGAAGAAGAAGACAAAAAGAAAGACCATGAAGAAATCCTTGAGGAGATAATAGTTGAAAACTTCCCTAAAATGGGGAAGGAAATAATCAACCAAGTCCAAGAAACCCAGAGAGTCCCAAACAGGATAAACCCAAGGAGAAACACCCCAAGACACATATTAATCAAATTAGCAAAGATCAAACACAAAGAACAAATATTAAAAGCAGCAAGGGAAAAAAAAAAAAAAAACACAAGAGGATTCCCATAAGGATAACAGCTGATCTTTCAATAGAAACTCTTCAGGCCAGGAGGGAATGGCAAGACATACTTAAAGTGATAAAAGAAAATAACCTACAGCCCAGATTATTGTACCCAGCAAGGATCTCATTCAAATACGAAGGAGAAATCAAAAGCTTTACAGACAAGCAAAAGCTGAGAGAATTCAGTACCACCAAACCAGCTCTCCAACAAATGCTAAAGGATATTCTCTAGATAGGAAACACAAAAAGGGTGTATAAACCCGAACCCAAAACAATAAAGTAAATGGAAACTGGATTATACTTATTAATAATTATCTTAAACGTCAATGGGTTGAATGCCCCAACCAAAAGGAAAAGACTGGCCGAATGGATACAAAAACAAGACCCCTCTATATGTTGCTTACAAGAGACCCACCTCAAAACAAGGGATGCATACAGACTGAAAGTGAAGGGCTGGAAAAAGATATTCCACGCAAATAGAGACCAAAAGAAAGCAGGAGTGGCAATACTCATATCTGATAAAATAGACTTTAAAACAAAGGCTGTGAAAAGAGACAAAGAAGGCCACTACATAATGATCAAAGGATCAATCCAATAAGAAGATATAACACTTATAAATATATATGCACCCAACATAGGAGCACCACAATATGTAAGACAAATGCTAACAAGTATGAAAGCGGAACTTAACAACAACACAATAATAGTGGGAGACTTTAATACCCCACTCACACCTATGGACAGATCAACTAAATGGAAAATTAACAAAGAAACACAAACTTTAAATGATACAATAGACAAGTTAGACCTAACTGATATCTATAGGACATTTCACCCCAAAACAATGAATTTCACCTTTTTCTCAAGTGCTCAGGGAACCTTCTCCAGGATAGATCACATCCTGGGCCATAAATCTAACCTTGATAAATTAAAAAAAATCGAAATCATTCCAAGCATCTTTTCTGACCATAATGCATTATGATTAGATCTAAATTATAGGAGAAAAACTATTAAAAATTCCAGCATATGGAGACTGAAAACACGCTTCTGAATAACCAACAAATCACAGAAAAAATCAAAAAAGAAATCAAGATATGCATAGAAACGAATGAAAATGAAAACACAACCCCAAACCTGTGGGACACTATAAAAGCAGCGCTAAGAGGAAAGTTCATAGCAATACAGGCATAACTCAAGAAAAAAGAAAAAAGTCAAATAAATAACCTAACTCTACACCTAAAGCAACTAGAAAAGGAAGAATTGGAGAACCCCAGAGTTAGTAGAAGGAAAGAAATCTTAAAAATTAGGGCAGAAATAAATGCAAAAGAAACAAAAGAGACCATAGCAAAAATCAACAAAGCCAAAAGCTGGTTCTTTGAAAGGATAAACAAAATTGAAAAACCATTAACCAGGCTCATCAAGAAGCAAAGAGAGAAAAATCAAATCAATAAAATTAGAAATGAAAATGGAGAGATCACAATAGACAACACAGAAATACAAAGGATCATAAGAGACTACTAACAGTAATTATATGCCAATAAATTAGACAATGTGGAAGAAAGGGACAAATTCTTAGAAAATTACAACTTTCCAAAACTGAACCAGGAAGAAATAGAAAATCTTAACAGACCCATCACGAGCACGGAAATTGAAACTGTAATCAGAAATCTTCCAGCAAACAAAAGCCCAGGTCCAGATGGCTTCACAGCTGAATTCTACTAAAAATTTCGAGAAGAGCTAACACCTATCCTCCTCAAACTCTTCCAGAAAATTGCAGAGGAAGATCAACTTCCAAACTCATTCTATGAGGCCACCATCACCCTAATACCAAAACCTGACAAACATGCCACAAATAAAGAAAACTACAGGCCAATATCACTGATGAACAGAGATGCAAAAATCCTCAACAAATTCTAGCAATCAGAATCCAACAACACATTAAAAAGACCATACACCATGACCAAGTGGGCTTTATCCCAGGGATGCAAGGATTCTTCAATATCCGCAAATCAATCAATGTAATTCACCACATTAACAAATTGAAAAATAAAAGCCATATGATTATCTCAATAGATGCAGAGAAGGCCTTTGACAAAATTCAACATCCATTTATGATAAAAACTCTTGAGAAATCAGGAATAGAAGGAACATACCTCAACATAATAAAAGCTATATATGACAAACTCACAGCAAACATTATCCTCAATGGTGAAAAATTGAAAACATTTCCCCTAAAGTCAGGAACAAGACAAGGGTGTCCACTTTCACCGCTACTATTCAACATAGTTCTGGAAGTTTTGGCCACAGCAATCAGAGCAGAAAAAGAAATAAAAGGAATCCAAATTGGAAAAGAAGAAGTAAAACTCTCACTGTTTGCAGATGACATGATCCTCTACATAGAAAACCCTAAAAACCCAGAAAATTACTAGAGCTAATCAATGAATATAGTAAAGTTGCAGGATATAAAATCAACACACAGAAATCCCTTGCATTCCTATACACTAATAATGAGAAAATTGAAAAAGAAATTAAGGAAACGATTCCATTCACCATTGCAACAAAAAGAATAAAATACTTAGGAATATATCTACCTAAAGAAACTAAAGACCTATATATAGAAAACTATAAAACACAGATGAAAGAAATCAAAGAGGACACTAATAGATGGAGAAATATACCATGTTCAAGGATCAGAAGAATCAATATAGTGAAAATGAGTATACTACCCAAAGCAATCTACAGATTCAATGCAATCCCTATCTAGCTACCAGCGATATTTTTCACAGAACTAGAACAAATAATTTCAAGATTTGTATGGAAATACAAATCACCTCGAATAGCCAAAGCAATCTTGAGAAAGAAGAATGGAACTGGAGGAATCAGCTTGCCCGACTTCAGGCTCTACTACAAAGCCACAGTCATCAAGACAGTATGGTACTGGCACAAAGACAGAAATATAGATCAATGGAACAAAATAGAAAGCCCAGAGATAAATCCACACACATATGGACATCTTATCTTTGACAAAGGAGGCAAGAATATACAATGGATTAAAGACAATCTCTTTAACAAGTGGTGCTGGGAAAACTGGTCAACCACATGTAAAAGAATGAAACTAGATCACTTTCTAACACTGCACACAAAAATAAACTCAAAATGGGTTAAAGATCTAAATGTAAAACCAGAAAGTATAAAACTCCTAGAGGAGAACATAGGCAAAACACTCTCCAACATAAACCGCAGCAGGATCCTCTATGATCCACCTCCCAGAATTCTGGAAATAAAAGCAAAAATAAACAAATGGGATCTAATTAAAATTAAAAGCTTGTCACAACAAAGGAAAGTATAAGCAAAGTGAAAAGACAGCCTTCTGAATGGGAGAAAATAATAGAAAATGAAGCAACTGACAAACAACTAATCTCAAAAATATACAAGCAATTTATGTAGCTCAGTTCCAGAAAAATAAACAACCCAATCAAAAAATGGGCCAAAGAACTAGACATTTCTCCAAAGACATACCGATGGCTAACAAACACATGAGAAGATGCTCAACATCACTCATTATTAGAGAAATGCAAATCAAAACCACAATGAGGTACCACTTCACACCAGTCAGAATGGCTGCGATCCAAAAGTCTACAAGCAATAAATGCTGGAGAGGGTGTGGAGAAAAGGGAACCCTCCTACACTGTTGATGGGAATGCAAACTAGTACAGCCACTGTGGAGAACAGTGTGGAGATTCCTTAAAAAACTGGAAATAGAACTACCTTATGACCCAGCAATCCCACTGCTGGGCATACACACCGAGGAAACCAGAATAGAAAGAGACACATGTACCCCAATGTTCATCGCAGCACTGTTTATAACAGCCAGGACATGGAAACAACCTAGATGTCCTTCAGCAGATGAATGGATAAGAAATGTGGTACAAATACACAATGGAGTATTACTCAGCTGTTAAAAAGAATACATTTGAATCAGTTCTGATGAGATGAATGAAACTGGAGCCGATTATACAGAGTGAAGTAAGCCAGAAAGAAAAACACCAATACAGTATACTAACGCATATATATGGAATTTAGAAAGATGGCAATGATGACCCTGTATGGGAGACAGCAAAAGAGACTCAGATGTGTAGAGCAGAATTTTGGACTCTGAGGGAGAGGGAGAGGGTGGGATGATTTGGGAGAATGGCATTGAAACATGTATACTATCATATAAGAGACGAATTTCCAGTCTATATCTGATGCAAGATACAGGATGCTTGGGGCTGGTGCACGGGGATCACCCTGAGAGATGTTATGGGGAGGGAGGTGGGAGGGGGGTTCATGTTTGGGAACGCATGTACACCCATGGTGGATTCATGTCAATGTATGGCAAAACCAATACAGTTTTGTAAAGTAATATAAAGTAAAAATAAAATTTAAAAAAATATATAGAATAAATAAATTTATTTAAAGAAAGAAACTGAAGACCTATATATTCAAAACTATAAAACAATGGTGAAAAGTACTTTCTTAGGAAAAGAAAAGAAGAAGAAGAAAATTTTGCCAGTAGACCTGTTTATCAAGATATGTGTCTTTATAGTTCTTTAGAGAGAAGGGTTATGGTTTAGGTCAGAAATTCAGCTCTACATAAATAAAGAAGCAGCATCAAAGCAGAAATAAGCAAAGGCAAAAGAGAAACTTTTATTTTTCTTACTCTTAATTGAATAGATAACATTTTCTTCAAAATAATTGCAATATTTTATTTGATTATGTGTACTTCTGTAAATACCTTACATGTAAATATTTCAGAAATTCTTAAGCCAAAATAACTAGTGAGATATGAATAAATGGAAGAAGAAATGGAAAATGAAGTTATAGATTAATAGATAAATATTCCTGAGTATGAAATAACTTTTAATCTAAAATATTCAGAAAATCCAATGCTATATTGAAGAAGAAAAACAAAGTTGGAATAGTTATACTAACCTAGTTTAAGACTTGTTCTAAAGTTATAGTAATCAAAAGAGTGTGGTATTGGTAAAAGAATAGACAAGTACATCAATGGAACAGAATAAAGAGCCTGAAAATACAGCAATACAAATGTAATCAATTGGTCTTTGAAAAAGGAGCAAAGGCAATTCAATGCAGCAACAAATGATGCTGGAACAACTGGGCATTCACATGTAAAGAAATTAATCTAGACAGAGATCTTACATCTCTAACAATAAATAAATTCAAATGATAGTCCTAAATGTAAAACACAAAAGTATAACACTATTAGAAGAATACATAGGGGCAAATCTAGGTGACTTTGGGCTTGTGATGAGTTTTTGGGTATAATGTAAGAAGCACAAAGCATTAAAAAATATTGACAAACTGGGCTCCAAACTAAATAAAACTTAAAACTTGTGTTTTGTGAAAGACAATGTTAAATGAATGGATAAGCCATAGACTGAGAGAAAATTTTTAAAACACAAAGACTTATCCCCATGTAAATTATGGACTTTTATTAATAATAAAATATAAATTTGGCTCATCAATTATAAAATATAGTTCATTACTGCAAGGTTTTACATATGAAAACTATATTAGAGTGGGTAAAGGGTTACATTAAACTTTTTGTACATTCCACCTAATCTTTCTGTAAACCTCTAAGTTTTCTACAAAATAAAATATATTGTAAAAGATATCCATAACATAGTGGTAAGTAATAAATCATCTAACATTGTAAATTATGCAACATGCTTCTAACTCATTGATAAAAGAAGAAATCAACTTGAAAATTTGAAACTATTTTGAACTGAAATAACATAGAAGTTCACATGTAAAAACCTTAACAGTAAAGCTAAGAGAATGTATAGAGAGGAGTATATAAGCATTTTACTGTATTAAAAAAAAATAAGATCTGAAAATCAATTACTTAAACTTCTATATAATAAGGATCTCATTTCAAAGAAAAAGTAAAGAAAATGATGATTGCAATAAACAAAAGTCTAGAAACAAGTGAAATAGAATCTATACCCACATTAGAAAAACTTCAAAATACTTCTTAGAAAATGTTTATTATTTAAGAATTTTAAAAGGTATGAAATCTAATGACATAAATCAAGACTTTAAAACGAACAGACAAAATAGAGAAGTAAAAATAATTTGATGAGGCCTGGCGTGCTGCGATTCATGGGGTCGCAAAGAGTTGGACAAGACTGAGTGACTGAACTGAACTGAACTGAACTATTGTAAAATTTTTAGCCAAAGAATTACTTAAAGAAAGAATTACTTAATCTGATAATAACCCTTACAACATATCTACAGCCAGAACACATGTTACTTATTTAAAGCTTTTACCTCAAAGAATCTGATGAAACCATGATTCCTTGAATAGCAGTCTACTTTATATTGCATTAGGTCAACAGTTGAAGATAAGCAGTGGCAAATAAACGTATTAAAAAGGTCCACATTATAAGTCAGCAGGCAACTGAAAACTAAAACAACAACAAGATACCAATACCTAAATATTAGAATCCAGACATCCTGGAATGTGAGGTCAAGTGTGCCTTAGAAAGCATCACTAGGAACAAAGCTAGTGGAGGTGATGGAATTCCAGTTAAGCTATTTCAAATCCTGAAAGATGATGTTGTGAAAGTGCTGCACTCAAAATGTCAGGAAATTTGGAAAACTCAGCAGTAGCCACAGGACTGGAAAAGATCAGTTTTTATTCCAATCCTGAAGAAAGACAATGCCAAAGAATGCTCAAACTACCGCACAATTGCACTCATCTCACACACTGGTAAAGTAATGCTCAAAATTCTCCAAGCCAGGATTCAGCAACATGTAAACCATGAAATTCCAGATGTTCAAGTTAGTTTTACAAAAGGCAGAGGAACCAGAGATCAAATTGCCAACATTTGCTGGATCATCAGAAAAGCAAGAGAGTTCCAGAAAAACATCTATTTCTGCTTTATTGACTATGCCGAAGCCTTTGACTGTGTGGATCACAATAAACTGTGGAAAATTCTGAAAGAGATGGGAATGCCAGACCACCTGACCTGCCTCTTGAGAAACTTGTATGCAGGTCACGAAGCAACAGTTAGAACTGGACATGGAACAACAGACTGGTTCCAAATAGAAAAAGAAGTACGTCAAGGCTGTATATTGTCACCCTGCTTATTTAATACCTCTCATTTATTTAATGCTTATTTAATGCCTCTTGATGAAAGTGAAAGAAGCAGAGTGAAAAATTTGGTTTAAAGCTCAACATTCAGAAAACGAAGATCATGGCATCCAGTCCCATCAATTCATGGGAAATAGATGGGGAAACTGGAAACAGTGGCTGACTTGATTTTTCTGGTCTCCAAAATCACTGAAGATAGTAATTGTAGCCATGAAATTAAAAGACTCATACTCCTTGGAAGCGAAGTTATGACCAACCTAGACAGCATATTACAAAGCAGTGACATTACTTTCAACAAAGGTCCGTCTAGTCAAAGCTATGGTTTTTCCGGTGGTCATATATGGATGTGAGATTTGGATTATAAAGAAACTGAGCACTGAAGAATTGATGCTTTTGAACTGTAGTGTTGGAGAAGAGTCTTGAGAGTCCCTTGGATTGCAAGGAGATCTAATAACCAGTGCATCCTAAAGGAGATTACTCCTGGGTGTTCATTGGAAGGACTGATGTTGAAGCTGAAACTCCAATACTTTGGCCCCCTAGGTGAATAAATGACTCATTTGAAAAGACCCTGATGCTGGGAGAGATTGAGGGCAGGAGGAGAATGGGGCGACAGAGGATGAGATGGTTGGATGGCATCACCGACTTGATGGACATGGGTTTGTGTGGACTCTGGGAGTTGGTGATGGACAGGGAGGCTTGGCATGCTGCGGTTCATGGAGTCACAAAGAGTCGGACACAACTGAGCTACTGAACTAAACTAATAGAATTACCAAATCCAACATCAAATGCTGACAAAGGTATAGAGCAACAGGAGCTCTCATTCTGTTTTTGAAAATGCAAAACGGTACAGCCATTACGGAAGAGAGTTCGGCAATTTCATATAACACTAAACATACTCTTACAGTATGATCCAGCACTCTACTTGTTATTTACCCAAAGTCCATGCAAAACCTGCATGTGAAGATTTAGAATCTTTCTTTATAATTGCCAAAACTTGGAAGCAACCAACATAGCCTTCAGTCAATGAATGGACAAATAAACTGCAATATATTTAGGACAGCGGCACTAAAAAGGACAGACAGCACTAAAGAGAAACGAGGGCTTCCCTGGTGTGTCAGTGGTAAAGAATCCACCTGCCAGTGTAGGAGACATGGGTTCAATTCCTGGTCCAGAAAGGTCCCACCTGCCTTGCAGCAACTAAGCCTGTGCCCCAAAGCTACCGAGCCTGTGTTCTACAGCCCAGGAACCAAAACTACCAAAGCCTGAACACCCTAGAGCCTGTTCTCCACAAGAGAAGCCACCACAATGAGAAGTACATACAAAGAAATAAAGAGTAATCCCTGCTCTCTGCAACTAGAGCAAAGATCCAGCACAATGATAAATAAATAAATAAAATTACAAAAAAAAAGAAAGAAATGAGCTATCAAGACATGAAAAGCCATGGATGAACTTTAATGCGCATGTGACTAAATGAAAGAAACCAATCTGAAGAGACTGCATACTGTGTGATTCTATATATGTGACATTCTAGAATGTGAAAATATTCTAGAAGAGGAAGAAATATAGAGACAATAAGATCAGTGGTTGCCATAGTTATGGGTGTGGAAGAAGTGAATAGGAAGTGCACACAGAATTTTCAGAGTATTTGAAGTATTCTGTATTCTACTCTAACTGTGGATACTTGTAATTACACACAGAGTATACAACAAGTAAGAGTGAACACTAATGCAAACTACAGGCTTTGAGTAATAATGAAGTGTCCATGAAAGGTTATAGGTTGTAACAAGTTACAAATTATAGTGCAGAATATTGATATCAGAGGAAGCTGTGTCTGGGCTGGGGTAGGGTGTGTATGAGAACTCTTTCTACTTTCTGTTCAATTTTGCTGTGACCATAAAACTGATCTAAAAAGTATATTAAAAATACAAACTACAAAAGCAAATATATATGACAACAATTTTGAAGATTCAGGACATCAAATAACAGAGGAGAGCAATTCCTTACAGCTACAAACAAAGTAGATGAGTTCTGATTTTGAGAATTTCTCAGTTTACTGCACTGAGAGAATTTTCAAAGACATTGAAAGGAGACCAAGTGTAGCCTAAGGGATTCTTGTGAATTGAGTAATGTTTTCAAGTGATAAGAAGACCATGGAGGAGAGAATCTGTAGGACATTGTTAGAGGGCAGAGAGCTATATAGAAGTTATCCCTTGTCTGTTCAGCAGAGCATTGATGATCATAGGCATGAGAGAAGATTACTCAAGGCTAGGAAAAGAATCTTCTAAAAGGATTAAAAGAAAAGTGCAAACCTTTCATGCAGGACTTGGAATGGTGCTGGTTCCCACCAGACAGGCAGAAAAACCTTGATTCCACAGGTCACTTCATCAATAAGGAACAATTTGCAAAAGCTTGAGAACATCTCTTGTTCTTACTAACAGATTTTTAAAGCAAGATCTGAAGGATCAAAATGTTTCCAAGTGACTTATCTATATCCCAGGAAAGAGCTTAAGAATATTTTACCAGAGTTTAATTTTCCAACACCAAAGATACAGTTCACATATTTGAAGCCTGTGTAATGTATTGGAAATGTCAGCATGGTCCAAGTATTCTCCGTGACCATCTGTAACGTTATTGTTGTTCAGTTGCTAAGTCATGCCAAACTCTCCTGTGATCCTGTGGACTGTAGTCCACCAGGCTCCTCTGTCCATGGGATTTTCCAGGCAAGAATACTGGAGCGGGTTGCCATCTCCCTCTTCAGGGGACCTTCCAGATCCAGGGATTGAATCCAAGTCTCCAGCAATGGCAGTCAGATTCTTTACCACTGAACCACCAGGGAAGCCTGTGGCTAGTAATAAGGACTAATAACAAAGACCCTATAACAAATGGAGACTCTCCAGTGTGGGACAGAACTAGGTAGGACATATAGAAGGAGGTCCATAAAGATTCAACAGAAAAAGAAAACATCAGTTCACCACGTTTTTAGTGAGAAAGATCTGGCCACTGATAGAAGAATCAAACCGTCTATTCTTTCTTGTATATTGTATATAACTATGTGCAGTTAGATGAACACAGTTTTTGTTTCAGTAAATTAAGTGTAGTCATTCTGAACAAAACTTTTTGATGCTTTCATATTTACTCAAGGGAAAGAATTTTTCATATGCAGTAGTGTAGTATTCAGACAACGTTTTTCTCTTAAATTCTGTTGTGTATCAGAGAGAGAGCTAAGTCACTTCAGTCATGTCTAACTCTGTGTGATCCTATGGGCTTTAGCCAACCAGGCTGCTCTGTCCATGGGATTCTCCAGGCAAGAATACTGGAGAGGGTTATCATGACCTCCTCCAGGGGATCTTCCTGACCCAAGGATCGAACAAGGCCTCATAACTCCTGGATTTGGCAGGAGGGTTCTTTACTAGTGCCAGCTGGGAAGCCAGGCCCACAGAAAAGTAAGGGGAAAAAAGGTAGTGAATAAAAAAACAATGGTACCTGCTTCTATGGAGTCTACAATATATTGGTGAAGACTGACATTAACATGGAATTATAGATATTTAATATAATATTATATCAAATATTACATAAAATATAAACTCATTTGTAAAATCAGCATACAGAGTTGAGAGGTTGATGAGACTAAGATATACAGATAGTGGAATCTATGTTAGTGTCATATAGAAGCTCACAGAATTCCAAGAGATAGCAGCAGTGCAGCCTTCTCAAGATCATTATGCATTTGTATTTATCCATATATGTCAAAAGCAATAAATTCAGTTACAGTGATGTAAACTAGAAGTTGGTTAGCTTCAAAAAAATAGATAAATAAAGCTTAGCAGCTGTCTTTAGCTGGCATTATTATCTTCAACAACAAAAAAAAGTTATATTGGGATATAGCTATTAGATGTAATTCTACTTTTTACATGCTGAAACACCTGCTTGAAAATAAGTCTTTTCTGAATTGATGTTATGTTTTGTTTTGTTTTGTTTTTCCCACCAAGGATATAAACAACACCTTGTTAATTCCCTTCTATATAAACTAGAAATGTGCCGAAAAAGTGTGCTACCATTTTAGCTAATATTTAATGAAATAAAACCTGTGCCACTGTAGTTGAGCTGTAGCAAGAGGTTATTTTCTAAAGATGCATTATAAGAAAAATTAAGTGGGATAAGAGTTGAGCATTTTAATATGTTTATTGCATTTAGAAAAAAAAACAGAATGCATTGAGGTAGCTGATGTGTTTTCCCTTCTCCAAGACGTTAGCACATTCGGTTCCTCAGAGTATAGATGCTGCACTCGATGCTTGTTTACAAGGTATACACTCCCCCTTCTTGGTTTGGACTTTTATTTCTTGTTGGGTTATTTTTTGGCTTGACAGCCCATTGCTGCAGGTATGGAATCCTTTAGTTGTTCTTAGCTTTCTTTTTCAGCACTGTGAAAGAGACATAAATCATGCTAACATTGCCCTGCTAAAAAATTCAAACACTAAATTATTCCTTATACCTGTCCCACTGAAGATCCTGTCGAGGTGTTGTTACTAATTTATCACAGTGTGATAGAATAAAACCTCGCCACAATTTTGGCAAGACAAAGCAATTTGGATGACTCCTAATTTGGTCTATGAACTAAAGGTAAATTAGATGAAGTTACCAACAGAAGCACTGGTGAAGAGATAAAATCGAAACAGTAATAAAAAAATTTGTCACATATCTAAATCAAATCACAAAAGTTACTGTAATTTTATCTAAAATTCTACTTATGATGTAATAAGCATGGCAAGACAAATAAAGTTACAATATGGACAGACAATGATGGGAATGACTAACTTACACAAGTAAGAAAAAAATTAACTTGTTGAATTAATGCTGTCAATGAAAAACAAAATGCTGTCTCTATTCGCTGTTGTAATTTGGCCTTGAATTGATTATTTAAACTTGTATAGAAGGTCAGGACAGGAGGAAATTAGCTTCCAATAACCCTTGTTCTGAAAATAAACAAATCACCAGCTTTAGTAACTCTTTTGGGGGAAATAATCTGGAAAACGATGATGAACATGCTTAGTTCAGTCACTCAGTCATGTCTGACTCTTTACAACTCCATGGAATGCAGTACTCCAGGCTTCCCTGTCCATCACCAACTAATGGAGCTTGCTCAAACTCATGTCCATCCAGTTGGTGATGACATCCAACCATCTCATCCTCTGTTGTGCCCTACTCCTCCTGCCTTCAATCTTTCCCAGCATCAGGGTCTTTTACAAGGACTCAGTTTCCCACATCAAGTGGTCAAAGTATTGGAGTTTCAGCTTCAGCATCAGTCTTTCCAATGAGTATTCAGGACTGACTTCCTTTAGGACGGACTGGTTGGATTTTCTTGCAGTGCAAGGGACTCTCAAGAGTCTTCTTCTACACATTTCAAAAGCATCAATTATTTGGTGCTCAGCTTTCTTTATAGTCCAACTCTCATATCCATACAAGACTACTGGAAAAACCATAGCTTTGACTAGACGGACCTCTGTTGGCAAAGTAAGGTCTCTGATTTTTATGCTGTCTAGGTTTCTCATAGCTTTTCTTCCAAGGAGCAAGAATTTTTTAATTTCATGGCTGCAGTCACCATCTGCAGTGATTTTGAAATCCAAGAAAATAAAATCTGTCAATGTTTCCATTGCTTCTCCATCTATTTGCCATGAAGTAATGGGGCTGGATGCCATTATCTTAGTTTTCTGAATGTTGATGTTTAAGCCAACTTTTCACTCTCCTTTTTCACATTCATCAACAGTTCTTCTTCACTTTCTGCCATAAAGGTGGTGTCATCTGCATATCTCAGGCTATTATTTCTCCAAGCAGTCTTGATTCCAGCTTGTGTTTCATCCAACCCAGCATTTCGCATGATGTATTCCGCATAAAAGTTAAATAAGCAGGGTGATAATATACAGCATTGATGTACTATTTTCCCAATTTTGAACCAGTCTGTTGTTCCATGTCTGGTTTTACCTGTTGCTTCTTGACCGGCATACAGATTTCTCAAGAGCCAGGTCATGTGGTCTGATATTTTCATTTCTTTAAAAATTTTCCACAGTTTCTAGTGATCTACACAGTCAAATGTCCTGGCATAGTCAATTAATCAAAAGTAGATGTTTATTTGGAACTATTTTGCTTTTTTGATGATACAATGGATTCAGGAGATTAGACCTGATAGAGTGCCTGAAGAACTATGGATAGAGTTTTGTGACATTTTACAGGAGACAGTGATCAAGACCAACACCAAGATAAAGAAATGCAAAAAGGCAAAATGGTTGTCTGAGAAGGCCTTACAAATATCTGAGAAAAGAGCATAAGCTAAAGGGAAGGAGAAAAGGAAAGGTATACCCACCTGAATGCAGAATTCCAAAGAATAGCAGGGAGAGATAAGAAAGCCTTCCTCAGTGATCAATGCAAATAAATAGTGGAAAAAATAGAATGAGAAAGACTAGAGATCTCTTCAAGAAAATTAGAGATACCAAGGCAATATTTCATGCAAAGATGGGTATAATAAAGGACAGAAATGGAATGTACCTAACAGAAGTAGTAGATATTAAGTAGAGGTGGCAAGAATACACAGAAGGAGTATACAAAAAAGATTATTATGACCTAGATAAGAACAATGGTGTGATCTCACCTAGAGCCAGACATCCTGGAATGAGAAGTCAAATGGGCCTAGGGAAGCATCATTGTGAGAAAAGCTAGTGGAGGTGATGGAATTTCAGTTGAGCTATTTAAATCCTAAAAGATGATGCTGTGAAAGTGCTATACTCAATATGCCAGCAAATTTGGAAAACTCAGTGGTAGCAACAGGACTGGAAAGGGTCAGTTTTCATTCCAATCCCAAAGAAAAGCAATGCCAAAGAATGTTCATACTACTGCACAACTGCACACATCTCACACACTAGCAAAGTAATGTTCAAAATTCTCCAAGCCAGGCTTCAACAATACGTGAAGCATGAACTTCCAGATATTCACGTTGGATTTGGAAAGGACAGAAGAACCAGAGATCAAATTGCCAACATCTATTGGATCATTGAAAATGCAAGACAGTTTCAGAAAAACATCTATTTCTGCTTCACCGACTATGCTAAATCCTCTGATGAACATGTGTTTAGATAAGTCAACGGAATCAGAGATTGTCATTATAGTCAAACCAAAAACAATGGCATACACCTGGAGTACATTATGTTAGACTGAATAATCCAGATGCAGAAAAGAAATCTCATTTACTTGTAGGGTCAAAAATAGACAAACTCATAGAAGCAGAGTACATTGTTGGTTGCCAGACCCTCGGGAGGAGGAAGGAGGAGATATTTATTGGTCAAAGGATACAAAGTCTCAATTATGAAGGATGATTAATTAAATTCTAGAGATCTAAAGTATAGCAATGTGATTATAGTTAACAAAACTCACAATTGTATACTTGAAATTTACCAGAAGGATAAATCTTAATCTTTCTTACCACACACACACACACACACACACATATACACACACACAGAAAAGAAGGAAGGGAGGAAAGGAAGGAAGAAAATGGTAAATTTTGTGAAAAGAAAGAGAGTAAAGAAGGAGAGAAAGAGAAAAAGAAAAATAGAAAGAAAGAAAGGAAGCAATGAAGAAAGAAACAAAAGAAATCCATTATCTCACAAAGGTCACCATTTTCTTTTCTTTTTTCTTTATGGTGATCATTTCACAGCATATGTGTATATCAAACCAAAATATCAAGTTACATATATTAAATATATGCAATTTTGATCATCATACCTATATAAAATCTGGAAACAGCCTTCAATTTTGAATATGTTCCTCAAAATGTGTGTGTTTGTGTTGTATAATTTATTAGTGGAACATGCTGCTAAAGTGAATCTTGTTAAAATAAAAAATTGATTATTCTCTGTCTAATATGCTTCATAGATTTTAGTCTTCTTTGACTTGGATGAAGCAATCTGAACACCAAACCCAATGGCATCACACATTGGTGTCTGTTCTCATCTGAGTCTTGGAACAATTGTAAGGAGCTGTGGCTATTTCAGTGACAACACTTTCTGTCTCATGCAGTCCACACACCAGTCTCCATCTTTTCAGCAGCAAAACTGCTGCTCTGTGTTGCTCTGTTTCCATGAGTACAACCACAATGAAGAATTTCCACAACTTTTACAGCTGGCTTCAGTGAAGGTGAATAATATTTAATTCAGGAAGAACTGTATCTTTCTTGGTCTCTCATCGCTAGTGAGAACACAGTATAGTATCTCTAAAGAGTTAGCAAAGGAAAAAGAAACTTGGATACTCCCCTGTCAGGCAATGCGATGCTGTTGCAAACTATTAGAATCTCTTTTTTATAGCCTCCTTAGTGACTCTTGGAGAAGGCAATGGCACCCCACTCCAGTACTCTTGCCTGGAGAATCCCATGGATGGAGGAGCCTAGTAGGTTACAGCCCAAGGGGTCGCTAGGAGTCGGACACGACTGAGTGACTTGACTTTCGCTTTTCACTTTCATGCATTGGAGAAGGAAATGGCAACCCACTCCAGTGTTCTTACCTGGAGAATCCCAGGGACTGGGGAGCCTGGTGGGCTGCCGTCTATGGGGTCGCACAGAGTCGGACACGACTGACGCAACTTAGCAGTAGCAGTGACTGTTCCTTAAGATACCACAAACAGTGCCCCAACTTTAGTTTTCTGTGTGCATCTAACAGTTTTTTAGGTCATTGTGTGAAGAAACGAGAAGGTGCACTTGGAGTAGCCGCCTAAGAGAGGTTGCTAGAATTAGATGAAATTAATGGTGGCATCTGTTCCAGATCACTTCTCTGTTCTCATCAGAGCTTTCTTTCTTTCTTTTTTTTTTTTTTTTTTTTTTTGTGCTACAGAAGTTTCAGGTTAATTTATGCAAGTGTATTACCTATTCTGCATTGGTATTGGAGAAAATTTACTTGACAAATGACCACTGAAACTATGCTCTATTATAAATAAGTAAAGAGGAAGCATAAAACGTTAAAGGGTATCTGGCATTATTAAATAGCACAAAAAATAAATCACTTAAGACAAATAGACCAGGGGTTACAGATTGAAATTTCTCTCATTGTGCTTCAGAGTATCAGAAGAGAATTCAGTGAGGAGCAAATACTCAGCAATGCTAGAAACTTCATGTTTTTTTAATCACACAAAATTATAAGATCTGAGGATTCTATGGTAGTTCTGTTTGCTTAATTAAAAAAGCAGTCAAACTCTCTGAGCTGCTGCTGTATATAAACAGATGTCTGCACAGATCAAATGGAAAAGAACTGGTTAATTTTTAGAGTATCAAAGTTCTGAATTGTCTTATCTGAAACTGTCATTCATTTGCTGATAAAACCAACATGAAGCAATTGAAAGAGAGACACTGAGAGTAACAGAGAGGTTAGTGTTTTTTCCTCTCTAACAAATAGTTTATAGTGAATGAGGCAGTTAAAATAACTTAGTCTTAATCTGGAAACACTGAATGGGTTATAAAGGTTAGTCATTTGGACTTTAATGCCTCCCAATGTCTGCTGAAACAGCCCGGTAGCAATGCTTAGGGGTATCCTTCTCCAAAAACTCAACTCCTGGATCATTTCTCCCCACACTTAACACAAGCTGTGAAGCCATAGGCAAGTTACTTATCCATTTTATGCCATGGTTTCCTGAAGTGTAAAATCTGAAAAAAATCAAATAATCTATCTTTAGGGTTTATCAGATTAAATGAAGCAATACTTCTAAAGTACTTAGAATAGTAACTGGCCCATGGTAGGAACTCAATAAATGTTAGCTATTACAGCCGAGTTTCTGAGAAGACTGTGTCATCTATCACCCATTACTTCACATATTCTACTCTCTGTATAATATTTGTAAACTAATACAGAGAAGTGAAACATAGTTTCCACTTATCTGGCTCTTTGAGTGTGTCAGATGTTTTGTATACTATGGTTTTATGCTTTCAATAACCTTGCAACATAGAAATGTTTATGCCTATTTTAAAGACTTTCAAAATGAGACACTAAAAACCAGTGCTGCCTCTAAAGTCACACAGTGTGTAAGTGGTATTATCTCTGACTGAATTAGAACTCTGGGTCTGGTGTACTGAGACTACCCAGAGGGATGGTATGGGGAGGGAAGTGGGAGGGGGATTCAGGATGGGGAACACATGTATACCTGTGGCGGATTCATGTTGATGTATGGCAAAACCAATTCAATATTGTAAAGTAATTAGCCTTCAATTTAAATAAATAAATTTTTTTAAAAAACCAAGATTTTTGTGAGAAAGTATACTTCAAATATAATAAACTCTAATAATGTATACACTGAATATATAGATTCTCTGATATTATAACACATTCTATATCATGTGTTATAATTGGATAACACAGCATTGATTTGTGCTTCTATTCCCAAAATGTTTTAAATAAGTGAGCATGTCTTGCTAGTTTAAATAATCCAGCTTAAATATATTGACAAGGAAAATAACATTGTAAACTTGATTACATATACCCACACACACATAAACACAACACACCTGTGGCTTTTACTTGGAAAAAAAAGTCATCTTAAACAAATGTTTCTATATTTAGCTAACATCATTGGAAAGACTAGTGCAGAACCTGAAACTCCAATACTTTGGACACCTGATACAAAGAACTGACTCAGTGCAAACAACCCTGATTCTGGGAAAGGCAGGAGGCAGGAGGAGAAGGGGACCTCAGAGGATAAGAGGGTTGTATGACATCACTGACTTGATGGTCATGAGTTTGAGCAAGCTCCAGGAACTGGTGATGGATAGGGAGGCCTGGCGTGCTGCAGTCCATGGGGTCGCAAAGAGTTGGACATGACTGAGCGACTGAACTGAACTGAACTTAGCTAACACACACTGCTTAACATGTCCAAAGCTTTATTGTAATAATTTTAAAGATTCAGATTCATTTAATCCTTATATCAAACCTATGAGATAAGTACTATTTTCCTCATTTAATAGAGGATGAAATGAGGGATGAAGAAGTTAAATTATTTACTCATGTTCCCATAGTAAGAAAGTGGTAAAGCCTGGATTCAGAGACCAAGATCTCACATCAGGTTCTCAGTAGAGATAAGTCTGGCAGGGAAACTCTTGGAAATATCTTTTTTCCAATGGACATTTAATCTGAATTATAGCATTTGCTTTATTGTGTCCTGTGCAAGTTTTCTTAAAGGCATGAAGGGCAGAGAGAACACACGATCAATGGTTGCTATTGGTCATTATTGACCCCAGATTATATCTTTCAGTGAAACTCGTGACAACTTAACTGAACTAAAGAAGAAACATAGTTAAGAAGCTAAATTACTTTATACTTTCATATACTTTATAATTCCATAAATTAAACAATTGCATGAAAGAAGAAAAGTCATTTTCCAAAATGATTTAGTTTTTTTAAACAGTCACTTGATTAAAACCACTATGGGTGGCCCAAATGAGTATGCTTCTTTTTCACTATCAATATGCATGATTTGATACATCATTAAACCTGAGAGGAAGGCTATTAGTGTTTCCATCACATTGCTGCCAAAGATATATTGTCAACCAAGACTGAAAAGTAAGCGGAGTAAATATGCTGTAAAATTATAGTGAAGTTACTCAGTCGTGTCCGACTCTTTGTGACCCCATGGCCTGTAGCCTACCAACCTCCTCTGATCATGGAATTCTCCAGGCAAGAATACTGGAGTGGGTTGCCATTTCCTTCTCCAGGGTATCTTCCCGACCCAGAGATCAAACTCGGGTTTCCTGCATTGGAGGCAGACGCTTATACTAATGTAAAATTATATAGAAAGCACATTTATATTATTTCTGCAGATCTTTTCTCCCAATTTTTTTAATTTCAAATTCTTCCTCATAAAGGAAAAAAAATGCAAAACCTATTGGGTACTATGGGAAAATGCACAATAATTTTGGTTAAAGATTACGCATTTCTCAGGTTGGTTCAGTACAAGGTGGATGTTAACTGCCAAGTGCAGAATTTAACTCTAGAGAAGAAATATATGGAGAGAATTTATCATCCCACATATATTTCTCCATCCATTTTTTGTTGGGAAAACTTTCCTGTTGTCAACAAACCTGAAAGTACCAGCCAAATGATGTTGTTTATTCAAGCTCTTTTAATGAATGCAAAGAAAGTGGAAAATGACATGGAGTATAGGCAATTAAGTTCAGGACAGCTGCAGATTCAGCTATTTACCAGGTCCTTTTTGAATGGGGAATCCATGAATCAAACATTCACTTTTTCTCTTATTTACTCTGCACAAATTGTCATGCTATCATTATCATGAAGAATTATGATATACAAATGTTTTGGTGAACTTCCTTATTGGAACCTTCTCATGTATTTACTCCCTTTATCCTCTATTCTTGCTATTAAACAGCACAACATTTTTACATTTCCAGAGTGCTCTGCAAGCCATCTGCTTTTTCCTATCAAAATGTGGAAATATAAATACTTCCCTTTTTATCTTTGCATGTAATTTGCTTCTTTTATTTTAAATCTCTGAGGACTGATATAAATTTCATATCAGCTGCCAGATATTCAGACATCTTCTAAAATTGGGTGACATTTAGCAATAGTAGTTACATTTTTGAATTCGTATTCTCTTTCAGTTTAAGAAAATAGAACCAGGTTAAAACATTACATTTTTTCCAAATATTCCTTTAAACGCCAACATGAAAAGAGTAGATGATATCTTCAGGAATTTTTGTTATGAAAACTGAAGAAAAGGAAAGATAATTTCAGAGAATAATAAAAGAAATAAAATGACATCTAGAGTGCCAGGGCAGGGGGCGGGGGGATGAAATAATTGGATCTCAATGATTGGGTTAAGTAGGCACTTGCTTCAATATAGTTGGCTAATGTGTTGATAAACCAATAATCCTCATTTTTACTCAAGGCTCGTGCATTTACGAATAGTGAGGAAAATATCTTTATATCACTGAGGCACCCAATAGACACCAACCACTGAGTAACCAAAAATCATTTAATTAATTTCAGAAACATGAATTGCATGGATTCTGCACTTGAAGTACACAGATCTATACTTTTCATTATGCTGGTGAGTTGGTACCTAGTCTATTAAGAAACAGGTCATACTTTGGATGCTATCTTTGTACAGCCTCCAAAATAAGGCTCTTCAAGAGTGCTTTACTCAAAAATTTAAAGCTATGTTTTTAGGTTTTGAGAGAATTATACTAGCCTTATCATTTCTCTCCACTTTTAAAATTAAAATTTTAAATCTTATTTATCCCTTTCATCATCTAGACACCTACTTCCCTAAATCGTGAATTTAATGAAGGATTCTGAGCCCCCCAAAGAGGTTTGTCTATTTTCAAACTGTTCTGTGTGCAAAGTGCAATTTGTAGTTATAAAATCCCTACTTTTCACCAGCTTGCCCCATCAATGGATAAATTAATTTTCAACTTAATGGAAATATTCATGATGGCTTAACTGTTTCATGAGGCTAAAAATTTGGACCAAACTGATTTTAAATCTTATTTCTGGAGAAAGATGGTTATGACCTAAAAATTGTTTTCTAAACTATATCCAATTTTAAAGCTTGGTTTAACCGAGCACATATTTGTTATATTTTCTTTATGGTTTCCTTACTGGTGCTGGGAAGAACAATCACCCCATCTTATGAATTTTTTTCTGTGGTTTCTGCTCTCAAATATTTATGTTCCAGGAAGAATTCACATCTAATTAAATGAACATGAGGTATAGGGACTCCAAAATTTTATTGTGAATTTATCCAATAATAATACAGAAATGATCATGCAATTTAAAATCAGTTCTTATTTTTATACTCATGTTTTCTTTAGCTAAACTTTAAATTCTCAAAGGGCTTCCCACGTGGTGTTAGTGGTAAAGATCCAGCAAATGAGAGGAGAGATGGATTCAACCCCTGAGGGGTCAAAACTCACTTCAGCATTCTTGCCTCGAGAATCCCATGGACAGAGAAGACTGCTGAGCTACAATCCTTAGGGTCTCAAAAAATCAGACATGTCTGAGCCGACTTAGCATGCACTCATGTAAATTTTTTAAGATAAGATGTCAGTAGAAATGCTGTGCCAGGAAGTAACAATTTTTTACCAAGAAAATATTTACACAGTTGAAGAATTATATGATACTTTTGAATTATATTTTGAATTCCTTTAAAACAGTTGTTAGATATTAATGCTAATTATTCCTTGTGAAACTGCAGACATATGTCTCAGGGGGCTCTGAGGAGCTCTGGTTCCTTATGTCTCAGCTAAGAAAGAATTCAGCATGAGGCAACATGAGTTGTTAGAATAGGATGCTTGCTAGGTTTATAAGCAGATGGGCAAGAGGTGCCACTCTGAAACTTAGTGGGCTACAGTTTTATAATCAAAAGGAAAGTGGGGAGGGGAAGAAGAACACCTTTTTCATTCTTAAGTAGATGTCAAGCTTTCATCATCAGTTTCTCCTCCACTTCTAGCAAGGGAGTTTCCTTCTCCCTGCATGGTCAAACTTGGACTGTTATGGCACAACGGAAATAAGCAAAATCTGCAGTAACATATACTAAAATATAATAATTTCAAGTTTTACTATAATGTCACCTTTTCCTTGTATTTTTGTTTTTAATACATGCAGACAGGCATGTCCTAGGAATCATTAACCTACTCACCTTGCTGGTCAGCATTTGGGTCTTGTTCCATCATTGTTTTGTTTTTTTGGGGACATGTCTCATGCTTCTGTTGCATGGCTTTGTTGCTTTGCAAGGCTGTTTGGTTTTGTTAAGCAAGCCTGCTTTGTTGAATGATCATTAACTTATAGGTGTCTCTCATAATTTTTCCTTTACTATGACCACATAGTAGGGTTAACTATTTAATCACCTAATTTTTCCCTTAACTTTGTTACTGTCACTTAGAGAAATACCAAAAAAAAACAAACTCAAAAATAATTAAACAGTTTCCAGTTGGATGATAATTAAATATGGTATGCAAGTCTCTTATTCTTTTTTTAAGATTTTTTAACTTGACAGATTAGGATACCAACTCATACATTAACTATTTAAGTACTATCAGAGTACAATCTATAAAAATGATACCTATTCCAAGAAATATAGGAAACATGGTATAGATATATATTCTTGGGGCACAGTTTGAACTATCAGAGTTTACTTGAATATGTAGGTGGGGAGGAAAATGTGTTACTACAGCAAAGACAAAACTTGTTTTTTATTTCTCTCTCAGTAAATTTTAACTTTGAGGAAATTTTTTTTTAAATAACTAAATAAAAATCTTAACTTTAATAAAGATGAAGATGATTCAATAGCTAGACACAATGGTATAGCTATTTATGACACTTTTCGTGACCCTATTGTTATTCCAGTTGTGATTTAATGAGATCTACTTGGCTCTTTCCTTTGTCGCTTACCTCTGAATAACTTTGGCCAAATTAATTTTATCTACCTAAATCACATCATCTGGAAAACTAGGGATCACACTGCTTAACTGATTTATAGGTATTGAAAGAAAAATGTATGTGAAAGTAACTAAGATATATACTCAATAAAGTTCTGAAGTTTGGTTGAGTTAACATAACTCAGGTCAGAAATTTTTCCTTGCTTTTTCTCTCTTAGGTCTAACATTCTAAAATATAGGTTTAAGAACACAAAGACAAACAATCAACAATAACAAAAAAAAAAACAGTGCTTATTTGAAACAATAATATAACACAACAACAAAAAAGGCAAAGAAGAAAAGAAGCTTAATTCTCATTTACTAAAAAAATTAGGCAATTTGATTATAAGGTTGACTTGTAACTATTTTCATAAATAAAATCAATGTATAAACTATATTAAAAGAGATATATTAACAAATATAGTGTGCTTTAAATGTATCCTCAATTAAAGGATCAAGTTGACATCACAGAACTTTGAAGGCTTCACACTGGAGATTAGACTTGTGCGCTGTGAGATATGAATACACTTTGAAGGAGATTAGAGAATTCTATGTAAAGGGAGAAGTATGAATGGAGTTATAGAAGTACATGAATGAACATTTCACCGTCAAAAAGTAGGACATAATGGATAATGCTTAAGTTTGATTGGATAAAGTGACAGACAACAAAAAAACACTAAGTAAATAAGATGTCACCCACAACAATATGATATATTCAAAAGAACACCTAACAGTGTATTCAGTCAATTGCTATCAAATCAATTTATACTTGTTCATTTAATAGAGAAAAATTATTACCAGTTATATTTATCAATCTCTAGATGGATAAAAACATAAATTGATGTATGCAAAATGGCATTCATTATTTTAAATAACTGAAGTTTAAAACTTCCTGTGGGGTTCAGTCTGATTCCTCACTTACTATATTTGAATAAATGATCTGCAAACTTAAGTTATACCAATGCATATACTGAATGGCATCTCATTTTTATAGTCAGATAGTGACTAGTAGGAACTTAATAAATTATTGGATGATATCAGGTTTAAAATTAGAATTAAGCAAACGATGGAGTCAAATAGAATGCAAAAATAAAACACTCCTCCTTAGAACTGTTCACTTGGGATTCACTTCAGCTCAGTTAAAGGTCAAAACTTCTTTATGCTGACCTTTCTCAATAGCAATGATATTTCTAAATATTCTGGAAGGTGGAAACTTCAAGCTAAAAGAAAGCAAACTAGTTTTAGAGAAAGTCACAGACTTATTTTTAGTGACATATGTTATGAAGAAAATATATGTCTATTTAAATAAAATATGTACATGTTTGCTTAAAGGTAAATACTCATGAAGCTTCTTGGATGTCTATAATTTTAAATAATTTAGCTGCTAAGTTTTCCATCTCTTTTATTATTGTTCTAAACTCTCAGCTCCGCGAATTTTTCTAGTTTGACAAATCTAGTTCACCTTGAATCTCTTTTCCATATTGAGACAATAGCTCTAGATAACCCATTTCTGGTACTGCCAGAAACAGCTGGTCTGTCAAGACAAAATATGAAAGGAAGTAGAAATTTGAAATAAAACTTTTATTTATTTTTGTGTGATAGCTTGGATTACATTTATTTTTCTGCTTGCCTTATAGCTTACCAGTATGTGAATATTTTTCAGGACTCTGAAGATGAATAAAAAATACTAAGTTTTAATTAAATGCATGCAAATGTGATTTTGAAATAGATACTAAAAAATTAAAAGGCATTTTTGAATGAGTGGAATCATCTGTTAATGTTCCCCCATGCTCTTATTAGACTATAATCATAGTTATAATGTAATTATTTTATTGCTACAATTTTCTGTCCAAAATTTCATAGTTCTGATATCTATTTTTCTAATGTCTGGGTGAATACTCACAATAATTTGTACATATATGTACACTTGTTTCTGAGATCTTATAATAAAATCTATAATTACATCCATAAATGCAAATACATAAGAATCTAAATGTGTATATTATAACTGATATAGTAGTTGTAAAATATGTTTATTTTACATTATGTACATTTTGGGGGGTTGCAGAAGAGTTGGACATGACTGAGAAACTAAACAACACAAATTTGTGTATATATGTATATATATATAACTTTAATATTTAATCCAACTATTTGCAACCTGATATTCATGATAATAAAAATAAATTTTTTACAGTATACATAAAAAATGGAAATGTGATCTTACTAAAGAGATGTAAGAATTGACAGAAATAAACATTTTTAAGCGTTTAGAAAGTTTAGTATTCAACTCACAAAATTTCTCTGTCAACAAATGCACTTCCTGTAGCTATAGCATATCTCTTTTGTAATATCTCTAAGATCTGGTATTGGCCATCATTTTTAATTTCTCTGGGAGTCACAAATATCTCCACATCCTGTAGCAAATCATCAACAGTGAAGTTGGTTCCTTTTATCATTTTTTTAAAATATAGATTTATTTATTTTAATTGGAGGTTAATTACTTTACAATATTGTACTAGTTTTGCCATATATCAACATGAACCTGCCACAGGTATACCCGTGTTCCCCATCCTGAACCCCCCTCCTTCCTCCCTCCCCATACCATCCTGCTGGGTCGTCTCAGTGCATCAGCCCCAAGCATCCAGTATCATCCATGGAACCTGGACTGGCGATTTGTTTCATATACGATATTATACATGTTTCAATGCCATTCTCCCAAATCATCCCACCCTCTCCCTCTCCCTCAGAGCCCAAAAGACTGTTCTATACATCTGTTTCTCTTTTGCTGTCTCACATACTGGGTTATCATTACCATCTTTCTAAATTTCATATATATGCCTTAGTATACTGTATTGGTGTTTTTCTTTCTGGCTTACTTCACTCTGTATAATCGGCTCCAGTTTCATCCACCTCATTAGAATGGATTCAAATGTATTCTTTTTAATGGTTGATTAATACTCCATTGTGTACATGTACCACAGTTTTCTTATCCGTTCATCTGCTAATGGACATCTAGGTTGCTTCCATGTCCTGGCTATTATAAACAGTGCTGCGATGAATATTTGGGTACATGTGTCTCTTTCAATTCTGATTTCCTTGGTGTGTATGCCCAGCAGCGGGATTTCTGGGTCATAAGGCATTTCTATTTCCAGTTTTTTAAGGAATCTCCACACTGTTCTCCATAGTGGCTGTACTAGTTTGAATTCCCACCAACGGTGTAAGAGGGTTCCCTTTTCTCCACATCCTCTCCAGCATTTATTGCTTGTAGACTTTTGGATCACAGCCATTCTGACTGGAGCGAAATGGTACCTCATTGTGGTTTTGATTTGCATTTCTCTGATAATGAGTGATGTTGAGCATCTTCTCATGTGTTTGTTAGCCATCTGTATGTCTTCTTTGGAGAAATGTCTATTTAGTTCTTTGGCCCATTTTTTGATTGGCTTGTTTATTTTTCTGGAATTGAGCTGCAGGAGTTGCTTGTATATTTTTGAGGTTAGTTCTTTGTCAGTTGCTTCATTTGCTATTATTTTCTCCTATTCTGAAGGCTGTCTTTTCATCTTGCTTATACTTTCCTTTGTTGTGCAGAAGCTTTTAAGTTTAATTAAGTCCCATTTGTTTATTTTTCCTTTTATTTCCAATATTCTGGGAGGTGGATCATAGAGGATTCTGCTGTGATGTATGTTGCAGAGTGTTTTGCCTATGTTCTCCTCTAGGAGTTTTATACTTTCTGGTCTTATGTTTAGATCTTTAATCCATTTTGAGTTTATTTTGGTGTATAGTGTTAGAAAGTGTTCTAGTTTCATTCTTTTACAAGTGGGTTAACCAGTTTTCCCAGCACCACTTGTTAAAGTGATTGTCTTTAATCCATTGTATATTCTTGCCTCCTTTGTCAAAGATAAGGTGTCCATAGTTACATGGATTTATCTCTGGGCTTTCTATTTTGTTCCATTGATCTATATTTCTGTCTTTGTGCCAGTACCATACTGTCTTGATGACTGTGGCTTTGTAGTAGAGCCTGAATTCAGGCAGGTTGATTTCTCCAGTTCCATTCTTCTTTCTCAAGATTGCTTTGGCTATTCGATTTTTTTTTTGTATTTCCATACAAATTGTGAAATTATTTATTCTAGCTCTGTGAAAAATATAGTTGGTAGCTTGATAGCAATTGCATTGAATCTATAAATTGCTTTGGGTAGTATACTCATTTTCACTATATTGATTCTTTCGATCCATGAACATGGTATCTTTCTTCATCTATTAGTGTCCTCTTTGATCATTTTTTAAATACTCTGTTCAAAGCCTTGTAGAGAAAAGAAATGGAGAAAACATGCTGGTCCTCTTTTGTATGTGATTGTGTTGTAGCCACGTGTTCCAGGAAACAAACTCACTCAGAAGGACAATGCAGATAGTAGAGTGAAGTTTATTACACCAGCAGGCCCAAGGCAGAGTCCTCTCTTAGTCAAGGTCCCCAACCAGTTTTTGTGAAAACCTTATATACCCTGAGTTTACATGTTCAAACCCACCTCCCCAAATTCTCTGAAACTAGTCTGAGCAAAGGAAAAGAAAGATACAATCAAAGTTAACCTGTGATTTGTATGCCTTAAACCCGTGATTCGTAAGCCTAGGGAGTTAACAGTAGACAATTATCAATAGGCCTGTGGTCATAGTTCAATAAGCATAATAGAATTTATGATTCTATTTGGTTACACAGATAATTAGGGTATTCTTTTAGGTGGCAGAGAGTCTACATATGAGCCCTGTGGCTCTTCCATGGGTGGGGGCACGGGGGGTGGGCAGCCTGGTTTTCCAGTTGGCATCAGTATGTTGTTTTCATGGATACTGGGCATATAGCTCAAAGTCCACAGTACGGCCCAACATGGAGCCCTGCTTTCAAGATGGGCCTGTTCTGTCTGTTTCCTCCTTCAATTGGATCTAGAATTTTTTTTTTTGTCTGTTTCCACCTATTGGTTACTACTTTGAATTTGTTCATGCCAGTCAGTGTAAATTCTCCCTTACTTATGGCCTTTATAGAAGCAAACATTTTTGCATTTTTCTTGTCCATTTCCTATTTTTTAACATATACTAAATAACCATGGTTTCCCTCATCCCTGGGCAACTCTAAATAAAATATCCTTTCTATACCAAACACTTTTGTAGTCTTTCAAAAGTCAGATTAGATTTTTATGTGAAAGTTCCCTGTGCAATTCATGCAATTAGTATGACTTTCAGGGGTGTTGACTAGTAACATGCATACCATTCTATTGTAGTAGAAGCAAGTAGAAAAACCTACATTTATTTTCCTTTCTAAAAGTAATTTTATTGAGCTGAAATTGAAATATAATGTTACATTTATTTAAAAGTGACCAATATGGTATGTTTTTATACACACTCATAAAATTGCTTGTGCAGTTAAGATAATAAACATGTATTAATATATCATCTTCAGATATTTCCCTGTTCCCTGTGGTAATTATTTCCTGCTGCTCATCCTACTCACACTTTTTCATCTCCAAACAAAACTTGATCTGCTATTTCTAATATTTTAATTTGCCATTTCTAGAATTTTATAGAAATCAAATGGGCTTTCTAGGTGACACAGTGGTAAAGAATCTGCTTGCCAATGAGGAAACACAAGAGACATGCATTCAATCTCTGGTCAAAAAGATCCTCTGGAGAAGAAACCCACTTCAGTATTCTTGCCTGGGAAATCCCATGGAGAGAGGAGCCTGGTGGGCTATAGAACATGTGGTCACAAAGAGGCAGACACAAGCCAGGGACTAAACCACAACATATAAATTGAATAAGAGTATATGCTTTTTTTGTTTTTTTTTTTTTTTCTGCTTTTTTCACTTAAGAAAATTATTTTGAGATTAATTGGTGGTGTTTTCTGTACCATAGCTCTTTCCTTTGTAAGGCTAGACTGTGTTTCATGATATATATATGGGACAATCTGTTTATCCATTCACTTGTTGATGGACATTTGAATAGTTTTCAGTTTGGATCACTGCAAATAAAGCAGCTATAAATATTCATGTGCAAATATGCATGTAAATATGTGCTCTTGGGCAAGTACTGAAGATTGAAGTGGCTGGCCATTATTGGAGATCTACATGTAAATTTTTAAGAAATTGACAACTCATTATCCAAAATGGTTTTAGTAGTTCATGTTCACACTAAGAATCTATAACCATCCCCATCCCTCTACAACTTCCAAATATTTTGCAGTTTCTTTTTTTTTTTAATTTCTTTTTCTGATCCATTAATTTATTTAGGGTCTTCCCTGGTGGCTCAGAAGATAAAGTGTCTGCCTGCAATGCAGGAGACCCAGGTTCGATCCCTGAGTTGGAAGATCCCCTGGAGAAGGAAATGGCAACCCACTCCAGTATTCTTGCCTGGAGAATCCCATGGACAGAGGAGCCTGGTGGGCTACAGTCCAGGGGGTCGCAAAGAGTCAGTTAGTTTCCTAATATTAAGCTTTCTCAGAGTTAATTGTTTGTGAATAGTTTGTTGTGAACCTCAAATTTAATTCCATTAAATTCAGAAAACATATTTTGTATGACTCGAATCCTTATAAATACACCCAAGATTGTTGTATTGTCCAGAATATAGGCTATCTTGGTGAATTATTTGTGTGCACTTGAACTGAATATATAATCTGCTGTTTTGAGGAAGATAAATCTATCAAAAGATAAAACTGTCAAATTAGTTTAAACTGGGTAATGCATTTCAGCTTTTCAGTATATGGGCAGTACTCACTTTGTCTGAAAGAGTGGTTAACAAAAATCACTATTCAAGCTCAAACTTCTGAAATGATGAAACCAACCTTTATGGTCAGTAAGATGTTCTTCTTTGGTTTCCTTGTAATTACCACCTTATGTCAATGTGACAACTAACTTCAACATTTCCATCTGAACAGTAGCCAAATTGATTAAGCAGGCTGTGAGACTACACTAAAATTAAAAATTTCTCAGAGACTATTCATACGAAGATGAAGTGCTAACTACATTAGATTTTCCTGTTTTTTTTCTTTGAACCCAAGTACAAGTATCACTCTTTAATAAACCTTGATCTATTTTTCCAAGATCGCTTCATATACCATGTTGAAGTAAGTGTTGTGATCAATAAATGAAGATGAATTGACACTTAGTACTTGCAGAGTTTCTAATATTAAGATTTCCTATACTCCTTAGATTTCTCTATTCATACCTAATCTAATCTTATGTGTCTCCTGACACATATTCTACTGAATCTGAATTGCAGTAACTTCCCAGAATTCTTGCTATCTATTCTCAATTCAGTTCCTTTAAACCTAAATTATTCTGCACTATAAAGATTGGAATATAATAGTTCTCCTGAAAATAATGAAGTGTAACATAGAACTTTAGCTCAGTTTGGGGCTAACACAGAAGCCAAAAAACATATAGCTACCTCATCCAATGAAAAGTAATATTGAAATTCAAGCTAATTATTCAAAATGTGATTTTCTTTAGCATATGCAATTTTAAATTTGTTGATGTACCAAAATTTAGGTGCTACTTCCTTTTGAGGTGATATTTACTCTCCTTCTGGATGTAAGAATAGGCTGAAGGTAACGAAGGAAATGGCAACCCACTCCAGTGTTCTTGCCTGGAGAATGCCAGGGATGGGGGAGCCTGGTGGGCTGCCATCTATGGGGTCGCACAGAATCAGACATGACTGAAGTGACTTAGCAGCAGCAACAGCAGCAATATCAGTGTAGTATCAATCCTTTTATCTCTAGCACTATGGCATGAAGATTCAAAAAATGTACTAATACCTCATTTGGAGTAAAAAGAAAATGTGAATGATTAAAAGTAAAAATTATAATTGACATGAGTGGTAAAGAACCCAACTGCCAATGCAGGAGACATAAGAAAGTCAAGTTAATCCCTGGGTTGGAAAGATACCTAGAAGAGGACATGGACAACCACTACAGTCAAATCCCATGGACAGAAGAGTATAGTGGGCTATTGTCCATAGGGTCACAAAGAGCTGGACATGACTGAAGCAATTTATCTCACAAAGCACATGGGAAATTTAATAGTTTTAGTCAAGACTAACTTTCTTTACACCACATATACTTAATTATTTTTTATAAAATCCACTGATAAAAGAAAAAAAAATAACTGGACTATATTCTATTTTCCATTTACTGTTCAGTCTACATAGAAACATACAGAAAATAGAATTTAATAAAGAAAAATTATTATTGCTAATGAATTTTTTCAAACTAAATCAATGCTAAAGAATTCTGCAATACTTGGAAGAGGTTTTTTTAAAGTTCTAAAAGTCTTAAAAATATGTTTTATCCATTTAACACTAAAGCTGTTATCTTTTAATGTAAAATCATGTGCTCTAATACTGCGTCAAGAAAATTAAATTAGAAGGTTAAAGGAATATGTTGCCGAAGGATGAAGGAAGTAGCATTATCCCCAAATAAGTGTCTAACATTATTCACATATTTGTGGTTATGGAGTATTAATACCAACATCATTCATTGGCCATTAAAAACACAGAAATACCAGGCTGGATGAAGCACATGCTGAAATCAAGATTGCCAGGAGAAATATCAATAACCTCAGATATGCAGATGACATCACACTTATGGCAGAAAGTGAAGAGGAACTAAAGAGTCTCTTGATGAACATGAAAGAAGGGATTGAAAAAAATCTGTCTTAAATCTCAACATTGAAAAAACTAAGATCATGGCATCTGGTCCCATCACTTCATGGCAAATAGATGGGGAAACAATAGAAACAGTGACAGACTTTATTTTCTTGGGCTTCAAAATCATTGCACATGGTGACTGCAGTCACAAAATTAAAAGAAGGTTGCTCCTAAAAAAAAAAAAAAAAGAAAGTTGCTCCTTGGAAGAAAAGGTATGACAAACCTAGATGGCACATTAAAATGCAGAGACATCACTTTGCTGACAAAGGTCTGTCTAGTCAAAGCTATGTTTTTTCTGGTGCTCATGTATGGATGTTAGAATTGGACCATAAAGAAGACTGAACATCAAAGAACACAGATTTTGAGCTGTGGTGTTGGAGCAGACCCTTGGACTGCAAGGAGATCCATAAGGAAATCGGTCCTGAATATTCATTAGAAGGACTGATGGTGAAGCTGAAGCTCCAATACTTTGGCCACCTAACGTGAAGAGCCGATTCAATGGAAAAGACCCTGATGCTGAGATTGAAGGCGGGAGAAGAAGGGGATAACAGAGAATGAGATGATTGAATAGCATCACTGACTTAATGGACATAAGTTTGAGTAAGCTCCAGGAGATGGTGAAGGACAGGGAAGCCTGTGTGTTGCAGTCCAAGGGGGCACATAGAGTTGGACTAAACTGGCTGAACAACAACAAAAAAACAATATATGATAATACAAGTGATGATGATGATGACAATAATGAAAATAGTTAACACATTAGTAAATAAATAGTTATCACAATAGAAATAAATATGATATAAACTATTTATAAAACATTTTTAATAATTTCATATTGATTTACCACTGCTTAAATAGTTACATTTAGAAGGCATAATTCTCTTAGGATTCAAAATGGCTGGAGTCGAATGATTCTTTTGAAAATAGCAGTTTGCATTCTTTCTGGAACTTTTTTGCTGTGAAACACCAGGGTAATACTGGCAAAAATATACCCTTTACAGTTCTCTTGTCATGTTACAAACAGAATACTGTTGCTTACTTCCAAGTTTAACACGGATTACCAAAGTTGTAATATATAGTTTGTCTGGTGAAACCCCTGCATTTCAGGTCACACCAGACTCCAGTTTGAAAAGTGCTTTTTATGTATCAAATATAGTCTGGCTTCCCAATAATTGCATCATATCCAAGTGAATAACACAGAAGCCATTACTCTTATTGAATTAGGTACTTGCTTTCTCAAAAGTCTAGGCTGTAATGTTATGCCTGTCTGAGAATAATCACAATGAAATCTAAATCCAGTATTTAAAGTGTTTCCCTGACTCAGACCAAGCTATTTGTAGATGCTCACCAGCCTCAGCTGGAGAAGGAAATGGCAACCCACTCCAGTATTCTTGCCTGGAGAATCCCATGAACAGAGGAGCCTGGTGGGCTACAGTTCATGGGATCACAAGAATCAGACATGACTGAGTCCACAGCTGCCACCAGCCACAGCAGCTGAAACTGGAACAGAAACTGTTTCAAAATTTTCCATTTCTTTTGCTTCTTATAATCTCCTAATTTCTCTTTCAATTCATACCCTATGATTATTTTTTCTTTTCTTTCATTATCTCCTTGCAGACTTTCTTATTTCATCAAGATATCAAAGACATTATGTAAATCTCAATTCTGTCAGTACAATGCCAGTTCTCTGAAATCTACAGTACACTGAATTTCTTCAACTGCCCTCTCCATTATAAGACTGCTGAAAAAAGTAAAATTCAAGGAAATACTGTTTATGATTTACGAACCTAAGAAACAAACTAGCAAACCTTAGGTTTGTTCTTTCCTGAGTTCTTTATATCTCTATATCAATACTCTCAGGTAGAAAAATAATGTATGACATACACATGATTTTAAATTTTCTGGTTTTTGTTTTTAAAAATAAAATTTTTAAAGTTATTTAAATATTCTATTTAACTCAATATATGTGGAGTTTTGTCATTACAATATGGAGTTAACTTTCAAAATGTATTGAGATATTGAACCTCCCTGTTTTCATACTACATGTTTCAGTCTTTGAAACATAATATACTTTTAACCTTAACACCTCATCTCAATTTACACATGAAACTTTCAGTTTTGAGATAAAATATAGTTCTGCCAAAAAATTAAAATTTATCAGAAATTAAATTTTACTTTTTTAAATTTACAAATGTAACTTTTAGTTAAATGATGGTTTCTCAGTTTCAGTAGCCTCATTTCAGGTGCTCAGTGGCTTGGTGCACACATAGCTAGTGGCTTCCACGTTGCATGGCATGGCTATAGATGTTTTCATTTGAACCTCTAATGTCAAGAAGATATCTCTTGGATGGGATCTGTTTCATGAATGTGCTTCATGAATGTGCAGCCCCACAAGTCTCTCCCTTTAGATGGGGCCTCTACTTAACTGGGAAAAAACCCGCCTGCAATGTGGGAGACCTGGGTTCTATCCCTGGGTTGGGAAGATCCCCTGGAGAAGGGAAAGGCTATCCACTCCAGTATATTGGCCTGGAGAATTCCATGGACTGTATAGTCTATGGGGTCACAAAGAGTCGGACATGACTAAGCGACTTTCATTTACTCACTACTCAGTTTAGGGCTCAGCTGTCACTGTACTGAAATTCATAATCAGAATCAGGTACCCTGAATAGTCATTTTTATATTGGACTCTGCAAATTATTTATCTGGCTTTATCTTCAGTCTGTATATGATGACCTTGCACTTTAACCAATAATTAAATAGAACATCTACTACATAAAGAAGACATGTAAATTTTATGTGAAAACTGGTTCAGTAAGCACTTGGTTCAGATGTCTGGGAAACAGAACTTAGAAATGTAAATTTCAAAGACGTTGACCTAAAACAGTGACTTTTTTTAGAGTAGTTTAACAAATAAAGAAAAAACAATTCTTTGAGAAGGAGCTCTGCATTTAGGAGAAAAGAAAGCTTAAAAGAAATTTAGTTCAATGAGAGATCAATTTCATTCTCTCCCCCACTTTCCCACACTCTGTTTCTCTTTTCATTCTCTCATTTTTAAGTGACTTTTTTACATCAGTAATGACTAGTTAAAATTTTTTAAAATTATTCTATTTTCTGTGTTTTCTTTAATTGCTTCTCTTTCCCTTTTCACAATTACTTAAATAATATTCTGGATTTTTATCTGAAAGAGCTTTATGAAATACTTACTTGCTAATCTATATGTTCATCGACAGCATTACTATTTTTTTTCAAGTTTAGTTATTATTTGGTTTTTGTGAATTTCTGCAATGAAGGTTAAATACTCCCCAGAGCATTTGAAAAGGGTTTTTAGTTTCACAGTTTGACATCTCCAACAAGGTTATTGATTCATGTGTTAATATAAGCATTTTCCCATGTGAGTTTTACCTTATGGCATCACTGGTTATCAATATTTCTCAGTGTATTCATCTACCACTACTACAGGAAGTTTCTGATGCAAAACCAACTCATGCATACATATGAGCCATACAGATTCTTATGTTTATACAATTATTTAAAGAATTTAATTATATTTGTTATTTTATAACATCTTTATTAGATTTATTTTAATTGGAATTTTTTTAAGTACCTCTTATTGTAATCACCTGCTTTCATTCGTACAATGATAGGTTAAGTGATATTCAATAATAACAAAGTGTACCTAAAAATTACATGTGCCAAGAGATCCATTAAAAACTACAGTTGGAAATAAATTAATTAAATGAACTAGTTACACATAATCCTTCCTAGTATTACAACTTCTCAATTACTTGATCAATTATGGAATTGATTGGTTGGAAATTGTAACATTGCTAATAGGGAAAAGTTCTAGTTTATACTGGCATTCTGTAAACATAAGCATATATATGAGAATATAAGGTAGCAAAAATACAGTTTAGACCTCATGAATTTTAAAAATGATAAATAGCTGATTGAATTTTTTTTTAATAAAATGTGGCAATGAATAGTGAAGGAAGGACTGGAAGGAAAAAGAGACAAACAATGACTAGAATAAAAAATTTGATATAAACATTTTTATATACCATGAATTATTTAAAGTGTGTGTGCCTCATTTATTTTCCCCACAAAGTCCTCTGATGTAGGATTCATTTATATTCTAATTCCATAAATTATTAGCTAGTAATAAAAAATTTAATTGACATAAATTTTCACAGACAGAAAATGGTACTAATGGCACTTTGAAAGAAAAAAGTTAGATAATTGCTATTATTTTATAAATCCTTGGAGCCAAATAATTTTTAAAACTCTGAATTTGAATTTAAAAAGCAGTACTATTCGTATGCCAAGTATTTGTAGTTACAGTGAAATACACAATAATACCTTGTTATTTAATACACTGTGTGCTCTGAGGCTACAAATATTTACACCCAATACATTCTGAAGGAGATCAGCCCTAGGATTTCTTTGGAGGGAATGATGCTGAAGCTGAAACTCCAGTACTTTGAACACCTCATGTGAAGAGTTGACTCATTGGAAAGGCTCTGATGCTGGGAGGGATTGGGGGCAGGACGAGAAGGGGACAACAGAGGATGAGATGGCTGGATGGCATCACTGACTCGATGGACGTGAGTCTGAGTGAACTCCGAGAGTTGGTGCTGGACAGGGAGGCCTGGTGTGCTGCGATTCATGGGGTCTCAAAGAGTCGGACACGACTGAGTGACTGAACTGAAAAATAAAGAATATGCCATATTTTTCCATATATTATATTTTGTCATCAAATAAATGTAAAAACAAATTAAACAGAGTATTTTTAAAATTTTTGCAGTTTTAAATGCAATTAAGTGATAGTGGAAGTGTATCAGCAGTATTATGGCAAGATATAAGTTTTAATATATAATACAGTATCAATATACCCTGATATATCAGGTTAAACTAAGGAAGTAAGTTAGGGCAGAGCAGATGCTACATACAGAAAGCCCCAAAATGTATTTTCTTTACTATAATTTTAATTACCATATACAATCTTTAAAAATTCTATGTCAAAACTTCTACCTAATCAGTAAAAATGTGGTGTAGGATATGGGGCCTAATTAAACTTAAAAGCTTTTGCATAGAAATGGAAACCATAAACAAAATGAAAAGAAATGAGAGAAAATATTTTCAAATGAAGAAACAGACAAAATATTAACGTCCAAAATATACAAATAACTCAATAAAAAATAAGATCAAAAAACGGGTGGAAAATATAAATAGACATTTATTCAAAGAAGACATGCAGATGACTGACAAACACAAGAAAATATTCTCAATATCACTAATTATTAGAGAAATGCAAATCAAAACTATAATTAAGTATCACCTCATATCATTCAGAATGGCCATCATCAAAAAAAATTTACAAACCATACAAGCTAAAGAGAGAGTGGAAAAAAAGAAACCTTTCTACACTGTTGGTGCCTGCATGCTGTGTGTATACTGCATGCTAAGCCGCTTCAGTCATGTCCAACTCTTTGTGACCTTATAGACTATAACCTGACAATCCTGTCCACGGGACTCTCCAGTCAGGAATACTGGAGACGGTTGTCATGTCCTCCTCAAGGGCATCATACTGCCGCAGGGATTGAACACAGGTCTCTTATGTTTCCTCCATTAACAGGCAAGTTCTCTACCACTAGTGCCACCTGGGAAGCACACACAGTTAGTAGAAATGTAAATTGATATAATTGCTAGAGATAACAGTATCAGTTCAGTTCAGTTCAGTCACTCAGCCATGTCTGAATCTTTGTGACCCCTTGAATCGCAGCACGCCAGTCATCCCTGTCCATCACGAATTCCTGGAGTTCACTCAGACTCACATCCATCGAGTCAGGCATGCCATCCAGCCATCTCATCGTCTGTCATCCCCTTTCCTTCCTGCGCCCAGTCCCTCCCAGCATCAGAGTCTTTTCCAATGTGTCAACTCTTTGCATAAGGTGGCCAAAGTACTGGAGTTCCAGCTTTAGGGTCATTCCTTCTAAAGAAATCCCAGGGCTGATCTCCTTTAGAATGGCCTGATTGGATTTCCTTGCAGTCCAAGGGATTCTCAAGAGTCGTCTCCAATACCACAGTTCAAAAGCATCAATTCTTCATCACTCAGCTTTCTTCACAGTAAAACACTCACATCCATACATGACTACTGGAAAAACCATAGCCTTGACAAGATGGACCTTAGTCGGCAAAGCAATCTCTCTACTTTTCAATACGCTATCCAGGTTGGTCATAACTTTTCTTCCAAGGAGTAAGCATCTTTTAATTTCATGGCTGCAGTCACCATCTGCAGTGATTTTTGAGCCCCATAAGACAAAGTCTGACACTGTTTCCACTGTTTTCCCATCTATTTACCATGAAGTGATGGGATTGGATGCCATGATCTTCGTTTTCTGAATGTTGAGCTTTAAGCCAACTTTTTCACCCTCCTATTTCACTTTCCTCAAGAGGCTTTTTAGTTCCTTTTCACTTTCTGCCATAAGGGTGATGTCATCTGCATATGTGAGGTCATTGATATTTCTCCCGGCAATCTTGATTCCAGCTTGTACTTCTTCCAGCCCAGAGTTTCTCATGATGTACTCTGTATAGAAGTTAAATAAGCAGGGTGACAATATACAGCCTTGATGTACTCCTTTTCCTATTTGGAACCAGTCTGTTGTTCCATGTCCAGTCCTAACTGTTGCTTCCTGACCTGCATACAGATTTCTCAAGAGGCAGATCAGGTGATCTGATATTCCTATCTCTTTCAGAATTCTCTACAGTTTATTGTGATCCACACTGTCAAAGGCTTTGGAAAGGTCAATAAAGCAGAAATAGATGTTTTTCTGGAACTCTCTTGCTTTTTCAGTGATCCAGCAGATCTTGGCAATTTGATGTCTGGTTACTCTGCCTTATCTAAAAAATGACAGAATGATCTCTGTTTTTTGTTTTGTTTTGTTTTGTTTTTCCCATGGCAAACCATTCAGTAGCACAGTAATCCAAGTAAATGTCCCAACCAGTAATGGTGAAGAAGCTGAAGTTGAATGCTTCTATTAAGACCTATAAGACCTTTTAGAACTAACACCCAAAACATGTCCTTTTCATTATAGAGGACTGGAATGCAAAAGTAGGAAGTCAAGAAACACCTGGAGTAACAGGCAAATTTGGCCTTGGAGTAAGGAATAAAGCAAAGCAAAGACTAATAGAGTTTTGCCAAGAAAACTCACTGGTCATAGCAAACAACCTCTTCCAACAATGCAAGAGAAGTCTCTACACATAGACATCACCAGATGGTCAACACTGAAATCAGATTGATTATATTCTTTGTGGTCAAAGATGGATAAGCTCTATACAGTCAACAAAAACAAGACCAGGAGCTGTCTGTGGCTCAGATCATGAACTCCTTATTGCCAAATTCAGACTTAAATTTAAGAAAGTAGGGAAAACCACTAGACCACTAGAGAACAGTATAGATATTCCTTATAAACTGAAAACAGAGCTACCATGTCACCCAGCAATCACATTCTTGGACAGAGAAAACCATAATTTGAAAGAATACATGCTCGCCATTGTTTAGTGCAACACTATTTGTAATAAACAGGACATTTAAGCAAACTAATGTCCATTGACAGTAATGGATAAATAAGATGTGGTACATATATACAATGGAATATTTCTTAATCATAAATAGGAATGTTGAATTTTAATCCAGCTTTTTCACTCTCTTCTTTCACCCTTATCAATAGTCTCTTTAATTCCTCTTCACTTTCTACCATTAGAGTGGTATTGTCTGCATAGCTGAGTTGCTGATATTTCTCCCAGAAATCTTGATTCCAGCTTGTAAGTCATCCAGCCCAGTGTTTTGCATGATGTACTCTGTATATACACCAGGGTTTCCCTGGTGGCTGAGCATATAAATAATCCACCCACAATCTGGAGACCTGGGTTTGATCCCTGGCTTGGGAAGATCCCCTGGAGAAGGGAACAGATTTGAGACTGGAGAATTCCGTGGAATGTATAGTTGAAGGTGTCGCAAAGATTCGGACACAACTGAATGACTTTTGCTTACTTACTTAATCTGCATATAAGATAAATAAACAAGATGATAATATCATGGCATCTGGTCCCATCACTTCATGGCAAACAGAAGGGGAAAAAGTGGAAACACTGACAGATTTTATTTTCTTGGGCTCCAAAACCACTGCAGATGGTTATTGCAGCCATGAAATTAAAAGACTTACTCCTTGGAAGAAAAGTTATGACCAACCTAGATAGCATATTCAAAAGCAGAGACATTACTTTCCCGACTAAGGTCCTTCTAGTCAGGACTATGGTTTTTCCAGTAGTCATGTGTGGATGTGAGAGTTGGACTGTGAAGAAGGCTGAGCGCCGAAGAATTGATGCTTTTGAATTGTGGTGGTGGAGAAAACTCTTGAGTCCCTTGGACTGCAAGGAGATCCAACCAGTCCATTCTGAAGATCAACCCTGGGATTGCTTTGGAAGGAATGATGCTAAAGCTGAAACTCCAGTACTTTGGCCACCTCATGTGAAGAGTTGACTCCTTGGGAAAGACTTTGACGTTGTGAGGGATTGGGGGCAGGAGGAGAAGAGGACGCCAGAGGATGAGATGCCTGGATGGCATCACTGACTCGATGGACATGAGTCTGAGTGAACTCTGGGAGTTGGTGCTGGACAGGGAGGCCTGGCGTGCTGTGATTCATGGGGTCGCAAAGAGTAGGACATGACTGACCGACTGACTTGAACTGAACTTAACTGAAGCGTCTTTTATGTTCATGGGTTGTAGTCACCATCTGCAGTGATTTTGGAGCCCAAAAAATAAAGTCTGACACTGTTTCCATTCTTTCCCAATCTATTTCCCATGAAGTGACGGGACCAGATGCCATGATCTTCGTTTTCTGAATGTTGAGCTTCAAGCCAATTTTTTCGCTCTCCTCTTTCACTTTCATTAAGAGGCTTTTCAGTTCCTCTTCATTTTCTGCCATAAGGGTGGTGTCATCTGCATATCTGAGGTTATTGATAATTCTCCCGGCAATCTTGATTCCAGCTTGTGGAATCCCAGCGTTTCTCATGATGTACTCTGCATACAAGTTAAATAAGCAGGGTGACAATATACAGCCTTGATGTACTCCTTTTCCTATTTGGAACCAGTCTGTTGTCTTATGTCCAGTTCTAACTGTTGCTTCCTGACCTGCATACAGATTTCTCAAAAGGCAGGTCAGGTGGTCTGATATTCCCATCTCTTTCAGAATTTTCCACAATATATTGTGATCCACACAGTCAAAGGCTTTGGCATAGTCAATAAAGCAGAAATAGATTTTTTTTCTGGAACTCTTGCTTTTTCCATGATCCAGCCGATATTGGCAATTTGATCTCTGGTTCCTCTGCCTTTTCTAAAACCAGATTGAACATCTGGAAGTTCACGGTTCACGTATTGCTGAAGCCTGACTTGGAGAATTTTGAGCATTACTTTACTAGCATGTGAGATGAGTCCAATTGTGCGATAGTGCCGGGGTCCAGCCCCGGTGGATCCAGGGTGATTCGAAGGTGGGGACGGAGTCAGTGTCCTTGGAAAAATGCATATTTAATCACAGATATATAGAGAGATTATAAATGGATAGTGTAGTAGGAAGTAGTGGAGAAAAGAGGCTGAATAACTTGGATTACATGGAATAGCATCCATGCTCCAGATGGGAATTCAGGCAAAAAAACGAGGAGCAAGAAAGAACGACATGGGGGAATCAGTCTTTCCAGAAACTGATCAATTTTCTTTATTTTTGGGTTTGCTTATATACCTTTTGTTGCACATAAGGATGAATACAGAGTCATGAGGGGATCAGCAGTCCTGACCTTCATCAAAATCAGGTGCTTCACATAAATTTATTTTAAAAAAGGTTCTTAGGGATATTACATCATCTTCTGGCCATGAGATCTGCTGACATTTTATGATCCTTTCTTTCTGATAACAAAAATTTTTTTTTTTTCCCCCAAGGGTGCTTTTTCTTAAACCAGGCACCACCCTCCAAATAAGGTTGCATTCCTATAGGGTGAGGGTGTAGTGAGTTACAATCAGGAAAGGAATTTATTTAACCCAAGGTTAACATGATTAATCTTAAAGGTAAATACTTATTTCTCCTATATGCTTAAAGGTTAATACTTATTTCTCCTATATGCTAGTTATATTTGTTATAAGGGCAGGGAATATGGAGATTTAGCAGCAAACATCAGCCCAACAAATGAAAATCCTTTCACCAATGTTCCCCTTAAGATCTATTTAGTCTTAAGATAGTGATAAAGTTACATTTTTACATAGCAAGGACACAGTGATTTATAACAAAGTACAGTGATCTATTACAAAAGAGAAAATTCATTAACTCAAAAAGTCTAGTATTGCTAACCTTAAAAACTACTATATTTCCTTTTCTACATTCCAAATACATTGATTACTATATTCCCAGGTGCCTAAAGATATGGAGGCCTCATGGCAATCATTGACTCAACAAGAAGAAAAAGCCCTATGCTAATTAAGACTCTCAAAATACTCCAAATCTCTCTGTGCTGTTAATGGTTAAGAGGTAGTAAACAATCATATGCATAGTGGCAGCAGTATGGATAATCCTGTCACACAAGCTAGTCTGTCAGCAGAGAGGTTTGACCTGAGACATCCTTGTGCCACCCAGAGCAGGGAATTAGCAGCAATTATTGGCACAACAAATGAAAAACCCTTCACCAATATAATTCCTAACCAACCCATTATACTAATAATTTTCAACTCCCCCATAGAATTTGCCTTTAGTAAGTCTAAAACATCTCATGCCTCTCAGATTGGGAGGCTGTAAACAATTACATGTGGCCGGACGAACCTATACAGGTAGGCTAGATAACCTTCAGAGGAGTCCGTAAGCTGAAACACTCTTGTCACGCCCAGGAATTTTTTTTGCCTTGGAGCTGCAAGTTAACTCCTTCTCTGAGAGAAATGGTTATGGGGGAGAGCCCCCATAAAGTCAGAGGTGTAGGTGAGAGCATAAAACAGACTCTGGTTTGGGGGTAGATGCTCGGGAACAGGGTGTTTCCTGAGGCTTGATCACGCCTTTGCGTATGCCAACCTCCTTTCTCATGACTTTTGCCATAGGCGGAGTTCCTCACTCTGGCCCCCTGGCGTATCCCCCTTTTTTGTTTAATTTAATCAGGCGCAGGTCAGTTGAGAGCTTCTGAATGCTCTGCCAAAGAATCCTGACAATACAAGGAAGAATGATTAAAAGGAGCAAAATTAAAGCACCAACGGCAACATAACTGAAGACATTAGACAGAATGTTTTTTCCAGCAATAAAATTAAAGAAGGTGTGGAAAAAGTCATTAGCAGCTCCTGCTGCAGTAAAATCCAATCGAGAGTGTTCCAAGGTCTGTATCTGATTGTGAAGTTTCCCTAAGTCTAAATTAATATCTGAGCTATTCCAAACACCTAAAATATGATTTTTCAACATATTGAGCATTTGCACTTGTTGAGTCAATGAATTGCTGCCAAAGTAACAGTAACAGTAATAGTTGTTGTTATTAAAGCTGAATTCCCTAAAATTAGTAAGCCCACAAACTGTCTTGATCATCTTAAATCTTAACAAGATGAGAGCATACATTGTTTACAAGACACTACATTAAGTCCACCTGTGTAATTCATATGAACATTAAGTTTTCCCTAATCGTTAACAAAGAGAAAAACATGAGAGGGTAGACAAGCTAAAATAGAATAAGTAAAACCATTTTCTAGTCAGAGTTCGTGCTGCAGCAGCTGTCAGTCCCGCTGGGATCTGGATGCTTATCTTGCCTCTCCTGCCGGCGGGCACCAGATTGCCGCCCTCTCTCCCTCACTGAAGTGGCTTCAGGCTCAGCAGTGCACTGGGCCCCAGCAGACAGGCTGGCCCCGCCCACGGCTCCCAGCGCGCGGCTGTTCCATGCGGCGGCGGCAGGGGCAGAAGAGTGCCCTTCAAAGCAATGGGGGAACCTGGTGCCTGGGGATCCAAATTGGCGAATTGGCGTCCTGTGGAAAAATACAAGCACCCCCTTGACCGCCAGTTAATATTGGGTTGGGATCTTTTCATTGTTTGGAGAGGAGGTCCTTCCATTTTACTAATGGCTTTGCATTTGATTGCTTCGGGCACGGTAGTTTGAGCATTCTTTGGCATTGCCTTTCTTTTGGATTGGAATGAAAACTGACCTTTTCCAGTCCTGTGGCCACTGCTGAGTTTTCCAAATTTGCTGGCATATTGAGTGCAGCACTTTCACAGCATCATCTTTCAGGATTTGAAATAGGTCAACTGGAATTCCATCACCTCCACTAGCTTTGTTCATAGTGATGCTTTCTAAGGCCCACTCACTTCACATTCCAGGATGTCTGGCTCTAGATGAGTGATCACACCATTGTGATTATCTGGGTCACGAAGATCTTTTTTGTACAGTTCTTCTGTGTATTCTTGCCACCTCTTTTTAATATCTTCTGCTTCTGTTAGATCCAGACCATTTCTGTCCTTTATTGAGCCCATCTTTGCATGAAATGTTCCCTTGGTATTTCTAATTTTCTTGAAGACATCTCTAGTCTTTCCCATTCTGTTCTTTTCCTCTATTTCTTTGCATTGATTGCTGAAGAAGGCTTTCTTATTTCTTCCTGCTTTTCTTTGGAACTCTGCATTCACATGCTTATATCTTTCCTTTTCTCCTTTGCTTTTCACCTCTCTTCTTTTCACAGCTATTAGTAAGACCTCTGCAGACAGCCATTTTGCTTTTTTGCATTTCTTTTCCATGGGGATGGTCTTGGTCCCTGTCTCCTGTACAATGTCATGAACCTCATTCCATAGTTCATCAGGAACTCTATCTATCAAATCTAGGCCCTTAAATCTATTTCTCACTTCCACTGTATAATCATAAGGGATTTGATTTAGGTCATACCTGACTGGTCTAGTGGTTTTCCCTACTTTCTGGTGTACTGCAATTCATGGGGTCTCAATGAGTTGGACATGACTGAGCTGAACTGAATCTGAGTCGAAGCTATGATTTTTCCAGTAGTATTGTATGGATATGAGAGTTGGACCATAAAGAAGGTTGAGTGCTGAAAAACCAATGCTTTTGAACTGTGGTGTGGAGAAGACTTGAGAGCCCCTTGGACTGCAAGGAGATCCAAGCAGTCCATCCTGAATAAGATCAACCCTGAATATTTTTTGAAAGGACTGATGCTGAAACTGAAGCTTTAATACTTTGGACACCTAATGTGAAGAGCTGACTCATTGGAAAAGACCCTTTGGAAAATTGATGCTGGAAAATATTGAAGGCAGGAGAAGAAGGAATTTACAGAGGACGAGATACTTGAATAGCATCACCAAATCAATGGACATGAGTTTGAGCAAACTCCATGACAGTGAAGGACACGGAAACCTGACATGCTATAGTTCATGGGGTCACAAAGAGTCAGACACAACTTAACAACTAAAAAACAGCAACAAATAAAAAGGAATAAAATTATATCACTTGCTGGAATTATGGATGGGCCTTGTGATTTTTATACAGAGTTAAGTAAGTCAGAAAGAGAAAGACAAATATAGTATAATAATGCTTGTATGAGGAATCTATTAAAATGGTACAGATGAAGTTATTTGCAAAGCAGAAATAGAGTCACAAATGTAGAAAACAAACTTATGGTTACAAAGGGAAGGAAGAGGGGGTGTGGGATGAATTGGGAGATTATGATTGACATATACACACTGCTATATATAAAATAGATAGCTAGTGAGAGCCTACTGTATAGCACAGGACACTCTACTCAGTTCTCTGTGGTGAACTAAATGGGAAGAAAATCTTAAAAAAAAAAAAGAGTGGAGATATATATATATATATATATATATATATATATATATATATATATATATATATATATATAACTGTTTCACATTCCTGTACCACAGAAACTAAAATAACATTGTAAAGCAACTCTGATGCTGGGAGGGATTAGGGGCAGGAGAAGAAGGGGACGACAGAGGATAAGATGGCTGGACGGCATCACTGACTCGATGGACATGAGTTTGAGTGAACTCTGGGAGTTGGTAATGGACAGGGAGGCCTGGTGTGCTGCAGTTCATGGGGTCGCAAAGAGTCAGACACGACTGAGCGACTGAACTGAACTGAAAGCAACTCTACTCCAATAAAAATTAAATTTTAAAAAGATTTCTTAAAATGCACGCAAACACACACAATGAGTTAGTAAGGAAATCATTTAAATCAGAGAACTTCCATGGATCCTGACAGCCTAACCTCCAGGATAACAGAATAAGAACAATGAAATTGGCAGCAGAAACAACCCTGAGGATAAGAAGGTCTGTATAATATGCTATGTAAACTTGTCACATACATGGAATTCTTTCACTTATATGTGTCTCTGTAAATAGAGTGGGTCAAGTGTATACTTAGAGATGGTATATCTTATTTATTTATTTTTCCCATATTTATAAGTTTCCTAAAATATCATTAATAGATTTAAACCAAAGTAAGTTCTCTTAAGGTTTGAACATATATTTAACACACAATTAAAAGCAATGTAACTACAAGTTTAATAATTTTTATTCTCAATCTAATTGCCAGAAAGTGAAAAAAGATAATACCCAGAAAATAGGTAATTTTCATACTGCTAAATAAGTATACTGCTAAATAAGTATTTCTTTGGGGCATTTTAGCATTACAAATAAACTATCAAATAGCTTGATAGGATAAGGATGTTTTATTATGCACTGAAAAGAAATACAAATATGAAAAATTATACTCAGAAAACATGAATGAAAAAGAATTGAAAACCACACAAATTCTTAACAATAGGATATTGGTAAATATATGATATGGCCATACCATTGAATATTATAACATCATCAACAATTTTAAAGAATATAAAAATTGCAGGTTGCAAAAGCAATTTCCATAATGAGGTTAAGAAGAAAAATGAAGATATAGGTGTATCTCCATGAATGAATCAGAAAAGAAACATTGCTGGGGGAAATGACTATCAAGATAAAGAAAAAGGAATTTGAAACCTTTGCCTCAAACCATTCACAATAGTCAATTACAGTCATGAAAAATTTTTGATTAAAGAGAGTAGATTAAAACTTCTTCTAAAAGATATTTTTGGCACAGGACAAAATGAAATAACTATACTAGGCTAGCTTTCTCACAGAAGAATAATAAAATTTGAGCAAAATACATATTATAAAAATGTTTAAAATAGTGAAGACTCTGGAGAAAAATCAGGCATGAATGATTTGATCACCATGGTCACTGAAAGAAAAGCAACACATGGAATGAGCTCTATTTTCACATCACTTTTTTCTCTAACAGCATTTTCTCTAAATCTTAGTGCAAAGGGAAAGAAAATTAAAGTGGAAAACAGCAATCATTCTGGGCTCAGAAAATAAAGATCTAAGTTTAGGGATTGTAAAGTGGCTAGTATTCAGGGACAAAATCCTGGAGAAGACTGAAATGCAGAGAAGTTCATAAATGTGATATACATACAAATCACTCTAAGCTGTAAGTTCAGCATGTGCAGAGCAAGACTATAAAACAACAGGGAAAGTAAAATCTATCTAGGAAGCAAAAAAGAGCTGAATAGTAAGTTCAGCATTTGGGGGGCAAGAAAAATGTTGACACTCTGACAAAGTGGCAGGGACTTTGTGAGTACACGACTTGTATTTGAAGCTTCAGAAAGGATGATTCCTAAAAGTGATGGCCAGACCCTAGAAAGGCTAAATTCAAATATTAAGCATTTTTAAGAAAAGATAAGTCATTTAATATCTCTCTTTCCAAGTTTTTTTAATTAATCCAAAATATTCAAAATTCAAGGAAAATTTATGAGAATATCTTAAAAGTGAGAAAAATACACAATTAATAGACCATTTGTACAAGTGATTTGAATACTGACATCTTATAAGAATATTAAATAATCACCATATGCTGGAATCATAATTGAGGATTTTAGATGATCTTTCAATAACTGATAAGTAGAAATAAAATCATTAAGAATGTACCAGATTTAAATAAGATTGTTCAAATTTATTTAATTTACTTATGCTGGTGCTGGTATAGTCCCTAGGTCATGTCCGACTCTTAACAACCCCATGGACTGTAGCCTGCCAGGCTCCCTTGTTTTTGGAATTTCCCAGGCAAGAATACTAGAGCGGGTTGCTATTCCCTTCTTCAGGGAATCATCCTGACTCAGGGATCAAACTCAAGTCCCCTGCTTGAGTGGATACTTTACTGCTGAGCTACCAGAGAAAACCAATTCTCTTATATAGAATACTTGAGCTTATCTGTGTTTCCAGGGGCACTTGGACCATTTACCAAAATAGAAATCACACAGTGCCATAAAACTATTAGCTACAAATTTCAAAGAATTAAATAACACAGTGTATATTCTTTTACCACACAATATAAATTAATAAAAGTTGAAGATTATGGCTAAAACTTCGGGCTTCCCTGGTGACTTAGATAGTTAAGAGCCTACCTGCAATGTGGAAAGCTGGGTTTGCTACCTGAGTTTGGAATATATCCCGGAAGAGGGCATCTCATGAATCTTCTGCATTGGCAGGCAGGTTGTTTTACCAGCCTAGTCGCCTAACTTTAATATTAGAACTGAAAAGTGGAAAGCAATGATAAAGGACAGTTAAGGACACTTGAATAAAATATTTTAATCTTCTCTTCTTCGGTAAGAACATGAACATATTACTTATTCATTTAACCTAAATATGCAGCATAAAAATTGAAGAGATTAAACAAAATTATGTTACAACTTCCAAAACAGTAGAAGTATAAGCGATATATGTAATTAATCCCAAATAAAGCAAATATGAAAAAGAAAATATATGCAATGGTCAGGATAAACAAAATCTCAAAACCATAGGGATAGTTTCAAATATCTTAGGAATAACCCCTGAAAAGACAACTGGACAAAGCTCACTGGGTAAAGGATGGAGATTGTCAAATTTAATATAAAAACCAGCTATGTTCCAACTGATCATCTCAGGCACAGAGAGTAAAATAATTTGAGTAAAAAAAAATGAGAAGATTATTTTAATATCCGACTCTATGTTCCATGATAAATCATTGGAAGTTTAAAAGACACATATACTAACAAAATTCTTCCAGACTCTCAATTTGAATCCATTTCTATTCAATGTGCCAATTCTAATTATCATTATTTTTGTTGTTCTTGTTGTTATTCATTGTAGTAGGACAAATTAGCACAAAATTGTTTGCTCTTTGTTATAAGTGAGATGAAAGTCACTCAGTTGTGTCCAACTCTTTGCAATCCCATGGACTATACAGTCCATGGAATTCTCCAGGCCCAAATACTGGAGTGGGTGGCTTTTCCTTTCACCAGGGGAGCTTCCCAACTCGGGTATCAAACCCAGGTCTCCTGCATTGCAGGTGGATTGTTCACCAGCTGAACCACAAGGGAAGCCTTTGATATAATATGTCTGATCCATAAAGCATTTACTTGACATATATGAAGGCATAATATATAGTTTATTTGTTTAGAATGATAATTTCACTAAGCATCTATGTCATTCTTTAATGACGATATTATTCATATTAAGAAATATACCCTACCATTCAAGCGGCAGAAAGGGAACTGAAGAACAAGATGCTATTAGTTGAACAGTCTCTCTATTCACTAAATTACTTCAGAAAGAAAAACAAAACAAAACAAAAACTCAGATTCATAAAAAACACAAATACATGTTTTATATTTACATAACAATTTAACCTATTTTCATCTGTGGTTAGCTTCACAATACTTTAGAAATTGATGTGCAATAATTTATTTCAAAATATATGCTGAGTGTATTTGGGTTAATTTAAATGTTGAAACATTTTAACTAAATTTCTCTTTTTTGCGGTTTAAGCATATACATAGCAACATTTATAAGGAAACTTAGAAAATTTGAAGTTAAAATTCTGTGTGTGATATAAGCACATATAAGATTTTAATATCTTCCCTTACTAATATAAAGTCTCAATAGTACTTGCTTTAAAATCATTAGCTTCTATTGTGCAACTTTTTTAAAAAATTATTCTGAAAGGTAGGTAAATCCAGAATCCCCTAGATTCCTAATATTATTCATTAATATTTCTTTAATAAAAGAATAAATTAAACTTACATCCAGCCTGAATGCATATAACTAGAGAGGTGAATATTTACATATTCATATGTAACTTTATATGAAATTCATGGAAATCATACATATGATAAAAATGTCCTATTTACAAGTTCTGACATTTTTATCACTAATTGGCTTCATTCATAATTTGCTCTTTCTTTCTATGCAATTGTTTTTCCTTGGATGAAATCCATATTTCCTTGAGGAAAAATTAGCAATACATGATCAAAATATAAAACTCTGATTTGCAAAAGCATTACCCAACAAAAAAGGCCTGGTGACTTTGTTTAGCATTATTGTGCCTTATTTTCCTCATCTATAAAATAAGAAAACTCATATTCACTATTTCTATCAAAATATAATTCAGTTCAGTTCAGTTCAGTCTCTCAGTCGTGTCCAACTCTTTGCGACCCCATGAATCGAAGCACGCCAGGCCTCCCTGTCCATCACCATCTCCCAGAGTTCACTCAGACTCAAGTCCATCGAGTCAGTGATGCCATCCAGCCATCTCATCCTCGGTCGTCCCCGTCTCCTGCCCTCAATCCCTCCCAGCGTCAGAGTCTTTTCCAATGTGTCAACTCTTCACATGAGGTGGCCAAAGTACTGGAGTTTCAGCTTCAGCATCATTCCTTCCAAAGAAATCCCAGGGTTCACCTCCTTCAGAATGGACTGGTTGGATCTCCTTGCAGTCCAAGGGACTCTCAAGAGTCTTCTCCACCACCACAATTCAAAAGCATCAATTCTTCGGCACTCAGCTTTCTTCAGAGTCCAACTCTCACAACCATACATGACCACTGGAAAAACCATAGCCTTGACTAGACAGACCTCTGTTGGCAAAGTAATGTCTCTGCTTTTCAATATGCTATCTAGGTAGGTCAATAATTTTTCTTCCAAGGAGTAAGCGTCTTTTAAAATTATATGTATGTATCTACACATGTGATAGCTTACAGTGAATGGTGTAGGAATCGAGATCTCAAAAGAAGATTTAGCTTCAGGATCAGGGACCAGGCTTGACAACTCAAAGCTTTTGTGTGGCAGAAGTTTTATTACAGAGAAAAAGGACAAGAAAGCCTGTGACATAGACATGAGAAGGGGTCAGAGAGTGCCCTGTCACTAGTCTTAGCAAGGGAGCTATATACTTTTTTAGTTGGTTATTCAGTTCAATTCAGTATCTGAGTCGTGTCCGACTCTTTGCGACTCCATGGACTGCAGCACGCCAGGCTTCCCTGCCCATCACCAACTCCCAGACCTTGCTCAAACTCATATCCATCGAGTTGGTGATGCCATCCGACCATCTCATCATTTGTCATTCCCTTCTCCTCCTGCCTTCAATCCGTCCCAGTATCAGATTCTTTTCCAATGAGTCAGTTCTTTGCATCAGGTGGCCAAAGTATTAGAGTTTTGGCTTCAGTGTCAGTCTTTTGAATGACTATCCAACACAGACTTCCTTTAGGATTGTCTGGTTTGATTTCCTTGCAGTCAAAGGGATTCTCAAGAGTCTTTAACACCACAGTTCAAAAGCATATATTCTTCAGCATTTAGCTTTCTTTATAGTCCAGCTCTCATATCCATACATGACTAATGGCAAAACCAAAGCTTTGGCTAGATGGAACTTCGTCAGCAAAGTAATGTCTCTGCTTCTGAATATGCTGACTAGGTTGGCCATAGTTTTTCTTCTAAGGAATAAGCATCCTTTAATTTCATGGCTGCAGTGGTTTTGGAGTGCTCAAAAATAGTCTCTCACTGTTTCCATTGTTTTCCCACCTATTTGCCATGAAGTGTTGGAACTGGATGCCATGATCTTACTTTTTTGAATATTGAGTTTTAAGCCAACTTTTTCACTCTCCTCTTTCACTTTCAAGAGGCTCTTTAATTCTTCGCTTTCTGACATAAGGGTGGTGTCATCTGCATATCTGAGGTTATTAATATTTATCCTGGAAGTCTTTATTCCAGCTTTTGCTCCATCCAGCCTGGCATTTCTCATTATATACTCTGCATGTAAATTAAATAAGCTGAGTGACAAAACACAGCCCTGACATACTCCCTTCCCAATTTGTAACCAGTCAGTTGTTCCATGTCCGGTTCCAACTGTTTCTTCTTGACCTGCATTCAGATTTTTCAGGAGACAGGTAAAGTGGTCAGGTATTCCCATCTCTTAAAGAATTTTCCACAGTTTGTTGTGATCCACACAGTCAAAGGCTTTGGCATAGTCAATAAAGCAGAAGTTTTTCTGGAACTCTCTTGCTTTTTCTATGATCCAACAGATGTTGGCAATTTGATCTCTGGTTCCTCTCCCTTTTCTAAATCCTTCTCTTAATCAGTTAGTTATTATGGGCAAATCAAGGAATGCTTCAAGGTTGTAAAGATCTTACCAGACCCACTCCCACAGTTTACATTTTAAGATGACAGGATTAGAACTAACAATAGAAAGATCTTAACAGACCTACTCCCACAATATATATTTTAAGATATCAGGCTTAGTGAGCAGTCCTTAAGAAGGAGAATCATGTCCTAAAACAGGATTTATTCTTGTTATATAATCCTTAGTAAAGAGTTTAAGATGAGATGTTTTGTTGTGTAATCATCAGCTCTGGGATTAAAGAAAAGAGAAGAAAAAACAAAAAGTTTTAGTGACTAAGATTAAAGAATGTAGGGGAAAAAATGTTTGTCCTTTTCAGGACCCCAGACTTCCTAGCAACCTACCTAGGAATTAACTCTCTCACATGTTATATATAATGCTTAGCACAATCTGTTATGAAGTAACAGCTAAGAAAATGTTAGCTATGAAGAACCAGTTATATCTCATTTTAAAAATAATTGTCTAGAATTCAAAAAAAAATTAAATAGTAAAACAAGAACATATTTAAAAGGCATAAAAATAATATAAAATGTATTACAGGTTAAGTAAATTTATCGTTTCTTATTTTTTTTAACAGAAGCTTTAATTTATTACACAGATACTCTCATTTACAAAAAGCAAGGAACCTGGAATTATCTTCCAAATACACTATAGAAAAAGTTCCAATAATATGCAAAAATAACACTGGATCCTACAGCATATCATATTACCAAAATAGAGTCATAGATGGAGTTTCTTAACTTCACTATATATAGAGAAAAAAGATTATAAATCATTGGTTAAATTCTGGGAAAACAGTTTGCGTTCACTCAGTTCAATTAAATTCAGTCGCTCAGTCGTGTCCGACTCTTTGCGACCCCATGAATAGTAGCACGCCAGGCCTCCTTGTCCAGCACCAACTCCCGGAGTTCACTCAGACTCAGTAATGCCATCGAGCCATCTCATTCTCTGTCGTCCCCTTCTCCTCCTGCCCCCAATCCCTCCCAGCATCAGAGTCTTTTCCAATGAGTCAACACTGCTCATGAGGTGGCCAAAGTACTGGAGCTTTAGCTTTAGCATCATTCTTTCCAAAAAACACCCAGTACTGATCTCCTTCAGAATGGACTGGTTGGATCTCCTTGCAGTCCAAGGGACTCTAAAGAGTCTTCTCCAACACCACAGTTCAAAAGCATCAATTCTTCGGCTTTTAGCTATTTTCACAGTCCAACTCTCACATCCATACATGACCAGAGGGAAAACCATAGCCTTAACCAGACGGACCTTAGTCAGCAAAGTAATGTCTCTGCTTTTGAATATACTATCTAGGTTGGTCATAACTTTCCTCCCAAGGAGTAAGCGTCTTTTGATTTCATGGCTGCAATCACCATCTGCAGTGATTTTGGAGCACCCCCAAAAAAAGTCTGACAATGTTTCCCCTTCTATTTGCCATGAAGTGATGGGACCGGATGCCATGATCTTTGTTTTCTGAATGTTGAGCTTTAGGCCAACTTTTTCGCTCTCCTCTTTCACTTTCATCAAGAGGCTTTTTAGTTTCTCTTCACTTTCTGCCATAAGGGTGGTGTTATCGCATATCTGAGGTTATTGATATTTCTCCTGGCAATCTTGATTCCAGCTTTTATTTCTTCCTGTCCAGCATTTCTCATGATGTACTCTGCATATAAGTTAAATAAGCAGGGTGACAATATACAGCCTTGAGACACTCCTTTTCCTATTTGGAAGGAGTCTGTTGTTCCATGTCTGGTTCTAACTGTTGCTTCCTGACCTGCATACAGATTTCTTAAGAGGCAGGTCATGTGATCTGGTATACCCATCTCTCTCAGAATTTTCCAAAGTTTATTGTGATCCACACAGTCAAGGGCTTTGACATAGTCAATAAAGCAGAAATATAATTTTTTCTGGAACTCTCTTGCTTTTTCCATGATGCAGGGGATGTTGGCAATTTGATCTCTGGTTCCTCTGCCTTTTTTAAAACCAGTTGGAACATCAGGAAGTTCACGGTTCACATATTGCTGAATCCTGGCTTGGAGAATTTTGAGCATTACTTTACTAGTGTGTGAGATGAGTGCAATTGTGCGGTAGTTTGAGCATTCTTTGGCATTGCCTTTCTTTGGGATTGGAGTGAAAACTGACCTTTTCCTGTCCTGTGACCACTGCTGAGTTTTCCAAATTTCAGCACTTTCACAGCATCATCTTTCAGGATTTGAAATAGGTCAACTGGAATTCCATCACCTCCACTAGCTTTGTTCGTAGCGATGCTTTACAGGGCCCACTTGACTTCACATTCCAGGATGTCTGGCTCTAGATGAGTGATCACACTATCATGATTATCTGGGTCATGAAGATCTTTTTTGTACAGTTCTTCTGTGTATTCTTGTTACCTCTTTTTAATATCTTCTGCTTCTATTAGGTCCAGACCATTTCTCTCCTTTATCGAACTCATCTTTGCATGAAATATTCATTTGGTATTTCTAATTTTCTTGAAGAGATCTCTAGTCTTTCCCATTCTGTTCTTTTCCTCTATTTCTTTGCATTGATCACTGAAGAAGGCTTATCTCTTCTTGCCATTCTCTGGAACTCTGCATTCATATGCTTATATCTTTCCTTTTCTCCTTTGCTTTTCGCCTCTCTTCTTTTCACAGCTATTTGTAACGCCTCCCTAGACAGCCATTTTCTTTTTTGCATTTCTTTTCCATGGGGATGGTCTCGATCCCTGTCTCCTGTACAATGTCATGAACCTCATTCCATAGTTCATCAGGCACTCTATCTATCAGATCTAGGCCCTTAAATCTATTTCTCACTTCCACTGTATAATCATAAGGCATTTGATTTAGGTCATACCTGAATGGTCCAGCGGTTTTTCCTACTTTTTTCAATTTGAGTCTGAATTTTGCAATGAGTTCATGATCTGAGCCACAGTTAGCTCCTGGTCTTGTTTTTGTTGACTGTATAGAGCTTCTCCATCTTTGGCTGCAAAGAATATAATGAGTCTGATTTCGGTGTTGACCATCTGGTGATGTCCATGTGTAGAGTCTTCTCCTGTGTTGTTGGATGAGGGTGTTTGCTATGACCAGTGCATTTTCGTGGCAAAACTCTTTTAGTCTTTGCCCTGCTTCATTCCGTGTTCCAAGGCCAAATTTGCCTGTTATTTCAGGAGTTTCTTGATTTCCTACTTTTGCATTCCAGTCCCCTATAATGAAAAGGACACCTTTTTGGGGTGTTATTTCTAAAAGGTCTTGTAAGTCTCCATAAAACTGTTCAACTTCAGCGTCTTCAGCATTACTGGTTGGGACATAGAATTGGATAACTGTGATATTGAATGGTTTGCCTTGGAGATGAACAGAGATCATTCCGTCATTTTTGAGTCTGCATCCAAGTACTGCATTTCGGACTCTTTTGTTGACCATGATGGCTACTCCATTTCTTCTGAGGGATTCCTGCCTGCAGTAGTAGATATAATAGTCATCTGAGTTAAATTCACCCATTCCAGTACATTTTAGTTCTCTGATTCCTAGAATGTCAATGTTCACTCTTGCCATCACTTGTTTGACCACTTCCAATTTGCCTTGATTCATGGACCTGACATTCCAGGTTCCTATGCAATACTGCTCTTTACAGCATTGGACCTTGCTTCTATCACCAGTCACATCCACAACAGGGTATTGTTTTTGCTTTGGCTCCATCCCTTCATTCTTTCTTGAGTTATTTCTCCGCTGATCTCCAATAGCATATTGGGCACCTACTGACCTGGGTCGTTCCTCTTTCAGTATCCTCTCATTTTGCCTTTTCATACTGTTCATGGGGTTCTCAAGGCAAGAATCCTGAAGTGGGTTGCCATTCCTTTCTCCAGTGGACCACATTCTGTCAGACCTCTCCACCATGACCCACCCATCTTGATTTACCCTGCGGGCATGGCTTAGTTTCATTCAGTTAGACAAGTCTGTGGTCCTAGTGTGATTAGATTGACTAGTTTTCTGTGAGTATGGTTTTAGTGTGTCTGCCCTCTGATGCCCTCTTGCAACACCTACCATCTTAGTTGGGTTTCTCCCACCTTGAGCATGGGGTATCTCTTCACGGCTGCTCCAACAGAGCACAGCCACTGCTCCTTACCTTGGACGAGGGGTATCTCCTTACCGCCACCCTTCCTGACCTTCAACGTGGGAAAGCTCCTCTAGGCCCTCTTATGCCTGTGCAGCCACTGCTTCTCAGGTTGCTCCTCCCGGCCACCGCCCCTGACCTCAGACGCAGGGTGTCTCCTCCAGGCGGCCACTGACCTCAGACTTGGGTAGCTCCTCTCAGCAGCTCCTGCGCCGTCACAGCCTGGCACTCTCGGCTGCTGCCCCTGACCTCAGATGTTGGGTAACCTCTCGGCTGTGCTTAGTGCGCCGGGTCACAGCCGCCCACACTAGTAAGTGTAATCACTGCGTCTTGAATGTCACATCCTTCCTCTTCTACTTTCTTTTTCTTTGTCAACAGGTAATAAATTTAGTGCCTATTTTTCTGGGAAGCTCTGGTGCCTAGCTGTCTTTATTTGCTCCCTGACCTCATGTAATATTATTATTTGCTTTGCCATTTCATACTGCATTAAATTACATATATAATATTGCTTTAGAGGATATAATGTAAGTTTCCCTACAAATCATTGAGCATTGTATGCTTCTAATAAACATTTGGTTCTATTCCCTTTCATACTATTCTTCTTCTTAATACTTTTATATCCAATTGTATTTTATATTAAAACTACTCTAGCATTTAGAACTTGTAAACTTGTCAAGTTTATCAGACTCATGAAAGGATGGACAGTTTGGTAAAACATAAAGTGTGTAAAGTAAATGAAAGTGTTAGTCATTCTGTCCTGTCCCACTCTTTGTGACCCATAGGCTGTAGCCCACCAGGTTCCTCCGTCCATGGAATTCTCCAGGCAAGAATACTGGAGTGGAAAACCATTTCATTCTCCAGGGGATCTTCCAACCCAAGGATGGAACTTGGGTATCCTGCATTGCAGGCAAATTCTTTACTTTTTGAGGCACCAAGGAATCCCTTGTGTAAAGTGGCTGTAATTTGTATCAGGATCCAGAAGAATTTTGTGTCTGGGAATAGGTTTCAGGAAATGCTAGGTAAAGTCTCAAAATATTCACTGATAATGAAGTGATAGTCATTCAGTCATGTCTGACTCTTTGTGAACCCATGGAATGTAGCCTGCCAGGCTCCTCTCCTCTGGGCAAGAATACTAGAGTGGGTTTCCATTTCCTCTCAAGGGTATCTTCCCAATGCAGTGACTGAACCTGGGTCTTCTGCATTGCAGGCAGAATCTTTACCTATTGAGCAACCAGGGAAACTTCACTGATAGTTGTATAAGTGTACATTTAGAAGACAATCCCATCCAGAAAACGAGTTTAGGACAAGACCCAGAATCTCAAGGCAAATAAGCACAGACATAGGCCAGTGTTCAACAAGCAACCTGGGTTTCAGTCAGGAATTCTGTTATGTAACAAAATTATAGTGCTAAGCAGAAAGTTATGTTAGAAACCATATTCTATGGAATGTTCAACATGGTAGGCAGGAGTTGACACTGTAAGCACAGAGCTGCACAGTTACGTTAAATAAAGGTTGCCCAGTTATGTTACATTAAATAGAGGCTTATGACAATAATAATTCCATGCAGAATAATTGTGTATTAAAGTCTGTAAATTTATGCAGTGTAAGAGTTTTGTTGAATGGGAAAATGACCATGAATAACTCACAGAGCAAACCTAGAGTAGAAACAGCTGAAATCATAGTGCTAGGATTGTGCTCATCAATTCATCATCTTTTCCACAATAAATGGCCCAGTAATTAGTTAAAAATCATAAGCAAATAAACAGTAATTCATTCCACAACATCAACTATCAAAATACTCAGTCCTTGATTCTTTTAACAGTAGGGCAATAGGAATAATTCTTTACTGACTTTTTTGTTTTTTGTATCTTAGGAGCAGAGAATAGTTTTTTCACAAGTGTTTTATCACATGACATTTGCAATTATTTGGGGCTTTAAATATTATTTTTTTTTTTACTATTCTTATGGAAATAATTTTTTTTTTAATTTCCTGTAATAAAAATGAGGACTTCTTACTTAATACTTCCAAAGTTGTAAATATTTTCCTTTTTGATTTAATACTGAATTTTGTTCTTTCCTCATTGATTGAAATCTTTCAAAGGCAAGCTGTATTAACCATTTTGGGTTACTAAACTCTTTGACTTTTTAGTATTCATCGCTGATAGTTCAGTTAGTAAAGAATCTGCCTGCAATGCAAGAGATCTTGGTTCAATTCTTGAGTCTAGAAGATCTGCTGGAGAAGGGTAGATTACCCACTCCAATATTCTGACATGGAGAATTCCATGGACTGTATAGTGCATGGGGTTGCAAAGAGTTGGACATGACTGAGTGACTTTCACACACATATGCAATGTACATTATGTGAAACACTGGCCTGAATGACTCAAAAGCTGGAATCAAGACTGCCAGGAAAAATTTAAACCACATCAGATATGCAGATAATATCAATCTAATGGCAGAAAGTAAAGAGGAACTAAAGAGCCTCTTGATGGAAAGAGGAGAGTGAAAAAGCTGGCTTATAACTCAATATGCAAAATACTAAGATCATGACATCTGGTCCCATCACTTTATGGCAAATAGATGTGGAAAAGTGGAAACAGTGTCAGATTTTATTTTGTTGGCCTCCAAAATCACTGCAGACAGTAACTCCAGCTATGAAATTAAAAGAGACTTGCTCTTTGGAAGAAAACCTATGACAAACCTAGACAGCATATTAAAAATGAGAGACATCATTTTGCCAACAAGGTCTGTAGAGTCAAAGCTATGATTTAACCAGTAGTCATGTGCAGATGTGAGAGTTGGACCATAAAGAAGGCTGAGCACTGAAGAATTGATGCTTTTGAGTTGGGGTGCTGGAGAAGACTCTTGAGAGTCCCTTGGACTGCAAGGAGATCCAACCAGTCCATCCTAAAGAAATCAATCCAGAATATTCACTGAAGGACTGATGTTGAAGCTGAAGCTCCAATACTTTGGCCACCTGATGAGAAAAGCTGACACATTGAAAAAGATCCTGATGCTGGGAAAAGATTGAGGGCAAACGAAGCAGGCAACAGAGGATGAGCTGGTTGGATGGCATCATCAATTCAATGGACATGAGTTTGAGCAAACTTTAGGAGATAGTGAAGGACAGAGAAGTCTGGTATGCTGCAATTCATGGGGTCACAGAGTCAGACATGACTTAGTGACTGAATAGCAACAACATTCTACTAGAAAAACAGAATGCCTACATTTACTTACATTTACAGTACCATCTGCCAATTCCATGGGATAAACTTCAGTTTGAGAGTTTTTGTGTTCACTGGTTTTTACTCGTATTGCTGGGGGGAAAGGAGGCATTTTAAAGTTTAGAACTTTTTTCTTCCTTTTTTTTTAAAATAAATTTAAACTCAATTCTAAGGTACACCATACATTGTTTTCCTGAGAATTGTCATTTAAGCTGCTGAAGCTGAAGCTCAAATCCTTTGGGCACCTGATCCAAAGAACCAATTCATTGGAAAAGAAGCTGATGCTGGGAAAGACTAAAGGAAAGGGAGAAGGGGTCAGAAGAGGATGAGATGGTGGAATAGCAACACCGACTCAACAGACTTGAACTTGAGCAAACTCCGGGAGATACTGGAGGACACAAGAGGCTGGTGTGCTGCATGACATGTAGTTGCAAAAAACTGCATACAAATTGCCAACATCCGCTGGATCATGGAAAAAGCAAGAGAGTTCCAGAAAAACATCTATTTCTGCTTTATTGACTATGTCAAAGCCTTTGACTGTGCAGATCACAATAAACTGTGGAAAATTCTGAGAGAGATGGGAATACCAGACCACCTAACCTGCCTCCTAAGAAATCTGTATGCAGGTCAGGAAGCAACAGTTAGAACTGGACATGGAACAACAGACTGGTTCCAAATAGGAAAAGGAGGAGGTCAAGGCTGTATATTGTCACTCTGCTTATTTAACTTATATGCAGAGTACATCATGAGAAACGCTGGACTGGAAGAAACACAAGCTGGAATCAAGATTGCCAGGAGAAATATCAATAACCTCAGATATGCAGATAACACCACCCTTATGGCAGAAAGTGAAGAGGAACTAAAAAGCCTCTTGATGAAAGTGGAAGAGGAGAGTGAAAAAGTTGGCTTAAAGCTCAACATTCAGAAAATGAAGATCATGGCATCCGGTCCCATCACTTCATGGCAAATAGAAGGGGAAACAGTGGAAACAGTGTCAGACTTTATTTTGGGGGGCTTCAAAATCACTGCAGATGCTGACTGCAGCCATGAAATTAAAAGACGCTTACTCCTTGGAAGGAAAGTTATGACCAACCTAGATAGTATATTCAAAAGCAGGGACATTACTTTGCCAACTAAGGTCCGTCTAGTCAAGGCTATGGTTTTTCCTGTTTTCATGTATGGATGTGAGAGTTGGACTGTGAAGAAGGCTGAGCACGGAAGAATTGATGCTTTTGAACTGTGGTGTTGGAGAAGACTCTTGAGAGTCCCTTGGACTGCAAGGAAATCCAACCAGTCCATTCTGAAGGAGATAAACCCTAGGATTTCTTTGGAAGGAATGATGCTAAAGCTGAAACTCCAGTATTTTGGCCAGCTCATGCGAAGAGTTGACTCATTGGAAAAGACTTTGATGCTAGGAGGGATTGGGGCAGGAGGAGAAGGGGACGACCGAAGATGAGATTGCTGGATGGCATCATGGACTCGGTGAACGTGAGTCTGAGTGAACTCCAGGAGATGGTGATGGACTGTGAGGCCTGGCGTGCTGCGATTCATGAGGTCGAAAAGAGTCGGACACGACTGAGTGACTGAATTGAACTGAACTCAAAGCAACTGAACAACAATAACAAAGATAACTTAAGTGGACCCATTTAGTTATAGAAATGTAAAAATATATTCATGCAAAATTCTTGAGGAGGACTTGGATATATAGAAGAATCTCAAACAGAAATGATGTATTACTGTGTAACATAAATTGGATGTATTAGGTTTTATAATTCTATTTTTACAGTTAGTGTTCTCTTACAATAATCTTTTAGATAGTGAATCCATCATAATATTCTGAGCATGTATTTGTATTTCAGACAGGTTTGGCTTTTCATGAGCGTATGACCTGTATAGTAGAGTCGCATGATTAAATAGACCCTATACTTGATTTAATGTCCTGTGGTTACTCTCTTGCAACTTTTAACAATTTTTAAATAACAAAATCTATATTTACACTCAGGAAAAAATATATAATAATTTCTGATTTTATTTATATATTTTAGGCGTATCTATCTTGGACCTTAGTCATGAATATTTATAAAATTATCTTTGTAGATTTAAGTGAACATTTACGGTTATGTGCTACTCCTTGACATAAGCTTAAAATATTGGTATGAGCATCCATCCATACCCAATTGGAATTTCACTGTCTGAAAGGAAATAAATAATTATCCTACCAATTCTAAAGAACACATCTATAAAAACAGGCAGAAGCATAGAATTTTGGCATCAAAAGGCTAAAAAATGTGAGGAGTACTTAAAAGATGAAATTTGGTGAGGAATAAAATGAGGACTGGAGAAGGAAATGGCAATCCATTCCAGTATTTTTGCCTGAGAATCCCATGGGCAGAGGAGCCTGGCAAGCTACTGTCCATGGGGTAACAAGAGTTCAACACGACTTAGACACTAAACCACCACGAAAATGAGAATAGTCTGCAAATCTAAGCCTAAGCTGAGATAGATGGGTGTTGAACTGGTAACTTATTAGTGCTCCTCAAGTTAAGTCTCCCTGACAAAGAAACAAGAAGATCCTGTGTCTGGTGACTACAAGCATTATCTTAGATATGGTAGCCATGAGAATGTATTGTTCGGATCTCCTTCTGTGGGGAGCATTGCTGACTGAGTCATATTCTTGCTTTGGTGAGTCTATGAGCACGTCCATGCTGAGGACTTGCTTTCTGCTGACTACTTCCAGCCCATATCTGAGCATACCAGGATACTCACTCAGGCCTATTCCTGCCTCCCCATTACTGAAGCAGGACTCCTCCAACAAATCACATAGGCTAAGGGACTCTCAATCAAATTGGCTTAACCTTTCTTAGAACTGTGCTGCAGTCTGATTTTCCCCCCAATCTTCCTACTATCCCTTTATCCTCTATTAGTGTCAGGTCCCCACTGGACTGTGTAGACTCACTCCATCTTCTTCAATTTCTTCTTCTCTATTCTTCAGTAGTATTTTCCCTTTTAAATTTACTCAAGGTTTATTCTTTGGTTAGTAGTTGCTCCTCTGAACTAGTTAGCTATTGAAGTCCAGAGTATTTTGTACTCAAAGGCCAAACTTGCCTGTTACTCCATGTATCTCTTGACTTCCTACTTTCACATTCCAGTCCTCTATGATGAAAAATACACCTTTTTTTTTTTTTTTGGTGTTAGTTCTAGAAGGTCTTGTAGATCTTCAAAGAACTGATCAACTTCAGCCACTTCAGCATCAGCGGTTGGGGCACAGACTTGGGTTACTGTGATGCTGAATGGTTTACCTTGGAAACTAACTGAGATTAACCTGTTATTTTTGAGACTACACCCAAGGACTGCAGAAGCTTGAAAAAACTCTGGGAGATAGTGGAGGACAGAGAAGCCTTGAATGCTGCACTCCATGGGGTTGCAAAATGTTGGACATGGCTTAGCGACTGAACACCTTCCCATGAGGTTCTCCAGGCAAGAATACTGGAGTGGGTTGTCATTTCCTTTTCCAATGGACCACATTTTGTTAGAACTCTTCACTGTGACCCATTGCTGTGGATGGCCCTACCTGGCATAGCTCATCACTTCATTGAATTATGCAAGCTCCTTCACCATAATCAGACTATTATCCATCAAGGGGAAAGCAAGCATTATCCTATCATCAAAGCAAGACAAAGACACTACAATAAAACTATAGGTCAGCACCCTTGATTAATATTGAAGAAAAAAGCCTCAACTAAATACTAGCATGTCAAATGAAGCACAATGTTAAAAGGATATATACTATGACCATGTGGTATTTATCTCTGGAAATTAAGCATAATTCAGCATATAAAAATTCATCAAAGTAAAACATCACATTAATAGAATTGAGGAAAAAAATTACAATCTTCTCAATTGTTTCAGAAAAACATTTGACAGAATTCAATATCCTTTCATGAAGTAGAAACAACTTGACAAAACTAATAGCATGTATGAAAAACTTTCATCTTAGTATTCAGTCATGAAAGATAATGCTTTTCTTCCAAAATTAGAAATGGAACAAGGGTGCTCTCTCTTTCATCATTTTGAATCACCATAACTCTGGTCATTCTAGCCATGGCATTTAGTCAATAAAATAACATAAAAACACTCCACATTGGAAATGAAGGGATAAAATTATTTCACATAAAGTTACAAGATCTTCTATTTAGAAAACTCTAAGGATGCCACAAAAAACTGTTAGAACTAAAAAAAAAAAAAAAAAAAAAAAACCAGCAAATTTTTCAGAATACAAGACCAGTACATAAATATCAGCTGTGTTCTATAGACTGCTAATGAACAATGTAAAAAAAAAAAAAAAGTAAATTAATTCAATTTGCAATAAAAATCAAATAAAATACTTAGAATTTAATCTAGCCAAGGAGTTGAAAGATTTTTAAAGATTTGTAAACTGAATTTTGTAAAACTGAAAATTTGTAAAGCTGAAAATTGTAAAAATTGCTGAAAAGATTAAAGAAGACATAAAATGATGGACGGAAAGATATCAAGTTCACAGACTGGAAAAGATTCAATGGAATCCCTATAAAAATCCTAATTAAAGTTTTGGCAGAAATAGACATTCATCTTAAAATTCATCTGGAATTTCAAGGATCTCCAAATAGCAAAAGCGGTTATGTAAACAGATAAAGTTGGAGGATCATATACTAAAGAGAATAAAACAAATATAGTAAATATTGAAAAAGAAACTAAATAAATTAGAGTTAATTCTATATATTTGTTATTACATAATGAAAACATTTTTTAAAAATCAAAATCATTATGATATGAAAATAAATTCTAAGAATGTTACAATTCAGGGGATGGGATGGTTGAAAGATTCCAAGAGAAAAGTGAAAATGTTTCAAGAGTCCTGAATTATCGATAAATATTTGTAAAATTATAAGTGAAAATTTTTCACTACAGAATTTTAGAATCCTTTTGTCTTTGTGTTAATCCTGTTCTTGCAGAGATGTATATTTGTGTTTGTCATATACTGCATTCTAAGCACCTGTATTTTATTGTTAGGGCAAGTTATCATAGGGAATGTAGAATAAGATAAATCAGGCACAGACCAATCTGCTCTTTTGTCCTTGAGCTAGAGAAATGGCTAAATGAATAATGAAGCGAAGACTTGTATAACTTGACTTGTATATGCTAGATTGTTATTGTACCTAGTATGCTAGTTTTTTATGTATGAAATGTATCAGAACTTCTAAAATGTGTTATTAAAAATTGTTCTGTGAGGTATTCTTAGGCCACAAAGCAAGACAACAAATCAATGAACAAAGAAGAATTGTAAGAAATGGAATTGAGATTCCAAAACAAGAAATAAACTTAAGATATTTCTCTTTCTTTGAACTCTGAGGGGTGTTTTGGGATCCTGGATACAGAGATGTGTGAAAAAATGTCATTGCTTTTGTATAAATTGGCCTTGCCATTGCTGTGTGTCAGGAGGCATATAGAAATAAGATTCTCACCATGACTGGAAAATATGCCATGAGTCACATATATCAAACACCTTCATTTTCTATCTTATTTTTTCCTTCCATTTTTAATATTTCAGTAAATTCCCAGGAAAGTTATAGCCTTGTCAGTGCTATATTTTGTTATTGTTGTTTCATGCTCATGGAGACTTAGCAATATATTTGCTTAAAGCTTCCTCAGTGTGAAAAATGGCATATACTCTTCAGATCTGGTGAAATATTCATTTATTTCAAATTGGAATAACCATGAGTATTTCTCAATTCATTGCTTTTTACTTTTTAATTATATTTTCAATTATTTTCTTGTTTATCTTCCTACCTGATTATTATGACTGAGATTAGGGACAGGGTCTGCTTGATTTGGACCAATATAGTTGTCTATATCTTTCCTAACTTTCAAATTTTCTGGCATACCTATAAAATATCAAATATGATTTCTTAATAAATACATTTATATAGTTGAGAAAATGGCACACACAGTAGATATTTTCAGTGGCCACAGGACTGGAAAATGTCAGTTTTCATTCCAATTCCAAAGAAAGGCAATGCAAAAGAATGCTCAAACTACCTCACAATTGCACTCATCTCACATGCTAGTAAAATAATGCTCAAATTTCTGCAAGCCAGGCTTCAGCAATACGTGAACCGTGAACTCCCTGATGTTTAAGCTGGTTTTAGAAAAGGCAGAGGAACCAGAGATCAAATTGCCAACATCCACTGAATCATGGAAAAAGCAAGAGAGTTCCAGAAAAATATCTTTCTGCTTTATTGACTGCCAAAACCTTTGGCTATGTGGATCACAATCAACTGTGGACAATTCTGAAAGAGATGGGAATACCAGACCACCTAACCTACCTCTTGAGAAATCTGTATGCAGGTCAGGAAGCAACAGTTAGAACTGGACATGGAACAACAGACTGGTTCAAATAGGAAAAGGAGTACATCGAGGCTGTAAATTGTCACCCTGCTTATTTAACTTATATGTAGAGTACATCATGAGAAATGCTGGACTGGAAGAAATACAAGCTGGAATCAAGATTGCAGGGAGAAATATCAATAACCTCAGATATGCAGATGACATCACCCTTATGGCAGAAAGTGAAGAGGATCTAAAGAGCCTCTTGAAATTGAAGGAGGAGAGTGAAAAAGTTGGCTTAAAGCTCAACATTCAGAAAACAAAGATCATGACATCCGGTCCCATCAATTCATGGGAAATAGATGGGGAAACAGTAGAAACATTGTCAGACTTTATTTTGGGGGGCTTCAAAATCACTGCAGATGGTGACTGCAGCCATGAAATTAAAAGACGCTTACTCCTTGGAAGAAAAGTTATGACCAATCTAGATAGTATATTCAAAAGCAGAGGCATTACTTTGCCGACTAAGGTCCATCTAGACAAAGCTATGGTTTTTCCTGTGGTCATGTATGGATATGAGAGTTGGACCGTGAAGAAGGCTGAGCACCGAAGAATTGATGCTTTTGAACTGTGGTGTTGGAGAAGACTCTTGAGAGTCCCTTGGACTGCAAGGAGATCCAACCAGTCCATTCTGAAGGAGATCAACCCTGGGATTTCTTTGGAAGGAATGATGCTAAAGTTGAAGCTCCAGTACTTTGGCCACCTCATGCAAAGAGTTGACTCTTTGGAAAAGACTGATTCTGGGAGGGATTGGGGGCAGGAGGAGAAGGGGACGACAGAGGATGAGATAGCTGGATGTCATCATGGACTCGATGAATGTGAGTCTGAGTGAACTCAGGGAGATGGTGATTGACAGGGAGGCCTGGCGTGCTGCGATTCATGGCGTCGCAAAGAGTCAGACAGGACTGAGCGACTGAACTGAACTGAACTAAGAAAATATAGTGCATCATGCTTTTTCAGGACACATACAGATAGAAGAGCATCACAGAACACTCCAGGAAACACATAAGCATCTAGCAACGTGTTCACAGAACACTCGAAGAAAACACATAAGAATTTAATAAAGATAGACGTCAAACTTTTGAAAAAGATCTCCAATCCCTGGCTTTTAAATTTTTAAGCCACATAGAGGAAGACCAGCACTGTCAAATGACATGATAAGGGATTGGCAGGACACTGTCCAGCAATGTTGTTCACCTCTATAACTTTCATGAGATAGAAGAATATCAACATCATAAGGGATGTTATCAAAGAGACAGGTTCATAGTCTGTGTCTGCAAAGATAGAATATAGTGGAAAAACGGCCTTGTGTCTTCTTTTATTATTTATATTTCAGGGAGTATCAGCTATTCCCCTGATTCATTAGGTGAATATCTCAGCCTTTAGACTGCAGTTATATAGTATTGTGGATTGCTAATTTCCTTTATGAAAAGTCACCACACAGTACATAAATTTTTGACAGTTGACTTTTATCTCTAAGATATTTATAAGCATTTTAATACAGAATTTGGAAACAATGTGATCTTTTCCTTTGCCACAAATTTATATAAGAATCTAATAATTCCCTTGTAGCAAACCAAGTAATTATCTCTGGAAAAGTGTTAGGGAAATGAAATCTTGTTATGTTTATTATAGGAGGGATAATGACGTATGACCCAGTTAAACTAAAAATACTCCTGAAAAAAATTGATAAAGGAGTCTACCATTAAAGTGAAAGAACTACTATTCACCAAAAGAAATGAGAAAATCCTTCTCAGAAACACCATGGCTTCAATAGCACCAAAAAATTCATTTTATTAGTCTTTATTGATTATTAGCTGTTCAAAAAATTGCCTTTCAAAGTAAATTAGAATGATGATTCTAAATCTTTCAAATGTATATTTAGCACAAGAAGATATTATCAAACTACAGCTTTTGATTCAGTGCATATGGATGGGGACTTTAATGCTACATTTATAGCACTCTCCCAGATCATACAATGTTACTGGTACTTGAATCACATAGGCACAATAAAGAGAGAAAAGTGATGATGTATATTCCTAAACTTATTCATATATCATGTTTATTATGAAACTTAAAAATGACCTTTATGATAGCAACACACTGTGAGGTTTAAATTTTAAGTAGCAATTATACCTATGGCAACAGAACACAGAAGATGGAATAGAGAAATGAAACTACATTGTTGGAGTCCAAAAGACTGTCTATACATCTGTGTCTCATTTGCTGTCTCTTTTGAATACAGGGTTATCGTTACCATCTTTCTAAATTCCATATATATGCGTTAGTATACTCTATTGGTGGTTTTCATTCTGGCTTACTTCACTCTGTATAATAGGCTCCAGTTTCATCCACATCATTAGAACTGATTCACATGTAGTCTTTTTAATGGCTGAGTAATACTCCATTGTGTATATGTACTACAGCTTTCTTATCCATTCATCTGCTGATGGACATCAAGGTTGTTTCCATGCCCTGGCTATTCTAAACAGTGATGTGATGAACATTGGGGCACACGTGTCTCATTCAATTCTGGTTTCCTCTGTGTGTATGCCCAGCAATGGGATTGCTGGGTCATAAGGCAGTTCTATTTCCAGTTTTTTAAGGAATCTCTACACTGTTTTCCATAGTGGCTGGACTAGTTTGCACTCCCACTAACAGTGTAAGAGGGTTCCCTTTTCTCCACACCCTCTCCAGCATTTATTGCTTGTAGACTTTTGGATCACAGCCATTCTGACTGGTGTGAAATGGTACCTCATACAGAAATCATAAACAGAAGTTCTTTTACCAAACAAATTCTTACAAATCAGTTTAAAAATTATAAGAATCAGACAGCACTACAAAATAAATAATAGTTAAACACAATATCAAAATCATTGTATATGATTTTGATCATATATCTAAAGTAGTACTTTGAATGAAATGTATAGATTTCAACACTTACTTTGAAAAGATAAGATTTAAGTCAATAATTAAATTTCTACCCTATGATGCAAGAAAAAGGTGTAAATTGAGCTTAATGTAAGAAATGAGTAAGCAATAAAAGTAAGAGCAGAGGTCAATAGAATAATAAATTGAGAAAGAAAAAGAATTTCAAAGACACTCAAATCTGATTGTTTAGGGAAAAAAGTAATTTTTTTAAATTTCTAGCTAGACTGATAAACAACAACAGAAAAAATTGAAAAAAAAAAAAAAAACCCAAAGAGAAAACAAGAGCCATCACTAGAGATATTGACTGATACTGTTTAGTTGTTAAGTCTTGTGTGACTCTTTTTGCACTTCATGGATCTGTAGCCTGCTAGTCTCCTCTGTCTATGAGATTTCCCAGGCAAGTATATTGGAGCACCACTTACTTCTCCAGGGGTTCTTTCAGACCCAGGTATCAAACTCACATCTCCTGCACTGGCAGGCATATTCTTTAATACTGAGTCACCAGCGGAGCCCATAGCTATTAATGCTGCTGCTGCTGCTGCTGCTAAGTCACATCAGTTGTGTCTGACTCTGTGTGAATCTATAGACCACAGCCCACCAGGCTCCTGTCCCTGGGATTCTCCAAGCAAGAATACTGGAGTGGGTTGCCATTTCCTCCTCCAGTGCATGAAAGTGAAAAGTGAAAGTGAAGTCACTCAGTTGTATCCGAATGTTCGCAACCGAGTAGACTGTAGTCTACCAGGCTACTCCGCCCATGGGATTTCCCAGGCAAGAGTACTGGAGTGGGTTGCCATTGCCTTCTCTGAGGGATATTACTACAGTATTCAAAATATATTATGACAACTTTATGAACAGCTTTATGCTAATAAATTATACGACATACCTAGAATTATAGATGTATTGAAAAACACAAATTTATAAAACTAGAAAAAAGATACTAAGCAAAAGCTAGAATCAAGATTTCCAGGAGAAATATCAATAACCTCAGATATGCAGATGACACCACCCTTATGGCAGAAAGTGAAGAGAAAATAAAAAGCCTCTTGATGAAAGTGAAAGAGGAGAGTGAAAAAGTTGGCTTAAAGCTCAACATTCAGAAAACGAAGATCATGGCATCTGGTCCCAACACTTCATGGAAAATAGATGGGGAAACAGTGAAAACAATGTCAGACTTTATTTTGGGGGGCTCCAAAATCACTGCAGATGGTGATTGCAGCCATGAAATTAAAAGATGCTTTCTCCTTGGAAGGAAAGTTATGACCAACCTAGATAGCATATTGAAAAGCAGAGACATTACTTTGCAAACAAAGGTCCAGCTAGTCAAGTCTATGGTTTTTCCAGTGGTCATGTGTGGATGTGAAAGTTAGACTGTGAAGAAAGTTGAGTGCCGAAGAATTGATGCCTTTGGACTGTGGTGTTGAGAGTCCCTTGGACTGCAAGGAAATCCAACCAGTTCATTCTAAAGGAGATCAGCCCTGGGTGTTCTTTGGAAGAACTGATGCTAAAGCTGAAACTCCAATACTTTGGCCACCTCATGCAAAGAGTTGACTCATTGGAAAAGACTCTGATGCTGGGAGGGATTGGGGGCAGGAGGAAAAGGGGACGATGGAGGATGAGATGGCTCGATGGCATCACAGACTCGATGGACAAGAGTTTGGGGGAAATCTGGGAGTCGGTGATGGACAGGGAGGCCTGGCGTGCTGCAATTCATGTTGTTGCATAGAATCGGACACGACTGACGACTGAAATGAACTGAACTGAACGGAACTGAAATAGTCCCATATATAGTAAATTAACTGAAGGTCTAATTAGTACCTTCCCTTAAAGAAAACTTCAGGTCCAGATAGTTACATTAGAGAATTCAAGTAAGCATTTTAAAATAAATATCAAATATATTACATTTCTTCCATGAAATAAAGGATGTGAGAAAAATCATCACTCTATTTAATGTTTTCTGAGAGCCAAATCTTAAAAAAACAAAACAGCTTAAGGAAATAATAAATTCAATCCATAAATGTCATTTGTGCCTTTCCATGTCATGTTTACTTAATTTATTTAAACATTATTTTGTTTACTTTGAATAACTAATCTTATTTCCATGCCCCATGTACCTTATGTCTATTTTTTTTTTTTTGTATGCACAATGAGACTTATAGGATCTTAGTTCCCAAACCAGGGATTGAATCCATGCCCTCAGCAGAGAAAGTAGAGCATCCTAACCACTGGACCACCACGGAATTCACAGCACTATGTTATTTAACATCCTTGTTTCCTAACCTATGGATGAGAATCCTAAAATTAGCTAAGCCACCCAGCAAGAAAGGTTAAAGCTCTGATAGCAAGGCCGATACATCCCTAATATGCCATCTGTCCTGTCTTAAAAATGCTTTTAGAATCACACTAATAAAAAAATCAAACAAATAAAAAGAATCATACTGATGTCAATCTCTATGGTAGTACTGATTAGACCTAAAAAGCAAGCAAATTTTTCTGTCACATGTCATTACGAATCCAATTCCATTATGTAGTAAACATTGGTCATAGGCAGTGATGGAGTGACTTATTCTGCTCAGAATGTTATTTTTTTCACTGCAATCTAATAACAAAGTAGGGCTCAACATTTTCAGTAAGTCAAATCTATAAAAGCTATATAGAAAGAAATGCCAGCAATAGATATTCCTTAATCCCCAAATCCTTAGAGTCAGAAGAATGCCTTTTAAAACATTATTCTGCAGAAATGAACTTTTTAGAGTAGAAAGTAGACTGGGATTTCTCAATGTTTAGAATGGAGTACTACATGGAATATCACATTGTAGAGATCATTGACCACCTACAACACAAATTTTTCTATCAAAAGTTTTAAAAGATACATAAACCAGCTTTAAACATTACCTTGAAATCTTCACTCTACATGTTTTATATACTACACTCTCATTGCAGTTTTTTTAATTGGATTATACCTGACACATTACATTATATTAATTTTAGATGTACAACATAATGAGTCAATGTGTGTATATATTGCAAAATAATCACCAAAATTAGTTAATATCCACCACCATATACTGTTTTTCTTGTGATGAGGACATTTAGGATCTAATCTCAACAATTTTCAAACATTCGATAAAATATTATCAGCTTTAATCACCATACTACACATTATATCTCCATGACATTTGTTTATAACTGAAAGTTTAATTCCTTTGAACCCCCTCCCTTCATTCATAAAACCTATAGCTAACATTGCACTTAGAAGTGAAAGAATGAGTGATTTTCTATTAAATTTTGAAACAAGAAAATGTTGTCTTCTCTCTTATTTTTTTTAACACTCTTGGACTGAAATCCTCAGACAGTGTAATCAGGTAATAAAAGAAAGAACAGTTTGCAGATTGGAAAGAACAAACAATAACCTTAAGAAATCTACAAAAATAATGAATTTCACAGAAAACAAGATCTGTATTCAAAAAAAGTTCATTTATTTGTACTAACATAATATAGATGGGGAAACAGTGGAAACAGTGTCAGACTTCATTTTTTTGGGCTCCAAAATCACTGTAGATGGTGACTTCAGCCATGAAATTAAAAAATGTTTACTCCTTGGAAGAAAAGTTATGATCAACCTAGACAGCATATTCAAAAGCAGAGACATTACTTTGCCGACTAAGGTCCATCTAGTCAAGGCTATGGTTTTTCCAGTAGTCATGTATGGATGTGAGAGTTGGACTGTGAAGAAGGCTGAGCGCCGAAGAATTGATGCTTTTGAACTGCGGTGCTGGAGAAGACACTTGAGAGTCCCTTGGACTGCAAGGAGGCCCAACCAGTCCATTCTGAAGGAGATCAACCCTGGGATTTCCTTGTAGGGAATGATGCTGAAGCTGAAACTCCAGTACTTTGGCCACCTCATGTGAAGAGTTGACTCACTGGAAAAGACTCTGATGCTGGGAGGGATTGGGGGCAGGAGGAGAAAGGGACGACAGAAGATGAGATGGCTGGATGGCATCACAGACTCGATGGACGCGAGTCTGAGTGAACTCCAGGAGCTGGTGATGGACAGGGAGGCCTGGTGTGCTGTGATTCATGTGTTCACAAAGAGTCGGACAGGACTGAGTGACTGAACTGACCTGAACTGAACTGAACATAATAACAAATTTTATTCTGCCATTTAAATAACATCAAAACATTTAAAACACTTAACGTTCAATGATTAATGTGTAAGATCTCTATTAAAATACAGAAACAAATGTTATATATGATATAAATAAATATAAAAATGGATATTTTTCATTATTTGGAAGACTCAATATGGTGAAGTTGTCATTTCTCCCAAACTGACCAGCAAGTTTAATTCTAAAATTCAACATTTTTTAACTGAAAAACTGACTCTAAACTTGTTCTGCAAACCAAAAAAAACCCAAAATGTCCAAAAAATGTTGAAGGGGGAAAAGGTTAATTTGGAGGACACACAAACTTTAAAACTTATTATAAAGTAAAAAATAAAAATCTATAGCATTTACATACACACAGGCAAAAATGGATAAATGAAACCATATAAAAATCAAAATTATGAAGTGTATATATATATATATATATATATATATATATATACTGATTTTTGAAAAAGACACCCAGGTAATACAATGGGAAAAAGGAAAATCTTTACAACATTTGATACTGTAATGTTTGGATATCCTTATAGAAAAAAAAAAAAAAGCTGAAACGTTTTCTAAATCTATGTACAATAAGAAACTTAAGATGGATAATAAATATAAATATAAAAGCTAAAAAATAATAAATCTGCTATAAATAACATAGTAAAATGTCAACACAGTGAAAAGTGAAATAATAAATGGAACTTAAAAGTAAATAATTCTGCTCTTCAAATGCTATCATTAAGCACATTAAAAGGCAAACCACAACTGGGATAAAATACTCAACACATATGTATTTAACAAGTACTTGTTTTCAAAATATGTAAAGAACACTTAGATGTCCACAATAAAAAAGCAGCGAATAAAAAGAAAACAAAAATAAACAGACATTTTTCAAAATATAATATGATTGTCTGAATATGTATGAAAAGATAATTAACATATTTCCCTATATAATATCTCATCAACCCTCTAGAAGAGCTAAAATTAAAAATGTGGCAATATCAGGTTAGCAAGGCTGTGAAACAATTTGAATGGTCATAAATTGCTGGTGAGAGTATAAAAGACTATAACCACATTAGAAAATAACAGCAATTTTCTGTGACAACTATATCCTCATTATAATACTTACCAATTCCACTACAGAAATTTTATGGACATCTATTTGGTGTTGCTGTTCAGTCTTGCAGTCATATCCAACTATTTGTGACCCCATGAACTGCAGCACACCAGGCTTCCCTGTCCTTCGCAATCTCCCAAAGCTTGGTCAAATTCATATCCATTGAGCTGGTGATGCCATCCAGCCATCCTGTCCTCTGTCTCCCCCTTCTCCTTCTACCTACCATCTCTCCCTTCATCATGGTCTTCTCTAATGAGTCGGCTTGTCACATTAGGTGTCCAAAATGTTGGAGTTTCAGCTTCAGCATTAGTCCTTCCAATTAATATTCAGGATTGATATCATTTAGGATTGACTGGTTTGATCTCCTTGCAGTCCAAGGGACACTCAAGAGTCTTCTCCAACACCACAGCTCCAAATCATAATTTTTTCTGTGTTCATCTTTCTTTATGGTCCAACTATCTATTTATGACTCTAAATCATTACATATATATTCAGTAAAATACACATATATATGTATATATATAATAAAAATTATAAATAGTCATAAAATTCTGAGGCCTGAATTCTTATATCTAAAAATATTTTAAAATCTTATGTTCATTAAGAGGAGAGTGAATACAAAATTTAAGTTATACAGTAAAATACTACTCAGCAATTATAAGTAATACAGAAGATGTGGTGAAGGAGCTTTGTAGTAGAAGCATCTGAATATTGGGCTCATTGCCTCTCTGAGGCGCATAAGCTTCACTGGACTGTCATTTGCTTATCTGTAAAATGGGGTTGTAAAAACTATCTTGAGACTCTTTGCATTATAAAATGATTTTTATTAATTCAAGATGTTTACTTGAACCCATTTTACATATTTTAACTTACTTTAATTCTCAATACACTCCTATGAGGTAGATAGTCTGTTACTGCTGCTGCTGCTAAGTCTCTTCAGTCGTGTCCGACTCTATGAGACCCCATAGATGGCAGCCCACCAGGCTCCCTCGTCCCTGGGATTCTCCAAGCAAAGTCTATTACTAGTTCCTTTTTATAGACAGGGTCAGTGATTGCCCATAGTCATACTGCAAATGAAAAATGTAGAATTTGAACCAGGCAGTCTGGCTCCTGGGTCTTTGCCCTTAACTGCTGTATAGCCTTAAGGTTTAATTTTCCATTCTGCTCTAGAACATTTAAGTTGTTCTTTTTTTTTTTTTTTTAATCTTGCAAATACAAATACTACTTTAATAGACATGACTCCATGGAATTCTTTGTTTCACATAAAAGCAATTTCCACAGATTAAATTAAACATGGGGGTCATTGAACTGAGGTAACTAATGCATTAGTTGCCTACATAAGCAAACCAAAGCCTAAGCCTAAAATGACTTGAACTTGAGAAATCAAAGCATAAGGATAACCAATCATAGTCAATAGGCTTTTCCAAATAAGGCAATGCTTAAGTACAATGCTTAAACACTTCATGGAGATAAAAATATTGTACATCTTTATTGAAATAATGGTTGTACGGGTATATATATTTAGCAGCAAATATTTGACCTTTTCTCCTAAACTCTGCAAACCTTATTTTTTAATAAAGCTGATTTGGAAAAATAAAAGTACTCATTACAAGTTTATACCTATAATCAAGAACTCTGTAACAGCATCTGAAGCTTAAATTAAAAGTATGTGATATATTTAAAATTTTTGATATATTTTTAAAAAGTATTTGTTTATGTAAGTAATATACTTGAAATTGTAGCTTTTTCAGATATTCTCTATGTACCTCTCTTGTTTCCTTCTGTATAACTCTTTAATTTCCTGAATTCTCTTCAAATATATTATTCAATTTTTTCCCCCTTTTTCAGTCTTGTTTCTCCATTCATCAGTTTTTATATATAATGATATAATATTTGTATTACCAACATTATTCCATGGTATACTGTATTATAATGAGTCTAGCAAAATAGTACCTGTTTCATAAGAAAATATGCATGAACTTTTGTGATTTATTTTTAAATTTTCCTTAAAAAATAATTCATCAAAAATTAGGCTTTATTATTTGGTCTTTTCTAATTTCTGGAGGTAATAAATTTAATAGGAATATAGATAGAGTAATTTTCACTGTTGTTTTATTAATTTCATATTTAGAGAGAATCAAGCAATTTATTGAATAATTTTTAAATTCATATTTCATTTTATTTTCTATTTTTATAATACACTAACATAACTCATTTGATAAACTAAGAGAAAGTTACAACTTCAACTCTTTAAATATTATTTTCTCACAAAAAGTAACAAATAAAGAACATCATTCAACTTAATGAAAGTGAGGCATTAAGTTTCCAGTAATATTGCATTGAACCAATATTAAACAATATTTTCTACCTTTCAATCAGTGTATAAAGTGCAAAGAGTTCATTAATCTTCTACAGGAGAAAATGTCATGAAGTCAATGTTGTTGCTTTGGCAAAGAAAAGTAGAAAATTCTAACGTAATAAAGTTTTATTGATTTTATTTAAGCAAATTTACACAGGGATAATTGTTCTTATAAGAAAAAATCATCCTAGTTAGTCTCTTCACAGTCAATTACTCTAGGATAAAAAATTAATATAAAGAGTATATTGCCTCTATATTTCTCTAAATGTCTTTGATTTGGCATTTAACTTCAGAGAATATGCTAGGAGTGAGTTTCTCAAATTGCAATAAGTTCTTAGAAAAGAAAAAGTTTAATCGTGTGCTGTTATAAAAAATAATTTAATGTCTCTATTTATCACTAGTGTTAAGGTCAGGTCAGTTCAGTTCAGTCACTCAGTCGTGTCCGACTCTGTGACCTCATGAACCACAGCATGCCAGGCCTCCCTGTCAGTCATCAACCCCTGGAGTTTACCCAAACCCATGTCCATTGTGTCAGTCATGCCATCCAACCATCTCATCCTCCGTAGTTCCTTTCTCCTCCTGCCCTCAGTCTTTCCCAGCATCAAGGTCTTTTCAAATGAGTCAGCTCTCCACATCAGGTGGCCAAAGTATTGGAGTTTCAGCTTCAACATCAGTCCTTCCAGTGAACACCCAGGACTGATCTCCTTTAGGATGGATATATTGGATCTCCTTTCAGTCCAAGGGACTCTCAAGAGTCTTCTTCAACACCACAGTTCAAAATTGTATCTTTCCTAATATTGCATATGTTAGAAACATCTATGAACCTCTTGGATATCCATATTTATTTTGTTGCTGCTAGTCATAATAAATATATCAACATAATGAATATATCTAAATCCTTATAGAATGTACAAGCACATATGTGGTGTCATAATGTTGAGAAGTTAAAAAGAGAAAGACAGACAAATACACAGGTTTTTGAAGAATGTAAGTCACAACATATAGCAATCAAAATGTCAACAGATTTGGAGTAAAGACAACTTCTGGGATTAGAGTTCAAATCTTGAATGCATTTTATGAAATAGGAAATCAATCTGGAAAGTGATGTAAGAATGTTCCAACTTTAAAAAGTGTAGAGGTCAACAGAGAACAAAATATCATACATGGAAAATACTACTGACACTTTCAGTATCCTGTGCATTACTCCAGAGGAAAACATAGTCTTTGGCTATGGCCCTGATTCTTTGAGGTTTTCTCCATGGCTCTTAGCTCTCCTTTCTGGAACTTTCCCTTTTCTACCTTGACCACTTTTGAAATGGAACTCTAATACGCCTTTGACCAACTTTTTCAACATTCTTTTAGGCTATAGAAAATTGGAGAACAAAGTAAACTTTGTTGTTTGTTTATTTTTTAGAATTTTGAACAATTTCAGCGTCTCTTAGTAAGACTGATAGAACTTTTAACAAATCTTTCAAATTTTGTGTACTCTGTCCATGAATTTGATTTAGGACTTAATTTATTTTAAACAACTTTCTCTTTCAGACAGTCAAGCTACTGTGTGTATAATCTAGTGAATTTACATTGTAGTCCAATAGTCTTATAATTCCTGCATGAATTTGGGTTTTGAAGTGTCCCTACTGGTTATTTAACATGAATTATTTCATAAGTGTTATAAATGTGATCTACATCCATATATTTGATTCAACTTTTGACTGAATCTATTTTTTTCTTACAACACTGTTGAATTTTAAAAGTTGGATACATAAATAGTTTTATTTTCCAATTTATTAAGTTATAATCCATCCATGGACTTCCCAGGTGACATTAGTGGTGAAGAATCTACCTGCCAATGAAGGAGACATAAGAGCCTTGAGTTCAATCCCCGGGTCACAAAGATTCCCCAAAGGAGGGCATGGTAACCTACATCAGTATTCTTGCCTAGAGAATCCCATTGACAGAGGAGACTGGTGGGCTACAGTCCATGAGGTTACAAAGAGTTTGACACAGCTGAAGCCACTAGCACACAACCCCTCAGTATTTCTTCCAAATTCTGCTTACAAATTTGAGAGGTTTTTCTTTAGCTGCTATATTTCTATTGGGACATTATCATATGGAAATTAACTGGACTTTCAAAATTGTGCTTCACAGTTTTGTTTCTCAATTCCAAATGGTCACTGTGTATTTTCTATATTTCAAGTTGCAACAGGTGACAGTTTTACAAATTATCAGATAAAACAATATGGGTTGCCATTTTTCTAGTAAACTTCTCCAGCCCCTCTATACAACAAGTACCAAAGACACATATTTTAAGCTTTTCTTATGAAAATACCTCTCTTCTAGTTCTCAATTCTGAATCAGATGGCTCTTACTGTATAATAAACCATCACAAAAATTAGTGACTTTAAAAAATGTGTTCAGTTCAGTTCAGTTGCTTGCTCAGTCATGTCTAACTCTTTGCAACCCCATGAATCACAGCATGCCAGGCCTCCCTGTCCATCACCAACACCCAGAGTTCACTCAAACTCACATTCATTGAGTCAGTGGTGCCATCCAACCATCTCATCCTCTGTTGTCCCCTTCTCCTTCTGCCCCCAATCCCTCCCAGCATCAGAGTCTTTTCCAATGAGTCAACTCTTTGCATGAGGTGGCAAGAGTACTGGAGTTTCAGCTTTAGCATCATTCCTTCCAAAGAACACCCAGGACTGATCTCCTTTAGAATGGACTGGTTGGACCTCCTTGCAGTCCAAGGGACTCTCAAGAGTCTTCTCCAACATCACAGTTCAAAAGCATCAATTATTCAGTCCTCAGCTTTCTTCACAGTCCAACTCTCACCTCCATACATGACTACTGGAAAAAACCATAGTGTTCTAGTTAATTTAATTAGCTCAAAATATGAATTTGTGGTAATCAGATTAGCATAAATGGTTTATATAATGCAAAAGACAGATTACTATCCTAGTAGATTTGATAAAGTTAGGGAATTGGTTAAAGAAGATGTACAAACAATTAGTATAAGGCTAATAATCAGTGTTAGATAGGTCATATGAAATTCTGATATTATTTATTCTGCTATTTGTTTATAAGTATATACATGCACACAAACACAAATTTCGTACTGATATCAGATAGGCAATAAATTCAATGGCAATAAATGCATCTTGGAGTAATTTCAGAGTTTACCAACACCCTCCAAGATCAAAGGAGCCAAGTGGATGGTAACATAATGTATCCATTCAATTCATCATTTAATCCCTTTAAAATCCAGATGAATCATGGAGTGTGGATACTATGTTTAATGTGTTATCTTTACAGAAATAGACCAGCATAGCTTGTGGTTGTTCATATGTGCACATTAACTTGAAAAATCTTTCCTTTCAATTCCCATTGAAAGTGAATGTGGTAAATATAAATATAAACTGGTAAATACTCCAGGTGCCATTTCAACACATGTGTGTTAGAGAGTAAAAACATAGAAAATTTACACTAAAGGCCCATTATGATTTTCAATGAAAGTCATGCTTTGGACATTTCTTAAAAGTGCCATTTGAGAGGGCTAAGACCAATATGGTGGAGCAGGAGAGCATGAAACTTTCCTCCCCCTGTGCACATTTAAAATGCATTTGCATATGGAACAAGTGTCACTGAAAACTAACTGGATTTACTTCACTCTGTATGACAATCTCTAGGATCATCCATGTTGCTGAAAATGACATAGAAGGAGAAATATCATATGTCATCCATTATATGTGGAATCTAAAAAGAAATGATACAAATAAACTTACTTACAAACTTACTTCCCTAATATCGGTTAAAGGGAGAGTTAGGGAGTTTGGGGTAGACTGCTATATTTAAAATAGATAACCAAAAAGAACCTCCTATATAACACATGGAACTCTGCTCAATGCTATATGGCAACCTGGATGAGAGGGTGTTTTCAAGAAGATTGGATACATGTATACGTATGGCTGAGTCCCTTTGCAGTCCGCCTGAAGCTATCACAACATTGTTAATTGGCTACACCCCAATACAAAATAAAAAATCTAAACTAAAAAAAAAAAAAAGAAAAGAAAAAGAAAACCAACTGGAAACTGGCAGAAAGACTCCCAAACAATTAAGGATGAAAGAAAGATCCATATGGAATCAGATAGGAAGGAAAGGTAAGTGACCAAGTGGTAACCTACGGCCCTGGAAGGGATTTCAGAGGAAAAGGAGGAATAAATGGATGAAGAGCCTACCTAGGGAGTGAGAAGTTGAAGCCACAAATTGGATCCTCCAACCCTCAGGTCCAAACAGGGAACACCAACTGCTTGCTGATTGGAAGGCCACTGGTACTATCAAGAAGGCTGTGGGAAGCCTAAACTCTACTCATTAAAAGCACATGCATAACTGGACTGGGCTGTGTTTTGTTGCTTAGTCATGTCTGACTCTTTGTGACCCCATGGACTGCAGCCTGCCCAGCTCCTCTGTCCATGGAGATTCTCCAGGCAAGAAAACTGGAGTAGGTTGCATGTCCTCCTCCAGGGGATATTCCTAAGCCAGGGATGGAACCCATGTTTCCCACAGTGCAGGTAGATTCTTTACTATCTGAGCCACCAGGGAAGGCCACAAATACTGGAGTGGGTAGCTTCTCCTTTCTCCAAGGGGTCTTCTCGACCCAGGAATTGAACTGAGGACTCCTACATTGCAGAAGGATTCTTTACCAGCTGAGCTACCAGGGAAGCCCAATGCATAACTACTTGCTCCCAAAGAAGGGAAGGGGAGCAGAGTGAGACTGCAGGGGTGGCTGGTTCCAGCATGAGCCAAGTGAATTCTCCAGTACTAGAGTCCAGCTCCAGCAGCCAGGGAGTCAGCCTGAAGGAGTAAGCGGTATCGGTGGATGATGATGTAGCCTCTGACTCATAGTGTAGAACTACATGTTTATTTCAAGTTTCAGGTTTTCTTTTATACTTTGACAAAAGCATTAGAGGTTTGACATTTTTAGTTTTCCCTACCAAGATTTATTTTCTCAAGAAATCATTATTGTCCTACAAACAGAGTTCCAGCTTCAGTAATTCTCTCAGAATTCAGTTCAGTTCAGTCGCTCAGTCGTGTCCTACTCTTTGTGACCCCATGAATTGCAGCACGCCAGGCATCCCTGTCCATCACCAGCTCCCAGAGTTCACTCAGACTCGCGTCCATCAAGTCAGTGATGCCATGCAGCCATCTCATCCTCGGTCGTCCCCTTCTCCTCTTGCCCCCAATCCCTCCCAGCATCAAAGTATTTTCCAATGAGTCAAATCTTCGCGTGAGGTGGCCAAAGTACTGGAGTTTCAGCTTTAGCATCATTCCTTCCAAAGAAATCCCAGGGTTGATCTTCAGAATGGACTGGTTGGATCCCCTTGCAGTCCAAGGGACTCTCAAGAGTCTTCTCCAACACCACAGTTCAAAAGCATCAACTCTTTGGTGCTCAGTCTTCTTCACAGTCCAACTCTCACATCCATACATGACTACTGGAAAAACCATAGCCTTGACTAGACGGACCTTAGTTGGAAAGTAATGTCTCTGCTTTTGAATATGCTATCTAGGTTGTTCATAACTTTTCTTCCAAGAAGTAAGCGTCTTTTAATTTCATGGCTGCAATCACCATCTGCAGTGATTTTGGAGCCCAAAAAAGTAAAGTCTGACACTGTTTCCACTGTTTCCCCATCTATTTCCCACGAAGGGATAGGTCCGGATTCCATGATCCTCGTTTTCTGAATGTTGAGCTTTAAGCCAACATTTGCACTCTCCTCTTTTACTTTAATCAAGAGGTTTCTGAGTTTCTTTTCACTTTCTGCCATAAGGGCGGTGTCATCTGTATATCTGAGGTTATTGATATTTCTCCTGGCAATCTTGATTCCAGCTTGTGCTTCTTCCAGCCCAGCATTTCTCATGATGTACTCTGCAAAGAAGTTAAATAAGCAGAGTGACAATATATAGCCTTGACACATTCCTTTTCCTTTTTGGAACCAGTCTGTTGTTCCATGTCCAGTTCTAACTGTTGCTTCCTGACCTGCATACAGATTTCTTAAGAGGCAGGTCAGGTGGTCTGGTATTCCCATCTCTTTCAGAATTTTCCAGTTTATTGTGATCCACACAGTCAAATGCTTTGGCATAGTCACTAAAGCAGAAATATATGTTTTTCTGGAACTCTCTTGCTTTTTCCATGATCCAGCGGATGTTGGCAATTTGATCTCTGGTTCCTCTGCCTTTTCTAAAACCAGCTTGAATATCAGGGAGTTCACAGTTCACGTATTGCTAAAGCCTGGCTTGGAGAATTTTGAGCATTACTTTACTAGCGTGTGAGATGAGTGCAATTGTGCAGTAGTTTGAGCATTCTTTTGCATTGCCTTTCTTTGGGATTGGAATGAAAACTGACCTTTTCCAGTCCTGTGGCCACTGCTGAGTTTTCCAAATTTGCTGGCATATTGAGTGCAGCACTTTCACAGCATCATCTTTCAGGATTTGAAATAGGTCAACTGGAATTCCATCACCTCCACTAGCTTTGTTCGTAGTGATGCTTTCTAAGGCCCTCTTGACTTCACATTCCAAGATGTCTGGTTCTAGATGAGTGATCACACCATCGTGATTATCTGGGTCATGAATGGGCTTTACTATTATCTACTTTCTCTTATGTGTCCTATACTTAACTTGTGATTACATTGTAACTCCTGCCACATTCCTCAGTTTATTTCTTATCTTTCTAAATCCTGTTTGCCCCTAGTATCTTAAGATCACTATCACCTAAAAAGGCTTCTAACTATTCTTAATTATTCCTAAATCCTAAACTCAGCAAACCTCTTTTGCCATAAACATTCCCCTTACAAACAGGTCTCAGATAATAATCCTTCCTATGTCCTCAAGCTACAGCTTACATTCTTACCCTGGAACATTCTTTGTAAAGATCCTTGAACAAATGTCAATGGTTATTTTATATATTATTTTCTGGGCACAACTGCAGGAGACTTTGTGCTTTCTCATGCTTCTCTCAAGCACCTTAACATTCTTTCCAGGCAACTCAACCGAAGAAAGGAAAGAACAAGTCAGAAGCACAAGGCTTAACTCCTTCATCCCGGGACCATGCCTGCGAGATGAAGAGAGGGGGTTGGGGCCATGCCTCTATTTTGTCAGTAATGCCTAATGTGGCTCCCGACACTCCAGTACTGCCTGCTTCACAATGCAATTCCAAACTATGAAGAGGGTTTGATTCAAACAAAGAGATGGTTCGGCATCAAAGAGGGACCAGAGCAAGGTAGGAGCATTCATTACAGGTACTTATACAAAGCAATGCATCAAAAGAAGCTCCAATCTCTATCTACAACTGGACCACTCCAGTTCATGCCCTGAACACCAGCTGGAAACACACAAAGGACTCACAACCCTGTGTAGCAAATCGACAACAGGGTGAAGTTGGCAGCAGCTAAGGGAAAGATAAGCTGTGGGAGACAAAGGAAGATCAGACCTGAAGTGTCAGATCTGAGCAGGGTGGGGGAAACCATTACTGGTACTTACTTAGGCAGTTCATCAAAAGAGCTCTGATCTCAGTCTGTAGCTGGAAAGCTACAGCCAACACAATGGCCCATGCTTTGAAGTGGCACAGATCCTTCTTGCACCAGCACTCTCCACTCTGGGGTGCTAGTGCTAGCAGAGGGAAAGAATTGAGCCAATAAATATAAAATATTCAGGATCTTTGCTCTAGAAACTTGGGGAAAAACTCTACACCTACTAAGGCAGTGACAGACCCTGAGCAGAGAGGAGATCTGGCTCACACTTGACTCCTTACTTAGCCTCTCAAAATTCACCCCGCCTCCCAGCAAGGTAGCAGCCAGCATATCCTGAGGAAATATGTGGCATGTTCACAGCAAATCCATGTCTCCCAGCAAAGCCACTGGGCACAAACTGCACTGAGACACTCTCACATAAGGACGCTCCTTCAAGACCACATTAGGTAATGATTTCACTGAGGTTCATAAAAATATAAAAGTTAAGCAAAATGAGAAGACAGAAGAAATGATCTTAATAAGAAGAGGAAGACAAAACTTGTGTAAAAACAAATAATGGAACAGAAATAAACAATTTACCAAATAAAGAATTCAAACCGTTAGAAAAAAGAAAGCTAACTGAATTTGGAGAAAGATGAATACAGTGAGAATCTTAACAAAGAAGTGGAAAATATTAAAAAGTACCAGACAGAACTAAAGAATACAATAATAGAAATGAAAAACATAATAAAAGGAATTAATAGCAGACCAGGTGATACTGAAAAATGTGTAAGTGATCTTGATATAATAATGGAAAACACCCAATTTGAACAGAAAAAAAAAAAGTTAAAAAATAAAAACCGTGTAAGGAATCTATAAGATAATGCTAAGTCTACATACAGTCAGGGGTGGTGGTCCCAAAGGATAAGAGAGAAGAATATTCAAAACAAATTTGATGAAATTATAGCTTAAAACGTCCCAAACTTAAAGAAAACAACATATATTCAGGAATTAGAAACAATAGAGGGTCACAAAAAGATAAACCCAAACAGACCTACACCAACACATATGATAATTAAAATGACAAAAGTTAAATAAGAATTCTAAAGACAAAAAGAGGGTGGGGGGACAAGAGTTATAAGCAAGGGAAGCCATCTTAGGGCTCTATTTTCCAGCAGAAATTTTGTAGCCCAGAGGTGACTGGCATGATATGTGCAAAGTACTGAGAGGGAAAAATTTGAAACCTAAGATACACTTTGAAGACTTCCCTGGTGGAACAGATGGTAAAAGGTTTTTTCTTTTATTTTTTATTTTTCTTTTAATAGCCCTCGTCCAAGGTAAGGAGCAGCAGCTGTGCTTTTCTGGGGCAGCCGTGAAGAGATAAGCCACGTCCAAGGTAAGAGAAACCCAAGTAAGGCAGTAGGTGTTGCAAGAGAGCATCAGAGGGGAGACACATTGAAACCATAATCACAGAAAACTAGCCAATCTGATCACATAGACCACAGCCTTGTCTAACTCAATGAAACTAAGTCATGCCATGTGAGGCCACCCAAGACAGGAGGGTCATGGTGGAGAGGTCTGACAGAATGTGGTCCACTGGAGAAGGGAATGGCAACGCACTTCAGTATTCTTGCCTTGAGAACCCCATGAACAGTATGAAAAGGCAAAGTCATAAGATACAGAAAGGGGAACTCCCTGAGTCAGTAGGTGCCCAAAATGCTACTGGAGATCAGTGGAGAAATGACTCCAGAAAGAATGAAGGGATGGAGCCAAAGCACAAACAGTACCCAGTTTTTGATGTGATTGGTGATAGAAGCAAGGTCCAATGCTGTAAAGAGCAATATTGCATAGGAACCTGGAATGTTAGGTCCATGAATCAAGGCAAATTGGAAGTGCTCAAACAAGAGATGGCAAGAGTGAACGTCGGCATTCTAGGAATCAGCAAACTAAAATGGACTGGAAGGGGTGAATTTAACTCAGATGACCATTATATCTACTACTGCAGGCAGGAATCCCTTAGAAGAAATGGAGTAGCCATTATGGTCAACAAAAGAGTCCAAAATGCAGTACTTGAATGCAATCTCAAAAACAACAGAATGATCTCTGTTCGTTTCCAAAGCAAACCATTGAATATTACAGTAATCCAAGCCTATGCCCCAACCAGTAATGCTGAAGAAGCGAAGTTGAACGGTTCTATGAAGACATATAAGACCTTTTAAAACTAACACCCGAAAAACATGTCCTTTTCATTATAGGGGACTGGAATGCAAAAGGAGGAAGTCAAAAAACACCTGAAATAACAGGCAAATTTGACCTTGGAATATAGAATGAAGCAGGGCAAAGGCTAATATAGTTTTGCCAAGAGAATGCACTGGTCGTAACAAACACTCTCTTCCAACAACAAAAAAGAATACTCTAAACGTGGACATCACTAGATGGTCAACACTGAAATCAGATTGATTATATTCTTTGCAGCCAAAGATGGAGAAGCTCTATACAGTCAGCAAAAACAAGACTGAAAGCTGACTGTGGCTCAGATCATGAACTCCTTATTGCCAAATTCAGACTTGAACTGAAGAAAGTAGGGAAAACCACTAGACCATTCCTCAGTGATCAATGCAAAGAAATATAAGAAAACAACAGAATGGAAAAGACTAGAGATCTCTTCAAGAAAATTAGAGATACCAAGGGAACATTTCATGCAAAGATGGGCTCAATAAATGACAGCAATGGTATGGACCTAACAGAAGCAGAAGATATTAAGAAGAGGTGGAAAGAATACATAGAAGAACTGTACAAAAAAGAGCTTCACGACCCAGATAATCACGATGTTGTGATCACTCACTTAGAGCCAGAGATCCTGGAATATGAAGTCAGTGGGCCTTAGAATGCTTCACTACAAACAAAGCTAGTGGAAGTGATGGAATTCCAGCTGAGCTATTTCAAATTCTGAAAGATGATGCTGTGAAAGTGCTGCACTCAATATGCCAGCAAATTTGGGAAACTCAGCAGTGGCCACAGGACTGGAAAAGGTCAGTTTTCATTCCAATCCCAAAGAAAGGCAATGCAAAAGAATGCTTAAACTACCACACAGTTGCACTCATCTCACACGCTAGTAAAGTAATGCTCCAAATTCTCCAAGCCAGGCTTCAGCAATACGTGAACCATGAACTTCCTGATGTTCAAGCTGGTTCTAGAAAAGGCAGAGGAACCAGAGATCAAATTGCCAACATCAGCTGGATCATGAAAAAAGCAAGAGAGTTCCAGAAAAACATCTATTTCTGCTTTATTGACTGTGCAGAAATCTTTGTGTGGGTCACAATAAACTGTGGAAAATTCTGAGAGATATGGGAATACCAGACCACCTGACCTGCCTCTTGAGAAATCTGTATGTAGGTCAGGAAGCAACAGTTAGAACTGGACATGGAACAACAGACTGGTTCCAAACAGGAAAAGGAATGTGTCAAGGCTGTATATTGTCACCCAGCTTATTTAACTTCTATGCAGAATACATCATGAGAAACTCTGGGCTGGAAGAAGCACAAGCTGGAATCAAGATTGCCAGGAGAAATATCAATAACCTCAGATAGGCAGATTACATCAGCTTTATGGCAGAAAGTGAAGAGGAACTAAAAAACATCTTGATGAAAGTGAAAGAGGAGAGTGAAAAAGCTGGCTGAAAACTCAACATTCAGAAAACGAAAATCATGGCATCTGGTCCCATCACTTCATGGGAAATAGATGGGGAAACAGTGGAAACAATGTCAGATTTTATTTTTGAGGGGGCTCCAAAATCACTGCAGTTGGTGATTGCAGCATTGAGATTAAAAGTCGTTTACTCCTTGGAAGGAAGGTTATGACCAACTTAGATAACATATTGAAAAGCAGAGTTATTACATTACAAACAAAGGTTAGTTTAGGCAAGGCTATGATTTTTCCAGTGGTCATATATGGATGTGATGTTTGGAATGTGAAGAAAGCTGAGCACCAAAGAATTGATGCTTTTGAACTGTGGTGTTGGAGAAGACTCTTGAGAGTCCCTTGGCGGCAAGGAGATCCAATCAGTCCATCCTAATAGAGATCAGTCCTGGGTATTCATTGGAAGGACTGATGCTGAAGCTGAAACTCCAATACTTTGGCCACCTCATGGGAAGAGTTGACTCATTGGAAAAGACCCTGATTCTGGGAGGAATTGGTGGCAGGAGGAGAAGGGGACGACTGAGGTTGAGATGGCTGGATGACATCACTGACTCGATGGACAAGAGTCTGAGTGAACTCTGGGAGTTGGTGACGGACAGGGAAGCCTGGCATGCTGCGATTCATGGGGTCGCAAAGAGTCGGACACGACTGAGCGACTGAACTCAAGTGACTTCAGCTGTTTCTAACTCTTTTTGGCACTATGAATTGTAACCTGCTAGGCTCCTCTGCAAAGGAGAAGAGGAAAGATATACTCATCTGAATGCAATGTTCCAAAGAAGAGCAAGGAGATATGAGAAAGCCCTCCTAAGTGATCAGTACAAAGAAATAGAGGAAAACATACAATGGGAACACTAGAGATCTCTTCAAGAAAATTAGAGATACGAAGGGAATATTTCATGCAAAGATGGAAACAATAAAAGACAGAAATTGTATGGACCTAACAGAAGCACTCATCTCACATGCTAGTAACGTAATGCTCAAAATTCTCCAAGCCAGGCTTCAGCAATACATGAACTGTGAACTTCCTGATGTTCAAGCTGGTTTTCATAAAGGCAGAGAAACCAGAGATCAAATTGACAACATCCCCTGGAGCATGAAAAAAACAAGAGAGTTCCAGAAAAACATCTATTTCTGCTTTATTGACTATGCCGAAGCCTTTGACTCTGTGGATCACAATAAACTGGAAAATTCTGAAAAAGATGGGAATACCAGACCACCTGACCTGCCTCTTGAGAAATCTGTATGCAGGCCAGGAAGCAACAGTTAGAACTGGACATGGAACAACAGACTGGTTCCAAATAGGAAAAGGAGTATGACAAGACTGTATATTGTCACCCTGCTTATTTAACTTCTATGCAGAGTACATCATGAGAAACGCTGGACTGGAAGAAACACAAGCTGGAATCAAGGTTGCCGGGAGAAATATCAATAACCTCAGATAGGCAGATGACATCAGCCTTATGGCAGAAAGTGAAGAGGAACTAAAAAGCCTCTTGATGAAAGTAAAAGAGGAGAGTGAAAATGTTGGCTTAAAGCTCAACATTCAGAAAACAAAGATCATAGCATCTGGTCCCATCACTTCATGGCAAATAGATGGAGAAAACTTTGGGGGGCTCCAAAATCACTGCAGATGGTGACTGCAACCATGAAATTAAAAGATGCTTACTCCTTGGAAGAAAAGTTATGAACGCCTAGTTAGCATATTCCAAAGCAGAAACATTACTTTGCCGACTAAGGTTCATCTAGTCAAGGCTATGGTTTTTCCAGTGGTCATGTATGGATGTGAGGGTTGGACTGGGAAGAAGGCTGAGTGCCGAAGAATTGATGCTTTTGAACTGTGGTGTTGGAGAAGGCTGTTGAGTATCCCTTGGACTGCAAGGAGATCCAACCAGTCCATTCTGAAGGAGATCAACCCTGGGATTTCTTTGGAAGAAATGATGCTAAAGCTGAAACTCCAGTACTTTGGCCACCTCATGCGAAGATTTGACTCATTGGAAAATACTTTAATGCTGGGAGGGATTGGGGGCAGGAGGAGAAGAGGACGACAGAGGATGAGATGACTGGATGGCATCACTGACTCAATGGACGTGAGTCTGAGTGAACTCCGGGAGCTGGTGATGGACAGGGAGGCCTGGCCTTCTGCGATTCATGTGGTCGCAAAGTATACAACACGACTGAGCGACTGAACTGAACTAAACTGAACTGAACAGAAGCAGAATATATTAAGAAGTGGTGGCAAGAATACACAGAAGAACTATACAGAAAAGTTCTTCATGACCCAAATAACCATGATGATGTAATTACTCAGCTTGAGCCAGATATCCTATAGTCTGAAGTCAAGTGGGCCTGAGGGAATATCACTACAAACAAAGCTAGTAGAGGTGATGGAATTTTACCTGAACTATTTTAAGTCTTAAAGATGATTCTGTGAAAGTGCTGTACTCAATATGCCACAAAGTTTGGAAAACACAGCAGTGGCCACAGGACAGGAAAAGATCAGTTTTCATTTTAATCCTGAAGAAAGGCAATGTCAAAGTATGTTCAAACTTCAGCACAGTTGCATTCATCTTCAGTTCAGTTCAGTTCAGTCACTCAGTAGTATCCTACTCTTTGCTACTCCATGAATCACAGCACACCAGGCCTCCCTGTCCATCACCAACTCCCGGAGTTCACTCAGACTCACATCCATCGAGTCAGTGATGCCATCCAACCATCTCATCCTCTGTCGTCCCCTTCTCCTCCTGCCCCCAATCCCTCCCAGCATCAAAGTCTTTTCCAATGAGTCAACTCTTCACATGAGGTGGCCAAAGTACTGGAGTTTCAGCTTTAGTATCATTCCTTCCAAAGAAATCCCAGGGTTGATCTTACACGCCAGCAAAATAATGATCAAAATTATCCAAGTGAGGCTTCAACATCATGTGAATCAAGAATTTCCAGATGTTCAAGCAGGATGTAGAAAAGGCAGAAGAACCAAGGATAACATTGGCAACATCCATTGGATCATCAAAGAAGCAAGAGAATTACAAAACAACATCTACTTCTGCTTTATTGAATACATCAAAGCCTTTGACTGTGTAGATCACAACAAACTCTAGAAAATTCTTCAAGAGGTGGGAATATCAGACCACCTGACCTGCCTCCTGGGAAATCTGTATACTGGTCAAGAAGCAACAATTCGATTCAGACATGGAACAATGAACAGTTTCCCAATTGAGAAAGGAGTACATCAAGGCTGTAAATTTTCACCCTGCTTACTTAACTTATATGCAGAATACATCATGTGAACTGCCAGGCTGGATGAAGCACAAGTTGGAATCAAGATTGCTGGGAGAAATACCAATAACCTTAGATACGCAGATGATACAACCCTTATGGTAGAAAGCAAAGAGGAACTGAAGAACCTATTTATGAAAGTGAAAAAGGAGAGTGAAAAAGCTGTCTTAAAACTCAGCATTTGAAAAATGACGATATGGCCTCCAGTCTCATCACTTTATGGCAAATAGATGGGAAACAGTGGAAACAGTGACAGACTTTCTTTTCTCGGGCTCCAAAACCACTGCAGATGGTGACTGCAGCCATGAAATTAAAAGAAGCTTGCTCCTTGGAAGAAAAGCTATGAAAAAGCTAGGTAGCACATTAAAAAACAGAGACATTGCTCTGCCAACAAATGTCCATCTAGTCAAAGCTATGGTTTTTCCAGTACTCATGCATGGATGTGAGAGTTGGACTATACAGAAAGCTGAGCACTGAAGAGCTGATGCTTTTGAATTGTGGTGTTGGAGAAGACTCTTGAGAGGCCCTTGAACTACAGTGAGATCAAACCAGTCAATCCTAAAAGAAATCAGTCCTGAAAATTCATTAAAAGGACTGATGCTGAAGTTGAAGCTCCAATGCTTTGACCACCTGATGCAAAGAGCTAACATTGGAAAAGTCCCTGATGCTGGGAAAGATTGAAGGTGGAAGGAAAAGGGGACAACAGAGGATGAGATGGTTGGATGGCATCACTGATACATTGAACATGAGTTTGAGTAGGCTCCAGGCATTGGTGATGGACAGGGAGGCCTGGCTTTCTGCAGTCCATGGGGGCACAGGGAGTCCAGCATAACTGAGCAATTGAAAGTGAACTGAATGGAAATTTCTAATGCCATGTGTGTCTTCAATTGTTAGACTGCCAAGAATATACTGACTAAATAATATAGTCTGACTAATACTGACTAAAATAATATAGTCTTCCAGTGTGCTCATGAAATTCTCCCAAGTTTTATATCCTATAGCAAATACTTTGCCATATATTTGTAAAAAGTGTCAGAATCTCAAATATTTAAAGCACTTTAAATTTAAATTAGGGGAGATTTTGCCACAGGAGGGCCTTTCAAAAGACATACACAGATGTATTTAAGGGCATGAGAAGGCGATGGCACCCCACTCCAGTACTCTTGCCTGGAAAACCCCATAGACAGAGGAGCCCGGTAGGCTGCAATCCATGGGATCGCCAAGGGTTGGACACGACTAAGCAACTTTACTTTCACTTTTCACTTTGATGCATTGGAGAAAGAAATGACAACACACTCCAGTGTTCTTGCCTGGAGAATCCCAGGGACGGGGGAGCCTGGTGGGTTGCCATCTATGGGGTCACACAGAGTTGGACACAATGAAGCAACTTAGCAGCAGCAGCAGCAGTACTGAAATTCACCAGTTACTTTGAAATACAGCAAAAATGAAATGAATTGATGAATGGATAGATAGAGGGATAAATAGCTTGATACATATGAGGAAACCAATTATATTAAAATATTAAGGCAAAATATCTAAAGTGACTAAATTAGCACTCATTACAATTTTTTTTTTTTTAGTTTTTCTAGGTTTGAAAATTTTATAGTAAAACTTTGAAAAAAATGAGACATTTAGGGAGAAGAAAAATTATCCATTTAGAATGTGTGTCCTTTCCTCACTCTGTCATTTTCAGAATTGATTTCTTTCAATATTTGTCAGCATCTGGTGGCCTATCTGCTGCCTAAAGCACCCATCCACCCCACTTCTTCTAATCCCTCCTTTCCCCCTTTTTGTACAGTTTCAGTTTTCTTGGTGCTGTCTCCTTTCAGAGACAGTTTGCCAGTGATTTGGTTCTGTTGTCAGATTTGCTGCTTCAAACTCTGCATCTTCCTCCTCTCTGGAGAAATCCATGGGGACTGGGTTAGCAATGCTACATCCCCCAATCCCAAGAAAACCTATGGGACAAAGAAGAAAACACCAAGTGCTGGAGATATCAATCATTCTACAAGGACTTAATTTTCACATCAAAAAAATATTTTTAGAAAACCATAATATATTGGAGCAAAGTATTTTGAAAACTGTTTACCAAATGACTGTCCTTAATAATTCTAATATTTTGGCACACTCTTGCACAGCCCTTCCTCGTTGTAGGCTACCAATAATTTTAATTTCAGGATGGCTGAATCAGTCAGTGGTATATTGCTTTAATCATTGTTACTTGTTGCTCCTAGAGTAGAAATTCTTAGAGCAATTTAACATTTGTTAGGACTGCACCATATGGTAGTCTACCTACTCCAAATAATCAGATATTTTGATGTAAGCTTGTGACAGATTTTAATTTCCTTCTGTATTTGATGTTATTTCTCTCTTTTCTATTTCAACAAAGTTCTGTATTTGTCAGTCTAGTTTTCTGGTTGTTTTCTAAAACTACAATCAGTGATGTATGATGAAAAGAACTCTAAATAAGGGACAGAAGGCAAATTTTAGGAAATAAATACCCATATGTTTTTATAGATATCTTGGAGTTACACAAATAGTTTAAGTTCTGTCTTCATTTTTCCTTAATTTGTAAACAGAAGAGGCAAACCTGAATGATTTCTAGTGTTAGTACCAGCTCTATCATTTCATCTATTTTGTTATGTCTAAAACCATTCATTGTGTGAAGCAAGTATTAATTGCCTAGCATTATTAACATGTATTAACAACCAAAATCAAATTCTACTTACCCAACAATTTGCCTATTAATAATTATGTAGTCCGTATTTCAGTATTTTTGACTTGTTATACAGTTCCTATTACAGCTAATGGTTTTTTTTTTTTTAATATCATTACATTCTAAGGCTGATATTTAACCTACAAAGTTCAACTTAAGAATAAATTTCGTTTTGACAGTGTTCTAGACTAGAGCATATACTAAAAGAATACATGTAAATGGTTCCTCACTCTGGAAGCTCTCTGAAATAATTAAAGCCTCTGCCCAACTACTTCCAAGATTGCAAAGAAAAGTATAACACAGCATGACACAATAGAAAGACTACAATTATCTTCAAGGCCCAGTTCAGATATGTGGATTCTGTGTGCCTCTGGGCGAATTGCCTCTCTGAGCTCTATCATGATAATAACATTGTCTCCCTATGATTGCTTAAGTATTGGAAATAACATATCAGAAAATATTTGACATAACATGCTTTTCATAAAAGAAAGCTTTAAAAGAAATCAGAATGTGAAAGATGGTCTCAAATTTAGATAGCGAAGGTCAATAGCAACAGAATATTTATCAGATAAAGCAACAATAACACTCGATTGGAGAGGGTGATGTTAGAGGTCTTTAGTCAGGTTGAAGCAAACTTAATGAGTATTGGAATGTCATGTACCTGGAATCATTTTTTTCTATTTCAAAAATATCATTTAAACGTACTCTAAGTAACATCAATTGTTTTGTTATATTAATTTTACAATAGGATCTCACATGATGTACTAAGTATAGCTAAGACTGGTCTTTATTCCAGCTATGCATTTTCTTTTCAAAACTTTAGGCACACTATACTTGAAGCTCCTTGATTTTTCCCCTAAATATATTATATTTCCAAGTATTCAAAGAAGTATCAATTCCTTCTCCAGTTTCTGTGCATAACACACTCACTATCATTTGTGGACATGAGTATAAGCAAAGTCTGGGAGACAGTGAAGGAGAGGGAAGCCTGGAGTGCTGCAGTCCATGGGATCACAAAGTGTTGGACACAAATTAGAGAATGAACAAACAAAAAAATTGTTCATCTTGATATAGTCCCATGACTTTTTCAGTCAAGGGCTGTACATTGTTTTTGTTTGTTTGTTTCGTTTTTGTATTTTTAAACTTTTTCTGTACACCACAAAATCTGTAAGACTTCTAAATTCTTCTAAGGTCACTAAATTCTGATTCTACTGCTTGCTAGTTATGGGACCTTGAATATGGTAGTTGAATTTCCTCAGTCTTTGTTCCTCTTCTGAGAAACAAAGGGGATTATATCAATATCATAAGATTATACTAATAGTAAGAAATGCATGAACTAATTCTGTCCGATTTATTGTTCTTTTTTTTATACTGACTAATTTGAGTGATTGGTTGTGTCAGATCTTAGTTGCAGCATGCCAGCTCTTCGTTGTCAGGTTTCTCTCCAGTTGTCAGGCACAGGTTTAGCCACCCCAAGACTTATGGGATCTTAGGTCCCACAGAGAGATTGAGTACACATCCCCTGCATTGGAAGGCAGACTCTTAACCATTAGACACCAGGGAAGTCCCTCCACTTGCTCTAACTAACTATAGTCAAAGTATCTATTGATGAACCTAATGAAAGACAGGCTCAGAAAATTTTTATAGATATGTCATTAATTTATGTACCATTTTCATTTGATTTGTTCTTCCCTAAGGTGAGAGTCTTTTTACGTAAGCTTTTGTACAACTAAGGAATAATCTGCAATCTTACTTGCAATATTTATAGATTAGCATATGTTAACCTATATACACTACAGCTATGTTGCTATAATTTTAATTACTTAAATCATATTGCTGTGTAAGTTAAATATTTTATCAAAATTTCCTCATTCAGTAAATATGATATTCTTTTGTAATAAAATGATATTCTAATGCTGAACCACTCATTTTCTAGTCCATTTTATGTAGTACATATTTTCTTGTTCCTGGAGTGAAATTTCTATCAATATTAAAGCTAAATTAACAACTTTCTATAAAGTAATTATTTACGGCAACACATAGCAAATGACCTGCCTAGTGGAATATGATATACATGAAAATTTCTCTCTTTACTCCATATTAAAAATGTCGTATCAGTTTTTCATGAAGTTCCTTAAATTAATTTCCTTAAATTATTTACTTCTTTATGTTCAGTTCAGTTCAGTTCAGTCACTCAGTCATGACTGACTCTTTGTGATCCCATGGACTGCTGCACGTCAGGCCTCCCTGTCCATTACCAACTCCCAGAATCTACCCAAACCGATGTACCTTGAGTCAGTGGTGCCATCCAACCATCTCATCCTCTGTCATCCCCTTCTCCTCCTGCCTTCGATCTTTCCCAGCATCAGGGTCTTCTCAAATTAGTCAACTCTTCTCATCAGGTGGCCAAAGTATTGGAGTTTCAGCTTCAATATCAGTCCTTCCAATGAACACACAGGACTGATCTCCTTTAGGATGGACTGGTTGGATCTTCTTGCTGTCCAAGGGACTCTCAAGAGTCTTCTCCAACACCACAGTTCAAAAGCATCAATTCTTCTGTGCTCAGCTTTCTTTATAGTCCAACTCTCACATCCATACATGACCACTGGAAAAACCATAGCCTTGACTAGACAGATCTTTGTGGACAAAGTAATGTCTCTGCTTTTTAATATGCCATTTAGGTTGGTCATAACCTTCCTTCCAAGGAGTAAGCGTCTTTTAATTTGATGGCTGCAGTCACCATCTGCAGTGATTTTGGAGCCCCCCAAAATAAAGTCTGACACTGTTTCCACTGTTTCCCCATCTATTTGTCATGAAGTGATGGGATCGGATGCCATGATCTTAGTTTTCTGAATGTTGAGCTTTAAGCCAATTTTTTCACTCTCCTTTTTCATTTTCATCAAAAGACACTTTAGTTCTTCTTCACTTTCTGCCATAAGGCTGGTGTCATCTGTATATCTGAGGTTATTTATATTTCTCCTGGCAATCTTGATTCCAGCTTGTGTTTCTTCCAGTCCAGCATTTCTCATGATGTACTCTGCATAGAAGTTAAATTAGCAGCGTGACAATATACAGCCTTGCCATACTCCTTTTCCTATCAGGAACCAGTCTTTTGTTCCATGCCCAGTTCTAACTGTTGCTTCCTGACATGAATACAGGTTTCTCAAGAGGCACTATACAGTAGAAGTGAGAAATAGATTTTAGGGACTAGATCTGATAAACAGAGTGCCTAATGAAATATTGACAGAGGTTCATGACATTGTAAAGGAGACAGGAATCAAGACCATCCCCAAGAAAAAGAAATGCAAAAAAGCAAAATCACTATCTGAGAAGCCCTTACAAATAGCTGTAAAAAGAAGAGAAGCAAAAAGCAAAGGAGAAAAGGAAAGATATACCCGTTTGAATGCAGAGTTCCAAAGAATAGCAAGGAGAGATAAGCCTTCCTCAGTGATCAATGTAAAAAATGGAGGAAAACAATAGAATGGGAAAGACTAGGGATTGCTTCAAGAAAATTAAATATACCAAGGGAACATTTCATCCAAAGATGGGCTCAATAAAGGACAGAAATGGTAGGGACCTAATAGAAGCAGAAGCTATTAAGGAGAGGTGGCAAGAATACACAGAACTGTACAAAAAAGTTCTTCACGACCCAGATAATCACAATTGTGTGATCACTCATGTAAAGTCAGGCTTCTTTATGTAAATATTTTAAATATTCATATTTTCAGATTACATATGGATTAGAAGGGTAATAAACAAACTCATAATCAGTTTTCTATACTTTGCTTAAATAATGAGATTATCTCTTCTAAAGTTCAGCATTGTTCACACCACCATAACACTTTATGTATGCCACCTCTTTCCACTCACTTTTTTACAAAGAAAATGTTTGTGAACATACATGTATATTCAAACAGTTCCTTAAGAAAAGGAGCCCTGGGTTAATCACTTTTGAGTGTTCATTGTTTTGTCTTGAACTACTCAAACAATAACTTGAAATGAGCCAAACTGAGAGGGTGGGGCCCAAAAGAAGTTGCACTTTTACTAAAAAATAGAGACATGGGTAATGAGATCCCAGTATACTATCATGCAAAAGCCTGAAGGAATAGGAAGTTGGGAGTATAATGTGACATTTCTCAGATTTTCCTTGCTCTTACACATACACAGAAACAGAATTTATAGATATAAAAAGGGACACTGCAACCTGTCATCTCCTTGAATGTCATTATATTTAGTGAAAAAAGCTGTCTATAATTTTAACAGCACGCTAAACTCAAACAAAAGTCATTCAATACCATTTTAAGTCTGAGTCTAACCATTTGTGAAAAGCTTGCTGTTCATAATAAGCACTTATAAAATGAAAGCTTTTATTACAGAGGAAACTTTAGGCTTCAATGTGTTTGTTTATCTTCATATCCCCATGATGTAAACACAACCTGTTTTTAAGATGTCAAAAACCTATAATGATCAACAGCACAATGAGCGTTAAAACACTCAGTTTGCACAGACCTTAAATAATATATGCTCAAGGCAGACTGTTCATGCTATAGAATTTCATTAGCTGAATTACATTTATCTAATATATAGCTTCACAAATACATTTCAACACTGATTTAACCATGTAATAAATCCTCCTTTGCTTTAAACACAGAAATATTTTATATGGAGTAATTTTAAGTAAATATGTTATTTTTTTGTGAGTGTGATTGTCTGTGAAAGTACAATTCCAGTGTTGGATGTTACTTTTGTCTTAGGATACTGAATACTTACAAACATTTTGATAGATATTAAATTCAGAAGATCATAAAATTGGGATGAACCCATGAAAAGATAGAGTGGGGAAAATACTTGCAGCAGAGAGTTCTACGTCCCTTTACCAAATATTTTTGGCATTTAATTTTCATCTGAAATATATTTTTGGTACACAAATTGCTTGAAAACTATTTGTTTTGCATGATAAACATTAGAATGGAGACTGTAAAACTCTTCACTACTTACAAACTCCATTTACTAGCAACAGCTATGTTCAAAAGAGAAAAAGGAAATACAAAGAATACAACAATAAGCTAGCTGAAAAATAAGTTTACCAAGACAAGGAAAGGAATTTTTAAGTCTCAGCCTGTCACCCCTATACCTAGCAACAGTGATTCAGTCTCCCCAATGACAATTGAGGACCTACCTTGCTACAGGATCAATGGGATTGGCTAATGCAGAATCTCTTGGTCCAGCAATGAAACAGATAACTCACACAGTACAAATATGCATGCACAGAGCAGGTCAAATACATTTGTATATATGTATACATGCACACACATATGCTGTTGCTGCTGCTAAGTGACTTCAGATATGTTCGAATCTCTGTGACCCTGTGGACTGTAAACTTCCAGGGTCCTCTGTCCATGGGATTCTCTCGGCAAGAATACTGGAGTGGGTTGCTGTGCCCTCCTCCAGGGGATCTTCCTGACCCAGGGATCGAACCCACATCTCCTGTGTCTCCTGTATTGCAGGTGGACTGTTTACCCACTGAGCCTCCTGGGAAACCCACACACATATATACTAAATATATATGCACTGAAGTCTCAACTTTTAATAGTTGTATAAACAATGTAATTGTTTAAAAAATCATTGATAGCCATTAGAGAATTAAATTAACTTTTAGCAATAACATTAGATGCCAGAATAAACTGAATTTTACCAAAGTTTTGAGTGAATATAAATTAGAAATCTAGCATTCTTAGTCAAACAAGTGGAATCATAATGTCATAAAAACTGACTCATTTGAAAAGACCCCCAGTGCTGGGAAAGATTGAAGGAAAGAGAAGGGGACGACAAAGGATGAGATGGTTGGATGGCATCACCAACTCAATAGACATGAATTTGAGTAAACTCCAGGAGTTGGCAATGAACTGGGAGGCCTGGTGTGCTACAGTCCATGGGGTTGCAAAGAGTCAAACACAACTGAGTGACTAAACTGAACTGAAGCAAAAATTCATGTTTTTGAAAACATATATATTATACATACAACACACACACACACACATACATACACACACAAAAATGGCTTCTCAGGTGGCTCTCTCGGTAAAGAACCCACCTGTCAATGCAGGAGATTATCCCTGAGTACAGAAGATCCCCTGGAGTGGGGCATGGCAACCCATTCCAGTACTCTTGCTGGACAGAGGAGCCTGCCTTGCTGCAGTTCATGGGGTCAGAGTCAGATATGCCTTAGGCACTGAACAACAATCATTTAAGTGGACCGGTTTAGTTATGGGGCTTCCCAGATGGTGCTAGTGATAAATAACCCACCTGCTAATGCAGGAGACATGAGACGCAGGTTCGATCCCTGGGTTAGGAAAATCCTCTGGAGGAGGGCATGGCGACCCTCTTTGGCAGTCTTGCCTGGAGAATCCCTTGGACAGAGGAGCCTGGAAGGCTACACTCCATAGGGTCACAAAAAGTCGGACAAAACTGAAGTGACTTTGCATGCATGCAGGCATGTAAGCAAAAGCTTTTTAACTACACTTGATAATGCTTGAGAAAGAACAAAAACAAAACAAAACAAACAAAAAAAAAAGAGATGGAAAAATTGGAAAACATAAAATACATGAAATGGGAGCCCTAAATGAAATGAATGTGAAATAGAAAAAGTGAAACAACCTATATAAAAGAAAAGATCATCATATAGTCCAGTTCTTTTTAACATGTCTACTCACTAGAATCACATCTGGTGCTTTGGAGGAAAAAAAAAAAAAAGCAATACCTGGGCTTTTCTATTTTTCAATAAGTTCCAATATTATTTTAATATGCATCTGGACTTTAAAAAAGTGATTACAGGGTTTTATTTTTTATTTATTTATTTTAATTGGAGGCTAATTACAATATTGTAGTGGGTTTTGCCATATATTGACATGAATCAACCATGAGTGTACATGTGTTCCCCATCCTGAACCCCCTCCCACGTCCCTCCCCATCCCATCCCTCTGGGTCATCCCAGTGCACCAGCCCTGAGCACCCTGTCTCATGCATCAAACCTGGACTGGCTATCTGTTTCACTTATGATAATATACATGTTTCAATTTCTATTAAATGGTAGTTCTAGTGATATGGTTTCCCTGGTGGCTTAGATGGTAAAGCATCTGCCCGCAATGCAGGAGGCCTGGGTTCAATCCCTGGGTGGGAAAGATCCCCTGGGGAGGGAAATGGCAACCCATCCCAATACTCTTGCCTGGAAGATCCCAAGGACAAGGAGTCCATGGTGTTGCAGAAAGTCGAACACGACTGAGTGACTTCACTTTCTTTCTTTCTAGTGAATAGAATTCTATTATTTTCTATTGACTAATAATGATAAAATGGCATTAAAAGGCATATTTTACTCCTCCCTGGTGGCTCAGATGGTAGAGAATCTGCTTTCAGTGCCAAAGACCCAGGTTCAATCTCTAGGTCAGGAAGATCCCCTGAAGAAGGAATGCCTACTAACTCTAGTATTCTTGCCTGGAGAATTCCATTGACAGCTTATGTATATCATATATATATATATATATATGTATATATATATATATATATACAAAATTATATATTATATAGTTTAGAAAATTTATTATTTTTATGAAAATTTTGAATGAGGTTTGAAACTTCTAATTGAATTTTGAGACTATCAATAAATATATGTTGATAAAAAACAGGAAATCAATGTGATACAGTATTATTAACTAAAGTATAGATTTTGTTCAAATTTCACAAAATTTTATACTACAGTCCATTATTTTTTTTTATATCTTATTTAAGATTCTACATTGTAGTTGCATTGAGCAGTTTCAACTGCATGCAACATATTCTGATAAATTATCTTTTCATTTTCATTGTTACAAATATTTTCTAACATCCATCATTTAACAGGGGACATTTAATTTCCAAATACATGGTGTCTTTATGGGATCTTTGATATTAACTACTGATTTTGATATTAATTTCTCATTTAAATGCTTTCTTCTCTGTAATCACCCTCTGTGTTTTATTAGTCTTTTAAGTTTATTGAGACGTTCAATGGCTAAGTCAAAGATGTCTCTTGGTAAATGTCACATTGCACTTGAAAATATGTGGATTTTTTCAAATATCTTTTCATATTGATTGTTAACATAATTTCATAGTGGTAGGAGAACAGATTCTGCATGATTTCAAGACTTCCAGATCTTGAAAGTTTTGTACCTTGTTTTATGCTCCTGGATATGTTCCAGTGATTCCTGGTTTATAGTCTATGGGGACTAAAATAGCATTTGTGTCCTGCTGTTGTGTGAAAATTGTATAAATCTTAATTATGTTAAAAAATAAAATTAATTTTTAAAATGATTAAATTGACTAAGAAAAAAGTATGCTATTGAATGCATAAAGAGATATTTTTAAAAAAAAACAACAGTCAGTATCTAACTACCTGAAATAAAGAGGGTGTATTTTTTTAACTATGCAAATGTAGTTCAGTAAATGAAATAGTAGACAATAAAATCAATATCATTACACACCATGACCATCCAATCACCAAATAGCAATAACAACAAAATTGATATTTTCATAGTTCTTCTCAGTTATTTTCCCCCCATTTTAAAGCTGTCATATGGCAGTTATTCCAGTTAAAGTTAGAATAAAATCTGAATTTTCTGTGTAGGTGAGGCCATGCAGCCTCAACTTTTTGTCTACATCCCTGATTTCTTGTGGCTCAGCTGGTAAAGAATTTGCCTGCAATGTGAGAGACGTGGATTCAGTCCCTGGGTTGCAAAGATCCCCTGGAGAAGGAAAAGGCTACCCACTCCAGTATTGTGACCTGGAGAATTATCAGAGTTGGATAAAACTGAGTGACTTTCGCTGATTTCATCCTTTCTCCATGACCATAATTCTTCAGCAACAGTTATATTCTTTCACTTCCTGGAAAATCTCTTCCTTATGCCCATTTCATATCATTGCACATTTTGTACCATATACCTAGAACACACCTCTTGTACATGTTAATATGGTTGGTCTTCCTCGTTAACAAAATCAGCCCAAGTAAAATCTTCCAGAGAGACCCTTTCTGCCCACCCAAGTAGATGATAGTCAGTTCCTTGCCATTCACTATCATATTACTTGATTTTTATTTTCTTTCTTATTTTTATCATGTTCTTGTATTATACTGTTTCCAAGTTTATTGTTATAAACAATAGACATTAAGCTTCATGGGTGCAGGTACTTAAGCTTTTTCATGGCTTAATTACACTAGAGTATCAATACCTACTGAGTAGTTAATAAATATCTGTTTATTTATTCATTCATTTAACACATGTTTCTTAAAAGCCTACTATGTTCCAGATACTCTTTTAATGTCTGGTGATATAGTTGCTTGCAAACAGAGGAATAAAAAATAAAAACCCTGCCCCTCATAAACATTGTAATAGTGGTGACAAACAAGAAAGTTTTTGAATTAGGGACTCCAGGGAGCAAGGACAGGACCAAACAATTTTGAGTCTCGTATATTCCCATTTAATTTTTTCTTCCGGTTTCATTGAGACAGAACTGACATGTAGCACTGTATAAGGTGTACAACAGAGAGACTGGAGTTACACACATTATGAAATGATTATCACAAGTTTTGTGAATATCCACTATCTCCTATAGATACTAAAGAAAACAATAGGCACATTTTTTTCCCTTGGGATGAGGATTCAGGTTTACTCTTTTCACAAATTTCATATATAACAAGCAGCAGTGTTAATCATATTTATTATGTTGTACATTGCATCTCTAGTACTTATTAATATTATAACTGGAAATTTGTAGTTTTGACTACCTTCATCCAAATCCCCCTCCCCCAGTCCCTCACTTGCCCATCTCTCCATCAATGCTAACCACAAATTTGATCTCTTGTTCTATTAGTTTGCTTATTTTGGAAGTATAATTGGCTTACAACACTATGTTAGATCTTGTTACAAAACAAAGTAATTTGATATTTCTATAGATTTCAGCATGATCACCACAATAAGCCTAGTTACAATATGTCACCACGCAAATTTCATAGTTGAATATAATGTCCCTACTGTACATTTTGTACCCATATCCATGACTCATTTATTTTGCAACTGTAAGTTTGTACTTCTTAATCCTCCTCAGCAATTGTTTTTCTCCACTTACTCACCTTTTGTCTCCAAACACATGTTCTCTGTATTTTTAACTGTGTCTATGCCTTGTTATCAGAGAAGGCAATGGCAACCCACTCCAGTACTCCTGCCTGGAAAATCCCATGGATGGAAGAGCCTGGTGGGCTGCAGTCCATGGGGTCACTAAGAGTCGGACACAACTGAGCGACTTCACTTTCATGCATTGGAGAAGGAAATGGCAACCCACTCCAGTGTTCTTGCCTGGAGAATCCCAGGGATGGGGGAGCCTGGTGGGCTGCCATCTATGGAGTCGCACAGAGTCAGACACAACTGAAGCGACTTAGCAGCAGCAACAGCAGCATGCCTTGCTATGTTTGTTCATTTTGTTTTATTGAATTCCATATATAAGTGAAACTACACAAGGTTTGCCTTACTCTGACTATGTCACTTAGCATGATAAACCCTCAAAGTTCATTCTTTTGTTGTAAATAGCAAGACTTTCTTTTTTCCTTTTTTGTTCCATTGTCTATTAATGGACCCTTAAGTTGCTTTCATATCTTATTTATTATAAATAGTAGTGTAATTAATATAGGGGGTATATATCTTTTTTAGCAGTGTTTTTGTTTTCTTTGTATAGAAACCTAAGAGTGGTGTTGCTGGGTCATACAGTAGTTCAATTTTTAGTTTTTGAGTAATCTCCATAATGTTTTTTGTAGTTTGCTGTATCAGTTTACACTTCCAGCAACAGTGTATAAGGATTACTTCTTCTCACTAATAATTGCTATTTATTGTGTTTTTGACAATAGCCATTCTGACAAGTGTGAGGTGATATGTTGTTGTGGTTTTAATTTGCATTTCACTAAAGATTGTTGCTATAGAGCATCTCTTCATGTGTCTATTGGCCATCTGCATACTTTCCTCAGAAAAATGTCCAATCAGATCCTCAGCCCATTTTTTAATTAGGCTGTTTGCTTGTTTTTGATGTTGAGTTGTATGAGTTTTTTTGTATATTTTGGATATTAACCCTTTATAATATGTAACAATTGAAAACATCTTCTCCCATTCTGTATGTGGTCTTGTCATTTTATTGCTTCCTCTATTATGCAAGAGCTTTTTACTTTGGTATAGTCCAATGTGGTTTTGCTTTTGCTTCCCTTGCCTGAGGGGACATATTGAAAAAAAAAAAAAAAACATGAATTCATGTACTTTGGTTGTGGTGTGAATTTGCACTCAGAAATATCAATAACTTCAGATATGCAGATGACACCACCCTTATGGCAAAAAGTGAAGAGAAACTAAAAAGCATCTTGATGAAAGTAAAAGAGGAGAGTGAAAAAGTTGGCTTAAAGCTCAACATTCAGAAAACGAAGATCATGGCATCTGGTCCCATCACTTCATGGAAAATAGATGGGGAAACAGTGGAAATAATGTCAGACTTTATATTTTGGGGCTCCAAAATCACTGCAGATGGTGACTGCAGCCATGAAATTAAAAGATGCTTACTCCTTGGAAGCAAAGTTATGACCAACCTAGATAGCATATTGAAAAGCAGAGACATTACTTTGCCAACAAAGTTCTGTCTAGTCAAGGCTATGGTTTTTCCAGGGGTCATGTATGGATGTGAGAATTGGACTGTGAAGAAGGCTGAGCGCCAAAGAATTGATGCTTTTGAACTGTGATGTTGGAGAAGACTCTTGAGAGTCCCTTGGACTGCAAGGAGATCCAACCAGTCCATTCTGAAGGAAATCAGCCCTGGGTGTTCTTTGGAAGGAATCATGCTAAAGCTGAAACTGCAGTAGTTTGGCCACCTCATGTGAAGAGTTGACTCACTGGAAAAGACTCTGATGCTAGGAGAGCTTGGGAGCAGGAGGAAAAGAGGACAAAAGAGGATGGGATGGCTGGATGGCATCACTGACTCGATGGACGTGAGTTTGAGTGAACTCCAGGAGATGGTGATGGACAGGGAGGCCTGGTGTGCTGCAATTCATGGGGTCACAAAGAGTCAGACATGACTGAGCGACTGAGCTGAACTGGTATGTATCAACAAATAACTGAAATTAAAGGTTTATTAAGGCTGCCATTACAAAATACCACTGGAATTTATTTTCTCACAGTTCTGCAGACTAGAAGTCCAAGATCAAGGTATTGGTATATTTGATTTCTTCTCAGTCCTCTTTCTTTGTTTTTCAAAGGTTACCTTCTTGTTATGTCTTTATTTTCTAAGAGGGAGGAAAAGAGGAAACATTCTGAAAGACTGAGCATTTAAACTGAAAAAGACAATTTAAAAGAATATTCTTTAAATTTTTCAAGTGCCCTGAATATATACAATGGTAGAATATTAAATACTACTCTTAGATTTTAAAATAATTAAAGCTGAAAAACACTGACTATAGAAATTACCACAATTTTAACCTAACATTGTCTTTCAAATTTTATCAGCCAAATTTTCTTCATATTTCATTTAAATAATATGCTTTACTAAAGCTATCTAAAGATCTGAAAGGTGTCAATAAATGAAAATGTGATTTTTTTTTTAAGGGATGAATTTGAGTCAGTTAAAATGAAGTAGACTAAGCCTGTTATACAAAGTGAACTCAGAAAAACAAACATTGTTAAAGCATACATATGGAAACTAGAAAACCTGTATTGATGATCATATAGGCAGGATAGGAATAGAGACACAGACATAGCGGACAGTCTTGTGGACACAGTGAGGGAAGAAGAGAGTGGGATGAATTGAAAGAGTAGCACTGACATATATACATCACAATGTATAAAATAGATATAGCTAGTGGAAACCTGCTGTATACACAGGGAGCCCAGTCCAGTGATCTGTGATGACCTAGAGGGGTGAAATGTGGGTGGGTAAGAGGGAGGCTGAAGACAGAGGGGATATATACATATATATACACTAATGGATGATTTGCATTGTACAGCAGAAACCAACATAACACTGTAAAGCAACTCTCCTCCAATTAAAATAATAATAATAATAACAATGATCCTTGAGCAACATCATGAAAGTACCTATGCCATTTTAAAATAACTAAACCAGTAAGCTATCCATATTTTTCCATAATAAAAATAATTATACAAAGAAAAATAAATTTCTAATTAAATAAACTGATGCTAAATAGCATAATTTCTTGATTGTTTAACTAGATTTAAAATTTCCAGAGAATTCTACACATTTATTTTTAATGTGTGCTGTTCACTGTATAAAATTGCTCCACTGAAATAACCGGATGAGTAAGAACAGAAGAACGGAGGTAGTATGTATAACTGCTTGATTCTCCTTCCCTGATGCTTTCTGCTTTTCTTCATCCAATGGTACATCTTTCTTTGAGCTCAATGAGTGTTATTTGCAATACAGTGATAGAGAGGAGTACAGAAGTGATAATAGTTCAGCACATGGAGTGAAGACTAGAAGTATTTTACCTTCAAAAGAAGTCAGTCTTCAAAACAATAGCTCCCTTCAACAACAGACTTAAAGCCAAAGGACAGAATATTGAAGAAGAGACCAAGGAAGTAATTGAGCAAATCACATTCTCATGTAAGAAATGGAGAAAAATAATTTATATGTAAGCAGCAAAAACCTCAGGTTTCTCCAATATATCAAGGTAATCCAGTTTGACTTAATCTCAGCATTTATGCAGGCTCTACAAAAGACTTAGCACACTGGAATTAGAGAGGCATATTGTAGACACACACAATAAAGGCTGCAGCTGGAAGGTTGAGTTATCCTGGTTATGTAATATCAAATGCCATGCTTGTGTGACTTGAGTCCTTGTTTGGCCCTTATTACTCCATGTTTCTTGAAATTGCCTATTCATTTTCACTAAGTGTGTACATCAGTTCAGTTCAGTCACTCAGTCGTGTCTGACTCTTTGTGACCCCATGAACCGCAGCACGTCAGGCCTCCCTGTCCATCGCCAACTCCTGGAGTTTACCCAAAACCCACATACATTGAGGCGGTGGTGCCATCCAGCCAGCTCATCCTTTGTCATCCCCTTCTCCTCCTGCCCTCAATCTTCCTCAGCATCAGTGTCTTTTCAAATGAGTCAGCTCTTTGCATCAGGTGGCCAGTGTATTGGAGTTTCAGCCTCAGCATCAGTCCCTCCAGTGAACACCAAGGACTGATCTCCTTTAGGATGGACTGGTTCAATCTCCTTGTAGTCCAAGGGACTCAAGAGTCTTCTCCAACACCACAGTTCAAAAGCATCAAATCTTCCATGCTCAACTTTCTTTATAGTCCAACTCTCACATCCATACATGACTACTGGAAAAAAACATAGCCATGATTAGATGGATCTTTATTGACAAAGTAAAGTCTCTGCTTTTCAATATGCTACCTAGGTTGGTCATAACTCTCCTTGCAAGAAGCAAGTGTCTTTTAATCTCATGGCTGCAATCACCCTCTGCAGTTATTTTGGAGCCCAGAAAAATAGTCAGCCACTGTTTCCACTGTTTCCCCATCTATTCACCATGAAGTGATGGGACTGGATGCCATGATCTTCATTTTCTGAATGTTGAGCTTTAAGCCAACTTTTTCGCTCTCCTCTTTCACTTTCATCAAGAGGCTCTTTAGTTCCACTTCACTTTCTGCCATAAAGCTGGTGTCATCTGCATATCTTAGGTTATTGATACCTCTCCTGGAAATCTTGATTCCAGCTTGTGCTTCCTTCAGCCCAGCATTTCTCATGATGTACTCTGCATATAAGTTAAGTAAGCAGGGTGACAATATACAGCCTTGACGTCCTCCTTTTCCTATTTGGAACCAGTCTGTTGTTCCATGTCCAGTTATAACTGTTTGCTTCCTGACCTGCATACAGGTTTCTCAAGAGGCAGGTCAGGTGGTCTGGTATGCTCATCTCTTTCAGAATTTTCCACAGTTTATTGTGATCCACAGTGTCAAAGGCTTTGTCATAGTCAATAAAGCAGAAATAGATGTTGTTTTTGTTTTTGTTTTCCTGGAACTCTCTCGCTTTTTTGATGATCCAGCGGATGTTGGCAATTTGATCTCTGGTTCCTCTGCCATTTCTAAAACCAGCTTGAACATCTGAAAGTTCATTGTTCACGTATTGTTGAAGCTTGGCTTGGAGAATTTTAAGCTTTACTTTACTAGCATGTTGCTGCTGCTGCTGCTGCTTCTGCTGCTAAGTCACTTCAGTCGTGTCTGACTCTGTGCGACCCCATAGATGGCAGCCCACCAGGCTCCCCAGTCCCTGGGATTCTCCAGGCAAGAACACTGGAGTGGGTTGCCATTTCCTTCTCCAATGCATGAAAGTGAAAAGTGAAAGTGAAGTCGCTCAGTCCTGTCTGACTCTTAGCGATCCCATGGACTGCAGCCCACCAGGTTCCTCCGCCCATGGGATTTTCCAGGCAAGAGTACTGGAGTGGGGTGCCATTGCCTTCTCCTACTAGCATGTTAGATGAGTGCAATATTTTGTGCATTCTTTGGCATTGCCTTTCTTTGGGATCGGAATGAAAACTGACCTTTTCCAGTCCTGTGGCCACTGCTGAGTTTACCGTATTCCTGACATATTGAGTGCATCATTTTCACAGCATATGTACATATATTTGTGCAAAAAAAAAAGAAAAAAACTATTATTATGAGATATTGGCTCTTGTTATTATTGAAGCTGAGAATTTCAGCAATCTTCTGCAGACCAGGTGAAGGCCCAGGAAAGCCAGAAATGTGTTCTGAGGGCCTCAAATTCACAAAACCAGTGGCAGAAGAATTTTGATGTCCCAATTCAAGAATCAGGCAAAGAGTAAACCTGATCTTCCTCTGGCTTTTTTTTTTTTTTTTTTACTGAAGCCCTCAAAGGACTGGATGATATCCACTCTAATTGGGGAAGGTAATCAGCTTCACTCAGTCCATGAATTCAAGTACTATTTTCTTCTGCAAATACCATCACAGACACAACCAGAAATAATGTTTAACCTGCTATCTGGGTACTCCATGTACCAACTGAGTTGATACACAGAATTAACCAACAGAAGTCCAAGAGGTCATAACTGGTATTTATAATTACCATCTTCCACTATTTTTCCATATTCCCTCTACCTTCAGCAAGCATCTCATGGTCACAGTGAATAGTCTAAGCCATTATTATTCATTTCTCGTCTGGACTGATGTAGTTTAAGATTGACCTTAGTTATAGGACATGGTAATACTTAGAGATTCCCTAAGGGATCTGCTCTATTCCAAACATGATCTCCTTTAGTCCCATTGTGGAATAATAGTACAATTTGTCCCTTGGTAGTCAAGATCGGTTACTCCAGTAACTCCATCCTTCATCTGTTGACTCAGAGGTGTGAGAAGAACAAAGTAACTGGACAACAGTCTTAACTTCCAGTTCAATAGAATCAATGTGTTTTCTGGCAGGAGTAAACTTCTCTCTAAAACTAAGATCTCTAAAAAAATAAAAAAATTAAAAATAAAATAAAATAAAACTAAGATCTCTAGGCCAACGGATCACAAAATCATGGGAATAGATAGCAAAGTTTTGGCTAATGGATAACTAGGAGTAATAATGAGTGGTACTACTCCAATTTCCATCTCTTGATTCCTGGGCCAGTGAATATTCGATCAGAAAGAAACAGTGCCACAACTTGTATACTGAGAATAAACCATCTCCTGGAGAAATGTGTCCCAGACGTGCCAAACATTGCCATATAGCTGGCATGGTAACAAACATCAAGAGGTCATTCCACTGCTCTATCATGCTAGCTGCTCCAGAATGGTAAAGAAAATGGTAACACCAGTGAATTACTGGCCCATTGCTGCTCTTCATTTGTTGTGAAGTAACTTTTACTCATTAGAAGTAATGTTGTAGAATACTTGCTTACTTGGGATAAAGCCCACTTGGTCATGGTGTATGATCTTTTTAATGTGTTGTTGGATTCTGATTGCTAGAATTTTGTTAAGGATTTTTGCATCTATGTTCATCAGTGATATTGGCCTGTAGTTTTCTTCAAATCAATCAATGTAATACACCACATTAACAAATTGAAAAACAAAAGCCATATGATTATCTCAATAATAGCCTTTGACAAAATTCAACATCCATTTATGATAAAAACTCTCCAGAAAGCAAGAATAGAAGGAACATACCTCAACATAATAAAAGCTATATATGACAAACCCACAGCTAACATTATCCTCAATGGTGAAAAATTGAAATCATTTCCCCTAAAGTCAGGCACAAGACAAGGGTGTCCACTTTCACCACTACTGTTCAACATAGTTCTGGAAGTTTTGGCCACAGCAATCAGAGCAGAAAAAATAAAATAAAATAAAAGGAATCCAAATCGGAAAAGAAGAAGTAAAACTCTCACTGTTTGAAGATGACATGATCCTCTACATAGAAAACCCTAAAGACTCCACCAGAAAATTACTAGAGCTAATCAATGAATGTAGTAAAGTTGCAGGATATAAAATCAACACTCAAAAATCCCTTACATTCCTATACACTAATAAAGAGAAAATAGAAAGAGAAATTAAGAAAAAATTCCATTCACCATTTCAATGAAAAGAATAAAATACTTAGGAATATTTCTACCTAAAGAAACTAAAGACCTATATATATAAAACTATAAAACATTGGTGAAAGAAATCAAAGAGGACACTCATAGATGGAGAAATATACCATGTTCATGGATCAGAAGAATCAATATAGTGAACATGAGTATACCACCCAAAGGAATCTATAGATTCAATGCAATTCCTATCAAGCTACCAACGGTATTTTTCACAGAGCTAGAACAAATATTTTGACAATTTGTATGGAAGTACAAGAAACCTTGAATAGCCAGAGCAATCTTGAGAAAGAAGAATGGAACTGGAGGAATTAACTTGCCTGACTTCAGGCTTTACTACAAAGCCACAGTCATCAAGACAGTATGGTACTGGCACAAAGACAGAAATATAGATCAATGGAACAAAATAGAAAGCCCAGAGATAAATCCACTCACCTATAGACACCTTATCTTTGAGAAAGGAGACAAGAATATACAATGGAGAAAAGACAATCTCTTTAACAAGTGGTGCTGGGAAAACTGGTCTGCTGCTGCTGCTAAGTCACTTCAGTTGTGTCCGACTCTGGGTGACCCGATAGATGGCAGCCCACGAGGCTCCCCCGTCCCTGAGATTCTCCAGGCAAGAACACTGGAGTGGGTCGCCATTTCCTTCTCCAATGCATGAAAGTGAAAAGTGAAAGGGAAGTCACTCAGTCGTGTCCGACTCTTCACCACCCCATGGACTGCAGCCTACCAGGCTCCTCTGTCCATGGGATTTTCCAGGCAAGAGTACTGGAGTAGGGTGCCATCACCTTCTCCAGGGAAAACTGGTCAACCACTTGTAAAAGAATGAAACTAGAACACCATACACCAAAATAAACTCAAAATGGATTAAAGATCTAAATGTAAGACCAGAAACTATAAAACTCCTAGAGGAGAACATAGGCAAAACACTCTCCGACATAAATCACAGCAGATTCCTCTATGAACCATCTCCCAGAATATTAGAAATGAAAGCAAAAAGAAACAAATGGGCCCTAATTAAAATTAAAAGCTTTTGTACAACAAAGGAAACTATAAGCAAGGTGAAAAGACAGCCTTCAGAATGGGAGAAAATAAAAGCAAATGAAGCAACTGACAAAGAGTTAATCTCAAAAATATACAGGCAACTCCTGCAGCTCAATTCCAGGAAAATAAACCACCCAATCAAAAAATGGGCAAAAGAACTAAACAGACATTTCTCCAAAGAAGACATACAGATGGCTAACAAACACATGCAAAGATGCACAACATCACTCATTATCAGATAAATGCAAATCAGGACCACAATGAGGTACCATTTCACACCAGTCAGAATGGCTGCGATCCAAAAGTCTACAAGCAATAAATGCTGGAGAGGGTGTGGAGAAAAGGGAACCCTCTTACACTGTTGGTGGGAATGCAAACTAGTATAGCCACTATGGAGAACAGTGTGGAGATTCCTTAAAAAACTGGAAATAGAACTGCCTTATGACCCAGCAATCCCACTGCTGGGTATACACACTGAGGAAACCAGAATTGAATGAGACACATGTACCCCAATGTTCATCACAGCACTGTTTGTAATAGCCAGTGCATGGAAACAATCTAGATGTCCATCAGCAGATGAATGGATAAGGCTGTGGTTCATATACACAATGGAGTATTACTCAGCCATTAAAAAGAATACATTAGAATCCGTTCTAATGAGGTGGATGAAACTGGAGCCTATTATACAGAGTGAAGTAAGCCAGAACGAAAAACACCAATACAGTATACTAATGCATATATATGGAATTTAGAAAGATGGTAATGATAACCCTGTATGTGAGACAGCAAAAGAGAAACAGATCTATAAAACAGTCTTTTGGACTCTGTGAGAGAGGGAGAGGGTGGGATGATTTGGGAGAATGGCATGTAAACATGTATAATACCATATAAGAAACAAATCGCCAGTCCAGGTTTGATGCATGATACAGAATGCTTGGGGCTGTTGCACTGGGATGACCCAGAGGGATGGTACAGGGAGGGAGGAGGGAGGGGGGTTCAGGATGGGGAACACGTGTACACCCGTGGCAGATTCATGTTTATATATGGCAAAAGCAATACAATATTGTAAAGCAATTAGCCTCCAATTAAAATAAATAAATTTAAACTTAAAAAAAAAAAAGGCAATGTTGTGTGGAATACCATGGCAATGAATGAAACATGTAACTCCCCACATGGTGATTTTGGAAGAAGCACTACATGCAATGAAGACAAATCCATATACAGAGTATCTATTCCAATAGGGACAAAATGCTGCCCTTTCATGATGAAACAGCCCTGGTATAATCAACCCAACACCAGGGAGCTCACTAATCACCCTGGGGAAGAGTGCCATATCCAAGACTCAGAATTGATTTCTACTGCTTGCAGATTGGGCTTTCAGCGGTGGCTGTGGTCAGGTGCCTTTGGTTAGTGGAAGGCCATGTTATAAGCCCATTGGTGGCATAACCTCCACCCCTGTGTGACTGACAACTTTATCTACATTTCTTTGGGGAATTACGAGGTTGATTGGAGAAAGTGACTGAGTAGTATACATAGAAAAGTTTATCCTATCCACTTGACTATATTTTTTTCTCTACTGAGGTCACCTTTTGATAAGAATTTACATGGGACACAAATCCATTCATGTTTTTTGCTCATACAGAAAATTTATCCATATACCTATTTTACAGATTTCCTTGTCACCAATTTTTAAATCATATGAGTTCCAAGTCTGGGGAAGAAAGCTCATCACAAGCAGGAATCAGTAATTGCATATCTGGTCATTTCATATTTCAAGCGATTTGGACAGTCTTGGGCACTGCTCAAATTTCTGCCCACTGGGAGGATTCCTCTTTCCTATTTTTCAGGAATATCCTAGAAAGAGGGTATAATGATACAGCTGTCCACTTTTGAATAGTGCCTGCATATTGCACAGAATCAAATATTGACAAAACCCAAAGCTTCTTTTCCTCTGTCAACTGAGCATATGGAACTCCCTAGCAGACCATAGGCTGGGAATGAAGAGTATGTGACGTATGAGTGAAGACCAGGGCTACTTGTTAAAGTAATTTACTTGTGCCTTCAAGAGTGGCTTGAACCTGGTCATATACTTACCACTTCCTTCTGATGATGGAGAGCTATTGTCCATGACTAAATTTATGGATTGGCAGGTCAGATGACACCCAGTTTATTGTGGGCAGCTCAGGTTGCATAACTTGATTATGGCCCACAATTAAATATTCAATCTCTACTAAGGTGTACTAGCAGTCTGAGAGTTGTTTCTCAAAAAGGAGACAGCTGTCAGCAGAGTATGTTATAGAGCTTTTCTTCAAAATCCTAAGGGCTTGTGTTGCAATTCACCTATGGGGTCTTGTCAAATAAACTAAAGTGAATCCCTTGAATGAATACGAGTATACACTTATAAGTTAGCTCCAGTATTTAGGAGTTTAAGAACATTGGATATACTGCTATGGAATTTAGCCTAATGGTACATCAGAGCCAGGGATTCCCTTTACAGGAAAAAAAAAAAAAAGGTATAGCATTTCGTTAGCAACAATTGGATTCACTGGTTTTATTACATAGGATATCATATATGAAATCTACTGGCCTAAAGGAAATTATTGAAGGCATAGGTGATGTGTAACTTGGATGTAACAACCTATAGCTTTTGGTTCCATTCTTCAAAACAGTATACATGATAAATCATCAAATATTATAAAGTTCTAATCCAAAATAAGTAAAATACTTAAGTCCAGAAACTGGGTAAAGTAAGTTCCTTCTTCCCATATCATTAGTCACAGTGATCTATCTGGGGGATTTGTGTTTTCTATCTACACAACTCCTGGTGTATAAACCTTTTTATTTTTTATTTTGGTTTGCTAACATGTTGTTAGGCACTTTTGTATCTATATACAAAAGAGATACAAATGATATGAGAGATACTGACCTGCAATTTTATTTTTAAATTTTGTCTGGTTTTCACATCAATGTAATGATGACCTTGTAGAATGAATTTGAGAGTGTTACCCCCCCTTTAAAATTTTAGACTCATTTGAAAAGGATAGGTTTTATGTTTGATAGAATTCCCCAGTGAGAGCAAACCAGTCAGTCCTGAAGAAAATCAACCCTGAATATTAATTGGAAGGACTGATGCTGAAGCTGAAGTTCCAATACTTTGCCCACCTGATGCAAAGAGCCAATTCATTGGAAAAGATATTGATTCTGGGAAAGATTGAAGGCAGGAGCAAAAGAGGACAACAGAGGATGAGATGGTTGGATGGCATCCCTGACTCAATGGACATGAGTTTGAGCAGTTCTGGGAGATGGCAAAGGACAGGGAAGCCTGGTCCATGGGGTCCCAAAGATTCAGACACGACTGAGTGACTGAACGGGATGATGACGCTCTACCAGATTCTGCTTCACCTTCACCTTACTCACCTGATTGCATGCCTGTGTGCTAAGTCGCTTCAGTCATGTCTGATCCTGTGCAACCCTATGGATTGCAGCTCTCCAACTGTTCATGGGATTCTCCAGGAAAGAATACAGGACTGGGATGCCTTTTCCTTCTCCAGGGGATCTTTCCAACCCAGGGATCAAACTAGAGTTTTTTTTAAGTCCAGTGCACTGGCAGGTGGGTTCTTTACCACCAGCACCACCTGAGAAGCCCCTGATTGCATCCCCCTCCAAATCTTATCAGTAACTGCCTGCATGATCCCTTAACCTCCACCTAAGAATTGTTCTGATTCTCAGATTTGAGGCTCCATTATTGGGGGATCAACAAGAAATGTCAGTGCTCCAGATGGTTTCTAACCTGAAGGGTTGTGGGGAATGCATTCCTTCCACAGTTCCCCTGGTAACCAGGGAGCCCTTCTGATGCCATTCACCCTGTAACTGGTAGCCTCTTCCTCTCCTGAGTAGCAAAGCTGGCTGTGGAGTCCTGCTTGCCCTTATCCATACAAGGTACTGTGTCACACCTGGGTCTTTGCCTCTGACTTGTAAGACTCCCTGCTCCACAAATTATTGATGTCTCTGCCTCTGACTCAGTTCTTCTTTAATTTCGAGGCTGGACAGTTGCAAAGACTGCAGTATGGTGGGATGCAGACAAGCACAAGGTCGTTGATCTTTCAGGTTTCAGATGTAATATAAGGGAATAATAATTGAATGCATTTGTCATTACGATAGAAAATTTTAAATATTGTTCTATAGATGGCAGCAAACAGGCTCCCCTGTCCCTGGGATTCTCCAGGCAAGAACACTGGAGTGGGTTGCCATTTCCTTCTCCAGTGCATGAAAGTGAAAAGTGAAAGTGAAATCGCTCAGTCGTGTCCGACCCTCAGCGACCCCGTATTATCCTATGGAACATAATAAATAAACCTCAGACAAAGAACCAATAGTAGATTGGGATTTAATTTATATCAAATGTCATCCTTTACTCACAGGAGACAATGTGATGGTTCAACAAATTTTGGGACAAATGGTATACATTTTAGAAAAAACAAAGACACTCTGTTTCACAGACTGAATAAAGTTAAATATGTTTCATTTACATGAAGTAAATTTTTAAAATGTGCTCATAAAGAGAAATCACAAAATTAAAAAGTAAATGAAAGTCTTGAAGTAATATTTTTAAAATATATAGAAGTTTTAATATTAAAAAAAGAGTGCAAGGGAAAAAAACTGGCAAAGCTTACAATTATGCAATTAATATAGAAACTATAAATACAAAATAAGCACATTAAAATATATTTATTATATTAGTTATGAAAATGCTAATTATAACATATACATCATACAATATTACATGTATTCAGTGATATAATAAATGATATAATGCATTGCAATATACTATATATATGCTATTAATACATAAATATATTTGATAATAATTTTGGCTAAATGTTATAATTGAAAATAATGAGAATAGATGTATCAGTTCAGTTCAGTTCAGTTCAATCGCTCAGTCGTGTCTGACTCTTTGTGACCCCATGAATCGCAGCACGCCAGGCCTCACTGTCCATCATCAACTCCCGGAGTTCACTCAGAGTCACATCCATCCAGTCAGTGATGCCATCCAGCCATCTCATCCTCGGTCGTCCCCTCTCTTCCTGGCCCCAATTCCTCCCAGCAAGGAAAGTCTTCTCCAATGAGTCACTCTTCGCATGAGGTGGCCAAAGTATTGGAGTTTCCACTTTAGCATCATTCCTTCCAAAGCAATCCCAGGGTTGATCTCCTTCAGAATGGCCTGGTTGGATCTCTTTGCAGTCTAAGGGACTCTCAAGAGTCTTCTCCAACACCACAGTTCAAAAGCATCAATTCTTCGGTGCTCAGCTTTCTTCACAGTCCAACTCTCACATCCATACATGACCACAGGAAAAACCATAGCCTTGACTAGACGGACCTTAGTCGGCAAAGTAATGTCTCTGCTTTTGAATATGCTATCTAGATTGGCCATAGCTTTTCTTCCAAAGAGTAAGCGTCTTTTAATTTCATGGCTGCAATCACCATCTGCAGTGATTTGGGAGCCCCCAAAAAATAAAGTCTGACACTGTTTCCACTGTTTCCCCATCTATTTCCCATGAAGGGATGAGACCGGATTCCATGATCTTCGTTTTCTGAATGTTGAGCTTTAAGCCCAATTTTTCACTCTCCTCTTTTACTTTCATCAAGAGGCTTTTTAGTTCCTCTTCACTTATGTATATTTTATATATAAAATACTACATAATATACTCAATACAATTTAAAAATATAGGTATATTGTATATTTTATAAAGCAATTTAATAGTAAATTATACATATATAATGTATTTCAAAGCAATTTGATAATATATATATATATATATATAAAGTCTTTTGATACAGAAATTCTATTTCCTTAACCTAATCTATATAAAATTTTAAAATACACAGCAAACATGTATGAACTGAGATGTTGGAAGTTAAAGAAATATAAGAGCTGGTATGCAGCCTATTTTCTTGCCAAAGCACAATATATTTATATGGGATTGGCATCAAATTTATACAAAAAGTTTCCAAGGTTATGGACTTAGTATATATAAAAGGCATATAGAAGACTTTTAGAGCTATTTTTTTTTTCCAAATAAGTCAACAATGGTGTGCGTGCGTGTGTGTGTGTGTGTGTGTGCACACCTGCTCACATGCCAGGAGCCGTGGATCACCATAGGGCTAGGCAGGCATATTCTTAAGCCTTCTATCTGAATGACTATATTAAGCATAAAAGGAAAAGCCCACTTACTTTATCTGTATAAAAAATGGTTACAATGTTCATTAAACATTGAGTTTGTAAAACTCACCTGGCTATTAATCTATCTATCTTTCTAATCTATTGAAAGAACATGGTTTTAACATTGCCAACATCATTCAGACTATATGTTCATGAATCTGGGAATGTGAGTCAAACTAGAGATTTCAGGGTTAACTATTTGACTATAAAGATAGATTTTCTTGAAAAGGAGTGTAGTTTCTCTGATTACATAGGAAATAAAGACTATTTCTTTCTTGGACAAGTACCAACCTCACGTCAATGTAGAAAGACCAGAATGTGCCTAGCATTCCAAATGGCTGTTTGCCAATTTGAAAGATTTCTGAAAAGAAAAGGGGCTATTGTACATTATTTTCTTTTTAATCACAAACTGTGTGGTCTGTGGAATAGACCACAGAGGAGAAAAAAGAAGAAAAGAAATGAACTTTGCTGACCCTCCACACAAACTTTGTCTCCTTCACTTAGAAAATTGTAAAGTATCTTTTTCATTTTTCTCTCTCATTTTAACCTTTAGTCTTCTCTCTGGGCTGTCATTCTGTGTTTGAGGGGAAATCATCTTGGCTAGAATATTAGCTCCCACTTAGGAACAGCCAGCCACTCCATCATGACTTAGTTTTATTACATATACCAAAGATTGGCTACATACAGAAGGCACTTCAGCAGCATTCATATTTGGAGAGAGAATTTTGGATCAGAGTTATGGACAAAGAAAAGGCAGCTGATGAAGATAAAGTGAAAAATATAAACCATCAAACATTAACTACCTTTCAAAGGGAAAACCAAGACGTCAATGATAATGCTTAAGAGCCCAGACTTTGAAGATGAACAGAAGCTGAAACCCTATCTAATGCAATTAACCACATCTGTGACCTCAGACAACTTAGCCATACTGTTAATCTCTGTTTCTTCATTGGTGAATTAAATGAATCATCTGTCATAGTGTTTTGAAGTGGCTGATAACACGACTCATAATTTGAGTCCAACATATGGTGAACAATAAATGTTAAAGTGGGTTTCCCAGGTGAATCAGGGGTGAAGAGTCTACCTGCCAATGCAGGAGCCAAAGGAGATGCAGGTTCGATCTCTTGGGTCAAGAAGATTCCCTGGAGCTTTGGAGATGACAATCCACTCAAATATTCCTGCTGAGATAATCCCATGGGCAGAGAAGCCTTTCAAACTACACTCCGTGGGGTTGCTAAGAGTCGGACATGACAGAGCAACTGAGCATACATGCACAGAGAGGTGTTAAACACATGTCAGTTGTTAGTTCCATTAGGTTGTTATCATTGTTAATATCATTATTAAAAATAAACTTAGAAGGATGTTTGCTTTTTAAACATAAACTTAGTCAATATTTAAATTGTTACTACACTTGTAAGAACTTTTTACTAGAAAGTGCTTATACAAACTGAAAAAAAATCTCCATATAATAAAATATGTAGTGGTATCTACACATAAATTAATCATAAATTATCATTCATTTGGACTACCAAATGAAAGACACTAAAAAATCTTAATCTAGCAAGATTTTTCTCTTTCATGTGGAGACATTGCAAGATCTCAGATGCTGTGTAGTCATGAAAACAATATAAGTTCTCATTCGACTACTAAGGCATTGAAATGCAGGTTAAAATAATTATTTTTGTAATGCTACAAAATACAAAAGTTTGCATTTCTTATTTTTTTGCTTTCTAGATAAGATATGTGAGAGATCTTTCCATGTAAAAATACCTGAGCAAGGATAACAAAGAATGTCTTTTTGTAAAATTATAGAAGAATTAGTAATATGCACAAATACCCTCTATACACTCATTACACACACACACACATGCAGACACACAAGTCTAAAATACATTGAGACTACATGTCTAGAATGCAAGTTTATGATTATAAGTATTATTTTATGCAGTCTTATTTGCATATGTCAAAAGATGAATCAAAAAAATAACTAAGTCAAATAGGTTAAATATGTTTGTTCCCCAAAATCATAAAAACACACATCTGTAAAAATTAAACCCTATGCCTATATACTATTGTGGTACAGTCCTCCACATTGAATAACTGGAATTTCTTAATACTGATATATGCTGATAACAAATGTTAATTATGTTATGCACTATCAGATGCTTATAAAATCTCATGATGTATACATCCTTGATTTGGTAAAGAGTCCACCTGCAATGCAGAAGACCCAGTTTGGTTCCTGGGTTGGGAAGATCTGCTGGAGAAGGGATAGGCTGCCCACTCCAGTACTCCTGGCCTTCCCCTGTGGCTCAGCTTGTAAAAAATCTGCCTGCAATGCAGGAGACCTGGGTTAGATCCCTGGATTGGGAAGATCCCCTGGAGAAGGGAAAGGCTACCCATTCCAGTGTTCTGGCCTGGAGAATTCCATGAACTATAGTCAATGGTGTCTCAAAGAGTCAGACATGACTGAGCAACTTTCACATACATCCAACACATTGTGTCTCCAATAAAGCCTACTGTGTGAATTGCCCCATTGTAACATATCACCATTCCATTAACTTGGTTTCTGCCTATTCTGTACCCTGGGTCCTTATAGCAGTTTTGGTAACTGATTTCTGCCTGTTATATACTGCTTGAGACTGATTTGAAGTATGTACTTTTTATTATTATAATTTATTTATTTTAATTGGAGGCTAATTACTTTACAATATTGTATTGATTTCGCCATACATCAACATGAATCCGCCATGAGTATACATGTGTTCCCCATCCTGAACTCCCCTTCCACCTCCCTCTTTCTCAACATGGAAAAAGATTAAATAAGTAAAACTGCCTCATATCCAGCATAATATGGGAATACAATCTTCTGTTTAGTAGAAAGTTACCTATCTATACAGGTTCTATGCTTTGTTCAGCTTCTGAATGCTACAGTCTTGTTCGTGATTCATGTATATAGAGATCAGTTCTGTTATCTGCTGCCAATATAACCTTATCTCTGCTTACTATCTGCCTGACTGAAGTTCCTCACACTTCTGCCTTCATAGACATTTCTGTGACCATGTCATTTAACTCAAAAATGTTATATTTCTTTTTCAATTTCTAGATGCCATTACATGTTCAGTTTCTCTCATTGTATAAAATAACTCCCTGATTCTGGGCATTTCTGTCTAAATACTATTTAGTCTTCTCTTTATATCATCCACCATTTTTGACAATGTAGCATACACATCTCTAGAGTAAATGTATGCCCTGACTTGGGTACAATAGTTCTAGTTGTATCTGTTTACATGCTGAAATTGTTACTAACTCTCATTGCTATTCTTTAAGTGTTCTGATTTGGATGGTAAATTTGATTCTCATTCTACTCATTCAATACATTCCATAAACCACTGTACTTAAGGTCCTGCCCTAATTGGTATGGAACTAGGCTCACTAAATTCATCAAAGATTTATATTTGCCAGTGAAAAACACTTCAGTCTTGACCTTGCCAGATTCCTCTCCATTTGACACCCTATACCGTTCCCTCCTTCATAGACCTCTGCTCTCTTGAGTCTATAGTTTCACATTACGTAAATTCTTTTGGGCTTCCCTGGTGGTTCATATGGTACAGAATCTCTCTGCAATGCAGGAGGCCCAGCCTCCATCTCTTGGTTGGGAAGATCCCTTGGAGAAGAGAATGGCTATCCACTATAGTATTCTTACCTGGAGAATTCCATGGACAGAGGAGCCCAGTGGGCTACAGTCCATGGGGTCTCATAGAGTCGTTTACCTCTCTATCCCTTGTTCTAGCTCCTCCTTGCTCATATTAATTCTTCTTCCTGTCCCTCAAATATTGATATTGCTCAAGACTTTTTTTTTATCACCTTCCTGCTCTTGTGTATATTTTCTAAGATGATCCGTGCCCTTCTTCATTCCACTTACCTCCTGTCAGCAGATGATTCCTTAATTAATATTCCCAAACATGCCTCCTTGCTTCATATCTCTTCCAACAGATTTTACAGAAATAAAAGTGTGTCTCTTAAATAATAATATCTTTGACCTGGTCTGTTTATCATTAGTTTTCACTTCTATACATTTAACTCTATAAAAGCTGTCTTCTAACTAAAATAAAAACCTATCATTCTTGCTTAAACTATTTCAGTCTTTCTTTCATTTCAGAAACCCAAATTCTTATACTGGCAAATAAGATCCTTTATCACAGGACCTTTGCCCATTTCTTTAGCTTTTTCTTATCTTTCCACATGTTTTATCCTTAATTTTACAACTAACACCCCATCTAATTCCTTCTCCAATATTTAATTGCACCCATGGCTTTGCCCCAAATACATTATATATATATATATATATATATATATATATATATATATATATATATATATATATATTCCTTAGCAGGCTGATAATTCTGCTTATTTACCCATTTCTTCAGTAGACAAAGAAATGTTCTTCTAAGTAGGTACCACACCATCTCTGTAGTGTTTTTTTTTTCTTTTTTCTTTTTAGCGATGCTGCTGCTGCTGCTGCTAAGTCGCTTCAGTCGTGTCCGACTCTGTGCGACCCCATAGACTGCAGCCCACCAGGCTCTCCCGTCCCTGGGATTCTCCAGGCAAGAATACTGGAGTGGGTTGCCATTTTCTTCTCTAATGAATGAAAATGAAAAGTGAAAATGAAGTCACTTAGTCGTGTTGGATTTTAGCAACCCCATGGACTGCAGCCCACCAGGCCCCTCCATCCATGGGATTTTCCAGGGACGAGTACTGGAGTAGGGTGCCATTGCCTTCTCTGCTTTTTAGCGTTATAGGAGTCCAAACAGAATGGCTTCCCCAGCAGCTCAGACGGTAAAGCGTTTGACTACAATGCGGGAGACCCGGGTTTGATCCCTGGGTCGGGAAGATCCTCTGGCGAAGGAAATGGGAACCCACTCCAGTATTCTTGCCTGGAAAATCTCATGGACTTAGGACCCTGGTAGGCTATAGTCCATGGGGTCGCATAGAGTCGGACACAAGTGAGTGACTTTACTTTCACTTTCAACTGGCAATGAATCCTCTATTTCTTGCTAGCACATCCAAGAGTGGCTGCAGCTGCCAAAGAGGCAGGTATTACAATGAAATCTGCATTTCCTTCCTGTAAATCTGTAATATTGAAGAAAATCAAATATATTTGTTTCAGAAACTTTTGATGATATTTCAAATTGGAAAACAGTTTCATTAAGAACTGGTAATGCACAATTGCACTCATCTTACATGCTAGTAAAATAATGCTCAAAATTCTCCGACCCAGGCTTCAGCAATACGTGAACCATGAACTTCCTGATGTTCAAGCTGGTTTTAGAAAAGGCAGAGAAACCAGAGATCAAATTGCCAACATCCACTGGATCATGGAAAAAGCAAGAGAGTTCCAGAAAAGCATCTATTTCTGCTTTATTGACTATGCCAAAGCCTTTGACTCTGTGGATCACAATAAACTGTGGAAAATTCTGAAAGAGATGGGAATACCAGACCACCTGACCTGCCTCTTGAAAAATCTGTATGCAGGTCAGGAAGCAACAGTTGGAACTGGACATGGAACAACAGACTGGTTCCAAATAGGAAAAGGAGTACATCAAGGCTATAATTGTCACTCTGCTTATTTAACTTCTAGGCAGAGTATATCATGAGAAATGCTGGACTAGAAGAAACACAAGCTGGAATCAAGATTGCTGGGAGAAATATCAATAACCTCAGATATGCAGATGACACCAGCCTTATGGCAGAAAGTGAAGGAACTCAAAAGCCTCTTGATGAAAGTGAAAGAGGAGAGTGAAAAAGTTGGCTTAAAGCTCAAAATTCAGAAAACGAGGATCATGGCATCCAGACCTATCCCTTCATGGGAAATAGATGGGGAAACAGAGTCAGACTTTATTTTTCTGGGCTCCAAAATCACTGCAGATGGTGACTGCAGCCATGAAATTAAAAGACGCTTATTCCTTGGAAGGAAAGTTATGACCAACCTAGATAGCATATTCAAAAGCAGAGACATTACTTTGCCGACTAAGGTCTGCCTAGTCAAGGCTATGGTTTTTCCTGTGGTCATGATTGGATGTGAGAGTTGGACTGTGAAGAAGGCAGAGTGCCGAAGAATTGATGCTTTTGAACTGTGGTGTTGGAGAAGACTCTTGAGACTCCCTTGGACTGCAAGGAGATCCAACCAGTCCATTCTGAAGGAGATCAACCCTGGGATTTCTTTGGAAGGAATGATGCTAAAGCTGAAACTCCAATACTTTGGCCACCTCACGTGAAGACTTGACTCATTGGAAAAGACTCTGATGCTGTGAGGGATTGGGGGCAGGAGGAGAAGGAGCTGACAGAGCATGAGATGGCTGGATGGCATCACGGACTCAATGGACGTGAGTCTGAGTGAACTCCGGGAGTTGGTGACGGACAGGGAGGCCTGGTGTGCTGCAATTCATGGTGTCGCAAAGAGTCGGACACGACTGAGCGACTGAACTGAACTGAACTGACTGAACATACTATTTTCATGCATGTAGATCTGACTCAATGATGATATCACCCATGAGCATAGGATTTAATAAAGTTATAATGGATTTGTATTATTATGAGCCCATAAAACTTTAATTTTTCTTGACCTATTGTGAACCCAGAATTTACGTTTTTATCACATCTACAATGAATTTGTTGACTGGAAAGAGTTTGTTGTTGTGTTTTTTTTTTTTTTTTAATAGTGAAACTTTTTAGGAAATCTTTCATTATGCTTAAAAAACAGATTATCTATATTCCAAGAAAAAATACCCGAATTTGTTAAAGATTTTACTTTGGGTAGAAATTGAAGTTGGATGAGAAGAGTAAAATAATACATTTAAAATATTATGGCAACTTTTACACTCAAAAGGAAATTGCCTTCAATTTATCAGATATACTTCTTGTTGGTTTTACTTAGACATTTTTCTTACAAAGGTTGAAAGCAATTTTCCTCATTGTTTCTTTTAAGTTTGGATCTTATATGCATAAAACCTAATAAACATCATTAAATTGTGATATTTACACACAAGTGCAAAAATGACACTAACTTGATCTTTACAGAGGTACTTATGGGAAGGTACGTGAATTCATACAGGAGTTTTAGATCGTCTCAGTAGCAAAAATGATTTTTTCACATCAAAAATACATAAATAATGATTTGGATCTTTGGTCTGTTTATTGCTGTGTTCTATTACAAGCATCTACAGAATACTAATACCAAGGCACTCTATGTGCCTAAATTTTACCACCTTGATTATTAAAGTGTTAGTCACTCAGTCTTGTCCAACTCTGCAATCTCACAGACTATAGTCCACCAGGCTCCTCTTTCCATGGAATTTCCAGGAGAAGAATACTGGATTGGGTTGTCATTTCCTTTTCCAGGAGATCTCCCCTATCCAGGAATCAAACCTGCATCTCCTACTTGGCAAGTGGATTCTTTAAGGTCTGACCACCTTTGGTAATTTCGTATCTCATTTTGTTAATGAATATTAATTCTTTAATATAGGATTTTATGAAGAGTATAAAACGGAAAAGTGTTAAGCATAAAATAATCTCGATAAAAACTGAGCAACAGTTTTGATGTCTACCAGTTTTATTTGGCAGTGCAGGCATGACTAGATATGGCTAGATGAGAAGCCCTAGATATTAAGGCTTATGATACAGTCTGCAGATAAGGAGTATTAGGTAAATAATAACAAGTGAGGCTAACTTGAACTGGAATACTTCCATAGCACATTGAACTATTGTTGCCCTGATGACCACAATATGTTCTCCTATAAAAGGATTGGAAAGTGAATGATATCCTCAGTTGTTTATTCATAAGCTTCATACTACTTACTTTTGGGAATCTGTTGTTGTTCAGTCGCTCAGTCACTTTCAACTGTTTGCAACCCCATGGACTGCAGCACTCCAGGCTTCCCTGTTCTTCACCATCTCCAAGAGCGTTCTCAAACCCGTGTCCATCAAGTCCAACCATCTCTTCCTCTGTCATCCCCTTCTCCTCCTGCCTTCAATCTTTCCCAGCATCAGGGCATTTTTTAATGAGTTGGCACTTCGCATCAGGTGGCCAAAGTATCAGAGCTTCATCTTCAGCATCAGTCCTTCCAATGAATATTCAAGGCTGACTGTTTTTAGGATTGGTTTCATCTCTTGCAGTCCAAAGGACTCTCAAGTGTCTTCTCCAACACCACAGTTCAAAAGCATCGATTATTCAGTGCTCAGCCTTCTTTATGGTCCAACTCTCACATCCATATATGACTACTGGAAAAACCATTGCTTTGACTATAGGGACATTTGTCAGCAAAGGTCTACTTTGAGGAGCAGATAATTAGTACAACTTTCAGGATTATCTGTCATATCCAATGACAACTGAGTCTTTCATTTTTGGGGGTCAGAAAACTTGGTATTCCTGGCTCATCTCTAACATTTCTATTTTCAAACCCAACTTATAATCAAATTACATCATACCACTCAAGTCTGACAGAAAAATCTCTTTTTTAGATTATTGCAATGTCTTCTAAACAGTCCCACACCTCCACCCTTGTACTTTTCTCTGTTTTTTTGTTTGTCTGTTTTTTCCATCACAGCAGCCAGACCATCCTCTTAAATGTAGGTCAGATCATGACACTTGTATGTTCAAAATCTTTCAACATTTCCATCTTTAAGGCAGTGACATACAAATTCCTTACAATACCTTAACAAATCCTGTATCTGTATAATACTGCTCCATAAATTTAGAAGATTTAAAATCACACATATTTATTATCACACAATTTCTCTGGACTGTCTGGATACAGCTTATCCAGGATTTTTGTTTCAGGTCTCACCAGGCTGAAATCCTAATGCTGACAGGGTTATAGTCTCATCAGGGGTTGGCTGTGCTTCCAAGCTCCCTCAGTTTGTTGGCAGAATCCACTTCTAGTTTGTAACTGGTTGTAAGACTGAGGTCTATTTTTTTTCTTTTTGTCTGCCATGCACAGGTCACTCATTGCTAGAGGTCACCTGCATTCCTTGTCATGTGACCCTGTCCATAGACTCTATCAGAACACAATAGTTTGTTTTTTTCAAAACCAACATGGAGAAAGAGAATCTCGTGTGTGTGTGTGTGTGTGTGTGTGTGTTTGTGTAAAATCATACTGCATTTTCTAAAAATTTTATTGGAGTATATTCCATGAAGGCACAAAGAGTAGACATGACTCAGTGACCGAGCATGCACACATATAGTTGTTTTATAACATTATGTTAGATTCTGCTGTACAGCAAAGTGAATCAGTTATAAGTATACATTTTTCCCATCTCTTTTAGATTTCCTTCCCAGCTAGGTCACTATAAAGCACTGAGTAGACTTCCCTGTGCTATACAGTAGGTTCTCATTAGTCATCTATTTTACATATAGTAGTGGATACATGTCAGTCCCAATCTCCTAATTCATCTCACCCTCACTTTCCCTGCTTAGTGTTCATATATTTGTTCTCTATGTCTATGTCTCTATTTCTGCTTTGCAAATGGGTTCAGCTGTACCATTTTTCTAGATTCCACACAAATGTGCTAATATATGATATTTCTCTTTCTTACTTCACTCCGTATGACAATCTCTAGATCCATCCATATCTCTGAAAATGGCACAATTTAGTTCATTTTTATTGCTGAGCAATATTCCACTGTGTGTGTGTATACACATATGAATATGTGTGCTCAGTCTCAGTCATGTCTTATTCTTTGAGATCCCATGGACCATAGCCCACCAGGTTCCTCTGTCCATGGGATGTCTCAGACAAGAATACTGGAGTGGGTTGTCATTTCTTTCTCCATATGTATACACAACACATATTCTTTATCCATTCCTCTGTTGATGGACATTTTCACTGTTTCCATGTCCTGGCTACTGTAAACAATGTTGCAATGAACATTGGGGTGCGAGTATCTTGTGGAGTCATGGGAGTAACATCCATCACCTTTGTCATCTTCTAAGAGTGAAAAGTTATGACAAGTCCTACCTATCCTCAGGGAAAAGGCATTATACAGGACATGACTATGGAGGCCACCATAGTGTCTGTCCACAAGACTCTACGTGATCTCTCACTCTCTGCTTCTCCAATTCATCCGCTATCATTCTCTTTTCCCCACTGTGTTCCGGAAAGATTTACCTCCTTGTTGTTCTTTTTATCACAATGGAAGCTGACAATTTAGGGTTTTAATGCTCTCCTTTTTGTTGGTGGAAAATATCTTTCTGAGGAAATAAATCCAGATGACTACCAACTGTACAGCATTTATGTCTCTCCTCAAATATAATCTTATCACGAAGAACACCCCTAAGCACCTATAGAAGGCAGCAACCCCTATCCTCTCTAACAGTACCTAGAAATACTTTTCTCAGTAGAATATGTCATCATTTGGCATTTTATTTATTTTTGTTGGTTCATTGTTTATCTCTCCAACACCATCATGAGAGAACAAGATTTTTGTTTACCATTGAGTTTCTAGCCTAAGAACTGTGCTTTCTGTGGGTTTATAGAAGAAATTCTTAATAAATATGTATGCAATGGGCTACTGGCTTGTTCTCCTGCTTTCTGAATAGGGACTGAATTGGACCAAAATGAGGATGTCATTTCTGAGAGAAAAGAATGTTTCAACAAATAGTCCATAACATACAAAAAATCTTACTCTTGGTTATTTGATATTTCCCTTCTTTGTATGTGTGTTTCCCCTCAGATTTGATTGATGCACTTGAAGTCTAGTATATAAATACAAATTAACTTTATTATATGTATAATCTGGTTGTTAAGAGCCTTGCTGGGAGGAAGACAGAAAAACCATGAATCCTGGTGTAGATCTGTTCACAAAATCTTGCAGAGGGGCTTCCCCAAGATAGGTATTCAATAAATATTCACTGAAATAAGTAGGGCCAGTTATTCACAGCTCTGCTGACTGTGATCTTCAGTCATCTGGAAATAATACAAAGTGATCACATAGAACTGTGGTGTATTCTTAATTTTTATTGCATTGATTATTGAATGATAGTTATTAACCTAGACCATTTCTACAGAAGTGTAGCTATCAATATTTTTGTCATCTCATTTGAATGGGCAGTTGAGGTGCAGATTGTCAGTCTTAGTTTTGCATTTATAGCTGTGTTTGTTTCATTTTCATGATAATTCTATAGTGCCTGAGAAAATACCATTAGATTCACATACACAAGTATGCACATCCAAACAAAATGACTTGAGTTTCCCAAAGGAAGAAATATTATGCTAATTGGATCAAGAGAATTCAAAGTGTGCCTTGGTAATAATAAGGAATCATGGAAAAAGTAATTGGGATCGAGGTTATGAATACAGAAGAGGTTAAATCAAAGTATAAATGCATGATAGGTCAAGATATTAGAATATGCTGCCAAGATATATTTCCAGGATAAAATGAAGATCTGTATCTATATTAGAATTACCCATACACAGAGATCTAATAATACTAGAAAGAGGACAAGATTATGAATTTGATTTAATTATAGTTTATAATGGAGCTAACGCCATAAGAAGAAAGAGGATGAGGGATACCTTTTTCTTAAACAAGAAAGGAAGAAAAGCAATTAATATTATTACAACATGATCTCTGATAACGGGGTTGCTATAAATAATCAAGACCCTTTATGTTCTGTGTGATTTAGTGCACATCTCAAAAATTTTCTTTTATATGGAATATCAGTAAATCATTTAAATCTGTTCTCTGTGGTATAAATAAAATAACCTTAATATTTAAAAGTCTTCACCTTATGAAAAGACATTGTCATACAGTGTGGAGGGATTTTAAATTGTTTCAAGATTTTGAAAAGAGATTTGGCAGTGACTATCAGCCCTGGGATTTCTTTGGAAGGAATGATGCTAAAGCTGAAACTCCAGTACTTTGGCCACCTCATGTGAAGAGTTGACTCATTGGAAAAGACTCTGATGCTGGGAGGGATTGGGGGCAGGAGGAGAAGGGGATGACAGAGAATGAGATGACTGGATGGCATCACTGACTCGATAGACGTGAGTCTGAGTGAACTCTGGGAGTTGGTGATGGACAGGGAGGCCTGGCGTGCTGGGATTCATGGGGTCGCTAAGAGTCAGACACGACTGAGCGATTGAACTGAACTGATACAAATATTTTATTTACATATCTTAACCTAGCAATTTCTCTACTATTTAGTGAAATAACAGTATTTCTCTATTAATATTTCCCACAGAGAAATAAAGAATGAAAAAAATTGGGATAAGCCATGCTGTTCATTACAGCTTTGATTGCAATATAGGGGAAAAGCTAAGGTCAACCTGAATGACAATGAATTTGGAGAAATTTAAATAAAAAATGATACATATAGACTATCAAATCCTATGCAATAATTTTAGAATTAAGGTAAAACTCAATGTTTTGGTGTAGATATATCTTTATTATGTGTCAAAATTAACACAATATAATTCTGTATAATGTAGTCATATGTATTTTAAGTGTAGTGTGTACATACACTTTAAAATGCTAATGTATTATGTATATAAATACAGTATATGTATGTATACATGTATATATGTGTGTATACATGTATGCTCAGTTACTTCAGAGAGGTCTGTCTCTTGCTACCCTATGGACCATAGCCCTCTAAGTTCCTCTGTCAATGGGAGTCTCCAGGCAAGAATACTAAAGTGGTTGCCATGACCTCCTCCAGGTGATCTTCCCAACCCAGGGATCAAACCCTTGTCTCCTGCGTCTCCTGCATTGCAGGTGGATTCTTTACCCATTGTGCCACCTGGGAAGCCCATGTGTGTATGTATGTGCATACGTACATCAATACAAAGAAGGAACAGCATCTAGCCTGTGAAATCATGAATTGCTTTATTTAAATAATAAATATGGTTTGGGGAAAGTGATCCCCATTTGTAATACAAAAGGTAAGATTTAATATACTGTAAAATGAAAATAATAACATTTACTTCATGGTTCATTTTGAAGATTGACTATGTTATTAATAGTACGTGTACACATTTAGAACACTGTCTGTGACTTTATAAATAAGTAATCATTGTCATCACCATCACCATCATCATCTTTATCATTATTATGATTCTCCTTATATTAAAGGAATCCTTCTCTAGAAGTATTTACACATGGAAATGTTAGTATTGCTTTTTTATGCAACTCTAATGAAAAGAAAGAAAATCTAATTTTCATTTTTATTTCTGTATAGTTTGGGAAATAAATGAGTATGCGTTTGTGTATAATTACCGGTTTAGCATTTAAACTATTAAATGGTAAGCCTATTTTAAAACAGAATATAAAGCAGAAAAATAAATTACTGTTTAAATGTACTTTGTATTGTTTGCTAAGGCTACTGTAACAAAGTACTACAGACTGGGTGGCTTAAACAACAGAAATGAGTTTTCTCATGGTTCTGGAGGCCAAAAGCCTGAGGCCAGTGTCAGCAGTGTTGTTTCCTTCTGAAGGCCGTGAAAGAAGGATCTGTCCCAAGCCTCTCTCCTAGGCTTGCAGATGAATATCTTCTTGTGCCTACATATTAGCTTTCTTCTGTGTCTATATGTGAATCTCTTCTTATGAGAACATGGGTAATATTGGGTTAGGGTTTACCTTAATGACTTCATTTTACTTTAATTTCCACTATAAATTACTTAAACTCCAAACACAATCACAATCTGACGTGGTGGTAGGACTTCAGTATATGAATTTTGGTGGGCAGGGAGGAAGAGGGGGCATAATTTATTGTTAGAATTTAATCACTTAAGAAATAGTGATCACAAAATACAGAAGGAAAGAAATTTTATTTATCTTTGGAACTTTAGAGTTTAGCTCAATCTCTGCCATATTAGTAAGAGCTTTCTTGGTGGGGGTTTTATAATAGTTGGGACAGGGTATCATAATGAAAATCTCACATTCAACTTTTAAAAAGAGAAGCACCAGATTTCCTTTGTTCTCACTAGGAAAATAACATTTGTTTTATATATTGTGTTCCCTCTCTCTTACTCAAGGATGATGAATAGATCCTTTGTGTTTCTAACCAAACTTGAATCATCCTTATCTCTGAGAATGGTGTAGTGTTGTGTGTGCGTGTCTCTGTGTGTGTGTTTCTAAAGTGAAAACACTATCACATAATGTCTCTTTCTCTATTTTTCTCTCTGTCTGTCTCTGTCTCTCTTTACTCTCTCTCTCTGACTCTATTTACATTGAAATGTAGAGACAGATATTCATGTTTTGTCTCTGGAAAACTCAGACAAATACTCCCATTTATATGGATTTTTTCATAATTTACGTGGGGGAGTTATTTATGTATTCTAAATACAAGTCCTGAGTAAGAAATACATATATCAAATATTTGCTCACAGTCTGTGTCTTTTCTTTATATGTTCTAAAACTGAATAAAGAAGCAAACAGTATCCTAAAAAATAAAAATAAAAAAATAAAATGTGACTTTTGATGGTTTATCATATTGATGGAGTATAACATATCAATTTTTAAATTTTATATTTTGAGTCTTGTATGTCTCCTCTGGGCTTCCCTGGGCTCAGACGGTAAAGAATTCGCCTGTAATGTGGGATACCTGGATTCAGTCCCTGGGTTGGGAAGATCCCCTGGGGAAGAGAATAGCTACCCGCTCCAGTATTCTGGCCTGAAAAATTCCATGGGCAGAGGAGCCTGGCAGGCTACAGTCCATGGGGTCACGAAGAGTCAGACAGGACTGAGCTACACCAAGGCAGTAAAGACAACTTTTATGCTTTATTCAAAATAGTTTTTCTAAGTTACATATATTAGAAAATAGATATGTACTTTCTGCACTGAAGTCCAGATTTTTGTTGAAAAGTTTTTCTCTCCATCTTTTAAATTTCTTCAATTTGGTGTTGTTATATTTCTTACATTTCTTACATGTCTTATATTTCTTATATTTATGTTACATTGACAGTATTGTGTCTCAAAGCTTATACTGCACTCTTCTGATGCTGCTGCTGCTAAGTCACTTCAGTCATGTTCAACTCTGTGAGACCCCATAGATGGCAGCCCACCAGGCTCCGCCCTCCCTGGGATTCTCCAGGTAAGAACACTGGAATAGGTTGCAATTTCTTTCTCCAATGCATGAAAGTGAAAAGTGAAAGTGAAGTCGCTCAGTCGTGTCCGACTCTTCACGACCCCATGGACTCCAGCCTACCAGGCTCCTCCGTCCATGGGATTTTCCAGGCAAGAATACTGGAGTGGGTTGCCATTGCCTTCTCCGCACTCTCCTGATATTATGAAGTCATGTGGAGTAAGTCTTCCAAATTTTCCCTCTTAAAATTATTCTTGTCATTTGAATCTTTTTTAAAATATGAATTTATTTTAATTGGAGGTTAATTACTTTACAATATTTTGCAATTCTATGTAAATTTTATGATTACTTGCCAATTTTTATCAAAATAATTATTCATATTTTATTGCATTATATCAAATTTATGTATAAATTTAAGGCAAATTAGCTTCTTGACAATCATGTATATGACATGCATCCATGAATTCTATATTTATATAAGCTATAATATTGTAAAACTTAATAAACACAAATCTCAATTGAATAAAATTGGGAGTCCAGAATGGGGAATTCTCATGCCCAGCAACAACAGAGCCAAACAGGAAAAAAAAAAAAAAAAAAAACAAAACTTCTTCATTTCTAGCAAGAACTTAGCCAATGAAAAGTCATGGTTTCTGTTCCATATTGCCCTCCCATCTTCCTTTTCCTTTTTACCAAAGTGTTCTTCTTTTGCCAAGTGAGACTTTAAATATGGTTCATCTGGGGGCTTTGCTGGTGGCGCTGGTGGTAAAGAACCCACCTGTCAAAGAAGGAGATAAAAGAGACCTGGTTTCGATCCTTGGGTCGGGAAGATCCTGTGGAGGAGGAAATGGCAACCCACTCCAGTATTCATGTCTGGAGAATCCCATGAACAGAGGAGCCTGGACTGCTACAGTCCATAGGGTCTCAAAGAGTCGGACACGACTGAAGCGACTGAGCACACATGCACTTCATGGTTGCAAAACTCAATTTGTAATTCTCTGCTAATCCCAAATAAGCCCATCTTTGCTAGAGAAATGTCTCTGTCACTGTAAATTTCAGATCAAGAGTACAAAACTCTTGCACATCTTTTGATGGATATACTCCTTGATATTTTATTTTCTTTTGTTATTAAAAATACACGGTTTTTGGTTCACTTTCTAGTAGTTTGATCCAAACACAGCAAAATAGATTAAAATTTTGTGTAATGACATTGTATTCTATCACCTTGGTAAATTTCATACTTAGTTTCAGCAGTTAATTTTAGATTCATGATTTTCTTAATAAACAGTCATGCTATTTGCAAATGGTTCTAACTTTTGAATCTATAACCTTAATTTGTCTACATTTTATTGGACTGATCATCAATTATAGCATTAAATCAGGTTGTGAAAAACTATCTTTGCCTTATTCCTGTTATAATGAGCATGTATTAAGTAGGGCATGCTAAATGTATCTTTGTAATTTTTTATAGACATTATCAATTGTATTTAACAACTTTCCTTCCATTCAAAGTTTGCTGAGTTTTTATTGTAAAAATTCTGACAATTAGCAAATGGTTTTTCATTATCTTTTGTAATATTTCTGTGTGTGTACATACATGTATGTATTCCTTTTGATGTTGTGAATTACTTTCACTGATTTTTTTTTTTTAATGTCTGGGAACATCTTTATTTTTCTCTTTTATTTTTAAAACTCAAATTCTTTTAAAAAAATTGAAGTGTAATTGACTTACAATATTATATACATTCCAGGTATACAACATAGTTTTGATGTCTGTGTACATTATGAATTGATCACCATGATAAGTCTAGTAAACCAACTTCACATGTCTGGGATAAATCTCTTTGGTACTCAATGTACTTTTGTGCGACATTTGTTTGTTCTTTATCATATTTTACTTTGCACATAGTCCTGAATTTTGCTGATAATACTTTGTTAAAAATATTTGCATCTATACTTATGGAGGTGATTTTTATTTTAGTGTTTTTGTCAATTTTAGTATCAGGATTATATGACCTCACAAGAGATTTCAAATTGTTTTCTCTTCATCCTTTAAATATTTTCATTTAAGTGTGCTGTATAGCTTCCTTTTAAATGACTAAAATAATTTAACAATAAAATCTTTTGATCCTGAAATTTTACTTATAGGAAGCTAAATGTGACTAAAATGTATAGCAGATTTCTTGCATATAATTATTCATAATATTTCTCTAATTTTAAAAATACATATAAATTGCATGGAATTATTTCCACTTTTCTGTGATGGTGGATTGTGTTTCTATTATTTTTCTTTTTTGTGTGTGACTATTAACAATGACTTCATTTTTTATTTTTTTTATTGGTGTAGATCAACGATGTCATGTTGGTTTCAAGTATATAGTAAAGTGATTAACATACATATATATCTATATATTCTTTTTCTTGCTCAGTATTGATAATATTTTATTTACTTTATTGATATTTATAAAAAAACAAACTTCAGCAAATTAAATATATTTTTAAGCTTTTTTCATCTATTTTATGTTCTTACTCCTCTACACTTTGTGTAAAATTTACTGATATTTTTCTACCAAATATTTCTTTTTATTTGTACTAAGGAACCACTGTTGATTTCATAGCAATATAAAATGTCAACAACAAGGAAAACTTCTTGAGACATTTATGAGAACTCTCTGTATTATCTATACAACTTCTCTTTAAATCAAGAACTTAAAAAAAAACTAAGTTTATTTTAAACTAAATAAAAATCATTTCATTGATCATAGAGGTAGAGCTTTCTTCAAGTCTAAAATGTAAACAATTAAAGCTAAACGTTTTCCTCTAAATACCACTTTACATGCATCCACCAACTTTTGATATGTTATACTTTCTTCATCTCTCAGGTTGAAATAGAATGCAATTTTAAATTTTGACATTTTTTACTCATATGTATATTAAAATTGTGTTCTTTAAATTTCTAAGATGTGAGCATTTTAAATATATATTACTGCTTTATATTATAACAATTCCCCTTTGGCAAGTTAATAGCAAATATCTACAATACTACAATCTTTATAAATTATTAACGCTTTTTTATGCTCCAATAATAAGTACTGTTTGGTGAATAGCACCCTAAAGAAAGAGTATTTTGCAGTTTCTAGGTGTACTTGCCTTATAAGTTACAGTCAAGATTTGTGATAATGTTGTTCAGATCTATGTCTTTATGACTTCTGTCTTTAACATTTTCATCAATTATTGAAACTCAATGATATATTTTCAGACTATGTTTTAGATTTGTCTATTAACTTCTTCATTTTGGTCAATTTATGATCGTTTCTATGATCGTTGTCTTCCTGCTGAATTAATTCTCCTATCACTATGAGATGACTTACCTTAGTTCTTATAATAATTTTTCACTTGAAGATAAATTTGTTTGATATTATAACCACACTAGAATTAATAATCTTACTATTTGCCTGGGATATGTTATCTCATCTTCCTACTTTCAACTTACCTGTGCATTTATATCTAAACTGCTTCTTGCTTACATAGTATATGGTGGTGCCAAGCTAATAAGCATTGCCCTTAGAAGTTGTTCATAATAAAAAATAATCAATTATGAACAACTTCTAAGGGCAATGCTTATTATTATAAATGTAATTGTAAACATTACATACAATTACAGACATTTCAAGCTGTAATCAAGATTACTGGGAGAAATATCAATAACCTCAGATATGCAGATGACACCACCCTTATGACAGAAAGTGAAGAAGAACTAGAGAGCCTCTTGATGAAAGTGAAAAGGAGAGTGAAAAAGTTGGCTTACAGCTCAACATTCAGAAAACTAAGATCATGGCATCCGGTCCCATCACTTCATGGCAAATAGATGGATAAACAGTGGAAACAGTGGCAGACTTTATTTTTCTGGGCTCCCAAATCACTGCAGATGGTGACTGAAACCATGAAATTAAAAGATGCTTGTTCCTTGGAAGGAAAGTTATGACCAACCTAGACAGCATATTACAAGGCAGAGACATTACTTTCAACAAAGGTCCATCTATTCAAGGCTATGGTTTTTCCAGTAATCATGTATGGATGTTGAGAGTTGGACTGTAAAGAAAGCCGAGGGCTGAAGAATTGATGCTTTTGAACAGTGGTGTTGTAGAAGACTCTTGAGTCTCTTGGAGTGCAAGGAGATCCAATCAGTCCATCCTAAAGGAGATCAGTCCTGGGTGTTCACTGCAAGGACTGATGTTGAAGCTGAAACTCCAATACTTTGGCCACCTGATGTAAAGAGCTGACTCATTTGAAAAGACCCTGATGTTGGGAAAGATTGAAGCAAGAGGAGAAGGGTATGACAGAGGATAAGATGGTTGGATGGCATCACTGACTCGATGGACTTTAGTTTGAGTCAGCTCTGGGAGTTGGTGATGAACAGGGAATCCTGGCGTGTTGCAGTCCGTGGGGTCACAAAGAGCTGGACACGACTGAGCAACCGAACTGAACTGAACTGAATTATAGACATAATTAGGTTTAGTTTACTATTTTACAACTTTTTGCCTTCATTTGAGTAAAACAAAATTTAAAGATAATACATATTAAGTATCTCTTTATCCATAATTATCAGTGTTTGATTTAGAGATGACAATATGCTATATATGTAGAATTCACTTGGTTAAAATTTTTCTGTGCTCTACCTATTCATCTCTCCCTCCCCTTGAATACCTGCAACCACTCATCATTCTACTGCTCTATAGTTTTCACTTTTTCAGAATTTAAGATAGATATAATTAGATGATGTGTAGGCTTTAAAGATCAATTTATTTCATTTGGCAATATGTACTTAAGTTTCCTCCATATCTTTGTATGGCTGTATACCTCATTATTTCTAGAACTAAAAAATATGCCATTGTTTGAATGTATCTCAGTTTATTTATCCATTTACTTACTGAAGAAAAAATTTATTGCTAAAAACTTTTTGGCCATTATAAACAAAGCATAAATATTATCAGAGTTCAGGTTTCTATGTAGATATAAATTTCAAATTGATTTGGTGCATCACATCCTTGTCAGCATTTGGTGTTGTCAGTGTTCCAGCTTCTTGTCATCCTATCAGTATTATAAAAGTGTTATTGCATTGTAGTTTTAGGTTATATTTCTCATGTGACACAAATTGATATTGAATATGCATTCATATGCTAGTTTGTCACCTGTGTATATTCCTTGTTCAGTTTTTTTGCTCAATTTTTAATCAATTAATTTTCTTAATTTATCAATTTTCAGAGTTTTTTGTATATTTTGGATAACAGTCCTTTATTAGATACTTCTTTTCCAAGTATTTTCTTCCAGGCTGTGGCTTATATTCAAAATCTCTTGACACTGTCTTTCACAGAGCTGAAGTTCTTAATTTTAATGAAATCAGGTTGTCAAATATTTCATGGATTTTAACTTTTGATATTGTATTTTAAAAGTCATTGCAAAGTTCAAGGACTTCTAGGTTTCTTCTTATTTACATTCTGGATGTTTTACTGTTGCACGTTTACATTTAGATTGATGGCCTACTTTGTGTTATTTCCCTGAATGGTGTAAGGTCCATGGCTAGATTCATTTTTCTTGGATGTGAATGCCCACCTGATCCAGAACCATTATTAATAATTGCTTGGCTCCATTACTGACTGATTGTATTTCCCTGCTCCTTTGTCAAAAACCAATTGACAATATATGGTTCTATTTCTGGTCTTTCAATTCCGTCCTGTTGTTCTATTTGACCATTCTTTCACTAATATCACACTAGTAGCTTGACTACTGATAAGTCCTGAAATAGGATAATGTCAGTCGTCCAAATTTGTTCTTCTCTTTTAATAACAAGCTTGTTATTCTCAGATTTTGCTTTCCATAAAAATTTTATAATCTATTTGTCAGTAGCCACAAAATAACTTGCCAGAATTTGGATTGAGATTGTTTGAACCTATCAATCTAGTTGGGAAAATCGATACCTGAGTCCTCTTTTCCTTGCACATGCAATCTCTCCATTTAATTAGTTCATTTATAGATTTTCTGTCCTTTTAATATCCACAGAATCTAGTGATATCCCCTCTTTCATATCTTATAGTGCTAAGTCGTGGCTAACTCTTGCAAGCCCATAAACTGTTGCCTGCCAGGCTCCTCTGTCCATGGAATTCTCCAGGCAAGACTACTGGGGTGGGTTGCCATTTCCTTCTCTATTTCCTTCTTCATATCTTATATTGATAATTAAATCTTCTCTTTTTTGTTTTTAGTTAGCTTGGCTAGAGGCATCAGTCTATTGTCTATTTATATTTTCAAAGAACCAATTTTTATTTACATTGTTTCTTTCTTATAATTTCTGCTATAATTTTCATATTTTCTTTTCTTCTGTATACTTTAATTTGCTCTTTTCTGATTTTCTAAGGTGGGAGCTTAGACTATTGATTTTATATCTTTCTTTTTTCTATTCAAATATATGCTTTCAATTTCATAAAATTTCCTCTAAGCATCACTTTTAGTATATGAAACAAGTGTTGGAGAGTTGCATTTTTTTCATTTAGCTCAAAATATTTAAAAATATATCTTGATACTTACTTTTGGACTTTATGTGTCTTACAAGTGGTTTTAGTCTGGAAATATTTGGGGATTGTCCAACCATACTTCTGGTACTGATCTCTAGTTTAATTCCACTGTTGTGTGAGGGCAGATATTATACGATTTCTATTATTCTTAAATTTGTTAAGGTGTGTTTATGACCCAAAATGTTGTTTATATTTGTGAATGTTTCATGTGACTTGAGGAATGTATCTTTTGTTGTTACAGGATGAAGTAATCTAGAGATGTCAACCAAATCAAGGTGATGGTGGTATTATTGAGTTCAGCTATATCCTTACTGTTTATTTGTCTGTTGGATCTGTCTATTTCTGATAAAGAGGTGTTAAACTCTCCAAAAATAATAGTGGATTTGTCTATATCTCCTTGTAGCTCTATCACTTTTAGATGAAGTATAAGTTCAACAAGTGGAAAATAGCAACAAAAAAAAATAGGGTTGATTTTATTCTGATTATGTCAATATTCATTTTAATTGTTAATATTAATATAAAACAGCAAATGAAAGACATAGATAACTAGGGTAGATCAATACATGTTCAACTCAAATACTTTAACATTCTGTTGCCAGGTGCATGCATATCAAAGATTGGTATGCCTTCTTGGAGAATTTATCTTTTTTGTTAGCGACTGAACTGAACAGAATGTCCATCTTTACTCCTAATAATCTTCCTTACACTGAAGTCTGTACTGTCTGAGTTAGTATAGCTGGACCTGCTTTCTTTTGATTAGTACTATATCTTTTTCCATTTCTTTACCTTTAATCTATATTTGTATACCTTTAATTAAATTAAGGCTTTTATAGACAACATACAACTGGATCTTGTATTTTGATCCACCTTGCTTATCTCTGTCTTTTATTTGGTGTATTTAGACCATTAATATTTACACAATGTTCATCACAGCACTGTTTATAATAGCCAGGTCATGGAAGCAACCTAGATGTTCATCAGCAGATGAATGGATAAGAAAGCCGTGGTACATATACACAACTGAGTATTACTCAGCCATTAAATAGAATACATTTGAATCAGTTCTAATGAGGTGGATGAAACTGGAGCCGATTATACAGAGTGAAGCAAGCCAGAAAGGAAAACACCAATACAGTATACTAATGCATATATATGGAATTTAGAAAGATGGTAACAATAACCTTGTATGTGAGGCAGCAAAAGAGACACAGATGTATAGAACAGTCTTTTGGACTCTGTGGGAGAGGAAGAGGGAGAGGGTGGGATGATTTGGGAGAATGGCATATAAACATGTATAATATCATATAAGAAACAAATCGCCAGTCTAGGTTCGATGCAGGGTGCAGGATGCTTGGGGCTGGTGCACTGGGATGACCCAGAGGGATGGTGTTGGCGGGGAGGTGGGAGGGGAGTTCGGGAATGGGAAAATGTGTACACCCGAGGTGGATTCATGTTGATGTGTGGCAAAACCAATACAATATTGCAAATTAAAATATATATATATATATAATAAAAGAAAAAATAAAGTGTATATTGACGTAGTTAGAATAAAATTGACTATCTTTTTTTTTTTACTCCTTTCTGTTTATTGAACTTGGTCTTTATTCTTATTTTTGTCTTCATATTTTGTGTTTTATTGTTATAATTGAAGATTTTCAATGATTTCAATTTCTCTTATTTCATAATATATCAGTTATACTTTTAATTTTACATTTTTTAGTTTTTCCTAGAATTTGTAATTTTCATTTACAACTAATCCAAATCCACTTTGAATTTCCCTAGAGTTTGTAATTTTTATTTCCAACTAATCCAAATCCACTGTACCATTTTCCATGTGAGGCAAGTACACTACAAAAGCAAAATTCTCCTAGTTTTTCATTCCATACCTTGTATCATTGCTGTCATTTATTTTACATATGTATACTCTATATAGGTGACTCTTGAACAAAGCAGCAAAGCAGGGGTTGGAGTATAGACCCTCCACATAGTTGAAAATCCACATAAAGGTTTGCAATTGACCATGAATACATAAACAAGAGAGAGAGAAAAACTTTTCTGGAAATACATTTCACTATAGATGAAAATTTCCTCCCTTTGGTCTTTTTTTTTTAATGCTTCTTTTTCTAAACTTTGAATACAGTATTATTTAGCATAATTTCTAGTGCTTAGCCTGCTTGGTGTTTCTGAGCTATTTGTATTTGTGGTTGGTCTTTGGCATTAGTTTAATGAACTGCTCAGTCTTCATTGCTTCATATATTGCTTCTTATCTGTTCTTTTCCTTTTAGCCCTCCCATTATGTGTATGTTGCACATCTTGAACACTGTTCTGGTGGATTTTTTTTCTTTGTTTTTAGTTTTGGAAGTGTCTCTGTCATAACTGCAGGTTCAGAGTTTCTTCAGCCATGTTCACTCTGCTAAGGAGCCCATCAAAGGCATTCCTCATTTGTGTTGTTAGCTTTTTTGATCTAGCATTTATTTTTGAATCTTTATTAGAATTTCTACTTTTATGTTTACACTACCTGTTCTTCCATGTTGTCTACTTTAGAATTAATGCCTTTAGCATATTCATTACTTTTTAAAAAATTCTTAATCTGATAAGTCCGACATATCTGATGTATTTGACTCTGGTTCTGAAGATTGTTTAGTCTCCTCACTCTTCCTTTCATTATGCTTTGTAGTTTTTGTAGAGAGTTGAATATAACATTCTGGTTAAGACCTGCAGTAAGCAGGCCTTTAGTAATGCAGTGGTATGGTGTAGCGGGAGGGGAAGCATATAGTGTCCTGTAATAAGGTCTCAGTTTTAGATGGGACAGGATAGCTGGAGGGTCCTGGAGTTGTGTTTTTTCTTTCCGTCAGGTAGGTTAAGCTCTGGTTATATAGTTTCTCCTGAATTCATATCTTGTTAAAATGAAAACAATGCTCTGGCATATTTCAAAAGGTTGACTTTCCCCCATCTTTTGTTGGAAGCATGAGGGAATTCTTCTCTGATATAATCTGTGTGATGGTAGTAGAGCTCCATGTGGTAAAACTCAAAAGCATGGGACAACTTGTATTACTGCATCCTGGTGAAGCTTCTTAATTTTTGGAACTATCTACACTTAGCATCCAGTGATTAATCAATTACAGTTGAGGCTTCCCTATCCCAGTACTGGTTCCTGCAGAGGTTTCTGCCCTGTACAATAATGAATGCTGTTGTTGCTGTTGTGTTTAGTCACTAAATTGCATCCCATTTTTCAGTGATCCCATGGACTGTAGCCTGCTGGAATTGAATCCACATCTCCTACATTGGCAGGTGGATTCTTTACCAATCAGCCACCAGCAAAGCCCCTATAATGAATGCAAAACATTCAATTAAAACTGTGTTGAGCATAGCTAAAGGAGGCCAAAATTGAAGTCTATACATGTATATGCTTATATTAGGAAATACTTAAAAGCTTATATTAGGAAATAAAAGCTGAAAATCAATAATCTCACTATTTAAATCAAAAAGTTAAAAATAGAAAACTAAGCTCACATAAAATGAAAAATTGGAGTCAGTAAAAAAAAAGTTAAATATAATACAAATACACAATATAGAAAATAAAAAATAAAGTTTGCTCCATGAAAACACTAATACAATTGAATAATACGTTTGAAGAAAATAAGAGAAAAACAAACATTTGTATCAGAAGCAAAAGTACTCTTTCTACGGATATTTTTATTAAAAAATGATAAATTATAATAAACAACTTTATGCCAGTATATTTTTAAAATAAAATCAACAATAAATTCATAAAAAATAAAATAAATATTAAATTCTGAAATTTGTATGTCTTTTATAAAAATTGATTTATATCACTAACATAGTTCCATGTAAGAAAAGAAATGATAGCCCAGACATCTTCAGTGCTAAATTCCAAAAATCAATTGAAGAAGAATGGTTAAAGATGAATATGCAACAACATTGACCATCAGAGCTTACAAAGAATGAGGAAGAAGAGAGAAGTCACATCTGATTGCTCACATGGTGGTGAGGCTGATGCTATGTGACTCATGGCTTGGGCTAAATATGATGCTCAGTATTTTGCACATTACCTCTTGCTTAATCCTCACAGCAAATAGTGAAGCATGTAGAATATTTCTATTTATAGATTTTTAAGGGATCTTGAGTTATTGACCCAAGACAAGTTATTAATAAACTGCAGAGTTGAAATTTAAATTCATTATTATTTTGTATGATTTCAAAGTTGTTTCATTTCTAAGATGCTATTCACCAATCAGAGTATGCTCCACAAGCATCTGCTGCTTGATATGGGCTATGAAAATCTGGAGGAAGAGGAATCATAAATACTATATCTATATCTATATATCTATATCTATCTATCTATCTATCTATCTATCTATCTATCTATATATATATATATATATCTGAAGGTACCAATGTTATGGTCTGGAGATACCATCTTATAAACTATACTTGACATAAAAGTGGTAGGTGCATACACCACCTGGAAGCTTTGGAATAAAAGGAATACCAAAAATAGCTTTCTCATTGGATCAAAACAAAGGGGCAGAGCTAATGAACGTATCAATTTGTTTTTCTAATAGCCTATAATCACAAAATATACTAAATCATCACTTGCTTCCAGTTTACTGAAGTCTCAAATTGTATTTTCTGAATTTACTTAAAAGATTCATTTTCTGTGAAACAGAAGGGTCATATATGAGCAACAAATAAGAAGCAAAAAAAAAAAAAAGGAAACACAAATGTTAAAACTTCTTTGAAATACTTTTTTTAATTTTTAAAAATTAGCATCTCTAGTCTAGCTAAATCTTGAATGACTTTGGTTTTCTTGTATACTGTAAAAATAAATCTGATTCAAAATAATCTGCTTTTTCATGCACATATTAAGGAGTGTAAAGAAAAGGCAATATGAGAGGTAGAGGTTTATAAGAGAATGTGAAAGTGAAAGTCTCTGTCGTATCTGACTCTTTGAGACCCCATGGACTGTACAGTACATGGAATCCTCCAGGCCAGAATACTGGAGTGGGTAGCCTTTTCTTTCTTCAGGAGATCTTCCTAACCCAGGGATAGAACCCAGGTCTCCCACAAGGCAGAAGTCACTGGCCTTACTTTTCCTTGAAGTGGTTTGTACAAATATGCCAACTCCCTTCTGGGTGATTAGAGTGTGGAAAGAGAAAAGTACTTCCCAGAAGAAAAGATTGATGCTTGGAAATTGGTCCTGTGATTCTAAACCACACCAATAAGTTTAAACAATGTAGACTCATATGCTGAATGAGACCTTCCCCCTGAATACTCCACTGCAGTACTTAAACTAAGAGAAAGAAACACAATTTAAGATTACCAATAAAGACCTAAATTTCAAAAGTAAGAACATTGTAAACATAAGTAAGGAAAAAAAGAAAGTGAAATCTGAATCTATATAATGCTCAAGGATAAGGAGGATAGTTAATTTATTTATTATTTAATTATATATATATACATATATATATATATATATATATATATATATATATATATATATGCATGCCCTATGGATACTAATATTTTCCAGAATTTCCTTTCATTTATTTTAAAATAGTCTACTTTCTGGCACACGAAATAGCCTGTTAAATAATTATGTATGCCTGTTTGCATGCTTAATTATCAAGACAGGTTTTTAAAGGGCTCATTTTTGGTTCATTCTCTGAGTAGAAAGCAATGCATGAAATTGCTTTTATTATAAAAAAGTAATGAAAAGTTATTTCAATTCCAATGAAAATAACCAGTATCTTTGAAAGGCATATATATTTTTGTAATTGAAAGAATACTGTCATATTTTTTTTCTGACAGTTTGAATTCCTTTGGTAAAGTTTTAATATTTGTAACATTTGAAAGAGAAAACTCTCCTTTGAAACTAAACCTGTATATGCCATATGATTCTAAGCAAAATTCCCAGGCAGAGATTGACAATTCAAATTGCCTTTCGTAACTTAGATCACTTGTAAAATATGAATAAAATCAGAAATAGATTTTGCAAAATGAAGAATACTTTCATTATAATGTTCTTCCCTATGGCACTTCAAAAAAGAAAACTGAACATCACTACATTTTATTTGAGACATTGCAAATAATAAATGACATGCAATAGCTAGTAGACTCTATTTTATATGAATATTATATGCATGAATTAATAATATATCATCTATATTCTATAATGAATTAAACAGAAGGAGATAACTCTCTATGGATAAAAGTCTATCCAAATGTGTGGTTTTGTATATCTCAGTAATTTGGTCAAATGGCCAAGTCTGTTTATGATTATGCTTGCCATAATTTCATTTATGTACTAAGCTTCCTCTATGATACTATTATTCTTCTGCATTTGCAAGATATAACTTTAAATGTTCTTTATTAGAAATAAGAGCCCCAAATATGTCACCTTCAATGTAAGTAAACTTCAAGAAAATCATTGACTTGATTGTGTGGATTTCTGTGCAAAGATCCAAAAGACAGCCAATAGAACTTTTTTTTTAATAAAATTTATTGGCAGTTAGATCGAGATGGTGGGGTACAAGGATGTGAAATTCACTTCCTCCCATGAACACATTAAAAATACATATATATGTGAGCAACAGGAAAAAGATGACAGAGCAGTAGGTGGACATGGAGTACACCTCTCTCTGTGGATGCATCAGGAATACACCCTCAGACACAAACGTGCTTGCAGAACACCAGCTGAGAGTGGACAGGAGTACTTAAGCACTGGAAAAGAATATATAGAGCCAAGTAAAGCTCTGTAGGATGAAAGAATTGAGGGAGAAACAGGAGTGTTAGTAGGACTGAACCTGCCCTTGGCAAGTGGAGGAACTGAAGCAGGGGTCCAATCCCCACATCAGGACAATTATGTGGTTCAGAGGAGAAACATTTAAGGCTGAGAGTGAAGCAGCTGATCTGTGGCAGCCTAAATGAAATGAGAATCAGACAGTCATTGCCACAGCCATACATGCCCTGGACAGGGACACAGGTCTCCTAGAAGGAGCAGCAGTCAGGAGTTGGAGCATAGGGATTGTGGAGCAATCCCAGGGCGAGGGCTGCTGTTGACTATGGAAGAAGTACTGAGGGGACATGAGGGAGGAGACCATGGTGGGGGATGCCTGTGGAGGAAAGCTAGGCAGCCATGGAAACAAGGCAACACTGTTGAGTCACACGTAGAGGGTGGAGCCATCACCAGAGCACCTCTCTCCCCAAACATGCCAGCTTTGGTAGCTGAACAGAAGAAAGGCTGGCCCATCAGGTGCCTAACATAGGAATAACAGAGTAGGACCTCACCTAGGGTGCCCCTTGAAGTGATTGATGTACCAAATTACAGAGTAGGATGCCAACCTGGGGTACTGAGGCAACAAGCAACAGAGAAGGACCCCTGGCAAAGGAGCCCACTAAGTGCCTTGAAAGGGTGGAGCTGCAGAGGTCTTCTGATTGCCAGCTATGGCTTGAAAAAAGACTCTGATAGGGCCATAACTCCTGTGGCTGAAGAAGTCTTAATCCCTGCACACTTGGCACCGTCAGGGTCCCTGAGACCCAAGCAGCTGCACTAACCTCACATTTAACACTCACTGTGGCAGAGTTGTCACAGAAAAAAAAAAAAAATCTTGCATCTATGTACAAGGGGTCAGTTTGATCATGTCCAACTCTTTGCAGCTCTGTGAAATGTGGCTTGCCAGGCTTCTCTGTCAGTGGGATTCTCCAGGCAAAAATACTGGAATGTGTTGGCCAATGGTGATTGTGATACGCTTCTCAATTCAGTTCAGTTCAGTCGCTCAGTCGTGTCCAACTCTTTGCGACCCCATGAATCACAGCACGCCAGGCCTCCCGGTCCATCACCAACTCCCGGAGTTCACTCAGACTCAAGTCCATCGAGTCCGTGATGCCATCCAGCCATCTCATCCTCCATCGTCCCCTTTTCCTCCTGCCCCCAATCCCTCCAAGCATCAGAGTCTTTTCCAATGAGTCAACACTTCGCATGAGGTGGCCAAAGTACTGGAGTTTCAGCTTTAGCATCATTCCTTCCAAAGAAATCCCAGGGCTTATCTCCTTCAGAATGGACAGGTTGGATCTCCTTGCAGTCCAAGGGACTCTCAAGAGTCCTCCAAGACACAGTTCAAAAGCATCAATTCTTCGGCGCTCAGCCTTCTTCACAGTCCAACTCTCACATCCATACATGACCACGGGAGAAACCATAGCCTTTACTAGACAGACCTTAGTCGGCAAAGTAATTCTCTGCTTTTGAATATGCTATCTAGATTGTTCATAACTTTCCTTCCAAAGAGTAAGCATCTTTTAATTTCATGGCTGCAGTCACCATCTGCAGTGATTTTGGAGCCCAAAAAATAAAGTCTAACACTGTTTGCACTGTTTCCCCATTTATTTCCCATGAAGTGATGGGACCAGATGCCATGATCTTTGTTTTCTGAATGTTGAGCTTTAAGCCAACTTTTTCGCTCTCCTCTTTCACTTTCATCAAGAGGCTTCTTAGTTTCTCTTCACTTTCTGCCATAAGGGTGGTGTTGTCTTCTAGAGCACTATATTTCCTGATGCCTTAGCCTCCAACTTCCCTGAGTACCTGGTGCTGCCAGAACTCATGTGACCCAAGGAGCTACCCTACATCTCACCTGGCCCTCATTGCGACAAACCCAAGTTCTCCATGGCAGCCTCAGCAGCAAACCCCAGTGGACGGCCCACTTTAGAGGTGGAAATAAAAGCACAATTGAAAGCCAGGGACAGTGTGTCTAAGGAAGACCCAAAACCTTCCCACCAGCTGTAGAAGCTGATAATTAAATTCACACAATCAACTAGGCAGACTGTGTGTCTATGGAATATATAAAAGGAGCTCCCACAAAAGAAAATGCACTATTCTGATAGCTGTGGACATTGGAGACAAGAACACACAGGAGTAAGACTAGGTTACAGTCTGAGCTGCTCCCACAGCAGGTCCAGAGTTCAGCACAGTGTTGGAGGCCATCCTAGGGAGGTGAGGCGGACTTTGACTCCCAGCAAGGGAAAGGATACTGATAGCAGATACTAAATAAAAATATTTATTATTCTTTTTCTTTTTTAATTTTCTTTTTATATTTTAATATAAATTTATTTATTTCAATTGGAGGTTAATTACTTTACAATATTGTATTGGTTTTGCCATGCATCAACATGAATCCACCACAGGTATAACCCGTGTTTCCCATCCTGAATCCCCCTCCCTTCTCCCTCCCCATACCATCCCTCTGGGTCATCTCAGTGCACCAGCCCCAAGCATCCAGTATCACTCATCAAACCTGGACTGGCGATTCATTTCATATATGATATTATGCATGTTTCAATGCCATTCTCCCAAATCATCCCACCATCTCCCTCTCCCACAGAGTCTAAAAGACTGTTCTATACATCTGTTTCTCTTTTGCTGTCTCACATACAGGGTTATCATTACCATATTTCTAAATTCCATATATATGTGTTAGTATACTGTATTGGTGTTTTTCTTTCTGGCTTACTTATATTTTGACTTTTTCGGTAGTTTCTTTTGGATTTTTCTCTTTTTTAAATTTGTTTATTTTAATTGGAAGCTAATTACTTTACAATATTGTATTGGTTTTGCCATACATTAACATGAATCTTCCACGGGTATACACGAGCTCCCCATCCTGAACCCCCTCCCACCTCCCTCCCCATACCATCCCTCTGGGTCATCCTAGTGCACCAGCCCCAAGCATCCTGTATCCTGCATTGAACCTAAACTGGCAATTCGTTTCTTATATGATATTATACATATTTCAATGCCATTCTCCCAAATCATCCCACCGTCTCCCTCTCACTACCAAAATCTTAATTAGATTTCATAATGCTAATAAAATCAACAACTAGAATGGGGTGGGAGGGATGAAAGAAAAAAAAACAGAAAAGAAAAAAATCCATCTGTATGCGAGACAGCAAAAGAGACACAGATGGATTTTCTTCTTTTTTCTTTTTTTCTCTTTCATCTCCCCCACCCTATTCTAGTTGTTGATTTTACTAGCACTGGGCTGTCATCTCTGGGGTCACACAGAGTCAGACACGACTGAAGAAACTTAGCAGCAGCAGCAGCAGCATGAAATCTAATTAAGGTTTTATTTTTTTTTTTCTATCACAGTTTTTATTGCTGTTATAAACCTCTGCCTGTATATTGGCTTTTTGCAGTTCTATAGAGTTTCCTTTCCTTTTTTTTTTCAATTTTTCCTTTTTTTTCTCTTTTTTTAATTTTTAATTCTTTAACCTATTAGTTTTTTTCTACATTTATTACTTTGCTTTTCCTACTATTATTTTCCCCTTGCAGTTAATCTTTAATATATATAAATCTTCTTTATCTACCTCTATTGAACTTTGCATTTCTATTCTTTCTTTCTTTTCAACCTTTTTCTCAGCATATTTGTTAGTTTTGGTTTCATTGCTTTATTCCCCAATTGGCACCTTGCTTTAGCTTTGTTTTCCAGTTTGTGCTTTGGTTAGTTTTGTTCTTAACTTCTGGTTTCCTTTGTTCACTGGGTCAATATATTATACTTTATTTTTGTTAGACTGTTTTGATTTTGCTTGTGAGTGTATATATATGTGTGTATATATCCCATTATTTTAATTATTATTTGCCTGATTTTGTAATTGCTACTTGACTAGGGTTCATCTTTGGTTACTTACTTCTAGGTATTTGTTTTAATCTTATTTAATGCCATAGCAAGCCACCTGTGGAATCTCTGTTATTGACCAGAGATCAAGCCCTGAGACTTTGGAGTGAGAGCACTGACTCCAAGACCCTAGACTACCAGAGAACTTCTAGCCCTAGGGAGTATCAAATAGTGAGAATTCCCACAAAGGAAACCGTTTGAAAAAGAGACCCAGCATCATCCAACTACCAGTAGCACCCTGTGCAGGATGCCTCATCCAAACAACAAACAAGGCAAAAATACAAACCTATCATCAGCATACAGAATTAGCACCTCACTCAACCCTGCACATCAGAAGGAAAAAGAAAAGAAAAGAAAAAAACAGCACATATCTTACTCTATACAAAGATTACATAAACCACTGAACCAACCTTAGGAGGGCAGAAACCTAAAGGAAGAAAGACTTCAACCTTGAAGCTTAGGAAAAGGATATCTCAAACAAAATAAACTTTTAAAAATAATGAAAAGGCAGAGAAACACTGCCCAAATGAAGGAACAAACTAGAAATACAGAAGTCCAGATAAATGAAGAAGAAATAGGCAAAGTGCCTGAATAAATTTCAGAAAAAATAATAGTAAAAATGACCAAAACCCTTTAAAATAGAATGGAGAAAATGCAAGAATCAATTAACAAAGACCTAGAAGAATTAAAGAAAAAACATACAGAGACAAACAACACAATTACTGAAATTAATTGAGGAAATCAATAGCAGAATATCTGAAGCAGAAGAATGGATCAGTGAGCTGGAAGATAAAATAGTGGAAATAACTGCTGAAGAGCAGAATAAAGTAAAAAGAATGAAAAGATCTAAGAACAGTCTCAGAGACCACTGGGACAATATTAAATGCAACAACATTCAAATTATAGGGGTTCCAGAAGAAGAGGAAAAGAAAGAGTATGAGACAATTTTTGAAGAGATCATAGTTGAAATTTTCCCCAACATGGAAAAGAAAATAGTCAATCAAGTCCAAGAGGTGCAAACAGTCTCATACAGGATAAATGCAAGGAGAAACATGCCAAGACCCATACTAATCGATCTTACAAAGATTAAACACAAAGAAAGAACATTAAAAACCTCAAGGGGCCACTATGGAGAACAGTGTGGAGATTCCTTAAGAAATTGCAAATAGAACTACCTTATGACCCAGCAATCCCACTGCTGGGCATACACACCGAGGAAACCAGAATTGAAAGAGACACATGTACCCCAATGTTCATCGCAGCACTGTTTATAATAGCCAGGACATGGAAACAACCTAGATGTCCATCAGCAGATGAATGGATAAGAAAGCTGTGGTACATATACACAATGGAGTATTACTCAGCCGTTAAAAAGAATTCATTTGAATCAGTTCTGATGAGATGGATGAAACTGGAGCCAATTATACAGAGTGAAGTAAGCCAGAAAGAAAAACACCAATACAGTATACTAACACATATATATGGAATTTAGGAAGATGGCAATGACGACCCTGTATGCAAGACAGGAAAAAAGACACAGATGTGTATAACAGACTTTTGGACTCAGAGTGAGAGGGAGAGGGTGGGATGATTTGGGAGAATGGCATTCTAACATGTATACTATCATGTAAGAATTGAATCGCCAGTCTATGTCTGACGCAGGATACAGCATGCTTGAGGCTGGTGCAGGGGGATGACCCAGAGAGATGTTATGGGGAGGGAGGTGGGAGGGGGGTTCATGTTTGGGAACGCATGTAAGAATTAAAGATTTTAAAATTTAAAAAATAAAAAACTAATAAATAAATAAATAAATAAATAAATAAAAATAAAAAATAAAAACCTCAAGGGAAAAGCAACAAGTAACACACACTGGAAACACCATATGTTTAACAGCTGATCTTTCAGCAGAAACTCTGTAGGCCAGAAGGGGATAGCATAACATATTTAAAGTACTGAAAGGGAAAAATCTACAAGCAACATTTCTCTACCCAGCAAGGATCTCACTCAAAATTGATGGAGAAATCAAAAGCTTTTCAGACAAGCAAAAGTTAAAAGAATTCAGTACCACCAAACAAGCATTACAACGAATGTTAAAGGGACTTATATAGTCAGGAAATATAAGAGAAGGAAAAAATCCACAAAAACAAACCCAAACAATTAAGAAAATAGCAATAAGAACATATATATCAATAATTACTTTAAATGTAAATGGATTAAATGTTCCAACCAAAAGACACAGACAGATTGAATGGATCATAAAGCAAAACCCATATATATGCTGTCTACAAGAAACCCACTTCAGACCTAAAGACACATATAGACTGAAAGTGAGAGGATGGAAAAATATATTCCATGTGAATGTGAAGTAAAAGAAAGCTGGAGCAGCAATCCACATATCAGACAATGTAGACCTCAAAATAAAGAATATTACAAGAGATAAGGAAGGACACTACATAATGATCAAGTGATAAATCCAAGAGGAAGACATGGCAATTGTAAATATCTATGAACCCAACATAGGAGCACCTCAATACACAAGACAAATACTAACAGACATAAAAGGAGAAATTGACAATAACACAGTAATAGTAGGAGACTTTAACACCCCACTCACACCAATGGACAGATCATCCAAACAGAAAATTAATAAGGGAACACAAGTCTCAAATGGTACGTTTGATGAGATGGATCACATTGATATCTTCAGGGAATTCCATCCAGAAGCAGAAGAATAAATCTTCTTATCAAGTGAACATGGAATATTCTCCAGGGTAGACCACATCTTGAGTCACAAAACAAATCTCAGTAAATTTAAGAAAACTGAAATCAAGTCAAGCACATTTTCTTTTTTTTTTTCTTTACTTTACAATATTTTATTGATTTTGCCATACATCAACATGAATCCGCCACGGGTGTACACTGACCACAATACTATATGACTAGATATTAATCACAAGAGAAAAACTGTAAAAAAAATTGTAGATTAAGCAATATGTCTCTAAATAAGAAATGGGTTACTGAAGAAATCAAATGGGAAATCAAAAAAGCCTATAAATAAATGACATGAAAATATGACAACTCAAAACCTGTGGGATGCAGCAAAAGCAGTTATAAGATGGAAATTTATAGCAATACAATCCTATCTCAAGAAACAAGAAAAGCATTTGATAGACAACCTAACTTTACACCTAAAACAACTCGAAAAGAAGAACAAAGAAAAACTCCAAAAATAGCAGAAGGAAAGAAATCATAATAGTCAGAGCAGAAATAAAGGAAAAATAAATGAAAGGCAGCAAAAGAGACACAGATGTATAGAAAAGTCTTTTGGACTCTGTGGGAGAGGGAAAGGGTTGAATGATTTGGGAGAATGGCATTGAAACATATATGATATCATATATGAAATGAATTGCCAGTTCAGGTTCAATGCATGATACTGGATGCTTGGGGCTGGTGCACTGAGACGACCCAGAGGGATGGTACAGGGAGGGAGGAGGGAGGGGGGTTCAGGATGGGGAACACGTATATATCTGTGGCAGATTCATGTTGATGTATGGCAAAACCAATACAATATTGTAAAGTAATTAACCTCCAATTAAAAAAATAAATTTATATTTTTAAAAAGAAATGAAAGAAACAGTAGGAAAGATGAATAAAATTAAAAGCTGGTTCCTTGAGAAGATAAACAAAATTGACAAACTTTTAGTCAGACTCAAGAAAAAAAGAGAGAAGACTTAAGTCAACAAAATTAGAAATGAAAAGGAGAGGTTACAATGGGCAATGCAGAAATACGAAGCATTATAAGAGACTATTAGGAAAAACTATATGGCAATAAACTGGATAACCTGGAAGAAATGGACAGATTCTTAGAAAAGATCAATCTTCCAAGACTTACCAGGAAAAATAAAAATTATGGCCAATCCAATTACAAGCACTGAAATTGAAACTGTGATCCAAAATCTCCCAAAAAACAAAAGCCTAGGACCAGATGACTCAAGAAGTTAATTCTATCATTTAGAGAAGAGCTAGGCATTGTTTTTTCATGTGTGTCCATCTTATACGCTAATACAAACAGACAATAATAACAATAATAAAAATATATCTACCCCAAAATACAGCAGTTACTCTTCCAATGTAATACTATCATTAAGCCTTTTTCCCCTTGGTCTTGCCAACCACTTTTAAACCAATAAAGAATTCTGATTTGAAACTCCATGATAGGCAAAAAGATACAACTATTAAGAGAAATGGCTTGTTCTACCACTTTCTAGTCTTGTGCTTGTAGTAGGTTACTTAAGCTGACCTAAAATATATTTATTTCATATTGTTGTTTGGAGGATTAAGCAAGGCAATGTACACAAACCTGTTAGCATAGAGTTATCAAATAGAAACAGGGAATTCACACTGCTGTGCTATCTGTATTATTGCCTTCTGGCACCTCAGTAAAGAGATAGAGGCAATTTGCACAACTTCAAAGATGTTTTAGAAGAAGGTCTTAGCAGTAGATTAGAGAAGCAGTCAAGGGTAAGTCTCCAAAGTCCAGAATCAGGGGCTCCAGGCCCTTTAAGTTAAGAAGAGCTTAAGGAGATATGATGCGTAAATGTAATGTCAATCCTGGAAATGAAAAAGGGCATTAGGCAAAACTGAAGTGACTTTGAACCCAGTATGGGCTTTAGTTGATAATAATGTATTAATATTTATTCATTAATCATAAAACAATATGCAATAGAAAACATAAGATATTAATAATAGGGACTGATGCTTTTAATAATAGAATTGATGCTTTTGAACTGTGGTGTTGGAGAAGAGTATTGAGAGTCGCTTGGATTCCAAGGAGATCCAACCAGTCCATCCTAAAGGAAAACAGTCTTGAATATTCACTGAAATGACTGATGCTGAAGCTGAAATTCCAATACTTTGGCTACCTGATGTGAAGAACTGACTCATTTGAAAAGACCCTGCTCATATACTAACACATATATTTGGAATCTAGAAAGATGGTGCCAAAGAATTTATTTTCAGGTCAGAAATGGAGAAACAGACATAGAGAACAGACTTATGGACTTGGAAGAGGGGAGGAGGGGGTGAGATATATGGAGAGAGCAACATGGAAACTTACATGACCATATGTAAATTAGGTGGCCAAGGGGAATTTTCTGTATGTCTCAGAAAACTCAAACAGGGACTATGTATCAACCTAGAGGGGTGGGATAGGGAGGGAAGCAGGAGGGAGGTTCAAGAACGAGGGCACACATGTATACCTATGGCTGATTCATGCTGTGGTTTGACAGAAAACAACAAAATCCTACAAAGTAATTTCCTTCAACTAAAAAAAAAATAAAGTTTAAAAAGAAAAAAATATTGCATATACACGTGGAACAGTTCTCACTGAAAACTGAATGGAAACTGGTAGAAAGACTGTAAGAAAGATGAACATGTAAGAATGAATGACAATCGGATTGGGACCTGAGACTCTCAGAAGGAACTCAAAGGGAAAGAGAGAAACCCGCCTGGAATGAGCATCATAAGTCACAGACTGGGAGGCCCAATCCCCATGTCCTACATCCACCATCCCCCACCGCCATGGGAGATGATGTCCTTTGGCTATCTGGAGGAGCACTGAAACTAACAGGAGGGCTATGGCAAGCCAGCCCTCCACTTATGAGGAGCACATTCTTTTGGGATTGCACCTAAGGAAAGGTGAAGGATTCAGTTTGGAGACTGCTCTAATGGCTTTCAGTTTCCCCACACCTGCCTTGATATGCACCACAACCTGAGCAGAGCAAACACTTCATCCCTATTTACTGCACTTTGCAGTGTGGCATGGGATCTAGGAATGCCGTGATCAGGGAGAAAACTTGGCCCTGGAACACTAAGGCAACCTAGTTCTGGGGTGGATCATGGGTAGGTTGGTGACCATTGTTGGCACCTGCTCAAAAGTCCCTCAGAAAGAGCCCAGAATTCTGACAGTGGCTGCTTTATTAGAGATCACACCTTGATATACAAAAGTGCCCACATGGGCTCCCTTGCACGATAGTGAGGCTCCATAGAGGGGGTGGGGGGACAGTGGAGGCTGGGGGCAGTGATCAGCTGTGAAAGACAAAGGGGACTTTCACCTGAGTTTGCATCTGTTCAGATCAAGACAAGCAATTGTAGGCACTTGTACAAGCAGTGCATTGAAGACACCTTGGATCTCTGCTACTAAAAACAAACTAACAAACACGCATAGGTATTCCTTATTTCGGCACTATCCCCTGCTGAGACAAGAATTTCTATGTTGGAAGTACACACTTGAAAGGAACAGAGCCCAACTCAGGGCCTGTTCTCAGAACTTCTGATCCAGTAACTTGAAATCAGACCCTACCCCATGAGGGTGATGACAGAAACTGAACAGAAAGGAAGTCATGCCTTACACCCAGCCCTCGCTTTAGCATCTCCATCTCCAGCCCCAAATATTACCAAAGTGATAGCTGTCATAACAACAAGGGGACATCTATGACTTCACATCAAACCCAGTTTGAGAGTGATCAAATACACCGGGCCATGCATAGTCTGTATACAGATGCTCCCACATGAGAACATTACTTCAAGATTACAATAGGTAACTGTTTCATCTAAATTAATAGAAGGAGAGAAATTTAAGCAAAATGAAAGTGTAGAGAAACTGGTCTCATTGAAATAGCCAGAGAAAACCTCTGAAAAAATAATGAAATAGAAAGAAGCAATTTACCTTATAAAGAACTCAAAACATTGGTAATAAGAATGTTAACTGAACTAGGTGAAAGAAGAGATGAACATAGTAAAAATTTAACAAAGATTTGAAAATAAGAAAAAGATGCAAATCTAAAAAGTAAGCCACTCAATAACTGAAATAAAAAACAGACACTACCAGGAATGAATGAGTAACTTACTAAGTGATACAGAAGAACACATAAGTGATCTGGAAGATAGACTAATGGAAATCACCAAATCAGAACAGCTAAAAGAAAACAATTTTTAGTTTGTGGTAGTCTTTTACAACTGCTATGGGAGACTAATACACCATCTTAGGACTTTCATGATTCATTTCGCAACTTATCTGATGAAAACTCTTGCCTCTCTCTTGCTTCTGAGCTTTCTGAAACTCTTCAGGGACAACTTCCCTGATCATTGGAGTTAAGGTAGCCCACCCCACCTAGACATTCTTTATCACATCACCTGTTTTATTTCCTTCATCATTGTTTGAAAATGATTTATGCTTATTTTTTCTTTAACTTGCTTATTATCTTATTCTAGCACATAAAATAATATCTGGCATGTAATAGATGCTTACTAAATATCTGTCAAAGGAAGGAAGAAAAGAAGGAAAGATTATTACTAATTTCTTGATGATAAAATGTCATTTAATAAACATCTGGACTATTAAAATATGAAAAAAGTTTATGAGATTTATGAGATAAAATTGAGCTTACATATATTTGTATTATTGGAATTCTTGAGAAAGAAAGAGAAGAGAGAAAGAAAGGGATCAAAAATGCGTATGAGGAAATTATGGCAGAAAATTTCCCAAACCTGAAAGAAGAAACAGATATTCAGGTACAGAAAGCATGGTGGGGTGGGGGGGTTCCAATCAAGATGAAAAGATAAAGAATGACTGGCACAAAGACGTATCATAATTAAAATAGTAACAGCTAAAGATAAAGGAAGAATTCTAAAGGCAGAAAGATCAAAACAAAGAATAATCTTTATAAGGTAGTCCCCATAATGCTATGAGCTGATTTCTCTGCAGAAAACTTGCAGACCATAAGGGAGTGACATGATATATTCAAAGTGCTAAAAGGGGGTAAACCTGAAACTTAAGATACTACCCAGAAAAATTCTCATTTAGTATCAAAGGAAAGATAAAAACCTTTCAGACAACCAAGAACTAAAACAGTTCATTAATACTAAATTTACAGTAAAGAAATGTTAAGAGGTCTGCTCTAAATAGAAAAGAATATATAGGAAAGGGGAAAAGCCCACTAGGAAAGGCTATATATATATATATATATGCATGTATAATAGGGACTGGAATTCAATCTGTGATTGAGCCATAAAAAGATTAAAGGCAAAAAATGATTGTAACAGCATCTATAACTATAATAAACAATTAAAGGGTAGCATTAAGATGTAAAACATGACAATAGAAACAAAAATGAGGGAAAAGGGAGCAAAAATGAAGTTGTTTTAGAATGTGTTTGAACTTAAATGACTGTTTAAAACAAGTAGATATAAATTGTTATAAGCCCACGTATATGAGGGCTTCCCAGGTGGCATTAAAGGTAAAGAACATGCCTGTCAATGCAGGAGACATGAGATGTGGGTTCAACCCCTGAGTCAGGAAGATCCCCTGCAGGAGGGCGTGGCAACCCACTCCAGTATTCTTGCCTGGAAAATACCATGGACAGAGAACCCTGGATGGCTGAAGTCCATAGGGTTGCACAGAGTCAGACATAACTGAAGCAATTTAGCATGCATGCACACCAGTATATAAACACCATATGAACCACAAATCATCTATATACAATATATAGAGAGAAACTAAAACGAAATGAACATAAGTATTTTACTAAAGAAAATCTTCAATTGACAAGGAAAGAAATAGAGAATTTATAAAACAATCAGAAAACAAGCAATAAAATGGTGATAGCCATAAACCTATCAAAAACAATTTTAAATGCCAATGGACTAACTATTCCAATCAAAACACATAAGGTGACTGGCTGGAATAACAACTACATGCAAAAGAAAGAGATTAGAACATTACCTCACACCATATATAAAAATAGACTGAAAATCAAAGACCTAACTATGAGACCTGAAACCGTAGAATTCCAAGAAGAAAAAATAAATAAATAGAATATTCTTTAACATATATCATAACAATATTTTCAGATGTTTCCTAAGGCAAAATAAATAAAAGTAAAAATAAACAATGGAACCTAGTTAAATATAAAAATTTTGGCACAGCAAACAATACAATGAAAAGACAATCTACTGATTGGTAGAAAATATTTGCAAATGATATCACGGATGATAATAAGATGATAATATTCAAAATTTATAAACAGCTCACAAAATTCTACATATTAAAAAAAGCAATAAATTTGTTTAAAAAATGAGCAGAAGACCTGAATAGTCCTTTTTTCAAAGAAGACAAAAAGATGGCAAACAGACATATGAAAAGATTGTCAACCCCATTATTTACTAGAGGTGTGCAAATCAAAACCACAATGAGATAACATCTCACATCAGTCAGAATGGCTGTCATCAAGAAGTCTAATAACTATAATTAATATAACTGTAACTATAGCTAATGTACACAAACATGTGGAGAAAAGGGAGCATTTGTGCACTCTCAGTTGGAACGTACATTGATCTTGTCACTGTGGAAAACAGTATGAGTTTTCCTCAAAGAACTAAAAACAGAACTATTATATGATATATTCATTCCTGGGTACAAAAAAAAGTAAAACATTAATTAGGAAAGATACATAGCTCCCAATGTTCATAGCAGCACTATTTACAATAGCCAAGATGGAAGCAAATGTCTATCAACAGATGAATGGATAAAGAAGATATGGCTCATACCTACAACAGAATGTTAGTCATAAAGAATGAATAAAATTCCACCATTTGCAGCAATGTGGATGGACCTAGAGAATATTATTCTTAGAGAAATAAGTCAGACAGAGAAAGGCAGAATAGTCTATGTCATTACTTTATGTGGAATCTAAAAAATAAAACATACCAATGTGTATAGCAAAACAGAGAGATTCACCTATGTAGAAAACAGAGTAGTGTTTACCAGTGAGGAGAGGGAAGGTGCCAGTAGCAAGGCAGAAATATGGGACTTAGTTATACAAGCCACTAAGTATAAAAGAGAAGAGAAATAATGTCATACTGTACAGCACAGTGAACTTAGCCATTAATTTGTAACAAATTTTGATAGAGTATAACTTATAAAAATATTGAATCATTATACTTTAAGTCAACTACTTCTATACAAATATAAAGGTATACATTTTATTTTTAATATAAATTTATTTATTTTAATTGGAGATTAATTACTTAACAATATTGTATTGGTTTTGCTATACATCAACATGAATCTGCCACAGGTATACACGTGTTCCCCATCCTGAACCCCACTCCCTCCTCCCTCCCTATACTATCCCTCTGGGTTGTCTCAGTGCACCAGGCCCAAGCTTCCAGTATCATCCATTGAACCTGGACTGGCGATTCATTTCATATATGATATGATGCATGTTTCAATGCCATTCTCCCAAATCATCCACCGTCTCCCTCTCCCAGAGTCCAAAAGACTGTTCTATACATCTGTGTCTCTTTTGCTGTCTCACATACAGGGTTATTGTTACCATCTTTCTAAATTCCATTTAATTCATAGAGAAAATTACAAATATACAACATAAAGTTTCCATTTATTCTGTACCCTGGTGCCCCTATTATTCAGTTCAGTTCAGTCACCAGGTCGTGTCCAACTCTTTGTGACCCCATGAATCACCGCACGCCAGGCTTCCCTGTCCATCACCAACTCCTGAAACTTACTCAAACTCATGTCTGTTGAGTCAGTGAATCCATCCAACCATCTCATCCTCTGTCCTCCCCTTCTCCTCCTGCATTCAGTCTTTCCCAGCATTAGGGTCTTTCCCAATGAGCCAGTTCTTTGCATCAGGTGGCCAAAGTATTGGAATCTCAGCTTCAATGTCAGTCCTTCTAATGAATATTCAGAACTGATTTCCTTTAGGATTGACTGGTTTGATCTCCTTGCAGTCCAAGGGACTCTCAAGAGTCTTCTCCAACACTGCAGTTTAAAAGCATCAATCCTATTATTAAAAGCATCAGTCACTATTATTAATATCTTACATTTGTATTACATATTGTTTTATGGTTATGAGTAAATATTGATACATTATTGTTAACTAAAGCCCACACTGGGTTCCAAGTCTCTTCGATTTTGCCTAATGCCCCTTTTCAATTCCAGAATTCATATTACATTTACTCACCATATCTCCCTAAGCTCTTCTTAATTTAAAGGGCCTGGAGTCCATTATTCCGTACCCTGGAGACATACCCTCGACTTCTTCTCATATATACTGCTAAAACCTTGTTCTAAAACATCTTTGAAGTTGCCCAAAGTTGCATCTCTTTACTGAGGTGCCAGAAGGCAATAATATGGATAGCACAAACGTTTGAATTCCCTAAGTTTCTATTTGATAATTAAATGTTAGCAAGTTTGTGTACATTGTCTGACTTAATCCTCCCAACAACAATATGAGATAAATATATTTTAGGTCAGCTTAAGTAACCTACTACAAGCACAAGACTAGGAAGTGGCAGAGAATTCCATTTCTCTTAACAGTTTTATCTTTTTACCTGTCATGGAGATTAAAATCAGAATTCCTTATTGGTTTTCAGGTGGTTGGCAAGATTGATTAGGGGAGAAAAAAGGCTTAATGATAGTATTACATTGGAAGATTAACAGCTACATTGGAAGATAAACAGTATATTTTGAGGAGATTATTATCATTGTTGTTGTTATTATTGTCTTTATTTGTATTAGCATATAAGACTAATACACATGAAAACATGATAATATTTCTGAGTAACCTCATTTCAAATAACCAAATTTCTCTTTTCTCCTTTAGTGATGGTCAGTTCTATGGTATACATGTTTTATATCACAAAGTGTTTGATTCAAGTTTTGATTCTGCTTCTTGGTAATTCTCGGATCTTGGATAACTATTTAAATTTCCTCAGCCTCAATTCCTCAAGTGAAAAACAAGGAAAATTGTATCATTGTCAAAGATTTATGGAAAGAGCTAAATGAGATAATTCTAATGTTCTTCTTGCCTTAACTGTCATCAAAGCACCTATTCAATAACCTCAAAGATGGGCTCAAAAATTTCAGATTAATATGAGCTGAACTCTTTCATTTTGGTTACTGTTCATTTTCCTGCCATCTGCAATAATAGGGGTTCTAAATACAACTTTCTTTTCTGCCTGTTGACAAATTACTACATAACACATAAATAAATAATTTCCTGTTTGTCTGAATAATATTCTTTCCTGGGGACTAACCTAACTTTCAATTCTCGGTTTTACAGGTCTAGGTTTTGTCTTAGCTTATCTTGGTTTCTTCCTCATAATTTATAAGTATCAGATTGGTATACCTTCTTCTAAGTCAACACATAAAGTATTCTTTTCACAACAGTGACAAGTGAGATTTAATATACTTTATATGTAGTAATTAATTAAAATTCAAAAATTCTATTTGACAAATCAGAGATCTGACAGTATAAACAATTGATAAGCATAAATGGAAGACTTCTTTCTGTTCCAATTTCAAATTTATGTTCTTTCCACTACAGCATGATGCTGTTGGCATTCTTATGTATTTAATACTATGACTCTTATTATATAATTGAATGTAGCTATCCCTAGAATAAAATACAGATATTATAAAACGAAAATGAATGTTCCCTTTAGAGACATTACCTGATACTAGTACTAATCTCTACACTGATTGATTTAGTAATAATGGGCTAGCTATTTGACCTTTCTTATCACAATGCTTGTTTTCTCTCTTACCTTAACCTTTAATCTCTGATTCTTTAAATAGAATTTGGAAAAGATTTTCTTATAAGTCAGATAATAGCTATTGTAGAATTTGGGGAACAAGTGATCCATATGTGGACCACTGGACTCTGCCATTGAAACAAAAAAGCCGCGATAGACAATATGTAAACAAATAGGTGAGGTTTTGTTCTGATAAAATTCTTTTTTTCAGTAATGGATTATTGGCCATATTTGGCCCATGAAATACAGTATCCCTGAGTTGGGCTAAATGAATTTTAATGTTTCATCTTTTGCTATATTCTCCAAAAGAATCATAAAAAAAATTGACATGAGTTTAAATAAAGTGATCTGACATATTACAGCAGATAATGCTTACACAGACCATGTCAATTCTGTCTCAAGTGTGGCTCCACGGAAGAGTGGTTACACATAATGTCTCTGGAGCCGGAATGGACTGGGTTTAAATACTAGATTCCCCATTTAATTTATTTTACTTCTTTCTACAATTTTCTCAACATCAGTAGGGAATTGTGACAATTTAAAACAAATCTATAAATTCTTTGACACTCCCTCTACTGAGAAGTATAGTCTATATTTATTCTTGACTTTTTTTTTTTTTTGCCAGTGTCATGACTTTATTTTTTCATTTCTTTTTTTTTTTATTTGACTTTATTTTACTTTACAATACTGTATTGGTTTTGCCATTGTATGAATCCGCCATGGGTGTACATGAGTTCTCAATCCTGAAACCCCCTCCCACCTCCCTCCCCACAATGCAGCAAATATGATGCTTTGTCTGCCAAAGCTGAATCAGAAAAAGCTGTTGAGTTACTTGATTATCTCTGTTTGCTCTGGTGAAAATCAGAACGCATGTACAAAATACAAGTGCCCAGTGATTCACATGTATTTGTTTCAGTCAACAATTCCAGCTGATCCCCCAGCCAATAACCAGCAACAATTTTCAGCTGTATAAAAGAGCCACATTAAAAATACAGTCAGTTCAGGTATCTAATAAGAAACACTGCAAGGAAGAAGGATCCTGGTGAGCCCTTGGTGTTTCTTAGTTGCTAAGTCATGGCTATCTCTTATGTGACCCCATGACTTGTAGCCTGCAAGCCTCCTCTGTCCATGAGATTTCCCAGACAAGAATACTGGAGTGGGTTGACTCCAGTAGGTCCTTTTCCAGGGGACTTTCCCAACTCAGGGATTGAACCAGTGTCTCCTGCATTGGCAGGTGGATTCTTTACCACTGAGCCAGCAAGGAAGTGAAGTGAAGTGAAATCGCTCAGTCATGTATGACTCTTTGCAAGCCAGTGGACTGTAGCCTACCAGGCTTCTCTGTCCATGAGATTCTCCAGGCAAGAATACTGGAGTGGGTTACCATTTCCTCCTCCAGAGGATCTTCCTGACCCAGGGATCGAACCCAGGTCTCCCACACTGAAAGAAGACTCTTTAATCTCTGAGCCACCAGGGAAGCCACCGGGGACACCCTTAACAAATTCCTAATGCACAAAAAGTGAACAAAATAAAATAATTGTTGTTTTGCATTGTTTTGGAGAAATATTCTATGCTACAGCAGAAAACAGATATCATGAAAATTATACTTCCTCCATATCTTGACTACTGCAAATAATGCCACTATGATCATTGGAGTGGATATATCTTCTTGAATTAGCTTTTTTTGTTTTCTTCAGATATAAGTCAGATATATACAACCAGGAATTTCTGGTTCCTGTGGTAGTTTAATTTTTAATTTTTTGAGTAATCCTCATTGTTTTACAGATACATAAGAAAAACCAGTGGCTAACAGTGGGAAGAGGAATGGGAAAAGAGGCAAGATAGGTGAAAGGGATTAAGAGGTACAAATAACTAAACAGCAAGTAAGACATGAGAATGCAATGTACCACAGGAAATAGAACCAACATTTTATAATAACTTTATATGGAGTATAATCTATAAAATTACTGAATCACTATGTTGTGAGCCTGAAAATAATATAATACTTTTTCAACTACTCAATTAAAATTTTATCAAGTAATACTTCCTCTTATGCTTGTTATAAAAATTAAATGAACTTATATGTGTAAAAGCACTTGGAACAATGTTTGAGTGAGTATTGCACAGAATAAGTACAAGTGGAAAAAATGCTAGCTATTATTAATAACATGGTCAATTTCAGCTTTCCTAACAGAATGGGAAGCAGTAAATCTTAAGAATGAAATTTGAGATAAATAAAAACACTAAACTAATTAATAAAAGTATTACCATGAGGTAGTGACTTATCCATCAGTCACAGTGCAGCAGGCCCTTGATACTTTCAGGGATATACAAAATGTTTTAATTTCCACTTGCTTTTTTTTAAGGAAGAAAAATATATCTAATAGTGAATGTCTGATAGTACATACAGTCTGGTTATACCCCTTCTTATACAAGATACTCATCAGTTCAGTTCAGTGACTCAGTCATGTCCGACTCTTTGTAAACTCATGGACTGCAGCACACCAGGATCCCTGTCCATCACCAAAACCCAGAGTTTGCTCAAACTCATGTCCATCGAGTCAGTGATGTCATTCAACAACCTCATCCTCTGTCATTATCTTCTCTTCCTGCCTTCAATCTTTCCCAGAATCAAGGTCTTTTCCAATGAGTCAGTTCATCGCATCAGGTGGCCTAAGTATTGGAGCTTCAGCTTCAGCATCAGTCTTTCAAATGAATATTCAGGACTGATTTCCTTTAGGATGGACTGTCCAAGGGACTCTAAGAGTCTTCTCCAACACTGCAGTTTAAAAGCATCAATTCTTTGGTCCAAGCTTTCTTTATGGTCCAACTCTCACAACCATATGTGACTACTATAAAAAGCATAGCTTTGACTAGTTGAACTTTGTTGGCAAAATAATTTCTCTGCTTTTTAATATGTTGTCTATGTTGGTCATAGCCTTTCTTCCAAGGAGCAAGCATCTTTTAATTTCATGGCTGCAGTGATTTTGGAGCCCAAGAAAAGAAAGTCTGTCACTGTTTCTATTATTTCCACATTTATTGGCCATGAAGTGATGGGACCAGATGCCATGATCTTAGTTTTCTAAATGCTGAGTTTTAAGCCAACTTTTTCACTCTCCTCTTTCACTTTCATCAAGAGGCTCTTGATTTCCTCTTTGCTTTCTGCCATAAAGATGGTGTCTTCTGCATATCTGAGGTAACTTATATTTCTCTTGACAATCTTGATTCCAGCTTATGCTTTATCCAGCACAGCATTTTGCAAAATGTACTCTGTATATAAGTTAAATAAGCAGGGTGACAATATACAGGCTTGATGTACTCCTCTCCCAGTTTGGAACCAGTCCAAATTGGGAAATGTACTCATAGCATATTTAAATATCAATGTACTCATAGTGTATTTAAAATATTTTTCCTATAGAGGAAAGAGATAACAAAGCCAATAATTCATAAAAGTCATATATGTTTCCAAATAAACATATATCAATCTAGATTTATATTCTCCTTTTAGAGTTTCTAACTGATGTTACTCTAAAATTCTTGGCTTTAAAGTTGCAATTAAAAGAAAAAAGCTCATCTGCTTATTTAAGTCATTATTCTGCTCCCCATTAAGCTAATATTTTGTGACAGCAATTTATATATGCAAGATAAACTGAAATTCCTATTATTTGAAAGTCAAGTGCTGGTGACATCAGAAAATATAAAAATGGAACTTGAGAAGCATTTAAGGTATATGATTGCCAAAGAGATGCCAGAATTCTTGGAATCTCATCCAAAATCTTCTCAACTTTTTGCTTAGTTTCAGCTCCACTAAAAATAGTTTCATCTCTAAGATTTCAAAGTAGAATGATCTCTAAGAACTGTTAGAATTTTATATATTTCATTGGCTCAGATTCATTTGGATATGTGGTGTTTTCGGATTTTGAACATATTTTTGAATCTCTCCTGTGGAAAACAATAAGATAAGCTACAGCTTTGGAGAAAATATTTACAAAAAACCTGTTTGATAAATGACTTATCAAAATATAAAAGGAATTCTTAAAACTTAATAAGAATCCAATTTTAAAATGAGCAAAAGATTTTAATACATACCTCATCTAAGACAATATACAAATGACAAATACACATATGAAAAGATGCTCAATATCATATGTCATCACAAAACAGCAAATTAAAACAACAGTGAGATACCACCACACATCTATTAGAAAATCTGGAATACTGACATCACCAAATGCTGACAAGGATTTAGACCAACAGCAACCCTTTTTTTTTTTTTTTAACAGCAACCCTTATTCAGTGCTGGTGGGGATACAAAATTGTGCAGCCACTTCAGAAGACAGTTTGACAGCTTTTTACAAAACAAAACATGCTTTATTCAACACAAAGGAGTTGAAAATTTATGTCCACTCAAAAATCTGTACATGGATGTTCATAGAAGCTTTACTTACAATTGCCAAAATTTGAAAGCAACCTTCAGTAGACTAGTCTTCAATTACTGGGTTGGAAGAACCCCAGAAGGGAATGGCTACCGACTCCAGTATTCTTGAGTGGAGAATTCCATGAACAGAGGGGCCTCACAGGCCACAGTCCATAGGGCATGAAGAGTCAGGCATGACTGAGTGACTATCACTTTCACAGGTGAGTTGAGGCTATAAATGAGTGGGAGCAGGGGGTATATTGGCTACCTCTGCATGTTTCCCTCAATTTTGCTGTGAAACTTAAACAGCTCTAAAAAATCAAGCCTTTATTTTAAAAATTATTTTAAGATGGCAAAATACATATAGACCATTGTTGGTATGTTCAGTCTCCAATTTACACAAAAGTATGTTCTTCTGTGATTTCCTTGACATTGTACTTTCAATCAGCATTCAGAGAATGCCTTTGGATTTTAAGTGAGATCCATGATTTCCTGCAGCAGAACAAAGTATGGCCAATCATTTTTCTATTCTTCTTAGCTGATCTTAAATTAGCTCTAAAAAGAAAGGTGATTAAGAGACCTGAAACCACTCAGCATGTTCATGCATTAAGCATGGGTAATGATGAAAGATAGCTTGAAAATTGTATACCTAAATCAAATTATTCTAGTTATTTGATATAATATTGACCAAAATAATTTATTTGACAATTCTGAAAGAATATTCTGATTTGATTGCTGTTGTTTAGTCATATCTGGCTCTTTAGCAGCCATGGACTGTAGCCTGCCAGGCTCTTATGTTCATGGGATTTCCCAGGCAGGAATACTAGAGTGGATTGCCGTTTCCTTCTCTAGGGTATATTCCCAACCCAGGGATCAGACCCAGGTCTCCTGCAATGGTAAACATATTCTTTATCACTGAGCCACCAGGGAAGCGCCATTCTGATTTAGGGCTCTCCAAATATTAGTAAAGTAATGCTCAAAATTCTCCAACCCAGGCTTCAGCAATATGTGAACTGTGAATTTCCAGATATTCAAGCTGGTTTTAGAAAAGGCAGAGGAACCAGAGATCAAATTGCCAACATCCACTGGATCATCGAAAAAGCAAGAGAGTTCCAGAAAAACATCTATTTCTGCTTTATTGACTATGCCAAAGCCTTTGACTGTGTGGATCACAATAAACTGTGGAAAATCCTAAAAGAGATGGGAATACCAGATCACCTGACCTTCCTCTTGAGAAACCTATATGCAGGTCATGAAGCAACAGTTAGAACTGGAAATGGAACAACAGACTGGTTCCAAATAGGAAAAGGAGGACATCAAGGCTTTATATTGTAACCCTGCTTAGTTAACTTATATGCAGAGGACATCATGAGAAACACCGGGTTGGAAGAAGCACAAGCTGGAATCAAGATTGCTGGGAGAAATATAAATAACCTCAGATATGCAGATGACACCACCCTTATGGCAGAAATTGAAGAGGACCTAAAAAGCCTCTTGATGAAAGTGAAAGTGGAGAGTGAAAAATTGGGCTTACAGCTCAACATTCAGAAAACGAAGATCATGGCATCTGGTCCCATCACTTCATGGAAAATAGATGGGGAAACAGTGGAAACAGTGTCAGATTTTATATTTTGGCGCTCCCAAATCACTGCAGATAGTAACTGCAGCCATGAAATTGAAAGACGCTTACTCCTTGGAAGAAAAGTTATGACCAACCTAGATAGCATATTCAAAAGCAGAGAAATTACTTTGCCAACAATGGTCCATCTAGTCAAGGCTATGATTTTTCCAGTGGTCATGTATGGTTGTGAGAGTTGGGCTGTGAAGAAAGCTGAGGGCAGAAGAATTGATGCTTTTGAACTGTGGTGTTGGAGAAGACTCTTGAGAGTCCCTTGGACTGCAAAGAGATCCAACCAGGCCATTCTGATGGAGATCAGCCCTGGCATTTCTTTGGAAGGAATGATGCTAAAGCTGAAACTCCAGTACTTTGGCCACCTCATGCGAAGTGTTAACTCATTGGAAAATACTCTGATGCTGGGAGGGATTGGGGGCAGGAGGAGAAGAGGATGACCGAGGATGAGATGGCTGGATCGCATCACTGACTCGATGGACGTGAGTCTGGGTGGACTCCGGGAGTTGGTGATGGACAGGGAGGCCTGGCATGCTGCGATTCATGGGGTCACAAAGAGTCAGACATGACTGAGCAATTGAACTGAACTGAACTGAACTGAAATATTAACTACAGACTTCTTTAACTGACTCTCTTTGATTGTGTTATATTAAATTTTATTAGAGTATAGTTGCTTCACACTGCTGTCAGTTTCTACTGTATGGTATAGTGAATCAGCTACATCTGTACATATATCTTCTCTTTTTTGGATTTCTTTCCCATTTAGGTCACCATAGAGCATTGAGTAGAGTCCACTGAGCTATACAGTAGTTTCTCATTAGTTATCTATTTTATACACAATATCAATTTACCCTGTTGATTGATACTATGTATAAAACATTATTATTACCCTTTCAGTTCAGTTCAGTTCAGTCGCTCAGTCGTGTCCGACTCTTTGCGACCCCATGAATCGCAGCACGCCAGGCCTCCCTGTCCATCTTCATATATAGGGCACTAGTACTTCCTCTGTGAGAAAATATTCAAAATAATCCTTAACAATGTGGAGCTTATAAACTAGTTGGAAATAGAGGAACCTGAATATGACATGCGCTGTGTTCACTAGGCTGACGAATCAAGTTCTGATTCCAACTCTATAACTTAATAATTGAAGACTTGTTACCAAACATTTTATCTCTCAAGCTTTAATTTCTTCTCCTGCTATACTAAAATAATTGAATGTGCCCCATCTGCTGCAACATGTGTTTAAGAAAAAAAGGGTGGGGTATATTACACATGAAATATTTAAGTGGTAATGTAAGAGAGCAGGTTTGTAATTGTAGCAATAATAGCAGTAGTGTTGACAGCAAGAAATAAGGGATATATTTTGGACTGACAGCATGTTACAGAAAATTTGGATTTAGAAAGAAACCTTCACAAATATATCTCTACATTCAAAAGCAATATTAAGCCTGTGCTACAGGCGGAAAGTATAATGGCCCCAATAATGTGAAGTTAAATAGAAAATGACTAATCCTTAAAGAGTTTTTATAGTATATAAGAAAATCTGTACATAAATAAATATAGGGTCCCATAAGACTTAAGATTATGAGATTTCTTATTTTATTAACATCTTAAATAGAGGGCTTATACTGCTTTTATTTTTAGAGGATATTTAAAAGTGTACTCCCATTTCATATGAGAAACAAATTTTGATATCTCAAAAGGAGGACCAATACTTCCTTTAGTAAAGGATCTTTGCTGTGATAAATTATTTCCAATTTAGCAACGTAATGTATACTCCATCATTGATTTTATTCATTCTTTTTTACAATATAATTTTAAAATGAAATCCATCAGAAGGCACAGCTCATAAACTGAAGTTTCTGAAACCAAAAAAAATCTTAAAATACAGTGAGATTATATTTTACAAAAGTGTGGTTAGCTTATTTGATAAAGTCAGTATAGACATATTTTAAGGAAATTCCATGAAAGAGGCTATTCACAAACTGAATCCTGAATTATGAAAAACAATAGAGGATGAAGCAAAGGTAAAAAATCTAAATTGTGTAGTATAGTGATTGTCATTGTCTTTGTGCCAAGAATCAGGTTAAATACTGCCTCTGCTCTGTAACTTTGAGCAAGTAATTAGATATATTAAACATATTTTTCTTGGTCTATGAAATGGAATTTAAAATACTGAATTCTTAGAGAATTGTGATAACTTAAGAAAATTCTCTTAAAAAGCTTAGCATATCTGCTATATATTAAGTACTAAATAACTATTGTTAATAGCTCTTTTTATTATTTTTTTTCATTACTATTACCTTTATACAGTGTAAGTGACAAATAGATTCAAGGGACTAGATCTGATTGACAGAAGGCCTGAAGAGCTACAGTAGGAGGTTTGTAACATTGTACAGGAGGTGTTGATCAAAACCATCTTCATGAAAAGAAAATGCAAACATCACTCCTGAATATTCATTGGGAAAACTGATGCTGAAGCTGAAGTTCCAATACTTTGGCCACCTGATGCAAAGAGCTGACTCATTGGAAAAGACCCTAATGCTTGGAGAGACTAAAGGCGGGAGGAGAAAGGCATGACAGAGGATGAGATTATTGGATGGCATCATGGACTCAATGGACAAAAGTTTATGCAAGCTCCAGGAGATAGCGAAGGACAGGGAAGCCTGGTGTGTTGCAGTCCTTGGGATCTCAGAGAGTCAGACATGACTTAGTGGCTGAACAACAAATATTATATTAGTTTCATTTATATTATATTATTTTCATTATATTTTATTAGTAGTAGTAGTATTAAATTTATTACTCTTATTTTATATAGTTAAACTGAAAACTTCAGCAAGGTGTGTTAAAAGTGAAGTGAATGACATGTTTCAGAACAAAGAGCATATTTTATGTCATATGAAGATCCTGGGTCTTTGGGAGGCCTATTTTATCCGTAGAAAATCATTTTTTATATTACTGTGTTTGTGTTTATCACTAAGTCATGTCCGACTATTTGCGACCCCATGGACTGTAGCCCACCAGACTCCTCTGTTCATGGATTTCTCCCAGCAAGAAAACTGGAATGGGTTGCCATTCCCTAATCCCTGGAGAAGGGAATGGCAACCCATTTCAGTCTGATTCTTTACAGAGATATTACTGTATAGAACCAAATGGATGAGGCAAGAATTTGCAGCACATACACTAGATTGGAGCCTGTTCCAATAGTCCAGGTGACATGGCATGATGGTATACTACAGTGAACTACAGTGAACATGGCCATGAGAAGGAAGGTAATAACGATCGTAGACATATTTTAGGAAATGGTGAACATGTTGAATCAGCATGCACTGCTGTGTTTTCGAAGGAGAAAAAAGAGTTTTCCAAGATTTATGTTTCATTCTATGTACCTTGATGTAAACAATTCTAGATATCAGAATATACTATTTTGGACATAGTGAGAATGCATTATTTTTTTAAACAAATTATGCCATTGATCTCTGATATTCAAAGCAATAACTTTCAGTGACTTATATGGTACACAGGGTGGTAGATATCAGGTTTAAAGTGCCTATAACCCTTTCATGTGGAGGAAATTAAAGTCAGGTGGTAAAATCATGCAGGACTTGCATTTCATTCCAAAGTTTTAAAGGAAAGGATATTAGTTCAGTTGTCAGTTGTTATGTGAAGTTGATATAAATGAATGGTTTTATAATAAGGCCAACATTTGTCAAAAACAAATACAAGCACTGTTCAAAGTAAAAGGCTGGAAGCATTCAGGAACCTGAAGAAATACATTAAAATGCAGATTTAGTTAAGGGAATTATAAATTGAAGTTTCCAGTTCTAGTTTGGAAAATAACTTTTTAGCTTTGCAAATAACAATATTGACTGTAAAAATAAATGCTATTGGCATTTAAACTTGACTTCTATGTAATACTTCATGTTTGTCAATGAAAGCAATGAATTTGAGCTTTAGTAATATAATAAAAAGGGTGAGATACAGATATACTAGCTATCTATTGTATTTTCCATGTAGAATTACTGTCATCAGATCTGTGGTAATTTTTGCATTTTACTAGATAAGATATAAGATGCAAGAAGCTTAAGCTGTCCTTTTTTAAAACTATGAGGAGGACCATAAGCTTAGATGTTAACAGAATTCTGCTAACTGAAATACTTCCAAAATTCTCTTCATACTTAAAGTCTTCTAAGCTTTCTTAAAATTACGTTTTTTTATCCACAAATATCACAATTATATCACTGAATGAACAGTTTATCAATCTTATGGAAGAGAATAATTTTTGCACTGGCATTATTATCTCAATAGTCTTCTTAAAGTTCCTTGGAACAATGAAGTATTATAATACTCCTGAGCAGATTAATACCCAGAAGAGATGTTTGAGTGTAACCACACATCTTTCAAGGCGATTCGACAAAATAAAGTTTCAAAAAGGAGCAAACAAATACTTTGGATAAACCTGGATCATGGTATGGTTTATATATCTTTTTATATATTTTTTTAATTGAAGGATAATTGCTTTATAGAATTTTGTTGTTTTCTGTCACACCTCAGCATGAATCAGCCATAGGTATACATATATCCTCTCCTTTGTGAAGCTCCCCCCATCTCCCTCCCCATCCCACCCATATATATAGATACAGAGCCCCTGTTTGAGTTTCTTGAGCCATACAGCAAATTCCCATTGGCTATCTATTTTACATATGGTAGTGTAAGTTTCCATATTACTCTTTCCATGCATCTCACTCTCTCCTCCCCTCTCCCCATGTCCACAAGTCTATTCTTTATGTCTGTCTGTTTCTCCATTGCTGCCCTGTAAATAAACTCCAGTGCCATTTTTCTAGATTCTGTTTATATGTATTAGAATACGATATTTATCTTTCTCTTTCTGACTTACTTCGCTCTGTATAATAGGTTCTAGTTTTGTCCACTTCATTACATCTGACTCAAATGTGTTACTTTTTATGGCTGAGTAATATTACATTGTGTATATGTACCACAACTTCCTTATGAATTCATATGTCAAAGGATGTCTAGGTTGCTTCCATGTTCTAGCTATTGTAAATAGTGCTGCAATGAACAATGGGATACATGTGTCTTTTTCGATTTTAGTTTCCTCAGAGAAACTAAACTCCTATTTGCCTAAGAGTGGGATTACTGGATCATATGGTGGTTTTATTCCTAATTTTTTAAGGAATCTCCATAGCATCTTCCATAGTGGCTGTATAAATTTACATTCCCACCAACAATGTAAGAGTGTTCCCTTTTGTCCACACCCTGTCCAGCACTTATTATTTGTAGACTTTTTGATGATGGCCATTCTGATTGGTGTGAGGTGGTATCTCATTGCAGTTTTGATTTACATTTCTCTAATATTGAGCGGTATTGAGCATCTTTTCATGTGTTTGTTAGCCATCTGTATGTCTTCTTTGGAGAAATATCTGTTTAGATCTTTTTCCCACTTTTAGATTGAGTTGTTTGTTTTTCTGGTATTGAGTTGTATGAGCTGCTTGTATATTTTTGAAATTAATCCTTTGTCAGTTGTCTCATTTGTTATTATTTTCTCCCATTTTGAGGGTTGCCTTTTCACCTTGCTTATAGTTTCCGTTGCTGTACAAAAGATTTTAAGTTTAATCAGGTCCCACTTGCTTACTTTGATTTTTATTTCCATTACTCGAGGAGCTGGGTTATAGAGGATCTTGCATTGATTTGTGTCTTTGAGTGTTCTGCCTATGTTTTCTTCTAAGAGTTTTTTTTTTTTTTTTCTCGCTGTACATTTATTTGCTTGCACCCCTGCTTTATGCCTTTCCACCCAAGAGAGTGAGCTAATGTGTGGCCATGCCGTTAATGAGGAACGAGGTTCGTAATTGACTTCAGAGCAAGTGTGCAGTGATTTGAATACATGGGAGAAGTCGTCTCAATTCTTGGAAGTGGAAATTACACCACGCTGAAGGTGACTGCTTAGTCACAAACCGCCAAGCAACTTGTCTAAAGAGAGTAGATCCCTGGTCGTCTTGCTCTCTGGGGTCATCTGGAGCTTTGTTCTGTAATATTCAGTTTTTATTTCAGACCTTTGAGTACCATGGAGCATTTTGGTGTGTAAAGGTGCTCTTCAAGATGACCTCTGCCTTTTCCTTTGCACACACTTCATGGTGTTTAGGCAGATAGACTGCTGTGCCTTGTATGTCCTCATTTCAATGTAGTGCACGCCTCCTCGTGTCTGATTTCCTCCTTTCTCCAAAAGAACTTCTTCAACAAAACCCCTAAAACTTCTTCAAAGAAAACACCCATCAGAAATAATCACCCCTTCCTTGAATATTGCATAGAACTATATTTGTACCTTTCTTTTTTTTTTTGGTAGTGATTTATTTTTTTTTGAATTTTTTTATTTTTTATTTTTTAAATTTTAAAATCTTTAATTCTTACATGTGTTCCCAAACATGACCCCCCCTCCCACCTCCCTCCCCACAACATCTCTCTGGGTCATCCCCATGCACCAGCCCCAAGCATGCTGCACCCTACGTCAGACATGGACTGGCGATTCAATTCTTACATGACAGTATACATGTTAGAATTCCCATTCTCCCAAATCATCCCACCCTCTCCCTCTCCCTCTGAGTCCAAAAGTCCATTATACACATCTGTGTCTTTTTTCCTGTCTTGCATACAGGGTCGTCATTGCCATCTTCCTAAATTCCATATATATGTGTTAGTATACTGTATTGGGGTTTTTCTTTCTGGCTTACTTCACTCTGTATAATTGGCCCCAGTTTCATCCATCTCATCAGAACTGATTCAAATGAATTATTTTTAATGGCTGAGTAATACTCCATTGTGTATATGTACCACTGCTTTCTTATCCATTCATCTGCTGATGGACATCTAGGTTGTTTCCATGTCCTGGCTATTATAAACAGTGCTGCGATGAGCATTGGGGTACATGTGTCTCTTTCAATTCTGGTTTCCTCGGTGTGTATGCCCAGCAGTGGGATTGCTGGGTCATAAGGTAGTTCTATTTGCAATTTTTTAAGGAATCTCCACACTGTTCTCCATAGTGGCTGTACTAGTTTGCATTCCCACCAACAGTGTAGGAGGGTTCCCTTTTCTCCACACCCCCTCCAGCATTTATTGCTTGTAGATTTTTGGATCGCAGCCATTCTGACTGGTGTGAAGTGGTACCTCATTGTGGTTTTGATTTGCATTTCTCTAATAATGAGTGATGTTGAGCATCTTTTCATGCGTTTGTTAGCCATCCGTATGTCTTCTTTGGAGAAATGTCTATTTAGTTCTTTGGCCCATTTTTTGATTGGGTCGTTTATTTTTCTGGAATTGAGCTGCAGAAGTTGCTTGTATATTTTTGAGATTAGTTGTTTGTCAGTTGCTTCATTTGCTATTATTTTCTCCCATTCAGAAGGCTGTCTTTTCACCTTGCTTATATTTTCCTTCATTGTGCAGAAGCTTTTAATTTTAATTAGATCCCATTTGTTTATTTTTGCTTTTATTTCCAGAATTCTGGGAGGTGGATCATAGAGGATCCTGCTGTGATTTATGTCTGAGAGTGTTTTGCCTATGTTCTCCTCTAGGAGTTTTATAGTTTCTGATCTTACATTTAGATCTTTAATCCATTTTGAGTTTATTTTTGTGTACGGTGTTAGAAAGTGATCTAGTTTCATTCTTTTACAAGTGGTTGACCAGTTTTCCCAGCACCACTTGTGTAAGAGTTTTAAAGTTTCTGTTTTGTATTTAGGTCTTTAATCCATTTTGAGATTATCTTTTTGTATGGTGTTAGGAAGTGTTCTAATTTCATTCTTTTACATGTAGCTGTCCTGTTTTCCCAGCACCATTTATTGTAGAGGCTGTCTTCGCCCCACTGTATATTCTTGCATCCTTTGTCAAAAATAAGGGACCCTTAGGTACATGGGTTTATTTCTGGGCTGTCTATCTTGTTCCATTAGTCTATATTTCTGTTTTTGTGCCAGTACCGTACTATCTTGATGACTGTATCTTTGGAGTATAATCCAAAGTCAGGAAGGTTGATTCCTCCAGCTCCATTCTTCTTTCTCAAGACTGCTTAGGCTATTCGGGATCTTTTGTGCTTCCATATGAATTGCGATTTTTTTTGTTCTAGTTCTGTGAAAAATGCCATTGGTAATTTGATAGGGATCACATTGAATCAGTTGATTGCATTTGGTAGCATAGTCATTTTCACAATATTAATTCTCCTACCCAGAAACACAGTATATCTCTCCATCTGTTTATGGCATCTTTGATTTCTTTCATTGATGTCTTATAATTTTCTGTGTACAGTTCTTTTGTCTCCTCAGGTAAGTTTATTCCTAGATATTTAATTCTTTTTGTTGCAGTGGTGAATCGGATTGATTCCTTAATTTCTCTTTCTGATTTTTCATTGTTAGTATATAGATATGCAAGTTATTTCTGTGTATTGATTTTGTGTCCTTCAATTTTGCTAAATTCACTGATTAGCTCTAGTAATTTTCTGATACTATCTTTAGGGTTTTCTATGTACAGTATCATGTCATCTACAAACAATGAGAGCTTTACATTTTCTTTTCTGGTCTGGATTCCTTTCATTTCTTTTTCTTCTCTGATTGCTATAGCTAGGATTTCCAGAACTATGTTGAATAATAGTGGTGGAAGTGGACACGCTTGTCTTGTTCCTGATCTTAGGGGGAATGCTTTCAGTTTTTCACCATTGAGAACAATGTTTTCTGTAGGCTTATCACATATGGTCTTTACCATGTTGAGGTACGTTCCTCCTATGCCCATTTTTTGAAGAGTTTTAATAATAAATGGGTGCTGAATTGTATCAAAGGTTTTTCTTCTGCATCTATTGAGATTATCATATGATTTTTATCTTTCAATTTGTTAATATCATGTATCACATTGATTTATTTGCATATATTGAAGAATCCTTGCATCCCTAGAATAAATCCAACTTGATCACAGTGTATGAGTTTTTGACATGTTGCTGAATTCAGTTTGCCAAAATTTTGTTGAGGATTATTGCATCCATGTTCATCAGTGATATTGGCCTGTAGTTTTCTTTTTCTTGAGTTTTTTTTAAGTATTATTTTTATTTTATTTTTTTACTTTACAATACTGTTTTTGTGTTTTCTTTGTCTGGGTTTGGTATCAGGATGATGGTGGCCTTGTAGAATGAGTTTGGAAGAGTTCCTTCCTCTGCAATTTTTTGGAAGATGTTTAGAATGATAGGCATGAGCTCTTCTCTAAATGCTTGACAGAATTCTCCTGTGAAGCCACCTGGTCCTGGGCTTTTGATTTTGGGAGATTTTTGATTATAGCCTCAAATATATTTTATTTATAAATAAATAAAATTTTAATTTATAATTTTATTTATTTATAAATATAAATATGTTTTATTTATAAAAATAAATATATTTATTTAATTGGAGGATAATTACTTTAAAATATTGTGTTGATTTCTGCCATACATCAACCCGAATCAGTTATAGGTATATATATATGTCCCCTCCCTCTTCAGTCTACTTGCCACCTCCCAACCTATCTGACCCCGCCCACCATCCCAATTCTCTTTATTGTCACAGAGCACTGAGTTTGAGCTCTCTGCATGTATGCATGCTAAATCACTTCAGTTATGTCCATGGACTGTAGCCAGCCAGGCTCCTCCATCTACAGGATTCCTCAGGCAAGAATACTGGGGTGGGTTGCCATGCCTTCCTCCAAGGTATCTTCCTGACCTAGGGCTCAGACTTTTGTCTGTTACAGCCCCTGCATTGACAGGAGAGTTCTTTGAACACTAACATCCCCTGGGAAGCCCTGCGCTCCCTATATTACACAGAAAATTCCCACTGGCTATCCATTTTACAAATGGTAATGCACATGTCTCAATGCTATTCTCTCAATTTGTCCCACTATTTCCTTCCCCAACTGTGTCCAAAAGTCTGTTCACTATCTCTGCATCTCCATTGCTGCCCTGCAAATAAGTTCATCAGTACCATCATTCTAAATTTCATATATATGTGTTAATATACTATATTTGTTTTTCTCTTTCTGGCTTGATTCACTCTGTATAATAGGCCCTAGGTTTATTCACCTCATTGGAACTAACTCATATGTGCTCCTTTTAAATGCTGAATAACATACTACTATATACAGGTACCACAACTTCTTCAACCCTCATTGGTTGATAGACATCTAGATTTCTTCCAATTCTAGCTATTGTAAACAGTGCTGCAATAAACACTGGAGTACATGTGCCTTTTCCAATTACGATTTCCTCAGGGTATTTGCCCAGTAGTGGGATTTTGGGTCATATAGTAGTTTTATACCTAGTGTTTTAAGGAATCTCCATATTATTCTCCATAGTGGCTGTGTCAATTTACATTTGCACCAGTTGTGTAAGAGGGTTGGTTCCCTTTTCACTGCACTCTGTCCAGCATTTATTATTTGCAGATTTTTGTTTGTTTGTTTGTTGAATAATGGCCATTCTGAGTGGTGTGAGTTGACACCTCATTGTGGTTTTGATTTGCACTGTGATGTCCTTTTCATTATAGGGACTGCTGCTGCTGCTGCTGCTAAGTTGCTTCAGTTGTGTCCGACTCTGTGCGACCCCATAAACAGCAGCCCACCAGGCTCCGCCGTCCCTGGGTTTCTTCAGGGAAGAACACTGGAGTGGATTGCCATTTCTTTCCCCATTGCATGAAAGTGAAAAGTGAGAAGTGAAAGTGAAGTCGCTCAATCATGTCTGACTCTTAGAGACCCCATGAACTGCAGCCTACCAGGCTCCTCTGTCCATGGGATTTCCAGGCAAGGATACTGGAGTGGGGTACCATTGCCTTCTCCTCATTATAGGGGACTGGAATGCAAAAGTAGGAAGTCAAGAAACACCTGGAGTAACAGGTAAATTTGGCCTTGGAGTACGGAATGAAGCATGGCAAAGGCTAATAGAGTTTTGGCAAGAAAATGCACTGGTCATAGCAAACACTTTTTTCCAACAACACAAGAGAAGACTCTACACATGGACATCACCAGATGGTCAACATCAAAGTCAGACTGATTATATTCTTTGCAGCCAAAGATGGAGAAGCTCTATACAGTCAGCAAAAACAAGACTGGGAGCTGACTGTGGCTCAGATCATGATCTCCTTATTGGCAAATTCAGACTTAAAATGAAGAAAGTAGGGAAAACCACTAGACCATTCAGGTATGACCTAAATCAAATCCCTTATGATTATACAGTGGAAGTGAGAAATAGATTTAAGGGGCTAGATCTGATAGATAGAGTGCCTGATGAAATATGCATGGAGGTTTGTGACATATGCAAGAGACAGGGATCAAGACCATCCCCATGGAAAAGAAATGCAAAAAAGCAAAATGGCTGTCTGGAGAGGCCTTACAAATAACTGTGAAAAGAAGAGAAGTGAAAAGCAAAGGAGAAAAGGAAAGATATACACATCTGAATGCAGAGTTCCAAAGAATAGCAAGGAGAGAAAAGAAAGCCTTCCTCAACGATCACTGAAAACGAATAGAGAAAAAGAACAGAATGGGAAAGACTAGAGATCTCTTCAAGAAAATTAGAGATACCAAGGGAACATTTCATGCAAAGACGGGCTCGATAAAGGACAGAAATGTTATGGACCTACATAAGCAGAAGATATTAAGAAGAGGTGCAAGAATACACAGAAGGACTGTACAAAAAAAGATCTGCAAGACCAAGATAATCACAATGGTGTGATCACTCACTTAGAGCCAGACATCCTGGAATGTGAAGTCAAGTGGGTCTTAGAAAGTATTATTATCAACAAAGCTAGTGGAGGTGATGGAATTCCAGTTGAGCTTTTTCATATCCTGAAAGATGATGCTGTGAAAGTGCTGAACTCAATATGTCAGCAAATTTGGAAAACTCAATAGTGGCCACAGGACTGGAAAAGGTCAATTTACATTCCAATCCCAAAGAAAAGCAATGCCAAAGAATGCTCAAACTACCGCAAAATTGCACTCATCTCACGTGCTAGTAAAGTAATGCTCAAAATTATTCAAGCCAGGCTTCAGCAATATGTGAACCATGAACTTCCAGATGTTCAAGCTGGTTTTAGAAAAGGCAGAGGAACCAGAGATCAAATTGCAAACATCTGTTGGATCGTGGGAAAAGCAAGAGAGTTCCAGAAAAACATCTATTCCTGCTTTATTGACTATGCCAAAGCCTTTGACTGTGTGGATCTCAATAAACTGTGGAAAATTCTGAAAGATATGGGAATACTAGACTACCTGACCTGCCTCTTGAGAAACCTGTATGCAGCTCAGGAAGCAACATTAAAAAAAAAAAAAAAAAGAACTGGACATGGAACAACAGACTGGTTTGAAATAGGAAAAGGAGGATGTCAAGGCTATATATTGTCACCCTGTTTATTTAACTTATATGCAGAGTACATCATGAGAAATGCTGGGTTGGATGAAGCAGAAGCTGGAATCAAGATTGTCAGGAGAAATATCAATAACCTTAGATATGCAGATGACACCACCCTTATTGCAGAAAGTGAAGAGGAACTAAAAAGTCTCTTGATGAAAGTGAAAGCAGAGAGTTAAAAAGTTGGGTTAAAGGTCAACATTCAGAAAATGAAGATCATGGCATCTGGTCCCATTACTTCATGGGAAATAGATGGGAAAACAGTGGAAACCGTGTCAGACTTTTTTTTTTTTTTTTGGCTCCAAAATCACTGCAGATGGTGATTGCAGCCATGAAATCAAAAGACGTGAGGAATTACAGAAAGATGGCGGAGGAATAGGACAGGAAGACCACTTTCTCCCTCACAAATTCCTCAAAAGAACATTTCAACGCTGAGCAAACTCCACAAAACAACTTCTATAGGCTGGCAGAGGACATCAGGCAACCAGAAAAGCAGACCATTGTCTTCAAAAACAGGTAGGAAAAAATATAAAAGACGAAAAAGGAGACAAAGGAGGTGGGGAGGGAGCTCCGTCCCAGCAAGGGAAGCCCGTCCCAGGAAGGGAATTTTAAGAAGAGAGGTTTCCAAACACCAGGAAATACTCTCCCTGCCGAGTCTGTGGCGAGCCTTGGAAACACAGAGGGCAACGTAACAGGAAGGGAAAAATAAATAAATAATTAAAACCAACAGATTACAAGCCCAGCAGTAACTCCCTCAGTGGAAAAGCAGCACAGATGCCTGCATCCACCACAAGCTAGTGGGGGCAGGACAGGGAAGCACGGGAGGTGTGGGCTGCAGTGCTTTGTAAGAATCGGGCAGAAACGCCCCATGAGCAACCAGAACGATCTAACTTGGGCTAGCAAACCAGACTGTGGGATAGCTACTGCACAAAAAGCTCGAACATAAGACACTGCCAGGACCTAGCACAGAACAAAGGATGGAATGGAATAAGCCGGCTGCAGACCATCCCCCACCGGGACAGGCAGCCAGAGCCGTAAGGACTGGAAAGGGGCAATTGCAGACCCGGAGAGACTTTACTTACCTAACTGCAAGGAGGCTTCGTTGCTAAGACTTCTGGGGGTGCTGGACAGTCACCATCTGCCTCACGGGGGGCACCTGCGGTCCACTCAGAAAGCTGAGCAGCAGCGGCAGAAAAGGTGACAAGTCGCGGCAATTACACTCGCCAAACTCCTGAGCTACTCAGACCTGGGAAGGGCACAAAGCACAGTCCCAGCCGCATTTGTGCCTCTGAGGGCTGCCTGAGCTCCGAACCTGAGCGGCTTGGACCGGGGAAGTGCACGCAGCCTAGGGCCAGCCCCAGACGGTTCCCGGCTGAGCATCGTAGAGCCGGAGCTGTTTGTGCGCCACGAGAAGGGACAGGTCAAGTGGAGCTGAGACACTGTGTGCACACGACAGTGCTATTTGTTTGCAGCATCCTCCCTCCCCACAGCGCGACTGAACTAGTGAGCCTAAAAAAACAGCAAACAGAAGAAGTTAAACAGAGGGAACCACCTTGGAAGTGATCCTACATGGCCCACAACATCAGAGAAGGGCCAGATATATTTTTCTACTTTTAAAATCATTCCTTTTATTTTTTTTCTAACTTTTTTCTAACTTTTTTTAATTGTTAAGTCTCCTATTTCTCCTCTAATTTTTATTTATATAACCTACTATTACTATTTTTTAAAAAAAAGACTTTTTTCTTTTTCTTTTTTTCTTTTTAAAGCAAAAACCATCTTTGGATGGTTGTTGGTGTTTTTTTTTTTTTTAATAATTCGTGTTTGGTTTTTTTTTTCTTCCTTTTTCATTCTGCTTCTTTTCTTTAATATTGTATTTTTGAAAATCCAACCTCTACTCTAGATTTTTAATCTTTGCTCTTAGGTTTTTGTTGTCAATTTTGTACATATAAAAACCCAAACTTCACTACCCAAGTTTACCTGAGAGCGAGATTACTGGCTTGACCACTCTCTCCTCCTTTGGACTCTCCTTTTTCTCCACCAGGTGGCCTCTGTCTCTTTTCTCCCCCATCTCTTCTCTATCCAACTCTGTGAATCTCTGTGTGTTCCAGACGGTAGAGAACACCTAAGGAACTGGTTACTGGCAGGATTTGTCTCTCTCCTACTCATTCCTCTCTCTTATCCTCCTGGTCACCTCTGTCTACTTCCTCCCTCTCCTCTTCCCCATATAACTCTGTAAATACCTCTGAGCGGTCCAGACTATAGAGCGCACATAAGGAAGTGACTACTGGCTAGCTTGCTCTCTCCTCTTTTGATCTCACCGCATCTCATTCCAGTTACCTCTAACTACCCCCTCCATCTTCTCTTCTCCTTGTAACTCAGTGAACCTCTCTGAGTGTCCCTCAATGTGGAGAAACTTTTCATCTTTAACCTAGATGTTTTATCATCAGTGCTGTATAGATGGAGAAGTCTAGAGGTTACTGTAAAAATAAAACTGAAAACCAGAAGCAGGAGGCTTAAATCCACACCTGAAAACATTAGAGAACTCTTGAATTCAGGGAACATTAAGCAATAGGAGCCCATCAAATGCCTTCATACCTACACAGAAACCAAGCTCCACCCAAGGGCCAACAAGTTCCAAAACAAGACATACCACGCAAATTCTCCAGCAACAGAGGAACACTCCCCTGAGCTTCAATATACAGGCAGCTCAAAATTATCCCAAAACCTTTGATGTCTCATAACCCATTACGGGTCACTCCACTGCACTCCAGAGAGAAGAAACCCAGCTCCACCAACCAAAACTCCAACACAAGCCTCCCTAACCAGGAAACCTTGACAAGCCACTGATACAACCCCACCCACAGGGAGGAAGCTCCATAATAAAGAGAACTCCACAAATTACCAGAATATAAAAAGGCCACCCCAAACGCAGCAATATAACCAAGATGAAGAGACAGAGGAATACTCAGCAGGTAAAGGAACAGGAGAGTTGCCCACCAAACCAAACAAAAGAGGAAGAAGTAGGGAATCTACCGGAGAAGGAATTCCGAATATTGATAGTGAAAATGATCCAAAATCTTGAAATCAAAACGGAATCACAGATAAATAGCCTAGAGACAAGGATTGAGAAGATGCAAGAAAGGTTTAACAAGGACCTAGAAGAAATAAAAAAGAGTCAAAATATAATGAATAATGCAATAAATGAGATCAGAAACACTCTGGAGGCAACAAATAGTAGAATAATGGAGGCAGAAGATAGGATTAGTGAAATAGAAGATAGAATGGTAGAAATAAATGAATCAGAGAGGAAACAAGAAAAACGAATTAAAAGAAATGAGGACAATCTCAGAGACCTCCAGGACAATATGAAACGCTCCAACATTCGAATTATAGGAGTCCCAGAAGAAAAAGACAGAAAGAAAGATCATGAGAAAATCCTTGAGGAGATAATAGTTGAAAACTTCCCTAAAATGGGGAAGGAAATAATCACCCAAGTCCAAGAAACCCAGAGAGTTCCAAATAGGATAAACCAAAGGCGAAACACCCCAAGACACATATTAATCAAATTAACAAACATCAAACACAAAGAACAAATATTAAAAGCAGCAAGGGAAAAACAACAAATAACACTCAAGGGGATTCCCATAAGGATAACAGCTGATCTTTCAATAGAAACTCTTCAGGCCAGGAGGGAATGGCAAGACATACTTAAAGTGATGAAAGACAATAGCCTACAGCCCAGATTACTGTACCCAGCAAGGATCTCATTCAAATATGAAGGAGAAATCAAAAGCTTTACAGAGAAGCTAAAGCTGAGAGAATTCAGCACCACCAAACCAGCTCTCCAACAAATTCTAAAGGATATTCTCTAGACAGGAAACACGGAAAGGGTGTATAAACCCGAACCCAAAACAATAAAGTAAATGGTAACGGGATCATACTTATCAATAATTATCTTAAATGTAAATGGGTTGAATGCCCCAACCAAAAGGCAAAGACTGGCCAAATGGATACAAAAACAAGACCCCTCTGTATGCTGCTTACAAGAGACCCACCTCAAAACAAGGGACACATACAGACTGAAAGTGAAGGGTTGGAAAAAGCTATTCCACACAAATAGAGACCAAAAGAAAGCAGGAGTGGCAATACTCATATCCGATAAAATAGACTTTAAAATAAAGGCTGTGAAAAGAGACAAAGAAAGCCACTACATAATGATCAAAGGAACAATCCAAGAAGAAGATATAACAATTATAAATATATATGCACCCAATATAGGAGCACCGCAATATGTAAGACAAATGCTAACAAGTAAGAAAGGGGAAATCAACAATAACACAATAATAGTGAGGACTTTAATACACCACTCACATCTATGGACAGATCAACTAGACAGAAAATTAACAAAGAAACACAAACTTTAAATGATACATTAGATCAGTTAGACCTAATTGATATCTATAGGACATTTCACCCCAAAACAATGAATTTCACCTTTTTTTCAAGTGCTCATGGAACCTTCTCCAGGATAGATCACATCCTGGGCCATAAATCTAACCTTGATAAATTCAAAAAAATCGAAATCATTCCAAGCATCTTTTCTGACCATAATGCATTAAGATTAGATCTCAATTACAGGAGAAAAACTATTAAAAATTCCAACATATGGAGGATGAACAACACACTTCTGAATAACCAACAAATCACAGAAGAAATCAAAAAAGAAATCAAAATATGCATAGAAACGACTGAAAATGAAAACACAACAACCCAAAACCTGTGGGACACTATAAAAGCAGTGCTAAGAGGAAAGTTCATAGCAATACAGGCTTACCTCAAGAAACAAGAAAAAAGTCAAATAAATAACCTAACTCTACAACTAAAGCAATAGAAAAGGAAGAATTGGAGAACCCCAGAGTTAGTAGAAGGAAAGAAATCTTAAAAAATTAGGGCAGAAATAAATGCAAAAGAAACAAAAGAGACCATAGCAAAATTCAACAAAGCCAAAAGCTGGTTCTTTGAAAGGATAAATAAAATTGACAAACCATTAGCCAGACTCATCAAGAAGCAAAGAGAGAAAAATCGAATCAATAAAATTAGAAATGAAAATGGAGAGATCACAACAGACAACACAGAAATATAAAGGATCATAAGAGACTACTATCAGCAATTATATGCCAATAAAATGGACAGAATGGAAGAAATGGGCAAATTCTTAGAAAAGTACAACTTTCCAAAACTGAACCAGGAAGAAATAGAAAATCTTAGCAGACCCATCACAAGCACGGAAATTGAAACTGTAATCAGAAATCTTCCAGCAAACAAAAGCCCAGGTCCAGACGGCTTCACAGCTGAATTCTACCAAAAATTTCGAGAAGAGCTAACACCTATCCTCCTCAAACTCTTCCAGAAAATTGCAGAGGAAGGTAAACTTCCAAACTCATTCTATGAGGTCACCATCACCCTAATACCAAAACCTGACAAAGATGTCACAAAAAAGAAAACTACAGGCCAATATCACTGATGAACATAGATGCAAAAATCCAAAACAAAATTCTAGCAATCAGAATCCAACAACACATTAAAAAGATCATACACCATGACCAAGTGGGCTTTATCCCAGGGATGCAAGGATTCTTCAATATCCGCAAATCAATCAATGTAATTCACCACATTAACAAATTGAAAAATAAAAACCATATGATTATCTCAATAGATGCAGAGAAGGCCTTTGACAAAATAGATGGAACATACCTCAACATAATAAAAGCTATCTATGACAAACCCACAGCTAACATTATCCTCAATGGTGAAAAATTGAAAGCATTTCCCCTAAAGTCAGGAACGAGACAAGGGTGTCCACTTTCACCGCTACTATTCAACATAGTTCTGGAAGTTTTGGCCACAGCAATCAGAGCAGAAAAAGAAATAAAAGGAATCCAAATTGGAAAAGAAGAAGTAAAACTCTCACTGTTTGCAGATGACATGATCCTCTACATGGAAAACCCTAAAGACTCCACCAGAAAATTACTAGAGCTAATCAATGAATATAGTAAAGTTGCAGGATATAAAATCAACACAGAGAAATCCCTTGCATTCCTATACACAAATAATGAGAAAGTAGAAAAAGAAATTAAGGAAAAAATTCCATTCACCATTGCAACAAAAAGAATAAAATACTTAGGACTATATCTACCTAAAGAAACTAAAGACCTATATATAGAAAACTATAAAACACTGATGAAAGAAATCAAAGAGGACATTAATAGATGGAGAAATATACCACGTTCATGGATCGGAAGAATCAATATAGTGAAAATGAGTATACTACCCAAAGCAATTTACAAATTCAATGCAATCCCTATCAAGCTACCAGCCACATTTTTCACAGAACTAGAACAAATAATTTCAAGATTTGTATGGAAATACAAAAAACCTCGAATAGCCAAAGCAATCTTGAGAAAGAAGAATGGAACTGGAGGAATCAACTTGCGTGACTTCAGGCTCTACTACAAAGCCACAGTCATCAAGACAGTATGGTACTGGCACAAAGACAGACATATAAATCAATGGAACAAAATAGAAATCCCAGAGATAAATCCACACACATATGGACACCTTATCTTTGACAAAGGAGGCAAGAATATACAATGGAGTAAAGACAATCTCTTTCACAAGTGGTGCTGGGAAAACTGGTCAACCACTTGTAAAAGAATGAAACTAGATCACTTTCTAACATTGCACACAAAAATAAACTCAAAATGGATTAAAGATCTAAATGTAAGATCAGAAACTATAAAACTCCTAGAGGAGAACATAGGTAAAACACTCTCAGACATAAATCACAGCAGGATCCTCTATGATCCACCTCCCAGAATTCTGGAAATAAAAGCAAAAATAAACAAATGGGATCTAATTAAAATTAAAAGCTTCTGCACAACAAAGGAAAATATAAGCAAGGTGAAAAGACAGCCTTTGGAATGGGAGAAAATAATAGCAAATGAAGCAACTGACAAACAACTAATCTCAAAAATATACAAGCAACTTATGCAGCTCAATTCCAGAAAAATAAACGACCCAATCAAAAAATGGGCCAAAGAACTAAATAGACATTTCTCCAAAGAAGACATACGGATGGCTAACAGACACATGAAAAGATGCTCAACATCACTCATTATTAGAGAAATGCAAATCAAAACCACAATGAGGTACCACTTCACACCAGTCAGAATGGCTGCGATCCAAAAATCTGCAAGCAATAAATGCTGGAGGGGGTGTGGAGAAAAGGGAACCCTCCTACACTGTTGGTGGGAATGCAAACTAGTACAGCCACTATGGAGAACAGTGTGGAGATTCCTTAAAAAATTGCAAATAGAACTACCTTATGACCCAGCAATCCCACTGCTGGGCATACACACCGAGGAAACCAGAATTGAAAGAGACACATGTACCCCAATGCTCATCGCAGCACTGTTTATAATAGCCAGGACATGGAAACAACCTAGATGTCCATCAGCAGATGAATGGATAAGAAAGCAGTGGTACATATACACAATGGAGTACTACTCAGCCATTAAAAATAATTCATTTGAATCAGTTCTGATGAGATGGATGAAACTGGAGCCAATTATACAGAGTGAAGTAAGCCAGAAAGAAAAACCCCAATACAGTATACTAACACATATATATGGAATTTAGAAAGATGGCAATGACGACCCTGTATGCAAGACAGGAAAAAAGACATAGATGTGTATAACGGACTTTTGGACTCAGAGGGAGAGGGAGAGGGTGGGATGATTTGGGAGAATGGCATTCTAACATGTATACTATCATGTAAGAATCGAATCGCCAGTCTATGTCTGACGCAGGATACAGCATGCTTGGGGCTGGTGCATGGGGATGACCCAGAGAGATGTTATGGGGAGGGAGGTGGGAGGGGGGTTCATGTTTGGGAATGCATGTAAGAATTAAAGATTTTAAAATTAGAAAAAAAAGGATAACCAACAAAAATAAATAAATAAATAAATAAAATAAAAGAGAGAGAGAAAAAAAAAAAAGAAATCAAAAGACGCATACTCCTTGGAAGGAAAGTTATGACCAACCTAGATAGCATATTGAAAAGCAGAGACATTACTTTGCCAACAAAGGTCTGTCCTGTCAAGGCTATGTTTTTTCCAGTAGTCATGTATGGATGTGAGAGTTGGACTTGAAGAAAGGTGACCTCTGAAGAATTGATGCTTTTGAACTGTGTTGTTGGGGAAGACTCTTGAGAGTCCCTTGGACTACAAGGAGATCCAACCAGTCCATTCTAAGGGAGATCAGCCTTGGGATTTCTTTGGAAGGAATGATGCTACAGCTAAAACTCCAGTACTTTGGCTATCTCATGTGAAGAGTTGACTCATTGCAAAAGACTCTGATGTTGGGAGGTATTGGGGGCAGGAAGAGAAGGGGAAGACAGAGGATGAGATGGCTGGATGGCATCACCAGCTTGATGGACATGAGTTTGGTTGAATTCCGGGAGCTGGTGATGGACAGGGAGGCCTGGGGTGCTGCAGTTCATGGGGTTGCAAAGATTCGGACATGACTGAGTGACTGAACTGAACTAACTGAACAATGAGCTTTGTTGAACATCTTTTTATTTATTTATTAGCCAACTGTATGTCTTTCGAGAAACATCTGTTTAAGTCTTCTGCCTACTCAGTATACAATGGGGCATTCTGCTTTCTTATGATCAAGTAGTGAGAAAAGTTGTTAAATTTGTATTTAAGTAGAATCCCAGGGATGGGGGAACCTGGTGGGCTGCTGTCTATGGCATCGCATAGAGTCGGACATGACTGAAGTGACTTAGCAGTAACAGCAGCAGGACTATTAATTGCCATGTAGACATATATGAGCATGTAATAAAATAAATTACTAGTTTCAATTACTTCTCCCATTTTTTAATCAGGTGTTTTTGTTGTTGTCTTTGATTTGTAGGAGTCCTATTCAAATTCCAAACAATAACCCCTTGTCAGATATATGATTTGTAAGTATTTTCTTCAATCGGCCACAGAATTATCAAGCAGTATGAAATCAAGGACACTGTCTATCATTTTCATCACTTTATCAATATCCAATGGCTGGCACATGTGTGCGTGTTTGTGCTCAGTGAAATCCAACTCTTTGCAACCCCATGGACAGTAGCCCACCAGGCTCCTCTGTCCATGGCGTTTTCTAGGCAAGATTACTGGAGTGAGTTGCCATTTCCTACTCTAAAAGTGGCAGCATACATTATGTCATTTATTTATATGCTTTCAATTATATGATTTCATATTTTAATTTATATAAGAAGACTGAAAGCAAACTAGCCAATATTAACTGATTATCTGTGATGGTGAAATAATTATTTTTAATTACAGCTTTTTGCTATTTTTTATGTATTGAAATGTGCATTTTATAATGGAGAAAGTTATTATTGCTGCACACAAAATGTTCAATTTTGAGAATAAATTTCATTGTATAATATATGTAAATAAAATTTGAGGTTACACTGAGACCTCACTTAGGTGTTCTCTCTGGTAAATTTGTAAGACCTTCTGAGAAAACATGCTAGACTCAGTCATGCATACATTTATACTTACCTTCACAGCAGATGAAGGCAGATGCTATTATTACATTACTGCAGAGAAACTGAGGGTTAAAGATATTAAGTAAAACACACATACACACATAATTATTGGAGCTAGATTCAAATGCAGATATTAATAGGGAGACTGCCTCCTACTGCCACACTAAATTTTATTGTCCTAACCAAATGAAATTTGCTCTGAGTTATCACTGGTGATCACTACTCTTTTTTATTTTTTTAATTTGATTGAAACATCTCTGAGCCAACACTCAGATTAACTAATCTTCATGATGAAGCACAATGTTCCAATAAGAAAAAAATGACTGTTTCCTTCAAAGGCCATATATGTTATAATTAATCATAATATAAATGACACCTCAACTGCATGTACTTAAAAAAAGGTTCAATTATTACTTGTTTAAAATAAAATAATTCACATTTAAGTGCATAAATTTTGATTATTTATAATGTTGAAATAATTATTAAATATACGTAAAAATAAGATATTCAATTATTTGCAATGAAAGCAAATAAATATAAATTATCCATATTTTGGTTAACACTTTAGTCCTGTTAAATAAAACAGAAAAGGAAACAGAATTATATATTGTTATCAGTGTTTAAACAAAAAAGCAAACTAGTTATTTTTGAAAGGATATTCTTTTCTTAGACGCCAACTGCAGCATATTTAGACTATACAGATTTTTTAATAAGGAACATTAAGTAATATAATGAGCAACTGCTCCAATATTGACTTTGCAGAGCATAGATGTCATTTTCAGACATCCTTAAGGTGTGCATGATTTAGAGTTAGTTTCTCCTAACTAGACTGTGCTTGTTTTACTACATAGTAAAATGCTTTGCATATTATATATTGCATAAGTCCTCATTCTACCACATGTTAATCAAAGCATTAGCTGAAATGCCAAAAGTAATGGGGGATTTATTTATAAGGGTTCTAGAATATAATAAAAGTTATTCACACCAGTACCATCTGTAATTAATATAGTAGTTTCTGCAGCTATTATTTGTGTTGTATTTGGTCTCATAACTAGGTTGTCCATCTTATTATGGACAACAACAGGAAATGATAATATTCTTGCTCCTATCTTTGATTCATGACTTAGATTCCAAGCTGGTATGGACACAGAGCTATAAATTGGAAATTTATAAAAATAATTGTGTGCAGAAAATATCAAGTTCTTTCACATTTATTAAGGTTATGTACCATTTGTGAAACTTTTTATTTGACTAAGTGTGTCTGGGATGGGTGAATTGAACTCAAATGATCATTATATCTACTACTGTGGGAAAGAATCCTTTAGGAAAAATGGAGTAGCTGTCATAGTCAACAAAACAGTCCAAAATGCAGTACTTGGATGCAATCATCAAAACGACAGAATGATCTCTGTTCATTTCCAAGGCAAATGATTCAATATCACAGTACTCCAAGTCTATGCCCCTAACAGTAATGTTGAAGAAGCTGAAGTTGAATGGTTCTATGAAGACCTACAAGACCTTTTAGAACTAACACCCCCCCCAAAAAAAAAAAATGTCTTTTTCATTATAGGGGACTGGAATGCAAAACTAGGAAGTCAAGAAACACCTGGAGTAACAGGCAAATTTGGCTTTGGAGTACAGAATGAAGCAGGGCAAAGGCTAATAGAATTTTCCCAAGAGAACACACTGGTCATAGCAAACACCCTCTGCCAACAATACAAGAGAAGACTCTACACATGGACATCACATGGACTCTACAGATGGCCGATACCAAAATCAGATTTATTATATTATTTGTAGCTAAAGATGGAGAAGCTTTATACAGCCAGCAAAAGCAAGACTGGGAACTGACTGTGGCTCAGATCATGAACTCCTTATTGGCAAATTCAGACTCAAATTGAAGAGAGTAGGGAAAACCACTAAGCCATTCAGGTATGACCTAAATAAAATCCCTTATGATTATACAGTGAAAGTGAGAAATAGATTTAAGGGGCTAGATCTGATAGATAGGGTGCCTGATGAACTATTGATGGAGGTTTTTGACATTGTATAGGAGACAGGGATCAAGACCATCTGCAAGAAAAAGAAATGAAAAAAAGCAAAATGCCTGTCTGAGAAGGCTTTATAAATAGCTGTGAAAAGAAGAGAAGTGAAAAGAAAAGGAGAAAAATAAAGATATACACATTTGAATGCAAAGTTCCAAAGACTAGCAAGGAGAGATAAGAAAGCCTTCCTCAGTGATCAGTGCAAAAAAATAGAGGAAAACAATAGAAAGGGAAAGACTAGAGATCTCTTCAAGAAAATCAGAAATACCAAGTGTACATTTCATGCAAACATGGGCTCAATAAAGGACAGAAATGGTATGGAACTAACAGAAGCAGAAGATATTAAAAAGAGGTGACAAGAATACACAGAAGAACTGTACAAAAAAGAGCTTCACGACCCAGATAATCATGATGCTGTGATCACTCACTTAGAGCCAGACATCCTGGAATATGAAGTCAGTGGGCCTTAGAAGCTTCACTACAAACAAAGCTAGTGGAAGTGATGGAATTCCAACTGAGCTATTTCAAATCCTGAAAGATGACGCTGTGAAAGTGCTGCACTCAATATGCCAGCAAATTTTGAAAACTCATCAGTGGCCACAGGACTGGAAAAGGTCAATTTTCAGTCCAATCCCAAAGAAAGGCAATACCAAAGAATGCTCAAACTATCGCACAATGGCACTCATCTCACACACGAGTAAAGTAATGCTCAAAATTCTCCAAGCAAGGCTTCAGCAGTACATGATCTGTGAACTTCCAGATGTCCAAGCTGGATTTAGAAAAGGCAGAGGAACCAGACATCAAATTGCCAGCATCTGCTGGATCATCAAAAAAACAAGAGAGTTCCAGAAAAACATCAATTTCTGCTTTATTGACTATGCCAAAACATTTGACTGTGTGAATCAAAACAAACTTTGGAAAGTTCTGAAGGACATGGGGTACCAGACCACCTGACCTTCATCAGCAGAAATCTGTATGCAGGTCAGGAAACAACAGTTAGAGCTGGAAATGGAACAACAGACTTGTTCCAAATAGGAAAACGAGTACATCAAGCCTGTATATTGTCACCCTGCTTATTTAACTTATATGCAGAGTACATCATGAGAAATGCTGAGCTGGATGAAGCACAAGCTGGAATCAGTATTGCTGGGAGAAATCATAATAACCTCTAATATGCAGATGAAACCACCTTTATGGAAGAAAGTAAAGAACTAAAGAGCTTCTTGATGAGAGTGAAAAAGTTGGCTTAAAGCTTAACATTCAGAAAACAAGGATCATAACATCCAGTCCAAACACTTCATGGCAAATAGATGGGGAAATAGTGGAAACAGTGGATGTCTTTATTTTGTGGGGCTCCAAAGTCACTGCAGATAATGACCGCAGCCATGAATTTAAAAGATCTTACTCCTTGGAAGGAAAGTTTTTATTATCCTAGACAACATATTAAAAAGCAGAGACATTACTTTGCCAACAAAGGTCCATCTAGGCAGGCTATGGTTTTTCCAGTAGTCATGTATGGATGTTAGAGTTGGACTATAAAGAAAGCTGAGCACCAAATAATTGATGCTTTTGAACTCTGTTGGAGAAAACTCTTGAGAGTCCCTTTGACTGAAAGGAGATCCAACCAGTCCATCCTCAAAGAAATCAGTCCTGAATATTTATTGAAAGGACTGATGTTGAAGCTGAAACCCCAATTCTTTGGCCACCTGATGCAAAGATCTGACTGACTTGAAGATGTGACTCATTTGAAAAGCCCCTGATGCTGGGAAAGATTGAATGCAGTAAGAGAAGGGGACAACAGAGGATGGGATCGTTGTGTGGCATTGGACTTGAGTTTTGGTAAACTCTGGGTGTTGGTGATGGACAGGGAGGCCTGGCATGCTGTGGTCCATGTGGTTGCAAAGAGTCAGACAAGACGGAGTGACTGAACTGAACTGAAGTGTGTGTGAATATGTATGTTAGTAAGTGCATGTGTGTGCATGCACAAACACTGTAGGTCCATATGTAAGCATATTGCTCACTGGGTTTTGAATGTTTAAAATTTGAAAATGATGGCCTATCTAGGCTACTATTTGAATTGAGTGATTCACACATAGTATCAAAGTTATAGGGTCAAAGGTGAGGAATATGGGGCCAATCAACTTTATAATCTACTTCTGTCTGAAGTTAAGAACACTTACTTAGAATAAAAAAAGTAAAATTCCTCAGGTACCCAAATAGCTTATTAGAGATTATCTGCTAATAATAAAACAACCTCTTTCCTATTTTGCCGGTACTCTTTTTGTATATATTAGTTTTGTCTACTTCCCAAGTTGAAAACTAGCTAAAACAAGGCAAATATCCAATTTTTTCTATACTTGCTCTATGTACATCTTCATAATGTAATGACTGAATGGGTCCAACTGAAGTAATCTAGGAAGCAAAGTTTTATATTCTCTGGTTAAGGAATTTCTTAGAATATTTCCTCTATACAAGATCGTGTTCAAATTTTAGATATAAGATCATTCTCCTTCCAAAATAAAATATTATAAATACATCCAGCAGAGATAATAACAACAAAAACATAAGTTAACTTGTATCTCAAAGACAACAAAAAAACAATAATGTTAATAGTTATGTTTATTGACCAGAAAACATATACTCTTCCTATCCTCACAATAACCCTGTAGTAATAGTATTAGTCTTGTTTGAAAGATAAAGATTGCCCAATTTAGGAAGTTTGAATAACTGGCACTGAACCAAGCATTTACTGTTAGTTGGTAACGTGTGTGTATGCATGCACACTAAGTCAGTTCAGTCGTGTCTTACTCTGTGCGACCCTCTGGACTATAGCCCACCAGGCTTCTCGGTCCATGTGATTCTCCAGGAAGGAATACTGGAGTGGGTTGCCATGCCCTCCGTCAGGGGAATCTTCCCAACCGAGTGACTGACCCCACATCTCTTAAGTCTTATGCATTGTAAGGCAGATTCTTTATGACTAGTGTGACCTGGGAAGCCCAGTTTGTAACATGTTTATTACTTAAACCTACCTGATCCCCAAACCTGTGATGATGTACTAACAGTCTAGTGATGCTTTTATATTTTAAAGTTTATTATTTAAGTTCACTGAATTAGTTACAAATATCTATGTCTATTAAAAGGGAAGTCAGAGGATGAGATGGTTGGATGGCATCACCAACTCAATGGGCATGAGTTTGAGCAAGCTCTGGGAGATGTTGAAGAACAAGGAAGCTTGGTGTGCTGCAGTCCATCGGGTCACAAAGAGTCGGATATGATTGAGGAACTGAACAACAATTTGACTATTAAAAAGTAAAGGTATTCATGATGTTATATGAATAGTTATATTTTTATTATTTTCTCTTTATATATTAAGGGAGAACAATAAATTCTACTCTTCTTTATTCTTGTATTTAGTCAAGAAAAAAAATTAATTTATGACTCACATAAATCAAGATGATGAAGTAGGAAGACTCCGAACTCAACTCCTCCTAAAAGCACAACAAAATTACAACTACTCACATAGAAATGGAAATAATCTAAAGGCTTATAGGAAAGGTTTTCCACATTTGAAGATATAAAGAAGGAGACACAGTCAGTGGGTCAGAGAGACAAAGAGGCAGCCTAGACAAGACCCATACACATCAGCAGAAGCAGGAGGAATATCACAACCACAGAGTTTCTCCTCATTAAGTGAGGGGTCCTAGCCACAGAAAGACCAGTCCCCAGAAAGCTGAAGCTTGAAAAACAATGGGGCTTCAATCAGGAGAACCAGCATTATTGGAAAGAGAATGGCATTGAAACATGTATAATATCATATATGAAACGAATCGACAGTCCAGGTTTGATGCATGATACTGGATGCTTGGGGCTGGTGCACTATGACCCAGAGGGATGGTAAGGGAGGGAGGAGGGACAAGGGTTCAGGATGGGGAATACGTGTATACCTGTGGTGGATTCATGTTGATGTATGGCAAAACCAATACAATATTGTAAAGTAATTAACCTTCAATTAAAATAAATAAATTTATATTAAGTTTTTTTAATAAAGAGCATGCTCAGAAATTCATGCTCTGAGACCCAGTAAAGACCATGACTTTGAAAGGTACTAGGATCAGATCCCTGATTTTGGTGAGCCTCCCATAGAGGCAGAATTTCTGCTGGGGACTGAGAGGATGGTATCAGTCATTTGGTATCTTGTTTTACCATGTTGACACCAGCACCAGCAAGCCTATTAGTCATTCCTCTAGCCTATTAGAGGCCTGCAGCAGCCAGATCTGAGGATGCATAGCCACGAGTGTGGGGAGACTGCCCCACCCACCAGAGAGTCCAAGGAAGCCACATGAGACAGGGCATCTCAGTCAACTAGGCCTGGAGCCAACCTTCACTACCAGTGCTTCTATTGTATTTGGCCCCAACACAACAGATAGGTCCTGCAGCCCACATAGGAGACATGCCTAGATTATTTAGCTGTGGTAGCCAGAGGAAATCATGCTAATAGGTGCATTGGAAATCTTTACATTAAGGCCATTCCTCCCATATCAAAAGGTAACAAACCTACCTAATACTTACAAATACAGAGAATTAGACAAAATGAGACAGAGAAAGATGCTCCAAATGAAGGAACAAGATAAAAATCTCAGAAAAAGACCTAAATATGGTTAGAGAAAAAACAATCTACCAGATAAAAAGTTTAAGATAATAATTATAAAGATGCCCAATGATTTCAGAAAGAAATAAAAGACAGTGAGAACTTCAACAAAGAGCTATAAAACATAAAAAAGAATCAATAAAGGGTGAAGAATACAATAACTGAAATTTAAATTATACTAGAGGAAATGAATACTAGCTTAGATGTTACAGAAGAACAGATCATCTATCTGAAAGAAAAAGTAGTAGAAATTAACCAAGCTAAAAAGGGGAAAATTTTTTTAATGAGGATAGTTTAAGGACATCTGAGACAGTATCACATGTACTAATATTATAGGGATCACAGAAGAAGATGTAAAGAAATAGGCAGACAAATCATTTCAATAAATATTAGCTGAAAATGTCCTTACATCTGGGAAAGAAAAAAAATAATACATCCAGACCTATTAAGCACAGAGAGTACCAAACAGGGTCATCCCCAAAAGGATCAATTGCAATTAAATGGAAAAAAAATTTTTTTTTCAGAATTTTCCACAGTTTATTGTGATCCATACAGTCAAAGGCTTTGGCACAGTCAATAAAGCAGGAATAGATGTTTTTCTGGAACCCCCTTGCTTTTTCCATGATTCAGCAGATGTTGGCAATTTGATCTCTGGTTTCTCTGCCTTTCCAAAGCCAGCCTGAACATCTGGAAGTTCACGGTTCACGTATTGCTCAATCCTGGCTTGGAGAATTTTGAGCATTACTTTACTAGCGTGTGAGATGAATGCAATTGTGTGGTACTTTGAACATTCTTTGACATTGCCTTTCTTTGGGATTGGAATGAAAACTGACCTTTTCCAGTCTCCTGGATGCCTCCTGCTATCTGAAGCAGGGTTCCGGGACCAGACCTACCTTAGAAACAATGAAAATCTCAAATAAACAATCTAACCTATACCTAAAGGAATTAATTTTAAAAAGAAAATCCAAGTTATTAGAAGAAAGGAAATAATACATATTGGAGTATGTATAAATGAAACAAAGACTAAAAAAAATAAAAATATAAAGATCAATGAAAGCACTGGGTTCAAAGCCAGCTCTTTGAAAAGATAAGCAAAATTCATAAACTTAGTTAGATATGCAGATAACACCACCCTTATGGCAAAATTGAAGAAGAGCTAAAGGGCCTCTTGATGAAGGAGAAAGAAGAGAGAGAAAAAGCTGGCAGTTTGAGTAAACTCCTGGAGATGATGAAGGACAGAGAAGCCTGGCTTGCTGCAGTCCACTGAGTGACAGAACAACAGTAACAGTTAGATTCCTTGAAAGAAAAAGAGACCAAACCTAAAAGATAAATCGAAATTTAAAAAGGAGAAGTTACACCCAACACTTCAGAAATGTAAACAAATAAAAGACATGACTCTGAACATTTATATAGCAATAAACTGGAAAACTTAGAAGAAATGGATAAAATCTTAGAAGTGTTCAACCTCCTAAAACTGAATTAGGAAGAAATAGAAAGTATAAACAGGCTGATTATTACCAAAATTGAGTCAAAGTTTTAAGATTCCCAACAAATTTCAGGATCAAATGGATTCACAGATGAATTCTACCACACATTCTATCAAACTTCAAAAGAATAGAGTCCTTATATGTTAAGCTCACAGGTAATGTCATTCTCAATGAAGAAAAGTTGAAATCATTTTCTCTAAGATCAGGAAAAAGACAAGGATTACCACTCTTATACTTTTATTCAACTTTATTCTAATCACAACAATCAACTGAGACCAAAAAAAGGAGTCCAATTTGTAAAGGAGGAAGTAAAATTGTCACTGTTTGCTGATGTAATGATACCATATGTAGAAAATTCTTATGACTCTACCAAAAAATATAAAAATCTTTTAAATTAATTAATCTAGTAAATTGGCGGGATAGAAAATTAATATACAGTGAAGAGAATTAAGATGTATAGACTTCTAGTTATAAAATAAATAATCATGGGCATGTATTATAGAGCATAAGGAATATGCTCAATAGAATAATAACTGTGTATGAGGATAAATAGTACCTAGATTACTGTGGTAATAACTTTTTTAATGTATTTAAATATCCAAGCAATCTGCTGCACACCTGAAACTAACAAATACATCAACTCTATTTCAATTCTAAGAGAAAACTTAAAGAGATGTACGATACATTTAATACTAGCTATTTTTGATACGGATTTTAGTTTGGGATGCCCATATTTTTCTATTCGTTGTTACTAGAATGTGTTTCTCTCAACTTCAGTAATGACATTGCATTAATTAGAATTTATATTGGGTAATATTGTCACTGGCTTTCCCCAGTGGCTCAGATGATAAAGAATCTGCCCACAATGCAGAAGACACAGATTCAATCCCTGGGTTTGGAACATCCCTTGGAGGAGGGCATGGCAACCCATTCCAGTGTTTTTGCCTGGAGAAACCCATGGACAGAGGAGTCTGATGGGCTACAGTCCATAGGGTCATAAAGAGTTGGACACTACTGAAGTGACTGAGCACACACATAGTAATACCACTAGGTCATGCTTTCTGGTAGAGACTTGGAAATTTAATCTATATCTGAAATGAAAATTGAGATCAGATAAACTTGTTCTTCATGTAATTATTGTATTCTTTTTTTAAATTTAAACCAAGTTCTTCGCTGAAAGACTACAGAAATGTATATTGTATCTATATAAATTTTATAGAAAATGAAATACAAATTGAAGCAAGAATGTTAGAAACCTATAGCTACTAGAAATTTTGACTTGCTTCTCCTTATCTAACTTCAAGTTTTTACTCCTACTACAAGTTTTTATTTTATTTTATCATGTTTGCAGGCACATAGCTTTCTAGTTCCCTGGAGAAGGAAATGGTAACACGCTCCAGTATTCCTGTGCTGAAGCATTTATGCTTTTGAACTGTGGTGTTGGAGAAGACTCTTGAGAGTCCCTTGGACTTCAAGGAGATCCAACCAGTCCATTCTGAAGGAGATCAACCCTGGGATTTCTTTGGAAGGAATGATGCTAAAGCTGAAGCTCCAGTACTTTGGCCACCTCATGCAAAGAGCTGACTCATTGGAAAAGACTCTGATTCTGGGAGGGATTGGGGGTAGGAGGAGAATGGAACGACAGAGAATGAGATGATTGGAAAGCATCACTGACAAGAAGGACATGAGTTTGAAAAGCTCTGAGAGTTGGTGACGGTCAGGGAAGCCTGGTGTGCTACAGTCTGTGGAGTTTCAGAGTCAGACACAACTGAGCAACTGAACTGAACTGATTTTTGCCTGGGAAATCTGTTTTCTCATGCTTTGAAATTCTTAATTTTAATCTACTAGACCAGCTTCCTGGTTACTAGATTATGTTAGAATCTAAGGGTCTCCATTATTTTCAAATACCCTTATGCTTCTCTGTGAACTTAGGACTAGCTCTCTTGTTTTTCCAGGTATGCTCTATTGTAGGCACTGAAGCATTCACGTGCAGCAGCTATTCTCACATTTTAGAGTTTACGAATCACACTAAAATCACACATTTCTTATCTACAGAGATTCTGGCTTAAGAAGTTTGTTATGAGCAATAAAAGTGCACTTTGAAAATCTACTATGTCTTTTGCTGCCAATGACCTTGGGATACTCTTTGAGAAACATTGCATATTCTCTTGCCCTCAAATGCCACAATGTAGACTGTTGCAGGCAGCCTTGGGAACTAGTTCTAAATTCACTGCTGATCTTGCCTGTTCTTTCTGGGCCCCACCTCATAGCAAATCCCATAATTCACTACCTGAGCCTTAGATGTGCCTCTTAGCTGAGAATAGATGGATTAGAGTAAGATGGATGTTTCTCTACTGTGTTCTGCTTTCTAAAACTTAGTGAAAAGGAAGATAATCTTCCAGTAAGATGCTTTACCACCCACTCCTCTCCTGATAGCTTTTTGTTTAACATTTCTTGAGTAAAAGACATGGAACAGAAGGGGAACTACATCTTCCTATCCTCTCTGGTATATCTTCCAGATTCCCTTATTTATAATGCTTTAGGGGATGAAGAGGAGACTTCTTTAACCTTATATGAGACCCTTCTATTTCAGCAGTACAGGTCAATTTCACACTTAATGAAAACTGTTTACTCCCTTCTATTTCAGTAAGTAGGCACTTGCTGTGTCTTCCTGATTGAAGCTGACAGCAATTACTTTTTAAATGACCAAAAACTGTTTTTTAACAATTTCAAATATATCTCATGTAACTTTTGAGCATTTATGCATAACTGTGAGCTTTCTCAGACATACTGAAATTATATTCATGTATATTATATTTCTAAAGTTCCTAAATAAGTGTGTCTATCAGTATCACTAGAAATCAATTAAAAGACTTAAAAAAGAAGAAAGAACCCAGGGAAGGAACTAAGATTTATGTCTAGATACACACCTTTAGTATCTTAACAGTAAAATAGTTCCATCATTTTAGAGGTCATTTCTTTAAAATGAAATAGAGTTGGAAGTGAAACACTGCTGTTAATAAAAAATACTGCATTTGTTAATAAAAATACTTGCTAAAAAAATGGGATAACTTAGATCAGTGAGAAACTCAGTTCTATGTTGCTTCATTACACTTACTTCAGGGAGTGAAGAAGAAGATTATTCAAAGCCTTTCCAGATCTTATGTATGCTGAACAGTTAGATGCAGAGTAGATGGATGTTGGTTTGCTTTAGTTTGATAATTAATCATTAGATATGTGGAGAGTGACCAGGAGTCAAGAAGCTGGTTACATTTTTTATAAGAATATGAAATTGAATTCCCAAGATATTATCTTAAGAAAGAGGTGATGAATGAGATAGAAAAATGTGAAAAGGATACATAATCACAAGGTCACAAAATAACATGGGAAAAAAATGAAATTGTTTTCTAACCATTGTCTTAAAAGTTCCAATAAGGCAGTAAAACATGAGCTTGTTTTTAGTCTTAAGTTATGGCAGAGCAGTAACCAACCATAAGATGAGAGCCTAGTAAAATCAAGCATTCAACAGGTGTTATTAATTTGAGAGAGAAGTAACTAGGAAACCTATAAGCTTTCAGTATTCTGAGAGATACTGAGGTAGATAGCATGTGGAATTTCCCACAAGTGATATGTGAATTTAAATAATTTTCACTTCAATAAAACTGAATATAAATTCTAGTGATAAAACTGAGCATTTCTACACAACTGCTGATTATGTGCATTTAGCAATACAGTTCCTGTTTTAAAGGTTTGCTTTGTAGCTCAACAATATATTGTATATGAATCTATGCTGTACTCTGTAAGGTTATACACAAATATATTTATAAAGCCATCATAATAGCTCATCATAGCAGAAAAGGCTTGTGATTACAGAAAAGAAATTAGCAAACACATTTAATCACAAGACATTCTAATCAATTAAATCTGGACAAGTTTTTATTTTCTTTTTTGTGTTTTTATTAGTTTTCTACATCAACTTAGAAAAAAATGTATATAATAAGAGTACAAGTGCATAGAAAAGTTTACAAACATTTAACATGAGTTCAAAGGAGTTCATTAAGCATTGTTTTATCTTTAGAGTCCAAAGTAATCTTAGAAAAGTCTAAGTCTAAAACTCTAAAGACACAGTGATAGGAAACCAAAATAAATTAATTATCACTGACTCAAAACAAGACATCAATCTGTTGCCATTGCCATATAGATTGAACATATGTTACATCAAAGATACAGGTCATGCACTGTGACTTGAAGTTCAATTTTCATGACATGTCAGTCAGCTTTCAGTTCAGTTCAGTCGCTCAGTCGTGTCCGACCCCATGAATCGCAGCACACCAGGCCTCCCTGTCCATTACCAACACCCGGAGGTCACTCAGACTTGCATCCATTGAGTCAGTGATGCCATCCAGCCATCTCATCCTCTGTCGTCCCCTTCTCCTCCTGCCCCCAATCCCTCCCAGCATCAGAGTCTTTTCCAATGAGTCAACTCTTAGCATGAGGTGGCCAAAGTCAGCTTTAAAAATGCCTATTAAAGGTTTTCAAATGGGTCAGAGTCAACTGCTAGCATGCTGCTGCTGCTAAATCACTTCAGTCGTGTTCGACTGTGTGACCCCATAGACGGCAGCCCACCAGGCTCCCCCATCCCTGGGATTCTCCAGGCAAGAACACTGAAGTGGGTTGCCATTTCCTTCTCCAATGCATGAAAGTGAAAAGTGAAAGTGAAGTCTCTCAGTCGTGTCCAACTCTTAGCGACCCCATGGACTGCAGCCCACCAGGCTTCTCCATCCATGGGATTTTTCCAGGCAAGAGAACTGGAGTGGGGTGTCATCGCCTTCTCTGAACTGCTAACATATTGCTTTGTTAATGTATACTTTTGGATTGTTATCTATTGATGGTACAACAATAATAAATTACAATAAATTTTCAAAAGACAAGAATATCAGAAGATTTTATGTCAAAGAAGATAAATTTTAAATAAATACTTTGAGTTTTCAGTACTTTAATATGAGAATAAAAGTAGAAGTAAGATTTATATAAAAGTATCTAATGAGACTGATTAAGTTATGTGACGCTTATATATTTATTACAGCTAGGAGTAATAATTTAAAAACTTAGGTTCAAAATACTCTAAAACATATAAATTATTTCAGAACAGACTTGAGCTAAACACCAAATTTAATTTAGTTTACTTTTATACTTGCATTTATCAGGGGCTTCTCTGATAGTTCAGTTAGAAAAGAATCTGCTTGCAGTGCAGAAGTCCCTGGTTCAATTCCTGAGTCTGGAAGATCCAGTAGAGAAGGGATAGGGTACCCACCCCAGTATTTTTGGGTTTTCCTTGTGGTTCAGCTAGCAAAGAATCTGCCTGCAATGTGGAAGACCTGGGTTCAATCCCTGGGTTGGGAAGAACCACTGGAGAAGGGAAAGGCTACCCACTCCAGTATTCTGGCCTGGAGAATTCTTTGGGTTGCAAAGGGTGAGACATGGCTGAGCAACTTTCACTTTACATTTGAATATTTTTTAAAAGGATTTTGATGTATACCATTTCTAAAGTCTTTATTTAATTTGTTACAATGTTGCTTTTGTCGTGTGTTTTGTTTTGGGGGTGGAAGCATGAGGGCTCTTAGCTGCCTGACCAGGGATCAAACTCTCATCTTCTACTTTGGAAGGGGTAGTCTTAACCACTGGACTTTCAGTAAGTCCCTGCATTTGAACATTTTGTTACTTTTTTTGGCATACCATGCATCTCACAATAGTTTTATTACTTTATCCCTTAAGATTGAAATGAATTTTCTCCACTATCTATATATACAAATAGATAGTTTTATGATCAGATATAGATATTATAACTTAAAAATGAAGAATTTTATCTCCCCATTTTGTCACCTTAGACTAATGTATAATAATGCTTTAATGAATACTACTTAATAATTCTCAACTTTGACACACAAAAATGCTTATATATTTCTGGAAATGTTTCTAAAAATGTTTTTCTACCATAAAGTAGGTTTTAAACACTTGACTGTGATTTTAAAGATAAATTAATGTTTATAAAAGGTATAACCAACAAGTAGCAGATGAGGTTAAATATCAAATTCTTCTGCTGATCTCTCTAGTAAGGAAGCTTAAACTCTAAAAATAGAGAGGAGAGTCATAATACTTAAAACAAGGCAGTCCTACATAAGAGAAACTATTGAGAAGCTCTTCTCAATCAGCAGTCTATTCTTCTTAAAAGTGCTCTGACTCAGCTTTAACAGCACTTATTTTCCGTGCACTCAATGAGACGCAGGCAAGTGCAATGACTGAGTTCAGCATCTAGCTTCACCAATCCTATCTTTGAATCCTTACTCTGGTCTAGTGATTTAAGCAAGATACTGAATTGTTCTGTGCTTGAGATGTCTTAAATCTGATACTCACTTAAGTTTGTGTGTGTATATATGCTCAGTTGTGTCTGACTTTTTGAGACCGCCCATGGACAGGAGCCTGTGGGGCTTCTCTGTCCATGGGATTTTCCAGCAAGAATATTGGAACAGGTTGCCATGTCCTTCTCCAGGAGATTCCCCAACCCAGGGTTCAAACACATGTCTCTTGCATCTCCTGCATTAGCAGGCAGGTTATTTACAAGTTGAGCTACCAGTTAAGCCCCAACAGGTTAATTACAAACATGGGTGTTAGTCAGTCTCATGTCCAACTCTTTGTGACCTCAGGATTAACCCCTCCAGGCTCCTCTTGCCTGGAATTCTCCAGGCAAGAATATTGCAGTGAATAGTCATTCCCTTCTCCAGGGGATCTTCCCAACCCAGGGATCGAACCTAGGTCTTCTGCATTGCAGGCAGATTCTTTAGCACCTGAGTCACCAGGGAAATCCATGACTTAACTTTAGCATCCAAGTGTTTTGAAGTAGATTTTTGATTAGGCATTGTCCATGTTTTATTAATTTTTGTATTTTCTGAACTTATTGGGCAAAAAGAAGAAAAAGAGGAAACCAGGAGAAGTACCGAGTAAGAGAGAATAGCCAAGTGAAGTTCATTTTGATTATACAAATTTCCACTGTGAATGCTGGAGAGTTTGCTAAAAGTTGAGCTAGGATATGATTCTGGGTGTATTAGCATGAAGATAAATTTATGGTTATTAGGGCACTGAAGATCCATATCCTTAATTTAGGATTCACATATTGACCCATAGTGTTAGTTCACAGATAAAAGAGGGTCTTCAGCTCTGATTAGAACACACATTATAACTCAGAGCCTGCAGTTAGGGGAAAAAAAAACACAGAATTAGCTTTAGAATTAAAACTGACCTGAAAGTTTTAGATTTGCCAAGAAAACAATGTTTGGATCATAGAAGAGTTTCCAAAAACAAAAAAAGCAGAAAAAACAAATTTACTGTTGAGTAATTCTTGAAATGGGAATATCTTTCCTTTTCTCTTTTGCTTTCTGCTTCTCTTCTTTCACAGCTCTTTGTAAGGCCTCCTCAGACAGCCATTTTGCTGTTTTGCATTTCTTTCCCATGGGGATAGTCTTGATCCCTGTCTCCTGTACAATGTCACAAACCTCTTTCCATAGTTCATCGGGTACTTTATCTATCAGATCTAGTCCCTTAAATCTATTTCTCACTTCCAATGTATAATCATAAGGGATTTGATTTAGGTCCTACCTGGATGGTCTAGTGGTTTTTCCTGCTTTCTTCAATTAAAGTCTGAATTTGGCAATAAGGAGTTCATGATCTGAGCTATAGTCAGTTCCCAGTCTTGTTTTTGCTGACTGTATAGAGCTTCTCCATCTTTGGCTGCAAAGAATATAATCAACCTGATTTTGGTGTTGACCATCTGGTGATGTCCATGTGTAGAGTCTTCTCTTGTGTTTTTGGAAGAGGGTGTTTGCTATGACCAATGCATTTCCTTGGCAAAACTCAATTAGCCTTTGCCCTGCTTCATTCCATATTCCAAGGCCAAATTTGCCTGTTACACCAGGTGTTTATTGACTTCCTAGTTTTGCATTCCAGTCCCCTATAATGAAAGGACATCTTTTTGGGTGTTAGTTCTAAAAGGTCTTGTAGGTCTTCATAGAACCATTCAACTTCAACTTCTTCAGCGTTACTGGTTGGGGCATAGGCTTGGATCACTGTAATATTGAATGGTTTGCCTTCGAAACAAACAGAGATAATTCTGTCATTTTTGAGACTGAATCCAAGTACCGCATTTTGGACTCTTTTGTTGACCAGGATGGCTACTCCATGTCTTCTAAGGGAATCCTTCCCACAGTAGTAGATATAATGGTCATCTGAGTTAAATTCATCCATTATGGTCCATTTTAGTTCACTGATTCCTAGACTGTTGATGTTCACTCTTCCCATCTCCTCTTTGACCACTTCCAGTTTGCCTTGATTCATGGAGCTAACATTCCAAGTTCCTATGCAATATTGCTTTTTACAGAGTTGGACCAGGTTTCTATCACCAGTCACATCCACAACTGGGCAAGAATACACAGAAGAACTGGACAAAACAGATCTTCATGACCCAGATAATCACGGTGATGTGATCACTCACCTAGAGCCAGACATCCTGGAATGTGAAGTCAAGTGGGCCTTCGAAAGCATCACTATGAACAAAGTTAGTGGAGGTGATGGAATTCCAGTTGAGCTATTTTAAATCCTGAAAGATGATGCTGTGAAAGTGCTGCATTCAATATGACAGTAAATTTGGAAAACTCGGCAGGGGCCACAGGACTGGAAAAGGTCAGTTTTCGTTCCAATCCCAAAGAAAGGCAATGCAAAAGAATGCTCAAACTACCACACAATTACACTCATCTCACACGCTAGTAAAGTAATGCTCAAAATTCTCCAAGCCAGGCTTCAGCAACACGTGAACTGTGAATTTCCAGACTTTCAAGTTGGTTTCAGAAAAGGCAGAGGAACGAGAGATCAAATTGCCAACATCTCCTGGATCATCGAAAAAGCAAGAGGGTTCCAGAAAAACATCTATTTCTGCTTTATTGATTGTGCCAAAGCCTTTGACTGTATGGATCACAATAAACTGTGGAAAATTCTGAAAGTGATGGGAATACCAGATCACCTGACCTGCCTCTTGAGAAATCTGTATGCAGGTCAGGAATCAACAGTTGGAATTGGACATGGAACAATAGACAGGCTCCAAATATGGAAAGGACTATGTCAAGACTATGTATTGTCACCTTGCTTATTTAACTTCAATGAAGAGTACATCATGAGAAATGCTGGGCTGGAAGAAGCACAAACTGGAATCAAGATTGCTGGGAAAACACCAATAACCATAAATATGCAGATGACACCACCCTTATGGCAGAAAGTGAGGGGGAACTAAAAAGCCTCCTGATGAAAGTGCAAGAGGAGAATGAAAAAGTTGGCTTAAAGCTCAACATTCAGAAAACTAAGATCATGGCATCTGGTCCCATGACTTCATGGGAAATAGACGGGGAAATAGTGGAAACAGTGTCAGACTTTATTTTGGGGGGGCTCCAAAATCACTGCAGGTGGTGATTGCAGCCATGAAATTAAAAGATGGCTACTCCTTGGAAGGAAAGTTATGACCAACCTAGATAGCATATTCAAAAGCAGAGAAATTACCTTGCCAACAAAGTTCTGTTTAGATAAGGCTATGGTTTTTCTGGTGGTCATGTATGTATGTGAGAGTTGTATTGTGAAGAAAGCTGAGTGCCGAAGAATTGATGCTTTTGAACTGTGGTGTGGGAGAAGACTCTTGAGAGTCCCTTGGACTGCAAGGAGATCCAACCAGTCCATCTTGAAGAAGATCAGTCCTGGGTGTTCATTTGTAGGACTGATGCTAAGACTGAAACTCCAGTACTTTGTCCACCTCATGCTAATAGTTGACTCATTGGGTCTTGTTTTGTATCCATTCAGCCAGTCCTTGTCTTTTGGTTTGGGCATTCAACCCATTTACATTTAAGGTAATTATTGATAAGTATGATCCCATTGCCATTTACTTTATTGTTTTGGGTTAGAGTTTATACACCCTTTTGTGTTTCCTGTCTAAAGAATATCATTTAACATTTGTTGCATAGCTGGTTTGGTGGTGCTGAGTTCTCTCAGCTTTTGCATGTCTGTAAAGCTTTTGATCCCTCCTTCATATTTGAATGAGATCCTTGCTGGTTACAGTAATCTGGGCTGTAGGTTATTTTCTTTCATCATTTTAAGTTTGTTTGCCATTCCCTCCTGGCTTGAAGAATTTCTATTGAAAGATCAGCTGTTATCTTTATGGGAATCCCCTTGTGTGTTATTTGTTGTTTTTCCCTTGCTGCTTTTAATATTTGTTCTTTGAGTTTGATCTTTGCTAATTTGATTAATATGTGTCTTGGGGTGTTTCACCTTGGGTTTATCCTGCTTGGGACTCTCTGGGTTTCTTGGACTTGGGTGATTATTTCCTTCCCCATTTTAGGGAAATTTTCAACTATTATCTCCTCAAGGATTTTCTCATGGTCTTTCTTTTTGTTTTCTTCTGGGACTCCTATGATTCGAATGTTGGGACATTTAACACTGTCCTGGAGGTCTCTGAGATTGTCCTCATTTCTTTTAATTCTTTTTTCTTTTTTCCTTTCTAATTCATTTATTTCTACCATTCTATCTTCTACTTCACTAGCCCTTTCTTCTCCCTCTGTTATTCTATTATTTGTTGCCTCCAGAGTATTTTTTATCTCATTTATTGCATTATTCATTATATATTGACTCTTTTATTTCTTCTAGTTCCTTGTTAAACCTTTCTTGCATCTTCTCAATCCTTGTCTCCAGGCTATTTATTTGTGATTCCATTTTGATTTCAAGATTTTGGATCATTTTCACTATCATTATTTGGAATTCTTTATCAGGTAGATTCCCCATCTCTTCCTCTTTTGTTTGGTTTGGTGGGCATTTATCCTGTTCCTTTACCTGATAGGTATTCCTCTGTCTCTTTATCTTGGTTATATTGCTGCATTTGGGGTGTCCTTTCTGTATTCTGGCAATTTGTGGCATTCTCTTTATTGCGGAGTTTCCTCTCTGTGGGTGGGGTTTTACAGGTGGTTTGTCAAGGTTTCTTGGTTAGGGAAGTTTGTGTCGGTGTTCTGGTGGGTGGAACTGGATTTCTTCTCTCTGGAGTGCAATGAAGTTTCCAGTAATGGGTTATGAAATGTCAATGGTTTTGGAGTAACTTTGGGCAGCCTGTATATTGGAGCTCAGGGCTGTGTTCCTGTGTTGCTGGAGAATTTGCATGGTATGTCTTGCTCTGGAACTTGTAGGCCTTTGGGTTGTGCTTGGTTTCAGTGTAGGTATGGAGGGGTTTGATGAGCTCCTGTCAATTAATGTTCCCTGGAGTCAGGAGTTCTCTGCTGTTCTCAGGATTTGGACTTAAGCCTCCTGCTTATGGTTTTCAGTCTTATTTGTACAGTAGTCTCAAGACTTCTCCTATACAGCACCACTGATAAAACATCTAGGTTAAAGATGAAAAGTTTCTCCACAGTGAGGGACACCCAGAGAGGTTCACAGAGTTACATGGAGAAGAGAAGAGGGAGGAGGGAGTTAGAGGTGACCCGAATGAGATGATGTGGAATCAATAGAGGAGAGAGCAAACAAGCCAGTAATCACTTCCTTATGCGCACTCCACAACTGGACTGCTCAGAGATGTTCACAGAGTTATACAGAGAAGAGAAGAAGGAGGAAGGAGACAGAGGTGGCCAGGAGGATAAAAGGGGGGAAATCAAAAGGAGAGAGACAGATCCAGCCAGTAATCAGTTCCCTAAGTGTTCTCTACCATCTGGAACACACAGAAATTCACAGTTGGGTAGAGAAGAGAAGGGGTAAGGAGGAGACACAGGCGACCTGGTGGAGCAAAAGGAGAGTCCAAAGTGGGAGAGAGCAGTCACGCAAGTAATTTAGCTCCCAAGTGAAAATGGGTACTGAAGATTGGGTTCTTAAAGGTACAAAGTGGACAACAAATACCAAAAAGCAAAGATAAAAAATCTAGAGTAGAGTTTGGAATTTCAAAAATACAATATTAAAGAAAAGAAGAAAAAAAAAGAGAAAAAAATCACAAAAATTATACAAATATATATATATATATATATATATATGAAGTTTGCTTTTAAAAAATAGGGTCTTTTTTTTTGCAAAGTAATAGTAGGTTGTAAAAGTGAAAATTAAAGGAGTAATAGAGGACTTAAAATTTTTAAAAAATTAAAAAAAAAGAATGATTGTAAAAATAGTAAAAATATATCTAGGGCTTTCTCTGGTGTTGTTGTGGGTATTGTGGGGTCATTTTCAGATAGTTCCTTGGTCAGGCTTATATTTCTCAAAATCTATAGGTCCCTACCTATGTAGTCGGTACTAATGACAGGGTTTTAATCTATTGCACCTGTCACTTCCAAGGCGGTTCCCTTTATTTTAGCTTCTTCTGCTCTTTGGTCTCTTCAGTGTCTGATTTCCACCCTGACACAAAGAAGGCGGTGGTGAACATTTTTTTTAGGCTCACTTGTTCAGTTGCACTGTGGGGAGGGAAGGACACTGCAAACAAATAACACTGGCATGTGCTCGCAGTGCCTCAGCCACACTGGGCCTGCCCCAGTGTGTACCCTCCCTGCCCACACTGCTGAGGCTCTAGGTTGCTCCACTGGGAACCGTCCAAGGCTGGCCCTGGGCTGCATGCACCTCCAAGGTCTAAGCCATTCAGGCTCAGGCACTTGGGTAGTCCTCAGAGGCACAGACTCGGTTGGGCCTGTGTTTTGTGCCCTTCCCAGGTCTAAGCAGCTCTGGTGATGAGGTGTTTGGTGAGCATGGACAATGCGACTTATCACCTCCCCCATCCCTGCCACTCGGTTTTCTGGGTGTCCAACCAGCGCACCTTCTCAGGCAGATGTTGACCGTCCAGAACTCTAAGAAATCTTAGTTAGCAAAGAAGCCTGCTTACAGTTTTGTAGATTATGTCTCTCTGGGGCTGCAATTGCCCCCTTCTTGCTCTGGCTGCCTGGCACCAGAGGGGGATGTTCTGCAGCCGGCTATCTCTGTTAGTCCTTTGTTCTGTGTGCGGGCCTGGCTGTGTCTTAGTTTAGAGCTGGCTTTTTGTATGGTAGTTATCCCACAGTCTGGTTTGCTAGCCCAAGTTAGTTCGCTCTGATTGTGCTCGGGGCATTCAGGCCAGATCCCTACTCTAAGCAACGCAGCCCGCGCCTCCCTGCCCAGCCCCCGCTTGCTAGTGGCGGGTGCAAGCATCTGCGCTGCTTCTCTGCTGGGGGAGTTACTGTTGGGCTCATAATCTATGGGTTTTAATTATTTATTTATTTTTCCTCCCTGTTATGTTGCCCTCTGTGCTTCCAAGGCTCACCATAGACTCGGCAGCGAGTGTTTCCTGGTGTTTGGAAACCTCTCTTTTTAAGACTCCTTTCCCAGGACAGAGCTCTGTCCCTACCTCTTTTGTCTCTTTTTTTGTCTTTTATATTTTTTCCTACTTCCTTTTGAAGACAATGGGCTGCTTCTCTGGGTGCCTAATGTCCTCTGCTGGCATTCAGAAGTTGTTTTGTGGAATTTACTCAGCGTTTAAATGTTCTTTTGATGAATTTGTGGGGGAGAAAGTGGTCTCCCCGCCCTATCCCTCTGCCATCTTAGGCCCGCCCCTCATAGTTGACTCATTGGAAAAGACTCTGATGCTGGGAGGGCTTGGGGATAGGAGGAGAAGGGGATGACAGAGGATGAGATGGCTGGATGGCATCACCAACTTGATGCCCATGAGTATGGGTGAACTCCAGGAGTTGGTGATTGACAGGGAGGCCTGGTGTGCTGCAAATAATGGGGTTACAAAGAGTCGGACATGACTGAGCAACTGAACTGAACTGAATTCTTAAAAAGAAGGCAAGTGCACTCCAGTGTAAACCAGTTTGGTATTTCATTCAAAATTCATTTCTAGGATTTCATGGTAATGATGAGAAACAGAAGCATTCCATAGTTATGGAAATATGCAAAATAAACTATCTGTCATATCATTTCAGGATGGAATATTGTCAAATTCAGTCCAAAGGTATACATCTTCTATAAGGAGAAAGATTGTGATTTAGTAAAAAAAAAAAAAAAAAAAAAAAAAAAATTAGTGCTTTTCAAAGAAGTTGAAGCAACTAAAATTTAACGTGGATGTTTGCAGATGTCTTAAATATTAATAAAGTCATGTTTGTTTCCTTTCTTTCTTTTTTCTTTTTCATTATTTTAATTTTCCAGAGAACAGGAATTACAGGTCTATTATGGACAAAGCACTATTTCATGTCCAACAGAAATAGATTAAGTAGAAAGAGGTCTTCAAAGAACACAGTTTACTCCAGGGAAAACACTTACAATGAATTGTTATATAAACATAAAACAGTATTAAAGCAAAGAATGAATGGAATAATTGACTCATTCAAGCATAAAGGAAAAAAAAAAAGCGTAAATCTTTGTCCGTTACTTCGTTTCCTATTATTTTCTCCCATTCTGAAGGCTGTCTTTTCACCTTTCTTATAGTTTCCTTTGCTGTGCAGAAGCTTTTAATTTTAATTAGGTCCCATTTGTTTATTTTTACATTTATTTCCAATATTCTGGGAGGTGGGACATAGAGGATCCTGCTGTAGTTTATGTCGGAGCGTGTTTTGCCTATGATTTCCCCTAAGAGTTTTATAGGTTCTGGTCTTATGTTTAGATCTTTAGTCTATTTTGAGCTTATTTTTGTGTATGGTGTTAGGAAGTGATCTGCTGCTAAGTCACTTCAGTCCTGTCTGACTCTATGTGACCCCATAGACGGCAGCCCACCAGGCTCCCCCGTCTCTGGGATTCTCCAGGCAAGAACACTGGAGTGGGTTGCCATTTCCTTCTCCAATGTATGAAAGTGAAAAGTGAAAGTGAAGTTGCTCAGTCGTGTCCAAACCTTAGCAACCCCTTGGACTGCAGCCCAGCAGGCTCCTCCATCCATGGGATTTTCCAGGCAAGAGTACTGGAGTGGGGTGCCATTGCCTTCTCCAAGGAAGTGATCTAGTTTAAATTCTTTTACAAGTGGTTGACCAATTTTCCCAGCACCACTTGTTAAAGAGATTGTCTTTTCTCCATTTTATATTCTTGCCTCCTTTGTCAAAGATAAGATGTCCATCAGTTCAGTTCAGTTCAGTTCAGTCGCTCAGTCATGTTTGACTCTTTATGACTCCATGAATCGCAGCACGATAAGCTTCCCTGTCCATCACCATCTCCCAGTGTTCACTCAGACTCATGTCCATCGAGTCAGTGATGCCATCCAGCCATCTCATCCTCTGTTATCCCCTTCTCCTCCTACTCCCAATCCCTCCCAGCATCAGAATCTTTTCCAATGAGCCAACTCTTCGCATGAGGTGGCCAAAGTACTGGAGTTTCAGCTTTAGCATCATTCCTTCCAAAGAAATCCCAGGGCTGGTCTCCTTCAGAATGGTCTGGTTGGATCTCCTTGCAGTCCAAGGGACTCTCAAGAGTCTTCTCCAACACCACAGTTCAAAAGCATCAATTCTTCAGCACTCAGCCTTCTTCACAGTCCAACTCTCAACATCCATACACGACTACTGGAAAAAGCATAGCCTTGATTAGACGGACCTTAGTTGGCTAAGTATTGTCTCTGCTTTTGAATATGCTATCTAGGTTGGTCATAACTTTTCTTCCAAGGAGTAAGCATATTTTAATTTCATGGCTGCAGTCACCACCTGCAGTGATTTTGGAGCCCCCAAAAATACAGTCTGACACTGTTTCCACCGTTTCCCATTTATTTCCCATGAAGTGATGGGACCAGTTGCCATGATCTTCATTTTCTGAATGTTGAGCTTTAAGCCAACTTTTTCACTCTCCTCTTTCACTTTCTTCAAGAGGCTTTTTAGTTCCTCTTCTCTTTCTGCCAAAAGGGTGGTGTCATCTGCATATCTGAGGTTATTGATATTTCTCCCTGCAATCTTGATTCCAGCTTGTGCTTCTTCCAGCCCAGCATTTCTCATGATGTACTCTGCATAGAAGTTAAATAAGCAGGGTGACAATATACAGTCTTGACATACTCCTTTTCCTATTTGGAACCAGTCTGTTGTTCCATGTCCAGATCTAGCTGTTGCTTCCTCATCTGCATACAGATTTCTCAAGAGGCAGGTCAGGTGATCTGGTATTCCCATCTCTTTCAGAATTTTCCACAGTTTATTGTGATCCACACAGTCAAAGGCTTTGGTATAGTCAATAAAGCAGAAATAGATGTTTTTCTGGAACTGTCTTGCTTTTTTGATGATCCAGGGGATGTTGGCAATTTGATCTCTGCTTCCTCTGCCTTTTCTAAAACCAGCTTGAACATCAGGAAGTTCGCGGTTCACATGTTGCTGAAGCCTGGCTTGGAGAATTTTGAGCATTACTTTTCTAGTATGTGAGACGAGTACAATTATGAGGTAGTTTGATCATTCTTTGACATTGCCCTTCTTTTGGATTGGAATGAAAACTGATCTTTTCCAGTCCTGTGGCCCCTGCTGAGTTTTCCAAATTTGCTGGCATATTGAATACAGCACTTTCACAGCATCATCTTTCAGGATTTGAAGTAGCTCAACTGGAATTCCATCACCTCCACTAGCTTTGTTTGTAGTGATGCTTTCTAAAGCCCACCTGACTCCACATTCCAGGATGTCTGGCTCTAGATGAGTGACCACACCATCATGATTATCCAGGTCATGAAGCTCTTTTTTGTACAGTTCTTCTGTGTATTCTTGCCACCTCTTCTTAATATCTTCTGCTTCTGTTAGGTCCATACCATTTCTGTCCTTTAGGTGCATGGATTTATCTCTGGGCTTTCAATTTTGTTCCATTGATCTGTATTTCTGTCTTTGTGCCAGTACCATACTTTCTTGATGACTGTGGTTTTGTAGTAGAGCCTGAAGTCAGGCAGGTTGATTCCTCCATTTCCATTTTCCTTTCTCAAGATTGCTTTGGCTAATCCAGGTTTTTTGTATTTCCATAAAAAATTGTGAAATTATTTGATCTTGTCTCTGAAAAATACCAATGGTATCTTGATAGGGACTGCATTGAATCTATAGATTGCTTTGGGTAGTATATACATTTTCACTATATTGTCTCTTCTAATCCATAAACATGTATATTTTTCCATCTATTTGTGTCTTCTTTGATTTATTTCACCAGTGTTTTATAGTTTTCTATATATAGGTCTTTTGTTTCTTTAGGTAGATATATTCCTAAGTATTTAATTCTTTTTGGTGCAATGGTGAATGGAATTGTTTCCTTAATTTCTCTTTCTGTTTTTTTCATCGTTAGTGTATAGGAATCTAAGGGATTTCTGTGTGTTGATTTTTATTCTGCAACTTTATTATATTCATTGATTAGCTCTATTAATTTTCTGGTGGAGTCTTTAGAGTTTTCTATGTGGAGGACATGTCATCTGCAAACAGTGTGAATTTTACTTCTTCTTTTCCAATTTGGGTTCCCTTTATTTCTTTTTCTGCTCTGGTTGCTGTGGCCAAAACTTCCAAAACTATGTTGAATAGTAGTGGTGAGAGTGGGCACCCTTGTCTTGTACCTGACTTTAGGGGAAATGGTTTCAATTTTTCACCATTGAGGATAACATTTTATGTGGGTTTGTTACATATAGCTTTTATTATATTGAGGTATGTTCCTTCCATTCTTGCTCTGGAGGGTTTTTAGCATAAATGGATGTTGAATTTTGTCAAAGGCTTTCTCTGCATGTATTGAGATAATCATATGGCTTTTATTTTTCAATTTGTTAATGTGGTGTATTACTTTGGTTGATTTGCAGATATTTTAGAATCCTTGCATACCAGGAATAAAGCCCACTTGATCGTGATGTATGATCTTTTTAATATGTTATTGGATTCTGTTTATAGAATTTTGTTGAGGATTTTTGCATCAATGTTCATAAGTAATATTGGCCTAAAGTTTTCATTTTTTGTGGCATCTTTGTCAGGTTTTGGTATTAGGGTGATGGTGACCTCATAGAATGAGTTTGGAAGTTCACCTTCCTCTGCAATTTTCTGGAAGAGTTTGAGTAGAATAGGTGTTAGTTCTTCGCTAAATTTTTGGTAGAATTCAGCTGTGAAGCCGTCTGGTCCTGGGCTTTTGCTTGTTGAACGATTTCTGATTACAGTTTCAATTTCTGTGCTTCTGATGGGTCTGTTAAGATTTTCTGTTTCCTCCTGGTTCAGTTTTGGAAAGTTGTACGTTTCTAAGAATTTGTCCATTTCTTTCAAGTTGTCCATTTTATTGGCATATAGTTGCTGGTAATAGTCTCTTATGATCCTTTGTATTTCTGTGTTGTCTGTTGTGATCTCTCCATTTTCATTTCTAATTTTGTTGATTTAATTTTTCTCCCTTTGTTTCTTGATGAGGGTGGCTAATGGTTTGTCAATTTTATTTATCTTCTCAAAGAACCAGCTTTTGGCTTTGTTGATATTTGCTATGGTCTCTTTTGTTTCTTTTGCATTTATTTCTGCTCTAATCTTTAAGATTTCTTTCCTTCTGTTAACCCTGGGGTTCTTCATTTCTTCTTTTTCTAGTTGCTTTAGGTGTAGAGTTAGGTTATTTATTTGACTTTTTTCTTGTTTCTGGAGGTATGCCTCTGTTGCTATGAACTTACCTCTTAGCACTGCTTTTATAGTGTCCCACAGGTTTTGGGTTGTTGTGTTTTCATTTTCATTCGTTTCTATGCATATTTTGATTTCTTTTTTGATCTCTTCTGTGATTTGTTGGTTATTCAGAAGTGTGTTGTTCAGCCTCCATATGTTGGAATTTTTAATAGTTTTTCTCCTGTAATTGAGATCTAATCTTACTGCATTATGGTCAGAAAAGATGCTTGGAATGGTTTCAATTTTTTTGAATTTATCAAGGTTAGATTTATGGCCCAGGATGTAATCTATCCTGGAGAAAGTTCCATGAGCACTTGAGAAAAGGGTGAAATTTATTGTTTTGTGGTGAAATGTCCTATAGATATCAATTAGGTCTAACTGGTCTATTGTATCATCTAAAGTTTGTGTTTCTTTGTTAATTTTCTGTTTAGTTGATCTGTCCATAGGTGTGAGTGGGGCATTAAAGTCTCCTGCTACTATTGTGTTATTGTTAATTTCCCCTTTCATACTTGTTAGCATTTGTCTTGCATATTGCGGTGCTCCTATATTGGGTGCATATATATTTATAATTGTTATATCTTCTTCTTGGATTGATCCTTTGATCATTATGTAGTGGCCTTCTTTGTCTCTTTTCACAGCCTTTGTTTTAAAGTCTATTTTATCGGATATGAGTATTGCCACTCCTGCTTTCTTTTGGTCTCTATTTGCGTGGGATATCTTTTTCCAGCCCTTCACTTTCAGTCTGTATGTGTCCCTTGTTTTGAGGTGGGTCTCTTGTAAGCAGCATATAGAGGGGTCTTGTTTTTGTATCCATTCAGCCAGTCTTTGCCGTTTGGTTGGAACATTCAACCCATTTACGTTTAATGCAATTATTGATAAGTATGATCCCATTACCATTTACTTTATTGTTTTGGGTTCGATTTTATACACCCTTTTTGTGTTTCTGTCTAGAGAATATCCTTTAGCATTTGTTGGAGAGCTGGTTTGGTGGTGCTGAATTCTCTCAGCTTTTGCTTGTCTGTAAAGCTTTTGATTTCTCCTTCATATTTGAATGAGATCCTTGCTGGGTACAGTAATCTTGGATGTAGGTTATTTTCTTTCATCACTTTAAGTATGTCTTGCCATTCCCTCCTGGCCTGAAGAGTTTCTATTGAAAGATCAGCTGTTATCCTTATGGGAATCCCCTTGTGTGTTATTTGTTTTTTTTTTTTTTTTTTTTTTTTTTTTTTTTTTTTCCCTTGCTGCTTTTAATGTTTGTTCTTGGTGTTTGATCTTTGTTAATTTGATTAATATGTGTCTTGGGGTGTTTCACCTTGGGTTTATCCTATTTGGAACTCTCTGGGTTTCTTGGACTTGGGTGATTATTTCTTTCTCCATTTTAGGTAAGCTTTCAACTGTTATCTTCTCAAGGATTTTCTCATGGTCTTTCTTTTTGTCTTCTTCTTCTGGGATTCCTATAATTCCAATGTAGGAACGTTTCATATTGTCCTGGAAGTCTCTGAGATTGTCCTCATTTCTTTTAATTAGTTTTTCTTGTTTCCCCTCTGATTCATTTATTTCTACCATTCTATCTTCTATTTCACTAATCCTATCTTCTGCCTCTGTTATTCTACTCTTTGTTGCCTCCAGAGTGTTTCTGATCTCATTTATTGCGTTATTCATTATATATTGACTGTTTTTTATTTCTTCTAGTTCCTTATTAAACCTTTCTTGCATATTCTCAATCCTTGTCTCCATGCTATTTATCTGTGATCCCATTTTGTTTTCAAGATTTTGGGTTATTTTCACTATCAATATTCGGAATTCTTTCTCAGGTAGATTCCCTATCTCTTCCTCTTTGGTTTGGTGGGCATTTCTCCTGTTCCTTTAGCTGCTGAGTATTCCTCTGTCTCTTCATCTTGGTTATATTGCTTCATTTGGGGTGGCCTTTCTATATTCCAGGAATTTGTGGAGTTCTCTTTATTATGGAGCTTCCTCCCTGTGGGTGGGGTTGTATCAGTGGCTTGTCAAGGTTTCCTGGTTAGGGAGGCTTGTGTTGGAGTTCTGGTGGGTGGAGCTGGGTTTCTTCTCTCTGGAGTGCAGTGGAGTGACCAGTAATGGGTTATGAGACGTCAATGGTTTTTGGAGTAACTTTAAGCTGCCTGTATATTGAAGCTCAGGGGTGTGTTCTGTGTTGCTGGAGAATTTGCGTGGTATGTCTTGCTCTGGAACTTGTTGGCCCTTGTGTGGAGCTTGGTTTCAGTGTAGGTATGGAGGTGTTTGATTAGTTCCTATTGATTAATGTTCCCTGAATTTAGGGGTTCTCTGATGTTCTCAGGCTTTGGACTTAAGCCTCCTGCTTCTGGTTTTCAGTTTTATTTTTACAGTAGCCTCTAGACTTCTCCATCTATACAGTACTGATGATAAAACATCTAGGTTAAAGATGAAAAGTTTCTCCACATTGAGGGACACCCAGAGAGGTTCGCTGAGTTACATGGAAAAGAGAAGAGGGAGGGTGTAGTTAGAGGTGACTGGAATGAGATGCTGTGAGATCAAAACAGGAGAGAGCAAGCTAGCCAGTAATCACTTCCTTATGTGTGCTCCATAGTCTGGACTGCTCCGAGGTGTTCATGGAGTTATACAGGGAAGAGGAGAGGGAGGAAGTAGACAGAGGTGGCTAGGAGGATAAAAGAGGGAAATGAAAAGGAGAGAGACAAATCCAGCCAGTAACCAGTTCCTTAGGTGTTCTCCACCGTCTGGAACACACAGAGATTCACAGAGTTGGATAGAGAAGAGAAGGGGGAAGGAAGAGACAGAGGCCACCTGGTGGAGAAAAAGGAGAGTCCAAAGGAGGAGAGAGTGGTCAAGCCAGTAATCTTGCTGTCAGGTAAAATTGGGTAGTGAAGTTTGGGTTTTTAAATGTACAAAATTGACAACAAAAGCCAAAAAGCAAAGATTAAAAATCTAGAGTAGAGGTTGGATTTTCAAAAATACAATATTAAAGAAAAGAAGAAGAAGGAAAAAAGAAAACAAGAAAACCAAAAAAAAACCAAAAACCAAAACAAAAACCAAAAACAAAGCCACAAGAATTATTAAAAAACACCAACAACAACCACGCAGAGACTATATATGGTGTTTGCTTTAAAAAATAGAGTCTTTTTTTGAAAAGTAATAGTAGGTTATAGAAACAAAAATTAGAGGAGAAATAGAAGACTTAACAATTTTAAAAAGTTAGAGGAAAAGAAGAAAAAGAAAAGAAGAAAAGAAAAACCCACAACAGTGTTAACAAAAAAACAAAAACACAAAGAAAAACAGAAAAAAAGAAAAAAAAAGGAATGATTGTAAAAATAGTAAAGATATATCTAGTCCTTTCTCTGGTGTTGTGGGCAGTGTGAAGTCACTTCCAAGGCTGTTCCCTCTGTTTAACTTCTGTTTGCTGGTCTCTTCAGTGTCTGATTTCTGTCCTGACACAGGGGGGCAGTGGTGGACACTTTTTTTTTTTTTTTTTTTTTAAGGCTCACTTGTCAGTCCCGTTGTGTGGAGGGAGGGATGCTGCAAACAATTAACACTGTTGTGTGCACACAGTGTCTCAGCCCCACTGGGCCTGTCCCTGCTCGCTGCACACAAACTGCTCCAGCTCTATGATGCTCAGCCAGGAACCATCTGAGGCCGGCCCTAGGCTGCATGCACCTCCCTGGTCTAAGCCGCTCAGGTTCGGCACTCAGGTAGCTCTCAGAGGTGCAGATTCGGTTGGGACTGCATTTTGTGCCCTTCCCAGGTCTGAGTAGCTCAGGAGTTTGGCGAGCCCGGTCACTGTGACATGTCGCCTTTCCTGTCTCTGTTGCTCAGTTTTCTGGGTGTACCACTGGCGCCCCTTGTGAGGCAGATGGTGACTGTCCAGCACCCCCAGAAGTCTCATCAAAGAAGCCTGCTTGCAGTTTGGTAGATGAAGTCTCTCCGGGGCTGCGATTGCCCCTTTCCAGCCCTTTCGGCTCTGGTTGCCTGTCCCCAGCAGGGAATGGTCTGTAGCCAGCTATTTCTGTTCCATCCTTTGTTCTGTGCGTGGTCCTGGTGGTGTCTTATGTTTGAGCTTTTCGCGTGGTAACTATCCCACAGTCTGGTTTGCTAGCCCAAGTTAGTTTGTTCTGGTTATGTGTGGGGCGTTCCTGCCTGATTCTTACAAAGCACTGCAGCCCGCGCCTCCCGCACCTCCCTGCCCTGCCCTCACTTGTTAGTGGTGGATGCAGGCGTCTGTGCTGCTTTTCCACTGGGGGAGTTACTGTTGGGCTTATAATCTGTTGGTTTTAATTATTTATTTATTTTTCCTTCCTGTTATGTTGTCCTCTGTGCTTCCAAGGCTCACCACAGACTCGGCAGCGAGAGTGTTTCCTGGTGTTTGGAAACCTCTCTTCTTAAAATTCCCTTCCTGGGACGGGCTTCCCTTCCTGGGAAGGGCTTCCCTTCCTGGGACGGAGCTCCCTCCCCACCTCCTTTTTCTCTTTTTTCATCTTTTATATTTTTTCCTACCTGTTTTTGAAGACAATGATCTGCTTTTCTGGGGGCCTGATGTCCTCTGCCAGCATTCAGAAGTTGTTTTGTGGAGTTTGCTCAGCGTTGAAATGTTCTTTTGAGGAATTTGTGAGGGAGAAAGTGGTCTCCCCGTCCTATTCCTCCACCATCTTAGGATCGCCTCAATTGTATTTTTTCTAAAGAAAGAGATTTATTTTTACTTTCTTCTGAAATTAAATAGCAATTGATCACCTTGATCCTGCCTGATATTTTTTCAGGTGGTTCTATTTCAGATTTTTCCTTACTCCTAAGGTACTGTTTATTCCTAGGGTTAGGAAATTACTTTTAGCATATGTCTCCTCCTCAAAGTTTTTGGCCTTAGGGATTTAAACCCACATTGTAACAGCTAAAAGCCCACACTGTAACAACTGGTCCACATTGATATGGAATTAAAGTATAGCCTGACTTTTCAGAAATCTGCAGTTTCTGAAACCTCCTTTTAGTATTTTCTGACCCCAGCTGTTGGGTTCTACTGGGTGACTTTGCATATGTACAGCTCAGAATTTAAAAAAAAAAAAAAAAAAAAAAACAAGAGTGATGTTTTTATACAGATTTTGGTAACAGTGTTGGAGTCCATCCCCAGAAGATCAAAGTGTTTGCTAATTAACAGAGAAAGGTTTAGATGTTGGATTCCATTCCCCATTCTAGTTGGGATAGTTATCTGCTAGTACCCACAGATTTTGATGACTTTCTCTCTGGAGTCTATGCTTTTGGATTGGAAATGAAAGAGGTGAGTCAGGACAGATTTCAGTAATGACTGTTGTTCCCCTCCCCCAGTAAGCAAGGGTGGAGGGTTGGGGTGGTGGGAGGTCTTTCTCTAGATTTTTCTGATACACTGTGTAAGATTCCAGTGAGTTTCCTGAAGACCATGTAAGGGTTTGAGAACCCCATGTGTCTGTCCCATCAAGCCAACATCAGCTCACACTTGATCATTTGAAAGTCATTAAAAATTTCTAATTCAATCATCCTACTGGATTGTTTGGTTTCAGATAATATCTGCCTCAGGTAATCAAATGTTCAGGTAATTTTACTCCTTGAAGGTATCCTTTTTCCAGACTTTTGTCGTTAGTCTTGCAACTTTAGTTCTCTGATGAATTCAAAAAAAGTTAATTTGTAATTAGCACAAGACTTTTAGTTGTGAGACTGTTTTCAGTTCTCTACTTTGAGTTATGAACCAGAATCCAGAATATATACTTTAAGTTCTCCTGAACTGAGATGGAGAATTAGTAGAAAATTTTCTAACTTCTCCCCAAATATTCTAATAAATTAATAAATTAAAAATAGGAAATATGATTTTCAAATATTTACCTGTCAGGAAAATGATAAATTATGTTTACTTACACAATTGTGAAATTTGAAATTACTTTTTAATTTTAATCTATTCTTTTCTTGAACCTACTGCTCAGAATAAAAACTGTTGATTTATTGATTAACGTCCAGCTAACTCATCAGAAAACTCCATCTACCCTACTTCACCCCCACTTTATTTGGAAAATTTGATTAGAACATGATTTATAACTCAATGACTTGGTTATAGAGATATCAATCATTAATTGAAATTACCTTAGAAATAAGATCAATTCTCAATTAGGACATAAATGATTTGTCAAATCATGTTTCTAGAGATTTCTGAAATATTCTGAGGAATAGGCTACTGTATTTATTAATTTTACAAAGGTATTAGAGCATACATAGTCCATATTCCTAGATTTATCCTGCTGCTTAAAGTCTTAATTCCTATAGTTAACATTTAGAATGCAGATAATTTTTTTTTTCCCAAAAAGTCCAAAGAAATGAAAAAATAAGGAAACTGGATTTTGTGTACCTGAATTTGTGTTAAGATCAAAATCCTTAGGATCTTTCCTCAAAGAAAAGACGTTACCTGTCATGCTCCATTATAATGACTATGACTTTGATTTGTTCCATTGGTGAGTTTGCTACACTAGAATAGTAAATCAAAAAAATTAATAATACTGATAAGTATATTGATTGCATAGGAGAGATATCATCTCACAAGTCAAATTTATGTAATTGAGAGTATTGAATTCACTTTTCTTATTTATTACTATAATAAAGAGGTATATTATGATGAAGATTTTAGAGTTCTGAAATAAATATTATAGGAGAACTTTTATTAATAAAAGAAAAACATTGAATAATATTAAATATTAATAAATGTTTAAAGCATTTAGTAGAAAATATTGATAGCTAAATTATTCTATAAGAACAAGAAAAATATGAGTACATTAGTAATATTAAAAATATATTATAAGTAGAAATAAGTGCTAAAAGTGATGCCATAAATTTAAAACATTCAAAATATTGAGAATGTACAAATTCCAATATGTAGTTAGCTTAAAAATTGAAAGGAATATACCATTGCAAACTGTAATGCTGAGACTCATCTAGACCTAGTCAAAGAATGAAATAAATGAATTCATTTTCAAAACTACCCTGCAGTCATTTGTTCATTTCTATATAGCATGGCATCACCTATGCAATGGACATTAACTTGGCTAAACTCTGAGAGATGGTGGAGGACAGGGAGGCCTGGTGTGCTGCAGTCCATGGGGTCAAGAAGAGTTGGACAAGGCTTGGCAACTGAACCAACAGTTATTAGACTGGCATGTCCTATGGAGCTGTGCATTTTTATCCCCATTATGAAGCTAACTGCACAGCATAAAACTGGTGTGCTTAATCTATATTAAAGTGAAGTGTTAGTTGCTCAGTCATGTTCAACTCTTTGCAATCCAATGGAATGTAGCTCACCAGGCTCCTCTGTCCATGGGATTTTCCAGTCAAGGATTTTGGTGTGGGTAGCCATTCACTTCTCCAAGGGATCTTCTTGATCCATGGACTGAACCCTGGTCTCACCAATTGCAGGCAGATTCTTTACCATCTGAGCCACCAGGAAAGCTCAATACTTGATAATAACTGAATGAATGATCAAAGTATTATGGTTTTACTATATATAAATAGATACTATAAATAGATACATGGTTTACTATAAATAGATACATGGTTGTCCATATATCTATTTTTTGTCAAATTGAGATTGGCTGGTTCTCTCACTGAGTACTTTTATAATAATGGAATAAGTTTATAAGTGAAGTACTATTTATTATTTAACGATTGCTTACCTTTAAATATTTGCTTTAATTTAAAATACTTTTAAAGCGCACGTTCATTCTAACAAGGAATTTTCAAGATATTCCATATTCTACAATAAAATCAATTTATAAACTTACAATTGACCCTTAATTTACATAGTGAGTGTTCCCTAAAGTAATCAAAGATTTTTGAGCATTTCTTTAATCCATAAAGTCTAACTAATTCTATTTTTGCAACTGGTTTGTTTTCAATATGCCAAATAACTTCCTGTAATTAAGCTTTTAAGCACTGGGTTATAGCTTTCAATTTGTTCTTTGAATTTACTGTTAGCCAAAGAAGATAGCATATTCACTTAAGTACTCTAGAAAAAATATATACTGACTGAAAAATATTCTTCAGGAAAAAGGTGAGTTTAAGTATATCTAAATGATTTTAAATGTTTATAGTTATTCAACTCATAAAGCTTTACAAGTTCCAAGCAGAGTGCCATGCTATTCTAAAAGATTTTCTAACAAAGAAAATACTTATCTGAGTCATGATAGCATTCAAAGAACAAATAATGTAAATAAATATATAATTGGAAAATTATCTTTAGATAAATTATAATCTCCTTGAAGTTCTCTTTCATTTTTTTCTAAATCTCAGAATAGTGGCACAGAATGGGTTTTGAATAATTTATTAGCTGGCAGTTAAAGTTGATTGTTGTAACTACTCATGTTAGTAAATATTAAAAGTGAGATAAATCAAATAGTCAGGAGAAGGTTAAGTACCTTTTGAAACACAAAATATATTTATCAACTCAACATTATGAATGTTATCTAATTTCTCCTCTGACAAAACAGAAAACTATCAAATTTATTTTAAAATAAAGACTCAAAGACAGGCATTTAAGACTACTTTTTTTTTTCCCAGTTACTTGAGCCCAATCATATAAGCTCAGTTTTGGAAGAAACTGGTACATATTTGTTAATGGAAATGAATACATGCATATGCATATGTATGCAGAAACACTGATAACAGCTTACAAATATGTTCTAGTATGGTATTAAGTATTTTCTATGTATCTACTCATTTAATTAATACTATAAATTTATACATTAGGTATATTCTTCTATTCCTATTTTTCATATGAAGGAAATGAGACACAGTAGGGTAATTTATTCTAGAACTCACAACTAAAATATATTTTTAAAAGGTTGATCTTCCTTATCTGGCACTGGATTTTTCACTTTCAGTTACTTTCATGCACTTCAGTGTTCAATGCAACACTACAATAGCCAAGACATGAAAACAGCCTAAATGTTCACCGACAGATGGATGGATAATGATGTGGTATTTTTATATGAAGGAATATATTTCAGCCATAAAAAATGAAACAATGCCATTTGCAGCAACATGGATGGACCAGGAGATCATCATATTAAATAATTCAGACAAAGACAAATACCATATGATATCACTTATATGTAGAAGCTAAAATGAAAAAAAAAGATACAAATGAATTTATATAGAAAACGGAAATAGACCCAGAGACATAGAAAACAAACTTAAGTTTACCAAAAGAGAGGAAGTGATGGATTAGGAATTTTGGATTAACATTTACACACTACTGCATATAAAATAGATAACCAACGAGACCTACTGTATAGTACAGGGAACTATATTCAATACTTCGTAATAACCTATAAGGGTCTTCCCTTGTGGCTCAGATGGTAAAGAATCTGCCTGCAGTAAGGGAGTCCCAGGCTCGATCCCTAGGTTGGGAAAATTCCCTGGAGAAGAGAATAACACTCCACCCCAGTGTTCTTGCCTAGAGAATTCCATGGACAGGGGAGGCTGGCGGGCTTCAGTCTATAGGGCTGCAAAGAGACAGACACGACTGAGTGACAACAATTTTACTTTCATAAGGAAAAAGAATATATATATATATATATATATATATATATATATATATATATATATATATATATATATAACTGAATCACTTTGCTGTACACCTGAAACTAACACTACTTCGTAAATCAGCTATATTCAATTAAAAAAAAAAGAAAAGAAAATCTTTTACTGCTTCCTTAGAAATGAAAATTCCATGGGAGTCTTTTGTGTCTCCTACTCTCCACCATAGCACATAACATTTCATGGGAAACATTGTACAAACTTGATATGAACCAGAACATTGCTAATTAAATAACCATTCTTTAAATCAAAAGGCTCTACATGAATAATACACTCATTCAATGTCTAAATAAAAATTCTGGCCTGTTGGGTTTTCATGAAAATTAAATAGGTGTTTCTCTACTATTTGATTCATTTCTTAGTAGCATGTGTTTTTTTTTTTAATTTTTATTTTTATTTTATTTTGCCTTACAATACTGTATTGGTTTTGCCATACATTGACATGAATCTGCCATGGGTGTACATGAGTTCCCAATCCTGAACCCCCCTCCCACCTCCCACCCCATATCATCTCTCTGGATATTTCCTGTGCACCAGCCCCAAGCATTCTGTATCCTGTATCGAACATAGACAGGCAATTCGTTTTTTACATGATAGTATACATGTTTCAATGCCATTCTCCCAAATCATCCCACCCTCTCCATCTCCCGCAGAGTCCAAAAGTCCGTTCTATATATCTGTATCTCTTTTGCTGTCTCGCATACAGGGTTATCATTACCATCTTTCTAAACTCCATACATATGTGTTAGTATACTGTATTGGTGTTTTTTTCTTTCTGGCTTACTTCACTCTGTATAATCGGCTCCAGTTTCATCCACCTCATTAGAATGGATTTAAATGTATTCTTTTAATGGCTAATACTCCATTGTGTATACGTACCACAGCTTTCTTATCCATTCATGTGCTGATGGACATCTAGGTTGTTTCCATGTCCTGGCTATTCTAAACAGTGCTACAATGAACATTGGGGTACACGTGTCTCTTTCAATTCTGGTTTCCTTGGTGTGTATTCCCAGCAGTGGGATTGCTGGGTCATAAGGCAGTTCTATTTGCAATTTTTTAAGGAATCTCCACACTGTTCTCCATAGTGGCTATACTAGTTTCATTTCCACCAACAGTGTATGATGGTTCCCTTTTCTCCACACCCTCTCCAGCATTTATTGCTGGTAGACTTTTGGATTGCAGCCATTCTGACTGGTGTGAAATGGTACCTCATTGTGGACTTGATTTGCATTTCTCTGATAATGAGTGATGTTGTGCCTCTTTGCATGTGTTTGTTAGCCATCTGTATGTCTTCTTCGGAGAAATGTCTATTTAGTTCTTTGGCCCGTTTTTTGATTGGGTCGTTTATTTTTCTGGAATTGAGCTGCAGGTGTTGCTTGTATATTTTTGAAATTAGTTGTTTGTCAGTTGCTTCATTTGCTATTATTTTCTCCCATTCAGAAGGCTGTCTTTTCATCTTGCTTATACTTTGCTTTGTTGTGCAGAAGCTTTTAATTGTAATTAGATCCCATTTGTTTATTTTTGATTTTATTTCCAGTATTCTGGGAGGTGGATCATAGAGGATCCTGCTGTGATTTATGTCGGAGAGTGTTTTGCCTATGCTCTCCTCTAGGTGTTTTATAGTTTCTGGTCTTACGTTTAGATCTTTAATCCATTTTGAGTTTATTTTTGTGTGCGGTGTTAGAAAGTGATCTAGTTTCATTCTTTTACAAGTGGTTGACCAGTTTTCCCAGCACCATTTGTGAAAGAGATTGTCTTTACTCCATTGTTTATTCTTGCCTCCTTTGTCAAAGATAAGGTGTCCATAGGTGTGTGGATTTATCTCTGGGCTTTCTATTTTGTTCCATTGATCTATATTTCTGTCTTTGTGCTAGTACCGTACTGTCTTGATGACTGTGGCTTTGTAGTAGAGCCTGAGGTCAGGCAGGTTGATTCTTCCAGTTCCATTCTTCTTTCTCAAGATTGCTTTGGCTATTCGAGGTGATTTGTATTTCCATACAAATTGTGAAATTATTTGTTCTAGTTCTGTGAAAAATACCGCTGGTGCTTGATAGGGATTGCATTGAATCTGTAGATTGCTTTGGGAAGTATACTCATTTTCACTATATTGATTCTTCCATGAACGTGGTATATTTCTCCATCTATTAGTGTCCTCTTTGATTGCTTTCATCAGTGCTTTATAGTTTTCTATATATAGGTCTTTAATTTCTTTAGGTAGATATAGTCCTAAGTATTTTATTCTTTTCATTGCAATGGTGAATGGAATTGTTTCCTTAATTTCTTTTTCTGCTTTCTCATTATTAGTGTATAGGAATGCAAGGGATTTCTGTGTGTTGATTTTATATCCTACAACTTTACTATATTCATTGCTTAGCTCTAGTAATTTTCTGGTGGAGTCTTTAGAGGATGTAGAGGATCATGTTATCTGCAAACAGTGAGAGTTTTACTTCTTCTTTTCCAATTTGGATTCCTTTTATTTCTTTTTTCTGCTCTGATTGCTGTGGCCAAAACTTCCAGAATTATGTTGAATAGTAGCGGTGAAAGTGGACACCCTTGTCTCGTTCCTGACTTTAGGGAAATGCTTTCAATTTTTCACCATTGAGGATAATGTTTGCTGCGGGTTTGTCATATATAGCTTTTATTATGTTGAAGTATGTTCCTTCTATTTCTGCTTTCTGGAGAGTTTTTATCATAAATGGATGTTGAATTTTGTCAAAGGCCTTCTCTGCATCTATTGAGATAATCATACGGCTTTTATTTTTCAGTTTGTTAATGTGGTGAATTACACTGATTGATTTGCAGATATTGAAGGATCCTTGCATCCCTGGGATAAAGCCCACTTGATCATGGTATATGATCTTTTTAATGTGTTGTTGAAATCTGATTGCTAGAATTTTGTTGAGGATTTTTGCATCTATGTTCATCAGTGATATTGGCCTATAGTTTTCTTTTTTTGTAGTATCTTTGTCAGGTTTTGGTATTAGGGTGATGGTGACCTCATAGAATGAGTTTGGAAGTTCACCTTCCTCTGCAATTTTATGGAAGAGTTTGAGTGGGATAGGTGTTAGCTCTTCTCGAAATTTTTGGTAGAATTCAGCTGTGAAGCCGTCTGGACCTGGGCTTTTGTTTGCTGGAAGTTTTCTGATTACAGTTTCAATTTCTGTGCTTGTGATGGGTCTGTTAAGATTTTCTATTTCTTCCTGGTTCAGTTTTGGAAAGTTGTAGTTTTCTAAGAATTTGTCCATTTCTTCCACGTTGTCCATTTTATTGGCATATAATTGCTGATAGTAGTCCCTTATGAGCCTTTGTATTTCCGTGTTGTCTGTTGTGATCTCTCCATTTTCATTTCTAATTTTATTGATTTAATTTTTCTCTCTTTGTTTCTTGATGAGTCTGCCTAACGGTTTGTCAATTTTCTTTATCCTTTCAAAGAAACAGCTTTTGGCTTTGTTTATTTTTGCTATGGTCTCTTTTGTTTCTCTTGCATTTATTTCTGCCCTAATTTTTAAGATTTCTTTCCTTCTACTAACTCTGGGGTTCTCCCTTTCTTCCTTTTCTAGTTGCTTTAGGTGTAGAGTTAGGTTATTTATTTGACTTTTTTCTTGTTTCTTGAGGTATGCCTCTATTGCTATGAACTTTCCTCTTAGCACTGCTTTTATAGTGTCCCACAGGTTTTGGGTTGTTGTGTTTTCATTTTCAGTCGTTTCTATGCATATTTTGATTTCTTTTTTGATCTCTTCTGTGATTTGTTGGTTATTCAGAAGTGTGTTGTTCAGCCTCCATATGTTGGAATTTTTAATAGTTTTTCTCCTGTAATTGAGATCTAATCTTAATGCATTGTGGTCAGAAAAGATGCTTGGAATGATTTCAATTTTTTTGAATTTATCGAGGTTAGATTTATGGCCCAGGATATGATCTATACTGGAGAAGGTTCCATGAGCACTTGAGAAAAAGGTGAAATTCATTGTTTTGGGGTGAAATGTCCTATAGATATCAATTAGGTCTAACTGGTCTATTGTATTTAAAGTTTGTGTTTCTTTGTTAATTTTCTGTTTAGTTGATTTGTCCATAGGTGTGAGTGGGGTATTAAAGTCTCCCGCTATTATTGTGTTATTGTTAATTTCCCCTTTCATACTTGTTAGCATTTGTCTTGCATAGTGCGGTGCTCCTATGTTGGGTGCATATATATATTTATAATTTTTATACTTAGTTGTATGTTTACTTGGGTGAAGAAATCTTCAATTCTTTCATTAGGAAAAATTAAGCAACACCCCCAAGTAAAATTATTAAACTCCTTCATAATTTCAGAAAATGTTGAAAATATGTTATTTGTGCTGATGCATGCTATTGCTATTGGTTTTCTGCTAACAGAAGACATGATTATTCTTTCCAGCCTCTTCTCGGGAATATACAATTTAAACTATAATAGTAGTAGTAAAAAGCATTAATAATAATAATTTGATAATGCAATAGTTGATAAAATGTTAATTACTCTAGCAGGTGATGGTGGTGTCCAGTAAATCTCTGTGTTTTCTATCACTTTAATTCACACTACTTAAAATTCTTCCACTAGGGCATGTATTTCTTTGTATTTTCCTGAAGTCAAGCCATTGAAATACTCTTTCTTTTCTTGTGCTCCATATCAGAGTGTTGAGGAGTCAGTGCTACCTGTTAGCAGACTTCACCTAGCTGGTGAAAGTTGGTATACAAATTCCAACTTTCAGTTCTCAAGCAAGATAGATCTGAAATGTGTGTTCTATGCAATCAATTTTGTGGCTCACAGTAATAAGCAGCTCAGTAATAGCTTATTCATTTCCCTTCTGTTTATCTAACTTACTTCCTTATCCTCTTTTCCAATTACTTCCTCTTTTCCAATTACTTGCTTGCAGTTGAATCCTTGCCTCAGGGACTACTCCTAAGGGAACCTCTATTATTAGCATCTTTAGATTAACCTAAAAACTTAACATTCAGTTTAGACATATTAGACTTAGATTATTAGACTTGCATGGAACAGTACATCTCATCTGTTTCTGGTAGTCTGGGAAGATCCATAACTACATAATCATGAGATATCTTTATATAGCAAAAGTGTGCCTTAGTCTGACTGTGCAAGAATGACATTTTCCATGATAACATTAAAATAAATAAAGAATTTTATAAATATCATAGTACCTAAAAAAACTCACAATCTTGCTTATATTTCTGTTTCAAAGGAATTCAGTAATGTGTATATGTATATATTTAGTGATATTTCATTCAGTTCTTTGGTTTATTTTTTGATCTATAGAATTTTAAAATTTATTCACTGATCTCTGTTGCTTAACATTTTCTCTTTGTATTTCACAGAAAAGACTGAAAAGTGACACTAGGAAATTATTAACTCTGATACACATTTCTATGATCCTTTCGTTTCTCCACACCACACACAATGTAATACAAGGACTGCATAAAATAAGTAACTATTATATGATAGGCTATATGTATTATATACATAATCTACTGGATCTTGATATAGACCTACAAAGTAAGTGTTGTAATTATTGTTTGGTTTTTAGTCACCAAGTCATGTCCAACACTTTTGCCACCCATTCTTGTCAATTTTGACAAGGGTACTGGAGTGGATTGACATTTCCCTACTCCAGGGGATCTTGCTGATCAGAGATTGAATCTGCATCTTCTGCTTGCCAGGCAGATTCTTTACCACTTGCGCTGGGAAGCCCAAGTTTGTAATAGGACAGATAAAACCTGACTCCATCTTTGATTTATTTCTTTTACTTTAACGTTTATGTTCTACTGCTTTTGCTACAAGTTAATAACTAAAAGAATGATACCTATAGCCTGAAACATAAAGGATAGTCCATTTTCAAGGCTTCAACCTTTTGCTTTTCTCTTCATGTAGAGATAAAAATTTGTGAAACAGAGAATAACATTTGTGTTGTTGGTTTATAGGACCACTAATATCAGACCTAAGTGGACAGATGCGGGAACAAAGGATTCTGGCACCAAGAAGTTTGAAACAACAAACCACATTCTCTTCCATTTTAGTATAAAAGAAACCTGAAATCTAACTCTGGTAAGATGGTTCTTTGGGACACTAATCCACCATCTCTTCAATCTCTTGGTTTTCTGGATAAAACTAAGCAGAAACTGGTTGCCCAAACCACTTGTTGCTTGCCACTATCACTTGCCCCAACAATTCATCTCTCAATTTTTGTTATTATGTGAGAAGCAGTAAAATTTAGACACAGCAATAATATTACTATTTCTATTTTATTGGCCAGGATACTGAACCTGAAAACATTGTGTAATTTATCCAAAATACACACACACACATACACACAATCATGTTTTTTATTGTGTTATAATCTATTTAACATAAATTTTACCATTTTAACCTTTTTTTTTTCCTAAATGATCCCCTTTATACTCATGGTATTAAAATCAAGTATCGAATGAAATGTGATGTAGTCTGAAGTATAATTCTGTTGGACACTTACAATAAAATCTGTAGTTTTTAATTTTATTTCTTATGAAACCTATTTTTTCATGATTTCTTATGAAATTTTAGTACTGATTTTAGGTGAACTCACTAATATTTTTTTATTTCTTACATGATACAAAATGATCACAATAAACCTATTTCCATCTGTCGCCATAAAAGTTATTACACTGATATTGACTATATTCCCTATGATGCACATTACATTCTCATGACATTTATTTTGTAACTGAAAGCTGGTACTTGTTTTCCTCACTTATTTAACTCATCCCCCCACTTTAATCCTCTCTGGCAACTAGCAGATTGTTTTCTGTGTCTGAGTCTGATTCTGTTTTCATGTATTTGTTCATTCTGATTTGGCTTTATATTCCACATGTGAAATCATATGGTATTTATCTTTCTCTGTCTGACTTATTTTACTTAATTTGCTTAACCTATTGATGCACTCATGTTGTCATAAATGGCAAGATTTCATTCTTTTTTATGACTGAGTATACTCTGAGAGCTAGTGGAGGACAGAAGAGGCTGATGTGTCGTGCTGCAGTCCATGCGGTGGAAAGAGTTGTAAAGGACTCAGTGACTGAGTAACAAAAACAATATTCCATTATATTATATATATACTTATATATAAGCATATATATCTATAGATAAATATATATATTTAATTTATTTATCAATGAACACTCAGGTTGCTTCTATATCTTGACCATTGTAAATAATGCTTCAATGAACATAAGGGTACATATATCATTTGGAATCACTGAATTAACCGTTTTTCTTTCTTTAAGTAAAAACCCAGAAGTAGAATTGGTAGGTTACATGGTTATTCTATTTTTAAATTTTTAAAAGTCCGTCATCCAATATTCCATAATGACTGCACTAATTTACATTTCTATCAACAGTACACAAGTTTCTCACTTTACCACATCCTCACTAACACTTGTTATTTGTTGTTTTTTGATAATAGCCATTGGGACAAGTATGAAGTAATATCTCTTTGTGTTTTTGATTTGCATTTCCCTGATGATTGGTAATGTTGAACATGTTTTCTTCTCTGCATTTTTTTTTTTTTGAAAAGTCTCTATTCAGGACCTCTGTCCATTTTTAATTTTTTTATGTTGAGTTGTATTACTTCTTGGTATATTTTGGATATCAACCCCTTATTGACGTATCTTCAAGTATCGTCTCCCTTTCATATACCTGCCTGAGTAGGTTGTTGATAGTTTCGTTCACTGTACAAAAGCTTTTTAGCTCAATGTGGTTTCATTTATTTTGTTTTGCTTTGTTTTCGTTTCCTTTGCTGGAGGAAAAATATTTTAAATTTTGATAAGAGCAATGTCAAACAGTGCACTGCCTATGTTTTCTTCTTGAAGTTTTATGATTTCAAAGGTTACATTTAAGTCTTTGGCATGAGAAAGTAGTTCAGTTTGATAATTTTGCATGTGAAAGTGAAAGTAAAGTCACTCAGTCGTGTCCAACTCTTTGCGACCCCATGGACTGTAGCCCACCAGGCTCCTCTATCCATGGGATTCTCCAGGCAAGAATACTGGAGTGGGTTGCCATTTTCTTCTCCAGGGGATCTTGCTGACCCAGGGATTGAACCCAGGTCTCCCACATTGCAGGCATAGGCTTTAACCTCTGAGCCACCTGTGATGACAATTTTGCATGTAGCTCTCCATTATTCACAACCCTATTTATTGAAGAGGCTTTCTTTTCCCCATTGTATATTCTTGTCTCTTTTGTCATAGATTGATTAGCCATATAAGTGTGAATTTATTTCTGGGTTCTCTACTGTATTACATTGATCAATGTGTCTGTTTTTGTGCAGCTACCATGCTGTTTTGATTACTATAGCTTTAGGACATAGCCTGAAGTTAGGAAACATGATACCTCCAGGTTGATTCTTCTTCCTCAAGATTGTTTTGGTTATTTGGGTTCTTTTGCGTTTCCATACCAAATTTTACAATTATTTGTTCTAGTTATTTGAAAAATGACATTGATATTTTAATAGGATTTGCAATTGAACTTATAGATTGCCTTGAGGAGTATGAGCATGTCAACAATATTAATTCTTCCAATAAATGAGAACAGTATATCTATTCTTTTGCTTGTGTTCTGATATTCATCATTTGTGTTAAGAAACATGGCAGATTTATATATATATATATATATATATATATATATATTCTGTATATTAATTTCTATTTTTTTCATTTTTTATTTTGTTTGTTTGGGTTCTCTCTTCTTCTTTGTAAGTTTGGCTAGAAGCTTTGCAACTGTGTTTATTCTTTTAAAAAATAAACTCTTGGTTTCATTGATTTTTTCCTACTTTTTAAATTTCCATTTTATTTATTTCCTCTCTAATCTTTATTATTTCCTTCCTTCTGCTTAGACCTTGTTTGGTTTTTTTTTTACTAATTCTTCTAGATGGTAAGTTTGGTTGTTTATTTGAGATTTTTTGTTCCTTTTTGTTTTTTCTTTTTTTCTTTCTTTTTTTTTTTTTTTTGGTTTGTTTGTTTGCTTTTTAAGGAAGGTATATATCACTATTAACTTCCCTCTTACTGCATCATACAGATTTTTTATGGCTGTGTTTTCCAACTATCTTTTATACATCCTGGGAAACAAACAAACAAAAAAGGTGCTATTCTTTTTATTGTGCTATTTACTTTAGTCTGATGGTAGGAAACCAAATCCACAATGTCTCTGAAGTATGATTATACATTTTAATGACATTAGTACACCGACAATGTTGCAAAAATGTCACCTCAATTTTCAGAAATTTTTCATTATTCCTAACAGAACCCTGTATTTGTGAAACAATAAGGTCTCATTCCTCATTCCCTTCAGACTCTGATAACCTTTATTTTGTTTCTCTATGAATTTTCCTAGTCTATAGTTAATATAATTACAATCATACAATATTTTTCCTTGTGTGTCTGGCTTATAAATTTACCATAAAATTACCAGATTTTTTCCTGTTGTAGAATGTATGTATCAGGATTTCTCTCTTTTTCTGTCTGCATAACATTCCATTGTATGTATACACACACAATATGTAGTGTAGAAGACCAAAAGTGATTTATCCAATTTATTTCTATCTGCTAAGTGTGTGTAATAGAAATGGAGATACTTTATAAACACAGAAGAATGAGGTAAAAAAAATCATTTCTATATTATATCCAAAGCATAAAAACGCATATCCTAAAATAGATGGATTTTTATAACTATGTATTCAATTCATTCTCTTCATTAAAATACTATAAGGAATTACCTTGCAATTATAATTTCTTCATAATTTGCCTACCATGATTTTCACATTAAAATTAAAATTCATAAAATTACAAAAGATAGATTGAAAACTAATCCATAATCTCTGTAAGAAATGGAATATGTCTATCAGATGAACCCTAGCATCTCTATAGCAGGACCAGGCACAAAGTTGGCACCCAAAATAGTATCTTGAGTGAGTAAATGAAAGAATGCTCATTGTAAATATTTTTGTGACTTTAATATAGTTACAAATGTACAGATAAGTTACAAGAAGAGTGCAAATAAGTCCTCAGTTGAGTTCAGTTCAGTTCAGTCACTCAGTTGTGTCTGACTCTTTGTGACCCCATGAATCACAGCACGCCAGGCCTCCCTGTCCATCACCAACTCCTGGAGTTCACTCAGACTCACGTCCATCGAGTCCATGATGCCATCCAGCCATCTCATCCTCAGTTGCCCCCTTCTCCTCCTGCCCCCAATCCCTCCCAGCATCAGAGTCTTTTCCAATGAGTCAACCCTTTGCATGAGTTGGCCAAAGTGCTGGAGTTTCAGCTTCAGCATCATTCCTTCCAAAGAAATCCCAGGATTGATCTCCTTCAGAATGAACTGGTTGGATCTCCTTGCAGTCCAAGGGACTCTCAAGAGTCTTCTCCAACACCACAGTTCAAAAGCATCAATTCTTTGCACCCTTGGAGACTGAATTTCTTCTCTTCTTTGCTATTTCTTTCTGAATCATTTAACCATAAATTGAAGATAATACTGTGTTCTTAAGTTCCAAATACTTCAAATTTTTTTAAAGAACAAGAAGTTCTTTTTCATAACTGTATTACAATGATCAGAATCAGAGATTTACAGTAAAATACTTACCTAATCCACCTTAGACAGTCAAATTTAATTAATGTTTGCAATAATGGTCATAACAACTACATTTTCCATGTCTACAATTTAACCTAGTATCCCACATCATATTTAAATATTTTGTCTCTTTGCCTTCATTCTGGTTTATTTTCTCATCCTATCCTTACCTTCTATGACCTTTAAATTTTCAGAAATACAGACCAGTCATTTTTTAAATGTCATCCAAATCTGGTTTGTCTCATGTTTCTTCAGAACATTCAGAATATTCATTTTTGGCAGGAATATTACAAGACTAAATACTATAATCCATCTTTATCATTGCAGTCTTACTTATGTACTCTAGTTGTTTTACCTTTTTCCCATAGAAAAACTGCAGTCCTAATTTCAACTGTCTTTGTGCCTATTCCTTGCCTTCATTTCTGTCACTGAATGTGGCTGAGACAAAAATATCTCACAAATTATGGTAAATGATCTTTATTTTCATGCTTCATATATAATGTGTAAAATTATGTTATATTCTCCTTATATTTTAAGACAAGTTGGTTTGCTAGTTCTGCACTAACCAATATGGTAGCCAAAATCTGTTGGATCATAGAAAAAGCAAGAAAATTCAAGAAAAACATCAACTTCTAATTCATTGACTATGCTAAAGTCTTTCACTGTGTGTATCATAACAAACTGTGGAAAATTCTTAAAGAGATGGGAATGTCAGATCACCTTATCTGCCTCCAGAGAAACCTGCACACAGATCAAGAAGCAACAGTTAGAATCTGACATGGAACAAAAGACTGGTTCCAAACTGGGAAAGGAGTACATCAAAGCTGTATATTGTCACCCTGTTTATTCAATTTATATGCAGAGTACATCATGCAAAATGTAGGCTGGATGAAGCACAACCTGGAAGAAATATCAATAACCTCATATATGCAGATGACACCACCCTTATGGCAGAAAGCAAAGAGGAACTAGAGAGCCTTGATAAGGTGAAAGAGAGGAGTGGAAAAGGTCGCTTAAAACATAACATTCAGAAACTAAGATCATGGCATCCAGTCCCATCACTTCATGGCAAATAGATGGGGAAACAATGGAAACAGCAACAGACTTCTTTACTTGGGCTCCAAAATCACTTTAGATAGTGACTGCAGCCATGAAATTAAAAGATGCTTGCTCCTTGGATGAAAGCTATGACCAAACTCGACAGCACATTAAAAAGCAGAGACATTACTTTGCAGACAAAGGCCCATCTAGCCAAAGCCATGGTTTTTCCAGTGGTCATGTATGGGTGTAAGAACTGGACCATAAAGAAGGCTAAGGACTGAAGAATTGATGCTTTTGAACTGTGGTGTTGGAGAAGACTCTTGAGAGTCCCTTGGACTGCAAGGAGATCAAATCAGTCATTCCTAAAGGAAACCCACCTTGGATATACATTGGAAAGACTGATGATAAAGATGAAACTCCTATACTTTGGCCACTTGATGCAAAGAGCTGACTCATTAGAAGCGATCCTGATACTAGGAAAGTTTGAAGGCAGGAGGTGAAGGGGATGACAGGGGATGCGACGGTTTTATGGCATCACCGACTCAATGAACATGAGTTTAAACAAGATCCAGTAGTTGATAAAGGACTGGGAAGCCTGGCATATTGCAGCCCATAATGTTTCAAATAGTTGGACACAACTGACTGAATAATGACAGCAAGCTACATGTTGATCATTTGAAATATGACTCAAGAGACTAAGGAACTGAATTTTAAAATTCACTAAAGTTTTATTTCAAATTTGTCCATTAAAACTGATTGTCGATTCAGTTACTTGAAAACTTTGAAGTACATTTGGAACAACTCACATGTGTAAATCTACTCTTTCTACTATAAACTTTACTACTAATAAATGCAAATTAGGTTTTTATTATGAAATTAAGCATTTGAATTGAGTGGTGCTATAAATGTAAATTACACACTAACTTTGGAAAAGTTTGTTCCAAAAGGAAAAAAAAAACAGGCATGAAGAAAACTGCATTGATTTTTTAATATTGATTATATTTTGAAATAGTAATGTTTTTGCATACAGGGTCGTCATTGCCATCTTCCTAAATTCCATATATATGTGTTAGTATACTGTATTGGTGTTTTTCTTTCTGGCTTACTTCACTCTGTATAATCGGCTCCAGTTTCATCCATCTCATCAGAACTGATTCAAATGAATTCTTTTTAACCGCTGAGTAATACTCCATTGTGTATATGTACCACAGCTTTCTTATCCATTCATCTGCTGATGGACATCTAGGTTGTTTCCACGTCCGAAAGAGACACAGATGTGTATAACGGACTTTTGGACTCAGAGGGAGAGGGAGAGGGTGGGATGATTTGGGAGAATGACATTCTAACATGTATACTATCATGTGAATTCAATCGCCAGTCTATGTCTGACGCAGGATGCAGCATGCTTGGGGCTGGTGCATGGGGATGACCCAGAAAGATGTTATGGGGAGGGAGGTGGGAGGGGGGTTCATGTTTGGGAATGCATGTAAGAATTAAAGATTTTAAAATGTAAAAAATAAAAAACTAAAAAAAAAAAAAAAGATTTTAAAATTTAAAAAATAAAAACTAAAAATTAAAAAAATAAAAAAAATGAAATAGTAATGTTTTTGATAAATCAGGATAAATAAAATGTATCATAAAATTAATTTCAGCTATTGGTTTTTAATTTTGTTTTCATTGTTAGTTCCAGAATGTTTAAAATTACATATGTGGCTCATTGAATTTCTGTTGGACAGTACTCTCTAGGTCCTCTAACCACGATCTTAGTGCACAAGAAATATTGGTAAGAACTGTGAAATATGCATAGAATGTTCAGGGTATGCATGAGGAGAAATTAACTCAGAGTAGTGGCAAAACATTTCTTCAATTCACACTGAGAAACAGTTGCAGATAACTAAAGAGAAAAGGATTATGTGATGATGCATTATTCTTTCATTCAGCAAATATTTTGAGAAATTTATATTATGTAAGATATGGGGTGGGCTTCCCAGGTGGTGTTAGTGGAAAATAACTTGCCTACCAATGCAGGAGACTTAAGAGATTTGGGTCAATCCCTGGGTCAGGAAGATTTCCTGGAGAAGGGCATGGCAACCACTTCAGTATTCTTGCTTGGAGAATCCCCATGGACAGAGATGTCTGGCAGGCTATAGCATACAGGGTCTCAAAGACTTGGACAAGACAGAGCCGACTTAGAAGACATGCACGCAGGATACTGGGTACACAAGTATAAATTTGGCAAGGTGTGCTTTTAAAACACATTCAGTATCTGCTCTGTAGGGAACAAGGTATAAGGAAGGTTGAGAAGTGCTTGCAAACGAGACTCTCAACCAGGGCTGAACATTCTTGCAAACGAGATGTTCAGCTAAGAATCCTCTGTTTGTTCCCGTGGGAAAAGAACATTTCTTGCACACAAGGATGTTTCTCTGATTCCTCAAAAGGAACAGACCCAGGGACAAAACAGATTCTAAGTTGATAAGGAAGTTTCCCAAAACAAAGTCTTAGCTGCAGTAAATAAGTAAAGGTAAAGGTTATCTCGCCCTGCGCCTGCGCACTGTATAGTCACTAAATCATAGTGCTTGGCAACTTGCCCTGTAGATTGTGATGCAAAATATATAAAGTAAAGCAGCTGTAAGAAGCAAGGGATAAAGTAAAAAGATTCAAACCACTCTGCAGTGCTGGTGCTTCATTCCGTCGCCAGCAGGCTCTTTCTTGTACTACAATTAAAACACAGCCCCTCAGTCACTACCACTTCTTCTCTATTGGATTATGGTAATTGTTTTTTAATTTATATCCATGCTCATCTATACAATGGTACATATACACAATGGAGTATTACACAGCCATTAAAACGAATACATTTGAATCCGTTTTAATGAGGTGGATGAAACTGGAGCCGATTATACAGAGTGAAGTAAGCCAGAGAGAAAAACACCAATACAGTATACTAATGCATATATATGGAATTTAGAAAGATGGTAACGATAATCCTGTATGTGAGACAGCAAAAGAGACACAGATGTATAGAACAGTTTTTGGACTCTGTGAGAGAGGGAGAGAGTGGGATCATTTGGGAGAATGGCATTGAAACATGTATAATATCATATATGAAACGAATTGCCAGTCCAGGTTCATTGCATGATACTGGATGCTTGGGGCTGGTGCATTGAGACGACCCAGAGGGATGGTAAAGGGAAGGAGGAGAGAGGGGGGTTCAGGATGGGGAACATGTGTATATCTGTGGCAGATTCATGTTGATGTATGGCAAAACCAATACAATATTATAAAGTAACCTCCAATTAAAACAAATAAATTTATATTTAAAAAATATTTGTGCCACCACCACTACCAACACACACACACACACACACACACACACATTTAGGGTCAATTTTCAACACTGACTCTCTAGTGATCTATTTGAAAAACAATACAAAAGCATTCCACCATGAAGTAAATACTTCAAAATATTATTTTTTTTTAACTGGAGGAAAGTCAGATATCATGGTACAAATACTTAAGTTATAGCTTTCAGTAAGTTAAATGGTAATCTCAGCATTGCATCAAGATAATAACATTAAAAACATAATTCTGTTGTTAACTAATGCAGATGCATATTTGTTTTTCAAGGTCCTTTGAGGAATCAAGTCATTATATTACAAATTTCTACAAGTTAATTAAAGTCTTATTTTGATGGTATATTTGAGATGAAATAATTTAGTAAAAGAGTGAATGACAAGAAATAAACATTAATTTTAAGGTGCAAACTGATGAAAGTGACTGACTAAAAGGTAAAAATATTTGTGAAATTCTTTATAAAACATTAAGCATCAATGATAAAACATAAAATGCCTGTGGCAGATTCATGTTGATGTTTGGCAAAACCAATACAATATTGTAAAGTAAATAAAAAGGAAAGAAAAAATACTCAGATATAAATATAAATATTATCTAAATTTAAATATATTGGGAATATTTTCAACATTTTATATTTATAAAGGTTTCTCTAAAGTCTATAGATATTTTTATGAATAGGAAGCATACTATTTTCAAGGTACAGAAGACAAGATGAAGTTTATATCTAACGTAAAGAAACAAAGAACTAATATATGGGCTATAAGGTTATGGTAATGATAAGAAATGGAAACCTATGAAAAAGAAGTTTAGTTAATGTAAAACTTACAGAGAAAGTCATAAAATGAATTAATTTTAACATTATATTAATGTGCCTAATTTCACACATATGTATATCAAATGTGTTCGTGTGTATATATATATACACAGTTCAGTTCAGTTGCTCAGTCGTGTCCGACTCTGTGACTCCATGGATGGCAACACACCAGGCTTCCTTGTCTATCACAGACTCCCGGAGTTTACTCAAATTCATGTCCATTGAGTCGGTGATAGCATCCAAACATTTCATCCTCTGTCATCCCCTTCTCCTCCCACCTTGAATCTTTCCAAGATGCGAGGTCTTTTCAAATGAGACAGTTCTTCCCAAAAGGTGGTCAAAGTATCGGAGTTTCAGCTTCAACATTACCCCTTCCAATGAGTATTCAGGACTGATCCCTATAGGATGGACTGGTTTGATCTCCTTGCAGTCCAAAGGACTCTCAAGAGTCTTCTCCAACACCACAGTTCAAAGGCATCAATGCTTTGGCACTCAGCTTTCTTTACAGTCCAACTCTCACATCTGTACATGACTACTGGAAAAACCATAGATGGACTAGATGTGTTTGTTGACAAAGTAATGACTAGACGGACCTTTGTTAAAAAAGTAATGTCTCTGTTTTTTTTATATGCTGTCTAAGTTGGTCATAAATTTCCTTCCAAGGAGTAAGTATCTTTGATATGGCTGCAGTTAACATCTTCAGTGATTTTGGAGCCCCCCAAAATAAAGTCTGCCACTGTTTTCACTGTTTCCCCATTTATTTGCCCAAAGTGATGGGACCAAATGCCATGATCTTTGTTTTCTGAATGTTGAACTTTAAGCCAACTTTTTCACTCTCCTCTTTCACTTTCATCAAGAGGCTCTTTAGTCCTTGTTCACTTTCTGCCATAAGGGTGGTGTCATCTGAATGTCTGAGGTTATTGATATTTCTCCCACCAATCTTGATTCCAGCTTGTGCTTCCTTCAGCCCCACGTTTCTCATGATATACTCCGCATATAAGTTAAATAAGCAGGGTGACAATATATAGCCTTGAAGTACTCCTTTTCAAATTTGGAATCAGTCTGCTGTTCCATGTCCAGTTTTAACTGTTGCTTCCTGATCTGTATACAGATTTCTCAAGAGGTAGGTCAGGTGGTCTGGCATTCACATCTCTTTCAGGATTTTCCACAGTTTGTTGTGATCCACACTGTCAAAAGCTTTGGTATAATCAATAAAGCAGAAATAGAAGCTTTTCTGTAACTCTCTTGCTTTTTTGATGATCCAACGGATGTTGGCAATTTGATATCTGGTCCCTCTGCCCTTTATAAAACCAGCTGGAACATTTGGAAGTTCACGGTTCGCATACTGTTGAAGCCAGGCTTGGAGAATTTTGAATATTACTTTACTAGTGTGTGAGATGAGTGGCATTTTGTGGTAGTTTGAACGTTCTTTGGAATTGCCTTTCTTTGTGATAGGAATGAAAACTGATCTTGGCCAGTCCTCTGGCCACTGCTGAGTTTTCCAAATTTGCTGGCATATTGAGTACAGCACTTTCACAGAATCATCTTTCAGGATTTGAAATAGCTCAACTGGAATTCCATCACCTCCACTAGTTTTGTTCATAGTGATGCATCTTAATGCCCACTTGACTTCACATTCTAGAATGTCTGGCTCTAGGTGAGTGATCACACTCATCATGATTATCTGGGTCGCAAAAATCTTTTTTGTCTAGTTTTTCCATGTATTCTTGCCACCTCTTCCTAATATCTTCTGATTCTATTAGGTCCATACCATTTTTGTCCTTTATTGAGGCCTTCTTTGCATAAAATATTCCCTTGGTATTTCTAAAATTTTTTTTGGAAGAGATCTCTTTTCTTTCCCATTCTATTGGTTTCCTCTATTTCTTTGCACTGTTCACTGAGGAAGGTTTTCTTATCTCTCCTTGCTCTCCTTTGGAACTTTGCATTCAAATAGGTATATCTTTCCTCTTCTCCTTTGCTTTTAGCTTCTCTTTATTTCATAGCTATTTGTAAGACCTCCTCAAACAGCCATTTTGCTCTTTTGCATTTCTTTTCTTTGGAGATGGTCTTGCTCCCTGTCTCCTGTAAATGTCACAAACTTCAGCCCATAGTTCATCAGGCTCTCTGCCTATCAGATCTAGTCCCTTAAATCTATTTCTCACTTCCACTGTATAATCATAAGGGGTTCAATTTAGGTCATACCTGAATGGTCTAGTGGTTTTCCCTGCTTTCTTCAATTTAAGTCTGAATTTGGCAATAAGGAGTTCATGATCTGAGCCACAGTCAGCTCCTGGTCTTGTTTTTGTTGACTGTATAGAGCTTCTTCATCTTTGGCTGCAAAGAATATAATCAATCTGATTTCACTATTGACCATCTGGTGATGTCCATGTGTAGAGTCTTCTCTTGTGTTGTTGGAAGAGGGTGTTTGCTATGACCTATACATTCTCTTGGCAAAACCCTATTAGCCTTTGCCCTGCTTAATTCTGTACTCCAAGGCCAAATTTGCCTCTTACTCCAGGTGTCTCTTGACTTCCTACTTTTGCATTTCAGCCCCCTATGATGAAAAGAGCATCTTCTTTGGGTGTTAAGTCTAGAAGGTCTTGTAAGTCTTCATAGAACTGTTCAACTTTAGCTTCTTCATCATTACTGTTCAGGGCATAGACTTGGATTACGGTGATATTGAATGGTTTACCTTGGAAATGAAGAGAAATCATTCTTTCATTTTTGAGATTTCATCCAAGTACTGCTTTTTGGACTCTTTTGTTGACTATGATGGCTACTCCATTTCTTCTAAGGCATTCCTGACTACGGTAGTAGATTTAATGGTCATCTGAGTTCAATTCACCCATTCCAGTCCATTTTAGTTCACTGATTCTTAAAATGTCGATGTTCCCTCTTGCCATCTCATTTTACCCCTTCCAATCTGCCTTGATTCATGGACCTAACATTTTAGGTTCCTATGCAATATTGCTCTTTATAGCATAGGAACTTGCTTCCATCACCAGTCACATCTATAACTGGGTGTTGTTTTTGTTTGGCTCCATCTCTTCATTCTTTCAGGAGTTATTTCTCCACTGATTTCCAGTAGCATATTGGGCACCTACCAACCTGGGGAGTTCATCTTTCACTGTCCTATCTTTTTGCCTTTTCATACTGTTCATGGGGTTCTTAAGGCAAAATAGTAAAGTGGTTTGCCATTTCCTTCTCCAGTAGACCACATTTTGTCAGGTTATAGATATATATAGTTACAGATAGATATAGATAGATAAATAATCACCACTCAAATAAAGTTATATTAGGTTCTAGAATCTTCTTTTTATATCTTTTCTAATCCCTTTCCCCATTTCATAGGGTTATCATTACTTTGACTTATAACAAGATAGATTAGCTTTGCTTATTTTTATATTGGATAAAAATTGATTAGCACATACTTTTTTTGAAAAATGCACAGTTCTTTCATTCAATATTTAATTATGAATTTCAATATAATGTTGCTGTATAGTGTTCTGTCTTTTAAATACATCACAATATATGTATCCATTCAAACACTAGTGGATGTTTGGACAATTTCCAGGTTGGTGGTGTATGTAAATAAGGGTACTATAAACACTCTAGTTCATATTATGTGCATATTTTATATATATATATATATATATATATATATATATATATATATACACACACACGTGTGTGTGTGTGTGTGTGTGTGTGTGTACACACATTTATAATGCTTTGGGGCTTCCCTTGAGGCTCAGCTGGTCAAGAATCTGCCTGCCATGCTGGAGTATTAGGTTCTATCCCTGGGTCAGGAAAATACCCTGGAGAAGAGAAAGGCTACCCACTCCAGTATTCTGGCCTGGATAATCCCATGGGCTGTATGTCCATGAGGTCACAAAGAGTTGGACACGACTGAGTGACTTTCATAATAATGCTATTAGGCATATAATCAGGATTGTATATTTGATAAGACAACTATCATGAGTACTATTGATTGTAGTTGGTGGGATAGTGGAATCTATGTAAGAATTAATTATTGGGACTCATTTAGAAGGATATTAGCAAATATGTAATAAATGCTTATTATTAGTAGAAGTATTATGTCAAATTAACAGAACAAATGTCTTTATGCAATATAGCAAAGAGGTTAAATATTTGAACTCTAGACATAAATAGACCTCAGTCAGACTCTTTACTGTGTCACTTCCAAGATGAGTGATGTTGAAGTAAATTATTTAATAATTGTCATTTTCCTTACCTCAGTGGAAAATTTACAAACCATAAATTGTTGTGAGTGATGAAGAAGAAATTAAATGTAAAGATTTAGCACAGGAATATTTGTAATGGATATTCAATAACTATTAGTAGTTATTAGTACATTATGTAATTAATAGAGCAGCTAAGATTATTGCAATTTACTAACACTGTCTTTGTAATGTAAGGAGTTTGAACAGAGGCTATGCTTAATATTTTACTTCTATCTCTGAACACAAGGATGTGTCGTCCAAGAAACCAACTATCTCTTAGCAAATCAATGTCTCAGTTCCCTTCTAACTTGGAACTTTTTCAGAGGCCATGCTGGATCCCTTTGAACTTCTGGATCAGATGGTAATAACCAGGTACCAGAGAGTTAATATAAAGTGACTAGAGTCAAGAACAATCTTATTTGTTTGACTTTAAAATGCATGAAAGACAAGGTTGCTTATCATGCCAAAATTAATATGAAGTGAATCTGAAAGTAGAGACTCAAAACACTCAGCATTACTGAGAAGTATATCCCAGGGCTTATAAGCTAATTAAAATTCTGCTTAAACTTATATTTCAAATGACTATATTTAAACTAGACTCACTTGATACAAAGAGGCATAATTCTTTGTTTAACTAAAGCTCACTGTTGCATTTTCTCAAGGAAACATCCATAATGTGATGTTCTTTAGAACAAATCCCTGGGTTTTATTAAGGTACTAAAAATACCAATATATGTGACAGTGGATTTTCTAAGAGAAAAGGATTTTTTCTTTCTCCTTTACACTAATAAAAAATGAGGCATACATATTTCTTGAAGGAATTTGTGTGAAAAAAAATAAACACAACTCCTAGAGTATATCTTATTTCTATAGCTGCCAAATCTTTCTATCAGCTTTCTCTCTGACAGAAATGCAGCTATTCCTAGATAAAGTTGGTTTTTAACTAAACATTCTGTCTTTGCAAGTGAAAAATGAGCCTATAGGAATACATTCATATCAACACATCAGAATTTTCTTTCTAAAATATGCTACTAATGAGTGATTGTTTGCACTAATCTTGTATACAAGGGTTAAGTAAGGGCTATTACAATATATTAGGCACAGACACTCTATGCTAGTAATGGTTTTTGAAAGCACACAGGACATTAAAAAATGTCATAAAGAAGCTAGAAGTTCATGCATGGATTTCCAAGTCTTTGTCTAATAGTTTTATTTTAATTAATTTAAACCTACTTAAAGATAAATACAGAATGAAGCCTCATGTCCACATTTTAGGAGGTATGCAATGTATGTCATGATCTTTTCTTAATGAATCCCTTGCGAATGGGCCTATTCTAAGAAATGTGATGCCTGTTATTTTATTATAGTTTGTCCAACGTTAATGAGAAATTCTATAGGGAATATTTACCTCTTACAATAATAATAACCTATGACAACTATATTTCTTTGTTAAACAATAAAACTTAAAAGTTTTCCAATAATCCAATTCATTACTAAAACAAAAAGCATCACAAAAAAATATTTCTTAAGGCTTACCACTAACTTTAAAAGATTTGGAATTTGAGTAAATATAACATGAAAGATCCCTTATGCATATGTGAGGTTCTCTATACTACATTATTCTTCCTTCCTGGTCTTGTGTAAATACTGCTTGGAGTAGATTTGAGAAGTGATCATATCTAAGGCCCAAATTTCCTATTTCTATGTCTCAGAGACTCTTAGAAAAAGTAACATTTGACTCTCCCATCTTAATTCACAAGTGAATCTTGAGGAACCTAAACATCACCTCATCAAAGTTCAATAAATGAAAAGTTCAAAATATTCCTTTTTCTCCCTCCCTCCCTCCCACTCATGGAATATTTTCAGCTTTACGCTTTGTTTATTCATTCATTCATTCATTTTTCCCACCAACTCAACAGGTCATTGGGAAGCTCCTCTATCCAACACAGACAACACTGGAAAGGAGAACTGCAAGAAGAACCTAATGTTTTATGGCCTTCCTCATCTAAACTGAACTGTCACATGCAAAGAAGAATTAAGACTAATAGAGCTAAAGTTAGCAAAAAATAGTTTCTTGTTTAAAACTCCATGGACTGCAGCATGCCAGGCTTTCCTGTCCATCACCAACTCCCGGAGTTTACTCAAACTCATGTCCATTGAGTCCGTGATGCCATCCAACCATCTCATCCTCTATCATCTCCTTCTCCTCCTGCCTTCAATCTTTCCCAGCATCAGGGTCTTTTCCAATAAGTCAGTTTTTTACATCAGATGGCCAAAGTATTGGAGTTTCAGCTTCAGCATCAGTCCGTCCAATGAATATTCAGGACTGATTTCCTTTAGGATTGACTGGTTTGATCTTCTTGCACCCCAAGGGACTCTCAAGAGTCTTCTCCAACACCACAGTTCAAAAGCATCAGTTCTTCAGTGCTCAGCTTTCTTTATAGTCCAACTCTCACATCCATACATGGCTACTGGAAAACCATAGCTTTGGATGGACCTTTGTTGGCAAAGTAATGTCTTTGCTTTTTAGCATGCTGTCTAGGTTGGTCATAGCTTTTCTTCCAAAGATATAACTTCACATTTTTCCCAAATGACATTTTCCTGCTTATTATTTGTATAGAGTAGAAAACAAAATCATTGTTTATCACCTGCAGCTGAAGGAATATATGATGTATATTAACACTTAAAAGGATGTACATTTAATTAAGTATGTTAAATGCACAAAGTAATAGGCAATAACATTTTATATCACAAGAATCTATGCTCATACTCCTCAGAAAAAATAATTGTCATCTAATATATCTATTTAATGTTTATATTGAAAATATTGGTCTTATATTGGGAATGCATCTTATGAATATGAAGTATATCTGTTATATATGTTATGAATTAATTTTTTAGCTATTCATCAAATGATGCCACAGGAGTTTTCTAAATGAGAATTGGTGAGTATAGAAAGCAGACTAACTTCTCATCTGTGTTATTCTGAATCAAATTGCATGGTATGTTCCTCTTTGTGAGTAACTAGTGTTCTCTGGATATCCTGGAAAGGACATACATTTGTTTATTTTAATTGCATATGTAGAATGCTCTATCTCCAGACCTGAAATGTATAGCCTTACAAAATGATGTATTTATAATTAAGGGACTATTTTAAGGTTAAAACGTATGATTCATCACCTCACAGCAGTTTTGTTTTTTTTTTCTTTTCTTTTTTTTTTTTTTTGCCTCATCTGGAAGGTTTTTAGATGAAGTCTGGCTAATTGAGTTAAACAATCTCCACTCCTCTCCACTATCAGAGTGGTGTGCTGACAGTTTCCTTTCATTACACTCTGAATGTTGGCATGTCTGTCATGAGGCATTAAGGATTCATGGATTCCCAAGAATTCCTTCAGAATCCTTTCTTTCTTCCTATAATGTCTGTTCTATTTGTCTCTGAGTTTCTGTACTAGTAAGATGATCACAGGTCCCCTGCTGCTGCTAAGTCGCTTCAGTCATGTCCAACTCTGTGTGACCCCATAGACAGCAGCCCACCAGGCTCCTCTGTCCCTGGGATTCTCCAAGCAAGAATACTGGAGTGGGTTTCCATTTCCTTCTCCAACAGATGCCCTAGATCCCACAATAAAAAAAAAAATTATCTGTAAGTGAAAACATTGCCAAAGAAAGATGAGCTTCCAGAATTTTATGGACTTTAATACCAGAATTATTAAAATTAATACCAAGTGCCAAGTTTTCCCTAATATCCATACACACAAGGAAAAAGCTTAAGAAAAAAACTTCCAAATATCATCCGTGTATTTAATTTGCAATAAAATAGGACATTTACAGATAATTAGGTAAAAAAATGCTCACATATAATAACTAAACTCACATAATATGAGGAAAGTTTAATGAAATAGGATATCTAGAAGAAATACATAACAAGGTATGTTTAAGAAATATTTATGATTGTTTAAAATTGTGGAAGGAAGATGTCAAAAACAATTCAATCACAGACACATACAAATTATTTGTAGTCCTTGCTTGATTGGGACAATGTTGGGTGTGCTGATCAATAAGTAAAAGTAAATTATGTGAATTGTCTATTATACATACCATAGTGTTTGAATGAGTTCTGATAAAATGAAGGAGGTACATAATCATAATGCCCCCGGCTTGTTTTGTTTTTTTTTTTTTTTCCTTTTTTAAGTATACAACTTTAGACTGAAAAGAACAATTTTCAAATTGTTGTTTCATTTGTTAACTAGCTATAACTCAAGAAGGGTAGAAAGCAGTCGGGTATTACAGTTTATATTGGAATTCTGAATATTAAAATTATAAGCCATTTGCCCTGTGATTATAGAGTCAGAATTTTAAAGAGCCACTTGTAGGACCCATCTGTTACAAATATCTTTCCTTCAGACATAGAAAAGATATCAAAGAAAACAAATGAGATAATCTGTTAATGTGTTTTTCCTTAAACATATGATAACATAAAATATATTGGTAGTTAAAGAGCTATGAATTAACTATTACTAAAACCTGAATATCCTGATTCCTTATTAAGTTTTTTATTCATGATATCATGCAATGATCATTAAAAATTTAAAATAAAAACCACTTGGGAGGTGGGCAATTTAGTCCATCATGATCTCTATGGCAGTCTGGACCCATGGACCCACTCAGCCAGCCTTGCCAGTGGAGAAGACAATTGAGGAATTTGCATGAGACAGCTGTGCAGAATGGAGCTGGAGGAGCCTTAATTGTGCACATAGATACTCCTGACAATAACCTAGATATTCCATTTGATTTCACAATGGAAAACTTAAGAGGACAGAGACAATTGTTAAACAAATGAACAAACAAACAAAAATACGATTTCTGCTTTATTGACTATGCCAAAGCCTTTGACTGTGTGGAATACAACAAACTGTGGAAAATTATTAAAGAGATGGGAATACCAGGTCACCTTGCCTGCCTCCTGAGAAATCTTTATGCAGGTCAAGAAGCAACAGTTGGGACTGGGCCTGGAACAGCAGGCTGGTTACAAATTGGAAAAGAAATATATCAAGGCTGTATACTGTCACTCTGTTTATTTAACTTATACACAGAGAACATCATGGGAAATGCTGGGCTGGATGAAGCACAAGCTAGAATCAAGATTTATGGGAGAAATAACAATAACTTCAAATATGCAGATACCATCACCCTTATGGCTGAATGTGAAGAAAAACGAAGAGCCTCTTGATGAAAGTGAAAGAAAAGAGTGAAAAAGCTGGTTTAAAACCCAATGTTCAAAAAACAAAGATAATGGTATCTGGTCCCATCACTTCATGGCAAATAGATGGGGAAATGATGGAAAGAGTGATAGACTTTCTTTTGGGGGGCTTCAAGTGGAAACAGTGTCAGACTTTTTTTGGGGGGGCTCCAAAATCACTGCAGATGATGACTGCAGCCATGATATTAAAAGACGCTTACTCCTTGGAAGAAAAGTTATGACCAATTTAGATAGCATATTCAAAAGCAGAGACATTACTTTGCCGACTAAGGTCCATCTAGTAAAGGCTATGGTTTTCCCAGTAGTCATGTATAGACGTGAGATTTGGACTGTGAAGAAGGCTGAGCACTGAAGAATTGATGCTTTTGAACTGTGGTGTTGGAGGAGACTCTTGAGAGTTCCTTGGACTGCAAGGAGATCCAACCAGTCCATTCTGAAGGAGATCAACCCTGGGATTTCTTTGGAAGGAATGATGCTAAAGCTGAAACTCCAGTACTTTGGCCATCTCATACGAAGAGCTGACTGGCATGCTGCGATTCATGGGGTCTCAAAGAGTCGGACATGACTGAGCGACTGAACTGAACTGAACTGAAAATCACTGTGGACAGTGAGTGTAGCCATGGAATAAAAGGATGCTTGCTCCTTGGAAGAAAAATTATGACAAATCTAGACACATATTACTAATCAGAGACATCACTCTGTCAGAAAAGGTCTGTAAAATCTAAGCTATGGTTTTTCCAGTAGTCACGTACAGATGTGAGAGCTGGACCATAAATAAGGATGAATGCTGAACAACTGATGGTTTTGAACTGCAGTGCTGGAAAAGACTCTTGAGACTCCCTTGGACAGCAAGATCAAACCTGTCAATCCTAAAGGAAGTCAACTCTGAATATTCATTGGAAGGACAGGTGCTGAAGCTGAAGTTTCAATATTTTAGACCTCTGATGCAAAGAAGGACAGGTGCTGAAGCTGAAGTTTCAATATTTTAGACCTCTGATGCAAAGAACCAACACATTGAAAAAGACCCTGATGCTGAGAAAGATTGAGGAGAACGGGTCAAAAGAGGATGAGATAGTTGGATGGTGTCATCGACTCAATGGACATGAGTTTCAGCAAACTCAGGGAGATATTGAAGGTCAGAGAATCTTGGTGTGCTGCAGTTCATGGGGTCACAAAGATTCAGAAACAATAGAAGGACTGAACAACAACAACACCTAAAATGGCATAAAGCAGAAGCTGTGCTTCTAATCCTGGATTTAGCCCAAAGAAAAAATGGATGGCTGCCCAACTCTGCTATGAACAAGGTTGAAGAAGTTTTACAAGTACCTCCAATGAGAGTATATGATGTACCAACTTTTTATACAATATATCTTGCAATGCCACTTGGAAAATATATTTAAGTATACACTACTATGCCTTGCATGCACTGAAAGTCTGACAGCATACTGGAGGTCATTAAGAAAATTAAAAAAAAAAAAAAAACAACTTGAAATAAAGTTTGGAGAGACTACACCTGACACACTTTTCATTCTTATAGAAGTGGAATGTTCAGGGGCCTGTGTAAACCCACCAATGGTTCAAATAAATGACAACTACTAGGAGGATCTGACACTTAAGGATTTTGAAGAAACTTAATGAACTCAAGGCTGGCAGAATCCCAAAACCTAGGCCAAGAAGTGAATGCATCTCATGTGAATCAGCCAGAGATCTTACCTCTTTGACTGAACCACCTAAAGGATCTGGGTTTCTTGTACAACCATGCATTTAATTTATACTTAACTGTATAATTATTTCAATTGGAGAAATAAAATATGAATCTCCTATCAAAAAAGAAAAAAAAAACACTTGGCAGAATATATAATTTGCAGAAAATTGAGGCACATATAGTGAGGTTCTTAGTTCAGCATGCATAAAGAACATAATATTTTAAAATATTTTCATATTCAATCTGTCATTTGATCTATATCACCCCAACCACTGAATTTTCATAGAAAATTATTTTCTATGTATTTTAAATCTGATTTTTAAAGTCATTAGTCATTATCTCAAAATCTAAGCTTTATTCAAAAGAATTTCCAAAGTACCCAAATCCACATTTTAATATGAAGAACCAGACTTAAAATTCTTAAACTTATAACTTTACAATTTTTAGCAAAGTCATATAATTTAGCAAAACTGAAAACAGGGAGAGCCTTTTCTTTGCAGCAAGGTGGAGGACACCAGGAAGTGAAGCCAGAAAGGAAGTACAAGAGAGAAAGTACAACCAGAATTAGATTTGAAGATTCTGACTCATTCCTTGATATAAAAATATTTAAATAGTGTATTGAGGTCCAGTAAACACCTTGAACAGAGATATTTACCCTTCAAGTAACTACCTTGTTGAAAAAGAAAAAAAGAAAGATCCTACAAGAAATCCCTAGATTGCTTGTAGCATCAGAAATGTATAGTGATCCTCAGGAAGAATACTCAGAAAGTCTTGCATATTGTGTATAAACTCACTATACTGAAAAATAAGGGGAAAGAGTGAAGCATTTATCCTATGCCTCCCTTATGAGCATTACTAATAACTATAAAATAGTAGATCAGAAGTTTGTTTTGTAGAAACATTTCACCTTTGTTCTTTTATTTCTGCTGTCTGTGTCATCCTTTACTTTTCATGACAGATAACAATCGTATGCTGACATTTGAGGAGTTTTCTCAGTTTACTTCCTGCCAACAGTTTTTAGGGTGGAAATAAGCTCTTCACTTTGTACTCAGTATCCAAGATGACAGTATTTCCAATGCAATTCTCTTGAAATATGTTGGGTGTCTTCCAAATCATATGAGGTTTTACCCCATTTAACACAAAGGTTTATATATGTTTTCCATTCCCATTCCTATATAACGTAAATTGTATTAATAATGAGTAACAAAATCTCAGCTTATAAGTTTCAAGATATCAAAGAAAGATGTGATTGACTGAAGAGAGGAAATATATCACTCAAAGATGGATAAAATGATATTTAGGTCCTTCTTTCTCACTTTGAGAAAAGGCTAGTACTTTCAGTTGTACAAGGTGATGCTTGATTCAGGTAATGTGAAAACATGGCTTTCTATTTTCCTTCTTTGGAATTTAAATATGGTTACAGAAATTATGTATTGATTTCAGATTTACAAGGGTGGATGATGGTGATGGTCGATGTTGTAATATTCCTTAACTAAACTGAAACTATGTATTCCAGAATTTCTTGGTAATGCTCAGACTGGGTTGGCCACAAATAAAATAACATCTCATGTGTTCTCAATTACCTTCAAAATGAACTCTGAATGATAAACCAAAAAGGCTCATCTCTCATCAATACCCTCCAGCTGTGTAAATTCAGACTCACCCAAACTACCTACTTCCCTTTTTTGAGAGCCACCATGTTTGTTAAGGCACCTTGTCTTTACACATGTTTTTTCCTCTGCCTGAAATCATCTTGATTGGCCTTTTCATAGCTAATGCTTTGTAATATTTTAAGAATAATGTCATGAAACTTAAGTATGTGAGTTACATTCTTCTCTTTGTTTCCATATTGTTTCATATACCCTAACAAGGAATATATTTCTTGCATCTCACTTCTTTGTTTTCCTTTTTATATTATGATTGCTAAATGAAGGAGTAGATGGAATAATTTATATGGAATTGGTTATAAATATGAAATATGAATTAACAGGACAGCCTTGGCAACTTAGATGCCATAACTTTTATGGTCAGAGACTGCTGCCTTCCTTAAAAAGAAAACTTTGCCGTCTTTCTAAACAAATATATTTTTGTGTAGATTCTCCCCAATGCTTAAAACATTGAAGGCATTCAGAAAATATAAAAAAGCAGAAAACAGTTTTAATACCAACAACAAAAATTGACAGCTAGACAATAAACTTCTGAAGCACAACACAATGAAAGTAAGTAAAATGTTGTTTAGGGCTTGAAATGTAACAATTTTATTTATTATCTGAAATGTCTGGGAAAGCTGCTGATATCTGAGTTTTGGCATAATAGAAGGGTAGAGAAAGACATTAAAGACAAGGAGGAACCATGAAATGTTTTGCTGCAAACACTTAATAATCATCACATGCAATTCCCTTCCTAATGTCTAGTATTAAACATTGTGATTTAGAGTTTGCTGCTAAGAACAAGTCTATGCCTAATACATAATATGGATCCTTCCCATATAGAGCCACACATTTAAGGAGTTATGGATATAACTCCACATGAAACTTTGGTCATTAAAATGTTTTATTTTCTCAGATATGTACCACCACCACCACAAAAATTGAAACAAATGTAGTCTAACAAGGCAGTTGTTCATGGAGGCTTCAGAGAACTATTGTCTAATTTTCCATACCCATTAATTAGCCAAATGAGTTATAAAAATAATGACTATAAAAGCAATCACCTAAAATTGCGTCTAGTATAAAGGATAGAATAAACAGGAGTTTCATTTATTCTACTTATGGCATTACTGTATTGTCATTTTATATTCACATGAAGACTCCATTGACAAATTTATATAAATTATAGTATTGGGGGATATTAAAAAGTCCTCAGATCCCCAAATACTTTATCATATGCTTACTGATAGATGTTATTTTTAATTAATTTATTTATTTTGATTGGAGGCTAACTACTTTACAATATTTTAGTGGTTTTTGCAAAATTATGCACAAATTACCACTTCAGTATTCTTGCCTTGAGAACTATATGAACAGTATGAAAAGGCAAAAGCTATGACACTGACAAATGAACTCCCCAGGTCACTAGGTGTCCAACATTACTGGATATCAGTGGAGAAATAACTCCAGAAAGAGTGAAGAAGAAAAGGAGTAGCCCTCATTGTCAACAAAAGAGTCCAAAATGCAATACTTGGGTGCAATCTCAAAAATGACAGAATGATCCCTGTTTGTTTCTAAGGCAAGCCATTCAATATCACAGTAATCCAAGTCTATGCAACACCCAGTGATATTGAAAAAGCTGATGTTGAACAGTTCTGTGAAGACCTAAAAGACCTTCTAGAACTCACACCCCCAAAAGATGTACTTTTCATCATAGGGGACTGAGATGCAAAAGTGGGAAGTCAAGAGATACTGGAGTAACAGGGAAGTTTGGCCTTGGAGTACAAAATGAAGTAAGGCAAAGGCTAGCAGAGTTTTGCCAACAGAAAAGGCTAGCAGAGTTTTGCCAACAGAGTGAACTCATCAAAGCAAACACCCTCTTCCAACAACACAAGAGAAGACTCTACACACAGACATCACCAGATGGTCAATACTGAAAACAGACTGATTATATTATTTGCAGCCAAAGATGGAGAAGCTCTATACAGTCAGCAAAAATAAGACTAAGGGTTGACTGTGGCTCAAATCATGAACTCCTTATTGCCAAATTCAGACTTATATTGAAGAAAGTAAGGAAAACCACTAGACCATTCAGGCATGACCTAATCAACTCCCTCATGATTATACAGTAGAAGTGACAAAGAGATTCAAGGGGTTAGATCTGACAGACAGAGAGCTTGAAGAACTATGGACAGAGATTAAAGACATTGTACAGGAGGCACTAATCAAGACCATCCCCAAGAAAACCAAATGCAAAAAGGCAAAAACTGGATGTTTGAGGAAGCCTTACAAATAGCTGAGAAAGGAAGAGAAGCTAAAGGCAAAGGAGGAAAGGAAAGATAAACCCATTTGAATGCAGAGTTCCAAAGACTAGCTAGGAGGGATAAGAAAGCCTTCCTTTGTGATCAATGCAAAGAAAGAGAGGAAAACAATAGAATGGGAAAGACTAGAGATCTCTTCAAGAAAATTAGAGATACCAAGGGAATATTTAATGCAATAATGGCCACAATATAGGACAGAAATGGTATGGACCTAACAGAAGCAGAAGATATTAAGAAGAGGTGGCAAGAATATGCAGAAGAACTATGCAAAAAAGATAGTCATGACTCAGATAATCACGATGGTGTGATCACTCACTTAGAGCCAAACATCCTGAAATACAAAGTCAAGTGGGACTTAGGAAGCATCCCTATGAACAAAGCTAGTAGAGATAATGGAATTCCAATTTAGCTCTTTCAATATTTATATTAATTGGAGGTTAATTAGTTTACAATATTGTATTGGTTTTGCCATACATCAACATGTATCTGCCACAGGTATACACGTGTTTCCCATCCTGAACCCCCCTCCCACCTCCCTCCCCGTATCATCCCTCTGGGTCGTCTCAGTGCACAAGCCCCAAGCATCCAGTATCATGCACTGAACCTGGACTGGCGACTCATTTCATATATGATATGATACATGTTTCAATGCCATTCTCCCAAATCATCCCACCCTCTCCCTCTCCCACAGAGTCCAAAAGACTGTTCTATACATCTGTGCCTCTTTTGCTGTCTCGCATACAGGGTTTTCATTACCATCTTTCTAAATTCCATATATATGCATTACTCTCTGGTGGCTCAGAGAATAAAGCGACTGTCCGCAATGCGGGAGACCTGGGTTTGATCCCTGGGTTGGGAAGTTCCCCTGGAGAAGGAAATGGGAACCCACTTAAGTATCCTTGCCTAGAGAATCCCCTGGATGGAAGAGCCTGGTGGGCTACAGTTCATGGGGTCACAAAGAGTCGGACACGACTGAGCGAGCTCCCTTCACTTCACTCCACACTGTATTGGTGTTTTTCTTTCTGGCTTGCTTCACTCTGTATAATAGGTTCCAGTTTCATCCACCTCATTAGAACTGATTCAAGTGTATACTTTTTAATGGCTGAGTAATACTCCATTGTGTATATGTACCACAGCTTTCTTATCCATTCATCTGCTGATGGACATCTAGGTTTTTTCCATGTCCTGGCTATTATAACCAGTGCTGCGATGAATATTGGGGTACACATGTCTCTTTCAATTCTAGTGTCCTTGGTGTGTATGGCCAGCAGAGGGAATGCTGGGTCATAAGGCAGTTCTATTTCCAGTTTTTTAAGGAATCTCCACACTGTTCTCCATAGTGGCTCTACTAGTTTGCATTCCCACCAACAGTGTAAGAGGGTTCCCTTTTCTCCATACCCTCTCCAGCATTTATTGCTTGTAGACTTTTGGATCACAGCCATTCTGACTGGCTTGAAATGGTACCTCATTTTGGTTTTGATTTGCATTAAAGTGCTGCATTCAATATGCCAACAAATTTGGAAAGCTCAGCAGTGGCCACAAGAATGGAATAGGCCAATTTTCTTTCCAGATCCAAGAAAGGCAATGCCAAAGAATGTTGAAACTAACACAAAATTGCACTCATCTCACACACTAGCAAAATAATGCTTAAAATTCTGCAGTGAGGCTTCAACAGTACGTGAACTATGAATTTCCAAATGTTTAAGCTGGATTTAGAAAAGGCAAAGAAACCAGAGATCAAATTGCCAACATCCGTTGTATCGTGGAAAAAGCAAGAGAGTTCCAAAGAAACATCTACTTCTGCTTTGTTGACTACAGCAAAGCCTTTGACTGTGAGGATCACAAAAAAACTGAAAAATTCTTCATAAGAATACCAGGTCACCTTATCTGCCTCCTGAGAAATCTGTATGTGGGTCAAGAAGAAAGAGTTAGAACTGGACGTGGAATAACGGACTGGTTCCAAATTTGGAAAGGACTATGTCAAGGCTGTATATTGTCACCCTGATTATTTAACTTATATGCAGAGTACATCATGGGAAATGCTAGGCTGGATGAAGCACAAGCTGGAATCAAGATTTCTGGGAGAAATATCAATAACCTCAGATACACAGATGACAACACCCTTATGGCAGAAATTGAAGAACTAAAGAGTCTCTTGATGAAAATGAAAGAGGAGAGTGAAAAGGCTGGCTTGAAACTCCACATTCAAAAAACTAAGATCATTGCATCTAGTCCCATCACTTCATGGCAAATAGATGGGGAAACAGTGACAGACTTCATTTTCTTGGGCTCCAAAATCACTGCAGATGGTGACTGCCGCCAGGAAATTCAAAGACACTTTCTCCTTGGAAGAAAAGCTATGACCAAACTAGACAGCATACAAAAAGCAAAGACATTACTTTGCTGACAAAGGTCCAGCTAGTCAAACCTATGGTTTTTCCAGTTGTCACATACTACTGTCAGAGTTGGACTACAGAGAAAACTGGACACAGAAAAATTTATGCTTTTGAATTGTGGTGTTGGAGATGACTTTTAAGAGTCCCTTGCACTGCAAGGAGATCAAACCAGTCAATCCTAAAGGAAATCAGTCCTGAATATTCATTGGAAGGACTGATGCTGAAGCTGAAACTTCAAATCTTTGGCTACCTGATTCAAAGACTGACTCATTGAAAAAGACCCTGGTGCTGGGAAAGATTGAAAGCCTAAGGAGAAGGGTACGACAAAGGATAAGATGTTTGCATGGCATCACTGACTCGATGGACATGAGTTTGAGCAAGCTCTAGGAGTTGGTAATGGACAGGGAAACCTGGTGTGCTGCAATCTATAGAACTGCAAAGATTCAGACACGACTGAGCAACTGAACTGAACTGAGATGCATATTTCTTAATTTAATACAGGAAAGTAAATGGTAATATCTGTATAACTGATGAAGTGGTTCAGTTCAGTTCAGTCACTCAGTCGTGTTTGACTCTTTGTGACCCCATGAATTACAGCACGCCAGGCCTCCCTGTCCATCACCATCTCCCAGAGTTCACTCAGACTCACGTCCATCGAGTCCGTGATGCCATCCAGCCATCTCATCCTCTGTTGTCCCCTTCTCCTCCTGCCCCCAATCCCTCCCAGCATCAGGGTCTTTTCCAATGAGTCAACTCTTCGCATGAGGTGGCCAAAGTACTGGAGCTTCAGCTTTAGCATCATTCCTTCCAAAGAAATCCCAGGGTTGATCTCCTTCAGAATGGACTGGTTGGATCTCCTTGAAGTCCAAGGGACTCTCAAGAGTCTTCTCCAACACCACAGTTCAAAAGCATCAATTCTTCGGTGCTCAGCCTTCTTCACAGTCCAACTCTCACATCCATGCATGACCACAGGAAAAACCATAGCCTTGACTAGACGGACCTTAGTCGGCAAAGTAATGTCTCTGCTTTTGAATATACTATCTAGGTTGGTCATAACTTGTCTTCCAAGGAATAGCCATCTTTTAATTTCATGGCTGCAATCACCATCTGCAGTGATTTTGGAGCCCAAAAAGATAAAGCCTGACACTGTTTCCACTGTTTCCCCTTCTATTTGCCATGAAGTGATGGGACCAGATGCCATGATCTTCATTTTCTGACTGCTGAGCTTTAAGCCAAGTTTTTCACTCTCCCCTTTCACTTTCATCAAGAGGCTTTTTAGTTTCTCTTCACTTTCTGCCACAAGGGTGGTGTCATCTGCATATCTGAGGTTAGTGATTTTTCTCTCGGCAATCTTGATTCCAGCTTGTGTTTCTTCCAGTCCAGTGTTTCTCATGATGTACTCTGCATGTAAGTCAAATAAGCAGGGTGACAATATACAGCCTTGACGTACTCCTTTTCCTATTTGGAACCAGTCTGTTGTTCCATATCCAGTTCTAACTGTTGCTTCCTCACCTGCACATAGATTTCTCAAGAGGCAGGTTAGGTTGTCTGGTATTCTCATCTCTTTCAGAATTTTCCACAGTTGATTGTGATCCACACAGTCAAAGGCTTTGGCATAGTCAATAAAGCTGAAATAGATGTTTTTCTGGAACTCCCTTGCTTTTTCCATGATCCAGCAGATGTTGGCATTTTGATCTCTGGTTCCTCTGCCTTTTCTAAAACCAGCTTGAACATCAGGGAGTTCACGGTTCACGTATTGCTGAAGCCTGGCTTGGAGAATTTTGAGCATTTCTTTACTAGCATGTGAGATGAGTGCAATTGTGCAGTAGTTTGAGCATTCTTTTGCATTGCCTTTCTTTGGGATTGGAATGAAAACTGACCTTTTCCAGTCCTGTGGCCAATGCTGAGTTTTCCAAATGTCCTGGCATATGGCTACTATCCATCTGACAAAGTTGTTGTGAGTAGTAAAAAACATTAATTGCTAGGCAACTCCACATAATAATATATTTTAGGTACTGTGGTTCACTTTTTTGTCTAAATATTCACCATCAGATTATTGTGCAAAGTAAGCTTAAATGGCAGTTGAGATGAGTGAAAACTGAGAAACTCAAATCATAGGATAGCAAGGCGGGAATAGAGAGTTGCAGTAAACTTTCAATAAATAAATCCTAGAACCAAAGTATGAGACCATCAGAACTGTCTTGGGACTGCCAGGACCCAGATCATTTTAGATCATTCACAGTGTTATATTCCAATGAATTTATTAATCCTTTCAAATTGCAAGTGAATGTCACTGAGAGATGTCTGACTTTATGAGACCCCATGGACACACTCCATCAAATTCTCCAGGCTAGAATACTGGAGTGGGTAGCTATTCCCCTCTCCAGGTAACCTTCCCAACCCAAGCATCAAATCCAGGTCTCCCACATTGTAGGTGGATTCTTTACCAGCTGAGCCACCAGGGGAGCAATTTCTTAGATGTTCGGTTTTATCATCTTATAAGATGGAATAATAGTAGCATATATTTAAGTAACTGATATGTCCCAAAGCCCCCATCATAAATCACATTTCATTGGATTGCTTTCATAATGATGGAAAAATTCTTATCAAATATCAGGGCCATTTTCTTATTGTTCAGTCACCAAGTCGTGTCTGACTCTGCCACTCCATGGACTGCAGCATGCCAGGCTTCACAGTCCCTCACCATCTCCCGGAGTTTGCCCAAATTCATGTCCATTGAATAGGTGATGCCATCCAACAGTCTCATCCTCTGTCACCTTCTTTTCCTTCACACTTCAATCTTTCCCATCATCAGGATCTTTCCCAATGAGTTAGCTGTTTGCATCAGTTGGCCAAAATATTGGAGCTTCAGCTTTAGCATCAGTCCTTCCAAAGAGTATTCAAGGTTGGTTTTCTTTAAGATTAACTGGTTTGACCTCTTTGCTTTCCAAGGGACTCTCAAGAGTCCTCAGTGCCATAGCTAAAAATAAATTAACAAATAAATTGCTTGTTTCAAAAATATATGCTGAAACTATCTCATAAGTTTCAGGCAGAAATAGTAATTGGTAAGTTTGTTATATCTCTATCTTCTAACACAGTGATTGGCACATGGATTGGAGTCTATAAATATTGAATGATTTTATTCAAAAATAAAGAAATGGTCAAATGGAAATTTTGTTGCTAAGCATGTATTTGAATCCTTGAAGTCCACCTTCCTTGGGTTAATATTTCTCCCTTCTCTAATCTCCCTACCACTTTCTTCCATTCCTCCACTACAGTCATTTTTTCCCCTTCTATTCTCTTTTCTCCTCTTCTTTTCTTCTCATCTCTTCCAAACACAGCATGTTGAGTGGATAACTACTGACATATAATTGTTACTATAGATTTTGAGTATCTGTGAAAAAGCAAATCAATGGCATGTAACCAACATGTATCTCACTAACTCTAAGTTTGTTCTAGAGCAGAAAGTGGAATTAAAGAACTTCATTTAAAAAATATTATTATTATTATCATTATTTTACTTTACAATATTGTATTGTTTTTGCCACACATCAACATGAATCCGCCATGGGTGGACACGTGTTCTCAATCCCGAACCCCTCTCCCACCTCCCCCTCCTCCCCACTAGACTCACTATGTTTAAAATATAAGGGAAAGATAAATGTTTCCCAGTAAATTTAATGGAACAGGATAACAAATTCTGAAGTTCTATTTAGCAAAATCATACCACTTCAGCAAAACTCTGTACCTATTTATGACCTTAAATCTATGGAGCTGTCTCCCCAACCTTGTGTGTTGCTTGCTAGATTATGAAAAATCAAATTTTAAAAACCTAACATCTTCAAGAGCACTCAAGCTGTTTTTAGGAGTTAGCACATTTGTCTGTAGGATGTGGGGAAACAAACTACCACTACACCTACAACTTTTCTGAATTGATGATTCTTCCGAAAAAGATTCTCAGGAATGTGGTTATTTCCTACCTACAGAGTGAAACTGAAAAGAATGTTGATTAGGCTGGCTCAATTCTAAAGAAATTCTGGAAATAAACCTATATAAGTTTTACTACACCCATCATAGCATTTGGTTCAAATATTTGAAATGCTCTTTACTGCACATTCTTTGGAGATGTGACCTTTGGGTATGAAGGATATAATCAATTCATTGACAAGCAAAGCCAAAATTTTAATGATGTTTTCTAATATGACATTTTACCTTTAACTTCAGATTTCTAGACTTCATGTCTTCATTTCAGGAACAAAAGCAATGTAATACAATAATTCAGCTGACTAACAATCTGCTTTTCTAAATGGAAAGTTAATGCTGACCTGCCAAATATTTTCTGAAATGCATTTATTTATTTACTTTTCTAAAAATACATTTACTAGTCATCATTAACAACCATTTTCTCCATATTATGTTAAGTCCTAAGGTTACTGATATTACTAATGCTCAGTGGTAAATCTAATTATACTTCAGAACTATATTCCTTCTCCTCATCTTATAAGACTGATAGATACTCTCACTTCATTGATGTAGTAAATGACTTAGTGACTCTTGTTAACAAATAGGATACTATAGATACTCAAAATTTGCTTGTGTGGAAGGACTCATGCTCTTGACATCTTAACAACAAGATGTAAACATGCTGTATTTATTCACTTATTTAGGTCTTCTTTAGTTTATCTCAGTAATGTTTTGCAGTTTTTAGTGTACTTACATACATTTTGTTACTTTATTTCTAAATATTCCATTTTTGATACTATTATAAATGGTATTTTTCTCTACTTTTATTTGTAGAACAGTGTCTGGTATAAGTAGGAGCTCAGCAAATATTTATTGGCCCATTACTAATTGGATTCTATGCTCATCTGATATATCTCATTATTTTAATAAATTTAGTAGGCAAACAATATTTTTTTTTTAATTAAAGGAAGGTATGGCACCCCACTCCAGTACTCTTGCCTGGAAAAGCCCATGGATGGAGGAGCCTGGTAGGCTGCAGTCCATGTGGTCGCTAAGAGTCGGACACGACTGAGCGACTTCACTTTCACTTTTCACTTTCATGCATTGGAGAAGGAATTGGCAACCCATTCCAGTGTTCTTGCCTGGAGAATCCCAGGGATGGGGGAACCTGGTGGGCTGCGGTCTATGGGGTCGCATAGAGTTGGACACGAGTGAAGCGACTTAGTAGTAGCAGCAGCAGACTTCTCATGGGAGTGATTACTGACATATCTGTCCTTTCTTCTGTTTTGTCTATTTTCTTAATTCATTATGATATTTGGATATACTTTCCTAGAACTATGTCCTTCTGTTTAGCCGCACTACTCTTATAAGATTCTTTTTGGAGCTTTAGGTAATTTAATTACTCATTTTTAGCTGTTGTGATTACTGTTCAATATCTAATGATGCAGTATTACAGTCAGAAGCTATAAATATAGAACATAGAAGTTTCTATAGTAAACAAGTTCTCCCTGGATTTTCCTTATTATGATATCTTTCTTTAATGCATTTATTTCTGGATGTGCTGAGTGCTTGTTGCTGTGTGTTGGGTTTTCTCTAGTTTTGGGGAGCAGGGTCTACTCTTTATTGTGGTACAGAGGCTTCTCATTGCAGTGGCTTCTCTTGTCACTGAGCATGGGCTCTAGGGTTTAAGTTTCAGTGTTACAATTCCTGAGCTCTACAGCACAGGCTCAATAGTTGTGGCACAGGGGATTAGTTGCTCTCTGGCATGTGGGATTTTCCTGGACCAAGGATGAAACCCTGTCTCCATAATTGGCAGGCAGATTCTTTACCACTGAGCCAGCTGGAAAACCCCCTTTATTATGATATCTTTAAGTAAAATGTGTATTTTAAAGTAGAATTGCAAAGCATAAATTCTACATGTATAATCTTAACAAATACAATGAATGTACTTATTCATACATTTAAGAAACATTTAATAGTGCAAGAGCCACATAATATATAGACACTGAAGATAAAAAGATGAGTAAGATATAGTGATTAGTTATATTGTATTATCTATAATTACATTGTTATATAAGTATACATGGATATATGCATAACAAGTAAGTGTACATATAACATATCAGCATATAAAATATATTAACTTATGGGTATAAATATTGTGAAAACATTTAATTTTAACATAGTCACTGTAATTTTCTCAAAGGATAAAAAAAACTTCAGTGACTTTTGGAGTTATACCAAGACCAAAAAAGTTTGGTGGTTATAATGTCAGCAGCATAAGAGTTGAAATATTGTATTGCATAATTTGAATAGTCAATTTAATATGTTATATTTATTGGAATCCATCATCCAAAGTGGTGAAACTGTTCAGCGATCCAGCCATTTGTATTCTGTTACTTCAGATAAGACAGATTTGAAAATACAGCTTCATGTCTTTCTTTTATGGTTAAAATTTATAACCAAATAAAGTATGAATAAAAAAAATCCTCTTGTCTATAAATATATTGACATTTAAATGGATGCTACTCATATAGTAGAATCTCTATAAATAAAAAGTTAATTATTAAATGTACACATCAGATTAATAAAAGTTTAAGTTTCTTATAAAAAATATCTGGGGAATTAAAAATAATCATCAGACATAAAAATTCATAAAATACATAAGTATTTGTGTTTCAAATTCAAATTTTTAACAGCAAATGAAAATATTTTGTCACTGGAAAAGACTACCTTATTCTGTGTGTGGAGAGGTATTCACAATCTATTAATTATCAATTACTATACAGCTCAGGCACAATTAGTTTGTCAAATGTGTTTTATTTTTAGTAGATGTATAAGAAAACATTATTTTACAGTAGTAATGATAATAATTAAATACAACATTTTGTAAGGTATATAAAAAGTCATATCTTCCTAATTTTCTTTTGAGAGTAAAAATTATAAACAAAATAAATTGATTATATTACCAAAGGTTTGATTAAGTTATGATCAAGAATGAGAATAACAACATTCTACCAAAACCAAGTTTAAAAAGCTAACATTTTCCTTTAAAAAACTTTGGTTAAAGAATGGGAAAGAAGCTGAAGCACAACTTGACAGAGATAAAATTCAGGAAAAAGCAGTAGCAACAACAAAAAAAAATGAGCTCAAATTTTGCAGCCCATTTTGTTCTTAGGACATTTGTCAGTTCTAAATAAAGAGCAATAAGTTGAAGTCTGGGAAAGAGCCCTTGTTAGGAGCAGCTACCAAGAGGCAGAAAAATTAACAGAGATGCAATATTTCCCTTAGGCTATGAAGGAAAGCTGATAGAGATAAAACAATGCTCCAATTCCAGTGAGAAGAAAGCGTTGGGAATTGATTTCACTACCCTGTCAGTTTTCACATCAAGGCATTCAGTTAATTCTGAACTTTTGCAGTGTTGGAGGTTAAGACGCTGCCTATGGCTGATTCTTGTTGATGTATAACAGAATACCACAAAATTCTGTAAAGCAGTTATCCTTCAATTAAAAAGAATAAATAAAGTGGCAAAAAAATAAAGACAAGTCTCTTGGACTTTCCTGGAGATCTAGTTTTAAGACTCCATGCTTCCAATGCAGGGGCTGTGTGTTCAATCCCTGATCAGGGAACTAAGATCTCACATACCCAATCTGGTAATCATCTCAGATTCTCAGAACACACAGGAGGCTATACCTTAGCAGGAGTGACAGCTCCAGAGACAGAGGTCAGCTTTATTCCTTGCAAATGAACTCTGAAACCTATCAAAAAAAGTTAAGTTTTTTTGAAATATAAAGCTCAAAATTTATTATTTTGTTAAGAGACAGGGGTTGAAATTCAAAATACAATCAGATATAAACAGACAGTGATAAACTTGACACTGCATTTCAAAGAAAATGTTTAAAATAGATATAATTAGTATATTTTAAATATAAGATAAAATATATCACCTGAAAATCCTAACTTGACAAATGACTCTGATAGCAGAATGGATACAATGGAAAAATGAATTAATGTACTGAAAGAAACTGAAAGGGAGAGTGATAATAAGTATTCATATTGAAGCACATAGAGAAACTGAAGACTAGAAAAATACCATAAAAGCTATGTGAAACAAAGTCAAAAGCCTAGCATATATTTTGTCTTTAGTTTTTTAAGTTGAATAAATGCTTAATTTAAGAACAGTTTTCTAATTATAGGAAAGTAATATAAAGAGGGATTGGGGGCAGGAGGAGAAGGGGACGACCGAGGATGAGATGGCTGGATGGCATCACGGACTCGATGGACGTGAGTCTGAGTGAACTCCGGGAGATGGTGATGAACAGGGAGGCCTGACGTGCTGCAATTCATGAGGTCGCAAAGAGTCGGACACGACTGAGTGACTGAACTGAACTGAACTGAATATAAAGAGTACAAGCAGCTCCTGTATACTTCTCACCCACTTTTCCCTATTGTTTTCCTTTTTAACTTTTATTGGAGTATAGGTGGATTCGCAATGTCTCATTACTTTCAGGTATAGAGCAAAGTCAGAGAAGGCAATGGCAAGCCACTCCAGTACTCTTGCCTGGAAAATCCCATGGGCGGAAGAGTCTGATGGGTTGCAGTTCATGGGGTCGCGAAAAGTCTGACACGACTGATCGACTTCACTTTCACTTTTCACTTTCATGCATTGGAGAAGGAAATGGCAACCCACTCCAGTGTTCTTGCCTGGAGAATCCCAGGGATGGGGGAGCCTGGTGGGTTGCCATCTATGGAGTCGCACAGAGCTGGACACGACTGAAGCGACTTAGCAGCAGAATGAAGCAAAGTGAATCAGCTACACATACACATATATCCACTATTTTTTAAAGATTATTTTAAAATGTTTAGCATATTTTTAACCAGAGTAATAGAAAGAGAGAAAGGAATAAAGATATACTTCAAGAAATACAGGGAGGAATTTCTTTAAATCAAATACTAACATCAAATCACAGCTGTAGTAAATTCTGTACTCCCAGCAAAATGAACACAAAGAAGTCTACATCTCTGTATATCGTGATAAACCAAGCAAACACCAATAATATAAAGATGCTTTAACAGCAGCTATAAACAGGGGCACATTACACTTGTAAGAGCAACAGTAGCACTGTTCATAGAAATGCAATGCTGCAAACTTCAAGAAATTTCATAAGAGTCAAGTCACTCAGGATATATTCTTCGATATAGTCAAATTAGCCAAAAAAAATAATAACAGAAAAAAATAGAGAAATTTTAAACGGTTTAGACATTGATTATTTTCCAGCAAAAAGAAAAAAAAAACTTCATTGTCAAAATAAATTATGAAGTTACTACTATGTTGAACTAAATGATTTAAGAAAAACCTTCATGCCAAAATTAATGATTCACTTTATGCAGGCAAATTTAGAATAGTATAGGGAATTCAGAACCTATAAGGAAATTAGGATCTTAAAACTCATATATAAAAAGAAAAAAAAGAAACACTCCAATATTGCTAAAGCTATCTCAACTAATTTTTAAAAAGTTAACATATAGCTTAAAGAAAGGAAAAAATAATAATGTAAATTAATAAAATAGAAATTAGAAAATCAACAAAATCAGTTACTTTTTAAAGATTAACAAAAATAATAAAACTCTATTAAGATTAATCAAGAAAAAAGAATAGGTACAATAAACTTTTATAAGCAATGAAAAGGGGTCATTCACTACTTATCAATTAGATGTTAAAAGGATATGATTTAACATTAACAATCCTGTAGCACTGAATTTGAAAATTTCAGTTAAATGGAGAAGAATTTAAAAATAGAAGAGTTAAAAAACAAATAAAATGGTAAAATATTGAGGTAGATTTATATCTATTTTAAAATTGAATCCATGTTTACAGCTTACCTTATAAAGATGTACAGGAACAAATTGGTTCGCCAATAAAGTTTCTCCTATTTTAAGACAAAAGAGCACCAACTTTTCTATGGACAAATGCAATGTATAGGAAAAGAGAAAATGCTTCTGAACTAAGGACGACAGCATAACTTTAACATCAAATATGACAATAAAATACATGAAATATAATTAACAGGCAAATATTTTCCTTGAAATAAATGCAAAGATTCTAAGCAAAATATTAGTAAGCAGAAAACTGGAATGTATCAAAAGGATAATGCCTCAGGACAAAGATGAATTAGTTCCAGAATGAAACTTTGTTTTTAAACACCACAGGTCAGACAATGTAACTGATCATTTCAGTTCAGTTCAGTTGCTCAGTCATGTCCGACTCTTTGCGACCACATGAACAGCAACACACCAGGCCTTCCTGTCCGTCACCAACTCCTGGAGTCCACACAAACCAATGTTGATCGAGTCGATGATGCCATTCAACTATCTAAAACTCTGTCGTCCCCTTCTCCTACTGCCCTCAATCTTTCCCAGCATCAGGGTCTTTTCAAATGAGTCAGCTCTTCATATCAGGTAGCCAAAGTATTGGAGTTTCAGTTTCAACATCAGTCCTTTCAATCAACACGCAGGACTGATCTCCTTCAGAATGGACTGGTTGAATCTCCTTGCAGTCCAAGGGACTCAAGAGTCTTCTCCAACACCACAGTTCAAAAGCATCAATTGTTCAGAGCTCAACTTTCTTCACAGTCCAACTCTCACATCCATACATGACTACTGGAAAAACCATAGCCTTGACTAGATGGACCTTTGTTGGCAAAGTAATATCTATGCTTTTTAATACGTGGTCTAGTTTGGTCATAATTTTCCTACCAAGGAGTAAGTGTCTTAATTTCATGGCTGCAATCACCATCTGCAGTGATTTTGGAGCCCAGAAAGATAAAGTCAGCCACTGTTTCCCAATCTATTTGCCATGAGGTGATGGGACCAGTTGCCATGATCTTAGTTTTCTGAATGTTGAGCTTTAAGCCAATGTTTTCACTCTCCTCTTTCACTTTCATCAAGAGGCTCTTTAGTTCTTCACTTTCTGCCCTAAGGGTGGTGTCATATGCATATCTGAGGTTATTGATATTTCTCCTGGCAATCTTGATTCCAGCTTGTGCTTCCTTCAGCCCAGAATTTTTCATGATGTACTCTGCATGTAAGTTAAATAAGCAGGGTGACAATATAGAGCCTTGACGTACACCTTTTCAAATTTGGAACCAGTCTGTTGTTCCATGTTCAGTTCTAACTGTTGTTCCTGGACCTGCATACAGGTTTCTCAAGAGGCAAGTCAGGTGGTCTGATATTCCCATCTCTTTCAGAATTTTCCACAGTTTATTGTGATCCACACAGTCAAAGGCTTTGGCATAGTCAATAAAGCAAAAATAGATGTATTCCTGGAACTCTCTTGCTTTTTTGATGATCCATTGGATGTTGGCAAGTTAATCTCTGGGTCCTCTGCCTTTTCTAAAACTGGGCTTAAAGTACAGAATGAACCAGGCAAAGGCTAATAAAGTTCTGCCAAGAGAACGCACTGGTCATAGCAAACACCCTCTTCCAACAACACAAGAGAAGACCCTACACGTGGACAGCACCAGATGGTAGACACCAAACAGATTGATTATATTCTTTGCAGTCAAAGATGGGGAAGCTCTATACAGTCAGCAAACACAAGACCGAGAGCTGACTGTGGCTCAGATCATGAACTCTTTATTGCCAAATTCAGACTGAAATTGAAGAAAGTGGAGAAAACCACTAGACCATTCAGGTATGACCTAAATCAAATCCCTTATGACTATACAGTGAAAGTGAGAAATAGATTTAAGGGACTAGATCTCGTAGACAGAGTGCCTGATGAACTATGGATGGAGGTTCGTGACATTGTATAGGAGACAGGGATCAAGACCATCTCCATGGAAAAGAAATGCAAAACAGCAAAATGGCTGTCTGAGGAGGCCTTACAAATAGCTGTGAAAAGAAGTAAAAAACAAAGGAGAAAAGGAAAGATATACGCATTTGAATGCAGAGTTCCAAAGACTAGCAAGGAGCGATAAGAAAGCCTTCCTCAGCAATCAATGCAAAGAAATAGAAGAAAACAATAGAATGGGAAAGACTAGAGATTTCTTCAAGAAAAGTGGAGATACCAAGAGAACATTTCATGCAATGATGGGCACAATAAAGGGCATAAATGGTATGGACCTAACAGAAGCAGAAGATATTTAGAAGAGCAGGCAAGAATACACAGATGAACTGTACAAAAAAATCTTCACGTCCCAGATAATCATGATGGTGTGATGATCACTCACCTAGAGCCAGACATCCTGGAATTTGAAGTCAAGTGGCCCCTAGGAAGCATCACTACGAACAAAGCTAGTGGAGCTGATGGAATTCCAGTTGAGCTATTTCAAATCCTGAAAGATGAAGCTGTAAAAGTGCTGCACTCAATATACCAGCAAATTTGGAAAACTCAGCGGTAGCTACAGTACTGGAAAAGGTCAGTTTTCATTCCAATTCCAAAGAAAGGCAACGCCAAAGAATGTAACTTATCAAATCAAGGTAAAAAATAAAAAAGGAAGAGAAAATCTATTTTTATGTCAATATAATATGATGTAGGTACAATTCAACACTTATTTAAACTAAAATTTCTCAGCAGACTAGCAATAGAAAGAACCTCCCAATTGAATAAAGAGCTTTGTGTTAGGCTGCTTTGAAAATGGAGGGCAATGATCTCTGCTTTTTTGGTAACATAGTTACCCCTTATCTGCAATTCCACTTTCCATAATTTCATTATCAGCAAATATCAAACAGAAAATTCAGGAAAGAAATAAACATGCCCTGGTTTTTCCTGTGGTCATGTATGGATGTGAGAGTTGGACTGTGAAGAGGGCTGAGCGTCGAAGAATTGATGCTTTTGAACTGTGGTATTGGAGAAGAATTGAGAGTCCCTTGGACTGCAAGGAGATCCAACCCGTCCATTCTGAAGGAGATCAACCCTGGGATTTCTTTGGAAGGAATGATGCTAAAGCTGAAACTCCAGTACTTTGGCCACCTCATGCGAAGAGTTGACTCATTGGAAAAGACCCTGATGCTGGGAGGGATTGGGGGCATGAGGAGAAGGGGACGACAGAGGATGAGATGGCTGGATGGCATCACGGACTCGATGGACGTGAGTCTGAGTGAACTCTGGGAGTTGGTGATGAAGAGGGAGGCCTGGCGTGCTGCGATTCATGGGGTCACAAAGAGTCGGACATGGCTGAGCGACTGAACTGAACTGAACTGATGTTTAAAATTGCTTGCTATTTTTAGCATGATGAAATCTTGACCTGTCCCTCCTCGGTTTTCCCACCCTGAATATTACTCATCCTTTTGTCTACCATAACCTGCAAATTAGTTACTTAGTAGACATCTAAGTTGGCTGTTTCAGCATCACAACAGTTCAGTTCAGTTCAGTCGCTCAGTCATGTCTGACTTTTTGTGACCCCAGGGACTGCACCATGCCAGGCTTCCCTGTCCATCACCAGCTCTTGCAGCTTGCTCAATCTCATGTCCATTGAGTCGGTGATGCCATCCAACCATCTCATCCTCTTTTATCCCCTTCTCCTCCTGCCCTCAATCTTTCCCAGCATCACGGTCTTTTCCAATGAGTCAGTTCTTCACATCAGGTGGCCAAAGTATTGGAATTTCAGCTTCAACATCAGTCCTTCCAATGAATATTCAGGACTGATTTCCTTTACGATTGACTTGTTTGATCTCCTTCAAATCACCTTTACTGTACTTTATTTTACTCAAAGTGTAAAAGCAATGATAATAGAAGTCTGGACATGTCAGAGAGAAGCTGCAAACTACTTCCTTTAAGGGGAAAGCGGTAGGTTTTAAACTTTAGGAAAGGAAAAAAAAATATGCTGAGTTTGCTAAGATTTACAGTAGGTACAGATCTTCTATTTATGAAATAGTGAAGAAGTTTGTGCTAGTTTTGCGGTTGCACCTGAGACTGCAAAAGTCACAACCACAGTGCATGTAAACGCTTAGTTAAGATGGAAAAGGGGTCTTCCCTGGCGGTTCAGTGGTAAAGAATCTGCCTGCTAACACATGAGATGGAGGTTGGATCCCTGGTCCAGGAAGATACCATGTGCCACAGAGCAATTAAGCCATTGCCCCAGAAATACTGAGCCTGTGTTCTATAGCCCAGAAACTGCAACTACTGAGCTCATGTGCTGCAACTACTGAAGCCCTTGGACCCTAAATCCCATGCCCCCTAACAAGAAAAAGCCACTTCAATGAAAAGGTTGCATACTGCAGGTAGGGAGTAGCGCACACAAGCTCACAGCAACTAGAGAAACCTGCCCAGCAATGAACACTCAGCATAGCCAAAAATAAATTAATAAACAAAAAGAAGGAAAAAAGAAGGATTAAATTTGTAAAAACGATATTTTTAAAGAAAGAGACCACATTTACATAATTTTTATTACAGTATATTGTTACTATTGTTTTATTATTAGTGATTGTTGTTTATATTCTATTGTGCCTAAGATAAATTAAACTTTGTCATATATATGTATGTATAGGAAAAACATAATACAGGGTCCAGTTCTACTTTCAGTTTCAGACACCTGCTGTTGGTCTTGAAAAGTATCCCCTGTAGATAAGGGGTGGGGTGGCTACTGTATTCATGACATCGTTTAACATTTCATCTTGTGTGACAACCTGACTCAATACTTTTTAACCAATAGATTATGATAAAATTAATGGGATGATTCTTCCAAAGTTTTAAAGACTGTGACTTTTCTGTTCCTCTCACTTGCTCTCCATCTTTCTTTTTTTCTCACATTGATTAAGCCAGCCACCATTTTATGAGCTGTCCTGTGAAGAGGTCCAAGTAGTGAAGAAATGAGTCACCTCCTGCCAATATCCTGTGGGGAACTCAGGACTCTCAATTCAATAATCCACTAAGGACCGCATTCTGCCAATCAACACTGAGTGAGCTTGGAAGTGGAGCCTGTCTGGGCTGCCTTTTTGATTGCAAACATGAGAGAGACCAGAGTCAAAGGATTTATTAATAGTTAAGCCACACCCAGATTCCTCATGCCAGAAATTGAGAGAAAATAAATGTTTGGTTTTTTTAGTCATTAGGTTATGGCAATAAGTCTTAAAATGGAAACATAGCTAATTCAAATATCTAAAATATTTAAGAAAAATCTATAGCAATTTTAATAATTAATTGTCAAAAGATACATTCTTAAGATTGAGAACAAAACACAAGTAACTTCTTATCACCACTTTACTTAGAGATCACTTTTTATAGGAAATTCTAGGTAGAAAATAAGCTATTTTAAAATGTAATTTTACATTTATTTCAAAAACATTGAAAATTTAAAACAAATGTAATAAAATGTGTTCAAATCTCTTCAGTGAAAACATCATTAAAAGAATTAAATTCTAAGGAATATACCATGTTGATAGGTTATAAAAATCAATCTTTTTAAATGATAATTCACCCTAAAATCACCTATGGATTCATTGAAATGCCAATTAAAATTCCAGGTGGATTTTTCAACACATTGATATGGAAGAGTAAAAGGCTAAGAATAACCAAGATAATTTTTAAAAACAAAATTTAAAAATTGAGAGTTTATACTGTCAGATCTCAAAGCTTTTTTATAAACAGCAATTAAACCTATGCAGTATTGGGGAAAGGATAAATACATAGATCAGAACAGAGGTAATATATAGGCATCTGATTTAAGAAAATGTGACACTTCAGAACAGGAAAGAAAGGAGGGTCTTTTCAACAAAGTTTGAAAATGTTTAATTTTATATGCATATGAAAATATGACTCTTTTCCCTACTTCACACCATAAACAAACATCAATTCCATAATTTATCAGGAAATATTTCTTAAATGAACACACTCTTATTCACACACCACAGACATTAATCATAATATGATTTTTTTTAACTGGATGACATTAAATCTTTCCTGTGCTTTAAGCAATTATTAAGCTGTTAAATGTTAACTCAAGATAGGAAGAAAAAGTACATATAGAATAAATCTGAAAACAGATTGATATACCAAACATAGAAAGAATCATATTTATCAAGGAGAAAATAGCAAATAACTTTAAAAAAGAATATCCAAATAAGAAAATAAAATCACTAAAACATGAAATTCCATGGATGATACCAAACAAAGTAAGCCAAGTTGAAAATGCATATATTGTAAGATTTCATCCAAAGAAAGTTTGATGACAGGGAAAACTAATTTATGGTGTTGAAAATTAAGGGAGTCATTATTCTTGGTGTGTTAATTAGTTACTGGAAGAAAGCTCAAAGAGGAATCTGGAGTTTTAATAACACCCTATTATTCAGCATACCATTAATTACATTAATATGTTCAGTGGATAAAAATCAACATCTATACACTTGCCCTTTGTAATTTTAGAGATGTTTTCTGTATGATATACTTAATAAACACATTATTATTATGTCTCTATATTCTAAAAGAAATTACAAGTCTTCCCACCCAAAATAAACTTTAACCCAAGACTACCATTCACCATAGCTTCTAGCAAGGCTGAACCTGAAGTGAAACAGGCTTCTAAATTTTGTTCAGAAGTATCTTGCCTGTGGGCTTCACTGGTGGCTCAGTGGTAAAGAATCTGCCTGCAATGCACGAGACCCAGGTTCAGTCTCTGGGTCAGAAAGATCCCCTGGAGAAAGAAATAGCAACCCACACTAGTATTTTTGCATGGGAGATCCCATGGACAAAGGAACCTAATGGGCTACAGTCCAGGGAGTTGCAAGAGTCAGACATGACTGAGCAACTAAACCACCACTATCTAGATGATGTGTGAATTTATAGGAAAATCTTTATTTTTATTATACATGTGTGCACACACACACACATGTAATTGGAAATTTAATGTATGCAGTAAACATTTCTCCAGGCTTTTCTCCAGGTTTAGAAAGTAGAGATGAGGTGGGCTTATACTAAATATTATTGTACAAATTCAGTAACAATTTCTGAACCTCAAGTCTCTGTGTGAAATTTAAGTCATCCCAGCCTTGTATACTGTCCTCGGTAATCCCTTCAAGTCACATTCCATAGTGCCCAGGTGTTCTTGTCAACTTACAAAAGCTCTGCCAGCTCATTTTCTATCTATTATTTTCTCCCTTCTCTCTTCTTTTATCAAAGCTAATGCAGAGGCATGTGCTGTCCATAAAATTTCATAAGATTACCCACTGCGGTCATTGTTTCAGCTGGCACTCATTCTAAAGTGTTTTAAGGCTCCACCACTGTGAGAAAGCCACCATGCTGTGACAAACCAACCATGCCTGATTCTCCCCTGATGTACTAGGGCCCAGGGGGGATCGATGCCCCTGTCATTTTCGCAGATGCCCAGTGCTGAATTCTGTGCCATGATTCAGAACTTAAGTCTGGATTTAAGAAGAATAATAAAAGTTAATATGGACAGAAGCCTCAATAGTTAAAAATAAAGCAAACCAAAAATACTTCAATACAAGCAAACTCCATGGGTGTGTGGTATGTATTTTGAAAAAATATGAATTGAGAGAAAATAACATTTAAAAACATTTAAGTGCAGTGCTCAGACATTTCAGGAGCACAATTGAAAGGATGTATGTGTAAATTCCATATACAAATATTTATAGAAAAATTTCAGGGGGGTGGTCCTAAGGTGGTGGAGGAATAGGATGGGGGGACCACTTTCTCCCTCACAATTTCATCAAAAGAACTTTTCAACGCTGAGTAAATTTCACAAAACAACTTCTGAATGCTGGCAGAGGACATCAGGCACCCAGAAAAGCAGATCATTGTCTTCAAAAACAGGTAGGAAAAAATATAAAAGATGAAAAAGGAGACAAAGGAGGTAGGGAGGGAGCTCCATCCTGGGAAGAGAATCTTAGGAAGAGAGGTTTCCAAACACCAGGAAACACTCTCACTGCCGAGTCTGTGGTGAGCCTTGGAAGCACAGAGGGCAACATAACAGGAAGGAAAAATAAATAATTAAAACCAATAGGTTACAAGCCCAAAAGTAACTCCCCCAGCAGAGAAACAGCACAGACGCCTGCATCCGCCACTAGCAAGTGGGGGCTGGACAGGGAGGCTCGGGATGCACAGGCTACAGTGCTTTGTAAGATTTGGGCCAGAACACCCCGTGTGTAACCAGAGCAAACTAACTTGGGCTAGCAAACCAGACTGTGGGATAGCTACCACGCAAAAAGCTTGAACATAAGACACCACCAGGACCGTGCACAGAACAAAGGATGGAACAGAAATAGCCAGCTGCAGACCATCCCCCTCCTGTGACAGGTAGCCAGAGCCATAAGGGCTGGAAGGGGGCAATCGCAGCCCAAGAGAGACATTGCCTACCAAAATGCAAGCAGGCTTCTTTGCTAACTAAAACTTCTGGGGGTTCTGGACAGTCATCAGCCACCAGAGAAGGGACACCAGCAATACACCCTGAAAACTGAGCAGCAGAGACTGGAAAGGTGATAAGTTGCAGCAATTGCACTCACCAAACACCTGAGCTACTCAGACCTGGGAAGGGCACAAAACACAGGCCCAACCGAATCTGCATCTCTGAGGGCTACCTGAGCACCAAGCCTGAGCTGCTTAGACCAAGGAGGTGCATGCAGTCTAGGTCCGGCCTTAGATGCTTCCCTGTGGAGCAATATAGAGCCTGAGTGGTGTGCACCCCGAGCAGGGGCAGGCCCAGCGGGGCTAAGACACTGCAAGCACATGCAGTGTTACTCATTTGCACCACCCCTCCCTCCCCAAAGCACGAATGAACCAGTGAGCCCCACTCACCCCCCCAAAAAAAGTGTCCACCACCACCACCCCTGTGAAAGGGTGGAAATCAGACACTGAAAAGACCAGCAAACAGAAGAAGTTAAACAGAGGGAACCGCCTTGGAAGTGACCCCACACTGCCCACAACACCAGAGAAAGGGCCAGATATATCCTTGCTATTTTTACGATCATTCTTTTTGTTGTTGTTGTTGTTGATATTGTTGTGTGATTGTTTTTTCTTTTCTTTTTCCTCTTCTTTTTTTTAACCTTTTTAAATTTGTAAGTCCTCTATTTCTCCTTTAATTTTTATTTTTATAAACTACCATTACTTTTCAAAAAAAAAAAAGACCCTATTTTTAAAGCAAACACCGTATATACTCTTTTTGTGGTTGTTGTTGTTTTTTAATAATTTGGGAGGCTTTTTTTTTCTTTCTGCTCCTTCTTCTTCTTCTTTTCTTTAATATTGTATTTTTGAAAATCCAACCTCTACTCTAGATTTTTAATCTTTGCTTTTTGTTATTTGTTGTCAATTTTGTACATTTAAAAACCCAATCTTCAGTACCCAATTTTACCTGAGAGGGAGATTACTGGCTTGACCACTCTCTCCTCCTTTAGACTCTCCTTTTTCTCCACCAGGTGGTCTCTGTCTCTTCCCTCCCCCTTCATTCTCTACCCAACTCTGTGAATCTCTGTGTCTTCCAGACGGTGGAGAACACTTAGGGAACTGATTACTGGCTGGATCTGTCTCTCCAATTCATTTCCCTCTTTTATCCTCCTGGCCACCTCTGTCTACTTCCTCCCTCTCCTCTTCCCTGTATAACTCCATGAACACCTCTGAGCAGACCAGAGTGAGGAATGCACATAAGGAAGTGACTACTGACTAGCTTGCTGTCTCCTCTTTTGAACCCACCTCATCTCATTCCAGTCACCTCTAACTACACCCTCCCTCTTCTTTTCTCCATGTAACTCAATGAACCTCTCTTGGTGTCCCTCAATGTGGAGAAACTTTTCATCTTTAACCTAGATGTTTTATCATCAGTGCTGTATAGATGGAGAAGTCTTGAGGCTACTGTAAAAATAAAACTGAAAACCAGAAGCAGGAGGCTTAAGTCCAAAGCCTGAGAACATCAGAGAACTCCTGAATTCAGGGAACATTAATTGATATGAACTCATTAAACACCTCCATATCTACACTGAAACCAAGCTCCACCCAAGGGCCAACAAGTTCCAGAGCAAGTCATACCATTCAAATTCCCCAGCAACACAGGAACACCCCCCTGAGCTTCAATATACAGGCAGCTCAAAGTTACTCCAAAACCATTGACGTGCCATAACACATTACTGGTCACTCCATTGCACTCCAGAGAGAAGAAATCCAGCTCCACCCACCAGAACTCCAACACAAGCCTCCCTAACCAAGAAACCTTGACAAGCCACTGGTAAAACCCCACCCACAGTGAGGAAGCTCCATATTAAAGAGAACTCCACAAACTCCCAGAATATAGAAAGGCCACCTCAAATGAAGCAATATAACCAAGATGAAGAGACAAAGGAATACCCAGCAGATAAAGGAACAGGAGAAATGCCCACCAAACCAAACAAAGGAGGAAGAGATAGTGAATCTACCTGAGAAAGAATTCTGAATACTGATAGAGAAAATGATCCAAAATCTTGAAATCAAAATGGAAACACAGATAAACAGCCTGGATACAAGGATTGAGAAGATGCAAGAAAGGTTTAACAAGGAACTAGAAGAAATGAGTCAATATATAACAAATAATGCAATAAATGAGGTCAGAAACACTCTGGAGGCAACGAATAGTAGAATAACGGAGGCAGAAGATAGGATTAGTGAAGTAGAAGATTGAATGGTAGAAATAAATGAATCAGAGAAGAAAAAAAGAAAAATGAATTAAAAGAAATGAGGACAATCTCAGAGACCTCCAGGACAATATGAAACACTCCAACATTTGAATTATAGGAGTCCCAGAAGAAGAAAACAAAAAGAAAGACCATGAGAAAATCCTTGAGGAGATGATAGTTGAAAACTTCCCTAAAATGGGGAAGGAAATAATCACCCAAGTCCAAGAAACCCAGAGAGTCCCAAACAGGATAAACCCAAGGCAAAACACCCCAAGACACATATTAATCAAATTAACAAAGATCAAACTCAAAGAACAAATATTAAAAGTAGCAAAGGAAAAACAACAAACAACACACAAGGGGATTCCCATAAGGGTAACAGCTGATCTTTCAATAGAAACTCTTCAGGCTAGAAGGCAATGGCAGGGCATACTTAAAGTGATGAAAGAAAATAACCTACAGTCCAGGTTACTGTACCAGCAAGGATCTCATTCAAATATGAAGGAGAAATCAAAAGCTTTACAGACAAGCAAAAGCTGAGAGAATTCAGCACCACCAAACCAGCTCTCCAACAAATGCTAAAAGATATTCTCTAGACAGGAAACACAAAAAGGGTGTATAAACCCGAACCCAAAACAATAAAGTAAATGGTAACGGGATCATACTTATCAATAATTACCTTAAATGTAAATGGGTTGAATGCCCAAACCAAAAGACAAAGACTGGCTGAACGGATACAAAGACAAGATCCCTACATACTACCTACAATAGACTCACCTCAAAACAAGGGACACATACAGACTGAAAGTGAAGGTCTGGAAAAAGATATTCCATGCAAATAGAGACCAAAAGAAAGCATGAGTATCAATACTCATATCCGATAAAATAGACTTTAAAACAAAGGCTGTGAAAAGAGACAAAGAAGGACATTACATAATAATCAAAGGATCAATCCAAGAAGAAGATGTAACAATTATAAATATATATGTACCCAACATAGGAGCATCGCAATATGTAAGACAAATGCTAACAAGTATGAAAGGAGAAATTAATAGTAACACAATAATAGTGGGAGACTTTAATACCCTCACCCACACCTATGGACAGATCAACTAAACAGAAAATGAACAAAGAAACTCAAACTTTAAATGATACAATAGACCAGTTAGACCTAATTGATATCTATAGGACATTTCACCACAAAACAATGAATTTCAACTTTTTCTCAAGTGCGCATGGAACCTTCTCCAGGATAGATCACATCCTGGGCCATAAATCTAACCTTGATAAATTCAAAAAAAATGAAATCATTCCAAGCATCTTTTCTGACCATAATGTGTTAAGATTAGATTTCAATTACAGGAGAACAACTATTAAAAATTCCAACATATGGAGGCTGAACAACATGCTTCTGATTAACAAACAAATCACAGAAGAAATCAAAATATGCATAGAAACGAATGAAAATGAAAACACAACAACCCAAAACCTGTGAGACACTATAAAAGCAGTGCTAAGAGGAAAGTTCATAGCAATACAGGCATACCTCAAGAAACAAGAAAAAAGTCAAATAAATAACCTAACTCTACACCTAAAGCAACTAGAAAAGGAAGAAATGGAGAACCCCAGAGTTAGTAGAAGGAAAGAAATCTTAAAAATAAGGGCAGAAATAAATGCAAAAGGAACAAAAGATACCATAGCAAATATCAACAAAGCCAAAAGCTGGTTCTTTGAAAGGATAAATAAAATTGACAAACTGTTAGGCAGACTCATCAAGAAATAAAGGGAGAAAAATTAAATCAATAAAATTAGAAATGAAAATGGAGAGATCACAATAGACAACACAGAAATACAAAGGCTCATAAGAGAAATTCAGCAATTATATGACAATAAAATGGACAACGTGGAAGAAATGGACAAATTCTTAGAAAACTACAACTTTCCAAAACTGAACCAGGAAGAAATAGAAAATCTTAACAGACCCATCACAAGCATGGAAATTGAAACTGTCAGCAGAAATCTTCCATCAAACAAAAGCCCAAGTCCAGATGGCTTCACAGCTGAATTCTACCAAAAATTTCGAGAAGAGCTAACACCTGTCCTCCTCAAACTCTTCCAGAAAATTGCAGAGGAAGGTGAACTTCCAAACTCATTCTATGAGGCTACCATCACCCTAATACCAAAACTTGACACAGATGCCGCAAAAAAGAAAACTACAGGCCAAATCACTGTTGAACATATATGCAAAAGTCTTCAACAAAATTCTAGCAATCAGAATCCAACAACACATTAAAAAGATCGTACATCATGACCAAGTGGGCTTTATCCCAGGGATGCAAGGATTCTTCAATATCTGCAAATCAATCAGTGTAATTCACCACATTAACAAATTGAAAAACAAAAGCCATATGATTATCTCAATAGATGCAGAGAAGGCCTTTGACAAAATTCAACACCCATTTATGATAAAAGCTCTCCAGAAAGCAGGAATAGAAGGAACATACCTCAACATAATAAAAGCTATATATGACAAACCCGCAGCAAACATTATCCTCAATGGTGAAAAATTGAAAGCATTTCCCCTAAAGTCAGGAACAAGACAAGGGTGCCCACTTTCACCGCTACTATTCAACATAGTTCTGGAAGTTTTGGCCACAGCAATCAGAGCAGAAAAAAGAAATAAAAGAAATTCAAACTGGAAAAGAAGTAAAAGTCTCACTGTTTGTAGATGACATGGTCCTCTACATAGAAAACTCTAAAGACTCCATCAAAAAATTACAAGAGCTAAGCAATGAATATAGTAAAGTTGCAGGATATAAAATCAACACACAGAAATCCCTTGCATTCCTATACACTAATAATGAGAAAGCAGAAAAAGAAATTAAGGAAACAATTCCATTCACCATTGCAACGAAAAGAATAAAATACTTAGGAATATATCTACCTAAAGAAACTAAAGACCTATACATAGAAAACTATAAAACACTCACGAAAGAAATCAAAGAGGACACTAATAGATGGACAAATATACCATGTTCATGGATGGAAGAATCAATATAGTGAAAATGAGTATACTACCCAAAGCAATCTACAGATTCAATGCAATCCCTATCAAGCTACCAGCGGTATTTTTCACAGAACTAGAACAAATAATTTCAAGACTTGTATGGAAATACAAGAAACCTTGAATAGCCAAAGCAATCTTGAGAAAGAAGAATGGAACTGGAGGAATTAACTTGCCTGACTTCAGGCTCTACTACAAAGCCACAGTCATCAAGACAGTATGGTACTAGCACAAAGACATAAATATAGATCAATGGAACAAAATAGAAAGCCCAGAGATAAATCCACACACCTATGGACACCTTATCTTTGACAAAGGAGGCAAGAATAAACAATGGAGTAAAGACAATCTCTTTAACAAGTGGTGCTGGGAAAACTGGTCAACCACTTGTAAAAGAATGAAACTAGATCACTTTCTAACACTGCACACAAAAATAAACTCAAAATGGATTAAAGATCTAAACTTAAGACTGGAAACTATAAAACTCCTAGAGGAGAACACTAGGCAAAACACTCTCAGACATAAATCACAGCAGGATCCTCTATGATCCACCTCCCAGAATACTGGAAATAAAAGCAAAAATAAACAAATGGGATCTAATTACAATTAAAAGCTTCTGCACAACAAACGAAACTATAAGCAAGGTGAAAGACAGCCTTCTGAATGGGAGAAAATAATAGCAAATGAAGCAACTGACAAACAACTAATCTCAAAAATATACAAGCAACTCCTGCAGCTCAATTCCAGAAAAATAAATGACCCAATCAAAAAATGGGCCAAAGAACTAAATAGACATTTCTCCGAAGAAGACATACAGATGGCTAACAAACACATGAAAAGATGCTCAACATCACTCATTATCAAAGAAATGAAAATCAAGACCACAATGAGGTACCATTTCACACCAGTCAGAATGGCTGCAATCCAAAAGTCTGCAAGCAATAAATGCTGGAGAGGGTGTGGAGAAAAGAGAACTCTCTTACACTGTTGGTGGGAATGCAAACTAGTACAGCCACTATGGAGAACAGTGTGGAGATTCTTTAAAAAATTGCAAATAGAATTGTCATATGACCCAGCAATCCCACTGCTGGGCATACACACTGAGAAAACCAGAATTGAAAGAGACACGTGTACCCCAATGTTCATCGCAGCACTGTTTAGAATAGCTAGGACATGGAAACAACCTAGATGTCCATCAGCAGATGAATGGATAAGAAATGTGGTACATATACACAATGGAGTATTACTCAGCCATTAAAAATAATGCATTTGAATTCGTTCTAATGAGATGGATGAAACTGGAGTCGATTATACAGAGTGAAGTAAGGCAGAAAGGAAAACACCAGTACAGTATACTAACACATATGTATGTAATTTAGAAAGATGGTAATGATAACCCTGTATGTGAGACAGCAAAAGAGACACAGATGTATAGAACGGACTTTTGGAACATGAGGGAGAGGGAGAGGGTGGGATGATTTGGGAGAATGACACTGAAACATTTATACTATCATGTAAGAAACGAATAATCAGTCTATGTTCAATACAGGATACAGGATGCTTGGGGCTGGTACACGGGGATGATCCAGAGAGATGATATGGGGTGGGAAGTGGGAGGGGGGTTCAGGATTGGGAACTCATGTACACCCGTGGTGGATTCATGTCAATGTATGGCAGAATTAATACAGTATTGTAAAGTAAAATAAAGTAAAAATAAAAATTAAAAAAAGAAAAAATTCCAGTGCTATTTTTCCTTATTATGTTTCATATTGTATTACATTCAACAGTTAAAACTGAAAAAAAAAGGATTCAACAGTAGCAAAGGGAAGAGATTATTTGCTCTAAAATTCAAGATCAATAAAGACAAGCATTAATATATAATAAATATAAAATAATAAATACATATTTATTATTAAATATATAAAAATAAATGTAAAAATATTTTGTATTCTAAAATCTCCATTCTGAAACAACTGAAAAAAAAATCAGTTTGAGGAATACTCTGAACAGAAATGCAATTCATTGTTACCATACTAATTATTTGTTTTTAAACAAGCTTTAAATTAGAAGATGAAAATAATTATTGTAATGTAAACTTTAAATAATTAAAAGTAAATTGCTATAATAATTGTTATTCTAATGGTGAATTAAATGATTAATATAAGAAATGCTTCAGGAAATATAAAATTTTTAAGTATTTGAAAGCATCTCTGACTGAATAAGTCTGACAGAGAGTAGTTATTCCAAAGAAAAATTTCACAAAACTGTCTATATATATTAAAAAAAAAAAATCAGAAAGAAACTTCCAAAAAATCCCACTTGTCAAATTGCCTGAAAATATCAAGACTGACTGAAAAGTGTTTTTGTGACCAAAAATTACAAATTTACTAGATATCACGTTCCCTAAGAGGCTGAAATATTCTAAAATTAGTATAATTGTTAACTCTTCAAAAAAGCCTAAAAGTTGTGGAGTTGAAGGAAGATAATGCTTTCAAGATATGATAACTTGTACCATGTGAGAGTCCCTTGGACTGCAAGGAAATCCAACCAGTCCATTCTAAAGGAGATCAGTCCTGGGTGTTCTTTGGAAGGAATGATGCTACAGCTGAAACTCCAGCACTTTGGCCACCTCATGCAAAGAGATGACTCACTGGAAAAGACTCTGATGCTGGGAGGGATTTGGGGAAAGAGGAGAAGAGGACGACAGAGGATGAGATGCCTGATGGCATCACTGACTCGATGGATGTGAGTCTGAGTGAACTCCAGGAGTTGGTGATGGACAGGGAGGCCTGGCGTGCTGCAATTCATGGGGTCACATAGAGCCAGACATGACTGAGCGATTGAACTGAACTGAACCACACCACAAAATTGCATGAGGAAACCCCTAAAAATGAAACTCTTTGAGGATATTTCATTGGCATTACAGACTTTCATAATTCTTATTTTCTAGTAAAGTCAGCCGTTCCAATGAACATACCTACTAACATAGCTTCTCACCTAGCAGATTACATCAAACTAGAAAAAAAAAAAAAAACTAGAAAAATACCTGGAAACGCACCCCCTGCCCCCCCCCCCCCCCCGCCCCAGGGAAAATGAAGCACTGTGCTAGATAAGTCTGAAATTAGTCTGACCCATGAGGAAACTGAGTTGGGGCCAAAATCAAGCTTTCATTTATCATATCTCTCATACAGCTGTGTTATCAGGCATAGGAAGGACAGGCATACTCTCTCAGTAAAGGTGGGAATCCTTAGAATTAGCTCTAAGGTAATCCTGAATATTCACTGGAAAGACTGATGGTGAAGCTGAAGCTCCAGTTTTTTGGTCATCTGATGCAAACAGACAACTCACTGGAAAAGTCCCTGATCCTGGGAAAGATCAAGAGCATAAGGGGCAGAAGGTGTCAGAGGAAGAGATAGCTGGATGGAATGACTGATGCAATGAACATAAACACTTGGGCAAACTCTGGGAGATGGTGACGGACAGGGACACCTGGCATGCTGCAGTTCATGAGATCACAAAGTTGGACATGACTGGGTGACTGAACAACAACAACAAGATAGGGTGGCCATGTGGAGATATCTTGAATATGTATACGTGTTATGGATGATTAAGGATGAATTCAGTAAGTTGCATTGTACGGTATATTTCAAATACCTACCATATGCATAAAAGACAGTAAAGGGAAATCTTAGTGTCTAGTAAATTAGGAAAAAAATGGCTTCATAATTTTCACTTTTAAGATATAGTAAACATATTCAAAAGCAGAGACATTACTTTGCTGACCAAGGTCCGTCTAGTCAAGGCTATGGTTTTTCCAGTAGTCATGATGGATGTGAGGGTTGGACTGTGAAGAGGGCTGAGCACAGAAGAATTGATGCTTTTGAACTGTGGTGTTGGAGAAGACTCTTGAGAGTCCCTTGGTCTGCAAGGAGATCCAACCAGTCCATTCTGAAGGAGATCAACCCTGGGATTTCCTTGGAAGGAATGATGCTAAAGCTGAGACTCCAGTACTTTGGCCAATTCATGCAAAGAGTTGACTCACTGGAAAAGACTTTGATGCTGGGAGGGATTGGGGGCAGGAGGAAAAGGGGATGACTGAGGATGAGATGGCTGAATGGCATCACTGACTCGATGGACTTGAGTCTGAGTGAACTCCGGGAGTTGGTGATGGACAGGGAGGTCTGGCGTGCTGTGATTCATGGGGTCGCAAAGAGTTGGACACGACTGAGTGACTGAACTTAACTGAACTGAACTGAACTGAAGGATAGCAAGGAGAGATAAGAAAGCCTTCATAAATGATCAATGTAAAGAAATAGAAGAAAACAATAGAAGGAGAAAGACTAGAGATCTCTTCAAGAAAATTAGAGATACCAAGGGAACATTTCATGCAAAGATGGGAACAATAAAGGACAGAAATTGTATGGACCTAAGAAAAGCAGAAGATATTAAGAAGAGGTGGCAAGAATACACAGAAGAACTATACAGAAAAGATCTTTATGACCCAGATAAGCACAATGGTGTTAGAGCCAAATGTCCTGGAATGCAAAGTCAAGTGGGCCTTAGGAAGCATCCCTCCTAGAACAAGGCTAGTGGAGGCGATGGAATTTCAGGTGAACTATTTCAAATCCTAAAATATGATGCAGTGAAAGTGGTGTACTCAATATATCAACAAATCTGGAAAACTCAGCAGTGGCCAGAGGACTGGAAAAGGTCAGATTTCATTCCAGTCAGAAAGAAAGACAACGTCAAAGAATGTTATATTAGCACACAATTGCATTCATCTCACATGGTAGCAAAGTAATGCTCAAAATTCTCCAATCCAGGTTTCAACAGCACATGAACTGTGATTCTTGGTGTTCAAATTGGATTTAGAAAAGACTAAGGAACAAGAGTTCAAATTGCCAACATCTGTGGGATCATAGAAATAGCAAGAGAATTCCAGAAAAACATCTACTTCTGTTTCATTGACTACACTAAAGCCTTTGTCTGTGTGGATTACAACAAACTGTGGAAAACTCTCAAACAATTGGGAATAACAGCCCACCTAACCTGCCTCTTGAGACTGGTTACACATTGGGAAAGGCTGTATATTGTCACCCTGCCTATTTAAATTCTATGCAGAGTACATCATGCAAAATGCCAGGCTGGATGAAGCACAAGCTGGAATCAAGATTGCCGGGAGAAATATCAATAACCTCAGATACGCAGATGACACAACACTTATGGCAGAAAATTAAGAGGAATTAAAGAGCCTCTTGATGAAAGTGAAAGGGGACAGTTAAAAAGCTGGTTTAAAACTCAGCATTCAAAAAATGAAGATCATAGCGTACTGTCCCATCAGTTCGAGGCAAATAGATGGGGAAACAATGGAAACAGTGACAGACTTTATTTTGGGGGGCTCCAAAATCACTGCAAATGTTGACTGTAGCTTGCTCCTTGGAAGAAAAGCTAGGGAGCATATTAAAAAACAGAGACATTACTTTGCCAACAAATGTCCATCTAGTCAAAGCTACGGTTTTTCTAGTAGTCATATATGGATGTGAGAGTTGGACTGCCGGGGGCCAGAGTGAGGAATTCCACCCATGGCAAAAGTCCTGAGGAAGGAGACTTGGCATACGCAAAGGCATGATAAAGCCTCAGGAAATCCCCTGTTCCCGAGCATCTATCCCCAAAACCACAGTCTGCCTACTTTACTGTTTTATGCTCTTGCCTATACCTCTGACTTTATGGGGGGCTGTTCCCCACCAGTTCTCTCGGAGAAGGAGTAAACGTGCAGCTCCAGTTCAGTTCAGTTCAGTCACTCAGTCGTGCCCGACTCTTTGCGACCCCATGAATCGCAGCACAGCAGGCCTCCCTGTCCATCACCATCTCCCGGAGTTCACTCAGACTCACGTCCATCGAGTCCGTGATGCCATCCAGCCATCTCATCCTGGGTCATCCCCTCTCCTCCTGCCCCCAATCCCTCCCAACATCAGAGTCTTTTCCAATGAGTCAACTCTTCCCATGAGGTGTTCAAAGTATGGGAGCTTCAGCTTTAGCATCATTCTTTCCAAAGAAATACCAGGGTTGATCCCCTTCAGAATGGACTGGTTGGATCTCCTTGCAGTCCATGGGACTCTCAAGAGTCTTCTCCAACACCACAGTTCAAAAGTATCAATTCTTCGGCGCTCAGCCTTCTTCACAGTTCAAATCTCACATCCATACATGACCACAAGAAAAACCATAGCCTCGACTAGACGGACCTTAGTCAGCAAAGTAATGTCTCTGCTTTTGAATATACTATCTAGGTTGGTCATAACTTTTCTTCCAAGGAGCAAGCGTCTTTTAATTTCATGGCTGCAGTCACCATCTGCAGTGATTTTGGAGCCCCCCCCAAAAAAAGTCTGACACTGTTTCTACTGTTTCCCCACCTATTTCCCATGAAGTGATGGGACCAGATGCCATGATCTTCGTTTTCTGACTGTTGAGCTTTAAGCCAACTTTTTACTCTCCTCTTTCACTTTCATCAAGAGGCTTTTTAGTTTCTCTTCACTTTCTGCCATAAGGGTGGTGTCATCTGCATATCTGAGGTTATTGATATTTCTCCTGGCAATCTTGATTCCAGCTTGCGCTTTCTCCAGCTCAGCGTTTCTCATGATGTACTCTGCATATAAGTTAAATAAGCAGGGTGACAATATACAGCCTTGACATACTCCTTTTCCTATTTGGAACCAGTCTGTTGTTCCATGTCCAGTTCTAACTGTTGCTTCCTGACCTGCATACAGATTTCTCAAGAGGCAGGTCAGGTGGTCTGATATTCCCATCTCTTTCAGAATTTTCCACAGTTTATTGTGATCCACACAGTCAAAGGCTTTGGCATAGTCAATAAAGCTGAAATAGATGTTTTTCTGGAACTCTCTTGCTTTTTCCATGATCCAGCAGATGTTGGCAATTTGATCTCTGGTTCCTCTGCCTTTTCTCAAACCAGCTTGAACATCAGGGAGTTCACGGTTCATGTATTACTGAAGTCTGGCTTGGAGAATTTTGAGCATTACTTTACTTTACTAGCATGTGAGATGAATGCAATTGTGCAGTAGTTTGAGCATTCTTTGGCATTGCCTTTCCAAGTCAATAAAAATTCTTGGGCGTGACAAGAGTGTTTCAAGTTAAGAACTCCTCTGAAGTTTATCTAGACCACCTGTATAGGTTCGTCTGGCCACATGTGATTGTTACAGCCTCCCAACCTGAGAGGCATGAGATGTTTTAGACTTACTAAAGGCAAATTCTTTTGGGAAATTGTCAGTATAGTGGGTTGCTTAGGAATTACATTGGTGAAGGGTTTTTCATTTGTTGTGCCAATAATTGCTGCTAATTCCCTGCCCTGGGTGGGACAAGGGTGTCTCAGGTCAAACCTCTCTGCTGACAGACTAGCTTGTGTGACAGGATTATCCATACTCCTGCCACTATGCACATGATTGTTTACTACCTCTTAACCATAAACAGCACAGAGAGTTTGGAGTATTTTGAAAGTCTTAATTAGCATAGGGCTTTTTCTTCTTGTTGAGTCAATGATTGCCATGAGGCCTCCATACCCTTAGGCACCTGGGAATATACTAATCAATGTATTTGGAATATAGAAAAGGAAATATAGTAGTTTTTAAGGTTAGCAATACTAGACTTTTTGAGTTAATGAATTTTCTCTTTTGTAATAGATCACTGTACTTTGTTATAAGTCACCGTGTCCTTGCTATGTAAAAATGTAACTTTATCACTATCTTAAGACTAAATAGATCTTAAGGGGAACCTTGGTGAAAGGATTTTCATTTGTTGGGCTGATGTTTGCTGCTAAATCTCTATATTCCCTGCCCTTATAATGAATATAACTAGCATATAGGAGAAATAAGTATTAACCTTTAAGCATATAGGAGAAATAAGTATTAACCTTTAAGATTAATCATGTTAACCTTGGGTTAAATAAATTCCTTTCTTGATTGTAACTCACTACACCCTCACCCTATAGGAATGCAACCTTATTTGGAGGGTGGTGCCTGGTTTAAGAAAAAACACCCTTGGAAAAAATAAGTTTTTTGGTTATCAGAAAGAAAGGGTTGTAAAATGTCAGCAGGCCTCATGGCCAGAAGATGATGTAAAACCCCTAAGATTTTTTTTCATGTAAAGCACCTGATTTTGATAAAGGTCAGGACTGCTGATCCCCGCATAACTCTGTATTCATCCCTATGTGTAACAAAAGGTATATAAGCAAACCCCAAAATAAAGAAATCGGATCAGTTTCCAGAAAGACGGATTCCTCTATGTCGCTTCTTTCTTGCTCTCCATTTTTCTGGCTGTATTCCCATCTGGAGCGTGGGTGCTCACCATGTATACTTACTTGTCCTGGTTTTCAATCCCATGCGACAAGGAGCCCAAGGAGGGGCACCTTCCGATATTCAAGTGGCACCGGAGGTCCAACGTAGATGGTGCAAATTCCTTGTCTTGAAATTTTATTGGTATCCCACGTAAACCAAGTTATTCAGCCTCTTTTTCTCTCCTACTATTTTCTGGCCAAATTCCCATCTGGTGCATGGGTACCCACCAGCCTATTAATTTTGCCTGGGCTTCTAAGGTCAGACTGCGGGGGGGGGGGGGGGGGGGGGGGCTCAGTGCCTCCTCTCCTTCAGGAGAACGGGAAGACGCCTGCGGCCTACGTAGGTGGTGATTGGTATTCCATGTGAACCAAGTTATTCAGCCTCTTTTTCTCTGCTAATTTTCTAATCCCTCTCTATCTGTAATTAAATAAGTTATTTCCAAGGATGCCGACTCCATCCCCACCTTCGAATTCCCTGGATCCACCGGGGCTGGACCCTGGCATTGGACCATTGATGCTTTTGAACTGTGGTGTTGGAAATGATTCTTGAGATTCCCTTGGACAGCGAGGAGATCAAACTAGTTAATCCTAAAGGAAATCAGTCCTGAATATTAATTGGAAGGTGTGATGCTGAAGCAGAAACTCCAGTACTTTGGCCATCTGATGCAAAGAACTGACTCCTTAGAAAAGATCCTGATGCTTAGAAAGACTGAAGGCAGGAGAAAGGGATGACAGAGGATGAGATGCTTGGACAGCGTGGCATCACCGACTGAATGGACATGAGTTTGAGCAACTCTGGGAGTTGGTGATCGAGAGGGAAGCCAGGTGTCCATGGGGGTCACAAAGAGTCAGATACGATGAGGGACTGAACTGAAGGGAACATTTCATCAAATGATAATTTAGAGTTGCATGTTTCGCTTCTCACTCTGGCCCCACCTACTTGTGACAATTATGAATTTATAAATGACATGAGATTAGTTAAAATATTCTCCTGTTCAATGAACTGTTAATTTAACCTCTTCTCTTTCTAGATGAACAGATATGAAGTTTGCCCTGTTCTTTAAATCAAAAGTAATCCACTCTATGTCATAGTCTATAAGGCTAAGAGAAATTCAGATTTTATAACTGCATTCCTTTTTTTAGGTTCTATCCATATGTTCAATTTACAGCTTCAGGCAGATCTCCCAGGTCTTTTATCCACACTAGTTATATGGATACCTTCATTGTCCATGACACCATGATTTCAGAAAGGCAGGTAGTAAATAAAGCCTATAGCTGTCTGACAATGTAGAAGTTTGCCAGGTCAAGCATTCTTACTCCACAAAGTCATTCTTCTCTGTGGCTTCACTATATCACTATGGACTTTCAAAGTAGTGAGGTACATTTAATTTTGACAATAATAAGCCCCCTCCCACTCTTTTCCAACCAAAGGATGAACTTCTACCCCAAGGATAGGCACAATGATCATTGGGGCCACAAGTACTCAGTAATCTCCCTTTTCCCTCTGAGAAAATTTTTGTTTAATCATCTCAATGAGGACTTAAGAAAACAGATATTAAGGAGGATATCTCTTCAAGAAGATTCTATTTTTAAAATAATACAAATTTGTTGAAAAGCAAAGATAAATGAATACATAAATAAATAAAAATTGGCATACTTTGTTATCTCACTACAAGGAGCAGCAAAATGACACAAACTAAAAATACAAAATAGTATTTTACTACATCATCTTGCCATTCTCTTAAAGTAAACATAACTTTACTGCTGAAAAAATTCATTTCTCATTCTGAGCTTTTTTTCATGCATAGAATAAAGTATACTTCTCCAGCCGATAACTCTTTTGCATGGTGCTAGACATTTATTTTCCTTGTTGCATTAGGTTCAAGCCTCTGAGGAACATGTCATCATGTTAGTAGCTCAGTCACATTTGGTTCTTTCCAATCCCATGGACTGTAGCCTGCCAGGTTCTTCTGTCCATGGAATTCTCCAGGAAGGAATACTGAAGTGGGTAGACATTCCCATCTCCAGGGGATCTTCCTGATGCAGGGATAAAACCTGGGTCTCCTGCATACATTCCAGGCAGATTCTTTACTCTCTGAGCCAGTACGGAAGCGCAGTGGTTAGTTGGCTCCTAGCCTAATGCCTCCAATGAATTCTTTAGTCATAGGCCTCTTCCCAGTTTTTAAGCTTAGAAAGTTGGAGGAAAAGTATATTAAAATTTGAGGATCATTTTTCAGTCCTTTCCAGGATATCAGCCTATGTATGGTTAGAAGACAGAAGAAGGTTCCAAGATGGAGAGTCCTGCCATGATCACTATGAGGGTCTCCCAACAAAAGCATCCATCACCCAATGAGTGGTTTAGCTATTTTTATTTCCCCCTGATGATACACCTTAATGAATTTGGAGCACCACGATAGTGGTGACAACTTGATCCTTCTGATGTGTGATGAAGCTTTCTCTTTTGCAGACCTATTACACAGGTTCAATATATATTTAGTAAATGGATGTATGGATAGATGGATGGATGTTCCAAGATGGAGATCTGTTGGTTATTTATTGAGAAGATGTTAAGCTTTCATTCTTATCTGGATGAATATGTTATATACATATAAAATGTATAAACATCCTCTGGAGAAAATAACTCAAATCCAATAGTCTGAAAGTGAAACCTAGCTTCAAGTAGAATTATTTATCAAGCACAAATAAAGCACAACTAGAAATTGATTTGCTGCTGAAAGATAGCATATTATGCCAACCCAAATATGCCACTTTGGTATACTGATTATTTTGAGCTATATGCACATTATAAAAAAGCAAATGAAGAGAAAGAGGTTTTGTATGAATTTCCCACATCTCTGCCTAAAAAGAAATACTCCAAAAGGAATTCAAAGATCATAAATCCCCTCTTTTAAAACTTCATCCATCAGGAAAGATTAATTAGGAGACTAGAAATCAAGACCACAACAAAACTTTGTCACAGGCTATCATATCTCCCATCTATTCTTATAAAATCCCATTCATTTTTCCTAAAAGTCATTTACTCTCACCGACGAAACCTACTCCCCCCTCCTTTTCCCTATTAAGATGTTGTTTAAACTTGAGTTCTATAAGACATGTCTTTGAGTTACTGATCTTGCCCTGGGTACCTCTCATGTATGCATGCGGAATGAATGTTAATATATTTCTGTCTGTTTTTTGCTTGTTAATCTGTGTTTTATTATAGGCGTCTTAGATAAGAACTCAAAGGATAAAGAGAAAAATTATTTTCCTCTTCTCCACACTTTAATTTCATCCAGAGAAAGAGTGGTATATTCAATAGCCTCAACTGAGTGTCTGCCTTTTATTAGCAAGGAATATTTTTAGGTACCCAAGTGGCTCAGGTTAGAAGGGTAAAACTTTCATAAATGTGTTCAACAGGATGTGTTAGGTGCTGCCATTGTGCAAACAACACACAAATCTCAGTGGCTCAGCACAATATATTTCATGTGTCACTCAACTACACACTCAAAGCTGATCAAGTGAAGGCTCTGCTTCACATAATCCTTCAAGGTCTTGCTCTGACAGATATGCCACCACTTCATAACTGCAAACATGCAGCATCCTTTGACACCATGGTTGAGGATCCTGTGTCCACACTTAGCGTGGCACACATCATTGCCTTTCATGGATCACTGGACAGAACTATTCATACAGCCTCAAATAATTAAAACAGGTCAGGGAAGTGAAATCATCCTTTGTTCCCAGGAAAAAACTTGGTATAAAAGGACCTAGTGCCTCAGTGGTAAAGAATCCGCCTGCAATGCAAAAGCCACAGGAGACTTGGGTTTGATCTCTGGGTCACGAAAATCCCCTGGATTAGGGCATGGCAACCCATTCCAGTATTCTTGCCTGGAGAATCCCATGGACAGAGAAGCCTGGTGGGCTATACAGTCTATACGACTGCGAAGAGTCAGACATTACTGAAGCAACTTAGCACACATACACACAGAAGTGAAGCAGATCATTTTAACACTGTATGTCATATGCAATAAATAAAATTGTGCTTACATGCCTGAATACATACCTCAGCATTAATTCTTGCATACTATATAAGTTGTGCAAATTACTTTATCTCCCTGACTCTACTTTATCACCTAAAAGTAGAAATAATTAATACATATGGTTATTGTGATGATGATAATATAAAATAATGGAATATATGAAGCCCTGACACACAGAAGTTTTCAACAGATGGTGGTGGTAGTAGTTTATCTTATAATATGTAGCATAACAAAGTCAGTCACTTACTGTCAGGAGTAGTCATCATCCTTAGCTATATAATAGATTAAATTGGAGAGCTTAACAAATGATCATGCCTAGACCCCACTCTCAGATTCTTATAGGAGTGAAGCCAAAGCATTAGTATTTTCTTTTTAAAATTATTTCTAGTTTTTAATTGGAGGATAATTGCTTTATAATATTGTGTTGGTTTCTGTACAACCCAAACCAGTCATAACTATATGTGTGTGTGTATATATATATATATATATATCTCCCATCCCTCTTGAACCTGCTTCCCACCCCTCTAAGTCATCACGGAGTTCCAGATAGAGCTTTCTGTGCTATACAGCAACTTCCCACCAGCTATCTATTTCATATATGAGAGTGTATATAGGTCAATGTACTTTCTCAATTCATCCCACCCTCTTCTTCCCCCACTATATTCACAAGTCCATTCTTGTGCTAGAATGAGTCCCATGATTCTTCCCTTTTTGATCCCTTTTTGCTCTCAGAGCATTAGTATTTTCAAAATTATGTTTGTTTTAGCACAAAACAGGGTTAGATACCTCTCTAGTAAGATGAAAAATAAAGTATATATATATGGTTGACATAAATTAGTTGTCTTTCTCAGAGATTCTTTACTTTTTAAAATATATAATTAAACAACCTACTACACTGTTTGAAGGAAATAATCATGTTTTCCACAGGGAAATATTTTTCTATTGAAGTTTAACAATCACAGTCTCTCTCATAGCAAACAGGTAAGAAGGTAGATGCTATAAGAATATTTTTCTCATTATAGAGTAAGAGCAAAAAAAAAAAAAAACCCATAGAAATAAAACATCTAGATATAAGTGTAGCTATGTGGCATCACCCTAAAGTGCAATATCTGTTTCTAACTAGAACAAGAGATCTAGTTTATATTTTACATATACCCTCAATAAAAGACTCTCAGAACATTTTTTTCTTTGATGGAGATATACTAGTGAGAAAAAAATGCTACTTTAAATTCTATACTGGCACAAACAGTAAGAGAGCCTTGTATGAAATAACCTAGGGCATAAACTAGACAATTTAAGTAATTATTCATGAGCTAAAAATGCTTCTATTTATTTTGTTAAAGAGGGAGAGAAAAAAAACATTGGTGCAAAAGTACAAATTATATAATATAGCAATTTTGGAAGCTACTTTAAAATTATAATTCTGCACATAAATATATCATAATTAATTGATAACACTCCATTCTCTTCACCTATTTTTAAAAATACCACTAAGGATTCTAAAGTGTATTACCAGTACCCTATGGCTGGAAGACCATCTCTATCACATCCATGCTACACTTTGGTACTTGCTTTAAGTCACTACTAAGGTATCGTGAATGATCAAACTATTTAGAGTATGAAAGGATTTTCCCTGGATACAGAGAAATGACAATATAACCTCTGAACTTAGGTTAAAACATGACAAAGTCACTCCATGTATGGTTCTTTTCCTTTATTTAGTTAACCATTTGGGATTTAAATCAACAAATTTAATGAACATCTATTCCATCTAAAGCAACATATTTATAATTTTGTTTCAAATATGTATTTATTAAAACAATGTATTATACATATATTTAAAGTGCATAAGTTCATTTTCATGTACAAATGCACAAGTATTACATGTGTTTACATGCTTAAATATTCTACATATTTAAAGTACATTAATAAAAAAAATGAGATGGATGGATGGCATCACGGACTCAATGGACGTGAGTTTGAGTGAACTCCAGGAGTTGGTGATGGACAGGGAGGCCTGGCGAGCTGCAATTCATGGGGTCGCAAAGACTCAGGCAAGACTGAGTGATTGAACTGAACTGAATAAACAAAACCTATTTCTCCCCAAATATTTATTGAATACTTAGCATATTCAAAGCACTAGTATCTTATGCTATTTTTGGCATATTTTTCTGTCCTGTTTTTGTTGATTATTCTTTCAATTCTTCCTAAATTATTGGAGTGGTCAACAAAAGGAAAACACTAACATCAAAGAGACATAAAAGTGTAAGTAAGTATGCATGACACACTTTTACAACAATAAAACTGCTTGAATATGTAGAGAAGAGCAAAGGTAGAGTGTGCATAATCTTTAAATGTGTCAATCAACTTATAAAATGATGGCAAAATATTGTTATTACTATTCATATGAATAAATCCTATACAGACTTGTAAAGAAACAAAACAAAAATGTAAAATTAAGAAGTAAATATGTATATTATCTCTAATTCAATTTAAATATACAGTGCAATTTGAGAATATAATGAAAAAATATACAAAAAGAAATGAATATGAATGATAAATACCAGCATTAAAAATGATGTGTTATGATGTTGTAATGACTTGTTTGTTTAACCATTATTTATGTATGTAGGAGCCAAAGAGTGCAACTATTAAGAGAAAAGTTTTCAAAGCATACAGATATGACTTACAAATTAAATTCTACTACTTGGAGCTCTACAGCTTTGGACATGTTTGAAATCCTTTCACCACACGGTACTTAGTTATACAATGGAGACTTAGTACTACCTATTTTAAAACTTTGTAAGGATTAAAAATAGCATTATTTGGACTATAACATATGCCAACAGATAAATGTGGATAATAATACTATAAAATAAAAATAAAGAAATATAGTGAATGTAAAGCTAATAAATAGGAATAAAAAATGTGGACTCAAGTGTTTATAATTTTAAGCACTAAACATAAAAGTTTATTGCCCTGGACCTCCAAAAGAGTAAAGACTTGAAGCTTAATAAGTCCAATTAAAGGACTACAATAATGATTATAATAAAACAGTTGGACAAAAAGTAGCATTATTGAAATCTGTGTAGCTAATATTAATAGAACAGTCATGAGAATAATTTGACCAATATTAACACATTGGCATTGTTTTATATATTTTGAGATTAATTGAGACGTTTGAATTTTTTTCAAGTCTGTCTTCTCACTCTCTTCTATATCAAATATGCTATTATAAAAGTAAAAACCTGTTTGCTAAGGTTTCCTAAGTGGCTTAGTGGTAAAGATTTCACCAGCAATGCAGGAGATGGGCATTTGATCCCTGGGTTAGGGAGATTCCCTGGAGAAGGAAATGGCAACCCACTCCAGTATTCCTGCTTGTGAAATCCCATGGACAGAGGAGCCTGGCAGTCTACAGTCCACGGGATCACAAAAGTTGGGCACAACTTAGCAACTAAACAATAACAGGAATAAAAAATTGAAATTTAAAATAATAATTATTGGGGCGGTCTAAGATGGCAGAGGAATAGGACAGGGAGACCACTTTCTCCCCCACAAATTCATCAAAATATCATTTGAATGCTGAGCAACTGCCACAAAACAACTTCTGAACACTGGTGGAGGACACCAGGCACCCAGAAAAGCAGCCCATTCTCTTCAAAAGGAGATAGGACAAAAAATAAAAAATAAAAAGAGAGACAAAGAGTTAGGGATGGAGACCCATACTGGGGAGGGAATAGTGAAAGAGGGGAAGTTTCCAAATAGTAGGAAACCCTCTCACCAGAGGGTCTGTGGGGAGTTTTGGAATCTCAGAGGGCAACATAACTGGGAGGAAAACACACACACACACACACACACACTCACACACACATACAGAATGGGCACCTAATTACAACTGCCAGTGGAGAAGTAGCCCAGACACTTGCTTTCACCACCAGCCAGCAGATGCTGAACAGGGATGTGGGTTGCATGCTTAGGGTAAGGATGGGGACTGAATGCCCTGAAGAAAATCTGAAGGAGCTAATGTGAGATAGAAACCCAAACTGTGGGATAGACAGAGAGAGAGAGAGAGAGAGAGAGAGAGAGAGAGAGAGAGAGCGCTTTCCCAGAAAAGCTCTAACCAAGGCGCAGCCTGGTTCACTCACAGAACAAAGGTCTGAGCAAACACCAGAGGAGAGCTAGCCAGCTTCAGACCAGCTCTCCCCCGCCAGAGGCAGAGAGGCAGGCAGGCAACAGCTAGAGCTGGAAGGCAAGGGGCAATCTCAGCCCCAGAGATGGCATCCTCCACCAAACTGTGAGCACGCTCCCAGTTGCTAACCATGTCTTCCTGGGATCCTGGACAGTTGACATATGCCAGGAGTGTCACAGCCAGAGGTCAGCTCCCCAGAGGAGACACACAGCACACCTGAAATGGTGCTCTCAGGATGCACCTGGGATCAGCACCCAAGACACAGCCCACCTGGGACAGTGTGCTCACCAAGCACCTGGTCACCTGAGTTGCTGGGACCTGGGAAAGGCACAAAATGTATGCCTAATGGTGTCTGTGCCCTTGTGGAGTACCAGAGAACCTGAACCTGAGCAGCTTAGACCTGGAAGTGCAACCCAGGTCCGCTTTGGACAGTTCCCCTGCAGAGCACCCTGGAGCCTGAGCCACATAGACCAAGAAAGCCCACGTGCTGTGAGCTGGGGCAAACCCAATTTGGTCCAGAAACTGCAATCACTCCCCACACACCCCAGTGATATTTGTTTGCAGTGTTCCTCCCTCTCCACAGCACAACTGAACAAGTGAGCTTAAATAAGTGACCACCATCACCTCCTTGTGTAAGGGCAAAAATTAGACACTGAAGAGACTTGCAAACAGAGGAAGCCAAAATAAACAAAGAAGAGGGAACTGCTCTGAAAGTGACAGGTACGACAGATTAAAACCCTGTAGTGAGCATTGACTAAGCATTGGAAGGGGCCTATAGACCTTGAGAACAAGTGCAAGTTGGAACAAGGAACTATCTGAAACTGAACTGACCTCACACTGCCCTCAGCAGCTCCAGATAAATTCCTAGATATATTTTTATTATCATTTTTTTAGTTTTTAAAATATTTTTATTTCTTAGTACTTTATTACTCTTCAACTTTCATATTTATAACCTACTATTACCTTGCAAAAAAGACCCTATTTTTAAAGCAAATTTCATACATATATTTTATAATTTTTATGATTGATTTTTATTTTTATTTTTAATACTGTATTTTTGAGAGTGTAACCTCTACTCTAGATTTTTAATATTTGCTTTTTGGTATTTCTTATCCATTTTTTGCCTCTAAGAATCTAATCTTCAGTACCCATTTTTATTTAGGGGTGTGATTACTGGCCTGATTGCTCTCTCCCCTTTTGACTCTCCCTTTTCCCCCCAAGGTCACATCAATCTCCTCCCTCCCCCTTTTCTTCTCTACTTAACTCTGTGAATCTCTCTGGGTGTTCTGAGCTGTGGAGAACACTTAGGGGACTGATTACTGGTTAGATTGTTCTCTCCCTTTTTTCAGTCCCTGTCTTTTCCTCCTGGTCACCTCTTTCCCCCTCCTCCCTCTTCTCTTCTATATGTAACAATGTGAACCTCTCGGTGTTCCAGACTTTGGAGAGCACATAGGGAATTGATAACTGGCTAGATTGTTCCCTCCGCTTTTGATTCCCCCTCTTCTCTTCCTGGTCACCTATATTTCCCTACTCTGTCTTCTCTTCTCTATTTAACTCTGTGAACCTTTCTGGGTGTCCCTCACTGTGGAGAATCTTTTCACCATTAACCTCGGTGTTTTATCATCTGTGATGTATGGATGGAGAAGTCTTGAGGCTACTGTAAGAATAAGACTGTAAGCCAGAGGCAAGAGGCTTAAATTCAAAACTTGAGAACATCAGAAAACTCCTGACTCCAGAGAACATTAATCAACAAGAGCTCATTCAAAAGCCTTGATACATACACTGAAACCAAGCTCCACCCAAGAGCCAACAAATTTTAGAGCAAGACATACCATGCTAATTATCCAGCAATATAGGAACACAGCCCTGAACATTAAAATATAGGCTGCCCAAAGTCATACCAAACTCATAGACACCTCAAAACTCACTACTGGACACTATATCACACTCCAGAGAGAAGAGACCCAGCTCCACCAGCCAGAACACTGATGCAAACTGCCCTAATCAGAAACTTTGACAAACCACTGGTCCAACCATACCCACAGATAGCAACCTCTACAATAAAGAGGAACCACAAACTGCCAGAATACAGAAAGGCCACCCTAAACACAGCAATCTAAACAAAATGAAAGGGCACAGAAATATTCAGCAGGTAAAGGAACATGATTTTTTTAATTTCATGGCTGCAATAACCATCTGCAGTGATTTTGGAGCCCCAAAAAATAAAGTCTGACACTGTTTCCACTGTTTCCCCATCTATTTCCCAGGAAGTGATGGGACTGGATGCCATGATCTTCGTTTTCTGAATGTTGAGCTTTAAGCCAACTTTTTCGCTCTCCTCTTTCACTTTCATCAAGAGGCTTTTTAGCTCCTCTTCACTTTCTGCCATAAGGCTGGTGTCATCTGCATATCTGAGGTTATTGATATTTCTCCCAGCAATCTTGATTCCAGCTTGTGTTTTTTCCAGTCCAGCATTTCTTATGATGTACTCTGCATATAAGTTAAATAAGCAGGGTGACAATATACAGCCTTGACATACTACTTTTCCTATTTGGAACCAGTCTGTTATTCCATGTCCAGTTCTGTGAACTGTGGTGTTGGAGAAGACTCTTGAGAGTCCCTTGGACTGCAAGGAGATCCAACCAGTCCATTCTGAAGGAGATCAACCCTGGGATTTCTTTGGAAGGAATGATGCTAAAGCTGAAGCTCCAGTACTTTGGCCACCTCATGCGAACAGTTGACTCATTGGAAAAGACTCTGATGCCGGGAGGGATTGGGGGCAGGAGGAGAAGGGAACGACCGAGGATGAGATGGCTGGATGGCATCACGGACTCGATGGACCTGAGTCTGAGTGAACTCCGGGAGATGGTGATGAATAGGGAGGGAGGCCTGTCATGCTGCGATTCATGAGGTCGCAAAGAGTCGGACACGACTGAGCGACTGAACTGAACTGAAAGGAGCATGAGAAACGCTCATCAAACCAAACAAAAGAGGAGGAGACAGGGAGTCTACCTGAAAAACTGTTCAGAATAATGATAAAAAAGTAAAAGTAAAGTCACTCAGTCATGTCCAACTCTTTGTGACGCCGTGGACTGCAGCCCATCAGGCTCCTCAGTCCATGGGATTCTCCAGGCATGAATACTGGAGTGGGTTGCCTTTTCCTTCTCCAGGGGATCTTCCCGACCCAGGGACCGAACCCAGGTCTCCCGCAATGGAGGCAGATGCTTTAACCTCTGAGCCGCCAGGGAAGATGATCCAAAACCTTGAAAACAAAATGGCGTTACAGATAAATAGGCTAGAGACAAGGATTGAGAAGAGGCAAAAAATGTTTAACAAGGACCTAGAAGAAATAAAAGAAGATTCAATCAATAACAAATAATGCAATAACTAATATAAAAATAACTCTGGAGGGAATCAACAGTAGAATAACTGAGGCGGGAGAGAAGATAAGTAGGTGGAAGATAGAATGGTGGAAATAAATGAAGCAGGGAGGAAAAAAGAAAAAAAAAGAATTAAAAGAAATGAAGATACCCTCAGAGACCTCTGGGGCAATGTTAAATGCCCCAACATTTGAATCATAGGAGTCCCAGAATGTGACAAAAAGAAACGATATGAGAAAATACTTGATGAGATAATAGTTGAAAATTTCCCTAAAACAGGGAAGGAAATAGCCACCCAAGTCCAAGAAACACAGACAGTCTCAAACAGGATAAACCCAAGGCAAAATACCCCAAGACACATATTAATTAAATTAATGAAGATCAAACAAAAGGAGAAAATATTAAAAGTAGCAAGGGAAAAGCAACAAATAACACACAAGGGGATTCCCACAAGGATAACAGCTGATCTTTCAATAGAATCTCTTTAGGCAAGAAGGGAATGGCAGGACATACTTAAATTGGTGAAAGAGGAAAACCTACAACCCAGACTACTATACCCACCAAATATCTAATTCAAGTATGAAAGAGAAATCGAAAGCTTTACAGACAATAAAAAGCTGAGAGAATTCAGCACCGCCAAACCAGCTCTTCAACAAATGCTAAAGGATCTTCTCTAGACAGGAAAAACAGAAAATGTTTATAAACTTGAACCCCAAACAACAAAGTAAATAGAAACAGGATGATACTTATCAAAAATTACCTTAAATGTAAATATGCTGAATGTCCTAACCAAAAGACAAATACTGGCTGAATGGATAGAAAAACAAGATCCCTATATATGCTGTCTACAAGACACCCATTCTCAAAACAAGGAACACATACAGACTGAAAGTGAAGGGCTAGAAAAAGATATTTCATGCAAACGCAGACCAAACAAAAGCAGGAGTAGCAATACTCACATCAGATAAAATAGACTTTGAAATAAAGGCTGTGGAAAGAGACAAAAAAGGACACTACATAATGATCAAAGGATCAATCCAAGAAGATATAACAATTATAAATATATATGCACCCAACATAGGAGCACAGTAATATGTAAGGCACACGCTAGCAAGTATGAAAGGGGAAATTCAAAGTAACATAATAACAGTGGGAGACTTTAATACCCCACTCACAGCTATGGAGAAATCAACTAAGCAGAAAAACAGCAAGGAAACACAAACTTTAAAAGATACAATGGACCAGTTAGATTTAATTGATATCTATAGGACATTTCACCCCAAAACAATGAATTTCACCTTTTTCTCATGTGCACACAGAACGTTCTCCAGGATAGATCACATCCTGGGTCACAAATCTAGATTGGGTAAATTCAAAAAAATTGAAATCATTTCAAATATATTTTCTGATCACAATGCAGTAAGATTACATGTCAACTACAAGAAAATAAAAACTACTAAAATACAAACATTTGGAGGCTAAACAACGTGCTTCTGAATAACCAACAAACCTCAGAAGAAATCAAAAAGGAAATCAAACTATGCATAGAAACAAATGAAAATAATACATGACAACCCCAAAGTTGTGGGATTAAGTAAAAGCAGTGCTAAGGGGGAAGGTTCATAGCAATCCAAGCTTATCTCAAAGAACAAGAGAAAAATAAAATAAATAACATAACTTTACACCTAAAGCAACTAAAAAAAGAAGAAATGAAGAACCCCAGGTTTATTAGAAGGAAAGAAATCATAAAAATTAGGGCAGAAATAACTGAAAAAAAAAAAAAGATGACTACAGCAAAAATCAACAAAGCTAAAAGCTGTTTCTTTGAGAAGATAAATAAAACAGGCAAATCATTAGCCAGAATAATCAAGAGAAAAGGGAGAATAATCAAATAAAAAAAATTAGACATGAAAATGGAGAAATCACAACAGACAACACAGAAATACAAAGGATCATAAGAGACTACTATCAGCAACTGTATGATAATAAAACGGACAACTTGGAAGAAATGGACAAATTCTTAGAAAAGTATAACCTTTCAAACTGAACCTGGAAGAAACAGAAAATCTTAACATACACATCACAAGCACAGAAATGGAAACGGTAATAAAAAATCTTCCAACAAACAAAAGCCCAGGACCAGATGGCTTCACAGGTGAATTCCACCAAAAATTTAGAGAAGTGCAAACACCTATCCTACTCAACTCTTCCAGAAAATCGCAGAGGAAGATAAACTGCCAAACTCATTCTATGAGGCTACCATCACCTTAATACCAAAACCAGAGAAAGATGCCACCAGAAAAGAAAACTACAGGCCAATATCACTGATGAACAGAGATGGAAAAATACTCAACAAAATTCTAGCAAACAGAATCTAGCAAAATATTAAAAAGATCATACATCATGAACAAGTTGGCTTTATCCCAGGGATCAAAGGATTTTTCAATATTTTGCAAATCAATCAATATGATACACCACCTTAATAAATTGAAAGATTAAAAACATATGATTATTTCAATAGATGCAGACAAAGACTTTGACAAAGTTCAACATTAATTTATGGTTAAATACTCTCCGGAATGCAAGAATAGAAGGAACATAACTCAACATAATAAAAGCTATATATGAAAAACCCACAGCAAACATTATCCTCAGTGGTGAAAAATTGAAAGCATTTCCCCTAAAGTCAGGAACAAGACAAGGGTGCCCACTCTCACCACTACTATTCAACATAGTTTTGGAAGTTTTAGCCACAGAAATCAGAGCAGAAAAAGAAATAAAATAATCCAGATTGGAAAAGAAGTAAAACTCTCACTGTTTGCAGATGACATGATTCTCTATATAGAAAACCCTAGAGACACCACCAGAAAATTGCTAGAGCTAATCAATGAGTATAGTAAAGTGGCAGGATATAAAATTAACACCCAGAATTCCGTTGCATTCCTATACACTAACAATGAGAAAACAGAAAGAGAAATTAAGGAAAAATTCCATTAATCATTGCAATGAAAAGGATAAAATACTTAGGAATATATCTACCTAAAGAAACTAAACACGAAAACTATAAAACACTGGTGAAAGAAATCAAAGAGGACACAAATAGATGGAGAAATAGACCATTTTCATGGATTGGAAGAATCAGTATAGTGAAAATGAGTATACTACCCAAAGCAATCTATAGATTCAATGAAATCCCTACCAAGCTACCAACGGTATTTTTCACAGAGCTAGAACAAATAACTTCACAATTTGTATGGAAATACAGAAAACGTTGAATAGCCAAAACAATATTGAGAAAGAAGAATGGAACTGGAGGAATCAACCTGCCTGACTTCAGACTGTACTACAATGCTACAGTCATTAAGACAGTATGGTATTGGCCCAAAGACAGAAATATAGAAAAACGGAACAGAATAGAAAGCCCAGAGATAAATCCATGCACCAGTGGACACCTTATCTTTGATAAAGGAGACAAGAATATACAATGAAGAAATCTCTTTAACAAGTAGTGCTGGGAGAACTGGTCAACCACTTGTAAAACAATGAAATTAGAACACTTTCTAACACTATACACAAAAATAAACTGAAAATGGATTAAAGATCTTAATGTAAAATGAGAAATTATAGAAGTCCTAGAGGAAAACATATGCAAAACACTTTCTGACATAAATCACAGCAGGGTCCTCTATGACCCAACTCCCAGAATATTGGAAATAAAAGCAAAAATAAATAAATGGGACCTAATTAAACTTAAAAGCTTTTGCACAACAAAGGAAACCATAAAAAATGTGAAAAGACAGCCTTCAGAATGGGAGAAAATAACAGCAAATGAAGCAACAGACAAAGAATTAATCCCAAAAACATACAAGCAGCTCATTCAGCTCAATACCAAAAATATAAACAATCAAATAAAAAAAAAAGGGTCAAAGAACCAAACAGACATTTCTTCAAGGGAGACATACAGACGGCTATCAAACACATGAAAAGAAGACATACAGACAGCTAACAAACACATGAAAAGATGCACATTATCAGAGAAATGTAAATCAAAACCGCAACGAGATACCATCTCACGCCAATCAGAATGGTTGCTATCAAAATTTCTACAAACAATAAATGCTGGAAAGGGGGCAGACAAAAGGAAACACTCTTACACTGTTAGAGGGAATGCAAACTAGTACAGCCGCAGTGGAGAACAGTGTGGAGATTCCTTTAAAAATTGCAAATAGAACTGCCATATGATCCAGCAATCCCACTGCTGGGCATACACACCAATGAAACCAGAATTGAAAGAGACACATGTACCCCAATGTTCATCGCAACACTGTTTACAATAGCCAGGACATGGAAGCAACCTAGATGTCCATCAGCAGATGAATGGATAAGAAAGCTGTGGTACATATACACAATGGGATATTACTCAGTTATTAAAAAGAATGCATTTGAATCAGTTCGAATGAGGTGGATGAAACTGGAGAATATTATACAGAGTGAAGTAAATCAGAAAGAAAAATACCAATACAGTATATTATCATATATACATGGAATTTAGAAAGATGGTAGCAATGATCCTACATGTGAGACAGCAAAAGAGACACAGATGTAAAAACAGACTTTTGGACTCTGTGGGAGAAGGCGAGGGTGGTATGATTTTAGAGAATAGCATTGAAACATGTATATTACCTTATGTGAAATAGATTGCCAGTCCAAGTTCAATGCATGAGACAGGGCGTTCATGGCCAGTTCACTGGGACGACCCTGAAGAATGGGATTCGGAGGGAGGTTGGAGGGGGGTTCAGGATGGGGGACACATGTACACCCATGGCTGATTCATGTCAATGTATGGCAAAAACCACTACGATATTGCAAAGGAATTAGCCTCCAATTAAAATAAAAGAATTAATTAAAATAATTTATTTTGATAAGTTGGAAAATATTGATTTTTCTCCCTTAAACAACAATAAATAATGCCTGTGTGTGCAGTGGAAAAATTTATCAGTAGAATCATTATTGATTTTGCTAGAAGATGCAGAGTATTATTTTCAAAACTCTATTGTCCTTTTGCTGAAAATTATCTAAAGTTATGTATTAAATGTGTGCCCTTTATCATTTTGGTTCTCTTTACTGTTCAGTATCTGCTTGATAAAATTTGGGTTTTGTGTCAGTGAGAAAAACTATTCTTCAGATTTACATTGCAGCTACTTTCAACAGTGTATGACTATATACTGGTATCAGCGGTAAGTAAGATTCAGTATTTACTCTGAAAAATTCTTTAAATAGTACAAAAATATTGAAAAACACATCACATGCATGCTTTAATTTTCATAGAATATTCAGTAGAATTATCAGTTTGTTAGACTGAAATGGTTTTGTTTCACATTTCAACTTTAAACACATAGATTGACAAAATACAGGAAGCATTATTTAAAATATGAATCAATGGGAAAAAAAATGCCAATAGTCACAGACCAAAAAAAAAAAAAAAATTCCCAACAAGAACTGAAAAGAGCAAGAAAAGAATCAAACTGTGCAACACTTAGCTGATAACTACTCCACTCAAGCATGGCCCTGCCCATTACAGCAAGATTCAGATGCTCCCACAGCCAGTCCCTCCCATCAAGAAGCTTCCACAAGCCTCTTATCCTTATCCATCAGAGGACAGACAGAATGAAAACAACAATCACAGAAACCTAACATATTACATAGATCACAGCCTTGTCTACTTCAGTGAAACAATAAGCCATACTGTGTAGGACCACACAAGACAGACGGGTCATGGTGGAGAGTTCTGACAGAATGTGGTCCACTGGAGAAGAGAATGGCAAACCACTTCAGTATTCTTGCCTTGAGGGCCCCATGAACAGTATGAAAAGGCAAAAAGATATGACACTGAAAGATGAACTCTGCAGGTCAGTAGGTGCCCAATACGCTACTGGAGAAGAATGGAAAAATAATTCTAGAAAGAATGAAGAGACAGTGTCAAAGCTAAAACAGTGTGCAGTTATGGATGTGACTGGTGATGGAAGTAAAATCCAAAGCTATAAGAACAATATTGCATAGAAACCTAGAATGTTAGGTCCATGAATCAAGGTAAGTTAGAAGTGGTCAAAAAGGAGATGGAAGTGAATATTGACATTTTAGGAATCAATGAACTAAAATAGACTGGAATGGGTGAATTGAATACAGATGATCATTGTATCTACTACTGCAGGCAATCATCCCTTAGAAGAAATGGAGTAGCACTCATAGTTAAGAAAAGAGACTGAAATGCAGTAATTGGGTGCAATCTCAAAAAAGACAAAATGATCTCTGTTCATTTCCAAGGCAAACTATTCTATATCACAGTAATACAAATCTATGCCCCAACCAGTAATGTTGAAGAAGCTGAAGTTGAATGGTTCTACAATAACCTACCATAACTTTTAGAACTAACACCAAAAAACAAACAAACAAACAAACAAAAACAAACACACAAAGATGTCCTTTTCATCATAGGGGAGTGGAATGCAAAAGTAGGAAGTCAAGAAATACCTGGAGTAACAGGCAAGTTTGGCCTTGGAGTACAAAATGAAGCAGGGCAAAGGCTAAGGCTAACAGTGTTTTGCCAAGAGAATGCACTGGTTATAGCAAACACCCTCCTCCAACAGCACAAGAGAGAATCTACACGTGGAATCACTGGAATGTCTATGTGCTATTCTTTTGAACTCTGCATTCAGATGGATACATCTTTTCTTTTCTCCTTTACCTTTCACTTCTTTTTTCAGCTATCTGTGAAGTCTCTTCAGATAACCATTCTGCCTTCTTTCTTTTTTTACTCTGGGATGGTCTGAAATATATGCAATAATAATACCTGAAAAATACATATTTACTAGTTTGCCTTGCATTCTTTCTAGGTTAATATTTCTTCACTCATGGATACAGCATTTCTTCATGCCAAAAACATACACCAAGATACCAACTACACCAGTACCAAACCCTCTTTAACCACAGGCCAGCATCCTTTGTACTTTTCCATGTACACTAAACCAGGGGGCATCCACTCCTATGAGCATGTCCACAGTATTCAGCCCTGCTACAACAGAAAGGCCCTTGTAGTCCACATAGTGAGCAACTCTAGAGTACACAGACCTCATGAACGGAGGGGAATGTGTTACTGGGTCCCATAAAATATATTCTTCATAAGGTCACTTCTCCAACAATGGAAATGTAACAGCCCTACATAATAGATAGAAATAAAAACAGAATCAGGTAAAAATGATATCACAGAGGAATATGTTTTAAATAAAATGGAAAAAAGATAAAACTTCAAAAGAAGAACCATGTAAAATAGAAATAACCAATCTACCCAATAAAAAGTTGAAAGTAACAGTCATAAAAATGCTTAATGAACTTGGGAAAAGAATGGGTAAAGAGAGTGAGGAGTTTAATATTGAGTTTCAAAATATAAAAAGGAAACCAAAACTTTATTATTACAATAACTGAAATAAAAGACACACTGGAAATAATCAAGAGTCAATTAAATGAAACAGAGGCACATAGAGAATCAAAAGATAGAGTAGTGGTAATCACCACAGTTGAACAGTAAAAGGAAAAAAATTAAGAGCACAAGTAAGAGACTTCTGCAGCAACAATAATTTACTATCATTTGGATTTTAGGCTTCTCAGAAGGATAAGAGAGAAGAAAAGGAACAGAGAAAATATTTGAAGATATAATAGATGAAAATTTCCTCAGCTGGGTAAGGAAACAGACATCCATTCCCACACCAAGATGAAACAGTCGTCTGGGATCTCATCAAGATACATTTCAATTAAAGCAGAAAAAATTAAAGATAAAGAGAGAATCTTAAAAGCATCAAGAGAAATCCAACTGGTCATCTATAAGGGAATCCCTATAAAACAATTGGTTGTTTCTGTTTGCTTGTTTGTTTCTTGGCAAAAACTCTGCAGGTCAGAAGGGAGTGGCACAATATATTTAAAGTCATGAAAGGAAATGAGGGTGGGATGATTTGGGAGAATGGCATTGAAATATGTATAATATCATATAAGAAATGAATCACCAGTCTAGGTTCAATGCAGGATACAGGATGCTTGGGGCTGGTGTGCTGGGATGACCCAGAGGGATGGTATAGGGAGGGAGGTGGGAAGGGGTTCAGGATTGGGAACACGTGTATACTAGTGGTGGATTTATGTTGATGTATGGCAAAACCAATACAAAATTGTAAAGTAATTAGTCTCCAATTAAAATGAATAAACTGAAATTTAAAAACAGATTTACTGAATTAAAAATTAAAGATGACCATTTTAAGACATTTTGCAAATAAAAATATATATGTTAACCTGAAAAAAAAAAAAAGCTGCAATCAAGAACACTCTACATGACAAGGCTATCACTTAGATTTGAAGGGGAAAAAATGAGTCTTATAGAAAAACAAAAGCTAAAAGTGTTCAGTACAACTTAACCAGCTCTGTAATAAACATTAAAGTGATTTCTCTAAGAAAGAAAAAGAAAAAAACTATAATAAGAAATATGAAAATGTAAAAGGAAAAATATCATTGATAAAGGCAGTTACACAGTAAAAGTAATGGAACAACTGCTTATAGTAACAAATGTAAAAGATAACAGCTCTAAAATTATATGTATGTCACTCTAAGTACTTGTTATATACACAAAATAAAATGTGTAAAATAAAAAAATGTGTAAAATATGATGTCAAAAACATGAAATATGAAGGAAGTGGGGTAAAAATGAAGCATAGTTAAAGTATGTTAAAAATTAAGATATTATAATTAAACATCAAAAACAGACAATCTCATTAAAAATAGGCAGAGGACCTGCAAAAGTATTTCTTCCAAGCAGGCATAAATATATTAAGTAGGCAAGTGAAAAGATGCTCAGCATCACTAATCATCACAGAAATGCAATTCAAAACCGCAATAAGATATCACCTCATTACTTTACAGGATAACTAATGTCAAATAGACAAGAAATAACAAGTGCTGGTGAGGATATGGATAAAAGAGGACACTTGTGCCCTGTTTGTGGGAATGTAAATGAATTCAACTTCCATGGAAGTATGGAGATTCTTCAAAATTAAAATATAACTAATACACAATCCAACAATTCCATTGTTGGGTATTTAGTCAAAGAACACTAAGACACTAATGTGAAAAGGTATATAAACTTCTCTCTTCATTGCAGCATTACTTACAGTAGCCAATATATGGCTAAGTGCACATCAGTAGAAAAATAAATAAAGATATGGTACTTATAAATACATTAATATTACTTACCCATAAAACAGAAAAAAATCTTGCCCTATGGGACAACATGAATGGATCTAGAACATTATTCAGTTCAGTTCAGTCTCTCAGCCATGTCCACCTCTTGCTGAAATTCATTTCCATCAAGTCAGTGATGTCATCCAACATTTGATCCTCTGTTGTCCCCTTCTCCTCCTGGGGTTAGTCTTTCACAGCTTCAGGTTCTTTTCCAATGAGTTAGCTCTTCACATCAGGTGGACAAAGTGTTGGAGTTTCAGCTTCAGCATCAGTCCCTCCAATGAATATTCAGGATTCTTTAGGATTGACTGGTTGGATCTCCTTGCAGCCCAAGGGAATCTTAAGAGTTGACTCCAACACCACAGTTAAAAGCATCCATTCTTCAGCACTCAACTTTTTTTATGGTCCAGCTCTCATATACATACATGACTACCGGAAAATCCATAAGTTGGACAATATGGACCTTTGTTGGCAGTTATGTTTCTGATTTTTAATATGCTGTCTAGGTTGGTCATAGCTTTTCTTCTAAGGAGCAAATATCTTTTAATTTCATGGCTGCAGTCACAATCTGCAGTGCTTTTGGAGCCCAAGAAAAGAAAGTCTTTCACCGTTTCCAATGTTTTCAAATCTATTTGCCATGAAGTGATGAAACCAGATGCCATGATTTTAGGTTTTTGAATGTTGTTTTTTTAATCCAAACTTTATTTTTTTAATTTAAATTTATTTATTTTAATTGTAGGCTAATTACTTTACAATATTGTATTGGTTCTGCCACACATCAACATGAATTCAACATCCATTTATGGTAAAAACTCCCCAGAAAGCAGGAATAGAAGGAACATACCTCAACATAATAAAAGCTGGATATGACAAACCCACAGCAAACATTATCCTCAATGGTGAAAAATTGAAAGCATTTCCCCTAAAATCAGGAACAAGACAAGGGTGTCCACTCTCACCACTACTATTCAACATAGTTTTGGAAGTTTTGGCCACAGCAATCAGAGCAGAAAAAGAAATAAAAGGAATCCAAATTGGAAAAGAGAAAGTAAAACTCTCACTGCTTCCAGATGAATGATCCTCTACATAGAAAACCTTAAAGACTCCACCAGAAAATTACTAGAGCTCATCAATGAATTTAGTAAAATGGCAGGATATAAAATCAATACACAGAAATCCCTTGCATTCCTATACACTAATAATGAGAAAATAGAAAAAGAAATTAAGGAAACAATTCCATTTACCATTGCAATGAAAAGAATAAAATACTTAGGAATATATCTACCTAAAGAAACTAAAGACCTATATATAGAAAACTATAAATCACTGGTGAAAGAAATCAAAGAGGACACTAATAGATGGAGAAATATACCATGTTCATGGATTGGAAGAATCAGTATAGTGAAAATGAGTATCCTACCCAAAGCAATCTATACATTCATTGCAATCCCTATCAAGCTACCAACGGTATTTTTCACAGAGCTAGAACAAATAATTTCACAATTTGTATGGAAATACAGAAAACCTTGACTAGCCAAAGCAATCTTGAGAAAGAAGAATGGAACTGGAGGAATCAACCTGCCTGAATTCAGGCTCTACTACAAAGCCACAGTCATCAAGACAGTATGGTACTGGCACAAAGACAGAAATATAGATCAATGGAACAAAATAGAAAGCCCAGAGATAAATCCAAACACCTATGGACACCTTATCTTTGAGAAAGGAATGTTGAGCTTTAAGACAGGTTGTTCACTCTCCACTTTCACGTTCATCAAGAGCCTCTGTAGTTCCTCTTCACTTTCTTCTGTAAGGGTGGAGTAATATTATGCTATGTGAAATAAGTCATACAGAGAAAGACAAATGTGCTGTGATTTTACTTATATGTGTGGATTCTAAAAAAAAAAAAACTAAAAGAAACACAAATGAGCATTCATAACAAAAACAATGGCAACAACAATGTTATAGAAATAGAGAACAAACAGGTGCTTTTCAGTGAGAAATTAGAGCAAACGAGAAATTGGTGAGGGACATAAGAAGAGACAAAATTTCAGTTGCAAAGTAAATAAGTCAAGGGGATGAAAGGTAAAGCATGGGAAAAAAGTCAATAATACACTTTCTGTTTAGTGATTTGGTAAGTAGACTTATTGTAGTGACAGTTTTGTAATGTATAGAAATATTGAATCATATCAGGGTCTGACACCATGTACTGAGTCTCAGTTCAGTTCAGTTCAGTCACTCAGTCATGTCTGACTCTTTGCGACTCCATGAATTGCAGCATACCAGGCCTCCCTGTCCATCACCAGCTCCCGGAGTTCACTCAGACTCACGTCCATCAAGTCCGTGATGCCATCCAGCCATCTCATCCTCTGTTGTCCCCTTCTCCTCCTGCCCTCAATCCCTCCCAGCATCAGAGTCTTTTCCAATGAGTCAGCTCTTCACATGAGGTGGCCAAAGTACTGGAGTTTCAGCTTTAGCATCATTCCTTCCAAAGAAATCCCAGGGTTGATCTCCTTCAGAATGGACTGGTTGGATCTCCTTGCAGTCCAAGGGACTCTCAAGAGTCTTCTCCAACACCACAGTTCAAAAGCATCAATTCTTCGGTGCTCAGCCTTCTTCACAGTCCAACTTTCATATCCATACCTGACCACAGGAAAAACCATAGCCTTGTCTAGATGGAACTTACTTGGCAAAGTAATGTCTCTGCTTTTGAATATATTATCTAGGTTGGCCATAACTTTTTTTCCAAGGAGAAAGCGTCCTTTAATTTCATGGCTTCAGTCACCATCTGCAGTGATCTTGGAGGCCCCAAAATAAAGTCTGACACTGTGTCCACTGTTTCCCCATCTATTTCTCGTGAAGTGATGGGACCAGTTGCCATGATCTTCATTTTCTGAATGTTGAGCTTTAAGCCAACTTTTTCACTCTCTACTTTCACTTCCATCAGGGGCTTTTTAGTTCCTCTTCACTTTCTTCCATAAGGATGGTGTCATCTGCATATCTGAGGTTATTGATATTTCTCCCAGCAACCTTGATTCCAGCTTGTGTTTCTTCCAGTCCTTCTTTTCTCATGATGTACACTGCATGTAAGTTAAATAAGCAGGGTGACAATATACAGCCTTGACATACTCCTTTTCCTATTTGGAACCAGTCTGTTGTTCCATGTCCAGTTCTAACTGTTGCTTCCTGACCTGCATACAGATTTCTCAAGAGGCAGGTCAGGTGGTCTGGTATTCCCATCTCTTTTCAGAATTTTCCACAGTTTATTGTGATCCACAGAGTCAAAGGCTTTGGCATAGTCAATAAAGCAGAAATAGATGTTTTTCTGGAACTCTCTTGCTTCTTCCATGATCCAGCAGATGTTGGCAATTTGATCTCTGGTTCCTCTGCCTTTTCTAAAACCAGCTTGAACATCTGGAAGTTCACGGTTCATGTATTGCTGAAGCCTGGCTTGGAGAATTTTGAGCATTACTTTACTAGCATGTGAGATGAGTGCAATTGTGCGGTGGTTTGATCATTCTTTGGCATTGCGTTTCTTTGGGATTGGAATGAAAACTGACCTTTTCCAGTCCTGTGGCCACTGCTGACTTTTCCAAACTTGCTGGTATATTTAGTGCAGCACTTTCACAGCATCATCTTCCAGCATTTGAAATAGTTCAACTGGAATTCCATCACTTCCACTAGCTTTGTTCGTAGTGATGCTTTCTAAGGCCCACTTGAATTCACATTCCAGGATGTCTGGCTCTAAACGAGTGATCACAACATCGTGATTATCTGGGTTGTGAAGATCTTTTTTGTACAGTTCTTCTGTGTATTCTTGCTACCTCTTCTTAATATCTTCTGATTCTGTTAGGTCCATACCAGTTCTTTTCCTTTATTGAGCCCATCTTTGCATGAAATATTCCCTTAGTATCTCTAATTTTCTTGAAGAGATCTCTAGTCTTTTCCATTCTGTTCTTTTCCTCTATTTCTTTGCATTGATCATTGAAAAAGGCTTTCTTATCTCTCCTTGCTCTTCTTTTGAACGCTGCATTCAGATGCTTATATCTTTCATTTTCTCCTTTGTTTTTCACCTCTCTTCTTTACACAGCTATTTGTAAGGCCTTCCCAGACAGCCATTTTTCTTTTTTGCATTTCTTTTCCATGGGGATGGTCTTGATTCCTGTCTCCTGTACAATGTCATGAACCTCATTTCATAGTTCATCAGGCACTCTATCTATCAGATCTAGGCCCTTAAATCTATTTCTCACTTCCACTGTATAATCATAAGGGATTTGATTTAGGTCATACCTGAATGGTCTAGTGGTTTTCCCTACCTTCTTCAATTTAAGTCTGAATCTGGCAATAAGGAGTTCATGATCTGAGCCACAGTCAGCTCCTAGTCTTGTTTTTGTTGACTGTGTAGAGCTTCTCCATCTTTGGCTGCAAAGAATATAATCAATCTGATTTCACTTGACCATCTGGTGATGTCCATGTGTAGAGTCTTCTCTTGTGTTGTTGGAAGAGGGTGTTTGTTATGACCAGTGCATTTTCTTGACAACACTTTATTATTCTTTGCCCTGCTTCATTCCGCATTCCAAGGCCAAATTTGTCTGTTCCTCCAGGCGTTTCTTGACTTCCTACTTTTGCATTCCAGTCCCCTATAATGAAAAGGACATCTTTTGGGGGTGTTAGTTTTAAAAGGTTTTTAGGTCTTCAAAGAACCATTCAACTTCAGCTTCTTCAGCATTACAGGTTGGGGCATAGACTTGGATAACTGTGATATTGAATGGTTTGCCTTGGAAATGAACAGAGATCATTCTGTCGTTTTTGAGATTGCATCCAAGTACTGCATTTTGGACTCTTTTGTTGACCATGATGGCTACTCCATTTCTTCTGAGGGATTCCTGCCTGCAGTAGTAGATATAATGGTCATCTGAGTTAAATTCACCCATTCCAGTCCATTTTAGTTCACTGATTTCTAGAATGTCGATGTTCACTCTTGCCATCTCTTGTTTGACCACTTCCAATTTGCCTTGATTCATGGACCTGACATTCCAGGTTCCTATGCAATATTGCTCTTTACAGCATCGGACCTTGCTTCTATCTCCAGTCACATCCACATCTGGGTATTGTTTTTGCTTTGCTCCATCCCTTCATTCTTTCAGGAGTTATTTCTCCACTGATCTCTAGTACCATGTTGGGCACCTACTGACCTGGGGAGTTCCTCTTTTAGTATCCTATCATTTTGCTTTTTCATACTATTCATGGGGTTCTCAAGGCAAGAATACTGAAGTGGTTTGCCAATCCCTTCTCCAGTGGACCACATTCTGTCAGACCTCTCCACCATGACCCGCCCATCTTGGGTTATCCCGTGGGCACAGCTTGGTTTCATTGAGTTAGACAAGGCTGTGGTCCTAGTGTGATTAGATTGACTAGTTTTCTGTGAGTACGGTTTCAGTGTGTCTGCCCTCTGATGCCCTCTTGTAATACCTACCCTCTTACTTGGGTTTCTCTTACCTTGGGCATGGGGTATCTCTTCACGGCTGCTCCAGCAAAGTGCAGATGCTGTTCTTTACCTTGGAGGAAGTGTATCACCTCACCACTGCCCTTCCTGACCTTCAACGTGGGATACCTCCTCTAGGCCCTCCTGTGCCTGCATAGCCACCACTCCTCGGGTGTGGGGTTGCTCCTTCTGGCCTCAGTCCCTGGCCTTGGACGTGGAGTAGCTCCTCCCTGCCGCCACCCCTGGCCTCGGACTTGGGGTAGCTCCTCTTGGCCGTTCCTGCACTGTCACCGCCTGGCACTCTCAGCTGCTGCCCCTGACCTTGGACATGGGGTAGCTCCTCTTGGCCACGGTTAGTGCGCCAGTGGCAGCCACCCGTGCTCAGTGCGCCGGTGACAGCTGCCTGTGCTTAGTGTGCCGGGTCGCAGCTGCCCAGGCTTAGTGCGCCAGTCACTGTACACCAAAAGCAAGCAAAGAAATAGAAACAGAGACTAGATTTTGTGGCTACCACAGCAAACGGGGAAAAGAGTTGGATGAAGAGTTAAAAGGTATAATCTTTTAGCTACAAGTTAAATAAGTACAAGGTATGTAAAATACAGCGTGATGAAAACAATACATAGTGCTGTATGAAAAAATTAAAGTTAAGAGAAAAAAATCTTAATAGGTCTATCACAAGTAAAATATGTTTCTTATATTTTGTATCTATATATGGTGATGGAGATTCACGAAACTTATTTTGGTAATCATTTCATGTTTTCTCTAAGTTGAATCTCTTTGTGTACATCTTATTATAAAGTAATATACACCAAGCATATCTCAATAAAACTGGGTGTAAATACTCAATAATATGATCACTGAAAACATCTCAAATTTGTCAAGAGACGTAAGCATCCAGATGAAAGAAGTTGAGAAAATTTTAAGATAAATAAACCTTATGAAGTCAGCAGCACGACACTATATGATATTTTTCCTAAGCACAGAAAACAGCTTGAGGATGGCAGGAGGAAAAGAAAACTTCTGAGACCCAGCCTGTAGAGGACAAATAGTTTCAATGGAAGTAGATTCCTTACCAGAAACACGGAAGTTAGAAGTGGTACAATATAAAAAACTGAAAAATACTATTAACTAGAACAATATCCTAGTAAAATATACTTCTTCAATGAAGGAGAAATCAAAACATTTCAGGTGAAGGAATACAAAAATAGCTTCTTGGTAACAGACCTAGTAATAAAAGAATGACTGAATGAAGCTCTCTAAACAAGAAATAATGAGAGGCAGAAACCTGGAACACCAGGAAGGGAAAAGATACAGTAAGTAAAAATATGGATAAATGCAATAGGCTTTATTTTTCTCCTGTGGATTTTCTAACTTTTGTTTTGTACTTGAAGCAAAAATTATAGCAATATGTGATGTGGTTCCATACATAGAGAAAATACTTGATAATTATACTATAAATGGGGCAAGGTGAAGTGATGTACAAAGAGGCAAGTGTTCTGTACTCCACTAAAAGTGGTAAAATAATGACGTTAGTAGATTGTGACGTTTTGTATTTATATATATATATATATATATATATATATATATATATATATATATATACTGATATACTCAGAATAACCACTAAAAGTGCATGTAAAAGGAGATATACTAATCAAAAGTGTAGATAAATTAATATGAAATTCTAAAAGTTCTCAAGTATGAAAATAGAATAAAACAGAAACAAAAATCAGAAAAAAAGTAAAATAGCAGACTTACTCCTTAATATTTCAATAATTACACTGAATATAAAGAGTATAACTACAGTAACTACTAGACAGGAATTGGCAGAGTATTTTTAATGGCCCAACTACATGCTCTCTCCATAACAATAACTTTAAATATAAAACATAGTAATTTATATTTTATAAAGGAAAAGCAATAGAAAATATTTCACAAAATATTAAGCAAATGAAACTGTGATTTTGTATATTATTGCCAAAAAAAAAATTGACTTCAGAGCAAAGAAGATTATAAGAGACAAAGTTAAATGGGTCAACCTACCAAGAAGACCTGGTACTTTTAAATTTGTATAGTCCAAACAACACAGGTGCACAATGAATGAATTGAAAGATGACAGAATTAAAAGAAGAAATAGACAAATTCACACTTACAGATAGCAAGAGTTTTCTCAAAAATTGAAAAAAACACATAAATGGAAAATCAGCAAGAATATCAGAATCACTATCAACAACAGGATAAAATAGGTATTTATAGAACACTCCATCCAACAAACAGAACATAAAATTTTTTCAAGTATGCAAAGAACATATGAAAAGTAGATCATAAATGGATGGTAAAACAAACCTCAAGCAATTGAAAATAATTGAAATCATATAAATTGTGTTCTGTAATCAGAATGAAATCAGACTAAAAATCAAATAAAGTTAACAGGAAGATAACATAAAATGTGAGCAATAAATATTGGATTTCTAAATAACCCATGGTTTAAGGGAGGTAAGTCTCATGGGAAATTAAAAACTATATATATATCTACCTGAAAATGAAGACACAGCATATAAAAATGTATTGGTCACAGATATAGCTGTATTGACAGGACCTTTTAGCTCTAAATGAATATATTACAAAAGAGGGCAAGTCTCAAATCAATAACATAAGCTCACATGTCAATTATTTGGAAAAAATAGAACAAAATATTAAATGTAGATATAAAATATTTTAAAAAATATTAAACAACAAAAAAGCAAGCAAGAGGTAAGTAATAAAGAGTGGAAATCAATGAAATAGAAAAACAATAGAGAAAAATCAATGAAACAAAGAGCTTGTTCTTTGAAGAGATCAATAAGTTTGACAAGTAAGAAGAAAAGATAAAAATTGTCAATAGTGAGAACAAAACAGAGGACATCAGTATTGTCATTGTAGTTACCAAAATTAAAGAAATTGAATATTCATAATTTAAAACTCTTCCAAAATGGAATTTTCAGACCCAGATTTCACTGAAGAATTTAATCAACTGTTGAATGAGAAATTATCACCAATTCTACCCAATCATTTTAAGAAATGAGAGAAAAGGAATACTTCCTAATATAGTTTTTGAAGTTAGTATTATCATGCTACTAAACTCAAAGTACAGGAAGAAAAAAAAAAAAGAAAAGTAAAAGAAAATGACATATCAAAAACTCTCATGGATATAGAGGCCAAACTGCTCAGGAAAATATTATCAAGGCAATAAATATAATTTAGCAATACATAGGAGGAGTTATATGAAATGATCAAGCAATGTTTATTCTATGCATTTGAAACTGGCCAGGTATTCAAATCTCAATCAATATAATCTACATTGGTAGACTGATGAAGGAAAAACACATAATCATTTCAATTAATGAAAAAAAGTCACTTGATATAATTCACTATTAATTTTTTTGTAAATATCAGAAAATTAGAGGAAAACTTCATTAATTTGATAAGGAACGCTTAAAAATGTTGACATTTAACACTATATTTAATGTTCAAAAAGACTTTTCCACAAGAGCAGGAAGTAGGCAAAAGTATTTTCTCTCACCATTCTTATTCAACATAGTACTTGAATTTTGAGCAAAGGCAATAAGGCCAGAGATACTGAAGGACCAGAAAGCCTGGCATGCTGCAATCCATGGGGTCACAAAGAGTAGCACATGACTGAGTAACTGAACAACAACAACAGACAAGGCAAAAGGAGGAAATAAAAATGCATACAGATTGGAAAGGAAAAAATAAAACAGTCCCTATTTTCAGATGATATGATTATAGGAAACTGCAGCAATCTAAAAGTTAAAAAAAAAAAAATCCCTACAACTGGCTTATTATGAGTTCAGTAACTTAAGAAGATGAAAAACAAAAATATACAAATTCATTGTATTTCTACATATTAGCAATGATACTTATAATTACTGCATCAGAAGGAAAGGTCAAAACATAATTTAAAATATGGAAGTTTAAGAGCAAATACAACACAAACACAAAAGTAACTAGGAAAATTTTAAACAATCTGTATACCATGCATTTGTAGAGAAATTTTTTTTGATTTCTCATAGACAAAGCCACCATAACATTTTGTGAGCAACTTGGTAAGATAAAGTGTATAAGAAGCACAAATAAATAAGAATAACCAAGGCAATTCTGATAAATAAAATTAATATGTGAAGCTTGCCTATAAGAATCAAAAAAATTATAAAACTATATCAATAAAATAGTGTGGTATTGACTCAAAGAATTACCAGTTTGTCAGTCATATATGAGTGTGCATACAAGTATATCACACATACATACAAAGGTACTACTGAGGAATAGGAAGTATGGAGTTCTTAAAAATTTAGACTTGTAAAAAATATTCTCCATGTGAAAAATAAAATAATTTGAGAAACACACACCTGTATGTGAAAGGAAAACCTTTTTAAAAATTGTGCACAACAAACAAAATTCACAACATTTTAGAAAACAACATAAAAGTATATCTTATCATTTCAGCACAAGTGGTACTTGTTAATGAATACATTTTATTGTTAACATTAACAGAAAATCTTGAAATATTCAATTCATTACACGTGAAAAAACTGGTTTATCAAAAGTACTACAGACAAAAAATTAAAAAAAAAAAACACAAAATCTCCACATTCTCGAAGAGAAGATATGTGCAGTACATATAGCTGACAAATAATCTGGATCTGAAAAAATGTAAAGCAAGGCTATAAATGGCAAACCTATACAAAATGAACAAAAACATAAATCAGCTTCCTCTACCATGAAATATTATCTCATACATAGTCTATGGGGTCGCACAGAGTCGGACACAACTGAATTGACTTAGCAGCAGCAGACTGACAAAAGTGAAGAAGTGTGACTGTCAAATTTAGTAAAAATGTGGATCCTGAGGGGCTTCCCAAGTGGCACTATGGTAAGGAACCTGCCTGCCAACTCAGGAGACTTAAGAGACACAGGTTGGATCCCTGGGTCAGGAAGATCCTCTGGAGGAAGGCATCACAACCCACTCCAGTATTTCTGCCTGGAGAATCTCCTGGACACATGAACCTGGTGGGCTACAGTACATAGGGTCACAAAGAGCTGGACACAACTGAAGTGATTTATCATGCACCGACATTGAAATAAGAGATCACTTCTAGCACAGGGATTTCAAGAGGAATCATTAGTTGATTAGGCAGAGAGTAGTCTCTGAATGTAAGGAAGTAAGAGTGAAAAAGAGAGATGGCAACCTGTAGGGAGCCGTGTTAGGCATTACTGACAAAATGGACGCACAGCCCCAGCCCCCTCTCCTCATTTCGCAGGCATGGACCCGGGATGAAGGAGTTAGCTCTTGTGATTCTGACTTGTTTCTTTCTTTCTTCGGTTGAGTTGGCTGGAAAGAATGTTAAGCTGCTTATTGTACTTGAGAGAAGCATGAGAAAGCACAAACCCTTCTGCAGCTGTGCCCAGAAAATAATCTATAAAGTAACCACTGACATTTGTTCAAGGATTTTTGCAAAGAATGTCCCAGGATGAGCACTTAGGCCACAGCTTGAGGCCATGGGAAAGATTGTTATCTGAGACCTGTTTGTGAGGGAAACGTTTATGGCAAAAGAAGTTTGCTGAGTTTAGGGTTTAGGAATAACTAAGAATAGTTAGAAACTTTTTGGGAGATAGTGAGCTTAGGATATGATGGGCAAGCAGGATTTAGAAAGATAAGAAATAAACTGAGGAATGTGGTATGCAGCCCAGACATAAGCATGAGTTACAATGTAATCACAAATAAACATGATTCTGAGAGAATCACTGAAGCAGGAACTCTGACAGGAAACAATGAGACAATAATCTGGGTGAAGGAGAACTGAAAATGTCAAACCTCTGACCTAATGCTTTTGAAAAGGTATAAAAGAGAACCTGATGCTTGAAATAAACATGTAGTCCTGTACCTCAAGTCAGAGGCTACATCACTTCCCGCCAACACTGCTCATCCCTTCATGCTGATCCCCTGGCTACTAGAGCAGGACTCTGGCAGCAGCCAAATCATATGACTGAATGACACTGTAGTGTATTCAGAGATGAGAGGCAATTTGAGTATTTTAAGTGACTAGCTTATCAAATCTATGTTTTATAAAGAAAGGAGGAGGTTGCTTTAAGGATAGACCAGAAAAGAGCTAGAGAGGAAACAATCACTAACATCAGAATGCATAGCAGATGTTTAAAAATGGAGAAAATAAGAATAGTAAGTATGAGAAAAATACTATTTTCCTAAAAAAATATTTGACACAATTTGAAGTATTTTATTACTAATTCAAAATTACATTATTATGTCACAGGGGTAGTGAAGAATCCCTGAAGGAGTTTTTAACTCATGTTCTTGTTTTCTCAAAATAAATTATTTGATAGAGACTTGTTATTAATTTAAGAATTTTTAATTAATGCCTTATGGCCTAAAGGATTTCTTAACCAAGTACATTACAAACCTATTGTGCAATTAATAATAATTTAATGTGTTAAGTGACAATTTTCTAAATTATTATATTTGATAGGTTTCATAGATTAAGCCTATGTTATTTTAAAATTTTGTTGTGTTAAAATTTTATATTGATACTGTAAGCCATCTGCTCCCAACTTTAAAATGGTGTAAGATAATTCCTGCCTCCAGATAGACTCTATGAATATAGGAAACAATATAATAATTTAGTACTTTTGTCTTCATTAATCATATACTTATTTCCTCTAATTAATATTCATGTGTTTTTACATTTCATAGGAATGTCATTTAATTACAGGATTTTGGCAATACATTAGAAAGTCTATGAAAAATAATTGAGTAAAGCAAATTATTAAGAATTCTAATCTCTACATTTCTATTTTTACATTTCATAATGTTAAGCATTTCACCATTTTTAAGCAGTTTGGTTTAGTCCTTTGGCTTATTCTTTGGTAGGAGTAAGATGATTGATACAGTTAGAGAAACCACATTTTCAGATTGTGCCCACAGCTCGAGGAAGGGTGAAGAGGAACAAATGAGCATTCCTTATGCCACTCTTGCCTCCATGAGGGAGGAAAATCTTTTATAGAATCTCTGAAGCAGTCTTTACTTATATATCATTGCCCTTTCCTCAACCAGTCCCAAGCAGAGGCATAGAATCACCATGACTGGCTCAGGCAAAATCATGACATGTCCCTTGGAGCTGAACATGTTACTTCTCAAAAAAAAAAAAAAAACCCAAACAAACAAAAAACTGAGAGTGGGAAAGAATAAAGACTGATCAGTTATCTGCAATAGAAATTATGCTGTCATTTGTGGAAGCAATGGAAGGACAGGGCTAACGTTTTTTGAAGGCCCACCTGTATCATCTACTAAGCTATAAATTTATATGGGTTAGGAGAGAAGACAACAAATCTGGTATTTAAAAAATAATATTCATGCAGTATACTGCATCTCTTTTATCTTATTTAAATGTTAACACATTTAACATAATATTTAAATGTTCATTCAAAAACAATTCAAAAAATACAATATTTGTAAAAGATATTAAAAATGCAGATGTAGGCAATTGAAATATAGCTATTGAAATATAGCTTCTGCATTATATTTTATTTTCAATTAATTTTTATTATAATATAATTGCTTTAAAACATTGTGTTTGCTTCTTCTATTTAGCAAGGTGAATCAGCTATACATATACATATATTCCCTCCTTAATTTTTGGATTTATTTCCTATTTAGCTCACCACAGAGTTTTGAGTAGACTTCCTTGTGCTGTAGAGTAGGTTCTCATTAGTTATCTATTTTAAACATAATAGTGTATATATATCAATCCCAATCTCCCAATTCATTCCACCCTCCTTCACCCCTAGTATTCATACTCTGTCTCTACACATGTGTCTCTATTTCTGCTTTGCAAATAAGTTCATCTGCATTACTTTTTTTTTTGTATTCCACATATAAGTGATATTATATGGTATTTATTTTTTTCTTTCTGACTAAATTCCTTCTGTATTACAGCCTCTAGTTCCATTCATGTCTCTGCACAATTTTGTTCCCTTTTATGGTTGAGCTAATATTCCATTGTATATAGGTACCACATCTTCTCTATCCATTTATCTGTTGATGAACATTTAGTTAGCTTCTATGTCCTGGCTGTTGTAGTGAAAATTGGGTGCATATATCTTTTTGAATTATAGTTTTCTTCCAGGAGTAGGACTGCAGAGTTATGGTAGCTCTATTTTTAGTTTGTTACAGGATCTCCATTATGTTCTTCATAGTGTCTGTATCAATATACATCCCCATCAACAGTGTAAGAGGGTTCCTTTTTCTCCAGCATTTATTGGTAGTAGATTTTATGATGATGGCCATGCTGTCTGGTGTGAGGTGACACCTCATTGTACTTTTGATTTGCAGTTCTCTAATCATGAGTCATGCTGAGCATCTTTTTTTGGTATTTCTTGGCCATCTATATGTCATCTTTGAAGAAATATTTATTTAGGTCTTCTGCCCATTTTTGGATTCAGTTGTTTGCTTTTGTTCTTTTTTTTTTAATTGAGCTACATGAGCTTTCTGAATATTTTGGAGATTAATCACTTGTTAGTTGCCTCATTTGCAAATATTTTCTCCATTTTGAGGATTTTCTTATTTATTTATTCATTCACTTATTTATTTGGCCATGTTAGGTCTTCATTGTTGCATGGAGTCTTTTCTCTAGTTGCAGGAAATGGAGGATATTCTCTGATTGCATTCTGTGGGCTTCCCATTGCAGTGGCCTCTCTCATTGCAGGGGATGGTCTCTAGGGTGCATGGGCTCTAGTAGTCACTGCACATAGGCTCAGTAACTGTGGCTCCCAAGCTCTAGAGCACAGGCTCAGTAGTTGTGGCTCTGGGTTTAGTTGCTCTGCCACACATGGGATCTTCCTGGATCAGGGATCAAACCTATGTCTCCTGCATTGGCAAGTGGATTTTTCTTTTTATCAGTGAGCCACCAGAAAAGTTCCTGAATATTTTCTTTTTGTCTTGTTTATTATTTATTTCCTGTGAAAAAGCTTTTAAGTTTAATTAGGAAAAATTTGTTTATTTTTCTTTTTATTTTCATTTCTCTAGAAAGTGGGACAAGAAAATCTTGCAGGGATTTATGTCAAAGAGTGTTCTGTCTCTTCCTCTAAGAGTTTTATAAGTGTCTGTTTTTAAATTTTAGGTCTTTAATCCATTTTGAGTAAATTTGTGTGTATGGTTTTAAGAAATATACTAATTTCATTCTTTTACGTGCACTGATTATTAAAGAGTCTGTCTTTCTCCATGGTATATTCTTGCCTTATTTGTCATAGTTTAGGTGGCAATAGATGCGTAGGTTTACCTCTCAGCTTTCTATCATGTTTCATTGATCTACATTTCTGTTTTTTTGTGCCACTAACATAGTCTCTTATTACTGTAGCTTTGTAGTATAGTGTGAACTCAGGGAGCCTGATATCTCCAGCTCTGTCTTCTTTCTCAAGATTCCTTGGCTATTTAGTGTCCTTTGTGTTTCTTACAAAGTACTTTTTTTTTTTTTTTTTGCTCTAATTCTGTAAAAAATGCCCTTAGTAATTTTGATAGGAATTGCATTGAATCTGTGGATGGCTTTCTGTAGTATATTATTTTTATAATATTTATTCTTCCAACTCAAGAACATGGAATATCTCTTCATCTGTTTGTGTCATCTTTGATTTCTTTGAAAGAAATCGAAGCTCATTCTATGAGGCAAGAATCACCCTGGTGTATTCCCTGTTATTTTATTATTTTTGTTGAAATAGTAAATTGGATTTTTCCTTTATTTATCTTTATGATGTTTCATTGTGAGTGTATTGGAATACAAGAGATTTCTGTGTATTAATTTTGTATCCTACACCTTTACCAAAATCACTGATTAGCTCTAGCAGTTTCTGGTAGCAGCTTTAGGATTTTCTGTGAAGAGTATCATATCATCTACAAACAGTTACAACTGTACTATACCAATTTGGATTCTTTTATTTTTTTCTTCTCAGATTGCTATGGCTAGAATTTTCAAAACTATGTTGAATGCAAGTGGTGAGAGTGAACATCCTTGTCTTGTTCCTGATCTTAGAGGAAATGCTTTCAGTTTTTCACCATTGACAATGATGTATTGTGTTGATTTGTCTCTTTAAAATGCATATATTTATAGAGGTAGCTTCCCTCTAATAATCATCTGGTTTTTATTCTTCAGTTTGTTAATATGGTGTATCACATTGATTGATTTGCATATATTGAAGAATTCTTGCATCACTGGTGTAAATCTGGTTGATTATGGTATATCAGCCTTTTCATGTGTTGTTGGATTTTGTTTGCTAGCATTTTGTTGAGGATTTATATGTATATCTTCATCAGTGATATTGGCCTTACTTTTCTTTCTACCTCTGGTTTTGATATCTGGTTTCTACCTCTGATTGTAGCCTCATAGAATGAGCTTAGTAGTATTCTTCCCTCTGTGAGTTTTTTTGGAAGAGTTTGTGATAGATAACTTTTATTTCCTTTCTAAATGTTTGATAGAATATACCTGTGAAACCATCTGGTCCTAGACTCTGTTGCTGGAATATTTTTAACCACAATTTTAATTTAATCATTTATGACTAAATGTTCATATTTTCTATTTCTTCCTGGCTCAGTCTTGGAAGGTTATACCATCTGAAATTTGTCCATTTCTTCCAGGTTGTCCATTTTTTGGAATATATTTGTAGTAGTCTATTAGAATCCTTTGCATTTCCTGGCGTCTTTGTTGCTTCTCATTTTTCATTTTAATTTTATTGATTTGAGTCCTCTTTCTTGTTTCCTTAATGAATCTGTCTAAAAGTATATTGATTTTAACTTCTAGAAGAACCATATTTACCTTCATTGACCTTTGCTATTGCTTTGTTTCTATTTTATTAATTTCTTATCTTCTTTTTTTTATTAATTTCTTTCTTATGTGCTTTCTTCTACTAACTTTGGGTTTTGTTTGTGTTTCTTTCTCTAGTAGCTTTAGGTGTAATGTTAGGTTGTTTATTTGAGTTTTTCATTTCTTAAGGTGAGACTATATTGCCATAAACTTCTCACTTAGAATTATTTTTGCTGCATCAAGTAGTTTGGGATCATCATGTTCTCATTGTCATTTGTTTCTAGGAAATTATTTTATTTCTTTTTTAATTTCTGCAGTGAACCATTGGTTATGTAGTATGACACTGTTTAGCCTATATGTGTTTGTGTTTTTGCAGCTTTTTTCCCTATAATTGATTTCTAATCTCACAGCATTGTGGTTGGAAAAGATGCTTGATATAATTTCAGTTTTTTGGTTTTCTTAAATTTACTTAGATTTGACTTGTGACCCAAGATAAGATCTATCTTGGAACGTGATTTGTGTGCACTGGAGTAGAAAGTGCATACTTTCTACTCCTATAATGAATAAAATGTTCTGTAAGTATCAACTAAGTCTATTTGATCTAATGTGCCATTCAACATTTGTTCTTATTTGAATTGATGCTTTTGAGGGCAATCAATCTTTTGAACTGTGGCATTGGAGAAGACTCTTTCAGTCCCTTGGACTGCAATGAGATCAAACCAGTCAATCCTAAAGAAAATCAGTCTTGAATATTCATTGGAAGGATTAATGCTGAAGCTGAAACTTCAATATTTTGGCCACCTGATGTGAAGAACTGACTCATTGAAAAAGACTCTGATGCTAGGAAAGATTAAAGGTGGGAGGAGAAGAGATGACAGAGGATGAGATGGTTGGATGGCATCACCGACTCAATGAATATAAGTTTGAGCAAGCTCTTGTAGTTGGTGATGGACATGGAGGCCCGGCATGCTGCAGTCCATGGGGTTGCAGAGAGTTGACTGAGTGACTGAACTGAACTGAACTGTCCTTATTAATTTTCTGTCTGGATGATCTGTGCTTTGGTGTAAGTGGGGTGTTATATTCTCCCACTATTATAATCTTACTGTTGATTTCCACTTTATGACTGTTTACATTTGCCTATGTAGAGAGGTACTCCTATGTTTGTTCTGTAAATATTTGCTATTTTTATATCTTCTTTTTTGGTTGATCCCTTGATCATTGTTTACTGTCTTTCCTTGCTCTTGTAATGTTGTTTATTTTAAAGCCTATTTTTTTCTGAGATGAGTCTTGCTACTCCAACTTTCTTTTGATTTCTATTTGTGTGGAATATCATTTTCCACCACCTCACTTAAAGTCTGTATGTATTCCTGGGTCCGAAATGGGCTCTTATAAACAGCATATATGCGGGTCTTGCTTTTGTATCCATTCAGGCAGTCTGTGTCTTTTGGTTGAAGTATTTAATCTATTGACATTTAAGGTAGTCATCAATATGTATATTCTTATTATAATTTTCTTAATTGTTTGGGGTTTGTTTTTATAGGTCATTTTCTTCTCTTGTATTTCTTATTAGAGAAGTTCCTTTAGCATTTGTCATTAAACTGGTTTCTTTGTGCTGAATTCTCTTAGCTTTTTCTTGTTTGTATAGACTTTGGTTTCTCCATCAAATCTGAATGAGATCCTTGCTTGGTAAAATCATCTTTGTTGTATCTTTTTCCCTTCCATCCCTTTAAAAATATCTTGCCTATCCCTCTTGCTTGCAGAGTTTCTCCTAAAAAGTAAGTTGTTAACATTATAAGGATTCCCTTGTATTTTATTTGCTTTCTTTCCCTTGTTGATTTTAATATTTTTCTTTATAGCTAGTTTTTGCTTGTTTGTTGAATATGTGTCTTGTCATGTTTCTTCTTGGATTTATTCTCTGTGGGGCTCTGCACTTCCTGGCATTGGGTGACTATTTCTTTTTCCATGTTAAAGCATTTTTCAATTACAATCTGTTAAAAGATTTTTTCAGGCCCTTTCTCTTTCTGTTCTTCTTCTGGGATTCCTATAAATTGAATGTTGGTTAATTTAATGTCGACCCAGAGGTCTCTGAGACTGTCCTAATTTCCTTACATTCCTTTTTTAATCCTACTACATGGAAATTATTTCCATCATTCTATCTTCTACTTTGCTTATCTGTTCTGTCTTAGTTATTCTGTTATTGATTTCTTCCAGTGTGTTTTTCATTTAAGTTATTGCATTGTACATCATTGTTCTTTAGTTCTCCAAGGTCCTTGTTCAACATTTCTTATATCTTTTCAGTGCATGTCTCCATTCTATTTTGTAGATCTGGATCATCTTTACTATCAATATTCTGAATTATTTTTCTGGGAGATTGCTTATTTACTCTTCATTTATTTGGCCTTGCGGATTTTTACCTTATTCCTTCATCTGCAACATATTTCTCTATCATCTCATTTTGTCTAACTGGCTGTATTTCTAGTTTCCTCTCTGCAGATTACAGTGTAATAGTTCTTCTTGCTTCTGGTGTCTGCCCACTGATGGGTGAGATTGGTCCACTGGCTTCTGTAGGCTTCTTGGTGGGAGGGAAGGTTGCCTACCCTCTGGTGTGTAGAGCTGAGTCCTTTTCATCTAATGGGCTGGGCTTCATCAGGTTCTGTGTGTTCAGGTGTCTGTGATCTTAGTACCACTTTAGGCAGCCTTATCTGCTAATAGGTGGGACTGTGTTCCACTCTTGCTTGTTGTTTGGCATGAGGCACCCACCACTAGAGTCTGCAGCTCTAGGGGGAACTCAGCCTTGTTGTTGAGATGGAGTCCTCCAGGAGAGTTCATGCTGATTAACATTTCCTAGGTCTGGGATATCTCTGGTGGTCCAGTGTCTCAGACTTGGAAGCTCAGCCCCAAACCCAGCTGAGCAATCAAGATCCTACAAGTCACATGGTGCAGCCAAAAATTAAATAAATAAATAAGAGAGGAAAAGAAAATAGACAAATAAAACATAAGATAAATGATAAAAGCAATAGCAAACAAAAGCACTAGAACAACCAAGAACTGAATAATAAAAACAAACAAAAAGAAATCTAACAAGAACAAAAATGAAAAACAGAAAGCAAACTCAAAATAAAAAAAGGAAAGGAAACATAAAACACAGTAACAATCAAAATAAACAAGAAGTAAAAGAAAGAAGAAAAACAAAAACAAGAAAAAGACATAACCAAACAGTAAACTAAAAAATATATATTTAAAAAGATAAAAAAGTAAAAAACACAAAATAACAGAATAAAAGACAAAACAAAATGTAACATTAATAATTATATGTTCCTGAGGCCTCCACTCTCAAGTTTCTTTACCCATACAGTGAACTACAGCCAATCCCCATCTCCCCAGGAGGCCCTCTAATACCTTGTCAGAGCTATGGACTAACTCTGGGCACTGTGGATGCACCACACTCTGTACTGGCCTACTGCCCATGTGTACATGCCCCCCAAATCCATTGTTGCCAAAATTATACCAGTTATATCACAACTTTCTCCATTGTGGGGTTACTCATTATCCATTCATATATTCCACAGACACAGGGTTTACCAAGCAGACCAAGGGGATTTAATCTGTGGGGGAGACAGCTGCACAGAGATTGCCATTCCTCTTCCTTAGCCTCACAAACCCTGGGGCTGCACTTTTTCTTTTTTGTTTTGGCCCAACCTCTGCATGTGTGCCACCCTCAGGCATCTATTCCTTGCCCAGTTGAGATGGGGTGAAAGCAGTGGCTGATTGGGACTCTCAGGCTGATTAGGGCACTTATGCACTCAGGCCAGTGTGAGATAAGGCAGCCACAGCTGGGGTGTGTGTGAAGTTCCTGTGGTGGCATGGACCAGCAGGAAGTTGCAACAACTTGGTAATGCTCCCTCTGGAGGACATCCCTCGCAGTGCCCAAAGAGACGAGTTCTAGTGGTTAGAGAAGGGTACTGCAAATGGCGGCCCAGCCCCTTGCATGCCACTCTACAATGACGCCTCATTTCCAGGGTAGACCAGGCTTCCTTGAGGAGCATTTCTAGCCATAAAGCCCTTCATCTCACTTTCCTCAGTTTGTTTCTGTGCAGCCAACAGCAGTCTTCTCTCCAGATCTGCTCTCCTAAAATATGCTTTAGTGTGTAGCCCCCTGCCAGCATTACTGGCTTCCTGCCTCAGGCAGGGGCACCCATGACTGATTCTGGTAGGCTTTGGCATGGGAAGCATGCAGGCCCACATGCTTTGACTGGATCCTGTGCAGTCAAAAGGAGACTTTAGCAGTAGCAGTGCTCAGGACACCAGACTTCACTGGCTAGCTTTTGCATTTTAATTTAATTGTTGTTTTAGAAAGCACAGGTAATTGGGGAATTCAGATACAGGTACAAGGGACCTGAATGTTCACATAAGAAAGATGTATATATATGGAAACAATGAAGTTCAAAACCTACATTTCAGTAAAATAAAGAAGTAAGGTAAAAAATTAAATTTGGAAATACTAGAATTAACTTTGACAAAACAAACACTGATTAAAACATTTCTTGTATGTTGTATTTATTGTTTCCTTTCTGACTTTTAGAGTTTATACTCCTTTTTACTTCTCATCTTATACTAGTACACTGTATTCATATGCTCATTCAAAGTTATCCCTTTTGTATTTTCCTGTATTTTGTTTATTATTCCATTTCTTTTTTTATTTTATTTTTTTTACTTTACAATACTGTATTGATTTTGCCATTATTCAATTTCTTTTTATTCTATTGTTTTCCTCCTTTTCTTCTGGTCTGTTTCCCTGTACCTCTCCATCCCCATATGCACCTATTTTCCTTACCTAATGTGCTCTGAAATATGCATAAAACATTATCAAATATGGGATGCTGTTGAGGGTGTGTGCTTTAGTTTACAAATATTACATTTAAATATGAACTGTTATTTTGTTCCTTTTATTCTCAACACCAATATTTGGAGATATATTCATGCTTCTTTATATGTTTCTAAGTTGTTATTTCTTTCCACTTAAAAATATTTAGCTCACCACACTTTACTTATGCATTCTCCACAAATTGCTCAGGTTTGAGCCTATAACCAAAGGAATGATGAAGTGATACACCCTTGCAAAAGGGTGTGTTTTTTTTTTTTTTAGTTTTTCCAAAAATGGAATTGGATTGTGTTTTAAATGATATACAATTAAAGGTCACTCTACAGTGTTAGAGGATACTATTTAACTAAAAAACTAGGTTAACAAAACTCTTTGAAGGGCTTGAGTAAGTAATATCAGGGAACATTGTTATCACCTCTCAGAATCACTCCTAGTTTCCATAACATCAGGAAGTGGAGGTGTATCAGGAAGTAGAGGGGAAAAAAAATGAAGCAAACAAACAAGAAAAAACCTTCCAATGTTCATACATAGTAGAAGCAACTGGAAAACTAAAGTTGAAATACCATCCTTCATTTTTTATTTCTGAATTCATTATTTTGCTTTAACAAGAACAAAAATCAAACAAAAATTCACAGCTTTTCCACCTACCCACCCCACTCACTACAAATTTTGTTTCTGCTTGCTCAACCTCTCAGTATTTGCTGTCCCTATTGTTGGTGAAAAGAAGGAAAATGGAACTGTCAGAGCCAAGGATTCTATACTGAGTCATATTATGAAGCAGAGTTAGTGTAAGAAGACAAATTAAAAGGATGATAGAAAATAGAAAGAGAAGAAATAAGTGCACTAAACAGAACAGGAACATATGTGATCTGAGAATCAGAGTATTTAGAAAACTAGAGCTATTGAGGTGACTGCTGGGCTTGTGAAATGATGAGAGAGGACTTGGGGAAAAGAGATGGGAAAGAGAACTGGTAAAAACATTTTTAAAAACGTCTATGTCTTAGGAGGAGATTTGCTCCTTTAAATCTTTTCAGAGTCATAAATACTTAAACTGCCTTTCAATTTTCTATGCAAGCCTGGTGATTATTTAATTACAATTGTGCTCAAAGTTGGCTAAGGGTAGCTCAAATTTATGTGGGTTCACTTAATTCATTTTAGCCTTAGAACAAAAATTTCTAAAATGTAATTGCACCTTTAGGTTACATTCCTTTACTTACTAGGTTTTTGTACGCATGTGCATATGCATGTGCCTCTAAACCCTAGAAAACTTAATTGTAATGATAGTTTTCCTACTGATTATGTGGAATGTTGTGTCACACTGCTGAAGTATTTGCTTTATAAGGAATAGAAAAGTACCTTTTAGAAAATGCTGGTTACCACTGAAGCCTGTATTCCTACAAACTAGGTAGCTAAATGCTTTCTTTTTAAATTTTTAAAATTTTTTATTATTTTTTGCCACACTGGATCTTCACTGATGCATGTGGGCTCTCTCTAGTTGTGGTGAGCTGAGGTTACTTTCTACTTGTGACATAGAGGCTTAGCTGCTCCACAGCAGGTAGAATTTTCCTGAATCAGAGATGGAACCTGTCCCATGCACTGGCAGGTGAATTGTTGACAACTGAATCACCAGGAAAGTCCTAAATGCTTTCTATACAGTGAATTTACATTAGCTATTTTGGCTTCCCTGGTGGCTCAGACAGTAAAGAATCTGCCTGTAAATGCAGGAGCCCCAGGTTCAATCACTGGGTCTGGAAGATACTTTGGAGAAGGGAATGGCTACCCACTCCAATAATTTTTCCTGGAGAATTCCATGGACAGAGGAGCCTGGCAGGCTATAGTCCATGAGGTCGCAAAGAATAAAACATGACTGAATGGCTAACGCATACATACAAAGAATCAAATCTGTGTAAATATATGGACATAATAATGAATGTTTTAATCTTAACAGTTAAATCATTCTGATTTATAAAACTGACATTAACCAACATTAGCGGTTTCTAAAAGGAGGTCCTAGGATCTGGCATGTTGATGAACCTTTTAGGAGGTATATGAAATCAAACTATGTTCACAACAAGGCTAACATGGTATTTGCTTTTTTTATATTTTAACTCTCTCATGCATGTAGAGTGGAATTTTCCAGCAGCTACATCCCATTTATTGCAACAGATTAAATGCATAAGCAGACATGAGAATCCATCCATCTTCTATTAAGGCAGATATTTTTTAACTTTTGATAAACATAAAATGATGCTAAGCTTTTCACTATTTTTTGAAAAATACAGCCATTTTCATAAAATGTTCATGCTAGCAAACAATGATTCATTATTGCTAGTTTGAAATGTATTATAAATAACTGTTTTCAAGTTTCTCATTTTAATTTCTTAAATTATGAAATTCAACAGATATAGTCAATAACAACAACAAAAATTTGGGGACATTAACATATTAATTAAGAATGCAAAGCAGTTCTTAGACCATAAAGATTGTCAATCAACTATCCTTCAAAAAAAATAAATTAGAAAAAAAGAAAAGAAACCAGTGGAGTGGGGGGAAGATTGACAATCTCGGTCCTTAAAGCTTTTAAAATAAATACATTTTTCAGAATAGAGAGGCTAATGTTGTTGTTGTTGTTGTTTTTTGGAGTTTCATATATATCTTTGCTGAAGAATTAAAAATCGAAGATAACAAAAAGAGAAGGAAGGACTGATGAAAGGGCGGGAAGACAATAAAGAACACATTGCAAACAGAAGGAAACAAATTCGTTCGTTCTCCGTACATCATATGTCAAATAGACACTGTTTCTTCTATATGAATAAATAAACTACAAGAAATATCAGAAGTCCACTGCCTCTACTCTCAAAACATTCATGCCAGACTCTTTGGATAATATAAAGTATGAAAGGTAAAAAATATAGATCTTTAAGATAAAAAAGTCATGTTGTTGTTGTTTAGTTGCTCAGTTGTGTCCGACTCTTTTGCTACCCCAAGGACTGTAACCCGCAAAGCTCCTCTGTCCATGGGATTTCCCAGGCAAGAATACCGGAGAGGGTTGCCATCTCTTTCTCCAGAGGTAATACATTTCTTACATTTCATTTTTGGAGTCATTAGGGGACAGTGCTTTTATTTCATAACACTTTCTAGTTCTTTATCACTTAAATGCATACAATAATCAAAAATCTTAGAAGTCATAGAGGAATTTTAAGAGTATGGTATAGAGACACTGTTTTTAATCTTTCTAAAATAGGCAAAATTAATGTTGCAAAATCAAGTTTTGCAGTGCATAATAAAGTCATGGAAAATATTAATAATCCAATCACCATGCCAATGTAATACCAAATCAGTAATTCTATTTAGTGCTTAAAATGTAGTGCTAGATTACTTGATGATGCTGTTAGTGACATTTGCAGTTATTGGGCTGGCATATACAATTAGTATTTAGGATATAGTTTTTCGGTAGGAAAAAAACCACGAGTTTCACTAATTGTCTCTAGTTCTGCTTCTGTTAAATACATACATTCTATATGCTACTAGTCTTATCACCTGTTTCTGAGTTAATTAAAATTCATATCTACAAGCATAAAACAAAATAAAAAGACATTCTGCTCAGTTTTTTATATGTTAAAGAATTTTGGAAGAACAAATTTAAACATTCATCTTCAGAAAATTCAAGAGAATTAAAAATATGCATACACCAAATTAAACTTGTAAGAAGTTGTAAAAAAGTTGTAAAAATAACTTTGCATTCTCATTATAATAGTTAAGAATCATGCCAGTCCATCAGTTGGTTTAGAAATACATTCTTTGTTTTCAGAAAAGAATTATTTATTTATGCATTTTTTTGAATGAAAGAATTTACCCCCAAAAGACTTTTTTGATTTGGGTTTTTTTGTATGAAAACAGCTAAAATATATTTTAATTTGCTCTGTAAGTTCCTAAATCAACCTGAGGTATATTTTCTTTTTGGTCGGCATGTTCTTATTTTGGTTTTAGCAAATAATTTCTAAACAATAGTATAAATTGCATGGAGGACTCGTTTTTCCTTTTTATTTGTTAGAATGAAATCATACATGGTGTCACATTTGCATCTAGCAGCAGTGACTTGAGTTTTAAGACTCTATTATATATGACTCATCATTTGTGACAATGTATTTATAACAGACAGTGTTTTACAATTAAGACCATAACAGCACACTTTAGTTATGTTCATTTGTGTTATTAATAAAGACATAAAGATGTTAGGTATGACTAATCTTAGCAGATTTTATTTGAGGAGAATCACTCTAATTGGGACCAAATTAAATGAGTAAATTTTCCTGTGACTTTAATTTATTCTGTAAATATTCAAGCTGCTTGGCTTCTCTCAATTGGGAATTGGCAAGTGTCGTGTTGTTATAAGCTGATACACATCCTGTAGTAAGGGCTCTGTGTTATAGTGTGCTTTTTGCTTTAAGAACAAATCATTTTTAAATTGTCAGAAGAAAGTGTTATATATTTATATGTGTGTGTTAGTCAGTCTGTTGTACTCAACTCTTTGCAACCCCATGGATTGTAGTCTGCCAGGCTCAGCTGTCCATGGGATTTCCCAGGCAAGAATTCTGGAGTGGATTGCCATTTTTCTTACCCAGGGGATCTTCCCAACCCATGGATCAAGGTAGGGTCTCCAGCACTGTAGGCAGATTCTTTACAGTCTGGGACACCGGAGAAGCTCATATACAATATTTTGATAAACAAAATATCTATATCCATCTTATGTATGGATTAGGCACCAGAAATTGAATTCCTAAAATACAATCTTCCTTGTAACAACAACAAAGATAAAGATAGAAAAAAAGTAAGATGCTATGTTTGAAAACATCTCTTCAGAAAAACAAAAACAAAACAAAAACAAAAACAAAAAACCTGAGTTTTACCAGGTGGAACTACCCCACCAAATCGTTCTCTATGATCTACTTCATTAAAACAACTATGTCAAAATTTGGATGATCTGTTCATGTTCTCCATTGCTTCTGAAGCATTTTTTTTTTAAATAACTACAACACACCTGTGTAGATTTCCAACCTTCTTGAAGCCAAACCCAAAACTGGTTTTTCATTCTTATTTCTTTGAACTTGATGCATCTATGAATGGCCCTATATCTTAAAGTTCTTTCCAGCTTTGGCTTATTTGACATCCTTTTAAGTGATTCTCCTTCTACATACATGATATTGCCTCTTCAGTGTCCAGTTTTAGTTCTTATTTCTCTATGTCTCTAAAATATGGTGTTCTCCAAGTTTCCATGTTTGTCCCTGACCTCTTTCATGCCTGAACCTTTGCAACCCCATGGACTGTAGCCTACTAAGCTCCTCCATCCATGGGATTTCCCAGGCAAGAGTACTGGAGTGGGTTGCCATTTCCTTCTCCAGGGGATCTTCCTGACCCAGGGATTGAACCCAGATCTCCTGCATTACATGCAGGTGCTTTACCATCTGAGCCATCAGGGAAGTTTCCCTAAAATATGCTGTTCTCTAAGTTTCCATCTTCGTCCCTGACCTCTTCTTAAGATATCATTCTTGAGATATAAACCCACTTATTCGATGCATCAGCTAAACTATACTAACTGACTTTCAAATCAAGATCTATTACCTTAAACACAGGCACTCAATTTTATCTGGTCCACTTCCTTCAGAGCTGCACAACTGAATCCATATTAGTGTCTCCAAAGTTGAACTCAATATTTTTCCCCTAAAGAATGCATCTCAGCTAAGCCTACTATTTTTGAGCAACAAGAGTTTTCCCACTGTTCCACTTAGCCCAGTGGGTTCCATGTAGTGTCTTATTTACTTATCTACATCTTTCATTGAAATATAACATCTGAGAGGGCAGAGTTTGTTTCTTGTTTGTTTTGTTCACCATGGTGTACCTAGGTCTGCTGCCCAAGAAGAACAGAGCTAATGCTCAGTCACTCTTCCAGGTTACCAGCCTGCATGCCCAACTACTACACAAGTCCTTTTGATTTTTCATACTTAAAGTCTCTGGAATCCAATGTCCTGTCACATTTTTAGTTTTTTCTTTTATGATCTATGGCTACAAATGTTACAACAGCTCCCTAACTGATTTCTTTGCTTCAAGGCTATTCATCTACAGAATTGCCTCCTTTTGATTACAACTACACAATGATTCCATTTCCTTAAGATGATGTATAAGTTTTTTCACAATGGAGCCGCTACTTACTTCAGTATCATTTCAGGCTCTGTACTTTCCAGGGGCTCCAGCATCAACCCATATTCATTAACTTTACAGAACACATGAATTTGAAGCAGCACACTGTGCACCTATTACAGAGCTGGATAGACATAGATATTGATATAAGTTTAGATACCTATGAATATAAAGGAAAGATAAGAAAGCCTTCCTCAGTAATCAATGCAAAGAAATAGAGAAAACAATAGAATGGGAAAGACTAGAGATCTCTTCAAGAAAATTAGAGATACTAAGGGAACATTTCATGAAAAGATGGGCACAATAAAGGACAGAAATGGTATGGACCTAACAGAAGCAGAAGATATTAAGAAGGGGTGGCAAGAATACACAGAAGAACTATACAAAAAAGATCTTCTGATCCAGATGATCATGATACTGTGATCACTTACCTAGAGCCAGATACCCTGGAATGTGAAATCAAGTGGGCCATAGGAAGCATCACTAGGAACAAAGCTAGTGGAGGTGATGGAATTCCAGTTGAGCTATTTCAAATTCTAAAAGATGATGCTGTGAAAATGCTGCACTAAATATGCCAGCAAATTTGGAAAACTCAGCATGGGCCACAGATCTGGAAAGGGTCAGTTTTCATTCCAGTCCCAGAGAAAAGTGAAAGTGAAGTCGCTCAGTCGTTTCCAACAGTTTGCAACCCATGGACTGTAGTCTGAATAGTGGACTGCGTTGCATTTCCTCCTCCAGGTGATCTTCCCACCCAGGGAATCAAGCCCGGGTCTCTCGTATTGTGGGCAGACGCTTTACCCTCTGAGCCACCAGGGAATCCCAAAGAAAGGCCGTGTCAAACAATGCTCAAACTACCGCACAATTGCACTCATCTCACACGCTAGTAAAGTAATGATCAAAATCCTCCAAGCCAGGCTTCAACAGTACATGAACCGTGAACTTCCAGATATTCAAGCCAGTTTTAGAAAAGGCAGAGGAACCAGAGATCAAATTGCCAACATCCGTCGGATCATCAAAAAAGCAAGAAAGTTCCAGAAAAACATTTACTTCTGCTTTATTGACTATGCCAAAGCCTTTGACTGTGTGTATCAAAACAAACTGTGGAAAATTCTTAAAGAGATAGGAATACCAGACCATCTGACCTGCCTCTTGAGAAATCTGTGCAGATCAGGAAGCAACAGTTAAAACTGGACATGGAACAACAGACTGGTTCCAAATAGGGAAAGGAGTACCTCAATGCTGTATACTGTCACCCTGCTTATTTAACTGCTATGCAGAGTACATCATGAGAAACGCTGGAATCAAGATTGCTGGGAGAAATATCAATAACCTCAGATATGCAGATGACATGGCACTAATGGCAGAAAGTGAAGCAGAAGTAAAAAGCCTCTTGATGAAAGTGAAAGAGGAGAGTGAAAAAGTTGACTTAAAGCTCAACATTCAGAAAACTAAGATGATGGCATCCAGTCCCATCACTTGATGGCAAATGCATGGGGAGTCAGTGGAAACAGTAACAAACTATTTTTTGGGCTCCAAAATCACTGAAGATGGTGACTGCAGCCATGAAATTAAATGATGCTTGCTCCTTGGAAGAAAAGTTATTACCAACCTAGACAGCATATTAAATAGCAGAGACATTACTTTGCCAACAAAGGTCTGCCTAGTCAAAGCTATGTTTTTTCCAGTAGCCTTATATAGACATGAATGTTGGACTATGAAGAAAGCTGAGTGCCGAAGAATTGATGCTTTTAAATTGTGCTGTTGGAGGAGACTCTTGAGAGTCCCTTGGAGAGCAAGAAGATCCAACCAGTTCATCTTAAAGGAAATCAGTCCTTAATATTCATTGAAAAGACTCATGCTGAAGCTGAAACTCCAATACTTTGGCCACATGATGCGAAGAACTGATGTATTTGGAAAGACCCTGATGCTGGGAAAGATTGAAGGCAGGAGGAGAAAGGGACAACAGAGGATGAGATGGTTGGAAGGCATCACTGATTCAATGGACATAAGTTTGAGTAAGTTCCAGGTGTTGGTGATGGACAGGGAGGTCTGGCGTGCTGCAGTCCATGGGGTTGCAAAGTCAGACATAACTGGACGACTGAACTGATATAGATATAAGCATAGATATGGATGTATAGGTGCTTCCCTAGTGGCTCAGTAGTAAAGATTCCACAGGAGATGTGGGTCCAATTCCTGGGTCAGGAAGATTTCCTGGAGGAGGGAATGGCAACCCAGTCCAGTATTCTTGCCTGGAGAATCCTATGGACAAAGGAACCTGGTGGGCTACAGTCCACAGAGTTGCAAAGAGTTGGACATGACTGAAGCAGCTTAGCACAAACTCACAGATAGATGTATAGATGTAGAAGTGGATATAGATGTAGAGGCCGATTAGGTATTTTTAGTCATTTTTAGTCAATTCTTCTATTCATTCTAAGCCAATTCAAATGCATGTCCTTGGTGAATAACTTTCTTCAACGCAGAGAGCGGTGTTCTCCCATGTCATTCTACAGAATACTGAGAATATCTCTGCTATAGGCACTTTGGACTTTGCATTTTCATGTTATTGTATAAACTCCTTAAGTGTCAAGACAGTGTAACATAATCAGTAGTAGAAACATTTGTAAAGGTATGCGTCAATTAAAAAAAAGACAATTTACAATAATTATCAAATTAACCTATCAAATGACGAAAAATAAATTTAGTTTTTATTTTTTAATATAAATTTATTTATTTTAATTGGAGGTTAATTACTTTGCGATATTGTATTGGTTTTGCCACACATCAGCGTGAATCTGCCACAGGTATACACGTGCTCCCCATCCTGAACCCCCCTCTCTCCTCCTTCCCCATACCATTCCTCTGGGAAGTCCCAGTGCACCAGCCCCAAGCATCCAGTATCACACATGGAACCTGGACTGGCAATTCATTTCATATATGATATTATACGTGTTTTAATGCCATTCTCCCAAATCATCCCACCCTCTCCTCCCACAGAGTCCAAAAGACTGTTCTATACATCTGCGTCTCTTTTGCTGTCTCACATACTGGGTTATCGTTACCATCTTTCTAAATTCCATATATATGTGTTAGTATACTGTATTGGTGTTTTTCTTTCTGGCTTACTTCACAAAACAGCTATCCAAGTATCAGTGGCAAAAAGAAATTCAAATTAGGGATCTTACAAATAAAAATCCATTTCAGAACTCTTTTCATAAATACAAGACTATTAAGTAATACAAAAAAATAAATAAATGCTGATATAGGAAACAAGAAATAAGTATTTACCTACATGAAAAACATTTGGAACACTCCTCTTGTCTATTTTTAATTTTAACTGGTAAGTATATTAGATATTAAAAAGGATTATAGTTGAGAATGTGATTTTTGCTAACACCCACATTGCTCTGAGAATTCAACATTAAATTGTCAAATGACTTAAAACTGTTTAATGGCTATTCTATTAAAAGTTTTCAAAATTCTCCTGGTCAAACATGCAGTTATCACCAATAATATAGACCATTACACATTAAGTGTGCTGATTTCCACTGTAAAACAAATATACTGTTACCCTTCAGGGCCTGTCACTGTTGGTGGCATCGTCCTAAAGGCTCACTATGAGTGCAGAACACCCACTGCTGTCATTTTCCAGCAAATATTGTGATTTTTTTTCTTGTCTCATATTGTTTTCCACTGAGTTTTGATATAATTTCTTCTGCTGCTGATTTCTTATCACTATCTCCTCTCTCATTAGCAGAAGCCTGAGCTGACATGATGCCACCTTGTTCAGCCTTCTGGTTTTCCATGGGACTATCCATCAGAGATTCCTTTCTCTTCACTATAATACTGCCAAACTTGGCCAGCTAGTAATTAAGTATTGGTTAATGCTGGATGAAAAAATTGCATTATATTGTACTTGGATACCTGAAGTGATGTATTTTCATCTCATTAGGAATGTCTCTTCACCAACTGCAACTGAAAGCAAGTTCACAGTGTATTATTCTCTCCCTTTGTATAAAGTTTGTGTACCTTTGCAAATGATGTGGCACAGGAAATAATGAGAGGTGTATAAAAGCCGTGTCATGGAGCTATACTATATTGATTAATTTTGTTGCTGTATTAAATGGGTCTGGTATCCTTACAAGAAAGATGCTATTTAAGCACAAAATAATGGTGTCGTGTCTGTACTTGCATAGTTTATAAATTATATCTCAAAATTTCACAGACACAAAGCAAGTTTTTACCATTGTCAGCAGCAAACTCACAGAGACTTTCCAGAGAGAGCCTTCTCCATTAAGGAAACAATTGCCAGTGGAGTCCTAATCCCTTCATTGTTATCAGTTACCTTGAGTGAAGTCTGGTGGTGAGTCAGAAAGAACACAGCCCAATTTCTGGATGCTAGGCTGAAATTGACATGGTGACAGGAAACTACTTTTTCTTTTTTAATTTACAAAGAGCACAAACCAGATATAAATAGAATTGATGACAAATAAATACATTTGGATCACCAAAATGTAATCTCTTCTAAACAAACAGCACATGTTGTGAAAACTCTGTATTTTCCTCCACAACTGTGGACTGTCTTATGCCAATTACCATTTTGAATTAAGTATTATCCAGGCAAAACACTAGAATGAGAGAATCTATAGTTATTCACTTTTTGAAGCGTTGACATGGAAGTATCACTAAAACCTCACTTCATTGTATGTATAGTGTTTAGAAAAGTAAGTTCCTAATACATGTCATTTGAATGAATCATGTCTCTGAGAATAAACAAAAATGCTGTAAACTGCCAACCAGTATGTTTAATATGGCATTAATCTTGCTATGCACTTGTACTAAAATTATTTTCCATTTATTGCATTTGCTGGACATCAGGTCTGTTCTTTGGATCTGGTACTTGTTAGTGGTGATTTGATTAATCAAAATAGGGTTTGGGTTAGTGAACTGGTTAAAAACACATGGTGGAGGCCGGCCATTTGAGCTTGAGTTTCAGCTAGACTGCTGCTGCTGCTGCTAAGTCGCTTTAGTCGTGTCCGACTCTGTGCAACCCCATAGACGGCAGTCCATTAGGCTTCCCGTCCCTGGGATTCTCCAGGCAAGAACACTGGAGTGGTTTCCTTCTCCAATGCATGAAAGTGAAAAGTGAAAGTGAAGTCGCTCAGTCGTGTCAGACTCTGTGCGACCCCGTGGCCTACAGCCTACCAGGCTCCTCCGCCCATGAAAATTTCCAGGCAAGAGTACTGGAGTGGGTTGCCATTGCCTTCTCAGCTAGACTACTAGAATAAAATGGACAGTTCATCTAAAGCATACCTGTTTCAATGCCTTGTGTATAGTTGGTGGTGGTGGAGTCGCATCTGACTCTTGTGACCCCATGGACTGTTGCCCACCAGGGTTCTCTGTCCATGGGATTCTCCAGGCAAGAATACTGGAGTAGATTGTCATTTCCTTCTCCAGGGAATCTTCCCAACCCAGGAATCGAACCTGGGTCTCCTGCATTGTAGGCAGATGCTTTACCAACTGAGAGTTACAAAGGAAGCCCCAAATGTATAGTTTGCTCTCAACAAATGTTAATAGCTCTGAAGCGCGAGATCAGCTATTAAAATATTGACACTTTGCAACTTGTTGATGTTTTTATTAGATGTTGTATGTTAAAGTATATATATATAACTCTTCTTATAGTCTCAATTACTAGTTTGGGGGTTACTGTGAGTTCCCTAAAAATTCCGAAAATCCCTAGGATAGAGACTGGCATTCCTAATTAGAACACGATTGCCATCTAGTGGTAACAATTGCTATCTACAGGCTTATGGTGAACAGAAATGTAGGCGGTGAAAATGTACAGCTTCTGTTTGAAAATGCAGGCTGTTGGAGAGAATCTTGAAAAACTAATGAGGCTTCCTATATAGACACTACCCAAGAAATAAAAATGTTTAAAGACAAGTTTCATCAGAGTGTGGGGGAAATTTAGTTCCTGGCCCACAAGAAGCATACAGTCTAGTTCTATACAGAAAGACCTCTGGTGGTGGTAGTTGAGTCGCTAAGTTGTGTCCGATTCCTTCGACAGCATGGACTATAGACTGCCAGGCTCCTCTGTCCATGGCATTCTCCAGGCAAGAATACTGGAGTGGGCTGTCATTTTCTTCTCAAAAAAAAAAAAAAGACCTATATATAATGCTTAAACCGGATTATACAAATTTGAAAAAAGAAAGCTGTGAGTCCAGGTATAGAAGAGACAGACAAAGGAGAGTTGAAGAAAGATGGGTATTTAAGGAAGATTATTCTCATTTGGTGCAAAATGTCAAAAAATATCAAGTTAATGCACCCGAGAGATAGGAAAGTGATGGAAAATAGGAAAGAGATGGGAAATAATCAAGGTGCAATACGCATAAGAAAATCCTTTAAAGTCATTCGGAATATAAGAAGTCATTAGAAATTTTTATCTCAGATTGGGAAAATTGGTGTGTAAACAGAGACAAGAGCTTATAAACAAATTGACCCTACTTCTTTCTTCATATAAGAAGATCTTGGTAATGTAATGCTATATGGAATGGAAGTTAGACATCTATAAACTTATTAAAATAGATAGTCATTCTTGTACTGAAGACTTATCTAAGAAAAAATGGAAGTCCTTATCTAAAGAAAGCTACTGTATGTAAACTAATATGTAAACTTTATTTTAAAATTTTTAAGATTTAAAGTTTTACTTCTGTTTTCTAAATTATTTGTTTAACTTCCAATGTTTTCTGTTCTCTTCTAAGGAAGAACTTTTTTGCTAGACAAAGATGTTACAGAGGGTGAGCACAAGAACCTCTTAGAAGTCAGTTATGTCCACAGCTTCTGTGAGCATAGGCTTGCACTATGAGCACCAAAACAGCCAAATAGAGCTCGCTCTCTCTCTGTCACACCACTTAGTGGATGCAGTTGCAGACATTATCAAGACATCTACAAAGTAGTCTATGTTCTTTAGTGTTGGTAACTGAAAAGGCTGTTAAATTAATTAAGTCAGTATATTTTCCAAGTCTGATTAGGATATGTTTATTTCTGCTTTCACAAAACAGCTGTGATGTAAGTAGTAAAACTGATGTTCTAAGAAACCTAAAATAAAATCACAATCATCATAAGTTGTCCAGTTCAAGTGAAAGCTTACTTTTGGATCTTCATGTTTTATTTACACATATAGGGAACACTAGTGTATATGGGCAATGCAAGATTTTAACATCTTTAATTTTGTTTGTAAGTATTTTCATACTTGTTATTCTTTTTAACATAAAGTATAGAGGACTGAAACATCAAAACAGAATATGATATGCAAATGCTGAAAGTGGCTTTATTAAGCAAAGAAGGCAATCCAAGAAAAAGGACTAAACTTGATTTGAATATTGCTCTGGGTTTCCCTGTGTTTTATGGTACAGTTTGTTGGGGTATAATTGTGGTTATGGTCTACTAACAAGAATCTGGAAGCTTATTTGAGTCATATGAAAGGAGAGAAAAAAAAAGAGGGCACAATTTAAAGAAAAAATCTGTAACAAAAATAAGACAAAAGCTCAGAGGCAACTCAACTGCTCCAGATGTTCTGCATCTGCTCACTTGCCCACTGGGGACCAGGAGATAAAGAGATTAACACATTTACACAAAGATAACCATCTCAACAAGCTCAGATAAGCAACATGACAGCTAGGTCCAGGTACCCTAACCAGAGTATGGAGAAAATGACTCACTAAACCACTTAACTCACTTAAAAATGATATTTTAATTGATTTAATGTTCAAATGCTACTACGGTAGACTATGAACTGGTTATTTTTTAAAAAAAAGTCACTTTCATTTTGAACTAGGATTTTATAAGAGGTAATGAATAATACTAATGTTTTTTAATTACAATTGTAAGTGAGGACAGTATTTTAAAATCCCATTTTCACTTGAGAATAATAGAAAATCTTAGTTTTGATGCATGTGAGAAAATTGGGAAAACAGAGGAGTTAGTTTCCTCTTGGCAGACCTACTACAAGGAATATATATATATATATGTATATATATATTTTTAGTTTCTTACTTTATGCAGTGTTTTTTCTGATTTCAAACGTTGAACTGCATATTCCTGAACCCTGTGGATGTAATAGGATACCAAGGTGAATATGATCTAAATAAATACTTACTTTTCATACTTTACAAATATGCAGCACAAAGATATAGTCCATCACATCAAAATTCTCAAAATTTCAGGAAGATGTTGAAGTAAAAAAACTCATATTGCCACATATAACACACGAGAGGATGTTAATATATAATATATAGTATTAATATAGAATACCATAAAATGGAACAATATAAAGTCATCTATCCTGAAATCTTGCTGAAATATGTCCATATAGCCCAGTGACCCTTAAATTAAGACTTGAAGCTAACAGTTTAAATTTGAAATAATAGAAATTAACCAGGTTCATCCTTTCCTGTCTTCCTCTCTAAATTATCAGATACCCTTCAAAGTCCCATTATGTCATCTTCTTGTTACAAATATTTCTGGCCCATTCTTACAATATCACTTCCTTTATAAAAGTAAAAAATATAAGTCTTTATATATAAGCCTTTATTAAAAAAGGAAAAATGATTTAATCCATCCACATTATTTGAAACATAAATTCCTTATTCTTGTTAATTGTAGGGGGTGCCATGAATCATGTGACTGGTAGTGTTTCCTTGTTTACATTGGGTACTATTTTCATGGTACACTGAGAGGGCCATTTCTAACAAAATGTAAACGGATTTTTCTCTTGAAACCTCATTCCTGGCTTCATATCTCTCCTACTATTACCACTTTACCCTATGTCTTGATGTGACTGACCTACATTTTTCATTAATTTTTTAGTTGAAAAAATTCCTGTAAGCCATTTAAAATCCTTTCTGAAACACTAGTTGAAAGAAAATACATGTAATACATGAGATAATGACTCAAATGCCAATTTATAAAATCACATGTAATATAAAGGTGTTCTAGAAAGTGAAGCAAACTATAAACAAGCTCAACCTCTGTACCCCCCATTAAGGCTGGATGTGCCCAATTATAATAAACACTTAAAGACAAAACCCCACTGCACAATAAAATAAAATGCTTTAAGCTTTTAGACTTTGGATCTATTTTGTAATATATTTAAAGAGGTTATAAAAGTCCTGGTGATTCTCTCCCTGAACCAACAGCCTGACTCCAGAGTGGAGCCAGCGAAGCAGAGAAAAAGCCCAGAGAAGTCGAATCTCGGCAACAATCTCTCAGTTAACACATAAAGAAAATAACCTAATTACTGGAAAGTGGGGAAAAGAAAATAAAAAAGGGAAGGGTAGAGAAGCATTAAATGTGAACACACACATTTGTCTTCGCTATAGAACAAGAAATCAGCCCAGATCCTGAGGGTAGCCATAAAAAGCAGAGACTGGCTGTTTGTATAACATGTGTGGATGAATGAGAAGCAGCCAAGAAACAGGAAAAAGACTAATTTTAATTACCAGAAAAGCTGCAAAATAGAGAACACAGAGCTAGTGGCAGGAAGGCTTCCAGCTACAGACTGCACGACACACTGAACTCGCCTCGCCAATTAGAGCCGTCAGACCCCATCAGGGGATTAAGTGAGCAGGAGAAACAGCCTCCGTGAGGGTGAGGCTGGACTCACCACACGAGAGGCGGCCGCCGGCCGGCAGCAGGGGCGGCCTGAGGCTCGCTCCCAGTTCCAGAGACCGACAGGCAGGAACAGCCAACAGTGGGTGGGACTGCCGTCTCATTACAGACAGGCGCTAACCCCGCCATCTATGGAAATAGGTTGCTAAAGACATGTAGCGTAATGTAACCAACAATTACATCCAACGAAGGGAGAGAATTCGAGAAGGACTCAGGAAAAGTGAAAGAATTCGAGAAGGACTCAGGAAAAGTAGGAGGGGGGAACTGGCTGAACAATGGCACTAAAGCTGCCACACTGTGGATTTACTACCTGTGTTATGTTTCCGATTACATCCATCGGGAAAGGAAAAATTCAGAAAGGAAAGGGGGCTGCTGTGTGACTAAACCCACTCGGTCTTCAGTTTATTTCGAAGTGAGCCGGGGCGGGCGGGGAATCAGGGAGACCCAAACACAAGCGCGTCTAAGAGCCCTGAGATAAAACTCACAAGTGTAGAAACAAAGAGAAGCGCTTCCCAGGCAGGACCTGAGGGGATTCCCCGAAGTGGGAAAGTCCACTGAGGAGCCCGCCTCAGGGAAGGCAGCAGCCGGTGCCGCCTCGCGAGGGAAAGGCGCCTGGGCTCTGAGAACTCGGGGAGAAGGGAGACGGCCGGCGGCCGGCGCGAGGCGCAGGAACTCAGCTTAGGGGCCCCAAGCGCTCCGCCGCGGCCGCGCTGGAATCTCCGACTGAAATTCGCGCAGGTTGCGGGGCGGGGTCCGGAGTTGGGCCGCGGGAGAAATAGCGGCTAGCGAGTGAGACGCTGAGACCCAGAGAAATCCCTTCCAGGGGCGAGGGGACCTGCTCGCCAGGGGACCCGCCGACTGAAGCCGGCGGCGGGAGACACGGGCGGCGGCAGCGCAGGGGGCGGGGCGGGCGCGGGCCGCGCGGGGCCGCACAGCCAGTCAGAGGCGCGGCGCGCGAGCCGCGCGGACGCATTGGCCGCGACGCCCGGGCCTCGGACGCGCCTGCCGGGGGAGGCGCCGCTCCGGCCCCCCGATTTAACCAACTACCGAGCGGGGGAGTGTGTCGGCCAGGAGGCGGCCGCCGAAGTGCCGTGGGAGCGCCGCGCGGGAAGGATGCGTTACCTGCGTCCCCTCCTCAGGGAGCGGCCGGGCGAGCTGGAGGATTCTCTGTGAAGGACTCGAAACTCCGCAGTTGGTCTCCTGCCACAGGCTGGGGTGCACCTGAGCCTGGGCTCTTGTCTGAGCTGTGCCGACGGGCAGGAGGATGGCAGACGGGAATTGAGAGGCGCGGAGGAAGGACGGAGGAGCCTGGCGTCTCCTTGGTAAGTGGCTGACATTCCTTCGCTGGTGACTGCTTGTCTGCGATTGTGCACTTGGCTTCCCAGGCGCTGACAGTTTGTGACACGCTCGCTTCTGCAAAGCCATCCTTTCTTGCCGTGTTGCCAGAATTTAAAAACTGTCACATAAAGCTGCTCTTCCCCCCGCCCCCACTCCCCAACCTTCTTCTTCTTTGAAATCAAACGTGCTCTTTTTCTCTGCTGGGGTTTCAGGTCAGAAAAGTTGAAGCAACGCTAAACAGAATATATTTGTGTACCTCGTAATGTCATTCAGAATGCGAGTAAACAGTTCCTACAACTGAACTGGAAGGTGACAGATGTCAGGAGAGGGTAGGAAATTGTCTGCAAGAGAAACTAAATGTTCAGAAAATAGGCTGTCGTTCTCAGGTACTGAATGTGTGTCTTCTGACTGAGCAGTGTGTTTGTGAGAATAGAGCCTAGATCACTGGACATCTGGCAGTGCGATAACTTGTTAAAATTCAGTAGAGATGCTCTATAAGTGGAGTTCTACAAAGTTTGAGAGACTGAACAAACAAGTATCTTGCATTATGCTAAGGTGTTTTCCAGTGTTGTGTAGGAAGGTGATAGATTTCTTAAAATAAATATAAAAATATGCTCAGACATATTCTCAAAACTCCTTACTGAGTTTTTATTGAAAAAATTGGAGAGAACATTAATTTGCATATATATGAACATAAAATACAGTAAGTTAAGAATAATACTGACAGCCTCAAAAATTTTCCATTTTTAAATTAACCTTATTTTGAAACTACAAGAATTCACTACATGTTTGAGACTTATTTTATTTTTAAATTTCATAACCTCTGTCATGAAAACTATAATCAATGTGATAATTAAAGCACAGGTTTGGAAGAAAAAGAAAACCTTTTAACTGTGAATTGCCTCAACCTGTGTTCAGTTCGACTGCTTTTTCTGTTAATTTAAAAGATAAAGTCATTTCAGTATGGCATACTTCTATTTTGATTCTCTATTTTAACTGGAAATAAGATGAAAGAAATAGATGTTCATTAGAATACTAGCATTGAAAACTGCACAAAAATAGTGGGTCAGATTTTAAAATCAATAGAGGTATTTTTATGTACTGATGAACTATAACAAGACTGCAGAAATAACTTAGGACTATCACTGCAAACTTAAAGAGTTCATCATGATTAATATTGTGACCCTACACATAAAAGAATTAGTAATGATTAGGTCATTATTTTTTTCAAAGTACCTGTAATGAATTTTAAGCCACTCACAAATGTTTCTTTGCATATTTTCATACTTCATATTCAGATTATTATAAGTTTTCTGTGGAGTAGTATACTGAATCTCATACTTGACAGGTATATGTTCCTTTGATTCAAGTGGAAAAAACAATATAACTATGTAACAATACATCACATGAAACAAATGAAAAAAAAGTAAAAGATGTTACTAAGACCATCTAAGTTAGTGAAAAAAACAAAGCCCAAAATTCAGTTACAAAAAGGAAATGAGATATAAAAAATAAAATAGAATTTGAAAAGTAACTGGAGTGTGGTGAGATGGTATTAAAGTGTATTTGAAAATAGAAAATCAATAAAATGTTTGTTACAGTATAAGTGCCAATGTTTTGTGCAAAGATTGGTGGCATTTTAAAATTGTTCTTATTTAAAATATCTGAAAACTAAAAAATGAGGAAGAAAAGCAATTCATTTTTAAGTTCTCTTTGATTCCATACACAGCTGCATAGATAGTTTGAGTTCTCGAAGTTTAGAAAAAAGAACATTATCTCAATAGATTAACTGAATGCCAGATTTTGCTTGTATGTTGTGAGGCACAAGCATAGGATAGGAGGATGCATTTGAAAAATAGATCTGAGAAGCTACAGTTGTGTGATTCTTAAATGAATTCCTAAAATACCTTAGTGTTTTCCAAAGTGAATAATACTTCAAATAGTAGGTGGTCTGAAATCTTTAGTTAGTTAGGAAGATAAGCTAAAATCACACCTTGAATGTAGACACAGGCTATGTTTATTTGAAAAATAATTAAAGCTAGTTTCTTGTGAATATTTAGTCTTATGTGTCCAGTTAAGTGACACTATTAAAAATGGACCAAGTCTGGTTAATGTATAATTCTTTATATATCTTTTTTATTTAAAGGTTTAGGAAATCTTCACCACCTCCAGGGAAGAGGTTGGAGTGTGGTTTAATATCAAAACTGACTTAGTGATCAGGACCAGAGGGTGTCAGTAAAGGGTGGAGGGTTCTCTAGATGGAGAAAGTAAGAGCTTGTGGTGCTAGTCAAGTCATTTTGGGAGTTTGTCTTTTAGCTTCAACAGAAAGGTATACTTTTATGGAATTAAAAAAAAAATGAACCTTCTGAAAGCAGCCACAAACCAAAAGGTACGAGAGCAGGTGCGCCTGGAACTGAGCTTCTTGAATTCAGACCTGCAGATGCTCAAGGAAGAGCTGGAGGGGCTCAACATCTCAGTAGGAGTCTATCAGAACACAGAGGAAGCATTTACGATTCCCCTGATTCCACTTGGCCTGAAGGAAACCAAGGACGTTGATTTTTCAGTCGCTCTCAAGGATTTTATTCTGGAACATTACAGTGAAGATAGCTACCTCTACGAAAATGAAATAGCAGATCTCATGGATCTCAGACAAGCCTGTCGGACGCCCAGCCGAAATGAGGCGGGAGTAGAGCTGCTGATGAGTTACTTCTTGCAGCTGGGGTTTGTCGAGAGCCGATTCTTCCCACCCACCCGACAGATGGGGATCCTGTTTACCTGGTATGACTCTCTCACCGGGGTTCCGGTCAGCCAACAGAACTTGCTGCTGGAGAAGGCCAGCATCCTGTTTAACATCGGAGCCCTCTATACACAGATCGGCACCCGGTGCAATCGACAGACAGAAGCTGGGCTGGAGAGCACGGTGGATTCCTTTCAGAGAGCTGCAGGGGTTTTAAACTACCTGAAGGAGACGTTTACTCACACTCCAAGCTACGACATGAGCCCCGCCATGCTCAGTGTGCTGGTCAAAATGATGCTGGCACAAGCCCAAGAAAGCACGTTTGAGAAGGTCTGCCTCCCCGGGCTCCAGAACGAGTTCTTCCTCCTGGTGAAGGTGGCTCAGGAAGCGGCCAAGGTGGGAGAGGTCTATCGGCAGCTGCACGCAGCCATGAACCAGGAGCCGGTGAAGGAGAACATCCCGTACTCCTGGGCCAGCCTGGCCTGCGTGAAGGCCCACCACTATGAAGCCCTGGCCCACTACTTCACAGCCACCCTGCTCATCGACCACCAGCTGAAGCCTGGTGAAGATGAGGACCACCAGGAGAAGTGCCTGTCCCAGCTCTACAGCCACATGCCAGAGGGACTGACACCCTTGGGCACCCTGAAGAATGTTCATCAGCGCCAACTACTGGGGAAATCCCATCTGTGCCAAGCTGTTACCCACCACGAGGAGTCCATGAGGGAGGCCAGCCTGTGCAAGAAGCTCCGCAACATCGAGGTGCTGCAGGAGGTGCTGTCCGCGGCGCGCCAGCGGTCCCAGCTTAAGTACTCTCAGCTCCGGGAGGACGATGACCTCCTGAACTTGACCGATGCTCCCGACATCGTCTCTAAAACTGAGCGAGAAGTTGAAATTATACTCCCACAGTTCTCTAAAGTGACAGTAACAGACTTCTTCCAAAAGCTGGGTCCTTTATCTGTGTTTTCGGCTAACAAGAGATGGACGGCTCCTCGAAGTATTCACTTCACTGCAGAAGAAGGGGACTTGGGGTTCACCCTGAGAGGAAACTCCCCAGTTCAAGTCCACTTCCTGGATCCATACTGCTCTGCTGCGGAGGCAGGAACCAAGGAAGGGGATTATATTGTTGCCATTCAAGACGTGGATTGTAAGTGGCTGACGCTGAGTGAGGTTATGAAAATGCTGAAGAGCTTTGGCCAGAATGACATTGAGATGAAGGTCGTGAGCCTCCTGGATGCCACATCGTCCATGCATAGTAAATGTGCCACCTACTCTGTGGGCATGCAGAAGACTTACTCCATGATCTGCTTAGGCGTCAATGTTGATGACAAAACTGATAAAACCAAGAAAGTCTCGAAAAAGCTCTCGTTTCTGAGCTGGGGCACCAACAAGAACAGACAGAAGTCGGCAAGCACCCTGTGCCTCCCGTCGGTTGGTGTCGCAATGCCTCCGGTCAAGAAAAAGCTCTCCTCTCCCTTCAGCCTTCTCAACACCGACAGCTCTTTGTACTGACGTGAAGAAGTGAGAGCGCTTCCCATACTGACTGGACCTTCGTGTTTGTGCCACAGAGGAAGATTTCTCAATATGCTCAAATCCCATCTTCTTAGAGCATAAACATACAATTGATATGTCCTTGAGTGTAAGTAACAAGAAGCCTCTAGAAGCTTGTGGAAGACAAACTTAATTAGGGGAGTCTAACCATACTGCTGCAAGTTATTTATTATATAAAGTATTGTAAATAGAATAATGTGGAAATATGGCTGTTTTTAACGACTATAATTAGGACTCTTAGTTACTTAATGTCAGAGTTCAATTAAGATTTCCTATATGGGTCCTATTAGTAAGTTTTTAGGCTCGGGTGATACATAGATTAATTCCTTAACTTGGAATTCAGATGACCCCAAACTCAGGCAGGGGGAGGGGCTATAATGCTAGATTAAGTGTTACTGAAAACTGTCCCAAAGACCTGCTACCTAAGGGGGAATCATTAACCTAGAACAAGATTTTACTATTACTTCTAGATAATATCAGATAAAATCTAGTGCCAAATTTGTCATGACTTTAGATTAAAAAAAAAAAAACATTTAGGAGCAGTTTTTCTTCCATTTTATGTCACTTAAAAGTCGCTAACACAGTGGCAGTGTTAGATGAAGATGCCGTCTACAAGGTAGATAATATACTGTTTGATACTCAAAACATTTCTCATTTTGTTTAAAGTAGAAAGTACATAATTGTATATTTTAAGAGTCTTTAGGAAGGGTTAAAAACATTGTACAAAGTCAAGATGTAAATGACTCAAGTTTAGAGCTCTATTTGACTTTGTAATGACACTGGTTTATCTTGCTATACATTGGATGACATAGTGATTCTAAGATTCACTGTTGACATAGTATAAGTTATATATCTTCTACAGATATAGCACTGCCGTGTCATTTTGAGAATAAATGAACTTAAAATATTTTCTAGTGTGTAATGTCAAAAGGGAAGCAACCATATTTGGGAAAGTGTATCCACTGTTCTTACTGATATTTTTGTATAAATATTTAAATAAACACATTCATTTGCCTCAAAAAAAAAAAAAAAAAAGAAAACTTGTCTGGATGACTGTTCTAGGTTAAAGTTGTTTTAACTATATTTAAGTTCCTTTGGTTAAGACGAAGTTTTATAGAGGAACTTACTGTTCTGTAACCATTAAAAACTAATTTAGGAATTTGTTGAGACCAAGATACTTATAGTGAGGTGCCGATTCCATCCTTCCACACCTATTTTGCTTACCTGTAGTCCTTGAATTGCCTCTCTTTTTAAATATGGTTAAAACAGTTTTTTAACTAAGAGGTTGGAAATTTGTCTTAATTTAAATAGACGTATATTTATATTATTTGATATCTCAAAATTCCAACTTCAAGACCTCAGATTTATTCATCTATTTCTTATTTCTAAAGATACAAACATAAAGTGGGAGAGGTTTATTTATGACAAGATATTTTAAATTAGTGTTACAAGGTTTTGCTTATATGCTACATGAACTTCTTAGCACTTTATAGCAGGAAAGAGGCTAGTCGGAAGCTCAAAGCGGTAGGATCTTTGCGAGGTCCATTTTCTGAGCATTTGTGATCAATAACTCTACTCAGAGACTGGTGCATTTTAAAAAGAAATGAAGTATACAAAAACTCTGTAACACTTAAGATTTAGGGTTAATAACTATTATGAACAATGTCTCATATCTCTACTCAGACCCTTTCAAGTAATTGCTCCTGTTTTATATTTCTTAATATTCAAAGTAATGTTAGAAAGATTCTGAAAAATGGAATGTTATCAGTTAATATTTCTCTTTGATATTTTTACAGTTTTTTAAGTTAATTATTTTCATGAAAATGAATAAAACAAATTTGGTAGTATTGCACTGCTGTAGATATGAGGAATTTTAAAATGACTTTATTATATATTTTCTTTTAAAAAAGATATTAAATTCTTTTATTTATTAATCAGTTGGTGATTAAATTAAAATTATATCCTATGAATTTGATGTAGGACTATATATTTAACTTCACTTGATTTTTACATATTATAAATCTGTGTATATGGTAAATGTTGACCCCTTACGTGAAAGTCTTTAATTTCATATTCCAGGGTATTGCATATTGTATTTTTGACTTACAGACTTCTTAACTTTAAATGTTTCAGTGGAATCATCAGCTCATAAGACTTACTGAAACTGAAAATGTTAGTTGCTCAGTTGTGTTTGACACTTCGCGACCCCATGAGCTGTTGTCTGCCATGTCCCTCTGTGCATGGGATTTCCCAGGCGAGAGTATTGGAGCCAGTCAAAAAATGGAAGCTCTTCTTTTCTTTAGTACAGGGAAATGGAACTCTAGAAATAGGCCATAAGGTAATTCTGAAAAATTATCAAAATTCTGTTCTTTTGGGGTAATAGGGGAAAAAAAAATCAATGAATCCACCATTTCTTAACCTAATATAAAAGAGTATGGTGTGAGCAACTTTAGAAAGTATAGTCATATTATTTTACCATGTGTTTCTTGACCTGGAGTTTCTTGTGATCACTGTCATTTCTAAATAGTTCCAAAAATGTTTTATTGGATAGATTTGAAAACATAAGTACAAAACTGATTTTTATTCTGGTCTTCTCAGTGGTCACTGATTAACTTGCTTCCCTGTGGATACCACTTTTTATTTTTAACAAGTGGACTTTTCTTAAAAGATCTTAGTAGGACTTGTACATTTTGTCTTTATTCCACTCATAGTTCCAAATATTTCTTATACTCACTTGTATAGACCAAAAAAAGTTAAAATCTTGAAAGAAAACAACATATTAACATATTGTACTAATGTATGTGTATAAGCTTTCCCACAGGCATACCTTTACAGTTTGTGTCTTTATTAAAATATGAACCTGCCTGTGGTTAAAATGACTAATTTGAATGTTATCCAAAATTTAAGAAACTATGCATCAGGCAAGGAAGAACTAGAAAGTAGTTCATTCATCTGATTAATCAAAAACTCTTGTTTGTGAATGTTGACTGGAAAAGTGAAATTATATGAATAAACACTTTATAATGGGGAATAAGAATTTGCTTGCTCCTTATCATCCTTATAGCTGTTAAATGCTCAAGAAGGAGATCATCTCATTTTCTGTTACGATCTAGTAAAGTAACTATAGCATATGGAGTTCAGGAGGAGAAATTTTGCTGATCACTTAGGTGATAAAAGGTAGATTGAAAGTCTCTTTCTCTTGATAGTCATAATATTGGCAGAAATATTCATCATGAGGCTAAAAAATTTAAGGGGTTCTTATTGAGAGAGGTTTCATAATACGGTAATTATAGTTATAATGTCTAGAGTCAAAAACATATTTTTAATGTGTTTTCACAGATATTTCACTAGTTGCAGTAGTTTGTGTTTAGTCAGTAAGTAGCAGAGAAACGGTAGATTTATTTGGTGAAAAATTTGCTTTTGAGTGTATGAGGTTTCATCTTTATTTTCTCAGATATTTAATTTCATATTTATAAGTATTAAAGAACAAATTTTTCTGAAACTAAACCAAAGGTAACAAAGAGTTTAGTTTTAAACTTACTAGGTTTTCCCATTTCATTTCTCTTTATATAAGAACTTACTTTTAAATAATACAGTATTTGATAAGTTACTCTTATACTTTCAGAATAATAAGAAATTCCTGGTGATTAAGATGACTGTTACTTGGAAAATACAGATTGGAGTGGAAATATAAAAAAGAATTATAGTTTTCTAGAAATAAATTTTTATTTAATTGGCATTTATAATCATTAAATGTAAAATTGTTTCCTTGGCATCCAAATAATGTTAAGTGCCCCTCCCCAATATTTCTGAAACCTTAGAAAAAATGTCATATTTAATCTTAGTTAGATTTTGGCTTTGTCTTATTTTTTTATTTTGAAACTTATCTCTTTATATTCTTCTCTAAAAGATATAAACAAAGTTAATCTATTCTCTTATGTTTAAAAATTAATAAAACTCTTTGTTAGTGATGATTAATTTTGCCAGTTTTGAGTATATATAATGATAAATTTATGTTACCTCTTTTGTAATAGAATTGATACTTATACTTCGTAACTTGACACTCTTCCTGTTTTAGTGCCATTATTCAAATGGCAGTGTGTGGAGCTACTGATGGAGAGTTCTTAAGGCTAAAATAAGCTTCTCATTAAATACAAGCACACGTCTCATGAGTTACTGATGATGAATAATGAGAACATTTAGAAAAAGGTAAAAAAATAATACTACTTAGTGTTGATTCTTTGTCCACCTGATGTGAAGAGCCAACTCATTGGAAAAGATCCTGATACAGGGAAAGATTGAAGGCAAAAGGACAAGGAGGAGGCAGAGGATGAGATGATTTGATAGTATCACCAACTCATTAGACATGAATTTGAGCAAACTCTGGGAGATAGTGAAGGACAGGTAATCATGGTGTGCTGCAGTCCATGGGGTCACAAAGAGTTGGATATGACTTAGCAACTGAACAACAACAATGAAAGTGTTGGGAGGAGGCTTATAGAGCTAGTATTTTATTTAACATAAAGAGTAGTAGAGATTTATAAAGAGATGAAGTTATATGTTTAGCATTACATTTGATGGAAAAATGGGAGGTCTCTTTAATATATAAATCAGAACTTTTTATAGTTTATACCTTTGTTTTTTTGCTGTGAAAATAGTATTTGATTTCTACTTAAATCAAAACTAGGATATATGTAATATTCTTTTGCCATTGATTATCTGTAACACTAATGTTTTACAGTTTTTGAGACAAGAAAATTAAAAATCCAGTTATATTAACTCAGAGAAAAGAGCTACGCCCATAGTCTTTTAACCAAAAGCTGAATGTCTAGACAATTTAATTGCTAGCTGTGAACTTTTTCACAATGAACTTAGTGTGCACTCAACAGCTGAATCAAATGGAAGACAATTTTTGACAGTTTCAGTTAAGAAACCTGGGAACCCAAGGAGGAAAATAATTGTAGTTGTTTTTTTCTACAGTATATTTAGAAAGAATTTTCCATTTCTTTTGTTAATATTTTTTTCTCTGTATTGGCAATTGTTTTCTTCAGTAATTCATGTTTAGAGATACACTAAATGAAATAGAAAATCAATGAAAAATGTGAGGAGAGAATATTCCTGTGACTTGACAAGTTTGGATAAAATTTAAATTATGGGCTCCCTTAGGACAGTAACAATTTTAGCATTTAATAAAATGCAAAACAGAAAGGGAGAGAAAAGTTTTTTTAGAAATAGGCAGTATCTTTCAATTCAAATATCAACTTTTATGTAAATTCTAGTTTTACTGTTACAGTAATAAAGGAATTAACAGAGCAATTTTGAGCCTATAATAGTATTTAGTTATCATTGTTTCTGAACTAAAGTTCCTCTGTGCTTAATTTTATAAACATGATGTAAATTATTTTAGAATGAATATATGCTAAAATTTTTCTTCTGTAGAGCTGAACATGCTAAATTGTAAAACTAGCACAGTGCAACTCAGTGGAAAGGCAGTTATATATTGCTGGGTTCCTGCTATAATAATAGTTTTACAGATGTCTTCTCTCAAAATTTTCTTTATCTAATTAAGACAGTAATTTTTTTTGTGTGTCCATGTGGGGTGCCTTCATATTTTAAGACTCTCTTTTTCTTTAAATACTGAGTATTTGAAGGCAATAAAATACATGTACAAAGATGAGGTAAAAGATTGGTTGAAATGATTGATGGCTGATCTGAGATTTGTTCTACTCTATCCATACAACCAAACATTGCAAAAAACTCTAGTAGGAAATATAAAATATATTCTCAAACTTCAAAGTATAAATGATCCTTAATATTCTTTGAATTTTTACTTTCTTTAGATATTTACTCACCTACAACTTGACTGTGAAATTTTCAGAGAACAGCAACCTTAATATGAAATACTGAGATTTAAGTTAAATGATCCAGAATTGATTTTATGAAAATTTACTATTATAAGTATGTTTGAAAACCTATGACTATGTATGTTTGTTTTTTATTCCTTAATGTGGTCTTGGTGGTTTATACTTCAGTGATTAAAATTAAATAAAAGTAGTTCTTTTCACATTCAAATTAATTTTTACATTATTTCCCTCACTCAAATGGTCCCTAGTGGGCAGTTGTTGTCAAGTAAGAACGTAAAGGGAAATAAGTAGCTCATGGGCTGGTGGAAGAAATAAGCACATAGGGTGAATACAGTTCAGTGTGAAATGTGCATTTAAAAGTTATATACATAGGCTGGCGATTCAGTTCTTACATGATAGTATGCATGTTAGAATGCCATTCTCCCAAATCATCCCAGGATACAGCATGCTTGGGGCTGGTGAATGGGGATGACCCACAGAGATGTTATGCGGAGGGAGGTGGGAGGGGGGTTCATGTTTGGGAACACATGTAAGAATTAAAGATTTTAAAATTAAAAAAATAAAAAAAACTGAAAAAAAAAGTTACATACAGCTGAGATAAAATTTTCAGTATTTCTCCTTTTGGAGATGGCTGTTAGTTTACTCCTACTGCGACTTTCTGGCATACCCTGTTTCATGCTAGCGTTGGTTCTCTAATTGCTGCGTTTACTTCCTAGTGCCTAAGTTATTCTGAAGTACCTTTGGTTTCAAGATTCACCTAACCACTTTAAATGAATGTTATATTTTTCTACATCTCATTATAGTGCTAACTTTAGTATCTTACAACCGTCTAGTCTCTTAATGATATAGACGGATTTGTGGTGAATGTGGTTTAGATGCTGTGAACAAAGGCAGTTCTTATTATGTTGTTATAAAAAAGCTTGATTTCTTTCAGTTATTGAGTATGGACTATTTATGGTACTGGTGTTGGCAATAGTCATTTTGCAGAGGTGGATTAACTGTGAGGCTGTGAAGCTTTGCTTACACAGTCCCTACTAGATAGTAGTAGTAATAGTAGTAACAGAAGCAGGTGGTAAATGTTATTTTGATAATTATAGTACTATATCTAATAAAAAGAGGCAGTATGCATTAAGGGATTTGGTGTTTGAATTTTAGGATTCAGTCTTGGCTCTACAATTTATTAGCTGTGTAATTTTAGAAAAATAGCAACCTTTATTCATGTGCAACATCAGAATAGTAAAATGTCATGCAGTGTGATAATATAAAAGAAAAAGATAGACTTTTCAGTGACAAAAAAATGACATGTTAGAAACATCAAAAGCATAAACCTGGGAAGAAATTTTGATTTTACGCCAGTCCCTTCTAACATATAAGCTGTTAATTATCTGTGTACCAAAATATTCTGTCCTTGTGTGAGGCACAATGCTGTTTTACCTATGGACAGCGATACTGACATGTGTAGACCAAAATCCTTTAAAGGTTATTCTGTTTGTCTTCTTTTTCATTTGAATAATTTACTTCAGTAGACGGTTCTTAAAAAATTAGTGTTTATAGTACCACTACTTTTGGAGATCTGAAGGAAGTGAAAGTTTTGATCCCTGATAGTGGAGACATGGGAAAATAATCAGTCAGAACACAATAAGAAACTTAAGAAAATGTACGAGTAAACATAATTATTGAGCTATTGCTCACATACTTCTCAGTACCTTGGAGAAATAGAAATGGTCATTGTGGGGATGGATTTAACTGACTTCCCAGGTAAAACAAGAAACACTGACTTGAAGGAAGTTTCAGTTAGAGATTGACAAAGTCTTTTTCAGTTGGTGAGAAGAGAGGTAGAGATTATGTGGATATTTAGAAGGAAGTAGAAAGATTACTTAATGTATAGACAATTCTTTGTAATGCAAAATGTTAATATATGTCAAATGAGGAAATGTAAAGGATTCCAGGAGACAATTGCAGAATTGGAATTTTGTTCAAAAGCAAGATGTTAACAGTTCATTTTAAGGTTAGATGGTATTTAAGATGAAGTTCAGCCCCAGTTTTTCAGCTTGTTGTTAGTTGGTCAGGTCACTTCCTCAGTTTATTAATATTTACCCTCTAAAGCAAAAAAGGTAAAATCAATTAAAGTAAAGGACTTTTTATCTTCAAGTTTTGATCAGGTGTGATTCAGAGGCTGTGTGTGATGTGAAGTTTTGATGAAGAGGAAAATTGAAACAGAACTGTAGTTGTGGACAGCTGAGTTTAGGATAGAGTCCACCAAATAGAGATACTAAGAAGAGGTATCATGTTCCTGGCATATGGGGAGGCCATGGAAAGAATATGGACTTGTTACACCCAGGCTTGGTCCTGGCTCTGCAGCTTCTTTTGGTTTCCCTGAATAAAACAATAACCTTTCTGAGCTTTCAGTTCTTTTCCTGAAGGATGATATTAACTGCTACTAACTTTTCTTTTTTCTTTTTCTTTTTTCTTATTAAGGAAGGCAATGAGACTGTAGATTCAGAAGGCAAAATCATATTCTTCACATCTGTAGGTCTAGTTGCTTACAAAAATCTCATTTTATGCTTAGGTTCAAGAAATATTTAAAGGCAGAAAAATCATTTGAATTTTGTATAAATATATATGGGTACAATCATTCTAGTTTTCCAAATATGAGGAAAATCACTTAATTTGTAGACACAGCCTTGTAAATTTGCTCATAGGTGCTTTCTTTTCATTTTCTTAATTTTCCTTGCACATATCTAAAGAGATGATCTCATTCTTAATTGTCTTTTTATTTGCTTAAAAACGTAGTTGTTATCAAAAAAATGTCTTTAATGTCCCTTTACAAAATTATTTAGAACATAGGATCTATTTTGGTAGGAGGGGGAGATGTTTCAAATACTGTTTTTGAATCTCATGTAACATGAATTGGTATAAAGTATATTCATTTGAAAATAAGTTCCTTCAATTATTTTCTTCTTCTATTTTTATTACATTCTTGTTAATTAAAAAATTCATGAAAATTTATGCTGTAATCATTAAATGATAATTTACTGCTAATTCATTAAAGCAAATATATATGTGTATCTTTTAAACTGTGAATTGTCATTTAATAGTAAAAATAAAAAGACTTCATTTTGCAAACATTTTACAAGTATATTTTTATAAAGTAATATTTGGTATATTGCTTTTATTGGCTTGGCTACTATGACAAGAAGTTATTATCAGCATATTTATGATCAAGAGGGAGGGGGGTTCAGGATGGGGAACACGTGTATACCTGTGGCAGATTCATGTTGATGTATGGCAAAACCAATACAATATTGTAAAGTAATTAACCTCCAATTAAAATAAATTTATATTAAAAAATGTATATGTTTTTTAATCTGTACAACTAATCCAACTACTTCCTCCAGTATATATAGATCATTTTGTTATTGCAGAAGATTTGACATATTATTTAAAAAATGGAAGAAATTAATAAAAAAAAACAGTGTCTTTCAAAAAGGTGTGGTCAAGCTATACTGTGTCTGGAGATACTGGAGAGAGAGGGAAAATGAAAGGCGAGAAAGCTACAAAACAGACAGGAGAGGGAGCTGATAGAAAGCAATTTTATGCTGTTCAATAAGGATGTGATTAAGTAAGTATTCATATCTTGCAATACTTTTCAAAATGCCTGGAGCTGATATTTCACCTGAAATGAAAGTGTCTTTTCATCTTTTTTTGCATGCAGTTGTTTAAGATAATAGGCTTTAGGTATAAATGTATGGTTGATCTTCCAAGATTGAATATACAAATGCCATCTGTTAAAATATATTGTCTAGTTGTTCTGATAAATACTAATTTAGAATAAAGAAATTATTCAGTGTTCTCATTCCTGATTCTTATTTTCCCTGTTTAGATATTCTGCATGATCAGATGCCTCCTGTATATTACAAGTTTAATAGATGCTTAAAAGTTAAGACAACTATCTTGATTTGTTTTCAAGTTAACTACTTTTTCCAAATGTTATTCTTTAGTTAGTGTTTGCCTTTAGCCAGTGTTTAGATAAATGGTCTATCTGAGATCAATTTCTTTTTTATTTGAAGAAATTACTCTATAAGGTTCTTTTATCCTTTTATTTCAAACACAGTAAGGTAATTCAGGTTTTCTCAAGAGGAAAAAGGAAAATGCAAATTAAAATAGATATATCTTCTTATTAATTTTTTCCCAGGTAAAAATAATAGAAACATCATATTAAGGATTAATTTAGAAAACCATTGTTTTATGGAGGAATTACTTTCCAGTAACAAAAAGTGCTTATATTTTTATCTAGCCCTTCATTGATAAAGAGTGGGGTGCTGTCTGACAATTATTTTAAATATGATCCTGAGACACTTTATGTTAGAGTACACATGATTTGCTCCATTGGGTACGTGATCAACCTGGCCGCTGCAGAGTAAAGCAGCTCTCACAGCTCAGAATGAAGAGAATGAATACTGTTGTCATCTTTTTTTCCCTAACATCACAGAATTGACAGTGAACAGTATATAAAGACTATAATAAAAGCCCTGAAATGTCTTTTAGCTCCTCTCGAAAGTAGCCATCCTCAACAGGGCTTTGTATCTACATCCTTTATGAAGCTGTTACAGATGTCTTTTCTTTTTTTTCTTAAAAAAAAATAATAATTTTAATTGTGTGCATTACAATTCAAAAAGGTATACAGTTTTTGAACACTTTAAACTACTCTATAATAAAGATATATCATAGTTTATATAAGTATTGATTTGAAATTCGTCAACTTATTTTATAAGCAAATATGAATGAATATGAAATGAAAATTCTTATATATGCATTTTTATACGAGTGTGGGTAGATCTAGAAGTAGAGTTGCTAGGTCAGTGAGAACGTGCATTTAGAATATCAGTTTTACTGCCAAATTGCCTTCCACAGGGTTGTTTCCAATTAGTACTCCCACCAACAATGTGTTAGAATTTCTGCTTCTCCATACTGTAGCAGTACAGTGTATACCAAACTTCTCAATCTATACCCGGTGGAATAGATGAAAAGTATCTTGTTTTTGCTTTAATTTATGCCTAATATTTTGAACATTTTATATATTTAATAAAACATCTCTTAAGCTCCTGTTTTTGCCCTTCCTCAGGTTAAATCTATTAAATTGATCTTTTTCTTATTCCCTTTACAAATTAACTGAAACCAAGAAACACATAGCAGCAAGAGGTCAATTAAAAATGATTTGAGGCATTGCTAAATTTTTGAAAAAATAAAATGCACATCTGTAAAAAGTCAGAGATATTTCGTAAATAACATTGTTTTTCCTTTCCTCTGCTGTGTGCAAAAGATTCAGTGGAATTAAAATTGAGGAGGAGACAGTTCTACTTGGGTAGACTGGGAAAGGCTTCAAGCATAGGAACGTTTCTTGACAAATATGCCCTCTTATTTTCAAACTAGTCTTCCAAATTTTATTTACCCAGCACTAGTTTAGGGCAGCTTTCACTAGAGTAACATCTCCAGATTGCTTTATCTCTTTGTATTCTCCCATGTATCAATCTTTCTGATGGAAAAATCTTTAAATAATCTTTCAAATCTTTCAAGTCTTGTCATGCCATTTCCTTGCTTTGAAAGTTCTAATGGCTCCGGCTGTTTGAAGAACACATTTCAGATTCTGCAGCATGCCAAGGAGTTCTATAACTGTTCTTTAGAAATCCTTTCAAGGTTCCTCTACAACTACCCCAATAAACACATTGTAGATTGAGCCGCAACCTACATTGTCATTACATTTCCATCTCTATACTTTTGCTGGCATTATACTTCTGCCCCAAATGATGTGTCCAGATATCTCCATGCAAAAACTAGTTTTCCTACCTGGAAATAATAAGCTGCTTTAAAGATAGGAATATATTTTAATCTTTTTTTGAACTACTTTGTATAACATCAACAAGTGAAATGTTTGTTTGATTATATTGGCCCTTTTTCCTAACATAATTCACTCTAAATAACAAGGCTTTGAAGATTCCAGTATTGAGAAATGCAGCATAAGAAGCAAATTACCTTTAGTATAGTATAACGCAGAATGATCTCTCAACAAGTGTTCTTTACTATGCCTCTGTGTAAGTTTGGATTTGAAACTGGACCTGATAAAGTCAGTAAAACTCATTATTTGTCCAAGTTATCTTTTCCTAATTATAATAAAGAAACCAAGCTTGTATATCCTTGAAGAATTTGTGTTGAAGGTTTTTAAGCATTTTTAACATTTTTATTTCAGTTTCAAAATCCACTGAATTTATGAATTTTGTTGTATCTGCATTTCTCATTATAGAACATGTAACATTGCGTGTTATAAAAATATGGGCAGTAGACCAATATTAATTTAGCACTCCTGAAACATGGGCACATGTTTTTCATTTTATACATCATTTATAAATCAGTTCCACAAACTTGAAACTTCTTAGCACAATAAAATCAAGAAGGATATATACTGTTTTATACTTTATTGTAAGATATTACATAGGTAAAGTTTATAATGAAAAATGATATATCATGTTTGAATTTCACCATTGAATCAGATCTCCAGTAGCAATGAGTAAAATGTCCTGGCTAAACTTCTTATTTCTTCCTACCATATAATTCTATTCCAATTCAACAAATTAGCAATCTACTAACTAACATGTGGTGCGTGTCTATTAGATACCAAAGTTATAATAATAATAAAAAAATTAGCTGAAAAAGCATATTCTACATCTTTTCATATAATTAAGTTTTTGTCATAGATATATCTTGGGTTCTATTCTTTTTTAAATTTATTTTTTGGTTGCACTGGGTCTTTTTGCTGTACACAGGCTTTCTCTACTTGTGGCAGCAGGGACTACTCTTTGTTGTGGTAAGCAGGGACCACTCTTCATAGTGGTGCGTGGACTTCTCATTGTGGTGGCTTCTTTTGTTGCTGAGCGTGGACTCTAGGTGTGCAGGCTCAAAATTTGGAGCACACAGACTCAGTAATTGCAGGCTCTAGAGCACTGGCTCAGTACTTATAGCACACAGGCCTAGTTGCTCTGTGGCATATGGGACCTTCCTGGACCAGGGAGTGAGCTCAGATTCCCTTCATTGGCAGGCAAATTCTTAACCACTGGACACCAGAGAAGTTGGGGTCTATTTTAAATAAAACATAATTATCTTATTCTAAAAAATAATGTTTCTCCCCTTCTGGTGTATATTTTCAGTTCAGTTCCGTTGCTCAGTCAGGTCCGACTCTTTGTGACCCCATGAACTACAGCACGCCAGGTCTCCCTGTCCATCACCAACTCCTGGAATTTACTCAGACTGCTGTCCAGTGAGTCAGTGATGCCTTCCAACCATCTCATCCTCTGTTGGCCCCTTCTCCTCCTGCCTTCAATCTTTCCTAGCATCAGGGTCTTTTAAAACGAGTCGGCTCTTCGCATCAGGTGGCCACAGTATTGGAGTTTCAGCTTCAACATCAGTCCTTCTAATGAATATTCAGGACTGATTTGCTTTAGGATGGACTGGTTGGATCTCCTTGCAGTCAAAGGGACTTCCCCAACACCTAAGTTCAAAAGCATCAGTTCTTCGGTGCTTAGCTTTCTTTACAGTCCGACTCTTACCTCCATACATGACTACTGGAAAAACAGCCTTGACTAGATGGACCTTTGTTGGCAAAGTAATGTCTCTGCTTTTTAATATGCTGTCTAGGTTGGTCATAACTTTTCTTCCAAGGAGTAAGTGACTTTTAATTTTATGGCTGCAGTCACCATCTTTTTGATAACTATTAAAAATTGAGTCCATATGTCAGAAGGTCATGGAAACATCAGGAATACAAAAATAGTAAATCCATTTTAGGAGCAAGAAGAACAGTTCTCTAGAGAACTAGAGAGGATTTTGATCCCAACAAGCCTAAAAGTATTTCTCAGTTTTTCAGATCATTGACACTATTTAAGTCTTGGGGTGCTGGTACCTTCTTTATCTTGTGCTCTTCTTTCTTCTTTATCTTATTATTCCATTCTTTGAACCCATTCCCTCTGAACAAGAGCTGTGTGTCATCAACAGGAAATACTGTGTAAGGATCTATATTATTTTTTCCATCACTAGACAAATACAGAAAAGCCAAGCTGCTGTTCATTGTTTTGTTTCTGCCTCAATAGAAAACACTAAAAGTAAAAACCAGATAAAAGACCAAGACTGCTTTCTGAGATCAGGGAAAAAATGAGTTTACAAGTGTCAAATACAAAGACACTAGCTGGAGTCACAAAAATTTCAGTGTGCACAGTTAAAATTAACTTCTCATTTCTGTGATTTTACAGAATAGTATGCAGTTGGTTAACAAGGGAAAAGATGAATGAGTGTGTATACTTGCTGCTTGCTGAGCACTGACTCCAAAAGCACAAAAGAAAACAATTGTATTAGCTTCTGTGGTCCTAGAGCTGAGAAATAGATGGCCTGGGGGAATCAGGCCTATCAAACATTAAAAAGAAATGTTCCTTGGCATTCCTAAATGTCTGTGGAAGAAATTCAGATATTTTTTACGTTAAAAATGGTGTAGCATGTCAGTATCAAAAAGAAAATCCCTCAAATAAGTTGAATATACCCATTTTAATTTGCTTTTTTAATTTTAGCACTTTTTAAGGTGAAAGAGGGGTTAAGAATTTATTTTTCATATGGCCATAGAATCAATTTGATAAGAACAATTCCTCAGCAGATCTTTACTAACAGCAGGGGGATCAAATTTGGACAGTTTGGACTATGGTTAACAAGGTGCCAGTTACTGCAAACAAAAGCAAGAGATGATTAATTATGACACAGATATATGTAAATTTTGAAAAAAAATGGAAAATTTAATGATTAGAATCCAAACCATTTTGTTTTTATATTGAAATATATTGTTTTTTATTCCAAATACTATGAAAAGTCTCAAATGCCGAAGACATTACTTAAATTGTTAGTCTTGGAAAAAAGAAATTCCTGTAGCAAAGGTTTATCATAAAAATGATTATATACTTTAAACACAGTATATGTGAATATAATGTGAGTAAATACTACACCTACCTGATTAATGAGCATAATATGTATGTTTGGTGATATTTGATGCCCTTACTCTTAGGCTTTATATTTACCAGTTAACTATGTTACTTTCCATATGATTTAAATTTAAAAACTTGAAATTATAAAAATTCAAAGAAAAGACCAAAGAAAAATAAAAGAAATATTAAGAGTTCATGCAAAAATAAAAGTAAACATTGAGTACATTTCAATTCATCCTGTGTTTATTTGCTGTTTACTATGTTGAAGGTGAGTTGACGTGTAGATGGAGGAAACTCATTTTTATAGATTAGCAATGTATCAAGTTTACTCTGAACTTTTTATTCATAAATCAGAACCTCACAATACCCATTATATAAATGGTTTTGCTGATGCATGTATAGAGATAATTGTGTATGCTTTCAACATCTTTTATGTTCAGCTCAGTTCAGTTGCTCAGTTGTGTCCGACTCTTTGCGACCCCATGAATCACAGCACACCAGGCCTCCCTGTCCATCACCAACTCCTGGAGTTCACTAAAAGTCATGTCCATTGAGTCAGTGATGCCATCCTGCCATCTCATCCTCTGTCATCCCCTTCTCCTGCCCCCAATCCCTCCCAGCATCAGAGTCTTTTCCAATGAGTCAGCTCTTCGCATGAGGTGGCCAAAGTATTGGAGTTTCAGCTTTAGCGTCAGTCCTTCCAATGAACACCCAGGACTGATCTCTTTTAGAATGGACTAGTTGGATCTCTTTGCAGTCCAAGGGACTCTCAAGAGTCTTCTCCAGCACCACAGTTCAAAAGCATCAATTCTTCGGTGCTTAGCTTTCTTCACAGTCCAACTCTCACATCCATACATGACCACTGGAATTTGCAAAGTAATGTCTCTGCTTTTGAATATGCTTTTTAGGTTGGTCATAACTTCCTTCCAAGGAGTAAGCGTCTCTTAATTTCATGGCTGCAGTCACCATCTGCAGTGATTTTGGAGCCCCGCAAAATAAAGTCTGACACTGTTTCCCCATCTATTTCCCATGAAGTGATGGGATCAGGTGCCATGATCTTAGTTTTCTGAATGTTGAGCTTTAAGCCAACTTTTTCACTCTCTTTTACTGTCATCAAGAGGCTTTTTAGTTCCTCTTCACTTTCTGCCATAGGGTGGTGTCATCTGCATATCTGAGGGTATTGATATTTCTCCCGGCAATCTTGATTCCAGCTTGTGCTTCTTCTAGCCCAGCGTTTCTCATGATGTACTCTGCAGAAATAAAAACTGTCATAAATCTCAAGCATTTACCACTAACATTTTTATCCTAGGCATAATTTTTAGGGCTCAATGTAAAATTAAAAAATAAAACTTCAAAATTTAATTAATTCTCTTTTCGATGAATTAGTATTAATGATAGTAATAAAAGCAATTTAAGAGATGTAAACCAAAGCTATATGGGCTTCCCTGGCTGGTGCAGTAGGTAAAAAACCCACCTGTAATGCCGAAGACCTGGGTTCTATCCCTGGGTTGGGAAGATCCCCTGGAGAGGGAAATGGCAACCCATTCCACTATTTTTGCCTGGGGAATTTCATGGACAGAGGAGCCTGGCAGGCCACAGTCCATGGTGTTGCAAAGAGTTAGACACTACTGAACGACTAAGTGCAGCACAAACAAAAACTTTATAGATAAATAAATGTGACTTTGTTTTAAACTGAAATGGTGTCCTTGAATCTAGAAATCTCTGTTTCTCATTTGTTCAATGAGAACACAAAACTATATGACAGGCTGTAATGGCCTTGAATTTTCAGAATATGGCTTTAACTTTGATAGAGTAAGTATTTACCCTTACAAATCATCTCTGTGAACGTTTTTATTATTTCATAACTTACCTGAAAATTTTACCTTTTAAACACTTTTGTTTCCACATCTGCTTTTATTCAGTCATTTTATTTTTCCTTCTTTTGGGTCTCCATCCCTCAGGTTTTTGCCCACTCTTTAGTATCTTCAGTTTCTCCATTTCACTGGCTTAAAGAAAATGAAGTCACTCAGTTGTGTCTGACTCTTTGCAAGCCCATGGATTGTAGCCCCCCAGGCTCCTCTGTCCATGGAATTTTTCAGGCAAGACTACTGGAGTGGGTTGCCATTTCCTTCTCCAGTGCATCTTCCCGACCCAGAGATCGAACCTTGGTCTCCCGCATTATAGGCCGATGCTTTACTGTCTGAGCCACTATAAGCCTCATACTTTCACTGACTTGCTTTTGTCCTAAAAGAATAGAAGCTGATCCAATCTTAAAAATAAAACAAGACACTTTCTTGTCCTGCTTTTGCTTGAGCTAATACCTATGTATACTTTCACACTTCCCTTCTCCAAACTCATTTGTTGTCATACCTTACCTCTCTTCCTGTTAATTCAGTGAAGATCATTTTACTGACGTCCCTATTCCCATCACCAAACACTTAAGACCTTCACCAAATGCTTACTGAAGGCATACACAAATCCTACCATGTTCTATCATTTCAATACATTTGCGCTCACTTCCCATGCTAGTAAGGTTATGTTCAAAATCCTTCAAGCTGGGCTGCAGCAGTACATGGAATGAGAACTTCCAGATGTACAGTTTGTGTTTAGAAAAAGCAGAGGAACCAGATATCACATGGCCAAAATTCATTGGATCATAGAGAAAACAAGGGAATTCCAGAAAAAAATATCTCCTGCTTCATTGAATACACTAAAGCCTTTGGGTGGATCACAACAAACTGTGGAAAATTCTTTAAGAGGTGGAAAACCCTTTCCTGTCTCTTGAGAAACCTGTATGTGGTCAAGAAGTGACAGTTAGAACTGGAGAAGGAACAATAGACTGATTCCAAATTGGGAAAGGAGTACATCAAGGCCGTATATTGTCACCCTGCTTATTTAACATATATGCAGAGTACATCATGCAAAATGCCAGGCTGGATGAATCACAAGCTGGAATTGAGATTTCTGGGAGAAATGTCAACAACCTCAGATATACAGATCATACCATTCTAATAGCAGAAAGCTAAGAGGAACTGAGCCTCCTGATGAGGGTGAAACAACAGAGTGAAAAAGCTGGCTTAAAACTTAACATTAAAAAAAGTGAGATCATGGCATCTGGTCCTATCACTTCATGGCAAATACAAGGGGGAGAAAGTGGAAGCAGTGACAGATTTTCTTTTCTTGGGCTCCAAAATCCCTGTGGATGGTGACTGCACTCTTGCAATTAAAAGACACTTGATCCTTAGAAGAAAAGTGTGTTAGTTGCTCAGTCATGTTGGACTCTGCGACCCCATGGACTGTAGCCTGCCAGGCTCCCCAGTCCATGCGTTTCTCCAGAGAAGAATACTGCATGGGTTGCCATTTCCTTCTCTAGGGGATCTTCCGGATTCAGGGATCACACCTGGGTTTCCTGCATTGTAGGTTGAGTCTTTACCATCTAAGCCACCAGGGAAGCCCCCAGCTATGACAAACCTAGACAATGTGGTAAAAAATAGAGATATCACTTTACTGACAATGGTCCTTCTATTCAAAGCTATACTTTTTCCAATAGTCATGTATAGAAGTGAGAGTTGAACCATACAGAAGAATGAGTGCCAGAGAACTGATGCTTTCAGATTGTGGTGCTGGAGAAGACTGTTTTATTTTAAATTTATTTATTTTAATTGGAAGCTAATTGCTTTACAATATTGTAGTGGTTTTTGCCATGCATTGACATGAATCAGCCATGGGTGTACATGTATTCTCCATCCTGAACCCCTCCTCCCACCTCCCTCCCCATCCCATCCGTTTGGATCATCCCAGTGCACCAGCCCTGAGCACCCTGTCTCATGCATCGAACCTGCACTGGAGATACATGTTTCAATGCTATTCTCTCAGATCATCCCACCCTCACCTTGGAGAAGACTCTTTAGAGTCCCTTGGACTGCAAGGAGATCAAACCAGTCTATCTTAAAGGAAATCAGTCCTGAATATTCATTGGAAGGACTGATGTTGAAGCTGAAGCTCCAATACTTTGGCCACCTGATGTGAAGAGCTGACTCACTGAAAAAGACCCTGATGCTAGAAAAGATTGAAGGCAAAAGGAGAAGAGGGTTGCAGTGGATGAGATGGTTAGTTAACATTACCAACTGACATGAATTTGAGCAAATTCTAGGAGACAGTGTAGGACAGGGAAGCCTGGTATGCTGCAGTCCATGGGATTGCAAGGAATCAGGCATGATTTAGTGACAGAACAATGACTCTCATGAAATGTATTTTTAGATAGCCATAGATTTTGTTGTTTAAATTAGTTGGAGTATAAATAGCATGCTATCATAAATAATATCCCTTAATCTTTAACTTTTTAGCACATATGGAAAGAACTTGGTGATAGTTATGGGTAATATACAAAGTGCTATTTATTACATGATTAAGGGCCATAATTTAATTTTGATGTCCAAATCAGTAATACTTATTTGAGTTTTGTAATGTAACAATTTCTAATCTATTAGCTAATCTACTGTAGCTAGCGCCACTAGCTATGGTGCTAATTTTGTAATGATGGTTTCAGGGAGAAAATACTAATAGCTCATGGTATATAGAGATATGCCAACATATTTCCCTCCTCACTGTCTCTGTATTATGTTTCTTGGGCCTGAGATATTCCTTTCTCTTTCTTTACCTAAATACTTCTACTGTTTAGATCTAGAGTATTACTTCATCCGAAATCAAACCATCTGTCTGATAATTTTATCTTTCAGTAAAATTTGTTCCCATTATAATATTTATCAAATTATGTGTTTATATGAAACTGTTGTCACTCAGTTGTGTCCAACTCTTTGTGACCCCACGGAGGCAAGAATAGTGGAGTGAGTAGCCATTCCCTTCTCCAGGAGATATTTGAGACTTAGATCGAACGAAGGTATTATGCACTGCAGGTAGATTCTTTACCATCTGAACCAGGGAAACCCATGATTATTTGTTTATTTGATAGATAACACACTTCTACTTTTGAAAATCTGTGAGTTCAAATTTTATTCTATGGGTTTTTCAAATTGTGCATTGCCTGTAATATGTTGTATAATTGATAATACTTATTAAATGAACAGGTGAATGAACACAAAGACAGTCTGGAATAGCTATTTAATGCACAGTTCCAATAGCTGAAGAATTAGCATTTCCGTTGATCTCCTTAGTGTACTGCCGCAACTTCAGGGGACTGTGATTCTTTCTCTGACCTTTACAATTTAATTTAAATTTCTCAAGATCTACATAGCTTTCTTTGTTTTCAGGCCCCAAACCATTTCAACAATACAGCTTACATTCTTCAGTAGAGGTATCTCCTTGGACACTAAATTAATTTGACTAAAACCTTTCCTATCCTTGATTAGAAAATGGAGAAAATAGCTTAGGAAAGGAGATGTAGGAGGGGAGATATGTTTTCTAAACAATGTTTGCAAAACTCATTTGCTAGAATGTTGCTAAATATTAGAGGAATCAAATCATAGTGCCATAGGAATTAACTTTTAAATTTTGTTATTTTGTCTGAATAATTAGAAGTTGCACTATTGAAAATCAGGTGTGTTATACTTTAAAGAATAGTAAAAAAGTTTAATAATGCCTTATAATTAAGAAATGGTCATTTGATGTATGTGAAAATAGAGATATTACTATCTTAGAAAGTGGCTAAAATATTGCTAATATTTAATTCTCTAGTGTCTTTAACCTAAAAAATCTCAATTTTCTAGATAATGTTGACTGAATCTTAATAATTTCCTAATATTAAATATTATTCACTTTCACATTTTTCTACTCATATCATTTTTCTTATGATAAAATTTAAACAGTATAGTTTTAAAATAGAAATGATACTAGAATTTCGGTTCAGTTCGGTTCAGCTCAGTTCAGTCGCTCAGTCTTGTCCGACTCTTTGCGACCCCATGAATCGCAGCACGCCAGGCCTCCCTGTCCATCACCATCTCCCGGAGTTCACTCAGACTCATGTCCATTGAGTCCGTGATGCCATCCAACCATCCCATCCTCGGTCGTCCCCTTCTCCTACTGCCCCCAATCCCTCCCAGCAGCAGTATTAACTAAAAATCGGAATGTCTAAAGATAGATTTCTATATGGTATTGATTCTGAATGCCATCCAAAGTGAGTTGTCCTCTTTATTTCTACCGTTTTTGTGATTATCTGAATTCTGTGGATGTTATGATAAATGAGAGAATGTGACAGAGTTGTTTTAATGTCTCTAAATATAGTCTACCAGTTATTCAATAAACAACATGAAGTAAGTTTCTATTGTGCTATGTCCTCTCTTAAAGCATTAATTATGTTTATATTCACTGCAGAGATAAAAGAAGTCTTTCTCATACCAAGTAGGTAAAGAATATGAAGTAACAGTCGAATCCTGTTATATGAAATATATATGTGTTACATGAAATAAATATATGAAACCAGGCCCTTCCCTAATATTTGAGAGTCAGGGACAAGAATATTTATTGGCTCACATACCATTTGTAAATACTTAAAAGTTTTAAGCTAAGCTAATGAACTTCTACTCTTCAATTTGATAAATATCTCTTTATATAATTCCTGAGAAATCAGTTGTGAATTTGCAATTTTTTGTTCTAAACATTGATAAATGTATAGTTTTTTTAAAAATTTTTTAAATGTTGTAAGTCTTTACTATCAACTTTTGTATTTGTTATTATTACATATGTTTTCAACATTTCATTTTTCTGCTCCATTGTATTCTATTTACATGAATGACAGTAAAATTGATTTGGATTAGTAGACAGGAGAATTTTCAAGTTTCTCAAGGTTAAAGTTTATTCATACATCTGTAATAAATATTTATAAAATCACTCACTTCAACATTTATTTACTTACCTCTTTGTTGAAAAATAGAATATTATCATTTAAACATTGCAGTCATTACCTATTTTTAAATGATTAACCAAAACAGAAAGTATATGTGTAGAACAAATAAAAAAGTAACAAATTCATGTTGATGTGTGGCAAAACCAATACAATATTGTAAAGTAATTAGCCTCCAATTAAAATGAATAAATTAAAAAAAGTAATGGTGTCAATAATAATAGCTGAAATTTATCAAAGACTTACATTTTAATAGCCTTTTCTATTCCAGTACTCTTAACTTGTTCTTCCTATTTGAGTTAAATACATATCTCATAAATTTATCAATATTGAGAAGTGGTAATACATGAGGCTAAGCTTATTTGATCTAAGAAAAAAAAAACTAAAAAGATGAGTGAGCATGTATGGTGTGTCTTGCAAAATTAGGGCATTTAGAGTGCAGTAATATATAAATTGTAACTGTCATTATATACATGAAAAGCAGGTAATTTCAGTTTTTCCAAAGCTCCTAAAACAGTATGGGGCTTCCCTCATAGCTCAGTTGGTAAAAAATCTGCCTATGATGCAGGAGACCCCGGTTCAATTCCTGGGTCGGGAAGATCTGCTGGAGAAGGGATAGGCTACCCACTCCAGTATTCTTGGGCTTCCCTTTTGGCTCAGCTGGTAAAGAATCCGCTTGCAATGCAGGAGACCTGAGTTTGATCCCTGGGTTGGGAAGATCCCCTGGAGAAGGGAAAGGTTACCTATTCCAGTATTCTGGCCTGGAGAATTCCATGGACTGCATAGTAGTCCATGGGGTTGCAAAGTCAGACATAACTGAGTGACTTTCACTTCACTTCAAAACAGGGTATCTATTATAAAATTTTTCTGTATTGATTTTATGTTTCTAGTAATTCATCCAGTAAAAGCTAATCAAGAATTTCAACCATCTGAACAATGAAAATGACTTCTTAATAGGATCAACTGTTCCTCTTTTGACTTTGTGAAATTTTACTCTAATTAAAAAAAAAAAAAAAAGAAAGAAATCTGAGGTAACAGCAACACAAATCATGGCACAAGCTATTTCCATAACTCATACATAAGTTAAACAAGTATTCTGTTGTTTCTATCCCAAATTGCAACTTTCAGATATATTTTCATACAGTTATTTTCATACTTCCTTGTGGCTCAGCTGGTAAAAGAATCCACCTGCAATGCAGGAGACTTGGGGTCAGTCCCTGGGTTGGGAAGATCCTCTGGAGAAGGAAGAGGCTACCCACTCCAGTATTCTGACTGGAGAATTCCATGGACTGTATAGTCCATGGGGTCGCAAAGAGTCGGACACAACTGAGCACTTTTCACTTTCATTTTCATCTTACATAGTTGTGCAAACTTATTTGTACTTGTTAAAAAATATAGCTTATGATATTTTCACATAATTTGTAAAATTAAATAATGTATCTAACATTTTAAAAATATGTTTTGAGAGTTAATTCTTTTTCCTTGCCATTTTATGAAAAAAATCAGGTATATTTCATTTTTACAAAAGATAATTGGAAACAAAGCAAACTGTTTGACAGATATATAACTGTAAAGCTTATAATAACATAATGCCACCCTTTTAAAATTCTTTTGGAATAACTTTCCCTTTTCCTTATGTTTTGCCCAGTAGGTTTCACAATCAGTGCACAAACTAAATCTTAAAATGATAGTAAATCAGACTACTGATGTCAGTTTACAGATAAAATTGAAGGTGACCCAACACATTAAATCAATGGAGTGGCTTTAATATCTGCTCTAAAAAGGTCGAGGTACTGCTATACAACCTAGGGCAGAGCAAGGCTATCTCAGTTCAGAGGTGGTGTTGTGAACTGTGCTCCTGTTATTTATATGATGTTAGAATATCAGTTATTTTTTGAAAGAATATTGACCAATTTTATAATTAATATCAAAATGTTTCATTATTTCCAGTTTTTCTTTATTTTCAGGAATTATTCTGTTTAAAGGACTACAGAATAAAAATCTTACTTATCCAGTATCTTTATATAAATATTTTCATATTATTAACTGTGAAATAAATTATTGTATAGGAGGCATATACAAGTTGGTTGTTCTTATTGTTTATACTGTTTGTGTTTAAGTGGCTTCTACGTTCCAGTGCATCACATGATGCTTTCAGTTTGTCAACTCTGTAGAGACTACACCGTCTTGAAGGCTTAGTTTAGCAAAGCCAGATTCTTATTAATAGCTGGTACACCAAAATTTTTTTATTATTGAGAAAAGCAATTCAAGAGGAATTTACCTGTCTTAAATAAGTATTACCGCTGTGCCATTAGTTACGCTCTAAGTCAGGAGGACCTCCTGGAGGAAGGCAAAGCAACCTACTCCAGTATCCTTGCCTGGAGAATACCATGGACAGAGGAGCCTGAAGGGTTATGGTCCATAGGGTCACAAAGAGTCAGACATGACTAAAGTGACTTAGCACGTATACAAGTCTACATCTTAGGCAAAGGTTGTTTCTGTTCTGAAATTCACCAAAAGTGGTTCATCCTTCCTTTTTCCTTAGTTTATCTTTCATTGTATAGTTGGACTAAAAACCAATAATAACGTCCTTGAAAATGCTATTTATTTTGTGTTAATTCACAAGCAATTTTAATTTTACTGCTGCTCTGCTCTTGTCTCAAAAAAGGGCTACCTCTTCCCTTTCTGGAAGATATTTCAGAAACATAGTAATAGCATATACTGTGGCTGCTCTATCTAGTCAAAGAGTAGTCATGCTGGAGCCAAATCACCCAAGTTCACAGTTTGGTGCTTGTGTTTGAGAAGTTATCTTCTCTTAGTTTCATTTTCCTCCTTTGTAATGATCTTAATTACAATACGTAGTAAATTGAAGGTGGCTTTTGTAGTTGACTTAACCTTAGCAATTGACTTAATTTTGTTTGCACATCCACCTCAGCCAGGTAGAGAAGTAAAACAGTAAAGTAAATGCACAAGATGTCAGATTTTCACAGATTCTCTGGCTGTCTTTTGAAATAGGACTTAAATGAGCGTATCCCTTATACTGATGACAGTACCTGGTCACCCTGATTCCTTTAAGAGCCAATTACTCCAAAAGTATATCTAAAATCTATTCATTATTGCAGGATGAAAACCTACACGAAAAACATTAACATTTTTTTCATATGAATAAAGAATAGGAAGTGAGAGAATGGAGGCAAATTAATAACAATTTTCTTCAAGTCCCAGTATATATATTTTCACATATTCATGTCTATATATCCCTGTCACTTCTTTAAATGAGAATGATGAAGATTAAAAATCAAATACTTTATATTTTCATTTTGTCACAATCCTACATGACAATGATCCTATTTTCCACGTTTCCCATTTTACAAAGGAAAGAATGAAATCTTGCATGTTCTTTTTTGTTTTATTTCCAAAGACTAGGTAATATTGTGAATCTAGTTGATGGTGAAAGTGTTATGCAATGAGTTAGTTTCTATGATAAGTACTTTTTGTTGTATAGGACAATAAATAGCTATTAATTTAAAGCTTGCAAATTGGAAATTTGGGGCCCATTGAAGTAGAGCTAGTAGAAACACATTCTTTCAGAATGTGATTACTAACATAATTCTTAGGTATGGAGAATTACTGCCAAACAAAAGTCAACTCTTCGCAGTGACATGTGTTGACTGATACTTTAGTAGGAGAAAAAAATAGAAAATGAGAACATAAGAACAATATGTATTTTTGAGAATATCATGTAAAAGACAAACTAAAACAATTTATGCAGTTTTTTTAATTTAAGAGAGTAAAGAAGGCTAAAAAATAAATTTATAGCATTTATGCTATTTGAAATATATGTACTTTCATATCCTTATTTGGTGGAAGATGTTCTATTCTTTACTTAGATTAATTCAATAATTAGTATTCCTCAGAAACAGAGCTCCTTTATATCATAATTAATATTTCTAATAGAATAAACATTGAAGAAAAAGAAGGCCATACCTTAAGGAAATAAGGATTCAATTTTAAATTGAAGTAATAAATCCATTTGTAGTATGCAATTATTCATATTTAGCTTAAGACTTTTCTTGGGGGAAACAGGCTCTTTAATGGTGATCTAATGTAAGTGTTTGGCACATAGTTGTTATTATTATGGTGCTTTGCATATATTTAGCAATTTGTAAACTTCAGCAGTATTTTGAAGTTTCAATATTTTCATTCCTATATCAAGGAATAATCATGGGATGAAACATGAATATATTCTCATATTAAATAATGCTTTTTACATGTAATATGTTTATTACAGCCTTTTTTTGAATCATAGCTTATTTCCTTAAGTGAATCTCAGTGTGTAGCAATTATGAATATCCTATATATATGCTAATATCACACATGCATACATATATATATACACACACACACTATACATGTGAATATATATGCTTTGAGTATATATTAATATCCTATTTGTATACTATATCATATTCTAGTTATTTCATAACTCAGGTTCAGAATAGTATTATTTAACATGGCCAAATTAATCATAGGAGGATGAAATAAAATTAGTTCAGTTTAGTTCAGTCACTCAGTCGTATCTTACTCTTTGTGACCCCATGGACTGCAACACACCAGGCCTCCCTGTCCATTACCAACTCCTAGAGTTTACCCAAACTCATGTCCATCGAGTTGGTGATGCCATCCAACCATCTCATCCTCTGTCATCCCTTTCTCTCCCTACCTTCAATCTTTCGCAGCATCAGTGTCTTTTCAAATGAGTTGGCTCTTTGCATCAGGTGGCCAAAATATTGGAGTTTCAGCTTCAACATCAGTCCTTCCAATGAACACCCAGGACTGACCTCCTTTAGGATGGACTGGTTGGATCTCCTTGCAGTCCAAGGGACTCTCAGGAGTCTTTTCCAGCACCACAGTTCAAAAGCATCAATTCTTTGGCGCTCAGCTTTTTTTATAGTCCCAACTCTCACATCCATACATGACTACTGGAAAAACCATAGCCTTGACTAGACAGACCTTTATTGGTAAAGTGATGTCTCTGCTTTTTAATATGCTCTCTAGTTTGGTCATAACTTTCCTTCCAAGGAGTAAGTGTCTTTTAATTGAAATCAAATAATCCATATAAATATGGAAAATAATAATTTCCTGATTTCAGTCATATTAGTGGAAGCTATTTCAGGAGGCATGTATATTTCTCTCCTATATCATATTATTCTTACTAATTATAAGCAAAATATCCTTTTTATAGTGTATTTGAAGAACATTATTTCTAACTGTTCATTTTTGTTTAATGCTGTGTAATGGCATCAGTGTACTTGGTCCCAAAGGGAAAAAGTCAAATAGATGAATCATTACTGCCATAAAGAATTTTCTCTCTTTTGAGACTTAAATTTTCAATATTTCTAGCAATTGCAGTTAGTAATAGTATATCTGAAAGTATGACATTCACTTGAAATATTCAGTGTATCATTCATAAACTTTCCTGTGGTGATTTCATTTAGCATGCCAAAAATCACCAAGGGGAATTCTATTACTAGAAACAAGCTTGGCTTATTTTTGTAAATTTATTTTAGTTCAACAGTCAACAGTGAGTATTGATTACCCACTGTGTTGATAGCACTGTACTGTGTATTGTGAGGAAGTCATTACATAGGAAGTAAAATATTTGCTTAGAGACTCATTTAATTATCATCTAATGAAGGTAGGAAGGAAAACGTTATACAAATGATTAGGCATCAGTCAATCTATTCATTTACTCTTTATTCATATGTACATTGAAATTTACTATTTATTTACCTTTTTTTAAGCCTTTGGAATTTATACAGATACACAAAAATGTATTTATGGCCTTCAAATCTCACAGAGTTACAGTACAACTACGCCCAGAAAATATAACAATTTATTATCACTGGGAATTCTAGGGAAGCAAAACTGGAAAAGTAATTTTTGACTCTGGTCTTAAAGGATGAGTTGGATTTTTACTGTGAGAGATTGAAAGAATAAAGTTCACTAGAGAAAATATCATAAACAAAGGCACAGAATTTGGAAGAACAGTCATACTAAGGTATTAATAATTGTGAAACTGCAAATAGGAGTTTAGTTGGGCACAACAGAGATTGTGCTACTGAGGAGGCAGATAAATATGGAGGTATATAGTTATACGTATAGTACATGCTGCTGCTGCTAAGTCGCTTCAGTCGTGTCCAACTCTGTGCAACCCCATAGATGGAAGCCCACCAGGCTCCCCTGTCCCTGGGATTCTCCAGGCAAGAACACTGGAGTGGGTTGCCATTTCCTTCTCCAATGCATGAAAGTGAAAAGTGAAAGTGAAGTCACTCAGTCATGTCCGTCCCTCAGCGACCCCATGGACTGCAGTCTTCCAGGCTCCTCCATCCATGGGATTTTCCAGGCAAGAGTACTGGAGTGGGTGCCATTGCCCCTCCATATAATACATAGTATGTGTATTTATTGCGTATTTATAAGCATTCCTAAAAGATACAAAGTACGAGTGGGTGAGCACTGTTGAGCAAAATTGAAGAAACATCTTGAAAAGTACTTTTAGACGTTTCAAGAACTAATAAATTGCTAAACATTTTCAAAACAGTAGTTAATGTGTTCAAGTGTTCACTTGTAAAACATATCTATTCATTATGTGTGGTATGGATCGACTTTATGAGGAGACAGCAGTTTTAATATATGACTTGGAAATGTTCTGAATTTAGGTAGAAAGTTTTTAAGTCATGTAATGGCACCCCACTCCAGTACTCTTATCTGGAAAATCCCATGGACGGAGGAGCCTGGTGGGCTGCAGTCCATGGGGTCGCTAAGGGTCGGACACGACTGAGCAACTTCACTTTCAATTTTCACTTTCATACATTGGAGAAGGAAATGGCAACCCACTCCAGTGTTCTTGCCTGGAGAATCCCAGGGACGAGGGAGCCTGGTGGGCTGCCGTCTATGGGGTCACATAGAGTCGAACACGACTGAAGTGACTTAGCAGTAGCAGGTTCTACTTGGTTGGTAGATTTAGTCTTGTCCTTTTTTGAACATGAATGCAACCACAAGAGATAATATTCTAATTCTTAAATTTATTATATCTTATATACCACGTTTAAAGCAGCTACAAATTCAGTTAGTTCAGTTCAGTCGCACAGTCGTGTCTGACTCTTTGCAACCCCATGAATCACAGCACGCCAGGCCTCCCTGCCTATCACCAACTCCCGGAGTTAACTCAGACTCACGTCCATCGAGTCGGTGATGCTATCCAGCCATCTCATCCTCTGTCATCCCCTTCTTCTCCTGCCCCCAATCCCTCCCAGCATCAGAGTCTTTTCCAGTGAGTCAACTCTTCTCATGAGGTGGCCAAAGTACTGGAGTTTCCGCTTTAGCATCATTCCTTTCAAAGAAATCCCAGGGCTGATCTTCAGAATGGACTGGTTGGATCTTCTTGCAGTCCAGGTGATTCTCAAGAGTCTTCTCCAACACCACAGTTCAAAAGCATCAATTCTTCAGCGGTCAGCCTTCTTCACAGTGCAACTCTCACATCCATACATGACCACAGGAAAAACCATAGCCTTGACTAGACAGATATTTGTTGACAAAGTAATGTCTCTGCTTTTGAATATGCTATCTAGGTTGGTCATAACTTTTCTTCCAAGGAGTAAGCATCTTTTAACTTCATGGCTGCAGTTACCATCTGCAGTGATTTTGGAGCCCCGAAAAATAAAGTCTGACAATGTTTCCACTGTTTCCCCACCTATTTCCCATGAAATGATGGGACCAGATGCTATGATCTTTGTTTTCTGAATGTTGAGCTTTAAGCCAACTTTTTCACTCTCCTCTTTCACTTCCATCAAGAGGCTTTTTAGTTCCTCTTCACTTTCTGCCATAAGGATGGTGTCATCTGCATATCTGAGGTTATTGATATTTCTCCCAGCAACCTTGATTCCAGCTTGTGTTTCTTCCAGCCCAGTGTTTCTCATGATGTACTCTGCATGTAAGTCAAATAAGCAGGGTGACAATATACAGCCTTGACGTACTCCTTTTCCTATTTGGAACCAGTCTGTTGTTCCATGTCCAGTTCTAACTGTTGCTTCCTGACCTGCATACAGATTTCTCAAGAGGCAGGTCAGGTGGTCTGGTATTCCCATCTCTTTCAGAATTTTCCATTTTGTTGCAAGCCACACAGTCAAAGGCTTTGGCATAGTCAATAAAGCAGAAATTGATGTTTTTCTGGAACTCTCTTGCTTTTTCCATGATCCAGCGGATGATGGCAATTTGTTCTCTGGTTCCTTGGCCTTTTCTAAAACCAGCTTGGACATCTGGAAGTTCACGGTTCACGTATTGCTGAAGGCTGGCTTGGAGAATTTTGAGCATTACTTTACTAGTATGTGAGATGAGTGCAATTGTGCGGTAGTTTGAGCATTCTTTGGCATTGCCTTTCTTTGGGATTGGAATGAAAACTGATCTTTCCCAGTCCTGTGGCCACTGCTGAGTTTTCCAAATTTGCTGGCATATTCAGTGAAGCACTTTCACAGCATCATCTTTCAGGATTCAAAATAGCTCAACTGGAATTCCATCACCTCCATTAGCTTTGTTTGGCCTACTTGAAACATGGCCCACTTTGTTCAGCCATGCTTTCTAAGGCCCGCTTGACTTCACATTCCAGGATGTCTGGTTCTAGGTGAGTGATCACACCATTGTGATTATCTTGGTCATGAAGATCTTATTTGTTCAGTTCTTCTGTGTATTCTTGCTACCTCTTCTTAATATCTTCTGCTTTTGTTAGGTCCATACGATTTCTGTCCTTTATCAAGCCCATCTTTGCATGAAATTTTCCCTTGTTACCTCTAATTTTCTTAAAGAGATCTCTAGTCTTTCCCATTCTGTTGTTTTCCTCTTTTTTTTTTTTTTTTTTTTTGCATTGATCACTGGTGGAGAGGTCTGACAAAATGTGGTCCACTGGAGAAGGGAATGGCAAACCACTTCAGTGTTCTTGCCTTGAGAACCCCATGAACAGTATGAGAAAGCAAAATGATAGGATACTGAAAGAGGAACTCCCCAGGTCAGTAGGTGCCCAATATGCTACTGGAGATCAGTGGAAAATAACTCCAGAAAGAATGAAGGGGTGGCGCCAAAGCAAAAACAATACCCAGTTGTGGATGTGACTGATGATAGAAGCAAGGTCCGATGCTGTAAAGACAATATTACATAGGAACCTGGAATGTCAGGTCCATGAATCAAGGCAAATTGGAAGTGGTCAAACAAGAGATGGCAAGAGTGAACGTCAACATTCTAGGAATCAGCAAACTAAAATGGACTGGAATGGGTGTATTTAATTCAGATAACCATTATATCTACTACTCCTGGCAGGAATCCCTCAGAAGAAATGGAGTAGCCATCATGGTCAACAAAAGAGTCCAAAATGAAGTACTTGGATGCAATCAAAAATGACAGAATGATCTCTGTTCATTTCCAAGGCAAACCATTCAATATCACAGTAATCCAAGTCTATGCTCCGACCAGTAACGCTGAAGATGCTCAAGTTGAATGGCTCTATGAAGACATACAAGACCTTTTAGAACTAATGCCCAAAAAAAGATGTCCTTTTCATTATAGGGGACTGGAATGTAAAAGCAGGAAGTCAAGAAACACCTGGAGTAACAGGCAAATTTGGCCTTGGAATGCGGAATGAAGCAGCGCAAAGACTAATAGAGTTTTGCCAAGAAAATGCACTGGTCATAGCAAACACCCTCTTCCAACAACACAAGAGAAGACTCTACACATGGACATCACCAGATGGTCAATAGTGAAATCAGATTGATTATATTTTTTGCAGCCAAAGATGGAGAAGCTCTATACAGTCAACAAAAACAAGACCAGGAGCTGACTGTGGCTCAGATCATGAACTCCTTATTGCCAAATTCAGACTTAAATTGTAGAAAGTAGGAAGAACCACTAGACCATTCAGGTATGACGTAAATCAAATCCCTTATGTTTATACAGTGGAAGTGAGAAGTAGATTTAAGGGACTAGATCTGATAGATAGAGTGCCTGACGAACTTGGACTGAGGTTCGTGACATTGTACAGGAGACAGGGATCAAGACCATCCCCATGAAAAAGAAATGCAAAGAAGCAAAATGCCTGTCTGGGAAGGCCTTACAAAGAGCTGTGAAAAGAAGAGAAGCAAAAATCAAAGGAGAAAAGGAAAGATATAAGCATCTGAATGCAGAGTTCCGATGTATAGCAAGAAGAGATAAGAAAGCTACAAATTAGACTTCTTCAAAAGTTTGAGTCGGGTACATAGTGCAATCCAAGCATCAAAGCATGATATAGAAGACTACGTCCTAGTTGGACTCAAGTCCCTCTACATCCCCCACCTCCATGTCCTTATGTTCTTTTTTTTTCCTCCAGCAGAATGAAGTTTATTTTCTGAGTAAACAATAAAACAGAAAAATATTTTCCTGAATAAAGTATATGAAACAACAGTTTTTAAGACATTAAACATTAGGCAATAAAGGGTGGTGATCCATTTCACTATATAAACATATGAGATAACACCTACAATTGTCATGGCTTATTGCCTGCAGTTTTCCCAAGCCACAAGGGAGAAAACCCAGACAAATTGTGAAAGTAAAGCTAGGAGTTTGGGGAGACCAGGAACCTAGAGTTAATAGATAAGAGTGTAGCAGAAGGAAAAACTTTTCTGAGAAAGGGAGAACGATCTTTGTAGGTTTGCAGAGTCCTCTGTGAGTCTTCAGCTGAGTAGTCATTGCTGTCTGAGGGTGAGGAAATTGCTCAATGCAGAAACAATTAGAAGGAATAATAGTGTTATTGGAGGGCACTGGCCAAAATGGGAAACCTCATAATTTATGAGGAATGTTGGGTAAAGTACTCACAAAAGTTTTGCCTCGGCAGTAGCAAAAGCATTCCATCATTCCTAAACTAAATGCTGCTCTGTTTCCTCCTAACAGTGCTTGTAGGCAAGACCTGAATGGCTCAAACTGTTCCTAAAGAACAACATCATGGAATAAAGCTCAAGTATATTTATTCAAATTCAAGAATATATAGCATCCAAGAAGATAAGATTAATAGTGATCAATCAAAAATTATCATCGTGCAAAGAAGCAAGGTATTATTGGTCCATAGAGAGAGATTATCAAAACAAATCCAAATGAAAGACACAAAATAGAATTAGTAAATGAGAACAATAAACAATTACTATATTCCCTAAGTTTAAGAGGGCTTCCCTGATAGCTCATTTGGTTAAGAATCCACCTGCAAAGCAGGAGACCCTGGTTCAATTCCTGTGTGGGGAGATCTGCTGGAGAAGGAATAGGCTACCTATTCCAGTATTCTTGTGCTTCCCTTGTGGCTCAGCTGGTAAAGAATCCACCTGCAGTGTGAGAGACCTGGGTTTGATTCCTGGGTTGGGAAGATCCCTTGGAGAAGGAAAAGGCTACCTGCTCTAGTATTCTGGCTTAGAGAATCCCATGGACTGTATAGCCCGTGGGGTTGCAAAGAGTTGGAAACAACTGAGCGACCTTCACTTTCACTGAGTTTAAGAAGCTGGGGTAAATATTGTACATGTTAAGTAAAGAAAGACTGTGTTAAAGACTCAGATTGAACTTGAAGGGATGAAAATGGCAATGTGTGAAATGAAAAATAGTACCAAGTGGATTAATGATGTATTAGGCATTGGAGAGGAGAAGGCAATGGCACCCCACTCCAGTACTCTTGCCTGGAAAAGCCCATGGATGGAGGAGCCTGGTAGGCTACAGTCCATGGGGTCGCTGAGAGTCAGACACGACTGAGCGACTTTACTCTCACTTTTCACTTTCCTGCACTGGAGAAGGAAATGACAACCCACTCCCATGTTCTTGCCTGGAGAATCCCAGGGACTGGGGAGCCTGGTGGGCTTCCGTCTATGGGGTTGCACAGAGTCGGACACGACTGAAGTGACTTAGCAGCAGCAGCAGACATTGGAGAAGAGATGTTTATTGAACTTGAAGACATGGTAAGTGAAACTATACAAATGAAGCACTTAAAAATGAATGAAAAAGAGTGCATTGTTTTTTAATATTTCTTATAGTACAAATCTGCCAGAGATAACGATAAATCCTTTTAGTCTTTGCCTGCTTTGAAATGGCTTTATTTTGACTTCATGTTGAAAGGATATTTTTACTGGATATAAAATTATATTTTAGGAGTTTTTCTTTAAGGACTTTAAAGATGTATTTAATTGCTTCTCCCCTTAGTTGTTTTATTCTGATAGCATTTATTTCCATTCTCCTTCTTTGCTTTCAGCCCTGCTTGTCTGCCTCTCAGAGGGATATCTCTAGGCTCTCCTTTGCCCCAGCCAGAATCAGTCATTGCTTTGTACCCATTGAAGACCTCATGTACCTGAAGAGTTCAGTTCAGATTTTCCTGGGCTGCCTTCAGACTTTTAAGAAATCCCCTATGCTTACACTTTAGGGAAGAATCTCTTTCATCTTCCCTGCCCCTCTCTCAGTCACAGATTATTATTCCTCTTAGGGTACAGCCTGGAGAACCTAAAGTTCTAAAGAAATGTGCCTTTGTGGAGCAGCTCTCCCTCAGTATTTATGCTTGTCTTCACCAAACTACGTCCCTTTACACTTTGTATCAATGTGAAACCTGAGTGCTTGAAAGTTTCTTTCAGCATTCCTACTCTAGCCCCCCAAACAGGATAAAAGAACAGGACAGAAAGAAGTACTGGAAGAGATTAACAATTTTGTAAAACTGAGGAAAGATATCAATTCACAGACCTAAGAAGTTTGGTGAAACCCAAGAACAATAAATGTTGAGAAAATTGCATCTAGGCATATCATGGTTGTACTGCTGAAATCTAAAGCAATGCATAGACAGTCTGTTGAGTTTTGATGGTGAGGTGGCTGAATGAAGAGATATCTTTCAGAATCAGACTTTTACAGGCAAAATAAAACAGGTCTGAGAAAAATTCTCCCAAGTTTTATCATATGGGCTAGAAGGCAGGATTTGTTCTGTAGAGGCTAATTCAGTGAGGTCTTCCAAACTCATTGGCCCTTTGGAGATGGCTCTTGGATGAACTTATACTTGTCCTCTTTCTTACAAACTTCTACAGAAAGGAAAGAAGAAACCGTGTTAAGACAAATAGTAATTTTGTTAGTAATGAAACATGCTTCCATTGAGATGGATGTTTTCCAAAAGGACTTCCTAAAAGTATTCTAATAATACATATAAACATTCATAAATATGTATGCACATATTATATATTATACATGTACATATATATATTTCTTTTTTAATATAAATTTATTTATTTTAATTGGAGGTTAATTACTTTACAGTATTGTATTGGTTTTGCCATAGATCAACATGAATCCGCCACAGGTATACACACGTAAAAAAAAAAGTCCTCTTTACTCCTAGAAGTATTGGGGGAGTTTGGGAAAAAAAGATGAATTCAAATACAACACAAATTTTACCTTATTGCCAAGTTTCAAGGGTTGACATTTTCATGGTTGTGTTGAAAGAATCATTTAAGAGTAAACAGTTGTGTGGATGAGCCTACTTGAATAATTTTTCCTAGAAGAAGAATATAACTCATATGAAGGGTTAGTACATAGTTTATTTTTCAGATGTATTAGAAAGTTCCTTAAAAAAATAGAGCTATATGAAAATTCATCTTTTTTATTTTTATTTTTTAATTAGTTTTTTATTTTTTAAATTTTAATATCTTTAATTCTTACATGCGTTCCCAAACATGAACCCCCCTCCCACCTCCCTCCCCATAACATCTCTCTGGGTCATCCCCATGCACCCGCCCCAAGCATGCTGCAACCTGCGTCAGACATAGACTGGCGATTCAATTCTTACATGATAGTATACATGTTAGAATACCATTCTCCCAAATCAGCCCACCCTCTCCCTCTCCCTCTGAGTCCAAATGTCCGTTATACACATCTGTGTCTCTTTCCCTGTCTTGCATACAGGGTAGTCATTGCCATCTTCCTAAATTCCATATATATGTGTTAGTATACTGTATTGGTATTTTTCTTTCTGGCTTACTTCACTCTGTATAATTGGCTCCAGTTTCATCCATCTCATCAGAACTGATTCAAATGAATTCTTTTTAATGGCTGAGTAATACTCCATTGTGTATATGTACCACAACTTTCTTATCCATTCATCTGCTGATGGACATCTAGGTTGTTTCCATGTCCTGGCTATTATAAACAGTGCTGCGATGAACATTGGGGTACATGTGTCTCTTTCAATTCTGGTTTCCTCGGTGTGTATGCCCAGCAGTGGGATTGCTGGGTCATATGGTAGTTCTATTTGCAATTTTTTAAGGAATCTCCACACTGTTCTCCATAGTGGCTGTACTAGTTTGCATTCCCACCAACAGTGTAGGAGGGTTCCCTTTTCTCCACACCCTCTCCAGCATTTATTGCTTGCAGATTTTTGGATCACAGCCATTCTGACTGGTGTGAAGTGGTACCTCATTGTGGTTTTGATTTGCATTTCTCTAATAATGAGTGATGTTGAGCATCTTGTCATGTGTTTGTTAGCCATTCGTATGTCTTCTTTGGAGAAATGTCTATTTAGTTCTTTGGCCCATTTTTTGATTGGGTTGTTTATTTTTCTGGACTTGAGCTGCATAAGTTGCTTGTATATTTTTGAGATTAGTTGTTTGTCAGTTGCTTCATTTGCTATTATTTTCTCCCATTCAGAAGGCTGTCTTTTCACCTTGCTTATATTTTCCTTTGTTGTGCAGAAGCTTTTAATTTTAATTAGATCCCATTTGTTTATTTTTGCTTTTATTTCCAGAATTCTGGGAGATGGATCATAGAGGATCCTGCTGTGATTTATTTTTTGGATTAGTAGTCATGCTAAAAGTAATGTAGATTGTACCTTAAAGTACAGTCACCCAAAATGCTATAAAAAACACATATAACTAGGCTCCATTCCCAGAATTCAAAATATCTGAGCTGGTGCCCTGGCATTTGCAGTTGTAAGAAGTTTCTAGTTGATTCCAATATTGCTGATCTGTGAGAATACTTTGAGAATCACTGATGTAGACAGTCATACTCATTAACTGTATTAAACCATGTGACTGGTGATATAAAGACTAAATATAAATTTGAATGCCTATGAAATTTTTTAGGACAGCTCACATTTCTGTTTGTAGTATTCAAGATGCTTATTACTTAAGAGAAATATATTGAAATCTTACTGTTCTGCATAACTAACCTTAAGATATGCCATTTCTCTATACTGTAAAGAGATTTCTCCAACATTAATTACTAACTCGGCATCAGCTATCAGGATACAGTTTATTCTGATTCTTTAGAGGTCTGTTATGTTATAAAAATAGGTCAGTCAATAAGAATTAATATATACTGATTGAGGAGATGTGCACGTTGACTCTCTGGCTTACAATGTGGCACTCAGTACAGGTTTTTATCAAATGTGCTGCTCACTGTCAATCCCGTTTTCTCTTTTTCTCTTTCATTGTCTAGTTTTCTTATAAGCCCTATGATGCACATTTAAATGCTTGCCACATCCCAGCTCTTACTAATCAGACTTACTATCATTTTATACAAAATGCAGGCAGCCCCTAGTTATATGCTTAGTTTTTCGATTCCAGGACATTAAGCATGCTGCCTCAAAGCTTGGTCCATTGTAACTTATTGCTAGAGCCAAAATGAGTCTTGCCCTGAAGGGATCCTTTCGAACTCACTGTTGGGCCTGAATGCATTTTTGCCCTTAGGCTTTCTCTGTTCCTTCAGCCTGATCATCCAGGCTCTGGTGAATGTTGCCTTTGGGTTGTCTCCCTCAGTTTCAGTTTCAAGGCTTGCATGCTTTTTACCCTCAGGTTTTCCCTTTTCACCTTCTGTGTTAGGTTTTAGAGGCCTGGTGGCTTTAAACACATTCTCATTGCGATATTTTCCTGTTTCATGCTTCAGTAACATAGATGTGGAGTACTGTTTCATTGATCTGATCTTCCCTGTTAAGAATTTCAATATTCCCTTTTCTTATTTACTTGTTTTTATGTTATACCTTATTTCAAAACTTAGATTTAATCTGTGATAAACTATGTAGCATATAATCAGCCATCTCACTGAATACTTATTTTCTACTAGAAGAAAATCACTTGCACATCTATACTATTATAACCATCCGGAGTGCTGGTAATAAACAAAAATGCATACTTGTTTTAATTTAAGCAGAAGCAGGCTTATTGAAAAGTATTCAAATAGGTCACTGAAATAATATTAAGCTGAGAACCATGCTCCAAAAAACCAACTTAGGGAAGGTAGAGGGAGCCAACTGAAACTAGGCAGTTTGAAACACAGCCACACATACATCGATCATACAGCTTGGTTAGGGCATGGCTAATGCAGATGGTGACACCCTTCTCCTACTGAAACAGTTACTAAAAGTTTCTCCTTTTGAATCACTAGTTTCGTATTCAAGGTCCCAGCTTGGAACCGGACTGACTGAACTAAGTCTGTCCCTCCTTATTGCCTTCTTGTGGGATAAGTGGCTCTACTGCCACTCATGGCTTTCCTGATGGTGGCATTCCCCACACCCAATACCAGAAGTGACTTAGATTTTATGCTGAAGAAGACATGATTCTTAATCATGGAAAAGATTTACAGGATCATTGTGTTAGAGGATGTCATTGGGAGATTGTGACCACTATTTGACCCATGACCTGGATCCTGATAGTTGGAGACTCTTTTCCTTTTTCCCCCTCCATTGTCCTTTTATGCACATCCCATCTACTATTCCATGCTAACAGCTATTTCAAGGATGTAGCCTTGAAAAAATAAAGTGTTGTTGATACCATTTGGACTGAACATGTGACAACTAAGTTAAGGCTACTCTATAAACTTTGAATAATCTTGTGAGTCAGTGGTGAGACATACTGGTCTTGAAGTCACCTAAAACTACTCTCGTATGTAAGTTCCCTTGATTATTAAAACTTGCCACCTACCAGTCTTCAATGGCCTGTTTTTTTTTTTTTTTTTTTTTAATTCTTTCCTTAACTTCTATGTGTGGAAACAACTTTGGGATACAACATATAGTCATTCATATAATACGTATAAATAGTATCACATATAACTTCTGACAGGCTTTCATCTTTGAATTTCTCATTCAGTAGGACAGATAGTGTTATTTCCTTTCCTGGTTGCCCATCATCCTTTTTTTTTTCTCTTTGGTCTTAACTCTCCTAGAATATAAGGAAAATTCTGAACACTACCTGTAGACCAAATTTCAGCTTCTCACTAAAGGGACAAGCTTGAGCATCCTTGAGAAGCGCAATTTAATCTGGTCAGAGGTAACTTAAATTATTCTGTCGCTTGGGATAGATGGTTGTGTTGCCTTTGAAACACTTGGAGGATTCTGTCCACCACTGCATGCTCTTAAGTTGCCTTCAGTGAGCCTGATGTGTTTATCTTGAAGATTTTCAGTAACAGTCATCTATCTTTACTTCCAATTTCCTGACTTTCATATAGTTCTGAACTGTGTCCACCCAAAGTCTGTGTATAACCTGCACAATGCAGGCTTATTCTTTTTTCTCCAAATGTATTGAAAGATTGTCCTAATAGTAAATAATAGTATTTGCTTATTTCAGACTGGGAGAGACCTGATTCTTCCTGGTCCTTTCTAAGTATGCTTTTGAGTAAAGGGAGATGACACTTCTAGACAGAAAAGCTCGGCTGTAACCTACAAGTATGTCTGTGTGTCTAAAATCAATCCAATGGATGGACTGTTTAATTCAGTTATACATGACTCAACTGTGTGTCATTGAATGTATTTTAAAGTAAAATTTTTAATTTTAGTTCATTTATTCATTCAGTAAATGCTTAAGTACCTACTTTGTACCAGGCACTGTTCTCAATGAGAAGTATGAAATATTGAAAAAAGGAAGGTGAAAAATGCCCACTTATATTCGAGCTTACATTCTAATAGGACTGTCAGACATATATGTAGTAAGCAAGTGAAACAAACATGAATATATGTAGTGAGATGGCCATAAATGTTGAGGGGAAAATGTAGAGAAGAGAGTTGGCAGTGTTGGGAGAGGCAGAGTAGAAAAATTTAACAATTTAGCTAGAGAAAAAGGTGATATTTAAATAGAGACAGGAGAGAGTAAGACATGTAGACTTAAAAGAGATGAACATTCTAGTTAGAGGAAAAAGGGTGCAAACATCTTAGGCAGGAAGTTCCCTATATTCCTGGGGACATAAACGAGTCAGATTCAGTTGACTAAGTATAAGGAGTTTGGGAGAAGATGAGGGGATGAGTCAGAAAACTTGGAGGTCAGTATAATGATGCTGGGTTTTACTGTGAGTAAGATAGGAATCTTTGGAGGCTTTTGAGTAGAGAATCTTATATTCTGACTGATACTCAATAGCACAATTTTGGTTCCTAGGTAAAGCATAAATTATAGGGAGAATAGGCAAATGTGTGAACATTCAGAATATTAAGAAGGCTGCTGCAAATTTAAAAAAAAAATAGTGCGGACCTTGGCTATGTAGTACTGATGTAAGTGGTCAGATTTTGGATATATCTACAGACAGGACTTGCCATTTTGACCTTGAATGTGAGGGGAAGGAATAGGATGACTTGACTTTCTGGCCTCAGCATGTGGGGCGGTGCAGTTTACTTTGAGTTGACTATATATATGTGGATATGGATTGCATATATATTACATAAATACACGTATGTTACATATTATATGTATTACATTAATATATACTATATATAACATTATATATAATTTATATTATATATATATTACACATGCACACACATATATGGAGAGAAAAGCAGATTTGGAAGGAAAGATCAACAGCTCTGTTTTTGATGCATAGTTTATGTTGGATATTAGATAACAAAGAGTAGATGTCAGGAGATGTCAGTTAAGTGACTAGATATTCAAGTCTAACATTTAGAGAAGAGGTCTAAATAGGGAGGTAAATGTGAGAGCCATATGCATACAAATAATGTATATTCTCAACACTATAACCTATTACTGCATAACAAAAGCACCCTTAAATTAGCTCCTTAGGTTGCAAATTAAAATATTTTCTCAGTTTTAGAGATGAGGAAGCTACAAGTTGGAGATTTAAATAGCTCAGTCACACACAGGGTGTTTTGTGCCAGGGCTCAGTTTTAGAGATCTTTACTTCTGAAGACTCAGTTCCTTCCATTACACAGCTCTGCCTTCTGAGCATCTTCTTTCAGTTGGCTTCTCATGGCCGCTCTTCCCCAGTCTGCTGATGTTTCCCACTCTGCCTAATTCTCCCACTTGTCCAGTTTGCTTTATCTGCATAAACTCTCTTCACTGTCATTCATCAAAGATTGGCACTCTTCCAGTCATCAGAGCAGACAGGAAGGCAAAAAAGAGGAATGGACAAGGTGCCGCAGAGCTCAGACAGATAATGAGATCAGACTCTTTAGACAGTTTTAAATGATTAGGATTGAATGGAGAGTGGGGAGAAGAGGCAACTAATGGTGGGCATTTTATATATATTATTCACACACACACTTTTTAGGAAAACAGACAAGTAATTTTTTGTTGTTGTTTTCCAACCAAATTGAGTTACTGAACTCACAGAAATTACAGAAAACAGCTCTTCAAGTTTCCGCAAGAAATAAAATATGAATGAATGCATTCATCAGTGTATGGCTTTCCAAAGATATTTCCCTGATTGTCCATTTATTGCCAAACTAGAAATTCCTTCTAGGCTATTCTCCATTCCATCAAATTATTTCCTCATGATTTGCAAGGATTACTGACTCAAATTTCTTTTAGAAATGAGAAATGTTAAAGCTCAGATTACCCGGTGTTACAATAGAGTGCTGTGAGATCTGTAGTGAACTTGAGCAGATTCAGTTCAGTTCAGTTGTTCAGTTGTGTTGGACTCTTGGATGAACTTTAAGTTCATCCCATGGACGGCAGCATGCCAGGCTTCCCTGTTTTTTCAGAAACTCCCAAGAGGTTGCTCAAACTCATATCAGTTGAGTTGTTGATGCCATCCAACTGCCTCATCCTGTTGTCCCTTTCTCCTCCTGCCTTCAATCTTTCCCAATGTCAGAAGGGTCTTTTCTAATGAGTCAATGATTCTCCTCAGGTAGCCAAAGTATTGGAGTTTCAGCTTCACTATCAGTCCTTCCAGTGATTTCCTTTAGGGTGGACTGGTTTGATCTTGCAGTCCAAGAGACTCTCAGGAGTCTTCTCCAACACCACAATTCTAAAGCATAAGTACAATTCTTACATCTGTACATGATTACTGGAAAAACAATAGCTTTGACTGGGTGGACCTTTATCAGGAAAGTAACGTCTCTGCTTTTTAATATGCTGTCTAGGTTGGTCATAGCTTTTCTTCCAAGGAACCTCGTGTCTCTTAATTTCATGTCTGCAGTCACCATCTGCAATGATTTTGGAGCCCCCCAAAATGAAGTATGTCATTGTTCCCATTGTTTCCTCATCTATTTACCGTTAAGTGATGGGGCCATATTCCATGATCTTAGTTTTTTGAATGTTGAGTTATAAGCCAGCTTCTTCACTCTCCTCTTTCACTTTCATCAAGAGGCTCTTTCGTTTTTCTTTGCTTTCTGTCATATGGGTGGTGTCATCTGCATATCTGAGATTATTGATATTCTCCCAGCAGACTTGATTCCAGCTTGTGCTTCATCCAGCTCGGCATTTTACATTATGTACTCTGCACACAAGTTAAATAAGCAGGGTGACAACAATATTCAGCCTTGATGTACTCCTTTCCCAATTTGGGACCAGTCCATTGTTCTATGTCTAGTTCTAACTGTTGTTTCTTGACCTGCATGCAGATTTCTCAGGAGGCAGGTCAGGTGGTCTGGTATTCCCACCTCTTGAAGAATTTTCCACAATTTTTTGTGATCCACGCAGTCAAAGGCTTTGACTTGGTCAGTAAAGCAGAAGGTTTTTTTTTTTTTTTTTTCTAGAATTCTCTTGCTTTTTTGATGATACAGTGGATGTTGGCATTTGATCTGTAGTTCCTCTACCTTTTCTAAATCCAACTTAAACATCTGGAAGCTTTGGTTGACATACTATTGAAGCCTGGCTTGGAGAGATTTGAGCATTACTTTGCTAGTGTGTGTGCTGTGTGCAATTGTGCAGTAGGTTGAACATTCTTTGGCATTGCCTTTCTTTATGATTGAAATGAAAAACCGACCTTTTCCATTTCTGTAGCCACTGCTGAGTTTTCCAAATTTGCTGGTATACTGAGTGCAGCACTATCACAGAATTTGAAAGAGCTCAACTGAAATTCCATCACTTCCTCTAGCATTTTTCATAGTGATGCTTTCTACGTCCCACTTGACTTCACATTCCAGGATGTCTGGCTCTAGGTTAGTGATCATACCATCATTGTTGTTTGGATCTTAAGATCTTTTTGTATAGTTGCTCTGTGTATTCTTGCCACCTCGTCTTCATATCTTCTGCTTCTGTTAGGTCCATACCAGTTCTGTCCTTTATTGTGCCCATCTTTGCATGAAAAGTTCCCTTTGTATCTCTAATTTTCTTGAAGAGATCTCTAGTCTTTTCTATTCTGTTTTTTATTCTCTATTTCTTTGCATTAATCACTGAGGAAGGCTTTCTTATCCTTCCATGCTATTCTTTGGAACTCTGCATTCAAGTGGGTATATGTTTCCTTTTCTCCTTTGCCTTTCACTTCTCTTCTTTTCACAGCTATTTATAAGGCTCCTGAGACATCCATTTTGCCTTTTTGCATTTGTTTATCTTGGGTTTGGTCTTCATCACTGCCTCCTGTATAATGTCACAAACCTCCATCTACAGTTCTTCAGACACTCTATCAGATCTAATCCCTTGAATCTGTTTGTTGCTTCCACCGTATAATCATAAGGGATTTGATTTAGGTCATACCTGAGTGGTCTAGTGATTTTCCCTACTTTGTTCAATTTAAGTCTGAATTTTGCAATAAGGGGTTCATGATCTGAACCACAGTCAGCTCCCGGTCTTGTTTTTGCTGACTCTATAGAGTTTCTCCATCTTTGGCTGCAAACAATATAATCAAACTGATTTTGATATTGACCTTCAGGTGTTGTCCATGTATTGCTGGAAGAGGATGTTTGCTACGACCAGTGCGTTCTCTTGGCAAAACTCTGCTAGCCTTTGCCCTGCTTCATTTTGTACTCAAGGGCCAGATTTGCCTGTTACTCCAGGTATTTCTTGACTTCCTACTTTTGCAGTCCAGTCCCCTATGGTGAAAAGGATATCTTTTTTGGATGTTAGTTCTAGAAAGATTTGTAGGTCTTCATAGAACTGTTCAACTTCAGCTTCTTCAGGTTGGGACATAGACTTGGATTACTGTGATGTTGAATGGCTTGCCTTTTTTAAAAATTTACCCAAGTATTACATTTTGCAATCTTTTGTTGACTCTGAGGGCTACTTCATTTCTTCTAAGGGATTCTTGCCCACAGTAATAGATATAATGCTCATCTGAATTAGATTCACACATTCCAGTCCATTTCAGTTCGCTGATTCATAAAATATCAATGTTCGCTCTTGCCATCTCCTGTTTGACCACTTCCAATTTACTTTGATTCATGGACCTAGCCTTCCGGGTTCATATGCAGTATTGTTTTTTACAGCATCGGACTTTACATCTATCACCAGTGGCATCCACACCTGGGTGTTGTTTCACTTTGTCTCCATCTCTTCATTCTTTCTGGAGTTATTTCTCTACTCTTCTCTAGTAGCATATTGGGGATCTACCAACCTGGGGAGTTTATCTTTCAGTGTCGAGTTTATCTTTCAGCGTCAATTTATTTTTCTTTTTTATACTGTTCATGGGGTTCTCAAGAATATTGATGTGGTTTTCCATTCCCTTCTCCAGTGGACCACATTTTGTCAGAACTTTCCACCATGACCCGTCTGTCATGAGCAGATTCAGTTCGGTTCAGTCGCTCAGTCGTGTCTGACTCTCTGCGACCCCATGAATCGCAGCACTCCAGGCCTCCCTGTCCATCACCAACTCCCGGAGTTCACTCAGACTCACATCCATCAAGTCAGTGACGCCATCCAGCCATCTCATCCTCTGTCGTCCCCTTCTCCTCCTGCCCTCAATCCCTCCCAGCATCAGAGTCTTTTCCAATGAGTCAACTCTTCACATGAGGTGCCCAAAGTACTTTCAGGTTTAGCATCATTCCTTCCAAAGAAATCCCAGGGCTGATCTCCTTCAGAATGGACTGGTTGGATCTCCTTGCAGTCCAAGGGACTCTCAAGGGTCTTCTCCAACACCACAGTTCAAAAGCATCAATTCTTCAGCACTCAGCCTTCTTCACAGTCCAACTCTCACATCCATACATGACCACAAGAAAAACCATAGCCTTGACTAGATGGACCTTAGTCAGCAAAGTAATGTTTCTGCTTTTGAATATACTATCTAGGTTGTGTTTTCCAAGGTTAATACAGCCCTGTCCCACATGTAGTATACTGCAAATTTCTATTCAGTGAATTTTAAAAAATAGTTTCTTATGCTTTTTAATTTCTAGCTTAAATAATTTTATTTAAAAAGCAATAGCCTCCTTTTCTCTAGGAGTTAACTGAATCTTTTCACTTTCCATTATTGGTTTAGGTTTCCTTTATATGAGTGAATTGTACTTAACGTTGAACAGAGTTCCATATGCATACAAGTAATAATCAACACTATATTGCCTATACAATAGGTATATTGCTATATAATACATTTTTATTGATTTCCATTTTAAATACAGCAGTGTGTGCATGACCTTCCCAAAGTCTTTAACTGTCCCTTCCTCACTGGCAACCATGGGTTCGTGTTCTAAGTCTGTGAGTCTCTGTTTTGTAAGAAAATGTTCTTGGTGTTAAAAGAACATAAAAGTTAAATTAAAAAAAAAAAAGAGTGAACTGTGCTAATGGATATGAGGGCTGTGAAAAATTTCTTCCAAGTACTTCTCCGTCATGAGTACTTTTATAATGCAGTGTTTAATTAGCAAATAACTTATACACATCAAATATGTTGGTCCATGTGATATTACATACAATTTGCCAGACACACACACACACACACACACACACACACATACACACACACACACAGCATGGGAATGAGAGATGTTACATATTCAAATCCATCAATCTTTGAAATGATGAGATATGGGACTAGAACTAATATCCATTTAGTATTGCATTTTGGAGAAATGGCCCCTCTGTTCCCCCGTCCCTCCTTGACTCCCACTCTACCTTCCTTCCTTCCCCCTTTCTTACTTTTCTGCTTTCTTTCTCTTTAATTTATAGACATGACACTTACAGTGGTCATTTTAATTATATGAGTAAGGCAACCATTTAACAATTGAATATATAATGCTAGGAAAACTGGTAGGATTTTATTTATTAGGCATATATGTAGTCCCTATAAATAAATTATTGTTAGACTTTCTTGTCCTTCATTATCATAGAAACTAGTGTAGATTATTATTTCAAAGAAAGCCCGAACCATTGTTTAGTAGAGAAATTTACTTTACTGCTCCTCTGTTATGTTCTGTGATGCTGCTGGTAGAAGTTGCTTCCTTAGTGTTAAATTCCTTAAATTTAACAAATTTAAAATTAATACTACACCTCATTTCAGGTGAGTTCCCAGAGCTAAATATTATCGGGATATGATAAATAATTCCATTTAGTCATTTATGGGCCTGAATGACCAATAGATTTTCTACTCTGACAATCTCTGCAGTCTTTTTTCTGCCCATTCATTATTATCAAGTGTAATTCACATACACTTTCCACATTCTTATTAAAAGTGTTAGAAGCTTCTTGCTGCCAATATTATTGACTTTCCTGTAACATCCTATTTACAATATGTATTCTGAGTTTCCAGTCTCTCTATTAATATTTCTATTAGCATTTCTATATGTTTTATCTCCTCTCATTAATAACAATGTCATATGTACCAGTTCCAAAGTGCTTATTTTATTTTCTCATTAAGGGTTTCTGCATATCCCAAGCTTTCTTTTGTATATATGTGATGGGTCAAGGTTGCATATAATTCCAGAAAGATCATTATCATTTATATGAATGCAATTTGTGATTGTAGTAATTGCTCATAAATTAATCTAACTGTAGAAGTCAGTTTGTAAATTGTGAGCCTAAGCTCAATATGTAATTCAAATGTAAGTCACAGTGAAATATATTTTTTGTTTATATTTTCCATTTACTGATTTGAGTTTATTTTAAAATATTAAAGTTTAACACTGGAATGGTAGTGTAAGAGAGAAAAAGATTGGCTTAAATTTTACACTAGTAAATATGGGTATGTATGGAACTGTAGTTAATCTCTTGATTGGGAAATAAGTAGTTTTATTTGATTAACTGCAATAAAACAACACAAACACATTTCTTAGTACTCCTTGGTTAACTATTGGAGTACTAAGCTTTGGCTATGATGAAACAGGAGGAGTACTAATCAAAGGTTTGTTAAGGATTGTGTTAGTTTGAGGTGTGGTTTTTGTTGGACTAAAAAATCAGACAATCACAATACAGTAGTTTTGAAGAAAAATGAAATCAATGAAAATATTTTAGGTTAAGAAATTTTTCTAATGTTAGGAATTCCCTTGCAGTCCAGTGGCTGGTACTCCACAGTACTACAGCAGGGGTCACAAGTTTGCTCTCTCATTGATCTAGCAAGCTGTGTGATGTGGGGCCCCCCAAAAAATGTGTACAGACTTGTGTATGTGTGTGTGAATGCACAATAGTAAATTACTGAGGAAATTCTTTATTTAAAAAAATCTAGATTTACAGAGAAAATACAAAGTTCACATAACTCAATACTGAAAACCAAATGACACTAAAGCTATCATAATTGGAAACATGGTTATGATCTGATTAATAATTAACTGGCTTATAATCAGATTGATCATTGGTATTAAGGTAATATTATAGAAGATTCAATTAGTAACAGACAGGGAGGAAAAATATGAGCTTGATATAGGAAATGATTCTTTTCATTATAGAGAAGCAATGCAAAATTTTTTTTTTCATAGATCTATAGTGGAGAGAAACGGGCTTAAATAATACAGTGTTTTTCATTAAATGCATTTTAGCATTTTGTTGGTGTTAAAAATATGTAAACAAAATAAAGCTGGGCCTCTGTTTTCATATGAAGATTCATCCTCTGATAGCTTTAAAACCCTCGAAAGGAAAAAATCCTAACACAAAAAGCTCTTCAAAGTACTGTATGTTTAGGGAGGGCTCTTGTGGCAGTAGGGTATACCACAGGGTGCAGATTAAAATGCCCCTATCCATCTCTTTCAGTTCCTCACACAGCACTGCTGTCGTTCTGGTCTGCATTATGGCCATTCCCTCCAACAGCCTCTCTGCATTTCCCTTCTCCATTGTCATAAATCCATTCCTAGTTTTGATAATTTTATTTTTAAGTAGCTTTGTGTAAATTAGAAATTAGTTTATATAATCTGGGAACAATTCAGTCAGTCGTTGTCCATTGCCCTTCCTGTACAACTGCGATCTGATAACAAATAAATTCTGTGATCTAATATCTGATAACAAATAAATTCTCCTTTGATGACTGGGTGGAGGGGCAAAGGCTGTGAATATCTATGTTTTTTTTCCCCTATCTGAATATCACTGCACTGAAAAATTGTTTTCCTTCTTTAAAAACAAATATCCATGAAGTATGCCTCTGGGAACAGGGAGTTGTGGGCAGTATCAGGGAACCCATATTAGCAGCAGAGGAAATGAAAATCTGATCCAGCTCAAATGAGTCTGCAAAGAGGAGAAGCTTTGTGGGATGTGGGCCCACAACAGTAAGGGTGGTACATGGATTGACCTTGGCTTTCTTCTCTTGCTGCTAATAGTCTGATCCATTGCAGGCTCTTGGGCGAGATACAGAAAAATAAGGTGTATTCCACATAGAAAAAAAGGGAAACCACAGTCTTCATAAATGGAAAGGAGATATTGCAGGCATGGATAATGAGGCAAACTTTCAGCTGGATTTAACTTTAAAAGGTGACAGAATCTTACTGAACTCGTAAACTACAGGCAGATTTAGTAATTAAAATCAATGACTTCTGATTAAATTGGGCTCAGTTGGAGAATGTTGGAAACTATTGGAGTTATTCAATACTAGGAAGAAACTTCATGACAATTTTGAAGTAAATGATCTTTCTGAAAATGAGAACATGACCCAGATTCAAACTATGATGATGTTTCAGCATATCTAATTAAATCTAAAGGGTTCCATTCAACAGTCAGCATTACAGAGAAACAGACAAAATAATCTGGTGTAGAAAATTTAAAGGGGACCATAAATTGGTTAGCATATGAGAACCAACATTTGTTTCAGTCTTTTATGTAGAGCAGCCTACCTGGGATTAGGAATAGGGATGTACGAGGTACTTCCAGGTCAACAAATATATTGACCATACAGCTATTGTTAATTTTTGTTGTTCAGTTGTGAAGTCATGTCTGCCTTTGTGACTCTATGGACAGCAGCACACCAGGCTTCTAATGTCCTTCACTATCACACAGAGGTTGCTCAAATTCATGTCTACTGAGTTAGTGACACCATTTACTTATCGCATCCTCTGTTGTATCTTTCTCCTCCTACCATCAATCTTTCCCAGCATCAAGGATTATTCCAGTAAGCTGGCTCTTTGCATCAGATGGCCAAAGTATTAGAGCCTCAGCTTCAGCATTAGCACTTCCAATGAATATTCAAGATTGATTTCATTTAGGATTTGCTTGTTTAATCTCCTTGATGTCCAAGTGACTCTCAAGAGTCTTCTGCAGCAACACAATTCAAAATCATCACTTCTTTGGCATTCAGCCTTCCTTATGGCCCAACTCTCACATGATCTGTACATGAACTCTGGAAAAACTATAGCTTTGGCTATATGGACCTTTGTCGGCAAAGTGTTGTTCAATCACTCATTCATGTCTGACTATTTGCAACCCTGTGGGCTGCCTCATGACAGCCTTCCCTGTCCTTCACCACCTCCTGGAGCTTGCTCAAACTCATGTCCACTGAGTCAGTGATGCCATCAAACCATCTCATCCTCTGTCGTCCCCTTCTCCTCCTGCCTTCAGTGTTTCCCAGCATCAGGGGCTTTTCTAGTGAGTCAGCTTTTCACATCATGTGGCCAAAGTATTGGAGGTTCAGCTTAAGCATCAGTCCTTCAAATGAATATTCAGGATTTATTTCCTTTTGGGATGGACTGGTTTGATCTCCTTGCAGTCCAGGGTACTCTCAAGAGTTGTCTCCAACACCACAGTTCAAAAGCATCAGTTCTTTGGTGCTCAGCCTTCTTTGTGATCCAACCCTCACATCTATACATGACTACTGGAAAAAATGTAACTGATGATACAGATCTTGGTTGGCAAAATAATGTCTCTATTTTTTAATATGCTGTCTAGGTTTGCTGCAACTTCTTCCAAAGAGCAAGCATCTTTTAATTTCATGGCTGTAATTAACCATCTGCAGGGATTTTGGAGCCCAAGAAAATAAAATCTGTCCCTGTTGTTCCACTTTTTCCCCGTTATCTATTTGCCATGAAGTGCTTTGACCAGTTGCCATATCTTAGTTTTTTGAATGTTGAGTTTTAAGCCATATTTTTCAGTCTCCTCTTTTACCCTCGTCAAAAGGCTTGTTAGTTCCTCTTGGCTTTCTGCCCTTAGAGTGGTAACATCTACATATCTGAGGTTATTGATATTTCTCCCAGCAGTCTTGATTCCAGCTTTTGAGTCATCTAGCCTGGCATTTTGCCTGATGTACTCTTGCACAGAAGCTAAATAATCAGCGTGACAATATACAGCTTTGATATTATTAGCCTACAGATATATTTGTGGTAAACTGACAGATATTTTGATTGTTCAGTTAGTAGCCTACAGATGAACTCTGGTAGAGGACTTAAACAAGCAGGGCTATTTAGCACAGGAATGATGGATGAAAAGAAACTAACATAACAGCCAGTGTACAGCTCTGTACAGATGGAACCCAAGAAATTATCTAGCAGAAGATATTGGAGAAATATTATTATGTAACTCTAGGAATTTGGAGATGCATAAAGATATGACTGATAGTGTTAACAATGTCTAATATTTATTGAGATATACTATGTACAAATTTTTGTATATGGGTAAAACACTATATATACTGTTTTTATGCACTTGCTCCCAGTGAGAAAAACAAGGCCCACAAATATTGAGTGGCTTGCTCAAGATTATAGTTTAATGGCGTCAGAGCCAAGATTTGGATTCAGAGAGTTTGGTTTTGGGATGTGTGTTCTGAGTAATTGTATAGTCTACCTCTTAATTTAAGGTACACTTTGGTAGTTCAAAAGATTAATAATGAGAGTAGATTAAGTTCTTAATGAAAGCCTTTAACTGAAATTCTGTAAAATTAGAGAAAGTATATATAGCCATAGTATCATAGTTCCTGATTTCAAAACTTATTAGCTCTGTAGAATATACTAGTGATACAAGTCAGTTAACACACGAATATTTCTACATGTGTAAAACATGTTCCTCTGCCTTTTTTAGATCCAGCTTGTATATTTACATCATAGAATTGCTATATGAACTAATGAAAATAATCCATATAAAGAACCTGGGCTTCCCTGGTGGCTCGGTGGTAAAGAACTTGCCTGCCACAGCAGAAGCAAAAGATATTAAGAAGAGGTGGCAAGAATACACAGAATATCTATATTCAAAGAAGAATACAAAAAGATCTTAATGACCCAGATAGCCACGATAGTATGATCTCTCACCTAGGGCCAAACTTCCTGGAATGCAAAGTCAAGTGGGAAGCATCACTATGAACAAAGCTAGTGGAATTAATGGAATTCCAGTTGAGCTATTTCAAATCCTAAAAGATAATGCTGTGAAAGTGCTACAATCAGTATGCCAGCAAATTTGGAAAACTCAGCAGTGGTCACAGGACTGGAAAATGTCAGTTTTCATTCCAATCCCAAAGAAAGGCAATGGCAAAGAATGTTCAAACTGCTGCACCATTGCACTCATTTCACAAGCTGGGAAGTTAATGCTCAAAATTCTCCAAGCAAGGCTCCAACAGTATATGAACCGAGAACTTCCAGATGTTCAAGCTGGATTTAAAAAAGGCAGAGGAACCACATATCAAATTGCCAACATCCATTGGATCATCAAAAAAACAGAGTTCCAGAAGAACATCTATTTCTGCTTTGTTGACTTTGGATGTGTGGAAAACAACAAACTGGAAAATTCTTCAAGAGATGGCCTACCTGCCTCCTGAGAAAACTGTATGCAGGTCAAGAAACAACAGTTAGATCTGGACATGGGACAGTGGACTGGTTCCAAATTGGGAAAGGAATGCATCAAGACTGTATTTTGTCACCCTGCTTATTTAACTTATATGCAGATTACATAATGTGACATGCGGGGCTGGATGAAGCACAAGCTGGAATCAAGATTGCTGGGAGACATGATAGCCCTTCGTAATTGTCAGCAATTTCTCATTATTTGCACACTGGACGTATTTACATAGATATAGGAAATCTAGATAGAGCTTAGCATGTTTGGTGTTTAGAACAGAGGTCGAGTCTGGACATATGTTTTAGCAAGTCAGCAGTATAGAGATGATAAGTGAAGCCCTGAGAATAGATGATCCTGCTTAGAGAGTAAAGGACGATTGGGAGGAAGAGGTCAGTGACACCAAGGGGGAGGCCCAGGGCATTAGTATTAGTTCATCCTATAAGGGGATCAGTTATCAACTAGAACTTCAGCAGGGCCTTTAGCAACGACTATGAAGACAGAGACAATGAAGTGAGACTGGACTGGGATGAAAAGTGAAGAGTTGGCATAGCCGGTAAAAGCAGCTTTCAGGAAAGGTGTCTTAACAATGGAAAGATAGTACTCATCTAATTGAGAAGATTGAGGAAGACAAACAAAGAGCCAGGATAAAATGAAAGCTACAGTTCAAGGAGCAAAATTATATTGTTTTCTATCTTTCTGAGTGGTAGAAATTATACCAAACAAGAAAACTTAGCTTATTTAGAAATACATAAGTACAGAGAATACAAACCTAAAGAGAATATTTAACAAAAATATACTAAATAGAAAAAAAAAAATTAGATGTGATCCATGTATACCCACATATGTATGTATACTTTTTGGAACAATGCATGTTAAAGGAGTTATACTTTGATGAATGACCAAATACAAAAGCAACATTTTTTCCTACTCTTGCCGTTTTTAGCTTATTAGCCTAGAGCCAGCCTTCCATATGTAAGGTTAAATTATTAGTCTTCCTTTTGGAATTATAAGAATCTATGAAGAATTCCAATTATTAAAAAGAAATATACTACTTAATTTCACACCCCTGGAATTATGCCTGTCCCATTTGAGCCAAAATTTTTTTTTCCTAATGTTATCAGACTTCTAAAAAAGTTTTGAAAAACTGAGTAAAGGCTATTGTGCTAGCAAGTTAATGTAGTTAATGCATGTAAGAATTAAAGATTTTAAAATTTTAAAAATAAAAAACTAAAATTAAAAAAAAAATGTTACTGTGAACTACCCCCACAAAAAAATAAAAAAAAAATAAAAATCACTTTCTTTAAAAAAAAAAAAAATGTAGACTTTGTGTGAGGAACACGATTTCTAGGAAACATTTCTATAAGATCACTTCTATAAGAATCTCTATACCTTTGCAGTCCAGTGCAGCAATTTAAAGGTAGTGAATCCAACTAGATATGCTAAAAAGGAAAAAAAAATATATATATATATATGTCAAGTATCAAATACTTTATATGAAAAAAAGTAATAGATCACAAAGAAGTAACTGATCTCAGTAGATCAGTTCGGTCACTCAGTCTTGTCTGACTCTTTGCGACCCCATGAATCACAGCACACCAGGCCTCCCTGTCCATCATCAACTCCCAGAGTTTACTCAAACTCATGCCCATCGAGTCAGTGATGCCATCCAGCCATCTCATCTTCTGTCATCCCCTTCTCCTCATACCCCCAATCCCTCACAGCATCAGGGTCTTTTCTTTATATATCTATCTATCTATCTATCTATCTATATATATATATATATATAATATTTTGGGTTCAGTTCAGTTCAGTCACTCAGTCGTGTCCGACTCTTTGCGACCCGATGAATTGCAGCATGCCAGGCCTCCCTGTCCATCACCAACTCCCAGAGTTCACTCAGACTCACGTCCATTGAGTTGGTGATGCCATCCAGCCATCTCATCTTGTTGTCCGCTTCTCCTCCTGCCCCCAATCCCTCCAAGCATCAGAGTCTTTTCCAATGAGTCAACTCTTTGCGTGAGGTGGCCAAGGACTGGAGTTTCAGCTTTAGCATCATTCCTTCCAAAGAAATCCCAGGGCTGATCTCTTTCAAAATGGACTGGTTTGATTTCCTTGGAGTACAAAGGACTCTCAAGAGTCTTCTCCAACACCACAGTTCAAAAGCATCAATTCTTTGGTGCTCAGCTTTCTTCACAGTCCAACTCTCACATCCATACATGACCACTGGAAAAACCATAGCCTTGACTAGACGGACCTTTGTTGGCAAAGTAATTTCTCTGCTTTTGAATATGCTATCTAGGTTCGTCATAACTTTCCTTCCAAGGAGTATGCATCTTTTAATTTCATGGCTGCAGTCACCATCTGCAGTGATTTTGGAGCCCCAAAAATAAAGTCTGAGACTTTTTCCACTCTTTCCCCATCTATTTCCCATGAAGTGATGGAACCAGATGCCATGATCTTCGTTTTCTGAATGTTGAGCTTTAAGCCAACTTTTTCACTCTCCTCTTTTCACTTTCATCAAGAGGCTTTTTAGTTCGTCTTCACTTTCTCCCATAAGGGTGGTGTCATCTGCATATCTCAGGTTATTGATATTTCTCCTGGCAACCTTGATTCCAGCTTCTGCTTCTTCCAGCCAGGCATTTCTCATGATGTACTCTGCAAAGTTAAATAAGGAGGGTGACAAAATACAGCCTTGATATACTCTTTTTCCTATTTGGAACCAGTCAGTTGTTCCATGCCCAGTTCTAAAGGTTGCTTCCTGACCTGCATATAGGTTTCTCAAGAGGCAGGTCAGGTGGTCTGGTATTCCCATCTCTTTCAGAATCTTCCAGTTTCTTGTGATCCACACTGTCAAAGGCTTTGGCATAGTTAACAAAGCAGAAATAGATGTTTTTTTCTGGAACTCTCTTCCTTTTTCCATGATCCAGGGGATGTTGACAATTTGATCTCTGGTTCCTCTGCCTTTTCTAAAATCAACTTGAACATCTGGCAGTTCACGGTCATGTATTGCTGAAGCCTGGCTTGGAGAATTTTGAGCATTACTTTACTAGTGTGCGAGATGAGTGCAATTGTGTGGTAATTTGAGCATTCTTTGGCATTGCGTTTCTTTGGGATTGGAATGAAAACTGACCTTTTCCAGTCCTGTGGCCACTGCTGAGTTTTCCAAATTTGTTGGCATGTTGAGTGCAGCACTTTCACTGCATCATCTTTCAGGATTTGAAATAGCTCAACTGGAATTCCATGACTTCCACTAGCATTATTCGCAGTGATGCTTTCTCAGGCCCCCTTGACTTCACATTCCAGGATGTCTGGCTCTAGGTGAGTTATCACACCATCGTGATTATCTGGGTCATGAAGATCTTTTTTGTTCAGTTCTTCTGTGTATTCTTGACATCTCTTCTTAACAGTTTCTGCTTACGTTAGATCCATACGATTTCTGTCCTTTATCGAGCCCATCTTTGCATCAGATGTTCCCTTGGTATCTCTAATTTTCTTGAAGAGATCTCTAGTCTTTCCCATTCTGTTGTTTTCCTCTTTTTTTTTGCATTGATCGCTGGGGAAGGCTTTCTTATCTCTTCTTGCTATTCTTTGGAACTTTGCATTCAGATGCTTATATCTTTCCTTTTCTCCTTTGCTTTTCGCTTCTCTTCTTTTTGCAGCTATTTGTAAGGCCTCCCCAGACAGCCATTTTGCTTTTTTGCATTTCTTTTCCATGGGGATGGTCTTGATCCCCGTCCTCTGTAAACTGTCACGAACCTCCATCCATAGTTCATCAGGCACTCTATCTATCAGAACTAGGCCCTTAAATCTATTTCTCACTTCCACTGTATAATCATAAGGGATTTGATTTAGCTCATACCTGAATGGTCTAGTGGTTTTCCCTACTTTCTTCAATTTAAGTCTGAATTTGGCAATAAGGAGTTCATGATCTGGGCTATAGTCATGTCCCGGTCCTGTTTTTGCTGACTGTATAGAGCTTCTCCATCTTTGGCTGCAAAGGATATAATCAATCTGATTTTGGTGTAGACTATCTAGTAATGTCCATGTGTAGAATCTTCTCTTGTGTTGTTGGAAGAGGTCGTTTGCTATGACCAGTGCGCTCTCTTGGCAAAACTCTATTAGCTTTTGCGCTGCTTCATTCCGTATTCCAAGGCCAAATTTGCCTGTTACTCCAGGTGTTTCTTGACTTCCTACTTTTGCATTCTGTTCCCCTATAATGAAAAGGACGTATTTTTGAGGTGTTAGTTCTAAAAGGTCTTGTAGGTCTTCATAGAACCATTCAACTTGAGCATCTTCAGCATTACTGGTTGGGGCATAGAGTTGGATTACTGTGATATTGATTGTTTTGCCTTGGAAACGAGCAGAGATGATTCTGTTGTTTTTGCGATTGCATCCAAGTACTGCATTTTGGACTCTTTTGTTGACCATGATGGCTACTCCATTTCTTCTAAGGGATTCCTGCCCACAGTAGTAGATATAATGGTTATCTGAGTGAAATTCACCCATTCCAGTCCATTTTAGTTTGCTGATTCCTAGAATGTCGACGTTCACTCTTGCCGTCTCCTGTTTGACCACTTCCAATTTGCCTTGAATATTTTGGGTATGCTGCTTTAAATGAAATATATTCTTAAAGATAGTATTTTCTCTTTGGTTTTACTGCTCTGCTGTAGAGTGGTGCTTTAGGTCTCATCCAATAAAAGTGGAGTAAATTCATTAAATCTCCTATATTGGCAACACGTTGTAGTCAATCTGTACTTGTATATGACTAATTAAATATGCTTTTTTGATTTTCTGTATGACTGACAAACTGCATGAATTAGTTGTGTGTGTATCGTTGGGTGTGATTCTGCTACTGCTCTTCACTGGCTGATTGACTTGTTCAGAACACATTGATTAAGCATTGGTGTGTATTGTTCACGTCTTGAGTCAGATTCACAGTGGCTCAGAGCGTCACTTCCTCAGAGAAAAACTTCTTGTTTTAAAGTGAATCAACTTATTTGTTCAGACAGTCAGTCTGCCTAAGCTTGAATACTTTGGCTGCCTGATGCAAAGAGCTGACTCATTGGAAGAGACCCTGAGGCCAGGAAAAACTAAAGATGAGGTAGTTATGTAGTATCACCAACTCAGCAGACATGAATTTCGAACAACCTCTGGGAGATAGTGGAGGACACAGGATCATGGTGGGCTGCAGTGCACGGGAGTCGGACATGAATTAGCGACTGAACAACAGCGTCTTGAGTCTTGAGCCAGATTCACAGTGGCTCAGAATATCACTGCCTCAAATGCAGACTTTTTGTGTTGAAGTTAATCACCATATTTGTTCAGATAGTCAGTCTGCCTAAGCCTCTTGTTTTGCAGTTCTTCACAGCCAGGTTACACTATGTGAACTCTTCTTGCTAATATATTCTTATGGTTTCTCTTCTACTTGTCTCCTCAGGAGCTCTTGACAAACTCTTCACTTGTCAGTGTAACAGCTGCTTGAGCATCTTTTGCCAGTTATTTCTCTGCACACATCAAGGATTCTCTTGGTACCACATCCTGAGATTCTAGAGTCCTGTATATACAACATATCAGGAAATAACAACTTAAATCAGTAAAATGTATAGATTATTTAAGTTTTTTTATTATGGAAATAATAGACTTTGTCAAAAAACATAGTTAAGAGGAAGCTGTTCATATAAAGTAATGACATACAAGCTAAATGAGACTTCTTTTTATACTAAAATTTTTTGATAAGTGGCTAATGATCATGAACATATCCATCTCTTCATTCACCATATGAATAAGTTGTGAGTTGAAGGTCTCATAGTTTTTTTAGTATTGAACAAGTCTTTAACCCAAATGTTTTTAATGAAATTTGTATTAAAATATCACAGACTTTGTTAATAAATTTTTAGTATATCAAAAATAGTTTCATGTTGTCCACAAAGTGTGTGGTATCACAAAGAGAGGAGCAAATTTTCACTTTAAAAATTCATGTAAAAAACAAAATACTTACAGTGGTATTTTCGTTAAAAAAAAATCTTTAAATGTTTTCGAAGTGTTTGTAGGGGATGAAAGTTTTCCTTAACCTTCCTAGGTTCCTGACTAGGTCTGAAAATTAATCTGTCAGAGATATATTAACAGGAGAAAAAACACAAATTTATTTAAGAGAAGTTTTACATATACAGAATTCCATGGACGGAGGGCCTGGTAGGCTACAGTCAGTGAGGTCATAAACAGTTGGACACAACTGAGCAGTTAACACTTTACCTTTCACCTTTACATGATATGGGAGCTTTTCAGAAAGAAATGAAGACAGAAAGAAACAGGCCTGTATATTTTTATGCCAGGTTTTGAAGCATGAGTGCACAATATGGAAGAATATTTTAGTTTATGGGTAGAAAACTTTTCCCTTCTTCTTTCCTAAGTTATTTGGCTGGTTTACTAATTAAATTGATATGAGACACATTAGGAGGAAGAAACTAAATTTTGTATGTATGGAGATATTATAAAAAGATGAAGTTCCAGGACATCCAAGTAATCGAGGCTTATATGAGTTAAGGGTACAGAGGGAAGGAAGGCCATTCACAAGAAGTTGTGTGAGGATATTTGGAGAATAGAGTTTGCCCTGTAACACAGAGAAGTTTCTTAGGTAAATGGGTGTCCCCTCAGTAGCTCTTTTTTTCTGGTACAGGATGCCTTTCCTGTGTAAATTTAGGCAGTTGAGGGGACAGTAACATGTTTTCCTGAATCTGTAGGGTTTTGATTGCCTTTAGTTCAAAATACTCCCTATGCCAAAGTGGCATATGTTGGGGTGACAAATTCTGCTCCCCTTCAATAGGTTAAGGAGTATGGGGTTTTGTAGTGAACTGGGGGATACTTAGCAATGCTTGTTTCTTAGGATCCTTCTTGACATCCTTTGGTCTTTGAAAATAAGGATGCCCCTGGGGAATCCTCTTCCTCTGGGAAAGAGGGAGGACAGGGAATATGGAGGAGCTTCTCACATGAGGGTTCTGTGACTTTTCTCAGGGGCAGAAGGAGGGGCTGGGGAAGGGCACAGTGGCCTTCTTGCTTCTGCCATTTTCTCAAGCTACTTTAACTTAAAATGTTCAGTATGCCAAGGTGCCGTATTGTGGAGTAGTGTGTCCTCTAATCACATCATATTTTTTTTTATTTCTAAAGTTTTATTAAGATTAAATAATATATAAATGTTAATTTGATATCAAATGTATTTTATAGAATAAAATATTATTTCTATTTTGTAACCTTTAAAAAATTATTTGGCCTAAGATTTAGAAAATAAGAGTAATTTCCTAGTAAAGAATAAGTTTGCTCTATAATTTGATTTCATAATGAAAACCTTAGCACTACTAATTTTTGTAATAAAAAAATAACAAAACAGAATGATACCATTTTAAAAGCATTTCAGTGTTTCAATTAAATGCCTGTTAAAGTTTGTGTTTCCCATTATAGATGAAAATAGAATTGCAAAGTAAGGCTACACATAAAAGAGTAGGAGACATACAAGTTAATGGGAAATCTTTGAATTCACAGTGATCAGGTGGAAATCTGCTCTCACTGAACGTATGCAATTATCTTAAGGATATGTGAGGCAAAAAGGCAGTAAGTGAGGTTTTCAGTAGTAAATCACAGTGACAGTTACCCTTCAAAGGGTAAAGGAAACAGAATTAGCAAACTTAGCAAGGACTATACAAGTACAGAAGTATTAGGATTAGGGATAAATAATTTTAAAAAACAGTGAATCTTAAAACCATAGATTAGCTATAGAACAAAACATATCCCTTCTTCTACAGTTTCCTTTATTTTCAGTCAAAGAAAATGAATAATTTCATAGTGTTGTCATCTCTTTACATTGTATTGAATTAATAACAGCAATATTTATATGCAGATAACTTAAAACCCAGAGGTCATTATAAAAGCACATGTAGTTTTATTAGAGAAATGTGAAAGGTTACACATATTTTGAAAGGGTACCACCTATACATGCAGATCCATACACAAATGTGCTGGCCTTACTAGGGCTGATTCATTCTCTGTTTGACAAAAGCAATGAGTGAAAAGTTTGATATTTTTAACTTTTCTGTTGAAGTATAAACAGTTAATAATGAGCCACATTTTAAAATATATATGTTTAGCATATGGCTTTGAATTCATAGTCTTGAACTTAGTAATAAGTGTAACCAAGCAAAAGGTTTCTGTGCCTGCAGTGCAGAAATCCAAACTCTCACAGTGGGAGTTTGGATCAAAGTAAGGGTTTATGGCAGGGCACCAAGCAAAGGAGTGGGAGGGAGGCAAGTCTCAGATCCATTCCAGCTTGTTGTCAGTAGTTTGGCCTTACTGCATGTAAGTGAGTTTGGTTCAGTGAGTTTGTTACTGACCCAAGTTTGGTTCAGTAACAAGGAGATAAAATAACTACCAAATATAGATGATATATTGATTAATGTTATATCAAGGTTCCCTATGATGAAAGCCATGACATTTAAAACATACTGTGGAATTCTAATTGACCCAGCTCTTACACTCTAAAATATATTGTGTTTAAGCTGATGCTTCATTTCCCACCAGCTATACCTGACCAGTTGCTAAGCACAGCAGGAATACTAAGGCAGGTTTGTTCCTGGGAGACATGGGGCTTTAATGATCCTGACTCGGACTCAAGGACTTACCATTGTCCTTGCCATACTTCCTTCCAGCTGCACTGCAATTTAAGATCTTCTATCCAAACTCACTTCTCTTTTCTTCACATAATCAGAACCTTGTTATACTATGTCAGCTCTCTTGACTTCCCACCTCCTTTCCATTTTCTATCATAGGCATTTTCCTCAGTAAATCACTTGCATAGCTAATTCCATTTTGGGGTTTGTTTCATTGAAGACCCTGACTAACACCCACATACTTTGGTATTTTGGGAATTTCATAGGAGGAAAACTACTTAGGAGTTCCTTTCTAGGTTTTCTATTTAGTTCTAAAAAGTATCATTTTGGTCTTTCAAATACTAATGGCATGCATAGTCAGATAATTTGTAAGAATTATCATAGTGACCAGATGCTGATGCAGCTCTTGGCAGCACCTTACTTTTATATTCCTTCCCTTTAAAGAGCTTTTGTTCTCCTAAAATAAATATTGGCAGTTCTGCCAATAGAGAGATGTGCAAAGGAAGCAAGCAATCAATTTGAATTAAACATAAGTGGAAGTCTTCCCTAGAAGACTGAGAATGGCACGATTGACTTGTGTCATCTTTTCCATTGAAATGCAAGAAAATATGAAGAAGAATGTAGGGATGTGCAATGAAGAGGATGGGGCTATTTTAGAGTATTCAGAAGAGGAAAATAAAATGAAAATTAAAAAGCTTTGAAGTTTGAGAAAAACTTGACAGATCACATTTAGAAAAGCAAAGCAGATTTCTACCTCTGTAACATAAGGATGGGCTTCCCAAGAGATGTCAGTGGTAAAGAACCCGCCTGCCAATACAGGAGACGTAAGAGATGCGGGTTCAATCACTGGGTAGGAAGAACCCCTAGAAAATCCCATGGACAGAGGAGCATGGCAAGCTACAGTCCATGGAGTCGCAAAAGAGACACAACTGAAGCAACAACACAACATAAGGATATAGTAGTTGATCTCTAATGTCTTAAGATAAAGTTTACCTTAATATTCTAAGACTCCATTAATTTAGTAAATATTTATACAATGCCTGTTATATGCCTGCTTTGTGCAAGGTGCCAAGCTGTAGATCTTTTACAAGGAAGAAAGACACTTGCAGGGAAGTAATCAACAACTTGTATTGCAAGTAATCAACACTTGCAATACAGGGTGGTGCATACCATGAAAAGGTATGCCTATGATGTGATGGGATATAGGATAATTTAATTCATTCATGTGAGAAGACTCAAAAAAGAAATTTCAAGTAAAAGAATGTATGGTTAGAGCTTAAACATGAGTTCAGTTCCTGCATGGTTTGGAGCAGGGTATTATGCATCTAGACAACAGCTTGTTTAAAGATATTAGACCATCTTTGGCACAATCTATTTGGAGACATTAGGAAAAAGCACATCTTGAGCAAGTGATGCAGGTGAGGGAGCAAAAAGCATGAGACAGGAAATAGAGACAGACCAGGTCTCTAAGCTCTTGGGAAACCAGAGCTTTCATCCTGAAAGCCATGAAAAGTATTGGAGAAATTTTACTAAAAAATGTTCCATAATCAGTTTTGGCTTTTAGAAAGGTTGCTTTGAGTGTAGTGTCTGAAGTATGTGGCAACAGGCAGGGAAATCTTTTAGAAGTTTACATAAGATGAAGTAGCACATAATATGATTGAGTATATTTTGGTTGGACAAAAAGAAAATTAGTTGCAAAAAGGCATAGAATGTGAGTTCTAGAAATTGAATACATTTAATAAAGAAATCAGATCTCACTATAGTGAATGAAAGAGGAAATCTCTCTTGACTCTTCCTGGACTCTCGCCTTGTGTTAGCCACGATTCTAGCAGAGTTCCCCTCTTTAGCTGGCATCATTCACTGTAGTTGGCAATGATTCATTCTTCCCTTAATTGAAAGCAGTAATGGGAAGCTGGCATAGTTGAAGGTTATTGCCAAACAAAAGAAAATCACCCATGAGGAATCAGTTGATAGAAAATTGAGCCTTTCAGAGTTTATCCTCTATAAAATGAAGGTTATCCCCAGAAATTGACTCTTGGATGATAAATATGCCTGTCCTAATGGTAGTTTCTTACTGTACAATCATCTGAATTTTCATATCACTTAGATATAAACCAGCCTTAGAATAAAGGGACAGATAAGGTTCAGGAGACTCAAGTGGGGGTAGAGGGGTCAGTAAAAAAAAAAAATAGGAATTGAACGGTACCTTCAAAAGAAAGTCTAAATCAAAGTCAAATATACCCTCCGTTTTATCCTCAAAAGGCGGCATTAGATTGGTAGATACCATGACATCACCTTGTACTTATATTCCTTCCATGCTGTTACTGTGAACATCTCTGTGATTACTGTGATCGTTAGTTTTGTTAGTTTACAAGTCTGTCTCTCATGCTGGACCGTAATCTACTAGAGAATAGATACTGAGTGGTTTTTTAATTTATTTATTGTCCACATTTTTCATCAGTACTTGGCATATATAAGATACTTAGTAACTGTTTTTCCTAAGAGTACATAGCTTGATTCTTTATTATTTTTAAAAGAGAAAGTGGTCTTCTAAATGCTTTGAAAGTGAACTGTTTCATAAATACATGTTTCTTTTCTTTAGTTTTTCTTGTCTTCCAAGAATTACTCTGCTAAGCATATAAACCTCATTCATGCTCTTTGCTTTAGGCAGCGATTTCAAGATTTTTGCTCATATCAGTGTTGCTGCTTATAAAAGTGCACCGGGGTTAAAGCTGAGCCCTCTGGCTTGTTTCCTGGCATCAGCAGGGAAGGATTTAATTAGCCACTTAACTTCAGATATAGGGGACAGCTCTCCCTCTTCTGTTAATGAGATCTGAGGTGCCAGCCAGCCACACCCAGGCAGAATCTCTCCTACACAGCTGGTAAGCTGGCTTCTTGATGACTACTTAGTCCCCACTGGTATGAAAATAGCCCTGTCAGGATCTACCCTGGCTGTGCTCTAGGCAGTATCGTCTCCCTAATAACTTCAGAAGAGTTGTAACTCCAAAATCTATCTCCTGTCATTGACTGTTCTAATTTATTGAGTGAGGAGAAGGATCTTCTCATCTTGCTCTTTTTGTCTCAGGTCTTCCCCTTTCTTCCTTCAAGGATATTTGTGTACAGAGAGAGTTTTGGTTTAGATTTAGGTGTATTTAAAAAAAAGAAAAGAAAAGAAAACTTTTATTTGTGTTCAGGAATAATTACTTTATTCTGAAAATAATTTTAAATGCTTTCTTTATATTAATAAAAATGCAAGCAATGCAGAAAAGTAAAGAGAAGAAAATGAAAAATACATCAGGCCCTCTATCCAGATGGAACTATTTAAAGCATTTGAAAGAATTACATTCAGATATATTTGTATGTGTGCAGATAAAAAATTAGATGAACCAAGGTACAGGCAAATGAGGTCTTTATATGTATGTTTCTATTTACTTCTAATTAAGTAAAAACAAGTATTATATCTGTGTTCTGTTATATCTATGTTTATGTATAGGATATACATTCTGTGATAGACTGGATACTTTTTAAACTTTAAATGTATTTTGAACATACATATCAAATTATACCAATGATTTTAAAATGATACTTTTTTTCAAACGCACACTAGTGACCTCATTCAGATGTTATGCACATTTCTGTTAGATTTCAATATTAATATAATCAGCCTTACTTCAGTTCAGTCGTACAGTCGTGTCTGACTCGTTGTGACCCCATGAATTGCAGCACGCCAGGCCTCCCTGTCCATCACCAACTCCCGGAGTTCAATCAGATTCACGTCCATCAAGTCGGTGATGCCATCCAGCTATCTCATCCTCTGTCGTCCCCTTCTCCTCCTGTTCCCAATCCCTGCCAACATCAGAGTCTTTTCCAATGAGTCAACTCTTTGCATGAGGTGGCCAAAGTACTGGAGTTTCAGCTTTAGCATCATTCCTTCCAAAGAACACCCAGGGCTGATCTCCTTTAGAATGGACTGGTTGGATCTCCTTGCAGTCCAAGTGATTCTCAAGAGTCTTCTCCAACACCACAGTTAAAAAGCATCAATTCTTTGGCACTCAGCCTTCTTCACAGTCCAACTCTCACATCCATACATGACCACAGGAAAAACTATAGCCTTAACTAGACGGACATTTGTTGGCAAAGTAATATCTCTGTTTTTCAATATGCTATCTCGGTTGGTCATAACTTTTCTTCCAAGGAGTAAGTGTCTTTTAATTTCATGGCTGCAATCACCATCTGCAGTGATTTTGGAGCCCCCAAAAACAGTCTGACACTGTTTCCACTGTTTCCCCATCTATTTCCCATGAAGTGATGGGACCAGATGCCATGATCTTCGTTTTCTGAATGTTGAGCTTTAAGCCAACTTTTTCACTCTCCTCTTTCACATTCATCAAGAGGCTTTTTGCCTCTTCACTTTCTGCCACAAGGGTGGTGTCATCTGCATATCTCAGGTTATTGATATTTCTCCCAACAGTCTTGATTCCAGCTTGCGCTTTCTCCAGCTCAGCATTTCTCATGATGGACTCTGCATAGAAGTTAAATAAGCAGGGTGACAATATACTAACTGTTGCTTCCTGACCTGCATATAGGTTTATCAAGAGGCAGTTCAGGTGGTCTGGTATTCCCATCTCTTTCAGAATTTTCCACAGTTTCTTGTGATCCACACAGTCAAAGGCTTTGGCATAGTCAATAAAGCAGAAATAGATGTGTTTCTGGAACTCTCTCGCTTTTTCCATGATCCAGTATATGTTGGCAATTTGATCTCTGGTTCCTCCTCTGCCTTTTCTGAAACCAGCTTGAACATCTTGGATAATACCAAAAAGTATCTCAAAATAGCCAGAGCAATGTGATTACAAACTAAGAGTACTAATAATACTATTATAATAATCGAATAGCACTAATAGTAATTTAGAAACTGATTCTGAAATGGGGATGAGCATACTGATCATGTGGAAATTTGTTAAAATGCAGATGATGATGATTCAGTAGATCTTTGATGAGGCCTGACATCCTTCAAGCTCATAGGAGATGTTGATGTTGTTGGCTTTGGACTATCCTGAGAATAGGAAAGTTTAGAAAGCACACAAAGTATTAGGTACTGTGTTAGGCTAATTCATCAGGGTTATATTCATAATCTTATTCAATCCTCACAAAACTTATAACTGTTGCATTTATAAGTATGAAATGGAGGCACAGAAAGCATAAAATTTGTACCTTAGGTCACTCTACTAGTACATAGGTGTTTGAATCTAGGCCTGTCTCTTGACAGACATGTTTTGCCTTTATAAGTTCCTCTAATGCTTCATTTTGGAAGTCTTATTGCTGAGAATAAGAATTAAAATCTATAATATTGTTAAATTATGTATAAACTGGAAATACCACAAACGTACGTAAAGCAAGGAGAACAATTTACTTTAAAAAATGCTTAGGTAACTTAAGTAAAAAAAGAATTATCAGTGAGTTTTGCATGTATTATATGAATTAAAGAATATTTTAAAGGGATTTTCAAGATTTATAAGTCAGTGTGGTAAAAATTCAATTTAGGAAAAAATGAACTATACTTAGCTTTAAGTTTAATGTTAGAGAACATACATAGCTAATATGTAAACCACAAGTATCAAATATTTGCCCTGCAAATTATTATCGTCTGTATTTTTACCTTATGAAATCTAAATTAACTGTTTCTTACACAAATAATTGGCCTTATTTTTACACCTAGATTTCACACTGAAATTTTGTTTCCATTATTTCTAAAAGAAGCCATCTTTACAGATTAAATTTGCAGGATTTGTCTGCAACGTAGATAAAATGAATATACCCTTGAAAAATACAATTGTCACTATTGGCACAAGAGTGAATAGAATATCTGATTAGTCAAGTAAATGAAACTTGTTATCAAAAACTTTTTCATAAAGAAGTTTTTGCTCATGTGGTTTGCTGATGAATTCTATTGAAAATTTAAGTAAATAATAATACAATCACACAGATTCTCTCAGAACACAATAAACGAGCATAAAGAGTCAGACATACAAGTACATATTTTATGTGTGTGTGCATGCATGTGCGCATGCAAAGTCGCTTCTGTCGTGTCTGACTCTTTGCGACCCCATGGACTGTAGACCACCAGGCTCCTCTGTCCATGGGATTCTCCAGGCAAGAATACTAGAGTGGGTTTCCATGTCCTCCTCCAGGGGATCTTCATGACTCAGGGATCAAACCCACATCTCTCAGTCCCCTGCATTGGTGGGCAGATTCTTTACCATTAGTGCCATCTGGGAAGCCCACATACTTGTATAATTCCACTTACATAAGTTGAAAACCTGCCTAGTTAGTCAATTATGATAGAAATTAGAGCAGCTATAGCTTATGAGGGTCTTGGAATAAATGTGAAAGAAGCATGAGGGGATGTTCCTTTAATCAAGGAAATGATTGGAGTGTTAAAAGGGTATATACATTTTCCAGAACTCAAAAAGTCATACAGTTCCTAAACCTGATTTATTTAAGGTGAAAAGGAAACGAATACCTTAAAAATGTTCCTCGTTCTCAAATTGATCCGTATGCATAGTAAATTAAACTGGTATCAGGTTTGGGGAAAATATGCTGTCATTAAGAATAATTGAATAATCTGGAAACAGGGAGTAAGAATATTTTGAATGATGATTGTTATTGGCATTATCTGAATGGTTGTCTAAAGTGGTTACTTTGAAAAAGATAATGCATATTTGGATTAAAAGTCCCAGTATATTTAGTTAAGAGTTATGTTATTTTGTAATTGCAACATATAATTTTTATTGTTCTCTAGTTTTTCCATGTTTAGAAATGTGTCTTTTTTCTTACCCAGGTGTTAATTCTTCCAGAGAGGAAATAAATTTCTCATGTTGCTAATTATTTAAATTAAAACTAGATGTCACTGAAGTTAAATGTATTTTTTATGATGTATTTTTATAAGGAGCCCAATCAAATCTTTACAGGCTGGTTTGTTTTTTACTGCAGTTTTTCAAATGTGTTTCCTAGTGCAATTAATTCCAGCAAGGGTTTCTTTGGTTCCAGGATAAGCTCAGTGAATTGAACGCAATAAAAAACAAGGTATATGTCTCAAAGCACAATGTTCTTAAGTTAGAATATATACCAGCTATTAGATGGTAGGTGTCTGTTGACTAAAATAACTGGGATGTTATAAAGCCTATTTGGCATTGAAAAACACACTAAAGATAACGTAATATTTTCTCTCTGTAACATGATGTATATATAAAAATGAAAACCCAGACCATCTCTCTATATGCTCAGGACAGACACCCATGTGAAAACCAGAACAAAGTTTAGAGCTGGTTATAAACTCTGCACTTTAATGAATTACTGATTTTAACAGATCTCTTAATACATCAATAAACTGCAAAGATTTGTTTTTAGATTTTCCAATGACATCCTTCAAAATCACATTTTGTTTCCCAACAAAGCAGATCATAAAATAATTTGAAATTAGAATATTAAATGTTCATATGTAAAGGTTTGCATATTTTTCTGATGTATAAGCCTAAATTAGAAAGTGCTATTTTTAATGGTTTAAAGTACTATCTTTTAAAAAAATAAATTTATTTATTTTGATTGGAGGTTAATTACTTTACAATATTTTATTGTTTTTGCCATACATCAACATGAATCCGCCATGGGTATACATGTGTTCCCCATCCTGAACCCCCTCCCCCCTCCCTCCCCGTTACTGTCAGTGAACAAGTATTCTTGAAATTAAAGATGCAAATACCATGAAGATAAACTGTCTCAAAACAAAAAATGAGCAATTCAGATACAGATTGTGCAAACGTTATTCTTTTTATTTTAGATCTGTTTTAAGTAAGAATCAATTCAGTTCAGTCACTCAGTTGTGTCCGATTCTTTGAGACCCCATGAACCACTGCATGCCAGGCCTTCCTGTCCATCACCAACTCCCAGAGTCCACCCAAACACATGTCCATTGAGTTGGTGATGCGATCCAACCATCTCATCCTCTGTCGTCCCCTTCTCTCGTCCTCAGTCTTTCCCAGCATCAGGGTCTTTTCCAGTGAGTCAGCTCTTCGAATCAGGTGGCTAAAGTATTGGAGTATCAGCTTCAACATCAGTCCTTCCAGTGAACACCCAGGACTGATTTCCTTTAGGATGGACTGGTTGGATATCCTTGCTTTCCAAGGGACTCTCAAGAGTCTCCTACAACACCACAGTTCAAAAGCACCAATTCTTCGGCACTCAGCTTTCTTTATAGTCCAGCTCTCACATCCATACATGACCACTGGATAAACCATAGCCTTGACTAGACGGACCTTTGTTGGCAAAGTAATGTTTCTGCTTTTGAATATGCTGTCTAGGTTGGTTATAACTTTCCTTCCAAGGAGTAAGCATCTTTTAATTTCATGGCTGCGGTCACCATTTTCAGTGATTTTGGAGCCCAGAAAAATAAAGTCAGCCATTGTTTTCACTATTTCCCCATCTATAGATTTATGGTTTTTTGGTCTCATCTAGACTTTGAAATAAATGCTGATAAATTAAAATAAAGGTAATGCTGGAATGAATATTTCAACCTGAAGCCATCTCAAAGCTTGAAATATAAAAGAAAAATAGCAATAATATTCCTTACTCCGTTATCAAATTAACCTTATTTTATCTCCTATAAATAGTGTTTATTTAGCAGCCTTATAAGATTCTTTTCATTTAATTCATACTGACAGCTCTAGGGGAATTATCATAAAATACTAAATGATCAAATTCTGGTTTAGGAATGGAAGTGGGTTATGATAGTATCACTGTGTTGTTATTTGTTTGCTATTAATACTGATGTTGCATGTGTGAAATACTTGCTTTTTAGCTTTCCATATATCCCTAAAAAGTGAAATATTTAATATTAGTGAAAAACTCATTGCAGTTTCGGACTTTGAATTTTAAATCATTATAACTAGGCTCAAACATATCTTTATTACTAGAAGGCATTACTGTCAGCACATTTCTGACAATGAGAAATAAGTTTATTCATTCCTGTAACATATAAATCCATGCTTTGGGGTTTGACAAAATCCCGGAAAGCATTTCTGCCTCCTACTCATTGTGGAAGCATTTTCTTTGCAGCAAGTTTTCAAGATGCTTGACAACTTGAATAAGTTGGTAGTTAGTTGGTGAGATGACAGGTCAATATGGTGGGTGAGGCAAAACTTCCTATCCCAATTTGTTCAACTTTTGAAGCATTGGTTGTGCAATGTGTGGTTGGGCCTTGTTACCAAGAAGAATTAGTCCCATTCTGTTGACTGATGCTGGCTGTAGGCACTGCAGTTTTTGGTGCTTCTCATCAATTTGCTGAACATACTTCTCAGATGTAATGGTTTTGCCAGGATTTAGAAAGCTGTAGATCAGATGGGCAGCAGATCACCAAACACCAGCTGTGACCTTTTTTGGTACAAGTTTGGCTTGGGTAAGTGCTTTGGAGGTTCTTCTCGATCCAACCACTGAGCTGGTCATCACTGGTTGTTGTATAAAATCCACTGTTGGTCACACATCATAATCCAATTGAGAAATGGTTCATTGTTGTTACATAGAATAAGAGAAGACAACATTTCAAAACGATGACTTTTTTGATTTCTGGTCAGCTCATGAGTCACCTGCTTATCAAGTTTTTCACCTTTCCAATTTGCTTGAAATTCCAAATGACCATAGAATAATTGTTGTTGAGTTCTTTGGCAACTTCTTGTGCAGTTGTAAGATCAGCTTCGATGACAGTTCTCAATTGGCCACTGAGTGCCTCATCTTCAAGGCTCTTGTCTCCTTTGCAAAACTTGAACCACCACTGCTGTAAGTTCATTAGCAGTTCCTGAGCAAAATGCACAGTTTATGTTGCGAGCTGTCTCCACTGCTTTATGACCCATTTTAAACTTGAATAAGAAAATTGCTCAAATTTGCTTTTTGTCTAACTTCATTTCCTTAGTCTAAAATAAATATAAAATAATAGCAAGTAATAAATCATTAGCAAAAAATTTTAAAAATGCACGTTAAAATGAGGCAAAACATAACCACCATTATTTAAGAATGTATTCCATTATCAAACATGTAAGCTCAAACAATGCAAAACTGCAATTACTTTGCACCAACCTAACAGAGTCATCAAGGAAAACTTGGTTTCAACAAAAATATAAATTCTTATTACTGATACAGATTGTCATTTAACCTTATGTAGGGTGTCATTTGTGAACTGTTACTACTATATAATCGACCTGACTTTTATGATTTGGAACAATTTTTGTCTTCAGAATAAGTAGTTTACTTTTAAGGTGGTTTTTCCTGTTGGTAGAAAAAATACTTAATATTTTCAAATATATAGATAGAAACTCGAAAAACACACACAGATACATTTTACCTAAGGAATACTGATTGAGCTGAGAAGTGAACTGTGTGATTTTCTGTGTATCTAAATTGCCAGACATTTAATATCACATGATAAAAAACACTGGGTTTTCTAAATAGATGAAAAGTTACTTCTTAAAAAATTGTCATCTTATAGATATGTTCACAAATATTAAAACTGGACTTTTATGTCTACTTTATATGGCTTGGGGAATATTTTCTTATATATTCCATGGAAAATGCAATATCTCGTTTTCTTTGGTATTTAGAAATTGAATATTATTTGCATGAAATTTTCACTGGGCACATAGGAGGTTAAAGGAATGCATATGATGGAAAAACATTAGGAAACCTAGCTCTGTTTTCTAATGAATGAAAATTATAGCCCATTGTGTAGGTTTGTTTTTTGTTTGTTTGAATTGTCTATGGTTTTCCTCCTCCTAAAGGATTGCTTATTTTGTGATTCTTCTGCTTCTAGCTAGTCGAACCATACTTTTTTTTTTTTTTAAATATATGGTACTGATTAGAGTTGAGTACCACTGTGGTTCTTGTAGCTCCATGTGCAATATATTTTCCTTTGATACTCAGGAGATAGAATAAGCTATACTAGCATATCGTATTTCTTAAAACTTAGTGAATATATTGAGTTTATGTGCCCTTATGTGACATACCTAGGCTTCAAATTCGGGTATTTGGCAGAAGACATTTGGGATCTGTTGACACTCTTTAACACTGTTATGGGATGTAAAGTTTAACAACTGATCAAAATTTAAAGTAAAATTTATATAATGTTCCAGGGGAGGAAAATCTGACAAACATTGCTGCTGGTATTTATGTAACAACAAGGAAGATGAACTCTTTGCCAACACTGTGAGCCAACTATATTTAATAGGATAACTGCAAGCAATAATTACATATGGTGATAACCACCACATGTTTAACACTATCAATAGATTATAGACACAATTTTAATTTTATCTCAGTGGTTTGTAATTATACACATCTAGTTGAAGTGACTATTTCTATTGACACATACTTTTTCTTGTGTAGGAAAAGTAACTATTTTCTAAATGTGCTGTTTTAAGAAATAAGTATTAAATAGCGATTGATTATTCATTAACAATAATCTGGGTGTCCATAAATTGAGATAAAGACACTCTATGCAAAGAAAACTTTTGGTGGATTTATGTTTGGGGAAATTTTATGGTTTGTTTCCACCTAAAATAAAATTTAAGGAGGCAGATGGGCTTTCCAGGTGGCTCAGTGGTAAAGAGTCCGCCTGCCAATGCAAGAGATGCAAATTCGATCCCTGGGTCAGGAAGACCCCTGGAGAAGGAAATGACAACTCACTTCAGTATTGTTTTTTTAAAAAATAAATATTTATTTATTTATCTGTAGTTTTGTATTTTTGTCGGTGCTGAGGCTTTGTTACTGAGGGCTCTTCTCTAGTTGTGGCAAGCAGGGGCTGCTCTTCATTGGTGGTGCACAGGCTTCTCATTGCAGTGGCATCTCTTGTGGAGCACAGGTCCTAGGTGCACTGACTTAAGGAGTTGTAGCACGTAGGCTCATTAGTTGCGGTGCCTGTGCTCTAGGAGTGCAGGCTCAGTGGCTGTGATGTGTGGGCGTAGTTGTTACATGGAATGTGGAATATTAAGATATACTCTAAAACAGAAAATTAAATTACTAATAATGAGGAAATACCATAGTAAATCTTCACTGCAAGATTTTCCTACTCTATATAACCAACATAGCAAATTCATTAAGAAGTAGAATACCTGCAGTGTCCACTGAACAGTTTTAGGTGCTATTAAAAAAAAAAAAAAGTGAAGTAGCCTATAATGGCAATACTGTCTTATCTTAAAAATCGATGAATCAAATACTCTCAGACCAGTTTAAGTAAATCTATGGGCCAAACATGCAGGGGATTTGAAATCATTATCATCTTGCATTTCTGGAATATGTTCACTGAAAGCATAACTGACTTCAAAATTTAATTGGAGAACAAACACAGAAAACATTTTTTTTGAAGTATTCATTGCCTACCTTTCCAGCTTAATTTATGAGCCCTTTCTTCTTTGGAGTTTATTCTCAAACCAAAACAAGTTAACTTCAGGTCCTTGAAGGTGTCATGCTGTTTCACACTTCTTTGCCTTTGTATATCATATCCTTTTTGACTATAAAACCCTTAATCACCCTTGTCAACCTGATGAACTCCAACTCTTTCTTTAAGATATGGCTCAGAATTTCTGACTGCCCCCAGATAGACCAGATTATTGTTCTTTTCTGCTGCCACTGCCCCTTATACATACATGTATTCTAGTCTTTGCAGAAAAGAGAAGTTGCTTTTATTTTTTTTTGTTATTTCTTCTAGCCTTGAGCTGTTTGTGGACAGGAACAGAGTACTATTGCACTCTGCATCCCACATATGTATCACGGGGCCTGACACACTAAAGATGCTCAGCATATGCTGAATACATAATTTCATTATAAGGCAAATACTAAACACTAAAATATTATTTTATGCCAAGTTGTCTTTTGTTGACCATGAGTGCTGTGCAAATTCACAGAAGGAGAAGAAAGGTGAAGGCAATTATGTTAAGCCTAAAATTAGAGAGGAGGTGAGCTTCTTGTTATTTCCTGAATACGTTAAGAATCTGAATAGGCTTAAAGGAAAACATAGTGTATTCAAAGCAAAAGGAACAAGGTACTAATGGAAAAATATGAATATTATATTGCACATTTCAATATGATATCTGTTATGACATTCCTGGTAGCAAATAACAGAAAATCCAACTCAGGAAAGTATAAATTTAAAGGGAACATATTACCTCATTTAACAGTACCACCATAGCAGTCATGAAGTAGAGTGGAGAGAAGCTTTGAAAGAAATTTCGAACATTTAATCTGTCTTTTGTGAACTTTGTCTTTGAATTGTGGACTTGGTCCTCAGGTTGACTGTTTTATAGATGGCTAGATTTCTACCACAGTACGAAGTAACATATTCAGTTACAATTCTACAGAGCAGAAAACACAGGGTGGATTTTCAGTATGAGGAAATATTTTCTCAGATTTCCTCAGCAGAATCTCCTTAATTGGCATAACTAAGTCACAGCCTTCATTAGAATTGGGAATTGAATTAACGTAACTGACTAATATTTATGATTTATCCCCGTGCCACACTAAGAGGGAGCAGAAAACTGTTAAGAAGGAAAATGGAGCGAACGGCTATTGAATAGGAAACCAGCAGTTTCTGAGACATTATATTTTGAGGAAAACAGAAAAAAGATTTGTATGCATGTGGTGAGAACAGTTTAAGGAGAAATGTAGACTTAATGCAAGAGGAAATAAGAGGGCTTTGAAACTTTTCGATAATGTGTGTAACATATTGAGACAGAAGATTGTGTTTGGAGAGAGCTGCATTAACTCTTTTTAAGACTTGCTACAAGTTTTTCTCACCTATTGAGAAATAACATTTCTTTTCAGAAGAACATATTTATTCTTTTCATGAAGCTGTAGAGTATATGGTGAAAATGGAAAATTTTACTTTCTAAATGCATGCGTGAGCCTCTGAAATATAAATTCATATAATAGATTTTAAACATTTGTAAACAAAATATCTCATTTCATTCACTTTAAAAATTATTCTAACATGTTTTCTTTTACATTTCTTAGTAATATAGAAAAGGTTGCTTGTCAAAAAAATAAACTCCATCCTTGCAGTCTCTTCCATATGTTAATGCCTTTTATCGAATGGTACTCTAAAGAGTTACCTGTGAAGCTACAACCTTATAAATTTAACAAAGAAATGTTTTTACTTCAATAAACATTAAGCATAGACAAGTGTATAGGAAAGATATCTCAGATTTTATTGACCCAAATACACATGCTATGATAATTTCTGCATATACCCAGGAAATTGTCTAGTTTCTATTGTCTGTTTTCAATTAATCTATAATTTAATAGAAAAAGATAATCACAGATGCATTTCTCAGAAGTTTCAGTCATCACACACAATGATCTCAAGATGATATCATATCTATTTATTGATCCTTTTAGCACCAACAAATTGAAATAAACCACTGTTAGATACTGTGTTAATGTTCTCAGTTTTTACTACTTGTTTTCAAATTATCACATTTTAATAAATCATTTCCTCGTTTATACTTCTGTGTTAAAAACAAAGTCAAACTTAACACTGCTGCTGCTGCTGCTAAGTCACTTCAGTCGTGTCTGACTCTGTGCGACCCCATGGGCAGCAGCCCACCAGGCTCCCGCGTCCCTGTGATTCTCCAGGCAAGAACACTGGAGTGGGTTGCCATTTCCTTCTCCAGTGCAGGAAAGTGAAAAGTGAAAGTGAAGTTGCTCAGTCATGTCCGACTCTTAGCGACCCCATGGACTGCAGCCGACCAGGCTCCTCCATCCATGGGATTTGCCAGGCTAGAGTACTGGAGTGGGGTGCCATTGCCTTCTCATTGAAACAGTTTTAATGCATAGGACTTAGTGTAAAAATAAACACACTGAGTCTTATATCAGGTTAGCAAGCAGGTAGATGACGTATCAATTATTAATAAGGAATTTTGAGTATAAAGGCCTGAGACTAGTCATTGTTACCTGTCAGAGCCAACATCCCCTTCCCCAACCAATATTTGTCATATCTACTTTATTATCCTAAGATAAAATTCACAGATAATATAATCTACCCACACAATTTCAAAAATCAATAAAAATAACTAATTGTATTATAAAGGAAAAATAAACTGAATGCAATTCTAAACTAGCATTCATTTAAATATGGAGATGTTCTAATGGAAGAGTTGGGTGTTTGCTCTTACAAGCAAAATCATGACTGCAGATACAGTTGCCAGTGTCTGTGGTGCCTAATCACTGTGAAGTCCAATATCCCTAAAAACAAATATTCAAAATGTGCTCAGAGAGAACCCTTGCTTTGGACTGAGACTCTTATTTCAGTGCAAGGAATGATGTCTTCTGCGAAAGAATAAATATCAAGTAAAAAACTTTTAGCTTGTATTTACCAGTTTATTGGGATTTAGGCTTGCTGATCTGTTTTTGTTTATAAAGAAAACATGCACACTATTGAGCATTTTTCTCAAAAGGAATAGAAAAAGAAATACATTTAAAATGTACTTATGAGAAGATGTGGAAATTATGATCTTATTATATAAAGGGTAGGTATTATGCCTACATTCAAATACTATTTAAAAGAACTTGAATGAAATGAGAAATATAAATAAGTGAAAATGTAGCTATAATATGACATTGTATGTTCAGTATGATTTCACATAATTAAAAATTGTTTTTGTGTAATTGTTAAATCATGTTCACCTCTTTCTGCAACCCCATGGACTGTAGCCCTTCAGGATCCTCTGTCCATGGGATTTTCCAGGCAAGAATACTGGAGTGAGTTACCATTTCCTTCTCCAAGGAATCATTCTGACCCAAGGAATGAACCTGTCTCTCCTGCTTGGCCACTTGGACACTGATTCTTTACCACTGAGCCAGAGGGAAGCCCTAAAAGTACATGGAGGGAAATAGGCCAAAATCTTAATAATGGTTAATTCTGCATTTTAGGACTACTCAGGGATAATGTTTCTACATTTTCCCTCTACTTCTATATGATTTAAAAAATATCACAACAGATGATCAATATATAAAAAACTTAAACATTAGATGAAGTGAGAGAATTGGCATAAATTTTTGTCCAGTTATTTACTTCTTATGTTTTTAATCCCCACACATCACCAGATTTCCCTTCTCCTATATAGGCAATACCCTGCATTTCTTCTATGATTGTTTCCTCTTCTTTAATCTGTTCAATTTGGGTATTCCCTGATGTTCTTCCCTTAGTCTCTCATTTCTGTCCCTTTCTTTTTCTCCATATTAGTATTAACCCACCCCTGTATATTCTCTGGGCTCTGAAACAGTTTATAGATTACTACTTGATGACTTCCTCTGGGTATCAAGGTGGCACCTGAGACACTTTACACCTTATTTTAAACCCATCTTTCATTCCTACACGCTAGCATATGAAGAAAGCTGAGCACAGAATTGATGCTTTTGAATTGTGGTGTTGGAGAATGCTCTTTTTTAAAAAAATATTTTTTATTTTAATTGGAGGCTAATTACTTTACAATAGTGTAGTGGGTTTTGCCATACATTGACATGAATCAGCCTTTGGTGTACATGTGTCCACCATCCTGGACTTCTTTCCCACTTCCCTCCCCATCCCATCCCTCAGGGTCATCCCAGTGCACTGACTTTAAGTGCCTTGTTTCAAGCATTGAATTTGGAGTGGCAATCTGTTTCACATACGGTAACCACCTCATGCAAAGTGTTGACTCATTAGAAAAGACTATGATGCTGGGAGGGATTGGGGGCAGGAGGAGAAGGGGACGACAGAGGATGAGATGGCTGGATGACATCACTGACTTGATGGACGTGAATCTGAGTGAACTCCAGGAGTTGGTGATGGACAGGTCGGCCTGGCGTGCTGCGATTCATGGGGTCGCAAAGAGTCGGACACAACTGAGTGACTGAACTGAACTGAATATACATGTTTCAGTGCTCTTCTCTCAATCATCCCACCCTTGCCTTCTCCCACAGAGTCAAAAAGTCTGTTCTTTACATCTGTGTCTTTTTTTTGCTGTCTTGCATATAGGATCATCATTACCATCTTTCTAAATTCCATATAAATGTATTAATATACTGTATTGGCGTTTTTTTTTTTCTGACCTACTTCACTCTGTATAATAGGCTCCAGTTTCATCCACCTCATTAGAAGTGATTCAAAGGCATTCTTTTTAATAGCTGAGTAATATTCCATTGTGTATATGTACCACAGCTTTATTATCCATTCATCTGCCAATGGATACTCTTGACCATCCCTGGGACTGTAAGGAAATCAAACCAGTCAGTCCTAAAGGAAATCATCCTGAATATTCATTGGAAGGACTGATGCAGAAGCTGAAACTCTGACACTTTGGCCACCTGATGTGAAGAACTGAGTCATTGGAAAAGACCCTCATGCTGGGAAAGATTGAAGGCAGGAGGAGAAGGGGATGACAGAGGATGAGATGGTTGGATGGCATCACTGATTTGATGGACATTAGTTTGAGCAAGCTCCAGGAGCTGGCATTGGACAGGGAAGCCTGATGTGCTGCAGTCCATGGGGTCACAAAAAGTCAGACACAACTGAGCGACTGAACTGAACTGAACTGAGCATATTTCCCAATTACTATCACTCTACATACTTATTTTCAAACTAATGGATAGCATTGATTATTTCTTAACAATTTCGTTCTGCAATAGTGGCCCAGAATTTTTGTCAGAGGAACTTAAGTGTAAGAGGGAAAGCTGTGATTACACAGTAGATTACACTTTATCAGATATGGATGATTTGGGGGAATGTAAGTGGTTAAATCCCTACCCATAATCTGCCTTTGCTCTTTTTTCTATTCCTAGAATGAGCACCACACTAGACCCCTCATGCTTCATTGCTGTATTCCTGCAGTGATCCTCTATCTAGAGTTGAGAGCTCTTAAAATGAGGTCCCTGACATCATATGTTAGGCTGTTTTGGTTTTACTCTGTTAAGGGTTTATTGCACTCCTTTAGTGGCATTATTCGCTTGTCCAAAGGAAAAAAAAAAATTGCCTACAGTTTCTTAGCTTACCAGTGAAATAGAGATCTTTATCTTGTTATTTTTTTAAAAAAAATATTTATTTTAATGGGAGGTTAACTACTTTACAATATTGTTTCAAAGCACTTCAGAACCATATTGAAGTCTTATATTTTTCTGCTTCCCCACCAGCAGCTTATCCACAATTGATCCTTAATTAAGGATTATCGTTAATCCTTGATCCCTAATTAAGTTGTTATTACCCATATATACTTGTTTCATTTTCTGTTATGCAAATCCTATTTTCCTGCTCTGTCTATAAAACAATCTCTTCAAGAGCTACCTTCCATGTGCAATAATCTTTGACTTTTCTAATACCATCACAGTTGGTTTGTATGTCTACTGTAAGTCTTGCTTCTCTGTGATCTGCACTGTGGTTATTTATGTTCATGTATTAGAATTTCTGTTTGACTCCAGCTAATATAAGGGCAGGTCCCTGAATGATTATTTTTAATGTTTCCAAAGCATAGATCATTGCCTACATACATAAATAGATCTCACTAAAAATACATTGAGTGAATCCATAAATAAATATAGATGATAATATTTCTGTTTTCCAGTCCACTGTTGAATTTTTCAAATAACTTTACTTTTACATGATATAGTTCTCATACATTTGACTTTTCCTGTTAAATTTACCTGTATGGTTTTTATATATTTCTGTTTTTATTTTCTTCTACTTCTAGGTTTTCCTATGTGTTTTCCTTTCTTTATTAGCCCTTTCAAACAATTCTGATTTTCTAGTGCTAAAAGTCTGATTTAAGTTTCAAGGAATAGGAAAAAAGAACCCTCTAATTTTTAGGTAACAATTTTTAGGTAACATTGCATTAAAGAGCTGTAGAAGTTAGTAAAATCTTACCTTTTCTGTTTTATTTCCTTTTATTAACCATATTTTCAAAATATTTTTATCAGTTCAATACCCAAATTCTACTTACTGCAAACAGATAGCCACATATTGTTTCTAAGATGTTGTTTATCAGGTCAATATACATTTCTTTATGTATTAATCAAATATGATTACAATTGCAGTAGTTTACTCTTCATTTTCACATTATATCAGCTCTGTTGCTGCTAAGTCACATCAGTTGTGTCTTACTCTGTGCGACCCCATAGACGGCAGCCCACCAGGCTCCCGTCACTGGGATTCTCCAGGCAAGAATACTGGAGTGGGTTGCCATTTCCTTTTCCTGTTCATGAAAGTGAAAAGCGAAAGTGAAGTTGCTCAGTTGTGTGTGACTCTTCATGACCGCATGGACTGTAGCCTACCAGGCTCCTCCGTCCATGGTATTTCCCAGGCAAGAGTACTGGAGTGGGTTGCCATTCAGTTCAGTTCAATCGGTCAGTTGTGTCTGACTTTTTGTGAACTCATGGACTGCAGCACACTAGGCTTCCCTGTCCATCACCAACTCCCAGAGCTTGCTCAAACTGACGTCCCTCGAGTCGGTGATGCCATCCAACCATCTCATCCTCCGTTGTCCCCTTCTCCTCCTGCATTCAGTCTTTCCCACTCATTTTCCGATGAGTCAGCTCTTTGCATCATGTGGCCAAAGTATTGGAGCTTCAGTTTCGGCATCAGTCCTTCAAATGAATATTCAGGGTTGACTTCCTTTATAATTAACTGGTTTGATTTCCTTGCAGTCCAAGGGACGCTCAAGACTCTTCACACTGCAATTTCTAAGAATCAGTTCTCTGGCTCTCAACTTTCTTTATAGTCCAACTCTCACATCCATACATAACTAGTGTTAAAACCATAGCTCTGACTATATGGACCTTTGTTGACAAAGTAATGTCTCTGCTTTTTAATATGCTGCCTAGCTTTATCATAGCTTTTCTTCCAAGGAGCAAGCTAGGAAAGGTTTTTTGCTGAGTAAGTTTTATACCCAGGATCATACATATAAAAAGCTCATTTTGTATATGATTGTCATTAAATAAAAGATTAAGACTTGAAGTTTGAGTACAGCTTAGTATTCTGAATATCTTTTTCATTTGTAAAAATGTGAAATCATCATAAGAAACAACACTAATTCATATTTTTGTTCTAGTACCTTTTAGAAGATTTTCTAATGATAATCAATGGTACATTAGTTTCTTAATTAAAAGAAAATGTGTTAAGTGGAAGGGAAATACTTTTATTAATTTGTAATATTATTATAGTAATGAATAATATAAGTACAGCTCATGTTTATTTTAATACATGAAAATATTTGATATATTTATATTAAAATCTTATAATATCTGTTTGTTAATCTTCATTTGAATAGCTTGGTTCTCACAATGTCCCTGTGAATTAAATAGAGAAAGTATTCTTTTCCCTTTGTTGATAGGGAAGGAAATTAAGGTCAGAAGGTTTAAGAAATCTTCCCAGTGTCAAAATGGTCAGAAAAAAGATCGAGATACAAATTTTTATCTCAGTTACTTTCCCTTTACTCTTTTTGTCTAGTTATTTTCAAACAGTTTGACTCTGTTGATAACAGTGAATATGTAATATAAAAATGTTTGTTAACTGGTTTTGCAATGTTAATTGGTTTCACTAAGGGCCTATATGTCAAATAATAAATCATAATAAACTTACTAGCTTCCTATGTACCTGTCAAAATATGCAAAGGTAAATAAGGAGTGAAATATAAAGGTTTAACAATAGCCATATAAATATAAAAGCAAATATATGGACATTGATAATAAATTTTTAATCTGTATTTGAAATTTAGGTATCAGAGATTTCAGAGACCAGAAAATAGAGAGGTGATTCAGAGGGTTTTTTTTTTTTATATTTATTTTGTAATTAAAGGGAATGCTAATAGAAGTGTTTGTATATCAGGAGAAGCAATGTATTATTTCATTCAGAAAAATATACATGTGTGAACATGAATGAAGTCATTGTGGAATGGATATATGTAAGAGCTATTTTGATGGGATCCCATATAAGGAGTCTAATAAGAATTTGAGGTTTTAATACTGTTCCAATTAAATAATGATGGATTCAGTTGGTAAAGAATCCACCTGCAGTGCAAGAGAAGGTGAAGGTGAAGTCGCTCAGCCGTGTCCGACTCTTTGCGACCCCTTGGACTGTAACCTACTAGGCTTCTCCGTCCATAGGATTCTCCAGGCAAGAATACTGGAGTGGATTGCCATTTCCTTCTCCAGGGGATCTTCCTGACCCAGGGATTGAACCTGTGTCTCCCGCATTGGAGGCAGACGCTTTAACCTCTGAGCCACCAGGGAAGCCTTGCAATGCAGGAGACCACAGTTCAATTCCTGGGTGAGGAAGATCCCCTGGAGAAGAGATAGGCTACCCACTCCAGTATTCTTGGGCTTCCCTTGTGGCTCAGCTGGTAAAGAATCTACCTGCAATATGGGATACCTGGGTTCAGTCACTAGGTTTGAAAGATGTCCCAGAGAAGGGAAAGGCTACCCTCTCCAGTAGTCTGGCCTAGAGAATTCCATGGACTGTATAGTCCATGGAGTCACAGAGTCAGACATGACTGAGAGAATCTCACTTTCACTTTCACAGTAATAATACTAATTGCAGAGACTCTGAAATACTTACCATGGGTCAGATATAGTTTCCCGATGCTTTGCATATAAAACTAACATAATCTCCATGAGAACATTGTGGTAATGGTTTTATTTTTGTCCTTGTTTCATTCATGAAGAAAATGGAGGCCCATAGAAGTTAGATTAACTGCTTAGGATAACACAGCTGTTCAGTTCAGTTCATTCACTCAATTGTGTCTGACTCTGTGACCCCATGGACTGCAGCACGCCAGGCCTCTCTGTTCTTCATGAACTCCCGGAGCCTGCTCAAACTCATGTCCATTGAGTTTGTGATGCCATCCAACCATCTCATCCTCTGTAATCCCCTTCCCCTGCCTTCAATCTTTCCCAACATCAGGCTCTTTTCAAATGAGTTAGTTCTTCGCATCAGGTGGCCAAAGTATTGCAGTTTCAGCTTCAGCATCAGTCCTTCCAATGAATATTCTGAACCTATTCCCTTTAGGATTGACTGGTTTGATCTTACAGTCCAAGGGACTCTCAAGAGTGTTCTCCAACACCACAATTCAAAAGTATCAATTATTCAGCGCTCATCTTTCTTTATAATCCAACTCTCACATCCATACATGACTACTGCAAAAACCATATTTTGACTAGACAGACCTTTGTCTGCAAAGTAATGTGCTTTTTAATATGTGTTTAGGTTGGTCATAGCTTTTCTTCCAAGGAGCAAGCATCTTTTAATTTCATGGCCGCAGCCACCATCTGCAGTGATTTTGGAGCACAAGAAAAGAAAGTCAGTCACTGATTCCATTGTTTCCCTATCTGTTTGGCATGAAGTGATGGGACTGAATGACATTCATCTTCATTTTTTGAATGTTGAGTTTGAAGCCAGCTTTTTCACTCTCATCTTTCACTTTTTTTCAAGAGGCTCTTTGGTTCTTCTTAACTTTGTGCCATAAGGGTGTTGTTATCAGCATATCTGAGGTTGTTGATATTTTTCCTTGAAATCTTGATTCTAGCTTGTGCTTCATCCAGTCCTGCATTTGGCATGATGTGCTCTGCATATAAGTTAAATAACCAGGGTGACGATATACAGCCCTGATGTACTCCTTTCCTGATTTGCAACCAGTCTGTTGTTCCATGCCTGGTTCTAACTGTTGCTTCCTGACCTGCATACAGATTTCTCAGGAGGCAGATCAGGTGGTCAGGCATTCCCATCTTTTGAAGAATTTTCCACAGTTTGTTGTAATCTACACAGTCAAATGCTTTGGTATAATCAATAAAGTGAAAGTAGATGTTTTTCTGGAATTCTTTTGCTTTTTCAATGATCCAGAGGATGTTGGCAATATGACCTCATTTTCTCTGCATTTTCTACATCTCACTTGAACAACTGGAAATGTTCAGTACATGGGAATTCATGGTTCATGTACTGTTGAAGCGTGGCTTGGAGAATTTTGATCACTGCTTTGCTAGCATGTGAGATGAGGGCAATTGTGAGATAGTTTGAACATTCTTTGACATTGCCCTTCTTTGGGATTGGAATGAAAACTGACCTTTTCCAGTCCTGTGGCCACTGCTGAGTTTTCCAAATTTGCTGGCATATTGAGTGGAGCACTTTTACAGCATCATCTTTTAGGATTTGAAATAGCTTAACTGGAATTCCATCACCTCCACTAGCTATGTTCATTGTGATGCTTCCTAAGGCCTGCTTGACTTCACATTCCAGGATGTCTGGCTCTAGGTGAGTGATCACACCATTGTGGTTATCTGGGTCATGAAGATCTTTTTTGTATAGTTCTGTATATTCTTGCCACCACTTCTTAATATCTCTGCTTCTGATAGGTCCTGTCCTTTATTGTGCCCTTATTTGCATGAAATGTTCTTTGTATCTCTAATTTTCTTGAAGAGATCTCTGGTCTTTCCCATTCTGTTGTTTTCTTCTATTTAACATAGTTGTGGCAAAATTTAAATTCAGACTGTGTGCTCCTTCCCACTATGCTAAATAGAGAGAAGGAAGATCATAGAGGAGTGTGATACATTATAGCACTTGGATTGAGGAGAGGACAAGCACTATATGTACATTGTTTCTCATTCTCATAGTGGTCTTCAGACTGATGAACCCTCCTGCTGTTAAAGAGTAGAACAGCTACCTCTCTTGAACAGGCCGTAAAAGAAATAGGAGTCAGAATTCCAATTCAGACTCAGTTAGCAAGTGATTCAAAAGACAATACTTTTTCAGACATAAACCTAAAAAAAATTACAATTATAGATGAGTCTTCTCTGGACCACTTATTTACTCTTAAATTTAAAATCTTGAGTTTTTATACACAGAGTACAATATTAGGCACTGAGGTTAATGTAATAAAAAGGACTTTGAGGACTCTTGGGCGACAGATAAGCAAACAAGGTATTGCAATGTGGCAGGAGCAGGTGAAAGGAACAGCTAATATTCATAGCTCTGTTGCAGCATTTCCCACAATCTAATGTTTATTTCAGGTGCTATATGTAATTCTCTCCTTAGTACTCTTTGATCTCCTTTAGGGCCACAGTGTATACTTTTTTCTTTGCCAGTAATAAATGTGGTATTCTATACAAAGTAACTGCTCTATAAATATTAGTGAAGTGAATGCAATTCAGTGCAAGCTCAAGTGGTTTTAAAAGGCTTTGCAGGTATGTCTGTTACCCATGGCTGCATATAGCAAGGCATTTTGCAACAGAAAATAGAAAGGAGGAATCTTACCGTTCTTGAGAATCATTCTTCCTTCTGATCAAAGCCAACTTCATGGGCATTTGACCTGTGCAGTCACAATGCCCCATGCTTAGGAGGGCCCACTGTCTTGAGATTCATAATAATTTTGTACCAGGAGTCCTACCATTTTATTTTGCCCTGAGCTTCATAAAATATGCCCCCTGTCCTGCTCCTGATACTTCTTGTTTGCTTAAAACTGTACAGATGTTGTGAGGAGCCTTTTTGTAGGACAAGCTCACAGAGCAGATGGTAAGAGAATATTGAAACTTTGATTCAGATGCAACTACCTTATCCCTTTCAGAAGTCTTCCCTACCATGCCCTTACACACATATACCATATTGGTGTCTGTACCTCTCCTGTATGCATCCACCACTCAGGTTGCATCACTGTGTGTGCGTGTCCTCATCTGTACACTGGTACTGCCAATGATAGGGTGTCTCAGAGGGTAATAATTACTGTTAGAGTTACTGGCAGATGTGCTTGCAGGATACTGGGGATACACTTATTTAGAACCTGGTATATGACCTGTTAAGGAATTACTCCTGTGTTCTTGACTTCACGGTTGTGATCCTGAAGAGAAAGCCTGAGGTTTTCCTTATATGTCAAGTGGCTAAAAGAAGAAATAAAAAGAAACGTGAATCTTGAGAGAGAACGATGACTTTGTCAGAAGGACGCAGCTTGTGATAAAAGGTCACCGAAGTGTAATGAAATGCAGAAAGCGGGAGAAATACAACACAAATATAATAAACAGAAGCTCTAGAAAGGAACAGCTCTTGATTAGAGTGGCAAGTGCTCCTTTTATGTAATAACTGTACACTGAGGCAACCTAGAGGAGTCACGGATGACAAAAAGTGAGGAGCCAAAAGAAAAGCAGCAATGGGAAAGTCAAAAAAGCACTGTGTGTCAGGGCAGAAGAGAAGGAAGACATAATAGCAAGACCTGAATTCAGTTATGTTTTTCCATGTAAAGCACTTATCATATTTTTTATATTTTTCACTTAGATAGGTAAATCAGTGTTTATTAATATGTACTCTTCAGTATGAAAACTTAGTATCCTGTGCAAAAAAGAAATATATGATAGAGTTACTAGTCTCTTGAGTGGGGATCAATAAAAATGAATCAACACAAAAACAACTATTAAAATTTTCATTGAGGGATTCATTATTATTAATAACTGATTCTAAATACTAAATTTAATATTTTTATCTTAAAACTGATTATATCTATTTATAAATACCAGTTTAAGTCATTGAGCCCAGGTGATCCCTGGGTCAGGAAGATCCCTTGAAGAATGGCAACCCACTCCAGTACTCTTGCCTAGAAAACACCGTGGCCTATAATCCATGGGGTTGCAAAGAGTTGGACACGACTGAGTGACTTCACTTTCTATTTAAGTCACTGAAGATTCTTAAAAATGTCAAATGTCATGTGAAAAATTATGAAGTAATCTGGACCCGCCTTGAAATTTGTCACATTAAGTATTTACTTACATGATAATAGTAAATTTATGAGAGGAAATGGCAGTTATGTTTAACATAGAAGGTCTTTTGTTTTAAATGTGTAGTTTCAATGAGAGTAATATCAAACTCATAATTTCTGCACTGGATCTACCAGCATTATATTAACAACTGTATTATAACATAATCCACCAACTTTTATCAGTCACTACAGAAAACACTTATTAATAATACTTAACTTAGCACTTCTTGAGACCTGGAAGAGGCTTGATATTAGGTCACCTTACATAAATATGACTTCATGTAGATCGACTCATTAATTATCATTTACATTAATTCTGTAAAGATAAGTGCTGACATTGTCTCCATTGTTTAGATGAAGTAATAGGCATTAGAGTGCTGATGTGGCTTGCCTGGAGTCTCATTACTACCAAGTGAGGGAGCCAAGGTTTAGTCCAGATTCTGTACTTTTTGACGGCGCTTCCCTGTTTGGCTCAGCAGTAAAGAATCCACCTGCCAATGCAGGAGATACAGTTCAATCCCTGGGTCAGGAAGATCCCCTGAAGAAGGGCATGGCAACCCGCTCCGGTACTCCTGTCTGGCAAATCCTATGGCCAAGGCTACAGTGCATAGGTTCACAAAAGAGTTGGCCATGACTTAATGACTAAACAATAACAACTGTGCTTTAAGCCACTTCCATATATATTGTTTCTAAAGAAAAGATTATTTAGCATTAAAAAGTGAAGATAGCTGTCAACTGACGATTTGTGTTATCTTTAGAACACACTGTCAATTTTAGAATAAAGTAGTTAAGTCTATTTTAATTACAATTCAGGTAAAGAATAAAGCTATAAACAACACAAATGCAAATATACATGCTAAAGACATTTAGTATGTAACTTTACTTATTGTATTACACGAGTATTTAAATTTTAAATCTGAATTTTTGGATATGGGCATAAACTAAGTTCAAAAATCATGAAAGTATCTAGGCCAGTCTTGACATTTAGTGCATTAAGTATTAGCTAACATGATTGGCTTCTAGGTGCTTGTTTGTGATAATGATTAAATATGTTTTTCAATGAAGTTTCCCTATCAATCCATAATCCTGAATGGATAGACATCCACAAAAAAGAATGTGAAACATACCTCTTGTAATATACTGCTCTTTTGAGAGATCCTGTTTGCTAACATTTTAAAGTCTGATTCTTGTGCATGCATGTGTGTGTATGTATGTATATATGTATGTATGTATATATATACATATGTCTGTGTATGTATGTGTGTATGTGTGTATATATGTGTGTGTGTATGTGTTCAATAATTTTTTTTACCATGACGATTGTTTGTATTAGAAAAATGTTAAAACATCAGGAAAGCCCCAAGGCCTCAAGTATTTTTTACATCTACATGTCACTAATTTTGAATGTTATATAAAAAGAGGCAGTAGGGATGTTTGTTTATGTTAAAAATTACCCTCTAAAATGTAGAATCACTCCTTTCTTCTTTTTACGGTGGTCCATCAGTCCATGTGTACTGGTTCCATGACGCCCCTCTCATGAATCTATGATGCTCAAGTACCTTTTACAGAATAGCATAGTATTTACATTTAACCTATGGCACATCCTCCTGTATATTTTAAATCATCTTTCAAATACTATTATTAATAATACCTAATACATTGTAAATGCTGGGTAATTAGTTGCAAGCATGATAAGATTGTTTTGGTTTTTAGAACTTTCTGGAATTTTTTTGTCAAAATATTTTTAATTCAGAGTAGGTTGAAATCCACAGATACAAAACCTGGGGATACAGAGGGCCAATTGTGTATCAGTTCAGTTCAGTCGCTCAGTCGTGTCCGACTCTTTGCGACCCCATGAATCGCAGCATGCCAGGCCTCCCTGTCCATCACCATCTTCCGGAGTTCACTCAGACTCACGTCCATCGAGTCGGTGATGCCATCCAGCCATCTCATTCTGGGTCGTCCCCTTCTCCTCCTGCCCCCAATCCCTCCCAACATCAGAGTCTTTTCCAATGAGTCAACTCTTCTCATGAGGTGGCCAAAGTACTGGAGTTTCAGCTTTAGCATCATTCCTTCCAAAGAAATCCCAGGGTTGATCTCCTTCAGAATGGACTGGTTGGATCTCCTTGCAGTCCAAGGGACCCTCAAGAGTCTTCTCCAACACCACAGTTCAAATACATCAATTCTTTGGTGCTCAGCCTTCTTCACAGTCCAACTCTCACATCCATACGTGACCACTGGAAAAACCGTAGCCTTGACTAGACGGACCTTAGTCGGCAAAGTAATGTCCCTGCTTTTGAATATACTGTCTAGGTTGGTCATAACTTTTCTTCCAAGGAGTAAGCATCTTTTAATTTCATGGCTGCAGTCACCATCTGCAGTGATTTCGGAGCCCCCCAAAATAAAGTCTGACACTGTTTCTATTGTTTCCCCATCTATTTCCCATGAAGTGATGGGACCAGATGCCATGATGTGCATTTTCTGAATGTTGAGCTTTAAGCCAAGTTTTTCATTCTCCTCTTTCACTTTCATCAAGAGGCTTTTTAGCTCCTCTTCACTTTCTGCCATAAGGGTGGTGTTATCTGCATATCTGAGGTTATTGATATTTCTCCCAGCAACCTTGATTCCAGCTTGTGTTTCTTCCAACCCAGTGTTTCTTATGATGTACTCTGCATATAAGTGAAATAAGCAGGGTGACAATATACAGCCTTGATGTACTCCTTTTCCTATTTGGAACCAGTCTGTTGTTCCATGTCCAGTTCTAACTGTTGCTTCTTGACCTGCATACAGATTTCTCAAGAGGCAGGTTAGGTGGTCTGGTATTCCCATCTCTTTTCAGAATTTTCCACAGTTTATTGTGATCCACACAGTCAAAGGCTTTGGCATAGTCAATAAAGCAGAAATAGATGTTTTTTTTGAACTCTCTTGCTTTTCCAATGATCCAGCGGATGTTAGGATGGCTTTTACAGTAAAGCTAGACCATCAGCCTTATGATGTTCATGGGTGTCTTTATAGAACAGAAAAAGGGGAAGAGGCACAAGAGAAGAAAGCAGGGCCAAAAAAGATTTATTAGATTTTACAGTTTTTTCAGAACTATTTCTGCACATATTTCCACATGACTGATGTAAGATATTATTGGTCAGTATCTTTCCAGTGAAAGAACTTATAAATTTCCAAAGTTATTTGCATTAGACGTTTTTTTCCAGGAAGAACAAGTGATGAAGACAGTCAATTAACAACAAAACATCCCCACAAATCTCTTATCCTTATGCATGTATATTGCAAACTACCTGTGTATTAAAGGGTCTTGATTAGAAGAAACAGAGAAATTACAGCCTGAATAGTGTGCCAAAGCACAAACTCCTTGGTACTATCAAGAAGGTGATTTCTAACATATTCTGCTGGCTAGACAGACGCTTACATCTCTGGAAGATTCATGACCTTATAGGAAATACAGGAAATAAAATTGAGAAGGTCTAAAGTAATGGAAGTGATAGGATATTTGTGTATTCTACATGTATCTGCCCCTCTATGCAGAAGAATTTATAGAGTGAATAAAGTCTGTAATTTCCCACTGTGGTCCTGTTGCTATTACTTTGCTCACTTTCCCCTTTGCTCTATGAGTAGGAACTACATGGAAATTCCTGTGTGATAAACTGGAAAGACTGCACCCCTTGGTTTCAGATAGACCTGGTTTTGATTACTAGCTCAACTGTTGGGTCTAGGCAGGATAACTGAATCTGTGTCAAATAGTTTGGTGTTTGTGTTAGTCGCTCAGTCATGTACAACTCTGTGCAAACCCATGGACTGTAGCCTGCCAGCCTCCTTTTTCCTTGGAATTCTCCAGGCAAGAATACTGGAGTGGGTTGCCATTTCCTTCTCCAGGGGAGCTTGGCCCAGGGATTGAACGTGGGTCTCCTGTACTGGAGGCAGGTGGATTCTTTACCAGCTGAGCCACCAGGAAGCTTACGTATGAAATACCATTAAGTCATTAAAATGATATTTATGTACATTTAATAATATGGAACATTGTATATGATATATTATTGAGTATAATAAGCATATTACAAAATAGCATGGTTCTATTTTTATATGGATGTATTTGTATATACAAAAAAAGAAGAAATGAAATTTAATAATAATAGTTGTTATCTCAGGGAGGTGATATTAAAGGTTATTTTTACTTTATCATTTTTATGTTTCAGTACTTCCTGGTATTTTTAAACAATTTTGTGCAATTAATTTTATCTTATTGTTTTTAAAAGCAAATTGTTAATTTTACTTTGAAAGTGAGTCTTCCAACTCTCAGTTTTCTTTATTTTTATGTATGGAATTTTAATGTAACTATTTTGTATATAATTGTTATTCTAGGTCACACAATATATATCAGTTAATTGAGTGAAAACATAAATAAATTTGAAACCCTAGGAACTTTATACATTAATTCCTGGCTTGTTGATGAATAGAAAGACTTTTTTTTTAAGTTAAATATGGAAAGTTTCACATAGACAAAAGAGCAAAATCAGATTAAATTCTTCTAAGGCATGATTATTTCTGAATTAGTTTTGATAGTAGTAAAAAAAAAAAAGTGAGCTTTAAGCTTTAAGATGGATATTCCCCTGTGATTTTTGTTTTAAGGCACTAGGCCTTACTAGGCAGTGGTGGATAGTATCAAAGGAAAGGCATAGATAAAATGAGACAGTCTTGGATGTATGCTGTAGAGTTGTCAGAACATTGAAAATGTGTTGTAATTGTTTTCAATTTTCTTTTTTATTTTGGTTGTCAGTATGTGATTATTTAGTTAATATTTAACCAGCAGCTGTTTTCTTTTATCTTTAAATGCGACCTAATTGTGAAAGCTAAATGCCAGCTAATTTACAGTGCAGTAGGTTAGAAAAATAAACCGAGACCTTGAAGTTGACAAATATGAGAATAGGAAGTGATGTCAAATAAATGCTTCTGTGAAATTAACAGTGACAAAAGTAGGGACAGTTTGTAATAACAAACTTTGATTATGTCATATCCAGTATAGTAAATCATTATATTTTTATTTTATATCGCCGAGTGAGGAAAGGGAAATACAAGTTAACATCAGTACAGTTATCTTTATGGTGGACCTGAGGCTCAGATCCATCACTGACTTGATGGACTTGCGTTTGAGCAAGCCTGGGGTGCTGCAGTCCATGGGGTCACAACGAGTCGGACATGACTGAGTCACTGAACTGAGGCCCAAAGAACTTAAATTATGTAAATCTCTGATTATCAAATTAGTTGCCCTTTTCCTAAAGTGCTTCATGATTTTCAAGATAGAGGGCTGTATAATTACTTCATGCAAGTATTTAATACATTGTAAGTCATTTTGAAAAAATAGTGATAAAGAAAATATGAGATAGTAAAAGTTAGTAGATTTCTGACTACTGCTGATAATAGTTTGTATCCAGTTACTGTCCGTACACTTATTTATCTTTGAAGAATACAGCTTTAAATCTACCCTGCTTCTATTAAGCATCTTTGCATTTTATCATGATGTATTGAATATCTTACAAGGATAAACCATTTTTGTTAATTAATATCTATAACTATCATAAGAATAACAATAATAATATGTTGTCAATATAATGCATTATTGATTAATCTCATTAATATATCATAATTATTGGTAGTACTATCCATGTATAATTTAAATTAATGTATATCTAAATTATTAATCCAGTCTGAGGGAATCTAGAAGCCTAATTGTTAAGAATTATGAAATATTAACATGTAAATCCTAGGCTTTTGAAAGATATCTAGAAATACTGAGGAACTAACTAACTAAGACACATTTTTCTTGATATCAACGAAACCTTTTCTGACAAACACATAACCATCTAAATGTAGAAATAAACTCCCAATGATAAAATCACTGCTCTGTTGAGAAGGATAGAAACATCTTGTAATATCTTTAAAAGATAAAATATCTCAAGCACATGGCAACTATGGCAGAAAACAGCTATGACAAGAAAAGATAAACATCTACACAAGAAGAAGAACAATAGTGATAGTGTTACAATGGCAGAGGGAAATGTAGTCACTTGTGGAGAAGACATCCCCTGAGTAGGTGGAAAATTGCAAGTTGTTTTTTTTTTAAATCAATGTCCCCTCCTACAAATACTAAAGAACCTCTCGATATTAACACATTAAGCTTGTGTAAAATATATCAGTTCAGTGTGAGAAAGGAAATTGATGGTTAGTAAAAGTAAATATTCATTTTCCACCTTGAGTCCTATATAGTCTCAATAGCCAGTCACATTTGTAACCTACTGTGTCTAGAAAATGTTTAACCTAATGTATAGTGGCTATTTAGAGCCCTCCATTTGAATATTTCCTACTCCCCTAAGCAGTTGTTCAATATTTTATTCTTGCCTCTGTATAGAAGAGTTTACTGAAGAATATGAAATGCTAACAAAGATGTGTTCAACTAGTGATAAGTAATGAGATGAAGCATTAATATAATTATATGTTTTATGGAACCTATTGACTGTATCTGGGGTGTTTAGTAAGACTAGCATTTGTGGTGGACTTTGAGTGAGAGAAAGAATGTCAGTCAAGAGCCAGAAAATTGTCAGGAATAGATGTAGTATGTGAGACATAAAGGTACTTAGCATGAGGGTAGTTTAGGGGTGGATGGGTTTTATAGGAGTATAAAGACTGAATTGACAAATAGAGTTGGAACTATAATTTAAGGACAGATTTGGATGACAGACTAAGGGCTTCATACTTTATTCTTAAGCAATTAATTAGGAGAATAAAATATTTTTACAGAAGAGTGATAAGAAAGAGGTAACTTTTACTGGGAGATGCTTTTTCAAAACTAGTATGCATTTACTGTTTTTCAGCTGGTAAACAGATCCTCTTTTTCATCTGTTGTGTTTAAGTACAGTGGTTTTAAACATGATACAGTGATATTCATTCAATTTTATTCAAAATAGCAACACAATTTTTTTTTTAAATTTAATTTTTAGTTTTTTATTTTTTAAATTTTAAAATCTTTAATTCTTACATGCATTCCCAAACATGAACCCCCCTCCCACCTCCCTCCCCAGAACATCTTTCTGGGTCATCCCCATGCACCAGCCCCAAGCATGCTGCATCCTGCGTCAGACATAGACTGGCGATTCAATTCACATGATAGTATACATGTTAGAATGTCATTCTCCCAAATCATCCCACCCTCTCCCTCTCCCTCTGAGTCCAAAAGTCCATTATACACATCTGTGTCTCTTTCCCTGTCTTGCATACAGGGTCATCATTGCCATCTTCCTAAATTCCATATATATGTGTTAGTATACTGTATTGGTGTTTTTCTTTCTGGCTTACTTCACTCTGTATAATCGGCTCCAGTTTCATCCATCTCATCAGAACTGATTCAAATGAATTCTTTTTAACGGCTGAGTAATACTCCATTGTGTATATGTACCACAGCTTTCTTATCCATTCATCTGCTGATGGACATCTAGGTTGTTTCCATGTCCTGGCTATTATAAACAGTGCTGCGATGAACATTGGGGTACATGTGTCTCTTTCAATTCTGGTTTCCTCGGTGTGTATGCCCAGAAGTGGGATTGCTGGGTCATAAGGTAGTTCTATTTGCAATTTTTTAAGGAATCTCCACACTGTTCTCCACAGTGGCTGTACTAGTTTGCATTCCCACCAACAGTGTAGGAGGGTTCCCTTTTCTCCACACCCTCTCCAGCATTTATTGCTTGCAGATTTTTGGATCGCAGCCATTCTGACTGGTGTGAAGTGGTACCTCATTGTGGTTTTGATTTGCATTTCTCTAATAATGAGTGATGTTGAGCATCTTTTCATGTGTTTGTTAGCCATCCGTATGTCTTCTTTGGAGAAATGTCTATTTAGTTCTTTGGCCCATTTTTTGATAGGGTCGTTTATTTTTCTGGAGTTGAGCTGCAGAAGTTGCTTGTATATTTTTGAGATTAGTTGTTTGTCAGTTGCTTCATTTGCTATTATTTTCTCCCATTCAGATGGCTGTCTTTTCACCTTGCTTATATTTTCCTTTGTTGTGCAGAAGCTTTTAATTTTAATTAGATCCCATTTGTTTATTTTTGCTTTTATTTCCAGAATTCTGGGAGGTGGATCATAGAGGATCCTGCTGTGATTTATGTCTGAGAGTGTTTTGCCTATGTTCTCCTCTAGGAGTTTTATAGTTTCTGATCTTACATTTAGATCTTTAATCCATTTTGAGTTTATTTTTGTGTGCGGTGTTAGAAAGTGATCTAGTTTCATTCTTTTACAAGTGGTTGACCAGTTTTCCCAGCACCACTTGTTAAAGAGATTGTCTTTACTCCATTGCATATTCTTGCCTCCTTTGTCAAAGATAAGGTGTCCATATGTGTGTGGATTTATCTCTGGGCTTTCTATTTTGTTCCATTGATCTATATGTCTGTCTTTGTGCCAGTACCATACTGTCTTGATGACTGTGGCTTTGTAGTAGAGCCTGAAGTCAGGCAAGTTGATTCCTCCAGCTCCATTCTTCTTTCTCAAGATTGCTTTGGCTATTCGAGGTTTTTTGTATTTCCATACAAAGCTTGAAATTATTTGTTCTAGTTCTGTGAAAAATGTGGCTGGTAGCTTGATAGGGATTGCATTGAATTTGTAAATTGCTTTGGGTAGTATACTCATTTTCACTATATTGATTCTTCCAATCCATGAACATGGTATATTTCTCCATCTATTAGTGTCCTCTTTGATTTCTTTCATCAGTGTTTTATAGTTTTCTATATATAGGTCTTTAGTTTCTTTAGGTAGATATATTCCTAAGTATTTTATTCTTTTCGTTGCAATGGTGAATGGAATTGTTTCCTTAATTTCTTTTTCTACTTTCTCATTATTCGTGTATAGGAATGCAAGGGATTTCTGTGTGTTGATTTTATATCCTGCAACTTTACTATATTCATTGATGAGCTCTAGTAATTTTCTGGTGGAGTCTTTAGGGTTTTCCATGTAGAGGATCATGTCATCTGCAAACAGTGAGAGTTTTACTTCTTCTTTTCCAATTTGGATTCCTTTTATTTCTTTTTCTGCTCTGATTGCTGTGGCCAAAACTTCCAGAACTATGTTGAATAGTAGCGGTGAAAGTGGACACCCTTGTCTTGTTCCTGACTTTAGGGGAAATGCTTTCAATTTTTCACCATTGAGGATAATGTTTGCTGTGGGTTTGTCATAGATAGCTTTTATTATGTTGAGATATGTTCCTTCTATTCCTGCTTTCTGGAGAGTTTTTATCATAAATGGATGTTGAATTTTGTCAAAGGCCTTCTCTGCATCTATTGAGATAATCATATGGTTTTTATTTTTCAATTTGTTAATGTGGTGAATTACATTGATTGATTTGCGGATATTGAAGAATCCTTGCATCCCTGGGATAAAGCCCACTTGGTCATGATGTATGATCTTTTTAATGTGTTGTTGGATTCTGATTGCTAGAATTTTGTTGAGGATTTTTGCATCTATGTTCATCAGAGATATTGGCCTGTAGTTTTCTTTTTTTGTGACATCTTTGTCAGGTTTTGGTATTAGGGTGATGGTGGCCTCATAGAATGAGTTTGGAAGTTTACCTTCCTCTGCAATTTTCTGGAAGAGTTTGAGTAGGATAGGTGTTAGCTCTTCTCGAAATTTTTGGTAGAATTCAGCTGTGAAGCCATCTGGACCTGGGCTTTTGTTTGCTGGAAGATTTCTGATTACAGTATCAATTTCCGTGCTTGTGATGGGTCTGTTAAGATTTTCTATTTCTTCCTGGTTCAGTTTTGGAAAATTGTACTTTTCTAAGAATTTGTCCATTTCTTCCACGTTGTCCATTTTATTGGCATACAACTGCTGATAGTAGTCTCTTATGATCCTTTGTATTTCTGTGTTGTCTGTTGTGATCTCTCCATTTTCATTTCTAATTTTATTGATTTGATTTTTCTCTCTTTGCTTCTTGATGAGTCTGGCTAATGGTTTGTCAATTTTATTTATCCTTTCAAAGAACCAGCTTTTGGCTTTGTTGATTTTTGCTATGGTCTCTTTTGTTTCTTTTGCATTTATTTCTGCCCTAATTTTTAAGATTTCTTTCCTTCTACTAACTCTGGGGTTCTCCAACTCTTCCTTTTCTAGTTGCTTTAGTTGTAGAGTTAGGTTATTTATTTGACTTTTTTCTTGTTTCTTGAGGTATGCCTGTATTGCTATGAACTTTCCTCTTAGCACTGCTTTTATAGTGTCCCACAGGTTTTGGGTTGTTGTGTTTTCATTTTCATTCGTTTCTATGCATATTTTGATTTCTTTTTTGATTTCTTCTGTGATTTGTTGGTTATTCAGAAGTGTGTTGTTCAACCTCCATATGTTAGAATTTTTAATAGTTTTTCTCCTGTAATTGAGATCTAATCTTAATGCATTATGGTCAGAAAAGATGCTTGGAATGATTTCGATTTTTTTGAATTTATCAAGTTTAGATTTATGGCCCAGGATGTGATCTATCCTGGAGAAGGTTCCATGAGCACTTGAAAAAAAGGTGAAATTCGTTGTTTTGGGGTGAAATGTCCTATAGATATCAATTAGGTCTAACTGATCTAATGTATCATTTAAAGTTTGCGTTTCTTTGTTAATTTTCTGTTTAGTTGATCTGTCCATAGGTGTGAGTGGGGTATTAAAGTCTCCCACTATTATTGTGTTATTGTTGATTTCCCCTTTCATACTTGTTAGCATTTGTCTTACATATTGCGGTGCTCCTATATTGGGTGCATATATATTTATAATTGTTATATCTTCTTCTTGGATTGTTCCTTTGATCATTATGTAGTGGCCTTCTTTGTCTCTTTTCACAGCCTTTGTTTTAAAGTCTATTTTATCGGATATGAGTATTGCCACTCCTGCTTTCTTTTGGTCTCTATTCGCGTGGTATATCTTTTTCCAGCCCTTCACTTTCAGTCTGTATGTGTCCCTTGTTTTGAGGTGGGTCTCTTGTAAGCAGCATATAGAGGGGTCTTGTTTTTGTATCCATTCGGCCAGTCTTTGTCTTTTGGTTGGGGCGTTCAACCCATTTACGTTTAAGGTAATTATTGATAAGTATGCTCCCGTTGCCATTTACTTTATTGTTTTGGGTTCGGGTTTATACACCCTTTTCGTGTTTCCTGTCTAGAGGATATCCTTTAGAATTTGTTGGAGAGCTGGTTTGGTGGTGCTGAATTCTCTCAGCTTTTGCTTGTCTGTAAAGCTTTTGATTTCTCCTTCGTATTTGAATGAGATCCTTGCTGGGTACAGTAATCTGGGCTGTAGGTTATTGTCTTTCATCACTTTAAGTATGTCTTGCCATTCCCTCCTGGCCTGAAGAGTTTCTATTGACAGATCAGCTGTTATCCTTATGGGAATCCCCTTGTGTGTTATTTGTTGTTTTTCCCTTGCTGCTTTTAATATTTGTTCTTTGTGTTTGATCTTTGTTAATTTGATTAATATGTGTCTTGTCTTCAATTTACATGAGTAAACAGGTGTGTTTTAAATGAGCTAACAGTTTGCAGTAACTTCTAGAACTGCCTTATGACCCAGCAATCCCACTGCTGGGCATACACACCGAGGAAACCAGAATTGAAAGAGACACATGTACTCCAATGTTCATCTCAGCACTGTTTATAATAGCCAGGACATGGAAACAACCTAGATGTCCATCAGCAGATGAATGGATAAGAAAGCTTTGGTACATATACACAATGGAGTATTACTCAGCCGTTAAAAAGAATACATTTGAATCAGTTCTGTTGAGATGGATGAAACTGGAGCCGATTATACAAAGTGAAGTAAGCCAGAAAGAAAAATACCAATACAGTATACTAACACATATATATGGAATTTAGAAAGATGGCAATGATGACCCTGTATGCAAGACAGCAAAAAAGACACAGATGCATATAGTGGACTTCTGGACTCAGAGGGAGAGGGAGAGGGTGGGATGATTTGGGAGAATGGCATTAAAACATGTATGCTATCATGTAAGAATCAAATCACCAGTCTGTGTCCAATGCAGGATACAGCATGCTTGGGGCTGGTGCACAGGGATGACCCAGAGGGATGTTGTGGGGAGGGAGGTGGGAGGGGGGTTCATGTTTGGGATCGCATGTACACCCGTGGTGGATTCATGTCAATGTATGGCAAAACCAATACAGTATTGTAAAGTAAAATAAAGTAAAAATAAAAATTTAAAAAAGAAAAAAAAAAGAAAAATGCTTACTAGTTAAATATATCCAACTGTGAAAAGAATGTGATAAAAACATCTTAATATATATTAAAGTTCATTGGTTTTAAAAACCATTGGTTTTAGATAAAAAGCTATTAGAATTAGTTAAAATGTCTACTTTAGAATAAAAGTTTTATTTGTATACAATTTCTTTCTGTTAGAATGTATTTGTGATGAAAAGAACAATTTGTTTTTGATGACAATAATGCTTCTTTTTAGGAAAAATGGAATTGATTATAAATTTAATAGATTAGTAATTGCATTGAAATAAATATCCAGGATGGGAAGAATATTCAAATATGTGTTTTCTTTTAACTGGAAACATGCAAAATATAACAATACCACTGAGTTGTCTAGTATTGCATATATTTTTTTCTTAAATTTGTTTAGTAATTTTTGCCTGTGCTGGGTCTTCGTTGCTGCACAGGCTTTTCTCTAGTTTTGGCAAGTGGGGAGTACTTTCTAGTTTTGGTATACAAGCTTCTGGTTGCAGTGTCTTCTCTCTTTGCAGACCATGGGCTCTAGGGCATGATGGCTTCAATAGTTGTGGGATGTGCACTCAGTAGTTGCAGCTCCTGGACTTTAGAGCACAGGATCAGTAGTTGTGGTGCATGGGGCTTGGGTAGTCCTTGGCATGTGAGATCTTCCTGGATCAGATAACAAACCTGTGTCTCCTTCTTTAACAGGTAGATTCCATACCACTAAGCCACCAGGAAAGCCCTGGATAGATTTTTGAAGTGTTTCACTTCACTTGATCCCCAGAGTAATCCTTCAAAGTAGGAAAACTGCATGGTGAAATGTAGTGCTGTTTTAATGATTTGCCAGGTTTTAGATCTAAGAATTAAGATCTAGTTATGTTTTTCTTCTTCATATTTTATATTGGAATTAGACTATTATTACACTTTTTCACACAGAATTATTTCATCTTTTATTTTTAAAGTCAAATATTTCAAAAATTCAGTCAAGTGAATAGATAAGAATAGTTTGTCAGATATTTCCTATCGTCATCATGCTTGCATCAGTTCAGTTCACTGTCTCAGTCATGTCCGACTCTGCGACCTCATGGACTGCATCACGCCAGGCTTCCCTGTCCATCATCAACTCCTGGAGCTTACTCAAACTCATGCCCATCAAGTCAGGGATGCCATCCAACCATCTCATTCTCTGTCATCCCTTTCTCCTCCTGCCTTCAATCTTTCCCAGTATCTGGGTCATTTCTAGTGATTCAGTTCTTCACATCAGGTGGCCAAAGTATTATATTTTCAGCTTCAGCATCAGTCCTTCCAATGAATATTCAGGACTGATTTCTTTTATGATAGACTGGTTAGATCTCCTTGAAGTCTTCTCACAGTTCCCAACCCCACAGTTCAAAGGCATCAATTCTTTGGTGCTCAGCTTTCTGTATAGTCCAACTCTCATACCCATACATGACTACTGAGAAAAACCATAGCCTTGACTAGAGAGACCTTTGTTGGCAAAGTAATCTATTTGCTTTTTAATATGCTGTCTAGGTTGATCATAGCTTTTCTTCCAAGGAGCAAGAGTCTTTTAATTTCATGGCTGTAGTTACCAGCTGCAGAGATTTTGAAGCCCCCCAAAATAAAGCCGCTCATCGTTTCCACTGTTTTCCCATCTATTTGCCATGAAGTGATGGGACTGGATGCCGTGATCTTAAGTTTCCTGAATGCTGAGTTTTAATCCAACTTTTTCACTCTCCTCTTTCACTTTCATTAAGAGGCTCTTTAGTTCTTTGCTTTCTGCCATAAAGGTCATGTCATCTGCATATCTGAGGTTATTCATATTTCTCCCAGCAATCTTGATTCCAGATTGTGCCTCATCCAGTCTGGCATTTGCATGATATACTCTGCATATAAGTTAAATAAGCAGGGTGACAATCTACAGCCTTGACATACTCTTTTACCGATTTGGAACCTGTCTGTTCTGTATCCAGTTCTAACTGTTGCTTCTTGACCTGTATAAAGATTTCTCAGGAGACAGGTTAGGTGGTCTGGTATTCCCATCTCTTTCAGAATTTTCCTCAGTTTGTTGCGAGCCACACAGTCAAAGGCTTTGGCATAGTCAATAAAGCAGAAGTGTATGTTTTTTCTGAACTCTCTTGCTTTTTCAATTATCCAGCGGATGTTGGAAATTTCATCTCTAGTTCCTCTGCATTTTCTAAATACAGCTTGAATATCTGCAGGTTCAAAGTTAACATACTATTGAAGCCTGGCTTGGAGAATTTTGAGCATTACCTTGCTAGTGTGTGAGATGAGTGCAGTTGTGGGGTAGTTTGAACAATCTTTGGGATTGCCTTTCTTTGAGATTGGAATGAAAACTGACCTTTTTCAGTCCTATGACCACTGGTTAGTTTTTCAAATTTGCTGGCATATTGAGTGCATCACTTTAACAGCTCATCTTTTAGGATTTGAAATAGTTCAACTGGAATTCCAGTGCTTGCATAGGCTGTGTATTTTTTTGTTGTTCAGTCACTAAGTCATGTCCAACTCAGCAACTCCATGCACTGCAGCACTCCAGGCTTCCCTGTCCTTCACTGTCTGGCAGGGTTTGTGCAAATTTATGTCCTTTCAGTTGCCGATGCTATCTAACATCCTCATCCATTGCCACCCTCTTTTCCTTTTGCCTTCACTCTTTCCGAGCATCAGGGTCTTTTCTGATGAGTTATCTCTTTGCATCAAGTGGCCAAAGTAATGGATCTTCAGCTTCGGTGTCAGACCTACATTTATTATTAATACATAGCAGACTTTAGTTTCCTTTCTGATATACTTAGCAGAAGAGAATTTTAAGATTGTTTCAAAAGCACTGTAGTTCTCAAGTTAGAAATTTAATTAGGAGGAAATGTCCTATGGATGCAAGAATTATAAAGCTACAGTTATATTTGCTGTATATGATATGAAGTGCTGCATTGTGTTAGGTATCAGTTTCACTTGTGCATCTGCAGATGTGTCCAACCCTTTGTGACCCCATGTATTGTAGACCATTAGGCTCCTCTGTCCATGGGATTTTTCAGATAAGAATACTCGTCATTTCCTCCTCCAGAGCATCTTCCTCACCCAGGGATCAAATTCAGGGCTTCTGCATCTCCTGCATTGGCAGGTGGATTCTTGGGCCCTTGTGCCACCTAGGAAGCCCAAGGTATCACTATATCCTGTGCTTATTTGCAAGTAACATGTCTATCTATCTATCTATCTATCTATCTATCTATCTATCTATATATATATTTCAAACAACCTGTAGTAACTTCACTTTTCTTATAATCCACATAATTGATTTGAAGGTGTGTGTAGAGGAAACCATTGGTTTATTCTTTCATTGATAGTTACTTTTGAATTTTAATCCAGTGCTCCTAGCACATACCCTCTTAAAAATTTTTTAGTCTTCAGTTCAGTTCAGTGGCTCAGTCGTGTCCGACTCTTTGCGACCCCATGAATCGCAGCACCCCAGGCCTCCCTGTCCATCACCAACTCCCGGAGTTCACTCAGACTCACATCCATCGAGTCCGTGATGCCATCCAGCCATCTCATCCTCGATCGTCCCCTTCTCCTCCTGCCCCCAATCCCTCCCAGCATCAGAGTCTTTTCCAATGAGTCAACTCTTCGCATAAGGTGGCCAAAGTTTGGAGTTTCAGCTTTAGCATCATTCCTTCCAAAGAAATCCCAGGGTTGATCTCCTTCAGAATGGACTGGTTGGATCTCCTTGCAGTCCAAGGCACTCTCAAAGGCTTCTCCAATGCCACAGTTCAAAAGCATCAATTCTACGGTGCTCAGCCTTCTTCACAGTCCAACTCTCACATCCATACATGACCACAGGAAAAACCATAGCTTTGACTAGACAGACCTTTGTTGGCAAAGTAATGTCTCTGCTTTTGAATATGCTATCTAGGTTGGTCATAACTTTTCTTCCAAGGAGTAAGCGTCTTTTAATTTCATGCCTGCAGTCAACATCTGCAGTGATTTTGGAGCCCCCCAAAATAAAATCTGACACTGTTTCTGCTGTTTCCCCATCTATTTCCCATGAAGTGATGGGACCAGATGCCATGATCTGCATTTTCTGAATGTTGAGCTTTAAGCCAACTTTTTCACTCTCCACTTTCACTTTCTTCAAGAGGCTTTTTTGTTCCTCTTCACTTTCTGCCATTAGGGTGGTGTCATCTGCATATCTGAGGTTATCGATATTTCTCTCGGCCATCTTAATTTCAGCTTGTGTTTCTTCCAGCCCAGCATTTCTCATGATGTACTCTACATAGAAGTTAAATAAGCAGAGTGGCAATATACAGCCTTGGCGTACTCCTTTTTCTATTTGGAACCAGTCTGTTGTTCCATGTCCAGTTTTAACTGTTGCTTCCTGACCTGCATACAGATTTCTCAAGAGGCGGGCCAGGTGGCCTGGTATTCCCATCCCTTTCAGAATTTTCCACAGTTTATTGTGATCCACACAATCAAAGGCTTTGGCATAGTCAATAAAGCATAAATAGATGTTTTTCTGAAACTCTCTTGCTTTTTTGATGATCCAGTAGGTGTTGGCAGTTTAGTCTTAGGAAGGCATAAAATGTGTCAAAGTCAGTGACCAGGAGATAATGCAGAAACAAAGTGAAACATATTAGAGGATATAAATTTTCCATCAAAAAAGATAAAAGGAGCCAAACAAAAATGACTGTAAAATGATTATAATATCACTAATTTAATACATGAATATTATCTATAGAATGTATCTCATTTATCTATACACTATTAAATCAGTTTAATTTTAGTAAAGATTTTTTTCCTAAGGTATTTTTGTGGTTTTGAAGTCAAATTAGTAATAGCATGTGATAAACAATACGATTTTATAATGTCAATGTATCAACACAGGCAGTACATTTCTTAATATTTGAACTTGTTAAAAATTTCTTTATACTGCGTGAATCAGTATTAGATTACCAAACCAAAACCTTTAATTGCATCTATTTTTGAAAACTTATAGTTTCAGTGATATTAATAATGATTAGAGGGGTATTTATTATTTTGAAGAACAGTGTTTTCTTAATTTTAGTAAAACAAATTACTTTTAGATAGTAATACCTATGTAAGAAAAACTAATATATACTTTAATTTGGATGATATCTTCCTATTATAATTTAAATCTCAATAAACTGAAGATAAAAGATCAGTCTTACTCTTAATAACAGAAAATAATGGAGACAAGATTTGAAAAGTCTATATAATGTTAAACTAAAAGGCAGAATTTTTAGGGAATTACACTAATTACATATTTGTGAGTTTGAAAATATACTTCTTTGATGTAAAATAAATCTGATATATTTGGTTTATTTTAGAAATGAGAAACTTTGTGTACCTTATTTACTGTTTTGTGGGGGAGAGAAATAATGGGTCTTTCTCCAAGTAAATAATGAAGTAGCATCTATTTAGCTAAACATATTTATCATTCATGGCTTTAATAATATCAAGATACATTTTTTGAGCATAAAAAATATTTACTGGCTTGTTATTGATGAATGCTTAAACCTGTAAACTGGAAGGAACTAGTTGAATTTCCATCATGCATATGTCATTACCTCTGAAGAAGTGGGTATTAACCTTGGAGAGTGACACATTTGACAGAGTAGGCTGTTTAAGACAGTATAATCAAAGCTGTATATGTTGGGTGTCTGTTATATTTCCTTGGGGTAACTAGAGCTAGTTTCCACTTACTGGTTTTCACAGGGGACAGCTGGCTGAAAAGGGGAAAAATCAGTTGTGCTATAACATTTTTTAACCTGATTTTGTGGCAAAATAATTGGTAGTACTGCTGTACTTCTTGGAGGATAGAAAACTGTAGTCCTGGATTGTTTAAAGGGTATGTCTGATTCATGAATTCTAAGTACAACAATGGGTCACTCTCGCTTAGTCTTTTATGAACTAAATATTTTCCCTAAAAACTACATTTTTCTAATTCATACTCATAACAGGCTTAAATTGCCCATCAGTCTTTAATAGAAAGTGTTTCTCAGGGACTAAAAGGTTTCCACAAGAGATACTAATGGTTTCACACTAGTCACCAACATGATTTTTTCTGCTTCTCAGCTGTCTTTAGTTTCACAGTCCAGAGACCATCTGTCTAGACAGGTGTTATCTCACTGGTATCTAAAAGTAGAAACTGAACATTATTTAAAAAGTGCAACTCTAGTGGTAACAGTTCTGGTCTGAGCTGTGCACTGTTACAAATGTCTTCCTTAGAACAAATGGATGACAAAATAACTTATTTTGCATGGACCAGCTGTTAACTTAAGTAGTGTATAGGAACTGTGGGTGCTACTTACACTGCACAAAAATATCAAGAAATTTAATAAATATATAATATCAGAAAGTGTTTGAAGAAAGAAAGACATTTATGAGGTAGATTTAATCTTTAGAAAATATTCACTGTCTGCAATAGAAGAAAAAAAAAAACCAAATACTGGCATCATCAGTCTTAAAGCTATCACTATGAAAGTAAATTCTGCTAAAAAATATTTTAAAACCTACTCATTGATGGATCTTGACTATGCACCATATCATAACTTGCAGTATAGAAGCTATAATTCATTTATTCAAATTCAAACAGCCCATATACTAATTGTTATATGAGTATTTTTTATTATTTTGACTACATAAGTAACTTTTGTGAACATAAATGATTTAAAGATCCTGATACAAAAGGATATTTATTTGGGTTATGGAATCATATTGTCCTTCTACACTAGGGACTTAACACATGCACATACTCACATGCACACATGCAAGCATGCACATACCCCTTATAGAGGCACTCACTGTCTTAGAGATGCAGTTGGTACAGTAGTTCTATGTTTGTAACCCAATATCTTATTCAATGCCCAGATCTTCTATTCTTAGCTGTAATCTATTGTTAATGTTATTTAACATATTGATGCCCCAGGATTGATGTTTTCCTTTGTAAAATAGGAATAATAAATTCCCAAATCATAAAGTTGCTATGAAGATACATTACATGATACATATAATTATCTTAGGAACAACCTGACATTTAATATATGGACAATGAACTTTAGTGGTTATAGTTGCCTTTATTTTGGGGGAGTCCTAAAAGTAGGTTGATGTGTTTTTGCACATGTCACTTGAACTCAAAACATTTTTTTTCTGCAGGAAAAATAGGTACCAAGTTTGTACAGGTTAAGTTTAAGTTGGATTCTATTATTTTATAGTTAAGTTTCATTTGTTTTGCTATCTTGGTAAATTAAATTCTAATTTAAAGTGGTTTTTATGACAAAGTAGTTTTGGGTTAAAACTATCAAATTAAGTTGAATATTTGAGAAGAAAAATTAATAAATTAGTGACAGAGACAAAGTAGCTTTTCTGATCTATGTATGACCTGCAGACAGTATTTTTAAAGAGAGGAAACAGACTGTCTTCATGACTGAATATTTTTTGTCTATCATTTAAAAGGTTTTTCTTTCAGGTTTCTTCTTTGTTTCCATGCCAGCCCTGTTTCCAAGGAAAACTGCAGATAAGAAATAGTATAAGGTGCATCTTTTAGTAGTAAGGGAGTCCATGAAAGAAGCAGATGGATCACATCAGAGCAGTGTTCCTGAACTTCTTGATGTATGCACTAAAATATATGTTTTATGAATTTTGAAAAACCAATACAATATTGTAAAGTAATTAAACTGCAATTAAAATAAATACATTTATATTAAAAATGGTAGGAATGGCAAAATAAATAAATTCTATGTTTGATGAAAAAAAGTTTATATGAAGCATTTCTGTCTTGCTGCTAAAGGGTACTTGTTTATTGCTATTTCTGAATAGGAATAGATGGTGTAATGAATGTGTGTAATAGTAGCCCTCCTATGCCATACTGTTGCATGTCATTCAGTCCTTATGTTCTGTTCCTCAGCTCAAAATATTTTGAATATTTTAATCCTCCACAATGTTTCTTATACCATCACCTTCATCTTTATTCAGAATATCTTATGTAGTCATTAACAAAATTTCTTTCAACGAGTTTAGAATGACTTTCATATCCTGGGCCAGCAAAAAAAAAAAAAAAAAGGAGTTTGCACTTAATACTAATTTATTGATCTAGCAGTTCAAATTGTCCCTGCCCCCTCCCCCCCGCCCCCAACCAGTTTATATAACTCTGGCCTTAACCACTGGATCTGTGACATAAACATATTTGAAAAAGGGGTCTTTGTAGTTGTAATTAAGTAAATTAGAACTTAAGATGATCTCATGCAGGCTTACCTGAGCTGGCCCTAAATCCCATTGCACACATACTTATAAAAAGAATATACAGTAAAAAGTGAAGACACAGAGGAGAAGCCAGATGAGACAGAAATTGTAATCATTCAGCTCTAAGGCAAAAAAATGCTTGCAGTTACAAGATGAATTCTCCCCTAGGATCTTTAGAAAGACTTCTGCCATGATGACAATTTAATTTTGGTCTTCTTGTTTCTAGAGCTATGAGAAAATACAATTCTGTTGTTTTAAAGCTCCAGGTTTTTGGCAATGTATTTTAAGATTTGCAGAAAATTAATATATTTGTTTTGATCGCTATAGGCATAGAAAGAAGCATTTTTTAAAGAATTGTTTTTATTTTTAAGCAATTTTATTGGGGTATAGTTGATTTTCCATGTTGTGTTAGTTACTGCTGTATCACAAAGTTAATCAGTTACTGATGTTGCTGCTGCTAAGTCACTTCAGTCGTGTCTGACTCTGTGCGAACTCAGATGGCCCACCAGGCTCCCCTGTCCCTGGGATTCTCCAGGCAAGAACCCTGGAGTGGGTTGTCATTTCCTTCTCCAGTGCATGAAAGTGAAAAGTGAAAGTGAAGTCGATCAGCAGGCAGATTCTTTAACACCTGAGCCGCCAGTAAAACGCCATATATGCACTACTTTGGTCTTTTGGCTAAGATCAGTGGTGGCTCAGGCGGAAAGCGTCTGTCTACAATGTGGGAGACCTGGGTTTGATCCCTGGGTTGGGAAGTTCTCTGGAGAAGGATATGGCAACCCACTCCAGTACTCTTGCCTAGAAAATCACATGGACGGAGGAGCCTGGTGTCCATGGGGTCGCAAAGAGTTGGACACGACTGAGCGACTTAACTTTTCTTTTTATATATAAAATAGATGCCTAATAATACCATATAGCACAGGCAACATTACTCAGTACTTTGTCATGACTAGATCCATATAGACTAGATCCATATAGTGACCCCGTTCAGTTCAGTCACTCAGTCATGTCCGACTCTTTGCAACCCCATGAATCGTAGCATGCCAGGCCTCCCTGTCCATCACCAACACCTGGAGGTCACTCAGACTCCCGTCCATCGAGTCAGTGATGCCATCCAGCCATCTCATCCTCTGTCGTCCCCTTATCCTCCTGCCCCCAATCCCTCCCAGCATCAGAGACTTTTCTAATGAGTCAACTATTCTCATGAGGTGCCCAAAGTACTGGAGTTTCAGCTTTAGTGTCATTCCTTCCAAAGAAATTCCAGGGCTGATCTCCTTCAAAATGGACTGGTTGGATCTCCTTGCAGTCCAAGGGAATCTCAAGAGTCTTCTCCAAAACCACAGTTTAAAAGGATCAATTCTTCAGCGCTCAGTCTTCTTCACAGTCCAAATCTCATATCCATACATGACCACAGGAAAAACCATAGCCTTGACTAGACGGACCTTAGTCGGCAAAGTAATGTCTCTGCTTTTGAATATGCTATCTAGGTTGGTCATAACTTTTCTTCCAAGGAGTGAACGTCTTTTAATTTCATGGCTGCAATCACCATCTGCAGTGATTTTGGAGCCCCCAAAATTAAAGTCTGACACTGTTTCCACTGTTTCCCCATTTATTTTCCATGAAGTGATGGGACCGGATGCCATTCGTTTCCTGAATGTTGAGCTTTAAACCAACTTTTTCACTCTCGACTTTCAGTTTCATCAAGAGGCTTTTAAGTTCCTCTTCACTTTCTGCCATAAGGGTGGTATCATCTGCATATCTGAGATTATTGATATTTCTCCTGGCAATCTTGATTCCAGCTTGTGTTTCTTGCAGTCCAGCGTTTCTCATGATGTACTCTATGAAGAAGTGAAATAAGCAGAGTGACAATATACAGCCTTGATGTACTCCTTTTCCTATTTGAAACCAGTCTGTTGTTCCATGTCCAGTTCTAACTGTTGCTTCCTGACCTGCATACAGATTTCTCAAGAGGCAGGTGGTCTGGTATTCCCATCTCTTTCAGAATTTTCTACAGTTTCTTGTGATCCACACAGTCAAAGGCTTTGGCATAGTCAATAAAGCAGAAATAGATGTTTTTCTGGAACTCTCTTGCCTTTTTTATGATCCAGTGGATGTTGGCAATTTGATCTCTGGTTCCTCTGCCTTTTCTAAAACCAGCTGGAACATCAGGAAGTTCACGGTTCACGTATTGCTGAAGCCTGGCTTGGAGAATTTTGAGCATTACTTTACTAGCATGTGAGATGAGTTCAATTGTGTGGTAGTTTGAGCATTCTTTGGCATTGCCTTTCTTTGGGATTGGAATGAAAACTTACCTTTTGCAGTCCCGTGGCCACTGCTGAGTTTTCCAAATTTGCTGGCTTATTGAGTGCAGCACTTTCACAGCATCTTCTTTTATTATTTGAAATAGCACAACTGGAATTCTATCACCTCCACTAGCGTTGTTCCTAGTGATGCTTTCTCAGGCCCACTTGACTTCACATTCCAGGATGTCTGGCTCTAGTTGAGTGATGACACCATGGTGATTATCTGGGTCATGAAGATCTTTTTTGTACAGTTCTTCTGTGTATTCTTGCCACCTCTTCTTAATATCTTCTGCTTCTGTTAGGTCCATACCATTTCTGTCATTTATCGAGCCCATCTTTGCATGAAATGTTCCCTTGGTATCTCTAATTTTCTTGAAGAGATCGCTAGTCTTTCCCATTCTGTTCTTTTCCTCTATTTATTTGCATTGATCGCTGAAGTAGGCTTTCTTATCTCTTCTTGCTATTCTTTGGAACTCTGCATTCAGATGCTTATATCTTTCCTTTTCTTCTTTGTTTTTCACCTCTTGTCTTTTTGCAGCTATTTGTAAAGCCTCCCCAGACAGCCATTTTGCTTTTTTGCATTTCTTTTCCGTGGGGATGGTCTTGATCCCTGTCTCCTGTACAGTGTCACGAACCTCATTCCATAGTTCATCAGGCACTCTGTCTATCAGATCTAGGCCCTTAAATCTATTTCTCACTTCCACTGTACAATCATAAGGGATTTGATTGAGGTCATACCTGAATGGTCTAGCAGTTTTCCCTACTTTCTTCAATTTATGTCTGAATTTCGTAATAAGGAGTTCATGATCTGAGCCACAGTCAGCTCCTGGCCTTGTCTTTGTTGACTGTATAGAGCTTCTCCATCTTTAGCTGCAAAGAATATAATCAATCTGATCTCGATGTTGACCATCTGGTGATGTCCATGTGTAGAGTCTTCTCTTGTGTTGTTGGAAGAGGGTGTTTGCTATGACCAGTGCATTTTCTTGGCAAAACTCTATTAGTCTTTGCCCTGCTTCCTTCCACATTCCAAGGCCAAATTTGCCTGTTACTCCAGGTGTTTCTTGACTTTCTACTTTTGCATTCCAGTCCCCTATAATGAAAAGGACATCTTTTTTGGGTGTTAGTTATAAAAGGTCTTATACGTCTTCATAGAACCGTTCAACTTCAGCTTCTTCAGCATTACAGGTTGGGGCATAGACTTGGATTACTCTAATATTGAATGGTTTGCCTTGCAAATGAACAGAGATCATTCTGTCGTTTTTGAGATTGCATCCAAGTACTGTACTTTGGACTCTTTTCTGACCATGATGGCTACTCCATTTCTTCTGAGGGATTCCTGCCCGCAGTAGTAGATATAGTGGTCAACTGAGTCACCCATTCCAGTCCATTTTAGTTCGCTGATTCCTAGAATGTCGACATTCACTCTTGCCAAATCTTGTTTGACCTCTTCCAATTTGCCTTGATTCGTGGACCTGACATTCCAGGTTCCTATGCAATATTGCTCTTTACAGCATCGGACCTTGCTTCTGTCTCCAGTCACATCCACAGCTGGGTATTGTTTTTGTTTTGGTTCCATCCCTTCGTTCTTTCTGGAGTTATTTCTCCACTGATCCCCAGTAACGTGTTGGGCACCTACTGACCTGGGGAGTTCCTCTTTCAGTATCCTATCATTTTGCCTTTTCATACTGTTCATGGGGTTCTCAAGGCAAGAATACGGAAGTGGTTTGCCATTCCCTTCTCCAATGGACCACAGTCTGTCAGAGCTCTCCAGCATGATCTGCATGTCTTAAATAGAAAATAGCAAATTGTGCGTCTGTTTTAAGTGGTCTCTTAACAGATGTTGTGAATTAGGGTGTTTTTTAGCTCCACTGCCATACTGCAGATATGACAGAGACAACAGCATCATTTGTATGCTGTTTTCTGTTTAAATGGTTGCAGTAACTGGAAGACAAGGGCCTAACACTAGGGTAGTAGCAGTAATTGGGGACAACTTGAGTTGAGGTTAGAATCGAGAAAGTAATACAGAACCTGCTTTGGGAAAAAATTATACCCCCCCGCCCCCCCCCGCAAAAGAAAGCAAAAACCTTAGAGAATACCTTAGAGTACCAATAGGGAAATTGGTATCCTATGTGACAAGACTCTAATCTGAGAATTGTTCAGTTGCTCAGTTGTGTCTGATGCTTTGTGTCTAAGAATACCCTCAGAATTGCAAATTAATTTAGGCCTGCTAATTCTTTTCAACTTTTCATGATTATATGCATTAAAAAAATATGCTCTATTTGAAAATTCGAAACATTTTTCCTGTTGGAAGCTACATTGTTACTTTATGAGCTTTTAGTCACACATGAAAAACCTGCTGAAAGAGCATTGCACAGTGAGTATTATTTGAAAAATTCATAATCCTAGAAAATCTCTGTTAAATCTCTTTGTAAATAGTCTTAAAATATGAAACATTTGCCATCTGAACCTCTTTGAGTATGAATTTGAAAGACAGAGTTTAAAATTTTATTATTTACAATCGAAAAAATATAGTCCGAAATCTGAAATAGATTTTAACAGTGAAGTCACATGTGGAATTGTTAAAAAAATAAGACCATAGAAGGAATGAAAAGTATGCAAAATATTTAAGAATATTCAGTAACAGAATTACAAAAACTACAGTGTGGTACACAGTTCATATGTATTCATTAGTATGAGACTTTTATTTGATCTTACATTTTAATACTTATTGAATAAGTGATATGTTAATAGTTTGGTCATTAGAAATTGTGAGTGTTATTATAAAAATTATGAGTATGAAGTTTATTGCACAGTACATTAATGATAAATATGTTGCACATATATAAACTTATGGAAAATATGAGATAAAGAATTGATTATTTTCTTAAGATTAAGGTTTGGATATTATAATATTTGTATATCATTCATATAGTATATTATAGATTATTTTGATGATATAGATGCAAACACATACACCACATCATTATGGAACCTCAAATGAATTATTATTAAAAAATTAAATATCATATTAATCCTTAATCATATTAATCCATATTAATCAATAGTTTCATCTTTAAGCCATTGGTGGTAATGGCTAGAATTACTGAAAGCATGGAATATTAGTATTACTAATGAAATTGATTATGATTCACTTTTCCTTCACAAGTGAAAACAAAGCATGCCATAGGATTTAGGTTGTAACATACTCTTCCTTCTCAAGAGCACTCTTAACATGTCCAATAAAAATATATATAAGAGGAATAAATTTTTTTAAATGAACAAAAAAACCCCATATTATTTTGTACATCTTTCTTAGCATCAATAATTCAACATTTATTCTACAATATCAAAACCGCTTGAGAAAAAGATAAAAAGCAGAACCATAAAATACTACTTGAGATCAAAATTTCACCGTAGATAATATCTGTCTAAAATGCTGTTATCAAAAAGGTGATAGCTATAAATGTTTCCCCATTTTTATTATCCATGGCTTTCTTGGAACTCATGAAGCTATATAGATTTTTCAGCATCTGTGCTAGGAATACTTGAAAATGATACCCCCAGCATATTGAAGAATGATAAAAGAGAAATATCTTTATAACCTTGTTTAATAGAACTGACAGTAGTACAGAAAAATAAAGGAACACACATACATACATAAGTGCTTCTCTGTTAAATTGTACCTATATATGAGCATATTGATAAGACATAATTAATATTAAAATGGTTGGTTTATTATTCAGATATTTGTGGAGGACTTTTAACTTTTTTACTGAAAAGTAATGTGAATAATACAGTGTTCTTGGTTTTGTCTTTTAAAATTCTGTATTCCATCTTTGTTTTAGTTGCCTTTGCATACTTAATAAATAGTTTTGCTTAGTTATTTCTCCATATCAAAAGTCTTTAAGGAAATTAACTTTTGAGTTTCCATGGAATATATTATGTTAATTTAGAAATATTAATAATTATGATCAGTCCAAAGTTGCATTGCAGGATGAATCCAGAACAAGGTAGGTCTTGAATGAAATCAATGTCATGATTTTTACTGGAGAGAAAGGAATCTTGTTGTGTTAGATATAACTGGAGTATGCATTGTTTGGCTACTATTTATACTGCCTTTTTAAGGAGTTCAGTTTCCTTCTGCTTTAAAATTATAAAAGTTTTTCTTCAGTTGTGGTGGTTTGTGGTAGATTACCTGAGAGGAAAGATGGCTGCAATGGAGATTAAAGTGGACTAGAATTTTTGAAAGAAAATGGTTGTGATAAAAGTTTACCTTTCATCAAAAAGCACACTGACTCTAAAAGTACTATAATGCTAAAGACAAGCTTTGAAATTTTGAATTAGTTTAGGTCTGATTTGGTTTCTAAAAATCCTGACACTAGGATAAAATATGATTCTGGCACATCAACAATATGACAGAGGCTCCTCTTTTCAGTTATCTTATCATGAAAGCTATACAGTTGGTTTGGATTTGCATAGTTAGCTGGAAAGATAAGAATTCTTGAGGTTGAACCTTTATGTCTGTCCTGTAAGTGACAGTTCTGGAGGAGTTATTAGATATGAGGTAAATACTATTTTCTTGTATTTTTAAATTGTATATCCTGTGATAGGTATGAGTCTTTAAAAGCAAATGTTTTCTAATAGTACAAGCAAAACATAAAATTTATAAAAATATAAATAATATCTTTGTATTCAAAAAGAAAAAATAAAATCAGATTTTGTGTTGAATTTGATAAGAAAATTAACTCATTATCTATGTTCCTCTTATAGCTTCCTAAACACTTCAAAATGATTTTACATATTTTTGACAGCAGTAAAATTATTGTCAAGATTAAGAAAACTAATAACTAAGTATAGTTACATAGAAAAGTAGCTCATTATAATCATCCATAAGCTTTTATTAGCCAATTAACTATGAATAATGGACATATATGTATATATACTAATATATATGTATATGCACATATCAGTTGGACTTTTAATTTCAATAAATGCTCCCCATATATATGCATTTAGGGTGTTTATGCATGTGTCTTTTTGAACACATGTATTAACCCAGTGTGGTATATTTTATACCCTTGAAAGCACAGGGTTATATTTTTTGAGTGAATAGTATAAGTTTTGGTAGGTTAATATATTTTAAGCAAAACTTTTTAATTATTTGTTTTTCATTGTATACAAATCTTTTCAGTTAACACACTATGTCCATTCATATTTCCCCATGTGGTGCTCATAATATTCCTGTGAGTTAAATATTATTATACTCATTTTAAGGAAAGGGAACTAAAAATGAAAGTACATAGAGATTTTCCAAGATCATATACAAAGACAAATTCAAAACTTCCGGTTACCTATTTATACTATATATGCCATTATATCTATATATCCTTTTCTGTCATTCTTGTTTTTAAAATAAGCAAAATGTGTCTGAAGAACAGAGAATGATTACATATTTTTGTACATCACCTTAGAAGCAGAAGTAATAGTGCCATCAACATTTGAATTATCAGTTTACTTCCAAGCCGCTGTTGGATATTGCTTCCCTAGGCATAATGGCTTCCAGTAAAATATTCTTTGCATTGCTTATACGTAATGGAAATGAAAGTGGCCATAAACAATTCCTTTTTCCTTTCAGTTATAGCAAAACCCCCATAAAAATGTGAACATAGAGAATTACATCAAATAAAGAGTAGTATTTTCAAATTATTAAAAAATTGCTTTACTAATTCTTAGGGTCTTTCACAAGCTTATTTACTTAATTCAGTTGAAATAATATTTACTATAATAAGTGCTAGAAATTTGGTGATTAAAATTGTAACCAGGCCCCTCTCCACTCACAGTTAATCACCTAATGACCACAGGCAAGTACACACACATTTGAAAACAGATCAGAAACTCTATGCATAGTAGAAATAGTATAGTGTAGCTTGGGAACCCAAAATACCCACTCTACCAGGATTTCTTAAGGAATTTACTTTTCATAGGAAACTTGAAGAATGCAATATTTACACAAGATGATTGGAGTTGTTAAGGATATAGGAAAAGAAAGACTAAAGTATTGAGACAGAGGGAATAGCATGTGTGAAGAGAAGAAAATACATAATTCTGAATTGAATACAGTACTAAATAGCTTGGTTATGGATTGGGCATGGACACTGGGTCAAATTTAGCATGGAATATCTCACTTTTCTAAAGCATGCTTAATGACATTAAGTAATAAATCCTGTTGAAACACTGAAAACAGTGTTCACCTTGGAGAACAAATAGCTGTGAGAATCTCACAGTGCTATAGTAGATTTGCTATGTGTGTGTTACTCTTTCAGTTGCATCTGACTCTTTACAACTTCATGAACTGTAGCCTGCCTGGCTCCTTTGTCCTTGAAATTCTCCAGGCAAGAATACTGAAGTGGATAGCCATTCCCTTCTTCAGATTATTGGGGTATGACCATTCAAAAATACTCTCATTTAGCATTTTAGACTATCTTCAACAGCACAGATTTCATAAGTTCCCTTCTGATCTTTCATTCACGTATTAGTAATGAGTTAGTCTGAGTTTTGATAAAGGGGGAGTTGATTTTTCTCACTATTGAAGAAGTTTTTTCTTCTCCTGGCAAGGAATTCTGATCACTATAACCTTTCATCTCTAAAGGTTAAAATCTCCTGTTTTTAATGGCTTAGTAATATTTTAGAAATGGATAGCAGGAATAATAAGATAGTGTGAATCCTCAGATGGTCATATAACATGGCTAAGAAATCAATCTTTTATTTGTTGTTTAAGTCACTGAGATTTTAGTAGTTTGTAACTACAACATAATTTAGCTCATCCTGACCAACATAGATGGTCAGGAAACAGTCTAATGTGTCTAATTTTTCATAGATAATATTAATCAAATTAAAGAAAAAAATATGTCTCTTTACTACCAGCTACATAATTTTCAGAACCCAGTTAAGATTGAAAAATGAGAGCCCCCTAGTTAAAATATTAAGACTTTCAAGATGGTGATGGTGGACTCTTAAAACAAGCATGAGATCCTAAGCATGTGGCTCTATGCAACTGCACAGGACGCACCATGAGTTTTGTCCCATGTATATCAGGAGTCGAGCCTTTGTCTATAGTATGTATGAGTGAAATAATGTATTTTGTATGTGGGAGTATTGTGACTGTAGGAGTTGTTGAGCCAAGAAACTTAGAAGAGAAGTGATTCCTGTCCTAATTTTCCTTTCTTTTAAAAAGAGGATATTTGAAAGGTGTTCCTGATATTTCCAGAATATAGATAGTAATATAATCTGATAAACTTATTTTCTTTGTGATGATTTTTATGTTTTGGGGTTAAGGACTACAGAGAGTTAGGGAGAGTCACTTGGGTACATAATTGCTGAAATTTGCAGACAAGAGATTCTTTTGATAGATATATGGGTCAGGAACCTATATATTGAATTATGGCCTCTTTTAATCCATCAGATTATAGTTATTTTTTATATTTAATTGAAATTCTTCGTTGGAATTTGGAAAATACAGGTGGAAATAAGATATACATATATGTATATATATATTTATTATGTCAAGTTATATACATGTATATTGTTAGATTAAGTAGTATAAATGCAGTAAGCTGATGAGGTTTTGAATACTATGAATCCTTTTAATGTATTATATAAAGATTTTGTGGATTCCTTGTGAATCCTAATTAATAAGACAGATTCTTGATGCTTACAGCACTTGGATTAGTATGACTATAGGTCCTCACTAGACAGTCAAGCTCATAAAATTTTAATGGCAAAAATATCCAGCTCTTCAGTTCACTGAACATGTTACTTTGCATGCCCGTATTTCCTACAAGGTAATCTGTTAACTTTGTCCCACAAGAAAGTAATCAAATTTATTTTCTAATATCATAGTTTAAGATTCTACCTGAAAATTACATTCAGTAAAATATACTTTAATGAAAACTGTAACAACAGAACCTAACCTATGACTAATGTTTAACAAAGTAAAAAACGTAATCACTACAACAAAGATTTCAGTATCACACTGAATTTTACGCTATACCTTTAAGTCATTGAGATCTGTAAAACAGAGTATTTTTCAGTGTTCATTGAAAAAGTTCAATATTTTATTAACTATTAAGATTTTTTAAATACCTATTATATACTGCATATGAAATGGAAGCATTGCAAATTTTATCAGAAAAATAATTGAGGCATTTCTGACCTCACAAAGTTTATATCATAATGTGAAATATGTTTTTCATAGGAAATGAACTAAATTTTCCATAAACATAAGCTGCAGATTAGGGTTAGAATTCTAATTGAAAGTATCAAGACATGAATTTATAAAAATAAAAACAATTTAAAGGAAAATTGTCTATTATAGAAAGAATTAGCAAGAAAGACTAGATTCTGAGTGCATACACATTGGTTGGAACAATTATTGACTAAGATATTTATAGAGATAATACATTTACCACTTCCCTGAAAGCCTAAAATATCCATGAATTATATTAAGTTTTGAGGGAGGTAGCTAACCAAATTATATTTAAGCGCCCTTCAGGGATCTAAAGCCATAGCTAATTTCAATATTGTGAAGGTAATGTCAAAGCTAGAACACCGAATTGTGTTAGGTTATTTTATTTTTCACACTAAATAAAATGAGTGCCTTACCAATATTCTGCAGATAACCATCACTGAAATTTTGTCTAACTAAGATTGATTTCCAAATCAGGTATAAGAAACTTCTGCTGATTTGCATTCTCTTTTCTATCTGTTTTCCATTCTATCCCTTTGTAATTTCAGGTGAATTACACTAAACTTTTAAATAACGAGACTTACAAAAGTCATTTATACAAACTTTGTAAATGCCAATATTAAAGACAAATCTCAAATTTGCTTCAATAGTGATATGAAAGGCTGTTGTCACATTCTGGGGAAAATATATATTAACTGAACTGTAATTGAAATTATTTTTCTCATAATACACACAGTATATAGAAACATTGTCTCATCAACCTGAAAAACTGTACCCTTTGCAAACAACAGGTTTACCTTGTATGTGGTCTTATCACTGATATTCAGTATTTCATGGTGGATATAGAAACTAACATCCTCATACATTTATCAGCCCTTAATTTATCTAAATCATTCTTGAATTTATTTTTTAATACTATATCATCTGTATTTGTAAGAGTTGCTTTTAAAGCAGAACCTGAAGTAACATCTTCTGTGCAGGAGTTTATTTACAGGTGATTATGGAAAACAGTAGTGAAGACATGGGGAAAACAAAGCAGAGAAGAAGGAAAGACTAGAGTGTATGACTGCCTTGGTTACAACCATGAGCACCTGGGAATACCCTGAAGAGATATAAAAACTGACCTTCAAAACTGTCCATTTGAAATCAGGAGGCTGAAGCTTTTCTCTACTAGCTCCTGGTACTTCTGGTTGAAGGTTATCAGACATCTCCAGGTAGTACAATGTCCTTGAAATGAAATTCTGCCAGTTAGCTTGAGCATTGCCCCCTATATCTATAGCTGAAATAATCATAGATAAGCCAGAGGAATGTGGTGTGAGGCACAAGCAGCATCTGCTATATCACTTTCTTCCAGAAAAAAACTTTCAATAAATTTCCAATGTATTATATCAAGAATTATCTCCTTGCATATTTTTTAAACTATCTCCTTATAATATAAAATCCAAGAAAACTTGATTGCATTTTTATTTTAGTTGTATCTTGATGCTCTTTGGGAAACTCCACAGGACACTGAAATCATCTCATATATACATCTATCTCTTTATTCTTTATTCACTTTTGTTTCATTTATATTACAGTTCAGAATACTTGAAAGTGAAAGTCGCTGAGTTATATCCAACTCTTTGTGACCCCATGGACTATATATAGCCCATGGAATTCTCCAGGCCAGAATACTAGAGTGGGTAGCCTTTCTCTTCTTCAGGGTATCTTCCCAACCCAAAGGTTAAACCTAGGTCTTCCACATTGTAGGCGGATTGTTTTCCAGCTGAGCCACAAGGGAAGTCCAACAATACAGGAGTGGGTAGCCTGTCCCTTCTCTAGTCTTCCCGACCCAGGAGTCGAAACAAGGTCTCCTGCATTGCAGGTGGATTCTTTACCAACTGAGCTATCAGGGAAGCTCTGATGCTCTTCTGAATTCCTTACTTTAAGGATTTGAGGGAAGGTTCAACACATAGGCATGATCAATTTTTAAGTCCCTGTTAAGTTCCTCTCCTTATCTGGAGGATGAGAGTTGGGGCTGAAAATTCCAAGTTCCTAATCATGGCTTAGTTTTTCAGTGACCATTGTCATCTAGGTGCTATCTAGGAGCCCACCCAGAGTCACCCCAGTTGGACAAAACATGCTTCCAGTGCTCTTGTGACTTCAGAGCCTTTGTCAGGTACAGCGTCAATGACAAATATTAATACAAGAGTTGCCGTTAGCATTCTTATCACTTAGAAGATTACAAGGGTTTTAAGAACTCTGTGCCATGAGTTGGTAGCAGACCAAACATATGTTTTTTTTTTTTTTTCTATCACACAGTTATCTTACATATAGTAGTTATTGCAAGCATGTTAACTGCTTAATCAGCAACTAGGACTACCCAGGTTTATTTCTAGTGAGCATTACTCTATCAAGCAATCTCTGTATGTATACATATCTACAAAGCCATGTATAACAGGTTGTCATGACAGCAATACAGTGGAGTGAATGTCAAACAGACTGGGATTACATTCTGGCACTCCCTGCAATTAGCAAACTGTATAGCTTTTGGCAAAGGACTTTAATTAATTGAACTTCCATTTATTCATACGGAAGTGGACGTAAAAATAACAACTTTATCACATCTTTTAAAGGACAGATTAGTTAAATATAATAACACATCTACAGATGTGTAACCTTAGCCTAATGTCTTGCACAAAGTATACAATTTAAAATGGGTAGAGTTAAAATATAATTGGGAAAACAAGAATGGGAAAGACTAGAGATCACTTCAAGAAAATTAGAGATACCAAGGGAACAGTTCATGCAAATATGGGCTCAATAAAGGACAGAAATGGTATGGACCTAAAAACAAAATATTTGGCACATTTGGGGAATGGATGAATCCATTCAGGTAGACGAATCAGAAATTTGGATGATTGTTTCACATACCCCTTGGGTTTGGGGAGATTTGTGGCTCCATTTGGTTTATCAGTTGTTTTCTGAGGATTTTCTGAAAGTTGTATATCACATTAATCTGAGAATGTGTGGAAAGCATATAGAATATCATTTTTTAAAAGAGCACATTTGCAAAATAGTTTACAAAACTATAACCTCAGTTATAGTTCTCTGATTGACACATGAAATTATATTTTCCTAAAACATCTAATTATATGTTTCTTAAAACATCTAATAAATTAAAAACTAAGTTAAACTCGCAATGCTTCTGAAATAATTCTTGAAATTTTAAACCAACTATATTTGATCTAATTTCCCAACAATGTTGGAAGTTAAATAGTATAATTTAAATATTTCTTATGAATATTATAAATAAGATTTGGGGTTGAAAGAATAAATAAATTTTCAATATATATCAGTAGAAATATCTTAAATTATTTAAACTTGTTTAAAGTGTTGAAATGAATGTTTTATATTGTAAGCCCATTAATTTCACCTTTACCAATTCTGCTGCCAACTAAATATTCTTTCTGTTGTCAGTCTTGTGGGCGGTGGGTTAATAGTGCACATAGTGGCTGAGAAAGACTGTGGCAGCAGAGGTTAGAATTGGAGGATATCTAGATCCTGGCCCTTGTTTGGAAAACAATTTCAATAAATCTAAAATACTTGATGATTTTACATAACATTTTTGGAAATAATCTTCATTTCATAGCAAAATAACATATAATTCCACTGTTATTTATCTCCTTTAATCTCTGATAGAATACCATAGTATAAGGCTTTAAAGATTATACACGGTAAATCAAAGGAGAAAAGGAACGATATAAGCCTCTGAATGCAGAGTTCCAAAGCATAGCAAGAAGAGATATGCAAGCTTTCCTCAGCAATCAATGCAAAGAAATAGAGAAAACAACAGAATGGGAAAGATTAGAGATCTCTTCAAGAAAATTGGAGATACCAAGGGAACATTTCTTGCAAAGATGGGCTCAATAAATGACAGAAATGGTATGGACCTAACAGAAGCAGAAGATATTAAGAAGAGGTGGCAAGAATACACAGAAGAACTGTGCAAAAAAGATCTTCACGACCCAGATAATCACGATGGTGTGATGACTCACCTAGAGCCAGACATCCTGGAATGTGAAGTCAAGTGGGCATTAGAAAGCATCACTACGAACAAAGCTAGTGGAGATGATGGAATTCCAGCTGAACTATTTCAAATCCTGAAAAATGATGCAGTGAAAGTGCTGCACTCAATATGCCAGCAAATTTGGGAAACTCAGCAGTGGCCACAGGACTAGAAAAGGTCAGTTTTCATTCCAATCCCAAAGAAAGGCAATGCCAAAGAATGCTCAAACTACCACCCAATTGCACTCATCTCACACTCTAGTAAAGTAATCCTCAAAATTCTGCAAGCTAGGCTTCAACAATATGTGAACTGTGAACTTCCAGATGTTCAAGCTGGTTTTAGAAAAGGCAGAGGAACCAGAGATCAAATTGCCAACATCCGCTGGATCATCAAAAAAGCAAGAGAGTTCCAGAAAAACATCTATTTCTGCTTTATTGACTATGCCAAAGCCTTTGACTGTGTGGATTGTAAGAAACTGTGGAAAATTCTGAAAGAAATGGAAATACCAGACCACCTGACCTGCCCTTGAAGAACCTATATGCAGGTTAGGAAGCAACAGTTAGAACTGGACATGGAACAACAGACTGGTTCCAAATAGGAAAAGGAGTACTTCAAGGCTGTATATTGTCACCCTGCTTATTTAACTCCTATGCAGAGTACATCATGAGAAATGCTAGGCTGGAAGAGCACAAACAGGAATCAAGATTGCTGGGAGAAATATCAATAACCTCAGATATGCAGATGACACCACCAGTCTTTGGAAGGACTGATGCTAAATTGAAACTCCAAACTTTGGCCACCTCATGCGAAGAGTTGACTCATTGGAAAAGACTCTGATGCTGGGAGGGATCAGGGGCAGGAGGAAAAGGGGACGACAGAGGATGAGATGGCTGGATGGCATCACCGACTTGATGGACGTGAGTCTGAGTGAACTCTAGGAGTTGGTGATGGACAGGGAGGCCTGGCGTGCTGCTATTCATCGGGTTGCAAAGAGTCAGACATGACTGAGCGACTGAACTGAACCGAACTGAGTAAAGTGCAGTCTGCATGGGTTACAATAGTTTATTATACCTGTCTCTTTATAACAAAATTATAGAGATGCAGATGAACAAAATTTACTCCTCCGTTATTCTCAAGATTTTGAGAAATAGAGATTTAGCTTTATTACCATTTATCAGAATCCCATACATTGTACATGATTTATCAGGGCTGTATATGTGTTCTCTGTGATATATATCTATATCTATATCTATATATATATATATCACCCTATTAGTTAAAAATAAAATGTTTCTAGTCAAAAACAACTTTACTTAACAGCACAACTACACAATGAAACATTATTGTATTTTCAGTTAAGAGCTTGAACTCAGCTTCAAGTATTTCTGTTGTTACCTTGTTTTATTCCCCCCTCCCCCTGCCCACGACACTAATTACTTATGGGCTTCCCTGGTGGGGTGGTTCAGATGGTGAAGAATCTGCCTACAGTACAGGAGACTTGGGTTTGATTCCTGTGTTGCGAGGATCCCTTGGAGGAGGGCATGGTGACCCTCTCCAGTATTCTTGCCTGGAAAATCACCAGGGACAGAGGAGTCTGGTGGGCTATCGTCCATGGAAAGACAAAGAGTCAGACACAACTGAATGACTAAGCACAGCATAGCACAAATTAGTATAGCAGGACAATTGGAAGTTTGTTTCTAGGTTATTTCATTTCTGATAAAAAAATAACATTAAAAGCTTCTACTTAACTTACACAGAGTCTGATCTCTGCAGTTAGTGGGATTGTTAGGTTATCTAAAGCAGCCTTACCTGCCCAGGGTGATAGAGACATTTAGACAGAGAGCCTGCAAGATGGGTTTTCCCACAACTCACTGCAAAAATGTCTCAAGCCATTGAAACTTTTTCCAAGGTAAACTGTGTCCTTATCCCTCTTATTACTTGTTCTGGGTCAGACATCAAATGCCAGAGTTTGTGTAAAGTCAAAGCTGTATGTCTGTTTAAAATAGTCTTCATGTTAACATTGAATCATAGATTCTGTATCTCATTCGAGTCACCAGGGATCAGAATCCTTTTTTTAATTCATAAACACATTAAGCAAAACAGCAAAAATTCAGGCATGTATAACTTTTAAATATAGGGTGACTTTCTGACAAGAATTTTTTTTGAAGTGATTATTAAGAATTTTTTTTAAAATTTTTATTTTTACTTTATTTTACTTTGCATTTGTCTGTATTCTGTTTTCTTCTTGCTATTGATGTAATTCATTTTGTGGAAGGGCTCTGCAGAGCTTTGCTGTACCCTGCTTTAGGAAAAATTGCCATAGTTTATTAATCCCATTTATTTTCAACAAGAAGGAAGACATGTTTCTTGAGATAGTGAAGATGTTCAAGTATATAAAAGCGTTTTCCTTGAGTATTCCATTACATGACTTGAAAGGCTAAAAAATTTTTGTATTAAAACTGTTACTTCTTAGAGAAATTTAAATATATTAGAATAGAGATTTAGAAATAATGTATGCAAATATATTCTTATCTCAGTAGCAATCTAAATATTATTTTCATTCATGAAGAAAGTCCTAGTAAACTCAAGTTTAGAATGTTTTTTAAGGTTAAATTTGGTCTATTGCAACAACTACGGTGGCTCAGCTGGTAAAGAATCCGCCTGCAATGTGGAGACCTGGGTTCAGTCCCTGGGTTGGGAAGATCCCCTGGAGAAGGGAAAGGTTACCCGCTCCAGTATTCTGGCCTGGTGAATTCCATGGAATGTACAGTTCATGGGGCCGCAGAGAGTGGGACACAAGTGAGTGAATTTCACTTTCACTTTCTAAGCTGGGCCAAGGTGTATAGCTGTAGGGGCATGCTTCTGGGTATCCTATGGCAAGTCCCACTGGCTCTCAGAGTCTGGCAGGCCAGTACCTGTCCTCAGGCAGCAGTCACAGAAGCTAGGCACAGGGGAGTGTACAAGCGCTTTCCAGGGCGTGTACAAGTGCCTTCCAGGCAACTTGGATGAGGCTGGAGGGAGAGGGCGGGGAAGGGTCTGCCACCTTTTGTTGTTGTTTAGTCACTAAGTCGTGTCCAACCCTTTTTGTGACTTCATGGACTGCAGCCCACCAGGATCCTCTGTCCATGGGATTTCGCAGGCGAGAATGCTGGAGTGGGTTGCCAATTCCTTCTCCAGAAATCTTCCAAAACCAGGAATCGGACCTAGGTCTCTTGCAATGACAGGCAGATTCTTTACCAGTGAGCTACCGGGGAAGCCCCTGGTACCTGATTTCCGAGTCTTGCCACTGGTCCTGAGATGTGTGCTATTAAAGGAGCCTGACTCTCACAGCAGCTTTTAAAATATGTGGTTAGACAATATTTGCCTGGTCTCTCTGCTCTGAGCCCTAGGGTAATAATAGCCAAGGTTTGTGCTCAGGTATCCACCAAGAAGTGCCTTGTTTGCTGAAGTCTTTTGTGTATTGTGGATGGAAATCCTATTAGCTTTCTAAGCTGTGTGTTTGGAGGCCTGTCTCCTGGGTAGGAGTCGACGTCCCTCTTAATTTTATGACACTGTATCAAGAGCAGTAATTACAGTGAAAGTCCATCTCAGCCTTTTCCGATTGTTTCAATGTATGTATTTTCTCATTTGCTGGATGTGTAGAGTTCCTGAGTTGGTTTCCAGGTATCTTTCAGAAGGAATTACTTCATTTGTAGCTGTACACTTGGTACACATATGGGAGGAGGGGGAATCAGATGCCACTTATCTGCCATCTTGGTTAACTCCCTGAAAGTCTGTATACATCTTTTTTTTTTAAACCATGTATGATCTGTACTAATATTTGAAACTTAATCATGGCAGTGGTATTTTTCAGGGAAGTTTCTGTGGAAAGATTAAGTCCTTTTATAGCCACAGGCTTTTATTAGACAATGATATGAACAGATACAATAGAAATGTTTCAGAAGAGTTGAATAATCTTAAGTGGTCTTCTAATTAATCTCACCCATGTCTTTTAGGTATTTTTAGTGTTCAGGTGTGTTGTCAGACAAGACAGTAAAGTCTACTTTGAGATGTTACTGTTAACTATTTCTATTCCCATGTCTCTGCTGCCTTTTAACTCCTGTTAAAAAAGGTGAGGTCTTCTGTGGAATACTTTGAGTATTTTATTATGAGTATGACTTAGAAGAAGCAGGCACAGGATGGTGAAGGAAATTTGTTAAACGATGTTGTCAGCATTCTGAATGGGCAGAAGAAGAGGTCTGTGCACTGTATACTGTTTGGTGTTCTGTGTCTGTATAGTGAACAGTCACTACTGGATGTTTAGCTAGCTGTTGGCAGCTAAGAGTTAATGCTGGGCTGGAAGAAGTGCAAGCTGGAATCAAGAGTTAATGCTGGGCTGGAAGAAGCACAAGCTGGAATCTGAGAAATATCAATAGCCTCAGATATGCAGATGACACCACCCTTATGGCAGAAAGTGAAGAGGAACTAAAAAGCCTCTTGATGAAACTGAAAGAGGAGAGTAAAAATGTTGGCTTAAAGCTCAGCATTCAGAAGACTAAGATCATGGCATCCGGTCCCATCACTTCATGGGAAATAGATGGGGAAACAGTGGAAACAATGTCAGACTTTATTTTGGGGAGCTCCAAAATCACTGCAGATGATGATTGCAGCCATGAAATTAAAAGACATTTACTCCTTGGAAGGAAAGTTATGACCAACCTAGATAACGTATTGAAAAGCAGAAACATTATTTTGCCAACAAAGGTCTGTTTAGTCAAGGCTATGTTTTTTCCTGTGGTCATGTATGGATGTGAGAGTTGGGCTGTGAAGAAAGCTGAGCACTGAAGAATTGATGCTTTTGAACTGTGGTGTTGGATAAGACTCTTGAGCGTCCCTTGGACTACAAGGAGATCCAACCAGTGCATTCTAAAGGAGATTAGTCCTGGGTGTTCTTTGAAAGGAATGATGCTAAAGCTGAAACTCCAGTACTTTGGCCACCTCATGAGAAGAGTTGACTCATTGGAAAAGACTCTAATGCTGGGAAGGACTGGGGACAGGAGGAGAAGTGGATGACAGAGGATAAGATGGCTGGATGGCATCACCGACTCGATGGAGGTGAGTTTGAGTGAACTGCGAGAGTTGGTGAAGGACAGGGAGGCCTGCCACGCAGCAGTTCATTGGGTTGCAGAGAGTTGGACACGACTGAGTGACTGAACTGAACTGAAGTGTTCAGTAGAAGTCTTCTGTAAAATTACCACACTCTAGGCTTTTATTTGAGACTTCCCTGGCGGCTCAGACGGTAAAGCATCTGCCTACAATGTGGGAGACCTGAGTTCAAACCCTGGGTCAGGAAGATCCCCTGGAGAAGAAAATGGCAACCCACTCCAGTATTCTTGCCCCACCCCCCACCCCCCAAAAAAAATGGATGAAGAAAGGTGAGCTCCGAAGAATTGATGCTTTTGAACTATGGTATTTGAGAAGACTCTTGAGAATCCCTTGGCCTGCAAGGATATCCAACCAGTCCATCCTAAAGGTGATCAGTCCTGCATATTCATTGGAAGGACTGATGCTAAAGCTGAAACTCCAATACTTTGGCTACTTGATGCGAAGAGTTGGTTCATTGGAAAAGACCCTGATGCTGGGAGGGATTGGGGGCAGGAGGAGGAGATGACAGAAGATGAGATGTCTGGATGGCATCACTGAGTCAATGCACATGGGTTTGGGTGAACTCCAGGAGTTGGTGATCGACAGGGAGGCCTAGTGTTCTGTGATTCATGAGGTCGCAAAGAGTTTAACATGACTGAGTGACTGAACTGAACTGAACTGAGGCTTTTATTTGTTGAAAAATTTTTGATAATTGCTAAAATTTCTTTTATCCCTATTAGTTTGGTCAGATTTTCTACTTCTTCATTATTCAGTCTTGGTAAGCCATATGTTTCTAGGAATCTGTCCATTTCTTCTATTAGAAGAACACATATGGAGAAAAGTTGTTGATATTGGACAGGGTAGTCATTTTCCTGGATATGAGCCCTGAAGCAAAGGCAGCAAAAACAAAAATAGAAAAATAAGATTACATCAAGCTATGAAACTTCTGCATGTAAAGGAAATGGATCAATGGAACAAAGATACAGTCTAAGGAATGGGAGAAAATATTTGTACATTATACAGTTGATAAAGGATTAGTATCCAAAGTACATAAGGAACCTCAGCAACTCAATAGCAAAAAGAAATAAACAAACAAAAAACTCCCCCAAAATTCCAAGTAAAAATAGGCAAACAACTGTATAGAAATTTTTCAAAGAGGATACACAGATGGCCAAAGGATATGTGAATAGGTGCTCAACATTATTAATCATCACAGAAATGCAAATCAAAACCTCAATGGATTATCTGCTCATAGAAGTTAGAATGACTACCATCAAAAAGGCAAAGGAAAACAGCTGTTGGTAAAGATATGAAAAAATTGAACCCTTGTATACTGTTGGTGGTAATGTAAATTGGAATGGCCATTATGGAAAACAGTGTGGAACTTCTTTAGAAATCAAAATTAGAACTCATTTATGATCCAGCAAACCCATTTCTGGGTATATATCCAAGGCAAGCTAAATCAGTCGGAGAAGGCAATGGCACCCCACTCCAGTACTCTTGCCTGGAAAATCCCATGGGTGGAGGAGCCTAGTAGGCTGCAGTCCATGGGGTTGCTAAGAGTCAGACAGGACTGAGTGACTTCACTTTCACTTTTCACTTTCATGCATGGGAAAAGGAAATGGCAACCCACTCCTGTGTTCTTGCCTGGAGAATCCCAGGGACGGGGGAATCTGGTGGGCTGCCGTCTATGGGGTTGCACAGAGTTGGACACCACTGAAGTGACTTAGCAGTAGCAGCAGTAGCAGTAGCAGTATGATCCAGCAAACCCATTTCTGGGTATATATCCAAGGCAAGCTAAATCAGTCGGAGAAGGCAATGGCACCCCACTCCAGTACTCTTGCCTGGAAAATCCCATGGGTGGAGGAGCCTAGTAGGCTGCAGTCCATGGGGTTGCTAAGAGTCAGACAGGACTGAGTGACTTCACTTTCACTTTTCACTTTCATGCATGGGAAAAGGAAATGGCAACCCACTCCTGTGTTCTTGCCTGGAGAATCCCAGGGACGGGGGAATCTGGTGGGCTGCCGTCTATGGGGTTGCACAGAGTTGGACACCACTGAAGTGACTTAGCAGTAGCAGCAGTAGCAGTAGCAGTATGATCCAGCAAACCCATTTCTGGGTATATATCCAAGGCAAGCTAAATCAGTATCTTGAAAAGATATCTGCACTCTCATGTTCATTTCACCATTATTCACAATAGGCAAGACTTGGAAAAAACCTGTTTGTCAACAGATGAGTGGATAAAGAATACGTGATGTGACGTATTCTTTATAAGAATACATAATGGATACACGTATTCTTTAAAAGAATATGTGTGTATATATATATACACACACACGTTTTCTTTCTCTCTATCTCTCTGTAGATAGATAGATAGATAGATAGATAGATAGATAGATAGATGTGCTATCAACTAGTAAAGAATCTGCCTGCAAGGTGGGAGACCTGGGTTCAAAAGATCCCTGGAGGAGAGAATGGCAACCCATTCCAGTATTCTTGCCTGGAGAATCCCCATGGACAGAGCAGCCTGGCTGGCTACAGTACATGCGGTCACAAAGAGTTGGCCGTGACTGAACAACTAAGCACAGCATATATAAAATTTCATTCAGCCATGAGAAAAAAGGAAATCTTGCCATTTGGAACAAGTTGCATGAACCTGGAGGACATAATGCTAAGTAAAATAAGCCAGACAAAGACAAGTTCTATATGATGTCACTTATACATCAAATCTGAAAGAAAAAGAAAAAAAAAAAAAAAGGAAAAACTCTTAGAAACCGAGCACAGAATAGTGACCAACAAAGTGGAAGTAGAAAGGATTGATTTATGGGGATCTGGTAGTCAAAGGAACACATATGCATTTATGTAGGATGAATAAAGCCAGAGAACTGATGTACAGGTATGATGACTATAATTGATGATATTAACTGGAGATGTACTCACAGTGAGTTCACATGCACTCATCACAGAAACAAAGTGGTAACTGTGAGGAGTTGGTATGTTAATTAGCTTGACTGTAGTAATCATTTCACCATGTATATTGATAACAAATCATCATGTTGTACAGTTTAAATGAATATAACCTTTATTAAAAAATTTAAGATTTAGAAAATAATAGAGTGAAGTTTGGGTAAAAAGACCTCTTTTTAGGGTGGCATATCACTAGTAAATATCAAGGTAAACTATAATGCCACTGATGTAAGAGGTATGCATACACTATGAAAAGCAGGTATACGATTTCCCTAATCTGATATATTACTTACTGTTCTTCATTTCTACTACTTTAACCTCACTGTCACTATAACTCAAACACACAGGTCCAATGTAGGAATCATCTTAGCCCAACTTCTCCTATTATTTTTCTTCTCACTCATGTCTCCCCCACCACATCCCCACCAGTGAAATGTCAAATCTGCTTCTTTCTTGTCTGTATCCTGTCTTCTGGGGCATAGGTATTTTTCCACAGATGTTACTTGGGCTACTTAGGATATTTGCTCTGCTTTAGTCTTATCCTTGTGTTAGCCAGGATGAACCCACTGCTGTATCTGTGCTCCTACACTTTCCAAACTACCTTTTGGCTCAAGTGTAAAACCACTGCATAAAACAGTACAGGGTCTCACTTCACTTACTCTTTCCAGCTCTTATCCCTCTGACTCTCTCATGCACTCTAGTTGATAAACTCTATCCACATCAGACTCCTGGTCTTACGCTTCAGCTCTTCTTAGCATTCTCAACCAGAAACACTCCTCTACCCTTCACCTACTCCTTTCTCTGCAAATAGTCCTTCAGGATTCTTCTTTCATGTCTTTAACAAAGCATGCCTTCACGTTTAGCCTGGATGAAGTGTTTTGTTTTTTTTTTCTTTGTTTTTGCCCTATTGGGATCACCCATCACTGTATCACGTTGAGACAAATATGTGATGTAGAGTAAGATTTATTAATAATAATTTCATTGCAGTTTATTCAGCTTATATTTTTAAGACTGAAATCATTTACAGCTCTCACTATTCATAGAGAGCTTCTCTGGTGGCTCAGATGATAAAGAATCCACGTGCAATGCAGGAGACCTGGGTTGGAAACATACTCTGGAGAAGGGGATGACTATCCACTACAGCATTCTTGCCTGGAGAATTCTGTGGACAGAGGAGCCTGGTGGGCTACCATGCATAGCATCACAAAGAGTTGGACATGACTGAGTGACAAACACACACTATGCATGAAAGTGAAAGAGAAAGTGTTAGTCACTGAGTCTTCTCAGACTCTTTGCAACCCCATGGACTATAGCCCGCCAAGCTACCCTGTACCCAGAGTACTCCAGACAAGCATGCTGGAGTGGGTTACCATGCCCTTCTCCAGGGGATCTTCACTACCCAGGAATGGCATCTGAGTCTCCTGCTGATTCTTTACCAACTCTCCCTAGAAGGTGCTAATTTTTACCTAAGATTGAATCAGTTGTTAATTATTTTATAAATAAGTGTGATGAAATTAAAATGGTTGATAATCACTTGACAATCAACCTCACCTCGCTAATATTAAAAAAATTAAAATATATATACATTCAAAAGAACTGAGATATAATTTTAGATATTATTTGCAATTAAGACATTGTAATAACATTTTACATGTTGATGACCATGTTAAAATGGACATTTTCATATTTCACTAAGTCCAAGTCTAAAAAGTTTACTAGGTATAATTTAGTAGTATGGATCAGGAGCCTGTACTTTATCATGCCATTTAACTCAGTAATTCTACTTCTAGAGGTTCATTATAAGTATTATATATTGAGTTGTAGACAGTTATTATGTGTCAAGATGGCTCTAGAGTTTTATGAAAAAGAAGAAAATAGCAACTATGTATGAAACTTCTGTACTGTGAGATAATACACAATGTAATGATATTTAGAATGAATTTCTAATGACATGAAACATGGTTATGACATCTGCTAGGAAAGAAATATAGTATTCAAAAACATAATTTAAACTATGTGAGAACATGAAAAAAATAATAGAAGTAAATAAAACAAACTGTAAAGTTACTTGTTTCTGGATGGTTGTATAGTAGATTTGTATTATCTCCTTTTCTACATATTCTAAAATTTCTATTATGTACATGTATTCCTGTTACAAATAGAACATAATAATGTAAGCCTGTCAATATTCTGCTAATTGTAAGTATACAAATTCTTACCTATTATTTCATTCATTCATTTACCAAATCTTGATTTAATTGACTAGATTAAATAATATAGACAAGGTACATCATCTCCATTCTTCTGAAAGGAACAGAAGCAAGCAGGGAAATGCGTACACTAATACAGCCAAGAAAACATGTAAATAAATAACTGATAATTGTAATATGTGATATGCATGAAATAAGTAGGCCATCAGTTCAGCTCTCAGTTCAGTCATTCAGTCGTGTGTGACTCTTTGTGACTCCATGGACTGTAGCATGCCAGGCTTCCCTGTCCATCATCAAATCCCAGAGCTTGCTCAAACTCGTGTCCATCAAGTTGGTGATGCCATCCAACCATCTCATCCTATGTTGTCCCCTTCTCCTGCTTCAGGGTCTTTTCCAGAGAGTCAGTTCTTCGCATCAGGTATCCTAAGTATTGGAGTTTCAGTTTCACCATCAATACTTCCAATGAATATTCAGGACTGATTTCCTTTAGGATTGACTGCTTGGATCTCCTTGCAGTCCATATGACTCTCAAGAGTCTTCTCCAACACCACAGTTCAAAAGCATCAATTCTTTGGCACTCCACTTTCTTTATGGTCCAACTCTCACATTCATACATGACTGCTGGAAAAACCATAGGTTTGACTAGATGGACCTTTTCTGGCAAAGTAATGTCTCTGCTTTTTTATATGCTGTCTAAGTTGTAGTCCTTACTAGTAGGTCAAAGAAGTAGTAGGTAAAAGTAGGCCAGAATGGCATGATAGAATGTTACTCATGAGGAAGTATGATAGGTGACAATTGATAATTAAAATAGATGAATCATGTACAAGGCTGGAAAAGGGTATCCCAGACAGATGAAACAGCAGGTACAAACAGTTCTAGTAGAATAAGCATGACATGCTCCTAAAATGGAAAGAAAAACTCAGTGACTAAGTATGGAAAGTTAGGAAGGAGAAGATCATCTGTGTGGTCTTTGGTAAGGGGTTTGGATTCTCTATGTAATGAAAAGCCTGTTAAGGGATACCTGTCCTAATTATTTATTTGATACCACTAATTTTTTCACATTACTGCTCAATAAAGGTAAATGCATTTATTGCTAACATCCCATTTTTTGGTAAAATTCATATAGATTCATAGCAGTCACTGTACCAATTATATTGTTGTTATTTAGTCACTAAGTATTGTCAGATTCTTTTGTGACTATGTGGGCTGTGGCCTGCCAGGCTCCTCTGACCATGAGATTTCCCAAGCAAGAATAGTGGAGTGGGTAGCCATTTCCTTCTCCAGGAGATCTTCCTAACCCAGGAATTGAACCCCTGTCTCCTGTATTGTAGATGGGTTTTTTATGACTGAGTGCCCAGGGAAGCCTGCAAATTATATACTATATTTAATAAAGTTAAATAGGTATAAAGAGATCAGTGTCTGAAATTATCTTCACTGAAAGATTAATTCTGAGATTCTTTCCATTTTGCATCACTGTATTCCCAGTGATATCATATAATAGCTAATGAACAACTTTTGAGTACATGAATGTAGTCATCATTTTCAGTAGATTGTATGTTATGTGAATATAATAATACTGATAGCTTTATTTAAGCACTTCCATGTTTTGAGCATCTACTCTAAACTTCTTTCAACTAGCTTCTTGGCATTTCAATCCCCAGTACTCTAAGCTCCTATATTGTTCAGTTGTGCATCTAGAGTGGCCATTCTTCTTATATCTCTTCTTTTTAAAATGCCATTCTTCTACTTCTCTAAGCTGTTCCACTTGAAAATTTCACATGTTTCAATAGTTTCCCTATCAAAACTCTCCTCAGCCTCCTCTGTCCTTGGAGGTAAAGTCACTTCAGTTCAGTTCAGTTCAGTCGCTCAGTCATTTCTGACTCTTTGCTACCCCATGGACTGGAATGGGTGAATTTAACTCAGATAAGCATTATATCTACTACTGTGGGAAAGAATCAATTAGGAGAAATGGAGTAGCCATCATGGTCAACAAAAGAGTCCGAAATGCAGTACTTGGAGGCAATCTCAAAAATGACAGAATGATCTCTGTTCGTTCCCAAGGCAAACCATTCAGTATCACTGAATTCCAGTCTATGCCCCAACTGGTAATGCTGAAGAAGCTGAAGTTGAATGGTTCTATGAAGACCTGCAAGACCTTTTAGAATAACACCCAAAAAAGGTGTCCTTTTCATTGTAGGGGACTGGAATGCAAAAGTAGGAAGTCAAGAAACACCTGGGGTAACAGGCAAATTTGTCCCTGGAATATGGAATGAAGCAGGGCAAAGGCTAATAGAGTTTTGCCAAGAGAAGTCACTGGTCATAAAAACACCATCTTCCAACAACACAAGAGAAGACTCTACACATGGACATCATCAGATGGTCAATACAAAAAACAGATTGATTATATTCCTTGCAGCCAAAGATGGAGAAGCTCTATAGAGTTAGCAAAAACAAGACCGGGAGCTGACTGTGGCTCAGGTCATGAACTCCTTATTGCCAAATTCAGACTTAAATTGAAGAAAGTAGGGAAAACGACTAGACCATTCAGGTATGACCTAAATCAAATCCCTTATGATTATACAGTGGAAGTGAGAAATAGATTTAAGGGGCTAGATCTGATGGATAGAGTGCTGGATGAACTATGGATGGAGGTTCACAACATTGTACAGGAGACAGGGAACAAGACCATCCCCATGGAAAATAAATGCAAAAAAGCACAATGGCTGTCTGGGGAGGCCTTACAAACATCTGTGAAAAGAAGAGAAGTGAAAAGCAAAGGAGAAAAGGAAACATATAAACATAGAGGAAAACAACAGAGTGGGAAAGACTAGAGATTTTTTCAAGAAAATTAGAGATACCAGGGTAACATTTCATGCAAAGATGGGCTCATAAAGGACAGAAATTATATGGACCTAACAGATGCAGAAGATATTAAGAAGAGATGGCAAGATAACACAGAAGAACTGTCCAAAATAGATCATCATGACCAAGAAAATCAAGATGATGTGATCACTCACCTAGAGCCAGACATCCTGGAATGTGAAGTCAAGTGGGCCTTAGAAAGCATCACTATGAACAAAACTAGTGTAGATGATGGAAGTCCAATTGAGCTATTTCACATCCTGGAAGATGATGCAGTGAAAGTGCTGCACTCAATATGCCAGCAAATTTGGAAAACTCAGCAGTGGCCACGGGGGGCTGGAAAAATTCAGTTTTCATTCCAATCCCAAAGAAAGGCAATACCAAAGGGTGCTCAAACTGCTGCACAATTGTACTCATCTCATACGCTAGTAAAGTAATGATCATAATTCTCCAAGCCAGGCTTCAGCAGTACGTGAACCGTGAACTTCCAGATGTTCAAGCTGGTTTTAGAAAAGGCAGAGGAAAGAGTGATCAAGTTGCCAACATCTACTGGATCATGGAAAAAGGAAGAGTGTTCTAGAAAAACATCTGTTTCTGCATTATTGACTATGCCAAAGCCTTTGACTGTGTGGATCACAATAAACTGTGGAAAATTCTGAAAGAGATGGGAATACCAGACCACCTGACTTGCCTCTTAACAAACCTATATGCAGGTCAGGAAGCAACAGTTAGAACTGGACATGAAACAACAGACTGGTTCCAAATAGGAAAAGGAGTACGTCAAGGCTGTATATTGTCACCCTGCTTATTTCACTTCTCTGCAGAGTACATCATGAGAAACGCTGGACTGGAAGAAACAACCTGGAATCAAGCTTGCTGGGAGAAATATCAATAACCTCAGATATGCAGATGACACCACCTTTATGGCTGAAAGTGAAGAGGAACTAAAACGCCTCATGATGAAATTGAAAGAGGATAGTGAAATAGTTCGCTTAAAGCTCAACATTTAGAAAATGAAGATCATGGCCTCTGGTCCCATCACTTCATGGGAAATAGATAGGGTAAGAGTGGAAACAGTGCCAGACTTTATGTTTTTGGGCTCCAAAATCTCTGCAGATGGTGATTGCAGCCATGAAATTAAAAGACACTTCTTGGAAGGAAAGTTATGACCAACCTAGATAGCATATTGAAAAGCAGAGACATTACTTTGCTAACAAAGGTCTGTCTAGTCAAGGCGATGGTTTATCCAGTGGTCATGTATGGATGTGAGAGTTGGACTGTGAAGAAGGCTGAGTGCCAAAGAATTGATGCTTTTGAACTGTGGTGTTGGAGAAGACCCTTGAGAGTCCCTTGGACTGCAAGGAGATCCAACCAGTCCATTCTAAAGGAGATCAGCCCTGGGTGTCCATTGAAACTCCAGTACTTTGGGCACCTCATGTGAAGAGCTGACTCATTGGAAAAGACTCTGATGCTGGGAGGGATTGGGAGCAGGAGGAGAAGTGGACGACAGAGGATGAGATGGCTGTATGGCATCACCAACTCAATGGACATGAGTTTGGGTGAACTCCGGGAGTTGGTGAGGGACAGGAAGGCCTGGCATGCTACAATTCATGTGGTTGCAGATCGGACATGACTGAGCAACTGAACTGAACTGAACTGGACTGCAGCACACCAGGCCTCCCTCTCCATCTCCAGCTCCCGGAATTTACTCAACCTCATGTCCATCGTGTCGGTGATGCCGTCCGACCATCTCATCCTCTCTTGTCCATTTTTCCTCCCGCCTTCAATCTTGCCAGCCTCAGGATATTTTCCAATGAACTGGTTCTTCTCATAAGTTGGCCAAAGTATTGGTGTTTCAGCTTCAACATCAGTCCTTCCAATGAATATTTAGGACTGATTTTCTTTAAGATGGACTGATTGGATCTCCTTCCTGTCCAAGGGACTCTCAAGAGTATTCTCCAACATCACCGTTTAAAAGCATCAGTTCTGCGGTGCTCAAAAACCATAGCTTTAACTACATGGACTTTTGTTGGCAAAGTAATGTTTGTGCTTTTCAATATGCTGTCTAGGTCGTCAGAACTTTTCTTCCAAGAAGCACACGTCTTTTAATTTCATGGCTTCAGTCACGATCTGCTGTGATTTTGGAGCCCCGCAAAATAAAGTCTGTCACTGTTTCCATTGTTTCTCCATCTATTTGCCATGAAGTTTCGGGACCAGATGCCGTGATTTCTGTTTCCTGAATGCTGAGTTTCAGCCAACTTTTTCACTCTCCTCTTTCACTTTCATCAAGAGTCTTTTTAGTTCCTCTTCACTTTCTAACTAAGAGTGGTATCATATGTGTATCTGAAGTTGTTGATATTTTACCTGATATCTTGATTCCAGCTTGAGCTTCATCCAGCCCAGCATTTCTCATGATTTACTTTGCATAGAAGCCAAGTAAGCAGGGTGACAACATATAGCTTTGACGTACTCCTTTCCCTATTTGGAACCAGTCTGTTGTTCCATGTCCAGTTCTAATTGTTGCTTCCTGACCTGCATACAGATTTCTCCTGAGGCAGGTCAGGTGTTCTGTTATTCTCTTCTCTTTAAGAATTTCCCATGTTTTTCTGTGATCCACACAGTCAAAGGCTTTGGCATAGTCAATAAAGCAGAACTAGATGTTTCCCTGAAATTCTGTTGCTTTTTTGATGATCTAGTGGATGTTGGCAATTTGATCTCTGGCTCCTCTGCATTTTCTAAATCCAGTTTGATCATCTGGAAGTTCACGGTTCAAATACTGTTGAAGCCTGATTGGAGAATTTTGAGCATTACTTTCCTGGTGTGTGAAATTGTGCAGTAGTTTGAGCATTCTTTTGCTTTGCCTTTTTTGGGATTGGAATGAAAACTGAGCTTTTCCAGTTCTGTAGCCACTGCTGAGTTTTACAAATTTGCTGGCATATTGAGTCACCACTTTCACAGCATCATCTTTTAGGATTTGAAATAGGTCAACTGGAATTCCATCACCTCCACTAGTTTTTTTTCATAGTGATGCTTGGTAAGGCCCACTTGATTTTGCATTCCAGGATGTCTGGCTCTAGGTGAATGATCATAACATCATGATTATATGGGTCATGAAGATTTTTTATTGTATAGGTCTCTATGTATTCTTGCTGCCTCTTCTTAATTCCTTCTGCTTCTGTAAGGTGCATAGCATTTTTGTCCTTTATTGTGTCCATCTTTGCATGAAATATTTCCTTGGCATTTCTTATTTTCTTGAAAAGATGTCTAGTCTTTCCCATTCTATTGTTTTCCTTTATTTCTTTGCATTGATCATTTAGGAAGGCTTTCTTATCTCTCCTTGCTATTCTTTAGAACTGCATTCAAATGGGTATATCTTTCCCTTTCTCCTTTACCTTTTGCTTCTCTTCTATCCAGAGCTATTTTTAAGGCCTCTTCAGATAGCCATTTTGCCTTTTTGCATTTCGTTTTCTTGAGGGTTGTCTTGATCCCTCCCTTCTGTACAGTGTCATGAACCTCTGTACATAATTCTTCAGGCACTCTGCCTATCATATCTAATACCTTGAATCTATTTCTCACTTCCACTGTATAATCGTTAAGAGATTTGATTTTGGTCCTATCTGAATGGTCTAGTGGTTTTCCCTACTTTCTTCAATTTAAGTCTGAATTTTGCAATAAGGAGTTCAAGATCTGAACCACAGTCAGCGCCCAAGAGTCTTGGTTTTGCTAACTATATAGAGCTTCTCCATCTTTGGCTGCAAAGAATATAATCAATCTGATTTCGGTATTGACCATCTGGTGATGTCCATGTATAGAGTCTTGTGTTGTTGGAAGAGGGTGTTTGTTATGACCAGTGAATTCTCTTAGCCAAACTCTTATTAGCTTTTGCCCTGCTTCATTTGTTCTTTAAGGCCAAATTTGCCTGTTAATCCAGGTGTTTCTTGACATCCTACATTTGCCTCCCAGTCCCCTATAATGAAAAGAACATCTTTTTTGAGTGGTAGTTCTAGAAGGCCTTGCAGATTTTCATAGAACTGTTCAACTTCAGCTTCTTCAGCAGTACTGGTCGGGGCATAGACTTGGATTACTGTGATACTGAATGGTTTGCTTTAGAAACAAACAGAGATCATTCTGTTGTTTTTGAGATTGCATCCAAGTACTGCATTTCAGACTCTTTTGTTGACTATGAGGGCTACTCCATTTCTTCTAAGTGATTTCTGCCCACAGTAGTAGATATAATGGTCATCTGAGTTAAATTTACCCATTCCAGTCCATTTTAATTCACTGATTCCTAAAATATTGATGTTCACTCTTGTCATCTCCTGTTTGACCACTTCCAATTTGCCTTGATTCATGGACCTAACATTCCAGGTTCCTATGCAATATTATTCTTTACAGTATCAGACTTTTCTTCCGTCACCAGTCACATCCAGAACTGGGTGTTGTTTTTGCTTTGGCTCCATCTGTTTATGCTTTTTGGAGTTACTTCTCCACTGACCTCCAGTAGCATATTGGGCACCTACCAACCTGGGGAGTTCATCTTTCAGTGTCCTATCTTTTTGCATTTTAATACTGTTCATGGGGTTCTCAAGACAAGAAACTGAAGTGGTTCACCATTCCCTTCTCCAATGGACCACATTTTGTCAGAACTGTCCACCATGAGATGTTTGTCTTGGGTGGCCCTACAGGGTATGTCTCATATTTTCATTGAGTTAGATAAAGCTGTGGTCCATGTGATTAGAATGGTTAGTTTTCTGTTATTGTGGTTTTCATTCTGTCTGTCCTCTGATGGAGAATCATAAGAGGCTCATGGAAGCTTTCTGATGGGAGAGAGTGACTGAGGGGGAAACTGGGTCTCCTCCTGATGGGTGGAGCCATGGCCAGTAAATCTTTAATCCAATTTTCTGTTGAAGGGTGGGGCTGTGTTCCCTCCCTATTATTTGAAAGTGAAATTGATGTCACCCAGTCATGTCTGACTCTTTGTGACCCCAAGGACTGTAGCCTACCATGCTCCTCCATCCATGGGATTTTCCAGGCAAGAGTACTGGAGTGGGTTGCCATTTCCTTCTGCAGGGGATCTTCCAGACCAAGGGATCGAACCCCGGTCTCCCACATTGTAGGTAGACGCTTTACCATCTGAGCTACCAGGGAAGTCAATTATTATTTACCTGGTGCCAGACTGTGGTGGAGGTAATGAAGATAATGGCAACCTCCTTCAAAAGGTCCCATGCAGGGACTGCTGCACTCTGTGCCCCCAACCCTTCAACTAGCTACCACTGACCCACACCTGAACCAGAGACTCCTGGACACTCATGTGCAAGTCTGGGTCAGTCTCTTGGGGGGGTCACTGCTCCTTTCTCCTGGGTCCTGGTGTGCCCAAGGTGCTGTTTATGTCCTCCCAGAGTCTGTTTCCCCAGTCCTGTGTAAGTTCTGGTGGCTCTGTGGTGTGTTATTGGTGACCTCCCCCAACAGGGCTTATGCCATACCCAGGTCTGAGGCACCCAGAGCCCCTGCCCCTGCAGCAGGCCACTGCTGACCTGTAACTCCATGGGAGACACCCAAATACAGTTCTGGCTCAGTCTCTATGGGATCCCTGGATCCTGGTGCACACAAGGTTTGTTCGAGCCCTATGAGCATCTCTGGCAGGTATGTAGTTTGATGCTAAATGCAATTTTGCCCCTCCTACCATCTTGCTGGGGCTTCTCTTTTGCCCTTGGATGTGGGGTATCTCCTCACAGCCGCTCCAGCACCCCAATATTTTACACTCTTCCTTTTCCATATTATTAGATGTCATTTCCTCACTTGGTAAACTCAGGGAGGAAGTTAACTGTCATGAGTGACAGCAGGAAAAGGCAAAATATGATTGCCAGGCCACTGGATATGGCATTAGTCAAGTCCCAGTGGGTGCCAGCTGGTTTAGCAGCTGATGCTGCCAGGTCACATAGGGAGCAACCCTTCATGAATGCCAGAATATGAAGTCTCAGGTCATGAGGAATGACATGTCTGTCATTTCCATTGAAGACCAGTGAAGGATCCTAAACTAAGATGAGCGACAAGATTAGACCCCCGATGGCCTGCAACCAGCGAGTTATGGGGGCTGGCGTGCTTGAGTCCTCGAGGAGCTGCGGCTTCCAGCCCCAAGAAGTTGGTGGCTCTTTCACAAGCAGCTCTCTGGGCCCGCATGGATTCCCAGCAGTTTCATCTTCATAGAGGCACTGATCCTCCACGGTTTATTTCTAGCATAGATGAATCAGCAGAAACAAAGCAGTGTATTTCCTTGCCTCAGACATACATCTCTACATGGATGCTGTCTAAATTGTTTCTACACAATATATCTGAAATCAGTTTTTTGTCTCTTGAGTTGGCATTTTTTCTTAAAACAAACAATCCTATTAATAGAATCACTTAACTTCAAAACCAGAGGTTTACATTTAACATGTCCTTGTGTCTCTTCCTCTGTCATCTTATTTCCTCCATTATGTCATCCTCCCAAATCATGTGTAAATCCTGCCTGATATGTACACACAACAATTCTTTTATGAACAGCATCACAGTTCTGTGTCTGAAGTATGTCTTTTATGTATCTCTTCTATTTCCAACTTTATCTTCTTTATTTGCTGAAGCTGCACCTTATCAGCCATCACATAATAGATAAGTAGCAAGAGGAAATAACAGTATATAATACTGAGTTGACCAACTAGTTCATTCAGGTTTTTCCATACCATCTAACTGAATTTTGGCTAACCCAGTAGAACTATGATTGTCATAGGCTGGACAGATGTACAGAATAATGAAGACATAATAGGATTTTAGATTTAAATGGATCATAGATACCTGGATTTAATTCCACTGTTAATGGCTTTTGGCAGACACCAAGATTATGTAACATATAAAATGTAACATTCCCTCAGTGCTATATTATGAGTAAATTAGACCCTATAAGGAAAACATAACATTTTATTTTTTATTTTTTTATTTTTTTTTAAATTTTTATTTTTACTTTATTTTACTTTACAATACTGTATTGGTTTTGCCATACATTGACATGAATCCACCACGGGTGTACATGCGTTCCCAAACATGAACCCCCACCCACCTCCCTCCCCATAACTTCTCTCTGGGTCATCACCGTGCACCAGCCCCAAGCATGCTGTATCCTGCGTCGGACATAGACTGGTGATTTGTTTCTTACATGAGAGTATACATGTTTCAATGCCATTTTGCCAAATCATCCCACCCTCTCCCTCTCCCTCTGAGTCCAAAAGTCCACTCTACACATCTGTGTCTCTTTTGCTGTCTTGCATACAGGGTCATCATTGCCATCTTTCTAAATTCCATATATATGTGTTAGTATACTGTATTGGTGTTTTTCTTTCTGGCTTACTTCACTCTGTATAATTGGCTCCACTTTCATCCATCTCATTAGAACGGATTCAAATGTATTCTTTTTAATGTCTGAGTAATACTCCATTGTGTATATGTACCACTGTTTTTTTATCCATTCATCAATGGAACTGGAGGAATCAACTTGCCTGACTTTAGACTCTACTACAAAGCCACAGTCATCAAGACAGTATGGTACTGGCACAAAGACAGAAATATAGATCAATGGAACAAAATAGAAAGCCCAGAGATAAATCCACACACATATGGATACCTTATCTTTGACAAAGGAGGCAAGAATATACAATGGATTAAAGATAATCTCTATAACAAGTGGTGCTGGGAAAACTGGTCAACCACTTGTAAAAGAATGAAACTAGATCACTTTCTAACACCACACACAAAAATAAACTCAAAATGGATTAAAGATCTAAATGTAAGACCAGAAACTATAAAACCCCTAGAGGAGAACATAGGCAAAACACTCTCTGACATAAATCACGATCCACCCCCCAGAATTCTGGAAATAAAAGCAAAAATAAACAAATGGGATCTAATTAAAATTAAAAGCTTCTGCACAACAAAGGAAAACATTTTATTTTTAATAAAATGTTATTTAGATGTTAAAAACATTTTAAATTTTGATCAGGTATTGAGCAAGCAATATATCTACTTATGAGGACATCAAATAATGTACACTCATGCTAATATTTGTTTGCACAATTTTGTAATATAATTGTTATATAAAAGTCTTCTTTATGTTGCCATAAATTGACTTGACATTTCAGTTTACTTATTAAGATTTGTGGGAATGACCCTGAGAAAGGCTGTGCATATATTTTGTGTTTCAACTTTCCACATATCAAATACTTCAGATATATTAATCATTAAACATCTCAGTTAAGGTTTTTGAAACAAATTTAAGTGATGCAAATCCCAAAGAAAGGCAGTGCCAAAGAATGCTCAAACTACCGCACAATAGCACTCATCTCATATGCTAGTAAAGTAATACTCAAAATTCTCCAAGCCAGGCTTCAGCAGTACGTGAACCGTGAACTTCCTGATGTTCCAGCTAGTTTTAGAAAAGGCAGAGGAACCAGAGATCAAATTGCCAACATCACCTGGATCATGGAAAAAACAAGAGAGTTCCAGAAAAACATCTATTTCTGCTTTATTGACTATGCCAAAGTCTTTGACTGTATGGATCACAATAAACTGTGGAAAATTCTGAAAGAGATGGGAATACCAGACCAGCTGACCTGCCTCTTGAGAAATCTGTATGCAGGTCAGGAAGCAACAGTCAGAACTGCACATGGAACAACAGACTGGTTCCAAATAGGAAAAGAAGTACGTCAAGGCTGTATATTGTCACCCTGCTTATTTAAATTATAAGCAGAGTACATCATGAGAGATACTGGACTGGAAGAAACACAAGCTGGAATCAAGGTTGCTGGGAGAAATATCAGTAACCTCAGATATGCAGATGACACCGGCCTTATGGCAGAAAGTGAAGAGGAACTGAAAAGCCTCTTGATAAAAGTGAAAGAGAAGAGTGAAAAAGTTGGCTTAAAGCTCAACATTCAGAAAACTAAGATCATGGCATCTGGTCCCATCACTTCATGGCAAATAGATGACATGGAAACAGTGACAAATTTTATTTTGGAGGGCTCCAAAATCACTGCAGATGGTGATTGCAGCCATGAAATTGAAAGACGCTTACTCCTTGGAAGAAAAGTTATGACCAACCTAGATAGCATGTTCAAAAGCAGAGACATTACTTCGCTGACTAAGATCCGTCTAGTCCAGGCTATGGTTTTTCCTATGGTCATGTATGGATGTGAGATTTGGACTGTGAAGAAAGCTGAGCACCGAAGAATTGATACTTTTGAACTGTGGTATTGGAGAAGACTCTTGAGAGTCCCTTGAACTGCAAGGAGATCCAACCAGTCCATTCTGAAGGAGATCAGCCCTGGGATTTCTTTGGAAGGAATGATGCTAAAGCTGAAACTCTAGTACTTTGGCCACCTCATGTGAAGAGTTGACTCATTGGAAAATACTTTGATGCTGAGAGGGACTGGGGGCAGGAGGAGAAGGGGACGACAGAGGATGAGATTACTGGATGGCATCACTGACTCGATGGACGTGAGTCTGAGTGAACTCTGGGAGTTGGTGATGGACAGGGAGGCCTGGCGTGCTGCGATTCATGGGGTCACAAAGAGTCGGACACGACTGAGTGACTGAACTGAACTGAACTGAAATCAGGCTAGTTTTAAAGAAAGTGTCTTCTAAAGAGCAGGAGGAAACTATGTCTCTGCTGCTGCTGCTGCTGCTACTAAGTCACATCAGTTGTGTCCACCTCTGTGCGACCCTATAGACGGCACCCCACCAGGTTCCCCTGTCCCTGGGATTCTCCAGGCAAGAATACTGGAATGGGTTGCCATTTCCTTCTCCAGTGCATGAAAGTGAAAAGTGAAAGTGAAGTTGCTCCGTCATGTCTGACTCTTCGTGACCCTATGGATGCAGCCTTCCAGGGTCCTCTGTCCATGGGATTTCCCAGTCAATAGTACCGGAGTGGGGTACCATTGCCTTCTCTGAACTATGTCTCTAGGGATATAAAAATGTCTTCACATTTCCATTAAAACTATTCTAGCCTATCAAGTTTGCCCTGGTCCACCGACAGTCATTTATCTCTCTAGTGCTTTCTCTTTCGTTAATATTCATTATATGAGCTAGTTTCTACTCCGCTAAAGTAAAGTAAGTATAGAATCATTTTAATTAAGACAGAATAAAAGAACATACCTACAGAGGGCCAACAGAAATCTTATAAAAGTTCATTGATTTCCATTTTTTAATCTAACCTATTTTTGTATGAACTAAGGAAGTATTTTTTTTTTTAATTGTAAGGAGAAACACTGCACTGCAGCTTAGTTTCCATCCATTATTTTCAGAAATAGTTTCACCTTAAGACACCCTCATCCACTACTTACTAGCTTGAAGCACCACAGGGTCTGTCAGGTCTAAAATACTAATTTTATCTGCATTCACTTTTCTTTTCCCCGGAAATAGATGATTTATATGTAAGTCTTCTAGTCATGGAGATTACGAGAACAGAGGAAAAGGAAGTTTTCTTTTTTTTCCTCTTTAACACTGAACTGTCAGGTTATGAACATTGTCTTGTCTTTGAGAAATAAATGACAATGATCTTCATGTATCATCTTCTATCTATAGTATAAAACCAGTATTTAGGTCTTTCCTTGATTTGAAAAACATTTTTCATAAAATATTATAATTAAAATTATTTCACATTTGTGCTAGCGAAGTTTTGAATAGTCTTTTTTGAAGCATTATTTATGTAAGGTAGTTTAATTTTATACTGAATATAATGAAAGTGCTTCCTTTCTCTTTTTATTATCTCAATATATCTCCCAGAAACATTTTAATCAATACATATACACATACCACAATTCAACATGATCGGTGTTAGATGGTTCTATTTATTATTAGCATTTTTTTTCCTTTAACAGCTTTATCTTTTTTTTTTTTTTCCTTTTTCTTATTTGATACTGTCTTCTAGGTATAAATCTTTCTCAGCCCATAAGGAAGATGGATGAAATGTTAAGCAGAGAACTAAAAGTTCCTATTTGGCAGCTTTGATGCACAAGCCCTTGGCAGTTATGTTAAATGGAAATGAGTGATTTAAAAAAATTGTATATATAAAGCTAGGTACATTTTGAAAATTTCCTTCAATCACTTACGGCTTTTAAACTAATCTTGTTTATCTTCAAACCATGTTGAAATATGTTATAGGATGTTTTTGACGTTTAAAGTAATAGTTGCTTCAGCTATTGAATACTTCCCTGTAATTAATTTTTATACATTAGAAGTAGAACTTTTGTGTAATAAGATTTCCAACCTTGTTAAAGCAGTTCCTTCACTTTTAGAATGTCTTTATTTTGATTAAAATAATTAGCTCTTCAAACCCACAAAAGTTTAGAAAGTCAGCTCTAAAATGTAAAAGAAAGAATTCATTTGTTGACTAGATAGGGATATAGTTAATTTGAAGCTATTGAAACTAAGAAATTGGTCCTCACTTAGTATACAGAGTTATTCTTCCATCAGATATTTTACTTCTAGAAGGTCCTATTTTTCTCTTCTGAGCTAGAATAGATATTGTAGGAGAGAAGGAAGCAAATGAAATTGCAGCTACTTTACTTAAAGAACAGGTGTGGCTTTTGCAGGGAAAGTAGCAACTGCCAGATAATAATAGTTGTACAGAGGAGGAAAAAAAACACAAGAAGCCTGATATTCGATACATTTAGTATTAAAAGGTTATGTGAAATGTGGGATGCTCTAAATACAAAATACTAATTGAAATAACACTGCATTTGTGTATTGTACTAAAAGTTAATTAATCATATCTTATTATTAGAAACCTGGGCAGCTAATTTGACATCAATTAAAGAGAATCTGAAATACATTCCGAGGGTAATGTATTTACTGAGTTATTTTGAGACTCCTCCAATTACATAGTGCTTTGTTTTTCCTATTATAATATGTGTTTAATGTTTTGTATCTTTCATTTTTAAATTACTTATTGAATGTTTCTTTAGTGAAAATTAGCTGGAAGAAATTGATGTTTGGTGTAAAATAATAAAACTTCCTGTCTGGTAACTTTAACATACAATCACTTTGCAGTTTTGTTAAATGGGAATGAGAGATTAAAAAAAAAAAAATTTATGAACAAAAGCAACTATATTTTGAAATTGATGCCAGCTTTCCATCATTTATAATTAAAACTGATGTATCCTTATTTTAGATCTCAAAATGTAATTGGCAGTTTTTATCCTGCTTTGTTTATTATGGAAGCCAAAAATTTTAGATCAAAAATAGATGTTTTACTGAGTCTTTTGCCTCTCATGACCTCCATGCTTGTTCAATTTATGCTAATTTTAATCTTGTATTTCTATTTAATAATTGTAGAAGCTACTTTCAGTTTAAGTGAAATGGCGTAGTCAAATAAAATATTGTGATTTTGAAATTACATTAATGATATTCATGAAATCGGTAAAAATATTTAGAGCAGTTAATTCAGAAAATTAGAAATATACAACTTAAGATCAAAAACATTGTTTTTATTCAAATATTTTAGAAGGTTTCAAAGATAATTTTTTAAAGGCAGACAAAAACAAATATAAAAAAAGAGAGCTACATAGTCTTTAAAACATTCTACATAGAAAAACAGTAGATACTAGTTTATTTCTCTTATGCAGGTAGAAATCTAATTGTTAAAAGTAATATAGAACCTCATGAAGCATTGAAAGAAAATGGCAAAGCAGCAAATTAACAGAGCCAGAGATCATGACTAAACTAGAGAGGTGGTATTTATTGTATATCTCAGTAGCACCCTATAGACCAACATTTCTTTCCTTTCTTTCTCCCTTCTTCCTTCTCTCCTTCCTTCCCTCCATTCTTTCCTTCCCTTTTTCCTGCTTTCATTTATTCATTTGTTCATTAAAATACATGAAACATTTCTGTATGTAAAGAGGAAAGCTATGGCTCTTTTTAAAGTTAAGTATATCAACATTTTGTGAAATACTAATTTACCTTTTTTAGTGACTCTAAACCTAACATTTTGGAGATTTAGAAAAAGATCCTTTTAATAAGTAGGAAAATTCTTTCTAGATGCTGTCCAGTCATTTTTATTCACAACCTATTACTTTTATTTCTCATATGCCATACATTGTGTACTGCCATGCATTGAAAACAGCTCTTCTAGAGTTCATGGACAAATTGAGGGTCAGAGAAAGCTATTCAAATACATATTTTACAGTTTTGTTTGCTTCATTTTGAAGTTTTATAAAAGGTAGGACCTGAGGTAGACCTGATTCCAATGACCATATGATATTTTCTTATTCTTATTTTTAAAAAAAGCAGCATATTTCATGAAGTATTGGAGTTACAATAGCACTTTTTAAACTGCCTTATTTATCATTTCCAGAACTTTAAATATTTTAATCAAAAGTCAGCATCTTTGTAGAATTGTACCTGAATAAGCCACCATATTTTCTTATACTTTTTATTTTAGAATGTTTTAAGGATTGAAATTTATTTATTCTTTTGTTCAACATTGTACTATCTTCTCACCTATAATCCAGGCAAAATTAGCAATTTATACTCATCCAGAAAAATAGCATAGGTGTATGGGACTATTTGGGGCTTTTGTGATAGCTCAGCTGGTAAAGAATACACCTGAAGGCCATGAAGGAGACCCTGGTTCATTTCCTGTGTTAGGAAGATCTACTGGAAAAGGAAACAGGTTACACTATTTCCCGGGATTAGAAGTTCATGGGATTCCCTGGTGGCTCAGAAGATAAAGAGTCTGCTTGCCATGCAGGAGTCCTGGGTTTGACCCTGGGTTGGGAAGATTCCCTGGAGAAGAGCGTGGCAACCCACTCTAGTTTTCTTGCTGGGAGAATCCCCATGGACAAAGGAACATGGAGGGCTACAGTCCATGGCCTAACAAAGAGTCAGACACTGCTGAGTGACTAAGCGCACAGCACACACAAGGGACTATTTTACTGAATGTTCCTGGACATTGTTGTTGTTCAGTCACTAAGTCATGTCTGACTCTGCAACTGACTGAAGCAAATAAGCACTCATACATACTTTGTTGTTACTGTCGTTCAGTCACTCAGTCATGTCAGACTCTTTGTGACCCCATGGGCTACTGCATGCCAGGCCTCCCTGTCCTTCACTATCTCCTGGAGTTTTCTCAAAGTCATGTCCATCGAGTCAATGATGCCCCTGAACCATCTTATCCTTTGTCACCCTCTTCTCCTCCTGCCCTCAATTTTTTATACCATCAGGGGCTTTTCCAGTGAGTCAGCTCTTCACATCAGGTGGCCAAAATATCAGAGATTCTATTTTAAAATGAAGGATGTTCTAAGTGCCTTATTTATAAGGAAAAGTATTCATCTGAAGGAGAAGTATTGGAATAATATAGCATCTCATTTCCATGTCACATGTAGAAACTTAAGAAAATTTAATATTTTTTTAAACAGGAAAACTTAGAAGGATGAATAATTACCTTCTTTTAACCCAAAGAATTATAAAAGTAGAATTATAGTTTGTCTGTGAAACTTGAATAACTGAGTTTAGTGGAAAGAGGTTAGAGGGACATATTTTAATCTATGCTCTACAGGTGTATGCAGAATAGACCACTCTTGGTGTCTGTCTCCAACTTATTCTCAAGATTTTGTAAGTTTGGAATTTTTAAAGATTTTTAGAAGTAGAATCGATAATGTCGAGCAGAGGGACGTATGTATCTAAAGTTCAAATAAAGGCAACATTTGAAATAGACATTTGGAGATTATTAGATAAGTGCATCTCTAGAGAACATGCAGTTATAGAAAAGAGTGAATTCCAGACTAGACTGAGAAAGATGCCAAAAGCTAAAAGCTGAACAATGGAGACAGGTGAGAGAGACAGGGAGAAAGAGAATATGAATTAACAGGATGTGTAATAGCAAGAAATCTATGGAGATGTTCATTTTGGGATATTTAGTTTTGGAAGATATAGAAAATTCATTAATAAATATTTCAATGATAGTTTCTATAAACGATATAGTTTACAGAATACTTACTATCCCCCAAGATACTGTAAGTCACTTATGTTTTACTCCATATTATTATTGCAAGGTTAATGAATATAAATAAGTGTAAGTAGTAATTTAACATTTTACTTTTGATTCATAGGCTTGTTATTTCACTCAAAGGGAAATCTGTGATAGTGATGATAGCATCTTTGTGGAGTAGTTGAATTAATGTAGAGATTAACGAAAATGAAGCATGAATTTTATAAGGTTATATAGATAAATTGGTGATAAAGTGAGATATTTCATTTGCTCATTATACCTGACTAAACCTAAATTTGGAGTATAGTGATATCTTTGTTTTTTTCCTCTGTTTTCAAGAACAGAACTTGATTTACAAGTATTGACAACTGGATTCTGTTCCACTAGTTTTTATTTTGTTGGCAGCAGCCAACAGATGATTCATTCAGATCTATGGGTTACTAAAAAAAAAGTAACTAAACAGAAATATTAAAGAAGTAGGAGAGCAAGAATAAATGGAGCTTCATTGATAAAAATTTATATCTGTCTTACTTAGAATCCATCCCACCTTATGATTTGCAGTAGATCTTTCTAAAGTTTTTGCCACCTCCATTGGACAAACTGTTAGAACAGTACACAGCAAAGCAGAAGGAATATGCTATACCTTCTTGTGTTTGCAAAATATTAAATGAAAGGGCTAAAACCAAGAAAAACATTCCATTTGGAAATGAGGCACTACATTGGCAGAGCAACACAGAATGCATCTACTGACCCATCTATAAGATAAGTGATGTTTGTTTTACAAGTTTTCCATTTTTTCTTCTGACATAAGCTCACTTGATCATACATTGCCCAGAGCCTGGTAGAAAATTGGTAAGAACAGTTTTAATCATTATTATAAATAGTTATGATCATTATAGCGGAGAAATTAAGATTATATTCTTAGAATGAAACTTGGATAATTTTATCTTTCTCTGCTAAATCCATGAAGTCATGTGACAAGTAACATTTTTTTCTTCCAGGACTCTCTGCTTTGGATATTTTTGGATAATTTATGTATAATTTATTATTGCTCATTCTGACCATGATTTTAAGTAGCACATTAATAAATGTGTCTAAAAATTCTGGCAATAGAGACTCTGCAGTTTGCAGTGATGTAAATAAAATGTTATAGATAGCTTTTTTGCTTTGAATTACTGAATTAAATTTAGAGGTATAAATTGTTGTGGAATATTAAATACACGTACAGTTGCTTTTACTTAGCAATTGATTGCAGAACGGGTTCCTCCAAGCTTTCAAGCAAGGAGCAGAGTTTAAAATTATATCATATTTGTTCACTTGCTTATTTTTTATAGTATGTTTGAATGAATTTTAGGAGACATTGTAATTTAAATAATATTGGATCTAGAGCTTTCAAATTAAAATTATACCTGTTTGTATACATAAAGGCTGTATATGTATACTGACTCTTTCTCCCTTTGTGTTTGGTTTCTTGTTCTTTTTTAATAGCAACTAGAAATTACTTACTGTATTTAATTTTGACTTGTCTTTCTATCATAAGGAGTTGATCAGTATGTAAATATATGATTTGAAACATAGTTGACTTACAGGTGTCACAACAACTTTTTAGAAAACATAACCCCTAATATGGGAGAAGGCAATGGCACCCCACTCCAGTACTCTAGCCTGGCAAATCCCATGGATAGGGGAGACTGGTGGGCTGCAGTCCATGGGGTCGCTAAGAGTCGGACACGACTGAAAAACTTCCCTTTCACTTTTTGCTTTCATGCATTGGAGAAGGAAATGGCAACCCACTCCAGTGTTCTTGCCTGGAGAATCCCAGGGACGGGGGAGCTTGGTGGGCTTCCGTTTATGGGGTCGTACAGAGTCGGACATGACTGAAGCGACTTAGCAGCAGCAGCAGTAGTAACTAAAAAGCAAATATTTAAAAGTGGTAATCTCAGCTATTATTGTTTTACAGGGAGGATATTTTGATAACACATTATATCACAGTAAAAACAAATAGGAACCTTGTAAATTATAATCTGAGCTTTGTAACATGTCACTGATATTATTGGATAAATTTCTTGATTACATTGGTTAACAAAAAATGTTCTGTTACAATGAATTCCAAGACTGGAATATCTAACTTCATGAGCATTTCTTTTTCATTATCCATTTCATGAAACAGATTAATCATTCTGTAGGATTTGTTCATTCTATATGTGTGAAAGTAATTCCTTTTACTCAAGATCCTAGGTTTATCTTTTTGAAAATTAAATTCAGTGTCAACGTCCTCTATGCAATTTGTTACTGTGAATCACATCTAGTTATATGTAGTTAAGACTATTTTATTTTTCTCTACTTATCTTCCCAAATTAGGTTGTGAGCTTCTTTTGGACAGATAAAGTATATGCCTACTCAAACACAACCATGACAAGTCTTTTCACAAATGATGAGGATGATTTTGATAAAGAGGAGTGATGGGGCTTTATAGAACATAGGACCAATTCCTGCTCCTCAGCTGATTAGCTGTGTGACCTTGAGCAACTTTCTTGAATTATTTTGGTGTCACTTCAACCTTGATGAAGGACAGTACTGCACTGCATAGGTTAACAAGTGTGATAAAGATCAAATGCAATCACTCGTGAAAAGTCTTAAAACAAGTATAAGTACACTGATTTATTTCTCAGTGGTGTTCAATTTAAGCAACCATCTCCTCTTTCATTCTCACACAAAGTATCTGAGCAGTTTGGTGCCATAGAATTGATTTATATTATATGTAAACTTAGTGAATACAGGTTCCTGTAAAAATCTTAACTCTTTAGCACACTAAAATAATTAATTAAGTTAATAAATCCTATCTTCAGTTCAATTCAGTTCAGTCACTCAGTCGTGTCCGATCTTAAATTAACCCTAATTAATATTGAAATGATATATTTATGTAAGATACAAAATATCTCTAGGATGTTTGCACAGTATTTTCTAATTCAAGGTAAGATTGGATAACTAGCTAAGAAATTAATGAGAGGCAAAGATGAATTATATTGAAAATATATAAAGTAGGAATATGCAGCAGTATAATTCAGTTATCCATGTGTAAAATGTTATGAAGATAAATTAAAAAAATATGTATTATAGATTTTTGGGCTTTGTTCATGTTTTTATTTTACTGAGGACAAAAATTATATAATCCTTAGAAGTTGTGCCTGCAAATTGACTATTACACAAGAAGCAAAGTACCATATGTACAGCGAGTCAAATAGAAAACTAATTGGTTAAGGAGAAAATAGAGGTTATAATTACAGTGTCATTTATAGCAATTTAGAAAGTAGATTGCTAAACACGAGCACTATTAAACCAACACCCATCACTTAGCAGTGAACATTTTCAAGGAAATGATAAGAAATAATGATTCCTGATGTTGCTGCTACTGCTGCTTCTAAGTCGCTTCAGTTGTGTCCACTTTGTGTGACCCCATAGATGGCAGCCCACCAGGCTCCCTCGTCCCTGGGATTCTCCAGGCAAGAACACTGGAGTGGGTTGCCATTTCCTTCTCCAATGCATGAAAGTTAAAAGTGAAAGTGAAGTCACTCAGTCGTGTCCAACTCTTAGCAATCCCATGGACTGCAGGCCTACAAGGCTCCTCCGTCCATGGGATTCTCCAGGCAGGAGTACTGGAGTGGGATGCCATTTCCTTCTCCATTCCTGATGTTCAGTTCAGTTCAGTCGCTCAGTCGTGTCCGACTCTTTGCGACCCCATGAATCGCAGCACGCCAGGCCTCCCTGTCCATCACCAACTCCCGTGTTCACTCAGATTCACGTCCATCGAGTCAGTGAAGCCATCCAGTCATCTCATCCTCTGTAGTCCCTTTCTCCTCCTGCCCCCAATCCCTCCCAGCATCAAAGTATTTTCCAATGAGTCAACTCTTCGCATGAGGTGGCCAAAGTACTGGAGTTTCAGCTTTAGCATCATTCCTTCCAAAGAAATCCTAGGGCTGATCTCCTTCAGAATGGATGGGTTGGATCTCCTTGCAGTCCAAGGGATTCTCAAGGGTCTTCTCCAACTCCACAGTTCAAACGCATCAATTCTTCAGTGCCTAGCCTCCTTCACAGTTCAACTCTCACATCCATACATGACCACAGGAAAAAACCATGGCCTTGACTAAACGGACCTTAGTCGGCAAAGTAATGTCTCTGCTTTTGAATATGCTATCTAGGTTTGTTCATAACTTTTCTTCCAAGGAGTAAGCGTCTTTTAATTTCATGGCTGCAGTCACCATCTGCGGTGATTTTGGAGCCCCCCCCCCCACCAATAAATAAAGTCTGACACTGTTTCCACTGTTTCCCCATCTATTTGCCATGAAGTGATGGGACCAGATGCCATGATCTTCGTTTTCTGAATGTTGAGCTTTAAGCCAACTTTTTCACTCTCCTCTTTCACTTTCATCAAGAGGCTTTTTAGTTCTTCTTCACTTTCTGCCGTAAGGGTGGTGTCATCTGTATATCTGAGGTTATTGATATTTCTCCCGGCAATCTTGATTCCAGCTTGTGTTTCTTGCAGTCCAGCATTTCTCATGATGTACACTGCATATAAGTGAAATAAGCAGGGTGACAATATACAGCCTTGACGTACTCCTTTTCCTATTTGGAACCAGTCTGTTGTTCCATGTCCAGGTCTAACTGTTGCTTCCTGACCTACATACAGGTTTCTCAAGAGGCAGGTCAGGTGGTCTGGAATTCCCATCTATTTCAGAATTTTCCAGTTTATTGTGATCCACACAGTCAAAGACTTTGGCATAGTCAATAAAGCAGAAATAGATGTTTTTTCTGGAACTCTCTTGTTTTTTCCATGATCCAGGGGATGTTTTCAATTTGATCTCTGGTTCCTCTGCCTTTTCTAAAACTAGCTGGAACATCAGGAAGTTCACGGTTCACGTATTACTGATGTTAGTTATTCTCAATTAAATGCTCATATGCATTTACAATGAGAGAGCATTAATTGGAAGCAATGCATTTTTTCTTCTTAGGAGTTGTGTTTTGTACTACAGTGGATAACATTTTAAAAATAGAATGCTTTGTTTAAATTTATAAAAATACCTTTTTAACAAGGTGATACTGTTCTTGCCTTCTGACTCTGAGACCTTAATATATTTTTCAATAGTTTAGAGTATGATGCAATTAAAATCGCAGTGTCATGTCTCCTTTTCTCTCAAGTTAGTATGATGCTTAATGTGACATATAATTAGCAGACTGTTTATTACTGAAAGGGAGATTAATTTTAAAAACAGAGGAGGTTGAATAACCCTTCTGATACATCTACAGTTCTGATTTGCTAATTTTAATGGAGTAATTAAAATATAAATGAAGTTTATTTGGTGACGTTTTAAATGAAAAAGAACATTTTTAAAATATTAAAATTGGAATAGGATTTCAGATGCAAAAATTAATTTATTTTCGCTTTGCAGTTTGTTTCTGAAGTTATATGCCAAATTTAGGTGTTTTTCTAAAAGACGTAAGTTTGCTTTCAAAAGCAGTGAGACTATTTTATGTCAATGGACAGATTACATCTAGCAGAAAAATCTATGTACAATTATTGTTTTTAACATTCTCAGCTTTCTTCCTCTCAGGTCCCTTTTACCCTCAATTTTAATAAAAACTAATAGGTATTATAGAGTACTTTTAGAACTTTCAAGCTAAATTTAGAAAGGGCAGAGAAACCAGAGGTAAAATTGCCAACATCCGTTGGATCATAGAAAAAGCAAGAGAATTCCAGAAAAACATCTACTTCTGCTTCATTGATTACTGTAAAGCCTTTGACTGTGTGGATCACAACAAACTGTGGAAAATTCTTAAAGAGATGAGAATACCAGACCTCCTTACCTGCCTCCTGTGAAACCTGTATGCAGATCAGGAAGCAACAGTTAGAACCGGACATGGAACAATAGACTGGTTCCAAACTGGGAAAGGGATATGTCAAGGCTGTATATTGTCACCCTGCTTACTTAACTTATATGCAGAGTACATCATGCGAAATGCTGGGCTGGATGAAGCACAAGCTGGGATCAAGATTGCCGGAAGAAATCTCATTAACCTCAGATGTGCAGATGAAACCAACCTTATGGCAGAAAGAAAAGAGAAATTAAAGAGCCTCTTGATGAAGGTGAAATAGGGAGAGAAAAAAGCTAGCTTAAAACTCAACATAAAAAAATTAAGTCCAGTGTCATCACTCATGGCAAATAGATGGAAGAGACAATGCAAACAGTGACAGACTTTATTTTCTTGGGTTCCAACATCACTGCAGATGGTGACTGAAGCCATGAAATTAAAAGATGCTTGCTCCTTGAAAGAAAAACTATGACAAACCTAGACAGTGTGTTAAAAAGCAGAGACTTTGCATTGCCTACAAAGGTCTGTATAGTCAAAGCTATTGTTTTCCCAGTAGTTACATATGAATGTGAGAATTGGCCCACAAAGAAGGCTGAGTGCCAAAGATTTGATGCTTTTGAACTGTGATGTTGTAGAAGACTCTTGAGAGTCCCTTGGACTGCAAAGATATCAAACCCATCACTCCTAAAGGAAATCAATCCTGAATACTCATTGGAAGGATTGATGCTGAAGTTGCAATACTTTTGCCACTTGATGTGAAGAGCCACCTCATTAGAAAAGACCCTGATGCTGGGAAAGATTGAAGGCAGGAGAAGGGGATGACAGAGGATGAGATATTTGGATAGCATGACTGACTCAATGAGTATAAGTTTGAACAAGCTCTGGGAGATGGTGAAGGACTGGGAAGCCTAGAGTGCTGCAGTCCATGGGGTCGCAAAGAGTTGGATGCAACTGAGTGACTGAACAACAGTAACAAGGTTACTCTTGGCTTTCAGTCTGTTCACAATTTAATTAAAAAGAGTAACAGCAGAGAGACTCTGACCAATTAGTTTCTCAGGAATATTAGAGTTCTTCTCAGGATATTTACCTGTAGGCTAAATGTTTTACCATTTGAAAAGAAATGATGTATATTCTAGCTACTTGTGAGGCCAGTGAATGCACTGACTTCAGCCTCGTATGATCCAAGGCTTACAGTGCAGCCTCTCTAGTTAAAGGTAATGTGTCTAACTAGCAGCAACAGAGAACGCCCACTTAGGTGGAGATGGGGGGAATTAGAGAGGGAAAGGGATCTCAAAAATATAAAGAGAGTTTCCTCAGCAGAATCACTATCTTATAGCTGATCACATCTCTTGTGTGAAGAATAGATAATTGTTAATTAAATTATTGTTTAAAGGTACTGCATATATGAAAGCTTGTAATTATGAAGACTCATATCACAACTGCCATGCAATACTGAGGGAATATTTTAAATTTAGCAAAAGAGAATCAATAAAACTGATTCCAACAGCTTAACAACCATTATCAAAGTGAATTATTCTGTGTGAAATTGTGACCCCCAATTTCATTATTTTGGATACAATTACAAGTATATTCTTACCATTTTAAAAATCTCAAACCCGTTGTATCTATAGTTAAATTTCCCCTAAATGACCTCACAATTCTAGAAGTGTCCATAAAGTGTAAACCTTTTTTTGTTAAGTAAGTTTTCAATCATGAAAAAAAAAGATACAAATGAACTTATATGTAAAACACAACTAGACTCACAGGAATAAAGAACAGATTTATGGTCACTGAAGGGGAAAGTAGGAGGGGAGTGAATTGGGAGTTTGGAATTGACACACACACTCTAAAGCAGACTGAACTTCTGAGCAGGCTGAACTAACTGCTAGATTTTGTTTTAAACACAAAAGATGCAAAATAAAAGCAAAATTTTCTAGTTTCAAAATTATAGTAGCAGAGAATATTGACATAAAGCCATTTAGAAACAGAATGACATGTATTAAAACAGAGGTTTCTACAGGGAGTTGAAAGGACATAAGGGGATGATAATCAGCTATACATGGAGAAGTTAGGAAGAGCTTCTCTGTTCTCCTAGTTAGTGATCTCACTCTCTTAATAGAATCATTATAATATATCCAGATCAAGATGAGACGAATGATTGATATAACTTTAAAAAAAAATGTAGGTATAAATGTCATCATGTATCCACCTGCCTTCCTGAGCTCTCCACTGAAATGTCTTATTTGGTATCAAATTTAGCATATTCATAACTGAACTCTTGGTGTCCCATTCTTAGCCTGTTCCTCTCGAGCCTTCTAAACTTAGTGAATGATTTTCATGTAGGTTCAGCCAAGAACCTAAGTATCTTTTCAAGTGTGCTTCGTCTCCATCAAATGTTCCGGCTCTGAATTTCCACAGCCCTCCTTCTCATGGACTTCACTGAGGATTTCCCTAGTCCTCTTTCTGACAGTGGTCATCTTGTTTTGCGTATTTTCTAGTTTTGTTATTCACATTTATTTTACTTATTTTCCCTCTACTTTTAAAACATTGCCCTGAGATGTCCTCTTCATTAACTGGCATACATTTTTATTTTCTTTTAATATTTGGCTATTAATTTCTGTGTATTGACAAACACTGTTTAAATTCTAAAATAAAATAAACTTAGGTACTTAGGAAAAAAAATTATGTAGTTAAGCAGTTATACTCTTATACATACCACTGGTGAATAGGTAAAAAATATAGCCCTATAATGTTAAGAAGAAGTAATTTCCTAACAATGTAATTTTATTACATGATAAGTTAAATTTTAAAAGTCCACATGATAAAACATTCCACTGTAGAACAATTTGAATTCTATTTCTTGTGAAGATTTATGTGAAAAAAATGCTTGTGGAAGACCACCATACATAAAAAAGAACCATAGAACATATAGTGTTTCTGGGTTATAATTTTAAGCATACTGATTATTGAAATTTTAAAAACTAAATATTCCTTTACAAAATTGGTCTGATTACTCTAATTTTACTTGGGTGTTTATAAAGGCAATATTACTAGAATTTATGAATTCTATCATGTAGTGTTAATATGTATCTGCTCATTTAAATGGAAAAGTTGTGTTACTTCTGAGGCCTCAGTTTTCTCAAATAGCTCAGAAATAATTTTTTGAAGACTAGATTGGATAATTCTTTGAGATTATCTCTTCCTTTAGGTAGTATATTGAGTTAATTTTTAGCAAATGCATATTTACTGGATAGCTAGTAATCAGATTAGATATTTTGCTAATAGATATGTATAACATGGAGAAGGAAATGGCAACCCACTCCAGAATTCTTGCCTGGAGAATCCCAGGGATGGGGGAGCCTGTTGGGCTGCCATCTGTGGGATCCCAGAGTCAGACATGATTGATGATACTTAGCAGCAGCAGCAGCATGCATATTATATACTTTTATTAGACTCCTTATCTGTTATATATTTTATCAGATTCAAAAAGGACATGTAGCACATAGTATTTAAGATTTGATGCAATATTTATAGTATAATAATCTAAAACAACTCATGAGACACAGTATCAGAAAGCCAGATTTTAAAGTGAAGATTTCATTAATTTTCCAAGTTTTATGGCATAAGGCATAATAATAAATTCATTTTGAAAGTTAAATATGTAAAGGGAAAAATATTGAAAGGGAAAACTAAGGGAAAGCACCAATTTTATCTCAGTAATTTGTTTTATTGCTAGTTATTTGTGGTATTTAACAGTTCAATGAAATTTGGTCTATAAAGTAATTGGATCAAGAAAGAAATTGCTTTAATTGTTAGAAAGTCTCTTTCCTTAAAATTGCTTTGTTTAATAATATTTATTATCCTTCCATTCCTTGTTAGGTTCTGTCTTAGACCCAGGGAGCACAGGTGAATAAAACTGGAATAATGCTGCCTTCGTGAAATTTAAACTTTAATGACAGGATACACACAATTAGAAAAATCTCTTGATTTTTCTGATGTAGAAATTAACATATTTCCTTCTAATCTTTCATAAAAGATATTGAAGTAATTGGACTAGTTTAGGAAATAAAAATTATATAAGCCAGTAATTTTACTTTCTTAGGCTGGTGTTAGAAAATTGACAATTTGGGAAATACCTAACTAAGCTTATAGTTCATTGCTTATATCCTAATGAAAACATGTGGGAAAACACATATCATAGTACCTCCTTTCCATCTTCAAGACAAGTTTGTGGATTATATCCTACGTCTGCCATGTTTGTACCAGTCTCCAATTTTGACACTAAGCCTCATCTAGACATGTCACTAGGAGTGCATAATATGACAAATATTTCGCTTTTTGCTGTACTGAACTGCTAACGATCACTTATTGCAACTATTTCTTTAAGACCCAAAGAAGGGTGTATTCAATCAGTCTCACATGCAAAAAGTGCAGACTTGCCATTTAGTGATGACAGAAGGTAACTATAGGATATATTAAAAAAAAAAACTATCTACAAATATTTATGAAGTAGTTACTCTGAAGCACTGGCAAAGATACAAATATGAATTAGATATTTAATTTGAGCTAAGGAGCTCAAAATACACTGAGGGAGACAAGGCACATAAACAACTAGTTTTAAGAAGAGCAAATTTCAAAAAGTCAGAGTGAGTTACATAGCATGTGCTGAACGTGCACACGATAAAAAAGGAACTCTGATAAGTAGATCTAGGAAGTTTGGTTGTAAGTATTAGAATTTGAACTGTTTTCCTACAAGACTAGTAGAGTTTTAATGGTCAGGAAACTGGGGGCAAGTTTATTATTTTATCACATTTATACAGTAAAAAGTATAAAGGAGAAATCATTAGCTGACATGTTGGATATAGGGAAGGTGAACTAGGGAAAAGCACCTTTAGAGGAGATACCCCACCATAGTCCTCTTATTTCATTGTGGTATAGAATAGTCTACATCTACCTGTGTGAGACCTGGATTGGGAAGATCCCCTAGTGGAGGGCATGGCAACCCACTCTAATATTCTTGCCTGGAGAATTCCATGGACAAAGGATCCTGATAGGGTCACCGAGTCAGACATGACTGAGTTACTAAGCACAGCAAAGCACCATGAATTCATTGAATATTCGTTTGAATGTTAATTATTGAAAAAATAATTAGACCAGTTATAGAATGGTCTTGGAAACTATACACAGGAATATTTAAAACATGTTCCTTTAATTTATGAGAAATGGGGCATATTTTAAAATATTTTGAGGATATGTGACAGATACCACTAATTGGATACTGAACACTTAAATGACTATTTCTCTTTCAGTAATACAGTCTCCACTTTTTTACAGAGCAGTACGTTTAAAGAATAACATTTGTCCACCTTCCATACAAGAAAAATCAGATGACACAGTTCTGGTCACAGATAAAGACTGAAGTCACTGGATGGTGCTTGTAGGAGACTCTGTAAAGGATGCCTTCATGGGTGGTTTATTCTCTTGCCTTTTCCCAGTATGTTTGATTCTCCAGCACCTTAGTTTTGAAAATGGAGAGTCATGTAACTCTTTATGAATGGTAGAGCAGAACACTGTAAATATTAGACTAGTTTCCTCATGACATCTTGGAACTGTCATAAGAATCCTGGACTGATATATTGCAAAATTCTTATTTATGTGTGAAAAGCAAAACTGATTTGTTTAATACATTGTTCTCAGGTTTCTTTAATTTGGAATTAAATAATTTTGAAATGGTATAGACACTGAATTACATGACATAATTTAGAAAGTTAACACCATTGACGTGGCAAAGAATGGACTGAAATTTGGAGATGTTTGCATGAAGATTTGGAGATTTGCAAGAAGAGACTGGCTAAAATTATGTTACTCAGGTTTAATGACATCTTTCCCACTGTTTAAGCTGACATTTTCCCTATCACTCTCTAACAAGTAGTCCTTGTATAGTGTCACTAGTATGCCTTTCCCTAGTCTCCATTCAGAATTAATCCCTTTTTTATGTGCTCATTTTGGTCATAATACTCTTGCTTTCCCAAACCTAAACTCCCTTCTTTGGTGAATAGAGCCTAAATTTTTTTCTAGAAAACAAATGTATCCTGGGAGGTGTGCCATACGTGGTGTAAACCAATAATAGCCATCCTGTTTGTTTTGAATGATAAATGTCTTCTTTGGTTTGTGTGCAGCTATGAATGCCTGTTATTATACTGGGAGAGTCTTCTTAAGGATTCCAATAAATGTTTTGTTTCATTGAGAAAAGAAGAGAGCCTTTGTAGAAAATTAACTTTATCACCCTCTTGCTTCTGCTTTTCAATGTACTGCTGATGCTTGAAGCTACAGCAGTCATCTTGGGACTATGAGGCAATAACCTAAGCATGAAATGTCAACATGCCACTGATAGAAAAATTCCAGGTTGTTCTTCGTGAATCATTCCTGAAACCGTCTATCTCTAGACTTCATGTCTTGTTGTTAAAAGATGTCTTCTATTTGCTAAAATTATTGACTAATACAGAAAGCAAATGTTTATTAAGTTTTACTGTGCAATGCTTGTTTTAATGCATTATCTAATTTTCGCGTAGTCTAGTCATTTTCATGGTCTAGTCAAGGCTATGGTTTTTCCAGTGGTCATGTATGGATATGAGAGTTGGACTGTGAAGAAAGTTGAGTGCCAAAGAATTGATGCTTTTGAACTGTGGTGTTGGAGAAGACTCTTGAGAGTCCTTTGGACTGCAAGGAGATCCAACCAGTCCATTCTAAAGGAGATCGGTCCTGGGTGTTCTTTAAAAGGAATGATGCTGAAGCCGAAACTCCAGTACTTCAGGCACCTCATGCGAAGAGTTGACTCATTGGAAAAGACTCTGATGCTGGGAGGGATTGGGGACAGGAGGAAAAGGGGACGACAGAGGATGAGATAGCTGGATGGCATCACCGACTCGGTGGACGTGAGTCTGAGTGAACTCCGGGAGATGGTAATGGACAGGGAAGCCTGGCGTGCTGCAATTCATGGGGTCGCAAAGACTGAGCGACTGAACTGAACTGAATTTGATATGTGACATTCTACTTTTAGCTTCTCTCTTCACACCAAAAATTGTCTTTTCTGAAGAAATTATGTAAATAGGAACATGAAAATAGGATTTGTTGTTTTTGACACATCATTTTATTGACCTCACATATTATTCAACAATCTTTATCACAGTAGCTCTTAGGTAATTTGCAAAGGTAAAATTCATAAATAACTAACAGAAATTCATATTGAAAAATTTCCTGAGTTTTGATTAGTTTCCACTGTTAAAATTTTCCTGGAATGTGACTTTTCAAAACAAAAATAAACAATTTCGGCTGTTTTCTTGAAATTCAAGTCATTTGATCTATTTGTAACAGAACAAAAAGATTTTCAAGGTCATACTTAAAAAATCTGCTGATTTTTTATTAAATTGAGTCTTCAAAAAGGCTTCTTCCTTCACTGGAATAACATTTTTGAGCATTTATGGCAGTTTTATCCATTATTTTAATAATTGCTGCTGCTAAGTCACTTCAGTTGTATCCAACTCTGTGCGACTCCATAGATGGCAGCCCACCAGGCTCTCCCATCCCTGGGATTCTCCAGGCAAGAACACTATAATTACTCTTTAATAATTTTCAAATAATCTATTTCTCAATTAAAATTTAATAAAGTGAATTATCTGTATATTTAGAATCTCCATTTAAAAGATTTTTAGCAATATCATGATTTGTTCATATATTCCCTAATATGCTTGTTTATATAGAATTTCTTTAAATGTTTCTCATTTGATTAGTAAACTACAGATTATTTTCTTAGTAATGTTATAAAGATTGTCATATTTAGAAAGTAATTGAAATTTCAGTTTCTAGTACTCTGCGTAGGAATTGCTAGACATGACACACTCTGAAAACTGGTATATTTTATTTATTTCTTGATTTGAGTATATTTAACCTCTGCTTTTGGTTTTCTGTTGAGATATTCTTAAGTGTATAACATCATTTTGTCTAGGTAAATAATTCACTGTAGTAAGTCTCTTGGTTAGTGGTGAAAAGAGTGCAAATATGTGGAACTAGTTATAAATTGGGCCTTAACTTCTTTCAAGTTTATTGTGACTTTATGTAATATATTAATCTGAATTTTAAAATTAAATGCTTCTCTGATTAATATGAGCAATGTAAAATTTTATTTAGAAAAGAGTTCTGATGGAAAAGCAATTAGTTAGAAGTATTTGTAAGGTTAAAAGAGAAAAATTTAAAAATTTATGTAATAGCTGAGTCAAATGGATGCAAACTATAAATTAAAAATTAAGAATAAACTGTTGTATTTGTGAATATTCAGCTGTTTGGAACTTTGTTACTAGAACTCCTCTGTTTATAATATGCCTATACATTATACTAGAATTTTGGTCTGCAGAGTAAATTTTTTATAGTATGCTTAAATTCATTAGAAAATTAACTTGAGAAATAAAAATTCTAGTGTAATTATTAAAATATACAAAATGCTGATAAACTGCAAGTAAATACTTTCCCTAATACTTTAGTAAATAAAAATATAAAATAATACAAACCAAATAATCATTTATTTCAAACATTGATTTATTGATTAAGCACCACAAGCTGGATATGACTGACATTGTACCTGTGTGTAGGTTTGTGTGTATATAACAAAAATGCATATAACATATGCTAACATACATATTTTATATGTATATGTATAAATATATAAATATATACAACATGAGAAATAACTGTCCTTTTTTAATTAGATGTGTTTGTGTGTATGTGCATGCTTATTTGCACATGTGTATATTTTATATATCTAGGGACCTTAAAGTTTCTTTTCTATTGATAAAGTCAAGTAAACAATTTTACCTTGTCTAATTAAAGTTTATAAAAACATTTTTTTTATAAGTTAAAATTGTTGTTGTTCAGTCTCTAAGTTGTGTCTGACTCTTTGTGGCCTGATGGACTGCGGCACACCCGACTTCCCTGTCCTTTAATGTCTTCCAGAGTTTGCTCAAACTCATGTCCGTCGAGTTGATGATGCCATTCAACCATCTCATCCTCTGTCACCCCCTTCTCCTCCTGCCCTCAATCTTTCCCAGATTCAGGATCTTTTCTAGTGTGTTAGCTCTTCACGTCAGGTGGCCAGAGTATTGGTGCTTCTGCTTCAGCATCAGTCCTTCCAATGAATATTCAGGGTTGATTTCCTCTGTGATTGACTGGTTTGATTTTCCTGCTGTCTAAGGGACTCTCATGGGTTTTCTCTAGCACCACAATTTGAAAACATCAATTCTGTGGCAGTCAGCCTTCTTTCTATTTAGTCTAACTCTCGCTTCGTACATGACTACTGGAAAAACCACAGCATTGATTATATGGACCTTTGTCAGCAAAGTGATATCTCTGCTTTTTAATATGCTGTCTAGGTTTGTCATACCTTCCTTTCTAAGGAACAAGCATCTTTTAATTTCATAGCTGTAGTCACAATCTGCAGTGATTTTGGAGCCCAAGAAAATAGTATCTGTCACTTTCTACTTTTTCACCTCCTATTTGCCATGGAGTAATGGGACTGGATGCCATGACCTTAGTCTTCTGAAAGCTGAGTTTTAAGCCAGCTTTTTTACTGTCGTCTTTCACCCTCACCAAGAGGTTCTTTATTTCCTCTTTGCTTTCCTCTGCTTTCTGGTATTATCTGCATATCTGAGGTTGTTGTTATTTCTCCCTGCAATCTTAATTCTAGCTTGTGTTTCATCCTGCCCAGTGTTTCGCGTGCTGTACTCTGCATATAAGTTAAATAAGCAGGGTGACAATTTGCAGCCTTGTTGTATTCCTTTCCCAATTTTGAACCAGTCTGTTATTACATGTCTGGTTCAAATTGTTGCTTCTTGATTTGCATTCAGGCTTCTTAGGAGACAGGTAAGATGGTCTGTTATTCCTGTCTCTTTAAGAATTTTCCAGAGTGTGTTGTGATCCACACAAAGACTTTAGTGTAGTCAGTGAAGCAGAAGTAGATGATTTTCTGAAATTGCCTTGCCTTCTGTGTAATCCAACAAATGTTGGCAATTTGATCTCTGGTTCTTCTACCTTTTCTAAACCCAGCTTGTACATCTGGAGGTTCTTAGTTCATGTACTGCTGAAGCCTAAGCTTGAAGGATTTTGAACATTATGTTGCTATCATGTAAAATGCTCTCCAACATAAAAATGCATAAAATGATTTTGTTTTCATTAGTGTTTAATGAATAGGTGTTTGTTTGGCATGAAATTTATTACAGAATGCAAATTAGCATTTATCTACCAATCAGTAGTTAATGGGGTTGTAAATCTGATAGTTGTGATTGTTACACATCTTATTAAGCCATTACTAAGAATTCATAAAACAGAGTTGAAAGTTAAGCCTTTTTGTTGATAGAGGCTATTATTCTGAGAACAATAAAGGACTCATTTATTACATTCTCTTAAGTAAGCAATATTTCAGAGAAAAAGTAGTGGATTATAATTATTAGGTAGAAGCAAGTTATCTTACTATTATAGGAGGTAAAGTTCAGTCTTTCATGTATTTTGGTAGCATTCTAATTTTCATAGATGGTTATTAGGTTTTTTTTTTTTTTTTTTACATGTCTATAAATACACTGTCATGTTTCCCAGAGAGGAGAGGAAAGGGAGGACACTATTTTAAAACAAGCATTAATTGTGGCTAAAATCAAGATATATTTGAGTATCTGAGCAAAATCAGGCTCAGATAAAAGTAAATTCTCTCACATAACAGGCTGTCCAGAGAAAAGGGAGACTTTACAATTTCATGATTTGATGGCTCCATGACATTTGAATCAGTGTTTACCTTCCTCATTGCTGGGTTCATTATCAGGCTCATATAAGAGATCACAACCAGAAATGATACCTCTTTCACGGTAAGGCAACTTTCCCCAAGGACTTCCTAATACCAACCTTCCTATCATATTGTCAGATTTGGATGTTTGTCCCTCCCTGAAGTTATCACTGGAAATGGAAGCAGGATTTCTAAGACTGGCTTAGGTTCATCATCTGGTGTGAGATGGTGGCATTTGATATTTTAAAACTTTTATACATTGAAACAATATAAAATAATGATGCCTGGACCATAATTTTATAGTCTCCCAATATAAACATATGGTTAAAAATGGGAACTTTTATCTCAAGACTCCAAACCTAGTAAAGGTTTTCAGGTACTGAGTCCAAAGTGTGCCCAGTGTACCCTAGAGGGAGATGTGGTTGACCTGAATGACATAGTAATACATAAAAGGCATTCTTAGACTTTTTTAATATCATACACTGATTTTGAAAAATATATCAATTTACATTGTAATGGCACAGGATAAAGTGGCCTAAACTTACAAAATTAATAAAGTCTTTTTTTTAAAATTTCTGTCCAGTTTACAGTGGTCATGGTTTAGTGTTTTCTTTTGGATTTTTGCCCATTGTATTGTGGTCAGGGTGATCTGGAAACACCTAGGTCTATTTGAAGAATATCTTTCATTGAGTTACATCATGGTTTTAATTCCATAAATTTTCATTGAAAAATTATGTAAGAAATAGCCTTACACAGCCACTGTCGGGGCTGGGGATCAAAAACAAAAAACAAAACAAAAAAAAAACCCTCATTTTTAAAAGTTGCATAGATGTTATTGAAAACACTGTCCACCACAGTTCTGTAAAACCCAAGTGAAAACTTTTCTTTAGAATTAATTACTTTAAAGCTTTTGTATCTCTGTTTTTCTTTTGTATTAACTGAAAAGCATGTGACAGGTTTGTGAATCTTTTTGTTTTGATTGTCAGAGGTTCACAGCCAAATTTAAGGAGTTTTAAATATCAGAAAGAAAATTAAAGGTTGAGAAATATTTATTTTTTATCTCAATCATAGTTTCCTGCTATTTATATTCTCTGTGGTTCAGTCATTTTTAAAATATTTTATTAAATTTGATAACATTTCTACAAGCTGACTCACAAGTTAGTATTAAAAGGCAAGAGACAGATCAATATGCAGGTAAATAGCTATATTTTGTATTAGATAAATTATGAAGGTAAGTTGATTAGTCCTAGAATGTTGTATAAAAAAGTGGGAGTTATATATATGTTTGTTATTGTTATAAGTGGCTCATTTGGACAGCACTTGATCTAGCCTGTTACCATTTCTGTTTTAACTATAAATACATCCACAAAATTTATCACTTTATGTAAGTTAAACTTTAGTTGCTATGATACTTGAGAATTAATTACTTCTGAAATTGGGAACAAAAATCTCATATAAGGTAAAACCAAAATAAAAATTTGTGTTTCTCTCTTTCTCGAATAAACTCAGTTTTGGATAGAGTTTTGTGACACCATGGTATGGAAGAACTTATGTGTTTATTTACTTTATAATTAACACAAGGTAAACAAACACCTTAAATATTTAGATCCAGTATATTTTCATTATGATTATGACCCTACTCCACTGTATGTCAAATCCATATCTCTTATAATGGATTATAATCCATCATAATATATTTTGATGTAATTATGATGAAGTGAGGCTTTAATATTAAATAGTATATTGTGATATCCACAACATAGAGTTTAAAAATAGATCTGATAAAAGAGATAATTTTTACAAATTTGTTCTTATCAAGTATTTGTTACAGGAAACTACTACTGTAAGTCATGGCTAGATATTATGACTAAATCATAACCACTTTTGACAAGAAAGTGAAACAGAAATGATGTATATACTTATAGTTAGGCTCGAGTAATCTCTGAATACGTTTATGCTGAAACTAGGAAAAGAACTAGTGCGCCTAGAATTTCTGCACTTTTTAATATTTGTGGCTTGGAGAGGCATCAGTTCAGTTCAGTTCAGTTCAATTGCTCAGTTGTGTCCGACTCTTTGCAACCCCATGAATTGCAGCACGCCAGGCCTCCCTGTCCATCACCAGCTCCGAGTCAATTCAGACTCACGTCCATCAAGTCAGTGATGCCATCCAGCCATCTCATCCTCTGTCGTCCCCTTCTCCTCCCGCCCCCAATCCCTCCCAGCATCAGAGTCTTTTCCAATGAGTCAACTCTTCGCATGAGGTGGCCAAAGTACTGGAGTTTCAGCTTTAGCATCATTCCTTCCAAAGAAATCCCAGGGCTGATCTCCTTCAGAATGGACTGGTTGGATCTCTTTGCAGTCCAAGAGACTCTCAAGAGTCTTCTCCAACACCACAGTTCAAAAGCATCAATTCTTCAGCACTTAGCCTTCTTCCCAGTCCAACTCTCACATCCATAGATGATCATAGGAAAAACCATAGCCTTGACTAGATGGACCTTAGTCGGCAAAGTAATGTCTCTGCTTTTGAATATGCTATCTAGGTTGGTCATAACTTTTCTTCCAAGGAGTAAGCATCTTTATGAGAGTCATAGAGAAGTATAAATATAGGGACATGTAAAGTATAATATACTTATTTTTTATGTATCTCTATTTCCATATATAATATGTAATTTTTTGAGATAACCCATTTCAAAATATAAGGATGAAACTGAAGAGGAACAAGAACAAAGAGTGTGTTGGTGTAACATAAACTATATATCATTATTAAGGAACATAGAGGCCTTTGCAAGTATTTGATCTACTGAGAGAAAGAAAAGAAGACTTTGGGTACTACTCTGGCAATGCTCTGATTGGAGCGATGGCCCAAGGTAAGACAATAATAAGGAGTAAAGAGAAAGAAGGAGAAACAGAAGAAGACAGAGAAGAAAAAAGAGAGGAAAAAGAGGGAGGTATTTTGTGTACAGTTGAATTAATTCAAACATTTATAGGTAGATTGAATTTTCACAGTTTTAACAGTGTAAAATCTTATCTCCATATATTTGGATAAAATTATACAGAATCTTCATCTGGAAGATAATGTACAAAACTAGGTTAATGTAATGTGCAAAGACAAGAGCGTAATTGGTATTGGTTCAAGTATACAAATAATTGAAGAAACATCCTGTAAATATTTAGATTAGGTAATTGGGTAATTTTTCAAGAACAATAAGTTGCATAATATGTAATGAAATTAATAGTAAGGGGGAGTTTTTCTATTTGGAATAAGGATTTTACAAGTAATAACTGCTAATACTTATAGCACTTCTTATATGCAAAACATTATCCTGTTTTAGAATATCAATTAAGTATCTCGACAATCATCTGAAGTAGTTCTAATATCATTCCTATTTGCATGTAAAGAAAATAAGCCTCAAAAAGCTTAAGTGTATTTCCTAAGGTCACACATAGAGAGCATATATTTTAAAAGGCAGAGTTTGGTGCTTCACCTAAAGGTCGGTTGGCTCTGGATTTTTGTTATTTAACACTATGAAGAGACATTTGTTGTTGTTCAGTTACTAAGTTATGCCTGACTCTGCAATCCCATGGACTGCAACATGCCAGGCTCTCTTTTTGAGTTTGCTCAAACTCATGTCTCTTGCATCAGTGATGCTATCCAACCATCTCATCATCTGTTGCACCTTTCCCCTTCTGCCCTCAATCTTTCCCAGCATGAGGGTCTAAGGTACAAAAGATTAAAAAGACAAGAAATACAACAGCTTGATAGACTGAAGAGTGGAGTTATTATGGTTGTGGTTTAGGGGTGAGCATATTCCTGTTTTGTGTTGTCGTTTGGGAAAATATTCCAAATTAGATTTGAATAATTGAAGGACAGAAGAAGCTAGCTAATCAGTGACTATGAGCTTATGGAAAATAGGGAGCATGCTTTATTCTTGGTATCTCCACATCTTAACAGTAGAGTAGGAGCTCAGTAACAGGTTATTGAATGAAGACAGTTTAAGAAAGGCTGAAGAAAATAAGATTTGGAAACACCAAGAAATCTGATAAACAACTTTAAGGGTAAATATTTACATTAAAACTTTTGTGAAAATAATACTCCCATATTGAGAGTAATTGTAATGTAAATAATTAGATAATATAACTTTGGGAAAATGCAGAGTATTGCAGCACTGTTAAAAAGGAAACATCGAGAAAGGGACTTGAGAGATGATCCATATGTTCAATGTCTAAAACCTGCAGATGGGCAGATGACACTTAGAAGAAATTCTGACTAAGGAAAAGAAAAGTAAACCCAAACCTATGTATAAACAATATAATATGGACAAAAATGAAATATACTAACAGGTAGCAATAAATCAAAAAGTAGTTAAGCATGGATACAGTAATTCTTACTTTTTAAAATTTTCCCATTTACAATGCATTTCTTGCAATAAGAGCACTGGTCTCGTTTCTGAACTTGGGAGTTGTAGTGAAACTCAGAAGCAGGCTAGCATAGTATGACAGGTTGGTCTGCTGATCTTGTAATCTACAGGGTGTGACCTTTGGAAAATTATTTTAGGTCTCAAGGGTTTGGATTCTTGATGATTTAAATAAGTAAATCAGGTTATCTGTAATGTGGGTTCTAGTCCTGATATTTATTACAGTGTGTTGGAAGTAACAGATTCCCAGTTTGACAGGCATACTCTAGATTATTACCATGTAAAGCATATACTAAAGATAATATGATGAATTTTTTTTGAGAAAGTAGAGATACAGAGGGAAAAATAATGTTTACAGAAGTATATAATTCTAGGTTGCAAAATAGAAAAGAAACATTTTTTGTTTTCTGCTGCAAATGATTTATAAGCCATTAAATAAGGCTGAGGAGATGCACATTAAATTTTACTTTATTCCTTAATTCAAAGGAGACTGCAGGCTTCCAGCAGCTGCCACATTAGCGTTTTGCAGGCACATGTACAGGCTTGAACTGTTTTTAAAATCCTTTTTTTCTGAGTGCTGATTAGTCAGTGATCACGAAATCATAGTGTTGGTACCAGCAAAAGAAAAAGAATGGCATGTCAATTTACAGCTTTAGAAATGCATTTCTAAATTAAATGGAAAAATATGCTAATATAATATTAATGCTTCACTTTAAAGATAGAAAAGTCAACACCTACAGAAGTTATGGTTTACATTATCATCATTAACATGGCTGCATCACATATAAAGTATGTATTAGGCTTTTTTCCATGTAACTTGCAGTCCAGTATATTATGTATTGAGCTTAATTGTAATGGCTTTATTAGAGGACTTGTAGCTTATATTTCATGAGATTTGTACTTCATGTTTACATTCTTAACTTTATCTAAAATTTTATTTTATAGATATAATATGCTGCAAATGATTAATATGATACTAATAAGCAGAATAATGTTCTAGGTCATATGTAGCATTTATTAATACATTGAGAGTGGTGTCAAAATTTGTTTATGTATACAAGGCCAAGTTTTCTGCTACTAAAAAGCATTAGTTATCTAGTTTAGCTTTGTAGATTGCATATATTAGTTCCTTACATCCTTTCTGTCTTTAGCAGTCTTTATCTGACCAGTTAGTTCCTTCTCCTTCACTGGTTAATCAGCTAATTCCCTGTTGTCCTGTGTCCTTTATTCCAGTTCTGTCTTAACGACCTTTCCTCATTAAAACTAACCTGCTCTGAGTCCCTATTCATTTTAATTTTATAACAAATGAATTCTTCACTTGGTTGAAATAGACAGGACATACAAGTTTCCTGAAATGCTTAAAACAAAGTTATCCAGACTACTCAAGGACTTTTGGAGATGGTTTCTAGGAATACACAGTTGTTGTTGTGTTGTTGTTGTTTTAAATAGCTATTCATGTGGTTCTGTTGGATTTCTTTTCACTTATGGTTTCTTGAGAAATCTGTATGCAGGTCAAGAAGCAACAGTTAGAATTGGACATGGAACAACAGACTGGTTCCAAATCTGGAAAGGAGTATGTCAAGGCTGTATATTGTCACCCTGCTTATTTAATTTATATTCAGAGTATATCATGAGAAATGCTGGAGTGGATGAAGCACAAGCTGGTATCAAGATTGCCAGGAGACCTATCAATAACCTCAGATATGCAGATGACACCACCCTTATGGCAGAAAGCGAAGAAGAACTAAAGAGCCTCTTGGTGAAAGTGAAAGAGGAGAGTGAAAAAGTTGGCTTAAAACACAACATTCAGGAAACAAAGATCATGGCATTTGGTCCCATCACTTCATGGTAAATAGATAGAGAAACAGTGACAGACTTTATTTTGGGGGGCTCCAAAATCACTGATGATGACTGCAGCCATGAAATTAAAATAAATTTACTCCTTGGAAGAAAACTTATGACCAACCTCAGTTCAGTTCAGTCGCTCAGTTGTGTCCGACTCTGTAAGCCCATGAATTGCAGCACGCCAGGCCTCTCTGTCCATCACCAACTCCTGGAGTTCACTCAAACTCACGTCCATCCAGTCAGTGATGCCATCCAGCCATCTCATCCTCTGTCGTCCCCTTCTCCTCCTGTCCCCAATCCCTCCCAGCATCAGAGTCTTTTCCAATGAGTCAGCTGTTTGCATGGGGTGGCCAGAGTACTGGAGCTTCAGCTTTATCATCATTCCTTTCAAAAAGAACACTCAGGAATGACTAACCTAGACAGCATATTTGGAGAAGGCAATGGCACCCCACTCCAGTACACTTGCCGGGAAAATCCCATGGATAGAGGAGCCTGGTAGGCTGCAGTCCATGGGGTCGCTAAGAGTCGGGCACAACTGAGCGACTTCACTTTTACTTTTCACTTTCACGCGTTGGAGAAAGCAATGGCAACCCACTCCAGTGTTCTTGCCTGAAGAATCCCAGGGACGGGGGAGCCTGGTGGGCTGCCGTCTATGGGGTCACACAGAGTCGGACACGACTGAAGTGACTTAGCAGCAGCAGCACAGCAGCAGACAGCATATTAAAAACAGAGACATTACTTTGCCACCTAAAGGTCTGTCTAGTCAAAGCTGTGGTTTTTCCAATAGTCATGTATGGATGTGACAGTGGGACTACAAAGAAAGCTGAGCACCAAAGAATTGATGCTTTTGAACTGTGGTGTTGGAGAAGACTCTTGAGAGTTCCTTGGACTGTAAGGAGATCCAACCAGTCCATCCTAAAGGAAATCAGTCCTGAATACTCATTGGAAGGAGTGATACTGATGCTGAAACTCCAATACTTTAGCCACCTGAAGCAAAGAACTAACTAATTTGAAAAGACCATGATTCTCGGAAAGATTGAAGGCAAGAAAAGGGGACGACAGAGGATGAGATGGTTGGATGGCATCACCAACCTAATGGACATGAGTTTGAGTGAATTCCAGGAGCTGGTGACGAATAGGGAAGCCTGGCATGCTGCATTCCTTGGGGTCACTAAGAGTCGGACATGACTGAGCGTCTGAACTGAACTGATGGTTTCCAAGTTAGTTTTATCATTACTACTATTCTGTTACCATTAAATTGTTAATGATAAGTAATGATAATATGTTACCTGTTTTCAATTACATTACCATTTCTGAAATACATTAAATATTTTAATCTCAGAGAAAGAGTAGTTGAAAATTTTATGCAGAATCAATGGAATGTTTCTCCAGAATTAACTTCAGAAACTAGGTTAATGCACACGTGGCTGACTCCTATTGAAATTCCTCAAACAGACCAATTTCATTTAAAGCCAGAACAATATCCATTATACAAGTCCATGGCAACAAATACAGAAAGGTGATTTGATGCACATCTGTGCATCCTTCATATGCAGGAAGCAAGTATGGTGGGAAGCAGTGTATCTAAAACTTGGGATAACAGTTCAAATTCTGTCATGGTGGCTAAGTAATCAATGAAAATTGCAAAGATTCACTTTTCTTACATAGAAAAATATAATAACTATACTAATTTCTGATTATGTGCTAAGAGGACGAAAGGAGGCTATGTGAAAATGATAATGTGATTCAAATTACAGTTGACCTGAATAAGGAGAGTTTGAACTGTGTAGGTCCACTTATATGTGGATTTTTAAAAATTAATTTGTTTTAATTGGAGGATAATTGCTTTATATTATTGTGGTGGATTTTTGCCATACAGCAGCATGAATCACCCACAGGTCACATGTGTCTCCATATCCTGAACCCCACTCCCACCTTCCTCCCCACCCCATCCCTCTGGGTTGTCCCAGACCACTGGCTTTGAGTTCCCTGCTTCATGCATCGAGCTTGCCCTGGTCATCTATTTTACATATGTTTCAGTGCTGTTCTCTCAAATCATCTCACTCTTGCCTTCTCCCACATAGTCCAAAAGTCTGTTCTTTACATCTGTCTCTTTTGCTGCCTTGCCTATAGGAACGTCATTACCATCTTTCTAAATTTCATATATATGCATTCATATTCAGTATTGGTGTATCTTTTTCTGACTTACTTCACTCTATATAATAGGCTCCAGTTTCGTCCACCTCATTATAACTGACTCAAATGTACTCTTTTTATAGCTGTGTAATATTCCCTTCTGTAATATGTACCATACTTCCTTATCCATTCATCTGCTGATGGGCATCTAGGTTGCTTCCATGCCATAGCTACTGTAAACAGTGCTGCAGTGAACACTGGGGGACATGTGTCTATTTCAGTTCTGGTTTCTAGAAAGAAATTCTGTTTGCTAGAATTTTGTTAAGGATTTTTGCACCTGTGTTCATCAGTAATATTGGCCTGTAGTTTTCTTTTTTTTTGTTTGTTTGTTTGTTTTGTGACATCTTTGTCTGGTTATAGAATGACTTTGGAAGTTTGCCCTCCTCTTTAGTTTTCTGGAAGAGTTTGAGTAGGCTACGTGTTAGCTCTTCTCTAAATTCTTGGTAGTGCTCACCTGTGAAGCCATCTGGTACTGGGCCTTTATTTGTTAGAAGATACATGGTTATAGTTTTTATTTCTATGCTTGTGAATTGTCTGTTCAGATTTTCTATTTCTTCCTGGTTCAGTTTTGGAAGATTTTATAAAAATTTGTCCATTTCTTCCAACTTGTCCTTTTTATTGGCATATGGTTGCTCATAGTAGTCTCTTATGACCTTTTGTATTTCTGTGTTATCTGTTGTGATTTCTTCATTTTCATTTCTAATTTTATTGATTTGATTCTTCTCCCTTTTTTTCTTGATGAGTCTTGCTAATGGTTTGTCTATTTTATTTATATTCTCAAAGAACCAGCTTTTAGTTTTATTGATCTTTGTTATAGTCTTCTTTGTTTCATTTTTAAATATATCTGCTCTGATTTTTATGATTTATTTCCTTCTACTTATTACTTTGTGGTTCTTCTATTCTTTTTCTAGTTGCTTCAGGGGTAAAGTTAGGTTGTTTATGTAATGTTTCTCTTGTTTCATGAGGTAGACTTGAATTGCTATGAACCTGCTTCTTAGTGCTTCTTTGTACTAAATCCCATAGGTTTTGGGTTGTCGCATTTTTATTTTTAGTTGTTTCTATGCATATTTTGATTTTTTTTATTTTTTCCATGATGTGTTGGTTATTCAGAAGCATATGTTTAGCCTCCATATGTTTGTGATTTTACAGTTTTTTTTTCCTGTTAGTTGATATATAATCTTGCTTCATTTTGATCAGAAAAGATGATTGAAATGATTTGTTTTTTTTTTTTGTCTTTTTTTTTCTTTCTTTTTTTTTTTTTTTTTTAAATTTAACAAGGCTAGATTTGTGGCCAAGGATGTGATGTATCCTGGAGATTACTCTGAGTGTACTTGAGGAAAAGGTGAAATCTATTGTTTTTTGGGTGAAATGCCGTGTAGATATCTATTAGGTCTAACTGGTCCATTTTATCATTTAAAGCTTGTGATTCCTTGCTAATTTTCTATTTGGTTGATCTATCCAAGGTGTGAGTAGGGTATTACACTCCACCACTATTATTGTGTTACTGTTTATTTCTCTTTCATACTTGTTAGCATTGAGGTACTAATATTAGTGTTAGTATTGAGGTGCTCCTATGTTGGGTGCATACAAATTTGTAATTGTTATATCTTCTTTTATTGATCCCATGATCATTATGTAGTGTCATTCTTTGTCTCTTATCATGGTCTTTATTTCAAAGTCTAATAATCTGATATGACTATTGCTACTCCTGCTTTCTTTTGGTCTCCGTTTGCATGAATTTTTCTTTCTAGCCCCTCACATTCAGTATATGTGTATTCCTAAGTTTGAGATAGGCCTCTTGTAAGCAGCATATGTAGGGGTTTTGTTTTTGTATCCATTTGGCTATGCTTGGTCTTTTGGCTGGCACATTTAACCCATTAATAAATAAATGTATTTATTTCCATTAGTAAATAATGTAAAATGTATTTACATTAATAAATGTAAATAAATCATATTTAAGGTAATTATTGATAAATATGATACCATTACCATTTAATTTGTTGTTTTGGGTTTGTTTTTATAAACTATTCCTGTGTTTCCTGTCTAGAGAAGATCCTTTAGCATTTGTTGAAGAGATGGTTTCATGGTGCTGAATTCGCTCAGCTTTTGCATGTCTGTAAAGCTTTTGATTTCTCCTTTATATATTTATGAGATCTTTGCTGGTTAGAGTAATCTTGGTTGTAGGTTTTTCTCTTTCATCTCTTTAAGTATGTCCTGCCATTCCTTTTTGGCTTGAAGAGTTTCTATTGAAAGATCTGCTGTTATCTTTATGGGGATCCCCTTGTATATTGTTTGTTGTTTTTCCTTTGCTGCTTTTAATATTTGCTCTTTGTGTTTAATTGTTGTTAGTTTGCTTAATGTCTTAGGGTGTTTCACCTTGTGTTTACGCTGTTTGGGACTTTGGTATTTTGGAGTTTGCTGGCTATTTCCTTCCCCATTTTAGGGACGTTTTCGACTATTATCTCTTCAAGTATCTTCTCATGCCCTCTTTTTTTGTCTTCTTCTTCTGAGACACCTATGGTTTGAATGTTGTGGTGTTTAACATTATCCCAGAGGTGTCTGAGGTTGTCCTTATTTCTTTTTTATTCTTTCCTCTGTACTTTGTCTATTTCCACTGTTTTGTCTTCTACCTCACTTATCCTCTCTTCTGCCTCAGTTATTATGTTTATTCCCTCCAGATTGTTTTTAATCTCAGTTATTGCATTGTTCATTATTAATTGACCCTTCTTTATTTCTGATAGGTCCTTGTTAAACATTTCTTGCATCTTCTCAATCCTTGTCTCTAGTATGTTTATCTGTAACTCCATTTTGTTTTCAAGATTTTGGATCATCTTTACTATTATTATTCTGAATTATTTTTCAGGTAGACTCCCTATCTCTTCCTTTTTCATTTGGTTTGGTGGGGTTTTATCATGTTTCTTCACCTGCTGAATATTGCTCTGCCTTTTCATTTTGTTTAGACTGATGTGTTGGGGTGTCCTTTCTGCAGACTGGAAGGTTGTGTTTCCTCTTAATTGTGGAATCTGCTCCCTGTGAGTGGGGTTGGACCAGTGGCTTGTCAAGGTTTCCTGGTTAGGGGAACTTGTGTTGGTGTTCTGGTGGGTGGAGCTGGATCTCTTCTCTCTGGAGTACAATGAATAGTCCAGTAATGAGTTTTGTAGTGTTTATGGGCTTGGTATGGCTTTGGGCAGCACATCTTTTAAAGTTCAGGGATGTTTCCTGTTTTTCTGGAGAATTAACATGGTGTGTCTTGCACTGGAACTTGTTGGCTCTTGGGTGGAACTTGGTGTCAGTCTAGGTATGGAGACTTTTGGGTGGGCTCTTGTCTGTTAGTGTTCCCTGGAGTCAGGTGTTCTCTGATGTTCTGGAGTTGAGCCTTCTGCCTCTGGATTTTGGTCCTCCTCTTACAGTATGCCCAAGACTTCTCCATCCATACAACACAGAAGATAAAGCCCCTAGTTTAATGTGGAAACAGCTCTCCACAACCAGGAACACCCAGAGAGATTCACAGAGTTAGATAGTGAATAGAAGAGGGATGAGGAAGATAGGGGTGACCAGGAGGACAAAATGGAGAGTCAAAAGGGGAGAGCCATCAAGCAAGTGATCCAATCCCTAAGTGCTCTCCACAGCCAGGAACACCCAGAGAGATTCATAGAGTTATGTAGAGAAGAGAAGAGGGAGGAAGGAGATAGAGGTGAAACAGAGGAGAAAAGGGAAAATCAAAGGGGAGAGAGCAATCAAGTCAGTAATCAAATTCCTAAGTGAAAATGGATACTGAAGCTTAGATTCTTAAATGTACAAAATTGATAGCAAATTTGAAAAAGTAAAGATTAAACACTTAAAATACAGGTTAGATTCTCAAAAATACCATATAAAGATACAACAAAATTGATCACAAAAATTAAAACTGTATATTTATGGAAATTGTTTTTTAAAATAAGATTTTTTAAAGAAAGGTAATAGTAGGCTATAAAAATGAAAGTTAAAGACATAATAACTGAAATTTTTAAAAAGTGGTAATAGTTAAAATATATATAGGGAATTCTCTGCAGTTGTTGTGGGTAGTGTCAGGTCAATTCAGTATCAGATAGTGCTTATTCTGGCTTGTACTTATTCTCAAGATTTATAGTTGCGCCTCAAAAAATGCATAGTTTCGGCATTAACTGCATAGTTTTAATCTGTTGCACCTGCCACTTCAGGGGCAGTTCTCCCTTCTTTGTTTACTTTGGCTTCCTCTGTTCGCAGGTCTCTTCAATGTCTAATTTCCACCCTGACATGAGGGGGTAAGATGGCCACTAACTTAGGCTCACTTGTTCAGTTGTGCTGTGGAGAGGGAGGGATGCTACAAACAAATACCGTTGGCATGTGTGGGGAGTGCCTTCAGTGGATTGGTTTGCCACAGCCCAAGGCAGCGTGTATTTCCTGGGTCCACACTGCTCAGGCTCTGGGGTGCTCCACAACAGCACTATCTCAAGAGAGCCCTGCATTTCATGCCCTTCCCAGGTCTAAGCTGCTCAGGTTCTCCGATGCTTTGCAAGGGCATAGACCCAGATGGGCTGCGTTTTGTGCCCTTCCCTGGTCCAAGCAACTCAGGTGAACGAGTGCTTCACGAGCACACTGTCCCAGTTGGGCCGGGCGTCTTCTGCCCCTCCCTAGTTCTGGCTGCTTGGTTTCCCAGGTGCACTACGAGGGCACAGTCCCAGGTGTGCAGTATGTCTCCTATGGGGAGCAGATCTCAGGCTGTGACACTCCTGGTGTGTGTGAACCATCAGGATCCCAGGAAGACATGGTTAGCAACTGGCAACCTGGTCAGTTTGATGAAAGATGTAGTCTCTGTGGCCAAGATTGCAACAGCCCCTTGCCTTCCAGCTCTGGCTGTTGCACACCTGCTTCTGCCTCTGGGGAGGGAGGAGTCTAAATGGGAGCAAACTTGCTCTCTTTTGTTCTTGGCTACGGCACAACCCTTTGTTCTTTGAGTGCACCTGGAGTCTCCATACAGCCTTAGACCCTTTCACAGGTTAGATCTTTTGTTGTTGTTGTTGTTGTTGGGGGGGGCTGGTCTCTGGCAATCCTACGGTTTGGGTTGTTATGTCATGTTAGCCCACTCACATTGTCTTCAGTACATTCAAGCCCAGTCCTTACCCTATAGACTGTATGTGTATCTATGTGTGTACTTCTGTTTTTCCTCAGTTATGTTGTCCTCTGAGATTTCAAAGCTCCCCACTGATGGGCCTGTTAGAGGGTTTCCTATTGTGTGAAAACTTTTCCTCCTTCAAGACTTCCTCCCGAGGATGGGTCTCCATCCCTAAATCCTTTGCTTCTGTTTTGATCTTTTATATTTTTTTCTACCTCCTTTCGAAGAGATCGGGCTGCCTCTGGGTGCCTGGTGTCCTCTGCCAGAGTCCAGAACTTGTTTTGTGAAAGTTGTTTCACGTTCAAATGATCTTTTGATTAATTTGTAGGAGAGAAAGTGGCCTCCTCTTCCTATTCCTCCACTATCTTGGGACTGCTCTGGGATTTTTTTCTGTATTAAATACTATAGTCTTACATGATCTGAGGTTGGTTGAACCCATGGATGCAGAACTGCAGACAGAATGACATATATAGAGGGCAAACTCTAAGTCATATGCAAAATTTAAACTCTACATTGTTGAAGAGCCTTCTGCATTTATAAAACTATCAATTTGGGTGGGGATAAATTTAAACATGTTGTTCGTTTGCTAATTCATAAATATAAGATTTCCTTTTTTGTTTAGTAAGTTTGTTTTGAAAGTGCTAAAGAAGTAGTTTTATCTGATTAAGAACAAAGAGTCCTATTTAGGGAAATTCACTGGAGAAGAGTCAGAAACCATAAGCTGGATGAGGGCCCTGGATAATGAAGAGGGAATTCAGGCCATGAGTCTTAAGAAAGATTGAATAAAAGTTGCCTTTCTTCTTTCTGCTAGAGAACTTGGCAGCCCAAAAGATCTCTTCAGATAGGTGACTTGGCAATTTACTTTTGGATAAAACAATTCCAGAGGAGTCATATGTAGTTTTGGCATAGGTTATTTAAGGACTTTGTCTCAGCAATACTAAATTTTTCAGGGCAAGGAAGTAGAACCTAGCAGAACTAGAGCTACTGTATAGTTTTAGAATCACAAATGGAGTGGGAATGAATGTGACAACTCTATTACATATACTATTAGTGGAAATTATTTCAAGGCTTATAATTTTAGTTTGTTTGACTTCAGTGTAGTTTACCATTGCCCCATACACTATTATCTGAAGCCTGTCACTCTGGCAAGTAGTTCTTTTCCCGGTAGAACAGTGTTTACCTCACTACCAGATAGTTTCTTTGATCTTGGAAGGTTCTCAGTGATTTTTATGTGCTAAACCCCATTGTAAGTTCTAGTCCTTATGTTTTCCATCAAAGAGCAGCTTTGATACAATTTCCCACTACTTTATTTTTCAGTTCTTTTGGAAATTTCCCTGGAAAAATCAAGGCTTTTTCCTTCTATCCCAGACCTTATAAGGCTCAGTCTTTAGACCATGTCTTCTCTCTGTGTTACCTCACTGCAATCTTTTATTTAATATATTTTGCTATTGAAATATCATTGATTTAAAGAATGCTTTAAAAAATATTGAATATAGTTGATTTACAACACTTTATTACTTTCTGCTGTATTGCAAAGTGTATCAGTTCTACATAGGATGACCCTCCCATTGATAGTCCAGAATTCTTCCTAAATCTGAGATGTCTATATTTAGCTTCCTCTGTAAATTTGTATATTCAATTTGCCTCACTGCTTGGATGTATAATAGGCATCTCAACATTGGTGCTTTAGTCTCTAGTTCGTGTCCAACTCTTGGTACCCCATGGACTGTAGCCTGCCAGGCTTCTCTGTAGTATTCTCCAGGCAAGAATACTAGAGTGGGTTGCCATTTCCTTCTCCAGAGGTTCTTTCTGAACCAGGAATTCAACCAGGGCTCCTGCATTGCAGGCAGATTCTTTACCGACTGAGCTATGAGGGAACATTAAAATATCCAAAATCAAACTCATAATCTTTCTGCCGGGTTTGCATGTCCTTCTGGCTTTCCTTGCCTGTCTCTATAATGCTGGCTCCACCATTTCTATTGTGAGTTCTACAGGCCAAAAATCTTGGAGTCATTATTGATGCCTCTTTGTCTTATACCCCATTTTCAGTCTGTCAGCAAAATATTATGGCACTATATTGAAAAATGTTTAGAATCTGATAGCTTCCCACTACCTCCATTAATATAACTTTTGACTAAGTGCCACTATTTTTCTGCATTTTTGCAGTAATGCATGCATGCCAAGTCACTTCAGTTGTGTCCAACTCTTTGGAACCCTATGAACATTATTAGCCCACCAGGCTCTTCTGTCCATGGGTATTCTCCAGGCAAGAAGAATACTGGAGTGGATTGCCACTGAAGAGTTTAAACAGAAGAGAATGGAATCTGATTTGGGATTACTAGATAGGTGTGGCAGGTAGGCCAATGTTGGAAGCTCAGGATAAACTAGAAGTTTATCTGCTTAAACCCTTCAGCACTTTCCAACATTTCTCAGAGTAAAGGCTCTCATAATAGTATACAGAACTTGACAAAATCTTGGTTATATGTCCATTGTGACCAAAACTTCAGCTTCCTGTCCACTATCTAGCTGTTTGTTTTATAATAGCAGTGACATTTCTGCTGTAAATAAATCCGGGGACAAGTCAAGGATCTAACCCAATTCTCTAGTACCATGTCTAGAATATCATACTATGAATACTGCATGGAAACCTACTCCTTCATATATTTTCAAGCTTTCTGGCAATACTACCTTATCAGTGAAAGCTTAAGACATTACTAAAATAGTATCTTCACCATCAGTACTCCTTGTCCCTTCCCTGCTTATTTTCCCTTGACACTTTTCATCATCTGACTCCCTAAAACTTTTGTTTATTTGTTGATTTTCTGTCTCTTTCCACTACTCCATTCTTTAAGGGCTATATAGTGTCAGGTAGAACAGTGCCTGGCACATGGTAGATACCCAATACATACTTTTTGAAATAATGAGTCAAATAATTAATTAAGATACAATAGTATTATCACATCTAATGACCCAGAGGGATGGTATGGGGAGAGAGGTTGGGAGGGGGGTTCAGGATGGGGAACATGTGTATACCCGTGGCGGATTATGTTGATGAATGTCAAAACCAATACAATATTGTAAAGTAATTAGCCCTCAATTAAAATAAATAAATTTAAATAAAAAAGAAATAAAAAAATAAAATAAAAGGACTCAGTTCAGTTCAGTCACTAAGTTGTGTCTGACTCTTTGTGACCACATGAATCGCAGCACGCCAGGCCTCCCTGTCCATTACCATCTCCTGGAGTTCACTCAAACTCACGTCAATCGAGTTGGTGATGCCATCCAGCCATCTCATCCTCTGTCATCCCCTTTTCCTCCCGACCTCAATCCCTCCCAGCATCAAAGTCTTTTCTAATGAGTCAACTCTTTGTATGAGGTGGCCACAGTACTGGAGTTTCAGCTTCAGCATCATTCCTTCCAAAGAAAATCCAGGGCTGGTCTCCTTTAGAATGGACTGGTTGGATCTCCTTGCAGTCCAAGGACTCTCAAGAGTCTTCTCCAACACCACAGTTCAAAAGCATCAATTTTTTGGCACTCAGCTTTCTTCACAGTCCAACTCTCACATCCATACATGACCACAGGAAAAACCATAGCCTTGACTAGACGGACCTTTGTTGGCAAAGTAATGTTGCTGCTTTTCAATGTGCTATCTAGATTGGTCATAACTTTTCTTCCAAGGAGTAAGCATCTTTTAATTTCATGGCTGCAATCACCATCTACAGTGATTTTGGAGCCCCCAAAAATAAAGTCTGACACTGTTTCCACTGTTTCTCCATCTATTTCCCATGAAGTGATGGGACCAGATGCCATGATCTTCGTTTTCTGAATGTTGACCTTTAATCCAACTTTTTCACTCTCCTCTTTCACCTTCATTAAGAGGCTTTTTAGTTTCTCTTCACTTTCTGCCATAAGAGTGGTGTCATCTGCATATCTGAGGTTATTGATATTTCTCCCAGCAATCTTTATTCCAGCTTGTGCTTCTTCCAGCCCAGCGTTTCTCATGATGTATTCTGCATATAAGTGAAATAAGCAGGGTGACAATATAGAAAAGCCAAAACACAGATTATTTTTATTTCTTTGAAAATCACCATTATGTGCTTCTTTTTAAGTAAAATCTTTTTTTCTCACGCAAAAGCTTAATCTTAAGTATGCATGTACGTATGTCAGAGAAGCTGGAACAGAGTGTGTGGTATCAGTACAGTGAATCACACTGAAGAGCTGGACTGGTAAGTGGATTATGTGTCCAGAGCATGTACCTAATCCTGAAGAAGAGGGAAAGTTGTATGTATAAGTGGTGAAGAAATCGTCCTCAGTTACTAGGTTATTAGACTAGGTAGAGCCAGGAGGCCTGAGGCCTATTCCTCATGAAATAAAAAAACAAGCAACAAATAAAAGTACAAGATATTACACAAGTAAAAAAGATTAATTTAGAAAAAGTAATGTGATATATATATAATGTACATAGAACAGAAAACTAAAGATATAAAAACATTAAAATTCTGTGAGTTGTTCAGGAACCTAGATCAACATCAAAAGCAGCATCAGCAGGTAATGTCAACCCCTTAGGGAACTTGATGGAACCAGGCCATGTTCTTAAATTCGAATGGCTGATTAGGGGTAAAATCACAGAGAATTTTTAAGCCTTGGTGATGTTATAATGTATTAAACACTGTTTATCAGGTAATTGTATAGGAAGTAAGCAGGACAGAAGGAAAGTAGCAGATGAGAGTGATAAACTTGATAACTGAAATATTAAATAGACACAATTGGCAACTTTAAAAAACTAGCAAATCTAGAACCAAGAAAAGTGAGTAATATTAATCCAAATTGCACTTAAACATAGAATTAATTGGAATGATACATTATCTAAAAAAAATGTATTTAGGTTGCTTTTAGAGTATAGTCATCCATTCTTAATTATTTCTTTGTAACTGTCAGATAATTTAAAATACATTAGAAATACATACTGTGTATCATGGAACACTTTTATCTTCCTGTTACTAATTTTACTTGTTTGAAAAATGAATGGTTCCTAATAGTCAATTATTTCAGTTGTAATAGTATGTGTTTTTTATAATGTATATAAAAAATCCTAGACATCTGAAATATGTATTGTGGTATAGGGAAAAAAATCCATTTCACATATATGTATTTAACGCCAAAAATGTGCCAGTATTGAAACTAAATTTATAAGATGAAGTGATTTGACATTAATTATATGGATACGTATATATAATATGCTTTATAAATGTATATATATATTTTCTGTGTGTATATACCAAAATATACATATATTATGTATATTAAATTATTGTTCTTCTTATAGAATACATACAAATGTATGCCTGCCTTCATATAACAAGCGTTAATAACATTAATACACTACACATAAAAGTAAAATATAACTAGCTTTACCTAATTTCGGGGGCTTACCTGGTGGCTCAGATGGGAAAGCATTAGCCTGCAATGCAGGAGACGTGAGTTCGATCCCAGGTTGGGAAGATCCCTTGGAGAAGGAAATGGCAACCCACTCCAGTATTCTTGCTTGGAAATTCCCATGATCAGAGGAGCCTGATAGGTTATAGTCCATGGGGTCGCAAAGAGTTGGGCACGACTAAGTGACTTCACTTTCACTTTCACTTTACCTAATATCTATAGTTATTTCTAAAAAGTTGATGTAATTTTACAGTTGCATTTGCACCACTCCTGTGGTTCAGGATTTAATATAATCTTTTTGCCCAAAGCTGTGATCAAAGGGCTATATAGAATTTACTTTGTAATTTTTTCATTTGATTTAAAGATTCACATCACAATAATTTCAATAACTCACACATTTACCTCAGGTTGAGTGCTTCTCTCTTTGGGTTTTATCCTCAAGTTGCCATATTCTCCTTGAGACAGAAATGCAGTAAATATTTCACAGCCAGATACAATTTGTAAGTGGTGGTATTTTTTTCTTTATATGTCCATAGTTATGTGTGTCCTTCAGTGTTGAGGTGTGAATTTTGATAGCGTTCTGATCCTTAAAAAATTGGAAGCTGACCAATATTCTTACTCAGTTATAGTTATATTTGGTTACTATATTCAAAAAATTATAATCTCTTTATAATATCTTCTTGAACCTTATCTTTCATAAAAGGTACCCTTACCTTTAAGTAGTAATAAAATCTTTTGATTAGTAAATACTCATCCTTTGAAGTGCAGATACATTGCTTTTATTTCATGTTAATTTTTCAATATTTCATACTATTATCTTGAAAATGGAGCCTTTGTTATAACAAAGTATATGTAAAGTGGCAAATTCAAGTTAATTCCGCTTTCATTATTTTGTCACAAAACTACTTGATAATGAAGTGGATTGAAGCACCATTGAATTCTGTACCTCACAGTTATGCTCTACAGGAACCCTTTGGTCATTAAAATAATAGTTCCCTTTAAAGATTCCTTTGGGGATTCGCTGGCAGTGTGGCTTCAAACACAGACATTTTTCAGTGACAGTTCACTAATAAATTATGGATACAAATGCAGCTACTCAAACCAAGTAACATCTTACTGGAGCACAACAGGGCTGTGACAGGGTGATTCCTGTGTCACAGCATTATAGGATTTTGTCTTGCACTTTGTCTAGATCCATTCCCTACTCTGGATGTCATCCAAAAGTTGGGGTTCTGAAACAGGGAATGAGAATTTATACATAACATTTACCTTTTCATAGGTTTCAATATTTAAAGTAAGAGGGCTACATTATTTAATCATCAAATCATGTATTTGACAAGAGAGGTGTCACAACTTGCCTCAGTAATAATAGTAAGCTATTACAACAGAAAGTGGTGACATATATTCTAAAGTGTAATTTTTGCGATTGAGTTTAACTTGTGGGTCAGACGGTAAAGTCTCTGCCTGCAGTGCAAGAGAACTGGGTTTGAGCCCTGGGTCTGATCAAACCCTTCTCCTGGATTTGATCCCCTGAAGAAGGAAATAGCAACTTATTCTAGTATTCTTGCCCAGAGAATCCCATGGACAGAGGAGCCTGGCAGGTTACAGTCCAGGGGGTTGCAAACAGTTGGACACAACTAAGCAACTTACACTTATCTAGTAAAATTAACCATAGCATTCAGAGTACACTATTCAGTTCAGTGCAGTTAGGTTACTCAGCTGTGTTTGACTCTTAGCGACCCCTTGAAACACATCACGCCAAGACTCCCTGTCAATCACCAACTCCCAGAGTCCACCCAAACCCATGTCCATTGAGTCAGTGATGCCACCCAACCATCTCATCCTCTGTCGTCCCCTTCTCCTCCTGCCCTCAATCTTTCCCAGCATTAGAGTCTTTTCCAATGAGTCAGCTCTTTGCATCAGGTGGCCAAAGTATTGGAGTTTCAGCTTCAACATCAGTGCTTCCCATGAACACCCAGGACTGATCTCCTTAAGGATGGACTGGTTGGACCTCCTTGCAGTCCAAGGGACTCTCAAGAGCCCACTTGAACACCAGAGTTCAAAAGCATCAATTCTTTGGTGTTCAGCTTTCTTCACAACCAACTCTCACACCCATACATGACCACTGGAAAAAACATAGCCTTGACTAGACGGATCTTTGTTGGCAAAGTAATGTCTCTGCTTTTTATTATGCTGTCTAGGTTGGTCATAACTTTCCTTCCAAGGAGTCTTTTAATTTCATGGATGCAGTCACCATCTGCAGTGATTTTGGAGCCCCCCAAAATAAAGTCTGACACTGTTTCCACTGTTTCCCACTGTCTGCCATGAGGTGATGGGACCAGATGCCATGATCTTTGTTTTCTGAATCTTGAGCTTTAAGCCAACTTTTTCACTCTCCTCTTTTACTTTCATCAAGAGGCTTTTTAGTTCCTGTTCACTTTCTGCCATAAGGGTGGTGTCATCTGCATATCTGAGATTATTGATATTTCTCCCAGCAATCTTGATTCCAGCTTATGTTTCCTCCAGCCCAGCATTTCTCATGATGTACTCTGCATATAAGTTCAGTAAGTAGGGTGACAATATACAGCCTTGACATAGTTCTTTTCCTATTTGAAACCAGTCTGTTGTTCCATGTCCAGTTCTAACTGTTTGTTCCTGACCTACATACAGGTTTCTCAAGAAGCAGATCAGGTGGTCTGGTATTCCCCTCTCTTCCAGAATTTTCCACAGTTTAATGTGATCCACACAGTCAAAGGGTTTGGCATAGTCAATAAAGCAAAAATAGATGTTTTTCTGGAACTCTCTTATTTTTTGATGATCCAGCAGATGTTGGCAATTTGATCTCTGGTTCCTCTGCCTTTTCTAAAACCAGCTTGAACATCTGGAAGTTCACGATTCATGTATTACTGAAGCCTGGCTTGGAGAATTTTAAGAATTACTTTACTAGGGTGTGAGATGAGTACAGTTGTGTGGTAGTTGCCTTTCTTTGGGATTAGAATGAAAACTGACCTTTTCCAGGCCTGTGGTCACTGCTGAGTTTTCCATATTTGCTGGCATATTGAGTGCAGCACTTTCACAGCATCATCTTTCAGGATTTGAAATAGCTCAGCTGGAATTCTATCACCTCCGCTAGCTTTGTTTGTAGTGATGCTTCCTAAGGCCCACTTGACTTCACATTCCAGGGTGTCTGGCTCTTGGTGAGTGATCACTCCATTGTGATTATCTGCATTGTGAAGATCTTTGTTGTACAGTTCTTCTGTGTATTCTTGCCACCTTTTCTTAATATCTTCTGTTTCTCTTAGGTCCCTATCATTTGTGTCCTTTATTGGGCCCATCTTTGCATGAAATGTTCCCTTGGTATCCCTAATTTTCTTGAAGAGATCTCTAGTCCTTTTCACTATATTGTTTTCCTCCATTTCTTTGCATTGATTGCTGAGGAAGGCTTTCTTATCTCTTCTTGCTATTCTTTGGAACTCTGCATTCAAATGGTTATATCTTTCCTTTTCTCCTTTGTTTTTTGCTTCCCATCTTTTCACAGCTATTTGTAAGTTCTCCCCAGACAGCCATTTTGCTTTTTTGCACTTCTTTTTCTTGGGGATGGTCTTGATTCCTGTCTCCTGTACAGTGTCATGAACCTCTATCCATAGTTCATTAGGCACTCTATCAGATCAAGTCCCTTAAATCTATTTCTCACTTCCACTGTGTAGTCATAAGGAATTTGATTTAGGTCATACTTGAATGCTCTGGTGGTTTTTTCCCTTTCTTCAATTTCATTCTGAATTTGGCAATAATGGGTTCATGATCTGAGCCACAGTCAACTCCTGGTCTTGATTTTGCTGACCCAAGACGGACGGGCCATGGTCACAAGTCTGGCACAATGTGATCCACTGGAGAAGGGAATGGCAAACCACTTCAGTATTCTTGCCCTGAGAATCCCATGAACAGTATGTAAAGGCAGAAAGATAGGATACTGAAACATGAACTCCCCAGGTCAGTAGGTGCCCAATATGCTACCGGAGATCAGTGAAGAAATAACTCCAGAAAGAATGAAGGGATGGAGCCAAAGGAAAAACAACACCAGTTGTGAATGGGACTGATGAGAGAAGCAAGGTTCGATCCTGTAAAGAGCAATATTGCATAGGAACTTGGAATGTTAGGTCCATGAATCAAGGCAAATTGGAAGTGGTCAAACAGGAAATGGCAAGAGTGAATATCGACATTCTAGGAATCAGTGAGCTAAGACGGACTGGAATGGGTGAATTTAACTCGGATGACCATTATATGTACTACTGTTGGCAGGAATCCCTTAGAAGAAATGGAGTAGCCATCATAGTAAAAAAAAAAAAAAGAAAAGAGTCTGAAATGCAGCACTTGGATGCTGTCTCAAAAATGACAGAATGATCTCTGTTCGTTTCCAAGGAAAGCCATTCAATATCATGGTAATTCAAGTCTAGCCCCGACCAGTAACACTGAAGAAGCTGAATTTGAATGGGTCTATGAAGACCTACAAGACCTTTTAGAACTAACACTCAGAAAAAGATGTCCTTTTCATTAGAAGGGAATGGAATGCAGAAGTAGGAAATCAAGAAACACCTGGAGTAACAGGCAAATTTGGCTTTGTAGTACAGAATGAAGTAGGGCAAAGGCTTATAGAGTTCTGCCAAGAGAACACACTGGTCATAGCAAACACTTCTTCCAACAACACAAGAGAAGACTCTACACATGGACATCACCAGATGGTCAACACTGAAATCAGATTGGTTATATTCTTTGCAGCCCAAATGGAGAAGCTCTATAGAGTTAGCAAAAACAAGTACACTATTTGTGAAGTTTAAAAAAAATACATATATATATAACATGATAGTAGGAAGTATTAAGCTACTTAGCAGCAGCATCCTATAGTAGTTTACCACTAGATTTGTGATCAAGTCTTTCTTATTTATACATATATGAAATTATCTGTAACTCTCTATAATATAGTAGATACTCAATGTTTTATTGAGTTTTTGACTGCTTAGACTCCTACTTAACCAATGTCCTTATGCAGTTAGGATTATTAAGATTAGTTTCTATATTCAAAACATTGTAATTTTCCATAATATCTACCTCAACCTAATCTTTCACTAATGATGTTCTTAGATACTTGGATGCAAGACAAGGGATTTTTTTTTTTTTTCAAGACAGAGATTTTTGCATCAACTTCTCTCATCTTTCTGGTTGTGTTGTAGTGTTAAAATTCCCTTTGACATTTTCAGTGAAAGATAAATTTGGAAAGACTACTTTAATTCATTTAATTTATTTAATTCAGAAGTAGAAGAACTTCATTACATGAAAACTGTTTGGAAAAAAAAAAAAAAACCTGTTTGAGAAAGCAGATAGAAGTTGTTCCTCTAAGTGATATTTCTCTGAAGTTCCTCTCACTAAGATGATGATAACTATTCTTGTTTTTAAGCTGGTAATTTTTAAAGTCAGTATGTTACTCACACCCCTGGTACATTCATTACCATTAGTCATCTGCTCCTGTCTCCTTAAAATTATCTTCCATCTTAGCTTTCATGGTAGTAGTTTTCCTGGTCTTCCTCTTATGTCTGAGTATTCCTTTCTGTCTTCCTTGCTAAGTTATCTTCTTTTAACTCTAAAGTGTTGTTATTCTCCAAAGATCCTTCCTCAGTTCTCTTATTTTCCTGTGATATCCTACTGGCGGAGATAATTCCATTCCTCTTTTATTTCAGCTGGCACTAATATGTGGACAGCTCTGAAACTGGCTACATGCATGCTCAGTCCTATCCAAGGCTTTGTGACCCTATGATCTGCAGCCTGCCAGGCCCCTTCAGCCCATGGGACTTTCCAGGCAAGAATACTGGAATGGGTTTGCTATTTCCTTCTCCAGGGGATCTTCCTGACCCAGAGATCAAACCTGCGTCTCCTGAGTCTGCTGCATTGGGGACAGATTCTTTACCACTGAGCCCCTGGGGAAGCAGCCCTGAAACTGGCTATTCCAACACAAATAAATAAATTCCAAATCCATATATCTAGTTTTCTACTGGCTATTAATTCTTTGGTTTTACATGAAATCCCTTGTCTAAAATTGAACTCAAGATCTTCACCTTAAAATTTATTTCTGTTTTCAAATGGCTTAGCCACTCACTGTGTTATCCAAGTCAGTCTAAAAAATATCATTTTCTTCCTTACTTATGTGCTTAATAGATGAACACTTATCAGTTTTACTTAATATTTAATCTACTTTATACTCAATCTCATTGCCTTCACTATGACTTTCTTGTCTTATTATACAGTGCTCTGTTTTCCTAATATCCATTATTTCAAACTTCTAATTTATGCTCTCTTTTAGTGTAGTAAAGTGTCTATACCGTAAAACTGATACTTATCACTCTACCTAGAATTCAAGGTAAAATTCAAAGTATTCATTTTGGGTCCAGGATTTGTTTTTCTTTCATTTGTCTATTATTTGTATCCTGTCCACATACCCATTGCACATTACACTATGGCTATACTTAATTACTGAAGTGCTTGAATACTCATGTTTTGTTATAAATCTGTGAATTCATTCTTGCTACTCCTTCACAGGGAAGAAATCCTGTTTCTACTATTTAATCTGGGAAACTTCTAGTTCTTTTTGAAAATGGACTTCTTGATAGTGAACTCTAATTCTGCTGGCCCTCTTCATCCAAGCAGCCATATTCTTCATACCCATATAGAGCCTTATCTCTCTTATTACATCACTTTATATAATAGCATTTCAAAATATATTTGTCCTCTTACTCACATCTGACATTTAAAATATTCATATTTAATAATAAGTGTTATGAAAACTTGCTTAATGAGTTATTTATGCTGTATGATTTCACTGTTATCTAGAGGTACAAATATGGTATTTTAGAATAGTACACTGCCAAAGTGTTGTTCTATTTGGAAACAGCAACATAGAATTGTTGTTGTGAGATAATGGAAGATACAGTAGTTGTTCTGAGAAAGAGGCTCCAGCCCTACTAGAAGTCTAAAGAAATATTTAACAATAGAAGTAGCTAGGGGAAATAATAGTCAGCACTTTAAATTAAAACCTAATGTTTTTGGAAACACGCAGATAAAAACAGGTTTTTTTTTTAAATTTTTGACAGTATGTGTGTGATGTTTAAGTAAACTCAAATTCAGTTTGAATAAATCAATCCCAGATAAAGAAACTCTGAAAGTAGATTAGGAAGAAATTAGATGTTTGAGTATATATATCTAAGGAGATAAATAAGCAGCAGAAAAAAATACTGTAAGAAGATAAAACAAGTTGCTCCAATCTTATTTTTTTGGGAGAACACAACAAAAAGCAATAAAAAAAAGTTAAGAAAGAAAATATCAATAAAACAGGAAAAATGAGTCCCTTTTCTAATGGCGTGGTTAGCAAGACTTGCATGAAAATTCTGATTGGTACATTAATAGCTTAAATTTTTTAAAATTCATTCGCTCAAGTATGTTTTGAGTTCTTATCTTGAAAAATGATTGCTAAACATACCTAAAATAAAACAGTAGAATGGTAAACTTAAAAGTAATTCTGATAGGATATCTGGATGAGAGTTAAGAAAATGATCACAAAAATAGACTAATTTCTTTAAAAAATAAAATTAATTGGTCTTTTGAACTCAAAGGTAATGGACAAATTTTCAAAGTTGATTGCCTGTACAGTGAAATACTGAAAAACAATATCTTTTCTTGTGACCTTAATTAAGATCATTGTGAAATGCACTGAACTTTTCTTCTTACCTTTTGTTTATGAGGTAATACAAATATATTTTCATATAATACAAATGTATTTTCTATATATTTGTAAAGAAATAAATGCCTTAAAGCTGAACTGAAAATTTTCAGTGACTAAACAATAAGAGCTAATGAATCAAGTAATCAAATTTTACTCTTTGTTGGAAATAAAAGTATTTATTTTTGTTTTTGATGAAGAAGTAGGGGAAATTAAATACAGAGAAGCATCATGATTTAAAAGTAATCCCTTAGTACATAGGTTTATTAATATATCAGAAGATACTTTTTTAAAATGCCAAACAATGTCATATATTATTTAAAAGCAGAAACAGGAACCAATTTAGAATTTGTGATTGTATGAAAATAAAATCTAACTTGGAACTGAATTCCTACAAACATGTCCTATGAGGTGAAAATGGTTGTTGATTCTGTATTTTGGTTGCTTTCCATGCAAACCACATACAGAGGAAATGGTCCATCATTCATAGTCCTAGAAACACAATAAAGATAAATTTTTTCTACCTTGAATTATCTTTTACATCAGAGCACTCACAGCCTTATGTAATTTTTGTTTTTTTTTTAATATATTTATTTTAATTGGAGGTTAATTACTTTACAATATTGTATTGGTTTTGCCATACATCAACATGTATCCACCACAGGTATACACATGTTCCCCATCCTGAACTCCCCTCCCTCTTCCCTCCCCGTTCCATCCCTCTGGGTCGTCCCAGTGCACCAGCCCCAAGCATCCAGTATTATGCATTGAACCTGGGCTGGCGACTCGTTTCATATATATTATACATGTTTCAATGCCATTCTCCCAAATCGTCCCACCCTCTCCCTCTCCCTCAGAGTCCAAAAGACTGTTCTATACATCTGTGTCTCTTTTGCTGTCTTGCATACAGGGTTATCGTTACCATCTTTCTAAATTCCATATATATGTGTTAGTACTGTATTGGTGTTTTTCTTTCTGGCTTACTTCACTCTGTATAATAGGTTCCAGTTTCATCCACCTCAAAGTTTTTAATCTCAGGATTTTTTTTTTTTTTTAGCATGAATACTTTCTTTACCAGGAATTTGTAATTGTATTTTAAAAATACTCATTATATTTTTCAGTTTCCACTGTTCCCTAATGCAAAATTAAACTTTAGTTTTAAAAAATCTTTGTTTCACAGCCAGTTGAATGATTGTACACATCATTCATGACTCGATGGACATGAGATTGAGCAAGCACTGGCATGCTGCAGTGCATGCCGTACATGCCGTAACAGAGTAGGACACGACTAAGCAGCTGAACGACAGTGAACACCATTCAGTTATATAGGAGTTGATTTTATTTCAATGTAGAAATCTTTCATTTTCCAGATCAATAATAGTTTATTGCATAGGCATACCACAGTATATTTGCTAAGTTGCTTCAGTCGTGTCCAACGCTTTGGACCATAGCTCGCCAGGCTCCTCTGTTCATGGGATTCTCTAGGTAAGAACACTTTAGTGGATGGCCATTTCCTTCTCCAAAAGTATATTTAACGAGTTCTATGATGAACAGAGAATAGTTGTGTTGACTCAGTCTTACTGTAAATGATGCTGGAATGCATAATCATGTATATGTGTTATTTCATATTTTGGCAGTATAACTTTCATATGGATCTCTGGGAATTTACTGCTGATTCAAAGGTGAATGCATGTATAATTTTGTTAGACGCAGTCAAGTTCTCTCCATTTTTTAGTCTCACCATCTGCTGAGAATGCCTCTTTCCTTACATTCTTGTTAACAGACTCTATTGTCAAACAGTTTATGTTTTGTCATTCTGATAGGTGAGGAATGTTGTCTCAACATATGTAAACAGAGAATTTATCTTAGAGTAAGGTTAAGCAACTTTTATGTGTATAGATTCACCTTTCAATTATTTGAAACATGATTTTTCATGCTTATTTTGTACCTTATTATATTACAGTGCCACAGTATATTTAATATTTAGTTTGTTTAGCTGTGAGGTAAACAGTCAAATACTTAAGCTGTTTTTCCTTTAAAGCATTTCTACTTTCTTGAGGCTTTCTCATTTCAAGTTAAAGGAAAATTTTTATAAAATTACAAAAACAGTGTATAAATAGGATAACTATATGTGCTAGCATAAATTGTATAATAAAATATACTTAAATGGCATTTGATAGTAGGGTTACAAATTGTAATCATTTTAAAAAGATTTTAAAAAATTACCAAAAAATTGAAACATCTCATTTATAGTATTAATATGTACATTAGGAATTTTTATACTACATAAGCTTTAAATAAAATCACTTTTTGGAAGCTTCGCTAAAACAAGCTTACCTATCTATCATATGGAAATATTATATTGAAAAAGAATATTCCATAGTTGGTATTAATACTGATGACAGGATGACACATTTATACTATTATATTTGTTTTTGGGGGAACTTTGGTTAAAAGTAATATTAAGTTGCATCTGCCAGAAACAGATGCACATATAGCAGCACCAAAATGCTAAATCCAACATAAATGACCATCTCCATATGTTCCTAGAATTTATTTCTTTTGGCACTTTATGTTGCACATAATTATAAACTGTGTTTAATGCTTGAGAAAACCAATTTGATAATCTGGTCATGAAGACTCAAAGATCTATTCTATTATTAAAACTTTTTGTCCATTCATCTGCTGATGGACATCTAGGTTGTTTCCATGTCCTGGCTATTATAAACAGTGCTGCGATGAACATTGGGGTACATGTGTCTCTTTCTATTCTGGTTTCCTCAGTGTGTATGCCTAGAAGTGGGATTGCTGGGTCATAAGGTAGTTCTATTTGCAATTTTTTAAGGAATCTCCACACTGTTCTTCATAGTGGCTGTACTAGTTTGCATTCCCACCAACAGTGTAGGAGGGTTCCCTTTTCTCCACACCCTCTCCAGCATTTATTGCTTGCAGATTTTTGGATCGCAGCCATTCTGACTGGTGTAAAGTGGTACCTCATTGTGGATAAGAAAGCTGTGGTACATATACACAATGGAGTATTACTCAGCCGTTAAAAAGAATTCATTTGAATCAGTTCTGATGAGATGGATGAAACTGGAGCCGATTATACAGAGTGAAGTAAGCCAGAAAGAAAAACACCAATACAGTATACTAACACATATATATGGAATTTAGGAAGATGGCAATGACGACCCTGTATGCAAGACAGGGAAAGAGACACAGATGTGTATAATGGACTTTTGGACTCAGAGGGAGAGGGAGAGGGTGGGATGATTTGGGAGAATGACATTCTAACATGTATACTATCATGTGAATTGAATCGCCAGTCTATGTCTGACGCAGGATGCAGCATGCTTGGGGCTGGTGCATGGGGATGACCCAGAGAGATGTTATGGGGAGGGAGGTGGGAGGGGGGGTCATGTTTGGGAATGCATGTAAGAATTAAAGATTTTAAAATTAAAAATAAATTTAAAAAAAAATTTAAAAAAAATAAAAATAAAAATAAAAGTAAAAAAAAAAACAAAAAACAAAAAAAAAACTTTTTGTGATTTTTAAATGTATCTCATTAGTATATAAACATAAATATAATTGATTTATAAAATGTTTATTTTATAAATATCTACTATAGGTTTCCTGTAGGAAGAGATGTTTTTATCAGATGTTTTTATCAGATTTTTTCATCAATTTGATAGGGACTAATATACAAAGCCTTGTATCACTGTAAATATGAAAATTGAATTAAATTGTGTTTTTTAATGCATGGCAACGTTGGAAAATAAGAAAGAAATAGCACTGGGAACCAAACACAAAACAGTACATACAAAGTAAGAACAAACAGCAGAAGTCAAATTTGAATGATTAAACATGCTTGGGAATTGTGCATTGCATATACTCTAGGACTCAGGATCTAAGAATGCATGGGAATGGTAATCAAGAGTATCTGCCTGTGTGCACGGAAGGTTAATAACTGGTGTCCTTGATCAATTAAATAATTGGGAAAATGTCTAAATATAGGACCTATCTTTAAATGCAGGACTACAAAAATCTTGTCTTAGTTGCTTGAGAATGAAGGATACAATATGGTCTTTACTTGACGTGTAAATGACAGAAGAGTGATAATTGAATGATGTATACTCCACACATGTGTTGGGACTTTTCACACAGCCTTCATGACACTGAAATTCTGACATTAAAAAAATGAAATACATTGTGATGCTGATATGGCAAAACCCATGGGCCCATAAACTGGCAAAAGCAAATGAAAACTGAAATGGAGAGAAAACTTTTTCAGGGGAATTACATTAGAACCCATAGCATCAAACTGCTGAAAACAGTTTCTGCAGAGGTGATTTCATAGTTAAAATATTATAGACTTAAGAGGAAAATAAAATAGACTACTTTGGAAAAACAAACAAGACCTTTACAATGAATGTGTTTTAAAACTAACAGAGAAAATGGCTGAGATAAAATCAAAGTAGATAAAATCAAAATAGATTATTGAAAACTGAAGAAGAAAATTCATGAATTAAAAAGAGATTCGAGGAAATCACCTAAGGCATAAAGAAAATTTTCAAGAATCTACAATTAAATTTAAGAAGAAAAGACAACAAAATGAATATCTTCAAGCAATGTTTAATAGACGTTCTAGTAGAGATGAATTCAACAAGATAATGGTAAATAAGTGTTAGGAACACATAGAGACATAAAACTTCAAAGATAATATTAAAAATCATTAAAACTATAAGAGAAAAAAAGGATTACTTGCAAAGACATACACCAGTTATTTTCAGTAACAATAGAAACCAGAAAACAATACAACAATATCCTAAAAGAGCTAAATTTCATACTCAGAGTTATATTTTTCTTAATTAAATGTGGTTCAAAATTGTGAAATCCGAAATCAATATGACTGAGATATTGGACTTATTAAAGATACAAGTTTCTAAGAAAACAAAGCCATAAAAAGAATTAGGTTAAATAAAATAGTAAATAAAGAAATTGGTAGGATATATTGTAATATATTAATATGCAAAAACTAAAAATATAAAAACTAATCTCAGGAAACTCAAGAGTAGATGGAACTAAATTATTTTACATTAAATTGTGGAAAATAGTAAGGTTGTTATAAGTGATAGAGTATAATGTGATAGAGTGATAGAGAAAAATGTACTTTTTTCACAGTAAAAATAGGATTATATTTCTTAATTGTATAATGCTTTTATTGTACAAAGTCAAGTAACTCTATTATAAAGGCATAGAGTCTGTGTATAAAATCAACACAGAAAAATTAAAAATGTAAAATATAAAAATGTCAAACCAGTCTTTCATGCATTCTCGGTCGTTTCCAACTATTTGGGACGCCGTGGACTGTTGCCTGCCAGGCTACTCATGGAATTTTTTAGGCAAGGATACTGGAGTGAATTGCCATTTCCTCCTCCAGAGGATGTTTGCAAGCTGGGATTGAACCCATGTCTCCTGTGTCTCCTGCATTTGCAGGCAAATTCTTTCCATTGAGCCACCTGGGAAGCTCTTAGAAGGTCACTACTCTGAGATAAATGCATAGACATTTTCTTAACCCTTCCTCGTACTGCATTTTGTATATTTACATACATACTTGAATAAAAAAGAATGAATATTTTTATACCTATAAATAATTTTATTTTGCAAATGCAGTTTTTTATCATGAATCATTCTCTTTTCACCTTTACTCTCAGTCTCACCTTTTCCTTAATCCTATCCACAGATTTGATACAACTTTATGCTTGTTCTTTCCAGCTTGATGGGTATCCTACTATAATTTCTTATGGGAATACATACATTATTTTCATATTTGAACAAAGTAATAGATTGTAAGTCATCTATTAGCACTTTGAATATCTGAATTTATTCTTTATGCAGTTCACTATTACAAAGTAAAATTTACTATAGTTTGTTTTTTTCTGATTTTGGTGTTGACCATCTGGTGATGTCCATGTGTAGAGTCTTCTCTTGTGTTGTTGGAAGAGGCTGTTTGCTATGACCAGTGCATTTTCTTGGCAAAACTCTATTAGTCTTTGCCCTGCTTCATTCTGCATTCCAAGGCCAAATTTGCCTGTTACTCCAGGTGTTTCTTGACTTCCTACTTTTGCATTCCAGTCCCCTATAATGAAAAGGACATCTTTTTTGGGTGTCAGTTCTAAAACATCTTGTAGGTCTTCAAAAAACTGTTCAACTTCAGCTTCTTCAGCGTTACTGGTTGGAGCATAGACTTGGATAACTGTGATATTGAATGGTTTGCCTTGGAGATGAACAGAGATCATTCTGTTGTTTATGAGATTGCATCCAAGTACTGTGTTTCAGACTGTTTTGTTGACCATGATGGCTACTTCATTTCTTCTGAGGAATTCCTGCCAACAGTAGTACATATAATGGTCATCTGAGTTAAATTCACCCATTCCAGTCCATTTTAGTTTGCTGATTCCTAGAATGTCAACATTCACCCTTGCCATCTCTTGTTTGACCACTTCCAGTTTGCATTGATTCATGGACCTGACATTTCCAGGTTCCTATGCAATATTGCAATTTACAGCATCGGATCTTGCTTCTATCGCCAGTCACATCCACATCTGGGTATTGTTTTTGCTTTGGCTCCATCCCTTCATTCTTTCTGGAGTTATTTCTCCACTGATCCCCAGTAACATATTGGGGACCTAATGACCTGGGAAGTTCCTCTTTTGGTACCCTATCATTTTGCCTTTTCATACTGTTCATGGGGTTCTCAAGGCAAGAATACTGAAGTGGCTTGCCATTCCCTTCTCCAGTGGACCACATTCTGTCAGCACCGAAATCAGACTGATTATATTCTTTGCAGCCAAAGATGGAGAAGCTCTATACAGTCAACAAAAACAAGACCAGAGCTGACTGTGGTTCAGATCATGAACTCCTTATTGCCAAATTCAAACTTAAATTGAAGAAAGTAGGGAAAACCTCTAGACCATTCAGGTATGACCTAAATCAAATCCCTTATGATTACACAGTGGAAGTGAGAAATAGATTTAAGGGGCTAGATCTGATAGATAGAGTGCCTGATGAACTATGGAATGAGGTTCGTGACATTGTACAGGAGACAGGGATCAAGACCATCCCCATGGAAAATAAATGCAAAAAAGCAAAATGGCTGTCTGGGGAGGCCTTACAAATAGTTGTGAAAAAAAAGACAGGCAAAAAGCAAAGGAGAAAAGGAAAGATATAAGCGTCTGAATGCAGAGTTCCAAAGAATAGCAAGAAGAGATAAGAAAGCCTTCTTCAGTGATCAGTGCAAAGACATAGAGGAAAACAACAGAATGGGAAAGACTAGAGATCTCTTCAAGAAAATTAGAGATACCAAGGGAACATTTCATGCAAAGATGGGCTCGATAAAGAACAGAAATGGTATGGGTCTAACAGAAGCAGAAGATACTAAGAACACGTGGCAAGAATACATGGAAGAACTGTACAAAAAAGATCTTAACGACCCAGATAATCATGATGATGTGATCACTCATCTAGAAACAGACATCCTGGAATGTGAAGTCAAGTGGGCCTTAGAAAGCATCACTACAAACAAATCTAGTGGAGGTGATGGAATTCCAATGGAGCTGTTTCAAATCCTGAAAGATGATGCTGTGAAAGTGCTACACCCAATATGCCAGCAAATTTGGAAAACTCAACAGTGGCCACAATGCAAACGGCCAGTTTTCATTCCAATCCCAAAGAAAGGCAATGCAAAAGAATGCTCAAACTACTGCACAATTGCACTCATCTCACATGCTAGTAAAGTAATGCTCAAAATTCTCCAAGCCAGGCTTCAGCAATAAGTGAACCGTGAACTCCCTGATGTTCAAGCTGGTTTTAGAAAGGCAGGGAACCAGAGATCAAATTGCCAACATCTACTGGATCATGGAAAAAGCAAGATAGTTCCAGAAAAACATCTATTTTTGCTTTATTGACTATGACAAAGCCTTTGACTGTGTGGATCATGATAAACTGTGGAAAATTCTGAAAGAGATGGGAATACCAGACCACCTAACCTACCTCTTGATAAATCTGTATGCAGGTGAGGAAGCAACAGTTAGAACTGGACATGGAACAACAGACTGTTTCCAAATAGGAAAAGGAGTACGTCAAGGCTGTATATTGTCACCCTGATTATTTAACTTCTATGCAGAGTACATCATGAGAAACGCTGGACTGGAAGAAACAAGCTGGAATCAAGATTGCTGGGAGAAATATCAATAACCTCAGATATGCAGATGACACCAACCATATGGCAGCAAGTGAAGAGGAGCAAAAAAGACTCTTGATGAAAGTGAAAGAGCAGGTTGAAAAAGTTGGCTTAAAGCTCAGCATTCAGAAAATGAAGATCATGGCCTCTGGTCCCATCACTTCATGGGAAATAGATGGGGAAACAGTAGAAACAGTGTCAGACTTTAATTTTTGGGCTCCAAAATCACTGTAGATGATGATTGCAGCCATTAAATTAAAAGACGGTTACTCCTTGAAAGAAAAGTTATGACCAATGTGGATAGTATATTGAAAAGCAGAGACATTACTTTGCCGACTAAGTTCTGTCTAGTCAAGGCTATGGTTTTTCCTGTGGTCATGTATGGATGTGAGAGTTGGACTGTGAAGAAGGCTAAGTCCGAGGAATTGATGCTTTTGAACTGTTGTATTGGAGAAGACTCTTGAGAGTCCCTTGGACTGCAAGGAGATCCAACCAGTCCATTTTGAATGAAATCAGCCCTGGGATTTCTTTGGAAGAAATGATGCTAAAGCTGAAACTCCAGTACTTTGGCCACCTCATGAGAAGAGTTGACTCACTGGAAAAGACTCTGATGCTGGGAGGGATTGGGGGCAGGAGAAGGGGACAACCGAGAATGAGATGGCTGGATGGCATCACGGACTCGATGGACTTGAGTGTGAGTGAACTCCGGAAGATGGTGATATACAGGGAGGCCTGGCATGCTGCGATTCATGGGGTCGCCAAGAGTCGGACATGACTGAGCGACTGGATTGAACTGTTTTTTTTCCTGAATGGCTGTATAATGTATTTAAGTATCCATTGCTAGATATTTGTTTTCATTTTATATCACTACAAAATAAGCAACTAATATTGATGTGATATTCTTATTTATATATGTCGTTATTTTCATAGAATATATTCCAAGAATTGTGATTTCTTGGTTTTAAGATGCATAGTTAATTATAAGATATGTTATCATATTTATTCTGTTAAAATTTTTGTATATTCAGAAATCTACATAGCAATAGATAAAAGGACCCTTTATACCAAACTTGTGAAGAAAGTAGGTTGGATTGGCCAAAAAGTTCACGTGGGTTTTTCTGTAGCATCAGAAAACATGTTATAGAAAAACCTAAAAAACGTTTTGGTCAACTCAATATTTTTCACGTAGAAACTTTTAGACAGTACTTTATTATTAATTATTTTTCTCTGATATCTAGTAAAGGTTGACATCTATACTTATCTGTTTGTTGCTACAATATCTTCTTTGCTGAATTTCTTATTGATAATATTTAAGATTCCATTTTGTCAATAAACATGTCCATCTGTAAGATTCTGCTTAATAGAAAGACTAGAAATGGGGTGCTTATAGTATACACTGTTGCTTCCTGACCTGCTTATAGGTTTCTCAAGAGGCATATCAGGTGGTCTGGTATTCCCATCTCTTTCAGAATTTTCCACAGTTTATTGTGACCCATGCAGTCAAAGGCTTTGGCATAGTCAATAAAGCAGAAATAGATGTTTTTCTGGAACTTTCTTGCTTTTTTGATGATCCAGCGAATGTTGGCAATTTGATCTCTGGTTGCTCTGCCTTTTCTAAAACCAGCTTGAACATCTGGAAGTTTACGGTTCATGTATTGCTGAAGCCTGGCTTGGAGAATTTTGAGCAGTACTTTACTAGCGTGTGAGAAGAGGGCAGTTGTGCGGTAGTTTGAGCATTCTTTGACATTGCCTTTCTTTGAGATTGGAAAGAAAACTGACCTTTTTCATTCCTGTGGCCACTGCTGAGTTTTCCAAATTTGCTGGCATATTGAGTGAAGCACTTTCACAGCATCATCTTTCAGGGTTTGAAATAACTAGACAGGAATTCCATCAGCTCCACTAGCCTTGTTCATGGTGATGCTTTCTAAGGCCCACTTGACTTCACATTCCAGAATGTCTGGCTCTAGATGAGTGATCACACCATAGTGATTATCTTGGTCATGAAGATCTTTTTTGTATAGTTCTTCTGTGTATTCTTGTCACCTCTTCTTAATATCTCCTGTTTCTGTAAGGCTATGGTTTTTCCAGTGGTCATGTATGGATGTGAGAGTTGGATTGTGAAGAAAGGTGAGCACTGAAGAATTGATGCTTTTGAACTGTGGTGCTGGAGAAGACTCTTGAGAGGCCCTTGGACTGCAAGGAGATCCAACCAGTCCATTCTGAAGGAGATCAACCCTGGGATTTCTTTGAAGGGAATGATGCTGAAGCTGAAACTCTAGTACTTTGGCCACCTCATGCAAAGAGTTGACTCATTGGAAAATACTCTGATGCTGGGAGGGATTTGGGGCAGGAGGAGAAGGGGACGACAGAGGATGAGATGGCTGGATGGCATCACTGACTTGATCGTTGTGAGTCTGAGTGAGCTCTGGGAGTTGGTGATGAACAGGGAGGCCTGGCATGCTGCAATTCATGGGGTCACAAAGAGTCGGACACGACTGAGCGACTGAACTAACTATAGTATACACTAGTTCAAAAGTGGGCTACAATTCTGTGATATTTATAATAGGTTGTATGTGGATCTAGAGTATAAGTTAAGTATATTTATTTTCTAAAAGTAATTGAGTTGTTACACGTTTATGCATATTTTAGGCTAATTTTTTAAAGTTTTATAACTACAAATTTGTTCTAAGAAAATCTGAAATCTACTTAAATGCCATCACTGATGACTTTTACTTCTTTTATGTATTATTTTAATTAATTCTTTATCACAATCCTTGTTTTGTCACAAAGGACTGTGTACAACAGAAAACAGTAAACACTCTGAATCCAATTCAATAACTGATTCAGAAGAATTAGATTTTGAATGTGAAGAAATCCTAAACATGTCTATATAAATTTATTTGCTTATATTTTCTTTTTCTATAAACAATGAGTTATTTATTGTAAAAAATCCATGGGTATTGAAAGCTAAAACTATCATTAAATAAGTTAAATATCAGTTCCAATGGAAGAAAATACATATATCATTTTGTCACATTTTTATGTATAATACTTTGTTTTTTATTTTTAATATAAATTTATTAATTTTAATAGGAGGTTAATTACTTTACAGTATTGTATTGGTTTTCCATACATCAACATGAATCTGCCATGGGTGTACACATGTTCTCCATCCTGAACCTCCCTCCCACTTCCCTCCCTGTACCATCCCTCTGGGTCATCCCTGTGTACCAGCTCCAAGAATCCTGTATCATGCATTGAACCTGGACTTGCGGTTCATTTCATATATGATATTATACATGTTACATTGCCATTGTCCCAAATCTTCCCACCCTCTCTCCCACAGAGTCTAAAAGACTGTTCTATACATCTGTGTCTCTTTTGCTGTCTCACATACAGGGCTATCGTTACCATCTTTCTAAATTACATATATATGCATTAGTATACTGTATTGCTGTTTTTCTCTCTGGTTTACTTCACTCTGTATATTAGGCTCCAGTTTCATCCACCTCATTAGAACTGATTCAAATATATTCTTTTTAATGGCTGAGTCATACTCCATTGTGTAAATGTACCACAGCTTTCTTATCATTCATCGGCTATATTTTAAATGAATTTTCCATTGGAATATAGTTGCCTTATGAGTTCCCTGGTGGCTCAGTTGTAAGAATCCACCTGCCAGTACAGGAGACATGGGTTGGATCCCTGGGTCGAGAAGATCCCCTGGAGAAGGAAATCGCAATTCATCCACTGTAGTATTCTTGCCTGGAAAATCTCATGGACAGGGGATCCTTTCCAGCTATAGTCCTTGGTGTCACAAAACAGTCAGATGTGACTTAGCAACTCAACAGCAACAACATTGTTACTTTAAAATGCTGTGCTAGTTTCTACTATCTAATAAAGTGAATCAGGCAAACGTGACTCACCTGTCCTGGCTGGCCCCACATGGCATTGCTTAGTTTCGTTGAGCTAGTCAAGACTGTGGTCCTAGTGTGATTAGATTGACTAGTTTTCTTTGAGTATGGTTTTAGTGTGTCTGCTCTCTGATGCCCTCTTGCAACACCTACCTACCGTCTTACTTGGGTTTCTCTTAACTTGGCTGTGGAGTGTCTCTTCACGGCTGCTCCAGCAAAGCACAGCCACTGTTCCTTTCCTTGGATGAGAGGTATCTCCTCATCACCACCCCTCCTGACCTTGAACGTGGAGTAGCTAATCTCGGCCATCCTCCGCCTGCACAGCCACTGTTCCTTGCCCGTGGGGTTGCTCCTCCTGGCCGCCACCCCTGGCCCTAGAAGGTGTAGTCCGCTTTATTTAGGAAATTAATTCCTGAATATATAATATAGATTTCTCATTCCCATTTTAAATTAGTACCAAATAATCAGTACAGTATAATTTACCATCTGAAAGACACTAATGATAAATCTTTTTGTGAACATGATCTCATTAAAAGACAATATTAACTATCATTGCAGAGTTTCATGTAACATCTCTTACAACAAAGTCTATATCATACCTATACTTTTACTGTTATAACCTTAAAATAACATTTCACATTTAGAAACATGTCTTATAAAGATTATATAGTAATTCAAAATAAATATTTAATTATCTTCTAAATGGACACTTTTAGTCTAAAAAATTTACTACAATACTATGTCAATACATATAAACTTCATAACAGTTTATAAAATCCATAATAAATATTATGTTTATAGTTTTACATACTTTGAGAAAAATCTGTCATTGCTTAAGCAAAGGTGGTTGTTAGTTCTTTCTGATTCTTGAAATATAGAGCATCAAAACTCAAAGATCTCATTAAGCAGTATTTGTACTAGATTTGTAAAGCAATATTTAAATGTCTGACAATAGTGAGATAGAAAATCTAGTATAGGGAGAGAGATACTCCACGTTAACAGAGCCTGTCATTATCTGCCTGAGATCCCTTTACCTGGATGTAACTAAGAAAAGATTAGAATGTGAAGCCACTCATTCCTCTCTTTTTCCCCTGTAACAGTTAAGAATGTTCATGTTATTGAACCTAATATTGACATACCTCCTCCCTGTAGCAGAACAATTAAACCAATTCTCAAAAGAAATTTAACATTTCAGTGAAATGGGTAATATTCTTTTTTTCTTCTGCTGTTTTGTCAGAAAATCATGACTAGCTTCTGGCCAAGACCAAAGTTATGTCAGCATCATTATGTAATACCTCTGATGGGTGCAGAATTGAAAAGGTTTAAGAGCCATAACTGAATATATAGCTGAAAAGTTTCTCTATAGTGTTAAATGTGCTGCTCAATTCCCTGAAGTAAAGTAAATGGCCTGCAGCGAGGTCTGAAGGAGGCTCTGCTGTGGCATGAGTATAGCCGCATGAAAGCTGGCACAGAGGAATTCAGTCCTGAATCAGCTTTGCTTCAAAATATGAAGCCTGCAGTTGCTAGAAGCTTTTGTTTCTGAGACATTTTTAGCTCATCGTGCTGAACAGTTGTACTTTCTCAGCTTGATTGACATTCTGGAAAATATTGATCTGACAGTTTGGTGGACTTACATTCTGTTAAGTAAGTGTGCATCACATAACACAAATAACACAAAGAATCGCATTTTGTCCTCTGGATGAGACATGTTATCATGTAAGGCAGCATTTCCCATGACCCTCTTCGTTGGATTCATCTTTACGATAGAATAAGCTACTTGCTCTTAAGACCCAGAGCCATATTGCTGCCTTCCTGGGACTTCCCTTAACGTCCCAGGATGGACAGAATCTGCTGTTCCTATAATCAACATCTTACTTCTTCTTTGTTTTCCCTTCTGTTTTGGGATCATAGTCTCAAATTGCTTCCACTGAAAATGTGTATCAGAGAATTAAAACATTTCTGAACCCTCAGTTTTCTAAAAATCACTTTATTCTGTCTTTTTATTGATTGTTTTTCTGGTTATAGCATTGTGACTTGAAATCATCTTTTGAGTTTCAGTTCTGAGTAACTCACTGCTGTGTGAGGGCAAAGTGGCTTCTCTCTTGTTTATAACATATGCTCTGTGAGTTCTCAACATAGTCAAATCCTGTACATACCAATCAGTATAGCTACTTTTGATTTTCCAGAGGTTTTTTTTTTTTTTTTTTTTTTTTTTTTTTTAGTAGAAGACTTGAGCCCCTCTCCACTCTGGATTTCCCATCATTTTTCCCCTTTGTTTTCATTTTATGATGTCTTATTTTATGGAGAGAAAATTACATGTTTTCAATTCATCATCTTTACACTGAATTTCATATTGTTACTTGCTAAACTGGTATATTTAAAAACCATTCTTCAGTTCAGTTCAGTTCAGTTGCTCAGATGTGTCTGACTCTTTGCGACCACATGAATCGCAGCACGCCAGGCCTCCCTGTCCATCACCAACTCCCGGAGTTCACTCAAACTCACGTCCCTCGAGTCTGTGATGCCATCCAGCCATCTCATCCTCTGTCGTCCCCTTTTCCTCCTTCCCCCAATCCCTCCCAGCATCATAGTCTTTTTTAATGAGTCAACTCTTCACATGAGGTGGCCAAAGTACTTGAGTTTCAGCTTTAGCATCATTCCTTCCAAAGAACACCCAGGGCTGATCGCCTCTAGAATGGACTAGGTTGGATCTCCTTGCAGTCCAAGGGACTCTCAAGAGTCTCCTCCAACACCACAGTTCAAAAGCATCAATTCTTCAGTGCTCAGCTTTCTTCACAGTCCATTCTTAGGTAAATATTTAAAGAATAATTTCTTATAAGCGAGATAATCAGATTCATAATGTGTGCTTACTTATTTATATTGTAGGACCAGTAATGCAGTAAAATTTCTGACCTGTGTGATATTATGCTTCCATATTTCTTATTTAAAATAAAAGCAGGCATACATTAAATAAAATAGAATTTTAAAACACTGTTTCCAAGTAAGATTATACATCATCCCACAGTCTCTGTTGGTTTTGGCAACTTGAATCCAAGACAAAGGATAAAACACAACAAAACAGAAGAAATCTTTGATGAAGACTTACCATCATAGTACTGCTCTCAAATAAGCTTACCCATAATATTGAAATTCTTCTCTTCCACTTCTGAAATCTTTTAATAGTAATTGCTTACTCCAAGACATAGAGTTCCCTAAGGTTTCCTTTTACCAAAACCAAATCTTCATATTCCTTTTTCTGCCTACACTGTCTGTAAACTCAGGAAAATAATGTTATTTGATCGACTCTCATCCAAGCAAATGCCCAGTTCATATCCTTACATTGATTTTTAAAGATGACACTTCCTTTGTCAGATTCAGGATATTATTTATATACTATCACTCCAGCACAGAGATAGGAGCTTTATATTAGTTGATCAGAGATATAATTCATGTATAGGAATTTTAAGGCTGAAACTGAGTATTCATGTATCTTAAGAGATAACTGCTTCCTGAGCGTAAGCTACTCTCTCCAAATCCAAGTTTCATTAAGGGTGGTTGGCTCCAAGGTTCCTATTATTTATTGCTTTGAAACAAATTAGCTTAAAACTGTGACTAAAAACAAACATAAATTATTATTTGTTTCCATAGGTTGATTGAACTCAGGTGGACGGTTTTGCTTAGGGTCTGTCATGCAGGTGTGAGTAAGTAATAGCTGAGGTTAGAGGCTTCTGAAGGCTCGGTTGAGCTGGATGCAATGATAGCTCATCCACCTTGCTATCACTTGGTGCTGGCTTCTTACTCCGTGGTTAGTTGAGGCAGTGACTAGAGTACCTGCAAGTGACCTGTATGTACCTTCCCATAGCAGAGTAACTAGATTCCAAGGAAAGAGTAATAATGCCTGAAACAAACAAACAAAAAAAAAAAAAAAAGTAAGAAACCCAAGAAGAAGCTGAAAAACTTCTTATGACCTAGCTTCAAAAGCCACTGAGTTGGACTCCCTTCATTATATAGCAACTTCCCACTAGCTATTTATTTTACACATGGTAACTAGCATCTGGTCCCATCACTTCATGGCAAATAGATGGGGAAAAGTGGAAACAGTGTCAGACTTTATTTTTTGGGGCTCCAAAATCACTGTAGATGGTGATTGCAGCCATGAAATTAAAAGACGCTTACTCCTTGGAAGAAAAGTTATGACCAACCTAGATAGCATATTCAAAAGCAGAGATGTTACTTTGCCAACAAAGGTCCATCTAGTAAAGGCTATGGTTTTTCCAGTAATCATGTATGGATATGAGAGTTGGACTGTGAAGAAAGCTGAGCCCTGAAGAATTGATGGTTTTGAACTGTGGTGTTGGAGAAGACTCTTGAGAGTCCCTTGGACTGCAAGGAGATCCAACCAGTCTATTCTAAAGGAGATCAGTCCTGGGTGTTCATTGGAAGGACTGATGCTGAAACTCTAATACTTTGGCCACCTCCTGTGAGGAGTTGACTAAATAGAAAAGACCCTGATGCTGGGAGGGATTGGGGGAAGAAGGACAAGGGGACGACAGAGGATGAGATGGCTGGATTGTATCACTGACTCAATGCACATGGGTTTGGGTGAACTCCGGGAGATGGTGATAGGGAGGCCTGGTGTGCTGCAATTTATGGGGTCACAAAGAGTCGGACAGGACTGAGCAATTGAAATAAACTGAACATGTATTTTTCAATTCTGTGGCATCAGTTTGTCCCATCCTCTCCTTTCCCCACTTTGTTGGTAAGTCATCATACAGTAGAAACCAAGACAACATTGTAAAGCAGTTATCCTCCAATTAAAAATAAAATTTTAAAAGTCACTGATTATTACTTTATCCATATTCTGTTGATCAAAAGGGAGTCATAGGGCAATCTTGTAGATTCAAAGAAAGACTATACAGAGCACTGACTATAAGAGTTTTGGTACACTGATGGAAGGGAGATATTCTGGAAACTAGCTCTCCATAATTATTTAGAATAAGTTACTAGAAACTGTTGAAGGATTATCCCTTTCTAGGGACTGGATATTTGTAACCCACCAAATTCATATTCATTGATTTACATGATGAATCACCGATATTTAGTAGTAGATATGGTTATTAGGATGAGGCTTTCATGATGGGGTTAATTCTCTTGTAAAAGCAGGATCAATTCTCTTGTAAAAAGAGGAAGAGAGTGGAGAGCTCTTTTACTCTGACATGTGATGACACAGTAAGAAGGCATCCCACTATAAGTCAGAAGAAAACTTTCACCAGCAATCAAAATTCATTAGCACCTTGATCTTGGACTCCCAGCCTCTAGAACTCTGAGAAATAAGTTTATGTTATTTGTCAGCCAGTCTGTGTTATTTTGTTGTAATAGCCAGAGCAGACTAAAACATCCCACCTTGGGATAGAGTACTCATGTTACAGCTGTTTTGTAATAACTGTCAGTGAGTACTATAAATTATCTATTTTATTTATTTTTACCATTTAAAATTATTTAGCCTACTCCATCTGTACAAATAGTTATGCTTAAATAGTACAGAACATCAATGAACTTCCCTAGTGGCTCAGATGGTAAAGAATCTACAATACTTGAGACCTGGGTTCAATTCCTGGGTCAGGAAGATCTCCTGGAGAATGGAATGGCTGCCCACTCCAGTGTTCATAGATACCCATAAAATTCCTCTCCAACTTTAGTTCCACTGCTCAGAGATAACATTTTGGGTTATTTCTGATTTTAACTTAAATTTCTTTACATTTTGATTGCTATATTATTTTAATTTCTACATTGCTAACATTAAAATCTTGAAATCCAGATATTTAAATATGTTTATTTTCCTTTTTTTTATTTTGCCTGTGGTAAGAAAGTGATTGATTTTTCTTAATAGAAACTTTCTGTTTTTTAATTAATTAGGTACAGTTTTATTCTCATTTTACACAAGGGGAGATTGAGGTCCAGAGAACCTCGACATTAGTCATCATCATTCAGTCACTCAGTTGTGTCCAACTCTTTGTGACCCTGTAGACTTCCTTGTCTTTGCCAGGCCTCCCTGTCCATCACCAACTCTCAGAACTTGCTCAAACTCATTTCCATTGGGTCAGTGATGTCATCCAACCATCTCATCCTCTGTAGTCCCCTTCTCCTCCCACCTTCAATCTTTCCCAGATCAGGAATTTTTCCAGTGAGTCAGCTCTTCGCATCAAGTGTCCAAGGTATTGAAGCTTCAGCTTCAGCATCAATCCTTCCAGTGAATATTCAGGGTTGATTTTCTTTAGGATTGACTGGTTTGATCTCCTTACTTGTCAGAGTCAGTAATCTGTTCAAACCTAAGCATTTGGCTTCATCACACATGCTTTTAACCCTGAGCCAAACATCCCGTTTCCCAGGAAGGAAGGAAATGGAGACATTCTAATCAGTTAACTTTTCTACAGTTCCATAGATAATATGTGTCAGAACAAGAGTTTGAGCAAGGGGCCTGATCATGAGCCCACCCTCTTAACTGTACTGTACAGATAATAAACATTATTCTAGGTTGTTTTCACAGCTTCTCTATGAGGTTACTGCCATTATGCCCATTTTACAATGTTGAACTTCAAGAAAGCTGGTTAATTTGCCCACATGTGGGTTAATTTTCCCACGGGCAGATCATAAATGATAAATCCAAGTTATAAGTCCAGATTTTCTGACTCTTAAGTTCAGTACTTGTTTGTTTATATTCTTCTTCAACCTACTCTGTTGTCATTCAAAATTTTCAATGCTGTTTAAACAAAACACAGGGACTATTTCCTACTCTATTCATAATTTCATGTAATTCAAGAACAGTTTTTCTACTCACTAGGTAGTTTCCATAATTATCATTGTATTGGCACTGATAGCAGCCAGCAGTGATAAATCATAATGTATTTCAATACCATGTTCATTTATTTATACTTTATCTACTATTTTTAAATTAATTTATTTTAATTGTAGAATAATTACTCTACAATATTGTGATGGTTTCTGCCACACATCAGTATGAATCAGCCACAGGCATACATGTGCCGCTTTCATCCTGAACCCACCTCCCACCTTCCTCCACATCCTGTCCCTCTGGGTTTTCCCAGACCACTGAATTTGGGTGTCCTGCTTTATGCATCAAACTTGCACTGGCCATCTATTTTACATATGGTAATATACATTTTCAATGCTATTCTCTGTCATGTCACCCTCACCTTCTGTCACTGACTCCACAAAAGTCTGTTCTTTACATCTCTGTCTCCTTGGCTACCTTGCATGTAGAATCATTGGTACCATCTTTCTAAATTCCATATATATGTGCTAATATAGGCTTCTTAGGTAACTCAAACAGTAAAGAATCTGCTGGCCAGGCAGGAGACATGGGTTTGATCCCTTGGTCACAAAGATACCCTGGAGAAGGGCATAGCAATCCTTTCTAGTATTCTTGCCTGAAGACCCCATGGACAGAGGAGCCTGCTGGGCTACAGTCAATGGTGTCACAAAGAGTTGGACACAACTGAACAACTCAAACACACACAGATATGCATTAATACACAGTATTTGTTTTTCTCTTTCTGACTTACTCACTCTGTATAATAGGCATATTAGAACAGTCATATTAGAACAGACTCAAATGTGCTCCTTTTTATAGCTGAGTAATATTCCACTGTGTACATGTACAACAGCCTCTGTATCTATTCATCTGCCAGTAGACATCTAGGTTGCTTCCATATCCTAGCTATTGTTTATAGTGCTGCAATGAACATTGGGTATATGAGTCTCTTTCATTTGTCATTTCATCGAAGTGTATGTCCAGCAGGGGGATTGCTGGGTTGTATGGCAGTTCTATACCCGGGTTTTTAAGAATTCTCCACTGCTGCTAAGTCACTTCAGTCGTGTCTGACTCTGTGCGACCCCATAGACGGCAGCCCACCAGGCTCCTCTGTCCCTGGGATTCTCCGGGCAAGAACACTGGAGTGGGTTGCCATTTCCTTCTCCAATGCATGAAAGTGATAAGTGAAAGTGAAGTCGCTCAGTCGTGTCTGACTCTTAGCGACCCCATGGACTGTAGCCTACCAGGCTCCTCCACCCATGGGATTTTCCAGGCAAGAGTACTGGAGTGGGGCGCCATTGCCTTCTCCAAGGAATCTCCACACTGATCTCCATAGTGTGTGAACCAGTTTGCATTCCCACCCAACAATGTAAGAAAGTTCCCTTTTCCCACATCCTCTTCAGCATTTATTGTTTGTAGATTTTTCCTGATGGCCATTCTGACCAGCATAAGATGATACCTCTGTGGTTTTGATTTGCATTTCTCTAATAATTAGTGATGTTGAGCTTCTTTTTAGGTAATTCATAGTTGTTTTCTTTGCTAGTATTTTCTCTCTTTCTCAGAACTGTCTATTCACCTTGCTTATAGTTTCCTTCATTGTGCAAAAATTTTATGTTAATTATGTCCCATTTTTTAAATTTTTGTTTTTATCTCCATTACTCTGGGATGTGGGTCATAGAGGACCTTACATTATTTATGTCAGATTTATGTTCTGCCTAAGTTTTCCTCTAAGAGTTTTATTGTTTCTGGTCTTGCATTTAGGTCTTTAATCCACTTTGAGATTATTTTTGTGTATGTTTTTAGAAAGTGTTATAGTTTCATTTTTTCAAACATAATTGACCAGTTTTCCTAGAACCACTTGTTGAAGAGACTGTCTTTTCTCCATTGTATATTTTTGCCTCCTTTTTCAAAGATAAGGTGTCCATAAGTGCATGGATTTATCTCTGGGCTTTCCATTTTGTTCCACTGATCTATATTTCTGTCTTTGTGCCAGTACCATACTATTTTGATGACTGTAGCTTTGTAGTATAGTTTGAATTCAGAAAGATTAATTTCTCCAGTTCTAGTCTTCTTTCTTAAGATTGGTTTGGCTATTCAGGGGATTTTGTCTTTCCAAATTGTGAAATTATCTGTTCTAGTTCTGTGAAAAATACTCTTGGTAGTTTAATAACAACTGCATTGAATCTATAGATTGTTGTGTGTAGTATACTCATTTTCACAATATTGATTCTTTCAGTCCAAGAACATGGAAAATTTATCTATCTATTTGTGTCATCTTTTATTTCTTTCATCAGTGTTTTATAGTTCTCTATATACAGGTGTTTTGTTTCTTTAGGTAAATGTATTCTTAAGTGGTTTATTCTTTTCATTGCAGTGTTAAATGGGATTGTTTCCTTTAGTTCTCTTTTTGATTTTTCATTGTTAGTGTATAGGAATACAAGGGATATCTGTGTATTAATTTTATATCCTACAACTTTACTATATTCATTGATTAGCTCTAGTAATTTTCTGGTGGCATCTTTACAGTTTTCTATGTAGAGGATCATGTCATCTGCATACAGTGAGAGTTTTACATCTTTGTTGCCAATATGGATTGCTTTTATTTATGTTTCTTCTGTGCTATGGCTAGGACTTCCAAATATTTGTTGAATAGTAGTGGTGAGAGTGGGTACCCTTGTCTTGTTCCTGATTTCAGAGAAAAAGCTTTCAATTTTTCTCCGTTGAGTATAATGTTTGCTGTTGTTTTATTGTATATTGATTTTATTATAAGTAATGTCACAAGAAAGAGATATGTACAGTATCATATTTCTTTTTAAGTGTTTCTTCAGGAATAATTAAGTACAGCTTCTCTCATTTTGTTGGGTTTTTAAAAAATGATTCAACCTTATGCAGAAAATAGAGCATCACCTCCTTGCAGACAACAATAGCAACAGATGCATTCCCTGCAGCCCTCCCTGTGTGAGCTGCCTACAGTGATCTGAATTTTTCTACTCTACATCTGCTTCAGAGGCATTTGGCAAATCAAGTTATACCACACTTACTGGTAGAGTGTCCATTAGCCAGAAGATGACCTCTGTCTTTTTCTAACAATTTTCCCCAGTGACTCAGCAGATAAAGACTCTGCCAGCAATGCAGGAGACAGGGGTTTGATTCCTGGGTCAGGGAGATCCCCTGAAGAAGGAAATGACAACCCACTCCAGTATTCTTGCCTGAAAAATCTCATGGACACTAGAGCCTAGCGAGCTACAGTCAGTCCATGGGGTTAGAAGAGTCAGACACAAATTAGCAGTTAAGCAACCTTTAGAATGATAGTCTGAAATCCCATGGGGATAAGCATTGTGTTTTTAGTTATTTTATTCACAGTAAAGAGAACTTTGCTTTCGGTAAAGATATCTTGTACTTCTCTTTTAATTATGTACCTAATCATTCTTTCCTCTTTCATTAACTGGATTGATCTTCTGTATTTTTTTCTTTATATATTTCATTTCTTTTCCTATATATTATCTATTTTAAATAGAAGCATATTATCAGTTTAGTATATTTTTTTCATTTTAGTGAGAATTTCTATGATTTGTAATATGCCTTTTTTTTGCTGATTTGTTCATTTATTTATAGTTTTTTTTTAAAAGGATGCAATACCTTCTTGAATCTCCATATAAAATTTTGAATGCTTTTTGTTGTTACCAGTTTCCTTCTGTTCCTGAACTTGTTTCCTCTAGTGTCAGTTTATTTGAAAATTTATTTTTAATATTTTTCTGTGATTTTTAATATTTTTCCATCTGCTTTTTTTCCTGTGTCTTCTGACCTTTTATTGTCTGTTCAAATTATAATACACATAGTGCTGGTTTCCTTTGGCCTTGTGAAAGTAGATCTATTTCTAAAAGGCATCTTTATAAATGGAACGTCTTCCTGATAGCAGATTTATATAGGTAAAGAGAACTTTTCACTATCCACAGATGGTTTGTCTTTGTTCTTTTATTTATTTATTTTTAAATCTTTAATTCTTACATGCGTTCCCAAACATGACCCCCCCTCCCACCTCCCTCCCCACAACATCTCTCTGGGTCATCCCCATGCACCAGCCCCAAGCATGCTGCACCCTATGTCAGACATGGACTGGCGATTCAATTCTTACATGATAGTATACATGTTAGAATTCCCATTCTCCCAAATCATCCCACCCTCTCCCTCTCCCTCTGAGTCCAAAAGTCCGTTATACACATCTGTGTCTTTTTTGCTGTCTTGCATACAGGGTCGTCATTGCCCTCTTCCTAAATTCCATATATATGTGTTAGTATACTGTATTGGTGTTTTTCTTTCTGGCTTACTTCACTCTGTATAATTGGCTCCAGTTTCATCCATCTCATCAGAACTGATTCAAATGAATTATTTTTAACGGCTGAGTAATACTCCATTGTGTATTTGTACCAGATTTCTTATCCATTCATCTGCTGATGGACATCTAGGTTGTTTCCATGTCCTGGCTATTATAAACAGTGCTGCGATGAACATTGGGGTACATGTGTCTCTTTCCATTCTGGTTTCCTCAGTGTGTATGCCCAGCAGTGGGATTGCTGGGTCATAAGGTAGTTCTATTTGCAATTTTTTAAGGAATCTCCACACTGTTCTCCATCGTGGCTGTACTAGTTTGCATTCCCACCAACAGTGTAGGAGGGTTCCCTTTTCTCCACACCCTCTCCAGCATTTATTACTTGCAGATTTTTGGATCGCAGCCATTCTGACTGGTATGAACTGCCTAAAGAAACTAAAGACCTATATATAGAAAACTATAAAACACTGATGAAAGAAATCAAAGAGGACACTAATAGATGGAGAAATATACCATGTTCATGGATCGGAAGAATCAATATAGTGAAAATGAGTATACTACCCAAAGCAATTTACAAATTCAGTGCAATCCCTGTCAAGCTACCAGCCACATTTTTCACAGAACTAGAACAAATAATTTCAAGATTTGTATGGAAATACAAAAAACCTCGAATAGCCAAAGCAATCTTGAGAAAGAAGAATGGAACTGGAGTAATCAACTTGCCTGACTTCAGGCTCTACTACAAAGCCACAGTCATCAAGACAGTATGGTACTGGCACAAAGACAGACACATAGATCAATGGAACAAAATAGAAAGCCCAGAGATAAATCCACACACATATGGACACCTTATCTTTGACAAAGGAGGCAAGAATATACAATGGAGTAAAGACAATCTCTTTCACAAGTGGTGCTGGGAAAACTGGTCAACCACTTGTAAAAGAATGAAACTAGATCACATTCTAACACCACACACAAAAATAAACTCAAAATGGATTAAAGATCTAAATGTAAGATCAGAAACTATAAAACTCCTAGAGGAGAATATAGGCAAAACACTCTCAGACATAAATCACAGCAGGATCCTCTATGATCCACCTCCCAGAATTCTGGAAATAAAAGCAAAAATAAACAAATGGGATCTAATTAAAATTAAAAGCTTCTGCACAACAAAGGAAAATATAAGCAAGGTGAAAAGACAGCCTTATGAATGGGAGAAAATAATAGCAAATGAAGCAACTGACAAACAACTAATCTCAAAAATATACAAGCAACTTATGCAGCTCAATTCCAGAAAAATAAACGACCCAATCAAAAAATGGGCCAAAGAACTAAGTAGACATTTCTCCAAAGAAGACAAACGGATGGCTAACAAACACATGAAAAGATGCTCAACATCACTCATTATTAGAGAAATGCAAATCAAAACCACAATGTCTTTGTTCTTTTAAATTGAAATACATCTTGCTTTGATTTGATTTGTGTATTTGTTTTGTTATTCATTCTATGGTTAAATAATGGCCTGCATATGCTTTGTAAAATAGAAGATACAATTCATCAACAAATTTCCCTTTTTGTACTCTGATTTTTCCATGTTTGTGTGTAATTTTTAAAAGACTTTCAAAAAAAAATTTACCCCCATTTCCTTAGATGACCTTAGTATAATTTTAACTAATAGTCTCTGCAGATTTCAGAGATTTATCTTTGTAATCTACCTGTTTGCAGGTTTTCATTCACTTGTTGAAATCTCTTTCACTGAAATATGTTTAACAGAGTCAAGCAAAGATTTTGGAATGCAATTTAGGATACAAAATTGTTCATTCACATTTTTTTTGCCAAGAATTACTTTTGTATGTGACAAAGTATAAAACAAACAAACAAACAAAAACTAACAAATAAACCAAAGCAGAACTCTGGCCTGTTTAGTAATTTCCTAGAAGACATCAAATTACTGTTTTCTGAATGTAAAAGTGACAGAATTCCAGCTGAGCTATTTCAAATCCTAAAAGATGATGTCGTCAAAGTACTCCCTTCAGTATACCAGAATTTGGAAAACTCACTAGTGGCCACAAGACTGGAGAAGGTCAGTTACATTCCAATTCCAAAGAAGGGCAATGCCAAAGAGTGTTCAGACTATCATACAATTGTGCTCATTTCACGTGCTAGCAAGATAATGCTCAAAATCCTTGAAGCTAGGCTTCAGTGCTACATGAATGGAGAAATTCCAGATGCACAAGCCAGATTTAGAAAAGGTATATGGACCAAAAGTCAAGCTGTCAACATCCTTTGAATCATAGAAAAAGCAAGAGAATTATAGGAAAACATCTGCTTCATTGACTATGCTAAAGTCTTCCCGTAGATCACAACAAACTGTGGACAATTCTTCAAGAAATGGGAGTGCCAGACCACCTTACCTGCCTCCTGAGAAACATGTATGCAGGTCAAGAAGAAATAGCTAGAAACAGACATTGAACAATGGACTGGTCCAAAACTGGGACAGGAATATGTCATGGCTATATATTGTCACCCTGCTTATTTAACTTAAATGCAGAGTACATCAGGAGAAATGCCAGGCTGGGCCAATCACAAACTAGAATCAAGATTACTAGGATATCAATTACCTTACATATGCAGACGATACCACCCTAATGGAAGAAAGCAAAGAGGAACTAAAATGTCTCTTGGTAAAGGTGGAAGAGGAGAGTGGAAAAGCTGAATTAAAATTCAACATTCAAGAAACGAACATCATGGCATCTTGTCCCATCACTTCATGGCAAGTAAATGGAGAATAAATGGAAACTGGCAGATTTTATTTTCTTTGGCTCCAAAATCACTGCAGACAGTGACTGCAGCAATGAAATTAAAAGACACTTGCTTCTGGGGGTGGAGGGAAGCTATGACAAACCCAGACAACATATTAAAAAACAGAAACATCACTTGACTGACAAAAGTCCATATAGTCAAATTTATGCATTTTCCAGTAGCCATCTGTGAATATGAGAGTTGGACCGTAGAGAAGACTGACTGCTGAAGAAGTGATGCTTTCAAAGTGCTGTGCTGGACAAGACTCTTGAGAGTTCCTTGAACAGCAAGGAGAGCAAACCAGTCAATCCTAAAGGAAATCAAACCCGAATATTCATTGGAAGGACTGGTGCTGAAGCTGAAGATCCAATACTTTGGCCACCTGATGTGATGAGCCAACTCACTGGAAAAGACTCTGATGCTGGAAGAGATTGAGGGAAGGAGAAGAAGGGAGTGACAGAGAATGAGATGGTCGCATGGCGTCATGCACTCAGTAGAAGTGAGTTTGAGCAATTGTGAAGGACAGGGACACCTGGCGTGCTCTCCAGTCCATAGGGTCACAAAGAATTGGACATAACTTAGTGACTGAACAATAGCAATGTTTTCCAAGAAATTAGGACAAGTTATTTTTATCAATACAATAAAAATATTAAAAGATTCATAAAATTATTTTATGGCTGTTAGCCTTGTCCACAAGCAGTATTTTATGAGCCCTTAATATAATTATTTTATTTGCTTTTTATTTGAAAATTTATATGTTGTGATGAGATGTCACGTCTTCAGAATCTGAAATGGGGAAATGTAAAATCTTTTTTTTTTTTAGAAAAGTTGATATAAATTGAATATAAATTGAATAATTTTGAGAAATATATAGCGCTCTTGAAATACTGTAAAGAAAAAAGTTCTGTAGGATGTACCACATGCAATAATTATAGCAACAGCTCTCAAAGGATTAAAGCACTAGAAATTGTAGTGTACCAATCTGCAATCAGGTAAATTAATCCTCAGAGGAGTCATGTACCACAGTCTCAAGTAATCAGTAACAACTGTGTCATATTGCTGAAGCACACTCCAAGAAGTATAGTTTTCCCTACCTGTTAATTGTCCTACAACAACTGAAATTTATTAGGCTGTGACAAAAACTCAGGCCCGTGATCAATGGAAATCCAAGAGATTAAGCTACAAAGGTAACACTACTGTTACAAGTTTATCTTTTTCTTCTCTTTCTGTTTTAGTTCTGTTTTTATGAGAAAAATTTTGTTAATAATATATTTTCATTTGCCATGATAAAATAGTTTTAAGTGTTTTAATAATTGAAAACATAGAAAATAGTTTTGTTATAATAAATATAAATACTTTGATAAAGAAGATTTATCTATATTTACATTTTTTTTAACTTTAGGAAAATGTCTTCATTTTTAAGCAGTATCTAGTGTATGGCCATGTAACTCTTTGCATTTTGCAGAAGCATATATAAACTGTATATAAGAGTAACATTGGAACTTACATTACCATATGTAAAATAGATAGCCAGCAGGAATTTGCTCTATGGTTCAGGAAACTCAAACAGGGGCTCTGTATCAATCTAGAGGGGTAGGATGGGGAGGGAGATGGGAGGGACTTTCAAAACGGAGGGGCTATATGTATACCTATGGCTGATTCACGCTGAGGTTTGACAGAAAAAAGCAAAGTTCTGTAAAGCAATTATCCTTCAATAAAAAAGAAATTAAAAAAAAAGTTGTACTGCAGTAAGTAATACTAAAAGCCTGGGTTAATAAATTTAACTGTGATTTGAATTATTTGAAATGTCTTTGTTAATAATAATGTCCTTTCCAGAGCCATCAAATAATGTTAATTAAATCTCTGCTTAATTTCACAGTTGTGTTTAATTAGCTCAATCACTTTTTGAAATGTACCAGGCTATAAAAAGAATGATCTATTGAGAGAATGTTTAATGGCAAATTGTTAGCTGCCAGATTTGATCCCTGAATGATTGTTGGATATGTGGAAACATAAAATGCATTAAAATCTTTGCATTCATAAACAAGCTTTGTAGATTAAGAGGTTAGTGCATGCAGTTCAAATAATTTTCTCTATATATCAGAAAGGAGTAATTACAAGATGACTTTAATGGTATATACTGAAGCTTTTCGATAAAGGAAGAAGTTGCACCTCTAGTTTCACTGTGGTTATTTGAAATATGCTTTTACAAGAAAGACTTTAATCTTTGGCAATATAATGAAGTACCGTATGTGAATATGAACTTTAATACTGCTTATGGGAAAGTCAAATTAATACCCTAAGGGAAGAATTACCCTAAGGATACCTCTTCTGTCAAGATTCATACTTATTACTAAGCCAGCATGATAATAAATTATTTCTTGAACAAATTGCCATTGGTTTACAAACAAGATTTCAATTAAAGTTCACTCCCCATATTATTAGAAAGTAAGGTGCTTTCTTTTTTTTTTTTTTCCGCTGTATTTTGTAAAAGCACAATTCCAAATTTATTTTTTTAGCAGATAGGAGTTACTTTGTTTAACCTAGGAAATCGTCAATTTTCAGATTATTGTTTAGGGTATGGTGAGGTGAGATGGGATTCAAACACGAGACAACTATCATTATGTCAATCAAACACAATTTTACTATCCAAATAGTTGACTTTGAAATGTTTTTGACTTTGAAATTACGACAAAATACAGTTTCTTCAGGGAAGTTTTTGAAAGTAGTGTGGAATAAAATGTTTATTATGGATTAAGAGAAACAACTATGTTTATATAATATAAATCAAACAATTACCATTAAGCACTTTCTTTAGGCATCTTGATTTGCATGTCAAATTTAAATAGAGGACAATTATATTTTAATAATATTTAAAATGTTTTAATAAAACACTAAGACCCCAAATTTAAACATTTAACATATATACAGATTCATTAAATATTAAAGTTGTACAAATACAACTAAGTATCTATTCTTCTCTACTAATATGAAACTTAACAGATAGTAATCTGTGATTATTTATAATAAGCATATATTTATTTTCATATTCTGAACTCTAAAGATGACAGGGAACCTTTTTAAGGAAAAATAGTGAAGTTTTATTGAAAGATTTGAGATTTTCTATTTGTCACTATTTGGATTATTGAGATGGGAATAACCACCAGTTTTAAAGTAACCACCTGTGAACAAATAAATATTCTTGTAATAATTTCCATTAAAAAAAAAAACTGATGTAAATTATTGCACAAGATAATTCCCATCCCAGTCTGATCTTCTGTTCTCATTTGTACCACTCTGATCCTTCTCAATTTTTGCTACATTTTATCTCATAGAATGTCATATATTAATATTTAAACTACTTCTATAATGTATGATCAAGAAACTGATTTAGAGATCATTTAGTTGGGGGATGGCTGGTATATACTTTTCATGCATTAACTTCAGTAGCAGCTGCTTAGAGGTCTGAGTGGAGAGGGATTCAAGGGGAAGCTGGTTTAATCTCCTCAGAAAACTGTGCTGATGTGATGGGTGACATTGTTAGAGACTGGGGATGAGCATGTATGCCTAGATAGCTTTTACTTCATCTTTTTTCCAGTTATATTTATTTTGTATTGATTTCTCAATCTAGGTCCCAGTATCACTCTCTAAAAAGCAAGAACAAAACCCCAAATTAAAAGTGTTTTAGCATATCTTTAATTTAAATTTTATTTTAATTGGAGGCTAATTACTTTATAATATTGCATTGGTTCTGCCACACATCAGCATTCATCTGCCACAGGCACACATGTGTTCCCCATCCTGAACACCCCTCCCACCTCCCTCCCCTCCCCTCCTTCCAGGTCATCCCAGTGCACCAGCCCCAAGCATCCTGTATCCAACCTGGACTGGCGATTTGTTTCTTATATGATATTATATGTGTTTCAATGACATATTTATTAAAATGAAGTGAAGTGAATGAAAGTCGCTCAGTCGTGTCTGACTCTTTGTGACCCCATGTATTATATAGTCCATGGAACTCTCCAGGCCAAAATACTTGAGTGGGTAGCCTTTCCCTTCTCCAGGGGATCTTCCCAACCCAGGGATAAAACCCAGGTCACCCTCACTGCAGGCGGATTCTTTACCAGCTGAGCCAAGGGTTAAAATGAAATACAGCATTAAATTATAATGACTCTGTAAAGATTGTTCTTAAGCTGTTCCAGGTAGTGTATTATGATTATATTTTCTTTCTTGGACAGATTTTTATTTTGTTTTCTCTGGAGTTAATCAGTGCCTAATGAACATTTGTTTTCTTGATTGCAAGCTATTTTAAGGTAGATATCATTGTTTATTTTGTTCAAGAATACATCTTAAAGTATCTAGTACAACAACTGAAACATGTTATAAGCTCAATAAAGATTTTTGTCAAATTACAATTATTTATTATTTAAACTTGCCTGGAGAATCCCAGGGACGGGGGAACCTGCTAGGCTGCCGCCATCTCTGGGATCGCACAGAGTCGGACACGACTGAAGCAACTTAGCAGCAGCAGCAGTAGAACTATAACATTTCTCTCTTTATGATCAGTTGCATTAGCTAATTCTTTGGTTGCATTTTTGTTCTTAAAGACATATCCTGTAAAGCCCTATATATTGTTCCCATTGGATAAGTTCCTACTTTGCCAACTAAAGTCTGTCTAGTCAAGGCTATGTTTTTTCCTATGGTCATGTATGGATGTGAGAGTTGGACTGGGAAGAAGGCTGAGCGCCAAAGAATTGATGCTTTTGAACTGTGGTGTTGAAGACTCTTGAGAGTCCCTTGGACTGCAAGGAGATCCAACCAGTCCATTCTGAAGGAGATCAACCCTGGAATTTCTTTGGAAGGAATGATGCTAAAGCTGAAGCTCCAGTACTTTGGCCACCTCATGCGAAGAGATGACTCATTGGAAAAGACTCTGATGCTGGGAGGGATTGGGGGCAGGAGGAGAAGGGAACGACCGAGAATGAGATGACTGGATGGCATCATGGACTCGATGGACGTGAGTCTGAGTGAACTCTGGGAGTTGGTGTTGGACAGGGAGGCCTGGCGTGCTGCAATTTATGGGGTTGCAAAGAGTCGGACATGACTGAACGACTGAACTGAACTGAACTGCATGGCTGTGATCCTAGGATATCCCTTTATTTGTCATACTGGAAATTTTTGAGTCTTTCCCCTTTCTCTTTTTCATGGATTACTTCATATTCTCTTTATCTTCTTGTTTTGGTGAAGCCTGGACTTCCCTGGTGGCTCAGATGGTAAGGAAAATGCCAGCAGTGTGGGAGACCTGGGCTCAATCCCTGGATCGGGAAGATCCTCTGGAGAAAGAATGCCTACCCACTCCAGTATCCTTGCTTGGAGAATTGCATGAGCAGAGGAGGCTGGTAGGCTACAGTCCATAGGGTCACAAAGAGTTGGGCACAACTGAGAGACAAACACTTTTGACTTTTTTCTTTCGGCGAAGCATATTCTTTAGTATCCTCCTGTGAAAGAATGTAGAGATGGGAGAATATTTTCAGCTACATATCTAGAATTGGTTATGTGTTAGAGTGGCTAGAAAGTAAATTCTACATAAGAAAATAGTTTCCTAATTTTACTGAGTTTCAGATTTCCAGTAATGCTTTTTCAAATTCTGATGTCATATAATACGTGTGTGTGTGAAGTCATTTCAGTCGTGTCTGACTCTGCTACTGTGTGGATCGCAGCCCGCCGCGTTCCTCTATCCATTGGGTTCTCCAGGCAAGGTGATGAGAGTGGGTTGCCATTTATATATGTGGCACATTTTGTGATATGTATTTCTAATCTAGAGACTTTGTTGTTTGGAAATCTTTGTCCTACAAATCTATTTCTTAAATTAATTGCTCCATTTATTTTTCTGCCTCTAGGCTAGTTTTCCTTGTTTGGACTTAGCATCTCTCGATTTAATCATATAAGTTTATTATCTTATTTTTCCTATTATTTTTTAAAAATCTGCTTTGTGGAAAATTTGCTCAATATTTTTTCTAACTTGATTACATTTTTAAGATGTATGCTATCTTATTTTCAGTTTTGAAGTTCAGATTCTTTGAATATCAATTTTTATTATTTTGATAGCATCTAGTTAGCTTTAACATAGATGCTTTATATTTTATTTAAGTGAGGATATTTATCACTTTTATTTTTTTAAAGTCAACTTCTGGTCTGTTAAATTTTTTTTCTTTAATTTTGTTTAGATTTCTCTATTTTTTTAGCTTAGAAGCTTTTAGTTCTGATTGATTTTATATTTTTTAAATGAGGTACAAAAATGCTCTTTGGAGGCATTGTATATGTTGGCATAACTTTCCAATAAAATATAGTTTAGGCAACAGAAAAATATTCAGAGGTGCAAAATCTTGAGAGAGCATAACATTTTAGGAAACAAAGTATTTGAGTATGATTAGAATCTTAGGGTCAGAGGAAAAATTAATCTGTGGAAAGAACTCTCAGAAAATTAAAGCATCAAAGCATAAAATAATGCAAAGAGTATTCCAGTGTTGAGCTGTATAGTATAATTATTTATTATTTGGGCTAGTTACCAGGAAATGTAGTTTATTGGCTGTTTGAGTTTTGATGAGTCTCTTAATCTGTGTAATGACTTTTTTGGTTTAAGACTACTTTCATTTATTTTTCCAACTCTGATTTAATTGAGATGTTCCCAACCACAAGAATAAGGCCCAGCTGGCAGATACTTTTGGGATTTCATACTCTTCTGCATCTCCCTAATAATCTGATGGTCCTCAGCCAATCTGGTGAAAATTCTTTTTTCCTACACACACTATAAAATGTTTTATGTAGTGTCACTTAGTTCCGTTCTGGCAAAGAATTTTAAGTTTCAGTGAATCACAGAACTATGGTATTCTAGTAATTCTGTAAGCATTAGTCATCATCTGGCCCAAATACCCAGCTGATGCTTGAATTATTTCCAAAACATCTCTGCCAGTGGATGTCTTTGCTAAGATTGAATGTTGCAAGTTATATTTAACTAGATACTCTCAAATAAGTCCATGCTTTAGACTGCTCTGACTAAAAGTTATTTCTTATATCATTCCTGTTTTTATAGTTCTAATTTTCATGCCTTTGAAGGTTGTAATTAAATGGAAATTATCATAAAGTGTTATTTTAAGAAGAGAGTTAATAGATTTCTAGTGCCTAACCCAGTGTGTAACTCTTCAACAGAAAATGTTAGTGATTATTTTTCCTCAAATATTTGAAGACAGGAATCAAATTATCCTCCTCTCATATTCAGGCTTATCTTCTCACTGTGAACCAGCCTAAATTTCTATAATTATGGCTCAGCTGAGAGGGTTTGTAGCCCACTAAAATTTGAGATTGCTTCATCGTGTGTGTGTGTGTGTGTGTGCGTGTGTGTGTGTGTGAATCATTCTTAGAATGTGGGGAAGTCACTATCAAGCTTTGTAAGTTGAAACAAAACTAGCAGTGGAGAAGCAGTTGAAATCATCCAGGAAGAGATGATAGAGGTTAGGCTAGGATAGCAGTTGAATAGGTTGTGGTAGTAAAGTATGAAGGACTTCCTAATGGATTAGGAGAGAACAAAAGGAATAAAGTTGATTTCTCAATATTTAACTTGAATAGCAGAGGGATTGTGGTACCATTTACAAAATGGGGAAGACTAGTGGGGAAACAGATTTTGTTTTGGATTTAAGTTTGAAGTGACTAAAAGATATTCTGGAGGATATCTTAATTAGAATTTTGACTAGATATGACTAATGGAAACTTACTTATCTCAATTTAAAATTATGACCACTAACCCCAAAGTGCAGCTAGTCATTTGAAAAGTTCTGCTGCATTTCCCATATCAGTTTGCTCTCCTGATCTTTTAGTTTCTCAAAGTTAAGTACACACTTGGGGATCTTATAAACATACAGGTCCTAAAGATCTTGTGATATACGTGATAATTTGCATTTCCAACAAATTGTAGGGAATACCAGGGTTGATTGATCCTCAGATTTACTTTGAGTTGCAGCTCTTTTTCACTTCCACTTAATTTGGCATTTCCTAATCATCCTTCCTTATTGATGATTGTCCTTGTCCTTTTGTGTGTGTGCTCAGTTGTTTCTGATTCTTTGCGACCCCATGTACTGTAGCCCGCCAGAGTCCTCCATCTGTGAGATTTTCCATTAAGAGTATTGAAGTGGGTTTCCATTTCCTTATCCACGGCATCTTCCTGACACAGGGATCAAACCCACTTCTCCTGCATTGGTAGGTGTGTTTTTTACCAGATACTGTGCCTTATTCAAGGAAATATTAGAGAAAAAAATCAGAGAATTTTTGTATGTACTTTCATCAGTATATCTATGAACCTACTAAATCAGTAGGTCTTCTTCAATGGTGGGCTTCTAACTAAGTCCAGTTACTCTGCTTATTTACTAGATTGCATCCACTTTTATCCCATCATTGCTACCTCTAAGCACCATTACATTTTCACTTCTTACAGAATTATTCTCTTCAACATATATATTGAAATTTACCCTAGCTTTAAGATTTAAATAAAAAGGAAATTATATTGATACTTCCTCTATTGGTTTCTTTTAATGTAAAACTTTCCACAAAAGCATATATGAGTATTTCTTTTCTCTATTGCATTCTTTCCAATTTTCATTGGTAGTTCTAGTAAATAGCTATTGTTAAAATCAATCATTTACTTTACATTGCCATATATAATGGTAAATTCTCAGTTCTCATTTGATCTAGTTTGTCAAAATTATTTACATAGTTTTTAAACACTATTTTTCCTTGGCCTTTGTAATGCAAACTTCCCTTTGATTTTCCTCTGACTTGACTGGTTTGCCTTCTCTGAATTTTTGTTGTTGTTCAGTCGCCAATTTATGTCTGACTCTTTGTTTTCCCATGGACTGTAGCACACCAGGCTTTCCTGTCCTTCACTGTGTCTCAGAGTTTGCTCAAACTCATGTCCATTGAATTGGTTAAAATATTTTGTGTCTCAGGTATAGGGCCTCTTCTCTTTTATATCTGTATACCAACTCTAGGTCAGCTCTTAATTTCATGTCTTTAAATTCTGTGTGTGTTCTTGATTCCTGGAAATACATATTTAGCCGAGGTATTTTCAGTGACCTACAGCCCCAAATCCTGAAAGATGATGCTGTGAAAGTGCTGCACTCAATATGCCAGCAAATTTGGAAAACTGAGCAGTGGCCACAGGACTGGAAAAGGTCAGTTTTCATTCCAATCCCAAAGAAAGGCAAGGCAAAAGAATGCTCAAACTATAGCACAGTTGCACTCATCTCACATACTACTAATGCTCAAAGTTCTCTAAGCCAGGCTTCAGCAATACCTGAACAGTGAACCTCCAGATGTTCAAGCTGGTTCTAAAAAAGGCAGAGGAACCAGAGATCAAATTGCCAACATCCGCTGGATTATCAAAAAAGCAAGAGAGTTCCAGAAAAACATGTATTTCTGCTTTATTGACTATACCAAAGCCTTTGACTGTATGAATCACAATAAACTGGAAAATTCTGAAAGAAATGGGAATACCAGACCACCTGACCTGTCTCTTGAGAAATCTGTATGCAAGTCAGGAAGCAATAGTTAGAACTGGACATGGAACAACAGACTGGTTCCAAATAGGAAAAGGAGTATGTCAAGGCTGTATATTGCCCTCTTCCAAGGTAAAGAGCAGTGGCTGTGCTTTGCTGGAGCAGCCATGAACAGATAACCCACGCCCAAGGTAAGAGAAACCCAAGTATATGGTAGGTGTTGCAAGAGGGCATCAGAGGGCAGATACACTGAAACCATACTCACAGAAAACTAGTCAATCTAATCACACTAGGACCACAGCCTTGTCTAACTCAATGGAACCAAGCCATGTCTACGGGGCAACCCATGTCTACGGGTCATGGTGGAGAGGTCTGACAGAATGTGGTCCACTGGAGAAGGGAATGGCAAACCACTTCAGTATTCTTGCCTTGAGAACCCCATGAACAGTATGAAAAGGCAAAATGATAGGATACCAAAAGAGGAACTCCCCAGGTCATTACGTGCCCAATATGCTACTGGAGATCAGTGGAGAAATAACTCCAGAAAGAATGAAGGGATGGAGCCAAAGCAAAAACAATACCCAGCTGTGGATGTGACTGGTGATAGAAGCAAGATCCGATGCTGTAAAGAGCAATATTGCATAGGAACCTGGAATGTCAGGTCCATGAATCAAGGCAAATTGAAAATGGTCAAACGAGATGGCAAGAGTGAACGTCAACATTCTAGGAATCGGCAAACTGAAATAGACTGGAATGGGTGAATTTTACTCAGATGACCATTGTATCTACTACTGTGGGCAGGAATCCCTCAGAAGAAATGGAGTAGCCGTCATGGTCAACAGAAGAGTCCGAAATGCAGTACTTCGATGCAATCTCAAAAACGACAAAATGATCTCTGCTCGTCTCCAAGGCAAACCATTCAATATCACAGTTATCCAAGTCTATGCCCCAACCAGTAACACTGAAGAAGCTGAAGTTGAATGGTTTTATGAAGACCTACAAGACCTTTTAGAACTAACACCCAAAAAAGATGTACTTTTCATTATAGGGGACTAGAATGCAAAAGTAGGAAGTCAAGAAACACGTGGAGTAACAGGCAAATTTGGCCTTGGAATGCAGAATGAAGCAGGGCAAAGACTAATACAGTTTTGCCAAGAAAATGCACTGCTCATAGCAAACAGCCTCTTCCAACAACACAAGAGAAGACTCTACACGTGGACATCACCAGATGGTCAACACTGAAATCAGATTGATTATATTCTTTGCAGCCAAAGATGGAGAAGCTCTATACAGTAAACAAAAACAAGACCAGGAGCTGACTGTGGCTCAGATCATGAACTCCTTATTACCAAATTCAGACTCAAATTGAAGAAAGCTGGGAAAACCGCTAGACCATTCAGGTATGACCTAAATCAAATCCTTTATGATTATATAGTGGAAGTGAGAAATAGATTTAAGGGCCTAGATCTGATAGATAGAGTGCCTGATGAACTATGGAATGAGGTTCGTGACATTGTACAGGAGACAGGGATCAAGATCATCCCCATGGAAAATAAATGCAAAAAAGCAAAATGGTGGTGTGGGGAGGCCTTACAAATAGCTGTGAAAAGAAGAGAGGTGAAAAACAAAGGAGAAAAGGAAAGATATAAGCATCTGAATGCAGAGTTCCAAAGAATAGCAAGAAGAGATAAGAAAGCCTTCTTCAACTTCACACCAGTCAGAATGGCTGCGATCCAAAAATCTGCAAGCAATAAATGCTGGAGAGGGTGTGGAGAAAAGGGAACCCTCCTACACTGTTGGTGGGAATGCAAACTAGTACAGCCACTACGGAGAACAGTGTGGAGATTCCTTAAAAAATTGCAAATAGAACTGCCTTATGACCCAGCAATCCCACTTCTGGGCATACACACCGAGGAAACCAGAATTGAAAGAGACACATGTACCCCAATGTTCATCGCAGCACTGTTTATAATAGCCAGGACATGGAAACAACCTAGATGTCCATCAGCAGATGAATGGATAAGAAAGCTGTGGTACATATACACAATGGAGTATTACTCAGCCGTTAAAAAGAATTCATTTGAATCAGTTCTGATGAGATGGATGAAACTGGAGCCAATTATACAGAGTGAAGTAAGCCAGAAAGAAAAACACCAATACAGTATACTAACACATATATATGGAATTTAGGAAGATGGCAATGACGACCCTGTATGCAAGACAGGAAAAAAGACACAGATGTGTATAACGGACTTTTGGACTCAGAGGGAGAGGGAGAGGGTGGGATGATTTGGGAGAATGGGAATTCTAACATGTATACTATCATGTAAGAATTGAATCGCCAGTCCATGTCTGACGTAGGGTGCAGCATGCTTGGGGCTGGTGCATGGGGATGACCCAGAGAGATGTTGTGGGGAGGGAGGTGGGAGGGGGGGTCATGTTTGGGAACGCATGTAAGAATTAAAGATTTTAAAATTAAAAAAAAATTCATCTGTAAAAAAAAAATAAAATAAATAAATAAAATTTTAAAAAAAACTGAAAAAAAAATTTTCACATAATCAAATTGACCATTGATTTTTAGATTAAAATTTTCCTCAATTAAAGTTAAATAAAGTGAAAAATTCAGTTAAAAAAAAAAAGAAAGCCTTCTTCAGCGATCAATGCAAAGACATAGAGGAAAACAACAGAATGGGAAAGACTAGAGATCTCTTCAAGAAAATTAGAGATACCAAGGGAACATTTCATGCAAAGATGCACTCGATAAAGGACAGAAATGGTATGGACCTAACAGAAGCACAAGGTATTAAAAAGAGGTGGCAAGAATACATGGAAGAACTGTACAAAAAAGATCTTCACGACCCAGATAATCATGATGATGTGATCACTCATCTAGAGCCAGACATCTTGGAATGTGAAGTCAAGTGGGCCTTAGAAAGCATCACTACAAACAAAGCTAGTGGAGGTGATGGAATTCCAGTGGAGCTGTTTCAAATTCTGAAAGATGATGCTGTGAAAGTGTTGCACTCAATATGCCAGCAAATTTGGAAACCTCAGCGGTGGCCACAGGACTGGAAAAGGTCAATATTCATTCCAATCCCAAAGAAAGGCAATGCCAAAGAATGCTCAAACTACCGCATTATTGCACCCATCTCACATGCTAGTAAAGTAATGTTCAAAATTCTCCAAGCCAGGCTTCAGCAATAAGTGAACTGTGAACTCCCTGATGTTCAAGCTGGTTTTAGAAAAGGCAGAGGAACCAGAGATCAAATTGCCAACATCTGCTGGATCATGGAATAATCAAAAGAGTTCCAGGAAAATATCTCTTTCTGCTTTATTGACTATGCCAAAGCCTTTGACTGTGTGGATCACAATAAACTGTGGAAAATTCTGAAAGAGATGGGAATACCAGACCACCTAACCTGCCTCTTGAGAAATCTGTATGCAGGTCAAGAAGCTTCAGTTAGAACTGAGCATGGAACAACAGACTGGTTCCAAATAGGAAAAGGAGTACATCAAGGCTGTATATTGTCACCCTGCTTATTTAACTTCTATGCAGAGTATATCATGAGAAATGCTGGACTGGAAGAAACACAAGCTGGAATCAAGATTGCTGGGAGAAATACCTCAGATATGCAGATGACACCACCCTTATGGCAGAAAGTGAAGAGGAGCTAAAAAGCCTCTTGATGAAATTGAAAGAGGAGAGTGAAAAAGTTGGCTTAAAGCTCAACATTCAGAAAACGAGGATCATGGCATCCGATCCCATCACTTCATGGGAAATAGATTGGGAAACAGTGGAAAAGCATCAGACTTTATTTTTGTGGGCTCCAAAATCACTGTAGATGGTGACTGCAGCCATGAAATTAAATGATGCTTTCTCCTTGGAAGAAAAGGTATGACCAACCTAGATAGTATATTCAAAAGCAGAGACATTACTTTGACGACTAATGTCTGTCTAGTCAAGGCTATGGTTTTTCCTGTGGTCTTGTATGGATGTGAGAGTTGGACTGTGAAGAAGGCTGAGTGCCGAAGAATTGATGCTTTTGAACTCTGGTGTTGGAGAAAACTCTTGAAAGTCCCTTGGACTGCAGGGAGATCCACCAGTTCATTCTGAAGGAGATCAACCCTAGGATTTCTTTGGAAGGAATGATGCTAAAGCTGAAGCTTCAGTACTTTGGCCACCTCATGCGAAGAGTTGACTCATTAGAAAAGACTCTGATGCTGAGAGGAATTGGGGGCAAGAGGAGAAGGGGACGACAGAGGATGAGATGGCTGGATGGCATCACGGACTCAATGGACGTGAGTGTGAGTGAACTCCGGGAGATGGTGATGGACAGGGAGGCCTGGCGTGCTGTGATGCACGAAGTCGCAAAGAGTCAGACACGACTGAGCAACTGAAATGAACTGAACTGAACTGATGTTGTTGTTGTTATAGCCATTTGTTAATTTGACATTCATTAGTTGATTTTAACCCTCACAAATAAAAGTGTCAAACAATTTTTTTAAATTTATTTTTCAAATATTTGTTAAATGACTTGTATTGCTCTAGACATTTGAAATACAACAGTCAGCATAAAAGGGTTCTCCTCAGGGATTATCTGCTAGTAGATAGAGTCTTACAGATATATTCTAATAAAAGACTAAAGCATTAAATGACAAATATTTAACAAATAATATAGTATGATATAATAAATTATAAAAGGTAAGGAAAAAATAGAAAGTAGAGAATGATTAAGAATTTTAGAAATTATAGCAATAGGGACAAAGTTGACAGTAAGTATAAAGGGCTTCCTAGGTGGCATCGTGGTAAAGAATCCTCCTGCCAAGGCAGGAGGCACAAGGAACTCAGATTCGATCTCTGGGTCAGGTTGGAAAGATCCCTTGGAGTAGGAAATGACAACCCACTTCAGTATTTTTGCCTGGAAATTTTCGTGCACCGAGGAGCCTGACAGGCTACAGTACATGGGCTGCCAAAGAGTTGGATCTGACTGAGTGACTGAACACACACACACTGGACAAGACCAGCTGAGGTGATCTCTTGAATAGGGTAGACCTCAATCTTCAGCAGGTGACAGTGAGTACAGTGATAAACTAGGTGACTAGTTACCCATGAATATGTCTGGAGGAACGTCCTTCCAGGCAGAGATCCATCCAGAGTCCCTAGGTTAGGAATTTGCTTGTTCAAGGAAAATTAAGGAAGATAAGCAGGGATTGAGTGTTTTGTGGAAGAGCACTGAGATGAGTTCTGAGAAGTAATAGAATCAGTCAGTTAGGTTGCTCAGTCGTGTCTGACTCTTTGCGACCCCATGGACTACAGCATGCCAGGCCTCCTTGTCCATCACCAAATCCTGAAGTTTACTCAAACTCATGTCCATTGAGTCTGTGATGCCATCCAACCATCTCATCCTCTGTTGTCCCCTTCTCCTCATCTTTTCAAATGAGTCAGTTCTTTGCATTAGGTGGTCAAAGTATTGGAATTTCAACCTCAGCATCAGTCCTTCCATTAAATATTCAGGACTGATTTCCTTTAGGATTGACTGGTTGGATCTCATTGCAGTCGAAGGGACTCTCAAGAGTCTTTTTCAACACCGCAGCTCAAAAACATCAATTCTTCAATGCTCAGCTTTCTTTGGAGTCCAGCTTTCTTTTTTCTGACTACTGGAAAACCCATGGCTTTGACTAGACAGACCTTTATTGGCAAAGTAATGTCTCTGCTTTTTAATATACTATCTAGGTTGATCATAGCTTTTCTTCCAAGGAGCAAGCATCTTGGTAATAGAGAGCCAGATCATAAAGGGTCTGTGGAATGCAGTAAAGATTGGATTTTACTCTGAGTGAATAGAGAGCTATTGCAGGATTTTGAGTAGAAAGGTGCTATGATCTGACTTAGGTTTCAGTAAGATCTCACCAACTTAAATGTGAAAATATATTGTGGAGGGAAAGGGTGTGTGAAAAGGGTGTAAACAAGGAGACCGCTTTGTAGGCTACTGCACTGATGTTTCTGAGGGATGATGATTATAAACTCAGCACAACCTAATACGGTGGTTGATTTCTCACCACTGCCTCTCATCTAAATAGCTATTCCTGCAGGCTCTTTATCTCAGTAAATAAACAGTTTCATTCTTCCTAGCAATTAAGACAAGAACTTCTGGTTCATTTGGAATCATTCAAGATGACAACTCAGAGAAACTTGTTGATATATATAGATTTTTTTTTTAGTTTTTTATTTTTTAAATTTTAAAATCTTTAATTCTTACATGCGTTCCCAAACATGAACCCCCCTGATTCATATATATGAATCTATATATATAGATTTTTAAGTGAGTTTTCCTGAGGCCCAGTTGTATTACTGTCCTCAGTTTTGTTTTGCCCAGTTATTCTTGATAATATAATATTCTCCCCAAAAATCCTCTATGCCAAAGCTAGTTCACAACAGTTTTCTATCTCTACATTTGATCAACAAGTGTTTATAATTTTATATAATTATATATCATTAATTTTGTTAACTTGAAATAAAATGTAATTTGTATTAATAATTCACTTGCTAAGTAGTTATTAAGTGCCTATTATGTGCTATTCTAATACAAATATTAAAGAACAGAGCACACGCTTGGCTTGTCACTGTATAAAAGTGAAGAGAAATATTCATTAAAACTTTTGAATTTTGAGTATATATACAAACACACATACGTGTGCATGTGTGTGTGTGTGTGTGTTATTTCACCAAAGACACAAGAGTTGGTTGAGGAATATAAACACAATTTTCAATTATGAATTGCCTCTGTCTCTTAACAGTTGAACTCCTCACCTGGAATAAGCTATACAAATGAAAATCATAAATAATAAGTTTTAAAAAACATGATTTCCCAAGAAATAGATGGCAGTGATTAATAAAGTTATATTTTAAAGAGTTCATTACTATTACTTGCACTTAACCTTATGTCATAATAGAAGAGGTATATTTGAGAGGAATATATATAATTTCACTTGTGTTTATTAAAGCGGTACAAATCAGAAAAGTCTTACTACCAGGGCCAGGCTAATATCAGGAGACACTGTACAGAAATACTACAGTATGTCCCTTAACACTGTTGACATAAAGACAGTATAAAAGTATAAGTAAAAATAAGGGACTCAGATAATTCTAACTCTTCACCTGATGAATTAATAATTTTTATAAATATCAGTTTCTTAAGCTATCAAGTGGATAATGTAACACAGGAAGAGATAAAATATTCAGGGATTGCTTGTCTCACTTGTCCTGAAATCTATATGATTTAAAAATAAAAAGTTTTAGCAGCCAGAGGAGTAATTCAGTGAGTTTGAAATTTGGGTAAATAAAATTCAGTTGGTTAAAAAAAGAGAAATAAACTAATTGTTCAGGGATATGGTTATTAAACTGAATGCCAGTATAATTCTAGAACGCAAGCAAATATTTGTTGATGGTTTAACTCATTTGTAGATCACTATACATTTTCAAATAATTTTAATTCAGCTTTAGGAAAGAACAAAACAATGCCATTTGCAGCAACATAGATAGACCTAGAGGTTGCCATACTGAGTAAAGTAAGATGAAGAAAGACAAATATCAGATGGTATTGTTTATCTATGGAATCTAAAAATAAAGGATGCAAATGAACTTATTTATAAAATAGAACTAGAGTCATGGAAAAATCAAACTTTTGGTTACTAATGGAAATAGGGGATCAATTGGGAAATCTAGATTGACACATAGATAATATATATAAATAGATATCTAACAAGAACCTGCTATATATAGCACAGGAAACTCTACTAAATACTCTGTAATGATCTATATGTGAAAATATTATTAGGAAAGTGGATATGTGTTTATGTGTAATTGACTCACTGTGCTGTACACCTGGAATTAATACAGCATTGTAAATCAACTGTATTCCAATACAAATAAAATAAAATCGATGCTTGAAAAAAGGATATAGAGGGGCGGTCCTAAATGACGGAGGAATAGGCTGAGGAGACCACTTTCCCTCTCAAAAATTCCTCAAAAGAACATTTCAACGCTGAGCAAACTCCACAAAACAACTTTTGAATGCTGGCAGAGGACATCAGGCACCCAGAAAAGCAGATCATTGTCTTCAAAAACAGGTAGGAAAAATAATAAAAATAAAAGATGAAAATAAAATAGTAAATAAAAGATGAAAAAAGAGACAAAGGAGGTGAGGAGGGAGCTCCGTCCCGGGAAGGGAAGCCCATCCCGGGAAGGGAATTTTAAGAAGAGAGGTTTCCAAACACCAGGAAACACTCTCCCTGCCGAGTCTGTGGCGAGCCTTGGAAGCACAGAGGGCAACATAAAAGGAAGGAAAAATAAATAAATAATTAAAACCAGCAGATTACAAGCCCAGCAGTAACTCCCCCAGTGGAAAAGCAGCACAGATGCCTGCATCCGCCACTAACAAGTGGGGGCAGGGCAGGGAGGCATGGGAGGCGCGGGCTGCAGTGCTTTGTAAGAATCGGGCAGGAACGCCCCACGCACAACCAGAACGAACTAACTTGGGCTAGCAAACCAAACTGTGGGATAGCTACCACGCGAAAAGCTCGAACATAAGACACTGCCAGGACCGTGCACAGAACAAAGGACAGAACGGAAATAGCTGGCTGCAGACCATTCCCCGCCAGGGACAGGTAGCGAGAGCCGTAAGGGCTGGATGGGGCAATCGCAGCCCTGGAGACTTTATCTACCAAACTGCAAGCAGGCTTCTTTGCTAAGACTTCTGGGGGTGCTAGATAGTCACCATCTGCCTCAGAAGGGCGCCAGCAGTACACCCAGAAAACTGAGCAGCAGAGACAGGAAAGGTGACAAGTCACAGCGACTGCACTCGCCAAACACCTGAGCTACTCGGACCTGGGAAGGGCAGAAAATGCAGTCCCAACCGAATCTGCACCTCTGAGGGCTACCTGAGCGCCAAACCTGAGCGGCTTAGACCAGGGAGGTGCATGCAGCCTAGGGCTGGCTTCAGACGGTTCCCAGCTGAGCATTGTAGAGCTGGAGCGATTTGTGCGCTGCAAGCAGGGACAGGCCCAGGGGGGCTGAGACACTGCATGCACACATCAGTGCTATTTTTTTGCAGCATCCCTCCCTCCCCACAGTGCGACAGAACAAGTGAGCCTAAAAAAAAAAAAAAAAGTGTCCACCACCACCCCCCCTGTGTCAGGATGGAAATCAGACACTGAAGAGACCAGCAAACAGAAGTTAAACAGAGGGAACCGCCTTGGAAGTGACCCCACACTGCCCACAACACCAGAGAAAGGGGCAGATATATCTTTACTATTTTTACAATCATTCCTTTTTTTGTTCTTTTTTCTTTTTTTTTTTTTTGTTTTTTGTTTTTTGTTGATGCTGTTGTGGGGTTGTTTTTTCTTCTTTTTCTTTTTTTTTTCTAACTTTTTAAAATTCTTAAGTCCTCTATTTCTCCTCTAATCTTTATTTCTATAACCTACTATTATTCTTCAAAAAAAAAAGACTATTTTTTAAAGCAAACACCATATATAGTCTTTGTGTGGTTGTTGGTGGTGTTTTTTTAATAATTCTTGTGGCTTTCTTTTTTTGTTGTTTTTTGTTTTGTTTTGATTTTTTTCCTGCTTCTTTTCTTAATCTTGTATTTTTGAAAATCCAATCTCTACTCTAGATTTTTAATCTTTGCTGTTTGTTTTTTGATGTCAATTTTGTACGTTTAAAAACCCAAACTTCACTACCCAATTTTACCTGAAAGCGAGATTACTGGCTTGACCACTCTCTCCTCCTTTGGTCTCTCCTTTTTCTCCACCAGGTGGCCGCTGTCTCTTCCCTCCCCCTTCTCTTCTCTATCCAACTCTGTGAATCTCTGTGTGTTCCAGACGGTGGAGAACACCTAAGGAACTGGTTACTGGCTGGATTTGTCTCTCTCCTTTTCATTTCCCTCTTTTATCCTCCTAGCCACCTCTGTCTACTTCCTCCCTCTCCTCTTCCCTGTATAACTCCGTGAATACCTCTGAGCGTTCCAGACTATAGAGCACACATAAGAAAGTGATTACTGGCTAGCGTGCTCTCTCCTCTTTTGATCTCACTGCATCTCATTCCAGTCACCTCTAACTACCCCCTCCCTCTTCTCTTCTCCATGTAACTCAGTGAACCTCTCTGGGTGTCCCTCAATGTGGAGAAACGTTTCATCTTTAACCTAGATGTTTTATTATCAGTGCTGTATAGATGGAGAAGTCTAGAGGCTACTGTAAAAATAAAACTGAAAACCAGAAGCAGGAGGCTTAAGTCCAAAGCCTGAGAACATCAGAGAACTCCTGAATTCAGGGAACATTAATCAATAGGAGCTCATCAAATGCCTCCATAACTACACTGAAACCAAGCGCCACCCAAGGGCCAACAAGTTCTAGAGCAAGACATACCACGCAAATTCTCCATCAACACAGGAACACACCCCTGAGCTTCAATATACAGGCAGCTCAAAGTTACTCCAAAACCATTGACGTCTCATAACCCATTACTGGTCCCTCCACTGCACTCCAGAGAGAAGAAACCCAGCTCCACCCAGCAGAACTCCAACACAATCCTCCCTAACCAGGAAACCTTGACAAGCCACTGATACAACCCCACCCACAGTGAGGAAGCTCCATAATAAAGAAAACTCCACAAATTCCCAGAATATAGAAAGACCACCCCAAACGCAGCAATATAACCAAGATGAAGAGACAGAGAAATACTCAGCAGGTTAAGGAACAGGAGAAATGTCCACCAAACCAAAGAGGAAGAGATAGGGAATCTACCTGAGAAAGAATTCCGAATATTGATAGTGAAAATGATCCAAAATCTTGAAATCAAAATGGAATCACAGATAAATAGCTTAGAGACAAGGATTGAGAAGGTACAAGAAAGGTTTAACAAGGACCTAGAAGAAATTAAAAAAGAGTCAATATATAATGATTAACACAATAAATGAGATCAGAAACACTTTGGAGGCAACAAAGAGTAGAATAACGGAGGCAGAAGATAGGATTAGTGAAATAGAAGATAGAATGGTAGAAATAAATGAATCAGAGAGGAAAAAAGAAAAATGAATTAAAAGAAATGGGGACAATCTCAGAGACCTCCAGGACAATATGAAATGCTCCAACATTCAAATTATAGGAGTCCCAGAAGGAGAAGACAAAAAGAAAGACCATGAGAAAATCCTTGAGGAGATAATAGTTGAAAACTTCCCTAAAATGGGGAAGGAAATAATCAGCCAAGTCCAAGAAACCCAGAGAGTTCCAAATAGGATAAACCCAAGGCAAAACACCCCAAGACACATATTAATCAAATTAACAAAGATCAAACACAAAGAACAAATATTAAAAGCAGCAAGGGAAAAACAACAAATAACACACAAGGGGATTCCCATAAGGATAACAGCTGACCTTTCAATAGAAGCTCTTCAGACCAGGAGGGAATGGCAAGACACACTTAAAGTGATGAAAGAAAATAACCTACAGCCCAGATTACTGTACCCAGCAAGGATCTCATTCAAATACAAAGGAGAAATCAAAAGCTTTACAGAGAAGCTAAAGCTGAGAGAATTCAGCACCACCAAACCAGCTCTCCAACAAATGCTAAAGGATATTCTCTAGACAGGAAATGCAAAAAGGGTGTATAAACCCAAACCCAAAACAATAAAGTAAATGGTAACGGGATCATACTTATCAATAATTACGTTGAATGTAAATGGGTTGAATGCCCCAACTGAAAGGCAAAGACTAGCTGAATGGATACAAAAACAAGACCCCTCTATATGCTGCTTACAAGAGACCCACCTCAAAACAAGGGACACATACAGACTGAAAGTGAAGGGCTGGAAAAAGATATTCCATGCAAATAGAGACCAAAAGAAAGCAGGAGTGGCAATACTCATATCTGATAAAATAGACTTTAAAACAAAGGCTGTGAAAAGAGACAAAAAAGGCCACTACATAATGATCAAAGGATCAATCCAAGAAGAAGATATAACAATTATAAATATATATGCACCCAATATAGGAGCACCACAATATGTAAGACAAATGCTAACAAGTATGAAAGGGGAAATTAACAACAACACAATAATAGTGGGAGACTTTAATACCCCACTCACACCTATGGACAGATCAACTAAACAGAAAATTAACCGAGAAATGCAAACTTTAAATGATACAATAGACCAGTTAGACCTAATTGATATCTACAGGACATTTCACCCCAAAACAACGAATTTCACCTTTTTCTCAAGTGCTCAGGAAACCTTCTCCAGGATAGATCACATCCTGGGCCATAAATCTAACCTTGATAAATTTTAAAAAATCAAAATCATTCCAAGCATCTTTTCTGACCATAATGCATTAAGATTAGATCTCAATTACAGGAGAAAAACTATTAAAAATTCCAACATATGGAGGCTAAACAACGCTTATGAATAACCAACAAATCAGAGAAGAAATCAAAAAAGAAATCAAAATATGGATAGAAACGAATGAAAATGAAAACACAATAACCCAAAACCTGTGGGACACTATAAAAGCAGTGCTAAGAGGAAAGTTCATAGCACTACAGGCATACCTCAAGAAACAAGAAAAAAGTCAAATAAATAACCTAACTCTACACCTAAAGCAACTAGAAAAGGAAGAAATGGAGAACCCCAGAGTTAGTAGAAGGAAAGAAATCTTAAAAATTAGGGCAGAAATAAATGCAAAAAAAAAAAAAAAAAGAGAGAGAGACCATAGCAAAAATCAACAAAGCCAAAAGCTGGTTCTTTGAAAGGATAAATAAAATTGACAAACCATTAGCCAGACTCATCAAGAAACAAAGAAAAATCAAATCAATAAAACTAGAAATGAAAATGGAGAGATCACAACAGACAACACAGAAATACAAAGGATCATAAGAGACTACTATCAGCAATTATATGCAAAAGTCTGCAAGCAATAAATGCTGGAGAGGGTGTGGAGAAAAGGGAACCCTCAAACACTGTTGGTGGGAATGCAAGCTAGTCCAGCCACTATGGAGAACAGTGTGGAGATTCCTTAAAAAATTGCAAATAGAACTGCCTTATGACCCAGCAATCCCACTTCTCGGCATACACACCGAGGAAACCAGAATTGAAAGAGACACATGTATCCCAGTGTTCATCGCAGCACTGTTTATAATAGCCAGGACATGGAAACAACCCAGATGTCCTTCAGCAGATGAATGGATAAGAAAGCTGTGGTACATCTACACAATGGAGTATTACTCAGCCATTAAAAAGAATATATTTGAATCAGTTCTAATGAGATGGATGAACCTGGAGCCGATTATACAGAGTGAAGTAAGCCAGAAAGGAAAACACCAATACAGTGTACTAACACATATATATGGAATTTAGAAAGATGGCAATGATGACCCTGTTTGTAAGACAGCAAAAGAGACACAGATGTGTATAACGGACTTTTGGACTCAGAGGGAGAGGGAGAGGGTGGGATGATTTGGGAGAATGACATTGAAACATGTATAATTATCATGTAAGAAATGAATCACCAGTCTATGTCCGATGCAGGATACAGGATGCTTGGGCCTGGTGCACGGGGATGACCCAGAGAGATGTTATGGGGAGGGAGGTGGGGGGGGGGTTCATGTTTGGGAACGCATGTACACCCGTGGTAGATTCATATCAATGTATGGCAAAAAATCAATACAGTATTGTAAAGTAAAATAAAGTAAAAATAAAAATTTAAACCTAAAAAAAAAAGAAAAAGAGAAAAGGATATACTTCCTGTTTATTTAATTCCCAATGGAGAAGTAATCTGAGGAAATAATTAAATTTGTTTATACTGACTCAAAGACAGATTCCCCCCCCCCCCCCCCCCCGCCCAGGGGAGTTCAGGATAGGGAACAGGTGTATTCCTGTGGCAGATTCATGTTGATGTATGGCAAAACCAATACAATATTGTAAAGTAATTAACCTCTAATTTAAAGAAATTTATATTTAAAAATAAATAAATAAAAAAAGACTCTTAAAAAATAAAAAGACTGATTATAGACAAAAAACAAGTCAGTTTATCTCTGAAGTTCTACTCCTCAATTTACTAAGGAATACATAGAACTGCTTTTTTGTTTAAAAATTGGAAAGATAGATTAGGCTTACGTGTAATATTACAGTTACCTAAATTCTTTTTTTGTGTGTGTGTCTCAAGAGTGATATAAGTGTCACATGCATTCAAATAAGTACATCTTTACAGTTTATTCCTCCCTATGGAAAACAAAGTTATTAAAAGTTATGCCTTTTGTTTTTTACTGTTTTATTATGTTTAATAGTCACAAACCTTTTATTATTTTGTGTCCTAGCAGCATAGTTTAGGTTAGAATATATTTTATGAATTTTAAAATGAAATAAAAATAAGTATCTATAATAATATCCAAATTTTATGGCATTTTATATTAATTTTATTTAGAAGAATCCTTTTGTACATATAAATACCTCATAAACCATTTTAAAATTCTGGGAAATAATATGTCTTCATTCTGTTTGTTGCCATACAACACATACATGTAACACAAGTGTCACCTTTCTGTTATCATTTTTTCTCTCAATTTTGGTTTATAAGTGAAAATTTTATTTTTTTAATCGAAGATATGAATAACAGGAGAAGATCATTTAAAATACTGCATCAATATATTTAAAGTCACAAAGGTCTACAAAATTATTTTTTATCATTAGAGACCTGCCTTGTCACTTTTCATATTATTTATGGGGTTCTCAAGATAAGAATACTGAAGTGGTTTGTCATTCCTTTCTCCAGTGGATCATGTTTTTTCAGGACTGTCCACTGTGACCCGTGTGTCTTGGGTGGCCCTACATGGCATGGCTCATAGTTTCATTGAATTAGATGAGGTTGTGGTCCTTGTGATCAGTTTGGTTTTCTGTGATTGTGGTTTTCCTTATGTCTGCCCTCTTATTGATAAGGATAAGAGGCTTATGGAAGCTTCCTGATGGGATAGACTGACTCAGGGGGAAACTGGGTGTTGTTTTGATGGGTGGGGCCATGCTCAGTAAATCAGCATTCAAAAAATTAAGATCATGGCATCCCATCCCATCACTTCAGAGGCAAGTAGATGGGGAAACAATGAAAAGAGTGCAGACTTTATTTTGGGGGGCTCAAAAATCACTATAGATGGTGACTGCAGCCATGAAATTAAAAAAAAAAAACAAAAAACACTTGCTCTTTGGAAGAAAACCTATGACCAACCTAGACAGCATATTAAAAAATAGAGACACTACTTTGCCCGAAAAAGTCTATCTAGTCAAAGCTATAGTTTTTTTATTTTTTTAGTAGTCATGTATGGATGTGAGAGTTGGACCATAAAGAAGGCTGAGCACCAAAAAATTGATACTTTTGAACTGTGGTGCTGGAGAGGACTCTTGAGAGTCCCTTGGACTGCAAAGAGATCCAACCAGTCCATCCTAAAGGAAATCAGTCCTGAATATTTATTGGAAGGACTGATGCTGCAGCTGAAACTCCAATGCTTTGGCCACCTGATGAGAACTGACTCATTGGAAAAGACCCTGATGCTGGGAAAGGTTGAAGGCAGTAGGAGAAGGGAAGAACAGAAGGTGAGTTGGTGGGATGGCATCATGTGTTGGTGGGATTGACATGAGTTTGAGCAAGCTCTGGGTCTTCAGTGATGGACAGGGAAGCCACGACTGAGCAACTGAACTGAGCTGAACCTGTCTTTTAGAAATAATCTCCATGCATTTATTTATGCCACACATGTTTATACTTGTAAAACAATTAAATTAAAATAACAAAAAATTACCTTATTCATATTTTACACATAGATAACAGATGGATGCAACTAATGTAAATTATTTGCAGTTTATATGTGCATAAATTATATCCTTCTATTAAAATGTACAAACTGCACAACAAAAATGAGAAAATGTATATACAGATACCAGTAAGAAGAAGAAAAGGAGGGAAAGAAAAGGAAAAAGTAAAACAGAAAAAGTACTAAATTATGAATAAACTGCTAGTGAGAATATGTTTTATTTAGACTCAACTTTACCAAGGTTTATCCTATTTGGATATTTCTGAGAACTTTAATTGTGCATATGATTAGAATATTAAAATAGAGTTTCCCAACCAAGCTTATGAAGATTAAAAAAAATAATAGATATTACATATTGCATTTATAAACTGTATCAATATATCATTGTTCATTTATAAACCGCTACATTTTCATACTGATTCAAACTCAGGTTCCAAAGTTTATAAGACTCAGATGTCTTTTATTAAGTTGATTGCCTAGTTTCTTGTCATTTTACATTATAAACCGTTGCAATTCTTGTAGATGGTATACAGTTTCTGTTACAAAATCTCTTCTGTTTCAGATTAATAAAGTTCATTTTTATTTTCCCTGTCTTCATTGTTAATAACTGTTAATGATTGATTTAAGCTTTCTTTTAATAGTAAGCAACTAAAAGAAAAACATGTGCTATTTATTAGATTTGTAAAAAAAAAAAAAAAAAGGAAAGAAAAACGGTCATAGCCCCAGTCACTCATTCTTCATCCTTTGATCCAACTACACTTCCCCTTAAGTGCCAATAATGATCATGGCTCTCCAGGAACTCAGCTTCAGTAGTCAGCGTCATCATGGTTTCTTTCTCAAATAGAGACGGAAGTGGGCCTGAAATTGATAAAAAAATCAAATGTAGTGCTTACCACAGTAGTCTTGTGTTCGTCAGAGGAAAAGAAAATCTCAGTGATTCTTTTCCACCAATACAATATTGTAAAGTAATTAACCTCCAATTAAAATAAATAAATTTATATTAAATCAGAGAGAGAGAATGGGGCACATTAACCCATTTAAGTAGATAAATTTAATAAATCACAATGTATTTCTTGCTTCATACTAATATTAATCTAAAGTAATATGTGGATTCATTTTAAATTAAAATATATTTGTCCCTCAAATCTGAAAAGTATCATGAATTTAATCCACATTTTGTCTTTCTGTCTCTGTTTAAAGGAGCAGTATCAAAGTTTTGCTTCAGATTCTTATAACTTAAAAGAATGTACAGAGGTTGATGTTGAATTATCGACTCTTAAATGTGGAAAGATTGTATAGTTTGTCTGGAAGTATAAACAATCCTTGAGCCCTGTTTCTGTTATCCCAACAAAATTGTCTTCTGTCTCATACTTGAAAAGCTCCAGTAATAAGGAATTTCTCAACCCTTGAGAAACTCACCCCATTGTTTGATGATACTAATCATCCTGAGTTCTTCTTCACATCAAGTAGAAATCTGCCCTCTGCAGCTTCCTTTCATTGATAACTTTGTCACTTGAAACCAGTGATATTAAATTTAAAGTTTGTTGCCACATGCAAGCTTCTCAAATAGTTGGAGGGGCCTTTTATGTTCTTTCTGAAATACTTCGTTTTCCAGCTATTTCCCCCCTATTTTCTGTCATTTGTTATAAAATATATATTTTTAAAGTACTCTCATTTACTGTGATCTATGTAACTGTTTTATCTCCCCATACACCATGTATCCCAAACAGAAATTAAAAACAAACAAACAAACAAACTTCCATGTTCCTGACAAAAAGCTACACTGCAGATAAAAACCATTCAAGGTACTAGTTGTTGTTCATTCTCTCAGTTGTGTCCACCTCTTTGCAACCCCATGGACTGCAGCATACCAGGCTTCCCTGTCCTTCACCTTCTTCCGGGGTTTGCTCAAACTTATGTCCATTTAGGTGCTGATGCCATTCAACCATCTCATCCTCTGTCACCCTCTTCTCCTCCTGCACTCAATCTTTCCCAGCATCAGGGTCTTTTCCAATGAATCAGCCCTTTGCATCACAAAACTAAAGAAACTTCAGCATCAATCCTTCCGATTAATATTCAGGGTTAATTTCCATTGGGATTGATTGGTTTAATCACTTTGCTGTCCAAGGGACTCTCAAGAGCCTTCTCCAGCACCACAGTTCAAGAGCATCAATTCTTCAGCACTCAGCCTTCTTTATAGTCCAACTCTCACAGCCGTACATGAGTACTGGAAAAACCATAGCTTTGATTATATGGACTTTGTCAGCTAAGTGATGTCTCTGCTTTTAAATGAGCTGTCTAGGATTGTCATAGATTTTCTTCCATGGAGCAAGGTTTTTTTTTTTTTGTTTTTTTTTTTTTTTTTTTTTTATGGTGGCAGTCACAGTCCACAGAGATTTTGGAACCCAGAAAAATAAAATCTGACACTGTTTCCACTTCCCCCCTGCTATTTGCCATGAACTGATGCAATCTGTGATCTTAGTTTTTTCAATGTTGAGTTTGAAGCAAGATTTTTCATTCTCCTCTTTCACCATCATTAAGAAGTTTTTAGTTCCTCTTCACTTTCTGAAATTAGAGTAGTATCATCTGCGTATCTGAGGTTGTTTATATTTCTCCCAGCAACCTTAATTCCAACTTGTGTTTCATCCAGCGTGGGATTTTACAGGATGTACTCTGCTTGTAAGTTAAATAAGCAAGTCGCAATATACAGCCTGGACATAATCCTTTTTCAGTTTGGAACCATTCCATATTTGGTTCTAACTACTGCTTCTTAATCTGCATATAGGTTTCTCAGGAGGCAGGTAAAGTGGTCTGATATTCCCATCTTTTAAGAATTTTACCACAGTTGTGATCCACACAGTCAAAGACTGTAATATAGTCAATGAAGCAGAGGTAGATTCTTTTTTTCTGGAATTTCTTTGCTTTTTCTATGATCCAGTGGATGTTACCAATTTGATCTTTCATTCCTTTGCCTTTTCTAAATCCAGCTTGCACATCTGGAAGTTCTTGGTTCAGGTACTGCTGAAGGCTAGCTTGAAGGATTTTAAGCATTATCATGCTACATGTGAAAGGAGCATGGTCCACTGGAGAAGGGGATGGCAAATGACTCCAGTATTCTTACCTGGAGAACCACATGAACAATTACATTATATTACATATCCTAAAATAACCTAATGGATGTTCAATAATAAGTCTGCAAAAAAGATGCTAAAAATGTTAAATCTCCTTTTATTCCACAATTTAGCACAGAGAACATCTAAAACACTTTTGAAGGGGTGCAAGACCAGAGCTATGTTTCTATCTTTATTTCTGTTCATGTATTTTAGTGTTATTCGAACATTTGACTAATGCTCAGTATATGCAGTATAAGAAATTATTTTCTTAATGTTGTTCTGACCCTTACACTAATTAATATTTATTATAAAACAGCAGAGGTAAACTTCAGAAGACTTACCTATGACAAAAATAAGCTCAGACTTAGCAACTTCTGTGACATAATTATCATGTGAAAATAATTAACTTTTGTGAAAAGACCCCAAGTTTCCAATTGCTCTAGAAGGTATTTGTAGTGGATGCAGTGATGTGTAGCACAGATGGCATCTCTTTCTAGATGAAATCATCCATTATGACAGCTCGTGAGAATGTTATTGACTGATCAGGTACAGGTGGGTCCTTACCAGACTGGAAAGTAGTATCGTTCAAGGACACATTCTCTTTCCAGGGCAATCCATGTGATGAGTCACTGCAGAAGCTTACAGGACTAGCCCTCAGATCAGTGATGACTTCAGTGCATTTATTCTGAAAAACGATAAAGCAGAATCATAACTGTCAGAAGAGGGGATGGTATTTTGAAGCCTCAATTTTGCCTAATGGATCATTAGTTGTGAAAAGACTATCTGGAGCTCATCTGGGGACATGTTAGTTTGACACAACTCTTAAACATGCTTCCAGAAATAAGAAGGAAACAGAGTTTAGGATTCAGAGGATAAATTGAATCTAGTAACCCAGATTTTTTGGTTTTGAATAATAGGCAAATGGCATATAAAGCCAAAGGACTAGATAAAATATTCAAGGCAGTAAAGGAGATCAAACCAGTCAACCCTAATGGAAAACCACCCTGAATATTAATTGGAAGCAATGATGTTGAAGCTGAAGCTCTAGTACTTTGGCCACCTAATGTGAAGAGCTGACTCATTGGAAATAACCCTGATGCTGGGAAAGATTGAAGGCAAAAAGAAAAGTGGATGACAGAGGATGAAATGGTTGGATGACATCACCAACTCAATGCACATGAGTTTGAGCAAACTCTGGGAGATAGTGAAGGGCAGGGAAACCTGGTGTCCTGCAGTCCATGAGGTTGCAGAGTCAGACTCAGCTTAATGACTGAACAATAAATATAATTCAAAAAGGGAAGAAGCACTCCAACATTTATGGAATGAGGAAATGAAGAGAAACCAGTAGAAAGAAGAAAAAAAAAAGCAGGTAGAATAGACCTAGCAGGAAATTGATGCAAAATGGGAAGGTGGCTCTCCATTAATAACACAGAGGTCATAGTAACAGGCCGCTAGAACCTTGAGAGAATAAAAGAGAGAATGGCTACTGCTAAAAAAAAAAAAAAAAAAAAAAAACCAGGAACGTTCAATGAGTCATATTTCTTTTTATATTTCACAAAGTGATTTTTCATGCAGTAGAACCAGTCAAATAACTCAGTTGAACTCGTCTCTTAGAAATGTTTCTTTATGAATGTTTCAGAAGTTTAGCTATTCACTCCAGAAGCATTCAAAAGTTTGGATTTGTTTAGATTCCCTTAGATAATCATTACCTATTATCATTAAGAATCTTCACTCTGTTGGATAGGCCCCAAATATTTCCACTAACATTTCTTTGATCTACCTGCATTTGAATATGTTCCATATTTCTTACAACCAAATTTGTGTGACACAACTCATATATTTCTAATATGGGGCTCTGTTGAAAATACACGTTTTTTCATTAATTAATCATTTTAAATGCAATTTATTTAATGCTTTTTTCCATATATGCTAGTGAAAGAGAAAATACTACTAACAGAGACATTTTGGTATATTGTTTTAATAAAACTTTTTTTTAATTTATTTTAATTTTTAACATGTACTTAAAATATCTAAAATGGATTGAGGTGTGAGTTTGATTGCTTTACAGATAAGCATGTAATGCATAGGAGATATATATTTGATTTTTAACAATAAATGAGGAAATGTCTGAAAGACCACTTACTCCTGGATTTAATAATATTTTACTGAAGTACATAAAATCATTTGACATCATTATGAAAATAATTATATTTTACAATGTTTTAGAAAACTGTTAAACACATTTAAGAGATACTGATATTCTATTTGAATAACCATGGATAGAATTTAAGTGCCTTTAAAATATGACTGTGCTGTGGTTAATTGGTCAGTTTTATCTGACTGTTTGTGAGACCCCATGAACTGTAGCATGCCAGGTGCCTCTCTCCTCCACTATCTCTTGGAGTTTGTTCAAATTCATGACCATAAAAAGCTTTAGGCACTAATAAAGTAACTAAAAATGGATTGTAGTCAATCTGTCATATAATTTCAGCCCTGAATTAAAAATTTAAATGTATGCTAGCAAAATAAAGGAACACTAATGTGTAAGTTTGTAAAACATGTTTACACATACTTCTGGTATAACATATACATATTACAGATGAAGTACCAAATATTTATTAATTCAGCATAATCCAAACAGTATAGGTCAAATCTGCTTTTTTGCACAGATGATTTTGGATGGTATTTGTGTGCACATTTCACTAAACAACTGTCTGGTCACTTCTCACTTTTTATCTTCCAACCTGATACTTGGCCTCCTTTGTATGATTCTTTCCTCACATCCCTCCACAAATTCTGCCTGCCAACATTACTTGGCTAAAAGGCCATCTCCACTGTGAAGTCTTCTTTTGAAATCAAGGTAAAACTCTACTAGATTACCTTAACACATGTGATATCTTGTATAGAAAATCAATGTGACTAAAATGGATATATGTTCCTCTCCCTATAAATATTAAGTTCCTAATAGTCCAAAGTCACACATATGTGATGAGCTCACATCTATTCACCTTTCTGTGTCTCGTATCACTTGATATATGATAACTGTGCTCAATAAATTTTGTTGAGTCCAATTAAATTATTGAAAAATAGAATTCTTTTCCGACACACCTTTACTAGTTGTTTGGTGTTAGGTAAACTGTTGCCTTTGTAAGCATTAGATTTCTCAACTATGAGATAAATTCTGAGAGTAATTCTGCAGTGTGATAAGTGTAAGAATGACTGTCATTGTGCTTTACATAAAACAGTAGAGAATTAACTAAGAAATGTTAGTGTCTTTCCTTCACAAGAACATATAAAATGAAAGATATACCTACATGTGAGTACAATATTATTTGTGTTTGATAGCATTATTTTATTAATTGCCTGGAGGCTGTCATATTTCATGTTGGTCAGTTCAGTTCAGTTCAGTTCAGTTGCGCAGTTGTGTCCAACACTTTGCGACCCCATGAATTGCAGAATAGCCTAAAAACATGCAAACTCAACTTGCCAGCAGTCAGAAAAAATTATCTCTTATCTCTTAAGGTAATTATTTCAAGATGTGGATAAAGAAAATAAAATTATTTCTGAACAATTTTGCATACTATTTCTTTTGAAAATTTCTGAGCATGATGATAATCCTTTAAATCTTATGTTTAGATAAATTATTAATAATGAAAAAAGGAGCTTGTAAAAATGTGTAATTTGAATATACATTTATTTTTTATTAAATAGAATACTTCTTATTTTAAGAATTACAGAATACTTAGAAAACATGGAGTAATGCACGAAAGGAGGAAATATGTGATCTTTTCATTTAGGGCTATATCAATATAATGTTAATATTTTATTATTCTTTCCATCTAGTTTGTATATTCATGACATAGTTATACTTAAATATACATGAGCATATACCTGCTTATTTATATGCAATGTGACTACTGAAAGGGATTTCTTTTGCCCCACACACAAGGAGCCAAAATGATGGGATGGGGAGGTTTGCAGCAAAGAGAGTTTATTCACAAGGCAGCCAAGGGAGGCAAGGAATCAAGGTATTTATGTGACAAAGAATAAAGAAGCAGCATGATCTGAGGCATGGGGAGTGTGTGGAAAAGTGATTGGGAAAAGATATGATAATTTTCATTCTGCACAAGCATTGCTAAACTACCAGCTCCTGCAATTTCAAAAGTCACCAAGCAGCTTGTCCATGCCCAGTTGAAGCATCACTGGTCCTACCCATCCAGTCTTAACCAACTCAGTCAACTAGAGGCCACTGATTCCAAGCTCTTGGATACAGCTTGGGTAAACATCTTACTGTTTAGACTACATGCCTCTTGGAGAACATGTAAGTCTTAAAATGATGATGAATAGTGAAGGCAGATGACATGGATTTGTATAATAATTTCTCATGGTTTTAGGCTTCCCAGGTGGCTTAGTAGTAAAAAAAGATCCACCAGCAATGCAGGGGATAAGGAGACTTGAGTTCCATCTCTGGGTTGGTAAGATCCCCTGGAGAAGGAAATGTCAACCCACTCCAGTATTCTTGCCTGAAAAATCCCATGGAGAGAGGAGCCTGTCCATGGGGTTGCAAAGGGTTGGACACAGCTGAGCAGACATGAATATGTGACCTATGGTTTTGCTACTCAACTTTTTTGTCAATGTAAAATGTGGATATTTTCACATATCATTAAACATTTTGGTAATACATTAATTTTTAGGTATTATACACCGTATCCTATGATTGACTGGAATACTACTCAGTTACTGGATAGTTCCTCTTTTTGAGGCAATTATAAAGAGAATTGGATTAACCCTTACCAGAATATAGTATTATTAGACTTTAAATACTCTGTTAAATCAGTTGTGTTCTTTGAAGTAAAGATTTTTCACATAAATATGTATTGCTTTTCTTAAGTATTGATATTTCGATTTTCTCGTACAAGCAAACCATTTGTCACATTTGTCTGCCTTTTTATATATATGTTATTTTATGCTGTACATAAAGTTTAAAAATGCACATAATCAAATATATTGATTTTATTTATTTTTGATTATTTAATTTGCATTTATATTTAGCCTTGCTGGTTTCTAGATACATAGATAGATAGATAGATAAAGATGTATGTGCTGAGTCACTTCAGTCCTGTCTGACTTTCTGAGACCCTGTGGACTGTAGGTTCCTCTGAGGAACACCACGTTCCTCTGTCCATGGGATTCTCCAGGTGCAAATATTGGAGTGTGTGGCTGTGCCCTCCTCCCGAGGATCTTCCTAACCCAGGGAATCGTCTCAACCCAGGGATCAAACCTGTGTCTCTTACATCTCCTGCATTGGCTCCTGGTGGCTCTGTGGTAGAGAATTCACCTGCCAATGCAGGAGATAATACGTGTGTGTGTGTTTGTGTATATATATATATATATATATATATATATATATATATATATATAATATAACTTGCTGATATATATATATACACACACACATATATATATATATATATGTATACTAACCTTAGAATGATAATTTCTACTCACATTTTTATTATCATAAGCATTTTTTAAGTTTCGTATTTTGTAGTTTTTCAAACGTATAGTGAGCAATTTGTTGTGTCATCAGATATACAGGATAGCAGCATGCATGTTATTATCAGCAAGTAAGTTTACGAAATTGTTTCATAATTTAATATTAGATATTTTATCTAAAAGCCATCCTTAGTTTTGAATTCTAGATAAAGCATATAAATATTACTGATTGTGTTAAATATGACAAACATCAACTTTTATTGTATATATCCTAAATTAATGCAATGATATGTTTAAATCACTTTTGTAGGTCATACTACTATCTAGTAATATGAATAGTTGGCATTAAATATTGCAGAGATTTTTCTGTTACTTAAGTCTTAGTTTCTTCACCTTAAAGTCATTAAGTTTAAGAAAAGAACTGCTATACTTTTAAAATTATTGTTTCTATCCCTTGAATGATAAAAAGTGTATCACAATTTTAAGAAAAAACAGGACACAGCATGAAGCCAATGAGAGGAAGAACAAAGTAAAGCACATTTTATTTCCAGAAAAGAAGCCAGTAATTGTTACTCAGAACACATAAGGGGAGTGTGATTTTAAACATTTAGAGGAAATCATGAAAGCTTGAAGGGCTTTCCTCCAGGGGCACCTTGGAGGAATTCATGTTTCTAAAATAGGAAGCATTTATCAAGACTTTGAATACAGGAGCTGTTTCCTGCTACAGTGTCAGCATAACTAGAGCAAATGAACTTTCGGGCCTCAGTGTTCACTGTGCTACTTTCTGTCAACATGGATTGTTTTTCTTAAAAATGTATACATACGTACGTGTATATATATAGATAGAATGGTAAAGAAAAATAAGAGAAATAATTGCCTCTTGCTACCAAAATACTGATTTTTCAGGATAACAGGTCAATTGCTAACTATAAAGAGCATGCTTTTTATTAAAATTTCCTGACAAACTTTTGTGACTCTTTTCTAATGGAATCAAGTTCATATTCAAATGTTTCTTTTATTGTTAAATATTCATACTTAAAAGAGTCTAGAAAGTGTTTCTCTCCAATGGCAATGGCCATTTTAGAAAAATGTATTTTGCTTTATACAGTTGGAAAGATTATTCACTATTTTCTGGCAAGAACACAATTATACTTGCCTTGAAGTTAGCAGAATGTGATTGCAAAAATGATTGACAGACCTTTTAAAAACAAACAAACAAACAAAATTAACCATGAAATCTGACTTTTCAATTTTGAAGGTGAATTCACTTAATTTTATGGACATTTTTAAATTAGCAAAATATATGTTTTCCATTTTTAGATGTGAAAAAATTATGTTATATGGCCTCTGGCTGGTTGCATGTTTACTTGTTCACTTTTTACTTATTATTTTAATATTTAATGAGCAGGCTTTGGAAGAAGCAGAACAAGAACTCAATCACATACTTGAAAGATTTATCACAATTTAAAGCAAATCATCAAAACAGATTCTTTAATAACCACACAAAGGGTCAATCAACCAATTAACTCATTATCAAAATTGCCATGACAATCTTTGTAGAAGCAGAATAAAACATCGTGAAAGTCATAGATCTATTCAAACAGCAAACAGCAAAACTCTTGAAGAAGGAAGATGAAGGTCTTTCTATTTCAACACCTATTACAAGGTAATCAAGGTGATATGGTACTGGTATAAAAACAGAAAAATAAACCAACTGAACAGAACACACACAAAAAAATAAAAGCAAATCATCAATGATTATTAAGCTTTTTGGCTTTATAATAGCCTGTTACCATATATCCATATTCTTTTCCTTTTGACTCTAAATTACTCATGGAATACTTAATGTGGGATACAAGTGTCTTATATCTTCAGTTTTGTAATTGATAACTGTGAAAATGTTATAGTACTAATCTGGTATTAACTAGAATTGATATATACTTATCCCTATGGCCTTTTACTTCCCTGTAGCTCATACAGTAAAGAATCTGCCTGCAAGGTAGGAGACCTGGGTTCGATTCCTGGGTCAATAAGATTCTTGGTAGAAGGGCATGGCAACCCACTCCAGTATTCTTCCCTGGAGGATCCCAAGGACAGAGGAGCCTGGTGGGCTATAGTCCCTGGAGTCGCAAAGGGTCAGACACAACTTAGCAATGAACACTACTACTGCTTTCCCTATGATCTAATGGCTGTGGTTTACTGTTTAAATTTTTGGAATGCCCTACTCATTTTCCCAATTCGGTTTATCATAATGTGAGTCCTCTTTCATGTCAGTTTTTGGGTCTGGGATGTGGGATTATGGAAAATGTTAAATAGGTAAAATTATGAAATATGATTCTTTAGTAGAAAAGGAAGGTAAAGGTCTTTATTGAAGCACAAATGCAGGATGGCTTGCCCATCTAGAGAGACAGTAGAGAGACAAGGTTTCCTGAAGAAAGTCATCTTCAAGTACTTTTTTATAAAGCAGGTGTTTGAGGTTTTTCCCTTTGCTTTACATGTGCACATGGCTACATTTAATTTCAGATAACTCACACAGAAGTTCTTCATAGTGCTTACTCGTGACTGAATTGAATTATTGTATATAAGACTTTTTTAAATCAGGGGAAATATATTGTCCACTCTTAGCAAGGGAAGAATTATTTATAGTTTCTTAAAAACTTTTTCTGATGACTCTCCTGTAGTTATTAAAAATTCTGTAAGAGGAATTTTCTTAGCTTTCTGTTTGAAATTCAGACAAAACAAAGAAAACCATCCAAATTTCCATATTCTGTATGGAAATCTGAATTTTGGGAGTGTTCTGATTAACATACAGGCTCAAATATCATGTAGATACCAAAAATCTCCTTAAGTAAAAATGTTTTTAGTTTATCCATGTTGACATTCCTTGACCTTTTTGTTAAGCATAAAAGAACTGGTCAGAATTAACAAACAGGAGGAAGAGATAAGTTGTACTGAGAGGATAAGATGGTATAGTGATGGGATAAACTTTAAATTTTAATCATATGTGAATAAAACAACTTATTCCTGTATAAAAATAATTATTTACTAATATAATTTCACATATAAAGGTGAAAAGAAAGGAGATGAAGAATTGTGTACAGAAGGATGGGAAAAGTCTAAAACATGTAAAAGCAGAAGGGATTCAAAATAGAAAATTCTCTGTTTCTCTGTACTCTATGTCTAGTGTTTAGCATTATATCCACAAACAGAAAATACTCAGTACAGTTTTTAACTGTTAACAGATGTTGCAGATATTGTTACATTTATTAAGTTTAATTATGTAGTTCTGCCTGTAATTGTATACTCTCTATTACTATTCCTACTTGCAACCCCATGGACTACACAGTCCATGGAATTCTCCAGGCCAGAATACTGGTGTGGGTAGCCTTTCCCTTCTCCAGGGGATCTTCCTAACCCAGGGATCGAACCCACGTCTCCCACATTGCAGGCTGATTCATTATCAGCTGAGCCACAAGGGAAGCCCACTCACTTATTTCTGTAGTTCTATCTGTAATCCTGCATACATCTCTATCACTTCCTATTGCATGACTGGAATATTTGTTTTGTGAGTATGTTGCTTCCATCGCTCAATAACTATTCTAGGGTAAGCGAATAGGATAATAATTATTTTTTCATTCCACTACCGCTGGATTTTTCTGCCTGATAGACAATCACATGTTAAATAGGCTAAACTAACAGAGGTACTGTTACTGAATAAACAACACCATCATCAACAACAGTTCTGAGAAACTACTCAGCCTGCTATCACCACTTCATGGGAAAACAAAGAAGTGCATTGTAGTCTCTGATCTACAGATGCTTTTAAAGTGACTTTAGCCAGATGAAATGGTTTTCTGAGGTATGCCTTTCTTATATAAAACAAACAAAAGTAACCCATTTTTTTGGAAACCAAGAAAACTAAAATTGTTTTAGTAGTTCCCACATATATGTATAATCAGATATTAACTCACCTTTAATGGTTTAGTAAAGTGTTTCATTGATTTATTCATTCATTGTCTTGTGTGATATTACACTGTTGTTGTGTTTTTGTCACTGACTTGTGTCTGACTCTTTTGTGACTCCATGGACTGTATCCCACAAGCTCCTCTCTCCATGGGATTTCCCAGGCAAGAATATTGGAGCGGATTGCCATTTCCTTCTCCAGTGCTGTCTTGCATACAAGATGTAAAAAATGAGGAAGCTGAAGAGAGCACATAAATGAAACTTTAGTATATATGAAAATGGAGGTGAAAGATGAGTGAAAAAAGAAAGAAAAATATTAGATTATATATAAAAGGTAATCATACATGAGGCTAGATGTATATACTTTATTTTACATGTCAACTTTTGAAACCTATTAATTGATGAGCCACATATTTAAACCAAAGTTATGTAGTTGCTGAGGGAAAAGAAAAAATATCAGTTTCATAATTTAGTATCCCCATAAATTAAAACATAAAAATTACCGTGTTCCCAGGAAAATTACACTTACTATATTATTCTTGAATTATATACAGAAGGGTCTGTAATAATAGTGAAGAGTATCCTTGATGATATCTTATAATAGGCATTTCTTTAGGCAGCCATCAATACACTATAGTCTGAATACTTTGGTCTGTCGAGATCTAGTTAAATCTAAGAATACTTCAAACTATTTCAAAGAGTGTTTGACGTTTTGCCTTTGAATTATAATCTCTTAATAGGTTTTATCTTTGTTGAATTTTGAACAAATCTTATGAGTTAATTGAGCAAGGAGAATATCTGGAATGCCAGCGGAATTTGCTTGAATAAAGTTTGGACCCCTTTGTTCTAGGGGACAACTGAACTGAGATCGTTTCATTAATTGGACTAACAGAAAGTGACTGAATCTGGCCTTTGAGGTGAATGAAGAGGAACTTCCCATCATGGGACATGACAGTCAGTTTTTGCTTTTTTTTTTTCCTTTTTATTTTAAAATAGATGTAAAACTGTTCCAGTGCAGAATTAAATGAACAGTATAGACTCCACAGTTATGGAGTAATCAATATTCTTTTATTCTGGAAAAAAAAAAAAAAAACAACTCTAGTCAGAAAAAGATGTTTGCTGTGAGTAAAATACATTCTCTGTAATGGAGCACCCAGCATTGTGCACTGATATTTCATGATATATAATTCACAATAATGCTGAAAATCCCCAGAGTAATGATCTGAGATAATTTGTATATTGGAGAACACTGGTCCTTCTGTCTCTGCTTGTTGTCTCATTCTTTTTTTACTTTCCTTTATCACTACTGTGCGTTCCTTTTTTCTTCCCTTATTCTGTTCTCCAGTACCTTCCTTTTCTCTTTTCTTTTCCTCTAGACATATAGTTTCAATGTTTCTTAGATGCCAGTATTTCTAGATGCTGTGTAACTAAGCAAACCCTATTTAGTTGTCTGTTCAGGCCACCTAATTTAAGATAGTAAAATAGCAATTGCAAATACTGTTGTTTAGTTGCCAAGTCATGTCCAATTCTGCAACCCCATGGACTACAGCATGCTAAGCTTCCTTATCCATCACTACCACTTGGAATTTGCACAAACTCTTGTCCCTTGAATTAATGATTCTGAATATCAAGAGGTATAATTTTTGGTTCTCTGTCTCAAGAGAATATTTGCCAGTGTATGCAAGAGCCTTATCACATACTTAAATAAGAAAACAAACAAACAAACAAAAACCCTATAAAGACTGGGAAGCCTTCTAGATTTTTTTAAAAATATCAATTTTGAGCATTGTTTTAATAATATTTACAAAACTTAGGATTCCCTGTCTCCCTACAACACACACACACACACACACACACACACACACACACACACACACACAAAGCAAACATAAATCTCAGATTAGGCCAAATTCTCACTCAATTGCTTTCTATATCTACAGATTTAGAGAAATTATTTATCTTCTCCAAACCTTAGTCTTCTCATTGGTAAAATAGACATAAAAATAATATCTTACTTATAAAGATTGTGTGAGGATTATTAAATGACAGGATTGATATATGGTTAGGTTAATCCCTGGGAAATGTTCTTTAGAATATCAATTAATGCTACTATTACTCTTTATATTAAACTATGTACAAATGCAAAACTGTTGTAATATGGATATGGCCTTTTCATTTTTTTCTGTCAATACCAAACACTATATTTGGCAGTGTCTTCTGAATACACTCTTGCAGTGTGCATTTTTACTTGATAGTTATTGTGAATGTCTTTATTGTCAATTATTGGGAATATTGATCCATATCATTAATATGCAATGTTAATGTGATATTTAATGGCATAATAACTATCTGTTATAATGATGCTTAATGACATTCACATTATTTTCAAATTATCTGTCCTAAGCATAATGCTGTTGCAGACATACTAGTAGATAATTTTTTTTATTAACTTCTCTAATGTTTTTCCTTAAATCCATCATTAGCCCTGAAAGTGCTCAATAAAGTTATTTACATTTTAAAACCTGTAAATATATAGAGTCCCTGCCTTCCAGAAACAAATTAAAAGCATATACTGTTACCAGTATTTTAGAGCATCTATTCCAAAGTCTTAGTAACACAAAAAAGTTTCATGATAATTTAGCTATATAAATATAATAGATTTTAGAAATTCATTGTTGCTTTAATATGAAATATTTTAATAATGGAAGTTAATTTGTATAATTAAATATTTAATATTATTATCAAAACTGTATGCTGCACAATATATCCTTGTTTCTTATCTGTTTTATACATAGTAATTTGTATCTGTTAATCCTATACCCCTATTGTACACCTTTTTTCCTCCCCACACTGGTAAACACTTGTTTGTTTCTGTGTATGTGAACCTGTTTTTGTTTTGATGTGTGCAATCATTTGTTTTTTTTTTTAATTCCACAAATAAGTGATAAAATAAGAGTATCTGTCTTTTTATGTCAGACATATTTTACTAAGCATAATACTGTCTAGGTCCATCCACAGTGTTGCAAATGAGATAATTTCATTCTTTTTTGTGGCTGAGTAGTATTCCATTCTGTGTGTGTGTTTGTGTGTATGTGTATCTGTGTATATGCTTTTGTGCTAAGTTGCTTCAGTCATGTCAGACTCTGTGTGACTCCATGGAGTCTAGGCTTCCAGACTCCTCTGTCCATGGGATTCTCCAGGCAAGAATACTAGAATGGGTAGCCATACCCTTCTCCAATGTGTGTGTGTGTGTATGTGTGTGTGTGTATGTGTGTGTGTGTATGTGTGTGTGTGTGTATGTGTGTGTGTGTGTGTATCATATTTTCTTCAATCCATTCATCTCTTGAAGGACACTGCATTCTTCCATGTCTTGGCTATTATAAATATTGCTGCTATCCTTCTATGAACATTGGGTTGTAAGTGTCTTTTCCAATTAGTGTATGTGTGTGTATTTTTCCAGACAAGTAACCAGGAGAGGGATTTCTGCATCATATGGTAGTTTTATTTTTAGTTTTTTGAGGAACTTCCATGCCCTTTTCCATAGTGGCTGACCTAATTTACATTCCCACCAACAGTGTAAGAAGAAAAAGAAGTGAAGTCACTCAGTCCTGTCTGACTCTTTGTGACTGGAGGGACTGTAGCCTACCAGTCTCCTCAGTCCATGGAATTTTCCAGGCAAGAGTACTGGAGTGAGTTGCCATTTCCTTCTCCAGGGGATCTTCGCAACCCAGGGATTGAACCTGGGTCTCCCTCATTGCAGGTAGATGCTTTACCATCTGAGCCACCAGGGAAGCCTGGTAGGAGGGTTCCATTTTCATCATATCTTCACCATCATTCATTTGTAGACATTTTAATAATAGCCAGTCTGACAGCTGTGAGGTGATAACACATTGTTGTTTTGATCTTCATATCTTTTGATTAATGGTGTTGAGCATCTTTTCCTGTGCCCTTTACAATCTGTAAATATTTGTAAAAATGTACATTTGTGTCTTCTGCCCATATTTAATTATTAGGATGTTTTTGGATACTGAGTTTTATGAGTAGTTTATATATTTTAGATATCAACATCTTATCAGTCTTATTATTTGAAAATATTTTCTCAACTGAGTAGGTTTTTTTTTCCTCTTGCTGATTATTTCTTTAATGTCCAGAAGCTCAAATTTAATTGTTTCATCTGTTTATTGTAGGGTTTATTTTGCCTTAATAGACAGATCCAAAAAATGTTGCTATGACTTATGCCAGAGAGTGTTCTGCCTATGTTTTCTTCTAGGAATTGTCTGGTTTCTGATCTTACATTTAAGTATTTAATCTGTTTTAAGTTTATATGTGTGTATAGTATGAGGAAATATTCTAATATTATTGTTTTACATCTTGTTGTCCAGTTTTCTCAGCACCACGTATTGAAGAAAATGTCCATTGTAGGTTCTTACCTCTTTCTTTGTAGATTAATTGACCATAGATGTGTGGGTTTATTTCTGGACACGCTATTCTGTTCCATTAGTCTGTGTATTTGTCTGTGTGCCGGTGCCATGCTTTTTTCTATATCTGTAACTTAGTCATACAGTCAGAAGTCAGAAGGCATGATATCCACAGCTTTGTTCATTGTTTCAAGATTGCTTTGGCAGTTTTGTGACTTTCGTAGCTCTCTACAAATTTTAGAATTTTCTTTTAGTTCTATGGAAAATGTCATGAGTATTTTGATAGGCATTGCATTAAATCTGTAAAGTACTTTAGGTAATATGACCATTTTAGCAGTATTGATTCTTCCAGTCCATGAACACCTGATATTTTCCCACTTTATAACACTTTCAAACCCCATTTTCAACATTTTATAGTTTTCAGAATATAACTTGCCTGTTTAGTTGTTTATTCCTAGATATTTTATTCTTTTGATGTGATTTTAAATGAGATTGGTTTCTTGCTTTCTTTTTATTATAGTTCATGATTAGATAAAAGCAATGGAGTTCTTTTTATTAATATTATATCCCACAACTTTACCAAATTCATTTATTAGTTCTAATAGTTTGTGGGTGGAGACTTTATGGTTTTCTTTATAAAATATATCACCTGTAAATAGTGACAGTTTTACATCTTCCCTTTCAATTTGAATGGCTTTAATTTCTTTTTCCTTTCTGATTACTGTGACTGGAACTTCTAATTCTATAAAATAAAAGTGTAGTGATGGGCATCAATGTCTTGTTCTTAGATTTAGAGGAAGGCTTTCAGTTTTTCATCATTGAGAATGATGTTACCTGTTGGTTAGTCATAGTGGCCTTTATTATGTGAAATATATTTCTAACAACATTAATGAGAGTTTTTATCATGAAATATGTGAAATATATTTCCTCTCTAACAACATTAATGAGAGTTTTTATCATGAATAGATGTTGAGTTTTGTCAAATGCTTTTTCTACCTCTGTTGAGTCAGTCATACAATTTTTATTCTTGCTTTTGTTAATGTTAATATCATGCTATTTGATTTGCAAATATTAAACCACTCTGTCTCCCTGGAATAAATCCCACTTGATCAAGGTGTACTATATTTTTAAAATATATTGTTGGATTTAGTTTGTTAATATTTTGTTGAGGATTTTTGCCTCTATATTCATCAGAGCTATTGGCTTACAATTTTATTAATTTTTTTTGTAGTGTCTCTCGGGGTTTTGCTAATAGTAACCTAGTACAATGAACTGAAGTGTTCCATCTTCAACTTTTTGGACTAGTTTGAAAAAAAGATACAAGTTAGATCTTCTTTATATGTTTTGCACAATTCCACAGTGAAACCGACTAGTTCTCAAGTTTTGTTTTTTAGGTGTTTTCATTTTTGTAATGAGCTTTATTTATTTATTCTTTTTTTTTTTCTTTGCTGGATTTTCACTGCAGCAAAATCCAGGCTTAGTTATCCCTCAGCATGTTGAATCTCCCTGGACCAAGGATTGAACCTGTCTCCCTGCGTTTTCAGGTGGATTCTTAACCACTGGACCACAGGGAAATCCTGGGTGTGTTTCTTTTTGTTACAGATTCATTTTCTCTACCAGTGATTGAGTGATTGATCTGTTCAGATTTCTATGTCTTACTGATTTTGTCTAGAAATGTGTCTGTTTCTTTTAACTTATCTAAATCATTGGCATATATTTATAGTATTATCTTATGAGGTTTTTCTTTTTGTATCTAGAAGGAAATGGCAACCCACTCCAGTATTCTTGCCTGGGAAATCCCATGGACAGAGGAACCTGGTGGGCTACAGTCCATGGGTTCACAAACAGTTGGACATGACTGAGTGACTTCACTTCACTAGTATTGGTTACTATTTCTGCTCTTTCATTTTTTATTGTGTTTATTTGGGTCCTCTCTGTTTACTTTTTTGATGCACCTCCATGAAGCTTTATCCATTTTTTATCTTTTTTGAAAATAAAATTATTGAGGATAATTGCATTACAGTATTGTACTAGTTTATGCCATACATCAAAATGAATCAGCCACAGGTATGCATGCATCCCCTCCCACTGGAACCTCCCTCCTGTCTCCCACCCCATCCCACTCCTCTAGGTTGTCACAGAGCACTGGGTTGAGCTCTGTGAGTCACACAGCAGATCCCCACCGGCCATCTGTTTTCCATGTTGTAATGTCTATGTCTTGGACTGGAAGGAGATCCAACCAGCCCATTCTAAAGGAGATCAGTCCTGGCTGTTTGTTGGAAGGACTGATTCTGAGGCTGAAACTCCAATACTTTGGCCACCTCATGGGAAGAGTTGACTCACTGGAAAAGACTCTGATGCTGGGAGGGATTGGGGGCAGGAGGAGAAAGGGACAACAGAGGATGAGATGGCTGGATGGCATCAACAGCTCAATGGACATGAGTTTGAGTGAACTCCGGGAGATGGTGATGGACAGAGAGGTCTGGCGTGCTGCAATTCATGGGATTGCAGAGTTGGACATGACTGAGCAACTGAACTGAACTGAACTGAATGTGTATGTTTCCATCCTACTCTCTCAATCCGTCCAACCCTTTCCTTCCCCACTGCATCTGCAAGTCTGTTCTCTATGTCTGCATCTCCATCGCTGCCCTGTGGATAGATTTGTCAGTACCATCTTTCTAGAGCCCATGCACATGTGTTAATATGAAATATTTGTCTTTCTTTTACTGACTTCCTTCACTGTGTACAGTAGGCTTGAGATCCATCCACTTCATTAGGACAGCTGGCTCTTGGTTTCATTCATCTTCTACATATCTGTCTCTTTTTTATTTCCTCTCTCATCTTTATCATTTTCTTCCTTCTGCTGATTTTGGAATTTCTTTATTCTTATTTTTCTAATTCTTTAAAATGGAAGAATAGGTTGTTTATTTGACATTTTTCTTATTTCTTAAGAAAAGTCTATATTGCTATAATCTTCCCTCTTAAAACTGTCTTTGAGGCATCCCATAGATTTTGGATGTTTTGTTTCTATGTTTATTTGGCTTGTAATATTTTAATTCTTCGATTTCTTCACCAACACTTTTCTGTCTTTCTTTTTAAGTAGCATGCTATTTATTCTCTGTTTGTGCTTTTCTCTTTTATTTCTTCAACTGATTTCTTCTTTTATACAATTGTATTCAGAAAAAATGCTTGGTATAATCTCTACTTTCTTAAACTTACTGATTGTGCCCTACTAACGTGATATATTCTGGGGAATGTTCTACATGTACTTGAAAAGAATGTGCTTTGTGCTGTTTTGGGATGAAATTTCCTGTAAATATTTTTTAAGTTCGACTGTTCTGTTGTGTTATTTAAGACCACTCTTGCCTTATTCATTTCTCTCTGTATGGTGTGTTCCCTGAAGTGAATTGGGTTTTACATCCTTTATTATTATTAATATATTTTTGTTACATTTTCCCTTTATGGCATTTAATATTAGTTTACATATTTAGGTGCTCCTATATTGGGTGCATTGGCTTCCACGATGGCTCAGGGGCAAAGAATCCACCTACGATGCAGGAGATGCAGAAGATGTGAGTTTGATCCCTGGGTTGCGAAGGTTCCCTGGAGGAGGAAATGGCAACCCACTCCAATATTCTTGACTGAAATATTCCATGGACAGAAGAGCCTGGTGGGCTGTTGTCTATGGGATCACAGAGTCAGACACAACCAAGCATTTACACATAGACAGGTTATTGGGTACACAGATATTAACAAGTGCAATATTCTCTTGTATTTTACCTTTATCATTATATAATGACTTTCTTTGTGTTTTGTTATAGGATTTGCTTTTCAGTCTGTATTGTGTGACATGAGTATAGCTATTTTTTAAAATAAATTTATTTATTTTAATTGGAGGTTAATTACTTTACAATATTGTATTGGTTTTGCCATTCAGCAACATGTATCCACCACAGGTATACACGTGTTCCCCATCCTGAACCCCTGTCCCTCCTCCCTCCCCATACCAGCCTTCTGGGTTGTCCTAGTGCACCAGCCCCAAACATCCAGTATCATGCTTTGAACCTGGGCTGGCGACTTGTTTTGTATATGATATTATACATGTTTCAATGCCATTCACCCAAATCATCCAAAAGACTGTTCTATACATCTGTTTCTCTTTTGCTGTCTCGCATATAGGGTTATCGTTACCATCTTTCTAAATTCCATATATATGTGTTAGTGTACTCTATTGGTGTTTTTCTTTCTGGCTTACTTCACTCTGTATAATAGGTTACCATTTCATCCACCTCATTAGAACTGATTCAAATGTATTCTTTTTAATGGCTGAGTAATACTCCATTGTATATATGCACCACTGCTTTCTTATCCATTCATCTGCTGATGGACGTCTAGGTTGCTTCCATATCCTGGCTATTATAAACAGTGTTGTGATGAAAATTGGGGGTACACGTGTCTCTTTCAGTTCTGGTTTCCTCAGTGCGTATGCCCAGCAATGGGATTGCTGGGTCATAAGGCAGTTCTATTTCCAGCTTTTTAAGGAATCTCCACACTGTTCTCCATAGTGGCTGTACTAGTTTGCATTCCCACCAACAGTGTAAGAGGGTTCCCTTTTCTCCACACCCTCTCCAGCATTTATTGCTTGTAGACTTTTGGATTGCAGCCATTCTGACTGGTGTGAAATGGTATCTCATTGTGGTCTTGATTTGCATTTCTCTGATAATGAGTGATGTTGAGCATCTTTTCATGTGTTTGTTAGCCATCTGTATGTCTTCTTTAAAGAAATGTCTATTTAGTTCTTTGCCCATTTTTTTGGTTTGGTCGTTTGTTTTTCTTGAATTGAGCTGCAGAAGTTGCTTGTATATTTTTGAGATTAGTTCTTTGTCAGTTGCTTCATTTGCTACTATTTTCTCCCATTCTGAAGGCTGTCTTTTCACCTTGCTTACCGAGTTCCAGAAAAACATCTATTTCTGCTTTATTGACTATGCCAAAGCCTTTGACTGTGTGGATCACAATAAACTGTGGAAAATTCTGAGACAGGTAAGAATACCAGAGCACTTGACCTGCCTCTTGAGAAATCTGTATGCAGGACAGGAAGCAACAGTTAGAACTAGACATGGAACAACAGCCTGGTTCCAAATAGGAAATGGAGTGCGTCAAGGCTGTATATTGTCACCCTGCTTGTTTAACTTCTATGCAGAGTACATCATGAGAAAGGCTGGACTGGAAGAAACACAAGCTGGAATCAAGATTGCCAGGAGAAATATCAATAACCTCAGATATGCAGATGACACCAATGTTATGGCAGAAAGTGAAGAGGAACTAAAAACCCTCTTGATGAAAGTGAAAGAGGAGAGCAAAAAAGTTGGCTTAAAGCTCAACATTCAGAAAATGAAGATCATGGCATCCCATGACTTCATGGGAAATAGATGGGGAAACAGTGGAAACAGTGTCAGACTTTATTTTTGGGGACTCCAAAATCACTGCAGATCGTGACTGCAGCCATGAAATTAAAAGACGCTTACTCCCTGGAAGAAAAGTTATGACCAACCTAGATAGCATATTCAAAAGCAGAGACATTACTTTGCTGACTGAGGTCCGTCTAGTCAAGGCTATGATTTTTCCAGTAGTCATGTATGGATGTGAGAGTTGGACTGTGAAGGAGGCTGAGCACCGAAGAATTGATGCTTTTGAACTGTGGTGTTGGAGAAGACTCTTGAGAGTCCCTTGGACTACAAGGAGATCCAACCAGTCCATTCTGAAGGAGATTAGCCCTGGGATTTCTTTGGAAGGAATGATGCTAAAGCTGAAACTCCTGTACTTTGGCCACCTCATGCAAAGAGTTGACTCATTGGAAAAGACTCTGATGCTGGGAGGGATTGGGGGCAGGAGGAGAAGGGGACGACAGAGGATGAGATGGCTGGATGGCATTACGGACTCGATGGACGTGCGTCTGAGTGAACTCCCAGAGTTGGTGATGGACAGGGAGGCCTGGTGTGCTGCAGTTCATGGGATCACAGAGTCGGACATGACTGAGTGACTGAACTGAACTGAACTGATAGTTTCCTTTGTTGTGCAGAAGCTTTTAAGTTTAATTAGGCCCCATTTGTTTATTTTCTTTTTAAAAATTTTATTTTCTTTTTTTTTTAAATTTTACTTTATTTTGGTTTACAATAAAAAGATGGTAACCATAACGTTTTGTTTATTTTCATCATCTTGTTTCTGTTTGTATGAATGTCTTTTTTCCATTCTTCACTTTCAGTCTGTATATGTCTTTAGCAATGTTGTGAGTCTTTTGTAAACAATATTTAAATGGCTGTTGATTTTCTTTTATCTAATCAGTTCACTGTATATCTTTTGATTGGGGCATTTAGTACATAAACATTTAAAGTAATTTATGAAAGTGAAAGTGAAAGTGATATCACTCAGTCCTGTCCGAATCTTTGGAACACCATGGACTATAGCCTTTCAGTCTCCTCCATCCATGGGATTTTCCAGGCAAGAGTGCTGGAGTGGATTGCCACTTCCTTCTCCAACTTTTGAAAATTATGTTATTATTTTAATTTTATTACTTACTAGCTGGTTATTATGATTCTTCTTTGTTCATTTCGTCCTTTTGTTCCTTCTCTTGTGGTTTGATGATTTTCTTTAGCGGTATGCTTGCAGTCCTTTCTCTCTAGCTTTTGTGATCATGTCTTGATTTGTGGTCATCATGGGCCTCATATATATTACCTATTACTATATCTGTTTGTTTTAAACTGCTAGTCACTTAAGTTTAAGAATATTCTAAAAAAATCAGTATTTGTTACTCCACTTCCATCTAATCTGTTTTTTTTAATGTCATATTTATCTTCATATTTATTCTTTCACTCTTCATTCTAATTATATTTGATTTTACAATTTTGTTGTCTTAATCTTTGTTCTAACTTATGTAAGTAATTGGTCCTCAAACTTTACTGTGTATTTGCCTTTATTATTGGGATTTTTTTTTTCCTTTCAGATTCTTATTTCCTTGAGTAGTCATTTATTTTCTGATTTTTCTTTTCTTTGAGATGCTTATTTCTTTGAATAGTCACTTATTTTCTACTTAGAGAAGATCTTTAACATTTCTTTTAGTTAGGTTTAGTATTGGTATGCTTTCCTGGTGGCTCAAATGATAAAGAATCTGCCTGCAGTACAGGAGGACAGAATTTGATTCCTAGGTTGGGAAGATCCCCTGGAGAAGGGATTGACAATATGCTCCAGTATTCTTATTTGGAGAATTCCATGGATAGAGTAATCTGATGGGCTACAGTTCATGGAGTTGCAAAGAGTTGGACAAACTGTGCGAGAAACACTTTTAATTTCAGTATTGGTGTACTCTTTTAATTTTTGCTTGTGTGAGAAGTTCTTCATCTCTTCTTCTATTCTAACTAGTAATCTTGTTGGGAGAGTATCCTGGGTTGCTTATCCTTTTAGTGCTTTGAATAAATTGTGCTGTTTATTCTGACCTGCAAATTTTCTGTAGAAAAATCTGCTGATAACTTTATCTAGGTTTCCTTCTATATGACATTTTGTTTTTCTCCTACTGAGTTTAGAATTCTCTCTTTAACTTTTCAATTTTAATTATTACGTGTCTTGGTATGGACCTGTTTGGGTTCATCTTTTTTCTTATACCTTGATTTCTGTTTTCTTCTTCAGGTATGGAAAGTTTTCAGCCATAATTTCTTCAGTACATTTTCTTTCTTACATTTTGACCTACTTATGTGTCTATTCTCCTTCTGGGACCCCTATAACATGTGCCTTGCGAAACTTCATGATATCACAGAAGTCTCTTAAACTGTTTTCCATTTTAAAAGTGGCTTTTCTTTTTGCTGTTCTGATCAAGTGATTTCTATTATTCTGTCTTCTTGTTCACCTGTGCATTCTTCTGTATCACCTAATTTGCCGTTAATCCATTCTACTGTGTTTTTAATTTCAATTATTGTATTCTTCAGTTGACTAGTTCTTTTTTTTAAAATATATTTTCCAGTTCTTTGTTAAAATTCTCACTGTTTTCATCTACTCTTTCCCCTAATTCAGTTAGCATTCTTTTAACAAATGCCTTTAAGTCTTTCTTAAATTCCACCCCCCCCCCCTTTTTCTTTTCAGGTGCTTTCTTTGGCTCTTTCAGTTGAGATAAATTCTTCTGTTTTCTCATTTTGCTTAACTTTCTTTGTCCCTTGGAAATTAGATTAAACAGTTTCCTATTCTGTTCTTGAAAAGTAGTACTTATATGGAAGTATCTCCATACAGTCTGCATGTGCCCAGTCACTTTGGTGAGAGAGCTGGATTTGACATGAAAATAGGTCATGTCTTTCTTTAGTTTGTCCTGGCAGGTATCCCTTTAGTAGGAGGTAGGGCTATAGGAGGAGATAAGGCTGGAGCAAGGTGTGAGCTGGAACTTTATTTCCCCTCAGTGCTCTTCACCATCCTATTGGGATGAGGGTAGGTCCCTAGTTAATAAGGTCCCTAGGTGAGGTAGGTCCTCAGAGCAGAAGTCCTGAGGATCGGTTCTGAGCTGACTCTGTTTCCTTAAGTGTCTGGTCTCCCCTCTTTTGACACCAGCACTCTTGTCCTGAAGGGGAGCAGTTTCTGGAGTAAGAGGAGTCTGTGCAGGCTCTTGCTGAGTGCTGCATCAAGAGCTCTGGCAATCTGGTCACAGAGAAGAGTTTAGGGCTCCTTATGTGTTAAGTGCTGTTAATGCCTGCTGCTGCTGTGCTTAGATGCCCCTTTGGGGCTATTTGCTACTGTGTCTCTCAGACAAGGTTGTTCCCTGTTCTTTTAGTCCTGTTTCCATTATAGAACTGCAAAAAGTATGTGGGGCTGGAGCAATTTCTCAGCTTAGGCTGGGCATGCTGAGGCGGGCTCAGGAAACCAGCTACCTGCAATTTCAGTGCACCTGTCCACCCCACTTAAGAATAAGCAGGCATTCACAAGCTTGTCCTAAGCAAAGTCTCTGCTTGCCACTGCCATCCTGGTAGTCTCACCACCCCTCCAAACAGCCAAGGGGCTTGTCTTCCCTGTGTTAGGAACCAGGACTGGAGTTCCTGATATATGCTTTGAACCACCCACTCCCAGGGAGGGTCTCCATGTAATCTCCCTTTTCCCTGAGTCATCTCCGTAGGGCACAGGTCTTAACCTAATCACTTATCTTCCCTTCCTACCTGATTTCTTTTTTTCAGCCTTCATTATACTGGAGTCTTTCCATTAGTTTCTTGATAGTTTTCTGTGACAGTTATTCCATATGCATATGTATTTTTGTTGTGTTTGTGGGAAAGGTGAGATTGAGTTCTATATCCTCCTACTCCACCATTTTGATCTCTTTCCTAAATATTTTAATTCTTTAATTCAAATAGGCAAAACTGGAATTCTATACTGTGAGATATACATTAGAAAATATATAACTAATTATCATAAGTATATTTGCTTAAAAATTCATATCTTCTTTAATAATTTAGACCCTTCACTATAGTCTGAAATTTCCCTCATAGCTCAGTTGGTAAAGAATCTGCTTGCAATGCAGGAGACCCCGGTTCGATTCCTGGGTCAGGAAAATCCCCTGGAGAAGGGAAAGGCTACTCACTCCAGTATTCTGGCCTGGGGAAGTCCATGGAGTCCCAGAGAGTTAAACAGGACTGAGAAACTTTCACTCACCATAGTCTAAATTACGGAGTGCCTAGTAAGTGCCAGATATTTTATCAGAATCTTAAAATTAGTATACTACTATAGAAATGATTTAATTTTTAAAATAGATCATGTAAAAGTTGTGGGATCAATCTATATAAGCCAAAAAATATAATCTTATTTAAAATTTCCTGTCATTTTTCTAATTGCTGGCTACTATCTATATAACTAAGGCCAAGAAAAAGTAAGTAGCAGCTGTAAATTGTTGCTTTGTTCATGATTCATTTTTTTGTAAAGTGATGCTGTGCTTTGCTAAGTTGCTTTAGTTGCGTCTGATCATGTGAAACCCCATGAACTAAGTCCACCAGGCTCCTCTGTCCATGAGATTTTCCAAGTAAGAATACTGGAGTGGGTTGCCATGCCATCCTGTAGGGGATCTTCCTCACCCAAGAACTGAACTCATATCTCTATTTCTCCTGCATGGTGAGGTGGGTTATTAACCACTAGCGCCACCTGGGAAGCTCCCTAAAGTAGTACATTGAATAGTGGCTTTCTATGTAGAATAACTGTATAAAAGACTGAAATTATTTGTCAGATAATTTGCAAAATAGTTGCAATTTTATGCTGGAAAGAGTGACTTCTAAAGTAATTTGTGTAGGGAAATTATACAGTAATATTATCATTTCAATATCAATAGAATACAATGTCTTTGGAAAACTGGATAAATCATTTTACACATCTGTCTACATGGGATCATGCATATGGGTCTAAAAAAGAGGAGCAAATTTAAAAACGTCGCTTGAGTCCACATGGAGGCAAAAAGCAGTCTCCCCTGCAGGACTGTTTGGCTGAACGTCTTGTAGTGGAAACAGTCAAATGCCTTAGAAAGTTACTGAATTCTGTTTAAAATTTAAAATTTAAAAAAAAAAGGAACACTTGACTTTGGTTCTCAAATCAGGAGGATTATGATTTGCCAGACATGAGTTGGAATCTGAGTCTGTGCAATCTCAATTACGAGATTCATTCTTAAACTATGTTCCAAAAGGATCTACCATTGCTGAGTCTGAAACATGACTTCAGGAACCTTGAATGTTTTTAATTAAGAAATATTTTTTGAAATCAGTTTAGTTTGAGAAAGTGATTGTGCATGCATCCTCAGTTGTGTCCGATTCTTTTATGACCCCGTGGACTGTAGCTCGCCAGGCTTCTCTGTCCATGGGATTTTCCAAACAAGAATACTGGAATGGGTTGCAATTCCCTTCTCCAGGGGATCTTCCCAACTCAGGGATTGAACCCTAGTCTCCTGTGTCTTTTGCATTAGTAGGTGGATTTTCTTTCTTTTTTTCTTTTTTCTTTTTCTTTTTCTTTTTTTTTTTTTTACCACTGAGCCACCTGGGAAGCCCAAGAAATTCATTATGGCTTTGTTAAATAAATATTTTATAACATCATACATTTTGGAAGCATTGGTGATTTTGGAAGGTTACCTAACTTGGCAAATGAAACAGTTTATAATGATCTTGGTGCTATGCTAGTTCTTTCAATTTTTCAGTTTCCAGATAAATGATACTATGTTCCCTGGAAATGCTACAATTGATTATAAATGTATTCTATCTAGATAAAGTGTATGATCTGCATCTCAAGAGAACTTTATACAGTTGTCAAAGAAATGTCCCTTAGAATGAGTAAAATTCTGTCATGCTCTGATTAACATAAGGTTGTGACAAGTGTATTCTTAAATTTATAAACATATTGATAAGAAAATTATTTCTAATTTTTGTGACTATGGAAATCTTAACAAATGCAGAAAAGTAATGAGGTCAGTTAAAACTACCTATAACCCTAACTCCTGCTTTAATATTTGTTGACTCTATATTTCATCATAAGTTTACCTAGTAATTCATTTCTCTATTCTTATATACTCTTCATTTGGCTTATTTCCAATTTTAATTAATTATAATAACAGTGTAAGAAAACTACTATAAAATAATGTTTAATCATGTAACTGATTAATAAAATATATGATTTTTAAAATAAAAATTCATTTACCAGGGAGATGTGAAATTTTATAAAGTAATGGAACTGAAACAGTGTAAAGCTTAGTTTCTGATAATATTTTAAGAGATCAAATTAAATTTAAACTTAGGTTTAATTATTGAATGAAAAAGTATTATTTTCTGATTTCATTGTCTGAGTTTTGAATGATAATGTTTATGCAAGTTGGTTTTATTATGGATCAATGATTTAAAAAGCTTTAGTTCTTAATCCAAGTTAATGGGACATTTTCTGATATAGTCATATTGTCTCCCACATATTAAGTGACCTCCATTTTCCTAGATGAATTGCTTTTAAGATTGTTGAGGGATGGAAAATGACTATAGGAGAGTGATTCTGTAAACCAACTGTGGCTTTTCATAGACAGTAGTATATTTGTTCACATCCCATAACCACTCATCTCTTTTCATAAAGCTCATGTAGAGATTCATCAGCATTACAACAACTCAGATGGGACTAGAAGCCATGAAGAGTCATATTAGAGAATTTAGAAAAAAAGTTAAATGTTGACTCATCCTGCTTTAATATTTTATTCATGTATTTTTGAGGAATCTACACCTAGTCATAATATTTTAGTAGCCTTTGTTCCAGATGTACACACACACACACACAAAAGTATGGTAGATATTGCAAATCTTATGTCACAAACTAAAACTCACATATCATGTATTTTTTAAAAATCATTTTTCTATTACTATTTCAAATGCTCATTCTTTTACATGATAAAAACTTCATGTCAAACAGTTTGAGGATTCTGTTTTTGACTGGGGTAAATCCCACTGAACTTTGCAACCAAGGTCTTAGGAAAAACATTAAGAATGAGAAAGATTAATTAAATATGTACAAGGAAGAGTAAACACTAGGAAGGAATTAAAGGAAGCAGACACTTTCTGATCCTGTCTGTATTCCCCTGCTCTATCCAAAGAGTATAATAAGGTTCTTGCTTATTATTTGTGGCTTCCCTGGTGGCTCAGAGGTTAAAGTGTCTGCCTGGAATGCAGGAGACCTGGGTTCGATCCCTGGGTTGGGAAGATCCCCTGGAGAAGGAAATGGCAACCCACTCCAGTACTCTTGCCTGGAGAATCCCATGGAGGGAGGAGCCTGGTAGCCTACAGTCCATTGCGTCGCAAAGAGTCAGACACGACTGAGCTACTTAAGCAGGCACTTTCTGATCCTGTAGGTTAGTCCTGTCTGTATTCCCCTTGCTCTATCCAAAGAGTATAATAAGGTTCTTGCTTATTATATATGGTTTGCTGTGCCATAGCCAAGCTTGGATACATAAGAAAACATTTACCTACTTCCACAATATATAGGACTTTTCCAGGGCTGACTTAGACCTTAATGCTGTGAAACAAGTCTCTTCTTCCTTCCCTCCTCCTCCTCCTCCTCCTCTTTCTTTTCCTCTTCCTCTCCCTCCTCCTCCATCTTTGCTGTGCTCAAAGAGGAAAGAATCTGGCATCCTGCAACTTTTGGATCTCTAAATATATCTAAGAATTTATATCATTCTTTTGGATTCTCATTCTAAACACTGAACAAGAAAACTTATAATATGTGCATTTTTGTAATGGTTGTAACATACTGTAAATGACAACAGGAATGATCAGTTTCTGTGGGTGGGCTCCATGCCAAAAAAATATGCTACTTCCAATCCATTGGTCAACTGTGGTTATAGTTTCCTGAAAAAGTATTGATGCAAATATACTGAAAATGTATTTTTCTTAGGTATCTTATAACTTCTTGTTTATCCCTTACAGCAGAAATCCACCCCCCCCCCGCCCCAAAATCTGGTCTGATGATCTGAGGTGGAGCTGATGTAATAATAACAGAAATAAAGTGCAAAATAAAATGTAATGTACTTGAATCATTCTGAAACCATCACCACCCAAGTCTATGGAAAAATTGTCTTCCACAAAACCTGTCCGTGCTACCTTAAGAATGGCATTATAGTTTTACAATATAAAGTAAAAGTACTGGAAAGACGAAATTTTCCATGCTAAGGTTTCCATTAGCATCTTTAGAAATTCCTGAAAATAGGCCATGTGTTTTATCAGTGATTCTCTAAGTACCTAGGAGTGAATCAGCATGATCTAGGGACCTGATAGTTATTAAAATTTAAAACTGAGAAACTTAATAAAATTAGAAATTAAAATTGTCAAGCACTACGCCAGACCTAGCACAAAAGAAATTCAGGGGGCAAGGCCCAGAAACTTAAGAATCGTACCAGATGATTCCAATGGAGCTAATGTTTGAGAATCCACTATATTACTTTTTATTTTTCTGTATGTATAACTATGCTTTTCTGTTTGTCTTCTATCTGGACATAAAGAAAAACGTAGGAAAAATAATTTGTTTATACACCATTATCAAGAGAAGAGATTTTAATATGTTAATTTAACAGATAAAATCCTAATTAATATTATAACATAGCTTAAAGTAGATGCTTCTATACCTTCATGCCTTCATTTTCTACTGCATTTTTGAATTTTATTTTTCATATGTCAGCTTTTATCCTTTTTTTCTGATTTTTCTGATCACATTCCTTGAATTTTTCTTACACTTTGGCAGCACTTAAAGCCTGTGTATAAGGAGAGTGTTTCTTTGTTTTTTGCCCAGCCAAATGATACTACTTAGTGACCTGACACAATGGATTTCTCACAAGGAAATAAGTATTTGGACAGTCATGAAAAAGGAAACAGCTTGCATTTTCTTAATATCTAAGGATCACTATCATAAGTATTATTTATCACTGCATCTATAATATTTTTTTATTATCCAACACAAATATGATACCAGAATGCTTGACTTTTTTGATTTACTACTTTTTCTCATTAATTGTTGTTAGGTAATGATTAATTTCTCTGTGCTTACGCATATGTGACCCACATGCATGCACACACATTACTATTTCTAAAATAAGTCAGGATAAGATCACCAAGTAACTAAATTTGTTATCATTTTATATGGTAAAAATAAATTCTCAATGGGATCTGGAGTGACTGAGCCATAAATAAATTAACTGAGGTTCTATGCATGCTGACTCTGTCATATTCTTTAATGGAACAGTTTCACTGAGACAGTGTTTTGAAAGATGTTGAAAACCTTGCTTTGCTAACTTGACACTGGGGTCCTCATGCAAGGACCAGGTGGGAGTGTTGTTCAGTTTCTATCTAACTCTGAGACCCCATGGACTACAGCACTCCAGGGTCCTCTGTTCCCAGGTAGTACTGAACAAATGCAAGGAAATGTGCAATGATACCTAGATAAAGACTTTGAATTGTAATATACTGGAAGCACAGTAAACATTTAGTATTTTTGAATTAATAAATGAAAGTAAAAGTTTATGAAGATAAGATGCTTTGTGAACTGATAGAACTGAACCCATTGAATGAGAACTACCTGAAGTTTATTACATTTAATTTAAGTATAAAAACACATACTATTAAGAATAATAATCATTATAATTATGACCTAGATCATCTACCACAGTGGGCAGATTAAAAACAAAACAAAACCCCAAATCTTTGATTGTGTGACTAAGGGGTTACTTCTGTTTGGGTCGAGATTATTTATTTTATGATAGGATTTGGCCTTGAAACCAAACAAAGATTATATCAGTGTAAGAATTTTCTATTTTTCACTACTGAAAAATTAAATATACAGCAAAGAAATTATAAATATGAATTTTATAATTTAAAATGGTCTTAAATTATTAGTTACTCTAAATCTTTCCTGCAGCAAGTCAGTGTGTAAATATACACAATTGCAGATTTAGAGGATCTTTTTTTATGGATCATCTATCTTGTTTAATCATAAACTATCAGTAGTGAAATTAATTCATTTTTAAAAGTTTATTTTTATTTTTAAGATCTATTTGCATACCTACTACCGTGTGTGTTCAGAGAATCTTTCTGCATGTACCTTTAGTTATTTATTTCGGTGGATTGTTGGCTTATTCCAGTCTATTCTTCTTGCAATCTATTCTATACCAGTCCAAAGTTACTTATTTTCCAACAAAATATTTGATGTTCTCTATTCTGACTACTCCTTCCTTTTATTGTATTCTTTCCTTTGATACAATTCTTTCTAATGTCTTGATGTGTGTCTAATGTCTAATGAATTGTTCTGTGTTCTCCTGAGAGAGAAGAGTGACAATGATTAGGAAATAATCTCAAAATTATTTCCTCTTTAGATTGAAATGCAAGCACTAAAATCACTAAATTTTAACATAAAATAGAAAGGCCGTATTTCTGCTTAACCTTTTCACACTTAATAAGATTCCTGGAATCTAATTATATAATTATACTTGTTTGTGTGTGTGAGTGTGTGCATGTGTCTGTGTGTGTATATAAAATATTTTTTAATTTGGCTTTTCAGATTTAAAAAAAAATCTTTTCCACATTTCCCTGTGTTCTTAATCACTTTTTCACGGCATATGGTCTTTTCGTAAGCTCAATGAAAAGGAATCCACGATTGAGTATGTTTAGATAACACTGCTTATTTTATCTTGTCTTTGAGGATTAGAATTAACAATCACGTAATAAAGCTATAAGAAAATCTGTAGTAAATAAATAGATTTAAACTTAAATCTATTTATTTAAGTTTTCAGTGATTTTTTTTTGTTTTATCGATTGGAATGCTTCTCAAATTATCCAAATATAGTGCACCAAATAGTGGAATCAAAAACAAAAAAACACGTTTAGTTCAGTTCAGTTCAGTCGCTCAGTCGTGTCCAACTCTTTGCAACCCCATGAGCCACAGCACTCCAGGCCTCCCTGTCCATCACCATCTCCCGGAGTTCACTCACACTCACGTCCATCGAGTCCGTGATGCCATCCAGCGATCTCATCTTCGGTCGTCCCCTTCTCCTCCTGCCGCTAATCCCTCCCAGCATCAGACTCTTATCCAGTGAGTCAACTCTTCCCATGAAGTGGCCAAAGTACTGGAGCTTCAGCTTTAGCATCATTTCTTCCAAAGAAATCCCAGGGCTGATCTCCTTCAGAATGTACTGGTTGGATCTCCTTGCAGTCCAAGGGACTCTCAAGGGTCTTCTCCAACACCACAGTTCAAAAGCATCAATTCTTCAGCACTCAGCCTTCTTCACAGTCCAATTCTCACATCAGTACATGACCACAGGAAAAACCATTGCCTTGACTAGACAGACCTTAGTTGGCAAAGTAATGTCTCTGCTTTTGAATATACTATCTAGGTTGGTCATAACTTTTCTTCCAAGGAGTAAGTGTCTTTTAATTTCAAGGCTGCAGTCACAATCTGCAGTGATTTTGGAGCCCCCCAAAATAAAGTCTGACACTGTTTCCACTGTTTCCCCATCTATTTCCCATGAAGTGATGGGACCGGATGCCATGATCTTCATTTTCTGAATGTTGAGCTTTAAGCCAACTTTTTCACTCTCCTCTTTCACTTTCATCAAGAGGCTTTTTAGTTCCTCTTCACTTTCTGCCATGAGGGTGGTGTCATCTGCATATCTGAGGTTATTGGTATTTCTCCTGGCAGTCTTGATTCCAGCTTGTGTTTCTTCCAGTTCAGCGTTTCTCATGATGTACTCTGCACAGAAGTTAAATAAGCAGGGTGACAATATGCAGCCTTGACGTACTCCTTTTCCTATTTGGAAGCAGTCTGTTGTTCCATGTCCAATTCTAACTGTTGCTTCCTGGCCTGCATACAGATTTCTCAAGAGGCACATCAGGTGGTCTGGTATTCCTATCTCTTTCAGGATTTTCCACAGTTTATTGTGATCCACACAGTCAAAGGCTTTGGCATAGTCAATAAAGCACAAGTAGATGTTTTCTGGAATTCTCTTGCTTTTTCCATGATCCACGGATGTTGGCAATTTGATCTCTGGTTCCTCAACCTTTTCTAAAACCAGCTTGAACATCAAGGAGTTCACAGTTCACTTATTGCTGAAGCCTGGCTTGGAGAATTTTGAGCATTACTTTACTAGTGTGTGAGATGAGTGAAATTGTGTGGTAGTTTGAGCATTCTTTGCCATTGCCTTTCTTTGGGATTGGAATGAATATTGACCTTTTCCAGTCCTGTGGCCACTGCTGAGTTTTCCAAATTTGCTGGCATATTGAGTGCAACACTTTCACAGCATCATCTTTCAGAATTTGAAACAGCTCCACTGGAATTCCATCACCTCCACTAGCTTTGTTCGTAGTGATGCTTTCTAAGGCCCACTTGACTTCACATTCCAAGATGTCTGGCTCTAGATGAGTGATCACGTCATCATGATTATCTGGGTCGTGAAGATCTTTTTTGTACAGTTCTTCCTTGTATTCTTGGCACCTCTTTTTAATATCTTGTGCTTCTGTTAGGTCCATACCATTTCTGTCCTTTACCGAGCCCATCTTTGCATGAAATGTTCCCTTGGTATCTCTAATTTTCTTGAAGAGATCTCTAGTCTTTCCCATTCTGTTGTTTTCCTCTATGTCTTTGCATTGATCCCTGAAGAAGGCTTTCTTATCTCTTCTTTCTATTCTTTGGAATTCTGCATTCATGGTTATATCTTTCCTTTTCTCCTTTGCTTTTCACCTCTCTTTTTTTCACAGCTATTTGTAAGGCCTCCCCAGAAAGCCATTTTGTTTTTTTGCATTTCTTTTCCATGAGGATGGTCTTGATCCCTGTCTCCTGTACAATGTCATGAACCTCAGTCCATAGTTCATTAGGCACTCTATCTATCAGATCTAGGCCCTTAAATCTATTTCTCATTTCCATTGTATAATCATAAGGGATTTGATTTAGGTCATACCTGAATGGTCTAGCGGTTTTCCCCATTTTCTTCAATTTGAGTCTGAATTTAGTAATAAGGAGTTCATGATCTGAGCCACTGTCAGCTCCTGGTCTTGTTTTTGTTGACTGTATAGAGCTTCTCCATCTTTGGTTGCAAAGAATATAATCAATCTGATTTTGGTGTTGACCATCTGGTGATGTCCGTGTGTAGAGTCTTCTCTTGTATTGTTGGAAGGGGGTGTTTTCTATGACCCATGCGTTCTCTTGGCAAAACTCTATTAGTCTTTGCCCTGTTTCATTCCGCATTCCAAGCCAAATTTGCCTGTTACTCCAGGTGTTTCTTGACTTCCTACTTTTGCATTCCAGTCCCCTAGAAAGAAAAGGACATCTATTTTAGGTGTTAGTTCTAAAAGGTGTTGTAGATCTTCATAAAACCTTTCAACTTCAGTTTCTTCAGCGTTACTGGTTGGGGCATAGACTTGGATAACTGTGGTATTGAAAAAACATGTACAGACACATAAACACATATTATAGTTTCTCTTTGTCCTTCAAATCAGAGAACTTCAAAAAATTATGTCTTGTTACATAACAAGGTGATAACATCTCATCATACCACACAAAAATTTAATTATAAGAATGTATGTAATTCTAAGACAGAGGTATAAAGGCAGCAAAAGTAAAACATGCAGTAGGTTTTCACAAGTGCAAATTAAATGTCAGAAAGATTTTCTAAGGTTGTTACTTTTATTTTTTAATTAAATTTATTTATATTAATTGAAGATTAATTACTTTACAATATTGTATTGGTTTTGCCATACATCAACATGAATCCGCCACAGAGAAAAGGGAACCCACTTACACTGTTGGTGGAAATGCAAACTAGATTGTTACTTTTAGTTACCTTGTAACAAATGGAAACAACCTCATATAAAAGCCAGATATATTACTACTTTCAAGTAAACTGTAGCCTTTTAATTTGATATTAGTCAATATTTTCAAAAATTGACTGATAGAATTGTGAGTCTATGAAGAGAGATGTGGAGAAGAAACATATTTCAAAGGAAAGAAATTCTTGAATGTATTATCTCATTCTGGAGTTTACTAATAAATCATCCCAAAGTATGCATCTGAAGAAAACTATAAATTGTTTCTGCCTTATGTTAGTAATTCATTCTCTGTCTTCTCCCATTGGAATGTAAGCTCCATCAGAGCAGATCATTTTTTTGTTTGTTTGTTTTATTCATTACCATATCCCCAATGCCTAGACTACTTGTGGCAGATAAATTGCTTGCAACAATTTTTGATTCAATAAATTATTGTTATAAAGTAATAACAATGTATTGTTGACAAGTCTTTAAAATTTTTGACCTGTATGACTCTTCCTATTCAATTTCTCACAAGTAGCTTGTGGACTTAGAGTTGAATCTCTGAAACTATGGTTTGAAATCATCAGCATGAAATCACCAATATTTTTTTTTTTCAAATGCCTACTTTTGTATCTTATTCCATACCTACTAAATCAGGCTCTTTCATGCTCAGGTCCAGGATTATGAAAAAAGTACCCATAGTGTTTCTTAGGCAAAACATAAATAAATATATAAAGAACTACAGGCTCTGGCAACGTAACAAGACTTAGAGGAATGACACTCAAGGGCTTTTCTCCTACCTTTTGAGTAAACTAGATTCCCTTGTAGCTAGAACAGGCTTTTAGAGTAATGAAAGGACAGTGATAGGCGCTTTGTTCACACTTAGAAAAATACTAATGAGTGATTGATTAGTTGGAATCTAAAGTCAGATTCCTTAATAACTTTTGACAAAATCTTTATGGAAAAAATATATGTGAAAATTGATTATTAAAAATAGTGTTGTTTAGCTACAGTTCTAATACAGAACGGTGCATGCAAAAATTATTGACATCACTGTCAAACTACATACACCCAAGTTCTTACTGTTTCAAACACAGGCTTAATTTAAAGATAGTTGTATTTTTAGTGTTGCTATATTTTTGAATCTGTCTGTCTGCCATTAACTCTAGAGGAAAGGTGCTTAAGACTTTTTTTCCTGAAATACATTCTTTTTTTTTTTTTTAATGCTACGTGGTTTATTTTATTTGTTCAAGGACTCATCTTGCAAGCATTAAAGCAAGCATGGGCTTTGATTCTGGGAGCCCAGATTCACAGACCTAGGAAGACAAAAGTGAACTGTGCTCCATGTACATGCACACAAACTAAAGGCTCGTGGTTAATCAAACTGTAGTTTTAAGTTTCTACAGCCTTGCAGCCAGAAGTCACAGGTCCTTTAGGTCCTTTTGGATGCCCCAGAGGGTATCTGCATTTTTCTTGAGTTGGGCACCCTCTTCATCCTTCACCTTCTGGTTGATAACACTGGTTAACCCTCGAGCATTCAGGATAAATAGAAGGCTCAGGAAGACTTCATTCTCAATGCCATACATGCTCTTCTCCATTGTTGACACTGGGTGAATTCTGGATAGATTTTTCAACATGGATTCAATAAGATCAGCCACAGTTAATCCAATAGCCCAGTTGGTATATCCTTTTAGCTTGATGACTTCATAGGCACTCTCAACCACCATCTGATGCACTTCCTTCCAGTTTTCACTATTATTGTCTATTCCCATTTCTGGATTCAGTTCCTGGAGAGAAACGCCTGCCACATTCACTCCACTCCACACAGCCACGCTTGAGTTGCCATGTTCCCCCAAAATCCATCCGAGGCAGCTGCTGGGATGAATGCCAAGTTTTTCAGCCTTAAGATAGCGAAATCTAACAGAATCCAGGTTACATCCACTCCCAATCACATGGTGCTTGGGTAATCCACTTAGTTCCCAGGTAAGATATGTGAGAATATCCACTGGGTTGGAAACCACAATGACAATGCAGTCAGGACTGTACTTGATAATCTGAGGAATGATGAACTTGAAGACATTAACGTTCCTTTGCACCAAATTCAGGCGGCTCTCCCCCTCTTGCTGGCGAACTCCTGCAGTTACCACCATGATCTTTAAATTGGCAGTGACAGAGTAATCTTGGTTTGCCACAATTTTTGGTGTCTGAAGGAATAAGCTCCTGTGCTGCAGGTCTATCATTTCTCCTTTGAGTTTATCTTCCAAAACATCCACAAGAGCAAGCTCATCAATCAGAGACTTTCCCAGAATGCTGATGGCACATGCCATACCAACTTGTCCAACACCCAGTACAGTGATCTTATTGTTTGGGATTGTTCCCTCTTCTTCCACGACTGGTGCAATCAGTTTTTCCCTAAGAGTTGCGATTGTGGCCAGGGGAGAGAAAGTTCTCCAGAGAGTGGTAAGGGCTGCACGAAGACAAAGTCAGCAGCCTGCGTCTCCTCCGGCGCAGGATCCACAAGCCCGAAACGTATTCTTATACTCTACATTATATCCTTTTTCACACTTCTGTAATTTAAATTTTCACTGTACCAGCATTTATGGACTATATGAATAGGGGAGACCAGAAAACAACTTTGGAGTATTCTGACTATATCCCCCTGAAGGGCATTAGTTGAAATTCAGATTTTTGTCACCTAAAGTCAGAATCAGGGACCCCAAGTGGCTCAGTGGTAAAGAATCTGCCTGCAAAGCGGGAGAAATGAGTTCTCCCGGGTTAAGAAGATTCTTTGAGGAGGAAATAGCAACCCACTCCAGTATTCTTGCCTAGAGAATTCCATGAACAGAGGAGCCTGGTGGGATACAGTCCATGGACTCACAAAGAGACACAACTTAGTGACTAAACAGCAAAAGTCGGAAGTATCACCTTTAGCACTGTTAACATCTTGAGTCAGATAATTGTTGGAGGGGATGAAAGGACTGTTTTGTGTGTTGCGGGATCCTTAGCAGCATCCTCAACCTTTACTCACTGTAGCACCCTGCACTGCACACATGATGACAGTCAAAAATGTCTTCAGACACTTCCCAGTGTCTTCTGGAGAGCAAAATCATGACCATTGAAACATAATGATTTACAGGGACCTGGGCTGTGTTATTTCTAGAATATCACCTTAAGTGACATTAAATGAAATGATAGGAGCTTATGTCACCTTACATCATAAACCTGATTAGTTGAGCCCAAATTAATTGTCCATGAAGTTCCAGCAGTTGGGTTAAATATGAGTTTACTTGATTCCACCTATTAAGAAAGATGAGATCTAAGATCGTATCTTCATGTCATAGATTTGACTGGAGCATTGGTTGTTATCCAGTGAACACATTTTGTGCTGTTAGCCAAGGCAGGTAATGCAATAAGAACTAGAGTTGTTCATCATCATTATGAATGTTGAAAGATCTGAATTACCCTACCCACACATAATTTCATCTAATTGTGTAATAACTGACAATGGCAATAAGGCAATGGCTGTAATCCAGCAGGTTCTTGGAGAACTGTCATACTGACTATATGATGAGGTTGGCCTCAGTACCAGAAGTTTACAGACTTATGATAGAAGGGCACTTTTTATATTGTCACAGGGCAGAAACCATCATTAAAGAGAAATGCAGTACAAGTAGCACCACTCACAAGTTCCTGTAATGTAGCCATGATATCAAAATTGAAGCTAGGAATGCCTATATAAATGTTTCCAAATGTGCAGGGTGATTATAGTAGAATATTGTAACAGCTGCCAAATAGTAAACTCAAGTGTGAAATCACTGTATTTCAAAAATATATTCATGAAATGAGCCTTAGCATAGAAATGCTAGGAAAGACAAACCACCCTAATCTGATGTTTTTTTTAAATAAATGGGTTGGTTTTCTCTGAGTATAAACAGTATAAATAACCTCAGAGAGGTTAAGTACCACAACAACAGAAACCAAAACTTGGATGGAAAAAGCAGAAATAATTGCTAATTATGGCTAGTCTCTTTATGCACTTGATAGAAAAATATGTAAATCAACAGGTTATAATAACACAGTATTAATACATATGCTGTTGATTTGCAACTTAATTTTTGGCTGAAAAAGTATTACACACTTTGCTTGAGAATTTATCTTGATAGAAGTTTATATCTTTACTAAATAGTGAAAAGTTAGAAAGTCAAAATGATATTCCTTAATAGTATAGTCAAATACTCATATGGAAATTTGCATGTGCCTTCAACTCCCTGATAGCTCAGTTGGTATAAGAATCTGCCTGCAATGCGGGAGACCCCGGTTCAATTCCTGGGTCGGGAAGATCCCTTGGAGAAGGGATAGGCTACCCACTCCAGTGTTCTTAGGCTTCCCTTGTGGCTCAATGGGTAAAAAATCAACCTGCAATGCGAGAGTCCTGGGTTTGATGCCTGGGTTGGGAAGATCCCCTAGAGAAAGGAAAGTCTACCCATTCCAGTATTCTGGCCTGAACAATTCCATGGATAGTCCATGGGGTCCCAGAGAGTTGGACACGAATTGAACTGAGCGAATTTCACTTTCACTCACTTCACCTCAACTCCTCTGTAACATAAAAAAAAAATCTTTGAAACTTTGTTGGATAATTTTAAGAAATTACTAACATTTATTATGATGAATATTAAAAGTAGGGAGAAGATACAATGTAACAACAACAAAAAAGCAAGAGATTTAGACTTAGAAAATTGAGATACACATTTTGACTCCATTCTTAATTTAGAAACATGGTTTGTTTCATTTTTATGATTTGATATTTTTATTTGTAAAATTGAATTTTGCAAGGAATAAATATTATTAACCAGATATGTCCATTTAAAGAACTTACTCCAAAATATGAAGTATCATAAAAACACAGTTTATGATAATCCCATTCCTTTATTTTACTGCAAATAAGAGGATTGAGTCCTACTATTTCCTGCTGTATTTCACAGATTTGAAAATTGATGTGGGCAAGACCTTGCTGATAGGTGTAGGCATCTAGTACTGTAGCTAATATACAAGAATAAAATAGGTGTGATCACCTAACAAATTGGTATATTTTGGCAAAAAAATGCAAAATTCAATATTTAGATAGAGTGCTCACAGATTTAATGTATGTATAAGAGTAGTAATTCACCAAACACAAGCTGTATGCCAGAGATGGTCTGAATTCTTTAATAGGGTTATGTTTTTAAAATCTATATTACTCTCTGAAGTAAGGACTTTTATTATTCCATTTTTAACAGTGAGGAAACTGAGGGAAAATTTTATCTAATATTTTATATCTAACATGTGAGAATCTGGGATTTAAACCCAGATAGGATAATTCACACTCATTCTACCATGATATATTTATTCTATGTTCAGATTTTTATAAAGCTAAAATTCCCCTCTCATGTTTGTAAAGGAACGTTGCAAACATGTTCATTATAAACAATCTAAACAAAAGTAGAAAATCACAAATAAATTTTTAAAAATTGCTTAGTCATGTCTGACTGTTTGCCACCCCATGGACTATACAGTCCATAGCATTCTCTGGGGCAGAATACTGGAGTGGGTAGTCTATTCCTTCTCCAGCAGATCTTTCTGACCCAGAGAACCAGGGTCTCCTACATTGCAGACAGATTCTTTACCAACTGAGCTTATAAAGGAAGCCCTCTGCCCTCTCATGTTTCTTAAGAAACATTGCAAACATGTTCAGTATGAACAATCTAAAGAAAAATAGAAAATCACAAATGGAGGCCATTTTTTATCCAGTTACTACATTTAAATGGATTATAGTAAACACTGAATCCTGAGAAGGGTTATTTCTGAGTTTGTCATATGACAGGTTGAAACATTGATTTTGACTCTATACTGTTGGAGGGTTTGGGGATGGATCCTATTGAGATTGCCAGCTGGCTTTCAATGAAGACATCCCAAGAACTGTTTTGCATTTTTGTCATAACCTAATTCAATAGACATCTTGACATAAATATGGTGATTACATGATGAAGCACTTAGTAGTGATGTCTTCTCTGTTCCAATAATCAATTAACTTACATCTGCACTGCCTGCATGACAAACCTGTTGAACTTACCAGCGGTTGCTTTAGACAAGGTCTTTCTTTCTTTCTTTTTTTTTTTTCAATTTTTTTTTTAATTTTAAAATCTTTAATTCTTACATGCGTTCCCAAACATGACCCCCCCTCCCACCTCCCTCCCCACAACAACTCTCTGGGTCATCCCCATGCACCAGCCCCAAGCATGCTGCACCCTATGTCAGACATGGACTGGCGATTCAATTCTTACATGATAGTTTACATGTTAGAATTCCCATTCTCCCAAATCATCCCACCCTCTCCCTCTCCCTCTGAGTCCAAAAGTCCGTTATACACATCTGTGTCTTTTTTCCTGTCTTGCATACAGGGTAGTCATTGCCATCTTCCTAAATTCCATATATATGTTTCTTAACATTGAAATTATGTAGTCCTTACTTTCTATTATAAGTTCATTGAATATTGATTAATGTCCAATGCCCAATGCAATACCAGGAAATGCATAAAATATATTAAACCTTAAAAATACTTTAAAGTGATAAATTCTTAATTCATTAATAAATTTAAAATAGCACTGGGAAAATTGCTTGATATAAGTGCATCAATAATGTCTGTTCCAAAGAAACCAGATATAATTGTATTAAAAAACTAAGGAGGTGCAATATTTTTGCTACTTTTTGTAAAGTTAATCTCTTAAATGCCTGAGACTCTAATATGAACAGTATTGTTTGAAGAAGACAGCAAATAAGCTACTAGAACTGATAAATCTGGTATAATTTTGATTACTATAGATCTCCCTGGGGTAAAAAGTTTTTCTTGGGGTAAAAAATAACTGTATATAACTACTTTCTAAAGTTAAAATTTCACTCAGATTAGAAATGGTAATAATTTTGCTGATGTCATAATAACCTAGAAGTGAGATCTCTCTCTTCAGAAAAGAATAATACATTACTCTCCAACCATGTAATATCCTTTAAAGTTCTCCATACTATAAAATAATGAATGTCATATAGGAATTTGAAAGAAATGGTTTATTTTTTAATTGTCTCATTTTCTTTCATCTGTAAGATATGTGTCAGAAGTGAAAATGATTTAATATAGAAGAAGTATATGATGTTACCCTGTCAGGGTAGGAGATAACAATGCTTCCAGGTATACTTTTATGTAGAGAGTATATGTTTGAGGGAAAAAAAATAAACCAATTAAAGCAGAATTATTTTAAATACCTACACACACACACACACACACACACACAAAGGCAACATCAACTAACTAGTCAGTGACTAAAGTATAGTATCTTCTATATCAGTATTTTAAAAGTACAGCACTAATATTCAATTTAGGAGAAGGCAATGGCATTCCACTCCAGTACACTTGCCTGGAAAATCCCATGGATGGAGGAGCCTGGAAGGCTGCAGTCCATGGGGTCGCTAAGAGTTGGACACGACTGAGCGACTTCACTTTCACTTTGCACTTTCATGCACTGGAGAAGGAAATGGCAACCCACTCCAGTGTTCTTGCCTGGAGAATCCCAGGGACGGTGGAGCCTGGTGGGCTGCTGTCTATGGGATCGCACAGAGTCAAACACTACTGAAGTGACTTAGCAATATTTAATTTAGCAAGTAATTTAAACAATTAATGTAGGTGGTCATATATAGAATAAATATAATTATAAACTTGATTTTCTTGCCTACATTACTGTTTGTAAATTGCTAATTATCAGGGTTTCCCTGGTGGCTCAGAGGTTAAAGCGTCTGCCTGCAATGTGGGAGACCTGGGTTCAATCCCTAGGTCAGGAAGATCCCCTGGAGAAGGAAATGAAAACCCACTCCAGTATTCTTGCCTGGAGAATCCCATGGATGGAGGAGCCTTGTGGGCTATAGTCCACGGGGTCACAAAGAGTCAGACACAACTGAGCAAGCGACTTAACTTAGACTACAGCTAACTCAATAGTCAGGTAAGAGTAATAAGTTCTCTATTTTATGCAAAAGCATAAATACTGTCAATCCTAAAGGAAATCAACCCTGAATATTCATTGAAAGGACTGATGCTGAAGTTGAAGCTCCAGTACTTTGGCCACCTAATGTAAAGAGCTGACTTATTGGAAAAGACCCAACTTATTGGAAAAAAAATACTCTGATCTTGGAAAAGATTGAAGGCAAGAGAAGAAAAGGATGACAGAGGATGGGATGGTTGGATGGCATCACTGACTCAATGGGCATGAATTTGAGCAAACTCTGGGAGATATGAAGGATAGGGAAACCTGGCATGCTACAATCCATGAGGTTGCAAAGAACTGGGCACAACTTAGTGACTGAACAACAATAAATCATTATTTTGGCATATAATCCAACATGAAGAACAAAGTGTGAGTGTTAAAAGTTGAGTTTTTTTCTAAAATATGGTGATTATATTTTCTTACATAAAATGTAGAAATGATGGTTGGAAAACTTGCCTACACACCCATGATTATATAAATAAGCTCTTTTGTCTTGTTGTGAAGAAAACAATAGGAATAAATATGATAGATAAAGTCTTAATATGAACCTAATATCCGCTGGATCATTGAAAAAGCAAGAGAGTTCCAGAAAAACATGTATTTCTGCTTTATTGACTATGACAAAGCCTTTGACTGTTTGGATCACAATAAACTGTGGAAAATTCTGAAAGAGATGGGAATACCAGACCACCTGACCTGCCTCTTGAGAAACCTATATGCAGGTCAGGAACCAACAGTTAGAACTGGACATGGGACAACAGACTGGTTCCAAATAGGAAAAGGAGTACACCAAGGCTGTATATTGTCACCCTGCTTATGTAACTTCTATGCAGAGTACATAATGAGAAACGCTGGGCTGGAAGAAGCACAGCTGGAATCAAGATTTTCGGGAGAATTATCAATAACCTCAGATATGCAGATGACACCACCGTTATGGCAGAAAGTGAAGAGGAACTAAAAAGCCTCTTGAGGAAAGTAAAAGAGGAGAGCAAAAAAGTTGGCTTAAAGCTCATATACATTCAGAAAACGAAGATCATGGCATTTGGTCCCATCTCTTCATGGGAAATAGATGGAGAAACAGTGGAAACAGTGTCAGACTTTATTCTTTTGTGCTCCAAAATCACTGCAGATGGTGTTTTAGCCATGAAATTAAGACGCTTACTCCTTGGAAGGAAAGTTATGACCAACCTAGACAGCATAGTAAAAAGCAGAGACATTACTTCGCCAACAAAGGTCCATCTAGTCAAGGCTATGGTTTTTTCAGTGGTTATGTATGGATGTGAGAGTTGGAGTGTGAAGAAGGCTGAACACCGAAGAATTGATGCTTTTGAACTGTGATGTTGGAGAAGACTCTTGAGAGTCCCTTGGACTGCAAGGAGATCCAACCAGTCCATTCTGAAGGAGATCAACCCTGGGATTTCTTTGGCAGGAATGATTCTAAAGCTGAAACTCCAGTACTTTGGCCACCTCATGCGAAGAGTTAACTCATTGGAAAAGACTCTGATGCTGGGAAGGATTGAGGGCAGGAGAAGAAGGGGACGACAGAGGATGAGATGTCTGGATGGCATCACCTACTCGACGGATGTGAGTTTGAGTGAACTCTGGGTGTTGGTGATGGACAGGGAGGCCTGGTGTGCTGCAGTTTATGAGGTCGCAGAGTCAAACGTGACAGAACGACTGAACTGAACTGAAAATAGGTAGATAATAATTTCCTGTATTCAAGTTAATATCAAATTCTTTATTAAAAATCAGTTTACATTTCTCTCTCAAATAGCATCTTGACTGAGGCCTCAACACTCACTGTTCTTAAAGATTCTTCCTTGGTTTCTGAGACCAATCTGTCACCTGATACACCATCCGCTGACAATGTAATGATACTTATTTCCAGGGTACCATTGATTAATCTCTCATCTATTCATATATGTCTTTCTTGTTATTTTATAATCTCAGACTTTACTGTAACTCATCTATTCAGGCTAGATAATTTTTTGTTTTATTCCTAAATGTATAATGAGTATCTCCTACAGTTAATTAAAACTAATCACATTCTAAAAGTTATTTTTCTGCAGTTTCTTCCTGAACTTATTCTTTACATTCCCTCTTTCTTCAGTCACGAGTTCTTCTAGTTTTTCTTTTGTTAAGTGACCAAATTGTCAATCAAACTGGCTTGCAAAGGAGTTGGTAGGAAGGAGATTCTATAGTCTCATGTAAATCTGTGGTAGGAATTTATACTCCCGTCAACAGTGTGTAAAAGTCCCTATAGACTTATCATTTCACAAGCACTTGATTCTGAACTTTATAACTTTTTTTTTTCTTATTCGGTGAGTGTGAATTGCATTTTAAAGTTTACATTAGTGATTACTAACCATCTTGGTTGTTCTTTCATTGGCTATTCTTTTTTTTTTTTCTTTTTTGAGTGCTACCTAAAGCTTTTTGCACATTTTATACTGAATATGGGAAAATAAATAGGAGGACTTTGCAGTGGTAAAATATGTCTTTATTTAAAATGAACTACAAAATAAAATAATTATAATTAGCAGTAATTTTATTTTCCGCTAACTTTATCTTCTTGTATTTTTAAAGACAAGAGTAGAAGTAATAATATTAACTATATTTGCTCCAGATTCCAAGTCAAATTGTTTATACCATGAGCAGATACTTTTTTCTATCCCTATTTTAGTAATCTTAGCTTCATAAAACATAAAATCAAATATCAGTATCACTTATTTTATATGTTTAAGGTACAGTTTCAAGCATTATATTGTGCTGTATATTTTTATTATAGTTCATGCTTTATATTCACTCAATGAATATTGTTAACATGATAAATATTTCTTATGTTGTCCTGATATTAACAAGTTTTGGAATGTAGTTAATAAAAGCTAAGCATAGAAAATGAGCTTCCCAGGTGGTGCTAATGGTAAAGAGCCCACCTGCCAATGCAGGAGACTTAAGAGATGTGGATTCAATCCCTAGGTCAGAAAGATCTCCTAGAGGAGGGCACTATTCTTGCCTGGAAAATCTCATGAACAGAGGAGCCTGGAAGGTGATGGCCAATAGGGTTGCAAAGAGTTAAACATGACTCCATGAATCGCAGCATACCAGGCCTCCCTGTCCATCACCAACTCCCGGAGTTCACTCAGACTCACGTCCATCAAGTCCGTGATGCCATCCAGCCATCTCATCCTGTCGTCCCCTTCTCCTCCTACCCTAAATCCCTCCCATCATCAGAGTCTTTTCCAATGAGTCAACTCTTTGAATGAGGTGGCCAAAGTATTGGAGTTTCAGCTTCAGCATCAGTCCCTCTGCTCAAGCCCCCCTAATCCCTGAGACCCAAGAATATTGAAATTAGACCAATAGTTAACCCTGTGATGCCTGATAAGTGATCAAGTTAAGAGTCTGAAGAGTCACATGTCTTTTACTTTAAATCAAAGCTAGAAATGGATAAGCTAAGTGAGGAGCACACATAGAAAGCTGAGACAGGCCAAATGCTAGACCTCTTACACCAATCAGTTGGTTGGGTAGTGAGCACCACAGAACAAGTTCTGCAAAGAAATTAAAAGTGTTACTTCATTGAACATATGGATAATAAGAAAGCAAAACAACCATATGGCTGATATGAACAAAGTTTTAGTGGTCTGGATGTAAGCTCAAATTAGCCATAATATTCCTTTAATGAAAGTGTTAGTCACTCAGTCATGTACAAATCTTTGTGACCCCATGGGGCATAACCTCTCAGGCTCAACTGTTCATGGAATTCTCCATGCAAGAAAACTGGAGGAGAGACATTCCCTTCTCCAGGGAATGTTCCTTATCCTGGGATCATACCAGAGTCTCCTGCATCACAGGCAAATTCTTTACCACCAAGCCACCAGAGAAGCCCGACCCAAAGTTTAATCCAAAGCAAAAACCCTAACTCTCCTCAATTCTGAAGATAATTGAGAGAGAGGTAAGGAAACTGAAGAAGAAAAGTTTGAAACTAGCAGAGGTTGGCTTATGAAGTTTAAGAATAGAAGCCTTCTCCATACCATAAAAGTGCCAGATGAAGGAGCAAGTGCTAATGTAGAAGCTACAGGAAGTTACTCAGATATAGCTAAGGTTATAATGAAAGTGATTCCATTGAACGACTGATTTTCAATATAGATAAAATGCCTTCTATTTGAAGAAAATCCCATCTGGGACTTTCATAGCTAGAGAGGAGAAGTTAATAAATGACTTCAAACCTTCCAAGGACAGACTGAGTCTATGTTCAGGATCAATAACACTTTGTGACTTTTCGTTGAAGTCAGTGATCATTTACCTTGCCAAAAATCCTAGGGCACTTTATAATTATGGTAAACCCACTCTTCTTCTGCTCATTAAATGGAATAACAAAAGACTGAATGAAGCATATCTGTTGACAAATTTTTGCTGATTGTTGAGGCTTATTACTCTGGGCGGAGGGGGGAGTGGGGGTGGGAAATTCCTTTCAAAATACTACTGCTCAATGGCAATGTATCTGGTCACCCAATAGGTCTGATGGAGATGTACAACAAGATTCATGTTTTTTCACACCTGCTAATAAAAATCCATTGGTTGCCCTTGGATCAATAAATAATTTTGACTTTCATGTGTTATTTTCATATATAGATTTCATAAGGTTAAAGCTGCCATAGTGATTCCTCTGATGGATTTGGGCAAAGTAAATTGAAACGTTTCTGGAACAAGTTCAGCATTTTTGATTTAATTAATAGCATTCATAATTCAAAGTAAAAGTGAAAGTCACTCAGTCATGTCTGACTCTTTGCGACACCATGGACTATACAGTATAGTCCATTGAATTCTCCAGGGCAGAACACTGGAGTGGGTAGCCTTTCCCTTCTCCAGGGGATCTTTCCATCCCAGGGATTAAACCCATGTCTTCTGTATCGCAGGCAGATTCTTTACCAGCTGAGCCACCAGGAAAGCCCAAGAATACTGGAGTAGGTACCCTAGGCCTTCTCCAGAGGATCTTCCTGACCCAGGGATTGAACCAGGGTCTCCTGCATTGCAGGCGGTTTATTTACTAACTGTGCTATCAGGAAAGCCTGAGGTCAGAGGTTAATATCAACACTGACAGGAGTTTGGAAGAAGTTGATTCCAACTTTCATGTATGACTTGGAGGGATTGAAGACTCAGTGTACGAATTAGAATTAGAAATGGAGCCTGAAGATATGACTGAATCACTGCAATCTATGACAAAAGTGAATGCATGAGGAGTTACTTTTTATGGATGAACAAAGAAAGTTGTTTGTTGAGATGTAATCTGCTTCTGGTGAGGAGGCCATTAACATGGTTGAAGTATTTAGCTGAGGAAATAGCAACAGTGTTTGCTTTAACTCCAATTTTGAAAGAGATTATTTTATAAATAAAATGCTACGCAGCGGTATTGCATGCTATAGAGAAACTGTTCATGAAAGGAAGAGTCAACTGATGTGGCAAAAGTTTACTGTTGTCTGCTTCAAGAAATTGCCACAACCACCCCAGCTTTCAGCACACACCATTCTGATCAGCAAGCAGCCATCAACACTGAGGCAGTACCTTCTGCCAGCCAAAAGATGACTTGCTGAAGGCTCAGGTGACAAATACCATTTTTAAGCAATAAAATGTTTTCATTAATGTATGTACTTTGTATTTTTAAACATAGACTAATGCACAGATAAACTATAATACAATGTAACCATAATTCGTATTTGTACTGAAAAACAAACAAACAAAAATGTGACTCATTTTATTGACAGATTTGCTTTACTGAAGTGGTCTAGAATGTTACCTGTAATCTCTCTCTCTCTCTCTCTCTCTCTCTCTCTCTCTCTCTCTATATATATATATATATATATATATATATATATATATATCTCCAAGATGTTCCTGTACTGAAATTTTGCAGTGTTAAATCTGTGCAAAATATAAAGATACTGAACCAATGGAGAAAGAAAACGATGAACAAGTGGGGACAAAATTTTATCAACAGATTATTTTTATAATTTATATTGTCCTTTTTTCGTTGCTGTTGTTCAATAATCAAGTCATGTCTGACACTTTGCAGTCCTATGGACTGCAGCTTGCCAGACTTCCCTCTCCCTCACCCTCTCCCAGTGTTGTCCTTCGTCCTTAGCAAAATTTATTAGGAGAATAATTCAGTCATCACTTGATGAGAACTTCAGTTAAACATTTGTTAGATGAGTAATACAGTGAATATTAATTAATAGCAGAAGTGATTTAGGGGGAACAATTTAGGGAGAACTACTTAAAAGAAAAATGTGTCCATAAAAATGAAACGGTTGATGAATAATAACTGAGTATATATGATAATATTGTGGGTAAATTTAAATGAATAAATTAGAAAAAGTTACTGTGAACATTTGGAATGAGTATTTTACAGTGCATCAGTTAAAGTTTATACTCTAAATTCTGTTCAAAGATTTTACTGTGATTAAATTCAGGCCTTCCTTGGTTGCTTAGTAGTAAAGAATCTTCCTGCTAAGGCAGGAGATGCAGGTTCAATCCTTGAATTGGTAAGATACCCTGCAGAAGGAAATGGTAACCCACTCCAGCATTCTTGCCTGGGAAATCTCATGGACAGAGAAACCGGATGAGCTAGTGTCCATGGGGTCTCAAAAAAGTCTGATATGACTTAGCAAATCAACAAACAAAGCAAAACAAAAAATGATATTTGTTTGATGTTGCCAGCAAATTAATCACATGAATACCCTAGAGGCATGTATATGAAGGTAAATGTATGTGTGCATGCATGCTCAGTCGCTTCAGTCATCTCTGACTGTTTCAGTCTCACAGACTGTAGACCACCAGGTTGTTTTGTCCATTGGGTTCTCCATGCAGGAATACTGGAGTGAATTGCCATTACCTCCTCCAGGAGTTCTTACAAACTGAGGATTGAAATCCACATCTCCTGCCATCTCCTGAATTTCAGGTAGACTCTTGACCACAGAGCCAGCAGGGAAGCCTAGATAAAGATATATATGAATTTAAAATAACTACCCTTTTGCCATATAAAATTAAAAACTACAAAAAAGTTATTCAAGAAAATAACAAGTCTAATAAAAAATATTTATCCTTTGTTTAGTCATTTAATAATAAAGAGTTGATTTTCAAACCTAACGTCTACATAGTAAATATGCATTCAAAGAATTGGCATTTTTACAAAATAAAAATATGATCCCTGTTTGTTTTTTCTTTTTTTCCTTTTCCCCTGTGTATTATCTATAGGTAGTTCTTTCATTTCTCCAGTGTTGTTAATTCCTGGTCTGTTTCAGTAAGTGTTGTTCCTAAAGCTCAATAATGCCATGAATCAACAGCCATAAGTTTCAATTATGTAAATCTACATAGATTGTGTTGAGGTGAGTAGTAATTGTCAGCTAGCTAGAAATACTTGAATATATGAAGTTCAGTTCAGTTCAGTCACTCAGTATGTCCAACTCTTTGCTACCCCATGGACTGTAGCACACCAAACTTCCCTGTCCATTACCAGCTCCAGTGGCTTACTAAAACTCATGTCCATCGAATCAGTGATACCATCCAACAATCTCATCCTGTGCCGTCCCTTTCTCCTCCTGTGTTTAATCTTTCCCAGCATCAGGGTCTTTTCCAATGAGGCAGCTTTTTGCATCATGTGGCCAAAGTATTGGAGCTTCAGCTTCAGCATCAGTCCTTCCAATGAATCTTCAGGATTGATTTCCTGTAGGATTGACTGGTTGTATCTCCTTGCAGTCCAAGGGAATCTCAAGAGTGTTCTCCAACACCACAGTTCAAAAGCATCAATTCCTTGTTGTTCAGCTTTCTTTATAGTCTTACTCCACATCCATACCTGACTACTGGAAAACCCATAGCTTTGACTAAATGGACCTTTTGTCAGCATAGTAATGCCTCTGCTTTTTAATATGCTCTCTAGTTTGGTCATAACTTTTCTTTCAAGGAGCAAGCATCTTTTAATTTCATGGCTGCAGTTACTATCTGCAGGGATTATGCAGTCCAAAATAAATAAATAAATAAATAAATAAATAAATAAATAAAGTCTCTCACTATTTCCATTGCTTCCCCATCTATTTGCCATGAAGTGATGAGACCAGATGTCATGATCTTAGTTTTCTGAATATTGAGTTTTAAGCCCGCTTTTGAACTCTCTTCTTTAATTTTCATTTCTTTCACTTTCTCCCATAAGTGTGATGTCATATGTATACCATAGATTATGGGTATTTCTCCGGGCAATCTTGATTCCAGGTTTTGCTTCATCCATCCTGGCATTTTGTTATCTACCTATAAGTTAAATAAACAGGGTGACAATATACAGCATTGACATACTCGTTTCCCAATTTGGAACCAGTCCATTTTTCCATGCACAGTTCTAATGTTGCTTCTTGATCTGCATACAGATTTCTCAGAGAGCAGGTAAGGTGATCTGGTATTCCCATCTCTTGAAGAAATTTCCACAGGTTCTTGGGATCCACACAGTTAGTGTCATTGGCATTGTCAGTAAGTAGAATTAGGTGTTTTTCTGGAACTCTTGCTTTTTCAATGATCCGGCGGATGTCAGCAATGTGATCTCTGGTTCCTCTGGCCATTCTAAATCCAACTTGAATATCTGGAAGTTCATGGTTCATGTACTGTTGAAACCTGGCTTGGAAAATTTTGAGTGTGACTTCGATAGCATGTGAGATGAGTACAACTGTGCTGTAGTTTGAACATTGTTTGGCATTGCCTTTCTTTGGGATTGGAATGAAAACTGGTTTTCCAGTCCTAAATTCACAAAGAAAAGGCAGTATTTCTTCTTTCACAGTTTTTTTTTTCTGAAGAAAAAGTATATTTTACAATTAGTAAACATACTTTTTACTAGTCCTAGTGGTTTTTCCTACTTTCTTCAATTTAAGCCCAAAGTTTGCAATCAGGAACTAATGATCTGAGCCACAGTCAGCTCCAGGTCTTGCTTTTGATGACTGTATAGAGCTTCTCCATCTTCAGCTGATGTGCATGTGTAGAGTTGTCTCTTGGGTCATTGGAAAAAGGTGTTTGCTATGAGTAGTATATTCTTTTGGTAAAAATCTATTAGCTTTGCTCTGTTACATTTTGTACTACAAGGTCAAACTTGCCTGATACTTTAGGTATCTCTTGACTTTCTAGTTTTGATTCCCACCCTCTGTGATTGAAATGGCATCTTTTTTGATGTTAGTTCTAGAATGTGAACCAGAAATCAAATTGCCAACCTCTGTTGGATCTTCGGAAAAGCAAGAGAGTTCCAGAAAAACATCTGTTCTGCTTTATTGACTATTCTAAAAACTGTATGGTATGGATCACAACAAAGTATAGAAAATTCTTCAAGAGATGGGAATACCAGACCACCTTACCTGCCTCCCAAGATATGTGTATACAGGTCAAGAAGCAATAGTTAGAACCAGACATCGAAAAATGGATGGGTTACACATTGGGAAAGGAGTATGTCAAGGCTATATATTGTTACTCTGCTTATTTAACTTATCTGCAGAGTACATCATGCAAAGCACCAGGCTGAATGAAGCACAAGCTGGAGTCAAGATTTCAGGGAGAAATGCCAATAACCTCAGATACACAGATGACACTCAGTTCAGTTCTGCTCAGTTGCTCAGTCATGTCCAACTATTTGCGACCCATGAATCTCAGCATGCTAAGCCTCTCTGTCCATCACCAACTCCCAGAGTTCACTCAAACTCATGTCCATCAGGTCGGTGATACCATCCAGATATCTCATCCTCTGTCATCCCTTTCTCCTCCTGCCCCGAATCCCTCTCAGCATCAGAGTCTTTTCCAATGAGTCAACTCTTTGCATGAGGTGTCCAAAGTACTAGAGTTTCAGCTTTAGCATCATTCCTTCCAAAGAACACCCAGGACAGATCTCCTTTAGGATGGACTGATTGGATCTCCTTGCAGTCCAAGGGACTCTCAAGAGTCTTTTCCAACACCACAGTTAAAAAGCATCAATTCTTCAACTTTCAGCCTTCTTCACACTCCAACTCTCACATCCATACATGACCACTGGAAAAACCATAGCTTTGACTAGATGGACCTTTTTTGGCAAAGTAATGTCTCTGCTTTTAAATATGTTATCTATGTTGGTCATAGCTTTCCTTCCAAGGAGTAAGAGTCTTTTAATTTCATGGCTGCAGTCACCATCTGCAGTGATTTTGGAGCACAAAAGAATAAAGTCTGACACTGTTTCCACTGTTTCCCTATCTATTTCCCATGAAGTGATGGGAACAGATGGTATGATCTTAGTTTTTTGAATGTTGAGTGTTAAGCCAACTTTTGTATTCTCCTCTTTCACTTTCATCAAGAGGCTTTTTAGTTCCTCTTCACTTTCTGCCATAACGGTGGTGTCATCTGCATATCTGAGGTTATTGATATTTCTCCCGGCAATCTTGATTCTAGCTTGTGCTTCTTCCAGCCCAGCGTTTCTCATGATGTACTCTGCATAGAAGTTAAATAGGCAGGGTGACAGTGTACAGCCTTGGCATACTCCTTGTCCTATTTGGAACCAGTCTGTTGTCCCATGTCCAGTTTTAACTGTTGTTTCCTGACCTGCATATAGGTTTCTCAAGAGGCAGGCCTGGTGGTCTGGTATTCTCATCTCTTTCAGAATTTTCCACAGTTTATTGTGATCCACACAATAAAAGGCTTTGGCATAGTCAGTAAAACAGGAATATATGTTTTTCTGGAACTCTCTTGCTTTTTTGATGATCCAACGGATGTTGACAATTTGATCCCTTGTTTCTATGCCTTTTCTAAATCCATATTAAACATCTCGAAATTCATCGTTCATGTATTGCTGAAGCCTGTCTTGGAGAATTACTTTACTAGCTTACACTTTACTAATGTGAGATGAGTGCAATTTTGTGGTAGTTTGAGATCTCTTCAAGAAAATTAGAGATACTAAAGGAAAATTTCATGCAAAGATGGGCTCGATAAAGGACAGAAATGGTATGGACCTAACAGAAGCAGAAGATATTAAGAAGAAATGGCAAGAATACACAGGAGAACGACACAAAAAAGAGCTTCACGACCCAGATAATCACGATTGTGTGATCACTCACCTAGAAGCAGACATCCTGGAATGGGAAGGCAAGTGGGCCTTAGAAAGCATCACTACGAACAGTGGAAGTGATTGAATTCCAGTTGAGCTATGTCAAATCCTGAAAGATGATGCTGTGAAAGTTCTGCACTCAATATGCCAGCAAATTTGGAAAACTGAGCAGTGGGTATGGACTGGAAAAGGTCAGTTTTCATTCCAATCCCAAAGAGAGGCAATGCGAAAGAATGCTCAACTACCACACAGATGACACTACCCTTATGGAAAAAATAGTGAAGAAGAACTGAAAAACCTCTTGATGAATGTGAAAGAGGAGAGTGAAAAATTTGACTTAAAACTCAACAGTCAAAAAACTAAAATCATGGCATCCAAACCCATCACTTCATGGCAAATAGATGGGGAAACAATGGAAATACTGAAAGACTGTGTTTTGGGGGCTCCAAAATCACTGCAGATGGTGACTGTAGCCATTAAATTAAAAGACACTTGCTCCTTGGAAGAAAAGCTATGACCAAACTAGACAGCATATTAAAAAGCAGAGACATTACTTTGCCAACAATGGTCCATCTGCTTAAGGCTATGGTTTTTCCAGTAGTTATGTATGGATGTGAGAGTTGGACTTTAAAGAAAGCTGAATGCTGAATAATTGATGCTTTTGAATTTTGGTGTTGGAGAACACTCTTGAGATTCCCTTGGACTGCAAGGAGATCCAACCAGTACATCCTAAAGTAAATCATTCCTGAATATTCATTGGAAGGACTGATGTTTAAGCTGAAATTCCAATATTGTGTCCACCTGATGTGAACTGACTCGTTTGAAAAGACCCTGATGCCGGGAATGATTGAAGGCAGGAGGAGAAGGGCACAACAGAAGATGAGATGGTTGGATGACATCACCGACTCAATGGGACATGAGCTTGAACAAGCTATGGAAAGTGGTGTTCGACAGGTAAGCCAGGTATGCTGCAGTCTATGGGGTCACAAAGAATCTAACAGAACTGAGTGACTGGACTGAACTGAACTGAGTTAGAAGGTGTTTAGGTCTTCAGTGAACTGGACAACTTCACCTTCTTCACTGTCAGTGGTTATGGCATAGACTTGAATTACTGTGATCTTAAATGGTTTGTCTTGGAAAGAAACAGATCGTTTTGTCAGTTTTGAGGCTGCACCAAAGTACTGCATTTCATACTCAAGACTTTTGGGAGAAATATCAACAACCTCAAATAGAGCAGATAATACTGCTCTAATGGCAAAAAATGAAGAGGAATTAAAGAACCCTTTCATGAGGTTGATAGATGAGACTGAAAAAGCTGGCTTGAAACTCAGCATACAAAAAAATATAACTGTCACAACCAGTACTATCACTTCACTGCAAACAGAATAAGTGGAAGCTGTGGCAGATTTTGTTTTCCTGGTTTCTGAATTCACTGCAGATGATGACTGCAGCCACAAAATTAAAAGATGCTTTCTCATTGGAAGGAAAGCTATTAAAAAAAAAAGACCCTATACACATAATTAAGAGCAGAGACATCGCCTTGCCAGCAAAATTCTGTGTAGTCAAAGCTATGGTTTTTTCAGTAGTCATGTGCAGGTGAGGAGAGTTGGACCGTAAAGAAGGCTGAGTGCCAAAGAATTGATGCTTTTGAACTGTGGTGCTGGAGAAGACTCTTGAGAGTCCCTTGGACTGCAAGGAGATCAATCCAGTCAATCCTATAGGAAATTAGTCCTGAATATTCATTGGGAGGTCTGATGCTGAAGCTCCAAAACTTTGGCCACCTGATGCGAAGAGGTGATTCATTTGAAAAGACCCTGATGCTGGGAAAGATTGAAGGCAGGAGGAGAAGGGGAAGGCAGAGGATGAGATGGCTGGATGGCATCATCAACTCAATGGACATGAATTTGAACAAGCTCTGGGAGATCGTGGAGGACAGAGGAGCCTGGCCTGCTGCAGTCCAAGGAGTCATAATGAGTCAGACAGAACTTAATGACCAACAGCAAAACATAGTCATTTCCTTAGTTTTTTCCAACATCCAAAATGAAAAAAATAGGCAATCTGGATGTTGAAGGATAAGTATTCTATGCTGTAGGTTTGTTTCATATCTGGACATCTAGATTCTTTATAGTGTATATAAATGTCAGGCATTTACATTTTTATAAATACAGACTTTCTCTTATTTCCATGCATAGTTTTTTAGAGAAATGAGTGTTCTTTTGAAATAGAAGGGTCCTGCAGCTATTTTTGATATAGCTGCCAAAAGCTGTCTATGAAACTATTGGGAATGAAGAGCTAGTATACTTGAGTTCAGCATGGTTTGGGAGAGCAAATTATATATATGGTGATGTTTCATTTGATCATCAGTGGCAACTGGGCTATAAAATCTTTGAGTTACTTAACTTCAGTTATTTCATAATGTCCATGAGATGTTAATATGTTATTTTAATGAAATGCTAGAAAAATGGTAGTTTAAAAAAGTACAATGGGTGCATAACATTGAAAATATATATGAAAATACATGTATACCAACTCTTCCAGTAAGCAAGTGATTTATTTCAGTAGCTTCCGTGAAACTTACAGGGCAATTAAAATTACAGAAATAATATAAATATAGAGCTTAAATTAATGTAAGTGATTTCACAACCTGTACACAAATTGGTATTATTTTTGGTATTTTTGTGGTATTATTTTTTAAGCTGTAATCACATATGAACTATTTTTCAAAATGTTTAAGAAATACATAAAGCAAGTAAAAAGTCAGTGGTTTCAAAGGACAAATGTACTTATTCCACGTATGATTAGGAAAGCTTTGGGATCTAGATATTGTAAATAGCTTCAGGAAAAAGGATAATTACATTATAATAGTGATGAGGAAGATACTGATAAAACCTATAGTTGAACACTTACCAAGTATTTACTATCTACTAGGCAATATTTTGCTCATGTTTTCATGAGAAATATTTTGCTCATGTTATCTAGTTGAGGGTCCATTACAACCCTATGAAGCAGATATTATATTAATATTATTATGCCATTTAAGAGGAAACTTTAACTTTAAAAATCAAACTGTTCAAAATCACTCAGCTGCTAAGTGGTAGAGTGAATCAGTCTCTGGGAGTGATACACATGTTAAAGTAGTTGCAGAATGTTTAAAAGCAAAGTAGGAACAAGATCTGAGGGAATTGGGCAAATTTGTTTGTATTCTTCTTTTATTACGTTTGTTTTTAATACCTCTATTATTTTCACTACTGTTTTTCACACATATTTACTAAAAAAAAAGTGTTTCATAGGTATAAAGCAAAATAAAACAATCCTTTTACTTAAGACTAAGTGACGTATTACAGGCTAAGAGAATTGCTCAACAAAGTACAATCTAGTTGTAGATGAGTGGAGAATAAAGAGTCATTTCTGCAAACTGCATTAAAAATAATGTTCTTTTTTACTAATATATCAGTGTTCTGGTTTACTAACCTACCGATTCCAAAATATATATGTTAAAAGGAGCTATAATTAAACATGTGTTTAAAGCAGCTGGAACGTCAGGATGAGAACACTTTAATGAGGTTGATGAGGCCAGAAAGGATATTATTGATTTTTATTGATTTTTTTGATGAGCCAAAGTCCTGATTCCTTTATATTTTTTGTTCCTAATATTAAAGTGGCTATACTTCTCTGATTCTGTCTTAAGAGGTGTGGATTTTAAGTTAAGTAATTAAAAAAAAATGTACTCATTTCTGAACCTAAAGAGAGTTGCATGAAGACCATCTTGTAATTATCATCTTAATTATTTATGTCTGCATAGGAATAGTATGCATGTGACCTTAGGGGCAGAGCTTTAAGAGAAAGTCCTGTAAAGGAATGAAGAATTCAATTTTTTTGAAAAAAAAATAAGCAGAAGTATATGAAAATCATAATCATAATTCTCTATTGTGCTATAATATCTATGAAATAATCATCAAGTACATCACATTACATTTTTAAGCTCAAGTTTTTGAAAGAAGTGTCATTTCTGTGTTACAGAGAGATGTGAGAGGTTGAGTTATTAAAGGTCCAGCAAAGATATAATGGAAACCTACCAAATTTAAATCTTACATTCTTTGCTAGATGATAGTTCCCCTGCAGGTCTAGTTTTGCTTTCCAAGTTTTTAGTTACCTGTGGTCAACTATAGTACAAAAATATTAAATGGAAAATTCCAAATATAAACAAAAAATAAACTTAAAATTTGGCTTCCCTGATGGCTCAGACAGTAAAGTGTCTGCCTACAATGCGGGAGACCCGGGTTTGATCCCTGGGTCAGGAAGATCTGCTGGAGAAGGATATAGCAACCCACTCCAGTACTCTTGCCTGGAAAATCCCGTGGACAGAGGAGCCTGGTAGGCTATAGTCCACGGGGTCACAGAGTCGGACACGACTGAGTGACTTCACATAACATATATAAACTTAAAATTATGCACTGTTCTGATTCATATGATGAAATTTCACCTCATCCTACTTTATCCCTCTTGGCATGTGAATCATCGTTTTATACAGCATACCCACACTATGTATGCTCCCTACCTCTGAGTCACCAAGTAGCCATCTTGGCTGCTTTGGTCTACTCAGGTCATCGGGTCTACTGTTCCTCATACCACAGTGCTGTGACCAGGTAACCCTTATTTTACTTTGTAGTGTCCCAGAATATCAAGAGTAGTGATGCAGACAATTTGGATTCTCTCTTACTGTGCCTAATTTATAAACTAGACTTTATCCTAGGTATGTATGTGTCAGAAGCATATGTACTGTCTGTACAGTTCTGTACTGTCTGTGGTTACAGACATCTGCTGGTAGTTCAGTTGCTAAGTCCTATCTGACTCTTGTGACCCCATGGACTGTAGCCTGCCAGGCTCATCTCACCATGGGATTTCCTATGCAAGTATAATGGAGTGGTGGATTGTTTACCAGCTGAATCACCAGGGAAGCTGTCAAGCATCCACTGGAGTCCTTTAAATGTAACCACCGCAGATAAGGGAAGGCTACTGTATCACGTTGTCTTTCTCTTCTTGAACATTTAAAATTTAAATTCTCGCTAAATGCTAATACCAAATTTAGGTGAAAATAATCTTAAACTTTTGTATCTGTATTCAGATAACACAGACAACATAGTATCAATATATTCGTAACAGTTTTTCATGAGACATATATTACTTATTATTTATTGTGCTTGTGACATCATATTACACATTAGATTTCATTTTGTTTATGGATGAGTATTTTAGGCATAGTCTTTTTGATTACCAGGTAGGAATTTTTTAATTTATGAAAAGATTTTCCATCTCTGGATATGCAAAAAGTAGTTTAAAATTAGTTTAAAATTTGAATTGATTCAGATCAATATATAAATATACCCTGTTTTATAACAATGGTAATGCAGTGCTAAATAAGATATGAATATCTGTATACAGGATACTGTTTTTGTTGTTTATTTTTGCTAATTTGAAATACAGACATAATTCAGGAGTGAATCAAATTTCACTGTGTATACTATCAGTAGATGGAATTGCATTTTGGAAAACAGAAAAGACACTCAAATATAATTGTTTCTAATCACCAAAAGCATGTTCTCAGGTAGAATTCAGATTGTAAAGTTACTGTATCTAAGAAGATACTTACTTTCCTCCAAAAAGTTAACACCTGTACCTTCTGGAATTAAATATTTATGGCTGGAGTATAATATGATAATAAGAGAACAATTTAGTAAAAAATATACTATTAAGTTCAAGTTATGATGTAACAAGTTGCTTTTAAATTTAACACAATAAATAATATGAATGAGCATAAATATAGTATCACAAACAGTCCCTGCACATATTATGGCATGTGCTTACATGATATGTGCACATTAAATATAATGCATTTGTGTATTTTGTTTGCTATGCAAACAAATTATATACCAATATACATATTTTTTCATGAATAAGTATAATCACATATTCGTGCTTTTCTGTGTATGTCCCTTCTTTTCCAAGTTAACAGTCTAGTATTTTTCCTCTGTGCACCTATTCCTAATATTCTATACACATATATGAAGGCATTTTTACATAAACATTTATATAATATGTATATACTAGGTTTTGGAAAATAACCAGTTTTTTGCTTAAAAGATTAAATCATACTAATTATGCTTTCTTTGTGACTTGATTACTTAGTATATTTATCTTCAGTAGTGAACTGGTATAGTTGTAATTTGCTTGTTACTGGCATATGGCACAAATATGTCATATATTTCTCTATTATTCAGAATTCTTTATTTTGAAATGTTTTCTCCCTGAACCATAATATTTTTATATCCGGGGTATAGATTCTAAGGATAAGAACTGTTGAGATTTGATTAAAATAAATATATGTCTCTCTCTCTCTCTGTGTTACATACATTCTAAAACATAACAGAGGTTTTCAAAACTGAACTTGAAATTACTGTAACATTTCTCATTTCTAGTAACAGTGAATGAAAGTACATTTCACTCTCCATTTCTAAAATCAATGCATGTTATAACTTTTGTTTATTTTTTCTGGATTCGTGTTTTAAGAAATAAATTCTTATGATTATAATTTTCATTTTCTAGGCTACTGGTAAGCTTATGCATGCTTTAATGTAATATCGGCACTTTTAATTTGATGTTCTTTTAAGTGTTTATTCATAACCTTTGATCATTTTTCATCTGTTTTGTCTCATCATTTTTTAGTCCTTTTTATATTATATGTGGTAATCCTTTGTCTAGTATCTGAATTAAAAATATTTTCTAGATATGTTGCTCTCCTATTGACTTTGTTTTAGGCCTTTTTTATCATGTAAATGTTTTAAGTTTCTGTATAATCAAATGAATCTTCTTATAGCATTTTAATGTGTTATGTATGTGAACATTTAATTCAATGTCTATGTAATGTGTGTATGTACGTGAAACTGAAGTCGCTCAGTCATGTCCAAACCTTTACGACCCTATGGACTGTAGCCTACCAGGCTCCTCCCTCCATGGGATTCTCCAGGCAAGAGTACTGGAGTGGATTGCCATTTCCTTCTCCAGGGGATTTTCCCCACCCAGGGATCGAACCCGAGTCTCCGGCATTTCAGGCAGACGCTTTACCTCTCAGCCACCAGAGAAGCCCGTATGTGCATGACTTGCTTTAAATATAATTTAAAACAAAAATTTTGGAGGGATCATATTTTCTTATGTCTCAGGTACTTTTAACCAAGCACCTGGGAGTATAAAATGGATTTCTGTTTATTCATACTTTGTTTTATTGGCCCTCAGTTTAATTTATATAGTAATCTTCACACACATCCCATATCTTTCTTCTTAAAGCTTTAGAGCTTTGTGTCTGTGAGGAATAGAATGTTTTTCATATTTCTATTCCTCTGTGCTTCTTTCTAAGATATAAGAAAGGATATGTTCAATACCATAATGATAGTTTTGTATGTGAAATATTTTTGAATTTTCTCTTTATAATTATACATTCAAAATCAAATTTTCTTATCTTTTTTTTAAATACTACAAAATATAACTAGGTTTTGTCTTGAAACTTGGCCCAAGTGATTATATTTTAAATATATATATATATATATATATGCAGTTAAAATTAGCATTTGAAATTTTATTTCGTATTATTTTTCTTTTTATATTTAGGAAATTAATGTGTAGAAAGGAGAATGGTGCTATTGGTTGATGAGGAGGTTTCTACTTATATATTCATAATAGTAACTCTATGTTCTTGAATAAACTAAACCAGTATCATTGTCTGGAAACTGAGGATAGTAAGTATAAGTATATTTTCTAATATCAATGATACCTATGATGACATTAGGTATAATATATGCACTATACTAATGTAAATTTACTATCTAGCAATTTCAAACTCTTCAAAAGTAGGAATTAACTATTTCAAACTTTCATTTGTACTATGCAGGCCTTTAGTATTACTCTAGTTGAACTTGTCTTTAAAGACTAAATTTAAAAAGATTTTAGATATAACACCTTCTTTCAGTTGACAAAACTTCTATTTATCATCAAATACACCATGCTATTATATGCAATGAGTAAAAAAATATATCAGCAAAAAGAGCATATATCAAATACCTGAATGAAAACTAATAATTCAAAAAAATTATTGTATGGAACATTACATATCGTGTGTCTCATATACTGAGTAAAATGATAAGTAATTGAAAAGTTGAGTTGAGTCAAAGTATATTCATGATGTATAATTGAGGTTTTTTATTAAAATGTATAATGTTCAATATAATATCTTTATAAAGACCAAAAATAATTTACCAATTCAGTAGACTCTATTTACTGGATTTAATGTGTTGAGACATTGATTCTTTAAAAGGCTTATTATAGAAGATATTATACTTGATATGCATATATTAGAAGTTTTATATTTATGGGATTTATGTAAATAGATATTTCTAAGAAATCTCAGTGACCTCCAAAAGTATTCAGTATCACAGTAATCAAAATCTATGGAAACAGTGAGAGACTTTATTTTGGAGGAGTCCAAAACCACTGCAGATGGTGACTGCAGCCATGAAATTAAAAGACAGTTGCTCCTTGGAAGAAAAGCTATGAAAAACCTAGACAGTATATTAAAATCAGAGACATCACTTTCCAACAAAGGTCCACCTAGTCAAAGCTATGGATTTTCAAGTAGTCATGTATGGATGTGAGAACTGGACCATAAAGAAAGCTGAGTGCCAAAGAATTGATACTTTTGAACTGTGGTGTTGGAGAAGACTCTTGAGAGTCCATTGGACTACAGGGATATCAAACCAGTCAGTCCTGAATGGAGTCAGTCCTGAATATTCATTGGAAGGACTGATGCTGAAGCTGAAACTCCAGTACTTTGGCCACCTGATGTGACAAACTGACTCGTTGGAAAAGACCCTGATGCTGGGAAAGATTGAAGGAAGGAGGAGAATGGGATGACAGATGATGAGATGGTTGGATGGCATCAGCGACTTGATGGACATGAGTTTGAGCAAGCACTAGGAGTTGATGGTGGACAGGGAAGCCTGGCATGCTGCAGTCCATTGGTTGTCAAAGAACTGTATGCAACTAAGCGGCTGAACTGAAATGATGCTCCAATCATGAATGCAGAAGAAGCTGAAGTTGAATGATTCTATGAAGACCTACAAGACTTTCAAAAACTAACAGGAAAAAAAGTAGTCCTTTTCATCATAGGGGACTGGAATGCAAAAGTAGGAAATCAAGAGGTACATGGAGTACCAGGTAAGTTTGGCCTTGGAATACAAAATAAAGCACGGCAAAGGCTAACAGAGTTTTGCCAAGAGAACTCACTCATCATAGCAAACACCCTATTCCAACAACACAAAAGACACCTCTACACATGGGCATCACCAAATGTTCAGTATTGAAATCAGACTGATTATATTCTTTGCAGCCAAAGATGGAAAAGCTCTATACAGTCAGCAAAAACAAGACCAGGACTTGACTGTGACTGAGATCATGAACTCCTTATTGCCAAAGTGAAGTCTCTCAGTTGTGTCCGACTCTTTACAACCCCATGGACTGCAGCCAACCAGGCTCCTCCATCCATGGGATTTTCCGGGCAAGAATACTGGAGTGGGTTGCCGTCTCCTTCTCAAAGAGATCTTCCTGAGCCAGGGAGTTAACCCAGGTCTCCTACATTGTAGGCAGACACTTTACCATCTGAGACACCAGGGAAGTCCAAATTCAGACTTAAATTGAAGAAAGTAGGGAAAATCACTAGCCTATTCATGTATGACCTAAATCAAATCTCTTACAACTATCTAGTGGAAGTGATAAATAGATTCAAGAGATTAAATCTCATAGTCAGAGTCCTTGAAGAGCTATGGATGGAGGTTTCTGATATTGTACAGGAGGCATTGATTCAAACCATCCCCAAGAAAAACGAAATACAAAAAGGAAAAATGGTTGCCTGAGAAGGACTTTCAAAGAACTGAGAATAGAAGAAAAGCAAAAGGCAAAGGAGAAAAGGAAACATATATCCATCTGAATGGATGGAGTTCCAGAGAATCACAAGGAGAGATAAAATAGCCTTCTAAGAGAACAATGCAAATAAATATACGGAAACAATAGAATAGGAGCGACTAGAGATTTCTTCAAGAAAACTAGAGATACCAAGGGAAAATTTCATGCAAAGATGGGCACAATAGGGGTCAGAAATCTTGTGAACCTAACAGAAGCAGAAGATATTAAAAATAGGTGGCAAGACTACAGAGAAGAACTATATAAAAAAGATCTCAATGACCCAGATAACCTTGATAGTGTGATGACTCACCTAGAGCCAGATATCCTGGAGTGTGAAGTCAAGTAGACTTTAGGAAGCATCACTTTGAACAAAGCTAGTAGAGGTGATAAAATTACATCTGTGTCTCTTTTGCTATCTTGCATACATGGGACACGTGTATACCCGTGGCGGATTCATGTTGATGTATGGCAAAACCAATACAATATTGTAAAGTAATTAGCCTCCAATTGAAATAAGTACATTTAAATTCAGAAAAATGTAAAAGAAAAATAATAAGCTGGTTTTAGAAAAGGCAGAGGAACCAGAGATCAAATTGCCAACTTCCGCTGGATCATGGGAAAAGCAAGAGAGTTCCAGAAAAACATCCATTTCTGCTTTATTTACTACGCCAAAGCCTTTAACAGTGTGTATCACAATAAACTGTGGAAAATTCTGAGAGAGATGGGAATACCAGACCACCTGACTTGCCACTTAACAAACCTATATGCAGGTCAGGAAGCAACAGTTAGAACTGGACATGGAACAACAGACTGGTTCCAAATAGGACAAGGAGTATGCCAAGGCGGTATATTGTCACCCTGCTTATTTAACTTATATGCAGAGTACATCATGAGAAACGCTGGACTGGAAGAGGCACAAGCTGGAATCAAGATTGCCGGGAGAAATATCAATAACCTCAGATATGCAGATGACAGAAAGTGAAGAGGAACTAAAAAGCCTCTTGATGAAAGTGAAAGAGGAGAATGTAAAAGTTGGCTTAAAGTTCAACATTCAGAAAACGAAGATCATGGCATCTGGTCCCATCAATTCATGGGAAATAGATGGGGAAACAGTGGAAACAGTGTCAGACTTTATTTTTGGGGGCTGCAAAATCACTGCAGATGGTGACTGCAGCCATGAAATTAAAAGACGCTTACTCCTTGGAAGAAAAGTTATGACCAACCTAGATAGCATATTCAAAAGCACAGACTTACTTTGCTGACTAAGGTCCGTCTAGTCAAGGCTATGGTTTTTCCAGTAGTCATGTATGGATGTGTGAGTTGGAGTGTGAAGAAGGCTGACCACCGAAGAATTGATGCTTTTGAACTGTGGTATTGGAGAAGACTCTTGAGAGTCCCTTGGACTGCAAGGAGATCCAACCAGTCCATTCTGAAGGAGATCAGCCCTGGGATTTCTTTGGCAGGAATGATGCTAAAGCTGAAACTCCAGTACTTTGGCCATCTCATGTGAAGAGCTGACTCATTGGAAAAGACTCTGATGCTGGGAGGGATTGGGGGCAGGAGGAGAAGGGGATAACAGAGGATGAGGTGCCTGGATGGCATCACTGACTCGGACGTGAGTCTGAGTGAACTCTGGGAGTTGGTAATGGACAGGGAGGCCTGGCATACTGCGATTCATGGGATCGCAAAGAGTCGGACATGACTGAGTGACTGAACTGAACTGAACTAAAGTAAAATCATTAATGTTAAATCCAAAACTATCTTTAAAGCAGTTAAAAGTCCTGTTATTTTAAGAAGTCTTTGAACTATGATGTTAATAATTTGGATTTGGGCTTCCCTTGTAGCTCAGTCAGTAAAGAATCTGCCTCCAGTGCAGGAGACCCAGGTTCGATCCCTGGGTTGGGAAAATCCCCTGGAGAAGGAAATGGCAACCCACTCCAGTATCCTTGCCTGGAGAATTCCGTGGACAGAGGAGCCTGGTGAGCTGCAGTCCATGGGGTCGCAGAGTCGGGCACAACTGAACGACTAATGCTTAAAAATAGGGAAATAATTTTTCTTTCCCATGTAAGATTTTTCAATTTGATGCATCACTAATGAGCATAACTGCTGTCCCTGCCTACTTTGTTTCTCAGTCCCATATACATATATACATAAACATGAAGATCACAGCAGTCCGTCCCGAAGAAATTGAACCCTGGATATTCATTGGAAAGACTGATGCTGAAGCTGAAGCTCCACTACTTGGGCCACCTCATGTAAAGAGCTGAGTCATTGGAAAAGACCCTGATACTGGGAAAGAGTGAGAGCAGGAGGAGGGAAAGGGGGGAACAGAGGATGAGATGGTTGGATGTCATCATCAACTCAATGGACATGAGTCTGAGTAAACTCTGGGAGATTTGGTGATGGATAGGGAAACCTGTGGAGAAGGCAATGGCAACCCACTCCGGTACTCTTGCCTGGAAAATCCCATGGACAGAGGAGCCTGTTAGGCTGCAGTCCATGGGGTCGCACAGAATCGGACACAACTGAGTGACTTCACTTTCACTTTTCACTTTCATGCATTGGAGAAGGAAATGGCAACCCACTCCAGTGTTCTTGCGTGGAGAATCCCAGGGATGGGGGAGCCTGGTGGGCTGCTGTCTCTGGGGTTGCACAGTGTCTGACATGACTGAAGTGATGCAGCAGCAGCAGCAGCAGCAGCAGCAGCAGCAGCAGCAGCAGCAGCAGCAGCAGCAGCAGCAGGGAAACCTGGCATGCTGCAGTCCATGGCGTCACAGAGTTGGACATCACTGAGCAACTGAACCACAACAAAATGTATATACTATTTTATAGAAATATATTGTATGTGGTATGCCTCAGTATGTTTTAAAACTAAATATATCAATTTTTTTTCCCAGAAAATTAATTCTGTTAATGACAGGTATTCATTATACTGTGAATATCTAGGAAAAGTATACAAAGGTAATAATTGCTTAAAAAGTCTAGCTTTAGAGGGAAAAGAAGAAAAGAAATTGTTTTATTTCACTTATGAAAAGTGGACAAATCTACTTTAGTTATTTTACAAATCAACAATACTGTACAAATTGGAAATTAACAGAATAAATCATCTAATCAATGTTTATTATCCCTTATTTGGTATTATACTACTAGTTCTGATAATAGTTTACTGGTAGCTTTATTGAGCCTTCTCCTTAATAATGCTAAAATTTTAGTATAAAATTATCAATTATTGATTTAAATAAAATATAAACTAACAAAAATGACCACACAATTTTAAAATAGTGTGGCTTTCTCTCAGATGATACCTATTTCTCTAAGTATGGGCGATAAAGAACAATGATTATTCAAAGTTGCACAAGAAGACTTTTACTTATTCCTTCTTGTCTTCCTAAGTATGTTACATTTTATCTTATGAACTAAATAATTTACATGCAAAGTTTGTACATAGTTCAACTTTTAAAATATTTTTGTTTAATTTTTTTCATTTTATTACAGTTAATTCAAAGTAATTTTAAGATAAAAACATATATAGTATATGAATCCATAGATATATATATTATTATAAATGTGGAATTAGATCATTTTGACCACCAATGGATAGATAATTTTGTGAGGTGCTGTGTTTTTTTAATTAATTAATTTATTTTAATTGGAGGCTAATTACTTTACAATATTGTAGTAGTTTTTGCCATACATTGATATGAATCAGCCATGGATGTACATGTGTTGCCCATCCCAAACCCCCTCCGACATGCCTCCCCATCCCATCCCTCATGGTCATCCCAGTGCTCCGGCCCTGAGTGCCCTGTCTCATGCATCAAACCTGGACTGGTGGTCTATTTCACATATGGTGATATATATGTTTCAATGCTATTCTCTCAAATCATCCCACTCTCACCTTCTCCCACAGAGTCCAAAAGTCTGTTCTTTCCATCTGTGTCTCTTTTGCTGTCTCACATATAGGGTCATTGTTACCATCTTTCTAAATTCCATATATAACTGGAGCCTATTAAACAGAGTAAAGTAAGTCAGAAAGAAAAACACCAATACAGTATATTAACACATATGTATGGAATTTAGAAAGAGGTGCTGTGTTTTGAGGGTGATGGTGAGAAGTTACTGGGTAGAGGAACAGATGAAGTTCTAAAAGCAATAGCAGAATTATAGGAAGACAGACTTGGACTACTTCATGTGATGCAACTTGAAGATGACATTTAATGATACTATGTAGTTTGTGGAAACCTACTTTAGAAAGTACTCAGTAGTTTAGAAGTTTTTAAGGGATTTATATCTAAAGCTGAAGCTTTTGAAATCTGCTGTTTCCTTTAATTTCATATTTCATAAACTATTTCTTAAGAAATTGTTTTTGCATGAGTAATATATTGTCCAAGGATAGTTTCTACAGTAAAATAAAATTTGTCATTCTTGTTTCTTTTCCTGGAAAGTGAATATTAATTTATCTTCATTTTGGTAATGTTAAATTTTAACATGACTTGGTAGGTATTATTATTGATGATTAAATCAAACATCAATTAATTTAATGTTTCTATAAATCTTTCAGTGTGTTGAAAGTTCTTAGTATTTTATTGCAAAGATTATGAACATTGACTACTAAAACAGACAAAGGAAGTGAAATCCCCTAAATGAATATTTAATGAGTATAAATTAAAATGATACACTGACTTTGCTTTTTTCAAACAAATTAAAAATAATTAAAAATATTAGCTCAAAAGATACTTGAAAAAGTAAGGCTTATAGAGAAAACTATTTCAAAATCTGGAATAAGAGTAACATTGGGGAAAGAAATGTTATTTCATGGAACTCTATGAAAACAGAGAAAAAAATGGTGCATTTTGTAGAACTGAGCCTAAGTATGTATTTTTACTGATTCATTTATAATAGGTGTTTAGAATGAGGAGTGTAGATTTATCTTTGTTATCATTGTCTTGCCACTGGCAACAGGATGATGATATTTCATGTTAATTTGGTACCCTGGCCCTATTATTTGGCACTCTAATTACTTGGCTTAGTGCCTAATGTAGCCTTAAGGACAATAGAACTAGAAATGACAGTATGTCAGAAGTTGAAATTATTGAAACACTATGCAAAATGATAAGAGCTGTTGCAGTTTGCAGAAAGAAGGTGAGATATCAGGTATCTTGTTTGAAGGACCTTGTTCCCTAATGTTGAAAGGAAACTTCTGTAAGTAAAGTTGCTTGACTAGCAATGTAAGTGGAACTTTGCTATCTTGTGATCTTCCCAGGTGGCTCTGGGGCTAAAGAACCGCCTGCCAATGTAGGAGATGCAAGAAATGCGGGTTCAATCCCTGGCTGGGGGAATCCCCTGAGGGAGAGCATGGCAACCAACTCCAGTATTGTGGTCTGGAGAATCCCTGTGGACACAGCAGCCTGGCAGGCTACAATTCATAGGGTCCAGAAGAGTCAAAAACGACTAAAGCAACTTAGCATGCATGCACATCGCAATCTTGCTTCACTTCCCCTCTACTCACATATAAATTCAAATATTTATATCTTGCAAAATAAATTATCTACTAGTAGGACAATTGTACTTTCTGCTTTTTCCTTCCATAATATTGTTTACTATATAACTGAATGACGTAGGCTCAGTCGCTCAATCATGTCCGACTCTTTGAGACCCCATGGACTGCAGCACGCCAGGCCACCCTGTCCATCACCAACACCCAGGGCTTGCTCAAACTCAGCCCCTTGAGTCAGTGATGCCATCCAACTATTGTCCTCATCCTCTATTGTCCCCTTCTCTTCCTGCCTGGGAAAGATTGATTTTTCCCAACATCAGGGTCTTTTCAAATGAGTCAGTTCTTCGCATCAGGTGGCCAAAGTATTGGAGTTTCAGCTTCAGCATCATCCTTCCAGTGAATATTCAGGACTGACTTCTTTTAAGATTGACTGGTTGGATCTCCTTGCAGTCCAAGGGACTTTCAAGAGTCTTCTTCAACACAGTAGTACAAAAGCATGAATTTTTTGGCACTCAGCTTTCTTTATAGTCCAACTCTCACATCCATACATGACTACTGGTGACTACTGGAAAAACCATGACTTTGACTAGCCAGACCTTTGTTGGCAAAGTAATGTCTCTCCTTTTTAATATGCTGTCTAGGTTAGGCATAGGTTTTCTTCCAAGGAGCAAGCAAGCATCTTTTAATTTCACCATCTGCAGTGATTTTGGGAGCCTGCGAAAATAAAGACTGTCACTGTATCCATTTTTTCCTGATCTGTTTGCCTTGAAGTGATGGGACCGGATGCCATGATCTTAGTTTTCTGAATGTTGAACTTTAAGCCAACTTTTGCACTCTCCTCTTTTACTTTCATCCAGAGGCTCTTTAGTTCTTCTTCACTTTCTGCCATAAGGGTGGTATCATCTGCATATCTGAGGTTATTGGTATTTCTCCCAGCAATCTTTCCAGCTTGTGCTTCTTCAAGCCCAGCGTTTCTCATGATATATGCTGCACATAAGTTAAATAAGCAGGATGACAATATACAGCCTTGACATACTCCTTTTCCTATTTGGAACCAGTCTGTTGTTCCATGTCCAGTTCCAACTGTTGCTTCCTGACCTGTGTATACGTTTCACAAGAGGCAGGTCAGATGATCTGGTATTCCCATCTCTTTCAGAATTTTCCACAGTTTATTGTGATCTACACAGTCAAAGCTTTGACATAGTCAATAAAGCAGAAGTAGATGTTTTTTCTGATATTCTCTTGCCTTTTTGATAATTCCATGGATGTTGGCAATTTGATCTCCTCTGCCTTTTTAAAATCCAGCTGGAATATCTGGAAGTTCTTGGTTCATGTACTGTTGAAGCCTGGCTTGCAGAATTTTGAGCATTACTTTGCTAGTGTGAGATTGGTGCAATTGTGCAGTAGTTTGAACATTCTTTGCCACTGGCTTTCTTGGGATTGAAATGAAAACTGGCCTTTTCCAGTCCTGTGGCCACTGCTGAGTTTTCCAGCGTTGCTGGTATATTAAGTGCAGCACTTTCACAGCATTATCTTTTATGATTTAAAATAGCTCAACTGGAATTCTATCACCTCCACTAGCTGTGTTTGTAGTGATGTTTCCCAAGGCACACTTGACTTCACATTCCAGGATGTCTGGCTCTAGGTGAGTGATCACAACCTTGTCATTATCTGGATCATGAAGATCTTTTTTTGCACAGTTCTTCTGTGTATTCTTGCCACCTCTTCTTAATATAATATTGTTTACTGTCTAACTAAATGAAGTAGGCTGTCAAATAATAATAAAATCTCATTCATACAGTAAGTAGCTATTCAGTGCCTGTTGTATTCTAAACTCTGCTTTTGACATTAGTAATATAAAGATGAATACAAGGCTGCTGATGAATACTGTGCATTACTGAATTTGAATTTTAGTGGGGAAACTAATTGCATAAACAGATTATGACAGTGTAATGTGTGTATATGTGTATGTGTATTTGGTATGAATACATAGTACAAAAGGAGAGCAGATAATTAGTGTCTAACTTTGGATAAAGGAAAGTAGAAGTAACTTGTTAGTTTTGAATCATAGGACTTCTCATTTGGTAAAATACAGCTAATAGCAACTTGAATTTATTAGTTGTTTTAAAGATAAAGCAGAAGCAAATAATGGAATACTTTTAGAATATGTAGAATAAAAAAATAGAAATTACCATTCTATTTTTTCTCCAATTTGTCCATCTAATGTAAAATTCAGTCTTGATGAAGACTTCTGCTTTTGTTTTTTAAGTTACAATCCATGTATATTAACACTGATCCTTTTCCCTCATTATGAAGGCTAGGGAATGAAATTTAATTAAACTGCTTCCTTCATTCAATAGTAGAATCTTGTCAGTTTAATTGACACTTGGTCAAAGCAATATTGACCTGATAAAATCAAATCTATTTCTAATCCCAGCAGTTAAAGCTTCCATCTTCTTTTAACGAAAGGGCATAAGACCACTTTCGGCTGCACATAAAATCAGTGGCAAACATTAATAAATGAATTGGCATCCATTTTGTTGGATCTCATTTGTTTAACATTCTAATGTACTAATACATAAGTATATGGACTCCACTGTAGAATACTCATTCTCCATAGTCAGCTCCAAATACTCATTACTCGCTTACTCTCTCGTGCACACACGAACACCTGAAATACTATTAAATTTCACAGAATCACAAGTCCCATATTCTAAAATGTATATTTGCATCTTCAGCAGGAAATCCTGGAAATCCTTAAGAAGTGCACTTCTGTACAACTGAAAAGCACTCTCCTCTTACTGAGAGCAAGGATTCATATGTGGTTGTTTTTATTCTAAATTCTAGCATTTTTAATATCTAAACCATAGGGCCAGTCCTACATGGACACAAATTGAACCAACAGCATGGATATATACACAAGAGCACTATTTCTTGTTTAGTTAAACTGTCAAACACAAATTTAAATATTTACTTTGCTGTTTTCTAGCTATTTGGTCTTTGGCAAGTTCTTTAATCTCTCTGATCTTCAATTTTCTTAACTAAGAGTTATTATGGGATTTAAAAACTTAATGCAGATAGTGTTGTTTAGGACAGTGCAGTAAACCAGAATAAAAAACTATTTTAGTTAAATAAAGGTACATAGGAGCTAATATCTGGGACTGGAAAGTAGAACCGAAGAGTCATAGAATCTAGAAAAACAAAGCCAGGACTAAGCAAATGAAAACCTGCCAAAATATTTTGACCGTTTTTAAGGATCACGATCAGTTTAATGAGACTGTTTTCAAGGTGGTTGAATATTATTAAAGCAGGACTTTGAAAAGATGTTGAACAAATAACTATCATTATTCCCTGCATTGTTTGCCTGAAAAGATGTCCTGCAACTGTGAATTTATTTCTTGTATTTTATGTAAAGAAGAAAGAGGTCATAGTATCTTTAATGTGAAAACCAAAAAATGTTGTCTTATAGTGTGCATCCTCAATGGGGAATCATTGGGTTAACACATGTCAAATATATTTTCAAACAAATATATTGTTAGATCTGCTGATTTATCCTTATCAAAAAAGTATATAGATAAAAAATGCTTTACTATAGATGGGTAATTCCTTTTAAAGTATCGGTCTTATGCTTGTCTGATTCCTTTTTTTTTTTTAATTTTTATTTTTACTTTATTTTACTTTACAATACTGTATTGGTTTTGCTATACATTGACATGAATCCACCACGGGTGTACAATCCTTTTAAAGCATTGTTTATACAGGCCAAGGCATTTATTGTACTTTCATGTAACCTGGATAGAATTTAAGGGAAAACTCTGTTGTGAAAAGGATGCTAATCTCCAATGACCCTAAAATCAGAGTAGAGTCTTGCTGTGCAAAATCAATCTCTTGATGTAAGCATTTGGCTGAGTTTATACTGAAGAGTGGGATCACAGCAATTAAAGGCTTGTATTTCCTGGCAGAGAGACAAGCAAGGATAGATTTCCTCTGTTTTATGTTTGTGTTAATTTAACCTGTCAAAGTTAATCATCCTGTTGAAGAGCTGAAGCACCGCAATGTTGAGCACCAGTGAGCTGACTAGTATTGTCCTTTTATTCTATTTCTGCTGGAGATTTCCTGAGTGTCCTGTATTAAACCATTTGTCTCTTTCACTTTCCTTTTTTTTAATGGAATAATTAATAATCATCTGTCTTAATGTATGATATGTTTGCTCACTATAATAATTTTTAATAATATAAAACCTGAAGTTTTTTCTGTTTCCTGATTTTTTTTTAATTACGAGGGAAAAGAAAAACAGGCTATGGATACAAAAGTTACTTGCTAAACGATGTATTTAATAAAGTTGGTATGTTTGTTGATTGACATTCAACATAGAACTGCTAAGAGAGGACAGTTTTTCTTCTAAGCATACATATTTGCAAAGAAGAAAAGTTGTTTCACTGTGTATATGGGGCAGGGAAGGCTGTTCTTAAACCATTTCACTTCCTCACAGTAAGAGCAGGAGTTGGAGTCTCCCTTTATGTCCTGAGATATCCTTATATTAACAAAGATGTTGACTGACCTTCCTTTGGACATAATTCTGTTTGGTACTGAAGCCTATCAGTCTGTGTGGGAGAGAGCACTACTTGAAATATAAACACATCTATGATATGAATGTAAATTTCTCAGGGAAGTGATATAAGCCATTCCTATGGGAGGATTGTTTTTCATGAATATAAATGTTTTATAAAGCAAAGCAACTCTACAAGAATTAGATATAAAACAAGCAAATATATTATCCATTTTGTAAGTGATAATATTTGATTGTCTAAATTGATTAGTTGCTATGCCTTTCTTCCTACATATCCAGCTATTTATCTGTGAAAAAATGCGAAGGAAAAGGAAGACTTTATAAATAGATGTTTCAAAGTTATAAACCAGCATAGAACTGCTTAAGGTTGATCTGAATCTTTCCAATCTCTTTATTTACATGCCAGTCCTTTACTTTAGCCCTCTACAATAATTCTACCCCTGTACTTGCAGGCCTCCAAATGACCTATCCTTATTTTTATGTTATAACTTGAAATATGTTTATTTAGTAATACATGTATGGAAGTAGTGTTAATAACACTATTTAAATTAAGACATATAATCTATGATTAATTATATATTTTCCACAAAACTTTTTTTCTTACCTTCATTTCAGCAAGTCACTAATAATATTGTTATAGTCAAGATTTTCATGTATTTTGTCTTCTATTGATCATAATACCAGATTTTAACAACTTCTCTTCAGTCATTAAGGTTCTTAGATAATTTTTTGTTAATTTCAGTTCAGGCAACTTCTTTCATCTAACACAGTATCAACTGGAATTATCATTAAAATTATTTAAAAGTATTAAGTATTTGCAACTCCTGTTACAAAGGATTACTTGACCCAAAATATAATAAGCTCCTACAAATTAACTAGAATATAAACCCAATAACCTGATAGAACAGTAGGCAAGGATATGTTTTATAGCCAAATGTACTTATTTTTTTAATTATTTGAATTCTTTGCATAGATGACCACTTTGTTGTCTTAATTACGTATACCTACTGATACATAACTGTCACTTTGTAATGTGAATTCTTTTACATGTGGATCTGTTTCTGTGTTCTTTATCAGAAAATACTGGTCCATTTATGTAACAATAAATTCCTATAAATTTCTGTTAAAAAAAAAAAAAACAGTAAGAGTACACGTTCCAAAAATTTTTTTCCAAATTAATCTATAAAGTTTTTCTATGTAAGTATATCTCTTCTCATTTTGCTATGATTCTGAAAAAATTTGTCTGTCAAATAATTTTTCAGCATCTTCCTACCAAGGGATTATCAGTCTGAGCCTATCTGTAAGTCAGAGTCCTTGATCCATCTCCTGCCTTGCTCCTTTTTTTTTGCCTTGCTCCTTATATCACAGTTAGTACTCTAAATGTATGAGTTTTTCTCTTGAGTATAAATATAAGTTTACATAAGACCTTTACCCACAGCTGTCATCTTAAATTTTAGAACATTGGTTTCTTAATTTAATAGGAATTTGTGAATTATGATGGAGATATAATAGGGATTTAGAAGCAGAAATTATCTCCCAGAATTTCTAATATTATGTATGTAAGCTATTATATTTTTTTAAAAATGCTAAATTCAGATTCAGTCTGAAAGGTGGTACCATACAATCTTTATGGCTCTCTTCTAGTCAATATATCATACAAATTATCTCTGTGAGACCAGGGACTCTGCACAGAGTGCATTTTCCTATTCATTATGATAGCAGTGATCCAATAAAAGATTTTGTGTATCATAAAGATGACAATCAGAGTTGTTACCAGCATACTTTTCTAGAATGTAAGCCCCCTAAGGCAAGCAATAATGTTTGTCTTCTTCACCATTACATATTGAGTAGGTCAGAACTATGTATGTAACATGATAAATATTTGCTATAAGACTGGGTGGAAGAGTGCATGAAGTGTTAGAATTTACCTGGTATAATTTCCATTTCTAAAATGACTTATCAATAACAAAAATCATTTTATGTTACAGTAAAAATATGTATCTTTTAACAAAATTAATTTCATTACACTCTTGAATTCTGAACTGGAAGCACTTAAGTAACTGCTCAAGTTAAATAAAACAATGGAAAAAATACAGTTTCTATTTGTTTTAAATACTTAGTAAAAATACTTAGTAAACAAAACAGTAGACTTAAATCAGTATTATGTAAATGTTTTCACTCTAAAAAAATTTAGTGTAACTTTTCATTTGCTATATATTGATGTATGGCAAAACCAATACAATATTGTAAACTAATTAGACTCCAATTAAAATGTATAAATTTATATTAAAAAAGTCAGAAACAGTTTCATCTGTGGAGTGGGAAAAACATTAAAATAATTTATTCACTTTTAAATAATGCTTTAATGCAGTATTCAGTTCAGTTCAGTTGCTCAGTTGTGTCTGACTGACCCTTTGCAAATCCATAAACCGCAGCACGCCAGGTTTCCCTGTCCATCACCAACTCCTGGAGTTTACCAAAACTCATGCCCATTGAGTCGCTGATGCCATCCAACCATCTCATCCTCTATTGTCCCATTCTCTTCCTGCCCTTAATCTTTCCCAGCATCAGGGTCTTTTCAGAGTCAGCTCCTCACATCAGATGGCCAAAGTATTGGAGTTTCAGCTTCAACATCAGTGCTTCCAATGAACACCCAGGACTGATTTCCTATAGGATGGACTGGCTGGATATCCTTGCAGTCCAAGGGACTCTCAAGAGACTTCTTCAGCACCACAGTTCAAAAGCATCAGTTCTTCGGCTCTCAGCTTTCTTTATAGTGTCAACTCTAATATCCATACATGAGTACCAGAAAAACTATAGCCTAGACTAGATGGATCTTTGTTGGCAAAGTAATATCTCTGCTTTTTAATATGGTGTCTAGGTTGGTCATAACTTTCCTTCCAAGGAGTAAGCGTCTTTTAATTTCATGGCTGCAGTTACCATCTGCAGTGATTTTGGAGCCCAGAAAAATAAAGTCAGCCACTGTTTCCACTGTTTCCTCATCTATTTGCCATGAAGTGATGGGACTGGGTGCCATGATCTTAGTTTTCTGAATGTTGAGCTTTAAGCCAACTTTTTCACTCTCCACTTTCACTTTCATCAAGAGGCTTTTTAGTTCCTCTTCACTTTCTGCCATAAGGGTGATGTCATCTGCATATCTGAGGTTATTGATATTTCTCCCGGCAATCTTGATTCCAGCTTGTGCCTCTTCCAGCCCAGTGTTTCTCATGATGTACTCTGCATATAAGTTAAATAAGCAGGGTGACAATATACAGCCTTGACGTACTCCTTTTCCTATTTGGAACCAGTCTGTTGTTCCATGTCGTTCTAACTGTTGCTTCCTGAACTGCATATACGTTTCTCAAGAGGCAGGTCAGGTGGTCTGGTATTCCCATCTTTGCCAGAATTTTCTACAGTTTATTGTGATCCATACAGTCAAAGGGTTTGGCATAGTCAATAAAGCAGAAATAGATTTTTTTTTTAATTCTCTTGCTTTTTTGATGATCCAGCAAATGTTGACAGTTTGATCTCTGGTTCCTCTGCCTTTTGTAAAACCAGCTTGAACATCTGGAGGTTCATGGTTCATGTACTGCTGAAGCCTTGCTTGGAGAATTTTGAGCATTGCTTTACTAGCGTGTGAAAAGAGTGCAATTGTGAGGTAGTTTGAGCATTCTTTGGCATTACCTTTCTTTGGGATTGGAATGAAAACTTACCTTTTGCAGTCCTGTGGCCACTGCTGAGTTTTCCAAATTTGCTGACATATTGAGTGCATCGCTTACACAGCATCACAAGTGTCAGTTATTATTATTAATGCAGTATAGACTCAATAATAATAACTGAAACTTGTTTTGGTTACCTAATTTGGGTTAACAAATAACCTAAAACTTTTGGCAGGCTGAAACAGCATATATTTATTACCACAGTTATGAGATTTTTTAGTTTCTCATGAAGTTCATGACTCATTCACATAGCTATCAGCATGTCACCTCTGTTCCTTGTGCACTGTTTTTTGGAGGACTCCAGGACCTTTTGAATATGCTATCTAGGTTGATCATAACTTTTCTTCCAAGGAGTAAGCGTCTTTTAATTTCATGGCTGCAGTCACCATCTGCAGTGATTTTGGAGCCCCCAAAAATAAAGTCTGACACTGTTTCCACTGTTTCTCCATCTATTTCCCATGAAGTGACGGGAACGTATGCCATGATCTTTGTTTTCTCAATGTTGAGCTTTAAGCCAACTTTTTCACTCTCCTCTTTCACTTTCATCAAGTAACAGTTAACATTCAAATGGAGGTGGGTTGAGATCCATTCAATATAGGTACAACAAAGATTCTGTGATCATATTTTAAAATAGCCCCAAATATATAGTACTTACGTTACTGTCTATCCTGCAAGGTGTACACATGAATACCTACTTACTTCTCACTTCAACTTTATATTGTAGGTGTTATTATTAATCCATTATCACATAAGAAACTAAGGCACAGAGAAACTAACTGTATTTCCCAAGATAACAAAACTAAATTTCTGTGTCACAGTTCAAGCTAGGATTGCTTGTTTCTGGAAAGTATGCCTTAAACACCCACCTCTATAATTGTATTTGGCATAATCACAAGCAGTGATTTTACTTTTTAAACTCTGAATCACAATTCTTCGATTTGTCAACTTACTTTGAAATTTTGTCATTAAGAGTTTGTATAAAAATAGCTAGTGCAATCTTCTCCTTTAATTTCTAAGAAATGCTATTTTTATTTAATTATATTTCATCTAAATTAGATTGATTTCAATCATTTCTTTCCTCTATTTCAGATGTTTTATACTATGTAACAATGGTGAAGTGCGCACAGTCTTAGAAATTAATCTGTACTATATGACTTAACATTAAAGGATGTATTGATGCCATTCCAATAAAGCAGACACATACCATTTCAATGTGATTGCTGAAAGAAATAGTTCCAATAATTACTAAGTTGTGATATTATATATTTATATATGTTTATATATGTATATATTCAGTAATACAAATATTTATTTTTCAAAATAAATTAGTTAAAATTAAAATTAATATTAACAGAAATATATCCCAGTATATTCTTTTTAGAGATTACATCCTTATTATTGATTTTTTAAGAGGAAGTAATTTATGACAACATTTGAAGAATGTTGTCTGTGTAAGATTTCCTGTTGAGTTCAAATTAGGAAATTTACATTGAGAGAGTTAAGTATATGTTGAATTTCCAAAGGAGACATTGAAAGCATATCTCAGTGTTTTTAAATTTTCACAATAAAAACAGAAGTGATTATTCCATGAGCGTGCCTTTGCCTTTATAGCTAAGAATATTCTAGAAAGAAAAAACTGACTTGGGAGGTAACAGGAGCTAGTGAGTCCTGTAATTCTGAGGGAGGTGGTTCTAGATAGACTGAGGGAAAATCTGAGATGCAGCACTTAATCACTGATTCTTTTTTGAATCTTGTGAAGGCTCTCACCTATTTGATTTTATCCTTCAAACTCATTCCTGTGCATTAACACTGAGAGAAAAGAAAAAACAGTTAATTTTCTTTACCACCTTTTAGATGATTCTCAACACAAAATGCTAGTTCAGTTAAAAGTTGAATGAAACTAGAACACTTTCCAACACCATACACAAAAATAAACTCAAAATGGATTAAAGATCTAAACGTAAGACCAGAAACTGTAAAACTCCTAGAGGAGAACATAGGCAAAACATTCTCTGACATAAATCACAGCAGGATCCTCTATGACCCACCTCCCAGAATACTGGAATTAAAAGCAAAAATAAACAAATGGGATCTAATTAAAATTAAATGCTTCTGCACAACAAAGGAAACTATAAGCCAGGTGAAAAACAGCCTTCTGAATGGGAGAAAATAATAGCAAATGAAGCAACTGACAAAGAACTAATCTCAAAAATATACACGCAACTCCTGCAGCTTAATTCCAGGAAAATAAACGACCAAACCAAAAAAATGGTCAGAGAACTAAATAGACATTTCTCCAAAGAAGACATACAGATGGCTAACAAACACATGAAAAGATGCTCAACATCACTCATTATCAGAGAAATGCAAATCAAAACCACAATGAGGTACCATTTCACACCAGTCAGAATGGCTGCTATCCAAAAGGCTACAAGCAATAAATGCTGGAGAGGGTAGGAGAAAAGGGAACCCTCTTACACTGTTGGTGGGAATGCAAACTAGTACAGCCACTATGGAGAACAGTGTGGAGATTCCTTAAAAAAACTGGAAATAGAACTGCCTTATGACCCAGCAATCCCACTGCTGGGAATACACACTGAGGAAACCAGAATTGAAAGAGACACATGTACCCCAATGTTCATGGCAGCACTGTTTATAATAGCCAGGACATGGAAACAACCTAGATGTCCATCAGCAGATGAATGGATAAGAAAGCTGTGGTACATCTACACAATGGAGTATTACTCAGCCATTAGAAAGAATACATTTGAATCACTTCTAATAAGGTGGATAAAACTGGAGCCGATTATACAGAGTGAAGTAAGCCAGAAAGAAAAATACCAATAGAGTATACTAACACATATATATGGAATTTAGATAACCCTGTATGCGAGACAGCAAAAGAAACGCAGATGTATAGAACAGTCTTTTGGACTCTGTGGGAGAGGGAGAGGGTGGGATGATTTGGGAGAATGGCATTGAAACATGTATAGTATCATATAAGAAACGAATTGCCAGTCTGGTTTGATGCAGGATACAGGATGCCTGGGGCTGGTGCTCTGGGATGACCCAGAGAGATGGTATGGGGAGGGATATGGGAGGGGGGTTCAGTATTGGGAACACATGTACAGCCCTGGCAGATTCATGTTGATGTATGGCAAAACCAATACAGTATTGTAAAGTAAAATAAAGTAATTTTTTTTTAAAGTGCTAAGGGCAATATCTTGACATATTAAAGAAAAAAAAAAAAAAAAAACAGTTGGAGGTCATTGAATGTAAGACCTGTTTCCCTACTGTATTCCAAATGGATTGGAGTCAGATTTATTTGTACAGAGCTACTTTTCTTGGGAAATGAAAAGTATTGATTTATACTTCTTCCCGGTGTTTGTCTCTCTCCTGCTCCCTGCTTAAGTGAGAGTAGATGTGAATGAGAAAAAAAAAAAATTCTGCCTTTTGATGGCTAAGATGTCACACACCTGCAGTACAGAAAAATAAATCATTTTCAAACTTCCCTGTTTTCTGTGGCTTAATATTTGATTTTGATACTTTGTTTGAGAGAATTTAATGTAATTGAAAGTGAAAGTGAAAATTGCTCAGTCTCTCCAACTTTTCGTGTCCCCATGGACTATACAGTTCTTGAAAATCTCCAGGCCAGAATACTGGGCTGGGTAGTTTTCACCTTCTCCAAGGGATTTTCGCTACCCAGGAGTTGAACCCAGGTCTTCCACATTACAGGTGGATTCTTTACCAGCTGAGTCACAAGGGAAGCCCAAGAATACTGAAATGTGTAGCTTATCCCTTCTCCAAGGGATCTTCTCGACCCAGGAATTGAACCAGGGTCTCCTGCATTGCAGGCAGATTCTTTATCAACTGAGCTATCAGGGAAGTCCCTAAAGTAATTGAGACACTTCTAATTTATTCTGTGTATTATTTCATTCATTGTAATCCATAAATACGATTGAATTTGAAAAATAATCATGCTTTATTGAAAACCTAATTTTACTTACATTGTATGATGTTCTGAATAGTCAGATCACCTTCAAAGCATAAAAGTATACAACTCTTTACTACTTTTTATTTTTTTTCCATTGGTATAAAATATACTTTGGTTCTTGGGAACTTTGGGTGAAAAGAAAGTTTCTATCTTTCAGAATCCTTTTTCTGTAACTATTTTTACAACCAGTCACATAAACTTTTTTATAATTACATTTAACCTAGTTGAAATACAATAAAATAAAAAATGTACTTCCTTAGTAACACTGACCGCATTTCAGCTCCTCAAATAGCCTATATGACTAGTAGCTACCATATTCGGCAGTGCAGTCATCAAACTTTTCCATCATCATAGAAAATTCAATTGGACTTCTATTTGATACATGTGAATGCCTTTGGAGAATAAAATCAAATAGATGATAGCCTTCACAAGCTCCAAACAAGAATCAGCATAGAAGCCTCTTTCGCTATTTTCACCATTTACATGTAAAGTCTTAATAATTTAGAGACTAATTCTAGCTTTCTTATTAATTATTGTACTTATTTTGAACTTTTTCTGTCTTGTTAAAACGCATCTCTAGTTTGAATTTATGATCTTGCAATTACAAATGTTAATCTCAAAATCTTATTTTTTCTGATTTATCTGAAATATTTCTCAAAGTTCTTGAATGTTGAATTACTTAGTTCTTTTTAATAGAGGAGAGAATTTTTGATTACTAGGTGTTGAATGTAGAAGATATGATTTGTTTTGCTCTTTTCTTAATTCTTTAGCTTAATTCTTATAGAATCTGTCTATAATGTAAATGGGCAGAGACACTAAGATTCTGTATTGCTTTTGCAAATTTTTGCAGAAGCCCTATTTAAGTAAAACAAATCACAAGCTTATGCAGTTTAGCAAACTGTAAACACTTACCTCATAGCGAACATTCAATTAATAATTAGTCACTGTTGAATTAATTGATTCTGATATTATGAAGAGAAAAATAATTGTGATTTACATTTTTATGACCTCATACTCTTGAGGCAGGTAGAAATACTCATCTGGAGACTAGTGTATAAATAAAAGCTACTGTACAGGCTTCCCTTGTGGCTTCCCTAGTGGCTCAGACAGTAAATAATCTGCCTGTAAGGCAGAGAGACCCGAGTTTGATCCCTGGGTCAGGAAGATCCCCTGGAGAAGGGATTGGCTACCCACTCTAGTATTCTTGCCTGGAGAATTACAGTCCATGGTTCGCAGAGTCAGAAATGACTGAGCAACTAACACATATACACGTATATAGTCCATTTTAATAGGCATATATAATGTGTGTATGTGTGTGAGAGAGTATTGTAATGCCAGGTCACCACTTTATATTGTGTGACCTGACAAAAGTTATTTATGTGTTCAAATCCTATTTTGCAAATAAGTAAAAGGAGAAATTACCATTATTCAAGTAACATGAAAAAATGCCTTCAAAACACTTAGCCCAGTGTCAGAAATACTCAAAAAATGCTATGTACTATTATTATTCATCATTAATAGTAATAACAGTCACAAATAAATTATAGTATATTTTTATGAATATTTTGTAATATGGAAGTACAAGCTATGTAAATATCCAATGTTTTATATATTTTTAAGACAAACTTGGAAATGTTTGGAAACGAATAAATGTATAACTATATTTATGTATATGCCATAGTTATAAAATATTTACTAATGTATTATAAATGGAATAAATGGTTAAAAATAGTATCTTAATGAAATTCTATTTATTTTCATAGACTAGTAGAAAAACCAGGTTAGTTGACAACTAAAAACTGAATAAGCACATCTTTCACTTTTATGCTTTTAACTCATTTTTGTACTTGTCTTTCTTCTCTAAATATATATCCACCTCTTAAATTAACCATTCTTCTTGGACAGAGGAGGGCTTCTCTGATACCTCAGTTGGTAGAGAATCTGCCTGCAGTGTGGGAGACCCCAGTTCGATTCCTGGGTTGATCCCCTGGAGAAGGAATAGACTACCCACTCCAGTATTCTTGGGCTTCCCTTGTGGCTCAGCTGGTAAAGACTCCCCCTGCAATGAGGGAGACCTGGGTTTGATCCCTGGGTTGGAAAGATGCCTGGAGAAGGGAAAGACTACCCACTCCGGTGTTCTGCCTGGAGAATTCCATGGACTGTATAGACCATGAGGTCACAAAGAGTCAGATATGACTGAGTGATTTTCACACTTCACTTGGACAGAGGAGCCTGGCCGGCTACAGTCCATGGGGTCAGAAACAGTCAGATATGACTGAGCACACACACTTCATGTGGTTAAACACTATGTGTTTTACTTGTATTTTGCATAAACAGATTATGTGTTCATATTTAATCACTCTATCTATGCCATACTTAGTACACTGCTTGTTCATCTAACATGGCTAACAAAAATTTTTGAATGAGTAAACTCTGAGAATATTGCAGTGATTAGTTATTGCTTCATAATAAACCATTCCCAAACTAAGTAACTTAAAGCAACAACCTTTTATTATTGTTTATGTGTTTATTAATAAGCTGGATTCCTTATGCAGCCATGGGTAGCTCTGAGTTGTGTGGGTAGATTTGCTACTCTTGTTTGGCCTAGCATTACTTGGGCCTTCACTGGACCAACTAAGCTTACCCAGTTTTGACCACTGATTCCTCATCACCCAGCAGTCTAGCATTGTGCTTACCTTCATGGTGGCTGAAAGTGAAAGTGAAGTCGCTCAGTCATGTCCAACTCTTTGCAACCCCATGGACTGTAGCCTACCAGGCTCCTCTGTCCATGGGATTTTCCAGGCAATAGTACTGGAGTGGATTGCCATTTGTTAAAAGAAGGAAAACATCTTGTGGTTTAGGTTCAGAACCTCAAGTGCATGCATATACTTGTTTTATGCTCTATTTGGCCAGAATAAAAAGAAAATGACAAGGTTCATTATCTTAATAGAAGATGAACCACAGTCACACTGAAAGTTCATAGATACAGAAAGTGAAATAATTGAAACCAGTTTTGCAAATAATCTACCACAGGCTAGTCTACTTTATTCTCTTCTGGCCTGTTCTTGCCCTAGGAAGCTGGCATTATGAATTCCATAAAGAGAATTCTGTGACTCACTGGATTTCCTGTTGTCTTCACAGGTGAGGTACCCCCAGGAAAAAGAGAGCAAGGAGTGTGAATTTGTGGGTATCAATTTTTCTACTGCTATCTCTATTGAGCTGCTGTGGATTGGCTTTGTTCCCCTACCAAGGAGCACTAATTCTTTAGAGCTCACTTAAAAGTGTATATCTTCTCTGTAGATTCTGCTAATTGCTTTATCTCCTTGCCCTTCAAGATTTTGACTGTAAAAGGCTCTCTGGCTCCCAAATTTTGCCAGTCTCTGGATTCTTTCTCACCTTGCCTACTTCTTGGTTCTCTTAAAAACAAAAGTGAAAAAGCTGATCACAACTTCCTAAATACTCCATGATTTGACTTTCATTAGTTATCTCATTAAGTATGTTGTTCGTTTCCTGCTGAAATCCTCACATAGGTACAATGCTTATTTTGTTTCAAACTTTAACTATTATATTCAGTTGAGGTATCTTTACTTTAAGAAATTAACACACAGTCAAAAAATTATACAAGCCCAGATCTCTTCATGTGTTTCCATTTCATGAGCCTTGAAATCATAAAAGCACATAGCAAAACATATTTATCTATCTGAATAATCAGATGGTTAATGATAAAATAATCAATAATACTTAAAATTAAAGCTCATCCATTTGAATCTTGCCTAGTGTCTGCATCTTTCCAGAAACAATTGAAAATATATATATATATTTTTTTTAACTTTAATAGCATGTACTTACTTTTCACAGTCCTAGAGAATGGGAACTCTAAAATCAGTTTGCCAGCATGATTGAGTTCTGATGAAAGTTTTATTCCTGACTTGTAGATTACTGCCTTCTTGTATTCTAGCAGGTAGAGAGAGCTCTGGTGCCTCTTCTCCTTGTAAAGGCACTAATTACATCAGGAGGGCTCCACTCTCATGATCTTATCCAAACCTAATTACTTCAATTTGAAATAATTCAATTGTATAGATTCAACTCTCAGATCAACTATTTGTTTGTGACTTTCTTTGATCTGTGATATGGGACTTACATTATATGGTTATGATGAGAATTAGACATACATGCATGCTAAGTTGCTTCAGTTGTGTCTGACTCTTTGCGACTCTATGAACTGTAGCCCTCCAGGATCCTCTGTCCATAGAATTCCCCAGACAAAAATACTGGAATGGGTTGCCATCCCCTCCTTCAGGGGATCTTCTCAATCCATGGATTGAATCCCTGTCTCTTATGTCTCCTGCATTGGCATGTGGGTTCTTTACCACTAGTGCAATCTGAGAAGCCCCAAGGAGAATTATATGTAATATTAAACATAAATTGTTTGAAGAATGTCTGAGAAATATTAGCTGCTTAGTAAATTTTATCTATTAGTATACCAATAGCAGTAGCATTCAGAGAAGGAAATGGCAACCCACTCCAGTATTCTTGCCTGGAGAATCCTAGGGATGGGGGAGCCTGGTGGGCTGCCATCTATGGGGTCACACAGAGTTGGACACAACTGAAGCGACTTAGCATCAGCAGCAGCAGTAGCATTAATTGTAGAATAAAAGCCCTGGTTAAGAAATGTTTGAGTATGAACACATATATACACATGTATAATCTTCATAATATTATTTTTAGGACTATGATTCTATCAAGTTTTATGATATAAATTAATCATTCTTCTTTTATAAAATATTTTAGACATTTCTAATATCTTCCTATAAAGAAATAGCACTATAATCAAAATCTTTGCACATAATTATTTTGTAATTAAGATTATTACAAAAAAAGGAGATCCACAGAATTGTAATTATTAGAACAAATTACACAAACTTAAAAAATATCTTACATATATATTTCTATTGCTGTCCAGTTTCATTTGACTGATTAAACCATTATGACTCAAGTATGAAGGGTCTCATTTACTACAGCAACATACATGTCATCATTTTGAAAGTGTTTACTAATCTTATAGTTGGAATAACATGCTTTATATTATTCTGTGTTTTATGGGGAAATCTTTTGTATTAGATGCAGCCCCTATACCCTATGAGAAGTTTAATTTTAAAAAAATTTAAGCCATACATTTTTTCCATATACTTGTTAACCAGTAGTATTTCTTCTACTGTGAAATAACCACTTCTGTCATTTGACTCTTTATGTACTGCACTCTTAGTGTTTGAATACTAATACTCCAGCTTCATATTAATTATCACCTCTCAAGGTCTATATTTTATATAGCAATTTCTTGGACTTTGATGCTAGATTTAACCTCTTCAGGGCATGTGCTTACACCATTGAGGCTCACTCTGCTGGTAATGTTCCTTTTAGAAATGTTGCTCACTGTCATTACCACATTGCTCTGTAAAGACCAGTGACAGCCTGTGGTTTTATCTCTCAAATTTTGCTGACATGGTTGTTTTCTTTCTGGAACATTGTGTTTGTAGTTCATGACAAGAGAAGACATGTTTCCTTTTTTTACCGTCTCATTTCAGATAGCAAAATAATATTTTGCTATTTGCAGTACAGAGCTATATTTATAATGCCTCCAGGCATAGTGGAAGGACTGATGTTTAACTAAAGGGAAGTTTGACTTCTTTGATTCCAATTTTAAATACAGATCTCTGAAAACCAGTATGTATCACAGGTAAAAAATTATATGTTAAAAAATAAAGCAACATTAGGGAATGTGATGTATACATGGCTGGAAATTGACTAGTTTTCTCTACTGATGTATTTATAAAACCAAGAAAGGGTTTATAAAATGTCTCTTGATCACTGCAACAGAATGCGGTCAGGTAAATCCATAAATGATTTATAAGGAAGGGAAGTAAAAATTATTGAGGTAAGTTTTTCATGGAGACAGATATGAACTTTAGCATGGATTCCAATGAGTGATATTTCATATAAGCTGTTTATATACAAAGACATAAACAAACCTTTGTGTTCAGACTCAGGAATCTGGCTGACTTCAATATTAACTCAGATTGTCCCTCCATATACTGACAGTGGTTTCCTTTGCAGAGCAAAAATGTATTATTATTAAATGAAAATATTTAGGGGGTTAAAGGTATCACTCAATATGATATTTATTATGTGTTCACTGTGTATTAGCACTAGGCAAGGCTTTCAGTTACAATTTCAATTACAACCCTGTGTGTTATACGTATGATATACTAATGAAGATGATGTAGGGAATTAAATAATATAAAAACAGTGAATATGGAAATCAGTACGTCCTATTCCAAAATCCTTTTTTCCACTATGACACATTTTCTAGAAAGTGAGTTACTTCATAGAAATCTGAGATATCTTTATAATACACTGTTAAATCTTATGTTCTTGAGGGCAAATTTGATATAAAGATATGAGAATAATGAAGATGCAATACTGAATACCTCGTATGCCATAAACATTTCAATATATACTCCATAAAGCTTTCATTAATTTTCAAAAGATCCATTATCACAGAAGCAATGTTATGCACACTTTATAAGATTCCATACCTTACCACCCATGATCATCCTAGCTGATAAATATCTGGAAGTGGTAACCCATTCCAGTGTTCTTGCCTGGAGAATCCCAGGGACGAGGAAGCCTGGTGGGCTGCCATCTATGGGGTCACACAGAGTCAGACACGACTGAAACGACATAGCAGCAGCAGCAGCAGCCAAAGTTGACATATGGCTTATTCACACATGACCATAATTATTATAATTCTACATAGTAATCTGTATTAAATAAAAATTACTCAGTGTACATGAAAGACATATCACAGGTCAAAAAGCATATCATGCATTTAACACAGTTCAGTAGTTCAGTCGTGTCCCGACTCTTTGCAACCCCATAGACTGCAGCACAGCAGGCTTCCCTGTCCATCACTCCTGGAGCTTGCTCAAAACCATATCCCTCGAGTCAGTGATGCCATCCAATCATCTTATCCTCTGTCGTCCCCTTCTCCTCCTGCCCTCAATCTTTCTGAGCATCAGGGCCTTTTCTAATGAGTCAGCTCTTCGCATCAGGTGGCCAAAGTATTGGAGCTTCAGATTCAGCATCAGTGCGTCCAGTTCCAGTGTATATTGTGACTGATTTCCTTTAGGATGGAGTGGTTTGATCTTCTTGAAGTCCAAGGGACTCTCAAGAGTCTTCTCCAATGCCACAATTCAAAAGCATCAATTATTTGGTGCTCAGCTTTCTTTATGGTCCAACTATCACCTTCATATGTGACTGCTGGAAAAACTATAGCTTTGAATAGATGGACTTTGTTGACAAAGTGATATCTCTGCTTTTTAATACACTGTCTATGTTGGTCATAGCGTTCCTTCCAAGGATCAAGTGCTTTTAATTTCACGGCTACAGTCACCATCTGCAGTGATTTTGGAGCCCCAAAAGGTAAAGTTTGTCACTGATTCCATTGTTTCCCCATCTATGATTGGGGATGTGTTTCCCCATCACAGCCATGCAGTGATGGGACTGGATGCCATGATCTTACTTTTTTGATCTTGAGTTTTAAGTCAACTTCATGTTTGGGAATGCATGTAAGAATTAAAGATTTTAAAATGTAAAAAATAAAAAACTAAAAATAAAAAAAAATAAAAAAAAAAAAAAAAAAAAAAAAAAAGATATATTAATCATTGAATATGTTCATGCTGTAATCTAGTATTTTTAAAGTTCCTTGTTCATTTATGATACTGAAGTTTAGAATTTTAAAAATATTACTCCTTCAATCTCTACAGTAATATTGGTCACTTGTGCTGATATCTATTCACAAATGAAAACAGCAGTATTTTCACTAAAGTGTGTATTGTCAGCAATTATAGGTAGTTTTGTGCTCCCACCAGAAGGTACATATGGTGGGTTTGGTGATGGAGAAAATGGACTAGCAAAAATCAAATGAATAATTAAAATTTTATATTTTTTCAAATATATGAAATAAACCATTAGCTATTGAGAAAATTAATGAATATAATGGAGAGTTTATTCTGTCTGAGTTAAACTGATGCTTAATAGTAATTTCAAAAGCATTAAATCAAAAGGTCATAGCACATGGTTGTGGGTCTGTCTTAGGTAGATGCCTTTGGTAGAGAGTTGAAAGATAACCTCACATAAAGTGAAGAAAATTAAGAATATATGCATTTTGTGAAAATGCTTGTGTGGGAAGCAGACACATAGGAAAGTTACCACTGTGACTGTTAGTTCAGTTAGGGATAATTGGGAACATGTGTATACCTGTGGTGGATTCATGCTGATGTATGGCAAAACCAATACAATATTGTAAAGTAATTAATGTCCAATTAAAATAAATAAATTTATATTAAAATAAATAAATGAATAGTTTTTAATAAAGTCAATTCTAAAATAAATTAGAGAAATGTCTATTTAGTGGAGATTCCTTAAAAAATTGCAAATAGAACTACCTTATGACCCAGCAATCCCACTGCTGGGCGTACACACCGAGGAAACCAGAATTGAAAGAGACACATGTACCCCAATGTTCATCGCAGCACTGTTTATAATAGCCAGGACATGGAAACAACCTAGATGTCCATCAGCAGATGAATGGATAAGAAAGCTGTGGTATATATACACAATGGAGTATTACTCAGCCATTAAAAAGAATTCATTTGAATCAGTTCTGATGAGATGGATGAAACTGGAGCCGATTATACAGAGTGAAGTAAGCCAGAAAGAAAACTAACACATATATATGGAATTTAGGAAGATGGCAATGACGACCCTGTATGCAAGACAGGGAAAGAGACACAGATGTGTATAACGGACTTTTGGACTCAGAGGGAGAGGGAGAGGGTGGGATGATTTGGGAGAATGACATTCTAACATGTATACTATCATGTGAATTGAATCGCCAGTCTATGTCTGACGCAGGATGCAGCATGCTTGGGGCTGGTGCATGGGGATGACCCAAAAAGATGTTATGGGGAGGGAGGTGGGAGGGGGGTTCATGTTTGGGAATGCATGTAAGAATTAAAGATTTTAAAATTTAAAAAATAAAAAACTAAAAACAAACAAACAAAAAAAAAATCAAACCAGGAATCAAAAAAAAATAAATAAATTAATTTAAAAAATAAAATAAAATAAATTAGATAAGAAAATGTCACTCTTCTTTATTTGAAGTAATACTATTAAAGTGGTTGGTAGTCTTTATGTTCTTAGTAATGGCAGGTCTTTGGAAAGACAATTATGGAATTGTGGGAGCACTTACAAATGACTAAAAGGTAGCTTCAGTCTTGGGCTTCATATTTTCAGTCAAATAGCAGGAAGGAGTAATTTTTCCATTTAATTTAAAGATAAAAATAAAATTTTATGATTTTTACAACACACACATCTTATGTCTTGTGGGCAGGAATTTATCACATGACTAGTGAAGGCAAGAAAAGCATAGTCATTTGGATAGTTAGCTTACAGTGTCCATCGTTTACATTCTCTAAGTTCTTATGAACTGACCACAGCTATTGTAAAGAAAGATTCACCTTTCTTACTCTTTGCTTTAAGAACTTACATCACAGTTTCAGAAATTATCATATCAATGCATTACTTTTAAAAAGGAAAGCAAACAAACACTTATGGAAAATGTTAGCTAAAATCTGCCTGGGGGTTCAGGATGGGAAACACATGTACACCCATGGCTGATTCATGTAAATGTATGGCAAAAACTACTGCTATATTGTAAGGTAATTAGCCTCCAATTAAAATCAATAAAATTTTTAAAAAAGAAAAGTCATAGTCATATGACTGTGACTACATGGCTATATGGCTACATGAACTGGGACATGGTGTTTAGGATGTAAACCCTACATCCAACTGTCTTGAGTAAACAAAGTTAGTTGAAAATGTTTTCAGTCAATCCTCTTGATTCTAGTGACATCAACACTCTACTATCAAAGACACTCAAGCACCTAATTCTTGGGCCTTTATAGGGATCCTCAGTGAGAAAACCCTACTAGATTTCTACCACCACCAAGAAAAAAACTCAAATAATTCACTTTTGCTTTCTCTGATCTTCTAAATCAATGACAACTCATTTGTCTTCGTTCCACCTTCCAAATTTTTGCTAACGTTTCTCTGTCAGCTGTCCACTTCTGCATGTCCTCGGTCTTTGTTTTCTTTTTTTTTTTTTTAATCCATCTTTTTTAATTTGGTTTTGGAAGAAAACACAAAAAGTGTTTTCAGTCTGCCATGCTTATTTTTTAATAATGCCTCTAGTGTTTGTATACAATTTAAGGATTATTGTTGCCCCCAACTAAATTTATGAAATATCAGTTTCATGTAGTTGGAGAAGAGAAAAATCTGTGAGGGCATCTATGCCATATCCATTTACATGAATACCTAAAGGGCTCTTTGCATGAAGAAAAACAATTGTTAAACTTGATGACTGATTTTTGGTAATCATAAGAAAGAATTTTCCAGTTGTCAGAATTACTTAGAAAAAAATGCATTGAAATGCACTGAATTCCCTTTGTGAGCATAGTTAACTACCTGATGCCCACTAGTGAGTAATACTAGAACTTACAGTGGAATTGGAAACCTTCTAAAGAGTGAATTTCTGGAATATTTGAGAAAGACTCATCAATTAATTCAACAAGTATATAATGAGAACCCATTAAGTCCAAAATTGGGTTCTAAGTCTCCCAGCAGTTATAAAAGATCTAGAAAAGAGGCACTAATCAGACACTATCTTAAATGAATATGTACTTTGTGCTTTGCATTGAGTTAAGCATTTTATGTATTTTTTTCTTATTCAGTCATTACAGCAACTCAAGTTTGTTCATCTCTAATTTAGTAGTGAGGAAATCAAGGTTTAGGAAAGTTCATTATCTTGCCCAAAGCTACACAGTAGTATGTAGCCAAACCAGTATTTTTAACCAGATCTGTCCAGCATCATATATAGAAAACTATAAAACACTGATTAAATAAATCAAAGATGACACAAATGGAGAAATATACCATGTTCATGGACTGGAAGAATCAATATAGTGAAAATGAGTATACTAGCCAAAGCAATCTATAGATTCATTGCCGTCCCTATCAAGCTGCTAATGGTATTTTTCACAGAACTAGAACAAATAATTTCATAATTTGTATGGAAATACAAAAAACCTCAAATAGCCAAAGCAATCTTGAGAGAGAAGAATGGACCTGGAGGAATCAACCTGCCTGACTTCAATCTCTACTACAGAGCGACAATCATCAAGACAGTATGGTACTGGCACAAAGACAGAAAGATAGATCAATCGAACAAAACAGAAAGCCCAGAGGTAAATCCGTGCACCTATGGTCACCTTATCTTCAACAAAGGAAGCAAGAATATACAGTAGAGAAAAGAGAATGTCTTTAACAAGTGGTGCTGGGAAATCTGGTCAACCACTTATAAAACACTTTCTAACACCATAAACAAAAATAAAGTTGAAATGGATTAAAGATCTAAATGTAAGACCAGAAACTATAAAACTCCTAGAGGAAAACATAGGCAAACCACTCTCTGACATAAATCACAGCAGGATCCTCTATGATCTGCCGCCCAGAGTAATGGAAATAAAAGCAAAAATAAACAAATGGGACCTAATTAAACTTAAAAGCTTTTGCACAATGAAGGAAAATATAAACAAAGTGAAAAGAAAGCCTTCAGAATCGGAGAAAATAATAACAAATGAAGCAACTGACAACTAATCTCAAAAATATACAAACAACTCCTGCAGCTCAATTCAAGAAAAATAAATGACCCAATCAAAAAGTGGCCAAAGAACTAAACAGACATTTCTCCAAAGAAGACATACAGATGGCTAACAAACACATGAAAAGATGCTCAACATCACTAATTATCAGAGAAATACAAATCAAAACCACAATGAGGTACCATCTCACACCAGTCAGAATGGCTGCAATCCAAAAGTCTACAAGCAATAAATGCTGGAGAGGGTGTGGAGAAAGACCCTCTTACACTGTTGGTGGGAGTGCAAACTAGTACAGCCACTATGGAGAACAGTATAGAGATTCCTTAAAAAACTGGAAATAAAACTCCCATATGACCCAGCCATTCCACTGCTGGGCATACACACCAAGGAAACCAGAATTGAAAGAGACACGTGTACCCCAATGTTCATTGCAGCACTGTTTATAATAGCCAGGACATGGAAGCAACCTAGATGTCCATCAGCAGATGAATGGATAAGAAAGCTGTGGTACATCTACACAATGGAGTATTACTCAGCCATTAAAAAGAACACATTTGAATCAGTTCTAATGAGGTGGATGAAACTCGAGCCTATTATACAGAGTGAAGTAAGTCAGAACGAAAAATCCCAATACAGTATACTAACGCATAAATATGGACTTTAGAAAGACGGTAATGATGACCCTATATGTGAGACAGAAAAGGGACACAGATGTATGGAAGAGTCTTTTGGACTCTGTGGGAGAAGGAAAGTGTGGGATGATTTGAGAGAATAGTATTGAAACATGTATACTATCATATGTGAAGCAGATCACCAGGCCAGGTTCAATGCATGAGACAGGGTGCTCAGAACTGGTGCACTGAGATGACCCTGAGGGATGGGATGGAATGGGGAGGGAGGTGGCGGGGGGGGGGGGGGTTCAAGATGGGGAATTCATGTCATGGCTGATTCATGTCAATATGTGGAAAAAGCCACTACAATATTGTAAAGTAATTAGCCTCCAATTAATTTTTTTTAGTAAAAGGTACATTCCTTGTTCTCTCCTTTTCTCTTATTTATTTATTTATTTATTTTTATTTGACTTTACAATACTGTATTGGTTTTGCCATACATTGACATGAATACACCTGAATGTGTTTCCACATTTATTTGTTACTTCTCGGGAGCTGTTGGAAAATGATGTGGATCAATTTAGGGAGAGAGAGGAAAAAAAGAAAGCCATTTAGTCCCTTTTCTTTTATTGTTTTTTAAGTGTTTGCCTTTAATGAAGTATAATTAACAAATAAAATTATAGACATTTAAAGTGCAAAATGTGATGAATTAGCATAAGTATACATTATGAAGTGATTACCACAATCAGGTTAATTAACAGAACAATAGTATAAAGTTTCCTTCTGTGTATGTGTATATGTCTGTGTGAAAAGAGTAGTTAAAGTTTACTTTTGGAAAATTTTGAGTATATAACACATTATTATTAATTATAATCACCATAGTATACATTAGATCCTCAGAGCTTATTCATCTTATAACTGAAGCCTTGTGCTCCTTGACTTCCATCTCTTCATCTTCCACAACCCCTAACTCTTGATAACCACTGTTAAACTCTGTCTTGCTATGAGTTAGATTTTTTTTTTAATTCAAATTATGAGTGAGAGTATACAGTGTTTTCTCTGTCTTACTGATTTACTTAGCATCAGATCAAACCAGATGAGATCAGTCACTCAGTCGTGTCCGACTCTTTCTGCAACCCCATGAATCGCAGCACGCCAGGCCTCCCTGTCCATCACCATCTCCCGGAGTTCACTCAAACTCACCTCCATCGAGTCAGTGATGCCATCCAGCCATCTCATCCTCTGTCGTCCAGTTCTCCTCCTGCCCCCAGTCCCTCCCAGCATCAAAGTCTTTTCCAATGAGTCAACTCTTTGCATGAGGTGGCCAAAGTACTGGAGTTTCAGCTTTAGCATCATTCCTTCCAAAGAAATCCCAGGACTCATTTCCTTCAGAATGGACTGGTTAAATCTCCTTGCAGTCCAAGGGACTCTCAAGAGTCTTCTCCAACACCACAGTTCAAAAGCATCAATTCTTTGGCACTCAGCTTTCTTCAAAGTCCAACTCTTGCATCCATACGTGACCACTGGAAAAACCACAGCCTTGACTAGATGGACCTTTGTTGGCAAAGTAATGTCTCTGTTTTCAATATGCTATCTAGGTTGGTCATACCTTTTCTTCCAAGGAGTAAGCATCTTTTAATTTCATGGCTGCAGTCACCATCTCCAGTGATTTTGGAACCCCCCCCCCCAAATAAAGTGTGACACTGTTTCCCCATCTATTTCCCATGAAGTGATGGGACCAGATGCCATGATCTTCGTTTTCTGAATGTTGAGCTTTAAGCCAACTTTTTCACTCTCCTCTTTCACTCTCATCAAGAGGCTCTTTAGTTGCTCTTTACTTTCTCCCATAAGGGTGGTGTCATCTGCTTATCTGAAGTTGTTGATATTTCTCCCAGCAATCTTGATTCCAGCCTGTGCTTCTTCCAGCCCAGTGTTTCTCATGATGTACTCTGCATATAAGTTAAATAGCATAAGGTCCTCTAGATTCATCCCTGTTGTTCCAGATTGAGGGATTTCCTTCTTATGGCTGAATAATATTCCATTATATATATATATATATATATATATATATGTGTGTGTGTGTGTGTGTGTGTGTGTGTATGATATTATAGGTGAAAGTGAGTCACTCAGTCATGTCCAACTCTTTGTGTCCCCGTAAACTATATAGTCCTTGAAATTCTTCAGGCCATAAGACTGGAGAGGGTAGCCTTTCCCTTCTCCAGGGGATCTTCCCAACCCAGAGATCAAACCCAAGTTTCCTGCATTGCAGGTGAATTCTCTACTAGCTGAACCACAAGGGAAGTCCAATATTATATGTAAAATTACATATATATGTGTGTGTGTGTTACACATACATCCATCTTTATCTTCTTTATTTATTTATCTGGTGATGAACATCTCCATATCTTGGTTATTGTGGATAATGCTGAAATGAAGATCAATGAAGATGGAAGCATAAATATCTGTCTATTGTTTCCTTCAGATATATATCTCGAAGCTGGGTCATACGGTGTTATTCTGTTTTCAATTTTTCTGTGAACCTCAATCCTATTTTCCATTATGGCTTTACCAATTTACATTTCCATCCTTAGGTACCTCATGGACACTTTATTTGTTGTATTTTTGATAAAAGCCATCCTAATATTAACATTTGTAAAGTGATATTTCACTATGATTTTGATTTGCATTTCCCTGGTGATTAATGGTATAGAGCATCTTTAAATGTACTTTTGGCCCTTTTTTTTTTTTTTGGATGCTGGAGACAAACATCTTTATTAAAGATACCACCAAAATTTTGGCAAACATTTCAAAACATATTTGTAAACATAATGCTTCCCTTTTAAACTGGCAGCACTTTGAAAAACAATACGATAAGACAACACAACTTGTATCAACATTAGTTCAAAATCCTTATATTTTTGACCACATAACTTATGTTCCCACATGATAAAACAAATGATAGTTTAAATCAACGTCAACAGATAAACTCCATGAAATGAAAGTTTGTGCTGTTTGATGAATCACAGTATGTTATGGTTAAATATATCCGCTCTGCTTTATATTCCTGGCACCCAGGATGAAAAAAAAAATTCTTTAAATATACATTTCATGTAGGTAATAGCTTCTTTGCATATCTCTCTTCAAAAAATACTTTATAGCAGTATATAAATAGGTTACCTACACATTTCATGTTATAATTTTGCCCCAAAACTATAGATCTGTTTCATTTTCATAACATATCAATTTTGCCCAACATTAATAAAGCTGACAAACTGTTGAAATGGAAATGCTTTTTGTCTTCCATGATAGAAGTAGCAATTTGACAGAAAAAAAAAAAAAACACACCTACAGTAACACTCATCAGTTGTTTCACCTGAGTGTTTGGCCGACTGAGAGTAGCAGCTTTTTTCCTCCATGCACGCTCACATCCACACCACCTCTGCACACACACAGGTCGCGCACACGCGTTCAGACGCTGGTAGGCCACAGTGTACTTCCCACTGCCCTAATCAAATGGGAAGCAGTGTAGCTAATGAGTAACCACACTAGGTACACAACTAGCAAACACCTTAAGGCAACCATAACTTGCAGGGCGATCACTGTTCTAGATCAAGTCAGCCTATATATACACGTGTGTATACAGAGCTATACATGTACTCACACATCTTTCTATTTCTTAACCCTGCAAAACAATGTTTTAACTTTTTTTTGTATTTTGTGCAAGTTTCTAAATGTTCTACCATTTAAGGCAAAGAGTTCGCATTAAGAAAGGTCAGAAAATAGGCTTATGTTTATCCAAAAGCATTTCACCTTGCATGTTACTGCTTTTTTTTTTTTTTTTAAACATACGTAACTTTGAAGTATGGACACTGGATCCCCAATATCTAAAAAAAAAAAATCATTTCTAATGACAAACACAGTTTTTAAGGAAAAAAGTTGATTTGAAGTACAGATGGCCATTTGAATCCCACCAGTGAAAAGTCCACTGCAGGCCTCCCGCTGCCCCCTGCAGCAGCTGCCATCCCCACGCCTCCACCGCTGCCTTCAACCCACCTGCCTGTCTCCAACCCGCCTCAGACTGTAAATTCTAACTCCAATTCCCCTAGCACTCCAGAAGGCCTGTTGACAGTTTTAGTCAAGATGGTAGTATCTATGAGGACCAGCAAGACAAATATACCTCTAGGACTTCTCTGGAAACCTTACCCCCTGGTTCAGTTCTACTAAAGTGTCCAAAGCCTATGGAAGAAAACCATTTGTCTCACAAAAAGTCCAAGAAGAAGTCTAAAAAACACAAGGAAAAGGACCAAATAAAAAAGCAAGATGTTGAGATGATTGAGGAAAAGGAAGAGGACCTTAAAAGAGAAGAGGAAATTGCCAAGCTGAACGACTCCAATCCGGATTCCAATGAAGGAGTTAAAGAAGATTGCACTGCCTCCACAGAGCCTTCTTCAACAATTGAACTCCCAGATTATTTGATAAAATACATTGCCATCGTCTCCTATGAGCAACGCCAGAATTACAAGGATGACTTCAATGCTGAGTATGATGAATATAGGGCCTTGCATGCCAGGATGGAGACTGTGGCTAGAAGATTTATCAAACTGGATGCACAGCGAAAACGCCTTTCTCCAGGCTCAAAAGAGTATCAGAATGTTCATGAAGAAGTCTTACAAGAATATCAGAAGATAAAGCAGTCTAGTCCCAATTACCATGAAGAAAAATACCGATGCGAGTATCTTCATAACAAGCTAGCTCACATCAGAAGACTAATAGGTGAATTTGACCAACAGCAAGCAGAATCATGGCACTAGAGCTCTGCTTGGACCAGAAGATGTGAATAAACTTAAGCTTATTTATTTAAAATTCCAAATGAGTTGCTCTCAAAATTCTAAAAAATGAAACTTTGCCTGTTGAAAGTTTCAGTATTAGTAAACTTGAGTTACCTTTTTTTTTTTTTTCCTTGTTTTCCCATTTTACTTTGCTTCCTTGCATTTTTGAAGCTGCTTTTTCTGGTCCTTTTTTCACCTTTAAGACTTGTGTTTGTCAATAGAAATGATTTTTTTTTTTAGATATTGGGGATCCAGTGTCTGTACTTTTGGCCCTTTTTATGTTTTCTTAATATCTATTCAGGATTTTTACCCATTTTAAGTGGATTACTTTATTTTTATATAGGTTTCACAAGTTCTTCAATATTTTGTATATTAGCTTCTTGTCAGATGTGAGGCTTGCAAATATTTTCTCCCATTCTGTAGGATGCCTTTTCAGTTTTCTTGATGGTTTCCTTTGCCTTGCTGAAACTTTCATTTGATACAATCCTACTTGTTTATTTTTCTCTTTTTGCCTCTATTTTTCATATCATATCCAAAAAAAGAGTCATTGCCAAGGTAAAAGTCAAGGAAATTTTTGCTTTATCCTCTTAGAAGTTTTAAGGTATGTTTAAAAATTTAATCAATTTTGAGCTAACATTTGTGAGTGGCCCAAATTGTTGTTTGGCATGTGTATATCCAGTTTTACCAACACCATTTACCAAAATGACTGTATTTTCCCTATTATGTGTTCCTGCTTGAAAGTATTGTGTGAGTTTGTATCTGGGGTCTGTATTCTGTTTCACTGATCTATATGTCTATTCTTATGCCAGTACTATACTCTTTTGATTAAACTTTTACATTAAAAATGATAAGAATTTGATGAAAGAAGCTGAGAAAGATACTAATAAATTGAAACCAAGTTGATACTGTTTGAATCAAAATCAGGTAACACTGTTTGAACTTTGTGGATGCACCTATACATGGATATTTTTCAATAAATAGATTTGTGGGTTTGCATATTCAGGTCCAACAAACCAAGGAAATTTCAAAAATCAATCCAAGGAAAATAGTGAGTTTAAGCGTATTTCCTCCTCTTGTGACTTTTAGAAGTATGAGAAATTTTATATTGATTCTTATATGCATTTTTGTTGGAATTCACCCATAAACCAATAGGACCAGTAATTTTTTTGTGTACGTAAGGGTTATTTTTTTTTCCTTCGATTTCTGATTGAAACTTGTACTTAATATTGGTCTGTTCAGGTTTGCTATTACTTCATGATGCAGTCTTGCTAGATTATATGTTTCTAGGAGTTTGTTCATTTCATATAGTTCATCCAGGATATTGGTATAGTAATTATAGCTGTTCATAATAATCTCTCATGATCATTTGGATTTTTTGTGTTATCATTATAATTTCTCATAAGGCATTTCTAATTTTATTTATTTGAGTTTACTATCTTTTGTCTCAGCCTATCTAAAAGTTTGTCAATTTTATCTTTAAAGAAAAAACAAAACTAAAACATAGCCCTTGCTTTCTCTGATTTTTTTTCTATTATTTTTCTGTTCTCTGTTTTATTTATTTTTCATATCTTTGCTTTTTCCTCCCTTTGCCAACTTTGGACTTAGTTTGCTCTTTATTTTTTTTTCTTTAATTGAAACATAGTTAAGTTACAATGTTGTGTTAATTTCAGGTGTATAGAAAAGTGATTCGGTTATTTTTTCAGATTATTTTTCATTTTAGGTTATTACAAGTTATTGAGTATAGTTCCCTCTGCTATACACTAAACCTTGCTGCCTATCTATTTTACAGTAGTAATTTGTATTGGTTAATCCCTTAACCCTAATTTATCCCACCCCCACACCTTTCCCCTTCGTGCCTGTAAGTTTGTTTTCTGTCAGTTTCTATGTTGTTTATAAATTCATAAGTATTATTATTTGATTGCACATATACATAGTTTCATATAAATATTTGTCTGACTTACTAATATAAATTATCATAGTATTAATATTACAATTTCTAGGTCCATCCATATTGCCATAATGGCATTATTTCACTCTTTTTTATGGCTGAAAATATTCCAAGGATATAGATGTATTTTTTCACAATGCAAAGACATGTACCATAACACTACTTCATTATTCATTTATCTGTTGATGCACACTTAGGTTGTTTCCATGTCTTGCCCATTGTAAATAGTGCTGCTGTGAACATTGGAGTGCATGCAGCTTTTCAAATTAGTTTTTTTTTTTTTTGATATATAACCAGGAGTGGATTCTCCAGGTAATATGGTAGTTCTACTTTTATGTATTTAAAGAGCCTCTATATTGTTCTCCATAGTGGCTGCTTCAGTTTACATTTCCACTAACAATGTTGGAGGGTTACCTTTTTCTCCATATCCTCTACAGAGTTAATTATTTGTAGACTTTTTGGTGAGAGCCATTCTAACAGGTCTGATGTGATACTACTTTATTATGGTTTTGATTTTATTTCTCTAATGAATAGACATGCTGAGCTTTTTATGTGCTTATTGGCTTTTGGTATGTCTTTTGAGGGATATGTATATTTAGGTCTTCTGGTCATTTATTTAGTTTTTTATATTGAATTGTATGACTCATTTGTATATTTTGCATATTAAACCATTTTTGGCCACATTGTTGGCAAGTATTTTCTCCTATTCATTATGCTCTCTTTTTTGTTTTCTTGAATTTTTTTCTTGGATCTGCAAAAACTTTTAAGTTTAATTAGGTCTGATTTGTTCGTTTTTGTTTTTATTTCTTTTGCCTTTGGAGAGATTTGGATCCATTCTTGGTTTTATAGTTTCTTGAAGTGTAAAGATGGATAGTTTATCTGAGGTGTTTTTTCTTTATTTTTTCTTAATGTAGACATATATAATTATAAACTTCTCTCTTAGAACTGCTTTGGTTTATCTGATAAATCTTGGTGTGTTGGGTTATCATTTTTGTTTGTTTCTAGATATTTTTTTATTTCCCTTTTGATTTCATTTTGAATTGTTGGTTTTTCAGGAGTGTATCTGATTTGCACATATTTGACTTTTGCATTCTTCCTCTTGTTATTGCTTTCTATATTCATAACAGTGTGATCAGAAAAGATACATGGTATGACTTCAATATTCTTAAATTTTTGAAGAAATGTTTTCTGGCCTAACATAGGATCTATACTGAGAATTTTCCTTGTGTACTTGAGAAGAATGTATACTCTGCTGCTGTTGGATGGAATGCTTGTATATGTATATTAGGTCAGTTTGGTCTAACATATAGTTTAAGGTCATTGTTTCCTTATTGATTTCCTATCCAAATGATCTATCTTTTAGTTCAGATAGTGCAGTATTGAAGCACCCTTCTATTATTGTATTGTTGTCTATTTTTCCCTTCAGATCTGTTAGTATTTGTTTAATATATTTTGGTGCTCCAAATTTTGGCTCATATTTACAGTTATATTCTGTTCATGAATCGACAGTTTTATTATTATAAAATGTCTTCCCTCATAGCTTAGTGGGTAAAGAGTCTGACTGCAATGCAGGAGACCTGTGTTCAATCCCTGGGTTGTAAAGATGCCCTGGAGAAGGAAATGGAAACCCACTCCAGTATTCTTTCCTAGAGAATCCCATGCACAGAGGAGCCTGTCAGGCTCCAGTTTATGGGGTCACAGAGTCAGACATGACTGAGTGAATAAGCACACAGGATGGATTATTATATAGACTTTTTTCAACTCTTCTTACAGGCATTTGCTTAAAGTCTTTTTGCCAGATATTAGTAGAGCTATCTCAGTGTATTTGGGGTTTCATTTGCATAGACTATCTTTTTCCATCTCATCACTTTCCCTCTGTGTGTCCTTTGCTGAAGTGATGCGCTTGTAGGGAGCATATCAGTTCAGTTCAGTCACTTAGTCGTGTCCAACTCTTTGTGACACCATGAATCGCAGCATGCCAGGCCTCTCTGTCCATCGCCAACTCCCGGAGTTCACTCAGACTCACGTCCATCGAGTCGGTGATGCCATCCAGCCATCTCATCCTCTGTTGTCCCCTTCTTCTCCTGCTCCCAATCCCTCCCAGCATCAGAGTCTTTTCCAATGAGTCAACTCTTCGCATGAGGTGGCCAAAGTACTAGAGTTTCAGCTTTAGCATCATTCCTTCCAAAGAAATCCCAGGGTTGATCTCCTTCAGAATGGATGGGTTGGATCTCCTTGCAGTCCAAGGGACTCTCAAGAGTCTTCTCCAACACCACAGTTCAAAAGCATCAATTCTTCAACGCTCAGCCTTCTTCACAGTCCAGTTCTCACATCCATACATGACCACAGGAAAAACCATAGCCTTGACTAGACAGACCTTAGTCGGCAAAGTAATGTCTCTGCTTTTGAATATACTATCTAGGTTGGTCATAACTTTTCTTCCAAGGAGTAAGCGTCTTTTAATTTCATGGCTACAGTCACCATCTGCAGTTATTTTGGAGCCCCCCAAAATAAAGTCTGACACTGTTTCTACTGTTTCCTCATCTATTTCCCATGAAGTGATGGGACTGGATGCCATGATCTTTGTTTATGAATGTTGAGATTTAAGCCAACTTTTTCACTCTCCTCTTTTACTTTCATCAAGAGGCTTTTGAGTTCCTCTTCACTTTCTGCCATAAGGGTGGTGTCATCTGCATATCTGAGCTCATTGATATTTCTTCCGGCAATCTTGAGTCCAACTTGTGTTTCTTCTAGTCCAGCATTTCTCATTATGTACTCTGCATAGAATTTAAATAAGCAGGGTGACAATATGCAGCCTTGATGTACTCCTTTTCCTATTTGGAACCGGTCTGTTGTTCCATGTCCAGTTCTAACTGTTGCTTCCTGGCCTGTATACAGATTTCTCAAGAGGCAGATCAGGTGGTCTGGTAATTCCCATCTCTTCCAGAATTTTCCAGAGTTTCTTGTGATCCACACAGTAAAAGGCTTTGGCATAGTCAATAGGGCAGAAATACATGTTTTTCTGGAACTCTCTTGCTTTTTCCATGATACAGCGGATGTTGGCAATTTGATCTCTGGTTCCTGTGCCTTTTCTAAAACCAGCTTGAAGATCAGGAAGTTCTTGACTCACGTATTGCTGAAGCCTGGCTTGGAGAATTTTGAGCATTACTTTGCTAGCAAGTGAGATGAGTGCAATTGTGTGGTAGTTTGAGCATTCTTTGGCATTGCCTTTCTTTGGGATTGGAATGAAAACTGACCTTTTCCAGTCGTCTGGCCACTGCTGAATTTTCCAAATTAGCTGGCATATTGAGTGCAGCACTTTCACAGCATCATCTTTCAGGATGTGAAGTAGCTTTACTGGAATTCCATCACCTCCACTAGCTTTGTTTGTAGTGATGCTTTCTAAGGCCCACTTAAGTTCACATTCCAATATGTCTGGCTCTAGATTAGTGATCACACCATCATGATTATCCAGGTCATGAAGATCTTTTTTGTCCATTTCTTCCGTGTTTCTTGCCATGTCTTCTTAATATTTTCTGCTTCTGTTAGGTCCATACCATTTCTGTCCTTTATCGAGCCCATCTTTGCATGAAATGTTCCCTTGGTATCTCTAATTTTCTTGAAGAGATCTCTAGTCTTTCCCATTCTGTTCTTTTCCTCTATTTCTTTGCATTGATCACTGAGGAAGACTTTCTTATCTCTTATTGCTATTCTTTGGAACTCTGTATTCAGATGCTTATATATTTCCTTTTCTCCTTTGGTTTTCACCTCTCTTCTTTTCACAGCTATTTGTAAGGCCTCCCCAGACAGCCATTTTGATTTTTGCATTTCTTTTCCATGGGGATGATCTTGATTCCTGTCTCCTGTACAGTGTCACGAACCTCCATCTATAGTTCATCAGGCGCTGTATCTGTCAGATCTAGTTCCTTAAATCTATTTCTCATTTCCACTGTATAATCATAAGGGATTTGATTTTGGTCATACCTGAATGGTCTAGTGGTTTTCCCTACTTTCTTCAATTTCAGTCTGAATTTGGTAATAAGGAGTTTGTGATCTGAGCCACAGTCAGCTCCTGGTCTTGTTTTTGTTGACTGTATAGAGCTTCTCCATCTTTTGCTGCAGAGAATATCATCAATCTGATTTCAGTGTTGACCATCTGATGATGTTCATGTGTAGAGTCTTCTCTTGTGTTGTTGGAAGAAGGTGTTTGCTATGACCAGTGCATTTTATTGGCAAAACTCTATTAGTCTTTGACCTGCTTCATTCCACATTCCAAGGCCAAATTGCATTCCAGTCCCCTAAAATGAAAAGGACTTCTTTTTTGGGTGTTAGTTCTAAAAAGTCTTGTAGTTCTTCATAGAACCATACAACTTCAGCTTCTTCAGCATTACTGGTTGGGGCATAGACTTGGATTACTGTGATATTGAATGGTTTGCCTTGGAGACAGACAGAGATCATTCTGTCATTTTTGAGATTGCCTCCAAGTACTGCATTTCAGACTCTTTTGTTGACCATGATGGCTACTCCATTTCTTCTGAGGGATTCCTGCCCGCAGTAGTAGCTATAATGGTCATCTGAGTGAAATTCACCCATTCCAGTCCATTTTAGTTCGCTGATTCTTAGAATATTGATGTTCAGTCTTTCCATCTCCTGTTTGACCACTTCCAGTTTGCCTTGATTCATGGACCTGACATTCCAGGTTCCTATGCAATATTGCTCTTTACAGCATCGGACCTTTCTTCTATCACCAGTCACATCCACAGCTGGTTATTGTTTTTGCTTTGGCTCCATCCCTTCATTCTCTCTGGTTATTTCTCCACTGATGTCCAGTAGCATATTGGGCATCTACTGACTTGGGGAGTACCTCTTTCAGTATCCTACCGTTTTGCCTTTTCATACTGTTCATGGGGTTCTCAAGGCAAGAATACTGAAGTGGTTTCCATTCCCTTCTCCAGTGGTCCACATTCTGTCAGCTCTCTCCACCATGACCCGCCCGTCTTAGGTTGCCCCGCGGGCATGGCTTAGTTTAATTGAGTTAGACAAGACTGTGGTACTAGTGTGATTAGAATGACTAGATTTCTGTGAGTATGGTTTCAGTGTGTTTACCCTCTGATGCCCTCTTGCAACACCTACCATCTTACGTGGGTTTCTCTTACCCCATGCCCAAGGTAAGAGAAACCCAAGGCAGCATATAGTTGGGTATTGTTCATTTATCCATCCAGCCACACTATGCCTTTTGATTGGCAAATTTATTACATTTACATTTAAATTAATTATTCATTGATGAGGATTTAATAACACCTTCTTATTAATTGTTTTCTGACAAATTTTGTGGTTCCTCTATTTGTGGTGTCGTCTACATATCTGAGGTTATTGATACTTCTCCCAGCAATCTTGATCCCAGCTTGTGTTTCTTCCAGCCCAGCATTTCTGATGATGTACTCTGCATATAAGTTAAATAAGCAGGGTGACAATATACAGCTATGAATGTAGAGAATGATAATTTAGGATATAGCAGTGGTCAACCTGAATGATCTACTGCAGTAGCAGCTGTGGACAGATAGTAGGGGCTTGTGGCGATCTAAGATAGATGTGGAAAGCAGAGAAAATAGGGTATCAAAATCTTTATATATCCCTCTTTACTTTTAATGTGATCATCATTCCTTTCCACTTTCTGTTATTCCTGTTTGAGAAAGGCAAATTTGGCAAAATTGTCTGTTGTTATAAAGAAGAGGGATGAGCTGCTCTTTCTATTTCAGTTCTGCTCTCTTATATCTGTATAGCGCCTGTGACTTTTCTACACCCAATCTTCTCTCTGGCTCTACTACCGAATATTCTTGTTTTCTTATCTATTTCCAACTCATCTATTATGCTGAGTTTCTAAGGGATCAAACCTACAGAAATAGAAATACTGGTAGAGAGGTGAGATCTGATTCAGCAGGATTTTAAACTTCACATACTATAGCATAGCTGACAGTTGTCTTATATTTTCAAGACACATGAAGAGGATATGAGTGACATATTAGTGTACCTCATGGGTACAATAAAAGGCTTAAGGTTAAAATGTTATTTAATCTGTACTGTGCTTAGTCACTCAGTCATGTGTGACTCTTTGTAACACCATGAACTGTAGCCTGCCAGGCTCCTCTGTCCATGGGTATTCTCCAGACAAAAATACTGGAGTGGGTTGCCATGCGCTCCTCCAGTTAACTGATCTAGTCCTATAGGAAATACTTTAAACCTGAATGAGCTACCACTGTTTTTAAAAACACTTAAACAGTGTGGGAATTCCTTAAAAAACTGGAAACAGAAGTGTCTTATGACCCAGCAATCCCACTACTGGGCATATGCACCGAGGAAACCAGAATTGAAAGAGACACGTGTACCCCAATATTCATCACAGCACTGTTTATAATAGCCAGGACATGGAAGTTACCTAGATGTCCATCAGCAGATGAATGGATAAGAAAGCTGTGGTACATATAGACAATGGAGCCATTAAAAAGAATACATTTGAGTCAGTTCTAATGAGGTGGATGAAACTGGAGCCTATTATACAGAGTGAAGTAAGCCAGAAAGAAAAACACCAATACAGTATACTAATGCATATATACGGAATTTAGAAAGATGGTAACGATAACTCCGTATGCGAGACAGCAAAAGAGACACAGATGTATAGAACAGTCTTTTGGACTCTTTGGGAGAGAAAGAGGGTGGGACGATTTGGGGGAATGGCATGGAAACATGTATAATATCATATAAGAAACAAATCACCAGGCCAGGTTCAATACAGGATGCTTGGGGCTGGTGTACTGGGATGACCCGGAGGGATGATACAGGGAAGAAGATGGGAGGGGGGTTCAGGATGGGGAACACGTGTACACCCGTGGCAGATTCATGTTCATGTGTGCCAGAACCAATACAATATTGCAAAGTAATTAGCCTCGTATTAAAATAAATAAGTTAAAAAAAAACCTTAAAGATTAGTAAATATACATTATCATTATAATAACAAAATCAGCCTAATATTTACATGAATTTGCTATAAAAATGCCTTGGTAGTTTCTGAAACTAAATAAAACAGCCTATAAAAAGTGAAAATGATTTCAAAGTACATTCATATGTTCAGTGAAACAAACAAAAAAAAATTTCCGTTCCTTGCATGCATGCTCAGTCATATCAAACTCATTTGTAACCCCATGGACTGTAACATGCCAGGCTCCTCTGTCCATGAAATTTCCCAGGCAAGAATACTGGAGTGGGTTGCCGTTTTCTTCTTCAGAGGATCTTTGTGATCCAGAGATCAAACCTGTGTCTTCTACAAGTCTCCTACATTGGCAAGTGGATTCTTTACCACTGTGCCACCGTAAGCCTTTTACAAAATCTTCTAGATCCTATGCTAAACTTAGTTGCACTGTTTTTTGAATTTAGAATATGCCAAACACATCTCTTCCAGCAATAATTTTAAATTTTTGAAGAATTTATTTATTGTCTGGAAATAGAGGCTTTTGGAAGACATGACTACCTTTAAATACTTGAAAAGCTATCATTACAGATAGCAAACTTTATCAAGTTTCTTTCATTGAAAACATTTAAAGCAGAAGCTGTGTAAAATATTAGGATACTGTAAGCAGAACACTTAGATAGGTGATTGAATTTGTTGACATATACTTCTCATTCTGTTTTATGTTTTCAAGGATTGTATTGTGGTTTTTAAAGACATCACTCTGTGTTTCTGAACAATAAACAGAAGAGACAGAGATGGCTAAGTGAGGTTTTTATGAAATATTTTAAGCAATGTTAAAAAAAAAAAAAGAGTGTGGCTTTATCCAGGAAAAATAGTGCCTTCTAAGTTTTATTTACAAAATAAGTTCCATTATTCAAATACCCTTTCCTCACATTCTCCTGAAAGACCAACATATTATAGTTATAGGCTGAGAAACTGCCATCCTTAGAGCTATTGCTTATCCAAATTATAACATTCAATTAACTACTTGCTATTACAGGTGGGTTATACATGACTATGGAGGATTAACGCACATTGAAAGAGAGTTACACTTACGTGTTTAGTGTCCAGTAATTACTTTGAATAATTTAATAATTTACCTTGAAAAAGTGGTAATGAGATTAAATTACATCATTATGTATTTCTCTGTCATTTGAATATAGCATACTCACTATAATCTAATGAAAATATATTCTAGTATTACACTGTAAATTACTCTTTTAGGAACTATTTTAATGTCACCAATTTACAACTTTTCAACAGCTAATGTGAAAGATATGATATTAATGATATAAATTAATAAAGTATATTAATAAGAAGAAAGGAAAAAGAAGGGGATGCAGACAGAGGAAGGGAAAGAAAGAAAAATGAAATAAAGGTCAAGAAGGAGGAGAAGGTAGTGGAGGAGAAAGAGACAGAAAAGGAAGAGGAGGAGGAGGAGAATTTGTTCTAATACTTTCTTCTCATTTAATTCTACCTTCTCCAGGCCCTTTATCCTCTATTCACTCTAGTATGTCCAGCATGTTTTGTCAGCTCTGTGCGGCGGATATCTATGCTTACATGGTAAAATAAACAGGAAAATTTTGTTTTCTTTGTATTTTTCCTTGCTGATACCCAAACATAAGCAAAAATGTACATAAGCAAATGAGCCAAATGATTATGGGTAATTAGCTGGTGGAATATATGAAAGCAAAGTGTTTGCTATAGATAATAGAAACAGTGTTTTGGAGGTTTTTTGTTTCTTTTTTCTTTATAAAATTATGTTATCATTAAAGTATATCTGGAGCCAGGCAGTTAGGACACTCCCTGAAATGTAGCCAATTAGAAATCAACTATAAGCATTTCTGCAAGAAGTTTTCTAGAATGTTCAAGGAGTTTTGCAATCTTGAAAATGATGAAATTTCATCATGATATTTATCTATTGATATTAAAAGAATGCAAAAATTTAATCTCTTAAATGGTAACCTTTAAATTAGTTTTTTGTCATAGTATTTGGTATCATTTTGAACTCTATAATGTGGTAATTAGTCTCATTGTTATTGTGTACGAATTTCAAGATACATAATTTGCTTGACTGTCATTTATCACACTTTATAATCTCTGTTGATGATGACTACAGCTTTAATGTAGTTCTGTTTCAATTAGTGTAATGTCATTTCCAAGTTTCATTATCTTCAAAGGATATAAGAATTGTGTCTCTTTTCCTGTCAAGTCTTACACTTTACATGAACCCCAAATTCACTTCAAAGTGTCTATTAAAACAAGTTTTATTAAACAACCCTTGTTTAAATACAATGTGATGCCACCTTGAAAAATTGAATATGGAATAATAAGAATCTTTAAGTAGTTTTAAGAGCTAACATATCTAGGTTAGTTGCATTCAGTCCCTAAGTCATGTCTGACTGTTTGCAACCCCATGGACTGCAACATGCCAGGCTCCCCTGTCCATTACCAGCTCCCAGAACTTGCTCAAACTCATGTCCATTGAGTTGGTGATGCCATCCAACAATCTCATTCTTTGTCGTCCCCTTCTCCTCCTGCCTTCAATCTTTCCCAGGATCAGGGTCTTTTCCAATGAGTCAGTTCCTCATATCAGGTGGCCAAAGTATTGGACTTTCAGCTTCAGCATCAGTCCTTCCAATGAATATTCAGGACTGATTTCCTTTAGGATGGACTGGTTTGATCTCCTTGCAGTCTAAGGGACTCTCAAGAGTCTTCACCAGCACTACAGTTCAAAAGCATCAATTCTTTGGTGCTCAGCTTTCTTTATGGTTCAACTCTCACATCCTTACATGTCTACTAGAAAAACCATAGCTTTGACTAGATGAACCTTTGTCGACAAAGTAATGTCTCTGCTTTTTAATATGCTGTCTACATTGGTCATAGCTTTTCTTCCAAGGAGCGAGCATCTTTTAATTTCATGGCTATAGTCACCATCTGCAGTGATTTTGGAGCTCAAGAAAATAAATTCTGTCATGGTTTCCATTGTTTCTTCATCAATTTGCCATGAAGTGATGAGACCTTACGCCATGATCTTAGTTTTTGAATGTTGAGTTTTAAGCCAGATTTTTCTCTCTCCTCTTTTACTTTCATCCGGGGGGTCTTTACTTCCTTTTTTCCTTCTGCCATAAGAGCGGTGCCATCTGTCTATCTGAAGTTAGTGATGTTTCTCACAGCAATCTTGATCCCAGCTTGTGCTTCATCCACCCAGCATTTTGCATAATGTACTCTGCATATAAGTTAAATAAGCAGGATGACAATATACATCCTTGACGTACTCCTTCCCCAGTTTGTGACCAGTCAGTTGTTCCATGTCTGTTTCTAACTGTTGCTTCCTGACCTGTATACAGATTTCTCAGGAGGCAAGTAAGGTGGTCTGGTATTCCCATCTCTTTAAGAATTTTCCATAGTCTGTTGTTATATCCACACAGTCAAAGACTTTAGCATTGTCAATGAAAGAGAAGTAGATTTTTTTTTTCCTGGAATTCTCTTGATTTTTCCATGATCCAGAGGATGTTAGCATTGTGATCTCTTGTTCCTCTGCCTTTTCTAAATCCAGCTTGAAAATCTGGGAGTTCTTGGTCCACGTACTAATGAAGCCTGTCTTGGATAATTTTGATCTTAGCCTAACTTGGAGAATTTTGAGCATTACTTTGCTACTGTGTGAGATGAATGCAGTTGTAATGTAGCATTGCCCTTCTTTGTTATTGGAATGAAAACTGACCTTTAGAATTTCACTAGTTAGTGAAATTTGCAGAAAAAAGCGGGCTAAATATATATCACTTGTTCTTGTTTACATTCTCAGGGCATGGAAACATCTTTACTGGGATTTGGGTTCTTTATTTAGTTGCCAAATTCTCATGCAGGCATCATAAAAGACCAAGATTTACATAGTCAGATCTAGATTGTATCTGCAGTTCTACCGCTTACTACTATTTTTCCCCCCTTAGAAAACTTACTCATTTTATGATTCTGAATCCCTGATCTATATAATGCAGATAATGACATCAAGTTCTTAGAGTTACTGTGAGGTGATAATATACAGAAAAGGACCTAATATGTTGTCTGACTTAATTGGATTCAACCTATGTTGTCTCTTCCTGCCTTTAAAATTTTATCAAGATATTTCTGTACCATTAATTATGATTATTAGCGTTTTGTGTCTTTATTTTCTATTGAAATTGTTTTATTTTCACAAAATTTCTGTTAATTATCATAAACTAGGTGTAGATTATTTGGTAGGGTAAGAAATAGTCTATCACCCAGCCTTTTTTTTTTTTTTAACTCTGTTGTTATTCCTGGGATACATACACACATTGTGTATTGTAACATTTTCAAATCATCTCATAAGGAAGATTATATTATTTGGCAATCAGGTGGTAGACATTGCTAGCTACCCACTTAATATTATATCCTTTTCTGTTCTTCCTCAGTGACATATATTTATCCGTTTGGATAATCACCAACATAATCAACAGAAAATACTTAATTTTTCTAACCTTTTTTGAAGCTTTGAAATATTCTTGTCTCCTCCTGTATATTCGATCTTCACCAAATTATGAACATTCTGCTACAGTTATCTGAAGCTTTTTTTTTTTTTCCTCTTTTAATGCTTCCTGTACCTAGTCATGGGCTTCCCTGGTGGCTCATAAGGTAAAGAATCCTCCTGCAATGAGGGAGACTTGAGTTGGATCCCTGGGTCAGGAAGATCCCCTGGAAGAGGGTACGGCAATCCACTCCAGTATTCTTGCCTCGAGAATTCTATGGACAGAGAAACCTGGCAGGCTGCAGTCCATGGGGTCTCAAAGAGTTGAACACAACTGAGCAACTAAGAACATACCTAGTTATACCTTTCTTTGATTCACTGAAGAACCCTTCTCTTTCCTTTTATTTTAATATGTCATATTTTCTTTTAATTGAAATGTTTCCCAGATTTCAAGAGCGTTTCTCAAGAAGTATCAACCACTGTCACAGATCTAATTTTAACTTTATATGGTCATGAAATAATTGATAGAAAACTACATTTTGATAACAAACATGTTGTTGTTGTTTAGTCGCTAAGTCATGTCTGGCTCTTTTGCAACCCCATGCACTGTAGCCTGCCAGGATCCTCTGTCCATGGGATTTCCCAGGCATGGACACTGAGTGGGATGCCATTTCCTTCTCCAGGGAATCTCCTAATCCAGGGATTGAACTCACATCTTGCACCCTTCCCATAGTTAGCTTTCACAAAACTATCATGGTTATGACTGGTACAGCTTTATTTTGCTGCAGTAATCTTGGCTAAGTATCTATGTTTTCTTATATGGGTGATTGTAGTTTCCTTGTGACATTACACTACTAAGTGGTTTTAAAATATAGATCCATTTATAATCACCTTTGTTGATGATACTACTCCTTTCCTCAGAATTGCATAGTGACTATCTGCAACAGTCCAAAAAAAAAAAAAAAAAGGAGCTGGATATTTTTCAATACTCCCGTGATGATTTTCCTTCATGTTTAAAATGTAAACATGCACTTACTGGACACTTACTGAGTGCTAGGAACCTTATTTAATTTATTTAATCTTTATAAAATTTCAGGAAAAATAGATGTTATTATTCTTATTTTAAAGGTAAAGATACAGAGACTTGCACAATTTAGGGAAAATGCCTTGTAAAATAGTAGATATTGAATACAAATGTTTGTCCTTATAATTCTAAAGCAGGTGATCATCTTTCCTCATGACGAGAAAGATGAAGTCTCGCATTACTGGATGAGCACCTGGGCTCTGAAACAATACCAGGTTACCAGAAACTTAACATGGGTAGCCTCCTAAAAGTGCTTGGGAAGTAATATAATTAAAACAAAACAAAACAAAAAAACATAGAGTTGGTATTTCTTATTATAATTCCATTTTCTGTACAGAAAGAGGTATTACTTCAGTCATATGTTGGGTCTGGAGACTGAGTAGGGAAGAAATGGATTCCTTTTCTAGCTGCTGGATGTTTTATGTAGGAGATAGTGAGACTCCATTTCCAAAAATATCAGAAAGTATGTTTTTAATCATTGGAACTGAAAGATGCAAACAGGCTTTGCAAAGACCGTTTCTCCTCTACTAGATAGATCCTTCTTATGTTTAGTAAGTGGTATCTATATGTGTCTGCTTCTTGTAGTAATCACTGATGAAATGCTTTCTTGGCAATATTCTTTAACTTTTGGTAGTTTCATTAAATTTCATTTTGCATTTAAGAATGTTGATAATTTCATATAATTTCATATGATACTGCTATCAGAGCATAACTGTTATGTAGTAGGCATTTTATCTAAGATATTCTAGCCATCAAGTTTATTTTATAGCCAATATCTGCAGATCTGTGTATACAGTTAACAATGCTCTCTTTCCAAATATGTCACTAATTCTTACCTATAGAACATTTCAAAAATAATAGGTCTAAAATTGTTACTATAACTTATTTAATAAAGTGGAGTAAAAATATAAATATGTGAGAGATAATTTTTTAAAACATAGGATGTTTTTCTGCAAAATATCTGGATAAATCCATTACATTTATGGTTATCATTTTCTTCTTTTATTTAATTAAGAGTTTAGAGTGGCGGTTTTCAAAAGTTACTTCTTGCTTAACTTTTATTAAGGATGATATTTTGGCAGTAATGGGATATAAACTATATATTTAAGACAGTAAAATAATGAGACCTATAAATAAATATGCTGTCTTTGTTTGTTAATTCTGCCATAAAAATGTAGCCTTCTCACAGCTCTGGAGGCTGGAAAGTCGAGATAAGAATGTCTGCTGATTCAGTTCCCTAGTGAGAGCTCTCATCTGAGCTTGCTGATAGTCCCTTCTCACAGTGTTCTCCCAGGGCCTTTCTTTGCTTTGGGCATCTCTCTCTATTTTTCTTTCTTAGAATGCCATTAATCCTGTCATGACGTCTTCATGCCATGACCTAATGTATCCCTAATTATCTCTCAAAGGCCCCATCTCTATATCATCCCACTGGTGGTTATGGCTTACACCTAAAAAATTGTGGGAGGGGGACACAAACATCCAATCCATACACATACAGTTAAATTGTTAACACATTGGATGTAACATATTATATCTTACAGTAACTGAGTCTCTTCTAACTACTTTTGGTTAAGTTTTTGTTATGTATTAGTTAGAAATTAGGATCTGATTTAACTTCTCAAAAATTTGCTTTCTAAAAGCACAAATCTTCAGACTTGAGAAATATAAGACACTTGATTAATTAAAAGAAGAATCATTAAAAGTCAGCAGTTAATGTAAACTATAGCTACATGTTATATAGCTACATATTGTATTGTAAAAGTGCTATTAGAAAATTGAATATTTTCTCTGTTGTTTAATCCATAAGAAAAAAAAAATAGCTATCTTCCCATAAAGTGCCTAAAACAGAGAAGTGTTGTCTTACATGTGATAAATGGGCAGGTGGCTAAGCAATACATTTTGACTGAGCATAGCAGATTCCCACTGAGGCTAACAACACTTTTTATTGATAATATTCCACCATCTGTTCTGAAGACTTATTCATATAAAGAAAAAGATAGGTGAGAAGAAAGAATGCAAATAAGTGGCAGTGCTTAAATTCTGAATCATGCTGATTTTGCAAAGTGGATCAATGCTACTGTTGCTTTTAAAACCATTACAGTGTTTCAGCCAGAAAATCTGATGGATAACTACCATTGTTAGTACATTTAGTAATATGAAGAGAAAAGTACTTCCAGAAATGTCAGACTCATAAATTTAAAAGGTTGGTGAAAATAGTCCTAGTGTAATTTGTCGTTTCTATAATGTTGACACTTTGGCAAAATCAAAATAATTTACATAGTCATGAGCAGCTCAATTAATAGAAGTAAAAGGGCAAAGTGATACTATACACAGAAGAGAAAAATTTATGAAAGACTGCAAGGTTAAAAACAGAGTTGCCACAGTTAATCGATACTTATTAGGCAGAACCATTGAAAGGTAGTAATCAGTGAAAGGTGAAATTGTAGTGGATCAATGTAAGACTAAATCTGGAAGACAAAGGGAAGAGGGATTTACTAATGAAATCAAAGAAAAATAGAGCACCTGTGAGTAAGGAATTAAAAGAGCTGAAGATGGGGGATGGCTGGTGGTGAAAATAAAGAGATAAATTACTTATAAAGAGATAAACTACTTATCCACAACTAGGAGGAAGAATAACAAGGTGTTTCAAGAGGTACCAAATAGGTTGACATCTCAAAAGAAAGACAAAAATTGCCAGAAATGATTATTATTAGGATAAAGGCTATTGACTTTAGAGTGACAATTCAAAACAGAGGCGCTGTCAACGTATTCTGGAATAGTGGGCTGTGGATCTCAGTGACTCTTGTCAACAAAGCAGTGAAAATATGGGGGAAATCAACCAATTCAGAATTCTGGCAGCTAGTCAAAGCTACAGAACTAACTGAAGACCCAGGAGAAGCTACATAACCTCCGTAACACAGTGAGAGGTCTGTGATGCATCAGATTCAAGGCTATCCCGTCACTCCTCCCTTTCCAGCTGAAAGTTCAGTAACCCAAAGCCAGAAGCACTGCAAATGATGAGAGAGATGTAACCATGTTCAGAAGTCTGTGAAAAACCCTATCTGTAGAGCGTAGTCAGTGTTTCTATAAACTTGCATTTCTCTGGGAAATCTCCAGTCTCAAAGAATGGTGACTTTTTGGTTTGACTTGAGTTATAGGTGAAACCTACTTCAAATGAATTACTGAAACTTAGCAAACTGCTGGCAGCATCTCCCAATGCCTAAGGCTGTGATCTGGCCTAGACCAGGACTCCAACTCCCTCCAACAAGTTTGGAGCAGCCCAGGCCACAGCCCATCTGCCTTCAGAAACCAGCTTGTCAGTGGAGTGATGACAAGGCAGAAGCAAGTCAGTGATGGTCCCTCCCCTGAAATCCCAACGGTGCATGGCAAAGCCCATAGGAGCCATTTCACAGCCCAAGCCCCCTGGATAATGCCCATCTTAGCCAGAAGAAGCTCTTCTTCCAGGGATAGTCAACCACTGTGGGGTCCCTCCTAATCATTACTGGCTTGATTCATGTTGGCCGTGGGGATATTCTGGCTGCTGCCCTGAACTTTGTGGATTTTTCAAACACTTATCTGGTAACCCCTGACCAGAGGATTGCTTTTCTTTGTTGCAGGAGCAGCCATCCTAACTGTGAAGACAAATTGCACAAGTCTAGAATGAAGGTCAGCATAGGGCTGAAGCTGGTCAGCTCCCTGTGTGCCTTGGAGGCTAGGCTTTGGGTCAGCTCCCTGTGTGCCTTGGAGGCTAGGCTTTGGCAATGGGACTGGCTGCTGGCAGCTGGTGTGCCCAAGTGCCCCAGAAGTATCTCTTGGTGTTGCTGTTGGTCTTCTCAATCCTGGAGCATGCAGTCACTGCCATGTCTACTTTATGGACTTTCATGTCACCTTCTCCTGTGCATGGATGAACCTGAGTCCATCTGAGAACATTCTCATAGTTATAGCCCCTCCTGAAAATACACCACAGCAAATGTAGCCTCCTGAACCTAAAGCAACTGCTGTTCCTGAAAGTTGAGCTCAGCATAGCCTCTGAGCACTTTTCTCCAGAACCCAACCTCTCTGAGGCTCTGCTCTCTCCCCTCTATTACGACTCCAGGGGGATGGCCCACTCTTCATCACTCCCAGTTCCACAGATTACTCCTTTACTCTTTACACACATGTACACACTCTGGCAAGTCCTTAGTGTCTGGGAAACATCCCTTAATGTTGCTGCTTTGCTATCAATGAAAAGTTGACGATTCCTGGATTTTTTTCCTTTCTTTTTCTTAAATTTCAGTTAGTGAAAACCAAAACCCTACTAGAAATTTAAAGAGAATCCCAGAAAATAAGACTACCACAGGAAAATCTGAAAATCTCCCACATATTTCTGTGTTTATAAAAGAGCTTGATGCATGCTCAAAGCTGTGTATATGCTCTAGAAGTATCTGAGAGGGAAAAGGCACCAATCCCTAAACTCTGGCAGAACTTAGAGGTCCTAAGCAAGCAAGAGGTAGATTCAAAGGCTGTCTTATAAATTGATGACACTAACAAAGAATGGAAGACATCTAGGAAATCTTTTGACCAGTCATTAGCTAACAAATTATACTAACCTGATATTGGACCTTATAAAGTCAGTTTAAAATAATAAAGCACAGTAAGTTTAAAAAATAGCAGAGTAGCAGGAAACTCTATGGTTATACATTACAGGCAACAGAATCCACAGAATTATTCTAAGAAAGTGCTAGAAAATACAGTACAAATAAAAACACAATGACCAACTCCCGAAAGCAAAACAAAACATCACAAGAAACCTTAGAAAGAGGAGTTGGATACCATAGTTGTTATAACATATGATTGAAAACGTCTAGTTTTCAATACAAAGAGGAAAATTTGTCACAATGTACAGAAGAATAAAGTGCGGCTAATAGAAAAGGTACATGAGATGGTACAGATTTTGGGTTTAGTAGACAAAAGACTGTAAGTCTACCTCCGTGATACTTCATGCTCCCTTCTTTCTTCCTTCTTTGTTGTTCAGTCACAAAGTCATGTCCCTCTCTTCATCACCCCATGGAACACAGCATGCCAGGATTCCTTGTACCTTACCATCACCCAGAGTTTACCCAGGTTCATGTCCACTGAATCAGTGATGCCATTCAAACATCTCATCCTCTGTCACCTTCTTCTCCTCTGGCCTTCAATCTTTGCCAGCATAGGGTCTTTTCCAGTGAGTCAGCTGTTCACATAGGTGGCCAGAGTATTGCAGCTTCAGCTTCAGCATCTGTCCTTCTAAAGATAATTCAGGATTGATTCCCTTTAAGATTGACTGGTATGATCTCCTTGCTGTCCAAGAGACTCTCAAGAGTCTTCTCTAGGACCATAGTTTAAAAGCATCAATTCTTTGGTGCTCTACCTTCTTTATTGTCCAGCTCTCACATCCATATATGACAAATGGAAAGACCATAGCCTTGACTATACACACCTTTGTTGGCAAAGTGATGTCTTCGCTTTTTAACACACTGTCTAGGTTTGTCATAGCTTTCCTACCAAGAAGCAAGCATCTTCTAATTTCATGACTTTGGTCACAATCTGCAGTGATTTTAGAGCCAAGGAAGAGGAAATCTGTCATTGCTTCCACCTTTTCCCCATCTGTTTACCATGGAGTGATGGGACTGGATGTCATGATCTTAGTTTTCTTCATACTGAATTTTAAGCTGGCCCTTTCACTCTCCTCCTTCACCCTTATCAAGAGGCTTTTTAGTTCCTCTTAGCTTTCTGTCCTTATAGTGTTCTCATCTGCATATCTGAAGTTGGGTTGTTGATATTTATACCACGTATCTTGATTCCAGCTTGTGACCCATCCAGCCAGACATTTTGCATGATGTACTCAGTGTATAAGTTAAATAAACAGGATGGCACTAAATAGCCTTGTCATACTGCTTTCTCAATTCTGAACCAGTCAGTTGTTCCATACAGGGTTCTAGCTGTTGCTTCTTGACCCGCATACAGGTTTCTCAGGAAGCAGGTAAGATGGTCTGGTATTCTCATCTCTTAAAGAGTTTTCCACAGTTTATTATGATCCACGCAAAGAGTCGGACACGACTGAGCGACTGAACTGAACTGAACTGAACACAGTTAAAGGCTTTAGCATAATGAATGAAGAAGAGGCAGATGTTTTGTGGCATTCCCTTGTTTCTCAATGATAGTTGGCAATTTTATCTCAGGCTCCTCTGCCTTTTCTAAACACAGCTTAAACATCTGAAAGTTCTCAGTTCATGTAATGCTGAAGCCTAGCTTGGAGGATTTTTAGCATAACCTTACTAGCATGGGACATGAGTGCAATTGTCTGGTGGTTTGAACATTCTTTAGTACCTCCCTTCTTGGGTATTGAGATGAGGATTGACATTTTCCAATCCTGTGGCCACTGCTGACTTTTCCAAATTTGCTGACAAATTGAGTGCAGCACTTTAATAGCATCATCATTTAGGATTTTAAATAGTACAGCTGGAATACCATCACCTCCACAAACTTTATTGGCAGCAGTGCTTCCCAAGTTCCACTTGACTTCACACTCCAGAATGTCTAGCTCTGAGTGAAACACTACACTGTCATGGTTATTCAGGTCATTAAGGTCTTTTTTTTTTGTACAGTTCTTCTGTGTATTCTTTCCATCTCTTCTTGATCTCATCTGCTTCTATTCAATTTTTACCATTTTTATTGTTTATCGTGCCCATTTTTGGATGAAATGTTCCTCCTATATTTCCAACTTTCTTGAAGAGATCTCTAGTTAACTCTTTCTTTTCTTTTCCTCTATTTCTTTCCTTGTTTCATTGAAGAAGGCCTTTTGTCTCTGCTTGCTATTCTCTGGAACTCTGCATTTAGTTGGTTGTACCATTCCCATTCTTCTTTGCTTTTCCCTTTTCACCTCTACTCAGCTATTTGTAAAGCCTCCTCAGACAACCACTTTGCCTTCTCACATTTCTTTTTCTTTGGAATGGTTTTGTTTGCTGCCCCTGTACAATATTACGGATGTCTATTCACAATTCTTCGGTCACTTTGTTTACTAGTGTCTCTTGAATCTATTCGTCACCTACACTGTATATTCTGCTTACTTCTAACAAATCCTTAATAAGTGCTTGTTGAACTAAACTGAATGGTAATGACATTTTATTGTATGTTATAGCTTTATTGAGGCATAAATATGTAAAAATAGCACATATTTAAGGTATGCAATTTGTTGAATTTGGACATGTGCATATACCTGTGATGTCATCACAGTGAAGTAATAAACATATTCATCAAGTTCAAAAGTTAGATGATAAACAACACTTTTGAATGAATATGCCCCACTGTAAGAAAACTCAAAGAACTTAAAAATTTGTGAAATAGATGCATAGGAGTGTAGTGGCAATTTGGAGGTGTGGGAAGTTACAATTGCACAGCAAGTAAGTTATTATTTAACATAGTCAAAGTATGTTTAAAGCAGCAGTTTATTAGGTGAAAAATAAGATTCACTTTGGGAAATTCACTTTTGTGTCCCTTTTGGGGGACACATTAGTTACATAAATTAAGAAACAGAGACACTTCATATTTTACTAAGATCATTTGAATGTGTGTGAGTGTGTGTGTGTATTTGACACAAAAACAGACAAGAATCAAGTAACAGAGGAAAAAAGACATAAAACCCATAGGAAAAAAATAACATATGTCAGATTCAAACTCAACCTTAGTGGTAATCATATTAAATGTGAATGATTTAAATACTCCAAAAAGCAGAAATTGAGATAATAGATTAAAAAAATGACAGAAATCTTAAGTCTAGCAGTATGCTGTTTACAAGAGACATATGTAAAAACACAAGTGGATTGAAAATAAAATGAAAAGAAAAGATATTCCATGTAGATAAAACCAAAAGAAAGTTGGAGTACCTATGTTAATATGAGACTAACAGACGATAGGAGAAAATATTTCACTAGAGACAAAAGGGGACATTTAATAATAAAACTAGTACAAATCCATCAGGAAAATATGATTACAAATATTATTGCAACTAACAAAAGAGCCCCAAAACACATGAAACAAAAACTATAACCAAAAGCTCAGTTCCGTCACTCAGTCACGTCCGACTCTTTGGGACTGCACGGACTACAGTATGCCAGTCTTCCTTGTCCATTGCCAACTCCCGGAGCTTGCTCAAACTCATGTCCATCAGGTAGGTGATATCATCCAACCATCTCATCCTCTGTTGTCCCTTTCTCCTCCTCTCTTCAATCTTTCCAAGCATCAGGGTCTTTTCCACTGAGTCAGTTCTTCATATCAGGTGGCCAGAGTATTGGAATTTCAGCCTCAGCATCAGTCCTTCCAATGAATATTCAGGACTGACTTCCTTTAGGATGGACTGGTTTGATCTCCTTGCAGTCCAAGGGACTTACAAGAGTCTTCTCCAACACCACAGTTCAGAAGCATCAATTCTTCGTCACTCAACAGTATGTGAGCTTCGAGATGTTCAAGCTGGATTTAGAAAAGCCAGAGGAACCAGAGATCAAATTGCCAACATCCATTGGATCATAGAAAATTCAATTCCTGAAAAACATTTACTTCTGCTTTATTGACTATGCCAAAGCCTTTGACTGTGTAGATCACAAAAAACTGTGGAAAATTCTTCAAGAGATGGGAATACCAGACCATCTGACCTGCCTCCTGGAAATCCTTGTGCAGGTCAAGAAGCAACAGTTAAAAGTGAATGTAGAACAACAGACTGGTTCTAGATTGGGAAAGGAGTACATCAAGGCTCTATATTGAGCACTGAAGAACCAAAGGGAGAAAGAAACAATTTAACAGTAATAGTTAGAGACTTTAAACCCTACTTTCAATAATAGATAGATTTATGCAAAATAAAAGCAAAAAGTTGAAAACTTGATCATTACTATAACTAACTAGACTAGACAAATATCTACCTAATACTCTACCCAACGACAGGGAAATATATATATATATATATATATATATATATATATATATATATATATTTATTTATTTATTTATTTATTTATTTATTTTTCCTCCAATGGCCATGGAACACTCTCATGAATGAACCATAAACCAAGCCACAAAATAATTCTCAATAAATTTAAAAAGATTGGAAGCATGCAAAGTATGATTTCAAATACAGTGTAATTAGGTTAGGAATCAATAGGAAAAGAAAAATTTAAAGAATTCACAAATACATTTGAAATAATCAACACATTCCTAAAAAAACCTTTGGGCCAAAATTGGGGGAAAGAGAATGGTATTTAAAAAATACTTTGAAATGAATTAAAAGAAAAACATAACACATCAAACTTATAAGATACAATCATAGCAGTCATCAGTGGGAAATTTATAACTATACATACCTATATTTAAAAAATGCAACATCTTGAATTACTAATTCATCTTTCTTCCTTAAGAGACTAGAAAAAGAAGACAATATAAACTCAAAGTAAGCAGTAGGAAATAAATGATAAATATTAGAGATTAAAAATCAAATGGGGAATATAAAAATAATAAAGTCAATGACACCAAAAGTTAGATCTTGGAAAAGGTCATCAAGATAACCAAAGTTACCTAGAGCCAAGACAAAAGTATAGGGCTCAGTTTAATGAAATAATCAATGAAAGGAGACAAAGCATTTCTGATCTTATAGAAATAAAAATATAATAAAATACAGGAGGGAATGGGAAGTGAATGCTAAATGATGTAGTGTTTCTTTCTGAAGCAGTGGAGTCTCTTAAATTAGTTTCTGTTGCACAGTTCAGTGAATATACTACAAGTGGCTGAACTATACAGTAAGCCCCCTGCATATGAACCTTCAAGTTGCAAACTTCCAAAGATGTGAACATGTGTTCACAAGTCCAGTCACATAAGTTAATTTACATGACCAGCACACATTGTCATATGCAGGCGTCCCCTATAAGTGGTTTTACTTTTGTGTACTTTCCTGTATAGTACTGCGTAGTGTACAATAATATAGTATCTTTATATAAAGCATGGAATGTCTGGAAGGAATCATAAAAGCGGAGGTGTTGTAGCTGATACTACTAAGAAGTGCCAGCTGTTGTACTGTACTATTGTACTTTTCAAGGTCCTATATTGTAAGAATGAAAATGTTTTCTTCATTTTTTGTTTGTTTTCTATGTATTATTTGTGTGAAAAAATATAATAAACCTATTACAGTATAGTACTGTATAGCCAATTATGTTAATTTGGTGCCTAGGTGAAAAAAATTGGACTTACAAATGTGCTTTCAGAATAGAACTTGTTCATATGTAGGAGGCTTGCTGTACGTTTTAAAGTGAAGTCACTCAGTCATGTCCAACTCTTTGCAACCCCGTGGACTGTAACCTACAAGGATCCTCTGTCCATGGGATTCTCCAGGCAAGAATACTGGAGTGGGTTGCCATTTCCTTCTCCAGGGGATCTCCCCGACCCAGGGATTGAATCCGGGTCTCCCACCTTGCAGGCAAACACTTTAACATCTGAGCCACCAGGGAAGCCCCCCAAAATGCATAGATATTATATTATGTGAAATATATTTCAATAATAATTTTTAAAAAACTTTAATAATCCTATGTTTGAGAAATGTACCAAAAATGTTAAGAAAACTCTCTTTGGTTTTGAGAAAGTTCTCAATATGAAATGATACCCTGGAGTGCATTGTGATTTTCAAATAGGTGTATTCATAGCTGTGAAGTTGAGAATGAGTTTCCCTGTGAATGCCATTATAATTCAAATAAATGCAAATATCTTACTTAATATTTTTATAATATAGTTATATTTGATTTATAATTGTTGAAATATGTATGTAACACTGTATACTGGTATTCCCTGATTCTCAAAGGTACACTTTACATCACTTCACTTTTACAAAGTCTCTACATTAGTAATTGTTTTCCCTAACTGAGACAAGTGCCAAGAGAATTTTAGCTTTTACAAAAAAAGGACAAAAAATAAAAATAGTGTTCATTCATTATAGAGGAGAATCCACTTCAAGAAGCAAGAGTATCAGTATCAAGATTCTTCCCCAGGATCCACACTTAGCATCTCAGAAGTGTGTTTATAAGCATCTATGCTTTATCTCCATTTACTTTATGCATCCCTTAGGAATATGTTTCTTTAGATAATTTCATCCTTGCTGTATGCCATTTTTGGCTTATAAGGACTTCATAGGAATGCTTTCAGATGACAGAAACCCATAGATTCCTATATGCACATATACATAGATGTAAAATAAAGACATATAATATACTGAATATAACTATATGTGTGTATGTGTATTAAATTACATAAATAACAGTTGTTAGGGTGTTTCATAGCTCTTAAGCAATAAAACACAATATTTACATAAACAATATTTTAATATTTATTCATCCTAATTTTTGCAGTAACAAGAACCATATACTTTATGCATTATTTATTTATTCACCAGCACCATATTGACCTTATATTACTGTCTGTATGTTCTTTCATGCTGAAAGATTTTAGAAGAGAATTAATCATAAAATTTTTAAATGTTATACTTTATATGCATGTTCAAATAAACTGGTATGTTCATAAGTTTCATAAGTGCTAGACTCATTTATACACATTTATAAAATGTCCTGAGTAGACCGTGTTATAAAATGCTAAACTAAGAATTAGAACACATGACTTTAAAGAGTGGGCAACTGTACAAATATCAATTAGTATTACAAATTTGAAACACATTTATCTTCAAAGCAAGTTAATACAAATTGGAACAAATAATTGTGTAGCAGCATAATTGTATCTACCTCCATGAAATTAAAAGACGCTTACTCCTTGGAAGAAAAGTTATGACCAACCTAGATAGCATATTGAAAAGCAGAGACATTACTTTGCCAACTAAGGTTCGTCTAGTCAAGGCTATGATTTTTCCTGTGGCCATGTATGGATGTGAGAGTTGGACTGTGAAGAAGGCTGAGTGCCAAAGAATTGATGCTTTTGGACTGTGGTGTTGGAGAAGACTCTTGAGAGTCCCTTGGACTGCAAGGAGATCCAACCAATCCATTCTGGAGGAATCAGCTCTAGGATTTCTTTGGAAGGAATGATGCTAAAGCTGAAACTCCAGTACTTTGGCCACCTCATGGAAAGAGTTGACTCATTGGAAAAGACTCTGATGCTGGGAGAGATTGGGGGAAGGAGGAGAAGGGGACGGCAGAGGATGAGATGGCTGGATGGCATCACTGACTCGATGGACGTGAGTCTGAGTGACCTCCGGGAGTTGGTGATGGACAGGGAGGCCTGGCGTGCTGCGATTCATGGGGTCGCAGAGTCAGACACGACTGAGCGACTGAACTGAACTGAACTGAACTGTGACCTACAAAAGACTGGAAATCACACTTGAGGTTAAAACTGGGGGAAAGAATAGGAAATGCTGGCCCAAAGTGCCATCTCTTTAGTTCAGTTGCATGGTACTAAATGCCAACTGTCCCCTCCACTTTCTTTAACTGGAAAACTTCAGGGCTATCATCCTTCTAGTAATCTGTGTTCAAAGTGCTTGAGCAAGTACTCATCAGTACTAGTGTTAGCATTCTGGGAATGGAAAGCATCTCCAAAATGACTGAATCAGAATTTCTACTGGTTATCTTTGAAAAAGATAACAAGGTGACTATATCTAGGATTAGGACATCAACTCATCTCCATCTGATTATTTTCCTTTTTGAAAGCTAACTTTGCTCTTTCATAACACCATACTAATGAGCAGCATATTTGCACATACCTTTAAGTGGCTTAATACAAAAAACCGTCCTTCTAAACAGAACCTTCAGAGCTTATTTGCCCAGATGCTTCTTTCAGTTTAATGCCTATATCAACAGAGATAAATTCTCCTTTCTCCAAGTAACTTATACTTTGAAAATCACAACATCTAAAATGATTTATAGCTAAATCAAGTGTCTTGATCTGAGATAAGGGATAAAGAGAGCAAAACTGAGCTTAAGAAGTTTGTGATAGAAATTAAGTTTGAATTCCCTGAATTTTCTTCACCCAGGACCTCTCTCACTGTTTGCCCTACCCCCAATAATCTAATGATTTTATCAAGAGTTGTATGAATTGATCTTCCCAGATGAAGTCTACCTTGAAGAGTCCAGTATTACAGTTACCTCTTGTTACCTTCAGCTCTTCCATCAAAAAGCCTTATTTTCAAAGTACATTTTGTACAAGGAAAGGACTCTGATTAAAATGATTTATGTATAACTCAGTTTGCCTACTTTACCAGTTGAGAGTACAAAGAGGTTCACATATCTTTAAATAAACAGTTTAAAACAAATTCCAAACTCCCCCCCCCCACACACACACCCACAAAATCCTCTATTCTGAAAATAATTTAAATACTACTCTGTGGTCTTGGTAAGGAAAAGAAAGAAAACGTTATGCTCACAAATGATTGCTAATCAATTTATCCATTAGCCCACTGATACATTAATAATGTTTTAGATATTATTTTATTTTCCCATGTCTAGCCAATAACCCTAAAGTAAAGTCAGTTTTAAAAATAGTTCTGGGGTTTGCTTCAAGAGATGATTTCAGCCATAACCATTTCAGAATGAAAGAAGTACTTGACTCTAGTAGAAATGAAACTGTTACCTTCAGACAAAAACAAAATGAAACATGGGACCAGAACACTGCCTTAACAAGGCTTTGTCTCTCGGAATGAATTATGAAATAAAAATAGATGAATTATGTAAATACATTTCTCAGCACAGTTTAAAGTATTCTAAGAAAACAGGTAGTCTCTATTTCTCATGATTTCCTAACATAGGAGACACTCAATAACATCGGATAGACTTTCACACACAGCAAAAGTTGGCAGTATGGAGGGATTGGGGGCAGGAGAAGAAGGGGATGACAGAGGATGAGATGGCTGGATGGCATCACTGACTTGATGGACGTGAGTCTGAGTGAACTCCGGGAGTTGGTGGTGGACAAGGAGGCCTGGAATGCTGCGATTCATGGGGTCACAAAGAGTCGGACACGACTGAGTGGCTGAACTGAACTGGACTGAAGTTCTAATTAAATGAAACTAAAATAATTTGTGACTTCGTAACTTAGTCGGCAAAGTAATGTCTCTGCTTTTGAATATACTATCTAGGTTGGTCATAACTTTTCTTCCAAAGAGTAAGCATCTTTTAACTTCATGGCTGCAGTCACCATCTGCAGTGATTTTGGAGCCCCCAAAAATAAAGTCTGACACTGTTTCCAGTGTTTCCCCATCTATTTGCCATGAAGTTATGCCAAGATCTTCATTTTTTGAATGTTGAGCTTTAAGCCAACTTTTTCACTCTTCTCTTTCACTTTCATCAAGAGGCTTTTTAGCTCCTCTTCACTTTCTGCCATAAAGGTGGTGTCATCTGCATATCTGAGGTTATTGATATTTCTCCCAGCAATCTTGATTCCAGCTTGTGCTTCTTCCATCCCAGTGTTTCTCATGATGTACTCTGCATATAAGTTAAATAAGCAGGGTGACAATATACAGCCTTGACGTACTCCTTTTCCTATTTGGAACCAGTCTGTTGTTCTACTATGTCCAGTTCTAAGTGTTGCTTCCTGACCTGCATACAGATTTCTCAAGAGGCAGGTCAGGTGGTCTGGTATTCCCATCTCTCTGAGCACAGAAGAATTGATGCTTTTGAATTGTGGTGTCGGAGAAGACTCTTGAGAGTCCCTTGGACTGCAAGGAGATCCAACCAGTCCATTCTGAAGGATATCAACCCTGGGATTTCTTTGGAAGGAATGATGCTAAAGCTGAAACTCCAGTACTTTGGCCACCTCATGTGAAGAGTTGACTCATTGGAAAAGACTCTGATGCTGGGAGCGATTGGGGGCAGGAGGAGAAGGGGACAACAGAGGATGAGATTGCTGGATGTCATCACTGACTCGATGGACGCGAGTCTGAGTGAACTCCAGGTATTGGTGATGGACAGGGAAGCCTGGCATGCTGAGATTCATGGGGTCACAGAGTCGGACACGACTGAGCAACTGACCTGAACTGAACTGAACTTTTCTTGGTTTTGGATGCCTAAAATTTATGTAAACGGAAATAATTCTAGGCCAAGTTTTCATTGGTGATTTAATAAAAATGAGCTACGTTTATTTCTACATATATAGCCTTCCAAACAACTGAGAAAAGCATTTTCCTTTCTGTAAAATGAAGTGGTAAATTTAAAATTCATAGCAATGTTTGTAGTAGTCTGCATTACCATTTTAGGTTTCTAAATAGAAAATGATTGTTGTTTGCTTGAAATGGTTTTATCTTTGATAGAAGAGTTGTTTTAAAATACCTGAAAGCTCATACCATTTTTAAATGTTGAAATTTTATCCAAAGCAACCGCATTTTTTCTAGGAAACTATGTAACTTAAATTATAGGGAAAAAAACTATACCTTAAGTTTTAAAAATAAGCAGCATGATTTTGAGCTTTGGATCACAGTAGAAAAGTTGAATTTAACTATCCGATAAATGATTTTAAATCCAAGCTATGGTGACTGTTACCTATGGACACTGAGTGATTTACTCATTAAATATTAGTTTCAGTTTTCTTATATATAAAGTAATAGCTTTTATAGTTGTGCATCCATACAAATGAGGTAGTGGATATAAAAAGCAGGTAAATATCGGAAGTTTGTGAATATAAGATAAACCTGTATATATGAGATATTTAAATGAAGTAAAGAAAATAAAGTAACTACCATAAATATCATTGTTAGTGTAGTAATTAGAAATATAAAAATGTTTCCATGTTATTGTTGTTGAACCCAAGTTCCTGTGCCCAACTCGTCCTGAGGTCAAATAATCTCAAATGTCAGAGTTTAGACAGAGAAAGATTTATTTATTGCAGGGCCAAGCAAAGAGAACAGATAGTTTATGCTTCAAAAGCCCGAACTCTCTGATGGGTTTCAGGAAGAAGTTTTTATAGGCAAAATTTGTGGGGAGGGCTGTAGGGTGGGTATACGTCCTTTGATTGGTTGGTTGTGAGCTAACAGCATTGTTAGTAGAGTCTCAGTTACCACCCTTCTGCTTTCAACCAGCATAGGGTTCACTGCTTGTGCTCAGCTAGAAGTTACCATCCTCCACCTGGATGGGAGCCTTGGATCTGGTATAACTCAGAGATTCACATAAAGCTGTGCTCCCCTTCTCTCCCGACTGCAGAAGGAACAAGACCAGGCCCCATGGGTGCGCTATTGTTTCTTTCTGCATTCCCTCACTCTCCTGAATAGTAACTGTTTGAATCTGACCTTTGGAACTCAGATTAGGTCTAGAAAGCTGAGTTTTTTCCTACTATAAACAAGAAAAGGGGACATAGAAAGGTTTTTATGCCTGAGAGGGCACTAAAGGGCCCTGCTGGGTTTCATTATTCTTCTACACTATGAATAGTTTATATGCACTCCTCTATCCTTTAGTATAAAATAAACAAAAACCTTTAAAAAAACTTTTGCATATTAAAAAAGTTTTAATTGTGGTAAAATACACATAATATAGAACTTACAAACTTAAATATTTATAAGTGTAATGTTTAGTACAAAATCCTTAAAATTTGAAAGTATTAAAAATCACAAACACTTGTTTCTCAATTTTTTGTACTTCCTTGTATTAAAATGTAATATCCTTATGAGTATGATTTTAATTTCTCCTTCCCCATTCCTGTGACCTGCATTCAAACTTTCTATTAGCACTCAAATTAGAAATGAAAATAAAACAACTATACAGACTTATTTCAATTACTAGTGAAATATAAAGATAACTTAGACTATTATATATATATATATATTTCTGGTCCCTGAGTTTTAACATAGTACTTAGATAATATCTTCCTAGTCCTTCCTGTGACAGAGTAGGAGATCAAAGTCTATATAATTTAAATGACTTACGTAACAATATAATTATCCAGCACTAGAACTAAAAAAAAAAAAAACTGACTTCTAGTTAAATATCCTTTCTAAAACTTTAGCACATTTTCATTTAAATAAAAGTTGTTGACGTGAAAATAACAATTTTTAAAAAATTTTTTTCTTTTGTTTACATGTTAATTTCCCTTTGACTACTTGGAAATTCCAAGATGACTCTTTAGTGTTTTTTTTTTTATTTTGTTTTATTTCTAATGAGACTTCTGTTATTTTGTTCACTTAATGAAAAAATCTAAAGCAATGTATTCTCTCTCTCTCTCTCTCTATATATATATATATATATGTATGTATGTATGTATATGTGTATATATATGTTTTTTCTCTGAAAATATTCAGCTTTATCTAGCTATAGTACTGGATAATTATATTATGCTTCTATCATTTATCACAGATTCATCTGCCTATACTGAAATTAGTGTAAGAGGCTTCTGTTTGTTGGATCAGAGCTCTAATATTATTATTCAATCTGTGAGCTGCTGTCCATCTGAATCAATGAAAGGCTGAGAGGTCCTGACAAGCTATATTTTTTTCTGATATTGATCTTGATGACCAAGCTGGTGCCCTAGAGTCTAACCATCGATTTTTGAAGGGAGGCCTGTCAAGTTGGAGGCCAATTTTGTGCTATTAAACAGATCAGGTCTTGTAATTAAAGGAAATGTCAGGCTGTCATATTTTACAAGAGGGCCATGGGAATATTTTCACACAGTTTTCAAGCAAATTAGAAAGTATGCAGACCTGCTGGAGCCAAAAGGTTGTGTAGCCAACCCAGCATAAGGTTGTGCAGAAGCTAAATCAGTGTTCAAATGGTATGTGATTCATTGAATTTCTATTTTCCCAAGACTCAATGAGTTAAGGAATAATTTATGATTCCTGGCTTTAAGAGCATGCACTACTGCATCAACTTAAAATGCATCAAACTCTTCTGAAAGAAAGTAACATCCAAATGAAAAGCTAATTTACTGTCAGGATAATGGAGAATATCCAAACCATAATCTGTACCCTTTGCTTCTGTTTCCTCTTAGTACCAACTGTAAAACATAACTTCTTACTCTATTTTATTATATATTTCCTTTATTCTTCTATTCATCCAAGAAAGATTTACAGAAAAACTACAAATAGTTGCTGAAGAACTCAGAGTAGAAAAAACAAACTAATGAACAAAATTTATATCACATTTGTTATATGTATAGTTGTTGTTATTGTTCTGTCACTCAGATGTGTCCTACTCTTTGTGACCCAATGGACTGTAGCCCGCCAGGATCCTCTGTCCATGGAATTCTCAAGGCATGAATACTGGGATGGGTTGCCATTTCCTCCACCAGGGCATCTTCCAGACCCAGGGATATAAACCACGTCTCCTACATTGGCAGGCCAGGCTTTCGTGTCCTTCACTATCACCAAGAGTTTGCTCAACTCATGTCCACTGACTCAGTGATGCCATCCAAATATTTAATCCTCTGTTGCATCCTTCTCCTCCTCAGTTCAGTAACTCAGTCATGTCCAATTTTTTGCACACCCATGTACTGCAGCATGCCAGGCTTCCCTCTCCATCACCAACTCCCAAAGCTTGCTCAAACTCATGCCCATTGAGTCAGTGATGCCATCCAACCATTTCATCCTCTGTTATCTCCTTATCCTCCTGACTTCAATCTTCCAGCATCAGGGTCTTTTCTGATGAGTCAGTTTTTTGTATGAGGTGGGCAAAATTTAGAATTGCAGCTTTAGCATCAGTCTTCCCACTGAATATTCAGGACTGATTTCCTGTAGGATTGACTGGTTGGATATCCTTGCAGTCCAAAGGACTCTCAAGGGTCTTTTCCAACACCACAGTTCAGAAGCATCAATTCTTGTTGCTCAGCTTTCTTTATAGTTCAACTTTCACATCCATACATGACTACTGGTAAACCATAGCTTTAACTGGATGGATGTTTGGTGGCAAAGTAATGTCTTAGCTTTTCTATATGCTGTCTACGTTGGTCATAGCTTTTCTTCCAAGGAGCAAGTGTCTTTGAATTTCATGGCTGCAGTCACCATCTGCAGTGATTCTGGAGACCAAAAGAAAAAAAAAAAGTCTGTCACTGTTTCCATTATTTCCCCGTTTATTTGCCGTGCAGTGATGGGACTGGATACCATGATCTTCATTTTCTGAATGTTGAGATTTAAGCTAACGTTTTCACTCTGCTCTTTCACTTCCATCAAGGGACTCTTTAGTTCTTCTTCACTTTATGCCATGAGGGTGGTGTCATCTGCATATCTGAGATTATTGATATTTCTCCCGGCAATCTTGATTCCAGCTTGTGCTTCATTTAGCCTGGCATTTCACATGATGTGTTCTGCATATGAGTTAAATAAGCAGGGTGACAATATGCAGTGTTGACGTACTCCTTTCCTTATTAGGAAACAGTCTGTTGTTCCATACTTGGTTCTAACCGTTGCTTCTTATCCTGCGTATAGATTTCTCAGGAGATAGGTAAGGTGGTTTGGTAGTCCCATCTCTTTAAGAATTTTTCCAATTTGCTGTTATCCACACAGTCAAAGGCTTTGGGGTAGTGAATAAAGCAGAAGTCAATGTTTTTCTGGAACTTTCTTGCTTTTTGATGATCCAGTGGATGTTGGCAATATGATCTCTGGTTCCTCTGCCTTTTCTAAATCCAGCTTAAATATCTGGAAGTTCATGGTTCACGTATTGTTGAAGCCTGGCTTGGAGAATTTTGAGCATACTTCGCTGGCGTTTGAGAGGAGTGCAATTGTGTGGTAGTTTGAACATTCTTGGGCATTGCCCTTCTTTGGGATTGGAATGAAAACTGACCTTTTCCAGTCCTGTGGCCACTGCTGTTTCCCAGATGTGGCATTTTGCATGTAGCACTTTAACAGCATCATCTTTTAGCATTTTAAATAGTTCAACTGGAATTTCGTTGCCTCCACTGATTTTGTTGATACTGACGCTTCCTAAGGCCCACTTGACTTTGCATTCCAGGATGTTTGGCTCTAGGTGAGGATTACACCATCATGACTATCTGGGTCATAAAGATTTTTTTTTTTTTTCTGTATAGTTCTTCTGTGTATTCTGGCCACCTCTTCTTAATATCTTCTGTTATGTCCATACCATTTCTGTCCTTTATTGCGCCCACATTTTCATGAAATGTTCCCTTGGTATCTCTAATTTTCCTGAAGAGCTCTCTCATCTTTCCCAGACTATGATTTTCCTGTATTTCTTGCATTGATCTCTGAGAAAGGCTTTCTTATTTCACCGTGCTATTCTTTGGAACTCTGCATTCAGATGAGTATATCTTTCCTTTTCTCCTTTGCCTTTACCTTGTCTTCTTTTCTCAGCTATTTGTAAGACCTCCTCAGACAACCATTTTGCCTTTTTGCATTTCTTTTTCTTGGGGATGTTCAGTGATCATTGCCTCTTGTACAATGCCACCAACCTCCATCCATAGTTCTTCAGGCACTCTATCTATAAGATCTAATCCCTTTAATCTATTTGTCACTTCCCCTTTATAATCATTAAGGAGTTGATTTAGGTCATAACTGAATGGTCTAGTGGTTTTCGCTACTTTATTTTATTATTATTATTATTATATTTTTACTTTACAATATTGTATTGGTTTTACCATACATCAACATGAATGTGCCATGAGTGTACATGTGTTCCCAAACCTGAACCCCTCTCCCACCTCCCTCCCCATACCATCCCTCTGGGTCATCCCAGTGCACCAGCCCGAAGCATCCTGTATCCTGCATCGAACCTGGACTGGCGATTCATTTCTTATATGATATTATACATTTTTCAATGCCATTCTCCCAAATCATCCCACCCTCTCCCTCTCCCACAGAGTCCAAAAGACTGTTCGATGCATCTGTGTCTATTTTGCTGTCTCGCATATAGGGTTATCATTACTATCTTGCTAAATTTCATATATATGTGTTGGTATACTCTATTGGTGTTTTCCTTTCTGGCCTACTTTCTTTAATTTAAGTCTGAATTGTGCAATAAGGAGTTCAAGATCTGAGCCACAGTCAGCTCCCGGTCTTGCTTTTGCTGATTGTATAGAGCCTCCCTATTTTTAGCTGCAAAGAATATCATCAGTCTGATTTCAGTATTGACCATCTGGTGATGTCCATGTGTAGAGTCTTGTCTTGTGTTGTCCTCAGTCTTTCACATCATCAGGGTATTTTCCAATGAGTCAGCTCTTCCCATCAGGTGGCCAAAGTATTGGAGCTTCAGCGTCAGCATCGTTTATTATATTCTGGACTTATCTCCTTTAGGATTGATTGATTTGATCACCTTGCTGGGTAAAGGTCTCTCAAATTCTTCCCCAGAACCAGTTTGAAAGTATCAGTTCTTTGGTTCCAAGCCTTCTTTGTGGTTTAATTCTCTCATACATACATGACTTTTGGAAAACCATAGCTTTGACTGTGTGGACCTTTGTTGGCTAAGTGATGTCTCTGCTTTTTAATATGCTGTCAAGGTTTGTCATAGCTCCTTATCCAAGGAGCAAGCATCTTTTAATCTCATGGCTGCAGTCACCATCCTCAGTGATTTTGGAGCCAAGACAATAAACTTTTCACAGTTTCCATTTTTTCTCATCTATTTGCCTTGAAATAATGTGCATTGTTGACAAGATAGTACTTTGCTTTTAAAAGATAAGAAGTGAGTTACTTGTTTAGGGATATTTATGGAAGTATTCACAAACCAGATTGAGTTTGGGTTTACTGTATGAAAAACTGAGAATCTTTATACATTTATAAGAAAATATACAGGCTTATTAATGTTTTAGAGTTGACTTCTGAGGATATTCTGAAATTGATAATAAAATATAGACCTTTTACAAATGAAAAGAAAATATTAAAAAACTGAGAAGGAAGTGAAACAATAACACAAATGTACAGGTGTCCAAGGAGAAAATAAATATGTGTACAAGCCTTAAAAAAATGTTTGTTTATTGTTTCCTCAAATTTTGCTTTTGTGCCAATCACTCTGCTCTCTTTCTGGAATTCTGATTACGTTTATGTTAAGACTTTTGCCCATGTGATTACATGGTATCATTCATGCTCTATTTCTCTCATTCTTATTATTCTTTCCCAGATTCACTTCACTTCAGTCGCTCAGTCGCATCAGACTCTGTGACCCCACGGACTATAGCACGCTAGGCCTCCGTGTCCTGGAGTTTGCTCAAACTCATATCCGTTGAGTCAGTGATGCCATCCAACCATCTCATCCTCTGTGGTCCCCTCCAGCCTTCAATCTTTCCCAGCATCAGGGTATTTTCAAATGAATCAGTTCTTCACATCAGGTGGCCAAAGTATTGGAGCTTGCACTTCAGTATCAGTCCTTCTAATGAATATTCAGGACTGATCTCCTTTAGGATGGACTGGTTGGATCTCCTTGCAGTCCAAGGGACTCTCAAGAGTCTTCTCCAACACCAGAGTTCAAAAGCCTCAATTCTTCAGCATTCAGCTTTCTTTATAATCCAACTCTCATATCCATGCATGACTACCTGAAAAACTGTAGCTTTGACTAGATGGATCTTTGTTGACAAAGTAATGTCTCTGCTTTTTAATATTCTGTCTAGTTTGGTCATAGCTTTTCTTCCAAGGAGTAAGTGTCTTTTAATTTCATGGCTGCAGTCACCATCTACAGTGATTTTGGAGCCCCCCAAAATAAAGTTTGTCACTGTTTCCATTGTTTCCCCATCTATTTGCCATGAAGTTATGGGACCAGATGCCAATCTTTCCCAGATTAAGTATGCATATTTTATGTTGGCTGGTCTTCAAGTTTATTAATATTATTTTTTGCTTTGCTGCATCTGCTATTAAGTCCAGTGAATGAGTTAGTAATTCTTGATATTGCATGTTACCACTCTAAAATATAAATTTAAATTTTTATATAGTATAATTGTCTGTTAAGTACTTCATCTGTTCTTCATATTTTCTTATTTAATATAAATCATAGTTTTTTGAAATTATTTTTGCTAACTCTAATATATGGATTATTTGTGGGTCTATGTATATCATCTATTTTATTTTATGCATCATTTTTTTTTTCTCTTTGTTGTTGCTTTTGTAACCCAGCAAGTGGGCTCATTCTCCACTGGGCAGTGGAGAGACCAAATATCGAGGCGATGGTCTTATGAAGAGAGAAAAGAATTTACTGCAAGGCAGTCAAGCATGGAAACAGAAGGCAAAGCTCAGATCTGTTTCTTCATTGGCTTTTGAGCAGGATATTTATTGTGGGAGTCAGATGGGGTCAGGGCTAAGGAATGATTGGTGAAACAGTAAAGGAATGATTCAAGAGTCTGTGCAGGCATAACTGTCTGTCTGGTGTTTTCATGGATAGCATGAAATTTGGGACAGGGGAGTTTCCATGTGTGACATATGGTGGATTTTTGGCTTATGACATCCAGAGTTCACTGATGGGTCATTCTAGTCCTTTGTTGCCTTCACTGCATTGGCTTAGAGAAAGTTTTGGCAGGTTTCTCCCACATCTATGGTGGTTCTGTTCTATATGTTAAATTTGTTTTATTTAGTCATTTACCCAGTGTGTGGGGGGCACACTTTCACTGTTTTATTGTGTTTTCTATGATGGATATTTTGATACATTGAGATCCCGATAGGCACCTTTACTCTGAAAAGCCCTAGATATTGCTTTGATAAAAGGGTCTGTATTCGTGCTTTTTCCTTAGTCTGAGTGCATAGTTCTTATTCTTGTGTCGTGGTTCTTACTCTGGGTGCATGGCCTTGTGGGGTTCTGATGGACAGAATGGGATGTCCACTACAATCCCGTCTTAGCCAGAAGACTAGTGTCTTCTATTTGTTGAGAAATCCCATTCTTCTTCATTCTTCAGAAGCTGATGCCTTTGAGAATTTCCATATTTTTTGCTCTGTTCCTTTTGCAGTCTAAAATCTGATCAAGGATAGGAGAAGTATTTCCATACAAATATATAAAGTACTCTATACACAACTTCCCTTGATTCAGGACTGCTCCATCAGTCACTATCTTATTGGTATGGCAGCCCTAACCTACAAGGTGTAGCATCTCTGTTTATCAAGATTGTTGTTTCTTGTTCGGCCTCTACTTCACTACACACTAAAGCCCAGAAATATCTCAAGATGTAGTACTTGTTTTGTGCATTTATATTCACCACCTAATTTATTCTAATATGCTTTATTTGTTTGATTGGTTTTAAGTAGGAAATTCATCTAACTTTCATTTTTATTATGCCACAATACACTAGTTTTATATGTCCTGCTGTGTCATAATATATTATATTTTTTTAATATGTTGCCAGGTTTGCTTTGCTAATTTTGTTCATTTTTTTTTTCAGAGAACTTTGTGTCTATCTTTAGGAAGGATATGCGTGTGTGTGTGTATATATATACATATATATTTATATTCATATATATATACATTTATATATGTGTGTGAGTGTGTATGTACTTAGTCAGTTGTGTCCGACTCTTTGCAACTCCATGGACTACAGCTTTCCAGACTTCCTTGTCCATGGGGATTCACCAGGCAGTATACTGGAATAGGTTGCCATGCCCTCCTCCAGGGGATCTTCCCAACCCAGCGATTGAACCCAGGTCTTCTGCATTGCAGGCGAATTCTTTAGTTTCTGATTCACCAGGGAAATCCATATATTTATGTGTGTATGTATGTATTTACACACACACACACACACACACTTTATTATAGTGTCAGTTTAAGAGCTTGATTTCAGCATTGTGTTGACATTATAAAATAAGTTGTGATGTATGGCAATGCCAATACAATGTTGTAAAGTAAGTAGCCTCCAACTGAAATAAAGTTATATTAAAAAAGAGAGAGAGAGAGAGAGAGAGAGAAAAGAAAAGGAGTTGTGGACGGAGATAACTTAGGGAGCCCCATCCTCTTGGACACGATTATCAGAGTGGCCCTCTTCATCACATTACAGCAGGCGTGTGTGTGGAGAGGGTAGTTATGAATAGGAGGCATTGAATGAAGGAGTAAGTCATGGCTCTAGAACCATGGATTCTGGCAGCTGTAACATAGATATAGTATATTTCCTTGAATAAGGAAATCTGTGTGTTCATTTGCTGTGTACCCTTAGGACAGTTTCCAGAGACTTGAAAAAGAATTTTAAAAATTATTTTCACTAGTTTTCACTGTTTCACTGGGGAGAGACTTCAAAGAGCTCATCACACTACCATTCTCAAATATGTCCCTTTATTATTCTTTTTATTCAAAACAAAATATTCTTACTTTGATATTTTCCAAATGTATAAAAATGACCTAAAGTTAAATTTATTTTTAGTAGTTCTTGAAATATAGGCTGTTTTAAAAACTCTAACTCTTGAAATCAATAGCTTTGTAATTTAAGGCATGCATGCATGCTAAGTCACTTCAGTCATGTCCAACTCTTTCCGACCCTAAGGTCTGTAGCCTATCAGCTCCTCTGTCTATGTGATTCTCCAGATAAGAATACTACAGTGGGTTGCCATGCCCTCCTCCAGGCGATCTTCCCAGCACAGAAATCTAACTGTATCTCTTAAATCTCCTTCATTGGCAGGTGGGTTCTTTACCACTAAGAACCACCAAATTTTAGGGCAGTTACACTCTATTCTTCATGATACTTTGTTATAAAATTGACAATAATCTTAGTTGTTCATTTAATATTTCAGTACCTTTAGTTATCTAACTAGTCTCAAAACCCTGAAAAATGAATAAGAACAATTATCTTTTAGCTTCTTATCTTTGTCTGAAACATTGTTTTAACCCTATTTACTCTTTAGAGATATAACTTGTTGCAAAATTCTCTCAGACTTTTTATCTCCTAAACCACTGTTTCTGAAGACATCGCAACAGATGGCTGTTTTGTTGCCTCCCACTGCCTTTCAGTCAAGAGAGAAATTCCAACAGTCCATCAACTCATTATTTGACTATGATCAGATCTGCATCATCTGAAATGAAGTATTGGAAAATACAGTAGAGAAAATTTGTTCCAGTAAGATTTGAGTAACCATTTTGTATAAGCTAAATAGACAAAAGCAAAACCAAATACATGTATCATTTGCTTCCTCAAAAATTATAATGGAATGTTGAGGCTTGAGAGGAAAAAAAAAAACAAAACTATGACATCTCTGAATTAAAGGCAACATATATTATTTTTAAAAATGACCCTGCCCTATACTTGCTCTTTGACCTGAAGTAAACTAAAAACACTCCACAAGCCTTAGATTTTTTATATGGTAAAGATCAGAATGATTACTTATATATGACTTATTTATTGTTGTGGACATTAAATAAAGATGATGTAGGACATCCAATACAGATAACTATAGAAAGTTAAATAGTATGCATAAGTTTCAGGGAATTTTTTTTCCTCCACATGATGCTTAATATTTTCTATTATAACATCCTTTCTTCTCATTCAGCAAAAGGAAATATGAAATATCCTGGAAGTTGGTGAAATGGGCTCTACTCAATCTGTCCATCTTGAAATTTTATGATACTGACAAATTATCTGGCCTTTCTACTTAGGATCGTTTAACTGGTATCAGTAACTTTCTGAGAAGACTCTGCAGCAATTAGAAATGATTCAATAATTATTGTTATTCTCAAAGAAATCTTGTGTGATAAATGGCAAAAAAAAAAAAAAGGAATTTGGAGAAATTAAGGTTTTGTTGCAAGACCTTAAACAATTGAATGGCAAAAAGCAATCAGAAGAATGAAGATGTGATTTTAAAATCTGCTATTAAGAGAAGAAAATAAGATTTGAATGATTGTAGTCATTCTATACATAGGCAGGATATAAGGGATTGGGTTTATTAGAAAGAGAGTAGGACAGAAGGAAAAGATAAAAGAGCTGGAACACCAGAACTATTTGTAATCATATTTCACCTAACTTTCCATAGCCCAGTTAGACTTTCTCTCGGACACCATAATGCTATCCAAGATCAAGCATGTTTTTGTTGTTTTCCTGGGATACTAAGCTCAAAGAATAGACATTGAATGTGAACCAAATAAGGTTTAAAAATTAGCATCTAGATCACACTAGCAAAATAATTTCATAAATGTAGGTCATGATTTAGGAGTAAAAGCAAATTAACTTGAAATATGTAAATCATTGTGACCCATTTTAGCTTGAATTATTTGTAGTTTGACACAGATCTTCATTTCTGTGGGTATAAAAGCAGTCTTATTAATCCATTTTCTATTTGAATCTTTAAATTCTGATATCAACACATCCGTCCACTAATTTATTCTACACTGAAGATTTCTATAGACAGCTGAAAATGTGCTAAGAAGGTGTTAACACTGAAACTGCAGGAAAATTCTCACATATTGAGTGAGAGGACAACATGATTTATTGAGTATTTTATGGGGATTCGTCTTGCTTATGTGAATTTAATTTACCACATAAAACAGACCCTGTGTATGATATAAAGCATCTTGCTTCAAGTTAATGTGTACATCTTCAAAGAAGAAAGTTTGTATCAAAAAGGATTGACTTACATATAATTCATAAATTTTGTATAGCTTGATTGTAAAGGCCTTTTACCAAAGCTCATTTAAATTGTGCCTCTAATAATCAAGACAACTGAAAAGCAAAGATATAATCTAATAATTTTCATCAACAGTAAATATTGTGTTTCCAAAATTGTAACATAATTTTATATCACTTCAGCTCTAATCATAGGTCAGATTTTGTTCACTCAGTAAGGAATTTGTCTATAACAAGATATTCCAAAATGAGCATATGTTTGGCTTAAAATAAGGAAGAATGATGAGGACTGTCTTGCTCTTAGGTATCTGAGAACATGAGCCAGAAAATAGATGTGAACCCACATTAGCCGCAATGGGGTCAGAGCTAGGTGGTATATGAAAGGCATTTGACTGTGTATAAGCAAATGTAAAGATTCAGGTAGTCAGAAAACACTTATAAATTGAATAATGCCAGGTGTGCTCCCCTGATGACTCAGACAGTAAAGAATCTGCTTGCAATGCAAGATATCCAGGTTCATTCCCTGGATAAGGAAGATCCCCTGGATAATGGAATGGCTACCCACTCCATATTTGTGCCTGGAGAATTCTGTGGATAGAGCAACTGGTGGATTGCAGTCCATGGGTTCACAAAGAGTTGCTTGTAACTAAGAGACTAACACTGTCACTTTGATAGGTTCTTTTTGTGTTTTATAGCATATTTAAGCAAGTAAAAATATTTTAGCAATCTACAATTGCTCTTCTAAAAATGCAGACTTTATACAACTATACAGATATAGTTTGGTAGAAAGGGTATATACTTTTATTCTACCACATGAAAATTTTTGAATTGTTTCATTTGTTATATGAATATGGCTATATCATACCATGTATAGTTAGAAATATAGCATCTCATTCCATATAACTACTTTCACTGGCTCAGTAGTAGAAATCTTTGTAAAGGCTAGTTTTTCTTCTATCATCAAACTGCAAAATAATATTTAATTTCTGGGCAAAAAAAGAAGAAAAACTCAACTTTCAATGGAGCAACATTGGAAGAAGATTCAGGATGGAAGAAAAAATTCTGAGAGATAAATTGACCCTCAGCCAGAGGTGTATGTTAATGCAACAACTACTACTGTTGCTGCTATTAACAAAAGGAAGTGAAAGAGAGTAGGAGAAGAAGAAAAGAAGAAAGAGGAGGAGGAAATGAAAAATGAGAGGAGGGAAAAGATGAGGGGAAGGAGTGTCTGAGTGTAATTAAAATATCCAGCAGGCTTTAGGATGTTCACCATGGTAGGATGTGAAAAGAATATAATGGAATGATAAAGAGTGGCTTCATGGAAGACAGAGTGTTTATAATGTATAACACAAAGTGGAGTTTTGTGAAATGGAGGTTTCTGATTCGGTACCCTGGCATGGTCCTGAGATTCTGCATTTCTAACAGTCTCCCAGGCAATGCTGATGTTGCTGTTCTGCAGAACTTACTTTGAGTAGTGAGGTACTGAAGGTGGGGCAGGGGGGAGATGATGTCTATTTCAAGCAAAGTGAAGAGTCCATTTTACACCATGGAAAAATGAAAGCATTTGTTTGGTGAGTAGTTCCTTGAGCATAGGGGTACTATCAGATAATGAAGCTGGAAAATATAGATGGTAAATAGCCACAGGCTAAGGATTTGAACATTAGTTTTTGGCAAAGGGAAGTTCACAGATGCCTCTGTTTGTAAGTGTGGTACTGTAGATTTGTTCATAAGGAAGCAAACAAGTTTTAAAGGATAGGATGCATTGAGGTAGTAAGAGAATAAGGGATGGGAAGAAACTGTCAAGAGGCTACTGCTATTGTCCAGGATAGAAAACCTCCAGGCTGAATTTTAGTATTGAGGATAAAAAAAGAGTCCAGATTTGGCACCTATTATAACTGGAGAGTATAGTCAATTATTAGTTGGGTTAAACAAAATGTGTCAAGGAAAAAAGATACTTTATATTTTATTTATTTATTTTTTTTTTTTTGCCAAGGAATTGCATATATGAAAAGTCATAGGAAAAGTGGGTAGCAATGAAAAGTAAAAGTTATGGAGTGATAAGAAAATAATAAGTTTGCATGCTGTGTGCTACGTTGCTTCAGTTGTGTTTGACTCTTTGCGACCCTGTGGACCATAGCCTGCCAGGCTTCTCTGTCCATGGGATTCTCCAGGCTAGAATACAGGAGTGGGTTGCCATGCCCTCTTCCAGGGGATCTACCCAACCCAGGGTTTGAACCTGAGTATCTAAGTCTCCTGCATTAGCAGGCAAGTTATTTATCACTAGCACTACCTGGAAGGGATCTGTAAGATGTCCATATGGGTATATCAATTAGATACTTAGAAGTTTGGAAGATAAATCACAAAAATAGGACACTGATGTTGATAATTAGAGTGAAGAGGACTGCATTAATTGAAAATACACCACAAGCCAGTGAATTTTTCCATAATTATTTTTAATTGAATGAATACTGTAATGTCAGCCAAACAGTTTTGATAGAATGATACAATAGATAGAGATTCTCACCTCATGGGAATGTGCATATGTGTGTTTATACATATGCGATATAGACTTGGGAAAGTAATGCCTGTGACACTTGCCCTGTTAATTGGAAGATAAAGGCAATATAAGCTATTTCTTTCTAGAGGGGTTACTATTATTTTCTGATTATGTGCTGTGGTGCCAGATGTCTCCAGAAAAAGTGTCCACAAGCTTAGCTCTGAGGCCAAGGGCATCCTTCTGTAATTGCTGACAAACAGTTTAGTAAATTACCGTATCCAAGAGTAAAGTTGATGATAACTGCAAATCGTCAAGTAACCTGTGATGTCGAGCTATTTGTCGATATTCCAGTCCCTGGTGTCCTATCCCTGGGTAGAGGCGTCATCCACTGCTCCTCTTCCAACTGTGGCTTTGTACCAGATCAGGTGAGAAGAGTCTTAGGAAAGACACAATATGGTAAGATTCTTTATACATTTTTGTAATAAACTCGAGAATCTCTCTAAGTCTAAGAAATCTCTTCATTGATTTTTTTTTTCTCTAGTTAGAACTCACAGAGTTTCAAAATAAGCATCATGAATTGTATATCTTTCATCCGTTTGAAGAAGTTTTCAATTGTACTCTCGTCACAGAAGACTCTAGTTGGGGAGTTGGGGAACATGTTTTTATTCAAGCTGTTTCCTCCCATGACACACAGTTTATGAATTACAGAAAGCTGAACCATAATATTTTAAGCACCTCAGTTAGTTTTCAGCTTTGAAATTACACTTTTAAAGAGTTCAGAAATATCCTTTCTGTCTATTGATGTGAGGCAAATCCCTTGCTTCAATTAATAGCTATCGGAGGGAATGGGGATAACAGAAGTCCGGCTCCGAGCAGCATATAACAAGATGATTATGGGCACTGGCGGCCAGCCAGACTGCCAGGCTGTTTTTCACGGGTGTTACTTTACTGACAGTACCTTCATGACATTTGTACCTTGACACCAGAAGTGCTAACAGCTGCAGCGCCAGTGTTAGAAAGGCACGAAAGACCTTTTTCAGCATTACTTGCTCTCACAGATTCTCAGTGCCCTAGGAGAATAAAGTCTATAAAAACTGACTTCAGTCTGCTGTCTCCTTTGTGAAGATATTTGCTGCAGAGTCTGAAAAACAGTTCTGTTCCATGACATTGGACTTAGGGGAGATACAAGTTTTTCAAGGTAGAAGATGTGTGTGGTGACACAAGTGTATGATAAAAAGCAGTAACAAGGCTAGTCTGGGATTTCATGGTTTTGTGAAATAGAATATTTCAGCAACCAATTCTGCGCTTAGTTACTTGCTGTAGGCAACCCTTTTGACCTCCTCACTGAGGAAGCAAAAATGACTAAAGGAGAAATATTCTAGTTTTCTTGAAGTTGGATGGTATTCTTAACTAATAGTGACAGATGTAAGAGTATGGCTTCTAGTGGTTGCTGCTAATTCCCGAGCTTCAGGCTGTTGGGAAATGAGGAAGGTCTGAAGACGTGTGAGCATGTGTGAGAAAGGAATTCAGATGATGAAAGGTGAACATGGGTTTAGAAAAGTTTTATTTTTGAAGCTCTACCAATCTCTCTTATTGCTTTCATATATATATACATACATATACATATATATATATATATATACATATGTATATATTTTGGCACATCAGTGTGTCAATAACATTTGGACATATTCTTCAGAACCAAGGTCCTAAAAGGCACATATTACAATTTACTATTACGAAGTCACTGTGCACTGAGAACTCTTTTTGTGTGTGTTAAACTTATTTCTTATCATTTTGGTGTTGCAACCATTTTGGTCTTGGAAATGGGAAAAATTTTTTAGCTAAACATTATTAACTTTCCACAGTTTGAAGTGCCTTTAGGAGACATTGCAAAACTATTAACTCACACTAAAAATTTTCTATAAATGTTTCAATCATTAATGCTTTGTAGCATATGAGACGTTTTTATAATAAGTCTGTATTTTTAATTTCATGAAAACTGAGCTTGTCTTTGCATTTTTCTGAAAACTCCATTTTGCAGATTCAGGCATAAAACTTGGTTTTTGTTTCTATTTCATATACCCAATGAAAAATCTTTAAAGAGTATAAAATCCACAAATATAATAGATATTTGAGAGGAATAAGTAATCTATTAATAACTTTGAGTAAATAACAGGAAAGGGAAGTGAAGTGTTAGTCACTCAGTTGTGACCGACTGTTTGCGACCCCATGGACTGTAGCCCACCAGGCTCCTCTGTCCATGGAATTCTCCAGGCCAGAATACTGGAGTGGGTTGCCATTTCCTTCTCCAGGGGATCTCCCCAACCCAGGGATTGAACCTGGATCTCCTACATTACAGGCAGACTCTTTACCATTGGAGCCACCAGAGAATTCCAAGGAAACAGGAGAGATAAATATCTATAATTAAGCATAATTTAATCACTGTGCTCATTTAGTTCTCTTTTCTTCACATACAATCTGATGTCCAGGGGAGTTAAGAGAACTGTGTGGTTTTGTGTAGTTAATGAATGACTAGAATTCAGTGTGTTAACTCCCTGTCTCAGTGTTCTTTCTAATGCAGTAACTGTGGACATGTACAGAAAGCCAAAACATCAGGGTATTTATCTTTCAGCCTTTAGGATTCATGTCCAAATAGAAACTTCAACTGGTTTTGAGGAAATATAAATAAATTAAATCTGAAGGCATTGCATCATAGTAACTTCAAAACCTTTATAAAATTAAATACATTATTATTATCATTTTGCAATTAGCTTTCAAACAGAACAGAGAGAAGCCTTGGGAAAAAACCTATGCTTCATCCAAAATGTCTGTGGGGTAGTCTGCACATTTTTTCCATTTCATTGTTAATGAGTCATTTTCACCTGATGCCTGCTTGCCCCACTCCCCTCTGAAGAACCAGCTGTCAGTGTCCACAGCTGAGTGAGTTTGGTATCAGACAGGTGGCAGCAGGGTGGGGAAGAAATCATGTCAGTGGGATGTAGTTAATCTGAAATTAGGATGATCCACCTGGTATCATTAAAAATAGACTATATTTCCTAAATGGTTCACTACAATATAACCAACACTTAAAAGTTAAGGTTTTGAATATCCTTGAAGAGACAAATAAGAGTATTGGCTTTAATTAAATATTTGGGCAGTTTTTACACTGTTAGATCAATGGAGTCTGTTTAGTAATGCCAGAATTTTATACCCTGTTCACAGAAAAAAGAAAAATGGATTGATGTGTGATTTTCTGGATTCTGGCATTTACTCAATCTGTAAATTTCTGTGTGCTGTGGGCCTCTGGGTGGGGGCGGGGGAAAAACAGATTTGACATTGGTGAAACCATGTTGAGGCTTAAATGACCCATATTATCAGAAGTGTTTGTGATACTTAATGTGTGTGTAGGTATTCAAAATTGCATTGCCATCGGTAGTTTTTCAGTAAAGTATTTTTTAATTCTCATAACCACCTGGGAAACAATTCTAAGTTACTTAATGCAGTAAACAAGATCCCTAACCACATAATGCAACTCATATTCCTAGCCACAAATATACCCATTCATGTTCAACTGTCATCTTCAGCATGAAAGTCACCTCCTCCTGAAAGCCTTCCCTGAATGCTCAACAATGGACGGACAACTTCCTGTGATTCTTAAGTGCCAGGCTGACCTTTTTTACAGAACTTATCAAACAGCACTGACTGAAACTGGCTGTTCACCAGTCTTGCTGTCTCACTGGATCCACTTAAGTACAGGTCTTTATTTTGTTCACATTTGAAATTCCAGTAACTAACACAAGGAATAAAACATAATAAGAAAATTATATACACACAGAGGAAATAAATTTTATGCATATAGATTACAAAAACATATAAATAAGGAAAAAAATTCCAGCCACTTATCTGATTTTCAGTTTAACCATCATTCTAGCTACAGAATGAAGAATATTTCATTGTGTTTTTTAAAAATTTTGTTGGAGTATAGTTGCTTTACAGTGTTTTGTTACTTTCAGGTGTACAACAAAGTGAATCAGTAGAATATACACATATATTCATTCTTTTTTAAGATTCTTTCCTTATATAGGATATCACAGAATGCTGAGTAGTTCTCTGTGATATACAGTGTGCCCATGTTGGTTATTGATATGTATATAGTAGTGTGTGTATATTCATTCTAAGCTCCTGATTTATCCCTCCTCCCACATTTCCCCTTTGTTAACCGTAACATTGTTTTTGATAACTGTAGGTCTGTTTCTGTTTTAAAAATAATTTGTTTCATTTTTTAAATTAGATTCCACATATGAGTGATATACGATTATTTGTCTTTCTCTCTCTGACTTACCTCACTTAGTATGATAATTTATAGTTCCATTTGTGCATATGTATACTCACTCACTTCAGTCTTGTCTGACTCTCTGTGACCCTATGAACTGTAGCCAACCAGGATCCTCTCTCCATGGGGTTCCCCAGGAAAGATACTGGAGTGGGTTGTCATGCCCCTCTCCAGAGGATCATCCTGACCCACGGATCAAACTTATGTCTTCTGCGTAGCTTGCATTGCAAGTGGATTGTTTACTGCTGAGCCACCAGGGAAGCCCCCAAAGGCATTATTTCATTCTTTTATGGGTGAATATACAATATCCCACTGTATATATGCACCACAGCTTCTTTATCCATTCCTCTGTAGATGGACATTTGGGTTGCTTCTGTGTCTTGGCTATTGTAAATAGTACTGTAGTGAATACTGAGGTGTATGTATCTCTTAGGATTATGGTTTTCTCTAGTTATATGCCCAGAACTGGGATTGCTGGATCATACAGTAAGTCTATTTTAGTTTTATACAGAGCCCCATACTGTTCTCCATAGTGGTTATACCAATTTACATACCTACCAATGGTGCACGAGGGCTTACTGCTTATGAACATTTTGATGATGGCCATTCTGACTGGTGTGAGGTGATTCAGTTCAGTTCAGTCACTCAGTCATGTCCAACTCTTTATGACCCCATGGACTGCAGCACACCAGGCTTCCCCAAACTTATGTCCATCAAGTTGGCAAAGCCATCCAACCATCCTATCCTCTGTTGTCCCCTACCTCTCTCGCCTTCAATCTTTCCTAGCATCAGGGTCTTTTCCAGTAAATCAGTTATTTGCATCAGGTGGCCAGAGCATTGGAACTTCAGCTTCAGGATCAGTCCTTCCAAAGAATATTTGGGACCGGTTTCCTTTAGAATTGACTGGCTTGATCTCCTTGCCATCCAAGGGACTCTCAAGAGTCTTCTCCAGCACGACAGTTCAAAAGCATCAATTCTTTGGTGCTCAGCTTTCTTGATCGTCTCTCACATCCACTGCAATTTTGACTGTACTTCTCTGATTATTAGTTATGTTGATCACTTTTTTCATGTGCTTTCTGGCCATCTGTATGTCTCATGAACAATATTTTAAAATGGATACACAGTGAAATGCAAGGAGGCTGATTCAATAGCAAATGCAGAAAATATGTTCATTTAAATGAATGGTAATGGGAATAGAGAAGACAAAGTTCTGAAATATATAGGATCAAGTAAACATGACTCAATAAACTACTGAATTCATGGTTGAGGAAGAATGAGATATCTGAGAAAGCCTTAAGGTCTGTGGCTTTTGCAAGATGGAATGATGATGGAATCATTCACTGTGATAGAGAATGCTGGAAGGTGATATGGTTGTTAGAGGTTGACAGGGAAGCAAAAATTGAACAAACAGGTGAAGGGAAGCAGACATTGTTCCTGGTTTCAATTTTACGTATGTTAATTTTATCATGAGTTTGAAAAATCCAAGAGAAAAAAAAATGGTTGTAAAGTTGGCATTTATTTTTGTTTAGGTGATATAATGAAGTCAAGGATTACCTCGGAAGAGATTATAAAGATTAAAGGCCAAGAATGATTTTTGATGAAATACACACTTAAGAGTCTGATAGAGAATAAGATAAAGTTCCAAAAAGCAGAATGGAATATTGGGAATGAAGGGAGATATTAATGGAAAAAGGAATGAATGTGAGGTGTGAAAATGAAAACAGTCATAGATAACCTCTTTTGAGGAATGTGGTTGTATTGGGTAAAATGAAATAGGAAAAAGTGAAAGGAGGATGTGGGGTTAAGAAAATGTGATACTTAGTGTTTTGTTGTGTACTTTACTGGGACAGTGTTTGCAGAGAAACTTGGTCAAACATTTTTCTAGGTTTTTCTGTGAGTGTGTTTCTGAAGGAAATTGATATTTGAATCCTTTGGCTAAGTATAGCAGATTATACTCCCTAATGTGGGTGAGTCACATCCAGGGAAATGAAGGCCTGAATAAAGCAAACAGTCTAATTTTCATGTAAGATGGAATTCCTCTGCCCACCTGCCTTCAGTTGGAACATCAGTTTTCTCCTGCCCACAGACTTGAACTGAAACATTGATTTTTCTTGGGTCTGGAGCCTGCTGGCCTTCAGCAGGGACTGTGCCTTTGGTTCTTCTGGATCTTCAGGTTGCTAACTCCAAATCTTGGATTTGCTATTATGCATAGTCACTTTTCATGTTAGTCCAATTCCTACCCATGGTTCATTTATATATTCTTTCTTTAACCTGCTTCTCTTTAAACACAAATGTAATGACCAGTTCTACTGTACTTTGAAAGAATTTCTACCATGAATATCCTCAAGAATCAGCCTACCGTAATATAGCTCATTTTAAGGATGTACACACAAATCAGATCTGTCCCTGACCCACTCTTGGCCTTTCTCTGTCTTGGTCAGCTGGTCACAGGAGCCTCTGAAGACGCAAAACTAAGTGAAAGCACTATTGATCCAGCAATGAAAGTCAGGGCTACCTCCTCTGACACAGATCTTGAATAACATTGCATGGAAAAAACAGACTACAAGAAAGGTGGAATGCAGGTAGATACATGACAATGGGAACCGTTGGTCCAATTCACTGTATCACTCTGGTTCTGATCATGTTTAATTTGGGATGTGGTGTCTACATCTTTCAGGGCTTTCCAGGTGGCACAGTGTACAGAATCTGCCTGCCAGTGCAGGAAATGCAAGAAATGCTAGTTTGATCCTTGGCTTGGAAAGATCCAATGGAGAATGCAATGGAAAGCCACTCCATTATTCTTGCCTGGAAAATTCCATGGACAGAGGAGCCTGGTGGGCTAGAGTCCTTGTGGTTGCAAAGACTCAGACACGACTGAATGAGCACACACACATCTATATCTTTACCTAAAACTGGTAGACCACATCAGGAGGCTCAGAGGGTATATGGGATTCAGTATTTCTGAGTGGTTTAGCCAGATGTCCCTATTATGAATCTCAGCATCTAACTCCTTTCCAATCAAAACTCTGACCCTGGGGTAATAGACTTGTTAGATATGCAAATTCGTATTTCTGGAGCTCAGCTACTTTTATAATTAACTCATGGACCTGAGCCTCAATGTTTTGCCCTCTGCCTTTAAGAGATGATAGTTTTTACATGCTAATTAACATGCACTCTGGTTTCACACTTTGAGGTGGTGATTAGCAGTGATGTGCTGGTAAAAGAACCAAATTAGTAAGTTTTAAAAATCATAATTTATAGTGTTTACTAATTCTGGGTTTAAATGTTCCCATATAGGCTGAATTGAATATTAATGTACCTTAAAAACTTTCTTAATATTTATCAATTGACTATTACAAGTGAGTTGTCTCAGTATACTGCAGGAATCACTCGAAGTCTCTGTTTTTTACAAATGAAGTAATAGAACCTAATTCATTCTGGAAAGATTCAATATTTTTATTCTGTGCTTTCAGTGGCAACAATATTTGAAGAAAGAAAAATCAATGGGTTAATTTACAAATTAACAATTAGAAAAAGTAAATGATATTTATTCAATGAGAGGAAACATATGTTAAATGTAATTACTTCTCTTTCAAATATGGACTAAATCATTAATGAATGGCATTATATTTTTCATCCAGTTTTACAGAGATATTATTTAGATGTTTGTATAAGTTTAAGGTGCTCAGCATAATGACTTGGCCTATATACATGATTATCAATGGTTATTACCTTAAGCTTAATGAACATTTATCACCTATAGACAAAAAAAGAAATATTAGAAAATACTTCTTTGTAATAAGAAAGCTTTCTAAATTCCATATATAGCGAAACAAATACAATATTGTAAAGGAAAAAATAATAAATAAATAAATTTAAAAAAAGAAAGCTTGTGATTTATTCTCATAACAATTTTCTTATATAGCATACAGCAGTGTTAATTATTGCCAACATCCACTGGATTGAGAAAGCAAGCGAGTTGCAGAAAGATATCTATTTCTGCTTTACTGACTATGTCAAAGCCTTTGACTATGTGGATCATAATAAACTGTGGAAAATTCTGAAAGAGGCTGGAATACCAAACCACCTGACCTGCCTCTTGAGAAGTCTGTATGCAGGTCAGGAAGCAACAGTTAGAGCTGGACATGAAACAGCAGACTGATTCCAAATAGGAAAAGGAGTATATCAAGGCTGTATATTGTCAACTTGCTTATTTAACTTATATGCAGAATACATCATGAGAAACACTGGGCTAGATGAAGCACAAGCTGGAATCAAGATTGCCAGGAGAAATATCAATAACCTCATATATGCAGATGACACCACCCTTATGGCAGAAAGTGAAAAGAACTAAAGAGCCACTTGATGAAAGTGAAAGTGGAGTGTCAAAGAGTTTGCTTAAAGCTCAACATTCAGAAAACTATGATAATGACATCCAGTCCCATCACTTCATGGCAATTATATGGGAAAACAATGGAAACAGTGACAGACTATTTTCTTGGACTCCAAAATCACTGCAGATAGTGACTGCAGACATGAAATTAAAAGACGCTTGCTACTTGGCAGGAAAGTTATGACTAACCCAGACAGCATATTAAGAAACAGACATTACTTTTTGCCAACAAAGGTCCATCTAGTCAAAGCTATGGTTTCTCCAGTAGTCATGTATGGATGTGAGAGTTGGACTAAAAAGAAAGCTGAGCACCAAAGAACTGATGCTTTTGAACTGTGGTGTTGGAGAACTCTGGAGCATCCCTTGGACTGCAAAAGATCCAACCAGTCCGTCTTAAAGGAGATCAGTCCTGAGTGTTAGTTGGAAGGACTGATGTTGAATCTGAAACTCCAGTACTTTGACCACCTGATGCAAAGAACTTACTCATTTGAAAAGTCCTTGATGCTGGGAAAGACTGAATGTGGGAGGAGGGGACGACAAGGGATGAGATGGTTGGATGGCATCACAGACTGAATGGGCATGAGTTTGAGTAAACTCCAGAAAGCGATGATAGACAGGGAGGCCTGCCATGCTGCAGTCCATGGGGTTGCAAAGAGTCGGACAAGACTGAGTGACTGAACTGAACTGAACTGAACTGAAGGGAACATTTCATGCAAACCTGGGCACAATAAAGAGCAGAAATGGTATGGACCTAACAGAAGCAGAAGATATTAAGAACAGGTGGCAAGAATACACATAATAACTATACAAAAGTGATCTTCACAACCCAGGTAATCATGATGGTGTGATCACTCACCAGAGCCAGACATCCTAGAATGAGATGTCAAGTTGGCTTAGGGAAGCATCACTACAAACAAAGCTAGTGGAGATGATGGAATTCCAGCTGAGCTATTTCAAATCATAATAGATGATGCTGTGAAAGTGCTGCACTCCTTATGCCAGTAAATTTGGAAAACTCAGCAGGGGCCACATGACTGGCAAATGTCACTTTTCATTCCATTCTCAAAGAAAGACAATGCCAAAGAATGCTCAAACTACTGCATAATTACACTCATCTCACACGCTAGTAAAGTAATGCTCAAAATTTTCCAAGCTGTGCTGCAACAGTACATGAACCTTGAACTTTCAGATGTCCAAGATGGATTTAGAAAAGGCAGAGGACTGGTGCACTGGGATGACCCAGAGGGATGGTATGGGGAGGGAGGAGGGAGGGGGATTCAGGATGGGGAATATGGGTGCCCATGGCGAATTCCTGTTGATGTGTGGCAGAACCAAAAGGAATTAGCCTCCAATTAAAATAAATAAATTTAAATTTAAAAAAAAAAAAAAGCAGAGGACCTAGGGATCAAATTGCCAACATCCTTTGAATCATCGAAAAAGCAAGAGAGTTCCAGGCGAACTTCTACTTTTGCTTTATTGATTACACCAAAGCCTTTGACTGTGTGGATCAGAAGAAACTGGAAAATTCTTCAAGAGATGGGAATACCAGCAATTACATACACTTACATAATTTTCAAACGTATTTAGAAATGAAAGTCACAAGAGTAATAAATATTGTAAATCCCCTAAATAAATGGAAAATAAAAACAACTTAATTATGTGAATGCTAACAACAGTACAGGATTATTATAAAAGCTTTCCAAAAGCTGAAATACAAGAATTAATTAATGTGCTGTTTTTTATTTCAGTTTTATTGCAGTGTAATTAACATATAAAGTTATAAGATATTTACATTGTACATCGTGATGATTTGATATCTGTATACATTGTGAAGGACTTCCCAGGTGGCACTAGCAGTTAATAATCAGCCTGCCAGTGCAGAAGATTCAGGAGACCAGGGTTCAATCTTTGAATCAGGAAGATACCCTGGAATAGGAAATGGCAACCCACTCCTTTATTTTTGAAGGTTTTGAAATCCATGAAAATTTAGCTTTGATATTCTTTTCTGTTTCTTAGTAAATACAAATTATAAATGAAAAATTAAACCTGGTGATGTAACAACTCAGTAAATATACAGTATTTAGAAAAATTATAGACATCTGTTGATACTGGTAAATACCATAGTCATTTTCTGAATAGCTAAACTGAAAAATTATGTAAAATATTTATTAAGAAAAGTAGATTTTGTTCAAATAGTGGAAAGTTAAAAAAATATTTGTAACCGTAATAGCAGATATATTTTCTTAACAGGTGACCTTAAAGGATTGCTGTTTAGTGTCACTCAAGATCTACTAAGCATCATTTTTTGGATGAATGTGGCCAAAGGATATCTGTGCAAAACCAGTTCCTTTCTGAAGTTTATAATTGGGGCCCTGTTTTCAGACAGAAGGTACAGTTTATCTTTTATTAATATACCTTTGAAATTTAAAGGAATCTTGAAAGAAAAAATAATGTAATAACTTAATAAAATAATGTAAAATAATATAAAATAATGTAAAGGTAATGTAAAGCCTGTGTGTGCCATTTATGGAATTCCTTAACAATAACTCAATATTTTAAGGATTTTTTTTTACTTGAAATAACTGTTATTTTAAATGAAAAAAAGACTTACTTGCACTAGTAAACACATTCTACAAATATTATAGTAAAATATTGATGTGAAAATAGTAAAATATTTTGTTTTTATTAAATTTTAGTTTGATATGAGCTTGATAAGTACATAAATATTGTGTTAAATTGCTGAAAAGTATAAGAGAAACAGTACTATCATATAGCCTCCTGTCTCATATCTTTATCTACCAACATCCTATTGGATGGATTTTATGTTTATTGACAGCTTGAGTTTGAAGGCAGTACCTAGGTTATATCAGCAGAAAGTCATGGATAGAAAGAACATCAACCCAACAACAACCCAATTAAATATCAATTACATCTATTTTGAGTAAATATAAGCATTGTGTAGTTAAATAATAATAATTTAAAATGAATACTTTAAACTATTTTATAATACATAATTAGAAATATGTTTAATATTCACAAGTGTGTATGAAGAGATTATTTCAATTTAATCCACTGTGTGCTACTTAACTATAAAATGTATGATATATTTTGAGATAATCAACTCAGGAGGTCAATCCAATTTGGATATAGAATTATATGTTCTTGTTTTCTAATTATTCATAAAATATTGACAATTTAATTCCTAATTTCAAGGCTACTATGGATTTTTCCTTTAATTTGCCAGGTTAATTCAAGTTAATTGATTTGAAATATCGAAAAGAAGAGTTCTTTTGGGAGAGTTATCTCCAAAAGAGTTCAGCCTCTGAAAATGATTTTCCTATATCTATTCTATGCTTTTGGTTTCCTCAGGCTTGAAAATTACAGGAGGAAAGTGACTAAATCTAAATTAGAGAACAGTTCTGTAGGAGAGTGTAAAGTCAAGAGTCTAACATGCAGTTTACTTTCTGCTAGTCACAGTCATGTTCTGGCAAATCACTATAGAAAACTTTACATTTCAAATGTTTTCATTCATTCCATGAAATGATACCAGTCTTTCATTTTTATTGAAGGTCTTAACTGCACCAAGTATCTTTAAATTAATTTTAAGGATTAAAAACAACATGAATTTTTCATCTTTTCAAATGCTAGAAAATAAGGGGAGAGAAAATTTAAGGAAGTAGATTGAAACTCTCTGACAGTGAAACCCCAAACTGTAGAAAAGGGTTATTTCCCCATGAATTAGTCCACTGGCGTATTCTAATATTGGACAGGCTTTTCAGCCAAATTTTGCCATCATAATTCTGCTTGTTACTACAAGAATTATCTGAGAGTATGTTACATAAATAGAAAATAAAATTAAAATAATGATTTGTGTTCTAACTACAAAAGATATATACACATTTGGAAGGTGTTATTTCCTGTACATCAAGCATTTTGTGTTCAACTCTTAATCATTGGAGGATTTTAGCAAATCAAACTCTATATTAACATGCTACTTATCTAATATCAGTGACATCAGAGATAAATTACATGCAGACACCTTAATTGAACTTTGCAGTTATAGGAAATTTATATATGGTGCTTGTGACATTTTCAGAGAAAGACAACTGAACACAGCATAGCAGCTGCAGGTAAGAGGATTTGGGATCTAATGCTCACTTCCAGATGGATGATGGATATGCAATTTTAAATTTATAGTAGACATATTAGCAGATGGAAATAGAAGAGAGTAAATGCCTATGCCACCTGTGAGCAAGTGCATTTTATCAATTACCAGCTGAACTGTGTTAAATTCAAGTCATTCAACAGAACTCTAATTCTTGAGAGAAGACTTTTTGTCAGCCTATTAATATATCTAGATTTCATGTTGAGGTTGGGAAACATTTTACCATACAGGGAACCTATGGACACAGGTTTGAGCAGAGTATACTTCACTCTTGTTATGTCATTCATGCTATTATTCTGCCTGTATAATTGAAAAGAATATTGGTAGACTAGGAAACAGTTGAAACAAATGAGACAAACAGCGCTCCAAAAAGACGTGGGTGAATTAGAATTGATGCATCTGATGAGAGTGAATTCACAGTGTCACTTTAAATAAAGCCCTGTTTCATTTATGTAGCTAGTCTGTCGCTACAACTACTAAAAACAATCAGGGAAGGCACTGAAAGTTTCATTTGACACAATCAATTAAATTCCTCCCATACTAAAAGTTAACGTGTGTGTGTGTATGTGTATATATATATATGTGTGTGTATATATATATATGTATATATATGTATATCTTGAGTTCAGCCTCTGACAATGAAAGGTTTCACTGAATAGCTTACACAATGCTATTTAATAGACATTGGCTCAGTTCCAAGAGAAAGAACTTCATTCCATTAGAGAAGAGCCTAAGTGGCTCTACGTTTATAGATTTTCAGACTTGGCAGAATTCTTATCACCTAGTTAAAAAAAAAAAATCCCAATTCTTGGTATCGATGTGTGTAAATAAAAGAGTCCAACAACTGGTAAAAATAGAGTGGGATGTCTTGTTTTAAGGAAATGAGAAATTTAATTATTCATCCTTAATATTCTTGAAAATTGCATAGAAATTTGAAAGAAAAGTCCTTTCACATGCTTTAGTTGCATATGTATATTGTGTATGTTAACAGCTTTGCTACTTGTTATGATATTTATAGTATGATATCCAGAGTTGGCAGCTTAAAAAATGAGGACATGCATAAAAATAGTTTTGGCTGCATATTAGGACGTTCTAAGAATTGGAATGTCCACAATAGTCTTTCAAGTGTAGTGTGTCCAAATTAGTGGGAATGTATAATTCCTAATTGTCACGATGGGAGATGGAAGAGTTCTCTCCAAAATTGTTATTCACTAATATAATCTGAATTTGTCTTAAGATGTTTGTTATAAAGATAAGTATTTTGCCACTTGTAAAAATCAGCTATTTACTGTTAACTATATTTTAGATTTATGTCTTTTGGAAGATACTATTTTCAAACACTTCTTGGAAGATTCGTTATTCTAACACGTATACTATCATGTAAGAACTGAATCGCCAGTCTATGTCTGACGCAGGGTGCAGCATGCTTGGGGCTGGTGCATGGGGATGACCCAGAGAGATATTGTGGGGAGGGAGGTGGGAGGGGGGTTCATGTCTGGGAACGCATGTAAGAATTAAAGATTTTAAAATTTAAAAAATAAAAAACTAAAAAAAAATAAAAATAAAAAAATAAAGTATACAAAAATACATAGATATGTGAATGAAAATAGAATGACTTAAATAATTTGTTCAGTTCAGTTCAGTCTGACTCTTTGTGACCCCATAGGCTGTAGCATGCCAGGCCTCCCTGTTCATCACCAACTCCTGGAGTTTACCCAAACTCATGTGCATTGAGTTGGTAATGCCATCCAACCATCACATCCTCTGTTGTCCCCTCTCCTTCTGCCTGCAATCTTTCCCAGCATCAGAGTCTTTTCCAATGAGTCAACTCTTCTCATGAGGTGGCCAAAGTACTGGAGTTTCAGCTTTAGCATCATTCCTGCCAAAGAACACCCAGGGCTGCTCTCCTTTAGAATGGACTGGTTGGATCTTCTTGCAGTCCAAGGGACACTCAGGAGTCTTCTCCAACACCACAGTTCAAAAGCATCAATTCTTCAGCGCTCAGCTTTCTTCACAGTACAACTTCCACATCCATACATGACTACTGGAAGAACCATAGCCTTTACTTAGATGGACCTTTGTTGGCCAAGTAATGTCTCTGCTTTTTAATATGCTGTGTAGGTTGGTCATAACTTTCCTTCCATGGAGTAAGCATCAAATATTATATAATTTGAAGTTGTATGAATTTCTTGGCATGTATCTAAGCATTTATCTATCTGCCAGCTGTAGAGGTGAGGGGGTGGTTTAAGTTCACTACCTAGGGATGATCTTCAGTATCAGTTTGTTTGTAGAAGACATATTGGTTAATTAATGGTTTTCCAGTTGGAGTACCTAAGGATACAAAGAAAACTAAATTAGCCTAAAGCAAGAGGGGAAATAACAGTAATCAGTTTCTGTAGTAAGATGAAGGAGTGCCTAGGTTTTATATCACATATACTTTTGCTAGCATGATAGAAGGCCTTTAAAACATTGAAACAATTCAGGAGATATGAATGTATACAAAAATGTCATACGTGATACTTGACAGACAAATAGTAATGTTTATTGAATATTTCTATTGTGGAAAGAATTTATAACAATAGGGAATGTTGACATTTGGCTATGCCATGTTCTTCTATATCTTTATATAGATGCCAGGAAAACTGAGTGTGGAAAATAAAAACAAAAAATGATTTTTCTGGAGTAGTTTTCAAATATAAGAAAGTTTCTGTTTAATCCTGCTTATATACAAGCAATGGATCCCTCGAATGCTTAGTTAATTGAATGTCTCAAGTCTATCCTACAAAATATATTAGGGGCTCTATCTCTGCCACGGAGGAGGAAATGGCAACCTACTCCATATTCTTGCCTGCAGAATCCCAGGGACAGAGGAGCCTGGTGGGCTGCCCTCTATGGGGTTGCACAGAGTCAGACACGACTGAAGCGACTTAGCAGCAGCAGCAGCAGCTTGCTGCTATCTCTCCCAGTTGTTACTCTTTCTGTACTAAGCTTAGTTTACATAGTAAATCCCAGACAGAAAAATTAAGATATGGATCTTTTTCCCAAAAAACTGTCATCTTTTTTTTTTTGAGGGTTCTACTGAGTTTATCTTATCCTTATTTATTTGTTTCTTTGACTGAGTGACTGAACTGAACTGAACTGAACTTGACATATTCTGTAGACTTTGAAGTTTGAGCATAGTCTGAGACAGCCTTCTAATCCTAGCTTTGCATTTATTTATTTTTTTTATATAAACTTATTTATTTCAGTTGAGGGCTAATTACAATATTGTATTGAATGCACTGATGTGATTTTGACAAATGGAAAGACTACAGGCTTTGGAATAATAAAGAGCAAGGATTCAATTTCTGCTGTAAATTTACCAACTGTGGAAACTTGGCCTTAATTGTTATGTACTTTGTTTCTTTCATCTTTAAAAAGTGGATATCTCATTTTACAGCTCCAGTACTCTTGCCTGGAAAATCCCATGGACAGAAGAGCCCAGTAAGCTGCAGTCCATGGGGTCACTAGGTAGGACAGGACTGAGTGACTTCAGTTTCACTTTTCACTTTCATGCATTGGAGAAGGAAATGGCAACCCACTCCAGTGTTCTTGCCTGGAGAATCCCAGGGACGGGGGAGCCTGCTGGGCTGCCGTCTATGGGGCCGCACAGAGTCGGACACGACTGAAGCAACTTAGCAGCAGCAGCATAATCTGTTGATCTATCTACTTACTTATCTCTTCATCTATCATCTGTCCATACACACATTTGGACTTTGGTATCTGGAAGGTGTTTTTTATTATTGCTATTGTGATAGAATGTGTAGCACATTATTTTACCACTGAGTAGAATAAAATTTCACTTGAGAGTCTGATGAGATTTTAAAAAGTAAGGATGGACGAAAGTTTCAGTTTGGTTTACTCCTCTCGATCAGTTCCTGTCTTGTAGCAAAGATTTGGAATAGTGGACCACTTGTAACTCAAACAGACAGCACTTTATGAAGAAGACATCAGGCAGTATTTGTAATGACAAACTAGTAACAACTCAGATACAGCTCAACAGCTCAAGTGGGAAGCAGGCAGCACACTCCTGAGATGCAATGGCAGGCCAAGTCATGAAGAAACACATCGATAGCACTTGGCTTCCCTTGTTATACATTCTGTATCCTCTCCCTGGTGTCTGACTGGATAAGCTCAATGCAGATAGACCTTGGTATCAGGGTTCTCCTTATTGGTTATGCCCAGGACCAATCAGGGAAGGGGGTGTGTCCCCACTTCAGTCTTCAACCTCCTCTTCCAAAGGTGTTTTTAAAATTTTTACCTGTTGCATGGTTCCACCATCTTGGACTCCTTTTTCCATTCTAACTACCTGTTAGAAAGAAAGACAGGAAAGAGGAGAGAGAAGGAGGAGGGATAGGAAGTAGAGAAGGTAGGAAAGGGGTATAGAGGAATGAAGAAAAGAAAGAAGAAAAGCAAAAGAAGGCAGGAAGAAACAAAAACAAGAGTAAGGAAAGAAAGGATGAAGATTGTTGATATTTTTCACGGCAATCTTGTGATTTCAGAATGTGATTTATCCAAACCTACATTTTGCATCATGTACACTGCATAGAAGTTAAATAAGCAGAGTGACAACATACAACCTTGTTGTACTCTTTTCCCAATTTTGAGCAAGTCCAGTGCTCCATGTGTGGTTCTGACTGTTGCTTCTTGTCCTGCATAGAGCTTGCTCAGGAAATAGGTAAAGTGAACTGGTATTCCTGTCATTTTAAGAATTTTCCATGTTTTTTTGTGATCCACACAGTCGAAGACTTTAATGTAGTCAATGAAGCAGAATTAGATTTTTTTTTTCTGATATTCCCTTGCTTTTTCTATGATCCAGTGGATGCTGGCTATTTGATCTCTAATTCCTGTGCCTTTTAAAAATTTAATTGTATATCTGGAAGTTCTTGGTTCACATCATGATGGAGCCTTTTTAGTATAATCTTGTTGGCATGTGAAATGAGCTTATTAGTAGTTTGAACATTTTTTGGGCATTGACAGTCTTTGTGATTGGAATGAAAACTGACCTTTTCCAGTCCTGTGGCCACTGCTGACTTTCTCATATTTGCTGACATATTGACTGCAATACTTTATCAGCATCATCTATTAGAATTTGAAATAATTGAACTGGAATTCCATCACCTCCACTAGAATTTTTCATAGTAAAACTTCCTAAGGCCCATTTGACTTTCCATTCCAGAACGTCTGACTATAAGTGAGTGTCCACACCATCATATTTATCCAAGTCACTGCCATTTCTGTCCTTTATTGAGCCCATCTTTGCATAAACATTCCCTTGATATCTCCAATTTCCTTGAAAAGATCTCTAGTCTTTCCCATTCTATTGTTTTCTTCTATTTCTTAGTATTGATCACTTAAGAAGGCTTTCTTATCTCCTTGCTTTTATCTGGAACTCTGTATTCATTTGGTTGTATCCTTCCATTTCTCCTTTACCTTTCACTTCTCTTTTTTTCTCAGCTACTTCTAAGGCCTCCTCAGACAACTACTTTCCCTTTCTTTTTGTGGGGGATGGTTTGGTCAACGTCTCCTGTACAGTGTTACCAATCTCAGTCCATAGTTTTTCAGGCACTCTCTCTACCAGATCTCAACCTTTGAATCTATTTGTCACCTTCACTGTATAATGATAAGGGACTTGACTTAGATCATACCTGAATTGCCTGTCCTTTATTATGCCTATCTTTATATGAAATGTTCTCTAGTCTTCCCCATTCTATTATTTTCCTCTATTTTTCTGCATTGATCACTCAGGAAGGCTTTCTTATCTCTCCTTCCTATTCTTTGGAACTCTTCATTCAAATAGATATATCTTTCATTTTCTCCTTTGCCTTTAGCTTCTCTTCTTTCATCAGCTATTTTCAAGGCCTCCTCAGAGTACAGAAATGGAATGGACATAACAGAAGCAGAAGATATTAAGAACACGTGGCAAGAATACAAAGGAGACCTATACAAAAAAAGAACTTCATGACCCAGATAATCACGATGGTGTGATCAATCACCTACGGCCAGACATCCTGGAATGCTGAGTCAAGTTGCCTTAGGAAGTATCACTACGAACAAAGCTACTGGAAGTGATGGAATTCCAGTTGAGCCATTTCAAATCCTAAAAGATGATGCTGTGGAAGTGCTGCACTCAGTATGCCAGCAAATTTGGAAAACTCAGCAGCGGCCACAGAACTGGAAAAGGTCACTTTTTATTCCAATCCCAAAAAAAGGCAATTCCAAAGAATGCCCAGACTACTGAAAATTGCATTTGTCTCACAGGCTAGCAAGTAATGCTCAAAAGTATCCAAGCCAGGCTTTAACAGTACATGAACCATGAACTTGCAGATGTTCAAAGTGGATTTAGAAAAGGCAGAGGAACCAGAGATCAAATTGCCAACATCCGTTGGATCATCCATTGATCCGCTGATTCACCCAAGAGAGTTCCAAAAAATTATCTACTTCTGCTTTATTGGCTACACCAAAGCCTTTCACTGTATGGATCACAACAAACTGTGGAAAATTCTTGAAGAGATGGGAATACCAAAACACCTGACCTGCCTCCTGAGAAATCTGTATGTGGAACAAGAAGCAACAGTTAGAACCAGACCTGGAATGACAGACTGGTTCCAAATCGGTAAAGGAGTACATCAAGGCTGTATATTGTCACATTGCTTATTTAACTTAGATGCAGAGTACATCATGTGAAATGCCGGGCTGGATGAAGCATAGCTAGAGTCAAGACTGCTGGTAGAAATATCAATAACCTCAGATATGCAGATGACTACATCCTTATGGCAGAAATTGAAGAGGAAATAAAGACCCTCTTGATGAAAGTGAAAGAGGAGAGTTCAAAAATGGGCTTAAAACTGAACATTCAGAAAACTAAGATTATGGCATATGATCCCATCACTTCAAGGGAAATAGATGGGGTAACAATGGAAACAGTAACAGACTTTATTTCTTGGTCTCCAAAATCACTGCAGACGGTGACTGCAGCCATGGAATTCAAAGATGCTTGCTCCTTGGAGGAAAGCTGTGACCAACCTAGACAGCATATTATAAAGCAGAGACATTACTTTGCCAGCAAATGTTCATCTAGTCAAAGCTATGGTTTTTCCAGTAGTCATGTATGGATATGAAAGTTGGACTATAAAGAAAGCTGAATGCAGAAGAGTTGATACTTTTGAACTGTGGTGTTGGAGAAGACTCTTGAGAGTCCCTTGGATGGCAAGGGAATCCAACCAGTCAATCCTAAAGGAAATCAGTCCTGAGTGTTCATTGGAAGGAATGATGCTGAAGCTGAAACTCCAATACTTTGGCCACCTGATGCAAATAACTGACTCATTGGAAAAGACCCTGATGCTGGGAAAGATTGAAGGCTGGGGGATAAGGGGATGACAGAAGATAAGGTCGTTGCCTGGCATAACTGACTCGGTGGACATGAGTTTGAGTAAGCTCTGGCAGTTGATGATGGACAAGGAGGAATGCCGTGCTGCAATCCATGGGGCCCTTTGAGTCAGACATGACTGTGTAACTGAACTGAACTGATACCTGAATTGCATAGTAGTTTTCCCTACTTTCTTCAATTTTAGCCTGGATTTTTCATTAAGGAGCTGATTATCTCAGCAACAGATAGTTCCATGTCTTATTTTTGCTGACTGTATAGAGCTTCTCCATCTTTGACTGCAAAGAATATAGTCAATCTGATTTCAGTGTTGACCCTTCTGTGATGTCCACATGTAGAGTTGTCCCTTGTGTTGTTGTAAAAAGGTGTTTGCTATAACCAGTGCATTCTCCTGGCAGAACTCTTGTTAGCCTGTTCCCTGCTTCACTTTGTACTTGAGGCCAAACTTGCATTCTACTCCAGATTTTACTTGATTTCCTGCTTTTGCATTCCAGTACCCTGTGATGAAAAGGACATCTTTGTTTTTTTCTTTGTAGTTGTTTGTGGAAATTATTGTAGGCACCTAATATCTAAATCTCTTTCTACTTTAAATTGTTCTTTTTATCATTTAATGACTAAGTCATGTCTACCTCTTTTGGGACTCCTTGGACTGTAGCCTGGTGCACTCCTTTGTCCTTGGAATTTCCCAAGCAAGAATACTGGATTGGGTTGCCATTTCCTTCTCCAGGTCATCTTCCCCACCAAGGGATCAAACCCATGTTTCCTACATTGGCAGGTGGTTCTTTACCACTGAATTACCATGAAAAAATAAAAAAGTAGTTCAGTGATTCCATTTTTATTTTTTAACTGGCCTTGGCAGATTGAGAAAATGCTTAAAAATAAAAAAAAAAGCAGACAGCATATATATAATAAATATATGCAAAACCCTAAAGAAATGCATTAAAAAATAGAGATATATCATGTTCATGGATGTGGACTCAATTTCGAAGAAGTCTTAGTCCTCCCTCGGTAAGTATAACATCACAAATAATTAACATAGTGTGTTAGTAGGGTAGATTAGACTACTAATGTAGTGTTTTGAGAACCCAGAAAACTGTCTATGTCTCTATGCAAATTTGGTGTACAGCTCAGTGGAGAACAAATATGCTGTCTCACAAGTTTTTCTAATAAAATAGTTATCCATTAGAAAAATAAATAAATAAAATCAGCATTCCGTGCAATAAAGAAGTAAATAACTCTAGGTTCATTTTCAAATTAAACTTAAAAAGCAAAGTTTTAAACAATAACAATAAAATACTGGTAGTATTTCATTCCTTCAAGTTAGAGAAATATATTTAAAGATGGAAAATAGTCTACTAATAAACAAAATAGTAGATGTCATAACAATTTAAAGAAAAAAAGGTAAAAATAAGATTACGGTGAAACATCCTGGTACTAAACTGTTAACAGCTCTCTTTTGCTTATGAAATTAAACGAACAAACAACAACAACAAAAACTCTGATACTCGAAATCAATACATTTACAGACGGATCTACTATAGAATAGCTTTCCAAGTTTACGGTTTACCAGAGTGATAAATGCTGCTGCTGTAGCAGCAGCAGCAGCAGAGTGATAAATTGTAATATTGTTTTTAATTCTTTAGCTCTCTCTGTAGCTATATAATTTGTCATGTGATTTACCTGTCCTTAGACTTTGGGCTTAGCCATGTGGCTTTCTTTGGCCAATAGAATGAGGCAAAATAATAGTACATCAGCTTGCCCTTAGGCCTTCAGATACTTTGTGCATTTTCACTAATTCTGTTGTTCTTTTTTCATCACCGTGAGAATAAGGAGAAAAGGAGAGTAGTGCCACCCCAGGTCAACCACTCCAGGCAGTTCAGTTCAGTCGCTCAGTCAAGTCCGACTCTTTGCCGCCCCATGAACTCAGCACACCAGACCTCCCTGTCCATAACCAACTCCTGGAGTCCACCTAAACCCATATCCATTGAGTCAGTGATGCCATCCAACCATCTCATCTTGTGTCGTCCCCTAATCCTCCTGCCCTCAATCTTTCCCAGGATCAGTTCAGTTCAGTCTCACAGTCGTGTCCAATTCTTTGCAACCCCATGAATTGCAGCACGCCAGGGCACCCTGTCCATCACCAACTCCTGGAGTTCACTCAAAGTCATGTCCTTCAGTCAGTGATGCCATCCAGCCATCTCGTCCTCTGCATCCCCTTCTCTTCCTGCTCCCAATCCCTCCCAGCATTGAAGTCTTTTCCAATGAGTCAACTCTTCTCATGAGGTGGCCAAAGTATTGGGTTTCAGCTTTAGCATCAGTACTTCCAATGAACACCCAGGAATGATCTCCTTTATTTATTTATTTATTGATAAGTTCTTTTTTTAATTTTATTTTTATTTTATAATTTATTTATTTATTTTTTACTTTACAATGCTGTATTGGTTTTGCCAGACCAATTGGATCTCCTTGCAGTCCAAGGGACTCTCAAGAGTCTTCTCCAACACCACAATTCAAAAGCATGAATTCTTTGGCACTCAGCTTTCTTGACGGTCCAACTTTCACATCCATACATGACCACTGGAAAAATCATAGCCCTGAATAGATGGACCTTTGTTGGCAAAATAATGTCTCTGCTCTTTAATATGCTATCTAGGTCGGTCATAACTTTCCTTCAAAGGAGTAAGCATCTTTTAATTTTATGGCTGCAATCACCATGTGCAGTCATTTTGGAGCCCCCCAAAAATAAAGTCTGACACTGTTTCCACTCATTCCCCAGCTATTTGCCATGAGTGATGGGACAAGATGCCATGATCTTCATTTTCTAAATGTTGAGCTTTAAGCCAGCTTTTTCATTCTCCTCTTTTACTTTCATCAGGAGGCTCTTTAGTTCCTCTCCACTTTCTGCCATAAAGGTGGTGCTTTCTGCATATCTGAGGTTATTGATATTTCTCCCAGCAATATTGTTTCCAGCTTGTGCTTCCTTCAGCCCAGCATTTCTCATGATGTACTCTGCATGTAATTTAAATAAGTAGGGTGACAATATACAGCCTTGGTGTACTCCTTTTCCTATTTGGAACCAGTCTGTTGTTCCATGTGCAGTTCTAACTGTTGCTTCCTGACCTACATATAGGTTTCTGAAGAGGCAGGTCAGGTGGTCTGGTATTCCCATCTCTTTCAGAATTTTCCACAGTTTCTTGTGATACACACAGTCAAAGGCTTTGGCATAGTCAATGAAACAGAAATAGATGTTTTTCTGGGACTCTCTTGCTTTTTCCATGATACAGTGGATCGTGGCATTTGGTATCTGGTTCCTCTACCTTTTCTAAAACCAGCTTGAACATCTGGAAGTTCACAGTTCACATACTGCTGAAGCCTGGCTTTAAGAATTTTGATCATTACTTTACTACCATATGAGATGAATGCAACTGTGTGGTAGTTTGAGCATTCTTTGGCATTGCCTTTCTTTGGGATTGGAATGGAAACTGACCTCTTCCAGTCCTGTGGCCACTGCTGAGTTTTCCAAATTTGCTGGCATATTGAGTGCAGCACTTTCACAGCATCATCCTCTAGGATTTGAAATAGCTTCACTGGAATTACATCACCTCCACTAGCTTTGTTCATAGTGATGCTTTCTAAGCTGACTTGACTTCACATTCCAGGATGTCTGGCTCTAGATGAGTGATGACACCATCGTGATTATCTGGGTCATGAAGATCTTTTTTGTACAGTTCTTCTGTGTATTCTTGCCACCTCTTTTTAATATCTTCTGCCTCTGTTAGGTCCATACTATTTCTGTCCTTTATCGAGCCCATCTTTGCATGAAATGTTCCCTTGGTATCTCCAATTTTCTTGAAGAGATCTCTAGTCTTTCCCATTCTGTTCTTTTCCTCTATTTCTCTGCATTGATCGCTGAAGAAGGCTTTCTTATCTCTTTTTGCTATTCTTTGGAACTCTGCATTCAGGTGTTTATATCTTTCTTTTTCTCCTTTGTTTTTAACTTCTCTTCTTTTCACAACTATTTCTAAGGCCTCCCCAGACAGCCATTTTGCTTTTTTTTGCATTTCTTTTCCATGGGGATTGTCTTGATCCCTGTCTCCTGTACAATTTCACGAACCTCTGTCCATAGTTCATCAGGCACTCTTATCTATCAGACCTAGCCCCTTAATTCTAGTTCTCACATTCACTGTATAATCATAAGTTAATAGATTTAGGTCATACCTGAATGGTCTAGTAGTTTTTCCCACACTCTTCCATTTAAGTCTGAATTTGGCAATAAGGAGTTCATGATCTGAGCCACAGTCAGCTCCTGGTCTTGTTTTTGCTGACTGTATAGAGCTTCTCCATCTTTGGTTGCAAAGAATATAATCAATCTGATTTCGGTGTTGACCATCTGGTGATGTCCATGTGTAGAGTCTTCTCTTGTGTTGTTGGAAGAGCGTGCTTGCTATGACCACTGCATTTTCTTGGCAAAACTCTATTAGCCTTTGCCCTGCCTAATTCCGTATTCCAGGGCCAAATTCCAGCATGAAGGTCTTTTCAAATGAGTCAGCTCTTCACATCACGTGTCCAAAGTATTGGAATTTCAGCTTCAACATCAGTCCTTCCAATGAATATCCAGGACTGATATTCTTTAGGATTGAGTGTTTGGGTCTCCTTGCAGTCCAACGGACCGTCAAGAGTCTTCTCCAACACCACAGTTCAAAAGCATCAATACTTTGGTGCTCAGCTTTCTTTATAGTCCAACTCTTACATCCATACATGACCACTGGAAAAACCATAGCCTTGAATAGACAGACCTTTGTTGACAAAGTAATGTCTCTGCGTTTAATATGCTGTCTATGTTGGTCATCACTATCCTTATAGGAATCCCCTTGTGTGTTATTTGTTGTTTTTCCCTTGCTGCTTTTAATATTTGTTCTTTGTGTTTGATCTTTGTTAATTTGATTAATATGTGTCTTGGGGTGTTTCACCTTGGGTTTATCCTGTTTGGGACTCTCTGGGTTTCTTGGACTTGGGTGATTATTTCCTTCCCCATTTTAGGGAAGTTTTCAACTATTATTTCCTCAAGTATTTTCTCATGGTCTTTCTTTTTGTCTTCTTCTTCTGGGACTCCTATAGTTCGAATGTTGGAGTGTTTCATATTGTCCTGGAGGTCTTTGAGATTGTCCTCATTTCTTTTAATTCGTTTTTCTTTTTTTTCCTCTCTGATTCATTTATTTCTACCATTCTATCTTCTATTTCACTAATCCTATCTTCTCCCTCCATTATTCTACTATTTGTTGCCTCCAGAGAGTTTCTGATCTCATTTCTTGCGTTATTCATTATATATTGACTCTTTTTTATTTCTTCTAGGTCCTTGTTAAACCTTTCTTGCATGCTTTCAATCCTTGTCTCCAGGTTATTTATCTGTGATTCCATTTTGATTTCAAGATTTTGGATAATTTTCACTATCAATATTTGGAATTCTTTCTCAGGTAGATTCCCTATCTCTTCCTCTTTTGTTAGGTTTAGTGAGCATTTCTCCTGTTCCTTTACCTGCTGGGTATTCCTCTGTCTCTTCATCTTGTTTATATGGCTGCGTTTGGTGTGCCCTTTCTGTATTCTGGCAGTTTGTGGAGTTCTCTTTATTATGGAGTTTCCTCTCTGTGGGTGGGGTTGTATCAGTGGCTTGTCAAGGCTTCTTGGTTAGGGAAGCTTGTGTTGGTGTTCTGGTGGGTGAAGCTGGATTTCTTCTCTCTGGAGTTCAATGAAGTGTCCAGTAATGAGTTATGAGATGTCAGTGGTTTTGGAGTAACTTTGAGCTGCCTGTATATTGAAGCTCAGGTCTGTGTTCCTGTGTTGCTGGAGAATTTGTGTGGTATGTCTTGTGCTGGAACTTGTTAGTCCTTGAGTAATGTTTGGTTTCAGTGTAGGTATGGAGGCGTTTGATGAGCCCCTATCAATTAATGTTCCCTGGAGTCAGGAGTTCTCTGATGTTCTCAGGATTTGGACTTAAGCCTCCTGCTTCTGGTTTTCAGTTTTATTTTTACTGTAGTCTCAAGACTTCTCCTTCTATACCACACTGTTGATACAATATCTAGGTTAAAGATGAAAAGTTTCTCCACATTGAGGGACACTCAGAGAGGTTCACAGAGTTGCATGAAGAGAAGGGGGAGGGGGTGTTAGAGGTGACCTGAATGAGATGAGGTGGAATCAAAAGAGGAGAGAGCAAGCTAGCCAGTAATCACTTCCTTATGTGCACTCCACAGAGCAGTCTGGACCACTCAGAGATGTTCATGAACTTGTACAGAGAAGAGGAGAGGGAAGAAGGAGACACAGGTGGCCAGGAGGATAAAAGAGGGGCATGAAAAGGAGAGAGACAGATCCAGCCAGTAGTCAGTTCCCTAAGTGTTCTCCACCGTCGGGAACACAGAAATTCACAGAGTTGGGCAGAGAAGAGAAGGGGGAGGGAAGAGACAGAGGCGACCTAGTGGAGAAAAAGGAGAGTCCAAAGGAGGAGAGAGCAGTCAAGCCAGTAATCTCGCTCTCAAGTAAAAATGGGTACTGAAGATTGGGTTTTTTGAAGGTACAAAATTGATAACAAATACCAAAAAGCAAAGATTAAAAAACTAGAGTAGAGGATGGATTTTCAAAAATACAATAGTAAAGAAAAGAAGAAGAAAAAAAAGTCAGAAGAATTATATATATATGAAGTTTGCTTTAAATATAGGGTCTTTTTTTGAAAAGTAATAGTAGGCTATAAAAATGAAAATTAAAGGAGAAATAGAAGACTTAAAAATTTAAAAAGTTAAAAAAAGAAGAAAAAGAAAAGAAGAAAAAACAAGCAAAAGAAAGAATGATCATAAAAATAGTAAAGATATTTCTAGAACTTTCTCTGGTGTTGTTGTGGGCAGTGTGGGGTCAGTTCATTTTCGGATAGTTCCTTGGTCCAGCTTATCTTTCTCAAGATCTATAGGCCCCTTCCTATGTAGTTGCTACTAATGACAGGGTTTTAATCTATTGCACCTGTCACTTCCAAGGCGGTTTCTTCTGTTTTAGCTTCTTCTGTTTGCTGGTCTCTTCAGTTTCTGATTTCCACCCTGACACAAGGGGGGCGGTGGTTGACACTTTTTTTTAGGCTCACTTGTTCAGTCGTGCTGTGGGGAGGGAAGGATGCTGCAAACAAATAACACTGGCATGTGCTCGCAGTGTCTCAACCACGCTGGGCCTGCCCCCGCTCACGGCACACACAGCTCAGGCTCTAGGTTGCTCCGCCGGGAACCGTCAGAGGCCAACCCTGGGCTGCATGCACCTCCTAGGTCTAAGCCGCTCAGGCTCAGGCACTCAGATAGTCCTCAGAGGCACAGACTCGATTGGGCCTGCATTTTGTGCCCTTCCCAGGTCCGAGTAGCTCAGGTGTTTGGTGAGCGTGATTGCTGCGACTTATCGCCTCTCTTGTCCCTGCTGCTCAGTTTTCTGGGTGTACAACTGTCGCACCTTCTCAGGCAGATGATAATCGTCCAGAACCCTAAGAAGTCTTAATTAGCGAAGAGGCCTGTTTGCAGTTCAGTAGTTAATATCTCTCTGGGGCTGCTATTGCCCCCTTCCGGCCCTTTCGGCTCTGGCTGCCTGTCACTGGAGGGGGATGGTCTGCAGCCAGCTAATTCTGTTCCATCCTTTGTTCTGTGCGCAGTCCTGGTGGTGTCTTATGTTAGAGCTTTTTGCGTGGTAGCTGTCCCACAGTCTGGTTTGCTAGCCCAAGTTAGTTCGCTCTGGTTACACTCTGGGTCATTAGGCCGGATCCTTAAAAAACAATGCAGCCCACGCCTCCCAGCCCAGCCCCCGCTTGCTAGTGGCAGATGCAGGCGTCTGTGCTGATTCTCTGCTGGGGGAGTTACCACTGGGCTCATAATCTTTGGGTTTTAATTATTTATTTATTTCCTCCCTGTTATGTTGCCCTCTGTGCTTCCAAGGCTCGCCACAGACTTGGCAGTGAGAGTGTTTCCTAGTGTTTGGAAACTTCTCTCTATTTAAGACTCCCTTCCCAGGATGGAGCTCCCTCCCTACCTCTTTTGTCTCTTTTCTTTGTCTTTTATATTTTTCCCTACCTGTTTTTGAAGACAATGATCTGCTTTTCTGGGTGCCTGATGTCCTCTGCCGGCATTCAGAAGTTGTTTTATGGAATTTACTCAGCGTTTTAATGTTCTTTCGATGAATTTGTGGGGGAGAAATTGGTCTCCCTGTGCTATTCCTCTGCCATCTTAGGACAGCCTCATATTTTACTTTATATAAATTAAAATCTCCAACAATAGATGAAGTAGAAATTCAATGTTGTAACAGGAGCATAGGCTTCTGCATGAAATGCTTCTTACTATAATCAATATGCATAACTAATTTACTTCCCAGAATCCCATAATTGTTATTTAAATGCACTGATTATAAATAAAATATTGAATATTGATTTGATAATAAATATGAATTTCAAAATAAAATACAATGTTCCCCAAATGAAACAGCTAGAATTTACTTTTGGATGAAACACACACAAATCTGAATTATTTAAATTTACAGTCTCATTTGATATTGTTTCTATATTACAGTTTTATAGCTTGAGTTGGTGAATTGGGGCAATCTGGAAGTTTGAAATGATATGACATTTGCCATCAGAAATCATGAGTGTTAACTGTTAACTCCGCTACTTCAAAATGGTATGATAGGAAGCAACCCCATAGTCTCAGATTCCACACTAATAAAATTGGAATAATCAGAATATGTATCTACCGTACTGGATAATATGTACCTACCATACTGGATAATATAATAATCCATGGCATTTAGTGGGATGTGTTTTGACGTATAGCTCATATGTTCATGCTCTTTAAGAAAGGAGAAATATTTTATCTACAAACAGTGAAAAATGAGGGTAGAAAAAAAGAAAAACAAAAACTTTAGATTTAGCCTCACAAGAACATTTTGTCATGAAATCTGTCTGTTGAGACAAAATTTCAGACATAGAGACTTTCATGAAATATACCTTGAGTCATGTCTCCTACATCTGGAATTCAATAAAAATTGAATCAATCACATGATTGAAGAAAATTCCCATGAAAGGATAAAGAAATCCCTGGTGTATTTAGCATCCAAATGGAAATAACTACAATAAAAGAGATTGCAATGATAAATCATACAAATAATACAAATGATAATTTATTCTTTGACTCAAGGCCACCTCACCTTGCTTTAACAAATAGGCTACCTAACCTATGTTGAAATAAACCAGTGATAATAATTATTTGTTATGCTGACTTTTTTCTATATTTAGAAAATATTTATTAGTGTTAGGAAAAGCATTGAAAAATAACATTAAATAACAGAAGAATGTCTTCTACTTATTGTTGATAAATAAAAATTTACAGGATTTTAAAATACTTGAAAAAGTACTATCTACTGAGTGTAATTTGACTTTTAGACTTCCACAAACTATGTCTTATGACTATGTTCAAAGACACCTATGTTGGGGAAGCAGGCGAGAGAAGAGTTGAATCCAAGTTATAATGATAAACAGTTAAATACTGAGGTTTTTTACCTGTAATCTAAAATTTGTGCTATCCCTTGAAAATACACTTTTATGAAGTTTCAAATTGTATCCTTTTCATATCATTTAAGAAACAGCTATATTTTAATGTCTGAAATTAAATGAGTTATTATTTATTTTTACTTTTAGGAGTATGGTGAATATTTGCATAAAATAAATCAGAACCAAGTGGTTTTATATTTTTCTTTTAGCAGAGATATCAATGATCTTAGTAAAAGTCTGCATAGAAAATGGCTTCAATAGGGCCTTTTGTCAACAGTAAAAAACCTAAGAGATATTAAAAAAATAATAAAATACAAAATGAAATGAAAAAGGAGAGTTATTGCTGCTGCTGCTGCTAAGTTGCTTCAGTTGTGTCCGATTCTGTGCGACCCCACAGACTGCAGCCCACCAGGCTTCCCTGTCCCTGGCATTCTCCAGGCAAGAACACTGGAGTTGGTTGCCATTTCCTTCTCCAAAAGGGAGAGTTAGAGTGCTATAGTTCAATAGTATTGAAAAAACGGCTACTAAAAATGATCATGGGAAATTGTGTCACAAATGGAGGCTGCTTTGGCGTCACTCTGCTCCAGCCTGGTCAGAGTCCATCTGGTTGAGAGGCATTAAAAACCTGGAGGTGGCTGGGTGAAAAGTTAACAAGGGATGATGAATCATCATCACCTGGGAAATAAAGAAGATACATGAGCTGGAGAAAAAGAGACGTAGAGACAGTTTGCATTTTCTTTGCTGTTTAAAAGGAATAATGTAAGTCTATGTCTGTTTCTCCATTGCTGCCCTATGGACATGGGAAGAAGGGAGGAGAGGGTGAGATGTATGGAAAGAGTAACATGGAAACATACATTACTATATGTAAAATAGATAGCCAATGGAAATTTGCTGTATGGCTCAGGAAATTCAAAAATGTCTCTGTATCAACCTAGAGGGTGGAATGGGGAGGGAGATAGGAGGGAGCTTCAAAAGGGAGGGGATATATGTATACCTATGGCTGATTCATGTTGAGGTTTGACAGAAAAGAACAAAATTCTGTAAAGGAATTATCCGTCAATTTAAAAAAAAAAAAAGAATAACGTGTGAAAGAGGTGAAAGAGACTAGTACAGATAGCACAGATGCTCCTACAGATACTGCAGAGAGTAATACAGATATTCTTCCTTCCAAAGAACAGGCCACTAGCAACAACAACAACAAAAAAAATTTAAGATATTTCTGATGAAAAGCTTCTGACATTTTAATAAGTATGTCACCGAATGCTTCATTAAGAAATACCCTACACTTGGAAAATGATATGATATCCAAAGTCACTGCCAACAGTATAAATGTACTTGATTTTGTGAGTTAAAGAAGATTCAAATGCCTGTTTTAAAATTTAGTGAGATGCTTTCCACAGAGCTTTAATATAATCCAAAAACTGTATTATTATTCCTATCTCTTTCTTTTTATTTTACTTCCTTCCTTCCCTCCATCCATACATCTATCTACTATTATGATTTCAAACTCTGTATAATTCAAACTGTATACAGGACAAAAAACTTATAAAGATTATCTAATTATCTCATATTCTTCAAATAGAAAAAGCCATAATGATTCATCCTTCATCAAAAAGAATGGTCATATTTTGGCTTATAAGAGCAACACAAAAATTTGTTTCATATAAACAAATTTCTTTTATAGAGATAATCCCTGATAAATTTATTTTGCAGACTTTTCAAAGATAACTCTTTTGTAATTAATTAAAAAATACTTAAGTGTACTCAGAGAACTCATACCCTTACCTTCAAAGTGCATAAGTAAGCTTGGAGTGGAGCACAGGAAAGCTGTGCAGTTTCATGCTTTCTAAGAGCTTTTCAAGTAAGACTTTCTCCAATAATAATTCTATGTGTGCTCATGGCTTCAGTGGTGTCTAACTCTTTGAGATCTTATGGACTATAGCCCTCCAGGCTCCTCTGCCCATGAGATTCTCCAGGCAAGAATACTGGAGTGGATGGCCCTGCCCTTCTGCAGGGGATCTTTCCCCACCCAGGGACTGAACCAACATCTCCTGTGTCTCCTGCATTACAGGCAGTTTCTTTACCATCTGAGCCACTGGTGAAGCCCAGTAACTCTATAACCTGTTAAATTTTATAAGGGAAGTGTATAAAAACCTTTACAAAATGTATTTTGGAAAAAAAAAAAAAAGGTGGGGGACTTTCACTTTTTCCACCAGGTCCTTGGTTAACAAAAACAGTAACAACAACAAAAATGTGGTCCCCAGATTATTTCAGGTCTTGTTTAAAGATATCAAAAGTCATTCTCATAAAACTGTTTTGAAAAAAATTGTATTTAATATTATTTAATTTTTTTTGCAAATTTTCCTCTGGGTCTTCATACTACTGATAATCTCCATTAAATTAAAAAAAAAGTCTTTTGAAAAAAGTATATATGAAATTTTTAGTTCACCTTTCATTCTGAAAAATAAAAGTGAAGAAAATACATCTAATGGGACAAAACAAATGATAAGAGGAAAAAATTTAAAAACTAGTTATAGAGTAATAAGAACATTTATATACAAGACCTTAAAAGCTTAGAGCTTAGAGCACATGATCTGCGACAGACACACTGACATAAAAAATGTCAAAATGTCATTTAAAAATGACAAAAAAAAAAAATATCTCCAGGAGTTTGCTCAAACACAAGTCCATTGAATCGGTGATGGCATCCAACCATCTCATACTCTGTTGCACCCTTCTCTTCCTGCCCTCAATCTTTCATACATTTAGTTGAAACTTTACACACATATATATGCATATATATGTATATTTTTTAGTCACTAATGTACTATAAATGAAGATGAAATTTAAAGAGCAAATGATACTGAATAATTTTATTGCTTCCCTAGCATCTTGGATATTTTGGAGACTGGGTTATTCAGTGTTGGTATGGCTCTTATTTAAGATGTCAGGATGGTTTAGAAGCCAAATTTCTCCAAAGAAAATGTCCTCCTTTGCTTTTAATGAACATAATGATAAAATTGGTATATTGTTAATGATGTTATCAGTCTTTCTGGGTAAATTATTTTATATTTATCATCAGGGTTACATGTGGATGAGTCATAATATTGGAAACTGTTGAGTAATTCAAGCTGATATCTCCACTTTTATAAGTTTTATAGCTTTATAAAATATGGATGCTATGATAGTTAGAAGAATTGCACAAAAAAGATCTTCACGACCCAGATAATCATGATGATGTGATCACTAATCTAGAGCCAGACATCTTGGAATGTGAAGTCAAGTGGGCCTTAGAAAGCATCACTACGAACAAAGCTAGTGGAGGTGATGGAATTCCAGTGGAGCTGTTTCTAATCCTGAAAGATGATGCTGTGAAAGTGCTGCACTCAAACTCGTGAACAGCCAGCAAGTTTGGAAAACTCAGCAGTGGCCATAGGACTGGAAAAAGTCAGTTTTCATTCCAATTCCAAAGGAAGGCAATGGCAAAGAATGCTCAAACTACCGCACAATTGCACTCATCTCACATGCTAGTAAAGTAATGCTCAAAATTCTCCAAGCCAGACTTCAGCAATACGTGAACCGTGAACTCCCTGATGTTGAAGCTGGTTTTAGAAAAGGCAGAGGAACCAGAGATCATATTGCCAACATCCCCTGGATCATGGAAAAAGCAAGAGAGTTCCAGAAAAACATCTATTTCTGCTTTCTTGACTATGCCAAAGCCTTTGACTGTGTGGATCACAATAAACTGTGGAAAATTCTGAAAGAGATGGGAATACCAGACCACCTAACCTGCCTCTTGAGAAATCTGTATGCAGGTCAGGAAGCAACAGTTAGAACTGAACATGGAACAACAGACTGGTTCCAAATAGGAAAAGGAGTACATCAAGGCTGTATATTGTCACCCTGCTTATTTAACTTCTATGCAGAGTAAATCATGAGAAGCGCTGGACTGGAAGAAACACAAGCTAGAATCAAGATTGCTGGAGAAATATCAATAACCTCAGATATGCAGATGACACCACCCTTATGGCAGAAAGTGAAGAGGAGCTAAAAAGTGTCTTGATGAAAGTGAAAGAGGAGAGCGAAAAAGTTGGCTTAAAGCTCAACATTCAGAAAACAAAGATCATGGCATCTGGTCCCATCACTTCATGGGAAATAGATGGGGAAACAGTGGAAACAGTGTCAGACTTTATTTTTGGAGGACTCCTAAATCACTGCAGATGGTGACTGCAGCCATGAAGTTAAAAGATGCTTACTCCTTGGAAGAAAAGTTATGACCAACATAGATAGTATATTCAAAAGCAGAGACATTACTTTGCTGGCTAAGGTCCATCTAGTCAAGGCTATGGTTTTTCCTGTGGTCATGTATGGATGTGAGAGTTGGACTGTGAAGAAGGCTGAGCGCCAAAGAATTGATGCTTTTGAACTGTGGTGTTGGAGAAGACTCTTGAGAGTCCCTTGGACTGCAAGGAGATCCAACCAGTCCATTCTGAAGATCAGCCCTAGGATTTCTTTGGAAGGAATGATGCTAAAGCTGAAACTCCAGTCCTTTGGCCACCTCATGCGAAGAGTTGACTCATTGGAAAAGACTCTGATGCTGGGAGGGATTGGGGGCAGGAGGAGAAGGGGACGACAGAGGATGAGATGGCTGGATGGCATCATGGACTCGATGGACGTGAGTCTGAGTGAACTCCGGGAGATGGTGATGGACAGGGAGGCCTGGCATGCTGCGATTCATGGGGTCGCAAAGAGTCGGACACGACTGAGTGACTGAACTGAACTGATGATAGTTTTTGGTGTAACAAGCTAGCCACATTCTAAAAATACACTCAAATCTGTGTTTTTCAAGGCATTGGATCAGAATAAAGTAAAATATCTCATCTCTAAATCAATTATTTTGCATTCTTACATGCATTTTATAATTATTTTCTGTCTAACAGATTTTTGTTTAATTGAATGTTTAAATTATTTTACTTTGCCTCAATGTGTATTTTAAACTTAGAGTGCTTTATGACTTCTGTGAATTGACAATTTATTATCAATATATCATATTATGAATATCTACCTAAGAATTATCTGAATGTATCTTCATTACTGGATGTTTTGTTCAAGTTAAAAAAATAAATAACTCCTGTAAATTTTGAATAGAACTCTATGTCCTGGAATCAGTGTCTCTGAATTTAAAATCTTACAAGTGTCATCACAGATATCTATACTCACTTCACTCTTTAAGATTTTCTACAATATCCCCAAACTTCAGCATTTCTTAAAATAAATAATACTATTATTTTCAATTTGTCATAAAAGATTATTTATATTAATTTAGAAATTTTATTGGTATAACTTTCATTATCATTTCATTTTTGTTAAATTTTTGAAGAAGTAAAGATGCAACAATTCAAATTTTACGTTTTCCTTAAATATCGCCAAAGGCCATTGAGTGATTGCTACGAGCCAGATACTGTGCTAATCATTTTATATGCATTATCTCATTTATTCCTTACATCAAATGGAAGAGGCACGGAGTTATCATGTCCTGCTTGATTTGTCACCTGTCTGGGTTATTATCCCTTGTGTTTTAAAATAATCTTGACTCTCGAGTTAAAGTTCCATCTTAATTCTAGTTATTCTCTAGGCTATATGTCTCAGACTTTGAAATGGTCCTGTTATATGACCAGTGATGTAATCTAAGAACACGCCCACTGTTTGTCTTTCTTTAGCAGAGGGAAGAGGTTGTCCTCATCAGGAGTGCAAGAATGACACAGGGCCTGGGTAGTGTTGCAGACTTCTAAACAGGATAAGGGATTCACATGGAATTCAGTGACAGGTTTCTCACTCACCAGAAACAAAAGCTGTAAGTTTAATTGAATGAAAACTGTATATAGAATAAAAATTTTTGTTGTTGTTCACTTGCTAAGTTATGTCCGACTCTTTGCAACACCTTGGACTGCAGCATGTCAGGCTCCCCTGTCCTCCACTATCTCCCAGAGTTTGCTGAAATCCAAATAGCAATAATTAAATTGAAACAAATAACTATATTAAAGTTAACTTATTTTCTTCTTACATAAAAAGAGAAACGATAGAGTCAGAGTGACTTTTAGATTCATGAACAGTTGAATTTCCGTTTCATGAGTCTGAACCAGAATTGATCTGTTTTGAATTTAATTTGCCTGTGAAAATAAGAAATTAAGAAGACGTGTAACCTAGGTAAGCAGTTACTTGGTATTTATTAGTTAGAAGTTTCTTATAACTAAATCCCAATTCTGCCATGATATAACCCACAATTGTCTTTGGATCTGAGTAATATAGGGATTGATTATAACAGTGGAACTCTAACTAAATGATATAACCATCATGTCTTGTCTAATTTTGTTAACAGAAAAGGGCATCCCTCTGCTTTTTATAATAACTTATGTGGATTATTTGGAGAATATGGTCAAGGTGTGGAGTTTATTGGAGGCAAAAGTACTAAGCTTCAATTTTTGAACACAAGCAGAAAAACGTGTTGAAAAATAGACTTATTTATATATCTGGATTATCATTAGTAAACCATCTTTTTATTTGATTAAAAGTGTCTTAGGTTTCTAATAAATTAAATTAAGTAAATTCACAAAAGGATCACAGCTATGAATCTAATCTTCTGAAAATATATTAGAACATTCTCCTGAAGAAGGTAGAGTCCTTGACATATGAGTGGTTCAAAGTGTAAGGTCTAGAACATAGTGACCACTGTACTGCTACCATTTTGTTTTAATACTGTTGATCTTATTTCAAGAGCTCTATTGAGTGAGACTCTGCTTTAATGGCACCCCCTAAAAGTTGTTTGATCTTCAGTCTAGATTTAAGAAGCAATAGATATCTAAGGCTGCTAACTTCTGTTGGAAAACTTTCAGTTAAAGACTTCTTCTGACGTTTCCCTGACTCTTTATTATCTCTTACTCAGTCCCTCTTCTGGATAAGCCTTCATGCCCATTTGCCACTGGTTCAACTTGCTCTGCCTTGTTCCAGATGATCCTAACCTGCTTCATCTGTTGTTTGACAGTGTTTATATAACAAGTATATTACTTTTGCCTCTAGAAGACTCCCTCGTGTGTGCATAGCATTGATATAAATTTTTCTCCTGAAATATGACCCAGTGTTGCCTCAGTAGTCTTCACATGTCCATTCTTTTATACATGGATACACAGGTATGTAATAAGCACTATGTGCCACAAATGAGTGAAGCAAGTAAGAAAACAGGCAACAAAAATTCCTTCCATCACAAAACTTATAATCTAGTGGGTGATTTCAGTGAATAAAAAAATGAATAAATTGCATGTTTGTTGCAAAGTGATAAATGTTATACAGAAAGTGAACAATGATAGGGAGGCCTAAAGTTGGTATGGTGATCATAAATACTTTCTGGGAAGACAGCTTTAAAGCCATGCCTTGATCAGGGAGAATCTCTTCTAATGAAATTTCACATATTTACCCATAAGGAAATTAAATATTTCAACATTCTTTCATAGTTGAGCTGTAGCCTTCTTATTTTTCTGGTTGACAAGGAAAGTATCTTTCAGAGATGTGGGTATATTGGCTGTTCCTCTCCCCACCACCGTTAAGGGAAGTATCATTTGGCTCTGTGGCTCATATGACAGATTCTTCTCCCCGCCCCCTAGTTTTGATCCAGTTTCTTCGAAAGCTGGATATAATCTGATTCAGTCCTTACATTGCCACTGCCAAGGTGAACAAACATGTTTGGGCATATGGTCTTGTTTTTATGATCTTTTAACCTTTATTTATTTTAGATACACCATAGTGTAATGGATCATTTGGGGGTATTGAACACTTGGAGTGGCAGCAGGTCTGGTTGAAGCCATCTGGAGATGCTGAGGACTGGGAAGTTTCCCTCCCTGTGGAATATGCTTTTAAAGGGGGTTTTATAAAATTAACTAGAAAACTTGCAATAATCTCATTTAAGAACAGGTATATAAGGTAGATGAATGGATCATGGAAGAGATGAATGGTTAAGTATATGGTAAAGCAAATATATAAACCTTTATTCTGCACTCCAATATTCTAGAATAATCAGTAAGCTTCCTACATCTGATGTCTTAGATTTTAGAAAGTATTTATTCTAACGTGAAGAAAATTTTCATTTTCTTTTAGTTATAGACATGTGTAATGTTCCCAGAGCCTACCTGTTTACATAATTAGAATGAAGACAATAGAAGTTTGAAAGAATAAATACATGTCAAAAATATTTTTGAAAAATTATACTGTTGAGGTCCATTTAAAAGTCTATTTTGTATATTTTGATAGTAACTTCATCCAACAGTAATCATGTTTTTTGATATTATAAAACACCTATAAGTATATTGCAGCCTGTATGATCAACATGATCTCATTTTCCTAGCATCCACTTTCACTGTTCAAGAATTACAGTAGAAAAAGAGCAAAAGAACCATATATTACTCACATGTCCACCTGAATGTCTAAAATTAACACACACACACTCCTAACAAATGGGCTCAACCACTTTGGAGAAAGTTCTTGCAATTTCTTATAAAAATAAATATGAACTTATCCTATGATCTAGCGATTTTACTCCTAGGTATTTACAAAAAACAAATGAAACATATGTCCACAGACATAAATGTACAAGAATATTCATATCAGATATAGTCATAATAGCCTAAAACTAGAAACAGTCCTGGTGTCCACCAAAGGTCAATGAATTAAAAAATTGAGATTTCCTATACAAAGGAATTTGAGATTTCCTATACAAAGGAATCAGAGAAGGCAATGACACCCCACTCCTGTACTCTTGCCTGGAAAATCCCATGGATGGAAGAGCCTGATGGACTACAGTCCATGGGGTCGCTAAGAGTTAGACTCGACTGAGTGACTTCATTTTCACTTTTCACTTTCATGCAATGGAGAAGGAAATGGCAACCCACTGTTCTTGCTTCAAGAATCCCAGGGATGGGGGAGCCTGGTGGGCTACCATCTATGGGGTTGCACAAAGTCGGACACGACTGAAGCAACTTAGCTTCTGTTGCCTGGAGAATCTCATGGACAGAGGAGCCTGCCAGGCTATGGTCCATAGCATACAAAGGAATGGGTTTCCCAGGTGGCGCTAGTGGTAAAGACCCTGCCTGCCAGTGCAGGATGTGGCTTCAACCCCTGGGTTGGGACGATCCCTGGAGGAGGGCATGACAACCAGCTCCACTATTCTTGCCTGGAGAATCTCATGGACAGAGGAGCCTGCCAGGCTATGGTCCATAGCATACAAAGAGTCAGACATGACTCAAGTGACTCAGCAACTTCGCATACATACAAAGGAATGCTACTCAACAGTAAAAAGGAATAAGCTACTGACTATTAAACAGTGTGAGTGAATCTCAAAAACATTACGCTTTATGAAACAAACCTTACTCAGAGGAGTATGAACCATACAATTCTGTATATGTAAGTTATCAAATGAACAAGTGGCATCTATAGTGAGAAAAAATAGAACAGTGGCTCTCTCTGGACCAGATGGGTGATTACTGAGAAGGCATATAAGAGAAGTTTTTGAAATAATGCCCAGTGATTCTCTTATGTGATTAAAAAGCACCTATCTTATTTAGGCAACTAAAATATGTTGTATTATATAAGAGCTCAAAGTCCTTTCCTCTCCAGGAAGTGTTTATTCTAAGTGAGAAGCCAATAAATAATATGAAAAGGTGTTTTTATTTTTCCTCTATTTCTCCATTTTGGGCATTTCAACTCCTTTGTCCATTAAATAAACTTAATCTCCTTTAAGATTTAAGTAGCAATTAGGTAGAGAGGTGAAGTTTAGGAAAGGTATTATTTGACTGGTAATGTCATGAGCTATTATTGTTTTCAGTGCCTGATGTATATTTAATGCTGAATCTTTATCTGTGAGTAAATTTGGGATATGGCTTCCCTAATGGCTCAGTAGGTAAAGAACCTGCCTGCAGTGCAGGAGACACAGGAGACAGGGGTTCAATCCCTTGGTTGGGAAGATGCCCTAGAGGAGGAAATGGCAACCCACTCCAGTATTCTTGTCTGGAAAATTCCATGGACAGAGGAGCCTGGCAGGCTACAGTCGATGTGTCACTAAGGGTTGGACACAATTGAGCAGCAAACACACAAATTTGAGGTATTTTAAGTATATTTCAATGATCTCCACTCAATTCCCAAATTCTTGAGATCTCTTATCTACAATTCTCTTCCCAGAGACAAATGTGTTTATTCTAGGTGGTCATTTACAATTTCTTACTTCCTGCACTTATATGATCCTACCACTCTTCTCTTTACTCTACTGAACTACTAGCTTAACTCTACTCTAACTCTAGCTTAACTCTACTCACTACCCCTGGCAAATCTCTTTGAAATATTATGACAACCCCAGGCAACCCTACTCTTATAGGGGGTCTACATGAAAACAGTTGATGTGATCTATGGAAAATATGTGCTTTTGGTCTATTTTAAGGAGAATGAAATTATTTCTCTCTCTTAGCACCCATATTCTTCCATGGCAGATTCCATCCAGGCCCTCACACCTTTGTTTTCTCAGATGCAACTCAGAAACAGTCTACTATGACTTATGTATATACGAGTATATGTTATATATGTGTGTATATGTATATGTATATGTATATATCTATGTATAATGCCAAAGGATCAATATTTTATGAAATATGGTATAAACAAGAAAATTTTTAAAAAATAATCATCCTTGATTTGGCCCCCATTTACCTGAATTTATCTCTGTGACTAGTTCCCCAAATTGAATACAACATTCCAGGCTCTTCAGTGAAGTCATATATAATGAAATTTGAAAATGTGGGGTTCACTGTTAAGGAGGCTATCATCTGATTATAAATGCCAAAACATTGCAACCATACATTTTATTCCTTTGCCAAACAGACCAAGCATCTGCTTGGGAAGCTTAGATCTCCAATGGAGCATAAGTTGAATCTAAAAATATAGTTTTAAATAGCCACTATAGCTAGAACCTGATTAGAATGTGCTGAAGGGTTATAACATTTCTTTTTACTCTCTGCCAAACAGACTTTACTCCTGCCTAGGAAATTGAAATCTAAAGCAGATGACATTGACAGGACAAATGCCATTAACAGAGAGGGATATGTGCCATGTTCAACACAGATTGAGACATTAAATGTCCAGCATTAAATGAAACTAGAAAGTTCAGAATTCTTCAGTGTGTCAGATTTGTACATGATAGCTATGTGAATATCCAGGAATATCAATAGTCCTGAGTAATCTTGCAGGAGCCTGTTGTGTTGCCATAGAGCTTGCTTTTCTGAAAAGCTGTGGAGTGACCTTCCAGTATTGAAAAGGCAGTCTGGAAATAAATGTTACCTATTTATGATGCTTATTACAGCTGAAGTATTTTATTCTTTAAATTGATGGTCTCCTGCACAGAAAGGTATTTTGAGAGTATCAGTTGAAATGGCTTTTACTGCTCCTTTTTCTTTTCCATAATATATTTATTTTTCTTCCTTAGCTCTTATAATTTACATAATCAGTAATACCTTATGTAGAAAGATAGAAATTGAAGCATGATAAGTGAAGTGTACCAAAATTTTAGGTTTGTTTTTCTAAAATTGATCTCTGTTTCTTTGGAGCCCATATTCCTAAAGTCAGCACAAAGAAAACAAGAAAAAAATTTATACTTGTTAAATAAAATTCAGTCTTCTCTAATTTCCACAGTTTTGATGTGAGTAAATGCTCAGTTAGTTCATGGAATTCCCTAGTAGAACATTACATCTGCAAGCAGGAGGCATCATCTTCCACCACTCCTTTCCAAGATGTGTCTGGGAGCCCAAGAGAGCTCATAAATCCTGTGTCTTTTTGCTGTCCTTGTGGTTAGACTGTCTGACCTGTGCTTGTGGTTAGAGTGTCTTTTCCCTACCAGTCAGCATGCTCTCTATTCTTGGTTGCCAAGTTATCAATGCCTGTAATAGCTCAGGGGTTGTGTGTTGATTCTGTCAGTTCATGAGGATGACTGTCTCCTGTCCCTGCCTGGAAGAGCCACTCTGCCTCTCTCTTACACCACAGATACTTTGAAATTCAGACCGTGAATTTCCTGCCTTTTCTTCCTTTTGTGACATTGCCAGCCACCTGCCACACACCCCCATTCTCTCAGTAAACTTGAAGATACCCTGTAAGTCCTGGCAGACGATGACAACAAGGAGGCCCTATTTAAGGCCCAGTGATGCTTCTCTCTTGCAGTACTTTTGCTCATTTCCAGCTCTTTGGGCAGGATGGAGAGGAGGCACAAACCTCATAAGAGTCATTGTATTTTTTTTAATATAAATTCTTAGTTTCTCTTTCAAAGTGATGAAAATTTATTTTAGTTGCATTTATGTTTTACAGTTATTAGATATAATTTTTACAAAATAGGATGACTCAGAAAACTCTGGATACCTGACCATGTTTTAAGTTATACAAAATTAGGTATGTGCTTGTCCCCAAGGCTGAGTGGCAAATGATGATTCTGTTCTAGTCTGTGCATGTGTTTTACTGTACATTGGAGTTATATTTTATAACTCTGAGACTGATAGGGTGCAGATAATCCAATTTCTATGGTCTCCAGCATATGTACCAAAACAATTGAATCATGCTCGAATTTAGCCTTGTGTGTTTTAAGATTCAGTCAGAAGAGGAGTGCTTCTTTCTCTCAGCCGTATTATCTTCAACTCTGTTCCAGTAGTGAAGATGATTGACAATTACCAGGACATTTACGTCTCTGTCACTGGACAGTGTGATTGATTTGTCTGCTGTATGTTCTGATTTTGCTGACTCCTTTCTCTAGCCTTTAGATAAATAAAGCTTGTTTTATATCCCACATCATATCTATGTTTGGGCTGACCAGTCTGAATTTATTATTGACATCCTTCAAGACAGTGGTTGATTTAATCTTGTTTACACATAACTGTTTTACAGAGAAATTCTTGCTACCCATTATAAGGTTGTTATTTGGTTGTTTAGTTGGTTGATGGATATGCGTTCGACATGTCTGATGTTATGACATTCTGTCAGTCCAGAAGATCATCCAAGCATTCATGCAATTAATTCAATTATCATTTAGTGTTTTAGAATGTGATATTACTTTTAGCAATGATAGCACATTCTAAGATGTCAAATAATAATTGAATTAATATTATGTCACCTCTCTTAACAATAGGTTTCTTATGGACAGTTAATTAGACTTTTCCTAGGTTGACATATCTTTATAGATATAAGTCAATATTCAGTTAATACACTTGTGCATGTACATGAATACATACAAGCATGAGAGATGAATACATGCAAGCATGAGATTACGATGCTTGTTTACCATCATCTCTCTCCTATGGCACAATCATCTCCTCACTGGTCTCCATGATTCCACTTTTGTCACCTAAGTTTATCTCAAAGCAGAAAAGTGATTCTTTTTTAATTGTTTAAAATTTATTTTTTAATTGAAGGAAGATTGCTTTACAGTGTTATGTTATTTTCTGCCATATCACAAATGAATCAGTCATAATTATAGATATATCTCCTCCCTCTTAAGCTTCCTTCCCCTCCCCTATCCTAAAGTGCTAGGCTGGGCTCACTTTGTATTACAGCAAATTCTCACCAGCTACCTATTTTACAAATGATGGTGTATATATGTCTATCCTGACTCTTTGCTACCTCATGGACTGTAGCCTTCCAAGCTCCTCTATCCATGGGATTTCCCAGGCAAGGAAACTGGAGTGTTTAGCCATTACGTTCTGCAGGGGATCTTCCTAACCCAGGGATAGAACCCAGAACTCCTGCATTGTAGGCAAATTCTTTATCTTCTGAGTCACCAGAGAATCCCAGTGAATATATGTGATTCTTTTAAAAAATATAAATCTGATTAGAGCAGCTCCCTGCTCAAAACCCTGCCACGGTTGTAATAAACCAAGATAACATTAAAAAACAAAACAAAACAAAACAAAACAAACAAACAAACAAAAACAACTTTATCATGGCCCACAGTACCCTTGTGAGATGTGATTTCTAGTTAATATTTCCACCCTTTCTTCCTACTTTTTCCTTCATTCAATATGCTGTAGAAACACAGGCTTCTTAGTTGTCCCTTAAATACACCTATCTTAAGATCTTTAAAAATTGCTGTTAACTGTCTTGCATGTCCCAAAGTCCTAATATACTCCTGCCTTGCACTCATTAAAATCATCATTCAAAGGTCAATTCCTCAAATAAGCCTTTTCACACCACTTTATCTTAGGTAACAGAGTTTTCACTTTTTGTCAATCTTAACACAATTTATCTTTCTTCAGTTGCAGGTATCAACACATATATTACTTATTTTTTTTGTTAGCTTACTGCTTACTGTTTGTTTACTATTTGTTTGTAATGCTACAAATGCTCCCCATGCTGTCAACAATTTTGTTTTAGTAACATAATCTCAGTCTGTAGAGCATTCTTTGCTGATAGTAAGCATTGAGTGCATAAATATATGTTGATGCAATTAATTAATTAATTAAAGCATGACTACATGAATCCCATTCTCCATGAAGTCTCCTTGGGACTGATTTCCTATGCTATCAAGTAAAACTGGATAACTTCAATTCAGAATCAGTTCAAGAGGCCCTCCAATGCAACTAGAATATGATCTAGTAGCCACAGATACCTCAAAACTTCCCTAGACCAGCAAAGGATAGAATTATAAAACCTCTCTCTCTGGCACATACTAAATGGGGTTCTGGGGTGATAAGAATGGGATGGGGGATGGGCATGATCTAGAAAAGGTAGAGTGTTTGACATTATTTTCTTATAATTCAGTTTATTTATTTAAAAATCTTTTACAAAGCTTGTCCTCTTATTCTTCTTGCGCTAACTCTAATATTGTCAAAAGTGCTTTTCTTCAGTGTCTGTAATCAAGCTTTAGTTCAGGTGCCCAAGTCTCTTACTGTTATGACTGACCCAGGTCCTCTTTAGACTGTGACCCATAGTATAGGCCTTTAATTTTTCATTCTCCCTGTCATCACAGATGCATATGTCATGTTCCATATGATTCTAATAGGGACATATTTTCTTTACATTAGATTTAGGGCCTTAACCACCACCTCCCCCAACACATAAATTTTACATGGCTTTCAGGGTGCTTGATGGTATTGATAGAAACAATTTAAAGATGTTACTTTCAGAACTCTACAAATCTTATGTGACCATATGTCAAAGTAATCATAACAGGCACTCTTTATTGAGCAGCTCCTATGTGGTTGACATTCAGCATTTAACTAAAAATAATGCAAGTTGCCATCTCTGCTTTATAGCTGAGAAAAATGGGATAGAGAGAGGCTTATTTATAAACCATGGTCAAGATGAATCAGTTAATCTTACTAACCCAAATGCATGCTTTTACAAACTTGTCAGCAAAATGTTACCATTTCCACCTTTCATGGACTTCCATTTCCAGCATTATCAAGAAGCATATGGAGCACTTGCAGTTTAAAGTGACTTTCATTTGCAGACATGTATCTGGAATAAACTTGTGCATGATCCTATCAGCATTCTTAGGGTATGTTTTACTTTTAATAACAAACCCAGGACAGCCAAGGCCTAATACATATAATATTTTAAAAATTCACATTTAATGAATATTCATAAGAACACAAGGGATAAAATACAATTACATTTAGTTGGCCATATTAATGAAATTATTATTAAAGTAAATGGACTTTCTGACTTGGCAGTATTTGAAAAAGGAAATAATTGGTTTCTTTATTTGGTCTTGAATTAAGTTTCTATTTTTAACGGCTATCTTACCTCTACATTTGCAAGAATGAATAATTTTTATTTAAATCAGTGATAAACAGATATAGATAGCACCAAGCTTTAAGATAGTCAACTATAGGAAAAGAAAACTAGCAATCAGTAGTTATCTATTTTGTGCCAAGCTTTTATTTTTTAAATGTAACAACCCAATAAGGTAAATTTTAATATTTCTGTTGAAAAAATGGGAAACATATTTAGAACATTTAAATAATTTTCCCATGACACCTAACAGATCAAAGACAGAAGAGCCATTTGCACTCCCATCTATGTTACTCCAAATTCTACTTTCTTACTATTAATATCTTGTTTCTTCAGAAGCCTCATTAATTTTTCCTATTCCCAACTTCCTACATTCCCTTCATACCCAGCAGTACTAGGGACAGTATATAGAAACTGCTGAATGATGAGCTGTTATCTTAGAGAAGATCTTTCTTTATAACTGAAACTATGTAAAAGCACAAAAATATATATTTGAAATCACAGAACTCCTTTGAAAGCTTGAAAATACACACACACACACACACACACACACACACACACACATACATACACACATTTATTCCTGACACACATAAATGACACAGCATTGAGAATTATAGTAAAAGGAAGAATCATCCTCAATGGAATATTAAAAATCAAAAGTGATCTCTATAGTATATGCAGAACAATGGAACATAAAATTTCGTTATAGTGGGTTTTGGCTCCCTTCTATAAATCAAAATTGATTAAATGAAAATAACTTCTGAAGAGACAAGCCTTATAATAAATATAAATTAGTACTATTCACTGTTACTTTACAATAGAGGATACTTAGAAATTAGATATAAGAAAGCTCAAGATATTTTACACCATATGTGCTTCAACTGGCTACCACTCCACAACTGCTATTCACTTGTATATGTTCCCAACATTCACATTAGTCTTTCCTTTGAAAAATTTCAAAGACGGAAACAACTCTAAGGATGAAAATGGAATGAAATAATCTGTGCTTCAAATATTTCTCATTTTTGATACTAATATATTTCTTCTGGTTACAGTTGGTAGAATGTCTTAATTCTATTAATGATCTTTAAGAACTGTCATTCCTAATCTACTAGGAATCTTAACCTATGATGAAACTGCTGCTCCTGCTGCTACTGCTGCTAAGTCGCTTCAGTCATGTCTGACTCTGCGACCCCATAGACGGCAGCCCACCAGGCTTCCCCGTCCCTGGGATCTCCAGGCAAGAATACTGGAGTGGGTTGCCATTTTCTTCTCCAGTGCATGAAAGTGAAAAGTCAAAGTGAAGTCTCTCAGTTGCGTCCGACTCTTTGCGACCTTATGGACTGCAGCCTACCAGGCTCCTCCATCCATGGGATTTTCCAGGCAAGAGTACTGAGGCACCAGTAAACCAGAAGACTACTGAGAAGACGAAGACAAGCATTATTTAAAAATTAAATATAAAATTCAATTTATAGAATATAGATTTGCTTGTTTTTAGCAAGTATTAGATTATGTGTCGTCATATTTACCTTGACTCCTTCAGTCTACTAATATTACTTGTTAGTATTTTTTTCATTTTGTAAATTATTTCTTTTAATGGGAGGCTAGTTACTTTACAATATTGTAGCTGTATTTGCCAAACATTCACATGAATCAGCCATCGGTTTACATGTGTCCCCCATCCTGAACCTCTCTCCTACATCCCTCCCCATCCCATCCCTCAGGGTCATCCCAGTGCACTTGCACTGATTGCCCTGTCTCATACATCGAACCTGGACTGGCGATCTGTTTCACATATGATAGGATACATGTTTCAGTTCTATTCTCTCAATTCATCCCACCCTCCCCTTCTCCCACAGAGTCCAATAGTCTACTCTTTACATCTGTGTCTCTTTTGCTGTCTCACATATAGGGTCATTGTTACCATCTTTCTACATTCCGTATATATGTTTTAGTATAATGTATTGGTATTTTCCTTTCTGACTTACTTCATTCTGTATAATAGGCTCCAGTTTCATCTGCCTCATTCTAATTAAATGCCTGATTCTAATTAAAAAGGCATTCTTTTTAATGGCTGAGTAATATTCCATTGTGTATATGTACCACAGCTTTCTTATCCATTTATCTGCTAATGGACATCTAGGTTGCTTCCATGTCCTATCTATTGTAATAGTGCTGCAGTGAACATTGGGGTACATGTGTCTGTTTCAATTCAGGTTTCCTCAGTGTGTGTGCCCAGGAGTGGGATTGCTGGGTTATATGGGAGTTGTATTTCCAGTTTTTAAAGGAATCTCCACACTGTTCTCCATAGTGGCTGTGCTAGTTTGCATTCCCACCTGGGTGTAAGAGGGTTCCCTTTTCTCCACACCCTCTCCAGCATTTATTGTTTGTAGACTTTGATAGCAGCCATTTTGATCTGTGAGAGATGGTACCTCATTGTGGTTTTGATTTGCTTTTTTCTGATAATGAGTGATGTTGAGCATCGTTTTGTGTGTGTGTTAGCCATCGTATGTTTTCTTTGGAGAAGTGTCTATTTCATTATTTGGCCCATTTTTTGATTGGATCATTTATTTTTCTGGAATTGAGCTGCATGAGCTGCTTGTATGTTTTTGAGATTAACTCTTTGTCAGTTGTTTCACTTGCTATTATTTTCTCCCATTCTGAAAGTTGTCTTTGCACCTTGCTTATAGTTTCCTTCATTGTGCAAAAGCTTTTGAGTTTAATTAGGTCACATTTGTTTAGTTTTGCTTTTGTTTCCATTACTCTGGGAAGTGGGTCATAGAGGATCCTGCTGTCGTATATGTCAGAGAGTGTTTTGCCTATGTTTCCTCTAGGAGTTTTATAGTTTCTGATCTTACATTGAGATCTTTACTCCATTTTGATTTTATTTTTGTGTATGGTGTTAGAAAGTGTTCTAGTTTCATTCTTTTACAAGTGGTTGAGCAGTTTTCCCAGCACCATTTGTTAAAGCCATTGTCTTCTCTCAATTGTCTATTTTTGTCTCCTTTGTCAAAGATCAGGTGTCCATAGGTCTGTGGATTTATCTCTGGAATTTCTATTTTGTTCCATTGATCTATCATTCTGTCTTGTGCCAGTACCATACTGTCTTGATGACTGTAGCTTTGTAATATAGCTTAAAGTCAGGCAAGTTGATTACTCCAGTCAATTCTTCTTTCTCAAGATTGCTTTGGCTATTCAAGTTTTTTTGTATTTCCGTACAAATTGTGAAATTATTTGTTCTAGCTCTGTGAAAAATACCGCTGGTAGCTTGATAGGGATTGCATTGAATCTATAGATTTCTTTCGATAGTATACTCATTTTCACTATATTGATTCTTCCAATCCATGAATATGGTATATTGCTCCATCTATTTAAGATTTTTGATTACAGTTTCTATTTCTGTGCTTGTAACGGTTCTGTTAAGATTTTCTATTTCTTCCTGGTTCAGTTTTGGAAGGTTATCCTTTTCTAAGAATTTGTCCATTTCTTCCAGGTTGTCCATTTTACTGGAATATAGTTACTGATAGTAGTCTCATGATCCTTTGTGTTTCTGTGTTGTCTATTGTGATTTCTTCATTTTCATTTCTAATTCAGTTGATTTGATTATTCTCCCTTTTTTTTTTTTCCTGATGAGTCTGGCTAATGGTTTGTCTACTTTATTTATCTTCTCAAAGAACCAGATTTTAGTTTTCTTGATTTATTCTGTAGTCCCTTTGTTTCTCTTTCATTTATTTCTGCCCTAATTTTTATGATTTCTTTCCTTCTACTAACCCTGGGGTTCTTCATTTCTTCCTTTTCTAGTTGCTTTAGGTGTAGAGTTAGGTTATTTATTTGACTTTTTTCTTATTTTATGAGGTAAGCCTGTATTGCTATGAACCTTCCCCTTAGCACTGCTTTTACAGTGTCCCATAGTTTTGGGGTTCTTGTGTTTTCATTTTCATTCATTTCTATGCATATTTTGATTTATTTTATGATTTTTCTGTGATTTGTTCATTATTCAGAAGTGTGTTGTTTAGACTCCATATATTTGTATTTTTAATATATATATATATATTTTTTTTTTCCCTGAAGTTGACATCTAATCTCACCACATTGTGATAAGAAAAGATCCTTGAAATGATTTCTTTTCTTTCTTTCTTTCTTTTTATTTTTATTTTTTTTTTAATTTACCAAGGCTAGATTTATGGCCCAGGATGTGATCTATCCTGGATAATGTTTTGTGTGCAGTTCAGAAAAAGGTGAAATTCCTTATTTGGGGATGAAATGTCCTATAGATATCAATTAGATCTAACTGGTCCATTTCACAATTTATTTTTTTTTTTTGTTTTGTTTTTTTTTGTTTTTTTTTAAAGGAAATATACCAGTATTTTATTTTTTTTTAATTTTAGTTTTTTTATTTTTTAAATTTTAAAATCTTTAATTCTTACATTCATTCCCAAACATGAACCCCCCTCCCACCTCCCTCCCCATAACATCTTTCTGGGTCATCCCCATGCACCAGCCCCAAGCATGCTGCATCCTGCGTCAGACACAGACTGGCAATTCAATTCACTTGATAGTACACATGTTAGAATGTCATTCTCCCAAATCATCCCACCCTCTCCCTCTCCCTCTGAGTCCAAAAGTCCGTTATACACATCTGTGTCTCTTTCCCTGTCTTGCATACAGGGTCGTCATTGCCATCTTCCTAAATTCCATATATATGTGTTAGTATACTGTATTGGTGTTTTTCTTTCTGGCTTACTTCACTCTGTATAATCGGCTCCAGTTTCATCCATCTCATCAGAACTGATTCAAATGAATTCTTTTTAACTGCTGAGTAATACTCCATTGTGTATATGTACCACAGCTTTCTTATCCAATCATCTGCTGATGGACATCTAGGTTGTTTCCATGTCCTGGCTATTATAAACAGTGCTGCGATGAGCATTGGGGTACATGTGTCTCTTTCAATTCTGGTTTCCTCGGTGTGTATGCCCAGCAGAGGGATTGCTGGGTCATAAGGTAGTTCTATTTGCAATTTTTTAAGGAATCTCCACACTGTTCTCCATAGTGGCTGTACTAGTTTGCATTCCCACCAACAGTGTAGGAGGGTTCCCTTTTCTCCACACCCTCTCCAGCATTTATTGCTTGCAGATTTTTGGATTGCAGCCATTCTGACTGGTGTGAAGTGGTACCTCATTGTGGTTTTGATTTGCATTTCTCTAATAATGAGTGATGTTGAGCATCTTTTCATGTGTTTGTTAGCCATCCGTATGTCTTCTTTGGAGAAATGTCTATTTAGTTCTTTGGCCCATTTTTTGATTGGGTCGTTTATTTTTCTGGAATTGAGCTGCAGAAGTTGCTTGTATATTTTTGAGATTAGTTGTTTGTCAGTTGCTTCATTTGCTATTATTTTCTCCCATTCAGAAGGCTGTCTTTTCACCTTGCTTATATTTTCCTTTGTTGTGCAGAAGCTTTTAATTTTAATTAGATCCCATTTGTTTATTTTTGCTTTTATTTCCAGAATTCTGGGAGGTGGATCATAGAGGATCCTGCTGTGATTTATGTCTGAGAGTGTTTTGCCTATGTTCTCTAGGAGTTTTATAGTTTCTGATCTTACATTTAGATCTTTAATCCATTTTGAGTTTATTTTTGTGTGCGGTGTTAGAAAGTGATCTAGTTTCATTCTTTTACAAGTGGTTGCCCAGTTTTCCCAGCACCACTTGTTAAAGAGATTGTCTTTACTCCATTGTATATTCTTGCCTCCTTTGTCAAAGATAAGGTGTCCATATGTGTGTGGATTTATCTCTGGGCTTTCTATTTTGTTCCATTGATCAATTTAAAGTTTATGTTTCCTTGCTAATTTTCAGTTTTGTTTATCTCTCCATCGGTGTCATTGTGCTATTAAAGTCTCCCACTATCACTGTGTTACTATTATTTCCCCTTTCTTACTCGTTAGCATTTGCCTTACATATTGTGGTGCTCCTATTTTGGGTGCATGTGTATTTATAATTGTTACATCTTCTTTTTGAATTGATCCTTAGATCATTGTGTAGTGTCCTTCTTTGTCTCTTTTCACAGACTTTATTCTGAAATCTATTTTATCTGATATAAATATTGCTATCCTGCTTTCTTTTGGTCTCCATTTGCATGAAATATCTTTCTCCAGCCCTTGACTTTCAGCCTGTATGTGTCCCGTGTTTTGAGGTGGATCTCTTGTAGACAGCCTATATAGGGGTCTTTTTTTTTTTTTTTTGGATCCATTCAGCCAGTCATTGTCTTTTGGTTGGGGCATTCAGCCCATTTACATTTAAGGAAAATATTGATAAATATTCAAAAGCAGAGACATTACTTTGCCGACTAAGGTCCATCTAGTCAAGGACATGGTTTTCCCTGTGGTCATGTATGGATGTGAGAGTTGGACTGTGAAGAAGGCTGAGCGCCGAAGAATTGATGCGTTTGAACTGTGGTGTTGGAGAAGACTCTTGAGAGTCCCTTGGACTGCAAGGAGATCCAACCAGTCCATTCTGAAGGAGATCAGCCCTGGGATTTCTTTGGAAGGAATGATCCTAAAGCTGAAACTCTAGTACTTTCACCACCTCATGCAAAGAGTTGACTCGTTGGAAAAGACTCTGATGCTGGGAGGGATTTGGGGGCAGGAGGAGAAGGGGACGACCAAGGATGAGATGGCTGGATGGCATCACGGACTTGATGGACGTGAGTCTGAGTGAACTCCGGGAGGTGGTGATGGACAGGGAGGCCTGGCGTGCTGCGATTCATGGGGTCGCAAAGAGTCGGATATGACTGAGCGACTGAACTAAACTTAACTGAACTGATGATCCTGTTGCCATTTACTTTGTTGTTTTGGGTTCAAGTTTATAAACCTTTCCTGTGTTTCCTATCTAGAGAAGATCCTTTAGCATTTGTTGAAGAGCTGGTTTGATAGTGCTGAATTCTCTCAGCTTTTGCTTGTCTGTAAAGCTTTTGATATATCCTTCACATTTGAATGAGGCTTGTGCTGGGTATAGTAATCTGGGTTGTAGGTTTTTCTTTTTCATCACTTTAATTATGTCCTGCCATTCCCTTCTGGCCTGAAGAGTTTCTATAGAAAGATCAGCTGTTATCCTTATGGGTATCCCCTTGTATGTTATTTGTTGCTTTTTCCTTGCTGCTTTTAATATTTGCTCTTTGTGTTTGATCTTTGTTAATTTCATTACTATGTGTCTTGGGATGTTTTGCCTTGGGTTTATCCTGTTTGGGACTCTCTGGGTTTCTTGGACTTGGGTGGCTATTTCCTTCCCCATTTTAGGGAAGTTTTTAACTATTATCTCCTGAAGTATTTTCTCATGGCCTTTCTTTTTGTCTTGTTTTTATTATTGATATAGATCACACAATTATATTATATCTGAAAAATTCAGAACTCTTAGAATTGTGTGAACAGTGATTGAGAGTATTTATTTTACAATATAGAAACAAACTCAAAACAATATTAAATATGAACCAACTGACCTTCCAATTTTGAAAATAAGTAGGCAAAATTTAGCTGTATTGCTTCCATTTTCTAACTATTTTAAATAGCTAGATAACCATTTAAATAATATCTATCTATTAAATAGCTAGAAAGCTAAATAGCAATCTAGATGTCCAACAACTGATAAATGGATAAAGAAGTTGCGGTACATATACACAATGGAATATTACTAAGCCATAAAAAGGAAGGCATTTGTGTCAGTTTTAAGAGGTGGATGAACCTAGAGCCTGTTATAGAAAGTGAAGAGAGTCAGAAAGAGAAAGGTAAATATGATATTCTAATGCATATATATGGAATCTAGAAAAATGGTACTGAAGAATTTATTTACAGGGAGTGTAGAGGAGAGGGTGACGTGTATGGAGAGAGTAACATGGAAACTTATATTACCATATGTAAAATAGAGAGCCAACAAAAATTTTGTGTGTGTCTCAAGAAACTCAAACAGGGGCTCTGTATCAACCTGGAGGGGTGGGACAAGGAAGGAGATGGAGGGACGTTCAAAAGAGAGGGGGTATATGAATACCTATGGCTGATTCATATTGAGGTTTGACAGAAAACAACAAAATTATTTTAAAAATAAATTAAAAATAAAATTAAAAAAATTTAAAAATTGGATGGAAAATTTGTTCCATATTTCATCTGCATTAAAGGAAGTTAATCTGCCTTTTTGTTTATTGTTTCATTGGTTTTTCCTTTCATGCAACTTTCCTATTTCCTCTGAACTGTTGTTTTAAAGAAGTTTAAATGTTTTTTTCTAAATTTCAAAATTTTCTTTTAGAGCCATGTCGATTGAAATCAACAAATTAACATCATCTAAACAATATCTTTCATATTAAATGATAGACATTTTTCATATCTGTAGATTGTAGTATATACTCTAAGAAGTTTTTGGTTCTTTTTTTATTTAGGAATGTACTGTCTAATGGAGACATACATATATAATAAACAAATGCACAATATAATATAATTAAAATAGAGCCTAATATGTGAGATTACTTGTGCTTGTATGTCACTTGTGAAAGTTTGTATGTCATACTTGTGAAAATATGTCATTAAACATACTTTCATCCAAAAGTCATTACTTAACCCTATAAAGGTACGTTAGATAGAATAAAACTACATCAAAATTATTCAGATAGGTTCAGTAACTTGCCCATCATCACTTAGCAAATCGGTCAGTGAAGCCAAGATTGAAGCAACATCTCATTTTAAAGCCAGAATTTGTAATTACTTCACTATTTAGTTTTATCCTAGCTTTCTATTTTAACATTATATGGATTAACAGGTAGTAAATCTCATTTTTTATAACAGCAAAAACAATCAAATATCATTTAAGCTTATGAGACTGTAATGAGCTACCATGTTAATGTGCTTGAAAAATATTAGTAAAAGATTGAAAAAAAAAAAAAAGGTGAATTGTACCCTTAAAAAAATTCATGTTCTGGGAATAAGGATGGATATGGAAACACTTATTTGAAGATAGCATGTGAAGTCAAAAGAATATAGGCTTTGTATCTAGGCAACCATCTTGGGCTGTGTCACACTGTAATTGTGCTACACGGTGGCTGTGTGTCATCAAATTGTATAACATCCCTACTCTCAAGTTCCTCATCTATTAATACAGGAAGAGTACCCTTTCATAGAGTGTCTGTGATCATCAAATAAAGTAAGATGTGTTATGTGCATTGAACAGAATCTGAGCCACAATATGACATTCAATATTAATTTGACCTGTAGTTTTTTCCTGTTAGAAATTTACCTTCCTGGCAGGTGTGCAGAGATATCTCTTTGTGGTTTTGATTTGTATTCTCCTAGTGACTAATGATATTGAACATCATGTCTTGTACCAAGATTCAAGTTCTTTGCCCATTTTTTAATTAAATTGTTTGCTCATTGAGTTGCAAGATCTTGTGAATTTTTTGTAATAGTCTCTTATCAGATGTATGAGTTTTGAATATTTTCTGCTGTTTTCTTGGTTGTCTTTTCTTTCTCCTGGTGATATCCGTTGGTGCACAAGAGGTTTTAACTTTCAGTTCAGTTCAGTTGCTCAGTCATGTCCAACTCTTTGCGACCCCACAAATTGCAGCATGCCAGGCCTCCCTGTCCATCACCAGCTCTCAGAGTTCACCCAAATTCATGTCCATCGAGTCAGTGATGCCATCCAGCCATCTCATCCTCTGTCGTCCCCTTCTCCTCCTGCCCCCAATCCCTCCCAGCATCAGAATCTTTTCCAATGAGTCAACTCTTCACATGAGGTGGCCAAAGTACTGGAGTTTCAGCTTTAGCATCATTCCTTCCAAAGAAATCCCAGGGTTGATCTTCAGAATGGACTGGTTTTATCTCCTTGCAGTTCAAGGGACTCTCAAGAGTCTTCCCAACACCACAGTTCAAAAGCATCAATTCTTCAGTGCTCAGCTTTCTTCACAGTCCAACTCTCACATCCATAGATGACTACTGGAAAAACTATAGCCTTGACTAGACGGATCTTTGTTGGCAAAGTAATGTCTCTGCTTTTTAATATGCTCTCTAGGTTGGTCATAACTTTTCTTCCAAGGAGTAAGAGTCTTTTAATTTTATGGCTGCAATCACCATCTGCAGTGATTTTGAAGCCCCCCAAAATAAAGTCAGCCACTGTTTCCTCTGTTTCCCCATCTATTTGCCATAAAGTGATGGGAATGGATGCCATGATCTTAGTTTTCTGAATGTTGAGCTTTAAGCCAACTTTTTCACTCTCCTCTTTCACTCTCATCAAGAGGTTCTTTAGTTCTTCTTCACTTTCTGCCATAAGGGTGGTGTCATTTGCATATCTGAGGTGACTGATATTTCTCCCGGCAGTCTTGATTCCAGCTTGTACTTCGTCCAACCCAGCGTTTCTCATTATGTACTCTGCATATAAGTTAAAGAAGCAGGGTGACAATATACAGGCTTGATGTATTCCTTTTCCTATTTGGAACCTGTCTGTTGTTCCATGTCCATGTCCATGTCTGTTACTTCCACACCTGCATACAGATTTCTCAAGAGTCGGGTCAGGTGGCCTGGTATTCCTATCTCTTTCAGAGTTTTCCACAGTTTATTGTGATCCACACAGTCAAAGGCTTTGGCATAGTTAGTAAAGCAGAAGTAGAGGTTTTCTGGAACTCTCTTGCTTTTTTCGATGATCCAGCAGATGTTGGCATTAGATGATTTAAATTAAATTGCTTGTTTGCAAAGTTCAGGTATATTCATATGCTGTATTAACTTCCTCAAGTATTACAGTTTAAGCAATAATAAATTCTTATTTTCATTCAAATACTCAGGTGGTTATAGAAATAGCATAATATTGTTTTTTCTAGTTTATTCAACATATATTTAGCATATTTTGCTCACTGAAGTGGCCACAGTGTTTTCCAAATGTTTGCATATAAAATATCTCCTTGCTTAAAGGTAACCCAAGATCCTCATCTGAAATTTGGTCAGAGGAAATGAATGGGATAATTGAGTGAGGAGATCAGGTCAAGATTCCACATTAGTTCTTAGAACAAGCACTGGTTCAACATTATTTAGTATTTTAAGCATCAATAATGCCCATATCAGAGGATAATATTTTGTGAAAAGTTGAATTCACATTTGAACAGAACTCTCCAATCATTTTGTGAGAACAAGATTCCTTTAATTTGTTTAAATCATGGGCTTTATGTTAGATTGGAGTGAAATCCTGAGCAGAGGGGAGGGAAGTAAAGGAAATGACACTAAGAGTGTTGATCCTGAACTCTGTGATCCATGATGGAGGTGGGCATTTATACTTAAGAGAATTTCTTCTCTTGAAAGGCCTCACAAGGTACTATTGAGAGATTTAGGCAGCACTGGAATATGGTCAGATCTATATTTTATATAGATCACTTTGGCAACTCCATAAGGCTGACTTTGAAGGGAAAAAAGACTGGAGGCGGAGACTTTATTGTGAGATTTTTGCTGAAATGGAATGAAGACCTAATATAAATCAGGCCAGCGGGAAGAGGCCAAGTGACCAAAAAGGTAAGAGTGTGGGTTTTGCTTTCAGATGGACCTTGTTTCACTGTGCTCCCCAGCTCTGCTACTTAGAGCTTTGATAGCATAGAAGATTCTTAATCACACTACCTCTCAATTTCTCTTCTCATCTGTAAAATATGTATGATAGCATTGCATTTCTTATAGAGAGGTTATAAGGATTTAATGAATAAAACACACACATTTATCAAGTGTAACATATAATCAATATTCAATAAGTGAGAAGTAATGTTGTTAGGGAGGAAACTTTTGTTTAGGTTTTTTGGCTCTTCCATAATGAATTAAATTAAGACAGACTAGCTTAGAAAAACAGAGAAGTCAAAGGCAAAGGAGAAAAGGAAAGATATACTCAACTGAATGCAGTGTTCCAAAGAAGAGCAAGGAGAGATAAGAAAACCTTCTTAAGTGAGCAATGCAAAGAAATGGAGGAAATCAATAGAATGGGAATGACTAGTGATCTCTTCAAAGATATTAGAAATGTGAAGGGGACATTTCATGCAAAGATGGGCACAATAAAGGACAGAAATGGCAAGGGCCTAACAGAAGAAGAGATTAAAAAGTAGCAGAATAAACGGAAGAAATCTACAAAAAAGGTTTTATTGACCCAGATAGCCATGATGGTGTGCTCACTCACCTAGAGCCAGACATCCTGGAGTGTGACGTCAAGTGGGCCTTAGGTAGCAGTACTGCAAATAAAGCTAGTGGAGGTGATAGAATTCCAGGTGAGCTATTTCAAACCCTAAAAGATGATTGCTGATAAAGTGCTGTACCTAACATGCCAGCAAATTTGGAAAACTCATCATTGGCCATAGAACTGGAAAAGGTTTGTTTTCATTCCAATCCCAACGAAGGGTAAATGCCAAAGAATTTTAAACTACTACAGTTGTACCCATTTCACATGCTAGCAAGATTATGCTCAAAATCCCTCAAGCTAGGCTTCAATAGTACATGAACTGAGAACTTCCAGGAGTACAGTCTGGATTTAGACAAGGCAGACGAACCAGAGATCAAATTGCCAACATTTGGTGGATCATTGAAAGGGCAAGAGAAATTCGGAAAAAAAATCTACTTCATTGACTACACTAAAGGCTTTGACTGTGTGAATCACAACAATCTGGAAAATTTTTCAAGAGGGGAATACCAGATGACCTTACCTGTCTCCTGAGAAACCTGTATGCAGATCAACTGTTAGAACAAGACATAGGAAAATGGACTTGTTCAAAGTTGGGAACAGAGTACGACAAGTCTGTATATTTTCATTCTGTTTATTTAACTTATATGCAGAGTATGTTATGCGTAATGTGAGGCTGAATGAATCATAAACTGGAATAAAAATTGCCAGGACAAATATCAAAAACCTCATATATGCAGATAATACAGAAATAGCAGAAACTGAAGAGAAACTAAAGAGCCTGTTGATGACGGTGAATGCTGCTGCTGCTGCTGCTAGGGCACGTCAGTTGTGTCCAACTCTGTGCGAACCCATAGATGACAGCCCACCAAGCTCCCTCATCCCTGGGATTCTCCAGGCAAGAACACTGGAGTGGGTTGTCATTTCCTTCTCCAATGCATGAAAGTGAAAGGTGAAAGTGAAGTCGCTCAGTCACTCTTAGCGCCCCCATGGACTGCAGCCCACCAAGCTCCTCCATCCATGGGATTTTCCAGGCAAGAGTACTGGAGTGGGTTGCCATTGCCTTCCTCGTGAGAGTGAATGAGAAGAGTGAAAAAGCTGGGTTAAAACTCTGCATTCAAAAAACTAAGATCATAGTGTCTGGTCCCATCTCTGCATGGCAGATAGAAGGAGAAAAAAATAGAAACATTGACAGACATTATTTTCTCAGGTTCCAGAATCACTGTGGATAGTGACTGCAGCCATGATATTAAAAGATGCTTGCTTGTTGGAAGGAAAGCTATGAAAAATCAAGACAGCATATTAAAAAGCAGAGACCTCACTTTGCTGACAAAGGTCTGTATAGTCAAAGCTATGGTTTTTCCAGTAGTCACGCACATATGTGAGAAATGGACCATAAAGAAGGCTGAGTGCCGAAAAATTGATGCTTTTGAATTGCAGTGTTGGGTAAGACTCTTGGAGTACCGTGGACAGCAAGGAGATAAAACCAGTCAATCCTAAAGAAAATCAATCTTGAATATTCATTGGACAGACTGTTGCTAAAGTTGAAACTCCAGTACTTGGCCACCTGATGCAAAGAGCTGACACTGGCAAAACCCTGCTGCTGGGAAAGATTGAGAGCAGAAGGAGAAGGAGGCGACAGAGGATAAGATGATTGGATGGCATTCACCAACTCAATGAACATGAGTTTGAGCAAACTCTGGGGGATAGTTAAGGACAGGGAAGCCTGGTGTGCTACAGTCCATGGGGCTGCAAAAAAAAAAAAAAAAAAAACCAGAAACAACCTTGCAACTGAACAACAGCAAGAAGACAGATTACTAAAAGAAAAACAAATTTAATTATGTACATACAGGGTCACTTAAAGAATATGGAACCTTCTAGGAGTCAGACAATTGCAACTTAAATGCCACCCAGAGCTAAGGAGAAAGGCATAGGGGTGTGGGACAAAGGGTAAAAAGGAAGATGATTTAATAGAATGTGGGAAAAGCCAGTGTTTGATAAGCAGATGTTTGCCATGTCATGCAAAGACAGTCAAACAGAGAGAGGAGTGTGAACAGGTAGGTCTTACTAAACCCGCCAATCTACTACACACATCATTCATATTCTTTGTCGCTATCTCTGGTGATTGTTCCCTTCCCAGAAAAGACACTCATTTCTAAATTACTTTAGGCAGTTAAGGGGGAGGTTAAAAAGGAAAGGAATTCTCAAGTGGCACAGTGGTAAAGAATCCACGTGCCAGTGCAGGAGATGCAAGAGATGTGAGTTCGATCCCTGGGTTGGGAAGATCCCCTAGAGAAGGCAATGACAACCTGCTCTAGGATACTTGCCTGGAAGATTCCATGTACAGAGGAGACTGGGGGTCTACAGTCTGCTGCTGCTGCTGCTGCTAAGTCGCTTCAGTTGTGTCCGACTCTGTGTGACCCCAGAGACGGCATCCCACCAGGCTCCTCTGTCCCTGGGATTCTCCAGGCAAGAACACTGGAGTGAGTTGCCATTTCCTTCTCCAATGCATGAAAGTGAAAAGTGAAAGTGAAGTTGTTCAGTCGTGTCCGACTCCTAGTGACCCCATGGACTGCAGCCTACCAGGCTCCTCCGTCCATGGGATTTGGACTACAGTCTATGGGGTCCCACAGAGTCAGATACAACTTTGCAACCGAATTGAACACAAAAAAGAAAAAACTTTTTGAGACTTCTATCTTTTTAAAACCAATCAGCCTAAAGTAATCCTTATGCCAAAGTGACACATTTTGGAGTGGCAAAAATCTGACACCCTGCATCGTATTAAGTAAAACAGTTTTGTAAATTTGCACTTTTACAAAGTGACATAGCACAAACCTGCATCTAAACCTTCTGACTCTAATTTTGTAGATTTTCAACAGTACCATCCCACCACAGTGACCATGTTGAGAGGATAGAAAACAATTTTAGAGAGCTTTAGAGGTAGACCAGTATTAATGCTGGGAATCCTCTGAATTACCTTGACAATCCATTTTGTTTAATTTCAGATACTCTAACAGAGTTGGTTATGATCCAAGCTCTAAATATGATATGATATTTCTAAATAAACGAGATATGATATGGAATAACTTTAGCTCCTGGAGAACACAGATTGTTCCCAATTCAACTTGTCTTAGTATTTTCAGTGCCTACTGTGGGATCAGACAGGTAATAGACTCTTAATAAAGGGTTATTATATGAATACATTGCACTTTTTTTTTGGAAGCAGCTAATCAAATGTAGCATAATTTATTTGAAATAAATTAGATCAAGAAACCAATCAATGCAAATAACAGTAAGAGAATGGTCAGGGCATATAAGCAGTTATTCCCCTCTACTCCTCTGATAATATATCATGGACGCTTTTACTTATAAGTTCTTTTCTGTCAGGGTTGGCCCAGGGAATAAGGTTTTACAGAAGGTTTTAGCAATGCCATCATAAACTTAAAAGTTGCCAGAAGAAAGCCCTGAGGTGCTAGCATCCCATCCATCTTCATTATTAATGGATCCTCCATATAAACCAGCTTTAATACAAAGAGGAGTTACTGAAAGCTTTCATGTGATTTCTGGTTTGCTCACTAATGATTATTTTTTATACCTCTGTTTCATAATGATCTGCCTGGAAAATCTGTTACAAGTGAATGGCTGGAATTATAATTCTCCTAAAGAAGTGTTTTCCACACATAGTTAATGAGTTTGTGTTTTCTCAGCTCAACCTTCACATGCCTCCATTCCTGCCCAATTCATTTGGTCATGGATATGAATCACAATTGCAGGACAGGGAATGTTTTATTTTAATATTTAATAAGTTTACAGCTCTTCAAATTGATTCTTGCAATGTGAGTTTTGGTAGTTACTACACTTCAATGCCATAAGCATATCAGAAAAGGCTGAGGAAGGAAGGCATCCGCTGATACCAAGGATGACATGACAAATATTCATACAAAAAGACAAACTGTCCTTTTGGCAACTTTTAAAAAGATTAATAGTTATAATGAATGGTCACCCTATCTGTGTACATTGATTCAGACCTGGCTGAGCTCAGCAAACACTGCTCACAGGCCAAGGCCAACTCTGCACATTGGTAAATGCCTCTGTGACATCACCACAAGGAGTTGATTCTCTTTGCACTGACAGAAATGAGGTAGCAATTAGAACTGACTGACAAGGCGCTTTTCATCTTTGATGAGGAAATATTTTTTGTGTCAAAATATCTCACCAGAGGAGTAATTTTCTCAGTGTGCATTTCTTGTCCTGACATATTTTGCATAATAATAGAAATGGGGAAATTGTTTCTGAATGTTTCTTAGTGACAAATAGCAGATACACTGCCTTTGCAGATAACAAGTGTCTGAATGCTGTCATATTGTGATATCAACAGATAGTACCCGTAGTAAGCCGTGGATATTTATACGGAAAAATAATTTGTTTTTGATAGAATGAAATCAAAGATATTAAAATGCTTTTTATGGCATTATGCCTGTAAAGGTTTAAAATTATCTGACAAGATTTAATCATCCAACTCTAAAATACATTTTAAGGATTTAATCACCTGAAATTTTCAGCACAATGAAGAAACAAAGTAGTATAAAACCTCTGCTGTTTTATAGAACCTACCTTGTCACTCAACATACAGGCTGCTGTCAGTTTATACCACTTTCAAACAATTCATCGTTATGCTGGGAAACGGTATGCATTAACTGTACTAAACTAGAAAACTTAAAACCAGTATTATTCATGAAAATTAAATGGTTTGAAACATTAAAAAAAAAAAAAAGAAAGAAGCATTAACTTTAAAAAAAATGTAGGGGAAACAAAGTTTTTCCTCTAGGTTCTTTAGTGGACCTAATAATTAAATCAGTATATGAAAGATTAACAAGGGAAAAATGAAAGTCATTTAAAACAAATTTATGGTTACCAACTGGGACAGGTGAAGGAGAGGGATAAAATGGGAGATTGGAGTTGACATATACACTTTACTACATTTGCTGTTTAGTAACTAAGTTGTGTCTGACTCTTTTATGACCCCATGGACTATAGCCTACCATACTCCTCTGTCCATGGGATTCCCCAGGCAAGAATACTGGAGTGGGTTGTCATTTCCTTCTCCAGAGGATCTTCCTGACCTGGGGCTTGAACCCATGTCTCCTGTATTGGCAGGCAGATTCTTTACCACTGAACCACACTGAAACCCTCATATTCATCTCTGTTGAAGCAAAGGTGTAATGACTGCATAAAGATGGCACTGAATGGGCTAGCAGAAAAGTTGTTTAGTTGCTAAGTCACATCTGATTCTTTTGCGACTCTATGGACTGTAGCCTGCCAGGCTCCTCTGCCAGTGGAATTTGTTTGGCAAGAATACTGGAATGGGTTGTCTTTTCCTTCTACAGGGGATGTTTCCAACATAGGGACTGAACCCGCATCTCCTGCATTGGCAGGCAGATTCTTTACCATTAAGCCTCCAGAAGAAAAGTACTAGAGGACCTTACCAAGGAGGTTGATCAATGGGATGTGTTAAGCACATTGAGTTACTTCTGAATTTGCAGAGTTTTTTCTCAGTGATTAGGTAGGTCACTCTGTTTCCTAATTGGTACCCATCAAACTTAGGCTCCTACCCTTCCACAGAGACTGGGAAATAAGATGCTATCTTCCTTGATGAATACATTTCAAAGAGATGATTCCTGGTCCTTGACAAAAGGCATACTTTGGGTAATAAAGCTGACAAGAGGTTAGGAGAGGATTTACATAACATTTCAAATAGGCAGAGGAGTAATTTATAATCACAAGTTTTCTGAAGTAAGTATTACAAGAAAAGGAACATCAGGAGCCTATAATGGGAAAGAACTCAATGTAATTAATAATAGATAACTAATAAAAATCTACTGCATAGCACAGGTAATTCTGTTCAATAATCTGTAATGACCCCTATGGGAAAATAATCTAAAAAATAATGGGAATATGTATATTATATGTATAATCAATGCATTTTGCATTGCAGGGGATAATTACATAGCACTGTAAATCAATTATACTCCAATAAAATTAATTTTAAAAATTAATGGCATGTTTACATGGACAGACCCAGAAAAACTAAAAATGTGGGAAACCTTCACCTCAAAAAAGATGCTGGGAGTGAGGATTCAATTATGAGAGGTTACCAGGAAAAGTACAATAAACAAGGGTAAGGTTGTTATGCACATCTAAGTCATCTTCTTCATTGAAAAGAGTATTGAGAAATTTAGAGTCATAACCCTCTTCCTTGTAAGAAGGAGAGACGTCCTTACATATAGATTTTTGTTATTCATATAAATATCTTACAAAAGTCTTATGTCTACTTGACTTTCAGAGCTTCTGTGTTTGTAGTTTCTTAAAAATGAACCAGCCTAAAATGATGCTTATACTAAAGAGACACACTTTGAGGTGGCAAATTCTGCTGCTTTATTATAGTTTTACCTAGCATTATAGTCTCTGCATATGAAAAGCAGAGTTTGACCCTGAACTTGGAATTGATACTATCAAAGAACATAGTGTTTTCTTCCATTATTTCTTTCCAGTGTAGCAGGAGCATTTATGGAATGTAAATTAGTATTACAGGTGATCAAATATAATAGCAAGTGGAAAGAAAGACAGTGCTTATCTGAAAATATGAGTCTGATTACACATTGCTGTTTGTGTAACACAGGTGTACCATTATGAAAAATGTAGTAAGATCAGCAATTTCTAAAGAAGTAGTTAAGATCATCCCACTAAGAAATTTTCAAAGTGTACTCTGTCAAAAAGAGAGGGTAAAGGAAGAGAAGGAGAATACTTACTATTGGAATTTAAAGAAGACATTGAATAAGTTAAGATCATGAACGCCCACCTATGAACATCTTAAGCTGTAACCCATTTTAGGTGGCTAGAGGGAAAATGATTTCAGTCTGTTGTCATAACTCTGAGATAAAAAGGAATTGGCTTGGCACTATGTTACTGTCCTGATTCCTGAAATTCAATTTTCTGAATATCTCATTAAATTGAAACTGATGATATTTTCTGACACCAGTTTGCAGTAGACATTTGGACTTATTTTTCAAGATCTTATGATTCTCAATTCAAAAAAATAAATAAATAAAATATAGATATCAATGTTAAAAAAAGATCTTATGATTCAAGGAATTTTGATGTGATCACAATTCTTGAAAAAACTGAGAACACAGTGCTAATGTGTGTCCAAATCAACTGTCTAGGAAACTAAATAGCTTTGTGTTTTCCCCCCATTTTACTGTTCCCACATTCCCTATTCCAGTTAATTCAAAATAATTGTGAAAACTTAGTGTTTATTGGGTCATTCAAGAATCCCTTGAGTATGCTATTCAGAACTCTCAGCCTAAAGAAAAACTAGCTACATATAAGTTTGAAATGCCCACAGTTATTTTCAACTTAAAATTCATTGTGAGAATATTGGATTTATCTTCAGATACTAAAACAATCAATTTCATAATACAAGATCATACAGTGACAATGATGTGTGTTATGTAATTACTAATAAGCCAGCACTTATAATATGTCACACAAGGTTTATGTTGAGAACTTTACATGTATAATTCTCATATTAGTGCTGAGTACATTACACATGTAATCCCCATTTTATCAATCAGAATATATGTGCTTCAAGTGCCAAATAACTTGTTCTAGTTCCTGTGGTTACTAAATCCCTCACATGGGGTTTGAATTGTCACAGCAGAAATTGTACTGGACAAAGTTACACAGCAAAAGAAAGCTTTCAAGTTTATTGCAGTAAAGGAGAACTGAACTCATCTCTGTTGAAGCAAAGATGGCACTGAGTGAACCAGCAGAAAAATTGTTGTTGTTTAGTCACTAATTCATGTCTGACTTTTCTGCAACCCTATAGACTGTAGCCTGCCAGAATCTTCTGCCCATGGGATTTACCTGGCAAGAATACTGGAATGGGTTGCCATTTCCTTCTCTAGGGGATCTTCCCAATACAGGGACTGAACCCGTATCTCCTGCATTGTCAAGCAGATTGTTTACCACTGAGCCACTAGGAGAAAAATACTAGAGGACCTTACAGAGGAGGTTGATCAATGGGATGTGTTAAGCACATTGAGTTACTTCTGAATTTGCAGAGTTTTTTCTCAGTGATTAGGTAGGTCACTCTGTTTCTTAATTGATACCCATCAAACTTAGGCTCCTACCCTTCCACAGAGACTAGGAAATAAGATGCTATCTTCCTTGATGAATACATTTCAAAGAGGTGATTCCTGGTCCTTGACAAAAGACATACTGTGGGTAATAAAGCTGACAAGAGGTTAGGAGAAGATTTATATACATTTCAAATAGACAGAGGAGTAATTTATAATCACAAGTTTTCTAAAGTAAATATTATAAGAAAAGGAATGTCAGGAACCTATAATGGGGAAAAAAATCTGTGTAATTTAGTTAAGCTGAGGGGAATGCTAAAGTTATCTTGGAAAATGTCCATGTCTGTTAGACACAGATGTAAGAGCTCCTAATCCTGATTTTATACGGAATTTTATTTATACTGGTTTCTCATTAGAAATTAGGAATATTAGCTGTTTGTTCACAGAATGTCAATTTAATTTGCTGATGATATATTCCCTCAAATTGTGATATAATTATGTTATTTTCCATTAATATTTATTTGCTGGATATGTTCTAAGTTTAAAATATCTTTAAGACATTTTGGTAAAGTTTTGACTATCTCAAAGTACAATTGAGAAATTTGCCCCTATAAACACATCTAGGTAATGGTAAACAAGAAATAAAGTTAAAATTTCCCAAAATATGATACCCATGCTCTTTTTCCATTATCTAGAATATATGGGGATTTATTATTTTACTTAATAAGTAAATATTTACATATTCATTCAACAAATGACTTTCATTTAACAATAATTTAAACAGAAATATGGCTTAGTACCTGTATCTAGCACTTAGCATGGTGCCTAGAACTATGTGAGATGCTAGATATATACCTGTGAGCAAGAGAATTAAGATCTCTTCCTCTTAGAACTTAGAGTCAAAGCAGATATTTTATAGATACTTTTATAAGTAAATAGTTATCATTATGAGATGTGCTGTGAAAGAAAAAGAAAACAGTGCTATGAGTACATATATGATAACACACTTGTCAACCATAGATGAATTACATTTCCCCAAGAATGCTATTGGGGCCTGAATCTACCAGGTGAAGGGAAAATCTGAGAGCAGTTGCAAAGATCTTGAGCTATTTGCTCAAACAAATAAAGGAATTTAATACTGACAACAAAATAAAGAAAACATTTTTATTTTAGATGATTTGGAGGAATTGAAAGTTGTAGCAAAATTTCAAACAAACAGACAAATAATCAGTCAAGAAACCTAAATCAAGTTTTGAAAGAGTTAGTTGCTGAGTCATGTCTGACTCTTTGCGACCCCATGGACTGTAGCTCACCAGGCTCCTTTGTCCATGGGATTCTCTAGGCAAGGATACTAGAGTGGGTTGTCATTCCCTTCTCCAGGGGATCTTCCCGACACAGAGATCGAACCAGGGTCTTTGGACAGAGGAGCCTGACAGGCTACCATCCATGGAGTTGCAAAGAGTTGGACAGGACTGAGCAACTAATTCAGTTTTAGCTTTCCTTCCCAAAAAAAGAAAAAAAAAATTGGGAACCAAGTTCATGTACACAATAATCTTTAGATTAACTCTCACAGATATCATCATTGCACAGTTTGGAGCTTTTGCTTTGTTTGTTTTCAGTCTACTTTAGGTTTGATGGAATGACATTTAATTATCAGTTTTTAGGTAACCAAGAAAAATGTTGTCATTGCATTTCAGTTGTGACTAAGCACAGTATTAACAAAACCTAGTAGAACCCTATAGAGCACTCCTGGGTACAGAAGCCTTTCCTGTTGCTTGTTTGAAGAAATAATGTTTCAAGACCTTCTCTGAGTTCCAAAGGGCAGATTCAAATAGTTACTGAATAGAAGAGTAAAAGAATGCAGAAACAAAGGAAAGACAATCAATAAACAATAGTGCAATATGGGACAAGGACCTGGCCCCTCCTCAAGAGATATGTGTATAACAATCATTGAGTTATTCCACAGGAACTCAGGGCCACACTCAGGTAGAGGATAACTTAAGGTTGCTACTGCTGCTACTGCTAAGTCGCTTCAGTCGTGTCCAACTCTGTGTGATGGCATAGATGGCAGCCCAGCAGGCTCCCCCGTCCCTGGCAAGATTCTCCAGGCAAGAACACTGCAGTGGGTTGCCATTTCCTTCTCCAATGCATGAAAGTGAAAAGTGAAAGTGAAGTCACTCAGCCGTGTCTGACTCTTCGCGACCCCATGGACTGCAGCCTACCAGGCTCCTCTGTCCAAGGTATTTCCCAGGCAAGAGTACTGGCTGAGAGCAGACAAAGAAAACCCAGACTTGTTGGAACCAGATGGCTGTTGACTGAGATTCCTGGATCACTACCCTGTTAACTCACCATCAACCAATCAGAGGAAAGTTACAACCACCCCCTCTCCCCCACACCACCACCAAATTTTACCTGTAAAGCAACCCAGGAGTTTGGGTCTTTTGAGCATGAGCCATCTGTTCTCCTTGCTTGGCCCTGCAATAAACCTTTGTCTGTTCCAAACTCTGATGTTTCAGTTTGTTTCACCTCACTGTGCTTTGGGCATATGAACTTGGGTTTGATAACATTATCGAAATTATACACATACCTTATTTTCCATGCTTGACTTTGAAGAAATGTCAGCTACTTCTAAAATGCCAACCTACCATCAAAAGATGAAATGTTGCTGCTGTTGAGAAATTCAAGTGTTTCTGCTATATGCTATAATCGAAATTCTGTCATAAGTTATACTATCTTTGAAGTTATGGTTTTTTGTGTAAATATAAATCACATTTATTAATGATCACATTTAATGAATATTCCTTGACTGAGACAGTTGGCATTAAAGTACAGAAATGGGATAGGTGGCCTCTAGAATCAGGCATGGATGAAAACAAGTGACATTGTCACTGCTCTGTGTTGCAATTGGTACATTATAATTGCTTAAATTTGATCAGGGCTAGATTCTTGTGGTAAAACTGAAATGATTTGCTAAACTTTTGAAAAGACTGGAATATTATGAATTAAATATTTGTAAAGAATAACAAAGACTAATGCCTGTGGGTATTTGTTCCCTTACCCCTTCTCCTATGGTTTTGGGAGAACAGGCCTAGAGGCACTAGTGGCTGATTTCCAGCAGCTGTCACAGAGGCAAGGAGCCACCCCTCATCAGGATACGCTAGCTCCATTCACAGTAATTGGCTCTGCAGGGCTCTGTTGAAAGGAGGCAGCCTGACTTCTTAGGTTTCTATTTTTGCTCATTTGTTTATTTGTTTGTTTTGAGAAAGTGCATGTTTTCTATACTGCATAAAAATCCTTACCTCATAAATAAATATTTATTTACATATGTAAGAAAAAACTGGTGGATGAGTTATGGGGAATATTTTTAAATATACAGTGTGTCACTCTACTCAAATTATATTCATTTTATAAAACTACTATTCATATAAAACCTATAAATTTTAAAAATTATATATAGCATAGTTATATAAAATGCTTTAAAAATATATGCTTTATATATATTTATATAGGTTTCCCTGAAATTTTATATGTACATACACATCTATACTTACACTAGTTGCAACAAATATATATTGAGCTATTACTCAAAGTAAGTCAGATATGCAGGCTGGAGAACTATACAAATAAGATGTTACTGTTCAGTGTTTTTATATGATTTCAATAATATTAAGATGAGGATTAGATGGACTATTTTCTTAGAGGAAAATTTAAATTAATTGATGGAGTTTTACCTTTATTTTGATATCCAATATTAAAGGAGAAAAAAGAGAGCCAAGCTTATTCTGGGTACAGGGATAAGGCTTTAGGTGTCAGATTGTTCCCAAATTTTGTTTTCAGTTTGAGATCTCTTTGTTCTGTTACGTGCTATTTTTAGTTATCCTTAATAATGCTTTTTTATATATTTTAATATAAAATTCTCATCAATAAAAAAAACACAAAAATTGAAGTATAATTTCTGTGGCCTTAGGTATTATGCTGTCCTTTTTCCTTTAGACAGCTAAGTATGAAAAGCCCCCTATGCATTTTTCACTTTGTATGTTTCTGTGTACATGTTTAGCTGTGAAGTGCCAAACCCAGTGAGAAAGAATGAGACTTCGCAGGAAGTTATTGACAGCATATGAAACTGAATACTCCTAAAACTGAGTTCTACTGCTAAGTTTATGATTAACATTTTCATCCAAAACTTTCTTTTCTTATTCTACTCCTGTCTACTTCATGATTGAGGTGTGTCAAAGAAAAAGGGGAGAGCGAAATTGAGCATCACCGTCTGGGGCTCTCTTGGGTACAGAAGCTCCTCTTTGTGTCCTGTTTCTTGTGTGCAGAAACAGCTTTAGTCTTCTGGGCCTTCACTGAGTCCAAAGAGTGAAGTTAAGTAGTCACCAGTTAGGGAAGTGAGAAAACACAGAACAAAGGAAAAGCAGTCAGGAAACCTTAGTTCAGTGATAAAGAAAGAGTCCTAATTCCTCCTCTAGGGACATATATAACAACCTGACACATCTTTGAGTTGCTCTAGGGGGGGTGGTGACTACCTGCTGACCACAAGCACATAATAAACCCCCATACTGGTTGGAACCAGAACATTGATTAAATTCCCAAAACATCGCTTGTTACATCATCAACCAGTCAGCAGAACGTCTACAAACTGCAATGATCACATCAAATGTTGCCTCTCAGAATCCTTCACTGAAAGCTATCAAAGAGTTTGGGTCCTTTGAGCATGAGTTGCCCATTCTCCTTGCTTGTTGTTGTTATTTAGTCACTAAGCAATGTCCAGCTCTTGCAATCCCATGGTCTGTAGCCCACCACATTTCTCTGTCAAAGGGATTTGTCAGACAACAATCCTGAAGTGAGTTGCCATTTCCTTCTCCAAGGGTTCTTCCCAACCCAGGGATCAAACCCTCATCTGCTGCATTGCAGCTGGTTTCTTTACCAGTAAGCCACCTGGGGATGCCCTTCAAATAAACACTGTACTTCTCTTCACTACAGCCTATTGTTAGTAAACTGGCTTTGCTGCATAGCATATTTGTGGTGGACCCAAGTTCTTCTTGGTAGTACATACAAGGAGAAAAAGAACCAATATAGAATAACCTTAAAAAATACATATCAACTACTAATATGGAAAAAAGCCAAAAGAAGCTCTGCTTTACATGCTTATGATAAATGCATTTTACAATGGAGCAACTCTCATCATTGCCCATACACTTATACTTGCTATTAATGAAAACATAATCAATTATGTTTTAGCTTTGATCTTACATTTATATAAATTGCACATTTACCATTCATTGGCCCTTTACAAATAGCCCAGTTGTCCTATTTTGATAGCCCTTAGGTCATCATTATATTATCAAAACATATGTATTTAGAGAAACAGATGTCTGTGTTACCATATAAGATGTAGTGCAAAGTGAATGAAACTAATAATTTTAACGTGACTCATATGTCACTGAATAACAGAATAAAAACTAATAAACAAAAATATAAAGACATTAAAAAAATCTGAAGGAAGGCAGTATATATTCCATGTGCCTGGTGTGATAGAGGACTTTTTAGTGAGGGGAAAGCAGGGGTAGTTTCATATCTGGATGGAGACTCCTCGGTGATTGCCAGAAAACTTACAATTTTTAGATCCATTTGGGAAAGAAAAATTTTGGCTGGAAATCAAGATTTAATTAAACTATAGGATATTTCTCAAGTGCTTTTTTCCCTATATAGCTTGGGATGATGCTCTGACTTAAACGTCTAGTTCATATTGTATACATGTTATGCCTAGGTTTACCTACAAAATCCTCTATTAAACAGTTTGACATCTGAGATTATGTTGGAGGGGTGGCAAATTTTCCTCTACCCTTCTAGGTTCTTCTGGTTGGTCTATGAATTAAATTGGCATGAGACAGATTAATAGGAGATAATGAAAAAAAAATTAAAAAGGTTCAAGAACATGTACACATGGCAGAAACCAAGGAAAACTGAAAAATTTGCCAAAATGACTGAAACCTTCATCTTAAATAGCATCCTCAGCTAAACACAAAAGAGAATATTGAGTGTGAGGAATAGTCATTTATGGCAGGTTACCAGGAAGAGCACAATAAACAAGGGTAAGATTGTTATGCAGGTTTAAGTCTTTTCCATTGATAAACTTAAAGATATTTGATCATCCATCTCTTCCTGATTCCAAAGAGGAAGACACTCTTAGAAATGGAGATTTCTTTAACAAATGTAAATGTTTCTTACAAAGGGAAACTCTTACTTGGTTTTCTGAACACTTCCATGGTCTGTGGTTTCTCAGAAAACAACTTAGAAACCAATAAAACAATATGCCAAAGAGATATATGGTAGAGTGGCAAATACTGCTCCCCTATAATTACAAAACTCAACATCACAAATTCATGAAGTATTTTTTATCAGTTACTTTTGAAACATTCCGTCTAAACAGGGTCATATGTATGTTTTAATTTAGATGTTTAGAAAATATATATTAACAAACATCTAAACTGTTTTTAGACTCTGATGCTGGGAGGGATTGGGGGCAGGAGGAGAAGGGGATGACAGAGGATGAGATGGCTGGATGGCATCACTGACTCGATGGACGTGAGTCTGAGTGAACTCCGGGAATTGGTGATGAACAGGGAAGCCTGGCGTGCTGCAATTCATGGGGTCGCAAAGAATCAGACACGACTGAGCGACTGAACTCAACTGAACTGAAACTGTAATTAGCCATTTTTGAATAAATATCTTTTAGGAATTCAGAATGCATATGAAAAGAGGAAAATAGCATAAAATAATTAGAGAAGTATGTAATATAAGAAATAAGAAAATAAGTTTTGGAAAATTATTCAATATCTTTCAGTAGTTTGTTCCTATCTCTAATTTAGTGCTTACCATACTATGATGTATCTGTCAAGGGAGAGTGTAATTTCCTCGGTTCTGTCTTGTCACAACAAAAATTTAAAGTGGTGGACCTGTGTTACAGCTCTCAGATGAATCAGTGTTACAGCTCTGTGTTACAGATCAGTTTTATTTAGAAAATAAAGGAAAATACATATAAAAGAGGAGCCAAAAGGCCTGGTGAGGGGGGGTCTCCCTCACACGCATGCTCTCTCTCTCTTCTCTTTGTGTCTTTTGTGTCGGCATGCCCTCATGCCTCGAAGATGCATTTTTGGGGGGCAGGAGCCCACTGTGTCCACATTTGCCTGACAGAAACATAAAGCAACTCTAAGGTTCAGTTTGGCCCAAATGTACAGAGGCCGAGCTTTTGGCATCATATTTGACAAAAAAGCGATTATATATACATAAGGTGTACCACTTGATGTCTTTTTTCCCCTAGATACTAAGACTCATTTTATTTATTATTATTTTTGAGGTATATATACATATATATATACACACACACACATATATATATATATATAATTGGGCTTTATAAATATAGTTAGTTGACTTTCAGTGTTTCAGGTGCACAGCAAGGTGATTCAGTTATACATATACACATATATTATTTTGAAATTATTTTTCCTTATTAATTATTATAAGATATTGGCTATAGTTCCCTGTACTACAGTAAATCTTTGTTGCTTGTTGAATATCTTATTTTTTTTAATTAGAAATCTGGCATTCTATTTAACCTAAGTAAAAAAAAAAAAAGAGGAATCAAAATGTCATAATTTTTATTTAGGCCGAAATTCATAAGTTTTGTAAACTATGTATATATAGATATTATATGTTTATGTATACAGAAGCTTCCCTACTGTGCTTGATAAAGGCTTGGAAAAGAACCTTATTTTTAAAAAAAATGAAGAGAGTGAAGAAATTTGAAAACATGAACTAGATGAAATAGGAGCACTGAATGTAAAATAGAAAATGTGAAACTAGGTAAAAGTAAAAGATCATCATATAGTCCAATTCTTTTTAAACATGGTTGCTCATTAGAAACATATCTGGAGCTTTGGAGGGAAAAAGGGAATATGTGGCATTTGTATTTTTCAAAAAATTCCAAGATAATTCTGATACGCATCTGGATTTTAACAGGGGATTACAGGTTTTTCTATTAAATGGTAGTTTTGGTGATACAGATTTCTATAATTTTTCTGTTAACCAATCAAGATACAATGATATTAATTAAGTAAGAGTTACATAATCACAATAGTAAAAGATGTTTATCAGTTTCACAATCAATAGCCAAACAAAAAGTAAAAGATAATTAGTTGTTTTTCTGGAGTTTTATCTTGTCCCTTCATCTGGGGCAAAACCCTCTGCTTTTTCATCCTAATTACCTTAGTGTAAGGTGGGTTTTTGTTCTAGCCACTGCGGGATTGTGGTTCTTCTTGCTTCTTCTGTCTGCTCTGTGATAGAGGAGACAAAGAGGCTTCGGTAAGCTTCTTGATGGGACAGACTTATGGTGAGAAAAACTGGGTCTTGCTCTGGTGGGCAGGGCCTTGCTCAGTAATGCTTTAATCCAGTTATCTGCTGATGGGTGAAGTTGTGCTTCCCCCTATTGGTTGGCCTGAAATGATCCAGCCCTAGAAGTCTACTGAGTCTGTTGTAGGCTAAATGGTGACCTCCAAAAGGGCTTAGACAGTTGATCCTTCCAGGATTGCTACTCCCAGTGCCCCTGTCCTTGTGGTGAGCCCCTGCTGACACTTACTTTCACAGGAGACACTCCAACACTAGCAGGTAGCTTTGGTTCGGTCTCCTGTGGGGTCGCTGCTCCTTTCCTCTTGGTCTTGATACCTGCACAATTTTGGTTGTGCCCTCCAAAACCATAGTCTCTGTTTCCCCCAGTCCTGTGGAAGTCCTATTATCGGAAACTTTGCTGGCCTTCTAGGTCAGATTCCTTGGGGATTCCTAGTCCCTTTGTCAGATCCCCAGGCTGGGAAAACTAGCATGTGGTTCAGAACCTTTGAAAGAGTGAAAGAACTTTTCTGGTATTACTTTTCTCCAGTTTGTGGCTCACCCACTCAGCAGGTATAGGATTTGATTTTATCCTGACTGCACCCCTCTTACCACCTCAGTGCAGCTACTTCTTTGTCTTTGGATATGGAGTACCTTTTTTGGTAGGTTCCAGCATCCTCCTTTTGATGCTTGTTCAATAGCTAGTTACAATTTTGGTGCTCTCGTAGGAGAAGATGAGTGCACATCTTTCTACTTTGCCATCTTGAACCAGAACTATAACTTGATGTCTTGATAAATGTATACACTTTGAAATGATCACCTCATACAAGATAGTTAACATATCTGTCACTTCACAAATTAGCTTTTTGTTTGCTAGTTTTTATGGTGGAATACTTAAGATCTACCCTTTTCACAAATTTCAAATGCTATAATACAGTATTGTTAACAGTAGTTACCATACTGTATGTAAATTTCCAGAACTTATTTATCTTACATAACTGAAACATGACTGATTTTTCACCTTCATTTTAAAATATGCATCTATATATCAAATCTTAATATTTAAACAGTTGTTTAGTAAAGGAAGATTTGTACTTATCCTCTATGAACCAGGGAACATCTATGTGCTTAATATAATGGATAGCAAAATTATTTTTTGAAAGAGTAGCTGGTGGGAGGCAGGAGGTCTCTCCCTGGACCCCAGCTTTCTAAAAACAGAAAAGAGTTGTCTGCAGACTTAAGCCACCTCACCATGGAGAAGGAATATAGATGAAGATTTGGCATACAGAAAAGCAGGGGTTAAATGTGCATAAGAAAGTTAATTTTTTTTTTTTTCTAAAAAGCTCCTTCTCATAGTAGGCACTAGTATCCCACGGTTTCCTTTGATAACTTGAGGTCTGGCTCTTATATATTTCACTGTAAGGTACATATCAGATTCCTTTATCAGTAAAGGATGATTAGCATCATCAAGTTTTTTCATGTTTGGGGGATAACCAAGCTGAGAAAAAAAAAAAATATATATATATACATATTTATATATCTTGGCAATGAGGATTAAGACAATGCCACATACATCAAAGAAGAAAAAACAAAAAGTTAAGATTTTAATTAGAGGTTTTCAATCCAGAAAAGCCTAATGATGAGGGTATAAAACTGGATAGACTATTGAAAACAGAAATATAAAGAAAAATAATGAAGCATCCTTAGAGAATAAGAGGAGATTGTCTTTAAGAGATGTCTTTAGAACATCATATCTCATGCTTACATCTCATGTTTCCCTATTTTTATTTAATTGAAATTTAAAAATATTTTTCATTATTAATTATAAAAAATTGTATTAAAATAAAATCATGCATATATATAGTTTTTGTGATTTCATTAACAATTTTGTATTTTTTAATGAAATAAAAATATCAATTTATGCTTTCATCACCATTATAATACTTAAAAATTCACAAATACATTCTTTAAAAAACATGGGAAATTTACCATATATCCCTCTAAAGTATGACAAATATCCTCTAAAGTATGACAAAAATCAATGACAAATGTATTATTTCTTAAATTCAATTTTAAATGCCATACATATAACCCAAAACTATAAGCAGATAATAATCATGGGACTTATCAGAATATTTCACTGTTATTCAAAGGAAGTCATTTACAATTCACTAACTGGTAAATGATATAACATAATTTAATACACTCTAAGCTCTAATTTACTGTGGTGTTGGAGAAGACTCTTGAGAGTCCCTTGGACTGCAAGGAGATCCAGCCAGTCCATTCTGAAGGAGATCAACCCTGGGATTTCTTTGGAAGGAATGATGCTAAAGCTGAAACTCCAGTACTTTGGGCACCTCATGGGAAGAGTTGACTCATTGGAAAAGACTCTGATGCTGGGAAGGATTGGGGCAGGAGGAGAAGGGGACAACAGAGGATGAGATGGCTGGATGGCATCACTGACTCGATGGACATGAGTCTAAGTGAACTCCGGGAGTTGGTGATGGACAGGGAGGGCTGACGTGCTATGATTCATGGGGTCACAAAGAGTCAGATACAGCTGAGCCACTGAACTAAACTGAACTGAAGCTCTAATTATCTGACTAATGACCAATAATCAAAGATCTAATTTCAACACTGGAAAAAGGTCTGCTATTTTTTATCACATCTATTTCAAATTTCATGTTTATTTTCCCTCCCAGATAAGTTTAAAAGGAAAAATAACAACAACAAGAAGCCTATCAAGTTGACTAAATTTAAAGCAAAAAACCTTGACATCAAATACATCTTAACTTTGGTACCAACTTTTATTGGCCATGAAGCTCTGAGTGTAGTTATTTAGTCACTAAGTCCTGTCTGATTCTTATGACTCATAGACTGTAGCCCTCCAGAATCCTCTGTCCGTGGGATTTCCCAGACAAGAATACCGAGTGGGTTGTCATTTCCTCTTCCAGGGGATCTCCCCAACCCAGTGATCAAACCACATCTCCTGCATTGCAGGCAGTTTCCTGCATTGCAGGTGGATTCTTTACTGGCTGAGCTACCAGGGAAGCTCTATGAAGTTCTGCACAAGTCATTTGATCTCTCTTGTTTTCAGTTTCCCAGTATATAAAATAGAGGGAGCTAACATAAAATTTGCATGTTTGATTATTGAGATAAAAAGATAGTGAGAGAAGGAGATAAATCATTTGTTATTTCCATAATCGGGTGGTGAATAGTAGTGCCACCAAATATATTAAAAATCATTAGTAGGATGAAAGTCCTGGAAGGAAAGTGTCTATGGAACTTGCTGGATACTAGCACAAGTGTGTGTTACATTCTCACTTGTGATTTCCAGGTTACACAGGAAAGAAGAGGGGTAAAAAGGAAACTAGACCTGGAGAAAATGTAAAGCCATGTGACTGAAGAGTAAGAGAAAAAGGAGAAACTAAAATAGTAGGAGGGATGGAATTGTTGACCTGAAGTTATCAGAGAATAGTCTAATTGATAACAAGCCTGGGACTATACCCAAGATAATTTATTGAGAAGTGAAGATTACTGAAAATGAGGTTATTAAAGAACAGTAAATCAAAGTTATTGGATGACATTTTTGTTAACTATTGCTCTATACTAATCAATCCAAAAATGTAGTGGCTTAAACGAATTACAGGTTAGTATTTCTTACATATCTGACAGTTGGTGATGTTTGGTCTGGGAAATATTGTTCTCCCTGCAATAAGCTAAACTGATCTTAGGGCCGTGTCCCAAACTGGTGAAGCTGGACATTGCAAGACTTATTTAACTACACATAGCAGAATTCCTGCAGAAAAGCTTCCACTATATCCTTTTATTCATAACAAGTCAGAAGGTCAATGTAGGTTCAAGAAGTGAAAATACAATCTGTCTCAATGAGACAAGATTTAAAAAATATATACATCCAGATTTAATCTACCACAAATGGATTATCTATATGAATCATAGGATTTCCCTGATAGCTCAATTGGTAAAGAATCCACGTGCAATACACGAGATCCCTGGCTCCATACCTGGGTCAGGAAGATCTGCTAGAGAAGGGATAGGCTACCTACTCCAGTATTCTTGGACTTCTCTTATGGTTTATCTGGTAAAGAATCTGCCTGCAATGCAGGAGACCTAGGTTCCATCTCTGAATTAGAAAGATCTCCTGGAGAAGGGAAATGCTGCCCGCTCTAGTATTCTAGCCTAGAGAATTCCATGGACTGAATAATCCATGGGGTCACAAAGAGTCAGACACAACTGAGTGACTTTGACTTTCACTTTCTATATGAATCATCAAATTATCCAACAATGTGGCTAAATTTGAGTTAGATTGAAAATGATCCATCTGCTGAAGATACCATGAATATTGAAGAAATCATATTTGCAGATGACTCAGAAGAAAGTTAAGGGAGGTGGGAGGAGTCACAAAGAAATAAATATTATTGTATGATTATAAAAGTAATGATTTGGATGTTGTATATTGAGAATTTTGATCCACATTCCACTTGCAACTTTTTATTCCAGAGAGTCAGTATATTAGCTTTATACTGGTGGCTTAGATGGTAAAGAATCTGCCTGCAGTGTGGGAGACATGGCTTTGATCACTGGTTTAGGAAAATCCCCCGGAGAAGGGAATGGCAACCACTCCAGTATTCTTGCCTAGAGAATTCCATGGACAGAGGAGTGTGGTGGGCTACAGCCCACAGGATTGCAGGGAGTCAGACACGACTGAGCGAATAACATAACATTTCATCTTCTGATAACTGTCATAATAAGCTGTGTTTAGTTGCTCAGGCTCCTCTGTCCATGGGATTTTTTTTTTTTTTTCCAGTCAAGAATCCTGGAATGGGTTGCCATTTCCTCCTTCAGGGATCTTCCCAACCCAGGGATGGAATCTGCATCTCCTGTATTGTAGGCAAATTCTTTACCCGCTGAGCCATCAGGGAAGCCCATCTATCATAATAAACAGCCCCCAAATGTCAGGAGCTTAAAACAGTGTATAGGCATTTTTTGCTTACCTTATCAGCTGAGGTTTGACTCCAAAATTTGGGTTGACTGAGGAAATATTTCATGTATCTTTTCCTTCTGGGACCAGATCATCCCAAAGTAAATGTGCTTAAAAACAAATTTAAATGTAGTTTTTCTTTATTTGTTTTTCTTTTTCAGGCATCCTATCTAAGGTATCTAACAATGGCATTGTTAAGACACAGTTGACTTGCTTTTTCAGGGATTATCTGCCCATGCTGGGATCAGAATTCTTTATCCATGCTGGATAGCAAGAATATTTCCCAGAAAACTGGAAAGTAGTGGCAATTTGAGTTTCTTCCAGTTACTCCAGTCACTTATTTACTCAGCCTGCTATAATGAGAGTGCAAAGGAGAAAGAAATATGCTGAGCTGATAATCATGTCTCTTGTCTGATGAATATTTCAAAAAGAACACTTCAAATGTAGTAATTAATTCCTGTATTTCCATATCATATCAGAGACTGCCAACAATTGAAACTCTTTTCTCTTCTCATAATGCACACTGACAGTCCATTCTGCTTGACTTAGCTAATACTGAACAAAGTTAGATTTACTGACTTGTTGCAGCAAGGGAGATCATACATCAGAGTGAACCATGGGGTGTGTCACTAACAATGAGTTTCAGTGGGCTTGATGTACGGTATGTGCTTTTGCTGAATGGTTTAGAAAGAACTCAATGAAGTGGGGGTCTGTTTTGGATTAAGCTCTGTCAGGATGTAGGGCATTTTCATGATTAAGTATCTTATTCAGTTCAGTTCAGTTCAGTAGCTCAGTAGTGTCCGACTCTTTGCAACCCCATGAATTGCAGCACCCCAGGCCTCCCTCACCAGCTCCCAGAGTTCACTCAAACTCATGTCCATCCCGTTGGTGATGCCATCCAGCCGTCTCATCCCCTGTTGTCCCCTTCTCCTCCTGCCCCTAATGCCTCCCAGCATCAGAGACTTTTCCAATGAGTCAACTCTTTGCATGAGGTGGCCAAAGTAATGGAGTTTCAGCTTCCAGTGAACACCCAGGACTGGTCTCTTTCAGGATGGACTGGTTGGATCTCCTTGTAGTCCAAGGGACTCACAAGAATCTTCTCTAGCACCACAGTTGAAAAGCATCAATTCTTTGGCACTCAGCTTTCTTCATAGTCCAACTCTCACATCCATACATGACCACTGGAAAAACCATAGCCCACTAGATGAGCCTTTGTTGGCAAAGTAATATCTCCTCTTTCTAATGTGCTATCTAGGTTGGTCATAACTTTCCTTCCAAGGAGTAAGTGTCTTTTAATTTCATGGCTGCAATCACCATCTTCAGTGATTTTTGAGCCCAGAAAAATAAAGTCTGACACTGTTTCCACTGTTTCCCCATGTATTTCCCATGAAGTGATGGGACCCGATGCCATGATCTTCGTTTTCTGAATGTTGAAGCTAACTTTTTCACTCTCCTCTTTCACTTTCATCAAGAGGCTATTTAGTTCCTCTTCACTTTCTGCCATAAGGGTGGTGTCATCTGCAGATCTGAGTTTATTGATATTTCTCCCAGAAACCTTGATTGCAGCTTGTGCTTCTTCCAGCCCAGCGTTTCTCATGATGTACTCTGCATAGAAGTTAAAAAAGCAGGGTGACAATATACAGCCTTGACGTACTCCTTTTCCTATTTGGAACCAGTCTGCTGTTCCATGTCCAGTTCTAGCTGTTGCTTCCTGACCTGCATATAGTATATTATTAGGTTAGTGCAAAAGAAATTGCAGTTTTGCATTGTTGAAATTTGACGATTGATTTGGAATACATTTTAAAATAAATGTGATTATGTTATGCATCATTTTAATGCACATTTTTCACTTTATGGTTTTTTTTTGCTAATGACTTATTACTTGCCATTTATTTTATATGTATTTTAGACTATAGAAGTTAAGTTAGACAAAAAGCAAATCTGAGTAATTTTTTTTTATTTGAGTTCAAAATGATCATAAATTAGCCGAGACAGCTGGCAACATCAACAACGTTTGGACAAGAACTGCTAACAAACATAAAGTGCAGTGGTAGATCAAGAAGTTTTGCAAAGGAGATGAGTAGAGAGCCTTGAAGATGCTGAGCACAGTGGCCAGCCATCAAAAGCTGGCAAAGACCAGTGGAGAGGATCATTGAAGCTGATTCTCTTTCAACTACACTAGATTTACCAAAGAACTCAAGGTGAATCATTCTACCGTCATTCAGAATTTGAAGCAAAGTGGAAAGGTGAATTTGATTAAGTGGCTGCCTCATGAACTGACTGAAAATTTTTAAAATCACTGTTTTGAAGTGTCTTTTCTTGTATTATGTAACAACAATGGACCATTTCTCAATTGAATTTTGATGTGCGATGAAAAGTGGATTGTATACAACACCTGGAAATGACCAGCTCTGTATTTGGACTAAGAAGAAGCTCCAGTGCACTTCCTAAAGCCAAACTTGCACCAAAAATAGGTTACAGTCACTGTTTGGTGGTCTGCTGCCCATCTGAGCCACTACAGCTTTCCGAATCCTGGCAAACCACTACCTCTGGGAAGTATGCTCAGCAAATGGATGAGATGTACTGAAAACTGCAACAACTGTAGCCAGCACTGTTCAACAGAAAGGGCCCAGTTCTTCTCCATGACCGTGCCCAACCATACATTGCACAACCAATTCTTCAAAAGTTGAATGAATTGGACTACACATTTTGCTTCATTTGCCATATTCACCAGACCTCTTGCCAATCAACTATCACTTCAAGTGTTTTGACAGTTTTTTGCAGGAAAAATGCTTCCACAACTAGCTGGGGACAGAAAACACTTTCCAAGAGTCTGTCAAATTCTGAAGCATAAATTTTTATGCTACAGGAATAAACAAACTTATTTGATTAATATGTATTCATTTTAATCGTTCCTATTTTGACTAATAAAGATGTATTTCAGCCTAGTTATATAACTTAAAATTAATAGTCTGAAACCACAATTACTTTTGTACCAAACTAATAAGTGTGTTTTGTTGTTGTTGTTGTTGTTTGTTTGTTTAGGAGATGTGGCTAGAGCGGGGCTAGACTTGTCACTTTTTAACTAAGCAGTAATAACTCATATTTTAGGGAGTGGGGACTTTTTTTTTTACAGTAGTATAGTATATTTGTCTTAAACTACAGCATTTCTATATGTTGGTCTTATTTTTGATTATTTTTATCATGTCAACAAATGCCTTATTACAATTGATAGTCTTGTATAATTTTTTTTTATTTAACAGAAAATCATGCTGTTTTTAGTTTATACTTTTTTTTTTTTTTTTACTTTACAATATTGTATTGGTTTTGCCATACATCAATATGAATCCACCACAGGTATACACGTGTTCCCCATCCTGAACCCCCCTCCCTCCTCCCTAATCTCTAGAGTTTTTGCTGTTGCTGTTTGTTTGTTTTTAAACTTTATTGTATGATCACCTTTCTATGTCCCTGGAAGACTGGTCCCAGGACCCCGTACTAACATCAAAACTTCAAGTGGTCATGTTTCTTATAATAAAATGGAAAGTATTTGCATGTAACCCATGTATATCCTCCTGTATAGTTTAAATGTTCTCTGGATTGCTTATAATAAAAAATATAATCCAAATGCTATGGAAATAGCTATGAATACATTTACAAATGCTATATGAATAGTTTGTAACACTTGGCAAATACAAGTTTGCTTTTTGGAACCTTCTGCATTTTTTTTCCAGTTTTTCATTGAATCTACAGATGGCAGAACTGTGAATATGAAGGACCAACTGCATTATTTTATATCCCTTATTCTAAGCTAGTCCTAATTTGCTTTCTTTATTCTCAACTTATTCTAAAAATTGAAGACCTCATTTTATAAAATAGATTTATTAATGAATCTTCATCATTTAGATAATTAAGACTTTATACCCATCTCTGACATTGAAATACAACCTCATTCCTACTCTCACAACCTCCATTTACAAATATGAGCATATTAGTAGTAACTCCACTAGCAACTGGAGTGTTAGGAATGTTTTCTCTCTCTTGAAAGTACCTGAAGCTATCTGTCTTTGGTTTGATGCTTATGAAAAAACAATATGGAGACACAGAGCAGCACAGATTAGATCCTTGCTGAATTTTAGAATACAGTTTTCACTTTGTCTTTTCTCTCACTGGCTAAAGCAAGCCACTCCACAAAATTATTTCTGCTTTTTTAGTAGACAACCAGAATGCTTTACATCATAAATGTTAAGTAATTTCTGTTTGTTCTCTTTAAAACACATATGAGAAGGGAACCTTGCATCTTTCACAGATTGCATATAATGTAAGGCATTGAATTTCTCATAGAGTTTAAAGAGAATTTTAGACTATGTTGTTAGCTTAAATACCATGTGTAATATATTTTGGATACAAACCTAAGAAGAATTTTAATTACTTTTAACTCTTCTTTGGCCTTGCCCATTACATAATTTTCTTCCACACTTTATCTTTAAAGCATATGGGAATCCTTCTGCTGTAATACTCAGACTCATGGACTTTAGACGCTTCTATCCCCATGTTGGAAACATTTCAACTGAACTTTTGGGTTAACATATTTCTATCTTTCTAAGCTATTTCATGATATTATCTCTTACTTGACACTCTTTTGCCAGTCATCCTTTTCTATTTTTACTTTTTCCCTAGATTTATTCCTCAAATTATAAAAGAGAACTTTCTAATAGGCATAACTGTCTGACTGATTTAGTCTGTTTCCCAGTCAGTATCATTGGCTGTATTCAAGTATTCCATTCATACTGTCAGCTTGGCTCTTGTAGAAGGAATATAAGCATTGAAGACTAAATTATAATAGATAACATTAGAATGGAATTCCAATGTTGAAGATATATGGTTCGTAAAACTATGATAGAATCACAATATAATTTTGTGTAAACTTTAAATATATAGTTTACCATCTTATACAAAGACCATTGGCAGACCAAAGGTCTTACACTAAACATCACCCCTAGAATGAATGAATACAATATGGTGAATGAATTCTCTGGTATAGTGTGCTGAACTTATAAGCAGTTGACTAAATGTATGTGTAGAAAAGCTTAGAACTAGATAAAAACAGAAGTGAGAAAGAAAATGAGATCTCTAAATTCACTACAATTAGTTAATCTTATAAAAACTAGTTTATGAAAACATACACAAGCAGTATGATATACACTGAGTCTATTAGAACAGTTGCTTTTATCTGAGAAAGCAATGTGGAGAAATAAGGAAAAGAATAAAATAAACTAATTAATTAAAGAAAACAATAACAAGGCAGTACCACTGACAATAGTTTGGTATGAACAGGTGTTTTTTAAATATAATCTTCTGCACATGATATCCAATAATATAAATATATAAAATAGCACTGAGACCACTTTATTTCCAGTGTCTGTTTATATTTCTCTTTAGTATTCATGACACCTGATACAAACTTTTCTTTAATGGTCATACCATGTAGCCTGTGGTGTCCTAGTTCCCAAATCAGGAATTGAACCCACGCTCCCTGCAGTGGAAACACAGACTCTTAACCACTGGTTGCCAGGGAAGTCTCCAGAATTTACTTATTTATTCTTTACTACTTGTCTCTGCCCTTCTTCCCTGACCAAAGAGTTATCTCCTTAAAAACAAGTGATCTTTTATTCTTGCATTTTTTGATTTTGTCCTCAGTACCAAAAACAAAGCCTCACAGCTAATATGTATGTAAATATTTATTTGTGAATTAATGAATTACATGAATGACTACAGTGAACTTGAGATCATCTCACAAGTTCTCTCTTTTGGTTAATATTCTCTCTAACTGAAAATTTAATAATACAAAGTTCTGTGGTGGGTGGTAGGTAGTGATGTTTATGAGGAATCAAAGACATTTAAGTAGTTATCATTGAGTGATTGATTTCTGGTTCAATAGCTTTCTCAGTTGAGATTCAAATAAAATTAGTGTTTCAGTTTAAGTGCCACTTGAGGCTTAATAAAATATAATCAATATGACGTGAAAGGAGATATTAATAATTGAATGTTATATCTGACCCAGAGAAAACACTACCAGCTCTTCCCTATATTACTAATTCTGAGCATTAGATACTATAAAGGTTTTATAAATTAAAAAATGAGTTTAGACCCAAAATATATGGAAATATAGAAAAAATATATGTGTGGGTACATACATAGGCTTCCCAGGTGGCACTACTGGTAAAGACGCCACCTTCAATGCAGGAGACATAAGAGTCATGGGTTTGATGCCTAGATCGGGAAGATCCCCTGGAGGAGGGTGTGGCAACTCACTCCAGTATTCTTGCCTGGAGAATCCCATGGACAGAAGCCTCATGGGCTACAGTCCATAGGGTTGCAGAGTCAGATATGAATGAAGCAATTTAGCACACACACGCATACATGCACATACACACACACTCACACACATATATACATACATATATATTTGTGTGTTGTGTGCTGTGTAATGGTGTGTATATGTGTGGGATAGACCTCTATCTATATATCCCACACATCATTATATATATATATATATATATATATATATATATATGTATATATACATATATACACACACACACACACACACACACAGATATATACATAGTTATGAAAACATTTAAGTGTTCTTATGACCAAGATGATAATTAGAAAAATTATTTATCTGGGTCTATTTGTTATTCTTCAGTCACTAAGTCATATCTGACTTTTTGCAACCCCATGGAATGCAGCATGTCAGGCGCTTCTACTCTGTCCCAGAGTTTACTCAAACTCATATCCATTGAGTCGGTGATGCCATCTAACCACCTCATTCTCTGTCTCCCTCTTCTCCTTTTACCTTTAATTTTTATCATCAGTGTCTTTTTCAACGAGTTAACTCTTTCATAGCAGTTGACCAAAGTATTAGAGCTTCAGTAACAGTCCTTTTAATGAATATGGAAGTACTATCCAATTAATATTCAGGGTTGATTTCCTTTAGGATTGACTGGTTTGCCATCCTTGCAGTCCAAGGCACTCTCAAGAGTCTTCTCTGGTACCACAATTAGAAAAGCATCAATTCTTGAGTGCTCAACTTACCTTATAGTCCACATGTCATATCTGTACATGACTACTGGAAAAAACCATAGCTTTGACTGTACAAACTTTGCCGGCAAAGTGATGTCTCTGCTTTTTACTACACTATCGTCATTTGTCATAGCCTTTCTTCCAAGGAGCAAGCATCTTTTAATTTCATGGATGCAGTCACCATCTGCAGTGACTTTGGAGATCAAGAAAATTAAGTCTATACTGCTTAGACTTTTTCCCCTTTCATTAGCCATGAAGTAATGGGATCAGATGCCATGATCTTAGTTTTTTCTTTTTTTTTTTTTTTTTAATTTTTAATGTTGAGTTGTAAGCCAGCTTTTTCATGCTCCTCTTTCACCCTCAAGAGACTCTTTAGTTCCCCTTTGGTTTTTGCCATTAGAGTGGTATCATCTGCATATGTGAGGTTGTTGGTATTTATTTCAACAGTCTTCCAGCTTGTGAGTCTTTGAGTCTGGCATTTCATGAAATATATACTCCATATAAGTTAAATAAACAAGGTGACAATATACTGCCTTTTCCAATTTTGAACCAGTCAGTTGTTCCACGTCTGGTTTTACCTGTTACTTCTTGACCCTTATTCAGGTCTCTCGGAGACAGGTGAGGCCATGTGGTATTCCCATCTCTTTAAAAATTTCCCACAGTTTGTTGTGATCCACACAGTCAAAAGCTTTAGCATAGTCAATGAAGGAGAAGTAGATGTATTTTTGGAATTCTTTTGCTATGATCCAACTAATGTTGGACAATTCAATCTCTAGTTCTTCTGCCTTTTTTAACCCAGCTTGTACCTCTGGAAATAGTCAGTTCACATACTTCTGAAGCCTAGCTTGAAGCATAACCAGATTAGAACATGAAATAAGTGGAATTATATAGTAGTTTGAACATTCTTTAGTCTCAGTTGGTAACGAATCTGCCTGTAACGCAGGAGACCCTGGTTTGATTTTTGGGTCAGGAAGATCCTCTGGAGAAAGGATAGGCACACACACCAGTAGTCATGGGCTTTCCTGTAGCTCAGCTGATAAATAATTCACCTGCAATGCGGGAGACCTAGGTTTGATCCCTGGGTTGGAAAGATCCCCCTGAGAAGGGAAATGCTACCCACTCCAGTATTCTGGCTTGGAGAATTCCATGGACTGTATAGTCCATGGTGTTGCAAAGAGTTGGACATGACTGAGCCACTTTCACTTTCATTTTCCCATCTTAGTAACCAGGTTTATTTTCTATATCTGTGACTCTTTCTACTTTGTCAATAGATTCATCTGTACCTTTTTTTCTAGATTCCATATATAAGCAGTATTATATGATATTTGCTTTACCTTTTCATTTACTTCGCTCTGTATGACAATCTCTGGGTTCATCCACATTACTGCAAATGACACTATTCTGGTCCTTTTAATAGCTGAGTAATATATATCTACATCTTTTTTAGACATTCCTCTGTTGATCGACATTATGGTTGCTTCCATGTCTTGCTGCTGCTGCTGCTGCTAAGTCGCTTCAGTCGTGTCTGACTCTGTGCGACCCCACAGACGGCAGCACACCAGGCTCCGCCATCCCTAGGATTCTCCAGGCAAGAACATTGGAGTGGGTTGCCATTTCCTTCTCCAATGCATGAAAGTGAAAAGTGAAAGTGAAGTCACTCAGTCGTGTCCGACTCTTCGTGACCCCATGGACTGCAGCCCACTAGGCTCCTCTGTCATTGGGATTTTCCAGGCAAGAGTACTGGAATGGGGCGCCACTGCCTTCTCCCTGGCTTGACTTATTGTAAATAGTGCTGCAGTGAACATTGGGGTTCATTCATCCTTTCAAATTATGACTTTCTCTGGATAAATGCCTAGAAATGGGATTTCTGGGTTATATGATACCTCTGTTTTTGTTAGACACTATGAAGAGCAGCATGGAGCTTCCCTAAAAAGCTACTCAGGTATATTTTTAAAATTTTAAATCATCATGTCAAATGCTATGATATGGAAAGTATTTCATAGAAACATTGGGATAAGGAACATCAGGTAGGAGGAGGATTGTTTTAAAAGCCTTCACAAAGGAAATGTCATTTAAGCTGAGATTCGCCAGTCAGAATGGCTTCTATCCAAAAGTCTACAAGCAATAAATGCTTGCTTGTAGGGTGTGGAGAAAAGGGAACCCTCTTACACTGTTGGTGGGAATGCAAACTGGCACAGCCACTATGGACAACAGTGTGGAGATTCCTTAAAAAAACTGGAAATATAACTGCCTTATGACCCAGCAATCCTACTGCTGGGCATACACACCAAGGAAACCAGAAATGAAAAAGACACGTGTACCCCAATGTTCGTCACAGCACTGTTTATAATAGCCAGGACATGGAAGCAGCCTAGATGTCCATCAGCAGATGAATGGATAAGAAAGCTGTGGTACATATACACAATGGAGTATTACTCAGCCATTAAAAAGAATACATTTGAATCAGTTCTAATGAGATGGATGAAACTGGAGCCGATTATACAGAGTGAAGTAAGCCAGAAAGAAAAACAGCAATACAGTATACTAATGCATATATATGGAATTTAGAAAGATGGTAACAATAACCCTGTATGCGAGACAGCAAAAGAGACACAGATGTATAGAACAGTCTTTTGGACTCTGTGGAAGAGGGAGAAAGTAGGATGATTTGGGGGAATGGCATGGAAACATTTATAATATCATATAAGAAATGAATCACCAGTCCAGGTTTAATACAGGATCCTTGGGGCTGGTGCACTGCGATGACCTGGAGGGATGGTATGGGGAGGGAGGTGGGAAGGGGGTTCAGGATGGGTAACATGCGTACAGCCGTGACAGATTCATGTTGATGTATGGCAGAACCAATAGAGTATTGTAAAGTAATTAGCCTCCAATTAAAATAATAAATTTAAATTTTAAAAAAACTGATGAAAACAAGTGGGAGTCATTTAGATGAAAAAAATCAAAACAAAACATACTATACAGCTTAATTTCACATTAAGAAATATGAATTTCATTCTAAAAGCAATGGACATACCTTGATAGATTTTCAGTAGGATAGTGACAAAGAATTTTTGATTCTCAAGATTAGTCAGATGTCTTTTTCCTCTTCCACGGTATTTTTAAAGTGTGCTTTTCTGCATAATTTTTACATGATATAGTGTTCCATTTTTCATGGACAAAAGAGCACAGTCAAGTTTCTCAGATAGAAACTTCATATGGCTCCTATTATTTATGAATCTTATGTCTTTATTGTTTTTCTTAGAGCTCATTTAGCTTTAGGACAGTGGTTCTCAACCTTTTTGGTGGTCCAATATATTAGAAATAATGACTAACTAGTGAGTGAAGTCGCTCAGTCGTGTCCGACTCTTGGCGACTTCATGGACTGTAGCCTACCAGGCTCCTCCATCCATGGGATTTTCCAGGCAAGAGTACTGGAGTGGGTTGCCATTGCCTTCTCCAGGAAATCTTCCTGACCCAGGGATTGAACCTGGGTCTCAGAGCAATTATTTTCATGAAAAGGTACGGACACGAGGCTAAGCTCTTATTTGGGCAGTAGGGGTATCTGAAGTTTGAAGATGACACACACACCCATTTGATATAACCCTATGGAATTCAGGGAGGAGTGGATCTTAGTCTCTGCAAAATACAAAGGGAAACTTCAAGCTTGAAGTTGGCATTAAGGATTTCAAATTTGTCTTCAGAATTTTCTGATGCTCAGAGACACTGTGTATAGATCCTTGCTGTGAGAGTCCAGTGCTTGGCTAAGCATGATTCATGTATTCTCCTCTTGTTAATGACTAGGATCAGAAAGGTGATAGCTTCCTCCCAGAACATGTGAAACTTGAGCTAGCAGCCTTGCCACCTGAGAAAGCCCAGACACAGCCACTGACAAAGCTGGATGGTAAACAACCTTTTTTTGACTTTTTAGCTTTCACAGAAAATAATTATTACCTGAAAGTGAAATCTGTCAGAGAAATGAGGATGCAGAGGGATAGCAAAATGTAATTAAAGAGACTTTTGTTGTTGAATAAAGATTGGAAGCCACTGTCAACTAAAGACTTAAATTTCCTATGGGCACTTGCCATCTACCTCTACAAGGATTAAATCATGCGCTACTGCAGCTGCTTATTTTCAACAATCCCTCAAAAGAATTCAGGGTGGAGAGCAGAAACGAGGCACTCTGTACTTTAGGGAAAAGTGCAGAACAGCTGTTCAGACAGATATTTTCAGAAGCCAATTCATATGTCTTCTTGTATCTGGAAAAGCACTAGAATCATTCATGGTGACGTCTGCTCCTCATGACTAACAGAAACCTGCAAAAAATATGCGTTCTTGATTGCATGTACTCCCCCTCCACCAAACTCACATATATACTGATATTCTCCTCCACCTCTTTGGAGCAGTTTCTCAAGCTATCTATGTAGTCCTCCACTTTGACCCAAAGAAAACTTAATTCACAATTTCACATTGCACATTTTTGTAAGTCAGCACCACCAATTCTAAATTTCATAGCTCTGATATGAAATAATATACAGCTGTAGTAGTTCTTTTTTTTTCAGATATTTTGAGACTAAAGATAACAAGTACCTGCATGTGCTTTAGATCATTTATTTGCTCTTTTCCTTCATATCCACTTTTCATCTCATGTGCGATTTTAAGAATAGCCAGTTGACTTAACACTAACTCTAACATATGCTGATCACAAGACAAGGAGAGGCAGGAAGTCTAAAAATAATATAGATTTCTTCAGTTTTTTTTTAATTTATTTTTAAATTGAAGGATAATTGCTTTACATAATTTTGTTGTTTTATGTCAAACTGCAAAATCAATCAGCCATAGGAATACATTTATCCCCTCCCTTTTGAACCTCTCTCCCATCTTCCTCCCCACCCAACCCCTCTAGGTTGAGAGAGAGCCCCTGTTTGAGTTTCCTGAGACATACAGCAATTTCCCAGTTGGTTATCTATTTTATATATGGTAATGTAAGTTTCCATGTTACTCTTTTCATACATCTCCCCCTCTCCTTCCCTCTCTCCATGTCCATAAGTCTATTCTCTATGTCTGTTTCTCCATTGCTGCCCTGTAAATAAATTATTCAGTAACATTTTTCTAGGTTACACATAAATGTGTTCAGTTCAGTTCAGTTCAGTTGCTCAGTTGTGTCCAACTCTTTGCGACCCCATGAATCGCAGCATGCCAGGCCTCCCTGTCCATCACCAACTCCTGGAGTTCACTCAGACTCACGTCCATCGAGTCAGTGATGCCATGCAGCCATCTCATCCTCTGTCGTCCCCTTCTCCTCCTGCCCCCAATCCCTCCCAGCATCAAGAGTCTTTTCCAATGAGTCAACTCTTCACATGAGGTGGCCAAAGTTCAAACACATCAATTCTTCAGTGCTCAGCCTTCTTCACAGTCCAACTCTCACATCCATACATGACCACAGGAAAAACCATAGCCTTGACTAGACAGACCTTTGTTGGCAAAGTAATGTCTCTGCTTTTCAATGTGCTGTCTAGGTTGGTCATAAGTTTTCTTCCAAGGAGTAAGCATCTTTTAATTTCATGGATGCAGTCATCATCTGCAGTGATTTTGGAGCCCCAAAAAATAAAGTCACCCACTGTTTCCACTGTTTCCCCATCTATTTCCCATGAAGTGGGTGGGACCAGATGCCATGATCTTTGTTTTCTGAATGTTGAGCTTTAAGCCAACTTTTTCACTCTCCTGTTTCACTCTCATCAAGAGGCTCTTAAGTTCTTCTTCACTTTCTGCCCTAAGGGTGGTGTCATCTGCATATCTGAGGTGATTGATATTTCTCCTGGCAATCTTGATTCCAGCTTTTGCTTCTTCCAGTCCAGTGTTTCTCATGATGTACTCTGCACAGAAGTTAAATAAGCAGAGTGACAATATGCAGCCTTGACGTACTCCTTTTCCTATTTGGAACCAGTCTGTTGTTCTATGTCCAGTTCTAACTGTTGCTTCCTGACCTGCATATAGTGTCTCAAGAGTCAGATCAGGTGGTCTGGTATTCCCATCTCTTTCAGAATTTTCCACAGTTTATTGTGATCCACACAGTCAAAGGCTTTGGCATAGTCAATAAAGCAGAAATAGATGTTTTTCTAGAACTCTCTTGCTTTTTGCATGATCCAGCGGGTGTTGGCAATTTGATCTCTGGTTCCTCTGCCTTTTCTAAAACCAGCTTGAACATCTGGAAGTTCACGGTTCATGTATTTCTGAAGCCTGGCTTGGAGAATTTTGAGCCTTACTTTACTAGTGTGTGAGATGAGTACAATTGTGCAGTAGTTTGAGCATTCTTTGGTATTGCCTTTCTGTGTTTTAGAATATGATATTCATCTTTCCCTTTCTGACTTACTTCACTCTGTATAATAGGCTCTAGGTTCATCCACCTCATAAGTGCATTCTTTTTATTGGTTGAGTAGTATTCCATTGTGTATATGTATCACAGCTTCTTTATCCATTCATCTGCTGGTGGACATCTAGGTTGCTATTGTAAATTGTGCTTCAGTGAAGAAGGGGATACATGTGTGTTTTTCAATTTTGGTTTCCTCAGGGTATATGCCTAGATGTGGGATTGCTGGGTCATATGGTGGTTTTATTCCTTGATTTATAAAGAATCTCCATATCATCTTCCATATTGGCTGTATCAATTTACATTTCCACCAACAGTGCAAGAGTGTTCCCTCTTCTCCACACCTTCTTCAGCATTTATTGTTTGTAGACTTTTTGATGATGGCCATTCTGACTGGTATGAAATGATATCTCATTGCAGTTTTGATTGGCATGTCACTAATAATGAGCAATGTTGAACATCTTTTCATGTGTTTGTTAGCCACCTGTGTATCTTCTTTGGAGAAATGTCTGTTTATGTCTTTTTCCCACTTTTTGATTGGGTTGTTTGTTTTTCTCATATTGAGTTGTATGACCTGCTTGTATATTTTGGAAATTAATACTTTGTCAGCTGTTTCATTTGCTATTATTTTCTCTCATTTTGAAGGATATCTTTTCACTTTAGTTATACTTTTGTTTGCTGTGCAAAAGCTTTTATGTTTAATCAGGTCCCACTAGTTTACTTCTGTTTTTATTTCCATTACTCTAGGAGCTGGGTCTTGGAGGATCTTGCTTTGATTTATGTCATCAAGTGTTCTGCCTATGTTTTCCTCTAATAGTTTTATAGTTTCTTATCTTACATATAGGTCTTTAATACATTTTGCATTTATCTTTGTGTATGGTGTTAGGAAGTGTTCTAATTTCATTCTTATACATGTAGCTAGCCAGTTTTCCCAGCACCATTTATTGAAGAGCCTATCTTTGCCCCATTGTATATTCTTGACTCCTTTGTCAAAACTAAGTCACCCATAGGTTCATGGGTTTATTTTTGGGCTTTCTGTCTTCTTCCATTGTTCTTTATTTATGTTTTTGTGCCATACCATACTGTCTTGATGACTGGTTTTGTAGTGTAATCTGAAGTCAGGAATTTTGATTCCTCCAGCTCCACTCTTCTTTCTCAAGACTGTTTTGACTATTTGGAGTCTTTTGTGTTTCCATATGAATTGTGAAATTTTTATTCTACTTCTGTGAAGAATGTCATTGGCAATTTGATTGGAATCACATTGAATCTGTAGTTTGTATTTGATAGGATAGTCATTTTCACAATATTAATCATTCCTACCCAGGAACATGGACTATCTCTCCCATCTGTTTCTGTTGTCTTTGATTTCTTTCATTAGTGTCTTATAATTTCTGTGTACAGTTATTTGTTTCCTTAGGTAAGTTTCTTCCTTATTTTTTGTTGCAATGGTGAATGGAATCGATTCCTAATTTGTCTTTTTGATTTTTCATTGTTAGTATATAGAAATGCAAGTGATTTCTGCATATTGGTTTTGTATCCTGAAACTTTGCTAAATTCACTGCTTAGCTCTAATAATTTTCTGATACTATATTTAGGGTTTTCTATATATAGTTTCATGTCATCTGCAAACAGTGAGACTTTTACTTCTTCTTTCCCCATCTGGATTCTTTTTATTTCATTTTCTTCTCTGATTGCTCTAAGTAGGACTTATAAAACCATGTTGAAAGTGATGAAACTGGATACCCTTGTCTTATTTTTGATCTTAGAGGGAATGTTTTCAGATTTTCACCATTGAGAATAATGTTTGCTGTAGGTTTATCATATATGGCCTTTACTACGTTGAGGAAGTTTCCTTCTATGCCTGTTTTTTGAAGAGTTGTAATTAGAAATGGGTGCTTTTGTCAAAGGCTTTTTCTGCATCTATTGAGATTATCATATAGTTTTTATCTATCAATTTGTTAATATGGTGCATCACATTGACTGATTTGCATATATTGAAGAATCCTTGCATCACTGGAATAAACCCAACTTGATCATGGTGTGTGAACTTTTTGATATGTAGCTGAATTCTGTTTGCTAAAATTTTGTTGAGGGTTTTTGCATCTATGTTCATCAGTGATATTGGCCTGTAGTTTTCTTTGTGTGTGTGTGTGTGTGTGTTGTCTTTGTCTGGTTTTGGTATCAGGGTGATGGTGGCCTCATGGAATGAGTTTGGAAGTGTTCCTTCCTCTGCAATTTTTCATGTCAATGTATGGCAAAACCAACACAGTATTGTAAAGTAAAATAAAGTAAAAATAAAAATTAAAAAAAGAAAGTTTTAGAAGGATAAACATGATCTCTTCTCTAAATGTTTGATAGAATTATCCTGTGAAGCCATCTGGTCCTGGGCTTTCGTTTTTTTGGGAGATTTTTTGATCACAGCTTCATTTTCAGTGCTTGTAATTGGGTTGTTCATAATTTCTATTTCTTCCTAGTTCAGTCTTGGAAGATTGAACTTTTGTGAGTATCTGTCCATTTCTTCCAGGCTATCCATTTTATTGCCATATAGTTGCTCATAATAGCCTCTTATAATCCTTATGTATTTCCTCATTGTCTGTTGTAACCTATCCTTTCTCATTTCTAATTTTGTTCATTTGATTCTTCTCTCTATTTTTCTTGATAAGTCTGGCTATAGGGTGTGTCAATTTTGTTTGTCTTCTCAAATAACCAGAATTCAGTTTTATTAATCTTTACTATTCTTTCCTTCATTTCTTTTTCATTTATTTCTGCTTGGATCTTTATGATTTCTTTCCTTCTACTAATTTTCTTCTTCTTCTTCTTCTTCTTTTTCCAATTGCTTTAGGTGTAAAGTTAGATTGTCTATTCAGTGTTTTTCTTGTTTCTTGAGGTAGAATTTATTACTATAAACTTTCCTCTTAGGATAGTTTTTGCTGCATCCCACTTCCCTGGCTCAGATGGTAAAGGGTCTGCCTACAATGCGGGAGGCCTGGATTTGATCCCTGGGTTGGGAAGATCCCCTGGAGAAGGAAATGGCAACCCACTTCAATACCCTTGCCTGGAAAATCTCATGGACAGAGGAGCCTGGTAGGCTACAGTCCATGTGGTCACAAAGAGTTGGACACAAATGAGTGACTTCACTTTCACTTTCATAGGTTTTGACTTGTCATGTTTTCATTGTCATTTGTTTCTAGGAATTTTCTGATTTTCCTTTTGATTTTTTCAGTAACCTGTTGGTTATTTAGAAATGTTTTGTTTAATCTCCATGTGTTTGTATTTATTAGGATTTTTTTTTCTTGCAATTGATATCTAGTCTTATAGTGTTGTGCTCAGAGAAGATACTTGATATTCTTTCAATTTTCTTAAATTTACTGAAGTTTGATTTGTAACCCAAGATGTGGTCTATCCTGGATAATGTTCCATGTGCTCTTGAGAAGAAGGTGTATTCTGCATTTGAATGGAATGTCCTGAATATATGAATGAGATTCACCTCATCCACTGTAGCATTTAAGACTTGTGTTTCCTGATTAATTCTCTGTTTTGATAATCTATCCATTGGTGTGAATGTGGTATTAAAGTCTCCTACTATTATTGTGTTACTGTCAATATCTCGTTTTATGTCTATTAGTGTTTGTCTTATGTATTGAAGTGCTCTTATATTGGTTGCATAGATATTTATAATTGTTATGTCTTCCTCTTAGATTGATTCCTTGATCATTATGTAGTGTCCTTCCTGTCCTCTTGTAATCTTCTTTATTTTAAGGTCTATTTTGTCTGATATGAGGATTGCTACTCCAGCTTTCTTTTGCTTCCCATTTGCATAGAATATATTTTTTCATCCTCCCACTTTCAGTCCATATGTCTCCTTTTAATATTCTTTCTTTCTGTTTAGTCTCTACTAGATGGATTAGTATGTGTCTTGGTGTTTTTCTCCTTGAGTTTACCGTGTTTGGGACTCTTTGCACTTCTTTGACTTCATTGACTGTTTCCTTTTCAAGGTTGGGGACATTTTCAACTATAATCACTTCAAAATTTTTCTCATACCCGTTCTTTTTCTCTTCTTCTTCTTCTAGATCTGCTATAATTCAAATGTTGCTGTGCTTGATATTGGCCCAGAGGTCTATGAAACTATTTTCAGTTATTTTAATTGTTTTTACATTATTCTGCTCTTCAGAAGTTATGTCCACCATTTTATCTTCCAGCTCACTGATTCGTTTTTCTGCTTCAGATATTCTTCTATTGATACCTTCTAAAGTATTTTCAATTTCAGTAATTGCGTTGTCTCTGTATGTTTACTCTTCAATTCTTCTAGGACTTTCTTAGTTGATTCTTGCATTTTCTCTGTTCTGTTCTCATGGTTTTTGATCGTCATTTTTCTGAATTCTTTTCAGGTAGTTTGCCTATTTCCTCTTCATTTATTTGGACCTCTGTGTTTCTAGTTTGTTCCTTCATTTGTATAGTATTTCTCTATTATTTTTTTTAACTTAACTGTGTTTGAGGTCTCCTTTTCCCAGGCTTCAAGGTTGATTTCTTCCTTTTGGTTTCTGCCCTCCTAAAGTTGTATTTCTGTGATTTCTAAGATGGAAACTGTGATTTCTGCTGAGTTTTTCTGTTTTGTTTTGGTTTTTTTTTTTCTCTTATAGGCCAGGCTGAATGCAGTGGTAATCCTGTCTGCTGCTGATTGGCTTTGCATTTTTGTTTTGTTTGTTGTTTAGATGAGGTGTGCTGAACAGGATCTTTCTGGTAGTTGGATGATGCTGAGTCTTGAATTCAGGTGCTTTCCTTTGTGGGAGTTCTCACTATTTGATACTCCCTATGGTTAGTTCATGGGATGGGCACAATAAAGGACAGAAATTGTATGGACCTAACAGAAGCAGAAGATATTAAGAAGAGGTGGCAACAATACACAGAAGAACTATACAAAAAAAGATCTTCACAATCCAGATAATCATGATTATGTGATCACTCACCTAGAGCCAGACCTCCTGGAATGCAGTCAAGTGGGCCTTAGGAAGTATCACTATGAACAAAGCTAGTGGAGGTGATAGAATTTCAGTTTTGCTATTTCAAATCCTAAAAGATGATGCTGTGAAAGTGCTGCACTCAATATGCTAGCAAGTTCGGAAAACTCAGCAGTGGCCACAGGACTGGAAAAGTTCAGTTTCCATTCCAATCCCAAAGGAAGGCAATGCCAATGAATGCTCAAACTACTAAACGATTGCACACATCTCACATGCTAGCAAAGTATTGCTCAAAATTCTCCAAGCCAGGCTTCAATAGTATCTAAACCACGAAGTTCCAGGTATTCAGGCTGGACTTAGAAAAGGCAGAGAAATCAGAGATCAAATTACCATCTGCTGAATCATTGAAAAAGCAAGAGAGTTCCAGAAAAACATCTTTTTCTGCTTTATTGACTTTGTGAAAGCCTATGACTGTTTGGATCACAACAAACTATGAAAAATTCTTCAAGAGATGGGAATACCAGACCACCTGACCTACTTCCTAAGAAGCAACAGATAGAACTGGGCATGGAAAAACAGACTGGTTCCAAACTGAGAAAGGAGTATAACAAGGCTGTATATTGTCACCCTGCTTATTTAACTTATATACAGAGTACATCGTGAGAAATTCTGGACTAGATAAAGCACAAGCTGGAATCAAGATTGCTGGGAGAAATATCATTAACCTCATATACTCAGATAACACGACCCTTATGGCAAAAAGCAAAGAAGAACTAAAGAGCCTCTTGATGAAAATGAAAGAGGATACTGAAAAAGTTGGCTTAAAACTCAACATTCAGAAAACTAAGACCATGGCATCTGTCCCCATCTCTTCATGGCAAATAGATGGGAAAACAGTGGAAACAGTGACAGTCTTTATTTTTATTTTTTTGGTGGGGAGGTGGGGGATGGTGGGCTCCAAAATCACTGCAGATGGTGATTGCAGCCATGAAATTAAAAGATGCTTGCTCCTTGGAAGAAAAGTTATGACCAACCTAGACAGCATATTCAAAAGCAGAGACATTACTTTGCCAACACAAGTCCTTCTAGTAAAAGCTATGGTTTTTCCAGTAGTCATGTATGCATATGAGTGTTGGAATATAAAAAAAGCTGAGTGCCAAAGAATTGATATTTTCGAACTGTGGTGTTGGATAAGACTCTTGAGAGTCCCTTGGACTGCAAGGAGATCCAACCAGTCCATCCTAAAGGAAATCAATCCTGAATATTCTTTGGAAGGACTGATGCTGAATCTCCAATACTTTGGCCACCTGATGCAAAGAGCTGAATCATTTGATAAGACCTTGATGCTGGCAAAGATTGAAGGCAATAGGAGAAGGAGATGACAGAGGATGAGATGGTTGGATGTCATCACCAACTCAATGGACATTAATTTGCATAAACTCCAGGGGTTGGTGATGGACAGGGAGGCCTGGCGTGCTGCAGTCCATGGGTTCACAAATAGTCATGACTGATCGACTGAGCTGAACTGATGGTTAGTTCTCTGGTAGTCTAGTGTCTTGGAGTCAGTGCTCCCACTCCAAAGTCTCAGGGTTTGATTTCTGGTCAGGAATGGAGATCCTCCAAGTGGCTTATTATGGCATTAACTGAAATTAAAACAAATACCCAAAAACGAGAAACCAAAGGTGATCTCCAGGCAAATGACAGTTGTAAAATCAGGCAAATAATAATTAAAATAATGTAATAAACACTTATATATATATACCCATAAGCAAAATCAAAAGTTAAAAAAAAATAAAATACAGTAGATTTATCTGGCAAACAAAGGAAATAAAAAATTATGTCTACCAGTTATGTCTACAAAAATGAAATCACCAACTGGAAAACAAAACTAAGGCAAAGTTTCAAGTGGGAGATAAAGCAATGAGAACAGAACCAATAAATAAGTTGAGAGGAAAGGAAAGAAGGAAATAATAGATATGCAAGGTTAAATAGTGTTAGAGAAACATTTATATTTATTAAAGATTAACTGCAAGGGGAAAAGTACAATAGGAAAAGCAAAGAAAGGAATAAATGTAGAAAAAATAGAATTGATTTTTAAAAATTCAAAATTAAAATTTTTAAAAAAGAGGAAAAAAAGGAAAATGAAAGATAACAAAAGTAAAAATACAGGAAAACTCCACAGAACTGCAGAAGCCCAACGTAGTAGCTGAGGTTTATAACAACAATAAAACATGTGACTGAATATAAATATATACATATAACCCATAAGCAAAATCAAAACAGTCCAAGAATAATAAAGTACAATAGATTGACCCAGTGAACAAAGGAAACCAAAAATTACATCTACAAATTAAGAACAAAACTAAGTAAACCACAGACTGGAAAAAAGAACTAAAGCAAGGTGCCAAGTGGGGAATAAATCAGTGAAAACAAAACTAACAAATATTTTGAGAGGAAAGGAAAGAAAATAGTTATGCAAAGTTTAGTTGAAGTAGATAGGAAGATTTATATACATTAAAGATTATTTATAATTAAAATTCAAAAAGGGATAAATAAAATAAGAAAAAATAAAGGAAAACTCCACAGAACTGCAAAAGCCCAATGTAGAGGCAGGGGGTTATAACAGCAATAAAAAATGTGACTGAGGAAAAAAGAAAAAAAGAGCTCAGAAGCTTAATTAGATTTCATAGTGCCAATAAAATCAACAACTACAGCAGAGGGGGGGCGGAGGAAAAAAAAGAAAAGAAAACAGTAAAAAAAAAAAAAATCCAAATCCAAAAGAATCTATAGAACATGTGAAAACATAAGAATAATAAATGTTTTTTCTTGAGTCACTGCTGTCAGAGTCCTTTCCCTCGCTGGGAGTCACAGTCTGCCTGACCTCCCTAGGATGCCCTCCAACAATGTGCTGATCTCTGGACCTGTTGTGGGGGCAGCTGAGGTTCTAATCTGGTCCTGCTTCTGTGCGTTCTTGCCTCCAATGCCCACGACTAGTAGAAATAGTGTGTTTTCTTTTGTGGGAGCTCTCAGGGTCCTTATATATATTCCATAGATAGAAAGTCTGCTTAGTTGATCGTGTGGATTTAATCTGCAGCTTCTACAGCTGGTGGGAAGTTTTTGGGTCTTCCTCCTTAGCCACATTGCCCCTGGGTTTCAGTTGTGGTTTTATTTCCACTTCTTAATGTGGGTGGTCCACTGGGGTTTGCTCCTGAGGCTGCCCTGAAGGACTTGGGTTTGCCCCTGTGAAGGTCAGATGTGAAGGTGGTACAGCTGCTTGGGTTGTAGAGGTTCTGGCAGCACCAGGTACTCAGGGGAGTTGGTGGCTAGGGCAGCAGGAAATAAAGTGCTCTAGAAGGGTGTGGCAACCAGTATTGGCCGATATGCTCCAGTATTCTTGCCTGAAGAACCCCCCTCCCTGACAGAGAAGCCTGGCAGCACCAAGTGTGCAGGGACATGGACTGCCTCCACTGCAGGAGTTACAGCCCTATCAGTGTTTTTTTCAGGCCTCTTGTAGCTGGCGATCAGAGGTGTCTTTAGCCAGTTTTTTGTTGTTGTTGTTGTTTTTGTTTGTTTGTTTGTTTTCCTGTACCTCCTCCTGTTCAGACACTTAGAGGACTCCCTTGCCTGGGATCCTTCTCTGTTGTTTGGCACATCAGGTACTTAAAGGAGTACCCTGGGTGGGGTGCTCCCGCAGTTCAGGGCATCAGGTGTTTGATGGGCCAGCCTGTTTATTGTTCAGCTGCCAACACTGGCCTGTGAGGGGAGAGAGTCTATGGTGATGGCTCCACCCCCTACACTTGACTCAGCAGTATCGCCTTGCCTCCTTGTCTGCCTGGTTTTCCTCCACCAGCATTTCCCACCAGTTTCCTCCCTCACATCCGCTCAGTCCATCTCTCCACAGTCAACAGCAGCCCTCACCCAGGGATTGCTCCACAATCCCTAAACTTCAGCTTCCAGCTGCTGTCCCTTCTAGGGGACTTGTGTCCCTGTCCAGGGCATGTATGGCTGCAGCAACGACTGTCGATTCTCATTCCATTTAGGGTGCCACAGATCAGCTGTTTCAGTCTGAGCCTTAAATGTTTCTCCTCTGACCCACACAGTTGTCCTGATGTGGGGATTGGACCCCTGCTTCAGGTCCCCCACCCGCCAAGGGCAGGTCTAGTCCTAGTAACAGTCTTGTTTTTTCCCCCTAGTTCCTTCATCCTACCAAGTTTTTTGTGGTTCTGTATATTCTTTTTCCACTGGTCAGGTACTCCTGTCAGCTCTCAGCTGGTGTTCTCCCTGAACTTCTGTGTCTGAAGGTATGTTCCTGATGTATCCATGGAGGGAGATGTACTCCACATCCACCTACTCCTCCACCATCCTGGTGTCTCACTGTTTTTTAATGTTTTCTTTTTCGGGCAGGATCTTAGCTTCTGACAGGATTCAGTAATACAAAGTTCATTCTTACACAAACCAGAAGAACTCAGGAAAATATATTTAACTAGTATCTGTAAGTTATTTTTATTTTATTAAAAACTGTATTCATGAAAATGAATTCATCACTTTTATCATTAATCTCTTTTATATATGAATATTTAAAACTCTGAGAGCAACAGGAACCAAAAGACCTGAAGAAATGTTGAGTAACTAGCTTTATTGTTTTCCTGACAGTCTGGTCCCATACGTCTGTGGTTATTGCTGAGCAGGAAAAAAAGAAAAATACAAAATATTTCAGAAATTGTTTTCTATGTACTGTAAAGGGAATATTACAATGCAGACTGTCATTTATCTCAGGTTAAGTTGTTGGTTTTTGCCAGCTTTAGCTTCTGAGTGATTTTGTATAAGATCAATTATACCTTAGGAAGCAAAGAAGTTATTCAGGGGAATTATTACTTTCTCACAGTTGGTACTTATTGAATTCTCATATGTTTAGTTTGAAAAGATTTTTTATATTAAAACTAAATATTTCTAGAAATTATGTTTCTATTTTACTGGGCAGGAGAGTCTATAATTTGCTTCAAATAGTCTTGTAAATTTCCATGGCCACTGTAATTTTTACTGTACAGTAGTTGGAAACACTTGTCTTAACAAGGCAGAAGCTGCTTTACTCTAGGCTTTTCCACATGGAGGATCATCTGACAATAATGACATGTTTCCAACAGTGGCAGGAAAGCTACCAGGAACACAGAAGGCCTGTGCAGATGTCAAGACTGCTGGGTACCACACTGCCATGGCTGATGTACCCAGACTCTAAAGTCTCTTTAAATTCTTTTCACATGAAAGGGACATTTTGAAGTTCAGCTTCCAAGAAAGAGTATTTAAAAAGACCAGGAGGGTTTCATCCAAGTTCCAGGGGTGATAAAACACATCAATCTGAAACATTACTAGTGCACTGATGGTTCCCTAGTCATTCTTCCATTTGCTGTAGCTGAACAATGATAGTGCTGTTCCACTATCAGCAGAATGATCCCTCTCCCCCTCAAAGAGCTTTTTACAATGAAAGCTATAAAGTGCTAGATTTATTAACAGTTTCCATTTCAAGAGAGGCACTATTTGTGTGGCAGTAAAACTGTGCTTTAATGCAAATACAGCACTTCAAGCCTGTTTTTCTAATGCCTTCACAACTCCTGTAAATAATGCATCCCTGGATTGCATCCTTCATTTTTAAACAATTTTGGCAACCTGGTTCAAGTTGTAAAACTGCAAGTGTACCTCCTTTAACATAATGATAGTTTTGCAAACACTTGAGAATTTGCCAATATGCTTTTCTAAATCTGATTACTGTTTCATTGCAAACTGAGAATACACTTCAATGAGTTTCACCCCCAACCAAGAAGGTCAGGACAACAGAAAAATGTGGATATATTACAATGAAATTTAAACTGATAAAACTGTTTCATGAAGTTCACAAGAACTGTATCCAAGTTTTGAAAGTAGTATGAGAAACTTCTTTATTTCCATACCCCATGATAGATCTCTGAATCCAACAGGTACTCATTGAACTATTATTGTATCTTAAGGAAAGAATCCAGGTTTCTTGCATTGCAGGTGGATTCTTTACCAACTGAGCCACTATGGAAGTCCTGGAAAACAGAAGTGGGTAGCCTATTCCTTCTGCAGGATGTCTTTCCATCCCAGAATTTGAGCCAGAGTCTCCTGCATTGCAAGCAGATTCTTTACCAGCTAAGCTACCAGGGAAGCCCAAAGAAACCTAATTCAGCCTTTTCTTATAATCTTGATATACTCTTCATATTTGCTTTAAAAAATATCAAAACTCAGTGTATTGGTTGAAAGAGTAAAATATTGCAATGCTCAAAATTTTTATTACTTTGCAAATAAGAAATTTCTTCTTGTTGAGCACCTAAGGATTATTTTCAAATTAAACTTCATGAAAAGAAGAATAACAAATTTTGAAAAAATGAAAGTCTCTCCAAAAGTAACATTGCCTGGCTTGGATTAGGACATGCCTATAACTGTGGACTAGGACTTGAACTGAGAAGAAATGATAGGTGTTATGTTTTATTCATAAAACAATAATTCTATGGTAGTATGTTAACAAAAGAGGAAAATATATCAAATACTCAATTTGCTGAGAAATTGAGTTATGGTAGGATTGTTCAGAAAAGAAATCTATAAGGCAGACATAAGAGTGAGAGAATTTGGAAGTAGGAAGTCATAACCATGAACTCTACTGCTTTTCCTTAGATTGCTTAGGTGTCATTTTGTTACCAAGTCCAAGCTCACTCTGCTTCCTTTGTGACAGGCCAGTGATTTGGAGTTGAGGAGTTGAGGCAAGGGATAAGACTTTATTCAGAAAGCTGGCTGACCAAGAACGTGGCAGATTCATGTCTCAAAATAACCATCTTATCAGGGTCTGGATGCCAGGTTCTTTTATAGATTAAAGATGGAGAAGGCAAGGAAACAAAGTAAAAAGGTCATTAATCTTGCAACTATTTCCTAGATTGGTAAGCTTCAAGCATGGGATGTATTAATTTCTTCCTTCTCCTGCCAACTACAGGTGGACAGGATTCTGAACAAAAGTGCTTTAGTTTAAAATGCAGAAAGGTAGGATTCTTTGAATCAGGCCATTATGTATGATTATAATAACAAAATCAAAAAAAAAACAAGTCAAATAAATAGATCCAACAGGGAGTCAAAATTTGCTTTTCCTTGAAACAATTTTTAGTCTTTGTTTGGTTGTTAATTCAAGTGTCAGACAAACCAATTAAAAATAACTTAGACAATAAAGAAGACCTATCAACGCATATGCCTGGAAGGTCCATGTTTTAAAAGTTTAGCTCAGGAGGAATGTTAGGGGGCTTACCTGGTAACTCAGCTGGTAAAGAATCCACGTGCAATGCAGGAGACCACAAGTCAATTCCTGGGATGAGAAGATCCCCTGGAGAAGGGAATGGCTACCCACTGCAGTATGCTTGGGCTTCCCTGGTGGCTCAGACAGTAAAGAATCCTCCTGCAATGCAGGAGACCTGGATTTGATCCCTGGGCTGGAAAGATCCCCTGGTGAAGGGAATGGCTACTACCTACTCCAGTATTCTTGCCTGGACAATTGCATGGACAGAGGAGCCTGGCAAGCTACGGTTTGGTTCTTGGAGTTGCGAACAGTTGGACAAGATTGAGGAGCTTTTACTTTCACTTTCACAGGAATGTCAGGGGAATCTCTGCTGTACATTTTTATAAAGTCAGGTTATTACCAAACCGAACATGGATCAGCTTGCCCAACATGTGGCCAAGTCAATCTGTGACACTGAATAGGAGAGAAGGAAAGTACAGCATTTATTTTCTGGGCACCAGCAAGGAGCATGGACAGCTCATGTGCAAAAGACCCAAACTCCCTCTTGGCTTTCAGAGAAGGATTTTTTAAAGGCAACATTTGAGGTGAGGGTTACAGAGTATAACCCAACACTTTCTTCTGATTGATTGATGGTGTTGTAACAAGATGATGTTTTGGGAATCTTAATTGTTAACTTCTAGTTCCATCCAGTCTGCAGTCTGTGTTCTTGTGGTTAGCATATATACTCAACATTCTCCACTGGATAGGTGTCTTAACTTCTATAGAACAACTCAAAGACTGGGTGAGATTATTATGTATATCCATTGAGGAAGAGCTATGAGTTCTATGATTCTGTTTTATTGTGGAACTTCTGTTTAAACTTTTATCATTTTTCTTAATCTAATGATTTTCCTTTATTTTGTCTTTCCCTCACTTCTCTAATCATTAACTATTTTAGTCTACTCTTTGCAGCTGGGGAAAGTCGAAAAGGAAGTATGAGTATTGGAGGGGTTTGTTCCCAGGATGAACTCACAAATTTCTACTGGCTTTCAGACTTCCTCCACACACAAATTTCCACAGGTTTTCAAAGTGGCTACAGCAATTCTAAGCTACACATCCATATAGGGAGCAAGACCGTCTCTGGTATAGTGTTTAAAGAAATTTAATAGCACTGCATAACATGGAATCTTTAGCACAATTTCCTTACATAAATATTATATGGCTTCCCCTGAACAAATTATTGAGGACAAGAACCAGTTAGATAGATAGATAGATAGATAGATAGATAGATAGATAGATAGATAGATAGATAGATAGATAGACGGACTCCAACCACTTTTTCTAAATCAAATTCCATGGAGAACTGGACAGCATAATCCTTATTGGCCTTTAGTAAAGCTAGGCCCACCTCTTATACTTGGGTCATGTCAGTTTCTTCTGAAGCACTCAAGAAATGTGGGGTAAAGGAAGCTAATAGAAGATAATTCTCAGTACTTAGGAGGAGCTGGACATTGGGAAACATGCTGGGTAAACAACCAAGAAATTTTCACTATTTGTAAGCTTTTCTCCTCAAGATAAAATATCTTCTTATTGCCGTTTAAACAGCAACATTTATGACAATCCACCTGACTTAGCCATTTATTTCACTATATTAATGTCTTTTTCCCAGATATCTGGTGCTATGCCTGTGGGACTTTTGTTTATTTGACATTTCATGTTTATTGATACTGCAATCAGCTGTAAAGCTTTTGCCCAGCTAGTCATATGTTCTTTCCAGTCTCTTCTTTCTGGTCACATATACTCCCCTCATCTAAGCTGTGAATATCAGGATAAAGAATAAAGACTTTTATTATAGATTTTTTTTACCTTGTGAAAGCAAATGTAACAACCAATTGACATTACAATTGCCCATTAAAAATTCTACCCACTCATTTTTATTATTCCTCAGTTAAGATATACAATTTACTGCATTCTCTGCTGTTCAGACATGTGTCATTGCATATCCAAACTACATTGTTTTAGTTGTTTAGTTGTTTAGTTGTTACCATACTGAAATGGCAAGACATTTCAATGAAAATTTCATAAGTCTCAATTCATTATTAGATGCCATCTCCAATTAGCTATAATTTACCTTTTAAATGGTTTGCAAACTATTTAATGTGGATGAAAGTGAAAGTCGCTCAGTTGTGTGTGACTCTTTGCAACCCCATGGACTATACAGTCCACGGCATTCTCCAGGCCAGAACACTGGAGTGGGTAGCCTTTCCCTTCTCCAGGGGATCTTCCCAACTCAGGCATCGAACCCAGGTCTCCTGCATTACAGGTGGATTCTTTACCAGCTGAGCCACATGAGAAGCCCAAGAATACTGGAGTGGGTAGCCTATCCCTTCTCTGGGGCATCTTCCCGATCCAGGGATCGAACCAGGGTCTCCTGCATCGCCGGTGGATTCTTTACCAACTGAGCTATGAGGGAAGTCCTTATTGTGGGTAGTGGTATATTATAACCTATAGAAAGTTAATACTAACTGACTGAAATTGGTTCAGGATCAACCTGGCACCTGGTAATCGTGAGATGTCTGTCTGTCTGTCTGTTCAACAGAAATGCCCCTTCCAGCTCACCTGCAGGTCCTGCCTCTTCTTTCTGAACCCCAGCCTGCCCAGCCGCACTTCTGCCCCTGCTGCAAGGGCCCTCTTCCTGCATTCTCCACACCGCTACCTCCTGTCTCCTTGGACCCAAGTTGCGATATTTTTAGGTGTTTAAACATGTCCTTCAATCCTTGATCTTTCCCATGTTGTGGCCACTTCCTGGAATCATTAAATGGTTTTTAACTCTGGCTGCACATTGGAATCTGATACTACTTTTAAAAATCTCAGCCAACCAGCACTTAAGACACATTAAATAATAACATCAAGAGGGTGAGGCCCATGTAACAGTAACTTTTTTTTAAAGTTTCCCAAGTGAGTTCATTGTCCAGCTAACATTGAATACTCCTTCATCCTCTCAACTCCTGATTCTCTTCCACATCTGCACCAGTTTAAGATGTACCTCACTGGTTTTAATTTTCTATCCCAGGTTAAACCCTTTCTCAATGGAATGGGTAATAGAAATAACTACTACCTTCAAGCAACGTCCTACCTGGACCCATGTTGTGTATAATGAAGTTCCTGTAATAATTCAGCAATTCTTGATTCTAGATTATTGAGTCCTATAACTTTTACCTTGCAAATAAAAAACATTGTTGATTAAAGCAAATGGATGATTATTTTTTTTCTTTGCAGGTTAAAATAAGTCTTGTATAAATGTTAGTTTCAAGTAATTTTGCATTGCACACACAAACTCACACCTATATATACAAATAAAACTGTAATATATTTTAGTTAGGCATAGTAACATTTGGAAAGACAGCAGCAGAATGACTAATGGGACATGAAATGTCAAAATACAGGTGGATGCAAATCAGAACCTGGTATTTGCCCCAAGTGGTAGGAACAGAATGTGATTAGAGATTTAAATTAATTTGGAAAGTTATGGTGTAGGATTTCATCTAGTTATTCCTTAATGAGTTCTTAATTAATAAAAATCACATTAACCAGAATGGTCCTTTCCTTTAATCGAATCTGAGAGTTTGATTACTTTTGGCTTCAAGTTAAAATTTAATTTTTAAACCAGTTATTATAATTCTTAACTCTCAGACTGCCCAGTTCTAAATATCAGATGCTGAAGCATGCCTTAATTATCTAGTTGGCGCTAACACATAGTGCAGTGACAGACACATAGTAAATATCTGATGAATATTGTTGAATGGTTTCATATTTAAGCAAAATAAAATCTTTGCAATCAAATGGAAAAAGGAAGCCAAAACTGAAAAAAAATATATACTTGTTATATGTAAGGAAAATAAATTTATTTTCAAACAAATATATCTTTATCATACAATGCATTGATGACATACTTAAAGTGTATAAAATACTATTATAATTTGATTCATAAAAGATTAAAATAGTCTTGTTTTAGATTTTCACCATATTATGTTAAGCTTATATTTTTTTTATATTTCTGTAGACTAATAAGGTTTTAGTGATTTAATTTTTTCAACTTTATTGAGATGTAATTGACAAATAGTTATAAAATGTTCAAAATACATGACATGATGATTTGATATATGCATACACTGTGAATGGTGGCCCAGTGATAAAGACTCTCCCCAGGTTAGGAAGATCCATTCAAAGAGGAAATGGCAGCCCACTCTAGTATTCTTACTTGGAAAATCCCATGGACAGAGGAGACTGGCAGGCCACAGTCCATGGGGTCACAGAAGAGTAAGACATGACTTAGAGACTGAACAACAGCAATGTAAACCATACAATAATTGCATCAGCAAATTAATTAACAAATCTATCACCTCACATATTTTGTATTTACTTTTTTTTGGTGAAAATATTTGTTTTGCTATCTTAACAAATTTCAAATATACAGTGCTGTGTTAGCAGCTATAATCAACATGCTATAAATAGATCTTAAGACCTAATTTATCTTATAACTGAAAATATGTATCCTTTTCAACCTCTTCCTATTTCTTTTTCCCATTAGCCCTTGGCAACCACTTTCTACTCTCTGTTTCTATGAGTTTAACTTTTGTTTTTGCTTAAGTCAACTCCACATATAAGTGATACAAAAGAGTGGTGTCTTTTTCTGGCTGATTTTATTTAGTCTTAAGGTTCATTCATGATGTTTCAAATACAGGATTCCACCCTATTTAAAGGATGAATAGCATTTCATATATTTCATACAGGCAATTCTTTATCAACTCAGCTATCAGGGAAGCCCCATATATATCATATATTATTGATCCATTCATGTGATGACAAACACTTAGATTGTTTCCATATCTTGGCTATTGTGCAAGCCTGCAATGAACATGAGAGTATAGTTATCTCTTCAAGATAATAGGATAAGTTGTCTGTTAACATTTGTTATATGTTATCATACCATAGGATGTGTTCCCAGAAGTGAAATTGTTGGATCTTATAATAGTTCTAATTTCCTCAGAACCCCCCACACTGATTTTCATATGGTAATACCAATTTGTTGTTGTTGTTCAGTCACTAAGTCATGTCCAACTCTTTGTGACCCCATGTACTGCAGCAAGCCAGGCTCTTCTCTCCTAAACTATCTCCTGGAGTTTGTTCAAATTCATGTCCATTGAGTCAGTGATGCTATCTAACCATGTCATCCTCTGCCTCCCTCTTCTTCTTTTGCCTTCAGTCTTTCCCAGGATCAGAGTCTTTCCAGTATTCCCGCTTACGGTGCAGAAGAGTTCTCTTTTCCCCATATCCTTGCCAACACTTATTTTCTATTTTTTGATAGTAGCCATTCAGATGGGTATGAAACAGTGTTTATCTCATTATGGTTTTGGTTTGTATTTCCCTAATAATTAATGATGTTGAACACCTTTTTATGTACCTGTTGGCCACCTGTGTATCTTTTTTGGAAAAATGTCTATTCAGTTATTCTGCCCAAGTTTTAATTGGATGGTTTGTTTTATTTCAGTGATATTTTAGCGATATTAGCTTTTAATCAGATGTAAAATTTGCAAATTTCTTTTTTACCACTCAGTAGTTTGCTTTTTTATTTTCTTTATGGTTCTTTTGCTGTGAAGAAGTGATTTAGTTTGAAATAGTCCTAGTAGTTGACTATTTCTTGACACCTTTGCTTTTGGGGTCAATTACATCATCAAAACCCACATAAGGGAACTTATCACCAATGTTTTCTTCTGGGATTTTTATAGTTTATAGTCTTACTTCTAAGTCTTTAATCCACTCTGTGTTAATTTTTATGTTTGATATAAAGTAGTAGTCCATGTCTTTTCTTTGCATATGGCTGTCCTTTTTTTTTTTTTTTTTTTAACACTGTTAATTGAAGAGACTGTCCTTTTCCCATCATATGGAATGTTCTCTAAACATTTGGTAAAGTCATCTGGTCTAAACTGTAATTTAAGTCCAGTGATTTTCAGTCTGGATGATCTATCCATTTTTAAAAGTGTGGTCTTGAAATCCCTACTATTATTATATTGTCTATTTTTCCCTTCAGATTAGTTAGTGTTTGCTTTAAAAATGTAGATGTTCCTATGTTGGGTACCTAAATACTCCACATGTTATATTGTCTTCTTGAATCGCCCCCTTCATTGTTATGTGATTCCCTTTGTTTGCTGTTACAGTCTTTGTTTTAAAATCTATTTGCTTCTAATCTGAATATTATTATTTCATTTTTTTTTCATTTTATGCAATATCTTCTTCCATCTTTTAACTTTCTTTTTATTTTATTTTATTTTTTTATTTTTTTTCTTTTAGTTTTTTACTTTTTAAATTTTAAAATCTTTAATTCTTACATGCGTTCCAAAACATGAACCCCCCTCCCACCTCCCTCCCCACAACATCTCTCTGGGTCATCCCCATGCACCAGCCCCAAGCATGCTGCACCCTGCGTCAGACATAGACTGGTGATTCAATTCTTACATGATAGTATACATGTTAGAATGCCATTCTCCCAAATCATCCCACCCTCTCCCTCTCCTTCTGAGTCCAAAAGTCCGTTATACACATCTGTGTCTTTTTTCCTGTCTTGCATACAGGGTCGTCATTGCCATCTTCCTAAATTCCATATATATGTGTTAGTATACTGTATTGGTGTTTTTCTTTCTGGCTTACTTCACTCTGTATAATTGCCTCCAGTTTCACCCATCTCATCAGAACTGATTCAAATGAATTCTTTTTAACGGCTAAGTAATACTCCATTGTGTATATGTACCACTGCTTTCTTATCCATTCATCTGCTGATGGACATCTAGGTTGTTTCCATGTCCTGGCTATTATAAACAGTGCTGCGATGAACATTGGGGTACATGTGTCTCTTTTAATTCTGGTTTCCTCCGAGTGTATGCCCAGCAGTGGGATTGCTGGGTCATACGGTAGTTCTATTTTCAATTTTTTAAGGAATCTCCACACTGTTCTCCATAGTGGCTGTACTAGTTTGCATTCCCACCAACAGTGTAGGAGGGTTCCCTTTTCTCCACACCCTCTCCAGCATTTATTGCTTGCAGATTTTTGGATCGCAGACATTCTGACTGGTGTGAAGTGGTACCTCATTGTGGTTTTGATTTGCATTTCTCTAATAATGAGTGATGTTGAGCATCTTTTCATGTGTTTGTTAGCCATCCATATGTCTTCTTTGGAGAAATGTCTATTTAGTTCTTTGGCCCATTTTTTGATTGGGTCGTTTATTTTTCTGGAATTGAGCTGCATAAGTTGCTTGTATATTTTTGAGATTAGTTGTTTGTCAGTTGCTTCATTTGCTTTTATTTTCTCCCATTCAGAAGACTGTCTTTTCACCTTGCTTATATTTTCCTTTGTTGTGCAGAAGCTTTTAATTTTAATTAGATCCCATTTGTTTATTTTTGCTTTTATTTCCAGAATTCTGGGAGGTGGGTCATAGAGGATCCTGCTGTGATTTATGTCTGAGAGTGTTTTGCCTATGTTCTCCTCTAGGAGTTTTATAGTTTCTGATCTTACATTTAGATCTTTAATCCATTTTGAGTTTATTTTTGTGTGCGGTGTTAGAAAGTGATCTAGTTTCATTCTTTTACAAGTGGTTGCCCAGTTTTCCCAGCACCACTTGTTAAAGAGATTGTCTTTACTCCATTGTATATTCTTGCCTCCTTTGTCAAAGATAAGGTGTCCATATGTGTGTGGATTTATCTCTGGGCTTTCTATTTTGTTCCATTGATCTATGTGTCTGTCTTTGTGCCAGTACCATACTGTCTTGATGACTGTGGCTTTGTAGTAGAGCCTGAAGTCAGGCAAGTTGATTCCTCCAGTTCCATTCTTCTTTCTCAAGATTGCTTTGGCTATTCGAGGTTTTTTGTATTTCCATACAAATCTTGAAATTATTTGTTCTAGTTCTGTGAAAAAATGTGGCTGGTAGCTTGATAGGGATTGCATTGAATTTGTAAATTGCTTTGGGTAGTATACTCATTTTCACTATATTGATTCTTTCAATTTGTGTGTGTCTTTGGATCCAGAGTGAGTCTCTTGTAGGATTTTTGTAGATGGATTGTGGGGTTTTAATCCATTCAGCCACACTGTTCCTTCAGTTGGAATATTTTAAAACAATTATTGATAGATCTGTACTTATTGCCATTTTAAAAACTATTTTCTGATTGATTTTGTGTTCTTTTCTGTTCATTTTTTTCTTTTAGAGGTTTTCATTATGGTTTGAGTTACCCTAGAGTTATGTTTGGGTACCTTTCTCTTTAATTTCTGTGTATCTATGGTAGGTGTTTGGTTTGTGGTTACCATGAGGTTTATGCATATATATATATATATATATATATATATATATATATATATATATATATAGTTATTGATTTTAGGCTAATAGTCACAAGTTTTAATGCATTCTAAAAGCACTACATTTTTATACGCTCTTCTCACATTTCATGAGATTCCCTGGTGGCTCAGATGGTAAAGCATCTGCCTGCAATGCAGGACACCCACATTTGATCCCTGGGTTGAGACGATCTCCTGGAGAAGGGAATGGCTATCAATCCAGTATTCTTTCTTGGAGAACACTATGGACAGAGGAGCCTGGTAGGCTACAGTCCATGGGGTCACAAAGAGTCGGACACAACTGAGAGACCATTGTTTTCACTCACTGTTTATGGTTTTGATATCATATTTTACATCTTTTCACTTTGCGTGTCCCTTAATTGCTCATTACACTGATAGTTGGTTTTAAGACTTTGTCTTTTAACCTTTATACTTCCTTTTACAGTGATTGATTCTTTATAATGCATTTGCTTCTAAAAGTGACATTTTTCTTTCTTTTTTTTGTTAGTTTTTATTTATTTTTTATAAATTTATTTATTTTAATTGAAGGCTAATTACTTTACAATATTGTATTGGTTTTGTCATACATCAACATGAATCCGCCACAGCTATACACATGTTCCCCATCCTGAACCCCCCTCCCTCCTCCCTCCCTGTACCATCCCTCTGGGTCAAAAATTTCGAGTTATGTCCTTTGTTTTTTGTTTGAAGAAGACCCTTTAACCTTTCTGCTTAGTCTAGTTTAGTGGTAACAAATTCCTAGTTTTTTGCATGTATGGGAAACTGTTTACCTCTTCTTTATCTGAATGGTAGCATCACCAAATGGAGTAGTCTTGATTTTAAAGGTGTTTTTTTTTTTTAAGCACTTTTAATATATCATGCTATTCCCTTATAACTTGTAAAGCTTCTGCAGAAAAAAATATGCTAAAAACAGTACTGGGTTTCCTTTGTATATGACACATTACTTCTATCTTGGTACCTTTAAAATTTTCTTTAATTCATGGCATTTTGATTATGATATGTCTTTGTGTGAATCACTTTGTGTTTATTTTATTTAGGATTTTTGTGCTTCCTGGAGCTGGATATGTGTTTTCTGCCCCATGTTAGGAAAGTTTTCTACCATTATTTCTTTAATTAATTTCTATACCATTTTCTTTTTTATCCTTTTGGAACCTGTATAATGGGAATGTTAGTACACTTGATGTTTGCCCAGAAGCCCCTTAAATTATTCTCATTAAAAATAATAATAATAAACTTTTTTTTTTCTACTCAGATTGACTAATTTTCACTACTTTGACTTCTAGGTAACTTATGCATTCTTCAGGTTTCCTTCACTTTTCTTTGTCTTTTGTTTTTTTGTTTGTTTTTTTTTCCCCCAATTTTCCATCTCTTTTCTGAAATTCTCATGCCCCATCATTCTTCTCCTGAGTTCCACTAACCTCTTTATGACTGCCACTTTAAATTCTTTATGTGGAGGGAGGAGTCAAGATGGCAGAATAGGAGGATATGGAATTTGTCTCTCATCACAAGTGGATCAAGAATACATGTACAAATGGAACACATTATCACAGAGCACCTGCTGAACATTAATGGAAAACTTGCAGACACCTTAAGGGTAAGGAAAAATCCCCTTGTAAACCAGATAGGATGAAAGAAAGAAAAAACATAAGAGGAATCAGAGAAAGGACCAGCACCCCTGGCAAAAGCTTTATGGTAAGGAGAGATTCCCACACTCAGAAAAGCCTCCTCATGATGGCCAAATCAGATAAGACAGAAAGGGACCTTTGGGGGATTGAAGGGGGACACATTGGACAGTCTGTGAAAGGTATGCCAAAGCTCCAGTGCCGCACACCTCACACCAACAACCAGCAAGGCAGGGAACACAGCCCCACCTATCACCAACCAAACTGCCTAAAGTCATACGAAGTTCACAGACACCCCACAGCATGCCCATCAGATAGAAAAAAAAATCTCAGTTCCATCCACCAGAATGCAGGCACCCACACCTCCCAACAGGAAGCCTGTACCGGCACCTGGACAAATTTCACCCATCAAATACCTGACAGTAGAAGTAAGAGGAAGACTATGAAAAGGAGGCCACTGAGACAAGAAAGAAATGTGTAGCAAGCAAAGAATCAAGGTAAAAACCTACAATACCAGATTAAATGAAAAAGAAATTGGTAAACTGTCTGAAAAAGAATTGAGAGTAGTGATAATAAAGATGGTTCAAGATCTTGGAAGAAGAATGGAGTCATGAATTGAAATGATACTAAAAATGTTTAACAAGAATCTAGAAGAACTAAAGAACAAACAGTGGTGTACAACACAATAACAGAAATGAAACATACTTAAGAAGGAATCAGTAGTAGAATAACTCAGGCCAAAGAATGGGTAAGTGAGCTGGAAACAGATTGGTAGAAGTAACTGCTGAGAAGCAGAAGAAAGAAAAAAGGAATAGAAAGAAGTGACAACAATCTCAGAGACCTCTAGGACAACATTAAACACATCAACATTCAAATCATAGGGGTCCCAGAAGAAGAAGAGAAAACAGAAGATGTCTGATAAAATATTTAAATAGATTATAATTTTAAAAAAAAGAAAAGAAAAGAAAATTCTCTAACATGGTAAAGTAGATAGTTACCCAGGTCCAGGAAGTGCAGAGATTGCCATACAGGATAAGCCCAAAGAGAAACAAGGTGAGATTCACATTACTTAAATTAACAAAAATTAAACACAAAGAAAAATATTAGAAGCAGTAAGGACAAAGCTTCCCTGGTAGCTCAATGGGTAAAGAATCTGTCTGCAATGCAGGAGACCCGATTCAATCCCTGGGCCAGGAAGATCCCCTGGAGAAGGGATAAGCTACCCACTCTAGTTTTCTTGGGCTTCCTTGGTGGCTCAGAAGGTAAATAATCCATCTGCAATGCATGAAACCTGGGTTTGATCCCTGGGTTGGGAAGAACTCCTGGAGAAGGGAAGAGCTATCTACTCCTAGTATTCTTGTCTGATAATTCCATGGACAGAAGAGCCTGGCAGGCTATAGTCCACAGGATCACAAAGAGTTGGACATAATGGAGTGACTTTCACTTTCACTTTCAAGGGCAAAGCAGCAAATGAAGGGAATCCCCATAAGGCTATCAACAGGTTTTTCAGCAGAAACTCTGCAGGCTAGAAAGGAGTGTCAGGATATATTTAAAGTGATGAAAGGGAAAAATCTACAACCAACAAAACTCTACCCAGTGAGGCTCTCATTCAGATTTGACAGAGAAATCAAAAGCTTTACAGACAAATAAAAGTTTAGAGACTTCAGCACCATCAAACCAGCTTTACAGCAAATGCTAAAGTAGCCTCCTTAAGGCAGTAAACACCAGAGAAGAAAATGACCTAAAAAACAGACCAGAAACAACTAAGAAAATGTAATAGGAACATGTATATTGGTAATTACCTTAAATGTATATGGATTAAATGCTCCAACGAAATGACTGGCTGAATTGATACAAAAACAAGACCCATATGTCTTAACAGTTGTGCTGGGAAAACTGGACAGTTACATGTAAGAAAATGAATTAGTCATTATTTAACATAAACACAACTTCAAAATGGATTCAAGTCTTAACTGTGAGATTAACACTATAAAACTGATAGAGGAAAGCAGATAGAGTACTCTCTGACATAAATCAGCAGTATCTTTTTCAGTCCCTCTCCCAGAATAATGGAAATAAAAATAAACAAATAGGGCCTACTTAAAATCAAAAGATTTTGAAGAACAAAGGAAACAATAAACAAAATGAAAAGACAACCACAAATTGGGGGAAATTATTTGCAAAAAATGTGACCTACAAGGCGTTAGTCTTCAGAGTTTACAAACAGTTTATGAAGCTTAAAAGCATCAAAACAACCAAATCAATCAAAAAAGGTAGATAAGACCTAAGTAAACATTTCTCCAAAGAAGACACATAAATGGCAAAGAGGTACATGAAGAGATGTTCAAAATTACTAATTATTATAGAAATGCAAATCGAAACTACAAAGGGATATCACCTCACACCAGCCAGAATAGTTATCAAAAAATCCACAAGTATTAATTGCTGGAGAGAGTGTGGAGAAAAGGGAACCCCCTTACATTGTTTATGGGGATGTAAATTGGTACAGCCACTATGGAAAATAGTATGGAGATTCCTCAGGACAATTTTTTTTTTAAAAGCTACCATATGACCCTGCAATCCCACTCCTGAGCTAGAAAAAAAACATGATCTGAAAGGATATCTGCACCCCAATATTTGTTGCAGCACCGTTTACAATAGTTCAGACATGGAAGTAACCTAAATGCCCATCGACAGAAAGGATAAAGTTGTGGTATGTACATACAGTGGAATATTACTAAGTCATTAAAAGGAATGAAAAATGTTATTTATGGGGATGGACCTAGAGAGTGTCATATTGAGTAAAGTAAGTGAGACAGAGAAGGATAAATATCTCTAATATCTCTTATATGTGAAAATTTAAAAGAAATAATATAAATGTGCTTACTTACAAAACCAAAAGAGACTCATAGAGTTAGAGAATGAACTTACGGTTGCTGAAGGAAGGGATGGAGGAAGGAATAGTTATGGAGTTTGGGACGGACATGTACACACTGCTGGAATTTAAAAAAAAAATCAACAAGGACCTACTGTATATCACATTAATTCTCTTCAGTGTTATATGGCAGCCTGGATGGGAGGGGAGTTTGGGGAGAATGGATATGTGTATATGTATGGCTGAGTCCCTTTGCTGTTCATCTGAAAATATCACAAAATTGTTAATTGGCTAAACACAATAAAAAGTTTAAAAAACAAAAACAAACCCATCTATATGCTGTCTACAAGAGACCTACTTCAGACCTAGGGACACATACAGACTGAGAGTTAGGGGATTGTAAAAAAATATTCCATGGAAATGGAAATGAAAAGAAATCTGGAGTAACAATACTCATATCAGGCAAAATAGACTTTAATATAAGATTGTTACAAGAGACAACATACCAATCAATGAATCAGTCCAAGAAGATATAACAATTGTAAATATTTACACACCCAACATAAGATCACTTTGATAGATAAGATAAATGCTTACAGACATAAAAGAGGAAATCAACAGTAACACTATATAGTGAGGGTCTTTAACACACCACTTACACCAATGGATAAATCATCCACATTGAAAATTAATAAGGTAGCACAACCTTAACACATTAAACAAGGTAGACTTGATATTTAGAATTGATATTTATAGGGCATTCCATTTGAAAGCAGTAGTATATACTTTCTTCACAAATGTATGTGGAACATTCTCCAGGATAGATCACATCTTGTATCACAAATCAGGCCTCAGTAAATGTAATAAAATTTAAATCATATCAAACATCCTTTCTGACCACACTGCTGACACTAGATATCAATTATAGGGAAACAGCTATAAATACGCAAACATGGAGATTAAACAATATGTTTCTAAATAAACAACAGTTTCCTGAAGAAATAAAAGGGGAAATCAAAAAACACCTGGAAACAAAGGACAATGAAAACATGATTATTCAAAATCTGTAGGATGCAGCAAAAGCAGTTCTAAGAGGGAAGTTTATAGTAGTCCAATCCCACCTCAAGACACAAGAAATCTTAAATAAACAACCTAACTTTACATCTAAAGCAACAAGAGCAAGAAGAAAAAAAACAGAAATCCAAACTTAGTAGAAGGAAAGAAATAAAAAAGATCACATCAGGAATAAATGAACCTGGAAAAGGAAAACAACAGCAAAGATCAACATAACTAAAAGTTGATTCTTTTTGAGAAGCTGAACAATATGACAAACTTTTAGCCAGAGCCATCAAGAAAAAAGGAAGAGGACTCAATAAAATTAGAAATGTAAAAGGAGGAGTTATAAGTGACACCACAGAAATATGAAGGATCATAAGAAACTACTACAAGTAACTGCATGCCAGTAAAATGGACAATATGGAAGAAATAGACAGATTTTTCCATGACTAAACAAGAAAGAAGTGGAAAATATGAACAGACCAAGTACAAGTAATAAAATTGAAACTGCGATTAAAAATCTTCCAACAAACATCTGTGCCTCTTTTACTGTCTTGCATGCGGGGTTATCGTTACCATCTTTCTAAATTCCATATATATGTGTTAGTATACTGTATTGGTGTTTTACTTTCAGCTTACTTCACTCTGTATAATCGGCTCCAGTTTCATCCACCTCATTAGAACTGATTCAAATGTATTCTTTTTAATGGCTGAGTAATACTCCATTGTGTATATGTACCACAGCTTTCTTATTGATTAATCTGCTGATGGACATCTAGGTTGCTTCTATGTCCTGGCTATTATAAACAGTGCTACGATGAACATTGGGGTACACGTGCCTCTTTTAATTCTGGTTTCCTTGGTGTGTATACCCAGCAGTGGGATTGCTGGGTCATAAGGCAGTTCTATTTCCAGTTTTTTAAGGAATCTCCACACTGTTCTCCATAGTGGCTGTGCTAGTTTGCATTCCCACCAACAGTGTAAGAGGGTTCCCTTTTCTCCACACCCTCTCCAGCATTTATTGCTTGTAGACTTTTGGATCACAGCCATTCTGACTGGCGTGAAATGGCAAAACCAATACAATATTGTAAAGTAAAATATTATATATATATATATATATATAATAAATAAAAAAGACAAAAAAAAATCTTCCAACAAACAAAAGTTCAGGACAAGATGACTTCATAGGCAAATTCTATCAATCATTTAGAGAAGAGGTTAACACCTATCATTCTAAAACTATTCCAGAAACTTGCAGAGAGGAGAAGACTCCCAAGCTCAATATATGTGGCCACTGTCATAATGATACCAAAACCAGACAAAGGTACAACACAATGAGAAAAGCACAGAGTAGTGTCACTGATGAATACAGATGCAAAATCTTCAACACAATACAAGGAAACGAAATTCACCAACACATTAAAAATATCTGACACCATGGTTAGGTGGGATTTATCCCAGGGATGCAAGGATTCTTCAATATATGTTAATTAATGTGATATTAGCAAACTGAAGAATAAAAATGATATAACTATCTCAATGACAAAATTCAGCAATACCTATTTATGATAAAATCTCTCTATGAAGTGGGCATAAAGGGAACCTTCCTCAGCAATAAAGGTCATATCTGACAAATCCACAGCAAACATTATTTTCAATGGTGAAAAATTGAAAGCATTTCCTCTAAGATCAGGAACAAGACAAGGGTGTCCACTCTTGCCACTTGTATTCAATATAGTTTAGGAAGTCCTAGCTACCCCAATCAGAGGAAAAAAAAAAAAAGAAATGAAGGAAATCCAAGTTGGAAAAGAAGAAGTAAAACTATAACTGTTTGCAGATGACATACTATACATAGAAAACCATAAAAATATCACCAGAAAACTGTTAGAGCTGATCAATGAATTTAGTAAGGTTGCAGGATACAAAATTAATACACAGAAATCTCTTGCACAGTGTCAATGAAGGATCAGACAGATAAATTAAGGAAATGGTCCTATTTATCATCACAACAGAAAGAATGAAATGTCTGAGAATAAAGCTACCTTGCAGAGGCAAAATATTGTACACAGAAAGCTATAAGATATTGATGAAAGAAATCAAATATGACAGAAACAGGTGGAAGAGTATATCATGTTCTTGCATTAGAAGAATAAATATTGTGAAAATGTCTATAATTCAAGTGCTTCAGTATAGTCAGTTTCAATATAACCCCTATCACACTAGCAATGGCATTTTTCAAAGAATTAGAAAAAAAAAATTACAATTCATATGGAAACACAAAAGACCCCGAATAACCAAAGTAATCTTGAGTAAGAAAAATGGGGCTTGAGGATTGAGGAATGAAGCTCCTGACTTCAGAATATGCTGTAAAACTACAATAATTAAGACAATGTGGTACTGGAACTGAAAAACGCAAGGAAATACAAACAATTGGAACAGGGTAGAAGCCTAGAGATAAACCCACATGTCTAGGGTTACCTGCTGCTGCTGCTGCTGCTGCTGCTGCTGCTGCTGCTGCTGCTGCTGCTGCTGCTGCTGCTGCTGCTGCTGCTGCTAAGTCGCTTCAGTCTTGTCCGACTCTGTGCGATCCCATAGACCGCAGCCCCCCAGGCTCCCCCGTCCCTGGGATTCTCCAGGCAAGAACACTGGAGTGGGTTGCCATTTCCTTCTCCAATGCATGAAAGTGAAAAGTGAAAGTGAAGTCGCTCAGTCGTATCCGACTCTTAGCAACCCCGTGGACTGCAGCCTACCAAGTTCCTCCACCCATGGGATTTTCCAGGCAAGAGTACTGGAGTGGGGTGCCATTGCCTTCTCCCTAGGGTCACCTAATTTATGACAAAGGAGGCAAGAATATACAAGGGAGAAAAATGCAGTCTCTTCAATGATTGATGCTGGGAAAACTAGATAGCTGTGTGTAAAAATAGTGAAATTAGATCACTTTCTAATACCATACACAAAAATAAAAAAGAATAAAAAACCTAAATGTAAGACTGAACACTATAAAACGCTTAGAGGAATGCATGGATAGAACACTCTTTGACATAAACTGCAGCAAGATCTTTTTTGACCCACCTCGCTGATTAATGAAAATGAAAACAAAGATAAGTAAATGGGACTTAATTAAACTTAGATGTTTTGCACAGCAAAGTAACCATAAAAAGATGAAAAGACAACCCTCAGGATGGGAGAAAATATTTGTCAATGAAGCAACTGACAAGGGATTAATTTCCAAAATATACAAACCATTCATGCAACTCAATATCAAAAAAAGAAACAACACAATCCAAAAATTAGTATAAGCCCTAATTAGACATTTCTCCAAAGATGACATTCAGATGGTCAACAAACACATGAAAAGATACTCAGCATCGCTAATTATTAGAGAAATGGAAATCAAAATTACAATGAGTTATAACCTCACACCAGTCAGAAAATATACAGACAATAATTTCTGGAGAAGGTGTGGAAAAAGGGAAATCCTCCAACACTGTTGGTGAAAATGTAAATTGGTACATCCACTGTGGAGAATAGTAATGACGTTCCTTAAAAGACCGAAGAGAGGAATATCATATGACCCAGCAATCCCTCTCTTGTTCATATGCCCAGAGAAAACCATAATTCAAGAAGATACATGGACCCCAATTTTACTGCAGCACTATTTACAATAAGCAAGACATAGAAGCAACCTAAATATCCATCAATAGAAGAACAGATAAAGAAAAGATAGTACACATGTATAAGAGAATATTACTTATCCATAATAAGGAACAAAGTTGTGTCGTTGCAGAGATGTAGATAGTCCTAGAGACTGTCATACAAAGTGAGGTAAGTCAGAGAAAGACAAACACTGTATATCAATGCATATATATGAAATATAGAAAAATAGTATAGATGACCTCATTTGCAAAGCAGAAATAGAGACACAGGTGTAGAGAACAAACATATGAATACCCAGATGGGAAAGGGGGTCTGAGAAAAATTAGGAGACTAGGATTGACATATATATATATATATATATATATATATATATATATGGCCATTTATAAAATGGATAACTAATGAGAACCTACTGCATAGCACAGGGAAGTCTTAAAAGAAATAAAAGAAAATTAAAGTGACAGACATAGAGAACACATTTGTGGTGGTCATGGGGGAGCTCAGGGTAGTAGAGGGATGGATCGTTTTGTTCAGTAACTAAGTCGTGTCCAACTCTTTGTGACCCCATGGACTGCAGCATGATGGCTCCTCTGTCCTAAACTATCTCCAAGAGTTTTCTCAAATTCAAGCCCATTGAGTCAGTGATACTATTTAATCATTGCATCCTCTGCTACATCCCCCTCCTGTTGCTTTCTCTCTTTCCCAGCATCAGGGTCTTTCCCATAAGTTGGCTCTTCGCACCAGGTAGCCAAAGTTTTGGAGCTTCAACATCAGTCTTTACAATGAATATTTACAATTGATTGGATTGGCTTGTTTGATCCCTTGTAGTCCAAGCAACACTCAAAAGTCTTCTCCCTCACCAAAATTCAAAGGCATCAGTTCTTCGTTCTTGGACTAGCCTTCTTTATGATCCAGTTCTCACATCTGTACATGACTACTGAGAAAACCATAGCTTTGACTATACTTATATTTGTCAACAAAGTGATGTCTGTGCTTTTAAAAATTATGTTTAGTTTTTTCATAGTTTTCCTTCCAAGGAGCTAGCATCTTTTAATTTCATGGCTGCAGTCACTGTTTACAGTGATTTTGGAGTCCAAAAAAGTAAAACCTGTCACTGCTTCGTCTTTTTCCCCTTCTATTTGCCACGAAGTATTGGGACCCGATACCATGATCTTAGTTTAATGTTGAGTTTCAAGCAAGCTTTTTCACTCTCCACTTTTATCTTCATCAAGAGGCTCCTTAGTTCCTCTTTGCTTTTTTGTGATTAGAGTGGTGTATTTTGCATATGTGAGGTCCTTGATATTTCCCCAGGCAGTCTTGATTCCAGCTTGCAATTTATCCAGCCCAGTATTTTGCGGGATGTACTCTGCATAGAAGTTATACAAGAAGGTTGACAATATTCAGGAGCCTGTTGTACTCCTTTCCCAATTTTGAAGCAGTCAGTTGTTCCATGGCTGGTTTTAACTGTTGCTCATTGACATGCATACAGGTTTCTCAAAAGATAGTTAGGGTGGTCTGGTATTCCCATCTCTTCAAGAATTTTCCACAGTTTGTTGTGATCCACACAGTCAAATGCTTTAGCAGAGTCAATAAAACAGAAGTAATTGTGGAATCCAATTACTTTCTCTATGATCCAGTGGATGTTGGCAGTTTGTTCACTGGTTCTTCTGCCCTTTCTAAACCCAGATTGTACATCTGGAAGTTCTCAATGCATGTACTGTTGAAGCCCAGCATGAAGGATTTTGAGCATAACCTTACTAGCGTGTGAGATGAGCACAACTGTATGGTAGTTTGAGCACTCTTTGGCATTACCCTTTTTTGGGATTGGAATGAAAACTGACATTTTCCAGTCCTGTGGCTACTGTTGAGTTTTTCGAATTTGCTGGCATATTGAGTATAGCACTTTATAAGCATCATCTTTTAGGATTTAAAATAGCTCAGCTGGATTTCTATCACTTCCACTAGCTTCGTACATAGTAATGCTTCCTTAGGCCCACTTAATTTCACACTCCAAGTTGTCTGGTTTAGGTGAATGATCGCACCACCACAGTTATCCAGGTCATTTTTTGTTTAGTTCTTTGTATTCTTGCAGGGTCTTCTTAGTCTCTTTTTCTTCTGTTTGTTCCTTACTGTTTCTATCCTTTATTATGATCATCCTTGCATGAAATGTTCCCTTGATATCTCCAATTTTCTTGGAGACCTCTAGTCTTTCCCATTCTATTGTTTTCCTCTATTTCTTTGCATTGTTTATGTAAGAAGGCTTCTTATCTCTCCTTGCTATTCTCTGAAACTCTGTTTCTGTTAGGTATGTATTTTTCTTTATCCCTTGCCTTTCACTGTTTTTCTTTCCTCAGGTGTTTGTAAAGCCTACTCAGACAACCACTTTGCCTTCTTGCATTTCTTTTTCTTTGGGACGGTTTTGGTTTCTTTGAGGGATGGATTTTTTTGTTTGAAATTAATAGATGGAAACTATTATATATATATATATATATATTATATATATATATATAATGGGTAAGCAACAAAGTTCTACTGTATATCATAGGGAACTATATTCAATATACTATGATAAACCATAATGGAAAAAAAAAACATGAAAAAAGAATGTATATATTATAAAGTATAACTGAATCACTTAACAGCAGAAATTAACACAATACTGTAAAGCAACTATATTTCAATAAAAGAAAAATTTTAAAAATGTTCTATGTGGAAAATTACCTCTTTCATTATTTATTTATTTATTTTTCCCCCTGAAGATTCTTCTTGGTCTTTAATTTGGAGCATGTTTCTCTGTCTTTTCATCTTGTTTACATTTATTTGTCAGTTTCTATGAATTAAGTGAAAGCTTTACCTCTCCTGGACCTAATGTCTCAGCCTTGCATAGAAGTTTCTCCTATGTAGAGTGTGTGTCCTGGGTGGCATTTGCAGGTTATTAGGATATGAAGCATGTATAATCTAGAGTTTCCCTGGGGTGCACTGGATTCTAACGAGGCCACTTTTGTGGAAAGACTGAAGCAAGAGTGGACATGGGCTGGGGCTTTTCCAAGTGCCCCAAGATAAAGTCAAATTTGTTAATGGAATTAATCATTCCATATCTAATATTGTAGACAAAACAACAGAACATATCTAATCATTAAAAATGTAGATGCAGAATAGTTAAATTTATTATAAAATAGAAAATATTTTTAACATTTAACACATGGAAATAAGAATATGAATATGAATAAGATGCTCTACTTGGGGACACACGTGCAAACAGGAAAATTATACCAAAAGTTAGAAATAGAAATCTATAAATAAAATAATAAATTCTTCCTGGTTAATTTGAGAAAAGCCTCTTTGAGGAGGAACATTCAGGCTTTATATTGAAAGAATAGCAAGAATAGTCCAGTAATAAAAATCCCCAGCTGGAAGGGAAATCCATTGAAATAATAAAGGTAAAAACTCACAAGAATGGAAATGTGAGAACTTTGATGCTGCAGAAGTATGCTTCAAGAGGTGTGGAAGAAGGTATGTTGTAACCATGTATTTGAGTAAAAGCCAGTAGGTTTTGGATAATCAGAGTGATTTAACAGTAGCTGGAAACTGAAAACATGGGCCAGGCTCTGTGGTAAATGTGTGGTACTTGATATCATTAATCTTCAGAACTATTGACGGTAAATATTATCATGACCTTTTTCGAAAGTCATGCTCTGAAAGTGTCAGTCACTCAGTCGTGTCCAATTCTGTGTGACCCCATGGGCTGTAGCCTGCCAGGCTCCTCCGTTGAGATTTTTCAGGCTAGCATACTGGAGAGGGTAGCCATTCCCTTCTCCAGGGGATCTTCCTGACCCAGGGATCAAACCCAGGTCTCCTGCATTGCAGGGGGCTTCTTTACTGTCTGAGCCCCTGGAGAAGCCCTATGTGCTGTTCCCCCCACTGAGAGGAACCAGTGTTGAAAGAACTAGGTAAATCGGTCGGGGTTGGCCAACTTATAACTGGTACAGCTGGGATGCAAACCTATGTGCTCTAAGACCCCCTGCCATGCTTTTAAACTCTGTCATAGTCCTTTTTCTTCTGATTTTCCTTTTCTGTCAGTTGCTTTTCATTTTTTCCCCTTTTCCCGTTTTCTTTTCCTCCATCTTATATGTACATTCAATATTGGAATTCCCTAGAATTCCTTTTTTAATAGAGCTGAAGGGAAGTATATACATTTCTATGGAAAATGTATGTGAACTGTGCAAGCATTGTACTTAAAAACAGAACTATGTGTTAAAAAACCTGAATACATTCAGAAAATGTCATGATTTGATGATGGGCCTACAGTAAACTGTAGAATAAAATACAGAAAACGAGGTAAATAGCCTACAGGTACCCATCAAGCTGTTTAATTAGTGTGAGAATAAAATGATTAAAAATTTAAATTACTTCAGAAAGTTCTCAGGCAAATTCTCATTTCTATTTCTTTCTTAACGAGTCTTTAATTAGCTGAAATTACATTAGGGAAGTATCATGCCTTCTATACCTTTGCCAGTGTACAAAATACCGTTTTTATTCACAAACGATTGGTGTAAGTGGATAATGAAACATATTCCTCAAGAGAAAGGGAAATTGAAGTCTATTTAGTATTATTGAATATCAACTTGTGTATATTTTTTGGCTGAGCAAAATTAAACTCAATAGCAAGCAGGGGAAAATTTGGTTAGAAATATTTCATGTTATGTTTGTTTTTCATAATTTCACTGCAAATACTTTAAGAGAAGAAGTGTAGAAACCATTTTATTATAAAGATTTCATGTATCTTTGTAATGCTAGAATAAGCAAAGGAATTACTTATTATTCACATTAAAATTACCATCCTTGAAAATATAAAATAGGCACTAAGCCAAAATTGTACAATAACTTACTCTTTCTTCTATTCCAGAATCAAAGTGGATGCTACCTTTTTCATGGTTTATAAGAAACTGTGGCATAAGATAATTTTTAAACCAATGATTGCTTTGTCCTTGTTTTTAAAGACAAGCACAGAAGAGGTCAGATATTCTAAAATCTAATACAAGAGTAAACAACTAAAAAAACTTAACAATTCTTGAGGTGATTTTAAGTCTTTTAGTGCAATACCTAAGTGATTTACAATCACTAAAGTAATTTTGCTTTTAGATAAAATATATGGTACATCTGATTGTAGTCCAGATGATTGTGACTCTTTGCATTTTTACAAACCCAGAAAATACACAATAGGGACATTTATACTTGTGGTTGTGAAATCAAAACCTGTTTTAATAAACCTTAATCAGTCAATACTCTTAAATTTTTGCAAATGTTAATAAAACAATATTTCCCTTTGTAATTAATGGAAATATAAGACATTTGATGCAAACCAAGGGAAAAATAAGTTACTGTTACTATAAGATATATAAAATCTCAAAGTGTAAATAGAAAAAAATTTGTGAAAATATTTTGATGGAGGAGCACATTTTCAAGGAAGCTATTATAAGTTAGATACATATTTAAGGACACTGTAGAAAAGCATCCCAACACTTAAAAGATAAAGTACCTTTCATATTTTACCTTAATAATGAGAAAAAAGATAAAATGACAGCTACCTATCTGGAATGTGATGTCAATGTTTAGCACTTATGAATTAAATTCCTGGTGGTATATAAAAGTAGATGGAAGAAGAGGACCAGTATCTCTTTAGTGCCTCCAGCATTGTAGGCATCTAAAAAATGCCTGGTCTCTTACCTAAATTATTCCGTTTAACATATGTACTTTGTCTCAGGTGTTTTCACCCCAAATTTATAGATGAGAAAACTGAGCATCTAAGAAAGTTTGACAGCTTGCCTAAATCAAATATCCAGCAAATACAAAGTCAATATTTTCCCCTAGGACTCTGATAACAGAGGCCAGGTTCCTTTATGTTTGACAGTTTCCTCCTCTTCCCTAGTCGATGACTATGACAGTTGGGAAGCATTGGTCAACTGTTTGGTAGAACGTCACTGAATTGAAATTTAACTGATTTTTAACGAGAATTTTTAGTTAGAGATTTGGAAGGAAGATCATAGAAATGAAGTAGAATTTTCAACTGTCATATCATATAAAAATACATTATGGCAGCATGATTTATCACAGTCTATGTTGACCTTTATTAATAAACAGACAATTTTTTCATCTGTAATGTTACTCATTTTTCTGTTTTGAGTTTTTACTCTTAGGAATAAGGACATTATGCAGAGCCCATACTTACTAAGTGAGAAGTTATGAAAATATCTACATGAATTACTTGGCATTCTTCTGTACAAATCTGAACATCTTTGCTATAGTTCAGTCCCTAAGTGAGGTGCAACTCTTCGTGACCCCAGGATTGCAATGCAACAGGTTTCCCTGTTCTTCAAAATCTTCCTAATTTTTCTCAAACTAATATCCATTGAGTAGTGTTGCCACAACTGTCTCATCCTCTGTGACCCCCTTCTCCTCCTGCCCTCAATTTTTCCCAGCATCAGGGTCTTTTCAAAAATAACTCTGCTCTTCACATCAGGTAGCCAAATTATTGGAGTTTCAGCTTTAGCATCAATCCTTCCAGTGAACACTCAGGACCATCTCCTTTAGTATGGACTGGTTGGATCTCCTGGCAGTCCAAGGGACTCTCAAGAGTCTTCTCCAACACCACAGTTCAAAAGCATCAGTTCTTCGGTACTCAAGCTTCTTAATGGTCTGACTCTCACATCCACACATAACTACTGGAAAAAAACATAGTTTTGACCATATGAACTTTCATTGGCAAAGTGATGTCTCTGCTTTTTAATGCACTATCTAGGTTTGTCGTAAATTTTCTTCCAAGGAGCAAATGTCTTAACTTTATGGCTGCAGTTGCCATCTGCAGTGATTTTGGAGTCCAAGAAAATAAAATCTGTCACTGCTTCCACTTTTTCCCCTGCTATTAGCCATGAAGTGATGAGACTAGGTGCCATGCTCTTAGTTTTTTTGATGTTGAATTTCAAGCCAGCTCTTTCACTGTCTACTAACTCTCATTAATAGGTTAAACTAAAGGAACTAAAGTTCCTCTTCACTTTTTGCCATTCAAGTGGCATAATCTGCATATGTGAGGCTGTTGATATCTTTCCTGGCAATCTTGGTTCCAGCTTGTGATTCATCCAGCCTGGAATTTCACATGATGTACTTTGCATATAAGTTAAAAAAGCAGGGTGACAATATACAGCCTTGTCATGTACTCTTTTGCCAATTTTGAAACAGTTAAAATAATATCCTTGCTAAAGGCCTAGTTTACAAACCACATTTATAAACTAATAATAACAAAAAATGGATAAATATCTTGATGTTGTTATTATTTAATTGGTATGTTGTGTCTGTATAACCTATATAACCTCAGATATGCAGATGACACCACCCTTATGGCAGAAAGTGAAGAGGAACTAAAAAGCCTTTTGATGAAAGTGAAAGAGGAGAGGGAAAAAGTTGGCTTAAAGCTCAACATTCAGAAAACGAAGATCATGGCATCTTGTCCCATCACTTCATGGGAAATAGATGGGGAAACAGTGTCAGACTTTATCTTTTTGGGCTCCAAAATTACTGCAGATGGTGACTGCAGCCATGAAATTAAAAGACGCTTACTCCTTGGAAGAAAAGTTATGATCAACCTAAATAGCATATTGAAAAGCAGAGACGTTACTTTGCCAACAAAGGTCCGTCTAGTCAAGGCTATGGTTTTTCCAGTGGTCATGTATGGATGTGAGAGTTGGAATATGAAGAAAGCTGAGCGCCGAAGAATTGATGCTTTTGAACTGTGGTGTTAGAGAAGACTCTTGAGAGTCCCTTGGACTGCAAGGAGATCCAACCAGTCCATTCTGAAGGAGATCAGCCCTGGTTGTTCTTTGGAAGGAATGATGCTGAAGCTGAAACTCCGGTACTTTGGCCACCTCATGCAAAGAGTTGACTCATTGGAAAAGACTCTGATGCTGGGAGGCATTGGGGGAAGGAGGAAAAGGGGACGACAGAGGATGAGATGGCTGGATGGCATCACCGACTTGATGGACATGAGTTTGAGTGAACTCCGGGAGTTGGTGATAGACAGGGATGCCTGGCGTGCTGTAATTCATAGGGTTGCAAAGAGTTGGATACGACTGAGCAACTGAACTGAACTGAACTGATGTTGTGTCTGACTCTTTTGTGACCCCATAGACTGTAGCCCACCATGCTCCTCTGTTCATGGGATTTCCCAGTCAAGAATACTGCAATAGGTTGCTGTTTCCTTTTCCAGGGGCTCTTCCAAACCCAAGGATCAAAACTGCTTTGACTGCATTGTCAGGATGATTCTTTCCCACTGAGCCACCACAGTTGATAAAAATCCCAAATATATTGGAGGATTGTGGAAGAATAGCATTTACTACTTGGGTTGTATCTTAGAGTTTCTTATATAGAAACTGTAAAATTTAAATGTACTCCAGAAAACATACATCCTCGCTTTACTTGTTTCAACTTGTAAAAATATGGAAGTCCTTATAGAGTTTTTGGAAGAACTGGCACAGTTAATGCAATAGGGGGAAAAAAATCCTAGTAGTCAACTTGTAGGAGTAAAATGAATATACCTTTCTCTTCATAAGAGTCTGTAAAGCTAGATTAATATTGCTAGAGCAATGAAAGAGTGATCTAATTAGATCTAACTAGATGCTTGGATATGAGTCTTGACTATGGAACTAAAAGCTTCTAAATGTAATTTACGAATGTTTTTTCTTGGTGATTAAAGGAAAGAGATCCAAAACCAGAAAGAAAGAGAGAGACAGAGAATAGACAACTAAACACCTGGAAATTTCTCCAGAAAGTACTACTCAAATGCTCTCTAATTTTTCCTGAGCAACAATCAGCAAACTTCTCATTAGAAGGAATTTTAAAAGGTTTGCTGATTTGCAAAACATGACATGAGTGATGTATATACATTACTTGTATAACTCGTTTTGTGCATACATATGTTTTGGAAATGTACCCCCTCTGTGTTCCTTATAGCTATTGCTCACTCTATTCCCTGATAATCATTTATAGTTACTCATCACAGTTTTATTATTAGAAAAGTAATGAATCAGCAGTTTTATGCACTCTCCTTTAACAACCTAGTCGTAGAAGTTTCCAAACCACAGTATATAAAATAATAAAAAGCAAGCAGATTGCCAAAAGTTATTTACTGATATTAGGCAGAATATTTTTTAGAGATCATCTGAGCTTTAGTAAGTCTTCTATTTCAGTGACCTTAACAAATTCTACTATTACTCTCAAGGTAGTTTGGTTTATATAATAAAACATGTTAAACTTTCAATAAACTTATACTAATGTTGATATATTTATATTGATAATATAAATTTATTTCTATGTTTTCTCTAACTTTTAAAATTTATAGAAGAATAAATGCCTTACAATATTGTATTGATTTCTGCCATATATTAATATGAATCAGCCATAGGTATACATGTGTCCCCTCCCTCTTGAACCTCGCTCCCACTTCCCACCCCTATATGTGTCACAGGGCAAAAGGTTTAAGTTCCCTATGTCATATAGCAAATTCCCACTGGCTATCTATTTTACATAAGGTAATATAATTGTTTCTATGCTACTTTCTCAGTTCGTCCCACACTCCCCTCTCCATTGAGTCCACAAGTCTGTTCTCTGTGTCTGTGCCATAGCTAGGTTCTTCCCCAAACTGGTGAGATACACACAATATAGCTGTAGTTTTCAATTAGAGAAGTTGAAGGACAGATAAGTAGGAAAAGTAGAGTGTCTGCTCTTATTTCCACAGTTCTCAGATTTCTGTATGACTTGGAGATGAACTCAAGAGAAGCATGTTCCAGGAGACTGTTTTTATTTGAATGTTTCTATTTCAAATTACCTTTATTTCTATAGTGTAGGGGGCCAAGGTATCTGAATGTTTGCCTTTGCTATTTTTCAGATCCTAGGACAGAAATTTTAAAAAGTAAACAGTTTACAAATCACTATGCTAACCACAATCATATTTTAATGAGTAAATCATATTTAACAAGTAATCAGAAAAGGATGAATATGATTCATTCAAATGTTTTAAACTCCTAGAGTAAATCAGCAAGCAGACATCACCAACAAGCTGCACACTGAACTTATGAATTACTTTATTGTAAACTGCAGTCGCAGATGGATTCCAAGACCGATGACATAGCTTGTCTGTTGATACCCTGGTAACCTTTTATTTCACTGTTCTTTAAAGTGAGAATTCAGGAGTCAAGGAAGCATCTGCCTCTGCTGTTTCTCTAGAGGCAAATTAATCTATTTCAAAGCATCCTGGAAAATATTTAGAGTAAAATATTAATAGGGAAGGTAGAACTTTATAGAATGATTAATGCACATCAGAAAACCAACCCCCAAAGCAAAAGACATAATCAGAAATTTCCTGGTATAGCAGAGAGTAACTGATAATGTGACAAATTATCACTGTGGCATTCAGCAAAGGTAAAACATCAGTAATCCTATTTTGAAGTCTATTTTTCCTCATGTCTTTGTTATACTGAGAATTAAATCTCTATAGAATGTATAACTCTCTTATGACATGTTTGTAAAGTTGCTAAAAGTTTCACAGTAAGAAACTTCTCCATCTGCAAGGAAAAATACTTATATTTATAATCTCAAGTAGTCTGCTACAGCCAATTTTTCTGTTTAGACTAAATTGACTTTTGGCTGTACATAAATTAAATGTCAACACATTTCTCACATGCTTACTTATGGGCAGCCAAAAACCTGTTGAGCTAGAAAACAAATTTAATACAAATAACTAGATCTTCTGTTTAATCAACAAATATATATAAAAGAAAAGGAGCTTTAGTGATCCTAAGTGTGTCAGTGTTAATTAGTTGATGTGTGAAAAGAAATTCTGCCTGTTTCCCTCCTCCCATCATGGAACAGGAGAGCTGTTATCTATTATCTTTCTGTTCAGCTATGTTTTATAATGCATTAGCTCCAGCTGAGTAAACAGTAAGAGATAATAAAAAGTACTCATATGGTAGCTTTCGTATCACTTGAGGCTTCCCATGTGACAGAGTGGTAAAGAATCCTCCTGCCAATGCAAGAGACTACAAGAGACACAGGTTCGATTCCTGGGTTGGGAAGATCCCCTGGAGTAAAAAAAATGGTAACCCACGCCAATGTTTTTTGCCTGTAAATTCTCATGGACAGAGGAGCTTGATAGACTCTAGTCCTTGGGGATGCAAAGAGTCGGACACAACTGAGTGACTGAGCCGTGCATGTATGCACACACATTGGTGTCACTGAGTATATTCAATTTGAATCGACTGACTATTTCTTCTAGAAAGATTTCAACTGAGTGCATGCAGCTGATGCTGTTTTCTACCCCCACTGAAACAGAAAGATGTGTGTGTGTGTGTTTGTGGATGTGTGGTTATCTGTGTGTGTGTGCATATTTCGTAAGCACCTACTGAGTGCCAAGAACTATTCTAAGCACTGTGTCTTGGAGATGCAGTAGAAAAGAAAGCAAGAGTCTTAACTTTCAAAGAAGTCCAGCAATGAACAAACACATATAGAGTATGTCATGGAGGAGATAAGTGCTAGGAAGAAGAACAGCAGGATAATAAGGATAGGTAGTGGTAGAAGTAGGGGGAGTATTTTGAGAGATTCTCTTGGTTGGGGTGACATCTGAGCATAGTTGAAGTTTGGGAGGAAATAGGGAGCTTGTATATCTGGGGAAAAGTGTTCCCAGTAGAAAAAGAAGTGTCCAAAACCTTGAGACTAAAGTAAACTTAATGCTCTCAAGAATTGGTACAGAGGTCTTTGTGTCTAGAGTGGAATGACAGAGGAGAGGATGGGAGGCAGTCAAAGATATACCCAGATTAAGAATGTTTAATTTTATTTTAATAGAGCAAGAAAGCTGTTAGAAGACAGTATTATACGTGGTTTTTAAATTGCCTTTGGCTCAATATTATCAATTATCATTTATATTATGTTTCAAAAAAAACCCCTCAAATAAAGTGGAAGCTCAGTATTGTACTTCTCTAAATATTTGCTGTCCTGGATTGTGTCAACAGGCATCTGAAAAGATAAATTATGTGATAACCTTCCACCATTGTTGTGTTAACCTATTAACACATTGTTACATAAAATTCATGTCAGATTCCCATTATCATCAGTTCATAATTTTTCAACACTTTAGGATGATAGAAGGACACCAAAGGAATATTATGGAGTAAGAAACTGAGATCCATTAGTTGAATGACTTGCCCACATTGAAAAAGTCAATTTATTCTGCACTTGATTTTGTCAATAATGTTTATTTCATTTCAAAACACTGAAGTTTTTCAAATAAAATCAGAGCATAACAGACAGTGACATGCTGGAGCTAGCACATATCCGATCTCAGTTCTGTGCCCCCGTCTTCCCCACTCAAGATTTAATGACATCACATTGGCAGCTTGAAATCAGCCATGGGGGTAGTACTTATACCATGGAGATTGGTAAATGCTACATACCAGGACACTATTTTCTTTTCTTTTTGGAGAACCTAATTACCATACACATTTTCATGAAAAAGGAACATTTTAATATCAGTCCTGTATTGTACTTGCTACATGTTATTGAAAGTATGTGCTTTGAGAGCTTAAATTTCAAAGAGGGAGAAACTAATCTAGTCATCTATATATCCATCCTATAATCTAACAAGGGTGTGTTGATGCTAAACACTGTTACCTTAGGGAGAAAATGTTTGATAAATTATCTTTTAAATTATTGCTTTCTAATTGCAGTATTGTCAAGTGAAAAATAGGTCTACTATGTCAAATCGAAGTTTGATTGTATTTTATGTTTTGTTTTTTTTTTCAGGAAGCCATTCTTATATTAGGTAGCCTTGGTCTTATTTTTGAGTGGTAATTAAATACATTCATGGGTTTGGTGGGCAAAACTTGATTTGTTGAAGCTACAGATTATTAAAACACATTTTTATTAGCCAGCGATTATAATGAGAGTAGAAATCCTAAATATACAATAATGACATGAGCAAATATGTCAGTGTATACTTGTTGTTGTTCAGTTGCTAAGTCGTGTCTGACTCTTTGTGACTCCACAGACTGCAGCACGCCAGACATCCTTGTCCTTCACTATCTCCTGGAGTTTACTAAAGTTCTTATCCAAGTATTGTTACATTTACTAGGTTTTATTATTTTTATTTTGTTGAGATGAAGCCCTCAACTTGATGAGATGAGATTATTTCATTATGATATCATAAGAAAACTTTTGTGTTTAAGCATAGCTCTGAGAGTTATTCCGTAAACTTTGCCTTATGCTGATATGGGAAACAGTTTTATAGATTTTGAAAATATAGCCTTGGTCACAGAAGTAATTTAAAGATTAAACTATTCAGGATCTTTGAAGTATCTGATGCTTTACTTTTTATTTCTGCTGGTTACAGTAGTGCTAGAAAAGTCAATCTTGCAAAGGTTAATCCAAGATTATATATGCAATTTCCTCTTGGTTTCAGCTAGCACATTAGGGAAGAATATAGAAAAAAGCTATTTAATAAACAGGTTGCTCAGAATAAGTAGTTTCTAGTTTCTATATGAAAGGAAAAATATTAAACAACCAGTAAGGAAATGACTTTAACCAAAGATATAGAGCTAGTCTTACTCTCTATGGATAGGAAATTGTGTGAAGAGTGTTTTTTGTTTGTGTGTGTGTTTGTTTGTTTGCTTGCTTGGTTCTTTGTTTATCTAGATCCAAAGGCAAGAAAAAACAATAAATACCAAGTTGACATCACACTATTAAATATCTAGAAAGATCAGTTGTGTTTAAATCTCCAATATTATGTCTAAAGGGGAAACTCATACTGCAAATGTTTAGCTAGCTATGAATGGAGAAGATTATTTGCATGTTTCCAATTCCTTACATGGTAACCAAAAGGCACTATGAAAGATTTTCTAACTATTTCCTTTTCTTCTCCTTATGACCTCCTAAAATATAGTTCTTATAATGCATGCCAGAAAGATATGCACTGATATCTTTTAGACTTGAAACAAGAGACATATGCCAGCAGTCATAAGGATGAGGAAATTTTTCCTGTTTTTTGAATAGTTCTAGGGGTTGGTTGGAGTATCCCTCTAATGCTTAGATACTTAGATATCTCTGCTTTTCTGTCTGCTTCTCACCCCTGAATTTTCCATGTAGAGAATATTTGATTGAATTATTTTATCTTCAGCCAAAAGTAATTTCCTTATTGGAGTCTTTTAGTATAGACAGTGATTCCTGATTATTGATATTAACTTGGTGCACTTGGTTTTGAAAGCCACATCTGCCTTTAGAAATAATTCCTTGTAGTTTCTTTCTTCCCAAAGAACTATAATAGCTGACAGGTAATTTGAGTCTCATTGGCCTCTTCAGTAAATTCCACCCAGTATCCTTTCCACTCATGCCAGTTAATTTTCTAAATTATCTATATAATTGTGTCATGTTCCTGAATAAATATTCTTGTATCTCCCTAGCACCTTCAGACAAAGTTCATATTCACTTGGGTGGCATGCAAGTTCTTTGTTACAAAACTACCTATGTGAATTGTAGAATATGGAGTTAGGCAAATCATGTAGGTTAACGTATGTTTTTCTACTTATCTAGCTATGGCAATTCTACTTATTCCTTCCAAAACTCAATATCCCAACCATAAAAGTGAAGATTATACATGGTAAGGGATGTAGAGTGTCTGTATAGCATAGTGCCTGTCACTAAGCAAGTACCAAATTAAGTGAGCAACAAAAATTATTTTCACTTCCTCACCTCCTATTTCTCAGAAAAGCTCTTCAACTACACAGAGAGGAGAGATCCTGCCACCATCACCTGTATCAGAGCAGCTGCACTCCACAGCCCCAGGATGCTTTTGAAACTGCAGTCAACGTGAATTGTACCCTCTGGAGATGTGAACAGTCCATGTCACTTTACATGGTGACCTCACTCATTTTCTAGAGCTTGTGCTTTGCCTTTTGATAGGTTGAAAGTATATGAAATAATTGGAAATTCTCAGTAATTGAAAGGTTTATTTTATATTATTGAAAATTATTTTTAAAATTATTGCATTTCTTTTTTTTTGGTTTAAGTGGTTGCTTCTGCTTTTATTCTCTAACTTTGAATGAGTGTTGAAACCATGCTATGCCCAGAAGGGCTAATTGATTGTTTTAGTTTATTAGGGCTAGAAATGTTAAATATAGAGCCTCACAGCAATAAAATTAGGGACAATCCTAAACCAGAGTTATATGGACTATTGCTAATGAATGATATGTATCATGTCCAGCTTTTCAGTAGTATCTTTTATTTACAATAGTTTGGGCTGTGCAGTGTGGGAAAAATGAAGGGAGGATAGAGAAACTGATGGCAGTTTCTGGGGAAATTCAAGTTAGTAGTAGACTGGCAATTCTTGTTTCAAGATTTTTCTATTGTGATATTTCCTTGACAATTAAGCAATTATATAAATTCTTGTTATCCTTATATTTCAATGAATTACTTCTCTGAATAACTCATAGAGGCCCATTAATTATTTTTATTACATCAGTAAATATTCAGCAAATGCTATGCAACAAGAATGGTGTTCTTCATTGAGTATGTGGCAGGGAGCAAGATGGAAGCTCTGTTCATCAGGCAGTCATAGCATAAAGAAGATAGATAATTAACATAGAGCAGCATAAGACTGCAATCAGGGTAAATGCTGGGTGCTAGGAAAATGTGTCCGTTGATGAAAGACTGTTAGAAATGATTTAGTACACTCTCTATAATGCAAAACTATGAATCTATTGACTGTTACCTTGGTTTGGTTCAAAAGACCTCTTCAGTGAATTTTGGATAAATGGTCATGCAGTTTTCTTTGCAAAAAAAGAATATACAGCTATATTTTAGTTCAGTGAAATATATTTGGAAAAAGTAAATTTAAAAATATGGGGAAGAGATTCTCCCCAAAAGTATATATCAAGTATGAGTTGGAGTTAAAATAAATATGATTTTTTTCAGTGTGCATGAAAACACAGATATTAGAAATTTCAACTTGAAATGCAATATAGAGAATTTCAATGTTAATAGTAATAATTAGAACAGTTATTGTACTGTTGTAATAAAAAAAAAGCAAGATTCTAGAGTGCAAATCCTGGCACTTCTAGAACTTGAACAACATATTTCTCTTAAGCCTCAAAATCCTTGCCTGCAAGGGGGCATAATAATGCTTACATAATTGAGTTGCAGAGAGGATTAAATAAGATGATAATGGAAAAATACTTCATTAAATACCTGATAAACTGAAAGCAGTGAATCAGAGGGAGTTTAAAAGAAATTGCTACCTAACTAATAACTATCAGATCTTATGGTTACATAAGAAAATATAGGCAAAGTGGAGCTTTTTTTACCTGAAATAAAATTCTGACAATATTTTCCATTTCCAACTTGAGTTTAGCCCTTATGGGGCCCGAAAATTGGAGCAGTTCTCAGCATTGTAGCCATTTGTTGTCCGTGGAAATGTAGCACCACTCCCCAGTTGCACTGTCTCAGAAATGTAGCTTCTGGGAATCATGCACAGCAGGACCCCACTTTCAAATGCCTCCTCATCCTTTCCTACCTCCCTCTTTTATTGCCTGAACATTATAATTCATTTTTTTCATCAGAAATATTTGTTTTATCAAAAAGTGCCCACAAAAGCAGTATAAGAAGAGCTTTATTTTATAGTTGGGATATGATCCTAGCTGTATATTATTAATTGAATTGTTTCTCCTAATACATATTGAAAGAGTTCCTACCATGTGCTAGGCACTGTTTTAAGCTCTGGGGATACTGGAGTAAACAACCGACTTCATATCCCACTACTGAGTTTATGTAGTACTGAAAAACAAAATGAATGGAATAAACACATATTTAGAACATAATTTATAATGCTGAGTGATTTTGACAATAATTCAATGACCAGTGCTCTAGTTTCATTTTAAAGAAGCTATCAAGGAAAGTAGGAAGGAGAAGATTTGCTCTATATACTCTTATTGTTGAAAGAAGCTGTAAGAAAAGTGACAGAAATTGCTTTTGAATCCAAGTTCAAGTGCCCAATGAACAATGAGAAGTTCAAGAGCCCAATGGAGAGTGAGGTTATACAAACCAGAACATCAGAGTCTGGAGAAGAGAAAGGTTTATTGCAAGAGCCAAGCAAGGAGTACAGGCTACTCATGCTCAAAAGACCAAACTCCCTGATTGGTTTCAGGGAAACGTTTTTAAAGCAAGGTGAGGGTGAGCATTGCAGAGTGCATGATCAGCTTGTGAATGATTCTCTGGTTGATGGTGACATCACAGGATCAGTATTACACATGTTAACATCATCAATTGTTAGGCTCCAGCGGGTCTGGAGGCTATGTCCTCATGTTCATTGTACAGTTAACTTCTATCTGATGGGGTTTTAGTATCTGCAAAACAACTCAAGAATGTGCATCAGTCACTGTTATCTATGCTCTTCAGGGAGGAACTAAAGATTCTGTGATTGACATATGACTGATTTACTGTTTAAATTGTTACCAGTTCTTCTCACCTGGACTTCCCTGGTGGCTCAGAGATTAAAGTGTCTGCCTGGAATGTAGGAGACCAGGGTTCGATCCCTGGGTCGGGGAGGTCCCCTGGAGAAGGAAATGGCAACCCACTCCAGTACTCTTGCCTGGAGAATCCCATGGAGGGAGGAGCCTGGTAGGCTACAGTCCATATGGTCGCAAAGAGTCGGACATGACTGAGCGACTTCACTTTCACTTTCTCCTCACCTGACTGCTTTTTTGATTGTTTGTTACTATGTGTTTACATTCTTTAAACCATTAATTCTTGAGCCAGCCACTTGTGACTCAGGGAAGCCTGGGAGACTAAAACTTTTCTACAAATAAGAAGCAAGCAGGGGACATGTGAATGGGGGAATCTATTTGAGGGAATTCCAATAGGTTCCTGAGTAGTTATAGATGCAGAACTGAAAGCATTTTTCTGTCCTTCCCTGTTGCAAGTAGCTACCGTAGAAACTCCCACAATGGAGCTGATTTCATATTAAAAGAAAAAAAAAATCTAGTACGTTCAGATTTCTAAATAATGGGATTTATGTTGTATAATTTTGGTTTATGATAGTATTGAGGTATGAAAATAATTTGTCATTTCCATGATTTTTCCCATTTCTGAGTGATAATGCCTTGCATGTTTCAGAATTTTATGATTGTGTGTGTGCGAAGTCTCTGAAGGATTTCCCTAGTCCAGTAAAATTAACTTAGAATGAACTTTTCTTTGTAAGTCTAATTTATAAATTTGAGCAAATCTACTTTCTCCAAATCCAATTCATTCCCTTATTTATTCTGGCTTTTAGAAAGATGGCTTTTAGTGGGGAAAAAAAAAAACATAGCTGTCTTGCAAATCCTGCAAATAAATCAACAACTTATCATAGATTTTACATGCATCACAAATTTCTAGAGTCAAATTTTTGTGGTAATAATGTCATCCTGAAAAGAACTGCAGCTATTTAGGTATGTTCAATTTCTGCTTGAAAGGAATAATTACCTTCCACCCTCAGTAGGTAATTGCCTTTTGATTGAGGTCATCAGAACAATCAAGACAGCAGGAGGTAGAAATCTCAGGTTGGATAAGAGACAAAGGGAAGAATCACAAACAGAAATTTAAAAGGAGAATAAGAAAGAAGAGATTTAATTTGCTTCTCATATTTTATTTTGAAGCAATACCTTAAATAGTAGTTGTCATTAAAATCACCATAATGTACAACCTAGGATAATTGGTTTGATGGCTTTATTTTTTTGAGTGGAAAACTAAATATTTTTAAGCATTTGATTAGGATCATTAACACATTCATATAAATGACCATTTACACTGTTATATAGTTTGCAATGATTCATTGCACATGTATCATGAAAAAGGGAACTGTTCTAGGTGCTGGGCTAGATAGAAATGAGAAAAAAATAAATAATATTTCTGTTCTAACAGAGTTAGTATTCTGATGATTGAAAAAACAAAACAGATTTTCAAATATTCATGTTGATGTATGGCAAAACCAATACAATATTTTAAACTAATTAACCTCCAATTAAAATAAATTTATACTTAAAATAATTTTAAAAAATAAAAAAATCAAAAAATATTATATTAGGTATTTATAAAGAAAGGGAAATTAGAAACAAAGGGAATGGAGAAGTTTTTTGGGGTTTTTTTCCAATAAAATAGTGAAGAAAAATATTTGATGTTAGTAGTTTTCTTAACTGAAATTCATCTTGGGGATGAGTTTGCGTGCAGAGAAAACAGCAGCAATTTAAAGTATTTACAGAATTTAAGGAACTTAAGGATGCCAAGGTGGTTAAATTTAGTTTGAGCAAAAGATAAGATTTAGATATCTGAGTGAAAGTGAAAATTTTACTGGCTCTGCAGCCCCATGGACTAGTGCCCACCAGACTCCTCTGTCCGTGGAATTTTCCAAGGAAGAATAATCTAGTGGATTGCCATTTCCTTCTCCAGGGGATCCCCAACCCAGAAAATGAACCCAGGTTCTCTTGCATTGTAGGCAGATTCTTTACAGTCTAAGCCACTGGGGAAGCCACCAGGGAAGATTAATAAGTGCAGCCCCTAAACTTCCAGGTTATGACTTCTGAATGTCAGGGAAATAACATTAAAAACAAAACCTTCTCTCATCCCAGGAATCTTCTCCACAAAGGCAGTAGAGAAAGAAAAACAACTTTTTATGAATAAGCATTGAACTAGAATATGACATTACATCACAAATAATCAGCTAAGTGATTACAGAAACAAAAATCTCACCACTTATTTAGCCAATTAAATACTACTCATTTTATATGTGTTCTAAAAATAAACAATAAATAGTTCTCAAGTAAGAAGTCATACATTTAGTTCAGTTGCTCAGTCATGTCCAACTCTTTGCAATGCCGTGGACTGCAGCATGTCTGGCTTCCCTGTCCATCACAAAGTCCCAGAGCTCACTCAGACTCATGTCCATTGAGTGATGCAATCCAACCACCTCATCCTTTGTTGTACGAGTCTCATCCTGCCTTCAATCTTTCCCAGCATCAGGGTCTTTTCCAATGAGTCAGTTCTTTGGATCAGATGGCCAAAGTATTGGAGTTTCAGCTTCAGCATCAGTCCTTCTAGTGAATATTCAAGACTGATTTCCTTTAGGATTGACAGGTTTGATCTCCTTGCAGTGCAAGGGACTCTCAAGAGTCTTCTCCAATACCACAGTTCAAAAGCATCAATTCTTTCGTGTTCAGTTTTCTTCATAGTCCAACTCTCACATCCATACATGACTACTGGAAAAATCATAGCTTTGACTAGATGGACCTTTGTTGGTAAAGTAATGTCTCTGCTGTTTAATACGCTGTCTAGGCTAGTCATAGCTTTTCTTCCAAGGAGCAAGTGTCTTTTAATTTCATGGCTGCAATCACCATCTGCAGTGATTCTGGAGCCCCCAGTCCAGGTTCGATGCATGATACTAGATGCTTGGGGCTGATGCACTGAGACAACCCAGAGGGATGGTACGAGGAGGGAGGAGGGAGGGGAGTTCAGGATGGGAAACACCTGTATACCTATGGCAGATTCATGTTGATGTATGGCAAAACCAATACAATACTGTAAAGTAATTAACCTCCAATTAAAATAAATAAATTTATATTTTTTAAAAAAAGTATCTCACAATCTCTGTTGTTTCCCCATCTATTTGCCATGAAGTGATGGGACTGGATGTCATGATCTTAGTTTTCTGAATGTTGAGATTTAAGCCAACTCTTCCACTATCTTCATTCACTTTCATCAAGAGACTCATTAGTTCTTCTTTGGTTTCTGCCATAACGGTGGTGTCATCTGCATATCTGAGGCTTTTTTATATTTTTCCCAGTGGTCTTGATTCCAGCTTGTGCTTCATCCAGCCTGGCATTTTGCATGATGTACTCTGCATAAAGGTTAAATAGCAGGGTGACAATATACACCCTTGACGTATTCCTTTCCTGATTTGGAACCAATCTATTGTTTCATGTCCAGTTCTAACTGTTGCTTCTTGACCTGCACACAGATTTCTCAGGAGGCAGGTCAGGTGGTCTGTATTCACATCTCTTGAATTTTCCACAGTTTGTTGTGATCCACACAGTCAAAACTTTGGCATAGTCAATAAAACATAAGTCATACATAGTTCATCCTAATTTTACCATTAATATGAGTGACCATCTATGCTACCTTCTTGGCTTTATCTGTACCCAAACAAACAAACTTCTAATTTTGTAAGTAGTTTGGCACCTTAGGGCAGGATAGCCACTGAAGTTAGGCTCCTGCCTTTCTAGAAAAATTGAGAGCTGAGGGAACTATTTTCCTTGATATTTACATTTCAAACAAATGGCTTCCAGGTCCTTGAGAAAGCCATTTTTAAGCCTTAAAACTAACAAAAGTCTTCTTTTCAAAATTTTTCTAAAATGATTCATATACATTTCAAAGAGACTGACATGTTTTCTAAGGTAAATGTTCTAACAAAAATAGAAGAGAAGGAAATCTCTTCCTTCATTTTGAATAAGGGGAATTAAGCTTATTTTTAATTGTTAAACATCAACTAAAATATCCCTGCACAAGTAATACCTACATCTGTGATCTTCATAAAGTGCATACAGATTGTCCAGTATTCCTTTTAAAATGAAGATTCCAAGTTTTTTTTTTTTTCTTTGTTATTTAGCCATTCCTCATGAATTGTGGGACTCTAGTTCATAGGCCTGGGATTGAACCTACGCCCCTGCAGCAGAAGTACAGGGTCCTAGCCACTGGACCACAAGAGAATTCTCGGGCATCTTCTGTAAAGAATGTTCTGTGGGGCCTGAATGCCTGCAATCATAGCAATCTCCCTGGTGATGTGAATGCTGCTGGTCAGGGGAGCATGCATTGAGGAGTAAGGTTAGATGTGGCGCTGAGAGAGGCAGTGAAGGAGCAGTGACTAGGATGAGGGTGTGGGTAGATGGGTAGAATCAGGTCATGTAGGCTCTTGTAGATTATCTAAAAGACTTTTGGTTTGAGTGAGACTGAAGCCTTGGTATAGTAAGCAGAAGAAAGACATGTTTTGGTATGGTTTTTTTTAAAGAATCAATTGACTGCATCAAGGAAAATAAACTTTAGGGTGACAAACGGATTAGAAACAGACCATTGTAGTAATCCCAGTGAGAGTGGACTGTGGCTGGACCATGGTAATACAGAGGGCTTGAAATGTAATATGAGTCTGGATATATGAGGTGGGATATGAGAAACAGAATTTGAGGGTGAACACAAGGATTTTGGCTTGAGGATTAAAAAAAAAAATGTATCTGTGCTATTTATTTCTGCCATGGAAAAAACATAAGCAGAGGGAGAAAATTTGGAGGAGGGAGCAAATTTGGAGGAGAAAATCAAGAGATGTACAATGAGAAGTTAGATACAGTATTTGGGAGACTGTATTTTGTCTTCAGAAATTATCAGCTGCTCAGATACAGGAAAGAGCAACTAGGTTAAAAATTTAACCAGAGTCAGGGATTCGTTAGAGGAGAGAAGAAAGGGATATATTAACAATGTATGCAAGGGAGCGTTTATCCAAAAAGCTATACTACCTATAATGAGTAAGGATGTAACAAGAACAGGAGAGGAAGAAGGAGAGTGGAAAGCTGCCAGGGTCAAAAGATTAGAGGGTTTCTTGTGGAACCAAGTACTGGAATGAGTGATCCAGAAAATAGAAAGTGGAGGTTGAAGAATAGGCTGTGTAAAATTTCTATAATGTAGCAAATGAAGTTCTTAATAATGATGTGATACAGTATTGAGTGGTTATAGTACCTAGTGAGTAGCTAGATTATTAGCATAAAGAAGGTTTTTGAACTGAAAGGAAAGGTTATTGGAACAATTGCTGTCTTGTTACTGTTATCACCAAAGATGTCCAGATTCCTTTGGGAGGGAGGAGACAGTAGCTAGTTGTTAAAATCAAAGAATAAGGGTAGTGACTCTAGAAGTATGAAAGACCAGGAAGTTTAGAGGTCTGTGTAGATTGATGGCCTGATCTTCCTTCAAAACTGGGCTACTTAGAGGATAGAAGGCTAAACTTCTGGAAGCAGTAATGAGGAACAAAGAATATATTTATCTCACTTCCCAGGCTGCAGAGTGCTGTAGAGAGAAGATGACTACTGAGAAGGCAACAAAGAAAGCATGGAGAAAACCAAGTTTATTTAGAACAGAAAGGTGAAGGGGATGCCAAAAAAAAAAAAAAAAAGATGTTGAAAATATAGTAATCTTGCTAATAACTAACTGATATAAAAGACACAGAGAAAAGTCAATAATTATAATTGTCCTTATGGTTTATTTGGCAAAATAGAAAGTTTGTGGGTGTGTGTATGAGAGTGTATGCACATATACATTAAACTTTGAATATCATATTACTTAAGTAAAATCAGATTGTGTTCACATCTGTAATGATTAGTATTAAAGATGTATTTTTTTCTTTTAGTTTAATACATAATACTATATTTAATTTCTAATCTTGCCTTCTAGGTATTGAATTAAGTTTTGCTCGATCATATGGTAGCTCTATTTTTAGTTTTTTAAGGAATCTCCAAACTGTTCTCCATAATGGCTATACCAGTTTACATTCCCACCAACAGTAGTATGAGGGTTCCCTTTTCTCCAAAACCGCTCCCCAACGTTTATTGTTTGTAGATTATTTGATAATGGCCATCCTCACACGTGTGAGTTCATAACTTATTGTATTTTTGTTTGCATTTTTCTAATAACTAGTGATGCTGAGCATCTATGCATGTGTTTGTTGGCTGTCTGAATGTCTTCTTCAGAGAAAGTCTATTCTACCAGTTGATTTTTCATTTTATATTTTCCTTTGCTGTGCAAAAGTGTTTAAATTTTATTATGTCCCATTTGTTTATTTATTTATTATTTTCATTCTTCTAGGAAGTGGATCAAAGAAGACTTTGCTGTGATTTACGTGAAAGAGTGGTCTGATATGTTTTCCTCCAAGAGTTTTACAGTATCTGATCTTACATTTAGGTTTTTAATCCCTTTTGAGTTTACTTTTCTGTTTGATGATAGAAAATGTGTGAATATCACACTTTTACCTGTAACTGTCCAGGTTTCCCAGCACCACTTATTGAAGGGACTGTCTTATGTCCATTGTATATATTCTTGCCTCTTTTGTCATAGATTCAATGATCATAGCTACATGGATTTATCTCTGGACATCCTATCCCATTCTATTGATCTATATTTTAGTTTTTCTGCCAATACCATTACTGTAGTTTTGTAGTATAGTGTGAGGTCAGGGACTCTGATTCCTTCAGCTCTGTTTTTCCTTCTCAAGATTGATTTGGCTATTTGGGATCTTTCCTGTTTCCACATATTCAAAGAAAACCATGATTCAATAAGATGCATGCACCCCAATGTTCATTGTAGCATTATTCTCAATAGAGAGAACATGGAAGCAAACTAAATGTCTATCAGCAGAGGAAGAATGAAGAAAATGGAATATTCAGTTCAGTTCAGTTCAGTCCAGTCACTCAGTCATGTCCAACTCTTTGTGACCCCATGAATCGCAGTACGCCAGGCCTCCCTGTCCATCACCAACTCCTGGAGTTCACTCAAACTCATGTCCATCAAGTCGGTGATGCCATCCAGCCATCTCATCCTCTGTCGTCCCCTTCTCCTCCTGCCCCCAATCCCTCCCAGCATCAGAGTCTTTTCCAATGAGTCAACTCTTCGCATGAGGTGGCCAAAGTACTGGAGTTTCAGCTTTAGCATCATTCCTTCCAAAGAAATCCCAGGGCTGATCTCCTTCAGAATGGACTGGTTGGATCTCCTTGCAGTCCAAGGGACTCTCAAGAGTCTTCTTCAACACCACAGTTCAAAAGCATCAATTCTTTGGCGCTCAGCCTTCTTCACAGTCCAACTCTCACATCCATGCATGACCACAGGAAAAACCATAGCCTTGACTAGATGGACCTTAGTCGGCAAAGTAATGTCTCTGCTTTTGAATATACTATCTAGGTTGGTCATAACTTTTCTTCCAAGGAGTAAGCGCCTTTTAATTTCATGGTTGCAGTCAACATCTGCAGTGATTTTGGAGCCCCAAAAAATACAGTCTGACACTGTTTCCACTGTTTCCCCATCTATTTCCCATGAGGTGATGGGACCGGATGCCATGATCTTCGTTTTCTGAATATTGAGCTTTAGGCCAAAGTTTTCACTCTCCTCTTTCACTTTCATTAAGAGGCTTTTTAGTTCCTCTTCACTTTCTGTCATAAGGGTGGTGTTATCTGCATATCTGAGGTTATTGATATTTCTCCCGGCAATCTTGATTCCAGCTTGTGTTTCTTCCAGTCCAGCGTTTCTCATGATGTACTCTGCATATAAGTTAAATCAGCAGGGTGACAATATACAGCCTTGACATACTCCTTTTCCTATTCGGAACCAGTCTGTTTTTCAAAAAGGATGATATAATGCCATTTGCAGTGACATGGCTGGACCTAGAGATTGTTATACTGAGTGAAGTAAGTCAGACAAAGACAAATATCATACAATGTTGCTTATATGTGGAATATAAAGTAATAGTACAAATGAGCCTATCTTTAAAACATAGATAGAGTCTCAGAAGTAGAAAACAAATTTTTGGTTACCAAAGGGAAAAGGGGTCTGGGAAGCAGGGTAGGATGAACTGAGAGATTGGGATTGACATGTACACACTGCTATATATGAAATAGATAACTAATAAAGACCTACTGTATATCACAGGGAACTCTACTCAGTACTCTCTAATGACCTATATGTGAATACAATCTTAAAAAGAGTGGATGTATGTATATAACTGATTTACTTTGCTCTACAGTAGAAAGTGACACAACATTGTTAATCAATATTACCCAGGTACCAAGAAAGGTTAAAGAATAAATAAAGATACATATTTAGAAACAGCAAAAAATAAAGTATTGCTGAAGTCAAGTCCAATATTTGACCTTCAATGGGTATTAATATATAGAATTACATAATTATATTCAAAACACTGAGAAGAGACTCTTCTAACTTGTGTAATTCTTAAGATTATCAATCACATGATGTGAATTCAACCCATCTGAGAACTGACAGACAGAAACAAATGTTATTTATGGAAAGGGTGGGTTTCTTGAAGTAATTTTGAAAAGGAGGGGTAGGTTTGGGATTTGAATATTGATTATAAACTCCTAAGCATGATGGCCCAGGGTTGCTGTTATTTTGGATATGTCTAAAACAGATTGTGTTCTACTAACTGTTACTTGCATTTATTATACTAAAACAACTGGAAGTCTGTTTCAGAAAACAAGGAAGCAGATCAAATAGGACTTGTCAAAAAATACTGAAAAGTTATTATCATTACTGTTGTTTGTTATATATTCAGTGTCATAATGTACTCAATGCCATGACTATCATGAAGGTTACAATCCCAAACCCAGGCATATATAATTTTAGATGAATAGACAAATGTTTTAATTTGCTTAATTCTTTAACTAGCTCATTAAAGCAGGTAATGAATGAATCAGGTTTTGGAGTAGGCAGTGCGTTTGGCTCCACAACTTTGATTTTGTCTCCAACATCAGGAGAAGATTTGAAAAAACATGTTTTGATTCAATGACAACGTCATATTTATCACCTAGCATATCGCTGATAAAAACAGTAGATAATAGTCATTCTTTTGAAAATATTTTTATGTTTTTCTAAATGATATACAGAAACCAGCCATATTCCATGCTTAAGTTAGCATAGTAAATCTACTTTAGTCTAGTGAGTTGAGGTTTAGAGGTTTTGTTTAAGAAACAAAGTACCTCATCATATTTTATATTGCAGGTAAAGCAATATTTTATATCACATTTAAATCATTTCTCTGGTTTTATGAAACAGAGTAAGATGCATAGCTTTTAATTTTCTTTGCTATTCTCAGAAGGCTTTAGTATAATTTAAGTTTTCTCACATCTTTTGAAGTCTGTGTTAAGTAACATAAGGCAAACTTATTCAATATAGGACATAGCATCTCTAATAAGAATCCTTTTTAAGCATCTTCTTTTTACCAGCATAAATTCTTTAAATCTTCTGATAGTAACTGAGGAGATAAAGTGACTTATCTTTAACAGCTGTGTTTGTTTATATTCTTCATTTTCAGAAGCATGTTCCTGTGTAATAGGTGCCAAAAAATTGCTGTGGAAATGGTATACATATTTAGAAAGCCCATATTTATACTAGGCATTTTGTTTTGACAATTAAAAAAAATTCTTAACTAAAATGAACACCATACTGGTTTCTCAGCAAAGTCAGTAATCAAGAGCATTTGGTATATATTATTTAAAAATTTAATCTCATGTTCAATTTCAGGATCATAGTCAATATATCTCTTAACAAAGAATATAATCTCAACTATGTAATCTGAATGCTTGAAGGAATGATCAATTTTAAATCTAAATAAATTTATTTGTGCAATTGATTATAGATTTCCTTATAGTAACAATGTCATCTTTTAAATCTGAAATGATAGTTATTAGGAGAATATTGCAAGGTGATATCAGAAGTACAAATGTATTATTTCTTTCATTATATGAAAGGCAGCTTGACAATTCTCTTATGACATGAATCAAAAAGACAAACTTCCTAATAGCAATATTCATAAATACCTTTTCTTGCACATACTTATTTTGCTAGTTTATTCATGTTCATTTTCTCTACAACCACATGGAACTGTCATCTTTTTCTGAATGAGAAGTAGATTTGTCAAGATAGCATGGGTATGCCGTATTAATAAAAGATCTCCGAATTTCAGTGGTTTAAGGAAAGCAAAAGTTTATTTCCTGCTCAGGAAAATTCTGCTGTGGTCTAGGTGACTCATCAGCTTTTGCTTTTGAAGTCATTCAAGAATTAAACTTTCTGGGATTTTTGTGGTTTTATCATCTCAGCAGGGGACCTTTGCACTACAAAACACAGCACAGAATTCACAGTGAAACTCACACCTACTCCCTTTATGCTTCACCCTAGAAATGACATGTCTCTTCAGTTTGTAACACTTGCCCACATCTTGTCACATGTATCTGCTTAACTGGAAATGAGGCTGGAAGTGAAAGAGAAAATATGTAAAATTTAGTAAGCATTATCTACTCTGACAAATGGAGAGAACACTAAGTCTCAAATCAGTCCAATATCTTGTCTACAGTATATAAACAATGTTGTATCTATTATCAAACCTATATCATTTCCTATATATTGCTGTACCATCCTTTAATGGAGAATTATATACAATAACCAAAGAAGCCTGAATGACCTTTATTGTCATGTTACACCAGATGCGTGAAAGTGTGCATCATAAGTCGTTTCAGTTGTGTCTGACTCCTTGCAACCCTATGGACCATAAACTGCCAGCCTTATCTGCCCATGAGATTCTCCAGGCAAGAATACTGAAATGTGTTTCCATGCCGTCTTCCAGGGGATCTTCTTGACCCAGGAATTGAACCCACATCTCTTACCTCTCCTGCATTAGCAGACAGATTCTATACCACTGGGCTTCCCAAGTGCCACCTACCCACTGGTAAGGAACCCGTCTGCTAATGCCAGAGACATAAGAGATGAGGGTTGGATCCCTTTGTTGGGAAGATCCCCTGGAGGAGGGCATTACAATCCACTCCAGTATTCTTGCTTGGAGAATCCCATGGAGAGAGGACCTGGCAGGCTATGGTCCACAGAGTCACAAACAGTCAGACATGACTAAAGTGACTTAGCATTCACGCCATGGACTTTACCACTAGTGCTACCTGGGAAGCCCGTACCGTGTACATATGGGCAATGAAATTATATATGAGGACATTCATAGGGAAGGCACTTACTAAATATTTTGGATCATCACAGAAATAATTGTAATTATAATGCAGGATTTCATAGTTGTTAAGAAAGGTAGAATCCAACTTTAAAATGATTCATCATTTGATCACATTTTCACAGACATTTCAGAGTAGAACGTGTTAAAGATCTTGGAATCCAACTAATACATCAACTTCTTTTATAACAGATCTATTAAAGATCTTACTATTTGAAAGAATAAAGAGACCACTTAGAATCAGGGACACCTGATTTGAATCCCAGTTGACTAGTGGTGAGTTCCGTACCACTAGCACCACCTGGGAAGCCTGTTGTGGTAACAGTGTTGTTAATTATTACAGATCAAGTGCTGAGTTGGGGATTGTGGTAAGTATTTTATGATATTACTTTCTTCATATAAAGAACACTATGAGGTAGGTATTTTAATTTTCCTCATTTCACATTTAGATAAATAAAGACCCAGAGAGTTTGTATTACTTGTGTTGAGATTCACAGTGAGACTGATCAGATACCATGGTCCTGGCTGAAACTATGTTGATTGTCCTGACCATTAACCATTTTCCTGATATTTTATACAGTTTACTTATTTCTGGATCTTATCACTTCACCATATTTGTCAGGATGCTTGCTGACATATACTTTTCTCATCTTGTGATTATTATTATTATTTTTTAATAGGGATTGGTGTTCTCATGACTTTCTTTATAACTGACAGATATTGCCTTGTTAGGTTCAGTTCATCTGATCCATTATCAAAAACTTTACTATTACCTCTAGATTACTTTTTATTCATTGAAGTCAAAATAATATTTATGTTTGCTGTGCCATGCTTTCTAAGTTGTTTCAGTTGTGTCTGACTCTGTGCAACCCTATGGACTGTAACATACCATTCTCCTCTGTTCCTGGGATTCTCCAGCCAAGAATACTGGAGTGGGTTGCCATGCCCTCTTCCAGGGGATCTTCCCAACCCAGGATCATACCCACATCTCTTAAGTATCCTGCATTCGCAGGTGTGTTATTTACCACTAGCATATCATGGGAAGCCCCAAGTTTTGTTTATCACATTGTAGTTACAGATTACTACCAAATTCAATATTTTGTTTTCTCACAATAATTCTCATGGCAGTTCTCGCTTCACTAGCCACCTTTCTTTTTTATTGCAAGCTCTTTTATTCATGTGCTCAATAACTTCTCAATGTTTAAGTACCCAAAGACTTCATCTTAGGTCACCTTTTTATTTCCATTTATAGCTGCTCTCTAAGTTTTATCTATTTCCAAGCTGTAATTCCTTTGACATGCTGGAAACTTCCAAATATGCTTTTTTACCACCAGCCTGTCCACTGGGCTTCATTTTCCCATATCTAGCTTCTTATTCAACTTCGTCTTTTGGATACTTGAAGAATATATTTTATTTAAGTTCAGTTCAGTCACTCAGTCGTGTCCAACTCTTTGCGATCCCATAGACTGCAGTACACCAGGCCTCCCTGTTCATCACCAAGTTCCAGAGTTTACACAAACTCATGTCCATTGAGTTGGTGATGCCATCTAACCATCTCATCCTCTGTTGTCCCCTTTTCTTCCTGCCTTCATTCTTTCCCAGCATCAGGATCTTTTCCAATGAGTCAGTTCTTCACATCAGGAGGCCAAAGTATTGGAGTTTCAGCCTCAGCATCAGTCCTTCCAAAGAATATTCAGGACTGATTTCTTTTAGGACAGACTGGTTGGATCTCCTTGCAGTGCAAGGGACTCTCCAGAGTCTTCTCTAACACCACAGTTCAAAAGCATCAATTTTTTGGTGCTCAGTATTCTTTATAGTCCAACTCTCACTTCCACACATGACTACTGGAAAAACCAGAGCTTTTACTAGATGGACCTTTGTTGGCAAAGTAATGTCACTGCTGTTTAATATGCTGTTTAATATGTTTAATAGGTTGGTCATAACTTTTCTTCCAAGGAATAACCCTTTTTTAATTTCATTGCTTCAGGCACCATCTGCAGTGATTTTTGAGCCCCTAAAAGTAAAGTCTGTCATTTACATTGTCCAAATTTACATTGTAAATCTCTCATTCACATTGTCCAAATGTGAAATCCAAGTTCTCTAAATATTTCACTCTTTATTATATTATTTGAAGAAAATAATTGAAAACAAAATTTTTTAAAAGTTACATGGACCTGGTGATTAGTATGTTACATGTCAAAGGCTACTCACTCAGATCACGACAGATACATGTTGATGATCTTCAATGATATTGGGTTGGCCAAAATGTTCATTTGCCCTTGTCTTATGGAAAAATCTGAACAAACTTTTTGGCCAACCCATACAATTATGTGATTTCCTTAAAGTCACATAGTTAAGAATGGCTTTCATGGGAGTTGCAGGTGGATTTGTTGCTATATATTTCTTTTCGTTCTTTTTTTTTTAAAATTTTGGTTTATTTTACTTTACAATGCTGTATTGGTTTTGCCATATGTCAACATGAATCCGCCATGGGTGTACATGAGTTCCCAATCCTGAAGCCCCCTTCCCACCTCGCTCCCTATACCATCTCTCTGGGTCATCCCAGTGTACCAGCCCCAAGCATCCTGTATCCTGCATCAAACCTAGACTGGTGATTCGTTTCTTACATGATAGTATACATGTTTCAATGCCATTCTCCCAAATCATCCCACCCTCTCCCTCTCCCTCTCCCACAGAGTCCTAAGACTGTTCTATACATCTGTGTCTCTTTGGCTGTCTTGCATACAGGGTTATCGTTACCATCTTTCCAAATTCTATATATATCTTTGTTAGTATACTGTATTGGGGTTTTTCTTTCTGTCTTACTTCACCCTGTATAATCGGCTCCAGTTTCATCCACCTCATTAGAACTGATTCAAATGTATTCTTTATAATTGCTGAATAATACTCTATTGTGTATACGTACCACAGCTTGCTTATCCATTCATCTGCTGATGGACATCTAGGTTGCTTCCATGTCCTGGCTATTTTAAACAGTGCTGTGATGAACACTGGGGTACACGTGTCTCTTTCAATTTTGGTTTCCTCCGTGTGTATGCCCAGCAGGGGGATTGCTGGGTCATAAGGCAGTTCTATTTCCAGTTTTTTAAGGAATCTCCATACTGTTCTCCATAGTGGCTGTACTAGTTTGCATTCTCACCAACGGTGTAAGAGGGTTCCCTTTTCTCTACACCCTCTCCAGCATTTATTGCTTGTAGATTTTTGGATCACAGCAATTCTGACTGGAGTGAAATGGTACCTCATTGTGGTTTTGATTTTCATTTCTCTGATAATGAGAGATGTTGAGCATCTTTTCATGTGTTTGTTAGCCATCCATATGTCTTCTTTGGAGAAATGTCAATTTAGATCTTTGGCCCATTTTTTGATTGGGTCGTTTATTTTTCTGGAGTTGGAATTGGGAGTTGCAGGTGGATTTGTTACTATGTATTTCTAACATGGTTTTCCATTTTAATAATCACCTAAATTTGATTTCAAACATTATTATGTTTAAAAATGTATTTTATGAAAATGTTAATTTGGGAATTTCATCCAATACTCTGTTTAAATTAGATAAAATCAATGATAACATCAGTAATATAAAATGCTGAAAAATTATTTTTCATTTTATATAATTTTTGTTTGTTTAGCTGACCATAACATATTTACCAACTAATTTGAAGGATTAAAAGCTCTACAAAAATTTGTAAAAACACCTTTTTACTTTCCATCACTATGAGGCAATCACTGGTATGTTTCATGTATAATTCTTTTTTATATATATTTTTAGATTAGGTTATGTTCAACGTACAGTAGGGTATCCTGTTTTTGTTGCTTAGCAAAAGTGTTTATATATCAAATGCTTATAAGTCATTATTTTCGTGCTACATTTAAACAAATAAGTAAAGATTTAGTCGTGTTAGAATGGTCAAACAAAAATGATTTATTATGGGTCCCCTTAAGACTCACCTCAACTTCACAAATCACCAGTTGATTCAACAAACATTTAATGAGACATGATAAAAACAGAGTTGGCCCTGAGCATCTGTGGGGGTTTGGTTCTAGGACCTACCAAGGGATACCAAAGTTCAAGGAGTCCCTTAAAATGGTATACTATTTGCATATAACCTGTGAGTATGATCCAAAATACTCAGTCACCTCTTAGTCACCTGTATAATACCTAATACAATATAAATGCTGGATAAATAGTTGTCAGTGCATATAAGCCCAGGTTTTGCTTTTTTAAACATTTTGGATTTTTTTTCAAATATTTTTGATCCATGGTGATTGAATCCATGGATGCAGAACACATGGATACTGAGTGTGAACTGTATTCAGTGATAATTTATTTCATGTCCAAATGTCAAAGTGACTTTTGTACACTCAAGGAACTAAAAGACCAGTATGGTTTATAGCACAGACAGTTGCAGCAGAGGAAAGATGAGATTAGGACTCAGAGCAGAGGAAGCTCATGTAGATGTGTAGGATACCACCATATAATGAGGATTTAGGGGCTAAATGCATGCGTATTAAGTTACTTCAGTCCTGTCCGACTCTTTATGACCCTGTGGACTGTAGATCGCCAGGTTTCTCTGTCCACGGGTTTTTTCAGGCAAGAATATTGGAGTGGGTTGCCATACCCTCCTCCAGGGGATCTCCCTAACCCAGGGATTGAACCTGTGTCTCTTAACATCTCCTGCATTGACAGGCAGGTTCTTTACAACTAGCATCACCTGGGAATCCCAGGGACTGAATATGCACCTTTAAATAAAAGATATGTCAATTAAAAAAAAAAATCCATGTTGATGTATGGCAAAACCAATACAATACTGGAAAGTAATTAATCTCCAATTAACATAAATAAATTTATATGAAAAAATTAAGATCTCCAATTTTAAATAGACCTGTTCTAATGTGCCAAATTTAACTTTTAATAACACTTCATATTTATCTCTAAACCTAAATATATATTATATATTTAGATGTAGATAAGAAGCACTCATTTTGTCTCCTCCTACATTTAAGATTCTTTAAAAAATGTCTACAAGGAAACACACTAGCATTTGGAATAGATTATATAATATGCCCCAAATATCTAGATAATGCAGATGTGAGTGGAATAAAGGAAACAAACTATATGAAAGAACATGGATAATTCAAATGAATTAGAAAAATAGAAAGTGTTAAAGCACTAAAATGATTGAATATAGCAATGAATATATTAGTTTGTATGTGTGTGGTTATGCTGAGGATTTAATTCACTACAATGTATTTCCTTCAGTTAAAAAAATGTTTGCTTCACATTTTTTCCATAATTTTCAATAAATGAGGATAATTACCTCTATAAGTGATTCATCTCAATAAGTGCTCTTATAAATTACAGCAGATAATTTTTAGTGAATTAGGTTTATTGGGACACTGCTGTGTTAAAAGGGGTATGTTTTTCTGTTGAAATTTTCTTATTAAGTTAATAACTTCTTGTGCAACTAAAATGACAACTGGAATTATTATTAACATTTAAAATCTAAACTCTGTTGTTTGGACATAAAACATAATTTATTTCCTTGGTTTTTGCACCTATAATTGAGAACATTCTCTATTTTATTTAAAAATGTTAGAAATTGTTTACATGCCATTATACCTAACATGAATAGACAACTTAGTTTTCCCAATCCACTGTGCTTTCTCCATAGATGTTCAGAATTGTCTGTTGGATAGCTAGTTATGGATAGTTACTAATCTAGCTAATTAGTGGATCATTATTTTTATTATTATTAATCCACTAATCCAACTAATCAGATATGCAGGTGACACCACCCTTATGGCAGAAAGTGAAGAGGAACTAAAAAGCCTCTCAATGAAAGTGAAAGTGGAGAGTGAAAAAGTTGGCCTAAAGCTCAACATTCAGAAAACAAAGATCATGGCATCCAGTCCCATGACTTCATGGGAAATAGATGGGGAAACAGTGGAAACAGTGTCAGACTTTATTTTTTGGGGCTCCAAAATCACTGCAGATGGTGACTGCAGCCATGAAATTAAAAGGCACTTACTCCTTGGAAGAAAAGGTATGACCAACCTAGATAGTATATTCAAAAGCAGAGACATTACTTTGCCGACTAGGGTCCGTCTAGTCAAGGCTATGGTTTTTCCTGTGGTCATGCATGGATGTGAGAGTTGGACTGTGAAGAAGGCTGAGCGCCAAAGAATTGATGCTTTTGAACTGTGGTGTTGGAGAAGACTCTTGAGAGTCCCTTGGACTGCAAAGAGATCCAACCAGTCCATTCTGAAGGAGTTCAGCCCTGGGATTTCTTTGGAAGGAATGATGCTAAAGCTGAAGCTCCAGTACTTTGGCCACCTCTTGTGAAGAGTTGACTCATTGGAAATGACTCTTGATGCTGGGAGGGATTGGGGGCAGGAGGAGAAGGGGACGACAGAGGATGAGATGGCTGGATGGCATCACGGACTCGACGGACATGAGTCTGAGTGAACTCTGGAAGTTGGTGATGGACAGGGAGGCCTGGCATGCTGCAATTCATGGGGTCGCAAAGAGTCGGACACGACTGAGCGACTGAACTGAACTGAACTGAATCCAACTAATCTGGATTATTAAAACCTACAATTGTAATATTATTTTTCTACATGTTTCATATTTGGTAAAGAGTAGTGAGGATCTTGGAAAGATTAGCAAAATTCTAAAAAGCATAGAAGACTAATTTTGGGAGTGGGAAGGAAACAGACCTGAAAGTCACATTGCAATGCCTAGAATCCAATCACCTGACCACATACCTAATGGCAAAAAAGCCTAGGAAATGCAGTTAGCCCTGTTCTAGTAAGAAGAAAGAACAGCTTCTTCTACCATCTAAGTAGTATTATGGAAAAGCAACTAAGAGAACATTTTGGATTTGACAAATTATTTTAATGCTAAGGTTGTGTGTCCTTTGTCCTTTATGTTTATCAATAAATTTATAAATGAGGCTCACACTGGATCTCCAGAAAAGGCATCAAAATATTGAGAGTAATTTCTGTTGAGGACAGTTCTGTCTAGTTACCTCCATTAAACCTCTTTTAAACAATAATATGTAGATTTCTCTTCTGTCCTTTTTTTTTTTTAACCAGAGCTTCATACAAAACCAAAAAATTTGTACCATCAAACAATGTTTGATTTGCCCTAATTTTTGTGTAGGAATTCCCTAGAAATTTCAAACATATGAACTAGGAAACTCTACCACGCTAATATGCGCTAATATTGTCTCTTTTTCCTTGCCCTGAACATGTGAATTATATTCTGGGGCAATCATACATAATTCCTTAAATGTGAAACTACCAAATTGTCAGCTCCTATATAAGGGACAGCTTTAAACTAATATTGTCTTCCTTTTATTACTGATGATAGGATTCAGGTGAACCCAAAGTAACTAATCAGAACATGACACAAAATATGATTTGAGACATACAGATTGTCTTCTCTAGAATTTAAATTAGAAATTTGTAGTGACCCAAACATTTAGGTATCAGCAGAAGATATCTTGACTTTATTAGGTACTCTATACCACTGTGATAGTCTTACAGATTGGCTCAAAGTTAATTACAAGGAAAAGACTAAAATATTTGAAATTCTATTTCATTTCTTTTGTATCCTGATCCCACATTCTTTTTCATTAATGTCCAGCCCAACTAGACTAACAGATTGAGCTTTGGACTAGCCTGTATCCCTTCTTTTACTTCTGGTTAGTCCCTTGGACTGCAAGGAGATCCAACCAGTCAGTCCTAAAGGATTTCAGTCCTGAATATTCATTGGAAGGACAGATGCTGAAACTGAAACTCTAGTACATTGGCCAGCTGATGTGAAGAAACTGACTCCTTGGAAAAGTCTCTGATGCTGGGAAAGATTGAAGGCAGGAGAAGGGGATGACAGAGGATGAGATAGTTGGATGGCATCACTGACTCAATGGGCATGAATCTGAACAAGCTCTAGTAGTTGGTGATGGACAGGGAGGCCTGGTGTGCAGCATTCCATGAGGTCACAAAGAGTCAGACATGACTGAGCAACTGAACTGAACTGAATGAACTGGAGTGAATGAGGAGTTGATTTCAGGGAAATACACTATGCTATCTGTCCAAAGCATGAGTCAGCTATTGTCTCCACTAGGGGTATTCCCTGATCATCCTATGTAGACTTCAACTTAATTCCTACTTTTTTGTTGGTATTTTCACATTTTTTTCCATGTATATTTTAGTTACTTGTGTATGTGTCTTGCTAGCCTTGTTTCATGGCAAATATTAGACTCATTTAGTTTACCCAAGGTTATGATGATTACTAAGTATGTGTGCTCAGCTGCTCTGTAGTGTCTGACTCTTAGCAACCCCATGGACTGTAGCCCTCCAGGTTCCTCTGTCTGTAGTGATTCTCCAGGCTAGAGAATGGGAGTAGGTTGCCATGCCCTCCTCCAGGGGTTCTTCCCAACCCAGTGACTGAACCCCGGTGTCCTACATTACAGGTAGACTCTTTACCATCTGAGCCACTAGGGAAGCCATTGTTTAAGTATACTTACGTGAACTGTGGTGTTGGAGAAGACTCTTGAGAGTCCCCTGAACAGCAAGCAGTCCATCCTAAAGGAAATCAGTCTTGGATATTCATTGGAAGGACTGATGCTGAAGCTGAAACTCCATTCTTTGGCCACCTGATGTGAATAACTGACTCATTAGAAGATGGTTGGATGGCATCACTGACTCAGTGGACATGAGTTTGAGTAAACTGTGGGGTTTGATAATGGACAGCGAGGCCTGGCATGCTGCAGTCCATGGGGTCACAAAGAGTCGGACACGACTGAGCAACTGAACTGATGTCAATTAAGAGGGAGAATTTTCTATACATCTTTCTAAATTCCATATATATGTGTTAGTATACTGTATTGGTGTTTTTCTTTCTGGCTTCACTCTGTATAATAGGCTCCAGTTAAACCAATACAATATTGTAAAGTAATTAACCTCCAATTAAAATAATAAAATTTTTATTTAAAAAATAAACAATAAATAAAAATCTAGTAAGAATGGAAAGAAAGAGTGGGAATTTTTTGTTGTCGTTGATATTATGGGGACAGAGCTCAGTGGTTCCTTCATTTTATTTTATCTTAATGTCTATGATTTGGTGTGATTATGCTTGTCAGTGTGTGCTTGTTTTTATATGGATGCATGTCTATGACACTTAGGATAGACCAAAGACATTAACATTGTTTTGACTTTGTAAAATCTATGCTTTCTTTCTCCTCATCTATGCCCAGCCATGGGAGGGTGTGAGGAGAACAAATCATGTGTTTCGATCCTCTGTGGTCAATGGAAAAATAAACAGGGGGAAGATAATGCAGCCAGTTGTTGTCGTTTGGTGGCTCAGTCGTGTCTGTCTCTGCGACCCCATGGATTGCAGCAAGCCAGGCTGGCCTCTCCTTCACTGTCCCCGAGAGTTTCCACAAATTCATGTCCATTGAGTCAGTAACCAGTACTGCTGAGATATCTGTGGCCTGGGATCAAGTTTGTGAACGCAATAGTGTTCAGTACAAACCATGAATCCTTATAAATAGTTAGAGGTTGAGGTGGCCTAAAGGTAACATTCAGGGAGGGGGTTGACTCATGTAATGACATTATGATTGACCCATCTTAAATATGTCTCACTGCCTGTATGTGCATGCTCAGTTGTGTCTGACCCTTTACAGCCCGCTGGATTGTAGCCCACCAGGTTCCTTGTCCATGGAATTTTTCAGGCAAGAATACTAGAATGGGGTACCATTTCCTGCTCTAAAGGATATTCCAAACCCAGGGAGTACACCCACGTCTCTTGTGTCTCCTGCCTGGGCAGATAGATTCTTTATCACTGTGCTGCCTGGTAAGCCTTACTGCCTATGTGTGTGCATTCATGCTAAGTCTCTTCACTCCTGTCTGACTCTTTGCAACCCTACAGAATGTAGCCCGCCAGGGTCCTCTGTCCATGGGATTCTCCAGGCAAGAATACTGGAGGGGGTTACCATGCCCTTCTCCAGGGGATCTTTTTGCCCCAAGGATGGAAGCCGTGTCTCCTGCGGCTCCTGCATTGCAGGCAGATTCTTTATCACTGAGCCACTGGGGAAGCGTTCACTGCCTGTATATGATGTTAAAAACATCCTCCAGTTTTTCTTCTTTGTGGCCTCTAGGACCATGCCACTCATATAGTTGTATTCAACACCAGTTCAATAAACTGATAAAATAATTCACAAAAGAATCAATGTATGAATTTGAAACTGCTTTAAAAATTAAGAAAAAAAAATAGATAAAGGTCATAGATGGAAGAAAGCAAGGCAAAGACTGAAGTCCCTACTGGCTTTTTAGTTAAAAGAATAGCCGCATCTACTCATCAAAGTGCTCAAACAAATGAAAACATGGAAATATTTTCTTTGATCCTTGCAGAGGTGGATCTAATTACAATTATTCAAGAATGATTAGCTGCTGCCCTTTTTTATCTCCATATGTAATTGCATAATGAATTACTAAGAAAATGCAAATCTCAAACAAATTATTGTTGTTGATGCTTTATTATGCAAATATTTAAACACTGATTTTTTTAGAGTGAGTAGCCAGTATACATTTCGATGGTATTTTGACAAAACCTTTGCAATAAGTGTCATAGGCCAGTTTTGCTGACAATCAAAACCAGACCTCTAAGACAAATGCAAATAGATGTCACTTCTCATTTGTAAGAGGTCTGAGAATTATGAATTTATAAATTCTTAATAACGATGGGTCAAACAGAAATCTGCTCTTCCCATTAAAGTTTATGTCTGCTTATGCACGTAGTATATATAAAGGAGCTTTCCTGAGTCAGTGGTACATGGATTAAAAAATTAGAAACAAGATACTGTTAGGTAGTTTTCTGGGAACTGGGTCATTGTTTGGTGACCTAAACAAGTACTTGGAATACTTCTTTATGGATCGTTAATTTTCCTCTCTTTGAAACAGATAGGACTGCCAGTGATATTAAAGTTTATCCAATTTGAACATAAAGGAGAGTGAGAATTAGAATCTTTTCTATTTAGACTTTAAAATAACTTTATTGAAAGCACTATTTATTCACTGTGGAGAATTTCCTTTAAAGTTATGTCAAGTCAGAAGTTACTTACTTCTAAGAAAGTAGTGCATAAAATGAAGAAAAGAATAAAGAAAATATGAAGGCTTAAATGATATTGTATTGCTTAATTAACAAGGAGGTTCAGAGATAGATGGTTATACTTGTGTGGGAAAAAGTTAAGAGCTGAAATGCCTAATCTTACCATGTTTACACTTTCTGTGCACTTCATTAGTGGGGAAAAATTGGATATAAAAACATTTAACATACTTTTCTTCAATGATTGTCTATCCTTCTTTTACAAGCAGATATAATTTTACTGTTTACACGTATCCATGTTACTTTAGCTGGAGAAGAGAACAACTACCCCCTCCAGTATTCTTTCCTGGGGACTCTCATGGACAGAGGAGCCTGGCGGGCTACAGGTCATGGGATTGCAAAGAGTCGAACACAACTAAGTGTCTAAGCACACAGCACATGTTACCTTAGAGGGAGAGAAAATTTAAGCGTGCATTAAATGCATTGCCTTATTTTACCTGATTGAACTCTTCAAAATGCTGAGCCTAGATATGTAGATACATACATTTTTTCATATATTTGGTTTATGTTCATATATATATGCACATATATATTATTTTGTTTTATATTTATATTTGAAAAATTAGGTTCATTAAAAACCCTTATTTTCATCTTTCAATTTTATTTTCTATTTTATTGAACATTTAACCTAAAATATAGAATATTACTTAAGGTGAACTCACCTCCAAGATTTAAAGAGTACAGGAAAATGAATGTGGACAGTTTGGGTCGTTTGAATAATTTTAATAGATTTCTTAGAAATTTAGAGAATTTTGAGAAATCAAATGTCAAAAAATTCATATTATCCCTTCCAAAGGAGTGTGTGTTTGTGTGTTTGTACAGTTAAAGTTCAGGTACATCTCTGATATCTCTAATATAATTTTTTAAGATTATTTAGCTTTATACATGGTCAATTGTAATCCCTCTTTTTTCCTCAATAAATATTCACAAAACAAGAGCATCACTGTGTTGACTAGGGTAGTTAATACAGTTTTCTTTCATTTTCCATACATGTCTGAATATTAATATACTCAAGAAATTAATCAGAAAGTTAGTTAATTTGCTTTGCAGTTTGTGATTTAATTTTCTACCTTACAGTATGATGATACTATATACTATTTTTATTTTACTATAAAGGATTTGGATTTCCTGCAGCTAATGAAGTAAGATATTAGTTTTAATATTAATGACAAAAATTTTATAATAAGTATGGCTTTATATTTTTCTAGCAACTTTTCAAAGTATCATGTAGCCTGGAAGTAATAATACTTGCTCAATAAATGTTAGTTTCCTTCATGGCTTAGTGAGGAAGTTCTCTCTGCTCAAAGGGTGGTTCAGGTTCCTTTATTTTACATTATCTTTAGTAGCAAACATTTACTAACCACTTAGTGATAGGAGTACGTGTACATATTTACAGATTCACTTATATTTCCCAAATGTAAAATAATTTTTCTTTGATCCTTTTTAGTATTATATCTCTTGCTCTTGTCTTCTACCTTCAAAAAATTAGGATGTTGCTGGAGGAAACAGAAGTCTTATCTAAGGAAATGGACAGTGTCCTCTATTCTTCACCCATTCAATCCTCTTTTTTCCCTATTTTCTGAAGAAATATTATTTAATATTCAGTTTGATGAATTTTCCTTCTTTAAAATAACGATAACCCTGTATGCGAGACAACAAAAGAGACACAGATGTATAGAACAGTCTTTTGGACTCTGTGGGAGAGGGAGAGGGTGGCATTGAAACATGTATAATATCATATAAGAAACGAATAGCCAGTCCAGGTTCGATGCAGGATACAGGATGCTTGGGTTGGTGCACTGGGATGACCCAGAGGGATGGTATGGGGAGGGAGATAGAAGGGGGGTTCAGGATGGGGAACACATGTATATCCATGGTGGATTCATGTTGATGTATGGAAAAACCGATAGAATATTGTAAAGTAATTAGCATCCAATTAAAATAAATAAATTTATATTAAAAAGAAAAAATACTTTCTCAGAAGCCTTGTGATGTATCCTGCCTGGGTTTCTTCCCTACCTCTCAGATGGCTCCTATTCAGTATCCTTTGTTGATTTCTCTTTGTCCCACATTTCAGCTGTGGCATTTCTCAGGGTGCACATAGTATTCTTCTCCATGACATTTTTTCATAATACATCAACTTTGGAGGATGTGCTATTGATCATAATACTTAGTTACTGTCTGTTCTCTTGAATCTGGTTGAATGTTCCTATCTATTTTTTTTTTCATTTTCTATCTCAGTTATCACCTCAATTTCAACACATTTCTCACTGATTTCCTTACCATTTTAATTCACAAATTATTTTATCCTTCTATTTCTTTGTCTATTCCAGTCAACGAAACTATAAGCTTGTACATAAGAGTTAAAACTAACATTGATGTTATCAGGTTTTTTATTATTCTCTTTCGCTTTTACATTCAGTCAGTCAATTTAGTCTACATACTATATATAAATATTGTTTGAAAAATGCTCTATTTAAGTAATATTTTGGTCAGGATGAGTATAATTCGTTTTGTCTGAATCTTTCTTTGCATTTCTATTTCTGTAACCAAAGTTCTCTTGCCTATTAATTTGCTAGGCTACAGTCTCAGATGAATTTCCTGCTCAATTATAGTCAATATAATCTAGGCTGCTCTACTTTTAAGAAATCTAACTGACCGTCTTCCTTTCTTCAAAAACTTCTAGTATCCATTTCTACTACTCAGCCTGGCTTTTTTTTTTTTTTTTCCTCCCCAAAACCAAATATATCCACATAGCCTTTCCCTATTTTCTGGAAAGCCTTTCTTTCTGTTTTGAATCTGTTACAAATTTCCCTATCTTTTAAAGCTGAGGGAAACACCCTGCCTCTCTTTCTCCAGGCCTCTTGTCATTAATATTATTTTCTGTGTTCTCTATTATTTTCTGTGTGCTGTAACAAAGAGTGAGCATACTTTGAGCCACACAGATTTAAGGATAGATTTTAGCACTGTCATGTACCAAATAACTAGCCCTGGTAAATTACTTAAACTCTGACCTTCAATTTCTTCACTTAATAAAAGGTGATAATTAATTTGCTTTATAAGATCGTTGCAGAAATTGATGTTTATATACGGAAAAGAAATTCTGTTTCTTAGTGCTAATAAGCATATATTTTATAATTATTCTCCATTACACAACTCAGCATTAAACTTGATGCTTTCTTTTTGATTGTCATTTTTCATATTTATTAAACATTTCTCAGTTGTTTATCTTTTTGGTCCTTTAAACTTAAAAATTGTGTGTTGTAGTTCTCTTCAGTCTCTCTGAGTGTGTGGAGCAATGCTGAGAACAGAAGAAAATACAAGTTAAGTCCCCTGGGTTCAGTTTCTACTTCTGCTGCTTAACAGTCATATAAACTGAGGAAATTACATAAATACCCTATTCTAGTTTCTTCATTTGTAAAAAAGAACAATAAACTTTGCAATCCGAGAGGTATTGTAGTTATGTTTACCCACAGTCAATGTGAGTAAAGCACTTATAAAATACTAATTATATGGAAATTGCAGTGTGTCAGCTCTTATCATAAGCACAATTAGCATGAGCTGCTTCAGTGAAATATTTTATAATAATTTTATGCATGTATTGTATAAATAGTTTCATAATAATAAGATTTATAAATTTTTTTAAATGTGTTAAATGTTTTAGATAAGCTGTAAATATGCAAAGGATGAGGGGCTTTCCGATGTCATCCATTGTTTGGAAAATATAACTAGAAAGCATCAGGCAGAATCTTACAATATATTATTACATGAGAACCAAGAAATAATAAATAAAATTTCTGTGTACCGTGCCTACAAAAGAAGCAGACTCTGTTGAACTACACTAATGAACAAGATGTTTAGTTGACATAAGCTGTGAGAGGCTAAAATCTATAAATGCTTTGTACTGCTAATAGCTAATGAGTACATCATGTTGTTGTTCAGTCGCAAAGTCTTGTCTGACTCTTAGTGACTCAATGGACTGAAGCATTCCAGGCTTCCCTGTCCTTCACTATCTACTGGAGTTCGCTCAAACTCGTGTCCACTGAGTCGGTGAAGCCGTCCAACCATCTCATCCTCTGCTGTCCCCTTCTCCTTCTGCCCTCAATATTTCCCAGCATCAGGGTCTTTTGCAACGAGTTGGCTCTTTCCATTGGGTAGCCAAAGTATTGGAGCTTCAACTTCAGCATAAGTTCTTCCAATGAATATCCAGTGTTTATTTCCTTTAGGATTGATTTGTGTGATCTCTTCGCAATTCAAGGGATGCTCAAGAGTCTTCTCTAGCATCATAATTTCAAAGCATCAATGAGTGCATCATGCATATGCACAGTTTAATTTTTAAAGAAGCTTGTAGAGAAATATTTAAAAAAGAAACCATTCAGAGCCTAGAAGCCTTTTCATTTTATAAACTTTATGTTATTTATTTTGTTACAAAATAATGTCAAAATCTATTGTAACTACAGTTTTTTGTTGTTGTTGTTGTTTGTTGTTGTTGTTTTGTTTTGTTTTTGTAACCATTAAGAGTGAGACTCCACCTTAGGAACTTCCATTCTTTGGTTTCATGATATTCTGCACAAGAGATTTCCTAGAATAGAGAATTATTCTTGTTATTTTATATATAAATGTCTCACTACCTAAGATGAGCTTGCCATTATACTAGTGTACACAAAAAGCAGCTGAAAATTACCCATTCCTTCAAGGAACTTCCAACTGCTCAACAGATGTTTTTACAATTTTCAGAATTATGTTGAACATTTCCAAGTTTTCCTAACTGCACAGAAAGTTCATGGATAATGATCTTGAACATTAATTTTAATGCTGGCTTAAATGGAAGCCGTTAGCTAAATAGAAATTATTGAATTTTGGTCTTCTTCTGCAGTCTGTTCCCTAGGAAAAAGAAGGAAATATTAAAGAACTTAATTTGCTTACTGAAAATTTATCTGTGGTTTGAAAGTTAGTAACAATATTTAAAATGTCCTTTCCACTATGATCAAATAATACTTGAGAGACTTGGTAAATTTGGGTATAATTTCTTATTTCAGTTAGCCTTTCCTGTATAACAAATAAACCCAAAATTTAGTACCTTAAAATAGAAAAAATATTATTTCTCACTATTCTATGGGTTAGTTTAAGTTGATCTGTAGTTCCCGCATGAGCTCATATTTGTGTTGTCTTCAGCTGTAAGGTCAGCTTAAGAGTGTCTCATCTGGGAAAGCACGGATATGAGTGTCTGTCTCTCTCTCAAGGTGACCATACCAGGCCTCCTCCTGTGGTAGTAGAAACATTCTAGAATGCTATCTCCCCAGCATTGATCAAGACTCTTATCTTCAACAAAGGAGGCAAGAATATACAATGGAGAAAAGACAATCACTTTAACAAGTGGTGCTGGGAAAACTGGACAACCACTTGTGAAAGAATGAAACTAGAACACTTTGTAACACCATACACAAAAATAAACTCAAAATGGATTAAAGATCTAAACATAAGACCAGAAACTATAAAACTCCTAGAGGAGAACTTAGGCAAAACACTCTCCGACATAAATCACAGCAGGATCCTCTATGATCCACCTCCCAGAATACTGGAAATAAAAGCAAAAATAAACAAATGGGATCTAATTAAAATTAAAAGCTTCTGCACAACAAAAGAAACTATAAGCAAGGTGAAAAGACAGCCTTCGGAATGGGAGAAAATAATAGCAAATGAAGCAACTGAAAAAGAACTAATCTCAAAAATATGCAAGCAACATATGCAGCTCAATTCCAGAAAAATGAACGACCCAATCAAAAAATGGGCCAAAGAACTAAATAGACATTTCTCCAAAGAAGACATATGGATGGCTAACAAACACATGAAAAGATGCTCAACATCACTCATTATCAGAGAAATGCAAATCAAGACCACAATGAGATACCATTTCACACCAGTCAGAATCGCTGTGATCCAAAAGTCTACAAGCAATAAATGCTGGAGAGGGTGTGGAGGAAAGGGATCCCTCTTACACTGTTGGTGGGAATGCAAACTAGCATAGCCACTATGGAGAACAGTGTGGAGATTCCTTAAAAAACAGGAAATAGAACTGCCTTATGACCCAGCAATCCCACTGCTGGGCATACACACCGAGGAAACCAGAATTGAAAGAGACACCTGTACCCCAATGTTCATTGCAGCATGGTTTATAATAGCCAGTACATGGAAGCAACCTAGATGTCAATCAGAAGATGAATGGATAAGAAATCTGTGGTACATGTACACAATGGAGTATTACTCAGCCATTAAAAAGAATACATTTGAATCAGTTCTAATGAGGTGGATGAAACTGGAGCCGATTATACAGAGTGAAGTAAACCAGAAAGAAAAACACCAATACAGTATACTAGCACATATATATATGGAATTTAGAAAGATGGTAACGATAACCCTGTATGCAAGACAGCAAAAGAGACACACATGTATAGAACAGTCTTTTGGACTCTGTGGGAGAGGGAGAAGTTGGGATGATTTGGGAGAATGGCATTGAAACATGTATAATATCATGTAAGAAATGAATCACCAGTCTAGGTTTGATGCAGGATACAGGATGCTTGGGGCTGGTGCACTGGGATGACCCAGAGAGATGATATGGGGAGAGAGGTGGGAGGGGGATTCAGGATTGGGAACTCATGTACACCCGTGGTGGATTCATGTCAATGTATGGCAAAACCAATACAGTATTGTAAAGTAAAATAAAAATAAATAAATAAATAATGGGAAAAAAAAAGAAAGACTCTGCTGACTTCATGTGGTCTTGTGTCCAATTATCCTATGTTAAGTCGTAAGTCATGTTGATGAGGCCCAGAATCAGTGTAAGCAAGGCTTACATAAGAAACCAGACAATCCTTTTTTTGTTGTGAATAAGACTATTGGCCAAATGTGGAGATTTTTAAAAAATAAATCTAAAAGGAATGATACAGAATGATCAAATAGTTGATACAGATTTTAAAAGTAATTGACCAAGGTTAAAAGTCCAGTTGTCTTCTCTGCTAGCTCAGCGATAAAGAGTCCACCACCAAACCCAGTTTTCATGCCTAGGTTGGGAAGATCCCCTGGAGAATGAAATGGCAACCCACTCCAGTATTCTTGCCTGGGAAATCTCATGGACAAAGGAGTCTGGCAGGCTCCAGTCCATGAGGTTGCAAAACAGTAAGACATGACTGAGTGACCAAACAGAAAATTTCTGGTTACATGCATGCATAGATTTAATATTAGGTCAGTTAAATCACAAAGTCTTCTAATTAAAAATATTATGTATTTTTAAAGTTATTCTTAGTAATCAGTAATGGTAGTAAGATATTTCTAATGAAAGAAGAAAGTAGGGAAAACCACTAAACCATTCAGGCATGACCTCAATTAAAGCCCTTACAATTATACAGTAGAAGTGACAGATAAATTCAAGGGATTGGACCTGACAGACACAGTGCCTAAAGAACTACAGACAGAGGTTTGTGACATTGTCCAAGACGCAGTGATCAAGACCATCCTCAAGAAAAAGAAATGCAAGAAGGCAAAATGGTTGTCTGAGGAAGCATTACAAATAGGCAATAAAAGAAGAGAAGCCAAAGGGAAAGGACAAAAGGAAAAAGGAAAGATATACTCATCTGAATGCAATATTCCAGAGAAAAGCAAGGAGAGATAAGAAAGACTTCCTCAGTGATCAATGCAAAGAAATACAGGAAAACAATAGAATGGAAGACTGGAGATCTCTTCAGGAAAATTAGAGATGCCAAGGGAACATTTCATGCAAACATGGGCACAATAAAGGGAAGAAGCAGTATGGCCCTAACAGAAGTAGAAGATATTAAGGAAAGGTGGCAAGAAATCACAGAAGAACTATACAAAAAAGATCTTCATGACCAGATAAACATGATGGTGTATTCACTCACCCATAGCCAACATCCTACAGTCTAAAGCCAAGTGCACCTTAGGAAGCAACACTATGAACAAAGCTAGCAGAGGTGATGGAATTCCAGCTGAGCTATTTCAAGTCCTAAAAGATGATGCTGTGAAAGTGATGCACTCAATACACTAGCAAATTTGGAAAACTCAGCAGTGGCCACAGGACTGGAAAAGGTCAGTTTTCATTCGAATCACAAAGAAAGACAATCTCAAAGAATACTCAAACTACCACACAATTGCACTCATCTCATGTGCTAGCAAAGTAATGCTCAAAATACTCCAAGCAAGGCTTCAAAAAAACATGAACTGAGAAATTTCAGATGTTCAAGCTGGATATAGAAAAGGCAGAGGAACCAGAGATCAAATTGCCAACATCCACTGGATTATCGATAAAGCAAAGAGTTTCAGAAAAACATCTACTTCTGCTTTATTGACTATGCCACAGCCTATGACTGTGTGGATCAGAACAAATGGTGGAAAATTCTTCAAAAAAAATGGGGATACCAGACCACCTTACCCTCCTCCTGAGAAATCTGTATGCAGGTCAAGAAGCAACAGTTAAAATGTGACTTGAAGCAACAGACTGGGTTTAAATTGGCAAAGGCAAAGGAGTATGTCAATGGTGTGTATTATCACCCTGCTTATTTAACTTATATACAGGGTAACTCATGCAAAATGCCAGCCTGGGTGAAGCACATGCTGGAATCAAGATTCCAGGGAGAAATATTAATAATGTAAGATATGCAGATGACCCCACTCTTATGGAAGAATGTGAAGAGGAACTGAAGAGCCTCTTGATAAAAGTGAAAGAGGAGAGTGAAAAATCTGGCTTAAGACCCAACACCATCACTTCATGGCTAATAAATGGAAGAACATGGAAACAGAAACTTTATTTTTTCTGGCTCCAAAATCACTGCAGATGATGACGGCAGCCATGAAATTAAAAGATACTTGCTTCTTAGAAGAAAAGCTACCACCAACCTAGACAGCATATTCAAAAGCACAGGCATTACTTTGTTGACAAAGGTCCATCTATTAAAGGTATGGTTTTTCCAGTAGTCATGTATGGATGTGAGACTTGGACCATAAAGAAAGCTGAGTGCCAAAGAATTGATGCTTTTGAACTGTGGTGTTGGAGAAGTCTCTTGAGAGTACCTTGGACTGCACAGAGATCCAACCAATCAATCCTAAAGGAGATCAGTCCTGAACATTCATTGCAAGGACTGATGCTGAAACTGAAGCTTGGCCACCTGAAGAGCTAACTCTTTGGAAAAGATCCTGATTCTGGAAAAGATTGAAGGCAGAACAGGAAGGGGACAACAGAGGATGAGATGGTTGGATGGCATCACGACTTAATGGACTTGACTTTGAGCACACTCCTAGAGTTAGTGATGGACAGGGATGCCCAGTGTGCTCCCATCCATGGGGTCATAAACAGCTGGAAATGACTCAGAAACTGAACTGAACTAAATTTCTAATGAACATGCAAATACATGGTAACGCAGGAATATTCTAGAACACTTTTAGGGGTATCCCTTACTGCCTGGCGAAATGCAACTCCTCAAAAGAATTAGTCATACTACCTAATTAATGAAATGGAAATTTGTTTTAGAAGTGTTCACAATTGAAAATGATAAGCTTTTATATATTTAAGTACTATAGATGATTACTTTCTTTTTTCAGATTTTATTTTTTCGAACAGTTTTATATTCACAGCAAGGTTAAGAGGAAGGTTGAAAGATTTCCCATAGACACCCTGCCCTGATACATGCATAGATTTCCTGATAATCAACAACCCCCACCAGAGAGGTAAATTTTTCATCAACAAACCTACGCTGACACTCCACAAGCATTTAAACTCTATGATTATATTTAGAGATCACTCTTGGTGGTGTATATTATGTGGATTTGAGTAAATATATAATGACAGGTAGACATCATTATAGTATCATTCAGGTTATTTTCACTCCCCTGAAACTCCAACTATGTATTCCTCCCTTCATTCCACCCCCAGTCTATAACAACCATTAATCTTTTTATTGCTTCCATAGTGTTACCTTTTCCTAAGTGAAAAAAGACAATTTGAAAGGGTTATACAACTTGGAATCATAAGATGTGTATCATTTTTTCACCTACTAATATGCATTTAAGTCTTCTTCACATCTTTTCATGATATTTCTTTGTTTTTAGTAATTACCTTTATTAATATATTTACTTTTGAGTAAAATTATTTATGAAAAAAATTTCATTTGAAAGAGTGATTACAGAATTGCCTTTTAAAATATTATTTGGTTTCCAAATGACTCATCATAAAAACAACTATTAGCAGAAAAATCAGGAAAAATATAATTATGCCAATATAAAGAACACACTTGTGCCAAAAGAAACATCATGATAGAAATAGATCCATTCTAGGTAAAAAAAAAAATCCAGAAGGATATTTAAGCAGTTAATGGAAAGATTTTAATTTAAAATTTTAAAGGAAGGAAGACTACAAGAATAAAAAATCTCACTACTAAAACTAGAATCATACTGTTAAAACTCCATTATTCATTTGTTGTATCAGTTCAGATCAGTCTCTCAGTCGTGTCTGACTCTCTCCAATCCCATGCACTGCAGCACACCAGGCCTCCCTGTCCATCACCAACTCCCAGAGTTTACTCAAACTCATTTCCGTTGAGTCAATGATGCCATGCAACCATCTCATCCTCTGTCATCCCTTTCTCTTCACGCCTTCAATCTTTCCCAGCATCAGGGTCTTTTCAAATGAGTCAGTTATTCGCATCAGGTGGCCAAAGTATTGGAGTTTTAGCTGCAGTATCTGTCCTTCCAATGAATATTCAGGATTGATCTCCTTTATGATGGACTGGTTGGAACATCTTGCAGTCCAAGGGACTCTCAAGACACTTGTTGAACACCACAGTTCAAAAGCGTCAATTCTTTGGTGCTCAGCTTTCTTTATAGTCCAACTCTCACGTCCATACATGACCCCTGGTGAAACCATATCTTTGACTAGATGGACCTTTGTTGGCAAAGAAATGTCTCTGGTTTTTACTATGCCATCTATGTTGGTCATAACTTATCTTCCAAGGAGCAAGCATCTTTTAATTTCATGGCTTTAGTCACCATCTGCAGTGATTTTGGAGCCCAAGAAAATAAAGTCTGACACTGTTTCCACTGTTTCCCCGTTTATTTGCCATGAAGTGTTGGGACCAGACGCCGTGATCTTAGTTTTCTGAATGTTGAGCTTTAAGCCAACTTTTTCAGTCTCCTCTTTCACTTTCATCAAGAGGCTTTTTAGTTCCTCTTCACTTTCTGCCATAAGGGTGGTGTCATCTGCATATCTGAGGTTCTTTATATTTCTCCCAGCAATCTTGATTTCAGCTTGTGCTTAATCAAGCCCAGTGTTTCTCATGAGGTACTCTGCATATAAGTTAAATTAGCAGGGTGACAATATATAGTCTTAATGTACACTTTTCCCAATTTGGAACCAATCTGTTGTTGCATGTCAGGTTCTAAATGTCGCTTCTTGACTTGCATACAGATTTCTCAGGAGGTGGGTAAGATGGTGTGCTTTTCCCATTTTTTGGAAAAAAAATTCCACCATTTGTTGTGATTCACACAGTCAAAGGCTGTGGCATAGTAAATAAAGCAGAAGTAGATGTTGTTGTTTTTTTCTGGAACTTTCTTGCTTTTTTGATGATCCGAAGAATGTTGGCAATTTGATCTCTGGTTCCTCTGCCTTTTCTAAATCCAACTTGAACATTTACAAGTTCATGGCTCATGTACTGTTGAACTCTGACTTGCATAATTTTGAGCATTACTTTACTAGTGTATGAAATGAGTGCAATCGTGCGATAGTTTGAGCATTCTTTGGCATTGTCTTTCTTTGGGATTGGAATGAAAACTGATTTTTCCTGTCCTGTGGCCACTGCTGAGTTTTCCAAATTTGCTGGCACATTACGTGTAGCACTTTCACAACATCATCTTTCAGGATTTGAAATAGCTCAACTAGAATTCCATCAACTCTACTTGCTTTGTTCATAGTGATGCTTCCTGAGGCCCTCTTGACTTCTCATTTCAGGATGTCTGGCTCTAGGTGGGTGATATCGTGATTATCTGGGTCATGAAGATTTTTTTATATAGTTCTTCTGTGTATTCTTGCCACTTCTTCTTAATATCTTCTGCTTCTGTTAGGTCTATACCATTTCTTTATTATGCCCATCTTTGCATGAAAATTTCCCTTGGTCTCTCTAATTTTCTTGAAGAGATCTCTAGATTCCCATTCTATTGTTTTCCTCTATTTCTTTGCATTGATTGCTGAGGAAGGCTTTCTTATCTCTCTTGGTATTGTTTGAAACTCTGCATTCAAACGGGTAGATCTTTCCCTTTCTCCTTTGCCTTTTGTTTCTCTTCTCTTCACGTCTGTTTGTAAGGCCTCCTCAGACCACCATTTTCCCTTTTTGCATTTATTTGCATTGGGGATGGTCTTGATCCCTGCCGCCTGTACTGACAAACTTCCATCCATAGTTCTTCAGGCACTTTGTCTAAGGGATCTAATCCCTTGAATCTATTTGTCACTTCCACTGTATAACCGTAAGGGATTTGGTTTAGGTCATACATTAATGGTCTAGGGGTTTTCCCCACTTTCTTCAATTTAGGTCTGAATTTGACAATAAGGAGTTCATGTTCTGTGCCACAGTCAGCTCCTGGTCTTGTTTTTGCTGACTGTATAGAACTTCTCTATCTTTGGCTGTATAATCAATCTAATTTCTGTATTGGCTATCTGGTGATGTCCATGTGTAGTCTTCTCTTGTGTTGTTGGAAGAGGGTGGTTGCTATGACCAGTGTGTTCTCCTGACAAAACTCTATTAGCCTTTACCCTGCTTCATTCTGTAAATTTGAAGTCACTTAGTTGAGTCCGACTCTTTGCAACCCCATGGACTATAGCCTACCAGGCTTTTCAGTTCATGTGATTTTCCAGGCAAGAGTACTTGAGTGGGTTCCCATTTCCTTCTCTAGGAGATCTTTCTGACCCAGGGCTCAAACCCTGGTCTCCCGCATTGTAGGCAGACGCTTTACCCTCTGAGCCACCAGGGAAGCCCCAAGGCTATATTTGTCTATTATTCCAGGCATTTCGTGACATCTACTTTTGCATTCCAGTCCCCCATAATGAAAAGGACATCTCTTTTGGGTGTTAGTTCTAGAAGGTCTTGTAGGTCTTCATAGAATGGTTCAAGTTCAGTTTCTTCAGCATTACTGGTTGGGGCATAGACTTTGATTACTGTAATATTGAGTGAATTTGTTGTATGTTCTTGGGCAAAACAGCCTCTATTATTTTTTGTGTTTTTACCCTTTCATTAAACCCCATATCCTGTACCCCTGTGGTACTTAGGAGGCTTCCCTGATGGCTTAGAAGGTACAGAATCTGCCTGGTAAGTGAGAGCCCTGGGTCTAATCTCTGGGTAGCAATGATCCCCTAGAGATAAAAATGGCAACCAAATTCAGTATTCTTGCCTAGGAAATCCAGTGGACAGAGGAGCCTGGAGGGCTACAGTCCAAGGGGTGGCAAAGAGTCAGACTCCACTGAGTGACTTTGACTTTTATCACTTTGGTCTTTGTACTTAACACACTCTGAAACTTTATATTTAATTAGCTGATCTGTGGTTTAATATTTATTTTTCCCACTAGGCAGTAAGATCTTTGAGGGTAGGAACCCTGACTAATTCTTTCCACAATATATTCCCAGCATCTAATATAAAGTCAGGAAAAAAACAAACATATGGTCAATAAATGATTGCACAATCAATTACGAGGATATAAGTAAACTGACAGTGTAATGTTGAGGCCTAGTGTTTCAAGACAGAAAGTGTCCGTTGTTTGAATAGAGGTCGATTTCAGCATGAGTTATCAACAGTTAACTCCTGTATTTTTCATATAGCTCACCTCTCTCCAACTTTAGCACCCTAAGAAGCCTCTCAGTTTTTCTATCAATATAGGAGCCCCCATAACAAGTAGACTTGAGTAAGTCACCATCCTGTTAATGAAATGCAGATATAACAACAATAAAAATAATGGTTACTAGTTAATGAATGCGTATCTTCAGACACTGTAGCTATTTCATTCATATTTCTTATCTAATTTATTTACACAATGCTCATAAAATCTGTTTCTGATAGATTAAAAAATAGAAATGTGGGCTTTATCACTTAGGCAGTGACCATCTGAGTCCTTTGCAATGGGACAGGGGTTGTGTGTAATGTTGTATGTAAAATTAAGTATCAGTAATAGTAGCAGGCAGAATAGGGTTAAATTCAAATCTCTTGATTTCATTGCTGTGTTCTTTATTTTATTGACAATTTTTTTTTCATTCTGTTATATCTTGACAATAGTAGAAGCAAGTATTTCTAACTATGTATTAAACTGGAGTGACATGTTGTATAGAGACAATTTTAGGGAGATACAGGACTTTTAACTTTTTTATTCAATTTATTTAGATATAAGACTTTTAACTTTGTTATTCAGTTTATTTAGACTAGGCAGTGAAAACAAAACACCAGTTCACCTTTTTCTTCCACCCTGCACAACACTTACAACTGACAATCTGTCCTCTTTATGTATTAGCTAACTGTTGCTGTTGTTGTTCTTTTAAGCCTTTTAAGCCATCGTATGGTACGTATCTTTCTGTTTCTCTCTATGACTAACTAATTTAACTTGGCATAATATCTTTAAAGTTCATGCATGTTGTCACAAATAGCAAAATGTCCTCCTATTTTATAACTGGATAATATTCTATTAAATATATATATATATAATATGTATATATAATATATATATAGAGAGAGAGATTGAGAGAGAGAGAGAGTAATGTGATTAGTCAATTAAATCTTTTCTCTCTTTGCAACCCTCTGTATTGCAGCCCATCAGGCTCCTCACCCATGAGGATTCTCCAAGCAAGAACACTGGAGTGGGTTGCCTTCTCCAAATATATAGTAATTCATACATATAATTTTTATCCATTATATATATATATATGTATTCAGTTCAGTTCAGTTCAGTCACTCAGTCGTGTCCGACTCTTTGTGACCCCATGAATTGCAGCACACCAGGCCCTCTCTGTCCATCACCAACCCCCGGAGTTCACTCAAACTCTTGTCCATTGAGTTGGTGATGCCATCCAGACATCTCATCCTCTATTGTCCCCTTCTCCTCCTGCCCCCAATCCCTCCCAGCATCAGAGTCTTTTCCAATGAGCCAACTCCTTGCATGAGGTGGCCAAAGTACTGGAGTTTCAGCTTTAGCATCATTCCTTCCAAAGAACACCCAGGACCGATTTCCTTTAGAATGGACTGGTTGGATCTCCTTGCAGTCCAAGGGACTCTCAAGAGTCTTCTCCAATCCACAGTTCAAAAACATCAATTCTTTGGTGCTCAGCTTTCTTTACAGTCCAACTCTCACATCCATACATGACTACTGAAAAAACCATAGCCTTGACTAGATGGACCTTAGTTGGCAAAGTAATGTCTCTGCTTTTGAATATGCTATCTAGGTTGCTCATAACTTTCCTTCCAAGGAATAAGCGTCTCTTAATTTCATGGCTGCAGTCACCATCTGCAGTGATTTTGGAGCCCAAAATAATAAAGTCTGACACTGTTTCCCCATCTATTTCCCATGAAGTGATGGGACCAGATGCCATGATCTTCGTTTTCTGAATGTTGAGCTTTAAGCCAACTTTTTCACTCTCTACTCTCACTTCCATCAAGAGGCTTTTTAGTTCGTCTTCACTTTCTGCCATAAGGGTGGTGTCATCTGCATATCTGAGGTTATTGATATTTCTCCCGGCAATCTTGATTCTAGCTTGTGCTTCTTCCAGCCCAGCGTTTCTCATGATGTACTCTGCATATATGTTAAATAAATTTTATCAATTATATATATAGATATATATACATAGACCTTTTTTAATCTAGTCATTTGTACACTTCACTGATGTTTCCATACTTGACTTTTGTAAATAATGCTTCAGTGAACATGTGCGTGCATATATCTGTTCAAATTAGTGTTTTCGTTTTCTTCAAATAAATACCCAGAGGTGGAATTGCTGGATCATATGCTAGTTCTGTTTTTGAAAAGCCTCCATACTCTTCTTCATAGTAGTGCACCATATATATTCTCATCAACAATATATTTAAAAATCATAAGATCAATATGTCTTTGACACTGTGTAATTTCCTATCCATATTCAGTTCAGTTCAGTCACTCAGTGGTGTCCAACTCTGTGACTCCATTGACTGAGCATCAGGGTTCCGTGTCCATCACCAAGTCCTGGAGCTTGTCCAAACTCCTGTCCGTCAAGCTGGTGATACGATCCAACCATCTCATCATCCCCTACCTCTGTCTTCAGTCTTTCCCAGAATCAGGGTCTTTTCCAGTGAGTCAGTTCTTTTCATCAGGTGGCCAAAGTATTGGAGCTTCAGCATCAGCCCTTTCAGTGAATACATATTATTCGATGAATACTCACAGAGACACACACACAATCACATAAAAATGTTCTAAATTTGGCACTTCTATTATCTGTACCAAAATATAGGTGATGATGATAATAATCATAGATTGTAAAGAACTGGCCAAAAGTGATACTACTAGTAAGTGGAAGGCCTAAGACCCAGTCTCAAGGCTGTTTATGTCCATCCCTCTTTTCCATGATACTAAGCACCATGCTAAATTTTGTAATTTGAAGATCTAGGTAGAGACTAAATTTTTAATGCTGTGGAAGAATAAACAATGCTTAAAAATTTGGCAGGGTTTGAATTCTAATAGCAGATTTTAAAATCATGGAGTAAGACATTTAGGTAAGATGACTAGTAGGTAGTAGTTAGACTTACAGAAACGATCCTTGGAGAGAAGCCAGGGCAGATGAAATAAAACATGAAATGCTATACTTATAATATATGATATAATTTATGCTTGGTATAACTTTATTTTTTCCTTAACAAATTACTGAGCAGTGGTTTTTGCAGAAAATCAAGCAATGAATATTTCTCATTGGCATAAAGTCATACTGCTGAAAATATATAGACAGATGAGTGGATTAATAGATTGATAGATAAATGATAAATTCTACAAACAGCTCATCCGAATAGTATAATAGATTTATTTTTCAAGAAAAATAAAGTTCATAATTTTAAAATTACTTTCCTGAGGCCACTCCACTAACAGACACCACAGTTTGGATTCAAATACCATTTAAGTGACCCCAGGCCCCAAGCTTCTTGCAGTACACTGCACTCTCCATCTTCTGGTCATCTCTGTATGAGAGTCGAAATAAGCTGAAATAAGGTAAAGCATCACCTTGTTTAACCTTAGCTGAGAATGTTCTCATGAGGTGACTCAACTTTTTTTTTGCCACTCTGTACACATCTGTAGCTTTGGAGAAGGAAATGGCAACCTACTCCAGTATTCTTGCCTGGAAAATTGCATAGACAGGAAGAGCCTGGTGGGCTACAGTCAACGGGGTCACAAAGAGTTGGACATGACTTTGAGACTGAGCATGCATGTGCACATATGTAAACAATCAGGAAAACACTTTGAATGTTGATTTCAAAGTTACAAATAAATGTTAATGAGTAAAAAAAATTATCAAATACAAAAGCTACAAATAATGAAGATTGACTATATCTTTAAAAATAAGGTTTATTCTATCCTGAATGAATTTAGTAAAGCAGAAATAATAATAAATGTAAAAGGAACATGACAGGGAAGTCATAAATATATACTAACTAAAGTTCTAACATGGTCTTAGAATTGTCTCTGTTTTCCATACCAAATCAATAAAGTAACATTAATTTATGAAAGCAGATGCTTACAGAGAATGAAGAACATACACTGTCCTCTTTAATATAGCAAATTAAGGGAAATAATAAGAAAAAAAATTTAAAGTAAATTGCTATCTAAATTCAGTGGCCTAAAGCCATTCCTTATTGTTTCCACCAAAAGTTTAGAATTAAACCTAGAATAAACCTGAGCCAAGAGATGGCATTAAAACAGAATAAAGTAAATTAAGTTTCCATGTTCCATTAAAAAGCGTTGTAAGGTGGAATTCAGATTTGCATAATCTATAAAATTTAGAAGGGCCTAAAAATCTACAAATAATCTACCAAAATATTTAAAATGTAAAGTTCTTGGCCTGTTATATGGGAACCAGTCTTCCTTAGGAATTTGTCTTATGTAGATCCTCAAATCTTAAAATTCTAAATAAATTATATCAAATGGCAAATATGTTAGTATCTACTACAAATCAGATTTTTTTTCATATAACAATTTTTTATCTCATTTTATATATTAGAAAGCATGTAACGGTATATTTTGTTATTACACCTGAAGGACTAGATGATAGATTAAGAAATGAAATTAGGCTTGTATTTGATGTAAGATATTTATTAATAATATTTTATTCATCTTTTAGATACAGTACCTAGATAAAAGCCTAACAAACAATATATACTCAGAATTTCTAACTTGAACTAAATTAATTTTGGAGTCATAATCTTCCCATGTTTTAATCTTTCTATGTAAAGTTTTTCAACTTGGATGGTGCATCACTCTTTAAGTCACTTGACTATTTCCATATATCTTGATAGAATAATTCAATAAGTGACACCCTAACTGACAATCAATTTCCTTCTACATATGTGATGTATTTATTTGTAGAATTTACTTCAAAGTAAAAATTCCTATGAGTTAAAACTTCATAGTAAAATTCTGATGTGATTATTTAATATTAAGTACTTTTACTAGTTACTCATAAATAATAAGAATAAGTGGAACTTCAATTCAATTCAGTCACTCAGTCATGTCCAACTCTTTGCGACCCATTGGACTGCAGCACGCCAGGTTTCCCTGTCCATCACCAACTCCCAGAGTTCGCTCTAACTCATTTCCATCGAGTCAATGATGCCATCGAACTATCTCATCTTCTGTCATTCCTTTCTCCTCCTGCTTTCAATATTTCCCAGAATCAGGGTCTTTTCCAATGAGTCAGCTCTTCGCATCAGGTGGCCAAAGTATTGGGCCTTCAGCTTCAGCATCAGTCCTTCCAATGAATATTCAGGGCTGATTTCCTTTAGGAGGGACTGTTTGGATCTCCTTGCAGTCCAAGGGACTCTCAAGAGTCTTCTCCAACACCATGGTTCAAACGCATCAATTCTTTGGTGCTCAGCTTCATTTATAGTCCAACTCTCACATCCATACATGACTACTGGAAGAACCATAACTTTGACTAGATAGACCTTTGTCTGAAGTGGAACTTCAGAAATTATGAAATTCAAATCATGTAAATTTCTAATAATGAAAGCGAAGACCAAAGAAATTTATTAGTTTAAGTAATCAATATAAAACAGATTAGAAAATCAATTGTAAATTGTAAAATACTAAATAAAACTGAACTAATATAATTACTATTTTTGAAATTTAGACTGTCCGAACTAAAACAAAATTTTTCATTCTCACTCCAAAGTTCAAAATCCTTTGCCAGTTCTATATTTACCTGCTAAAACAACCAGCCGAACAAAATTGAGGTTTATACTCAAATACAAATTTTATAGTAATTACCATTCTTGAGCTGTCTTTTCACCTTGCTCATAGTTTCCTTCTTTGTGCAAAATATTTTTAAGTTAAGTAGGTCCCATTTGTTTATTTTTGTTTTTATTTCCATTACTCTGGGAAGTGGGTCATAGAGGATCTTGCTGTGATTTATGTCAGTGTTCTGCCTATGTTTTCTTCTAAGAGTTTTATAGTTTCTAGTCTTACGTTTAGGTCTTTAATCCATTTTGAGTTTATTTTTGTGTATGATGTTAGAAAGTTTTCTAGTTTCATTCTTTTACACGTAGTTGATCAGTTTTCCCAGCACCACTTGTTAAAGAAACCATCTTTTCTCCATTGTATATTTTTTGCCTCCTTTATCGAAGATAAAGTGTCCATAAGTGCATGGCTTTATCTCTGGATTTATTTCACTCCATTTATTTATAGTTCTGTCTTTGTGCCGGTGCCATATTGTCTTGATGACTGTAGCTTTGTACTATAGTATGAAGTCAGGAAGGTTGATCTTTGCAGTTCCATTCTTCTTTCTCTAGACTGCTGTGGCTAGTCAGGGTCTTTTGTGTTTAAATTGTGAAATTATTTGTTCTAGTTCTGTGAAAAATACCTTTGGTAGTTTAATAGGGATTGCATTGACTCTATAGATTGCTTTGGGTAGTGTACTATTTTCAGTACATTGACTCTTCAAATCCAAGAACATGCTATATTTCTCCATCTATTTGTGTCATCTTTGATTTCTCTCACCAGTGTTCTGTAGTTTTCTGTATACAGATCTTTTATTTCTATAGGTATATTTATTCCTAAGTATTTTATTTCTTTGTCTGCAATGGTGAATGGAATCATTTCCTCAATTTCACTTGATGATTTTTCATTGTTAGGACATAGGAATGCAAGAGACTTCTGTGTATTTATTTTATATCCTATGAGTTTACTGTATTCACTGATTAGCTCTAGTATTTTTCTGGTGGTGTCTGTAGGGTTTTCTATATAGAGGATCATGTCATCTGTAAACAGTGAGAGTTTTACTTCTTCTTTTCCAATCTGGATTCTTTTATTTCTTTTTCTTCTCTTATTTCTGTGGCTAGGATTTTGAAAACTATGTTGAATAGTAGTGCTGAGACCCTTGTCTTATTCCTGATTTTAGAGGAAATGCTTTCAATTTTTCTCCATTTAGGATAATGTTTGCTGTTGGTTTGTTGTGTATGTTTTTTATTATTTTGAGTTATGTTGGTTCTATGTCTGCTTCCTGGAGAGTTTTTATCATAAGTGGGTGTTGAAATTTTTAAAGGCTTTCTCTGCATCTATTGAAATAATCCCATGGTTTTTGTCTTTCAATTTGTTAATATGGTGTATCATATTGGTTGATTTGCAAATATTGAACAATCCTTGCAACCCTGGGATAATGTCCACTAGATCTAGATGTGTGATCTTTTAAATGTGTTTTTGGATTCTGTTTGCTAGAATTTGTTTGAGGATTTTTGCAAATGAACCATCTGACAAAGAATTAATCTCCAAAATATGTTAGCAGCACTTGCAGCTCAATACTAGAAAAATGAACAGCCCAGTCAAAAAGTGGGCAAAAGACCTAAACAGACATTTCTCCATTGAAGTCATACCGATGGCTAACAAACACATGAAAAGATGCTCAACATCACTCACTATTACAGAAACACAAATCAAAAGCACACTGAGGTACCATCTCATACCAGTCAGAATGGCCATCATCCAAAAGTCTACAAGCAAACGCTGGAGAGGGTGTGGGGAGAAGGGAGCCCTCTTACACTGTTGTTGGGAAAGCAAACTAGTATACCTACTATGGAGAACAGTGTGGAGATTCCTTAAAAAACTGGGAATAGAACTGCCATATGACTCAGCAATTCCTCTGCTGAGCATATATCCCAAGAAAACCAGAATTGAAAAAGACGTATGTACTCGATTGTTCATTGGAGCAGTATTTACAATAGCTGGGACATGCAAACAGCCTAGATGTCCATCGGCAGACGAATGGATAAGGAAGTTGTGATACATATACACAAGGGAATATTACTCAGCTATAAAAAGGAACATATTTGAGTAAGTTCTAATGAGGTAAATGAACCTGAAGCCTGTTATACAGAGTGAAATAAATTAGAGAGAGAAAAGCAATGACCATATATTAATGCATATATATGCAATTTAGAAAAATGGTGCTGATGATCCTACATGCAGGACAGGAAAGGAGACACAGACTAAACAGACTTTTGGACTTGGAAAGGTAAGTGTGGGATTATTTGAAAGAATAGCACTGAAACATATGCATTACCATATGTAAATTAGATGGCCAGTGTGAGTTCAATGAATGAAGCAGGCAACCAAAGCTGGAGCTCTGGGACAACCCAGAGGTATAAAGTGGGGAGGGAGGTGAAAGGGGGTTCAGGATGGAGGGGACACATATATATATCTATTGCCAATTCATGTTGATTTATGTCAAAGGCCATCACAATGTTGTAAAGTAATTAAATAATTAAATTAATCTTAAAACAGTAATTGCCAGATTGTGTATCTTCCTTAGGGCTTCCCAGGTGGTGCTAGTGATAAAGAACCCGCCTGCCAATGCAGGAGACTTAAGAGATGTGGGTTCGATCCCTGGGTTGGGAAGATCCGCTGGAGAATGACATGGTAACCTACTTCAATATTCTTGCCTGGAGCATCCCATGGACAGAGGAGCCTGGCAGGCTACAGTCCATAGGGTCGCAGAGTTCAGCATGACTGAAACGACTTAGAATAGCATAACACATCTTTAAGTATTGTGGATTGTTATGGTAAAATAATACAATAAATCATGCCAATAGCAGTAGCTAAAACTAATCAGTGACAATTATGGGATTTTTTTTTTTTTTAAGTATAGACTAGGAATAGATAGCTCAAATTATTGGGATTGGCCTGAAATAAAAGACTTCCAGATACTTCTCCATCAAAGATGGTTTATTCAGGATCAAAAATAATTGCAGTTTGGGGCTTGCAACCAGAAGGAGCCATGGGAAGTGCATACAGTGGGGAAAGTAAAATTCTTTTATAAATAGGTAAAGGAAATGTTCTTTACTATAAAATAAAACTAAGAAGTGTCAAGCTCTGGGTTTGAAACTGTCACTTTGTATAGCATTTCCCAGATTCACAATATTTTGCCTCTTAAGTTTTGATTTTTGTTGTTCTTATTCGGATTAGCACATGTAAAAATTGAAACAAAAATGAAATTGTGTAATAATGTGGAAAAGGACAGTCTTTGAGAAAGGCGAGAAACTCAGAGAGAGAACTGAGAATAGTAATTAAGAAGGTACTTAAAGGTACTTGATTCATCATTGAAATCACTTCCTGAAAATTTCCAATGCTAGAGGCAGTTCATTCTGATGAATATTTGGTTTCAGCGAAGGAAGATTCAATTTTTATTACAAAATTTACTTTATCTAATATCTAACAAACAAAATATAAAAAACAAAGTAAGTGAAAAATTTAACAACAGTTCCAAATACCACTGTAATGCAAACCTAATGCAAGAAATCACAACACTTCTGAGGAGAGACCTGAAAAGTTGCAAAACAGAAGATCTGAAGCAAAAAAAAAAAAAAAAAAAAAAAACAACTAATTCTTGAAAATTATGTTTACTATTCCAGATTTGGAAAAAAACTAAGTTTATGTCCTTAGGTTCCTATAGTAGTTTATAATAGGAATGGCTGTGGGGAAGAAATGAGAGATACAGGGAAGGTGGACAAAGGGAACACCCAAAGATTGCAGGGCTAACCTGCGAGCTGGACTGGCCTCCAGTGTGCCCCTGTGGAAACTGTGTACACCTTCAGGTGGTATGAAGCTTAGTGTAGGGCAGCTAAGAATATCTCAGAAGCAAGAGCATTCAGTTATTCTATTAAAATTTAATTCTTCACTCGATTTAGTACTCTGACCTTTATTCAGGCTATAGAAAGGTAGGTAATATGAAATACCCAGCTCTCAAACTTATCTTAAAGGGCTATGACATACAGATAACACAAGAAATTACCCACAGGATATCTGCCCAAAGAGATATCTGAACAGAGTTTCTGATGAAAGCAGAATGAAAGGACACTACGTTGAACTGTCAAATATTCTAAGTGGAGAGAGGAGGAGAAACAGAAAACTATATATATAAAGATGCCAAACTGAGGAGGAAAAAAAAAACAGACAAAGGTAAATCACCACAGTTGTTTCACTCTCTCCTGATAAAATTAAAAATCAAAACTACACGTGAGATATTAAAGAAGAAAATAACAGGACTTCCACTTGGCATTGGTTGAGTAACCTCTGAAGGTTACTCTGGAGCAAAGCTATACCTTGCATAGTAAAACATATGTGCCCATACTGGAAGGCCAGTTGCTTTTGCTTCTATCCTAGCAAACAAAAGTGTGGTTAACCTCACAGGGAAAAGTAGTAAGCATTAAGCAAACATGGTGCCATTTTGTTTCTTTTTCTGATTGGTTTTGAAGGCAAATACACAGTACCTGTAATCTTCATCTTATCAAGTGTTGGGTGGATTTCCTAAACCTGAGATATGCAGGGTAAACCAAAAACCTTGAAAGTGCTCAAAGTCGGATTAACAATATTCTTTGTCTGACACAGAAGGAAATGCAAATTCTTTACAGAGAAAAGTAACTCCAGATTTGGCCCTAAAGTTCTTTTCACAAATAAAGATTAATAAAATATGACATCAAATTCATAAAAGATTCCTTGGCCTATAAACATGCCACCAGAAATAACAGTAAAATCAAGATTCAGAAGTTTAGTTCACAGTCCCAAAGTCCTTGGGATTGCTGAAATAGTATATAAACTTTCAGTAGACAACTAAAAATAAAAGACAGTAATCAAGGAGAGAAGACCGTATGAGTAATAAAGATTTTTAAATTCCTGGAAAATATTCAGACTTTAAAGGAAAGCATAAGTAATAAACTGTTCCCCCAAAAGGGAACAAACAAATAAGATTGGTGCAAAAATTGGGGAAATGATTGAGAGAGTGTGATATTGCTGAATCATGGGACGCATATCAATAGGCAAGCAGGAACTCAAGAACACAAAAAGACCACTGGATTTAACACTCAATTTAAACTTCTCTTGTTTGACTGACTTTTGCAAACACTCCTGTATTTGCCAACGGAAGCAGTCACAAAGGAAATGATGGGACTGTGGAGACCCTGAATTTTCTTCAAAATTATCATTAACAAGAAACACAAAAAATATTTGAAATATATCCAAATGAATACTTTACTTCAAACAATTAGAGGAAAATTTGATATTACTTATTTTGGCATCATACGCTTTATTTTGCAAACATGTTATTTTTCTCCATTTGTCCTGTAGCTTCTTCTCAGGATTGTAACTTTTTTTTTTTTTTTTTAAATTCCCAAAGGATGGTTTTAGCACTGCTCATTGCTCATAGTCAGAGCAGTTGTCATGACAACCAGGGCTTTGTCAACACAGAAGCCTTTTTTTTTTTTTTTTTCTCTTCTGGATGTCCATTTGTTGCAGAAAATTAATTGTATAGTTTCTAAAGACAGTTTTTGTTGAAATTCTCCACTGCTGACTTTTATTCTGAATCTTTTCTCATTCAGATAATTTCTGAAAATATTTTATTTCAAAAGTCATGCAATGAAACTACGGTGTAAAGTCAGATACAAAATTTTCTAAAACTAACAAGAATGAATGTGAAAAGAAATCAACTGAGAGTACACTTTAATGGATCATCAAGCCACCTGCAAAACAGGTGCTTCTCTGAGGAACCACAATACAGTTTTATGTGGTTCATCATGATGAAAATTGAAGAAAGAAAAATATATCACCAATCTGTTATCTCTGCATTTAATTTGTGGAAGAAGAAGGAATATTAAATATCCCAAAGTGAAGTGCATTTGAAACATTAAGGACACCTTGTAGAGAATTATTAAGAGAATTAATTAATCCCTTATGCTCAGAGCTATCTAAATCAATCTCCAGGACTAACCATAAACCTTTCTGTCATGTGTCTAACCAAGGGTTCAGGAGACAAAATGACAACTTTAATTGAATACTGTGACAGAAGAATTCATCTCAGAAAAATGTAGACTTCTCTGGCACTTAACAGTTTCTTATGCTGCCTTTCCAACTATTTACCGTTTTACATTTGAGACTGAAGGCCTAAGTTCTGTTTAATGCCTACTTAAAAACATTAAAGTCCTTATGGTACTAAACTTCATCAAGTGGATGACATAGTTTCAAGTGGATCATTGTATCAATATCTCTAATTATTAATGTATGGCCATTTCAACCCAAAGTTGCTTGTTATTATTTCAAAGCTGAGAAAAATAAATTCTGGGACATATTCTCAAAAGGCACTCCTAGACATTTTAATATAAAAATGTAATAAATGTAGTTACTGACTTCTAAAAAATATATTCAACAAATGTTTGAATACCTGCCAAGTATCAGGTAACATGCTGTGTATCCTTGGCGCATGGAAAAGAAGACAGGCAAGACCCTTGCTCTAATGGAACTTATATTGTAATCAATATGAGAAATGTATTTTCTGTGGATTTACCAAGTTATTTAAGATTACTGGATAATATTAATAATGTAAAAGCATGAATGAATGTGTGTATTTCAATGTGTATTTTTTTAAAGAATTTTTATTTGATTGGTTTTAACTGGCTATGCCACTTGTGGGAATTTAAATCCCAACGAGGGACTGAACCCAGCCCCTTGGCATGAAAGCTCAGAGTCCTAACCACTGAACCATCAAGGAATTCCCTTGTCATGTATTACAAATAGTGAAATATGCAGCTCTGGTGAGACAGAATAGATATACTTTGCCAGAATAACACGAATGGTAATGACCAACAGAGTTTAAAGGGAGAAGTTTTTGGATTATCTCAGGTGATCAGAGGGAGTTTAAAAAAGAAGCAGGATATGATATGTGTCTTTGAAAATGGTTAGAATTTCAATACTTGTAGAAAAAAGAAACTAAGTTATGAAGGGAAAAGAGCAGGGAAATAATTCACTATCCTTGCCACTCAGTCTTATTGTTTAGTGAAGGAGGTTAAAATTAAAATTTGGGTACATTTAATAATTTTATAGAAGTATATACTTCCTGTGTTTAGAGTGAAATGTTATTTTTATCAAAAGTTTAAGTAGCTTCAGGAGGTATATTTCTAGGAATTATAAAATATTGTTCTTCACAAATATGACTGATAGAATTCATATATTTATTGGCAATATGATAATCACCATTATGTATTATAAAATAAATGATCAAGCTTATCTCTAGCATTCAGAAATTGTAATTTACTTTTTCCTTGAACTCAGATTTTCAACTAGTTGAATGTAACATAATTTGATTTTAAAATTCTTGTATTGACTATCTCATCTCAGTTCACAATAACTCTTCATTTAAATTTCTTGTAACGTAATGGACTCTAAACTGAGAAATTTATGAGCTGAGTAATCATGACAGTTATATTGATTACATAACTGATAAAATATATGAATATGTGAAAATTGTGATAAATTATTGATTATAAAATATTATTTGCAATGGATAACTTAAGGGGTCGAATTAAACCCCATTTAGCTAGTTTTAGTACCAAAGAACAAATAGTAATTAAAACAAAGACAGATTTCACCATAAATTCTATCTTTATTTTTAATAGATTTAAGGTCTGAGAAAATTTATTTACACAAGTATGTAGATAGAATAAAAGGGCTTTGAAATATTAATTTGTTGTTGTTCAGTTGTTAAGTTGTATAAGATTCTTTGCAACCCCATAGACTACAGTACACCAGGCCTCATTGTTCCTCACTAACTCCCAGAGTTTGCCCAAGTTCATGTCCATTGAGTCTGTGATGCTATCTCATTCTCTGCTGCCCTCTTCTCCTTTTGTCTTCAATCTTTACCAGCATCAGGGTCGTTTCCAATGATTTGGCTCTTCCCATCAGGTGGTCAAAATATTGGAGCTTCAGCTTCAGCCTCAGTCCTTCCAATGAATATTCAGGGTTGATTTCCTTTAGGATTGACAGATTTTACCTCTTGGCTGTCCAAAGGACTCTCAAGAGTCTTCTCCAGTACCACGGTTTGGCACTCAGCCTTCTTTATGGTCCAACTCTCACATCTGTACATGACTAGTTGAAAGACCATAATTTTGACTATACAGACCTTTGTCAACAAAATGATGGCTTTGTTTTCAATATACAGTCTAGGTTTGGCATAGCTTTCCTCCCACAAAGCAAGCATCTTAAATGTCAATGCACTTGATTATTTAACATCCTTTAGTGTTATATCGGAAAAGACAATGGCTCCCCAATCCAGTTGCCTGGAAAATCTCATGGATGGAGGAGCCTGATAGGCTGCAGTCCATGGGATCGCAAAGTCGGACACGACTGAGCAACTTCACTTTCACTTTTCACTTTCATGCATTGGAGAAGGAAATGGTAACCCACTCCAGTGTTTTTGCCTGGAGAATCCCAGGGACAGGGGAGCCTGGTGGGCTGCCATCTCTGGGGCTGCACAGAGTCAGACATGACTGAAGCCACTTAGCAGCAGCAGCAGCAGCAGTAGCAGTGTTATATGTTAAAATTTAGAGATCTATAATCAAATATAGGGCTTCCCTCGTAGCTCAGTTTGTAAAGAATCTGCCTGCAATGCAGGAGACCCAGGTTTGATCCCTGGTTTGGGAACATCCCCTGGAAGAAGGAAATGGAAACCTACTCCAGTATTCTTGCCTCTATCCCATGGACAGAGGAGCATGGCAGGCTACGGTCCATGGGGTCGCAGGAGACACACTACACCACCACATAATCAAATGTCAGTTTTAATTATCAAGCAGCTTAAACTCAGGGCTCACACATGACTCATATGATATAGGAAAGCCTTAAAATGATGGGAAGTAATGCACTTTTTTTATAATAATAATTTAAAAAGGGTGAGAATAAGAAAAAGTTAAATGTGAATCAGGAAATGGTAAAGAAAATCTAATCTCCATTACAAATGTGTTGTCATGTGGACCAAATTCAGTAAAGAAGGTGTCTATAACCTGAGGTTCTGACAACTGATTTCTTGAAAGGAATAAGTGCCAATATTACATGCTCTGTGGAATATATTTGCAAACACACATGGGTGCCCGTATATCAGTTTGAGAACCATAAGAAGTCTATCTGGAACATGCAGCCTTGGAGCAGCAAAATTTCCAGAAAAGATAGTAGAAGGGTGACATGAAGTCTCTGAGAGACTGACCAAATAGTTAGGATTTGGGGCAGGGGGTGGGCAATTTATTAGGCAATGGTGATTGCATTTGCAAAGAATTGAGTTGATGTATGGCAAAACCAATACAATATTGTAAAGTAATTAGCCTCCAATTAAAATAAATAAATTTAAATTTTAAAAAAATACAAAGTACTGTTAGAACGAAATGCAAGAAGCCCTGTGTCATGATGCTGTGAAAGTCTGTACTCAATATGCCAGCAAATTTGAAAATCTCAGCAGTGGCCACAGGACTGGAAGAGGTCAGTTTTCATTCTAATACCAAAGAAAGGCAATGTCAAAGAATGTTTGAACTATTGTGAAATTGCACACATCTCACACATTAGCAAAGTAATGCTCAAAATTCTGCAAACCATGCTTAAACAGTATGTGAACTGAGAACTTCCAAATGTTCAATCTGGATTCAGAAAAGGCAGAGAAACTAAAGATTAAATTGCCAACATCCATTGGATCACCGAAAAAGCAAGAGAGTTCCAGAAACAATCTACTTCTGCTTTATTGACTACGCCAAAGCCTTTAACTGTGTCATTTCACTTCAGTTGCTCAGTTGTGTCTGGCTCTTTGAGACTCCATGGACCGCAGCACCCCAGGCCTCCCTGTCCACCGCCAACTCCCGGAGTTTACACAAACTCATGTCCATTAAGTCAGTGATGCCATCCAGCCATCTCATCCTCTGTCATCCACTTCTCTTCCTGCCTTCAATCTTTCCCAGCATCAGGGTCTTTTCAAATGAGTCAGCTCTTCACATCAGGTGGCCAAAGTTTTGGAGTTTCAGCTTCAGCATCAGTCCTTCCAATGAATATTCAGGACTGATTTCCTTTAGGATGCACTGGTTAGATCTCCTTGCAGTCCAAGGGACTCTCAAGAGTCTTCTCCAACACCACAGTTCAAAAGCATCAATTCTTCGGCGCTCAGCTTTCTTTATAGTCCAACTCTCGCATCCATACGTGACTAAAAGAAAACCTATAACCTTGACTAGATGGACCTTTGCTAGCAAAGTAATGTCTCTGCTTTTTAATATGCTGTCTAGGTTGGTCATAACTTTTCTTCCAAGGAGTAAGTGTCTTTTAATTTCATGGCTGCAGTCATCATTTACACTATTTTTGGAGCCCCCCAAAATAGCGTCTGTCACTGTTTCCACTGTTTCCCCATCGATTTGTTATGAAGTGATGGGACCAGATGCCATGATCTTAGTTTTCTGAATGTTGAGGTGTAAGCTAACTTTTTTAGTGTCCTCTTTCACTTTCATCAAGAGGCTCTTTAGTTCTCCTTCATTTGCTGTCATAAGGGTAGTGTCATCTGCGTATCTGAGATTATTAATGTTTCTCCGGCAATCTCAATTCTAGCTTGTGCTTCATCCAGCCCGCTGTTTCAAATAATGTACTGTGCCTCTCTTCTTGGAGAAGTCTTCCTGAAGAAGACTCTTGAGAGTCCCTTTGACTGCAAGGTGATCAAACCAGTCAATCCTAAAGGAAATCAGTCCTGAATGTTCTTTGGAAGGACTGATGCTGAAGCTGAAACTCCAATACTTTGGCCACCTGATGCGAAGAATTGATTCATTGGAAGACCCTGATGCTGGGATAGATTGATGGCAGGAGGGGAAGGGGACTATAGAGGATGAGATGGTTGGATGTCATCATCGACCCAATGGACATGAGTTTGAGCAAACTCTAGGAGTTGATGATGGACATGGAAGCCTGGTGTGCCAAAGTCCCTGGGATGGCAAAGAGTCAGACCTGACTGAGCACCTGAACTGAACTGAACTGTTTATATAAGTTCAATAAGTTCAGTATAAAACCTTGATGTACTCCTTTCCCAATTTGGAACTAGTCTGTTTAATGATTATCTAGAGATAGATCACTAAAATAAAACATTCCTTGTGTTTGTCCTTGCCAAATTCTTTAATTCTTAGTGCTTACACCAGTTTTATATTTTTCCATATTATCTCAAGCATTGTTGTATTATACTGAAGATGGAAATAGATTTCTAAAATTTCCTTTTGATTTGATATAAATAAATTTCCAAGGTGTTTACTCCCAAGTCCTCAACATAATGTTCTATGTATGCTCTTTGTAATGAGATAATTTACTAATTATTTTGTTGTTATTTGTATCTTTTTTTCCTTTCATTAAGGGATGCTCTATTTTATCTGGTAGGTAGATAGAGGAAGAGAGTGGATTGCCTTTATCTGTGCTCAGTATGCAAATTTAGTAAACTCCCTTCTCATATACACTGAAAAAAAAAAAAAGGTGCCCATATCTATCTAGTGTCTGATAATCCTCTGTGCACCCATTCTGTGAGCCCCTACTAGACTAAATAGTATCTTCTGTCCAAAATATCTGAACCAATAGAACAGTGACTTACTACAGTGTCCAACATGAACTATGTACTTGAGCCCATTTATCTCTCTATTTGAACTGTGAACACCATTAATGAGGACTGAAGTCCACACAGAGAGTGTAATTAATTGCTAGTAAATCGCCCCTTCCCCTTCCCAGCAAACCTATCTCTAAGTCAACACTGCAAACACTAACTGCCTCAAACTGCTGTAATTACTGGTCTATGTGATGGATGGTTACACAATGTAACCTATGTAAACACTGCAACATTTCCTTACCTTATTTCCAGTCACCTCCTTTCTGTCATCCCAATTTTATATTATTCTGACTTTAATGAAAGCATGGGTTTTCTTCTTCTTTGTTTTGTATTCTCATAAATATGTTAGTGGAGATTTTAGAGAAGCTGAATTTTATATTTATGGCTAGAAACTATTTCATATAAATATTTTATTAGCATTTTAAAGAATATCTTGTTTAAATATCACTGCTATCAATTTGTTATAACGAGTAAATGGAAAAAAGAGACATATGAAATTCAAAATTACTTTTGTTTATCTTTGACAATTATTCCTTGACATCCTCAGCATTAATACTATGGTATTTAATTGAGATTTATAAAATTTGAAATTAATTACTAAGTCATTTATTTTATTTATCCATTTCAATTTGCTTTATATTCTCTAACAAGCTTCTCCAAATTCTTTTTCAAGCTGCCTAAAGCCTACCTACCTCTGTGTTCCAATCTTAGGAAATAAGAATGATGGAGGCTTCAGTGAGGTCTCAAAATTCAAATATTCACCTGTGTTTCTATACTTATGCTGCTTTTATTCACACAAATTAAAATAATATTCCTCCTCTTTCCTGTGTATTTATTCTTTGTATTCTTAAATCTATCCATCCATATTCTTTTACATATTTATTTATTTTTAATATGTTTATTTATTTTAATCGTAGGTTCAGTTCAGTTCAGTTCAGTTGCTCAGTCGTGTCCTACTCTTTGCGACCCCATGAATTGCAGCATGCCAGGCCTCCCTGTCCATCACCAACTCCTGGAGTTCACTCAGACTCACGTCCATCGAGTCAGTGGTGCATACCATCCAGCCATCTCATCCTCTGTCGTCCCCTTCTCCTCCTGCCCCCAATCCCTCCCAGCATCAGAGTCTTTTCCAATGAGTCAACCCTTCGCATGAGGTGCCCAAAGTACTGGAGTTTCAGCTTTAGCAGCATTCCTTCCAAAGAAATCTCAGGGCTGATCTCCTTCAGAATGGACTTTCCTTCAGTTGGATCTCCTTGCAGTCCAAGGGACTCTCAAGAGTCTTCTCCAACACCACAGTTCAAAATATTGTATTGGTTTTGCCATGCATCAACAGCCATGGGAATCCGCCACAAATGTACACATGTTCCCCATCCTGAACCCCCCTCCCACATCCCTCCCCATACCATCCCTCTGGGTCATCCCGGTGCACCAGCCCCAAGCATCCTGTATCATGAATTGAACCTGGACTGGCGATTCATTTCTTATATGATATTATATATATTTCAATGCCATTCTCCCAAATCATCCCACCCTCTCCCTCTCCCACAGAGTCCAAAAGACTGTTCTATACATCTGTGTCTCTTTTGCTGTCTCACATACAGGGTTATTGTTACCATCTTTCTAAATTTCCTATATACATGTTAGTATACTGTATTGGTGTTTTTCTTTCTGTCTTACTTCACTCTGTATAATAGGCTCCAGTGTCACCCACCTCATTAGAACTGATTCAAATATATTCTTTATAATGGCTGAATAATACTCCATTGTGTATATGTACCATAGCTTTCTTATCCATTAATCTGTTGATGGACATCTAGGTTGTTGCCATGTCCTGGCTATTATAAACAGTGCTGCGATGAACATTGGGGTACACATGTCTCTTTCAATTCTGGTTTCCTCGGTGTGTATGCCCAGAAGTGGGATTGCTGGCTCATATGACAGTTCTATTTGCAATTTTTTAAGGAATCTCCACAGTGTTCTCCATAGTGACTGTACTAGTTTGCATTCCCACCAACAGTATAAGAGGGTTCCCTTTTCTCCACACCCTCTCCAGCATTTATTGCTTGTAGACTTTTGGGTTGCAGCCATTCTGACTAGTATGAAATGGTACCTCATTGTGGTTTTGATTTGCATTTCTCTGATAATGAGTGATGTTGAGCATCTTTTCATGTGTTTGTTAGCCATCTGTATGTCTTCTTTGGAGAAATGTCTGTTTAGTTCTTAGGAACAATTTTTGAATTGATTGTTTATTTTTCTGGAATTGAGCTGCAGGAGTTGCTTGTATATTTTTGAGACTAGTTCTTTTTCAGTTGCTTTTTCATTTGCTATTATTTTCTCCCATTCTGAAGGATGTCTTTTCATCTTGTTTATAGTTTCCTTTGTTGTGCAGAAGCTTTTAAGTTTAATTTGATCCCATTTGTTTATTTTTGCTTTTATTTCCAATATTATGGGAGGTGGGTCATAGAGGATCCTCCTGTGATTTATGTCAGAGAGTGTTTTGCCTATGTTTTCCTCTAGGAGTTTTATAGTTTCTGGTTTATGTTTAGATCTTTAATCCATTTTGAGTTTATTTTTGTGTATGGTGTTAGAAAGTGATCTAGTTTCATTCTTTTGCAAGTGGTTGACCAGTTTTCCCAGCACCACTTGTTAAAGAGATTGTCTTTTCTCCATTGTATATTCTTGCCTCCTTTGTCAAAGATAAGGTGTCCATAGGTGCGTGGATTTATCTCTGTGCTTTCTATTTTGCTTTTTAGATTTAGAAAATGAAAAGGTAGTACGTTTTCAGCCTATTTCATTTTCTTAATCTTTCTCTCCATTGGTTTATCTTCCAAGTACAAAATTTTAAGTCATTTCCTTGACCACTAGTACATAGCTGAGAGTGTGTATCTTATCTGTATCAGCCACAACTAGTACTCATTTCAGTTCTTTGTCGATTTGAGGTAACCAAATTGACATATGGAAAGAGTTCAAATTATGGATATAAATCTGATAAAATTGTACATTATGTAAGCTCAGTCTTGCAAATATGCTTAAAATTTTAGTTTAAAATTGAAATATGGACAGAAAATCAAGATCTTAAAATTTTTTTAAATCATTAAAATTACATCCCAGTTAAATTTACGATTGAACATTTTAAAACATTCACAATTATCGGATATGGCAGAATTTTAAATAAGTCAAACATTGAATGGATCTACTTTGTTGCTCTAAGTCTTCATGAATCAAGGTCTTTCAGCATCCTGGAAAGAGCTATCATTGGCACATTAATTCTGGGTTCAAAATAGGGGCTGTACATACCGACAGGATAACACATTCTGAAATCATGGAGATCTTCTGGTATCATTTTATAGATACCTCAGATAGACATAAAAATATTTTAGAAATATAATAAGAAGAAGTATACTTTATATTTGCAGTAATATGGCTTAAAAAACTGTTAGAAGTTAAAATAAATTGTCAAAATACAATAAAATGTAACACAATGCTAATTAACAATGTTACTTTATACTCTCCTAAAAATTCATCTGCTTCAAATTTATAAAGTCTTCCAAACCCATTTAAATGTTAGATATAAGCAATATACATATCCTGAATTTGAATCACAAGTGTATCTTAATTTTGTTAAAAATAAAGTCAATTTTTTACTTTCATGTATTTTCTGTCTAAATTATATTCCCACACCCCTCCTTCCTGAGGTAGATACTACCTACCTTTCAGTTGTCGCTTCTCCAGGAAGCTTCTTTCCTGGTCTTGCCTTTGATGTGCCATTCATGGAAGAGACCCAATATGCCACTGGAGAAGAGTGGAGAAATAACTCCAGAAAGATCGAAGAGACAGAGCCAAAGCCAAAACAATGCCCAGTTGTGCACATGACTGGTGATGGAAGTAAAGTCTGATGCTGCAAAGAACAATATTGCTTCAGTTCGGTTCAGTTCAGTCGCTCAGTCGTGCCCTACTCTTTGCGACTCCATGAATCGCAGCGCGCCAGGCCTCCCTGTCCATCACCAACTCCTGGAGTTCACTCAGACTCACGTCCATCGAGTCAGTGATGCCATCCAGCCATTTCATCCTTGGTCATTCCCTTCTCTTCCTGCCCCCAATCCCTCCCAGCATCAGAGTATCTTCCAATGAGTCAACTCTTCACATGGGGTGGCCCAAACTATTGGAGCTTCAGCTTTAGCATCATTCCTTCCAAAGAAATCCCAGGGTTGATCTCCTTCAAAATGGACTGATTGGATTTCCTTACAATCCAAGGAGCTCTCAAGAGTATTCTCCAACACACCAGTGCAAAAACATCAATTCTTCGGCGCTCATCCTTCTTCACAGTCCAATTCTCACATCCATACATGACCAAAGGTAAAACCATAGCCTTGACTAGACAGACCTTAGTCAGCAAAATAATGTCTCTGCTTTTGAATATACGATCTAGGTAGGTCATAACTTTTCTTCCAAGGAGTAAGCCTCTTTTAATTTCATGGCTGCAGTCACCATCTGCAGTGATTTTGGAGCCCCAAAAAATAAAGTCTGATACTGTTTCTACTGTTTCCCCATCTATTTCCCATGGAGTGATGGGACCAGATGCCATGATCTTCGTTTTCTGAATGTTGAGCTTTAGACCAACGTTTTCACTCTCCTCTCTCACTTTCATCAAGAGGCTTTTTAGTTCCTCTTCACTTTCTGCCATAAGGGTGGTGTCATCTGCATATCTGATGTTATTGATATTTCTCCCAGCAATCTTGATTCCAGCTTGTGTTCTTTCCAGTCCAGCGTTTCTCATGATGTACTCTGCGTATAAGTTAACTAAGCAGGGTGACAATATACAGCCTTAACGTACTCCTTTTCCTATTTGGAACCAGTCTGTTGTTCCATGTCCAGTTCTAACTGTTGCTTCCTGGCCTGCATACAGATTCTCAAGAGGTAGGTCAGGTGGTCTGGTATTCCCATCTCTTTCAGAATTTTCCACAGTTTCTTGTGATCCACACAGTCAAAGGCTTTGGCATAGTCAATAAAGCAGAAATAGATATTTTTCTGGAACTCTCTTGCTTTTTCCATGATTCAGCAGGTGTTGGCAATTTGATCTCTGGTTCCTCTGCCTTTTCTAAAACCAGCTTGAACACCAGGGAGTTCACAGTTCATGCATTGCTGAAGTCTGGCTTGGAGAATTTTGAGCATTACTTTACTAGCATGTGAGATGAGTGCAATTGTGCGGTAGTTTAAGCATTCTTTGGCATTGCCTTTCTTTGGAATTGGAATGAAAACTGACCTTTTCTAATCCTGTGGCCACTGCTGAGTTTTCCAAATGTGCTGGCATATCGAGTGCAGCACTTTCACAGCATCATCTTTCAGGATTTGAAACAGCTCAACTGGAATCCATCACCTCCACTAGCTTTGTTTGTAGTGATGCTTTGTAAGGCCCACTTGACTTCACATTCCAAGATGTCTGGCTCTAGATGAGTGATCACATCATCATGATTATCTGGGTCGTGAAGATCTTTTTTGTACAGTTCTTCCGTGTATTCTTGCCACCTCTTCTTAATATCTTCTGCTTCTGTTCGGTCCATACCATTTCTGTCCTTTATCGAGCCCATCTTTGCATGAAATGTTCCCTTGGTATCCCTAATTTTCTTGAAGAGATCTCTAGTCTTTCCCATTCTGTTCTTTTCCTCTATTACTTTGCATTGATCACTGAAGAAGGCTTTCTTATCTCTTCTTGCTATTGTTTGGAATTCTGCATTCAGATGCTTATATCTTTCCTTTTCTCCTTGGCTTTTCACCTCTCTTCTTTTCACAGCTATTTGTAAGGCTTCCCCAGACAGCCAATTTGCTTTTTTGCATTTCTTTTCCATGGGGATATTCTTGATCCCTGTCTCCTGTACAGTGTCACGAACCTCATTCCATAGTTCATCAGGAACTCATCTATCAGATCTAGGCCCTTAAATCTATTTCTCACTTCCACTGTATAATCATAAGGGATTTGATTTAGGTCATACCTGAATGGTCTAGCGGTTTTCCCTTCTTTCTTCAATTTGAGTCTGAATTTGGTGCTAAGGAGTTCATGATCTGAGCCACAGTCAGCTCCTGGTCTTGTTTTTGCTGACTGTATAGAGCTTCTCCATCTTTGGCTGCAAAGAATATAATCAGTCTGATTTTGGTGTTGACCATCTGGTGATGTCCATGTGTAGAGTCTTCTCTTGTGTTGTCAGAAGAGGGTGTTTGCTATGACCCGTGCATTATCTTGGCAAAACTCTATTAGTCTTTGCCCTGCTTCATTCCACATTCCAAGGCCAAATTTGCCTGTTACTCCAGGTGTTTCCTGACTTCCTACTTTTGCATTCCAGTCCCCTATTATGAAAAGGACATCTTTTTTGAGTGTTAGTTCTAAAAGGTCTTGTAGGTCTTCATAAAACTGTTCAACTTCAGTTTCTTCAGTGTTATTGTTTGGGGCATAGACTTGGATAACTGTGATATTTAATGGTTTGGCTTGGAGATGAACAGAGATCATTCTTTAGTTTTTCAGATTGCATCCAAGTACTGCATTTCAGACTCTTGTTGACAATGATGGCTACTCCATTTCTTCTGAGGGATTCCTGCCTGCAGTAGTAGATGTAATGGTCATCTGAGTTAAATTCACCCATTCCAGTTCATTTTAGTTCACTATTCCCTAGAATGTCGACGTTCACCCTTGCCATCTCTTGTTTGACCACTTCCAATTTGCCCTGATTCATGGACCTGACATTCCAGGTTCCTATGCTGGAACCTGGAAGTATTACTCTTTACAGCATCGGATCTTGCTTCCATCACCAGTCACATCCTCAGCTGGGTATTGTTTTTGCTTTGGCTCCATCCATTCATTCTTTCTGGAGTTATTTCTCTACTGATCTCCAGCAGCATATTGGGCACGTAATGACCTGGGGAGTTCCTCTTTCAGTATCCTATAATTTTGCCTTTTCATACTGTTCATGTGGTTCTCAAGGCAAGAATACTGAAGTGGCTTGCCATTCCCTTCTCCAATGGACCACATTCTTTCAGACCTCTCCCCCATGACCCGCCCGTCTTGGGTTGCCCCACAGGCATGGCTTGGTTTCATTGAGTTAGACAAGGCTGTGGTCCTAGTGTGATTAGATTGAGTAGTTTCTGTAAGTATGGTTTCAGTGTGTCTGCCCTCTGATGCCATCTTGCAACACCTACCATCTTACTTGGGTTTCTCTTACCTTGGGCGTGGGGTATCTCTGCATGGCTGCTCCTTACCTTGAACAAGGGGTCTCTCCTTTCTGCCGCCGTTCCTGACATTCAAGGTGGGATAGCTCCTCTAGTCCCTCCTGTGCCTGCGCAGCCACCACTCCTTGAGTAGCTCCTCCCGGCCGCTGCCCTGACCTTGGTCACGGGGTGTCTCCTCCTGGCCGCCACCCCTGACCTCAGACGCGGGGTAGCTCCTTCCGGCCGCCACTACCTCGGATGCAGGGTAGCTCCTTTCGGCTGCACTTAGTGCGCCGGCTTGCCGCCACCGCCATAGGAACCTGGAATTTTAGGTCAATGAATCAAGGTAAATTAGAAGTGGTCAAACAGAAGATGGTAACAGTGAAAGTCAATATTTTAGGAATCAATGACTAAAATGGACTGGAATAGGTGAATTTAATTCAGATGACCATTATATCTACTACTATGGGCAAGAATCCCTTAGAAGAAATGGAATAGCCCTCATAGTCAACAAAATAGTCTGAAATGCAGTACTTGGGTACAGTCTCAAAAATGATAGAATGATTCCTTTTTGCTCCCAAGGCAAACCATTCAATATCACAGTGATCCTAGTCTATGTCCTGACCAGTAACATTGAAGAAGCTGAAGTTGAGTAGTTCTATGATGAGCTACAAGACCTTATAGAAATAACACCCCCAAAAGATGTCCTTTTCATTATAAGGAAATGAAATGGAAAAGTAGGAAGTCAAGAGATACCTGAGTAACAGGCAAGTTTGGTCTTGGAGTATAAAATGAAGCAGGACGGAGCCTAACTGAGTTTTGCCAAGATAATGCACTGCTCATAGCAAACACCCTCTTCCAACAACACAAGACTGTACACATAGAAATCACCAGATGGTCAATACCAAAATCAGATTGATTATATTCTTTATAGCCAAAATGGATAATCTCTGTACAGTTAGCAAAAACAAGATCTGGAGCTGACTGTGACTCCAATCATGAACTCCTTATTGCCAAATTCCAACCTAAATTGAAGAAAGTAGGGAAAACCACTAGACCATTCAGGTATGACATAAGTCAAATATCTTATGATTATACAGTGGAAGTGACAAATAGATTCAAGGGATTAGACCTGATAGACAGAGTTCTTGAAGAACTGCAGACAGAGTTCTTGAAGAATTACAGACAGAGGTTCATAATATTGTACAGGAGACAGGGATCAAGACCATTCCCAAGAAAAACAAATGCAAAAGGGCAAAATGGGTGTCTGAGGAGGCCTTTCAAATAACTGAGAAAAGAAGAGAAGCTAAAGGCAGAGGAGATAAGGAAAATATACTCATCTGAATGTGAAGTTCTAAAGAATAGCAAGGAGAGATAAGAAAGCCTTACCCAGTGATCAATGCAATCAAATAAAGGAACACAATAGAATGGGAAAGATTAGAGATCACATTAAGAAAATTAGAGATACCAAGGGAACATTTCATGGAAAGATGGACTCAATAAAGTACAGAAATGATATGGACCTAACAGAAGCAAAAGATATTAAGAAAAGGTGGCAATAGTACACAGAAGAACTGTACAAAAAAGATCTTAATGACCCAGATAACCATAATGGTGTGATCACTCACCTAAAACTAGACATCCTGGAGTCCAAAACCAAGTGGGCCTTAAGCTAGAGGAGGTGATGAAATTCCAGCTGTGCTGTTTCAAGTCCTAAAAGATGATGCTGGTAAGTGCTGCACTAAATATGCCAGAAAGTTTGGAAAACTTGGCAGTGGACACATTGGAAAAGGTCAGTTTTTATTAAAATCTCAAATAAAGGCAATGCCAAAGAATGTTCAGGCTACTGCTCAATTGCACTCATTTCACATACTGGCAAAGTAATGGTCAAAATTCTCCAAACAAGTTTTCAACAGTATATGAACTGAAAAATTCCAGGTGTTCAAGCTGGATTTAGAAAAGACAGAGGAACCAGAGATCAAATTGCCAACATCCATTGGATCATCAAAACAGCAAGCGGTTTCCAGCAAAATCATCTGTTCTGCTTTATTGACTATGCTAAAGCCTTTGCCTGTGTGGATCACAACCAACTGTGGAAAATTCTTAAAGAGGTAGGAATACAAGCATCTTACCTGCCTCCTGAGAAATCTGTATGCAGGTCAAGAAGCAATAATTAGAACTGAACATGGAACAATGGACTGGTTCCAAATTGGGAAATGAGTATGTCAAGGCTTTATATTGTCTCCCTGCTTATTTAACTTATATGCAGAGGACATCATGAGAAATGCTGGGCTGAATGAAGCACAAGCTGGAATCAAAACTGCTGGGAGAAATATCAATAACCTCAGATATGCAGATGACAACACCCTTATGGAAGAAAGCAGAGGAACTAAAGAGCCTCTTGATGAAAGTAAAAGAGGAGAGTGGAAAAACTGGTTTAACTCTCAACTTTCAAAAAAGCGTATGTCATGGCATCCGGTCTCATCACTTCATGGCAAAAGATGGGGAAACAGTGGAAAGAGTGATAGACTTTATTTTCTTGGGTTCCAAAACTAGACAGCTTGAAAAAATGCAGAGACCTTTCTTTGGCGACAAAGGTCCATCTAGTCAAAGCTATGTTTTTTCCAGTAGTCATGTATAGATGTGAGAGTTGGATTATAAAGAAAGCTGAACACTGAAGAATTAATGCATTTGAACTGTGGTGTTGGAGAAGACTCTTGAGAGTGTCTTGGACTTCAAGAAGATCAAACTAGTCAGTCCTAAAGGAATCAGTCCTGAATGATGCTGAAGCTGAAAGTCCAATACTTTGGTCACCTGATGCGAAGATCTGACTCTTTGGAAAAGACCATGATACTGGGAAGGATTTAAGGCAGGAGAAGGGGACAACAGAGGATAAGATAGTTGGATGGCATCACCGACTTGATGGACATGAGTCTAAGAAAGCTCTGGGATTTGGTGATTGATAGGGAAACTCAACATGCCACAGACCATGGCGTCACAAAGTATAGGACCTGACCAAGTGACTTAACTGAGGGAAACTGAGCCTCAGTCTCAATAGCTATATGACAAACTGAAGCTATTCAAAGTTGATACCAAATTTCTTCACTGTGTAATGATTTCTTAGAAGTTCAATGGAAACACAGTGTCAAAGCAACCAAAAGAGAGGCAAAATTTAAATATTATGTTTACATGAGAAGTCATCCGTTTGGTAAAATAATGGCTGGCTAGTTATTTTTCCAAAATGAAGATTACTTGAAAATGCAGTAACTCCCCCTAAATTCTGGCTTTGTATGTGAATATTATATCATAATGGCACCTTCTTTTCTCATTTGCACTTTATTGTTTTAAAAGTTTATTGAACCATCCATCCAACCATCTCATCCTTTGTCGTCCCTTTCTCCTCTTGCTCTCAACTTTTCCCAGCATCAGGGTATTTTCAAATGAGTCAGCTCTTCGCATCAGGTGGCCAAAGTATTGGAGTTTCATCCTCAACATCAGTCCTTCCAATGAACATCCAGGAATTATCTACTTTAGGATGGACTTGTTGGATCTCCTTGCAGTCCAAGGGACTCTCAAGAGTCTTCTCCAACACCACAGTTCAAAAGCATCAATTCCTCAGCATTCAGCTTTCTTTCTAGTTTAACTCTCACATCCATACATGACTATTGGGAAAACCATAGCCTTGACTAGATGGACCTTTATTGACAAAGTAATGTCTCTGCTTTTTAATATGCTGTCTAGGTTGGTCATAACTTTCCTTCCAAGGAGTAAGTGTCTTTTAATTTCATGTGTTTAATTTCATATGTGTTTACATACATATAAATACTTGAAAATACTTGGAATGTTTATGCTGTATTATATTTGAATATATATATATATCTTTTTGAAAAGTTTTAAATATTTGATTCTTGAAATGCATTTATGAAGCAAATAGCTTAGGTCTTGTTAGGCATACCTGTGTGTACGATTTTCTTCCTGAGGCATATCTAGTATGTTACATACTGAAACCTCAAATATTTTTCAGATTTGAAACTTATATCTCCTATTAACAACTTGAGAAAACATTACTTCTAAATTAATCCATTTACACAATGTTCAATAGTTCTTATCAGTGCTTCTCCATGCTGGCTACCAGTGAGAACCACATGTAAAACTTTTGAAAAAGTATGTATTATAGGGCCTAACCCTAAGAAAATTTTGTCTAAACTATTCTTGAGTTGTCTGTCACCCTCCACTGAATTTTTTAAACCCTCTGAATGATTTTAATATGAGGCCAGTGTTGAGAATATGTTATATATTGATAAATTTTCATAATTTTCCTCATCAAAATTTACTTTTTAGTTTCAATAAATGGATATGTAAGTTACTATTAGATATTTCTAGTGATGTATACCACAAAGACTTCAAATATAACATCACAGAATAAATTATTTTTTCTTTTCCTTCCACCCCAACTGCTTTGTCTTTCTTAACTTTGTCATGCTACTCTCTTTTAAGTCATAAGTTTTTTGGAATATCCTTAAATTATCCCTGCCCCTTTAAGATGGTATGCAGTCTCTATACCCATTGATTCAAGAAAAATAATAGATCTAAAATCCAATGTTTATTTCAGCCCAAGCCCAATTAATATAGGTAATCTAATTAATGCAGATATCTGATTTTCCTTTGCTTCTATCTAGTCCATATTTCATGAAGTCTCTTCTTTCTAATATATAAATCTGTGTACTGTACTGAACAATGATACCTTAATTTGATAGTCTAAAGAATGGATTATATTAGTCTCTGCATAATGGATTCTATAATCTAAAAGAAAAAATCTAAATGTTTGAAGATGTTCAGAAAACCTCTTCACACAAAATTTCTTATCTTCTATCTTTTTTTATAAATTCTATCATAAATGGATGTTGAATTTTGTCAAAGGCCTTCTCTGCATCTATTGAGATAATCATATGGCTTTTATTTTTCAATTTGTTAATGTGGTGAATTACATTGATTGATTTGCAGATATTGAAGAATCCTTGCATCCCTGGGATAAAGCCCACTTGGTCATGGTGTATGATCTTTTTAATGTGTTGTTGGATTCTGATTGCTAGAATTTTATTGAGGATTTTTTCATCTATGTTCATCAGTGATATTGGCCTGTAGTTGTCTTTTTTTGTGACATCTTTGTCAGGTTTTGGTATTAGGGTGATGGTGGACTCATAGAATGAGTTTGGAAGTTTACCTTCCTCTGCAATTTTCTGGAAGAGTTTGAGTAGGATAGGTGTTAGCTCTTCTCAAAATTTTTGGTAGAATTCAGCTGTGAAGCCGTCTGGACCTGGGCTTTTGTTTGCTGGAAGATTTCTGATTACAGTTTCAATTTCCGTGCTTGTGATGGGTCTGTTGAGATTTTCTATTTCTTCCTGGTTCAGTTTTGGAAAGTTGTACTTTTCTAAGAATTTGTCCATTTCTTCCATGTTGTCCATTTTATTGGCATATAATTGGTGATAGTAGTCTCTTATGATCCTTTGTATTTCTGTGTTGTCTGTTGTGATCTCTCCATTTTCATTTATAATTTTATTGATTTAATTTTTCTCTCTTTGCTTCTTGATGAGTCTGGCTAATAGTTTGTCAATTTTATTTATCCTTTCAAAGAACCAGCTTTTGGCTTTGTTGATTTTTGCTATAGTCTCTTTTGTTTCTTTTGCATTTATTTCTGCCCTAATTTTTAAGATTTCTTTCCTTATACTAACTCTGGGGTTCTCCAATTCTTCCTTATGGGGAAGGAGGTGGGAGGGGGGTTCATGTTTGGGATCGCATGTACACCTGTGGTGGATTCATGTTAATGTATGGCAAAACCAATACAGTATTGTAAAGTAAAGTAAAGTAAAAATAAAAAGTTAAAAAAATAAATTCTATCCTATTTCTGGCAAAGTTCTGCTTATTTTGTGAGTACTAAATTAAAGTGCACATCCTTTCTTTGATCTTTCCCGAATTCTTCCAATAGAATTAGAGAGTGAAGAAATTTAGAATGGACAACTGAGCAACATGATTTCGGGAAAGCTGGGTTAGTGGCCCAGTCAGTCAGTTTACTGACAATCCGTCTGTCTGGCTCTGCAACAAGATAATATCAATGTCCCAAAGCTGATGGCATTCCGGGATGCTGACTCAAGTGCAAATGTGATTGCAATCCAAAAAGTTATTTACTACCAAGGACTAATACATCAGTTTCATGGTCTCACCTGTCCCTTTCTGCCTGAAGGCAAAATATGTGGAAAGCCAAATTTTAAAAAATATGTATAAAACTAATTTTCCATTTTATTACAATTTAGAGCATATTTTAATCCATCTCAATATTGATGTCTTATTCAAAATTTCAAACCTCTTCTACTTAAAAGTGTCTTTAATGAAAATCTAGTTTATTGTATACGGTTAGAAAAAATCTTTAAAAATAATTTCATGAGTTATAATAAATGTCATATAGACATGTCACAAAATTATACTACACAAAATTTGACACGCATTTTATTATTTAAACATTTCATTCAACTTTTAGCAAAGGAGTCTACTAGAAACCTGAGTTAGTGTCTTGAAATCTGATCACAAACGTAGCATCCTGTTACCTCTGCTGTATTCTATTAATTCAAAGCAAGTTTCTAAGCCAACTTGCACTCAGAGGGAAGAAATTACAAAGAGGTATGAGGAGGGGATCACTGAGACTCATTTCAGAGTCAACTTGCTGCAGTTTCCTTTCTTTTTCCCTTCTATTTCTCCAAAATAGGCACTCAGACAATGGGGATATATTGGATCATCTTTTCTGAAATGCTTGTTAATCCAAAGACAACATCTGTTAATGAAATGTATGCTGTGCTTTGTTGCTCAGTCATGTCCGACTCTTTGCTACCCTGTGGACTGGAGCCTGCCAGGCTCCTTTGTCCATGGGGATTCTCCAGGCAAGAATAAGAGAATGGCTGGACATTCCCTTCTCCAGGGTATCTTCCCAACCCAGGGATTGAACCCAGGTCTCCCGTATTGCAGGCAGATTCTTTACTCTCTGAGCCACCAAAATGCACAGTGAATATAGCAAAAATATTTTAAAAATTCAGTTATTACTAACTTGTTTGAAGATAAACTATACTTTAGGAAATTTGCATAATATATTTCTTACTTTAAAAAAATAGATGTGCCTTTTGATGTGTGTCTTCAATAAAGTGTGAACGTGTTAGTTGCTCAGTCATGTCTAAATCTTTGTGTCCCTGTGGACTGCAGCAGGCCATATGGACTGCAGCAGGCCATATCCCTCTGTCCATGGAGTTATCCAGGCAAGAATACTAGAGTGGGTTACCATTCCCTTCTCCAGGGGATCTTCCTGACCCAGGTATCGAACCTGAGTCTCCTACATTGCAGGGAGATTTTTTACCATCTGAGCAGCCAGTTAAGCCCTTCTCTTTAGTAAAAACCTTTATGTTTCACAGAGAAAACAATTTAATCTATGCATTATTATACTCTAATCTAAAAAGATTTTCAATTTGATGTTTCAGATTCCTTTGGTTGATTTTAAATTGTCTTTGGGATTTCTTTTAGTCTCTCGATGCTAAATAATTGTTTGAATGAGTATAGAAAGAGAATAGTACCCATTCATCATAATGAACGCTAATACAACTGGCATATATTAAAATGTAAAACAATGGATTAAAATTCATATGGATTTTTCTAGCCTGTGAGGAAAGTAGAGCATGAAGAGATCAGCTGTTCATACACTTCTAGTTCCATTAATATTTATTTTAAAAAAACATTTGTTTAAATATATGAATATTGGTAAGAATATAAACAAATTATATTTAATCAATGAAGCTCAGAATAACCTGAACACTCTCATTTTTATTGTGTAATGAAGTATTATTTATCATAATATGAAAGTAATACTTTAATAATTTAATATTTAAAGTTATTTTTGTCCATTTACAGTTTCTATCCTCAATAAGGATAAAATTTATTTACTAGACTTTCAAAAAGAGAAACTCATTGATTGGTTTTATTTTATTTCATTCTGGGCAACATATAGTATGACTTAAAACATTTTATAAGTGAGGAAATTAAGAATATGGATTACTTTTTTATCTGAATCAAATTTGAAAGTAGATACATCTTAATTAATTAGAAATATCCTGTGGCAGATTCATGTTGATGTATGGCAAAACCAATACAATATTGTAATTAGCCTAAAAAAATAATAAATAAAATAAAAGATGAAAAAAAAAGGAAATACACACTCACCATAATTTTCTATTCTTTAAATTATAAATCTAGAAATATTCAACATGCCACTTGAGATAAAGATATAGAAAAAAATTTGCTCTAATGTATTTTGCATTTATATTTATTTCATATTTACAAATCTTCTCTTAAATCTTTAAGTAATATAGCAGGCTCTCTTTTTTTTTAATGTGTGTAATAATAAGTAAATTACAACCTGAATCTTTATTAATAATGACCTCCATTAACAGGTGTGTATATTCTGAGATACAGAAAAAAAATTTAATTATTTATGGAATACTTTAGTGGAGTACTACTTTCAATTTTCTTTTCATTCATTTCTTTTTTTGTACATTTTTGTTTACATTATTTATCAGAGCTGGATAAAGATCTGTTAGACTGAATTCATTGCCAGAGATAGGAAAAAACATGCGAGATCATTTATTATAGGACATAAAACTTTAATTTGGCTAAGAGAAGAAATACAGACTAAATATAGATAACATATTACATTTAAGACTATTACTACTCCACCCTGGGCTTCCCAAGTAGCTCAGTGGCAAAGAATCCACCTGCAAAGCAGGAGATGCAGGTTTGAATTCTGGGTCAGGAAGATCCTCTAGAGAAGAAAATGGCAACCCATTCCTGTATTCTTGCCTAGGAAATCCCATAGAAGCAGGAGCCTGGAGAGCTATAGTCCATGGGTCGCGAAGAGTCAGACAGGAATTAGAACCTTAACAACAACTCAACCCTAGTAAGATATTGAATATCTTTAATCTTCACTATAGATTGGAGCCATCATTTTCCTAGCACACAGCAATTATATAATATTATATAAATTGTCTATGAAACTATACCTATTGATAAAGAATATGGTCTAAACAGGTTTAAATACCTGCTCCGATTTTTGGTTTCTCTGTATCCTTGCTTTGCCATTTAACTACGGCCTATCAGTATCAGTCACTTGACTCTTTCCAAAGAAATAATATAGACTCTGGAGCCAGATAGCTATTTCACATGCATTTAGAGCAATCTTTGGCAATTTATCTAACCTCTCTGTGCATCAGCTTCCTCATTTGTAAAACAGACATTAAGGTGTCAAGTTCATAGGACTGGTGCAAGGCTTCAGTGGTTTGATACCTATAAAACACATACAAAAATGGTTGGTATATGTATTATAAGCATTTCAGTTCAGTTCAGTTCAGTTGCTCATTTGTGTCCAACTCTTTGAGACCCCATGGACTGCAGCACACCTGGCCTCTCTGTCCATCACCAACTCCCGGAGTTTACTCAAATTCATGTACGTTGAGTCGGTGATGACATCCAACTATCTCATCCTCTGTTGTCCCCTTCTCCTACCGCATTCAGTCTTTCCCAGCATCAGGGTATTTTCCAATGAGTCAGCTCTTCGCATCAGGTGGTCAAATTTGTTGGAGTTTTAGCTTCAACATCAATCCTTCCAGTGAATCTTCAGGACTGATTTCCTTTAAAATGGGCTGGTTGGATCTCCTTGCAGTCCAAAGGACTCTCAAGAGTCTTCTCTAACACCACAGTACAAAAGCATCAGTTCTTCCACTCTCAGCTTGCTTTATAGTCCAACTCCCACATCCATATATGACTGCTGAAAAAAAACATAGCCTTGACTAGATGGACATTGATTGGCAGAGTATTGTATCTGCTTTTTAATAAGCTGTCTAGGTTGGTCATAACTTTCTCCAAAGGAGTAAGCGTCTTTTAATTTCATGGCTGCAGTCACCATCTACAATGATTTTAGAGCCCACAAAAATAATCTGCTACTGTTTCCACTGTTTCCCCATCTATTTGCCATGAACTGATGGGACCAGATGCCATAATCTTCGTTTTCTGAATGTTGAGCTTTAAGCCAGCTTTTTCACTCTCTTCTTTCAGTTTCACCAAGAGGCTCTTTAGCTCTTCTTTGCTTTCTGCCATAAGGGTGGTATCATTCTACATATCGGAGATTATTGATATTTCTCCTGGCAATCTTGATTCCAGCTTGTGCTTCATCCAGCTTAGCATTTCTCATGATGTACTTGGCATATAAGTTAAATAAGCAGGGTGACAATATACAGCCTTGACATACTCCTTTCCCTACTTGTAACCAATCTGTTGTTCCATGTCCAGTTCTAACTGTTGTTTCCTGACCTACATACAGATTTCTCAAGAGGCAGGTCAAGTGGTCTGGTATTCCCATCTCTTTGAGAATTTTCCACAATTTCTGGTGTTCCACATAGTCAAAGCCTTTGGCATAGTCAATGAAGCTGAAATAGATGTTTTTCTGGAACTCTCTTGCTTTTTCCATGATCCAGCGGATGTTGGCAATTTGACCTCTTGGTCCATCACCTCCACTAGCTTTGTTTATAGTGATGCTTCCTAAAGTCCATTTGACTTCGCATTCCAGGATGTATAGCTCTAGGTGAGTGATCATACCATCGTGATTTTCTGGGTCATGAAGCTCTTTTTTTGTATAGTTCTTCTGTGTATTCTTGCCACCTCTTCTTTGTATTTTCTGCTTCTGTTAGGTCCATACTATTTCTGTCCTTTATCGAGCCTATCTTTGCATGAAATGTTCCCTTGGTACTCTAATTTACTAAGCGTTATTCTCTTGGTATCTCTAATTTATCTAAAATTTACTACTGTTTTTATATGCTGAATATATACATATACTACTTATTCTTGAGATTCACTATACGTTTATTCTTCTGCCCTTGCTTTATAACGTGTTCCCCGACATCTAAAATATTGATATGTTTAACTTGTCAGCATCCAATCTACAGTTTTAATAAATGAAGTAGTACCATCTACTTTTTTCTACCTCTGATGAGTGACCCCATGCAACACCCATTCATAATCTGATACATCGAAAACAATGAGTTTCTTCCTGTGGCTTAGCTAATGATCAAGAGTGTTAGTTTAATGTCAGGGCATCTTTTACTCCAACAGATTCTGAAAGAATGCTCCATGTAAGGAAAGTAAGGATATTATTTTTGGCTCAATAAGAATTGATCAGGAATAGTGTGAGACTAAGGCAGTTATGAAATCCATTTGCATCCGTTCTTCAAATCTGTGAGAAGAGTGTGCCCCTGCCCTCACTCTGCTTACTACAGTCTATGATGAAGAGAATGGGTTGGAAATTTGCCTATACCATATCTTCTACTTCAGTCTGATACTCAACCTGGTTTATATTCTACAAATATTTCAATGGTCGCTTTGTTTCTACTGGCCATTTGCATTCAAAAGTTCTTGACACTGGAATTTCAATAATCAGGTAATATTCAGTTCAGTTCAGTTCAGTCACTCAGTTGTGTCCAACTCTTTGTGACCCCATGAATTGCAGCACGCCAGGCCTTCCTGTCCATCACCAACTCCCAGAGTTCACCCAATATCATGTCCATCGAGTCAGTGATGCCATCCAGCCATCTCATACTCTTTTGTCCCATTCTCCTCCTGCCCTCAATCCCTCCCAGCATCAGAGTCTTTTCCAATGAGTCAACTCTTTGCGTGTTGTGGCCAAAGTACTGGAGTTTCAGCTTTAGCATCAGTCCTTCCAAAGAACACCCAGGACTGATTTCCTTTAGAATGGACTGGTTGGATCTCCTTGCAGTTCAAGGGACTCTCAAGAGTCTTCTCCAACACCACATTTCAAAAGCATCAATTCTTCAGTGCTCAGGTAATATAGTTATTTTAAATGACTTTTTGAAGTCATATAAAGTACATATTAAATACAAATAATTGATGTCATATTAAATACATAGAGTTAATATACAAAAAAAGACACACATTTAACTATGCAACTTGATGAGTTTAGAGATAAGTATTTCCTATGAGACTATCACCACAACCTGTGCAATAAATATATCCTTCACCAGCAAAAGTTTTCTGCCATCCTCGTATTTACTTATTTTGTGATAAGAAAATTTAGCAAAAGGCCTACTCTTATAGCAAAATTTTAAGTATGTAATTTGTTATTGTTAACTATAGGTGCTATAGTACAGTAGATCTCTAGAGCTTATTCATCTTGTCCAAATGAAACCTGGAATCCTGTGATTACTACTTCCCCAGATAACCACCATTCTCTTCTTTATTTTTATAATTTTGACTACTTTAGATTCCTCATATAAGTGGTATTATATATTTGGACTGTGTCTTGCCTATTTCACTTAGGATAATGCCTTCTAGATACATTCATATTGTCCTGTGTGGCAGTATTTCTTTTTTCAAAGGCTGAATCTTTTTTTACTATATAGTTCTACAGTTTCTTTGGCTTTATCAATGGCTTAGCATATAAAAAATCCACCTGTAATGCAGGAAACACAGGAGATGCTGGTTCAGTCCCTGTGTTGGTAAGATACCCTGGAGGAGGAAATGGCAACCCACTCCAGTATTAATGCCTGAAAAATCCAACGGACAGAAGACCTGGTGGGCTACAGTCCAGTGAGCCAAAACATGTCAGACACAACTGAGCATGCATGCTACTTTAACCATTTGTCTATTAATAGACATTTAGCTTGCATCCATGTCTTGTCTATTATGAAAAATGCTGCAAGAAACATTTGACTCTTTGTGACCCTGTGAACCATAGCCTGCCAGGCTCCTCTATCCTTGGGATTCTCCAGGCAAGTACACTGGAATGTGTTGCCATTCCCTGCTCCAGGAGATCTTCCCAAACCAGGGATCAAACCTGTGACTCTTGCATCTCCTGAATTGGCAGGTAGGTTGTTTACCACTAGTGGAAGCCTCTTTGATTGCATGATTTTTATGAATTCATGATTTTTATGAATGTGCGACTTTTTTAATTTTCCTTTTGTTATTTCTACCTTCATACTAATTTTGTCAGAAAAGATACTTGAAATTATTTTAAATGTTTTAATCTTATTACATTTTTTTTGACCTAACATGTCATCTATTCTGTATGAGTTTGAGAAAATTATGTATTTTGCTGCTAGTGGCTGGAAATTCTACATATGAATGTTCGGTCCATTTGCCTTTTGTGTTGTTTAATGTATTTTGTTGTTGTTGTTGTTATTGATTATCTGTTGCTCTATCCATTATTGAAAGTAGGATTTTAAAAAGAGAAAGTAGGATATCAGAGTCTCATACAATTATCATACTGTTGTCTTTATCTCCTGTCAGGTCTGTTAGTGTTTGCTTTATATATATAGATGCTCTGCTATTTGGATTATACATATTATATCTTCCTTTTGAATTGACCCTGTATCATTACGTATGGAATTTGCCTTTCATGATACTTTTTGACTTAAAAGTGCATTTTGTCTAAAATATAACCACGACTGCTTTTTTGTGGTTACCGTTTGCATGAAATGTTTTATATTCCTTCACTTTAGACCGATGTATGTCTTTAAAGTCAATCTCTTGTAAATAGAATAAAGTTGGCTTTCTTTTTTTTGTCATTGTTGTTCTCATTTGTTTATTTTTTATCAGTGTCAGGAATTCTATGTCTTTTTAGTTGGTGAGTTGCATTCATTTACATTTGAAGTAATTATCGATGGATAAGCACATAGAAGTGTTAATTGCTTTCTGTATGTTTTGTAGTTTTTTATTTCTTGCTTCCTCTCTTGCTTTCTTCTTGTTGTTTGGTGATTTTCTAAAGATATACTTTGATTCTTTTCATCTTTCTTATGTCTACTATTGGTTTTTTCCTTTGTGGTTACCAGGAAAGTTGAATAAAATTGCAAATTAAAATCTTTTTAAACTGATTGCAATTTAACTTTAATTGCATTGAAAACATTAAAAGGCTTTTAATACACACAGTAACTTAACATTTATGTTATTAATGTTAGAATTTAAGGGTGCATCTCCATTAAGCTTTTTGTAGTTATAGTTATGCTTAGTATTTTTGTCTATTATGTTAGGTTCAAAAACGATTTCTGCACCACGATTGTAGTATTACATTTTCTGTAGTTCTTTTTATAATTAAATTTATCATTGAGATTTATATTTTTATATGCTTTCATGTTTGGGTTTCCAAGGCTGCTCTAGTGGTAAAGAACCTGCCTACTATTGCAGAAGACTTAAGAGACACAGGTTCAATTCCTGGGTCAGGAATATCTCTTAGAGAAGGAAATGGCAACCCATTCCAGTATTCTTGCCTGGAGAATTCTGTGGACAGAGGAGACTGGTAGGCTACTGTCCATAGGGTCACAAAGAGTGGTACACAACTGATGTGACTTCTCTATAATAGTACCATTTTGTTTCAACTTGAATAACTCCCTTTAGCCTTTCTTGTAAGGCAGATCTAGCAGATAGAAAATACCTCAGGTTTTATTTAGAAAATTCTATATCTCTCCTTCATTTCTTTTAAAATTAATCTTTTGTTTTCTTCAGATTTACACCCCAGAAGTGGAATTGTTGTATCTTATAGCAGTTCTATTTTGAGTTTTTTTAAGAACTCCCCACACTGTTTTCCCTAGTGGCTACATGAACTTGCAGTCTCATTACCAATGTCACTTTTCTCCACATCCTCACCAATATTTGATACTGATATTCACCATTCTGACAGGTGTGAGATGATTTCTCATTTTGGTTGTTATTTGCATTTCTCTGATAATTAGCACTGTTGAGCATCACTGAGTATGATGTTAGCTGTGGGTTTGTCATAAATGGCTTCTATTATTTTGAAATATGTTCCTTCCATCCCTACTTTTATGAGAATTTTTATCATGAATGGATGTAGAATTTTGTCAATTTTTTTGTGAATCTGTTGAGATAATCATGCTATTTTTGCCCTTCCTTTTGTTAATATGAATGCATTACATTGTTTGATTTATGAATACAGTACCATACTTGCATCTGTAGACTAAATTCCACCTGATCATGGTGTTTGATCATTTTTGTGTTTTGGAGCACAATTTGCTAGTATTGTATTGAGGATTTTTGCATTATATTTATCAAAGATACTGACCTGTGTTTTTCTTTTTTAATTATCTGTCTGGTGTTGGTACCAGGATAATGGTGGCCTAATAAAATGAATTTGAAGAGGGTTCTGCCCTCTTCAATTATTGGGAATAGTTAGACAAGGATAAGTATTAGCTCTTCTCTGTAGGTTTGTTGGAAATCCCCTGTGAATCTGTCTTGTACTAGACTTTTATTTGCTGAGAGTTTTTAAAATTATAAATTCATTTTCACTACTAGTGACTGGTCTATTCACATTATCTGTTTCATTCTTATTCAGCCTTTGCATGTTGTATGTTTTTAGAAATTTGTCAGTTTCTTCAAGGATCTCCACTTTATTGGCATAGTATTCTTTTATTATTTATTTTTTTGTATCCCTGTGATATTGGTTGTTATTTCTCCTCCCTCATTTCTTATTTTGTTTATTGGGTCTTCTCTCTTTTCTTCTGGACAAGTCTAGCTAAAAGTTTATCAAGTTTGTTTGTCTTTAAAAAAATTTTTTTTTAATTTTCATTGATTTTTTTCCATTGATTTTTTTCTATTTTATTTATTTCCTGTGTGATCTTTAGTGTTTCCTTCCTTCTGTTGACTTTTTATTTTGTTTATCTTTCTTTAATTCCTTCAGATGGCAGGTTAGGTTGTTTATTTTAATTTTTTCTTATTTCTTGAGGAATGCCTGTATCACTAGAAACGTACCTCTTAGAAATCCTCTTGCTTCGTCCCATGGATTTTTGGAAAATTGTGTTTCCTTTTCATTTGAAGAGGCAGTCATCTCTTTCAGTTTTACAAAATGTTGCAGAGAAAGTCCTTTTCAGTCATCATGATCCAGAGATCCTTGGTGGGCCAGTTGGCAGAATCCATGGGTGATCCAATCTGCCTGCTTCTGGGATCTTCATGTGAGTTTATACAGTGGACCAGCTGTTGAGATATGTGGATTGATTATTAAAAGCCTCTGCTTCTTCTCCTCGTCCTTAGTAATTCGACCATGTCAATACCCTCAATACATGTGGAATGACAAAATCAGCCCTCTCAAGTAACACTCTAAAAGCCTAGGAAATTCAAATGCTCACTTCTCTCTCTCTCCTACAATAGAACTTGCAGGCTTGAGGGTGTCACTGTTTCATGCTAAACTGTGCTAGCTTAAGTGAGGGGTAATGTGGGTTAATGTGAAACTGCTTTTCTTATCCTTTTCAACACTTCTTTTCTTGACTTGATGCATTACTGTGATTCTATAATCTTTTTCCTGGGCCCTGGAACTTATGTGAAGGTATTTCCATTCTTGTATGGTTGTTAACTTGATGTTTCTATGAAAACAAGAGCTTAAACTTTCTATTCCATCATCTTTCTGACATCAGTACCCTCGTGATTTTTGAAATGTTCAGTTCTATCTGAAAAACATTATTTTTCTTTATCCATATATATTATATAGCAATTTTATCCTTATATGCTATTTCAGCATATTTCCATACTAAGGAATACCTGCAACATGAATTTCTAAATATTTGTTCTTTTTTGTTCAGGTCATCTTTCTTAGATGACCAAGTGTTATGCAAAACATCTTAGATTGGTTCATCTTCTGAGCTCTCTAATCATTTAGCTTGTGTTCTGTTTGTGCTCAAATTATAGGCCCTTTGATGTTTTCACTGTTGTACCTCTTACATTCAACACTAGTTAACACTAAAATAAATTGAACATAAATGAATATACTTGGGTTATTATTTGAGAAATCTTTTAAATTACAAAGTTGATGTTGCTGTTTCACTGTGAAAAATATTAAAACAATTTGACCAGCTACTGTTGTTACAAATTTATTATGTTGGCATAAAAGACTGGTTATTTTTCAAAGCTCCCTAGTGATTTTCTCTTCTAAGTGTTGACAGTCTATCTCACCTCTTCTCCCCTTGAATGATTATATTTAGCTTTCAAATAGTTCAGCTCAAATATTTATCTTCTTAATTCTTTCAACAGTTAATTATTTTCTCTCTGCCACAAGTATAATCTATAGCTAACTCTATTAAAATTATAGTCCACTATACTGGCATTATATTATCATATACCTGGTTTCCCTTGAAGAGATCATTATTAATATATATGAAAGGAATTCAGTTTCTTTAAATAAATCTTATGTGTTGAGAACATAAATAGTCTCAACAAATAGTATGTGAATAAGTCATAAATAAATGAATAAAATAATCCTTAAGATAATATTTTGGGTCAGAAATTCTAGGTATTTACATGTAAGGGAAAGAGCAAATATGAAAGTTGTTTCAGGGAGAACAAAAAGTCCATTGAAAAGTAATATTAATTGCCCTGTGAACTTAAGATATAGTAAGATTTAATCCAACTATGAATGCTTATTATAAAAAATAAGAAGTTATAAAATTAAGTTTAATTCAAATTTGTATTATTACAGTACTCCATTTACTTTCTTTTAGATACTGTGTGAAAGAATGCAATGAAATAGGTTGTTTATCGTGTACATAATTAATCAAGTTAACAGAAATGCTGCTTCTAATAAAAACCTTCTAGTTTCTCACAGACAAGGTACACATTTATGAAACAATGAAGAACAAAGCATTTCTATGTTGCTTAAATGATAAAGAATTCCAGCTAGTCTTTAATGTTAGCTTCTCAATTATCAGTATCATTTAGAATCCATATATATTGTGTGGACCTGTAATAACTTTTAACTGATCTATATACATGTAAGTTTTAGAAAACCAAAAGAGTTACTTTATTTATTTTTTAAAATAACAGTTATAAATATTTCAGGTGTACAGCATGATATTTCTTATTTAAATATACATGACAGAAGATTATTAACATCAGGCTAATTAATATATCCATCTTCTCAGTTTCATACTTTTATGGTTGGAAGACCTGAGATTACTCTTAACAAATTTCCGGTATATAATATGGAATAATCGACTATAGTCAACATGCTGTGGGCTTCCCTGGTAGCTCAGATGGTAAAGAATCTACCTGCTATGCAGGAGATCTAGATTCAATCCCGAGTTGGTAAGATCTCCTGGAGAAGGGAATGGCAATCCACTCCAGTATTCTTGCCTGGAGAATTCCATGGACAGAGGAGCGTGATGGCCTACAGCCCATGGGGTCTCAAAGTACTGGACATGACTGTGATAACATAAACATAACATACTTGTAATACTAATTCTGCTCACAACACCAATTATACTGCTGATCCTGCTTACAGCGTCAGTTATCTCACTGTTCAGTGTCATCACCGTTTACTGAACCCAAGGTAGGCAAGGCACGAGCTGAGAGCCTGGAAGGAGACTCAAGAAGTTGTAGAAACTGCAGACACATTTATTCTCTCCTGGCTGGCACAGAAGCCATAACACAGCCTCTCTCCTGGCTGATGCAGCAGTCGTAGCAGCAGCCACAATATAACCATAACATACCTTGCATAACAAAACCATGATGTGATTATGTAGCCCCAATGCAGTGTAGCCCCAAAGCAGCAGACAGGGCTTTCATGGTGACGCTCACACAGGTGTACTGCACAGAGTAGTCAGTGTGCAAGGGCGCTGTGCCTGTGATGCACTCATGCAGTGCTATAAATAATTTCAGGTGTTACATAGTCATTATTTACAAAACATGGGAGGAGAGAGCCTGAGCACACCACCTTGGCTAATTTGCTCTCTCCCCCCTATATGGTACAATTTATGATTTGTATAAGTTATTCATCTTATGTAACTGAATGTCTGAATTCTTTGACTATTAGCTCCCCTTCCCCTCTACCCACCTGCCTCTAGTAAATACCTGAGGAATTACTTTATTATGACAATTGCAACTTTATTGTTTTTTGTTCTTATTAATGTTGACCTAAATGTAAGATACAAAGCTATAAAACTCTTAAAAGTTAACAAAAGAGCAAGTAGATGATATTATGACAATTATATTTTAGGCATTATCAAAATAATTGATACACTGGACTTAATTAAAATTAAACTTCTGTTTTACAAAAAGTGATGTCAAGAGAATCAGAAGATAAAGCACAGATGGAGAGAAAATTTGCAAAAGACACAACTGATAATGGACTGTTATCTAAAATCTGCAAAGGAGTCTGAAAATGCAATAATAAGAAAATTTGCAACTTAAAATATACAATTTAAAAATGAGCAGAAGGCCTGAACAAACACCTCAATAAACAGCAAGTAAGCATATCAAAAAATGCTCAACATCTAACTCATATGAAATTTGCAAATTAAAGCAACAAGATTCCACTGCACAACTATTAGAATGGTCAAAATCCACAACACTGACTACACCAAATGTTGGCAAAGGAGTGGGCTAGCAGGAACTCTTTTAATTCATTGCCAGTGGGAATGCAAAACAATACTGCCACTATAGAAGACAGTTTAGCAGTTTTTTAAATGACTTTTTAAAAAGACACTCTTACCATAAAACCAGATAATCATTCTTCTTGGCATTTGATCAAATGAATTGAAAAAACATGTTCATATATAAACCTGAATACAGATTTATAACATTGAAAAACAACCATGATGCCCTTCAAAAGGTAAACAGATTAAGTACACCATTGTATATCTGGACAATGGAATATCATTTGGTTTTAAAAAGAAATCAACTATCAAGTTATGAAAAGATATGGAGGAAACTTGAATGCATGTTGCTAACTAAAAGAAGCCAACCTAAAAAGGCTACATACTATATTATTCCAACTAAAAGACATTCTGAAAAATGCAAAACTGTAGAGACAGTAAAAATATCAATTATTGCCAGGGATTTGGGAGTAGGAAGTGTAAATAGGAAAAACACAGAGAGGTTTTAGGTCAGGAAAGTACTGTGTATAATATATAGTGATGGATACAGCCCACTGTACAATTCAAAACACATAGAATGCACAACACAAAGAGTGAACTATAGATATAAGCCACAGACTTTAGGTGTTAATGTGCTAATGTGTCCATGTAGGCTTATCAATTTGTAATAAATGCAGGATTGCGGTATCAATAGTAGGGGAGATTTTGCATGTATAGGGATAGGAGGCATACAGGAACTCTGTGCTTTCTATTCAACTTTTCTGTAAACCTAAACCTGTTTTAAAAATTAAAGTTTGTTATTTAAAAGTTATTGAGCTGAAAGAAAGATTTGCTAACAATAAGTGAGATTTTTTGTTATTGTGTAATCATGGTGATTGGAATAAGTTTGAAAAGAAAAGAGAAATGGAGATCCCATCTTAATATTATTATGTCCAAATTATATTTTGGACATCAAACTACCACTTGCTGTATTCTTTCTTTGCAGTAGTAGTAGTAATGAAACAGTCATTTTAATTTACTTATTTTAGAAAAACATAAACTTTCTTTGTAATTGTGGATTAATAATTACACAGATTATTTTGTCTCTGATTCTTTATCTTAACCTTATAATTGTTATGTATCTTTTGGGTTCAGTCACGCCACCACTGATCACAACTACTGTCTGTCTGATTTTCGCAATATTTATTTTTAATGAGTAATATTTTTAGAGAATGTTTTAGTTGATTCTTATAGTTACTTGGACTTTCCAGCTTAATTAGCCTAATTCAATAAAAAATATATTTTTTGATATCTGTTGTAATGTCTTTCACATGTCTCTAGGCCATATTGATTGTATTATATTGAGTGTAGTATCATATTTTGGTTTTTGTTATTTAACGTGAATTAAAATGATAGTAAATTGTTGTAATTATGTGTAAAACTGCAACCAGAGAACACAGTGAAAGTAAAAAAGAGAAAAATTGATTTGATTTTCAAAAAAGCATTAAAAACTATAAATTTCAGACATAAAATCTGCAGTTTGTTTAGCTTTTTGGTTGTTAAAACACTATTGTGACCATCAACAGATGTCTTTGAAAATCAGAGTGCAGAGGTTAACCAAAAATTATAAAGTGAGGAGAGTATGACATTTAGGAATATTTTCTTACTATTCAGATAATATATTAAAAAAATAATAACTGGCTGTAAAACAATGAAAAAGAAGGCTGACAGATTGGAGAACTGCATTATAGAATCCTTAGATAAGTTTAGGGAGGTCAAGAGCACAGAGGACTTGTGTCTGTCTTTCCACTTCTGGGAGGAGTCATCTTTAACAAACATTCAACAAGAAAATGAGACGGATATTGCAGAGTAGGAATCATAGCAGAGCAGGCCTGGAAAAGACTATTAAGAAACTATCTGAATTCTCCTTAGGTCTGACAGATCACAGATATTTAGTTTGGTTTTGCATGATCAAATAGGGAATTTCATGTTCTTGTTATGTATTCAATATATATTAAGTTGAAGAGACCATATAGAAAAGACTAGTAGATTAACAAGCTGGTAGGATATAGGTGAGAACCTGAAAACCATAAGAAGAATAGGCATCCACTATTCAATAAAGAGACCTGTAGAATTCCTAGAAGCCATAACTATTCATGATCTCTGCACTATGACAATTTCTTTACTTTAACACATGCCTGTAGAAAAATGACTACAGACAAGATGTTCATTATCTGATGCCAATATTGGGTAATAAATACTGGATGATTGTCAGGATAAGGAAAACATTCAGTCATAATGCCAAGTGTCCCTGTAGTACAATTTATAAAGCTGTTATGTTTTTGAAGAAGGGAATGAAATTCTTTGCCAAATTCATCTTCTTAAAGATTTCTTCTTCTTCCTTCATGTTAGTTTCCCCTTTTGCTGTTCCTAATAGAGTTCTTCTTCTTCATGGATCATATCCTTCTTGTAGTGAAGGGCCTTTTATAACTCAATGAAGCTGTAAATCATACCGTGCAGGGCCACCCAAGACAACAAGTCATAGTAAAGAGTTCTGACAAAATGTGGGCCACTGGAGGAGGAAATGGCAACCCATTCCAGTATTCTTGCCCTAAGAACACCATTACCACTATGAAAAGGCAAAGAGACATGAGCCACACACCCCCACTCCACCCAGGTTGCAAAGTGTCCAATATGCTACTGGGGAGAGTAGAGGGTAACTACTAATAGCTCCAGAAAAAATGAAAGTAACTGGACCAAAACAGAAATGGCAGTCAATTGCGGATGTATCTGGTGGTGAAAGTAAAGTCTGATGCTATAAAGAAACAATATGGCATAGGAACCAGGAATGTTAGGTCCATGAATCAAGGTAAATTGGAGGGGGTCAAACAGGAGATGGCAAAAGTAAACATGGACATTTTAGGAATCAGTGAACTAAAATGGACCAGAATAGGTGAATTTAATTCAGATAGTCATTATATCTACTACTTTGGGCAAAAATGTCTTATAAGAAATGGAGTCATAGTCAACAGAAGAGTCTGAAATGCAGATCTGAATGCAACCTCAAAAATGACAGAATGATCTCAGTTTATTTCTAAGGCAACTTGTTCAGCATCACAGTAATCTAAGTCTATACCCCTACCAATAATGCTGAAGAAGCTGAAGTTGACTGTTTCTATGAAGACCTTCTACAACTAACATCAAAACAAAAATATCCTTTTCATTATAAGGGACTAGAATGTAAAAGTAGGAAGTTAAGAGATACCTGAAATAATAGGCAAGTTTAGCCTTGGAGTACAAAATGAAGCAGGGCAAAGGCTAACAGAATTTTGACAACAGAACACACTGGTCATAGCAAACACCTTTGTCCAACAACCCAAGAGATGACTTTACATATAGGCATAACCAAATAATCAATATCAAAATCAAATTGCTTATGTTCTTTGCAGCCAAAGATGGAGAAGCTCTATACACTCAGAAAAAAACAAGACTTGGAGTTGACTGTGGTTCAGATCAAGAGCTCCTTATTGTGAAATGTAGGCTTAAATAGAAGAAAGTAGGGGAAATCACGAGGCCATTCAGTAATGACCTAAATAAAAACCCTTAACATTATACACTGGAAGTGACAAATAGATTTAAGGGGTTAGATCTAGTAGACAGAGTAACTGAACAACTATGGACTGAAGTTTGTAATATTATACAGGAGACAGTGACCAAAACCATCCCAAAGAAACAGAAATGCAAGAAGGCAAAGAGAGGAAGCTTTACAAATAGCTGAGGAAAGAAGAGAAGCAAAAGGCAGAGGGGAACGAGAAAAATAGACCCAGCTGAATGCAGAGATCCAGAGACTAACAAGGAAAGCGTAAAAAGACCATCTTAAATAAAAAATACAAAGAAATAAAGGAAAGCAAAAGAATGGGGATGATTAGAGATCTCTTAAAAAAAATGGAGTTATAAGGGGAATATTTCATGCAAGGATGGGCACAATAAAGGACTAAAACAGTAAGGACCCAACAGAAGCAGAAAAGAGTTTGAAGAGGAGGGAAGAATACACATAAGTAATTTACAAAAAGTCTTAATGACCTGGATATCCACAATGGTGTAGTCACTCATCTAGAGTCAGACATCCTGAAGTATGAAGTGTCAAGTGGAAGCATTACTACAATAAAGCTTGTAGATATGACAGAATTCCCCCTGAGCTATTTCAAATCCTAAAAAAGACTATTCTGATAAAGTGCTGCACTCATGCCAGGAAAATTGGAAAACCCCACAGTGACCACAGGACTGGAAAAAAAATCGGTTTTCATGCCACCCCAAAGAAGGATAGTGCATAAAATGTTCCAACTACCACACAATTACACTCAGTTCTCTTGCTAGCAAGGTTCTGCTCAAAATCCTTCAAGCAAGGCTTCAGCATTATGTGAACCAAGAACCTCTGGAAGTTAAAGGTGGATTTTGAAGAGACAGAGAAACCAGAGATCAAATTGCCAACATTTGTTGGATCACAGAGAAAGCGAGGGAACTTACAGGAAAACTTCTGCTTCATTGACTATGGTAAACCCTTTGACTGTGTGGATCACAACCTATAGAGAATTCTTAAAGAGGTGAGAATACCAAACCACCTTATCTGTCTCCTGAGATACCTGTATTTGGGTCAAGAGGCAACAGTTAGCATCAGGCATGGAATAACTGACACGTTCAAAATTGGGGAAGGAGTACAACAATGCTCTATAGTGATGCCCTGCTTATTTAACTTAGGACTTCCCTACTGGCTTAGATGGTAAACAGTCCATCTGCAATGTACAGAGTATATCATGGGAAATGCTGGGCTGGGTAAATCACAAGATAGAATCAAGATTGCCAGGATAAATATCAACAACCTCAGGCATGCAGATGATATCACTGCAATGTCAGAGAGTGAACAGGAACTAAAGTGCCTCATGATGAGGGTGAATGAGGAGGGTGAAAAAGCTGCCTTGAAACTTAACATTCAAAAAACTAAGATCATAGTATATGGTCCCATCACTTAATGGTGAAGAGAGAAGGGGAAATTGGAAGCAATGACAAATTTTAATTTCTTGGGCTTCAAAATCACTGTGAAATGTGGCTGCAGCTGTGGAATTAAAAGACTCTTTCTCCTTAGAAGGAAAGGTGTGACAAATCTAGACAATGTATTAAAAAAAAAAAGAGAGAGAGAGAGACATCACTTTGCCAACTAAGATCCATATAATCAAAGCAAGGTCTTTCTGGTAGTCATGTACAGATGTTAAGAGTTGGACCATAAAAAGGGTAAGTATTGAAGAATTGGTGCTTTCAAATTGTGGATCTGGAGAAGACTCTTGAGAGTCACTGGATTGCAAGGAGATCAAAACAGGTGATCTCTAGGGAAATAAACCCTGAATATTCGTTGGAAGGACTAATGCTGAAGCTGAAGCTCCAATACTTTGGCCACCTGATGCGAAGAACTGACTCATTGGAAAATACCCTGATGCTGGAAAAGATTGAAGGCAAAAGGAGAAAGGGTTGGCAGAGAATGAGATGTTTAGATAGGATCACCAACTCAATGCACATGAATCTGAGCAAACTCAGAAATAGTGGAGGACATAGAAGGCTAGAGTGCTCCATTCATTGGGTTGCAAAGTGTCAGACAGGACTTAGTGACTGAACCACAACTACAACAAGTAGAGTTCTTGCCAGGAGATATCCTTAGAGCATATCCAACATTCAGCAAAATAAAATCTAATAACATGAAACATCAATAACATTTTCATTCTTTTTCTAACTAGGAGCCTCCTGACTTTTATATAAATTTGCCTACTGCCTCATCCAAAACCAGCTCCTTAAGTCTAAATATGCAAAAAGAAGCAGTTTCTAATAAGCTAATAATTTCTGCTGTTCTAGTCACTCACTAACCAAGACGGCATACTCAAATGCCACGAAATAGCTGGAGAAGGTCTACCTTATGCTATTTGTCCATCTGTTTCCATCTATATTTGGGAGTAATCGGGGGTCTCTAAATATGCCATGTTTTGTCTTGTCAGGCAGTCTGCTTTCTGATCAGTACTTTCTTTTAAGTTCTGCTTTCTGTTAGTCTTCTTTGGTATTTCCCTTTTCTCTTAAAATGTCTGTCTCATTAAAAGAAAAGGAAGAGGAAAAAAGTAAAATATGCATATATATATATATATATATATATATATATATATATATATATATATATATATATAAATACCAAATATATTTAAATACCAAAAGCAGTTATAAAAAGCAAATGTCTATTGATAAAATTCCCCTTACTGGCATTTATTTTTTATAAGTAAACATATTTCAGCACTTACTTTCTCTTTTTAGTTACCTCAATAATGTTAAATAACATACTTATTTCACTAGTTTTTGTATTAATTCTAGACATTATTTATTGATTTTTAGCTATGAGACATGAAGCTGTGAATCTCTTACATTATTTCCAGTACCCTTTTACCAGTGTCTTCCTATAACTATTGACCTCCTAATTCTCCATAGTAGTTACTAATTCATCTCAATGTAAATATGGAGATATTAGCACTACTACACTTCTGTTTACCTGTACTTAATCCTCTTACTTCTCAACTTTTGGAACTGTATCATTACTTTTTATCATCCATGTAAAAAACACCTATGTGTACTCTGATGATATTTTCTGTGTGTTATATTGTACATTAATTCTAAAAGTAATAAAAGCAAGATTTATGTAAACTATGTATATATACATATTTAGGAATTCCCTGGTGGCTCAGATGATAGAGTCTGTCTGCAATGTGGGAGAATCAGGTTCGATCCCTGGGTTGGGAAGATACCCTTGAGAAGGAAATGGCAACCCACCCCATTATTCTTGCCTGGAAAATCCCATGAATGGAGGAGTCTAGCAGGCTACAGTCCATGGGGTCACAAAGAGTCAGACACGACTGAAATGACTTCACTTCATAAACATATTTAGTTATTTTACAGCAGAACAAATAAGTTGTATGATTTTATGTTTTCTCTGTAGGTCCAATGTCTCTATCCTCTCATTCTCCACATGATGTTTATAAGTTTTCAGTCATCTTGAAATTGGTCATGGTCTGATCGACGTCATCTTGATTGTTCTAAGTACATTAATCTTCGATTCCTGGGTTGGTTTGGCTCCATTTCCTTGAGGCAAGTTCTTGGAATTGTGTAAGAGGGAGAAGCTTATGCAATGGCTACAGTCTGATCATCATGTAGTTAACTCTTTCCCCTGGTAGAGGTTTCAACATCTGTAAAACATCTCAAAAGATATGGCTCAGAATATTATCTGTATCTCATGTTGATATATCTTGTCGAGGAACTAAAGGTCTGTGACTTTAGTGACTAACCTATTATTCTTTGGTCTTATTGACTGCTTTCCTTTGCTTCAGCATTTTCTCCCTTCTCTGACTAAATTTGTTCTTCAGCTAAAATATCTTCTTGCAGACAAGAGGCAGGCAGAGGACATGGCAGTGTCTGTCCTGGGAGGGCTCCATAGAATTTGGCTTGGTTTTATAATTAAAATCACTGCATGTTTTACTTTGCTTCAAATATGTTTCTATAAGTTTCCTTTGTGCTATCTCCACACACAATTCCTTCAGAATGCCTTACTGAGTTTTTCATTAATTAAAAATAAGGACTTGGATTGATTTTAAATGTGTACTATAAAGTTTCGAGGAATCACCAAAAAAAAAAAAATTCTAAAAGTTTTATAGGTCAGTTCAGTTCAGTCGCTCAGTCGCGTCCAAAGTTGTATAACTGATACATAAAGAAAGGAGAGAAAACAGAGAGGGGTGAAGTGGTGAGAGGGTAAACAGGAACTCTAAACATTTTCCATTCAATTTTGTTCATTTAAAACTGCTCTAAAAATCATTTAATTTTTTTTTAAAAGAAGAGGTGGGTGATAGAATATTTAGTATTTGGATTCTTAGCTAATAATGTGACTGGGAATTTGAGTCAAAAAAAGATGAGCACTGGATCTGAAATGTTAAATTCTCAGAAGATAATTTGAAACTGGAACTGATCAACTGATTTTCTTCTTGAAAATACTGATGTTTCCATACAATCCTGCTTAGTACTATATTTATGATAAAGTACAATAAAGGAACCAGACTTGGATTAGATATGAAAAAAAATAGCATGTTTTAGCATTTCATTAACATTTTCAATATATTGTCATACTGTTTTTTTTAAATAGCTCTCCCCACAATAGTCAATATCTCTGTTTTCACAAATAGCTACACATTAAAATTCTAGGAAGACATATTGGCAGAGTTGTAGAAGAAGACAAAGTAGCATATCACTTCCTGGTGATAAAACAATTTCAAGTAAATTTCTGTGGTTGGAGGCTAGGGATTGAGAAACTTCATTTTAGGTCACAGTAAGGATTATAGTTTTCCATATTTCAGGTGTTCAGATTCTTAAAGAACCCACCCATCATGGTCAAATATCCTATTTTGTTCAATGCAATTGCATTAGGTGAATGCATATGAAATGCTCAAAGTTACAAAAAAATTGGCACACTTGAACTTGCCCTCTAACTGTAGAACTGATCACTATATTTGACTTTCACAATCACCTATAGGATCACTGTATTTGACCCTACATAATGGAAGTGTTTACCACTGGCTGCTGCAATGTTCAGTTTCCCAACTTCAATGGATCAGCCAAAATGGATTTTTTTTTTCCTTACTTAACTGTCTGATGCTAGTAAGGAATCTCTCCTGGGAACTATTCACCTAGTGGTGATTCTGGACTGCAGTGTCCTTCTACTGTGTGGCTTTGGCATCTCAAATCTTTTACTTAGAATCGTAGAGCTGAGGGTTATATCCCCAACCCACTTCCAAGAAATGTTAAGAAACAAGATAAAGTGGGGTACAATCACTACCTGCCACATTCTCTTGTTCAGAACTAGTCATGGGGTATCAATGTGATCACACAGAATTGTGGAAAATTCAGTCTCTCTGTGTATGCTGCAAGAAGAAGGAAGATAGATGAGAATCTACCCAGTCATGTTACCAAAACTCCACATATTTTATTACTAGATGCCTTTGGGTAGATTGCTTCTCTTTGGAGGGTCAGTAGTGTAATTGTCAAAAAATTTGTTTGGGAATTGGTTGAAAAATATTGAAAAACAAGAAAAAATCAACACTTTCATGAAGGCTAGAAGTTTAAAATACTTTCTTGTAAAAAATAAAAATATTAGAATAGCATCTGTAAATCTCAGTAGAACACCATATTATATAGACTTTATCAAACAAGGCAGAAAACCATAAAGAGCGTATTCTATGACTTACCAAGGATAAAAATATTTTATTTACTGTTTCTCTAAAAATCAAATGACTGTGCTTTTCCTTTTTGCTTTTTCCTTTATGTATTTGTATAATTGAATACTTTCTTTTAGTTTTGGTTTCTCTGGGTTTAGAGATACTGCTCTTGTAGCATGTAAGCACCCATCAAATTCTTTTTATGCTATGTGTTAAACTACAACTAACTCAGCCAAGAAGTGGGATAAATAACATTTAGGGACCCCAGAGAGTCATGTAACTGGATAAAATCGGCCTTCAAATGCAATAGAGCATTTATTCTGGTGTATATGTGTGTAAATATGACAAAGGGAAGCTGTTAAAACAATGAAATATTACCCTTCTAAAGAGTTAGAACACAATTTAATATTACAGCATCAGACTTCCTCTTAAGAGTATCTGATTTTGTCATATATATCTTTTGACTTCCATTCTCTTTAGTGGTCCCTGCCTTTAAGGAACCACAAATGTTGTTTTATTCATTCATGTTGACACCTATGATTAATGAAGGCTTATTACATGAGATCCTTTGCTCCCACTTGAATTCCCTACAACACTGCAGAGTCCATATATACTTTATGACATGTAGTCTTTTAACACAAGTATCCAACTAAGGTAATATTTATATTAATTATGAAGCAAGATATCTATTCTGTAATGTGGAATATCTTAAAGAGATTATATAACAGGAATTCAGGAAGATTTGGGTGTTGTCATATTTTTGCTGCACATCCTTAGCCAGAGTTTGAGAGGAGAGGCAAGAGATGAAAGAGCAAGAAGGAGAGCAAGTTGTAAAGTAATTAGCCTTCCAATTAAAATAAATAAATTTAAATTTTAAAAATTAATAAAATAAAAATAAAATAGAAAAACCTGAAAAAAAATGAAGGCAGATAAATTTCTATGGTATGAATGGTTTGAAATAGGTGTCTTGCCCTTACATTTCAAACTTTAACCTGTATTTAAATCTTTTAATATATCTGGACATACTCATGTCTAGTATTTGGACATATTTCACTTATTAGGTTTCTTACTTGGTAATAGGATAAATTGCACAAAAAGAGAGTTACTCTTTTAAAAATATATTGGGATATTGTTTAGTATACTCATTACTCTTCAAATATCAATGTCTTCTGTGATAGTAATTAATTAATCTTAAAATTATTATTAAAAATAAATGCTAAATTTGACCAGTCTTTACAGATTTTTATCAACAAAAGAAGTATAATTTAGGTCCACACTATTTGAACCTTAAGTTATTACATACACTAATAAAATGAGAGAAGTTAAAAATAATGCATCTGTAAACAATATTATTTGGAACATAGAGTCTATACACAATCATTTGGTAGAGAATACCCATCACATTTCTACTCACAGTTCTATCTTTAAACCGTATTTTCAGTGCACTCTTCTTACGTTAAAAATATCATGCAATTCAAAAAGATATATTTATCTTAAACTGTGATTCTGTTCTAGTTTAGTCACTAAGTCGTGTCCAACTCTTGTGAACACATGGACTGCAGCCCACCAGGCCCCTCTGTCCCTGGGATTTTCCAGGCCAGAATACTGGAGTGGGGGTAATTTCCTTCTCCAGGGGTTCAGCCCCTGGGTCTCTTGTGCTGCAGGTGATCTCCTTTATTGTAGATGCGGTTTTGTTTGTTTGTTTTGTTTGTAACCAAAAGAGCCACTAGGGGAAACCCAGAACCTTAATCTGGGTTCTCCAGAAATTATAGCATTCTATGACAGCTGCTAAATGACTAATTGATCCCCCTAGAATTCAAATATATAGGGCTGACTATCCTGGCATGAGAAAAGCAGAAGAATTTATCCATAGTCTCCCACCTCTCAGTGATAACAGTTTGGCTCCACTGGGTGTTAACACACGACTGCTTCTAGGCTGTGCATACATGAGCACCAAAGAGAGTCCCATGGAGCCATTCTTAGGGAATCCCCAGAATAGGAGATGCAGACACAAGGCAAAGAGATGTGAAGCTGTCCTGTAAGGAGTATTTGAGACCCCAAGCCAGATCAAATCTTCATGGGGGCAGCTAAAAGAAGCCACTGTTAAGGTTGGAAGATCTGAAGTAGTTAATGTGAAAGAATGATCCCTCTCAGCCCTAGCACCAGAGAGATACACTAGTGCCCTTCACATGCAGTTTTTGTTCAACAATGCAGGACCTCCATCTCAGTGAGAATAAAATATCCTCATTTCTTTTTCTAGAAGAACAGGGAGTACAGGTATAAAATTCAGTCATTCCTATTCTCCCCCAAGGTGTTAGCTCACCTCAGTCTCTGAAAGATATCACTGAGCCTCTACTGCTTCATCTAGTCTTCTTACATCCTTATTGATTGATATTCAATGTCTCTGTTCTACTTCTTCTCTAGATTCCCCTCACCTTTAGCCAGTACTTCAGGCTAGTCTCTATGCTTTACTAGAGGAGTGGCCTCAGACCTTTATTCATGAATGGTCTGATCTTTAGTTGCCCTGCCTTTGTTGCTGCAGTTTTCACACACTTGGTCAGTGGGCCAGGCAGAGCAGCACCAGGAGTTGCCCTAGTGAACCCCCTCGGTTTCAGACATTCTCTTTCCGACCCTACTGTTCTGTCTTCAGAGCTGCAAACCTAGCTCCTCATAACAATGTGACCACTAGCTTATTGTCACAAGAGACCCAAAGCAAACTGAGTAGATTCGCAGCATCATGTTCTGAGGAATTCTTATTATAACTCCTGGTGGAAATATTTCTCCCCTAGTAACTAAACCTTTAACATAGCAACGTCTGAGTTGGTGAGGATAGGCGATACATATATTATGCAAAGACATAAATATAAGGAAGAAGGAATCAATTCTATTGGTACCCCTTGTTTTCAAGACCAATATGTTATTGGACTTGTTATAATCAGTGACTGAGCAAATGCATATATCTGGAAGGAATGCATTTCAATTCTACTGAATATTTTCTCTGGGATGGCATCTTAACTGAGGCTTTTGTAGGCCAGTTCACTATTATTTGGCTGTCTTAATAAAGAACATAGTGCTGCCAGTGCATTTTATGCCCATGATAACAGCTGCTTCAGAGAAGGTGATGGCACCCCACTCCAGTACTCTTGCCTGGAAAATCCCATAGATGGAGGAGCCTGGTAGGCTGCAGTCCATGGGGTCGCAAAGAGTCGGACATGACTGAGCAACTTCCCTTTCACTTTTTACTTTCATGCATTGGAGAAGGAAATGGCAACCCACTCCAGTGTTCTTGCCTGGAGAATCCCAGGGCCGGGGGAGCCTGGTGGGCACCCCAGGCAGGAAAAATAAGTATTGAGGCCATTAAAGATAAACAGTTATCCCTCTTAGGGTGGAAGGGATGCTGTGTAACCAACTTGAGACCTGGTCTCTTCAAGGAATTTTGCCATATTGAAAACTTGTTTTTGGTCTCCATTGTTGGAAAGTCTCACATTCATCAGTGGTGGTAGCTTCCCCAATGTGTCACCATGGTTACTCTGCCCCTGTGTCCATCACATAAACACTGGAGTAGGGTGGCTGAGGAGAGAAGCTGTCTGACACTTTAGGATGGGTCATGTCCATTCATTGTTGAAAGTCCCCTCATTAATTTTCTCTGATGAGCATTTCCATGAAATACATATATCTGCAAGCTTTGTGATCATTTCTAAAGGGATATTAATTATGTCTTCTCTACAGCTTCTTTTGCCCCTAATCTTTCATTCTTGTTTTTCAAATTTATTTATTTTAATTGAAAGATAATTGCTTTACAGTATGTGTTGGTTTCTGCCATACATCAACATTAATCAGTCATAGGTATGTATATATATGTCCACTCCCTCTTGACTCTCTCTCCCACCTCTCATCCCATCCCACCATTCTAGGTTGTCACAGAGCCCCTATTTGAGTTCCCTACATCAGCAAATTCACACAGGCTATCTACTTTACATATGGCAACATACATGTTGCAATGCTACTCGTAATTTGTCTCACTCTTTCCTCTCCTGTGTCCACACGTCTGTTTTCTATGTCTGTGTCTCTATTTTTGTCCTACAAATAGTTTCATCATTATCACTTTTCTAGATTCTTATATATGCATTAATGCACAGTAGTTTTCTCTTTCTAATTCACTTCAATTTTGTAATAGGCGATAGTTTCATCCACCTCACTAGAACTGAATTGAATTTGTCCCATTTTATGGCTGAGTAATATTGCATTGTATATACGTACTGCTACATCTTTATCCATTCATTGTCAGTGGATATCTAGATTGCTTTCATATCCAGACTATTGTAAGTAGTGCTGCAATGAACATTAAGGTGCCTGTGTCTTTTAGAATTCTAGTTTTCTCATGATATATGCCCAGTAGTAGGATTGCTCAGTCATATGCTAGTTTTATCCCTAGATTTTAAGGAATCTCCACACTGTTCTCCACAGTGGCTATATCAGTATATATTCCCATCAATAGCAAGAGGATTCCTTTTTCTCCACATCCTCTCCAGAATTTATCACTTTTAGATTTTTAAAATTATGGTCATTCTGACTGGTGTGAGGTCATACCTCATTGTAGTTTTGATTTGCATTTCTTTAATAATAAGTGACCCTGAGCATATTTGCATGTGCTTATTAGCCATCTGTATGTCTTCTTTGGTGAGATGTCTGTTTAGATCTTCTGCCCAACCCCCCCAACACCTTTTTTTTTTTTCCACTGAGCTGTTTGTTTTTCTGATATTGAGCTGCATGTTCTGCTTGTACATTTTTGAGATTAGTCCTCTGCCAGTTGCTTCATTTGCAATTATTTTCTCCCATTTTTAGAATTGTCTTTTGATCTTGTTTATGATTTCCTTTGCTGTGCGGGAGCTTTCAATTTTATTTAGGTCCCATCTGTTTATTTTTTATTTTATTTCCATTCCTCTGGGAGGTGAATAACAAAATGTCTTGCTGTGATTTATCCCAAAGAGTGTTCTACCTGTTTTCCTCTAAGACATTTATAGTTTCCAGTCTTACATTTAGGTCTCTAATCCATTTTGGCTATATCTTTGTGTATGGTATTAGGAAGTGTTCTAATTTTATTATTTTACATATAGCTCTCCAGTTTTCCCAGTACAACTTATTGAAGAGACTATATTTTCTCTGTTGTATATTTTTGCCTACTTTGTAAAAAATAAATTTTCCACAAGTGTGTAGGTTTATCTCTGGGCTTTCTCTCTTGTTCCATTGGTTTATATTTCTGGTTTAGTGCCAGTACCATACTGTCTTAATGGCTGTAGGTAGTTCTGAATTCAGGATGATCGATTTTTCCAATTCTGTTCTTTCTCAAGATTGCTTTGGCTATTCTGGATCTTTTGTGTTTCCATACAATTAGTGAATTTTTTTTTTTATAGTGATGTGAAAAATGCCATAGGTAATTTGATAGGGATTTCAGTCTGTGTATTTATTTTGTATCCTGCAACTTAACTAAATTCATTAGTTAAGCCTAACAATTCCTGATAGAATCTTTATGATTTTCTATGAATAGTATCATGTCATCTGCAAACAGTGATAGTTTTGCTTCTTTTTTCCCAATCTAGATTCTCTTTATATCTTTCTCTTCTCTGATTTCCAAGGCTAAGACTTACAAATCTATGTTGAATAATAGTGGCAAGTGTGGACACACTTGTTTTGTTCCTGATCTTAGAAGAAGTGCTTTCAGGTTTTCACCGTTGACAATAATATTTGCTCAGGATTTATCGTGTGTGTGCTAAGTTGCTTCAGGTATGTCTGACTCTTTGCAACCCTATGGACTGTAGCCTATCAGGCTCCTCTGTCAGTGGGACTCTCCAGGCAAGAAAACTGGAGTAGATTTCTGTGCCCTCATTGAGGAGATATTCTCAATTAAAGGATTAAACTTGTGTCTCTTATATCTTATTCATTGGAAGGTGGGTTCTTTACCACTAATGCCACTTGGGAAGACTGAGTTTATGGTATATGGTCTTTATTATGTTGAGGTAGATTCTTTCTATGCTGATTTTCTAGAGATAATTTATCATAACTGGGTGCTAACTTTTGGTGAAAGACTTTTCTGCATCTATTAAAATTATCATATGATTTTAATATTTTAATTTGATAAGATGGTGTATCATATTTGCTGATTTGCATATATTGAAAACTCCTTGCCACGAGTAAATAAACTAAATGTGATCATGTTGTATGATGCTTTTAATGTGTTATTGGATTCTGTTAACTAGAATTTTGTTGACAATTTTTGCATCCATGTTCATCAGTGATATTGGCCTGTAATTTTCTTTTTTTTCTGTGATGCCTTTGGTTGGTTTTAGTGTCATGGTGTGGTGGCTTCAAACAGTGAGTTTGAAAGTGTCCTTTCTTTGCAATTTTTTGGAACAGTTTTTCAGGTATAGGCATTAGGTCTTCTCTAAACACTTAATCTGAGGTTATTGATATTTCTCCTGGCAATCTTGATCCCAGCTTGTGCTTCTTCCAGCCCAGCTTTTCTCATGATGTACTACTCTGCAAGTTAAATAAGCAGGGTGACAGTATACAGCCTTGACATACTCCTTTTCCTATTTGGAACCAGTCTGTTGTTCCATGCCCAGTTCTAACTGTTGCTTCCTGACCTGCATATAAGTTTCTCAAGAGGCAGGTCAGGTGGTCTGGTATTCCCATCTCTTTCAGAATTTTCCACAGTTTACTGTGATCCACACAGTCAAAGGCTTTGGTATAGTCAATAAAGCAGAAATAGATGTTTTTCTGGAACTCTCTTACTTACCTGATGATCCAGAAGATATTGGCAATTTGATCTCTGGTTCCTCTGCATTTTCTAAAACCAGCTTGAACATCTGGAATTTCACAGTTCATGTATTGCTGAAGCCTGGCTTGGAGAATTTTGAGCATTACTTTACTAGCATGTGAGATGAGTGCAATTGTGTGGTAGTTTGAGCATTCTTTGGCATTGTCTTTCTTTGGGATTGGAATGAAAACTGACCTTTTCCAGTCCTGTGGCCACTGCTGAGTTTTCCAAATTTGCTGGCATATTGAGTGCAGCACTTTTACAGCATCATCTTCCAGGATTTGAAATAGCTCAACTGGAATTCCATCACCTCCATTAGCTTTGTTCATAATGATGCTTTCTAAGGCCCACTTGACTTCACATGCAGGTTGTCTGGCTCTAGGTGAGTGATCACACCATTGTGATTATCTGGGTGGTGAAGCTATTTTTTTTACAGTTCTTCTGTATATTCTTGCCACCTCTTCTTAATATCTTCTGCTTCTGTTAGGTAAATACAATTTCTCTCCTTTATCGAGCCCATCTTTGCATGAAATATTCCCTTGGTAACTCTAATTTTCTTGATGAAATCTCTAGTCTTTCCCATTCTGTTGTTTTCCTCTATTTCTTTGCACTGATCACTGAGGAAGACTTTTTTTTATCTCTCCTTGCTGTTCTTTGGAATTCTGCATTCAGATGCTTATATCTTTCCTATTCTCCTTTGCTTTTTGATGCTCTTCTTTTCACAGCTATTTGTAAGGCCTCCTCACACAGCCATCTTGCTTTTTTGCATTTCTTTTCCATGGGAATGGTCTTGATCCCTGTCTCCTGTACAGTGTCACAAACCTCCATTCATAGTTCATCAGGCACTCTGTCTAATGACCATGATGGCTACTCCATTTCTTCTAAGGGATTCCTCCCCACAGTAGTCGATATAATGGTCATCTGAGTTAAATACACCTATTCCAGTATTTTAGTTCGCTGATTCCTTGAATGTCGACGTTCACTCTTGCCATCTCCTGTTTGACCATTTCCAATTTGCCTTGAGTCACTGACCTAACATTCCACGTTCCTATGCAATAGCTCATCAGGCACTCTGTCTATCAGATCTAGGCCCTTAAATCTATTTCTCACTTCCACTGTATAATCATAAGGGATTTGATTTAGGTCACACCTGAATGCTCTAGTGGTTTTCCCTATTCAATTTAAGTCTGAATTTGGCAATAAGGATTTCATGATCTGACCCACAGTCAGCTCCCAGTCTTGTTTTTGCTGACTGTATAGAGCTTCTCCATCTTTGGCTGCAAAGAATACAATCAATCTGATTTCAGTGTTGACCATCTGGTGATGTCCATGTTTAGAATCTTCTCTTGTGTTGTTGGAAGAGGATGTTCCAGTTTCCTACTGCTCTTTATAGCATCGGACCTTGCTTCTATCACCAGTCACATCCAAAACTGGGTATTGTTTTTGCTTTGGCTCCATCCCTTCATTCTTTCTGGAGTTATTTCTCCACTGATCTCTCCTGTAACATATTGGGCACCTATCGATCTGGAGAGTTCTTGTTTCAGTATCCTATCATTTTGCCTTTTCATACTGTTCTTCTCAAGGCAAGAATACTGAAGTGGTTTGCCATTACCTTCTCCAGTGGACCACATTCTGTCAGACCTCTCCATCATGACCTGTCTGTCTTGGGTGGCCCAACATGCCATGGCTTAGTTTAACTGAGTTAGACAGGCTGTGGTTTGTGTGATCAGATTGGCTAGTTTTCTGTGATTATGGTTTCAGTGTGTCTGCGCTCTTGCAACACCTACCATTTTACTTGGGCTTCTCTTACCTTGGACATAGGGTATCTTTTCACGGCTCCTCCAGCAAAGTACAGCTTCTGCTCCTTACCTTGAATGGGGTATCTCCTCACGGCCACCCCTCCTGACCTTGAATGTGGAGTACCTCCTCTCAACCCATTTGCACCCATGCAGCCACTGCTTCTTGGATGTGGGGTTGCTCCTCTCAGCAGCTCCTGTGCCATCACAACCTGGCTCTCTTGGTCGTCTCCCCTGACCTTGGGTGACGGGTAGCTCCTCTTGGCCATGCTTCTGCGCAGCTGCCATGCTTCTGCATGGTCCCTTATGGCAGAAAGTGAAGAGGAACTAAAAAGCCTCTTGATGAAAGTGAAAGAAGAGATTGAAACAGTTGGCTTAACGCTCCACATTCAGAAAACTAAGATCATGGCATCTGGTCCCATCACTTCATGGGAAATAGATGGGGAAACAGTGTCAGAGTTTATTTTGGGGGGCCAAAATCACTGCAGATGTTTATTGCAGCCATGAAATTAAAAGACGCTTACTCCTTGGAAGGAAAGTTATGACCAACCTAGACAGCATATTAAAAAGCAGAGACATTATTTTGCCAACAAAGGTCCGTCTGGTCAAGACTATGGTTTTTCCTGGGGTCATGTATGAATGTGAGAGTTGGACTGTGAAGAAAACTGAGCACTGAAGAACTGATGCTTTTGAACTGTGGTGTTGGAGAAGACTCTTGAGAGTCACTTGGACTGCAAGGAGGTCCAACCAGTCCATCTTAAAGGAGATCAGTCCTGGGTGTTCATTGGAAGGACTGATGCTAAAGCTGAAACTCCAATACTTTGGCCACCTGATGCAAAGAGCTGACTCATTTGAAAAGACCCTGGTGCTGGGAAAGATTGAGGGCAGGAGAAGGGGGCAACAGAAGATGAGATGGTTGGATAGCATCACCAACTTGATGCACATGAGTTTGAGTAGACTCCAGGAGATGGTGATGGACAGGGAAGCCCGGCATGCTGCAGTTCATGAAGTCGCAGAGTCAGACATGACTGAGTGATGGAACTGTAGTGAAACACTTGATACCATTCACGTGTGAGGTAATCTGGCACTGAACTTTTGTTTTGGAGGAGACTTTGATCACAGTTTGGTTTCAGTGCTTGTGATTGACTTGTTCATAATTTGTATTTCTTCCTGGTTCAGTCTTGGAAATTGGTGCTTTTCTAAGAATCAGTTCATTCTTCCAGATTATCCATTTTATTGGCATATAGTTGCTCATTAGTCTTTTATGATCCTTTGTTTTTCTGCATTGTCTGTTGTAACCTCTCCTTTTTCATTTCAAATTTTGTTGATTTGAGTCTTCTCTCTTTCTTCTTGATGAGTCTGGAAAATGGTTGGTCATTTTTATTTATCTTCTCAAAGAACACGCTTTTAGTTTTATTGATTTTTACTACTGTTTCCTTCATTCCTTTTTCATTTGTTTCTGCTGATTTTTTTTTCTTTCTGCTTTTTATTGTTGTTGTTCATTTTCCATTTGCTTTATGTGTAAATTTAAGTTGCCTATTTAACTTTTTTTTTTCTTTCTTGAGGTAGGATTATATTGCTGTAATCTTTCATCTTAGAAACGCTTTTGTTCCATCCCATGTTTTGAATGACCGTGTTTTGTTGTCATTTTTTCTAGGTATGTTTTTATTTACCTTCTTATTTTTTTAGTAATCTGTTAGTTATTTAGAAATGTGTTGTTTAATCTCCATTTGTTCATTTTCTTTTTATAGACTTTTTCTTGTAATCAACATCTAGTGTAAGCAGTGTGGTCAGAAAAAATGCTTGATACATTTTCAATTTTTAAAAAGTTTACCTCTGTTTTATTTGTAACTCAAGATGTGATCTATCCAGGAGAAAGTTTTTTGTGCACATGAGAAGAAAATGTATTCTGCATTTGGATGGAATATTCTGAAGATATCAGTTAGGCCCATTTGCTCTAATGTGTCATCTAAGGCTTATGTTTTCTTATTAATCTTCTATTTTGATTATCTGCCCATTGATATAAGTGGGGTGTTAAAATTCCCTACCTTTGTTGTGTTACTGTCAATTTCCCCTTTTATGTCTTTCAGTGTTTCCCTTATGTGTTGCTCTTCTCTTGGGTGTGTAAATATTTACAGTTGTCATGCTTTCTTCTTGGATTGAGCCTTTGATCATGTAGTGTCCTTCATTATATCTTTTAATATTCTTTGTTTTAGATCTTTTTTGTCTGATATGATAATGGCTACTTCAGCTTTCTTATGATTCCCATATACATAGAATATAATTTTCATTCTCTCACCTTCAGTCTTTATATGTCTCTAGGTCAGAAGTGGGTCTCTTGTAGACAGTGTACATATTATGAGTCTTGTTTTTTTATATCCATTCAGCCAGTCTGTGTCTTGGTTGCAGTCTTTAATGCATTTATATTTAAAGTAATGATTGATATGCATGTTCCTAATGGCGTTTTCTTAATTGTTTTAGTTTATTTATTTATCTTTATTTGGTAGGTCTTTTCCTTCTCTTGTGTTTCTTACTTCTGTGTGTGTGTATGTTAGTCGCTCAGTTGTTTCTGACTCTTCCAACCCCTTGGTCGTCAACTTGCCAGAGTCCTCGGTCCATGGAATTCTCCCAGCAAGAATACTGAAATATGTAGCCATTCCTTGCTCCAAGTCCCTTTAACATTTGTTGTAAAGCTGGTTTGGTGGTGCTAAGTAATCTGAACTTTTGCTTGTCTGTAAAACATTTGATTTCTCCATAAATTTTGAGTATGATCTTTTGTGCATACAGTTGTAGAGTTGTAGAGTGTTCCCTTTCATCAGTCTAAATATATTCTGCCATTCCCTACTGGTCTTCTGAGATTCTGTGGAAAGATCAGCTGCTTACAGTATGGTGTTTCCCTTGTATAATTCTTGTTGCTTTCCTATTGCTGCATTTAGTGTTTTTTTTCTTTGTGTTTTATTGGTGGTATTTGTTTGTTTTACTTTGATTAATATGGTCTCAGCATATTTCTCCTTGAGAATATCCTGTATGGGACTCTGCAGTTCCTTGAACTTGAGAGACTGTTTGCTGTCCGACATTGCAGAAATTTTTGACCATAATCTTTTCGAAAATTCTCTCAGACCCTTTATTTTTCCTCTTTTTATGGAAACCCTAAAATCCTTATGTTGGCACATTTAATATTATCCTAGAGGTCTCTGAAACTATCCTCAATTCTTTCCATTCTTTTACCTTTATTCTGTTATTCAACAGTTATTTCTACTATTCTATACTCCAGCTCACTTATGCATTGTTCTGCCTCAGTTTTTCTGCTATTGTTTTTTTCTAGAGTATTTTTAATTTCAATAATTTTATTGTTTGGCACTGTTGATTAATTATTTATTTCTTCTAGGTCATTGTTACATGTGTTCAGTGATTTTTGCTTTTTTTTCCATTCTATTTTCAAGATGTTGGATCATCTTTACTGTCATTACTCTGAATTATCTTTCTGGCAGTTTACCTATTCCCTCTTTGTTTCTTTGGTCTTGTGGGTTTTTACCTTGTTCTTTCATTTCCTGCATGATTATCTTTCTCTTCATTTTATCTAACTTACTACGTCTGAAGTCTCCGTTCCCCAGGCTATAGGGTTGTAGTTCCTCTTGCTTTTGAATTTTTCCCTCAGTGGGTGAGGTTGATCCAGTGGTTTCTGTAGGCTTCATGTTAGGAGGTAATTCTACATGTGTTTTGGTGGGAAAACGTGTTTTTTCCCTCTGATAGACAAGCTATGTGAGATGGTCTGTTTTGAGATGTCTGTGGGAAGCCTGTCTGCTGATGACTTGGTTGTTCCTCTTGTCTTGCTTGTTGTTTATGTGAGGTGTTGCTGGTAGTTGGATGGTACCTGTCTTGGACACAGGACAAGGCCAAACTCCTAGAGCAGAACATAGGCAAAACACTCCGACATACATCACAGCAGTATCCTCTATGATCCACCTCCCAGAATACTGGAAATAAAAGCAGAAATAAACAAATGGGATCTAATTAAAATTAAAAGCTTCTGCACAGCAAAGGAAACTATAAGCAACGTGAAAAGACATCCTTCAGAATGGGAGAAAAATATAGCAAATGAAGCAACTGACAAAGAACTAATCTCAAAAATATACAAGCAACTCCTGCAGTTCAATTCCAGAAAAATAAATGACCCAATAAAAAATTGGGCCAAAGAACTAAATAGATATTTCTTCAAAGAAGACATACAGATGGCTAACAAACACATGAAAAGATGCTCAACATCACTCATTATCAGAGAAATGCACATCAAAACCACAATGAGGTACCATTTCACACCAGTCAGAACGGCTGCAGTCCAAAAGTCTACAAGCAATAAATACTGGAGAGGGTGTGGAGAAAAGGGAACCCTCTTACACTGTTGGTGGGAATGCAAACTAGCACAGCCACTATGGAGAACAGTGTGGAGATTCCTTAAAAAACAGGAAATAGAACTGCCTTATGACCCAGCAATCCCACTTCTGGGCATACACACTGAGGAAACCAGAATTGAAAGAGACACGTGTACCCCAATATTCATAGCAGCACTGGTTATAATAGCCAGGACATGGGAAAAACCTAGATGTCCTTCAGCGGATGAGTGGAAAAGAAAGCTGTGGTACATATACAGAATGGTGCATTACTCAGCCGTTAAAAAGAATACATTTGAATCAGTTCTAATGAGGTGGATGAAACTGGACCCGATTAGACAGACTGAAGTAAGCCAGAAAGAAAAACACCAATACAGTATCAGTTCAGTTCAGTTCAGTTCAGTGCTCAGTCGTGTCTGACTCTTTGTGACCTCATGAATCGCAGCACACCAGGCCTCCCTGTCCATCACCAACTTCCAGAGTTCACTCAGACTCGTGTTCATCGAGTCAGTGATGCCATCCAGCCATCTCATCCTCTGTCGTCCCCTTCTTCGCCTGCCCACGATCCCTCCCAGCATCAAAGTCTTTTCCAATGAGTCAACTCTTCACATAAGGTGGCCAAAGTACCGGAGTTTCAGCTTTAGCATCATTCCTTCCAAAGAAATCCCAGGGTTGATCTCCTTCAAAATGGACTGATTGGATCTCCTTGCAGTTCAAGGAACTCTCAAGAGTATTCTCCAACACCACAGTTCAAAAGCATCAATTCTTTGGCGCTCAGCTTTCTTCACAGTCCAACTCTCACATCCATACATGACCACAGGAAAAACCATAGCCTTGACTAGACGGACCTTAGTCGGCAAAGTAATGTCTCTGCTTTTGAATATGCTATCTAGGTTGCTCATAACTTTCCTTCCAAGCAGTAAGCGTCTTTTAATTTCCTGGCTGCAGTCACCATCTTCAGTGATTTTGGAGGCCCCCCCCCCCCCCGCAAAAAAAAAGTCTGACACTGTTTCTACTGTTTCTCTATCTGTTTCCCATGGAGAGTTAGGACCGGATGCCATGATCTTCGTTTTCTGAATGTTGAGCTTAAGCCAACTTTTTCACTCTCCTCTTTCACTTTCATCAAGAGGCTTTTTAGTTCCTCTTCACTTTCTGCCATAAGGGTGCTGTCATCTGCATATCTGAGGTTATCGATATTTCTCCCACAATCTTGATTCCAGCTTGTGTTTCTTCCAGTCCAGCGTTTCTCATGATGTACTCTGCATAGAAGTTAAATAAGCAGGGTGACAATATACAGCCTTGATGTACCCCTTTTCCTATTTGGAACCAGTCTATTGTTTCATGTCCAGTTCTAACTGTTGCTTCCTGGCCTGCATACAGATTTCTCAAGAGGCAGGTCAGGTGGTCTGGTATTCCCATCTCTTTCAGAATTTTCCACAGTTTATTGTGATCCACACAGTCAAAGGCTTTGGCATAGTCAATAAAACAGAAATAGATGTTTTTCTGGAACTCTCTTGCTTTCTTGATGATCCAGCGGATGTTGGCAATTTGATCTCTGGTTCCTCTGCCTTTTCTAAAACCAGCTTCAACATCAGGAAGTTCACGCTTCATGTATTGCTGAAGCCTGGCTTGGAGAATTTTGAGCATTACTTTACTAGCATGTGAGATGAGTGCAATTGGTTGGTAGTTTCAGCATTCTTTGGCATTGCCTTTCTTTTGGATTGGAATGAAAACTGACCTTGTCCAGTCCTGTGGCCACTGCTGAGTTTTCCAAATGCTGGCGTATTGAGTGAAGCACTTTCACAGCATCATATTTCAGGATTTGAGATAGCTCTACTGGAATTCCATCACCTCCACTAGCTTTGTTCGTAGTGATGCTTTCTAAGGCCCACTTGACTTCACATTCCAGGATGTCTGGCTCTAGATGAGTGATCACACCATCATGATTATCGGGGTCGTGCAGATCCTTTTTGTACAGTTCTGTGTATTCTTGCCACCTCTTGTTAATATCTTCTGCTTCTGTTAGGTCCATTCCATTTCTGTCCTTTATCAAGCCCATCTTTGCATGAAATGTTCCCTTGGTATCTCATTTTCTTGAAGAGATCTCTAGTCTTTCCCATTCTGTTGTTTTCCTCTATTTCTTTGCATTGATCGCTGAGGAAGGCTTTCTTATCTCTTCTTGCTATTCTTTGGAACTCTGCATTCAGATGCTTATATCTTTCCTTTTCTCCTTGGCTTTTCACTTCTCTTCTTTTCACAGCTATTTGTAAGGTTTCCCCAGACAGCCATTTTGCTTTTTTGCATTTCTTTTCCATGGGGATGGTCTTGATCCCTGTCTCCTGTACAGTGTCACAAACCTCATTCCATAGTTCATCAGGCATTCTATCTATCAGATCTAGGCCCTTAAATCTATTTCTCACTTCCACTGTATAATCATAAGGGATTTGATTTAGGTCATACCTGAATGGTCTAGCGGTTTTCCCTACTTTCTTTAATTTAAGTCTGAATTTGTTAATAAGGTTTTCATGATCTGATCCACAGTCAGCTCCTGGTCTTGTTTTTGTTGACTGAATAGAGCTTCTCCATCTTTGGCTGCAAAGAATATAATCAGTCTGATTTCGGTGTTGACCATCTGGTGATTTCCATGTGTTGAGTCTTCTCTTGTGTTGTTGGAAGAGGGTGTTTACTATGACCAGTGCATCATCTTGGCAAAACTCTGTAAGTCTTTGCCCTGCTTCATTCTGTATTCCAAGGCCAAATTTGCCTGTTACTCCAGGTGTTTCATGACTTCCTACTTTTGCATTCCAGTCCCCTATAATGAAAAAGATATCTTTTTTGGGTGTTATTTCTAAAAGGTATTGTAGGTCTTCATAGACCCATTCAACTTCAGCTTCTTTTGCATTACTGGTTGGGGCATAGGCTTGGATTACTGTGATATTGAATGGTTTGCCTTGGAGACGAACAAAGATCATTCTGTCGTTTTTGAGATTGCATCCAAGTACTGCATTTCAGACTCTTCTGTTGACCATGATGGCTACTGCATTTCTTCTGAGTTATTCCTGCCTGCAGTAGTAGATATAATGGTCATCTGAGTTAAATTCACCCATTCCAGTCCATTTTAGTTCACTGATTCCTAGAATGTCGACGTTCACTCTTGCCATCTCCTGTTTGACCACTTCCAATTTGCCTTGACTCATGGACCTGACATTCCAGGTTCCTATGCAATATTGCTCTTTACAGCATCAGATCTTGTTTCTATCACCAGTCACATCCACAGCGGGGTGTTGTTTTTGCTTTGGCTCCATCCCTTCATTCTTTCTGGAGTTATTTCTCCACTGATCTCCTGTAACATATTGGGCACCTACCGACCTGGAGAGTTCCTCTTTCAGTATCCTATAATTTTGCCTTTTCATACTGTTCTTCTCAAGGCAAGAATACTGAAGTGGTTTGCCATAACCTTCTCCAGTGGACCACATTCTGTCAGACCTCTCCACCATGACCCACCCGTCTTGGGTTACCCCACAGGCATGGCTTAGTTTCATTGAGTTAGACAAGGCTGTGGTCCTAGTGTGATTAGACTGACTAGATTTCTGTGATTATGGTTTCAGTGTGTCTGCCCTCTGATGCCCTCTTGCAACACCTACCATGTTACTTGGGGTTTTCTTACCTTGGGCATGGGGTATCTCTTCACGGCTGCTCCAGCAAAGCACAGCCACTGCTCCTTAATACAGTATATTAACACATATATGTGGAATTTAGAAAGATGGTAATAATATCCCTGTATGCGAGACAGCAGGAGAGACTCAGGTGTATAAAGCAGATTTTAGTCTCTGTGGGAGAGGGAGAAGGTGGGATGATTTGGGAGAATGGCATTGAAACATGTTTACTATCATGTAAGAAATGAATCTCCAGTCTAGGTTCAATGCAAGATACAGGATGCTTGGGGCTGGTGCACTGGGATGACCCAGAGAGATGATATGGGGAGTGTGGTGGGAGAGGGGTTCAGGATTGGGAACGCATGTACACCCATAGTGGATTTATGTCAATGTATGGCAAAACCAATACAGTATTATAAACAAAAAAATAATAATAATAACAAAAAAATAAAGAGCACACACAAAATAATTAAAAACAAAACTATAACACAAAATGGAAAACAAGACCAAAGCAAAGAACTAAGTGAGGAAGAAAGCAAACAAAACAAACTAAAAACATGGTGAAAAAAAAAATGATGAAATATAATTGAAAAGCAAAGTTAAATAGATGTGTATAAAATATTTGTATATATTATAGAATAATGACACCAAGAAGTGAACAATAAGGAAAAAAGAAAAGAAAACAAACACACACACACACACACACACACACACACACCAAAAAAAAAAAAACTGCAAAAGCCAATATAGAGGTAGAAGTATATAAAGGAAACACTGTTACAAAATTTCTCAAAAGTTTGAATAAAGTTAATCATAATAATGAAAACAATAACCACAGCAGCAGTGGGAGAAAAAAAAAAAGAAGAGGGAAAAAAATCCAGAACCAACTGCAGAACAAATCAAAATATTAAAAAATAATAATAAATTATTTTTTGGGGTTTCAACTGTCAGCATCCTTTCTCAGAATATGAGTCACAGCCCATTTCTACCTAGCAAGGAGGCCCTCCAATACTGATGGGAGAGCTCTCCCTTGCACCTCTTGTGGGGACAACTAACACTCTAATTTGGCCCTACTCCTGTATGTTCTTGCCTCCAACGTCCACAGCTGCCAGACCGAAGGCATTTTCTTAGGTGGGAGCCCTCACTTGCCTTTTATATATTCCACAGACACAGTCTCTCTAGTTGATCATGTATATTTAATCTGTGGATTGTCCAACTGGTGGAAAGGTTTTCATCCTCTTCCTTAGTCACTCTGGCCCTGGAACTCAGTTGTGGTTTTACCCCACCTCTGCTTGTGGGTCATCCAGGAATTTTGTACCTGGAGGACTTGGATCTGCCCCAGTGAGGACTGGGTGTGAAAGTCTCACGGCTGCTTGTGCAATGGGGACCCTGGCAGCTCCAGGTACACAGGGAAGCCAGTGGCCACGGGTACACCAGATATGGTGCATTAGAGTTTGTTCTATCCTCCAGCAGCTCTGCCCCAGTAAGAATCAAGCCTGCAGGTGGCATAGCTAGCTTGGATAACAGGGACCCTGGCAGCTCCATGTGCTCAGGGAAGCTGGTAACCATGAGTTCAGAAGATATGATGCTATCAGAATCTTCCCCTAGCCTCTGCCATTCAAAAGGCTTCCCTAGCTGGTCCTTTTCTATTGCTCAGAGAATCAGGCACTCAAAGGTCCACCCTTTCTGAAGTCTTTCTCTGTTGGCCAGCTGCCAGCACCAATGCATGGGGAGAGAGAGACTACAGTGATGGCTCTACCCTCTCCCCATGACTCAGTAGTAGCACCCTGCCTCCATGGCTGCCTAGCTTTCCTCCAGAGGCATTGCCCACCATTGACTCCTCAGGCCTGTCCCCTCAGGCCTTCGCCATGTAGTTAACAGCATTCCTCACCCTGGATTTGCTCTCAAATCCATATGCTCCAGCTCTCATCCACTGTGTAGTCTGGTGGACTTGGGTCCTTTTCTGGGGTACATAGGGATTGTCTCTGTGGATCTCAGACTGTCATTCAGACTGTCAAAAATCAACTGCTCCATTCTCCAACAGCCTCAAATGTTTTCCCTCTGTCCAATCCTGTTGCCCCTATGTGGCTATCTCACCACTGCTTCAGCTTGCCTATCCCGTGAGTGTAGGTCCAGTCCTGCTCACTCCTTCATTTTTCCTTCCTTCCTTCACCCTCTGAGTTTTGCATGGATCTGTACATTCCTTTCCAGTGATCAAAAACTCCTGCCAGCTCCGAGCTGGTGCTCTGTGAGATCTTCTGCATCCGAAGATGTATTCCTGATGCATCCATGGAGAGAGATGTACTCCTCCTCCACCATTTTGGCTCTTCCCCTATTCTTGTTCTTTTCAGGCCTCTTATGCCAGCAAATTGGGAAAACTCAGCAGTGGCCACAGAACTGGAAAAGGTCAGTTTTCATTGCAAAATGCTCAAACTACCACACAATCGCACTCATCTCACATGCTACTAAACTAATGCTCAAAATTCTCCAAGCCAGGCTTCAGCAATATGTGAACCATGAACTCCCAGATGTTCAAGCTGGTTTTAGAAATGGCAGAGGAACCAGAGATCAAATTGCCAACATCCGCTGGATCATCAAGAAAGCAAGAGAGTTCCAGAAAAGCATCTATTTCTGTTTTATTGACTATGCCAAAGCCTTTGACTGTGTGGATCACAATAAACTGTGGAAAATTCTGAAAGAGATGGGAATACCAGACCACCTGACCTGCCTCTTGAGAAACCTATATGCAGGTCAGGAAGCACCAGTTAGAACTGGACATGGAACAAAAGACTGTCCCCAAGTCAGAAAAGGAGTACATCAAGGCTATATATTGTCACCCTGCTTATTTACCTTATATGCAGGGTACATTATGAGAAATGCTGGACTGGAAGAAGCACAAGCTGGAATCAAGATTGCTGGGAAAAATATCAATAACCTCAGATATGCAGATGACATCACCCTTATGGCAGAAAGTGAAGAGAAACTAAAAAGCCTCTTGAAGAAAGTGAAAGTGGAGACTGAAAAGTGAACTTACAGCTCAACATTCAGAAAATGAAGATCATGGCATCTGGTCCCATCACTTCATGGGAAATAGATGGGGAAACAGTGGAAACACTGTCAGACTTTATTTTTCTGGGCTCCAAAATCACTGAAGATGGTGATTGCAGCCATGAAACTAAAAGACGCTTACTGCTTGGAAGAAAAGTTAGGAGCAACCTAGATAGCATATTGAAAAGCAGAGACATTACTTTGCCAACAAAGGTCTGTCTAGTCAAGGCTATGGTTTTTCCTGTGGTCATGTATGGATGTGAGAATTGGACTGTGAAGAAAGCTGAGCGCTGAAGAATTGATGCTTTTGAATTGTGGTATTGAAGACTCTTGAGAGTCCCTTGGACTGCAAGGAGAGCCAACCAGTCCATTCTGAAGATCAGCCCTGGGACTTCTTTGAAGGGAATGATGCTGAAGCTGAAACTCCAGTACTTTGGCCACCTCATGCAAAGAGTTGACTCATTGGAAAAGACTCTGATGCTGGGAGGGATTGGGGGCAGGAGGAGAAGGGGACGACAGAGGATGAGATGGCTGGATGGCATCACTGACTTGATGGACGTGAGTCTGAGTGAACTCCGGGAGTTGGTGATGGACAGGGAGGCCTGGTGTGCTGCGATTCATTGGGTCACAAAGAGTTGGACACGACTGAGTGACTGAACTGAAGTGAACTGAAGCTAGGAGAATATTCTTCATTACTCAGGGATCCATGTTTCTATCTACTTCAGCAATATTTTCTTTTCTGGCTACTGTTAATGAAAAGCAACATATATAAAAGTTAAAAATGTTTAGAAAAAGCGTCTCTCTAAGGAAGGTGGTAGGTGTAATAGAAATATGATAGAGTCTAAATTTTATCTTTTTTTTTTCCATTTCTGTGTTTCCTTATACTTTATTACATAATATGTAATATATGAGTTGATGCAGGATTATCCTAGGTGGTTAGGTTTGTTTATTCCTTTTGGAATACAATATGGTTTAAAGAATGTGATAGAATTCAAAGTTAAGTCACTGGTTCAAAAAATAAAATGATAGCAATGACAATGATAACAGATAATCTTAGTAAATGTTAGAGCACTATACAGAGTACTTTAATTTGGGCTCCTTTGATGCTGTCAACTTGCAATCCTGGCAAACAGCATTATTAGCCTTTTCATTTTATGGATAAGGTTGAGTATCAATAAACCTTCTTCTTGTATTATAATGAACAGTAGCTCCACCCAATGCTGATTAATTCCAAATCCACTGATCTATAAAATATATTATTATGAGTTTATGCATTCAGTTATCAAATATTAGAGTTTTAAGTGTTACAGATATAGCAGTAACTCAAATCTTGTTCTAGTGAAATTCAGAATAAGCAAATTAATATATAGTATCAGTAAAAGTGGGTCTTGAAAAGAAAGTTAAGGCAGGGTAGACAATAAAATAGTAAGAAATTGGGATGTTTAGAGAAATTCCCTGTGAAAAAATAAAATTTAAATAAATGTTTGGCATATATATATGTATTTGTTTGGCATATACATAAATATATATATATATATATACACACACATACACTAAGATTTTGCTTTTTTTACACATGTTTCATACCTTTAATTATTGTGACCATGAATTATAATACAATATTTAAATTTTAAAAGATTTTAGTAAGATTTATTAAGTATAATAAAATTCAGAAAGGTCTGTAATCATATTAAATGCATATTACTTCTCATATTTATGGCTATAGATGTTTATAAAGTTCCTAACAGTCATATATTATTTTAAAAAAATACTATAGGAAGTAACTTCCTGAGAATTAAAATCTATGGAGGTGCCTACACATCCATTTAATTTTTACATTGTGCCGTTCTGAGAAATTCAATTCAGAGCTTTAGAATTCTCCCCTGAAACTGATGAGACTTACTCTACAGGTTTCTATCAAATTTAGAAGTAATCAACTCCATGTAGCAAACCAAGGACTAAATAAAGTGCTTCTTAATCTTTAAAGGAGTGTGTGTGCTTAGTATTTAAGGTTTAACTCCAAAATAAAGGAATTGCATGCCCTTTCTCTTTCCTGCCAGGCTATATCACATAAGTAAAGCTAAAACAGATTTAATCCTAAAATATATCCATTAGTGTAACATATTTAATGGCAATGCTAAATCTTTTGAACTGCATACCTTTTATCTTAATTGGGATAAATTATTGCTTCACAATACACTAGAATTTCTTTAGATGTTGAATTTAACAGGTGAAGAAAATCTTGTTACTTTCTGGTAATGAAGTCCAAGAAACTGATGTAACTTTAATAGCTTAGAGGAAAACTCTTTGGGGATTCTGGAGTAAATAAAAGTATATGTGTAAAATAGAAATTTTAAACAAAATGTTCTATTCTGTGAGTCTGAGATAGTCCGTGAGAATTGGTTACCATGGATGACTATGGTAAAGTCACATAGTTATTCTATGGCTGAATCAATGCAGGTTAACAGAGTTGACAGGTCTGTTCCCACTTCTATCACCAGGTAAAGGCCTTACTTAATTTTCTAGCACTTTGTATCTATTGTTTCTTCCCGTGATAGTCATCTCAACCTTAAAAAAAAAAGTAAAAATTTATTTTTAAAAGAGAAAGAACAAATAAACCAATAATTTTTGTACATTTAAAAAGATGGCAAGTGCTTGCTTATATTTTGTAGTTAATTCTAATTAATATATAGATAAGCATTTTGCAATTTAAAATCTTATAGATGTAATAAAAATGTTAAATCATTGGTTGATCCAAGTTCTTAGTATATTAAAATTATCATATATTCTATGCAATAGAATAGAATCATGCCTTCATATATTTCATGTATGCTGTTACCCATGTACCTATTTCATGAAATATCATGCTTTCTGAAATTAACAAGTATTGTGTAAGTACCATTCATTCAGTAGGTCAGAGAGAAAAATAATAGCTAGAACACAGGATATATTGTATTATACTATAAAGTTTGGATTTTGTTCTGAAGGCAATGAAAAATTTCTAGTGTAAAGAGTCTATTAATCCTTTAGAAAGACTATTCTGATAGCAGGATAGAAAATGAATTGGAAAAGGGGTAAATTCAATTCTAGGGAGCAATTCAGAAGCTAGTGCATATGTCTAGGAAAAGAATTAAAAATTTGATCTATGAAAGTAAGAAATGTGGAAGGAGATTTAAGACAGAATAAAAATACAAAACTGATGAGATTTGGTGACAGAATTGTGGGAACAAGAAATAAAGTTTACTTTCCCTGGCTTGAGTGAAGCAGTGGACTAAAAATTACCTGCATCGACCCTGAGAATAAGGAGGAACACCTTGAAATAGGCTATGCATTCTCCCTTAGCCTTGGTAGTTTGAAATGTCTGTAGTATACCCAAGTATAAATGTTTTGTAAATTATTTGACATATTAGATTACAACCAGGCTGAAACAGAGATTTGGTAGTCAGTGATTATTAAATCACAATGCAAATGCTCTGGCAGCCATTTTAGAGAGAAGAAAAGAAGACTGAGGTCAAACACTGTCAGGGTTAACATTTAAGGGATGTGTAGCAGACTAGGAATTCATGAAAATGGCTTTTGACAAGTGCTCAGAAATTAGAGATGAAAGGTGGGATTTGACTTCCCATAAATCAAAGAAAGAGAATGTTTCTTTTTATCTCGTTCTTATTATCTAATATTTTGCTTGATATATTAAAAAGTTCCCCTTGTGTTTTGAAAGAAGAAATCCAGCTTCAACAGCCAAGTCTTTCTCAATGGAGGGTTCCTATGAGGTATATGGAAACAGGAAATAAATTTTAAGAGAGATCATTCTAAACGTCAAATCAATGTCTGACTAGCAAGATACTGAGGAAGTAAAATGCAATCATTAAACAAATTCATTCTTCCTCAATGCAATCATTCTGGACACTCTAGATGAGATATCTGATGATGAATGTGCAAGAATCTCTGTGAGCTTGTTTGGAAAATGTCATGAATAAGTGAGATAAAATGTAGTGAAAAATCTCCTGCTCATAAATAGCTAGAGACTTTGATATATATTCATTCTGTCTGAATTCAAAGCATGAAACCTAAATGTAGATACTGATGATCACACTGAAAGAAGAAAACAGAGAATAAATAAGTTATGCATTAGTATATCACGGTTGTAGTCTGATAGAGTGGAATTCAAGTGTAGGTTCCAATACTTCCTTATTGTTTGATTTGGAATATTTTACTCTTGTGGAGCTCCATTTCAGTTCAGTTCAGTTCAGTTCATTCACTCAGGGGCTCCATTTGCCCATATATAAAATATGAATGTTTGTGCTATTTACATCACAAACTTAAAGAGAGAAAAATAAAATATTGTAAATTGCCTTACCCAGAGCATGGCACATTAATCATTTATATAGCCTCCAATTAAAAAAAAAAAAAAGCCTGTGCTGTGCTCAGTTCCTCATTTGTGTCTGATTCTTTGCAACCTCCATATTGTAGCCCACAAGGCTCCTCTTTGCCTGGGATTTTCCATGCCAAAATACTGGAGTGGGTTGTCATTTCCTGCTCCAGGGGGCCTTCTCAACCCAGAAGTCAAATCCGAGTCTTCTTTGCCTCCTACATTGGCAGGCTGATTCTTTACCACTGAACCCACCTGGGAAGCCCAAAATATACCAATAATTAGAGACTCCCTAGACAAGTATATAGCAATTCCAGATAGAAAAAAAATTAACTTAATGTTGTTCAACTAATTTCTATGAAAGCAGATTGTCTCATAGTATTATAAATATATATATTTTCTAAAAATAGAGTAGATAAAATTAAGGATAAATTAAAATATTTATAAAAATGAAGTTAGAAAAACCAAGTTGGAAATCCAGGAAAGATTGGTCAGAAATCATTTTTGAAAATATACAGAGATAAATTATCTTTGATGTAAATTCTGACTATTCAGTTCAGTTCAGTTCAGTTCAGTCGCTCAGTCGTGTCCGACTCTTTGCGACCTCATGAGTCGCAGCATGCCAGGCCTCCCTGTCCATCACCATCTCCCGGAGTTCACTCAGACTCACGTCCATTGAGTCAGTGATGCCATGCAGCCATCTCATCCTCGGTCGTCCCCTTCTCCTCCTGCCCCCAATCCCTCCAAGCATCAGAGTCTTTTCCAGTGAGTCACCTCTTCGCATAAGGTGGCCAAAGTACTGGAGCTTCAGCTTTAGCATCATTCCTTCCAAAGAAATCCCAGGGTTGATCTCCTTCAGAATGGACTGGCTGGATCTCCTTGCAGTCCAAGGGACTCTCAAGAGTCTTCTCCAACATCACAGTTCAAAAGCTTCAATTCTTTGGTGCTCAGCCTTCTTCACAGTCCAACTCTCACACCCATACATGACCACAGGAAAAACCATAGCCTTGACTAGATGGACCTTAGTCGGCAAAGTAATGTCTCTGCTTCTGAATATGCTATCTAGGTTGCTCATAACTTTCCTTCCAAGCAGTAAGCGTCTTTTAATTTCATGGCTGCAGTCACCATCTGCAGTGATTTTGGAGCCCAAAAAATAAAGTCTGACACTGTTTCTACTGTTTCCTCATCTATTTGCCATGAAGTGATGGGACCAGATGCCATGATCTTCGTTTTCTGAATGTTGAGCTTTAAGCCAACTTTTTCACTCTCCACTTTCACTTTCATCAAGAGGCTTTTTAGTTCCTCTTCACTTTCTGCCATAAGGGTGATGTCATCTGCATATCTGAGGTTATTGATATTTCTCCCAGCAATCTTGATTCCAGCTTGTGTTTCTTCCAGTCCAGCGTTTCTCATGATGTGCTCTGCATATGAGTTAAATAAGCAGGGTGACATATACAGCCTTGACTATTAGAAACATGATTTTAGTTGAAGCCAAGGAAAGAGTTAGTGAGCACAAATAGAAAGTTACCTTTTTTCTCCTTGGACTTACTAGTAGTAAAACATAGAAAGAGGTTGATCCTAGTTCACCAGAAAAAAGTAATAATGGCATGAACCAGGGAGAGAAAATAAAACTAGCTAATGAAGAGGGAGGGAGCAAACAAGCAAAGCTGCAGAATATCCTAGAAGAGCTAGAATGACAGGCATATAGCTCAGCTCCAACAAATGACTAAATGTTCATTGTTTGTAATCAGAGACATTTTACACAGCTATATAAAGTAGGATGTGTTTGACAAGTTACAGCTGTAGTGAAAATATGAGGAAAATATCTTATTAAGTGAAAGTGGAAATGTATTAGGAACAGTCAAGCTTTGCAGCAAATACAAAAACTCCATTTTAAATTCTGTAATGATGCTTTCAGAAACTTAGCTAGGAAAGTTGGCAAAAAAAAAAAAATCTCCTGGTTATATTACTATTTGGGTTATAATCCAAATGATCCCAAATTTTCCTAGAGTTGATTTTGACCAGTGATTTTATTCTATACATCACTAGCTACTGGGCGTTCAAGTGCATGCTCTTCACCATTTTATGATTGATGTCCTTGTAATATATTTTTGGTTACCTAACAGGTCCCTGAGGAGCCACAGTGGGTTTAGAGTTGAAACACAGGTCACATTTTCCAAGTCTTTTTACCAATTTTGTTGCTTTCCTGCTGTTGTTGCTGTTTAGTCACTCAGTCATTTCTGATTCTTCGGAAGCCCATGGACTTCAACACACCAGGCTTTGCTGTCCATCATCTCCCAGGGCTTGCTCAAACTCATTTTCATTGTGTCGGTGATGCCAACCATCTCATCCTCTGTCATCCCCTTCTCCTCCTGCCTTCAATCATTCCCAGCATCAGGGTCTCTTTCAGCAGTCAGCTCTTCCCATCAGGTGGCCAAAATAACAGAGCTTCAGCATCAGCATCAGTTCTTCCAATGAATATTCAGTATTGATTTCCTTTATATTTAACTGGTTTGATCTCCTTGCAGTCCAAGGGATTCTCAAGCGTTTTCTCCAATATTGCCATTTGAAATCATCAATTCTTTGGCTCTCAGCCTTCTTTATAACCCAACTCTCACATCAATACATGGCTACTGGAAAAACCATAGCTTTGACTATACAGGCTTTTGTCTACCAAGTAGTGTCTCTGCTTTGTAATATGCTATCTAGGTTGATCATAGCTTTTCCTCCAAGGAACAAGTGTCTAATTTCATGGCTGCAGTCACCATTTGCAGTGATTTTGGAGCCCCCAAAAATAGTCTGTCACTGTTTCCATTGTTTCCCATTTGCCATGAAGTGATGGAACCAGATGATAAAATGTATGTTTTTTGAATGTTGAAATTTAAGCCAGCTTTTTCACTCTCCTCTTTCTCCTCATCAAGAGGTTCTTTAGTTCCTCTTTGCTTTCTGCCATATGGGTGGAGTCATGTGCATATCTGAGGTTATGGATATTTCTCCCAGCAATCTTGACTCCAACTTGTGCTTTATCCAGCCCAGCATTTTGCATGATGTAATCTGCATTGAAGTTAAATAGGCAGGTGACAACATACAGCCTTGACGTACTCCTTTCCCAGTGTGGAACCAGTATGTTGTTCCATATCAGGTTCTAACTATTGTTTCTTGACCTGCATACAGGCTTCTCAAGAGACAGGTAAAGTAGTCTGGTATTCCCATCTCTTTAAGAATTTGCCACAGTTTGTGTGATCCACACAGTCAAAGGCTTTAGTGTAGTCAATAAAGCAGAAATAGATGTTTTTCTGGAACTCTCTTGCTTTTTTGACAATCTAAGGGATGTTGGCAATTTCATGTCTGGTTCCTCTGCCTTTTCTAAATCCAGCTTGAACATATGGGAGTTCTTGGTTCATGTATTGTTGAAGCCTCACTTGGAGAATTTTAAGCATGTGAGATGAGTGCAATTGTGCAGTATTTTGAGCATTCTTTGGCACTGCCTTTCTTTGGGATTAGAATGAAAACTGACCTTGTCCAGTCCTGTGGCCACTGCTGAGTTTTCCAGGTTTGTTGCATATTGAGTGCAGCACTTTCACAGCATCATCTTTTAGGATTTGAACTGCTTTTTGTAGTTCATCTTAAAACTGTACTCTCTTCTAAGGATCAATTTTTATGATAAGTATAGTCTATAAAATTACACTGACCTCCCAGGTGGCACTAACGTTAAAGAACCCACCTGCCAATGCAGAAGACTCAAGAGATGTGGGTTCAATCTCGGGCTTGGGAAGATCCCCTGGAAGAGGGCATGGCAACCCACTTCAGTATTCTTGCCTGGAGAATCCCGTGGACAAAGGACCCTGGTGGGCTACAGTCCATAGGATCCAAGAGTCAGACATGACTGAAGCAACTTAGCACGTGCACACATGAAATTTTCACTGCATTTCCTTTTTGTAGCTTAGTAGCATTGTTACAGTTCTGGGCAGATTCAGTGTGCCATCTATTGTTGTTATAGTTTTAGGTTTCCTATATCTGTTTATCTCTTTATTACCACAGCTAACTGCTCGGTCAGAAGTTGCTGGGGTTTTGTTTGTTTGTTTGTTTGTTTGTTTTAATCTAGAGTCTGAAATTATCACAATTATTTCTTACCTAATATTCTTCATTCTTATTCATTTTGCTCACAAGTAATCTTTCTTAAGCAAATGTCATGTTAATTTCTTCTACCATCCTCCTTCTAAGTAGCACTAGTCTCTACTTTTCACACATTTTCTTTTGGAAAACCTCTCCATAGTATTCAGACATGGGATCTAAATAAGTTGGACTTCCTGGCTACTTTAGACTTCTGTCTCCAGAAGGCATAACACAATAGGAAGGGTGAGGTGTCAGGAGTTTTTAGGACTTTTGGAGGAAAAACTTTTTCTCCCTTTGCTTGTGTACATGCATGCTCAGTCACTCAGTTGTGTCCAAGTCTTTGCCACCCCATGGGCTGATGGACTGTAGCTGCCAGGCTCCTCTGCCTCTTAGGAATTTCCTAAGAAAGAATACTGGAGTCAGTTGCCATTTCCTTCTCCAGGGGATCTTTCCAACATAGGGATTGGACTCATGTCTCTTGTGCCTCCTGCATTGGCAGGTGAATTCAGTACCACTGAGCCAAAAGAAATGATTTCCCTTCATGTTAACATCCTGAGAATGCATGAGGTCTGGAACCACTGCAGCCATTTTTGTTATCAAGGGAACTAATTTTAGGATAAAATTGATATGTTAAGAGTGAGTAGAGTGAAGAGAGGGAGCTTTGATTAAAGCCATTCCTACTTCTAGTATTTGCAATCATACAAGTCAGTAAATGCCCTCATTGGCCTAAATCGGTATTGACTTTCTGCCTTCCTTCCCTGTTAAAATAATGTATCAAAAGAATTTTTGCTAATATTATCAAATCTAAAATATTTCAATGCTGCTTTGTATTTTACAACTACTAAGAAAGTTAACATCCAATTTCTAAAATTTGAACTTGAACAATGTTTCTCCTGAATTTTTAACAAAATATGTTAAAACTAGTTAGTATATATGTTGTGTCAGATCAAATTCTTACATGAGTCATTGAAAAAAAAATTTTTTTTAATTCTATCAGTGAATTAATCCTTTATTTAAAGTTATTCAATTTTTATATTTGTCACACTGGTCACACTTCCTTTAGTTGAAAGATTTTTCTTTCAGTTTTATTGAGATATAATTGACACATACCATTGTATGTTTGTTGTTTAGTCATTGATTTGTCCCCAATTCATTTGTGACCCAATGGACTGTAGCCCACCAGACTCCTTTGTCCATAGGATTTCTAAGGCAAGAATACTCGAGTGGATTGCCATTTCCTTCTCCAGGAGATCTTTCTATCTCAAGGATCAAAGCCATATCTCCTCCATTGGCCAACAGATTCTTTTCCACTGAGTCACCAGGGAAGTATAAGTTTAGATTGTACAGCACAATGATTCAATATATGTGTATATTGTGAAATCATTACTGCACTAAGTTTAGTTAACACATAATCTCAACTGGTTGCTATATTTTTCATATGAAAACTTTCAAGACTTGTTCTCTTAGACAATCTCAAATATTTAATATAGTATTGTTATGTGTAGTTAAAAAGAATAGCTAGGAGAGATAAGAAAGCCTTCCTAAGTGATCAAGACAAAGAAATAGAGGACACAATAGAATGGAAAAGACTAGAGATCTCTTCAAGAAAATTAGAGATACCAAGGGAACATTTCATGCAAAGTTGTGCACAATAAGGACAGAAACCATACAGACCTAACAGAAGCAGAAGATATTAAGAAGAGGTGGCAAAAATACACAGAAGAAATATACAAGGAACATCTTCATAACCCAGATAACCATGATGGTATGATCACTGGGCTGGAGTCAAGACATCCTGGAGTGTGAATTCAGTGGGCCTTAAGAAGCATCACTATGAGCAAAACTAGAGGAGGTGGTGGAATTCCAACTGAGCTATTTCGAATCCTAAAAGATAATGCTGTTTAAGTGCTGCACTCAAAATGCCAGCAAATTTGGAAAACTCAGCAGTGGCCACAGGGCTAGAAAAGGTCAGTTTTCATTCCAATCCCAAAGAAAGGCAATGCCAAAGAATGTTGAAACCACCACATAATTATATTCATCTCACACACTAGTAAAGTAATGCTCAGAATTCTCCAAGCTCGGCAGCTCAGTTGGTAAAGAACCCATCTGCAATTCAGGAGACCCCGGTTTGATTCCTGGGTCGGGAAGATCTGCTGGAGAAGGGGTAGGCTACCCACTCCATTATTCTAGCCTGGAGAATTCCATGGACTGTATAGTCCATGGGGTTGCAAAGAGACAGAAATGACTGGGTGCCTGAATCAAGCTTCAACAGTACATGAAACAACTTCCAGATGTTCAAGCTGAATTTAGAAAAGGGAGAGGAATCAGAGATCAAATTGCCGACATCCATTGGATCACAGAAGAAAACAAGTTAATTCCAGAAAAATATCTATTTCTTCTTCAGTGACTAAACTAAAGCCTTTGACTATGTGCATCACAAGAAACTGAAAAATTCTTAAAGAGATGGTAATGCCCGACCATCTTACCTGCCTCCTGAAAAATCTGTATGCAGGTCAGGAAGGAACAGTTGGACCTGAACATCGAACAATTGACTGGTTCCAAATTAGGAAAGGAGTACATCAAGGCTGTATATTGTCATCCTGCTTATTTAACTTATATGCAAAGTATATCATGCAAAATGCTGGGCTGGATGAAGCATAAGTTGGAGTCAAGATTTCTGGGAGAAATATCAATAACATCAGATATGCAGATGACAGTATCTTTATGGCAGAAAGCAAAGAGGAACCAAAGAGCCTCTTGTTGAAAGTGAAAGAGGAGAGTGAAAAAGCTGGCTTAAAACTCAACATTTAAAAGAAATAGAACCTAACATCTGGTCCCATCAATTCATGGCATATAGATGCGGAAACAATGGAAATCATGAGAGACTTTATTTTCTTGGTCTCTAAAATCACTATAAATAGTGATTGCAGCCATAAAATTGAAAGCCATTTGTACTTGGGAAGAAAAGCTATGGCCAACCTAGACATCATATTAGAAAGCAAAGACATCCCTTGGCTGACAAAGGCCCATCTTGTCAAAGGTATGTTTTTTCCAGTAGTCATGTATGGATGTGAGAGTTGGACTATAAAGAAAGCTGAGTGCCAAAGAATCTATGCTTTTGAACTGTGGTGTTGAAGAAGACTCTTGAGAGTCCCTTGAACTACAAGATCAACCCAGTCAATCCTAAAGGAAATCAGTTCTGAATTTTCATTAGAAGGGCTAGATACTGAAGCTGAAGCTCCAGTACTTTGGCCACCTGATGGGAAGTACTGACTCATTGGAAAAGATCTTGATGCTTGGAAAGATTGAAGGCAGGAGGAGAAGGGGACGGCAGAGGATGAAATGCTTGGATGGCCTCACCAGCTCAACTCATGTACATAAGTTTGAGCAAGTCTCAGATTTGGTGTTAGAAAGGATGCCTTGGGTGCTGCAGTCCATGAGATTGCAAAGAATCTAGCACGACTGAGTCCTGAATGACTGACTGACCTATAGTTACCATGTTGTAATCACATGTCCAGAATTTATCTTAAAATGGGAAGTTTATACCATTTTCCTGCCTTCACCCATGTCCCCACCCACCCACCATGTCCTCCAGCAAACACAAATTGTTTCCCTATTTTTATAAAGTTGGTTTTCTTTTATATTCAACTAAAGCTGAGTTCATATGGTATGTCTTTCTTTTTCCTGCTTATTTTAATCAACATAATGAACTCAAGCTTCAGCTATATTGTCTCAGATGTTACTGTTGTTTAGTCCTAAGTTGTGTCCTACTTTTTTGCAACATCATGGACCATAGCCCATCAGGCTCCTCTGTCAATTGAATTTCCCAGGCAGGATTACTGGAGACTCATGGATTGAACCTGAGTCTTATGCAGGTGTATTATTTACCACTGAACTACCAGGGAAACTCTGTCACAAATGGCAACATGGTTTTATTAATAAGTTTGTCACATTTTTTGCTCCATTTATCTAAAAACACTTGGATTGTTTTTATGTCTTGGCTGTTGTAAATAATGCAATGAAAATGGAGGGGGAGATATATCTTCAAGATAACTTTATTTCCTTCAGATGTATCCTCAAAAGTGTATCACTGATATCAGGGAAATACATTCAATATCTTATAAAAAATCTATAATGGAAATAACACATTTAAGTGTATATAAAGACATACATATATATACACATATACATATATACATACATACATACATACATATATATATCAGAGAAGGCAAAGGCAAAGGCAACCCTCTCCAGTACTCTTGCCTGGAAAAATCCCATGGATGGAGGAGCCTGGTAGGCTGCAGTCCATGGGGTCGCTAAGAGTCAAACATGACTGAGCAACTTCACTTTCATACATTGGAGCAGGAAATGGCAACCCACACCAGTGTTCTTGCCTAGAGAATCCCAGGGACAGGGGAGCCTGGTGGGCTTCTGTCTATGGGGTCGCACAGAGTCGGACACGACTGAAGTTACTTAGCCTCAGCAACAGCAGCATTCTCACCAATTTGAGGCAATACCTCATTGTGGATTTGATTTGCATTTCTCAAATAATTATCAGTGTTTAAAATCTTATCATGTGCTTGTTGACCATCAGTATGTTTTCTTTGGAGGAATGTCTGGGTTTGCTCCCATTTTTTGATTGGGTTGCTTGTTTTATTTATTTATTTTTAGCAGAGTGAAAAAATTTAATTCCACTAAAATTCAGATGTACAGAGAAAATGTGTTGTATTTTTTAAATTAATTATTTATTATAATTGGGGGCTAATTACTTTACAATATTGTGGTAGTTTTCCCCATACATTGATATTGAGTGGTATGACCTGTTTGTGCATTTTGAAAAATAAGCACTTTTCAGTCACATCATTTATAATTATTCTCTCCCATTCCAGAGTTTGTTTTGTTGTTGTTGTTTATGGTTTCCTTTGCTGTGCAAAGTCTCACTAATTTGATTAGGTTCCATTTGTTCCTTTTTGCTTCATTTCCATTGCAATGTGAGCCTATCTAAGAAGACATCATTACCATTTATATCAGAAAAGTTTTGCCAGTGTTCTTTTCTAGTGTTTTTTGATATGTGTCTTATGTTTAAGTCCTGAAGCCATTTTGAGTTTATTTTTGTGTACGGTAGGAGGGAGTGTTCTAACTTCATTGATTTACTTGCCACTGTCCAGCTTTCTCAATACCATCTACTAAAGAGACTGTATTTTTTTCATTGTATGTTATTACCTCCTTTGTTGAAGATTAACTGTAGATTTGTGGGCTTATTTCTGGAGTTTCTATTTTATTCTGTTGCCCTTTACATCTGTCTTTGTGCCAATACTGTGTTGTTTTGACTACTGTAGCCTTGTAGTATGTCTGAAGTCTGGGTTATGCCTCCCGGTTTGTTCTTTTTCCTCAGTATTGCTTTGACAATTCTAGGTCTTTTGTGGTTCCATATAAATTTTAGAATTGTTTGTTTTAGTTCCATGAAAAATCCCATAGGTAATTTAATTGGGATCACATTAAATCTGTAGGTTTCTTGTGTAATATGTCATTTTAACAATATTGATTCTTTCAGTTGAAGAGCATGTAATATATTTTAATTTCTTTCATCTATCATCTATTTTTTTTTATCAGTGTGTTCTAGTTCTCAGGTTTTTGGGTCTTTTATCTCCTTGGTTAGGTTTATTCCTGGATATTTTATATTCTGATACATTTTTTTAACTGTATATATATAAACTTTCTCACATTTTTTTGTTGGTGTAATGAAATGCAACCATTTCTGTGCTAATCTTTATCCTGCTACCTTAGTGAATTCATCTGCTAGTTCTAATAATTTTTGTGTGATATCTTTGGGGTTTTCTCTATAGAGTATTATGTCATCTGCGTATAATGGCAGTTTTACCTCCTCCTTTCTAATTTGTATACCTTTTCTTTCTTTTTCTTGTCCTATTGCTGTGAGTAAGACTTCCAATCCTGTGTGAAATAGAAGTCATGAGCGTAGGCATCCTCATTTTGTTACAGCATTTAGTGGGAAGATTTTCAACTTTTCACCACTGAGTATTACTTTGACTGCTGGTTTTGTCATAAACAGCATTTATTACATTGAGATATGTTCCCTATATACCAACTTTAGTGAGAGTTTTTATTATGAATGGATGTTGAATTTTATCAAAGGATTTTTTTTTACATCTGTTGAGATAATCGTGTGATTTTTTTTTTTCTTCTTTCCTTTTGTTGTTGTGGTGTATCACATTGGATTATTTGTATATGCTGAACCATCCTTTTGACCATGGAGTGAATCCAACTTGATAATGATGTATGATCCTTTTTATGTGTTATAAGATTACTAATATTTTTCTGAGGATTTTTCCACCTACACTCATCAAAGGTATTGGCCTGTAGTTTTACTTTTTTTATTTTGCAGTACCTCAGTCTAGTTTTGGTATCAGGATGAAGGTGGTTTCATAGAATAACTTTGGTAGTGTTCCCACTGCTTCAGCCTTTTTGAAGAGTTAGAGAAGGGTAGTTGAAAGTTATTCTTTGTGTGTTCCCTAGTGAAGCCATCTACTCCTGGACTTTTGTTTATAGGGAGATTTTTTGTTTTGTATTTTGTTTGATTTTATTTCACTTTAATTGATTGGTCTGTTCATGTCATCTGTTTCTTCTGATTCAGTTTTGATAGCCTGTATGTTTCTAGAAAATTGTTTATAATATTTTTTCTTATGATTTTTTTTTTGTATTTCTGTGTTAAGAGCTATTTCTCATCTTTAATTTTTATTTAGTTTATTTGTGTACTCTCTCTCTCTTCTTGGTGAAACTTGTTAGAGATTTGTTATTCTTCTGAAAAGGCAGATCTCGGTTAATTGACCTTTTTTTTCTAATTTTTATCTCTATTATAATTATTTCTTCTCTGATCTTTATTATCTTCTTCCTTCTGCTGGCTTCAGGTTTTGTTTGTTGTTCTTTTAAATTACTTTAGGTGGTAGGCTAAGTTTTTTGGACTTCGCAGGTGGCACAGTGGTAAGGAACCCACCTGCCAGTGCAGGAGACACAAGAGATGTGGGTTTGATCCCTGACTTGGTAAGATCCTTTGAGAAGCAAATGACAACCCACTCCAGTCTTCTTGCCTGGAGAACCCTAGGGATAGGAGAGCCTGGTGGGTGGCAGTCCATGGGGTCACAAAGAGTCAGGAATAACTGAACAACTGAGCACGCAGGCTAAATTGTTCATTTTAGACTTTTCTTATTTCTGAGGAAGGCAATTATTGCTTTGAACTTAAGACTGCTTCTGCTGCATGCCATAGAATTTCTATTGTGTTTTCATTGTCATTTTTCTTGAGGTACTATTTGTCATTTCATCATTGATCAATTGTTTGTTTTTAGTAGAAAGTTACTTAGTTTCCATGAATTCTTTTTTTTTAATTTTTTTTATGAGTTTCATTTCTAGTTCATGCCATTGTGGACAGAAAAGATGCTTGAAACAACTGCTATCTTCTTAAAGTTATTTAGACTTGTTTTGTCTCCTAATGTGTGGTCTATCCTAGATTATTTTCTTTGCATACTCAACAAGAATTGCATTATATATATATAGATATAGATATTTTACATATATATAGTCCTATAGATAGCAATTAAGTCTAATTCTTCTACTGTATAATTTAGGATCTCTGTTGTCTTACTGATTTTCTGTCAGAAACATTGATATCAGTGCAGTGTTTAAATTCTGGTTAATTTCTCACTGTATGTATATTAGATTTGTTTTATATATTTAGATGCTCTTATATTGGGTGTATATATGTTAACAACTGTAATATCAGCTTCTATAATGACCCTTTTATCATAATATAGTGTTCTCCTTTACCCTTCTTTATGACCTTTGATTTAAAGTCTATTTTGTTTGATATAGTTATTGCTTCCTGGCTTTCTTGTCATTTTCTTTTGCATGATATAGCTTTTAACTTCCCCTCACTTTTAATCTATTTTTTACTTTTACCCTACAGTGGGTCTCTTGTAGGCAACATATTTTAGGTTCTTATTTTATTATAACTTCCACTCTGTCTTTTGTTTGGAGGATTTAGTCCATTGAAAATAGTGTAATTATTGATTGGTGTGTATTTATTGCCATTTTATTTAATAAACCATGTTTCCCAGTTGACTTTATATTTCTTCTTTTTTCTTTTCGTGTGTGTGTGTGTGTGTGTGTGTGTGGTGTGATAGTTTTATTTTGTATTATGCTTGAATTCATTTATTTTTTTAATTTTTTGCAAATATACTGTATATTTTTGATTTTTTTTTCACTCTGGTTTTCAAACATATTAACCCATAAACTTTATCTACTTACTTCAGACTGATAGTTATATAAACTCAAACATATTCCAGAAGATTTACATTTTCTTCTTTCCTTACTTTTTAATAAAACAACCTATGCACTGGCTTATTTAAGTAATATTCTATCTTTTTATATAATTGCATTTCCTATTATGATCTTCTCCTTTCCTATAGGTTCTTACTTCTTTTCCATATAGAGAAGACATTTCAGTATTTATTTTATGATACATTTAGTATCGCTGTATTCTTTTACGTTTGCTTGACTGAGTAATTTATCTCTTTTTTATTTTACCTGATAATTTGCTGGGTAGAGTATCCTCGGTTGTAGTCCCGCTCCCCCCTCCCTTTTAGGATTTTTAATGTATCTCACCACTCCCTTCTGACCTGCCAAGATTCTGCAGAGAAATCAGCTAATAGCCTGATGGAGGTTCTCTTGGAACAAATTCTTTGATTTTTCTTGCTGCCTTTAGAATCCTATGTCTTTAACTTTTGCCATTTTATTTATGATATGTTTTGGTGTGGATCTGCTTGCCTTCATCTTGTTTAAGCTACTCAATGCTTCTTCAATATCTGTTTCCTTATTTAAGTTTGGTGAGTTTTCACTAATAACCTCATCAAATAAATTTTCAATCCCCATCTCTCTTCCTTCTCCTTCTGGAATCCCATAGGTTACATCGACTTTATACATATACACTTATACACTTTATACATATACACTTATACACTTACATATACACTTAAGGTGTATACATATACACCTTATATATATATATGTGTATATATATATATACACTTTATATATTATCCCATAGATATTGCTCATATATTGCTTTTATTTAATTTATTCCTTTCTGTCTGCTGTTCTGATTGGTTGATTACTATTACTTTATTTTCCAGATCATTTATTCACCCTTTTGTATAATTTAGTCTGTTATTCATTGCTTTTAGCTCAGTTTTTATTTCAGCTGTTATCTAATTTTGATTGACTTCTCTTTATAATTTGTAGTGCCTTGTTACAGTGATCTGCATTTCTTTCTATAGTCCTTCTTAATTTCTTTGACAATGTTTATCTCTTTTTGAACTCAGGGTTCTGGTAGACTGGAAAGGTATGTTTCATTATTCAGGGAGTTTATCTTGTTCCTTCCATTCATTATAATCCCTCTGCTTATTCTTTTACATACATTTCTCAATGATCCACTGTGGTCTTGAAGGGCTATCTTTATGTAATTTATCTCTTTTTTATTCTACCTGACAATTTGCTGAGTAGAGTATCCTAGGTTGTAGTTGTTTGGTTTCCCGCCCCCCCCCCCTTTTAGGATTTTGAATGTCTCTTGCCACTCCCTTCTGCCCTGCCATAAGATTTATGTGTTACTGTCTCTGTGCAGCCTGTGTGAGTCTAATATTTTTGGTGTGAAGATTGGCTTTGGTATGGATACCTGCATTGTCTTTCCTCAGAGTACGATTGTCATTGTTCTCTTGATAGGAGGTATGTTTGGTATTTTGGTAACCAGAGCCTGCACTGACTATCAGGTGGGGCTTCCTCTTTGGTCGGTGGTTAGAATAGCCCTTTGGGGGTAGTGAATGTGCCCCAGTTGTTGGAGCAAAGGTCCATAGATCAGGTTCTGAGCTGTGATATGAAGTAAGTGGGACCAAATAGCTCCCATTATGAAAAAGTGGCTTCATATTCTCCCTCAGTAGCTATCAGCAAGGACTTGTGACCCTGGAGGACTTCTCCTGACACTTTAGTGTGTGCGCCCACAAAGACTGATGTTGTTTCTGACACCTCCCCTGGAACCACCTCCTCTGTGGGAAGAGTGATAATTGGTTTGGACCCACTTCTAGTACATGTGAGCTCCCAAAGTTAGCTGAAGCCACCCCCACTGTGGGAGTGCAGACCATCAGTATAGATGCCAGCCCCACCTTTTGGCTTTTGTGTATTCCCAAAACCCATGGCTTCCAGCACTTCACCTAGCCATGAACATGCTGACAATGAGGCTCTGATGGCAGAACAATGCCATGCCTTTTATACCATAATAATGGGTTTCCTATGGTAAGCTTCCAATCTTCCCTTGTGGCTCAGTGGCAAAGAATCTGCCTGCCAATGCAGGAGACACAAGTTCAATCCCTGGGCCAGAGAAGATCCCCTAGAGAAGGAAATGGTAACCTACTCTGGTATTCTTGCCTGGGAAATCCCATGGACAGAGGAGCCTGGCAGGCTACAGTCCATGGGGTCGCAAGAGTCGGATATGACTTAGTGACTAAACAATAAACAACAACAATGGTAAGTCCACATTCCATTCTGCACATAACTCCAGAGCAGCCTCTATCACAAACCAGGCCCTGTGGGTAGTCTCTGCACTACCAATCAGAATCCCCTCACCAAGTCTGCCTGCTGAAGCTGGACTTTCAGCACCAGTTGCAGCACACACTAGAAGGTGCAAGTCTTATGTGGGAGAGTGTGATGATGTGGCAGGGAATACCTGTGCTGCCCCTCCCTACCCTGCTAGGAAGGAAGGCAGTTCTTGCACCCTGCTTTCAAGCAAATTCTAGACACCTGCAGCTCCCTATATGACCCAATAAATCTCCCAGCAGGTGAAGGAGGTTCCCAGGGTGAGAGAACCTTCTTTCTTCCACAGTTCCCTTTGAGGGGTTCTGGCTCTTTCTAGATATATAAGGATCATTTTTATAACTTTGATTGTATAAAATATCTCCTGTCAGCTTTTAGTTGGTATTCTGGGAGAATTGTTCCATTTGAAGATATATATATATATATATATATATATATATATATATATATATATATATATATATATATTTATATTTATATGTTTGTGGGATGAAGTGAGCCACACATCCTTCTATTCTGCCATCTTCAACTCCTCTCAGTAATAAAGTTAACCAAGGGGGTGAAAGATCTGTACATTGAAAATTATAAAACACTGATGAAGGATATTGAGGAAGACACAAATAAATGGAAGACTATTTTGTAATTATGGAGTGGACAAATTAATGTTTTTAAAATATCATACCACCCAAAATTATCTACAGATTCAATGCAATTCCTTTCAAGATTCCAATATCAACTTTTAGAGAAACAGAAGAATCTTATAGTTTACATGGAATTATCGAATATCCCAAATAGCCACGATGATCTTGAGAAAGAAACCTAGAGACATCTCACTTCTTGATTTCAAGCTTTATTAGAAATGAATAGTAATCAAAACAGTATGGTACTGGCCTAAAATACATATACCAATAATGAAATAGAATTGAGAGCTCAGAAATAAACTCATATGTGGTCAACTAATATGTCTCCCTTAACAAGGGGGAAAGAGCTATTGCATAAAGCCATGGGTTTTATTTGTTTTACTCAGAAGGCCAGTAAAACCAAAATTTCTTATGATAATAAAACAAACCCTCAGTGAGTTGAAGAACACTATTTTAATATGTAACCCATTATATGACAAATTCACACCGGTGAAAATGGCAGTGATGGTTAAGTTTATTAATAATTATTCAGGCCAAACCATCACAAAAGTCAAGAACATTCTTTGATCTTATTTGAAAATCAAAGTAATAAGATTGTTCATATTTAGTGATAGTAACCTCAAGCATATTACACATATGCATTAACCTCCCTTTTAAATCATTCTATTAATACCAGTGGTTGCTTTTAAAAATATATAATAAAACTAACAGTTCATTGTGATTAAATATACATAAATAAATGAAGAGACTTGAGGACTTTTAAATGAAAAAGGAAAACCTCTTTCCACAACTCATTTTAACTTTTCAGGTTCTTCAAATTTTTTTCAGGAATTGTTTATACATACACAAAAAGACATATATAATTTTTCTCTCATTTAGTCATTATTTCTTTCTTCCTCTTTCCCTCTCTTCCTTCTTTGTTTCCTTTTATCCTTTCTTCTTTCCTTCTACATCTTCACCTTCCTCTTTCTTTCTTTCCTTCTTTTTATTCGTTTTCTTTATTTTCTTTTCTTTCCTTTTTTCAAATGCATTTTGTGTGACGCTTGTGTTTTGCATAAAACATATATTGGGGCTCTGTTATATGAGTACAAATCATTGATTTCAATGGCAACATAATATTCCATAGTATGTAAATACCACTAATTATTATTTATATCTGTAGGCATATTTTTTTTATTTTCAAAATTGTGTTCATACAAATATAATAGCAATAGATATATTTCCATTTCAAGTGTCTTTTTTTTTTTTACTGTGAGCTTAGAAATAAATAAAGCATTGTATAGAGGAACTAAATTCTAAAGAGAAGTCCATAATTTTACAATAGGTAAGCATGATTCTCAAGCTTATATCTGAAATGAAAATAACAGTAATTCTTACACCTAATTCAATGGTTTTATGTGAGAATCAAATATACATCTATGAAAATCAACTTGGAAAACTAAGCTATAATAAATGCATATCATTAAAGTATAATGTTTGTATGTATTATGCTCACTTATATTTTTTATTATTTACATAATTTGCCTACTGTTAAAACTACAAAATCTTTGGCTTTAAATTCAATTTTAATTATATGGTAGGAGTTGAGAAGTGGAATTTGTTAGAAATTTAGTAACTCAAGAAGAAGATATATATATATATACACACACATACATACATACATTTATGACTGATTCATATTGCTGTACAGCAGGAACCAACACAACATTGTAAAGCAATTTCACTCCAATTAAAAATAAAGTAATAAATGAAAAAGAAGATTAAAAAGCTGAATAAAATCTTGCACAATAAAAAAGCGATTTAGTGACATTCCTTAGTTTAAAAGCTTGTCCAGAAAAAGCAGTTCAAAAACTGCACATTTTTCAGGTAAAAATAAGCATTCGCACTTAAAATTCAAAGACCAAAAATAAAAAATATAAAATAAAAACGTTTTGCTTTTTCATCACATGATATATGGACCATGTAGCTTTTGAGCAGATATCACTATCAGACTGAATGTTCTGAATGTCCTCACTACATTTGATGAACTTTGTGTTACATAGTCTTCTGCCAAAGCAGGTAGGATTGTTAACAGGAATTTGTATTAATACTTAAGCTATCAAAATGGAGCAGAGGGCAGGGCATGAGGGATAGCTACCCTAATCAGAGCCAAGTACACAGTGTTGATCTTGAGTGTCTTTGAAGAACAAAGTAGGAAGATGGTCAGAAATGATAGATAAGGTGAACTCCGTGGCAAAGGAGCCTGGTGAGCTACAGTCCACAGGGTCCCGAAAGTCAGACAAGACGGAGTGACTGAGCATGCATCTATGTTTAAATCATTTTTACATCAGTTTTGCTGATTTATAATCCAAATATACCTAAGCTTTATTGTTATTTTAGTCTTCAACCTTTTCTTAAATCTTCAACTGTTGAATATTTATATATGTATTAATCACTTAGAAATGAATATAAATATGTTTATCTGTCATCAAGTGAAAACGAATACAGCTATAAATTTTCCAAGCTTGTGTTAAGTGATTGGTGACTGTCTCAGAAGTTAGCAACACCTGAGTTTGAATCCTCTAACATTGTAACTGTGGGAAAATTAAGAAATCTGTTCTTTAAATTTCTTTAGTTCTTTAAAAGGGGCTTCCCTGGTGACTCAGAGGTTAAAGCATCTGCCTGCAATGCAGGAGACCTGGGTTCGATCCCTGGGTCAGGAAGATCCCCTGGAGAAGGAAATGGCAACCCACTCCAGTATTATTGCCTGGAGAATCCCATGTGTGGAGGAGGCTGGTGGGTTACAGTCCATGGGGTCACAATTGTTTATAGTGTTATTGAATGGATTAAATTAGATATTATAGATTTTATAGTGTTTTACACAGAGTTAAGTCCTGAACTGACTTGTCACCCTTATTATCATCCCTTCTGAACCCCACAGGACTTTGGTTCTCCTACAATTCTGCTGTGAAAACTATAATTGGATTTGACAACCTTCTTTCTCTTGTCACAGGACACTTTGTTGTTTAATCTTGACCTGTTTCTCTGACTTTCCCTGCTTAATAAACATTCTCTAGCCACACTGGAAATGCATGACATTTACTTTTCTACTTGAAGTTATTTTCTTCCCCTTTTCTCCCTCCTCCTTATCCCCCAAAGTCCATAGCTCATTCTGTCCTTCAAAACTCAGAGAACACCCTATATTTAATTCCTCTCAAGTGCTCCTATAATCTCTCTGCCTCTCTGTAGAGCTTTATCACTTGCCACTCAGGATTTCCTTATATCACTAAGAACTTAAAACTCAGCAGGTAGCAGTGCTATCAAAAAGTAGTCACTCAATTAACAAATGATTTTGAAAGAAGAGAAGGAAAAATGGAAGAAAGAACAAGATAGAGACAGAAGGAGAAAGACAAATGGAAAGGAAGAAAGGAAGGATAGAGAGAAAGGAAGAAAGAAAAAGAGGAAAAATAAACTGCCCTTAGGTCCCATTCTCTTACAATGCATGTTATTATCAGAGGATGAAGTTGCTAGAGGGCATCTGAGACTCTGAGACTGTTCCTGGGGAAGACTAGTCTGAGGCCAAAAGTTAATGATGAAAATGCTCAACCAAGTTCCCTCCAGGGTATCAGTGCTCTTTTCTTCAAGTGTCTTTTACACATGGTATTCTATTTTTCTGTATATTGCTGAACTAAAATTAATTGTTAAAATTATGTTCGTTTAAATGTTCTAAATACTAGAACATTCCTACCAAAATGTTGCATATTTTTTTAATTCTAACAGAGCCATATAATAGTGCCTTTTCTCTACATGTTGATCTGTGTGCCTTTGGAATAAAATGTCCTCAGATTTTTGTTCACTATTAAAATGCTTTATATATATGTGTGTGTGTGTGTGTGTATTAAGGTGCATGCATATTAAATTATATATATAACACATATATTATTCATTTGTGTGTGCATACACAAATATATATATACACACACACTCACTGTTTTCCTGAGACATTCATGTAATTGAAAGTAGAAGTTCCCTCTTGAACCTGTTCGGCTGGATTGTAACTGGTGCATTCAGTGACAAGCTTCTTTTCAGCAATTTGCTTTTCCAGTAATGATTTTTCTCCTGCTCCTTTGTGAAATGAAAGAGGTCCAGGTCAAGTCAATTATGAAGGAAGAAAACATTGAAATTAATGCAAATCACTTGAAATAGGTTTAAATAACCCTAGATTTGTTTACATAACGCTTAATTTAAAGAATGCTTGAAATCTTAATTTGTCAATGAGTCCTTTTTCCAACTAAGTAAACCTGAATGTAGATGCAGCCTTCAAGAAATCACTGACACTGCAATACTCTTTCCTAGCATCCAGCAAAATGCTGCAGGTGCAAAATTACTGATTTCCATCTTCAACAGCAAGGGGGCCTATTTCTAGACAGAAAAAGTTCTGTATTTTATAAGCAGGTAAAAGATATGCTAATTCCTAAGGGGATCAGTGATTCAATCATTCATTCAACCATCCACTCAGCAAACACTTTTAGTATGTTATTTCTAAGAGAATGCTATCATCCTTCCTTAGAAAAAAGGCATGCCTGCTTTAAAAGCTAATTTTATCTCTGGCTCTTTGACTTTGGCTAAGTCATTCAAATTCTCAGAGATAGCATTCTCACCTATAAATGGAGACAAATAATCCTTCCCCTGAAGCACCTTCAGTATTTAACAAGAACTTGTTTATAAGACCTGATGAGTGAGTGCTTAGTAGTTACTCTATTCTCCTGCCCTCCATCGTTCATCAGTGTCCGTGATTATCCCAATAACCTGGTCATCAGTGGTAGATTCCTGATTTAACAGGATCCATAAGTATAACAGTGATGTCTATTTTTAAATTGCTCATGGATCATTTAATACTGCATATATAGATATTCTCATTTTATACACTATACTTCCTTAGCACTTTAATCTTGCCTCTATATTTTCTATATATGTAATAGATGATTGAATTATATTTTGTTGTGTATTGCTAACAACCAAACTTGATGGTTTCCATAATCATTCTATGTTGTAAAAAAAAAATTTAAAGTACATGCTGTATTATTCTCAGTTTTACCTAAATTTTTAAGAATTTTGCTTTTCCAAATATTGCCTCTTTTTTTTTTGTCCTATCAATTATTTATTTTAAATAAAATGCAGTTCTGCTGTAGATCCCTGACCTTCTCAATTCACGTACCCTCCTAAAGGTGAAAAAAAAAAAAAAACTTATCACCTTGTTTGCATTTCCACCTAAAGGCACTTCACACTCATCTGTCCTTTAACATATTATTTCCTTCCCAAAATTGTTTCCTTGACCTTCAATCTAAATTTCAGTGAACAACACTGGAGTAATTCTGACAGCACACATGGGAAATTGGGAGTCATCTTTTGGTGGCCTTTCTCTGTCTATATATATTGAAAAGTTACTTAACACTGTCTGTTTCACATCCTAAATATCTGTTATCAATCTTATCCTCTCTGTATTTACTGTTAGCACTATTATTCAAGTCGTATTTAATTTTTACCTGAAATTCAACAGATATGGTTCTTAACATACAGGGAGGTACATATTCCTTCATAATCTTTTCTCCGTGTTACTCTTTATCCATCTTATCTTCTTCACTTCCTCAATGTATTTTGTTATTCTAACCCTACAATGTTTGCGCACAGTAAGTACTAGAAAATGAGGACATCCTGAATCCTGTCATCCCTTTTTCCAAAGAATTCATGCAGATGACCATAAAGCAATGAAAAGATGCTCAACATCACTGATTATTAGAGAAATACAAATTAAGACTCCAAAATGGTATCACTTCACACCAGTCAGAATGGATATCATCAAAATGTCTACAAACAATAAATCCTAGAGTGGCTGTTGAGAAAAGAGAACCCTCCTCCACGGTTGGTGGGAATGTAAATTGGTACAGCCACTATGGAGAACAGTGTGTTGTGTTGTTGTTTAGTTGCCAAGCCATGCCCAACTGTTTTGTAATCCCATGGAGTGTAGCCAAAAAACTTTAATAGAGTGATTTAAAATCTTTATTTTCTGTATTCATTCTTTATGTGTTAATTGCTCTACCCCAGCTGTTTGACTTACAAGTTTTTCTTCAGCCATGTTCAAGTCAATACCTTTGAATGATAAATCTGTAGTGAACAGGGGCTGAAAAGGTTTAAAATAATATTTTTTTATTGAAAAAGTAGAGTGGTACCATAGTTCAATACTTTAATAATAATCCTAGTACTCCTGAGTTTAGACATATGCTTTTTATCTCATGTCATCCAAAAGAAGTTGAGATGGTTGTGTAGTGTTGGGCCTGTACAATTCAGTGTGTTGTGTTGTTTTGTTGTGTGTATGTATTCAGTCATATCCAGCTCTTTGCAGTCCCATGAACTGTAGCCCGCCAGGCTTCTCTTTCCTTGGAATTTTCCAGGCAAGAATACTGGAGTTGATTGCCATTTCCTCTTCCAGGGGATCTTCCCAACCCAGGGATCAAACCCTCCTCTCTTGTGTCTCTTGCATTGGCAGGAGGAGCCTTTACCACTGTTTCACTTAGGAAGCCCAACAATTCAGTAGCTTGCTTTAATATTTCTACTATTTCTACTCTATTTTTTATGGAAGTCTATACTTTAAATTAATTTTTGAATTTAAAGCAGGAACTTACTGTGAGTGCAACAAATAGGAAGGCATTCTTCAAGCTCCCAATGGAATAAGCTCTGTTTGGTAATGCCTTTCTTTGCTAACTACATAAACTTAAAACACTTGTTGCTAAGGGCTCTCTTGACATTGAGATTGGATTAGTTATTTGCCTTTGATGTTCTTTTCCTTAATCAGCCATGAGCTCCTTGAGTGCAGGAAGCAAATTTTATTGCTCTCAAAATAAGTAAAAAGGGAGAAAATGTAGGAAGCAAGGGAATGGATTGAATAAAATAGTCTCTGAATATTTTGTAACCATGTAATACATTATCTCATATCTCATTTCTCCCTTTACTGACTGCTGATTATCTCTGTGTCTACCAGGACCCTATCTGGACTAATTTGTATCCTAGTATTTTTCCTTTTCTTTTCTTGCATTGTTTCTACCATTTATCTCAACTAACAGATAATTTTATATGGTTTCTATTAACATCTTAGTATTTAAAAAAATATGATAACACTAAGTATGGATCTCTGCCTTAACTCATTTAGACTACTGTAAAAAGGTACCATGTAATACTGTTCTTTGCAATATCAGATTTTACTTTGTTACCAGGCACATCAGCAAATGAGTATTCTATCCACTTTGGCCCAGCCTCTTCATTCTGGGGATATTGGTAATTCTCCTCAGCTCTTCTCTAGTAGTGTATTGGACACTCATCTTTTGGTGTCATATCTTTTTAGCCTTTTATGTGGTTCTCATGGCAAGTATACTGGGGTGGTTTGCCATTCCCTCCTCCAGTGGATCATGTTTTGTCAGAACTCTCTCTGCTGTGACCTGTCCGTCTTGGGTGGCCCTGTGCAGCATGGCTCATAGCTTCACTGAGTTATACAAGCCCCTTCTCCACAACAAGGCAGTGATCCATGAAGGGGAAAGTGTTAGTCACTCACTCATATCCAACTCTGCGAACCAATGGACGGTAGCCCACTAGGCTCCTCTGTCCATGGGATTCTCCAGGCAAGAATACTGGAGTGGGTTGCCATTCCTTTCTCTAGGGTATCTTCCTGACCCAGGAATTGAACCCAGGTTTCCTGCATTGTAATCAGATTCTTTATGAGTAGCCAACATGGTGTCACCTGCCAAAAATGTTTTAATCATGAGAAATGTTGGGCTGGATGAGCTACAAGCTAGAATCTAGATAAGTGGGAGAAACATCAACTTCAGGCATGTGGATGATATCACTCTAATGTCAGAAAGCAAAGAGGAACTAAAGAGCCTCTTGATGAGGGTAGGGGAGGAGAGTGAAAGAGCTGGCTTAAGACTAAATGTTAAAAAAAACTAAGATCATGATATCCAGCCCCATTACTGCGTGGCAAATAGAAGGGGAGAATGTGGAAGTAGTGAGAGATTTCCTCTTCTTGGGCTCCAAAATCACTGCAGACAGTGTCTGCAGCCATGAAATCAGAAGACAACTGCTTCTTGGTAGGAAAGCAGTGGCAAACCTAGACAGTGTGTTGAAAAGCAAAGACATTACTCTGCCCACAAAGGTCCGTATAGTCAAGGTGATGGTCTTCCCAGTGGTCATGTAAGGTTGTGAGGGCTGGACTGTAGAGAAGGCAGAATGCCATAGAACTGAAGCCTTCAAAATGCGTTGTTGGAAAAGACTCCTGAAAGTCCCTTGGACAGCAAGGAGATCAAACGAGTCAATCTTAAGGAAGATCAACCCTGATTATTCACTGGAAGAACTGATACTGAAACTGAAGCTCCAGTATTTTGGTCATCTGATGCACACAGACGATTCATTGGAAAACTCCCTGATGCCAGGAAAGATAAAGGGCAGAAGTAGAAGAGGGTGTCAGAGGATGAGATGGCTGGATGGCATCACTAGCTCAATGAATGTGAACTTGGGCAAACGCTGGGAGACGGTGAGGGACAGAGAGGACTGGCATGCTGCAGTATGTAGGGTCGCAGAGTCAGACACAACCAGGCAGCTGAACAACACAGTACCGTAGACTGGGTGGTTTATAAATGACAGAAATTCATCACTCACTGTTCTGGAGGCTGGAAGTCCAAAATCAGAGTGCCAGCATAATCCCCTCTAGTGAGAATCCTTTTCTGAGCTGCAGATTGCCAACTTCCCCTTTATCCTCACATGATGTACAGGGGCCTAGGGAGTTCTGTGACTCTCTTTTATAAAGACATCAATCCCAATACGAAGACTCTGCCCTTATGACCTAATCATCTCCCAAAGGCCCCAGTCCCTCACACTGTCATATCAGGGGTTAGCATTTCAATGTATGAATTGTGAGCAAGAGGACACTAATGTTCAAGGCATACTAATCTCTAATTATAGAAATTAACTGTTCAGTTTGGAAAAATAAAGGTATTGGTTGTCAGTACCTCTCACAATCCTACTCTGATTACTATTTTCAGAAGGGATAAAGAACATGCTCACTAATTTTAGAAGCTAGTATGATATGGAGAGCTGTTAGAGTTTTTGGCTTAAGGATTTTTTCAATATGACTTTTGAGTAATTCACTCTGGTCATATAGGCAGTAGGCCTGAACATTGATGTTATAAAACTGGCAGAGAGTTTGCTATACAGGATAAATCCAGCCATTGGAAAATTGTGTGGTCCTCATAGCTGCCTATCTGTTTCCTTATAAAGCCAAGGCCTGGAGCCTAGAAGATAACACAATTATTTTCCTTCCTCCTTAAATTATGTACACTTTCCAGTTTTGCTTTATTTTTTAATAATGTATTTCTCCAAGTCAGGGAGAGCACAGGCCTCAGTGTGAGGTAGAAGAATCATCCTCTTTTACCCGCTTAGAATTTTCTGAACCGAATCAGCAAGGAGCCTGGTTATTGGCCCGTAAATGAATGACACACTCCAGGCTAAGGGCAAGCTAATTGCCAAGTTGAAATTCTATGTGTGCTTATACTGTGTATTCTTTTAAATTTTCCAAGTGACAATGGATCAGGTACAGTGGCTTCTGCTTCCATGTTTGAGATGCTTGACTAAACAAGAGGTAATCCCTCACCTTAGGCTACTGCATTATGCATCCCAGCTTGTTGCTCTGAGTATTTTTGACAGTTTTAACATTTGTTACTGGTGGTTGATCTTGGCCTTTTTTGATCCATGAATCTGAATGGCCTGGCTTGTCCTCATGCTCATTTTTCCTTGACCAACAAAGCAGTCTAGGAGTCTGTCAGGATCTGAGCCAAAAATCAGTTTACACAAAAATAAATAAACATAAATTTATTTTCCAAAAAATAAATATGTTTATGACTATGTTTAAAAAAGAAAAATACTTCTTTAGATGTAGTGGCACAAGACAGTTATTCTCAGATGTTAATACAATTATAATTGTCATTATATGGGGGTAATTACACTGTCTCCCTTTAAAATATGTATATTATGCACATTTTTATACATAAAACCTTTATCTTTCTGGAATGAAGGCTGTTCTGTGTTCTGTGTTCTACTCTTGTGACTGTTTTTTTCTGTACCACTACATTCAATTTATTCTTAGCATTCTGTGTTGCTATTTGTTTTAGATAATTTGTGTTTTATAATAGTCGTTGAAAAGTTAAGTAGATACCTAAGTGAATTAAACCAGTAATAGGGTTTGTGTAGGGAGATTAAAAGTATTTTCTCATCTAAGTTTTTGTAATGTATTCAAATTGTGAAAATATGAATTTTAATGTAGCAAAGATAAACATAAGTATATTTAAATAAATAATAGTTATGCCTTTTAAAGTTGCTATCTATTCACTTCATGATAGTAATTCAAGGGATCTATTTGAAAAAGTATATTAAAAAATCTAGCAAAATCCGTTATAGTAAAAGTGACAAGAACAAAATGCCCAAGCATAGAATAATTGTTAACACCGTGGTGGAGCAATCTAAAGAAATATTCCATGGCCATAGGAAACTGTGTGATTTAAAAATATCTGAGGAAGTAAAAAACATTATTTATATGGAAAAAAAAAACCAGAATATAACATTCAACTTAGGATACAATCTAAATCAATGTTATTCATATGTTTTATCTCTTCCTTAACCAATATATTGTATATATGACCTTCATATGCACATAAATAAAAATATTTTGCCTATTAAAAATATTTTGAAGCAATGTCAACCTGCTAATACAATGCATATTGGCATTTTCCTTTTTTCCTCTAGTTTAGTGTTTTGAAAATTTTAAGTTGTGACTCATTAAAGTGATTTTTTTACCAACAAGTAAGTTGTGACATGTAGTTAACCAAACACTGGTATAAACTGTGTAAATAATATATTTAAGACTATTCTAGAAGGAAATGCAATTTAATATTAATATTTTTATATCTGAGCCACTTGGATTTGGGTTTTTTTCCCCTTATTCTGTTCTGATTAAAAAAAAATATTGGCAGTAAAATATTTTGATACTACAACCATGACTCATTTTTCACTTGCCATAGTTTTTCATCAATTGTAAATATGTTTCGTATTTAAAGTTTTAATTCCAATTTCCTTCTAGTTTTCAGTAGGGTAGAGGCTAGACATTAAATACCATAGTATTTTCTTAGGCATAGTAAATTAAAGGTAAGTAACTACTACATAAATGAATGAGTACATAAGCTATTAATGGCTTATAGCACTTAACCCACATTTACTTTTATGAGGTAAATTTGAGATTTTCTTCTTTTATTCATTTTACTGCAGAGTAGCATACAGAAATGGAAGTTAATGTAGTCAAATGTAATGACATTTTTGTATTCTACACAAATTCCTGCCCAAAATATGTGTTCAGTGTTAGGACAGAGTTATGTTTTAGAGCTAATATGGAAAATGCCATCTTTCAGAAAAAGTGTAGATGTTGAATCCAAAGCAGGATAGTATGAGTCCTGGCTATGTGACTGCCTCCATGTGTCACTGGAGAATTTATTGATCTTATTGAGCTTCTGTTTCCTCTGTTGTAAAATGAAAATAATACTTGTCTCATGACCTTTTTGAATAATTAATGTAACTAATACATACAAAATGCCCAGGTTCATTCCTACCATATAAATTAAGTTCTATCTTTTCCTCTTGCCCAGCTACTTGAATAGCATTTTTAAATATAATAACTGGTATTTAATTAAAATATAAAAACATAACTGTTTAAATGTAGATTTTTATATCAACCCATATCTTAGGTTCAACAACACATAGAGTGGAGTTTTAAATATAAATACATGAAGTATAAAAATAAAAATGGCCGTGACCCCACAGAAACATAATTAGGAAAATGTGTACAGTTATATGTCTGTGGGATACAAAGTATTTCAGAACCAAAAGCAGTAGGTTGAATGTAAATCATCAGATAGAATTATCCTTATGAAAAGTGAATATTCATGTGTATTTCTGAAGTTTGAGGTCACAAGAATAAGAATGTTCTGTGAGCTCAACACTACATTCCCTACGATTCTCACTGAGGAAGTAGGATTGTTACCATTATAGTGTTTTGTTGTTTGTTCCTTTGTTCTTTTTCAGAATTTACTAAGAAAGTGAAGTCATTTTGTGTACTTGTTGGTAGGTCACCCCAGGTGTTAATTTCTGGACTCGGCCCATTGATAGATTAAAGACTCTCTGGATCCTCTGTCTTCTAACCTGTTAGTATCCAGGAGATATTTCCCTCATTACTTCTTCTCATACCTAGAATCACACTATTAAAATTATTGATGGCATACAGAACTATATTTTTGATCAATTATTTCAGGTCACCTAGTCATTATTAATAGCACCCCACTCCAATACTCTTGCCTGGAAAATCCCATGGATGGAGGAGCCTGGTAGGCTGCAGTCCATGAGGTTGCTAAGAGTCAGACACGACTGAGCAACTTCACTTTCACTTTTCACTTTCATGCATTGGAGAAGGAAATGACAACCCACTCCATGTTCTTGCCTGGAGAATCCCAAGGACGGGGCAGCCTTGTGGGCTGTCGTCTATGGGGTCGCACAGAGTCAGACATGACTGAAGTGACTTAGCAGCAGCAGCAGTAGTCATTATTACATTTGTTGAAGGGTTGGTCACATACTGTAAGAGATAAGAATCTTATAGATACAAGTATTGTAGCTAGTAAAATTGATGGTCATAGTGTAGCAGAGACACAAGTATAAACAATTTTTGAAACAAAGGATGTCACAGTCATCAGCAGTTCTGGCCCTCCAAATGTGAATTTCTGAGCCAGGAGGGTGCCTAGGAAGAACAATGCCTTTGATACAGTGGCTCTCAGGATGCTGCCACTCCTTATGGTGAGCAAGGAACTAAGGATGTGAAAAATCAAATTGTAAGATGTTGGCCCCAGATAGCTGAGATTCATATGAAAGAATGATTACAGTAAGCCCGGACTCTTGCCTGTTCCCACACATAGAAAATGGGGTTTCCCTGGTGGCTCAGAAGTAATCTACCTGCAATGCAGGAAATGCAAGAGACTTGGGTTTGATCCCTCAGTTGGAAAGATCACTTGGAGAACGAAATGGAAATTTACTCCAGTATTCTAGCTGGGAAAATCCCACAAACAAGAGGAGCCTGGCAGGCTACAGTCTATAGGGGGAAAAGAGTTGGGCACACCTGAGCATATACATAGAAAAGCACTGAATTCCTTAACTAAAGCTATCTGGTTTTCCTGAATTAACAATAATCTTTTGATGTTTTGACTACCCATCCCTTGTTGAAAAATTCTGTATAGCCAGACTCTTGCCCCTATCTCCTCAGAAAAGTTGTATCAGGGTCACTTGAGATGCTATCTCCCAGGCTTGAAGTCCTAAAAATTCCCACCAAAATAACTCTCAACTTTAAAAAGGAAGAAAGAAACTGAAGTCATTTCACCAGAGCTCATGACAAATGTGCAAAATAAGCATTGAAAATAAATGTTGAAGAGATAATTTAATAAAACAATACTATAATATTTATTTAATACTGATCTCTATGCACATCCAAAACAGGAATGACAAAGTGTGCCTTGTGTTAACTGAGAATAGTTAAAGATATTGTATAATTAGCAAACCGGAAAAGGAAATTAAAAAGTGGTACTGAATTCACTTTAAATCAGAACTGGTCAAAATAGTTGTGAAACTCCAACACAAAACATGCAAAAAAAAAAAAAGCAAAACAGCAAAAATGGCTGTCTGAGGAGTCTTTACAAATAGCTGTGAAAAGAAGAGAAGCAAAAAGCAAAGGAGAAAAGGAAAGATATATGCATTTGAATGCAGAGTTCCAAAGAATAGCAAGGAGAGATAAGAAGCCTTCCTCAGTGATCAGTGCAAAGAAATAGAGGAAAACAATAGAATGGGAACGACTTAGAGATCTCTTCAAGAAAAATAGAGATATCAAGGGAATATTTCATGCAATGATGGGCTCCATAAAGGACAGAAATGGTATGGACCTAGAAGCAGAAGATATAAAGAAGAGGTGGCAGGAATACACAGAAGAACTGTACAAAAAATTTCTACATCTTATGAAAAATGGAGACACACTGAAGGGTATTAAGCAAAGGATTCACGTGATTTGTTTTACACTGCAGGAAAGAGAGGCAGTAGACAAAAATCTGTGGCAATTTCTGGGGACTACTGAAGTGATGCTGACAGAGGTGATGAAGGTCAAAGGCAATAATAAGGGAGATACAGGAAAAGGAAAAATACTAAGAAGAAAAATTTGATAGAGCTTGGTAATTGATTATATTTGCAGTAAAGATAAAAGTGTGGGATACCTCTCATATTTCTGACTTCATACTTAATTTCCCTGCATTTGATTACTTTATCTTTAAAATACTTAAGCCAAGTACCTGATAAAAAGGTCATCTAAAAGCTCTACTTTTCTTAAAAGGGTTTTTCATTCAACTCTTATGTTCAAACATATTTGCGGAGCAAATTATTTTATATATTTTTCATAAAAGAAACAGTGAGTATATAGCATTCTAAATATGAGCCCAACTGAAGTAAAAATAAAAAGCAGTAAAGATTTTGTGGTTTATGATAATGTTTGATGAAATATATGAAAAATTACAATTGATATTCACAGCCTAAATAGCTTTAGCTGCATTCCTAGAGGAAAAACACTTGCTTTCTTGAAACTGTTTGAACTCTGAGTTTCAGAGAACAAATTAATTTTGTAGTATTAGGTAAAATCTCGCTCAGCTGACCACGATGTTTTCTGTGTTTTTCAGTATTAGATATACCTATGTTATACCTATTTATAACAGGAAATCATTAAGAGGTCATAAGATTTACTTAGAGAAAACTGATGCAATTTATAAAATTCTAGTTGTAGACATTTTGAAAAATATGAAAGCTTACCCTTCATCCTTCCCTCTTGTAGTCACTCTATTAGAATTTTGATTTGCATATTGAGGATTTCTATTTAGCCATAGGTGCATGAATTTTCTAAATCTAATGATGTTGTATTAAAAGATATATACAAAATATTGAACCCTAAAAGCTGGTTATATAGTGAACAATTTTTTACATCAATTGTCATTTCCCTTATTTATGATACATAATTGCTAGCTACTTTAAAAAGTATATATTTTTAAAATATATTGTGAAGAGTCATACAGTTAAGGCCACCAGAGTTGTATGTATGTATGTATATATATATATATTTATTTATTTATTTATATTTTGTATTTTATATAGTAAAACAGAGAAACAAGAGTATATCTATATTCCTTGACAAACTGAACATTTTCTGGTCAGCTAGGTTTTTCTGGAAATTTTCTCTACAGTGGAATGTGGCTCACATTTTATTGATTGTGGTATGAACTTAGCAGTTGCTATGTAATATGCAGTATTACATATAAGTGACAGAATAAAAAGAAAGTATTGTTAAGAAAATGGTTGATTTAGCAAGGTGTAAATTCTAAGTCCAACTTGTATTCTTAAGTTAAAGTGAGATAGTATAAACAGTAAGACATGATAATGAAAACTTATTTTTACGATTCTAATGGTCTATATCTTATTGATGTTCTAAGCTACTGAACTTTTTTCAGATTAGCAGAACCTATTTTATATCAGTGAAAATTTTCCTTTTAGCTTTGGATAATTAAAATCAATATTTGACTCAATTTTTATGGTAAGAGAAGGCCAACTCCCCACAGATATTCTAGTCTCTGAGGTAAATAATACATTCTAGTCTTTTCAATTATGTCTCTTTTTGAAAAGTGGGATGGTCAATGAACCAATAAGAATGGAACACACACACACACACATCTTCATCTAAATTGTTAACATTAGATTAATGACACCAATGAGAAGGACTTGAAAATGTGAGTTTCTTTAACTGCTATTGATGTGGTTGATAGCAGGGTTGTTTTTATTTTAATTTTTATTTTTACTTTATTTTACTTTACAATAATGTATTGGTCTTGCCATACATTGACATGAATCCACCACGGGTGTACATACGTTCCCAAACATGAACCCCCCCCCCCATCTCCCTCCCCATACATCTCTCTGGGTCATCCCCGTGCACCAGCCCCAAGCGTGCTGTATCCTGCATCGGACATAGACTGCCGATTTGTTTCTTATGTGATAGTATACATGTTTCAATGCCATTCTCCCGAATCATCCCACCCTCTCCCTCTCCCTCTGAGTCCAAAAGTCCGCTCTACACATCTGTGTCTCTTTTGCTGTCTTGCATACAGGGCTATCATTGCCATCTTTCTAAATTCCATCCAGTCCCATCACTTCATGGGAAATAGATGGGGAAACAGTGGAAACAGTGTCAGACTTTATTTTTGGGGGCTCCAAAATCACTGTAGATGGTGACTGCATCCATGAAATTAAAAGACGCTTACTCCTTGGAAGAAAAGTTAAGAGCAACCTAGATAGCATATTCAAAAGCAGGGACATTACTTTGCTGACTAAGGTCTGTCTAGTCAAGTCTGGTTTTTCCTGTGGTCATGTATGGATGTGAGAGTTGGACTGTGAAGAAGGCTGAGCGCCAAAGAATTGATGCTTTTGAACTGTGGTGTTGGAGAAGACTCTTGAGAGTCCCTTGGACTGCAAGGAGATCCAACCAGTCCATTCTGAAGGAGATCAACCCTGGGATTTCTTTGGAGGGAATGATGCTAAAGCTGAAACTCCAGTACTTTGGCCACCTCATGCGAAGAGTTGACTCACTGGAAAAGACTCTGATGCTGGGAGGGATTGGGGGCAGGAGGAGAAGGGGACGACAGAGGATGAGATGGCTGGATGGCATCACGGACTCGATGGACATGAGTCTGAGTGAACTCCGGGAGATGGTGATGGACAGGGAGGCCTGGCGTGCTGCGATTCATGGGGTCTCAAAGAGTCGGACACGATTGAGCGACTGAACTGAACTGAACTGATACTGTATTGGTGTTTTTCTTTCTGGCTTACTTCACTTTGTATAGTCGGCTCTAGTTTCATCCATCTCATTAGAACTGATTCAAATGTATCCTTTTTAATGGCTGAGTAATACTCTGTTGTGTATATGTAGCACAGCTTTCTTATCCATTCATCTGCTGATGGACATCTAGGTTGCTTCCATGTCCTGGCTATTATAAACAGTGCTGCCATGAACATTGGGGTACATGTGTCTCTTTCAATTCTGGTTTCCTCGGTGTGTATGCCCAGCAGTGGGATTGCTGGGTCATCAGGCAGTTCTATTTCCAGTTTTTTAAGGAATCTCCACACTGTTCTCCATAGTGGCTGTACTAGTTTGTATTCCCACCAACAGTGTAGGAGGTTTCCCTTTTCTCCACACCTTCTCCAGCATTTATTGCTTGCAGACTTTTGGATCACAGACATTCTGACTGGTGTGAAGTGGTACCTCATTTTAGTTTTGATTTGCATTTCTCTAATAATGAGTGATGTTGAGCATCTTTTCATGTGTTTGTTAGCCATCCGTATGTCTTCCTTGGAGAAATGTCTATTTAGTTCTTTGGCCCATTTTTTGATTGGGTCATTTATTTTTCTGGAATCAAACTGCAGGAGTTGCTTGTATATTTTTGAGATTAGTTCTTTGTCAGTTGCTTCATTTGCTATTATTTTATCCCATTCAGAAGGCTGTCTTTTCTCCTTGCTTATAGTTTCCTTTGTTGTGCAGAAGCTTTTAATTTTAATTAGATCCCATTTGTTTATTTTTGCTTTTATTTCCAGAATTCTGGGGGATGGATCATAGAGGATCCTGCTGTGATTTATGTCAGAGAGTGTTTTGCCTATGTTCTCCTCTAGGAGTTTTATAGTTTCTGGTCTTACATTTAGATTTTTAATCCATTTTGAGTTTATTTTTGTGTGTGGTGTTAGAAAGTGATCTAGTTTCATTCTTTTACAAGTGGTTGACCGGTTTTCCCACCACCACTTGTTAAAGAGATTGTCTTTACTCCATTGCATATTCTTGCCTCCTTTGTCAAAGATAAGGTGTCCATATGTGTGTGGATTTATCTCTGGGCTTTCTATTTTGTTCCGTTGATCTATATTTCTGTCTTTGTGCCAGTACCATACTGTCTTGATGACTGTGGCTTTGTAGTAGAGCCTGAAGTCAAGCAAGTTGATTCCTCCAGTTCCATTCTTCTTTCTCAAGATTGCTTTGGCTATTCGAGTTTTTTGTATTTCCATACAAATCTTGAAATTATTTGTTCTAGTTCTGTGAAAAATATCGCTGGTAGCTTGAGAAGGATTGCATTGAATTTGTAGATTGCTTTGGGTAGTATACTCATTTTCACTATATTGATTCTTCTGATCCATGAACATGGTATATTTCTCCATCTATTAGTGTCCTCTTTGATTTCTTTCATCAGTATTTTATAGTTTTCTATATATAGGTCTTTAGTTTCTTTAGGTAGATATATTCCTAAGTATTTTATTCTTCTCGTTGCAATGGTGAATGGAATTGTTTCCTTAATTTCTTTTTCTACTTTCTCATTATTAGTGTATAGGAATGCAAGGGATTTCTATGTGTTGATTTTATATCCTGCAACTTTATTATATTCATTGATTAGCTCTAGTAATTTTCTGGTGGAGTCTTTCGGGTTTTCTATGTAGAGGATCATGTCATCTGCAAACAGTGAGAGTTTTACTTCTTCTTTTCCAATTTGGATTGCTTTTATTTCTTTTTCTGCTCTGATTGCTGTGGCCAAAACTTCCAGAACTATGTTGAATAGTAGTGGTGAAAGTGGGCACCCTTGTCTTGTTCCTCACTTTAGGAGAAATGCTTTCAATTTTTCACCATTGAGGATAATGTTTGCTGTGGGTTTGTCATATATAGCTTTTATTGTGTTGAGGTATGTTCCATAGCAATACAGGCATACCTCAAGAAACAAAAAAAAAGTCAAATAAATAACCTAACTCTATACCTAAAGCAACTAGAAAAGGAAGAAATGGAAAACCCCAGAGTTAGTAGAAGGAAAGAAATCTTAAAAATTAGGGCAGAAATAAATGCAAAAGAAACAAAAGAGACCATAGCAAAAATCAACAAAGCCCAAAGCTGGTTCTTTGAAAGGATAAATAAAATTGACAAACCATTAGCCAGACTCATCAAGAAACAAAGAGAGAAAAATCAAATCAATAAAGTTAGGAATGAAAATGGAGAGATCACAACAGACAACACAGAAATACAAAGGATCCTAAGAGACTACTATCAGCAATTATATGCCAATAAAATGAACAACATGGAAGAAATGGAAAAATTCTTAGAAAAGTACAACTTTCCAAAACTGAACCAGGAAGAAATAGAAAATCTGAACAGACACATCACAAGCACGGAAATTGAAACTAATCAGAAATCTTCCAGCAAACAAAAGCCCAGGTCCAGATGGCTTCACAGCTGAATTCTACCAAAAATTTCGAGAAGAGCTAACACCTATCCTCCTCAAACTCTTCCAGAAAATTGCAGAGGAAGGTAAACTTCCAAACTCATTCTATGAGGCCACCATCACCCTAATACCAAAACCTGACAAAGACACCAGAAAAAAAGACAACTACAGGCCAATATCACTGATGAACAAAGATGCAAAAATCCTCAACAAAATTCTAGCAATCAGAATTCAACAACACATTAAAAATATCATACACCATGACAAAGTAGGCTTTATCCCAGGGATGCAAGGATTCTTCAATATCCGCAAATCAATGTAATTCACCACATTAACAAATTGAAAAATAAAAGCCATATGATTAACTCAATAGATGCAGAGAAGGCCTTTGACAAAATTCAACAAAGCAGAAATAGAAGGAACATACCTCAACATAATTTTTATTGTTTTTAAAATAGAATTACTTTAAACCATTCCAGCGTTAACTCAATCTTCTATTTTAAATAAATTTCCAGCAGGTAATTTTATATTTTAATAAAATTTAATTCCATGTTCAAAAATTTTGACATTAAAAAATCTTTTTTCCATTTCATTTGGAATGCACAAAATATTACTATGAGATACTTATTTCAGATAACATTTTTAAGGGATTTGTTTTCATCCCAGCACGTGAAATAATTAACCATTTATATAATGAAAAATAAATTGTCACTAATTGTAATCAGCATTGAGTACTTCTGTGACTATTTAAAAGTATCTGAAAAGGAGAAGAAAAGAGAGAAGGAAACTAAATCTATTTGAAATTTTTTCTATATGCTGTATATGGTGATAGATTCTCTGCAAATACTATCTAAATTTATTCCTTACAACATCTTATAGGCAGTTTTTAAAGATAATCATTTTAAAGATAAAGCAATCAAATGCAGGGAAATTAGGTATGAAGTCAGAAATATGAGAGGCATCCCACACTCTTCTCTTTACTGCAAATATAATCCACCAAGCTCTATCAAATTTTTCTTAGCATTTTTCCTTTTCTGTATCTCCCCTATTATTACCTTTGACCTTCATCACCTCTGTCCACATCACTGTAATAGTCCCCAGAAATTGCCACAGATCTTTGTCTACTGCCTTTCTTTTCCTGCAGTGTAAAATGAATCACATGAATCCTTTGCTTAATACCCTTCAGTGTGTCTCCCTTTTTCATAAGATGTAGTCTGAAACTCTTGGCAGGCTCTACAAGATTCTCTGCAATCTGGTACCTGCTCATCACTCATAGTTTATTTTCACAGCACTCTCATTTTATTCCTCTCCCAGACTTCAGATTTCTCAGCCATCCCAAAATAATTGTAGTTTCCAGTCTATTTTCTTCTGCTTTACATTTAAATATTTTCTCACCTGTCTCCCTCTGACTTAAGCTCTCCAACCACTGAGTCCCAATCTTTACCCTAATTGTCTTCTGTAAGCTAGTGATAACATCACTTTCTTCATGAAGCATTTTCTAACTTGTTATCCCTGATCTCCAATAGCTCTTACATGTCAACTGACATTTCCACACATGTATTTCTGTTGAGGCCACCTAACTTTTGTATAAGTTTCAGCTTACATGGTTTCCATGGATTCAGTTCAGTTCAATCACTCAGTCGTGTCCGACTTTTTGCGACCCCATGAATTGCAGCATGCTAGCCGCTCCTGTCCATCACCACCTCCTGGAGTTCACTCAAACTCATGTCCATCAAGTCGGTGATGCCATCCAGCCATCTCATCCTGTCGTCCCCTTCTCCTCCTGCCCCCAATCCCTCCCAGCATCAGAGTCTTTTCCAATGAGTCAACTCGTCGCATGAGGTGGCCAAAGTACTGGAGTTTCATCTTCAGCATCAGTCCTTCCAAAGAACACCCAGGACTGGTCTCCTTCAGAATGGACTGGTTGGATCTCCTTGTAGTTCAAGGGACTCTCAAGAGTCTTCTCCAACACCACTTTTCAAAAGCATCAATTCTGCGGCGCTCAGCTTTCTTCACAGTCCGACTCTCACGTCCATACATGACCACTGGAAAAACCATAGCCTTGACTAGATGGACCTCTGTTGGCAAAGTAATGTCTTTGTTTTTTAATATGCTATCTAGGTTGGTCATAACTTTTCTTCCAAGGAGTAAGCGTCTTTTAATTTCATGGCTGCAGTCACCATCTGCAGTGATTTTGGAGCCCCCAAAAAATAAAGTCTGACACTGTTTCCACTGTTTCCCCATCTAATTCCCATGAAGTGATGGGACCAGATGCCATGATCTTCATTTTCTGAATGTTGAGCTTTAAGCCAACTTTTTCACTCTCCTCTTTCACTTTCATTTGAAGCTTTTGAGGGCATGTTGTATTTTATGTGCAACTATGATAAATAGTACAGTTATTGTGACATAACAGACAATTCTATTTTTGTTGTAAAATATTGTTGGAGGAAAGGAAGAGTTAGATCAAAAGAACGTTTGAATGGCCATGGTCAGCAATGGCCTAGAAGGGAACTAATTTGGAGTCAATTCAGGGTATCTTGACAGTTATCATTTATTAACCTTCTTTTAGAGTTTTGTAATTAATGTGACTCAACTTCAATTGTTCTATATATGTGTGTGTGCACATGTGTTCATATATGTGTATTTTATAGGTTTCAAATTTCCAGTAGATTAAGTCTGGTTTGGTTACACTTAGTAAGGCTTGTACAACTGAATTAATGACAATAACAGGTTCATGAAATTGACATGACCAAAAGTTCCCATTCATAGTGAAGGAACGTTATTGAGATCCAGGCCATCACCTTACATATTTTCTACTAGCAAATCCAGTGTATTTTAGCCCAACTAGATAGTCGTCTGGTGCTAGTGGTAAAGAACCTGCCTGGCAATGCAGGAAATGCAAGTGACTCAGATTTGATCCCTGGGTTGGAAAGATTCCCTTGGAGTAGGAAATGGCAACCAACTCCAGTATATCTTGCCTGGAAAATTTCATGGACAGAGGAACCTGGTGGGCTACAGTCCGCTGGACCACAAGTGAAATGTGAAGTGAAAGCCGCTCAGTCATGTCCAAGTCTTTGTGACCCCATGGACTTTAGCCTACCAGTCTCCTCTATCCATGGAATTCTCTAGGCAAAAATACTGGAGTGGGTCGCCATTCCTTTCTCCAGGGGATCTTCCCAACCCAGGGGTCAAACTCAGGTCTCTTGCATTTCAGGAAGATTATTTCCCATCTAAGCCATCAGGGAAGCCCACAAAGAAGGCCACAAAGAGTCGGATATGACTGAGCACAGACACACAAGAACAAACAACATAGAAAATGTTTACCAGCAGAAAAATGGTAAATCTAGAAGCATAAAAGCACTAAAGTATCTGAGACTTTAGGAGCCAAAACAACAAGAAAAAAATAATCAACAATATCTTCAAAACTCCTTGACCTCACTAAAGTATCTGAGACTTTAGGAGCCAAAACAACAAGAAAAAAATAATCAACAATATCTTCAAAACTCCTTGACCTTAAATTATGTGTGTAACTACAACGACTACAATTATGAAATGTTTCATTCCAAAAGAAAGTAGTAATGATAAGGTAAATATTTTGTATTGCGATTACAATCTTTTGCCAGGCCAATATGTCAACAATGGATATATTAAGTACTGACCGAAAATATCATAGGCTTATCATCTTTTTCCTTTTTTCTTAATTAAAGTGAATGATATTACCTTCCATTTTGTTTATAATTAAGAAAATATTAAGCCATTCTTAATACCTTCTCTTTTTCTCCATTGTACATTTAGTTTCTCACTCAATTCTAATAATTATGGCTAAGTAAAATCTCTAAAAATTTTCGTTTTGCCCATGTCCACTGCAATATTTTATTTCAAGTTACCATCACTTTTCAACTAGTTTGAACTAGCCTCCTAACTTATCACTAACTAGTTTAAATCATCCATGCTGCCATTCTTCTTTTCGATTTATTCTTCATACTTCATCTAGAGGGAACTTTTGAAAACACAAATCTAAGCATGCCCCCATCCCATCTGATATCTTTCGGTAGGATCCCATAACTGTACCCTATCTGACACCTGGCTTAGCCAAGTCAAACTCCTCTTGCAGCTTTTTTTTTTGTACTTGGCCTCTCTCCTTATTGTTGGGATTGTTCTCTATATCTGGAATTATTTTTCATTACTGTTTGACTTAATGAGTTTCTACTTATCCTTACGTTCTCAGCTCAGGCTAATTTCCTTAGAGAATACTTCCTTGATCACCCTGCTAGGTCACATCCTGATACTTTACTTACTAACTACTCTCATTCTTGGTATTATCCTACTTTCCCAAGAATTTGTCACAGAACCAGTTTTACTTTTCTTTTTTTTTTTTTATATTATAGTATATAATATAGTATAAAATATAGTATCATTATATAAAGTCACATTCATTATATCCAAATTCCTTTGATCAAAGAATAAATTATTAAATCATTTTGGAGATATTTTCATAAAAATGAAAATCATAAATGTGTTACCAAAATAATGAAGCAAACTGAGATACATATTAAATAATTATCATTTGAATATCTGAAGTTACCAGAAACATGTGTCCTTATTAATCTATTTGTCCTATTTGAAACATAATGTCCATTATTTTTTAAAAATAATTTTACTATGATAAATATATACAACATAAAATTTACCATCTTAACCCTTCTTAAGGGCATAGTTCAGTGGTATTAAACATTTTCATCATGCTATACAACCATCACCACCATATTATCTCCATACTTTTTATCTCATAAAATTCAAACTCTGTATTCATTAAACGATAACTCCACATTCTCCCAAACTCCATCCCTTGGCAACCACCATTCTACTTTCTGTCTCCATGATTTTGTTTTTTTTTTTTTGTTTGTTTGTTTGTTTTTTTAAATTTTAAAATCTTTAATTCTTTCATGCATTCCCAAACATGAACCCCCCTCCCATCTCCCTCCCCAGAACAACTTTCTGGGTCATCCCCATGCACCAGCCCCAAGCATGCTGCATCCTGCGTCAGACATAGACTGGCGATTCAATTCACATGATAGTATACATGTTAGAATGTCATTCTCCCAAATCATCCCACCCTCTCCCTCTCCCTCTGAGTCCAAACGTCCGTTATACACATCTGTGTCTCTTTCCCTGTCTTGCATACAGGGTCGTCATTGCCATCTTCCTAAATTCCATATATATGTGTTAGTATAATTTGATGATTGGGTTAGTATATCTTTACTACACTACTTTAAGGTCTATGAAAGTAAGGATGTATATGTGCGTTTTTGTTTATAAGGTATCTGCCACATGGCAACAGTAGGTGTTTGTTGAATGAATGTATAAATGATAGCTCACTAAAATGCTACAGATCTCTGAATAGCAGGGTTTTGCATTATTTTTTATGGTCTGGTGTATGTATGGTCCAGTAAATTATTTTTATAATTTATTATTGAATTTTTAAAAATAAAAACAAAAACTTTTTCAAAGATGATTTGAATGCATTATTTTCCTTTTCTATTATGTTTTTGTTTTACAATATATGTGCACAATAATGCTTCTACTTTTTATGTCTATTAAAGACAGTTATTGATTGATAATGCTAAGATTTAATTTTAACTTCACTTATGAATAGATAGACTTCTGCTTGTTTAACCAAATAAAAATAAAGATGTCCCATTCAGCGGTTATTCAAACTAGTCTAGGAACACAGTCCTATGATTTACATGAAAAAAAAAAAGGCACTTTCTCCTGTCAATAGAGTTGATGTACCCTAATTCTAACCCTAACCAGACTGTAAGTTTCTCTGTCAGAGACCATGAATTTAACATATTTTACCCTCAAAGACCCAGAAGAATTCTAGACTCTAAGTAGGTAGTCAATAAATAATTTACTTTATTTTTCTTTCCACATTCATGCTTCCTTGGCTGTTTTAGATTACTTATCTGCCATTTCTGCAGCAACCTTTTATGCTAGCTCACTGATCCAGAATATTTAAATGTGTCCATATACTGTTTATTTTATGCTTTTCCTGGCTTTTACAGCATATGAGAATTCAACACAACCAGAGAAATAGTTGGTGAAATGAAAATTAAAACGTTTATTTTAGATTCTCTTGCAGAATATTTACTTTTGGATTTATATACAGGTATTAAAATAATGTAAATGTGAAGTGAGAACTGTGATATTTCCAGTAACTTAGAATATATCAATACAGCAGAATAAACTAATAAAACTAAATGCATTTGATCTCTTCTATGAAGCAGATTCTAATAAACTGCTATGTATCATCTTCATTCTCTTTTTTGCCCTTCAACTTCTGTCAATGATGCTTAAGTTGAACTCACAGGCTCTTTGTGCAATTAAAATGTTTCCACAAAAGAGATGGGGTACTCCTTGCTAGAATGATTGAGGAAAATTATGTGGGGGAAGATGTTGGTTAAACTTTTTATATTTATAGCCAACTAGTCTTTGAGTCTACCTCTTGCTTTCCCCCAAGCATCAGAAGAATATTAAAGCAGGATTTAAAGTTTCTCAGCTCCTTCTGAGTCATTCAAAGTATCTGATGCTGAGGAAACAATAGTTTTGCAGCAGCAATTCCTATCAATTCATTAAAAAAAAAACAGTGAGAAATCTCACTGATAAAAATATGATATTGGGAATGGGATATGGCAGAAGGCAGAGGTATGGATACATACACCCTTCTGCCTCTTCCCTCTTCTTCAGCACATATTTTAAAATCCAAAGAGAGAACAAAAATATTCACCTTGGCCAAAATAGTGTATGAGCAATGACACAGAGATGTGGAGGTAAGCTTGAGTAGTTCAAAACTGCCAACTGGGGACCTTGCTTGTACACCTTGTTTGTATTCCTTGAAATTATCATCAAATAATTATCAATTAAGGCAGGTTGCATTAAGGAGGTAAATGACTGATGACATGATCAGAATAGTAACTTTCAATTGCATAGTTGCATATAGTTTATATAGTTCTTTCAAATTCATTATATATTTTAAGTCTCATCACAACTCAAGATTATATTATTAAAATTCAAAAGATCCAGAAATAGAACTTGAGTTTTCAAATCTAAGTTCAGTAAGCATCCCACGGTGGAATGCTGAATCCTTCTCCCCACCCCCTCTCTCCCCTTCCCCTCTCCTCCTCCTCCTGCTGACAACCACATTACTTATATTAGATATGACAGTATGAATGAAGTCATGGAAAAGATGTGGTTAAGGGTGGATTACTTCATTTCTTCACTACCCACTCAGCTTCCATTAACCTGGTAACGTGTGACTGTAACTTTTATGAGAATAACTCTATAAATAATCTCACGCATGCTCACAAAATTCTTTTAAAGTTTGATATAGAATACTTTATGTGAACACACTTTATAAACCCCCTGTTGTACCCAAATTTCAAGTTATTTTATTTAAACGTTATTTATTTTTTCAAAGGAAATGAATGTAATACTAATTCCATGTAATATGTAAACATTTCAAATGATGAAAGAAAAGTGAGTCACTCTTTTCTTTAGAGAAAACAGCAACAAAAAAAAATCACCTTTCACAGATAAAGTTTGCTTTAACTTGGCTTAATATCTTGCACCATCACTATAGTCTCCTTTTTGCTCTTAATATCATTGCTGAATATGGTTATGAGTGGTAATGGTCTTTTCTGCATCATGCAGGAAGAGCTCCAGCAATAGACAGTAATCAATTTTCTTCTTGCATTTTCCTTTTCTTTCCTGGGACCTAACAGTTACTTTTGGAGAAGGTGATGTCACCCCACTCCAGTACTCTTGCCTGGAAAATCCCATGGACAGAGGAGCCTGGTAGGCTGCAGTCCATGGGGTTGTGAAGAGTTGGACACAACTGAGCAACTTCACTATCACTTTTCACTTTCATGCGTTGGAGAAGGAAATGGCAACCCTCTCCAGTGTTCTTGCCTGGAGAATCCCAGGGATGGCGGAGCCTGCTGGGCTGCCCTCTATGGGGTCGCACAGAGTTTGAAACAACTGAAGTAACTTAGTAGCAGCAGCAGCAGCAGCAACGGTTACTTTAGAACAAAATTTGTTCAAGTATATTTCCCTATTAATTAGCTTAGAAAGAGTTTCTGTCACTAGGAAGAAGAATAAGCCATGTGCTCCACATTTGCTATGTCTTCACCTTTGTTATATGTTTCTGCTGTTCATAGTCTCATGATACTTAGCATATGAGGAGTTCAAAATTGTATAATGAAGAGAAAGAATGATGCTCCTGTTTTGTTTTTTCCCCCCCAAAAATATATCCTTTAAGTAGAATAGAAAAAGGGTGATTACTAATCTGATTGCTTTAAAGGGCACACACATACACATAAATCACTGGAATAAGAAAAAGAAATGAACCTTCTTTAATTATGGTAAAGGAAGACTACTGTTAAAAGCCTTTTATTTTTAATTTTTGTATAACTAACATTTACCCTTTGAGGTGAAGACAATTCATCTCATTGGCTTTGAAAGTGAAAAAAAAAAGTTACTTTTTTAGATTAAACCTGTAACTATAAGGCTATATTAGAGTTTGTTGGTCTGTTGATATTCAGTAGGGTTTCTGATTATGCTGTGATAATAACTTGATTTAATAATAAGAAACAAAAATAGAAAAAAAGAAATGTGGAAAAAGAAGAAAAGATATAGATAATGTGGTTGTCTTCAAATGCTTCAAAACAGAGCTCTTCCCACTGACATATATCAGACCTTGGGGACCAAACCCTGCCAGCCACTGTGTGGTCTCCTTTGATACTTAGAACTGCCCAAAATACCTTATTCTATTCATTAGATGACTTCATTTCAGAAATCATGGTTTTTACTGATGTTTGAAAGCAAAGAAGCCCGGAACTGACTTTACAAAGAGATGAAATGGTTTATGCAAGAATAGCTCAAAAGGAATGCAAAAGGTTTTGGATCCCTAGAGGCTTCAGAGATGGCAGTGCATGAATAGTTTGTGTTTATATCTACCTGGATTAAAGCTTATAAACAAGTGAGAAACTTCAGCAAATTATCTCAAGTCACAGTGACTGATTCTCTAAGATATAATAATACTTTGTTAAGGCAAATCAATGAATGCTTATTTAGCACCTAACTATACACAAGGCATGCCATTTTATATGTAAATCTGTGTTTACTGTTTCTTCACAACGGATGCCAGCATATTCAGCTTGGATGCAAGCATTATTCCTGATCCAAGTGAACTTGATGTCATATGAATCCACAGTTGTGAAGACCAACACACAGAGAAAGAAACTGCTGCTGCAATTGCTAAGATCACAAAACTGTTCTGATGTTTTGGTCACAGAGAGAAACACTTACACCATTTCCATAATTGGGTATGATTAAACAAACAGGTTGTGCATTTGTAATTAAGCATGCACACTGAGAACACAAAGTACTCAATCACCTGTGTGCTCACTGTAAGCCTCTTAACATCCCAAATGTCTCCTGAGATCCATTGCCCTTTTAACTAAGAGTAAAGCCACCTGTTTCCCCTGAGAAGGCTAGTATGTCTGAAATAACTAATTGTTTGCTTTTGGGCTAAATGCCTCTATGCTTGCTGGTTTATCTATTGATTGTGCTTTAGTTTATGACTGCTTTTCCCTGAGATTTCCCCCAAGGATTATAATCTATTGAGCATTTATTCAGCATACCTGATGCCACTAACCCTTTGGGTTTCCTGAGTGGCTTTTGACATTGTGTTCATTTTAAGAAATTACCAGAATATGTGCACAAGGGATATGAAGTTAAACAGCCTGTCAATTCCTTTATTCATGTGCTGTCTTAAAATAAATGGCATAATATGTTAAAATAGTTTATTTAAAATTATAAAAGTGAATTTTTATAAGATGCAACAAATTTAGCAATACAAAAAAATGTAGAGTAAAACTTAATTTCAAGACTTCCAGTCTGAACATGGCAGGAGAAACATAATAATTTCCCTCTTTTTTCCACATGTCATGCATACAAAAGCATCATGGAAAATAGGAAAAGAAAAAAAAAAATATTCATTGAAATCCAAAGGCATATATCATTTACAGACTAGCCTAGAAGCTATGACTCTCACAAATTCTATGTGAAATGTAATGCAACAGAAGCCCATCGAGGGGAAGTCTTCTGGAGGAAGACAAGTGGCGATGTTGGAAGACTAGATTGTAGGGACTTGTGGCAGCCCAGGCAAAAGAGGACAGTAGCCTCTTTTGAATAGAATAAGCCATTAGGTAGCAATGGAACTAATGGGACTAAAGGGACTAAACTAAGGGAAACTTTGTAGAATTGGTGAATATGCTGGATGCGGAGAGTGAGAGAAAAGAGGATGGGGTAGGAAAACTCAAGTTCAGCCTTATTTTTTTTGATGTGAGCTGCTAATATGGAGTTACATGTTATTTCTATTCCTTCCTCTGGGGGTGCTATCAGTTCAGTTCAGTTCAGTTGCTCAGTCGTGTCCGACTCTTTGCGACCCCATGGACTACTGCAGGCCAGGCCTCCCTGTCCACCACCAACTCCTGGAGTTTACTCAACTCATGTCCATCGAGTCAGTGATGCCATCCAACCATCTCATCCTCTGTCATCCCCTTCTCCTGCCTTCAATCTTTCCCAGCATAAGGGTCTTTTCCAATGAGTCAGCTCTTTGCATCAGGTGGCCAAAGTACTGGAGTTTCAGTTTCAACATCAGTCCTTCCAATAAACATTCAGGACTGATTTCCTTTAGGATGGACTGGTTGGATCTCCTTGCAATCCAAAGGACTCTGAAGAGTCTTCTCCAACACCACAGTTCAAAAGCATCAATTCTTCAGTGCTCAGCTTTCTTTATAGTTGAACTCTCACATCCATACATGACCACTGGAAAAACCGTAGCCTTGCCTAGGTGGACCTTTGTTGGCAAAGTAATGTGGGTGTTATAGAAGGAAAAAATGAGACACTCAAAATATTGTTGCCAGAAACCACTGCAAATCCTGTGAGAGTAACCTGGAAACCTCCTTTTTCAGAGATTTGAATAAATTGGTCTCTTGATGAGAATGTTTTGGAAGTTTCCCAGAGGATTCAAATTTATAGCTAGATTAAGAACAACTGATCTAGAGAGAAGTGAGGTTGAACTGAACTGCTGCTGCTGCTGCTGAGTCGCTTCAGTCGTATCAGACTCTGTGCGACCCCATGGACTGCCGCCAACCAGGTTTCTCCGTCCATGGGATTTTCCAGGCAAGAGTACTGGAGTAGGGTGCCATTGCCTTCTCCGTGAACTGAACTAGGCAGTTGTAATAGAAGTTGAATAGTCAGCAAATTATATATTTTTCAGATGGCCAGAATTATTATCCCATCTTTATAAAAATGTATTATTTCTCTTTCTTTCTCTGTCCCCTGGATTAGATTTAATCTCTCTAGATTATATTCATTTTCCTTCAGAATATAAATCCTTCCAGATATGATAGGCCCAAACACACTGAGAATAGCAAGCATTAGGATTGTTTTTAACTCACTAAAATTGTGCAGCTACTTAATTCCTCCTTTTTTTTTTCTTTAGAGTGTAAAAGAGAAAAAAAGTATCAATTAGATGAAACTTAATTAGGCCAGTTTATCAGATCATAGTTTGTCAATTACTGAATCTTTAAAAAATAGTATTATCAGCCACATTCTAAGGTAAGTTATAGATTAAATGGAATATACAGGTCAACAGAGAGTGAGTGTGTGTGTGTGTGTATACACAGACTTACAACAGTGTATTCACACACGTACATGAGTATGCATGTTTGTGTATGTAAGAGAGACAGGGAGAGAGATTGATAGAATCTAGATGAATAATTTTATAGGTACAAATTTACTGGGATGACTCTGTAAAGCCTTTCTTTTAACCTCAGAAGCTAATTATTCTATAGTGGCATTATCAGGTAATGACTGCATTTATCAAGTTATTTATATTTAGGGGGCATTATTTGAATAGATAAAGTAGACTATCAGTCTTTAAATCAACTCTTTATACTGTAATTGGTAACCAGTATGTTTAGTTTTAAATACCAGTGTTTCTTTCAGCAGATATATAGGAATTCTAAAATCTGTAACAAATATGCAAATGCTAGTTATTTCAGACAACCAAAAAGACAAAGCCCTGTACTGAAGATGTTAAAATTCATGTCATATTTTCACCTCCTATGAATCTTAAAAATAAAAACAGATTGTATGAGTATCACATCATTTGAAAGTAGTGATAGTTTTATCTCATCTGTTCCAATTTGGATGCCTTTATTTCTTTTTCTTGTATGATTGCTGTAGCTAGGACTTTCAATACCATGTTAAATAGAAGCAGTGAGAGTGGCAATCAATCCCTGGGTCGGGAAGATCTCCTGGAAAAGGAAATGCCAACCCACTCCAGTATCCTTGCCTGGAAAATCCCATGGACAGAGGAGCTTGGCTGGCTACAGTCCAATGGGTGGCAAAAGAGTTGAACACAAATTAATGACTAAACAACAGCAGCATTTTCTCTCTATACCCATTTGACAATAGTTTTCCTCGTGAGTGATGTTGAATTTTGTCAGATGCTGTTCCTGTATATGAGATGATCCTGTGATTTTTATTCCTTCCTTCTGTTAATGTGTTACATCACATTGATTGATTCACATATGCTGAACCATCCTGTGTCCCTGGAATGAATTCAAGTTGATAATGATGTGTAATCCTTTTTATACATTGTTAGATTCAGTTTGCCAATAGTTTGTTGAGAATTTTTGCATGTATATTCATCAAAGATATTGGCCTATTTTTTTTTTTCCTTTGGAGTGTCTTTCTCTGATTTTGGTATTAGGGTGATGATGACCTTATAGAATAAATTTTGGAGAGTTCCATACTCTTCAATTTTTTGGAATAGTTTGGTAGAATCACTATTTATGGTGGCCAAGATATGAAAGCAACCCAAGTGTCCATCAACAGACAAATGAATACAGAAGACATGGTATGGACTATAAGCCATAAAAAAAATGAAATTCTGTCATCTGCAGCATCATGGATGGATTTAGAGAATATCATGCTTAGTAAGATGTTATACAAGTAAAGACATGTATATAATTTATATGTGGACTCAAATATAATACAGGGACTTCCCTGGCAGTCCAGTTGTTACGACTTCACCTCCAATGCAGGGAGTGTGGGTTTGATCCCTAGCTGGTGGACTGTGAAGAAAACTGAGCACCGAAGAACTGTTGCTTTTGAACTGTGGTGCTGGAGAATACTTACAAGTCCCTTCAACTGCAAGGCTATCCAACCAGTCCATCCTAAAGGAGACCAGTCCTGGGTATACAATGAAAGGACTGATGCTGAGGCTGAAACTCCAATATTTTGGCCACCTCATGTGAAGAGTTGACTCATTGGAAAAGACCCTGATGCTGGGAGGGATTGGGAGCAGGAGGAGAAGGGGATGACAGAAGATGAGATGGCTGGATGGCATCACTGACTCGATGCACATGAGTTTGGGTGAACGCCGGGAGTTGGTGATGGACAGGGAGGCCTGGCGTGCTGTGATGCATGAGGTCGCAAAGAATCGGACACGACTGAGTGAATGAACTGAACTGAACTGAACTAGTGGCCAAAAAACCAAACTATTAAAAGAAAACAGAAGCAATATTATTTTTTAAATGGTCTAAATCAATAATAATAATGCAAACAAATGTATATAACAAAACAGAAACAGAGTTACAAATATAGAAAAATAAAGAGTAGTGGTTATCAGAGGAAGGTGGGAAGGGAAGGGGCAGGTTAGGGGTATGGAATTAAGAGATGGAAACTACTATGTACTAAAGAGATAAACAGCAAGATATATTGTATAGTACAGGGAATTATAGCCAGTATCTTATAATAAAATTTAATAGAGTATAATCAGTAAACACATCAAACACTGTGCTGTTCACCTGAAACTAATTATAGTGTTGTAAATCAACTATTCTTCAATTTAAAAAGACAGACTAGTAAATAAGCAAACTCAGTAAGATATTAAATTTATAGATACAGCATGTAAGATGAAAAACTTTGCAGATAAACAATACTGCCTTGTGCTTTCTATTCTAAGGATATGAACTAGAAGAACACAATAAACACAATTTCCCTCATAATTTAGAGGAATTGCTCTCCCTCCCACATGGAAGAGGAAATGATGAACTGTAAGATGTGTTCTAATAGCTACTGTGTTGTAAGCATTGTGATTTTTTTTTCATGCATGATATTGTCAATAATGATTGAAACTCTTTAGAAAAATTATTGTTATAAATTAAGTTTTACAGATGGGAAAAGAAAAGGCTTAAAGAAGCACTGCCCAGTAGAAATATAAAATGTCACAAAAGCAAGACATATATGTAATTTTAATTTTTCTAGTAGTCACATTTTTAAAGTAAAAAACAAATGAAATTATTTAAATAAAACATACCAAAAAAATACAGTGGCATCCAATATCTGAAGTTTAAAATATAATTATTTCAACATATAATAAATGTGCGGCAATGTTTTACATTTCTTTTTTCATACAGTCATTGGAATCGAGTATTTATTTACACTTATAGAATATCTCAGTATGTTCTGACCACATTTCAAGTGCTCAGTAGCCACACTGGCTAGTGCTAGCCTTGCTCAGAGATTTTAAATAAGTTGTCCAAGGTTTAGTTACTAGAAAAGAATAGAGGTGAAATTCAAATCTGGGCATTCTCACCCCACAGTATGAACTCTTAACTACTATCCTGTGCTACTTAGGAAAGTATGATCCTCGATTCATAAATTTAACTTGAGATGTTCTTATTAGTACAGAATTTTCAAAAGCATTCACAGAATTATATGTATCCTTACATAAGAAAAGAAATAGTCTTAAAGGGGTGCAGTAAAATCCTGAAGGATTTACAGTTAGTAATACTTCAGGTATTGAACTTACATCTCTCTGGTTCAAGTGTCATATTTCAACCAGATCACAACCATAAAGAATAGATTCGCTGAGAAGGAATTCAAAGAAAAATCTGGCTCCTAATGATATAATAGAAAATAGTCACAAACAAAGCAGGATATTTATATGATCAATCACTCCACTCATTTTTTTAAATATAATTGTCTGTGCCTTTTCATTCTCTTTAAACATAAAACATAATCACTGACATCACTACTACCAGCACAATGAAAAATTCAATTAATAACTTACTGCCTGAAGAGTTCATGTTGTCCTAGGTTTTTTGCTGACAAACAGGTTTATAAGAGGTGTATAACCAAGCATGCCGGGTGATCAGGCTATACACGTGTGTTAGGAATACTCTACCCCACACGCATGATGTTGCAGTAATGAGACTTCCTGGAAATAACAGGTAGCCTCAGGCAACAAGGAGGTGGGAGAATACCTTCATGCTATGTCGTTAATGACCTAGAAGATTTCATGTTATGGTGTCTTGGGTTTTAAATTAAATGTCAAATACAATTTGCCACTGGAAATGTGAAATGTGGAACTGTCCTTAAGAGACTCTGAGAACTCTGTTGTAATTGGTGACTGCCTAACACTAAGTAAGAATAGTTAGAAATCATTATTTGATGAATTATCATACCAGTCTGCAGAAATGTGTGGATTTTTAGTTTGAATCTTAGTAAATTCTTGCATTTTCACACACAAAAAAGTTTGTCATAATATTTTTTGCCCACCTTGATAAAATGGATAGCAAATTTACTTATTCAGTGCCTATATGCCATGAACTGTGCACTCAGTATCCATTGTAGATAGGTATTATTATTCATATTTTACATATAGATCAAGCATCTACATAATTAGACCTCAAGTCCCTCAAATAAAATTGGCTAAGGTTAAATTTGATTCAGTTAGACATCAAGGCTTGCTCAAATTGTTTCTGCACTTCACTGGCAGAGTAGGGTATAACCAGTTCTTCATATACTAGTGAAATTCAGCTTACTACTTTAGCACAAATCAGGTGAATCTGTTACTTTGTAGCAGAGGATTCTGCTTTATCAATCTACTAACACGGTCAGATAAAGCTGCATATTTTTATACTTGGTGGAAACATTCTAGGGATGACTTCATTCTTAATTAGCAGGTAAAGGATTCTCACATGGAAGGTGTTTTCTCCCACATAGCAGAGAATATATATTTATTCCTAGTAGAGTGGTTAAAAAAAATTTAAATGCTACATTTAAAACATGCAGCGTTCAGTGTAGTATTAAATACAGTGGAACTGGTAAACTCTCCCCTCTGGGATCATGCCACCATTTATGTCCTGACCTCATGTCTAGCCTAAAACATCAGAAAATGTGTGAAAGAAACTGAAGCAGCACATATTCCACATGTAGTAGGTTTCATTTTTCCTGATGACAAGGGTCTATGTTAATAATAAGACTAATAATAGGATTTCCAATCCACTTTAATGTATTAGCATTATTTCTTTCTGAACTATCTGTATATTAGTGCTAATTATGAGGTATGTTTAACTCTAAAAATATAGGCTTAAACACAAAGACATAATTTTTACTGCTGGTTTTAATTAGAAACCTAAAGAAACATGTACAGTTAAATATGCCCATAAAAATAATAGATACATTCCCATAATGCTAGTCAATTTGTTGCACCATTAATATCTTTCAGTGTGGCAGTTTTAAAAATGCATTGGAGTAATTCAAGGGGAAAGTGGCTATGAACAAAATCATCACCATTTAAACCACCATAACTGTTTTAGAACAGTGAATGCCACTCTCAAGTCTGCGCCAATAGCTATTTTGCCTTGCAGTTATGCTGTAAAGTTAACTGTTTGCCTGTCTCATTTGTATCCCTTTCCCCTAAGAACAATTTATCTTGTTCTAGAAGTATACAGCTTCAGAATAAAATTCAGAAAGTTGTAGTTGCGAAAGTAATTGATAAGGGAAATACTAATGTGTCTAAATTTTCCTTATGCCAAGTGAGTGACTTGTTTTACTTTAAGAAATATACTCTTGGACAAGTCTCCTCCTGGAGGAGGTAAACTCAGGTTAATCCCAATGACTCCTTCTGGGATGTCTTGTGGGCCATGGGAAAGGGCACATATACTATAGCACAGGTGCCAGGCAGCAGACTTCACTGACAGTATATAAGGATGAGATGATGGCCTGACATCATTCTCCTCTTTCCCTTGAACCTCAACCAGGATTCATTCTCCTCTCTTCCCTTTAATCCCAACATTCTGAATATAATAAAGACAAACTCTCAAATATGCTTTACTTCCAAAGCATTGTCACATACATACTTTTATTGAATCATGTTAACAACCTTATGTTCAGATATTATAATTCCATTTTGGAGATGACAAAGTCTCATGACTGTTCCATATCACAGTACCCACAACAAAAGAAGATTAGGATACATGCTAGATTTATTCATAGATGACTCAAACTTCTAGTCTAAATGATCATGAATTTTAAATTGGTAAGTTTGAAATTAAATTTTATCACATCTCATCAGAACTGATTCAAATGAGTGAAGTAAGCCAGAAAGAAAAACACCAATACAGTATACTAACACATATATATGGAATTTAGGAAGATGGCAATGACGACCCTGTATGCAAGACAGGGAAAGAGACACAGATGTGTACAACGGACTTTTGGACTCAGAGGGAGAGGGAGAGGGTGGGATGATTTGGGAGAATGACATTCTAACATGTATACTATCATGTGAATTGAATCGCCAGTCTATGTCTGACGCAGGATGCAGCATGCTTGGGGCTGGTGCATGGGGATGACCCAGAAAGATGTTATGGGGAGGGAGGTGGGAGGGGGGTGGGTGGGAATGCATGTAAGAATTAAAGATTTTAAAATTTAAAAAATAAAAAACTAAAAAAAATAAAAATTAAAATTAAAAAATAAATAAATAAAATAAATTTTATCACAGTGTTATAGTTCATTGCAAAGTGAAACAATCTTATGTTGCCAGTTAAAATGTAAATGTTACTATGAGACTGTTTATGATATAATTTTCTGTTAAACATTATTTGGTAAAATTAAAAGGACAATATTCTAAGATTTTAAATTTATATTAAATGGAAACATTGCATTTGAAATCTAGACCAAGTGTTTTTATTTTCTCCCTTGTGGCTCAAATGATGGTTATATCCAATTTTTTTTTTTTTAGCTGTTAGTCTAAATATTCTCTAAATATTATTGTTCACACCTAAACTTAAGTTGAAAAAGCTAGATTAGAATCAATTAATACTTATTAAATGCTTATTATGTTGCTATCTTCTTTCATTTATTTTATCTATATATTTTAAATATGTGTGCAATATCTTTACCAGTTACTAACATTCATTTACAGAAATTAAATTCTACAGTGATTAAAGTTTTGAACAATGTCACACAACTAACTAGATATCTAGCTGAGATTTAAACTCATGAATGTTGTCTCAAAATTTCATTTTTTCCCCATAATATTACAAGCATCTCTCATGCTATAGCCACTTAAGGGAAAGTATTAAAAGTTGCTAAAAGTTTATAGGAAATGTGTTCAACATAAAAGAGGTTTTTTCCCACCATATATTTCTATCATTTTTGTCGCACATAGCCTCAGCATTCAAATCATTGTGTGTGTTCAGTTCTTTAGTCGTGTCCGGCTCTTCGCGGCCCCACGGACTGAGCCTGCCAGACTCCTCTGTCCACGGCATTTTCCAGGCAAAAATACTGGCTTGAGTTGGCATTTCCTACTTTAGGGAATCTTCCTGACCCAGGGATTGAAACCGTGTCCACTGTGTCTCCTATACTGGCAGGCACGTTCTTTACCTCTAGCGCCACCTGGGAAGCCCCTCTAATTGTTGTTGCTGCTGCTAAATCACTATAGTAGTGTCCGACTCTGTGCGAACCCAGAGTCGGCAGCCCACCAGGCTCGCCCATCCCTGGGATTCTCCAGGCAAGAACACTGGAGTGGGTTGCCATTTCCTTCTCCAATGCGTGAAAGTGAAAAGTGAAAGGTAAGTCTCTCAGTCGTGTCTGACTCTTAGCGACCTCATGGACTACAGCCCACCAGGCTCCTCTGTCCATGGGATTTTCCAGGCAAGAGTACTGGAGTGGGGTGCCATTGCCTTCTCCGCCTCTAATCACTAAATAGGCGTATAGATTTAGTACTGTTGATGTGTGACCCACATGAGTTTGAGCTGTGTGAGTTCACTTATATGTGGATTATTTTATTATTATCAATAAAAGCTACAGTACTACATAATCTGGAACTGGTTGAATCTGCAGACACAGAACCACAGATATAGATAGCAGACTGTGGGACTTGAGTATTCACAGATTTTGATATCTATGCAGATTCTGGGTACTGAGGGATGGCTCTAGTTAGACTCCAGGGTTCCCATTTTTGTAATCTATCTTAAATCTTAGATGCTCTTTCTTTTGTGATAGTGTTGAAGTGATAACACAGAGTGTATTCAAAGCTAGAGAATTGCCTTGGTTATAGATTCTTCATTTTCACAATTTATCTGGAAAAAGTACACTTGCGTGTGCCATAAGTACTCTTCTCAGCATGCTTTGTCCTTGACTAAGGACAAAAGCTTTGCTGGATACTAGGAGAAACAAGTTACATGGACATCCGTGGAGTAAGAAACTTCTGTATTTGGCGAATAAAGGAATAAGAATAGTACAGAGAAATGTCCTAGAACTAATAATGCTATGTTGATTGCCAAGGTGGCTGAGCAGTAAAGAATCTGTCTGCTAATGCAGGAGACACAGGTTCAATACCTGGGTCAGGAAGATTTCCCTTGAGAAGGAAATGACAACCTGCTCCAGTATTCTTACCTGGGAAATTCTATGGACAGAGGAGCCTGGCAGGCACCAGTCCATGGGGTTGCAAAAGATTTGGACACTACTTAGCGACTAAATAATGACAACTAAAGAGAGGAAAGAGTTTATATAGTATGGATTTTACACTAGGATTTCTGTCGTTTGCTTTGTTGACAATTTTATGATAAATAAATATGATCATTTGTATGAATGTTTAACTATGGCAAGCCTTTTTCTGGGTGCCTGACAAGATATGTCTTATACCTTCAAGGTTAGGTTATACCACAAGTTTAGGTTAGGATACAAACTCACAATTGTCAGCCTGTTATATGTGAAAACTGGGATACAAACATAGGGCAACAAAAACACAGCAGAAGTCCTAGATTAATGTGCAAGTCAAAAAATCATTTTTGAAAGATACAAGACTTGAAGGACAAAGAAAAATTAATCAGACTAAGGAAATCTAAAGGAATTTTAATCATGACAAGAAAGTCAAACATTGAGGAAGATTTTGAAAGTACTGACTCATAGATGCTATCATTTAACTGCTCTGAAGTTGAACAGAAAATTCTTCCTTGAATGGAGTTCAGAGCAGCATATCCAGGATTGCCACATAAAGGCCACTATATCTCCCTTTGCAGTAGGTGGCCTCATGTGTGACAAGCCTTACATGCTTTATTTGGTCACTTCTGTTTAAACTTTTCCAGGACTTGAAATCTATGTTCTAAATTCCAGGAACAGAATGATTTCAATCTGAAATTTGCCTAACACTAAACTTTAACTGGTTGTAGACTTTAACTGGTTGGCTTTCCTGTGTGATTACAACCTCAGCCTGACTCAACAAAACTTTATTTCTCAGCATTCAAAAGTTGAAGTAGATAGTTCTTAGACCTTGGAAATAAAGTAAATCCTGCAATTGAGCCATACCAAAAGAACACTCAAATATATATTCTCCATTACTTTTATACAGTGTGTCTGATATATAGGTCACTGCCTGATTTACAGTGGACCATTTACAGTGGTCATTTTTTTTAATTTAAATTTATTTAATTGGAGGCTAATTACTTTATGTGGTCACGTATTTATTGTACCTTCTATTTTGATGATATACTTCTGCAAAATACTTAAGATATCTGTCAAGGAGCTCTTCCTGGTTAATGATTATGGTGACCATTACATCTGTTTGCACCTGGAGTAACAGGCAAATTTGGCCTTGGAATGCAGAATGAAGCAGGGCAAAGACTTACAGAGTTTTGCCAAGATAATGCACTGGTCATAGCAAACACCCTCTTCCAACAACACAAGAGAAGACTCTACACATGGACATCACCAGATGGTCAACACCGAAATCAGAGAGATTATATTCTCTGCAGCCAAAGATGGAGAAGCTCTATACAGTCAACAAAAACAAGACCAGGAACTGACTGTGGCTGAGATCATGAACTCCTTATTACCAAATTCAGACTGAAATTGAACAAAGCAGGGAAAACCGCTAGACCATTCAGGTATGACCTAAATCAAATCCCTTATGATTATACAGTGGAAGTGAGAAATAGATTTAAGGGCCTAGATCTGATAGATAGAGTGCCTGATGAACTATGGAATGAGGTTCATGACATTGTACAGGAGACAGGGATCAAGACCATCCCCATGGAAAAGAAATGCAAAAAAGCAAAATGGCTGTCTGGGGAAGCCTTACAAATAGCTGTGAAAAGAAGAGAAGCGAAAAGCCAAGGAGAAAAGGAAAGATATAAGCATCTGAATGCAGAGTTCCAAAGAATAGCAAGAAGAGATAAGAAAGCCTTCTTCAGTGATCAGTGCAAAGAAATCAAGGAAAACAACAGAATGGGAAAGACTAGAGATCTCTTTAAGAAAATTAGAGATACCAAGGGAACATTTCATGCAAAAATGGGCTTGATAAAGGACAAAAATGGTCTGGACCTAACAGAAGCAGAAGATATTAAAAAGAGATGGCAAGAATACACAGAAGAACTGTACAAAAAAGATCTTCATGACCCGGATAATGATGATGGTGTGATCATTCATCTAGAGCCAGACATCCTGGAATATGAAGTCAAGAGGGCCTTAGAAAGCATCACTACGAACAAAGCTAGTGGAGGTGATGGAATTCCAGTTGAGCTATTTCAAATCCTGAAAGATGATGCTGTGAAAGAGCTGCACACAATATACCAACAAATTTGGAAAACTCAGCAGTGGCCACAGGACTGGAAAAGGTAAGTTTCCATTCCAATCCCAAAGAAAGGCAATGCCAAAGAATGCTCAAACTACCGCACAATTGCACTCATCTCACATGCTAGTAAAGTAATGCTCAAAATTCTCCAACCCAGGCTTCAGCAATACATAAACCGTGAACTCCCTGATGTTCAAGCTGGTTTTAGAAAAGGCAGAGGAACCAGAGATCAAATTTCCCATGGAAAAAGAAAGAGAGTTCCAGGAAAACATTTATTTCTGCTTTATTGATTATGCCAAAGCCTTTGACTGTGTGGATCACAATAAACTGTGGAAAATTCTGAAAGAGATGGAAATACCAGACCACCTGACCTGCCTCTTGAGAAATCTGTATGCAGGCCAGGAAGCAACAGTTAGAACTGGACATGGAACAACAGACTGGTTCCAAACAGGAAAAGGAGTACGTCAAGGCTGTATATTGTCACCCTGCTTATTTAACTTATATGCAGAGAACATCATGAGAAACGCTGGGCTGGAAGAAACACAAGCTGGAATCAAGATATGCAGATGACACCATGCTTATGGCAGAAAGTGAAGAGAAACTAAAAAGCGTCTCAATGAAAGTGAAAGTGGAGAGTGAAAAAGTTGGCTTAAAGCTCAACATTCAGAAAACGAAGATCATGGCATCCGGTCTCATCATTTCATGGCAAATAGATGGGGAAACAGTGGAAACACTGTCAGACTTTATTTTGGGGGCTCCAAAATCACTGCAGGTGGTGATTGCAGCCATGAAATTAAAAGACGCTTACTCCTTGGAAGAAAAGTTATGACCAACCTAGATAGCATATTCAAAAGCAGAGACATTACTTTGCCGACTAAGGTCCATCTAGTCAAGGCTATGGTTTTTTCCAGTAGTCATATATGGATGAGAGAGTTAGACTGTGAAGAAGGCTGAGTGCCGAAGAATTGATGCTTTTGAACTGTGGTGTTGGAGAAGACTCTTGAGAGTCCCTTGGACCGCAAGGAGATCCAACCAGTCCATTCTGAAGGAGATCAACCCTGGGATTTCTTTGGAAGGAATGATGCTAAAGCTGAAGCTCCAGTACTTTGGCCACCTCATGTGAAATGTTGACTCATTGGGAAAGATTTTGATGCTGGGAGGGATTGGGGGTAGGAGAAGTAGGAGACGACAGAGGATGAGATGGCTGGATGGCATCACTGACTCGATGGACGTGAGTCTGAGTGAACTCTGGGAGATGGTGATGAACAGGGAGGCCTGGCGTGCTGCAATTCATAGGGTCGCAAAGAGTTGGACACGACTAAGCGACTGAACTGAACTGAAATGCTCTTCGAATATCAAATTCAATCATGCTCTAAATTTGCTAGATTTACATTCTTCATATGGAAATGTAAATATTTCTCAGAGTCTAGGAGCATTTAAGAAATATATGAGTCAGTCATAACAGCCTAAAAATATCAATATACATTGAACATATATAAGGAATATTTATTTATTCAGTGTTGCTCTAGTAGATACCATACAAAATAAATGAGTATAATTCTGATTTTTAAACATTTCCAAAATATCCTGAATCAGCATGTTTTGAGATCCTCAGCTATTAAGATATATATTTAAACATATTAATTAAATATGCTATTTATACAATATAGAATCATTGCAGCAGATTATGTTGGTGCTGTGCTAAGGAAATAATAAAATTGTGATCTGCTTGTGGAGATGGGTAATGTCAATAGCTTAATTTTTTAAGTATCAGAATGAGTTGCAAATACATGGATAATATCAAGAAACTTGGACTCATAAACACATATCTCATCTAACTTTGAGGGATAATGCATTTTAGATGTTTCTCTTTAAGAACCAGAGTTTGTGTGAGCAGAGAAAAGGAAAAGGGCACAGGTCAATTAGCTTACCAATGAATATACATTTACTCCTCACAATATATTTATAGTGAATGTCATACTATAATAAATATAAGAAAATATACTGTTTGTGGCTGGAGGACTGCTGGAGGAGTGGCAACCCACTCCAGTATTCTTGCCTGGAGCATCTCGTGGATGGAGGAGCCTGCCAGGCCACAGTCCACAGAGTCACAAAGAGTCAGACGTGACTGAAGCAACTTAGCGTGCACACACTATTTATTTGTAGACTATTTTATTAATCACGGTCTTCAGAGAAACAGAAGATATATATACATACAACAGAAAGAAGAAGAGAAAGATTATAAGGAATTGGCTCTCCTGATTATGAAAGTAAAAATTTAAATAGTTATAAATCCAGTAAAACATGTTATGATTCATATGCTGAAAATTATCAACTGTGATGGAGAACATCAAAGGGGATATAATAGCTGGAGATACATAGCTTGTTCATTGACAGGAAGAATCAACATAGTACAAATGCCAAATATCTGCAAATCTATGAGTGTAACATAATTCCTATCACAAGCTGTGCACAAGTTTCTTGTAGATATAGAAAATTGGCTTCAAGATTTATATGGAAAGTCACAGAAGCAGAATAGCTAAAACAACTTTGAAAAAGAATAAGGTGAAAATAATCACCCTTCCTTATTTTAGGCTTAATATGAAGATACACCAACAAAGGCAGTGGGACAAAGGACAGACACATAGGTCAGTGGAAAAGAAACAGAATTTAGAAATACACCCACAAAAATATGCCAGGCTTATTTTTATAAACAGTGCAAAAGAACTTAATAGAGAAGAGTAACTTTATTTTGACAAATGGTACTAGAACAATTTTATATCTTTTGGGACTTAGGACTAGGTGAACAGTCTTTAGACTTGACTCCAAAAGCACAGTTCATAAAAGAAACCATAGATAAATCGGACCTCATCAATATGGCTTTGGTCTATAAAAGACCATGTTAAAAGGATGAAAAGACAAGCTACAGACTGGGAGAAATATTTGTAAAGTAAACCACATATCTGATAAAAGGCCTGTATGTAGCATTTATAAAGAACTTTTAAAGTTCAATAGTGAAAATATAAACACCCTAGATAGAAAATGAGTAAGAAATACCCACAGACATTACAATGAAGAACATATATAAATGGAAATTAAGGATATAAAAAAGTTTTTCAAAATCATTGACCATTAATGAAGTGTAAAATAAAGCCAGTATGAGTTCTTATTAATACTATACATCAACTGGGGCTTCCCTGGTGACTCAGATGGTAAAGAAAATGCCTGCAATGCAGAAGACCCAGGTTCGATGCCTGGGTTGGGAAGATACCCTGGAGAAGGGAATGGATCCCCACCCTAGTATTCTTACCTGGAGAATGTCATGGACAGAGGAGCCTAGGGTACTACAGTCCATGGGGTTGCAAAGAGTCAGACATGGCTGAGTGACAAACACTTTCACTTTCCTATACCAATTGGAATAGCTAAAATTAAAGATAATAATAATTAAAACCAACACTTGGTTAGAATACAGAGAAATGGATCACTCAGCAATTTCTGATGAGAATTTAAAATGTATGGCCATTCTGAAAAAATATTTTGGTATTTGTTTTAATTGAAAGTGGATTTAACAGATGACCCAGCAGTTGCAGTCTTGCTCACTTATCCCAAAGAAATTAAAAAGACATGCATACTTAAAAACCTTTACATTGAAACATGTAAATTATCACATGTGATACGAATCGCGAGTCCAGGTTTGATGCATGATACAGGGTGCTGGGGGCTGGTGCACTGGGATGACCCAGAGGGATAGGGTGGGGCGGGAGGTGGGAGGGGGGGTTCAGGATGGGGAACACATGTACACCCGTGGTGGATTCAAGTCAATGTGTGGCAAAACCAATATAATATTGTAAAGTAAAATAAATTAATTAATTAAAAAAAATAAAAACCTTTACAAATATGTCAATATTGGTTTCATTTACAATATCCCAAACTGGAAACAACTCAGATATTCTTCAGTGGATGAATAGGTAAACCAATTATGATAAATCCACACCATAAATTGCAGTTCAGCATTGCAGAGGAATACATGCAACAACTTAGACAAACCTCTAGAGGGAAGTATGCTTAGTGATAAGTCAGTCTCAAATAGTTTCCTGCCCAATGATTCTATTTATATAACACTCTTGAAATAATGTAATTATTGAGATGGAAAACAGATTAGTGGCTTCGGTAGATTGCACTTAAAATATTATAAAATATTAGAGGAGGCTAAAAAGGGTAGTGTGATGATGCCTTCTGATGATGGAACAATTCTGCACTTGATTGGGGTGGTAGTTACATGACACCTGTCATTGTTGTTTAGTCACTAAGTCGTGTCTGACTCTTTTGTGACCCCTTGGGCTGTAGCCCACCAGGCTCCTCTGTCCATGGCATTTCCCAGGCAAGAATACTGGAATGGTTTGCCATTGCCTTCTCCAGGGGAATTTCCCCATAAGGGATCAAACCTGTGTCTCCTGCATTGGCAGGCACCTTCTTTACCACTGAACCACCTGGGAAACCCTACATGATACTTCACATGTGATAAAGTTGTATAGAAGTATACACACACTCGCAGATGAGAGCATGCGATGTATTGAAATTTGAGTAAACTCTCTAGACTGTACCAATACCATTTATGGTTTTTAGAGTTCTATAGCTATGCAGGATGCTAAGGATTAACAACAGGGGAAGAAAGGTAAAAGCTGCACAGAACTCAGGACCTTCCTGTACATTGTTTTTACAACTACTTGTGAATCTATAATTATTTCAAAATATGTAGTGTATGAAAATCTGTTGCAATATGTGATATGCTACTTACTTTATGAAATGAATCCATCTGCTTATTTTTCCCTAAGTTTTTTAGTTCACTGATATGAAAACTCAAGAACATCTTCCCCAAACAATAAAATAGTATCTTGTTGGCTTGTTAAAATGTAAAAAGATGGAAAATTATTACTACACTTGAGTCTGGATAATATATAAATTTGATAATTTTTAAGGATTCAGACCATCCTAGAATAGTTATAAATATTGTGAATACAAACTAAGCCTCCAATGTAACTTTACAAAAAAGTTACCATTCCAATTCTCTCAGATAGCAGACTATGATAATCTGCTTTTACTCACCTGCCAAAAACTGATGCAGTCCCTTGAGACCCCTGTCCGCTAAGGCTGCAATACATGGTCTCTGAACATCACAGTCCTGGCAAGTTCTAGACACTTGTATAAACTGTCCCCTGAATTATCTGGTAATGAGGAGTAGGATTGATTGAAGTACATTTTTGTCTTTGATAACTTGGTTATATTTGCAGCTCTGTGAATTGTAATAAATGTTTGATTCTGAAGTAAATGTTGAGAAAATTGAAAGGGAAAGAGACACAGATGTGTATAATGGACTTTTGGACTCAGAGGGAGAGGGAGAGGGTGGGATGATTTGGGAGAATGACATTCTAACATGTATACTATCATGTGAATTGAATCGCCAGTCTATGTCTGACGCAGGATGCAGCATGCTTGGGGCTGGTGCATGGGGATGACCCAGAAAGATGTTCTGGGGAGGGAGGTGGGAGGGGGGTTCATGTTAGGGAATGCATGTAAGAATTAAAGATTTTAAAATTTAAAAAATAAAAAACTAAAAATTAAAAAAAAAAAAAAGAAAGCTGTGGTACATATACACAATGGAGTATTAGTCAGCCGTTAAGAAGAATTCATTTGAATCAGTTCTGATGAGATGGATGAAACTGGAGCCGATTATACAGAGTGAAGTAAGCCAGAAAGAAAAACACCGATACAGTATACTAACACATATATATGGAATTTAGGAAGATGGCAATGACGACCCTGTATGCAAGACAGGAAAAAAGACACAGATGTGTATAGCGGACTTTTGGACTCAGAGGGAGAGGGAGAGGGTGGGATGATTTGGGAGAATGGCATTCTAACATGTATACTATCATGTAAGAATTGAATCGCCAGTCTATGTCTGACGCAGGATACAGCTTGCTTGGGGCTGGTGCATGGGGATGACCCAGTGGGATGTTATGGGGAGGGAGGTGGGAGGGGGTTCATGTTTGGGAACACATGTAAGAATTAAAGATTTTAAAATTTAAAAAATAAAAAACTGAAAAAAAAAAAGAGAAAATTGAAAACTAAGAATTCTCAAAGTCATTTGATCGAGGAAAACAATGTGAGGAAGCGATAATGCTCACTTGGAGGTTTTAGATATTTTGCTGTGAGACTTCAAACACCTTAATGAAATCAGGTAACTAGGCCTTGAGAATATAGAAAAGCAAGTGCTCATGACTGAGTACACTGAGGTGGAGAGAGGGAGGGACATGGCTTTGCCCAGAATTTAGGTTTCTTCACTTTCCTTCCTCATCCCTGTTGACTTGACCATGTCCCTTTTCAGTAGTTACCATGTAGGGGGAAAAAATCAGTAATAATCAATCTGATTAAAGTTTTTGATATAAAAAGTCCACTGTACTTCCCTATTGTTGTTGTTCAGTCCCTAAGACATGTCTGACTCTTTGCCACCCAATGAAATGCAGCACAGCAGGCTTCTCTGTCCTTCACCATCTCCGAGAGTTTGCTCAAACTCATGTCCATTGAGTCGGTGATACCATACAACCATCACATCCTTTGTCGTCCCCTTCTCTTCCTATGCTCAATCTTTCCCAGCATCAGGGTTTTTTTCCAACGAGTTGGCTCTTCCCAGCAGGTAGCCAATGCATCGGAGCTTCAGCTTCAGTATCAGTCCTTCCAATGAACATTCAGAGTTGATTTCCTTCAGGATGGACTGGTTTGATATCCTTGCTGCCCAAGGGACTCTCAAGAGTCTTCTCCAACACTACAGTTCAAAAGTGTCAATTCTTGGGTGCTTAGCCTTCTTTATAGTCCAACTTTACATCCATACATGACTACTGGAAAAACCAAAGCTTTGATTATATGCACCTTTGTTTGCAAAGTGATGTCTTGGCTTTCTAATCCACAATCTAGGATTGTCATAGCTTTTCTTTTAAGGAGCAAATATCTTTTAATTTTGTGTCTGCAGTCACCATCCACAGTGATTTTGGACCCCCAAATCTGACACTGTTTCCAATTTTTCCTCCTCTATTTGCCATGAAGTGTTAGGAATGGATGCAATGATCTTAGGTTTTTGAATGTTGAGTTTTAAGGTTGCTTTTTCACTTTCCTCTTTCACCTTCATCAAGAAGTTCTTTAGTTCCTCTTCACTTTCTGCCATTAGGGTGGTGCCATCTGCATATCTGAAATTGATGATATTTCTCCTGGCAATATTGATTCCAATTGGGATTCATCCAGCCTGGCATTTCACATGATATACTCTGCATAGAAGTTAAATAAGTAGGGTGACAACATACAGCCTTGACACTCTCCTTTCCCAATTTTGAATCAGTCTGTTGTTCCAGGTCTGGATCTAACTATTGCTTCTTGATCTGCATATAAGTTTCCAGACCAGGAGGCAGGTAAAGTGGTCTGATATTCACATCTCTTTAAAATTTTTCCACAATTTTTGTAATTTATACAGTCAAAGGCTTTCACATGGTCAATAAAGCAGAAGCATATGTTTTTTTTCTGAAATTCTATGATCCAACTGATGTAGGCAATTTGATCTCCAATTCTTCTGCCTTTTCTAAATCCAGCTTGAACATCTGGAAGTTCTCTGTTCACATACTGTTGACACCTAACTTGAAGAGTTTTGAGCCTTAACTTGCTAGCATGTGAAATGCGTGCAACTGTGCAGTAGTTTGAACATTATTTGCCATTGCCTTCTTTGGGACTGGAATGAAAACTGACCTTTTCCAGTTATGTAACCACGGCTGACCTTTCCAGAATTGCTTGCATTTGAGTGCAGCACTTTCTCAGCATCAATTTTTTAGGATTTGAAATAGTTCTGCTGGAATTCCATCACGTCAACTAACTGTGTTCATAGTAATTCTTCCTAAGGCCCACTTGACTTCATATACCAGGATGTCTGGCTCTAGGTGAGTGAGCACACCATCATGGTTATCTGTATCATTAAGACCTTTTTGCACAGTTCTGTGTATTCCTGCCACCTCTTCTTAATATCTTCTGTTTCTGCTATGTCCATACCGTTTCTGTCATTTATTGTGCCCATCTTTGCATGGGATATTTCCTTGGTATCTCCAATTTTTCTTGAAAAGATCTTCCTGTACATCCCTGTAGTCTCTCATTTTTAAACTTACTGTTTCTTTATAAGTTCTCGGTCAAAGACATAGAAAGCTACACTTACAACTTTTGAAGTATGGCAAGTAAAATTCCACCTAGGAGCTACCTAATATTTTATAACAAATTGTACATTATATGGAGGGCTTCCCAGGTGGCTCAGTGGTAAAGAATATTCCTGCCAATGCAGGAGACACAGAACATGCAGGGTTGATCCTGGAGTCAAGGAGATCCCCTTGAATAGGAAATGGCAACCCGCTCCAGCATTATTGCCTGGAGACTTCCATGGTCAGAGGAGCATGGTTCGGTCGCAAAGAGTCTAATACGACTGAGCAACTGAGCATGCATGCACATTACATGGGATATGTTTCCAAGTTTTTGTTTGTTTCTTTCTGTGGTTTCCTTTTTTTTTTTCATCTTTTATCAGCCCTATTTTACTTGTCTTTTGAGAATTTAAATATTTCAAAGGAAAGAATTTAATATGGAAATGAAGAGCAAAGTTGTATATGATTCCTGAAGGGATTGCTCTTAGCTGTTTCAAACATTGCCTTGGAATTATCTACAATTCCCATTTTAACCATGTGCCTATAACAAGGCATTGTTTAAATGCAGTTTAGCCCTGTGGTATCAACTGCCAGATGACGATAATGATTCAAAGTGCAATTTTCTGAGAAGATACAGGTTCAATTTTAAGTAAATCATTAAAAACTTAATTTAACCAAGATTAAGTGAGCACAATGATGCTTATTTTAAATGTCTTCAAAAGATTCTTGTTTTCATATTTAAATACATTAGAAGAAAATTAAATACCTAGATAAACAATGGCTCCATCTATCTTGCTAGAGACAATGACTCTAAAATTATATTGATACCGTATAGTTACATAAAGGAAACCTTAAGGACTCAAAACTCTTTGGGCTTCCACAGTATCTATACGGTCCTACCTATCAAGCCATCACAACTCCCTCTCAGAGGTTTCCTTTATTTTGTCAGAAATCAAATTAACTCTTCTTAAACATTTGCCACCTCCCATTATTCGGTGGGAAGAATATATACACCTGAAAGTGTGTATTTAAAACTCTTTTACACAGAATTTAGTTCACCTACCTTCCCACGTGGAACCCTGAACATGAGCTCTCACTGTTTGTTTTCCAGGACAGGCTGCAGTAACTCAGGTCTCCTCTTCCATCATTACATTTAGCCCTTCACTGAGGTCCTGTTATTGCAAGAAATGAGATTTTAAGTCACAAGTCATTCCATTTATTTTTACAAGAACTTCTCCTAAAATATGTGTGAACGTGTTCTCTTAAACTCTCCAGCAACTGTGAATTTAAAATAAATTTGCTCGTCAGTAGGAAATGAAAATGAAATTTGCAAATAAATGTAGCTCTCTGTACCAGGAATCAAAAGGCAGGAGTGCTAATTCCCAAAGCTGACGTTAAATTATAGCGCTGTTATGCAAGTGCCATCACTTTTTCATGTTTGTTTTTCAGTTTGTACAGAGTGTCATTTGTCCCTGTGCACTTTGTGTGGCAGAATTAGATATTGCAAAGTGAGAACTTCAGAAACTGAGTGTGTTAGAAATAGTTTATATTTATTATGATGTTTTTATTACATTTCAAACTAATTTCTCAAACCTGTGAGTACTTTGCGGTCTTGCCCTATGTAATTCATTGATTTGATTCCCTCTCTCTCCCTCCCTGCAGCCATTCTGACCATATTGCTGTTGCCTAATACTCCAAATACATTTTTTAAATTAAGGCATGCATGGCCTCAATTAAGCCGTTTAATAATGTCTTTTATTCCTTCCTAGCTAATTTGAAATAAGGCATTTTATGCCGAGGCACATGTGAGCAAATATTTTTTGGAAGATACACAGTACAAATAGGACTTGCGAATGAAAAAGTATTTCCATTAGCTGGGCTCCTAAATGTTTGAGGTAGAGTAGTAGATGATATGACAAGATGTGCACTTTGAGTGAAACTGTTAAAAATCTCAAAAGTTAGACTAAACAATTAGTTCAGTTCAGTTCAGTTGCTCAGTCTTGTCTGAGCAACATACATAAAATCATGTATATATATGTATATATACATATATATATATTTCATAAGTGTATCAGTTCAGTTCAGTCACTCAGTCGGGTCCGACTCTTTGCGACCCCATGAATTGCAGCACACCAGGCCTCCCTGTCCATCACCAACTCCCGGAGTTCTCTCAAACTCACATCTGTTGAGTCGGTGATGCCATCCAGCCATCTCATCCTCTGTCGTCCCCTTCTCCTCCTGCCCCCAATCGCTCCCAGCATCAGAGTCTTTACCAATGAGTCAGTATATATATATATATATATATATATACATATATATATATATATAAAACAAACTATCCATTCATCATTGGAAATCTAGATTGTTTCAATGTTTTGCCTATTGTAAATAATGTTGCAATGAACATGGGGGTGCAGTATCTTTTTAAATTAGTTTTGTTTCCTTTGCCTGCATCTCAGAAGTGGATTATGTAGTAGTTCTATTTTCAGTGTTCTTATGATCCTCCTACTCTTTTCCATAAGGCTATGCAAACTTACATTCCTATCAACACTGTACAAGATTTCCTTTTGCATGCAACCATGCCGGCATTTGTTATTTGTCTTCAATGATGGCCATTTTAATAGGTATGGAGTGATATTTCACTGTGGTTTCAATTTGCATTTCCCTAATGACTAGTGATGTTGTCCTTCTTCTTGTGCAGATGTTCAGTTCAGTTCATTCACTCAGTTGTATCCGACTCTTAGTGATTCCATGAACCGCAGTATGCCAGGCTTCCCTGTCCATCAACGACTCCCGAGGTTCACCCAAACTCATGTCCGTTGAGTCGGTGATGCCATCCAACCATCTCATCCTCTGTCGTCCCCTTCTCCTCCTGCCCTCAATCTTTCCCAGCTTCAGGGTCTTATCAAATGCTCTTCACATCAGGTGGCCAAAGTATTGGAGTTTCAGCTTCAAAATCAGTCCTTCCAATGAACACCCAGGACTGATCTCTTTTAGGATGGACTGGATGGATCTCCTTGCAGCCCAAGAGACTATCAAGAGACTTCTCCAACAACACAGTTCAAAAGCATCAATTATTCAGCATTCAGCTTTCTTTATAGTCCAACTCTCCCATCCATACATGACCACTGGAAAAAGTGTAGCCTTGACTAGACAGACATTTGTTGGCAAAGTAATGTCTCTGCTTTTTAATATGCTATCTAGGTTGGTCATAACTTTCCTTCCAAGGAGTAAGTGTCTTTTAATTTCATGGCTGCAGTCACCATCTGCAGTGATTTTGGAGCCCCAAAAAATAAAGTCACCCACTCTTTACACTGTTTCCCCACCTATTTGCCATGAAGAGATGGGACCAGATGCCATGATCTTAGTTTTCTAAATGTTGAGCTTTAAGCCAACTTTTTCCCTCTCTTCTTTCACTTTCATCAAGAGGCTCTTTAGTTCTTCTTCAATTTCTGCCAAAAGGGTGGTATCATCTGTATATCTGAGGTTATTGATATTTCTCCTGGCGATCTTGATTCCAGCTTGTGCTTCTTCCAGCCAAGCGTTTATTATGATGTACTCTGCATATAAGTTAAATAAGCAGGGTGACAATATACAGCCTTGATGTACTACTTTTCCTATTTGAAACCAGTCTGTTGTACCATGTCCAGTTCTAACTGTTGTTTCCTGACCTGCATACAGGTTTCTTAAGAGGAAGGTCAGGTGGTCTGGTATTCCCATCTCTTTCAGAATTTTCCACAGTTTATTGTGATCCACACAGTCAAAAGCTTTGGCACTCAATAAAGCAGAAATAGATGTTTTTCTGGAACTCTCTTGCTTTTTCGATGATCCAGTGGATTTTGGCTATTTGATCTCTAGTTCCTCTGCCTTTTCTAAAACAAGCTTGAATACCTGGAGGTTCATGGTTTACGTATTGCTGAAGCCTGGCTTGGAGAATTCTGATCATTACTTTACTAGCATATGAGATGAGTGCAGTTGTGCGGTAGTGTGAACATTCTTTGGCATTGCCTATTTTGGGATTGGAATGAAAACGACCTTTTCCAGTTCTGTGGCCACTGATGAATTTTTCAAATTTCCTGAGATATTGCACACAATACTTTCACAGCATCATCTTTTAGAATTTGAAATAGCTCAACTAGAATTCCATCACCTCCACTAGCTTTGTTCTTAGTGATGCTTCCTAAGGCCCACTTGACTTCACATTGCAGGATGTCTGGCTCTAGGTGAGTGATCACACCATCGTGATTATCTGGGTTGTGAAGATCTTTTTTGCACAGTTCTTCTGTGTGTGTATTCATGCCACCTTTTCTTAATATCTTCTGCTTCTGTTAATTTCTTAATTTCTTAATCTCTTCTTAATTTCTTCTGCTTCTGTTAGGCCCATACCATATTTGTATTTTATTGAGCCCATCTTTGCATGAAATTTTCCCTTGTTATCTCTAATTTTCTTGAACACATTTCTCGTCTTTCCCATTCTGTTGTTTTCCCCAATTTCTTTACATTGATTGCTGAGGAAGTCTTTCTTATCTCTCCTTGTTATTCTTTGGAACTCTGCATTGAAATGGGTATATCTTTCCTTTTCTCCTTTGCTTTTCGCTTCTCTTCTTTACACAGCTATTTGTAAGACCTCCTCAGACAGCCATTTTCCTTTATTGCATTTCTTTTTCTTAGGGATGGTCTTGATGCCTGTCTACTGTACAATGTCAAGAACCTCTGTCCATAGTTCATCAGGCACTCTATCTATCAGATCTAGGCCCTTATATCTATTTCTCACTTCCACTGTATAATCACAAGGGATTTGATTTAGGTCATACCTGGATGGTGTAATTTTTTTCCTCATTTTCTTCTATTTAAGTCTGAATTTGGCAAAAAGAAGTAAATGTTAGCCTTTCATATATATTCTCTGGAAAAATGTTTCCTTAGACCCTGAGCTCATTTCATTTTTTAATTGCATTTTTTGTAATTGTTTTATTAATACATGAATTTTTAATATATTTTGGAATATCCAAACTATATATGAGAGGTTGCTATAACCGCTCATCAAATACATATATATAATATTTTCCCATTCTGTAAGAAAAATAGGAAAATATTTTCACTTTGTTGAAGACTTCTTTTGCTCTACAGAGCTTTTTAGTTTGAAGTGGCCCCACTTGTCTGCTTTTCATTTTGTTGCTTGTGTTTAGGTGTCATATCCAAAAAATCATTTCCAGGACACATGTAAGCCAATCTTTTCTTAAATTTTCTCTCATATCATATTTTTATGCTCAATATTTTTTCACACACACTATACTAATGTGTTATTTAAAATTATGGACTCTTATCTAGATATAAATCTCAAGTTTATGCTATAGCTGTGTAAAATTAGAAAATTTACTTAACCTTTTTATACCTCACATATATTGTCCTTAAAATGAGAATATTAGATTTATCTCATAGAGCTCTATGTATTGAATCAATTTCCAAAGTAAAGCCCTTAGAATAGTTCCTGGCATATAGTAAATATGAAATGAGTTAGCTTCTGTTATGTTCCTTTTATATATTTTGGAGCTTCCCTCTGCAATTATTTTTCCCTCTATCTGATGAATATCACTTTTAATTTTTCTTGGTAAAGATTTATTTTGAAAAATTCAGTTTCTCCCTCAGCTTTATTAAGGTATAATTGACATCTTTGATTTTTGTTGAGTAGCAAGGACTTTATTTAATTCGTGTCCTTCAATACAGTCTCACTGTTTAGAATTACAAATTGACCATTATTTCTTTTTCATTCAAATATAATCAACATACAATTTTATGTTAGTTTCAGGTGAACTACATAGTGATTTAACATTTACATGCATTACAAAATGAATACTTCAATGTCTTTCAACAATCTGTTCCCATACAGAGTTAGTAGTGTTATCAACAGTATTGCTTGTGCTGTATGCCTCAATCATTTATTTATTGTACAACTGAAAGTGTGTACCTCTCAATCCCCTCTACCTATCTCACTCACCTACCCACCCCCTTGGCAACTGTTTTCTGTATCTATGAGTCGGTATCATTTTTTGTTTTGTTTTGTTTTGTTTTGCTTGTTTAGATTCCATATTTAAGTGGGGTTATATGGCACTTTTTTTCTCTGACTTCTTTCACTTAACATGATACCCTCTAAATCCATCTGTGTTGCTACACATTACAAGATTTCATTTTTAACCATAGCTTATATATAGATATATCAGAGTTATATATATAAAACTATATATAGTTTTGTTTTGGGATTTTTTTTTTTTTTAGAACATTCTTAACTGAATCCTGTGCAGTTCAGTTCACATCCTGGGTGTCACCTCCTCAGAAAGACCTTCTCGAACGACAGATAGCTTCTCAGTCACACTGTCTAGATTTACCAATATCTGTGTGTGTGTCTGTGTGTGTGTGTGTGTGTGTGTGTGTTAAGCTACTTCAGTCATGTCTGACTCTTTGGGACCCTGTGGACTGTAGCCTGCCAGACTCCCCTCTCCATGGGATTCTCCAGGCAAAAATACTAGAGTGGATTGCCATGCCCTCCTCCAGGGGATCTTCCCAACCCTGGGATTGAACCTGTGTCTTGTACATCTTCTGCATTGGCAGGCAGATTTTTACCACTAGTGCCACCTGGGAAACCTTTATATATTTGTATATGTACACATACATATACATATACATATACATATACATATATACATACACACACATACATATGTGTATAAACATATGTACACATATATATGATGCCAAGTTGCTTAAGTCACATCTAGTTCTTTGCAAACCCTAAGGATTGTAGCCCACCAGGCTCCTCTGTTCACAAGATTCTCCAGGTAAGAACACTGAAATGGGCTGCCATTTCCTCCTCCAGGGGATCTTCCCAAACCAAGGATGGAACTCATGTCTTTTATGTTCCTGCATTGGCAGGTGGGTTCTTTACCACAAAAGCCACCTGGGAAGCCCTGCACACACACACATGTACATATATATCACATCTTGTTTATCTATTCATCTATTTATAGGCATTTAGATTGTTTTCATATCTTTACTGTTGTTAACAATGCTTCAATAATCATAGGAGGCACATATGTCTCTTCAAATTAGTGTTTTTGTTTTCTTCAGATAAACATCCAGAAGTGGAATTTCTGGATATTATAGTAGTTCTGCTTTTAATTTTTTGAGAAATCGCCATAATGTTATCAGCTTGCAGTCCCACCAACAGGGCACAAGCATTTCCTTTTTTTCCTTGTCATCACTTGCTATTTGTCATCTTTTTAATAATAGCCTCACTGACAGATGTGAAGTAATATATCATTGTAGTTTTGATTTAAATTTTCCTGATGATTAGCAATGTTGGATACATTTTCATGTGTCTGTTGGTCACCTGTATTTGTTCTTTGGAAAAATGTCTAAATCAGAATGGATTAAAGACTCAAATGTAAAACCTGACATTGTAAAACTCCTAGAAGAAAACATAAGCAATATTATCTTTGACACTGATTTCAGCAATAGTTTTTGACCTGTCTCCTAAAGCAAGGACAACAATGCAAAAATAAACAAATGGGACTGCATCAAACTAAAAAGCTTTTGCACAGTGAAGGAAACTCTACAAAATGAAAAAATTACCTACTGAATGGGATAAGATATTTGCAGACAGCACATCTATAAAAGTGTTAATATCCAAAATGTATGGGTCTTCCCTGGTTGCTCAGCAATCAAGAATCTGCCTGCAGTACAGGAGACACAGGTTCCACACCTGGTATGGGAAGATCCCCTGGAGAAGGAAATGACAACCCACTCCAATATTGGTGCCTGGGAAATCTTATGATCAGAGTAGCCTGACAGGTTACAGGTCTTGGGGTCACAAGAGTCAGACACCACTGAGCAACTAAAGTACCACCATCATCCAAAATATATAAATAACTCATTCAACTCAATACCATAAAAACAAACAAGCAAAACAACTCAATTTTTAAAAAATGGGCAGATGACCCAAATATACATTTTTCCAAAGAAGACATTCAGATTGACAGCTCCTTCTTACTGACACGTTATTCTAATGTTTTTTTGGATTCCATTGCTGCTGTGGTTGACTCAACTGTGAGTCTGATTTTCCTACTTCTCTTATGAAGGCTTCTTTTAATCGCTGGATCTTTCTTTGTGTTGAGTGTTCAGCATTTTCACTAAGATTTGTCTAGGTCTTAATTCTTCTTGCTTTTTTCCCCTACTCTTATAAACTTTAAAATTGATAAATTTCACAGTTCTGGAAATTTTTAGCAAGTATCTGTTTCTTCCCATATTGCTTCATCATTTGGGTATATAAAATATTCTTACAATATATTTCATTCTCGTTAGCTTCTTATCTTATTTTTCCATTGATTTGCCCTTCCTGGCTACATTCTAAATAATTTTTTCATCTCTATTTCTTTTTTTTTTTCATAATGACAATGCCTGTATATTGAAATACAGATCAAATACATTTAATTGATGATTTGTGTCAGAAAAGGCAAATGTCATTTCTTTGCAAGTCAGATTCTGACCTTTATTTCTTCATTTGATTCTCATTTATTGTGATTTGTTTGGCTGTATATGTTATGAATATTGATTATTAATTTTTCACCAAGAATTTTTTTTTCCTTTCCATTCAGTCTCATGGTTTAAGACTGAATTTTTTTCCTTTATTATTATCTAGATAGAGTATCCCTCTGGAGCGATATTTCTCATTCACCTTCACTATAATCTTGAGGGCTTCCCTGGTGGCTCAGATGGTAAAGAATCTGTCTGCAATGCAGAAGACCTGGGTTTGATTGCTGCATTGGGAAGATCCCCTGGAGAAGGGAATGACTACGCACTGCAGTACTCTTTACTTAGAGAATTCCGTGGACAAAATCCTATATACAAGGAGTTTCCTATTTGAAGACTGATATTATGTGGGCCCTAGGCTTTGAGTTTGGTCCCATTCTCCCAGAGAAGTTGTGAACATCAACCTAAAGCTCAGTGAAATTTGACAAATAGTCTCACAGTAAAAGTTAGCTTCATTTTTCAACTTGCTATTTTTAGTTAGTTTGATCTTTAATAAGTTATTCCTTTTAAACCTGTTCATTGAAGCACTTAAAATATTTTATAATCTGTTTAATATTATTTTTAAAAGGTTATGGCTCAGATGGTAAAGAATTTGCCTGCAGTGTGGAAGACGTGGGTTCGATCCCTGGGTTAGTAAGATTCCCCTGGAGAAGGGAAGGCTACCCACTCTAGTATTTTTGCCTGGAGAACTCCATGGACAGAGGAGCCTGGCTGGTTGCAATCCATGGGGTTGCAGAGTCAGACATGACTAAGCAACTAACACCTCTCTACTTCCAAAATTACTGAAGGGAAATCTTCTGTTTTGATCCTGGCTTAAGACTTGTCAGAATTTTCGTGGAAGCTGGTGTCAGACTCAATTACCCACAGTTCCACCTCCATCCTTTCCTTATAGCAATCACCAGGCAACAGGAATTACAAAGTATTTCTGACACCAAATTCCTAGTGTGATTGTCATTTATTTTTTTTTCTGGTCCCTGTCTCTATTAAGTATGCTATGTTATATTAATTACTGTTGAGTCATATCTTTCTCTACCCTTGTGTTTTAAATAAAAATAAAATTAAAAGTTGGCTTGAAGTCTCAGAAGACTAGTGTTGACCATTCTTAAAACTTTGCTGTACACTTTTCCACAGGCAGGTCAACAGATCTCTAGAATCTGTTGGGATCAAAAGAAATTCTTAGATGAGAAAAATAGACCAGAATTGTGATTAGCTAAATACTACAGAAAACCATTAAAATATAATACCACCAATATATGTAAACACTATGAGCTCAGTCTTCCATCTACAACCCCTACCACTTTGTCCAGGATACACAATGTAATTTATAATTCTTGTGATTCACAATGTCATAATTCACTCTGATTATTTTTGAAGTGAGAATTCTGTGTATCCATCTCCTGACTTTGCTGCTTGGTCCTCAAGAGATACATGATAACAAACATAACAAGACCAACACACATTCTTTTTATTTGTTCTTGCTAGGTTTTCTGCTGCATTTTATTTTCTATTGTTTCGTGCAGGTGCCTTGGGCTAGAAAAATTCAAGGGCATCTAGAATACAACTTCCCATAAAGGTTTTTTCTTTTCTTTTCTTTTTTTTTTCATGATTCTTTTCTGTGAGTCCCTGGCCTTACTCAACTGTTAAAAGTTATCTTCAAGCAAAAGTGCCACTAGCTTCAGCCTTAGCAACAATCATTGTTGAGGTGGAGAATAAGTTACACAGAAAAAAAAGATAGTTGATCATCTTACTCTTTTCACTAAAATTTACACTCAGTGTGTCAAATGCTAATTGGAACAGAACCTTACTCAATTTCTGTTGTTCTAACTTGCTAAGTAGCGAAAAACCTTTATTGTCCCTTCAAATGAAAATAATTTGTAGCTATTTAGAAGCTGATGGTTAAGTAAACACATCTCTAGTTTACTCACTGCCACTATGTAAGTTGTATACTTAGAAAGGTTCATTTTGTGTTATCTATTTGTAGAGGTTGTAGATGTTGATCTAATCAGATAATTCAAAGAAACATTATGCAAATCAGTGACATATGAGTGGACCAAAAGTGAGAGCATTAAACAAAAAAGGATGAAACACAAAACAAAACAAAAGCTAATAGTCTTGGACAAACAATAAAATGAGTGACCTAGGACATACTATAAAATAGGTGTGTGTGAGATAACTGTATAAAAGGAAACCTCAAGGATGCTGTCATTAGACAACTTCACATATCCTATACTGCTCTAAAGAAATGTAAAAAGTATATATGATGCATTACATAGAAGACTTCTGTTGAAAAGGGCTTATATAATGTTCAGATCAAATAAATAATTTTTTCATCAGAATATTGAAAAACAGAAAAAAATCTCATTCCTATATAATACGATAGGCCAAAGGATATAGGGCTAAATAGTATTAGTGTAATGACAAAATTAAATGTGTGTGGGTAAGATTTTAAATGATATTTTTACTAACTTAATACCATCCCAATTGTGTCAGATAAGAGGGTTTCTTCAGACTTTTGTAGAAATAGCTGGGGAATTCTGTAAAAGATGATGTAGCAGCTTGAAAGCAGTTCTGACTTTTACTACTTGTATGATCTTGGGCAAGTTATCTTAATCAATAACTATTGTCAAGTTAATTAATAGAGGCTGTGTAAGTAAAGACCATGATATGATGCCTCAAACATGAGGTTTCATACATGGTAGCTGTTGTTAGTATTATGGAAATTTAGGGTATAATAATTTTTCTACTCGTATAAGCGTGTGCCAAATTATTTACTCAGTAGAGGTTCCAGTTTATTTAATGATGATTATTCAAAACAGTAACAGTATCTACTAAAACCAACCAGATTCTCTTCTAGATGCTGGGTTTACAAAGATGAATGAGAAAAAAAAAAAAGTCTTGCTTTCATTGATATCACATTCCGGTAGGAGAAAAAGATAATTTAAAAGTAAATAAATATAATAATTTTAAGCATTAATGATTGGTAAGAAGAAAAATAAAGTAAGGGCAATGTAAAGAAAGCCAGTGACAGGGCTGACAGGAAGCAAGGGGTGGCTATTTTAAGGGGATCAAGAAAGACCTGAGAGCCAGAGTCTTCACTGACTTAAAACTGTTCAGTCTGGAAAGAACTGATGGTGGAGGTGTCCAGGGAAAGGAAACTGTGTGGACAAGGCATAAATAAAGTTCAGCAAGAAAGTCAGCCTGGTAGGATGCCCAAAGGTGAAATCAGCAAGTTAGGCAGAGGCCAAATTGGATTTGACCTTGAATGCTATATGAGGAATTTTGAATTTTATTTTAAGAATAAACCACTGAAACAGGGGAATTATGTAGCTTGATTTATGTTTGAAAATATGATTCTGACTGCTGTGTGAATAACCAGTCAGAGGTCAAACTGAACGAAACCTTTGCTGTAAAGGAGAGAGATTGGTAGACATTGATAGAAATCTCTCTCTCAATATCTTCCTCTCTTTATGCACACACACATACACAGGCCGTTAACTAGGTAATTTCCTATATGTGTCTGTAAGAAGAAAAGCTAGCTTGCCTTCATGTGGCAGCATACTGTCACTTGATTTATTTTTATATAACGTATGTTTAGCAATCCTATTTCAGACTCCAATGAAACCGTGATGTTTTTAAATACTTGCCTATGCGTTCAACTGGACAATGCATATGTGATGACCTAATACTAGTACAATGATCTACTTATTTTTACTTCACCTGCAAATATTTGCATTAGATTAGGAAAAAATGCAAAGGAACATGTCATTTCATACATTTTATTTGAATATCACAAATGAAAATATGTATGTGTAATAAACATTGAAATAACCTATTTTAAAAAGTGTGTTTAAAAGAAAATATCCAAATAGTCATATGTACCTTATTATTTATGACTCTTCAATCTTGATAAAAAACAATTTAATGTGCAACTGTCAGTTTCCATTAAGGTATTTCTAAAATATATATCCTAATATGCTTTCAGTTTCGTTCAGTTCAGTTGCTCAGTTGTGTCTGACTGTTTGCAACCCTGTGAATCGCAGCACGCCAGGCCTCCCTGTCCATCACCAACTCCCAGAGTTCACTCAGACTCACATCCATAGAGTCGGTGATGCCATCCAGCCATCTCATCCTCTGTCGTCCCCTTCTCCTCCTGTCCCCAATCCCTCCCAGCATCAGAGTCTTTTCCAGTGAGTCAACTCTTCGCATGAGGTGGCCAAAGTACTGGAGTTTCAGCTTTAGCATCATTCCTTCCAAAGAAATCCCAGGGTTGATCTCCTTCAGAATGGACTGGTTGGATCTCCTTGCAGTCCAAGCGACTCTCAAGAGTCTTCTCCAACACCACAGTTCAAAAGCATCAATTCTTCAGCACTCAGCTTTCTTCACAGTCCAACTCTCACATCCATACACGACCACTGGAAAAACAATAGCCTTGACTAGATGGACCGTTGTTGGCAAAGTAATGTCTCTACTTTTCAATATGCTATCTAGGTTGTTCATAACTTTTCTTCCAAGGAGTAAGTGTCTTTTAATTTCATGGCTCTAGTCACCATCTGCAGCGATTTTGGAGCCCCAAAAAATAAAGTCTGACACTGTTTCTACTGTTCCCGCATCTATTTCCCATATAGTTTAGTAACATTTATTAACTGATTATAATTTAACTTGTCATGTAGTAGGCCCTTAATGTATGTCTGATTATTTACATTATTTTATTACCTTGATACAAGTATTTTATTAAATACATGGAATAAATGTGTTTTCCAGAGAAGCATATACAAACTTATTTCAGATTATTTCATTTACTTTTTATTTTACTTGAGAAACAGAGTGAGAAGAAAGCAAGCAAGCAAAAAGAGACTGTCAGTTAGGCATCTTAAAAAAGAACAGCTTTTGAAGAACTATTATTTTTTGTGTTTAAGCCCCAAAGACCAAGCATTGAGGTTTGAAAATGAATACACACACACAACCACACACACAAACACAGGATATTTTTCTCTGAAGAAATTTTAACATAAAATGTATTATTTTAGTTATAAAATTCACCATTCTTATTTGAGAACTTAAAAATGTGCCTGGAATATAAGGATTTTTCTATAATGCCATGTTGAAAATGAAAACCGAACCTAAATGTCATCTATCAGAACTGCCTTCCATGAACCCTTACAACAATAACCTCTATCCTCTGCCCTTTCACTGTCCCTTCACACTGTTGATTTTCTCACAGTGTGAATCACTGTCTGATACTGATTTATTCATCTGTGTGCTTATTTCTGACCCACGCAAAAGTAAGACATGTGTCTAAGCTCAATATCTTCTTGAATTTTTGTTGTACACTTCTGCGCTATTCCCAGCTCCTGCTGTCCTTACCAATGTATTTCTCTTTTGATGGCTCTGCATCTATGCTCCACTTGCATTGCCCTGCTTATTTGCCTCATGTTGTTATTCAGTTGCTAAGTCATGTTCAATTCTTTGCAACTCCAATGACTGTAGCCCACAAGGCTTCTCTGTCCATGGGATTCTCCAGGCAAGAATACTGGAGTGGGTTGTGATTTCCTTCTCCAGGGAATCTTCCTGACCCAGGGATCAAACCTGCATCTCCTGCATTAGCCAGTAGGTTCTTTACCACTGAGACACCAGAGAAGCCCTTATTTGCCTCATAGCCCGTGGTTCTGTGTATGTGTAAGGGGTGGTGTGTGGCCATGTATGTATGGATGTGTGTTTTCTCTTTGACATTTGCAGTGTACAGCATATAAATTCTCTGAAAATATTTGCATTTTGATGAGGAATAAGACATCAGAGTGAAAGTCGCTCAGTCGTTTCTGACTCTTTGTGACCCCATGGACTATACAGTCCACGGAATTCTCCAGGCCAGAATACAGGAGTGGGTAGCCTTTACCTTCTCCAGAAGATCTTCCCAACCCAGGGATCGAACCCAGGTCTTCTGAATTGCAGGCAGATTCTTTGCCAGCTTAGCCACAATGGAAGGCCTAAGACATCAGAAAAGATTGTAAATAGAGAAGATGTGGACTGAGCTCATCAAAATAAGCAAAACTGTATTAATATCTCAGAACTCTCACAATTTGATAAAGACCTACTTTGTCATGGATTAATAATTCACTAATTTAAATATGCAGTTTTCATAACCCATAATTGTTATTCCAACAACTTTAAATCTCTATTATGTGTGAAGTGCTGACTTTCTTCTTTCCTTCCTGGTAAAAAGCAGTGTATAAATAATGAAAATATTTTAAACTGTAAAAATTAACGATAAGGCCATTTTGTGCTTCAAACTGTATTTATTTCTGATGTTTACTTGGAAAGAAAATGATGAAAAGTATCTTTTTGAAGAAGGTGTCTATGAAGCAAGTCTTATAACTCATTAGCTTTTTTCTCCATTAGTGATCCCTCACCTTGTGATTAAAGTAGATTTTGAAGGCTTATATTTTAAAATATAAATGAAATGAAACCAACATTTGAGTAGAAGACTCACTAATGAGATTTCCCTCTTTCGGTCTGTCTATATTGAATTGACCTAACTAGGGGAAAAATGCTTTTCTATATTTTTAAGATGTTTCCTGAATGAAAGAGATGACCTGCAATTCTAAGTCTATTGGGAAGAACCAGTTGCAAAGAAGCAGTTGTTATTTAAAATCAACACACTGCACAATTATTTCTCAATTTAGTTGCTTTTGGCCAAGGACACTAATAACTGACACCTGAAAACTCAGACATTGCTTGTCTATTATAAGAGTTTCTAGTGCACATTTTCAAGTTTTTGAGTATTAAGTTCTATGCTGGAATTTTGTAGTTTCATGTTTATTGTGTGTTTAACGACAGATAAAGGAAATATTAATGTGCTATACTAGTTATTGTTATAAAAATGGCATTAGACAGAAAGCGTTAAATATTCATGAAAATCCCTGTTTCCCTTATATTCTGGCTAGCAAAGGATGCTGAGAAAATAACTCACAAAAAGAGGGAACTATAGTACAGTACAGATAATCACAGGAGTTATAAACAAAGGCAGTTGACATTAATAATTAAAAGAAAAAAATTTCCTGTGGAGGTTTTGATGAGCTACAGACACAATATGTAAAATCACTTGCTTAACTGATCATTAGTTATGTTCTAGAGGAGAGGAGTATATATTAATGTAACTGGTTCTTCTGCCCTATTTTTCTACTTCAGTAATTTGTCTAACATAATAAATATAGCTATTATACATTTCCTGTGAGAAAAAATCATCCCCATTAGAACCTGATGTTTTTATTATCTGTGAGGGAGTATTCAATATAAATAAAGGTGATAGGGAAGGTTTATCACTTTTCCAAAGTTTTTGTGTTGTGCATTCATTTTAATGGAAATTTTATTATTGTTGTCAATACACAAGTATATATTAATCTGACCTTGGCAATGAAAGTTATTTATCACTTTATTACAAATATTTTGGTTTCTATTTGTTTGTCTTTTTATACGTTTATTTTCTTTTCTCAATTTTTGAAAAGTATTATCTGTCTCAACAGGACATTTTTTAATGAAGAAACATCAGAGCTGCTAAATACACTGGGACACAGGCAATCCTAGTCACCAAGGATGGCTTCCTCTTGGAAACTTATTCTGTTTCTGTCAGTCACTGGGTGTCTTTCAGGTAAAAAAGCCTGCCTTATGTATCAAATAAAAATATAAAGGTCTTCATTAAATACAGCCTCGGGTGTTCATTTAAACTTATATCATGATTCACCCTTTACAACGAAAGAAGATAAAGCAACTCTTAAACTTCTGTTAGCACTGCACATATAATAAGGTATGTAGAAAAATGTCATATAGTTAAATGAGTATCCATCCCATCTTATTGACTTTAATTTACAACCTAAACCATCATTATAAAACATGGGTAGAGACAATTGTGAAAACACGAGAAATAAGTGAACGGTTTCAGACATTAAAAGTGTAAATGAACACCCTGGTCCATCATGATTATAGTTATTTACAAAAGATATGGAATCTTTAAATACTATATCCTATGAGGTTCTTTCTGTGCAGTATTATCTTCTTTTCTGATGATCTGGTCTCCCTTTCCTCTTGTCAATACCATTCTCCTCTTGAACTGATGAAGTAACTGAGAGAAATGGGGGTGGATTTAGAAGATGAAATAAAACATACTCAGCTAAAGATTGAATTTCGAATAAACAGCAAATAATTGCTTTAGTTCTAGTATGTTCCATGCAATATGTTATTTTATCAAAATTGTAATTTTAACTGGTATCCAATGTTTTTATTAATAAATAATAAAATGATGATGCCAGATGGAGGAAGAGTGATAGATTGTAATATAACTCCAAAGTTTTATTTTCATGCACTGACCCAACTTATCCCCCAACAATAAACTGTGATTTCAAAGTAAGTATTTTATCTTAGTCATGGAAAGACAAAATCTGTCAGCCTGAGGTTGTGTCCCTGATGGCCAGATGGCTAGATTTGCAGCTCATAATGGAATCTAGGTGCTGTTCTTTCCAGTGAAATGAGGCTGAGCTTGGAGGTAAGTTGCTATTCAAATATTATAGAGAAGACAAAAATGTCAAAAACAAAGGCCATTTCTAATTTTTACATAAGATTTGATCTTTAATCATCTGCATTTACTATGAAGCATTTATATATATATTAGTTATTTTTAAAACATGAATTTATCTGCTGTTTGAATAAAACTGATTAGATACTTGAAAGGATACCTTATCAAAGATAATTATTTTCAAAACCTTTCTTTCACCTTCACCTTCTTATTTAAACAAATTATTCTAGAAGTACAACCCTTATTAATGCTTGTTACTTGGCAATATTTATGCTAAGTATTTATTATTCTTTTATTATTATTCTTTATTTTTTTCCCCTGGTTATCTGTTTGAGTATCATATTACAAGACATATTTTGCATGGTAACTTGGTTATTATTACAGATAATGTAGGTTATCAAGGTCATAAGCATATTTTATGTTGATCATGTTATTTGAACCAACAAAACTGATGTAAAAAATAAGACCCAGATTGCATTTTCTCTTTGTTCTATTTATTCGTTTTTTAATACATGGAGTATCTTTTCTGTGTTTAAGTAGGAAATATAAAACTCTTACACAACCTTAGGTTTAAAAACTGGCTATTGGAGCAACGAAAATTTGACAGCTTTCATAGGGATATACAACTTCATATTAAAAATACACTCATAATTGAAACAATAATAAGATACCATTATGCATATCAGAATGGCTAAGATCCAGAAAAAAACAGTGCCAGTTGCTCTTGAGGATGAAGAAAACATGAACTTTGTTAATTACTGGTAGGGAGGCAAAATGGGACAGCCACTTTGGGAGACAGTATGGCAGTGTTTACAAACCTAAATAGTTTTACCTCTAATGAAGCAACTGAACTACCAGAGATTTACCTAACTGATTTTAAAATTGATGGCACACAAAATACCCACACACAAAAAGTTTACAGAAACTTTAATAATCATCATCAAACCTGGAAATAACCAAGATGCCCTTCAATAAGTTAATGAAGTGTAGAAATTGTATATAATGCTATTTACTCAGTAATAAAAATAAATGAATTGTCAACTCATGCAAACACATGAATGAATATTATATGCATATTGCTAAGTGAAAGAAACCAGTCTGAATAGGTTACACACTGTATGTTTCTTTTTTATATATGATCTTTTGAAAGGGAAAGACTAGAAAGAGTGCATAGATCAGCGATTTCCAGGGCTTGGGGTCAGAGGATCACTAAATAAGTAAAGGAAGCACAGGCATTTTCAGCTTGGGAAGACTATTTTGTGTGATACCGTAATGGTGGGAAAGTAACACACATTTATCAAAACCAATAGTACTTATAACACAAAGGAAACCTTAATGTGCATAATTTTTAAAAATATCTCATTGTAGTTTTGATTTGCATTTCTCCAATAATGAGCAATGTTGAGCATTTTTCACGTGTTTGTTAGCCATCTGTATGTCTTCTTCAGAGAAATGTCTGTTTAGGTCTTTTTCCCACTTTTTGATTGTGTTGCTTATTGTTCTGGTATTGAGTTGTGTGAGCTGCTTGTTTTATTTTGGCAATTAAACCTTTGTCAGTTGTTTCATTTGCTATCATTTTCTCCCATCCTGAGGGTTGTCTTTTCACCTTGCTTATAGTTTCCTTTGCTGTGCAAAAGCTTTTAAGTTTAATCAAGTCCCACTTCTTTACTTTTGTTTTTATTTCCATTACTCTAGGAAGTGGGTTATAGAGGATCTTGCTTTGATTTATGTTATACACACTGGAATATCACTCAGCCATAAAAAGGTATGCATTTGAGTCAGTTCCAATGAGGTGGGTGAACCTAGAACCTATTATACAGAGTGAAGTGAGTCAGAAAGAGAAAGACAATATTATATTCTAACACATATATATGGAATCTAGAAAAACGGTACTGCAGAATTTATTTATAGGGCAACAGTGGAGAAACAGACATAGACTAATGGACATGGAGAGAGGGGAGGAGAGGGTGAGATGCATGGAGAGAGTAACATGGAAACTTACATTACCATATGTAAAATAGATAGCCAATGGGAATTTGCTGTATGGCTCAGGAAACTCAAACAGGGGCTCTGTATCAACTTAGAGGGGTGGGATGGGGAGAGAAATGGGAGGGAGGTTCAAAAGGAAGGGGATATATGTATACCTATGGCAGATTCATGTTGAGGTTGATAGAAAATAACAAAACTCTATAAATCAACTATCCTTCAATAAAAAATAAATGAATTTAATAATAATAATAATTTAGGAGGTTAGAGGATCTCAGGATGAAATGCAGAGTATAACAAAAATTCTATTACAAATGCATTCCAAATGTATGAAGCAACCTCTGCTTAGGAGAGTAGGGGGGAAAATGAGACTGATCCACATAACTTTCAAACGAACTGTTTTTGAGACTGTACTCTAGTTAAGAATGCTATTTCTCTGTGTTAGCAACTCTAAAAGCTCATGCATGGAGTTGAACAATTAAGTCAATGGATGATGGATGGTGGGAGCCAATTGTCTCATTGTTGATGTGAGAGATCACCAATGAGCAAAAGAAGAAGGCTGGAATGATCCAAGTGATAATGGTTTAGAGTTGGGTGACTTCAGTATGAACTCATGCTTAGCTTAATGTAGATACAAATGGCTACATATCACAAGTATTTATAACCATGTATATATATATAGCTATGTATTTATAGCCATATATATATCTAATAACTGTCATATTGATATAAATAAGTGATTGAATAATTAAAAGAATAGACAAGATTCCCATGTAGGTAAATTTCAATAATTTATGTAGATGCTATGTTCTCAAGGAGCTGGAATGTAACTCGCCCTTCTTTAACTGTGGACTGCACATAGTGAGTTGTTTCCAAAATGTACAGAATGGAAAAGAGGAATTAAAAAAGTAGCTTTACAGTGGAGGAAACTGATAAGAACTATATCAACCCAGTAATGAGTAAGGCCAGTATCAGAAGAAATAGCATTTATACTGGATATAATGTAATGAGGATGGCACCTCCTTTCTGTGGTTTTCCTTCTTAAAGCATGTGACTCTAGTCTGACTATGAAAAAAATATCATAAAAATCCCATTTTTTTCATTCTATGAAACACTTGGACCATGCTCGTCAACATTTTCAAAATCATAAAAAAACTAGGGATATTGGAGAAACTGTCACAGAAAGGAAGGCTAAGGAAGCATAATAAATAAGTGAGCCTGGATAGGATTCTGCAAAAGAAAAAAAATATATAAAAACCAAGGAAATCTGAATAAAGATGTACTTCAGTTAAAAGTAAGATATCAATACCAGTCTATTATTTGTAACAAATGTACAATATTAATATAAGATATTAATAAACAGGAAAACTGGTTATGAATTTAAGAAAAAAATGGACTAAGAATTGCATTCTAAATGTTTGATCTAGACAAAATATTGATATGACTAGAACCCCAAATAAGACAGTAGTGAAGGGCATCAACAGGAAATGAGAGATTCAAAATTTTTTGGCAATAAAATATATAGAAGTTGGTAAATGATTAATTTTTTGTATTAAAAGAAATAGTTAAGGTTCTTTGCTTATGGAGTAGATGATCTTGCCATTTGCTTGGGTACTAATTAAAAAGGGAGTGCAGTTTAGCGAGGAAATACTGAACTAAGTAATGCATGTGTTGAGCTTCAAGTATCTGTGACATACTCAGATGGAGATTTTTAAGAAAGACGACTGAGCTAAAAGTTAAGTGTGGATGAAACTGAAGCTCTGGGAAGGAAAATAATCACCCAAGGGTTGTGAAGATAACGAGGAGTCCTAAGGCAAGGAAAAACTTCTGAGAAGCATGCACTAAAGAGGCAAGAGAAGGAGTAGGTTGAAATGGATAGAGGGTGAGTTGGAGGAAACTCTAAAGTGTGATGGCTTCCCAGTGGCTAAGCAGTCAAGAATCCTGCTGCAATGCAGAAGACCACAGGTTCCATCGTTGCGTGGAGAAAATCTGCTGGAGGAGGTCAGGGAAACCCACTCCAATAGTCCTGCCTGGAGAATCCCATGGACAGAGGAGCCTGGCGGGCTACAGTCCACAGGGATGCAGAGAGTCGGACATGACTGAAGCGACTGAACACATATGCACGCTGCTGCTGCTGCTGCTGCTGCTGCTAAGTCGCCTCAGTCGTGTCCAACTTTGTGCGACCCCATGGACGGCAGCCCACCAGGCTCCACCATCCCTGGGATTCTCCAGGCAAGAACACTGGAGTGGGTTGCCATTTCCTTCTCCAATGGATGAAAATGAAAAGTGAAAGTGAGGTCGCTCAGTCGTGTCCGACTCTTTGTGACACCATGGACTGTAGCCTACCAGGCTTTTCCATCCATGGGATTTTCCAGGCAAGAGTAGTGGAGTGGGATGCCATCGCCTTCTCCGCATATGCACGCTAGGAAAGTGATAATGGACCAGATTCAGAGACAGAGTGGTCAGCAGTGGCAATGCTGTAGGAAGGTTACATCAGATTGCATTAAAACCATTTCCTTTTTAATGCTAATGAAAGTTATCTTTAACAAAGTAGTGGGATAATCTCTTATAATAACAAGATATGAAATGATTTGTACAGGAGGAAAATTAGATAATTACTATTAATTTTGTTTTCTGAGAGGCTGAACTGAGGAAGAAAAAGAGGAAAAAAATGACAGATAACTTGGAACAGAGAAGTTCAGGAAGGAGTGAATTAAATCTGTACATTTATGGGTGTGTGTTTTAAGACTAGAGAACTGCTGGTTACAGAAATTCAATCCACATAGTATATTACATATGCATTTATTGTAGAGTGCACTAATTAGCTTTGAAAGTGAAAATGTTAGTCGCTCAGTCATGTCCGACTCTTTCCAACCCTATGGACTGGAGCCTGCCACGCTCCTCTGTCCGTGGAATTCTCCAGACAAGAATACTGGAGTAGGTTGTCATGCCCTTCTCCAGGTTTGACTCCATTAAAAACCACCCTTAAATTTATGAACTTAATGACAACAACAACACAAAAACTTCAGAAATATTCTTTTTCACAGTTCTGAAAGTCAGCTTGATGTTTCTTCTGGTTTGGGCAGGTTCAGCTGATTTCTCTAGTCTCCAAGAGGGTCACAAGAATAGGATTGGATGGTGTCATTTGTGGTCTCAGCCATGTTGCCGATGATTGGCTCCTAGAAAGGCAGTGTGAATAACCTGCTCACGCATCTGATCATTCCGTGGTGTAGACTATAGGACACCATCTAATTTGCAAGCATATTTCAAACCACTGTGTCATGTTTACTAATGCCTCATTGACTGAATTAAATCGCGTGGGCCAAGACCAGATTCATGGGGTAGAAAAGTAGACTTGATCTCTTGAAGACAGTAGCTGTAAAAGCATATTGTGAACAATATTCAATACCGTATCACTAACTATAGGCACTATGCTGGATAGTAGATCTCTAAAGATGCATGTTGTATAATTGAAACTTTGTACCCTTTGCCCAGTACTTCCTGTTTCCCCCACTCTCTCCAGCTCTTGCTTACTACCATTCTACTCTGATTGTATAACTTTGACTATTTTAGATTACTCATGTAAGTGGTATGCTTTAAGAATTTGCCAAGAGGATATATCTTAAGTACTCTTACCACACACACACACACACACAAAATAACAGTAATACCAACATTAAAAACAATAATAATACAATATAAAGATGGCAGGAGAAAACTTTTGGAGGTGATAGATATGTTTATGGCATAGATGGTGGTGATTTCATGGGTATTTACTTATTGCATACTCATCAATTTGTATGCCCTAAATATTTACAGCTTATATGCCAAAGCCTTTCACTGTGTGGATCACAATAAACTGTGGAAAATTCTGAAAGAGATGGGAATACCAGACCACCTGAACTGCCTCTTGAGAAACCTATATGCAGGTCAGGAAGCAACAGTTAGATCTGGACATGGAACAACAGACTGGTTCCAAATAGGAAAAGGAGTACATCAAGGCTGTATATTGTCACCCTGCTTATTTAACTTATATGCAGAGTACATCACGAGAAATGCTGGGCTGGAAGTGCACCAGCTGGAATCAAGATTACTGGGAGAAATATCAATAACCTCAGATATGCAGATGACACCACCCTTATGGCAGAAAGTGAAGAGGAACTAAAAAGCCTCTTGATGAAAGTGAAAGAGGAGAGTGAAAAAGTTGGCTTAAAGCTCAACATTTAGAAAACTAAGATCATGGCATCCGGTCCCATCACTTCATGGGAAATAGATGGGGAAACAGTGGAAACAGTGTCAGACTTTATTTTGGGGGGGCTCCAAAATCACTGCAGATGGTGATTGCAGCCATGAAATTAAAAGACACTTACTCCTTGGAAGTGTATTATTTTGCCAACGAAGGTCCGTCTAGTCAAGGCTGTGGTTTTTCTAGTGATAATGTATGGATGTGAGTTTGACTGTGAGGAAACCTGAGCGCCGAAGAATTGATGCTTTTGAACTGTGGTGCTGGAGGTGACTCTTGCGAGTCCCTTGGACTACAAGGAGATCCAACCAGTCCATCCTAATGAAGACCAGTTCTGGGTGTTCATTGGAAGGACTGATGCTGAGGCTGAAACTCCAATACTTTGGCCACCTCATGTGAAGAGTTGACTCATTGGAAAAGACCCTGATGCTGGGAGCGATTAGGGGCAGGAGAAGGGGACAACAGAGGATGAAATAGTTGGATGACATCACAGACTCAATGGACATGAGTTTGGGTGAATTCCGGAGTTGGTGATGGACAGGGAGGCTTGGCATGCTGCGATTCATGGGAACACAAAGAGTCAGACACGACTGAGTGACTGAACTGAACTGAACTGAACTGATATATCAGTCATACCTCAGCAAAGTGGTTTTAAGTGTGCATAAGACAGTAAAAATAACCATACCTAGCCTTCATTTCTACCTCATATTTATTGATATCTGTGAATGTTTTAATCTGTGAATGTTTAATAATAATAATCTTGTATTAGTCAACAGTAAATAAAAAGGAATCTCTTTGTATCTTTATTTCTGAAACAGTCACAGTGCAAGCACTGTGATCTAATAACCTCATTAGCTGAGCTTAAAAAAGCTTTAAAGATCAAACTGTGTTTATCAATATGAAATTAATTAATTACAGTAAAATTTAAGCTTTTCAGGATAGAGTGTGTGAAATCATTCGAGGGAGGAATCCTAATTACTAAATCCTAGTTATGAATATACGTGTGACAAGAAACATCAACATTTCAACCTCACTGTGCCAAAATCCATGTCGTTGTATTTTCTAAAAGTGCTTCTTCAAAGATATACCATCTTCCAAATATGTGTAGAGATAGGATTGGAGGAGACAGTAAGGTTTCGGATTTACAAGCAACTTGACTGACATCCCAGAGTTCTTTGTAAATTGCTTTTCATTCAAATCTCCATGTTGAAAGAAATAAACAATAGCAACAAAAGCTAAAGGGCTTAATTTTTCTGCTCTGTTATGTGGAATAGTCTATTCAATGGATTTCATAATCACTACATTCCTTTTGAAATGTGACTAGTAATTATTTTAATTTCATTTTAAATGTTTAACAGTTGGGGAAATCTATTACAATGATATTTATTGCAAATAGATTTCTTTATGTGAATTGTAATGGAATGGTCTGATAGGACGCTGAGATAAGGGGAGATTGTCCATGTAAAACATGTCATATACAAATATTTATTTTTAATATGTATCATTAGAATAATTCTAATTGAAAGCAGCTATTCTTAGACTCATTAACACATATTCTTTTGTTTGAAGATTTTTGAAAAATGTTTTTGTACTCTCCAATACTAGCATATATTTGTTAACATCACAAGTCTATTTATATATTTCTGTGAAAGTTATAGACTTAATATATAATTTGATTTATCAAAGCTAAACATATCTTTGTATCTTCTAAATTTAAAATTGTATTCATCTTACTGCATTTATAAATCTTTAAATTAAAAAATAACTTGGAGATCATGAGGTCCAATCCCTTGTACTTGGGCAAGTAAGATATCATTCACTCTCAATAGGGATAAGCTTCAACATAGGGATATGCCCAACATCACATATATGATAACCAGTGGGAGAATAATGAGAAAGCTGCCTCCTACAGCAATGCTTTCAACATGATAGGTAACATGAAGGTGAGGCAAAAGGGGAAATCCAGTTGCTCAAAGCTGAGCTGACCTCCTACATAAGTACATCTAGTTACTTTCCCTGGATTACTTTCAGATCCTTTTGATATAAGCTGTATTGCTTTAAAAAATGAACTCTCTACAGGAAACAGCAAAATTCTATAAAGCAATTATCCTTCAATAAAAAATGAATTAATTAAAAAACAGGTCTCTCAAATAAAGCTTTTTTTTTTTTTTTCTCTACTTTGACCCCATTCTCCTCCGTTGGGTTAAATCCATTTTATTGGGAAGGTGACAGTCTGTTCTTTCTGCCACAAGGATGATACACTATTGAACAGAGAATGTCTGTCGTTGATAAGGTTATATAAATACTCTTCTTCTTCTTACTGGCAGTGTGGTAAATAGCACAGAACTTTGTCACTGCCAGCAAGTGCTGCCTAAGAACTTTAAAAGAAATATGAAAACAAAAGTGTTACTGAAAACAGGTGCCTGATAATATTAAGTCTGACTGGCCTATGGCAGTTGAGAAAGAGAAATGGATTATAGTTCCTCTGTGATCATTTTGAAATTATGCATGTGCACATTGAATTGGTCCCCCAGGAAGTCATGATGATAACAGAGCCTACCTCAGTGCAGGAAACCAAGCTGACACTTATCAGCTGTGCACTGGTGGTATTAGATGTGTAATTAATCAGAATACAATTTAATTTCTCCTTGTGAGCAAGGTGGTGGGTGGCAGGTGAGGGGTAACTGTCTCTTAATTTAGAGAATTTTATTTGTTATTTTAATCTTAAAGACAAAGAAAATGTTAAAAGTTATCTAAAATTGTCAGCAATTCCCGGAGTGATATAAAATTAAACCATCAACTAAAAAAAGCCAGATTCAGCATCCTCGAGAAATGAGAATAAATATTAATAAATGTGTTCAGTATTTTTGAGATTAAACAGAGTATTAACTAATTTATTAGGTCATCTAAATGTTATTCATCTTACATAAACTATATTAAAAATATTTTTCCACTGGATTTTGGTTAAGGAGAAAGCAATATACATCAAAGTATGTTTTAATCTAGACAGTACCATAAAAATTACCTAATGCTTCTTAAACTGGACTGGCATTATTATTTCAACAATGATAAATATTTGCTAATAGAAAATTAATCATGTACAATGATCAAAAAATGTGTTTTGTATCAAGTACTCACAGGAACATGTATACAGTTGTTCACAATATCATTTTTTACACAGAGATAAATTTGTACCATGGTAATACAACACTGAAATATGTTTATTTTTGACAGAGATTATCTTACCTCTTAGCATGGGCTTCAGGGGAGCTATACCTGTGCAGTAGTTAATAAGAAAGCAGCTACTTTTTTGCATCTCTTTGCTTCATATACAGATAAATTCTGTCTGTAAAATGGAGAAAGAGCTAAATTCACTGAGTACCAAGGCAAGCTGGACACACTTGAGATATAGAAGAAATGGAAGGAAAAATTTCTGTTCTCCTTAATTTTAAATAAACTGTTTAGGTTTATCACGATACAAATTCTGAAAATATAACACACATGACTAGTTGTTGAGAATGAAAAAGGGTTAAGTGCTATATAGTCTTATGTTTATTTTGGCTCTTGGGTATATCTTATTTTTAATAGCTAATCAAATTAACTGCAGATTTATTGAAATTTGGTCAGCTCCTATATTTAGAAATATTTATTTGGTAGAAGTGTCAAAAACAATGATTTTTTTCTATCCATTTGAAAAACAAATACTTTCCATTCTAATTTTCAGTGTTGTTTTAACACTGAAATTTTTCAGAGAACTTAACTATTCCTAATGATCTGTTTATGATGGTGTCTAGGTTGCAGCATGACCTTAAGTGACTGTGGGTTTAAAGTATGGTGGAACCATCCAGATGGTGATGATTTGAGATAAATACTTGCATACTTTGTGATTGTGATTTTACATGTTTAAATAAAAATTATAAGGCCATCTTCTCTATAAAACAGAGGCAGTATATTTTATTTGATGTTCCATACATAATATCTAGCATAATACTTTCTATAAGTATGGGTACCTATTTTTAAGTGAATTAAAGGAAACAATTAATTGTTTGATTTGTTTCTTCTATTAAGAGAGGCATAAGCTATGCTTTGGGTTAATTTCTGGTTAAGAAACATACAAAAGGCATGAATGAATTTGGATTCTAACCTGATCATTCTGATGTGTGGATATATGTTTTTATTGAGGTATCATTGATTTACAATATTATATCAGTTTCAGATCAATTCAGTTCAGTTCCTCAGTTAGGTCCGACTCTTTGTGACCCCATTGACCACAGCATGCCTGGCCTCCCTGTCCATCGCCAACTCCTGGAGTTACTCAAACTCATGTCCATTGAGTCATTGATGCAATCCAACCATCTCATCCTCTGTTGTCCACTTCTCCTCCTGCCTTCAATCTTTCCCAGCATCAGGGTCTTTTCCAATGAGTCAGTTCTTTGCATCAGGTGGCCAAAGTTTAGGTTTGTAATATAGTGAATGCATATTTTTTATAGAGTATACTCCATTTAACATAATGGCCATGTTTCCCTGTGTGGTACAATATATCCTTGTTGCTTATCTATTTTATACATAGTAGTTTGTGTGTCTTAATTCCATGCCCCAATCTTGTCCATTCTCCCTTTCCTCTACCTACTAGTAACTGTTAGTTTGTTCTCTATATCTGTGAAACTATTTCTGATTTGCTATATATATTCATTTGCAATTTGTTTTGAGTCCACAAATAAGTGATAATATACAGTATTTGACTTTGTCTGACTTATTCCACTGCATAACTCTCTCTGAAAGTTGCTCAGTCATGTCCAACTCTTTGCAACCCCACAGACTCTATGGTCCTTGGAATTCTCCAGGCCAGAATACTGGAGTGGATAGTCTTTCTCTTCTCCAGGGGATCTTCCCAACCTAGGGACTGAACACAGGTCTCTCACATTGCAGGTGAATTGTTTACCAGCTGAGGCACAAGGGAAGCCCATAATTCTCTCTAGATCCATCTAAGTTACTGCAAATGGCAGAATGCTACTATTTTTTAGCTGAATGATATTCCATTGTGTGTATGTATGTGTATATTCCATTGTGTGTGTATATACACAGACCACATCTTCTTTGATGGACATGCTGTTTCCGTGTCTTGACAACTGAAACAATGCTTCTATGAACACTGAAGTGCATACATATTTTTAACTTAGTGTTTTTGTTTCTTCAGATATATACCCAGAAGTGGAATTGCTGGATCATATGGTAGTTCTGCTTTTAGTATTTTGAGGAATTCCCCATACTATTTCCCACAATGACTATACCAATTTATATCCCCACCTGCAGTGTCCTTTTTTTCCATGCCTTCGCCATTCCCATTTATATTTGTTATTTTGATAAGTGTGAGGTGATTTCTCATTTTTGTTTTGAAATGCATCTCTCTGATGTTTAGTACCATTGAGTATCTTTTCAAGTGCCTGTTAGCCATCTCTATATATTCTTTGGTAAACATTTCAAATCCTCTGCTCATTTTGAATCAAGTTTTTTTCATTTTTTTCCAATATTGAGTTGTAAGAGCTGTTTATATATTTTGGATATTAACCCCATATTTTTCATATCACTTGAAAATATTTTATATCGTTCAGTAGTTTGTCCTTTTGTTTTGTTGATGGTTTCCTTTGCTGTGCAAAATCTTTTCAGTTTAATTAAGTCCCATTTCTTTATTTTTGCTTTTATTAATTTTCCCTAGGAGACAGATCCAAACTATATTGCTACAATTTATGTCAGAGAATTTTCTGCCTATTTTCTCTTCTAGGAGTTCTGTGGTTTCAGGTATTACAATTATGTCTTTAATCTATTTTGAGTCTATGTTTATATATAATGTGCAGAAACATTTTAATCTCACTTTTTAATATAGACATCTAGTTTTCCAAGTATCACTTATTTAAGAGTCTGTTGTTTCTCCATTGCATCTTCTTCACTCCCTTGTCATCAATTAATTGACCATAATGTGTGGATTTATTTCAGGGGCTGTATATCATTCCATTGATCTATGTGTCTATTTTTGAGCCAGTACCACGTTGTTTTGATTCTTTTAGCTTTGTAGTACATGTGGAGACTAAGCAACATGTTACTTAAAAAAAATGGGTCAATGAAGAAATAAAAGAAGAAATAAGAAAATACATGGGGACAATGGAAATGGAAACACAACTTCCTAAAATCTTTATGTTGTGTTCTGTATTCAGTCATGTCCAACTCATTGCAGCCCCATGGACTGTAGCCTGCCAGGATCCATGGGATTTCCCAGGCTAAAATGTTGGAGTGGGTTACCATTTCCTCCTCCAGGGGATCCTCCCAATCCAACCACCATCTCTTGCATCCCCTGCACTGGCAGGTGGATTCTTTACCATTATACCACATGAGAAGCCTCCTAGAATCTTCAGGATGCAGCAAAAACAAGTCTAATACAGAAGCTTATAGCAGTACAGGCCTAAGTCAAGAAACAAGAAAAGTCTGAAATAAACATAGCATCTAAAGGAATTAGAAAAAAGCACAAAACCCAAAGTCAGCAGAAGGAAGGAAATAATAAAGATCAAAGAATAAATAAAATAGACACTGGAAAACAATGAAAAGATCAATGAAACCAAGAACTAGTTTTTCTGAAAAGATGAACATAATTGATAAATGTTTAGCCAGGCTTTTCATGAATAATATAAAATATTATTTTATATTAACCTCTCATTTGTCCTATCACTTGAAAATAACAAATATGGAAAAGGAAACCAGGTGAATATCTGAATGAAAGTGTTTCAGCAGCAGTGTCAGTCCATCAAGATGAAATAGACTTACTGGGTTTGAAGAAGAACCAGTATGGAAGAAGGGAGAAAATCCAAATAAATGAAGAGAGTATATAACAAGAAGAATAATAAGGGGTAGGATAGGCAATGATCAGACCACATTTTAAGCAGAGGAGAGATGTAACTTGATAACATGTTCAAAGATCATGCTTGGTTCTTTATGGAAAATAGATTTTAGAGCTTGGGAAATAATGTAACCAGGGTGAATAGGTAGGTTACAACTGAAAAAGTCTGGAAGAAAGAAGAGAGCAGCAAGGGTTTAGACCTGCAAGTATTCAGTGATTATTTATAGATTTCATTGTAAGTCAGCAGTGGTATATGCTTACCAAAAAGAAGCTAATGTGATTTTCAGCTGTATTGACAGTATCTAAAATAAGGGAGAGGTTAGATCTACTTTGGATCTACTTGTTAATAATGGCTGTAGTATTATGTTCAGTTCTAGGCTAGATTGTATTGTGGAAATTAGATAAACAATAAGTTCAGTGGAGGGAAGCAAAGTGATGAAGAAAAAAAACTGAAACCATAATATAAGAGGAAGGATAAAAATGGATTAAAGAAGTGAGAACTAAATTTAAAAGATTCAGTTAATATTTAAGGTAATTTTTTACTAGATTCAGGGGAGACTTCGCTCTTGCAATGTCTTCCCTGAATTAATTATTGAATAACTTTTGTAAACCAATGCATAAAATATTCAGAACTCCAATATTCGGGTGTCTTAGGATGGGCAGGCAAAATGTTTTTGCTTGTTTGTTTGTTGTTTGGTAATTGAACTTTGAGTCTAGATTCTGGTCATAATTTATAGACTGATTTGATCTGCCCCTATTATATCCAGATTAACAGTAATGACTTTCAATTGTAGATTATCTTCTGTATTTGGAACATTGATAGCTTGCCTTTGTATATTGCCTAACAAGTAAGTATACTCATTCATGGCATAAAATGAGATGCAAAAACTTTGAAAAAAAATAACCTATTTTCCCCTTTATTATATCATACATAGGTATCATTTTCAGGATCCTAATATCTTGGTACGATGCATCAGCTTATTATTTCCCATAGCAAGAAAGAATCATCACATGGCAAATAGGGCAGAATGTCAGCTCAAGATACAGATTTTTCAAAGGTTAATACTAACAACTGCTATATTAAAATAGCTAAAAGTTTGTTGTATATAAGTAGCTCACCCTTATTCTAAAGAAATTCAGTGGGACAAACCAATCAAAGTATAGTCAGATGAGAAGTACAACTAATTTGTCTAATAAGATCATTCTAAGCAGTCAGTGTTGCTCAGTGATATTTAGAATTGACTGTATCTCAGGAGAGTCTGCCAGTTCCCAGGCATGAGCTAAATGATCATTATGTAAAGATAACTTTAGCATCAAAGGGCTTGCTAGATCAGATGATAACAATTTTTCCTCTAATCCTTAAATCTATGTTTCTGAAATTTTACGTAAGAAATACTTATAAATTTTACATTTTATTTTGTCATGTTTTTGTTAATAATAACATAGGACGTTTAAAAACAGGGTTTACCAAATGAGCAATTGATGAATAGTTATAGGTAGAATTGAGAATGGAAAGAATAGGTTGGAGGTTAGAAAAAATATATGGATACATCCAATAGACTTTCCACTTATTGGACATGAAGGATAAAAAGAGGATAAAATGAAAGAATATTCTGTCTGCTATGTTGATGAAGCATCTAAGAGAAGATTGAAACCAACAGTAGAAATAAAGACCAAAAAAGAGATTAGCACCAAGATGGCAAACTATGATGGAATACTGTATTTAAGAAGCAAACAGTTGTTATTGTCAAATGAATGCGATGAATTGCGGGAAAATAATGCACTGGAATCTCATTACGGAGCTTAAATTGCCAAGAACCTAATCTGTTTTGGATTCCATCCCTTGAGATTTATTTTCATAGCAGCAAAACAGACCTGATTATAAAAATGGTCTTTTCATAAACTCAAGTGATTGCATTCTGTGAAGTTATTCTGTTTGGTGAAACCTTGTTTTAAATCAAGATTCCTGTGAATTTCCATAAATGATTCCCTTCAGAATGTAAAAGAGCACATGGCAGGGCTGGGGACATAGACTAGAATTAGGAGGGCTGTGTATTATTTTAAACTTTGCCACAAATCATGGGAATTTGGGCAAGTCCTCATTTCTTTCTTTGTGAGTCCTCATTTCATTTTTGTGAAAATGAGGCTGCTTTATTTTAAATCTTCTTCTATAGTCTAATAGTGTTCTCTGCTGCTGCTAAGTCGCTTCAGTCGTGTCCGACTTTGTGCAACCCCATAGACGGCAGCCTACCAGGCTCCTCTGTCCAATTCTCCAGGCAAGAACATTAGAGTGGGTTGCCATTTCCTTCTCCAATGCATGAAAGTGAAAAGTGAAAGTGAAGTCTCTCAGTCGTGTCCGAATCTTCATGATCCCATGGACTGCAGCCCACCAGGCTCCTCCGTCCATGGGATTTTCCAGACAAGAGTACTAGAGTGGGGTGCCATTGCCTTCTCTGAGTGTTCTCTAGTCATCTCAAAAGTTTTACTACACTTCAAAATTGAGAATAGACATTGTGTTGCAATATTTGAATGATATTGCTAGACACATCCATATTCTATTGACTCAGGTCAGTTCAGTTAACTTGTGTCCAACTCATTGCAACCCCATTTACGGCAGCACATCAAGTTTCCCTGTCCGTCACAAACTGTCAGAGCTTCCTCAAACTCGTATCCAACTACTTGGTGATGCCATCCAACCATCCCATCCTTTGTTGTCTCCTTCTCTTCCTGCCTTCAATCTTTTCCAGAATCAGAGTCTTTTCTAATCAATCAGCCCTTTGAATCAGGTACCCAAAGAATTGGAGCTTCAGCTTCAGAATCAGTCCTTCCAATGAGTATTCAGGACTTACTGCCTTTAGGATGGACTGGTTTGATGTCCTTGCAGTCCAAGGGACTCTCAAGAGTCTTCTCCAACACCACAGTTCAAAAGCATCAATTCTTTGGTGCTCAGTTTTCTTTATAGCCCACCTCTCACATCCATACATGACTACTGGAAAAACCATACTTTTGACTAGATGGATTTTTGTAGGCAATTAATATCTCTGCTTTTGAATATGCTCTCTAGGTTGGTCATAGCTTTTCTTCCAAGGAGGATGCATCTTTTAATTTCATGGCTGCAGTCACCATCTGCAGTGATTTTGGAGCCCAGAGAAATAAAACCTGTCACTGTTTCCATTGTTTCCCCACGTATTTGCCATGAAGTGATGGGACCAGATGCCATAATCTTCGTTTTTTTGAATATTGAATTTTAAGTGAGCTTCCTCACACTCCTCTTTCACTTTCATCAAGAGATTCTTTAGTTCTCTTTCTGCCATAAGGATAGAGTCATCTGAGTATCTGAGTTTTTTGATATTTCTGTCTGCAATCTGAATTCCAGCTTGTGCTTAATCCAGCCTGGCATTTTGCATGATGTAATATGCATAGAAGTTGAATAAGCAGTTTGACCATATACAGCCTTGACATACTCCTTTCCTGATTTGGAACCAGTCCATTGTTCTATGTCCAGTTCTAACTGTTGCTTCCTAACCTGCATACAGATTTCTCAGGAGGTAGGTAAGGTGGTCTGATATTCTCATCTCTTAAAGAATTTTCCACAGTTGGTTGTGATCCACACAGTCAAAGGCTTTGGCGTAGTCAACAAAGCAGAAGTAGATGTTTTTCTGGCATTCTCTTGCTTTTTTGATGATCAGTCCTAGGTGTTCATTGGAAGGACTGATGCTGAAGTTGACATTCCAATACTTTGGCCACCTCATGCAGAGTTGACTCAGTGGAAAAGACCCTGATGCTGGGAGGGATTGGGGGCAGGAGGAGAAGGGGATGACAGAGGATGAGATGGTTGGATGGCATCACTGACATGAGTTTGGGTAAACTCCAGGAGTTGGTGATGGACAGGGAGGCCTGGAGTGCTATGATTCATGGGGTCTCAAAAAATCGGACACAACTGAGCGACTGAACCGAACTGAACTGAACGGATGTTGGCAATTTGATCTCTGGTTCCTCTGCCTTTTCTAAATCCAGCTTGAACACCTGGAAGTTCACAGTTTACATACTGATGAAGCCTACCAAGATTGGAGAATTTTGAGCATTACTTTACTAGCATGTGAGACAAGTGCAATTGTGCAGTAGTTTGAACATTCTTTGACATTGGTTTTGTTTGGGGATGGAATGAAAATTGACCTTTCCCATGGAGATCTTTTTTGTATAATTCTTCTGTATATTCTTGCCACCTCTTCTTAATATCTCTGCTTCTGTTAGGTCTTCTGTTACTGTTAGGTCTGCTTCAGCTTCTAGTCTAGCTATTGACTACAAGAGGTCAAATATGGTCCTGCCTAAACAATCATACAGTTAGAAATTTAACGGAAGTTTAAAAAGAATCATCAGACTATATAAACCTTATGGAAGCGAAGTGAGTTTTGTCTTTCTGTTACTAAGGGGAAAGAAAAAAGATACCCTCTTCACACCAATAGAGAATGCTTCAGGGATACTCCTTGTGGCAATGAGAGTGTCTCCAGTAGAAGAGACATGTCTTTCACTCCACCGGTAAATACTTGGTAAGCTGCAGAAACTCAGATGTTGCTTCTAAAGAGAGTGATGGAACAGAACATGCAAGAAAAATCCTCAGAAAGCCTGAGGTGCTTTCCCTAGGCTTTGAGGGTTAGTAGTAAGAGTATAGAAACTAACTCCTATTGTTTAAAGTCATGAAGTCAATAAGATTTACCCTTGAAGGCTGAATGAGATGAAAAGATCACCGATGATACACAGAGTCCTAGCATTTAGAAGGGCAAAAGTTCACAAACTTCCTGGGGGACAAATGTAAATCCTGCAGAGATGGCTGGGCTTGAGGCATTGACCTCTGGCAAAGAAAAGGAGGTAGCCTCCTAGGGGCTAGAACCATAGGGGGAAAGTGAATAGAACGTCAGCCAGAAAGTGGATTGCTATATCCAGGAACTGGGCAGCATAATGTTTTGTAAGAAGTTTCTAAAGAATCATTATGTGTAAGGCACCAGAGAATCATCACTTTGTTATCTGATGTACAGATAGTCTTGGTGACCATATCACAGCAGTGGTTAGTCAACTAACATTCCTGCTTTTAATCTTTCCAACAACATCTGAAAGGTTCATGAGGAGACAGGATGACAGGGAAAAAACAAAAACACCACTTTGGCCTTACCTCAGGTCTCCTTGCACAGGGCAAACATCATCTGGGGAGATGAGGGATGGCAGATTGAAGTTTGAATTTAGCAGGGCTGGGTGTATTAGTATACTTAAAAATTAGTTACAGTTGCAAAGCATGTCTTCTTTTAATACCTTAAAATATATGGAAAGCTGGTGACTCATTGAGAATGTCATCTAGGGCAGGGGAAGGAAAACCTGATGTGATATGTTTAAAGGCAGTAATTAAAGAAAAGTAAGGCTTTGCAGTTCCAATCATGAGTTCATTCTGTATCACTGGATAGTCTCTCTTTGTTGACATATAAATCTCCAAGTAGCCTTTCATTGATATTATTCTTTCAGTAAAAGAGCATTGAATGCTACTCTGAATTGGACAATGACCTGGGTGCTGTGGATAAACTGGAGGTTAAAAAAAATAATAACTTATATATTCTTTGTTCACCAAGATTCCAGATATTTGGACTGATGAACAAATCTGGAACTACACTGAGGAAGGAACAATACTCAGGGATCTCTATGGTGTATGTGCATGTATGTTAATTTGCTTTAGTCATGTCTGACTCTTGGCGATCCTATGGACCATAGCCCACCTGGCTCCTTTGTCCACAGGATCCTCCAGGCAATAATACTGGAATGGGCTTCCATGCTCTTCCCCAGTAGATCTTCCTGACTCAAGGATCGGATCCACTTCTCTTATGTCGCATTGGCAGGCAGGTTCTTTACCACTAGTGCTACCTGGGAAGCCCCTCTATGGTATAGAGGATCCCTTATATTAATATTAATCATGGTTTCATTAGAGATCTTTTGGAGACTCTCTCTCAGCACATTTATGAATGCATACCGAAAAACTTCAGGTAAAACCAGGGCTTAAGTGAATGGGGAGGTATTGAGTGTATCTGAATGAGCAGAAAGAAAAATGCATTAAAGTGGAAGGAATGTATTAGCATTTGCACAATGAGCACTAGCTCTGCCTGCTTATTTCCTTCAGTACACAATCTCCCTTCATTTCCCCCAAACACTCATATTCCACAACCATATGCTCTAAATGGACACTTCACAGTTAGGAAAATAAACTGAGAGTGTATTACTTGTTTATCTTCAAATGATTAATCTTAATGTTTAGAGAAAGCATGGAATCCAGAACAAATAGATGTTTTTATTGGATTAATGTGCAGAGTTATGGCATTTATTTTTCTACTAGGTATTGTGCTGTCAGTTTAGTTTAGTCACTCAGTCATGTCTGACTCCTTGCAACCATATGGACTGCAGCATGCCAGGCTTCCCTGTCCATTGCCAACTCCTGGAGTTTACTCAAACTCATGTCCATTGAGTCAGTGATGCCATCCAGCCATCTCATCCTCTGTCCCCTTCTCCTCTTGCCTTCAATCTTTCCCAGAATCAGAGTCTTTTCTAATCAATCAGCCCTTTGAATCAGGTGGCCAAAGTATCAGAGCTTCAGCTTCAGAATCAGTCCTTCCAATGAGTATTCAGGACTGACTGCCTTTAGGATGAACTGGTTTGATGTCCTTGCAGTCCAAGGGACTCTCAAGAGTCTTCTCCAACATCACGGTTCAAAAGCATCAGTTCTTTGGCACCCAGCTTTCTGTACAGTCCAAGTCTCACATCCATACAGAACTCCTGGAAAAACCATAGCTTTGACTAAACAGGCCTTTTGTTGGCAAAGTCATAACTTGGGTCAGTACAGTAGTTTGTTATACAATGTTATAATTTTCATTTAATTAAAATATTAGTGGGAGATATTTTTTTTATCTTTTGAGAGATAACATAAAACTATTCTTAGAGTAATAAATAAAATGGAAAAAATGTTTAACATAGCCTACAGGGATATCACATAATAATTACTAAAGAGATATATTCAGAAGAAGTTGGACAGTCCTTCAACTGTTGCTTCTAAAATATTTAAAGATAGTCCTTCATTCTTGAAGACTTTTACAGTGATGAATTAATTCTCAAAGTTTTCCACTATGTTTATTTATTATTATCTATGAATAAAAGTCATAATCATAAAATAATCTTGTGAAATAGGTCAGAAAATTATGTATCAGTGTTGAAGGCATTAGCAGGAAATATGTGATTTCTATTCCAAGGGTTCTAGTTTGACTTCCTCTAACTAATTTTTCAATTCAAATCTATTCACTTTAAAATTGAATATTTAAGTTAGATAGGTTTGCTCTCTCTTTTGAGAAAAATGTGTGCTATGTTACCAGGTCATGCACATCAGCACTAAAATTGCCTTAATATTCCCCTACCTAAAAGAAAAAAAAAAAAAAAAAAAAACAAAACAAAAAACAACACTTTCCTCCTAGCTTGCCATGCTTCAGCCACATTATCCTTGATTACTGTTTTAATTGGTACAAACTTTCTCAAACTGTGGGACACAAACTACAAGATCTCAGAGTCACTTCAGGCATTCACAGTGTCAAACTTTTCATCATAATATAAACATGTTGTGGGCCATTTTCACTGCCTCAGTATATTTAATGATGGAGCAAAATTAATGGGGAAGAAATTGCTGGGGCCAGGCTCAAACAAGGCAGTGACACAAAAGCATATTAAATACAATTTAAAGGCTAGCCCAACTTAATAAAATCATTGATGAAACCATGAAAAATATCAATTTTACTAAATAAAACATTTGAATTAAAATCTTTTGATAATCTTCATGACCAAATAGAAAGTTTGTGTTAAGTACCCCTCCAAAATCACTGCAGACATGAGAGTGCAGCCATGAAATTAAAAGATGCTTGCTCCTTGGAAGGAAAGTTATGACAAACCTATACAGCCAACAAACATCTGTGTAGTCAAAGCTATGGTTTTTCCAGTAGTCATGTATGGATGTGAGAGTTGGACCATTAAGAAGGCTGAGTACTGAAGAATTGATGCTTTTGAACTGTGGTGTTAGAGAAGACTCTTGAGACTCCCTTGGGTTATAAGGAGATCAAACCAGTTAATCCTAAGTGAAATCAACCCTGAATATTCATTGGCAGGACTGATGCTGAAGCTGAAGCTCCAATACTTTGGTCACCTGATGCAAAGTGCCAACTATTTGGAAAAGACCCTGATGCTGGAAAAGATAGAAGGCAGGAGGAGAAGGGGATGGCAGAAGAAGAGATGGTTGGATGGCATCATAGACTAAAAGGACATGAGTTTGAGCAAGCTCTGGGAGCTGTGAAGGACAGGGAAGCCTGGTGTGCTGCAGTCCATGCGGTTGCAAAGAGTCACACACAACTGAGCAACTGAACAACTGAGCAACTGAACAACAACACAACTATATACAGAAGTCCAGTGCTTGCCTCAGGGAAAAACTTTGTGCTTTTGTTCAGCGTTATAACCTATATGCAGGTCAGGAAGCAACAGTTACAGCTGGACATGGAACAATAGACTGCTTCCAAATAGAAAAAGGAGTACGTCAAGGCTGTATATTGTCACCCTGCTTATTTAACTTATATGCAGAGTACATCATGAGAAATGCTGGGCTGGAAGAAGCACAAGGTGGAATCAAGATTGCTGGCGGAAATATCAATAACCTCAGATATGCAGATGACACCACGCTTATGGCAGAAAGTGAAGAGGAACTAAAAAGCCTCTTGATGAAAGTGAAAGAGGAGAGTGAAAAAGTTGGCTTAAAGCTCAACATTCAGAAAACGAAGATCATGGCATCCAGTCCCATCACTTCATGGCAAATAGATGGGGAACCAGTGGAAACAGTGTCAGACTTTATTTTTTGGGACTCCAAAATCACTGCAGATGGTGACTGCAGCCATGAAATTGAAAGACGCTTACTCCTTGGAAGAAAAATTATGACCAACCTAGATGGCATATTGACAAGCAGAGACATTACTTTGCCAACAAAGGTCCATCTAGTCAAGGCTATGGTTTTTCCTGTGGTCATGTATGGATGTGAGAGTTGGACTGTGAAGAAAGCTGAGCATTGAAAAATTGATGCTTTTGAACTGTGTAGTTGGAGAAGACTCTTGAGAGTCCCTTGAACTGCAAGGAGATCCAACCAGTCCATTCTGAAGGAGATCAGCCCTGGGATTTCTTTGGAAGGAATGATGCTGAAGCTGAAACTCCAGTACTTTGGCCACCTCATGCGAATTGTTGACTCATTGGAAAAGACTCTGATGCTGGGAGGGATTGAGGGCAGGAGGAGAAGGGGATGACAGAAGATGAGATGTCTGGATGGCATCACGGACTCGATGGACGTGAGTCTGAGTGAACTCCGGGTGTTGGTGATGAACAGGGAGGCCTGCTGTGCTGTGATTCATGAGGTCACAAAAACTCAGACACGACTGAGCGACTGAACTGAAGTGAACTGAACTGATGTGTGTGTGTGTGTGTTTAATTGTGAGACAAACTAGCCATCCAATCTTCCATAGAACATCATTTCTACTTCAAAGAAAGACTGATTGAGAAACTCTAATCAAGCTTGAACATATCTTGGCAGATATTTTCTTTAAAATGAACTCAGTAGGTCTGCCACTTCAAGGAAAAGTAACTGACAGAATTTTCTACCAACCACAAACAGAATTCATTGTGAATTTATAGTAGTTCTTTTGAGAGATATATGGACTTCCCTGGTGGCTCAGATGGTAAAGCGTCTGTCTACAATGTGGGAGACCCGGGTTCAATCCCTGGGTTGGGAAGATCCCCTGGAGAAGGAAATGGCAATCTACTCCAGTACCATTGCCTGGAAAATCCCATGGACAGAGGAGCCTGGTAGGCTACAGTCCATGGGGTCACAAAGAGTCGGACACGACTGAGTGACTTCACTAAGAGATATATATGTGTGTGTGTGTGTGTGTGTGTGTGTGTGTATTAAACGTTTGATTTCTAACATAGTGAAAATATAAATAACACACCTTACTTAAAGGAATATCCTTTGAGAATCTCAGTAATTTTTCATATTGTAAGTGATCTTTAAAAGCAAAAGTTTTAAAAAACAAAGTTTGAAACATTGTAGACTCTCAGTCTATCTGTTCATTAAAATGAAAGGAGTAAAGGCTAGAGAAGTTATCATGTGTAAGTTCATGAAGATCATGTGTGAAAGACCTTGTAGTCCATGATAAAGAATTTGGCCTGTATCTCATATGAACTACTGTTATACTAAGTGAGATATTGGCACTTAAGATTTCGAAGATGAAACAGGTGAATGTGAATGGTAAAGATGAGTTGTGGTTGAAAAATAAATTGTTCATCATCTCTTCCTTCTTCTGAATTCAGTCATATAGTAAGGTACTTGATTGTTTCTATTATAATATCTCATATCATTTATCCCATTCTTTAACTTTTTGTTCATTTAATAAAGCCTAGGCCCAAACCACCTCAGGTCTAGTCTGCTCATTTCTATCATTTCTGTGCCATCAGTCCTTTGTTCTTCCAACCCATCCTAAAATCTGCTAACTGAATAGCTTTCTTAAAGTCAGTCTTGCCTATGTTATCATCTACCTCTAAACTCGATCAGTTATAAAACAAACAGATTTAGTGAGATGATAAATTTCAAGTTTCTCAATAATGGCCAAAGGCCTAAGAACCTCTCTAAGTATATATTTTCCTCTTTCTTTAAAGAAAAAGTACTTCAATGAAAGCAAATTATTCTTTTTTCTTTAAATATACTAAATCTACTTCAGTCTTAATGCCTTTCTTTATATCATGTTCTCCCACATGAAATGAATAGTCCTTGCCTTATCATCTTATATACAGATTTAATGAGATAATCCTTATGAAGCAATTAGTACAATCCCTGAAATGTCAGTTATTTTTTGTCCTTACTTTTAGCATTACTGGTGCAATGTAAGAACCTTCAAGGCAAAGACTATATGCCTCGTTTCTTATTGGAGCCTCCATTACATAGTAGACATTTGTACATATAGTGCATGTTCACAAAATGTATGTGGTTGATAGTAATTCTTATCCACATGTTGACTAAGTGTCTTTAAAGATTTGAAGAAGAGCCACTTATCTAAAAAAAACCTGCTTAACAGGGCATAAACTTTTAAGAAATACATCAAAATAAAGTATAATACCCGAATTCAGGGCAGCAAAAAAGTATTAGACATGTAACCCTGTCCAAGAATATTAAATATCTTCATCACCTAACCAAAAAAAAAAAAGTCATAAACATCATAGTAGTTTGTGAAAGTCTAATTAATCAACTTTTTCTAGGTAACTGAAATTATATCAGAGTTCAGTTTAATGAGAATACTGGAGTGGGTAGCCATTCTCTTCTCCAGGGAATCTTCCTGACCCAGTGATCAAACCCAGATCTCTGGTCTGAGTCAACAAGAAAGCCCATATTGAAAACTAAGTAGCATCAGAAACAAGGAGGCTACATTGGCTATTAAGAAATAGTTGTCCAAAACTGGAGAGTTTGACAATTGTCTTGATATTGTGCCTCTGACACTAGAGAGTGAAGCAAAAGTCCGCTCTGTTCTACACACGTCATTCATGTAAAATAGTACTCAAAAACACTCTTTCATCTGTTAACATCACAGGAAGATGGGACATTTTTTTGGAATAAAATGTACATATTGAAGACCTGAACAGAGTAATGTAGGAAGGGAACTGGCTAAAAGAAACAATGTCTTTTTTGTAAATTTCAAAGAGACAGAAATTTAATCACAGATTAACCAGAATATGAGGAGCTAGTGCCCTGAAAAGAAGAGCAATCAGGTTCAGTTACAGGGCATGTGGGAGAAACACCCACAGTTTGATGCCATTTGATGCCAACAAAAAGTCACTGTCTCTGTAATCAGTCTGTGTAATAATGTACGTAGTTCTATTAAATGGTATGCTTGACTTCTAATTAAATATCACTCAGATAATTTAAAATCTATTTGTGAGAGAGGGTATATGTTCTCAAGACAAAAGTCATTTTCAGGTAATAAAAAAAATTTGCTGAAGGAAAACTATGGAGGGAATAAAACAAAATAGCAATCAGATTAAAAGCTTATAGCAAAATTCTCTCTTAAAACATTAGACACAAAACACAAAATGTTTTGATGGACTATTTTGCTTTTTAAAACAGTGTGCTTAAAGCTTGGAAAAATAGGCTAACTTAAAAGACAGAAGGAGCTAAATGATTCTACTTAATGAAGTGAGAGGAATTTTTTAAACTTTTACTTTAGCCGAATTAAAGAAGAAAAAAAAAAAGAGAGAGAGAGAGAGAGGATCAACAGAGCAAGAGGACAAGAGCTGGAGGAAAATATTTGTCCAGTGAGAAAGTCCTCAGACTACTATCCCTTCACCACTGTCAGCCCCAAATCTTAAGACTCTATACCATACACAATCACCTAATATAAATAGTACTTCACAGAACTCAAGGAAAAATCTCTCAGTTCTGTGTTTTTGTCATTATAAGATAAAGAAAATAAAAAGAAAATATTCATGAATAAAATTAGTAATCTGGGGGGACTAGAACTTTAAGAACAAGGTGTAGTAAGAGACATTAAACTCCCAGTGAGCTCTCAGAGACACTGAAGACACATGGCTGGGCTTTGCTTAGCTGCAAAAATTGGAAAAATCTAGGGTGGTAGAAATGACATCAGTGTGACGTAACAAAACAGATCTCAGCACAGACCAGCATGGTAGACATAGCCCTGCCTGTGATAGGAGCTAAATAATTGGATCAAGTTTCTGTAATGTGATTGTGCTTTCTTAGAATGAGTAATTCTCAGAGTTGTTGTTGTGGAAAAGTCATTAATTATGTGAAGTAATTATAGTTTTCCCTCAAGTATACTTAGGTTTGAATTTTTTCCTAGAAATTAAAAAAACAATGTTGTTGTATATTGATAGGTACTGTGCTATTTGGGGACAGAATTACAGAGTAGAACACGGCATTGACAGAATGTGGAAGCAAGTCTTTGAAACTAAAGCAGTGATAGAGTGACATGTTAACATAAACAGTATCTTTGAGTTTGAAGAGATGGCTTAAAATGAATATCCTATTTGGTAGAGGGAAATGCTTTATAAAAAACTGTATGTCTAAAGAAAAGGATTGGCATAAACCAGGCAAACATAGTCATATCAGTTGCAGATTTGCAATTGCACAGAAAATCACCATGAATAAGGTTCAGAAATGCAATAATTTTGGAAGTGTGTTAAATATGCATATTTAAGTGTCTTGATTAATTTCACCTAGAATTCAGTAAGTTCTACCATGATCATTCAGGATTCATGTATTCAGCATGCTGAATTACCAAAACAAAAATAAAATACTCCTTTGGAAGAGGATTTGAAATAAAGCACTTGTGTATTTAGAATATTAAAACAGTCATATTTCTTTGAACAAATGTTGCAATGAAAAGTGAATCAGGGTGATTATGGGAATATGTTGTCAACAGTGAATTTTGCACCTATTAATTAATACGATTATATATGTGTGAAGAAAAGCATAATAGAGGCAGTTATATAAAGAATGATTTCAAAGTGAAAGTGAAAGTCACTCAGCTGTGACTGACTCTTTGTGACCCCCATGGACTAGTCAATCCCTGGAATTCTCTAGGCCAGAATACTGGAGTGGGTAACCTTTCCCTTCTCCAGGGGATCTTCCCAACCCAGGGATCGAACCCAAGTCTCCCCCGTTGCAGGTAGATTCTTTACCAGCTGAGCCACAAGGGAAGCCCAAAAATACTGGAGTGGGTACCCTATCCCTCCTCCAGTGGATCTTTCCAACCCAAGAATCTAACTGGTGTCTCTTGCATTGCAGGTGAATTCTCAGGTGGGAACCTGAGCTATAAGCTGTTATTGATATTAAAAACAAAAATAAAATAGAAAAGATTGCTAGATGCAGAAATGAAAAATTCATGAATAATCTCAGATTTTAATGAAAAGAAGCAGGGATTTGAAACTGGGAACCCTGCAGTTTAAACCTTGGCATTAATGTTTATTAACCCTATTATTTGCATAAGAAACTAAAATGGAAATGATAATGTTGATGAATCCACGTTTGTACGCTCAATGTGCAATGAGGCTAACCAAATCAGAAACATTATTGGACCAGAGAAAAGTTTATCTCAGGACCCTGAAAGGAGGTGGGGCTAGTGGTAAGGAACCCACCGGCCAGTACAGGAGACATAAGAGCCACAGATTCAATCCCTGGGTCAGGAAGATCCCCTGGAGGAGAGCATGGCAACCCATTCCAATATTCTTACCTGGAGAATCCCATGGATAAAGGAGCCTGTTGGGCTACACAGACCATAGCATCGCTGAGTCAGACATGACTGAAGTGAATTCACATGCATGCAAGGAGAATGGGTGGCTCATGCTCCTGCAAATGCCAAACTCACCAAAGAGCTTCAGCAAAGCATTTCTAAAGACCAGGTGATGGAGGGCTAACTCAGGGTATATGATCTGCTGGTACACAATTATCTGATTGGTTGATGAGCTGAGAGGGCTGTTGACTTCATCAATCCTTACCTGCTAGTATGTCAGGGGCTACGTGCTCATTATCATCAAGAAGATACTTTCTTCAATTTGGTGGTGGTTTTAGAATGTGAAAACTCAGGAAATATGAATGAGATATTATTATCTAAGTACTTAAGAGATATAGCAAAGGATATAGGGGTGGGGAGTCTGTTCCAGGCAAACCCCCTAGCGTCAGGCTCCAGGTACAACAGTAATTGACATGCAATGATTTTAAGATAGAAACATGTTTTTCAGATCATATAACATGATGTCTGACATAATTGAAATGTATGCCAAATAAGTGTTGAATGTGATTCTGGGAAGGAACTTTGAGTTTGAGGTCCAAATTGAGTGTTGTACATATGTGTTAGAGTAGAAAAATAAAGAAGTAATATTAAGAAGGTCATGGAGCAAAATATATTTTATAGTTTGTTTCATTTCTTTCCCAAAGTAGTGAGAAATGGGATATTTCCTGCCATATCCGTAAACCAAGGATGTTACAATTCAGTTCAGTCGCTCAGTAGAGTCTGACTCTTTGCAATCCCATGGACTGCAGCATGCCAGTCTTCCCTGTCCATCACCAATTCCTGGAGCTTGCTCCAACTCATGTCCATTGAGTCAGTGATGACATCCATCCATAACTTCCTCTGTCGTCTCTTTCTCCTCCCATCTTAAATCTTTCCAAGAATCAGGACATTTTCCAATGAGTTAGTTCTTCACATCAGGTGGCCAAAGTGTTGGAGTTTCAGCTTCAGCATCAGTCCTTCCAATGAATATTCAGGACTGATTTCCTTTAGGATTGACTAGCTTGATGTCCTTGCAGTCCAAGGGACTCTCAAGAGTGTTCTCCAACACCACAGTTCAAAAGCATCAATTCTTTGGCACTCTGCTTTCTTTATAGTCCAACCCTCATACCCATACGTGACTACTAGAAAAGCCATAACTTCGACTAAATGGAACTTTGTTGGGAAAGCAGTGTCTTTGCCTTTTAATATGCTGTCTAGGTTGGTCACAGCTTTTCTTCCAAGGAGCAAGTGTCTTTTAATTTCATGGCTGCAGTCACCATCTGCAGTGATCTTGGAGCCTCCCAAAATAAAGTCTCTCACTGTTTTCATTGTTTCCCCACCTGTTTGCAAAACTTGATGGGGCCAGATAGTATGATCTTTGTTTTCTAAATGTTGAGTTTTAAGCCAGCTTTTTCACTCTCCTCTTTCACTTTCATCAAGAGGCTCTTTAGTTAAGAAAGTAAAATAAAGGAAAAGCACTGGAGCTGATGGGTAGAGGCCATTTTCCTTAGAATTTTTGGTTTGAAGGACAATAAAAAGTTAGGAAAGGAAAACTGCAAGGACATGAGGATAATTCTTTCAATGTGAAATGAAATATTTTTGCATTGTTTTGCTCATTTTTTTAAATGGAAGTAGAACAAGGTCATATTTTTGTGTCAATGAGTATAATATAATCCAGTAGAAAGAGGGAAATTGATAAAATGAAGAAGAGAAAGTGAAAAACACTGGAATCAAATCTTTGATAAAGAAAGCAGAATAAGAATCAACACAAAAGGAGGACTTGGCATAAAGCAAGAATAAAGACTTCTCTTAAATTGTAAAAGGAATAAAAATAGAATACTGGATTAATTGAATGAGCTTGCAGATGTGGTAGTGGATATAATCACTTCTAATTAAATAAGTAAGGGCTGTAAATAAAGTAGAAGCTCAATGTGGGGAAAAAAAACACATGGACAATTTAAGGAGACTTAAAAAATATTCACAATAGTCATTTTAAAGAGTATGAAAACCATATTATGTAAATGTGTTTGAGTGCAAATTTGATGTTTAGATTCTGGCATTTAAAAAGAAATTAGTAAATTTAGTTGTGAATTTTCACAAGTGTTCCCCAGCTGGTTGTTGCCTCTATATGTGGATATAACAATAGCAGTTACTGGCATTAACTGGGGCTGGAAATCCAATGGGCAAGTACAATGGGAGGAGAGTGAGGGCTACAAGGGCATGGAGATGCCTGACATTATGGAATGTATCCCAGGAAAAGAGGATAGCAAGGGAAATTGAGGGCTTGCATAGTGAAAAATAGGTGGATTTGATTAAGTAGAGAATAAAAAATTTTGAGCCAGGGGTTTCTGAGCAAATCAGTTGGAAGGACTAGAGGTGCTGTTAAAAGGATGTTGCTAGAAATTGATACTTTGGAGGGAATACAAACTAGTGATAACAAGTTCTTAAATGGGAGAAGGCAATGGCACCCCACTCCAGTACTCTTGCCTGGAAAATCCCATGGACAGAGGGGTCTGGTAGGCTGGATGACTGTGGAATTATATTGCAGATTTAGTGTGGATGAGTAGGAAACACTTATTTACTAGATATTTTTCCAGGTTGCAGCAGTTACTATTGGGTTTTTGCCTTTATCCTTGACTCTTCCCTGATTTCTCTAAGTTTTACCTTCAGCCAGAATAGTCACCAAATTCCCACAGCTACCACTTGGAACATTCCAGTCTTCCTTGCTCATATGCTTTACTATTTTGTTCTACCTATTCAGTCCTTATTCATTCTTCAAGAACTTTGACTATCATTCAGGTGATTCTTCCCTTAATCCATCTAACCTAGAGCAATATTGCTTCATTCAAGAACACTCAATGTATCAGTACAGTTCAGTCAATCAGTCACATCTGACCCTCTGCGACCCCATGGACTGCAGCATGCCAGGCCTCCCTGTCCATCACTGACTCTCGGCATCCCTCCAAACCCATGTCCATTGAGTCAGTGATGCTATCCAACCATCTCATCCTCTGTCGTCCCCTTCTCATCCTGCCCCCAATCACTCCCAGCATCAGTGTCTTTTCCAATGACTCAGCTCTTCACATCAGGTGGCCAAAGTACTGGAGTTTCAGCTTCAACATCCTGGGAATCCTCCAGAGAATCTTGGTCCTTTGACCCAACCAGCTAAAACACAATGAGAAAGCTGTTTGTTTAGGGAGTTACATTGGATTTACTGTAAAGACTTCAGGTTTTACTCTCATTGAAGAATAGTGTCATTGCAGGATTTTACCAAAGAAAGTAAACCTTAGAACTCTAGGAATTTAGTGGAGTGTAGTAAGGATGCCAATACAGTAGAAATGATTGGAACAACAGGGTAACTGCTGAGGTAGTGATAATTTCTGGGTATATTTGAAAAAGTTACAGCAAGCAACATGTCCCGAAGGTTTTCATGTGCAGTATGAGAGAGGGAAAGTAAAAAAAAATAAAAGGAATCAAAAGTGATAGGGCTGACAATACCTAGAATATGACAACATAGGCATTCAACAAATCAGTTCGAAAAAGAAAGTAAACAATTTTCTTTTTTCGTAGCACAATTGTTTTTTATAACTAACTTTGATATCTCTCTGACTTCTGGCCTTATTTTCCTGCATTAGTGAGAAGTGGTTTTTTCCTCCATTATAATCCTAAAACCCAAAAGCATATTTTAGGTATTTATGGGTTAAGAGCATAAAGATTTTTTATCTTCTCTGGTAATATTATCTTGATTACTAGAATGCCCAAAGCATACAGAATCAAAAAAGAAGGTTTATGTTACAGACCAACAAGGCACATAAGACATAAAAATTGAATGTAAACCCTTGTCACTTGTGTGAAGGCAGCTGTCAGGTTTTACTGATTTTTAAGTAATCTGTCAAATACCAGAGACCCCCGTCAGTGGAATTTCATCATGTGGCCACAAAAGCTTGATATACCAGAATACTGTTTCTTTCTCTTGTTTTCACTAACTGCACCATAGTAAAAAGTTGTATGTCTTTAAAATTTAGGGCTAATTAACTATATATGAAGCAGATTTTAAAGTATAAAAGGATTTTTAGATATGGACAAAACAATGTTAGTATATCAACATATATTTAAGTTGTTCTTAACTTCCTATGAACTAAATCCCACAATGTAAAATCTGTTCATGTATTATTGTTTTTAACTGAATGTGTTCTTCTCCCTTATCTATGTTCACAAAGGATCTTACAGCTTCTTCCAGATCCCTGTGGTTTGGATTATGGCCCACTCCTATTTTTGAACGTTTTCCAAAATCTCTCTTATTTCCAGCATAATGACAAACTGAAGTCAATCTCTAGGGTGTGCAGTTAGTTTAATCTATGCCTTTGCCAGGAGTGCACAGGGTGAAGTGCATCTTCTCTTTTATATACAGAGATTGTGGGGTAATTAAGAATATGTTTCTCTCCAGTATTGGTGCACTTTAACCATGATTTTCCATAGAAGTATCAAATGGTTGTAATCGCTGATCTACCCGGCATAATCCTGTTTTTTTATGCACAGTATATGCAGTTTCCTTTTCATTGGCTTCAGCAGGCAATTTTACTTTACTGTGAAAAAGCATTTTAGTTTCAAACTTACATGACCCAGAATTGTTCATTCTTCTATCACTGTGGAAGGTAGTATTTATTTTATTTGTTGCCAGCGTTTGACTCGGAACAGCTTTCCTGAGTGGAGTGCTTTGGTCGGTAGCTTTTTCCATTAAGTGCACTAGTGTGAAAAGCTCCAGCTAATGCAGTCAAGTGAGGCTTTAACATCCTGTCTGTCTAGGGGATGTTACTGATGTCTGAGCAAAGCTTGCACTTAGAAGGTAGCCTTGGTCTGTTTCTTTGTGTTCAGACCCTTATGTAAGTTCAATTCATATCATGATGTTTTCTTCACCTGTACTCTGTTGAGAAGGACACTGCACTTTAGGAGCAGGTAAAGGTTAACTATTGCAATCCACCGATCACATAATGGGATATAGCGGGGTATTAGATTTGCCTTGGCCTGTTATCTCAATATGAGTTCTTAACTTGGAATGCAACTGTGAAAAGAAGTACTTTAGTTACAAAGCAATAGGTGCATCAATTTTGCCCAGCAAAAGCTGTAGGTGGTTAATAATGCTTGTCATACTGCTGTTAATGGTGGTACTTGTAGATCAACACAACCCTATAAGTGGCAACATTTAAACTCCACACAACAGTGTAAGAGGTGGTGCTGTCATTGCATCCAAAATGATTCTGGTGTGTTATCTTCACTTTCCAACTGAGTTTTGATAATACCCTTAGGTAATAATATAGACTTATTTCCATTACCATTCTCATCATGTCACAGGGCATTAATTTAATGTTAAGTGAAAATATTTGTAGACATTTCCTCAGTATCAATTGTTTCCTCATATAATGATTCATTATTTGCTTTAAAATAAGTAAATTCAATGTGAAAATAATCTAAACCCCTCAAAGTATTAACTCTTTTAAACAAGTATTAGCTTAAAATGCTAATGAAAATAGTAGAGTGTGATTTTGAAAAGCAATCTACAGTAGCAAAGTTTAATATACAAGAGGACTTAGGACTTTTGGAAAAGCTATAGAGTAAATGGGAAATGCATGAATTTTGCCATCTTTTCTCTGAACTCTTCTTCTAAGTAAAGAATAACTTATGACACAAAGGCTGTGTATGTGATACTATGATGGTCAGTTTTAAACTTCATTGAATTCCTTCTTTTTATTAAAATACATTTGTAGTATATATTTACTAATAAAAAAAAACTACAGCGCCATCTTTGCAGATGGTGCTGTAGGTTTTTTGTTGTTGTTGTTTTTAGTAAATCAATAAATATGAAAGTTTAGTGTGGTACACTTCATCCCTGAAACAAGTGTTAAGCCTTTTAAAATGTTGCTGTTCAAAGCATGCATCCTGGCCCAGGCCCATGACTGTCACCTGGGAGCTTATTAGAAATGCAGAATCTTACCCTCATCTACTGTCTCAGAATCTCCATTTAAACAAGGTCTCCCTGACTTGGACACACTTTAAAGCTTGAGAGGTACTGAACTAAACATTCTAGAAAATCTTTAGGGTCTTGCTTAATGAAGATTCTGTCTGGGGCCCCAGCACTACAATAAAAATTAGAGCTTTTGCAGAAAAGGTCAAGAAATCTGTTAATGAATTATGCCACTGTGCTTGGTTTCACTTTTTGGAGCCACTTCAGGACCTTTTTAAAATTTCCAAAGATCACCCACTTCCTAACTAAGAAATGCTGCCTTGAACCAAAAGATAGGATTAGCATGTCGTTAGTTCAAATGAGTAGTCTGGAATCCTCCTTAGAACTGAATTCTATCACAGACTGTCCTACAGTAGGCAATCAAGGAAGTTCTCCTGGAAACTCTAAAAAACATAAGAGATTTCTGTTCTCATAGATGTATTCTGAACAAAAGAGTGTGCAAATGTTTAAAGCAAATTAAAGCAAAAGAGTAGTTGATTATATATCTTTGTCTCAGAATTAAAATTAACATGACATGTTACTAGTATACTTAGAAATGATGGAGATTGGCATTAAACAAACGTTCAGGTGGAAGAAAGTACTCATTCCAATTGGATTTTTATTATTAGTGGAGAGTCAATTCATTATTCAGTTTCCTTATTGGAGTGCTAGAATTTCACTACTTCCACGAATCTACAATATATATATTGCTTTTCTGCATTGGGGAGGATCATTTCATCAATATAAAATGACTTCTGTTTACCAAACTGTAAAACCAAAGGGGTCCATCAGATGAAATGATTCAGAATTTTACAAATACACAAATCATAATAATCATAATTAATTATATTGGGTTGAAATAGTAATGTATATAAAATGAATATAATTGGAAAATGATTACATATTCGGGTCGATTACTGATTCTGTTATAATGAGACATTTTCTTCAACCAAAAATTAAAAGGAAAAAACAAATAACATTTTGTTCTGAGAGACATTTTCTTTATATATCTCGATTTTCAGATAATATACAAAACTCTTTCAGACCTCAACTAGTGTGTTAGAAATAAATGGTTTCTGATCTAGAAGACGCTTCTATTGTTATGAAAAGATATAAAGATATATTAAAATACCTATGGTATAATTCATAACAAGTATGATTCATGTTCAGGTGACAAGTATAATTGACTTGCTAACAGGTATAAGCAAATACACATGTGATACACTTGCCATCATATATATATATATATATATATATACCTGGTTGGTCAGAGGTTAAAGCATCTGCCCGCAACGCAGGAGAGACCTGGGTTCAATCCCTGGGTTGGGAAGATCCCCTGGAGAAGGAAATGGCAACCCACTCCAGTATTCTTGCCTGGAGAAGCCAATGGACGGAGGAGCCTGGTGGGCTACAGTCCACGGTTCGCTAAGAGTCGGACACGACTGGGCGACTTCACTTTCTTTCTTTCTTTTCATACACACACACACATATATATAAACACATATAAAATTTAAGTTCCATGAACTGTTCCTGGCTGTAAAGTTTTAGTCTTCCATGCCATGTAGCAAGTGATTGGGTCTAACCAAACCAGTTAAATTTGCTCTGTCATTAAGTCACCAAGTTGTGTCCAACTCTTTTCCTCCATCCATGGAGCTCCAAAATGTTTTGGGCTCCAAAATCACTGCAGATGGTGACTGTAGCCATGAAATAAAAAGATGTTTACTCCTTGGAAGCAAAGTTATAACCAACCTAGACAACATATTACTTTGTCAACAAAGGTCCATCTAGTCAAGGCTATGGTTTTTCCAGTAGTCATGTATGGATCTGAGAATTGGACTATAAAGAAAGTTGAGCACAGAAGAATTGATGCTTTTGAACTGTGGTGTTGGAGAAGACTCTTGAGAGTCCCTTGGACTGCAAGGAGATTCAACCAGTCCATCCTAAAGGAAATCAGTCCTGAATATTCACTGGAAAGACTGATGTTGAAGCTGAAACTCCATTACTTTGGCCACCTGATGTGAAGAACTGACTCGTTTGAAAAGACCTTGATTCTGGGAAAGATTGAAGGCAGAAGGAGAAGGGGATGACAGAGGATGAGATGGTTGGATGGCATCACCAACTCAATGGACATGAGTTTGACTAAACTCTGGGAGCTGGTGATGGACAGAGAGGCCTGGCATGCAGCAGTCCATGGGTTCAAAAGAGTTGGACACAACTGAGTGACTGAACTGAACTGATAGCCCACCAGGCTCCTCCATCCATGGGATCCTCCAGGCAAGATAGCTGGAGTGGGTTGCCATTTCCTTCTCCATAAGTTTGCTCTGCCCTGGTAGTATTCTCAGTCCTTTCAGATTTAAACAATCTCATGTAGAATAATAATCGGAAAATTCAACTCTTTCTAGTCTATCTTCTTCCTGTTGCTGACTGTAAACTTCCGAAACACTTCAAGCCCACTCAAAAGGAGGGCACTGATGGCAGTTTATATGAAGTAGAGTCTCTGTTATTGTTTAGGACCCTCTGAGGAAAGCCTGAGATCACTTGATTAGTTTGTCCTCACTTACCTACAGGTAATCAATCACCAACTGCCAGGGGCCACACCTAGTCTGTTTTTTGGCACTGGGTTCATCCAGATGCTGATTTTTCAGGTGCTTTGTTTCTCAACTAAGGAAACATCTTTTCCTTGCTCCTTTGTATGGGCCACTAAGTGTTCCTCCAGTTCCCAATTGACCACTCTCCTATAGCAGGAATTTTATGGAGAAATGACCACTTTCCCCCAAAATCCTCAATGGATGGTCTGCCCTACAGATTTGTTGGGTAATTTTTCATCTTTGGATGCCTTCTTGAGGTAAAGTCAAGGGAGAGGGAACCCAGTAAATATCCTAACATCTTTCCCTAGTTCTCTGGGTCACTTTGCCCAATGATTGCTTTCCAGACCATCTCAATGCTTCAAGATAGGAAACTCTCTATGATGTCTTTCTCCTTGCTATTGTTATGTGTCATCTCTTTCCGGTATCCACCCATAGTTCTGACTCACTAGGATGTGTCTAAAGAGTCAAGTGGTTGAATGAGTCTGTGTAAGGAATATGGTGCCAGTATCACTTGCTTCCAGATACCCTTGCATATTGTGAGAGTTATGTCAAGAATTACAATTTAGACTCACCAATAATTGCTTTCTAAAATTCTATCCATTGCCATTCCTATTCTGCAGGCCCTTTTCATACTGTGGGTGTATGTCTGTGTGTGTTTGAAATCTATTTGCCTCTTTGATAACTTAGTGGAACATTAAGAAATCTTGCCCTTTGAAAAGGTGCTTAAAAAAAAAAGGTTAGAATCCAAAATTCAGCTTATTTTTTTCTCAGATGTGAGCTAAAAGTCCAGCATTTGCCATTTAACTCAGATGGGAAGGGAAATAATGTAGGGGGGCAGAAGAGGACATATCTAGGTTATACTTCACATCATCATGTTATATGAGATCATAAAATGTTCCTAACATTACTGTAGAACTATAGGACATTCACAGTAGAGAACAATTCGTGTTTTAATATATATGCAACACATAATTATTAATGACAAGCAATGATATATTTCATTTTCATCCATGATAAATGTTAGTTAAAACTAATTTTTAAAATGTTGTAAAACTCAAAACTATGCTGGTGAGATATATATATATATAATGTCTTTACTAATGGCTTTTATTAATCAAATAAGACAAATTGGATACAAGTAATTTACAGGCATGCATGCTTAGTCACTCAGTCGTGTCTGACTCTTTGTGACTCTTTGGACTGTGGCCTAGCAGGTTCCTCTGTTCATTGAATTTTTCAGGCAAGAATACTGGACTGGGTTGTCATTTTCTTCCTCCAGGGAATCTTCTTGACCCAAGGATCAAACCTGTGTCTTCTCTGTCTCCAGAACTGCAGGCAGATTCTTTACCCACTGAGTCATCCAGCAGATTAAAATTACGAATCATAGTTGTTCTTCTTTGATTCTATTTCTAAAATGCCTCAGGTAGATGGTCAATGGTTTTCAAAGCCATAGAACATTGTATCCTCATAATACAGACTGTGTCTAAAATAAGTATCTTTTTATATATACTTTTTTGATGTATAAAGAAGATACTTACATTCTGGAGGCATTGAGAAAATTGGATTTTTTTTCCCCCAGATAACCATAGTAACCCTGTTAAATCATTTTAGTGAGTTGATTTAAAACAAAATATAAATGCATCCACCTTTCATAGGTTGCATATCAAAATGTAACTTTAGAAGAGAATTGTTACCTGACAGTTTAACACTGATTTTAAACATAGATTCATCCATGTAGGAAATGCATTCCAATATGTTATTGATTTGTCTATTATTTTACATATTACATCTATAATGTAGCAAAACCAAACATGTCTGTTAAGTCAACCTCAATTTGAAGTCGTTTATTAACAAATGCACTGTTTTGTGTTACAGAGTACAAATGTTATTACATATATGTTTTGAAGAAAACAAAGATGTTACTCAGATTCAATGCAATATATATCAAATTACCAATGACAAATTAGAACAAAATTTTTACAATTTGTGTGGAAATAAAAGACCGCAAATAGCCAAAGCAATCTGATGAAAGGACAACAGAGCTGGAGGAGTCAGGTGTCCTTACTTCAGACTAAACTACAAAACTACAGTCATCAAAATAACTTGGTACTTTCACAAAACCAGGAATATAGACCAATGGGACAGGACAGAAAGTTCAGAGATAAGCGTGTGCACCTATATAGTTAACTAATCTATGACAAAGGAGGCAAGAACATACAGTGGAGAAAAGACAGCCTCTTCAATAAGTGGTACAAGGAAAACTTGACAGCGACATGGAAAAGAATGAAATGAGAACACTCTTTAACACCACACAAGAAAATAAACACAAAATGTATTTAAGACCTAAATGTAAGGCCGGATACTATAAAACTCTTAGAGGAAAACATAGGCAGAACACACTTTGACATAAATCATGGCAATACCTTTTTTGATCCACCTCCTAAAGGAATGAAAATCAAAACAAAAATAAATGAATGGGACCTAATTAAACTTAAAAGCTTTTGCACAGCAAAAGAAACCATGAACAAAGTGAAAAGACAATCCACAGAATGGAAGAAAGTATTTACAAGTGAAATAACTGGCAAAGGATTAATCTCCAAGATACACAAATAGCTTATGCAATTCAATATAAAAAAAATCAAAAGATGAGTGGAACATCTAAATAAACATTTTTCCAAAGAAGACATTCTGATGGCCAAAAAGCCCATGAAAAGATGTTCAACATCAGTACTTATTAGAGAAACGCAAATCAAAACTACAATTAGGTATCAATTCACACCCATCAGAATAGCCATTATCAAAAAATCTACAAACAATAAAAGCTGGAGAGATTGTGAAAAGAAGGGATCTCGCCTACATTGTTGGTGGGAATGTAAATTGGTACAACCATTATGGAGAACAGTATAGAGGTTCCTTAAAAAACTAGAAAGAGAGATATCATATAATCTAGCAGTCCCACTCCTGAGTTTATATCTGGAGAAAACCACAGTTCAAAGGATATATGCACTACAGTGTTCACTGCAACACTATTTACAATAGCCAAGATATGGAAACAACCTAGATAGCCATCAACATAGGAATAGTTAAAGAAGGTGTGGTACCATGGAATATAACTCAGCCATAAAAATAATGAAATAATGGCATTTGGGGCAACATTGATGGACCTAGAGTTTGTCATACGGAGTAAAGTCAAACAGAGAAAGACAAATATCTTATGATGTTGCTTTTATGTGGAATCTAATTATCTATAAAATATTTGAAATGTCATATTGAAGTTTGTCCTTCCTTCCCCACCAAATGTCAAACTTAATATGCTTACATCCCGACCAAGTCCTATGGGCAGATGTTTCTCACAGTCCTTACATGGCCATTTTCAATGCCTTGATCAGACAAGAATTGAATTTATTGAATGTTTACAATACATCAGTAGTGTTTTACTTTAATTACTTAGCAGATACTTTGTTAAAAGCTTAAAATCCATATGGAAAATGGCTGGCTTATGAAACATTTCAAAATTAAAAAAAAAAATAGATAATAAGGAAACTTACCAATGGTTAAACTACTTTAAAATTAGGAAGAAAATATCCTGATGACTGCAGGACTAAAGATTGACTTTTAAGAACTAATACATAATAAATAGTTTATCTATATTTTAAAAGTATTAACAACTTACATTTTATGTTGGCAAAATAAGACTTGCATAAGAAGTTCATGTCCCCTCCTAAAGTAAAATGTGAGCTAATATATCTTACCACAAAATAAATATAGCACATTTAATGGTTTGCATTATCATTATCAGGACTTCCTCCAGTGACACTAGAATCTGCCTGCAGTGCAGGGGCCGCAGGAGACTTGAGGACAATCCCTGGGTCAGGAAGATCCCCTGGAGGAGGGCGTGGCATGCCACTCCAGTATTCATGCCTGTAGAATCCCATGGACAGAGGAGCCTCGGACTAATGTCCATAGAGTCTCAAAGGGTTGGGCACAACTGAAATGATTTAGCATGCATGCATCATCATTATTGTGCTTCATGTTGATTAAATGTTAATTATAATGGATAAGGGAAAGGCCAATGACTAATTCTTCCCCCTTCAAATGTTGCCTGAGCATGGGTAGGCTAAGGATCACACTTTGAGTCTACCCCAGCTTCCCAGGGCAAACTGTCCTTCCTCAATCCTAGGGCAAGGGGTTAAACCAGGAAGATTAGGATACCTCACTCTGGAATCTTCAGCCAGCATTCTGCAACTTGCAACTTCAAGACAAGCTCAAGAGAAGATAAGCAGCTTGTATTTGTATAACAATCTTCCAGACAGAATTTTCCTAGCATTTAAACATCTAGATGACTCGAAGTAAGGCTCTCCACCTCATCAGAAAAAATAGATGAAAATGGTATATCACTTAAGTTGTAGACAATTAAGAGGCCCACACTTTCTCTGTGGCCCCGCCATTTAACAAGGCTGCATATGATATTTATGTTTATTGGAAGGACTGATGCTGAAGCTGAAACTCCAATACTCTGGCCACATGATGAGAAGAACTGACTCATTGGAAAAGACCCTGATGCTGGGAAAGATTGAAGGCAGGAAGAGAAGGGGATGACAGAGGATGAGATGGTTTGATGGCACTACCAGCTCAATGGACATGAGTTTGAGCAAACTCCAAGATTTGGGGATGGACAGGGAAGCCTTGCATGCTGCAGTCCATGGGGTTGCGAAGAGTTGGACATGACTAAGTGACTGAACTGAACTGACTGATATAAACATCACACATCTACATTTAATTTTCTCAAGGATAGGGAGCATGCCCCATACCTTTATAATCATTACAAACCAGCTTGTATCCATACAATGAAGTGACATTTAAAATATGTATTATAAATGTTTTAAATATCATGTAGATATACACATATGATACAAATGGGCTTTGCTGGTGGCTCAGTGGTAAGGAATCCACCTGCCAATGAAGGAGACCTGAGTTCAATCCCTGGGTCAAGAAAATCCCCTGGAGAAGAAAAATGACTACCCACTCCACTATTCGTGCCCAGGAAGTCCTGGGACAGACGAGCCTGGTGAGCCCTAGTCCCTGGTGTCACAAAGAGTCAGACATGTCTGAGTGACTAAACCACCACCACTACCACATAATCTTCATACTGTAGAGATTTTGAATTTATCAAATGAAGTACAAGTTCTCAAGAACCTAGTAATAGATATGAATCATGTAAAAAAATGAAGAGATATAGGAAAGATAATTATTGAGATAGAGATAAATTATTTTTATTAATTTTTAAAAATTTTATTTATTTTAATTGGAGACTAATTACTTTACAATATTGTAGTGGTTTTTGCCATGCAAATTCTTAGAGGACTATATGTTATGTACAATAAATGTGAAAGCCTGATTTTGTATATTCACCTCTAGCTTCCTTTATGATTATTTATTTTGTCTAGTAATATTAATCAGAGCCAAAATATATTATTGTTGGAAAATAGATATAGTTGATAAAAGTAAAACTGACACTTGTTAACTTACTGAATTCAAGGGAAATGTTTAAAAGGAATGCACAGCATTTATACTTTTCGACCACAAGAGTGAGCTGAACCAAGAGCACAGCTGAAGTTCCAACAAAAGAAGCAGAAGAAGCAGAGATTATACTGACCAGAAATAATTTCTGGTTATCCCAGTTAAAAGCCTTATCCATAAGTTAATGATACTATAGTGAAGAAAAGATAGCCATCTACAAACCAAGGAGAGAAGCGTGGAACAGACACTTCTCTCACAGACCTCAGAAAGAACCACACAGTCCACACTTCAGACTTCTAGCTTCCAAAACAGTAAGAGATTATATTTCTGTTGTATAAGCCACCTAGTTTGTCACAGTAGCCCTAGTAAACTAAACTTTCCATTTCCTTATTCATATATGTGTGCAGATTATTATGATGAGAACACTGTGCTTCTTTGTGAGTATTAAGTCTCAAGACAATAGCTATGCATATTAATTAAGTGGAGATCATAGAAGTGTAGGAATATTGCAGCCTTGCAGTGGGAATAAGTATTGTATCATGACCTGTTAAAATTAGTTTCAATGCTATTCTTCTTCTTCACTGATAAGTGTAAAGTTCCATTTCTTAAGCCTGCCCTTCACCTTTCTATACCAGTTTTGCATTATTATTCCCAAATGTCCGCCTTCCTTCCCAGACTTGACATTGGTGTGACAGATGATGCAAATAGCTTAGAATGGATTTGTTTGGATCAATGAATGTATAAAAATCCAGGTGGAATTCAAATTTTTGTTCTCTTACCCTTTCTTTATTCATATTTATGCAAGCTGGCCTTGTGTTACAATCCTGATATCTGTCTTTAAGGGATTTGTTCTTTGTGACTTTGAAGTCTTAGGCCTTTTCTTCCCCTAAAATGCTCAGTTATCCATAAAGAAATGTGGAGGATATGTTGAAAAACAAAGAGCATCAAAGCAGTATTTAAAAGGAGTATATAATGGCTATTTTTGTTTTTGTAGAAACACACAGTCTTTTAGATTAGAAGTTTAATAAAAAGTGTGTCCACTTGGAAAGGAATCTGCTTTCTCCATGAGAATCTAATGCAGAAATTTTAGTCAATGCCATTAAAGTGTTTTAATAAGAACTTTGGAATACTTTTTAAAAAGAATTGTCTTAGACATACAATTCTGTATAGAAATGGATATGAAAAGACATTACATGTTCCAGAAATACTAATTTCTGGCAGGGTATCCATCACCTCTGTTTATGTGTGCTTGTAATACTTCTACAACCCCAGGATTTCCCATGTTTATTCCTTAGACATTGTTTATCTACCTGTGGGATTGTACTCAAAGGTACTGAAGATCTATTTATTATTAGCCATCAAATCACAATTCCACACTGGCTCAGGTAGTGTTGGGTTAAGGTCAAGCCAGAGAAAGGAGAAATCAGTAAGTCGCAGAAATCTTGTCAATCTCACATTATTCTAAAACTTCAAGATTAGTTTAAAGTAAAATATAAATATTGCTATTGAAAGATCCACATCAAATGAAGCACCCCAAAAAGAAGGGTGAAGAAAAATACCATTGTTCATTGCTTATCTTCAGTAATGTGGAAGTATCATTAAAGATGTACCATGTGTCAGCTTCCCTGTGAGCTCAATGGTAAAGAATCCACCTGCCAATGTAGGAGACTCGGTTTCAACCAGTGGTCCAGGAAGATCCTACATGCTGGGGGGCGGGGGGCGGGGGTGACAGGGCGCCTGCGCTCTAAGGCCTGGTAGCCACAACTGTGAAGCACATGTGCCCTAGAGTCTGTACTCTGCAGCCAGAGAAACCACTGCAGTGAGAAGCCCTCGCACTGCAACTAGAGAGGAGTCGCTGCTCACCACAACTAGAGAAAATCCTGAGCAGCAACAAACACCCAGCATGGCCCAAAATAAACATAATGAATAAATAAATAATATTTAAAAAGATATACTGTGTGATAGACACACATTATATCATTCACCTCATATTGTATAAGCATCACAATCTTAGGAACATCAGTATGTGACTTGATTTTGTTGTTGTTCAGTCATTAAGTCATTAAGACTCTTCACGACCCCAGTATCTGACTTGCTCTGTGCTTAGTTGCCCAATCATGTCCAACTCTTTGCAACTCCATGGACTGTAGCCTGCCAGGCTCCTCTGTGCCCATGGGATTCTCCAGGCAAGAATACTGGAGGGGTTGTCATGTTCTTCTCCAGGGGATCTTCCCAACCCAGGGATTGAACTCAGGTCTCCTTCACTGAAGGTAGATTCTTTACCATTTGAGCTCCCAGGGAAGACAAGTATGTGACTTAACCATGTTCAAATCTTATAGAAAGCTGTTTAAATCAGGTTCTGCCTAAATTCAAAGCTGAAGTTTTGCATGTACCAGGATAATAGAAAGGAATCAGGGATCAATATTCATCCAAATGGCAGTTAATTGAGTCTAGGTAAGCATCTTGCTACAGATTTGGTCTGAAAATGGTATGTATCAGCAGAAATCTAATAATGGGATCATTAAAGGCAGACATTGATTATAGGTCCAGTGATTAGCTATAGAATATTTCAGGTAGACATTGTCACCAGTTTACCTGAAATGATACAATATAAAGAATCTATTCCATTTGTATTTTAGAGAAGAATACAACCAGTACAGTTAAGAGTAATACATAGACTCAAAGAGATGAATGGTAAGCAATTAAACTCTACATCTTACTAAGAGCTTCTCATGATACCAGTGATTATAGTAACATTTGTACAGATAAGAAAGATCCCAGCTGTCTAGGTTACTTTTTTTCTTTCATAAGGTTATCAGTTCAGTTTAGTTGCTCAGTTGTGTCCAACTCTTTGAAACTCCATTGACTGCAGCACCCCAGGCCTCCCTGTCCATCACTGACTCCTGGAGTTTACTCAAACTCACGTCCATTGAGTTGGTGATGCCATCCAACCATCTCATCCTCTCTTGTCCCCTTCTCCTCCTGCCTTCAATCTTTCCCAGCATCAGGGGCTTTTCCAATGAGTCATTTCTTTGCATCAGGTGGCCAGAGTATTGGAGTTTCAGCTTCAGCATCAGTCCTTCCAATGACTATTCAGGACTGATTTCCTTTATGATGAACTGGTTGGATCTCCTTGCTCTCCAAGGAACTATCAAGAGTCTTCTCCAATACCACAGCTAAAAAGCATTGATTATTCAGTGCTCAGCTTTCTTTATAGTCCAACTCTCACATCCATACATGACTATTGGAAAAAACATAGCTTTGACTTCACGAACTTCTGTAGGCAAAGTAAAGTCTCTGCTTTTTAATATGCTGTCTAGGTTGGTCATAATTTTTCTTCCAAGGAGCAAATGTTTTTTAATTTGATGGCCGCAGTCACCATCTGCAGTGATTTTGGAGCCCAGAAAAATAAAGTTTGTTATTGTTTCCACTGTTTCCACGTCTGTTTCCCATGAAGTGATGGGACCAGATGCTGTGATCTTAGTTTTCTGAATGTTGAGTTTTAAACCAACTTTTTCTCTGTCCTCTTTCACTTTCATCAAGAGGCCCTTTAATTCTTCTTTGCTTTCTGCCATAAGGGTGGTGTCATCTGCATATCTGAGGTTATTGATATTTCTCCCAGCAATCTTGATTCCAGCTTGTGCTTCAACCAGTCCAGAATTTCTCATGATATACTCTGCATATAAGATAAATAAGCAGGGTGACAATATACAGCCTTGAAATACTCCCTACCCGATTTGGAATAAGTCTGTTGTTCCATGTCCAGTTCTAACTGTTGCTTCCTGGCCTGCATACAGATTTCTCAGGAAGCAGTCAGGTTGTCTGGCATTCCTATCTCTTGAAGAATTTTCCACAGTTTGTTTTGATCCACACAGTCAAAGGCTTTGGTATAGTCAGTAAAGAAGAGATAGATGTTTTTCTGGAACTCTCTTGCTTTTTTGATGATCCAAAGGATGTTGGCAATTTGATCTCTGATTCCTCTGCCTTTTCTAAATCCAGTTGAACATCTGGAAATTCACAGTTCACATAGTATTGAAGCCTGGCTTGGAGAATTTTGAGCATTACTTTACTAGCACGTGAGATGCGTGCAATTGTGTGGTGGTTTGAGCATTCTTTGGCATTGCCTTTCTTTGGGATTGGAATTAAAACTGACCTTTTCCAGTCCTGTGGCCACTGCTGAGTTTTCCAAATTTGCTGGCATATGAGTGTAGCACTGTCACAGCATCATCTTTCAGGATTTGAAATAGCTCAACTGGAATTCTATCACCTCCACTAGCTTTGTTCATAGTGATGCTTTCCAAGGCCCACTTGACTTCACATTCCAGGATATCTGGCTCTAGGTGAGTGATCACACTAGTGTGTTATCCAGGTTGTGAAAATCTTTTTTGTACAGTTCTTCTGTGTATTCTTGCCACTTTTTCTTAATATCTTCTGCTTCTGTTAGGTCCATATCATTTCTGTCCTTTATCGAGCCCATCTTTGCATGAAATGTTCCCTTGGTATCTCTAATTTTCTTGAAGAGATCTCTAGTCTTTCTCATTCTGTTGTTTTCCTCTATTTCTTTGCATTGATCACTGAAGAAGTCTTTCTTATCTCTTCTTGCTGTTCTTTGGAACTGTGCATTCAGATGCTTATATCTTTCCTTTTCTCTAGCATTATTCTAATAGCTTCTTTTGAGTAGGAAGCAGCACTGTAGCCAAAAAAGTCACAGTTGTAGGCAGTGATCCAAGATGACAGTTTTGTACCTTGTGATGCCATAACATCAAGCCAACATTGAGAAATATGGATGTAGACTTCTGTTAACCTACAGTATTGATCTTAGGCAGCCTCAGTTTGCAGCGGGTTGAGGTGGGGCCTCAGTTCTCAGGCCAGAGACTGAGGCCAGGTTGGGACAGTGAGAGCCCCAAACCCTGGCCCCTAGACTGGGGGTCAGTGAGCAGGGCCTGGCTCTTCGGTCTGCACAAAAGAATTCCCACAAATTCAAAGTACTGAAATGAGGAAAGTATTAATTCAGAGGAAAAAGTATGATACATGTGGATAGACAACATAGGTGAGCTTAGAGAGAGAGAGAAAGTCCCTGAGTCACATCCTTGAGTCCGTTTGAATTACTTTTATGGGCCATGTTTTTCCGAGTTTACTTTGGCCAGTCATTTCGATTTCCCTGGATCACGGTCCTCATTTGGTGCATCTCAGGAGCCTCCCATATGTGTGCACACTTCTCTTAGCCAAGATGACACTGTGTACAGGGGCATTTGAGTAGAGCGTCCCTCAGCACCACTCCGCTTGACCTCCAAGGAGTCTTTCTGCACATGTGTGGTCTGGGAGGTCTCCTGACTTTGAGAATAGGAAATACGTGGTCTGGGCATGGCCCAGCCCCCTCTCTTAATTGTCCTGCTATTTTCATCCTAAAGTTTAGATTCACAGGGAATGAATCTCTAATTGCTTTATCCTCAAGGGTAGGCATCTACCTCCTGCTTCAATATAAAGAGCGTTTTGGGAAATTTATTCCAAATGAGAGAGTAAAAGGCAGAGTCAAAAGGGATTATCATCCACACCTACTATTGCATTCTACATTTTTAAGGACTTTGTAGGCCACAACCTTCCAAGAAGATAATAACATTCACCCACTAATATAGTAACAGCCACTTGCATTAATATTTTCTCAGTCTTTATGAAGTAGATCATATTATTTAGACTTCTCATATGAGGAAATGGAAGCTTATAATTGCCGAGTTGAGTGTTCAAAGTCATAAAGCTACTAAATTGCACAACTGAGATTCAAACCCAGATTTCACTCTAATCCCAAGACTAGTGTTCTTTCTACTTGAAGCAAGATGTGATAGAAAAAGCATGGGACTTGGGAGTTTGAGGTCAGGTGAACTTGTGTTGAAAAGATTCTCCTATTTACCACTTGTGGACCCAATGTCAGTAACTTAATCCTTTTGATACCATAGAGTGAAAGGCATTATATCCCTTGCAGTGTTATTGTAAGGTTTACAGATAATAAATACAAGATACCTAAAACAGCATCAACATTTAGGTGCTTTGGATGGACTAGGTTAAAAGTTATTATCTTGTGAAATCTTAACAATCACATTGCATCATCTGTATAATGTAAATACTCTAATGACTTTTCTTCTTAGTATATTGAATGCCCTTTCTAATGTATAGTCATTAAACTCATATTGTCTTCTTTAGTTTTTTTTTTTTTTTTTTAATACTTCCGATCAGAAGAATCCTTTCATGAATTGACCATGTTGTAGCCTGGGATCTCAAATGCAGCCTTTACAAAATGAAATAAATAAATCCTTTTTTTTTCTCCAAACACAGACATTAATTATAATTTTGCCAGATATTTGTCCAGTTAATCACAGTTTTGTCAATATTTATCCCATGCATTCAATCAGCCATTCATTATTTTATTTAGCAACTATCATCTGTTACTTGAAAGGTACTCTGCCAAGACAACAGAAATTCAAACTGCATAAGACAGGATTCTTGTCTTAAAGACAGTAATGCTGAGGTTGACACATGAGTAAACAGTTGAGTGCTAAAAAGAGGAGTGGATGAACTGAGAGCCCTAGACTCAGGGACAAGACAAAAGCTGACATTAGAACGTTGCTGAAATTTGGAATCCAAGAAAATGGAAAGCATCAGAGCTGACTAGCCTCGAGGAAGTTTGAAAGCTGAATAGCAAATAAATCCAGAGTTTGGACTTAAGGTCATTAGTCCAGAGCTGTAATGTTCACAGATATCATCAACAAGAACAGCAGAAGGCCAGTTGCAATCACAAGAAGTAAAGCAAGAATAAAATCAGGCAGACAAGAATCAAGTAATAAGGATAATTGACAAAGGAAGAGAAATAAAGGTAATGTTGAGGATCGGGAACAAAAAAGATCAAAAATGTCCTTTGATTCTAGCATCAAATATTAAAGAAAAACACACCTTGAATAACCAACATAATATTGAAGGAAAAAAAAATTTTTTTTAAAGTTGGAGGGCTGAAACGAAGTAAATTTTTTGCTGTATGTTTGCTTAATTGTAGAGCAGCAGGTTTCATTTAACTCCATATTTTGCTTAAAATGTTGAAATAGGAGTAAAAAATGTTGCCTGAACTTTGTTTTTTACACTTTATAGCTATAAAATGATTATAAAAATCTATTATAATTACATAGCATGTAATTTATAGTTTCAGAAGACCAGCAATAAAATTACATATGCTTGAAACACTATTTTTTGTTGGTTGAAGCAAACTTCTTACAAGAATTTAAGTAAGACAATATTCCTATAATTTTATATAATTTTACTTTTATCCAAATATATTAATAAGATGTAACTCCAAGTTTTTATATAAGCATTAGATCTTTATGTTCTTGCTTTTTATATGAATACTAAGTACTTATGTCAAGTATTTTCATCCATTATTTATTTTTCCATTTAAATATGATCATCTCTCAGTTTTTGGAATCAGGCCATAAAAATGGAACAGACAATATAAAGTATAATTCTAAACACGATAATTATATATTTTCAATTAATATTTGGAGTAGCTGTTCTTTTTATGGTTTAGACTTACAAAACATACATACTTTATGCATTGTCTCCATGAGGACTCAATAAATTTCCATAAAGCTGAGTTCCATGAATAGATGGAAAATTGGAAGATAAATTTCAGTAAAGGTTATTGTTAAATTATCCTTGAAAATGTATTTTAACTCTCTTATTTTCTTCACTAAAAACCTAGGAAATAGACCTAGGATCCTTATAGCTCTAGGAAACTTTTTCCTGATATGCTGAGCTATACTGATATTAATGTATCATTCTCTAAATTTATGCATTAACTATTAACTCATGAAGACAAGCCAAAGAAAATATGAATAAATATATTTGTAAAATGAAGGCACTGGGACTAGTCAGTTTCATAAAATGAATGTTAAGCTAAAAAGAATAGGCAAATCTAACAGTTCCTCTGTAGTGCCTTATACATAGTTTAACTGCAGAAATTCATCACTTGCTTTGTTCATTATTGGCTAATATTTCTGTGTTCTATGCTAGAAAACAATTTAGTCAATGACAGAGTCCACATCATATTTATCTGTAATTATAGCATTTAATGGAGACAGCAATGGCACCCCACTCCAGTACTCTTGCCTGGAAAATCCGATGGACGGAGGAGCCTGGTTGGCTGCAGTCCATGGGGTCGCTAGGAGTCAGACACGACTGAATGACTTCATTTTCACTTTCATGAATTGGAGAAGGAAATGGCAACCCACTGCAGTGTTCTTGCCTGGAGAATCCCAGAGACGGGGGAGCCTGGTGGGCTGCCGTCTCTGGGGTTGCACAGAGTCGGACACGACTGAAGGGACTTAGCAGCATAACATTTAATATAGTATCACACAATAACCTAAACTCAACAGAGTCCAATTTAGAATAACAAGAGTTGATAATTCAGTAATCTCCATGAAATGGTTATATTGTAAACTAATTGAATGTAGGGGCACTATAGGTGGAATTAGTTTCATTTCTTTGAACTTCAGAGCAATGATTTCATGTGCCAATCTTTTGACAAATATATTGACTTTTTCATGAGTCTAATCTTCCTCTGCTCTGTAATCTTGATGAAAGTAGATATAATATATTTAACAGTTCTTTGTCATCAGAAGAGGAACTGGATTTTAAAACAATTTTTTTTTTTTTTTTGGCCATACTATGAGGCATGTCGGAACTTGGTTCTTTGACCAAGAATCCAACCCATGTCCCCTGGAGTGGAAGCGTGGAGTCCCAGCCACTGGACTGCCAGGGAATTTCCTGGGATAATATTTTGTAAATCTCTGTCTTCAGCTCATATATGTGTGTTCATGCTCAGTCTCTAAGTCGTGTCCAACTCTTTGTGACCCTATGGACTGTAGCCCACCAGGCTCCTCTGACCATGGAATTCTCTAGGGAAGAACACTGGAGTGGGTTGCCATTTCATCCTCCAGGGGATTTTCCTGACCCAGGGATTGAACCCATGTCTCCTGCATTGGCAGGCAGATTCTTTACCACCAAGCCACCTGGGAAGCTATATCTTCAGCACACAATTTCAATCAAAACAGGCTATTACTTTTTAATCAGAGATTTATTAAGGAAAACTAAAGTGACTAAACCTAAAGTTTAGTGACTGAAACTAAAGTGAGTGTAATCAGTTCTATTAAAATATGTCTCATAAATAAGGTGACCATATTTTCTTGTTTATATGTGTTATACAGGGAAATTGTTAATAGCTTTTCACTCTTGAATATCTGGTTTTGCATAATTAATTAGTTGGTTAACTGTACCTTAGTGCATGATGTCAGAGTCTGAAATAATGAATCTAACTTACTGTGCATTCTAAATGGCAACTAGATTATCCAATTTTTAAAATGTATATTTTAGTTATGACTCGTGACTCATAGAATAGTCTATATTAATAACAAAAAATGGAAAAGCAAAAAAGTACAGAATGTGGGTAGAATGTTTGCCATGATACTGCTCCATTTGCTCCACTTGTGATAAAATTTGACCTTAACAAAAATCTTAAAAACAATTTTTTCCTTGATCAAAGCAAAAAAAAAATTTCACAAGACTATTTAGATTTTAACAATACTTTTATAGATCCTAACATATTGCTAGTAGTAAGTAAGTATAGCCCATTAGAAATTCTAAATGTATCACAGAAATATAAAAAGTGGGTTTCATTTATAAAACTTACATTTTACAGATATAAAAGTAAAAGGTTGTTTTATATCTGAATAAGTAAGAAATTAAGCATCATGATAAGTAATGAAAAATTTTATTTGGTGTTTTGGTAGGGTTTTAAAATTGTGGTTAAATAAGCAAACATTCACCATTTTACCATTTTTTAGTGTAAAATTCAGTGGTATCAAGCACATTCACAATGCCATGCACCAGTCATCACCATCCATAAGCGCTTTCTCAGCTTTTCAAACTGAAGGTTTTTTAACAATAAAATATTTTCTTTATTATTATACTTCTTTGCATCAAAATGAAATTTAAGTAAACAACTCAAGAAATAAAATATTTTAGTTTCTAAATTCTGTGAAGTTGACCTAAAATGAGTTTGTCAAGAAATGAGTTTGTCTTTCATTAGATTGAGTTTTATAGATTAAAATATATACATATACTCTTTCAGTTTTAGAAAACCTGTGCAATAGTAAAAGATACAGTTAGATTAGCTCAGGGAACTGGGAAAATTTAGTCTATAATTATTGTGTATTTGCTCATAAATATTCACAATCTTTTAGCAATTGCTAAAGTGAATCTGCAAGATAATATTGGTTAATAGCTGAGAAGATTTATTTAGCTTTAGAGCCACACCACTGTTAAACATTAGATCTGTCCTTAAAGCTAAATATTATCATTCCAACTCTTTATGCTATTTGTTTATCTTATCTCTAATTATTGCTACAATCTGTTTTATAGTATTTTGTAATTATGTCTTTATTTCAAAATATGCATTTTAAAATTCCTTAATAGTTTATAATTAAATGAAAGTAAATATATACATGATTTGCATGTATACAATATTTTAACACTGCAAAAATCTTACACTCTTCTTTTCAAATTGAGAAATATCTTACTCTCTGTGATGACTTAATGACTTACCAAGATTTTAAATCTCTCTTATTTTCTTTGAGTTTTTACCATCAAAAACCATAAAATTAATAAATAAAGCCATGCTTAATATAGTTAACTGCATGCCTAGTTTTAAAGATTGATGACCCAACACTTAGTACCAGCAGAAATCCCAGGAAAGCTATATGTAACATATCAAATTGTGGGCATGGAGAAGCCAAGCAATGGAAAGCTAGCCTCTCTCACATTGCTTTTTCATTGTGTAGACAAACACGGAACACTTAAGGATTAGAAAACACTTTCTTGAGCCTCTGAGTTTATCAATTTAAAAAATAATGACTCCACTGAAGAAAATACTAAGTACAGTGATCAGAAAAAGAAATAATAAAAACTTAAGATTAGAGAAATGTAAGCATCTAACTATACTTAAAAATATTTATCCTTAACTTTTTTTTTTTTTAAATTCTTAAAAGTTATTTATTTTTCTCTGTGCTGGAATCTTCCCAGATCAGGGATCAAACCTGTCTCCTGCATTGGCGGGTGGATTCTTTACCACTGAGCCACCAGGGGGAGCCTTCCCTGAATTTTTTCCTTAAATTTTCCTCTAATAAATCCAATAAACATTTGAATGCCTATTTGTGCAAGGCACTGTGCTAACCCAAAGAAATACAAATGCCAGACAATATATCTTATTTCTACCTATATGGAGCAGAATCTATAGGGAAAGATCAGATAGTCTAAAAACATTAATTGAAATATATAAATGTACCAAACCAATATATTGTATAAATTAAACCTACACAGTATTATATGTCAATTACAACTCAAGACATTTACCGTAGTGCAAGGGCTGTGATAAGCATAGGTACATGTTTCTATGATGGATACATAGAACCATTGCTCAATCATAACCAATATTGAATCAAGATTGCCGGGAGAAATATCAATAACCTTAGATATGCAGATGACACCACCCTTATGGCAGAAAGTGAAGAGGAACTAAAAAGCCTCTTGATGAAAGTGAAAGAAGAGAGTGAAAAAGTTGGCTTAAAGCCGAACATTCAGAAACCGAAGATCATGGCATCTGGTCCTATCACTTCATGGAAAATAGATGGGGAAACAGTGAAACAGTGTCAGACTTTATTTTTTGGCCTCCAAAATCACTGCAGATGGTGACTGCAGCCATGAAATTAAAAGACGCTTACTCCTTGGAAGAAAAGTTATGACCAACTTAGATAACATATTAGGAGAAAGCAATGGCATCCCACTCCAGTACTCTTGCCTGGAAAATCCCCTGGACGGAGGAGCCTGGTAGGCTACAATCCATGGGGTCGCTAAGAGTCAGACATGACTGAGAGACTTCACTTTCACTTTTCACTTTCATGCACTGGAGAAGGAAATGGCAACCCACTCCAATGTTCTTGCCTGGAGAATCCCAGGAACGGGGGAGCCTGCTGGGCTGCCATCTATGGGGTCGCACAGAGTCGGACACGACTGAAGCAACTTAGCAGCAGCAGCAGCAGATAGCATATTGAAAACCAGAAACATTACTTTGCCAGCAAAGATCCACCTAGTCAAGGCTATGGTTTTTCCAGTAGTCATGTATGGATGTGAGAGTTGGACTGTGAAGAAAGCTGAGCACTGAAGAAGTGATGCGTTTGAACTGTGGTGTTGGAGAAGACTCTAGAGAGTCCCTTGGACTGCAAGGAGATCCAACCAATCCATTCTAAAGGAGATCAGCCCTGGGTGTTCTTTGGAAGGAATAACGCTAAAGCTGGAACTCCAGTACTTGGCCACCTCATGCGAAGAGTTGACTCACTGGAAAAGACTCTGATGCTGGGAGGGATTGGGGGCAGGAGGAGAAGGGGACGACAGAGGATGATGGCATCACTGACTCGATGGGTGTGAGTCTGAGTGAACTCCGGGAGTTGGTGATGGACAGGGAGGCCTGGTATGCTGCAGTTCATGGGGTCGCAAAGAGTCGGACACGACTGAGAGACTAAACTGAACTGAACTGAACCCAAAGAAAACTGCATTTAAGTTAAGGTCTTTAAGTTGAATAGAAAGGACAAAAAGAGCAGACCAGTCAGACCAAAAGAGCAGACCAGTCAGACCACAGCATGATGTGTAATAAGCCTGGAATCAAAAGATGGCTTAAATATTAAAGCCAAACAATCGAAGAAGCAAAACCAGTGTCCTTGATATTAAGAGAATTTGATTTAAAATTTTAAGCTATCTACAAAAGAAAAAAAAAGCTAGGACAAAGGGCTATTTGTAAGTTTAGAATAAAAATGCCAAAATCGTCAAAAAAAAGCCTCAAATAATAATATTTTTTCATTTCAAGAATAATGAATGATATATATTAATAATATGAAAGCAGGAATTGTATTGTCAATAAATATTGCTTAAATTTTGTTTATAATTTGGGGAATAATGCTCTTTATATTGCTCTGTGTTCTATTTAGAGGATTTCATTTAGGCAGGTAAATACTAATTAATTTTTTTTGCATGTGTTATATAAAAGGACATCATACTATTGATAACTAAGATGTACTATTTCTTCATTAGTTATCCTTACAATAAATGAATTATCCTGAAAATTATAAAAGCTTATACATACAAAATCATCTTCCCAGTATGCTTATCATTGCCCACAATATTTCTAGAGGAAAATATCATAGAACATTTATCAGTAAACATGGGATTGAATGTCATGGTTCTATGGCATGATTTTCTTTAAGGAACTAGAAATATTGGCAACATTTTCTCTCTGGGCACTGCTGTTCACTCAGCTTTTGAACGTTATTATCTTCTGCTATTTCCTAAAGAGCTAACTGATTTTTCTGACATGATGGATAAAATCTGACTCATTTTATCTGAAACACTTCCGAAGTACACACAGTTGGGTAGTTTACACCTAATTCAGTACAGGCACTTACACAATGAATCTTTTTAAAAGTGTTCTGTTGTACTTTTCTCCCCTACCAAGGCACTAATTAAACAAATCTTATTTCTGTTGCTTAGTTCCTGGAAATGTGGAAATCCTGGTTCATTTACATAACTTTTCATTATCATGTGGGATTCAGTAAGATAAGTTAATAACTGTATATTTGCAACAGCAAGAGACTTTTTCCCCTTAATTTTTTTGGATCATGTATTCCAGCCAGTTAAAATAAAATTTACAACACCCTGCTGCCTTAAATGTAAATGAGCTTGCAATCAATTTGTTTTAATGAAATTAAAGCCATGCACTATGACTAGAGAGAAGAAGGCCTTTGGTTCTCTTCTGAATACACAGTGGAAAAAATGGTTGTGGTCTAAATAGATCATGAGAAACGGTTATTTCAAAACACTAAAAAAAAAAGCACAATTTATTCTGTATTAATCAACAAAGTAGAAAATTCTACTTTTCTTTTCTGGGGAAGATTTAGAGATTGAATTTTCAACTGGTTCATTTTGAGACACTTTTTAATGACTTCTTTACAGTTAATTGAGCTGTGGAAAAATATCAGTCACTCTTTCAGTGAAAAGATGCTTCAAGAATAGATGCTGATCAAACTTCTGTAAACTTTGTTTTTAGTAGAATGCTAATTACCAGAGATGGCAATCTGAATTTCACTGTGTTCTTAGATTTGGGAACAGGTGTTATAGTATTGATTATTCAATGAAAAGGCCTCTTCCCTGGAAAGGTTATACACATGACTTCTGCTAACTTGTTAATCGATTTTCCCCTCTTGGTGTTCTGTTTCACCTTTTTATTGAAAGACTAAGAAAACCAAATGCCAAATGAACATACATATATACACCCTATGCTCTTTTTAAAAAAAATTTTTAGCAGTTCTCCAAATATACACCTCCACTATGACCCAAGTCCCATCCAGTCGTCCAGTTTTAACTCGCATTATTCTTTAAGTTATCTCTGCCTTGTCCAGTCAGAACTACTTACCATTCTGTTAAACACTCCCCATACTTCTTGACTCCTTCCTTCATGTTGGAATTACCTCCCTTACTATGTAGAAGTTATATATATATATATATATATGTGTGTGTGTGTGTGTATATATAATATTTATTTTACTGATTTCATATTTTATTTTTATATAATATTATATATGCATGCTCAGTTGTGTCCAACTTTTTGCAACCCTGTGGATGCCCACCAAGCTCCTCTGTCCATGGAATTTCCCAGCAAGAACACTGGAATATGTTGCCATTTCCTTCTCCAGGGATCTTCCCCACCCAGGGATCAAACCCACGTCTCCTGCATCCTTGAATTGCAATCAGATTCTTTACTGCTGAGCCACTGGGGAAGCCCCAGTATTATACATATATATATATTTAATGATACATATATAGATTTTACTGATATATGTTACCTTATTTTTTTCACTTTTTAATATCCTGTTCAAATGTTATTTCTATTAATACTCTACTTGGTCAAGCCTTACTTAATAATCTTTCTCTAGTGAAGTGACCACTTTTTTGAGTTAAAGTATTCTTAGTACCTATTGCTGATTAGAATTTTGGTAGAGTTCTTTCAGCTACAGGCAACAAAAATCTCGCTTAGAATAGTTGATACAACAAAGAAAGGGCAGACTGTTGGTCTCAGTAAGAGAGAAGTTCAAAGAGCAGCAGTGATTTTAGGCTCAACTGAATCCACGGCCTCAAAGAGTATGTAGTTGAGGTATTCTGTCTGTCTTTGATTTAGTTTTCTGTTTCTTTGAATGGGAGAAAGGCATGACAACCCACTCCAGTATTCTTCCCTGGAGAATCCCATGGACAGAGGAGCCTGTCAGATGGGCTATAGTCCATGGGGTCGCTAAGAGTCAGGCTTGACTGACGTGACTTGATTCTCAGTCATTTCATATCCAGTGAGATGGCATAGATACCTACCTATCTCTCTAAGCTTAAATTATTTAGAAGATAGCATTCTTTTCAATTATTTCAACGAAAGTTCCAACAAAATTTATTTTCACATTGGCCTGTTTAGAGTCAGATAAATCACTCTGAATAAGAGAATGGACAACCCTGTCCTGACAGATCAGCCCCACAAACATTATATGGATTGTAAAAGTGGGGCAGATAGTTGCACAAAATAAATCTGGATTATTTTTACCTACAAAGGAGTGGTGGAGAGATGGGATGTTTAGCTGAGAAAGAAAAAAGATAAAAGCTGTGTGCTCTAGATGTATTTATTGTTACTTATATACGTGTAGTATCTGATTTATAAAGTGAAGTTATGAGGCATATTTTATTACTCTGTATAATCATCCAAAGCTTAGTTTCTAATAAACATTCATTTATATAACTGGAGTTCTCATTTTTAAAATAGGGTTAAGTAAAGGTTAATAGAGAATGAATGATACAGTATTCATCCAAACTTACAAATTAAGGGTGAGAGTTTGATATTCTGCCTTCAGTTGTTAAATATGATGATCAAAAGAGAAGATGTATATCAATATAGTAAATTAAGAACTAAATAAAAGTCAGGGCCTTTCCCGGTGGCTGAGATGGCAAAGAGTCTGCCTGCAATGCAGGAGACCTGGGTTTGATCCCTGGGTCAGGAAGATCTCCTGGAGAAGGAAATGCCAACCCACTCCAGTATTCTTGCCTGGAAAATTCAATGGATGGAGAAGTCTCGTGGGCCACAGTTCATGGGGCCGCAAAGAGTCAAACATGATTGAGCAGCTAACACTTTCACTTTCAAAGAAAAGTCAAAGGGGAAATGTCACGGTAAGCTTCTGAACTGACATTTCATAATAAATGAGACACTTGTTAGCAATATCTTTCAATTGGCTTTCTCTCCTTACAGTAGTATAGCAAGCATATTGTGTCCTGTATACTTGACGAAACTGGAAGCTTATGCGGCAAAACCTTTTTACTTGGGACCCTCTGCGTATTCACTCTCTACCTCAGTGCCTCACATCCAGCAGTTGATTTAAAATGATTCTTTTATTCTAAAGGTAAAATTTTTAAAAATAATAGTTCTCCAAAGAAGACATACGGATGGCTAACAAACACATGAAAAGATGCTCAACATCACTCATTATTAGAGAAATGCAAATCAAAACCACACTGAGGTACCACTTCACACCAGTCAGAATGGCTGCGATCCAAAAATCTGCAAGCAATAAATGCTGGAGAGGGTGTGGAGAAAAGGGAACCCTCCTACACTGTTGGTGGGAATGCAAACTAGTACAGCCACTATGGAGAACAGTGTGGAGATTCCTTAAAAAATTGCAAATAGAACTACCTTATGACCCAGCAATCCCACTTCTGGGCATACACACCGAGGAAACCAGAATTGAAAGAGACACATGTACCCCAATGTTCATCGCAGCACTGTTTATAATAGCCAGGACATGGAAACAACCTAGATGTCCATCAGCAGATGAATGGATAAGAAAGCTGTGGTACATATACACAATGGAGTATTACTCAGCCGTTAAAAAGAATTCATTTGAATCAGTTCTGATGAGATGGATGAATCTGGAGCCGATTATACAGAGTGAAGTAAGCCAGAAAGAAAAACACCAATACAGTATACTAACACATATATATGGAATTTAGGAAGATGGCAATGACGACCCTGTATGCAAGACAGGGAAAGAGACACAGATGTGTATAACGGACTTTTGGACTCAGAGGGAGAGGGAGAGGGTGGGATGATTTGGGAGAATCACATTCTAACATGTATACTATCATGTGAATTGAATCGCCAGTCTATGTCTGACGCAGGATGCAGCATGCTTGGGGCTGGTGCATGGGGATGACACAGTAAGATGTTATGGGGAGGGAGGTGGGAGGGGGGTTCATGTTTGGGAATGCATGTAAGAATTAAAGATTTTAAAATTTAAAAAATGAAAAACTAAATATTAAAAAAAATCCCTTTTAAAATAATATTCTATTTACTTCAAATAGTCTCACTGCTAGCACTTGAGCAGTACTTTCTTTACAAGCTTTCCTTTTGATTGACTAAATAGTTATTTCATGTCTACTTACAATTTGCTGGTTGCATTTTCTTTTTGAGCTCACTTCAAGTAATCTTGATTTTTAGCTGAACTTTCATTCTTCTTTTCAGAGGATAAATTATTGTTCTTACTTGATAATGTTCAATAAGAATTGATGTTTTGTATCTATTTACATATTTTGGTCTTCATATACCTTTATGCAAAATCATTTTAAAAAATATAATGTAAATCATTCTCAAAAATCTCTCAAGAAAAGCTGGTAGATGATATAGTGAGTTGTGAAGGAGAGAATGAAGAAATTTAAAGAATAAAACCAAATAGCTTTGACCACATATTGCCAGAAGAGAGTTTTAGTCAGTTCAATCTAAAACACATTAAATGGCTACATGAGTTATAAATTGATATTAGTTATCATTTCTAATTTTCAACAAATTCCTCTAACATTCTTCATATATGAGAAAGCATAGAATGGTGAGATTCATTTCTGATAAGCATCTCTCTATAGGCAGTATTTATTAGACCACTGGGCTAATGTAATACTGATAGTGATATTTTATTTCATGTATACAAACTTTATTTTTATGCAAAATAGACCATTATTTCTGAAACTACCATCCATCAGTTACAGGGAGAGAACATGAAGATGATTTAGAAATTCATCCCCACTAAAGGAGAAATATTGAAAAATAGTTTAAACCTGTGCCTGCTGGTGCTACAACTGTAGAGCTGTTTCCATTTGACAAGATCACCATGCTATTTCGGTTACCTGAGAATTCTGTTTTCTCTTTTAATAATTGTCATTTTATTCTCCCTTACATCTAGGCTAGTGTCTCATACATGGTAGGTGCCAGGGTCCAGCCCCAGGATCCAGGGAATTTGAAGGTGGGGGTATGGAGTCCGTGTCTTTGGAAAAATACATATTTAATTACAGATATATAGAGAGATTAGAAACGGATACTGTAGTAGGAAGATTAGTGGAGAAAAAGAGGCTGAATAACTTGGATTACATGGAATAGCATCCATGCTCCAGATGGGAATTCAGCCACAAAAACGGGAGCAAGAAAGAAGCGACATGGGGGAATCAGTCTTTCTGGAAACTGATCCAATTGCTTTATTTTTGGGTTTGCTTATATACCCTTTGTTACACATAGGGATGAATACAGAGTCACGCGGGGGTCAGCAGTCCTGACCTTTATCAAAATCAGGTGCTTCACATAAATGTATAAAAAAGGTACATCATTTTCTGGCCATGAGTGAGACCTGCTGACATTTTATGATCCTTTCTTTCTGATAACCAAAAACTTATTTTTTCCAAGGGTTCTTAAACCAGGCACCACCCTCCAAATAAAGTCGCATTCCTATAGGATGAGGGTGTAGTGAGTTACAATCAAGAAAGGAATTTATTTAACCCAAGGTTAACATGATTAATCTTAAAGGTTAATACTTATTTCTCCTATATGCTTAAAGGTTAATGCTTATTTCTCCTATATGCTAGTTATATTCATTATAAGGGTAGGGACCATGGAGATTTAGCAGCAAACATTAGCCCAACAAATGAAAATCCCTTCACCAAGGTTCCCCTTAAGATCTATTTAGTCTTAAGATAGTGATAAAGTTACATTTTTACATAGCAAGGACACAGTGATTTATAACAAAGTACAGTGATCTATTACAAAAGAGAAAATCCATTAACTCAAAAAGTCTAGTATTGCTAACATCAAAAACTACTATATTTCCTTTTCTATAGTCCAAATATATTGAATAATATATTCTGAGGTGCCTAAGGATATGGAGGCCTGGCGGCAATCATTGACTCAAGAAGAAAAAGCCCTATGCTAATTGAGACTCTCAAAATACTCCAAAACTCTCTGTGCTGTTTATGGTTAAGAGGTAGTAAACAATCATGTGGCAGGAGTATGGATAATCCTGTCACACAAGCTAGTCTGTCAGCAGAGAGGTTTGACCTGAGACATCCTTGTCCCACCCAGAGCAGGGAATTAGCAGCAATTATTGACACAACAAATGAAAAACCCTTCACCAATATAATTCCCAACCAACACACTATACTAATAATTTCCAACTCCCCCAAAGAATTTGCCTTTAGTAAGTCTAAAACATCTTGTTCCTCTCAGATTGGGAGGCTGTAAACAATCACATGTGGCCGGACGAACCTATACAGGCGGGCTAGATAACCTTCAGAGGAGTCCATAAGCTGAAACACTGTTGTCACGCCCAAGAATTTTTATTGCCTTGGAGCTGCACATTTACTCCTTCTCCAAGAGAAACGGTTATGGGGGAGAGCCCCTCGTGAAGTCAGAGGCGTAGGTGAGAGCATAAAACAGACTCTGGTTTTGGGGTTAGATGCTCGGGAACAAGGAGTTTCCTGAGGCTTGATCACGCCTTTGCATATGCCAAGCCTCCTTCCTCATGACCTTTGCCATGGGCGGAGTTCCTCACGCTGGCTTCCGGCAGGTAGGATAACTAAATAATTGTTCCAGAATTAAGAATGGATATCTATTAAAGCCAATATGAAGGAATGGAAATGGACTCTAAGTGTCTTTTTCTTTTGTATTCATCTACTGTTAAACTTTCCAGTGATCTACTGTTTATTCAAAATGTGTGTCTCGTTTGATTACCAAATGACAGGAATTAAATTAATGGAAGAGAGATGATAGATGCCATGAATGAATTGGAACAGTACTTTTATTCCTCTTATAGTAATTAAGGTGCAAGGAAATTGTGTTTCATGGGAAAAAAAAAATTGGAGAGTCATGAGAGTAAATATAACAGAAACATTGCCAATAGCATAATTCATCTTTCCTTAGTAGATGCTCTAGAAATATTGCATCTTTCCTACAAAGGTGGAATTACCCTTTAATTTATACTTGTGAGATTTAAAAGAGAGAAAGGAAATACCAATTTGTACTGATGTAAAAATTGCACTGAAACTATTTCTTAATTCATGGTCCAAATATGTTAAAAGTATGTTCATATTTTACCTATGTTTTTAAAATCATTTTTGCATTCCCTAGATACTTAGAAGCTATTACAGTAATAAATTACTAGCAAGATACATCATTAAATCTCATAAAGACCTCCCACTCTCTCTACATCCTGTTGCTTTCCTTTAGGAAGGTAATGAAACTATTGACTCCTTTTATGATAACATATTTCAGGTCTAAAGATATTATCTTAGATCCTGTTTCATACAAGACCCTTTCTTAGATGTTGTATGCTGAGGTAGTGAGTGCAAAGATCAGTGACATGATCGTCTCATCACATATCATATGAGCTCATGGCTGGGGTAGGATATAGTTACACATGAACCTAGTCAAATTCAGAATGGATAAGCATTCTCAAAACACAAAAGAGCAGTGAAAAACAGAGAAAAATACAGAGTGGGGACAGGAAGAGGTAGACTTCATGGACATTTGCAGTAGATTGAGAAGCACACGGTTGTGCTATGTGTAATGTACAGTAGGGGGCGAGGGGTAGAAGTTGTGGACAGAGAGAGTCCAGTAAGAATGGCAAGGGTGTGACGTGAGACTGAGGCTTACTCTACACGTAAGGGTTGATTTGACCTAGCAAAACCGGAGTTTTTGTGTAGGATATTAATGAGGACTGACAATGGAAAGGTCAGTTGAGTCTGCATTGTCTCATATTTGGTGAAGAGTTTTTAAGGAATTTGTTGGGACATGAGAAACTATTTAATATTTTTAATGTCACAGAATGACATAATTAGAATGACACTTCTGGGAGATTATTTTAGCAGCAGTATTAAGAACATTTATAGGATTTTACCTTGTTCATTCAGTTTGGTGCAGCTTAAATGCCTCTTCTTTCTGTCTCTGTCTGCAAATCCTGTCTTTGAAGTCTAGTGTAAATGTCACCTCCTGCAAGAAATCTGCCCTCACCCTTCCAGACTAAACTAATCACTACTAGCAGTTGCATTGCTTGTTTCCTCAGTTTAGTATTTAAACTTGCAGTATGTCATGGTCTGTTCTAGTACAAAAAGTATATATATTTTTTGTATTAGGGTGAAACAAATATATAATCTAAAACCGAAAACATTTACATCTTAAGGGACACCTAGAAAGTACCATGCTGTACTAAAGTTTCAAGTTGAGAAAATTTACATGTATTTAGAAAACTTCAGTAATTGCACAAGCTCAAGAGGATGAATAAAATGATGATCAATAAAGCACTGTCTTACCTTATCTGTGGTCAATTCAACATTATTATGCACTGTTTCACAGCTGCCTGAGCATTGTAGAGTAACGCCTGAAGGACATTTATTAGGATTCCTTTCCCCTATATGGTTCCAGTTAGAATCCACCAAAGAAAAACACGTGCAGAATTTGAAAGATAAAAGAGGTCAATTGTAGGCAGATTTATTGATAGACCATCTCCACAGAGCCTCTTACTTCTGTGTTGCAAGCAGTAAAAGTTGGTGGCACTCCCTCTCCTTGCGATTGTTGATTTGGCACATGTCTCTTGAATCACCAGAATCTAACAGTTACGTCCCTGGGCTTATTTTCTCAGCCCTTTCAAAAGAATCCTTGCATTTCCCTATTTTGAACATTCCATTTGGACTATCAAGAGTAGCTTTCTTTCTCCTGGTGAAAACTTGACTGATGCAGCTTCTACTGTAAGAATAATTCCTATTCCAAACACAGATTTACTTAACAAGTAGAATACAAGCATGATGGTACCAAACTTGATTCAGATTGTAAAATATGTTTTATAAAATGAAAAAACAAACACACAATATTACATTTAAAACCACAATGAGGTACCACTTCACACCAGTCAGAATGGCTGCGATCCAAAAATCTGCAAGCAATAAATGCTGGAGAGGGTGTGGAGAAAAGGGAACCCTCCTACACTGTTGGTGGGAATGCAAACTAGTACAGCCACTATGGAGAACAGTGTGGAGATTCCTTAAAAAATTGCAAATAGAACTACCTTATGACCCAGCAATCCCACTTCTGGGCATACACACCGAGGAAACCAGAATTGAAAGAGACACATGTACCCCAATGTTCATCGCAGCACTGTTTATAATAGCCAGGACATGGAAACAACCTAGATGTCCATCAGCAGATGAATGGATAAGAAAGCTGTGGTACATATACACAATGGAGTATTACTCAGCCATAAAAAAGAATTCATTTGAATCAGTTCTGATGAGATGGATGAAACTGGAGCCGATTATACAGAGTGAAGTAAGCCAGAAAGAAAAACACCAATACAGTATACTAACACATATATATGGAATTTAGGAAGATGGCAATGACGACCCTGTATGCAAGACAGGGAAAGAGACACAGATGTGTATAACGGACTTTTGGATTCAGAGGGAGAGGGAGAGGGTGGGATGATTTGGGAGAATCACATTCTAACATGTATACTATCATGTGAATTGAATCGCCAGTCTATGTCTGACGCAGGATGCAGCATGCTTGGGGCTGGTGCATGGGGATGACCCAGAAAGATGTTATGGGGAGGGAGGGGGGAGGGGGGTTCATGTTTGGGAATGCATGTAAGAATTAAAGATTTTAAAATTTAAAAAATAAAAAACTAAAATAAAAAAAAATCACAAGAACAAAAAAATCACAGTTTCTACTAAAAATGAAAATTATTTTAAAAGGGCATATCAAAGTTACCAACCAAGAGATGGGATTGATTTAAAATAAGTTGAAGGACTTAGAGCAAATGGTGATTTTATTGCACAAAAATACACTCTGAACTGGAAGATGACACTACTGACAGAATTTATTTTCTTGACTGGTTTTTCAGTTCAGTTCAGTTCAGTCGCTCAGTCGTGTCTGACTCTTTGCTACCCCATGAATTGCAGCATGCCAGGCCTCCCTGTCCATCAACAACTCCCGGAGTTCACCCAAACTCATGTCCATCGAGTTGGTGATGCCATCCACCCATCTCATCTCTGTCATCCCCTTCTCCTCCTGCCCCCAATCCCTCCCAGCATCAGGGTCTTTTCCAATGAGTCAACTCTTCGCATGAGGTGGCCAAAGTATTGGAGTTTCAGCCTCAGCATCAGTCCTTCCAATGAACACCCAGGACTGGTCTCCTTTAGGATGGACTGGTTGGATCTCCTTGCAGTCCAAGGGACTTGAGAGAGTCTTCTCCAGGAACTGGTTTTTAAAATATGTTTAAAAATTAACTATTATTACTTGATTATTTTATTCTTTAAATCTTTTAAACAATTTATTTAAATGATTAAATTTATTTTTCACAAATTAGTTTATTTTTGAAGAATTCATTAATTTTACTAACATTAGAATTTTGTGTTTAACATTTTATGTGATAATAAATGTGTTTTTCACTTATGTTTTCATAAATGTATATTTTCTTAGTATTTTATAATTCCCTTATTCATTTTTGTGTTTGAAATACATTAAATGATTGGTTTTACTTGTTTTAAAAATATTTTAGGGCATATATCCCTGTTCTTATATGTTAACTCTTTTGTAACAATATCTTAGTTTGGTTTCTTCCAAAAGAAGACTTGGAGAAAATTTCAGGTCAAGTGGTTTATATAGCTTATTTGGGAGATGCTTACATGTTTACAATAGAAGAAAGCAGTTGTAGCACAGTAAGGGAATGTAGTCAGTGAATATGGGAGAAGAAATTGTTATTAAGCCAGTTACCACTGTATGTACCCAAGCATAATCTTACTGGGGAATTTTGGAAAGAGCACATTTCTCAGAATTAACTGGAGGGACAAGATGGAGGTAGGTACATACCAACTTCTGCCAACTATCAAAGTCATATTTAATGAAAACATCTATTTCTGGTACTTGGAAAATTATGCCACTATTTTAAAGTAAATCAGCTCTTATTCTTAAGATCTTGGTACATGATTCAGTCAGCATCAATGGTTTCTGACCTGATAAACTGGTTTCCTACTTGGTCACAATATACCAAATATAAATGTTGCTAATCTAAACAAAATGGAAATCTGCTTAAAAATTTCAATTATATCTATCTATACACACTGCCCGGAGAAGGCGATGGCATCCCACTCCAGTACTCTTGCCTGGAAAAGCCTATGGTCAAAGGAACCTGGTGGGCTGCAGTCCATGGGGTCGAGAAGAGCTGGACACAACTGAGAGACTTCACTTTCACTTTTCACTTTAGTGCATTGGAGAAGGATATGGCAACCCACTCCAGTATTCTTGCCTGGAGAATCCCAGGGATGAGGGAGCCTGATGGGCTGCAGTCTCTGGGGTCGCACAGAGTCGGACACGACTGAAGCAACTAAGCAGCAGCAGCAGCAGCAGCATACACACTGCCATGGAACCAGAAATGAAAGGGTGTATTGCTTTTCACCCTGCTCCTGATGCCAGTTGTCTCACTGTATCTTACTATGCCCACTGTTCGCTGGATCCGGAGTAGGCAAGGTGCGAGCTAAGAGGCTGGAAGGAGACTTCAGGAACCCTAGAAACCGCAGACACACTTATTCACTCCTGGCTGGCACAGCAGCCGTGACACAGTCTCTCTCCTGGCTGACACAGTAGCTGTAGGGGTATTCTCCCCTGACTGACACAGCAGCATGAGTAGCCAGAGCATCGCCTAACACCACACGACCTCTCTCCTGAGGCTGGCGCAGCAGCCATAGCAGCAGACACACTGTCTTCTCTCCTCTCGTGGCTGACCCAGCAGACACAGCCATGACCCAGCAGTAACGCTGCTGCTTCCTAGGCGAGCTCTCATAGACGTACCGCGCACAACCTGTGGCTGAGCGAGCACCTCCTTACGCACATGCACAGTGCTATACGTGATCTCAGCTGTTAACAGTCTTTATTTACAAACCATGGGGTGAGAGCCTGAGCACACCGTTTGCTCTCTCCCCACATTCCACGCCTTCAGGGTCTCTCGCCTCACACTCTATGTGCAGTCCATCTTCTGTGATATTTCGTTGGCAAGTAACACTGACCCTTCGATTTACATCTTGCAACAGCCGTAGGTGCTACAACAACAAACAGTTACATCCCCAACACACAGCAAAACCCAACACCAGGAACTCATGTTGCTGTCCTTGCCCTAGTGGGGCTAGAAGAGCCACACACCGCATTTGGAGTGCCTTTATCTTCCATGGCCAAGTCTAGTCCACAGTCCTTGTGAGATTGCAGAAATGCCTCCACAAGGGCAATTCCACTCCTGTTGAATTTTTATTAAGGATCCACAAAACCCCCCACAGGTACCAGGTCCTCCGCTTTATGAAAGGGATCTTTTGCGGCATTCATAGTCCACCCACATGATTACACTTTTCTAAATCTGAGGACACAGTCTTTACAGTACAGTGTTCTACTAAATCTGCATCTTTTACAGTACACTTCTGCACAAATCAGCCCACATTTGTGTCTGTGTAACCCACATAGGAAAGTTATGGCCAACCTAGACAGCATATTAAAAAGCGTTACTTTGCCAACAAAGGTCTGTCTAGTCAAGGCTATGGTTTTCCCAGTAGTCATGTATGGAAATGAGAGTTGGACTATAAAGAAAGCTGAGTATCAAAGACCTGATGCTTTTGAACTGTGGTGTTGGAGAAGACTCTTCAGCATCCCTTGGACTACAAAGAGATCCAACCAGTCAATCCTAAAGGAAATCAGTCCTGAATATTCATTGGAACAACTGATGCTGAAGCTGAAACTCCAATACTTTGGCCACCTGATGCAAAGAGCTGACTCATTTGAAAAGACCCTGATGCTGGGAAAGATTGAACGTGGGAGGAGAAGGGGACGACAGAGGATAAAATGATTGGATGGCATCACTGACTCAATCGGCATGAGTCTGAGTAAACTCCAGGTGTTGGTGATGGACAAGGAGGCCTGGTATGCTGCAATCCATGGGGTCACAAAGAGTCAGACACCACTGAGTGACTGAACTGAACTGAACCCAGATAGGACCCCTGCTGGCTCAGGCTCCTTTCGGGGTCTTCACACTTTCAAAATGGTGTCTCACCTGCCATCCCTTACTTCTCTCAGTAAAGACCAGAAAGCCCTCCACAGGCACCGGGCCCACCCTTGCGTCCCAGAATCATAAAGGCCATGCTGCCTAGGGTTCCCCTTGCTTTTTCAGAAATTGTGTAACCAAATCAACCTACTCTGCTGGAGTATAGGGTCAATAAGACGTGAACTCAGTCACATTGAGGGCCCCTTGAGGATGATCCCCATAGGCCATAGGCTGTTCATGTTTCACTTTCTGCTGTACAACAGGCCTCACTGCCAAACAGAGACCTGCAGTCTCATAACTGTCATCATCACCGTCACTTTCTGCCTCAGAGATGCTGCGTTTTTCAAGGCCACAGGGTCCTTGCTCTAACACCAATACATGTATAGAGTTCTTCCAAGGGTCTCTCCACATTGCACAGCAGCGCAGCATCACAGAGGGCACAGTCCACATTCACCTCAGGGCAGTCAGTAAAATCCATCTCACAGTGCCAGCCTCAGTCTGTGCTGCCTTTTTCGGCAAAGAGGAGCTCACCACCTGTAACGCCTTTCCAGTGCTATCGGGTGAACCATCCACTGCTCCCCAGTCTTCCACTGGAGCCCACACTGAGAGGATCAGAGCTACACAGAACCTCATGCTCTCTGGGGGCCACTGGTTCCTCCATCCAGTGGAGCCTCAGGCTTCCCAACCGACTGGGTATCCTGCTGACTACACCGGTTATATTGCTCTTCATTCTGTTTGTGAAGTCAGTTGTCTTGCTGTATCTCACTGTCCTCACTGTTCGCTAAACCCAGGGTAGGCAAGGCATGAGCTAAGAAGGAGACTGGAGGAGCCATAGGAACTACAGACACGTTTATTCTCTCCCGGCTGGTGCAGCAGCGGTAGCAGCAGACATGCTATATTCTCTCCCCTCTGACTGACCCAGCAGACACAGCCATGACACAGCAGTAATGCCACCACTTTCTAGGTGAAGCTCACATACACATATTGCATACAACCTGTGACCAAGCCAGTAACTCGTGACACCCATGCACAGTGCTATGCATGTGTGTATATGTGCTCAGTCGTGTCTGACTCTTTGAAAGCCCAGAAACTGTAGCACTCCAGGCTCCTTTGTCCATGGAATTTTCCAGGCCAAAATACCGGAGTGATTTGCCATTCCCTACTCAGAGGGATCTTCCTGATCAAACCCATGTCTTTTGCATCTCCTGCATGGGCAAGCAGATTCTTTACCACTACGTCACTGGAAAGCCCCATATTGTGTACACACACACATATACATATTGTGGAGAGAGGAAGAACATATCAATGAAACTGTTATGTAACTGTTCAGAAGTAATTCTTATAGGTAAGGAAATACTTAAAGAGCTAACAAAGGGCATAGAGAAAACTTAAAATACATAGGCACTGATTATATTTGTTTCTTTTTTTCTGCTTTGTCAATTAAATGGAATCACATCTGAATAATTACTGACCCTTAAACTTTAGAATCAGAGCTGTTTAAAAAAGTTCAAACAAGTAAACGTTGTGACCAGTTAATTTGCAGACAATTTACTGTTAAGATAATTGAGTTAGTGACACTTGCTTGTGATCAGCATTATTGGAAAAATCTGGTAGACTCAGCACATAATCACAAGTACAAATTTAATACTAAAACAAAAACTTCTTACATTATTAACTGCTCCTGAAATTTACTTTCCAGAATAGTATTAAAATGAATAATGAATGTATTAGGAACATGCAGGAAAAGTACAGACCTAGTAAAGAAAAGAATACAGTCCATTATTGTTAGGAAAGTAAGTAACCCAAGTAGTAATCACCTTTTAATTTTATTTTTGATGACATAATCATAGAAAACAGCATTTAAAGAACATAACACAAGAAATTGAATTTATGAAGGCATTTTGATTGTTGCTTAGCTTGGGGAACATAAGAAACAAATAATGTAAAACAATGATATTTCATTAGAATGTTGAATGAAGTTTTTCCTATTGTCTCTATTTGGGATAGAGTTTCAAGTTTGAAAAGTTAATAATAGCACTTCCCTGAATTCTTAAAAAGCATCCATTGTTCTTTGAGGCAAATATTTCCCTTGGAGCTATTAAGAAGTGATTAAATGACCCTATTACCCCTCTATCATCTTAGCTTTCTCCCCAGGCTGTGTCAGTCAGTTCAGTTCAGTTCAGTTCATTTGCTCAGTCATGTCTGACTCTTTGCGACCCCATGAATTGCAGCATGCCAGGCCTCCCTGTCCATCACCATCTTCCTGAGTTCACGTCCATCGAGTCGGTGATACCTTCCATCCATCTTATCCTCTGTCGTCCCCTTCTCCTCCTGCACCCAATCCTTGCCAGCATCAGAGTCTTTTCCAATGAGTCAACTCTTCTCATGAGGTGGCCAAAGTATTGGAGTTTCAGCTTTGGCATCATTCCTTCCAAAGAACACCCAGGACTGATCTCCTTTAGAATGGACTGGTTGGATCTCCTTGCAGTCCAAGGGACTCTCAAGAATCTTTAACACCACAGTTCAAAAGCATCAATTCTTCTGCACTCAGCTTTCTTCACAGTCCAACTCTCACATCCATACATGACTACTGGAAAAACCATAGCCTTGACTAGATGGACCTTTGTCTGTGTAGTAAAACATTAATATATCCATAGAATTAGCTGGGAGAGGAATCATCAGGGGTGCAGGATTTATGGGAAAAGAATATTCAAATCAAGTTAGGATAGTCTCAGTTAAAGAGTCATTTGTAATAAAAAAAAATTACACCATCTGCAAGAAGGGAAGAAAACATCTCATTCTTCTTGTTGAATCAATAATTTTTAACCAATTTACTTATTGTCTCTGTTAATTGATTTAACTATAATTTCTAGAGAAATAGAAAGAAGTGATGGAACAGAGAGAGGAGTCTATAATGAGGCAGCCTATGCTTCCACCATTGGGCAAGCTGGTGGACACTTAGAAGGGAGCTGCACTTGCTCCGCTGTGCAGACCATTATCCACTCAGACTATGCTTGGATGAGTGGTCCAGCAGCAAGATTCTCTGTAGTGCACTTTCAAGGGTTGGAGGTGAAAGAGGTAAGTCAGAAATACTTAAAGCAAATCTGACTTCCCACATCAGCAAACCAGTCAAAGAAACCCCCATAATCCCATCTGAAAAAAACCTCATATAGATCCCGTAACATGCCTAAGAATTCTGTGCTTGCCTCTTGGAAGGCATCAACAGCTCCAGAGGGTATGTTACACCCATCAATTGAAAGGCAGTTATCCAGTTTCTTTCTCTTTCTGGCATTGTGCCAGAGAATCTGAACCTTAAAACAAATGGCAGAGAATGGCCCTGGAGATGAGAAGAAAATGATCGTAACATAGGAAATTAAATCGAAATTTACAACTTGAGGAGACTTTTTATATTTAAAAATAGTCAGGAATCCTAAGATGTCAACGAACACGTCAGAGAGAGAGCTTAGGTGGAGACAGTGATCAGAATAACTATCAATGAATAAGTGAAAATTTCTATTTTGTACCCTAGTTAAATTTGGAATATCCAAAAAGAACTGATTGCAGTCAATAATCAATCAAACTTCAATATATGAGGAAATTAATTACAAATATCTTGACAGTAACAGTTTTCAGGACAATAAAATAAAGATATATCTAATAAAGCACTGCATCACTGGCTCAAGAAAAACAATCCAAGCCTCTCCAGATCCCAAGAGGTACCCACTAAGGTATTGCTCAAGCTCTGCCCAATGGTCTTGGATATCCCGTTCTTCTAAACTGCAGATTTCCCATGTGGCACTAGTGGTAAAGAACCTCCCTGCCAATGTAGGAGACCTAAGAGACTCGGGTTCCATCCCTGGGTCAGGAAGATCCCCTGGAGGAGGGCGGGGCAACCCACTCCAGTGTTCTTGCCTGGAAAATCCCATGGATAGAGGAGCCTGGCGGGCTACAGTCCATGTGGTTGAAAAGAGTCCGACCTGACTGAAGCGACTCAGCATGCATGCACGTGTATCTCCTTTACCAGCTCTGAAATGATCGGGCAGATTTTGTTGTCTGTAATAATGGTCTCTTTCAATCCTGACCCTATGAGTTGCTCTCCTGAAGTGGTAGAAAACAGTTTCCTCTTCCTCTGTTTCATTTTGTCATGGGTCCCAAGGCACAGTTCTGTCAATTTTGATATCTTCACAATGCCTTTTATAATAAAGCATTTTTATTTGACTTATTTTTGCAATTCCTTTCTGCAAGTTGGTAATAGGTTCTTACCAATTGAATGTCTTGTTCTGAGTGTATTATCTATACTAGGTTCACTTGTGAATTTATTTATTTCATCCTCACAACAACCCTTAGTGATAGGTGTTTATTATTCCCATTCTTTGAGAAAAAGGGAGACAGAGAGAGGATAAACAACTTCCTGTAGGTTACACAGCTACTGTGTATTCAAGAATTCAAGTGTATTCAAGAATTCACAATCCTTGCTTTCTATCTCTATGAACATATGTCTTCTACTTCTACTGAATAGCAGAAGTAGAATGGAAACCTGGGTGAACCTTCAGTAAAGATCCTGCTATTGCCTCCTTGTGCTGCGCTTAGTTGCTCAGTCATGTCCAACTCTTTGTGACCCCTAGACTGGAGCCTGCCAGGCCCCTCTGTCCATGTAGATTCTCCAGGCAAGAACACTTCCCACCCCAGGGATCAAACCCAGGTCTCCCACATTGCAGGCCGATTCTTTACCAGCTGAGCTACCCAGGAAGCACTATTGGCTCCTTCAGTTCACTTCAGTGCTCAGTTGCGTCCGACTCTTTGTGACCCCATGGACTCTAGCCCACCAAGCTCCTCAGTCTGTTGCATTCTCCAGGCGAGGAAATTGGAGTGGGTTGCCATGCCCTCCTCCAGGGAATCTTCCCAATCCAGAGATCTCCGCCCAGTCTCCTGCACTGGCTGGCGGATCCTTTACCTGAGCCATGTCATAAGATGCATACTCAATTGGAAATTAAAAACTAAAGCCAGGTAAGCCTCCCAAAATAACAAAAGAAAAAGAAAAATTTATCAGAAGAAAAATAGAAAAGCATAAGTTGATAGTAGATTATATTGAGAAGTGTATTCAAGAATTCACAATCTTTGCTTTCTTTCTCTAGGAATATATGTCTTTAACCAAGCATTTTACATGTCTGAAACTCGGGTTTTTGCCCACAAAAGGAAGTCAAGAAGTAAAGAATTAAAAAACATTTTTTATGTCTCTTTCTTTAAAACTTAATATGATCTTTATTTAATCTTTACTTAAAGAACAAGATTTTTTTAAATTAAGTATGACATCTGTCACATAAAATTTTTAGAGTATGTAATTTTATAAAGTGAATTGTTACAGAGAGATTAACAAGAATAAGATAAGTCTTTCATCTGGTTGGAGGACATGTATTTTCAAAGACAGTATTTTATTCATCCATATGACTTTTGCTAGAAAAACTCAGTGGACTGAATTGCCACCTGAGAGTCAACAATTCTTATGTCTAACACCAAATTTTTTATTATCATATTGTGTTTTAAAATGAGGAGTTTTGAGACTCTCTCATAATATTATCCATGTCTTATACTGTAGATTCTCTGTTATTAAAAACTGAAAGTATTTAATCATTAAAAGTTTTAAAAAAGTTATTCTCTCAAATTATAAAAAATCCAGCAACAATCTTTTATTTGCATATAATTTGTAAGAATTTATCACAGTAACATTGTTTATGTAAATGCTTTGTTGTCACATTTATTCAGTCACATACTGTGAAAACTAGGATGAATTTCCTGATCCACTTGTTGACAATTTGCATATATTGTTTCAGACACATAAAGGTTAAAGGAGTGATTGATTTTTATTAAATTTTAATATAAATCTTAATATATAATTGAGATTTAATTGATATATAACCTAATATAAAGTTTATATTAAGTTTTAATATAAAATCTCAAACCTGAATATTCAGATTATTATTATTATTAGATAATAATATTTCAATAGGCGTCTTCAAATGGGCTTTAATTAAGTTAAAATGGGTTGATGATATATGCACCTTTACACTGTGGGAGTGTGAAAAGATATAATTCATACTTTCCATTTAAAACTGAAAAACACAAGCAATTTAAAGTCCATCAAAGATAAATTACTAACTTATATTAAACTCAATAATTAAAATATAAAGTAATGATTTTATACTGATAAAATAATAATCACCAAAATATTTGGCTGTATTGAGATCAAGTTTCAAAGCATTGTTTTGCTTTGGGGGTGTATCTATGTATGTCTAGAATATTGCTGGGGACATCCTTAAGAAAACTGTTAGTAGTGATTACTCCTGGGGAAGGAGTAACAGGATATCAGGGTGGCAGAGATGTGGGAAAGACTTCCGCTATGTACTTTCCCTTTTTCTATTGGTTGATTTCTTTTAACCATGTGAACATGATTTTCATTAATTTTCTTGCTATGGTTTCACCAGTGATTTAAATAATTACACTTGCTGTCTTTATACCGATGCACATACACACACACACACACACATACACACACACACACACACACCACATCATCATCACTACCACGCCTCACTCCTCGTTTCACACAATTAACACTTACGGTCACACATGGTAGAGAACATGATTTTTCTCAAGATGAAATCTTATTTCTCAGTTACAATTTAGATCTGCTGTTAACACTTAGCCATTAATTCTATGTGGTAGAGTTGGCACTTTGCTTCAGCAATATAGCATAAAGTAGCAAATTCCCTTATCCAGAGATATACTCCTAGGTCTTAGTAATTTGTAGATTAGACAGTAGAAACTTAATATCAAGTCCTTGGCCAATCTCTTAATTATTTGCCATGTCAAAGATTCTTTAATGTTGTTGTTTTTATTGCACCCTTGTGGACCATTTGCTCAAAAGTGATTTGCTACTTTGAAGATAAATTAGGTTTATTCCTGTTCATGTACATTGAAAAGCACTGTGGATTGTAAATTTCTGTACTTCATCTCCTATCCTCAGTGTTAATGCACCTGTTAAAATTAAAAGACTTTATTTTTCATATCATAGAAAGTTAGAGTCTGGGTTATTTCTCTTGATTATATACATAAACTATTTTTCTAATTTATCCTGCAGAATTGTTGATTTTTGCTTCAGTAAATTAATTGTACAGGATCTGTGAGGGAGTTGGAGAAACAGTGCTTTTCAGAAAAGTAAAATAAAATTTCAGCTTTTTTATGTATACAGAAGGATAATAGTTTGAAATGTCCACATAGAAAGGGGCACATGGAATTGATTTCACCTGGAAAAAAAGACAGGAATGGATGAAAGACCATTCTTTACACCTTAAGTAAATTTGATATGTTTTAGAACCACATAGGTGAGCAGCTTACTTAAGTGTAGGGTAATATTAACATGTATAATGATAATATTAGAGAAGTACAGAATGGGTTCTGTAATTTTTCGAGATATTTAAACTGCTTACATTAGCAAAAAAATACTAAATCAGTGTAATAAATATTTTTCAATAAAAATTATATAATTATAATGCTGTAAAAGGAATAACATCTATTTTTTGCTAGAAAAAACTATAGTGTTCTGTTCATATTCATTTTTGTTTAACTTATGTATATTTTTGGTAATTTGCAATGTGATATTGCTAGGCAGTATTAACTGATTTACCTAAAATACAAACTAACATCTGTCTGGCTGCATAAATCACCCTAGTATGATCTTCTTGTGAGTATCTAACTTTATAATTTAGCTCTTTATGGAATAAGATATAAAATAAAAATATGTACATATAATCTAATGTAGCTCAATATATATTTATATTAAATAATCATAGCTATTGTAAGTATTATCATAATGCAAGTAACGTTTTAGCTTTACTCCAACTGAATTGCAACCAGAGCTGTGTGATTACTTTTAGGGGAAAATGTGTTATCTTTCCTATGTCACGCTGAAGTCCAAGGATTGAAAAACTCTGCCAAGATGGAGAGGATTTAGAATGACTCCAAAAGCCCAGAATTACCCACACATCTTTGGATGTACCTGCTTGGGGTTCTAATACAACTGGCATCCTTCTCATTCTTGATTTCAAAACTAATGACTGCTTTAGTACCCTAGGCATCTAGGCTTGTCACTTTCAGCCTCACAGAACTGGAAATAGAGAATTTTTTGAAACTAATTTTATACAGATATTTTAAAATATTATTATTAGGAGATAAACTATGAGGCTTTGTGGGTTTAAATGATGCAGATTTGAATAATTCTTAATATTCCTGATAAATTCAGCGAGAATCTCAGGAATCCTGCCCTCTATTAGTTAGCACTAGATTTTAAGATTCAAAAAGTTATTGGGTCTTTAAGTTGCTACCTTTTTCTGTATTATATGGATTTTATTTAAACCACCAGTAGTGTGCATACTCCTTAAGGGTATCTTCAAGAGACCAAAAAAGTGACCTCCTTCTTTTAGTTCTAAGATAAAGATTATATTGCAAAAGTAATTATTATATTATTTACCTGAATGTGAATGGAAATGAAACTGATTGCATGCTAAGAAAATGTACCCCTCCCTAGGTAGTTCAGCATTTGTGTGTGCTTAGGACTGTAAAGAAAGTATAGGTCAAATCTTGGTGGGATGGGGAGCTAGCTCCAATTTAAAACCTACAGAAGTTACTCACAAGTCAATGGCTGTACATTACTAAAGAAAAAGAAAGAGGGGAAAAAAGCCCTCCAATTTCTCAGTAGCTATTTTTCAGTGTAAAACGAATCTGACAAGAATAGATTTGTATTCCTAGAATTATCAGTTTGGCACATTTCATGAACACAAGCTGATCTGTTTAAAACCAGCCTTTGTAGACATCCTGCTTATGCCTGTTTACTCAGTAATCATACTTAGGAATATTGTAAAGTAGAGCTATTTTACTAACTTTTAAGCCTAAAAAGGCTTTTCTTGATAGAAAATGAATAGCAGAATTGTACTACATAGTCAGAAATTGAAATTTACCCAGCATAGTTTAGCCTTGCAATACATGTTTATCAAGCAACTTCTATAAGCAAGAACATCTTCTAGGTACTTACTTCTAAAAAGTGAAGACAGACTCTCTCCTCTCAAAACTTTGAGTCTGGAGTAGAAGATAAGACGACAATAATAGCAAAGCAAATCCCATTCAGAAAAGCAAGCCCTTTAATAGAGATATGTCCTCAGTGATTTAGAACACAGAGGAAAATCCCACTGCTTTCTCTTGAGGAGATAGTATAAATAAATATTTTATTTAGAATAGGAACTTTAGATCTTTTGAAATATTGTGAGGAAGAATGAGCAAAACAAGCATCAAAATGTGTATAGGCATTGGAAAGCATGGCTCTTGTGACATATATTTCAGTATGAGAGAAGCAGAGATCATGCATGATGGCTGGAGAGGCTACAGGTCAGGCAAAGAGGGAGGTGAGACCTAGATCATGGGAAAAAATTGCACTGGTCAAGATATTGACATAAACACCATTTCAGTCCAGATGACAGCTTCAAGCAAAGATTTTTAATTTAGAAATTTCAGCAGTTAATGATACACAAGATACATTGGAGGTTGCACTATAGGGAGTTTATTGGAAAGAGATGCTCTTTAGAAGGTAATATGCAGTGTTTAAAGAAAGAATTTTAAGGGCTAAGTTCAAGTCTGATTAATATCTACACTTAAAGAATAAGTGGAAGATGAATGCCCCCAAATACAAGTGAGAAGAAAAGGCTCAGAGACAAGAAAGGAAAATGATGAAAGTCGAGGGATAAAATAATGTAAGAAATATTGTATTCATCAGTACAAATACCACTAAGGAATGTATTTTGCACACATCAAGAAGATACACTAAAATATTGTGTTTGCAATCTAATCTTGGTCTTATATTTAGTACTTGCTTCTTTCTAACTGAATGTGTGAATAGATTAGGGTTTCTTAACATTCTTGTTAAGCACAAAAAGATATTATTAATATGCAATATTGTGACAACTGCAGAATTCATCTAAAGAGAAGGAATAACTAGTAACTAGTGTCTATGTAAATATTACATAGGCATGTATGTAAATATTCCAGAAGTACTCTAGTATGCTTGAGACTGTGGGTCAGGGGCCAGAATGCCTGGGTTTGTATTCAGTTTCTGACACAGTGATACTACTTTAGGCAAGCAATGTAATCTCTCCTTGAGATTTCAGAAGTGATAAAGATAACTAAGGGATTGGTGTGAAATTGAAAAAAAAAAAAACTGGTGGTAGCAGTGATTATTATAGAATTCTAAATTAAAGTATTTGCATTAACAAATGTTACAGTGTTTCCATAGAGAATTTCTCAGCATTAGTTGTTATCACCATTCACAGTTTTCCCAGGTTAAATTGCTATTCTGAATCCTTCCAAATATTAATTCCCAATTCTACCTCTCTGGGAAGTTTTGGCTAGATATGTTAGTTTTTCAAGGTTATCATAACAAAGTATCACAGACTAGGGCTAAGTGGCTTGAACAACAGAAATTTAATTTCTCAAAGTTCTGGAGGCTCAAAGTATGAGATCAAGATCAAGATGTCAGCAAGGTTGGTTTCTTCTGAAGCCTCTCTCTCTGATTTATTGACGGCTGAAGGCAATGGCACCCCACTCCAGTACTCTTGACTGGAAAATCCCATGGTCAGAGGAGCCTGGAAGGCTGCAGTCCATGGGGTCGCTGAGGGTCAGACACTACTGAGCGACTTCACTTTCACTTTTCACTTTCATGCATTGGAGAAGGAAATGGCAACCCACTCCAGTGTTCTTGCCTGGAGAATCCCAGGGCCAGGGGAGCCTGGTGGGCTGCCGTCTATGGGGTCGCATAGAGTCGGACATGACTGAAGTGACTTAGCAGCAGCAGCAGCAGTCTCTTGTGTCTTCAAATAGACTTTCCTCCATCGGTGTCCTTATCTCCTCTGCGTGTAAGGACACCAATCTTTTGGATTAGGGCCCATCATAAGGACCGCATTTCAACTAAATTATCTCTTGAAGCCCCTGCTTCCATATGCACTCATGTTTTGACGTACTAGGAACTTCAACATGTGAATTTGGAGGATACATTCGAGCTCATAATACTGTCTATTCATTTAGCAGATCAGATTTAATACTCTTCCCAGATCTTCTCCCTCATCTGATAACAATATTTATCAAAGCCCATTTCCTAAATTTTAGAATACTTTGATGGTCTTTGTGTCCCTCTCTCTTGCACACCACATCTGATTAATTGCAATGCCTTGATTCTGTTGCCATACTATTTTGCATTGTCCACGTCATCTTCAGGATGGTGCTGGTTGTGGTGCTTAGTCGCTCAGTCATGTCAACTCTTTGTGACCCTTTGGAATGTAGCCCACCAGGCTCCTCTGTCTATTAAATTTTTCAGGCAAAAATACTGGAATGGGTTTCCATTTCCTTCTCCAGGGCATCTTCCTAACCCAAGGATCAAACCTGTGTTTTCTAGGTCTCCTGCATTGCAGGAGGATTCTTTACCCACTGAGCCATCGGGGAAGCCCCGTCTTCAGGATGATATCCACTCAACTCATGAAAGCTGTTGATAATTCTCACATGGATTAGTACATGTGATGATCTGATTCTCTGTCTCTAGTTTCTCTTACTCAGGCTAATCTATACCTGATTCTTGGAGAAGTTTCTTAAAACACATTCCCTCTGCCAAATACCTTCTATTTTTTAAATAGGAAGGATGAGGAACTCTGGCAAGTCACTTCCTTACCAAATCATTTTACATTTCCCTACAGTCAGTAGTGGCCAAGAATAGTGATGGATTGGGAAAAGTAGGAAAGATAAGAGCTTTCCTGACGATAAGTGACCCCTGTCACTACCACTCCCCTCAAACACTCACTTGCTCCACCCTATTGCCTAGCAGGTGGAAGCTATGCAACTTGGAATTTTTCTCCCTTATCACTGTAATGATGGAAGGATTTTGTAATCACAATGCAACTAGGAAAGACTGAGTTTTCTGATGATGTTACAGAAAACCCAAAGGAACTTTTTGTTCAACCCTGTAGATGTATAGAGGCCTTCTTCAATGTCTTAGCAGTAAAGAATCCATCTGTAGTGTAGGAGAGACAGGATATAAGGGTTTGATCCCTGGGTTGGGAAGATCCCCTGAAGGAGGAAATGGCAACCCACTTCAGTATTCTTGACTGGAAAATCCCATGGACAGAGGAGCCTAGTGGGCTACAGTCCATGGGTTCACAAAGAGTAGGACACTACTGAGTGATTGAGAACCCGCATATAGATGGATAGAAAGCAGAATATACATTTGGGGGAAAAATAAGACAATATTTTAAACCATACTATTAACAATAGTTTTCAGGTCAGAATGGAGAGGGTGAATGAATTGGCTATGAGGAGGATACTTTTACTTTTCACTTGTTATAATATTGCTCTGGAATTTCAAGAAACTGCTTAAAATTTTTCAGTATGTTACTAATGAGACAATATTTAAACTATAGCTTATGTATGTCACTGTATAATGTGAAAGTCATAAAGTTGTATGAAATTCCAAAGCAATAAACTCAACAATCACAGAGATCAGCATATGCTCATTGAATATTAGATTTAGCTGTTCTTGCCTTATGTAGGTCAGATTCTTTGGGGCCCAGTTTCTTCTTTAAGATGAGGACTGTACTACCAAAACGTCATCATTATTTTATTAATAAGACTAGAGATTAGGTAAATACACTGAAAAGCACTGAGTAGGATCCCAGAGCTAGTAGGTGATAAAACTAGAAATTGTCTTAATAAAAGCCATGAAAAAATTTAGCCCAGGACTTGTTATTATTATTCTTCCTACCTTTTCATCTGCCAAATTCTGAGTCTAGGAACATTTTTGTTTTATGAGATGTAACCTCGGTAGGGAATCTGAATCCCAGAGATGTGGTAGTATTTTTACTTCTACAAATTTATTTATTGGTTGTTTGTATAACTGTGAAAACAAAGAAAAGACAGGAAAATGTCCTTTAAATGACAGCATCCCTGGGGAAAATGACAGGCTCAAGGTTGGTAAATAAATTATGTTTATATATTTATATGCTCATGTCAGTTTTGTTACTATTTTCAAGCTGGCACTTGAGGGTTCACAGCTTTCATTTTATTATAGTCACTTTATATATAAAAGTATGAAGCCGGGAAAAAAGAATGTCCCAAGTGGTATGCTAAAACAATGTTTTGAAACAAAAAAACGTTTTTGTCTGCTTTCTTTGACTGCTTTTCAATGGAAAATAAACTTCACAAAATCTAAAATGGATGAAATTCAATTAAAGTTTATTTTTACTCTCTTAAATATATTTCATCTTTAGAAAACGAAACTAGAAAACTATACAAATAGGAAAGTATTTTTTGTGTTCCATAAATTCCTGAGTTTTGAAATTGGATGCATATGTGCTTATATCAATGAAAAACTTTATAGTTCAGCTTAGAACAAAATAGTTGGGAATTCTATTTTTATCGTTAGCTATTTTTATATTTTTAGTACTGCAGCTGTTTGAGGGGGATGGATGGCCTAACTAAACTATCGGTAACTGCCCTGAAAGTGTTAGTTGCTCAGTCATGTCCTACTCTTTGCAACCCCATGGACTGTAGCCCACCAGGCTCCAGTGTCCATGGAATTCTCCAGGCCAGAATACTGGAGTGGGTTGTTATTCCCTTCTCCAGGGGATCTTCCTGAACCAGGAATCAAACCCAGGGTCTCCAACATTGTAGGCAGACTCTTTACCATCTCAGCCACCAGGAAAGCCACTAGTAATCTGGTATGTTTTATGGTAAGTGATTTCCCACTGTTGCTTTCTGAAGAATATTACACTACTGCTTTCATGGCTTCTGAAACTCTAGTAACTCTTCAGTAAATTGCCTAATTATTTAAAAATAAATTGTCCAATTATTTTAAAATAATAACAATCCATTAAAATTTAACTAAGATTCTTTTCCAGTTCTATCCAAACTTCAATTAATACAGTTTCCAATAGCAAAATTTTGGAAATTACTTAAACCACTATCAACTAGATAAGAATAGATAAATTATGGTACACTCACATGAATAATATATATCTATGTAGGATATTATATAGCACTAAAATGAATAAAGATAGTCTGTGTAGATCATTGTGGATGAATCACAATGTGCAAGGAAAAAAAAAAGTAAATTACAGTGTTATTCAGTTCAGTTCAGTCACACAGTCATATCCAACTCTTTGCAGCCCCAATGGGCTGCAGCATGCCAAGCTTCCCTATCCATCACCAGTTTCTGGAGTTTGCACAGACTCATGTCTATCAAGTTGGTGATGCCATCCAACAATCTCATCCGCTGTTGTTCCCTTCTTCTCTTGCCTTAAATCTTTCCCAGCATCAGGTCTTTTCCAATGAGTCAGTTCTTCCCATCAGGTGGCCAAAGTATTTGAGCTTCAGCTTCAGCATCAGTCTTTCCAATGGATATTCAGGACTGATTTCCTTTAGTATTGACTGGTTTGATCTCCTTTCTATCCAAGAGACTTTCAATAGTCTTCTCCAATACCACAGTTCAAAAGCATCAATTCTTCAGCACTCAGCTTTCTTTACAGTCCAACTCTCACATCCATACATGACTCCTGGAAAAACCATAGCTTTGACTAGATAGACCTTTGTCAGCCAAGTAATATCTCTGCTTTTCAATATACTGTCTAGGTTGATATCTCTGCCTTTCAGTACACTGTCTAGGTTGGTCATAGCTTTTCTTCAAAGGAGAAAGCCTCTGTTAATTGCATGACTGAGATCACAGTCCACAGTGATTTTGGAGCCCAAGAAAACAAATTTTGTCACTGTTTCCATTGTTTCCCCATCTATTCCCATGAACTGATGGGATGCCATGATCTTAGGTTTGTTTTTTTTTTTTTCACTTTTTATTTATTTATTTTTTTTAATTTTAAAATCTTTAATTCTTACATGCATTCCCAAACATGACCCCCCCTCCCACCTCCCTCCCCACAACATCTCTCTGGGTCATCCCCATGCACCAGCCCCAAGCATGCTGCACCCTATGTCAGACATGGACTGGCGATTCAATTCTTACATGATAGTATACATGTTAGAATTCCCATTCTCCCAAATCATCCCACCCTCTCCCTCTCCCTCTGAGTCCAAAAGTCCATTATACACATCTGTGTCTTTTTTCCTGACTTGCATACAGGGTCGTCATTGCCATCTTCCTAAATTCCATATATATGTGTTAGTATACTGTATTGGTGTTTTTCTTTCTGGCTTACTTCACTCTGTATAATTGGCTCCAGTTTCATCCATCTCATCAGAACTGATTCAAATGAATTCTTTTTAACGGCTGAGTAATACTCCATTGTGTATATGTACCACTGCTTTCTTATCCATTCATCTGCTGATGGACATCTAGGTTGTTTCCATGTCCTGGCTATTATAAACAGTGCTGCGATGAACATTGGGGTACATGTGTCTCTTTCAATTCTGGTTTCCTCGGTGTGTATGCCCAGAAGTGGGATTGCTGGGTCATAAGGTAGTTCTATTTGCAATTTTTTAAGGAATCTCCACACTGTTCTCCATAGTGGCTGTACTAGTTTGCATTCCCACCAACAGTGTAGGAGGGTTCCCTTTTCTCCACACCCTCTCCAGCATTTATTGCTTGCAGATTTTTGGATCGCAGCCATTCTGACTGGTGTGAATAGAAAACTATAAAACACTGATGAAAGAAATCAAAGAGGACACTAATAGATGGAGAAATATACCATGTTCATGGATTGGAAGAATCAATATAGTGAAAATGAGTATAGTACCCAAAGCAATTTACAAATTCAATGCAATCCCTATCAAGCTATCAGCCACATTTTTCACAGAACTAGAACAAATAATTTCAAGATTTGTATGGAAATACAAAAAACCTCGAATAGCCAAAGCAATCTTGAGAAAGAAGAATGGAACTGGAGGAATCAACTTGCCTGACTTCAGGCTCTACTACAAAGCCACAGTCATCAAGACAGTATGGTACTGGCACAAAGACAGACATATAGATCAATGGAACAAAATAGAAAGCCCAGAGATAAATCCACACACATATGGACACCTTATCTTTGACAAAGGAGGCAAGAATATACAATGGAGTAAAGACAATCTCTTTAACAAGTGGTGCTGGGAAAACTGGTCAACCACTTGTAAAAGAATGAAACTAGATCACTTTCTAACACCACACACAAAAATAAACTCAAAATGGATTAAAGATCTAAATGTAAGATCAGAAACTATAAAACTCCTAGAGGAGAATATAGGCAAAACACTCTCAGACATAAATCACAGCAGGATCCTCTATGATCCACCTCCCAGAATTCTGGAAATAAAAGCAAAAATAAACAAATGGGATCTAATTAAAATTAAAAGCTTCTGCACAACAAAGGAAAATATAAGCAAGGTGAAAAGACAGCCTTCTGAATGGGAGAAAATAATAGCAAATGAAGCAACTGACAAACAACTAATCTCAAAAATATACAAGCAACTTATGCAGCTCAACTCCAGAAAAATAAACGACCCAATCAAAAAATGGGCCAAAGAACTAAATAGACATTTCTCCAAAGAAGACATACGGATGGCTAACAAACACATGAAAAGATGCTCAACATCACTCATTATTAGAGAAATGCAAATCAAAACCACAATGAGGATCTTAGGTTTTTGAATGTTGAGTTTTAAGCCAAATTTTTTACTCTCCTCTTTCATTTTCACCAAGAGGCTCTTTAATTTCTCTTCACTTTATGCCATAAGGGTGAGGTCATTTGTGTATCTCAGGTTATTGATATTTCTCCCTGCAATCTTCTGCTTTATCCAACCCAGCATTTTGCATGAAGTACTCTGCATAGAAGTTAAATAAGCAAGGTGATAATATACAGCCTTGAGGTACTCCTTTCCCAATTTTGTACCAGTCCAGTGTTTCATGACTGATTCTAACTGTTGATTCTTAACCTGCATACAGATTTCTCAGGAGGCAGGAAAGGCAGTCTGGTATTCTCATCTTCTTAAATAATTTTCCACAGTTTGTTGTGATCCACACAGTCAAAGGCTTTGGTGTAGTCAGTGAAGCAGAAGTAGATGCTTTTCTGGAAATCTCTTCCTTTTTCTATGATACAGTGGATGTTGGCAATTTGATCTCTGGTTTCTCTGCCTTTTCTAATTCCAGCTTGAACATCTGGAAGTTCTTGGTTCATGTACTTATTGAAGCCTCACTTGGAGAATTTTGAGCATTACTTTGCTAATGTATGAGATGAGCGCAATAGTGCTGTAGTTTGAACATTCTTTTGCATTGACCTTCTTTGGGATTGGAATGAAACCTGACCTTTTCCAGTATATGGCCTCTGCTGAGTTTTGCAAATTTGCTGGTATATTGTGTGCAGCACTTTAGCAGCAGCATCTTTTAGGATCTGAAATAGTTCAACTGGAATTCCATCATTCTCCATTAGCTTTGTTCCTAGTGATTCATCCTAAGGCCCACTTGACTACACACTTCAGGATGTCTGGCTCTAGGTGAGTGATCACACCATCATGGTTATCTGGGTCATAAGGATCTTTTTTGTATAGTTCTTTTGTGTATTCTTACCACCTCTTCTTAATATCTTCTGCTTCTGTTAGGTCCATACCATTTCTGTCCTTTATTGTGCCCATCTTTGCATGAAATGTTCCCTTTGACTCTCTAATTTTCTTGAAGAGATCTCTAGTCTTTCCCATTCTATTATTCTATGTTTTTTCCCTCTAATTCTTTGCATTGATCATGTAGGAAGGCTCTTTTTTTTTTTTTAATCTCTCCTTGCTGTTCTTTGTAACTCTGCATTCAGATGGGTCTGTCTTTCCTTTACTCCTTTGCCTTTTGCTTCTCTTGTTTTCTCAGCTATTCATAAGGCCTCCTCAGAGAACCATTTTGTCTTTTTTCATTTCTTCTTCTTGGAGATGGTTTTGATCACCACCTCCTGTACAATGTCATGAACCTCTCTTCATAGTTTTTCAGGCACTCTATCTATCGAATCTAATCCCTTGACTCTAGTTATCACTTCCACTGTATTAAAATATTTTATTTTGGTCATACTTGAATGATGTAGTTATTTTCCCTACTTTCTTCAATTTAAGTCTGAATTTTGCAGTAAGGAGTTCTTGCTCTGAGCCACAGTCAGCTCCTCCTCTTGCTTTTGCTGACTACAGTCTCCATCTTTGGCTGCAAAGAACAACAGAAAATTGGATTAAAGATTTGTTGGGCATGGCCCCACACATCAGAGCAAGACCCAGATTCCCCCACAGCCAGTCCCTCCCATCAGGAAGCTTCCACAAGCCTCTTATCCTTATCCATCAGAGGGAAGGCAGAATGGAAACCACAATTAGAGAGAAGTAACCAAACTGATCACATGGATCACAGCCTTGTCTGACTCAATGAAACTATGATCCATGCTGTGTAGGGCCAATTTGTACAGTGTTGTTCAAAGCATGAGCTGACTTGTTGGAAAAGACCCTGATGCTGGGAAGGGTTTAAGGAAGGAGGAGAAGGGGACAACAGAGGATGAGATAGCTGGATGGCATCACCAACTCAATGGTTATGAATCTGAGCAAGCTCCGGGAGTTGGTGATGGACAGGGAAGCCTGGCATGCTGAAGTCCATGGGGTTGGAAAGAGTCGGACACACCTGAGAGAGTGGACTGAACTGAATTTTGACACAAGCACTCAAGAAGAGTGTTTATTAGAGAAGTATTTGATCACTGCCATTTGTTCTCTATTTGCTCTTCTAGATTGCCTCTCTGGTGGCTCAGATAACAAAGAATTCACCTGCAATGCAGGAGACCCAGGTTTGATCCTTAGGTTGGGAAAAGCCTGGCAGCTACAGTCCATGGGGTCACAAAGTATCAGACACAACTGAATGAATTAGATTTCATTTTTGACAGTAAATGAGAATATGTGTCAATTTTATGTTTAGAGTTATTTTTAAAAATGTCTGACGCAGGATGCAGCATGCTTGGGGCTGGTGCATGGGGATGACCCAGAAAGATGTTATGGGGAGGGAGGTGGGAGGGGGGTTCATGTTTGGGAATGCATGTAAGAATTAAAGATTTTAAAATTTAAAAAAAAAAAACTAAAAATGAAAAAAAGAATATTATGTATAGGGAAATCTGAAACAGAATAAAACCAATAGTAATGTTTTTTTCTGTTAAGAAAAGGACTGGTTCTTATATTATTGTTTGTACTTTAAAAAAAATTTCTCAGAACTAATCTGTTTTGGATATACTCATATCTTAGTAGCTAGGCTATAAAATGTGGTCAATAATTTTTTAATTATCATTTATATTGTCACTTGAGAATTAACTACTATAACAGTCTTCTGTATGCTTACTAACTTCTTGGCTCTCCTTATTGTTACTTATATACTTGTATTATATACTTATGTTACTCCTTATATACTTACTAATAATATACAAAGGATATCATTCATCATTTATAGCTCTAATATTTATCCTTCCATGTCCCTGGACCAACCTTTGTGCATTTCCTCTCCTTGGTTTTATGTAAGAGTTGAATGTTCTTTTAGATTTTATTTTTAATTTATTTTTATTGGCATATAATTACTTGACAATGTTGTCTTAGCATCTGTGCAACAAAGTGAGTCAGCTGTATGCGTACATATGCCCCTCCCTCTTGAACCTTCCTCCCACCCCACTCCCTCATCCCACCCCTCTAGTTCATCACAGAGCCCTGAGTGGAGCTCCTGTGCTACGCAGCCCTAGCTGTTTCACGTATGGCAATGTATGTGTGTCAGAGCTACCCTCCCAACTCCCCTACCCTTCCGTTTCCCCACTGCATGCCCATGTCCATTCTGTGCACCCGCATCTCTGTTTCACACAGCAAATAGCTTTGTCTGTACCATTTTTGTTTTGATTCCATACATATGTGTAAATATATGATATTTGTTTTTTCTTTCTAACTTGCTTCACTCTGTATGACAGACTCTAGGTCCACCCATGTCACTACAAATGACCCAATTTCATTCCTTTTTATGACTGAGTAACGTTCCATTGTTTGAATGCACATCTTCTTTATCCATTCATCTGCCAATAGACATTTGTGTTGCTCCCATGTCCTTGCTATTGTAAATAGTACTGCAGTGAACATTGCGGTACATGTGTCTTTTTGAATTATGATTTTCCCAAGGTATATGCCCAAGAGTGAGATTGGATATGTCTGTGAGAAAAATTCTTGTTCTCAAAGATTCTGGCTCTTGTATTTGCCTACTTTGACGCTCCTGTATCTGTGTTTGCCTAAAAGATCAGAATCACACTGATTCTCACAAGTGATGAAGTGAGAGGCCCTCACCTATAAATTCAACATTTGTTCCAGTTCTTTCTTTCTCTTTCTTATGTCTCCCATCTCATGATATCTGAGAGAAAGTTAGTTCACAGTGCCCTTGATTTTTAAGAAAGAGATCTAGAATGAGTCATGTTCTCCTCTTATATTTCATAATCTCATTTGAATATGATACTGAAAATGAGGCTTTTACAGACAGAGCACTGCAGTGTGTCCTGAGGTTCTAGTATTGTGTCTAACATATGGTGAGTAAATAAATATTGAAAATGTATTCATTTTTATGTTTAAATAAATGAATAGCACAAAATATTTTAGTGAATTTTCAATGGTTCTGTACATATATGTCATCTTAGTCAGCACACACATTGGGCAGACTCAGTAAGATGGGGGTTTGCAAGTTAAAGTTTGGAAAGTACTCTTGAAAACAGTACTTGTAAAGGGTGAGGGAGGCAAAATTAGGCAGAGAGGGGATTTTGAAATGCTGTCACAGTTGCAACAGAGACCTCAGCAGATCATACAGAGAGCCTTGAAACTGGGATGGCTACTTAGACTTATCTTAAATTCAGTGAAGGGGCTGAATCTTGGAATTCCTGCATACAGGAGTCATTGAAAGCGGGCTTGCTTACAACCGTCTCTTCACGGAGAAGATTTCCCAGACAAGTACACACAGAGCCAGGAAAGGAGCGCCTGTCTTGAAAGCTGGAAGGAAATAAGGAGAACCAGAAAGTAAGTTCTTCACTGGAAATAGTGAAGAACTTGAGTTTAGAAATCTTGTTTTGGTCCCATAAATGGAGTGTGCTATCAGGTTGAAAAATTTTAATAATTTAAAATTTTAATACTTTTGAATTCAAATTTTTAAATTTTATTTTAAATTTTTAATTATTTTAAATGAATTTGATAATTACATTTTAAATAATTCAGCTATTAAGATTTCTTAAGAGATGCAGAGAAAAAACTATATACCCAGAATGTGGGCCATAACAGTCAAAGACTGCTTGAATAGAACAGAGTATAGTCCATTAACAGAAATATAGCACAAAAAAAGCAACCTGTGTCAGTCCATAAAAACTGAATTCTAGTAACTAAATTGTGAATTGGTTCCAGTCCTTCTGGGCTACATTTTCAAACAGAATGAGCCTAAATTCTTATCTCTGAATGGAGAGTATGGAGGGGTGCTTTAAAAGAGAGGATATACGACGTCATGCCCTGGAGTTTGTGGATGAAGAAATGACAAGCAACCTATCTTGGGAAGTAGAAATACAGACAGTGAACCTGTAACTCCTAAATCCATTACCTGGATCCTAGCCTATGAAAGAGATACCAACTAACAGGGAGATTTATGGAGTCAGTGTCACTAACTCCAATATCTCAGCCAATCACGGGCCTATTATATGTCCATTAATATTTAAGCTGGGGAAGTCGCTGCTGCTATGGGGCACCAAACTTCAACTGAAACTGGGGCAAATTTGATTTGGAGCTCAGCTAGTTGGACAAGTTTTCCTCACTCCCCTTATCCCTCAGTTACTCCTTCCACAAATCAAGTTTTATTAAATGTCCTAATCATACATATGTATGTGTGACCTCATTTGGGGGACATCTTAGTTGGGGCAATGATGTGCAAAACCCTAAGTTGAATTATCCAGAATCCTACTCTAGAACTTTTTTTTTTTTTTTTTTTTTTTAGTGAAACTAATGGAAAAGATTTCATTCTACTCAAAAGAACACCAGTCTTGAGTAGCCTCTGGTCATGTTCCTTGCTGGGCTGGAAAAAATTTCATTTGATGTGCTTTATGTAATTGTAAAGGCTGGTGCTGAGAAAGACAGACCTGATTTAGAGAGATAATAAGAGTCCACAGAGTACCCAAGTTTCTTGCCTCCATGGTCCCCAAGTGGCTGATTCTACACTAGTATAATTTTGTTACATGGGCCAATAAATTCCCTTGCTTTTTGATTTTTTATTCTTCAGCTGGTCCAAGTTAGATTGTTGTCATTTGCAATAGAAATTTTCTTATCATAAGGACTTCATATGCCCCAAATGATGGATTAAGCTTTTGAAATGTATTATATCTCATGTAAAACTCAAATAATCCAATTGAAGCAAAAATAATTTATTATTATTATCCTCAGGTATTCATTTCAGGAAATTCGACCATGGATGTGAGAAATACTTGTACTTGTTGTTCAGTCGCTCACTCAAGTCTGGCTCTTTGTGACCTAATGGATAGCGACACCTTAGGCTTCCCTGTCCCTCACTATCTCCCTGAATTTGCTCAAACCCATTTCCACTGAGTCGGTGATACCATCCAACCATTTCATCCTCTGTCGCCCCTTTATCCTTTTGCCTAGCAATCTTTCCCAGCATCAAAGTCTTCCAGTGAGTTGGCTCTTGGCGTGGGGTGGCCAAAGTATTGGAGCTTCAGCTTCAGCATCAGTCCTCCAATGACTATGCAAGGTTAATTTCCATTAGGATCAACTGCTATACAAGGGTCTCTCAGTTGTCTTCTCCAGCACCACAGTCTGAAAGATCAATTCTTAAGTGTTCAACCTACTTTTTGTTCCAGCTCTCACATCCTCCATACATGACTACTGGGAAAACCATAGCTTTGACTAAATGGACCTTTGTCGGCAAAGTGGTGTCTCTTCTTTTTAACATGCTGTCTAGGTTTGTCATAGCTTTCCTTCCAAGGAGCAAGCATATTTTAATTTCATGGCGGCAGTCACCATCTGCATTGATTTCAGAGCCCAAGAAAATAAAGTCTGTCACTGTTTCCATTGTTTCCCCATCTAGTCACATGAAGTGATGGGACCAGATGCCATGATCTTAGTTTTCTGAATGTTGAGTTTTAAACCATGCTTTTCACTCTCCTCTTCTACTTTCATCAAGAGGCTCTTTAGTTCCTCTTCCATTTCTGCCCTTAGGGTGGTTTCATCTGTATATCTGAGGTTATTGATATTTTTCTCCTAGCAATCTTGATTCCAGCTTGAGCTTCATCTAGCTCAGCATTTCACATGATGTACTGTGCATATAAGTTAAATAAGCACAGTCACAATATACAGCCTTGACATACTTTTTTCCCAAATATGAACCAGTTTGTTCTACCATGTCTGGTTATAACTGTTGCTTCTTGACCTACATACAGGTTTACTGGGAGGCAGGTAAGGGGGTCTGGTATTACCATCTCTAAGAATTTTCCACAGTGTGTTGTGATCCACACAGTCAAAAACTTTAGTATAGTCAGTGAAGCAGAAGTAGTTTTGTTTTTTTTTTTCTGGAATTCTCATGTGTTTCATATGATCCAATGGATGTTGGCAATTTGATCTCTGATTCATCTGCCTTTTCTAATTCCAGCTTGAACATCTGGAAGTTCACATACTGTTGAAGACTAGCTTGAAGAATTTTGAGCATTACCTTGCTGGCATGTGAAATGAGTGCAATTGTGCAATAGTTTGATCATTCTTTGGCATTGCCCTCCTTTGGGAATGGAATGAAAACTGACATTTTCCATTCCTGTGGCCACTGCTGAGTTTTCCAAATTTGATGGAATGTTGAGTGCAGCACTTTCACAGCATCATATTTCAGGATTTGAAATAGTTCAGCTGGAATTCAATCACCTCCACTAGCTTTGTTAGTAACTAATTCTTCCTAAAGCCTACTTGAATTCTCACTCCCGGATGTCTGGCTCTACGTGACTGATCACACTACTGTGGTTGTCCGGGTCATTAAGACCCTTTTTGTATAGTTCTTCTGTGTATGCTTGCCACCTCTTCTTAATATCTTCTGTTTCTATTAGGTTCATAACATTTCTGTCCTTTATTGTGCCTGTCTTTGTATGAAATATTCCCTTGGTATCTAATTTTCTTGAAGTGATCTCTAGCCTTTCCCATTCTATTAGTTTTGTCTATTTCTTTGCATTGTTCACTTAATAAATCTTTAGGGAACTGGAATAATTGCACACATATGTGTGTATAAATAAATATATATATTTTTGTATGTGTGTGTCATATGTCTGTGTACAATGTATATATGTGCAGATATTTGCTATACAGATAATAGATAAGTAAATGATTTGTAAACAGGCAATACCTTGTGATGATTAAAAGCATGGATCTATAGTCATGTTACATGAGATAGATTTGTTTCCAGTACGTGTTATTCCAATGATATCTTCTCTGGACTGCTTTGGATTTTGGTGTTCATATTCACACATCTAAATAAGAATAACGATTCTGTACTCACTCCATAGATTTACTGAGTATTAAATAAATTAATACACATATCTTTTTAGAACAATCAGGGATTTATAAGCATTCAGTATAGATGTTTTTTATATGATGCCTAAGAATACATATGTATACACATAAATATGTGTATATGTAATTTAAATGCATAAAAACAAATAATAGATAGAGATTGTACAGACCAGTTAATAATAATAACTATAATCACAATGATAGCTACTACTGCCTGTGTACCAGGTGTATGTTAAGCACAAGCAGCACAATTTGTGATTGTGATCCACACAACCATACATAGATCCCAGTTCTATGGCCCTTTGAAAGGAACTGAGTTTCTCAGGTGACAGACATTATTTTCAAATAACATCTTATATATGTAAATTCAAATATTGATAGTTTAAAACAGTTTTCATTAAAATAACATCAAAGAATAGTATTCATCTTTTGCAACTTAATACACGTGTTCCTAATACAATTTTACTAACTTTAGTGAATTTTAAAATTCACTAATTTAAAAAACAAATGGTTTTCTCAATATTTCACATAAAGCCTATATTTTATATAGAACAGATTTGTATCATAGAGCCTATATTCTATATGTCATACAAAGCCTATATTCTATATACAACAGATTCACTCTTAAAAATGTTTTTGAGCAAAAGGGTATAAATATTTATCTGCATAAAACAGAATTTCATGTATAAAACTATATATAAATCAATGTGGTTTTGCCCCCAAACCGTGCCCAAGTCCCCAGTGAATATCTGAATAGCAAATCCAGATACTTTCTCCAGCACTTAAAGAAAGAATAAAAGATAATATACAACAAAGACCTACTGTATAACACAGGGAACTCTACTCAATATGAACCTATATGGGAAGAGAATCTGAAAAAGAATGGGTATATGTATATTTATAACTGGATCACTTCGCTGTATAACTGAAACTAATGCAACGTGGTAAGTCAACTATACTCCAATATAAAATAAATTAAAAAAGAGTGGAAACTGATATTGTCTATTATCCTTCCCCATCATGCCCAGGTGAAATGCGTTGCTGCTCATCTTGCTCTGAGATCTAGTTGAGAATTTCTGAGCTCATTTGAGAGGAAGAAAACTGAGCTCTTTTTTTTTTTCCCCTCTTTTTCTCTTTCTCTTGTATAGATGCCTAACGATAGTCAAGCTGTTTGTTTCTTTCTTGTATTGTACTTAGACTGCATTGTCATTAAGATCTGTGGTGAACTGGAGAAGATAGGATAAAAAAGAGTAGGGACAGAGTCTGCCTTGTATAACTGTATATCTCAAGATTTAGAAAACCATCTCAAATCTGATAATTAATGAGCTATAAATAATTTACTCTATCTGTCCGGCGGGGGTGTTAGTTGCTGAGTTGTGTCCAGCTCTTTGTGACCCCATGGACTATAGCCCACCAGGCTCCTCTGTCCAAGGAGTTCTCCAGTCAAGCATACTGGAGTGAGTGACCATTTCCTTCTCCAGGAAATCTTCCCAACTCAGGGATCAAACTTGGGTCTCCCACAATACAGGCAATATTTCAAATAGACAAACTTAGCATTTTTAACATAGAATTTAGACTTTTAAATTTTTCAGTCACAGATTCTTATCAATATTGTGAAAAAATTTCAAAAATAAGTTAAAATATTAGGACAAGGAAGCAGCTAAAATTAGCCACTTACATCAAGTTTTTACTTGTTGATCAATTCACCTGAATTTATTTCAGCAAATCTTTATTAAACATTCATTAATTTAACAACTGACAAAGCAATATAAGTTATAGATACAGTAAGATTAGCTTAGTAAGATTATGACTTGAAATTTTAAATTTTTTGTAATACTAGAGGTTAGAAACTAGAGGGAAATTTCAAAAGAAGACTCATTTTGAAATACTCATTTTCTTTCATCTAATAGTCACACATTCTCAGATTCTTAAATGAAATATCCTGCTTTGCAGTTTAAATACGTTACAGATTGTCCCAGAAACTAACTTTGACATTACAAAGAAATAAAATGACAGCAACAACAAAAATATTTGGAGATGAAAGTGTATGGATTTTTTAGTGTATGGATTTTTGAGACTTATACTACAATGCAGTTTGCTAATGAAAGAATCAGTTAAATCTATAATCTATTTCTTGATTGGATTACTCTCACAAGAAGGATTAAATAAGGGTTAATAAGGGTTAAACAACATTAGAACAAAAGTTTGGAGAACAAGTCCAAGTCACTAGTGCAGTTAATTTGTTTTTTCAGAGCCTATTTCTCAGTATTGATTTTTGATCTGGGCAATACATTGCCAGGAGCTAGAGTTATTTGCAGTTGAAAGCATTTGCTCCATTTTGTTTATTTTGTTGGGCAGCTCATGTCTATGTGCAATCACTGCCTGAAAGAAAAATTGGCAAATCATGTCAAAAGTGGAGGAGCTTGATAGCAAGGTAGATTAATACCTATTTTCTAACTGAAGGGATTACATCTACTTTATTATGTACATGTAATGAACTTGGTATCCCATTTTTCCTATCATTTGATTGTGGAGAACTCAATCTATTTGTATTGACACTTTTCATGTGTCCTCAGCAAGACAGACAGATGTCTTTATACTAATGATCTTGCTACACTCTATCAGAAGCAAGGATCAATCAAAAAGTTACATGCAAAAACTCAAGGCGATATCTTGCACGTCCGTGCCAGAAAATGCAAAGGAGCTGCTCACGCTCATGCCTAGTTGACTGTTCAATGTTGTCATGTACTTGTTTGCTTATGTATCTGTTTTCTACAGTATGCTGAGAACTCACTGAAGAAAAAGTTTGAATCTTATTTATCTCTGTAATTCTCCATCAGGTATATTTTCTATCACATAAAAGATATTCAAAATACATGTGTTGAATAAATGAGTGAACTGATGAAAAACCTTAGCATTTTTCATTGAACTAACAAGTAATTGGAAATAGTTATGAAAGAGCAAATAAAAACATGTACTTTAAAAAAAAATGTTAAGCCTTTCCATCAATGTCAGTTATCTTGCCAAGAAACTACTTATGCTTACTTAACTTATACAAATAGTTTCCCACCTTTTCATAAAACCATAAAATTATTTTCCAAATTGCTTCTATTAATTGAAACCTATTAAAATATTCTGTGCATGTATTCATTCAGTCATTAAGCTTGTTTCTCATCAAAATCAATAAGCATCCCTCTGGAATTCTGACACAGGAGAAATATGAATAAGAAAGACTTTCTATTAGAAAATTGAGAATGAGAAAGTTCAGAATATATTAACATATTGATTATTATAAAAATAAAAATACCAATATTGCAACTTTAGTTTCCCTGGAACAAACTTCACACATTTTACTAATAGAAATTGAATAGAATTATATGAATAATGAACAAATACTAAAAGATGAATATTTGTTTCTGGACTGTTTAGAACTAGCAAAATTACAGTATGTGTTGGTAATTACTTTAGTCTTGAATAGCTATAATGCTACAAGATGTTTATTACTTAAAATATAGAAAACAAAAACAACAAAGCAATAGGTCAAATATTTTACCTCCATTACTACTTGATTCCAGAGTGCATTTTCAATCATTTTACAAATGAATATTCCTCATAGAAAAACTATACGATTTTTCATTCCCATAGATATGATTTCTGAAACACATATGTGAGATCAGTATCCCTTTCTCTGTCAGAAAGAATTGCAGTGTACCTAAAATACGTATTTTCCTTTCATTTGAAACATGCCAAGAATATGAAACATTTTTTATTAACTAGTGCATAAATCTGAAAATGAAAGATATCTTTGTATTAAAGTTTTTGGTGAACATTTTTACTTAAGTTGAAACATTATTACAGAGCAACAGGACAAGTATAAATGCCATAATTTTAATGAATTAATTTACAGTGATAAATTTAACTATCAAATAAGCTACTCATGTTCAAGGTCAATGTTTTCTTTCCCTTTCAGCAAATCTAGTGGGAAGTCAAATATTATTCAGAAGGATGTTTAGCAAGCTTGAACTCTGCGCAGGTAGATCTAGTTCATTATCGGAATAGCTGATTACAACAAAATAAGGTAACGCAATGCATCCACCTCTATTATAAAAACAGCCGTACTGCAAGAATAAGACCCAGGCTTCAGTGGGCCAGATCACTCTCTCCAGACAGCACTGTAGGAAGACCACCCATGTTTTTGTCCTGATTATAGATTTCACTTTCCTTAGATAAAAAGTAAGGCACTTTTATGGCATAACTTTTTTCACAGTTTTAAGTATTTAGCTACTCTTCTCTGAGATTATACCATCTCACCTTACCTGGATTTTCGATGGCAATCTCTCAAGTGATCTTTCCACTACAAATGGGACAACACCTGTTAGTGTTTAAAAATCTTAGCTCTAAAATCAAATTATCTAAGTTTAAAGCTGTGGGATCTTAGACAACATAAAAAAAAATTTAACAGTCTATTTAAGGAGAATATATCTAGGACAGAAAAAGTGCTAAAATGTGTTATGTAATTTTTTTCACAGTTGTGATTAGTGAGAGAACATGGATTTTGGAATCAAATGGATGTTATATTAATTTAGCCAGTATTCAACACATTTGAAAGCCTCTGTGTGCTATTTAAGGAATAGAATGGTAGACAAAAACAATGAGCTTTGAAAATTATCTCAGAGGGATTCCTACATTTTCTCATTGGCAGGTCATTTATCCTAAGGCTATAAAGACAGAAAAGAAGCAGATATATTTTTATGTTTCTCCTCCTCTATCTCTACAAGTCAGAGCAAGGAAAATAGTAGTGCTGGAGGGAGACAACTTTGTGTCTTTAACAGCTCTATGGACATCAAAGATAATCTTCAAAATACCTCCTCATGGAGCAAAAGTCACTGTTTTCCACCTTAGAGTAACTGCTTGAAACATGGACACACTCAATTGGGAGTTCCTGTGGCCTGGGAAATTGATATCCATGGGTCCCAAGTAACGGCATTTCAGCCAAAAGTGGTAGTCCAGACTTTCCCAGGTAGCTTCTCTCTTCTCTGGAAACCCGGCTTTATACGTTTTGTTTTGTTTTCCAATTCAGCTCAGGATGTCTTCAGTTATTTAGAAACAGTTGTAAAAATGATTTTTGTATCTGTCTCTTAAAATAAAGAAAATAAAAACAAAAATAAATGGAACCTATTTAAGCTTCAAATCTTTTGCACAACAAAGGAAACCATTGACAAAATTAAAAGACAACCTACTGAATAGTAGAACATATTTGTGAATGATATGACAAATAAGGGGTTAATATCCTAAATACATAAACAACTCATATAACTCAAAAATGACAGAAACCAAACAGCCCAATTAAAAAATAAGCCAAAGAGTTCTCCAAGGAAGACATGCAGATGGCAAACAGGAACATGAAAAGATGGTAAACAGCACTATTATCAGGGAGGTGAGGTGAGGTGAGGTGAAGTCGCTCAGTCGTGGGACTCTTTGCGACCCCGTGGACTGTAACCTACTAGGCTTCTCCATCCATGGGATTCTCCAGGCAAGAATACTGGAGTGGATTGCCATTTCCTTCTCCAAGGGATCTTCCCAACCCAGGGATCGAACCCGGGTCTCCCGCATTGGAGGCAGATGCTTTAACCTCTGAGCCACCATGCCTATCAAAACCACAGTGAGATATCACCTCACACTAGTTAGAATGGCTGTCATCAAAAAGAACACAAATAGCAAATGTCGGGGAGGGTGTAAAGGGAAGGGAACCCTTGTACACTATTGATTGGCACATCTAGTATAGAATATAGTAGGGAGGCTTCTCAAAAAATTAAAAATAGAACTGCCATATGGCCTAGCAGTTCCTGGGTATATAGCTGGAAGAAACAAAACACTTACTTTGAAAAGATACATGAGTCCAATGTTCATAGCACATTATCTACAGTTGCCAAGTTAATGGAGCCTGGCTAGTTCAGTCAGTAGAGCATGAGACTCTTAATATCAGGGCCATGGGTTTCAGGCACCACATTGGGTGTAGCTTTTGAGGTTTCCCTGGTAGCTCAGCTGGTAAAAAAATCCACTTGCAATGCAAGAGACTCCAGTTCAATTCCTGGGTCAGAAGATCCACTGGAGAAGGAATAAGCTACTCACTATAGTATTCTGGCCTGCAGAATTCCATGGAAGCAACCTAAGTGTCCATCAATAGAAAAATGTATAAAGAGTGATATATATATGAAGTACTGCTTAGTCATAAAAAATGAGATTTTGCCATATGCAACAACATAGATGGACTTGAAAAAATTCACACAAATACTGTATATCACTTATATATGGAATCTAAAAAATAAAACAAGCCAGTGAATATAGCTAAAAAGAAACAGATTCATGGATACAGATTATAAACAACTGGTACTAATGGAGAGGGGAAAGAGGGAAGAGGCAATACAGGGGTAGGGATTCAGCAGCACAAACTATTATGTATAAAATGAGCTATAAGAAAATACTGTACAAAACAGAGAATATAGCTAACATTTTAACTATACTGCATTTAACTGTAAATGTAACTATAAATGCAGTATAATCTTTAAAATTTGTGATTCACTGTACTATGTACCTGTCATATTGCATGTCAAATTTACTTTAATAAAAAATAATTTACCTTTATAAACAGTATTTTCAAATAGTCTCACTCTAAAAGATCATTCTCAAAAAATGTTGTTAATGGATAGAAAAGTGAATCCTTTTTCTAACAATACATTTGGGGCAAGGAGATAAAATAGTCATCAATTTTCTTGCTCACAGGCTCCTTGAAATATGACCTTATCTCATCAATTTCTTGGTACTCTTTAGAGAGCTATTGCTATAGTTTGTTTAGAGAGCGGGTTCTGACTTTGCCTCAGTAGAAATCGGTGTGTCATATCCTGGTGGATGCTGGGTCCTTAGAGCCCAACAAATGGAAAGACACTGTGTTTGGAAGAGTTGTCAGTCCTGCTTAGCATGTTGAGGAAATTTGCCTATAAAAGACTCAAGGCATATCTCAGTTAATATTCTTCTCTATCATTCCCTACTTAAAGCTTTGAAGGAACCAAATTGGGATCAACATTCCTTAAAAAGGAAAAAGTTGCTTCGTGTAAAATACTAAGGTTATATATGTGAATAAATTGAGCACATATATCTTAGCTGATGAGGTTTGAAATTTGAACATGAAACAGAGATGCCATAAACAATAATCATGAATTCAATGATTTTTATAAGATATCTTCTTCTTCAAGCGTTCTATGAAATACTGATTTCTGATAGAAATTAGATACTTTAAAAGACAAAAGAAGTTGAGGAGTTAAAATATGAAGAGTGAAAAAGGTGAAGTGATTTTAAAAAGAACAATATCTATGCTAAAACCAGTTCCCCCCTGGAAATGCTGATAGAAATTATAAGCTGTAGGCAATGGGATCCAAAGCACATTTAAATTTAATATCATGGAACAAGCTCTTTTCATGCCCCTAGTAAGAACTGAAGTGACAGATATAAAGTGTTTTAGCTATTAGACTTTCATGAATGATATTCCAAATTATAAAATATTGTGTGTTTTATTTTGATCAGATTACTGTTTCATCTTTGACAGCAAACTCATTCCCAAAACCCTTCTAGTTAAAATGACGTGTTATATAAATTAAAACTGAGTCACTTTTCTATTATGCTCTCATCAGAACTTTTTTTTTTTTTTTTTAACATCCACTATGTGTTATATACAAACTTCCTTTAAGGCAACAGTCGACTATAAAATCCTTACCTCAAAGGTTTTTTTTTTTTTTCCTACTTCTTCATAGAACTAAGACAATGACTTAATAAGAATTGTAGAAAATGGAAATTACAGAAAATGTTAGATTGTGGTTAAGAATCTGAAAAAAACACTTTGAATTAGAAATGAATACAAAAAAATAAGTACAATTCATCAACAGTCTCAGATAAACTGATGATATTACTCTAACGGCAGAAGTGAAGAGGAACCTAAGAGCCTATTGATGAGGGTGAAGGAGGAAAGTGGAAAAGCCACTTAAAACTCAATAGTACGAACACTAAGTTTGTGGCATTTGGTCCCATCACTTCATGGCAAATGGAAGGGGAAAATGTGGAAAGAGTGACAGATTTCTTCTTCTTGGGATCTAAAATCACTGCAGATGGTGACTGCAGCCATGAAATTAGAAGATGGTTGCTTCTTGGCAGGAAAGTTATGACAAATCTAGACAATTTGTTAAAAAGCAAAGACATCACTTTGAGACAAAATTCCATATAGTCAAGGCCATGGTCTCTCCAGCAGTTATGTATTGATGTTAAAATCTGGACCATAAAGAAGGCAGACCGCTGAAGAACTGATGCTTTCGAATTGTGGTGCTGGAGAAGACTCTTGAGAGTCCCTTGGAGAGCAAGGATATCAAACCAGTCAATTTTAAAGGAAGTCAACCCTGAATACTCGTTGAAAGGACTGATGCTGAAGCTCCAGTATTTTGGCCACCTGATGAGAATAGCCAGCTCATTGGAAAGGACCCTAATGCTGGGAAAGATTGATGTCAAAAGGAGAAGAGGCTGGCAGAGGATAAGATGGTTGGATGGCATCATCAATGCAATGGACATGAACTTGAGAAAACTCCAGGAAATAGCGAGGGACAAAGTGGCCTGAAGTTCTGCAGTCTGTGGAGTCGAGAAGAGTTGGACACAGCTTGGTAACTAAACAACAACAATTCATTGATGGTATTGCTTTTCTGATGGGGCATAACAAATTACTACAAATTGTGCTACTTAAAACAGCACAAATGCATTTTCTCACAGTTTCTCTTGATAATAATATAAAGTCCACCACAGGTTAGTTGCTTACTCTGCTCAGAGTCTTGTCAGATAATGTTGGCAGGGGCTGCAATCTCATGTCTCATCTGAAACGTGGGGTCCTCTTCTAAGGCCATTTAGATTGCTGGCAGGATTTAGGTCCCTGTGATTGTAGGACTGAGGCCTCCATTATCTTGTTGGTGGTCCAACATGGGTGGGTTCTATTTTCTAGAGGTTGCCCTCAGGTCCTAACTACATGACCCTCTTATAATGTGACAACTTACTTCTTCAAAGCAGTTGGGCATCCTAGAGGCTATGGCAGAGTCTTACACAATGTAATCACAGGAGTGGCAAACTATCTCATTAATGTTTTCATTAAGCATAAAGTAATCAAGAATGTGTCATTTCATCATACAACAGGTCCTCACCATATTCAAAAGGAGGGCATATATACCAGAAAGTGGAATTCTCTGAGTCCATCTGAGAATTTTGCCCACCAGTGACTTATCAGAAGTCTATAGTCGCTTATTCTCAATTATGCACTTTAAAAGCTCTAAAAAGTGCCATCCTAACTCATTCGATGACAAAATCTGAGCAGAACTGAGAAATAATTCAGAATTTATTTAACCCATTTAGTACATATATATGTGTGCAATGCCGAAACATGAATATGTCTTATGTAAAGTGTATTATATGTACACTGTTTATAAATATCTATTATTATATGTTTTATGGAACTCTCTACTGAGGATGTTTATTAAAATACCAACTGTGTTTAGTATTACTTTTCTAAAATCCAAAAATTCCAAATTCTGAAACACATCTGCCCCCAAGGATCTCAGATAAAAAACCATTGCATTTGGACCAAATGTACTAAATCTCTCTGACAAGAAGATCATTGGAAAAGGGATTATTTCAAAGATATAAACCTTCAGGTAAGCTCACCATTTGCTGAATTAAATTGACCTTCATCACGATAAGGATGAGAAAAGATAGAAAAGAAATCACTACTGTTTGTTTATATTTCAGCTCTAAATTCACTGACTCCAATTGCATTAATGACATCTTTGCAACACAGGGCAGTGTCAACAGGGGTGTATATTACATAAAAGGTGAGGGGAAAGGTTTGTTTTACTAGTTTGTTCAGATTTTCAACAAATGACCTTATAAGGGGAAAGATTAGATCTGTACAGAAAAGTGTAGAACAGAAGAGATTTGTTTTTTTTATTTTCCTCAAAATCTATAGCACATTAAAAGCAAAACTTAAAACAATATATTATGTTTATCTCATTCTGCACCCTTAGGCAAAATATCTGGCTCTCAGGGCAAAATTTGTTTCACTTAAGAGTCAAATTTATCCAGATTTTCAGTCAACTAATAAAATTTTGATATGCTTATAGACCCCCCTTCCCCTCCTTTAAAATATGGGCCCCCAGATTTCAACCTTAAATCAGTAATCAGTTATATTTGCTAAAAGAATTACTGTATTTTAAAGGAGTTAATGTATATCTTGGTGACAATAGCAAGGGAAACAAAAAACCTCAATTTGTATCAATGTTAAATGTATAATGTGAGAAGGAGAAAATGCTTATAGCCAAGAAAGAAATGTAAATTAGACTGCCACCAAACTCTCTCTCCTCTGAAATGTCTTATAATTTACATTTAATATATGTGAATTTACAAGCAACACCGTAATGCGTGCTTGAAAGCAATGCTTGAGTTAATTAAATGAGCTCCTAGGAGAGCACAGATCTCATTAGTTCTTTGCTGTACTCAGGTTGGACTTTGAGAATTTAATCCAGGATATTTGATTCCTCATAATAAGCCAACTGATCTTACAGAGGCTTTTTTTTTTTTTAATGTCATTTTTGCAATGGATTGTTATGCAGCTTTTTAAACTGCTAGTTAAAATGATATATCCCTCTTTGTCTAAATAGTGCCAAAGCAGTCAGTCAATCAAGTCAGTTAAATCACACTACTGTTATTTCCAGTAAAAGACTAATAATCCATCAAATACAATACAAAACAAAACAAAAGGCTGTTAATGTATTTTTTTCACTCTTTAATAGTCATATAAATACCTCTCTGTCATGTAAACAGTCACATGAAAACTCAAAAGGAAGTTATCAGAGCAGGGCCTTTCCTTTTCACATAAACATCTCAACTCATCAGAAAAGTGAATTCTGGGCCTTAGAGAAAGCACTCAGCCTGATGGAAAATATATCATCTTATTTTTTTTTTCCACTTGAAATTAGCACATATCCACAGATAGTAATGCATTAGCATTATTTAGTTATGGAGCTAAAATGTATAGTAGACAAAATCTGAAAAGTGACAGAACTTTGGGATCATCAGCTTCCCTTTCCTAAAAGGGTAGTTTGATAAGGAATCCATCAGATTTTTACAAAGGCAATTGACATTCCACAGAGGCCTAGCATAACTGAAACTGTATAAAGGTGGAGTTCCATTTAGGAGTTCTGATAATGTAAGAGATAGTGGAAGAGGCAATTAGGAGAACCAATGATATATGCATGGTGCTACAGGCATAGTACCAAATTGTTCAGGTTTCCGTTGTTCAGCTTTTCTCATAGAGTGTTACGCTGCTGCTGCTGCTGCTGCTGCTGCTGCTGCTGCTGCTGCTGCTTCTGCTACTGCTGCTAAGTTGCTTCAGTCGGACACGACTGAAGCAACCCATAGACGGATGGCAGCCCACCAGGCTCCCCGATCCCTGGGATTCTCCAGGCAAGAACACTGGAGTTGGTTGCCATTTCCTTCTCTAATGCATCAAAGCGAAAAGTGAAAGTGAAGTCGCTCAGTCGTGTCCAACTCTTAGCGACCCCATGGACTGCCGCCCACCAGGCTCCTCCGTCCATGGGATTTTCCAGGCAAGAATACTGGAGTGGGGTGCCATTGCCTTCTCCGGTTACTCTGCTGCTGCTGCTGCTAAGTCGCTTCAGTCGTGTCCGACTCTGTGCGGCCCCAGAGATGGCAGCCCACCAGGCTGCACCATCCCTGGGATTCTCCAGGCAAGAACACTGGAGTGGGTTGCCATTTCCTTCTCCAATGCATGAAAGTGAAAAGTAAAAGTGAAGTTGCTCAGTCATGTTCGACTGGTGGCGACCCCATGGACTGCAGGCTACCAGGCTCCTCCCTCCATGGGATTTTCCAGGCAAGAGTACTGGAGTGGGTTGCCATTGCCTTCTCCGGGTTACTCTGCTGGGTGGGTACAAATGAGGAACTGAGCTTTATAATTAAATTGCTTATTCTATAAGAAAATCACTTACCTAAAATTATGCCTACAAAGGATGGAAACAGCTCCCATTAACAACATTTTTTGCAATGCCTTTTTTTTTTTTTTTTAAGAAAGAACTTATTTGTATCAAATACATCTTGGAAGCTCAGTTCAGTTCAGTTCAGTCGCTCAGTCATGTCCGACTCTTTGCGACCCCATGAATCGCAGCACGCCAGGCCTCCCTGTCCATCACCATCTCCTGGAGTTCACTCAGACTCACGTCCATCGAGTCCGTGATGCCATCCAGCCATCTCATCCTCTGTCGTCCCCTTCTCCTTCTGCCCCCAATCCCTCCCAGCATCAGTCTTTTCCAATGAGTCAACTCTTCGCATGAGGTGGCCAAAGTACTGGAGCTTCATTCAGCTTTAGCATCATTCCTTCCAAAGAAATCCCAGGGTTGATCTCCTTCAGAGTGGACTGGTTGAATCTCCTTGCAGTCCAAGGGACTCCCAGGAATCTTCTCCAACACCACAGTTCAAAAGCATCAATTCTTCAGCGCTCAGCTTTCTTCAAAGTCCAACTCTCACGTCCATACATGACCACAGGAAAAACCATAGCCTTGACTAGATGGACCTTAGTTGGCAAAGTAATGTCTCTGCTTTTGAATATGCTATCTAGGTTGGTCATAACTTTTCTTCCAAGGAGTAAGGGTCTTTTAATTTCATGGGTGCAGTCACCATCTGCAGTGATTTTGGAGCCCCCAAAAATAAAGTCTGACACTGTTTCCACTGTTTCCCCGTCTATTTCCTATGAAGCGATGGGACCTGATGCCATGATCTTCGTTTTCTGAATGTTGAGCTTTCAGCCAACTTTTTCGCTCTCCTTTTTCACTTTCATCAAGAGGCTTTTTAGCTCTTCACTTTCTGCCATAAGGGTGGTGTCATCTGCATATCTGAGGTTATTGATATTTCTCCTGGCAATCTTGATTCCAGCTTGTGTTTCTTCCAGTCCAGCGTTTCTCATGATGTACTCTGCATATAAGGTAAATAAGCAGGGTGACAATATACAGCCTTGACGTCCTCCTTTTCCTATTTGGAACCAATCTGTTGTTCCTATTGCATTAAAAAAAAATTCCAAGCATTTATATGTAGGCTTTAAACAAAGATTTTTGCATCTAACAATTAAATATGTTGACTTATGGGCAGGTCCTTTCTTCCTGGGGGAAAAAAAAAATCTCTTGCATGCTTCCTTCAAGGCAGGTTTCCCACCTCCTCAAAGCCCCAGGTTCATAGGTTTGTTAGAAAGATCTGAATCCTTTGGGAAGCAAGCAACTGCAATGTTAATCAGTCATTCCTCAATGTGATATTGGACACTGTAACTTTGATTTGGCCTAGGAGTCTACTCAACTATCAGTCTTGTCATAGAACCTGGGCCAGAGACAAGTAGAATATGGTGGCATTTGATTTAAAAATTAGTGACATTATAGTTTTGCTAAAGTGACAAGACAAAAGTGGTTTTTTGCTGAAGGTGGTTTCTTGCAAAGAGCTGCTTATATCTGTATAGCAAAATGGAATAAAAAAAAAAAAAAAAAAAACCTTAAGTTTGTTTGGAATCATGAATAAACCTGTCCCTGTCTTCCATCCTAACCTTCTATCCTGCTATAACCACTTCATAAATGTGAATTATGGGGGAAAGTTAAGTTAGAAACAAATTTGTCTTAACAGCTTTTGGGGTGTTAATTTGCATTTCTCCTACTATCTCCTCTCTTTAAATTCCAAACAGTTAGCTGGACCTTTTGTATTTCCTTCCCTCAGGAAATTTTATACAACATGGAGTAGAAAATGCTGAAAAACAAAATTTCCACCTGTCTACATATTTAAGATTATTGAAAAGATGATGTAAAGTGTCAGATGTAGGAGGAAAAATGGATGATTTCCTTTAAAGCAATGCTTGAGAAGAGGGGTATTCCTGGATGTTGGGAAGAGTGGAAATTTAGGAAGTTGCTAAGACCATGCCTTGGACAAGATGAGCTGATGATGGCAAGATGAGCTGGAAAAATGTCAGTGGGTACAAGTTGTACAGGATGCCCAGGTGAGCTAGATTCTCTACTCAGAGATTCTCAGCCTCAGTAGAGATGCCTAAGTTCCATTAAGAGACATGAAAACTTGGAAGCCAAAAGATGCATGGCCTGTAGGGACCACAAAAACAGGAGTTCAGCAACAACCACAGTGCACTGGAAAGCAACAGCTCTTCCTTACGTTTTTGGGCCTCTCTGATTCTGTAGTGTGTCTCTAAAATGCCCAATAGTATAGTTTTCTGCTATCCCAGGAAGCTAGATGTTCTGCACCTTTTATTTTTAAGGAGTTTTTCAAAGACAGTGTTTCTTGCACAATTATGTTTGTGGACTGAAAAATATATTCCCACAAAAGGTCAAAGATTAAATAAAGAAATATGCTCAAATAAGTATATATTAAATATTAGAAAGCTTGATGAAAAAAACATAAACCCCCAACAAGCAAAGTCTACACAAATAATGTATTGTATTATATATATCTATATATATATCTTGCATTGGCAGGTGCATTCTCTATCACTGGTGCCATGTGAGAAGGGCATATATGGACACATAAGATATATATGGACACATAAGATATATATGTCTTATATGGACACATATAAGATATATATATATATATATATATATCCATATATGCCCTTTTCACATGGCACTAGTGATAGAGAATGCACCTGCCAATGCAAGAGATGCAGGTTTGATCCCTGCATTGGGATCAGTGAATCCACGGAGGAAGACACTGCAGCCCACTCCACTCCACTATTCTTTCCTGGAGAATCCACAGACAGAGGAACCTGTTGGTCTGCAGTCCATAGCGTTGTGAAGAGTTGGACATGACTGAAATGACTTAGCATGCATGCATGAATATAGATAGATATAGAGATAGAGATATCCCTAAAACTGTCTGTGAGAGTTACTAGAGCTAGGAGACAATGTAAATTAATCTTTCCAGAGATATTAAAAAAAATCATTAATATCACCACAATCACATAACTGATTTAAGAAGTAGTAGAACATACCTGTAAAACTATTCCTTCATCTATCTGGGGCATTTGGAGGTATGGGGTATTTTTAGATATCCAATTCATAGATAACCTAGGAACTGGAGGTAAGCATTAGGCAGGGGCTGCTTGAGATCCATTGAACCAGTCTTGGTGGTATACATGATTGCTCTATACAGTGACAAAAATTTATTCTCATTTCACCTGAAAGTGAACTGCTTAATACTACCTAGTAATGAAAATTGCTTTTAGAAAAATATCTTCAACTTTCCTGTGTATTCCATAAGAATATTTTTTAAACTATGAGTTCCCTTAAAAAGACACCTAGAAGAATTTCTAGGTACTTGACAAGTTGCATGGGTGTGCTGTCAATTATGACATATTATAATGAATGGGAATACAAATGAAACATCTGTTTAATCACTTAGTGACTACATCTGTTCTGTCACACTTGACACATTGAGCAGGAATACATGAAAAATTCAAGGAAAATTTATAAATGTGAGTGCTAGGTCACTGATTTTGAAGGGTGAGATGAGTTAAAATGACTAGACCCTTTCAGAATGTATATAAAAGTGCCAGATCCTCAATTGACTTTGTTTCAGCACTCAGACACTTTCTTTAATGGATAAAGTCTTTCTAAATACATTATATTCTTTAAAAATAATGACAAAATATAAATGGTCATAATTTATATTTTATTTTTGAATCAAATATTTGCAAAAAGCACTCTCTTTGGTGGGGTATAGCCCCAGTTGTTGTGAACTTTACATTCTTTAATATGAATGTGCAAACACAGAAATAAAAACACGGTAGGAGGCCTGAAGATGGTAGAGGAATAAGAAGACAAGGAGATCACCAGTCTCCCTACAAATACATCACAAATTCATCAGAATACGGAACAACTCCTCCAGAACAACTTCTGATTGACAGCAGAAGACCCCAGATTTCCAAAAAGGCAAGCGAGTCTCCTTGCAATGAAGTAAGGCAAAAGATAAAGAAATAAAAAGAGATAAAGGATTTCAGGACAGGGACATGTGCCTTGAGGGAGGGAGCCATGAAGGAGGAAAAGTTTCTATACACTAAAAACCCCCTCACAAGTGGGACCAGTGCAGAGCTTCTGGAAATCAACAATAGAGGCTCAGAAGACAAAACAGAAAACTCACTACAGAAATCAGCTAGAAGCTGCTTCACTGAGAAGCAGTTAGCAAACCTCCCCTTGCTCAGGTGAGGGAGCCAAGGCGGCTCCCTGGCCTCAGCCTGCAGCAGAGTGCAGGAGTGGAGTGCTGAGTCTCCAGCACAGATCCCTGGGAAAGGTCAGGGGTTGGTAACCAGGGAGAAATGCTAAGAGGGGCTTCTCCCAACACAGCAGAGAGATTAGATGTGACTGCCACTGCCAAAGCCAGAAATGGTACCTGAAGTAGCAGACAAAGCACTGCTGATCCAGTCCTGACCCCAGAGGTGGCAGCCACCCCCAGACTGTGTACAGGTACAGACTACTGCCTGCCCCTTGCTGGGAGCTTAAACAGCCTGACTCTTCCTAGGGGCCCACGAACTGGGGCCATTTCCTCTGGGAGAGCTTGTGACCCACGTTAGATCCCACAGGTCTCTATTGCCTCAGACACTCCCTGATACATCTCTACTGTGGCTGCTTTATCTTTCCCCTTCCCCAGCCCAAGCAAGCGAGCCCTAATGAGCCTCGGCCTTCACCCACTTGTTTCAGGGTTGGGATCAGACTGTGAAATTTAGGGGCAACTGTGAACTTCAAAATCACTGCAGATGGCAGATGGTGACTGCAGCCATGAAATTAAAAGACGCTTACTCCTTGGAAGGAAAGTTATGACCAACTTAGATAGCATATTAAAAAGCAGAGACATTACTTTGGCAACAAAGGTCTGTATAGTCAAGGCTATGGTTTTTCCAGGAGTCATGTATGGATGTGAGAGTTGGACCATAAAGAAAGCTGAGCACTGAAAAATTGATGCTTTTGAACTGTGGTGTTGGAGAAGACTCTTGAGAGTCCCTTGGACTGCAAGGAGATCCAACCAGTCCATCCTAAAGGAAATCATTCCTGAATATTCATTGGAAGGACTGATGCTGAAGCTGAAACTCTAATACTTTGGCCACCTGATGCAAAGAGCTGACTCATTTGAAAAGATCCTGATGCTGGGAAAGATTGAAGGCAGGAGCAGAAGGGGACAACAGAGAATGAAATAGTTGGATGGCATCACCAACTCAATGGACATGAGTTTGAGTAAACTCTGGGAGTTGGTGATGGACAGGGAGGCCTGGGATGCTTCAGTCCATGGGGTCGCAAAGAGTCAGACACGACTGAGCAAGTGAACTGAACTGAACTGTGAACTTTAGGAGGAAGTACAAACTTGAATAAAGCCATATCTGAGACTGAACTGACTCCACACTACCCACAACAGGTCCAGAGAACTTCCTAGAAATGTTAGAGGACTTTGGTGTAAGTCTCATTGGGTGTTCTGGGCTATAAAGTGTTGCCTTCACCAAGAGTCTTGGGATTTGTTTTCTATGCTATGAGGCATGTAAGGTCTTGGTGCTTCAATAGGAGTCAGGCCTGAACCCCTGAGGTGGGAGAACAAAGCTCAAGACTTTGATTCACCAGAAAATGACAGACCCCAGGGAACATTAATAGGCAAGAGCCCTCCTAAAGGCCTCCATCTCAACACTAAAATCAAGCCCACCCCAAGACCAGCAAGCCACAAAACCCAAATGCACCACATTGATCCTTCAGGAAAACAGGAACACAACACTGCACATTAGCAAACAGGCTGCCCAAAGCCATGCCAAACCCATCAACACCCCAGACTCACTGATGGAAAAGACACTGCCTTTCAGAGAGACGAGATCCAGCTCTATCCACCATAACACAGGTGTAAGCTCCCTGGATTAGGAAATCTTCAGAAGACACTGGTTTGACCCCACCCACAGTGGGTAGATGCCACAATTAAGTGGAACTATGACCTTCCAGCCTGCAGAAAGGAGACCACAAAGACAGTAAACTAAATGAGATGAAAAGAGGGAAATATGCAGCAGGTAAAGGAACATGATAAAACCCACCAGACCAAACAAATGAGAAAGAAATAAGGAGTCTGCCTGAAAGAAAATTCAAAATAATGGTAGAAAAGATAATCCAAAATCTTGGAAACAAGATGAGGCATGCATAAAAAGACTGGAGGAACAGTAGAGTAACTGAGGCAGAAGAACAGATAAGTGAGCTGGAGGAACAGATAAGTGAGCTGGAGGTTAGAATGGTGGAAACAACTGAAGCAGAGCAGAATTAAAAAATTATAATACAAATAATAAAAAGAAATGAGGACAGCCTCAGAGACCTCTAGGACAACATTAAATACCCCAACATTCAAATCATAGGCATCCTAGAAGAAGACAGAAGAAAAGGGCATGAGAAAATTTTTGCGGAGAATATAGTTGAAAACTCCCCTAAAATGGGGAACGAAATAGCCACCTAAGTCGAGAAAGTGCAGAGAGTCCCATACAGGATAAACCCAAGGAGAAACACTCCAGGACACATATTAATCAAACTAAGAAAAATTAAACACAAAGAACAAACACTAAAAGCTGCAAGGGTAAAGCAACAAATAACATACAAGGGGATGCCCAGAGGCTAATAGCTGATCTTTCAACAGAAACTCTACAGGCAAGAACAGAATGGCAGGATATACTTAAAGTGATGAAAGGGAAAAACCCACAAGCAAGATTACTCTACCCAGCAACAATCTCATCCAGATTTGAAGGAGAAATCAAAAGCTTCACAGATAAGGAAAAGCTAAGAGAATTCAGCACCGCGAAACCAGCTCTTCAACAGATGCTAAAGGAACTTCTCTAGACAAGAAACACAGAAAAGGCCTGTAAAAAACAAACCCAAAACAATGAAGTAAATGGTAACAGGATTATATTTACCAATAATTACCATAAATGTAAATAGGTTAAATGCTCCAACCAAAAGACACATTGGTTGAATGGTCAAAAACAAACAAACAAACAAACAATCCCTATACTTGCTATCTACAAAAGACCCACCTTGAACAAAGGGACACATACAGACTGAAAGTGAAGGACTGGAAAAAGATATTCTATGCAAACAGAAACCAAAAGATTCCAGGGAAAGCAATATTCATATCAGATCAAATAAACTTTAAAATAAAGACTGTTAGAAGAAACAAAGAAGCACACTACATAATGATGAACCCAAAAAGAATACATAATAATTATATATATATATATATGCACCCAGCATAGGAAGGAGCACCTGAATACATAAGGCAAAGTCTAACAACTATTAAAGGGCAAATCAGTAGTAACACAATAATAGTGGGGACTTGAATATCTCACTAACACCAATGGACAAATCATCCAGAGAGAAAATTAATTAGGAAACACAAACTTCAAATGATACATTGAACCAGTTGGACCTAATTGGTATCTACAGTGTATTTCTTCCTAAAAGAATAGATTTCACTTTTTTTCTCCGTGCACATGGAATGTTCTCTAGGATAGATCACATCCTGAGTCACAAATCAATCCTTGGTACATTTTTTAAAAATGAAATTATTTCAAACATCTTTTCTGATCAAAATGCTGTAAGATTAGGTATTAACTATAGGAAAAAAGCAAACTATAAACAAGCTAAAAATATACTTCTGAATAGCCTACAAATCACTGAAGAACTAAAAAAGGAATTCAAAGTATGACTAGAAACAAATGACAATGAAAACAAGACAACTAAAAGTCTATGGGATGCAGTAAAAGAAATGCTAAGTGGAAAGTTTTTATCAATACACATTTACCTCAAGAAACAAGACAGACATCAAATAAACAACCTATCCTTACACAGAAAGTAACTAGAAAAGGAAGAAAAGTTAGTAGAAGGAAAGAAATCATAAAGATGAGAGCAGGAATAAGTGTAAAAGAAATGAAGGAGACTATAGCAAAGATCAATTACACTAAAAGCTAGTTCTTTGAGACAGTAAACAAAATTTACAAACCATTAGCCAGGCTTATTAAGAAAAAAATGAGAAGATCAAGTTAATAACATTTAAAAAGAGAAAGAAGTCACAACAGACCACACAAATAGAAGGGTCATAAGAGATGACTGTGAACAGCTTTATGCCAATAGAATGGACAACTTAGAAGAAATGGACAAATTCCTATAAAAGCATAACCTTTCAAAACTGAACCAGCAAGAAATACAAAATATGAACAGATCAATCACCAGCATATAAATCAAAACTGTAATAAAAAATCTTCCAACCAAAGAAGGCCCATGGCCAGATGTCTTCACAGGCAAATTCTACCAAAAGTTTAGAGAAGAACTAATACCTATCCTGCTCAGACTCTTCCAGAAAAATACAGAGGAAGGAAAACTCCCAAACTCATTCCACAAGGCCACCATCACCCTTATTCCAAAAGCAGACAAAGATGTCACAGAAAAAGAAAAATACAAAACCACAAAAAACAAGTCCAATATTACTGGGAAACATAGATGCAAAAGCCCTCAACTAAATTCTAGTAAACAGAATCCAACAATACATTAAAAATATCATACATCATGATCAAGTGGGCTTTATCACAAGGATACAAGGATTCTTCAATATATGCAAATCAATCAATGTGATGCACCAAATTGAAATATAAAAACCATATAATTATCTCAATAGATGCAGAGAAAGCTTTCCACAAAATTCAACATCCATTTATGATAAAAACTCGAAAAGTAGGGATAGAAGAAATATAGCTCAACATAATTTATTATTATTGGCCATATATGACAAACCTATAGCAAACATTATCCTCAGTAGTGAAAAACTGAAAGCATTTCCTATAAAGTCAAGAACAAGTCAAGGGTGCCCACTCTCACCACTATTATTCAACATAGTTTTGGAAGTCCTAGTCACAGCATTCAGAGAAGAAAAAGAAATAAAAGGAATCCAGATTGGAAAAGAAGAAGAAAAGCTCTGTTTTCAGATGGCATGATTCACTACAAAGAAAACTGTAAAGATGGCACCAGAAAATTGCTAGAGCTAATCAATGAATATAGTGAAGTCACAGGATATAAAAATTAATTCACAGAAATCCTTTACATTCATATAAACTAACAATGAAAAATCAGAAGGAGAAATTAAGGAAGCAACCGTATTCACCATTGCAACAAAAAGAAGAAAATAGGAGTAAATTTACCTAAAGAGACAAAAGACCTGTATGCAAAAATACTATAAGACAATGATGAAAGAAATCAAAGATGAAATAAACAGATGGAGAAATATGACATGTTCTTGGATTGAAAGAATCAATACATTTAAAATGACTATACTACCCAAAGCAATCTACAGATTCAGTGCAGTGCCTATCAAACTATCAATAGCATTTTACATAGAGCTAGAACAAATAATTGCAATATTTGTTTGGAAACACAAAAGACCGCGAAAAGCAAAAGTAATCTTGAGAAAGAAGACTGGATTGGGAGGAATCCACCTTCTAGATATCAGACTACACTACAAGCAACAGTCATCAAGAGAGTATGCTCAGTTCAGTTCAGTTCAGTTCAGTTCAATAGCTCAGTCATGTCCCACTCTTTGCGATCCCATGAATCGCAGCATGCCAAGCCTTCCTGTACATCACCAACTCTCGGAGTTTACTCAAACATATGTCCATTGAGCCGGTGATGCCATCCAGCCATCTCATCCTCTGTCGTCCCCTTCTCCTCCTGCCCTCAATCCCTCACAGCATCAGGGTCTTTTACAATGAGTCAACTCTTTGCATGAGGTGGCCAAAGTACTGGAGTTTCAGGTTTTGCACCAGTCCTTCCAATAAACACCCAGGATTGATCTCCTTTAGAATGGACTGGTTGGATCTCCTTGCAGTCCAAGGGACTCTCAAGAGTCTTCTCCAACACCACAGTTTAAAAGCATCAATTCTTTGGTGCTCAAATTTCTTCACTGAAAAACTCAACATCCATAAATGACCACTGGACAAACCATAGCCTTGACTAGACAGACCTTTGTTGGCAAAGTAATGTCTCTGCTTTTGAATATGCTATCTAGGTTGGTCATAACTTTTCTTCCATGGAGTAAGCGTCTTTTAATTTTATGGCTGCAATCACCATCTGCAGTGATTTGGAGCCCCCAAAAATAAAGTCGGACACTGTTTCCACTGTTTCCCCATCTATTTACCATTAAGTGATGAGACCAGATGCCATGATCTTAATTTTATGAATGATGAGCTCTAAACCAACTTTGTCACTCTCCTCTTTCACTTTCATCAAGAACTTTTTTAAATTCCTCTTCAATTTCTACCATAAGGGTGGTGTCATCTGCATATCTGAGGTTATTGATATTTCTCCCAGCAATCTTGATTCCAGCTTGTGCTTCTCCATCCTCGCGTTTCACATGATGTAATCTGCATATAGGTTAAATAACAGGGTGACAATATAGAGCCTTGACATACTCCTTTTCTTATTTGGAACCAGCCTGTTGTTCCATGACCAGTTCTAACTGTTGCTTCCTGATCTGCATATAGGTTTTTCAAGAGGCAGGTCAGGTGGTCTGTTATTCCCATCTCTTTCAGAAGTTTACACAGTTTATTGTGATCCGCACAGTCAAAGGCTTTGGCATAGTCAATTAAGCAGAAATAGATGTTTTTCTGGAACTCTCTTGCTTTTTCCATGATCCAGCGGATGTTGACAATTTGATCTCTGGTTCCTCTGTCTTTTCTAAAACCAGCTTGAACATCCTGAAGTTCACAGTTCACGTATTGCTGAAGCCTGACTTGGAGAATTTTGAGCATTACTTTACTAGCATGTGAGATGAGTGCAATGTGTGGTAGTTTGAGCATTCTTTGGCATTGCCTTTCTTTGGGATAGGAATGAAAACTGACCTTTTCCAGTCCTGTGGCCACTGCTGAGTTTTCCAAATTTGCTGGCAAACTGAGTGCAGCACTTTCACAGCATCATCTTTGAAACAGCTTAACTGGAATTCCATCACCTCCACTAGCTTTGTTCATAGTGATGCTTTCTAAAGCCCACTTGACTTCGCATTCCAGGATGTCTGGCTCTAGGTGAGTGATCACACCATCATGATTATCTGGGTCATGAAGATCTTTTTTGTACAGTTCTTTGGTATATTCTTGCCATATTTTCTTAATATCTTCTGCTTCTGTTAGATCCATACCATTTCTGTCCATTATCAAGCCATCTTTGCATGAAATGTTCCCTTGGTATCTCTAATTTTCTTGAAGAGATCTTTAGTCTTTCCCATTCTGTTGTTTTCCTCTATTTCTTTGCATTGATCGCTGAGGAAGGCTTTCTTATCTCTCCTTGCTATTCTTTGGAACTCTGCATTGAGATGGGTGTATCTTTCCTTTTCTTCTTTGCTTTTCACTTCTCTTCTTTTCACAGCTATATGTAAGGCCTTCACAGTCAGCCATTTTGCTTTTTTGCATTTCTTTTCCATGGGGATGGTCTTGATCCCTGTCTCCTGTACAATGTCATGAACCTCCATCCATAGTTCATCAGGCACTCTATCTATCAGATCTAGTTCCTTAAATCTATTTCTCACTTCCACTGTTTAATCATAAGGAATTTTATTTAGGTCATACCTAAATGGTCTAGTGGTTTTCCCTACTTTCTTCAATTTATGTCTGAGTTTGGCAATGAGGAGTTCATGACCTGAGCCACAGTCAGCTCCTGGTCTTGTTTTTGCTGACTGTATAGAGCTTCTCCATCTTTGGCTATAAAGAATATAATCAATGTGATTTCAGTGTTGACCATCTGGTGATGTCCACGTGTAGAGTCTTCTCTTGTGTTGTTGGAAGAGGGTGTTTGTTATGACCAGTGCATTCTCTTGGAAAAACTCTATTAGCCTTTGCTCTGCTTCGTTCTGTATTCCAAGCCCAAAGTTGCCTGTTACTCCAAGTGTTTCTTGACTTCCTACTTTTGCATTCCAGTCCCCTATTATGAAAAGGACATCTTTTTTGGGTATTAGTTCTAAAAGGTCTTGTAGGTTTTTGTAGAACCATTCCACTTCAGCTTCTTCAGCGTTACTGTTTGGAGCATAGGCTTGTATTACTGTGATATTAAATCATTTGCCTTGGAAACGAACAGAGATCATTCTGTTGCTTTTGAGATTGCATCCAAGTACTGCATTTTGGACTCTTTTGTTGACCATGATGGCTACTCCATTTTTTCTGAGGGATTCCTGTCCGCAGGAATGATCATCTGAGTGGTCATCTGAGTTAAATTTTAGTTCAGTGATTCCTAGAATGTTGATGTTCACTCTTGCCATCTCTTGTTTGACCACTTCCAATTTGCCTTGATTCATGGGCCTAACATTCCAGGTTCCTATGCAATACTGATTGCTGTTTACAGCATCGGACCTTGCTTCTATCTCCAGTCACACCCACAACTGGGTATTGGTTTTGCTTTGGCTCCATCTCTTCATTCTTTCTGGAGTTATTTCTCCACTGATCTCCAGTAGCATGTTGGGTACCTAATGACCTGAAGAGTTCCTCTTTCAGTATCCTATCATTTTGCCTTTTCATACTGTTCATGGGATTCTTAAGGCAAGAATATTGAAGTGGTTTGCCATTCCCTTCTCCAGTGGACCACGTTCTGTCAGAGCTCTCCACCATGCCCTCCCTTCTTGGGCAGCCCCACAGGGCATGGCTTAGTTTCATTGAGCTAGACAAGGCTGTTTGGTCCTAGTGTGATTAGATTGACTAGTTTTCTGTGATTATGGTTTCAGGGTGTCTGCCCTCTGATGCCCTCTTGCAACACCTACCGTCTTACTTGAGTTTCTCTTACCTTGAGCGTGGGGTATCTCTTCACGGCTGCCCCAGCAAAGTGCAGCCTCTGCTCCTTTCCTTGGACGAGGGGTATCTCCTCACTGCTGCTCCTCCTGACCTTGGACGTGGAGTAGCTCCTCTAGGCCCTTCTGCACCCGCGCAGCCACTGCTCCTTGGAGGTGGGGTAGCTCCTCTCAGCTGCTTCTGCGGTAGTGTCCAGCATGTAACAAATAACAACTAATGACAATATTAGTATTCTGGTGATTGCTAGTTGTTACCTAATTGCCTAATTTCCATGTTAGACCATGAATTCCTACATAACTGCTACTCTTATTTTGGTCAACATTGTGTCACTAGTGGCCAGAATATTGTCAAGACTTGATGGGTAGTTGTTGAATTAATTAGCATCCATAATTATATTAATACAAAAAAGAACAAAAACATAAGTTATAACAATGGAATAATAGAGAAGGTACAAATTTGGAATCTGCCTGGTGCTGAATAGTTTTCTTTTTTTTTTCATAACTTGATTGTTGTTAAGGAAAAATGAACTTAAGAAAAAAAAATTAGTAGGTTCTTGAACTTGCCACTGTGAAAAATGAATCTGTAGACCAAAGTCTTACACACAAATCCTTACAAAAGAAAAATTTATTACTTAAATAAAAGTGCTATAGATTAAGGAATTCTGCAGTATATAACATCTTACAGCCAGGGAATCTCACTGTATGCTAACCACACTACTTAAAGTTCTTCACTCCTATGCAGGAGTGGTGCTAGGTCTTTAAAATATGTATATTACATGTTTGAATACATGTTTAGAAACTCAAACTCATTATCCAGCTGAAAATATGTTTAAATGTCTGTCTTCATTTTTTAGCTAAATTAAAATATAAAAACTTCAGTAGAGCAGGTTTTGTGAAATAAAAGCATGTTTTATAATGTTGCACAACTATAAATTGATATGATACTAAGTCACCTAGATTATTAGGCAAAGATGTGCTTATTGCATTCCAAAATTATTTATGTTTTATTGACCATTGCTCAGAGAGAGAGAAAATAAAAGGAGTCTTCGTCTCTTTAATTATCTCCTCTGTTTAGGCACAGCTCAGAGAACTAAAGCCACAATGGTGAGTGTAGTGAAGTGAGTTTCTTTATGATTGTGGGAGCAATTTTTACAGCAGGCATCTGAGATCATGTTTGCTACTGCAAATATCAGTCCAGTGAATATGCTTCTGATCCAAAGGACAAGTTTATGACTAACAGTGGGACACTCTGTACCATATAAGAAGTTTTGAGGACACTGGCTTTGATAACAACCAGTCAAGTTTACAGCATTTTTTAAAAATGACATAACTATACATATATTTTTAGGGAGAGGGGGCAACATGTAATTCCATATTCTTCTAGTTGCTTATGCAGTATGAGTTATCTTAATTCTGTTTCTTTCCTTTTCTGAATTTATTATTCAAAAGTTCTCCTAAACAAAAAGAGATCTCAAAGATACTTGGAAAGCTAGATTATGTTTCTTAAACATAAGTTCCCTCACTTGTTCAAAATTATGTTGATTTATTCCTCAGAAATGCGATGAGTCTTCTGTCTTTATATTTTTTTAGTACTTATACTTTCTTTTTGTATTTTTGTTTTTCGGATATATTTCCCTACCTCCCACAGAAGACGTAAACAATACATAAATAATTGTTGGATAAATTACATCATTGGACATACGTGTTATAAAATATTCAAGTCTGGTTGATTTTTTTATTATCCAATTGACTTTTGAATATATATCTTCTGAAATAAAGAACTTGTCCATGATTGTCTAGCAAATGAGCTTTTCATAAATGAAAAGTCAAAACATAGGCTAAAAAACATTAGATACAAATTGTGACAGAGATTATGGAATCTAGAGTGAATGACTCTTATGCTTAACTGAACAAATGAATCATTGCCACATATATTTCAAAAATACCTATTCCTTAATGGTGGCCACCTAAATCCACTCTTCAACCCATCTTTTTCCCGAAATCATAATTCAGCAATAAATGTAAAGAAAACCACATAAGACCAAACATAATAATATTTCTTAGAGGAAATACCGTGAATTTCAAATTATCCAGAAACAGAGAAATCCCATCAGTGCTTTGACCAGAGGTGTAGTGGCCATTTCAAGCCACTGGGTGTGGAGATGGGAAGGAGAGTTTAAGACATCCATGAAAGGAGAAGAGGAAAATAAAGGGCTTTGCGTACAGAGAAAATTATCCCTAGAAAGATAAAGTCCAACAATAAAACTCGGTCACTGAACAGATTTTTGGGGCATATTATTTTCTTGCATTAGCTTCAAGAAAAATACTAAAAAAATAAATTACTAGGTGCCCAAAAGAGAATAAAAATGAAAATTTAAGCAGGTTCAATGCGTGATACTGGATGCTTGGGACTGGTGCACTGAGATGACCCAGAGGGATGGTACAAGGAGGGAGGAGGGAAGGGATTCAGGATGGGGAACACGTGTATACCTCTGGTGGATTCATGGTGATGTATAGCAAAGTGAGTGAGGTCGCTCACTCGTGTCTGACTCTTTGCGACCCCATGGACTGTAACCTACCAAGCTCCTCTGTCCATGGGATTTTCCAGGCAATAGTACTGGAGTGGATTGCCATTTCCTTCTCCAAGGGATCTTCCTGACCCAAGGATTGAACCCAGGTCTCCCGCATTGTAGACAGATGCTTTACCATCTGAGCCAAAAGGGAAAACCAACACAATATTGTAAAGTAATTAACCTCCAATTAAAATAAATAAATTTATATTTTAAAAAATTCAGAAAACTAAAATAACAATAATAATAAGCATGGGGAATAGAAGAAAACCATGTAAATAACCAAGAGAATGAAACTGAGATATACAGCCACTTTTTTCTATATTCCTCATCAGCTGCTATCTCTCTGACCATTTTATTTTTGTCTCATATTCTCCCCACCCTTATCTCTCCCTCTCATTGTCATCTTTTGGAGGGAATTATATTCCTTCCAAAGGATAACAATGAAACAAAGCTAGTTATATTTACATTGTTTAGTACGACTTTGCAGAAATAAGATAAAAATACTTTAAATCTATATATCATATGCTTGAGCTGAAACAATGAACTCCAAGATATATCTTACTAAAATCATTCATCTTTAAAGACAGTAAAAATATTTTAAGATCTATGGGGAAAAGGTCAAATTACTTTTAATTACTTATAATAATAAATTATTTATTATAATTGTTATTAATTGTAGATTATTATATAATTATTAATTATAGACTGCTAGAGACTCTGAAGAACAATAAGCAAAGTAATTTCAATAAACCTAAGGAAACAAAATTTGAGTCAAAGATTTTATGTCCAAGAAAACTTATCTTCATCAAGGATCAAGAGTACATAAAAATAAACATGCCAGAATCCAGGGAACACTACAAACACTGGCTGTTTCTGGATAATCTTTTATATGATTAACTTCATCTGATAAAATACAACTGGAAAAACTTCAGCAAGAGAACTGTTGAAGAGCATCAATGTATTTAGGTCTAGAAATAAGTTTAAATAAAGGTAAGGATATGAGTGGTTGAACAGTATGCAAACTGTATATGCTTTGGCAAAAGAGTGTTCAACTATAAAATGAACGGAGATGGGAGAGAGAAAAGTTAAAATAGAATAAGGTAATTAAAGTTTGTGTAGATAATAGATGTGAGTTAAAGGACACCACCTAAAAATGGAAACCAGATAGTAAAGGGCTGAATAAGGGGGGTAAATACAGGGGCCGAGATTTAGGGATTATGAGGTATAAATAAAAAGATAATAAATGGAGCAAACATCTGAAACTTCCTAAACACTGAAAGAAATCTTAAACAACAAAAGAAGACACAATAAATTGAAAAACATAGTAAATAAAATGCAAAATACATAGTAATTATACTAAAAATGACAGTTAAACCCAAACATATCAGTCATACCAATAAATATGAATAAGTTTAACTCATCTTCTGAAATTTAAAAAAAATGCATTTGACTTATAAAAAGAAATCCAAAACTATACTGTATACAGGAAACATTTTATTTTTTTAATATAAATTTATTTATTTTAATTGGAGGCTAGTTACTTTACAATATTGTATTGGATTTGCCATACATTGACATGAAACATATTTTAAAGCAGAGTAATTCTAATAATTAATGAATGGCAAAAGCTTATCTGACAGATATAAACAGTAGGAAAGAAATCCTAATTATAGACAAAGTGCAATGAGTATCTGTGCACCGATACAACAACCACACACAGAATAGAATTTTCAGGCGACACAAGGATATATAAATAGAAATAAATAAATAAATAAGCTTGTCTACTTTCCTGCTGAATTATCTGTAATTTCTTATTGATTTGGAAGTTTTTGTTTATCTAAGTACAATGTAATTCTTTTGTCAATGGCATGCATTACAAACATCATTCATATGACTAGTCATATATATGACTGTATGACTTGTATTTTCACTGTGATAATGGTGTCTTTTGATGACCAAAATTCCTAAGTTTTTTGTAACCCAATCTATTTTTTCTGTACTAAATGATAATACTAGTGTAGATTTAAAAATAAGTACAGAATGAAATATAAGAAAAAATGGTGTATATATATATATATACACACACACAAATTCACCTGCAATACAGGAGACTCGTGTCTAATCCCTGGGTCTGGAATATCCCTTGGAGAAGGGAATGGCAACCTACTCCAATATTCTTGCCTGGAGAATCCCATGGACAAAGGAGCCTGGTGGGCTGCAGTCCTTGGGGTTGCAGAGTTGAACATGACTGAGTGACTAACACATATGCACATACATTACATGTATATATATCTTGGGTCACAAAGATGAGGCTGAAGTGACTGAGCATGCACATGTGTGTGTGTGTGTGTGTGTGTGTGTGTGTGTATAATTGTTTCCTGGGAGATGATTTATCTGAGTTTCTTATTGTTTCCTTTGTTTTCCATCTTGGTGCTATGATATACTTCTTGACCTTGCTCTTCTAAACCAATAATAAACTAACATAATCTCCTTTTAAAACAACTGCAGGATTTCTCAGTTAGAAAATTATGTTTTTCCAACCCAAAATTCCTTTGGAAATTCTACTTTTAAAATATTCTCTTTTTAATATAAATTTATTTATTTTAATTGGAGGTTAATTACTTAACAATATTGTGTTGGTTTTGCCATACATCAACATGAATCTGCCACAGGTATACACGTGTTCCCCATCCTGAAACCCCCTCCCTCCTCCCTCCCCATACCATCCCTCTGGGGCATGCCAGTGCACCAGCCCCAAGCATCCAGTATCATGCATCAAACCTGGACTGGCAATTCGTTTCATATATGATATTATACATATTTCAATGCCTCTTTTTCCAGTTTTCATGTGAACTCACTGTAATATATAATTTAACTAAGTATATATTACTAATTTAGTAATTATATATAATATATAATAAATATATTTTACATCTTTATATTTATTAATATATAACAAAATATTTAATGTTTACATATTGCAATTAAAATATTTCTATTTTATCTTATATATTTATTAATGTATAATTTAACATATAACATATATATTTCATACATTTATATATAATAAATTTATATATTATAATTAGTAATTATATATTACTAATTAGTTATATATGTGTAACTCATTTCCCTTTTCTCAACTCAGAAGTGTTGTTATGGTGTTGGTTCCTTGGGGCTCTGACGTGTCTTCTTGGGAATTCTAGATATGAGCAGACTCACAGATGAAGGGAACATGTGGGTTCTATTCCTGTGGCCAGTAACGGAGATTGTGAGGGCTGCTGCTTTTCTACTTAAAAATTATATGTCCTCTCAGCTCAGAAAACTGAAGGGCTCAACTCATTTCTTCAGACCCTTCTTGGTGGCCTGGAGCAAAATTTAACCCTCAACTCAGTCAGCCAAACTCTTCCCAGGATCCTGATGCCTCACTCAGCCCACAGATGAGTAACCCTCATACCAATTATTTCTGACCAGACTCCCATAGAATTCAACACCTCAGAAAACATTTTACTCAGGAAAATTAAAGAGTCTGGCATTTTTAGTCTACGTGAAGAGTTCAGGTCACCAACTTCCTAGACATCTTCATAGTTATTTACATAAAAAGAACTTGAAGGTTAATATACTTACATCTACAATTCAAATTCTGCACTTTTTCGCATATCAATATAACTGACCTTCCCAGATGGGGAATTGTACCCAAGAACTCCTCAACTCATAGACACTAAATATTATATTAACAAGGTCAATAAGATACTATTCAGTGTATCATATCTATAATTTACTAGATGACTGACAATACACTCTTTTTTGCACAAACAATTGAAATGAAGTTTTGAAATAATTTTCTAGGTATCTAAGTTGCTACATAACCAAATTCTTGTTGTCAGGCGAGTGTAATCTCCGCGGTTCTGTCTCGTCTCAACAAAAATTTGAAGTGACGGACATTAAAGCCCTCGGCACGTCACAGCTCTTGGACAGTATGTATTATAGTTATTGGAAAAATCAGTTTTATTTAGAAAATAAAAGGAGAATACATATTTGAGTTGTGAGGGCATGCTGATCCAAAAGACACAAAGAGAAGAGAGAGAGAGAGGGAGAAAAAGAGAGAGCACGCACGCTCACACACGCGCATGGGAGACAAGAGACCTGGCCCTGTGGCTCCTCTTTTTATATGTTTTTTCCTCCCCCTTGGCCTGCACTATGTAAACTGGGCTAGCCAGGAGTGCTGTTTGTTCTACCTGAGGTCTTCACTCCACTCCTCGGATCTTCCTTTGACCTTCCTTTATTCTATTTTTGTGGGCTTTTCCCTTCCATGTCTTTTAGCCACTGCCATTTTGGACTCCTGTTTCCTATTCTAACTACCTAAAATTCCCCCCTCAATAGATGGGAGGCCCAATTCTTTGGGAATGGGGCGTCGAGGTCTTTCTAGTTACTTCCTGCTGAACTGGGATGGCGACAGGTATTAGGCCTTCGCCTCTTGCTAGTCTCAGGCCTCAGAGTCCTTATAGCAGTGTTCATCTAAGGGTGAGTGATATTTTCCATGGTTGGCTGTAGTTTTATATATCCTCATTGGACTGGTGCTGCATGTTGTAGCTTGTTGACCTGATGGCAAAGGCTTAGCCTCTATGATCTCAAAATTGGAGACTGCTGCATACCCGGCTCTTCTTTTTCCACCCAAGAGAAAGTTGCTTCCATCAGTGTACCAGATTTCCTCAGGATTAGTCAGAGGATCTTCCAACAGTCCCTCTCAGGGTTTTGTCCAGTGGTCACTCTTGTCTAGGCAAGAGTGAAAGTGGGGAGAGAGCCCTTGGGGGTAGGCAGGAGTGTGGCTGGGTTAAGAACATCACAAGGGAATATTGTGAGGCCTGGATTTTCCATCAGCACTACTTGATATCTGAGGATTCTTTGATCAGACATCCATAAATGGCCTCTCCCATTTAGGAGTTGTTTCACTTGGTGGCTGGTAAAAATAATTAGTTTGCCCCCAAAAGAGAGTTTTAAAGCATCTTCTATCAGGATTGCAATAGCTTCAAGATTTTGAAGGTAGGGAGGCCAGCCTAGGGTGGTTGGGTCGAGCCTCTTGGATAAGTAAGCTACAGGCTAGGGCTCAGAATGTCATAGTTCTCAACTTACGGCATATCTTAGAGGTCAAGAACAGAAAGCACACAATGAATTTTCAAAATGCTCACTTAGACGTACTTTATGGGCTGTAGCTCATTCTAATCACTCAAGTTACATGGTACTTTGTGGTATTCTTCCTTGGGCTTTATGAAAATGAATAATACATTTAGGTAGCTCAGTAATAACTGACAGCACTAGAGACACAGATTATAGTGAACATAAGACTCTGCTGTTTTTATGTACATGTACATTTCTCATAAAATAGATTTAGTTACTGGCAAAAGTCTTCATAATATGTCTTGATGTGGCATATTGTCTTTCAGCAAAAGTAAAAGAATCAAGTGCTGGTTCTGTCCGAGGCACAACTTATAGTCCTAGTATTATTTGTATCAATCCTTATGCTTGAGATTAAAATTCAGATGTATATCTTTGGTCAGAGCCTTCTGAAACATAGCTTCAAATAGTCCTCTGGCTACTTAGGTTACTTTCAGGATATCTAAGAGCTATAAAATGAATTTAAGGTGATATTTTAATTGGTTATAAAATGGCTTATTTTTTCCTTTATAAATCAGTGAATTCAGGCTGTAATATATTCATCATGTTTATTCTTTTCATACTTGAAGATACTATAATTTATATGGTTATGTAAAATGAAACAGACAATTGTAGCACAATAAAATAAAAATCTAGTAGAAATTTGTTTTAGAAAAAAAAATCCTAGTACATTCCAAATGATCAGAGAACTGACTCATTGAAAAAGACCCTGATGCTGGGAAAGATTGAAGGCAAGAGGAGAAGGGGATGACAGAGGATGAGATGGTTGGATGGCATCACCGACTCACTGGACATGAGTTTGAGCAAACTCCGGGAATTGGTGATGGACAGGGAAGCCTGGTGTGCTGCAGTCCGTGGGATTGCAAAGAGTCAGACACGACTGAGTGACTGAACTGAAGTGAACATTTCAAATCAACTAAATAATAAAAGTTTAGTTGGACATGAATGATTTACAAAGTCTTGTAACAGGTGAAGAAAGAGTCACTCAGTCATGTCTGGCTCTTTGCCATCCCATGGACTGTGGCCCCCTAGGCACCTCTGTCCATGGGATTTCTCAGGCAAAAATACTGGTGGGTTTCCATTCCCTTCTCCAGGAGATCTTTCCTACCCACAGATCAAACACAGGTCTCCAGAATTGCAGGCAGATTCTTTAACACTGAGCCACCTGGCAAGCCCTGAAACAAGTGAGATAGGGATAAATAGCATAGTGTAATCCTATTTCTAAGTAGTTTAATATACAGTAAGGGGTCAGTCATGAAAACTACGACATGGGATAGGTACAAAGATAAAGTTCTACATAGATACATAGTTAATAAAATATCCTCAAATAAGTTTGGGAAACATTATTTTTGGGTGGGGGAAGGCAACTCAGAAAACAGATTAGTACACTAAAGGCTCTTATAGTAAGGAAAAAATCTGTTATTTATTTAACGTTGAACTTCATTGTCCATTGGACCCTCATCATACCTTTTTTTCCCAAAAAAAACCACCTACTAATAACCCTTGGAAAGCTTTAATATTTTAGAACATTTAGTTGGGTATTTATTATATCTACCAGAAGTAGTTAAATCTAATGAATCCTCATTGGGAGACCAACACGATATCACAAAATAAAAATATGGTTTTTGGGATATTTCAATGGTGAATCTATAAATAGGAACTGCATATAAAAATATGTGGAAAATAAATGTTTCAAACTTTAATAATCACATAAGCAAGCACTTGAAGCAACACTTCTGATATAGGGGATAAATTTGTACTTCCAGTTACTTTTGAAAAATAATATAGTTATCAGATGAAAGAATCATTGACATGTGTGTATATGTGTTTGTGTGTACATATCACTGAAAGCTTAAATATGTATGACTTGCTTTTGATATGAAAGAGGAAAGAACACACTCTAAAAATATAATGTTGCTACATGGAAAATAGGTGAATTATTTCAATTTTAATAAAGTTATGATAAAGAAAAATTACAAAGCTAATTCAGATCATTCAATTATTCAACATATTTATTTAGTTTATATACATCAGACAAAATTTGAGGGTTAGTGATACCTAAGTGAGCAAAAAAGAAAAAAAAAATCCTCCTGTTCATGATGCTGACAGTTCTGTTTATCTTTTAATCAAATAATTTCAAAAAATGTAAAATTATAGTACATTTAGACAGGTATCTTTAAACAGGTACAGCCTCTGATAATTGTATTTAAAAGGAAGATATGTTCAAGCTGATGTTGATAGATGAGCAGGAGTTGATAAGGGGAAGGTTAGGAAGTGAGGCATCTCAGGCAGAGGACACAAAGGCCCAGTGGAGGGTGAAACCTGCCTGATGTCTTCAAGGACAGAGCAGAGCCCAGTAGTGCTGGGACAACAGACACGGGTGGCAAACATGGTTTCTTGGTGCACATAATGCCCAAATTAATACTTGATGAGGAAAAGGATTTCATTCCTAACGTATAATAACCAATATGTCAACAGGATAGACTAGATTGTTCCTTTGATTTAAACCATTATGACACCAAGGATTTTGGGAATGAATAATATTTGAATACATGAAAGTTCAGTTTGGCTGAACAAATATTTATTGAGTCATGTTCTAAAGGTAGGAAAATGAGTATTATACAATCCCTGTTGCTGAAGGAGACAGACGCATAAGTCTGTTGGTACCTAAGATCTCTCGAAAGGCTTTCTGAGTGAGATGAAGCCTCAGCTAACACATGATGAATAAACAGACAGGACTTAAATCTAGAATAATAAGGGTAATCAAGATAGAAGGAGTTGCATAAGCAGATATGTGAGGTCTGAAAAAACAGTTTTGCTAAGTATAGACAAACCCATTTTATTAGTGTTATCTATGGCTGTTTCCACTCTTCAATAGTAAAGCTATGTTGTTTTCTAGAGATTGTCTGGCTTATAAGCACAAAATAATTATCTAAACTTTTACAGAAACAGTTGGCTGACTTTTGACAGAAAATGAGTTGTATACAATATTTAAGCAAAAAAATTCACCTTAGATTTTATTTTAATTGAAAAACACACATACACATATACCACTTTTTGAGTCTCTACTATATGTTAGGCACCAGACTAGATGATTTACACATATTCATCATATTTCAAAACTACATTCCTAAGTAGACATTAACATATCCCACTTTATAAATATTGATATTTAGGAAGGCTAAGTAACTTGCTAAGGCCCCCAAATTTTGACATTTAGGAGTTGGATTTACACTCGTTCTACCTTATTCCAAAATATATTTCTTCACAGTCTGGCTGTTTTGTGCTTAGTTGCTCAGTTATGTCCAACTCTTTGCGACTCCATGGACGGTAGCCTGCGAGGCTCCTCTGTCCTTGGGGATTCTCCAGGCAAGAATATTGGAATAGGTTGCCATGCCCTCCTCCAGGGCATCTTCCCAACCAAGGGATTGAATGCAGGTCTTCCGTATTGTGGGCAGATTCTTTACAGTCTGAGCTGCCAGGCAGCAGATTAGAAAATGAAGACAGGAATTACATGAAGTCTGGTTATGAGGAATCTGTTGTACAGATCTCAGCAAGGCATTTTCTGGATAGAATTTAAGTGGAAGGAGACAGAGATACATTTAAGAGTGTAGTATACAAAGTAAGAAAAATAAACAGAACTTTTAAACTGAATTATTGATGGATTAAGTGGAATGAGTAAGAGAAAAGGAGAAGGAAGTACTTCTGGTTTCCAGCTTGAGTACTTAGAGGATGATGGATTCATTTGTAAACATGGGTAAATCAGAAAGCAGATCCATGGATGAGGCAGGAATGATAAGTGATGTTTTGTACAATGTGTATATTTTCAAGTGACTAAAATAGATCTAAGGGAAAAAGAGCAGTCTGTTGACTAAAAAGCCAAAAAGAGGCACAGGGTATGTACTGACATACATTTGATTTTAGCAATGAGTACATACCATAAGTTTGCTTTTATTTAATTGTATGAATTTTATGAAAAATATATTTTATATATTTTCTAATAGTCCTCGATTTAGAAAATAGCACTCTATTATGATGTTTAAGAACACAGTAGAAGCAGACTGCTGCTGCTGCTAAGTCACTTCAGTCGTGTCCGACCCTGTGCGACCCCATAGGTAGCATCCCACCAGGCTCCCCCGTCCCTGGGATTCTCCAGGCAAGAACACTGGAGTGGGTTGCCATTTCCTTCTCCAATGCATGAAAGCGAAAAGTGAAAGTAAAGTCACTCTTAGCGACCCCATGGACTGCAGCCTTCCAGGCTCCTCCGTCCATGGGATTTTCCAGGCAAGAGTACTGGAGTGGGGTCCCATTGCCTTCTCCAGAAGCAAGACTACCAGTGTTCAAATCTTGCTTCTACCAATTCCTATTACCTTATATAATGTATTCAGTTTCTCTATGCTTCTGTCTCATCTTCCCTCAAATGGCAATTAGTAACACCACTGATAATAATGCTGGGAAAACTGAATGAGTTGATACATGAAAAGATTTAAAAATAATGCTTGTAAATGGAAAGAACCATATAGGTGGTGACATTTATTATACTGTTTATTTTTTTTAAATCCTAACATGTAGAATTCAAATAAGATTCTTCCACATATTTTTCAACTGCTCCATAAATAAACTGATTTTATTCTAAAATACAGTGAATATGAGACTAGAGAAAGAGTTTGACCTGAATTCAACATTTTCTACATACTTCTGTATGCTGCTGCTGCTAAGTCAGTCAAGTCACTTCAGTCGTGTCCAACTCTGTACGACCCCATAACGGCAGCCCATCAGGCTCCCCCGTCCCTGGGATTCTCCAGGCAAGAACACTGGAGTGGGTTGCCATTTCCTTCTCCAATGCATCAAAGCGAAAAGTGAAAGTGAAGTCGCTCAGTCGTGTTCCACTCTTCTGTATACATATGTATATTTCATCTATTTTTGCCTCTCCTTATAAAAATGAAATTCCTTAAAAAATGTCAGCCATGACCCTGGTGCATGAAGAAAAAGTGCTCTAAAAGGAAACAAAAGCAAACCCATAATGACTGGAATTGTCAAAAGAACACAGAAGCCAACTGAAAGGGAGCCATATGGCCAAAACTGGAAAAATATGAGCAATAAAGTAAGATTGGATTAATACCCAAAGTATAGAGAAAATAAAACAAACATCCTTGAGTCCATATTGACATAAGTAAATTATTGAATAAGTCAGTAAATGAGGAAGAAGAGACAAATCTGCAGAGAAGAATTCCAAATAATTTGTGCAGTTGTCTGTCCTTGAGGAGGCAGAGAAAAACTCCACAGCTTGAGTCTAAACTGTTCTAGTGACTTTCATCCAAAGGGTATGGAAAGAGAGAGAGAGAGAAAAAAAAAAAAAGAGTAGTTTTTATTGGTGAACCTGAAAATACTACCTCAGTCCCTTGATTAAGTAGTAAGCCATGTTGACACTATGGACCCTTGATTTGGTGTCATCAGAATGGTGCCTTATCTCCATAGTCTTTCTCCTCAAAAACATAAACCCACGATAATCATAAGAAAAATATCAGACCAGTCCAAATCATTCTACAAAATATTTGATCAGTACTCTTGAAAATTGTCAAAGTCATAAAAAATGAGTACCTGAGAAACTATCACAGCCAAGAAGACCTTAAGAAGATGTGATGAGTAATGTATTTAATATAGTATCCCATATGGGATCCTCAAACAAAAGAAGGATGTTAGTAAAAACTAAGTAAGTCTGAATAAAATGCGAACTTTAATTAATATGAATATATCAATATGGAATCATTAATTGTGACAAATGTAATTTTAAAAATGTGATATATCAATAATAGGAGAAACTAACTGAATATCAATATGGAATCATTAATTGTGACAAATGTAACTTACAAAATGTGATATATCAATAATAGGAGAAACTAACTGAATATGAGGTATATGGAAACTCACCTTTAAAGTTCTTCTGAAAATCTAAAACTATTCTAAAGTAAACAGCTTATATTGAATAAAAAATTTTAGTTACATTATATAAAATAGCAATCTTGAGGATGTTCACTATTGCCTAACGTTCTCCTTTATACTGGTCAAGTAGTCTTACGGTAGTCTCTTCAAATACACTTCATTTATTTTTCTAACAAATAAAAAATGAGAATTCAACATTAACTATTATCACCATTGGTTCACTTCATGTTTTTCCCACTTCATGCAAAGGGCATTTATGTTTTCATACTTCTTTAAACTTCTGGGATGATATTATTGCATTGGGTTCTTACTACATAATTCCTACATTCTTGTGTTGCTGTTACAGTACCACTGAAATCTAGCACTGTGTTACTTTTTAAGTAATTTAACAGGTAAAATAAAGGAGAAGCATATTTAAGGATAATTTTTATAATTCAATTCTTTAAACAATCAGGTAAGGGAAAAGATATAAAAGTCAAATACTCACTAAACACACTTTTCTAAAAATATTTTCAGTGGTTTAAAACCCTAGAATCATGTTTTAATAAAGTGGTTATTTTGAATGTATAAATACATATCATATTCAAAAAATATTCAAAATGTAGCCAGTTTATAAATCTCCTTCTTAGGTCAAATGCCTTTACCAACTGTAATTTTCATACATGAGATGAAATAAGACATTTTTTACTTTAACACCACATGCATATTCATGTACTATATGTCAGCACCTCTAAAATGCCTTTCATATACCAGTTATTTGAACACATTGTTTTAGAAATTGCATCATGGTGTTTCATGGCAAACAGTTTTATTTTGTTTTATTTATACAAAAATGTATTTATAATTAACTAGTTTATTACATTTTTCCACATGTTATAAAATTAGTGGAAAAATAGAAAAACGAAATTGCTGAGTTTTACAATACTATCATTGGGCTTTCCAGGTGGCACTAGTGGTAAAGAACCCACCTGCCAAAGCAAGAGAGGTAACAGATGCAGATTCAATCCCTGTGTTGGTAAGAGCCCCAGGAGAAGGGCATGGCAACCCGCTCAAGTTTCTTGCCTGGAGAATCCCATGGACAGAGTGGGATTCCCTGTTGAGCACTACTGAAGTGACTTACCACACACGTCACACAATACTATAATTAAGATAGATAAAATTATTCTATATGACAAAACAGTGAATCTTCTCATCTCAGTTGGATGTTCATTAAAATTAAGTTGTGTAAACAGTGTCTTAAAGGATAAGAAAGAAAATGCCTGAAACAGTATTGTAGAGGATTTCTAAAAGAGGACAAAAACAAAATTGTTGTGAGGACAAAAACAAAATGAAAGCAACAGTTTTTCTTCTGAGTCAAATGCAAAGAGAACTTAATAAGGACATAAAGCTGTTGAAAAAGATTGCTCTTTAATTAAGAGAAGAAAGTTGCTGTTCAATTTTCTTCTTATCAACTATTGGATATGCATAATAAAATATGTCTTGTGTGCTTTCTGATGATTACCCGTAAAATCTCTTTAAAAACCACTGTATGCAAGACTTTTAAAATTTATTATGTTCTTCAAAAAAAAAAAAGCTCAGTTTCAAATTGATTGAAAGAATTAAAATTTGACGTAAAATTTATTATCTAAAAGTATCATTTATTAATTATATTTAATGTTTTATTTGTGCTTCACATGTTTTAAAAATTGAAATTCAGGGAACTTTTTAAAATCTAAAAGCACATATTACAACTGAAAATATTTTATTATTGTATTTTAATAATAAAAATTTAAACATTATTTTATAACATATATGTTTCAAATATGACCTGAAATTTATACACTGAGTTTTTTTTTTTTTTTTGGAAAGTTGCTGTATGTCTCTATGGTACACCTATGGCTGATTCATGTCAACATATGGCAAAAACTACTACAATATTGTAAAGTAATTAGCCTCCAATTAAAATAAATTAATTAATTTTAAAATGAGATATGTGTAGTTGCAGAAGTCAGTAAATTATAATATTCTTATTTTTCTCATCTATAGAATGGAGTTATAATAACAACTGAAATAATGCAAATAATGTATTCAGCACAGTATCAGTACAGTTCAGTTGCTCAGTCGTGTCCAACTTTTTGCAGCCCCATGAATCCCAGCATGCCAGACCTCCCTGGCCATCACCAACTCCCAGAGTTCACTCAGACTCACGTCCATCGAGTCCGTGATGCCATCCAGCCATCTCATCCTCTGTCGTCCCCTTCTCCTCCTGCCCCCAATTCCTCCCAGCAACGAAGTCTTTTCCAGTGAGTCAACTCTTCGCATGAGTTGGCCAAAGTACTGGAGTTTCAGCTTTAGCCTCATTCCTTCCAAAGAACACCCAGGACTGATCTCCTTCAGAATGGACTGGTTGGATCTCCTTGCAGTCCAAGGGACTCTCAAGAGTCTTCTCCAACACCACAGTTCAAAAGCATCAATTCTTCGGCGCTCAGCTTTCTTCACAGTCCAACTCTCACAGCCATACATGACTACTGGAAAAACCATAGGTTTGACTAGATGGACCTTAGTCGGCAAAGTAATGTCTCTGCTTTTGAATATGCTATCTAGGTTGGTCATAACTTTTCTTCCAAGGAGTAAGCGTCTTTTAATTTCATGGCTGCAGTCACCATCTGCAGTGATTTTGGAGCCCCCCAAAATAAAGTCTGACACTGTTTCCACTGTTTCCCTATCTATTTCCCATAAAGTGATGGGACCAGATGCCGTGATCTTCGTTTTCTGAATGTTGAGCTTTAAGCCAACTTTTTCACTCTCTTCTTTCACTTTCATCAAGAGGCTTTTTAGCTCCTCTTCACTTTCTGCCATAAGGGTGGTGTCATCTGCATATCTGAGGTTATTGATATTTCTCCCGACAATCTTGATTCCAGCTTGTGTTTCTTCCAGTCCAGCGCTTTTCATGATGTACTCTCCATATAAGTTAAATAAGCAGGGTGACAATATACAGCCTTGACGTCCTCCTTTTCCTATTTGGAACCAATCTGTTGTTCCAAGGAGCACAATATCAGTTATAGATAAATGGTCTACTATTGAAATCTTTCAAGAATGTATCTACTTCATTTAAGTAGAAAGTTCAAGTAAATTTACTGTGCTTACATTTGTGGGATTCAGTTGAAGAACTTTAAATATCTTACTCACCAGTCCCTGTAAAGTTATTCACCCCCATCCTGTAAAGAGGTAGTCATTGTCTTCTCTTCTTCTTGGCAACATTTAGAACTCATTTCCACAAATCCAATGCCTCCATTTCTAGTTGCTCTGCATAATAGTTTCCTTTGACTCAAGTATCACAGCATTCCATGGTTACATAATGTGTCTTAATACATTCTCAGTCCCTAACACCATGGGCTGCCATATATAGGACAAATGAATGAAATATATAACTACTGAATAAATGATTGTTCTACTTATTACCACCTTGATTATCTTGTTGATCTCCATGCTTCCAGAGGTTTAGCCATGAAAAATATGCAGTACTACTAAATCTTACCAAAGTAAATAAAAACTATCTAAAAGATGTGACGATTCATCCAGAGAAAAGCGTATTTTTCCTTTTTTTTTTTTTTTTAAAGTAATGTTTTAGTAGGGCTAGTATTCTTTGAGACTGAAAGTTAAAGATTATGGTGTGGGAAGCAAAATGAGTAATGTGTCGAACTAAAAGATGGGGTAACTTCCATTCAAATATGTATCTATGGTTCAGTTCAGTTAAGTTGCTCAGTCATGTCTGACTCTTTGCAACCCCATTAACTGCAGCATGCCAGCCCTCCCTGTCCATCACCAACTGCTGGAGTCCAGCCAAACCCATGTCGTCCATCGAGTCGGTGATGCCGTCTAGCCATCTCATCACCTGCTGTCCCATTCTCCTCCTGCCTTCAATCTTTCCCAACATCAGGGTCTTTTCAAATGAGTCAGCTCTTCACATCAGGTGGCCAAAGTATTGGAGTTTCAGCTTCAACATCAGTCCTTCCAGTGAACAGCCAGGACTGATCTCCTTTAGGATGGACTGGTTGGATCTCCTTACAGTCCAAGGAACTCTCAAGAGTCTTTTCCAACACTACATTTCAAAATCATCAATTCTTCAGTGCTCAGCTTCTTTATAGTACAACTCTCACATCCACACATGACTACTGGAAAAACCATAGCTTTGACTATATGGACCTTTGTTGGCAAAGAAATGCCTCTTCATTTTAAAATGCTAAGTTGGCCACAGCTTTTCTTCCAAGGAGCAAGCATCTTTAATTTCATGACTGCAATCACCATCTGCAGTGATTTTGGAGCCCAAGAAAATAAAGTCTGTCACTGTTTCCATTGTTTCCCCATCTATTTGTCATGAAGTGATAAGCAGAGACATTACTTTGCCAACAAAGGTCCGTCTAGTCAAGGCTATGGTTTTTCCAATGCTCATGTATGGATGTGAGAGTTGGACTGTGAAGACAGCTGAGTGCCCAAGAACTGATGCTTTTGAACTGTGGTGTTGGAGAAAACTCTTGAAAGTCCCTTGGACTGCAAGGAGATCCAACCAGTCCTGGGTGTTCTTTGGAAGGAATGATGCTAAAGCTGAAACTCCAGTACTTTGACCACCTCATGTGAAGAGTTGACTCAGAAAGACTCTGATGCTGAGAGGGATTAGGGGCAGGAGGAGAAGAGGACGACAGAGGATGAGATGGCTGGATGGCATCACTGACTTGATAGACGTGAGTCTGAGTGAACTCCGGGATTTGGTGATGGACAGGGAGGCCTAACATGCTGCAATTTATGGGGTCACAAAGAGTCAGACATGACTGAGCAACTGAAATGAACTAAACTGATGGGACCAGATGCAGTGATCTTAGTCTTGTGAATGTTGAGTTTTAAGCCAACTTTTTCACTCTCCTCTTTCAAATTCATCAAGAGGCTCTTTAGTTCTTCTTCACTTTCTGCCATAAGGTTGGTGTCATCTATATATCTGAGGTTATTGATATTTCTCCTGGCAATCTTGATTCCAGCTTGTGCTTCCTCCAGCCCAGCATTTCTCATGATGTACTTTGCATATGCATTTGATATATGAAAATAAGTTTTCTGATCTGGAGTATGAAATGTAAAATTGATGAAATATAAACATCCTTAGTAAAATCAAAGAGATCAGCATTAACTGAAAATTCTAATTAATGCAGAATATTTATAAAATTAGTTTTTAAATAATGAGATACTATATGAACTTATATATGATTTTGTTTAATGCTTCTCATTTTTATTTTAATTAGCCATAAAAGTTCAATAGAAAAATATTAAAATGGCTGATTAAAATATCAAAAAGCTTTGTGCATTTGTTTCCCTTTTTTTCTTATGTTTTTCTTTTTTAATGCTGTCAAAGTCCCAATTTTGGTTTAGAATGCAACAATTGCTACATGAGCAATACTGAAAGAAGTATAATAAGGTAGAAGTAATAGATAGCTGAATTTTATTATGTTAGATGGTTACTATCCTGGTTCTATCTGCACAACAAGTAGAATAACAATACCTGTCATTTTCCAGGTTATATTGAGGCAGACTTTGCAAAGACAGAGGGTGAGGTAGTTTGACGGTAAGCATTTTAAAATGTTTTATTTGTTTATTTACTCATTGTAGTAGAGTTGATTTGCAAAATATAGCTGATTAACAATATTTTAGTTTCAGGTAACCAACATAGTGATTCAGTACTTTTATAGATTATATTTTCTTTAAATTTATTATAAAATATCAGCTATATTCTCTGTGCTGTACAATATATACTTGTAGCTTATTTATTTTATACATTGTGGTTTGTATAAAATACAAAAGCATTGTTTGAAAGCATTCCAGAGTTTCTTTAAACCATGACATGGACTTTAAAGCCCTATAGTTAGTTAGTTAAGTCGCTCAGTTTTGTCCGACTCTTTGGGACCCCGTGGACTGTAGCCCACCAGGCTCCTCCACCCATGGGATTCTCCAGGCAAGAATACTGGAGTGGGTTGCCATTTCCTTCTCCAGAGGATCTTCCTGACCCAGGGATCAAACCCAGGTCTCCCACATTAGAGGCAGACGCTTTAACCTCTGAGCCAGCCCTATGTCATGGTTTAAATTCTCCAGTAGGACACTAAAGGACTTGCTGGCAGTGGTTATGGCCATCATCTGTGTTACTCTGATTCTAATCTTGATCCTGATCCTGCTTACCCTGAGGAAGGTATGCAAGGCCTTTCAGCTGAGCTGCTCTCTAGGCGGATTGAAAACACATTGAAGTGGGCCCTAGGCAGGCCAGACGTCAAGGAAATACAGCCAGTGGCCAGAGCAATGGAAGGACTATCTTCTGATGGGGGATTGATGGGAGTGTCCCAGTCCACCACATACCCCTACCTTGCCCCTTCCTCCTTTCCACTCCTCATTAGTAACCACTGGTTTGTTCTCTGTGTGAAATCATTTCTGTTTTTCTACACTCAAGTGATAACATACACTGCTTGACTTTCTCTGGCTTATTTCACTAAGCATAATACCTTTCAGCTCCATCCATGTTATTGCAAGTGGCAAAATTCCATTCCTTTTTATGGCCAAGGAATATCCCATGTGTGCATGTGCGTGTGTGTGTGTGAGTGTGTGTGTATCATAGTCAGAGTTCATTAACATAACAAGCTATTTTTTAGAGGATGTTAGAAGACAAACAGGTTTCTAACAAAACTGTTTCACCTAATTTCATAGAGACAGAGTAAGTTAAAATGAGAAGACAGAGAAATTTATTTCAAATGAAATAACTAGGAAAAATAATTAATTTTGGACATTGACTCATTGTTAATATCCAATTATTTTCAATGTGATACACATATTAGAAATGTTTACTGAAACAAAGCAAAAATTATTCTATATATAAAGAATAAAGCATTCCAAATATGAATTCACATTATAAATCTGTATGTAAGATGTGATATATTCTGCTTTAAATATTCATGCATAGATATTAGACATCTTTAAAATACAATATGGTTACCTACAAAGGAAAGAAATAGAATGTGTTTAATTTTCATGTCTGTTTGTACCTTTTATATAATAAATATACATTACTTTGAATTAAGAAAAATCATTTTTAAATAAAATTTGCTTCATTATCTATAATTGTTATCTGAATATTTAAAATTTGTTAAACATAGAAAAAGTATAAAGATGATTAATAGATTCTACTTTGTTGACATTGTACTGTTTTAATCCTGCCATGTCTGATTCTACTGTTTAAAAGCATTTCAGAGTTGCTTGGCACAAAATAATTTACAGCATGAAAAAAGTCTCATTCCTCACTTATACACTGTATTTTTTGTGGATTTTATTTTTAAAGTAATAGATAAACAGCTATTAATAACAGAAAACAAGATACTCCTATTACCTTCTCATTTCATGAAAGTTCACAAAATTATGATGTTGTCAAAGACAAGTATTATGAGAATGCAAGTTGAAGAAATCTAATTATCCATTTTTATCATGCAAAAGTTATTTGCAGCCACAATTCATTATAAAACCTGCTACAACTATCCAATCATATGTGTTAAGATATATGTTTCAAATGGGCAGCAAAAACTAATAGTAATGTAAAATTCAGGAATATGGAGAAATTTTCTATTACTAGCTTTGCCATCAACAAAACACACAACCTGTACTACAGTTTTCCATTTTCAACTTATTTGTGATAGAATATCAAATGCTAAATGAGTAAGATGTTATAAATTATTTCAATTTGTACAATCCTATATAGTTAGAAACAGTATGCTTCTTGATGTCACCATAAATTATGAAATTCTTATATAATAACATTATAGTTTTTATTGTAATATATTAGATTGTGTTTTTCTAATTGAAAACTATAGACATACAGACTAATTCTCCTGATACTTGCTATCCTCATCAATAAGTGTTACAAAATTGCTTGATTATATTTAAACAAGCAGCACATAAGTACTATTTATCAATATTTATCAGGATATTAAGTATTCAGAATCCATCCTTATGTATTTATATCCAAGCTGTTTGATCTGTTAACATTTCAGGCTGATTCATGAATTCTCCAGATCTAGATGTTTTTACTAGTCAAGTGTTGAAACATTGGTTTAAAAAGCTGTTTGCTAAGGTCAAAAGTAGGCACCATCTGTATAGGAAAGAAAAAATTTCCTTGTTCACTTTGTTTCTGTGATGACCTCTGGAAATGAGATTGAATCTGTGAAGTATATAAGTATGAAATGTACTGTAACTTTCTTTTCCTTTTAAAATAAAGAAACTTCAATAAAATGTCAAGATTTGTAAATTTCATTTAAAGAAATGAAAGCTCCTTTAAAAGGACACTGAAAGAGTTTTGCTTCTATAAACTAAATGAAAATGTCTACTTCTCAAACAGCAGGCCTATAACTCGTATTTTAAAACCCTTAAAAATGTTCTTTTTTAAAAAATATAAATTTATTTATTTTAATTGGGGTTAATTACTTTACAATATTGTCTTTACAATAATCATAGGACACGCATTATTTTTTCTATTTTGAGGATGAGGAAATCTGAGGCTTAAAGACTTTAAGAAACATACCAGGAATGACACAGCTACAAAATTCATCCCAAAAGCCACATCCACTTTAAAGATACATTTCATTATTCTATGTAATATTTACATTGATAGGACTTCAATATAAAGAGGTATTTTTCAGCAATTGTTTACCAATTGTTTACCACAGGTATCAGTTGAGTAACTATACTGGATCTCTATCACTGTAATTAGATTAAAACAACTTTGAGATTTTTGTTACTAGAAATGATAATGTATGGCATTATCATATGTAGGATTGTAAATAGAGTGAGAATGGAAATGATTAATCCTGGACAACTTGGTATGGAAAAATAAGGGGCTATAGTTAGCCGCTGAAACATCCTTAAAAGTGAAACAAGGAATGACACAGCTACAAAATTCAGGTTTATTTCACTCCAAAGCCACATCCGCTTTTAACCACATTCCTGGTTAAAAAAAAAATAGAATTTTGGAGGGGAAAATTAGAAGCATATTTAATATTCCTAGCATGTTCATAAGTTATTTTGATCAGTTGACCTAAGTTACATCCTGTGCAACTAAGAATAGCATCATTTCTGGATAAAAGTGGTAAATAGAACAACTTGTTATCAAAATTAAAATATATAACAAGAACAAGAAAATGTTTTGTCTTTTTTTCTTACTATCAAAGGTTTATCAATGAAGATTCTCAATATATCTAACATGGTAAAAAACAAAAAGAACCAGATTTTAATCTCAAATTGCAATTACTAAGTTGATGTTTGGGCTTCCCTGGTGGCTCAGCGATAAAAATTTTGCCTTCAATGCAGGAGACCTGGGTGCAATCCCTGGATTGGGAAGATTCCCTGGAGGAGGATATGGCAACCCACTCTAGTACTCTTGCCTAGAGAATCCCATGAATAGAGAGGCTGGCAGGCTGTGGTCCATAGGGTCGCTGACGTGACTAAGCAGCAGCAGTAGCATCAAGGTGATGTTTACCATGAACCTATTGTATTTAAAATATTAAATACTAAAACTGGACATGGAACAACAGACTGTTTCCAAATAGGAAAAGGACTATGTGAAGGCTGTACATTGTTACCCTGCTTATTTAACTTGTATGCAGAGTACATCATGAGAAACGCTGGGCTGGAAGAAGCACAAGCTGGAATCAAGATTGCCAGGAGAAATATCAATAACCTCACATACGCAGATGACACCACCCTTATGGCAGAAAGTGAAGAGGAACTAAAAAGCCTCTTGATGAAAGTGAAAGAGGAGAGTGAAAAAGGTGACTTAAAGCTCAACATTCAGAAAACGAAGATCATGGCAAATAGATGGGGAAACAGTGTCACACTTTACTTTTTTGGGCTCCAAAATCACTGCAGATGCTGACTGCAGCCATGAAATTAAAAGATGCTTACTCCTTGGAAGAAAAGTTATGACCAACCTAGATCAGTTCAGTTCAGTTCAGTCGCTCAGTCGTATCCGACTCTTTGCGACCCCATGAATCGCAGCACGCCAGGCCTGCCTGTTGATCACCAACTCCTGGAGTTCACTCAGACTCATGTCCATCGAGTCAGTGATGCCATCCAGCCATCTCATCCTCTGTCGTCCCCTTCTCCTCCTGCCCCCAATTCCTCCCAGCATCAGAGTCTTTTCCAATGAGTCAATCCTTCTCATGAGGTGGCCAAAGTACTGGAGTTTCAGTTTCAGCATCAGTCCTTCCAATGAATATTCAGGATTGGTTTCCTTTAGGATTGACTGGTTGGATCTCCTTGCAGTCCAAGGGATTCTCAAGAGTCTTCTCAAACACCACAGTTCAAAAGCATCAATTCTTCAGCACTCAGCTTTCTTCACCGTCCAACTCTCACAGCCATACATGACCACTGGTAAAACCATAGGTTTGACTAGATGGACCTTAGTCAGCAAAGTGATGTCTCTGCTTTTGAATATGCTATCTAGGTTGGTCATAATTTTTCTTCCAAGCAGTAAGCGTCTTTTAATTTCATGGCTGCAGTCACCAACTGCAGTGATTTTGGAGCCTCCAAAAATAAAGTCAGCCACTGTTTCCACTGTTTCCCCATCTATTTCCCATGAAGTGATGGGACCGGATGCCGTGATCTTCGTTTTCTGAATGTTGAGCTTTAAGCCAACTTTTTCACTCTCCTCTTTCACTTTCATCAAGAGGCTTTATAGTTCCTCTTTACTTTCTGCCATAAGGGTGGTGTCATCTGCATATCTGAGGTTATTGATATTTCTCCCGGCAATCTTGATTCCAGCTTGTGTTTCTTCCAGTCCAGCGTTTCTCATGATGTACTCTGCATAGAAGGTAAATAAGCAGGGTGACAATATACAGCCTTGACGTACTCCTTTTCCTATTTGGAAACAATCTATTGTTCCATGTCCAGTTCTAACTGTTGCTTCCTCACCTGCATACAGATTTCTCAAGAGGCAGGTCAGGTGGTCTGGTATTCCCATCTCTTTCAGAATTTTCCACAGTTTATTGTGATCCACACAGTCAAAGGCTTTGGCATAGTCAATAAAGCAGAAATAGATGTTTTCCTGGAACTCTTTTGCTTTATCCATGATGCAGCAGATGTTGGCAATTTGATCTCTGGTTCCTCTGCCTTTCCTAAAACCAGCTTGAACATCAGGAAGTTCACGGTTCGAATATTGTTGAAACCTGGCTTGGAGAATTTTGAGCATTACTTTACTAGCGTATGAGTATAGTGCAGTTGTGCGGTGGTTTGAGCATTCTTTGACATTGCCTTTCTTTGGGATTGGAATGAAAACTGATCATTTCCAGTCCTCTGGCCACTGCTGAGGTTTCCAAATTTGCTGGCATATTGAGTGTAGCACTGTCACAGCATCATCTTTCAGGATTTGAAACAGCTCCACTGGAATTCCATCACCTCCATTAGCTTTGTTCGTAGTGATGCTTTCTAAGGCCCACTTGACTTCACATTCCAGGATGTCTGGCTCTAGGTGAGTGATCACACCATCGTGATTATCCGGGTCATGAAGATCGTTTTTGTACAGTTCTTCTGTGTATTCTTGCCACCTCTTCTTAATATCTTCTGCTTCTGTTAGGTCCATACCATTTCTGTCCTTTATCGAGCCTATCTTTGCATGAAATATTCCCTTAGTATCTCTAATTTTCTTGAAGAGATCTCTAGTCTTTCCCATTCTGTTGTTTTCCTCTATTTCTTTGCATTGATCCCTGAGGATGGCTTTCTTATCTCTCCTTGCTATTCTTTGGAACTCTACATTGAGATGGGTATATCCTTCCTTTCTCGTTTGCTTTTCTCTTCTCTTCTTTTCACAGCTCTTTGTAAGGCCTTCCCAGACAGCCATTTTACTTCAGTGCATTTCTTTTCCATGGGGATGGTCTTGATCCCTGTCTCCTGTACAATGTCATGAACCTCCATCCATAGTTCATCAGGCACTCTATCATATCTAGGCCCTTAAATCTATTTCTCACTTCCACTGTATAATCATAAAGGATTTGATTTAGGTCATACCTGAATGGTCTAGCAGTTTTCCCTACTTTCTTCAATTTAAGTCTGAATTTGGCAATAAAGAGTTTATGATCTGAGCCACAGTCAGCTCCTGGTCTTGTTTTTGCTGACTGTATACAGCTTCTCCATCTTTGGCTATAAAGAATATAATCAATCTGATTTTGGTGTTGACCATCTGGTGATGTCCATGTGCAGAGTCTTCTCTTGTGTTGTTGGAAGAGGGTGTTTGCTATGACCAGTGAATTATCTTGGCAAAACTCTATGAGTCTTTGCCCTGCTTCATTCCACATTGCAAGGCCAAATTTGTCTGTTACTCCAGGTGTTTCTTGAGTTCCTACTTTTGCATTCCAGTCCCCTATCATGAAAAGGACATCTTTTTCGGGTGTTAGTTCTACAAGGTCTTGCAGGTCTTCATAGAACCGTTCAACCTCAGCTTCTTCAGCATTACTGGTTGGGGCATAGATTTGGATTATGGTGATATTGAATGGTTTGCCTTGGAAATGAACAGAGATTATTCTGTCATTTTTGAGATTGCATCTAAGTACTGCATTTCAGACTCTTTTGCTGACCATGATGGCTACTCCATTTCTTCTGAGGGATTCCTGCCCGCAGTAGTAGATATAATGGTCATCTGAGTTAAATTCACCCATTTCAGTCCATTTTAGTTCGTTGATTCCTAGATAACATATTCGAAAGCAGAGACATTACTTTGTCATCAAAAGTCCATCTAGTCAAGGCTATAGTTTTTCCAGTGGTCATGTATGCATGTGATAGTTGGACTGTGAAGAAGGCTGAGCACCGAAGAATTGATGCTTTTGAACTGTGGCGTAGGAGAAAACTCTTGAGAGTCCCTTGGACTGCAAGGAGATCCAACCAGTCCACCCTAAAGGAGTGGGTGTTCATTGGAAGGACTGATGCTGAGGCTGAAACTCCAATACTTTGGCCACTTCATGGGAAGAGTTGACTCATTGGAAAAGACCTTGATGCTGGGAGGGATTGGGGGCAGGAAGAGAAGGTGACAACAGAGGATGAGATGGCTGGATAGCATCACTGATTCGATGCACATGAGTTTGGGTGAACTCTGGGAGTTGGTGATGGACAGGGAGGCCTGGCGTGCTGCGATTCATGGGGTCGCAAAGAGTCGGACACGACTGAGTGACTGAGCTAACTAACCAACTAACCATTATTTATGTAAACTATCTATGTATTCTTGAAATAGTATGTTTCTCTCTGGAATTCATGCTATTTCTGAAGATCAAATACATGTGGTTTCAAAGATACAAAAAGGAGTAAAAAATTAAAACTACAAAAGTTGTCCACATGAGAAGACTTCTCATTTTTCGTACTCTGTCTTTCTCAGAAGGTAATCTGATTCTTTCTTTTAAAATGTATACACATTGCTCAGAAATTCTTGAACTTAGAGAGTTTCTAGTAATATTTTCCTAATAACAGTTCATTTTAATAAGATTTAATTCTATTTATATGATGATTCTCTTTTTGACAGTATCTATGGTTTATTTAGTGAAAAGGAATCAATCCCAAAAGTGAGTGGTAACCTCAAAAATCCTGGGTGCCTTTAAGTATCCAGTTTAAAGCCATCACTTACAGTGTGTGTACAGATCTGTCTTGAACATATTTATATTATTTTTCTGTCCCTCTTAGAATTTTATGCTTCATTACCAGTTATATAAAGTAGCAGTCCCTTCATGTGTTTTCCAGAATTCTAGGGATACCCTCCATTTCTGGTCCTAGACTGGGGTCTGTGATCCAGAATTGCTCTGAGAAGAGTTGTTGAAATATTTTTTGACTTCAAAGTCTTAGCTTTCACTACTACCAACTGAAGATTTCTAAAATTTTTATTCTTTCTTTAGAAGCAACTTGATGCTTCTGATCAACTCAATTATACATCAGAAGTAGTTGCTTAATGTGTGTATTTAAATTCCTATCATCTTGAATATATTCATTCTATACACATTAGGTTGCAAGAATCTTAACCTACTTAAACAAGAATGTGACCCCATTTATTGATTTTAGGAGAGTTTGCTTGTTCTAGAGCACCTCATTTCCCTTGATTAATAGACACAGATAAAAAGGGATGCAATTATTCATAGAGTTATGAGTTAGTATGTTTAGAGGTTGGAAAAAGGAGGACCTATATAGGGCCTGGGAAAGAATGTAGTTTGGCTGTAAAACAGAATACAGAAAAATAAAGAGTAAGATGAATTTGAAAAGCTAGCTTTTTATTTAAAATAATAGAATGGCAAACTAGAGTTAAGTGCTTTTAAAGTTCAGCCAAATTCATTGTACTGAACATGGAGATTGATGTCAGCAAACCTTTTCCAAAGAGAAGGCTTTTGAGGGAAACAATAATCATTCATGAAATAGTTAGTAATTGAGCTCTGTTGGAAGTAGGCATTAAAATAACGTTCAAGAAAAATGGAAATTTATTTTATTACTGGATAGTTAGAATGGGTTCAAAATTAGGAAAGGAGTATGTCAAGGATATATATTGTCATCCTGCTTACTTAGCTTATATGCAGAGTACACCATGTGAAATACCGGGCTGCATGAAGTTCAAGCTGGAATCAAGACTTCCGGGAGAAATATCAATAACCTCAGATATGCAGATGACACCACCCTTGTGGCAGAAAGCAAAGAGGAACTAAAAAGCCTCTTGATGAAGGTGAAAGAGGAGAGTGAAAAAACTGGTTTAAAACTCAACATTTAAAAAACTAAGATTGTGGCAACCGGTCCCATCACTTCATGGCAAATAGATGGGGAAACAATGGAAACAGTGACAGACTTTCTTTTCTTGGGCTCCAAAGTCACTGCAGATGGTGACTGCAGCCATGAAATTAAAAGACGCTTGCTCCTTGGAAGAAAAGCTATGACAAACCTAGACAGCATGTTAGAAAGCAAAGACATTACTCTGCCTGTTTAGTCAAAGCTCTGGTTTTTCCAGTAGTCATGTATGGATGTGAGAGTTGGACCATAAAAAAAGCTGAACGCAGAAGAATTCATGCTTTTGAACTGTGGTGTTGGAGAAGATTTTTGAGATTCCCTTGGACAGCAAGGAGATCAACCCAGTCAATCCTAAAGAAAATCAGTCCTGAGTATTCACTGGAAGGACTGATGCTGAAGGTGAAGCTCTGATACTTTGGCCACCTGATGCAAAGAGCTGAATCATTTGAAAAGACCCTGATGCTGGGAAAGATTGAAGGCAGGAGGAGAAGGGAGCAGCAGAGGAAGAAATGGTTGGATGGCATCACCAACTCAATGAACATGAATTTGAGCATATCACCAGGGATGGTGAAGAGCTGGGAAGCCTGACATGCTGCAGTCCATGGGTTTGCAGAAAATTGGACACAACTTAGTGCCTGAAAAATAACAATAACAATAAAATTTCTATGTGTTGATGTCAGAAACTTTTTCTTTACTGAGTAAACTTCTGTTCTAGGTAATATGCATAATGATGGAGTAAATTTCAAGAAATTTTATGTGATCTAGCTATCTATCTATTATCTATCCATCTATCTACATTTTTCTTTAAAATATCTTCTCCCTGAAAGACTTTTACATTCTATTTAAGTGACCTGTTTAATGACCTAAGGAAAGAAGAATTCTCTTTCTTGTCATAATAGGATATTGGTTTATTTGTATGTATTTAACTATGCAAACTCTCACATAATCAAAGTTGCTTGTAATCCGTTAGATGTAATCATGTGTTATATATCTCAATTAATCTTGCAGGCTGTGGCTAATCACATTCCCACCAGGAAGGATCACAGAACTCACAGAGTCAGGATTATTAAAATCCATATTTCATGTTAACAGCCATGTGGATGAGATTAGTTCCTAAGTAGTAATGCACCTGCCATAAATTCCTCCTTACTGTTATCTCCTGAAATACTGTGCTGTCAGAAGATGAACACTACATGATGTGCACTCAGAGTCTGTTTTTTTTCTTTTTTTAGTATTGATCAGATGAAATTTATCTTAATCCCTCACTGATTTTAAATGCTCTATAGAACATAAAGATACTTAAGCCCTCTTTGTGAAATGTGGTAAAAACCAAAGTGATCAGTTTTTCTTGTTGTTGTTTTTTCCATAGAGCAAAATTGTTTTCACTTTAACTTTTTTGTACTAAATGAACTGAAGCAAAACTCATAAGTATTACAACTTAAAAACTATTCCTCATTTGAGTACCTCATTAATTTTCCTTTCAAGTTTAAAAATTAAGAACTCCTAAATATCCTACATATTTATTTGTGCATGAATTTCAAATTCAAATGAAATACAGTCGAGTGAAGGTATAATGAACAAAAAATCACAATGCCTAGGTCTTAGCCCTGATTCAGTTATTGATTGAATAATTTAGACCTAATCACAGTCTCCCTCTTTTTCATAAGACTGGTGTAAAATTTACATTCAGATTTGTTGTCTTCTTCAATCTTAAAGCTAATCATTTGGAAGAAAATGAAAAATCAAGCTTAGGCTTATTAATCTGAGTTTGAAATATGACTATGTGAGAGGTGTCAGGAAATATTCTCCACTGTAAAACTTACACTATCCCTCATATTCCCTGAGAAATCTTATCTAAAATATTCTATATAATAGTATTTATTTGGTGAACATTAAAGAAAATTTTAGAAATGTCCTCACTTGGGCCAAAATGGAAAACTTATTACTTTCATCATTCCTAGTAAAATAATGATGTATATAAGTACTTTAAAAGATATAAAGCACTTTTGTGAGCCATTTTTAAGAGAATCTTTGAAATGTGTGTCCTGCATAGGTCTAGAGCTATTATTGATATACTTGGTTTGGCACCAAATCTTTCTGTACCCTTGTTTAAAAGAATTTTAAATATGGAAGTGAGCAACCTTCAGAGGGCAAACTTTAAAAGCTAGAGAATAAATTACGACCTAGACCACTGTACTTGATGAATAACTATAGAGAGATGTTCCCTATATTGCTATAAAATATACATTTTTCCTACTATGTGAACTAAGGAGAAAATATTAAATCTACAAGAACATGGATATCACTGTATAACATAAAATTTTAGACCCTTAAAAAAATAGATGTTAATCTTTGCTAGAGTTTTCACATACACATACATAGAGACTTCTTAAACAATTTTGCCTCTTTAATAAGTTAAATGATCTAAATGCATGCATGCGACATTTGTATGACACATGCAAGCATATTCATACCACTTAGTGATGCCACAGTCAATCAATCAACATTTAACTAGAAGATTAAAAGACCAAAGTTAATGGAAATATAAAAGTTGAAAAATGCATTGACTTTTCAATCTGTATGCATTGTTTATAATCAGATGCTTTCAAAACTCTGATTAGATACTAAAAGAAAAAAAAAATCTCTGATTTGTTATGACTTAAGCATTGCCAAGCAATCAAACATAACTAAACATTACATTATCCTTCATTTATCTTCTAAACTTGTTTTTCTTTCTCACACTTTGGTGAATGCATCTGTAATTGAAGGTGAAGAAACTGGTATCACAACTTCCCTGCTCCAACTGTCAACCACCATTCTTGCAATCAGTGGGGCAGACAAACTAGGGTCATATTGACTAATCTGTCTCTTTTATTCAAATAATCACAAGTGCTGTCAAACCTGGGTTATCTCCTAAATTTTCTACAATACTTTGCCTTTTTCTTTATACTATCCCTGTCCATTCCACACAGCTGAAAATTTACTCTCAATTGGAATAGGTAAAGACTCCTACTAATCTTTCTGTCTCTATTCCTTCCTTACTCAGATTCACAGTTCTCATGCTTCTAATGCTACTATCAGTGATGCTTTTCAAACAAAAAACTGTTTTTGTCATTCTCTCACACTTTAAAACATTCAATAGTTTCTAAATAACATGCAAATTACTTTTTAGCTATTCTTAATAGCTACACCAACCTAGACAGCAGATTAAAATTGCAGAGACATTACTTTGCCAACAAAGGTCCATCTAGTCAAAAGCTATGATTTTTCCAGTAGTCATGTATGGATGTGAGAGTTGGACCTTAAAGAACATTGAGTGCCGAAGAATTGATGCTTTTGAACTGTGGTGTTGGAGAAGACTCTTGAGAGTCCTTTGGACAGCAAGGAGATCAAACCAATCAATCGTAAAGGAAATCAGTCTTGAACATTCATTGAAAGGACTGCAGCTGAAGCTGCAACTCCAATATTCTGGCCACCTGATGCAAAGTACTGACTCATTGGAAAAGACCCTGATGCTGGGAAAGATTGAAAGCAGGAGGAGAAGGGGATGACAGAGGATGAGATGGTGGGATGACATCACCAACTCAATGGACATGGGTTTGAGCAAGCTCCAGAAGTTGATGATGGACAGGGAAGTCCATGGGGTCAAAAAGAGTCGGACATGACTGAGTGACTGAACTAAACTGAATAGCTACATCATCCTCTTAGTTTAGTATCATAACTGTAACATACAAGTAATTATTTTACATATTAGTACATTTTTCTTTCTAAAATGTGCAATTTCCTCAGGCTTTTTAATCGAAATTGTCTGAAGAAATTCTGATGTAGCTGCTATGGCATTTAGTAATCACAGGTCTGGATCACTTTTTGCATTGTTAAAAGCCATATCTATTCTTCCTAATAGAACAAACACTTCTTCCTTTGGGGGGTCTTTTCAGATTCCACAGTATTTCCGAGTGGATCAGCAAATTGCTTCAGTTATTAAAGATTGAAAGATCTAAGGCTGAAACTCTTGACAACTTCACAACCTCTAGTCTTTTTGTAACTATACATTGTCAACCTGTGCCCAGAAAATGTATTTCAACCCAAAATTAGCATTTGGGCTAAATGGTAATGAAAGATCAGCCCCCTAGGTGTTCTAGAATTTTGATCTTCTCTCTGACCGCCCAAGTTTTGAAACTTATTCTAAAAAATTTTGCTTTTGCTCTTTAGAAATATCTTATTGCTTCTTATTACTCCTCCTCTTAATGTTTTATTTTATTTTTCTTTGACACCTCTCTAATTTTAAAATCTAATTCAAAAAAATAAGATTACTGCTTTCTAAGTTAGTCTTGTCAGTAGTTCATTTTTATAATCTCATACCTTTAACTTTTGGTAAAAAACACAGAAAGATAATACAGATACTGATGCTTTTTTCAACTTTTATGGAAAGAAATGTAGGAATGATTTGTAATATTGTAGAGAACATGTCAACTGAGATTTTTGATTAATAAATCAGGCTCGTTTACCTAGAGGTATTTGAATAAAAGGCGATAAGGTTTCATAGAATGAGCTCCATGCCCCGGGTTTGATTCTCATCTTGCCAGACAATATGTTATCAAGATATACTTGGAAGAATTACTTAATCCTAGCCAAATATATTCTTCTGTGAATGTAAATGATATCTACTTTCAGTTGTGTTATTTGACAATATATGTGAAGCATCTTGTGCAATAGTAGATTCTTTAATCTCATAGTTATTATAATTTAGATGAAAGAAGAAATAAAGCTTAAGTTGCAATCTTCATCATTGCAATGATTTAAGTGTGATAACTTTTCATGAGCCTCTGGCAGAGCAAATCTAAGCCTTACTTGTAATGCAACAGTGCCCATGCATTACAGAAAGTGTATTGAATTAAAGTCAGTAGGTCTGTGTTTGAACTCAGGTCTACTTTTTTTTCTTTTTTGGCTGTTGTTATCGCTCCAAAATTCTCTTTATTTCTCTAAGCTTAAGGTATTAATTTTTCCATTAGGAAATTAATGATAATATATTCTCACAGAATTGTTGCCTAATTGGGCAATATTTTAATTAAAATAGGGCCATTACAAATTAACAGGTTTTTAATAGGCAAATTCTTTGGCATTGCCTTTCTTTGGGATTGGAATGAAAACTAACCTTTTCCAGTCCTGTGGCCACTGCTGAATTTCCCAAATTTGCTGGCATATTGAGTGCAGCACTTTCACAGCATCATCTTTCAGGATTTGAAACAGCTCAACTGGAATTCCATCACCTCCACTAGCTTTGTTTGTAGTGATGCTTTCTAAGGCCCACTTGTCTACACATTCCAGGATGTCTGGCTCTAGGTGAGTGATCACACCATCATGATTATCTGGGTCATGAAGATCTTTTTTGTATAGTTCTTCTGTGTATTCTTGCCACCTCTTCCTAATATCGTCTGCTTCTGTTAGGTCCATACCATTTCTGTCCTTTATCGATCCCATTTTTGCATGAAATGTTCCCTTGGTATCTAATTTTCTTGAAGAGATCTCTAGTCTTTCCCATTCTGTTGTTTTCCTCTATTTCTTTGCATTGATCACTGAAGAAGGCTTTCTTATCTCTCCTTGCTATTCTTTGGAACTCTGCATTCAAATGAGAATATCTTTCCTTTTCTCCTTTAGTTTTCACTTCTCTTCTTTTCACAGCTAGTTTTTAGGCCTCCTCAGACAGCCATTTTGCTTCATTGCATTTCTTTTCCATGGGGATGGTCTTGATCCCTGACTCCTGTACAATGTCAAGAACCTCCGTCCATAGTTCATCAGGCACTCTATCTATCAGATCTGGTCCCAAAGGTCCGTCTAATCAAGGCTATGGTTTTTCCAATGGTCATGTATGCATATGAGAGTTGGACTGTGAAGAAAGCTGAGTGCCAAAGAGTTGATGCTTTTGAACTGTGGTGTTGGAGAAGACTCTTGAGAGTCCCTTGGACTGTAAGGAGATGCAGTGGGTCCATCCTAAAGGAGATCAGTCCTGGGTGTTCATTGGAAGGACTGATGCTCAAGCTGAAACTCCAATACTTAGGCCACCTCATGCAAAGAGTCGACTCTTTGGAAAAGACCATGATGCTGGCAGGGATTGTGGGCAGGAGGAGAAGGAGATGACAGGGGATGAGATGGCTGGATGGCATCACCGACTCGATGGACACAAGTTTGAGTAAACTCTGGGAGTTGGTGATGGACAGGGAGGCCTGGCGTGCTGCAATTCATGGGATCGCAAAGAGTCAGACACGACTGAGTGACTGAACTGAATAAGAAAATAATGTTATGTTTGACGCAGATCTTACCGGAGATTTGAAAACAACTTATTTAAGTGCAAAGTACATTATTGAATTTGAATTAGTTGGATTTTTATAAAGGAAAGTATATTGAAGTGAATTAATGACTTTTGGGAGTCTTTTGGTTTGTTTTATTTCTTTTTTGGGGGGGTGGGGTAAGGAAAGGGATTAGAGTCCTCAGGTGTCAAATTATTTACTCAGTCCATGGGTTTTCCAGGCAAGAGTACTGGAGTGAGTTGCCATTCCCTTCTCCAGAGGAACTTCCCTACCCAGGGATTGAACCTGGGTTTCCTGCATTGTAGGCAGACACTTTACCCTCTAATCCACCAGGGAAGCCCTGAATTATGTACTAGAAAACTTTATTACTGAAACTTTATTACTGAGAAGTTTCATTGGTGTTTATTTTGCATTCCCATCAATGACAAAGTACATTTGGGATTTCTGCATTTGCCATATCTTTGCACAAGGAACTCATGTTTTCCTTTCCTTTCCAGAAATGTTGCCATTCATGTTTTAATTTTAATGTACTAATAGTATTTTGTCATTGCTCTTGTAAAAACCAAGAGAATGTACATTCTAGGAGCTTGCTGATGTTTCTGTCTGGCTTACCAATAGAAGTCAATGTGTTTTCCTTGTTGACACTTTTCCAAGTATAGTCATGGCACCTTTTGTAACCCCATTCTAGGGCCACAAAAGTGGCTGTTTTTGTCATTATCACTGCCCATTACCCCTACTCTGTGGGTAAGAATCCCATGTGTATACCATGTGTACTCCTTCATAAACTTATGCCCCAGATATTCACTAACAGTTTCTGCTCTAAGTGAAAGATACAAGCAAAACAACCTTTCTGCACACTTGTCTTTATTCACTCTCATAAAACTAGTGCAACCTCAATTCTTTAACACAGAGTAAGAGAAAATGTTGTTGAGTTACTGAACTTTTGCAAAGCCAAACTCAGAGTGAGCCAGAACAAACAAGAAATTGAGAGTTTGGAGCAGAGAAAAGGTTATTGCAGAACCATGCAAAGAGAATGGGTGGCTCAGTCCCCTAAAAGTAAGAACACCCCAAAGTATTTCAGCAAAGCATTTTAAAAGTCAGGTGAGAAAGAGGGATTAGATCAAGGGATTTGAATATATTCAAGGGATTAAATCTGATAGACAGAGTGCCTAAAGAACTATGGATGGAGGTTAGTAACATTGTACAGTTCAGTTCAGTTCAGTCTCTCAGTCGTGTACGACTCTTTGCGACCCCATGAATCACAGCACACCAGGCCTCTCTGTCCATCACCAACTCCCAGAGTTCATTCAGACTCACATCCATCGAGTCGGTGATACCATTCAGCCATCTCTTCCTCTGTTGTCCTTTCTCCTCCTGCCCCCAATCCCTCCCAGGATCAGAGTCTTTTCCAATGAGTCAGTTCTTTGCATGAGGTGGCCAAAGTACTGGAGTTTCAGCTTTAGCCTCATTCCTTCCAAAGAAATCCCAGGGCTGATCTCCTTCAGAATGGACTGGTTAGATCTCCTTGCAGTCCAAGGGACTCTCAAGAGTCTTCTCCAACACCACAGTTCAAAAGCATCAGTTCTTTGGCGTTCAGCCTTCTTCACAGTCCAACTCTCACATCCATACATGACCACAGCAGGCGGTGATCAAAACCATCCCCGAGAAAAAGAAATACAAAAAGGCAAAATGGTTGTCTGAAGAGGCCTTATTAATAGATGAGAAAAGAAGACACGAAAAAGGCAAAGGAGAAAGGGAAAGATATACCCATTTGAATCAAGAACTGCGAATAATAGCAAGGAGAGATAAGAAAGCTTTTCTAAGTGACCAATGCAAAGAAATAGAGAAAAACAATAGAATGGGAAAGACTAGTGATCTCTTCAAGAAAATTAGAGATATCAAGGGAACATTTCATGCAAGGTCAGCACAATAAAGGACAGAAATGGCACATACTTAACAGAAGCAGAAGATACTAAGAAGAGCTAACAAGAATACACAGAAGAACTATATAAAAAAGATCTTCATGACCCAGATAACCATGATGACGTGATCACTCACCTAGAACCAGACCCTGGAATGAGAAGTCAAGTGGACCTTAGGAAACATGACTACAAACAAAGCTAGTGGAGGTGATGGAATTCCAGTTGAGCTATTTCAAATTTTAAAAGATGATGCTGTGAAAGTACTGCACTCAATATGCTGGCAAATTTGGAAAACTCAGCAGTGGCCACAGGACTGGAAAATGTTAGTTTTCATTCCAATCCCAAAGAAAGGCCATGCCAAAGACTGTTCAAACTACCATACAATCATACTCATCTCACATGCTAGCAAAGTAATGCTTAAAATTCTCCAAGTGAGGCTTCAACAGTACATGAACTAAGAACTTCCAGATATTCAAGCTGGATTTAGAAAAGGCAGAGAAAATGGAGATCCAATTGTCAACATCTATTGGATCATAGGAAAAGCAAGAGAATTCCAGAAAAACATCTACTTCTGCTTTATTGAATATGCCAAAGCCTTTGACTGTGAGGATCACAACAAATTTTGGAAACTTCTTCGAGAGAATTTTCTGGGAATACCAGACCACCTTACCTGCCTTCTGAGAAATTGGTATGTAGTCAAGAAGCAACAGTTAGAACCAGCCATAGGACAATGGACTGGTTCCAAATTGGGAACGGATTACATCAAGGCTGTATATTGTCATTCTGATCATTTAACTTATATGCAGAATACATCATGCAAAATGCAAGGCTGGATGAAGCACAAGCTGATATCAAGATTACCAGGAGAAATATCAATAACCTCAAATATGCAGATGACACCACTCTAATGGCAGAAAGCAAAAAGGAACTAAAGAGTATCTTGTTGAAATTGAAAAAGAAAAGTGAAAAATTTGGCTTAAAACTCCACATTCAAAAAATGAAATCATGGCATCCAGTCTCATCACCCCATGGCAAATAGATGGGGAAACAATGGAAACAGTGACAGAGTTTATTTTCTTGGACACTAAAATCACTGCAGGTGGTGACTCTAGCCATGAAATTAAAAACTTCTTGCTCCTTGGAAAAAAAGCCTTGACCAACCTAGACAGCATATTGAAAAGCAGAGACATTGCTTTGCCGACAAATGTCCATATAGTCAAAGATATGGTTTTTCCAATAGTTATGTATCGATGTACTTTTAAAGCAAATTTATTAGAGATTTCATGCTGACCTCTCCAGAGTTTTTATTTCTGAGCCATGTGCATGTAATCTAGTCAAAGCTTTCAATAAATACATCTTATTTGAATCAGTTCTGATGAGATGGATGAAACTGGAGCCGATTATACAGAGTGAAGTAAGCCAGAAAGAAAAACACCAATACAGTATACTAACACATATATATGGAATTTAGAAAGATGGCAATGACGACCCTGTATGCAAGACAGCAAAAAAGACACAGATGTATATAACGGACTTTTGGACTCAGAGGGAGAGGGAGAGGGTGGGATGATTTGGGAGAATGGCATTCTAACATGTATACTATCATGTAAGAATTGACGCAGGATACACCATGCTTGGGGCTGGTGCATGGGGATAACCCAGAGAGATGTTATGGGGAGGGAGGTGGGAGGGGGGTTCATGTTTGGGAATGCATGTAAGAATTAAATATTTTAAAATTTAAAAAATAAAAAACTAAAAAAAATAAAAATAAAATAAAATAAAAAATCTTCATAGGGAAAAAATTTAAAAAAAATAAAATAAAATGAATTTGTTATAAGACATTTGTAACACAACTAAAAGATAAGTTATCTTTTGTGATATGAAATACAGGATGTCTAGTTAAATTTGAATTTCAGATAAAGGATTATTTTTTAGCTAATGCATCCCATATAGTGTATGTGACATCCTTAAATGAAGGAGTCCTTTTTTTTATTAAATCTGACAATTGTATTTGGATATATCCCATATAACAACTTCTAAAATTTACCACAGTGTCTTATAAAACTATTTTTCAATTATTTTTACATTTTATAACTAAGGCTTGATTTATCAAAAAAAAAAAAAGATCTTTAAATAGACTTTTGTGTAACATAAAAGGTAATGTTGTCCAACGCGATTCTATGGAGATTGATAATAATGATAAATCTCTTGTTTGAACTTTTGTAATTCCTATAGTATACTCTTAACACACACACACACACACACATTCATGAGATGAAGATGATTTTGGTGGTTGTATTGTCATTCCACAGTTCAAGCCCATCTATAACTCCTAACATATTTAGTGTTTCTTAGAATTCAACAGAAGTATAATACAATAATTTTAGTTTATTCAATATATTCATAACAAAATAAATATTCTGTATTCTCTTATTCATCTTTTCGAGAGATATTTTTTGAGCCCATCCTCCATGTAAACACTGGACTGCAGTGACCTACAGAAAAGATTGCTGTAGTAGAAACATCTTCCTGGATCTAAATGTATATAAGCTTTTATGCATATGCCCACAGATAGAAATGTACTGATAACCATTAAGGTTTCATCTTTTCATTTAAGAGCATAAGCTATACATTTCCAGAACCAGTAAACAACTCAGGTTCTATTATTAATGTTCTGAGTTTGAATGTAGCCAAAGCTAGGGCATTTTACTGTAGAAAGTAAACAACCCATTTTCTGCCTTCATTTACAGAATGTGTTACTGGGGCAGTGGGGTGGCAGGGCGGGGTGGGGGGGGGCGGTAGATTCTTGCTGTCTATGTACATTACAAAGAAACAAAAGCTGAGAAATTGAATTATCTGCATAACTGAGCAAAAATTAGCTATTCTGTCCTTGATATGAGTCAAATATTTTAATGGAATATTTACATTTTAGAATTAGGGCTATGCATGACATTAAAATTTCCCCTGCACACAGAATAACTTGTATTCCAGTTGACCCAGAACTCTTTGGGGAGACACTTTCTTTGGTCTTAGAGTTTAAGAATTAGGTATCATATCATCCATATAAAAATGCTATTTGTACTTCTGAATCTCAAATATAATCATGGTACTATTATTAAGTAAACAAAATTATGTAATATAGTTAAACAAAAATTACTACATAAATTATTGAGTCCCTAATTGCAATAGCGCTATAGTATTTTACCAAAGGAAATCCCAGGTGGTGCAGTGGTAAAGAATCTGCCTACCAATGCAGGAGAAACAGGAGACTTGGTTCTGATCTCTGGGTTGAGAAGATCCCCTGGAGAATAAAATGGCAGTCTACTCTGATATTTTTGCCTGGAAAATTTCATGGACAGAAGAGCCCAGTGGGCTACAGTCCATGGGGTTCACAAAGAGTCAGACACGATTGAGCATGCATACACGCATTTTACCAAAGGGAAATGTTACATTTGTTCTTTGTTTTGTATATAATTGTATTTGTTTATGTTTGACTGTGCTGGGTCTTTGTTACTGCATGGGCTTTTCTCTATTTGTGCAGAGCAAGGGCTCCTCGCTAGCTGTGATATTTGGGCTTCTCATTGTGATGGCTGCTCGTGTTGCTGAGCATGGGCTCTAGGGTTCATGCCTTTCAGTAGTTGTGGTCCCTGAGCTCTGAAACCAGGCTCAATAGCTGTGGAGCACCTGTTTAGTTGCTCCAAAGCATGTGGGATCTTCCCAGGCCAGGGATTGAACCCATGTTTCCTGCTTTGGCAGTCAGATTGATACTGAGCCATGAGGGAAGCCCTACACTTCTTCACTGTAGATTCTTTCAGTGTTCTACAAATCAGCTGTACCTATTCACTCCAGAAGAAAGATCAATCAACATTTCAACTAGCATAGCATATATTTAAATATTTTAGCTTTTGCTGGTAGCTTATAGCAGAAAATGATTTTACAATGCACAACATTTAGAATACTGAACAGAACCATTTCACCAACTATGCTGTAGGAAAGGAAGCTACCTTGTGAAACAAGGTAATCTGATGGTTTACCTTTCTAATTTTCTAGATAGGGAAAAAGGAAGGAATACTAAGTGGTTGCTTCCAAGTGCCGTGTGCATCATGCCTGCTGCTTATAAACAAATTATCTTATGTACTCAAAGAAGGCTATTTCTATTTTAAAGATAGGTATTATCATCCCCTTTTATAGACAACAACATGGAGGCTCAGGGAATTACAGCCACTATTATCCCAGAGTTACACCAAAAGAAAAATGGCACTGCAGTCAAGAGCTAAGTACCATTTAATTCCCAAAAACCTTGTTATGGTCACTATATTCTGCCTAACTGATAAGTGGTTATCATTTGTTCGATGAAAATATACTTATATATATTGTTAAAGTTTCTAGACATTTAGTCTGGCTTAGTTAACAGTTAACATGGAGAACTGCCTTCAAGTGCCTCATTCCTCAAGAATATTTTTGGTAATGAGAAGCACTTCTGAGAATGATTAATTACAAAGGTTGTAGAATATTAAAGCTTGCATTTGAATAAAGGTTCTACCATTAGTTAGTGTCTTTAATGTTTTCATTTTCTCATCTGAGAAATGGAGACAATAATCATACCTAACATTTTTTTAAGAAATAATGAGATAATATTAATATAAGGCTCTTAAAATGACTCCTTAGCATATAGTAAATGCTCAGTGAATATTGGCTAATTGATTTTCATACAAAATTTTGCTTTGTAACAGCAGACAAAAGGAGAGACCTTTGAGGGGAGGAGCTTGAATAGAATATAATAGAACAGAATATAATAGACTAGTCCCTAGAATTTAGCGATTACACAGTGAAGTATGTAACTTTCCAGCAGTTGGAAAATCTGCTCATGTTTTTATTTTGCTTTATGAGCAACTTTGTGTAAAATCAACAGGAGACCCTCCTATTCATATGACAGAGGCAAGAATAAATTCGTCCTTTCCACCCCTACATGAATCTAGAGTCTTCCAACATTATGCAGATTGGTAGCTTGAGGGCACCAAGACATTGAATAGTCAGTGCCTTTTTTAAAATAATGACAACAATGAGGCTGCTTCAACATTTGAGCAGGCTATGAATGTTTTCCTGAAGAGCCAGAAAAGAACAGAAGAATAGGGTGGAACCCAAATCTGGTTTAATCTATATAGTTTCAAGAGCCTCATTGCATGCTCTCCAAAATGTCTGAAGTGACTTTGACAGAAAGAGTGCATGAACAGAAGGCAAAGGCAAGTATTTTGGATTATCATGTCTAAATCAGTATAACAGTCTCCCATTTTTTGACTGGGGAGACTTTATTTGATGGATTTTAACATTTATAATACATGCATAATATTTGTAGAGACTATGTACTTGGAATCATGATCTCTTTTTTCTTTATATCCATCAATTAGCCTCAACCTCTAAAATAAAATTGATGTTTAATCTGTTTGGGAAGTGGAATTTTGTCAAGCAAGTATACACACACACACACAAACACACGACAAAAACACTGACTGTCAAGAATTATTTTTTTTAGAAATAAAGAGAAAAATCATTAACAGGAGTATAGAAATTACCTCCCAAATAATCATAACATTATTGATTTCCACATGTAGCATTGATCATCTAATTACAAAGAAACATATTGATTTGAAGATTTTCATTTGCAAAATGGTTTTTAATGTTTGAATTCTGTATTTTAGAATTTAATATTATATTGCAGTCACTCAATTTTAATAGTTTTTTTCTTTTGTCTTTTAATTGTGAGCTCTTTGGGGTCAGTAACTGTTTCGTTTACCCACTGTGAGCCTGTAACAATCATTAGTAGAGCAATATTCCCATAGACAGTCATTTTAAATGATTGAGATACTATTCAATTTTCTGTCCTCTTCTTGCTAGACTTTACAGGACCATTTTTTAAAATTTATTTTTCATTGGAGAATAATTGCTTTATAATGCTGTATGGTTTCTGCTGAATAACAAGTGAATCTACAAGAAGTGTATAAATGTCCCCTCTCTCCTGAATCTTCCTCCCAGCACTCACCCCAATGCTCTAGGTTGTCCCAGAGCATGGGTTGAATGCCCTGTACTATACAGCAGTTTCCCACTAGCTATCTATTTAGCTTATGGTAATGTTTGTTTCAGTGCTACTCTTTCATGTGTCCCTCTCTTTACTGTCCCTGCTGTGTCCACAAGTCTGTTCTTGAGGTCTGTGTCTCTCTATTCCTGCCCTACAGTCAGTTCAGAGCCTCAGTCGTGTCTGACTCTTTGCAATACAATGAACTGCAACATGCCAGGCTTCCTGTCTATCACCAACTCCGGACCTTCCTCAAACTCATGTCCATTGAGTTAGTGATGCAATCCAACCATTTCTTCCTCTGTTGTCCCCTCACTCACCTAGAGCCAGAAATCCTGCAATGTGAAGTCAAGTGGGCCTTAGAAAACATAACAATGATCAAAGCTAGTGGAGGTGATGAAATTCCAGCTGTTCTATTTCAAATCCTAAAAAATGATTCTATGAAAGTGCTGCACTCAATATGACAGCAAATTTGGAAAACTCAGAAGTGGCTACAGGACTGGAAAAAGGCAGTTTTCATTCCTATCTCAAAGAAAGGCAATGTCAAAGACTATTCTAAACAGTCAGCAAAAACAAGACCAGGAGCTAACTGTGGATCAGATCATAAACTTCTTATTGCAAAATTCAGACTTTGAAGAAAGTAGGGAAAACTGCTAGACCATTCAAGTATGACCTAAATCAAATCCCTTATGCTTATACAGTGGAAGTGACAAATAGATTCAAGGAATTAGATCTGATACACAGAGTGCCTGAAAAACTTTGGGAAAAGGTTTGTGACATTATAGAGGAGGTAGTGATCAAGACCATCCCCGAGAAAAATAAATACAAAAAGACAAAATGGTTGTCTGAGGAGGCCTTACAAATAGCTGAAAAAAGAAGAGAAGCTAAAGGCAAAGAAGAAAAGGAAAGATATACCCATCTGAATCAAGAGTTGCAAAGAAGATCAAGGAGAAATAAAAAAGTCTTCCCAGTGATCAATGCAAAGAAATAAAGGAAAACAATAGAATGGAAAAGACTAGAGATCTCTTCAAGAAAATTAGAGATATCAAGCGAATATTTCATGTGAAGATGGGCACAATGAAGAACAGAAACAGTTTGGACCTAACAGAAGCAAAAAGTACCAAGAAGAGCTGGCAAGAATACACAGAACTATACAAAAAAGATCTTAATGACCCACATAACTACGATGGTGTGATCACTCATCTAGAGCCAGACATCTTGGAATGTGAAGTCAAGTGGGGCTTAGAAAACATCACTATGAACAAAACTAATGGAGGTTATTGAATTCCAGTTGAGCTATTTCAAATCCTAAAAGATGATGCTGTGATAGTGATGTACTCAATCTGCCAACAAATTTGGAAAAATCAGCAGTGGCCACAGGACTGGAAAAGATCAGTTTTCATTCCAATCCCAAAGAAGCGCAATGCCAAAGAATGTTCAATCTACCACACAATTGCACTCATCTCACACACTAGCAAAGTAATGCTCAAAATTCTCCAAGTCAGGTTTCAACAGTATGTGAACTGTGAACTTCCAGATGTTCAACTGGATTCAGAAAAGGCAGAGGAACCAAAGATCAAATTGCCAACATCCATTGGATCATAGAAAAAGCAAGAGAGTTCCAGAAGCATCTACTTCTGCTTTATTGACTACACCAAAGCCTTTGGCTGTGTGGATCATAAGAAACTGTGGAAAATTATTCAAGAGATAAGAACACCAGATCACCTTACCTGCCTCCTGAGAAATCGGTATGCATGTCAAGAAGCAACAGTTAAAACCAGATATGGAAAAAAGACTGGTTCCAAATCAGGAAGGAGTGTTCAAGACTGTATATTATCACCCTGCTTATTTAGCTTCTAGACAGAGTACATCATGTGACATGCCGAGTTGGATGAAGAACAAACTGGAGTAAAGTTTGCCAGGAGAAATATCAATAACCTCAGATACACAGATGACACCAGTCTTATGTCAGAAAGCAAAGAACTAAAGAGCTTCTTGATGAAAGTGAAAGAGGAGAGTGAAAACGTTGGCTTAAAACCAACATTTCAAATCAAAAACTAAGATGATGACATCTGGTTCCATCACTCCATGGCAAATAGATGGTGAATCAATGGAAACAGTGACAGATTTTATTTTCTTTTACTCCAAAATCACTGCAGATGATGACTGCAGCCATGAAACAAAAAGATGCTTGCTCCTTGGAAGAAAAGCTGTGGCCAATTTGGCATTTTATTTTATTTTATTTTTTAAACTTGGCAGTTTAACATGAAAAGGCATTTCTTTGCCAACAAAGACCCTTATAGTTAAAGCTATGGTTTTTCCAATAGTCATGTATGGATGTGAGAGTTGGAAGAAAGCTGAACAAAGAACTGATGCTTTTGAACTGTGGTATTGGAGAAGACACTTGAGATTTGGACTGTAAGGAGATCAAACCAGTCAATCCTAAAGGAAATCAGTCCTGAATATTCATTACAAGAACTGATGCTGAAGCTGAAACTCCAATACTTTAGCCACCTTATGGAAAGAACTGACTCACTGAAAAAGACCCTGATGCTGGGAAACATTGATGGCAGGAAGGTAAGGGGACTACAGAGGATGAGATGATTGGATGACATTACTGACTCAATGGACATGAGTTTGAGCAAGCTCCAGGAGTTGGTGATGGACAAGGAAGCCTGGTGTGCTGTAGTCCATGGAGTTGTAAAGAGTTGTGCCAGGTTCCAGCCTCGGTGGATCCAGGGTGATACAAAGGTGGGGACGGAGTCAGCGTCCTTGGAAATAACTTATTTAATTACAGACAGAGAGGGATTAGAAAATTAGCAGAGAAAAAGAGGTTGAATAACTTGGTTTACAAGGAATACCAATCACCACCTATGTAGTGCTGGCATCTTCCTGTTCCCCCAAAGGAGAGGAGGCACTGAGGCCCCCCCAGTCCGATCTTAGAAGCCCAGGCAAAATTAGCAGGCTTGGTGGGTACCCAGGTACCAGATGGGAATTCAGCCAGAAAATAGTAGGAGGGAAAAAGAGGCTGAATAACTTGGTTTACATGGGATACCAATAAAATTCCAAGACAAGGAATTTGCACCATCTACGTTAGGCCATTGGCACCACTTGAATATTGGAAGGTGCCCCTCCTTGGGCTCCTTCTCGCGTGGGCTTGAAAGCCAGGACAAGTAAGTAGACATGGCAAGCACCCACGCTCCAGATGGGAATTCAGCCAGAAAAACGGGGAGCAAGAAAGAACGACATGGGGGAATCAGTCTTTCCAGAAACTGATTCCATTTATTTTTGGGTTTGCTTATATACCTTTTGTTACACATAGGGATGAATACAGAGTCACGTGGGGGTCAGCAGTCCTGACCTTTATCAAAATCAGGTGCTTTACATAAAAAAAGATCTTAGGGGTTTTACATCGTCTTCTGGCCATGAGGCCTGCTGACATTTTATAATCCTTTCTTTCTGATAACCAAAAAACTTATTTTTTCCTAGGGTGTTTTTTCTTAAACCAGGCACCACCCTTCAAATAAAGTTGCATTCCTATAGGGTGAGGGTGTAGTGAGTTACAATCAAGAAAGGAATTTATTTAACCCAAGGTTAACATGATTAATCTTAAAGGTTAATACTTATTTCTCCTATATGCTTAAAGGTTAATACTTATTTCTCCTATATGCTAGTTATATTCATTATAAGGGCAGGGAATATGGAAATTTAGCAGCAAACATCAGCCCAACAAATGAAAATCCTTTCATCAATGTTCCCTTTAAGATCTATTTAGTCTTAAGATAGTGATAAAGTTACATTTTTACATAGCAAGGACACAGTGATTTATAACAAAGTACACTGATCTATTACAAAAGAGAAAATCCATTAACTCAAAAAGTCTAGTATTGCTAACCTTAAAAACTACTATATTTCCTTTTCTATATTCCAAATACATTGATTAATATATTCCCAGGTACCTAATTATATGGAGGCCTGGCGGCAATCATTGACTCAACAAAGAGAAAAGCCCTATGCTAATTAAGACTCTCAAAATACTCCAAACTCTCTTTGCTGTTTATGGTTGAGAGGTAGTAAACAATCATGTGTGTAGTGTCAGGAGTATGGATAATCACACAAGCTAGTCTGTCAGCAGAGAGGTTTGACCTGAGACACCCTTGTCACACCCAGGGAACTAGCAGTAATTATTGGCACAACAAATGAAAAACCCTTCTCCAATATAATTCCTAACCAACCCACTATACTGACAGTTTCCCCAAAGAATTTGCCTTTAGTAAGTCTAAAACATGCCTCTCAGATTGGGAGGCTGCAAACAATCACATGTGGCCGGAAGAACCTATACAGGCGAGCTAGATAACCTTCAGAGGAGTTCATAAGTTGAAACACTCTTGTCACGCCCAGGAATTTTTATTGACTTGGAGCTGCAAGTTAACTCCTTCTCCGAGAGAAATGGTGATGGGGGAGAACCCCCCGTAAAGTCAGAGGTGTAGGTGAGAGCATAAAATAGTAAAGCAGATAGACTCTGGTTTTGGGGGTAGATGCTCGGGAACAGGGGATTTCCTGAGGCTTGATCACGCCTTTGTGTATGCCAAGCCTCCTTCCTCAGGATCTTTGCCATGGGTGGAGTTCCTCACGCTGGCCGCCGGCAGAGTTGGACATGACTGAGCAACTGAATTGACTGGTCTTTGGCTGCAAAGAGTATAATGGATCTGATTTTGCTATTGACCATCTGGTAATGTCCACGTGAATAGTCGTCTCTTGTGTTGTTGGAAGAGGGTGTTTGCTATGACCAATGAGTTCTCTTGGCAAAAGTTGGTTAGCCTTTGCCCTGCATCATTTTTTACACCAAGGCCAAATTTTCCTGTTACTCCAGGTATCTCTTGACTGCATACTTTTGCATTCCAGTCCCCTATGATGAAAAGGACATCTTTTTTTGGTGTTAGTTCTAGAAGGTCTTTAGGTCTTCATAGAACCACTCAACTTCAGCTTCTTCAGCATTAGTAGTTGGGGCATAGATTTGGATTACTGTGATATTGAATGGTTTGCCTTGAAAATGTTCAGAGTTCATTCTGTAATTTTTGAGACTGCACCCACGTACTGCACTTCTGACTCTTTTGTTGATTATGAGGGCTACTCCATTTCTTTTCAGGGATTCTTGACCACAGTAGTAGATATAATGGTCATCTGAGTTAAATTCACCCATTCCAATCCATTTTAGTTCGCTGATTCCTAAAGTGCCGATGTTCAGTCTTACCATCTCCTGTTTGATCCCCTAACGTTCCAGGTTCCTATGCAATATTGTTCTTTACAGAATCATACTTTTATTCCATCACCAGTCACATCCAAAACTGGGCATTATTTTTGCTTTGGTTTCATCTCTTCATTTTCTGGAGCCTTTCTCCAGATAGGATATTGGGCACCTACCAACCTAGGGAGTTCATCTTTCAGTATCATTATCTTTTTGCCTTTACATGCTGTTCATGGGGTTCTCAAGGAAGGAATACTGAAGTGGTTTGCCAGTCCCTTCTCCAGTGACTTCTTCCCTGGTGGCACAGATGGTAAAGCATCTGCCTGCAATGTGGGAGACTTGGGTTCAATCCCTGAGTCAGGAATATCCCCTGGGGAAAGAAATGTCAACCCACTCCAGTACTCTTGCCTGGAAAATCCCATGGGCTGAGGAGGGAAGTCCTCAGGTAGGCTTAAGTCCACGGAGCCGCAGAGAGTCGGACACGACTGAGTGACTTCACTTTCTCCAATGAACCACGTTTTGTAGAACTCTCCACCATGACCTGTCCGTCTTGGGTGGTCCTACACAGCACGGTTCATAGTTTCATTGAGTTAGACAAGACTGTGGTCCATGTGATCACTTTGATTAGTTTTCTGTTACTGTGGTTTTCAATCTGCCTTTCCTCTGAGGGATAAGAATAAGAGACTTACGGAAGCTTCCTGAAGGGAGAGATTCAGTTCAGTTGTCTCTCAGTCGTGTCTGACTCTTTGTGACCCCATGGACTGCAGCATGCCAGGCCTCCCTGTCTATCACCAACTCCTGGAGTCCACTCAGACTCAAGTCCATTGAGTCGATGATGCCATCCAACCATCTCATCCTCTGTTGTCCCCTTTACTCCCACCTTCAATCTTTCTCAGCATCAGGGTCTTTTCAAATGAGTCAGCTCTTCACATCAGCTGGACAAAGTTTTGGAGCTTCTGCTTCAACATCAGTCCCTCCAGTGAATATTCAGGACTGATTTCCTTTAGGATGGACTGGTTGGATCTCCTTGCTATCCACAGGACTCTCAAGAATCTTCTCCAATATCACAGTTCAAGAGCATCAACTCTTTAGTGCTCAGCTTTCTTTACAGTCCAACCCTCACAACCATACATGACTATTGGAAAAACTGTAGCTTTGACTAGATGGACCTTTGTGGGCAAAATAATGTATCTGCTTTTTAATATGCTGTCTAGGTTGGTCGTAACTTTTCTTCCAAGGAGTAAGCATCTTTTAATTTCATGTCTTCAGTCACCATCTACTATATATAAAATAGATAACCAACAAGGACCTACTATATAGCACAAGGAACTGTATTCCATATCTTATAATAACCTATAATGGAAAATAATCTGAAAAAGAACATGTATTGAAACACACACACATACACACACACACACATATATATGCATACATATATACATAAGTACATATATATATGCATATATATATACATATATAACTGATTCACTTTGCTGTACACCTGAAACCCACTATACTTCAATTAAAACAGCTTAAGAGATTCTTGCCTAAATACAGCCTTCTACTTCAACAGATATTTTCTTATAATGCTTCTCATTCTATTATTTAAACACATAGCATGATAATGAAACAGTGAATGATGAACTTAAAACACACAAATGAGAACCTTCTTTTAAATCCTGATGTTTATAATTAGTTTTTGTTTTGATGGGCAGGGCCATGCACAGTAAATATTTATCCAGTTTTCTGTAGGGCTGTGTTCCCTTCCTGGTTTTTGGCCTGAGGCCAAACAATACCTTCTTCCAAAGGACTTACTGTTGCATTCAGTGCCCCTGACCCCACAGGAGATCACTGTTGACCCACGCCTCCTTTGGAGACTCCTGGACACTCATATATAAGCCTGGCTCAGTCTCTTGTGGGGACACTACTCCTTTCTCCTAGGTCCTGGTATGCAGAAAGTTTTGTTTGTGCCCTCCAAGTGTCTGTTTCCCCAGTCCTGTAGAAGTTCTGTAATCAAATACCACTGGCCTGTAAACTCATATTCCCTGGGGGTTCTCAGTTCATTTGCCATATACCCAGGTTGGGAAATCTGTTCTGGGTCCTATAACTTTCTTAACAGTGTGATAATTTCTTTGGTATAATTTGTTCTGCAGTTTGTGGCTCATCTACTTGGTGGCTTTATGCTGTGGCTAATGGCAACTCCCTCCAAGAGGGCTTATGCCACACACTACATGTCCCAGGTCTGCTGTAGCCAGACCCCTTGTCCCCACAGCAGGCCATTGCTGACCCATCTCCCTGCAGGAGATACTTAAACACTCAAAGGCATGTCTGGCTCAACCTCTGTGGAGCCCCTAGGTCCTGGCATGCACAAGGTTTTGTTTGAGTCCTCCAAGTGTCTCTGACGAGTAGGAGGTTTGATTCTAAATGCAATTTTGCCCCTCCTACCATCTTGTTGGGGCTTTTCCTTTGCTCTGGAATGTGGGGTATCTTTTTTGGGTGGTATCCAACAGTCTCCTTTCAATAGATGTTTAGCAGCAAGTTGTAATTTTGAAGTTCTCTCAAGAGAAGATGAATGCAGGAGAAGATTCCTGCCCTAGAAGGCCATTTTAAACCGATGAATGTTCCTTCTGCAGATTCTCTCCTCTCCAAACACCTCCTTTGGCTTCCATGATATTTCAGCTTATCTTTGTTTTCTATTCCTCTGCTGATCCTGTTCAGTATCCAGAGTTACCTCATCCAATCTGTCCACAGCCAGACCTTGGTCTGGATGCTGGCATTTATCATCTGCCTTCCCAACTGCTCCTATGCAAGTCCTGTAGGCTACTTACCCTCAACACATCCAGTTGAACTCATCAGCTTCAACCACTTTCTTTTCCTCATTATATATTCTCTGTCTCAAATTACATACAGCCCCTAAAGCTTGTAATAATCCTCCCTTCTTCAGTTTTCACAGAATTAACATTGGAAACCAACTCTTGTATGGGGTATGGTTAAAACTCAGAACTATTTGAAATAGTTTATGTTTCCTAACTTTAAAGAAAGAATATATCCCAAGAACATGTTAATGGAATGACTATAATTGTGTTTTGGATATTCCTATATTCAATAATTTTTTAAAATAAAGATATTTTATTTTATAGCATTGCTCTACATGCAGTGTACATTGGAGAAAATAGAAGAATGTTTAAGATGTAGTGTCACCCTCAAGAAGTGTACCAGGGGAGCAGCTAAGTGAATTGATTATGTTTTTCTTTTTTTTTTTTTTTAGTAGCACTGGAAAAATTAAAGTGGAGCATTTCTTCTTCCAGTTGATTTTCCCTTTGCTTATTACCTTGTAGAATTGGAACCCAGACATATATCTGCATTTCCCGGGTTTAGATAGCTTGCAATAATTTTTTGGTCCTTTTGTAATTACACTTGCAAGTCTATATTATTTGTAGATTTATTTTTTAAGCTTTCTCTGTGTGTTGAACTTTCTAGAGTGAGAGTATATTCAAGATTGCCATTATTCTTCTGAATATAGAAGACCAAAGAAATACTGGGACATAGTATAGATTATAACAATTGCACATACATTGTTTATTTCTAATCATTTAAAATGTCAAAATAAATTTGCAGAAGAGCTGTACCCACTTATAAATAAAATGTAGAAGAATTATTCTAGGGGAATATGAGTGTTCATGGGATCAATACAATCCATCAGTACAATCCTCTTAGAAGCATAAAAATGATATAGAAAAAAATAAGGATAGTGTTTCTTTGTATCTTTAGGATAAGGAAGAGAGGTATGTGGTATTTTTTTGTTTGTTTGTTTCCTGTTTTATTTTCTAATTAGACAAGTATTTTGAATAAACTTTTTTAAATATCAGCACTTTTAAGCAACACTTCTTCAGCTAAATGCAGATAAATCAGAGGTAACATAGATTACATTCTGAAAATGAATGATAGATATATAGTAGTGTAGTATAGTGTTAATCGCTCTGTTGTGTACAACTCTGTGATCCCATGGACTATAACCTGACAGGCACCTCTGTTCATTGGGCTCTCCAAGCAAGAATACTTGAGTGAGTTGTCATTTGCTCCTCCAGGGAATCTTCCTGACCTAGGAAACAAACCAAGGTCTCCTGCATTGTATGTGGATTCTTTACCATTTGAGCTCCCTGGGAAGTCCAGAAAATGAGTAATAGCAAGATAATTAAAATACGTGAAAATACAGGTGATCTTCAAACGCATATAGAGAAAAAAAGGCACAATTTAAATGGGTCATCAGTTCAGTTCGGTTCTGTCTTTCAGTCCTGTCAGACCCTTTGAGACCCCATGAATTGCAGCACACCAGGCCTCCCTGTCCATCACCAACACCCAGAATTTACACAAACTCATCTGCATAGGGAATGCCATCCAGCCATCTCATCCCCTGTTGTCCCCTTCTCCTCCTTCCCCCAATCCCTCCCAGCATCAGAGACTTTTACAATGAGTCAACTCTTCGCATGAGATGGCCAAAGTATTGGATTTTCAGCCTCAGCATCAGACCTTCCATGAACACTCAGGACTGGTCTCCTTTAGTATGGACTGGTTGGATCTCCTTGCAGTCCAAGGGACTCTCAAGAGTCTTCTCCAATACCACAGTTCAAAAGCATCAGTTCTTCGGTGCTCAGCTTTCCTCACAGTTCAACTCTCACATCCTTATATGACCACTGGGAAAACTGTAGCCTTGACTAGACGGACCTTAGTCGGCAAAGTAATCTCTCTGCTTTTTAATATGCCATCTAGGTTGGTCATAACTTTCCTTCCAAGGGGTAAGTGTCTTTTAATTTCATGGCTGCAGTCACCATCTGCAGGGATTTTGGAGCACCCCCCCCCCCATAAATAAAGTCTGACACTGTTTCCACTGTTTCCCCATCTATTTCCCATGACGTGATGGGACCAGATGCCATGATCTTCATTTTCTGAATGTTGAGCTTTAAGCCAACTGTTTCACTCTCCTCTTTCACTTTCATCAAGAGGCTTTTTAGTTCCTCTTTACTTTCTGCCATACGGGTCATGTCATCTGCATATCTGAGGTTATTGATATTTCTCCCAGCAATCTTGATTCCAGTATGTGCTTCTTCCAGCTGAGCGTTTCTCATGATGTACTCTCCATATAAATTAAATAAACAGGATGACAATACAGCCTTGACATACTCCTTTTCCTATTTGGAAAAGATCTGTTGTTCCACGTCCAGTTCTAACTGTTGCTTCCTGACCTGCATATAGGTTTCTCAAGAGGCAGGTCAGGTGGTCTGGTATTCCCATCTCTTTCAGAAGTTTACACAGTTTATGTGATCCACACAGTCAAAGGCTTTGGCATAGTCAATGAAGCAGAAATAGATGTTTTTCTGGAACTCTCTTGCTTTTTCCATGATCCAATGGATGTTTCCAATTTGACCTCTTGTTCCTATGTCTATCCTAAAACCAGCTTGAACATCTGGAAGTTCATGGTTCACATATTGCTGAAGCCTGGCTTGGGTAATTCTGAGCATTACTTTACTAGCGTGTGAGATGAGTGCAATTGTGAAGTAGTTTAAGCATTCTTTGCCATTGCCTTTCTTTGGGATTGGAATGAAAACTGACCTTTTCCAGTCCTGTGGCCACTGCTGAGTTTTCCAAATTTACTGGCATATTGAGTGATAAGTATATTAAATATTATACTGAATGAAATGTTTCTAGAAAATACTGAAAATGATTCTGAAATAATTTAAATGCTGTTTTATTCAAAGAAGATTACATTTGGAGAAAATAATTTGAGTTGCATGGATCCAAGTCCATGAAAAGTCCACACTCAAGATCAAGAGCTAGCAAGGTGAATAAAAGTAATTTTAATTGCCAATCACTGAGATCTTTATATATTCTAAATACAGTTCTGTAACAAATATTACCCTGTTTAATTCTGCAATGAAAATTAAAAAGACCTTGATGCTGGGAAAGATTGAAGGCAGGAGGAGAAGGGGACAACAGAGGATGAGATGGTTGGATGGCATCACTGACTTAATGGATGTGGGTTTGGTTGGACTCCAGGAGTTGGTGATGGACAGAGAGGCCTGGTGTGCTGCAGTTCATGGAGTTGCAAAGAGTTGGACACGACTGAGTGACTGAAATGAACTGAACTGAATTCTGCAATAGCTACATAGTAAAATCCTGTACATGTGCATTAAGTAACTCACTAATGATCCTATAATAGTACAATAACTCCAGGATTCAACCTTCTTTCTCCTACACTACTCATATACTGATTTCTTGAGCATTGTCATCCTCAAGTATTTTCACCAATGATAGAAAGAAATAGCTATTAAACACAAAAGAAAGAAGATATGATTGATAGAACGAAGTCCCAAAGATGAGAGTACAAAGTGCCGTTAAGATCAACATAATATTTCCTGTTTAAGAAGGTAGCTTACATGTGTCATTTAATTAAGTCACCTAGATAAGGTTACTTAAACTTGGGAGTTTTGTGAACATGATGTATTTAAAATGTTTGTTTTTTTTTTTTTTTAAGTATTTGTAGGGGACTTTCCTTGTGGTCCAATGGTTGAGAATTCATTCTCTCCAAATGCAGAGAACATGGGTGTCATCCCTGATTGGGGAAATAAGACCCCACATGCCACAGGGCAACTAAGCCTGCTTGCTGCAATGAGAGAAAGCTCTCACACCACAACCAAGAGCCTGAACAGACAAAATAGAAGAAAGAAAATGTATGTGTAGGGGTAAAGGATGGGCTCGATAAAGACAGAAATGGTATGAACCTAACAGAATGGATGATATTAAGAAGAGGTGGCAAGAATACACAGAAGAACTGTACAAAAAAAGATTTTCATGAACCAGATAATCACGATGGTGTGATCCGTCACCTAGAGCCAGACATTCTGGAATGTGAAGTCAAGTGGGCCTTAGAAAGCATCACTACGAACAAAGCTAGTGGAGGTGATGGAATTCCAGTTGAGCTATTTCAAATCCTGAAAGATGATGCTGTGAAAATGCTGCACTCAATATGCCAGTAAATTTGGAAAACTCAGCAGTGGCCACAGGACTAGAAAAGGTCAGTTTTCATTCCAATCCCAAAGAAAGGCAATGCCAAAGAATGCTCAAACTACCTCACAATTGCACTCATCTCACATGCTAGTAAAGTAATGATCAAAATCCTCCAAGCCAGGCTTCAACAATACATGAACTGTGAACTTCCAGATGTTCAAGCTGGTTTTAGGAAAGACAGAAGAACCAGAGATCAAATTGCCAACATCCATTGGATCATGGAAAAAGCAAGAGAGTTCCAGAAAAAAGCATCTATTTCTGCTTTATTGACTATGCCAAAGCCTTTGACTGTGTGGATCACAAAATAAACTGTGTAAAATTCTGAAAGAGATGGGAATACCAGACCATCTGACCTGCCTCTTGAGAAATCTGTATGCAGGTCAGGAAGCAACAGTTAGATCTGGACATGGAACAACAGACTGGTTCCAAATAGGAAAAGGAGTATATCAAGGCTGCATATTGTCACCCTGCTTATTTAATTTATATGGAGAGTACATCATGAGAAACGCTCAGCTGGAAGAAGCACATACTGGAATCAAGATTGCAGGGAGAAATATCAATAACCTCAGATATGCAGATGACACCACCCTTATGGCAGAAAGTAAAGAGGAACTAAAAAGCCTCTTGATGAAAGTGAAAGAGGAGAGTGAAACATTTGGCTTAAAGCTCAACATTCAGAAAACGAAGATCATGGCATCTGGTCCCATCACTTCATGGGAAATAGATGGGGAAACAGTGGAAACAGTGTCAGACTTTATTTATGGGGGAGGGGGGCTCCAAAATCACTGCAGATGATGATTTCAGCCATGAAATTAAAAGACGCTTACCCCTTGGAAGGAAAGTTATGACCAACCTAGACAGCAATTAAAAAGTAGAGACATTACTTTGCCAACAAAGTTCCATCTAGTCAAGGCTATGGTTTTTCCAGTGGTCATGTATGGATGTGAGAACTGGACTGTGAAGAAAGCTGAGCACTGAAGAATTGATGCTTTTGAACTGTGGTGTTGGAGAAGACTCTTGAGAGTCCCTGGGACTGCAAGGAAATCCAACCAGTCTATCCTAAAGGAGATCAGTCCTGGGTGTTCATTGGAAGGACTGATGCTGAAGCTGAAACTCCAATACTTTGGCCACCTCATGCAAAGAGTTGACTCATTGGAAAAGACCCTGATGCCGGGAGGGACTGGGGACAGGAAGAGGAGACAACAGAGGATGAGATGGTTGGATGGCGTTAATGACTCGATGGACATGAGTTTGAGAGAACTCCAGGAGTTGGTAATGGATAAGGAGTCCTGGTGTGCTGCAATTCATAGGGTAGCGAACAGTCGGACATGACTGAGTGACTCAACTGAACTGAACTGAAAGAGTATACAAATGTAAAATATGGTTTTTATAATGTTACAAAAGTGAGATGAAGTATGAAGATGAGGCAAGATTTTGAGGCAGGAGTTAGAAATTTAAGAAAATTCAAGCCAGCCTTAATCTTTTCATTTATTTATTTGTTTGTTTTGTTTTGTTTTTGAAAGAAAAAATTTGTTTTATTTCAGATACCAGCATCTAGGGGCGGGGGAGATTGGTGGACATCTGCCCAAAGGCCAACTCCTCCCTCCCTGACAAACAGTGTGGCAAGAAACTTTATAAACAGAAGTGGGGGGCGTCTGCATGCAGAAATAGCACAGTCATCTCTAACATCTTCAAACTGATCATCAGTGGTCTGATCAGCATCATCTTGGTGGTTTTAGGTACAGTTAATCTTCAGTTCCAGGATTCAATTTTTCCCGTTTCTTTGTGGCCACTTCTCGGAATTGTAGCAGCTCATGTCCTAGGTACAGTCTGGTCATCATGTAGTTAACTTTTCCACCTGATGTGTTAGTATCTATAAGATAGCTCACAGGATATTGCTCAGAATATTATCTATAGCCCTTGAGAAAGAACTAAATCTCCTTGGCTATGCTTAATGACTGCATTATTGTTATTTCATCTCCTTTGACTGTTATCCTTTGTTTCCACATTTCTCTTTTCTCTGATTAAACTTCTTTGACTAAAGTTTCCACAGACAAAAGACAGGCAGAGGACATGGCCTAATCCTTTTAAAGAAAGAGGAAGAGTAAAAGTTCTGAGCAGTGAGAAAGAGCTTTTAGCCAGGAAATTCCAGACTTTCTTCATAAGACCCTATCTTTCATTGTACGCATGACTCACAGACTTCCATTCCTACCCTCACACGTATACTATGTATTTGGTGTCTAGCAAGATTATCAATCATTCCCAATTGTTTTGATTCTCATAAGGACTTCTATACCATTTTATTTGATCCAATTTCCCACCTGTCCACACTCTTGACAACCTTCATCAGCAGCAAAACCCTCAAGTTCTGGACTTCTTTCAATACTATTTACTCAAGCTTTGTGCTCTAATGGAAACTTACAACTCTCCTAAAGATTCTGTCATAAAGTGTTTTCCTTACTTATTTTGCTGCTTTCAGATTATTCTCTGTATGAAAAACAAACAAAGAAAAAAAGTGTAAGGTTTGAATGTCATGACATCAGAAAATATACTATCCATTGCTCACTGCAATCAACTCCTCATTTACCTCTCTTCATACTCTAAAGATTTATAGTCCTGGCTGTTATTTTTTCCAACAATACTCTTGTCATAATTCTTAATGATTTCAATATTTGCATACTGATATCTAGCCCTATTAGTTTATTGTTCTCTCTTCTTATTGTCTTGTCTTCCAATTTCCTCAGATCCTCATTCCCATTGTCATATTCTATAATAGATGTTGTCTTTACCAATAGCCTTAATAATTTTTTAAACACACTCTCCTATTATTTCCCAAATCATAAACTCTATCCTTAGCATTCCTTGTCTTTTAACTCCAATGCAATCTGCAATCTACTGTTTCTATCACCTTTTTGCTGTCCATCACTACTTATATGCCTCACTTACTTCTTTATCTATAAATATCTTGACCATCATTGCTCTTTGAGTATACCTCTCCTCCCACCATTTTCCTTTTTTATAGATCCCACCCTGGAAAAAATTTCACATTGGCCAAAACCTTGTGTCTACATGCTCCAAGCTTCTTCCTAGATAAATGAATATTACTGGAAGAAAAAATAAAAGCATGTTGTCTGGTCTTACTTTAAATGTAAATGCTTGCACCTCTTTAATCTCACTGTATTTCCTTAGTCATTTCATCCTCTCATTCTAATCATTATGTATTTTGTTATCTTTAATCCAACCTCCAACTCCTCCATTCCCATCCTCACTCAGCTTCCTATTTTCCAGATAAAAGAAAAACAACAAAGAACATGTTTCCAAGCTTCCACCATTATACCTGAATCCTGCATATGGAATATTCATATCCATATCACTCACCACCATCTAATACGCTTCATATCACTTTTATGCATTTTGTTTATTGTGTATTCTTTTCCCCTTTGCAGCTATTATAAATTTCAAGTGGGAAATATTTTTTGTCCTTGTTACTTATCACTGTGCCTATAGTATCTACAACAACATTTGTTAGGGAAAGCGCAATAAATATCGTGTGCATGTATATGTGTATGTATATATGGAAAAATATTTTTCCCTCTACCATACAGCTGAACCCTCCATACCAAAAGATAATACATCACTTCATGGGAAATAGATGTGGAAACAGTGGGAACAGTGTCAGACTTTATTTTGGGGGGCTCCAAAATCACTGCAGATGGTGACTGCAGCCATGAAATTAAAAGACGCTTACTCCTTGGAAGAAAAGTTATGACCAACCTAGATAGTATATTCAAAAGCAGAGACATTACTTTGCCGACTAAGGTCCATCTAGTCAAGGCTATGGTTTTTCCTGTGGTCATGTATGGATGTGAGAGTTGGACTGTGAAGAAGGCTGAGCTCTGAAGAATTGATGCTTTTGAACTGTGGTATTGGAGAAGACTCTTGAGAGTCCTTTGGACTGCAAGGAGATCCAACCAGTCCATTCTGAAGGAGATCAGCCCTGGGATTTCTTTGGAAGGAATGATGCTAAAGCTGAAACTCCAATACTTTGGCCACCTCATGAGAAGAGTTGACTCATTGGAAAAGACTCTGATGCTGGGAGGGATTGGGGGCAGCAGGAGAAGGGGACGACAGAGGATGAGATGGCTGGATGGCATCACGGACTCGATGGACATGAGTCTGAGTGAACTCCGGGAGTTGGTGATGGACAGGGAGGCCTGGTGTGCTGTGATTCATGGGGTCGCAAGGAATCAGACACGACTGAGTGACTGAACTGAACTGAACTGAATAGAAGAAAAGCAAATAGATATGTGTAGAGATCCAACTGAGTAACTCTCCAAAATAGGTCAAGTCACCATCTTAAATACTATTTTTAGCTAAGGAATAAAGAAAGATGTTGGAGTTGAGAGGTCGAAAAAGACCAGTTATGAGAATTACTAGGAAAATCAAGGTAAAGAAGGGTAAAATTGTTTTGGAGATATAAATCTGTGCCTCTTCATGATAAGAATTTCTAGAGATTCTAGTGATTCTCTCCTCCCTGGTACGAAGAAGGTAAGATATCCTTACAAGTGGAGATTGCTGTTTTCAATGCAAATTTCTCTTACAAAAGGGTACCTTCTACTCAGCTTTCAGAGCTTCTGTGTCTGCTATTTTTTAAAAAATAATCACCCTAAAATGAAATAGGTATATTTTGGGGTGAGAAATTCTGCCTCCTTTTCACATAATGCATACACATTATATTTAAATGATTTCATGAGATAGATCTTACAATCTTCCTTTTAAAAATGATGAAACTGAGGTATAGATAGTTGAAGTTACTTTCTAAGGACCATTGATCAATCCACTGGTGGTACCAGACTTCCAGCCTATGTCATTCTAAACCCAAAGCTAAATATGTGTCAATTTAAATCCAAAATATTAGTTCTAAATGTTTGTGCCCAGAATATTTGTCCATATTTATCTAACTCTGCCTTCTTACACAGGCTTCTTAGGCAGTGCTAGTAGTAAAGAACCCTGCCAATGCAAAAGACCTAAGAGACATAACCCTGGGCTTCCCTGGTGGCTCAAACAGTAAAAAATCTGCCTGCAATGAAGGAGACCTGGGTTCAGTCCCTGGGTCAGGAAGATCCCCTGCAGAAGGAAATGGCAACTCCCTCCAGTATTCTTGCCTGGAGAATTCCATGAACAGAGGAGCCTGGCAGGTTACAGTCCACGGGATCCCAAAGAGTTGGACATGACAGCAGCTAACTTCTTTTTCTTTCTTTCTAAGAGACACAAGTGTGATCCCTGGGTTGGGAAGATCCCTTGGAGGAGGGCTGGGCAGGACAGAGGTGCTTGGTGGGCTACAGTCCATAGCGTCTCAAAGAGTCAGACACAACTGAAGTGAATTAGCCTTCACACAACACACACCTTCTCACACACACCTTAGACTCATCCATCAACCTAGAAAACTTCCTTTCCTTCCACATGCCTTAGGCTAAGGCCAGCCCAGTCAGTCGTGTGAATAGGTGTTCTGTTTCAGCATCTGGGAAGTGTTCTGCTTTCTGGATGTTGAAATTGTATTTATTCTTCAAGACATATGTAGAATATGTCCTCTCTCTCTTTGTGTGTGTGTGTGTCTTTCAAATTTCTCTCAACTGGATTTTCTCTTCCCTTAACTCTCAATAATATCACTATCTACCTTAGAGCACATATTTAAAGTACAAAGCATAGAAAGATACCCATCTTATCTTTTTCAACTTCCTCCAGACACTCTAGCAGATCACCAGCTCCTTGCAGTGCTTATTCATTTTTATATCTCAGTACAGCAACTCCACTGGATGCTTTTCATCTGATAATTATAACACTCCTTGAATAGTCGCTGCTAAACGTTGTTCTAAGACATTACATATGTTAATTAATTCAATCTTCATAAATCTGTGGCAATAGTACTATCATTATCCAAAATTTTGACATTGCAAAGTGAAGTACAGAGAACTGACAAGAAGTTTCTTGTCTGGGAGTATGAGGTCAACAATCTCATAGTTAATAATGATTTGAGCTGGGATTTGTACTGAGGCAACCTGGTTCCATAGGATTTGTACTTTTTAAACCATGAAAAGATACTATCTTTTGTCTAGTGATTGGTAAATTTACCATAAATGTTCGTTGAATCCAATAGGCTCAATAATAGCATCTTAAAAATACTATAAATACACAGGTATACTAAAGGAATGGGTGTCATCTTGTGATATCTTTATCTGGCCTTCCATGGCAAAATTAGGCCATTGTAATTACAAGCTTTATATATATTAATATTAGGAGTGATCATAACAGGCTCATTAAGGCTAATTGCATTGAATTAAGGTAGAATTTGCATTGTATGTCAAGTGATAAAACATTGAATGCACCAGACAAGCTAAGTGGTTTTTTTTTTTTTTAAGTATACTTCCAAGATCAAGTAGAAGACTTGATCACACAGAAATAAACTGAAAGTCTATTGTAGAGTCTCAAATTGGTCCAGCAAAAGGAAGAAAACATCTGAAATTTCAGTTGCATAATTATTAGTGTAAATTGATATGAAACTTGCCTTTCACAGTCTTTCCTTATTCTGACTGGCCTCAGGAAAGAAATAGTATTATCATTTTGAGGGGGAAGGAAATTTCCTCTACTTTTCTAGGTTCAACTGGCTGATCTAAGGATTAAATTGATATGACATAGATAGAACAATACCAAATAAAAGTTTAATCACATGTGTACATTGGAAAGACCCAGGAAAACTGAATAATTTACCAAAATGACAGAAGACTTCATCTTTAATACCATCTTTAACTAAAAACAAAACAAAACAAAACACATGCTGGGAGTAGTGGTTTGGAACTCCAGAGGGAAGGAAGGTAATTCATATGGAGGTAGAAAAGCAAATGTTTGATGAGCAGAGGTTTGATGTGTCCTGCCAAAACAAGGGAACACAGAGCAGACTCTGATCTTTAGGTCCTGTCTAGAGTTTCCCCGGGGTTCTCTGGTGGCTCATTGGGAAAGAATCTGCCAATGCAGGAGACACAGATCAGGAAGATCCCCTGAAGAAAGAAATGACAACCCACTCCAGTATTCTTGCCTGGAAAAATCCCATGGACAGAGGAGCCTGGCAGGCTACAATCAAGGAGGTAGCAAAAGAGTTGGACACAACTTAGAAACTAAATAATAACAAGAGTTAACCCAAGCCCCTAAGTCATGTTCTTTGAGGATATCTCTGGTGCTGGCTCTATTCCAGGAATAGGCCCTCTGTAGAAATTCTTTTAGGCAGTTATGGAGAAGATCAGAGATTCCTCCTGAGTCTTTTGGACCTTGATCATTTTTTTTTTTTTTAAATAGTTCACATGCCAAAGAGAAGTTTGGGGCTGGCAAGTTTTGCTCTCCAGCAACATACACCCTCCACACTTCACACAGAAGTGCTGAGATTTATATTTTTGAACCTCAGAGAAGGAAAAACAAAAATAAGATAACTGAAATGTGGGTAGAAACAGAATTTTTAAAAAAGAAAAAAGCAGATATCATTTAAAAACTATCTACATAGCTATTTTCAAAGAAAGTATGCTAAAGAGCCATTTCCAAATATCCACATAAAGATATATTTGTAGTGTGTCACTGAGAAGAATTTTCTTTTTTTTTAATTATGTTAAACTTTGTGTTTTTAAAAAGTAACTTAGGTGATATTTATGTACTGTGAGTATTCCTTTGATCCAAAACAAAACAGTTCTGTTTAATATCGCAGTGAAATAGGTATTTATCATTTTAATCTAATCTTTGATAACTTTTTACTTTCTTAATTTATTTAAAAAACAAGGAGGAAAGAAATATATATAAAAAACTGGCTATGGTCATTAAGTCTAATAAGAATTAATTCATTAGGTTTTTTAAATGATGTATATTTCATATATTATAGAAACATGCTTTATGTAAAGTGAGTTCCCCTAGTATATCTGCATGTCCTTCAGTCTCTACTGTTTAGTTATTACCTCTCAGGTCGTTAGTTGTGCCTGTTTTCTTAGCCACTTCAAATAGTCTAAGAGTAAATTTTTACAATCTTTGTTAAACACAAACAAAACACACTGAAGATTTTGATGACCAGGCCTTCTGTAATAATGTGACCCTTCACATCTGATGATTGAGAAGCAATCTCTAAATCTTACACATTAATCTTTTTAAAATATATTAGTCATCCCAGAATAGCCAAATATATAAATCCAGGGTGTACTCTGAGTTTCAAGGAAAAGTGACTCTCTTTAAAAACATTATTTCATTTTTAATGTGATGTCAGTGGCCCTTCAAAACTCTCCCTTCATCTCCATGAACACTACTTTCACTATTTATATGATCATTTATGAATATTTTTTGTCATTGTTCAGTCACTAAGTCCTGTTTGACTCTGCGATCCCAAGGACTGCAGCACGCAGTCTCCCCTGTCCTTCACTATCTCCAGGAGTTTGCTTAAATTCAGTCAGTGATGCTATCTAACCATCTCATCCTCTGCTGCCCCCTTCTTCTTTTGCCTTCAATCTTTCCCAGCATCAGGATCTTTTTCAGTGAGTTGGTTCTTCACATCAAGTGGCCAAAGTGTTGGAGCTTCGGCTTCAGCATTGATCCTTCCAATGAATATTCAGGGTTGATTTCCTTATGAATATACTCTGGAGTAAACTGAAAAGAATTCCTATTTCCTCCCTCTGGAGTCCTGACACAGTAAAAAAAAAATAGAAGTAACACAGAAAATTACTTATCTTGGTCCTTGGGTGTATGGTCTACATTAATACTTTTGATGAGTTCCAGAGTTAACAACTAATAGCAGAATATTTTATATAAACATGTCCTTCAGTAGCTACAGGAGGATGAGTTCGGAGACCTGCCATAGATACCAAAATCCCTGGGTGCTCACATCCCACAGTTGGTCATATCTGTGAGTTTTACATACTCAGATTCAGCTAACAAATACGATTGGTTATACCCATGGATACAGAGCTGGAGGAGTTGGAGTGCTGGCTGTGTTAAAACTTTTCTTTATAGATTTAACTGTTGAACAGCATGTATTTGAACTGCATGGGTCCATTTACATGCACTTTTTTCTTTTTCAATAGTAAATATCATAGTACTACTTATTCACGGCTGGATCCATGGTTACAGAGAACCACAGATGCCAAAGAACAGCATGTAAGAGGGGGTCAACTCTAAGCTATAAGTGAATTTTCACTGTATGAAGGGTCTGGTCAATGCCCCATCTAGACGGTGTTCAAGGATCAACTGAAATCTATGGACAGTGTTACGTTTATCTTGATATTGTTTTATTGTTTGTTTGTAGAGTCTGCATCTAATTCCTTAAGCAAGAGTTTGATAACACAGAAAGTACCACAAATTTTCTTCAGAAGTAAATGATTCCTTTGAGAACCATCCGGAAATATTTACTTGAAGTTAAACTTTCATGTGATATTTTTCACTGACACTGTTTACTTAAAGCAATATTCTAAGTATTTTAATAGTTCATCTTATTTAATTCTCATCCTTGATAGCTCAGTTGGTAAGGAATCCACCTGAATGCAGGAGACCCCAGTTTGATCCCTGGGTCAGGAAGATTTCTGGAGAAGGGATAGGCTGCCCACTCCAGTATTCTTGGGCTTCCCTTGTGGCTCAGCTGGTAGAGAATCCACCCACAATGGAGGAGACCTGGGTTCAATCCCTGGGTTGGGAAGATCTCCTGGAGCAGGGAAAGGCTATTCACTCTGATATTCTGGCCTGAAGAATTCCATGGACTGTACAGTCCAAGAGTTGGACATGACTGAGCAGCTTTCAAAAAGAAAAAATAAATTCTCATAATTTCTAAAACATAGGAAAATTATTGTCTCAATTTTAGAAATGGCAACACTAAGACAGACTCAAATCTAGTTAATTGTTCAACATCATACTGGTGAGTGGAAAAGCCAAGATTTTCACACAAGGTATTAGTTTAGACATTTTAGAAGGGTCTTGTATGTACACTGTGGACAATGCATGTAATCATGAGGTAGTGTCAGCCCTCCTCCCCACTCTAAGAATACAGTTTTTGTGTAAGCAGGTATGGTAGGGGGTCCTCAAAGAAAAGAACCAGGTATGGCTTTCTTAACAGAAGAAATGCTACTTTTGGCCTAAGCCATTTTGTGACCTAAGCCTGGTGTCAGAATGCTTGCCCTTGAGCAGGTCTTAGTAATAAGGAACTTGAGAACAAACTGTTCCCAAGAGAATTCTCTAGAGAATTAACAACAGCAGAGATAACAAATCAGTTGTAAAAAAACTCTCTTGTCTGTTTCAGTAGTAAAGACTAGCTTGAAGCACTTTCTTGAGCAGTTATATAGTCAAATACACCTGGCAATCAACCATCAAACCAACTAGAATCTAAGAGATGATGACATTAATGTCTTCTGACCCTCATGACTTCAATCAACTAAAACTTGGACTCTGCCAGCCTTCCAAGCCCTTTTATGAATGTGCATGTACCCTTAACTTAAAACTTCCCCAATTTTGCCACTTCAGGAGACACTACTTGAGGAAAGAGCCCCAGTGTTCTCCTTACTTGTTCCAATCAATAAAATTCTTTCTTCTCCTGGTCTGATCTTTGGCTTGATTCTGTCTTTTGACTCATCAAGAAGTGAACCCAGTTTTTCTGGTAACATTTCCACTTAATCAAAACATGTATTTGTGACAAAAATTCTGTAAATTTTTATAATTAAAGGTGGGAAGAACAAAGCAATTTTATATTGGTGACAGTTTGAAAAGATTTTACATTAAAAAATAGGCACTATTGATGCTAAAAGCTCAACTTCTGTCCACCAATACCAAATCAAATCTGAGAGACAGAGTTTTGGGTGAAGTAGAGAAGAATAGCTTTGTTGCTTTGCCAGGCAAAGGGAACACAGCAGACTCCTGCCACCAAAATCTGTGTGTCCCAACTCAGGAGGATTTGATGAGGAGTTTTGTATTGGGCTTCCCTGGTGGCTCAGATGGTAAAGATTCTGTCTGCCAATCCAGGAGACCCAGGTTTGATTCCTGGGTTGGGAAGATACCCTGACAAGGAAATAGCAACCCATCTCAATATTCTTGCCTGGAGAATCCCATGGACAGAGGAGCCTGGTGTGCTACAGTCTATGGTGTCACAAACAGCTGGACATGATTGAGTGACTAAGCATAGCACAGCACAGCATAATCCTTGTAAAATATCTGAGAGTTACTGATTATTTGCCATCTCTATTGTAGGGATGAGGATACTTCATTTTATAGATAGTTGAAGAGTGGGGTTGCTGATAAGATTAGGGTGTGTGCAGGGACTTAACTCTTCTAAACTGGTTTCAGGTAATCCTCGATGAGCTTCTCTGGTTCCTTTCATCTTACAGTTGGTTTCTTGACTGCTCCTCCCTTGATTAGCAACTGTTTAGATATGCCCTTAGGAGCTCAAGAAAGGTCATGGAGGCTGGAGTCTTTCCTATAAATAAGAAATGGGGGACAGAAAGATTTCTGTGCTTGATTTCAAGGCCATACCTTGAAATCTTTGTTTTACAAACTCAACACTCCTTGCTACGCTTTTTGTTAGAATATTGTCATGTTAATAAACCATAGTAACTCTAAATCAAACTTCTAAAAGCTCTTTTGCTTTTATGTGAAGATAGAGTACAGCAAAATCCCAGAATATTGTTAAATATAAGTGACATAATAGATTTCTTTCAAAAATTGTTTCAGAGCTGTATGCATCCAACGTTTCCTCAAACTAATTTTTCTCATTTTTCACGTTAATTTAAATGTATTCCACCCTTTAAAGAAAGAAATAAAGGCATGTTACTCATTTCCAATCTCCCACCAAATAAAAAAGGGAAAAAAATTAAAATATATCTGAGTTCATTGATAGTGACTGAGAGCACTAAGATATGGCAGTCACATAAATGAGTAAATAATAAAATACAACTCTGTAGAGGACCAAAATTTTCCACCCCAAGATGTGTCTTTGGAGGCACCATTGGGGCAGCTGCATAGCTGATGACTTTATGGTGGGCTTCCTATTTGTTTCTGTCCTGAGTTTTCTAGGGCACACCTACTGGGCAGCTGTAGTAACTGATAGCTTGATTTCCACAGCATCCTTCACTTACTAGTATGGCAAATGGCAATCTTAGTCCACAAATACACAGAGCAAAACAGTGGACACCAGTGGGAAAAGGGTAGGCGGAAGGAACATGCTAGGGGTAAGGAATTAAGAGATACAATCTATTATGTATAAATAGATTAAAAACCATATATAGCACAGAGAATTGAAACAATGATCTAGTAATTACTTTTAATGAAGTAAAATCTGTAAAGATTCTGAATCACTATGTCATACATCTGAAACTAATATTGTATTGTAAACAAACTATTGTTCGGTTGATAAGTTGTGTCCAACTCTTTGTGAGCCCATGAACTGCAGCAAGCCAGGCTTCCCTGGCATGGACAAACTCATGTCCATTGTGTCAGTGATGCCATTCAATGGTCTCATCCTCTGTCACCCACTTCTCTATCTGCCCTCAGTTTTTTCCAGCATCAGGGTCTTTGCCAATGAGTCGACAATGAGTCAACAATGGCACCAGGTGACCAAAGTACTGGGGCTTCAGCATCAATCCTTTCGATGAATACTCAGGTTTGATTTCCTTCAGAACTGACTGGTTTGATCTCCTTGCAGTCCAAGGACTCACAAGAGTCTTCTTCAGCAACACAATTCAAAAGCGTCTATTCTTCTTTATGGTCCAGTTCTCACATCCGTACATGACTACCGGCAACACATTCCAGTATTCTTGCCTGGAAAATGCCACGGACAAAGGAGTCTGGCAGGCTGCAGGCCATGTGAAAAACCATACCTTTGACTATATGGATCTTTGTTGGCAACGTGATGTCTCTGCTTTTTAATACACAGTCTACGTGTGTGTCATAGCTTTTCTTCCAAGGAGTAAGCATCTTTTAAAACAAGCTATATTTCAAAAAAGGAAAAAGAAGAACATTTTGAGATGTCACTGGAAAAAATAAAGATATTAGATAATTGAACCAAATAATAAGCATTACTATTACTAGAAATATTACTAGCAAAGTAATGCCCAAAATTCTCCAAGATAGGTTTCAACAGTATGTGAACAAAGAACTTCCAGATGTTCAAGCTGCACTTAGAAAAGGCAGAGAAGCCAGAGATCAAATTGCCAACATCTAGTGAGTCATAGAAAAAGCAAGAGAGTTCCAGAAAAACATCTACTTCTGCTTCCTTGACTATGCCTAAATCATCGACTGTGTGGATCACAACAAACTGAAAAATTCTTAAAGAGGTGGGAATACCAGACCACCTTACCGGCCTCCTAAGAAATCTATATGCAGACCAAGAAACAACAGAACCAGACATGGAACAACGGACTGATTCCAAATTGAGAAAGGAATACGTCAAGGCTGTATATGATCACCTTGCTTTTTAAACTTATTTGCAGAGTACATTATGAGAAACCCAGGGTGGATGAAGCAGAAACTGGAACCAAAATTGCTGGGAGAAATATCAGTAAACTCAGATATGCAAATGAAACTACCCTTATGGCAGAAAGCAAAGAGGAACTAAAGAACCTCTTGATGAAAGTGAAAGGGAGAGTGAAAAAACTGGCTTAAAACTCTACATTCAAAAAATGAAGATCATGGCATCCAGTCCCATCACTTCATGGCAAATAGATGGGATAATAATGGAAACTGTGACAGACTTTATTTTCTTGGGCTCCAAAATCACTACAGATGGTGACTGCAGACATGAATTAAAAGACGCTTGCTCCTTGGGAGAAAAGCTATGACCAAATTAGCATATTAAAAAGAAGAGACACTACTTTGCCGACAAAGGTCCATCTAGTAAAAGCTGTGGTTTTTCCAGTAGTCACGTATGGATGTGAGAGTTAGATCATATAGAAAGCTGAGCACCAAAGAACTGATGCTTTTAAACTGTGGTACTGGAGAAGGTTCTTGAGAGTCTCTTGGACAGCAAGGAGATCAAACCTGTCATTCCCAAAGGAAAGTGTGAAGTGCAAGTGAAATTTGCTCAGTCATGTCTGACTCTTTGGGACCCCATAGTCTATATAGTCGATGGAATTCTTCAGGCCAGAATACTGGCATGGGTAGCTTTTTCCTTCTTCAGGGGAGCTTCCCAACCCAGGGATTGAACCCAGGTCTCCCACATTGCAGGCTGATTCTTTATCAGTTTAGCCACAAAGGAAGCCCATCCTAAAAGAAATCAGTAGTGAATATTCATTGGAAGGACTGATGCTAAAGCTGAAGCTCCAATAATTTGGCCACCTGATGTGAAGAACTAACTCATTGGAAAAGACCCTGATGCTGGGAAAGATTGAAGGCAAGAAGACAAAGGGACAACAGAGGATGAGATGGTTGGATGGCATCATTGACTCCATGGACATGAGTTTGAGCAAGCTCCAAGAGTCAGTGATGGACATGGAAGCCTGGAGTGCTACAGTCCATGGGGTCACCAAGAATCAGACACTACTGAGCAACTGAACTCACTGAATAAGCAGTACTAATTTTCAGAAACAAAAATTTAAAATAAAGCTGAATGCATGTTTAAATGATAAAAAATAAATAAAGTATTAGCTAATGCTTATTTAGTATTCACTACTTGTTAAACACAGTTCTACATATATATTATGTTTATTAGCTTATTTAATTTCCACAATCACCCATTTTTACCTATATTTCACTTATGAAGAAATTGAGTCACAAAGAGATCCTTTGTCCAAAGTTTAGAACTCACTACGATTGTTTAACTGCTACGGTAATCTACACTAATGAATAACTAAATAAATCACTTTTTAAATTCAAGATCAATAGAATTAAAAATGAAGACATTTAAGAACTCTGCCTCCTGTAGTTAGAGCCAGTGGTGCAAAGAGAGATTTTTTATTATTTTATTTTATTTAAGAGAAACCATGCATCAAAATTTTTTCTGAGTTAATGGATTCAATCTTCATTACTCAGTCTTCTTATGACCCACAATATATTCAAGAAAAACTGTGAAATGGTGTAGTCTATGATCAGTTGTTCAAAATAAACATATAGTCTCTGCTTGGGAAAAGGATTTACTTGGTATTTAAATTTTTCAGTATTGAAAACATATGCAAGGTGGTATTCAAATAAAGGAGACACAACCAAAGACAGCCTAAATAATCATGCCACTGTTTATTGCTTCCTTTATGTTTTACAAGAAGGAAAATTCTGATATAAACCTTTATGGAAATAGCTATTTCAGGGGGCATTGTGTTAACCTCATATATCTCACTCAGACTTTAAGCTCTTTCATAAAGTAAGGTCTATAAACTCAAGATCTTTAAACAATACTGATGCATCGTAAGTGACAGTGAATGTATGTTGAATGAATGAATGAGTCCCAGATGTTGTTAGCTTCATTCTCTTTGTATGATAACCTGATGAATTAGAAAACTTTGAGAATATAGTATAGATAGTTATTTTTTTAAACTGGATATAAAATTAAAGATTATTGATTCCCAGTAGGAAACAGGCAATGAATCAGCATAATTAATAAACAATCTTAATAGGGACCCATCTTCCCTCGCTGGGAACCATGGAAACCACTAGGTACAAAAAACAAAATCAATGCCTTTCAGAAGTCTCTTCTAAAGCAAATTAGGAATCTGGCAATATGAACTGTGAAATGAGCATCACTGCAACACCTTGCATTTATGTAAATAAGCATTATGGAGACAACTCCATTATTTCTCCAATTAGTAAAGAGATTCCTGGGAAAACAGGTTGAAATGGATTCATTTGTTGCTACAGCAACCTTCTTCATTCTGAAGAATTGGTGCTTTTGAACTGTGGTGTTGGAGAAGACTCTTGAGAGTCCTTTGGACTGCAAGGAGATCCAACCAGTCCATTCTGAAGGAGATCAGCCCTGGATGTTCTTTGGAAGGAATGATGCTAAAACTGAAACTCCAATACTTTGGCCACCTCATGGGAAGAGTTGACTCATTGGAAAAGACTTTGATGCTGGGAGGGATTGGGGGCAGGAGAAGGGAACGACCAACAGAGGATGAGATGGCTGGATGGCATCACAGACTAGATGGACGTGAGTCTAAGTGAGCTCCGGGAGTTGGTGATGGACAGGGAGGCCTGGCATGCTGCGATTCATGGAGTCGCAGAGTCGGACACTGAGCGACTGAACTGAACTGAACTGATAGACTCTTTAATTTATATTTTGATTTTTCCTCAACTGGCTTTCCAACAATGTAGAAGACAGTATTCTAGGGTTTTGTGGGGAAAGTATCAAGATCAAAAGAACATGGACAAATGACAAGGAGTATTCACAGGAAACAGTCCTATTGAGGTCTTTCACTGTTACAGGACCATCTACAGACCATGTTCTTTTCATCAGACATTTAATATACTATTGAAAGCTTTTCATGGCTGCAATCATCTGCAGTGATTTTTGACCCCCCAAAAATAAAGTCTGACACTGTTTCTACTGTATCCCCATCTATTTGCCATGAAGTGATGGGACCAGATGCCATGATCTTAGTTTTCTGAATGTTGAGCTTTAAGCCAACTTTTTCACTCTCCTCTTTCACTTTCATCAAGAGGCTTTTTAGTTCCTCTTCACTTTCTGCCATAACGGTGGTGTCATTTGCATATCTGAGGTTATTGATATTTCTCCCAGCAATCTTGATTCCAGCTGTGCTTCTTCCAGCCCAGCGTTTCTTCTGATATACTCTGTATATAAGTTAAATAAGCAGGGCAACAATATACAGCCTTGACATATTCCTTTTCTTATTTGGAACCAGTCTGTTGTTTCATGTCCAGTTTGAACTGTTGCTTCCTGACCTGCATATAGGTTTCTCAAGAGGCAGGTCAGGTGGTCTGGTATTCCCATCTCTTTCAGATTTTTCCAGTTTATTGTGATCCACACAGTCAAAGGCTTTGGCATAGTCAATAAAGCAGAAATAGATTTTTTTTTGGAACTCTCTTGCCTTTTCCAGATCCAGCAGATGTTGGCAATTTGATCTCTGGTTCCTCTGCCTTTCCTAAAACCAGGTTGAATATGTGGAAGTTCACGGTTCACATATTGCTGAAGCCTGACTTGGAGAATTTTGAGCATTACTTTACTAGCATGTGAGATGAGTGCAATTGTGCAATAGTTTGAGCATTCTTTGGCATTGTCTTTCTTTGGGCTGCAAGGAGATCAAACCAGTCCCTTCTAAAGGAGATCAGTCCTGAGTGTTCTTTGGAAGGACTGATGCTAAAGCTGAAACTCCAATACTTTGGCCACTTCATGTGAAGAGTTGACTCATTGGAAAAGACTCTGATGCTGGTAGGGATTGGGGGCAGGAGGAGAAGGGGACGACTGAGGATGAGATGGCTGGATGGCATCACTGACTTGATGGACATGAGTTTGAGTGAACTCTGGGAGCTTGTGATGGACAGGGAGGCCTGGCGTGCTGCGATTCATAGGGTCACAGAGTTGGACAAGACTGAGAGACTGAACTGAATTGAATGGAAAGCTTTTACCTCCCTTTTCTACGCCCAACCAGATATATCAATAATATGGCAAATCTCTTATTTCTACAGAATTGATAAGCACATGCTAAATAAATGCATGGGTTCATCACAATGTGTTGTTGCACTAGCCTAAATGGTCTCTTCTCTCAGTCCTAGTGTAGTCAATCTTGCATAGGATTTCTCTTGCCAGATTAATTTTCCTAAATTATTATCTTCATCATATCCTTTTCTTACTAAATTGTGTTTCTATGCCTCCCATTTTCAAAAGATCAAACTCTAAACTCCTTTCTTGACAGTGGGAAAGCCTGATATACCCTTAATTCTTTAACCACTTGTGGATAATGCTACCATATCTTAGCAATGTCTTGCACCCCTCTACCTGATTCTTGCCTGGCTCCTAGACTCAGTTCAATTCTTGCTTCCTACATGGAATCTTCCCATTACATTTCAGCTTCCCATGACCACTCTCTTTATTATTAAATTAAGGCTTATTTCAAAATTGTACTATGTATTTGATCATTGTACTGTCTTGATTTCTGGTTTAATTTATTTCTGGCTCTATGTTTTGTCCCCTTATCATAGCCATTACCTCTATACTTCTTTATATGTGCCCTCTGATTGAAACTGTCAACTGCAAATTGGTACTTGCCATCTACTAATCCTTTTACAACCTAAAAGGATTAAATCCTGTGCTGCAGCAGTTGCTGAATTTCAACATCCTCTGAACAGAGTTCAAGGTAGAGAGCAGAAATGAGACATTCTGTGCTCTGGGAAAAACTGGCAGAATAGGTCTTCAGGTAGTTAGATATTTTCAGGAGCCTATTTTATGAGCCCAGTTTTTGTATCTGTTCATATCTATAAAAGCACTAAAATCTTTCATGATGATGGCTGTTACTCACGACTGAAGAAAGCTTCATGAGACTAGCAGAAAACTGGAAAAAAATATATGTGCTTGATTGAATGTATTCCTCTTTCACCAAAATCACATATATACTGATCTCACCCCCCACCCCCACGCCTCTTTGGAGCAGTTTCTCAGAGCTATCTAAGATGTCTCCTGGGCTGCAACCTTAATTTTGCCCCAAATAAAACTTAACTCACAGCTCTCACACTGTATATTTTTTAACCCTAAAGAATCAAGTGGAACAACATATACCCTCTCCACCAAGTATAAAAGCCCCTCCATATCCCCTGCTTCTTATTTGTAGAAAAACTGAAATCTCTCTGTCCTCCCTGAATCACAAAAGAACTAGGTTCAAGCAGCTAATTATTATGACAATAGAGTCACACACTCAGTATCTGATACATATTCCTGAGCTGTTTTAGAAATTTTATAACTGGCCCTAGAGGGAAAAAGCTAACTGCATGATGACCAGACTGCAACCATGACTTAAGCTACTCCAGCTTGAATGGTACTGAAACCTATGGCTAGCATAGTTCCAAGAAGTGGCCTGAAGAGAATGGAGTTAATGCTATTGCTCATAATAATCAGTCTTTATTAGTATCAAAATAATTGTAGTTTTCTCTGTCTGGAAATGTAAGTGGAAAACTAAAATTGTCAGCAAAGAGATGTGCTAAGCCTATGACCATATCTTTCACTCTAAGACCTTGATGCCCTTTCTCAGCATGAGGAAGTTACAGAAGATGGATCTCTGTCCCTAATCACATAGAAATGGAATCATATCTGATGGAGTGTGTGTGTTGGGGGCGGGGGGAGGTGTGGACTTGTAAGCAGCTCTTTGCAGGAAACTGCACTGGGCAGGAAACCTCTTTTCTTGTCAAAACTGTATCATTAATAACCTTAAACCAGGTACCCTCATGCTGCTCTGTTCACTGCTGGCCTAAGCACACTTTTCAAATCTTTGGTCACACAACATCTTGTCTAACATGTGGGCTTTTTCTCATGGATCAAAGAAGGAAAAAATGAAGAATGAGTAATTAACAGATGACAAGATCTCTTCCCCCATTTTCTCCTTCAGTAGTCTCACAAACAGTGTGAACAAACTGTGAGCAAGGCTACATCAAAGAAAGATCACAGTAAGTCGACAAGCCTGCACATAGAATGTTTCATGACTCTGACCCTTCATTTCAATGATTAACTGAGATTACTTCCCTTGTCCCTTTAAAAGTTTTCATGGCCAATCAGAATCCTTGGAGATAGTTTTGGATGACACTGAGTCCTTTGGAGGGAATGATGCTGAAGCTGGAACTCCAGTACTTTGGCCACCTCATGCGAAGAGTTGATTCATTGGAAAAGACTCTGATGCTGGGAGGGATTGGGGGCAGGAGGAGAAGGGGACGACAGAGGATGAGATGGCTGGATGGCATCACTGATTCAATGGATGCGAGTCTGAGTGAACTCCGGGAGTTGGTGATGAACAGGGACGCCTGGCGTGATGCGATTCATGGGGTCGCAAAGAGTCGGACACGACTGAGCGACTGAATTGAACTGAAATGAGTCCACCATCTCCCATATTGCCACCATTCTTATTTAAGGCAACTTTTCTATCTACCAACATTTTCTTTTACTTGGTATTGATTTTTGATAGGTGAGTAGCCAGACCTAAGTTTGATAGCATGAAAACCATCCGGCCTCACATATGCCATTACTTCCATTCCAATAATTCATTAGCCTAAAAAGGTCCTCAAATGCAGTCATCCATTGTCTACTCTCCCCCACATTTCTTTTATTGACTCTTTGTTTGCTATAACAACTTCCTTGTGTAGATCTTTAAATCTTTTCCTGTCACTTTTTTTTTCCCTTGACTGACACAACCCAAATAGTTAAGAAAACAATTTGTCTGCTCTGTATCTGTATTCTGCTCCATGCCAATATTCAAATAAACAAAAAATTTAGAAAATAAAATTACAAAAACTATGCTGATTTTAAACTGCGATCTCAAATCTCAAATGCAATTCACACAGACTATACCTAACCATGGGCACCAGACTTCCCTGGTGGCTCAGATGATAAAGAATCTGCCTGCAATGAGAGAGACCTGGGTTCTATCCCTGGGAGGAGAGTATGGCAACCCACTCCAGTATTCTTGCCTGGAGAATCCCCATGGACAGAGGAGCCTGGTAGGCTACAGTCAATTGGACTGTAGAGTCAAACACAACTGAGCAACTAAGCACAACCTTGGGCACCAACCATTTCTCCTATACCTCATCTATGTATTCTAGTCTTTTTTTCAAGAGCTATTTCTTTCTCCTCCTGTTAAATCTGGTCTCATGTTGGACATATGGTCTTATGCTAGACTTAATTAGTAATGTGGTACAAGTGACTCTATGACAATTTATGGTCCAGCTTCTAAAAATCTCTAAGGATGCTAAAGAAGCACAGTGGGGTATGAGTATCCACCGTAGCCTGTAGGATTAGGGAAAGTTCCCTGAAAAGGAGGATTTCATCTAAGGTCAAAATTAACTTGTGAGTTAAATTAGGGTTAGGTAGTGGAGAATCCCAGGGACGGGGAGCCTCTATGGGGTCACACAGAGTCGGACACGACTGAAGCGACTTAGCAGCAGCAGTGAGAATGTATGTACTAGTAGAAATTAATATGTATATTTCTAACAAAATAATATCAATCAATGTTTTAAATTTAAAAAATCTATCAAATATAGAACTACTACCTACCTAGATGAGTTCCTAGATGAGCACTTAAAGACCAGGTTAAAGTATCTGCATTTTGATAACTATAACATAGGTTTGAGCCATCCTTAAAAAAAAAGGAACCTGACTTCTAAATACCTGAGAAAGAGCATTAACTAATAAAATTTTCCCTCATATAAAGTAAGAGCTGTAATGGAAAATAAAACTCCACTTCTAATTTAGGAAGCTCATATTTAGCTCTGTATAGTTGTTTTTCCATCCCTAGTTTGCTTAGATGTTCATAAGTTTTGAAAACAAGACTTAACACTTATTTGAAAATAAAGAACAAATCGTGATTAAGCAATAATAATTAATATGGATATTTATCACTAAAAACTAGACAGGTGTTATATTGAAAAGCATCCCCAAGGGGGGAAAAAGGCAAAAGGGTAAAGTGGTTGTCTGAGGAGGCCTTACAAATAGCTGAGAAAGAAGAGAAGCTAAAGGCAAAGGAGAAAAGGAGAGCTATACCCATCTGAATGCAGAGTTCCAAAGAATAGCAAGGAGAAATAAGAAAGCCTTCCTATATGAACAAAACAAAGATATAGAAGAAAAGAATAGAATTGGAAAAACTAGAGATCTCTTCAAGAAAATTAGAGATACAAAGGAAGCATTTCATGCAAAGATGGGCTCAATAAAGGACAGAAATGGAATGGACCTAACAGAAGTAGAAGATATTAAGAAGAGGTGGCAAAAATACACAGAAGACTATAAAAAAGAGATATTAATGACCCAGATAACCATGATGGTGTGATCACTCACCTGGAGCCAGATATTCTGGAGTGCAGAGTCAAGTGAGCCTAAGGAAGTATCACTAGGAACCAAGCTAGTGGAGATGATGGAATTCAAGTTGAGCTATTTCAAAGCCTAAAAGATGCTGCTGCTAAAGTGCTGCATTCAATATGCCAGCAAATTTGGAAAGCTCAACAGTGGCCACAGGACTGGAAAAGGTCAGCTTTCATTTCAGTCCCTAGGAACAATGCCAAAGAATGCTCAAACTACTCCACAGTTGCACTCACAAGCCAGCAAGGTAATGTCCAAAATTCTTCAAGCTAGGATTCAACAGGATGCAGACAAAGAACTTCCAGATGTAGAAGCAGGATTTAGAAAAGGCAGAGGAACCAGAGATCAATCAAATTGCCAAAAGCAAGCAAATTCTAGAAAAACATCTATTTCTGCTTCATTGACTACACTAAAGCCTTTGGTTGTGTAGGTCACAATAAACTGTTGAAAACTCTTAAAGAGATAGGAATGCCAGACCACCTTACCTGCCTTCTGAGAAGCCTGCATGCAGGTCAATACAGTTAGAACTGGACATGGAACAATGGACTGGTTAAATATTGGGAAAGGAGTACATCAAGACTGTATGTTGTCACGCTGCACAGTTAACGTGTATGGAGAGCACATCAAGCGAAATGCCAGGCTAGATGAAGCACACGCTCAAATCAAGATAGCTGGGAGAAATATCAACAATCTCAGATATGCAGATGACACCACCCTTACGGCAGAAAGTGAAGAGGAACTAAAGAGTCTCTCGATGAAGATGAAAGAGAAGAGTTGAAAAAGCTGGCCCAAAACTCAACATTCAAAAAATGTAGATCATGGCATCCAGTCCCATCACTTCATGGCAAATAGATGGAGAAACAATGGAAACAGTGAGAGACTTTATTTTCTTTGGCTCCAAAGTCACTGTGGATGGTGACTGCAGCCAGAAAATTAAAAGACATTTGCTCCTTGGATTAAAAGTTATTACAAACCCAGACAGTGCATTAAAAAGCAGAGACATTACTTTGCCAACAAAAGTTTGTATAGTCAAAACTATGTTTTTTCCTGCCATCATGTATTGATGAGGAGCTAGAGTCAAATAATTGATGTTTTCGAACTGCGGTGTTAGAGAATACTCTTGAGAGTTCCTTGGACTGCAAGCAGATCAAGTCATTCAATCCTAAAGGAAATCAACCCTTGGTATTCATTGGGAGAACTAATGCTGAAGCTCCAATATTTTGGCCACCTAATGTGAAGAGCCGATTAATTAGAAAAGACCCTGATGCTGGTAAAGATTGAAGGCAGGAGGAGAAGGGGACAACAGAGGATGAGATGTTTGGATGGCAGCACCAACTCAATGGACATGAGTTTGGGAAAACTTGGGGATATGGTAAAGGACAGGGAAGCCTGCTGTGCTACAGTCCATGGGGTTGCAAAGAATTGAACATGACTACCCCACTAAACAACAATAAATATTGGAGATGTACTGGAGATCCCTAGACATAAACATAAATTTGGTTCTATATTTTATAAATAATCATGTGAATTTTTTTTGAAATGTCTCTCTAGTTAAATAGTAGACATATCCTAAGAGGCATGAAAAAGTTTTCTGCTTCCAGGTTTTGTATTACTGAAGAAAAAGGAGAAACCAGAGAGTGGCAAGCTGAAGTTATAGGCCATGATCAGATCATGGATGGCTTCCATCCAATGTAGGCCTTAACAGATTGTTATTTAGGGAATGAATATAGAATCATTTGTGTCTTTTCCTTGTACAACAAAACCAGTCAAGTAAATCAATGCTTGCATTTAGGTTAAATATTGTTACTTTGCACATCCTATCTTCTGGAGAGCCTATCCTTTCTCTGCTGAAATCAGAAGTCAATTCAACCAGGAGTCTGTCTGCTCTGAGGAAGAGAACACAATGGCTACCTAATATTTTTCTTCCTTCTGTTTAATTAACAGTTACTGTGGCTCCAAGCCGGCCCTTGGATGGTAGATGTGTGTTACGTGTAAGGGGGACAGGGAAACAAGGCAGGATCTTAGTTCTCTAGTTTCTAACAACTTAAGCAAAGAGGCATGCAGACAGATATATTACTTCCACACAATGTGGTAAATGTTAGCTTAGTGGTTTACATTAAATTTCCTTTCCTGCCCAATCACAAAGTCCTCTCATCAATTTACAGTAGCTAGAATTAGTCTCACCCTCATTAACACCCACTTGAACATTTATATATTGTTTGTTATATATGAAAGGATAAATATATATAAACAAATACACACACATATTATATAAAGCTGTGAAATTATTGATCTACTGCAGTGGAGGCTGTTAGAGGAGCAGGAATATGTCTTCTTCACAACTGAATCTCCCTTGTTTAGCTCACTGGATGAGATGCTCCAAACAATGTTGAAATAATCCTACTAAAGATCCAGGTTGTTTGGCTCAAGAACCTATGCTCTTTAGATGAAAAGTAATGTTGCTCCTTAAGGCAGAACACCTGAATACCACTTAGCTGTATCGTCCAGTTACCAGTTTACTTTCAACTCCCGTGTATTCTGACTTTGTTTCCTTCTCCTCTCTCCAGCCTGATGTAGGCCTTGATTACTGACTCCTTTCCAGCTCCTCAGACATCAAGGTTTTTTCTTCCCTCCATTGTTTTATATCCAAGATTAAGCGTATCCACTCTTTTCTCAGTGCCTAATGGTCATAGTACATCATGAGAAACACTGGACTGGAAGAAGCACAAGGTGGAATCAAGATTGCCGGGAGAAATATCAATAACCTCAGATATGCAGATAATGGCACCCTTATGGCAGAAAGTGAAGAGGAACTAAAAAGCCTCTTGATGAAAGTGAAAGAGGAGAGTGAAAAAGTTGGCTTAAAGCTCAACATTAAGAAAATGAAGATCATGGCATCTGGTGCCATCATTTCATGGCAAATAGATGGGGAAACAGTGGAAACAGTGTCAGACTTTATTTATGCGGGGGGGGGGGGGGGGGGCTCCAAAATCACTGCAGATGGTGACTGCAGCCATGAAATTAAAAGACGTTTACTACTTGGAAGAAAAGTTATGACCAACCTAGATAGCATATTGAAAAGCAGAGACATTACTTTGCCAACAAAGGTCCGTTTAGTCAAGGCTATGGTTTTCCCATGGTCATGTACGGATGTGAGAGTTGAACTGTGAAGAAAGCTGAGCACCGAAGAACTGATGCTTTTGAACTGTGGTGTTGGAGAAGACTCCTGAGAGTCCCTTGGACTACAAGGAGATCCAACCAGTCCATTCTAAAGGAGATCAGCCCTGGGTGTTCTTTGGAAGGAATGGTCTTAAAGCTGAAACTCCAGTACTTTGGCCACCTCATGCGAAGAGTTGACTCATTGGAAAAGACTCTGATGATGAGAGGGATTCAGGGCAGGAGGAAAAGGGGACAACAGAGGATGAGATGGCTGGATGGTATCACCGACTTGATGGATGTGAGTTTGAGTGAACTCCGGGAGTTGGTGATGGACAGGGAGGCATGGCGTTCTGCAATTCATGGGGTCGCAAAGAGTTGGACATGACTGAGCTACTGAACTGAGCTGAACTGAACTGAATGGTCATCAACCACCCTCTTTAAGTGTCAACTGTCTTCTCCATCCCTCTGGGGTCATGATTTGAAGAGCTCAAGCCATCTATACAGCTTCTTTTCCTGCCGCTTTTGCTGTACATCACTATGATGCAGCTATTGAAGGGGGAAAAGCTCTGCAAAAACCAGTTAACATCTATTTCTTTAAAAAACAAAACCCACCTGATTTCTATAAGATAGACCTTGATAAATTAAGGGACATCAATTAGATTTCTGTACTATAATTGATAACTATGAAAACAAAACAAAAAACTCTGCCCTTGTCTACACTACAGGTTTAGTGACCTTGAATAATGCAGAACTCTCCCCAGTACCAAAGTCCCCTCCATGTCCCCTGCCTTTTGTTGTAGAAAAGCTGAAGTCTCTGAGGCCTTCCTTCAGTCACAAAAGAGCTGCATCAAACAGTTAATATTTAGGATAATAGAGTCTTTCAGTTTCTGACACATTATTCTTAAGTTGTTTTGCAGATGCTCTAACTACCACCAGAAGTAAAAAGCTAACTGCATGATAACCAGGCTGTAGCCATGACATAAAATGCTACATCTTTAGCAGGAATGAATTTATGGCCAGCACAACTCTAAGAAGTGACATCAAGAGAATGGAATTAACACTATTGCACATAATAATTTGTATCTTGTGGGCATCAAAGTAATTGTGGCTTGTTCGATTCATATATGAGAGTCAGCGACTAAAGAGACACTGTGAGCAAAGAGATATTACAGATCTATGTTGATATCCTACACAGCATGTCCTATATCATCAGGAAAAAGTTATAGAAGATGGACCTTCATTCATAATCCCACAGAAATAGAATGATGTCTGACAGTGAGAATTTGTAAGCAACTCTTTGCAAAAAACAGCTTATAGTAGGAGGTAGCTCTCTGCAGGAGGCCCTTTTGTCTTGTTGCTCTAGCAAAGCTATGTTTTAACTTATCCTTTATACCAGGTGTCACCATGCTTAACTAACCTCCAGTCCAAGCACACCTTTCAAAGCTTTTGATCACACAGTCCCTCACTGAACCTGTCAATTCTCCCCTTGATTAAACAAGTATAAATAAAAAATAAATTATCAGGTGACTAGATCCTTTCTCTAGCTTCCCCATCAGTAGTCTTTCCAGCAAACTGTATTTGCTGCATCTAAAGAAAGATCACAAACACTGGACAAGCCAGCATCCAGTAGGAAATAAAGAAGAATTTGACCCCATGCCTCAATGATTAACTGAGATTACTTCCCCTTGCCCCTTTATAAACTTTCATGGCCAAGCAGAATCTTCAGAGTTGTTTTGGGAACATTAGTCTATCTTCTCCCCTGGATGCCAACCTCCTGAATAAAGCTACCTTCCTGTTCTAACAGCATTTGTCTCTTAAGTATTGGGTTTTGAGTGGCAAGCGACCAAATCTGAGTTTTACTAGAGTTCCAACATTTGCTGTGGCTCAATGGTAAGGAGCCTGCTTGCCAAGCATGAGATGAGGATTCGATCCCTGGGTCAGGAAGATTCCCTGGTGAAGGAAATGGCAACCAACTCCAGTATTCTTTACTGGGAAACCCCATGGACAGAGGAGCCTGGTGGGCTACAGTCCATGGGATTGCAAAAAAGTCCAATATCCCTAGTGACTAAATAATAATGACTAAAAATCTTAATCAGAATTTATCTTTCAAAAGCCCTTAAATCATTCACAAATATTACATATAAGATTTGTACAAGAGGCCCCAAATGGAGTTGCATATACTAAGCTTTGTGTCACCAACATTTGTTTTAATCTAATTACAGTTTATCTTTCTCAGTCAATCAGGAATCACCTGATGAGCACTACTGACTTCCCTCGTTTTTTGTCCTGGTATAAATTTCCTTTTCCTACTCCCTTCTGCTTATAAAAGTCTTTCATTTCCTATAGTTTCTTACAGCTCCTTTCTATCTGCCAGATTGGATGTTGCCCAATTAAAATTGTTTTTGTTTAAATGAACTCTTAAATATTATAATGTGCATTAGTTTATCTGTTAATGATTTGCAATGCCTTTGGTAGTAAGTGTAGTCATAACAACATTATAATATTATACATGTGTTCAGGAATTAAGTCCATTGAGGATTTTACCTTAGGAACCATGGAGAAAAGGTTTCAAAATACCTTTTCTAGCTAGCTCATCTTATTTAGACTTATTATCTTTGTTTGTAGATAACTTTAACAATTCTCCTAAAATTACCTTAATTGATGTTTCTGTACAGCCTTTAATTTTTTATTCAATTTTGGGTATCTATGAACACCATCTGGTCAAAGGCTTTAATTATTTTGCTAGAGACAGCAAAAGTTTTAACAATAAATTTCTCTCTCTGTCTCATCTCTGTTTATATTTCATATAAGATCAGATTCTGCTGTGTGCTTCTTAATTGCATTTAAAACTACATATTAATCCATGTATTTGAAAATATTCTCCTTTTAAAAATTTTCTCTGGAGGGAGAACAAGATGGTGGAGTAGCTGGACATGGAGTACATCTCTCTTCATGGATACATCAGGAATGCACCTTCAGACACAGAAGTGCTTACAGAACACCAGCTGGGAGCAGACAGGCATACCGGACCCCCAGAAAAGAATATATAGACTTACACAAAACTCAGTAGGATGAAGGAAGTAGGGGACAAAAGGGGAGAGTTAGTAGGACTGCACATGCCCTCGGTGGGTGGGGTAACTGAAGCAGGAGGCCAGTCTCCACAATGGGACAATTGTTTGGGTCAGAGGAGAAGCATTTGAAAGTGAAGCAGATTATCTGTGACAGTCTAAATTGAATGAGAATCACACAGACGATCCTTTCCACAGCCTACAGACCCCAGACAGGGATCCCCTAGAAGGCATAGCGGCTGGGACCTGGAGCATAGGGATTGTGGAACAATCCCAGGGCAAGGTCTGCTGTTGACTGCGGGAAGATAGCCAGAGGGGACGTGAGTGAGAGGATTATGGTGGGAAATGCCTCTGGAGGAAAACTAGGCAGCCACAGAGGCAAGGCGATACTGCTGAGTCATGTGTAGGGGGTGGAGCCATCACTGTAGCCTCTCTCCCCACATGCCAACACCAGCAGCTGAACAATAGAGTAGGATCTCAGCCGCAGGACCCCTATAAGTGCCTGATACACTGAAAAACAGAGAAGGACTCCAGTCAGGGGAGCCCTTCAAGTGCCTGATGCCCCACACCCCAGAGCAGGACCCTGACCCGGCGAGAGCTCTAAGACCTGAATGCGTGGAGCAACAGAGAAGGGCTAGCCAAAGAGCCTTCTGATCACTAGCTGTCAGACACTAGAAAAAGACTCTAATAGGGCCATAGCTCCTGGGACTGAGGCCATCCGTGTCTCTGCACACTTGGTGCTGCCAGGGTCCCCATGACCCAAGCAGCTGTGTCCCTTTCATGATCCATCCTTACTGGGGCAGAGCTGCCACAGGATAGCAAAAGCCCTAATAGCACCATGTCTCCAGGGACAATAAGCGGCTGGCACTCTTGAGTAGCTGGCATTACCAGGGTCCCTGTGATCCAAGCAACCGAGGCTCCTCCATGCATGATCCCCACTGGGATAGAGCTGCCAGAGGATAGAAAAACTCCTGCCTCTCTGCGTGCGAGGTTGCTTCCATCATTTCTGACTGTGACCCTGTGGACTGTGGCCTGTCAGGATTCTCTGTCAAGAATACTGGAGTGGGTGGCCATACCCTTCCAGAGCACCATCCAGAGCACCATATTCATGCTCCCCTGAATACCTGGTGCTGTCAGGGGCCCTGTGACCCAAGCAACTGTGCCACCTCCACACTTGGCCCTCAGTGGGGTAGACCCAAGGCTGCCAGAGTAGCCTCAGGAACAAACTCCTGTGGATGACCCATATGCAGAGGTGGAGATAAAAGCACAATTGAAACCCAGGGGCAGTGTGGCTAAGGGAAAGAAGTGAAAGTCTCTCAGTCATGTCTGACTCTTCACAACCCCATGGACTATACAGTCCATGGAATTCTCCAGGCCAGAATAGTGGAGTGGGTAGCCTTTCCCTTCTCCAGGGGATCTTCCAAACCCGCAGATTGAACCCAGGTCCCCTGCATTGCAGGTGGATTCTTTACCAGCTGAGTCACAAGGAAAGCTCAATGGAAACCACAAGGGAAGACCCATATACAGAGGTGAAGATAAAATCACAGTTGAAACCCAGGAGCACTGTGGCTTAGGAAGATGACCCAACAACTTCCTACCCTAGAAGCAGCAGATCAAATCCATATGATCAAGTAGACAGACTCTGTGTCTATGGAATATATTAAAGGACAATGAGAGCTCTCATAAAAGAAAACAACACACTAGTTCTGACAGCTGTGGACACTGGGGGCAAGAATACACAGCAGTAGGATTAGATTAGAGTCTGAGCTGCCCCCACAGCAGGTACAGAGACCAGTCTGTACTGGAGGGTATCCTAGGGAGGCAAAGTGGACTGTGACTCCCAGCAAGGGAAAGGACACTGACAGCAGAGACTCAAGAAAAACATTTATTATTCTTATATGTTGACTTGGTCTGTAGTTGTTTCTGGATTTTTTTTTTTCTTTTTATTCTTTTACTTTTTTCCCCCCTCTGTTGTAGTTGTCGATTTTATTAGTACTATTGAAGCTTGTGTGAATTTTTTTATTTCTCTTTTCTCTCTCTTTTTAATGTAAATTTTAAATCTTGTAAATTTATTATTATTTTTTCTACACGTATTACTTTGTTTGCTTTTCCTATTGTTATTTTCCCATTGTAGTTAATCTTTAATATATATAAATCTTATTTATCTACCTCTACTTAACTTTGCATTTCTATTCCTTCCTTCTTTTTCTCTCCACATTTCTTAGTTTATTTTGATTTCATTGCTTTATTGTCCAGTTGGCAACTGGCTCTATCTTTGCTTTCCAGTTTGTGTTTTGGTTAGTTTTGTTCATAACTGGTGGATATAATTTTTGGGTTCCTTTATTTGCTGGGTCAAACTATTATACTTTATTACTTTTGTACTGTTTTGGTTTTGCTTATGGGTATATTTGTATGTGTGTATATTCCATTATTTTAGTTATTATTTCCCTGATTTTGTAATTGCTACTTGTTTGGGTGCATCTTTTGTTTCTCATGTTTGTATATTTGCTTTAATTACATTTAATGCCATAACAAACCACTTGTGGAAATTCCATTCCTGGCCAGAGATCAAGCCCTGAGCCTTTGGAGTAGGAGCACTGACTCCAAGACCCTAGATTACCAGAGAACTCCTAACCCTAGGGAGTATCAAATAGTGAGAACTCCCACAAAGGCAGCCACTTGCATACAAGACCTGGTATCACCCAACTGAACAGGACACCTCATCCAAACAACAAAGAAAGCAAAAATACAAACCGAATCATCAGCAGGCAGGATTACCACCTTACTCAGCCCTGTCCATCAGAGGGGGAAAAAAAAAAAAACAAAACCCTCACCTTGTCTCACCAGAACTCAAGCACAAGACACACCCTATACAAAACTTACACAAACCACTGGAACAGGTTTATGAGAGCAGAAACCAAAAGGAACAAAGAATTCAACCTCAAAACCTAGAAAAAGGAGGCCTGAAACACACTAAGTTTAGGAAAAAAAGAGAAAAGGCAGAGATATACTGCAGAAATGAAGGAACAACTTAGAAAAACATAAATCCAAATAAATGAAGAGGAAATAGGCAAACTACCTGAAAAAGAATTCAGAATAATAATAGTAAAGGTGATCCAAAATCTCAAAAATAGAATGGAGAAAATGCCAGAATTAACTAACAAAGATCTAGAAGAAATTTAAAAAAATAAGCATACAGAGACAAGTAACACAATTACTGAAATTCAAAATACTCTAGAAGGAATCAGTAGCAGAATATCTGAGGCAGAAGAACAGATAATTGATCTGGAAGATAGAATGGTGGGAATAACAGAATAAAGTAAAAAGAATGAAAAGAAAAACACTGAGGATAGTCTCAGAGACCTCTAGGACAATATTAAGTGCACCAACATTTGAATTATAAAGGTCCCAAAAGAAGAGAAAAAGAAAGGATATGAGAAAATTTTTGAAGAGATTATAGTTGGAAATTTTCCTAACATAGGAAAGGAAATAGTCAATCAAGTGCAAGAAGCACATAGAGTCCCATACAGGACAAACCCAAGGAGAAATACACCAAGACATATACTAATCAAATGAACAAAGATTAAACACAAAGAAAGATTATTAAAAGCAGTAAGGGAAAAGCAACAAGTAACATATAAGGGAAATGCCATACGTTTAACAGCTGAAATTTTAGCAGAAACTCTGCAGGCCAGAAGGGAATGGCAGGATATATTTAAAGTATTGAAAGGGAAAAATCTACAACCAAGATTACCTGGCAAGGATCTCACTCAAAAATTATGGAGAAATCAAAAGCTTTTACAGACAAGCAAACATTAAAAGCATTTAGCAACACCAATCCAGCCCTATAATGAATGTTAAAGGAATTTATGTAGTCAGGAAATGTAAGAGAAAAAAGATCTACCAAAAAAAAAATTAAGAAAATGGCAGTACAAATACATATCAATAATTGTTTTAAATGTAAATGGATTAAACACTCCAACCAAAAAACACAGACTGAATGGATACAAAAACCAGACCCACATATATGCTGTTTAAAAGAAACCCACTTCAGACCTAAAGACACATATAGACTGAAAGTGAAAGGATGGAAAAATATATTCCATGTAAATGGGAAGCAAAAGAAAACTGGAGAACCAATCCTCACTTCAGATAAAATAGATCTTAAACTAAAGAGGATTACAAGAGATAAGGAAGGACACCATGTATTGATCATGGGACCAATACAAGAGGAAGACATAACAATTGTAAATATCTATGCATGCAACACAGGAGCACCTCAATACATAAGACAAACACTAACAGACATAAAAGGAGAAATTGACAGTAACACAATAATAGTAGGAGACTTTAACAACCCACTTACACCAATGGAGAGATCATCAAAACAGAAAATTAATAGGAAAATACAAGCCTTAAATTATACATTAGTCTAGATGGATCTCATTGATATCTCCAGGACATTCCATCCAAATGCAGAGGAATACATCTTCTTCTCAAGGGCTTATGGAAGAGTCTCATGCATAGACCACATCTTGGGTAGCAAGTCAAACCTCAGTAAATTTAAGAAAATTGAAATTGTATCAAGCATCTTTTCTGACCACAACACTATGACATTGGATGTCAATTTTAGGAAAATAACTGTAAGAAACACTAACACATGGAGATTAAACAATATGTTTCTAAATAATGAACAGATTACTGGGAAATCAAAAGGAAAATGAAAAGAATCGTAGAAACAAATGACAACGAAGACAGAACAACTCAAAACCTACCTACGAGATGCAGCAATAGCAGTTCTAAGAGGGAAGTTTATAGCAATACACTCCTACCTCAAGAAATGAGAAAAACATCACATAGTTCAGTTCAGTTCAGTTCAGTTCACTCGCTCAGTCGTGTCTGACTCTTTGCTACCCCATGAATCGCAGCACGCCAGGCCTCCCTGTCCATCACCAACTCCTGGAGTTCACTCAGAGTCGTGTCCATCGAGTCAGTGATGCCAACCAGCCATCTCATCCCCAGTCATCCCCTTCTCCTCCTGCCCCCAATCCCTTCCAGCATCAAAGTCTTCTCCAATGAGTCAACTCTTCACTTGGGGTGGCCAAAGTACTGGAGTTTCAGCTTTAGCATCACATAAACAATCTAAATTTACATCTAAAATAACTGGAAAAAGAAGAACAAAAAACTCCAAATCTAGCAGAAGGAAATAAATCATAAAGATCAGAGCAGAAAGAAATGAAAGAAACAATAGTAAAGATTATTCAAACTAAAAGCTTGTTCTTTGAGAAAATAAACAAAATTGACAAACCTTTATCCAGACTAATCAAGAAAAAGAGCAGAATCAAATCAACAAAATTAGAAATAAAAAAGGAGAAGTTACAACAGACAATGCAGAAATACAAAGGAATATAAAAGACTATTATGAGCAACTATATGGCAATAAAATGGACAAGCTGGAAGAAATGGACAGATTCCAAGGTTGAACTAGAAAGAAATAAATTATGAACAACCCAATTACAAGCAGTGAAATAGAAACCATGATCAAAAATCTCCCAAAAAACAAAAACCCAGAGCCAGATGGCTTCATAGGTGAATTCTGTCAAACATTTAGAGAAGAGTTAATGCCTATCCTAAAACTCTTCCAAAAAATTTCAGAGGAAGGAACACTTCCAAACTCATTCTATGAGGCCACCATCATCTTGATACCAAAACCAGGGAAAGAAAAGAGGTAAATCCATCCATCTATGGCAATTTTTTCTTTGACAAAGAAAGAAAATGTCATTGAAACATGTATAATATCATATAAGAAATGAATCGCCAGTCTAGGTTCAACGCAGGATACAGGATGCTTGGGGTTGGTGCACTGGCATGCCCCAGAGGGATGGTATGGTGAGGGAGGTGGGAGGGGGATTCAGGATTGGGAACACGTGTACATCCATGGCAGATTCATGTTGATGTATGGCAAAACCAATACAATATTGTAGAGTAATTAGCCTCCAATTAAATAAATTTAAATTTTAAAAAAAGAAAGTAAAAACATACAATCAGTGCTGTAAACACAGGTCAGTTACGTGTAAAAGACTGAAATTAGAACACCTCCTAATACCATACATAAAAAATAAAATCAAAATGGATTTAAGACCTAAACAAAAGACTAGAAACAATAAAATTCTTATAGGAAAACATAGGCAGAACACTCAATGACATAAACCAAAACAAGATCCTCTATGATGCACTACCTAGAGTGATAGAAATAAAACAAAAAATAAACAATTGAGAACTAATTAAGATGAAAAGCTTTTTCACAGGGAAGGAAACTATAAACAAAGTGAAAAGACAACCCTCAGAATGGGAGAAAATAATAGCAAATGAAAAAAATGACAAAGGATTAATTTCCAAAATGTACAAGCAGCTCATACAACTCAATACCAGAAAAACAAACAACCCGATCAAAAAGGGCAAAAGACCTAAACAGACGTTTTTCCAAAGAAGACATACAGATGGCTAACAAACACATGAAAAGATGCTCAATATCACTCATTATTAGGGAAATGCAAATCAAAACTACAATGAGATATCACCTCACAGCAATCAGAATGGTCATCATAAAAAGTCTACAAAAAATAAATGCAAGAGAGGGTGTGGAGAAAAGGGAATCCTCTCGCATTGTTGGTGGGAATGTAAATTGATAACAGCACTATGGGAGATGGTATGGTGACTCCTTTAAAAACTAAGAATAAAACCATCATAAGACCCAGCAGTTCCACCACTAGGCATATACCGTGAGGAAACCAAAATTTAAAAAGACACATACATTGTACCCTAATGTTCATTGCAGCACTATTTACAATAGCTAGACCATGGAAGCAAACTATATGTCCATCAACAGATGAATGGATAAAGAAGTTGTGGTACATTTATATAATGGAATATCACAGCCATAGAAAGGAATGCATCTGAGTCAGTTCTAATGAGGTGGATAAACTTAGATCCTATTATACAGAGTGAAGTAAGTCAGAAAGAGAAAGATAAATATCATATACTAACATATATATACATATGTATGGAATCTAGAAATATGTTACCAATGAATTTATTTGCAGGGCAGCAATGGAAAAACATAGAGAACAGACTTATGGACATAGCTAGGGTCGGGGAGGAAGGAGAGGGTGAGATGTAAGGAGAAAATACCATGGAAACTTACATTACTATATGTAAAATAGATAGTGGATGGGAATTTGTTGTATGACTCAGAGAACTCAGACCACAGTTTTGTAACAACCTAGAGGAGTGGGATGGAGAGGAAGACGGGAGGAAAGATCAAGGAGAAAGGGACTTATGTGTACCTATGGCTGTATCATGTTGATATTTGGCAGAAAATTGCAAAGTTCTGTAATATAATTTTTCTTCAATTAAAAAATAAACTAAATACTAAAGTCATCATTGAGCCAAAGTCATCATTGATTCTTATGAAACATAATTAAAAATACGTAGAGGAAAAATGCACCAAAGTTTTGTAAAAGCCTGCTTTAATAGCTCTAATCTTTCCTTCTCCTTTCTTTCAATGCTTTTTTTTCTTTCCTTGTCTCTGTCTTTTATTTTCTTCCTTATTATGTATTTCTTTATTGTTTTATTTTTAGCAATTGAAAACACTAGATGAGTTTGTTTGATAAGATTTAGGATTTTTTTTTTTTTTTTTTTTTTTTGATGCTGGGATACAATACCTTGACTCTGGGCAGATGAAAGGCAGACTCTGCTGCTTACAGATTTGAAAGAGAGAAGGCTGCCAGGCAGAACCATGAAGGGGTTACAACAGCAAGCTGGAACTTAGCAAGCTAGAACTGTGGAAACTTAGGTTTTTCAAATGGGATGGCATAGGCTAAGTTTATCAGACTTCCTGAGGGTTGGCTAATTTGAATATTGTCAGCAGGAGCTGAAAATTTCTAGTTGTGTAACGCCCTGACCCTGAGGCAATTAAAGCTGGAACATCATAACCCAGGGTATAAAATCTGTTAATGGAAGAGACTGGGAAGTGTACTTAATCAGCTATTCAAGCTATTCAAGAAAGGAATTGACTGGTATGTAGCCAGAGCCTGGAAACAGGGTCAAAATAACACATTGTCATTGTTGTTGTTTAGTTGTTAAGTCATGTCCGACTCTGCAACCCATGGACTGTTGCCTGCCAGACTCCTCTGTCCATGGGATTTCCCAGGGAAGAATACTGGAGTGGGTTACCATTTCCATCTTCAGGGGATCTTTCTGACCCAAGAATCAAACCCATATTTCCTGCATTAGCAGATGGATTCTATTCTGCTGACCTATCAGTTCAATTCAGTTCAGTCACTCAATCATGTATGACTCTTTGTGACCCCATGGACTGCAGCACACCAGGCCTCCCTGTCCATCACCAACTCCCCAAATTTACTCAAACTCATGTCCATCGAGTCAGTTATGCCATCCATCCATCTCATCCTCTGTTGTCCGCTTCTCCTCCCACCTTCAATCTTTCCCAGCATCAGGGTCTTTTGAAATGAGTCAGCCCTTCACATCAGGTGGCCAAAGTATTGGAGCTTCAGCTTCAACACCAGTCCTTCCAATGAACACTCAGGACTATCTCCTTTAAGATGGAATGGTTGGATCTCATTGCAGTCCAAGGGATTCTCAAGAGTCTTCAACACCACAGTTTAAAAGCATCAATTATTTGGTGCTCAGCTGTCTTTATAGTCCAACTCTCACAGCCATACATGACTCCTGGAAAAACCATAGCCTTGACTAGATGGAACTCTGTTGGCAAAGTAATGCCTCTGCTTTTTAATATGCTGTCTAGGTTGGTCATAACTTTCCTTTCAAGGAGCAAGTGTCTTTTAATTTCATGGCTGCAATCACCATCTGCAGTGATTTTGGAGCCCCCAAAAATAAAGTCTGCCACTGTTTCCCCTGTTTCCCCATCTATTTCCCATGAAGTAACAGGACCGGATGCCATGATCTTCATTTTCTGAATGTTGAGCTTTAAGCCAACTTTTTCACTCTCCACTTTCACTTTCATCAAGAGGCTTTTTAGTTCCTCTTCAATTTCTGCCATAAGGGTGGTGTCATCTGCATATCTGAGGTTATTGATATTTCTGTCGGCAATCTTGATTCCAGCTTATGTTTCTTCCAGCCCAGCGTTTCTCATGATGTACTCTGCATATAAGTTAAATAAGCAGGGTGACAATATAGAGCCTCGACATACTCCATTTCATGGAACCAGTCTGTTGTTTCATGTCCAGTTCTAACTGTTGCTTCCTGACCTGCATACAGATTTCTCAAAGAGGCAGTCAGGTGGCCTGGTATTCCCATTTCTTGAAGAATTTTCCACAGTTTATTGTGATCCACACAGTCAAAGGCTCTGGCATAGTCAATAAAGCAGAAATAAAGCTGAATAAAACAGAAATAAAGCTGAGCTATATACATACATGTATCACATGACTGTATTCAATATGCCTAATTTATGTAAGGTTTATGTAAGATATCATTTTTTTCACTTGAGATCTTACTTCATTTTATATTTCAACCTCGGGGAACCACACCAGTTAACCATGCACATAGGATCATGATCATAGTTCTTGGAATGTGAAAACAATACTACCTGGAGGTATTGTCATTGATACTAGTAAATATCTTAATTTTCTTACTATATACACTGCACTGGTGTATATGTATATATCTTTATATATGTAGTCTTATTTAATCCTTAGGATAATAACTTAGTGAGATATTATTTCTATCTGGAGTATAGAACCTCTGCTTAGTGAAGGAAGAAGAAATAACTTAGAAATGAAGCTGAGAGGTAAATAAGTGCCAAACGGCAAATGACCTAGAGCTTTGAACTTTACCTCATGGGCAATAGAGTTTTAGGTGTGTGGAAGAAATATGAGTAACAAGATATGTGAAGCTTTGTTCAAAACATATGTCAAAAATGGCCTGTTTCCATGAGGCAAATTATTTAGAATCTTCTGTAGCCTACAACAACTGGTACATGTGTGAACATAAATAATAAATTGGGTGTGTGCTTGTGCTTGTGTGTGTGTGTGCATGTGTGTAAGGAACTGGCTGCTTTACAGGGTTCAGCTGTAATAAAAATAGATGATAGATTAAGAGCTAAATTATTTTTAGCTTCCTGGTCTCTATTAAACTTTTTTTTTTTACCACCTTTTTCTGTGTTGCTCACTCTCTTTTCAATTTTAAGGTCATTACAGTTAATCCCCATACGTTTTTCTTATCACGCTTCTCACAGTACAGAATAGTTATTCTTCCATTGACTTTAAAAATTCATTTATAAGAATATAAATTTTGAAGTTCACATAATTAACTTAAACCTTAAAAACTAACCATCTTGGAAATCACTTGTAGGACCTTTTTCAACATTTCATATCACTAAGTAATAAAATTGATGACATAATCAGTTATCAAATAACTTACACATATATGTACATATGCATATATATATTAGATAAAAATTAATTTTTACTTTGAAGAAAGATATCATAGGGAAAATGTGGTTAGTAACACAGTTTTACCTCAAAACAGATTGCGTTTTCAGGGAACCCTTTACACTTCAGATTTACATTTATGTCATTTCAAAGACCAGGCAAATATACTGTGGAAGGTATGTGGTCATTCATTTTAAGTGAATAAACAAAATACATCTCTCTGAAAGATTCTGGGATTCCCATTTGACCTATGTGTGCATCCTATTACTAAGAAGAATGGAAAGGTGCAGGCTGCTCAGAAGTGCCTTTGACAGAGTGTATGGCATCCAAAGTCCAGCCTATATCAAGTCAAGATTGCGTGACTTTGTATTTATTGTTGCTTCTGTTCAAAACATTTTTTAATAGGAGTGCTTCTGTTTTATTATGGACTATGGTACACAGTAATCATCCAAAACATACTAATAAATTGAATTGAAGTATTAAGTTTAGGCAGCAAGCTTTTTAAAACTTCAGCTAGAATAAGTGACTGTGTGCGTTAAATGTAACCATAATCTTGATGTGTTTTCAGCAAGTTAAAATATACTAATCTTCATATTTCAGGCACTTGGCAAATGCCATTCCCTTACTAATTTAACCTCATGTGTTGAGAAATATGCTCTCAATTTCAAATTTTATGAAATACTATAAGGTTATTTCAAAAGTTTGAGGATAATGTGATTTGGTTGTAGCTAATGACCTTGAGTGAGAATAATCTCAATTATAAAGAAAAAGAGTTTTTCAAGAACAAAAAAGAGTTTTGTTTAGTTTTTGGTTCTTCCTTAAGCTTATATGAAGTACAGGAACTATTTCCATTCTTAAAGAGGTATAAGAATAAGAGATAAAGATTACTAAAAAAGTAGAAAAGTTAGTTAATCTAAACCACTTAGTAGTAACATGGAATGAATTTACCTATTGCTAACTTTGAATGTTGTGTCTCACTGAAATTCATGTTAAAATCCTGATGGCCCAATGTGATGGTATAGGAGGTGGGGTTTTGGGGGAGTACCTTTATTTTTATTTTACTTTTAGACCTCAGAGAACCAGCTCATTTCTTCTGCCATGTGAAGACACAAGGAGAAATTTGTAACTGGGGAGACTGCCCTGATCTATAACTGCAAGCCTCTAGAACTGTTACAGTTAAATTTATAAGCCTTTTCAGTTCAGTTCAGTTCAGTTCAGTTGCTCAGTCATGTCCAACTCTTTGCAACCCCATCAATTGCAGCACGCCAGGCCTCCCTGTGGATCACCATTTCCCAGAGTTCACACAAACTGTTGTCCATCAAGTTGGTGATGCCATTCAGCCATCTCATCCTCTGTTGTCCCCTTCTCCTCCTGCCCCCAATCCCTCCTAGCATCAAAGTCTTTTCCAATGAGGCAACTCTGCGTGAAGTGGCCAGAGTATTGGAGTTTCAGCTTTAGCATCATCCTTCCCATAAAAACCCAGGACTGATCTCCTTTAGAATGGACTGGTTGGATCCCCTCGCAGTCCAAGGGACTCTCAGGAGTTTTCTCCAACACCACAGTTCAAAAACATCAATTCTTTGGCACTCAGCTTTCTTCACAGTCCAACTCTCACATCCATAGAAGACCGCTGGAAAAACCGTAGCCTTGACTAGATGGAACTTTGTTGGCAAAGTAATGTCTCTGCTTTTGAATATGCTATCTATGTTGGTCATAACTTTCCTTCCAAGGGGTAAGCGTCTTTTAATTTCTTGGCTGCAATCACCATCTTCAGTGATTTTGGAGCCGCCCCCCGCCCCCTAAATAAAGTCTGACACTGTTTCCACTGTTTCCCCATCTATTTCCCATGAAGTGATGAGACCAGATGCCATGATCTTCATTTTCTAAATGTTGAGCTTTAAGCCAACTTTTTCACTCTCCTCTTTCACTTTCATCAAGAGGCTTTTTAGCTCCTCTTCACTTTCTGCCATAAGGGTGGTGTCATCTGAATATCTGAGGTTATTGATATTTCTCCCAGCAATCTTGATTCCAGCTTGTGCTTCTTCCAGAACAGCATTTCTCATGATGTACTCTGCATAGAAGTGAAATAAGCAGGGTGACAATATAGGGCCTTGGCGTACTCCTTTTCCTATTTGGAACCAGTCTGTTGTTCCATGTCTGGTTCTAACTATTGCTTCCTGATCTGCATATAGGTTTCTCAAGAGGCAGGTCAGGTGGTCTGGTATTCCCATCTCTTTCAGAATTTTCCACAGTTTGTTGTTATCCACACAGTCAAAGGCTTTGGCATAGTCAATAAAGCAGAAATAGATGTTTTCCTGGAATTCTATTGCCTTTTCCATGATCCAGCGGATGTTGGAAATTTGATCTCTGGCTCCTCTGCCTTTCCTAAAACCAGCTTGAACATCTGGAAGTTCACGGTTCACGTATTGCTGAAGCCCGGGTTGGAGATTTTTGACCATTATTTTACTAGCGTGTGAGATGAGTGCATTGTGCGGTGGTTTGAGCATTCTTTGGCATTGCCTTTCTTTGGGATTGGAATGAAAACTGACCTTTTCCAGTCCTGTGGCTGAGTTTTCCAAATTTGCTGGCATTTTAAGTGCAGCACTTTCACAGCATCACCTTCCAGGATTTGAAACAGCTCAACTGGAATTCCATCACTTCCACTAGCTTTGTTCGTAGTGATGCTTTCTAAGGCCCACTTGACTTCAAATTCCAAGATGTCTGGCTCTAGATGAGTGATCACACCATCGTGATTATCTGGGTCGTGAAGATCTTTTTTGTACAGTTCTTCTGTGTATTCTTGCCACCTCTTCTTAATATCTTCTGCTTCTGTTAGGTCCATACCATTTCTGTCCTTTATCAAGCCCATCTTTGCATCAAATGTACCCTTGGTATATATAATTTTTTTGAAGAAATCTCTAGTCTTTCCCATTCTGTTGTTTTCCTCTATTTCTTTGCATTGATTGTTGAAGAAGGCTTTCTTATCTCTTCTTGCTATTCTTTGGAACTCTGCATTCAGATGCTTTATCTTTCCTTTTCTCCTTTGCTTTTCTCTTCTCCTCTTTTCACAGCTCTTTGTAAGGCCTCCCCAGATAGCCATTTTGCTTCATTGCATTTCTTTTCCATGGGGATGGTCTTGATCCCTGTCTCCTGTACAATGTCACAAACCTCCATCCATGGTTCATCTGGCACTCTATCCATCAGATCTAGTCCCTTGAATCTATTTCTCACCTACACTGTATAATCATAAGGGATTTGATTTAGATCATGCCTGAATGGTCTAGTGGTTTTCCCTACTTTCTTCAATTTAAGTCTGAATTTGGCAATAAGGAGTTCATGGTCTGAGCCACAGTCAGCTCCTATTCTTTTATTTATTTTTTTTTTTGTTGACTGTATAGAGCTTCTCCATCTTTGGCTGCAAAGAATATAATTAATCTGATTTCTTGTTGACCATCTGGTGATGTCCATGTGTAGAGTCTTCTCTTGTGTTGTTGGAAGAGGGTGTTTGCTATGACTAGTGCATTTTCTTGGAAAAATTCTGTTAGCCTTTGTCCTGCTTCATTCTGTATTCCAAGGCCAAATTTTTCTGTTACTCCAGGTGTTTCTTGACTTCCTACTTTTGCATTCTAGTCCCCTATAATGAAAAGGGCATCTTTTATGGGTGTTAGTTCTAAAAGGTCTTGTAGGTCTTCAAGAACCATTATATTGAATAGTTTGCCTTGGAAATGAACAGAGATCACTCTGTCATTTTTGAGACTGCATCCAAATATTGCATTTCAGACTCTTTTGTTGACCATGAAGGCTACTCCATTTCTTCTAAGGGATTCCTGCCTGCCATAGTAGATATAACGGTCATTGGAGTTAAATTCTTCCATTCCATTCTAAGTGATTCCTGCCCACAGTAGTAGATATAATGGTCATCTGAGTTAAATTCACCCATTCCAGTGCCTGCGATGTGGCAGCGGATCCAGAGAAGCTTGGCGGCGGTGGCTGCTGTGAGCAGGCCAAATTCCTGCTGGCTGATGAAGCTTCCTCTAAAGCTGGTGAAGGCGGGGTTGCAGTCCCAGCTGCCCCAGTATCTGGACCCACAATGGGACAGGTGCCAGCAGCAAGGGACATAGGTGGGTGCAGCAGGACCTAGCGAAGATATTCAATGTTCAAGGTCAGGAGAGGTGGTGGTGAGGAGGTACCCCTCACCCAAGGTAAGGAGCAGCAGCTGCGCTTTGCTGGAGCAGCCGTGAAGAGATACTCCACGTCCAAGATAAGAGAAACCCAAGTAAGACGGTAGGTGTTGCAAGAGGACATCAGAGGGCAGACACACTGAAACCATAACCACAGAGAACTAGTCAATCTAATCACACTAGGACCACAGCCTTGTCTAACTAAATGAAACTAAGCCATGCCCATTGGGCCACCAAAGACGGGCTGGTCATGGTGGAGAGGGCTGACAGAATGTGGTCCACTGGAGAAAGGAATGGCTAACCACTTCAGTATTCTTGCCTTGAGAACCCCATGAACAGTATGAAAAGGCAAAATGATAGGAGACTGAAAGAGGAACTCCCCAGGTCAATAGGTGCCCAATATGCTACTGGAGATCAGTGGAGAAATAACTCCAGAAAGAATGAAAGGATGGAGCCAAAGCAAAAACAATACCCAGTTTGGGATGTGATTGGAAATAGAAGCAAGGTCCGATGCTGTAAAAAGCATTATTGCATAGGAACCTGGAATGTTAGGTCCATGAATCAAGGCAAATTGGAAGTGGTCAAACAAGAGATGGCAAGAGTGAACATCAACATTCTAGGAATCAGCAAACTAAAATGGACTGGAATGGGTGAATTTAACTCAGATGTAGCTCATAAATAAGATTTACCTCATACTTCTAGAAAGTTAGATGAAGAGAATAGGAACTGAGATATTTATTTTTGAAATAAAAGAGAAGAAATAATCTGGAGAGAATTTTTGTGTCAGGATCACCTCTGGCACGTCAGAAACTTAGGGGGAATTAAGAAGGGTTCCCTTCCATCCTAGGGCTTGCAGTCAACCTTGGGCAGCTTACACAGGCTGGATTTCAGAGCTATACCCTCATCAGAAATCACATGTAGCACATTGAAATCAATCTGTGTCATTGAAGTGGCAGCAAATACTTGCTGGGTATGCACCAAACACTGGCTGAATTTGAAATGTTTTTGACTGAAGAAATATGATTATCTAGTACTAATAATACTTAATCTTCTTTAACTCCCCCTCCAAAGAAACCATGAATTCCTATGGAGTAGCTTGCTTTTGCCTTGCTGAATGCTTGCTAAGTATGCTAGCAAACTTGATTCTATGTTGTTTTCTGTTTACTTGCAACACTATTTGTCTTATTTTATTTTTTACCTATTTGGACTCTATCCATTCTTTGTTTCCAGCTTGAATTTCACATTTGCTAGACACATTTTAGCCCTGGGTATTATTTTTGTTTTTGGAATTCTGTGAGAGGCATATTTAGGTGTGCCTAAAATATTCATGTGTGTTACATCATTATATTTTTACTTATTAATATGTCATTCACCTTCTTTCATAAGGATTTAGAGTGCTTGATAGTTTAAAAAGTTAAAAATTCATAGTTTGGGGGAAATATGGGTAGAAGAGTGTATTAGTTAGGGCACTCCAGAGAGACAAAATAGGTTTTGTATATATATGTTATAGTATAGCATACACTATACAGTATTACAGTATGTAGTGTGTGTGTGTATGTGTATATATATATATATATATATATATATATATATATGGAGAGAGAGAGAGAAGAGATCAGATAGCAGGTGAGAGAGAGAGAAAGTTTCATTTTAAGGAATTATCTCATGTCTATAACTGTGGGGACTGACAAGTTCAAAATTTGTAGATTAGGTTTGCAGGATGGAGTTTGAATTCCACTAGGAGAGCAGGTTGAAAACTTAGTTTCTATGCTGTAATCCTGAGGAGAATTCCTTCTTCTTTAGGAAACTTCAACCATTTCTCTAAAGGTCTTCAACTGATTGAATGAGCCTCACCTTCATTATGTAGATTAACACTCACTGAGAGAAAATAATCAAGCAATAGTATCATATAAAATAGTTTAATTTTGAAATTCTGATTAGACCAACAATAATTATAATACTATTATATCTATCAGAGAAACTATATACATCACTAATTTCAGTATGTTGGAAGTTAGCATTAAATGGCCACAATATCCTGTCTTTTTCTAGGTAACTGTAATAAAATATAATATGTTTTGTCCATATTAAATGCTGTTTTTTTCTTCTTCTTTTTGTATTACTAAATACTAGGATTCTGTATATAATGAAAACCTCACCTGTTTCTTCATTCACCTAGTATGTCTTATGGTAACACAGGCTACATAAGTATTCCTGAAACTTGACAGAAGTTATTTATGTTTGCCAGTTTATTTTAGAAAAACAGCATTCACATGTAGTTTTCTTGCTACATAAGATTTTATCAAACTGACATTTGTAAACAAATATTCTTACACCTTTAACAAGTATCTGAACAGCCATTTACCTTATGCAATGAACTTGGGCACTAAGAGACAAATTTTCCCTAAACCTGGGCTTCCCTGGTAGCTCAGTTGGTAAAGAATCTGCCTGCAATGCAGGAGACCCTGGTTCGATTCCTGGGTTGGGATGATTGCCTGGAGAAGGGAAAGACTACCCACTCCAGTATTCTTGAGCTTCCCTGGTGGCGCAGTTGGTAAAGAATCCGCCCACAATGTGGGAGACCTGGGTTTGATTCCTGGGTTGGGAAGATCCCCTGGAGTAGAGAAAGACTACCCACTCCAGTATTCTGACCTGGAGAATTCTCATGGGGTAGCAAAGGGACACAACTGAGCAACTTTCGCTCACTCACTTCAACCTACCAGAAGATCTCACCTTCTAGACCTAATTTGTAACTTAAAATTCAAAAGCTTTCTACTTTTTGTCCAACTCAATTTAGAAAGTTTTACTGAGATTTCCACAAGTTTTATCTACCTTAAGGTGGGTTAAGTATCTTCTTTCTATTATACTTGCAATATTATATCCTGCTAATATATGATTGTCTGGGCTTCCCAGGTAGTGCTTGTAGTAGAGAACGCACCTACAAATGCAGGAGACATGAGAGATGAGGGTTCGATCCCTGGGTTGGGAAAATCCCCTGAAGGAGGACATAGCAACCCATTCCAGTGTTCTGGGCTGGAGAATCCCAGGGGCAGAAGAGCCTGATGGCCTATAGTCCATGGGGTCGCGAAGAGTCGGACACAGCTGAAATGACTTAGCATGAATGCACACACATAACTGTCTAGAATTATAAAATGTTGTATATTACATTGAATGAATTTGGAAAAAATATGTAAGGTGAAGTTGAGCCATTTTATCTGTTTATGAATCCTCTGTGCCCTCCTTCACTAAGGGTACAGCATTTATCTAAGTAAGATAAAAATAGATTAATTTCCCGGTTTGCAAGTAATGAAAATACTTTCAATAGTGAAAATTAGGATCCATAAAAGAAAAAATAGAAAATATAACCATTAAATGTTATTGGAAGCAATATAAAGATCTGCTCATTTAATTAGAACATAACACAACCATGGTATTCAGCAAGTACTTCAGCAGCTGTTCAAAGTAGAACAAACTGTAAAGACAGGATGCTGAGCCCAAGTCCTGACTTGGCCTCTTGCAAGTGGTGTGACTTTGGCTAAGTCATTCTATCAATAAACTTCCGGAGTCTATGTTCTTTCCTATAAAATGTCAGAATGAGGATGCTTATCCTGGAGGGTGATTGGAAATTATGCAATTGTTTTGTCAATTCTAGACTATATTCCAAATATGAGACATATCAGATTGTACTTATTAACATGTAAGTTTTTCCTGATGGGATAATACAGTAAACATAGGGCTGGGATGAGAAGCAGGAAACCTTAGCTCAACAGCTAATAATTCTGTCTATTTTGTTAACTCAATATTTTTGGATGGCAGCATTAAATGGGATTGTATTAGAAAGGGAGAAATATTTTCAGTCTTTTCTAACTCTAAAACTTTAACATTATTATTTATAACTTTATTTGAAATGGGTAGGCAGATATTTTTGTATTTACTTGATAGATCAACAAGGTATAAATTCAAGAAAGTGTCAGTGAGTTGTGCAAGATCTCACAGCAAGTCAGCAGCTCTGTTGAGATACAAATTTAGACTAGAGTGTAGAATATGTCCCCTCCTGCCTAGTGTTCCTTCTTCTGAAATTCTCTGCCTTAATTATACTTTCAGTTGCTATAATTTGATTGATTCTATTCATGTGAATCATCATGGGAAATACTGACATATTGGACACACACCTGTTCAATGTTTCAGAACCTGTATTAATGGACAGTCAGAAGGATAAGGCTTAGCTTCTGCTTCAGGAATCTCACAGTCTCACATAGGACCTTACATGCTGCCATTATTATATTAGACTATGTGGCCAAACTTAGTACAAAATGTTTTGGGTAGCAAGAATTAGACAGCTGCTTTCAGCGTTCCTTATGAGTCACCTCAAATGGAAGGATAGGAGAAATTCATTGCTTTGCTCATTAATAGTATGGTGAGTAAAGAGATATATCATTTTGAAAGAAGAATCCAATTATATCTGGAATTTGTACACTAGACAAGGCATTTAAATCCTCTTCCTGATTATATATACATACATAACAAACATAAATCATCCTCTTCATACACATTTTTATTTAATCTTTATGACAAACTTGTGGGATAAATTTATCATAGTATCACAAATTATGGATATAATGTTCAGATATTAGGAAGTATAATTTTCCTATTTGTATTCCTTATTAAATTATAAGCCCTTGGGAGAGAATAGTGGAAACACCTTATCTTGAATTTCCTGCCCCATGAAATCTGTGGCACCTGAGCGAGTTCCTTAACCTCTCTAATCTTGATGTCCTTACTTATAAAGCGGAATTATGTAAAGAGCCTATTGTAGGATCTGGTACATATTAGTTACAAGATGGGTGCTTCATACATATAGTACACCATTCCATATGGTAGACAGCCCATCAGTAGGCTCTTCATAACTGTAGGAGAGGAATAGATGATAGGGGCAAGTTTTTTCAATAATTTAGTGAAAGCTTAGGATTAACAGATACACACTACTATATATAAAATAGATAAACAATAAGGACCTACTATATAGTGCAAGGAACTGTATTCCATATCTTATAATAACCTATTATGGAAAAGAATTGAAAAAGAACATATATTAATACACACAGATACACACATACACACCCATATACATATATAACTGAATCACTTTGCTGTACACCTGAAACCCACCATACTTCAATTAAAACAGCTTAAGAGATTCTTGCCTGAATGCAGCCTTCCACTTCAGCAGATATTTTCTTATAATGCTTCTCATTCTATTATTTGAACACGTAGCACAGTGATAATGAAATGGTGAATGATGAACTTAAATTGAAACACACAAAGGAGAACCTTCTTTTAAACCCTGATGTTTATAATTGGTCAAACCTAGTGTGTAATATGGAAGCCTCCAACTCTAAAAACAAAAAAAATTCATATGCTACAACATGGCAGGGGGTAAAAAACAACACTTCAAAGACTTCTGAGGTGATAAAAGTTAAATCTGATTATCAAGATACTGCCTAATTGAGCAGAACATTTGGGTTCATTTAACTTGGGTCATTTGAAACCAAAGTAACCAACTATCATTCCTGCTGCTTATTTCCAACTGACTTCTTTTTCACAGAGGAGAGACAAATAGTCACTCTTCAAAACAAAGTTGCTTGCTTGGGGTTGGTGCACTGAGATGACTCAGAGGGATGGTACGGGGAGGGAGGAGGGAGGGGGTTTCAGGATGGGGAACACGTGTATACCTGTGGTGGATTCATGTTGATGTATGGCAAAACCAATACAATATTGTAAAGTAATTAACCTCCATTTAAAATAAATAAAATTTGAAAATAAATTAAAAACAAAAAGTTTCTCTGACTAACAAAGATTGTATTAATCACTCAGTCATGTCTGACTGTTTATGACCACATGAACTGTAGCCCACCAGGGTCCTCCATCCATGGGATTTTCCAGGCAAGACTACTGGAGTGGGTTGCCATTTCCTTCTCCAGGGTATCTTCCCAACCCAGGGATTGAACCCAGGTCTCCTGCATTCTGGGCAGACTCCTTATTGTCTGAGCCACCAGGGAAGCCTTGGCAAAGATTATAAACCTGTAACAAATAAAACCAATGGATTAAGAGACCAATACATTTTTTAATTGGAGGTAGGATGTATAAGTGTTTATTTCCTTTAAAGAGCACTGGAGAGGCTCATAACAGCTATAATTTTGACATGGCGATGTAACCCTGCACTCAGAAAGGCTGAGATATTTTAAGCACAAAGTAAGTAAGGCTAATACTGTCCCTCAATGTGAATAAAGTGAAGAAAAGTTGGCGAATCTGTCAACACAAAAGCTGTGTTTTAAGATGTAAATTCTGAAAGTTTAAGGGAAGCCTTATTTTTAGCCTTCCATGCCTTCATTTCGCTTACTATTCAATTTCACAATTACAAAGATCAATCCTTCCAAGTAGTTGATTGATTGCCATCATTGATCTTGTACACCGAAGGTAGGAAAAAACACACATAAGTCTTGCCCGGCATTTCAGCAGATTTCCTTCATTAAGTGTTTATATTGGCAGACCTGAAATGTATGCTCTGGTTTGGAAATGGTTCCCCGATGGGCACAGATTGCTGGCCATCCCCTTACTCTCTCTTATAAATTTCTTAATCAGGACAGTAGTAAAGCAGAATTGAAGAAAAGAAGATATAACTTTCTAAATGCTAGGGGTAGAAAAAAATAAAACTTCATTAATACTGATGTAAACTTACTCTAAACTTCTAAAAGCCTCACAGGAGTAACAGCAAATATTTTTATCCCGAATTTCTATTTTTTCTTTTCTTTAAAGCTTCAATATTCTGTTTTCTATGAACCTACTTACATGGGTATATTGCTGGTCTTAACATGAATTGAGACCCTTAGGCTATGGGGTCACACAGGGTCAGACACAGCTGAAGCAACTTAGCATCAGCAGCAGGCTAAGAATGCAAGATCATGCAGACATGCACAGCCAAGCTGTTTCTGCAGTGCTTACCTATTGTGGCTGCCCTGCAAAATTGCTTTCATTTTCTAGCCAGGTTCTCATGACAGATAGTATCTACCTCTGTTAAAGAGGATTCTCTAAACCTTGTTCAAAGGGAAAAAAAAAAAAAATATATATATATATATATACATACATATATATATATATATACACACATATACATATACATCAGTTCAGTTCAGTTCAGTTCAGTCACTGTCGTGTCCGACTCTTTGCGACCCCATGAATCGCAGTACACCAGGCCTCCCTGTCCATCACCATCTCCCAGAGTTCACTCAGACTCACGTCCATCCAGTCTGTGATGCCATCCAGCCATCTCATCCTCGGTCGTCCCCTTCTCCTCCTGCCCCCAGAGTTTATTGCTATGGACACCCAAAGGGAGCAGCATCACATGCTTCAAATATTTGCTAAATTCCCTTGTGCCAACCTAAGTCAAGCCTCCTTCCTATATGACATGAGGACTTTTAATTCAATTCAATAAACATTTATTGTGAATGTTCAGTATTTTGGTAGGCACTGGGAGTACACATTAAAAAGACTTTTAAGTCACAGCTTTTAAGGAACTTAAAAACTATCAAGAAAGACAGTGACATAAACACATTTAATCAAGTGTGATAAGTCAAAGTAGGGTACCACACTGAAGAGAAGCAATGATGAAGCCTTCCATTGGTGGAGGTGAGAGGCATTGTTGAAAAGGGAGCCTGAGATGGATTTTGAAAGGTTAAGAGATCTGTTTTTGCTTTTTTTTTAAAAAAAAAATTAAAAATGATCATTGCTTGGTCAATTTTTCTTAGAAATATTTAATTTTAATTTAAAAGAACAAGTGTGGCTTCACCTTGGAAACTTTTCTCTCTTTGAGAAGAAATTCTGACCCAGTCCTACTGTTTGCCTTGTTACCTCTTTTCATGGTTTATGAATCATATTTTTTTCTGCTCAGTTTGACAGCCAACTCTGTTATTTACTACATTCTGTCAATGTTGTCAAGGAGGTGCCTATACTGAATTGAAATATTTTGTCTTTTGCCTCATTCTCACTTTTTTCTTTCTTTAGTGCTGTGTCATAAATAGAATTTATTCTTACATGCTTCATCAACTTCATTTATTAAGTATTTTATGTGAAACTATTTCACCCCACTGAGTATCATTCTCATCATCCCTGATATGGCAGTAACCCGTCAAAGGTTCTTTGTGTGGATGAAGTTAGTTACTATGTGGTAATTACTTAAAACAGGGCAAGACACAGTGTAAATACTCAAAAAATGTTAATTGTTATTAAAATATTCAAGAACACCTAAGAACCCCGTAGTCCAATCTTATCTCTTCAGATAAATTTTCTGTCTCCTCCTATGATATGCCAAACTTAAAACTAGATCTTTTAAAAATTAGTAAACATTCAAAAAATTATTTATTTTAATTGGAGGCTAATTACTTTACAATATCATAGTGGCTTTTGCCATACGTTGACATGAATCAGCCATGGGTGTACATGTGTTCATCTTGAAAGACTGTAAAAGGCTGTGTGGACCAGATAGCACTCTTTTAAAGAACTTTCTCAAGGGTAGGTCAAAAGGATAATCAGTTTACGTATTTCCAATTGTCTTTTTATCTAACATCTTTTTAAAAATCTAAAACAAGTATATTTTAGTTATATATTATTTAAAGATGCTTCCCAGTAGGATTTATCAGAGGCTGGCTTAGACTACTACCACACCCAGTCTCTTTCATAGCTAAGAGTAGCCACATAACTGTGCTCTAGTCAATGGGATATGAATGTCACTACTGGTTCTTGACCTTAAAACTATAGATGTTGACTTTCTGCTACCTTTGTCCTTCCTATTAGCTGGGAGATGGTAGAAACTGACCACCTACTATGATGCACAAGTGAAAGTCAAAGTCAAGTATAGGATACACAATTAACCTCAAAAAACCTGTCCATATTTTGATGGATACATGGGTATGGGGTGGGGGGGGGTGGAGCTTTAATTGTGACATCTCAATAACAGTGGGTTAGCCTCTACCCAGAGAAATGCAAATCTCTTTAAATTTTCATTGAAATTACTTTCCTTAGTAAGTGTAAATCTCTGTTGAAATGAGTTACTTTGAAATAGTTTCCTCTCTATACTAATATTCTGAGTCTCTTCAGTACAAAATATTTGGAACTTTTAACAAAATGTTGAGTATTGATCCTGCATCTAAATAAGAAATGTTTCTTTGAATGTAGAAGAGAGAATTTCAGTGCTTACAGTTTTTATACCTTAACCATGATTTCAATGTAGCTGCAGAGCACAAACCTATAAGCAGCCATTGTAGAAATATCAGCTCTATCAGAACGATATAAGGGTTTCAGAAATTGTGTGACTGAAGCTTGACAGACTTGAAAGTGTTCTATTCATACCTGGTACCTAAGTCACTCTTATCTCTTCTATCAATGAAAAAAAAGGTAGTATATTAAATTATGTTTTCCCAAAAACAAAGACTGCTTATTGCCAAAATCTAGCTAGATTTACCATATAAGCTCTTCCTTAGGAGACAGAAGAAATAGAAATATCACTTGCAATAAGTGAAATTGAGTGTGAGCGTTTATGCTCATCACAGCACAATATCTTTCTAAACATAATTTCTGAGAAAATTCACTCTCAAGCATTAGAGATAAGGTGCAATTTATATTCATACTTTTTCATCTCATTAAAATCTTTTGTGAGCAATCCTTAGCCTGGAGCATCTGTTTCTGCTTCTAGAAATGTGGTTAGCAAGCTGAGTTGAACTATTTGGGCTATCAAAATTTGCCTTAAGCTGTCCTAGACAAAATTCACTTTGGCCTTTCAATTAATTAACCAAATTAACTATTAAATTCATCTCTTACAGTGTTAAAGAAGTGAGATGTTTGTCTCTCACAACTATAACTTAAAGGTTGCATAGAACAAGACCATTGTTTTCCACATCAATTTAATGTCTTTCTCTCCCCCCAAAGAAATGTGCATTTAAATTGGAAATGTAGAATGTGAATATCAAATGCAATATGGTAACTTCTCTTGGACTTTTCAATGTTCTTTTTATTTTCACCCTAACAGGAATTTACCTATCTCTCAATTTGTAAATTAGGTGATAAAACCTTTCTTGTACATTATTTAGAGTTTCTGCACCCCCACCTCCTTACAGCAGTATATTAAGAACACATTCTGACTGATATAATAATATAGGCTGAATTTCAATTACTGGCATAAATATTTTTATGTGTTTTTTTTTAATTTTCATTATACTTAGCAATACAAAGTTAAAATATTTATCCTGACAGAAATATGTTTACATTTTTCCCACAAGCAAAGTGCAGCTGCCATATACATATATACATATATACATATATTCCCTGCCATAGGAATAAATTAAGATTTTCTATTTCACATATTTGAAGGTAAACTTGATGACAACTTTACTGAGGAATTGCTCTTAGATGTTTGTCAGGAGTTGTATGAGGCTGATCCATTTCAGCTTACTTATTCCTCTGATCAGGTATTTAAAACCCATCCAGGACAACATTGAATTGAGCTTTTCTCTTCTTTTTCTCTAGGGAGATTTAAAGTACAATTTTATCATTGTTAACAACTTGTCTGAATATCTGGATAAATAACTGAATGAATTAACAAATAAATTGATTGATAGATTTAAAGTTAATCAAGTATAGTTTAAATTATATGCATAATATCAGATTCTGGGGATGTTAGGTTCTTGGATTATGACACTTCAAATTTAAAATTAAAGATCTAACAAATGAATCATAAATCAAATCATAAACATCACAATTTGAATTTTAAATTTTCTGTTCTTGACTCCACAAATTAAATATATTTAATACTCTTTAAAATATTATTTATAATCCAAGGTTAAATATTGGGTTTGCATTTATATTCTTGTATAAAAATAAATGATTTCATTGAACTTCTGATCTTGTAATTAACTATTCTTACAAACACAGTTCTCATGGTATTGTAAAGCAATTATCACTTCAGAATTTTTAAAAAGCATCATTCTGTTAAAAAAAGAACTATAAAATTTTAATTAAATTAAGCATGTTGGAATCAAATATCCATGCCACAGTTACACAGTTCCACCTTCAAGAGAAGAAAACATAAATAATAAAGTGTGGGGCAACATGAAGGGCAGAAGAATACATGGAAAATTGTCATGTAGGAAATTAAGGCAGAGAGTTTCCTGACCTACAGAAAGTCATCTCTAAATTTGCTTATTTTGACTTTAATCTGGTGGAAACCAAGAAGTATGCAAAATGTTCTGTGCCTTTGCTTGCTATTTCAGAAACCCAACAAGCATCACCGACCAATGTATGTGCAGATTCCAAGATCTTCTGGTAGATTAATAACATTCTTAGCAGTGTATAAACACATTGAGGAAGAAAGTGCTGAAGTATTTTGCATGTGGGCATAGAGGATGATTCAGATGTTAGCTACGTCTCCTTGTCTCTTGAGATATCAAAAAGATGGACAGAAATCTCCAGTTTCCAAGTTCCATAGACGTCTGTGCTCTTTCTAAGATTCAGCAGATTCACAAAAACTCACATTGTCAGAATCTCCTTTATTTTCTGCTTGTGCTACTTCAGTTAATTTATCAGCCTGTGGTTCCACAAGTGCCATTTTAGCATCACCTTGTTTCAAGCAGATATAAATCTTTGCCTGAACATGCATGTGTGTGTGTATATATATATATGTATATATATTTATAATTATTTTGAAATAATTCTCTGAAGTCACAAAATAAGAAATCTTCTGTTAGTCCACAGCTTTCAATTACTCTCATATACACCTACAAAAAAGAACTTCAAAATTAGCATAACTGACATTTCTGCAACACAAGTCACAGAAATAAATCTATTTCAAAGACAGGACTTTTTTTAAAATTTTAACCACTACTTAAGAAAGATAAATCATACTTCTTCTGATTCTTCAAATCACCCATTAATTTAGAACTGATCCTGTGTGTTAGGATTTGCAATTCTAGGAAAAATGATTGGAGAAAAAAGAAGCATAATTATAAGTATGTTTTTTCCCCTCAGTATTGCAGATTCATATTAACGCTGTATTCCAATTCATATGCAAAGTCTAGAGATGACTGGATGAATACTCACTGCTATCTGAAACTCAATGTATATAAAACTGAACACATCTTACTGCACTTTCTGCAAACCTTACTTTCTCAAATTTTGTTAGTGAAGTTCCTGTATCTATCCCTTATATCCCTATTCTTAGCCCTTCGTGGCATGAAATATTATAATCTTTATTTTCTTCATGTTCTAATATCCAACCAATTGTAAGTTAATACTTTTTCATTTTTAAAGTTTCTTTCTTTTAAAAATTGCTGTTTTAGTCCCAGTGCTAAAATGCTTTCTTCCAGGACCACTTCTAATCTGACCCCTGATCTTACTTCATCATTTTGGACCATAATTGATATTACAATTGTTGTTCAGTCTCTTAAGTTGTGTCTGACTCTTTGCAACTCCATACAGTGCACCGGGCTTCACTGTCTCCCTGAATTTGCTCAAACACTCGCCCATTGAGTCAGTGATGTCAGCCAACAATCTCATTTTCTGTTGCCCACTTTTCCTCCTGCCCTCAATCTTTCCCAGCATCAAGGTCTTATCCAATGAGTTAGTCCTTCACATCAGGTTAGCCAAGGTATCAGAGCTTCAGCTTCAGTATCAGTCCTTCCAATGAATATACAGAGTTGATTTCCTTAAGGACTGAATAATTTCATCTCCTTGCTGTCCAAGGAACTCTTAAGAGTATTCTCCAGTGCCAAATTAAAAAGCATCAGTTCTTTGGTGCTCAACCTTCTTTATGGTCCAGCTCCCACATCCATACCTGACTACTGGAAAAACCATAGCTTTCACTATATAGATCTTTGTTGATAAAATAATGTCTGCTTTTTAATAAACTGTCTAGGCTTAATGTAGCTTTCTTTCCAAGGAGCTTTTTTAAAAAAAAATTTGGGGTATAATTGGTTATAATATTGTGCTGGTTATTACCATACATCAACATGAATCAGCCAAAGGCACACAGCTGTCCCATTTCTCATGAACCTCCCTCCCATATCCCACCTGTCTAGCTTGTCATAGAGTACTGGGTTGAGCTCTCTATGTCAGAATGGAAGAAAATAATTGCAAATTAAACAACTGACAAAGGATTAATCTCCAAATATACAAACAGCTCATGCAGCTTAATATCAGGAAAAGAAACAACCTAATTTAAAAAAATGGGCAAAAGACCTAAACAGACATTTCTCCAAAGAAGACATACAGATGGCCAACAAACACATGAAAAGATGCTCAACATCACTCATTATTAAAGAAATGCAAATCAAAACTACAATGAGGTATCACATCACACCAGTCAGAATGGCCATCATTAAAAAATCCACAAATGATAAATATTGTAGATGATGTGGAGTAAAGGGAACGCTCTTGCACTGTTGGTAAATGTCTTTTAATTTCTTGGCTGCAGTCACCATCTGCAGTGATTTTGCAGCCCAAGAAAATAAAATCTGTCACTGTTTCCACTTTTTCTCCATCTATTTGCCATGAAGTGATGGGACTGGATGCTATGATCTTAGTTTTTTGAATGTTGAATTTCAAGCCAATTTTTTCACTGTCTTCTTTCACTATCCTCAAGAGACTCTTTAGTTCTTCACTTTCTGCCATTAGAGTTTGTTGATATTTCTCCTGACAATCTTGATTCCGGCTTGTGCTTCATCCAGCCCAGCATTTCGCATGATGTACTCTGTATCAGTTCATTTCAATTGCTCAGTCATATCCACTCTTTGCAGTCTCATGGACTGCACCATGCCAGGCTTCCCTGTCTAACACCAACTCCCAGAACTTGCTCAAACTCATGTCCACCTAGTCGGTGATGCCATCCAACCATTTTGTCCTCTGTTGTCCCCTTCTCCTCCTGCCTTCAATCTTTCCTAACCTCAGGGTCTTTTCCAGTGAGTCAGTTCTTCACATCAAGTGGCCAAAATATTGGAGCTTCAGCTCCAGAATCAGTCCTTCCAATGAATATTCAGGGCTGATTTCCTTTAGGATTGATGGGTTGGATCTCCTTGCAGTCCAAGAGACTCTCAAGAGTCTTCTCCAAATAGCTCAAAAGTATCAGTTCTTTGGCATTCAGCTTTCTTTATAGTCCAACTCTCAGAGCTATACATGACTAGTGAAAAAATCATAGCTTTGACTGGATGGAGCTTTGTTGGCAAAGCAATATCTCTGTTTTTTAATATGCTGTCTAGGTTGGTCCTAGGTTTTCTACCAAGGAGCAATCATCATTTAATATCATGGGTGCAGTCACCATCTGCAGTGATTTTGGAGCCCAAAATAATAAAGTCTGTCACTATTTCCATTGTTTCCCCATCTATTTGCCATGAAGTGATGGTCCCAGTGATGGGACCAAAAAACTAAGATGCCATGATCTTAGTTTTTTGAATGCTGAGTTTTAAGCACTCTGCATATATGTTAAATAAGCAGAGTGAAAATATACAGCCTTGTCACATTCCTTTCCCAATTTTGAACTAGTCTGTTTTTCCATGTCAGGTTCTAACTATTCCTTCTTGACTTGCAAATTGGTTTCTCAGGAGGCAAGTAACGTGGTCTGGTATTCCTATCTCTTTAAGTATTTTCCACAGTTTGTTGTGATCTACACAGTCAAATGATTTCATGTAGTAGTGAAGCAGAAGTGTTTTTTGCTGTTGTTTATTTTCTGGAATTCCCTTGCTTTTTCTATGATTCAATTGATGTTGGCAATTTGATCTGTGGTTCCTCTGCCTTTTCTAAATCCAGCCTGTACAGCTAGACATTCTTGGGATACTGTAATTGTTTCCTTGCTAAATTCTCCTCTTCACTAGTCTCAAGCAAATGGAACTGATCTCAAATTTATTTGAATGATTTCACTACCTTCCTTGGAAATCTTCACCATTCTCAATTTTCATTCTCTTCAAATCTGTGCTTGAGTTTATCCTTATATGCTTAAATGATCTGACTGAAGTCTATATATCTGGATTTATATTGGTAGTTGGGTCACTTATTTCACTGTCTTGTAACTATGTCAAATGAATTTCATTCTAAAAGTTCCTTCCAAGCCTTTTCTCATAGGACATATGTTCAGCCTTAGCATACACCTACCCACCCTGATATTGTCATTTGAATTAATTAGTCATTGTTATTTACCTGTGGGAAAATATCTTAATATTTTTGACCCAGTTTTCTTCTCTGTGGAGTGGAATTAATTCCAATATTGCCAATTTGCTATGTAGATTACATGAAATAATTTATATAAAATCACCTCTACATAAAAGGCCCTGGAGAAGGGAATGGCAACCCACTCCAGTATTCTGTGGTTCATAGGGTCACACAGAGTTGGACACAACTGAAGTGACTTCACACACACTACATAAATGGAGTCAATAAATGTTAATTTCTTTAATTTTCCAACCCTTAAGAACTTCTTTTGGAACTCTATTGTAATTATGTTTGTCCACACAAATACAGTGAACTCAGATACTAATACACTGAAAACACTTTAAGATCTGGTCCTATTTTTTTTTTTCAAGACACATTTCATGACCTCTCTTGACATGCCTTTAATCCTACCTATCTGAGCTATGAATAACTTCAAAATACTCACAAATTTTTTGCCTCGAAAACACTACTTCCTCTTCCTCAAAATTCTTATCCTGTCTTCTGTTCTTTCTCTAATGGACTATTTATTGCTAGTCATTCAAAAATCAATTCAGTGTCACCTTCTCCCAGAAGCCTTGGCATCCTCTTGTTTTACAGTATTCATCTCTGTGGCTCAGGGGTAAAGAATCTGCCTGCAATGCGGGAGGCACAGATTTGATCCTTGGGTCAGGAAGATCATGACCCATGGAGAAGGAAATGGTAATCCACCACAGTATTCTTGCCAGGGAAATCCCATGGACAGAGGTACCTGGCAGGCTATAATCCAAGAGGTTGCAAAGAGTCGGATATGACTTAGTGACTAAAAACAACAGAACAACTAACCCAATACAGCTGGTGTCCTTATAAGAAGGAAAAAAAAAACCAAAAAACTGAAAAAGTGAAACATAGCAAGAAGTCTATATAAAGAATTTGAAGGAGATTTGTTATCTACAAACCACAGGATAGCAAGGGTTGTTTTCAACACCAGAAGCTAAGAGAAAGGCATGGAACAGCTTCTGTCCTAGGCCCTTAAGAGAGAACATGGCCCTCATGATATCCTGATATGGGACATTTGAAACTGTACGGTTCACAGTCATTTGTTACATAGCCCTACAAAACTGATATCCAGTGTGATAAGTACTATAAAGACAGTTGCTGCTGGAAACTTTGTTATTAGCAGACATTATTTCAGTCATGTACATCACAGAAAAAAACTCTGTTTCTCTTTCTGTTTTAATTTTGGCAACATTAAATTTTATAATTGCTAGAATGATTATTTCTTCTTTTTACATAATATATAACTTAAATAATTTCAAACATCTCTTTCATCAGGAAAAATTATAATTTTATAATAGGTAATTTGATCATTTTTTCTTATGTAAAAATAATATGCTTGAAAGAGTTAATGAAAGTAATTCTATAAGATCTACAAAACTGTAATGTTTAAGTACCTTGAGAATAGGTGGCAATGCTGAAATTTACCTAAGCTGCTGTGTAAATGTTCAAAAGTTTTAACCACAGCAAGTCTGGTGAACAGATCATTCTTTGTATGTTTGCTTAATGGGACAACTCTGATCTCAGTAGAGAGAAATATCTTCAGTACATTCATTGTGCTTCGATTTGTGACAAGATGCAATCTGCCTTTCCTTAAGCTTCTTACCTTTAACAGTCTTTGGTATTTATATTGAAAGAAAAATAATAGAAAATGTTTTGTGAAGGGCTATGCTAAGCCGTGCAAATAAAACAAAACTGATGTGCCTATCTGTGAGACCTGCAATCTTATTCTTAGAAGGGGCCTATAAAAATTGTAGGTAGAGGTCTAACCTAGGAAAAACCCAAAAACCAAGTATAATTATTCTACTAATCTTTATTTCACAAAATGTCTTTGTAAGTCTCATTCTGTGTTTCTTAAATAGTGTTAGTAGAACCAATACTTCACCATTGGCAAAAACATTTAGAAAACTAAATAGGACATTCCAATTTTATTCACAGTATTTTTATGTTTCACAGATTAATAGTGACAACATGAAAAATTGACAATCTGGCAGACTGTAGACATTCTTTAGCCCAGACTATTCTTGTTAGATAACTTTTGTACTGTATAGTAAATTGCATGCCAGGATCTATTAATGTACTTATACATGGGGGAGGGATGTTTGTTTCCATTCTGCTTTCCTAACATAAAACAAAATCTTAAACATTTCAATAGGCTATTTAATGCTTTTATATGTCCATGAATTGCTAGTTTTTACTTGTATTATTATACTTTGTGATAAGAGGTTGATATCAAAATGCATTTGGAAAATACTTCTTAAGGTGTTAAAAGTAGGAAGACAGTGTATATATAATCTAGGAACATTCTCTCAGGATCTCTAATTCCTGTACCAGCTACTACAGTGCAACTACAATAATGTGGAAAAATACATAAAATATTCTGGAAACAGAATGAGAAGAGAGACAACAAACTGGGAGAATATTTGCAAAAATATACCTGACAAATGATTATTATACAAAATGCGCACCCACAAAAACCTCTTAAAACTCAAAAATAAGAAAACAAACAATTCAACTGAAAACTGGGCAAATAAATATGCCACTGATAAGATAAAAATATGGTAAATAAGCATATGAAAATCTGGTCAATATTATATGTTATTTGTGAGTTATAAACTAAAACAATGAGATACCACTAAACATCTATTCTAATAGTAAATATCAAAAACACTGACAACATCAAGTGCTGACTAGGATGTGGAACAACAGGAACTTTTATTCACTGCCAGTGGAAATTCAACATAGTACAGCCACTTCAAAATATAGTTTTTCATTTTTGTATAAAATTAACATACTTATATGATATGATATAGGAATTGTAATCCTTAGTATTTACTGAAGAAAATTGAAAACTTTTATAAGGACAAAGCACAAAAAGCTGTTTAGGGATGTTTATGGAAACTTTAGTCATAAGTGATACACTTTGGAAGCAACCAAGATGCTCTTGAGTAGACGAATGGATGGATAAACTATGTACATTCAGATAATAGAAAATTGAAAGTGAAATTGTTAGTTGCTCCGTCATGACCAACTCTTTGTGACCCCAGAGGACTGTAGCCCACAAGACTCCTCTGTCCATAGAATTATCCAGGCAAGGATACTGGGGTGGGTAGCCATACCCTTCGCCAGGGAATCTTCCTGACCCAGGGATCAAACCCGGGTCTCCTGCATTACAGACAGATTCTTTACCACTGAGCCACCAGGGAAGACCTAATAGCATATAATGCACCAATAAAAAGAATTGAGCTATCAAGCCATGAAAATGCAGAGGATATATAAGTAAACATTACCAAGTGGAAGAAGTAATCTTAAAAGTTTACATACAATAAGATTCCAACTATATAACCTTTTGGAAAAGGCAAAACTATGAGTTGGTAAAATGATCAGTGGTTTCCAGGAATCAGGGAGGAAAGGAAAAATGAATAAGCAGAATATAAGATTTTCAGGGGAGCAAACTTTTCAGTATCATACTATTATAATGCTTATGTATAACTATGCATTTGTCAAAACTCTTGGAATGTACAACACCAATACTGAATACTTTGGGTAGACTTTGTGTCAGTGTAGTTTCCTCAATTTTAACAAATGCACCACTCTGGCATAGGATATTAACAAAAGTATATTATTTTCAGTGTATCATGTTAACCACAACTAGATGATAAAAGACATCTAGTGTGTGTCGTGTGTGTGTGTGTGTGTGTGTATGTGTGAGTTGTGTTTGACTCTTTGCGAACCCATGGATTGTAGCCTGCCAGACTCTTCTGTTCATGGGATTCTCCAGGCAAGAATACTGTATATATCATTGCATATATCAATATGAATCTTCCCTTATTTTAAATTAAATTTCGTAGAGAAAAACAATTGAAAGTTCCTAAATGATCTTTCTTTTTAAAAAAATAAAATAGCAAAATGTCCACCCACTGTCTCTATTAATTTATGATTTCATGAATAAAGTTGACTTTCAATATAGATAGATGAATTACACATGGCTCATAACCACAGCTAGCAATACATGAACCATGAACTTCCAGATATTCAGGCTGGTTTTAGAAAAGGCAAAGGAACAAGAGATCAAATTGCCAACATCTGCTGGATCATGGAAAAAGCAAGAGAGTTCCAGAAAAACATCTACTTCTGCTTTATTGACTATGCCAAAGCCTTTGATTGTGTGGATCACAATAAACTGTGGAAAATTCTTCACGAAATGGGAATACCAGACCACCTGACCTGCCTCTTGAGAAATCTATATGCAGGTCAGGAAGCAACAGTTAGAACTGGACATGGAACAACAGACTGGTTCCAAATAGGAAAAGGAGTATGTCAAGGCTGTATACTGTCACCCTGCTTATTTAACTTATATGCAGAGTACATCATGAGAAATGCTGGGCTGGAAGAAGCACAAGCTGGAATCAAGCTTGCCGGGAGAAATATCGATAACGTCAGATATGCAGATGACACCACCCTTATGGCAGAAAGTGAAGAGGAACTAAAAAGCCTCTTGATGAAAGTGAAAGAGGAAAGTGAAAAAGTTGGCTCACCATTCAGAAAATGAAGATCATGGCATCTGGTCCCATCACTTCATGGGAAATAGATGGGGAAACAGTGGAAACAGCATCAGACTTTATTTATGGGGGTGCTCCAAAATCACTGCAGATGGTGACTGCAGCCATGAAATTAAAAGACGCTTATTCCTTGGAAGAAAAGTTATGACCAACCTAGATGGCACATTCAAAAGCAGAGACATTACTTTGCCAACAAAGGTCCATCTAGTCAAGGCTATAGTTTTTCCTGTGGTCAAGTATGGATGTGAGAGTTGGACTATGAGGAAAGCTGAGCGCCAAAGAGTTGATGCTTTTGAACTGTGATGTTGGAGAAGACTCCTGAGAGTCCCTTGGACTGCAAGGAGATCCAACCAGTCCATTCTGAAGATCAGCCCTGGGATTTCTTTGGAAGGAATGATGCTAAAGCTGAAACTCCAGTACTTTGGCCACCTCATGTGAAGAGTTGACTCATTAGGAAAGACTCTGATGCTGGGAGGGATTGGGGTCAGGAGGAAAAGGGAACAACAGAGAATGAGATGGCTGGATGGCATCACCAAGTTGATGGACATGAGTTTGAGTGAACTCCGGGATTTGGTGATGGACAGGGAGGCCTGGCATACTGCATTTCATGGGGTCGCAAAGAGTGGGACACGACTGAGCCACTGAACTGAACTGAACTTTCTTGTACTACAGGGATAGTACATATGTAAAAATAATTATAATCTGGGTGAAAAGTGACAAATGCAGTAAGAATTATTTAAGCAAATATTAAGGCATTTCAGAAATGAACATACTTTCAAGTAAGTAAAAGATAGATATGTTTCTTTGTAAATTATTCAATGACAAAAATGAATTTCTTTCTTTATTTCCTCACTTATTTATCTTTCCAGTGATTTGGGAAAGAACTTATTTTAAAGATGGGGTTTCGAAATTGAAATGTCTGTAAACAAACACTTTTCAAAAGGGCAGGCAGGCATATGAAAGTTATAAATGCAATCAGTTTTCCAGATTTTTGTATTCCTTATGAACTTTCTTCCTCATATTGCTCTTCTTGAAAGAAAAAGTGAATTCACTCAGGTAACTGACTCTGTGACCTGTGGACTGTAGCACAAGTTCCCCCATCCATGGGAGTTTTAAGGCAAGAATGCAGGATGTGTTGCCATTTTCTTCTCCAGGGGATCTTCCTGACCCAGGGATCAAGCTCAGGTCTCCCACACTGCAGGCAGTCTCTTCACCCTCTGAGCCACCAGGGATCACTTCTAATGCGGAAGCCTCATTCATGGTGTCCCTGTCATAATCTCCTATATGGCCTTTTATCAGAGATAAAGATCATCCTTAGAAGATCCTTAACCTCATAAAAAAGGTACAAAGGTCGAGGGTTAAAAGATACCTGAAACACTAAACAAAAGGACAAAACTCTAACACACTTACATTTGTAACTAAGGCTGAGAATTTGGCCTCTGGGCACTATGCCAAACTGAATCTCAGAGACAAAGCTTTGGGTGAAGGAAGGGAGAATAACTTTAGTGATTTGCTTGTCAAAGGGGAATACAGCAAACCCCTGCCAGGGGTATTTGGTGAGAAATTTTATAGCAATGGTTCAAGGGCAGAGTTGCTCATAAGGATCTGGATGTGTGCAGGGTCTGCACTCCTTTAATCTGGCCTCTGGTAGCCTGATGAATTTCTATGGCTCCTTTAATCTGGCTTCAGATGGTATCTTGAAGAGCTCCTCAGTTCAGTTCAGTTCATTCGCTCAGTCATGTCCGACTCTTTGCAACCAGTGAACGACAGCATGCCAGGCTTCCCTGTCGATCCCCAGCTCCCGGAGCTTGTTCAAACTCATGTTCAAGTCGGTGATGCCATCCAACCATCTCATCCTCCGTCGTCTGCTTTTCCTCCAGTCTTCAATCTTTCCCAGCATCAGAGTCTTTTCCAGTTAGTCAGTTCTTCACATCAGGTGGCCAAAATATTGGAATTTCAGCTTCAGCATTAGTCCTTCCAATGAATATTCAGCACTGATTTTCTTTAGGATTGAATGATTTGATCTCTTTGCAGTCCATGGGACCCTCAAGAGTCTTCTCCAACATCACAGTTCAAAAACTTCAATTCTTCAGTGCTCAGCTTTCTTTATAATCCAAATCTCACATCCATATATGACTACTAGAAAAACCATAGGTTTGAGTAGGTGGACTTTGTTGGTAAAGCAATGTCTCTGCTTTTTAATATGTTGTCTAGGTTAGTCGTAGTTTTTCTTCCAAGGAGTAAGTGTCTTTTAATTTCATGGGTGCAGTCACCAGCTGCAGTGATTTTGGAGCCCCCCAAAATAAAGTCTCTCACTGTTTCCATTGTTTTCCTATCTATTGGCTATTAGTGATGGGACCAGATGCCACGATCTTAGTGTTCTGAATGTTGAGTTTTAAGCCAACTTTCACTTTCATCCTCTTTCACTTTCTCTTTCACTTTTCATCAAGAGGGTCTTTAGTTCTTCTTCACTTTCTGCTATTAAGGGTGGTGTCATCTGCATATCTGAAGTTATTGATATTTCTCCTGGCAATCTTGATTGCAGCTTGTGCTTAATCCAGCCTGATATTTAACATGATATACTCTGCACAGAAGTTAAATAAACAGGGTGACAATATACAGCCTTGACATACTCCTTTTCCTATTTGGAACCAGTCTGTTTTTCCATGTCCTGTTCTAACTGTTGCTTCTTGATCTGCATACAGATTTCTCAGGAGGTCTGGTATTCCCATCTCTTTCAGAATTTTCCACAATTTGTGGTGATCCACACAGTCAAAGGCTTTGCCATAGTCAATAAAGCAGAAATAGATGTTTTTCTGGAACTCTGTTGCTTTTTTGATGTCCAGTGTATGTTGGCAATTTCATCTCTGAAAAGTTCCTCTGGTTCCTTTACTCTGGAATGAGGAACGCTAACATCTTGCATTTGGGTGGGGGCGGGTTCGGTCTGTAAAGAGCTCAAAAGTATTGTTATGTATATTCCTTGAATCTGGAAATCGGGCCCTGATCCAAGGCTGCACTGTTGTTTCTTGACTGCTCCTCCCTTGACTCTGTGTTCCTCCTCTTCCCTGGTTAGCAGCTCTTTGTACCTTCCCTTTGGAATTAGGGAAGGTCATGGAGGCTGAAACCAGTTCCCCAAGGGACAGAGAAAGGTTTTTGTGCCCAGGAGCCTCACAGGGTTCTGCTTGGTTTCAGGTAGAGGGTCTGGTTGGTTTCTCTACCCTCAGGGTGTTCGAGGATCAACTGTAACCTGTAGACTATATTATGTTTACTTCAGTGTTTTTTTTTCTTCTTTTATTTACAGAGTCTGCATTTAGTGCCTGAAATGGGATGCTGCTCAGTTTCATAACTCACTGCTTTTCAATTCCTGTTTTTCAATTCTTGTGTAATTTCACATTTTCTTGTAACCAACCATATGAAAAGAAAAAATAAATAAAACTAAGAAATAGATGAAATAAACTTTAATAAAATATAGACTTTTAGAAGGCAATGGCACCCCCACTCCATTACTCTTGCCTGGAAAATCCCATGGATGGAGGAGCCTGGTGGGCTGCAGTCCGTGGGGTCGCTAGGAGTCGGACATGACTGAGCGACTTCACTTTGACTTTTCACTTTCATGCATTGGAGAAGGAAGTGGCAACCCACTCCAGTATTCTTGCCTGGAGAATCCCAGGAACGGGGAGCCTGGTAGGCTGCTGTCTATGGGGTCTCACAGAGTCGGACACAACTGAGGTGACTTAGCAGCAGCAGCAGCAGCAGCAGCATAAACTATTCAAAATATCTTATTATTGTATAACATGCAATCAATATTAAAATATGTCTTTGAAATCAGTGTGTATTTTATATCTATATACTATGTCAATATTGGACTAGCCATATTTCAGATCCCCAATAGGGCACTACATGTTGGTAGTAGCTACCTTATTGGACAGCTTAGGTCTAAGCCAGTGTTTCCTAAATTTTATTCACACACATGCCACTGCTATAATTTTTAATCTCTATGTTATAACATATTTTCTGATTTTTTGCCATTTTCACCTAATTACATTTACTGTATCGACAGTATTTTTCTCTGAATTATCATTTTACTTAAATTTACATATATATTGATTTTTAGAAGTATATCTTTTTTGATTTGTTTGATATAAGCATTAACAATAAACCAAATACACCTTAATATATTATTACATTTTTTAACCTATATGTTGAATCTAAAGAATAAACAAATGAATATACCAAAACAGAAACAGAAAAACAGAGAACAGATTAGTGCTACCAGTGGGGCAAAAGGTGGGGAAATGACTTGATAAGAAAAGGGGATTAAAAGAAACAAACTGAGGAATTAAATAAATAATATATAGGGATGTAAGGTACAGCACAGGGACTATAACCAATATGTACAATAAATTTAAATGAAGTACAATTTATAAAAATATTGATTCATTGTGTTGTAAAGTAACATACATTATTTTGAAACTAATATGACATTGTAAATAAAATACATTTTAATTTTTAAAAATATTACATTTCAGATGATATTTTTGCCTATTAAACTGAGACTGAGGCTAGCTTTCTCTGATGGAAAGACTGATGAAAAATTTTTTTAAAAATGTAAAATACATGAAAACTTTATAAAATAATCAGGATTAAAGAGAAAAAGAACAAACTTCTCACTGCAGTCTAGTTCAATGTCTCTGCACCACCTGAAGTCATTCTGATACTATCAGCATGAAGTCTCACCCCAAGATTTAAACACTGAGAACATTTGCCAGTTTTCCAGTATAGAACATAGGATCAAACTATGTTTCATAACTTATTTAGTATTCCATAGTTTAAGTGGGGCTTCCCTGGTGGCTCAGACAGTAAAGAATCTGCCTGCCAATTCAGGAGACACAGATTTAATCCCTGAATCGGGAAGATCCCCTGGAGAAGGAAATGGCAACCCACTTCAGTATTCTTGCCTGGGGAATTCCATAGATAGAGAAACCCGGCAGACTATAGTCCATGGGGTTACAAAGAGTCAGACACAACTTAGTGACTGAGCATGCAGGATTAGTTTGACTAATTTGATTTTACATAAAGGATTAAAATCTCAGAACACGTTTAATTATGTGATTGTTTTCAGTATTTCTTTGTTAGTGAACTTTATCATATTCTGTGATTCTTTAACCTCTCTAATGATCTGAGATATTGTGACAAAGAGAGGAGCTAAGGATTCTGAAATTTTTAACATCAATAACACCTACAGAAGAGAATATATATTTTTCTCTTCTTTTTTAAAGTTGCACATAAGTCATAGAGAAGACTCATGAAGGATACAGAATAAGAGGTTTGGAAAACGACTCATCTCTACTTATCTGTAGGTGATCAGATGTCAAAGGCATAGACTTGTGTTCTTTCTGGTTACATTAAATAACAGTAGCCCAGAGTCAAATGTGTGTGTGTGTGTGCTTAGTCGTTCAGTCATGTCTGACTCTTTGTGACCCCATGGACTGTAGCCCACCAGGCTTCTCTGTCGATGAGCGTTTCTCCAGGCAAGTATACTGAAGTGGATCGCCATGCCCTCTTCCAAGGGATTTAATCCAGGTCTCCCACATCATCTGAGCTACCAGGAAAGGCCAAGAATACCGGACTGGGTATCCCTTCTCCAGCAGATCTTGGACTGGGGTCTCCTGCACTACAGGTGGATTCTTAGCTGCCTGGATAGGCAGCTATCCAGGAAGACCCCCAGAACCAAATACCACACAACATTAAAATAAAATAGTTCAAGCACATTTGTATCTGTCAAAAAACAATCTCTAGGCTCCTAGGCATTTATTACTTTGAATAATTTTCTTAGCATCTCAAATATCATCTGTGATTAAGGAACATGAATATTTTCCCTGGTAATCAAATGCAGTTGCAAATAATATAGTATTTCCCACTGACAATATATTATTTTATTATGATTTACCTGTTAGATAAATATATTTGTGGAAATTTACAACTCCATAGCCTTATACCAGATGATAAATAATTATGTTATTAACATTAGAGGCAGTTCCATAAGATCCTTCAGAAAATTGTCTCCAATAGAATGCAAATATGCTTATCTCTAGGATATGAGGTCTCCAGTGTACCTAGTACTAAAAGACTTTCCAAAATACATTTTAGATGAATGACCAATTCCCTTCCCATTGATAGGCCTTTAAAATAAAACACTTACAGTGCAACAAAAAAAAATCCCCAAGATATAAAATTTTATATGTTTTATAATTTCTGAACTAAAATAAATGCAGAGATGAATTGTATGGAGTGATAACAATAGTGCTGTGCATCTGGGAGGGTTTTGCATAATTTTATTTTCCACTCTCTTGCAATTAAATTGTATTATTTTTTATTTTAAAATAATACACAGTTTTGAAAGACTATCCTGTTGCCAAAGAGGATTCAATTTGAATTACTTCAAGAACCTGAGAGCTCACTACTTGGCAAGCATTACTCCATATTGGTAATATCCCCATCACTGTCATCTAACTTCTTTCTTCATTGTTTCCCTGCCAGATGTATCTGTTGAATTGGATTTTAAATGTTTATAAGTAAATTTTCTTGATGTTCAAGTTATACCTGTAATAACCTAAGTGTTTCTGAAACCTAAATTAGTTAATTCTTTATTTAGAGGACAATTCATCAGTATTTGGGACTTCGCAAATGGCTCAGTGGTAAAGAATCTGCCTGCCAATGCAGGAAATGTGGGTTCAGTCCCTGGGTCAGGGAAATCCCCTGTAGGAGGAACTAGCAATCCAGTCCAGTGTTCTCACCTGAAAAATTCCACAGACAGAGTAGCCTGGCAGTTTACAGTCCATGGGGTCGCAAAGAGTTGGACATGACTGAGCACTCACACAACAGTACTCAAGAGCATTTCATTTTCCTAAAATAACCCACTTTGGGCTCTTCTAATCTAATACAGATCCTGAACGTTTCTGTTTTAAAAGAGAACTGTGCTTTGAGCATCCTTCTTTTCCTTTGTATAGTTGCTTAAAATCTTCATGTAGTCTTAGAAATTTTCAGTGCTTGGTATCCTCTTAATCCTTCCCCATCTTCTCCTATTGTTTAGTCAAATGTAGCTATTCTCTGGGAAATTTCACAAGAATTTTGTGTTAGATGACAAACTATGCCTCTACCTTTATTTCTAACTCCATCTCTCACCTCTTTATATCTATCTTTATCTATCCAGTTACACACATATACGTGAGTGTATAATACACATTAAATATATAAAATTATATTTAAAAAGAAACTGGTAAGCAAATATAATGAAGTAAAAATTACCTTGAAAACTAAAACCAAGTGATAATCATTAAATTATAAAGAGAGAACAAGAACATAAAGGTGATGAAAAAAGCATTCACACGCATATGAATCACATCTACTGAAGGAGTTTAATTTTTAAAAAGTCTTCAAGGAAGAAATTAATGTTTGTAGAGTATTTATTGTGTGTTAAGTATTACAAGGTTTGTGGGTTCACATGCAGTCCAAGTAATAAAATTTATCTTCCTGTAGCTAACTTTTTAAAAATATTTAGTGGTTAAACTGTGTAAGTTTGAGATTCCAATAAATTTATTTCTCTGGAAAGCCTTTTATCCATTACAGTTCATTACTAGAAATTTTAAGCTTATAAGTGAAAAACCAGAATCAGGAAATGAGCAGTTTAATATTTAGAAATCTTGGTTCTCTCTGGCTAATGATCCTTTTTTGTTTGTCTCTAATGACCTGGATCTAAATCGTCTCTAACCTTCTTCTCTTTATCTTGCTGAGAAGGGCAATGGCATCACAGCGATTAATGTCTAAATGACTTATTAAACACTGTTTCCACTTTAATAACATGTACCATCACGTAAATAGCTTTTATTCTAACAGAATCCTATCCCTCATTTTTTTTGTGGAAGTTTGACTATTTTCAAACCTACAAGAAAGTAAAATGAACATCCATATAAATATTCACTTAGATCAGAAGTCTGCAAATTACAGTTTCATGGAAAATTTCAGCTTGTAAGCTGTTTTTCAGCTTGTAAGTAGTTTTCAGAACAAAGCTATGTCCATTCATATGTATTTTGTTGTTGGCTGTTTTTGCACTACAATGGCAGTGTAGTAGTTGTAACAGAGTTAATATGGACCACAGATCCTAAAATATTTACTGACTGCCCTTTCAGAGACAAAGTTTTGTCAAGCCTTGATTTAGAGTCACCGATTATTAACATTTTGTTATATTTACTTTGTCTCAACCTACATAGTGTTTGAGAGATATTAATAGATAGGTATATACATACACTGTGGTTGTTCAGTCACTCAGTCGTGTCCAACTCTTTGCAACCCCATGAACTGAAGCATGCCGGGCTTCCCTGTCCTTCACCATCTCCTGGAGCTTGCTCAAACTCATGTCCATAGAGTTGCTGATGCCATCCAACCATCTCATCCTCTGTCATCCTATTCCCCTCCTGCCCTCAATCTCCCTCAGCGTCAGGGTCTTTTACCATGAGTCACATCAGGCAGTGTAGGGAGAGAGCAAATTAGCCAAGATGGCGTGGTCAGGCTCTGTCACCCCACGGCTTCTCACTCTTGCCGCGCATTGTGTAAATAATGATTGTGTAACAGCTGAGATCGCTTACAGCACTGTACTTGCGGGTCACGAGGCACTTTTTGGTCATGCGGCTTTGTGCGGTATGCCTCTATGGGCTTCACTATGAAAGCTCTGGCTGCTGCATTAGGGCTGCATTGGAGAACATCATGGTTTGGTTAGATGAGGTTATGTTATGGTTTTGTTGTGGCTGCTGCTGTAACTGCTGTGTCAGCTGGGAGAGAACATGTCTGCAACTCCTATGGCTCCTCCAGTCTTCTTCCAGCCTCTTAGTTCGTGCTTTGCCTACCCTGGGTTCAATGAACAGTGCAGACAGTGTGAACAGGATCAGCAACACAACTGGTGTAGTCAGCAGGATGAAGAGCAGTACAGGTGGCCCAAGTATTGGACATACATACATATACCCATACATTCACACATATACACATACATTTTTTTTTTCTGAGCCATTTGAAGATAAGTGGCTTAAGTTATGACACTAAAACGTGTCATAAGAACTAGGGTGATCTCCTATATGTTCACATTATAATACTCAAGATATTTCAACAGTGGTACAATAATGTACGTAATATTCGATCATATACAAATATCTCCAATTGTACCAATTCAGCATTTAAAGAAGGATCATGTAGTATATTTGGTATCACAGTTATCGAGACTCCATTATTCTATAGTGCCTTTTAGCTTTTATGACATTCACAGTTTTACAAAGGACAAAACCATTGTCCTAGGTCTAATGATTTTGATTCTGTGATGGTTTCCTCTTGAATATATTAAAAATATTTGTTAAAACATTACACAGGAAATGATGCATACTTCCCATTTCATCATCGAAAGGGCTAATGATGCCAGTTTGCCCTATTAATATTACTGGTGAGTTTGACTTACTCTGATAAGATGGAATTTGGCAAACATCCATTCTAAAGGCATACTTTTTCTTTGTCATTGAAAAGTAGTGTGTATCTTTATGTGAATCCCTTCATCACAATTTTATGTTATGCTTTTTAATCCATGGATAATCTTCACCTGAATGAATTATTACATTGGGAAACACAAAATGAAAATTTTCTTATACCGTAGTTTCTTCTACAGTTGGGACTTCCCTGATAGCTCAGTTGGTAAAGGATCCACCTGCAATGCAGGAAACCCCGGGTTGATTCCTGAGTCAGGAAGATCCCCTAGAGAAGGGATAGGCTACCCACTCCAATATTCTTGGGCTTCCCTTGTGGCTCAGCTGGTAAAGAATCTGCCTGCTATGCAGGAGACCTGAGTTCAGTCCCTGAGTTGGGTAGATCCCCTGGAGAAGGGAAAGGCTACCCACTCTAGCATTCTGGCTTAGAGAATTCCATTGACTGGCTTAGAGAATCCCATGGAGTTGCAAAGAGTCGAACACAGTTGAGTGACTTTCACTTCTACAATTATTGCTTTGGATTTCCTTTGTAAAGATAGAAGTTTTTATGTTTAAAAATATCATTATAGATTCATGAATTTTTATTTATGCAATTTGAAAGTATACATTACATGTTATTTTCTTAATAGTTACAAAACATTTTCTTGTGATGAGGACTTTTAACTCCTAACAACTTTCAAATACATCTCCTGTATGTTATGCCATACAATATCATTCATCTTTAGTCAGCACGCTGGTTTTCTTGGTAACCCAGACAGTAAAGGGGCTTCCCTGGTGGCTCAACTGGTAAAGACTCTGCCTGCAATGTGGGAGACCTGGGTTCTATCCCTGGGCTGGGAAGATCCCTTGGAGAAGGGAAAGGCTTCCCACTGCAGTATGCTGGCTTAGAGAATTCCATGGACTACATAGTCCAAGGGATAGCAAAGAGTCAGACATAACTGAGAGATTTTCACTTTCGGACAGTAAAGAATCTGCCTGCAATGAGGGAGACTCAGGTTTGATCCCTGGGTCAGTAAGATATCCTGGAGAAGGAAATAGCTACCTACTCCATTATTGTTGCCTGAAGAGTTCCATAGACAGAGGAACATGGCAGGTTATAGTCCATGGGGTCACAAAGAGTCAGACACGACTAATGCTTTCACTTTGCTTTCATTCACCATTTTGTACATTACATCCCAGATGATTTTATTTTATAGTGGGAGGTTTGTACTTTCTGAAGCACCTCACACAATTCATCCACCCTTGCCTCTGGCAGCAACCAATTTGCCCTCTGTACCTATGAACATGGATGTCATTGTTGTTAAACAAATACCCTATGATGCCACTTAAGTGTGGTATCACACACTATTTGTCTTTCTTAATCTGATTTATTTCACTTAGCAAAATGCTCTCAAGTTCCATCTATGTTGTTGCAAATGGCATGATTTCATTATATTTTAAGGCTGAACAATACTCTGTTTAGTGTGTGTGTATATAACATTTTCTTTATCCATTCACCCATTAATGGTGTATTTGCTACCATTAATGGTATATTTGTTATTGTGTACATGTGTCTTCGCAAATTAGCATTTTTGTTTTCTTCAAATAAATACGCAGAAGTGCAAGTGCTGGATCATATGCAACTCTATTTTTAACTTTTTCAGGAAGCTACATACTGTTTTACATAGAGCTGTACAAATTTCCATTCACGTCAGTTGTGCACAAGGGCTCCCTCTTCTCCATGTTCTCACCAGCACTTGTTATTTCCTATCTTTTTGATAATAGCCATTTTGACAGATGTCAGGTGATATCTCACTATGGCTTTGAATTGCATCTGCTGGAGGACTAGTGATGTCGAGCATCTTTCACAGACCAGATGGTCATCTGTATGTCTTCTTTGGTCAAATTATTATTATTATTTTTCTATTTAGTTGTATGAGTTCTTTATATAATTTTGGATATTAACCCCTTATGAGATATATGATTTATAAATATTCTCCCCATTTAGTAGGTTGCCTTTTCATTTTTGTTAATGGTTTCCTTTACTGCGCAGAACCTCTTTAATTTAATGTAGTTATACTTGTTTATTTTTGCTTTTCTTGTCTTTGTTTTAGGGGTCAAATCCAAGGAATCATTACCAAAACTGATGTCAAGAATCTTACCACTCATGTTTTCATGTTTTCTTGTAAGAATTCAATGGTTTCAGGTCTTATGGTCAAGTCTTTGACCTATCTTGGCTTAATTTTTGTGTACTGTATAAGATATCCATCCAGTTTCATTATTTTGCAGATCGCTGTCCAGCTTTCCCCATCACCATTTATTGAAGAGACTGTTCTTTCCTCATTGTATATTTTTGACTCCTTTGTAATAAATTAATTGTCCATGTATGTATGGGTTTATTTCTGGACTCTATTCTGTTCCATTAATTTTTCTTTCCAATTTTATTTCACTACCATACATTTTTTAACAGTTAAATTTTGTCAGAGGTTATTGGAAACTTTTCAAATCAGCTACCTTGTTCATTTTTCTTCTCTATCCATCCATTATGTCTTTGAATTCTAAGACAACAAAATATTCTAGGCTAAGTTTTAATTCCCTTCTCCCAAACTTGTCTTCCATTCCTCCAAAGATTCCTAGTTTTAGTGAGAAAGTTATGTAGACACCAACATCTAGCATGAGATATGTTCATTGCTACTGGGGATTTAAACAAAAACTAGAAAATTTCTAATCCTAATCACTTTTTTCTTAATGATAGGTTCTCACCTCTAGTTCAAATCAATTGATATATGATTCTTCCTGATCTTTCTTCATTCTGTATTTTGATCTCCCCTTTCTTATATTGAGAATTTTGATTCTCAAAAATTCAGTATATTTACTTATTTGGTTTACCTAACCAGGTAGACAAAGTAGATTCACAATCATGATATCAATAACATTGCAAAAAGTGACTTTATTCTGTGAAGTTCAAGGCTGATTCTGCAGCTACTTTTGTTCTTAGAAGATATGTCACTGAGTCTTTACAGTCAGAGGGGCTTCCCTGGTGGCTCAAATGGTAAAAAATCTGCCTGCAATGCAGGAGACCCTGGTTCAGTCCCTGGGTCAGGAAGATCCCCTGGAAGAAGAAACAGAAACTCACTCAAGTATCCTTGCCTAATGAATTCCATGGACAGAGAAGCCTGGTGAGCTACAATCCTTGGATTATAAAGAGTCAGACACGACTGAGCAACTAATCCTTTCCCTTTTACCTTACAGTCAGAGGACTCTTTCCAAAGTTATTTGAATTAATTATTTACTTTCTGTGTGATTATGTTATTAACTTGATATTGTGTTTAACTTGCTTCTGTTAGTGTACGGTATTAGAGATTGCTTTATCCTTATTTTAAATTTAAATTTACTTTTCTAAAAATGTAAAACATGTATATAGTTCAAAAGATTTCAAAACTTTAAAATATGCATGCCAAGAAGTCTCTTTCTCACATATATTCCTTCTGTGTCAGCCACACGTTTCTGTATGTGTACAGATTTACTAGTCTGTTTCTTTAAAAAGAAATAAGAAAAAATGTGTTTTCCCTTTATTTCTAAAATAAAATCAGCCTATTATAAATAAACTTTTTTATCTGTGTAACACTTAATAATATATCCTGCAAATAATTCCACATTAGTTTGCTTTTTTTAAAAAAATATATTTTTCTCCTGTTAATAAAACTCTAACTTTGGATGGGACCATAGTCTATTCAACAAGTTTGCTATGAATGGAAACTGAAGTCATCTTCCATAATTGTTGCTACAAATAGTGGTGTAACAATAAACTAGTGTGTATTCTTTGTCAGATTTATACATTTGAAAAACAGTTCTAGAAGGGTGTTGAAAAGGTAAATGTTTTATTAGATTTTGCCATATTTCTCTCTATATTGTCTGACAAGATGTAAAATATCCTTCTCCGAAACTTCACTATTGAGTTGATTTGTTTTTAAATTTTTGTCAGTCTTATAGGTGAGAAATGATACCTCAGTAATATTATAAGTAAAGTTTTGAACAACTTTTCATATAATAAAATCACTTTTAAAGTTCATATTGAAGAATTATATATGTGTATAATGTAGGATATATGGTATATATATAAATCTCAATCGTCCATTTTTATATCACTCATGTTTTACAGCCTTGCCAAATCCACTTACTAATTTTAGTAGTTTATTTAGATCCCTTAATATTTTCAATACAAATAATCATAGCATCTACCTATAATGAGAATTTTATGTCTTCCTTTAAAACTATTATAAATTTTGTTATTTTTCATTGTCCTTTGTTGAATAGATATAGTGGGAATGAAAATACAAGACAAAGAGAAAACATTCAGTACTTCAATACTAAGTATAATATTAGTATGCAATATTAGGGTCTAATTCTTTTTGTTTTTATTTTTTAATATAAATTTATTTATTTTAATTAGAGTTTAATTACTTTACAATATTGTATTGGTTTTGTTTTTATTTTTTAATTCAGACTTGCAGTCTTAGTTCAAGTGATTAATCTATCTGCATGTCATGTAGCAATTAATGGATTCTACCATCTGGCTACGGAGAAGGCAATGGCACCCCACTCCAGTACTCTTGCCTGGAAAATCCCATGGATGGAGGAGCCTGGTAGGCTGTAGTCCATGGGGTCCCTAAGGCTCGAGCACGACTGAGCGACTTCACTTTCGCTTTTCACTTTCACGCATTGGAGGAGGAAAAGGCAACCCACTCCAGTGTTCCTGCCTGGAGAATCCCAGAGACAGTGAGCCCCCGTCTATGGGGTCGCACAGAGTCGGACACGACTGAAGCGACTTGGCAGCAGCAGCAACCATCTGGCTTGCTATTTATTTTCCTTTATTCCTACTTGCTTGCATTTTTTTTTTTTTGATTAACTAAACTTTTATATGGCCATTTTAATTTATATAGTCTAGCATATCGATCATACACTCTTTTGCATTTTTCTTTTAGAGGTTAATTTATAGATTGCAATGCATATATTTGTTTTCATTACAACAAGCTTAAATAAGTCTTATCTTGTGGCTTCCGTGGTGGCTCACTTTCTAAATAATGAAAGAAATGCAGAAGAGGTTGACTCCATTTATCCTTTCTTTTCTGTGCTATGTTACTAATACTTACACATCACATATACTTAAACTTTTGTTTATAAACTTCACAAAACATTACCATTTTTGTTAAAAAGTATTATTTTATCTGTGCACATATTTACCTTTCTAGAACTTCTATTCTTTTTTACAGTTTTAGGCTTTCATCTAGGATACTTTTTCTTCAGTTTGAGGAACTTCCTTTATTTCTTACAATGAGACTCTGCTTGATATATATCTCTCAGCTTTAGTTTGTCTAAAAATAGGTTTATTTTGCCTTCATTATTAAAAGACATTGGTGGGGGGAACATAGAATTTTGTTCTGTTTATCTTTTAGCAATTTATAGATGCCATTATTTCTGTCTTTTGTTATACCTTCTAAAATGTCAGCCATAAATTTTATTGTTGAATCTTTTTTTAAACATAAATTTATTTATTTTAATTGGCAGTTAATTACTTTACAATATTGTACTGGTTTTGCCATACGTCAACATGAATCCACCACGGGTGTACACGTGTTCCCCATCCTGAACCCCCCTCCCACCTCCCTCTCCATACCATCCCTCCGGGTCATCCCAGTGCACCAGCCCCAAGAATCTTTGAAGTTAAGTTTCTTTTGTACCTGGCTTCAGTTCCAGCATTTTCTTTGTCTTTAGTTTATAATTGGCTGTGATGAGCTTATGTATGAGTTTATTTGTATGAGTGTTGCTTTGGGTTTATTAAACTTTTAGATATCTTTAGCTTTGGAAATTTCTCTGGCATCAATTTGCAATATTTTTTCTCTCCCATTCACTCTTTGTAAGACTCCATGTATAACTATCTAGATTGCTTGACTATGACCAATGTGTTTGCTATGTTTTGCCTATTTATTTCCATGCTTATCTTTGTTGTTCTGTCTTCACGTTTAATAACTTCAAGCTTCTATTTAATCTTCTAGGCTCTCCAATGTCTAATTTCAGATATTTTAGAGGTTTTAAAAATAGAACATTCATTTGATTCTTTATTAAAATTCAAAGTTTCCATAGAACCGCTTCAAGTTTTTACCTACATTTTTTTTTATCCTTCTTTACCTCTGTTTTACCTAATTATTTATTGTAATTATATTAAAATCTTTGTGTGTTAACTCAATAACTAAATCTATGTTGGGTTTGCTTTTACTGTCTATTTTATCTCTTGGTCAAGGATCACATTTTCCTTTTTATTGACATGCCTCATAATTTTTATTGGATGCAATAGAACTTGTTGGGATTTAGTTTATTTTTCCCAGGAATGGTTCTTTCTTTCCTTTGTCAGACAGATTAAAGGGCTAACTGGTTCCATCAAATTCAGGATTTAACAGTGCTTATATAGAGATGTAGTTTTAGTAAAACTCAGTTTACCTTTAGTTCATCTCTGTTCCGCAGAGATAAACCTGCAAAGCTTTTGCTTGAGAACATAGGTCTCTGTCAGACTGAAAAAATTTGAGATATTTAGGTATGCCCTCTATCAGTTTTGAGCTTCCTTCTTTATTCTGTCATTCTTATGAAGTTTTAGCTGATAACAATTATAAGAAGTAGACTTTGCTCAAGATGAGTTAAAAATTGCTTTATTACAAAGATATGGGATAATTCAGAGAAGTAAAGGAAAAAATTATGCAGCCAAACCCTGGAAAAATATAGAGTCTAATTCCTTAAAATGCTATTAGCAAGGCAAGACCATTCCAATTCTTAATCTCTGTATTTCCTTAATTTTCAAATTATTAAGGAAAAGAATCTGATTGGTCTAGCTTGGTATAGGTCACACCCTTGGATCAATCTATTTTATCCAGGCCATTGCAGTTATTGTACACATACCTGGTGACCAGGGAATATATCCTATATGTTGAAAAACAAATTCCCAAAGAAAGGGAAATGCTTTAGCTTCAACAGGTTATATCTTCGAATTTTACACATTTATATTTTACCTGGTAATGTCTGGGGAAAATACCTTGAAGAGAGTCTCTAATAAAAAGTATAGGCACCCAGGGAACCTGTTAAATAAAGGAAAATTTGTGATAAATGAGCATTAGAAAATTCTCAAACATGCTATCAACCTTTTAGGGTATTTCTGAAGGATAACCCATGGATACTTTGAGAAACTTGGTTCTACTGCATTAATTGCTTCATTTTTTTCTTTCAACATAACCATTGGTTTAGTCATTAGGGATAGAAAGATAGGTGTTTCTATGATTATTGATCTTAATTAGCTCAAGGTTAATACAGTGTAGTCAAACAACCACACCAACTATTGTAATGTAGTGTGATATAGGTAAGCCTAGGGTTTAGGGAAGTCTGTGTTGTTGAGTTTTTGTTTTGTGCTTTTCTGTTTTATTTACCAGAGGAAATGATAATTAACTATCAATCAGGAAAAGTGAAAGTGGAAGTTGCTCAGTCGTGTCCAACTTGTTGTGACCCCATGGACTCTAGTCCACGGAATTTTCCAGGCCAGAATACTGGTGTGGGTATCTTTTCCCTTCTCCAGGGAATCGTCCAAACCCAGGGATCAAACCAGGGTCTCCCACATTTCTGGTGGATTCTTTACCAGCTGAGCCACAAGAGAAGTCCCAGGAAAAACTATCAGGAAAAAGTTTTCTAAACATTTGTTACTTATGCTGAAACAAGTTCTCTTGGCTTTGCTCCTGATATATTCCACTAAAAGTTTCCATTGATTTTCAGGTGGATTCAGCTGATCTGGCTGATAAGCAATGTATACCTTTCCTATTTGATTGATCCACAAGCTAAGCCTGGTCAAAAAGACAATTTTGCTTAAAACATGAAAACAATTCTCTTAACATAGTCTAAAAATACATATTTGAAGGTGAACTTGTTTTGCTAAAGAAATGGATCTTTTTTTTTCATTATAACATGCCATTTTCTTGCTGCTTAAGTGGTTAAGTCATGTCCAACTATTTTGCGACCCCATGGACTGTAGCTCACCAGGCTTCTCTGTCCATGGGTTTTCCCAGGCGAGAATACTAGAGTGGGTTGCTATTTCCTTCTCCACTGACATGTCATAATATATTTAAAATAATAGATTACCACTGAAGTTGAACAGAGAGTTCTATTCCCCAATCTCTTAACCTGTAGAGGTATGAAACAGTTTAATAAGAGGAAGTAAAGAGGAAAAAAATCAATGATCTCCATCCCCACTTGTGACACAAAATAGGCTTCTCTGGCTCAGATGGTGAAGAATCTGTCTGCAACGTGGGAAACCTGGGTTCAGTCCCTGGGTCGGGAAGATCCCCTGGAGAAGGAAATGCAATCCACTCCAGTATTCTTGCCTGGAGAATTCAGTAGATAGAGGAGCCTGGAGGGCTATAGTCCATGTGGTCACAAAGAGTTGGACACGACTGAGCAACTAACGCTGTTACACAAATACAAGACTTGGAGAGACATGAGCTGGATGGCAGTGCCAAGTCTATAGTTCAAAAATAATCCAGACTTTGTTTCATTGGTCACTGTGTTGTCTTCATCAGGACTTTAGAAGTTGTTCTATATATAGAAATAGTTACAAAGAGCTAAAACATACATTAAAATGTGTATGTATTCAGAATTGCCTGGGGATCCAGTGGTTAGGATCGGGCATTTTCACTGCTGTGGCATAGGTTCAGTCTCTGGTCAGGAACTAAGATCTTGCAAGCTGCAGGATGTGACCCAAATGAAGAAAAAAAAAGTGTATATATCATTTGTAAAGTTTGATAACTTGTCACAAGTGATCATAACTGTGGAACCAATCAATAACGAACAGACAGAAAATTGATCATCGCTGTTGTTCACGTCTGACTCTTTGTAACCCCATGAACTGCAGCATGCCAGGCTTCCTTGTCCTTCATTATCTCCCAGAGTTTGCTCATATTCATGTCCATTGAGTCAGTGATGCTATCTAACCATCTCATCTCATCGTCTGCTGCCCTCTCTTCCTTTTGCCTTCAATCTTTTCCAGCATCAGGTCCTTTTCCAACGAGCTGACTATTTGCATCAGGTGGCCAAAGTTTGGAGCTTCAGCTTCAGCATCAGTCTTTCCAACGTATATTTAGGGTTGATCTCCTTTAGGATTCACTGATTTGTTCTCCTTGCTGTCCAAGGGGCTCTCAAGAGTCTTCTCCAGCACCACAGTTCAAAAGCATCAATTCTTAAAACATCCAGAAAGACCCTTTTGCGTCCCTTCTAGACATTGATCCTGTAAACTAAGGGAAACCACTCTAGTCAATAGACAGTGTATGAACTGTAATTTAAATTCAAGGAGGGCCTAGTTATTTATAAAAGGTGACATGAGTTTTAAAGGTTAAAAGATGCTAGTTGTATAGGAAAATCCTTGGCATCTATAACTGAACACAAGTTCAACTCCCCAAAGAAATGATTTCTCTTTTTACAGAGGTTTTTAAATTATTAATTAGAACATTTCCACTTAGAGTTTAGTTGCAAAACTCAACTATTACAAAATTTAAGATTTTTTCAAATAAACTAGTCTCTGTACATTTTTTCATTTATGGACTTATAAAAGTTGTTAGAAATCCCTTCCTGGGCATCATGAAAGTCTTCAGTTTTAAAGTTCATTTGTTCTGTATACTTCTGTGTATTTTAATACTACTCTAGGGTGTTTTAGAATAGAAATTTATTTTGAATGCTTATTATTAAAATGATATCCAAGATCATGTAATCTTACACATTAAAATGAATAGCTATGTTCATCTTTGATTTTATTGACTTTATATGATGAAAATACAGGCAATTTTTTAAAGCTGATATTTATTGTTTTAGAAATATTTTTTCTCACTACTACAAATTCCAAGTATATGCAAACATTTAAAATTGATTGCTGATTATGATTTTCCTTTTCACCTATAAGCAAGGTGAAAAGGCAGCCTTCAGAATGGGAGGAAATAATAGCAAATGAAACAACTGACAAAGAATTAATCTCCAAAATATACAAGCAGCTCAATTTCAGAAAAATAAACAACCCAATCAAAAAATGGACCGATCAAGAAATGTCTGTTCTCCATTGAATACTGATTCCATCAAGCTCCTTAACATGAGGTGAAATGTCCTTTATGACCCAGACTCATCTTCTTGTATATCTTAAATCAACAATTTCCATTATATTATTAAAAAAATTTCAAACCACTGGTAGTTTCCTGGTAAATACTGTAGTTTCCCATCACAATATAAGTGCTTATTCTGCTGAATAGAGTAAGGTTTCTACTCTTTGTATGGTGTAAAGTTCCACTCATCTTTCAAACCCCAGCTCCATTGTTTCTTCACTAAGGACTTCCCTGGTGGCTCAGTGGTAAGGAGACTATGTGCAATGGAGGAAACATAAGAGACACAGGTTCAATCCCTGGCTTGGGAAGATCCCTTGGAGAAGAGAATGGCAATCTACTCCAGTTTTCCTGCCTGGGAAATACCATGGGCAGAGAAGCCCGAAGGCTACAGTCCATGGGGTCACCAGAGTCAGACATGACCACTGCCACAAAATGTGATGGTCTATGAGTACCAACTTTAATCTCATTTTCAAGTTTGCTACCTCTTTCTTTTATAGAATTTCTTCCCACCAAGTTTTAATGACCTGAATTTCGGAGTCACTTTTATAATATTATGAGTTTCTAAGGAGAAAGGACTATTTCTTAATTACCTTTACCTTATATACTGCAAGCGCTTATGAAATAATGATTTAGGTATGAAGAAATCTTCATGCAGTCATTACAATGATGGAATAAATAGCATATAGAGATTTTAAAGTAGGTAGTTTTGAAGTACTCTAGGCTTTTTTTCTTGTGTTGAAACTAAATTTAGTTAATCCTCACAATGTAATGAATCTGATTTCTCTTCTTTTGTTTCTAAAGGTTATCATGTTTCATGAAATCTTAGAGCTAAACGAAAAAAAAACAAAACAAAAAACAGTGATTGAGGCCAAAATCTTCAGCAAAGTGATAAGAGAAGTAAGACAATTTGTTTTATGTTATAGAATCTGTTTAGAAACAGGATGCTACATATGCCTGCACAAGAGCTATGAAGCCTTGTCTCCCTAATTGTCTCAAAAGCAGCCTGGGGTAGGCAATCTGTGACCATCCTTTCTGTCTTGTTGTTTCCTGAATTTACTTTGCTTCATTTTTCCCTATAACTTCTTACACTGTGTAAGAAGTTTCTCTCTATCAATAAACAGGATTCCAGTTCCATAAGAAATAGGAGTCTGTTCTGACTGCCCATAATGAATCTGCTTTCTAGATACTACAATAAGTCATTATAATCAAATATAAAGTAGTAAAATAACTTTAAAATATAAAATAGTAAAATATTGATAGCCCAAGTATCTACTTTTTGGTGATTTGGGTACATTTTCAAGACATGTTATTTGAGGATTTATTTTAAAATCACTGAAACTATCACTTTAGCTTAGATCATGTCTACAGGCCTGAAATAAATTGACCATGCTTTGGCAGAGCCATCAGAAAGGAATTGTGGCCAATCTCCTAAGTCTCTGCAGATGCTCTGTAGCTAAGTCAATCCAAACTGATCATTATTGTGGCCACACTGAGTGGTTTTACTGCGCCACTGGTGTGATGCTTGGCTATAAAAAGATTTGCCCTTGAGTGAAAACATTTTTTTGTATTTTCTGCTAGTATAGTCTCCCATTTCCAATGACATTAGGAAGTAAAACATCTTGCTTTTTTAATATGGCCATTTTCATTTATGATTTTTTATTGTCCTTTAAAAATAAAAAGCCATGCAAAGCGATATAAAATTTCTGAAATGCAGATTTCCTGGGAATAAATGTAACCATGTGATTGCTTATGTATCTGTTGGTCAGACTATTCAAAATGACTCTTCATGTCATTTTGGAAATTAAAGTAGGTTAATATTTAATATAGCTAAATGGATATAAACACATATAGTGATTAATGTTTCATCTACCAAAGCATTTTTATCAAACATAAACACAGCAATTTTGAAAAATAGCTAAATCATGTAGGAGAAATGGAAAGATTAAAAAAAAACTTTAAGGCTTATTTAAAAAATTATCATACTGAATGCATGGTACTGGCACAAAGACAGAAATATGGAACAATAAAGCAAAATAGAAAGCCTAGAGATAAATCCACACACTTATGGACACCCTATCTTTGACAAAGGAGGCAAAAATATACAGAAAATGACAATCTCTTTGACATGTGATGCTCGAAATACTGGTCAACCACCTGTAAAAGAAGGAAACTAGAACACTTTCTAACACCGTACACAAAAATAAACTCAAAATGGATTAAAAATCTAAACAAAAGACCAGAAACTATAAACTTTTAGGAGGAAAACATAGGCAGAACACTCTCTGACATAAATCACAGCAAAATCCTCTAATAGAAATAGTAATAGAAATAAAGACAAAAATAAACAATGGGACCTAATTAAACTCAAAACCTTTTGCACAATGAAGTAAACTGTAAGCAAGGTGAAAAGGCCGCCTTCAGAATGGGAGGAAATAATAGCAAATGAAATAACTGACAAAGAATTAATCTCCAAAATATACAAGCAGCTCAACTCCAGGAAAATAAATGACCCAGCCAAAAAATGGGCCAATCAAGAAATGTCTGTTATCCAAAGAAGACATACAGATGGCTAACAAACACATGAAAAGATCCTCAGCATCACTCATTATCAGAGAAATGCAAACCAAAACCACAATTAGATACCACCTCAGGCCAGTCAGAATGGTTGCCATCAAAATGTCTACAAACAATAGAAGCTGGAGAGGGTGTGGAGAAAAGGAAACTCTCTTACAGTGTTGATGGGAATGCAAACTAGTACAGCCACTATGGAGAGCAGTGTGGAGATTCCTTTAAACACTAGAAATAGAACTGCCATACGACCCAGCAATCCCACTGCTGGGCGTACACACCGAGGAAACCAGAATTGAAAGAGACACTTGTGCCCCCAAAGCTCATTGCAGCACTGTTTACAATAGCTAGGACATGGAAGCAACCTAGATGTCCATCGGCAGATGAATGGATAAGAAAGCTGTGGTACATATACACAACGGAATATTACTCAGCTATCAAAAGGAACATATTTGAGTCAGTTCTAATGAGGTGGATAAAATTCAAGCTTATTATACAGAGTGAAGTAAGTCAGAAAGAGAAACACCAATACAGTATATTAACACATATATATGGAATTTAGAAAGACAGGGAGATCCAACCAGTCCATTCTGAAGGAGATCAGCCCTGGGTATTCTTTGGAAGGAATGATGCTAAAGCTGAAACTCCAGTACTTTGGCCACCTCATGTGAAGAGTTGACTCATTGGAAAAGACTCTGATGCTGGGAGGGATTGGGGGCAGGAGGAGAAGGGGACAACAGAGGATGAGATGGCTAGATGGCATCACTGACTCAATGGATGTGAGTCTGAGTGAACTCCGGGAGTTGGTGATGGACAGGGAGGCCTGGCATGCTGTGATTTATGGGGTCGCAAAGAGTCGGACATGACTGAGAGACTGAACTGAACTGACTGAATGACAACCCTGCATGCAAGACAGCAAAAGAGACACAAATATAAAGAACAGACTTTTGGACTGTGTAGGGGAAGGCAAGGATGGGATGATATGAGAGAATAGCGCTGAAACATGTATATTACCATATGTAAAATAGATGACCAGCGTAAGTTAATGCATGAAGCAGGGTACTCAAAGCTGGTGCTCTGGGACAACCCAGAGGGATGGGGTGGGGAGGGAGTTAGAAGGGGAGGGTCAGGATGGGGGAACACATGTACACCTGTGACTGATTCATGTGTATGTATGACAAAACCACCACAATGTTGTAAAGTCATTAGCCTCCAATAAAAATAAATTAAAAAATTATCATACTGGATGCAATCAAAGTTTTTAAGAGTAGATTCCTCTGAACATATGCATAATAGATACGTAGACAGAGTTTGAGCTATATATGTATATATCATGTTTGTGTATAGTCTACAAGTAAAATTGAGCTGCTGCTTTGCATTGTGGTAATTTATAGTGCTAGGTATTAATCTATTTTAAATGAAGTTTTCACAAGAGGGGTTATTCCTTACTATTTTTTTTTCCCCTCCTTGTGCTGTGTGCTGTCATTTCAGTCATCCCCAATTGTGTGCCACCCTATGACTGTAGCCCACAGGCTTCTCTGTCCATGGGGTTCTCTAGGCAAGAATACTGGAGTGGGTTGCCATGCTTTCCTCCAGGGGTTCTTCCTAATCTAGGGATCAAACCTGTGTCTCTAATGTCTCCTGCATTGGCAAGCAGTTTCTTTACCACTAGGGCCACCTGGAAAGGAGTGGAATCCCTCTTCAGCATTTCATTAAAAAAAATAAAAAATAAACCCTTAAAATCCTAAATAAAAATGTAAAACAAGATATCAAAATATGAATTGATAGTGAATCATCTATATCTGTTTACTCAGAGTTATTTGAGAAAATTCAGTATTTGCCTTAGTTATATATTTTCTCAGAATTTCTGTTTTTATTGCTCCTTTGGCATTCTAGGTTAAAACCCTTGTCTCTTCTTGGACTGGTTTTCATTTTTGTTAATTAACCATTTTGTAACTTTGTTCAAAACATATTTATTGAGCAAACACTGTATGCCAAGAATTGGTAGAATAATAAGAAAAGTCTCATCTCATAAAAATCACAATTCAGCATAGCCCTAGAAAGTGAAAATGAAAAGCAAAAGTGAAATCGCTCAGTCGGGTCCAACTCTTTGCAACCCCTACCAGGCTCCTCTCTCCATGGGATTCTCCAGGCAAGAGTACTAGAGTGGGTTTTCATTTTCCTTCTCCAGGGGATCTTCCCAGCACAGGGATCGAACCCAGTTCTCCCACATTCCAGGCAGATGCTTTAGCCTCTGAGCCACCAGGGACTCCTTAGCCCTAGAGCATATTCATAACTAGTAAGTTAACAGAGCCACATGTACAACTTGTCAGCCACAGAGGAGGAAGGACCTAATGTTCTCATGAGAGGTAGAAATGTCAGGGAAAACTTTTCAGTAGCTAGGGGTACTTAAGTGTTAAGGAAATTCAATTTCAAAATTAATGCCCAATCTTGACAAATCATTTATACAAAAAATTCTATCAAAATTGTTGTTTTCTCTATTGTTATCAAATGTGTTTTAATTCTCCCATGTCCTTTCTGGGGAAAAGAAAATGACTAGTAATACATTTTAAACAATTCATACTGATATTAAAATATATATTAATATTGCTATTTAAAGATAAAATGTTATTCTCAGTGCCCTTTCCCTTTCTCTTGTCTTTCTTTCCTCTATGATCCCACTTTCTTCATTATGATAATCTACAAAAAAGTATTATTTAAAGATAAAATGTTATTCTCAATGCTCTTTCCCTTTTTCTCGTCTTTCTTTCCTCTATGATCCCACTTTCTTCATTATGATAATCCACAAAAAAGTATTTGTCTGGTAAAATTTTGTTTTTAAGTTTTAATGGCCAAGTGGGCCTTGGATAAATATACAGCAGTGCCCTCTACTGGACCGAAGCCCACGGACACATTCACGTGGACAAATATCTTTTTCATCACAAGGGAAGAGGAAGGATGAATATCTTGTTATAAGAAACTCAATAACCAGGTTGAACACAAAAATCAGAAGAGACTGCTAAAAACAGTATTGTATAACTTTAAACTTAATGTATTTACAACTACTTTGACCTGCTTTTAATGCCTTCTTAAACTCAGGTACTTAGCACAGCTTAGTCTCCAATATGATATAAGATATAAGCAAACTTCCTGGTTTCTCTAGGAAATTATTTTCTTTTGGGAAAGTGTCCATTTATAACTAAAATATTATGTTTTTGTTTTTTTAATTTGTATTTGTTTTAAAAATATTCTCCATCAGTGGAAGAACTGCCATTCTACTTTGTAGGTAGCCAAATATTGGTGATTTTAATTACAAATTTAAAGATGTTCAATTGAGCAGATATTTATCATAGTGAATATTACATACACTGCAATACTTATACTTTTGAAAATTTTATACTCAAGAAAAGTAAGTTTCGTATAAGACAAGAGTATATTTTGAAGTTCAACAAGTTCTTTAACTAGCACATTTACATATTACCCATGGATACTTGCAATTTTGTACATAATTAGAAGTGTTTTGCATCTTTCTCACAGAAATGACAGCCCTGTTCTCACACTTTTTTTTTACCTTTAACAAGAAAACAGAACTAAATGAATTGGTCTGACAAATAAATTATGAATTATAAATGCAAAAGTGAGGAAAGAAATTATTCCACCTACAAGGCCTCAGTTTCAAAACAGACATGTTTGAAATTTATAGTTTGCCATTGCACTTTACTAATAAATCACTTCTTAGAGATTTAATGGATTTTCTGCAAGTTCTATCAAAAAGCATTTAATTCTCAAGAGAAAATACCAAAAAAAAATTGTTCTAGACAATTTTGTCTATTAGAGTAATGAAAGTGGTTACTGAAGTTAAATTGGGAACTTCAAAAGTCTCTTCTTTGAATGCTGAGGAACCCTTGGGTGGAGCACAGTTGATTTGTACTGCCAAAACATTTCAAACTGAGTAACAATAATAGCGCTAGTTATATCATCTCATTTATATGACATTTTATAGTTCACGGATCATTTTTGCATACATTTGTACATGTATACATAATCACTTCATACACAGTTATTATACAGATTGCATATAATAGTATAAGTGAAAGCAATTTGTTAACTGGCAACACCATCAAACATAGAGAAGAAAGCAGTAACTGTTACATCTTGAGCAGCCCTAATAAATTACCCTTGTACCTGCTCTATCCCTAGTATCTTAAATTGTGTAACCTTAGATGGCTGGCTTTACGGGCTAATTCAGCTGAGATGAAATTGTTTCTTCCTTGCAAACCAAAGCATCTTGCCAAAAGCAGTATTCAAATCCTGGGCAATGGTTGGATTAAACTAGCCTTCTATTAGAGTAATGTCCTTGGGAAAACTATAGAAATCAAATGTGAGACTCTTCATCAGTTATGGATTCCTGAGAACAGTTTTTGGATAGGTCCTGAATGGATACACCGTACAGGTCTCTGGATTTGTTTAGATGATTATATCAAATATTGAGAAATATTTTTACCTTGATTAGGGAACAATGATTAGGTGTATGTCTACAACCAATTCTAACACCAGAGTTAGTTAAACTTTTTTTTTTTTACTCTTCTGTATGCTTAAATAAATTCATACATTTGAGTGTTTAACAGAATCTTCCTATCCATTGTACTCTTAAAAAATACTAATATACTTTGGAGTAGATGAATAAAACCTTGAATGTCGCTGCTCTAGAAGTGGTTTGATCTTATTTTCCCTCATTAGATTGTGGAGATAAGTAACTTCTCTGTCGAATTCTATAAAAATAAATTAAACTTGTGTTCTTATCCATAATTACTGTGATTATGTTTCAGAAAGGGGCAGTCAAACTAAAGTTCACTGTACGTTAAGGTCCTACTTGAGAAAATCTGCTAACCGAGAACTTCTCCAGGGCAGGTAATAAATGAAAAAACAAATATATTATTGCAATTAGAATTACTATTTTGATATGGAGTTGAAGAATGGCGAGTTCAAAAGCAACTATATTGACATTTCACAATTTTTTGAATTTTTTTGAAATTAATCTCAGTGTTTTAATTCCTTACTTGATAAATGCATAAAGAGGTTTGGAAATTTATTTTATACTTTGTTTGGCTCAGTCTCAAATAATTCTGGATAGGTAGATATATCATTTTTCTCAATATCTAGGTGAAGAGAAGAGACTATGAAACAAAACAAAATAAAACCACCATTTTAGGTCTCATGAGAAAAAAAAACTTATTACCTTTTAATCACTAAATTCAACTTTTTAAAGCATTTCTTTAATCTACAGTCATTTTAATATTTAATTGCAAATGGTTAACTATAAGTATATACACATGCAGAAAATTTTGTTTTTGTAAATTATGTCCGTATTATTTAATCTGCAGGGCAACGGAAAAATAAAATAATTGACTGTATCACTCTGAGCAAGGTATTTGTTATTTTTTTCTATAATTCAGGATGTATTTACATGTGAAAAAAGAATTTACATGAGAAGAAGAATTTTGGATCAATTTCAGTTACAGTAGTGGTAAACTCAACTGACTCATGAATAGTTGTAAACTCAACTGTCTCATGAATGCAACTCTAGAGCTTTCAAATTCTCCTTCTTATGGAGCCAAATAAACTGGTAATCGTTTTTCGGTCACATTTACTTAAACTGTGTGATTCAAAATCTGATTCAGGTTAACTTTGCAGTGGACTGGTAAATTCCCAGCATGCTTTAGAATAGTAACAGTGAGAGCTGAGATTTATTGTGTGCTTTCTGTATGCCAAGCACTATTTCTGATTCAAGTGATTTACATGTATTTTTTCTTTAAGTTCTCAAAGCAATTTTCTAATGAATAGGGTTATAATCCCTACCACACAGATGATGAAACCAAGGCATTAAAGGACAAGTTATTTATCAAAAAATCTGACAACTAGTTATAAACAGCTAATGATCAAAGGAAATTCTTATTGCATCAATATGTGGTCAAGAACGAAATCTCTGAAGGTGGCAAAAACAAAAACCAAAATACTATGCAGAACTGTAACATTGCTGAGGCCATGAAATGCATCACATTATTTGATGCCTTGTTGACTGATGCAGCAGGTAGTTCAGCTGCAACCCTTTAATGGAGGATCATCACTACATTCTAGAACATGTTTTGTTGGCACATTGATCTTTCACTCCCCACATTCAAACTCCCCACTTTCTTGAAGTATATCTGTGGAGAGGGAGAGGGTGGTTGCTCAAGATAGAAAGAGTCTCAATATAGATATTTAGGAACTGCAATGAGCCTTTAAAGTGTTTTGCTATTATTGCTTTTTCTCTTACATTGTGGATATATTACTCGTACTTTTTGTAACTGTTCTTCTTAATTTTGGTTTCTTTGAGGTATTAAGTATTCTTAGAGCATGTGATCTTCTTTTCTCTCGACATAATATATATTAGCACTTTACATTTTATGAAATATGTGAGTAAAGTTGTGATAATATGTATTATTTATCAATGCTGAGGCTGTTCATGGTAAGAAAAGAATATGGCTAATAATAATAGGTTTATTCAAGTGGGGATAATTAGAGTTGCGCTTAGATGAGATGTTGACTTTAGGTAGGTGGAAAGGAAAGTGTTTTAAATATATTTTAAGTTAGAAATGTGTGAATAAAGATTGGGTTGAACATGAATTGCTGCACTGGATCTTAAGACTGAAACCCTTAACTTATTTAATAAAATATTCAAAAGGGCAGTTAAGATAGAATCCACATAAATGGGATATCATTGAGTGTAGCCTAAAAGAGCTCACTATGAGGATTAGCCATGAAATCTGAGTAATCATATAATTTCAGGAAAATTTTGTATTTCTCTTTTATCGTACATCTGATTGTATTGTAATAGGAAAGTAATATTTAATTAGTAAGCATTTCTGCTAAAATGTTTAAATATAATTGATGCCCCCTGAATGTGGGTTTTATTCATTATTTGTTTTTATGAAGTAGAGTCACACATTGTGCTTTGTTGTTTATAACTGGTTTTAAAATTTTTAATTGTGGTGCTGAAGAAGACTTTCGAGAGTCCCTTAGACAGCAAGGAGATCAAACCTGTCTGACTCTTTTTGACCATATGGACTGCAATACACTAGGCTTCCTCTTTATGCTTTACTTAATTTCCCTAAAAGTGAAAGTGAAGTCGCTCAGTTGTGTCCGACTCTTTGCGATGCCATGGACTGTAGCCTATCAGGCTCCTCAGTCCATGGAATTTTCCAGGCAAGAGTAGTGGAGTGGGTTGCCATTTCCTTCTCCACAGATCTTCCCAACCCAGGGACTGAACCTGGATCTCCCACATTGCAGGCAGACACTTTACCGTCTGAACCACCAATCTCCCTGCTGCTGCTGCTAAGTCGCTTCAGTTGTGTCTGACTCTGTGCTACCCCATAGACAGCAGCACACCAGGCCCCTCCATCCCTGGGATTCTCCAGGCAAGAACACTGGAGTGGGTTGCCATTTCCTTCTCCACCAATCTCCCTAAGTTTGTTCAAATTTATGTCCACTGAGTTGATGATACAATCCAACAATCTCATTGTCTGCCACCCTCTTCTCCTCCTGCCCTCAATCTTTCCCAGCATCTGGGTCTTTCTCAATGAGTCCACTCTTTGCATCAGGTGGCCAAAGTATTGGAGTTTCAGCTTCAGCATTATTCCTTCCAATGAATATTCAGGGATGATTTCATTTAGGATGGACTGGTTGGATCTCCTTGCAGTCCAAGGGACTCTCAAAAGTCTTCTCCAATAGCACAATTTGAAAGCATCAGTTCATTGGTGCTCAGTTTTCTTTATGGTCCAACTCTCAGTTCCTGAGTACTGTAAAAATCGTGGTTTTGACTAGGCCTTTGTCGACAATGTGATGTCTCTGTTTTTTAATACACTGTCTAGGTGTGTCATAATTTTCCTTCCAAGGAGCAAGTGTCTTTTAATTTCATGGCTGCAGTCACCATCCACAGTGATTTTAGAGCCCAAGAAAAGAAAATCTGTCACTACTTCCACTTTTCCCCTTCTATTTGCAATGAAGTGATGGGACCAGATGGCATGATCTTAGTTTTTTGATTGTTGAGTTTTAAGCCAGGTTTTTCACTCTCTTCTTTCACCCTCATCAAGAGGCTTGTTAGTTTTCTTTGCTTCTGCCATTAGAATGGTATCATATGCATATCTGAGGTTTTTTATATTTCTACTGGCAATCTAATTCCAGTTTGTAGGTTATCCAATCCAGCATTCCTCATGATGTACTCTGAATATATGCTTCCCAAATGACTCAGCAATAAAGAATCCGCCTGCAATGGAGGAAAAACAGGAGATGCAGGTCTGATCCCTGGGTCAGGAAGATCCCCTGGAATAAGAAATAGCAACCCACTCCAGTTTTCTTGTCTGGAAAATCCCATGTACAGAGGAGCCTTGCAGGCTACAGACCATGGGGTTGCAAAGAATCAAATGCAACTGAGGAACCTATGCCCTGACTCTGTATATAAGTTAAACAAACAGGGTGACAATATAGAGCCTTGTGGTACCCTTTTCCAATTTTGAACCAGGCAGTTTCCCATGTAAGGTTCTAGCCGTTGCGTCTTGACCAGCATACAGGCTTCTCAAGAGCAAAATAGATATTCCCATCTCTTTAAGAATTTTCCACAGTTTGTTGTGATCCACACAGTCAAAGGCTTTTGAGTCATCAATTAAGCAGAAGTAGATGTTTTTCTGGAATTCCCTTGCTTCCTTGTTGATCCAGTGAATGTTGGGAATTTGATCTCTGGTTCCTCTGCCTTTTCTAAACACAGATTGTACATCTGGACGTTCTTGGTTCACATACTATTGAAGCCTAGCTCTAAGGATTTTGAGCATAACCTTACTAGCATGGGAAATAAGCACACTTGTATGGTAGTTTGAACACTCCTTGGCATTGCCCTTCTTTGCAATTGGAATGAAAACTGACCTTTTCCATTCCTGTGGCCACAGCTGAGTTTTCCAAATTTGCTGGCACATTGAGTGCCACACTTTTAGGCCACAGTATCATCTTTTAGGATTTGGAATAGCTCAGCTGGAATTCCATCACTTCCACTAGCTTTGTTTGTAGCAATGCTTCCTAAGGCCCACTTGACTTCACACTCCAGGATGTCTGGCTCTAGGTGAGTAAGGCACACCATTGTGGTTATCCTGATCAATCATTCAGTTCAGTTCAGTCTCTCAGTCATGCCCAACACTTTGTGACACCATGGACTGCAGTATGCCAGGCTTCCCTGTCTATCACCAACTCATTCATTAAGACCTTTTAGTGCATTTTTCTTCTGTGTATTCTTGCCACCTCTTCTTAATCTCTTCTGCTTCTGTTATGTACTTACCCTTTCTGTACTTTATTGTGCCCATCCTTGCAATGAAATGTTCCCTTGATATCTCTGATTTTCTAGAAGCCTTCTCTAGTCTTTTCCATTATATTGTTTTCCAGTACTTTGCATTGTTCAATGAAGAAGACCTTCTTATCTCTCCTTGCTATTCTCTGGAACTCTGCATTCTGTTAGGTATATCTTTTTCTTTCTCCCTTGCTTTTTGCTTCTGTTCTTTCCTCAGTTACTTGTAAAGCCTCCTCAGACAACCACTTTGCTTCTTGCATTTATTTTTCTTTAGGATGGTTTTGGTTACTGAGTCCTGTACAGTGTTTTGATCCTCTGTCCATAGTTCTCAGGCACACTATCTACCAGATCTAATCTCTTGAATCTATTTATCACTTCCACTGTGTGATCATATGGGATTTGATTTAGGTCATACCTGAATGGCCTAGTGGTTTCCTTACTTTCTTCAAGTTAAGACTGAAATTTGCAATAAGGAGCTGATGATCTGAGCTACAGTCAGCTTCAGGTTTTGTTTTTGCTGACTGTAGAGAGATGCTGTATACAGTGCTCCCATCAGTTCAGTTCAGTCGCTCAGTCATGTCCGACTCTTTGCGACCCCATGAATCGCAGCACGCCAGGCCTCCCTGTCCATCACCAACTCCAGGAGTTCACTCAGACTCACGTCCATCGAGTCCATGATGTCATCCAGCCATCTCATCCTGGGTCGTCCCCTTCTCCTCCTGCCCCCAATCCCTCCCAGCATCAGAGTCTTTTCCAATGAGTCAGCTCTTCACATCAGGTGGCCAAAGTACTGGAGCTTCAGCTTTAGCATCATTCCTTCCAAAGTGCTCCCATAGTTATATCTTTTTCATGAACACTTGCTTTGAGAATTACTCAGACAGTTACTCAGACAATGTTACATGGCATTTAGTTTCTGTAAAGTAGCTAATAATTCACACAAATTTGACTCAGTGACATCATTTAATATGCAGTTGTAATATCTATACCTTAATAAAATATTTTTAAGGTTGATAAATGACATAACAACCCTCCCATACCAAGGGACATATAGGTTACTGTCACTTGTGATGAGTATTTTCTTTAACCCTTTATCATTTGCCAGTCCTTTATTATGTTAACTTTGTGCTATCCCTTATTATAGTAAATATAGGCATGTGTTTATCTTCTCCCTCCCCAACCGCATTCTCTTTAACCACGTTGTGCTGGAGCACTTAACAGAGTTCCTGGCACCCAGGAATTCCTCAGTAATGTTCTATATGCTTTCATTTGAATCGACATACTTTCAACATCCAAGAACATTGTATATCTATAAAAAAAGTATCTGAAAATACTAACTACTTAACTTAGTATTTTTGTATGTTCCAAGCTCCTATAAAAATTTGATAAAATGTATGCATCCTCATAGCCTCATCTTTCCTCAAGTACTTGTATGTATAATATTTTACACATGATTTTAGGGGATTCAAAATCCCTGAAAGTCATCAACTGATCCAATTGACTAAGAAATTGCATACAGTTTATTTCAGAATCCTAGAAAATTTAGAAACGATTTGTATACTAATTGATAGAGGAATACTTATGAAAATATCTTACTTCTCAGAGACATAGATAAAAAGTATATGAACCTGCTGATGTTGTGGTGATTGTCAAACATGTTCATATATATACTTTATTTTTTATTTCCATTTTGGTGATCTTATCAACCTGCTTATCAATTGTGCATTTTCAATGCTATAGAATGATAGTAGCTTTTCATTTGTTTCTAACAAATCAATATAAATATTGATTTTAAGGATATGATCATTGTAATCAAAGGGGAACTGAAGAAGGTAAGAAGAGTAAGGCACATAGTAAAAAAAAAAGTGTGTAAATACATTTTGAAAAAGCCAAGAAAGTGTTTCATTGAATAAAAACTCATCCATTTGTTTATTCCTTTAGAGAAACAATGACTATAATATTAGGATCAGTTCAAGATACCAGAAATAATCTTATTGCATTTATTTTCCATGTTAAAAATCTTTTCATTTTGTCATGTGCGATGGATCTTTCTAAAAGTGTCACTTAAACAGGATAGTGTTAAGCCTGCATTTTTAACAATGAGATTATATTTGAGGTTATGACCTCAGGTTTTAACCAAACAGAAAAGAAAAATGAGCAAGGAATGGTTTAATATTTCACTGTGTCACTTACTTGACCTTTCTAGTTAAAGAATTGTAATTCTAGTAAGCTGAAGAACAAAAAAAGCAGAAATATTTTTAAACACTTTACAATTCTACTTTCTTTTTGAGAAGAAAAACACATTATCGGGTGTAAGAATTAAGATAATCCAGATACACATGACTCTAGACCACTAATTTTGACCAGAACCAGTAGAAAAAATAAATCAAATATACATTATACCTGTAATTAAGACTTTAATGCATAACTCAAATTTTCACTCAGGATCTTACTCTATATATATGACTTATCCCTAAAGAACTTATCCCCAACCTTTACCAAAATATGGAGCTAACTGACCATACACAGATCTGATTCTATTTGAATGTAGATTCTCTCATTATAATGCTGGGACAACTAGGAATGGTGTCTAAATTACACAGCCTTTACAGAAATCTTAGCATAACTGGATTAAACACCCTCTGTATTCTTGGTTCATTTTACTTCCATGGTCAAGAGAATGCAAAAAGTTCCAGAACTTAGCCTTGACTTATCTCCCAGGTCTTTCTTTCAATTCTTACTCTCTGGCTCTATGTCTCTTTGATTTGGAAAATTTGTACAGCTTCTCCTGATGGAACTTATTTTCAGATCTAATCTCAATATTTTTCACTCCAAATTTCTTTTTTAATGAATTCCATCTGACCATTAAGTTTCATTGCTTTTTATTATTGTAAATAAAGCTTTTTTTTTTTTTTAAATAATGTATAACCCTAAATTCCTAAGTCCCTGGAGGTCATTTTAAAATAAGAGTTCAAAAATTGTTTTTGGCATTAAAAGTCAGTATCACTAAAAGAAGTAAGAACTTTAAAAGACAAAACTTTTGATATATAAATTCTTATACAGCTGTAGGACTATCTCTTTAATTCTTTATAGAGCTCATGAGCAAATTATCTTTTGTATGTTATTTTTCTCTGAGAAATTATAGAAAAGCAATTATACTTTTGTTTTTAGGATTCTTTTCTATTCAGCAACACTTATTCTGAACTGACCACATACAAAGCACTGTGGTAGGCCCTGTGGGGGGTTAATTCAACATTTTATGTTATTGCAACAGAAAAGAGCTCTACTTATGCAGATTCTGCTAAAGATTCCTGTGAGAAAACACATAATAACTATCACTGAGAAATGTAGTTATAAAAGTTTTTCTTTACCTGTTGGCCAGATTTGTTGTTGTTGTTTAGTCACTCAGTCATGCCTGACTCTTTGCAACCCCATGGACTGCAGCACGCCAGCTGCCCTGTTCTTCACCATCTCACTTAATTTGCTCAAACTCATGTTCATTGAGTCAGTGATGCATCCAACCATCTCATCCTCTGTTATCCCCTTCCCCTTCTGCCTTCAAACTTTCCCAGCATCAGGGTCTTTTCTAAGGAGTCGGCTCTTCACACCAGGTGGCCAAAGTTTTGGAGTTTAAGCTTCAGCATCAGTCCTTCCACTGAATATTCAGAATTGATTTCCTTTATTGACTGGTTGGATCTCCTTGTAGTCCAAGGGACTCTCAAGAGTCTTCTCCAACAACAAAGTTCAAAAGCATCAATTGTTCTGTGCTGAGCTATCTTTATAGTCCAAGTCTCACATCCATACATGACTCCTGGAAAAACCATAGCTTTGACTAGATGGACCTTTGTTGACAAAGTAATGTCTCTGCTTTTTAATATGCTGTCTAGGTTTGTCATAACTTTTCTTTAAAGGAGCAAGCATCTTTTAATTTCATGGCTTCAGTCATCATCTGCAGTGATTTTGGAGTCTCCCAAAATAAAGTCTGTCACTGTTTCCATTGTTTCCCCATCTATTTGCCATGAAGTGATAGGACCAGATGCCATGATCTTAGTTTTTTGATGTTGAATTTTAAGCCAGCATTTTCACTCTCCTCTTTAACTTTCATCAAGAGGCTCTTCAGTTCCTCCTCACTTTCTGCCATAAGGGTGGTCTCATCTGCATATCTGATGTTATTGATATTTCTCCTAACAATCTTGACTTCAGCTTGTGCCTCATCCAGCCCAGCGCTTCTCATGATGTACTCTGCATGTAAGCTAAATAGGCAGGGTGACAATATACAGCCTTGACCTATTCCTTTCCCAATTTTGAACCAGTCTGTTGTTTCATGTCTGGTGCTAGCTGTTGCTTCTTGACTTGCATGCACATTTCTCAGGAGGCAGTAAGGTGTTCTGGTATTCCCATCTCTTTAAGAAGTTTCCAGAGTTTCTTCTGATCCACACAGCCAAGGCTTTGGTATAATCAATAAAGCATAAGTAGATGTTTTTCTGGAATTCTCTTGCTTTTTCTATGATACAATGGATGTTGGTGATTTGATCTCCAGTTTTCTGCCTTTTATATATCCAGCTTGAACACCTGTAAGTTCACCATTCACATGCTGTTGAAGTCTGACTTTGAGAATTTTGAGCATTACTTTGCTAGCATGTGAGATGAGTGCAATTGTGCAGTAGATTGATTCTTCGGCATTTCCTTTCTTTGGGATTGGAATAAAAACTGACCTTTTTCAGTCCTATGGCTATTGCTGAATTTTCAAAATTTGCTGGCATATTGAGTGCAGCACTCTCACAGCATCATCTTTCAGGATTTGAAAAAGCCCAACTGGAATTCCACCACCTCCACTAGCTTTGTTTGTATTGATGCTTCCTAAGGCCCATTTGGTTTCTCATTCCAGGATGTGTGGCTCTAGGTGAGTGATCACACCATCGTGGTTATCTGGGTCATGATGATCATTTTTTATAGTTCGTCTGTGTATTCTTGCCACCTCTCCTTAATATCTTCTGCTTCTATTAGGTGCATACAATTTCTGTCCTTTATTGTGCCCATCTTTGCATGAAATGTTCTCTAGGTATTTCTGATTTTCTTGAAGAGATCTTTAGTTTTTCTGATTCTATTGTTTCCTCTATTTCTTTGCATTGATCACTGATGAAGGCTTTCTTATCTCTCCTTGCTATTCTTTGGAACTCTGCATTCAAATGGGTAATCCTTACTTTTCTCCTTTGCCTCTAGCTTCTCTTCTTTTGTCAGCCATTTTTAAGGCCTCCTCAGAATACCATTTTGCATTTCTTTTCTTGGGGATGGTTTTGAACACTGCCTCCTGTACAATGTTATGACCCTCCATCCATTGTTTCTCAGGCACTCTGTCTATCAGATCTAATCCCTTGACTGTATTCGTCACTTCCAATGTATAATCATAAGGGAGTTGATATAGGTCATACTTGAATGGTGAGGTGTTTTACCCTACTTTCTTCAATTTAAGTCTGGGTTTTGCAATAAGGAGTTCATGATCCGAGCCACAGTCAACTCCTGGTCTGTTTTTGCTGACTGTAGAGAGCTTTTCAATCTTTGGCCTGCAAAGAATATAATCAATCTGATTTTGGTGTTGACCATCTGGTAATGTGTAATGTCCATGTATAGTGACTTCTCTTTTGTTGTTGGAAGAGGATGTTTGCTATGACCAGTGTGTTATACACTTACTATAGAATTAATGAGAAATTAAATAATTATCACTTACTTTATTTATAAAAACTATATGATTTCTTCTAGATTTGATGAAATTCTTATAATTTTACTATATGTTGTATTTTGGAAGATATTTTCTTCAGTGTTGAACTGTTACATATTTTAATCATTTTTTCTCTTAAATATATTGCCTTCCACCAATCAGGTCTCATCATGTTAGTACCTCAATCACAAGGTAACATGTTTCCTTACTTGAGATCAGAAAGAGCTGGGGCTTTGAAATTTTTTTTCCTTTATCTCTATCATGAAAATGTAATGGCAGCATCCTTTAGAAAACATTTGTGTGAAAAAATATCCTCAGAGTTCTACTTTTACCAAATGATTGTTAGTCTCTTTTCTATATACTTCACTTTATTAAATCAGAAGAGTAATTAACAGACTTAAATGCAGCTAATAATTTAATATTGTTTATAATACGTTAAATACATCCTAGGGAAATCATATTCAATAAATTGGGCAAAGAAAAATAACTTGACCAAATGTCTAGTCTCCTTCACAAAGTATCACTGATTCCATTGAAAATCTAAACATGGCTCAGCAGTTTTACAAAGAAATAGTGTGATACTTGTGAATAGTTCAGCTCAGCCTCTCAATCGTGTCTGAGTATTTGTGACCACATGGACTACAGCACGCTAGGCATCCTTGCCATCACCAACTTCCAGAGGATTGCTCAAAATCAAGTCAATCGAGTTGGTGATGCCATCTAACTATCTCATCCCTAGTCACTCACTTCTCCTCCTGCCTTCAATCTTTCCCAGCATCAGGGTCTTTACCAATGAGTCAGTTCTTTGCATCAGGTGGCCAAAGTTTCAGCTTCAGCATCAGTCCTTCCAATGAATATTCAGGACCGATTTCCTTTAGTATTGACTGGTTGGATCTCCTTGCAGTCCAATAGACTCTCAAAAGTCTTCCAACACCACAGTTCAAATGCATCTATTCTTCAACACTCAGCTTTCTTTATAGTCCAACTCTCACCTCTGTACTTTGGGACTAGTGTAATTTACCAAAAAAAAGTTAAGTTGTTGCTGCTATTCAAAAGCACATTTTAAACTCTAAAATTATACCTAACAAATCAATTATCCCAATTCTATAGGTTCACCCAAACATTAGCGTCATATTGACTTTTTTTTTTTTTTAGGTAAAAAGTCTTAGTAAAGCATTCGCTTTGATATTGTGACAGATTTAATTTTATATTTGTTACCTCATAACTAGTTGCAAGGGCTTCCCTCATAGCTCAGTTGGTAAAGAATCCGTCTGCAATGCAGGAGACCCCGGTTTGATTTCTGGATCAGGAAGAATCTGCTAGAGAAGGGATAGGCTACCCACTCCAGTATTCTTGGGCTTACCTTGTGGCTCATCTGGTAAAGAATCCAGCTGCAATGTGGGAGACCTGGTTTCAACCCCTGGGTTGGGAAGATCCCGTGGAGAAGGGAAAGGCTACCCACTCCAGTATTCTTGCCTGGAGAATTCCTTGGACTATACAGTCCATGGGGTCACAATGAGTCAGATATGACTGAGCGACTTTCACTTTTGCTTTCAACTACTTGCAAAGTATAGCTTCAAGTGAACAGATTGCTTTTCATCAACTCTACAATGTTTACTTCACTTCAGTTCAGTCACTCAGTCATGTCCAACTTAGTACAGATAAAATCTCTTAATATGGGAGTCCTAAAATATTTTTTAAAAATTAATTAAATTTATATATTACATGTGTTTGATTCTATCCTTGAATAGGAATGATATTTTATAAGCCAAGATAAAATGGTTCATAAACTTTTAGTTCTATAAATAACAATGGTTAGTAATATATAAATGGAACCTTCCTAAAATTACACTTTATAAAATTTTCACTGCTTCATAATTAATGCGTAAAAGCATTAGAGAAATAGCAAGTACAAAGGCTGAAAAGGAGATATGGTCAGATTTATCTGAGAAACTGTCAGTAATTCATTAATGATTGATTAAAATTTCAGAGAAGGAAGACAGGAACAAGAAGATATGAATTCAGGCAAGTATGAAAGAAGTGCCTTGTCTCTCAGAAGAGAAGTTTGCTTTGCCTTGAAGGTTTAAGGCTTTGCTTTGCCTTGGGCAGGCATGTAACATGATCAGATTTCTGCTTTAGAAACATGACTTTCATGAAACTGGAGCATGGAATGAAAGGATCCAGGGAGAAATTTGGAGAAAAGAGTTAACTAGAGCAGGGCTTATTGGTATGGAGAAGATAGAACTCGGAAAGTATGGAGATTGGGTAAAGTTGCAAATATCTGTGGAACATTCAGTAGGATAATTCACCTGTGCAATTAGATACACATATTTGAAAGGTGAGAGGAGATATCTGGACTGTTCTGACAGAAAAACAAAACAATTGAGACCATGACTGTGAATTGCTTATTTGTATAGAGAAAAGTGAATCAGAGCTACTGTTTGGAAGCATGAAGGCAAACCAACTTGTTAATTTAATGAATTTTTGCTTTTCAGGTAGTTGTTTTGGCAGCTTGTAGACACAGCCTTGCAATCACTGCTCATTAGTATAGCTCCCCACTCCCCAGGGAAGCTGTGATTTTATAAACCATGGTAACTGAAGAATGAACATTTTCAATATGATATAATTAAACATTATGGGAAGGAATGGATTAGGGTTCTTTGTGACATTTGGCTAAACATGCTAGCTAGCAAAAATACACAAATGAAGGTCACATTTGCAATTATTATAAAAGGGTCTACATTTTAATTAGGTAGCTGATAAATGTCACTGAGCCTTAGCCACTGACCAACTGTCATTAAAAAAAAGAGAGAAAGAAAAATGTCACCCAAAAAGTTAGATTTTTTTGCATTGTCATGAAATTAAAACTTGTAGTCACAACTAAGCGTGTTCAGCGCTAAGTGGGCTTAGTGACAATCTTGAAATTTAAAGAAGGTATGTTTTGATATCATGTAAGATACCAATAATAATGAAGATTTTTAAGCACTGCTTGTAGGGAAGATTTGCCTTTAATGTAAAGCCACACGAGGCCACAATGATCTGGAAAACTCCGTGGAGAGAAAACCTTGTCTGGCTACAGACGATGGGATCTCAAAGAGTAGGACACAACTGAGCACATGCACATGTGCACGCGTGTGCGCGTGCTCACACACAATAACACACACACACGCACACACACTGGCCTTAAAATGTTCTTCTTAGTGAAGTTTAAATAGAATTTTTTGCCCTGTGGGTTTGACTTAAGAGTTGATGATGGACAGGGAGGCCTGGCATGCTGCGGTTCAAGGGGTCGCAAAGAGTTGGACACGACTGAGCAACTGAACTGACTGATTTATAAATTTGGTTTAAATATTCACTGGCCTTCTCATTCCATCATGAATCATTCCTCATTTCAGGCAACTTTGTATCTGACATAAGAATAAATGAGACTGATACCACCTCTTAGATATTCTAAACATTTTGGAACTTTACAATAATATTAAAAATTTTTGTCCTATTCTTCTGAAAAAATAATAAAATTTGCATCATCTTAGGCTAATATGAAATTAGATTAGATTTGAAAATAGCACACAGAAAATTCAATATATTTGTTGCTTTTAAGGTCAATCGTACTAATATTTTTACAGCTAAATTCTTAAAATCATCATAAATTTAAAAAAAATTAAAAAGGCAAAAGAAATAAAGGAAATAATGAAAGAAGGGAGGAAGGAAAAGGAAATGATTTCTTATGATCTTTAAGAAAATGATCAATAGACTCGCCTACATAAAACTGTCAATTTTGGTTCTATAGCACACTCTCACCAAGTTAAAATGAACACTCTAGCAAATGGAATCATTAATGACCATAGTATACAAAATGCTTTTAAGAATCATGAAAAATAAATAATAACTCATTAGGAAAAAAGAATAACTATTGTATATAACAGAAATACATATGAAAAAATGAATCATATGATTTATAACTTTTGTTTTGCCAAAATGTAAGTTTGAGCAAAGATGAAATAGGATTTTCCATTATTGTGTTTAAAACAATAATCAACATTGCAATCGTCTAATAAAATGGAATACAAATTCCATAAAAAATGTCTAAAATCACTGCTATCTTATGATGGTAGCAGGAATATAACTAAATCAAAGCTCCAAGAAAAAAATCCTAACCAGAACTATCTTCGTATTCAGAAATTCCACTTCTACAATGTTCTTCTAAGGAAATTATTAGTCACATAGAGATTTATGTACACAGGTCTTCCTGCATTGTTATACAGATATCCCTTGCTTTGAGAAAGTTCACTTTACATCACTTTGCTTTTACAAAAGACTTGCATTAGTACTTCTTTCACTAATACAAGAGAAATTGGAAGAGTTTTGCTTTTGTGGAAAAACTAAAAAGAAAGAAAGAAAGAAAGAAAGAAAGAAAGAAAGAAAGAAAGAAAATAGCATTGAACATTTATTTTGTAACAAGACTAGCATTTACTAGAGGCAGTGCACACCGAGAGCATTGAATATGACACCCCATGCTCCTTGCCCGGAACTACACTCAACATCTTAGCATCAGGCCACCAAAGCTTTGAATTGTGTCTGTGAGCATCTATGCTTTAATCTCAATTTGCCTTGTGTATCCAGTAGTTTAATATGTGTCCTACAGTAATTATGTCTTACTTTACAACATTTGGGCTTATGAAAATTCTCAGAAGAATGTTCTACTTTCCAATAGCAAAGAAAACCTGTATATGACAGATAAATTCACCACAGGGACATGGTTAAATAAAATTAAACACATCATTGGAATCTTTGTATTCAATAAAATTCTTTAGAAGAACATTTGTGATGGGGTTAAAAAGTCATAATATTAAATAAAAATTAGAAGACCACATCTATAAACTGATCCCATGTTCTTTCAGCAAAACAAAAGATATGCATATGTCTCTGTTAGTGTATCTGTCTGTAACTCAAATGAGAAAACATCAGAGGCTGTTTGTTTTTGCAAAAGATATACTTATGGATATGGGACTCCCAGGTGGTGCTAGTGAAAAAGAACCCACTTGCCAGTGTAAGAGACATGAGAGAAACAGTTTCTATCCCGGGGTTGGGAAGATCCCCTGGAGGAGGGCTTGGCTACCCACTCCAGTATTCTTGCCTGGAGAGTCCTATGGACAGAAGAGCCTGGAGGCTACAGTCCACAGGGTCACAAAGAGTCGGACACAATTGAAGCAACTTAGCAGGCACTCATGCTTACTTATGGGTAGCAAGATCAGTGATTATTTTGATTCTATAGTAAGGATATATTTCTTTTATAATAAAGTTTAAAATTAGATTTCATGGGAAGCTTAAAATACCACTATTCCTTTGATTCTGATCCTCATAAATTATTCTGTAAAAAAAAAAAATGATTGAGAAGTACCCTTCTGACCCAGAAGGCAATGCCAAAAGAATAAATGATACTGCAATACCAAAAAGAAGGAACACCCACAGGTTTAGAAAGGAACCAGATGCCTGTTTCTTTGAAACTTCATTCATACGTAAGTAAAACTTTCAAGTCGGAAAGGAGTAGTGTTTGTGATCTGTTAGCACCTGTGAAATAACAGTGCCACAGCTGAGAGTTGCTTCCTGGAAATACAGTTTGTTAGATATTGAGTAAGTGACACAGATGAAGCAGATGTGGAGGTACTGAAGGTGAGAGTGACATTCTGAATCAAGCTGCAACATTTTAGCCTGCTCAATGTCTTTATCATTATTTAAGTCAGTAAATGGCCCAAATGAGCTCTCAGTAAAGGCTAGAATACCACAACCACTGCAGCAGAGTGAATTTAAGTGATTTACTGGTGTTTCTTTTGTTAAATGAGAATTCACATAACCTTCTAAAATGTCATTGAGAAATTTTTGAGTTCTTCTTTGAAGAAATTGCTGTTGTGCAGTTTTCAAATATTCCAGTATGTACCTTACTAATATACAGTTATTAGGGTCAAAGCTGCGAGACTACTTTTGAAGAAAAGTTGCCTTATAATGAGATCATTTGGGGAATTTAATAGCTAATTCCCCTTGAAGGGTTCCCCAGCAAATTTTTCATGTTGTAAATTGCAAAATAAAAGTCATGAACAAATTTCCAAATTTTTCTTTTTATAAGATAGGACGAGAGTTTAATTCAAGTTCCACTTTTAGCACCAGGCCTTTTTGATTGATATCAACTACATCTTCCTAACATGCTCTTCCAACAACACAAGAGAAGACTCTACACATGGACATCATCAGATGGTCAATATCAAAATCAGATTGATTATATTCTTTGCAGCCAAAGATAGAGAAGTTCTACAGAGTCAACAAAAACAAGACCAGGAGCAGACTGGGGCTCTGATTATGAGCTCCTTATTGTAAAATTCAGAATTTAATTGAAGAAAGTAGGGAAAACCACTAGATCATTCAGGTATAGCCTGAATCAAATCCCTAATGATTATACAGTGAAAGTGACAAATAGATTCAAGGGATTATATCTGATAGAGTGCCTGAAGAACTATGGACAGAAGTTCATGACATTATACAGGAGGCAGGGATCAAGACCATCCCCAAGGAAAAGAAATGCAAAAAAGCAAAATGGCTGTCTCAGGAGGCCTTACAAATAGCTGTGAATAAAAGAGAAGGGAAAGGCAAGGAGAAAAGGAAACATATACTGATCTGAATTTAGAGTTCCAAAGAATAGCAAGGAGAGATAAGAAAGCCTTCCTCAGTGATCAATGCAAAGAAATAGAGGAAAACAACAGAATGGGAAAGACTAGAGATCTCTTCAATAAAATTAGAGATACCAAGGGAACATTTCATGCAAAAATGGGCACAATAAAGGACAGAAATGGTCTGGACCTAACAGAAGCAGAAGATATTAAGAAAAGGTGGCAAGAATACACAGGACTATACAAAAAAGATCCTCATGACCCAGATAATCACAATAGTGTGACCACTCACCTAGAGACAAACATTCTGGAATGGGAAGTCAAGTGGGCCTTAGGAAGAATTACTATGAACAAAGCTCGTGGAGGTCATAGAATTCCAGCTGAGCTATTTCAAATCCTAAAAGATGGTGCTATGAAGATACTGTACTCAATATGCCAGCAAATTTGGAAAACTCAGCAGTGGCCACAGGACTGGAAAAGAAAAGTTTTCATTCCAATCCCAAAGGAAGACAATGCCAAAGAATGCTCAAACTACTGCACAATTGCTTGCATCACACATGCTAGCAAAGTAATGCTCAAAATTCTCCAAGTGAGGCTTCAACAGTATGGGAACTGAGAATTTCCAGATGTTCAAGTTGGATTTAGAAAAGGCAGAGGAGCCAGAGATCAAATTGTCAACATCCATTGGATCATAGAAAAAGCAAGAGAATTCCAGAAATACATCTACTTCTGCTTTATTGATTACACCAAAGCCTTTGACTGTGTGGATCACAAAAAACGGTAGAAAATTCTTAAAAAGATGGGACTACCGGGCCATCTGATTTAGGTCATACCTGAATGGTCTAGTGATTTTCCCTACTTTCTTCAATTTAAGTCTTAATTTGGCAATAAGGAGTTCATGATCTGAGCCACAGTCAGCTCCCGGTCTTGTTTTTACTGACTGTATAGAGCTTCTCCATCTTTGGCTGCAAAGAATATAATCAATCTGATTTCAGTGTTGATCGTCTGGTGATGTACATGTGTAGAGTCTTCTCTTGTGTTGCTGGAAGAAGGTGTTTGCTATTACCTAAACCAAATCACTTCTGATTATACAGTGGAAGTGAGAAATAGATTTAAGGGACTATATCTGATAGACAGCATGCCTGATGAACTATGGACAGAGGTTCATGACATTGTACAGGAGACAGGGATCAAGGCCATCCCAATGGAAAAGAAATAGAAAAAAGCAAAATGGCCATCTGAGGAGGCCTTACAAATAGCTGTGAAAAGAAGATAAGCAAAAAGCAAAGGAGAAAAGGAAAGACAAAGTGCCTGAATAAAGAGTTCCAATGAACAGAAAGGAGAGATAAAAAAAAGTCTTCATCGGTGATAAATGCAAAGAAATAGAGGAAAACAACAGAATGGGAAAGACTAGAGATCTCTTCAAGAAAATTGGAGATACCAAGGGGACATTTCATGCAAAGATGGGCTCAATAAAGGACAGAAATTGTAGGGACTAAACAGAAGCAGAAGATATTAAGAAAAAGTGGCAAGAATATACAGAAGAACTGTAAAAAAAAAGATCTTCATGACCAAGATAATCACAATGGTGTTATCACTCATCTAGAGCCAGGCATCCTGGAATGTGAAGTCAAGTGGGCCTTAGAAAACATCACTATGAACAAAGCTAGTGGAGGTGATGGAATTCCTGAAAGATGATGCTGTGAGAGTGCAGCACTCAATATGCCAGCAAATTTGTAAAACTCAGCAGTGGCCACAGGACTGGAAAAGGTCAGTTTTCATTCCAATCCCAAAGAAAGGTAATGCCAAACAGTGCTCAAACTACTGCACAATTGCACTCATCTCACACGCTAGTAAAATAATGCTCAAGATTCTCCAAGCCAGGCTTCAGCACTACGTGAAACATGAACTTCCAGATATTCAAGCTGGTTTTAGGAAAAGCAAAGGAACCAGAGATCAAATTGCCAGCATCCGCTGGGTCATGGAAAAAACAAGAGTTCGAGAAATACATCTCTTTCTGCTTTATTGACTATACCAAAGCCTTTGACTGTGTGGATCACAATAAACTGTGGAAAATTCTGAAAGAGATGGGAATACCAGACCACCTGACCTGCCTCTTGAGAAACCTATATGCAGGTCAGGAAGCAACAGTTAGAACTGGACATGGAACAACAGATTGGTTCCAAATAGGAAAAGGAGTATGTCAAGGCTGTACATTGTCACCCTGCCTTATATTTAACTAATCACGAGAAACACTAGGCTGGAAGAAGCACAAGCTGGGACCAAGATTTCCGGGAAAAATATCAATAACCTCAGATATGCAGATGACACCACCCTTATGGCTGAAAGTGGAGAGAAACTAAAAAGCTTCTTGATGAAAGTGAAAGAGGAGAGTGAAGTTGGCTTAAAGCTCAACATTCAGAAAACGAAGATCATGGCATCTGGTCCCATCACTTCATGGGAAATAGATGAGGAAACAGTGGAAACAGTATCAGACTTTATTTTGGGGGGCTCCAAAATCACTGCAGATGGTGATTGCAGCCATGAAATTAAAAGACGCTTACTCCTTGTAAGGAAAGTTACAACCAACCTAGGTAGCATATTCAAAAGCAGAGACATTACTTTGCCAACAAAGGTCCGTCTAGTCAAGGCTATGGTTTTTCCTGTGGTCGTGAATAGATGTGAGAGTTGGATGGTGAAGAAAGCTGAGTGCCAAAGAATTGATGCTTTTGAACTGTCGTGTTGGAGATCAGTCCTGGGTGTTCATTAGAAGGACTGATGCTAAAGCTGAAACTCTAATACTTTGGACATCTCATGAGAAGAGTTGACTCATTGGAAAAGACCCTGATGCTGGGAGGGACTGGAGGCAAAAGGAGAAAGGGATGACAGAGAATGAATAAGTTTGAGTAAACTCTGGAGTTGGTGATGGACAGGGAGGCTTGGTGTGCTGTGATTCATGGAGTTGCATAGGGTCGGACACGACTGAGGGACTGAACTGAACTGACTGATCTGAACCAGACCATCTAACCTGCCTCCTGACAATTCTGTATGCAGGTCAAAAAGCAACAGTTAGAACTAGACATGGAACAACAGACTGGTTCCAAACAGGGAAACGATTGGTCAAGGCTATATATCATCACCCAGCTTTTTTAACGTGTATGCAGAGTATGTCATGAAAAATGCCAGGCTGGATGAAGCACAAGCTAGAGTCAAGATTGCCAGGAAAAATATCAATAACCTCAGATACTCAGATGACACCACCATTATTGCAGAAAGTGAAGAAGAACTAAAGAGCCTCTTGAAAGTGAAAGACGAGAGTGCAAAAGCTGGCTTAAAAATCAGCATTCAATAGACTGAGATCATGGCATCTGTCTGATCACTTCATGGCACATATATGGAGAAACAGTGGAAACAGTGACAGACTTCATTTTCTTGGGCTCCAGAATCACTGCAGATGGTGACTGCAGCCTTGAAATAAAAGACAGTTTCTCCTTGAAAGTAAAGCTCTGAAAAACCTAAACAGCATATTAAAAGGCAGAGTCATTACTTTGCCAACAAAGTTCCTTTTTGTCAAAGCTACGTTTTTCCCAGTGGTCATGTATGGATGTGAGAGTTGGACTGTGAAGATAGCTGAGCGCCAAAGAATTGATGCTTTTGAAATGTGGTGTTGCAGAAGACTCTTGAGGGTCCCTTGTACTGCAAGGAGATCAAACCAGTCAATCCTAAAGGAAATCAATCCTGAATATTCTTTGGAGAACTGATGCTGAAGCTGCAGCTCCAATACTTTGGCCACCTGATGCAAAGAGCTCACTCATTAGAAAAGTCTCTGCTGGTGGGAAAGATTGAATGCGGGAGGAAAAGGGGACAATAGAGGATGAGATGGTTGGATGGCATCACCATCTCAATGGACATGAGTTTGAGAAAGCTCACAGAGATGGTGAAGGACAGAGAAGCCTGTCCTGCTGCAATACATGGGGTTGCAAAGAGTCAGACGTGACTGAGGGACTGAATAACAACAACTTATAAAGATAACATAAATTTCCCATAGAATACTTTCTAAAAGTGTGGAGAAAGGCATTTAGTTTACTAATTTTTTTTTAAATTGTGGTATTTATTGCTAACAACTTCAGCTTTGTTTGATTTATTATTAAATACTATCTGATCTATCTAAAACACATAGAGAATAGGAAGGAGAAGCTAATGTAATTATTATAGAGTTAAAATTTTATAGATACCTTCATCCAAATCAAGAGGGAATTCTTTAATCACTAAATTAGTTTGTTTATATTTCATAAGTACCTCCTGCCCTTACTAATTTCCTCAGTAATTAGAAAATAGTATTCTTATTATGAAAAAAAATCAATGCAATTGCACATATGCTTTTGGTAGTTTTAAGAGATATCATCTAAATACCATAGATTTTTAAAAACTTTTGAGAAGAGTGAAAAAAAAAATGCAACACAAGAGAACTGTAAGACCTTCTCTCTTTCTCTGCAATAAAAACATATATAATACTCAGAATAAGGTATAATCACTTGCATGAGCTGTGTATATAGCTGAGCATTAATATTTAGGAAAGAAGATAAAGATCTTCAAATCTTAAATCATTATGATTTCAAATACAAACAAAGACAGGATACCTAAAAAAAATGTAGTGTATATAATTAAGTACCCTGTAAGTATCTGCTTTTCTATCTCATGCAGAGTACACTAGAAATGCAGTGTTAAATTTTGTTTTTATATCTTTGAAGTATTTCAGTTTCAAGGCCTGACTTTGGTGCTTTAAAAATGGTGAATTTCATCCTCTGCACATTCTTTCTTGCTCCTGCAGATAAAACACTGTAAAGGTTACACATAATACATTTCTTGAGGAAAATGCTGAGCCTTGTGGCTCAGGCTCTTTCAAACTCTCCTCTGCTATAGATGCAGACAACCAAATGGAAATGATGCACATTATTTATAAATTGTTAACCACTTCTAAATATGCTTCACACAACCAGCTTCACTGAGATCTTACATCCATCCTTGCAAGCTTCATAAAACAGCAGCAGGCTAAAGTTGCACACTTAACATTAATTCTCTTCGGAGAGAGTACAGCCTTAGCAATTACCCTGAAAAAGGTCAGATATCAAATTCCTTTGTGCTGACTCTGATGCCAAATAGAGTCACCCTGTGGGTTGGGATGCTGTATGACTTTTGCGTTTTCTGTGCACTGTGTCATGAGTACTCAGTGCTCCTCTCTGCTCTTCTGACTTATGAACCACTGATTAAGCATTAATATTTTTCAGAGAATCACATATTGTTTACCACTATAGTTTATGTTTATTTTTATAGAAGAGCGCAGATAAATATTTAAAATCAAGCTATAGCTATAGGTAACAAATGAATTTTCCTACTGTTCATGGGATTCTCAAGGCAAGAATACTGAAGTGGCTTGCCAATCTCTTCTCCAGTGGACCACATTCTGTCAGGCCTCTCCACTGTGACCCGCCCATCTTGGGTTGCCCCGCAGGCATGGCTTGATTTCACTGAGTTAGACAAGGCTGTCGTCCTACTGTGATTAGATTGACTAGTTTTCTGTGAGTATGGTTTCAGTGTGTCTGCCCCCTGATGCCCTCTTGCAACACTTACCATCTTACTTGGGTTTCTCTTACCTTGGCGTGGGGTATCTCTTCACGGCTGCTCCAGCAAAGCACAGCCGCTGTTCCTTACCATTATGTGCCCAATATGCTACTGGAGATAAGTGGAGAAATAACTCCAGAAAGAATGAAGGGATGGAGCCAAAGCAAAAACAATACCTAGTTGTGGATGTGACTGGTGATAGAAGCAAGATCTGATGCTGTAAAGGAGCAATATTGCATAGGAACCTGGAATGTCAGGTCCATGAATCAAGGCAAATTGGAAGTGGTCAAAAAAGAGATGGCAAGGGTGAACGTCAACATTCTAGGAATCAGCGAACTAAAATGGACTGGAATGGGTCAATTTAACTCAGATGACCATTATATCTACTACTGCAGACAGGAATCCCTCAGAAGACAGGGAGTAGCCATCATGGTCAACAAAAGAGTCCTAAATGCAGTACTTGGATGCAATCTCAAAAACGACAGAATGATCTCTGTTCATCTTCAAGGCAAACCATTCAATATCATAGTTATCCAAGTCTATACCCCAACCAATAACGCTGAAGGAACTGAAGTTGAATGGTTCTATGAAGACCTACAAGATCTTTTAGAACTAACACCCAAAAAAGATGTCCTTTTCATTATAGGGGACTGGAATGCAAAAGTAGGAAGTCAAGAAACACCTGGAGTAACAGGCAAATTTGGCCTTGCAATGCAGAGTGAAGCAAGGCAAAGACTAATAGAGTTTTGCCAAGAAAATGCACTGGTCATAGGGAACACCTTCTGCCAACAACACAAGAGAAGACTCTGCACATGGACATCACCAGATGGTCAACACCGAAATCAGATTGATTATATTCTTTGCAGCCAAAGATGGAGAAGCTCTATACAGTCAGCAAAAACAAGACCAGGAGCTGACTGTGGCTCAGATCATGAACTCCTTATTACCAAATTCAGACTTAAATTGAAGAAAGTAGGGAAAACTGCTAGACCATTCAGGTATGACCTAAATCAAATCCCTTATGATTATACAGTGGAAGTGAGAAATAGATTTAAGGGTCTAGATCTGATAGATAGAGTGCCTGATGAACTATGGAATGAGGTTCGTGACATTGTACAAGAGACAGGGATTAAGACCATCCCTATGGAAAAGAAATGCAAAAAAGCAAAATGGCTGTCTGGGGAGGCCTTACAAATAGCTGTGAAAAGAAGAGAAGCAAAAAGCAAAGGAGAAAAGGAAATATATAAGCATCTGAACGCAGAGTTCCAAAGAATAGCAAAAAGAGATAAGAAAGCCTTCTTCAGCGATCAATGCAAAGAAATAGAGGAAAACAACAGAATGGGAAAGACTAGAGATCTCTTCAAGAAAATTAGAGATACCAAGGGTATATTTCATGCAAAGATGGACTCAATAAAGGACAGAACTGCTCTGGACCTAACAGAAGCAGAAGATGTTAAGAAGAGGTGGCAAGAATACACAGAAGAACTGCACAAAAAAAGATCTTCACGACCCAGATAATCATGATGATGTGATCACTAATCTAGAGCCAGACATCTTGGAATGTGAAATCAAGTGGGCCTTAGAAAGCATCACTACGAACAAAGCTAGTGGAGGTGATGGAATTCCAGTTGAGCTGTTTCAAATCCTGAAAGATGATGCTGTGAAAGTGCTGCACACAATATGCCAGCAAGTTTGGAAAACTCAGCAGTGGCCACAGGACTGGAAAAGGTCAGTTTCCATTCCAATTCCAAAGAAAGGCAATGCCAAAGAATGCTCAAACTACCACACAATTGCACTCATCTCACATGCTAGTAAAGTGATGCTCAAAATTCTCCAAGCCAGACTTCAGCAATACATGAACTGTGAACCCCCTGATGTTCAAGCTGGTTTTAGAAAAGGCAGAGGAACCAGAGACCAAATTGCTAACATCCGCTGGATATTTGAAAAAGCAAGAGAGTTCCAGGAAAACATCTATTTCGGCTTTATTGACTATGCCAAAGCCTTTGACTTTGTGGATCACAATAAACTTGGAAAATTCTGAAAGAGATGGGAATACCAGACCACTTGACCTGCCTCTTGAGAAATCTGTATGCTGATCAGAAAGCAACAGTTAGAACTGGACATGGAACAACTGACTGGTTCCAAATAGGAAAAGGAGTACGTCAAGGCTGTATATTGTCACCCTGCTTATTGAACTTCTATGCAGAGTACATCATGAGAAATGCTGGGCTGGAAGAAACACAAGCTGGAATCAAGATTGCTGGGAGAAATATCAATAACGTCAGATATGCAGATGACACCACCCTTATGGCAGAAAGTGAAGAGGAGCTTAAAAGCCTCTTGATGAAAGTGAAAGAGGAGAGTGAAAAAGTTGGCTTAAAGCTCAACATTCAGAAAACAAAGATCATGGCATCTGGTCCCATCACTTCATGGGAAATAGATGTGGAAACAGTAGAAACACTGTCAGACTTTATTTTTTGGGGGGCTCCAAAATCACTGCAGATGTTGACTGCAGCCATGAAATTAAAAGGCGCTTACTCCTTGGAAGAAAAGTTATGACCAACCTAGATAGTATATTCAAAAGCAGAGACATTACTTTGCCAACTAAGGTCCATCTAGTCAAGGGTATGGTTTTTCCTGTGGTCATGTATGGATGTGAGAGTTGGACTGTGAAGAAGGCTGAGTGCCGAAGAATTGATGTGTTTGAACTGTGGTGTTGGAGAGGACTCTTGAGAGTCCCTTGGACTGCAAGGAGATCCAATCAGTCCGTTCTGAAGGAGATTAGCCCTGGGATTTCTTTGGAAGGAATGATGCTAAAGCTGAAGCTCCAGTACTTTGGCCACCTCATGCGAAGAGTTGACTCACTGGAAAAGACTCTGATGCTGGGAGAGATTGGGGGCAGGAGGAGAAGGGGACGACCCAGGATGAGATGGCTGGATGGCGTCACTGGCTCGATGGACGTGAGTCTGAGTGAACTCCGGGTGATGGTGATGGACAGGGAGGCCTGGCGTGCTGCGATTCATGGGGTCGTAAAGAGTCGGACACGACTGCGTGACTGAACTGAACTGAACAAATGAATTTATGTAAAGACCTGTCATTTTATATATTTTAGTTGTTGCTTACCCTTGCATGCTTAGTTGCTTAATTATGTCTAACTCTTTGCAATCCTTTAGACTGTAGCCCTTGAGTCTTTTCTGTCGGTGGGATTTTTCAGGCAACAATCCTGGAGTAGATTGCCATTTTTCTCCTCTAGGGGATATTTGTGACCCAGGGATCAAACCCATGTCTCCTGTGTCTCCTGTATTACAAGCAGATTCTTTATCCACTGAGTTATCAGGAAAGCCCTGCTTACCTTTAATTGTCTATAAAAAATTAATAGCACTGTATGAATACTGGACAGAAAAGATTTAAATACAGAAACCAATAATGATGCTCTAGTTTTATCACTAATATTTTAATTTCCTAGTTCATATGTTTTTCACACTTAGTAATTGAGATAGAACTCTGAAATCTACTAAGTATCAGAATATTTAGGAAACTTAAAATATGGGACTAGATTAGATATTTTAAAATGTATCCTATGTCATATTGACATTTTAATCTTTATTTCTTCATAAATATTGCCAAAATTCTAGTTCTACTAATTCTAACTCATTATTTCTTGAATATTATTTGCATTCAGTATTTTTATTATATCTGTAAATTGACCTATTAAGTAATGAATAAACAATGCTACTAGTTCCAAGACTGAATTGGTGGCAACGGCATTCTGGCTTAATAGACTACAATTTTATTAAATAATGTAACTTCAGTTGTCCCAGGGTCATTTGATTAGGAAATATTTAATGAAGGCATTAATATTTACTCCTACCCAACCTCCAGCTGGAATTTCATGGTGTGAGAGCACCAGGTTAATTGAGTTTTATCACAAAATCTCTAGATCACTTTAGAAATAACTGTAATGCACATTCCCTAAGGTCTTATCTATGAGAAGTAGGAAAATAGAAGAAAAATTAATAACATATACCTAGATTCTGCTCACACCTTCAGCCTAGATATTATTAAAAGCTTGAGCAACTGATGAAAATTTCTCTGGAAAGAAATTAAAAGTCATTTTTCTTTCCAAACCCTTGACAGGAATATGGAGTAAAGACAGCTAAGTCTTGCTTTAGCCAATAGAAACACAAGAATATATAGGCATTGAATTTTCTGTCGATGTATGGTTTCCATCAGTAGGAAAAATCTTTTCTTAGAAACTTACTCATGGGAATACACCTGTGAGGATAATAGAAGCCTAATTCTTCCCCTTGAATTTTCACTGTTTTAATTCTCCAGAGTAAAATAAGTATTAAAATGTGGGATTTATAGTTTAACTTTGTAACCCAATCAAATTTGGAAGGAGTAAGCCCAATATTCAGTTATGTCCACCAGATGGGAATGTAGATTGGTGCAGCCACTATGAAACACTAAATTGAAAAGATACATACACCCTTCTGTTTACTGAAGCATTATTTACAGTAGCCAAGATATGGAAACAACTTAAGTACCCATTAAGAGGTGAAAGGATGGAGAAAATGTGATATATACTTCAAAACAAGCTAACCAAACAAATAGACTCATAGAAAAGGACATTTGTGGTTACCAAAGATGGTGGGTTGGGGGAGGAGAAATTGAATAAAGATGATCACAAAGTGCAAACTTCTGGTTATAAGATTAAGTACTAGGGATAAAATATACTTCCCAGGTGGGCTAATGGTAAAGAAAATGCCTGCCAATGTAGGAGACAGAAGAGAAGTGGGTTTGATCCCTGGGGTTGGCTGGAGAAGGGCATGGCAACCCACTCCAGTATTCTTGCCTGGAGAATTCCATGTCCAGAGGAGCCTGGCAAACTACAGTCCATACGGTTGGAAAGAGTAGGACAGGACTGAAGTGACTTAGCACATGCAAATGTTAAAAATGAAAATTGTTAAGAGAGTAAATCCTAAGAGTTCTCATCACAAGGAGAACTTTTTTTCTATTTATTTGATATTGTATGTATATGGGATGATGGGTGTCCTCTAAACCTATTATGGTGATCATTTAATGATGTAAGTCAAAGCATTGTGTGTACACCTGAAATTTATACAGTGTGATGTGTCAGTTATATCTCAATAAAACTGGAAAACAATATGCTCACCAGAGAATAGTACAGGCTGTTAACTAAAGTGCAGATTTTATATATATATATGTTTATATATGTTTATATATATAGTTATAATTTATCAAGTTCTTACTATGAGCCAGATGAAGTAGTTCTAAGGTTCTAAGTGCTTTATGTGAATTGATTTATTTAGTCTCTACCACAACCTATGAGGGAAGTCTTATTTTCATCCCCATTCTACTGACAAGGAAATTGGGTCACAGACCTATTCATGTCTTGCCCAAAGCCTTAGAGCTACTATGAGGTACCCTCCAGATTAAATGAGTCCATCTTACTTTGGAGCCTATATTACAGATAGGTTTACTGACAGATCCAAAATTCTCAATCAATAAAATGAGGGGCAAAGATATAGGAAGCAGATGTATGCATCACAGCCAGGAAAAGAGATTTTGTTCCCAAGAACTCAATCATGATGTCAGTAATATATGACTATAAGATGCTGACAAGTTTCCTATCTTGGTTTTTGTATATTTTAAGGATAACTTGGTTTGTTTAATGTTCCTCTACTAATGCTTTACCCAAGTGCGTGTGCCTGATTAGTCACTCAGTTGTGTCTGACACTTTGGGGTCCTTTGGACTGTAGCCCTCCAGGCTCCTTGTTCTATGAGATTCTCCGGGAAAGAATACTGGAGAGGATGGCCATGCCCTCCCCCAGGGGATCTTCCTGACCCAGGGATCAAACCCGCATCCCAAGCATCTCCTATACTGCAGGCAGATTCTTTACCCACCAAACCATAGGGGAAACTTTTACCCAAGTGTAACACTTTCCCAATATTCTGCGATTGTAAATTCCATGAAATCAGGAACCACTTGTGATTTACTTGTAGCTGTATCCCTAGTTCCTAACACATAGTCAATGAAGAAATGTCGAAAAAGTCAATGAATGCTGAATGAGGAAAGAGTGAATTTGGAAGAAATGACAATTGAGTTTACTGAAAGCAAGCAAGGAGTTATGTGTGGAAGGAATCCAGTCCAGACACCATCAGATTGTCACTTAGCATGTATATTTCACTAAGCCTCTTTGAAATCCCAGGCTCAGAATTTAGACCCAAGCTGGACTTCCCTGGTGTCTCAGATGACAAAGCGTCTGCTTACAATGTGGAAGACCTGGGTTCAATCCCTGGGTGGGGAAGATCTCCTGGAGAAGAAACGGACAACCCACTCCAGTGTTCTTGCCTGGAAAATCCCATGGACAGAGGAGCCTGGTAGACTATAGTCCATGGGGTCACAAAGAGTCATACATGACTGAGTGACTTCACTCACTATATTCTAGTTCTTAAATAATAGCTATTGAAGTGATAAGTAAAGATAGATTCTGAACCCTGAGTAATGTTTACCATACGAACTCTCTTGGGAAATGCCTTTTAGAACAGACATTAGTCAATTTTTAGAAGCTGATGCAGAACCAAAAAGGGAGAGTGAGTAAAGACATAGAAGTAGGCATTAGAATGAGAGTAGGAAAATAGTGGAATATCAAAGACTTGAATCTGGATCCAAGTAATTGAGACTAGAGTAAAGGTGGAATTCATCTGAGAGGAGTCCATGTTCATGAAAAATAGCTTTTAAGGGCTAGTTTAAATGGAGATTTTTTTTTTTTTAAGCAACATATACCAACATTTAGGTTGAAGAGACAAATAAGAACTAGGAAAGGAAATAAGGAGTAGTCAATGAAATAGCAATAAAAACAAAGATTTTAATATCCTAGAATCACATGAACAAAATGTTTAAAGGAAAAAGGAATGGTTAACCATGCTGAACACTGATGATAGGTCTAGTAGAATGACCTGCTGTTTGTTAACTTGAAAGAGAGCTATTTTTGTGGAGTGGCATAAGCAAGGCTACTTGAAATAGGCTCAAGGGAGGAGGGGAGAAGAGGAATTGAACATGATGACTATCCATAACTCTTTTCAAGAAATCTTTCTATAAAGGAGAATTAGTGGAAAAAATGGTAGGTCAAGGTGGCCTTATTAAGGTTAGAAGAATTTCTGTACAGTTATGGGAATAATCTAACAGGGAGACAACAATTGGTGCTGATGGAGAGATAGAGGGGATTTTCTAGAGTGATTTCCTTCAGCAGTCAAGATAGGATGTAATAGAATTCAGTGCACACAACTGGCCTTTAATAGATGCACATATTGTTTATATGTAGCATATCAGTGAATGCAAAATAGAGTATATGCATGCACATACAATCAGTAGGAGCATGTGAGGGACCCTTTCTTCTGATTGCTTCTACTTTCTCAGTGAAATTTACTGTTGTTGTTCCATGCAACTCTTTGTGACCTCATGAACTGCAGCACACAAGGTTTCCCTGTCCTTCACTGTCTTTTGGAATTTGCTCAATTCATGTCCACTGAGTCAATGATGCCATCCAACCATCTCATCCTCTGTCATCCTCTTCTCCTTCTGTGTTCAATCTTTCTCAGCATCAGGGTCTTTTCCAGTGAGTCAGCTCTTGCATTAAGCGGCCAAAGTACTGGAGCTTCAGCTTCAGCATCTGTCCTTCCAATAAGTATCCAGGGTTGATTTCCTATAGGGTTAACTGGTTTGTTCTTGTAGCCTAACGGACTCTCAAGGGTTCTCCAATGCCACAATTTGAAATCATCAATTCTTTGGTGCTCAACTTTCTTTACGGTCCAACTCTCACATCCATACATGACCACTGGAAAAACCGTATCTTTGACTAGATGGACTATTGTTGGCAAATTGATGTCTCTGCTTCTTAATATGATGTTTAGGTTTGTCATAGATTTTCTTTCAAGGAGCAAACATCTTCTAATTTCATGGCTGCAGTCACTGTCCATAGTGATTTTGGAACCCAAGAAAGTAAAGTCTGTCACTGTTTCCATTGTTTCTTCATCTATTTGCCATTAAGTGATGGGACTGGATCCATGATCTTCCTTTTTTGAATGCTGAGTTTTAAGCCAGCTCTTTCACCTTCATCAAGAAGCTCTTTAGTTCCTCTTCACTTTCTGTCCTAAGGGTAGTGTCATCTGCGTATCTGAGGTTATTAAAATTTCTCCTGGCAATCTTAATTCCAGCTTGTGCTTCACACAGCCTGGCATTTTGCATGATGTATTCTGCATATAAGTTAGCTAGCTAACTGCATATCTAGCTCTCGATCTGCCTCAAAACTGAGTTATTGAGCTTTCACCTCAAGCACATGCATGCATTTTCCTGCATTCTTACCATCTTTACCATCTTCAGACCATCCTCAGTTTCTTACTTTCCCTTCCTTGCCTCTGATTCAGTCAGTAATTTTATTGACTTTATTCCCATACAGATGATCCCCTCAGCTCTCACTAATCTTTGTCTCTTTTACAGTTTTAGGCTTTTGCATAGCCTTTTTTCTGTTTTAGCTTGATCCAAATGGCACTTCAGCCAGCATGATCTTTCTAAAATGTATGTTGTTCTCCAGATATTTCATCATTGGCCCTTTGTTTACTTATCCAGCCTTACCTCTTTTCTCATCTATGTTACTCTCATCCTAAGCTCCAGACTATTATAATCTACTAAGTGTGCCATTGTGCCTTTCTTTTTAGGTCTTCATGTACTCTCTCTTTTGTACAGAGTATCTTTTTTTTTTTCCCTACACAGAGTTTTGCTGAAATAATCACTAATGCACTTTCAGGGCTCACTTGGATAGCATTCCATCTGAAAATCATATTCTGATGTTTATAGGTTGAATGCAAGGATTCTCCAGCTGTGGATTAAAGTCCATAGATTCCTGAATTTGCATTTTCCTCACAGTGAATTAAAGTTGCGCACACAGTTACCTTTATTCTCCACTATATAATATGCTTCTTAAAGGCTGATGCAATTCAATTTTCCCTCAGAATCCATGGGAGATTGTTTGGACCCCTGAAGATACCAAGATCTGAGAATTCTCAAGTCTCTTGTATAAAATGAATTAGTATTTGCGTATAACCCACACACATCCTCCTGAACCCTTTAAAACAACTCTGCTGCTGCTAAGTCGCTTCAGTCATGTCTGACTCTGCGTGACCCCATAGACGGCAGCCCACCAGGCTCCTCCGTCCCTGGGATTCTCCAGTCAAGAACACTGGAGTGGGTTGCCATTTCCTTCTCCATAAAACAACTCTAGCTAATGTATAATAACTACTTCAATGTAAATAGTTGTGCAGAAAATTCAAGTTTTGCTTTTTGGAACTTCATGGAAGTTTTTTTTCCTTGAATATTTTCAATTTGTAGTTGATTGAATCTGGGGCTATAAAAGGCCAACAATATTTGTTCACCCTTGTACTCATAGCATTTATCCCCTACCAAGTTCTCATTATATGCTTTTTGAATACATGAATGAATGAATAAATTGTTAGATTTCTAGTAGCAGCTTTGGATTTACTTTAATTGATGAAAAAGTAATTTTCACTGCAACAGATGCAACTGATTACATAACAAATGAAGTCCTGCTGTGAAGCACAACAGCCAAATCCTAATTTGGCTCATCTCTATTTACATGAAGTATCATAAGCCAATTACTGTACCACTTGGACAGTATGCATTTTATATGTGTGTGAGTATATATATGTATATATCTATATATACATATATGTGTATATATTTTTATAGTCATGATAATGATCCTGGCTTGCTTGAATTTCATTATGACCTTTCTGCTTTTCCATTAATTATCTTTATCTAATTTTAAGAACTATAAACTGCATTCTCATACTCCATTTTAATTTTTAACACTTGCATGGGATTTTTTTTTTTCTTTTTATATATGAACAAGTTAGGCAGCTAAAACACAAAGCAACAAGACTGCACAGAAGAATGAATACGTTCAGAGACTTCAATTACAAACTACCTTAAAGGAAAACTCATTCTCTTTTCATTACCTTATACCTCTAGGTGCCAAAACTTGCATTTAATTTCAGGTTTTAAAGGAGATTTTATGTCTACCCATAATCTGTCCTCATACAGTTTACCCAGGAGAGCTTAGCTATTTTCAGTTAAAATTGATCCACCTTTACCAGACTTGTGGTTGAACACAAAGACTAAAAGACATCAATCTGTTAACAGCTCTTGATGGGATTGGACTATACCTGTTGTGTTCATTTTAAAGGGCGGAGTACATCTAAAAATACATCTTTTTGAGTTTCAGAGAAATCATATTTACAATTTCACAGAAGGGAAAATGTTAAATTTAATTTGATGCTTAACACTTAAAGTGTTACTTTCGAATCACAGTAATGCTTCATGCGTTCCAAATTATCTCTATAAGACAGGATAATGATTCTAAATAATCAGAATTGTAAGAACTTGCTCACAAATATAAAATTTTACCCAAAATAAATTATCATCCATTAAGTTGAAATGTCAAATACCCTGAACAAAAATGTCTGACTCATAAAAGTATTTCCAAGGTCAATATTAGGCATAGAAAAAGTCCAATTCCTATTTTTTTTTAATAATTCAACATAATTAGTTTGTGTTTTTAAACATCTGATCTACATATGAAACTGACTTCCCTGTGGTCAGGGAGAAGAGTTAGTACAGTCTACTTCAGACACTATGCATATCTTTTCTAAGGAAAAGCCTCAGAAATTAAATATGAGAAATGTTGATAATATCATGGTATGCATTATACATAACAGATTCTACAAAAAAATCTGTTTTTCTTTTTTTACATTTCATAGTGAATTTGACTACTTTTCAAAAATGTGAAGCATAACTTACCCTCTAAGCCACCTAAGTCTGTCTCATAGCTTACAGTCTAGTCAAAATATATATACTTCATTAGACATATTTTCTACCATATGGTAAATTTTAGGTGATGAAGATCCAATCTATATTTGTGGAATGTAGTTGATAATACTTTTTCCCTTAATTTTAAATAATAAAGAAGGAACTTATTTCATATGTGAGGATGGATATTTTAGATTAAGGCCAAATATTACTGACAAAGAAAATACACAAATTATTTGAATCAGTTCTAATGAGATGGATGAAACTGGAGCCAATTATTCAGAGTGAAGTAAGTCAGAAAGAAAAACATCAATACAGTATACTAACACATATATATGGAATTTAGAAAGATGGCAATGATGACCCTGTATGCAAGACAGCAAAAAAGACACAGATGTGTATAGCGGACTTTGGGACTCAGAGGGAGAGGGAGAGGGTGGGATGATTTGGGAGAATGGCACTGAAACATGTATACTATCATGTAAGAATTGAATCACCAGTCTATGTCTGATGCAGGATACAGCATGCTTGGGGCTGGTGCATGGGGATGATCCAGAGGGATGTTGTGGGGAGGGAGGTGGGAGGGGGGTTCATGTTCGGGATCGCATGTACACCCGTGGTGGATTCATGTCAATGTATGGCGAAACCAATACAGTATTGTAAAGTAAAATAAAGTAAAAATAAAAATTAAAAAAAAAAGAAAATACACAAATGGAAATTTGAATGGATTCCTTCCTTCCTTTTTTCTTTTTCCTTTCTCCTTTTCTTCCCTTTTATTTCATTATTTTCATTCATCCCTCATGTCTCTTCTTTCTTTCTTGCAAGACATCAATGTTATAAATACTAGAATTTTCAGAAAGTACTCTAAAATCTGCTTGTAAAATTTTACTTTTTACAGCTCCCACCGTAGTTTCCATTTAATTTCATCTCTAAGGAAGATTTTCAGCAATGTCTTCAGAAGAAAAGTTTTTATTAAAGTCTTCTAAGCATTCACTTTATTATTATCATTCTTTTACAGAATATTCTGGAGCTCTTCTTGGCCTCCCTACTTCATATGCTGCTTTGCAAAGAATTAAGAAGAGTTCCTTTTCATCCCTGTATGGTTCAAGGACTAGACCACGATACAGCAGCCCTTCATTAGGAACGCTGAGTGTTTCTTCACCGAGCTGGCGAGGGGCAGCTCAACATTATTATTCCCCCATCAATCTTTATCATCCCTCAGATGCCTTCAAACAAGATGGTAAGTGTCCAAAGGAAAATTACACCTGTTGGAGTTAAGCAGGGAAAAAAGAATTTATTCAAGACTATTAAAATACAAGTTAAGCCTATTGCGATAGAGGAGAGAGGTTAAACTCAATTCTGAAACAGCAGTGAGTTTTTAAGATCTGGATATGTGGAGGACATTAAAGAAGACTTTGGCCACTGTGACTAGGTCATCTATGATAATCGGTGCTTCTTAAAGTTAACCTCTTACCATCCATAGAGACTGGAAAATAGGGAGTCTCTGTTTCCTGATGACTACATTAAAAAAAAAAGTCTCCCAATTTCTTGAAAAAGACATTTTTAGGTTTTAAAACTGGTAAGAGACTGGGCAACGGTCTACATTTCATGGAAGCAAAGAAATAATTTATAATTTCAGAATTTCTGAAGTAAATTCTCTAAGAAAATGGAGGTTAGGGGACCATAGTCAGAAGGAAACCAGTCAAAAGTTTAGTGAACCTGAAGAAAATGTTAGTCGTCTTGTTAGTGAAAGTGTTAGTCACTCCCCTGGACTGTAGCCTTCCAGGCTTCCCTATCCATGGAATTCTCCAGACAGGAATACTAAAGTAGCCATTCCCTTCTCCAGGTCTCCTGCAGTACAAGTAGTTTTTTTAATTTTTTTACCATCTGAGCCACCAAGGAAGCCCAAAGTCAGCTTGGTCATAAGTTAGAGTTATGTTCCATGCATCTTTCAGTTTTTCCCCCCATATATTTAATTATACTTGTTTCCATTTCTGATTTAGAATTAGTATCAGTACAGTCACTCAGTTGTGTCCAACTCTTTGTGGTCCCATGGACTACAGCATGCCAGGCTTCCCTGTCCATCACCAACACCTGGAGTTTACTCAAACTCATGTCCACGGAGTCGGTGATGACATCCACCATCTCATCCTCTGTTGTCCCCTTCTCTTCCTGCCTTCAATCTTTCCCAGCATCACGGTCTTTTCAAATGAGTCAGTCCTTCACATCAGGTGGCCAAAGTATTGCTCAGCATCAGTCCTTCCAATGAATATTCAGGACTGATTTCCTTTAGGATTGACTGGTCTGATTTCCTTGCAGTCCAAGGACTCTGAAGAGTCTTTTGCAAGACTACAGCTCAAAAGCATCAATTCTTCAGTGCTCAGTTTTCTTTATAGTCCAACTCTCATATCCATACATGACTATTGGAATATATTTATATTATATTGTAATATATAAAAATATTATATATGTATATTACATAAACACATTTATATGCTGAAAGCAAAATATAACACTTGGAAGGACAATCTGATAATGAATATCAAAAGCATCAATACAGTCATATCCTTCTGTCTCATATTTTATTTCTAGAAATGTGCTTCACATAAGGAAGTAATAAACATTGTACACAGAGATATAAGTATACACAGCATTATTTATGAGTAGAAAATAAGAAATAATTTAAACATCCAACACAAGATAGTTAAATAAAGGATGACTATGTGGAGAAGGCAATGGCACCCCACTCTAGTACTCTTGCCCGGAGAATCCTGTAGACAGAGGAGCCTGGTGGGCTGCAGTCCATGGGGTCGCTGAGAGTCAGACACGACTGAGCGACTTCACTTTCACTTTTCATTTTCATGCATTGGAGAAGGAAATGGCAACCCACTCCAGTGTTCGTGCCTGGAGAATCCCAGGGATGGGGGAGCCTGGTGGGCTGCCATCTATGGGGTTGCACAGAGTCAGACACGATTGAAGCGGCTTAACAGTAGCAGCAGCATGCAGCTATTAATATTATGGTTTGAACAACATTTTCTAAATGTTCTCTTTGTTAATTTGGGGTATACCAACAAAACATTACAAGGTTAGTTAACAGAGATAAGCACTACTATTTGATTATTACTAGCTTCTCTACCAGATTTTTTTGCATAGCTTATATCAGTAATACTCTCAACAAACATATGAAGTGGGTGTTATTACTGTCTTCTTTGGAAGTGGAAACTCAGAAGACATATAAGTATCTTTGACAAGGTCACATTTCTAATAAGTAACCAATATAATTTTAAGTCTAATACACTTTGGGCTATATTTCAATTATGACTGATAAAGGGCTAAACATTTTGAGAAACACCTTGCAAGAACTAAACCACTTGGAAAAATCCTCGGAATGTCAAATTAGGTTGTGGTATTAAGCCCAGGCAAACAGACTCATGCCTTATGATTATGCCAGTTGTTGCCATGTGGACTGTCATTTTATAGTGTTGTCATTTAAATTTTACTTAGGCGTGGTGTTAGTTCCTTAAAATGTTTTATTTTTCAGTGTACTTATAAGCTTTAAGCTTTCATAATATGTTCTGTGGGAAAAAAATCAATAGGATTAGGAGATAACTCACAGTTTCAGTGAAAATAGTTGCAAAAGGCACACCTGATAAATGACTGCTATTGAAAATGCACAAAATACTTTTTAAAATCAACATAAGAACTCAACAACATGAGTTAAAGTGGCCAAAAAGACCTTAACAGACTTGTCATCAATGAAGATATGCAGATGGAAAATAATTATATGAAAAACTACACCACATCCTATGTCATCGAGGAAATGAAAATCAAAACAACAATGAGATACCATTACACACTTATTAGAATGACTGGAATCGAGAACACTGAAAACACCAAATACTGTTGAGGATTTGGAGCAACAGGAATACTTGTATCTTGCTAATGGGAACTAGAAAAATGTACAGTCTTTGGAAGAGAGTTTGGAAGTTTCTTGTAAAACTAAACATGCTCATTACATGGGAGAGATGGATAAGCAGAGTATAGAAGATTTTTAGGGCAGTGAAAATACTCTGAATGTTATCATAGTGATGAATATATGTCCTTATACATTTATCCAAATCTATAGAATGTACAACACCAAGAGTGAACCCTAACATAAACTACAACTTTTGCTGATTATTATGTGTAAATGTAGGTTCATCTTTGGTCAAAATGTAGCATTCTGGTGAGTGATGTTGATAATGGGAGAGAGTATGCATGTGTGAGGATGAGATAGGAGAACCCTTCCTCTTAATTTTGCTGTAATCCTAAAACTGCTCTAAAATGAATTATTATTTTTTTTAAATCCAGTGCTTTAATTCGAATGCCATATTCCTCAGGTAGAAATGTGTTGGAATTTGTGTTATTAAGGCAAGACTGATCACTGTGGGATACTCTTGTATTTGTTATAATTTAGCACCAGTTAGTGTTCTGTTCCTTTATTCTTTTATTCCAAATATACTTCAGTGTGGCTTGCAGTGATATATAAAATAGAACTAAAAAAATATGAATTAAAACACATGAAAGTAAGGAACACATGAAACTTCAGGACATAAAATGGAGCTGAGTTTGAAACTAATTCAGAGTATCTACTGTAAATGTCTATAAATCTGTCATAGGTTAGTCCCATTTGGGGTAATTAGTTAAACAAAAAGAAACTTTGGTCAGCTACATATTTCCCACTGGCTTAAGGACTAAAATGAAATAAAGAGTAGAAATGCAGCTATTTCCAACACTAAGATTAGACAAATTTTCTTAAGGGCCCTCATTAACAACTTACTATTTGATGTAATGGTTAGTGACCAGACAATATTCTTGATGTATACATAACAATGAGTTTCATCTGCTCCAACAAAGATAGATGAAATTCAATTATCAATAATAAAATGGGAAGTAATTATCTAACATTGTGCTCTTTTAATCTTTAATGTGTATACAATCACTTGACAGCCTTGTCAAAATACACCCCCTTTCAATAGATCAGGAGTGAGGGCCATATAAGCTGCATTTATCAAACCTTCTAGGTGACGCTTATGCAGCTAGTCTGTGGACTATGCTCAGAGTAGCAAGGCTCTAGGCTGCAAACTAGTTTGATATAATTTAAGTCTTCTGTTGCTCTTGTTTGGTCTGTATTTAGAGGATCAGAAAGAATGGATATGCTGAATATTTTCCAAGTAATCTTCCATAACTGTTGTTTTCTCATCTGAGCATTTTAAAGATCTTGGCTAGATGTGACTTTGAGTTTGTTCTCTCTGATAACAGCCTGACATATGGCTTTTGTCAGGTAATTCCCTTTAACCTTAATAGAGAGTAAAGCTGGTGTTGACATGCTTTTGTGAAAAACAAGAAAACTAACAGAGCCTGAATAGAAAGTCATTCCATTCCTGCTCAAGTGAAGCCCAGAAGTACCCCAGATAGGGTTAAGATATTTCTGAGCAACATAAAAGTGTAGTTTGCAGAGCAATTTGGGAAAGCAATTCCACTTTGGTATATACCACCTGGAGTAACCCTCCCACACATGCACAAGAAAATATAAAAGTATGCTCACTGCAATATAAGTTTAAAAACAAAAAATTGGAAACAACCCACATGCCTATCAGAAGGGAAATGGATAATACATAAGTGATGTTTTTCATTCACTGAAAAATTAAAACTGTTAAAGACAAATATCTTTATACAGCAAAATAGATAAATTTCAAAATATAACATCTAGTGAACATGGAAATTTGCGGAATATCATATGCAATGTCACTTATGTAAAAAAGTAAGAATCAAAGAAATATATTGAGTTGGCCAAAAAGTTTATTCATGTTTTTCCAACTATCATATGTAAATTTTTAATGTATGAGCCTGAGACGGAAAGGGATTATAGTGCTTACCTCTGAGGACAATGGGAAAATGAGAGCAAGGAAATTGTACCAGGATATGGAAGAGAGATGACCTAACTGTGTGATATTTTATTTGTTAAAATATGAAATATGAAACAAATATGATGACTTATAGTAAGTAGACTATAAAATTGATCACAGTGATTCCTAGTTGCTGGTATTTATAAGGCGATCCCTTTTCTTTCACTGTGGGATGATGCTAGTAACCTTCTGGAGAATAGATTATGACTATATTTCTTCCAACACTGAGTTATAAAAGACTGACTTGCATCTGACTTCCATTCCAAAGAAGAAAGCTTAATCAGGACCTGAGTAGCAGATTCATGTTGATGTATGGCAAAACCAATACAATATTGTAAAGTAATTAACCTCCAATTAAAATAAATAAATTTATATTTAAAAAAAAACAAATCTTGACTGATTTTAGGATTGGCTGCCTAAAAAGAGTACTAACCTCTTGAGATGATCACAAGGTAACACAAGAAAATAAAATACATGAAACTTATAAAAAAAGAACCCTTAAAATCACAATATTGTAAGAAGAATACCCTGTAGAAAACATGGAAGGATGGTGAAGACATCCACAAAATAAAGAAAAGTTTTATGTTTATTATCTCAAAGTCTCTGTTTGTCGTGAAACTAGATGTGGTTTAACTTGTCCTCTGGCTCTGTGCCTTTCACCAGGTAGGACTTCAGCCTCATCTCAAGGCTCAGATAGGTATAGACCCACTTGTTAGCTCACTTACCTCACATATTGTTCGCAAGATTCAATTGCTCAGGGTTTTCGGAGCAAGTGCCTCAACTGCTCATTGGCTGTTGGCCAAAGGCCATTCTCAGGGGGCTTTTCCATAAGGTAGCTCACAGCGTTGGTAGCTGATTTCCCACAGCAGGAGCAGGGCAGAGCAAAAGAAGGCAAACAAGATGGCTACAGTAAAAGTATCACAGTGAGTCTCTGATTCTTGGTTGAGGTGAGGAAGTAGAGATAGGGAAATAAATAAAATTTGAGCTAGACTCAAGAAGGGGAGAAGAGAAACTGAGAGTGCCTAAAAGAGAGAATGCTGTTCATTTGAGCTGAGCAATCAGAGGAGTCCTCTAATTGTTCTTTCTGTTTCAATATGATACTGTTATTTTGGATAATTACAGTGATCACTTTAAATTATTCCAGTGAAATGTTCCATAGACCAAAGGACATTATCAAGTTTTAAAAAATAGAGTTGTAAATAGTTATTCTAAAGTAGTTGTTTGAATGCAAGGAATATCATTTAATTGATTTTAAAAACTGACTGTTTAAACTAGAAATGCTCATGGTAGTATAGGTTAATCAAAAGCCCTTATGAGTCAGGACCTCAACACCTGCAAAACATGTTCTTGTTTTGGATTTTGCAATGTAGACAAGGACTATCAATCACTGCTGATTTTATACCTGTTACTGCCATTATAATAGAACAACCAATAAGTTGGTCTTTGATTTTGTCTCTTTTTTGTTATTGTTGTGGTTTTAGTGGGAGTAAACATAACTAAGTGTAGGGTGCATTTTATTCTTCTATATGTGATCTGATAGATAAGATATTTTCTTGCTGGCAGAAGGATAGTCTGGATTAGGAACGATTCTGATTACAATGTTTAGGTTTTTATTGGTGAAGCCCATTCATGGGATTCAGAGAATACAAATGCAACCTCGTGGGAAAAAAACTGTGGTTCTTAAAAATTGTTGCTGTTTAGTCACTAACTTGTGTTCTACTTTTTGTAACTCCATGGACTGAAACACACCCAGCTTCCCTGTCCTTTACTATTTCCCAAAGTTTGCTCAAATTCATGTCCATTGAGTCAGTGATGTTATCCAACAATCTCATACTCTGTCACCCCCTTCTCCTTTTGCCTTCAATCTTTCCCAGCATCAGGGTCTTTACCAGTGAGTCAACTCTTTACATCAGGTGACCAAAATATTGGAGCTTCAGCTTCAGCATCAGTCCTTCCAATGAATATTCAGGGTTAATTGCCTTTAAGATTGACCCTTGCAGTCCAAGGGACTCTCAAGAATCTTCTCTAGCACAGCAATTCAAAAGCATCAGTTCTTTGGTGCTCAGCCTTCTTTATGGCCCAGCTCTCACATTTGTACATGATTACTTTAAAAACCATAGCTTTGACTATATAGGACTGTGTTGGCCCTGCTTTTTAATACATTGTCTAGGTTTGTCATAGCTTTCTTTCCAAGGAAAAAGTGTCTTTGCATTTCATGGCTACAGTCACCATTCACAGTGAATTTGAAGTCCAAGAAAATAAAATCTGTCACTGCTTCCATTTTTTCCCCTTCTATTTGCCATGAAGTGATGGGACTGAATGCCATGATCTTAGTTTTTTGAATGTTGAGTCAGCTTTTTCTCTATCCTCTTTAGCTGAAGCAAATTATTTTTTTTTGCTACATTTAAATATATAATTTTGGATCTTTTTAATTTCCTCAGTGATAAGTGCAACCTACAATTTATGTACCACTCTGACTCTATCCAGGTTTTGGAATTGCTACCATTGGCTTCTGACATCTTGGAGATTCCTGAAACTACCAAAATTGTTGCTTCATATCCTCAGTACCTTTGGCTCAATTTCATTGTTGATGTGACTTGTTTCCAGATTAGGTTTGGAACATGGGCAATGGCATCATGACTCAAAGTGCTCTCTGTGTTGACAATTTCCTGTTGTTTCTTCAAAATACACTTTGCTGGTATATTGTCTTGGAGATCAAATAGAACATTTAAATGATCTTTTATGAGAATAATAACTCCCTCTGGGCAAGGAACAGAGTATTTCCCTTGGATGATATATTCCTTGGTAAATCAGATCACTCCATTTTCTCTCGGTTTAAGACTATCTTTTTTTTTTTTTTTTTTTAGTTGAAGGATAATTTACATTACAATGTTGTGTTGCTTTCTGATGTATAACATGAATTAGCTGTAAGTATACATACATCCCCTCCCTCTTGATTCTCCCTAGCACTCCATTCCATCCAGCCCTAGCACAGAGGTGAGCTCTCTGCTTTATACAGCAGCTTCCCACTAGCTATTTTACATAAGATAGTGTATATAAGCCTTATGATTTCGTGACTATTCTTTGAAACTTTGATTTTATTGTTTTATTGTATTCTTAATTTTTGAGCTATTTTTTATTATCTTCTGTTACTATCCTTTTCTATCCAACTTAGTTACATGCCATTTGAGCAAAGACCATCTTGTATACTCCTCTTTTTTCTCTTTCAGAACTTAGAGCAGGGCAAGCTTAGTAAGAGATTAACAAATATTGTTTAATTAAGGATTCATCTACTTGAGGAATTTGAAATATGACTTTAGATTAAATTTCTAAACCATGACGGAATATTTACCTGAAAATTGTAAAACTAAATTACGTTTTTTGAATTGCAAATGAAAAGGAGAGGAAAACAATGTCTTCCATTTGTTGACAAGTAGCTAGTGATTTGACATCTTCTGAATGTTATATGGGATCAGTTCACTTCAATTATTCTCATGTGATAGCACCTCTGAATCATCTGACCTCTCTTTTATAGGTACATTAAAAGCGATGAAAAAATCTATTAGAATCAATTTATTGTATGTGCACCACATAATACTACTACCCATGAAACATTCATTATAATGCTTTTTCATAAATCATGTTCTTCAATTCTTAGAAATCCTTGAAAGTTTTATAATGACAGTTCACACTTGTTTAACTTTTATAAAGAAACAATTTCAATGTTAAAAGGCACCTTAAAGAAAGGTTTGGATATTCTCTTTAAGAATTTATCTTATATTCTCATATAGTGTGAAAAGTTTTTTCACATTCTAACTGTGTCATTATAAAATGCAATTTCTAACCAAACATTTCAAAATCTTTGGAAATTATCACATGAAATAGATTACTGATCATTAAAATTGAAATTGTTTTAATGGTATTGGACATGATATTTTGATATTTCTTCTTAGATTGTAAGAAGAAGAGCCTGCTGGGCTGCAGTCCATGGAATCAGACACGACTGTGAGACTAACTTGAGAAAAGTGGATTCAGAAGTAATTGTTCAAAAGAGGATATAAGTCTGAAAGACAAGTGTAGAATCTAGAAGTGAAGTGAAGTCACTCAGTCGTGTCTGACTCTTTGTGACCCCATGGACTGTAGCCCACCAGGCTCCTTGGTCCTTGGGATTTTCCAGGCATGAATACTGGAATGGGTTGCCATTCCCTTCTCCAGGGGATCTTCCTGATCCAGGGATCGGACCCAGGTTTCCCGCATTGTAAGCAGATGCTTTACTGTCTGAGCTACCAGGGAAGCCCCAATGGTAATGCTGGGAAAACTCAGGACACAATTGAAAACACATGAGCCAACCAAGAAGCAAGGCTTCCCTAGGGAACGTGGCTGTAAAAGTCTCACATAAGGTGATACTTAAAACATTTCTGGCAGGAAAAAAGTTTGTATCTGGATAGTTTATCGATAAGTGGTAGAAATTTCAAAAAGGATTAGAGTGGATGAAACGTCAGCTTGATCCTAAGACATGACTCAACAAGGAAACCAATGTCTCCATAAACAAAATGACATACCAGTGCTTCAGGAAGCTTCACTAACAGAAGAGCATGTGGACATCAGGGTCGCATTTCACAGTAGAGCTTCATCCTCCTATTTAGGCATCTCTGTCTAAAGACTACTGCCAATACCATGCTGACTAAGGATCTGGTTTATTGTTCTAGTCTGATTCTTTTTTTTTTAACCAGTGATTCATGCCATTTATTATTATTATTATTTATTTATTTTACTTTACAATATTGTATTGGTTTTGCCTCACATCAACATGAATCCGCCATGGGTGTACATGTGTTCCCAATCCCAAACCCCCCTGTCACCTACCCCCCACACCATCCCTCCGGGTCATCCCAGTGCACCAGCTCCAAGCATCCTGCACCCTGCATCAAACCTAGACAGGCGATTCATTTCTTATATGTTTCAATGCCATTCTCCCAAATCATCCCACCCTCTCCCTCTCCCACAGAGTCTAAAAGACTGTTCTATACATCTGTGTCTCTTTTGCTGTCTCACATACAGGGTTATCGTTACCATCTTTCTAAATTCCATATATATGCGTTAGTATATTGTATTGGTGTTTTTCTTTCTGGTTTACTTCACTCTGTATAATCGGCTCCAGTTTAGTCTGATTCTAAGAAGCAGTGATACTTCTACTTTAGAGGTGTTTTTAAAATTTGTGGAGTAGTTTTAATTGTCTTAGTTTTGAATCAAGTATGCTACTTTAGAGAGTTGAGACTAGGAGTGCTAAATTACCTATAATTATAAAGTATAAGCTTTTAAATGGAATGAAAATTCTCTAAAACTTTCTGCAGCAAGAATCTCTCTGTATTATAATATACACAAGGTATTTTGATATACAATGGATATGTCAGTGAAAAATATGTAAATTACAGCAAGATTATATTTCATTTTGTCAATAATAACAGAATTTGTTGACCATTTAGAAAATCACATCACCTAACACCAATAACACTGGCAACATGTGATTAATCTAAATTACATTTACATCAGTTTACATTTGTAGTTGCTGCATTCAAGGGGCTTTGTCAACAAAAGCAAGCTTTTCTTCTTTATGTCTACTATTACAATTGTTCTTGAGAATTTACATATTGAACTAAATATTATTTTATGAATATTATTTTATAATGTTACTTATTTTATATTTTCCTTTCATTAGACTAAAAATATATAAAGGTAGGTTAGACTACCCTTTAATTTATCAATAATAAGAGGAAAATTATAAAACAGTTATTAAAAGAATTTGAGAACCACTAGCCTAAAGATGGATGTGCAGCACTTTTTCTTAAATTCTATACTGCTTTTTGGACATGATGAGACCTAAAAAGATGGAGTGTTACTAAGACCTGGGAATAACAAAAGGGAAAAGGAGAAAGAGGAATGATTTATAAGTGTAATGCAAACATTTGGAATTTATGCTAGTCTACATAATTGCTTTCAAACCTAGCCCCTGGCTTCCAGTCAAAAGTAAGGCCATCTTGCCCCCAAAATTTGGATGATATAATCCTAAGAAAAAGCTATCTAGAGAAACTCAGGAGTTACTTTTCTCACATGTAAACTTTAACATTATAGTTAACTGTCATGAAGACCTATTACTTCCTTGGATGCAAACCTCTTGGGAGGAATATATACTTCCCTCAAAAACTGTCACCTACCCTTAATCTGCCATGTGACTGCCCTGCAGAGGACAAGATCAACAATTCATAGCACAAAATCAGTTCAAACGCCAAGACTAAAAATGCTATACATACACCAAAAGGTATGAAAGGATTCATTATTCACATCATGAAGCTTTCTGACAGGAGCAGGATAGGTTGGTCTGAAAATGGCTTGAGCATGGAATGGGAAGGAATGAGTGGCTCTAATTTTGTCATGCTGGGCTGTGGGACTGGGGTGAGTGTTCCTATGTAGGTTGAGTTTGCATGTTATGAACTCTCTTACTTGAGTCAAGGGAGGGATGAGTGTCATCTTTCCCTGAGGTGAGGCAAAAGGAAGAAAGTGGCTGGTGTGCCTTGAAAGTCATCATCAGTCAAATATCAAAAATGGAGTCAGACTTGACTACGTGACTGTACAGTGAAAGTCAACCATGTGAAAATACAAAATAAACACCATAACGTATATATAATATAAATGTCTAAATAATGACCCTGGACCATCTAGAAAGGTTATCAAAATAGGATTTATAAATAGAGACATGAGGTTAAAACCCACTTTCAGAATTTGGTCATGTTAAGAAGGACTGGGGCTCAAGGATTAAGTAGAAAGCCAGTTATAAAAACTGGAGCACTAAAACTGGTACCACTAGATACAAGGCTGAATGATTGAATATCTCCTTTCATAGACCATTGGCCTGAGAATATACTTAACTAAGTATAATTCAAAGGCTTTAACTAGGAAAGGAGAATATAAGTAAGGTTCTATAATCTAGTGATATATGCTTCAGTGACCACTGCTTCTTAATCAAACTGTGAAGCTTTAAAGTTATTTTTTTTTAAATGTAATATCAATCAAGACAAGGTAATTCTAGATGCTATAACAAATAACTTGACACAATATATGTTTCTTTTCCAGTCACATCCTGTTCCACTTGGTTGTTCAATACATTATTCTCTACGTGGAGAGTTTGGGAACCATGTAACATCTGTGATATCTTTTGGGACCCCACTGGTGCCTACTGCTTCTTTTGTTCTTGTTATTCAGTTGCTCAGTCGTGTCTGACTATGTGACCCCATCGACTGCAGCACTCCAAGCTTCCCTGTCTTTCACCATCTCCTAGAGCTTGCTCAAACTCATGTCTATCCATTCAGTGAGGTCATCCAACCATCTCATCCTCTGTCATCCCCTTCTCCTCCTTCCCTCAATCTTTTGCAGCATTAGGGTCTTTTCCAATGAGTTGGCTCCTTTACCTCTAGCTAATTGACAGGTGAAAAGGGGATGGATTTCACATATATTATTTCAGTCCAGAAACAAGTCACATTGGAGTCCCAGTACAATCATAAGAAAGGTTAAATAAAGTATTTCAATATTCTTAGGAAGAATAAATGGGATTAATGAACATCTAGCCAATTCCTGTCACACATGAATAGGCAAAATCTATCAAACATAATTGTGTGTTAATGGTGACATAAAAGTTCACCGTAGATGATCATTTGACATTGAGTATAAGTAGACAGTTAAAATATTCTTCTTCATTTATTAATTGATTATGATTAAAATGGTTCAGTTTTTTTTCATTATATTAAAACAAATTTGTTTTTTAATGAATTAAAATTTGAAGTTAAAAATATTTTGTTTAAATTTTTATTTTACATAACATTCTACCAGGGGAGCAGAAGATATTCTTGGTAGAGTCTTCATATTTTAATCTTAATGGTAATTTCCGTAAATTAAGTGTTATTGATGTGCTAATCAATTCAATTATAGTAAAATGTTAAGTAAACTGTATTTTAGAACAGAATTGAATCAAAAGATGTCATCATCTAGGACACAAACGTGTTTCTTACTTTAAGACACACTTCACTTTTAAGAATTGGCCCAGATGGTAAAAGAATATGCCTGCAATGCAGGAGACCCAGGTTTGATCCCTGGGTCACGAAGATCCCCTGAAAAGGGAGTGGCTACCCACACCAATATTCTTGCCTGGAGTATTGTATGAACAGAGGAGCCTGGCAGGCTACAGTCCATGGGGTCTCATAGAGTCAGACATGACTGAGTGACGAACATATAACAACAAAACAGTAATTGGTTAAGTCTTCATACATTTCTAAAAGAGATGAAGTTATGATTGGATAAATTCCAAGGGATTATTAGAATGGAAAGATTATCCCTCTAACTCTAAAACTTTCAGTTCAGTTCAGTTCAGTTCAGTTCAGTCGCTCAGTCATGTCTGACTCCTTGTGACCACCACATGAATCACAGAACGCCAGGCCTCCCTGTCCATCACCAACTCCTGGAGTTCACTCAAACTCATGTCCATCGAGGCTCAATAATACTTAAATCAAGAATTTTAATTCTCCCAAGTATGATTACTTGCAAATGATATTTTTATTCTTTATTTTCCTGGGAAGTTCATAGCTTTCATAGCTATGGCTTGTCTTAAACACATTTGTCTGTCAATAATATGGAAAGATGAAAATAGCTAGTTAATTATCTATTATTTTGTAAAAATTACCTCAAAATTTAGCAAATTGAAACAATAATTATTCATTTTCTCACAGAGACTGTGGGTATGGAATCTAGTGGTAGTTCAGGTAGGTAGTTCTGGCTTAAGCTCTCTCATGAGATGAGATATCAGTCAAGGTGTTGATTGCAGCTGCATTCACCTTTGAAGGATTGACTGATGAAGTTCTACTTCAAACCACACTCATGTGGTTAGTAGAACTCAGTTTCTTTTTGGTTGTTGGCCAGGCCAGATATTTCAGTTTGTCATATGTGGATTCCTCCATAACCTGAACAAAATCTGTGTTTTCAACTTTTTCGACAACTGTCTTCCTCCGAGGAAGCAACTGACATTGTATGGACAGTTTAAAGAACATATAAATAGAGTCAAAGTACATATGACAAGATAACAGAAACTGATAAGAAGCAATTCTCAGAGTGAAGGAAACAAATGAAAAAGACAAATAAAACCATTAAAGAGTTGAAAGCATCATTATTGGTAATATAGAAGCAACTGAAAAGATAAGAGCAGAGCAAACAAATTTGGAAAGTCAAAGAAATAGGAAAATGATAAAATACAAACTTGTTAGAGGGGGTTTCTGTGGTGGTCCGCTGGTTAAGAATTTACCTTCCAGTGCAGGGGGCATGAGATTGATTCCTGGTCAGGGAGCTGAGATCCCACATGCCTCGTGGCTAAAATACCAGAACATGAAAAAAAAACAATGGCAGCAGTATTGCAACAATTAAAGTCTTTAAAAATGACCTACATCAAAAATTTTAAAAATACTTGATAAAAAAACTTCTTACAGAGCTGATTGAGCAGACATTTTTTAAAAAGCCCATGTATGCCTAAATGGTATGAAGAGGATGAAGCAAATGAAGAAGAAATCTTCCAGAAAAATGAAGTCTTATGAGGGAAGAAAAGATGGTGGAGTAAGAATACATGGAGCTCAACTTCTCCAACAAATACACATAAAGTAATTGATCTATATGTGGAACAATCTTCACTGAAAAAGAACTGGAAACTGGCAAGACTCCTGTACAAGTAAGAATTTAAGAAGATACACATGCAATTGAGTAGGAAGGAAAGAAAAGCAATTGAGTCAAAACCTATGCCCCCGGGAAAGGGACTCAGAGGACAAGGAAGATTATAGAAGTAGATACCCGCCCTGGGGAGTGAGTGACTGAAGCCACAGACAGGGTGTCCCATTGCTGGAGTCTCACACAGAATAGACAAGTCTCCTTGGCTGGATGGAATATGTTTGGATGAGATAGAAAGTCTGGAAAATCTTGCAGTACATTTATGAGGGGTCTATACATTCTAAATAGCCCCAAGGCAGGAGGCAGAGTTGTCTGCTGTTGTGGCTGCGGGTTTCCCACAGCCAAGCACTGTATGGTGAACACCACAGTCAAAGTCAAGTAAATGCTCTGACCCCACTCTCTCCATGGCACAGCACAGCTCTAGATCTGGAGCAGACCAGCCTGGAGGAAGGACACCATGAGGGGATGCAGAAGTTACCTAGTCCTGGGGCATAGCCCAGGGAGGGTGGCCCAAGCCTAGAATGCATTCCTCAAGCCATGTTCCCAAAGCTTCCTAAGCCCTGACAGTGACAGCTCCACCAAAGCTAATTCCCCATCATGTGCTTAGAGTCCATGTGGGTCCTGCCACCCCTGTGAAATGACTCCACAACACTGAGAGGTTAATGGAGGCAGCAGAGGAGGGGACAGTGATCAGCTGTGAGAAACAGAGCTCACACCCAAGGCTGCACCTGATCAGAGCCACAACTGCCTACACAGGCAGCAGTTGAAGCTCACTTTCTTTAGCTCCCCTCTTCTTCTGGGGCAAAGAACCTGGTTTGGGGAGGGAAAAAATATATACACTTAAAGAGAATAGAGCCGCTTTGAACCCAATCCTCAGGGCTTCTGTTCCAGCAACTTGGGGTCATATCCTACACTTGACACTGAGGTATGAGGAAATCCTACCTCATACTCAGTGCCAGCTTTAGCTCCTCCATCTCCAGTCTCATTCCTACCAAGGTGATACCTACCAGCACACCTAAGGAAAGATGTGACTGTCATCCACTTCACACCAGAACTCCTACCAAAGGCATTAGATACACCCAGTTTGCGTAGGGAGGTTCTCACATAAAAAAATATCACTTTAAGACTGTAATAGGCAATTGTTTTAGTTAAATTCAATGAGCCAGAGAATATTAAGTAAAATAAAAATTCAGAGGAACTATCCTTAATGGAAAGAACAAGAGAATATTCCAGAAAAACAAATAAACAGAAGTTATCAGATAAAAAACTCAAAATGTTGGTACTAAAAATATTAACTGAATTAGAAAAAATATTTGATCTTAACTACCGAACATTTTAATAAGGAACTAGAAAATATAAAAAAGACCCAATCAAAAATAAATAATTCAATAGAAAAAACACAAAACATACTAGAAGTGATGAGTAGCAGACTAAATGACAGAGAAGAATAAGTTATCTAGAAGATAAAATAATAAAATCATCCAAATAGAACATGAAAAATAAAATAAATTTTATAAAATAAAAGCAACTGAAGAGATTTCTGATCCAAATAAACAACATAAGAAATGAAAGAGGGGTAATACTAACTGATATCACAGAGCTACAAAAGAAAAAAATAATCACAAGAATATTGTGAATAGTTATATGTCAACCAGCTGGACAACTTAGAGGAAATGAACAAAATTTTAGAAAGATACAAACCACCAAGATAGAATCAAGAAAAAAGAGACTTCTTGAATAGATTGATCACTAATACTGAAAATAATTTTGTGAATGTAATTAAAAAAAAAAAGGAGCAAATAAAGCTACAGGATTGGATGGTTTTACATGGGAACACTATTAAACATGTACAGAACTAAACCTATCCTTCTCAATCTGTTTCCAAGATGGAAGAAGATGGAACACTCCAAGATTCATCCTATGAGACTGCAACTATCATGATACCAAAACCAGACAATAATTACAAAAAAAAAAAGAAACGTATAAGCCAATATCTTTGATGAATATACATATAAAATGCCCAACAAAATATCAGCAAACTGAATCCAAAAAAATACAAAAAGGATCATAAGCTATGGATCAAGTCATATTTATTCTAGGGACACAAGAATGATTTAACGTTTGCAAATCAAACATGATACACCACATTAACAAAAGGAAGGATTAAAATTAATAATTAGCTCGATAGATGCAGAAAAAAAAAATTTGAAAACCTACAACCTACATTCCTGATTAAAACTGACATAAATCTGGGTATACCGGGAACATATATCAACATAATAAATGTCACTTATGACAAACCTACAGCTAACATATTTAATGGTGAAACATTGAAAGTTTTTGTCTAAATTCAGAAACAAATCAAGGATGCTCACTGTTGTCACTTCTATGTAACATACTATCAGAAGCCCTAGCCATAGCAATGAGACAATAAAAAGAAATAAAATGCATCCAAATTGGAAAAAAAAAAAGAGGTGAAACAGTCATTATTTGCAGATGATATAGTATTTCATTCAGAAAACCCTACAGTCTCTGCCAAAAAAACCTACTACAACTAATAAATAAATTTAGTAAAGTTGCAGGATACAAGATTAAAATACAGAAATCTTGTTTTTCTGTATGTTAATAATGAACTATCAGAAATAAAAAGTAAAAATTAATCCTGTTTAAAATCACATCAGTAAATGAATACATAAAATATCTGGGAATAAATGTAACCAAGGAGGTGAAAAATCTATTTTAAGACAATTATAAAACATCAATGAAAGAAATTGAATATGATACAACTGAATGAAATGATATCTCTACCTCTTTCATTGGAATAATTAATATTGTTAAAATAGCCATGCAATCAAAAACATCTCCATATACAATGATAGCTTTAATAGAATACCAATGACATTTTTCACAGAGCTAGAAAAACATCTTAAAATTTACATGGAACTACAAAAGATTCTTATTTGACAAAACAATCTTCAGAAAAAAGCAAAAAGCTGGAATTTTCATGATCCCATACTTCAGACTATATTACAATGTAAGAGTAGTCAAAAAGGCAACTTGCTGGCACATAAAACAGATACATAGATCAATGGAACAAAATGGAGAGCCCAGAAATAAACCCATGCACCTATAATCTATTAATCTATGATGAAAGAGGCAAGAATATGCAACGCAGGAAAGATATTCTCTTAAATAAATGGTGTTTGGAAAGTGACAGCTACATGTGAAACAATGAGACTAGAGCATTTCCTCTCATCATATACAAAAATAAACTCAAAATAGATTGAAGACCTATATACAGGACCTGAAACCTTAAAACTTCTAGAAGATAACATAGGCAGAACACTTGTTGACATAAATCTTAGTAATAATTTTTGGATCTGTTTCCTAAGACAAACAAATAAAAGCAAAAAGAAACAAGTAAAACCTAATTTAAGAAACTAATGGGGCCTAATTTAACCTAAAAGATTTTGTACAATAAAGGAAAACTTTTGACAAAACAAAAAGACAACGTACTGAATAGGAGAAAATATATGCAAATAAGCATAACCAGTAAGAGATTCATATCCAAAACATGTTAGCAGTTCATACAAATCAGTATATTAAAAAAAAAAGTAATTAAAAAGTGGGAAGAGTACTGGAGTGGGTGGTCATTTCCTTGTCCAGGGCATATTCCCAACCCAGGGATTGAACCCAGGTCTCCCACACTGCAGGCAGACGCTTTACTATCTGAGCCACCAGGGAAGCCCACTAAAAAGTGGGAAGAAGACCTGTATAGGCCTCTCCTTGAGTTTTGGCCCACCCTCATGCCTTGAAGGTGTACTATCCTCTGTTTACCAAATAAAACTCTGAGTTGCAACCAAGGTGTAACACTGGTCTGCCTTTTCAACTCTTCTTTGTGGTGAGACTGGACTGAGGATACCGTCTCCTGACATATCTGGTGCCATGACCCAGATGTAACCTGGATGTAGCCACCTCAGCTGGGCCCAGTGAGGCGGAAGCCCATCAGAGCTGAAGCCCAATATGGTGAACGTTCACTCAGTGAAAGCTGAGCACAACAGAAACCCAACGCAGCAGAAGTGACGGGAAGTTGATTGCGGTGGGACCTGGCCCAGCAAAAACTAAGGTGGCAGAAAGCTCGTGTAGCACAGTCTCAGATTCCAGAAGACCTCTGGTTAAGGTAGGAGGTCCTCGCCTCTGGCTGGAAGGCACATATGGCTAACAAAACCTTAATTCCTTTACAATCTCTCCTTTGTGTCTGCTCATACTCCCTGTGAATAGCCAAGCAGCTGTGATGTAATTGAGGGATTCTGTCAGGAGCTACTCCCTGGCATGTCTTAAAGCCTCCACCATCCATTGTATCCAGAAGCCATTGCCCAGTGGGTGAGAGTTCTTTTGTCTTTAGTCTTCCTTGTGCCGAAGATCAGGGAAATGAAAGCTGTGTGGGCACAGGTCAAGCGTTTAGCCACTTTCCTGGAAGGCTATTCCTCAGGAATAATAAGGGGATAATAATAGTAAGGGGATTCCTCAGCACATTCTTCTCACTTCCTTCCCCTCTTGTCCTCCAGGTCTTCCCTTTTTCTATGCCACTCTCTGCAAAGTATTGGGAGGGTTATTAGTTTTTCTATTTCCAGGAGTTGTGCTCTTTGCATGAGCCTTGTTTGGGCCCACAATGTTGCCTCTGCAACTTTCTGGTGGGGCAATCAGAAAATGGCTGGCCTTTGGGAGGGAAAAACTGTTTAGTACCCTCAAAAGATTTAGGCCTTTATCTCCCATGTTTCCTAAGACATGTGTAGCAACAGCACTTCTTAGTGCCCCTGCTAGGGTGGGCGGCAGACACGCAATACCCGCTAAAAGTCCACCTGTCGGTGGCATCCCTTCATGGGCAATTGGACTTCCAGGAACAATGTTTGCCACTTTCGGAGTTAGCCTGTGGGCCATTTCAGCCCAAACTCTTACCACTCTTCTCCTAAAGCTGTGAATATACCCCCAGATCAAATCTCCATTCCATGTTATTGAACATCTACCCACTCCTTTATCATTAACTCTGTTATACCTAGAGTGGGTCAACCTGCCTCAACCTACCCAAGGACCCAGTTCCCAGGAGTCTGCCCAGTCTTGACTTGCCTGAAGATTCAGTCTCCAGGAGGCTGACCTGCTTCCACCTGCCTGGGGATCTGCACCTTGACCTAGGGAGGCCTGGCTCTCAGATCGCAACAGTACTAGCTAGGATAAGGTTCAGAAGACTCACCCTAAGGAAGTCCAGCCATGGAAACAGAAGGAAACCTATTAGTTATGGTGCTGTGGTGCTGTGCCTGGGTCTCAGCAATAACTCAGGAGCCCAGTGAGAATCCCACTGCCTTTCTGGAAAGGCTAAAAGAGGCCCTACTAAAGTTTCCCAATCTAGATTTAGACTCTTGCAATGGAAATGTGATTTTAAAGGACAAATTGTTGCCCCAATTTGCATCATACATAAGGATAATGTATAGCTGTTGCAACAGCTATAGCATCAAGACTCTGCTTCCTCTTTAGATGAAATGGTCCAGACAGACACTAATATCTTTGATACCAGAGAACAGGAGAAGGAGGCCAAGGCCCAGGAAAGGGAGAGGAGGAAAGAGTCAAGGCATGCCCAGATGCTGGCCACCCTCCAGGGAAGCCCTGTGGCAAACCTCAAGGACAAGGCATGAGACAAATGCCTAATCTGTAGACAGGTGGGACACTGGGCCAGAAAGTGTCCATACCATGGCAAGCCTCCTAAAACTGCTTGCTACAAATGCCATCAACTGGGATATTAGGTAGCACTCTGCCCTGGGGACCCAAGAGCCTCAAGGTCAAGTGCCAAGCCTTCCTTCACGATGGTTTAACAGGACTGAAGTGTCCCACTCCAGCCAGTTCACCTCTAACAGTTAACCATCATGGGACTGGAGCCAAATGTGCAACTGGATGTGGCAGGTAGGTCCAAAAATTTCTTGGTTGACACTGGGGCTACCTACTCTCTCCTGACCTCCTGCTCTGGAGCCATCTCCCCGCAGCATGGACCATTTTGGGTGCTACAGGAAAACAATTACAAAAAGATTCACCCAATCACTTCTTTGTTGCTGAGATGGACAGATATTTTCCCATCAGTTTCTGACAGTTCCTGAATGTCCAAATCCCTTATTGAGAAGAGATATACTCACCAATCTCATTGACATGGGGACCTCAAAAGGAGGCAGAGACAACACTAAAACAAGCCTTAACCCAAGCACCCACCTGAGGTTGCAGACCCAGAAAAAGCATTCCAAGTATACAGCCATGAAAAGGAAGGAGTAGCCTTGGGAGTGTTAACTCAAAGGTTGGGACCTGAGCCTGTCAGTAACTCACTTATCGAAGAGGCTCAACCCTACTGCCTGAGGCTGGCCTCCCTGAGGCTGGCCTCCCTGCCTTTGAAAGCTTGCAGCCCTAATAGAAGATACTTTAAAACTCTCTTGCTATTTTTATTTATTTATTTATTTATTTTTACCAGTGACCAAGTGAAAAAACTAAATGAGAGTGGCCATTTATGGATATCCAATCAAAGAATCCTCATGCATTACCGGGTAGTGCTGATGGAAAATCCAGGACTATTTCCTTTTTTGAGGTTCTTAACCCAGCTACCCTCATGCCTAACCCTGAGAAATCTCTCCCCTTTCACTCTTGCCTAGAAACTTTGGACCACTGGACAAAATCCTGAAAGGGATTGTAGAGAAGACCCTTTGACCAATCCTGAGGAAATTTGGTACACCAATGGAAGCAACTTTGTCTTAAATAGAAAAAGGAGGCAGGATTTGAAGTAGTCTCCGGTTTTGAGACCATAGAGACTAAACCTTTAGCTTCAGGTACTTCAGTCCAATTGACTGAGCTCATAGCTCTGACTCAAGCTTTAGAGCTGGGAAAGGAAAGAGCAGCCATTTACATTGACTCCAAGTGTGCCTTTCAGGTGCTACATGCATATGCTGCTATTTGGAAATAAAGAGGCCACTTGACCACCCAAGGGTCCCCAATAAAGTATGGTGATCAAATCCTTAGGCTCTTGGAGGCAGTCCATCTGCCTGCTGAGGTTGCAGTCTCCCACTGTAGAGAAGACTGGAAAACAGAGTACAGAATTGGCTCAAGGGAACCAGGCAGCAGCAGCTAAGAGAGCAGCATTAAAAAACAGTGACCTAATAGGGGTTTCTACCATAGTGCTGCTAACTAATTTGCCAGGAACTCCTTGATATACTGAAGGTGAGAATCTTAAAGCTAAGAGTGAGGGCTTTCAACAAGATCTTGTGAGGTGTTTCCAAAAAGAGGGCCTCCTCTTTCTGCTGAAGAACCTCCAATGAGAGTTGGTTAACTCCTCACATGCCACCACTCATCTATGGGACAAGGCCCTCCAAACATTACTAGAAAGTTCCTTCAGAGGAGCAAGCCTCTAAATGACTATAAGTGATGTGGTCTCCCTATGTCTTACTTGCCAATTAACCCCCAAAGAACTCAAAGACCCCAGCTGGCCCAGCCAATCCAATGTCATGGGACCTACCCAGGAAAGGGCCGGCAGATGGACTTTACCCAGATGCCAGTTTCTCAAGGATATAAATACCTAATTGTCATGATAGATACCTTCACAGGATGGATTTCACCTGAGGAGGTGGTGAAAAAGCAGCACCATGAAATTATTCCAAGATTTGGCCTGCCTAGGTCACTACAAAAAGACAATGGAACATCACTTACTTTTAAAACCATCCCAAGGGCTCTCTAGGGAGAAGGCAATGGCAACCCACTCTGGTACTCTTGCCTGGAAAATTCCATGGACAGATGAGCCTGGTAGGCTGCAGTCCACGGGGTCGCTAAGAGTTGGACACGACTGAAGTGACTTAGCAGCAGCAGCAGCAGCAAGGGCTCTCTAAGGCATTGTGAAGTGAAGTTGCTCAGTCATGTGTGACTCTTTGCAATTCTGTGGATGGCAACTTAGCAGGCTCCTCTATCTATGGAATTTTCCACTGGAGTGGCTTGCCATTTCCTTCTCCAGGGGATCGTCCCAACCTGGGAGTCAAAGGCTCCCACGTGGCAGGCAGACGCTCTACCCTTGAGCCCCCGGGGAAGCCCCTCTAAGGCATTGGGCATTACCTCCATTGTGCCTGGCGGTCTCAGTCTTCAGGAAAAGTAGAGAGAGCCAATCAATTCTTAAAATCAGTGACAAAGAAGATAATTCAGGAGACCTTTCTCAGATTAAAGGAGGCTTTACCAATAGCTTCCCTCTGCACCCATGTTGCCCCTAAGGAACAGATTGATCTTAGCCCTTCTGAGACACTATATGGGAGAACTTTTTTTTTTTTTTTTAATGTCAATATCCTTTTCAAGGATCCAGAGACTCAGACCCTCTGGTCTATTCCAACCAAAAATATGTTTATGAGATGTCAACCAAGGACCCAAAAGATTCTGAAGGGCCACCACTATATGCCCCAGGGATTCAAGTCTTAATTAAGGTCTGGAAAGATGGGTCCCCAAAGGCTGAACTCTAGTTCACATGGAAGAAAAGAGAAGAGGACACTCAATACACCTGTGGCCTCCTGGGAGCTCTCCAATACCTATTCAGAACTATCAATAAGCACCATTCTAATGAATACCCCCAAAATTAAGTTTTTGGGGATAAGCTTTCTTGGGACAACTCTTGAGTTAACTCTGGGCTATGTTCTTTCTCTCTTGGTTTGTCTTAGCCAAGGAAACTCACTCACCCTTAGACAGATAGCTCTATAGGGACTCTGAGGCTTGAGACTAGCAAGAGATGGAGACCCCATGCTCCTCAATGTCTCAGCTCAGCAAGAAGTAGCCAGAGAGATCTCAGTGTCCCTATTCCCAATGAATTGGGCCTCCCATCCCTTAAGGGGAAAATGTTAGGTAATTATAATAGAAAAAGTAGTCCAAACTGGTGGCAGCTAAAAAGACAAAGAAAGGGGAAAAGCCCATGAAAAGGGAACAAAGGGAAAATCCTCTGACCTGGACTGGGAACCTCAGGTGAAGAAAACACACCCCTGTCCTGACTGATGATGTGTGCTAGCCCTAATCTGCATAGGGCAGTCTCAGAGGGAGGAGACAAAAAGTGTAAAAGGAGGGAGTCAAGACAGGTTGAAGCCTCTCCTTCAGGGTCAGCCCCCCAAAATGCCTTGGGGGTGTACTATCCTTCATTTACCAAGCGAAACTCTGAACTATAAAAAAGAGACCTGAATGGATATTTTTTCCACAGAAGACATTCAGATGGCTAACAGGCACATGAAAAAAAAAATCTCTAAATTGTTAATTATATTAGAGGAGTTCAAATCAAAGCCAAGGAACTACCATCTCACACCTGTCAGAATGACTGTCATCAAAAAATCTACAGGAAACAAACGTTGGAGAGGATGTGGAGAAAAGCCCACCAGATTCCTCTGTCCACTCATGCATTGCAGGAGGATTCTTTACCACTGAGTCACCAGGGAAGCCCTCAAAATAGTTTGTGTGAGTTTACTTGTAATTATACCTTGTTGGTATGGAACTTTAAAAGCTAATCCCTTCAGAGATAGAATCATCTTTGACTACCCTTTTGCTAGGGACTGGGAAACTCACCATAGATTCAGGCTTTTCCATCCTTTATGATGAACTTTATTTCTAAGAGAAAAACAAGAGAAAGAGGAACAGCAGGAAGAGAGACGGAGAGAGAGGGCTCACTGAGTCATTAAATGTTTTCAGAAGTGACAATGAACAGATGTTTCTAACAGACTATGGGCTCTCATAATAGAATATGTGTTTTTCAGACTAATCCTTTAACTTTTCAGTCTGTCATTTAGCAATCTTAGTGTTCTGCTTTTCCCAGTTTGGGAAGCCTTTATTTCTCTTGGCTTGTTTTGACAATTTTCAGAGTCTAAGATTTGGAACCATAGAACATTAATTAAATCAACCATTTACTATGTGCTAATTTTGAAGAAGTCTTCTCTCAGAAGCTCAGTGTTTTCATCTTTGAATTACAAATAATTATGAAACTAGGCTCAGATAACTAAATAGTAATATACAAGAGTGCTTTGTGAATGCTATTTAAATATAATAATAATAGTTACTATAAATATGGTAATAGTGGCAGTAACAATAGTGATAGTGATAATGAGGTTCTGTATTCCAACAACCTTGAATTTATGTCCCAAATTTATAATTTATTTGCTATACAAATTTGCTTAATTGATTTCAGCCACAGTTCTGTCTTCTATAAAATAGGAAAATTAAATAGATAACTAATAAAAACGTACTGTATAGCACATGAACTCTACTCAATACTCTTCAATGTCCTATATGAGAAAGGATCTTAAAAAGTGTGAATATATATAAAACTGATTAACTTTGCTCTAAAACTGAATTTAATGCATTGTTAATCATCTATACTTCAATAAAAGTTAATTAAAAATAAAGGATACTACTCTTACAAAGAAAGTGAAAAATTACTGCTCTATGAAAAAATAAAATGTGGAAATTAGTTCTAGTCACATTGTTATGAGTGTTACATGATATATTGCATATAAATTATTCAGTATAATGTCTGGCATATAGTAATTATGACACAAGTAAGTTTTAGTTATTACTCTTATTAATTACAATTTGTTGAGTACTTGTAGCCATGAAATTAAAAGATGCTTACTCCTTGGAAGAAAAGTTATGACCAACCTAGATAGCATATTGAAAAGCAGAGACATTACTTTGCCACCAAAGTCCGTCTAGTCAAGGCTACGGTTTTTCCAGTGGTCATGTATGGATGTGAGAGTTGGACTGTGAAGAAAGCTGAGCACCGAAGAATTGATGCTTTTGAACTGTGGTGTTGGAGAAGACTCTTGAGAGTCCCTTGGACTGCAAGTAGATCCGACCAGTCCATCCTAGGGGAGATCAGTCCTGGATGTTCATTGGAAGGACTGATGCTAAAGCTGAAACTCCAGTACTTTGGCCACCTCATGCAAAGAGTTGACTCATTGGAAAAGACTCTGATGCTGGGAGGGTTCGGGGGCAGGAGGAGAAGGGGATGGCAGAGGATGAGATGGCTGGAGGGCATCACCGACTCAATGGACATGAGTTTGAGTGAACTCTGGGAGTTGATGATGGACAGGGAGGCCTAGCGTGCTGCGATTCATGGGGTGGCAAAGAGTTGGACATGACTGAGTGACTGAACTGAACTGAACTGAACTGTGACATACTAAGTATTTACAAATGTTGATCGATCTCCATAATAATATTGAAAGGAAACATTATTATCTACAATTAGTAAATTAAGCAGCAAATTATAAAAGTACTTGACTCAAGATGGTTTCATTTATTTTTTAATTTTTATTTTTACTTTATTTTACTTTACAATACTGTATTGGTTTTGCCATACATTGACATGAATCCACCACGGGTGTACATGAGTTCCCAAACATGAACCCCCCTCCCACCTCCCACCCCATATCATCTCTTTGGATCATCCCCGTGCACCAGCCCCAAGCATGCTGTATCCTGCAATGAACATAGACTGGCGATTTGTTTCTTACATGATAGTATACATGTTTCAATGCCATTCTCCCAAATCATCCCACCCTCTCCCTCTCCCTATGAGTCCAAAAGTCCACTCTATACATCTTGTCTCTTTTGCTGTCTCACATACAGAGTCATCATTACCATCTTTCTAAATTCCATACATATGTGTTAGTATACTATATTGGTGTTTTCCTTTCTGGCTTACATCACTCTGTATAATCGGCTCCAGTTTCATTCATCTCATTAGAACTGATTCAAATGTATTCTTTTTAATGGCTGAGTAATACTCCATTGTGTATATGTACCACTGCTTTCTTATCCATTCATCTGCTGATGGACATCTAGGTTGTTTCCATGTCCTGGCTATTATAAACAGTGCTGCGATGAACACTGGGGTACATGTGTCTCTTTCTATTCTGGTTTCCTCGGTGTGTATGCCCAGCAGGGGGATTGCTGGGTCATAAGGCAGGTTTGTTTGCAATTTTTTAAGGAATCTCTACACTGTTCTCCATAGTGGCTGCACTAGTTTGCATTCCCACCAACAGTGTAAGAGGGTTCCCTTTTCTCCACACCCTCTCCAGCATTTATTGCTTGCAGACTTTTGGATCACAGCCATTCTGATTGGTGTGAAGTGGTACCTCATTGTGGTCTTGATTTGCATTTCTCTAATAATGATTGATGTTGAGCATCTTTTCATGTGTTTGTTAGCCATCTGTATGTCTTCTTTGGAGAAATATCTATTTAGTTCTTTGGCCCATTTTTTGATTGGGTCATTTATTTTTCTGGACTTGAGCTGCATAAGTTGCTTGTATATTTTTGAGATTAGTTATATGTCAGTTGCTTCATTTGCTATTATTTTCTCCCATTCAGAAGGCTGTCTTTTCACCTTTCTTATATTTTCCTTTGTTGAGCAGAAGCTTTTAATTTTAATTGGTCCCATTTGTTTATTTTTGCTTTGATTTCCAGAATTCTGGGAGGTGGATCATAGAGGATCCTGCTGTGATTTATGTTAGAGAGTGTTTTGCCTGTCTTCTCCTCTAGGAGCTTGCATTCCTATACACTAATAATGAGAAAGTAGAAAAAGAAATTAAGGAAACAATTCCATTCACCATTGCAACGAAAAGAATAAAATACTTAAGAATATATCTACCTAAAGAAACTAAAGACCTATATATAGAAAACTATAAAACACTGATGAAAGAAATCAAAAAGGACACTAACAGATGGAGAAATATACCATGTTCATGGATCAGAAGAATCAATATAGTGAAAATGAGTATACTACCCAAAGCAATCTATAGGTTCAATGCAATCCCTATCAAGCTACCAACGGTATTTTTCACAGAACTAGAACAAATAATTTAAAGCTTTGTATGGAAATACAAAAAACATCGAATAGCCAAAGCAATCTTGAGAAAGAAGAATGGAACTGGAGGAATCAACTAGCCTGATTCAGGCTCTACTACAAAGCCACAGTCATCAAGACAGTATGGTACTGGCACAAAGACAGAAATATAGATCCATGGAACAAAATAGAAAGTCCAGAGATAAATCTACACACATACGGACACCTTCTCTTTGACAAAGGAGGCAAGGATATGCAATGGAGTAAAGACAATCTCTTTAACAAGTGGTGGTGGGAAACCCGGTCAACCACTTGTAAAAGAATGAAACTAGATCACTTTCTAACACCACACACAAAAATAAACTCAAAATGGATTAAAGATCTAAATGTCAGACCAGAAACTATAAAACATAGGCAAAACACTCTCAAGATAGTTTTAAAGTTTGAATTCAAGTGTCTGACTCTAAAGCTCAAGAATTTTAAAAAGTATATAAAAGTATAAAATATATTTATTAAAATGTATTCTTAAATATCATAGATATTTATAATGTCAATTTAAAAGATTACATTTTAATGTGTAAAGTCCAGAAGAAATGATTCCTTTTCATAATTTTATTATGTAGTTTAGTACTAATTGAAATTTTGAGGTTTCATGTACTTTTCCAAATTTTAAGAAGATCATTATGAGGCAATAACATGCAGCATGATATTTTGACAATAATTTCCTCTAGTTATTTATTTATCAAATATCTTATTTATTTTCCTTTTTTTTAAAGTAAAACAGCAGTAGAATTTGGTATAGAATAACACATTTTAGTTACACTCATGTATTTTTTTTTTTCATTAATACCTTAGGGGAAGGAAACTCAGTTATGTTTTCCAGAACTCAAAGAAAATACTTGTTGGTATTGGCCATTGTGAATATTCAATTTGTATCGGAGGGATGATTGGAATACCATGTTTCTTTTTGTCCAAAAGAGACCGGCTGTAGAGTACTTTGCAAGAAAGCAAATCAATTTACTCTAAACTCATTATTCTAAATATGGAGGTGTACATCTTTTCAGTAATAATTTGCTAAGTCTTTATTTTTGAGACTATTCATTCTTGAATTGTTTCCTGATATTTTCTTGTGGTTATCCACAGAGGATGTAAATACCCCACCTGTTTAACACAGACATTGGAAAAATCTTCCTAAAATCTTTGCTCTTCATATTTTCTAATACAGTGGCTTTAAACAAGGGTTATTTTCACTCGAGGAAACATCTAATGAGGTCTGCAGACATTTTTTATTATTCCATTTTGGGGAGGTGTGCTGCTGGAATCTGGAGGGTAGAGGCCAGGAACGATGGTAATCATCTTACAGTGCACAGAAAACCTTCACAACAAAGAATATCCCCAAACGTCTTTTGTGCCAGTGTTGAAAATATTAATCTAAGGTTGTCATGTAATCAAATTTATAATTAGCGAAAAAATAAAGAGTTTTACTTTTTCCTGATTTCACATTTCAGAATGCTATTGAGACTAGGTATGCATATAACTCTGTACATTCTACTCAACTAGGGCTATATATGATTTATAATCCCTCCAGCATATTACTCATCATTTCTCCAGCAGAATTATTCTAAAATTCCTTAAGTTCAAGTTGACATTTGAGGCCTATTTTATTTCTACTTTTCCATGAAATGTTCATTAGTTTAAAATTACCTTTATCATAGATTTTCTCTGTGCTAAGTAGTTAATGAGATAGACTCCAGTGTCTGGTGCATAGTATTCATTTAAACAGCTCTTTTTCCCTCCCTTCCTTTTTTTGCCTCTTCTCTTCTGATTTCCTTATTTACTTTACTAACAGGTAAACATTTAGTTGTATACAGTTTTGCTATCTTTATTCAATTATTTGATTTTTTGGAGGACGTGTCTCATTTATTCCTTGAGAATGTGAATATTTGCATTGCATCATTTCCCCCTACTGTCAAGCATCATTAAGCACTAAGTAGTGCTTGATTGTGGAGAAGGCAATGGCACCCCACTCCAATACTCTTGCCTGGAAAATCCCATGGACAGAGGAGCCTGGTGGGCTGCAGTCAATGGGGTCGCTAAGAGTTGGACATGACTGAGCGACTTCACTTTCACTTTTCACTTTCATGCATTGGAGAAGGAAATGGCAACCCACTCCAGTGTTATTGCCTGGAGAATCCCAGGGACCAGGGAGCCTGGTGGGCTGCCATCTATGGGGTTGCACAGAGTCGGACACGACTGAATCGACTTAGCAGCAGCAGCAGCAACAGTGCTTGATTGAATAAGTGAAGAAAGGAATATGTGAAAAATGCACAAGGACCAACATTTTCATATCTATAGTACCCAAGTAGTAGCAAAGTATTAGTTCATAACTTTATCATATATTATTTTCAACATTCTAAGACTTCTACAATTTCAGTTTTTTAAAAACTAATATTTTTATTTACTGTCTCCTTAGCTCTGCTTTTGGTGAATTTAAAGATATATTTTAAAATGTACAACACCTATGCTTGAGATGTATGTTTTTTCATTTCATGTATCATATTTTTTAAAAGCTGTCTTGGTCAAGTAGAGAAAAGCATCTATTTAGGTCTCTGCAATTTACTAAAACAATATAATTTGCCAGCTATACCTTTCTTTGATAATAAGCCTGTTCAGCACGAGGAAAGAGCAAGAATTTTGAATAGGGACATAGCGGAGAAAACAATGTCTTGCTATCTCAGGAAATTTTAAAGTGTGTCTTTTTGGTCCTTACAGAAAGTGTGGATTATGGACCAGTGTTTGTGCAAGAACCAGAAGATATAATTTTCCCGACTGATTCTGATGAAAAGAAAGTAGCACTGAATTGTGAAGCTCGTGGCAACCCAGTTCCCAATTACAGGTAGAAATTCACTATTAATAATTTTTCTTTTGTTAAAAATTCCTTTCAGTGAGATTCTGATACATCCAGGGAGTATTATGTCTCAAGTAATTTTTATATGTTTGTCTTCTGTGTTTTTTCCCCTAAGATGGCTTCGAAATGGAACAGAAATAGATTTGGAAAGTGATTATCGCTACAGTTTAATAGATGGGGCCTTTATTATAAGCAATCCAAGTGAAGCAAAGGATTCTGGTCATTATCAGTGTTTGGCAGCCAACACATTTGGAACTATTCTTAGTAGAGAAGTCATACTTCAGTTTGCCTGTGAGTAAAATATTGCTCTTTCCACATATACATGTATAGTGTGTGTGTGTATATATATATACAGCTTTGAAGTTTATTTAGGCAAGAGCTTATGACTTCCAATTTTAAAATAATAGTATAAATTAGTCATGCTTAGAACTATGCAAACAATGTGCTTCTTCCTGACATATTTTCAAATTCCCTGAAATATGTGCCCTCTTCACAAAAATAGTAGTTTGGGAGGCTAAAAATTAAGTTCATAAAAGCAGATTAAGTCTTAGAATTCAAATATCTTTTGAAATCTAGTAAGAAATAGGTTTTTAATTAGTTTTATCTGCTTTTAAAATATTTATTTACATGATATTATTCTTCTACTGCCTATTATAGTCACTGTTGGCTATAGATTCTTCTGGACATAAGATAGAATATTCTGAAATTTTTCCTTCTATTCAAAAAACCTCTGAAATGCTATTTCAGATTCTGACTATAACTTCCCTGCCAAGTGTCCCAGTTTCTTTTTTAATCAAAAAAGATACCTCATGTATTCATTCATATATCTATACTATATAGATTTTCTAAAATATATCATATATCTAATTAACTAAATGCATAGATTTCTTGAAACTCTTGAAATTATTTTACTTATTATAAGTCTTACACAAACTTGAGGATAGATTACTGGGTGAAAAAAACTTTTGTAACATTTTTTAGTGAGTAATCCTAATTGAATTTAAATTCTTAAGGATTATAATCACTGAGAAATAGATAGGAGGGCCAGGGATCTTTGTGTTAATAATTTAAATGTAACTATAATGGCTATGTAATTTATCACAAAATGATTTTTAAGTTAGAACTGCACCCTGAAGAATGAAATAATTGATTTTTCTCTTTGTAATCTTCTTCACATATTATGTCTAATTAACCCAGAACCCAGACACCCTGTTAAAGAAATGTGAAGGAGCAAAGGGAAGGAAAAAAATGATAATGGATCCAGTTTGGAGAAAATCGAGCTAGGTACTAGAAAAATAAAAACATTATCTTTTAAAGTAGAATTGGCTAAAGAGTTCAAACTGCTACTTTACATATACCAAATATACCAAGATAGTAGACTAACTATACTCCTTTTGTTTTTTTTATTACACAGTGCATCACAGAAATCTAATATTTCTCAATATATAGATTTAAAAGTATTCTTTTTCTTGTTCAGTTGCTCAGTCATGTCATACGCTTTGTGACTCCATGGACTGCACCACACCAGGCCTATCTGTCCATCACCAACACCCGGTGCTTGCTCAAGCTCATATCCATTGAGTCGGTGATGCATCCAACCATCTTATCCTCTGTCATCCCCTTCTTCTCCTGCATTCAATCTTTCTCAGCATCAGGGTCTTTTCAAATGAGTCAGCTCTTTGCATCACGTGGCCAGAGTATTGGAGTTTCAGCTTCAGGATCAGTCCTTCCAATGAATATTCAGGACAGATTTTTTAGGATGGACTGATTGGATCTCCTTGCAGTCTAAGGGACTCTCAAGAGTCTTCTCCAACAACACAGCTCAAAAGCATCAATTCTTCTGTGCTCAAGTTTTTTATGGTCCAATTTTCAAATCCATATATGACCACTGGAAAAATCATAGCTTTGACCAGACGAACATTTGTCAGGAAAGTAATGTCTCTGCTTTTTAATAAGCTGTCTAAGCTTTCAGAGCTTTACTTGCAAGGAGCAAGTGTCCTTTATTTCAAGGCTGCAGTCACATCTGCAATGATTATGGAGTCCAAGAAAATAAAGTCTGTCACTGTTTCCATTGTTTCCCCAACTATTTGCCATGAAGCAAATAGGAAAAGGAGTACGTCAAGGCTGCATATTGTCACACTGCTTATTTAACTTATATGCAGAGTACATCATGAGAAACACTGGGCTGGAGGAAGCACAAGCTAGAATCAAGTTTGCTGGGAAAAATAGCAATAACCTCAGATATGCTGATGACACCACCCTTATGGCAGAAAGTGAAGAAGAACTAAGCCTCTTGATGAAAGTGAAAGAGGAGAGTGAAAAAGTTGGCTTGAAGCTCAACATTTCAACAGCTCAACATGTTAGAAAACTAACATGGCATCCGTTCCCATCACTTCATGGCAAATAGATTGGGAAACAGTGTTCAATAGTGCAGTCTTTTCAAGGCAGGTACAGCAAATCCAGGAAACATGTAATAATATCAGTGGCTTATAACTTTTTCTTTGGTTTATATTGTCTGACATAAGTATACCAATTCTCAGTCACCTCTTTTTCTCTTAAATCAGCAGTGATGCAAAATATGCAGTTTTCTACATTATTCAGACCAGAAATCTATTTGCTGGAAGACTCTAGGTGTCTGTTTGACTGTACCTTCCTAAGATATTTTTAAAAAACTAGCTACTGCTATCAAATACTCCACCCCATGCAGAGTGCATAAGTTGGCACCAGCATATACAGTTTAAGACTAGGCAAGGAAAGCGTTCTCTCAATCAGCCTACCTGCCTACCTACCTACCTTCTACCTGCCCACTTACCTATCTTACCTACTCAGCATCAAGCTGTCCTGAACTTAATTTACAACAATATTTGCTTTATTTTTATTAATAACTTAAACATATGGGTAAAATATGCAATCATTGGTAGTGTCTTGTTACTCTGCCTTTCACTATCCCTGTCCCACCTGACTTGCTGCTGTGTTTTGGAGGCTATACATATGCATGCTGCTGCTGCTGCTAAGTCACTTCAGTTGAGTCCGACTCTTGTGCAACCCCATAGACGGCAGCCCACCAGGCTTCCTCGTCCCTGGGATCTCCAATAGCAACACTGGAGTGGGTTGCCATTTCCTTCTCCAAAAGAACCCTTAAATGCCTGGTTGAAGCAGCTGGTCACTTACATATTGGCTCAAAATTGCTCCCCATCTCGATTCTGTTATGTCTCTGTTGATAGGATAAAAATAAAGTCTTTTAGGCTTTGTTCTATCTTTTGGCCAGGATATCTTTGGGGAAAAATGTAAGTACAGGTAATAAAGAAGATAGAACAAAGATTCAATTTGCTGTCTAGTATACATCGGTGTCCAGAGAAGGCAATGGCAACCCACTCCGGTACTCTTGCCTGGAAAATCCCATGGACAGAGGAACCTGGTAGGCTGCAGTCTGTGGGGTCGCTAAGAGTCTAATAAGACTGAGCGACTTCACTTTCACTTTTCACTTTCATGCATTGGAGAAGGAAATGGCAACTCAGTGTTCTTGCGTGGAGAATCCCAGGGGCGGGTGAGCCTGGTGGGCTGCCGTCTATGGAGTTGCACAGAGTCGGACACAACTGAAATGACTTAGCAGCAGCAGCATACATTGGTGTCTAGTATACATGGGTGTCTAGTATACCTGGGTATATATACAGAGTACTAGTATACTAGCTTAAAACTCAATAGTCAAAAACCTAAGATCATGGCATCCAGTCCCATATTTCATGGCAAATAGATGGGGAAACAATGGAAACAGTGAGGAACTTTATTTTGCTGGGGCCTCCAAAATCACTGCATATGGTGAATGAGCCATGAAATAAAAGACACTTGCTCCTTGGAAGAAAAGCTATGACCAACCTAGACAGAGTATTAAAAAGCAGAGACATTATTTTGCTGACAAAGGTTCATTTAATCAAAGTTATGGTTCTACCAGTAGTCATGTATGGATGTGAAAAATGGACTATACAAAAAGCTGAGCCTCAGAGAAGTGATGCTTTTGAACAGAGGTGTTGGAGAAGACTCTTTAGAGTCCCTTGGACTGCAAGGAGATCCAACCAGTCCATCCGAAAGGAAATCAGTCCTGAGTATTCACTGAAAGGACTGATGCTGAAGCTGAAACTCCAATACTTTGGCCACCTGAAGCAAAAAGCTGACTCATTTGAAAAGACCCTGATGCTGGGAAAGATTGAAGTCAGGAGGAGAAGGGGACAATAGAGAATGAGATGGTTGGAAGGCATCACCAACTCAATGGTCATGAGTTTGAGTAAGCTCCAGGTGTTGGTGATGGACAGGGAAGCCTGGCGTGCTGCAGTCCATGGGGTAGCAAAGTCAGACAGGACTGAGCGACTGACCTAGGTATGAACATACCTAGGTTCATACTGACCTAGGTATGAACGTGGGTGCGATGGGATTCTAATAGTCAGAATAATTTTATGATTAAGGAGAGGAAATGAGGTAGGATGTCACAGAGAATGAATAATGGGACTTCTTAAAGAAGAGAGAGTATACAAATGTAACTGCTACTGCTAAGTCACTTCAGTCATGTCCGACTGTATGACCCCATAGAAGGCAGCCCACCAGGCTCCCCCAATCCCTGGGATTCTCCAGGCAAGAACACTGGAGTAGTTTTCCATTTCCATGATTAAAAAATTGGTGTCAAATTCCCTTTGCATCATGATTTTCTATGACCAGCCTCATAGAGAGAGATGAGTTCACCTTCTGTTGTTGATAGAATGCTTAATGTCCTTTAGGGCTTAAGAACTTTAGTAACTAGAGGAACTCTGATTACTTTGTACACATTTTGGAGCTGATATTAATTCTTAATATCATTTACTATTTATGAAAAAATTGAAATATGTATTATTATATAACTAATATTTCAAAACTAATATGAAGTTTAGATAATTATTAAAACCATTAAATTAAATTAAATATTTAAATCTAACACAAATCTGTTAGATGTTTTAAATGTCATATAATAAGACAAAATTACAAATTATCAAAATGATTACAAACATACAAACTCAGTTTATAATGATTTAATTGTAATTGTCATAAATTTAAGGTATAAAAGCCTTAATCTTTATACCTTAATTTAATTATGTACTACACAATTATTTTATCAACTATGGTTTTCTACATTGTGTAGTACAACTGTGATGTTCTAAAATCAAATAGAATGGAGAATCATATTACCCAATCCAGGGTAGTGTCTGTGTTATCAAACAAATGAATTTTGGTTGCTCCTTTCAAAGTGAGACGGTTGACTCTTGGCCTCTTTTATAATTTAAACATTATTTTTGTTATATAAATAATACTTTAAATAACAGCTTTTGCGTATGTTTTCACCTTTTGAAATATGATATACATGAATAAAATAACAAACACCAAAAAAATGATGTCATTTTCATCATAGAAGACTGGAAGGCAAAAGTAGGAAGTCAAGATACTTGGAGTAACAGGAAATTTGGCCTCAGAATACAAAATGAAGCAGGGCAAAGGCCAATGGAGTTTTGCCAAGAAAATGCACTGGTCATACCAAACATCCTCTACCAACAACGACACAAGAGAAGACTCTACACATCACATCACCAGGTTGTCATTACTGAAATCAGATTGATTACATTCTTTGCAGTCGAAGATGGATAAGCTCTATACAGTCAGCAAAAACAAAACCAGGAGCTGACTGTGGCTCAGATCATCAGCTCCATGTTGCAAAATTCAGACATAAATTGAAGAAAATAGGAAAAACCACTATACCATTTAGGTATAACCTAAATCAAATCCCTTACAATTATACAGTGGAAGTGACAGATAGATTCAACGGATTAAATCTGATAGAGTGCCTGAAGAACTATGGATGGAAGTTCGTGACATTGTACAGGAGGTGATGATCAAAACCATCCCCAAGATAAATAAAAAGGCAAAATGGTTGTCTGAGGAGGCCTTACAAATAGCTGAGAATAGAAGAGATGTGAAAGGCAAAGGAGAAAAGGAAAGATACTCATTTGAATGCAGAGTTCCAAAGACTAGAAAGGAGAGATAAGAAAGCCTTCCCAAGTGAACAATGCAAAGAAATAGAGGGAAAACAATAGAATGGGAAAGACTAGAGATCTCTTCAAGAAAATCAGAGATACCAAAGGAATATTTCATGCAAAGATGGGCACAATAAATGACAGAAATGGTATGGACCTAACAGAAGCAGAAAATATTAAGATACAGAAAATATCTTCATGACCCATATAACCATGATGATGTGGTCACTCACCTAGAGCTAGACATCCTGGAGTATGAAGTCAAGTGGGCCTTAGGAAGCATTACTATGAATAGCTAGTGGAGGTGATGGAATTCCAGCTTAACTATTTCAAATCCTAAACAATGATGCTGTGAAAGTGCTGCATGCAATATGCTAGCAATTTTGGAAAAATCAGGTGTGGCCACAGGACTGGGAAAGGTCAGTTTTCATTCCAATCCCAAAGAAAGGCAATGCTAAAGAATGTTCAAAGTACTGTGCAATTGTATTCATCTCACAAGCTAGCAAAGTAATGCTCAAAATCCTGCAAACTTGATTTCAACGGTATGTGAACAGAGAACTTCCAGATGTTCAAGCTGGGTTTAGAAAAAGTAGAGGAACCAGAGATCAGATTGCCAACATCCGTTGGATCATCCAAAAACCAAGAGAATTCCAGGAAAAAAAATCTACTTCTGCTTTATTGACTATGCCAAAGTCTTTGACTGTGTGGATCATAATAAATTGTGAAAAATTCTTAAAGACAGGGGAATATCAGATCATCTAACCTGCCTCTTGAGAAATCTGTATGCAGGTTAAGAAACAGAAGTTAGAACTGGACATGGAACAGCAGAGTGGTAAAAATTGGGAAGGGAGTATGTCAAGGCTGTGTATTGTCACCCTGCTTTTTTAACTTCTATGCAGAGCATATCATATGAAATGCTACATTAGATGAAGCACAAGCTGGAGTCAAGATAACCAGGAGAAATATCAATAGCCTCAGATATGCAAAAGACACCACCCTTATGGCAGAAAGTGAAGAAGAAATAAAGAGCCTCTTGATGAAAGTAAAAGAAGAGAATGAAAAGCTGGCTTAATATTCAACATTCAAAAAATGATGATCATGGCATCTAGTCCCATCACTTCATTCAAGCTGATGGGGGAAACAATGGAAAGACTTTATTTTGGGGGCCCCAAAATCAATGCAGATGGTGGCTGCAGCCATGAAATTAAAAGACGCTTGCTTCATGAAAGAAAAGCTATGACCAGGGAAGCATGGTTTGCTCCAGTCCATGGGGTCACCAAGAGCTGGACATGACTGAATGACTGAACTGACTGACTAAAATAATGTGATTGTAAGATTTAATTGGACAATGTTAAATAAACATTAAATGTGTCTCCCCTAATTATATTCATAGAAAAATGTCCAAATCTATATTATATAAATTAATATGTTTAAATATGTGCTTAACTATTCATATGTTAAAATCCCATTAATCATATCCTATTAGAATTATCTTCCTTTTGCATGAAAATTATATGCATTATATACACATATAAAAGTGAAGTGGAAGTGAAGTTGCTCAGTCATGTCCGATTCTTTACAACACCATGGACTGTAACCTGTCAGGCTCCTGTGTCCATGAGTTTCTCCAGGCAAGAATACTGGAGTGGGTAGCCATTTCCTTCTCCAGGGGGTTTTCCCGACACAGGGATCGAACCCAGATCTCCCACATTGTAGACAGACCCTTTACTGTCTGAGCCACCCAGGTGCTCCCTACTCATATACACCATATTAAATAAAATATACACATATACATCATACTAAAGATTTTCAGAGTTAGCTTATTCATATATATATATATATATATATATATATATATATATATATATCCGTTGTCACATTTTGACTAATGGAAGTCCTTTAATTAATATTAGTTTCTTTTCCTCTTATTAACCAGAAATATATTTTAAAATATTTTAGCTTTCCTCCAATAACATCTTGATCTTGTGATACTCCTCAGGTATATATTCAATTACTTTACATTGACCGTAATGCATGTTATTTATAGAGACTAAAATCTAGATGTTAGAGGTGTGTATAAAATTGATCCAAATAATTTCTGATGCTGAGGAGGGTGATATTATCACCAAATCAGTTTAGTAAAGAAAGACTTATAAAACCAAAATCTTTTTTAAGTTCTCAAGTTTATATAAATAGTTATATTTAATGGATGCTTATTTCTGTGGCAGACAATGTTCTAAATGTTTTAAAATATGTCAATTTATTTCATTCTCATAACCAACATATGTTTCATTACAGTGTTAAATGTAAACGCATTTTACAGCTGCAACCTCTTATTTAACTCTGATAATTCTCAGTCTTTTCCTAATATAAATATGTATTGTATTTGCTTTATGACATACTAATTTTGATTTTAAATTCATATCTCAAAATATAATTATATTATAGTCTCTCAAAAATCTTTATATGTTTCCTTCATCAAAATCATTTCATAATCAATATACCAATACCAATGTGTTTAACAAAAATAAATATCAACATAGAAATAAGTATATAATCATCCTGCATTTATTCTCATTGTTTAAATTAGATAATGTCTCTTGTTTGATTTTCCTTATGGAAATTTGAGAATTTAGGGAAAATTCAGTCTCCTTCTAGATCTAGAATTTGAGGATTTATAGTAGTTATGTTATGTAATTTTTTTTAATATGCCTTTTTCTCTTAATTTTAACAATTTATTAGACAGTCTATAGTTAGGACCTTGAAAGCTACATTTTCTAAATAATCTTGAGATAGGACAAAGATGAGTGTGGGTGTTATCAAAAGCTGAAAATATCTTCATAGGTCTTGGCTTTTGGAGGGCTGATAATAATGAAATGGGTATTGACACTTTTACTATCAATGTAGCAATGATTAAAAAGTATATATGTGGAAAAATTAATTGTAAAACAAATTTAGTTTCTTTTCAGTTTTGTTCCTATTCACTTGTCACTCATGAATCAACAAGTACATATTAATACAGCAATTATTTTATTTTGCTAATATAGTAATCTCAACCTCAACCCAAACGTGATTTATTTGACTTGTTATATGAAATCATGCACCATAAAAGGTAAATATGTAAATTAGTAAATACAGAAAAAATACATTTCATCACAAGAGGTCAAGATAGTATAAGCCATAGGTCTTATAATTATTGTGGTCATGACGTAAATATTTCCTTGGGACTTCCAGTAGTCAGAGAAAAAGGAAAAATAGAAACATTTAAAGGATTCTAATTTCCCCCAAGTTCCTTAAGAGAAGAAATGATTTTTTTTGTTGACATTTAATTCTCATAGAAATTTCTCATTTGATGCTTTATGTAGAATTTTAACATCTCTGCATCAACTCAATAGGAAATTTAATTAGCTTGATATAAAACCAAACCAATTTTTAAAATGTAACTAGAATTTAATCATGAAGCTCTTCACTTCATTCATTTATAAATCTTTTATTTTTTAATTTTGATTTGAGCTGCTAATGAATTTGAGCAGCTGTTTTTCCTTTTAACCAACCCTTAAATGTCTAACAGTCTAGAAATTAAGTACTCCCCAAATGAATATTTATTTATAAACATGGCTCAGCTTAGTTAATGTTAATAATGTACTTTAGCATTAATAAATATGTATCTCATAAGGGTATAGTAAAAATTAATGAGGTGGAGAAGTCATGTCCATGAACTGATTTTTAAGTTCAGAGAGAAAGACATAAATAAACACAAACTTGGAGTATTATTGCTAGTGATGATTGTTTCTGGTTATCAATAAAATTTTTTTTGACAAAGTATATTTTATTCCTGTAGTTTATGTTCATCATGAATGTAATTTCCTCACCTAGTACAGTGATTTTTCTTCACTGACAAGCAAGAATACACCATATAAAACTTAGTCACTCTATTAGCTTATTACCATGCTGATGAGAATTTTGAATTGATAATGTGACATTGCACACTTCTCAAACATCCTTCAGAAATCTCAGGCTCATGACAGTCTCTCCAAAGTTTAGATTTTTAGAAATAACTCATAACAGCAAGTCAAACAAAATGAATCAAGAATAAAATCTCATGCTGTCTTTTGCTTCAAAAATATCTTTATATGTCATCCGGTAAATTGATAGTTCATATCTAAATTCGAACATATTGCTTTTCAGGGCATTTAAGATGATTTACATCCAGAATATTCCATTAGTTTTCCTGGAAGCAGTTGATTAAAATAACCTCCTTAGCTCTTTGAGAGATTATATGATTTTTATAAACTTTGTATTTAAGTCATTTAACCTTTCATTTTCATGTAAAACTGAAAAATTACTTCTGTAGCTTTTTCTTAATTTTTTCTGCTAAAGTGAAACTGACCTTAGACTTTAAAATCACATTACTGGCATTTAATATCTAATGAAATTATTTGAATAATTGCTAACTCTGCAGTATGTATTAAGCTTATCCTATTAGTCTATGAGATTTGTTCATAACAAATGTATTAAATTATTTGAATATTAATCTAGATGAATCACACTGGCATGGATGATTTTACTAGTTATAAAATTATCTAATTTTAATAAATTAATATTAGTTTGTAATTGTCTTCTATAAGAAAAGCAAAACTTTTATAAAATCATTACTCAAAGAATATGTTTTAAGTTTTCCTTTAAAATAATGATACTAGATATGGTACCTATGACTATATTACCCCTTGAAAAACTATAGCATGACTTCTTTGATTGATGTCCTAGAATAATTTTAAAGAAAATTCTTTAAATACTTCCTCTTATCTTAAAGGAAAGTCATAAGTGAATCAAAGTTGAAATCTGGTCAACTGTCCTCAATTCTTAATTCTTCAGTAAGTTCAGTTCAATTGCCCAGTCATGTCCGACTCTTTGCGACCCCATGAATCCAAGAACGCCAGGCCTCCCTGTCCATCATCAACTCCCGGAGTTCACCCAAACTCATGTCCATCGAGTCGGTGATGCCATCCAGCCATCTCATCCTCTGTCATCCCCTTCTCCTGCTGCCCCCAATCCCTCCCAGCATCAGGGTCTTTTCCAATGAGTCAACTCTTCACATGAGGAGGCCAAAGTACTGGACTTTCAGCTTTAGCATCATTCCTTCCAAAGAACACCCAGGGCTGATCTCCTTTAGAATGGACTGGTTGGATCTCCTTGCAGACCAAGGGACTCTCAAGAGACTTCTCCAACACCACAGTTCAAAAGCATCAATTCTTTGGCACTCAGCTTTCTTCACCGTCCAACTCTCACATCCATCCATGACCACTGGAAAAACCATAGCCTTGACTAGATGGACCTTTGTTGGCAGAGTAATATCTCTGTTTTTCAATATGTTATCTAGGTTGGTCATTTTACTTAAAAATTTGGAAGGGTTGTGTTTATTAAAGTTCATCGAAACACATGCTTTCATTATTTATGGGAATCATGAATAACTCTGGCTGTATTGTGAGAGATGCAGTGAAATGGCTTGACCTGTGGTACAAGTGCTCCGTCAATAATCCCAGTACTCTGATTAGTTTTTAGAAATTCAGAAAGGCAATTCGTTCCTCACATTATATGAAGTAAAGCAGAAGACTAGGATGAGAGAGCATATAAATCCTCTGACCCTTAATGCTATTCCCTAATTCTTCGTTCCCTAATCCTTAGCAGAATGTCTTGAGACCTTTCTCCAACACAAAAAATTTCGAGCATAAAATTACAATGAAATTTTGAATCTCACTATTAGTGTACTGTTTACTTAAGAAAATAGCAGTTCCATGTAAGGACAGTATATAATTCTGATGAATTGAAAGATACTAATATATAAAAAAATATATAAATAAAGAGGTGGACATGAGTCCTTTCTAAATTTATTTTGTTCTCTAAAAATCTTTTCTTGAGGGACAAGTCCAAGTGAATATGTGTTACCCAGGCTAGAGTTCTTATAACTTGATTGCCATTTTCACACATTCCTACTCTTCATGTATAAGAATAGATGGATGGACAGACAAATAGAGATACGGATGCAAAGATGTGTACATGTATAGACATTAAATGTATATGTCTGTCTATATGTATATACATAAATTTAACTTAAAAATAAGGAGCAATAGCTGTTGAACACTTCAAAGCTGTTAAACAAATTTAATGCATGATCATCCTCTTTAATTCACATATCAACCTTATGAGAGGAGTTCCATCTTTGACCTAATTTATACAGTAAATGAAGTGAAGCTCAGGAGTGTTGTTATTTTTCCAAAATCACACAGCTAGGAGACTTCCCTGGTGGTTCAGATGGTAAAAGCATCTGCTTATAATGCAGGAGATCTGGGTTTGATCCCTGGGTTGGGAAGATCCCCTGGAGAAGGAGATGGCAACCCACTCATATTCTTGCCTGGAAAAACTCATGGACAGAGGAGCCTGGTAGGCTAAAGCCCACTGGGTCACGAAGAGTAGGACATGGCTAAGTGACTTCACTTTCTTTCAAGCTTCAATTCAGATCTAACTTCAAAATTTATACTTATAACCTACATTGTTCTCCCCTATATAGTACATAACCATACATTTTTGTTTTGCATATCTGTAGCTGTTTTATCCATAGACCATTTACTCAACTTCTACTCTCTCTTGGGCATTTTTCTGGAAATCAGGGAGCCTCTAATGAGTTATCTCCTCTTGACTTACCAGAGCAATTGCCTGCTTGGAACTGCTGCCCACTTCTACACCTTAACATCTCTCATCTCCACTCTACTACAACTTTACTAAATCTCTCTGCTTTGTTTTCCAAAATGATGTAAAAGAAAATTATGACCATGTTGTTGCTGCATAAATCCCTGATGGTTTACCATAATTAAACAGAGTTTGTCCTTCTCCTCCCGCCTTCAATCTTTCCCAGCATCAGGGTCTTTTCAAATGAGTCAGTTCTGACCAAAGTGTAGGAGCTTCGGCTTCAGAATCAGTCCTTCCAATGAATATTCAGGACTGATTTCCTTTAGGATGGACTGGTTGAATCTTCTTGCAGTCCAAGGGACTCTCAAGAGTCTTCTCCAACCCACAGCTCAAAACCATCAATTCTTCAGTGCTCAGCTTTATTTATAGTCCAACTCTCACATCCATACATGACTACTGGAAAAACCATAACTTTGACTTGATGGACTTTTGTTTCCAAAGTAATGTCTCTGCTTTTTTATATGCTGTCTAATTTGGTCATAACTTTTGTTCCAAGGAGCAAGTGTCTTTTAATTTCATGGCTGCATTCGCCATCTGCAGTGATTTTGGAGCCCCCCAAAATAAAGTCTCTCACTGTTTCCCCACCTATTTGTCATGAAGTGCTACTAAGCTGCTAAGTCACTTCAGTCGTGTCCGACTCTGTGCGAACCCATAGTCGGCAGCCCACCAGGCTCACCCATCCCTGGGATTCTCCAGGCAAGAACACTGGAGTGGGTTGCCATTTCCTTCTCCAACGCATGAAAGTGAAAAGTGAAAGTGAAGTCGCTCAGTCGTGTCTGACTGTTCGCAACCCCATGGACTGCAGCCTACCAGGCTCCCCCGTCCATGGGATTTTCCAGGCAAGAGTACTGGAGTGGGACCAGATTTCATTATCTTAGTTTTCTGACTGTTTAATTTTAAGTCAGCTTTTTCACTCCCCTCTTTCATTTTCATCAAGAGGCTCTTTGGGTCTTCTTTGCTTTCTGCTGTATGGGTGATGTCATCTGCATATCTGAAGTTATTGATATTTCTCCTGGCAATCTTGAATCCACCTTGTGCTTCCTCTAGCCCAACATTTCACATGATGTACTCTGCATATAAGTTAAATAAGCAAGGTGACAATATATAGCTTTGACCTATTCCTTTCCTGATTTGGAACCAGTCTGTTCCATGTCCAGTTTTAACTTTTGTTTCTTGACCTGCATACAGATTTCTCAGGAGGCAGATAAAATGGTCTGGTAGTCCCATCTCTTCGAGAACATTCCACATTTTGTTGTGATCCACACAGTCAAAGGTTTAGAGTAGTCAATAAAGTAGCAGTAGATGATTTTCGGGAACTCTCCTGCTGTTTTGATTATCCAGAAGATGTTGGCAATTTGATCTTCGGTTCCTCTGCCTTTTCTAAATCTAGCTTAAACAACTGGAAGTTCACGGTTCATGTGATGTTGAAACCTGGCTTGGAGAATTTTGAACATTACTTTGCTAGTGTGAGAGATGACTGCAGTTATGTGGTAGTTTGACCATTCTTTGGCACTGCCTTTATTTGGGATTGGAATGAAAACTGACCTTTTCCAGTCCTGAGGCCACTGCTGAGTTTTCCAAATTTGCTGACATATTGAGCGCATTAAACAGCATCATCTTTTAGGGTGTGAAATAACTTAACTGAAACTCCATCGCCTCCACTAGCTCTGTTAGTAGTGATGCTTCCTAAGGCCCACTTGACTTCACACTCCATGACGTCTGGCTGTAGGTGAACGATCACACCATTATGGTTATCTGGATCATGAAGATCTTTTTTGTGCAGTTTTATTTGGGTCACGAAGATCTTTTTTTTTTTTTTACAGTTCTTCTGTATATTCTTGCTACCTCTTCTTAATATCTGCTGCTTCTGTTAGGTCCATACCATTTCTGACCTTTATTGTACCCCTCTTTCCATGAAATGTTCCCTTGGTGTCTCTAATTTTCTTGAAGAGATCTCTATTCTTTCCCATTCTATTGTTTCCTCTATTTCTTGCATTGATCAGTGAGGAAGGCTTTCTTATCTCTCCTTGCTATTCTTTGGAACTCTTCATTCAAATGAGTGTATACGTCCTTTTCTCCTTTGCCTTTAGCATCTTTTCTTTTCTAAGGTATTTGTAAGTCCTCCTCAGACAACCATTTTCCCTTTTGCATTTCTTTTTCTTAGGGATAGTCTTGATCATTGCCTCCTCTACAATGTTGTGAACCTCTATCCATAGTTTTTCAGGCCCTCTGTCTACCAGATATCTATAGGAAAATTCAAATTAAGAGGTAATTTTGATAATCTAGATAAAAATAACTTGAAGGCCTGGATGTATTGAATATAATAGGCATCTGTAGGAGGCTTCAAAATAAATAAGAATTTGCTAATTACTGAACAGAAGGGGGTGGACCTTTGAAAACTATGAAAGAGTTAGAATGATATATAAAAAGATTCTGAGTTTTGAACAATTCAATTAAACTGTTCATTGTGCTGTTACGTAATAAAATCTCACAGATAAGAGAAGCAAGTTTCTGGGAGAATAAATGTTTTCAGATGAGTTGGTTTAGTCTGAATTTTAGAAGAAAATACTCAATATTTAAAATTACTGTTTGATTTACCAAGGGGTAATGGGGCAGTGGTAAATTGGAAGATTGGCACAGAGAACTCAACTCATTACTCTATTAGTGGTCTGTATGGGAAAAACATTCTAAAAAGGAGTGGAGATATATATATATATATGTGTGTGTATATATATATATATATATATATATATATATATATATATAACTGATTCATTTTGCTGTGCAGCTGAAGCTAATGGAACATTGTAAATCAATATACCTCAATAAAAATTAAAAAAACAAACTAAAATAAAATACTGATTGATGCTCAAAAAAGGCAGACAGAGACTATCTACAGAACACAAGGAGAAGCCATAGGGATGGTTCATCAAGAGAAATTATATTAGGAAGAAAAGAGGACTAAGAATTAACCTTTAGGAATATACAGATTTCTCTGATAGAAAGATGAGTGAATATAGAAAGGAGTTAGTGAAGAAGACAAGAAAAACATCATTTGAGAAGAGCAGCAGAAAGCAATAAAATAGAGTAAAATATAACTGACATTCAGAATTTAAGGTGGGAAATGTCACATCAAAAAAGAACTTTGAATTTTGAAATTTTTAAAAATCAATTTTAGTAATGATTGAGACAAATCAGGATTGAAGGGAGTTAAGTATAAGATATTATGAGGGCTTCCCAGGTGGTGTTAGTGGTGAAGAACCCACCTGCCAATGCAGGAGAAGTAAGACATGTGGATTCGGTCCCTGTGTCAGGAAGATCCCCTGGAGGAGGGCATGGCAACCCACTCCAGTATTCTTGCCTGGAGAATCCCACTGACAGAGGACCCTGGTGGGCTACAGCCCATGAAGTCACACAAAGTCATGGATTATGATTTTGACTGTAACAGTAATGAGGATGTTTAACAAAGTTTTGTTGATATGACACGACAGTGAAACAGCAGTATTGGAGAGTAGAAAGAAGGGACTCAGTGTTGAGGAAGATGGTGAATATACAAAATAGAGTCTAATTTGTGAAATGAATGTTTCCCTTCTAAGTAAAATATAGGTTTCCTGTTAATTTTCATCTTCTTCCAGGGAAACCTGTCATGCAGAAGATACTCAGTGTTATAAAAGAATATGTGGAGCTAGAATAATATTAGAGTTTATGCTCTCAAAAAAATTTTTTTGGAGTTTTGCTTTTTTTTAATTTTTATTTTTACTTTATTTTGCTTTACAATACTGTATTGGTTTTGCCATACATTGACATGAATTAGCCACGGGTGTACATGAGTTCCCAATCCTGAACCCCCCCGTCCCACTTCCCACCCCATATCATCCCTCTGGATCATCCCTGTGCAGCAGCCCCAAGCATCCTGTATCCTGTATCGAACATAGACTGGTGATTCGTTTCTTACCTGATTAGCCAGGACATGGAAACAACCTAGATGTCCAACAGATGAATGGATAAGAAAGCTGTGGTACATATACACAATGGAGTGTTACTCAGCCATTAAAAAGAATACATTTGAATCAGTTCTAATGAGGTGGATGAAACTGGAGTGTATTATACAGAGTGAAGTAAGCCAGAAAGAAAAACACAAATACAGTATATGCTCTCAAATTTTGACCTGCAAACTTTAAGGACTCTAAAACCAGCCAGGGAGCAATAATATCCTGTGAATATTTCTTTGTTTTTTAAAATTCTTTCAGCACTAATTCTCATTCTGCATCCACTAAAATTTGTTCTTTTTCAATAAAACACAACTATTATCTCAAGAGAAGTAGAAATTATTTTTTTTGCTGCCATAGCTTTGTAACAGTGGAAGAATCACATAGTAGTTAGGTTTAACTGATGTTTTCCCATTTCCAAAATTCCCAAAAGAAGAGAAACTGAAAGCATAGCCCCTAATCAAGACCACATAGTCAGCTGTGTGCTGCTCAGAAGGGTCTGTGCACCTGTGAGTTCGTGTTCCTAGTGTCTGTGTGGCCTTTCTGCAATGTTTCTGTGTCTTTGTGCTTTGTGTCTGTTTTTAGTCAAAATTTAGTATTAGTATTTTGAGAAAACTATGGGAGTTCATTTGGATTTCTCCTAAATCTTATAGGCTTATCTGTGTATCTGAAACTAGGGATTTTTTTTTTAACTTTTCAACTTATTGCAATAGACACTTTTTCAACTGTAAATTATGCTGTATAAGTCTGTGTTGGATGCTCAAATTGAAATATGATAAGCATAATCTACAACTTTCTTTAGGATATCCTCCCACATTGACCATTTAACCTAGTCTGTAAATTTGACAAGACTGTACCTCTGGGTCATGTTTACTGGACTTATAGTCTAGGTTTAGACTAAAGTGGGGTGACGATGACTTCTCTATGGCGAGGTTACGTTCTATACATTCTGTGGGGCTTAAGGGCCAAGCATGGAGTTTGTTGGGTCGTGGTAGTCACCTCATAAGCCATTAAGTCTGTCTCTGTGGGCATGTATGTGTTTACTTTGGGTTTGCCAAAAAGTTCATTCAAGAATTTCCATAACATCTTACAGGAAAATCCAAATGAACCTTTTGGCCACCCAACATTGTCTTTCTTTTAAATGATTTTTAAAATTTATTTTATTTTTTAATTCAAGGTACAATTAACATATAATATTATGTTGGTTTCATATGTACAACATAATTCAAAATTCATGTATATTTTATATTTGTTGGTTACCACAATAAATCTAGTTAATGTCTGTCACCTTATGTAGTTGCAAAGTCTATTTTGGTGTGATGAGAACATTTGCTTTTAGCAACATTAAAGTAGTCAATACAGTATTACTAAATGTAGCTACCATGCTGTAAATTACATGCCCATGACTTACTTTTTTTATGACTGGAAGTTTTTACCTTTTGAATTCCTTCACCCACCCCTCACCTTTTGCCTGTGGCAACCACCAATACATTCTCTGTTATCTATGAGCTCAGTTATCATTATTGCTTTATTTAAAATTCCACGTGTAAGTAGCATAAGGTATTTGTCTTATCTCATTTAACACAGTGCCCTCAAGATCTATCCATGATGTCACAAGAGACAAGACTTCATTAATTTTTATGGTTGAACAATACTCCATTATATATATCACGTTTTCTTTGTTCATTGTTCCATTAATGGGCAGTTAGGTGGTTTGAAATCTTGAATATTGTAAATAATGCTGCAGTGAACATAGCAGATATCCTTTTGAGTTAGTGTTTCCATTTTCTCAAATACTAAAAGTAGAATTGCTGGATCATATGATAGTTTTATTGGTATTAATTTAGGGAACTTCACAGTATTTTCCATAGTGACTACACCAATTTATATTCCCACCATCATGCCACCTGAGTTTCCTTTTCACCACAACCTGGGCACTACTAGTTAGTTCTTATCTTTTTGATAATGATCAGTCTAGCAGGTTTCCCCAATTATTAGTGATGTTGAGCATCTTTTTATGTCTCTGTGATCCATATGTATGTCTTTGAAAAAATGTATATTCGAATCTGTTCATTTCCAGTTGGATTGCTTGTGTTTGTTACTGAGTTGCACGAGTTTGTGTATATTTTGAATATTAACTCATTATCAGATATATGATTTGCAAATTTTCCCCCTATTCAATAGATTACTTTTCACTTTATTATTTCCTTTGCTGAACAGAAGCCTTTTTTTTTTTTTAGTTTATTGTGCTGTCACTCTTTACGTTTGCTTTTGTTGATTTTGCTTTTAACGTCGGATTAAATAGGTCTTCCCAGGTGGTGCTAGTGTTAAAGAACCTGCCTGCCAATGCAGGTAGACATGAGACACAGGTTCAATCCCTTGGTTGGGAAGATCTCCTGGAGGATGGCATAGCAACCCACTCCAGTATTCTTGCCTGGATAATCCCATGGACAGAGGAGCCTGGCAAGCTGCAGTCTATAAGGGCACATAGAGTTGGACATGACTGAAGCAACTTAGCATACACACATGCACTTCAAATTAAAAAATTCATGGCCGAGATGGATGTCAGGGGGCTTAGTGTCTACATTTTATTTTAGTATTTTTAATAGGATCAAGTCATATTCAAGTTTTTATCCATCTTGAGTTATTTTTTGTGTAGTCTAGTTTCATTTTTTTGCAAGTAGCTTTCCAGTTTTCCCAACACTACTTATTGAAGATACTATCCTTTATCCATTGCATATTCTGACTCCTTTGTCATAAACAAATTGACCATATATGTGTGGGTTTATTTCTAGGCTCCCTGTTGTGTTCCATTGATCTGTGTGTCTGTTTTAATGTTGACATTGCTGTCTTTAGACAAAACTTGCTATTCTTCTTAATTTTTCCTCCTACAAGGGAACACTAATCTGAAAAACCTATGTTTCTTCATAAAACATTGTAAGTTTTACCATCCATTCTAGAATGGAACTAATCCATTCTTTTTTATTGGCCTACAAGGTCATTTGTTATTTAGACTCTGTCTGGTTTTCCAGTTGTCTTTCTAAATCTAAGGCTATACTAAACTATATACAGAGCTCAAAGCATATTATTCTTGTTCATGATATCATATCTTTACTTGTGATATTCTCTCTGACTGACGGGCTATTGTTCAATCACCTCTCTCTTACCCTCTCTCTCATATGTTCCTTATTATATTAATGTTTGTTTCTTATTATATTGCATGGCCACTACTTTTGACAATCATCTTTACTTCCCAAGTTGTGGTTGAATCACTAAATCGTGTCCAACTCTTCTGTGACCCCATGGACTGTAGCCCACCAGGCACCACAGCCCATGGGGTTTCCCATGCAAGAACACTGGAGTGGGTTACCATTTCCTCCTTCAGGTGATCTTCCCAGCCCAGATATTGAACCTGCATCTCCTATGGCTCCTATATTGGCAGATGAATTCTCCACCGTGGAGTCACCTGGGAAGCCCTTGAAGTGTATATTAATACCTATAAGGATATTAAGAGATAGTTCAGTTCAGTCTTGCCTTCATGTCTGACTCTTTGGGACCCCATGGACTGCAGTATGCCAGGCTTCCCTGTTCTTACCAACTCTGAGAGCTTACACAAACTCATGTCCATACAGTCAGTGATGCCATCCAACCATCTCATCCTCTGTCAACCCCTTCTCCTCCCACCTTCAATCTTTCCCAGCATCAGGGTCTTTTCAAATGAATCAGTTCTTCACATCAGGTGGCCAAAATGTAGGAGCTTCAGCATCAGTCTTCCCAATGAATATTCAGGACTGATTTCCTTTAGGATGGACTGGTTGGATTTTTCTCCTTGCAGTCCAAGGAACTCTCAAGAGTCTTCTCCAACACCACAGTTCAGAAGCATCAATTCTTTGGTGCTCAGCTTTCTTTATAGTCCAACTCTCACATCACTACTGGAAAAACCACAGCTTTGACTAGACAGACCTTTGCTGGCAAAGTAAATGTCTCTGCTTTTTAATATTCTGTCTAGGTTGGTCTTAATTTTTCTTCCAAGGAGCAAGAGTCTTTTAATTTCATGGCTGCAGTCACCATCTGCAGTGATTTTGGAGCCCAAGAAATTAAAGGCTGACACTGTTTCCATTGTTTCTGCATCTATTTGCCATGAAGTGATGGGACTGAATGCCATGATCTTAGTTTTCTGAATGTTGAGTTTTAAACCAACTTTTTCATTCTCCTTTTCACTTTCATCAAGAGGCTCTTTAGTTCTTCTTTGCTTTCTGCCATAAGTGATAAAATTAATATTAATATCAACACAGGCACTGATTTCATTTTAAAGTTACTAATATGTTTATATATTATTTTGTATGATGTTGTTAGTATATTTTGTATTTTAATATATATCTGAGATAAACTAATGGTAGCACAGAGTACTATATAAAGTTGCCCTTTTTAGTGTAAATTTAGATATGTCCCTTATTGCAGACAGAAGAAAATTCTGACTTTCTTTTCTAAATATGGTTCTAGAATTCTACCAACATCTCTCTACTGATCTTGGTAACACAAAAGATTCCCACTTATTTCAATGAGGCTATCATTGAGTTTCAAACATAGTCAGGAATATAGTGATACAGTTTGTGAACCTAAGCAACAGATCTTGCTCTTAAGTGTTTCTTTCATTTATTTATTTTTAATTGGAGGATAATTGCTTCACTATATTGTGTTGGTTTCAGCCATACATCAACATGAATCAGCCATGGGTATACATATGCTTTTGAGTTTTTTGAGAATATGTGTGCAAATGTCACTCTAGTTCAGTCATCAACACGTAAGATGTCTACCCAGTGCCACTGCTGTTATTCATGTCAAAAGATATAGAAATAGGAGTTTACTTTTTTCACTCAGTTTTTGAAAAATCTTGTTTTGCAGCCCACCATAAGAAAAAAAAAAGTACTTACCTACCAACTCCTACTTTGTAGATGAGTTTAAAGAATCACCTTCCCTAAGTAGTTTACAGGAAAGTAAATAGCATTTTAAAAGAATCTTATCTGTCACAACAAAATAACCAACAATATGTCCATAAAGTGTCAGCAAAGAACAGCAAATGAAGTCATTAATATCAATTCTGTTTTCATAAACACAGTAAATCATCTACCTAAGGAATAACAGCTGTAACAGACATTTTAATTAGAATTCATGGAATTTCAGAAACATTCATTAAGTTCACAAAATAAATAATATAATTGCTGGAATGGAACTAGCATGTTTATTAAACAAAATTTCTGAGTCTCAGAGCACCAATGTGTACATAGATCTAGAAAGCTTGACTTACAATTGCTATTTTTTAAATTCCATGATAAGAACACAATAACTGAATAAGTTATCAATGTTTCATGGGCTTTGACTTTTTAAAAACACTCTTAAAAAAGATGAATAGGATTATATGTTTTCCTATATAGAATATTCTGTGGTACTGATTTTATTCATTTAATTTTGTGAATTTTGAATTTTAGAATTTTTTCTGAAAGTTATTTTTAAAATGTTCTCTAAATATTTTTTTATCTTAGTTGATTCATCCACTTTCAGAGATTGGAAAAAAATTAATGCTATATTTGCTCATAAAAATGAAATTAAGTACACTTACCAATTTATAAATTTACTTTAAATGTTAGACATTTATATAGTATTTATATTTATTCACATGAATATTCATAGTATTTAATGACAAGGCTAATAATAATAGCTAAGACATTGATTAATATGTGCCGGATACTGTGGTAAGCTTTTTGCATATACTCATATTCAATCACAAAAAAAAAATCCCATGTTAGGTTATCCACATTTAAACATATTGAACAGTAGGAAATTGAAGGAGGTTATTTACTTGACATAGTTAACAAGAAATGAAACTGAAATTCAAGTCTTGTTTTATCTGACTTTAGAGCCAGATTTCTTAACAAAATAAAATAAATATTTCCCTAATGTTTATAAAGTTTGCATGTGATATTGAACCACCTGAACAACAGTAAGGTCAGGCTGTGTAGTCTCATAAATTCTAATTTTGAGATCAAAAAGTTGAAATACATAGCCTACATCTGGCCACACAGATCAGATTAAAGATAAACCTTATACATGTGATGTACTTAGACACATTCATGTCATCTTTGCTTGTAATTTTTATTTCAGTGTTTTCATACAAGACCACTCCTTGGTTGATTCTATCCCAGGGGCTCATTTACTCACAATGATTATTCCAAAACAATGCCTCACAGAAAACATGAATACCAACTGCTGTTACTCTAATGTTATCATTTGTAATAAACCAAGTGATAAATAATTTCACATAATATGGAGGACTTCATGTTGGTTTTTATTAATGTAAAGGTGAAACTCAAAATACCCTAAGTATAAGAAAGATGAAAAAACTTGTTTTCACTCAGTTCTTCCATCAGTGTTATTCGGTCACATTTGATCAGATGATGCATGGTGACTGTGGTGATTTCAGTAATGTGGCCTTCTAAAATAAGCCCAATTCAGCTTCCTGAAACTGTGTGCACCTTTGGAAGCCTAGCCCTAGAATTTATGAATATACAGATATTCTACTTTAGTTCAAACTCTTTTCTAGCACCTAAAGTTTATACTACTATTACTGTTGTGGGCCTAAAGTAAAGTCAGTTGAACAACTAGTAACACCAAGACATATTTTTATAATTTAAAAATTAATGTTTTAGAAGCAAGCTTTAACTGCAGTCAAAATTTTATGATTTGAGTTTCCAAACTTTAGAAGTACTAAAAATTGGTAGCATAGTATACTTACATACAGTATATTTTTCCTAGCATATTTTAGTTTAGATGGCATTGCAAATATGGATAAGTCTAAATGAGTATTTAAATATAAAGCACAAAAATTAATTGCCAACCTAATCTTGTTTACCTTTACAATCCTGACACCTTGGCATCATTTTGAAAATGAGATTTTCTTTGATGCTGCAAAAAATGTTTTAATATAACTATCTCAGGACAAATAAGATATTTCAATTCATACAATTTATACATGGTCTTATTGAACTAGAAATACTTGTCCTTGACCAGAGTCTATTGAAACTCCTCTGCCACAAAATGATATTCTTCATCTTTGCTTATAACATATATTATTTTTCCCCTTGGCTTTTGCCATGGAGACAAATTATCATCTCTCTATAAAACTACAAAAAAGAGTTCTGTTCCTTATTAATTGATTGTTTTAACTTTGTACACATATCTCATTCTCAAAATTTTCAACCTTGCACAAGGATTAAAACAAGATCATGTCCATTTTAACACAATCCTGTACTAAAATTTAGCTTTCCTGATTACTTGTCTTTTATTTTTATTTTTTAATATAAATTTATTTATTTTAATTGGAGGTGAATTACTTTACAATATTGTATTGGTTTTGTCATACATCAACATGAATCCACCACAGGTATACACATGTTCCCCATCCTGAGCCCTCCTCCCTCCTGCCTCCCCATACCATCCCTCTGGGTCGTCTAAGTGCACCAACCCCAAGCATCCAGTATCATGTGTCGAACCTGGACTGGTGATTCGTTTCATATATGATATTATACATGTTTCAATGTCATTCTCCCAAATCATCCCACCCTCTCCCTCTCCCACAGAGTCCAAAAGACTCTTCTATACACCTGTGTCTCTTTTGCTGTCTCACATACAGGGTTATCATTTCCATATATATGCATTAGTATACTGCATTGGTGTTTTCACTCTGTATAATAGGTTCCAGTTTCATCCACCTCATTAGAACTGATTCAAATGTAGTCTTTTTAATGGCTGAGTAATGCTCCATTGTGTATATGTACCACAGCTTTCTTATCCATTCATCTGTTGATGGACATCTAGGTTGCTTCCATGTCCTGGCTATTATAAACAATGCTGCGATGAACATTGGGGTACATGCGTCTCTTTCAATTCTGGTTTCCTCGGTGTGTATTCCCAGTAATCCCAGCAGTGGGATTGCTAGGTCAGGCAAGAATATACAATGGATAAAAGACAATCTCTTTAACAAGTGGTGCTGGGAAAACTAGTCAACCACTTGTAAAAGAATGAAACTAGAACACTTTCTGACACAATACACAAAAGTAAACTCAAAATGGATTAAAAATCTAAAAGTAAGATAAGAAACTCTAAAACTCCTAGAGGAGAACATAGGCAAAATACTCTCCAACATAAATCACAGCAGGATCCTCTATGACCCACCTCCCAGAATATTGGAAATAAAAGCAAAAATAAACAAATGGGACCTAATTAAAATTAAAAGCTTCTGCACAACAAAGGAAACTATAAGCAAGGTGAAAAGACAGCCTTCTGAATGGGAGAAAATAATAGCAAATGAAGCAACTGACAAACAACTAATCTCAAAAATATACAAGCAACTCCTGCAGCTCAATTCCAGAAAAATAAATGACCGAATGAAAAAATGGGCCAAAGAACTAAACAGACATTTCTCCAAAGAAGATATACAGATGGCTAACAAAAACATGACAAGATGCTCAACATCACTCATTATCAGAGAAATGCAAATCAAAACCACAATGAGGTACCATTTCACACCAGTGAGAATGGCTGCAATCCAAAAGTCTACAAGCAATAAATGCTGGAGAGGGTGTGGAGAAAAGGGAACCCTCTTTCACTGTTGGTGGGAATGCAAACTAGTACAGCCACTATGGAGAACAGTGTGGAGATTCCTTAAAAAACTGGAAATAGAACTACTTTTCTTTTAAAATGAAATTTAAAATATATTTCATGATTTAGCTTAGAAAATAATTATTGATTAATTATTAACCATATATAACTAGTAAATGAGTTATTAGGAAAGGAACATGACAAAAAACATAGGGGCAGACAGATGATTCAGATCTTTTAATAAGGTTTTAGAGATAAACAGCTCAATGGACATCCTACACTTACACAAATATAATAGCTCATTAGGAAATTTTAACCTTCTAGGACCTCATTTAACAAATGAGCTGGTTTTTCTCAATGGCATAATACAGGCTTGTAACCTGGTGATGCAATTTACCTTAATGATGATAAATGCTAAGTGATGTGCAGATACATGTATGTGGTTAAAAAGTTATTTTACTTACACCAAAAAGACTGAATATTCATCAAGGCTGTAAACTTGTACTACTGTATTACAAGGTATCAATCATAATGAAAATTGGTAGTCAGCATCAGCATAAGAAAGACAATTGAAGATTAGGTTAACTGGAACACTTTGTTGTCTTTGAGATATGTCTTTCCTTTTATAACCGCTCTACTAGTAAAAGATAGGTAGAAAATACATTTGTTGCTTTTTCTTTGGTCAAAGTGGAGCCTTATACAATAAGAGTGATGGGATAAAGCAGGTTCTTTCCTTTTCTTAGAAAAACTAATTTAATGAGAGCAGTAAGGGTTGAAAGTAGAGCAACTGAGTAGTAGAGTTATGGAAAACCAATGGAGGAGAGATGTTCAAGTGTTTGCTGTTGTTGTTCAGTTGCTCAGTCATGTTCAACTCTTTGCGACCCATGGAATGCAGGATGCCAGGCTTCCCTGTCCTTCACCATCTCCTGGAGCTGGTTCAAACTCATGCCCATTGAGTCAGTGATACCATCCAACCATCTTGTCCTCTGTTGTCCCCTTGTCCTCCTGCCTTTAATCTTTCCCAGCATCAGATCTTTAATGAATCAGCTCTTCACATCAGATGACAAAAGTATTGGAGTTTCAGCTTCAGCATCAGTCATTCTAATGAATATTCAGGACTGGTTTCCTTTAGAATGGACTGGTTTGATCTCTTGCCGTCCAAGGGACTCTCAAGAGTCTTCTCCAACACCACAGTTCAAAAGCATCAATTCTTCAGTGCTCAGCTTTCTTTCTGGTCCAAATCTCACATCCATATATGACTGCTGGAAAAACCATAGCTTTGAATACATGAACCTTTTTTAGCAAAGTGATGTCTCTGCTTTTTAACACACTGTATAGGTTTGTCATAGCTTTTCTTCCAAGGAGCAAGTGCCTTTTAAATTCATGGCTGCAGTCACCATCTGCAGTGATTTTGGAGCCCCAAAAAATAAAGTCTGTCACTGTTTCCATTGTTTCTCCATCTATTTGCCATGAAGTGATGGGACCAATGCCATGACTTTAGTTTTTTGAATGTTGAGCTTTAAGCCAACTTTTTCACTCTCCTCTTTCACCTTCATCAAGAGGCTTTTTAGTTCCTCTTCACTTTCTGCCATAAGGGTGGTGTCATCTGCATATCTGAGGTTATTGATATTTCTCCCAGCAGTCTTGATTCCAGCTTTGGCTTCATCCAGCCCAGCATTTTTCACGATGTATTCTGCAAGTAAGTTAAATAAGGAGGGTGATCCACAGCCTTGATGTACTCCTTTCCCAATCTGAAACCAGTCTGTTCTTCCATGGCTGGTTCTAAGTGGTTCTTCTTGATGATCTGGCAATCTCATTACTGTGCATATACCCTCAAGAAACCAGACCTGAAAAAGACACATGTACCCCAATCTTTGTTGCAGTACTATTTACAATAGTTAGGACTTGGAAGCAATCTAAATACCCACCAATAGATGAAAGGATAAGGAGGTTGTGGTACACATATAAGATGGAATATTGCTCAGCTATATAAAGGGATTCATTTGAGTCAGTTCTAATGAAGTAGATGAACCTAGAGCCTATTATACAGAGTGAAGTAAGTCAGAAAAAGAAAGATAAATATTGTAAATTAATACATATATATGGAATCTAGAAAGATAGTACTCATGATTCTATTTGCAGGGCACCAAAGGAGACAGGCAATGGCAGCCCACTCCAGCACTCTTGCCTGGAAAATCCCATGGGCGGAGGAGCCTGGTAGGCTGCAGTGCATGGGGTCACTAAGAGTCCGACACGACTGAGCAACTTCACTTCCACTTTTCACTTTCATGCATTGGAGAAGGAAATGGCAAGCCACTCCAGTGTTCTTGCCTGGAGAATCCCAGGGATGGGGGAGCCTGGTGGGCTGCCATCTATGGGGTCCCACAGAGTTGGACACAACTGAAGCGATGCAGCAGCAGCAAAGGAGACAAATATTTTGGACCCACTGGGGGAAGGAGAAGGTGAGATGATATGGGAATAGCTTTGAAATATACACATTATCACATGTAAAATAGATAGCTGGTGGATGTTTGATGTATGATGCAGGGAACCCAAAGACTGTGCTTTGTGACAACTGAGAGGCATAGGATGGTGAGGGAGGTGGGGAGGAGGTTCAAGAGGGAGTGGATATATGTATATATAATGCTGATTCATTTTGATGTATGGCAAAACCATCACAATACTATAAAGTAATTATCTTCTAGTTAAAAACATAATGAAAAGAATAAAAAGAGAACACTTGAATATTAGGACAGTACTTCCATTAAGGAGTGAGATAAAATATTATATATTAGATGTCACAAAGTGAGCATATGGTAAGAAATTGGAAACAAACATTTGCTTCTTTGAAAGTTAGGCAGTGGATGGATCGTGGAATTTATGATGATAAGGGGTAGGAAGTCACATATAGTAAATCCTATATTCTATTGAACAAACAATGATACTATATTCTATTAAAAAACAATAATAATTCTGCTCTTTTTGTATTGAGAAAAGTGTTCTAGCTTTGTCTTTCTCTTCCTTTTATATCCCATTACTTTTAGCAACATCAGAGTCTCCTGACCATATTTAAACTTAGCATTTATTCCTGAACTAGGCTTTCAGTGTCAGTACTGTACAGAGGATAAGTCTTTCCTTGAATTATACTCATATACCAATGCCAATGGGCTTCTCCTGTGGCTCAGCTGGTAAAGAATCGACCCGCAATGGAGGAGAAAGTGAAATCGCTCAGTCGTGTCTGACTCTTTGCGACCCGTGGACTGTAACCCACCAAGCTCCTCCATCCATGGGATTCTCCAGGCAAGGATACTGGAGTGGGTTGCCATTTCCTTCTCCAGGGGACAATGGAGGAGACCTGGGTTCAGTCCCTGGTTTGGGACGATCCCCTGCAGAAGGGAAAGACTACCCACTCCAATATTCTGGCCTGGAGAATTCCATGGACTGTATAGTCCATGGGGTCGCAAAGAGTTGGACACGACTGAGCGACTTTCACTTCACCAGTGCCAAAATTTACAAATAATTCACCTTCACCCACTTTGAGGCTTACTAAGATATCTCTAATTGCTAAAAGTATATCTTTGCAGAGAAAGCCACAGTAGAAATGTTGGCTAAGATTTGATCTACCAACTGCCTGACTATGTCATTTTCAGTCCCACCCTCACATTTCTTTTGATATAATGCTCAGATATCTTAACAGCACTTCGTCTCTAGATCAGCTTTTCACCTTATGTGCCTCATTGTTTTGAAATAATTTGCTTTCATGTGTCGCATTCTTTAAAGTCATTCCTGTCTGGTACCTCATCTCTTGTTCAGCGTCTGTTTTCTTTATTTCTCCCATGTTCTGTCCCTGTCTCTATGCTGTGTTGCACTATGTACAGGTATTCCAAGGTTTGGGGCAACTTCCCCTCTCTCTCTTTCTTTCCCCCCTTCTCCAGGAACTACCTCAGACATTGTCTCATTTTTAACTGTTTTTCTTGTGCAGGGCAAATCCATATCTCCTAACTCTGTGTCATTTCTGATTTTATTTCTGATATCTAGTACGATATCACTTACAGACTCTTTTGTTCAGCATCATCATTCTAATTCACCGTCTTTTCTATACAAGTCTTCTAGGCTTTGAATTTCTCTTTTGTAAATTGTACCAATGATGCCAACCTAGAAAAACTGGAGATCATCTCTGATTATTCTTTATTATAATATTTTCCATTATCCTTTTTATTCCCCCATATCTAATCAATTTCCAAGTAATTGTTACATTTTTGTCATTTTATTACCAAAGTTCAACCGCCCTAGTTGAAGTCTTTAGTGGACCTTTTATCTGGGCTATTGTGATAGCTTCCTGATTGGTTTTGTCATCGCTATGCTCTCAAATCACCCCTGGTGTTCCTACTTCACTTATTATTAAGACTCCCCTCTGCTACTCCCATCAGTGTTCTGGGGAGTACTAAATTAAAGATTAAAGACCATATCTGAACTCAAGCAGTCTTTCCAGACAGCTACTCTCTCACTTTTGATACACATTTGTTATATTACTGCAAGGAATTTGTAATATACCTTCTCTCTGCTTCATACAGACATGTTGACCTGGGGTGCCATCATATTTCTGTTATTAACATCTCACCTCTCCTCCAAGTTATAAATCGCATGCTATGTTTTCCATAAAGTTTTTCCTGATTCTTCCCAGAGTACTGTGACTTCTCTATAATGAAGAATTCTTTGCCCTTTGTTTATGTAACTTGAAGTCCAAAAATCTGGGTTCAAATACAAATTCCTAGCAGAAAAACTTAGGGCAAGTTACAGATTGTTTACTTCTGTGTAAAATAGGAATAGAATCAGAGTCTGTGGTTTTGACGTTATGAAGCCACTTGCTTCACTGTGGTCTTGTTATCTTTCTTGCTCGGAATGCTCTTTCTCTGGATCTTCCCAAGTCTGCCTCTTTCTCAGCTCTGATGATATTTTCCTCAGCAAGGCTTACTCTGAGCTCTGTAACTACTTAACTTTTTAAATTTACTTATTTTCCATTATAACATGAGTGTGTCATAAGGAAAATCTTTGCCTCAAAGTTTTGGGAAATTGCATATCACATCAATACATTAACCAAACTAATGAATAAAGGCAATAGAATCTCTTCTATGTTTGTTATATAATGATTCACATGAGAAAGCATAAAATCTTCTCTTGAAGAAGGTTCATACACCACAATTATTGTTTGTCTCCAGTAAATACATAAATACTTCAAATATTGTGCGAATATATATGAATCCTTAACAGTAAGCACAATCATTGGCATAAAATAAACATGCATTAAGTTAATAAGGGAATTACCAGTCGTAAAAAGTGAAATCAGCTTCCTTTACCTTGATTTATACAACAAATATTAATAAAATCAATCTTGTGCCAGGTATTGTAGCAGGCATCTTTCATCTCTTTATCGGTCTTGAGAGCTCTTATTTATCCAAGGTTTACGTCAAATGTCTCTTTTACTTTTATGCAAAGTAAAAGTAAAAGGGACTCTGTATCCTCCTCACTTCTGTACTTCAGAAGAATACTGTGTTGTTGCAATTTTCATATGGACTATTATAGGTTTTCACCATAGGAATGTGATTATGTAAAAGGATGAGATATAATCTTTCAATCCTTAAAAATAAAAACTGTCACTGCAATGTAATAAACATATGCTGGATTAACAAAAAAATGCAAGGTACTAGAAGAAGAATTCAAATAACCTCTCTATATATTGATGAAAATAAGTAAATTATTTTACTTTATCAGGAGAATATTTTTCTGATTTAAAAGTTTATAATTATAACAGTATTCATATATCAAAACAAAAGTTTGCTATTAAATATTTGAGAAATTATGGATAGGTATAATTTCATATAAGGAATTGAGAAAAGGAGTATTTTAAGTAATCTGGATAATCATTTACAATGGGGCAGAAATACCAGAATCTTTAAATAGAAGTAGCTAAGATCAATTACATTTACCAGATAATTACTGAAATCTTTCCTTTTAAAATACAAAGTAATAATTATTTGCCTAAGCTACCTGGAATCCTTTTACAGCCCCTTAATTAGTAGCAATGTGTGATTTGTTTAGTTGATTGCATTTTCCACAACTCATTAAATCTGGGCTTATATGTAGTTGTAGCCTGCTTTGGTTTCACTTGTTTTAATTAATGTTTGATGATTTAAGACAATAGCCATATGGATTCAAATTTTGATTTTTTTTTTCCTGTATCACACCATAGTGGAACTATTATTGTTCTTATTTATATATTTATTAAAATACAAATTTTCTTGAGAATTTGCTACTGGTTTTTAAATTACACTGTCATAGTTTAGTAGTTTCACATATTAGCAGCATCTAGGCATATGTGGGGGTGGATATTTTAGCTTTAGGAATGTTCTGACAATATAATTTGTATTAAAAAGCAATGTAATCTCACAGACTATCTGGGTAGTTTCCAAGTAGCCTGTCAGGATTGGTTTTGTTCTGAAGGTCACTTCTGAGTATAAAAAAACAATAAACTGTTCTTTTTTCAGGCATTCAAAGAATTTAGGAACTTCACAACTCAACAATTTCCTTTGCACATTTTATAAAGGTACAAAGTGTGGTTCCTTCTTCTGGGTTATTGCTCCATTTAAAGTAAAATATTATCTTTTATCAGTTACCAACACTGTGCCTGCTACATTATTAGGTATTTAACATATATAGTTTTAATTTTCAGTATGACCCTGCAAGAAAGCCATTTTTATTATACTTTGCTACTGAGAAAATTGAGGCCCAAAGAAGTCTAGGTTGTTTTCTAAGGTGTTTAAAGCCTTATCTAAAATCAGGGTACCTGCCATCCTGGTGGATTTAAGTTTGCTGAACACTTGGCAATGATATATGCATTGTGCCTCCCAAACACTCAACACCACCATCAGAGCTGAAGTTCAGGAACTAGTATTAAAATGAGCCAGCTGTCTATTTTTCTGTGAATCAGAATCAAGACTATTGGTTTGCTGCCATGGCCATTTACAGTGTGTCTTACATGGAGCTGGGACCTGCTGGGTTCAGCTCATGGAGTCTAAGGCCAGATTGTATACTAACTACTTGGGCGCCCCACCCCTGTGGACACGTCTCTTTCCCCAGTGGCACATGGTATTATTTATCAACCCACTCCGCAGCTTTCTGTAGCATCTGTGTAAAGGAATGTGGTTGCCTGGGGGGACAGAAATTCACAGATCACTGGAAATTGTGCAGATGTTTGGGGACTTTTACTGTTTTAGGTGGGTAGAAACCATATAAGGCAACGCACTTGCCATATAGAGTATATTAAAGAGATATCCAACCCCAAAAGTCATACATCTGTTTAGAAGTAAACCTGGGATTCCCCTGATCTGAGTGACTCCAAAGCTTGTGGTCCTTTCAGCTAATTCTTGCTTCTAAATATATTCAATATGCATCTTACATCTTTCAGTCAAGATCACTGTTTTCTAGATCCAAGAGCTGTAAAAACAGACTGTTCTCCTGTCTTTCTCACCCTTAATGCACTTTTTCTTTGAACATGGTGAGGAAGCAATATAAGAGTGAAGTTATAAATAAAAATACATTTATTTTTTTAAACTTTTTGTTTTGCATTGGGGGATAGATGGTTAACAATTTTGTGATAGTTTCAAGTGAACAAAAAAGGATAACTCTGCCATGCATATCAGTTCAGTTCAGTTCAGTCACTCAGTCATGTCCGACTCTTTGCAACCCCATGAATCGTAGCACGCCAGGCCTCCCTGTCCATCACCATCACCCAGAGTTCACTCAGACTCACGTCCATGGACTCAATGATGCCATACAGCCATCTCATCCTCTGTCGTCCCCTTCTCCTCCTGCCCCCAATCCTTCCGAGCATCAGAGTCTTTTCCAATGAGTCAACTCTTTGCATGAGGTGGCCAAAGTACTGGAGTTTCAGCTTTAGCATCATTCCTTCCAAAGAAATCCCAGGGCTGATCCCCTTCAGAATGGACTGGTTGGATCTTCTTGCAGTCCAAGGGACTCTCAAGAGTCTTCTCCAACACCACAGTTCAAAAGCATCAATTCTTCCACACTCAGCCTTCTTCACAGTATAACTCTCACATCCATACATGACCACAAGAAAAACCATAGCCTTCACTAGACAGACCTTAGTTGGCAAAGTAATGTCTCTGCTTTTGAATATGCTATCTAGGTTGGTCATAACTTTTCTTCCAAGGAGTAAGCATCTTTTAATTTCATGGCTGCAGTCACCATCTGCAGTGATTCTGAAGCCCCAAAAAACAAAGTCTGACACTGTTTCCACTGTTTCCCCATCTATTTCCCATGAAGTGATGGGACCGGATGCCATGATCTTCGTTTTCCTAGTGTTGAGCTTTAAGCCAACTTTTTTGCTTTCCTCTTTCACTTTCATCAAGAGGCTTTTTAGTTCCTCTTCACTTTCTACCAGAAGGGTGGTGTCATCTGCATATCTGAGGTTATCGATATTTCTCCCGGCAATCTTGATTCCAGCTTGTGTTTCTTCCAGTCCAGCATTTCTCATGATGTACTCTGCATAGAAGTTAAATAAGCAGGGTGACAATATACAGCCTTGACATACTCCTTTTCCTATTTGGAACCAGTCCGTTGTTCCATGTCCAGTTATAACTGTTGTTTTCTGACCTGCATACATGTACTTATTCTAAGTCAAACCCCCTCCCATCCAGGCTGTCACATAACATTGAGCAGAGTTCCCTGTACTATACAGTAGGTCCTTGTTGGCTATCCATTTTAAAATTAGCAGTGTGTACTTGTGCATCCCAAACTTCCTTCTGTTTACCAGTGTCATGCACATTGAAGTTATGGAGAACTGGTCTGTTGGATTTATTTTCTGCTGTGATAAATGACCACCAATTACGTGGCTAAAAGAGCACACATTCATTATCTTGCAGTTCTGTAGGACAGTCTAACACAGCTCTCTCACAGTGAGCTAAAATCAAGGGTTGGCAAGGCTGTTTTTCTTTCTAGAAGACCTAAGAACAATCAATTACCTTGTTTGCTCCAGTTTTTAGAGGCTACCTAAATTTCTTATCCTGTGATCCCTTTTCTCTACCTTCCAAGCCAGCTGCACAGCATCTCTCTGACCGCTTCCACCATCACTTCTGAGTTCTGCTTCTGCCTCTCTCCTCCACTGATAAGAACTTTTTGATTACACTGAGCCCATATGGACAACCTAGGAGAATCTCCCTATTTTAAAGTTAGCTGCTTAGCAACCTAAATATACAACTTTAATTCCCTTTTCCATGTAATCTAACATACATTAGGGGGAGTATTATTCTGCCTACCACATTGAAAAAGAGGAAATCACCAAGATACACTAGACATGCTACACAAGTGATAAAACAGAAGAAATGCACATGAAACAGAGAACAAAGCAGTGTGTAAGAAATCAGAGCTAAAGTCAACACAATGAAAATTATTATATACCAGGCACTAGGCCCAGTGTTTTTTTTTGTTTGTTTGTTTGTTTTTTTAATACAGTGGCTGTTTGAATTTACAAAACAACTTTTAAAAGTAAGAAATACTGATCCTATTTTTGTAAACAGATGCAAGCTTGCCCAGTTTCTCTCGGGTAATAAGTTTTGAAATGGGATTTTTTTTTTATTCTTTTTTTAAAATATAAATTTATTTATTTTAATTGGAGGTTAATTACTTTACAATATTGTATTGGTTTTGCCATACATCAACATAAATCCACCACAAGTATACATGTGTTCCCCATCTTGAAAAGTCTGTGCTCCGATTTATAGAATATGCATATCATGCTTTAGAGCAAGATGATCCCAAGTCAGTGCACAGTGCTGAAAAACACAGTTAACATTTTACAGAAAAACGACAAAGTCTGAAGAAAAACAATGAAGGCTGCCTATAAAGCATGAATAGAAAGTGGTCATTAGAGGAAGTGTGAACACAGTATGAGATGAAGAAAGAGGTCAAATGTCCTGGGGCACATGCATGTTTGTGTTGGAAGTTAGGGAGGTAGATGTTCATAGGACAAACGAAGGGGATGTTGGCTATTCTGAAATCTCTTTAGCACACACTTGAACAGATAAACAAGAGGGGACATATGTAGTTCTTAAATAGGAGATATGAGGAAATCATGTTTTAGAGACATGAATTTGAGCAATATGAAGAATGATCAGGATAGAAAATTTTTTTAAAAATTACAAGTGATTGTGGTGATTTCAACACTACATGACATGGGACTTTCAGAGCAAGGGCCCTGTGACCATAATCACTCTACACCAACCTCTCTATTGAGCACGATGTATTTATCTATACAACATTTCAAATAGTTTGGAAACAATATTTTGAAAACTCTTATTTTGCCTAGTAAAACTTCAAGTTTCAGGGAAATTTAATAAGTTCATTTTCTCTATAATTTTCTCTAAGTTTAGGCCTTTAAATTTTTACAAAGCATCTTCATATACATTTTCATATCTGGACCTATGAATCCAGTGAAGCACATAATGTCCTACAGGTTATAGAATGAAAGCTGAAACTCTGAGAAATTGCTATGCTAAAATCCAGTGATAATTTAAACTCTGATTTACTGCAAATACCTTGCTCTTTCTTCTATAGATGTTGAATAGCAGATAAATATAAATTTAAAATTATTAAATATTAGAATACCTTACATGAAAAAGACCCTGAAGTTTGTTTCTCCTTCTGAAATTGGCATAAAGTTTGATTCTTTATATAATAACTTTATTGAGCATAGATATTACCTCTTCAGCCATTTACTCACTAAGTCTCTTTCCCATCTGCCAAGATTGTTGTCTTATTCTCTTCCTCAGAACAGCAGCATTCATTATAAATGCACAGCTGAAATCTTCTCTTTTTTTCAAACTTCACACCAGAAAACCAGATCAGCAGCTGCAACTTCCTGACAGGGTAAAACGTGAGGAACTGATAATACACAATCAATTGATCTGGATAGAGCAAAACAGAGCTTAGCCTATGTCATCTTGGTTTTCATTCTATCTCTATTCACTTTGCTTCTGCATTTAAGTTATTAAATTTAGATCTATGTGGCAAAGATGATTAGTAAAGGGTAGCTACTCCCTTAGGGATCTATTTTAAAATGTCACAATTAAGGTTTTCCAGAAATTTTCAAGTAATTTTAGCCTCCTGGCTGAAGCAAAATATTGAGCTGCACTGTTAGCTTCAGGATGCTATCTGGAAATGGAAATGCTGATTTACTTTGGCCCCCTGCCATGCTACCTAATTGGAAGGCAGCTTTCTCAGTGGTAGACTGACTTTTTGCCTGTGATTTTGCCAGTGGAACTGGGAATAGCATAATAAATGGCTTTGTGACCAGGGATATATTTTGTGCCTACATTTTGAAGAAGCAAAATGTTTAATTGCTCTCTAAATAAATTTGATCGCATAAATGTAGCAAGAAGGAAAGAGGTGGGATTTTCTCTTCCAATGGAGAGTGAAAAGTATTCAACTGCCAAGTCCCTAATTCAGCTATGAGAGGTAACCTTGCTCTTACAATCTTTATTCTTTACCCTCAGCCAAAGACTTTCAATATGTATCTGACAATAATGATGAAATCTAAATAATAGATAGGACATTCTTCTTAGAGGGAGGCCACCTTGGGATACTATTAATGTAATCTTAATGTTTTAAATGTTAACTAGATATGACAAAAATATTGCTAACCTGATAAAATAATAGGATTTAGCCATAATGGCAAAACCAGAAATATACTTATTGTTAATTCAAAAGCAATCAAACTAATATTTTTAATCACCAGGTTTAGATAGACGTGAATATGCTACCATCAAATGTTTAGACATAAATCTCCGGGTCAGAAAATTGAATTTTAAGTTTCAAGTGAGAATTTTCTCCTAGCCATTTTTTTAAATAATTAAACAAATGGAAACATCCTTTCAGGAAAAAAAAGCAAAAAGATGATTATACCAGATCTTTCATCATTTTCCTTTTCTGTATGGAAACAGGACTGACTTATATGTTAACCTCATATACTTTTAGAAGAAATTCAGTGACTTCACATATTTGACAATGCTTATCTGGTTTCTCAAACTTGTCAGTGTCATAGTAATTAAATATAAATTGAAGTGAATATATTAGAGATCATTATTGAAGTTCTTTTTTTTTTATTATTGAAGTTCTTAATGGCTAACTGCATTCTTTTTTTAAAAGGCTGACCTAATTCTAGTTAGAACTAGACTAGATTGCCTTTAAAACATGGGACACAGTATATAATGTCTAATTTCTTTGTTAAGTAGCAACTTACTAACAATATGAACAAAGTGATCTTAAAATTACTGAGTATAAGAAACTACCAAATAATAAAATTTATATTCCATTAATATTGACCCTTTGAGAACAGACTAAAGGGAAAAAGAGAATATACTCTCTAAATGTTAAATAACAGGTTCAAGTTCTTAAAGGAAAGCATTAGTACTAAGGAGAATAGTTTTCAGTTTATAAAATACTGTGAACTTACTGAAATTTAGCTAGCACAGATTTTAAACTTCAGAGATCTTAGGAACTTACAGTTGCTAGGGGAAAAAATGGGGGGGGGGTGCTTCCCTTGTGGCTCAGAGGTTAAAGCCTCTGCCTGCAATATGGGAGACCTGGGTTAGATCCCTGCATCCGGAAGATTCCCCTGGAGAAGGAAATGGCAACCCACTCCAGTATTCTTGCCTGGAGATTCCCATGGACGGAGGAACCTAGTGGGCTACAGTCCACGGGGTCGCAAAAAGTCAGACACAACTGAGCAACTTCACTTTCATTTTCAAGGATAGTTAGGTAATTTGACATCAACATATACACACTGCTATATTTAAAGTGGATAACAAACAAGGTCCTACTGTGTAACACAGGGAACTCTGCTCAGTTATGTGGCAGCCTAGATGGGAGGGGAGTTTGGATCCAGAATGGATATACATATATATATATATATATGGCTGAATCCCTTTGCTGTCCACCTGAAACTATCACAAAATTATTAATAGGCTATACTCCAATATAAAATCAAAAGTTAAAAAGGTCAGAGATCTTCAATTCCTTAATGAGCAATGTAGATTGATTAAAGTACAGACCCTGGTTAATAATAAAATCATTATTTAGATGATCTTAATATTAGCCAGCCTGGATCTGGATTGCTTAAATTACAAATAATTGCTGGCCTTAATTGCTATTAACTTAGAAAAATGATTTTCTTTTTCAAAATTGATCATCAGCCTGGTGTTAAGAGCTGGAATTTGGGTCTTGATGTAACACATATAGAGTTATTTCTCTTATAGCTAAAACTATCCATTCTGAGCTTAATGTCAAGCACTGACATTAAGTTTCCTACCCATTTATGGTATAGAAAACATCAAAAAGACATCTGTACAAAGTGACAGGAAATATAAAATTTGTGAATTTATTACCTTTTAATTCTGGGGCAGTTTTTGATATTTCCACCAATGGGGGAAAAGAAAAAACTGGAGAAATTCCAGTTGTAATTTAGAGTCAATTTACTCATCAGGTGATTTATGTCTACACACTTGATGTTTACTTCCCAGTAAAGATAATGATTGAAAGCATTAGTTTTGTTGGCTTACACAGCAACATAATAGTTAAATTTCTGATCTTGCCTTGATGTATAAGTACCATTCTTTATATATTTAATATAAATATAACATTACTGTGAGAGATGACATAATAATGTCATTGTGCGTTAGTCACTTAGTCTTGTGTCTGACTCTTTGTGACACCCATGGACTGTAGCCCATAAGACTTCTCTGTCCATGGAGTTCTCCAGTCAAGAGTACTGGAGTGGGTTGCCATTTCCTTCTCCAAGGGATCTTCCTGACCCAGGGATCGAACCCAGGTCTCCTACATTGCAGGCAGATTCTTTACCATATGAGCTATCAGGGAAACCCTAATATCATTAAATAAAATAATTAATGGGTGATTTAATTAGTGAAAGGTATATGCTGTTTCAAATCCTGAAAGATGATGCTGTGAAAGTGCTGCACTCAATATGCCACCAAATTTGGAAAACTCAGCAGTGGCCACAGGACTGGAAAAGGTCGGTTTTCATTCCAATCCCAAAGAAAGGCAATGTCAAAGAATGCTCAAACTACCACACAATTGCACTCATCTCACATGCTAGTAAAGTAATGCTCAAAATTCTCCAAGCCAGGCTTCAGCAATACGTGAACCATGAACTCCCTGATGTTCAAGCTGGTTTTAGAAAAGGGAGACGAACCAGAGATCAAATTGCCAACATCCGCTGGATCATGGAAAAAGCAAGAGAGTTCCAGAAAAACATCTATTTCTGCTTTATTGATTATGCCAAAGCCTTTGACTGTGTGGATCACAATAAACTGTGGAAAATTCTGAAAGAGATGGGAATACCAGACCACCTGACCTGCCTCTTGAGAAATCTGTATGCAGACCAGGAAGCAACAGTTAGAACTGGACATGGAACAACAGACTGGTTCCAAATAGAAAAAGGAGTATGTCAAGGCTGTATATTGTCACCCTGCTTATTTAACTTATATGCAGAGTACATCATGAGAAATGCTGGACTGGAAGAAGCACAAGCTGGAATCAAGATTGCCAGAAGAAATATCAATAACCTCAGATATGCAGATGACACCACCTTTATGGTAGAAAGTGAAGAGGAGCTTAAAAGCCTCTTGATGAAAGTGAAAGAGGAGAGTGAAAAAGTTGGCTTAAAGCTCAACATTCAGAAAACGAAGATCATGGCATCTGGTCCCATCACTTCATGGGAAATAGATGGGGAAACAGTAGAAACAGTGTCAGACTTTATTTTTTGGGGCTCCAAAATCACTGCAGATGGTGACTGCAGCCATGAAATTAAAAGACGCTTACTCCTTGGAAGAAAAGTTATGACCAACCTAGATAGTGTATTCAAAAGCAGAGACGTTATTTTGCCGACTAAGGTCCGTCTAGTCAAGGCTATGGTTTTTCCTGTGGTCACGTATGGATGTGAGAGTTGGACTGTGAAGAAGGCTGAGTGCCGAAAAACTGATGCTTTTGAACTGTGGTGTTGGAGAAGACTTTTCAGAGTCCCTTGGACTGCAAGGAGATCCAACCAGTCCATTCTGAAGGAGATCAACCGTGGGATTTCTTTGGAAGGAATGATGCTAAAGCTGAAGCTCCAGTACTTTGGCCACCTCACGTAAGTGTTGACTCATTGGAAAATACTCTGATGCTTGGAAGGATTGGGGGCAGGAGGAAAAGGGGACGACAGAGGATGAGATGGCTGTATGGCATCATTGAGTCCATGGACGTGAGTCTGAGTGAACTCTGGGTGATGGTGATGGACAGGGAGGCCTGGCGTGCTGCTATTCATGGGGTCGCAGAGAGTCAGACATGACTGAGCGACTGAACTGAACTGAACTGAACTGAACATAGTGTATAGAGATAAACTTGAAACAATGGCCACACATAGCAAGGTAAGAGATTTTAAATGACAAACTTGTTAGTACTGTTTTCTTTTATGTCTTATTATCCTGTCATTTGCAGTCTCAATAGTAGTATTTTTTTTTACTGCTTTTTAAAAAATACATCAAAAAAAGTATTTTGTTATATCCAAAGTTTCCACCCATTTGTACAATAAGTTATTTGATTATTTACCAAAAAATAACCACTACAGAATGAAAAAATAACTTAAACTTAGCTTTTCTTTCTCATCTTTAATGTAAGTATGTTTGATGATTGAGTTCATTCATCTGAGATATTTTTCATTTGCAATGAAACTATTATAGTATGCGCTTGATTTATAAATTTATATTCTGATTTCAAAGGCATAGCATGAAATGGAAATGCATAAAACAAATAGAGTCATGACCTGTAATATTAAAATATTAAACATCTATTTAAAGGAAATTTCTTGCCTCGTGCTCTAAGGACAGCTGAGTTTGCTAAACAAGTGCAAGTGAAACATATCACAACTGAAGTTATCTTATAGAATTAAAAATAAACCCTACCCTCAGCTCTCTGAAGATAAGATCTCTAAACTATGATTGGTAAATTTCGTTTTGTGAAAGAGTGGAGGGATTCATGGTATCAGTGGGCTTTCTGGTGGAATCACGATTTTTGGTTGCAGATTATCTTCCTCTAATAAACATATATCCAATAAGGTATTCAATACACAAATAACATGTGCTAGTTTCTCAAAACATTAAAGTTTCATTTCTGATTTTATATCTATCATATGACTCTTAAAAAAAGAAATCTTAACACTCTGCCCATTTTAAAATTATTGCATATTTGAGTTTGTTTTTTTTTTTCATAAAACACCTAAGAAAGGAGAGTAATTAAAAATAATAAGCCATATACTAAGGAACAGTATAACCTAGCTTAATAGCATATTTTGGTAGTAGGCTATGAAAAACTGATGTTTTATTTTATTTTTAAACCTAAAAAATGAAATGCAGGCACAAAAGATAACAAAAAACACTACAATTTAGTGAGTTGCTATAAAGTAAATGCCCTTGTAATTACCACCCAGGACAAGAACCAGGACTTTGTCACAGATGTCAGAAGCTGTTGTCATTCAGTCCCTAAGTCATGTCTAACTCTTTGTGACCCCATGGACTGTAGCATGACAGGCTCCTCTGTCCTCCACTATCTCCCATGGTTTGCTCAAATTCACGTCCATTGAGCTTGTGATGCCATCCAACCATCTCATCCTCTGAGGCCCCCTTCCTCCTTTGCCTTCAATTTTCCCAACATCAGTTTTTTTCAATAAATTGGTTTTTCACATCAGGCGGCTTCAGCGTCAGTCCTTTCAGTGAATATTCATGTTGATTTCCTTTAGGATTGACTGCTTTGATCTCCTTGCTGTCCAGAGGACTCACAAGAGTCTTCTCCAACACCACAATTTGAAAGCATCAATTATCTGATGCTCAGCCTTCTTTATGGTCCAACTCTCACATCAGTATGTGACTACTGGAAAAACCATACTTTGACTATATGAACCTTTGTTGGCAGAGTGATATCTCTGCTTTTTATTATGCTATCAAGGTTTATCATAGTGTTCCTTCCAAGGAGCAAGTGTCTTTTAGGCTGCAGTCACCATCAGCAGTGATTTACGAGCCCAAGAAAATAAAATCTGTCTGAAGCTGTGCCTCATCCCAATTCCAAACCTTTCTCTCTACACATAAATAAAATAAATAAATCTGCTCAGTTGTACCCATCTCTTTGAGACCCCATGGACCCTCTTTGAGCCCACCAAGCTCCTCTGTCCATGGGATTTCTCAGGCAAGGATACTGGAGTGGGGTGCCATTTTCTTCTCCAGGGGACTTTCTTGACCCAGGGATGGAACCTGCATCTCCTTCATCTCTTGCATTGGTGGGTAAGTTCTTTACCACTAGCGTCACCTGGGGAGCCCTCTCTCTACACAAATATAACCATTATTAATTGGTCAATTCCATGAGTTAATTTAGCTTTATCACCCATGTATTTATTCCTATTGTTTGGTTTTGAACATTTTTTAAAAATATGTTTCTAGTTCTCCTTTCGTTCTCTTCCTTTACAATTCACCTGATGAAAAATCTAGATCATTTGATCTGTGGTTTCCTAGAGTCTAGATTTCTGATTGTATGCTTACAGTGTCATTCAACAAGTTGCTGCAACTTTTGTGTTTCCACAAATTGGCAGCTGGACCCAGAGGCTTGATCAGACTCAGGATTGATCCCTTTGATGGTGGTGGGGAAGGGTTTTCTCAGAAAGGAGACTGTGTTTGGTAGCCTTTTGTGCTGTTAGTAGTTCTTAATGAATGGTGTCTATATCCACCAAAGCATGGAATTTTCAAAATGATAATAGTCTAAATCTATCATTTGTTTTTTATTTGTTAGTTGAAATGCTTTAAAAAAGAGATATGTCCTTCTTCTCTGATATTAGTTTACCTAATGGTAGAATTCATACTAACAAAGCAGGATAAATATTTGATTCTGTGATTTTGCCAAATTCCAAGTTAGCACATTGGTTTTCTATCATCATTGAAGACAAGTATTTTTTGATAACAAAGGTATTAATGAATTCAAACAATTTATATGGTTCAACCAACTGAAATTACCTTTTTTGTTCTTCAAATTTTCCTGTTTTGGCTAGTGTGAGTTCCTTAAAGCAAGCTGGTTCTTGAATTCTTTCAATATTATCCTAATTGTGACCATCTAGAATAACAAGACTCAGTCTTAGAGTTGATACTATTAATAGATGCTCTGATGTTTTTTACTGGAAATAATTGATCAAGAACAAAAGTCAGAGGGAGGGATAAATTATGAGTTTGGGATTAATATATTCATACTACTATATATAAAATAAACAACCATCAAGGACCTAATATAGCACAGAGACCTATACTCAGTATTTTGTAGTAACTTGAGAAAGAATCTGGAAAATAAATATATATATACATGAAATATATATATACATGAATAGATTCATGTATTTTATGTATAAAACACATATTATATATATATATTTATGAATCTCTATGCTCTATACCTAAAACTAATGTAACATAAATCAATTATACTTCAAGTTAAAACATTTTTTTATTATACCACTGAAATGAGAAAACCTATTGAGTTCATACAAATCACCAAAAATTAATTAATTATATGGGACAGAATGAATTAATAAATATGATTTATAACTGTAAAAAATATGTTGCTAGAAATGCTCATTTGCTACAGTATTAGTAAGCATAAAATATCTCAGGAGTAGATCATAGTGATACTTGCATTCTAAATCCAAGGTTGTAGTGCTTTTTACTTACCTTTCTGAACAATATCTTATCTCTTCTTTCATATTGTGAATCCTAGGTCTAACTGCTACTGGTCATGATGGCATTAGAATGTTCTTAATTATTAATTTACTTCTTGAATCACTTTATACCATACACATGAGCTTCAGAACAACAACGCTATCAACACTCAAAAATAGTTACTGAGAATAACTTTTCTTCTCATATGTTGGTTCGATTTCGATTTAGTTCATAGTTTAGTTTTAATCTAGATATATTTATGTGTTGAAATGTGATTATTGAAAACGTTCTGCATTTGAAGTGGAACAAAGTAGTACTCAAGCTATTAATTTTCTTCTATTGGGTTATTTTTGTGTTCACTACTGAACAATAAAAAGATCATAAATTTTTCTATAGCAATAGGGATTAAAATCTATAAAATGTGGCTGTGTATTCCTAGTTTGTCTTTTTGTTGTTGTTTTGTATTTGGTGGCACCTCACAGCTGGTGGGATTTTAGTTCCTCAACCAGGGATTGAAACCAGGCCCTCACAGTGTAAACGCCTAGTGTTAACCCCTGAACTGTCAGGGAATTCCACAGGCATATTATTAGTTTTAATTGCACTGTTGCTGCTGCTGCTGCTAAGTCGCTTCAGTCGTGTCCAACTCTGTGCGACCCCATAGACAGCAGCCCACCAGGCTCCCCGGTCCCTGGGATTCTCCAGGCAAGAACGCTGGAGTGGGTTGCCATTTCCTTCCCCAATGCATGAAAGTGAAAAGTGAAAGTGAAGTTGCTCAGTCGTGTCCGACTCTTAGCGACCCCATGGACTGCAGCCCACCAGGCTCCTCTGACCATGGGATTTTCCAGGCAAGAGCACTGGAGTGGGGTGCCATTGCCTTCTCCGGTTAATTGCACTATATTCCTATAATAGAGATCCTGTCAAGCTTCAGTTTCCTCAGGTGTATTTACTTCTTTGATCCCTTGCATTATTTAATGGGTGGTGATAGTTCAGTTGCAGAGTTGTATCTGACTCTTGCAACCCCATAAACCATAATCTGCCAGGCTCCTCTGTCCATGGGATTTCCCAGACAAGAATACTGGAATGGGTTGCCATTTCCTTCTCCAGGGGATCTCCTGGACCCAGGGACTGAACATGAGTCTCCTGCATTGCAAGCGGATTCTTTATTACTGAGCCACCAGAGAAGCCCCTGCAGTATTTTATATATGCCAAAAATGTGCTGTATCTACTACTCAACACATTTATAATCATTCATTCTAAGTAGTCTCTCTAAAAGGCTGTGAACTCAGACTATCTTTCTTGAATATATATCTGGCACAGAATAGATACTCATGATACATCTATTGAATGAATGATTGAATGAATAAATAAAGCAGGTTCCTCATGTATGTTTTAAATGCACATTAAAATATTAGCTTAGTTCTAGATTTAACAAGCACTATTATACAAAAACCTTTGTATATTTCTATATGCAAATCTATATTATTTGCAAAGTAATTTTTTACCGTAGAAAAATTAAACATATTTTTACTTGATTTCCATTAACACTACTTGCTTTCACCCCTCCAGGCTGGATGTTAATAATGTAATACACTGACAGAATTATAAATAGTGGAAGACTCCATATGGTCCCTAATTGAAAGAGAGTTTTGACCCTGTTCTTTGGCTTTAAGACACCTGACTTCTTTTGACTAGCCTATCTCATCCCTTTAACTAAGCTGAGGGTGCCTATGCCATATGGCCAACCCCCATGAAAATTCTCCTGGCCTCTAAGTTGTTCAAGACCTGCATCTGGAACCCTATTGCTGCAGAGTATTTCACATATTCCCTTGTTATTAGTTAGTACCCTCAGATCCTGACCTCTTGCTCTGTCTCCTGACTATGCCTGTATTCTCTCCTCTGATATCTTATAAGTGATTTTATTCTGATCCTGGCGTTCGGTTCTCCTCAGTGACTATGCTCAGACCGCAGATCATGTGGCTCACTTCTCTGCTCTAGGAAACACGTGAGCCCCCTTCAGCTTCATCCTCCACACTACTTTTAAGACTGGGGTCCCAGTGGAATTAAGGAGTAAATGGGGAAATATCTGTATATACAGTATATAAAACTATACTGGACAGTAGGCATAAGGCATTCAAACTTTTTGGTCAAGGTATCAGATAAATAATTAATCCCCCTTGAGAGACTGTATAGAAGAGTTAAGAATACATCATTTTCTAAATGTAGCCTTCGATAATTTAACAAACCTTCCAATATAAATTATTTCAGTGCCCCTGAAACTTATAGTAACCTTGAATAAGGAAGATTTTTCAGTTTTATGCTGCATTAATGAGACTCAGAGACATTAATTTTTCAGGATCAAACATAATTTAAGTGGAAGAACATGATTGAACCTCATCATCTTATCTCAACATCAAACAATAAATTTCATTTCTCCATCACCAATTGTATAATAGTGACCAAATGTCTTAACTATTATGTGCCTCAGTATCTTTTATCCTGTTAAATTGTTTTCTTTGCTAAAGTGAGTTAACTATGTAAATTGCTTTGAACTCTCAGGGAAGAAAAAAAAGCTGTAGGAGTGATAATTAGATGCCATGATATTATAGATGTTTTTAAATGGAGTTGAAAGGTTCATGGAATAAAATTCTTTCCATATTTTCATTAATATGGATTTTTAATACCCTTTGGAAGTTAACCTGAAAAGTGCTTTCCTTTTTTATAACTAAAAAGGAACTTTATTCTCATTGACTCTGAAATTCTTTATAATAGAAAATGCTCAAGTTTTATGAAACCTAAAAGGATAGGTAATAATTTAAATAGATTATTTGGCCAGTGGACAATTGAACTACTCAGACAGATATCATTGGAAATAAAAATCTAGTCTTTCAAAGTCATTGTAAAGTTTATTTCTGAATTCAGGCTCACTGGATCAATCATCATGTGCCCAAGTGGAAACTTTTTTTTCTCATTTACTCTGGCTTTTAAACTTACTGAAACCAAGTTCTCTACTTCTAAAGGACAGAAAAATTATTTTGTGTGGATTCAGTGGTGTTTTTTTTAAAAAAATCTAAATACAAAGTAATTTTACATCTGCATTTCTAGTTCAAAATGAGTTAATTTTTATATTTTCTTTTGATCAATTCAGTTCAGTCACTCAGTCATGTCCAATTCTGTGACCACATGGACTGTAGCACACCAGGCTTCCCTGTCCATCACCAACTCCTGGAGCTTGCTTAAATTCATGTCCATTGAGTTGCTTTTGATAGTCCTTAATTATTTAAAATTTGTGGACAGTACTGCATTACTATAGAAAGAAGGCATTTTTTTTTTCACATAACTGAGACTTGATTAATTGCTTTAAATTGCATGCAGTAGTAGGGTGCTGCTGCTGCTGCTGCTAAGTCGCTTCAGTCATGTCGAACTCTGTGAGACCTGATGGACTGCAGCCTACCAGGCTCCTCTGTCCATGGGATTTTCCAGGCAAGAGTACTGGAGTGGGTTGTCATTGCCTTCTCCGATAGTAAGGTGCAACACCATTGTATATGTAGCGTTATACACTACAGTATCTGCATTGGTATTTCAGACTTTAAATCTACCTACTTATTAAATGCATTTCAGAACTATTAAATCTGTTCAGATTATCTCTTGACTTTATAAATAATATGTATCTTTCCATGTCAGTAAAATGTGAATTTATTTCACCATTTGCGATCAAGAGTCCTAAGAATATGCACAAAATTCTCATCTTCCATTTTACTACTTTGAAGGGTAGCATCCTGTGACACTGCATGGTAATGAACTTCATATTGAGCAGTCTACTTCAATGCAGTCTACCTTAATAATTACTTATTAAGGATTTTCACAAGTTCCACATCAGTTATTTTCTGTTAAGTACGTAGCATACATTATGCATGACACCAAAATATGATGGCATTTAGAATCATCAAACAGAAAGGAACTTTTAGATTACTTATTCCATTCCCCTGTTTTAGAGGTAAACAAACTTACATCCAATAAATTAAGCCTTTTCTAAGAAGACAAAACTGAATGCTGAGAGCTCTGAGATTAGAGTCAAATCTCCTGGCTCCTATTCTTGTCTGCTTTTTCTTTTACACTGCCTCTGCTCTGTGTTTTATTGTAAAAGATAAATGAGCCAATTTTATTCTGATTAAGAGAAAGCTATTAATGACCTGGGGGAAAAGAACCAAAAGCAAAGATGAGTTATTATTACACAATTTAGAATTTTTTCAAATCCTAAACAACAATGCAAGCTGGTGATGACTTACATATAGTAAGTGACTATGCATTATGAAAAAGCAAGGGTCAGGAAAAAAAAATACACACACACATATACAACAACACACTCAAAGAAACACTCTTCTGCCCCAATCCAATAGTTTGTTTGTGACTGTTTGAGATAATGCCAGAAATGCTGCTGCTGATTGCTGATTAAGCAGTGGGGGAAGCAGAGATCTCAGGGTTTCCCAGGTAGCATAGTGGTAAAGAATCCACCAGCCAAGGCAGGAAACAAAAGAAACTCAGGCTTCATCCAAGGGTTGGGAATATCCCCGGAGGAGGCAGTGGCAACCCCCTTGAGTATTCTTGCCTGGAAATCCCATGGACAGAGGATCCTGGCAGGCTACAGTCCACAGGGTCACAAAGAGTCTGACACGACTGAGTAGGCATGCATCATGCAGCTAAATGGAAGAGTAACAAGTTTTCCTAGAGGAAAATTTTTAAAAATGTGAAAATTATAAATTCAGCTTTTCTTGGTACTAAAGAAATATGTCATCAAACCAGATAGTACATACTGGTAACTTTTAGGTGATGTTGGCAACTTTGAAATTGGGCAGAACAGAGAAACAGATCTGACACCATCCAGAGACATATAGATGTGGCATATTTAAGAAACTTCTATAAGTGTAATATCCACATATAGACTCGGCAAGAATTGGTTTTCCCTGTTTTTAACTCATGGCTCCATGTCCCAAATTAAAAAAAAAATATACAACTAGCTAGCATTTATTGAGTTTCTGTGCTAGCTATATGTTAGTACTATGAAACACTTCATCCCATGTGAAGCTCATGACAACTTTTCATGAGCTGGTAAAAATTATATATTAAAGTGAATTACATAGATCAAAGAGTTTATGAAATTGGGTTAAGATGTAGCAAGTCTGGGAACTGAGTTGCGAGGCTCAGTGCATTTAGCAGAAGTTTATGTTCTTATTCACTATAGATGCGGGTAATGAATAAGCTATAGCACTGCAGATGCTATATATAGCACTACTACATCTAGCGCACAAGTTATAGCGCCACATCTACAGCACTACAGAGGATGGTAGCAACCACTGGTAACTGTGCACTTGCCTGCAACTGATGCAATATTTATTTGCTTAACTACTTGACCTTCTGAAGGATAAAAAGTAAGTAAAACCAAAACCAGTTGCGTATGTGACAACTTCTCCTAACATGATGTAGGTTCCCCACCAGCCAGCCAGTTTTTCCTTCTTTTTACCTGTCTCCCATTTTTTTTTAAATTGGAATATACTTGCTTAACAATTGTCGTAGTTTCTGCTGCACAGTGAAGTGAATCAACCATGTTATGCGTATGTCCCCTCCCTCTTGGATCTCCCTCTACTGCTCTTCTTTTCACTGTTCTTAAATTCAAGTTCATGATCAGTTGAACAAATAAATTATACTTGGTTGCATTGGGTCTCCCTGGTGGCTCAGATGGTAAAGAATCTGCCTTCAAAGCAAGACACCTAAGTTTGATCCCTGGGTTAAGAAGATTCCCTGGAGGAGGGCATGGCTACCCACCCCAGTATTCTTGCCTGGAGAATTCCATAGACAGAGGAGCCTGGTGGGCTACAGTCCATGGGATCACAAAGAATTGGTCACAACTGAGCTAATATACTTTTCGAATGTTACATTTTCTCACATATACATAACATGAGTTTATTAATATCCCAAATATGATCAGTGAAGTTGTTGAAATATTTTCAATCATGAAAAGTTATTAACTTGATATATAAATAGCATAGATAATACATTAATATTGTCAATGTTCTGTTGGCTCTCTTTTCTTCTAAGCTAAAAAAAAATGTATGTAGGTTACAGATTTTTCAGCAGTAATACTCATGGAATGAGAAAATTCAGTGTAAATACTAAGAATAACCACTTTCTTTTACTGCATTTTTCTTCTTTTTACTCGTGATGAATAAAACAAAAACAACAAAAACAAAGCCCCAAAAGACTGGCACCATGAGTGATATAACATCAATTAAAGTAAGATTCAAAGCTTTTTCAGAATTGATGGCATCCTTACTTCATGCCAGAAACATGTCTGAAGAGAATAATATTTGAATTGTTTTCTCAACTTTGCAAAAATATTTAAAATTTAGGCTTATAAAAATTTAGACAGCAATATCTTGTATAATGTTATGAATTGATTTTGACTTTTTCCGAATGTTCTCTGATGTGACATAATCATTTGCTTAAATCACCTTCTCTGTCAAGAATTCTAAGAACATTATCATACAACTTTAGGAATTACAGAATTGTCATCTCTGTTTAAGTATGGAAAATGTTATTTCAGAGATGAAAATAAGTTATTTCAACAATCTATTTGTGCGGGAGTGTGTGGAGGAAACTTTATGACTTTCTTTTAAATATTGTAAGAGAAAAGTGTCACTCTTTGAAAGAAAACTTATCAAGTACACCTAAAAAATGTCACGCTTCATTAAAAGCTACTCTGTGAGAAAATTAAGGCCAACTCTGAAGATATTAATTGAGTTTAAGAGTTGCAAGCTAGTTTTAATTAAAACCGGCAGTAATTATTTAGTACACATCTGTGATTTATCAGACATTCTGACAGATTATACAGCAGCAGGGATATGGCCAAGTTCTTGACATTGTAGGTGTGACTAGTGAGAGCCCTTTGTGCTAAAGGCTGTCTAGAAACAACAGCTGCTGGAATACATGGATTTGATCTGGACACAACATACAGTGTAAAATAGAAACCACAATATTTCAACAATTGAAATACAATGATTTTTTTAAAATTTCAACTGTTGAATACAATGATTACTCAAAGTAAAATTCCCGCTCCAAACTTTTAAAAATTATAGCCAGAAGGGAGAATGTGTTTAGATCCTTATGAAATGATTCATATAACAGTTATTTACAGTTTTTCATGGAAGAGCTCATGGTGCATTTCCTGGGGAAAGTCACTTTGGTTCTCCATTAGTTATGCATATTTAAAATTCATTGAAATCCATTATTATGAATTACAGCACCATTGTTCTCATATCAATAGTCTACATTATGCTGAAAAGGATTTAAGTGCTGTTAAAAGAAAGAAAAAAAAAAAAAACCAAAAACCTCACGCACACACATACTTGACTCTTCAGGTAGAGTATACTGATTACAATGTCATTATTTTTAAAAGAAAATAAAGGGGAAAGCATGCTTGGTAAGTGCTGGGCATAAACGAAATCTGCCCTATGGCAATGATTTTTTACTGATACAGAAGTTTGCTGGTGCTAGGATTTTGGTCATTACTGTGATTTGTAGCATAGGCAGATCCCCCTCTGGCCATGTGTTGCAGAGTTTGCAGTTTATTCCACAGACTACTGTCTGAGAGATGCACAGCTTTGTCTAATAATGTTCCACAGCTTCCTAGTTAAGTTCCTCCTATTTCATCTTGTTCATCACAGTAGATGACAGTCTTAGTTATTACTGGTGATCAAACACAGCACTGAGTTTGTCACCACTCTGCCTCACCTAAATGGGGAAAGAAGAACCCTGACATAACAGGCCCAGACAGCACAGTTTAGCACCAAAATTGTAGATGGCCATACAACCAGACACAAAGCCATCAGAAATGATGTGGCTTATTTTAGCAAAGATGATTTAGGGACTGGGAAGCCCCTAAACAAATTGGTAACAATGTCCAGTGCTGAGTATAATGTTAACTGCAAAGTGACTTCATGCATTGATCACACCCTTAATGGTCATAGTTTAGTTTAAATAAGAGTTTTCATCAGTAAGTGTTCCAGACACTCCCAAGAAACTCTCACAATGAAAAAGAGTACTCTTCCTAAAATGTAATTAATACTGGACTTGTATAAATTGGGATAAATCTTGAAGAGCACATTCCTTCTAAGCCATTTATCTCTTCATAACAAAAGAACAGGAAGGAAGAGTTCACTGAAAACAAGAGTTGGGCTGCATTAAGCAACCAATAATAGAAATGTGGCTTGAAGGTAAATGCTACAATCAGTAATTCAATTATCGCACAGAGTCGGACACGACTGAAGCGACTTAGCAGCAGCAGCAGCAACAAGGCATTCAGAAGAAATCTGGAAAGGAAGAAAAAAAAAAACAAACTTTGAGAAAAAACAACCTGTAGCTTACTCATTATTGTGTAAGGATATCCTGAATGGAATGACCTATCTGAACACAGCTTCCTTGTAAACATATGACGCTGTTCACTAACAGAAAAATAGTGGAGAGTGCCTGTCAATAGCAAACAAAATAAAAACCAACAGAAAGGTTAATCAGTTAGGATATACATGGTCTTTCTAAGTTATTTTTATAAATGAACCTAGAATTTGTGCATTTATGAAACATGGCAAGCTGGCAAATGAGAAAAGTCAGTATTTTCCAACTGTATCCCTGAACATAAAAACGGGGAATGCCCCCAGAATGAATCAACTCCTTTAAGAACAATGTTTCCACATGGTTTTCAGACTCAATGTCTATTAATCAGAAACCAAACTATCTTACTGAAGACAAAGTAGTACTATTACTAGGAAAGTGTGTCTGATACACTCATAATTTTCAGGAAGGAAATGAAGATTCTTGGCAGGGTATTGCTTATATTGTTGAATTGTTGACAAAGGTTGGTATTGGGTAATATCTACAATTCAAATAGTGTTGCTATATTTCAATTGCTTTAAAACAAGTTGTGTAGAAAAAAAAAAAAAAAAAACTTGGCAGGGTGGCTGAATGACCCCAAAACTGAATCACCTCCTGACTCAGAACAGAAGCAAATGGAGATCTCTCTGGAGGAAAGGATGCTGAATACAGGCCTCCAGATTCCCAAAAGTTTACATGAACTATATTAGGTTACTACAAAGTAATTATGGTTTTGCATTGTTGAACTTTGCCATTTGATATTGGAATACATTCTTAAATATATATGGTTATGTGCATATTTTAATGCACATTTTTTGCTTTTTTTTCTTTTTGCTAGTTACATTATTTCCTGTTTATTTTATGTTTGTTTTAAACTATAGAAATGATGTTAGACAAATAAATTAATTTGAGCAATATTTTTTATTCAAGTTCAGAATGGGTCATAAAGCTGCAGAGACAACTTGCCGTATTAACACACTTGGCCCAGGAACTGCTAATGAATGTGCAGTGCAGTGGGGGTTCAAGAAGTTTGCAAAGGAGACAAGAGCCTTGAAGATGAGGAGCACAGTGGCCAGCCATTGGAAGTTGACAATGACCAACTGAGAGCCATCATCAAAGCCGATCCTCTTACAACTACCTGAGAAGTTGACAAAGAACTCAGTGTTGACCATTCCATGGTCATAAGCATTTGAAGCAAATTGGAAAGGTGAAAAGGCTCGATAAGTGAGTGCCTCATGAGCTGACCAAAAAAAAAAAGTCACTTGAAGTGTCATCTTCTCAAACAAGAACACAACAACAATGAACCATTTCTCAATTGGTTTGTGACATGCCATGAAAAGTAGATTTTACATGACAACCAGTTCAGTTGTTGGACTGAGAAGAATTTCCAAAACACTTCTTAAAGCCAAACTTGCACTAAAAAATATCATGGTCACTGTTTGGTGGTCTACTGCTGGTCTGATCCACTACAAAACCATCCAAGCAAAACCATCGCATCTGAGAAGTATGCTCAGCAAATCAATGAGACATACCAAAAACTGCAGTGCCTGCAGCCAGCATTGGTCAACAGAAAGGGCCCAATTTTCTCCACAACAACCCCCAAACACACATCCCACAACAAATGTGTCAAAAGTTTAACGAATTGGGCTACAAAGTTTTGCCTCACCTGCCTTATTCACCTGACGTCTCAATAACTGACTAGTATTTCTTGAAGAATCTCAACCACTTTTTGTAGGGAAAATGCTTCCACAATCAACAGGAGACAGAAAATACTTTCTAAGAGTTTATTAAATCCTGAAGCATGGATTTTTATGCTATAGGAATAAACAAGCTTATTCCTCATTGGCAAAAATGAGTTGATTGTAATGGTTCCTATTTTAATTAACAAACATATGTTTGAGCCTAGTTATGATTTAAAATTCATGGTCCAAAAACACAGCTGCTTTTGTATCAGCCTAATATATAAACCAAAAATCAAATATTGCCAATCCTAGAGGAAAATGTTACAAGTAAATCGTCAAATTGGAAGAAATAAGATTTTTACTCTTAAAACTTAAAGTAATACTTGTTACTTCAGATAAGAAATATAAAATAACTACAATTTAAATATTAAAAAATAATAAAAGTAAATGAGATCTATACAATATCCCGATTGACCAAAGATATTTGAAAAAAATAAATACAGTTTTTTAAATGAAATATATTCAGTAAATTGACTAAAGTATAGTGTTCCCATTACTGAAGTAGAATAGAATTAATAATTAAAGAACAAATATTTGAAAATATAATAACTGAGAATTTTCCAAAATTCATGAAAATTATGGTTTAACAAGTAGCAGAGGTGGGATATTTCACTGGGATTTCACTGAACACTGTGAAATAAGATAGAACTAGACACTCAGACACACTGCACTGAAGTTACAGAATGTGTATTACAAAGATCTTAAGAACAGAAAGGAAAAGCAAAGCACTTACAGAATGACAACCAAATTCTTCAACAGCAACAAAAAAAGCTAGAAGATAAAATCTTCAAAGTGCTAAACAAAAAATAGCTCTCAAACTACAATTGTGTTCTCAGAAAAATTATGTGTCAAGAAGAGGAGTTTAGAAAAAAATGACTTTGTAACTAAACAAAAATGGAAGGAATTTGCCACCAATAATTTTCTATTACTAAAGGAAGAATTAAGAGTATATTCAGGAAAATATGCACTCAAAAGAAAGACCTAAGATGGAAAAAGAAAGGGGAGCAAGATATTTGTAAACTGATGATCAGTTAAATATACATTATTGTCCAAAATAATTTTTTTGTTGTTGTTGTTCAGTCCCTAAGTCACGTCCTACTATTTGCAACCCATGAAATTAAAAGACGCTTACTCCTTGGGAAAAAATTTATGACCAACCTAGATAGTATATTCAAAAGCAGAGACATTACTTTGCCGGCTAAGGCCCATCTAGTGAAGGCTATGGTTTTTCTTGTAGTCATGTATGGATGTGAGAGTTGGACTGTGAAGAAGGCTGAGCGCCAAAGAATTGATGCTTTTGAACTGTGGTGTTGGAGAAGACTCTTGAGAGTCCCTTGGACTGCAAGGAGATCCAACCAGTCCATTCTGAAGGAGATCAACCCTGGGATTTCTTTGGAAAGAATGATGCTGAGGCTGAAGCTTCAGTACTTTGGCCACCTCATGCGCAGAGTTGACTCATTGGAAAAGATGCTGGGAGGGATTGGGGGCAGGAGGAGAAGGGGACGACCAAGGATGAGATGGCTGGATGGCATCACGGACTCGATGGACGAGAGTCTGAGTGAACTCCAGGAGATGGTGATGGACAGGGAGGCCTGGCGTGCTGCGATTGATGGGATCGCAAAGAGTCGGACACGACTGAGCGACTGAACTGAACTGATGCTGTGCTTAGTTACTCAGTCGTGTCTGACTCTTTGTGACTCCAGGGATTGTAGCCCTCCAGGTTCCTCTGTCCATGGGGATTCTCCAGGCAGGAATACTGGAATGAGTTGCCATGACCTCCTCCAGGAGTTCTTCTCAACCCAGGGATTGAACCCAGGTCTCCTGCATAGTTGCTGGTTGATTTTTGACCATCTGAGCCACCAGGAAAGCCCCCAGCTCCCGTGTCCTCCACTATTTCCCAGAGTTTGCTCAAATTCATGTCCATTGAGTGTGATACTATCTAACCATTTCATTCTCTGCTGTCCCCTTCTTTTGCCATCAGTCTTTCCCAGCATCAGGTTTTTTTTTTTTTTTTTCCAGTGATGGCTCATAACACAGGTGGCCAATGTATTGGAGCTTCAACATCAATCCTTCCAATAAATATCCAGTTTGATTTCCTTTAGGATTGACTAGTTTGATTTCCTTGCAATCCAAGGGACTCTAAGGAGTCTTCTCCAGCACCACAATTAGAAGACATCAATTCTTCAGTGCTCAGCCTTCTTTATGGTCCGACTCTCACAACAGTAGGTGACGACTGGAAAACCCATACATTGACTATATGAACCTTTGTTGGCAAAAGTGATGTCTCTGCTTTTTATTATGCTGTCTAGATTTGTCATAGCTTTCCTTCCAAGGAGCAAGTGTCTATTAATTTTATGTTTTCAGTCACCATCCACAGTGATTTTGAATTAAAAAAAAAAAAAACTGGCACCGCTTCCAATTTTTCCCATTTTATTTGACATGAAGTGATGGGACCAGATGCCATGATCTTAGTCATTTGAATATTGAGTTTCAGACCAGCTTTTTTAATTTCCTCTTTCACCCTTATCAAGATGCTCTTTAGTTCCCCTTAACTTTCTGCCATTAGAGTGGTATAATCTGCATGTATGAGGTTATTGATATTTCTCTTAGCAATCTTGATTCCAGCTTGTGCTTCATCTATCCCAGCATTTCGCATGATGTACTCTGCATGTAAGTTAAATAAGCAGGGTGACAGTCTACAGCCTTGACATACACCTTTCCCAGTCTGTATTTTGAATCAATCTATTGCTCCATGTCCACTTCCAATTGTTACTTCTTAACCTATATACAGGTATCTCAGGAGGTGGGTAGGGTGGTCTGGTATTCTCATGTCTAAGAATTTTCCACAGTTTGTTGTGATTCACACAGTCAAAGGCTAATGTAGTCAATGAAGCAGAAATAGATGTCTGTCTGGAACTCTCTTGTTTTTTCTATGATCCGACGAATGTTGGCAATTTTGATCTGGTTCTTCTGCCTTTTCTAAATCCAGCTCATAACCTGGAAGTTCTAAACTGATTCACATGTAGCTAAAGCCTAGCCTGAAGAATTTGAGCATAACCTTGCTAGAATGTGAAACAAGCACAATTGTCCTGTAGTTTAAACATTCTTTGGAATTGCCTTTATTTGTGATTGGAATGAAAATTGATCTTTTCCAGTCCTGTGACCACTGCTGTGCCTTCCAAATTTGCCAGCATATTGAGTGCAGCACTTTAACAGCATCATCTTTTAGGATTTGAAATAGCTCAGCTGGATTCATTACCTCCACTGGATTTGTTTGTAGTCATGATTCCTAAGGCCCATTTGATTTCACATTACATGATGTCTGGCTCGAGGTTAGTGACCACACCATCATGATTATTCAGGTCTTTGAGACCTTTCTTTTATAGTTCTGCGTATTCTTGCTACCTCTTATTAATCTCTTGTGGTGCAGTTTGATCCTTACCATTTCTGTCCTTTATCATGCCCATCCTTGCATGAAATAGTCCCTTGATATCTCCAATTTTCTTGAAGCAATCTCTGATATTTCCCATTCTGTTGTTTTCCTCTACTTCTTTGCATTGTTCATTGAAGTAGGCCTTCTCATCTCTTTTTACTGTTCTCTGGAATCTGTACTCAGTTGGGTATACCTTTCCCTTCCTCCCTCCCTGGTCTTTCACTTCTCTTCTTGCCTCAGCTATTTGTAAAGCCTACTTAGATGACCATTTTTCCTCTTTGCATTTATTTTCCTTTGAGAAGATTTTAGTCACTGCTTTATGTACAATGTTAGGAATGTGCCTCCATAGTTCTTTAGGCCCTCTCCCTACCAGATCTAATCCCTTGAATCTATTCATCACCTCTAATGTATAATCACAAAGGATTCAATTTAGTTCATACCTGAATGGCTTAGTGATTTTCCCTACTGTCTTTTATTCAAGCCTGAATTTTGCAATACCAATAATAATGCTAACATGTAATTTTTTGAATTATAAAACGTATAAGTCCTTTGCAAAATTAACGAACAGATAAAGAAATGAGACAAAATATATGATCTTATTAATGAAAAACAAGACACATAAAGCAGTAAGATACCAGTACAAACTTTTTTGAAAAGACAAAATCTGAAATACTGACACTACCAATTCCTGGCAAGGGTGTGTATCAACAGGAACTCTCATTCATTGCTAGTAAGAGTGCAAAATGTTAGAGCTTCTTTGGAGGACAGTTTGACAATTTCTTATAAAATTAAATGGACTTTTACCATGTGATTCAGCAATTGTTCTTAGTATTTACATAATAGAGTTGAAAACTTCAGTTCAGTTCAGTTCAGTCTCTCAGTCGTGTCCGACTCTTTGCAACCCCATGAACTGCAGCACGCCAGGCCTCCCTGTCCATCACCAACTCCCAGAGTTCACTCAGACAATATCCACATGAATGTTTATAACAGGTTTGTTTATAATTGTCAAATCTTGGAAGCAACCAAGATGTACTTCAGTACATAAATGGATGAATAAACTGTAGTGCAATCAGCAAATGGAATATCATTCACTACTAAAATGTAATGAACTATCAAACCATAAAACAACATGGAGGAAACATAAATGCATATCACTAAGTGAAAGAAACCAATCTGAAAAGAGTACACACTGCATGATTCCAAAAACATGATGTTCTTGGAAAAGGCAAAACCATGGAGTGGTTTAAATAGTAAATAAATATTATACACACACGCACACATATATATATAATGGAATATTAATTAGCCATAAAATCAAAATAATACAATTTTTAGCAGCATGGATAGACCTAGAGCTTGTCATTCTAAGTGAAGTAAGTCCAACACAAAGAGACAAACATGTGATACAGTTTATATCCTGAATCTTAAAAAATGATACACATGAATTTAGCTTTAAAACAGAAATCAACTCACAGACATAAAAAACAAACGTGTTTACCAAGGTAAAAGGGTGAGAGGAGAGATAAATTAGGAGGTTGAGATTAATATGTACACACTACTATATATGAAATAGATAACTATCAAGAATCTACTGTATAGCACTGGAAACTCTACTCAGTATTCTGTAATAATCTATATGGGTAAAGAATCTGTAAAAGAATAGATATATGAATATGTAAAACTAAATCTCTTTGCTGTACACCTGAAACTAATACAACATTGTTAATTAGCTATGCACCAATATAAAATAAAAAATGTAAAAAAAGAAATTTTAAACCCAAGCCAGAATTTGGGAAAATATATAAACATATATGAGTGATAAATGATTCTGATATAAGTGACATGAAAATATAAAAATGTTTATATAAATTAATTTATAATTATATACATACATATTATGAAATAGAATGGTAAATAAATATTAATAGATCTTTCCCAAGAAGAAATTCATATAGTTAAAAATATGTAAAGATACTCAAGCTTGTTAGTAATATGAGATTCTAATTAAGTACATTTTGTATATTGTTTTATGCACAATAGTATGTCAGAAATTTATATATCATATATTATGAAGTATTGAATTTTTGTGAGCTATCGAAAACTTTTATAAAACCATTGGTAACATCAGTTGTGAAGTTTAGTCCATATTATAGATTTGTACAGTTGAAAACTCTGATCCCAGAATTTTATTCCTCAAGATATACTCCAAAGAATATCTAAATCTGATATATCAGAATCAGTTAAAGAAAGTTCACAACATCACCTCATTAACAACAACAAAAATCTAGTAATGACAAAAATGCACATCAGCAGTATATTCAGACAATGGAATATTTGGCACCATGAAAATTAATGAACTCAAATACATATGATGTTATGAATAACATTACAGAGGGTGGAGTTAAAGAAAACTGAAGCTGACCTTGTATCATTTCTGTAAAATTCAAAATTAAATAATACATCTTTTGATGAGCATATATGAGAAATATTGTTGAAGGAATGATAAACACAGAATTTTAAATATGTATTATAATGGGCAGTACTGATACAAAAGGGTAGGAAGGGAATGAAATAAAAGAGCCTAATTGTAATATAAAGTTCTGTTTCATAAATTATTTGTTAGTATATGGGTGTTCATTTGATATTTTATGATGCATAGTTTGTTTTTATATATATTTGTATAAATTTGATTATACAAATATAACAAATTAATATGTGATTGAAACATCAATTTTAAAATTTCTTTTGATATTCATATGAATTAAACATTCATCTCCACATTCTCTCGTCCATCCTGTTTCACCAATCATCAATCGATAAGATAGCTTCTGAAGTTCCCAGGAGGATTTTGACCAATGCTGTAAGTCTCTGCTAATGGGACTAGAGAGAGAATCACTTATGAAGATTGGCAGAGATGGAAATTCTCAAAATGTGAATTGAGATTTATAAATCCTTTAACTTTATTATTCTGGCAGTAAGAACAGCATGTAGTGATTGAGTGCTACATAATTATTAAGTGGGTGTTATATATAGTGATTAATAGCATGAACAAGAATCAGATAAATTTTATTGGAATTCCAGTTCCGTAACTTAATAGCTGAGCATCCTAGGAGATATTATTTATAAGTCTGTTTTCTTCTCTTTAAAATGAGAGTCACAATAGCTCCTACCTTATAAGGCTACTCTTAGGACTAAAAGAAATAATGCATATAAAGCATCGAGCACAGTGTCTGGCATATAATCATGCTCACTAGATGTGAAGTATCATTACCATCATTCCTGCATTAAGCTATCCTATTATAAGAGAGAGATTCTTACTCTTCTCTCTTCCTTCCTTCCTTGCTAAGGGGAAGGAATGCACAGCCGCAATGTTTTCATTTTTCTTTTCAATTAACACTACTTGACAAGGTTGAAATTTTTATGTTTCTGTAACAATATGTTAATTAAATGGCTCTAAAGAGCCCAGAGACTCAGGTATTAAAAAAGATTGACAGTCAACTGGCAACAGCAGGCTGCCTAATCAGCCCATGGCACTGGTGGCAACATGGCAGGGCCCAGTGAAGAAAACATCTGCAGCATCATGAAAGAGAGTTGGAAGAGGCTGATTTTTGCTTCTAAGATCAAAGAGCCTGAAGCTGAATCACATTTGTTAGGCTTTGTTTCATTCTTAGTTGTGAGCTGTTAGCAACAGTCACCATCCTAAGAAAGAAAACCTGCAGAGAGAACAGAGATGAAGGAAAGAACAACCTTAAAGGACATTATCTCTAGCACTCTCAAAAAGCAAAATGCACAGAAAGGAGGAATTATGGTGTAGTTGGGTATGAGTGCCCTGAAATCAGAGGGACCTGGTCTGAATCCTACTTTCATCATGTTATCTGTGTGACACAGGACAAGCTTTTTAATGTCTCTATGTTTCATTGTATCATGTATTTAATGGAGGAAAGTGTTAACATTTTGGAGTTGTTCAGAGGATAACTCATGAAGAAATCTCAACATCATCACTGGCAAGAACAAGCACTGAATATATTTAGGTATAATTACCATAGTCCTTATTATTATCATCTTCAGTCAACATCATTAACTGATTTATGTAGAATTTTACAGGAGTAGAAAACAGAAAAATAGAGCTTGTTGAAAAGCAAATTCTTTCCTTATGTAACAACTTGAGAAAATAGGTGGATATATTTGAAATGTCATTTGGATATACATACATGGGCGTTAATATCACCTACATACATGATATTCCTTAAAAGAAGAAAGCTTGGGTTATAACTTGATTAGAACCATAAACTGGTTCTTTCCCCAAAGAGAGATAGATAGGTAGGTAGGTAGATAAGATATTTGATAACTAGAAGAAAAAAAAATGTACATTAAACTGTAATATATTGACACAAATTTGAAACTCTCAACTTGAAAACATGTTTTGTTTTCCTTTCTACCATAAAGGAAGTCCATCAAGCTCATAACTTTGTTTGATATGTTGGTAACTTTCACTAGACATTTTATACTTCTAACAGTACTGAGGTTAGTCTTTTGCAACAACAAAATGCTTCATTTAAAAATATTTTTAAATCAGATTCTGCATATTGATTCACTAATCTTCACTTTTATAAATTATTCCATTACCAAATACAATGATTACAATTAAAGACCACAATTAAATAGTCAAATTTAAGTTTTCTCATAAATAATATTTCACTTAGCATGAATCATCACAATTGAACAAGTAATGCTCATCTATTGTGTGCAGAGAATCAGAAAAATAGAGCCTCTCATCTCATTTTACAATATATTGGGCATGAAAAACTGAATATTGACATAAAACAGCAATACAAGTGCAAGAAAGTGATAAAAAACAAATAAAAAATCCACAATCATGGAGTATCTCAAAAAGGTACAGAATTCAACTAAAAGAGTTATAATTGCAAAAACTAAAATACTTTGAGCAAGAAAATAATACTGGATATTAAAGTATAAAATAGATATCTATACATCTATATTATACATAATATATATTCATAACTTATGAATATGTGTTAATTAAATAAATAAATGTTGGAGAAGATGCAGCTCTCATGCAGAATCCCGAATATTTCATGATGATAACCACCCTCATAAAGGTGGAGCATAACGACTCACTGCCTCATCCTTAGTGACTTACATTCATAGAATACAATATAAAAAGGGGAGTTAAAAGGAATATGTTACAAAGGAGAAATCTAGAAAACACCACCTCAGTAAGGAGATTAAAGTTCACATCAGCAGTGATTAATCGTGGTGATCCACGTAATTAATATGCTGTGATCAAAATGTCACTTAAGCTCTGTGGTTTTCCTCTTCAAAACCCGTAAACTCCAGTCTAATCATGAGAAAAATGTCACACAAATCTCAACTGAGGGACTTTTTTAAAATACCTTACCAGTGACCCTCAAAACAGTCTACATTATCAAAAACAGGGAAAAATCTGAGAAACTGTCACAGCTGATAAGAAGCATAGGGATACCTGACAATGCAATGCAGTATCCTGGATGGAATCTTGGAATAGAAAAAGTATGTTAGGTAAAATTGAAAGAAGTCTGAAAAATTTTGGATTTTAGTTAATCAGTTCAGTTCAGTCGCTCAGTCATGTCCTACTCTTTGCAACCCCATGAATCACAGCACTCCAGGCCTCCCTGTCCATCACCATCTCCCGGAGTTCACTTAAACTCATGTCCATCGAATTGGTGATGCCATCCAGCCATCTCATCCTCTGCTGTCCCCTTCTCCTCCTGCCCCCAATCCCTCCCAGCATCAGAGTCTTTTCCAATGAGTCAACTCTTCACATGAGGTGGCCAAAGTACTGGAGTTTCAGCTTTAGCATCATTCCTTCCAAAGAACACCCAGGGCTGATCTCCTTCAGAATGGACTGGTTGGATCTCCTTGCCATCCAAGGGACTCTCAAGAGTCTTCTCCAACACCACAGTTCAAAAGCATCAATTCTTTGGCACTCAGCCTTCTTCACAGTATAACTCTCACATCCATACATGACCACTGGAAAAACCATAGCCTTGACTAGACAGACCTTTGTTGGCTAAGTAATGTCTCTGGTTTTGAGTATGCTGTCTAGGTTGGTCATAACTTTCCTTCCAAGGAGTAAGCGTCTTTTAATTTCATGGCTGCAGTCACCTTCTGCCGTGATTTTAGAGCCCCCCAAAATAAAGTCTGACACTGTTTCCACTGATTCCCCATCTATTTCTCATGAAATGATGGACCAGATGCCATGATCTTCGTTTTCTGAATGTCGAGCTTTAAGCCAACTTTTTCACTCTCCTCTTGTAAATATTGCTTCACTAATAGTGAAAAGCACAGCATACCTATGTTAGATATTACTAATAGAGGAAACTGGGTGTGGAATATATGGAATTTTTTTGTAATAGCTTCTCAACTTTTCTATATATTTCAAACTGCTTTAAAGTAGACAGTATATTTACAAAAGCAATACAAGTACTAAATACATGGTAAGAACATTAAGTGCTGTATTCTATTAAGTGCTCTTTGTAAGTCTTTTCAGCTCATAGTCTTAGCAAAAAGTTATTGAAGTTGTTGACGACTAGGCTGAAAATTAACCACTTCATTTGGATTTGAACATCAGAAGTCCTTTAAGTCCCATTCTTTCCATGCTAGCATCTCCAGTATGAGCAACGTGCCACTTTCTGCCCTAACTACGTATCAAGATATCATTATTAAAAGCAGCAATCACACTTACTTGGCATTAGTACAAGATTATTACTATTAATATTTCAACCTAAACTGTAAGTGAATGTGCAAATAAAAGGTGGACAATTTGAACTATATCAGGAAGGATACTGCAATTTGATACCTCTCCTCTCAGTGAATCTTAAGGAAAATTAGCAATATTTTCTTTGCTTTTTGAATATCACACTACCATGTCCCTTTGTTCAATAAACATTGATTGAGCACCTACTATGCTGAAGAAGGGTTTGTCGGCACAGAGAATATAATGATAACTATAATAGAGGTCATAGTACATTAGGGCTTCCCCAATGGTTCAGCTGGTAAAAAAACTTCCCAGCCAATGCAGGAAATGAAAGAGACATGAGTTTGATCCCTGGGTCAAGAAGATCACCCAGAGAAGGAAATGGTAACCTGCTCCAGAGTTCTTGCCTGGAAAATCCCATGGACAGAGGAGCCTGGCGGGCTGCAGTCATGGGGTTGCAGAGTTGAATGCAATTGAGTGCACACACATACACACATAGTAAATTAACTTAGAGCTTCTCAGGCTTTAATGGGCATGTGAATCACTTGGAGATGACATTAAAATGAAGATGTTGATTAATTGTGTCTGGAGTGTGGCCTGAGGGTCTACATTTCTGATATGCTCCTGATGATGCCAGGCTGTCAGTCCCTGTACTTTCAGTAGAAAGGGACCAAGGGAGCCAAGAATGGTCAGACAAATGGAGAGGGAGCAGGAGACCTGACTTCGATCCCTGAGTTGAGAAGATCTCCTGGAGGAGGGCATGGCAACCCACTCCAGAATTCTTGCCTGGAACGTCTCATGAACAGAGGAGCCTGGCAGGCTACAGTCCATGGGGTTGCAAAGAGTCAGACAGCACTGAGTGACTAAGGATAGCAGGGGAAGGAGCAGGAGTTCTCCACAAGCTAATGCAGCAGTGTCCTAGGCACTGTGTTGCAGTAAGAACACAGGAAGACATGGATAAACATGTAAGATTCTTTATGGTTTGTAACTGATAATAAAATTAGCAACATTCTTTCCCATCAAGCTAGCTAACATTATATTGTTTTTCATATTTCAATATATATGCTGTTGTATATAAACATATGTGTATTACAAAGATTTTTAAATTTACCTTCTGAAACAGATAATTCATTAAAAATATGTCTGGCTTTGCACACTTTAATCTTTTGGGGCTGGGGATCAAGACAGAGAACATTTCTCTTTGTTTTCTGGCATTTGTGCAGCTCTTGCCATTGCCTTGCCAGGGACTTTTTCTAGGAGGGTACTGCTGGTATCTTTATTGCCAGCTGGTGATATTCTGTTATTCAGACAGATGGAAACAGAATTACGTTTTCCTACCTCTGTCACTGTATAGCAATAGTGACTGCTGTTGCTACCATTTCCACCTACCACCTATTAGGTAGTATGAAGGTTTTCCTGGAGTCCAAATACAGTCTTCATGGTGGCCCATTTCACATTTCAAATAGATGCTTCATTCACCAGTAAATTTTTCAATATTTACAAGCAAGATGATCTTAAGATGATCTTTTTAATCCTCCCTTTCAAAGAAACAGGTTTAGGCTCAACTGAAGTACCCAAGTTTTTTTTTTTTTTTTTTTTGGCTGTGCCACAGGGCATATGGTATCCTGGTTCCCCAGTGAGAAGTGAAAGTCACTCAGTCGTGTCGGATTATTTGAGACTCCATGAACTATACAGTCCATGGAATTCTCCAGGCCAGAATACTGAAGTGGGTGGCTGTTTCCTTCTCCAGGGGATCTTCCCAACCTAGTGATCAAACCCAAGTCTCCTGCATTGTAGGAGGATTCTTCACCAGCTGAGCCACCAGGGAATTCCAAGAATACTAGAGTGGGTAGCCTATCCCTTCTCCAGTGGATCTTCCCGACCCAGGAATTGAACCAGGGTCTCCTGCATTGCAGGCGGATTCTTTACCTGCTGAGCCACCAGGGGAGCTCTAGAGTAACTAACGTAAGAAGGAGACTTGGTCTTCACATGAGCAGTGTCCCAGTTTTAGAGAAAATTGTAACCAAAGAAATTAAATCAGAAAAATTGATGTTCATGTCTCAATGTGCCAAAAGATATCTCAGGTGTGAAAAATTCTGAAAAGATTTATCACATACATAGACTCAAAGATCAAGAGAACAATCACAATTTAAAATTCAAAACTGTTGAAGTTTTGCAGTGAAGAATTAGATATTTCTCTTGAGAGGTAATCATAAAATTACTTAAGGGAAGAAGAATCTCAAAAATGTTAAAATAGAGATATCTAATACTATTAATATCAGCCATAATAACTTAATAAAAACAACTTGGTCTCTAAATCAGATTATACTAATAATAGCAGGTAAAGGAACTGAGCAGTATTAATTAAAATGCCTACTAAGTTCCTCACATTGGACATAGAAGGAGTTAAAAATTTTCTCATGACACTTTGTTAATAAATATGCAATTATATTTTCTCTTAAAAATTATATTTTCTCTTGAGTAGGTTTTTAAAATAATATAAATGATAGATAAGGAAGGTAGCCATATAAATAATTATATAGTATATGTATGTATTATAACAAAGTTAAGACAAAGAAAAAAATTTATATTAAAGGAAGAAAAGAGAATCAACATGAAAGCTTAAACACAGAAATCACACATAAAATGATAAGTAAGATCAGAAATATCACCTATGACAATAAATGTAAATGCATTAACTTAGTATATTAAAATTCAAAAAATCTCAAATTATAAAAATTTTTCTATGTATATGACATTTATATCTATAGTTACATTACTTGTTCAGTGGCTAAGTAGTGTCTGACTCTTTGTGACCCCACGGTCTATGTATTCTTGCCAACTCATCATAATCTCTTCTGCTTCAATTAGGTCCTTGCATTTTCTGTCCTTTATCGAGCCCATCCTGGCATGAAATGTTCCCTTTATATCTCCAGTTTCTTGATGAGACTCTAGTCTTACACATTCTATTGTTTTCCTCCATTTCTTTGCATTGTTCATTTAAGAAAGCTCCCTTAACTGTTCTTTGGAAATCTGCATTCATTTGAGTATATCTTTCCCTTTCTCTCTTGCCTTTCTCTTTTCTTCTTTCCTCAGCTCTTTCTAAAGCCTCTTCAGACAGCTACTTTACCTTCTTGTATTTTCCCCCCTTTGGGTTTGTTTTGATCTCTACCTCCTGTATGATGTTATGAAGTCCATTAGTACTTTAGACACTGTCTACCAGATCTAATCTCTTGAATCTATTTGTCGCCTTCACTGTATAGTCATAAGGACTATAGTTCATACCTGAATGACCTACTGGTTTTCCCTAATTTCTTCACTTTAAGCCTGAATTTTGCAATGAGGAGTCCATGATCTGAGCCACAGTCAACTCTATGTCTTGTTTTTACTGACTGTACAGAGCTTCTCCATCTTCAGCTGTAAAGAGCATAATCAATCTGATTTCAATATTGACCATTTGGTGATGTCTATGTGTAAATCTGTCTCATGTTGTTGGAAAAAAGGTATTTGCTGTGACCAATGTGTTCTCCTGGCAAAACTCTGTTACCATTTGCCCTGCTTCATTTCATACTTCAAGACCAAACTTGCCTTTTATTCTGGGTTTCTCTTGACTTCTTGCTTTTGCATGACAACCCCCTGTGCTGAAAAGGAAATTTTTTGGTGTTGGTTCTAAAAGGTGTTAGAGGTATTCATACAACAAGTGAACTTTTGCTTCTTTGGCATCAGTAGTTGTGGCATAGACTTGGATTACTGTGATGTTCAATGGTTTGCCTATAAACAAACAGAGGTCATTCTGTCATCTTTGAGACTGCATCCAAGTTTTGCATTTCAAACTCTTTCGTTGACTATGAGGGCTACTCCATTTCTTCTAAGGGATTCTTGCCCACACTAGTAGATATAATTGTCATCTGAATTAAATTCACCCATTCTCAACCATTTCAGTCCACTGATTCCTAAAACATCAGTGTTCACTCTTGTTATCGCCTGGTTGACCGTGTACAATTTACTTTGATTCATAGACCTAATATTCCAAGTTCTGATGAAAGGTTGTTCTTTACAGCATCAGACTTACTTTCACCACAACACACATATACAATTGAGCCTTGTTTCCACTTTGGCTCAGCCACTTCATTGTTTCTGGAGCTATTAGTAATTGCCCTCTGTTCTTCCCCAGTAACATATTGGACAATTTTCAACTGTGGGGCTCATCTACTGGTGTCATATCTTTTGCCTTTTCAAACTGTCCATGGAGTTCTTTAGGCAAGAGTACTGGAGCAAGTTGTCATTTCCTTTTCCAGTGGACCACATTTTGTCAGAACTCTCCACTATGACTCACCCATCTTGGGTGACCCTGCAAGACATGACTCATAGATTCATTGAGTTATGCAAGTGCCTTCACCATGCCACAGATACAAACAGATTATACATGAAAAAATAGACAAAATGTTTTCCAACAGGAAAAAACACAGCATAGATTAATAGCGTTGTTGCTGCTGCTGCTGCTAAGTTGCTTCAGTCATGTCCGACTCTGTGCGACCCCACAGACAGCAGCACACTAGGCTCTTCTGTCCCTTGGATTCTCCAGGCAAGAATACTGGAGTGGGTTGCCATTTCCTTCTCCAATGCATGAAAGTAAAAAGTGAAAGGGAAGTTGCTCAGTCATGCCCAACTCTTAGCGACCCCATGGACTGCAGCCTACCAGGCTCCTCCATCCATGGGATTTTCCAGGCAAGAGTACTGCAATGGGGTGCCATTGCCTTCTCCGATAGCATTGTTAGACATAGCATAAAAATAAGGGCATTCATTCATTCATTGGGTTCAGATTAGGTACGTGGTGTTCTTTCATTTTACTTTTAATTAACTTCTTTTAAAAATTTTAATTGGATTGTAATTGATTTACAATGTCATGTTAGTTTTTTTAGCAATGTGAATATACTATACACACACACACACACACACACACATATATACATATATATCCTTGTTTTTTAGATTCTTTTCCCATATAGGCCATTACAGAGTATTGAATAGAGTTTCTTATGCTGCACAGCATGTTCTTTTTAATTTTAATTTTTAAAATCTATTTTTAATTGGAGGTAATTTCTTTACAATATTGTGTTGATTTCTGCCATATAGCAACATGAGTCAGTCATAGCTATATATATATCTGTGTGTGTGTGTGTGTGTTTGTGTGTGTGTCGTAATATATGAAATTTGCCTTTATCTTTCTGACTTACTTCTCTGTATATTGGGTTCTAGGCTTGTCTCATTCACCTCAGTTCAACTGATTCACACTTGTTCCTTTTTATGGCTGAGCAGTATTCCATTGTGTATATGTACCACAGCTTCCTTATCCATTCATCTGTCGATGGACATCTAGGTTGCTTCCATGTCCTGGCTAATGTAAATAGTGCTGCAATAAACATTGGGGTACATGTGTCTTTTTGAATCGTGGTTTTTTTCAGGGTATATGCCCAGTAGTGACATTACTGGGTCATACAGTGGTTTTTTTCCCAGTTTTTTTAAGGGAATCTCCATACTGTTCTCCATAGTGGCTATAGCAATTACATTCCCACCAACAGTGCAAGAGGGATCCCTGTTCTCCACACCTCTCCAGCACAGATTGTAGTTTTTTGATGATGGTCATTCTGACTGGTGTGAGATGAAACCTCATTAGAGTTTGATTTGCCTTTTTCTAATAATGAGCAATGTAGAGCATAGTGTCATTTGTTTATTGTCCATCTGTACATCGTCTTTGGAGAAATCTCACTAGTTATCTATCTTATATATAGTAGTGTGTGTATGTCAGTCCCAGTCTCCCAATCTATCTCCCCCTAATTTCCTGGTAACCACAGTTTGTTTTCTACATCCAAGACTTTACTTCTATTTTGTAAATAAATTCATCTGCATCTTTTTTATAGATTCTACATATAAATGGTATTATATGATATTTGTCTCTCTGTGTCTTACTAACTTGTTTGTATGACAGCCTCTAAGTCTATTCATGTTGCTGTCAATAGCATTAGTTTGTTCTTTTTATAGCTAAGTAATATTCCATTATATATATATGTATATATGTGTGTGTATATATATGTATATATATATGTATATATATGTGTGTGTGTATATATATATATATAGTATCTGGCCTTACATTTAGATCTTCAATCCACTTTGAACTTATTTTTGTGTATGGTGTTGGAGACTGTTCTAATTTCATTCTTTTCATATATATATATATATATATATATATATATATATATATATATGTTGCTTCCACATCCTAGCTATCATAAATAGTGTTACAATGAACATTGGAGTGCGTGTACATTTTTGACATGGATTTCTCCAGGTGTATGCCTAGGAGTGGGATTGCTGTGTCATATAGTAGTTCTATTTGTATATTTTAAAGAAATTTCCATACTGTTCTGACTATATCAATTTACATTCCCACCAACACTGTAGGATGATTCCCTTTTCTCTCTACACCCTCATCAGCATTTATTGTTTGTAGATTTTTTTGATTATGGCCATTCTGACAGTTGTGAAGAGATACCTCATTGTAGGACTGATTTGTATTTCTCTAATAATTACTTATTTGAACATTTTTTTCATGTGCTTTTTTAGCCATCTGTATGCCTTCTTTGGAGAAATGTCTGTTTAGATCTTCTGCCCATTTTTTGCTTGGGTTTTTTGCTTTGCTTTATATTGAGCTGCATGATCTATTTTTATATTTTGGAGATTAATCCCTTGCCAGCTGCTTCATTTGCAAATATTTTCTCCCATTTTGAAAGTTGTCTTTTCATTTTTTATGGAAGAAGAACTTAGGTTTCTGCTGTGCAGAAGACTTTAAGTTTAATTAGATCTCATTTGTTTGTTTTTCCTTTATTTTCATTACTCTAGGAGGAGGATCAAAAACATATCGCTGCAATTTTTGTCAAAGACTGTTCTGCCTGTGTTTTCCTCTAAGAATTTTATAGTATCTGGCCTTACATTTAGATCTTCAATCCACTTTGAACTTATTTTTGTGTATAGTGTTGGAGAGTGTTCTAATTTCACTCTTTTCATGTAGTTGTTTAGTTTTCTCCAGCACCATTTATTGAAGAGACTGTCAATTCCCCATTGTATATCTTGCTTCTTTTTTCACAGATTAGGTGAACATAAGTGTGTGGCTTTATCTCTGGACTTTCTGGCCTGTTTCATTGATATGCATTTCTGTTTTGTGTAGATGGCATGACACTATACATGGAAAATCCTAAAGGTACCACCAGGAAACTACTAATCAATGAATTCAGTAAAGTTAAGGATACACAATTAACGCACAGAAATCTCTTGAATTCCTATATACTCAGAAAGAAAGATCAGAAAGAAAATAAGGAAACAATCCCACTTACTATGGCAACAAACAAGAAAAAAATATCTAGGACTAAATGTTTCCAAGGAGACAAAACATCTGTACTCAGAAAACTTTAAGATACCCATGAAAGAAATCAAAGATGACAAAAACAGATGGAGTGGTATATCATGTTTTTGGATCAGAAGAATCGATATTGTGAGAATGACCATAGTACCCAAAGCAATCTACAGATTCAATGCAATCCCCATAGAACATCCAATGGACTTTTCCCCAGAATTAGAACAAAAAATGTTACAATTTGCTTGGAAACAGAGAAAACCCTGAATAGATAGAGCAATCTTTAGAAACTAAAACAAAAGTCAGCAGTCTAGTCTGACCTCAGACTAGACTACAAATCCACAGTAATCAAGAGTGCACTACTGGCATCAAAAAAATTTTTAATAAATACTTGGGATACAGCACTAAATAACACAGTGTTGGTACTTGTCATGTGAAATTTATTTAATGGAGTCAACTATTTAACAATTTAATCACACAGTTATGTAGAGTTAAGATAAAGACAAAGGGAGAAAAATGTCATCTTATAAACACAATTTTGGGAGAACTGGATTTGTGTGAAGGCAAGGGTGAAAAAGTGATATTTAAACTGATAGCTAAAAAATTAAAAATTCAATACACATTTACTAGTCTCTGTATATGTGCTTTCTCATTTGTATATGCATATGTGAGGCTGGGTAGATAGGTTGGTGAGATTAACAGCACTTCAGGAAAAGGAGATAAGAGTGAAGATTCCAATCAAGGAAGGAGCTGGTGATTATATATTTATAAAAGATATAGTCAGTAATGGGAATAAAGAAATTGTAAACCTTTATGCATTAATGTTAAACTAATAAAGCAATCACTACTGGACTCTCAAAGAGAAATTGGTGAAAGATTAGAAGTAAACAACTTTAACTTTCAGTTCAGTTGCTCAGTCGTGTCCTACTCTGTGCGACCCATGAATTGCAGCACGCCAGGCCTCCCTGTCCATCACCAACTCCCGAGTTCACTCAAACTCAAGTCCATGGAGTCAGTGATGCCATCCAGCCATCTCATGCTCTGTTGTCCCCTTCTCCTCCTGCCCCCAATCCCTCCCAGCATCAGACTCTTTTCCAATGAGTCAACTCTGCATGAGGTGGCCAAAGTACTGGAGTTTCAGCTTTAGCATCATTCCTTCCAAAGAACACACAGGGCTAATCTTTAGAATAGACTGGTTGGATCTCCTTGCAGTTCAGGAAACTCTCAAGTGTCTTCTCCAGCACCACAGTTCAAAAGCATCAATTCTTCAGCGCTGAGCTTTCTTCACAGTACAACTCTCACATCCATACACGACTACTGGAAAAACCATAGCCTTGACTAGACGGACTTTTGTTGGCAATGTCTCTGCTTTTAAATATGCTGTCTAGGTTGGTGATAAGTTTCCTTCCAAGGAGTAAGCGTCTTTTAATTTCATGGCTGCAGTCACCATCTGCCGTGATTTTGGAGCCCAAAAATACAAAGTCTAACACTGTTTCCACTGTTTCCCCAACTATTTCCCATGAAGTGATGGGACTAGATGGTATAGAAGTTTATCATATATCTATTAGTCGTCTGTATTTCTAAGGATCAAAAAATAAATCGACATTAGAAAATCTATTTAATATAATATAGCACAGAAGTCAATAAACTAAAATTTGATTTTCTAGTCAGATACTGAAAGATCTATATTAAATATTAAAGACAATTGAGTGAAATACAAATTTATTTAAATTCTCTTACTTTCATTTATTCTGTTTAATTTTAAACCAATATTATAATATTTAATATGTTTCTGAGACATTTCATTAAAGCAGCAAAAAATGATAAGATTTCTTAATTTCCATCATGTAACCTAACAGGCATCTTAAAATTCTAATTGATTAGCTAAAACAAATGAAATAAGAAAAATTTAAGAAATAATATTGTTTAAAGGTGATAAAATAAGCTTTTTGGGAAATGTTATGTTTTTATGTCCAAAATTCAGACCAGAATAAATATTATTTATAATTTCATAAATTATAATATTTAATATGGTAGCTAGGCAGGAATTCTAAAAGAAAAGGAAATGGTTGTCACTAAACAAGGAAAACATAATTCCTAGGAATAATCTCTAAGAACAAAACAAAATAAAAACTATATTATTTGAAATGCAAATTCAATATTTTCATTGCTATAGTCACATTGCATAAAAGCACCTGGAAAATAATAGATATTTAATTTATACTTGTTGAGAGAATAAGTAATTGAGTGAATAAATAAGTGAGCTTCTTGAAGCAACGACTGTATTATTGACTTTACATTCTAGGTACAATTGAAATTTATCAAAGTAATTGCAATTCATAATATTAAAAACCAAATTAAACCCAGGGATTTCCTTTTGCTTATTAGCTGTGTGATTCGGGCAACTGTATAGAATTTTTCTAAGTCTTGAGTTCTCACTACAAAGTACATAAGCAAAATTTAGAGTAGCAAGGGTACTTAACTAAAAGGATATTTTTGAAAGAATTATTAAATGAACAAAAAACATATAAAGCCCATCAGTTCAGTTCAGTCACTCAGTCACGTCTGACCCTTTGTGACCCCATGAATTGCAGCACGTCAGGCCTCCCTGTCCATCACCCATACCCGGAGTTCACACAAACTCATGTCCATCGAGTCAGTGACACCATCCAGCCATCTCATCCTCTGCTGTCCCCTTCTCCTCCTGCCTCAAATCCCTCCTAGCATCACGGTCTTTTCCAATGAGTTAACTCTTCACATGAGGTGGCCAAAGTATTGGAGCTTCAGCTTCAGCATCAGTCCTTCCAGTGAATACCCAGGACTTATCTCGTTTAGGTTGGACTGGTTCGACCTCCTTGCAGTCCAAGGGACTCTCAAGAGTCTTCTCCAACACCACAGTTCAAAAGCATCAATTCTTTGGCACTCAGCTTTCTTCACAGTCCAACTCTCACATCCATCCATGACCACTGGAAAAACCATAGCCTTGACTAGACAGACCTTTGTTGGCTAAGTAATGTCTCTGCTTTTGAATATGCTATCTAGGTTGGTCATAACTTTCCTTCCAAGGAGTAAGCGTCTTTTAATTTCATGGCTGCAGTCATCATCTGCAGTGATTTTGGAGCCCAAGAAAGTAAAGTATGACACTGTTTCCCCATCTATGTCCCATGAAGTGATGGGATCAGATGTCATAATCTTAGTTTTTTGAATGTTGAGCTTTAAGCCAACTTTTTCACTCTCTTCTTTCACTTCATCAAGAGGCTCCTTATTTCCTCTTCACTTTCTGCCATAAGGGTGGTGTCATCTGCATATCTGAGCTTATTGATACTTCTCCCAGCAATTTTGATTCTAGCTTGTGCTTCTTCCAGTCCAGCGTTTCTCATGGTGTACTCTGCATATAAGTTACATAAGCAGGGTGACAATATACAGCCTTGATGTACTCCTTTTTCTATTTGGAACCAGTTAGTTGTTCTAAGCCCAGTTCTAACAGTTGCTTCCTGACATACATATAGGTTTCTCAAGAGGCAGGTCAGGTGGTCTGGTATTCCCATCTCTTTCTGAATTTTCCACAATTTATTGTGATCTACACAGTCACAGGCTTTGGCATAGTCAATAAAGCAGAAATAGATGTTTTTCTGGAACTCACTTGCTTTTAGTATAGTAATATTACTGGGAGTGAATATTCATAAAAGTTGTTATGTTTCATCATCATTCTCATCATCACCATCAACATTGTCTTGCTCCCATTCTCCATAGTTTTTATAGATTCGGTTTGAAATGCCATTCAAACTATAAGCTTCTAAGATTACCACCATATTTCTGAGAACTATGGTTGGTCATATCTTCTCTGTTCAAGAACATAGAATGCCTTACTTTTTCTTCTATCTAAAAATCAGCTCACCTGCCTAGATTTATTCCTTCAATAATAATTATTAAGTACCTAACATTGTGTCTGACACATAGTAGACATGCAATGAGCACTTGGTTAATGAAGCAAAGTAAATGAATGAAAAATCCTGAACCTCATTTAGTAAACATGGTGTTAGATGATGGATATAGGATTAGCATGCTTAATTCTGCACATAAATAGTAATAGCTAACATTTATTGAGGATTAGAGCTTCCTTGATGGCTCAGCTGGTAAAGACTCCACCTGCAGTGCAGGAAAGTACTTGCAATGCAGAAGACAAAGCAAGTTTGATTGCTGGGTTGGAAAGATCCTCTGGAGAAGGAAATGGCAACACACTCTAGTATTCTTGCCTGAGAAATTCCATGGACAGAGGACCTTGGGGGGTTATAGCTCATGGGACTGCAAGAGCTGGACACAATTTAGCAACTAAACCACCACCACTGCTGTTGCTAAGTCACTTCAGTCGTGTCCGACTCTGTGCTACCTCATAGACGGCAGGCCAACAGGCTCCTCCATCCCTTGGATTCTCCAGTACTCTTGGGATTCTCCAAGAGTACTGGAATGGGTTGCCATTGCCTCCTCTGCACCGCCATTGAGGATTAACTAACTATAAGCCAAGGCCTGCTGCTGGATGAACTGTGGGCATGGTCTTCCTGATTACAGTGTTGGAGTCTTATTATTCCTACTGCACGGGTAAGGAAACTGAGGCTGAAAGAAGCTTGTCCACCATTACACTGGAAGTAGTAGTAAGAGAGACAGAGTTCAAATCCCTGCTTTTCTAATTTTAGAGGCCAAGACCTTTTACCATGCAAATATCTTAGTTCTGTAAAATGACTTGAACAAGCTTTGTAGAAAAGTCATTGACTCTCTAGCGCTGGAACATTAAGTCTTCCTATCCCTCTTAATTTCAGTGGACTAGACCAGGAGTCAACAAACTATAGTCCACAGGCTAAATCTTTGTTTTTATAGAGCCCACAAACTAAGGATTTATTTTTACATTTTTAAATGGTTGAAAAATTCAAAACAATACTTTGTGACACGAAAATTATATGACAGTACCTGTATAATATGTTCAGTTTTGCTTTTTTGGCCTGAAAAGACTCAAATATTTATTATCTGACCCTTTACAGAAAATGTCTGTGAGCCTTGGATTAGATATGTGGGATGCCTTTCAGCAATATGAGCAATGCATATGACATAGCAAGTTTAAGGAAAAATGTACCATAAGCAAATAGACATATCAGTTCTACAGAATTTCAGGAAACTATTTTCTTGTACTTCAGTGCAAAAGAGCTAGAGTAACTATCCAACAGAAAGAAAATCATACTACTAGTATATTGAACCTAATGGTTAATATGAAGTGATTTCATTCTGTCAAGAATTTAATATAATTGATGGAAATTTTCAAACAAAAGTAGTGTTTTCAGAAAATTATTTAAATGTATCTTCTGCCTTAGAAAAGCTCTTCTCCAGTTTCATGGACATATATCATATAGGAAGAGAATAGTGCTTGACATTTACAGAGGTCTATGTGTAACAACTGCCCTTTTAAATGTGCATTATTCATTCATTCAATAATTTTTGAATGCCAGGCACTGAACTAATTAAGCATAGGTGATATCCTACAAATGACCTGGGCTTTGACCAGAAATAATGTATTTTTTTCACCATTGATGTACTATATAATATGTGTGTTGCTGCACTTAGTAAAATCAACCCTCTCTAAAATCTGAGCATCACCAGAAACCACTTTACATATTAGTTCAGCCTAAATGAAGATCACAAATTATAACTCCTGAGATAACTGAATACTAGGAAAGGAAATAAAAAGTGCTACAAGGTCAGAGGAGATTTAGTCTAAGGCAAAGCATGAGATTTTTAGTAAAGATCCAAGGTAAGTTGAAAATTGATCTCTAGTCAGCTGAGTTATGAAATAAGGTAGCTCCCTAAGATTTTTTTTTTAAAATTAAACAGGATGTAAGTTATGTAAATAGAACTGGTGAGGTTATAGCTTGTAAAAAAAATGCAAATCTGTGCTGCTTGATTTAACTCTACAACAGCAAATGAGCTAAGGGAATCAAGAAAGCAAGCAATTTACATCTTAAAGTATTTGCTCCGGGGTCCAGGACTGTTCTGTGTGCTCTGCAATACTCACAGCAGTTGAAAACAAATTTGGCAGAACAAAGCACTCAAACACACACATTAGTCAACTATGGAAAGTCTTGATATAACCAAAGCAAAACTCAAAAGAAACCAATACACACATTTTCATGTACTTTGGGACTGGGTTGGATTTAGGAGGTGAAAATCTATTGCTCTGCTAAAATGTTTAGTGGTCAAATTCAAAACTACAATTTCATACTTAGATGAAAATTTTATTTAAAAAAAATCTACCCACCAGGAAATTATATTTTTTTCAGTATATAAATGGATAAGAAACATTATAGTTGGGTTGTCCAGAGGACATAATTGTAAAGAGAAGTTAGCAAAGCCAAAAACTGCATTTAGGATTGGAGAGAGATACAACATATAGTCTGTTTTGTGTCAGACATCATGTAAAAATCTATAAAATATAATTCTTAATGTTTCAAAATGCATAATTTAGAAGATAAGCATGACACATTTTATCAATTATAATGACAGAATATTCATTTCAGCACTTTTTCTATGTTTATTTTCCTTAGATCCATCATCATAAAACTACAGAATACTGTAGCCTTATCAATAAATTGTATACATTTTTATAGTGATAACGTTTTCTTATTTCAGTTAAGTCAATCATTAAAATATAAATACAAAATATAAAAAGTGTTTCATTTGATATTCAATGCAGTAATAGAGACTATTGAGTACTCATTCATATATATTTTATGATTTGTATGTATATTTATTATATAGATGTGTTTACCGATTGAAATCAGTTCTGAATGATAAATAATATATAATTGCACATAAAAATAGGCTCTGAATGATAGTGAGAATCATAGGTGGTATGTTAAATTCATGGAATATTTAGCATCTTAGAGATCATCTTGTCGAGGCTTGAAAAGGTGTTCTTCAGGATAAATCTTACTACACAAAAAACTAAAACACTAAAGTGTTTCCTTTAGTTTGCACAGTGTTTATTAAACACGTGTAAATGTCTTTGTGTGAGGAATACTCTCTCCATTTTTTCTAGTTTCCACCATGAGTATTGTTTTTCCCCTGTTTAATTGAGATATAACTGACACACAATACCACATAAGTTTAAGGTATACAGCATAATGATATGATTTATATACATCATGAAATTATTATCCCAAGTTTAGTGAACAACCATCATTTCATATAGATACAGAAAAAAACAAATAGAAGAGACTATTTTTCTTGTGATGAGAACTCAGGATTTACTGTCTTAACAACTTTCATATATAACATAGAGATAGCAGTGTTAATTATATGTATCATGCTGTACATTACATCCCTAGTGCTTATTTATCTTGAAACTAGGTATTTGTACCTTTTGACTGCCTTCATGCAATTTATCCTGCCCCTCACTCCTGCCTCTGATAAACACAAACCTGATATGTTTTTTATGAGCTTGTTCAGTTGTTTTTGAAATATAATTGGGGTACAACATTAAGTTAGTTCCTGGTACACAATATAGTAATTAGTTATCTCTATACATGTAAATATGATCACAATTATTAGTCTACTTATCATATTTTACCATACAAAGTTATTTCATAGTTATTGACTTCTTCCACACTGTATATTTCGTATCTGTGGCTCACTTATTTCATAACTGAAAGTTTGTATTTACAAATTTCCTTTACCTATTCCTTCCCTCTCCTGAACCCCTCCTCCCTGGCAACCACTTGTTTGTTCACAACTTCCTAACTCTTTCTATTCAGTTATGCTTGTCCATATTTTTTTTTTGAAGATTCCACATATGAGTGGAAATCATACAGTATTTGTTTTTTGTCTGACTTATTTCGCTTAGCATAACACCTTCTAGGTCTACCCATGTTGTCACAGATGGCAAGATTCTATTCCTTTTTATGGCTGAGTAATAATTTCATTATATAGAAATATATATATATGAGAGACATTTTCATTATTAGTTTATCTATTTTAAAAGGCTTTTTATGTGAAACATTTTTAAAGTCTTTTTTAATATGTTTCTATATTGCTTCTGTTTGTGTATGTGTGTTTTCATTTTTTGTTTTTGCTTATTTTTTAAAGTAATTATTGACAATTATGAACTCACTGCCATTTTGTTAATTTTTTGTTATTGTTGTGTAGTATTTTATTGTTGTTGTTCTTTTCTTCTTTTACTCTCTTCCCTTGTAATTTGGGGACTGTATTTAATGATATATTTGGATTCTGTTTTCTTTTGTGTGTGTATCTGTATCTGATAGATTTTTAGTTTGCTGCTATCATGAGGAATGGCTTCCCTGGTGGCTCAGATAGTAAAGATTCTGCCTGAAATGCAAAAGACCCAGGTTTGATCCCTGGGTTGGAAAGGTGCCCTGGAGAAGGAAATGGAAACCCACTCCAGTATTCTTACCTGGAGAATCATCTGAACGGAAGATCCTGGCAGGCTACAATCCATGGGGTCACAAAAAGTTGGACACCATTGAGTGATTATCATTTTCACCATGAGGCATACATATATATATATATATGTGCATACATATCTTAAGTTCAAGTAAATTTTTAAACCCTGCATTTTTACTCCACTACTCTGTTTATTGTTTCTGACATTATATTTTATATCATTTTATTTTGTGTATTCATTTACATATTGTAGATATGTAGAAAAAGTTACTCTTTTTCTCTTTTAAACTCATAGTAAATTTATACATGGTTGATTTAGCACCCTTACTGTATATTTGCTGTTACCAATTTTATTTTTCCTTTTGTAGTCATTATATGTCAAGTTTTTTTTTTTTTTTTTTTTGCTTAGAGAAATCTCTTTAACATTTCTTATAAAGCTGGTTTGGTCATGCTGGACTGTAAGCTTTTGCTTGTCTATAACTATGATCTTTCCATCAAATCTGAATGAAAACCTTGCCACAAATAGTATCCCTTGTTGTTCCATTTTATCACTTTAAAGATATTTCTGTACTCCCTTCTTGCTTGCAAAGTTTCTGCTGAAAATCAGCTGATAGCAACGTAGGAATTTGTTTATTCACAATTTGCTACTTTTCTTTTGCTTTTTAAAATATTTTCACTTTATTTAAATTTTTTTTTTTCCATTTTAGTTACAGTGGGTCTTGGGCTGGTCCTCTTTGATTTAGTCTTGTTTGGAACTCTCTATGCTTCCTGGACTTGAATGTTTATTTCCTTTCCCAGGTGAAGGGAAGTTTTTAGCCACTATGTCTTCAAATATATTCTTTCACCATCTCTTTCTCTCTTCTTCTCCTGGGATCTCTATAATTTGTTTATTAATATGTTTGATGTTGTTGCACTCTTAAACTGTTTTTATTTCTTTTCTTTTTGCTTTCTCTGTTCACCTCACTGATTTCCACTGCTCTCTCTTCTAGCCCACTGTTGTGTTTCTCTTTATTATCTAATCTACTGTTAATGCCTTATAGTGTATTTTAACTTTTAATTATTAGACTATTTACCTAAGTTTGGTTCTTTTTTATGTTTTCTCACTTTATTAAAATTTTCTAACGTCTCACTCTGTTTATCCAAACATATCTTGAATTCTTTGAACATCTTTATGATCATTACCTTGAACTCTCTAACAGGGAGATTGCACATATCTCTATTTCACATATTTATTCTTCTCAAGTTTATCTTGTTCTTTATTAGGAAGATATTCTTTTGTCACCTCATTTTGCCTAATCTGCTGTTTTTACTTCTTTGTATTTGGTAGGCTGTCTATATCACTTGACCTTGGAAAAGTAGCTTTTTGTAGGAGATGTCATATGCTTCCCAGCAGTGCACTCTGTTCTGGCCACCCAGAGCACTAAGGTTGCCCTGAATGCTGGCTTTTGTGGCCGGATTATTGTGGGTAGTCTAATAGACATGGCTGTCCCTTAGTCCAGTTGGTTGTCAGGCCCTCTCTGGTGCATCATCTGCCAGCTGCTGAGGGGGAGGGTTAGGATAAATTGCAGTATAAGTCGTGAACATACCATGTCCTCACCCCTCCTCCTAGTCTTTTTGTTTCCTTCTTTAATTTTTCATCTGTAGAAGACCTTTTCTGCAAGTCTTCCGGTCTTTCTCATCAACAGCTGTTCTCTAGTAGTTGTAGCTCTGGAGTTCCCGTGATTAAGAGATGAAGGCAGGGCCTTCCTATTCCGCCATCTTGGCCACTCCCCTTCACAACTGTTATGCTTTCACAGCACAAGCATTCTTGAGCAACCAAAGTCCCTGATTTATAAATGAAGAAGAAAACACAGGACAGTTAAACGACAAATTGCATAGCTAAAGAGTGGAAGAGTTAAATTTAGCATTAATCTCATGATTCTCACAAAAGTGTTTTTTATAACATGAATAATAAACACAGTTATAATGACTTTCATTTACTGTGGTTTGCCATGTGTTATACTAATTGCTGTACATATATTATTATATTTAAGACTTAGAAAAATTTTATGAGATAGTTTTCTTATCTTCAATTCACAGATAAAGAAGCTGAGATAAAAACAGTGAAGTAGCTTGTCTAAATTTGGCTCCACTCAACCGTCTTTTACTTAATGAGTGTTATCTCTGCTTTTAATTTGTAAAACTCTATAGCTTGTCCTCAGATGTTAGAATTTGTGGATCTTTTATACTATAGCTCAAAGTACTTAGAAAAAAAATTTAGGTTTATAATTAGAAGTTGAAAGATATATCTCTCTGAAATTTTTAGAGGAAAATATTCTTTATTAAGTGCTTTTTATTGGTTAGTTATATAAATAACCTGTTTTTATATGTCAGGGATTTTTTTCACAATAATCTTATAACATGTATAAAATTAATTATCTCATTTTGCCTGAGAAGTAAAGCACAGTGAAGTAAAATAATTTGCCCAGTTCAGTTCACTTCAGTTCAGTCGCTCAGTCATGTCTGAATCATTGCACAAGGTAACCATTAATAAATAGTGATACTAGAATTTGAACCTAAATTTTTTGTTTTCAAAGCCCTTATTTTTTATAGCAATATTTTAAAAGATATTTTTAAGGTTAAACCCTAGAGGGAGAGTATTTCAGGCAGAGAGAACAGCTAGGGCAAGGACCTGAGAATATTACAATGAACATAGAAAACAAAGATCCCTGCCTTCATAGACCTTGAACTCTATATGTTGAGGACAAAACAGGCAAGACAAGTAAATAGTGTGTTTGCAGTTAGGTGCTAAATAAAACAAGCTTAATTAAGGAAAGGGAATAAAGGATGTGTGGAGGGTGATGGGGGTTCATACTTTTCAATAAATTATTCAGGAAATATCTCTCTGTGAAGGTGACATTGACATAAAAATCTAAAAAGGAAATGATGATAGTCATTATTTTATCTGAGTGGAGGAAGTTAAGTGTTCTAGATGGAGGAAGCAACAAGGACAAATGTACTAAGGCAGGATAATACTGATAAATTTAATAAAAAGCAAGGAAGCTACTGAGCTAGAATGGAGAAGAGGAGTATGCGTGTAGTCGTAAGAGATTACATCAAAAATCTCTAGGGCCTGTAGGCCAATGTAAGTAGTTTTTATCCTCTAAGTAAGATAGAAACCCAGTTAGGGCATTTGATAATAACTTTATTTTAAAAGAACCAATTCTGACTACTGTGCTAATAAATTTAAACAGCAAAGGAAAGAGAAGGGACACCAGTAGGATGATATCACAACAATCAAGGTGAGATGCCTAGATGAAAGTTGTAGAGGAAGTTTGATGTTATTGTATTCTGGCTATATTATGAAATAATATCAGAAGGACTTTCTCATGAATTGTATGTAAAGTGTGAGTGGCATACTGAATTACAAACTATTTGTATACCTTTTTAGGAATTAGAAGGATGGAATAATTACTCTGATGGCAAATATTATGGTAATCATAGATTCATAGGTGAAAATGGGAGTCCCAATAAGATATGTTATGTTTGCAGTACTTATTAAACATTTACATGGAAATGTAAAATAAACTGTGTGTGTAACTGTGGATATGCATGTTTGAGTGTGGGTTTGTGCATGTGTGTATGTGTGTTCCCATCTCTTTTAGAATTTTCCACAGTTTATTGTGATCCACACAGTCAAAGGCTTTGGCATAGTCAATAGAGCAGAAATAAATATTTTTCTGGAACTCCTTTGCTTTTTCCATGACCCAGTGGATATTGGAAATTTGATCTCTGGTTCCTCTGCCTTTTCTAAAACCAGCTTGAACATCTGGAAGTTCACAGTTCACGTATTGCTGAAGCCTGGCTTGGAGAATTTTGAGCATTACTTTACTAGCGTGTGAGATGAGTGCAATTGTGCAGTAGTTTGAGCATTCTTTGGTATTGAATTTCTTTGGGATTGGAATGAAAACTGACCTTTTTCAGTCCTGTGGCCACTGCTGAGTTTTCCAAATTTGCTGGCATATTGAGTGCAGCACTTTCACAGCATCATCTTTCAGGATTTGAATTAGCACAAGTAGAATGCCTGGAGACTCCCATGGACAAAGGAGCCTGGTAGGCTGCTGTCCATGGGGTCGCTGGAAGTCGGACACGACTGAGTGACTTCACTTTTGCTTTTCACTTTCATGCGTTGGAGAAGGAAATGGCAACCCACTCCAGTGTTCTTGCCTGGAGAATCCCAGGGACGGGGGAGCCTGGTGGGCTGCCGTCTACGGGGTTGCACAGAGTCGGACCCGACTGAAGTGACTTAGCAGCATATATATACATATAGTTATATATAAGTGAGAGTGAAGTCGCTTAGTCGTGTCCAGCTCTTTGTGACCCCGTGGACTGTAGCCTACCAGGTTCCTCCGTCCATGGGGTTCTCCAGGCAAGAATACTGGAGTGGGTTGCCATTTCCTTCTCCAGGGGATCTTCTGGACCCAGGGATTGAATCTGGGTCTCCCTCATTGCAGGCAGATGCTTTAACCTCTGAGCCACCAGGGATGCCACAATATTTTTATATACAATTTGTTTTATATAGAGAGCAAATTTTAGCATTTAAGATGATTTCACCATATATCACATTCACAGTTAAAGTGGATTTTTATAACACACATCAAGATACCAAAGAAAAGGCCTAAAATAAAAAAATACTTTATCACATTCTTTGGATAACTTATCTTTTTTACAAAAGAATTTGCAATTTAATGTTTCACTTATAATGTAGTTAAAATCATGTCTTTCAAAGCACACAGATATTGGTGTGCTTTGATTTCCTTTTAATAACTGAATCCTTTGGATGGATAATTTGTGTGTGATAATATAAAATGTGAAATGGTAACCCACAATAAAAGACTCATCTGATCTGTTAAATATATCCACAGAAACAATGAGAATGGGAAACTTTTATCATAATAAAATCTTCTGAGATACCACTAATTAGCCCCATTGATGATCTCCAAAGACTAATTTTATTAAATAACAAACATTTTCAAAAGGTGATATGGCATCCCATTCACAGATGACTTATAACAAATATATTAAAGAATTACATCATGTGATATAATAGAAAAATGCTTTTAAAAATTACATTGATCAAAACACTACATTAAGAGTATCAAAAATACTCTAGATTAAAAATGTGCTAGTTCCCCAAATCAATTTGTCTATCCTGGAAGTCCAAATCTTTACCGGCTATGAGTTTTTATTCTTATTATTTAACCTTAGTGAATGACAGTATGACAGTATCTTCATCAATAACTGAGGATAATAAGCCCTTCCCAATGTGTTTACAAATTGATTAAAATCTCATGAGCTCATACATGACAAGAAAAATCCACAAATTTCACGTTTCTATGGATTTCAAAGGTACCATTTAATTATCAAATATTTATTTAAAAACTATTATTATTAAGAATCTCACTGTTATGAGAGTATCTTAGGAAGACTGCATGCAAACAGTTATGTATTAAAAATGCTAATTTGATTCTCTCTCAAAATAAATGTATGGATTAGTTTTTCATTCTTCACAGGTTTTTTCACTTCTAATCATCTGTCAGAGAATAATTTTTAGTAAGAATTGCTTATGAAGGTTATTTTTAAATACCTAAATGATATTTGGTCTAAATTCCATATACTGAATTGTTTTCTCCTAAGACATTGTATCACTGATCCTGTGCTGTATCACAGCACCAATTGTCTTGCTGCTTACACAGTTCACACTGTTCGTTGAACCCAGGGTAGGCAAGGCTTGAGCTAAGAGGCTGGAAGGAGACTCAAGGAGCTGTAAGAACTGCAGACCTGGCTGGCATGGCAGCTTCAACACAGCCTCTCTCCTGGCTGATGCCGCAGCCATACCAGCAGCCATACTAGAATCATAACACAGCCACGATGTAGCCAAAACATCACCTCATATAACATAACTACAATGGCAATCCAATCTAGCGCCAATGCAGCCGCCGCCAGGGTTTTCATGGTGAGGTTCCTACAGGCATGCTGGAAAAAGGAGCACGTGACCAAGTGAGTACCTCATGATGGGCATGTGTAGTGCTACAAGTGATCTCAGCTCTTCCTTATTCTTCAGTGGCTGAGTTGTGTCCAACTCTTTGTGACCCCATGGATTGTAGCATGTCAGCCTTTTCTGTCCTTCACTTTTCTGTCCTTGCTCAAACTCATGTCCATTGACTTGGAGATGTCATTCAACCATCTGGTCCTCTGCTGACCCTCTCCTCCTGCCTCTAATCATTATTTTCAAAATGTGGGGCAAGAGCCATACGCCATGGGATGAGAGAGGCTAACCATGCAATCTTGTCTAATTTGCTCTTTCCCTGCATACATATTTTGAAGCAACCACATTGAAATTGATTTGCCTACTCACTATTATTAATGATGCTGTGAAAGGGCTGCACTCAGTGTGCCAGCAAATTTGGAAAATTCAGCAGTGGTCACAGGAAAAGGTCAGTTTTTATTCCAATTCCAAAGAAAGGCAATGCCAAAGAATACTCAAACTATTGCACAATTGGAATCATCTCATCTCACATGCTAGCAAAGTAATGCTCAAAATTCTCAAAGCCAGGCTTCAATAGTACATGAACCATGAAATTCCAGATGTTCAAGCAGGATTTAGAAAAGGCAGAGGAACCAGAGATCAAATTGCCAATGTCTGTTGGAGCATCAAAAAAGCAAGAGAGTTACAGAAAATCATCGACTTCTGCTTTATCGACTATGCCAAAGCCTTTGACTTTGTGTATCACCACAAACTGTGGAAAATTCTTAGAGATAAGAATACCAGACCACCTGACCTGCCTCTTGAGAAATCCTTCAGGTCAGGAAGCAACAGTTAGAACTGGACATGGAACAACAGACTGGTTCCAAATAGGGAAAGGAGTATATCAAAGCTGTATATTGTCACCCTGCTTATTCAACTTCTATGCAGAGTATATCATGAGAAATGCTGGACTGGATGAAGCACAAGCTGGAATCAAGGTTGCCAGGAAAAATATCAATAATCTCAGATATGCAGATGGCACCCCACTTATGGCAGAAAGTGAACAAGAACTATAGAGCCTCTTAAAGAAAGTGAAAGAAGAGAGTGAAAAGATGGCTTAAAACTCAACAATCAGGAAATGAAGACCATGGCATCTGGTCCATAACTTTACAGCAATTAGATGAGGAAACAATGGAAATAGTGACAGACTTAATTTGGGGGAGGGGGGGTAGCTCCAAAATCACTGCAGATGGAGACTGCAGTTCAGTTCAGTTGCTCAGTCGTGTCCGACTCTTTGCAACCCCATGAATCGCAGCACGCCAGGCCTCCCTGTTCATCACCATCTCCCGGAGTTCACTCAGACTCATGTCCATTGAGTCCGTGATGCCATCCAGCCATCTCATCCTCGGTCATCCCTTTCTCCTCCTGCCCCCAATCCCTCCCAGCATCAGAGTCTTTCCCAATGAGTCAACTCTTCGCATGAGGTGGCCAAAGTACTGGAGCTTCAGTTTTAGCATCATTCCTTCCAAAGAAATCCCAGGGTTGATCTCCTTCGGAATGGACTGGTTGGATCTCCTTGCAGTCCAAGGGACTCTCAAGAGTCTTCTCCAACACCACAGTTCAAAAGCATCAAGTCTTCAGCACCCAGCCTTCTTCACAGTCCAACTCTCACATCCATACATGACCACAGGAAAAACCATAGCCTAACTAGACGGATCTTTGTTGGCAAAGTAATGTATCTGCTTTTGAATATGCTATCTAGGTTGGTGATAACTTTTCTTCCAAGGAGTAAGCGTCTTTTAATTTCATGGCTGCAGTCACCATCTGCAGTGATTCTGGAGCCCAAAAAAATAAAGTCTTACACTGTTTCCACTGTTTCCCCATCTATTTCCCACGAAGTGATGGGACTGGATGCCATGATCTTCGTTTTCTGAATGTTGAGCTTTAGGCCATATATATATATATATATATATATATATATATATATATCTCCACCCTCTTGAATCTCCACCTTTCCATCCCACTCCTCTAGGTCATCACTGAGTACCAGGCCGAGCTCCTTATGTTATATAGCAGCTTTCAACTAGCTGTCTCTTTTACACATGAACCTTTATATAAGTCAATGCTATTTTCTCAGTTCATCCATCTCACCCTTTCCTTCTCCCGCTGTATCCACAAATCTGTTCTCTCTGCCTACATCTCCATTCCTTCCCTGCACATAAGTACCATTTTTCTAAATTTCTGTCCATCCATTTTTCTATTTCCCTTTGTACTACTAACATTTTAGAATATCAAAGATAGTTTCTCAGTGACATGTGACCAATTTTTAATACAGGCTATTTACACTGAACACATAAAATCTGACAATGATCTAAATATCTTGATGATAATAACAGGAGCAACAAAATTGATGAAAGACTTCAATATGCAATCGCTTTGCAAAGGAGACAGCAAATCCCAAGTCAATATAAGAGAATGCGTCCATCATTTTTGGACTTCCCAGGTGACTCAAATGGTAAAGAACCTGCCTGCAAATGCAGGAGATGTAAGAGACTCCTGGGCTATGGGAAGCACAAGTGGAGGTGGTGGTGGTCTCCTTAAATCAGAAAGTGGTGGATAAATTTTTAAAGGTTTGCGCAGAGGGGGAGGGGGCTCGCCAGGGCGCCCGCCCGCAGCGTTCTGTAAGCCCTCTCCTTCCTCAGGAGGTAGAGCACAGTCTCCCTGCTTTTCTTCGTCAATGGCAGAAAACATGATCTGCACAGAAGGTGGAGACCCACCATCCACTGCTATAGCCTCCCCCATAGGCTATCTAACAGCCTCAGGACAGGACATTTCTAATCATATTTCACAGAGCAAAAGCATCTACAGGATCTTTTCTGGCTCATGCAAAGTATAAAACAAACGTAGAAATTTAGACAGTCTTCCTGTGCTTACTTTAATGCCTCTATGGGCTAACATATGAAGTGATAGTTCAATAAACATTTGTCTATTCTTAGATGCAGAGAAACCCATTCTTCTAGAGAATATTCTTATTGATTCTATACCCTCCTCACCCTGCCTAAACGGCAGAGGGGTGCTGGTCACCCACAGGTACAGTCCTAACCATCCCACATTACAATCTCATATTACTTACTCTTCAGTGTCCCCTGTTCTGGATGCCACTTTCCGGAGTCCGACTCCAGCAGCCAGGGATTCAACCTGAAGAGGTGAATGGTGTTGGTGATGAGACAGCCTCTCATTTTTCTATGGACTGCCTGTTTATTCCAAGTTTAAGATTCTTCTTTATACTTTTACAAAAACATTAGGCCAGAGGTTTGACATTTTCAGTTCCCCCTCTCCCAGATTTATTATCTCCATAAATCATTGTTGATTCTCAAACAGAGTTCCTGCTTCAGTGATTCTCTCAGAATCAACCTTATCATCTATTATCTATCTCCTCTAATGCGTCCTATAGTTAACTTGTGGATTACATTGTAACTCATGCTACATTCCTCAGTTTACTACTTATCTTCCTAAGTCCTGTTTGCCCCTAACATCCTGAGCTCACTATCTCTTAAAAAGGCTCTAGCTATAGTGTCTCTAAAAATTCCTAACTTCTATAAGCTATAGTAAAATATGCTAACTTTACAACATTCCTTAAATCTTTAACTCCTAACTGTTTTAATTGTTTCTAAGCCCTAAATTCAGTAAACTCCTTTGCCGTAAACATTCTCCTCGCAAATAGGCTTCAGATATCAATCTCTCCCATGGCTTCAAGCTGCGGCCTATGTGCTCATCCTGGAACACTTTTTTGTAAAAGTCCTTGAACAAATGTCAATGATTAACTTTATGAATTATTTTCAGAGCAATGCTGAAGAAGGCTTTGTGCCTTCTCATGCTCCTCTCAAGAACAATAAGCACCTTAATATTCCTTTTCAGTCAACTCAGCCAAGGAGAGGAAAAGACAAGTCAGAATTACAAGGCCTAACTCCTTCATCCCGGGATCCGTGCCTGCGGAATGAGGAGAGGGGGCTGGGGACTGTGCCTCCATTTTGTCAGTAATGCCTAATGCAGCTCCCGATAAGAGACATGGGTTCCATCCCTGGGTTGGGAAGATCCCCTGGAGCAGGGTATGGAAATCAACTCCAGTATTTTTGCCTGAAGCATCCCATGAACAGTGAGCCTAGCAGGCTATGGTCCATAGGGTCGAACAGAGTTTGACATGACCGAAGCAACTTAGCATGCGCTCACAGACATTTCTACAGAAATCATAGAAGTTAAATCCATGGGCCACTCAGATAGATCATTCATCTTAGTTACTCAATCTTATATATGAATCCGATACTCAAAAGTTCAGTTCAGTTCACTCACTCATTCCTGACTCTCAGTGACCCCATGGACTGAAGTATTCCAGACTTCCCTGTCCATCACCAACTCCTGGAGCTTGCTAAAACTGATGACCATTCAGCTGGTGATGCCATCCAACCATCTCATCCTCTGTCATTACCTTCTCTTCCTGCCTTCAATCTTTCACAGAATCCAGGTCTTTTCCAGTAAATCAGTTCTTTGAATCCAGGTGGCCAAATATTGGAGTTTCAGCTTCAGCATCAGTCCTTCCAATGAACACCCAGGACTGATCTCCTTTAGGATGGACTAGTTGGATCTCCTTGCAATCCAAGGGACTCTCAAGAGTCTTCACCAACACCAGAGTTCAAAAGTATCAATTCTTTGGCACTCAGCTGTCCGACTCACATCCATACATGACCACTGGAAAAACAGTAGCTTTGACTAGACAGACCTTTGTTGGCAAAGTAATGTCTCTGCTTTTTAATATGCTGTATAGATTGGTTATAGCTTTTCTTCCAAGGAGCAAGTGTCTTTTAATTTTATGGCTGCAGTCACCATCTGCAGTGATTTTGGAGCCCAAAGAAATAAAGCCTGTCACTGTTTCCATTGTTTCCCTATTCTATTTGGCATGAAGTTTTGGGACTGGATCATAATCTTAGTTTTTTGTTTGTTTGTTTGTTTTTCTTTTTCTAAATATAAATTTATTTATTTTAATTGGAGGTTAATTACTTTACAATATTGTATTGGTTTTGCCATACATCAACATGTATCTGCCACAGGTATACATGTGTTCCCCATCCTGAACCCCCCTCCTTCCACCCTCCCAGTACCATCCCTCTGGGTCGTCTCAGTGCACCAGCCCCAAGCATCCAGTATCATGCACTGAACCTGGACTGGCGACTCGTTTCATATATGATATTATATCTGTTACAATGCCATTCTTCCAAATCATCCCACCCTCTCCCTCTCTCACAGAGTCCAAAAAACTGTTCTATACATCTGTGTCTCTTTAGCTGTCTCACAAACAGGGTTATCATTACCATCTTTCCAAATTCCACATATATGCGTTAGTAATACATTTGAATCAGTTCTAATGAGGTGGATGAAACTGGAGCCTATTATACAGAATGAAGTAAGCCAGAAAGATCTTAGTTATTTGAGTGTTGAGTTTAAGCCAACTTTTTAACTCTTTTTTCAGTTTCATCAAGAAGTTTTTTATTTACTCTTTGCTTTCTGCCATATGGGTTATATCATGTGCATATCTGAGGTTATTGATATTTCTCCTGGCAACCTTGATTCCTGTTTATGCTTCATCCAGCCTAGCATTTCATATGATGCACCCTGCATATAAGTTAAATAAGCAGGTTGGCAATATACAGCCTCGATGTACTCCTTTCCCTATTTGGAACCAGTCCATTGTTCCATGTCACATTCTAGCTGTTGCTTCTTGACCTACATACAGATTTCTCAGGAGGCAGGTCAGGTGGTCTGGTATCCCTATGTCTTTAAGAATTTTCCACGGTTTGTGGTGATCCACAAAGCCAAAGGCTTTGGCATAGTCCATAAAACAGAAGTAGATGATTTTCTGGAATTCTCTTGCTTTTTCGATGCTCCAACAGATGTTGGCAATTTGATCTCTGGTTCCTCTGCCTTTTGTAAATCCAGCTTGAACATCTGGAAGTTCATGGTTCATGTACTGTTGAAGCCTGGCTTTGAGAATTTTGAGCATTACTTTGCTAGCATGTGAGATGAGATGATTCCAATTGTGCAGTAGTTTGAGCATTTTTTGACATTGCCTTTCTTTGGGATTGGAGAAGGAAATGGCAACCCACTCCAGTATTCTTGCCTGGAGAATCCCATGGACGGAGGAGCTTGGTGGGCTACAGTCCATGGGTCGCAAAAAGTCGGACACGACTTCACTTTCACTTTTCTTTGTGATTGGAATGAAAACTGACCTTTTCCAGTCCTGTGGCCACAAGTTTTCCAAATTTGTTGGCATATTTAGTGCAGCATTTTCACAGCATCATCTTTTAAGATTTGGAATAGCTCGGCTGGAATTCCATCACCTCCACTAGCTTTGTCTGTAGTGATGCTTCCTAAGGCCCACTTGACTTCACACTCCAGGATGTCTGGCTCTGGATGAATGATCACAATATCCTGGTTATCTATTTAGGTCATTAAGATCTTTTTGTATAGTTCTTCTGTATGTTCTTGCTACCCCTTCTTAATATCTTCTGCTTTTTGTAGGTCCATACCATTTCTGCCCTTTATTGTGTCCATCTTTGCATGAAATATTCCCTTTGTATCTCTAATTTTCTTGAGATCTCTAGTCTTACCCACTCTATTATTTTCCTCTATTTCTTTGCATTGATCACTTATGAAGGCTATCTTATCTCTCGTTGCTATTCTTTGGAACTCTTCATTCAAGGTGGACATATCTTCCTTTTCTCCTTTTCCTTTCACCTCTCTTCTTTTCTCTTCTTTTCTATTTGTAAGCCCTCCTCAGACAACCATTTTGCCTTTTTACAGTCCTTTTTCTTGGGGATGGTTTTGATCATGGCCTCCTGTACAATGTTACAAACCTCCATCCATAGTTCTTCAAGCACTTCAAAGCTAATCCCTTGACTCTATCTGTCACTTCCACTGTATAATTATAAGGGATTTGATTTAGGTCATACCTGGATGGTCTAGTGGTTTTCCCAACTTTCTTCAATGTAAGTCTGAATTTGGCAATAAGGGGAGAAGGCAATGGCACCCCACTCCAGTACTCTTGCCTGGAAAATCCCATGGATGGAAGAGCCTGGTAGGCTGCAGTCCATGGGGTCGCTGAGGGTCAGACACAACTGAGCGACTTCACTTTGACTTTTCATTTTCATGCATTGGAGAAGGAAATGGCAACACACTCCAGTGTTCTTGCCTGGAGAATCCCAGGGACGGGGGAGCCTGGTGGGCTGCCGTCCATGGGGTTGCACAGTCGGACACGACTGAAGTGACTTAGCAGTAGCAGTTGGCAATAAGGAGTTCATGATCTGAGCCACAATCAACTCTTGGTCTTGTTTTTGCTGACTGTATACAGTTTCTCCATCTCCAGCAACAAAGAATATAATCAGTCTGATTTCTGTGTTGACCATATGGTGATGTCCATATGTAGTCTTCTCTTGTGTTATTTGTAGAGGGTGTTTGCTTTGACCAGTGCATTTTCTTGGCAAAACTCCATTAGCCTTTGCCCTGCTTCATTTTGTACTCCAATACCAAAATTGCCTGGAACTCCAGATATCTTGTGACTTCCTACTTTTGGATTCCAGTCCCCTATAATGAAAAGGATATCTTTTTTTGCGTGTTAGTTCTAGAAGGTCTGTAGGTCTTCATAGAACTGTTCAACTTCAGCTTCTTCAGCAGTACTGGTTGGGCCATAGACTTGGATTGCTGTGGTATTGAATGGCTTGCCTTGGAAACGAACAGAGATCATTTTGTCATTTTTGAGGTTGCACCCAAGTACTGCATTTTGGACTCTTTTGGTGACTGTGAGGGCTACCCCATTTCTTCGTAGAGATTCTTGATCACAGTAGTAGATATAATGGCCATCTGGATTAAATTCACCCATTCTAGTCCATTATACCACTGATTCCTAAAATGTAGATGTTTATTCTTGTCATCTCCTGTTTGACCACTTCCAATTTGCCTTGATTAGTTCAATTGTATGGTTAGTTTATATATCTACAGTCTTCCTTTACAGCTTTTCTGTATTATCAGTACCTAATATAGATTTTGGTATACAGCTTGCACTGAAAAAAAAAACAAAAAACAAAAAACAAACAAACAAAAAAACCTGTTAAATGAATTAAGGAAAAGATTTGTCTTATTTGTGGTCAATATGCTTCCAATTGCACATTTCAGCCTTATAGTCTGTCACATGTGACTCTCAGCCGTATCATTAATTGTATGAATTGGTTGGATAGATATAATCCTGTAAGCTGCAGTTCTAGTTAAAGCTCCATTATCAAACTCTGCATGAGTTTCTGGACTTGGAAAAAAGGTCTGAGAAAAATAAAACCTGAGGTCTTGTGATTCTTTATTACAAACTTCCTCCTCCAAATTACTTGTCTTTTAGTCCATGTGTTTCATAATAAGTCCAGAAAGAAGTTTATTTCGGTTTATAATTTGAATCTTAATTTTAGAGTTCTTACAGTAAAATTTTTACTGTTACTCATTTTTCACCTTAAAGATCAAAATAGAACATAGAAAGTGTTTTTTGTTTTTTGTTTTTTTTTTTTACTTCCTATGAGTACATGCTAAGTCACTTCAGTCATGTCCAACTCTGTGACCCTATGGACCAGAACCCACCAGGCTCCTCTGTTCATGGGATTCTCCAGGCAAGAGTACAAGAGTCAGTTGCCATTCCCTTCTCCAAGGGATCTGCCTGATGCAGGGATGAAACCTGCTGTAAGTGACAATAAAATAATCAAAGATTCATCCATACAAATTCTTTTTTTTTTTTTTTGCATTTCTCTTTTTCATACATAAAATGCTTATTCTAACTAAGTTCTCTGATGACCACCTGCAAAGTAACTGCTTTCTCTTAACCATGAGATCAAAACAACCAGTAGTATTTTTAGTCGGACTATTCTCTCTAGTTGCCATTCCTGCTCCAATTAAGATTTTTTTTTTACATCAATCTGGTCTCAGATCAACCAGAATCTTGTCTGACACAAAGACTACTTTCACGTTAAAAATAATCGAGTTTTACTCTTTTTTATTCTAGGAGGAAGGATTTTTTTTTCCCTCTGTTTCTTTTTTTTAATTTTTTTGTTATTTTTTAAATTTTTTAAATTTTAATATCTTTAATTCTTACATGCGTTCCCAAACATGAACCCCCCTCCCACCTCCCTCCCCATAACATCTCTCTGGGTCATCCCCATGCACCAGCCCCAAGCATGAAGGATTTAAATGAAAAAAGCACACTCTCTATCAAAGTGCAGGCTTTTCTTTAGTTATTTCTGTATATGTCTTTATGAGACAAAAATGATCTATTCACAATTGAAAAAACTCCATTTATTTTTGTACTGCTGATGCTATAGCTCCTAGGAAGCAATGACACAAAGACAATTCCAGGAGAAACTGTTGAATTGTACCTGTATTAACAGATGATAAAAAATAAAGCAGTTAGGGCTGATATTATCGTTTGGGTCATTGAGATCTCAAAACACAATTTCAGGTCATAGCTATTCTATAATTTGCTTTTATGTGTCTAATTTCTAGGTCATACCCATACTTCAATTTATGAGAAATAAGCATTCATTTGGGATTGTTTCCCATTCAAATATTTTAACTATAATAAGTTGATTTGAAAAGTCATAATGAACATAATAAAAACTTTTAGTAAATGTATTAGAAGCTAAATATACATACTTTTAAGAAAACATTTAAGAAATTTAGTTAGAATAAATTGATATCCAAATAGCTTTCCAGAATTTATAAATTCAATGAGGATGAAAAAAGGAAAATAAAACCATATAATTTCTAAAGAGATATTACAACCCCATTGTTCATCTGTGCTGTGTTTATAAGAGTAGTCAAAAGAAGTTAACTGAGAAACCTTGTCATGCTTTGTTTTCAGATTGAGGGTATTTGTTAGGGAAAACAAGAAAGACAGCTTCTAACTTTAAGTGTCAGTGAAAATGAGTTTAAAGCCATGCATTATGTACATTTGAAAGTTAATGGAGCTGATTTTTATTAGAAGTTAGTGTGTAGGTTTTCAAACCAAAAAAAGTAGTAGAATAAATTTTCCTTTTTGTTTTACCACTTTACTTATTTATAGTAACTATTATATACTTAACTATTTACAATGAAATGTGCATGTATGTAAAATCCTAAACACTTTTCTCGAGAATGAATTCCTTTCTATTTATTCATTATGCCTTGACTGTTTACTAGTCCTTCATGGTTTTGAATGTATTTTAAAAGGTTGGATTGTAAATCCATTAAATTTTAAATTGTAAGCCATCTCTCAAAAATGTAATTTATAGAATTTCTCTTAGAATATTAAAGCTGATGATTTATCTCTTTCATATCCATTCAGTATATTTTCTTGACTGCTTACCTTCATCATTCATCAGATTAACAAACATTAAATTTGAGGGTCTGCATTGTATTATTATGAAACAATACTACTTTAGCATGAAATGACTTTTTAAAAAAAAATCTCCTTTATAATTGATAGTGATAGGAAAGGCAGAACATCTCAAGAAGCATTTCTCACCAGGGAAACACGATTTTACAAAATTGGAATTCTAAGACAATGTTTATTCATAAAAATATTGAACTCCTATCATTTCAAGAAATTATTCTAAGACTCATTTATTTAATCAACCAAGCTTAAGAAAAAAGGAAGGTACAAATGTACTGAGCTATGAATAGCTTAATAGAAAAAAGAAATATAAATAATGCATACCGTTCTTTTTTAAGGCCACTCTATTTTTAGGACAATGTTTTTAAATTGTGCAAATGCAAGAAAATTTAAGGGAAGACAACTGAAACTCAATCAATGCATTAGTCCTTCATACATTCAAGTTAGTGTTTCAATAACTATAATATTTCTTGAATAATCAAAACGGATGAGTATAATTAATTTGTACACACCATTCCAGGCTTACATAAAATGAAAGTAACAAGACATTTTCACTCACATTTATAGAAAAGGGGTCCTTATATCTTCATTATATTTTGCTTGAGTGCACAAGTCCTTCTAATTTGGCAAATTCATGCTTGGTTTTACATACCATTTCTAGCATGACAGATGATTAGGAAGCAGTTTGGGCACCAGACACCCCAACCACTTCTGTTCTTAATATGCATGAGTGGCTTTGATTGGTAGTAGAAAAATTAACATGTAAAAGCTATTATAAAGAAATACAGTAATTATTCAATGTGTTATAAAGCTATTGTTTAATTCATCCCGACACTGGCAATCTGTATGCACTATACATAGAAATTAGGAATGCACACATATTTAAAATTGGATGGTAGAGATTTATTGTTAAAACTTTCCTCTCACTGCTCAACAAAGGAAAAGAAACCTTGCTTAGATAATGATAGAAAAGTAAGGACAAGTTACAAGAGCAGTAATTCTTTAAGCTCCTTCTTGCTTCGCATCTGAACGCTGTGTTACGTTGGCAGATCTGGGGAACTTTAGTGGCCGGACGAGAAGCGCGGTGTCTGTTCGGGAAGGCCAAGGGGTCGTCCTCCTGTGCTCACCTCCGCCTCACTCGCCAGGTAAGTCGTCTCCCTTTCCTATCGCTGCTCCTCTCCTCCTGTGTCCTCGTTCCTTTAGACAGGGTGTTGACTGGGAAACATTCAGGTGACATGTGCGTGGTTTTCTTGATGTGTATCAGGGTACCAGGTGAGTAATTAAAAACCATATTTTCTGAATGCCACAGGACAGGAGACTGAGCTCCTCTGATAAGACTGTTTTATGGCCTGAGTGTGGACCATCCTGGTTATGGATGTCTCTCTTTGCCTGCCACCAGGGAGGAATATACTACCCGGAGCCACAGGCAAAGTGATAAGCTGAGAAAGTTAGGAACTTTTCAAAATTGTTGGGAATGTCAGAGTTGAGTTAACTGAACACCAATGTGCCTCTTGTTTCAGAAGATAAGCTGAAAACTGGGGTGTTTATGGCATAATTTTTCACACTGGAACAAAAAATGTTAAGAAATATTTCTTGAGTTTCATACAGCTATGATTTCCTTGTTGTTTTCTGACTATTTGAGTTCTTGTTTGTAAAAGTTATAATAGTAGGTAAGTATTTCTCAGGGTTTGAAGTAACAGAATAGTCAACTGTGCTCAGATTAATTATTTCCCCTCTTGCCAACTCACAGATAATTATTTCCATTTTGTTTAAGTTTTATAGTTTGAAGTGAGTACTTCTTGGCAACTCAGTAAAGTTTTCCTATAATACAATTTAAGAAAGGCCAGCAACAATTGAAGAGAAAGAGAGAGAATCAAATGTCTATTTCTATGTGAGAAATAATGAAGATTTTAGTTAACAAGTGGAAACAGAATTCAGGATCCTGGTACCTCAATCAATTTTTCTCTTTTGTTTAGAGTGAAAACCAAACTTGTCTCTAGGTTGCATCACTAGTGTAGTATTGGGGCCCAATTTTGTTCTATCATAGATAATCCTTATCATGGTTTACAATAAGACCTCAAATCAATTTTCTTAAAGTTCCTCATCTCTATCAGACCCTAATTTTATTTTTAATTGAAAGAAAAGTAAGCTAAGTTTCAACAGGAAAATATTTTTGAAACTGTTTTACTTTGAAACTAAGATAATAATCACTGTGAGGAATAATTTCTGAGTTATACCAACTTCATTCCAATATGTCAATTCAGTTGTCCCAATCCTTTTGTGAGTAGTTTGTGAACTTTATAGAAAACATATTCAGTCTTACCTACATGTGTTTTTTTAAAATGGATTTTAGTAGGCTTAAGAGAATCCTATGAAATTAGTATGTTATGTTTAATGTTGGGTTATTATATTTAGTTTGAAGAGAAATATTAGATAAATGTGTTAGAGATAACAAGGAGGGGAAGATGGAGGGAGGCTAGGGAAAGGAGAGAGGGGAGGAGGCAACAGACTCTGCAGAGAATGAAAGTGTTCATCAGCAACTTTACAGGGATTAGCAATACGCAGTGACTCCCGTGGGAAAAAAAGGAAGATTTTCTCTGAGATACAATCTATGTTGCAGGGCTGTTAAAACATGTTAAAAAATGAAATGAGAGAGAACAATTTAAGAAGCAAAACTGTAAGATTACACATAAACAAATTATCCAATTGGCAGAGAAAATATATACAGAAGATTTATAATGGGAAAAAATAGTATAATGAATTGTATACATGACAAGCATAAGATAAGAATATCTATGAATAATTGATTAAATAAATAAAAATGTGATCTTTGAGATCAACAAGAATAAAGCTGGCTTATTTATTATTGTATTGTATGACAATATATGTGTCATAAGAAATATTAGACTTATTAGATAATTTAAAATTGTAGAGGAGGTTATATTCTACTAGGTACATATGTTGAAGTGTTATATGAAATGACTTACTCAAACATCAGTGTTAACATAACAGAATTTGGGGGGACACATGCATGACCCGAAATAACTACAGTAGCTCAGCTTCCAGGCCAGTGACTAACACTTACAAGTTGGTCATTTATCCCTTGATCAGCCAAATCCTATAATATATCTCTAGCTTTTTTGTTAAGCATGTCAATTATATTCTGGTTCCAACTGAAACTTGCACATCCCGCAAAGACACGGCTTCCACTGCAGCCCTTTAAAGTTATGGCTGTTTATTCTGTCAGATTGTTTATGTGCCATTCAAAGTGAGATTGGAACACATATTCTCCTTTTTCCTCATTGCGCATTCTCTATTCTCCTTACCAAAACAAACAAACAAAAAAACCCTCTGTTTTCAAAATTTCAGTTTAGACTCTGCAAATCTTCATTGCTGTCATTTACACACTCCCAGCTTACTCCTTTTCATTTTGTCTTCTTTTTGCCATTCCAATGGTCTTGGTTTACTATCATTCTCAGGCACTTCATCTGCTCTTATCAGCAGCTATGGTTTCTTAGCTGGGCTTCCAGTTAAGGTAGCACTAGTGGTAAAGAATCTGCCTGCCAACGCAGAAGACACAGGCGACTCAAGTTTGTTCCCTGGATCAGGAAGATCTCCTGGAGTAGCAAACAGTACCCTACTCCAGTAGAGGAAATGGCACCCCTCTCCAGTATTCTTGCCTGGAAAATTCCATGTGCAAGAGGAGCCTGGCAAGCTACAGGCCATGGGACCACAAAGAGTTGGGCTTGGCTGAGCGACTGAGAATACATACAGTTTCTGCTCACTGCTTCCTTGATTCCAGGAACCCTTCAACCTCACTGAAGTCTGCAAATCGTTGATATTACCTCCTTTTTGCCCTTGTTCCCCGTCTTTGAGTCTCATTTTTCTCCTTCAATCATTATCATTTTTCTTGCTTACAACCTTAATTATTTCAACCTTCTTTTGCCTCACAACACTCACCAAAATCCTAATCCCAATGTAAACCCATTCTTCAACCTGAAACTACTCAACTTTATATGACTATAAAAGGAATTCCCTCATGGTTCTGTGGTTAGGATTCCATCCTTTCACTGCCAAGGGCACAGGTTCGATCCCTGGTCAGTTGGGAACTAAGATCCCACAAGCCGCACAGTATAGCTAATACATATGTATATACATATGTATGTATATATGACACTATAAAAATAGTTAGGCAGATTAGTCTAAATTTTGGGGCTTTCCAGGTGGTTGCTAGTGGTAAAGAACCTGCCTGCCAATGCAGGAGACATAGAGATGTGATTTGGATCTCTGGCTTGGGAAGATCCCCTGGAAGAGGGCATGGCAACCCACTCCAATATTCTTGCCTAAAAAATCCCATGGACAGATTCCCTGGTGGGCTACAGTCCATAGGGTTTCAGAGTCAGACATGATTGAAGTGACTTAGCACTCGTGCAAGCAGTCTAAATTTAAAATAAAAACTATGAATCTCAAGTACACTTATGCTGACCAGAAATTAAGGGGAAAAAAAACAAACCTAACCCTCTCATTGTAATTTTATCAAACCTTCAACGTGTCTCCCACCATTCAATTTTTCTCCCATCCTCATTTTCAGCTGATAACCATTTCATTGTGCAAAGAAAAGCAATTAGAAGATAACTTTCACAAGCCTTCATCACCAAATTACACACTCATTAACATTTGTTTCATATTCTAACCTCTCTTCTTTAGTATAGATGTACTGCTGTGCTTCTAAGGCCCATCCCTCAACCTGTGTACTGTAATTCATCCTTATTTATCTACTTAAATAAATCACTTTAGTAATTCTCTGTTCTGCTCTTCTAAATTTTCACCACAGATTGCTTACTTTCTTCTGAGTCATTCCTAACAGGGTACAACCATACTGTCCCCTCCTCCATCTGAAAGCAAAACAATACAAAGCAAACCTCTCCTCTTTCAGCTACCGCCTCATTTTTTCTGCTTCTCTCCATAGCAAACTCTTCAGAGGCTTTGTATGTGCATTATCCAGTTCAACTCTGATGCTGTCTTTTTGTCTCTTTCTTTCTTTCTTCCCTCTTTCCCTGTCTCTTTCTCTAACTTTTTAGTAGACTTATTGAGAGCCAATTTCGACCCCAGAATACTCACCTACTTTAAGTGTACAGTGAGAATGTGGCCATCTACCACATTCAGAGACCTTTCAGCAGAAACTAACTAAGCTGAAACTCTGATCTTAGACTTCCAGCCTCAGTATCCTTTACTGTTGTTTAAGCCAGCCAGTCTATGGCATTTTGTAATGACACCCTAAGCAGAGTAATATACCATCTCATTCACAGTCAGTGTTCAAGTCCTTACTGACAATAGCTTGAATTAGACAAGGCTATGGTCCATGTGATCAGATTGGTTAGTTTTCTTTGACTGTGGTTTTCATTCTGTCTGCCTTCTCATGGAGAAGGATAAGAGGCTTATGGAACCTTCTTGGTGGGAGAGACTGACTGAGGGGGAAACTAGGCCTTATTCTGATGGGCAGGGCCATGCTCAGTAAATCTTTAATCCAATTTTCTCTTGATGGACAGACTTAGGTGGCTTAGAGGGTAAAGCATCTGCCTGTTATGTAGGAGACCCAGGTTCAATCCCTGGGTCAAAAAGATCCTCTGGAGAAGGAAATGGTGACCCACTCCAGTATTCTTGCCTGGAAAATTCCATGGATGGAGGAGCCTGGAGGGCTACAGTCCATGGGGTCACAGAGAGTTGGACATGACTGAGTGACTTCACTTCACTTCACTTCTCTTGATGGGCAGGGCTATATTCCTTCCTTGTTATTTGACCTGGGGCCAAAACTATGGTGGAGGTAATGAAGATAATGGTGACCTCCTTCAGAAGGTCCCATGCAGGAACTGCTACACTCAGTATCTCCAACCCTGGAGCAGGCCACCATCATCCCATGCCTCTGTGGGAGACTCCTGGACACTCATGGGCATGTCTGGGTCAGTCTCCTGTGGGGTCACTGCTCCTTTCTCCTGGGTCCTGGTGCACACAAGTTTCTGTTTGTGCCCTCCAAGAGTCTGTTTCCTAGTCCTGTGTAAGTTCTGGTGGCTCTGTGGTGGGGTTAATGACGACCTCCTCCAAGAGGAGTATGGCTTATGCCATACCCAAGTCTGCTACACCCAGAACCCCTGCCTCTGCAGCAGTCTACTACTGACCCATACCTCCACAAGAGACATTCAAACACAGTTCTGTCTCAGGCTCTGTGGGGTCTCTGGGTCCTGGTACACACAAGATTTGTTTGAGCCCTCTGAGCATCTCTGGCTGGTACCGGGATTTGATTCTAAATGCAATGTCACCCCTCCTACCATCTTTCTGGGGCTTCTCCTTTGCCCTTGGGCATGAAGTATCTCTGTAAAGTCATTCCAGCACTGCACAGATACTGCTGCAGTGCCTACTGTATTTCTGGGGCTTCTCTGCCTTTGGACATGGGGTATTTCCTCACAGACTCTCCAGTACCATGCAGCCACTACTCCAGCTCATTGTTTTGGCTCCCAAATCACTGCAGATGATGACTGCAGTGATGAAATTAAGACTCTTGCTCTTTGGAAGAAAAGCTATGACCAACCTAGACAGAATATTAGAGAGCAGAGATATTTTCCAACAAAGTTCCATCTAGTGAAAGGTATGGTTTTTCCAGTAGTCATGTATGGATGCGAGAGTTGGACTATAAAGAAAGCTGAGCACTGAAGAATTGATGCTTTTGAACTGTGATGGAGAAGACTCTTGAGAAACCCTTGGACTGCAAGGAGATCCAACCAGCCCATCCTGAAGGAAATCAGTCCTGAATATTCATTGGAAGGACTGATGCTGAAGCTGAAACTCCAATACTTTGGCCACTTGATGTGAAGAACTTACTCATTTGTAAAGACCCTGATGCTGGGAAAGATTGAAGATGGGAGGAGAAGGTGACAACAGAGGATGATATGGTGGAATGTCATCATCAACTCAATGGACATGAGTTTGAGTAATCTCTGGGAGTTGGTGATGGGCAGGGAGGCCTATGTTGCTACAATCCACAGGGTCGCAAAGAGTCGGACACAACTGAGTGACTGAACTGACTGACCGAAAATAACTTGGAGAATCCTCACCATTTGACTCCATATAATCTCTCTGACCTTATCTACTATTCTCTTTCTTGCTTTTTCATATAATAGTTATATTAGTTTCTCTGATATTCCACAGGAACTAGGTATAGTCTTGCCTCAAAGTCATTCCAGTTGCTATTTTCAATGCCTGATTCCCCTTATGCTTGCCATTTGAATGGCTCACTACTTCACATTCAAATCTTCCTTCAAAACTTACAAGCTTGGTGAAAATTTTTCTAGTTTCCCTATTTTGATATAAACCCCTACAATTCCTTTCCTCTTTCTCTGTTTTCTTTTTCTCCACAATGATCATCACTTTCCATACATTGTAGAAATTTACTTACTTGCTTATTCCCTGTCCTCTTGAAATAGAATATAAATCCCACGAGGGCAGAATTTTTGTAGTTTTTATTCAGTGCTGAGCCTCATGTCTAGAACAATGACTGGCATAGAGTAGGGGCTGAAAAACATTTGTTGAGTCAGTACATGCCTAATATTCATAAATAAATAAAATTGGCCAAGGTTTTTAGTCCATACATAACTATCAGAAACTGATAAAGAAATCTTAAGAACAAAGAAAAATAGATCAATTGTGTAGTAAGAAAAATTTCTTACCATTCAACTTTCTCTTATAATGATGTTGTGAACTGAAGAAGCGATAAATGAACATGATTCATATCATCAATATGGAAGAATAAAATAAATATAAAATTAAAATAAAAACTGTAACCTGATTGGATTTTTTAATTTAAGTCACAATCATACTGTGAAATAGTGGATTAATCCTAATGCTTTGCTTTATCAATTAGAAAGACACCTTTGAAATTGTCTTGGGGAAGTCAAGTCAAAAAAGTCTTGCTGTAGAGGAAGGGCAAATGTAGAAAGAATAAGCCAGGGCTACTCAATGAGAAAGACCTTGTGATTGCTTTCCTGGTCTGGCACCTCTTAGCAAAGGCCTCAACAACTGCCTTTGTTTTGGTGGGATGAGATTGTGCACTGTGAAATGAGGAAATAACCTGATCCATACTAGAATCGCAACCCCAAATTTCTGTCAAGTCGAAATAGTTATGTTTTGGGTTGGCCAAATGTTTGTTCAGGTTTTTCCATAAAATGTTATGGAATGGTTAACCAATCTAATAGATCATCGCAGCATACCTAGTTAACTGATGCTTGATTCTCTTTTGTTCCCTACTCTTTATTTTACTGCTGCTGCTGCTGCTGCTGCTGCTAAGTTACTTCAGTCGTGTCCAACTCTTTGCAACCCCATAGACAGCAGCCCAGTAGGCTCCTGTCCCTGGGATTCTCCAGGCAATACTGGAGTGGGTTGCCATTTCCTTACTACCATCTTTTAAATCATAATTGCTTTATTATTTTATTTTATCAAAAATTGAAATGAAGTAAAGTGTTGGAAGTAAACATTTCCTAATATTTTAATTTCCCCTGGTAGATTATATGTTCCTTAATGGTGCAAAACCTTCTACCTCATATTTGCATCTCTAACATTTAGTGCAGTACCTGACACTTGTAAATATATGAAAAAGTAGAAGAGTAAGTATTCATTAAATGCATGTTTAATAACTGAATAAATGTGCTGATTCTAATGAGAGTTTCATAGGGCTTTAAAAAGTTTTTATCAGGCTCCTGCTATCAGTTTATCATAACCAACTCTTATTTATGATAAATATTTGGGTCACCTAATGTCACATTCAAATATTATTATTTCAAATAATATTATTCAAATATGAAGATTATTATTTCAAAGTTTAGCAAGTACTAAAATTTAGTGACAACTATATGAAATTATAAACATTTTATGCATCAAAGAAGATTAAATAATATTTAGAAATAGCCATCAAATCCATTTTCTTATTACCTCAAATGGATGTTCAATGCACATTTTTTTCCTGTGATTAAAAGCAAAAGCTAGGGTTGATTTATTTGCTGAATTTCCCCATTTACTTTGTAAGAGAGCAATATTAATTCCTGTCAGTAATATGTGTGAATAAAAACATCTTGACTGGATACTGAAGTAGCTATTCATCTACCTGTAAATAGCTATATCTTTTTAGATTCTTAAGCACATCTGATGAAAGTGATTTTGGTTGCCAAAAACCAGTTCTGTCATTTAGAAATCTTGAAATTCAGGGTTTTACTATTTTAAAAAAGCTCTCTGAAAGTTTAAAAATCTATGACCAAGCATAGAATTACTTAAAGGTTTAGAGGTTATCACCACAGATTTTAAATAGCAAATCAGTAGTTACTATTTAACTTTAAATATGTTTTGGTCCTATTTTGTGCAGAAGTATTATCTCAGAAGCTTACACACTTATATCAAAGTGGAAATTAAAATTCTTGTACATCTACTAGACTACAGTTAAAAATATATCAATAATGCAACGTTTTACAATAAACAATCATATTTTCACATTTGTTGAACCATAAAATCCTTACAAGGGCTTCCCTGGTAGCTCAGCTGGTAAAGAATCCTCCTGCAATGCAGAAGAGCCTGGTTTGATTCCTGGATTGGGCAGATTCCCAGGAGAAGGGATAAGCTACCCACTCCACTATTCTTGCCTGGAGAATCCCCTGAACAGAGAAGCCTAGCAGATTACAGTCCATGGGGTCGCAAAGAGTTGGGCATGCCTGAGTGACTAAGCACAGCACAGCCAGCATAATCCTTGAAAAATATCTGCGAGTTAGCGATTATTTGTCATCCCTATTGTAGAGATGAGGAACCTATAGAAACTTTAGAAGGATTAAGTGTAACACTTAAGCTCTCATCCTTAGTAAATGATGGAACCAGGATTTCAGTCTTTGGTATATTTTATGCGATGTAGTATATATTTTGGGTAAAGCTATACTAAATAGCTTTATATATATATAATATATATATTGTTTATACCGTGAACACAAATAAGACTTTTTAAAAAAAAACAAAAAACAGTGGACTCATTAACTTCTCAAAATTCTTATTTTATAATATCAAATATTGTACTTACTGTTTCATTCAACAAATGCTTATTGAGTATATATTATCTTTTAATTAATGATCTTAACTTATTTATTTATATCACCTCATTTTTTACTAATTACTATCCCTTTTCTATGATTTATTTACCCTTGTTTCACTTTTTCAGACTTCTTCTAATTAATGGAAGGTTTTTAAATTAATGTTTCCTTCTACTCAATTAAAAATTATGTATTTTATTTCTATTATTTTAGAAATAATATGTAAAATCTTAATATACCTATTTAAAATCATTTTGATTTTATATGATTGCTTCTGGGGATTAATTGATTCAATCATTCATTTACTAATCAAACAGAACTTGAGGAAGAAAAAGAACTTAGTTTTATGGCTAAGATATAAAATTGGTTTAGAACAGAATAAGTTTAGTTGAGTCATGGATATGTGAAGAATTACGTACCTGTAGATAGTACAGAAAACTGCATATATAAGTCTGAAGTCTAGGAAAGGGGTCTGGGCAGGAGACTATAATTTTAAGCATAATCAGCATAGTTATCTCAGGATTGATTATGAGATTGATTGGGAGCTCTTAGCAAGAGTGTTTACAGCATGAACAGCATGATTTCTCTTTGTATAGTAAACATCATGGGGGAAAAAAAAAACCAATATAACAAGCAAAAAACAGCTGTTCTGTTTCTATGATACCAACCGGTTTAAATAACTTTGAATTACTGACAGAATTTGTGCATTTATGTGGCACAAATTGAAACTGATCACATTGAAATTAAAAATACTTACAATTCACTTTTTTTTTTTACTTTATTTTACTTTACAATACTGTATTGGTTTTGCCATACATCAATATAAATCTGCCACAGGTATACACGTGTTCCCAATCCTGAACCCCCCTCCCACCTCCCTCCCCATACCATCTCTTTTGGTCATCCCAGTGCACCAGCCCCAAGCATCCTGTATCCTGCATCGAACTTAGACTGGTGATTCATTTCTTATATGATATTATGCATGTTTCAATGCCATTCTCCCAAATCATCCCTCCCTGTCCAAAGACTGTTCTATACATCTGTGTCTCTTTTGCTGTCTCACATACAGGGTTATCATTACCATCTTTCTAAATTCCATATATATATGTTAGTATACTGTATTGGTGTTTTTCTTTCTGGCTTAATTCACTCTGTATAATCAGCTGCAGTTTCATCCACCTCATTAGAACTGATTCAAATATATTCTTTTTAATGGCTGAGTAATACTCCAATTGTATATGTACCACAGTTTTCTTATCCATTCATCTGCTGATGGACATCTAGGTTGCTTCCATGTCCTGGCTCCCCCAATTCACATTTTTTAACTCCAAATGTTTGCAAGAATTAACTGCTTGGATGAAAAAGATTTATTGACTATTTAAAAATTGCATTGTTGTAGTTTTAAACATGCAAAAGCTAAAGTTTAATGCACCTTCTATATGCCCTGGAACACCAGAGGCTCAATGCCTGTAGAAGAGAGGAGCTTATATCCTCAACAGATATAGTACATGCATACTAAGTTGCTTCAGTCGTGTCAGACTCTTTGTGACCCTATGAACTGCAGCCTACCAGTCTCCCCTATCCCTAGGATTCTCCAGGCAAGAATACTGGATTGGATTGCTGTATCCTCCTCCAGGGATCTTCCCAACCCAGAGATTGAACCCACATCTCTTATGTCTCCTGCATTGGCAAGCAGGTTCTTCACCACTAGCACCTCCTGGGAAACCTGGTAGATCCTGAGACAGGTGTGAAAAGACCTTAGAAGATGCAAGCCGAGTCCCAACAAAGTTGATTTAAAGTAAAAGACACATCAGAGTACATAAAGCCACCTGCATCCAGATAAAAAACAGTAATTAATATTTATTTCCAACAAATGTTATCATTTTCTTTATTCTACTGCCTGGACCCTTAGCTTATTCTAACTTTATTAACCTAGTATTGTTTGCCTTGGTGATCTTGTAAAATTATGTGTGACTGAGTCCCAGGCAAAATAAATGCCAAGTCTGATATATCTGTCTCCCTAAAAATTCAAAACCATAGAAACAGGTCCAGTTCCCCCAAACATGCTCTCTAAACCAGTCCATCCCCCTGTTGTCCCTCCTCCAATCACAGAATTATGGGGACTCCACGGCACTCATGGGTAACACAGTGCTGAGTGTAACCTGAGCCTTAAAGTGAAGGAGAATAAAATATAATACTCGGTTATTTCATAGCCAAGAAAACTGGATGAATGGTATTACATAATGATTTACAGACTAACATTTTATTTCTGCATATATGTTTTGAACCATCATAGAATATAGCTGAATTTATAAATTAGTAAATTATAGCAATGCTTAAGACCTGACATACAAGCGACACAGGAGCAAAACGCAGTTCATTGTCCCTTTAACACTCTCATTGTAAACTCTCTAATGCATACTTTATCCATTTCAGAAAAGTACTCAAACAGCAAAGGATGCTGCATGACTAAAGGACATGGTTTTATTCCAGAGGCTATTCCCTGAATTTCCTCTAGCACTGTGATTTCTCTTCTGTGAAGTTTTATTTTTATTTTTTTATTTAAATTTTATATTTTTACTTTACAATACTGTATTGGTTTTGCCATACATTGACATGAATCCACCACAGGTTAGGACCGAGCAAAGGAGGCCCTTAGAACTTGTGTCCGAGCTATAAAACTTCAGCAAAGACATTTAGTACTAAGGAAATAAAAGAATTATGACAAGATGAGATGGTTGGATGGCATCACCAATTCAATTGACGTGAATTTGGGCAAACTCCAGAAGATTGTAGTGGACAGGGAGGCCTGGCATGCTGCTCTCCATGGGGTCACAAAGAGTCAGACATGACCTGGTGACTGAACAACAACACGGATAGTTTGACCTGAACTAATTGAAGATGAACATATACCAGCCTCAAAGTCAGTATGGAACCAGATGCTGTATGAGTAAACAAATCAAGAGAATACAAGTAAGTGAACATTTAAACAGGGTGATAAAGGAATACTAGGTAGTCTCCTCTTTCCAAGAGCTAAACTGTATCAGAGTCATTCACCTACGATTTGGACTCAGACACCCAGGACTCCCAGCCTGATTCTGACACTTGCTACTGTCTTGTTAAATTAAATCCTGTTGTTGTCCAGGCCCTCAGTCATGTCTCTTTGCTACCCCATGGACTTCAGCGCAACAGGCTTCCCTGTCTTTCATCATCGCCTGGAGTTTGAACAAACTTAGTCCATTGAGTCAGTGATGCCATCCAACCCTCTGTCATTCCCTTCTCCTCCTACCTTCAATCTTTTGCAGCATCAGGGTCTTTTCTAATGAGCCAGCTCTTTGCATTAGGTGGTCGAAATATTGGAGGTTCATCATCAGTCCTTCCAATGAATATTCAGGATTTACTTCCTTTGGGATTGACTTGTTTGATCTCCTTGCAGTCCAAGGGACTCTCAAGAGTCTTCTCCAACACCACAGTTCAAAAGCATCAATTCTTTGTCTCTCAGCTTTCTTTACGGTCCAACTGGCACATCCATGACTTCCCTAGTGGCTCAGACAGTAAAGTGTCTGTCTACAATGCGGGAGACCCAGGTTCGATCCCTGGGTTGGGAAGATCCCCTGGAGAAGGAAATGGCAATCCACTCCAGGACTATTGCCTGGAAAATCCCATGGACAGAGGAGCCTGGTAGGCTACAATCCATGGGGTCACAAAGAGTCAGACACGTTTGAGCGACTTCACTTCATATGACGACTGGAAAAACTATAGTTTTGACTATACAGACCTCTGTCGGCAAAGTAATGTGTCTGCTTTTTAATATGCTGTCTACGTTTGTCATAGCTTTTCTTCCAAGGAGCAAGTATCTTTTAATTTCATGGCTGCAGTCAGCATCTGCAGTGATTTGGGGCCCAAGAAAGCAAAGTCTGCAACTGTTTCCATTGTTTCCCCATCTATTTGCCATGAAGTGATGGACCCGGATGCCATGATCTTAGTTTTTTTCATGTTGAGTTGTAAGCTAAATTTTTCACTCTCCTCCTTCACCCTCATCAAGAGGCTCTTTAGTTCTTTGCTTTCTGCCATAAGGGCCTTTTGTGATTTCTTACAAATTTTAGGTTTGTTTGTTCTTTCTGTGAAAAATGTCATTTGAGTTTTGAGAGGGATTTCTTTGAATATATGGGTTTCCTTGGATATTATGGGGTTTTTAAACAATATCAATTTTCCAATTTATGAATACAGAATATCTTTCCATTTCTTTGTGTCTTCTCCAATTTTTTTTCATCAGTGCCTTATAGTTTTCCATTGTGTAGATCTTTCATCTTGTTTTATTATTTCTGTGTTAGTCACTGAGTCATGTCTAACTCTTTGTGACCTCATGGACTATAGCCCACCAGGTTCCTCTGTCCATGGAATTCTCCAGGCAAGAATAATGGAGTGAGTAGCCATTCTTTTTTCCAGGGAATCTTCCTGATCCTGGTATCAAAGTCAGGTCTCCTGTATTGCAGGCAGGTTCTTTACTATCTGAGCAACCTTATTACTAGGTATTTTATTCATTTTAATGAAATTGTAAATGGATAGTTTTATTAATTATGTTTTTCCTAGTTCATTACTAGTGTACAGAAAAGTAACAGAATTTCATATATTTATTTTGAATCCTATTCTGGGGAGCTCTTCATCTTAGAATAGTTGGTATTAAAAATCACTCCTTTAAAGCAACTCTGTATAAAATAGGAACAAAATTTTGCAGAGTTGTAAACATAATATTTTGGTTTATATTTATTCTTTAAAATGATTATAACATCTGAATCTCATAAATTAAGAATTCTGTAGTAAGTGCAACTCAGAAAAAAGAAATTACTCAAAAAGATTTTTTGCATCTTTTTTTCCCTGCAAAAGAGTAGGATAGCATGATACCCCATGCTCTATTACATTTGTACCTACCGAGATCACAAAATATAATTGTCTGCAAAATATTTGAGGAATTCAGCAATCTTCCCAAGGCCTATGTTAATATTCAGTTTCAAATAACTGTATGTTCAATCATGTAATGTCCACATTCTTGTAGATTTTCTGGGCACCTCATCATTTCTTCTTTTGTTTGTAGCTATGCTGTAATGATTGAAGCCATTTTCCAAATTTGCCTTTGTTAACTTTATGAAATCTAAAACTTTTGCAAGATTTGCAGTTTCACCTTGCAATATATGAATGCTGTATCTTTATTTGTTGTAAATAACTGGCAAAAAAAGAGATTGTCAAGATGGAGAAAGGTAGATTTTTAGTGCTAAAAATGGAAGAGTATTGAGTTACGACTAATTTTCAAAGTGATGAATTAATTTGTCATTATTGTCATGTGATTTTTCTTCCCTAAAATTTTTGTAGTCAAGGGAAACTGACTTACATTATTTGAACATAGAGAACTCCATTGTCAAGTTCTGATGAAGGTCAGTTATGTCATTAGGATAAAGAGAAGGAAAGAAAACAATATTTTACATTTTCTAGACAATATCTTATTCCTTTTTTATCTTTCTATGTTTATTATTGAAACCTTCATTTTATAAATGGAAATGTTGAAACTTATTGAGAAATTTCCCTGAAGTTCATATCTAATAAACAACTTGACAGAGATTCAGCCCTATGTCATCCCAAGCCCAGTGCCCTTCTGATTACATCATATGTGCTTTCCACAGCTTTATTCTGAATCTTATTGAATTCTATTGTACTGAATTCTATATACTGAATTCTATTTTGTACATACATTGGCCACTGATCAACCTGTTTGTTACACCAATGTAAATGAACCAGTAGTTTTCTCAATGATTTTTTCTCAACTTGACCAAATTGTTAACTGAGGTGAATACTCAGCACTGTTAAAATCAGTATTCTTGCCTGGAAAAATCCCATGGATGGAGGAGCCTGGTAGGCTACAGCCCATGAGGTTGCAAGGAGTCGGACACGACTGGGCGACTTCACTTAGAAACATTATATGAAAGCAAATAGCACAAATGTAGAAAATTTCATATTTTTACCAAACAGAATAATTGAATGGTCAAGTTTGTATCTCAACAATTATTTAAAATCCAGACAAGATAAGTGATAATGGAAGCATATTGAATGAAATAGAGAAATAAAGGACTCATGTATTTTTTAAATTATGTATACTTTCCTATGTAAAATAAATAATAAAATATAATTTATATGCCCTTAAATTATACAGAAAAAGACTATTTAGACTCAAACTCTGCTAGTCAGAGAAACATTTTTTAATTAAACCTTTTATTTTGTATTGGAGTATAGTTGATGAACACTGTTGCGCTAGTTTCAGGTGAACAGTGAAGAGATTCAGCCATACCTATGCATGTATCCATTTTCCCCCAAACTCCTTTCCTTCCAGACTGCCACTTAGCAGAGAAACATTTGTAATAACAGATTTAACTGGCTGCTTGATAGTTTCTGAACTTGACACTTATCAAAAAATACATTTTGACTTCCCTTTAAAATCTGTACAACTCACTTTTTAAAAATACATGTTTTTATCGTTCACTCTGTTGTAGTGTGTTCTCCAGATGTCACTGGAAAGGAAAACTCAATGTGTTTTGGAGTATTTTTTTAACTCTATCTGACAAAATATCTACATAGAAAGCTAAATATCACAAAGCAAGCACCTCAACATGAAGCTTGTTTGAAAATATTTAGACAGAGTAGGAAAAGATTTAGGACATTGCAGTGACCTGCTTTTTCTCATATTTATTTGAAATTTTTATATATAACGACTCAAGTTTGATTCATTATTTTTGATTGTTTAATTATATTTCACCAAATACTTCCAGCTCCTTTAAAATTGTACAATTTTCTCCCTCTTTATGAGATATTCCACATAGAATAGGGCAGGAAACAGTGAGTCAGATGCTCATTTCTTTGATTTTATGTTGCTTGAAATAACTAGTGTTTTCAAGTTGTGCTGATATAAATCACCACTTTCATCTGATTTGGGCAAGGCAGTTGAACATGTCAAAATAATGTGGTAAAATGCAGCCAAGTTAGATTGAATTGCTGAGTTCTAAATTAAAAGCCATCATATTTTCCAAAATTATTAATACTTCTTTCCTTTCATATGCTTTGATATACCAAAGAAACAATATTTACCCATTGACTCTCATTCAGCAATGAAAATGATAAAAAGAAACACGCACAATCTGGAGTCATGTAGTTGAGTGTGGATCTTGACTATACCATTACTAAAATGTTGTTTTTAGAGGAATAAGACTTATCCAGGTTCGATTCATGAGACAGGGCACTCAGGGCCGGTGCACTGGGACAAGTCTGAGGGATGGTATGGGAAGGGAGGTGGGAGGGGGGTTCAGGATGGGGGACATATGTACACCATGGCTGATTCATGTCAATGTATGGCAAAAACCACTACAATATTGTAAAGTAATTAACCTCCAATTAAAATAAATAGATTAATTTACAAAAAATAAAACTTATCCTAGCCTCAGTTTCAACCCTTGAAAAATGAGAATAAAAAGAGCTCTGATCTAATATAAAATTTTATAAGATATTAGTATTAGTTTTTCTAAAATTCTTCTTAAGTAATTAAATAGTATGATAGATCTTTGAGAGAAACAGATAACAACCACATTAATTCAAGAAAGAAAAGCCAAGGAAAGTGAATATCAGTTGCTCACTTTAAAATGAAAATGGATTATAACAGAAAATAATAGACTCAACAATTCCATAGTCCAGTTTTTTTTTTTTTTTTACTTCCTACTCTGAGAAATTTTCCTACTTATATTGCATTTAGCTTACTTCACTAAGCATTATATTATCAAACTTTAATTCTTCCTGACCAAAGGTCAGCAGACTTTTTCAATTAGTGGTCACACAGTAAATATTTCTGAAGAATAACGAAGCCTGGCATGCTGCAGTCCATGGGGTCACAGAGTCAGACATGACTTACTGACTGAAAAACAACAAGTAAATGTTTTTACCTTTGTGGATCATATACACCCCTCACTTTATCTTCTTCTGGCCAGCTAAGTAAGAAAGGATGCATCCTTCTCTGTTCCCACACCCTTGTCTGATTTCCTAAGTCCCTATAAACAAGTTTCCTTCTCTTGTCTAATTCGTATTACATATTCCACTGCATAAGAATCATTTCTGATATTTTAACTTTGCTACTTAATGTAGATGGTCCTTGCATCTTTGTACCTTATATACATCTGCTAACACAGTCCTGAATGTCAGCTGCTCAACCGATACTACTAATTAATCTTATTAAAACAATTTATAAGGCTAGTCCAACAAATCCATCTTAAATAGTTCATTTCTGTATTTTTCAAAAGATAAATGATACTTTTTTACTTGTTTTATTTTCAAGAAACTAAGTGTAGTGATATAGTTGTTTAATCACACAATATAAATCTTACTGTAGATGAATAGAAATAAGTAGAAAATGTTATCTTCATTTAGGAATTTAAATAATGCTCTAAATTGTAAAACTAATGTTTTAGTCATTAGTATGTTCCTCTTTATTTTATATCACTTATATATATATATGGATTATTTTAAATTAGCTTATTGAGTTATAATTAACATATAAAGAACATCAGCAGCTTTTTAATATTAGCATTTTTAAGTGTATAATTCCATGAGTTTTTTGAAAAAAAGTCATGGAAGCACAATCATAATCATGACATAAGACATTTCCATTAACCACAGAAAGTTCTCTGAGAAAGGTCCCCACCAGGGGCTTCCTTGGTGGTTCAGACTGTAACGAATCTCCTTTCAATTCAGGAGACCCAGGTTCAATCCCTGGGTTGGGAAGATCACCTAGAGAAGGGAATGGCAACCCACTCCAATATTCTTAACTTGAAGAATTCCATGGACAGAGGAGCCTATCAGGCCACAGTCCATGGGGTGATAAAGAGTTGGACATGACTAAGCAACTAATACACACACAGAGAATCTCTCTAGTGCCTCTTCTCAATCACTTGTCTCCCACAACTCCCATTGTTGGCATCCAGGAATCTGCTTTTTGTCGTTATATTTGTCTTCTCCAAAAATTCTTTCAAAAGAAATCATGCAATACATAGTCTATAAACCTGGCTGCTTTCACTTAAGTATAATGATTTTTTGTATCTATACATGTTACTGAGCCAACAGCTAGTTCTTGTTGATTGCTGAATAGTATTCCATTACCTCAATGTACCACAATGTGTTTATCCATCCATTAGCTGATGATTGTGGGCTATTAAGAATGAATGGTGGTGCAGGCTTCAATTCTCACTCCTATCAGAACCAATGCTCAGAAGCTCCCAGGGTAGCAACACCAACCTGTGAGGTACTACTTTGGAGGCCCAATCTGAGTCCACTGGCTTCTAAGGCCCAGAAGCCTGATGCCACTCTGACTTGCCCATCCTCCAGGAGAGTTTATTGAAGGCAAAGAGAGAACAGAGAGAACACCTCAAGAGAGAAAGAATTGCATTAAAAATCTGCTATAGTGAACAAGATGGTGAAGGAGTAGCTGGACATGGAGTACATCTCTCCACAGATACATGAAGAATACACCTTCAGACACAGAAGTGTATGCAGAACACCAGCTGCGAGGGGACAGGAGCACCTGACCAGCGGAAAAGAATATATAGAATAACGCAAAACTTGACATCAAGCCCTGAGCCACTGGGGTGGGAGCAGTGACTCCACGATCCTAGACTACCAGAGAACTAACCCTCAGTTCAGTGCATTTCAGTCGTGAGTCGTGTCTGACTTTTTGAGACCCCATGAATCGCAGCACGCCAGGCCTCCCTGTCCATCACCAACTCCCGGAGATCCCTCAGACTCACGTCCATCAAGTCCGTGATGCCATCCAGCCATCTCATCCTCTGTCGTCCCCTTCTCCTCCTGCCCCCAATCCCTCCCAGCATCAGAGTCTTTTCCAGTGAGTCAACTCTTTGCATGAGGTGGCCAAAGTACTGGAGTTTCAGCTTTAGCATCATTTCTTCCAAAGAAATCCCAGGGTTGAGCTCCTTCAGAATGGACTGATTGGATCTCCTTGCAGTTCAAGGGACTCGCAAGAGTCTTCTCCAACATCACATTTCAAAAGCATCGATACTTCGGCGCTCTGCCTTCTCCACAGTCCAACTCTCACATCCATACATGACCACAGGAAAAACCATAGCCTTGACCAGATGGACCTTAGTTAGCAAAGTAATGTCTGCTTTTCAATATGCTATCTAGGTTGGTCATAACTTTTCTTCCAAGGAGTAAGTGTCTTTTAATTTCATGGCTGCAATCACCATCTGCAGTGATTTTCAAGCCCTCCAAAATAAAGTCTGACTCTGTTTCCACTGTTTCCCCATCTATTTTCCATGAAGTGATGGGACCGGATGCTATGATCTTCGTTTTCTGAATGTTGAGCTTTAAGTTAACTTTTTCACTCTCCACTGTCACTTTCATCAAGAGGCTTTTTAGTTCCTCTTCAATTTCTGCCATAAGGGTGGTGTCATCTGCATATCTGAGGTTATTGATGTTTCTCCCGGCAATCTTGATTCCAGCTTGTGTTTCTTCCAGTCCAGCATTTCTCATGATGTACTCTGCATAGAAGTTAAATAAGCAGGGTGCCAATATACAGCCTTGACATACTCCTTTTCCTATTTGAAACCAGTCTGTAGTTCCATGTCCAGTTCTAACTGTTGCTTCCTGACCTGCACACAGATTTCTCAAGAGGCAGGTCAGGTGGTCTGGTATTTCCATCTCTTTCAGAATTTTCCACAGTTTATTGTAATCCACACAACCAAAGGCTTTGGTATAGTCAATAAAGCAAAAATAGATGTTTTTCAGGAACTCTCTTGCTTTTTCCATGATCCAGTGGATGTTGGCAGTTTGATCTCTGGCTCCTCTGCATTTTTTAAATCCAGCTTAAGCATCTGGAAGTTCACAGTTCATGTACTGTTGAAGCCTCAGTTGGAAAATTTTGAGCATTACTTTGCTAGCATGTGAGATGAGTGCAATTGTGTGGTAGTTTGAGCATTCTTTGGCATTGCCTTTCTTTGGGATTGGAATGAAAACTGACCTTTTCCAGTCCTGTGGCCACTGCTGAGTTTTCCAAATTTGCTGGCATATTGAGTGCAGCACTTTCACAGCATCATCTTTTATGATTTGAAATAGCTCAACTGGAATTCCATCACTTGCATTAGCTTTGTTTGTAGTGATGCTTGCTAAGGCCCACTCGACTTCACACTCCTGGATGTCTGGTTCTATGACAGTGAAATCATGCTTATCTCTAAATATGGTGGTATTATACATATTTCTGTAAATATGGAGTCTTTAGAACATACACATTTTCTTTCAGTGTTAAGATCTCTTTTCATTTGTATTGAAAAATAGAAGATGCTAATGCTGATGCCATTGAAATGATTAAACAACTAAGAGCTGTATTTTTTTTTCTCTCTTTCATTTGAAGAATCTTTTTCTTAACACAGAAGTTTGAGCTATATCTATGTGTGGCCAGACAGAATCATTTGAAATTTTAACTACCTGCACATATTAATTATCATATTTTTCAGTTTAAATACCAACAGATAACTGGTAGATATCCCAATGTATAAGCAAGGACCATGTATACATGACAAAATCCATCAGAATTTATATTTGTCCCATATAGACATTATCTAAATTATTATTATCACTTTATTCCCTATCTCCATTTTGTTCAGAGAAGCAGACAAAACAATGGTTCAAGCAAAACTGTAATAATCTATGGTGGAATTGAAAAATAAACTAAGGATAAATAATATAAAGTTTGTCAATCATGAAACATATATATGTTTATGTTGCAAAAGTGATAATATCAAGAAGGGAAAACTACATCTCCAACCCATCTTCATCTTTATAAATATGTATATTTGAGAATCCACCTGCAATGTGGAAGAATTTGATTTGATCCTTAGGTTGTGAAGATTCCTTGGAGAAGGGCATGACTATTCACTCCAGTATTCTTGCCTGAAGTACTACATGGACAGAAACACCTGGTAGGCTACAGTCCATGGAGTTGCAAAGAGTTGGACATGACTGAGCAACTTTCACATGTTTATATCTACATCAGTTTCTTTATATTTGTTTTATAAATAAGGAAATTAACAAATCACTAACTTCTTGATATCCTTCAGATTCTTATAAAAAAATGTGACTTGGAAGTAGTATATTAAAGCTAGCCTTTTTCAATCAGGGTTCCACAAGGAAATCAAACTCTGCAGAAGATGATTTGGATGACTATAGTCTCAGTTCTTTCAAAGATGGTAAATAGCTAGTAACATTCTAAATGAACAGAAGTTAGGTCATATATACAATACATACCTTAGGACATTCGAGATTACATTTTTAATAAGCAATATATGGGAAATATAATTGCATGTCTAATCTACAATTTTATTTTAATGGCTGCACAGTGTTCTAGAAAAATAATTTAATTTATATAACCTCTACCCTTATAGTTGACATCTGAACATTTTAAAAATTTTTATTTTTGCTATAAATAGCCTTGCCATGAACACTTATAGATATCTTCTCATATTCTAAATTATTTCTTTGTACTAACTTGCAAAAGACGGAATTTCCTTGAGAAAGAATTAGCAGTAAAGTGGCTGATAAGTATTGTCAAAACGCTCTCCAAAAATAGTGCCACAATGTAAATTACCTTCATCTAGTTATCCCTGCACTAGTTGTGAAGCTCTCTCCTTAGTCCACTTGAGTTCTGTTTAGTATTACTCTTTGCCAAACCTCTGAACTTCAAACTGTTGGACTTTGCTAGTCCGAGGTTGCAGAGGTCGTGTGTAGATCGGAAAGAACGGCTATGTTCCCTGGCCCCTCTTTTATCCTGCCTGGCTGGAATCCAGTTCTCTCCTAGTTTTGTAAAGGGCATTCATTGCCTTTCCCTCACATGTGTTCTGACTGCCTTTCTCTAGTTTCATTTTCTCCTTCTAGCAGGAATAAAGATTCCTATTCCTCCACCAAACCCATTTCAAGAAAGATACTTTACAAAGTAGAAGGGCTCCAACTTCACAGCTCCAGTCTCCCTTCACGGTTCAGAGGGACAGTCATTATTTTTACCTCCTGCTGAAGACATTTGAGAAGTTAAAAAGAAAAAAAAAATCTTTGTCAAGGATGAGAAGTAGCAGGGGGTGAGGAAATAAACATTCTCCTGCCCATTGGCTAATTCACTTAAAATACAATTAGTATGTTGCTTAAGCAAACCTCTAGTTAGTCTCAGTTTAATAAAGTTCTAAGACTATATATAGTTTCCTTTTTTTTTTTTTTTCCTCCAGAGAGTAATAGGAACTAAGGCAAGTGTTATCTAATTAGCCTTTTGAATGCCTTCACCTTTTCTTTTCCTTTCTTCAAAAGGACACTGCCTGCTGTTAGGTGCTTAACTGCAAGTAATATTTTTGGACTAGATGAGAAGAAATCCAGACTCTCCTTTAACAGTGAAAGGATTATATGTGAACCTTATTAAAAAGTCCAAGAAATATCCAGTCATACAGCGTTATCTCTCTAGGCCACTGGTTAGCTGGCATCCCAGGGAGGGTCAGGTCATATGGAGAATAAGGGTCTCTATGGATCAAGCAGCCAGATGTGACTAAGGAAATGAAGAAGGTAAAATCTCAAACGCCACTGTCATTGTTGTCCCATCATGTAAATAAAATGAGATGTGTTAGGATAGAAGGCTGGGGTAGAAGTCCGTTGTCTTAAATGTAGAGATCTTAAATGTGAGGTTCTACTTAAACATTAAGCACATGTTAGACAAATGTAGGAAACTATTCCTTCATTGAAAACAAGCGAAAGAAAGCAATATTTATTGACTTCTCACTGCATACAAGGCCAAAAGGTAAGATTATGCATGGATTAATCAATATAATACCTATAAGTCTTTATATTATTATTTTATTGATGATAAAAAGGAAAAAGAGACTTCTAGCTAAAAATTCTATGATATCTCTAAATTTATCTGTGTATTTAGGATAGTCTTCTAAAAACTGTTTTAGCATCTTGCTAAGGAGAATTCCCTTAGACCCATAAAAATAGAGTAAGGAGTGTGACTCTAATTAGAATATGCCCGTGTATGACTGGGGAGAGGGCAAGTCAGCTGCTAAGAGCTGAAGTCCCAAGATTGTTCTGCAAAGCTGGTCTGGAGGTTAGTAATATAAATGGTTTCTCTTATGCCGTTCTTAACATATCGCAAAGAAGCATTAAGTTAACAAGCCTCGAAAATGAGTGCCCTTAGACATGGTGGATCATTCACTAGAATGGTTCTTCTCCTCGGGGGAAATGAAAGTCTGGAGAGAGAGAGATGTGGCTGACCTCACCCAATTAACACAATACCGACGCAGGCGGAACAGCAGGCAGTGGCAGGGCTTAGCTTCAGGGATGTGTGTTCCCGAGCTGTGGTCCAGGTCATGTCAACAAGGATCAATCTGGGTGTCATTTCAGTGGCTCTCTATTGGACACAAGAGAAAGACATAAGGGGGAAGGATAAGGAAAAACTATAGTCTATTTTTTTAAACATACTTGGGAACTGCTTTTTCCCCTTAGGAAATGAGCTCTTTCTAAGCCTGTGTGCAGCTGCACTCTGAAGTTTGACAAACAGTTCAGGAAGATGGGAAAATACTATAATATCAGTACTGCTTTTCCAATGTAAATTGACACTCCTAAATGTTACAGTGCTTCAAATTGAAGTTTAACTAATATTGTCTTTAATCAAGAAATTGAAACAGGCAGTAGTAAACTGTAGAAGATTCAGCCTGTACTGAAAATTCATGCCATCCATTTTGTATTTTTCCTTGTATTTAATAAAAGAAAATGAAAACTTCCAAAAAGCCTGTCATTAAAAATACATTGTAATTAGCCTCCAATTAAAATGAATAAATTTATATTTTAAAAAATAAATAAATAAAATTTTAAAAATACAGAATTTTACTTTCATTTTGGGGTAAGCTTGTATTATGAAATCTGTCTCTAAATCTTTTAAAATAAATATTGTCTCCTTTTTATAAGAATAGTATTGAAAAGAAATCAATGATGAACTTATATTTTGAATGATTTTATGGAAGAGGGGTTGTGATTTGTACTAATATAGTTTCTATGTTTCTAGAGCTTCCAAAACCGGTATAGCATAGGCCAAGAGGCACCCTATGTTAGGGAAGTTTTCATAGTTTCAATTACATATTAAACTTCTGGTTGCAACTCTACTTTTTTCTCTCTGTTTTTACAAAAACAAACAAAAACCTCTAATCTTATCTATCCTCAATTTCAAGTCTATAAAACAAATCATATTAAATATTACAAATGATAGAGAATGGTTAGCAAGATGTCTGGCACATAGTAACTGCTTAATATATTTATAAGTACAAAACCACTATGTGACATTTACGAAATAAATTTCATTCTTTAGAACAACAGGATCTTGTATCTCTTTGGAGAATCAAGGCATATGACTGGAAATGAAGGATTCTTTAACATCCCTGAATGATAGGCCAAGCCAGATGGGAAAATGTAGGCAGTAATTCAACGACGACTGAGTGAGGATAAACTTGGAAGCTTTGGCCTTGTATATAGATTTGCCCTATCTCAAAAAATTTTCTGTAGCTAAAAAACATTCTGAAGTAATAACATAACTTCATATAGTAAATGTTTTCTAGGCACCAAGCAGGAAACTATATACTTTTTTTACCTGTGTTTCAATTCAGTTCAGTCACTCAATCGTGTCTGACTCTTTGTGACCCCATGAATTGCAGCACGCCAGGCCTCCCTGTCCATCACCAACTCCCGGAGTTCACTCAGACTCATGTCCATCCAGTCCGTGATGCCATCCAGCCATCTCATCCTCGGTCATCCCCTTCTCCTCCTGCCCCTAATCCCTCCCAGCATCAGAGTCTTTCCCAATGAGTCAACTCTTCGCATGAGGTGGCCAAAGTACTGGAGTTTCAGCTTTAGCATCATTCCTTCCAAAGAAATCCCAGGGCTGATCTCCTTCAGAATGGACTGGTTGGATCTCCTTGCAGTCCAAGGGACTCTCAAGAGTCTTCTCCAACACCACATTTAAAAAGCATCAATACTTTGGCGCTCAGCCTTCTTCACAGACCAACTCTCACATCCATACATGACCACAGGAAAAACCGTAGCCTTGATTAGATGGACCTTTGTCGGCAAAGTAATGTCTCTGCTTTTGAATATACTATCTAGGTTGGTCATAACTTTTCTTCCAAGGAGCAAGCGTCTTTTAATTTCATGGCTGCAGTCACCATCTGCAGTGATTTTGGAGCCCAAAAATGTAAAGTCTGATACTGTTTCCACTGTTTCCCCATCTATTTTCCATGAAGTAATGGGACCGGATGCCATGATCTTCGTTTTCTGAATGTTGAGCTTTAAGCCAACTTTCTCGCTCTCCTCTTTCCTTTCATCAAGAGGCTCTTTAGCTCCTCATCACTTCCTGCCATAAGGGTGGTGTCATCTGCATATCTGAGGTTATCGATATTTTTCCTGGCAATCTTGATTCCATCTTGTGCTTCTTCCAGTCCAGCATTTCTCATGATGTACTCTGCATAGAAGTTAAACAAGCAGGGTGACAATATACAGCCTCGATGTACTCCTTTTCCTATTTGGAACCAGTTTGTTGTTCCATGTCCAGTTCTAACTATTGCTTCCTGACCTGCATACAGATTTCTCAAGAGGCAGGTCAGGTGGTCTGGTATTCCCATCTCTTTCAGAATTTTCCACAGTTTACTGTGATCCACAGAGTCAAAGGCTTTGGCATAGTCAATAAAGCAGAAATAGATGCTTTTCTGGAACTCTCTTGCTTTTTCCATGATCCAACGGATGTTGGCAATTTGATCTCTGGTTCCTCTGCCTTTTCTAAAAACAGCTTGAACATCAGGGAGTTCACGGTTCATGTATTGCTGAAGCCTGGCTTGGAGAATTTTGAGCATTACTTTGCTAGCATGTGAGATGAGTGCAATTGTGTGACAGTTTGAGCATTCTTTGGCATTGCCTTTCTTTGGGATTGGAATGAAAACTGACCTTTTCCAGTCCTGTGGCCACTGCTGAGTTTTCCAAATTTGCTGGCATATTGAGTGCAGTACTTTCACAGCATCATCTTTCAGGATTTGAAACAGCTCAACTGGAATTCCATCACCTCCACTAGCTTTGTTCGTAGTGGTGCTTTCTACGGCCCACTTGACTTCACATTCCAGGATGTCTGGCTCTAGATTAGTGATCACAACATGGTGATTATCCGGGTCATGAAGATCTTTTTTGTACAGTTCTTCTGTGTATTCTTGCCACCTCTTCTTAATATCTTCTGCTTCTGTTAGGTCCATACCATTTCTGTCCTTTATCGAGCCCATCTTTGTGTGAAATATTCCCTTGGTATCTCTAAAATAATAGGAAGGAATGCATACCTCAAAAGAGAATAATAAAGACTGAGGATCATTGAGTAACTTGCCCTAGGTTACAGAAAGAATAAGTGATGAAGGAAAGGCTTAAGCAATCAAACACTAGAAATCTAACTGAAAGAAAAAAAAAAGAAAAGAAAACCTGTCTTGTCTCTGAGTTAGTGTGTACTGTATTTGACTCAGGCTAGATCCTGACTTCTTAGGCTTTATTACCCCTGGTCAACACAGACATTTGTGTAGCTTTGCCATGAGTAGACTGTTTTCAATTGAACTACTTTACCAGACTTCCAGATTTTCTACAGTAATTTCTATATTCAAAAATGAAACAAATGTGGAACCTTATGTCATGCCAATAAAATGCCTTAAAACAGTAATTTAATAATCTGTAAATTTCTCTAACAATATAAGAAATCTATTCCTTTCTTTTCTGTTTAGCATAGATTTCATGTGCTTTAAATATTCATGCAAACTGGTTTCCTCATTTTGTATTATTTCTACCATAAATTTGCATTTTGTTTCCATTATCTTGGATCAATTTATATTGACTTCATTTTAATACAATAGAGTAAGTTCTGTAAATACATATCTTGTTATTTTTTAAGTGTGGGGAAAAATGACCTCAAATGACTGAGTAAAAAGTAGTAAACTAGATACATTGTTTCAGATTTCACACACAATTTCCAAGTCTGTATACTTGTAAGGTGAATTATTTATGCAGAATAAAACAACTGGACTCCTCATGAAACTGAACTTCCTTCTACATCCTTTTATATAAGGAAAAGAAAAATGACAAGCTGATAGTGTCCATATTGTGTCATGGTGTCAATCCAGTCTTTGACTTTTTTCCCATTATTTTGACAAACAATGGGGAAAAATAGCCTGTAATGGTATCATTTTTAAGGTATTTTTATTCATTCAATTAAAAGTAAACAATGTTTCTTAGGTTCTGTGCTATGGATATGATTGATACTTAATTCTACTTCAGTTCAGCACACTCCACTGTTTACCTACTTTATATATGTAGGTGATAGACTTAAAATCATGAAGGAGGTATAGTACTTTACCCTTAAAAATAAGAAGAAAAATGAAATTGAAAGAGCTAGCTTTTATCTATTATTTATAAAATGAATAAAAAGAATTATAGTTATTACCTAATAACTCAAATAATTGGTTAATCAGAATAACTCACTTGCAGATTAACCGAGAACAATGGTTCACAAACAGGGATGATTTCCCACAATGAGGCATTAGGCAATGCCTAGAGACATTTTGACTGTCATAGCTGGAATGGGTATGGGCAAAGGGAGGCATAAGATGCTGTTGGCATCTAGTGGATAGAGGCCTGGGAAAGGCTTATTAGCTTCCTACTTACTAGCTTATTAATATGCATATTAACATCCTACAATGTACCAGAGTGTCTCTCATAGAAATTATCTGGCCTCAAATGCCAATAGTACTGAGATGCAAAGCCTCCATCTAGATAAAAGGAAACTAATCCCATCAAGAAAATATTTTACATAAGTAATACATTTATACAATTTGTGCTCTTTAGTTTAGAATTAGTTAGTGTTATTCGCTCAGTCATATCTGACTCTTTGTGACACCATGAACTGCAGCTTCTCTATCCATGGGATTCTCCAGGCAAGAATACTGGAGAGGTTTGCCATGCCCTCCTCCAGGGGATCTTCCTGACCCAGGGATTGATCCCCAGTCTCCTGTATTGCAGGAAGATGATTTTATTGTCTGAGTAACCAGGGAAGTCCACTCATGAGTTTATAGATCCTCAAAGTATCAGTATTACTGGAGAGGATTCATGCCCAGAAACAAACAAACAAAAGTACTGAATAATGAGCTACTATTTGACAAAAATGAAATTTGAAAAGAAAAACAAAGAAGTTGAGCAAAAAATGAATATGGTATTTAAAAGTTATTAAAACTGAAATGGGCCCATAGAGACCAGCACCCTAGTGTTCTCACAAAGATACTATGACACTATCTAATCATAAATATTCATTTACACATGCTATTACAACATTCAACATTCAACATACTATTCAACATTATGAGTATCTCCTTGGTCACCTTCCACATATGCATTTTCATTTTTTTCCCCAATGTGTCATTTATAGAAATATTGGTGTAGGATAGTGCTTGTCCACTTGTAAAGAATAGCTATCATGCTGTGCTTTAAAATTGTGGCAATTCTATCTAAAGACTTCATTAGAGAGTTAATAAAATCAATGTCGTGTTGCTGTCATTCTACAGCAAAGATCCAGCACTGGAAAGCATGTGCTTTTTCCTCAGATAGATTGAAACATTCATTTTGTGGTATTTCTTTGTGATTAAAGTAAAAGATCAGGCTGAGTTTCAAGTAATAATATAAAAACTGTACGAAGAGGCAAAATCCTACTGAGGAAAATGCTGTAAATGGTGTATATAGTATTATTTCAAGCAAATTACAATACAAGTTAGTGATATGGCCATAATATTTCAGAAAAGAAGAGTTAAAAGTGACTCCTGATAGTTTCTTCAAGAAAACAGCAACTGTGCTTGCTTTGTGTATAGGCATGTGATTGGGCATAAGGAAGGTAGGAATATATTCTAGTTCAGGGAAATGACATTGTAAGAAACATATTGATATGAGAATCACTCTAAGATGAAGTATTGGTGATTGTGAAGAGTGGCAGAAAATATTGAGTGTTATAAGAAAAAGGTTGTTGAGGCATAAGAGCAGGACAGACAATAGTAAGTTTTAAATTCCATGAAAGAGTCTTGTACAAGAGACTTAAGATCTACTGGTAAGCGTGTGCCATGACTATAGAAAAAAATACTCCTGAACTCCAATTTGATGTCAGTTGGGAATATTATGAAGCAAAAAAATAGTATAAAAGGTACAGATATTTTAATACTGCATAATCTATATGTTGTATGATAAATTGAAACAAGAATAGCATGTATATATGTTACTGACATGCACAGTCAAAGCACTGTTTTATGCATATGTGTAAGAAACAATGTTTTATGGGGCTTTTAGTGACTGCTAGATTGATCAGGCAAATATGGCACACATAGCAAAAATTATATACATGTACATAAATATATAGGTATATATATTTACATATATACTCATGTTAGCAGTTTAGATGATAATGAAAGTGTATGAACACTTAATATACTCATGAAATTATATTAACATTTTTGTAAACATTTCCCTCAAATCCTAAGAACTAGGTGTTATTTCGATTATTTTGCAGATGGATAAACAGAACTGAAAAAGTCAGGTAATTAGCTGTAGACCACATAGCTGCTAGATGCAAAAGTTCTAAAGCATTTTTGCACTGATATGAAGTCCTTGTTTTTGTCCACAGTGTCACATTACCTTATGCCAATGCATGTACTCACCGAGTTGAGCCTCATGTAGCTCAGTTCTTGCACAGAGTTCTCAACTGGATTAGGAAGCTAGGTTCTTAGTACAGATCTGATTTCACTCTACTATGACAGGGCTTCCCTGGTGGCTCAGATGGTAAAGAATCTGCCTGCAATGCAGGAGACTGGGGTTTGATTTCTGAGTCAGAAGATCACCTGGAGAAGAGAATGGCTACTCACTCCAGTATTCCTGCCTAGAGAATTCCATGGGCAGAGGAGCCTGGTGGACTATAATCCACAGGGTTGCAAAAAAAGTTGGACACACTAAGCAACTAACACATATGTGACAGGATTCACACTAGTATCACTGGTGGCGTAAAAATTTCCTTTCACTAAGAATAAGGAAAAAGTATCAGCATTTATTTTTTAAAAGTCTATCTTCCCGCTTTACCCAGTCTCTGATGTGATATATCCTGATATTTTGTGATTTTCATCTAAGAAATTTACATGTAGTCAGTTTCTTAGACGGTAAAGAAACAATGTGGGAGACCCGGGTTCTATCCCTGGGTCGGGAAGTTCCGCTGGAGAAGAAAATGGCAACCCACTCCAGTATTCTTGCCTGGAAAATCCCATGGATGAAGGAGCCCAGTAGGCTATAGTCCATGGGGTCGCAAAGAGTAGGACATGACTGAGAGACTTCACTTCACTTCAGTTTCTTTAGATGGTCCTTATAAATCAGAATTCCTCATTTTTTCATCTTTAACAGTCAACTCCTAAATCAGTGGTTTCTGAGTAAATTTATCCATCCAACTGCTTTGCATTCTTAAAATTTACAGTAAACCTTATAGACATACAGTTTTCCTATTTCTAAGACTGCAATATTGATTAATCCTGGGTCCCAAGAAAATCATAGTATTTTTATTTTAGCTATATTTTTATTTTAATTAATAGTAGTCTTGTGATTTTAGAAATTATCATTAGACAATTATGAGAATCATTAATTAATCAACAAACTAGGAACAGAGGTTTATGGAGACAGATACATCAGAGTCCAGGCTTGTAGAGAATACTCAGAATATATCCAAGTAATTAATTTTCAACAAAGAAGTCTGAAAAAGTTTGGTTTTTAGAAATTTAACTCCTTTCTTATCCAGAAATTAAAAAAAATGTTAAAGATTGAGATAACAATCAACCAAAGAATAGCGAGTGTAGGAAATAAAAGTCTGCAAAACTTCTAGGCAAATTTAAAAGAGAGTAAGAGAAACATGAAAAAATAATTAACTCAGGGAAAGCCAACATATTTTTGTCACTTGAACATTTATTTTCATAGTATATACCAGCCACATGTCTCTGAATGGCTAACATTCATATTTAAATGAGTATTAAGCTCAGAATAGTGGCCACTCAATTGCCTTGTGCTATTGACTATGCCAAAGCCTTTGTGTGGATCACAATAAACTGTGGAAAATTCTGAAAGAGATGGGAATACCAGACCACCTGACCTGCCTCTTGAGAAATCTGTATGCAGGTCAGGAAGCAACAGTTAGAACTGGACATAGAACAACAGACTGCTTCCAAATAGGAAAAGGAGTACGTCAAGGCTGTATATTGTCACCCTGCTTATTTAACTTCTATGCAGAGTACATCACGAGAAACGCTGGACTGGAAGAAGCACAAGCTGGAATCAAGATTGCCGGGAGAAATATCAATAACCTCAGATATGTAGATGACACCACCCTTATGGCAGAAAGTGAAGCAGAAGTAAAAAGCCTCTTGATGAAAGTGAAAGAGGAGAGTGAAAGGGTTGGCTTAAAGCTCAACATTCAAAAAACGAAGATCATGGCATCCGGTCCCATCACTTCATGGGAAATAGATGGGGAAACAGTGGAAACAGTATCAGACTGTATTTTTTTGGGCTCCAAAATCACTGCAGATGGTAACTGCAGCCATGAAATTAAAAGATACTTACTCCTTGGAAGAAAAGTTATGACCAACCGAGATAGCATATTGGAAAGCAGAGACATTACTTTGCCAACAAAGGTCCGTCTAGTCAAGGCTATGGTTTTTCCTGTGGTCATGTACGGATGTGAGTGTTGGACTGTGAAGAAAGCTGAGTGCCAAAGAATTGATATTTTTGAACTGTGGTGTTGTAGAAGACTCCTGAGAGTCCTTTGGACTGCAAGGAGATCCAACCAGTCCATTCTGAAGGAGATCAGCCCTGGGATTTCTTTGGAAGGAGTGATGCTAAAGCTGAAACTCCAGTACTTTGGCCACCTCATGTGAAGGGTTGACTCATTGGAAAAGACTCTGATGCTGGGAGGGATTGGGGACAGGAGGAGAAGGGGATGACAGAGGATGAGATGGCTAGGTGGCATCACTGACTTGATGGACGTGAGTCTGAGTGAACTCCCGGAGTTGGTGATGGACAGGGAGGCCTGGCATGCTGTGATTCATGGGGTCGCAAAGAGTCAGACATGACTGAGTGACTGAACTGAACTGAACTGATGCTGTGCTTAGTTGCTCAGTCGTGTCTGACTCTTGACTATCCCATCTGCCAGGCTCCTCTTTCCATGGGGATTCTCCAAGCAAGAATACTGTAGTGGGTTGCCATGCTTTCCTTCAGGAAATCTTCCAACCCAGGGATTGAACCCAGGTCTTCTGTTTTACAGGTGGATTCTTTACTATCTGAGCCACAAAGATATATATATATATATATGTAAATTTTAAAGCCATATTTCTTCCTTCTTAATATGTAATTTCATTTCCCCAAGCCTCTATTGATCATTACTGGACTTTATCATAAGGTCTATTTCATAGTCATATTCAATAATAATTACAAGAGAGGAAAGATGGAAACAAGATTATAAAGATCAAAATACATCTGATTTTTATAGAAAAAAATCTCTTGTAGAATTAGAAAACTAGTAAATTCTAAATACTTTTTACATTGGTTGTATTAATAGTATTACTCATACCAGCTTTTCTATTTTTGTTAAAGAAATCAACTAAAAAAGTTCTAGCCAAAGTTTTATGCTATGTGAATTCAAACGAATAGAAATTTGAAGATTTATTACAGTGATTACATATTAGCAGGTATAAATATGTAATTTATGGTTAGTATTATATTTTCTCAAGCAGCTGAACCATAGGGACAAACCCCTAGAGCAGAAAATAAACCATTTCAGTGTCTCTTGATAAACAGACAGTATCAACTATTTCTATATGATGCATGGTAATGTGAGAAATAAATCACCTTCATTAAAGATTTGCATGAAGGATTAATGAATATTATTTAAGTGGTAAAAACATTAAAATGTTTATGAAAAATTACCTTGAATGTAAGAAGAAGTTGAGCAGCAGGAATCTCATTATAATAATTCATATTTTCTAAAGATTCTAAAGATATTATCTAAAGATTTTAAAGATATCTAAAGATATTAAGAAGAGGTGGCAAGAATACACAGAAGACTATACAAAAAAGATCTTCATGACCAAGATAATCATGATGGTGTGATCAGTCACCTAGACCCACACATCCTGGAATGTGAAGTCAAGTGGGCCTAGAAAACATCACTATGAACAAAATTAGTGGAGGTGATGGAATTCCAGCAGAGCTATTTCAAATACTGAAACATGATGCTATGAAAGTGCTGCACTCAATATGCCAGCAAATTTGGAAAACTCAGCAGTGGCCACAGGACTGGAAAAGGTCAGTTTTCATTCCAATCCCAAAGAAAGGCAATGCCAAAGAATGCTCAAACTACCACACAATTGCACTCATCTCACATGCTAGCAAAGTAATGCTCAAAATTCTCCAAGCCAGGCTTCAGCAATACGTGAATCATGAACTTCCAGATGTTCAAGCTGTTTTTAGAAAAGGCAGAGGAACCAGAGATCAAATTGCCAACAACTGCTGGATCATTGAAATAGCAAGAGAGTTCCAGAAAAGCATCTATTTCTGCTTTATTGACTATGCCAAAGCCTTTGACTGTGTGGATCACGATAAACTGTGGAAAATTCTGAAACAGGTGGAAATACCAGACCACCTGACCTGCCTCTTGAGAAACCTGTATGCAGATGAGGAAGCAACAGATAGAACTGGACATGGAACAACAGAGTGGTTCCAAATAGGAAAAGGAGTATGTCAAGGCTGTATATTGTCACCCTGCTTATTGAACTTATATGCAGAGTACACCATGAGAAACGCTCGGCTGGAAGAAGCACAAGCTGAAATCAAGCTTGCTGGGAGAAATATCAATAACCTCAGATATGCAGATGACACCACCCTTATAGCAGAACGCGAAGAGGAACTAAAAAGCCTCTTGAGGAAAGTAAAAGAGGAGAGTGAAAAAGTTGGCTTAAAACTCAACATTCAGAAAACTAAAATCATGGCATGTGGTCCCATCACTTCATGGGAAATTGATGGGGAAACAGTGGAAACAGTGTCAGAGTTTATATTTTTGGGCTCCAAAATCACTGCAGATGGTGACTGCACCCATGAAATTAAAAGATGCTTACTCCCTGGAAGGTAAGTTATGACCAACCTAGATAACATATTCAAAAGTAGAGACATTCCTTTGCCAACAAAGGTTTGTCTAGTCAAGGCTATGGTTTTACCAGTGGTCATGGATGGATGTGAGAGTCAGACTGTGAAGAAAGCTGAGCAAGGAAGAATTGATGCTTTTGAACTGTGGTATTGGAAAAGACTCCTGAGAGTCCCTTGGACTGCAAGGAGATCTAACTAGTCCATTCTAAAGGAGATCTAACTAGTCCATTCTAAAGGAGATCAGTCCTGGGTGTTCGTTGAATGGACTGATGCTAAAGCTGAAACTCCAGTACTTTGGCCACCTCATGAGAAGAGTTGACTCACTGGAAAAGACTCTGATGCTGGGAGGGATTGGGGACAGGAGGAGAAGGGGACAACAGAGGATGAGATGGCTGGATGGCATCACCGACTCGATGGGCGTGAGTTTGAGTGAACTCCAGGAGTTGGTGATGGACAGGGAGGCCTGGTGTGCTGCAATAAATAGTGTCACAAAGAGTTGGACACGACTGAGCAACTGAACTGAACTGAAAGATTCTCTAGGCTTGGTATCTATACTTATAGATCTAAAACTCTGGAATACTAAAGATCTCTTTAAGAAAATTAGAGATATCACAGGATTATTTCCTGCAAAAATAGGAACAATAAACGACAGAAAGTGTATGGCCCTAACAGAAGCAGAAGATATTAAGAGGAGATGGCAAGAATACATAGAAGAAGCATGCAAAAAGATCTTCATTACCCAGATAAATATGATTCTGTGATCACTCACCTAGAGCCAGATATCCTAGAATTTGAAGTCAAGTGGGCCTTAGGAAGCATCACTACAAACAAAGCTAGTGGAGGTTATGGAATTCCAGGTGATTTATTTCAAATCCTAAAAGATGATGCTGTGAAAGTGCTGCACTTAATACACCAGCAAATTTGGAAGACTTAACAGTGGCCACAGGACTGGAAAAGGTCAGTTTTCATTCCAATCCCAAAGAAAGGCAATGCCAAAGAATGCTCAAACTACCACATAATTGCACTCATCTCACACAGTACTAAAGTAATGTTCAAAATTCTCCAAGCAAGGTTTCAACAGTATGTGAATCATGCATTATTGATTACACAGAAGCCTTTGACTGTGTGAATCACAACAAACTATGGGAAATTCTTAAAGAGACTGAAATACCAGACTGCCTGACCTGCCTCCTGAGAAATCTGTATTCAGGACAAGAAGCAACAGCTAGAATGTGACATCGAACAATGGACTAGTTCCAAATTGGGAAAGGGGTACATCAAGGCTGTATATTGCCACTCTGCTTATTTAACTTCTATGCAGAGTACATATGAGGAATGTCGGGCTGGATAAAGCACAATATGGAATGAAGATTGCTAGTAGAAATATCAATAACCTCAGATATGCAGATGGCACCACACTTAAGGAAGAAAACAAAGAACTAAAGAGCCTCTTGATGAAAGTGAAAGAGGAGAGCGAAAAGTTGGCTTAAAGCTCAACATTCAGAAAACTAAGATAATGGCATCCAGTCCCATCACTCATGGTAAATAGATGGGAAAACAATGGAAACAGCAATTATTTTGGAGGGCTCCAAAAATCACTGCAGATGGTGACTGCAGCCATGGAATTAAAAGACGCTTGCTCCTTGGCAGAAAATCCATGACGAACCTAGAGAACATGTCAAAAAGCAGAGACATTACTTTGCCATCAAAAGTATGTCTAGTCAAAGCTATGGTTTTACCAGTAGTCACACATGAATATGAGAGTTGAACTATAAAGAAGTGTGAGCAGTGAAGAATTGATGCTTTTGAACTGTGGTGTTGGAGAAGACTGTTGGCAGTCCGTTGGACTGCAAGAACATCCAACCAGTCCACCCTAAAGGAAATCAGTCCTGAATATTCATTGGAAGGACAGGTGCTGAAGCTGAAATTCCAATACTTTGGCCACCTGATGTGAAGAACTGACTCATTTGAAAAGACACTAGTGCTAGGAAAGATTGAAGGAGGGAGAAGCAGATGACAGAGAATGAGATGGTTGGATGGCAGGAGTTTGAGTAAGCTCCAGGAGTTGGTGATGTGCAAGGAGCCTGGTGTGCTGCAGTCTGTGGGGTTGCAAAGAGTCAGACATGACTGAGCTACTGAACTGAACCCAAAGATTCTCTACTGCACCTACATGATAAATGTAATCCAAAAGCAACCAGAATTCCATATTTAAAATACAAAGCTTAAGTTAATCATAACTCTGGAAGATTTTGTCTTCTGTGAGCTTATCTACCTAAAAGAGGGATAACTCATATTTATTTCTGCTAATATTTCTGATACAGTAAATCTTCAAATTTACAGTGTAAAATTTGCATAGCATGAAGTTAAAATGTTAGATATCTCTTAAAAATTCAGTCTATTAAAAATGTTGACTGTTTTGAATACATATCTTATGAATTTTCTTTTGCTTCAAATGCTTAGAGCTAAATTAAATTTTATTTCTTTTATTTGTGTACAAATGACAAATGCCTTTAGGATAAAATACATTTTGCCAAATAAAACACAGACAAATGAGTAAACTTTATTCTATTATTCAATATCTCCTTTTTCCCTCCTTTGGAATATTGGTCAAGATTAGTCCTTTCTACTCATCAAACACTGCTGTCTTGTGGACCTCCATTGATACCAGCAATACTGGATTATTTATGCATGGAGGGTTTTGTTCTTGTTGTTGTTGTTAACTATTTGAAAAACTCTAAGTGTTTGAACACATTTTTTGAGAATAATTGCTTTACAATGCTGTGTTGGTTCCTGCCATATAGCAACGTGAATCAGCTGTAAGTATACATCTGAAGATATGTCTATATCCCCTCCCTCTTGAGCCTCTCTACCCCTGTCCCCATCCCTCCCCTTAGGTCATCAGAGAGCACTGGAAGGCTCCCTGTGCTATAAAACAGCGTCCCACCCTCTATTTTACACATGGTATGGTAGTGTATGTATATCAATGCTCCTCTCTCAATTTGTCTCACCATCTCCTTCCCCTGCAGTGTCCACAAGTCTATTACCTACATCTGCGTCTTTATTCCTACCCTGCACATAAATTCATCAGTACCGTTTTTCTAGATTCCATATAATCTTAATATAAGAGGAGAGCAAGAATAAGTATACTTGTTGGCAACTGTGTACAATTGCTTTTATCCCTATGAACATCTGCAGGTCAGGCACTCTGTCCTATTTTACAGTGGGCTTTTATGCTAGCAGGATACACCTTTACCTTTTTACATAATTGAGGCCCTGTGATCATAGTTTATTTAGATAGTGACTCAGTAGTTAATAGGAATCCAGAAACCTGCTTTTGTCTAGTGAGTGGGATTTAGACACGTCTCTAAATAGTTATTTGAAGCATGAAAGTTTTAATTGGCAAAATTGGATCCTAGATACTTGAAATAGCTACTAATCAGGCTTTTCTTTTTTCAAATAGAGATCTGTGCACAGTAAGACTTCTTGGTCAAGTTTTTTTATCTTTGTATCTCAGTTCCCTCATTCATAAAACAGGGTTACTTATCTCAGTAAGACTTAAATAAACTAATATACATAGAAACACTGTATGGAACCCATTGGTGCTATAGAGTTTTACTAGATGCTACTGGTGTTAGTTACATCCAGTTTTCTCTCTTCTGGCTTTGCGCTCATCTGGTAGTTGTACCTTCTTTAGAGAGAAGCGAGGTGCAAGTAGGGCTCCCTGCTGGCAGCCAGTAACTGATGGATTGTAAGGTTCGGAGAACCGCACTTTGAAAAGGACACTCAGGGACAGCCTCTAGTGGACTGACAAAGCTTATTATCCAATTGTGTAGTTTTATAATTTTCAGGGAATAGAGCATAAGGCTGACTTGCACGTAGCCATTCCAGATAAACATTAAAGCATTCAAGCATAAAATACAGTTCCTACCGCCCAAGCCATAACATAGCTTTGGCGAAACTCTAAAGGGAGTCTTATCGTGAAACAACAGTCCTTGCTCTCAGAAACAGGTGGTCAGAAGGAAGCCTTCAAATGCCTCAAGGCCAGTCGTATTGACCCTTCGTCATCTGTTCCCAGCCTTGGGCACTCAGTGAACGCTCATAACCCTTTGTTATGCTCGTCCCAGCTTCCAACCTTCGTCATGAGTGGAGCAAATACATTTTCAGTGTTTGCTTAAAGCCTTCCAGCTCCTCCACAATGGATGTGGGGGAGGTGAGTATAAAAGACTGATTCTCTTTACCTTCTGTTGACTTACCAAGTCAACAGTGAAATTTGCATTCCCAAAGCCCTAAGTGGGATTAGTCTCCTAAACTAATTCTATCAAGGACCACATCCTTGTTTCCTCTTTTTTTTTTTTTCCTCTTTACCCAGTCTTTCTTCCCTTAATCCCTTCTCATGGGAACACTCTATCAATGAATCACATTCAAAGGAATCCCCTTCTCAGATTCTGTTTCTAGGAAACCGACCTAAGAACGTAAATGTTCACTGTTACTGTTATTGCTGTTATCATTAAGGTCAAGTGTTCTGATCTGAGGAGGATAAACTTGTAGGTTACCTTGGTCATATCTAATGAATGAACTATACAATCTCCCAGTAAATCTCTATGCATCTTTTTTTTTTCTTTTCACGTAAGCTCTTCATAATTTTGATAAGCACACCAGGTCTTATTTCTTGGGAAGGTTTCAGTAAACAGATATCTTGTTGTTCATCAAGGGCTAGTATCAGTGCATTTTAACAAGCAATTGTTGGAAGTTTAGTGTGAATGCTTTTGCATGCAAAGTCCAAAACCTAAGTTGAACCTGTGCCCCGGACTATCACACCCTGTTGGGAAAATGCTGGTCTCTGTCCTGATAGAGTTTACAATTCAATAAAAAATAATTTAAAAACTCCTTAGTAAAGCAAGAAATTTAGGTTGCATTTCAAAAAGAGTTAGCAATGACCTTTATATCTAGACACAGGGCTCCTGAGATTAAAAAAATGTCCTCTGTAGTGTCAAACATTTCTCAGGGAAAATAAAAATAGCTATTGTCACCCACTTGAACTCTAGAACTTGGCATTCACTTACTTGGAATCCTTTGAGTTGTGGATTGTGAGAGAATGCCAGTTTACTACTGTTTCTATTATAAATACTATTTTCTTTATATTTTGTTTTCCTAAGGTGTTTTGAGTTATATGCATATACATTTTTATTTTGTCTCAGTGACATATTATAATTCTTAAGCAGAACTCTGTTGCTTCTGACTCTAGGTAATAAACATAATGAAAATACATGTCTCAAAAACTTATAAAAAGAAGAATTAGTACTTTGTTTTCTTCAACCAAGATAACTGAAACTATGTAATACAGACTGTCTTTGTATTAAGATGATTCAATTTTTAAAACATATGATAAATGTCCTCTCTTGCGTTTTTCACAACATCTTAAAAAATATCTTGATTCTCTGAGCTCTAACCAAGTGTCAGTTAGACAACTTTCTTTTGCTGTTGCTCTCAGGATTCTTGCTTCTGGCTAAGTTTTAGAGGTGAAATATTTGACACTTGTAGAAATTAAACCCAGATGTACAAGGTTCACAAAGAATCTGCACCATACCAAATTCTACTGGAATATATCAGGTCATTTATTCTAAGCCAACAGGTACCCTTACTGAACAGTTTCTGCAGGTTGAACACTCTCATTTAAGTGGCTTATGTAATCCTCAGCACAATCATATCATTTAGATATTACTATTCTATTTTATAAATATTGAAATTGAGATTCAATAATGTTAGAATAGGCTTCCCAGGCGGCACTAGTGTAAAGAACCTACTACCAATTCAAGAGATGTAAGAGATGCAGGTCTAGTCCCTGGGTCAGGAAGATCCTCTGGAGGTGGGAACGGCAACCCACACCAGTGTTCTTCCCTGGAGAATCCCATGGACAGAGGAGCCTGGTGAGCTATGGACCATAGGGTCACTAAGAGTTGGACATGACTGAAACAACTCAGCACACAGGCACACTCACAATATTAGAATATAATAATTAAAGCAGTGTGATGCAAAGATAAAATATGATGACAAGATATAGGCTTAGGATGAGTCAGATTGCATTTTCTTCTCTAAAAATTATTAGGTATAATTTGCCACTGGCTCACCAGTTTGAGCCTCACAACTTTAATGTTGAATATGATTATAGTGATGGTAATAACTGCATCTAGTTCTAGAAGTACTAATCTTACATATAATATCTCATTTAACATACAGTTTCACCATTAACTGCATTTTACAGATGAGAGACTAAAGTGAGTGAGTGAAGTCATTCAGTTGTGTCCGACTCTTTGTGACTCATGGACTGTAGCCTACAAGGCTCCTCTGTTCATGGAATTTTCCAGGCAAGAGTACTGGCGTGGGTTGCCATTTCCTTCTCCAGGGGATCTTCCCGACCCAGGAATATAGTCTGGGTCTCCCACATTGCAGACAGACCCTTTACCATCTGAGCCACCAGGGAAGGCCCTAGTTTGCCCAAATGTACATAGGTCATTAGATCACGCATCCATCACTGGAACTATGATCTTTGTGATTCCAAAGTCCATAGTCTTATTCACTCACGGCATTGCCTTCTAATCTCTGTGTATGTGTGTGACTGGGAGTTGGGGGAAAATGTGCAAAGTGTGCAATTCATACTTAATTCTCAAGTTAGTTCCTTTCCTTTCCCAGCTCTACCTTATATCTACATACCTTAAATGGTGCTTTGCATATAAAAACGTATCACTACTTACTTGTGAGTACTTGAAGTTGTCTTGATCTCAGTCTCTATTCTAAAACTAGCAGCCAAAATAACCTTTAGATATGATCCATTTAATAACTCGAGCTGCCAAATCAGCTTCCTCAACAGTGACAGTGATATGTTCAAGCAGAGGCAAAATGACTGACCACCATTAAGACTGTTAACCTGAGAGGGAGGTGGTGGTTGTTGTTCAGTAGCTAAGTTGTGTCCAGCCCTTTGTGACACTGTAGACTCCAGCACACCAGGTCTCCCTAGCCCTCATCCTCTCCCAGAGTTCACCCAAGTTCACATCCATTGAATTGGTGATGTTATCCAACCACCCCATCCTCTGCCACCCTCTTCTTTTGCCTTCAGTCTTTCCCAGTAGCAGGAGCTTTTCAAATGAGTTGACTGTTCACATCAGGTGGACAAAGTATTGGAGCTTCAGCTTCAGCATCAGTCTTTTCAATGAATATCCAGGGCTGATTTTTATAGGACTGATGGGTTTGATCTCCTTTTTGTCCAAGGGACTCTCAAGAGTCTTTTCCAGCACCAGAGTTCAAAATCATCAGTTCTTTGGCATTCAGCCTTCTTTATGGTCCAACTCTCACATCTGTAATCACTACTTGAAAAACCAGAGCTTTGACTATACAGGTTTGTCATAGTCTTCCTTTCAAGAAGCTAGTGTCTAATTTCATGGCTGTAGTCACCAACCATGAAAGAGGGAGGTTGAATCACCTCAAATTTAACATCCCTCTAAACCTCTGTTTAATTTACTTAATAGAATAAATCACAAAAATATTTCATAGTAACTTTGTAAACATGACCCTTTCTCTTTTGTTCATTGACTGTACAAACCAGATCTTTAAAACTGCCTACATTACTTCTCAGGATCTGTTTTTAGCTCAGTTACCAAACATAATCTTTCATTTATAGTCTAAAGGCCAAGATAAGTTCAAGTACATCTTAAAAAATTTGCAATAAGAAATTTAAAATATGAAAAAAATCTACTCTTAAAATTTAGAACTATTTATTAAATATATATATTGGTATTTATCTTCTAATTATTCATTTTCTCATCAACTATGTATTGAGCAACTACATACCAGCCATTTTGTTGGGTCCTAAGGAGTATGGTGGTAAATGCAGTAGATTTAGTTTCTACTCTGGCAAGAGTACTTTATGTTGCTAATAATGACATTTTCTATCACAAATAACATTACCTTAGTTTCAGATTCAGTTCAGTTCAGTCACTCAGTCGTGTCTGAGTCTTTGTGACCCCATGAACCACAGCACGTCAGGCCTCCCTGTCCATCACCAACTCCCAAAGTTTACCCAAACTCATGTCCATTGAGTCGGTGATGCCATCCAACCATTCCATTCTCTGTCATTGCTTTTCCTTTCCACCTTCGATCTTTCCCAGCACCAGGGTCTTTTCCAATGAGTCAGTTCTTCACATCAGGTGGCCAAGGTATTGGAGTTTCAGCTTCAACATCAGTCCTTCCAATGAATATTCAGGAATTATTTCCTTCAGGATTGACTGGTTTGATCTCCTTGCAGTTCAAGGGACTCTTGAGAGTCTTCTCCAGTACCACAGTTCAAAAGCATCAATTCTTCGGTGCTCAGCATTCTTTATAGTCCAACTCTCACATCCATACATGATCACTGGAAAAACCATAGCTTTGACTAGATGGACCTTTGTTGACAAAGTAATGTCTCTGCTTTTCAATATGCTATCTAGGTTGGTCATAACTTTCCTTCCAAAGAGTATATCCCCTTATGCTAAGTAGTAATGGATAATTAATCATATAATTCCCTATAATTTCCTTCATGATACCATTAATTTTAAAATTCAAAATGGTAGCTAGCCACCAGCTGCAAATCTTCATTGTGCCAATTTTTAAAGCAGTACCATTTTATCCAATAACTTACTAATTTTCATTATTCAAATATATTCACATCAATTATTTCTTCAGAACTGGAGGCAAAGGAGTCATAACAGATAATGGAACTGTAAAACCAAGAATGTTTACAAAGCAATTAATAAATACTAAATTGCTTATGACATACACTCTATTAAGCAGTATCCAGTAAAATGAAAAAAAAAACTTATCAAACTACAAGTAAAAAGCTTAATTTAATATTAAAACAAGCTAAAAAGTTCCACTGGTATAATAAAGAACAAATTATAATTATAGCTATTTTATATATCTCACATTACAAGGATAACCAAAAACAGATAAGAGCAGAGATTGTCAAAAATATAGCCCATTAGCTGAAAATTTTATTATAAACCATAAAACATATTAAAAAAAAGAGAAGGTTCTGATTTTTAGGTTTTCCTTTTTATAGCTGACAAGGATAAAAACGAAAAACAAACAAACAAAAGAACCCAGACTCCCTAATAGAGTCACAGTATTAATTCGGTTTTAAACAAATCAACTGCTATATACATTGTGTTCTCTCCAAATCTTTTGACCCACAGCTTTTACTATGGACACACATTATTAGGAAGAAGAATGGTTATCTTCTAACTTGCAGTTATATTAGAGAATGTTGAAATGAATTTCATATGATTACTCATTGAAATGGTTTTCAAAGACTTCAGAGAGTGCAGTATGCAGTTTTATTCCCCTTTCTCATACTTTTTAAAAAAATTAATGGCACTGCAGTTATAAGAAATGAACATCTTTTCCCGTAAGGATGATCATGTTTTTATACCCTGTAGACATAGAAATAGATCATTTAAGTAATCATCTTGTCAGGGGAGCAAAAGAAAGCTAGTCTGTTTGGTGACACTGAATCAATTACAGCAAGTGTGATGAAAGTCTGCAATGAACAAAGCCACAAAACCCAGACATTCAACTAGGAAAATAGAGCCAACCTAGAACCTTTCCCCTAATTTAGAAATAGGAAATAAAATAAAGCTTAATATATAGCCAAGCTCACAGGAATGGGAAAAAAGCAGGTATCAGAAACAAATCGAAAAATATCTAGGAATAAATCCTAACTGACATCTAGGAATACTATTAATCCGTTAATCCTGAGGAAATGTTGGCAACAAAGATTCATAGAGATAGACTATAGACTCTAGGAGCTTGAGGATGATTGTTCATGCTGGTATAAAGGACAAGTCTTTGGGTCTTCCTCAGAGGGAAAGTTAGAATAAATGTCTGCACCAAACCAGGTCCTTAATGTGCTATTCTTTCAGTGAAACTGAATGGCTCTCACTGACTCAGGAAAAAAAGTTAAAAAAAATCTCCCATAAGAAACCAAAACCTTAAGTCAACACAGTACAAGTTTGTAAACAAAATGTATGTTATCACACAGTATAAAAAAATGCACTAGAGAAATTTAACATAAAAACTTTATGGAGTACACATTGAAGAATAATATCAAGACTTCTAAGACATTTTAAGTTGTCTAAGTCAAACATGCTATTAAAAAAAAAAAAAACCTGATAGGAATGGGAAAAATCACAACTGACCAACTTCTGATAATGTGTGATGATATCAATGTTTCAGTATTTAATATATCAGTTTATATTAAAATATTTTTAAGGCCAAGCATAATTGTTATGAAGCCAAGTGTTATATGGGAGTAAAGGCTATGCCCCCAGAGCCAACTATGTTTTACTACTTTCCTGAATCATTTTGTTATCTTCAGGTTCTGACATACCAAAAATAAAGTGAATGCTTGTTTTTTCATGAAAGTAAAGACAAGTTTGAAAAGAATTTTAAATAAATGCTGATAGAGAATGAAAAAAATGTACAAGAGAAAGTAAACAGTAACTTTAAGAGAGGTTTAGATTGGTTCAATATATTCATTTTTGGCACAGGCGGAAAATCCAATTAAAATTCAGACTCTCAGCTTTTCTACTGTGTACTATTTCCACTTTTTTTCCTCTTAAAATTATGAAATGCTTTGCTATGTAAAACTAAAAAGTTATTTTAAAAACTAAATGAACATTGTTGAATACCCAAATACCCATTAACCTATACAATTTGAGAAAAATGCCAATTTTGTGTAAATACTTTCTGCTTATTCTAAAAATATTTTAAAAAACAGTGACTCAAGAAGCACTATTGGTACAACAAAATTTGATTTCAGTTAATGATAATCTCTAATGTGATTGTTCTTTGCTTTATTTATTCCAAAATTTCTAGTAATACAAATCAAAAATCAAGATAACTCCAGTAAAGTCTAACCCAAAAATAAATTGCAAAAAATATAAAAATGTCTGAGTGTTGTTTCAGCAACAAATGAAACTCTCATTATAACAATTAGAATAAGCCATATATTGGAAGGGAGAAAGGAGAGAGGGAGGAGAAGGGAGAGAAGGAAGGAGAGAGAAAAAGGAAGAGAAGAAAGGGATAAAATAGGGCTTTCTAATCCTCACTGTAGATTAGAATCACATTTGAGCTTTCTTAAAAGTTCAAGTGGTGTTATTAAACAAATAACTGTGGAGAAAGGGGACCTCAAAATCTGCTCTTTCAGCTATAACACAGGTAATTCTAATGTCTATTGAGATTTTAATGCTACTGGCAAACAATTTTTTTTCTTTTATTAACTCAGTTGCAATATGGTTTTGATTTCCACTCATCTGTTGAAGTTTCCATTCAGTGATATCCCAAATGTCAATCTTAAGTAACATTTACCTTTATTATCTTTATAAATATTCCTACTAAGTCCTTTTTCCTTAGCTGGCATTATTTAACCTTCCTGAAATGGTTGAGCCATTGGCCTCTGTGGCACTGCATTTTCTTTATTCCCCTTGAATTTTTCCAATGGTTCCTTCCCTCTCCCCTTCTGAACAGTTTTTGTTTTCTTTCTTTTATTTATATGTTGTGTTTTCCAGAGAATTATCTTCTCACCATATTTATTCTCATCTACTTACCTGATTCAATTATACCAATACACCAATAACTTCCAATCACAGATTTACTCTCGTGAACTTCAAACACATGTTTACCAACTGCTGGAACTGCTTATGTGGATTTGCCTCAAACTCAAAATGTCCTGAAAGTGAACCAATGATCTTTCTCCTTAAAGTAGTTTGACCTCATTTTTATTTAATCCTGAACTTCACATGCCGTCCTCCTCCCAGCCATTCAAGGGAGATATGAAAATGTTCCTGAACTATCTGTCTCTTCACTTGTCTTGAAAGTGTAGTCTTTGTGACTGCATGAGATATAGCCCACCAGTCTCCTTATTCCGTGGAATTCTCCAAGCAAGAATACTGGAGTGAGTAGGCATTCCCTTCTCCAGGGGATCTTCCTGACCCAGGGATCAAACCCAAGTCTCCTGCATCTCAGGAGAATTTGTTACTGTCTGAGTCACCAGGGACGTTCCTCCTATGTATTTATTGGGCTAATATCCCAATATCCTTTTTCTTGTTGTTATGATTAGGTTCTGATTCAGATTTCTTCAGCTCTTACCTTTAGTATGCAATATTCTCTCGCTCCCTTCAGCAACCTTAGGCTTACTTAAATTCAGCCTTTGCAGAATCCCCAGAATACCCTACTGTATCACTGTTCCTGTTCATGATGGCAATTGTCTTGCTGTTCACACTGTCTCTATGTTCACTGAACCTAGGGAAGGCAAGGCACGAGCTACGATGCTGGAAGAAGATATGAGGAGCTGTAGGAACTGCAGACACGTTTATTCTCTCCTGGCTAGCCTGGCAGCCATAACACAGACTCTCTCCTGGCTGACATAGCAGCTGTAGCAGCAGCCAGAACATAACCATAATATAGCCATAGTGAAGCCATAATATAATATAATGATGATGTCGCTCCAATGTAGCCCTAGTGCAGCAGCTGCTGCTGCTGCTAAGTCACTTCAGTCGTGTCCAACTCTGTGTGACCCCATAGACGGCAGCCCACCAGGCTCCCTCATCCCTGGGATTCTCTAGGCAAGAACACTGGAGTGGGTTGCCATTTCCTTCTCCAATGCTTGAAAGTGAAAAGTGAAAAGTGAAAGTGAAGTCGCTCAGTCGTGTCCGACTCTTCGTGACCCCATGGACTGCAGCCTACCAGGCTCCTCCGTCCATGGGATTTTCCAGGCAAGAGTGCTGGAGCGGGCTGCCATCACCTTTTCTGAGTGCAGCAGCAGCCGGGGCTTTCATGGTGAAACTCCTACAGGTGTACCACACTAAGGAGCCTGTGGCCAAGCACGGACTTCACGACACACATGCACAGTGCTGTAAATGAGCTCAGCCGTTCAGCTCAGTTCAGTTCAGTCGCTCAGTTGTGTCCAACTCTTTGCAACCCCATGGGCTGCAGCACTCCAGGCCTCACTGTCCATCAGCAGCTCCCGGAGCTTGCTCAAACTCATGTCCATTGAGATGGTGATGCCATCCAACCATCTCATCCTCTGTCGTCACCTTCTCCTCCTGCCTCAGTCTTTTCCAGCATCAGGGTCTTTTCCAATGAGTCAGTTCTTCACATCAGGTGGTCAAAGTATTGGAGATTCCATTTCAACTTCAGTCCTCCCAATGAATCTTCAGGACTGATTCTCTAGGATGGACTGGTTGGATCTCCTTGCAGTCCAAGGGACTCTCAAGAGTCTTCTCCAACACCACAGTTCAAAAGCAGCAATTCTTAGGAGCTCAGCTTATACCCATATATGACTACTGGAAAAGCCATAGCTTTAACTATATGCACCTTTTTAGGTAAAGTAATGTCTCTGCTTTTTAATATGCTGTCTAGGTTTTTCATATCTTTTCTTCCAAGGAGCAAGCATCTTTTAATTTCATGGCTGCAGTCACCATCTGCAGTGTTTTGGGAGCCCAAGAAAATAAAGTCTCTCACTGGTTCCATTGTTTCCCCATCTATTCGGCCTGAAGTGATGGGACTGGATGCCATGATCTCAGATACTGCATAATCATTATTCACCAAACATGGCACAAGAGCGAGAGGCCATGTGGCAAGAGAGCCTGGCCATGCCACCTGGGCTAATTTGCCCTTTCCCTAAACTCCACCCCTTCAGGGTCTCACACCTCACAATCCACATGCAGTCAATCTCTTGTGATGGTCTGTTGGTGAGTAGCACTGACCCTTGAATATACATCTTGCAACAGCAGTAGATGCTACAACAACAAACAGTTACATCCCCAACACACAGCAAAACCCAGTGCCAAGTATCACCTGGAATTCATGTTGCAGTCCTTGCCCTCATGGGACTAGAAGAGCCACCCACTACATGTGGAGTGCCTTTATCTTCCTTGGCCAAATCTAGTCCACCAGTTGTCCTTGTAAAATTGCAGGAAAGCCTCCACAAGGTCAACTCCACCCCTTCAGGCTTTTTTATTAAGGACCTGCAAAAACCCCCTACAGGCGCGAGGCCCACTTCTTCAAGGAGGGGAATTTTGGTATTCGCGGGGCACCACATCATTCCAAATGCTTTCACACTGTTCTAAATCCACAGGAGGATGAGAAGTTAGTAGCACATCACAGGGCATGGCCTTTACAGTTCACTGTTCTAAATCTACATTATAGAACACAGCATAAACCTACATCATAAATTATAGGACAAAGCCTTTCACATAGGGAGCCTTCCAATTTCCAAAGGTAAGGACACAGCCTCTGGCTAGACGTAAACAAGGTTGCATTCAGCACTGATTTCAACCAGGGCCATTACTCTCTGTACATTAGCTAGTGACCAGTGAATTACAAGTTCTACATGCGGTCTCCGGTCCCTGAGTCTTCAGGAGGGACCTTGGTCTGAGCCTTATTCAAAGCGGAAAAGGGCATCATCCAAAAGAACATTCTTGGGCGCCATGTAATCTTTTAACTGAACCACCTGTACCTCTTGCTATGGATGCTTCCCAAACTTGGTAAACTTCTACTCTGGTCTCAGTTGCCTCCACAGCTCTGGGAGCAGAGCACTGAGCTATGTATCAGTATTATTTGTCAATTCCTGCTGCCAACAAATCAGCCCACGTTTGCATTCTCACCACCAGGACGGGGCCTTTACCAGCTCAGGCCCCCTTCAGGGTCTTCAAACTTCTAATCCCCTTTGCCTCCTGCTGTCCCTCTGTTTCTCCCAAGCTAGCCACTATCAAGGTCACCTCATAGATGTGGCACCACACATAAGTCACAAGAATAGCAGTCCTGGATTCAAAAGCAGTAGATGGGGCATTGTTCAAAATGGCATATTGAATGCTTCCAGTAAAATGCTTGTCATTGGGGCCTCAGGTATTTAGGTTAAATATGAATGCTTCGTGCCCAGTTCTCTCACCATTTGGGTCAGCTTGGTATAGACATGCCATTTACTCTCAGTATCCAGGAGCTCTCCCACGTTTGACCACATAATGCGGGAGGCAGCCTTAATCCATTCCATGAAGGCATGCGTTTGGTTAGGCCTCCCTTGCATGAGTAGTTTAGCATTCTGCAAGCTTTGTCTCAATGAAGGGTAAATGGTTATAGATGCCAACCCTCCAAAATCACTGCAGATGATGACTGCAGGCATGAAATTAAAAGACGCTTGCTCCTTGGAAGAAAAGTTATGATCAACCTAGACAGCATAGTAAAAAGCAGAGACATTACTTTGACAACAAAGGTCCCTCTAGTCAAAGCTATGGTTTTCCCAGTAGTCATGTCTTCATGTGAGAGTTGGACTATAAAGAAAGCTGAATGCTGAAGAATTGATGCTTTTGAACTGTGGTGTTGGAGAAGACTCTTTAGAGTCCCTTGGACAGCAAAGACATCTAACCAGTCCATCCTAAAGGAAGTCAGTCCTGAATAGTCATTGAAAGGACTGATGCTGAGTGCTGAAGAATTGATGCTTTTAAACTGTGGTGTTGGGGAAGACTCTTGAGAGTCCCTTGGACTGCAAGGAGATCAATCCAGTACATTCTGAAGGAGATCAGCCCTGGGATTTCTTTGGAAGGAATGATGCTAAAGCTGAAACTCCAGTACTTTGGCCACCTCATGCGAAGAGGTGACTCATTGGAAAAGACTCTGATGCTGGGAGGGATTGGAGGCAGGAGAAGAAGGGGACGACAGAGGATGAGATGGCTTGATGGCATCACTGACTGGATGGACGTGAGTCTGAGTGAACTCCGGGAGTTGGTGATGGACTGGGAGGCCTGGCGTGCTGCAATTCATGGGGTTGCAAAGAGTCGGACATGACTGAGTGACTGAACTGAACTGAACTGAACTGATGCTGAAGCTGAAACTCCAATACTTTGGCCACCTGATGTGAAGAACTGACTCATTGGAAAAGACCCTGATGCTGGGAAAGATTGAAGGCAGGAGGAGAAGGGGGTGACAGAGGATGAGATGGTTGGATGGCATCACCGACTCAATGGACATGAGTTTGAGTAAGCTCTGGGAGTTGGTGATGGAAAGGGAGGCTTGGAGTCTGCAGTCTATGGGGTCTCAAACAATCTGACATGACTAAGCAACTGAATTGAGTTGGACCTATTCTATTTCATCTGTAACACATATGATACTGTCCACCCCAGTGTCCCAAAGTCACAAAAGCCATGCTGCTAATGGGCCCCCTTTGCCCTGCCCCCCATGCTTTTTCCAATACTGCTTACCCAAGTCAACCAACTCTACCTGAGTATATGATTGATATGTTGTGAACTCGGTCACACTGGGGCCCCCTTGAGGAGTTCCACCCAGGCCATAGACTGCTCATGCTTTACTTTCTGCTGTACAACAGGCCTCGTTGCCAAGCAGGTATCCTCAGTCTCACAACGTCCTTCATCATTCTCCTTAATCTCATAATGTTCATCATCACTGTCACTTTCTGCCTCACTGTCAGAGATGCTGGCTTCTTCAAGGCCATGGGTTTAGGGCCACAAGGCCCTAACATCAATATACATTGCTCTAGTTCTTCCAAACATCTCTGCACATTGTGCACTTGTGCAGCATTGCATAGGGTATGATCCATATTCACCTTCAGGGAAGTCAGGAAAGTCCACCTGATGGTGCCAGCAGCAGTCCATGCTGCCTTGTTCAGCAAAGAGAAATTCACTGCCTGTAATGTCTTGCAATGCTATTTAGTGAACTGTCCACTGCCTCCCAGTCTTCCACCAGAATCCACGCTGAGAGGAAGCTATAAGGTGGCCACTGGCTTCCTCCACCTGTTGGGTATTCTGCAAACTATACCAATTGTATCACTCTTCCTGTTTGTGATGTCAGTTGTCTTGCTGTTCACATTGATCACTGAACCCAAGGGGCAAGCTAAGAGGCTGGAAGAAGATGTGAGCAGCCATAGGGACTGCAGACACATTTATTCTCTCCTGGCTGGCACGGCAGCCATAACACAGCCTCTTTCCTGGCTAATGCAGCAGCTGCAGCAGCAGCTGGAATGACCATAATATGGCCATAATGAAACCCTAACATAACTTCACGTAAGATAACCATGATGTCACTCCAGTATAGCCCCAGTGCAGCAGCAGCCAGGATTTTCATGCTGAAATTCCTACAGGTATATGGCACAAAGTAGCCTGTAGCCAAACAAGTACCTCATGATGTGGGCAACATCATGGGGCAAGAAAAAAAAAAAATGGGGCAAGAGCGAGAGGCCATGGTGTGAGAGAGCCCGACTGCGTCATCATGGCTAATTTGTTCTTTCCCCACACCTACAGATGTATATATTTATGTCAACTCTTTGCTAGAAAACATCCAGGATAGAGCGCAAGTTCCTTAACACAACACACACACCATGTTAATCTGTGTTTAGTCATTTGGATTTATTTCCAGTATCTCTAACCTCTAATTCCCTTCCTTGGATTTTTCACTCCAGTAACTTAGAACTGTGGTGGTGGCTCAAAATCTTACTCCTTGACTAATCTCTTTTGCCTTCTCACATTTCATAATCAATCCATCAGCAATTCCAGTCAGCTCTAACATCATATTTTTACTAGAACCAATCACTTCTCACCACTTTACCACTACTGTCCCTACCACTAAGCACCATTCTAGTGCAAATCATTTACATGTTTCATGTCTGTTTTGAAAATAGCCCCTGAGGCTAGTGGACATTTTTCCTCCTGCTTCCCCTTCCCCTGGTCCCTGCTTTGTCCTCACATTTTCTCATCTCTACCCAGCTGTCAGAGTTTTAAAATATAAATTCACATGTCTTTTTCACCCCTGTCATTCTCCAGGTCTGTATTCATGCTTTAGATTTCTTCCCAGCACTTATTACCACTTGACAAGTACTTATTTTGGATCTATATTCTTGCTCTTTCCACTATAATGAAAGCTCCATGAGAACACAGACATTTTTTCCCCCCTAACTGGTGCATTCTCGGTCTACCATAACCCTCATCTAGTATTTGGTGAAAAAATTAGTAAATGAACGTAGCTCAGGCATCTCAGCTGAAGTTTTTGCTGATTGACTTGTGGCTTAACTTCCTTTTCCCTCATCTTCCTTTCAATACAATCCACTCCTCCATTTCTTTATTCCACATAGTTTTTCATAGGTTTGGGTAGATCTCTCTCATTAGACTGATCTTTGAGAATGGGAGACTCTCTCTCTCATATTTTTAATTTCAGTCTTATCATATCATAGTGCCAGTCATCTAAAACACATTCAACACATATTAGAATTGAGTGAATGAGTGCATGGATGAATGGATAAAGACTTTAAGAAATATTTAAGAAATAAAATATTTCAGCTCTTCCTTTAATAATGAAGAGCTATAGTTCTTTGAACATAAAATATAAAATGATATAGATATCTGAATCACATATGTATATTCTTGCAACATATCTAACACTTAATAAAACTTTGAGTGTAACTGTTGATAAAATAATCTATCTTTCAACCATTAAATTTTGTATATTTTCAGAAATCATCTATAGCTGGGTATTTAATGAATTCCCTTCCTTTGTGGCCGAAGACAGCCGGCGGTTCATTTCCCAGGAGACAGGCAACCTTTATATTTCTAAAGTCCAAACATCCGATGTTGGCAGCTATATTTGTCTGGTGAAAAACACAGTGACGAATGCTCGAGTACTTAGTCCTCCAACACCACTGACTCTGCGTAATGATGGTAAGTTGCCTGACCTGGATTTAATGGTTAGCTACTTCAAATGTGAAAAAATGAGTATCGTCTGCAAAAATAGTGAATCACTAGGCTGTATATCTGAAATTAACACAATATTGTAAGTCAACTGAACTTCTATATAAAAACACTTTTAAAAATGTATTAGTTGTCTTCTAAACTCTTAAACCTAGCCCAAATAAAATAAAAAGACATTTGCAATATTTAGAAACCCTACACATTTAGTCTAAGATTTGGATATATTAGAATAAATTTTCTTACATAGGAAAGGGATGATTGATAGATGAGAACTATTAACCATAGCACTACCCTAGTGCCAGAAAGGGAAAGGGATTCTGAAAAGATGAACTGTAATAAAAACTCCACAATTCTTTTCTTTGCTCTTTAGGGCCTCTATATAGCATATGTGTATAAATTGCAAGCATTTTACAAGGTTCATTTTTCATCACTTTTTCACTTTAGCCACCTTCAAATTGAATGTTCAGCTTTTAATACTTCATGGTATAGTTATAATTGTTATTATTACTTTTTCAATAATAGAAGCAGTTGGAACTTTTTTAAGTGCAATTCAGGCAGAAATGACGATTCTATATTTATAGGTATTGCCATAGATCCAAGATATCTTCAAATTTAAATACTTCATTTGTCGTTATAGACATTTACAGCTAAGCATTGTATTAAAGAAGTAAAGTGCTATATTATAGTTGATATATGATATGTGGCTTGCTCTGTCATGCAATAAAAAACCTATGAGGATATTATTAAGAAGTGAGCTCGAGAATCCTGATGGAATGGTAAATCTTTATATGCTTAGTTTAGAGTATATGCTGCAGTGAAGTATGACCAGTATAACCAGAGTTCATACACAATGTATGTATTTATTAGCAATAATTCTATGATTCTATCAGGTAGAATATATAAATGCAGTATCTATTTCAGAGATAAGGAAGCCAATTTTAAAGAGATGCAGTGAAATGCAAAAGGTCACACTGCTAGGTAATGGCATGGAGGAAAGTGCAAGTGAAGTGAAGTCGCTCAGTTGTGTCTGATTCTTTGCGACCCCATGGCCTATAGCCTACCAGGCTCCTCTGTCCATGGGATTTTCCAGGCAATAGTACTCGAGTGGATTGACAAATGAGAAATAAGAAGGAAAATTGGGAGACCAATTTAGAGGCTACTGAAACTAAGCAGCCAGGAAATGAGGAGGGACAGAATGAAAGCTGCGGTAATAACACTGAAGGGTAGCAAACATGCCTGCCTGGGACACCAGCAAAGTAGAATTGTCAGAATGTGATGATTAATTAAACATGGGGCTCTGGAGTAGGAGGACGCTTTCACCTAGTTCATCAGATGGGTCATGATTCTTTTCATGAAAAGAGATAAGATGGATAAAGGAATAATGAGATGTTTATGGGATATCTATGTGGAAATATGTGGTATGCATACTGAAATTTAATCCTAATATGCACAACAAAGAACTGGGCTGGATAAAGAGATTGAAGAGTCAGCACTGTGTATTCCACCACTACAGTTAAAGCTATGACTGTGTGTGTAGTATGCCAACCTCAAAATTATATAAGAATGTTTATATGGTGAAAAAAAAATGAAGGAGAAAAGATGTGCATTTTTAAGACTTATCTAGTTGGCAGCTTACAAATAAAGTGATTCTCTATAAGCCATTTCATAAAGTTTTGAGTATTTTCTTATGAATTCCTCAGGAATTGGGAATGTCTTTGTTTGAAAATTGTAACATTTTGCTGACTAGACAATAACTAATTCCATTTACACCAATTTATGCAAACTCCTAAAAGATAATGCTGTGAAAGTGCTGCACTCAATATGTCAGCAAATTTGGAAAACTCAGCAGTGGCCAAAGGACTGGAAAAGGTCAGTTTTCATTCCAATCCCAAAGAAAGGCAATGCCAAATAATATTCAAACTACTGCACACTTGCACTCATCTCACATGCTAGTAATGGAGAAGGCGATGGCACCCCACTCTAGTACTCTTGCCTGGAAAATCCCATGGACAGAGGAGACTGATGGGCTGCCATCTATGGGATCACACAGAGTCGGACACAACTGAAGCAACGCAGCAGCAGCAGCAGCAGCAGCAGCAGCAGCAGCATGTGCTAGCAAAGTAATGCTCTAAATTCTCCAAGCCAAGCTTCAGCAATACATGAACTGCAAACTTCCAGATGTTCCAGCTGGTTTTAGAAAAGGCAGAGGAACCAGAGATCAAATTGCCAGCATCCACTGGACCATCGAAAAAGCAAGAGAGTTAAAAAAAAAAACACATCTATTTCTGCTTTATTGACTATGTCAAAGCCTTTGACTCTGTGGATCACAATAAACTGTGGAAAATTCTGAAAGTGATGGGAATACCAGACCACCTGACCTGCCTCTAGAGAAATTGTATACAAGTCAGGAAGCAACAGTTCGAACTGGACATGGAACAACAGACTGGTTCCAAATAGGAAAAGGAGTACATCAAGGCTGTATATTGTCACCCTGCTTATTTAATTTCTATGCAGAGTACATCATGAGAAATGCTGGGCTGGAGGAAGCACAAGCTGGAAGCAAGATTCCTGGGAGAAATATCAATAACCTCAGATATGTAGATGACACCACTCTTATGGCTGAAAGTGAAGAAGAACTAAAGAGTCTCTTGATGAAAGTGAAAGAGGAGAATGAAAAAGTTGGCTTAAAGCTCAACATCCAGAAAACTGAGATCATGGCATCCAGTCCCATCACTTCATGGCAAATAGATGGGGAAACAGTGGAAACAGTGTCAGACTTTATTTTTGGGGGCTCCAAAATCACTGCAGATGGTGACTGCAGCCATGAAATTAAAAGACGCTTGCTCCTTGGAAGAAAAGTTATGACCAACCTAGATAGCATATTAAAAAGCAGAGACATTATTTTGCCAACAAAGGTCCGTCTAGTCGAGGCTATGGTTTTTCCAGTAGTCATGTATGGATATGAGAGTTGGACTATAAAGAAAGCTGAGTGCCAAAGAATTGATGCTTTTGAACTGTGGTGTTGGAGAAGACCCTTGAGAGTCCCTTGGACTGCAAGGAGATCCAACCAGTCCATCCTAAAGGATATCAGTCCTGGGTGTTCATTGGAAGGACTGATGTTGAAGTTGAAACTCCAATACTTTGGCCACCTGATAAAAGACTGATTCTTGGAAAGATTGAGGGCAGGAGGAGAAGGGGACAACAAGAGGCTGAGATGGTTGGATGGCATCACTGACTCGATGGATATGGGTTTGGGTGAACTCTGGGAGTTGGTGATGGACAGGGAGGTCTTGCTTGCTGCGGTTCATGGGGTCACAAAGAGTCAGACACGACTGAGTGACTGAACTGAACTGACGTAATAATACCATGCATTTGGATAAGACCTGAGGTTGTTTAGGCTATTCTGCCTTCTTTTCACACAACAACCTTAAACATTACATTGACTTTCACAAAGAAGAGAAGCACAAGTGAAGTCAGAATCCAAAAATTGATTCCACCTTCACTAGTGATTTAAAAGCTCAGTACTTACGATCAGCACTCCTGCATTTCTTTTATTCCGTGGCCTAGGTGTAGCACTTAACTTTACCTTCTACTTTCCATTGTCAAGCATTTCTAGAATTAGTGTAATTTTTTTTGCTGATATTTAAACTCATTTGCCCTTCTGATGCTGTTGCGCTTGTTTGTCAAAATGCCACTCCCAATGAATTCAGTATATACTTAATTTGTGGCTGCTTTGGAACCTGAAAGCTACTAGAAAGTTACACTCATCAAGCATGCATGATCACCAGCTTCAACATTGCCCTTCAATCCTAGTAAGTTGATGTAGATGGTTAATTTGTAACTCTCCCAGAAGTTTTTGGAATCCTGTCTTTTCTCAAATTGGACAGCCTCTTTCTCTACCCACTGCTTTACAAAACTATTTCAGTGTCAAGTTTATTTTCCTATGAATGGAAATTCAAATCTGACTACATCTCCATTCATACTGTTCTTCCCTTATTCTAATTCAGTAGAGATACTCCACTTTCCCTCCTCCGGCTAAAACCAGTTCCTCCCTCTTAGACTGTTGATTTTCATTCTCACTGGCCTTTTCAGAGCATACCACTTTGGCCTTTTCAGTCATTGTTTCTTATATAACTAAAATTATATCTCTAAGTTAAAAAATGTTCTTAGTCATATTGTTGAATTTACTGAAGCAGTTGAAATTGTTGACATTTTCATTTTACAAACATCTATATTTAAAAAATTGTTTGTGAAGTACTATATGAAAGGGTTGATAAAATTTTAAAATAAAAGTGTTATTTTAAAGTTAACATCTAAGTTAAAAGAAATAGATGGAAAGCATCTGCTAAATTTCAACTACATCATTCAATAAGTTTTTTTTAAGATTTTTGTTAGAAAAGTTAGAAAATTCACATTTGTTCTTTCTATAATTTATTTAAGGTTGTTGTTTTCTTTGTGATTGTCTACTAATTTTTACTTTTTAACATAGAGATATACCATTATCAAAGGAATGCAGAGGTTTGTCAGTGCTGATAAGGGTTGCAGTGGGGGCGGGGCGGGGGGAGTGGGCAAACCTCTTCCATCCAAACTCATTCCCTAAAGCCAGTTATTTCACTTCTCATATTTTTCTTCCCAAGGTTTTCATATAAACTGTGCTTCTTGTTTAATCAAGTTTAGAGAATAACTGTTCACTCCCCCATATGATATACATGTTTCTTCTATCTGCCCACATATTAAATTTATATAATACTTTTCTGTCCTTTCCTTTTTAATTTGACAATGTGCTTAAATCTCTACTATCCTCTTAACTCTTAGAAATAATTCTTGACTTTTTATTATACAAAGTGATAGTTTTACTCCTATTTTTTCCCTTACCTTTTCTATGTTACTTTTATGTCCTTTCATCTGCCACTTTTACTCTGATATTCTCTCCTGTAAATGTAACCAAGAGTTCTAAACTTTCTCATAGACTGATTGTAAAAGCTGAAAATAAGTAGATGTTAACTTCATGGGAAATAGATGGGGAAACAGTGGAAACAGTGTCAGACTTTGTTTTTTGGGGCTCCAAAATCACTGCAGATGGTGATTGCAGCCATGCAATTAAAAGATGCTTGCTCTTTAGAAGGAAGTTATGACCAATCTTCAAAAGCAGAGACATTACTATTCCAACAAAGGTCCGTCTAGTCAAGGCTATCGTTTGTCCAGTGGTCATGTATGGATGTGAAAGTCGGACTGTGAAGAAAGCTGAGTGCTGAAGAATTGATGCTTTTGAACTGTGGTGTTGGAGAAGACTCTTGAGAGTGCCTTGGACTGCAAGGAGATCCATCCATTCCATTCCAGAGGAGATCAGCTGGGTGTTCTTTGGAAGGACTGATGCTAAAGCGGAAACTCCAATACTTTAGCCATCTCATGCAAAGAGCTGACTCATTGGAAAAGACTCTGATGCTGGGAGGAATTGGGGGCAGGAGGAAAAGGGGATGACAAAGGGTGAGATGACTGGATGGCACCACTGATTCGATGGACATGAGTTTGGGTGAACTCCGGGAGTTGGTGATAGACAGGGAGACCTGGTGTGCTGCAATTCATGGGGTTGCAAAGAGTCGGACATGACTGAGTGACTGAACTGAATTGAACTGAACAGATGATTAGTATAAAATTAGAATTCAGTATCATATTGTTATAGATTTTAAAGCTATTTGTGGACACGTATGCTCTACTCGACGTGTTTTTCATGAGTGAATCTTTAAATTGATTGTAACAAAGAAATAATATTGTGATACATGTTAAATGTGATTTCTCTTAAAATTTTGCTGCTGATGCTGCTGCTAAGTCGCTTCAGTCGAGTCCTACTCTGTGCGACCCCATAGACAGCAGCCAGCAAGTCTCTGCTGTCGCTGGGATTCTCCAGGCAAGAACACTGGAGTGGGTTGCCATTTCCTTCTCCAATGCGTGAAAGTGAACAGTGAAAGTGAAGTCATTCAGTCATGTCCGACTCTTTGCGACTTCATGGACTGCAGCCTACCAGGCTCCTCCATCCATGGGATTTTCCAGGCAAGAGTACTGGAGTCGGGTGCCATTGCCTTCTCCAATTCAGTTTCAATAGTAGTGATGAAATATGAACATGAGTCTCCATGATGCGAATGATAAATAAACCATTACTGTGGTTAAGAAGCCCATGAAGGAGGTGGTGATGTGAGCCATGCTGCCACCTGTGTGCATGCCAGCCCTCCACTCCTGCACTTGCCAGCAGCCCCCCAGTCGTCTCCTCTGGGACCACCAAGGAGGGGCATCCCTGGAGGCTGTGCTGCCAGAAAAGTGATGCTGGCACTGCCCAGCTAAGGGGGAACTCTGATGTCCTGGTGAGTTTGTGGCGATGGGCTGGGTTCAAATGAAACATTCCAAACTCCCGGGGGGGGGGGGGGGGGGGGAAGAAAGAAAAGAAAGAAAGCCCATGAAATGAGTATGAAATGAAGTGAGCTTAGGACCAAGCCTTGAATAAGCCAAATTGCAATGGAAAGAAAAAGAATGAAAACCCTATAAAGGATAGCGAGAAGAGATGAGTGCAATAAGAGGAAAAACAGTAACGTAGTGTCAAGGAAATCAAGGAAAATGATTAATTCAATGAGAAGTGGGCATGCAGCTCAAGTTGGTGGACTGGGTTCCTGTATTTGTCTCCTGTCTCTATTCTGAAGCCCGGTAGAAATATTCATATCATCAATGAGGAGAGGCAGCAGTTCATTAAAAAATGAGACACATTGACATATTTCTGGAAGGATAAGGAAGGATGTGAGTTTAAGGATTAGTCAGGCTCGGTTTCTCAGTTGTGTCTGACTCTTTGTGACCCTATGGATTGTAGCCCACCAGGCTCCTCTGTCCATGGGACTTCCCCCAACAAGAATAGTGGAGTGGGTTGTCACTTCCTCCCCGAGGGGATCTTTCAGACCCAGGGATCAAACCTGCTTCTCCTGCATTGCAGGCAGATTCTTTACCACTGAGCCAACCTAGAATAAAATTTATGGGATACAAAGAAAGGGCTAAAAGCCATGTACTCAGTGAAAACCTGAAAAAACTCTGAAATCAAGGTTAGCTAAGGGTGGGCATAAGAAATTGTGCCAAACAAAGAAGACTTGTGGTATGTATGTTAAACATCTATATCATCTATCAGTATTGGAATCCACTCTCTTCCCTGTTCCTACATTCAATAAGACAAAAAAAAAAAAAAAAAGGCTTGTCTCAATGACATGAGTGAGCTTCCCAAGGAAAGCTAAAGTTGTTAATGTGAATTGTGGCACAGAATACAAAAACTTCTCATTTTTGCACGTGAATGTCTGCATCCCAACAGCCAGTTTCAGGCCTTCACATCGAAGCAGAACTGACTGTCGATCCACCTCTCACAGTCACCCCGTCTCAAAAAGAAACCAAGCTTACCGCACTGGGAAACACACAACACTGTCCAAGCTTCTTAGATATAGTATTTATATATATTACTAAATGAACTGTTTCTATTAAAAATTACTGAGCTTACTGAAGAGATAGAGTTTATATCAATATAATAAGAAAAAAAACCCAGGAAATATTTAATACCATTTCTGGTGGCTCAGATGGTAAAGAATCTGCCTGGAGTGTAGGAGTCTAAGGTTCAATCCCTGGGTATAAAGGATATGCTGGAGAAGGGAACAGCTTCCCACTACATTATTCTTGCCTGGAGAATATCATGGACAGTGGAACCTGGCAGGCTACAGTTCATGGGGTCACAAAGAGTCTGATAGGACTGAGAAGCTAACAATTTCGCTTTCACAGAAAGGCATTCGATAGTTTTGAATTGTTTGTAATTCAAAAGACTTTTACATTACTATTTGATCTCTCTTCAAAATAGTAATTGAAGAGTGTATTGGTAAGAAGGACATATTCTTGAATGACTTCCCAAGTAGGTGGCTTATATTAAACACTTAGTCTGAAAATAAAAATAGAATATGATCATGGATGATTCCATTTTTGCATCACAGTCAACTGCAATTCCTGCTGGGTTTTACAAACCTCTCACTGCAGAGACAGGCATTATAATGGATATTTCTTCAAACTTGGCAAACACCTCTGCAGGGGTTTGAATATAAAAATTAACTTTAATCTGCTGTGACCATAGAGTTAGCTATAAAAATCATTTCAGAACATTGTGGTTTTGCACTTCTCAGAAAAAAGGAAGATCATTCTAAAAATAACAGAGACTATATACATAGGCAAATTATTTCCCTTTGAATAAAAATAAAGCTTTATAAACTATTGCAAAATATATTATCTTGGCTTGGAAAAAAATTTGTTTTTAGATAGTTTATATGAACTGTATTCCAGAAAGCAGGAGTGTGTGTTGGGGTGGGGTTGAGGAATGAAATAGTGAAAAGGGGGGTTGCATTATGGAGACAACCACTTTGACATGCAGCTGAAGCTTGGTCCCACAGTACCAGAGCCTTATGAAATGCATTCAGGATGATCTCATTGGCAGACAAATCAATGGGCTTCCACTCCTAAAGGCAGCTCTACAGGCAGTTAATTCCCATGTGCATTTACAGGATGCTCTCAAGTTGCAACTGAGTGAAACTGGTTGTGTCTCTGCAGACCTGGCTGCAGTGGCACTTTCAGGGAGTAAAAATTCTGGCCAAGGTCATTTAGACATGCAAAAATGATCCAGAATACAGAGAGGGAAACTTTAGAAGATAGCAAGCACATGAGCAACATGATCAGATTTTCCTCTGCTGGCACTGTGAAAAATTATCTTCACACATTTACAGATCTGTTGCACACCTAGTATGTGTCAGATAATTTGTTACACAATGGGGATATAATGGAGGGAAAAACAAATGCAGTAATTGTCCTTAGGTAGCTTACAATATAACACAAAGGGTGATAGTACCCTAAGTCCTGAGTGTAACCGTGCATCATAGGATCTGCCTGCCCTGGTGCAGTGCTCCATGGAGCACTCTCACAGATCACTGCACTGTAAACAAGACAGACAAATGTAGCATCAAAGGCATTTATAAGTAATACAGAATTTTGCTAATGGTTTGAAGGGTAATGAACAAGGAGACAACATTCTGCAAAGCACATAAAACTTTATTAATCACCTCCCTTTAATCACTTCTCTCTTTTGACAGCCTTTTATTCATACAACTGCTGTATCTCTCCCTTGATACGACACACTTCTGCCTCCCCTACACTATTATTTCTGGTCTTATTTCAAGGTCTCACTATCTCTGCCTCATGTATGACAAGCTCAAACTTTCATTTCTATTGTCATTCAAGTTCTCAGCCTAGTTTTGAAGATGTTTTCTCAGTTTGTCTTATGTTTCTTCAATCAACATTTACAATTAATCTATACATGTGAGACATTGTTCTAAAAACCTTACAGGTATTAACATGAAAGGATGGAAAATATATACAAGTATGAATTAAAAACAAAATGTTTAGATCAATCTACTGATATCATACATGATACTAAATGCATTTCTAGGTACAGAGAGGAACATTACGTTGTGATAATAGGTTCACTAGAGCAAAGCGTCTTCCCACAATCCATGGTGTACAACACTGGGCTCCTCACGCCTCTTCTGCTCCAGACAGAATCTTCACCTATAAGGTCAAATTCCTTCCTAAGGTAGGTCTGAAGGAATTTCTTCAGACCCTTCTCCAGGGCAATAGTGGCTCCAAAGTGGTAGAGAGAGGATGAAAAAAAGAAAAGAAAGCAAAATATCAATAAAAATAGTCCTTGGGTTCTTTTGTCACCCCTCAAGTTGGATAGTGCTGAAGAGAGAAGAATAATTAAGGAAGTAGCTTGTATAATGAGTTAGGATATAGTCAGAATGCATGCAGAAAGAGTGTAGCCTTTATTAGAGAATTCATCAGTTGTCACAGTGGGGAGAAAAATGAAAAGACTGTAGATGCAGATAACCTAAGATTTAGTGGTTGTGGTAAGCCTGATGGCATTTTTTTTTAAAATGAATTACAGGCAAAGTCATGAGCCAAGGATGTATGTGTAGACATCAGGTTTACTTTTAGAGCAAGAATTGTGTCAATGAGGAAATTATGCACAGAATTACATGCTTACATAATTTATGAATCAACCGCATTAATTCACTGCTGAATAAGGCAGGTCCTAAAATTAGTTGAAAAATATAAAAAAATGGCATACCCTTGAAGATTGTGGTAGGTTGCATAATGGCCTCAAGCCATTCAATTCTTAATTCCTGGATTCTTTGAATGTTACCTTATATAGTAAAGAGATTTTTGCAGATGTGGTTAAGGGTCTTAATTCAGGGACACAGAAAACTATACAAAGACCAAAGAGAAGCCTGAAGCAATTTACTTTTATCACTTATTGTGTGAAATATGCATGGCTATTCTAGCAGTATACTGAAGCTATCTTGTCCCTGCTTGCAAGAGTTGGTTGTGTGCCTCTCTTCATGTCTTGGTAGACTGAGTTCAACCATAATGGGAGTAACTACAACATAAAAAATCCAAAGGCTATGTATCAGTGTTCTTACAAAAGTGTGTGCTAAGTCCCTCCACTCATGTCTGACTGTATAACCCAAAGAACTGTAGCCTCCCAGGCTACTCTGTCCATGGAATTCTCCAGGCAAGAACACTGGAGTGGATTGCCATATCCTTTTCTGGGGGATCTTCCCAACTCAGGGATTGAACCCATGTCTCCTTTGTCTCCTGGACTTGCAGGAGGGCTCTTTATCACTAGCACCAACTGAGAAGCCTATCAGAGTTCTTACCATTCTACAACCAGAGAGAACTGGTTTTTAACCCTCTGCTGGTAATTCAGCACTTAAGGTCACTGTCATTGAAATAACAACCTTTGTTGGACTAAACATCAGTTAAAATGTACCCCTGTTCCACTCCAACCTTCTGTGTTGGTTTTGCTCCAGATAAAGTACAGACAGAATGGATCCTGTGCTACTCTCTCTTTCAAACACCTAAATTGGTTTTGCCACTCAAACAATGAGATTGAGCAAAGTCATTCTGATTTCCTGATCAGCCCATTTATCCCAAGAAAATATGGTAATCAGATGGACTTGAGTATTCTTAGTTTATCTCTTTTTGTCTTTTACATTGTGTTAGTTCAGTCCCTCAGTTGTGTCTGACTCTTTGTGACCCCATGGACTGCAGCATGTCAGGCTTTCCTGTCTATCACCAAATCCCGAAGCTTGCTCAAACTCATGTCCATCAAGTCGGTGATGCCATCCAACCATCTCATTCTCTGTCATTGCTTTTCCTTTCCACCTTCAATCTTTCCCAGCACCAGGGTCTTTTCCACTGAGTCAGTTCTCATATCAGGTGGCCAAAGTATTGGAGTTTCAGCCTTAGCATCAGTTCTTTCAATGAATATTCAGGACTGATTTCCTTCAGGATGGACTGGCTGGATCTCCTTGCAGTCCAAGGGACTTTCAAGAGTCTTCTCCAACATCACAGTTCAAAAGCATCAATTCTTTGGTGCTGAGCTTTGTTTATAGTCCAACTCTCACGTCCATACATGACTATGGAAAAACCAGAGCTATGACTAGATGGACCTTTGGTGGAAAGGAAGGCCTCTATTTTTACATATGCTGTCTAGGTTGATCATAACTTTTCTTCCAAGGAGCAAGTGTCTTTTAATTTCATAGCTGCAATCACCATCTGCAGTCATTTTGGAGCCCCCCAAAATAAAGCATTTCCCTGTTCCCATTGTTTCCCCATCTATTTGCGTGAAGCGATAGGACCAGATGCCAGAATCTTATTTCTCTGAATTTTGAGTTTTAAGCCAACATTTTCACTCTGCTCTTTCACTTTCATCAAGAGGCTTTTTAATTCTTCTTCGTTTTCTGCCATAAGGGAGATGGTATCTGCATATCTGAGGTTATTTATATTTCTCCCAGCAATCTTAATTCCATCTTGTGCTTCATCCAGCCCAGAATTTCTCATGGTGTATTCTGCATATAAGTTACATAAGCAGGGTGACAACAGTCAGTCTTGACGTATTCCTTTTACTGATTTGGAACCAGTCTGTCTTCCATGTCACATTCTAACTGTGGCTTCTTGACCTGCATACAGATTTCTCAGGAGGCAGGTCAGATAGTCTAGTACTCCCATTTCTTTAAGAATTTTCAATAGTTTGTTGTGATCCACACAGTCAAAGGCTTTGACATAGTCAGTGAAACAGTAGATGTTTTTCTGGAACTCTCTTAATTTTTCGAAGATCCAATGGATGTTGGCAATTTGATCTCTGGTTCCTGTGCCTTTTGTAAATCCAGCTTGAACAGCTGGAAATTCATGGTTCACGTACTGTTGCAGCCTGGCTTGGAGAATTTTGAGCATTACTTTGCTAACATGTGAGACGAGTGCAATTATGCAGTAGTTTGAGCATTCTTCACTTTAGCTTTCTTTGGGATGGAAATGAAAACTGACCTTTTCCAGCCCTGCGGCCACTGCTGAGTTTTCCAAATTTGCTGGCATATTGAGTGCAGCACTTTCACAGCATCATCTTTTAGGATTTGAAATAACTCAACCGGAATTCCATCACGTCCACCACCTTTGTTCATACTGATGGTTCCTGAGGCCCATTTGACTTCACATTCCAGGATGTCAGGCTCTAGGTGAGTGATCACACCGTCGTGATTTTCTGGGTCGTGAAGATAATTTTTATATAGTTCTGTGTATTCTTCTCACCTCTTCTTAATATCTTCTGCTTCTGTTCGATACGTACCATTTCTATCCTTTATTGTGCCCATCTTTGAATGAAATATTCCCTGGTATCTCTCATTTTCTTATGAGATCTCTAGTCTTTCCAATTCTGTTGTTTTCTTCTATTTCTTTGTATTAATCACCGAGGAAGGCTTTCTTATCTCTCCCTGCTATCCTTTGGAACTCTGCATTCAGATGGGTATATCTTTCCCTTTCTCCTTTGCCTTTTAAATCTTTTCTTTTCTCAGCTAGTTGTAAGGCCTCCTCAGACAACCATTTTGCCATTTTGCATTCCTTTTCTTTGGTATGGTCTTGATCACTGCTTCTCGTACAATGTCATAAACCTCCATCCATAGTCCTTCAGGCATTCTGTCTGTCAGATCTAATCCCCTGAATCTATTTGTCACTTCCACTGTATAATCGTAAGGGCTTTGATTTAGGTCATACCTGAATGGTCTAGTGGTTTCCCCTACTTTCTACAATTTAAGTCTGAATTTGGCTATAAGGATTTCATTATCTGAGCCACAGTCAGCTCCCAGCCTTGTTTTTGCTGACTCTATAGAGCATCTCCGTCTTTGGCCACACAGAATATAATCAATCTGATTTCAGTGTTGACCATCTGGTGATGACCATGTGTAGAGTCTTCTCTTGTGTTGTTGGAAGAGGGTGTGTGCTATGATCAATGTGTTCTCTTGACAAAACTCTGTTAGCCTTTGATCTGCTTCTTTTTGTACTCCAAGGCCAAATTTGCTTGTTACTCCAGGTATCTCTGAACTTTCTGCTTTTGCATTCTATTCCCCTGTAATGAAAAGGACATCCTTTTTGCTTGTTAGTTCTAGAAGGTCTTGTAGGTCTTCATAAAACTGTTCAACTTCAGCTTCTTCAGCATTACTGGATGGGGCATAGAGTTGGATTACTGTGATATTGAATGGTTTGCCTTGGAATAGAACAGAGATCATTCTGTCATATTTGAGATTGCATCCAAGAACTGCATTTCAGACTCTTTTGTTGACTGTGATGGCTACTCCATTTCTTCTAAGTGATTCTTGCCCACAGTAATAGATATAATGGTCATCTGAGTTAAATTCACTCATTCTAGTCCATTTGAGCTCACTGCTTCCTAAAATGTCAATGTTCACTCTTGCTATCTCCTGTTTGACCACTTCCAATTTGCCTAACATTTCAGGTTCCTATGCAATATTGCTCTTTACACCATTGGACTTTACGTCCATCACTAGTCACATCCACAACTGGGTTTTGTTTTTGTTTTGGCTCCATCTCTTCATTCTTTCTGGAGTTATTTCTCCACTGAACTCCAGTAGCATATTGGGCACCTACCTGTGTCCTATCTTTTTGCTTTGTTATACTTTTCATGGAATTCTCAAGGCAAGAATACTGCAGTGGTTTACCATTTCTTTCTCCAGTGAACCACCTTTTGTCAGAACTCTCCACCATGAACTGTCCATCATGGGTGGCCCTACAAGGCATGGCTCATAGTTTCATTGAGTTAGACAAGGCTGTGGTCCCTGTGATCAGGGATTGGTTAGGTTTCTGTGATTGTGGTTTTCATTCTGTCTGCCCTCTGATGGAGAAGGAGAAGAAACTTATGGAAGCTTCCTGATGGGAGAGACTGACTGAGGGGGAAACAGGGTCTTGTTCTGATGGGCGGGGGCCATGCTCAGTAAATCTTTAATCCAATTTTCTGTCGATGGGTGTGGCTGTGTTCCCTCTCTGTTGTTTGACCTGAGGCCAAACCATGGTGGAGATAATGAAGATAATGGCGACCTTCTTCAAAAGGTCCTATTCATGCATTGCTGCACTCAGGGTCCTCGGCCCTGCAGCAGGCCACTGCCAACCCACTTCTCTGCCAGAGACTCTTGGACATTCATGAGCAAATCTGGGTCAGTCTCTTATGGGGTCACTGTTCCTTTTTCCTGGGTCTTGGTGTGCACAAGGTTTTGTTTTTGCCCTCCCAGCATCTGTTTCCCAGTCCTGTGTAAGTTCTAGAGGCTCTGTGGTGGGGTTAATGGCGACCTCCCCCAACAGGGCTTATGCCATACCCAAGTCTGCTGCACCCAGAGCCCCTTCCCCTTCAGCAGTCCACTGCTAACCCATACCTCTGCAGGAGACACTGAGACATTTTTTGCTCAGTCTCTGTGGGGTCTCTGGGTCCTGGTTCACACAAGGTTTGTTTGAGTCCTCCTAGCATCTCTGGCTAGTATGGGGTGTGATTCTAAATGCAATTTTGCCCCTCCTACCATCTTTCTGGGGCTTCTCCTTTGCCCTTGGACATAGGGTATCTTTACTTCCCTGATAGCTCTGTTGGTAAAGAATCCTCCTGCAAAGCAGGAGACCCCTGTTTGATTCCTAGGTTAGGAAGATCCACTGGAGAAGGCATAGGCTACCCACTCCAGTTTTCTTGGGCTTCCCTTGTGACTCAGTTGGTAAACAATATGCCTACAATGTGGGAGACCTGGGTTCGATCCCTGGGTTGGGAAGATCCCCTGGAGAGAGGAAAGGCTATACCCACTCCAATTTATCCAATAAGATAAATTGCTTAAATATGAATCTAATTTAGACTTTTTCTGGTTGCCTATATGTAAACTTGATACTGTCATTTAGGAATTAAAAGTCCAAAGGATGTAAACTTCTGATAACTGGCATCATAATGGTGAATATAGCATTCTTAACATAAGCAAAGAACTAAGAACTTTGAGTTAGTCTTTGAATGAAAAATGTAATTCACTACCTTTAATCTGACTTCCTTTTCTGTTATCAGACTAGTCTACTCACTGTCTCCATGCTATATTTCCTCATTGTCTCCTCATAAATGTATCTCATAGTCTGCAATCTGGCACTGAACCTCAACAAACCACTCAAGGTGTTTTCTCAAAATTCGTCAAGTTTCTGTTTGTTAGACACACCAGATTTTTCTCACTCTTCATCATTCTTGACCTATAAAAATCAGTTTAAGTCTGAAAATATTTTCTTTCTTTCTTTTTTTTTTTTTTTCAATTTACCTGGCTCCAGATGTTCCTGTGGGTTTCCTTGGTGGCTCACCATAAAGAATCAGCCTGTATGCAGGAGACCCAGGAGATGTGGGTTCAATCCTTGGGTTGGGAAGATCCTCTGGAGAAGGAAATGGCAACCAACTCTAGTGTTCTTGCCTGGAGAATCCTATGAACAGAGGAGCCTAGTTGGCCACAGTCCATGGGGTTACAAAGAATCGGACATAACTGAAGTGACTAAGCGCAGCATACACAGATGCTCTTGAACAGGTTCATCTGCACCTTTCACTATGTCTCTTCAATCTACTCCCTAAATCAATCATTCCATTTACCTACTAGTCTGGATGTGTCTTTACCCATTTGTCTGGTTTGTTTATGCTTGGAATATTTTCCCTGAAGGACTTAAGAAGGCTTATCCTTCCAAGTGGTGTGTTTCCTCAGGATTCTACTCTTATGCCCCATCTATATTTCTAAATATTCGTCTTTACTGGGCACTTCTATTTCTTTTTTCACTTTAAAATTTCCTACAAACTAACTTCTTCAACTGATATCTGTTATTAGAAATCACTTTTCTTCTAAACATCTAATGCAAATATTTCTGGATCAGTCAGAATGCTTCTCATCTCATGTTGTCATTGTTGTTTAGTCACTAAGTCATGTCCTACTCTTTTGCCACCCATGGACTATAGCTCACCAGGCTCCTCTGTCCATCAGATATCCCTGGAGAGAATACTGGAGTGAGTTGTCATTTCCTTCTCCAGCGGAACCTTCTGACCCATTGTAGGTGGATTCTTTATCAAGAAAGCCTACCCCGTTTCATGACTTCATACATATTCCATAGGTTTGGCAAGCCCTGTGAAATCTATTGCAATTTGAAATTCTGCAATTTCATTCTTCTTTGCACTTCTAATTACAACAATCTTTGCCTCTTGCCCAGATCAGTTCAGTTCAGTTCAGTTCAGTAGCTCAGTCGTGTCCAACTTTTTGCGACCCCATAAATGGCAGCGCACCAGGCCTCCCTGTCCATCACCAACTCCCAGAGTTCACTCAGACTCATATCCATCGAGTCAGTGATGCCATCCAGCCATCACATCCTCTGTCGTCCCCTTCTCCTGCTGCCCCCAATCCCTCACAGCATCAGAGTCTTTTCCAATGAGTCAAGTCTTCCATGAGGTGGCCAAAGTACTAGAGTTTCAGCTTTAGCATCATTTCTTCTAAAGAAATCCCAGAGCTGATCTCCTTCAGAATGGACTGGTCGGATCTCCTTGCAGTCCAAGGTACTCTCAAGAGTCTTCTCCAACACCACAGTTCAAAAGCATCATTTCTTTGGCACTCAGCTTTCTTCACAGTCCAACTCTTGCATTCATACATGATCATTTATAAAGCCATAGCCTTGACTAGATGGACCTTTGTTGGCAAAGTAATGTCTCTGCTTTTGAATATGCTATCTAGGTTGGTCATAACTTTTCTTCAAAGGAGTAAGTGTCTTTTAATTTCATGGCTGCAGTCACCATCTGCAGTGACTTTGGAGCCCCCCAAAATAAAGTCTGACACTGTTTCCACTGTTTCCCCATCTATTTCCCATGACGTGATGGGACAAGATGCCATGATCTTCGTTTTCTGAATGTTGAGCTTTAAGCCAACTTTTTCATTCTCTTCTTTCACTTTCATCAAGAGGCTTTTTAGCTCCTCTTCACTTTCTGCCATAAAGGTGGTGTCATCTGAATATCTGAGGTTACTGATGTTTCTCCCAGAAATCTTGATTTCAGCTTGTGCTTCTTCCAGCCCAGCATTTCTCATGATGTACTCTGCATAGAAGTTAAATAAGCAGGGTGACAATATACAGCCTTGACGTACTCCTTTTCCTATTTGGAACCAGTCTGTTGTTCCATGTCCAGTTCTAACTGCTGCTTCCTGACCTGCATATAAGTTTCTTGAGAGGCAAGTCAGGTGGTCTAGTATTCCCACCACTTTCAGAATTTTCCACAGTCTATTGTGATCCACACAGTCAAAGGCTGGCTTAGTCAGTAAAGCAGAAATAGATGTTTTTCTGGAACTCTCTTGCTCTCTCGATGATCCAGCGGATGTTGGCAATTTGATCTCTGGTTCCTCTGCCTTTTCTAAAACCAGCTTGAAAATCAGGGAGTTCACAGTTCACATATTGCTGAAGCCTGGCTTGGAGAATTTTGAGCATTACTTTACTAGCATGTGAGATGAGTGCAGTTTTGCGGTAGTTTGAGCATTCTTTGGCTTTGCCTTTCATTGGAATTGCAATGAACACTGACCTTTTCCAGTCCTGTGGCCACTGCTGAGTTTTCCAAATTTGCTGGCATATTGAGTGCAGCACTTTTTCAGCATCATCTTTCAGGATTTGAAATAGCTCCATTGGAATTCCATCACCTCCAGTAACTTTGTTCATAGTGTTGCTTTCTAAGGCCACTTGCCTAGATCAGTGGGTTTCAAATACTGTTTTCTGAAGTTCACAGTAGGTGAATAACTTTCTTATTCAAAATTCACTTTCCAGAGTACATCTACGTTCTAGGCTATAGCAGGTAAAAATGGTCTCAGGTACAATACCAGTGAACCAGCTATAACACCACATATTTTACTATCAGTCAAGGAAGATAACAGAGAGCAAGTTCTTAAGAGTGGCATCATTAAAGAGATTTAAACTAGAATGTATTTTTATTAATTTTGTTTAAAGTAAATCAGTCACAAAGCCAGGTTTGATTTACCACCTACTTTATGATGGAACAAGAAAACCTGCTTGTGCTTCAATTTATTCATCTGAACAAAGGGATAGTATGGATACTTGTCTCCTGGGGTTATTATGAGGATTAAATGCATTCATAAATAAAAATCAATTAGAACAATGCCTGATACATAGTGAGTTTTAGTAAAAATTAGCTATTCACACAGTATTTATGACACAAGTACCACTACATTTCACTAGTGTGTGGGTAATTGCAGTAAGAAACTACTTTTCTAGACTATTATTATATTGTTTGTTGTAGCTGCTGTTATGTGCTGTGTAAATTCAAACTCTTCTGTTCAGAATTGAGGCTTTAATAGAGGTTGGGGTGAGAGGTAGCCGCACTGAAAGAAGTTCTATGTTCCATCACTTGTCTTCACTCATATTATCCAATCAAAAAATACTCCAGAATTTTCTGACTCAATTCCTTCTCTTTTGGTTCTCTTCTGAGATACCATTTTAATTCCTATCTCTGCTGCAAATGTTTGAATGATTTCCTTAAAATCACACAGCTTGTTCATTACAATACAGAGAATAAAATCTACCATATAATAAGTATAGTTTGGATTTTATTGTAAAAGCATTTTTGTTTGTCCATATTGAAATCCATCTGCCACATTCATAATACCCACCCACAACTTTATGTCATTGTCACGCAAATTGTATTTGGCAGCTCCATATTTCACTATCCAGTAGAGCTCAGTGTCATCTAAAAATCTGGAGATTTTATTATTTTCACAGTAGAATACTTCTTATACTAAGATAATTTACAAAATTATCAACAAATCGCAGCTCCAACTTATCCCCATAATACTATTCTACTTTGCCAACATGTTGCTTCCTCTACTTAAGGTATTTCATAACAAAATATTTTTCCTTCATGTTGTTTCTATTCACTATCTGTTTGTTAATTTGAAATAATATTTAGCATTAAAATGATCAAAAGCTTTTGGAAATCTATAAAATTACATTTAATAGACAAGCTTTTAATACAGTGATCCTTAAACACTTGAATGAGAATAATCTAGGGTGCATGTAAAAAACAAAAATATTGGGCTACATTCAAGATCTACTCAGTCAGAATTTCTGGAGTGGTCCTGAAAACCAGAGTTTTTAACTCCAAAAATGTGAGGAAAACACATTGATAATCCACAATTCTTTGTCAAAATGCAGCGAGTTCTTCTGCTCCCCTCCCTCCCCTAAGAACCCCAGTAACCTTCTCCTAAGTAAAGCTGCTAGGAATAATTAAAGGCAAATGGTCTCTCTCCCTAAGATGCAAAAATACTTCCTTTCTCAGGTCCAGTGAGTCATAAGGCCCTCCCAGAACCATAGTCAGCTAGTAGACTATGCAATATCTTTAAGAATCAAGACTGGAGCCACCAACACGAATAACACAGTATATATCTATATCTAGAAGTTAATGGCCAACAGACTACTTCAGTGGAAAAAATGGTCATTGATGTTCTTCACCTTGGAAAGGCAACAATACCTAAGACAAAAATTTTGGAAAAACTAGCCAAAATATACAAGATCACACCAGATGTCATTTTTGTTTTTGGATTCAGAACTCATTTTGATGGGAGCAGGACAGCTGGCTTTGAAATAATTTGCAGTTCCTTGAAATACATGAGGAAGATTGAGCCCAAACACAGTCTTGTAAGACATGGCCTGTATGAGAAGAAGAAGACTTCAAGACAACATCAAAAGGAATGTAAAAACAGATTGAAGAAAGTCAGAGGGGCTACAAAGGTCAATGACAATGCTGACAAAGAGAAGGAGTAAAGATTCTACAGTGACTATGTCTGTGATGATTGTACAGATTTCTCATGAGAGAATTAAGAAACTAAGACCTTAAAAAAAAATGAAGACTGCTCCCTTGGGAGGTCTCAAGAGAACCCAGATCTTTAAATATATCACCTGGACTCCACTAATGGGGTCATTCTATTCCTGCTATTCCTTCAAAGAGAGGATTAGATGAAAGAGGTAGTTTAAGATCTACATGCAAGTTTAGATTGTGAAATTTAGATCAATATGCTGCTTTTATTGGAGTCTCCTCATAACTGAGTTGCCATGGGTGCCATAAGTCTACTCACTTTATGTAGACAATCTTCCTAGCAGTTTCTAGGTGGCTCAGTGGTAGAGAATACACTTGTCAATGCAGGAGACACGGGTTCGTTTCCTGGGTTGGGAGGATCATGTGGAGGAGGAAATGACAATCCAATATAGTATTCTTGCATGAAGAATCCCGTGGACAGAGGGGCCTGGTGGATTATAATCCATGGGGACCCAAAGAATAGGACACAACTGAGCGACTGAGCACACACGCATGCCTAGTATTAACAAGATTCCTATTTTCCTTCTTTTACCTTGCACTGCTGTTCTTAATATGATCTATCTGATTTTTCTCTGAGCATCAAATAAAGTATTTAAGAATAACCTTAAGTCTCCCTATGAATCATTTTAAATGATTTCCTTTTATTTTTTTCCCTCCTGAACTAATTCTCACATTTAGTCTTAGTTAATTTGTCTAAAATAGAGTAACTCTATGGTGGATATTTTAAGGTTTCCCTTATCCTTCAAGGTGATTGAATTTACATCCTTATTTGTATCTTTATTGAATTTTATTATTATTTTCTGATCATTTTTATTCTCCAGTACTAAAAATCACATCCAGGATATTGAGTACTCTAAAACTACTTCTTCTGGAAAGTCATTTGTAATATTTATAAGTGTTTCTTCCATAGTTCACCCCAATGAGATATTGGGTAATTTATCATAAAATAAGACTGATTTTTTTAAAAAAAGAAAACCACATACTGAAACTCATATATTCAAATGAGTACTGTGTTCTTCAAAGTAGAAATATTAGGAAGAAATTTACTTACACCAATATAATCTTGCCTTTATACAGAATATTTTAAAACTGAATGATTCTTCTTGCTATTTTATAACCCTTGTCTCTTGGTGCTGTGGAAGGGAGATAGCAGCTGCATAAGTGGAAGGCTTGAAAATGATTAGCGAGCTTCGTATGCATCAGGCACCTTGCTGAAAGTATCTCATATGTTCTCTCACTTAGTCCTCACAACAAAACAGCATTTGAGTTTATCTTTCTTTCACTGTTAAAAGATCTGCCATACAGAAAGAGGCAGCAAGTCCTCTTAACCTTATAAGTGTGTGACTCTAAAATGTATCCTGCTAAATGTTATACTTTATTGCTCAGTGATCACCTGGTTAAGGGACTCTCCCAAGGTCATAGTGTTTTTTCCCCAGTATCTTTATGCTTCCCTTATGATCTCAATGCCAAACTGGAGTCTTAGATTACTTTATCAATACTACCTGAAAAAAAATTTAAAGAGTATGGTTAGAGATGATGGTCCATGTGAGTAGCCGACCTATCATCGCAGCAGTCTGTTTCTTTCCAATTTCACCCCTGTAGATGATGTGAAGAATTTTTTCTCAGTTCATCAAGAAAGAGAGAATCCATTAAGTTTATGAAATTAGATAGCAAGAATGGAGTAACCCATTTAAGTAAAATTGGGGTTATGCACATCTTTGGGAGTGACAGAATTCATCTATAGAGATTCTAAGGTTACCCGTTATATTGTGTTAATTATCTGTCAAAATATCTGTCAAGAGAATACATAGCCTAATTTTCTTAATAATTAGTAAGTTTTTCCTAATATTATAGCACACTTTTTTCTTTACTGGTAAGTTCTTTTTCAAATTTCACAGTGTTAAAAAAATAACTACAAAGGAAAAGAAAATGAAAATTGCACCAAATCCAGGATTTTAAAAATATTTGTGTCACTGGTTTAATAAATAAATTAAAGCCAACATAAAGAATTATTTTACTGTTGTCCTGACAACTCAATGATCAATATAAGTAGTACAAATTTTATAGATAGCCAATGTGAAGATTAGTCCTATGCCTCACAAGTGGTATCTATGAGTCACCACTGTCACAGGTTCTTCTGATTTTGCTTTTGTTTAAACAAAAGACATGCCCTCAAGTAGTTTTCAGAGCATTTGAAATTCAGAAGTGAGTGCAAGCAGAAAACAAGTTGCAAAAATTAAAAAAAAAGAAAACACTGGGAACAATTTTGAGGATCTAACCTCAGAAATGGATTCTCAGACAGATCTGGTCAAACACAGACCCACTATCTACAACTTTATCCTTGTACTGTAATACTTAAACCACTTGAGCTAAATTTCACTAAACAATCATAGAAGTCTCCTTTAAAAAAATCAGATGCCACAGAGAAAATCAGAGAACAGTACTTTTTGCTTTATTATATACTGGCTAAGTCATATAATTTTGCTTTTAATATCTTCCTGAGATAACTTCCCAAGAAGAAATGAGTAGGGATTATTTGGGAAGAGAGCTGGATATGATGTGAAGGATAATAGAAGGGAATTTGGCGTCACTTTAAAAAATGGGGTCAGACAGACAGCTATTGAGGCAGACTTAATTATTTTGTATTCCCAAATCTGCCTCATTTTAATTGTGACTTATCCTTGCTAAACCTTGGTTTCTTGATTCATACAACAGCCTTGAGATTGTTGTTAAGAATAAAATAATTATGCACATAAAAAATCTGGCACACTATTTTTTGTTTATTGTTTTTTTTTTTTCCAGTGTTGAGGATTCAAGAAGAATAATATATTCTCTGATCCTCAAAGGACTCATGATCTAAAAGAAAAGATAGACAAGGCTATGGTTCTATTAAAAGAAGTCACATCACCATGTGCAAAAAGTAAAATTAAGAGACATCATATGTCAGAGGCACCAAAGGGACAGGCACTACCTCCACAGGATCATCAGGAGCATTGACCAAGTGGAACTGACATCACTGAAAAAGAATAAGAATTTGTCAAAGGCCCCAGTGCTAGGTTGGCATCATAGACAGAGAATAAATCATACCCAAAAGAACTAGATAAGAAAGGCAAATAAAATGGGTAAATTAAAAACTAAATAAAAAAGCTTTATTTTTTTAAAGCAAAATTCTTACTCACTTTCAATTTTTTTTTGTCTGAGCCTGGCTCTGTATCTATGAAAAAGCATGTGCAGGGAGGAGAGGTATTTTACTTTCTCCTGTTATCTATGTTGTAGTCTAAATTTCTTCAGATCACATCTTATGAACTAGGTAGTGTTTTGTGAGTTATATAGCAACCAAATTGTTACAGTTTCCTATGGAAAAACATCTTTATTTCCAAAGTGCTGATTTATGACAGAACATATGGAATACAATGCATTCATTACTTAGCATTATGTAAAAGAACATAGACTCTGGAGCTGGATGTCATGAATTCACATCCCGACTGTGGCATTTAATAGCCAAGGCTTTGGAAAATTTTTCAAACTTTCTAATTCAGTTTCCTCAGAAGTAAAAAGAGGATAATTCTTTTTACTGGCTGAGTAATACTCCATTGTGTCTATGTACCACAGTTTTCTTATTCATTCATCTGCTGATGGACATCTAGGTTGCTTCCATGTCCTGGCTATTATAAACAGTGCTGCAGTGAACATTGGGGTACATGTGTCTCTTTCAATTCTGGTTTCCTTGGTGTGTATGCCCAGCAGTGGATTCATGTTGACGTATGGCAAAACCAATACAATATTGTAAAGTAATTAACCTCCAATTAAAATAAATAAATTTACACTAAAAAAAGACAAAAAAGGATAATTATTAGACCAATTCAAAGTGTTGTATGTATCAGAACTGATACATCTAAAAGATTTAGAAAGGTACCTCATGTATAGTAAACCCCATATATGGAGTGAATGTTATTTTCATTGCTATATTATCATTATACTTTTCTGTATTAGCATTATGCTTTTAACAGTGATTAGTGCATGACCTGAAAGTCATACTAAGCCTCTAATTGTAATTTTAAGTTTTAACTTATATCTATAACTTAGGAAATCTTCTATAAAGTGACAAAAATCTTTCACAAATTAAATTGTTTAAAATATAAAAAGTAATAATGCAACTGAAGTGAGTGAAAGTTGCTCAGTTGTGTCCAACTCTTTGTGAGGCCATGGACTTCACAGTCCATGGAATTCTCCAGGCCAGAATACTGGAGTGGGTAGCCTTTCCCTTCTCCAGCGAATCTTCCTGACCCAGAAATCGAACAGGGGTCTCCTGCATTGGAGGCAGATTCTTTACCAACTGAGCTTTCAGGGAAGCCAATAATAATACAACTAGAAGTTGTACTATATATATATATATATGTATATATATATATACACACACACACATACAGTTCTGATAGTACATAGTACTATGTACTATGTTATATATATATATATATGTATATATATATATATATAATTAGAAGTAGAAGTAGGAAAAAGTGAAACTTTACAGATCATAGTTGCAGCTACCATTAATTGCTTACTTACCCAAATCTTTACTTTCTAAACCTTTTTCAGCCTGTGAAAAAGGAGTTTAGTCAAACTGGGATAAAATTACATATAAATTTAAAAAGTGAAAATAAAATAAAATCTCCAAAGACTTTTCAGTGTTAGAGACGCAACATTTGTATAGCCACTGTGTTTGCAGAGAACAGTTATCTATGGGTATAGTCCTACTTCTGGTTCTCTTCTGAAGTGTTTACTCACACCTAAAAAAAGATAGGACAATTTGCAAAACATTATCCCATTTCTATTATGAATCCTCTTCTGACCCACACACTTCTTTTTCAAAAGAAGGAAAAGTGTATCTTTTACAGTCCATTGAATACTAATTTCCGCTGCTTTTTAATGTGAATAGATACATTCAATAACTATATTTGATGGTCAAAAAAAATTTTTTGTACTCTACTTTGGTTTAATTCTAGATAATATGTTCAACAAAAAACAGTCATAAGGAAACTTATTAATGTTGCTCTAGGCAAATAGGTTATTTTTTCAAAAGAAATGCATGAAAACTCAAACAGTTGTGATTTATTAATCATTTTAATAGTGGATCATTTAGATAGAATCAATTTTCATCAGTGTTAAAAACCTAATATAAAACTCTTTAGTGAACTAGGACTAAACAGTGCTTCAACAATTTAATGCCTTTATCATTTTACAATATTATGTCCTTTTTGTCATATACACACTTGCAATTCAGTCGCTCACTTGTGTCTGACTCTTTGCAACACCATGGACTGCAGCATTCTAGGTGTCCATGTCCTTCACCATCTCCTGGAGCTTGCTCAAACTCATGTCGATCAAGTCGGTGATTCCATACAACCATCTCTTCCTCTGTCATTCCCTTCTCCTCCTGCCTTCAATCTTTCTCAGTATCAGTGTCTTTTCCAAAGAGTCAGTTCTTCATATTGTGTGGCTAGAGTATTGGAGCTTCATCATCAGTCCTTCCAATGAATATTCAGGACCAATTTCCCTTACAATGGATTGGTTTGATCTCCTTGCAGTCCAAAAGACTCTCAAGAGTCTTCTCCAACACCACAGTTCAAAAGCATCAATTCTTTGGTGCTCAGCTTTCTTTATGGTAAAACTCTCACGTCCATGCATGACTACTGGAAAAACCATAGCTTTGACGATATGGACCTTTGAGGCAAAGTAATGTCTCTGCTTTCTAATACACAGACTAGGTTGGTCATAGCTTTTCTTCCAAGGAGCAAGCATCTTTTGATTTCATGGCTGCAGTTATAATCTGCAGTGATTTTGGAGCGCAAGAAAATAAAGTCTGACACTGTTTCCATTGTCTCCCCATCTATTTGCCATGAAGTGATGGGACCAAATGCCATGATCTTCATTTTTAGAATGTAGAGAATTTTAAACCAGCTTTTTCACTCTCCTCTTTCACTTTCGTCAAGAGGTTCTTTAGTTCCTCTTCACTTTCTGCCATAAGGGTGGTGTCATCTTCATATCTGATGTTACTGATATTTCTCCCGGTCATTGATTCCAGCTTGTGCTTCATTTAGCCTGGCATTTTGCATGATGTACTCTGCATATAATTTCAACAAGCAGGGTGACAATATACAGCCTTGCCCTATTCCTTTCCCAATTTGAAACCAGTCTGTTGTTCGTGTCCAGTTCTAACTGTTGCTTTTTGAGCTGCATACAAATTTCTACGGAGGCAGGTAAGGTGGTCTGGTATTCCCGTCTCCTTAAGAATTTCCACAGTTTCTTGTGATCCACACATGAAACGTTTAGATGGTCAATGAAGCAGAAGCAGATTTTTTTTTCTGGAATGCTCTTGTTTTTTTCTATGATCCAGCGGGTGATGGTACCACATGGACCACGTTTTTTTCAGAACTCTCCACCATGACCTGTCCATCTTGGGTGGCCCGTCTTGGGATGGCTTATAGTTTCATTGAGTTAGACAAGCCTGTGATCGTGTAATCAGTTTGTTTAGTTTTATGTGATTGCGGATTTCTTTCTGTCTGGCCTATGATGGATAAGAATAAGAGGCTTGTGGAGTCTTCCTAATGGGAGCTACAGGATGTGGGACAGACTTTTTCTGATGGCTGGGGCCATGCTCAGTTCAGTTCACTTCACTTCAGTCGCTCAGTCTTGTCCAACTCTTTGCGACCCCATGGACTGCAGCACTTCAGGCTTCACTCGCCATCACCAACTCCAGGAGCTTGCTCAAACTCATGTCCATTGAGTCGCTGATGCCATCCAACCATCTCATCCTCTGTCATCCCCTTCTCCCACCTTCAATCTTTCCTAGCATCAGGGTCTTTTCTAGTGAGTCAGTTCTTACATCAGGTGGCCAAAATATTGGAGTTTCAGCATCAGCATCAGTTCTTCCAATGAATATTCAGAACTGATTTCCTTTAGGATGGACTGGTTGGATCTCCTTGCAGTCCAAGAGACCCTCAAGAGCCTTCTCCAACACCGCAGTTCAAAAGCATAATTCTTCCATGCTCAGCTTTCTTTATAGTCCAAATTTCACATCCATATGTGACTACTGGAAAAGCCATAGCTTTGACTAGACAGACCTTTGTTGGCAAAGTAATGTGTCTGTTTTTTTAATATGCTGCCTAGATTGGTCATAGCTTTTCTTCCAAGGAGCAAGTGTCTTTTAATTTCATGGCTGCAGTTATATTCTGCAGTGATTTTGGAGCCGAAGAAAATAAAGTCTGTCACTGTTTCCATTGTTTCCCCATCTATTTGCCATGAAGTAATGGGACCAGATGCCATGATGTTAGTTTTCTCAGTGTTGAGTTTTAAGCCAACTATTTCACTCCCCTCTTTCCAATTCATCAAGAGACTCTTTAGTTCTCCTTTGCTTTCTGCCATAAGGGTGGTGTCATCTGCATATCTAAGATTATTGATATTTCTCCCACCATCTTGATTCCAGCTTGTGCTTCCTCCAGCCTGGCATTTCACATATTTTACTTGCAAAAAAGTTAAACAATCAGTGTGACAATATATAGCCTTGTTGTACTCCTTTCTTGATTTGGAACCATTCTGTTGTTCTGTTCCAGTTCTAACTGTTGCTTTTTGACCTGCATTCAGATTTCTCAGGAAGCAGGTCAGGTATTCCCATCTCTAAAGAATTTTCCATAGTTTGCTGTGATCCACACAATCAAAGGTTTTGGCATGGTCAATAAAGCAGAAATAGATGTTTTCCTGGAACTCTCTTGCTTTTTTAATGATCCAGTGGATATTGGCAATTTGATCTCTTAAACTTATGGACTATGGAAGAAACTTATGGACTTGAAATCCAGGCTGACCCAAAGTGTGATATGTAGCCAGATAGAAGTTAATCAATTTATGTTTAAGCACTACAGGTACAAAAAAAGGTAAATTTCAGCTTTTCATTGCTAGTAAACACAATGACAAGAGGGATACAGAAAAGTAAATATCATTAAAATGCAATCAGATAGGCACTAAAAAATTGTTTGAACTATGTACTCTGAAAAGAAATAATAAATTAAGAATAATTCTTCTGAAGATGGGGAGTTGATACTTGAGTATGATTTTGAAAGCTGAATGAAAGTTTATTAAATAGAGGAAAAGATTAAAAGAATTACAGAGGTGAAGAAGCAGGTGGCTGTAAAGTGGTATGGTTAGTTTGGGAAGTGGATAAAAGTGCTGTGTGACTGCAGTGTGAGATTTGTGAGCAGTTACTAAATATAACATTAAACAAAGTGATAAGGTCCAGACTATGAAGAATTCAGTGCCACGGGGTTCAGTTTTATTTTAAATACATCATTCTGTAATGAGAGTTGTTAAGCAGGGAATTGACTCTTTAAAAGTTGTTATTTTTGTTGCTTTTTTATTTATTTGCTTGTTTACCTTCAGGACAACAATACTAGTAGTAGTAGAAAAGACAAACTAACAGATTCAAATGTTGATCTGGGGTCTTGAATAGCTTTTTGGAGAAGGGAATGGATATACAGTATACTCCAACTCTATTCTTCCATTGAATGAAAGTCAAATGAATATGGTAGGGGAAAAATGCAGTTTTCTTTTTGACAGAGTGAGGAGTTAAAACAGCTATAACGAAATATGTTTGCTTATTATATTCACTTGGGAGTTTTAAGAACAAGTTACAAAGACATCAGAAAGACAGACTAAAGGAGAATTAGGAATAGAATTGGGCTAGATAAGAGAGTTTACTGAATTTCAGTGATGATGGTTTTGATCAATAAGATAATTGGAATAACTATACACAAATAACTGTAGTACAAGAGAGAACATAATTAGTAACATAAGAAATAAAAACATGGTAACCTAGAATTACGAGACAGGATTTCTTGCTGGAGGATTTACACAAGTTTTCTGGGTTTTGTTTTCACTGGGAAGGTGAATGTTTTTAAGTGTCCTTTCTCTTCCTCCCCCTCATCCCCCTCTTTTCTTCCATCTTTTCCTTTCTCTTCTTCTCCTTTTTCTTCCTCCTCTTCTTCTCCTTCTTTTGACGAGACAAAATTTGAAATGAAGTTTATTGATAAACTAAATTTTAGATAAGGACCAGCAGCATGTAAAAAGGATCACCATCAGTTGAATAAATTATATTCTGAAAACAGAAAGCATTTGTTATATAAAATATTGAATTCATGAAGGGGAAGAGGAAAAGTAAATTTGGAAACATAAATTAAGACTAGAATATTGAAGTCTGTGAGTGGAAAACTACAAAATGTAGACAATAAATAAAAAGGAACGACCCACAGCATGCTATTCAGCAGTTGCAGTAAACTCTAAAGCAGAAATCACACTTCTTCCTAGTTCAGTCTTCCTCATTTACAGAAGGTGTTCTATTTCATCTTGGCTTCAATATTTATATCAATGATACTTTCAGAGTCCTGACCTCTCAGGACCTGCTTGCTTCCCATGAACTTGTACTCCATCCCATCTTAGCTATTACAAAGGTAATGACCTGAATTTTGTGATTACCATTATGCCTTCATCAAAATTTCAATTTTAAGTAAACAGCTATTTGCCCATGGCTTCCTTTCTGTCCAAATAATTCTGTTTATCTCTTTTCACTCAAACAAGTTTTCAATCCCTCAGGCTCCCCAAGCTTTGATCAATCAACTGTTTTACTGTCTGTTGCACCTTCATGGCCTCATGTGCCTTCCGTTTCTAGCTTAGATTACAGTCACCCTTTAACACATTTTCCTTATACACTCTTTTTTAAAAAATTAATTTATTTATTTTAATTGGAGGCTAACTACTTTACAATATTTTGGTTGTATATGCCATACATTGACATGAATCAGCCATAGGTATACATGTGTCCCCCATCCTGAACCACCCTCCAGCAACAACTCTCCCCATCCCATCCCTCAGGGTCATCCCAGTGCACTGTCTTTGAGTATCCTATTTCATGCATCAAACTTGGACAGGTCATCTGTTTCACATATGGTAATATACATGTTTCAATGCTATTCTCTCAAATCATCCCATTCTCACCTTCTCCCACAGAGTCAAAAAGTCTGTTCTTTATATCTGTGTCTCTTTTGCTGCCTTGCATATAGAGTCATCACTACCATCTTTCTAAATTCCATATATATGTGTTAATATACTGTAGTGGTATTTTTCTTTCTGACTTACTTCACTCTGTATAATAGGCTCTAGTTTCATCTACCTCATTAGAACTGATTCAAATGCATGCTTTTTAATAGCTGAGTAATATTCCATTGTGTCTATGTACCACAGCTTTCTTATGCATTCATCTGCTGATGGACATCTAGGTTGACTCCATTTCCTAGCTATTGCAAACAGTGCTGTGATGAACATTGAGGTACATGTATCTCTTTCAATTCTGGTTTCCTTGGTGTGTATGCCCAGTCATGGGATTGCTGGGTCATATGGCAGTTCTATTTCCAGTTTTTTAAGGAATCTCCACAGTGGCTGTGGAGATAAATAAATAAACGTATTGTTTGTAGACTTTTTGATAGCAGCCATTCTGACTGCCATGAGATGGTACCTCATTGTGGTTTTTATTTGCATTTCTCTGATAATGAGTGATGATGAGCACCTTTTTGTGTGCTTGGTAGCCATCTGTATGTCTTCTTTGGAGAAATGTCTGTTTAGTTCTTTGGCCCATTTTTTGATTGGGTCATTTATTTTTCTGGTATTGAGCTGCATGAGCTGCTCGTATATTTTTGAGATTAATTCTTTGTCAGTTGCCTCATTTGCTATTATCTTCTCCCATTCTGAAGGCTGTCTTTTCACTTTGCTTATAGTCTCCTTCATTGTGCAAAAGCTTTTAGGTTTAATTAGTTCCTATTTGATTTATTTTTTATTTTATTTCCATTACTCTGGGAGGTGGGTCATAGAGGATGTTGCTGTGATTTATGTCAGAGAGTGTTTTGCTTAAGTTTTCCTTTAAGGAGTTTTATAGGTTCTGGTCTTATATTAATACCTTTAATCCATTTTGAGTTTATTTGTGTGTATGATGTTAGAAAGTGTTCTAGTTTCATTCTTTTACAGGCGGTTGTTCAGTTTTCCCAGCACCGCTTGTTGAAGAGATTTTTTTCTCCATTGTATATTCTTGCCTCCTTTGTCAAAAATGAGGTGTCCATAGGTGCATGGATTTACCTCTGGGCTTTCTATTTTCTTCCATTGGTCTATATTTCTGCCTTTGTGCCCGTACTGTCTTGATAACTGTAGCTTTATAGCATAGTCTGATGTCAGTTGGGTTGATTCCTCCAGTTCCATTCTTCTTTCTCAAGATTGCTTTGGCTATTTGAGTATTTTTTTGTTTGTATTTCAATACAAATTGTGAAATTATTTGTTCTAGTTCTGTAAAAAATTCTGTCGGTATCTTGATAGGGAATGCATTAAATCCATAGATTGGTTTGGGTAATATACTCATTTTCACTATATTGATTCTTCCAATCCATAAAACATGGTATTCATCTATTTGTGTTATCTTTGATTTCATTCATCAGTGTTTGCAGTTTTCTATATGTAGGTTTTTTGTTTCTTTAGATAGATTTATTCCTAAGTATTTTATTCTTTTTGTTGCAATGGTGAATGAAATTGTTTCCTTAATTTCTCTATTTTCTCATTGTTAGTGTATAGGAATGCAAGAGATTTCTGTGTGTCAATTTTATATCCTGCAACTTTATTATATTCATTGAGTTGCTCTAGTAATTTTCTGGTGGTGTCCTTAGGGTTTTCTATGTAGAAGATCATGTCATCTGCAGACAATGAGAATTTTACTTCTTTTCTAATCTGGATTCCTTTTATTTATTTATTTATTTTTCTGCTCTGATTGCTGTGGCTAAAACTTCCAAAACTATGTTGAATGGTAGTAGTGAAAATGGGCACTGTTGTCTTGTTTCTGACTTGAGTGGAAATGCTTTCAATTTTTCACCATTGAGGATAATATTTGCTGTGGTTTTATCATATATGACTTTATTATGTTGAGGTATGTTCTCTCTATGCTTGCTTTCTGGAGACTTTTTATCATAAATGGATGTTGAATTTTGTCAAAGGCTTTCTCTGCATCTATTGAAATAATCATATAATTTTTATCTTTCAATTTGTTAACGTGGTATATCACATTGATTGATTTGAGAATACCGAAGAATCCTTACATCCCTGGGATGAAGCCCACATGGTCTTGATGTGTGATCTTTTTAATATGTTTTTGGATTCTATTTGCTAGAATTTTGTTGAGGATTTTTGCATCTATGTTCATCAGTGATGTTGGCCTGTATTTTTCTTTTTTGTGGCATCTTTGTCTGGTTTTTGTATAGGGCAATGGTGGCCTCATGAAATGAGTTTGGCAGTTTACCTTCCTCTGCAATTATCTGGAAGAGTTTGAGTAGGATAGGTGTTAGCTCTTCTGTATATATTTGGTAGAATCCGCTTGTGAAGCCATCTGGTCCTGGGCTTTTGTTTGTTGAAAGATTTTTTAATACAACTTCGATTTCCATGTTTGTGATGTGTCTATTAAGATTTGGAAGGTTATGCTTTTCTAAGAATTCATCCATTTCTTCCACGTTGTGCATTTCATTCGCATATAGTTGCTGATAGTAGTCTCTTATGATCCTTTGTATTTCTGCAGTGTCTGTTGTGATTTCTCCATTTTCATTTCTAATTTTGTTGATTTGATTCTTTCCCTTATTTCTTGATGAGTCTGGCTATAGTTTGTCTATTTCATTTATCTCTCAAAGCTTTTAATTTTGTTGATTTTTGCTATAGTGTCCTTTGTTTCTTTTTCACGTATCTCTGCTCTCAATTTTATGATGTCTTTCCTTCTACTAACCCTGGGATTCTTTATTTCTACTTTTTCCAGTTGCTTTAGGTGTAGAGGTAAATTATTTATTTTATTTTTCTCTTGTTTCTTGAGGTAAGCTTGTTGCTATGAACCTTTCCCTTAGCACTGCTTTTACTGAATCCCATAGGTTTTGGGTTGTCGTGTATCATTTTCATTTGTTTCTATGCATATTCTGATTTCCTTTTTGATTTGTTCATTTGTTGGTTATTCAGAAGCCTGTTGTTTAGCCTCCATGTGTTTGTATTTTTCATATTTTTTTTCCTGTAGTTGACATCTAATCTTACCTCATCGTGATCAGAAAAGATGCTTGACATGATTTCAATTATTTTAAATTTACCAAGGCTAGATTTATAGCCCAGGATGTGATCTATCCTGGAGAATGTTTCATGTACACTTGAGGAAAAGGGGAAATTCATTGTTTTGGTGTTAAATGTCCTATAGCTATTAATTACGTCTCACTGGTTCATTGTGTCATTGGAAGTTTTTGTTTCCTTGCTAATTTTCTGTTTGGTTGATCTATCCATAGGTGTGAGTGGGGTATTAAGGTCTCCCACTATTTTTGTGCTACTGTTAATTTCCCCTTTCATACTTGTTAGCATTTGGCTTGCATATTGAGGTGCTCCTATGTTGGATGCATATGTATTTATAATTGTATTATCTTCTTAGATTGATCCTTTGATCATTGTGTAGTGTCCTTTTATTTCTCTTTTCATGGCTTTTATTTCAAAGTCTATTTTATCTGATATGAGTATTGATACTCCTGCTTTCTTTTGGTCTCCATTTGCATGAAATATCTTTTTCCAGCCCTTCACTTTCACTCTGTATGTGTCCCTTGTTTTGAGGTGAGTCTCTTGTAGACAGCATATAGGGGTTGTCTTTTTGTATCCATTTAGCCAGTCTTTGTCTTTTGGTTGGGGTATTCAACTCATTTACATTTAAGGTAATTATCAATAAGTATATCCCACTGCCATTTACTTAGTTGTTTTGGGATTGAGTTTATAAACATTTTCTGTGCTCCCTGTCTAGAGAAGATCCTTTAGCATTTGTTGGAGAGCTGGTTTGATGGTGCTGAATTCTCTCAGCTTTTGCTTGTCTGTAAAGCCTTTGGTTTTTCCTTCATATTTGAAAGAGATCCTTGTTGGGTATACTAATAAGGCTTGTAGGTTTTTCTGTCTCATCACTTTAAGTATGTCTTGCCATTCCATTCTGGCCTGAAGAGTTTCTATTGAAAGGTCAGCTGTTATCCTTATGGGGATCCCCTTGTGTGTTATTTGTTGCTTTTCCCTCACTGCTTTTAATATTTGCTCTTTGTGTTTCATCTTAGTTTGCTAATCATTAGTTTGATTAATCTTAGTTTGTTAATCTTAGTCAATTAATCATTAGCTTGATTAATATGTATCTTGGGATGTTCTGCCTTGGGTTTATCATGTTTGGGACTCTCTGGGTTTCTTGGACTTGAGTGGTTATTTCCTTCCTCATTTTAGGGAAGTTTTCAACTTTTATCTCCTCAAGTATTTTCTCACACCCTTTCTTTTTGTCTTCTTCTTCAGGGACTTCTGTGATTCGAGCGTTGAGGCATTTAACATTGTCCCAGAGGTCTCTGAGGTTGTCCTCATTTCTTTTAATTCCTTTTTCTTTTTTTCCTCTCTGTTTCATTTATTTCCACCATTCTATCTTTCCTCTCACTTATCCTCTCTTCTAGTTGTTTTAGGTGTAAAATTAGGTTATTTTTTTATTTTTCAATAACTCCTGCCTCAGTTACTCTTCTGTTGGTTCCCTCCAGAGTGCTTTAGATGTCAGTTATTGCATTACTCAATACTGATTGACTCTTCTTTATTTCTTCTAGCTCCTTGTTAAACATTTCTTACATCTTCTCAGTCCTTGTCTCTAGTCTATTATCTGTAACTCCATTTTTTTTTTCATGATTTTGGATCATCTTTACTATTATTATTCTGAATTCTTTTTCAGGTAGGCTATCTCTTCTTCTTTTGTTTGGTTTGGCAGGCATTTATCATGTTCCTTTACCTGCTGAATATTTCTCTGCCTTTTCATTTTGTTTAGGTTGCTGTGTTTGGGGTGCACTTTCCTAAGCTGGAAGTTTGTGGTTTCCATTTATTGTGGAGCCTGCTCCCTTTGGGTGGAGTTCGGCTAGTGGCTTGTCAAGGTTTCCTTATTAGGGGAGCTTGCATCTGTGTTCTGGTGGGTGGAACTGGATCTCTTCTCTCTGAAGTTCAATGAGATGTCCAATAGTGAGTTTTGGGGTGTCTATAGGTTTGGCATGGATTTGGACAGTCTGTCTTTTAATGCATAGGGCTGTGTTCCTGTTTTGCTGGAGAATTAGCATGGTATGTCTTGCTCTGGAACTTTCTGGCTCTTGGGTAGAGCTTGGTTTCAGTCTAGATATGGAGGCTTTTGGGTGAGCTCTTGTCTATTAATGTTTCCTGGAATCAGGATTTCTCAGATATTTTCAAGTTTTGGAGTTGAGTCTCCTGCCTCTGGCTTTCAGTCATATTCCTACAGTAACCTCAAGACTTCTCCATCCATACAGCATAGATGATAAAACATCTAAGTTTATGGTGAAACAATTCTCCACAGCAAGCGACACACAGAGAGGTTCACAGAGTTACATGGAGAAGAGAAGAGGGAGGAGGGAGATAGAGGTGGCCAAGAGGAGAAGACAGGGAGTCACAAAAGGGGAGAGCAGTCGAGCCTGTAATCAACTCTCTAAGTGCTCTTCACAGTCTGGAACACCCAGAGAGACACATAGAGTTAAGTAGAGAAGAGAAGGGGTAAGGAGAATACAGAGGTGACCTGGGGGAGAAAAGGGAGAGTCAAAAGGAGAAAGAGCAGTCAAGCCAGTAATCACACCCTTAACTGAAAATGGATACTGAAGTTTAGGTTCTTAAAAGTACAAAATTGATAACAAACAGCAAAAAGCAAATATTAAAAAATCTAGAGTAGAGGTTAGATTCTCAAAAATAAAATATTCAAAATACAAAACAAAATAAATCATAAAAATTATAAAAAAATACATATGAAATTTGCTTTAAAAATAGGGTTTTTCTTGGCAAGGTAATAGTAGGTTATAAAATGAAGATTAAAAGAGTAATTAAAGACTTAAATTTTTAAAAAAATTAAAAAGTGATAATAGTAAAAATATATCTAGGAATTTCTTTGGCACTGTTTCTCTGTTTCACTGTTTCTCTGGCAGTGTGGGGTCAGTTCATTTTCAGATAGTTCCTTGTTCCAGCTTGTAGTTGTTCTCACGGTTTATAGGCGCCCTCCAATGCTTGCTGCTGCTGCTTCTGCTGATAAGTCGCTTCAGTCGTGTCCAACTCTGCATGACCCCATAGACAGCAGCCCACCAGGCTCCCCCGTCCCTGGGATTCTCCAGGCAAGAACACTGGATTGGGTTGCCATTTCCTTCTCCAATGCATGAAAGTGAAATGTGAAAGTGAAGTCACTCAGTCATGTCTGACTCTTTGCAACCCCATGAATCCAAGCATGCCAGGCCTCCCTGTCCCTCGAGTTCACTCAAACTCACGTCCATCGAGTCAGTGACACCATCCAGCCATCGCATCCTCTGCCGTCCCCTCTTCCTCCTGCCCTCAATCCCTCCCAGCATCACAGTCTTTTCCAATGAGTCAACTCTTCTCATGAGGTGGCCAAAGTACTGGAGTTTCAACCTTAGCATCATTTCTTCCAAAGAACACCCAGGGCTGATCTCCTTTAGAATGGACTGGTTGGATCTCCTTGCACTCCAAGGGACTCTCAAGAGTCTTCTCCAACACCACAGTTCAAAAGCATCAATTCTTCGGTGATCAGCTTTCTTCACAGTCTAACTCTTGCATCCATACATGACCACTGGAAAAGCCATAGCCTTGACTAGATGGACTTTTGTTGGAAAAATAATGTCTCTGCTTTTGAATATGCTATCTAGGTTGGTAATAACTTTTCTTCCAAGGAGCAAACGTCTTTTAATTTCATGGCTGCAATCACCATCTGCAGTTATTTTGGAGCCCCATAAAATAAACTCTGACACTGTTTTCACTGTTTCCCTATCTATTTCCCATGAACTGATGGGACCAGATGCCATGATCTTCGTTTTCTGAATGTTGAGCTTTAAGCCAACTTTATCACTCTCCTCTTTCACATTCATCAAGAGGCTTTTTAGCTCCTCTTCATTTTCTGCCATAAGGGTGGTGTCATCTGCATATCTGAGATTATTGATATTTCTCCTGGCAATCTTGATTCCAGCTTGTGCTTCTTCCAGCCCAGCGTTTCTCATGATGTACTCTGCATAGAAGTTAAATAAGCAGGGTGACAATATACAGCCTTGATGTACTCCTTTTCCTATTTGGAACCAGTCTGTTGTTCCATGTCCAGTTCTAACTGTTGCTTCCTGACCTGCATACAGATTTCTCAAGAGGCAGGTTAGGTGGTCTGGTATTCCCATCTCATTCAGAATTTTCCACAGTTTACTGTGATCCACACAGTCAAAGGCTTTGGCATAGTCAATAGAGCAGAAATAGATGTTTTTCTGGAACTCTCTTGCTTTTTCCATGATCCAGTAGATGTTGGCATTTTGATCTCTCGTTCCTCTGCCTTTTCTAAAACCAACTTGAACATCAGGGAGTTCACGGTTCACGTATTGCTAAACCCTGGCTTGGAGAATTTTGAGCATTACTTTACTGGCATGTGAGATGAGTGCAATTGTGTGGTAGTTTGAGCATTCTTTGGCATTGCCTTTCTTTGGGATTGGAATGAAAACTGACCTTGTCCAGTCCTGTGGCCACTGCTGAGTTTTCCAACTTTGCTGGCATATTGAGTGCAGCACTTTCACATCATCATCTTTCAGGATTTTAAACAGCTCCACTAGAATTCCATCACCTCCACTAGCTTTGTTTGCAGTGATGCTTTCTAAGGCCCACTTGACTTCACATTCCAAGATGTCAGTAGGTTCCCAATATGCTACTGGAGATCAATGGAGAAATAACTCCAGAAAGAATGAAGGGATGAAGCCAAAGCAAAAACAATACCCAGCTGTGGATGTGACTGGTGATAGCAGCAAGGTCCGATGCTGTAAAGAGCAGTATTGCATAGGAACCTGGAATGTCAGGTCCATGAATCAAGGCAAATTGGAAGTGGTCAAACAATAGATGGCAAGAGTGAATGTCGACATTCTAGGAATCAGCAAACTAAAATGGACTGGAATGGGTGAATTTAACTCAGATGACCACTATATCTACTACTGCGGGCAGGAATCACTCAGAAGAAATGGAGTAGCCATCATGGTCAACAAAAGAGTCCAAAATGCAGTACTTGGATGCAATCTCATAAACGACAGAATGATCTCTGCTCGTTTCCAAGGCAAACCATTCAATATCACAGTTACCCAAGTCTATGCCCCAACCAATAACCCTGAAGAAGCTGAAGTTGAACGGTTCTATGAAGACCTACAAGACCTTTTAGAACTAACACCCAAAAAAGATGTCCTTTTCATTATAGGGGACTGGAATGCAAAAGTAGGAAGTCAAGAAACACCTGGAAGACCAGACAAATTTGGCATTGGAATGCGGAATGAAGCAAGGCAAAGACTAATAGAGTTTTGCCAAGAAAACGCACTGGTCATAGCAAACATCCTCTTCCAACAACACAAGAGAAGACTCAACACATGGACATCACCACATGGTCAACACCGAAATGAGATTGACTATATTCTTTGCAGCCAAAGATGGAGAGGCTCTATACAGTCAACAAAAACAAGACCAGGAGCTCACTGTGGCTCAGATCATGAACTCCTTATTACCAACTTCAGACTCAAATTGAAGAAAGTAGGGAAAACCGCTTGACATCCAGGTATGACCTAAATCAAATCCCTTATGATTATATAGTGGAAGTGAGAAATAGATTTAAGGGCCTAGAGCAGATAGATAGAGTGCCTGATGAACTATGGAATGAGGTTCATGACATTGTACAGGAGACAGGGATCAAGACCATCCCCTTGGAAAAGAAATGCAAAAAAGCAAAATGGCTGTCTGGGGAGGCCTTACAAATAGCTGTGAAATAAAGAGAGGTGAAAAGCAAAGGAGAAAAGGAAAGATATAAACATCTGAATGCAGAGTTCCAGAGAATAGCAAAAAGAGATAAGAAAGCCTTCTTCAGTGATCAGTACAAAGAAATAGAGGAAAAGAACAGAATAGGAAAGACTAGAGATCTCTTTAAGAAAATTAGAGATACCAAGGGAACATTTCATGCAAAATGGGCTCGATAAAGGACAGAAATGGTATGGACCTAACAGAAGAAGAAGAAATTAAGGAGAGGTGGCAAGAATATACAGAAGAACAGTACAAAAAAGATCTTCAAGACCCAGATAATCATGATGGTGTGATCACTAATCTAGAGCCAAGCATCCTGGAATGTGAAGTCAAGTAGGCCTTAGAAAGCATCACTACGAACAAAGGTAGTGGAGGTGATGGAATTCCAGTGGAGCTGTTTCAAATCCTGAAAGATGATGATGTGAAAGTGCTGCCCTCAATATGCCAGCAAAATTGGAAAACTCAGCAGTGGCCACAGGACTGGAAAAGGTCAGTTTTCATTCCAATCCCAAAGAAAGGCAATGCCAAAGAATGCTCAAACTACCACACAATTGCACTCATCTCACATGCTAGTAAAGTAATGCTCAAAATTCTCCAAGCCAGGCTTTAGCAATACGTGAACCGTGAACTCCCTGATGTTCAAGCTGTTTTTAGAAAGGGCAGAGGAACGAGAGATCAAAATGCCAACATCTACTGGATCATGGAAAAAGCAAGCGAGTTCCAGAAAAACATCTATTTCTGCTCTATTGACTATGCCAAAGCCTTTGACTGTGTGGATCACATTAAACTGTGGAAAATTCTGAATGAGATGGGAATACCAGACCACCTAACCTGCCTCTTGAGAAATCTGTATGCAGGTCAGGAAGCAACAGTTAGAACTGGACATGGAACAACAGACTGGTTCCAAATAGGAAAAGGAGTACATCAAGGCTGTATATTGTCACCCTGCTTATTTAACTTCTATGCAGAGTACATCATGAGAAACGCTGGGCTGGAAGAAGCACAAGCTGGAATCAAGATTGCTGGCAGAAATATCAATAACCTCAGATATGTAGATGACACTACCCTTATGGCAGAAAGTGAAGAGGAACTAAAAAGCCTCTTGATGAAAGTGAATGTGGAGAATGAAAAAGTTGGCCTAAAGCTCAACATTAAGAAAATGAAGATCATGGCATCCGGTCCCATCACTTCATGGCAAATAGACGGGGAAACAGTGTCAGAGTTTATTTTATGGGGCTCCAAAATAACTGCAGATGGTGATTGCAGCCATGAAATTTAAAGATGCTTACTCCTTGGAAGAAAAGTTATGACCCTCCTAGATAGCATATTGAAAAGCAGAGACATTACTTTGGCAACAAAGGTCAAGGCTATGGTTTTTCCAGTGGTCATGTATGGATGTGAGAGTTGGACTATGAAGAAGGCTGAGCACCAAAGAATTGATGCTTTTGAACTGTGGTGTTGAGGAAGACTCTTGAGAGTCCCTTGGACTGCAAGGAAATCCAACCAGTCCATGCTAAAGGAGATCAGCCCTGGGATTTCTTTGGACGGAATGATGCTAAAGCTGAAACTCCAATACTTTGGCCACCTCATGCGAAGAGTTGACTCATTGGAAAAGACTTTGATGCTGAGAGGGATTGGGGCAGGAGGAGAAGGGAACGACAGAGGATGAGATGGCTGGATGGCATCACTGACTCGATGGACGTGAGTCTGAGTGAACTCCGGGTGTTGGTGATGGACAGGGAGGCCTGGCGTACTGTGATTCATGGGGTCGCAAAGAGTCGGACACGACTGAGCGACTGAACTGAACTGAAACGAATTCTGCTTTGCCAACAGCAGGAACTATTCCGGGGAGGAACATAGAATAATGAGGGAAAGTTGGCTTCAGAATTAATAGAGTACTGGAATTAAACCCCTTACCTGTCATTTAGTAGCTCAGAGATATTGAGCAAGATATTGAACCTCTTCAATACTCAGTTTTTTCTCATTTAATATGGAACAATCATACTTACCTTGTTGTGCTTGAAAGATTTAAATGACAATTTAGTTGCATACACTTAACATAGCACCAGGCTTATAGCAGGTGTTCAGCCAATGTTTATTCTCTCTCTTTATATCTCAAGTCTTTAGTTCATAGAAATCCTTGTGATGAGGCTGTGATAATTGACATTGCCCCCTCTTGAAATGTGTATCTTTTGAACCATTTCATCCATAAAGCCTCTGAAATCAGTACGAGTATATGTGGTAAAATATGTAGTGAATTATTTACAGAGCAAATCAAGGCCTGGTATGTTTAGTATCTCAAATAAGTGTGCTAACAGCAGGAGTGCTGGCACTCTCAATAACAAGACTAAAGTGAGAAAACAATCTGTACAGATTAAAGTATAAAAATAAAGTTTTAACAATAGTTTAAAACAACCCATTTGTCACGTTTTCTCCCAGAATTATGCAGCTGATCAACAGAGCTGGCAGAACTAATTCCTCTAGGATATTTTAAGTCCCTTAGCTTTGTGGTGATTACTTTATGAATAGATAGACAGCTATGGGTAAGAAACTTTGCTGAAAGGAATAATCTTTCTGAAGAATGTTAAAAAATTTAGAAATAAAAGGGAAAGTGGTTGAGCGTTCTGGTAGGTGTAATGAAGAGGAATACACTCAAGTGAATGTATGTAAGAGATTTTATTTTCCAGAAATACATGCAATGACAAGAGGAAGCAGATATTAGAGAAATCCAAGATCAGGGTCTATAGTATGGCTTGACTTTTGGGACTGGAACCTAGCTGAACCCAAATAGGCCTAGTCATCTTAATTAAAGGAGTGTATGGCTGTTCCCTTTATTTCTCCTCCTTAAATGTGGCTCATCTATTATACACCACGTTTCTATCCTACAGTTGGCTTGGTCTTATCCTGCAATTTGAATATATCTTCCCTATCTTCTATATGATGTGTGTGTAGAAACTGCTTCCTCATAACTGAGGTTTGACTTTGTCTTATTTTTATCACACTGCATGTTTTTATTTTCTTGTAGAAAGGATTGTATATACAGCAGTTTATGACTAACGTGCTTAATGCAATGAGGAAAATCCACTATACTTCTGAGGTATTTTACTTACCATTTCTAACAGCGAGAAGATTTTGATAGAAAGAAGCATTCAAATGAATTGTATAGAAATATAGTTTCTAATTTCAATCACATTTGGAAAGAATCAACTCTGATTAATGTGGAATATTTCCATATATTTACTTAGAGAGCTTCAAAGCACTTAATTATTAAATTATTCATATGTCATTTTGAACCATTATTTTTTTATTTTTAGTTAATTTCCTTTTGAGTCATTAGAGCTCTTTACCCATTATTACTGGATCCATTCAAAGACGGACTGACTTTCAAAGAAAGACCCTTGGATGCAGAAATAAGAACCATAGTTTACTGAATTGTTGATCTGTTGTTATGCTCAACATAGGTCTTGGTGGAATCTCATAAAAGTCAAAGTACCAAAATTTCAGCAAGTTCAAAATTTTTCTCTTTTTTTATTCAAAAGAGACACAAATGAATAAACATGCACACACACACACAGATTCACAAAGTGAAAGAAAACATGACAAAGAATCAACCACAAGGGTTCTAAATAATGAACTTATTATAAACCTATATATATACTGGTTATGCAGATATATTTATGAGAAAGTTTCTGTAATTTTATTTATCAATAGAAATTTATAAAAATAACCAAAATATTTTTTTAAAAGGAAAACTTTTAAATATACTTCTGTTTCAAACTTTTAAAAAATATACTTCTGTTTCTAAATTTGATTATCAAATTTTTCAAGATTGCTCTTTTTAGCCTATTTTAATGCTAGTGAGCTTATATATTTGTTTTGAAAAATATACATATGAAAACATGTATACACACACACACACACACACACGACTGAAGCAATTGAGCATGCATATAATTGTTTCTTTAGACTTTATGAGTTCTTTTTCCAAGTTATGGATTCACAGGAAATGATGCCACAGATGATGATGGTGAGAAAGGGGTATATTTCCCTAGATGACTGTGGCATGAACAATGGAAGAAAATGTATCTTAAAATTCATTAATCAGAGGGAACCAATTACATTGTGAGGCAATCCACTGATCGATTTATTCTTGGGGATGGAGAAGGGAAAAACAATCTATTCCTTATTATTTCCTCTGATTCTGTTCTCTGATTTTCAAAGTATATTTATTTGTGATGAAAAACATCTCCCATAATAAAATGCTAATTCTTCTCAATCTCCCCAGGTAAACAGTATTATAATGGTGCAGGCATTTGAAGGTAATGCAAGTGACTTATTTCTTTTTGTCACAAGATCCTTCTATCTCTTCATTAACATTACAGTGATTCAACTGGAGAAACTATGATTCAGGATAACATACCTTTTCTGAAGTGAGAAAACAATATGTTGTCCACTTAGAGGCTCATCAGAGAGTTGAAAAGAAGTCTCTGGGCACTTTTTTAAGTCATTAAAGTTTCCACAGATTTTAACTTTTAGTTTATTATAAAATACAGCAAGTAAAAAAAAAATGATCTGTTATTATATAACATATATTTTCTAACATACAACTACTAGATATCTAAACCCACAATACCAGGTAGGATTCTAATTATATGTGAGAAAATGGATTCATAGAGGTTCTATCCATTGCCACAATATTTCAACAGAGCCAGAGATGGAGTTGGAATTTGCATCACTTATCCAACCAGTCCATTCTAGAGGAGATCAGCCCTGGGTGTTCTTTGGAAGGAATGATGCTGAAGCTGAAACTCCAGTACTTTGGCCACCTCATGCAAAGAGTTGACTCATTGGAAAAGACTCTGATGCTGGGAGGGATTGGGGGAAGGAGGAGACTGGAACAACAGAGGATGAGATGGCTGGATGGCATCACTGACTCGATGGATGTGAGTCTGAGTGAACTCCTGGGGTTGGTGATGGACAGGGAGGCCTGGCGTGCTGCGATTCATGGGGTCACAAAGAGTCGGACACAACTGAGCAACTGAACTGAATTGAACTAAACTGATCTACAAATCACAGGTTAATATTTAATATGTCCTGAAAGAATGAGTACAGTATTGTATGATATCTATGTAGACCACGTGACCTGCCTCTTGAGAAATCTGTATGCAGGTCAGGAAGTAATAGTCAGAACTTGACATGGAACCACAGACTGGTTCCAAATAGGAAAAGGAGTACATAAAGGCTGTATATTGTCACCCTGCTTATTTAACTTGTATGCAGAGTACATCATGAGAAATGCTGGGCTGGAGGAAGCACAAGCTGGAATCAAGATTGCCAGGAGAAATATCAATAACCTCAAATATGCAGATGACACCACCCTTATGGCAGAAAGTGAAGAAGAACTAAAGAGCTTCTTGATGAAAGTGAAAGAGGAGAGTGAAAAAGTTGGCTTAAAGCTTTACATTCAGAAAACTAAGATCATGGCATCCAGTCCCATATCTTCATGGCAAATAGATGGGGAAACAGTGGAAACAGTGTCAGACTTTATTTTGGGGGGCTCCAAAATCACTGCAGATGGTGATTGCAGCCATGAAATTAAAAGACGCTTACTGCTTAGAAGGAAAGTTGTGACCAACCTCGACAGCATATTAAAAAGCAGAGACATTACTTTTGCTGACAAAGGTCCGTCTAGTCAAAGCTATGGTTTTTCCTGTGGTCATGTATGGATGTGAGAGTTGGACTATAAAGAAAGCTGAAAACCGAAAAATAATGCTTTTGAACTGTGGTGTTGGAGAAGACCCTTGAGAGTCCCTCAGACTGCAAGGAGGTCCAATCAGTCCATCCTAAAGGAGATCAGTCCTGGGTGTTCATTGGAAGGACTGATGTTGAAGTTGAAACTACAATACTTTGACCACTTGATGTGAACAGCTGACTCATTTGAAAAGACCCTGATCCTGGAAAAGATTGAGGGCAGAAGGAGAAGGGGACAGCAGAGGATGAGATGGTTCGATGGCATCACTAACTCAATGGACATGGGTTTGGGTAGACTCCGGGAGTTTTTGATGGACAGGGAGGCCTGGCATGCTGTGGTTCATGGGGTTGCAAAGAGTCAGACTTGATTGAGCAACTGAAGTGACTAATGCAAATCATAAGCAAAATTCTGCCATATTTATAGGCATAATGTGAGGATTCCCAGGTGGCTCAGTGGTAAAGAATCTGCCTGCCAATGCAGAAGACATGAGTCTGATCCCTGGGTCAGAAAGAGCCCCTGGAGGAGAAAATGGTGAGCCACCCCACTATTCTTGCCTGGAGAAGCCCATGAACAGCAGAGTCCAGTGGTCTACAGTCAATAGGGTTGCAAAGAGTGACACGACTGAATGACTGAGCATGTACACGTATGCATAATGTGATCTATTTAGTCATTTCCTTTCGCCCTTCTGTCATCAGGTATATTTCTCATGAAATAAAGGAGAATCCCTAAGACATTTCATGAAGTCATTTCAATGCATTTAAATGTGTAGACTATAAAATATGGAAACTATAGTTCAGAAAGTCATCATGTGGATACTTACCCTGTATACATCTTCATTGTATTTATCGTGTTTAATCAGCCAATATGTAAGCACTGGTAACAAAGAGTATGAATAATAATAACTCCTGGTGCTATCTCTAAATAAATCAGATGCCTATCAATTGTTGTCACTATTTTTCCAAACAAATGCTCAAGCAAATTTATCGTCACTGCTGAGTCATCCTAATAGACAAATGATAAAATACAACATTCCTAGATATTGTTTATCTTCTAGCTCATTCATATGTTTGGAATTTCTCTTTCACTGGTCCTTCATACTCAGTGCAATAAAGTTAAACTTCTGATAAAATTCTAAACTGCAGGAGGAAATGGAAACCCACTCCAATATCCTTGCCTGGAAAACACCATGAACAGAGGATCCTGGCAGTCTACAGTCAATGGAGTCACAAAGAGTCAGATGCAACTTAGTGACTAAATAATAACAACAAAATTCCAAACAGAGTCTCACTTCCATGTCTTTCTTGAAAGGGTATTCCACTTGAGAGTCACTAAACCTCCACCACTGCATCTTCAGCAATCCCACTGTCACAATATAATATCATATATGAAATGAATTGCCAGTCCAGGTTCAATGCATGATACAGGATGCTTGGGGCTTGTGCACTGAGATGACCCAAAGGGATGGGACGGGGAGGGAGGAGGGAGGGGGGTTCAGGATGAGGAACACGTTATATACCTGTGGTGGATTCATGTTGATGTATGGCAAAACCAATACAATATTGTAAAGTAATTAGCCTCCAATTAAAATAAATAAATTTATTAAAAAATAAAGCAGTTCTCCAATTTTTCTCAACTTCCTTTTTTCTTTGTTTTTTTTTTTAATTTAAATTTATTTATTTTAATTGGAGGCTAATTACTTTCTTAGTCAATAGTCTTTCCTTCCTCTCAACTTCCATAGTACTTTATCTTATACATTTCCAATTTAATTTATCCTCTTACTAGGAGATATATAGATACATATGGGCTTCCAAGGTGGCTCAGTGGTAGAGCTCACCTGCCAATGCAGGAGACATGGGTATGATCCCTGAGTTGGGAAGATCCCTGGAGAAGGAAATGACAACCTATTCCAGTATTCTTACCTGGGAAATCTTGTGGAAAGAGGACCCTGGAAGGCAATAGTACATGGGGTCACAAAAGAGTCCAACACGACTTCGCAAGTGAACAGTAACAACGATGTGGATATATAGATATAGAATACAGATACAAGGTATTTATATTTATTAGGATTTCATTTGTTATTAAAATGTACAATGTTTTAAAATAGGAAGCAATGTGAGTTGTGTATATTGATATACACCACCACCATTCCATTTTCTACTTTGCCTAATCTAGAGCATGATGAAAGTGAAAGTGTTAGTCACTCAGTCGTGTCTGACTCTTTGACCCCATGGACTGTAGCCCCTCCACGCTCTTCTGTCCATGGAGTTCTCCAAGCAAGAATACCAGAGTGGGCAGTCATTTTTTTCTCCAAGGGAACTTCCTGACCCTGGGATCAAACCCAGATCTCCTCCATTGCAGACAAATTATTTTTCACTGAGCCACCAGATAAGTTATGAAATAGAATCTGACATAAAGTCACCGCTGGTTATGCTGAGCTCAATGAGTTATCGGTCAAAGCTATTTTTGACTACAACTGAGAAACCCTATTTCAAATAACTTAAATAAAACAGGGAATTCATTTTATTTAACTGGGAGATCAAGTAGCTAAATCCCAAGTAGAACTGACATGCTACCAGTACTCTTTTTTTCATCTTTCCTCTATCTGCATTGGCTTAATTCTATCTAAATTGTCATTGGCTTAATTCTCTTCAATGGCGGATTGCCTCCTTCCAATTATGGATGCTTCAGTGGCTCTCAGACATGCAGGCTCTTTTTTGCCATGAAGGAGAAAGTAAGATGTGCTCCTAGTCCAGAGTTCAAAAACCTCAGCTGCCCATCAATGAATCAAAGATTGTGCCCAAGGCAGTGAGGTAATCTAATTGGTCAAGCTTGGGTCATATGCCCATGACAAGTTAATAACTACAGCAGATCCTATAGGAAGATAATGGCTCTCATTTAACTCTCATGGCTAGAGAAGATAGAAGAAGCACTTCCCCCAAAAAAAGCACTAAAAAATAGTAGCTATTCTTCGAAGACAAGGAACAGTTGTTGAGTATGATTGGCAAAGATGTTCAAGACAAAAAAGTGAATACCCATTACTTGAACATGAGGTTATCAGACAAACATTTTTAAGTCATTAGCTAAGTCGAATTTTTAAGGTTTACTGGACATGAGTTCTGTACCCTAGACATGACATTACTCTTAGTGTCAGATGGAAACCTCATTTGATATATTTAGCAACTGCAATTTCCTAGACACCAATAAGAACTGATATCTAGACTATCAGAAAAAAAAAAAAAAACCAAACAGCTCAGTTGTTAGTTCCAGTACATACGTATGCATTAAATATAATGTTCATTACTGTTATGGCAAGCCATCATTGAATGCAATATGATTATAGACTCTCTGTATGCCATTCTTTCAGGCATTTGTCTGCAACACTCTAATCTCAAAATGGCAAGTAACATGATAAAAGTCAGTATCAAGGTAGCCCAAATTTGAATTTTTTTAATGTATATAAAACCATCAAGAGAAACAATTAAAATATGCAGTCTGTAGTCCCATTTACAAAGTTTATATCACTGGGCTTCACATTAAACACTGTAGCTTGCATGCATGCATGTCTGACTCCTTGTGAACCCGTGGACTATAGCCCTCCAGGCTCCTCTGTCCATGGAACTTTCCAGGCAAGAATACTGGAGTGGGTTGCCATTTCCTTTTCCATCTGTAGCCTAAAATTTTAGTAAAGTTTCCAAATTATTGTGAAGTCATTGTATCTTTGTTCTGCCAATGCACTTGGAGAACACTGCTCTTAATTGCATTCCACTTAGGAAAAGCACCCTAACTCTTTGTAAGTAATTGGAAAATCAACAACCATGAAGACATAGAAGGAGAGTACTGTGCTATCAGCTGGAAGTCTTCTGATTATTAGGAATTAGAGTAATTTGAGGTCATCTTCTAGTGGCATATAATTCCAAAGTGGGTCAGCCAACTAAGCCAGAAGAGACAGGTGTGGGGAACAAGATGAAGACAGAACATAGTGTCTCTTGAGCATATTTAGCTTAATACCAGGAGTTATCAAAAAATAAAAGAGCTACCTTGACTGAAGAGACAGGCCTAATATTTTTATCTTTATGTGTCTTATAAGGCTGTTTCTCTTTCCTTTTGTCATCAAAGCATACTGAAAAAATAAAGAAATTACAAGCTAAGCTGTATATGATGCCATATTAAAAATTGCAGCTGAAATAATCCAAATATCCATGGTAGACAGTTAATGATTGATTAGTACTTGTGATATGCCTGGACTCTTATACTCTGTTAATAAAATTCCTCAACAGAGTGATGTCAAGAAAACGGCTGTAAACTTAAGGGGAGAAAATTCCTATTTTGTCCCATTTCCACCAACAGCTTTCAATAGGACTTTGAGCCAATGACCTGACCCTTTAGACTCAACCCTCTCATCTTTAAAAGAAAGAAGGTAAATTATATAACTTAATGTGAATTTTAGCTCTAACATAATTATCCCATGAAACACAAAGCAAAGCCTAATCCCTGAATGTAATCAAGTCTTTAAAGAATAAGACCTACCTAAAGATTTTTCTCATCTATCCTCATATCACCACTATCAGAGTGAAGTTTCAAAGAACTAGTTATTTCTTACAGTGCAGTTCAAGTTAGATAATATAATTTGAAGCCTTGCATTTAAACTTTCTATTTTTAATATCCAGTTCAGATGTTAACAAACCCCCTGGGCCATGCAGTGAGGCTTAATAATGTGTTTGGCTGTATAGGAATCATTTAAGGAACACCAGAAGCCTCTACATGGACAAAAAGTATTTCTTAAATACTATGAAGAGTCCCTTTCTTTAGAGACACCCTTAAGAATTAAAGCTATAAAATAATATCTTCTTTGCAACTCACAAACATTATCTGGAAGAGCACTGAGAGAAGACATGGGTCTTGCTCCTATTAGCCCATAGTGTCAGTAATACCCTTGGCAGTATTTAGAGGCAGACCCAAGTCTTGAAGGGTTTGCAATGTTATACAATTATGAGACATTCTGTAATGAAAACATGCAAAAGTATTATAAAAATGGATTATAAAGGGAAATTTTAGTTAGGATAGGAAAAAAAATAATCAAAACAAATTACTGAAGTTTGGAGATTCAGGTTCTTCTGAGATGTCTTTAAACAATGTGGTACAAATAATTGTACAGAAATATTTGCTAAATTCAGTCTGACTTTCACTGCCTTTCTACAACATTCTACAGAACTCAGCAACTTTCGACACTCACAGTAACCCATGCAAGTAGGACATTAAGTTTAATAGGCATCATGGTAAATCATGTATTGTTAAATCATCAGACTGCAAGAGAGGAACAAGAATACTACAGAATCAGTGTTAAGAGGGGATGGGAAAATCACAAGCTGACCTCAGGGACTGCTTCAGGAAGGCAGTCAAAAATAACCACCGAATAGGATGCCTGGGAGTCTTTAAATGGGGACTTCCAAGTATTAGGACATTGACGATAAACTCCTCATCATTGGATACACTCAGCCAGTTATCACCAGCAGGCCAAATACTGCCATCAGGAAATATATAGGAAAAAAGAAAAATATAAAAATGTAAAAGAAAGGACGTTGAATGTGGGCAGGGCAGAATGATCTAAGAAAAAAGTTTGAAGAGAAAGACATTAGTGAGAAAGAGATGAAGAAGATGTTCTTAAACATCTGTTCTGAGTGATGCTGTAGAACTGACCACTTAGTTTCCTAGCTATATGCCAGGCTTCTGGTGCTCAGGGAGCATTAGACTTGGAAGGAATCAGGGGCATTAGCCTGACAGAGCAGCACATTACATTAACGGTAGTTCTCTTCCCTCAGTTTAAAGATTAGAAAAAGAGTGTCACAGAGGCCACTGACATGTCAGAGATGCCAAAATCTAGTTTTAAACAGTGAAAAATGTTCATGAAAAATCAGTGATATTTTCTCAATGATCACTTTACAAAAAACTACTTAAAAAAAAAAAGCTGAGATAATCTTCACAGTGAACTTAAACACTTTCTGTCTAAAGTTGTCCACATTCTTCCTTCAAAGTCCATCTCAAATATAAAAATTTAAATAATAATAATAATAATGAATATAAAGTTTATATAAAATATAAAGTTGTTTTTTTTTTTTGCCAAAGATGGCCATTTCTCCCTTTGCATGTCCAGTGCATTTTGCCTTCATATCTTATGGTATTATTTCTTCCTCTGTCTGAGTTTCTTTCTCTTCTCTCTTTGCTCATCCCCCCACACACCAAGGAATTACACACAGAGCTATACACATACACGGATCTCTATGTACACATATGCCTTTGAAGAGAGACATGCTGAAATACGCACACAAACACTCCTTAGAGAAGCATCTGTGCTCAATCACAATTGTGTCCTTTGCGGGATTGCTAAAAACTATTTTGGGGAGGAAATTAGCTCCAAGATTAACAGAGAGCATAATCACTGGAGTCATCACTAGTGTATTTTTTTTTAAATTGAAATGTAGTTGATTTGCAATACTGCGCTGATTTCTGCTGTACAGCAAAGTGGCTCATAGTATATTGTTCTCTGATATGTGAAAACCCTCTCCAAGCTCACGGCTTTAATCGCCACCTGTGAGTGATGACATTAAGTGCATATCACCTGCCCAAACTTACCACCAACTTCATCCTCTCACTGCGTTCTGAATATTATATAGGCATCAAAGATATACTCCTGAAATGAAAGTCAGCTGTCCCACCATAGCTGTGTCCTTTTTTCTTTTACTTACATCACTCAACCTCCTTCCCAAGCTGGAAATCTTAGTGTTATTATTGATGAGGCCCACAACCTTTTTTCATCAGCACCCCTATTGTGTGCCAAGTTCAAGTCATTTTAAAAATTTTCTCATTCTAATGCCTCTTCTCCTTTTTTTACTATATAACTCAAGTCCAGGTTTTCATTATTTCTAACTTGTATTATTGAAGCAAAATAATTGATCTACTGTCTTCTGCTCCAATTCCAGTATATATATATATCTCTCTCTCTCTGCAAATTGCCAGTCTCCTATTTGAAACTCCAATGACTCCAAATTACTTACGGATTAAAGTTTGAATGCCTTACTCTGATAATCAAGGTCCTCTAGTTTTTTACTCCATTTATATTTCTAAATTTGCCTAGTATTCACTTCCCTTCACAAATCAAGAGGCCAGAGAAACTGATATTCCTATTCCTGGTGATTTCTGATCTCTTTGTCATTGTTCCTCCAGTTCCATTTACTTGCTTCTATCTTTCTCTCACTTATACAAATGCTAACTATTCATATAATTCCCTCAAAGGTACATAATACTTTCAGGATGCCTCATTCAGGGCACTTATCACCTTCTGGGCTTCCCTGGTGCCTCAGATATAAAGAATCTGCCTGGAATGCAGGAGGACCCAGGTTCGATCCCTGGATTGGAAAGATCCCCTGGAGAAGGGAATTGCTCCCCACTCCAATATTCTTGCCTGGAGAATTCTATGGACAGAGGAGCCTGGCAGGCTGCAGTCTACCGGGTCACAAAGAAACACCAACTGAGTGGCTAACACTTTAACATCACTTTCTATCTTACTTTACAATAAACTCTTCTCTCCGGTGCTTGTGATCCTTAGTATGTCCAACTCTGCGACCTCATGGACAGAGGACCTCATTGTAGCTCGCCTTGAGTAAATACTGTTTCTTTTTTTAAGAATACACTTACTTTTAAAGAATACACTTGAATGCTTGAGAGTACAACCCATGGATAATTCATCTTTGTATCTCTCAGAATGCTTAACAGAATGTATATATTATGCTGCTGCTGCTGCTAAGTGGCTTCAGTCGTGTCGGACTCTGTGAGACCCCATAGATGGCAGCCCACCAGTCTCCAACCTCCATGGGATTTTCCAGGCAAGAGTACTAGAGTGGGTTGCCATTGCCTTCTCCATATGCACACTATAGATATTCAATAAATATATGTTGACTTAACAAGCATTTATTTATCTGACAATGACAAAGTTCTGAGGCCTTTACTTATTAAAAAAAAAACAAAACCCACCATTATTTACCATGGGATTTGTTCATAGTTACTTATTTCCCCTGAAATATAATCAGTAGCTAAACTACCAGTTGATTGGCACTTTCCATAATTATTATTTTAAAGGGTATTGAATATACATGCAATCCAATCCTTAAAGATAGCTTAGAATTTCATCATAATTTAAGCCTGTGTGCACGTCTTATTTCAATGCATCAAGAATTTAGCTGTCTTCAGACAGATGTGGACAACACAGTGTTTTCAATGTAACATCTCCAGAATTGGAAATAAATTGTGACATTCATTTAATGTTTAAAGACTATTCTTTGTTTCCCAGGTGTGATGGGAGAATATGAGCCGAAAATTGAGGTCCATTTCCCTTTCACAGTTACAGCTGCTAAGGGAACAACTGTTAAGATGGAGTGCTTTGCACTTGGCAAGTAAGTACACATACTTCTATAATTAGACACAATTGTTTATTAAAATGTGACACATCTTATTTTTATATCACTTGCTTTGCTAGGTTTTATTTTCCTTGAATTAAACCTTGAAGCTCCTTGGTGGCTATTCATTTTTTTAAAGACAGGCAAGTGGGATTTGACGAAGTAACCAATTATAATTATCTCTTTGGTCATTTCTCTGAGCAATAATGTATCTAATTTTGGTATTTTAACATAAAGGAAATGTAATAAAAGAAGAGCTTCACATGTCTTTGCTTATTTGTCTTAAAATTTCAGTATCATTCTTAAATTTTATGCAGCAATGATGTAAATAAAAAAGGGATGAGGTCCTATCTTCTCCCTATGTAAAAGATATAGATTCTGACAAGAAATAATAAGACAAGAGTATAAAAATCATAAAGATAATAATCACACTGGTCTAACAGATTACTTTAATCTCTTCTGGAATAATGATAACAATAACACCAGCTGTCAATATGTACAACATGCAATTATTCCCCAAATCAAGAAGATGATTTATACCACACTCTAATGCCTGCTATGCTTAATGATTCTTTTTCGGAGATTTTAAATCTCACAATGTATAATCACTTGTCAATGATGTTTACAATAAAAATGTCGGGCATAAAAACAGGAGTGAGATTTTGATTATATTTGATTAGAGTATTATGATTTATTTTAAATAGAGTGTTGCTGTTTTATTTTTTTACAGTGATAAGACCTCAGAGTCCTTTTTAGACTCTATAATTATAATTTGCATAAAACATCTCTATCAGAGTTACTAATCATTCAACTTCAGTCATGGTGAGCAAACTCCCACAGCATAAATATAACATACTTGGAAACAAAACATGCTCTATAAATATATTTGTAGTGGGCTTAATCTGTGGGTGTGAAAATCTTAGTAAATATGAAAAATTCTGCCAATAAAAGGTGTTTTAGAGCATAACAAGAGTAATCGCCGTGTTTTCTAATATTAAAACTATTTGAAATAACATGCAATTCTGTTTAAATCTAAATAGGAGTCAGATCATAGTCGATTGCTTGGGGCTGGTGCACTGGGATGACCCAGAGGGATGGTATGGAAAGGGAGGAGGGAGGGAGGTTCAGGATGGGGAACACGTGTATACCTGTGGTGGATTCATGTTGATGTATGGCAAAACCAATACAATATTGTAAATTAATTAACCTCCAATTAAAATAAATAAAATTATATTAAAAAAACAAACAAACAGAAATAGACTGTTGTTTGGTCCATCAAAAGTGTTGAGCAGTCCAACAAAAGATGCCTGTAAGAAGTATATTTCAATAACTTAAAATTCATCCAGGAGTTACTTGGCAAATATCTGAGGAAGATTTCCAAACCCATATATATTAATAATTACATACTACCTTAAAAGTCATGTTTTTTATCATTTTTCAAAGTCGTGGTGTCAGGTATGCTTGAAAATGCCCCAAGTGAACTGCTCAATTCTGATAAATACAAAAATAATTATATTGGCTTGATGTCAAAGGTTTTAGTATATCCTACAGTTAAATAATTTTTAAATGTCAGAATTTGCACTAAAGCCACAAACGAAAGGAGGTCATACTGTAAAACAAATTAGAGAACTAGATTTATAGGGAAAAAGCAATATGGGATATTTCCCCAGGCAGGGATATTTAATAAATTTGATATGTTTGCTTTCAGAAGTCTTGAAATATGCTTAGTAAATAGATCCGTAAAGTCCATTTCATTCTAGGCTGGATCTAACTGCCAAATTAAGTTCTTTTAATACTATATTTTCTTCAGCTTCTCCACTCCTTCTTTGTTACTCTCTCTTTCCCCATGAAAATAAATAAATATGTAGAAAGGTGAACAAAGCACACAGACTGTCTAGAAGTTCTCTGCTGCCAATTCTTTATGTGAAGTGTCACAGTTATGGGAAAAAGAAAAAGAACATGCTATGAAGAGATTTATCCGTACCCAAAGACTGCAAGGAGATTCAACCAGTCCATTCTGAAGGAGATCAACCCTGGGATTTCTTTGGAAGGAATGATGCTAAAGCTGAAACTCCAGTACTTTGGCCACCTCATGCGAAGAGTTGTCTCATTGGAAAAGACCCTGATGCTGGGAGGGACTGGGGACAGGAAGAGAAGGGGACAACAGAGGATGAGGTGGCTGGATGGCATCACGGACTCAATGGACGTGAGTCTGAGTGAACGCTGGGAGTTGGTGATGGACAGGGAGGCCTGGCGTGCTGCGATTCATGGGGTTGCAAAGAGTCGGACACGACTGAGCGACTGAACTGAACAGAACTGAAAGACTAATTTACCACTCTGTTAAAAGTAAATAAGATTAAAGAAATAATATCTTTACATATGTTAATTTCTGTAGGACACATTATCATGTGGAATAGATCATCATTGCATCTCAACATGATCACAGCAATTCAAATTAATACCTGAGAATCTGCTTTATTCCTACAGCTCACCTGAGCTACATCCCACTTTAATAAGTACAAGAATCCCTGGTATACCTTTGTCTGTCCAAAATCTTCAGTACCTGTCGCTAGATATCGGTCAGCACCTTGCCACTCAAGCTGATTTGCCCCTCAGTCTGTCTGCATAGAGTAGTTTAACCACATGTTCCCCATAGACTATTATAACCAAATTCTGGCATGGAGCATACTAAGTTCTATTCTATCTCATGGGCTTTGCCCTTGTTTCCTCTAGGCCCCCACTCATTCTCTGACCTCAACTTAAACATCATCCTCTAGAGTTCATCTACAATACTTGATGTATATAAAACATACCCATTACTCTGTATCTAAATCTTGTATTTTTCTTCATCCACCTTAGCACACTTTTAAAGTATTCACATATGTGTTTCACTACTTAAAAAAAAAAATCACTCTATCAGTCAGGAATCCAACTGGAAAGACTCAGATAGCTCAAATGAATTTAGGCATAAATTGAAGATCCAAGAGAACTAAGAAAGAAACTGAAGTCTCTGCAGACTAGTGATAGCAAGAAGTTATTCTCATCCTGAAGCCAAAATGAGCAAAGGTGGAAGATAGTGTCACCAGAAGCACAGAGACCTGAAGATAAGGTGTTGTTTGGGGGCCACTCTACTGCAGCTATAGCTGTGCAGAGATGCATTAGATGAACACAGCTGAGGAAAGGAGCAGGAAATTCATATCCTGACTTTTTCTTTGTGTATTCTGATCTTCTCCTTCTGATTTCATGACTGAAAGGCAACTAGAAGCCAGCCTGCAAGCCCAGAGAATGCAGTTGGCAATACAAAAGGAAGGCAGAGATTCTGAGGGAAGATGAGGGTGACCGGCAAGGGAGACAAACAGAATAACCAGCAAGTACCCATCATTAAATTCTAAGCCTCGTGAAGGCAGGGATCCTGATTGCGTTCTTCACTTGTATATTTCCAATGCCTACCACAGTGCCTGGCACAGAGCACTCAAGAAATAATTTTTGAAGGAATAGATGAACTCTGAAAGCTATGTGCCTACTTAATCCAGTCTACTTTTTATTAACAGATAATAAATAATAGACTTTATTTTCTAAACATCTCAAAATACACTTCAACCACTGTTCACAAAGAAAAATGCTATGTCCTTACTCTTTTTGAAAAGTACATTTACCTCTGTACATAATTTGTCCCTAAATACATTCAATTCTTGCAACTTAGAGTATGTAAATTAATACAGCTATAGTTGCACATGGAAATTTACATCACCATACATAAAATAGATAGCCAACAGGAATTTACTGCATGTCTCAGGAAACTCAAACAAGGGTTCTGTTTCAACCTAGGGGGGTGGGGTGGGGAGGGAGATGGGAGGGAAGTTCAAAAGGGAGGGGATATATATATACCCATGGCTGATTCACGTTGAGGTTTGACAGAAAACAGCAAAATTCTGTAAAGCAATTATACTTCAATTTAAAAATAAATAAACAAAGATAATTTAAAGATATATAAACTAATAACATTTTCTGTGTTCTTGAAGGAAAATAGCAGAAAGGCAAATTATTTTAGATTACCAAAGTTTACTGTATCTTAGTGTCACACAAATTCACCAACCTGCCTAATTTGAAGTTAAATAAAAAGTCAGTTGGGATTGCAATATACTCACTACTATATATAAAATGGATAACTAATAAAGACCTACTACATAGCAATGGGAACTCTACTCAATACTCTGTGGTGACCTTTATGGAAATGAATCTAAAAAAGAGTGGATATATGTATATGTATAACTGATTCAGTTTGTTGTACACCAGAAACTAACACAACATTGTAAAGCTGTGTTATACTATACTCCAATAGTATATATATATATATATATATATATATATATATATATATATAATATACTCCTATATATATACTATACTCCTATATATATATATGTATGGTTTTTATATATATACTATACTCCTATAGTATGTTAAACTATACTCCAATAAAAATCTGAAAAATAAAAAGAAATGCCATATGATCTCACTTATAATGTGGAATCTAAAGCATGACACAAATGAGCTTATTTACGAAAAAGAAACAGACTCACAGACAGTGAGGACAGACTGGTAGTGGCCAAGGGGGAGGGGGAGGACAGAGGACAGGGTGGGAGTTTGGAGGAATCAGATGCAAGCTGTTTGGTACAGAATGGATAATCGATAAGACACTACTATATAGCACAGGGAACTACATCCAATGTCCTATGATTAAACCATAGGACATTTCAATGTGTACCTATATATATGTGTGTGTATATCACTGAATCACTTTGCTGTACAGTAGAAATTGACACAAGCTTGTAAATCAACTATACATTAATTAAAAATGCTCACTTTATGGAAAAGAAACATATTTTATAAAAATAAAAACACCCCTTAATAAATTTGTAAAAGTCAATAGTAAAGTTGTAAGCTGTAAGTTTGCTTCTAAAGAAATCTCTACTTAAATCTGAATTTTTAGAAAATCATATGGTTTTTCCATAAGATACTGCAAAAGAATACAACAGGAGAGTGCTATTTATACCTACTTGAAAATCTCTCTGCAAATAGAATTATACAACACTCAGTACAGAGAGAATGCATGAAGTGACTGTCACATGATATGTTTAGTATTGTTCAGTTCAGCAAAAGTATGATTTCCCCAGGGGGGCGAGAAATGGGAAATGCTTAAAGAGGATCCACTGGGAAACAAAGGTGTGCAAGGCTTGGGAAATACAGCAAAGTGTAAAAATGGGGAGGCGGATTAATCACTTTGGAGAGAAAAGGCTGTTTTAGACATATGGCAGATTATTATCAAGAGATCACCACAAGCTGTTCTCCAGTTTCACCAAAGTGGGGAGAGGGAGAAATTCCAACACTGTGGGACAAAACCAGCGGAATTAGAATGGGTATAATGTAGAAGTGCTTAAAAAAGTTATTAAAAGAAAAATGGGCTATCAGTGAGGCAGTAGAAGCTTAGAAGTTTCTCCCCCCATACTGCTGCAATAAGAAAATAAGATCTGTTTGCCTTCTAATAATTTAGGTGCAATGTTTTCTGAAAGGAGAGAAATGGTACCAGTCAGGGTTGGAAACGAACATTTTAAACGTTCTCTCTTACCTGCCACTCATCCGCCCACTCAGACTGAATTATTAAGAGTAGAAGGTTAGAGTCAGTCAGACTTAATTGGCTGCCTTTTGGCAACCACATTATTATACAAGATTTTAAAGTGGTTGGTGGCATGTGTGGGAAATAGAAATGAAGGGTGTTGCCTTTTCTTACTCAGCATTAAGCTTCGTGACTTTAGTTTGGAAAGAAGCAGTGCCTTTGATATTTCCCAGGTTGGCTTTTAAATACTGGACGCAGTACTCTTGAAAGGAAATGAGAGATAAAAGGTTAAAGGACAGTACAAGTAAGGACTCTCTTAGGACCCTAATAAATATTTCGTTTCAACGTTATCTCTAAATGTGGTGTGCCTAGAGATTATCATACTAAGTCAGACAGAAAAAGAAAAATACCATATGACGACACTTACATGTGAAATCTAAAAAAATGATACAAATAAATTTCTTTACCAAACAGAAACAGACTCACAGACTTAGAAAACAAATTTATGGTTACCAGAGGGGAAAGGCTGCAGGAGGAGAGGGATAAATTAAGAGTTTCAGATTAACATATATACACTGCATGCACGCGTGCTAAGATGTTCATTCATGTACGACCCTTTGAGACCCTATGGACTGTAGCCTGCCAGGCTCCTCTGTCCATGGGATTCTCCAAGTAAGAATACTGGAGTGGGTGGCCATGCCCTCCTCCAGGGGATCTTCCTGACCCAGGGATCAAACCCAAATCTCTATGTCTACCTGCATTGACAGGTGGGTTTTTTACAGCTAGTAAAGCCCCTGCCGCTGGGAAGCCCCAACATATACATCCTGCTATATATAAAATAAATAGCAAGTATCTACCGGAGGAAGACTCTACTCAATAGCAGAGGTAACTCTACTCAATATTCTGTAATAACATATATGGGAAAATAATCCGAAAAAGAATATATATATGTATATGTATTAGGGCTTCCCAGGTGGTGCTAGTAGTAAAGAATCCGCCTGCCAGTGCAGCAGACATCAGAGACTCTGGTTCGATCCTTGGGTGGGGAAGATCCCCTGAAGGAGGGCATAGCAACCCACTCTAGTATTCTTGCCTGGAGAATCCTATGGATAGAGGAGCCTGCTTGACTACAGTCTGTAACAGGGTCACAAACAGTCAGATCTGACTGAAATGATTGGACATGCATGCATGTATATGCATTACTGAATCACTTTGCTGTACATCCAAAACTAACACATCATGAATCAACTGAACTCTAATATAAAGTAAGAATTTTTAAAAAGAAATGCACTAGAAAAGGGATAAAAAGAAAGCTGATGCTATTTTCAAGTGATTGTGCTCAGTGCGTAAGTCTGATCCGTATAAGTTGTTAACAAGGTCATGTAGAGCAAAATGAGAACTTGGAAGTATGGAGAGTTATTAAGTACAAGAAGTAGCTACCATCTCTCTGGCTGCAGAAGAGTTGCAGTTACTAAAATTTAAGAAGTTTGGAGGTACCTGGAACTACAAGTGTTGGAAAAACACAAACTAGATTCCTTTGCTGCTTAGGGAAGAATGCCTCACTGAGATGCCATTCACAGGAATCTCAAGCAGAGAGGGAGCAATATAGAGCACATCCCTTCTCCCTCCTCGAGTCTTGCAGCCTCTTTCTACAGCCTTCTCTTTGCAGTGCAGAAATGTGGTTTCTAGAATCCTGGCCCTTGTATCACAAAGCAGAGTGAGGAAGAAGCTACAGATGGTAATTTAACAGCTAGCACAAGTTCCGCTTTACATTTTCAAGCTCATCTTTTAATCAGCCATGAACAACCCCTTCCTGGACCTCATCACCACACACATCCCTCTTCTGTGATCCTGCAGCTCAGACCCCTCAGTCTAAAATATCTTGCTCTCACAATCCCTGTTCAGTTTTCAGTGTTTAAGTCAAATGCCACTTCTCCATTGATTTCTACCTGTTTTACTTGAGATTTAATATATATCCTTTGGAGCCACATGAACAATCATCTCTCACTGTTTAGCCTGCTCCATTGAATTATATGTGTGTATCTGCCTACTGTGCTAAAGTTTTGCGTCCCTAGCGTATTCTATGTAGCAAGTGTTGAATATGTTTACTGAATGAAATCCAAATATGAGAATGTGGTCAGTCATCTGTAACAGGAGGTATATTATTGCCTTGGTTTGGTCAGACAGAAATCTCCAGATGCCTTTCACGTGTTTTGGCCCTGAAAATTCAGACCACATTATATTAGTTACAGTTTTTTGTCGGGTTTCATTTCACCATATGACCTTTTGCAGACCCCAGAAAGATCACTAGATAATGTCACACAGCCACCAACAACGAAAAACTTAAATTTGGCCACTGATGCTTAAGTGACCCATTATACAAGGGCAAAACTTGGGGTTATTCTGTAATAAAGAAGCCATATGCTTTAAAGCAACATTGGTTTATCTACTATGACAATCCTGCAAGCTAATAGCACTACAGGCAGATTTTTTTTTTCTTTACTTTACATGTTCCTTATCTTGCTTTCACAGCCATTTACACACAAGCGGATCAGCTGTGCTCAAAAGGCATTGAATCAGTTACTGTAATAATTATGTGAATGACCTTTCCAGACTCATCTGAACTCTGGTGGTGAGGTGGGAGGGAAGAATACATTCAATTTCCTGCCCCTTTTAGTTCCTGCTCATCTCTCTTTCACATAGCATTTACAAATCATCTTTTGTTACACTCCATCAAATGCCTATTAGGAAACCAGGACATTAAGTAATTTTTTCCCTTTCTATACTTTTATTGCAAATAAGAAAGCACCAGTTATCAATTCACAAAGTCATTTTTGTGGTAGTTTGCGCTCCCTTTTCCTCAGTCTGTAACCATCTCAAATGGCTCCTCTTCCGTCGCCTTGTAACTGTGAGAATGATAGATATTCCTCTGAGACTCCCCACAGTCTGCAACCGGTGAACGTTTGTCAAAGAGCCTGCTCTTTAGTTTCAGATTGATGACTTATTAATACTGTTTATTTGAAACTGCCAGTCACTAACGACTGTAGAAATTAAAAAAATAAATTGGACTTGTGTGGTATTTGTCTATCATATCAAACTCAAATTACTTAATCATTTGATTGACAAAGGATCTGGGGATAGGAGTTAGTTACTGAGTCTAGGAATCAATAAATGTTTAGATATCATAGAGAAATGGTACATATGGATTCAAGAAAATTGCACTTATGAGCTGTTGGTTGCTTCAGAATTGTTGAAGCTAAGAATACATCCTCATTTCAGATGGTACATAAAGGAAATGGGTGCTGAAACCTTAAAGACTGCATAGCCTATTATCAGTTTGTAGACAGAAAAAAGAGACCCGGCAGGGAAAGATTAGACCAAGACACTTGGGCAAGCTGGCCAGACTAATCATATGATGCTTCATCATTTGGTATTCTTTATTTTTCAACATTCTTCCTTCCACAGTGCCAACTATGAGAGTGCTTTATTTACTTATTTACTTTTGTTCTCAGAGGTGTCATCTATTTCTAGGGACACAGGACCAATTTATTATTCACATTTGGAGTCACAGTTAACTGGCATCATATTTCTAATTCTTCCAGAACTGGCTTAGGACTGCTTAAACTGCCTGACCAGAAAAGCCACATAGCCGCAAAAGGTCTCACAGCTAACGTGCTGTAGAAGCAGACCAGGTCTTCTGATTCTAAAACTAATGCTCTTCCCAACTTATTGTAACACCTTTCAGTTGCTAAGAGTAATTTCCATTTTTATCAAAGCAACTATTTTTCTGGATGCATAAGTTTCCCAGTGATTAGGAATGTTAGTACAGAGGACAAGTCACCAAAAGCATAAAGCAAGAGATAATATAAAAATTACTGAGCTTGATACTTGGATTCTTTTAAACACATCCAAAAGCCTTACTTTGGGTGATTCTCCCTGTAGTTTCATCGAATAATCTCTTCCACCAGAAGTTGACTGAGGGATATTCAGTTCAGTTCATTTCAGTCACTCAGTCGTGTCCGACTCTGTGACCAGGCCTCCCTGTCCGTCATCAACTCCCGGAGTTCACTCAAACTCATGTCCATTGAGTCAGCGATGCCATCCAGCCATCTCATCCTCTGTCATCCTCTTCTCCTCCTGCCCCCAATCCCTCCCAGCATCAGAGTCTTTTCCAATGAGTCAACTCTTCGCATGAGGTGGCCAAAATATTGGAATTTCAGCTTTAGCATCATTCCTTCCAAAGAACACCCAGGGCTGATCTCCTTTAAAATGGACTAGTTAGATCTCCTTGCAGTTCAAGGGATTCTCAAGGGTCTTCTCCAACACCACAGTTCAAAAACATTGATTCTTTGGCGCTCAGCTTTCTTCACAATCCAACTCTCACATCCATACATGACCACCAGAAAAACCATAGCCTTGACTAGACGCACCTTTGTTGGCAAAGTAATGTCTGCTTTTAAATATGCTATCTAAGTTGGTCATAACTTTCCTTCCAAGGAGTAAGCATCTTTTTTGTTGTTGTTTTTCCAGTTACCTTTTTTAAAAAAAAACATTATTTATTTATTTATTTTACTTTACCATATTGTATTTGTTTTGCCGTACTTCAACATGAATCCACCACGGGTGTACACATGTTCTCAATCCTGATCACCCCCTCCCTCCTCCCTCCTCACACTGTCCCTCTGGGTCATCCCAGTGCACCAACCCCAAGCATCCTGTATCCTGCATCGAACCTAGACTGGCAATTCGCTTCTTATATGATATTATACATGTTTCAATGCCATGCTCCCAAATGGCTGCAGTTACCATCTGCAGTGATTTTGGAGCCCCCCAAAAAATAAAGTCTGACGCTGTTTCCCCATCTATTTGCCACGAAGTGATGGGACCAGATGCCATCCTCTTAGTTTTCTGAATGTTGAGCTTTAAGCCAACTTTTTCACTCTCCTCTCACTTTCATCAAGAGGCTTCTTAGTTTTACTTTTTTTAAATATAAATTTATTTTAATTGGAGGTTAATTACTTTACAATACTGTATTGGTTTTGCCATACATCAACATGAATCCGCCACAGGTATACACATGTTCCCGATCCTGAACCCCCCTCCCACCTCCCTCCCCGTACCATCCCTCTGGGTCGTCTCAGTGCACCAGCCCCAAACATCCAGTATCATGCATCGAACGTGGACTGGCAATTCATTTCATATATGATATTATACATGTTTCAATGTCATTCTCCCTTTCTGCCGTAAGGGTGGTGTCATCTGCATATCTGAGGTTATTGATATTTCTCCCAGCAATCTTGATTCCAGCTTGTGCTTCTTCCAGCCCAGCATTTCTCATGATGTACTCTGCATGTAAGTTAAATAAGCAGGGTGACAATATACAGCCTTGACATAGTCCTTTTCCTATTTGGAACCAATCTGTTGTTCCATGTCTAGTTCTAACTGTTGCATCCTGACCTGTATATAGGTTTCTCAAGAGGCAGGTCAGGTGGTCTGGTATTCCCATCTCTTTCAGAATTTTCCACAGTTTATTGTGATCCACACAGTCAAAGACTTTGGCATAGTCAATAAAGCAGAAATAGATGTTTTTTCTGGAACTCTCTTGCTTTTTCCATGAGGGATATTAAGTTTTTATAACATAAAGGTTTTCAGCATTATGGCAAGCCAATCCAGTACTCTTGCCTGGAGAATCCCATGGATGGAGGAGCCTGCTAGGCTGCAGTCCATGGGGTCATGAAGAGTTGGACATGACACTTTTCACTTTCATGCATTAGAGAAGGAAATGGCAGCCCACTCTGGTGTTCTTGCCTGGAGAATCCCAGGGCTGGGGGAGCCTGGTGGGCTGCCGTCTATGGGGCAGCACAGAGTCAGACATGACTGAAGCGACTTAGCAGCAGCAGCAGCAACCTCATGACTACAATTTCCAAAAACAGAGTCTTTCTTTTAATGATTACATATTTAAGTTTGTGGTTTCCTTTGGGTTTTTAGGGAAACCCTTCAGCCTTAATAACCATAAATTTAGAAGTCATATTCCAGGGTCTGGTAACATAAAATCTTTATGATTATCTAACCCCATCAATTCTAGTGTAAGTCTTCTTTTCAATTTAGGATTTAGCCTGAGATTCAGAGGATGCAGCATATCTGAATGTCTTTGGACTTTTTGCCAGGTACTTTATGGAGGGGAAAATTCTCCTTTATATTAATATCTCTGGTGTCAATGATACATACATAGCACACTGAAGACCACATACAAAGTTTATTTTTTCACTCATTAAAAAAAAATGTCTTTATCTATTTATGGCTGTGCTGGGTTTTCTTTGCTGTACAGGCATTTCTCTAGTTGCAACAAGCCAGATCTAGTCTCTAGTTGTGGTTCACGGGCTTTTCACTGAGGTGCTTCTCTTGTTGTGGAGCTCTAAGATGCAAGGGCTTCATTAGTTGTAGCCCATGGGCTCAGTAGTTGCAGCTCCCAGGCTCTAGAGCACCAGCTCAATAATCGTGGTGCACAGGCTTAGTTGCTCCACAGCATCTGGGATCTTTCTGAACCAGGAATAGAACCCAAGTCTTCTGCACTGACAGGCAGATTCTTTCCAGTTCAGTCACCAGGGAAGCCCCTGTTTGTTCACTCTTAAATTTGAGCTCTTACCAATCGAGCAACCAGAGACATAATTCCATCTTTGTCTTTGGAATTTTAGTGAATTTTAAAACTTGGAAACAGATGCTCTTCAGATGAGATAGGGAGGGTGAATCACATGGAAAAGGCTGTTACTTAAATTGTAGTTTTCAAAACCGTCTCCTACGCCTTTATCATACAGGTAACATTAACTATGTTTTTATTTATCTTTGCAATAATATTTATTGGAAAAGATTACCTTGAAGTTAAAGCATTACAACTTCATATTCTTCCCTTCTATGTTGCAAATATAATAGTGCTGTAAAATATGCAATTAAATGAAATGTATCTGCATGCACAGAGTATCATTAAACTGCTTCTGAATTATAGCTCATGCCTTTTTGCCTTAAGTAACTTTTGTTTCTCCGTTATATGTAAGCATTTTCCATTTCAGATGACAATAGAAAGTGTGTCTCTTTTGATTTGGTACTATTTGCATTCATCGTCCCTGTCTGTGTCCTTGATCTTCAGTGATAGAGTCACATGCATATTGTAGGATATGATGCAATTAAGCAGTTTGAGTTGCCTGTACAAATGAAACATTTAAATGTGGGTATGGATGTACGTGTATGTGAATAAATATTTAAATCAGCAGAAAGAGTATCTCAAGATAGAAAATGTTAAGACAGCTAAACCTCTGTCGTCATGTTTTTCTTTTCTTTATTATTATTATTATTTTTTTGTAATATAATATAGCAACACCTACCTTCTGTTCCTGTCACTGTTGTTGTTAGTAGCTATGTGGTACAGAATATTTTTCATGTCAGATCTTTGTAATAATATGTTTTAGTTTGGAGGATAAATTTAACTGATAGCCAGTAGACACAAAATGTGATATTCAGTGGGGACATATGTCAGCTGCTGTTTCATAGTAGAAAAGCAAGTGATAAGTACTTTTGGTCACCTCTAGCCCCTACTTTTCTTTTGGGGATCGAATCAATCTGGCTGCAACTTTTAAAATGTCTTATTTATGGCCTTTTTCTCAAAGGAAGGTCCATTATGAAATCAGGTCACTTGTTTTATACATCCCTACAGAGAAATGTAGCTTCTTCAACATGTCTGATAGAAGAACATGCATCAGGGTTTCCCACACAGAAATAAAGGGGAAGAAATCTTCCTCCTCCACCTTCATATAATACTATTATATTTAGCCACACTCCATTAAAAGAAAGCATAAGTATAATACACTCAAAAGCATATATTGAAAAAAAATGCTTACATATATGAAGCCTAGATATATTGTACAAGTGATGGTATGTTATAGTTTAATTGGCAGTTTTCTTTCTTAATTATTCTTAAGGATGTGTCATGTTCACAAGTGCCTTGGCTATAATGAATTAGAGTAATTAAGGCTAAAGTGGTATATGTCTAATCTTAGTGATAAAGTCAGAACCTGAGTGATAACATAGTCTTCTTTCATTTATATTCAATTTAATTGTAAAAATCTGAGTTAATAAGCAAAATATCTGCCCTGTTGCACTGGAAACTACTAGGAAAATGGTTGTCAAGTGAATATTTTTGTTTTATTAAGTCAACAATAGTTATTCCAGCACTAACGATCTCAGTTACTTCCAATCGTGTCATCTGTGAGGGTCCAAACACAAGCACCTTTAAAGAGGGGGTTGAATACAAAGGAAGCTAATCCAGGAGAATCCCTCCTCCGCCTGCTTCATCATTTCTTAACTCTCTGGTTGTTACTGAGTCTGTGTCATAAATAACATAAAGTAAAAGAAACATAAAGAGTGATAGTTAAAGAGATATATATATATGATAGTTACCCCATTAGGTTCCTGTTTTGTTTTCACTTTTGGATTAAAGGAGTAAACTAGAAAGGATAAATATTCTTTTTTTAATTATTATTATTGTTTTTTTTACTTTACAATATTGTATTGGTTTTGCCACACATCAACATGAATCCACCAAGGGTGTACAGGTATAGAAAGAATAAATATTCTAATACATTTTCAGTGACTTAAATGTGTAGAAAAAAAATCTATTAATTCAAGTGTTCATTTAGATAAACTAACTGTACTGCTGAAAGATTTCTTCAAACTGCTTCTTAAAAGTTTTACTGAGGGAGCATTGACATGCAATAAATGTCTAAGATATGCAATGTGAAACATTTTAACACATGTATACACCTGTGAATGTCACATGCCTCTTCAGTACCCATAAACATCTGCATGTAAATGTGTAATCTTTCCCTTCTTTCCATCCGTTCATTCCCACCCCCAGAAAGCCACTGATCTGATTTCTCTTCTGTCGCTATAGACTAATATGCATTTTTCTGGAGTCCAGTAGAACCCGAATTATGCACTATGCAGCTTTCTTTGTCTGTCTTTTCACTCAGTATACAGACACACCTTGCTTTACAGTACTTCACTTTACTATGTTTCACAGATACCGTGGATTTTGCAAGTTGAATAAATCTATCGGTGCCATTTTTCCAACATTTACTCACTTTGTGTCTCGGTATCGCATTTTGGTTATTCTCACAATATTTCAAAGTTTTATTATTTATTATTATCATTCTTATTATATTTGTCATGGAAATCTGTAATCTTTGATGTTACTATTACTAAAAGATTACAACTCACTAAAGGTTTAGATGATAGCAATAAGGTATTTTTTAATTAAGTTAACTACATTGTTTTGTTAGATATAATGCTATTAAATAATGCACACTATTAAGCTGTAGTTTATTGTAAACATAGCTTTTATATGCACTGGGGAGCTAAAAAATCTGTGTTGAGTGGCTTTATTATGATATTTGCTTTATTGTCGTGATCTGGAATTGAACCCATAATGTCTCTGAGGTATGGTTGTATTATCTTGAGATTCATATAAGTTGTTGGGTGTACCAATAATTTATTCCTTTATAATGTAAGTAGCATTCCATTTATTGGCTATATTACAATGTGTTCATGTATTCACCTGTTGGACCTTTGGGTTGAGTCCAAGTTTCAGCTATTACAAATTAAACTTCTATGAATATTTGTTTATATCTTTGTATGCATATAAACCTTTATTTTTTTCCTAAATAACACATTGAATGTTTCCTCTAGGTTTTTGAACATATGTGACATGGTTACAATAACTCTTTTAATATTATTATCTAATTCTATCATATGTCTTTCTCTGTGTCAGTTTCAGTTGATTAATGTTTTCCTCTTCATTATCAATTATGTTTTCCTAATTCCTTGCACACATGCAGTTTTTAATTTGACATCAAGTGTTTGAATTTTTTGTTGTTTGATACTGGGTATTTTGGTATTCTTGACCTTTGTTCTGAAATATGACTAAGTTAGCTGGAAACAATCTGATCTTTTCAAGTCTTTATTTCGTGCTTTTTTAGACAAGACCTGAGAGCCATTCGATTGAGGGTGAATTTTTCCCCACTCCTGAGGCAAGACTATTCTTAGTACTCCAATCAATGACTCCTGAATTATGAGATTCTCCACTCAGACTATTAGGGTAGGAACTACTTCTGACCTGGGTGAATTCTGAGTATTATTTCTTCCAAGCCATTCAGAAGGTCATTTTTGATCTTTAAATATTTTTTCTCAAATGGATATGTTGACTCATTCTAAAGTGAATAATCAAAGAGAATTTTCCATAGATCTCAAAATTCTCTCTCTATGCTGCTCCCTTCTTTTGAGTATTGTGAGCCCCAGCCACCTTAGCTCCCCTGCTGCTGCTGCTGCTGCTGCTAAGTTGGTCAGTCGTGTCTGACTCTGTGCGACCCCATAGACGGCAGCCCAACAGGCTCCTCTGTCCCTGGGATTCTCCAGGCAAGAATATTGGAGTGGGTTGCCATTTCCCTCTCCAATGCAGTAAAGTGAAAATTGAAAGGGAAGTCGTTCAGTTGTGTCCAACTCTTAGTGACCCCATGGACTGTAGCCTACCAGGCTCCTCCATCCATGGGATTCTCCAAGCAAGAGTACTGGAGTGGGTTGCCATTGCCTTTTCCAATTAGCTCCCCTGGATTCCCATATTTGTCTCCTCAAATCAGGAAGGTAGATGGGTTTTGCCTGAGTCTCTGCTATCTTGAATGCTTTGCCCAGGGATTAAACTGGGGTACGTATATGGCTCCATGGACTATGTAACTTATTTCAGGGATCAATGTCCTTCACAGTTTGATGTCCAAAATTTTGAGATCTATTTATATATATATATATATTTTCTCTAATTTTCACCTGTTTTCTATTTAATCTTTTTTAGTGTTTGGTTTTTTTTTTTGTAGGAAGTAAACAAAAGGTCAAAAGTAAAGGTACCCTAACCAACTATATGTAACTAAGGAGGCAGAAATGAAACATGTGGGATATAGCATATTTTACCTGCCTTTATTAGAAAAAAAAATTTGTGTGAACTTTGGAAACAAAAAGATACCAGAATCGTTCTTTGACTGAATTCTTCCTCAGAAACAATTTGGAATAGGAGAAGTAAAAAGGAAAAGTAATTTTCTAATTTAACCCTATAATCCTCAAAAAGAAATCTGCCATATTGCACTCATGGGAATCTAGAACTTCTACAGTTTAATAACTTGTATTTTTAGTGCCAAGTTACCTGACAAGAACAAAGTCTTGATAGTTTGAGATATTTATCAACTGAACCAATCATTTATCAGTTATATGACATCAGATGAGTTATTGCCTAGATCAAGTCTCATATCAAATCTGTAGAGTAAGAATTTGACAAGGACAATTTGTGTGTTATTCACTCCATGTCCAACTCTTTGTGACCCCATTGACTGCAGCCTGCAAGCTCCTCTGTCCATGGCATTCTCCAGGCAAGAATACTCAAGTGGGTAGCCATTTCCTTTTTCAGGGGATCTCCCGACCTAGACCCAGGGATGAAAGCCAGGTCTCCTGACAATGCCTACCTCATAAAATTGCCATTAGATTTCACTGAGAGTCTCAATAGTAAAGGCTTATAAATAGCATATTAATTCCCTCTTTCACTCTAGTTCTCTGGAATATTTACAAAACATAATTTATTTTATAAAACATTTGTCAATACTTTAATGTTCTGCTTTCTGAAATACTATAAAAGACATAGTCCATTACTCAAGTTTTTTGTCAACCAGCAATGCCAACATCCTATAAACCTCACACTGTCTACTAACATTCAGTTTTTTATGGTTTCAAATAAGAATATACCAGAAAAAATCCAGTATCTAGATTTCTGCTTATAATATACATTGACATATGCCTTAGTAATCTAAAAAAATTCTGAACCTATAAAAAATCTACATAAATAAGAAACACTGGGAAATTTTTTGTCAGTTTTATCTTTCCCAAACATTCTTTCAGGTCAAAACCCTTCTTTTATTTCCCCATTAGTTTAAAGACTAGTTTTTGAGCTGATTTTACATGCTAAGTTAAGGGCAGCATTTTACTCAGGCTGTTGTTAATATTTAAAATATTTTATGATTATCTTAGTGTCAAATTTGATATATTGATCTTAGAGAATGCCAAGAGGCTGCAAAACTTTCAAAAGGTAAATATCAGTGGTCAAGTACATAGCAAAAATACACACACACATACACACACACACACATAAACATTTGTATATGCTGCAGTCCTTGGGGTTGCATAGTTAGGCATGACTGAGCAACTGAACAACTATATATATATATATGAAAAATTTTGTTCCACTGTTGATGTTAATGGCTTAATAACTATTGCTATAAAATCTATATGTTCTGGATATAGAAAAAAATGATTAAGCAAAATAACTTGAGTCATATCATAGTTTTAATTGCAATATGGGATAGAACTTTCTCTGTTTATGAAGATCATCACTGACTTTAAAATCTATAGGTAATTCAATTATAAACAAAAATTTAAGTGCAATGTAGACAGAAATATAACTGAAGGAAAATGGCATTGAAATACAACTTTGAACCTCTTTTCTTCCATAGCTGATACAGACTATGTTGTTGTTGTTCAGTCATAAAGTCATGTCTGACTCTTTGAACCCTATGGGCTGCAGCGGGCCAAGCTCTTCATCCTTCACTCTCTCTCCCAGAGTTTACTCAAATTCATGCCCATTGAGTCGGTGATGCTGTCTAATCACCTCATCCTCTGCCACCCCTTTCTCTTTTGCCTTCAATCTTTCCCAGCATGAAAGCCTTTTCCAATGAGTTGATCCATCACATCAGGTGACCAAAGTATTGGAGCTTCAACATCAGTCCTACCAACGAATATTCAAGGTTGATTTTCATTAAGATTGACTGGTTTGTTCTATTTGCACTCCAAGGAGCTCTCAAGAGTCGTCTCAAGCACCACAATTTGAAAGCATCTATTCTTCGGCACTCAGCCTTCTTTATGGTCAAACTCTCACATCTGTACATGACTACCCCAACTCTCACATCTGTACATGATTACTGGAAAAACTAGAGATTTGATTATACAGAACTTTGCTGACAATGTGATATCTCTGCTTCTTATTAATATTATGCTGCCTAAGTTTGTCATAGCTTATCTTCCAAGGAGCATCTTTTAATTTCATGACAGCAATCGCTATCTGCAGCATTTCAAGAAAATAAAATCTGTCACTTCCACATTTTCCCACCTATTTGCCATGAAGAGATGGGCGAGATGCCATGATCTTAGTTTTTTGAATGTTGAGTTCCAAGCTAGGTTTTTCACTCTCTTCCTTCACCCACATCAAGAAGTTCTTAGTTCCTCTTTGCTTTCTGCCACTTGAGTGGTATCATCTGAGTATCTGAGGTTGTTAATATTTCTCCTGCAAATCTTTAGACTCTAGTTTGCAGTTCATCCAGCCCAGCATTTTACATGATGTACTCTGCATAGAAGTTAAATAAACAGGGTAACAATATACAGCCTTGTTGTTCTCCTTCCCCAATTTTGAACAAGTCAGTAGTTCCATGTCTGATTATAATGGTTGCTTCTTGACCCACATGCAAATTTCTCCAGAGACATCTAAGGTGGTCTGGTATTCTGATCTGTAAATATTTCCCACAGTTTGTTGTGACCCTCGCTATCAAAGTCTTTAGAGAAGTCAATGAAACAGAAGTAGATTTTTTCTGGAATTCCCTTGCTTTCTCTCTGATCCAGCAAACGTTGGTAATTGGATCTCTGGTTCCTCTGTCTTTTCTAAATCCAGCTTGTACATCTAGAAGTTCTCAGTTCATGTACTGCTGAAGCCTAGCTTGAAAAATTTTGAGCATAACCTTGCTAGCATGTGGGATGAGTGCAACTGTAAGATAGAGAGATGGATTTTAACATTGTCCTTCTCTTGGATAGGAATGAAAACTGACCTCTTCCAGTCCTGTGGCCACTGCTGTGTTTTCTGAATTTGCTGACATATTGAGTGACTTTAACAGCATCATCTTTTAGTATTTAAAATAGCTCAGCAGGAATCCCATCACCTCCACTAGCTTTGTATGTAGTAACCCTTCTTAAGGCCCGCTTGACTTCACACTCTAGGATGTCTGCTCTAGGTGATTGACCACACCATCATGATTATCTGGGTCATTAAGACCTTCTTTGTATAGTTCTCTGTATTTTTGCTTCTTCTTAATCTCTTCTGCTTCTGTTAGGTCCTTATCATTTTTGTCTTTTGTTGTGCCCATTCTTGTGTGGAATGTTCCTTCACTATCTCCAATTTTCTTGAAGAGATCTCTAATCTTTCCCATTATATTGTTTCCCTCTGTTTCTTTACTGCTGCTGCTAAGTAGCTTCAGTCATGTCCGACTCTGTGCAACCCCATAGAAGGCAGCCCACCAGGCACCTCCATCCCTGGGATTCTCCAGGCAAGAACACTGGAGCGGGTTGCCATTTCCTTCTCCAGTGTTTCTTTGCATTATTTATTTAAGGAGGCCTTCTTATCTCTTCTTTCTATTCTCTGAAATTCTTCGTTTGGTTGGATATGTCTTTCTCTTTCTCCTTTGCCTTTCACTTCTCTCATCCCTCAGCTATTTGTAAAGACTCCTCAGAAAACACTTTGCCTTCTTGCATTTCTTTTTCTTGCGGATGTTTCTGTCTTTGCCTTCTAGGTGTTACAAACTTCCACCAATAGTTCCTCAGACATTCTATCTATCTTATCTAATCCTTTGAATCTATTTGGCACCTCCACTGTATAATCATAAGGGATTTGATATAGGTCATACCTGAATGGTCTAGTGATTTTCCATACTTTATTCAATTTAAGTCTGAATTTTGCAATAAGGAGCTCATGATCTGAGCCACAGTCGGCTCCAGGTGTTTTTTTGTTTGTTTGTTTGTTTTTTCTGACTATATGAATCTTCTCCATCTTAGGCTACAAAGATTATAATCAATTTGATTTCAGTATTGACCATCTGGTGATATTCTTGTGTGGAGTCATCACTTGTGTTGTTGGAAAATGGTGTTTGCAATGACCCATGTGTTCTCTTGAAAAAATTCTGTTAACCTTTTCCCTGCTTCATTTTGTACACCAAGGCAAACATGCCTGTTACTCCAGGTATTTCTTGACTACCCACTTTTGCAATCAAATCCACTATGATGAAAGGGGTATCTTTTTTTTTTTTGGTGTTAGTTCTAGAAGGTGTTGTTGGTCTGTCTTCATTCTTGGATGGCTGTGTTATTGAATGATTTGCCTTGGAAAGGAACCGGGATCATTCTGTCATTTTTGTGATTGAATCCAAGTACTGCATTTTGGGCTCTTACCATTTGCTTCTGGTCCATGTCCAGTTTGCCTTGACTGATGTTCCTAACATTCCAGGTCCCTATGCAATATTGTTCTTTACTTTCACCACCAGACACATCCACAACTGAGAATTGCTTCTGCTTTGGCCCAGCTGCTTCATCCTTTCTGGAGTTATTAGTAATTGCCTTCTGGTCTTTCCCAGTAGCATATTGGACACCTTCTGACTATAATAAAATATTTAACAGATTATAACAGATTTTACTATTTAAAATATAAGTGAAAGTCATAGTCTTATCATCATGATATATCACTAGTATAGCATCTTAATCATCTGAGAAATTAAGCTATACTATAGATTTATATAATCTACTATGTAAAAATACTACCAATTTGGTTTCCCAAGTGGCTCAAATGGTAAGAATTCGCCTGCCAATGCAGGAGCCACAGGAGATACAATTTCAATCCCTGGGTCAAGAAGATCCCCTGGAGGAGGAAATAGTAACCCAGTCAGTGTTCTTGCCCAGATAATCCAATGGAAAGAAGAGCCTGGTAGGCTACAGTCCACGGGGTCGCAAGAGTCAGACACAAATGAAGCAATTCGGCATGCACACATGCCACATATTCTGTCCATTTCTCCATCTCATTTCACTATATATCTTAAAGATCCAAAGGAGTCATGTTCGTGAATATGTTTACTGAATGTATGTAAGAAAAATGATTTTAGATTTATCTTTTTTCCCCCTAGTTAGAGAAATATTTATTTTTGTTGTCAGTTTTCTTACCTGTGAAACAGAGAAAATAAAGTATACATCTTAGATTTCTGTAGAAATTAAATTATATACCAAGTAAAAATCTGAGAGCAAAGTAAAAGAGCAATTAGTAATAGCTATGAAATGACTTAGCAGCAGCAGCAGCATATAGTTTTATAGTCCAAAAATCAAGAGTCAGGAAAACCATGCTTCCCAAACATAATATTTTCAGAAATTAAGGCTTAGATAGAAATTGAATAACTGTAAGAATTGCCCATGAAATCATAAAGCTGGGTCTAGAATCCCCATCTCAGTACAATTTACCTACTATACGTTCCAGGTACCTCTTGACTTCCTAATTTTTCATTCCAATCACCAATGATGAATAGAACATCTTTTGTTGGTGTTAGTTCTAAGAGATTGTTTAGGTCTTCATAGTACTAATCAAGTTCAGATTCTTTGACATCAGTGGTAGGGGCATAGACTTGGATTACTGTAATGTTGAATGACTTGCCTTGGAAAATGATACCTGGAGGAAAAGGCAAGTTTTGCCTTGGGGAACAAAGTGAAGCAGGGAAAAGGCTAAATGAATGCACTGGTCACAGCAAATACCCTTTTTCAACAACACAAGACACGACTTTACACATGGACGTTACAGAGTGGTCAATATCAAAATCAAATTGATTACATTCTTAGTAGCCGAAGGTGGAGAAGCTGTATACAGTCAGCAAAAACAAGACCTAGAGCTGACTGTGGCTCAGATCATCAGCTTCTCATAGCAAAATTCAGATTTAAGCTAAACAAAGCAGAGAAATCCTCTAGACCAGCCAAGTGCGACTTGACTCTTTAGTGGAGGTAACAAATGGATTCAAGGGATTAGAACTTGTATACAGTGTGCCTAAAGGACTATGGATGGAGGTCCATAATATTGTACAGGAGGTAGCAAACAAAACCATTCCAAAGAAAAAGAAAAGCAAAAAGGCAAAGGGGTTATCTGAGGAGGCCTTACAAATAGCTAAAGAAAGAAGAGAAGTGAACAGCAAGGGAGAACAGGAAAGGTATATCCAACTAAGTGCAGATTTCCAAAGAACAGCACAGAGAGACAAGAAGGTCTTCTTCAGTGAACAGTGTATAAAACTAGAAGAAAATAACAGATGGGGAAAGACCAGAGATCTCTTCAGGAAAATTGGAGATTTCAAGGGAACATTTTGCCCAAAGATGGGTACAATCAAAGACATAAACAGTGGAGACCTAGTGATGCTGAAGAGATCAAGAAGACATGGAAAGAATACACAGAAGAACTGTACAAAAAATATTTAAATGAACCAGATTACTATGATGGTGTGGTAAGCCACCTAAAGCCAGATATTCTGGAGAGCAAAGTCAAGTGGGCCTTAGGAAAAATTGCTGTTAATAAAGCTAGTGGATGTGATGGAATTCCAGTAGACTTATTCAAAACCCTAAATAATGATGCCATCAAGGTGTTGCATCCAATATGTCAGCAAATCTGGAAGACCCGGTACTGGCCACAGGAATGGAAAACATCAATCCTCATCCCAATTCACAAAAAGGGTAGTACTAAGGAATGTTCAACCCATCGGACAATTGCACTCATCTCCCATGCTAGTAAAGGCATGCTTAAAATCTTGAATGCTAGGCTTCAGCATTATGCAAACCAAGAACTTCCAGATGTCCAAGTTGGGTTTAGAAAAGGAAGAAGAACCAAAGATCAAATTGCCAACATTCACTGGATCATAGAGAAAGCTAGGAAATTCCAGGAAAGCATCTACTTTTGTTTTCATTGACTACACCAAAGCCTTTGACTGTGTAGATCATAATAAACTGTGGAAAGCTCTTAAAGAGATGGGACTAACAGACCATGTTACCTGTCTCCTGAGAAACCTATATGTGGGTCAATAAACAACAGTTAGAGCCCTGCATGGAATAGCTGATTGGTTCAAGACTGAGATAGAAGTATGACAGGGCTGTCTGCTCTCACCCTGTTTGTTTAATCTATATGCTGAGCACATCATGAGGAATGCCAGGCTGGATGAGTCACAAGCTGGAATCAAGATAGGTGGGAGAAACATTATCAACCTCAGATATGTGGATGATACCACTCTAATGGTAGAAAGTGAAGAGAAACTTAAGAGCCTCTTGATGATGGTGAAGGAGGAGAGTGAAAGAGCCAGCTAAAAATTAAATATTAAAAAGAAACTAAGGTCATGACATCTGGCCCCACTATTTCATGGCAAATAGAGGGGGAGAAGGTGGTGGCAGCAGGTTTCCTCTTCTTGGGCTATAAAATCACTTGAGGATGGTGACTGCAGTGGTGAAATCAGAAGACGTTTGCTTCTTGACAGGAAAGCTATGACAGAGACATTACTCTGTTGACTTCTGCAGAGTCAAGCCTCCCGTCTTCTCAGTGGTCACGCACAGTTTGAGAGCTGCATTGTAAAGAAGATGGAGCCCCGAGGAATTGATGCTTTTGAACTGTGGTGTTGGAGAAGACTCCTGAGAGTCCTTTGGACTGCAAGGAGATCCAACCAGTCAATCCTAAAGGAAATTGGTCCTGAATACTCGTTGAGAGGACTGATGCTGAAGCTGGAACTCCAATACTTTGGTCATCTGATGCGAACAGTTGACTCATTGCAAAAGCCCCTGGTGCTGGGAAAGATTGAGGGCAGAAGGAGAAGAGGGCATCAGAGGATGAGAGGGTTGGATGGCATCACTGATACAATACATACGAACTTGGGGAAACTTCGGGAGATGGTGAGGGACAGGGTGGCCTGGTGTGCTGCAGTACATGGGGTTGCAAAGAGTTGGACACACCTGGGCAACTGAACAACAGCTATACTTTTCACTGCCTAGTGTATAGACACTATCTTTACATAAATCTCTTGTGGCTTTTAGCAGCAACTTTAATGTGTCTCTAACTTATTGATGTAAAGGTATCTAAGAGAACAGAGATTTTACTTTCCTCCTCCTTTGACAGAATTCATATGGTCAACTATGAACATATGAACTATATATTTCAATGTCATATAATTTCTGATGCACCTAACCATATTTAATTCAAATTGAAACACATTTTGAGAACCTGGGAGATGGAGGAAAGTGAGAGATAAATATTTATTTTAATATACTTGTCCCGTGAAGATTCTGAAAATGTTACTATGGAAATGTCATCAGATACAGCAAATCAGGTTATCTATTTGAATGTTCTAAATGCTGTTTTTTTTTTTCTTTTTCAGCTACAGCATTTAATTGTTTTAATATGGATTTAGTTTTATCTAAAAGGTTTAAGGAATTATATTTTATTTTCCTGTGGACTATTTTAAGTATCATTATCAACTTCAGTTTTAGTCCTTAACACTAGACAAAACAGGAAATGACTCAAAATGCAGGATTATAAATGAAAAAGAATGCTCTGGAGAGAAAGGTAGTGTTTCTTATAGCATTGCAAATTTAATTAGCAAGGAAAATATATTAAGTAGCTTCAAGCTTCCTCTTAGTAAACAATGTAATACTTGGAATAACTATTAATGGGAATATTTCACAAGGGTAAGTCTAATCATATGGATTTTTTATGACTATATGTTTATCAAAAATGAAACTTTAAAGAGTATTAAGAATGGACTGTCTGCCAGTGTGTTTACCAATAATATTGCATCAAAACAGAGCAGTAGTGCAGTGAAGTCACTCAGTCGTGTCTGACTCTTTGTGACCTGGTGGAGCCTACCAGGCTCCTCTGACCATGGGATTCTCCAGGCAAGAATACTGGAGTGGGCTGCCATTTAAAAACAAAATTTCTGCATAAATTTGTCATTAAGATGTATGATGGTATTAATTTGCCTCTGAATGCTGTTTTAAATACTGAATCTCTTTTCTTATTCCTGGCAACATTTAGGGGGAAGACGTTTACACATAGCTTTACTAAAGGAGTAATATTTTTTTTTATATGCTCCCTACATATTCCTTGAGTACATGGATAGGTAGGATCAAAATAAGAGAATGAAATTTCTTTCTCACTTTAATCGACAAATATAAATTTTTAATGAAAGAATTTTTGGTTGGTTGCCAACTGCTGATTCATTATTTTGATAACAGAATGCAGTTCTTAAACTTCATCCAATCTTTTGTTTTAATAAAATGTATATTGCTTTGCAATATTTTAAAAAGTTATATATACTCATAAAACTGTGTAAATGAAAATAGGGTGAAAGATCAAAAATTAATATGTAGAACTGATGATCACAAACTTTGTGGTTTTTCTGTATAGTAGACTCTCTTTCCATGTAAATTTTAACCCAACATATCCAGTTTCTACAAAGCATATACAAAGTTTTCACCACAGTGCATGAGTGCATCCATGCCAAGTTGCTTCAGTAGTGTCTGATTCTGTGCAGCCCTATGGACTGTAGGCCACCAGGGTTCTCTGTACATGGGCTTCTCCAGGCAAGAATACTGGAGTGGGTTGCTCTGCCCTCCTCTAGGTGATCTTCCCAACCTAGGGGTGGAACCCACCTTTCATGTCTCATGCATTGGCAGATGGATTCTTTAACACTAGCACCACCTGGGAAGCCCTTAAGGCATTGCATTGTAATACAAATCTAGAGAAGCAGACTTTGAAATGTTCCATATGTAGGATTACCTTGCATTTGAAATAATAAAATCAATTATAACATCTTTTAGCTATGACTTCTCATCTTTACAAATATGTTACTACACTATTTGCAAGCCCAATTCAGAAGTCTTCAGTCACATCAAAATTATCTTACTACAATCCCTGATTTCTTCCTTTTATGGGGCCCTCTGTCTAATCTCTTACCTTTTATAAACAAGAATATGCAGTCCACTGCTTTAGTCACTCAATCTCATATCTTTAGTTTCCTTGTCACTATGTTCTTTCATTATACCAGCTCCTCAAAGTCTCACTGAATCCTCAATGAATCTAATCATCCGATGTCTGTGTGCCTCTTCTCAAGCTGCTTAGCACTGCTGAAAAGAGCAGACAGCTCTATAAAACGGTCCCACTATGAAGGTAATATCCTTAATATTACCGAGGCCCTCCATGCTGCCACTAGTCTGCTTACAACTTCATAGTGGCTAATTCTAACTGTCACTTTTCAAACCTCTGTCTGCTGCTTCTGCAGGTTGTATCAGAGGCTACAGAAATAATTGAAACTTTTGTACAAAAAAAAGTTTCATTTCCTGACTACCGACCTATAAATCTCCCAACAAACCTACATACCTCTTTTCCTGACATATTTTTACAACAAAAAACATACCTTTATCAGGAATGCAAACCTACCTTCGTTCTACATATTATCCTTTTGTTTCCTTAGCATATTCTCTCTTCTTTTTAAGTTGAAATACAGTTGCTTTTATAATATTGCATTAGTTTCAAGTATACAACAGAGTTATTCAATATTTTATAGATTATAATTTTAAGTTATTATAAAATAATAGTTGCATTTCTCTGTCCTGTACAACATACCATTGTTGCTTATTTATTTGTTAAACATAGTATTTGTATCTCTTAATCTCCTATCCCTATCTTGCTCCTCCCCACTTCCCTCTCACCACTGGTAACCATTGGTTTGTTCTTTATGTCTGTGAGTTTGTCTCTGTCTTGTTGTATTCATTTACTTATTTTTTAGACCCCGCATATAAGTGATGACATAGGCTCTTTCTCTCTGTATATATACACCACATCTTCTTTATCTCTTGATGGGCAGTAAATTGAGTGTTGTAAATAATGCTGCTATAAACATTGGGTTATATGTATATTTTTTAATTAGAATTTTCTTTTTCTTCAGATACATACTCAGGAGTAGAAATGTTAGATCATATGCTAGTTCTACTTTTAGTTTTTTGAGGAACCCTCAAAACATTTTCTATAGTGACTGTACCAATTTACATTTCTACCAACAGTGTACTAGGGTTCCCTTTTCTCCAGATTCTTGCCAATGGTTGTTTTTTGTAGATATTTTGATGATGATCATCCTGACAGATGTGAGATAATATCGCATTGTGGTTCTGATTCACATTTTTCTGATAATTAATGATTTGGGGCATCTTTCCATGTGCCTGTTGGCTATATGGAAAAATCTGTATTTGGGGCTTCTAATCACTTTTAATTGCATTGTTTGATTTTTTAATATTGAGCTGTTTGAGCTATTTATACATTTTGGGTATTAACCATTCATCAATCATATAATTTGCTAAAGTTTTCTCCCATTTAGTGGATTGTCTTTTAATTTTGTCAATAATTTCCTTTACTGTGCAACAGTTCTTACATTTAATTAAGTACCATTTGTTTATTTTGTCTTTTATTTCCTTTACCTTAGGAGACAGATACAAAATATATTGCTATAATTCATGTCAAAGAGTATGCCATACATCTTCTCTTCTTTGAGTTTTGTGATTCTAGGTCTTACATTTATATCTGTAATCCATTATTAATTTATTTTTATGTGGTGTAATAAAAGGTTCGAATATCATTCTTTTACATGTAGCTGTCCAGTTTTCTCAGTACCACTGATTGAAGAGACTATCTTTTCTCTATTGTGTATTCTTGCCTCCTTTATATCATGGATTAGTTGATCACAATTGTGTGCCTTTTTTTTCTTCTATTGCTGTCTTTAGAATTCTCTCATTAACTTTTGCCACTTTTATAATGATTTCTTTGGTGTGGATCCATTTGGATTCATCTTGCTTGGGACTTTCTGTGTTTATTTTACCAAGATATCTGTATCCTTAAGTTTGGGAAGTTTTCGGCCATAGCTTTTTTTTTTTTCAGTTTTTGCTGTTTTGATTGGGTGATTTCCATTATTCTATGTTCCAGATCACTTATGCATTATTCTGTAATCACCTAATTAGCTAACTCCTTCTGGCATGTTTTATTTTTTTTTAATTTTTATTTTTACTTTATTGTTTTAAATTTCAGTTATTTTATTCTCCAGTTTTTTTTTTTAACACTTTCTAATTCTTTGTTCAAATTCTCCCTCTTTTCAAAGGATACAATCTATTCTTTTTTCTAATGCATTTAACATTCTCATTATAGTTCCTTTGAAATACTTTCCATGGTAGCCTATTTATTTCTGTTTCATTAGTTGTTTTTTTTCAGAGGCTTTCTCTTGTTCTTTCAGTTGAAACAAATTCCTCTATCTTTTTTTTTTTTTTTGCTTAACTTTCTCTCTCTAGAATATTAGATGATACAAATATCAATTAATCTCTTTAAGTGGTGCCCTTGTCTGGAAGCATCCCTGTATTGTCTGTGTGTGCCCAGTGGCTTTGATGTGAGAGCAGGATCTGATGTGAGCATGAGTCATTTCTTTCCAAGGTGCGCTGGCAACTATTACTTTGGTAGAAAGTGGGACTGGAGACAGAGGTATTGGAGTCAGAGCCATGTGTGAACCAGGGATTCTTCTCTGCCTAGTGGCCAACACCACTCTCCTGAGGACAGAGTGGGTCCCAAGCTGCTGGAGCAGAGCTCTGGAGAGTCAGGCCCATGCACAGGCATTCCCTTTAAGTGTACGTCCTTCCCTTTGCCAGAACTGGCATCCTCACTGCAGAGGGAAGCAGTGCTAAAGCAAGAGGAGCTAGAGCAGGTGCTCAGTATTGGTCTGAGCAGTGCCTCTCTAAGCACCAGAAGTGGCTGTACCTATGCTTTCAGATGCCATTCTGGGTCTAGTATTTCTCAGTTCTTTACAACGGAGAAGTTCCCTCTGTCAGTGGCTGCAGCCCTCAGCCTAGTGTGGAGCTGCTTCACAAAACAAATGTGTCAGAGCTGGCCCTCCGCTAGGCTGGAGTGAGTGTCAGGACAGTCGCAGAAAACAGGCCAGAGTTCCCTGGAGTCTTAATCTGTTTTCTCCAACTTTTGTGTGGAGGAAGCAAGGAGGTACATGACCGTCATTATCAGAGTTTAAGTTTCCTATAGTCCTTCTGTTAATCCCCCTGGTTTTCTAATCAGGTAAGGGTCCATATTCCCCTTGGACCTGAGGGCTGTGAGACCCAATATGTAACTTGAACCACTCACTCCCTAGGGAGAGAGCCCATGTAGTTCCCCTCATTTTCTGTGTCCCTTCCCAAGGTCACAGGTCCTGACCTGATCACTTTTCTTCTCATTCTACCCAATTCCATAGGGATCATTCTTACAGCTTTGGTTGTACAAGACCCTTTCTTACAGTCTTTAGTTAGTTCTCAGTGAGAATTGTGCCACATGTAGATCTATTTTTGATGTGTTTGCCAGAGGAGGTGAGCTCCTCTCTTAGTATATCTCTTGATTGTTAACCTTTCCAGTATTTTCAGTCTTCTTCTTTAAAATGGCTTTTTTATGTGTATTTACACACAATCTTATTTCTCCCTCATAGTAGAATTCATGTTATTCTCAAGTTCCTTAATTCTCCTGTACTTCATATGTAAACTAGACAAAAGAATAATTTTTACTTCACATAGTTACAAAAAATAAATTCAGGATAGTGAGGGCAGACAAATGGCAGAATAGAAAGCCCTGGGCTCTCTATTTCCCCCACAGACAGTGGTTCAACAGCATTATATAGAATGATTCAATTTGTGAAAAATCCCAAAAATACTTGAGGCCTCTGAATCCTATGCAGGAGGAAAACAAGCCACATGGAGCCATTAGGAATATATGAGACATTCTCTTTCCATATGCTGAGCTCCTGACATAGCCCACTTCAACTGGGAAGAAAACCCTATATCATAACTTCTCCCTCGGGAAGGAAGGGAAAGACAATAATATACACACAGCATCCTAATTTTTCTGAGAGATTCCAAAATACTGACTGCTGTCTCATTTGTCTCAGTGCATTGAAAACATTCAGAAAGCTCCAGATAACATGATATTTACTGAATACAAAGATAGTAGTTTGAACTGTCACTAAGGTTTGAGAGGTCACTAAAATCTCTGCCTGAGTTGATTCATGAGATTCACCACCTGTACAAGTCCAGTCTTTGATGAGTTGACCAATTTGTCTTCTGTGCATACATTAATAGAAAGAGTCAAGGGAAAAAAGGAACCAAAAAAAATGTTTCAAACAAATAAATAAGATAAATCTCTAGAAAATGACTCTGATGAAAAGAAGATTTATACTGATCAAGAATTCAAAATAACAATCATAATGATGCTTAGTGAGGTCAGGAAAAAAAATGCTTGAATGGAGAATTTCAACCAAGACAGCAACAAAAGTCATGGAACTGAAAAATATAATAATTGACCTGAAAAATGTACTAAAGAATTTCAAGAGCAGAATAAATAAAGTAGAAAAAATATCAGTGAACACTAAGACAAGTCATTGAAAATTGTCCAAAGGAACAAATAGGAAAGGATTAGAAAGGACTGAATAAAGTTTAAGTGATGAATAGGAAATGTGAACTTGACTTATATACACATTATGGGAATCCCAGAAGGAAGAGAGAGAAAAGCGGTCAGAAAGTTTACTCAAATAAATAATGTCTAAAATATTGCTATATCTGAAATGGAAATGAGCATACAGATATGGAGGCCCAATGAACTGAAGATTACTTGCACCCCGCATCCAAACCAAGAGACAGCATAATCAAATTGTTAGAAGTCAATGACAAAGAGAGAAAACAGTGAGAGATAAATGACTGTCACATAAAGAGAACAGTAATTGAAAAGTGATTGTCACATACATGGGAACCTCCATAGATTATGAACACATTTTTCAGCAGAAATGTCACAGGCCCAAAAGCAATGAGAAGAAATTAATGAGCTGAAAGAAAAAAAAAAGAAAAACCACCTACAAAAACACTATACCCAGGAAAACTGGTAAATGCTAAAGAAAGTTCAAATTCAAATTAATGGATTCTAAACAACAATAAAAAAGAATATAAAAATACAAAGCATTTTAATAAAGGTAAATATATTGACAAATACAAACAACTGTAATATTGTAAAGATGGTATATAAGTCACATTTCAGTTCAGTTCAGTTCAGTCGCTCAGTTGTGTCCGACTCTTTGTGACTCCATGAATCGCAGCACGCCAGGCCTCCCTGCCCATCACTAACACACGGAGTTCACTCAAAATCACGCCCATCGAGTCAGTGATGTCATCCAGCCATCTCATCCTCTGTTGTCCCCTTCTCCTACTGCCCCCAATCCCTCCCAGCATCAGGGTCTTTTCCAATGAGTCAACTCTTCTCATGAGGTGGCCAAAGTATTGGAGCTTCAGCTTCAGCATCAGTCCTTCCAACGAACACCTAGGACAGATCTCCTTTAGGATGGACTGGTTGGATCTCCTTGCAGTCCAAGGGACTCTCAAGAGTCTTCTCCAACACCACAGTTCAAAAGCATCAATTCTTCAGCACTCAGCTTTCTTCACAGTCCAACTCTCACATCCATACATGACTACTTGAAAAACCATAGCCTTGACTAGATGGACCTTTATTGGCAAAGTAATGTCTCTGCTTTTCAATATGCTATGTAGGTTGGTCATAATTTTCCTTCCAAGGAGTAAGCGTCTTTTAATTTCATGGCTGCAATCACCATCTGCAGTGATTTTGGAGCCCCCCAAAAGTAAAGACTGACACTGTTCCCACTGTTTTCCCATCTGTTTCCCATGAAGTGATGGGACCAGATGACATGATCTTAGTTTTCTGAATCACATTTAACTCAGTATAAAACTTAAAAGACGAAATATTTAAACACTATGTCTATAAAATGTGTTAATACACACAGTATCAGCTCAGTTCAGTCCCTTAGTCATGTCTAAGTAAGTCTTTGCGATCCCATGGACTTTAGCATGCCAGGCTTCCCAGCTGCTAAGTCACTTCAATCCATCACCAGTTCCTGGAGGTTGCTCAAATTCATATCTATCGAGTTGGTGAAGTCACCCAACCGTCTCATCCTCTGCCATCCCTGTCTCCTCCTGCCTTCAATCTTTCCCAGCATCAGGGTCTTTTCCAGTGAGTCAGTTATTCGCATCAGGTGGCCAAATATTGAAGTTTCACCTCTAGCATAAGTCCTTCCAATGAATATTCAGGACTGATTTCCTTTAGGATTGACTGGTTGGATCTCCTTGCAGTCCAAGAGACTCTCAAGAGTCTTCCCCAACACCACAGTTCAGAATCGTCAATTTTTTGGCGCTCAGCTTTCTTTATTGTCCAACTCTCACATCCATACATGACTACTGAAAAAACCATGACCTTGACTAGACAGACCTTTGTTGGCAAAGTAATGTATGTACTTTTTAGTATGCTGTCTACAATGGTCATAGATTTTATTCCAAAGGGCAAGAATCTTTTAATTTCATGGCTGATGTGATTTTATTGGCTGAAGTGATTTTGGAGCCCAAGAAAATAAAATCAGTCACTGTTTCCATTGTTTCCCCATCTACTTGCCATGAAGGGATGGGACCGGATGCCATGATTTTAGTTTTCTGAATGTTGAGTTTTAAGCCAACTTTTTCACAGGCTCTTTATTTCTTCTTCACTTTCTGCCATAAGGGTGGTGTCATCTGCATATCTGAGGTTATTGATATTTCCCCCAGCAATCTTGATTCCACCTTGTGCTTCATCTAACCTGGCATTTCGTGTGATGTACTCTGCATATAAGTTAAATTAGCAGGGTGACAATATACAGCTTTGACATACTCCTTTCCCGATTTGGAAGAAGTCTGTTATTCCACATCCAGTTCCAACTGTTGCATTTTGACCTGCATACAGATTTCTCAGGAGGCAGGTCAGGTGGTCTAGTATTCACATCTCTTTCAGAATTTTCCATAGTTTGTTGTGATCCACACAGTCAGTTTGGCATAGTAAACAAAGCAGAAGTAGATGTTTCTCTGGAACTCTTGATTTTTAAGTGATCCAACAGATGTTGGCAAGTTGATCTCCAGTTCCTCTGCCCTTTTTAAATCCAGCTAGAAAATCTAGAAGTTCATGGTTTATGTATTGTTGAAGCCTGGCTTGGCGAATTTTAAGCATGACTTTATGCTGTGTGAGATGAGTACTACTGTGCAATAGTTTGAGTATTCTTTTGCATTTCCTTTCTTTGGGATTAGAATGAAAACTGACCTTTTCCAGTCCTGTGGCCAATGCTGAGTTTTCCAAATTTGCTGGCATATTGAGTGCAACACTTTCACAGCATCATCTTTCAGGATTTGAAATAGCTCAAGTGGAATTCCATCACTTCCACCAGCATTGTTCGTAGAGAGGCTTCCTAAGGCCCACTTGACTTCACATTCCAGGATGTCTGGCTCTAGATGAGTGATCACACCATCGTGATTATCTGGGTCATGAAGATCTATTTTGTACAGTTCTTCTGTGTATTCTTGTCACCTCTTCTTAATATCCTCTGCTTCTGTTAGGTCCATACAATTTCTGTCCTTTATTGAGTCCATCTTTGCATGAAATTCCCTTGGTATCTCTAATTTTCGTGAAGAGATCTCTAGTCTTTCCCATTCTGTTCTTTACCTCTATTTCTTTACATTGATCACTGAGGAAGGCTTTCTTATCTCTCCTTGCTATTCTTTGGAACTGTGCATTCAGATGGGTATAACTTTCCTTTTCTCCTTTGATTTCACTTCCCTTCTTTTCACAGCTATTTGTAAGGCCTCCTCAGAGAGCCATTTTGCTTTTTTGAATTTCTTTTTCTTGGGGATGGTCTTGATTCCTGTCTCCCGTTCAATGTCACGAACCTCCGTTCATAGTTCATTAGGCCCTCTGCCTATCAGATCTAGTCCCTTAAATCATTTCTCACTTCCACTGTATAGTCATAAGGGATTTGATTTAGGTCACACCTGAATGGTCTAGTGGTTTTCTACACTTTCTTCAATTTCATTCTGAATTTGGCAATAAGGAGTTCATGATCTGAGCCACAGTCAGCTCCTGGTCTTATTTTTGCTGATGTTATAAAGCTTCTCCATCTTTGGCTGCAAAGAATATAATCAGTCTGATTTCAGTGTCAACCATTTGGTGATGTGCATGTGTAGAGTTTTCTCCTGTATTGTTGGAAGAGGGTGTTTGCTATGACCAGTGTTTTCTCTTGGCAGAACTGTATTAAACTTTGCCTTGCTTTGCTCTGTATTCCAAGGCCAAATTTACCTGTTCCTCCAGGTGTTTCTTGACTTCCTACTTTTGCATTCCAGTCTCCTATAATGAAAAGGAGATATTTTAGGGTGTTAGTTCTAGAAGGCCTTAAAGGTCTTCATAGAACTGTTCATCTTCAGTTTCTTCAGCATTACTGGTTTGGGCATAGACTTGGATTACTGTGATATTGAATGGTTTCCCTTGGAAACTAACGAGATCATTCTGTCATTTTTGAGATTGCATCCAAGTACTGAATTTCAGACTCTTTTGTTGACTCTGATGGCTACTCCATTTTTTTCTAAGGGATTCCTGCCCACAGTAGTAGATATAATGGCCATCTGAGTTAAATTTACCCATTCCAGTCCATCTATGTAGTTCACTGATTCCTAGAGTGTTGGTGTTCACTCTTGTCATCTCCTGTTTGACCACTTCCAATTTGCTTTGATTCATGGACCTAACATTCCAGGTTCTTATGCAATATTGCTTTTTTACAGCATCAAACCTTGCTTCTATCACCAGTCCCATCCACAAGTGGGTGTTGTTTTTCTTTGGCTCCATCTCTTCATTCTTTCTGGAGTTATTTCTCCACTGATCCCCAATAGCATATTGGGCACCTACCGACCTTGGGAGTTCATCTTTCAGTGTCTTATAATTTTGCCTTTTCATACTGTTCATGGGGTTCTCAAGGCAAGAATACTGAAGTGGTTTGCATTCCCTTCTCCAGTGGACCACAGTTTGTCAGACCTCTCCACCATGACCCTACCATCTTGGGTGGCTCCACACAGCATGGCTTAGTTCCTTTGAGTTAGACAGGCTGTGATCCATGTGATTAGATTGGCTAGTTGTCTGTGATTGTGGTTTCAGTCTGTCTGCCCTCTGATGCCCTCTTTCCATGCCTACCGTCTTATTTGGTTTTCTCTTACCACGGATGTGTGGTATCTCTTCATGGCTGCTCCAGCAAAATGCAGCCACTGCTCCTTACGTTGGACATGGGGTAGCTCCTCTTGGCCTTGGCCCCTGACCTGGGGCATGGGGTAGCTCCTCCCGGCTGCTGCCCCTGTCCTCGGAAGTGGGATAGCTCCCCTCAGCTGAGCTTGTGAGCTGTCACAGCCACCCACACTTGTGACTTCTGATTTAGATAGATAGTGGTTTGTTTTTTTTTTTCACCATGGAGTATAATGTTAGTTGTATTTAGGTACCTTGCTTCTATATCCAGTTTATTCTGAGTTTTTACTATAAACGGTTATCAAATCATCTCAATGATTCTTCCACATCTATTTAAATAATCATACTGCTTTTATCCTTCATGGTATTAGTGTGGTACATCTTATTGATTGACTTTCAAATGTTGAACCATTCTTGAATCCTTGCATATGTCTCACTTCATCATGGTGTATATATTTTTAATGTTTTATATTTGGTTTGCTAATATTTTGTTGAGGATTTTACATCTATATTCATCAGAGATACTGACCTAATATTTGTGTATGTGTGTTGTCCTTGTCTGATTTTTGTGTTAGGGTGATGTTATTTTCACAGAAAGAATTAAGAATCATTCCTTAATAGTCATTTTCTTACAAGAGTTTGAGAAGGATAATTATTACATATGTGAATGATAAAATTCACTAAGCAGTCTAGAACTACACTTCTGTTTTGTGGGAGTTTTTGATTGCTGTTACAATATCTCTGTATGTGGTCAGTCTATTCAGATTTTCTATTGCTTTATAATTTGGTTTTAGAAGGTTGTATGATTCTAAGAATTTGTCTATTTCATCCAAGTTACCAAATTTGGTGTAAATCTGTTCACAGTAGTCTCTTATAATTCTTTGTATTTCTGTGTTATCTATTGTTATTTCTTTTCTTTACTTTATAATTTAATTTATCAGAGCCTTCACTTTTTTCCTTAGTCAGTCTAGCTAAAGTTTTGTGAACTTTGTTTATCTTAGGAAAAAAATAAGTACTTAGTTTTATTGATCTTTTCTACTTTTTAGAAAAAAAGTAGATCTTTTCTTGTCTTTTTAGTCTTTGTTTCATTTATTTTCACTCATCTTCATTATTTCATTTCTCCTACTGGTTTTGGAACTTTGTTCTTTTTTATAATTCCTTTAAGTATAAGAAACTGGCTTTTTTTCTAGTCCTTTTAGATTATATTGCTTGAGATTTTTTACTGTTTTTTGATGTAAGCTTACATTGCTATAAACTTCCCTCTTAGTATTGCTTTTGCTGCATCTTGGTGATTTTGGTACATCCTGTTTACATTTTAATTTTTCTTCAGGTAATTTCTGAGTTTTCCTTTGATTTCTTCATTTAACCAATAATTGTTCTGTAGCATGTTGTTCAATCTCCAGATATTTGTGGTTTTCTCCAACTTTCCTCTTGTAGTTGATTCCTCATTTTGTATCACTGAGATCAAGAACTATGCTTGATATGATTTCAAGCTTTATTGAGACTTGTTTTGTGTCCCAGTATATGGTTTATTCTTGAGAAATTTCCATACGCTCTTGAGAAGAATGTGTATTTGGCTGCATTTAAAAGGAATGTCTTGTACTAAGCTATCAAATCTATCTGGTCTAATATCTCCTCTAAGGCCACTGTTTTCTTTTTGATTTTCTATCTGGATGATATACTCATTGATATAACTGGGGTGTTGAATTACCCTACTATTATTGAATTGCTGTCAACTTCTTGTTTTAAGTCTCTTACTGATCACTTTATTTACTTTGGGGCCCTTATGTTATGGTCATATATATTAATAACTGTTATATCTTCTTGGTGAATTGCCCCTTCTATCACAATGCACCATCTAACTTGTCTCTTTTTTAGCTTTTTTGACCTGAAGTCTGGTATGAATATGACAGTACATGCTTTCTTTTGGCTGTCATTTGCTTGAAATATCATCTTCCATCCCCTCACTTTGATGTGAGCTGAAGTGAGTCTCCTGGAGGCAGCATATTGTTGGGTCTCATTTTTCAATCCAGTTACTTACTTTTTGCTTTCTGATTGATGAATTCAAACATTTACATTTCAGGTGATTGTTGATAAATGAATATTTAGCACTACCATTTATCTTTTGTTTCCAGATTGCTGTATACCTTCAGTGTTCCTTTTTTCTCAGATTTCTGTCTGCCATTTTAGTTTGGTGATTATCAATGACATTTTTCTATTTTTTCTTTTTTTGTTTTGTGTTTTTGCTCTAGATTTATGTTTTGTGGTTACTATTAGTTTTTTTTTTTTTAATAAAAAGCTCATAGATAAAATAGCAATTTTTCCTGCTTATAGCTTTTTAAAATTTTCCCTTTATTTATTGATATTTGGTTGTGCTGAGTCTTCACTGCTGCATGGGCTTTTGCCTAATTATGGTGAGTGAGGGCAATTCTCTAGCTGTGGTGCACTGCCTTCTCATTGTGATGGCTTCTCTTCTTGTGGAGCATGGGCCCTATGGCTTGTTTCAGTAGTTGTGCAATGTAGGTTCAGCAGTTGTGGCTCCCAGGCTCTAGAGCATAGGCTTAATAGTTGCTGCATTATTTACAAAAGCCAAAATTTGTAAATAATCTGTGTATTGATAGATGAATGCATAAAGAGAATGTTATGCATACATAAATGGAATATTATTCAGCCTTAAAAAATAAGGAAATTATACTGTTATAAGGATGAACTTTGAGAACATTATGCTAAATAAAAAGCCAATTACAACATGACACACTGCATGATACTCCTTTCATGAGGTATATAAAATAATCGAACACATAGAAATATAAAGTAGAATTGTGGTTGTCATGGGATATCAGGAGGAAAAAATAGGGAGTTGTTATTCAATATGATAAAGTTTCATCTATGAAGGATAATTCAGATCTGCTATAAAACATTGTACTGATAATCTATTATGATTCCTTATTTGACTCATAAAATGTTAAAAGAATGGATCTTATGTGAAATGTTCTCATCACAAGGTAAGGGAAGGGAGGAAATAATTCAATGAGTTGATATATACAAACTGCTTAGAACAGGGCCTGATCCATATTGGGCACCCAATTGGTATTCTTTCTTACTATTCAGTTGTATAAGCCACAAACCTGGTCATTAACATTTAAACCTTCTTTTTTTCTCATTCTATTCCACTTACCATCAAGTTCTGTTATTTCTACCTCTTAAGTACCTTAAAAATCCATTTCTTATTTCTACTTCATAACCTTATCTAGACAATAGTTATCTTTCATATACATCTCTTCATCAGCACCCTAATTTTTCCTCCCTAACCCTATTTTTACTTACTCTTAATGCATTCCATTAGCTTCATTACAGAATATCCTAAACTGAGGATTGGAGAACTATGAACCATGACTGACCATCTTTCTTCATGAACAAAATTTTATTGGAACATAGCCATCCCATTCATTTATGCATTGCCTATTTCTGCTTTCTCACTACATAGCAGACTTGAGTACTTAAAACAGACCATTTAGTCTGCAAGCTTACAATGTTTACTATCTCTCACTTGAAAAAAAAAGTTTGTAGAGCCTCTCTTAAACTCAGATATGATCACATACGTGATTAAAATGCTTCAATGCTTTTCAGTAACCATTAGGAAAGTCCAAGCTCTTTAAAATTACTTTTGGGCACTTCATATTTGTTCCTGCCTACCTCTTCAGTCTTGTCACTAGCTTTTGACAAACAAACACCAACTATACTGAATTTATCTCAGTTCCTTAAATACATCATTTTCTCTTATGAGGCAGCACATGCTATTAACCCTTCCCTGAATATTTTTGCCTCTACCTGGATGACTTTTACTCATTCTTTAAGGATGAACTTAATGTTTCTTGCTTATGGAATCATTCCCTACCTGCAACCATACTAAATTGCCTATTATTCTTTAAAGTTATCACCTAGGTAATTGTATGAAAGTTCCATGTTTATCATGTCTATCATAATCCCTATATCTATTATAAAATCTATTACAAAGTATCAGGTAGTAGATATAAAACATATAACTTTTGATGAATGAATGAGCAACTACAGCATTATTTCAGAAACTTCCTTCAGCTACCTGCAAACCTATAGTTGTTCCTTGGCAAACCCAGTTTGGCATATGAGTCTTCCAAGTCCTTGTCATCTTGTTGAATTCAAGAGTCTCCTCTGATTTAGGGGCTAAGAAGAACATGGGAAGAATTACATGTGGAAAAGAAAGGCATCCAATTGCCAGTGTTTGAAACGTGGGCTCACCTCAGAATTGACTGCTTTCACGGTTACATTATTTTCTTTCAATGGAAGAAAATTAGTAAGTTTTATAGAACAATGATAAAAGTACAAAAGCCATATCAGGTCATAATCTCATAGAAACTACCAAGATTCTTTACTCAAACTTGGTTATTTACCTACAATAATTAAAAGTGATTCGATATATTCTTAATTGTCATTTTTTTGTTCCTGAGCAGGCATAATACCATGGGAAGGCTATGAGTCAATGCTTTAATCAAGAATAAAAGCAGACAGATTTAAGTTTATATATAAATTAGATACAGTTAATTTCTTCTCCTCAAACGCTAATTAGTTTAATTGTTGGAGGCTGTGACAGTGGTTTCCTGCCTCAAAGATGAAATCCTTTCAAGAAAGATCTGAGCATCATGCTTATTGTCCCTGAAAGTTTCTGAACTTTTACATGGAAAGCTTCTGCCTTCAAAAATTTTGCATATTTTTTACCTAGTAGTGATCACCTGCATTAGTGATTGAGTTTTATTATCTTTTTTTGAGATATAGGATCATAAAAGAAATAAAATACTTTTGGCTCAATAGCTCTTTTTATGATGACTTTTTATATTCTTTCTTAGAGAAAAGTTATAAAACTTAGTTCCTTCAGCTGCTATCAAAGATATACAATGTTTCCTTCTTTTCTGTGCAAGTCACAAAGGAGTCATAACTGTGTATATTTTCACATCAGATGTAAAATTCATATCTCACTTGTGACTTATGCAAGGAAAATAGGAAGCTCCATTAGATAGACCTACAATTTGTCTATGAATGGTGATTTGCAATGAGGGAGTGCTTTCCTTTGAAATCATTAAATCCTTACAGCAACATATTCCTTCTGCCTTGACAGATTTCACACATTACCATATCATATGTATAAAAATGATCTTTAAAAAATACCTTTAATGACTTCAACAATGGGTAAAGTTCATCCAACTTTTTTTTTTTTTTTTTACTTTCTAGAGCTTCATTTTGGAGGCATTTTTATCTTGTCAGTTTGACAGTTCATAACAAAAATCCTGTGTCAAAATCTCAATGGGGCTTCATAGTCGTTTACTGTTATTAGTAGAGATATTTTTGAACCAAAGGAAAAGTGCCATCCTTGGTACAACATTAGCAAGAAAAAGCTCCTTTGTCTTCAAGTTGAATTGCTTATTTTACATGAAAATCAAATGTATATTTGAGCAGATATTATTTCAACAGACTAAAATAAGGAAAAATATAACTGCCTCTACCTTATCTGTCAAAATTGACATTTCTACTCATTTTCTTAGTGTAGCTAAAATCAGTCCTCTTTTTAAATAAAAGCCCCATTTCAGTTTATTATTGAAAAGAAATTTTCTTGAGTAATAGTATAAGATTAAGTAGATTTCAAATTTTTCCATATTCTCAGATATTTTAAAAATTCCATGTACTTCCAAAAAATGATTAACTCATCCTTGATTATAAGTCAATTTAAAACAGCAAAAATTATTTGATTTCCCCTAAAGTGTCATGGACAACATAAATAAACATGGACTGTCCAAAGTGCCTCTAAAAAGTTACTATTACTACTAGGCTCATGTTCACATTTCATTTAATAATAGCTTGCATATATCATTGCATACAGAAATCTTTCCAAATAAGTGTTCAGCCATGCATTTCAAAATTTTTACTTTCCAAAGCTTCTAAAAATTTAGAGGTGAACATTTTAGAATGCTAATCTTGAGAATACAAGAAAGTAAAAATGGAAGTAAGCAGCATTGGAACTCTTATGGATTAATCTTTGTTTTTGAAGGGAAAACCTGTGCTTTTCATAAGCTTGTTGGTGTTTTTCTACACACATTATGCAGTGTAACATACACTGCATTATATGATGCTCCATCAATTGGACATGCTATCTCTTGCTTTTCTGTGTTTGTGCCCATAGTTTTCACTGCCAAGAATATATATTTTGCTACCTGGATAAATTTTTCTAATCCTTAAGGCTCACTTTATGTTTCATCTTTTCTGCATTCCCTTACCTTCCAGTCTAGTAAAAACACTCTTTCTTGACTATGTTCTTTTAACACTCTTGCCTTTTATATTTGAATCATTTAGTTCGGAGAAGACAATGGCAACTCACTCCAATACTCTTGCCTGGAAGATCCCATGGATGGAGGAGCCTGGTAGGCTGCAGTCCATGGGGTCGCTGAGGGTCAGACACGACTGAGCAACTTCACTTTCACTTTTCACTTTCATGCTTTGGAGAAGGAAATGGCAACCCACTCCAGTGTTCTTGCCTGGAGAATCCCAGGGACGGCAGAGCCTGGTGAGCTGCCATCTACGGGGTCACACAGAGTCAGACACGACTGAAGTGACTTAGCAGCAGCAGCAGCAGCAGCAGCAGCAGCAGTTCATTCTTGCTACCCACTCCAGTATTTTTGGTCTTCCCTTGTGACTCAGCTGGCAAAGAATCCACCTACAATGTGGGAGACTTGGGTTTGATCCCTTGGTTGGGAAGGTCCCCTGGAGAAAGGAAAGGCTACCCAGTCCCATATTCTGGCCTAGATAATTCCATGGACTGTATAGTCCATGGGGTCACAAAGAGTCAGACACGACTGAGAGACTTTCATGTTCCCTTTCAGTTCATTCTTTGGCCTTTTAAATAAAGTCAGAAATCCCCTAATGCAGTGTATCAGTTATTTAATTGATCTTCACTTCTAATACAGGCCTGTCATATAGTGAGGATTCAGAAAAAAATTTATTGAAGAAGTTAATGAGTATACTGCAAACTCTTGAAACTGCGCACCCAGCCATTTGAGCACAATTGCTCCTAAGAGTGATGTTCTCTTTGTTTTCTCCTTCCTAGATCTTCTTTCTTCTTATGCCATTGAAGTGGAATTCTGTCTTCCAACTACCAGAAGTGTTTTCACATGCCCCCTGTTATCTCATATCCTGAGTCGACTCATGTCTATCCTATAGTCTTGCCATCTCACAATTTTTTTTTTTTTTCCTATTCATGCTGGATTCCTCCCTTGGGAGAGTGAATGAAGTGCTGCATAAGAATTAACACTTTGTTACAAAATAAAGCAGCTAAAATGAATCAAACAGAAGTCAGAAAATCAGTGAATATACTACTGAAAATTAAGGCACTAAAAATGTAGGCAAATAAGGAAAAATTTAACTTTGACTATTACTATTTGAGATGGTATGTTTTTAGGTGAATAATTAAGGGTCAGCTATAATTCCATTTATTAAGGCCCCAAACACAAAATAAGGTAGAAATGATGTAAAGATTAGAGAAAGAAAAAAAAAAGTCATGAAAAATGTGTTTAGTTCAGTAATTTTGTATTTTGCTGAATGGAAAATATAGAAATCTAGATGAGAGAAGGTAATATAAAGAAGGGATTATCCTCATATTAAAGAACCAAGTTTTCTTTTCAGTGGTACTTCCTTCTTGCATTAAATTCTTTAAGTGTAGACTAACTAACTGGGTAGTTATTTAATGTAGAGATGAATAAACTTAATGTAATGTGTCAGAAATCAATTTACTTCCAAGATCAAATTGAAAACCTATATTACCTTATAGGTTGGTAGGAAAATATGAATGATTTCATATAAATTATTTTAGATATACATTATTAAAAATGAACTATCTTAGAAATTCCATCACATAAGCAAATAATGATTATAGAACCTGATGATGACAAAATGAATATAAATAGAAAATTAGATGTTCCAGTAAGGTCTATTTATCTATCAAATTTAACATTTGGAAAAGAATAGCAATTATGTTTAAAAACACATGAATTATAAATTATGTTTAAGAATACATAAAAAATACTTTTGGTCTATACATTTTAAATATACTATATGATTAATATAAAAGAATTCTTGAGAATAAAGCAACAAACTTAAGACCCAAAACAGTAAAAAGAGTACCAATAATCTTGAAGTCATGTGTCATCAATCTTACCTGCCTTTTGTGAGGAATCAATAGCCTAAGTATTTGTTTATCAGCCTTGTGATTTGCTTTAACAAAATTATCTTATGATATGTATATATGTATGCATGTATGTATTTATACATATATATGTATATCCTTTGTTTTTTCTTAATTTTAAAATATTGCTAGATTCATATTATATATAGTTATTCGTGATTTCCTCTTGTTTCCACAGCCTTGGTTGAGAGTGGTTGTAGTTTATTTTGTTTAATAAATAGAAAACTAATGTGCATCATTCCAGCTTTCTTCCAGAAAGCACTTACTACAAACTGACCTAGGGAGGAGGAATCTAAGCGCACAACCGTCTCGTGCACTGAAAAGACAGAAAGAATAGCAGAGGCGGAAGTGATAAAAAATGTATAGGGCAGAAAAACAGAAAGGGAGAGCAACACAGAAAATGGCTTGCTCAAATCTACAGTGAGATATCACTGAGTTTTTGATGAATAGTAAGCAGTGTGTACATAAACTGATACTTTATACCCTAAGAAAAACTAATGGAGAAAAACTACCAAGAAGATGAAAAATACTAGATGTTGGAGACTCGAAAGAATTTAAAACCCTAACCAATCAGAACGATAAAGCCTTATTGAGCAAATGGGTAATTCACTGAAGATCCTAAAAAAGAGTAAGTTTTAGGACAAGAATTAACCTTTTCCTAAAATAAAACCTTCCAGATGGCTCAGTGGTAATGAATCTGCCTGTCTATGCAGGAGTCACTGGAAATATGGGTTTGATCCCAGGGTCAGGAAGATCCCCTTGAGGAAGAAGTGGCAATCCACTCCAGTGTTTTTGCCAGGAAAATCCCATGGACAGAGGAGCCTGGTGGGCCACAGTTCATGGGGTCTCAAAGAGGCAGAAATGATTGAGCACCTATAAGCACAAAATAAAGACTATGCTAATCACACCTTAACAAAGACTGCAAACAATTCTCAGAAGGATTAATTTGAACTGCAAATAAATTTGATGTCAGAACAAAGTCTACCAATTGTTAAGGACAAATGCTAAAGTCAGGTACTTGACAGTGTATAGCAACTTTTATAATAAATATGGTTAGAATTATGAAGGCACAAAAAATATGCTATAAACGGGAAGAAATTCAGTCAATAAAAGCACTCACAGAAATATCAGGTATGATATATTTACAAAAAAAAAAGCATTTTAAAACAGCTCTTACAAATATATTAATATTATGACTAAATTTTATTTTATTATTTTTTTTTTAGTTTTTTATTTTTTAAATTTTAAAATCTTTAATTCTTACATGCATTCCCAAACATGAACCCCCCCCTCCCACCTCCCTCCCCTTAACATCTCTCTGGGTCATACACTTGTTTGGCTTAATATTGTTAGACACTGTAGAAAAATAGATGAATGAACTTGAAGACTATGAAATATAGAGAGAGACAAAAATTTAAATTATGCCTAAGAAACCTACAGAAAAGTCATTAAATTATCTTATATATATGGAACTTTAGTTCTAGAAGGTAGGGGTAGGTATTAAAAATATTTGAAGATTATGACCAACAGTTACCAAATTACTGAAAAGTATAACTGTACCTATACCCTACGTTCAATGAAATACAAGAAGTTTAAGACACACAATAATCTAATTACTAAAAAGAAAAAAGACAGAAAAAAATTTTAAAGTCTGCATAGAACTATTTGCCTATGTCTGCATATGCAAAAAGTCTGCATAGAATATTTGGTGAAAATATTCTTCAAGCATGAAAGCAAAATAAAAACATTATCAAGTAAAAGCAAAACAAACAGAAACAAATTCTCAGTAATTTGTTGTAATAGATTGCATTATAAGAAATGGTAAAGAACATACTTTAGGGTGAAGGGGCACTAATAATATTTCAAAATTCCAATCCCCACAAAGGAATGAAAGGCTAGATATCATTTTTTCCTTTCTAAGCAGGTATAAGTATAAAGTATATTTGGTCTATTTCATTTCTAAAATTCTTAATATCTACTCTGTTCTTTAAGGTAAAAATAATAGTAATGTAGTAGAGAGTTTATAAAGTATGTATAAATAATATATATTTTCAAAATAACACAAAGGGTGGGAAGGTAGACAAGTGAGCATAATGTTGTCAGATACATATTCCAAGCTTTAGAACAAACATACATACACAAAATAAATATAGGGCTATAGCTATAAATTAATAAAAGGCTTTAATGAAATACTAAAAAAACTAAGTAATTAATGGAAAATAAGATAAGGGAAGTGGAGAAGGCGATGGCATTCCACTCCAGTACTCTTGCCTGGAAAATCCCATGGACAAAGGAGCCTGATAGGCTGTGGTCTGTGGGGTCGTGAAGAGTCAGACACGATTGAGCGACTTCCCTTTCACTTTTCACTTCATGCATTGGAGAAGGAAATGACAACCCACTCCAGTGCTCTTGCCTGGAGAATCCCAGGGATGGGGGAGCCTGGTGGGCTGCCGTCTATGGGGTCACACAGACTTGGACACGACTGAAGTGACTTAGCAGTAGCAGCAAGGTAAGGGAAGAGGGCCCAAAAATAAGAACACAGAACTGATGAAATAGAAAAAAACCCTAGACTTCAAATCCAACCATAGATAATTGTATTAAATGTAAATTCACTGAATCACACCACTGGTGGACATAGTCAGACTGGATGGAAAAGCAAGATCCTAAAGAATTCCACCTTAAATGTGTATTACATGTATCTGTATACTTATCTTTCAAGAATATATATGTTGAAGTCAAGAGGATAAAAGAGATATGTTTATTAATCATAAGGAAATTAAGGCTACTATCTTAACATCAGGTAGAGTATACTTCAGCACAAGAAATGTTACCTATTATGAAGATGGGCATATCATAATATTAAAAAGATTAATTTCTCAAGACATTGGAAATCTAAAATGTATATGTACCTAGTAACAAAGCTTTGAAATATATAAAGCTAAATCTGATAGTAATTGAAGAAGAAATTGACAAAATCAGAATTATAGTTGGAAATTAACACTCTTCTCCATTAATCTATCAGTCACAAAGACAGGACAGAAAATCAATAAAGTAATAGGCATCTCTAGTAATTTATCAATTCAGTTCAGTTCAGTTCAGTTCAGTTCAGTCGCTCAGTCGAGTCTGACTCTTTGTGACCCCATGGATCGTAGCACGCCAGGCCTCCCTGTCCATCACCATCTCCCGGAGTTCACTCAGAATCACGTCCATCGAATCCTCGGTGGTCCCCTTCTCCTCCTGCCCCCAATCCCTCCCAGCATCAGAATCTTTACCAGTGAGTCAACTCTTCGCATGAGGTGGCCAGGGTACTGGAGTTTCAGCTTTAGCATCATTCCCTCCAAAGAAATCCCAGGGTTGATCTCCTTCAGAATGTACTGATTGGATCTCCTTGCAGTCCAAGGGACTCTCAAGTGTCTTCTCCAACATCACAGTTCAAAAGCATCAATTCTTTGGTGCTCAGCCTTCTTCAGAGTCCAACTCTAACATCCATACATGACCACTGGAGAAACCATAGCCTTGACTAGATGGACCTTAGTTGGCAAAGTAATGTCTCTGCTTTTGAATATACTATCTAGGTTGGTCATAACTTTTCTTCCAAGGAGTAAGCGTCTTTTAATTTCATGGCTGCAGTCAACCATCTGCAGTGATTTTGGAGCCCCCCCCAAAAAAAGTCTGACACTGTTTCCACTGTTTCCCCATCTATTTCCCATGAAGTGATGGGACCGGATGCCATGATCTTCATTTTCTGAATGTTGAGCTTTAAGCCAACTTTTTCACTCTCCTCTTTCACTTTCATCAAGAGGCTTTTTAGCTCCTCTTCACTTTCTGCCATAAGGGTGGTGTCATCTGCGTATCTGAGGTTATTGATACTTCTTCCAGCAATCTTGATTCCAGCTTGTGTTTCTTCCAGCCCAGCATTTCTCATAATGTACTCTGCATATAAGTTAAATAAGCAGGGTGACAATATACAGCCTTGACGTACTCCTTTTCCTATTTGGAACCAGTCTGTTGTTCCATGTCCAGTTCTAACTGTTGCTTCCTGACCTGCATATAGGTTTCTCAAGAGGTAGGTCAGGTGGTCTGGTATTCCCATCTCTTTCAGAATTTTCCACAGTTTATTGTGATCCACACAGTCAAAGGCTTTGGCATAGTCAATAAAGCAGAAATAGATATTTTTCTGTAACTCTCTTGCCTTTTCCATGATCCAGTGGATGTTGGCAATTTGATTTCTGGTTCCTCTGCCTTTCTAAAGCCAGCTTGAACATCTGGAAGTTCACAGTTCACGTATTGCCAAAGCCTGGCTTGGAGAATTTTGAGCATTACTGTACTAGCATGTGAGATGAGTGCAATTGTGCAGTAGTTTGAGCATTCTTTGGCATTGCCTTTCTTTGGAATTGGAATGAAAACTGACCTTTTCCAGTCCTGTGGCCACTGCTGAGTTTTCCAAATTTGGGGGCATATTGAGTGCAGCACTTTCACAGCATCATCATTCAGGATTTGAAACAGCTCAACTGGAATTCCATCACCTCCACTAGCTTTGTTCATAGTGATGCTTTCTAAGGCCCACTTGACTTCACATTCCAGGATGCTTGGCTCTAGATTAGTGATCACATCATCATGATTATCTGGGTCGTAAAGATCTTTTTTGTACAGTTCTTCCATGTATTCTTGCCACCTCTTCTTAATATCTTCTGCTTCTGTTAGGTCCATACCATTTCTGTCCTTTATGGAGCCCATCTTTGCATGAAATGTTCCCTTGGTATCTCTAATTTTCTTGAAGAGATCTCTAGTCTTTCCCGTCCTGTTGTTTTCCTCTATTTCTTTGCACTGATCGCTGAAGAAGGCTTTCTTAATAGGCTCTTGTTATTTTTTGGAACTCTGCATTCAGATGCTCATATCAATTACAAGAATAAAAAGACAGAAAATCAGTAACGAACAAGAGACATGAACACAATTATTAACCAACTTGACATATTTTATACTTAAAGAACAGTACAACTATCAACTACGGAATATACTTTTAAAAAGCCTACTCATGGAACATTCACAAAGATTAGCCATATGATAGGCCATAAAACAAGTATCACTGCTTATTACAGAACCAAAAATGTAGAGAGTATATTCTTTAGTTGAAACATTTTCAATGTTTGGTGACTTGAAAAGTCACCAAATATTTGGAAATTCAAAAAAACATAACTAAATAACCAAATTATCAAAGAAAAATCACATAAAAATTATTTTTAATATGCATTTATTTATTTTAATTGGAGTTTAATTACTTAGAATTCAGTCATGTTGAATATGAATAGACTGGTGAAAAATGAAATACATTGCTAACTTCTAGAAAATGTCAATACAATGGGTAAACATTAAAAAGAAGAGATAAAATTCAAATATCAGTATCAATCAGGAAAAAGGAAATATCACTGCATCTCTATTCCACAACATTAAATAACAAGATGGGAATGTTTTACATTTAATTTTACAACTAAACTAAATAAACTTTATCTTAAAAGACATAATTTGAGTAATTGGCACAGGACAAATATGAATTATTGCCTATCAATGAAATTGGATTCATATTTAAAAATCTCCCCACTACAAAAAGTTTGAGTAGTATAGCTACAGCTTCACTGATGAATTTTGTCAGGCACATAAGAAGTAATGATACACATGATCAAGTGGGATTTACCTCAGGTATACAGAGTTAATTTAACTGTTAAAAACTAATTGATATAGTTTGTCACATGAATGAAATAATAAAGACTCTTACATTCCTCTTGGTTAATGCATAAAAAGCATATGACATAATTCAACATACTTAACAAAACTTTCAACAATTTAGAACTAGAGGAAAACTTCCTCAGCCAGACAAAGAGTATCTACAAAAAAAAAAAAAAAAAAAGAAGAAGAAGAAGAAGAAGAAAAGATTCAACGTCATACTAAATGGTGAAAACTAAAGTGTGTCTCCTTTCTTTTTTCTCTAATCACTTAAGTTCAACCTTTAATGGGGATCCTACACAGTAAAATAAGACATAAAAAGAAATAAAATATCTAGAGACAGGAAAGGAAGAATTAAAACTGTCTCTGCAGATGCAGTAAGGGCTTCCCTGGTGGCTCAGATGGTAAAGAATCTGCAATGCAGGAGACCTAGGTTCAGTCTCTGTGTCGGGAAGATCCTCTGGAGAAGGGAATGACAACCAACTCCAATATTCTTCCTGGAAAATTCCATGGACAGAGGAGACTGGTGGGTTCCAATCCACGGGGTCACAAAGAGTCAGACATGTCTAAGGAACTAACACATCCATACCCTGCAGATGCAATAGGTATATATGTGTACTATGTTGAAAATCTACCAAAAAATACTAAAATTAATATTTATGGATGAATTCATACAAAATATTTAAAAGATATGTACACTGAAAAATCAATAATATTGCTGAAGAAAAATGAAAGAATGTCTAAATAACTGAGGAGATACACTGAGCTTATTGATTACAAGGGGCTTCCCAGGTGGCTCAGTGGAAAAGAATCTGTCTGCCCATGCAGGAGACAGGAGATGCAGGTGCCATCCGTGCGTTGGGAAGATCCCCTGGAGAAGGAAATGGCAACCCACTCTAGTATTATTCTTGCCTGGAGAATTCCACAGAGGAGTCTGGCAGGCTATAGTCTATATGGTTGCAAAGAGTCAGACACAGCTGAGCACGCACAGACACATATTGATTACAAGACTCAGTAGTATTCAGATGTCAGTTCTCACCAAATTCACACATTAACTTGACAAAATCCAGTTAAAATTCCAGGAAACTTCAATTAGCAAATTATTCTTAAAATGTGCATTAAAATTAGAACACAGAATAGCTGATACAATTGGTAGAAAAAGACTGAACATAAAATACTTAACACAGTTGATTTCAAATTTTTCTCTAAAAGTGTTAATAACCAGAAAAGTGAGGAACTGGCTTAAGCCAGGCTTACAAATTAATGGAACAGAAGAGTGTCCATAAACAGACCCACACAAATGAGATTATTTTGTCATAAAAAAAATGCCAAGTAATTTAATGGAGAAAGAGTACTATCTTAAACAAATAGTGCTACAACATGTGGATATTCATGCTGAATAAAAGTTAAAAGCTTGACAATGCTAAGCATTTTGCAAGGATGTAAAACAGCTGGAAATTTTATACATTGTTGGTGGAAGTATCAATTATACGATTATTAAGGCAAATAGTCTGGCCATTTTCATACAGTTTCCTTATTATATAGTATAGAAATTCTACCCCTAGTTACTAACCAGAGAGACATAAAATTGTGTCCACAAAAAACTTACACATGAATGTACAAACTGTTTTTATTCATAATCACTTAAAACTGAAACTAACCCAAATGTCCAATAGTCAACAGGTAACTGGATAAACAAATTGTAGCTTATACATATATTAAAAGTGGTCAACAGTTAAAAGAAATGGACAATTGATACACATAGAAACATAGACTGATCTCTCAAATGTTATTTTGAGAGAAAAAAGCTGGCTAGAAAGGGTACAGTTGGTGAAGATGCCACCTGCCAATGAAGGAGACCTGGGTTTTATCCCTGGGTTGGAAAGATCCCCTGGAGGAGAAAATGACAATCCACTCCAGTATTCCTGCCTGGAAAATCCCATGGACAGAGGAGCCTGGTGGGCTACAGTCCACGGGGTCACAGGGAGTCAAACATGACTGAGAGACTAAGGGTGCAGAGCACAGAAAGGGTACAGAAATGGTACAGACTATATGATTCAATTTACATTAGTTTAAAAAAGACAAAAGTTATCTTAAAATATGAAAGTCAGATTACTGATCACCTGGGACAGGGGTGAGGATGATTGGGAAGGAGGTGCCTAAGGAAACTTGTAAGAGGGAACGTAATGTCTGTATCATGATTAATCTAATCGAAGCAATAGTTGAATAGGCATATACATTTGGCAAGATTCTTCAAACTGTACACTTCAATGGATTCACTTCATTTTTGGTAAATTACATCTTTAAAAATGTTTATTTGTAAATGCCACTATAAGAGTAGTGTACATTACTCTTCGTGGATATGTGCAAGAATTTCTCTGGGGACTGTAAATAATTCTACTCCATTCCATTTCTTGAGTGATCTTCCAGACCATACAATGTATAATAACCATTCTCACTTGTAAGTTGATTCCAATAGCTTTCCAAAATGGCTGCACTAATATAAAACCTCACCATGTGTGTTAGACTTCTTACTGATTGGTATCCATCTGTACAATTATCAGGTTATTCAAAGTACTACATTTTACAAATATGTTAGGCATGAAATGGAATTTATTATAATCTAGATTTGAATTTCCCTGATTATTAACTAGATTGAATATGCTGTCATATGTTTTGTCTCTTTCTCATTTTATGAGTTGTTTTCTTATACACTTGAGTTCTTTATTCAATCTCTTAGGCTTTGTCAGTCATTTGTGTGGCAAATAACTCTTCCTCGGTTGTGTTCTTTTATTTTTAAACTTTTTTGGCAGCATGTGAGATCTTAGTTGCCTGATCAGAGGTCGAACCCCTGCTCTTTGCATTGGAAACAGTCTTAACCGCTGGACCACCAGGAAAGTTTTCACGTTCTTTTAATGAAAAGAAATTGTTCTCATTCATGCAGTCAAAAGTATCAGTATTTTATGGGTAGCAATGCTTTATATATTGTTTAAAAATTTAATTCTTCCCTACAACAAAGACATGAAAACATTTTATATGTACATAAAATATACATTTTTCTGCAAGAGTCTATTAAGCAGAGCCAGGAAAAGTGAGAATGGAAGATCATGTAGAAAACTGTTTCCTAGATCATGTTTGGTACATCTTTCTGTCCTTATTCCATTGGCCAGAGCTCAATCCATGCCCCTATCTAAAGGAAGATGGAAAAATGAGGTAATTACATGTCCAGGAAGAAGGAAAATGTGTTTTTTGAACACCTACCCAATCTATTCTTCTGAGGAATATTTCAGTTCTTTCTTCACATTGAATGTACTCAATCTCATGTGGCCTCTGCATACTCTCAACTCCAAAATTTCCAGATCTCCATCAGGTCTAGATACGGATCATCTTGATTCTGTAACTTGTGTACTTAAAATATAAGTTAATTATTCACTGTTGGTTACTACGAGTGAAATGACACAGAACATACAAGACACACAAGAGACAGACAGGACACCACTCTGGCCAGAGGAACAGAACTGGGCAAACTAATTGCCGTTTATTATTATAAAGCCCTCCTTAGGCAGAATTCCAGACTGTGAGAATAAGCCTTTTCAGTACAGTGCAGTTGCATACATGTTATCGTACAGCAAAGGGGAGTGAAATCTCTGTCTACTGCAGAGTCTGCACAAAGCCCTCATCTCCCTCTTATCTCAAGAAGGGAATGCTCCCTCGTTTGCAAGGGACCATTAAACTCAAGGCTGTATCCAGACTCTTTGGCAGAATGCCTCGTATGCAAGGACGCTCAGCCTGAGCAGAGAGACCCGTTTGCAGGCACATCTCTGCTACCCTATTAACCCTTCATTCACAGGAGAAATATTCTACTCAGAAAAAAGAAGGAGTCTCAAACTAATCACTGATCCATCACAAGTATGAAATTCTCCTGTAAGGTCATTCATTGCACAGCCTATCTCTTTTTTGTGTGATTGTGTGGAGGAGCGTTTGGTTGTGGAAGAATGGGAGAGTTCATGATTAGACTCTTTGTAAGAAATTATCTTGTCTATGTTCCAGGGTACCTTGGCTTCACTCTGACATTTTTCTTGTTGGTTTTATTTCATGGATGCAGTTGAAATGTGTCTTGAGGAGTGTTCCCTATTTGGGGCCTGTACAGATTTAGTAGCCCAAACTCCTGTATCTACCTTTGGAAGCTTAAAATGTATTTTAAGGCTCAAATGCTCAAAGTTTTGCTATTGTTTTAAATTCAGACTCTTGATTTATTTGACAGTGTACTCATTTCAAAGTCTGATTTACTTCTGACTTGTTTGCTTCCACTTAATTCAATGTACTAATAACTTCACTCATTTTTTCAATGAATAATACTTGAATTATACAATTAATAAAAACTCTAAAAGCTAATTTTAAAGTCTTATCCAAAATAAAGCATACTTTTTTTCTCAATGGACATATAACTTTCACAATGATTCATTCTATATTTTAACTACAAATATTGATTAAAGTTACAAAAATAAAAACCAAACTGTATGGGTCACTGTCTCTTTGTGTCAGAACATAAGGCATGTGGTTACCTTTGATACCAGAGGAAAAAGTAGACATACTTTTATTATCAACCATAAAAAATTTACACATAAAAAATTCTAGCTAGCAAAGTTAGAGTGGAATACTATGCTAATCAATAAAAAGGGATAAGGGAAATGAAAAATAGAAAGTCGCAAATTAAAGCACAAAAATAATAAAAAATTTAAAATACATAATTTAAAGACTAATAAAATAGATAAACCTCTGACAAAGCTTATCATTATAGGTAACACTTATTGGTTATACATATACATATATTTGCAATATATGTATCTAAGTAATTTATAAGAACTTAGCTCACTTAATGCTCAAAATCATACTATGAGAATCACTCATTCATTTACTTCATAAACATTTAAGTACTAACTATGTGCCCAGCACTCTATGAGACAGTGTAGATATACTCCTGAACAAGAGAAATAATGCCAGCGCCCTTAAAATATTTGCATTCTGAAGGAACAAATAATATTTTCATTTTAAAATGAGGAAACCAGACTCATAGAACTTAGATTACTTTCTGAAGGTCACATAACATCTGTGTGTTTGAATTTTATTTGAATGTAAATTGTATTCCCAGGTAGACCATGTTCCTAACCAATGTGCAGTGTTAAGAGGAGAGGAAGTTGAGAAAGCATATACTCATACCATTAAAGTTGGAAAGAAGATACAAATATAATCATTACAGTATTGCAAACATTTTTTTTTGGTCTCCTTGTTCTGTGCCAAGTACTTTAACTTATCAAATATTTATAACTACCCTCTGAAATAGGGACTATTATTTCTGAAATAAGAACTATAATTTCCACCATATTTTACATTTGGGGTAACTGGAAAAACAAAACAAGATGTCAAAAAATGATGAAATGATTCTTTTAAAAATCATGATTGTTTAAAAATTATTTTTAAGCATTTGGATCTTTAATTCATCTGAACTATATTCATGGTTTTGTTGTGAGATGGGAAATGCAACTCAGAAAAGATGTAGTTGCACAGTTACTTTTATTCTGGGAAATCTGACTGTGGAAAACACATTTAACTTCTACTACAACGTGTGACCACTTATAATAGAAGAGTTTTTTAAACTTTTAAACAATTAGCATTTATATAGCTCACTGCTAAAATATTGAAATCATGGATGAAATACTTTTGATTTTCTAGGGAAACATGAATTGCCAAAGTAAACACAAACAGAAATTTAAATACAAATAATTAAAGAAAACAGAAGAAATTGAAAACGCTTTCCAAAACTAACTCCACTTATGATGAGGATGACTTTATTTTTATCAGTCTGATCAGTTTCTTAAGGAACATACAATTTCTTTACTATTGGAGCTATCACAATAGGAGATGCAAATATTCTGGCATGTTTACCAAGCTATTATCCATCACTATGACTCCAATTTTGTCAATGCTAGCTTATAAATAAAGCAACTACCAACTCCCTAACAAGAATGTGCACATGTAAACCAGCAAACCTAATGAGTACAGACAATCTCACCTTTGAATATAGATGCAGAAATATTAAATTAAAAACTATAACAAGTCAATTCTTGTACATATTAAAAGAACAATGTGTGAGGCCAATAAATTTGAAAATGCAATATTCAGTTTTCCTAGATATTGATATATGTACCTAAACAAAGAAGCACAACTTGTCAACTCTAATATATCAATTTCAATTATATCTTATACTTAAGAAACAAGTAAGAAAGATGTTAAGAAATAAACACTGTGTTTAATGTGGCATTGTTTCTAAAATTTAACACTGCTATTACTCCTGTCAGGAAAATTAGTGAAAACATATCCTACATTTTGCAATTATAAAATGTTACAAGAGTCCAAGTAATATATACAAATCACTTTGATGTTTAAAAGAAAAATAACCCAGAAGACTACACAAATAAGGAGACTTTACTGTAGAGGAGACATTTAGAATGGCTCTCAAAAGATTAGTAGGACTTTAACAGATATGATTGGAAACACACAAAGATGTGTTTCTGGGTCAGGAGATGTGGAAAGAAATAGTGAGAAATAGAACTGAAAAAGCAGACTGAGTCCAGAGCATAGAGTGCATTAAATATAGATAGTAATAAATAACTCAGTGGAACAGAACTGTGAAGACGGAAACAGATTTAAGCATGTGAGAACCAATTATATAGCAAAGGTAAAATTCCAAAAATTGTTGGAAAAGGAGTTTTAGTGATTCTAAAATAATTAGTTGCCATTTCCCATCTCACACCAAAACCATGAATATAGTCCAGATGGATTAAAGATCCAAATGCTTAAAAATAATTTTTTAAAAAGTTACCAGAAAGACTGAAGGAAATATGAATACATACTTGGATTTACAGATAATTTTTAAACAACCAAAAATTCTGAAGTCATGAAAAAACCTACAGATGCTTCTTTCTCCCAAAAGTATTTGTAAAATTTATCACAGATGCCATCATAAACTATGAGTATACCGAGAAAGAACTTTTCTGGTAAATGAACTCATAATGGCCCTAATACACAAAGAATCCTAAGAAATTAAACACTGCAAATAGGCAAACAGAAAAGTGAAAGAAATAGTTGAAAAATAACATAAACAATTCACAGTGAAGCAGATTCAAATAGCAGATTCATAGTATAATTATGAAAAGATGTTCAACTTTCTTAGAGTTCAGAGAAATTATAGCAAAATGTCATTTTGTACCTATCAATACTGATAAAAAACAGATTGATCACATAATGTGGTGGCAAGGATATGGGAAAACAGTCTCAGGTATTACTGATGGATGTGGAAAATGCTACTATATTACTGAAAACAATCTGGCAGCACTTATTAAAATGAAAAATGGGCATGCCCTTGTGTCTGTCAATTCCACTTTTGTGAATGTCTGAAGTAGAAAATAAAAAGCAATGGCATATGATATATATGTACAAAGTTACATTTAGCAATGTTATTCCTTAGTAGCAAAAAAAAAAAAGGAAAAAAAGGCTACACTGAATGTATAGAGAATGTTTGATTAAAATTCTGATGCATCTACACAAGGGAATAATATATAGCTATTAACCAGAATAAGTCAGCAGTTGATCTTGGATTTGATTTTTATTAATAAAAATTTTTTAATATGTGCTTATATATGCATCATAGAGACAAGGCGGGAAATTGCTTGCTAACTTTCTTTCTGCAGAAGATATTTTAAGGGATTGGAACAATAATGAGTTTTTAATTCATTTAGCTCATGACTCTTGTTCAACTTCTTATGATAAGCGTATATTACTTTTGTAAATTTCTCCAAATTACTTTCACCATTTAAACAATTTTACACAGTTTTAAAAAAGTAAAGTATAGCATGTATATGTGTAAAATATAACCTTTGAATTGCTTTTCTGAAATACAAAAGAAAAGGAAACTCTCTTTCCTTGTAATCTAACTTATAAGCAGACAATCCACATGGAAACTGAAGTATATCAAACATCACATGGTTCTTAATTCTGATTACACTTTATTGCACTCAGCCTATTAAGTGCTTAAATTACCAGATAACAGAATCTATGTTCCTAATAGTGGAAGGTGTATTAATGGCATTTTTACTCCTTATTGTAGCCCAGTTCCAACAATCACATGGATGAAGGTTAATGGTTATATTCCTAGTAAGTCACGTCTGCGTAAATCTCAGGCAGTACTGGAAATACCCAACGTGCAGCTGGACGATGCAGGCATATATGAGTGCAGAGCTGAAAACTCACGTGGAAAAAATACCTTTCGTGGACAGTTGCAAGTATACAGTAAGTGTTCTCAGCAAAGTTTGATGCCCTGGTCCCAAGAGTCAAACTGAAAATGCAATTTGAACTAAACATTGTTAGATACATATACCATGCTTCTTTTGTATGGTAAATCATTGAGTAAAATTACCCTACACACAGAAATGCTTTAAATTAAAAATAAATGAGGAATTGTCAGGTTCTTTTTATAGCATAAGTAATTGCTAACCTTAAAAATATTTTCCTAGCACTAAAGCTGTCATCTGATGTTGCAAATCTTGTAATAGTTATTAACTTATTCTTGCCCTTGGCCTGAATCAGGAGTCACAATTTATTGCCCATGAACCAAATCCTACTAGCTGTCTTTTCATTTTTTTGTAAATAAAATATTTTTGAAACACAATGACACCCATTTGTTTGCATAATGCCTGCATCAGCTTTAAGCACTGCTAAGGTAGAATTAAGCTGTTGAGAGACAGATCAACTGACATCAAAAGTGTCAAATATGTTCTATCTCATCTTTTACACAAAAACTTTGCTGGCCCTACACTAAATTATTGCATCTGTATGATAAATAACCTTCATGGCTTACAAATGTTTATATTTGCCAAAACTTTCAGAGACAACCGGGTTGTGTGTAAGAATTGGGAAAATCTGCTTCCAAAATATATACAATCTCATCTTCTATAAATAGCAAATTATACTTTTCACATTTGCTTTTATAATGCATATTATATATAACAGGTAAGTGATACTATTCTTATTTTCCAGATGAGGACTCTAAAACTGAGGGAAACTGTAACACAGAGCACTGATACAAGAAAATACAGATCCTTACAATGTGAAATTAATCAAATTGCATATGAAGCTGACTCTGCTGGAAACTATAACTGTTACTGTATTCAAGATCAGTTCATCTAAAGTTATTCACAGGGATGCTGCAAAGTATTTTGAAATACTAAAATATTATTTCAACCTGTTTTGCTTTTATTATTTGTAAAAAAAAAAAAAAAAAAAAAAAAACCTCCTTTAAAAATTCAGCACTCCAACCAGATTTACTATGCCATGCATATTTTGCTCACTCGCTCATTGATTCAGCTAATGTTTATTAAATGCTATTACTGCACTATAAGCTAATGATAGAGATTTAAGGAAACTCTTGATTGACTGAATTAGATGGAAAGCAAACCCCACAGAGGGCAGAGCATGCTATCCGCTGTGATAAAAGCCTACGGGAGCAGAGTCTACTACTTTCTACCAGAGTGATTCAAGAAAAGCATTCCAGAGAATTTGTACCTTAAAGGTTTTCCCATCTACCAGTGGCCTGGAAGCCAGCTGGATCAGGACACAGCCCCTACCATCAGTGGGCTGGCACCAGCCCCAGAACTCCCAGGATATAGCCAACTAGCTCAGGACACAGTCCCAGCAACCAGTGGGTCAGTGCCAGTCCTTTGCTACCAGGCCATGCAGCCAGTCACCCAGTCGCACTTACCTCAAGCCACTGCATGAGGCAGGGCCTGGCAGCAAATGAGGCAGGCATAAGTGAAATAGAGACTAAGAACAATAAACAAGATCAATGAAATGAAGAGCTGGTACTTTGAAATAAGTAAAACTGATAAACCTTTAGCTAGACTCATCAAGAAAAAGAGAGAGGGCCCATGTAAATAAAATCAAAGCTGAAAGAAGAGAAGTCAGCCAATACCACAGAAAGACAAAGGATCATAGGAGATTACTACAATTATATGCCAATAAAATGGACAATGTAGAAAAAAAGAATAAATGTCTGGAAATGTACAATTTCCCAAGAAACAATCAGGAAGAAATAGGAAATATGAAAAGATCAATTACCAGTAATGAAATTAAATCAGTAATTAAATAAAATAAAACAAAAACTCCCAGAAAACGAAAGTCTAGTACCAGATGGCCTCACAGGTGGAAAGTCTATCAAAAAATTTTAAAAAAGTTTAACAACCCTCCTTTTCAAACTATTCCAAAAATTTGCAGAGCAATACTTCTGAACTCATTCTACAATATCACCTAGTACTAAAACCAGACAAAAATATAGCACAAAAAATTTACAGGCCAGTACCACTGATGAACACAGATGGAAACATCCTCAACAACAACAAGTAAATTAGCGAATTGAATTCAACAGTACATTAAAATGATCACACAGTGATCTAGTGGGGCTTATACCAAGGATGCAAGGATGTTTAATATCCACAAATTATTGTTTTATACCACTTTAACAAATCAAATAAAGAAATCATATAATCATCTCAATAGGTACAAAAAAGCTCTGGACATCTTGGAATACACACACACACACACACACATATACGTATAAAATGGAATGATACTCAGGCTTAAAAAATAAAAACGAAATCTTACTATCTGTGACAACATGCGTGGACCCAGAGAGAATTATGTTAAGGAAAATAAGTCAGAGAAAGACAAGCATCATATGATTCCACTTATGTGTAGAATCTGAAAAACAAAACAAATGAAAACAATAACAAAGCTGTAACAGAGTAACAGATGCAGAGAAAAAAATAGGTGATTCCCAGAAGGGAAAGGGGTAGAGAGATGAAAGAAATAGATGAGAGAAATTAAGAGATTCAAACTTGAGAAAAATGTCAATGGAGGAAAGACACTTTAACCATGGCTTCCCTGACAGCTCAGTTAGTAAGGAATCCTCCTGCAATGCAGGAGACCCAAGTTCAATCCCTGGGTCGGGAAGATCCACTGGAGACAGGATACGATACCCACTCCAGTAATTTGGAGCTTCCCTTGTGGTTCAGCTGGTGAAGAATTCACCTGCAATGTGGGATACCTGGGTTCGATCCCTGGGTTGGGAAGATCCCCTGGAGAAGGGAAAGGCTACCCACTCCAGTATTCTGGCCTAGAGGATTCCATGGACTGTATAGACCATGGGGAGGCAAACAGACACAGCTGAGCGACTTTCACTTTTCACACTGTATAAATTTCATTCACTTGGAATATTATCTTTTTTGAGAAAGAAATAGAGTATTGAAAACTTGCATATATAAATATATGCATAAAATGCCAGTAAATATAGAACAATTTTATATTAAATGATACTTGAATTTACAAATTATTTTTTGAAGTAATTCAGGCTTTATTAGGAAACAAAAAGCAGAACAGTTATTCAGTAAATGGGCTTGTTGTATTACTTCAAACTGTGCTAATGCTGCTCAATATTTGGAAGACAGATGCCTCTTGTTTAGAAAGATTTTTAGTTTAGAAAGACTTATTTCTAAACAGGTTCCCATGCTCTCCATGGGAAGAATCTATCACTTACTCTAAAGAGGGTAAAACAAGAAGACAGGTAAGTTCTCTCCCTTATGACTGATTCATGTTGATGTATGCCATAAAACAACACAATATTTTAAAGCAATTATCCTTCAATTAAAAATAAATAAAATTTTTTAAAAATAAGGAAAAAAGTGCCTTTTGAAGAGGAAATATTTTAAAATTCAACAACAAGAACAGGAAGATATGATTCACTTAAATTAAAAAGTGTTTCAAATTATTAAAATATCATCATGGTTATATTTTCACACAGGAAATAGAGTTCTCTGTGTAAGCGCCAAGTTTCTTCCAAAATCCAAGTTACATGAATTGATAAAATATTTAATGCTTATGAATTTGTTAACATTTCATAAAAACTTTTGAGTTTTGTGAAACGTTGAGAAATGAAATCACCCTTCTTTAATCCTTTAACCCTTACAGCATATCCACACTGGGTAGAAAAACTGAATGATACTCAGTTAGACAGTGGGAGCCATCTGCGATGGGAATGTAAGGCTACTGGAAAACCCAGACCCACCTACCGCTGGCTGAAGAATGGAGTACCCCTCTTGCTTCAGGTACTGTTGGTAACCATTAGTATGTTCCAGTGATATTTTAGTGGAATTTCACAAAGGACAAACTAACTTCCTTTAGTCTTATTGAAAGCCATTTCTTATTTATCCCTTATATTCAGAATGAGAAAGATAACATATAACCAAATTAATTTTTACTCTTTAAAAAAATTATTGAAATATAGTTGATTTACAATGTTGTGTTAATTATTTCTGTACAGCACAGTGATTCAATTATACATATATATATATATATATATATTCTTTTTAAAATGTTACTTTCCATTGTGGTTTATCTAGTATATTGAATATAATTGTATGTATTGTACAGTGGAACTTTGTTGCTTATCTATTCTATGTATAAAAGTTTACATCTGCTAGCCCCAACCTCCCACTAGATCCAACATCTGCCCCCCTGGCAAGCACTAATCTGTTCCCTATCTCTGTGATTCTGGTTCTGCTTCATGTATAGATTCATTGTGTAATATTTTAGCTTTCACATATAAGTGATATCATAGGTATTTGTCTTTTTCTGACTTACTTTGCTTAGTATGATAATCTCTAGTTGTATCTATGTTGCCACAAATGACATTATTTTGCTGGCTGAATATTCCATTGTATATATGTGCCATTTCTTCTTTACCCATTTATCTGTTGAAGGACATTTAGGTTATTTCCATGTCTTGGCTATTGCAAATTAGTGCTATTAGGAACATAGGTGTGCAAACATCTTTTTGAATTACACTTTTGTCCAAATATATGCCCAGGAGTGGGATTGCTTGATCATATGGTAATTGTAGTTTTAGTTTTCCACTGTGGTTGCACCAACTTACATACCCACCAATTGTAGAAGAGTGCCCTTTTCTCTACATCCTATCCAGCATTTATTAGTTGAAGACTTTTAAATGATGGCTATTCTGACTGGTGTGAGGCTGTAACTTATTGTAGTTTTGATTTGCATTTCTCTAATAATTGGCAATTTTGAAAATCTTGTCATGTGCCTGTTGGCCACCTGTGTATCTTCTTTGGAGAAATCTGTATTTAGGTCTTCTGCCCATGTTTTTGTATAGGGTTCTTTTTGTTGTTGTTGAAAAAAAATAAAGTTTTCTTTTAATTTTAATTGCCTCATTACTTTCTTTTTTTTTTACTTTTGTTGTGTTATTTGTTTTTTAATTTATTTTTTTCTTTCTGAAAATTTTTATTATTTATTTATTTTTTAATTTTTATTTTTACTTTACTTTACTTTATGATACTGTATTGGTTTTGCCATACATTGACATGAATCCACCACGGGTGTACATGCATTCCCAAACATGAACCCCCCTCCCACCTCCCTCCCCATATCATCTCTCTGGGTCATCACCGTGCACCAGCCCCAAGCATGCTGTATCCTGCATCGGACATAGACTGGCGATTCGATTCTTACATGATAGTATACATGTTACAATGCCATTCTCCCAAATCATCCCACCCTCTCCTTCTCCCTCTGAGTCCAAAAGTCCGTTATACACATCTGTGTCTTTTTTGCTGTCTTGCATACAGGGTCGTCATTGCCATCTTTCTAAATTCCACATATATGTGTTAGTATACTGTATTGGTGTTTTCTTTCTGGCTTACTTCACTCTGTATAATCGGCTCCAGTTTCATCCATCTCATCGGAACTGATTCATATGTATTCTTTTTAACGGCCTCATTACTTTCTAGTAATACATCACTTCTTCAAATTTTATTCAATCATATAAGTTTATATGAAAATATCAGTGATTACCATTAACTCATTGCCGCTTTTAGCAGACTTTTAGACATCATCTAACCTACTGCTGTCACTTTGAAGACAGTGGGATAATCAAAAAATAAAGTTGTTTGCCTGAGATTGAAACCATTTACCACAGACTAGGACTTGAACCTATGAGCTGGAACTCTAACCTAGCCAAAACCCACAATACCTGGTTTCAGGACTGAATGAAGCTCAGGTTCTTGATGTCCCATCACAGAAAGAATTCATTGAGAGGCAAAGTGATGGGTAAGAAATGGATTTATTCAGATTCAGAGAAAACTACTCTCCCCAGACAGAGTGTGGGCCATCACAGAGGGCAAGTGCAGTGCAAAATGTGGTGTGGTTAGCTTTTATAGGCTGGGTATTTTGTATGCTAATGAGTGTGAGGATTATTCCAACTATTTTGGGGAAGACGTGGAGATTTCCAGGAATTGGGTCATCATGCACTCCTTGGTCTTTTGACAGTGATTCGAACTGACATGATGCCTCTGGGTGTATCATCAACCTTCCTGATTGAGGATGAGGGTCTAATCAAAGTCAACTTTTCTACTATCTTGGACCCATTTGATTCTAATAAGTTTATCTTGTGTCCTTCAGTTCAGTTCAGTAACTCAGTCTTGTCTAACTCTTTGTGACCCCATGGACTGCAGCACGCCAGGTCTCCCTGTCCATCACCAACTCCCAGAGTTTACTCAAATTCATGTCCATAGAGTAAGTGATGTCATCCAACCATCTCATCCTCTGCTATCACCTTATCCTCTGACCTTCAATCTTTCCCCAAATCAAGATCATTTCAAATGGGTCAGTTCTTCACATCAGATGACCAAAGTATTGGAGTTTCAGCTCCAGTGTCAATCTTTGCAATGAATATTCAGGACTGATCTCCTTTAGGATGGACTGGCTGGATCTCCTTGCAGTCCAAGAGACTCAAAAGCGTCTTCTCCAATACCATAATTCAAAAGCATCAATTCTCTATAGTCCATCTCTCATATCCATACATGACTACTGGAAAAACCATAGCTTTGACTAGACAGACCTTTGTCAGGAAAGTGTCTCTGCTTTTGAATATGCTGTCTAAGATGGTCACACCTTTTCTTCCAATGAGCAAACGTCTTAATTTCCTGGCTGCAGTCACCATCTGCAGTGATTTTGGAGCCCAAGAAAATAAAGTCTGTTGCTGTTCCCATTGTTTCCCCATCTATTTCCCATGAGGTAATGGGACTAGATGTCATGATCTTAGTTTTCTGAGTGTTGAGTTGTAATCCAACTTTTTCACTCTCCTCTTTCACTTTCATCAAGAGGCTCTTTAGTACTTCTTCGCTTTCTGCCATAAGTGTGGTGTCATCTGCATGTCTGAGGTTATTGATTTTTCTCCTGGCAATCTTGATTCCAGCTTGTCCTTCATCCAGTCCAGCAATCTCATGATATACTCAGCATATAAGTTAAATAAGTAATGTGACAATGTACAACCTAGACTTACTCCTTTCAGATTTGAAACCAGTCTATTGTTCCATGTCCAATTCTGTTCCTTTTTGACCTGCCTACAGATTTCTCAGGAGGCTGGTCAGGTGGTCTGGTATTCCCATCTCTTTCAGAATTTTCCACAGTTTGTTTTGATCCACACAGTCGAAGGCTTTGGCATAGTCAATGAAGGAGAAGTAGATGTTTTTCTGGAACTCTCATTCTTTTTCAATGATCCAAAAGATGTTGGCAATTTGATCTCTGGTTCCTCTGCCCTTTCTAAAACCAGCTTGAATATCTTGAAGTTCACACTTCACATACTGTTGAAGCCTGGCTTGGAGATTTTTGAGCATTACTTTACTAGCATGTGAGATGAGTGCAATTGTGCAGTAGTTTGAACATTCTTTGGCATTGCCTTTCTTTGGGATTAGAATGAAAACTGACCTTTTCCAGTCCTGTGGCCACTGCTGAGTTTTCCAAATTTGCTGGCATATTGAGTCAACACATTCACAGCATCATCTTTTAGGATTTGAAATAGCTCACCTGTAATTCCATCACATCCATTAGCTTTGTTCGTAGTGATGCTTCCTAAGGCCCACTTGACTTTGCATTTCAGGATGTCTGGCTCTAAGTGAGTGATCACACCATCATGATTATATGGGTCCTGAAGATCTTTTTTGTACAGGTCTTCTGTGTATTCTTGCCACCTGTTTCTGTTAGGTCCATACCATTTCTGTCCCTTATTGAGCCCATCTTTTCATATAATGGTCCTTTGGTATCTCTAGTATCTCTTGAAGAGATCTCTACTCTTTCCCATTCTATTGTTTTCCTGTATTTTTTTGCATTAATCACTGAGGAAATCTTTCTTATCTTTCCTTGCATTCTTTGGAACTCCACATTCACATGGGTATATCTTTTCTTTTTGCCTTTGACTTTTGCTTCTCTTCTTTTCATGGCAGTTTGTAAAACCTCCTCAGACAGCCATTTTGCCTTTTTGCATTTCTTTTTCTTGAGGATGATCTTAATCACTGCCTTTTGTACAATGTCATGAACCTTTGTTCATAGTTCTTCAGGCTCTCTGTCTATCACATCTAATCCTGTGAATCTATTTGTCACCTCCACTGTATAGTCATAAGAGATTTGATTTAGGTTATATCTGAATGGTCTAGTGGTTTCCCCTACTTTCTTCAATTTAAGTCTGAATTTGACAATAAATAGTTCATGATCTGTGCCATAGTCAGCTTCTGGTCTTGTTTTTGATGGCTGAATAGAGCTACTCCATTTGTGGCTGCAAAGAATATAATCAATCTGATTTCGGTATTGACCATCTGATGATGCCCATATGTAGAGTCTTCTCTTGTATTGTTGGAAAAGGGTGTTTGCTGTGATCAGTGTGTTCTCTTGGTAAAGCTGTATTAGCCTTTGCCTTGCCTCATTCTGTACTCCAAGGCCAAATTTTCCCATTACTTCAGGTATTTGTTGGCTTCCTACTTTTGCACTGCAGTCCCCTATAATGAAAAGGACATCTTTTTTTGTGTGTTAGTTCTAGAAAGTCTTGTAGGTCTTCATAGGACTGTTCAACCTCAGCTTCTTCAGCATTACTGGTTGGGGCATAGACATGGATTGCTGTAACATTGAATGGTTTGCCTTGGAAATGAACAGAGATCATTCTGTCATTTTTGGGATTGCATCCAAATACTTCATTTTGGACTCTTTTTGACTATGATGGCTACTCCATTTCTTCTAAGGGATTCTTGCCCATAGTAGTAGATATAATCGTCATCTGTGTTAAATTCACCCATTCTAGTCCACTTTAGTTCACTGATTTCTAAAGTGTAGATGTTCACTCTTGCTATCTCCTGTTTGACCACTTCCAATTTGCCCTGGTTCATGTACCAACATTCCAGTTTCCTATGCAATATTACTCTTTTCAGCATTGGATTTTCCTTTCATCATCAGTCACATTCACAACTGGGTGTTGTTTTTGCTTTAGCTCCATCTGTTCATTCTTTCTGGAGATATTCTCCATTGATCTCCAATAGCATAATGGGCACCTACCAATCTGATGAGTTCATCTTTCAGTGTCCTATCATTTTGACTTTTCATACTTTTCCCGGGGTTCTCTAGGCAAGAATACTGAAGTGTTTTGCCATTCCCTTCTTCAGTGTATCACATTTTGTCAGAACTCTCCGCTATGACCCATCCGTCTTGGGTGACCCTACACAGAATGGCTAACAGTTTCATTGAGTTAGAAAAGGTTGTGGTCCATGTGATCAGATTCATTACTTTTCTTTTATTGTGGTCTTCAGTCTTTCAAGGTTTATAGAAGCCTCTGGATGGGAGAGACTGACTGAAGGGGAAACTGGGTCTTGTTCTGATGGGGGGGGGGGTCATGCTCAGTAAATCTTTAATCCAATTTTCTGTTGAAGAGCAGGGTTGTGTTCCCTCCCTGTTATTTGACATGAGGCCAAATTATGGTGGAGGTAATGAAGACAATGGGGACTTCCTTCAAAAGGTCCCATGCAAGCACGACTTCACTTCAGTTCAGTCACTCAGTCATGTCCGACTCTTTGAGACCCCATGAATTGCAGCATGCCAGGCCTCCTTGTCCATCACCAACTCCCAGAGTTCACCCAAACTCTTGCCCATCGAGTCAGTGATGCCACCCAGCCATCTCATTTTCTGTCTTCCCTTCTCCTCCTGCCTGTAATCCTTCCCAGCATCAGAGTCTTCTCCAATGAGTCAACTCTTCACATGAGATGGCCAAAATATTGGAGTTTCAGCTTTAGCATCCGTCCTTCCAATGAACTCCCAGGTCTGAGCTCCTTTAGAATGGACTGGTTGGATCTCCTTGCAGTCACAGGGACTCTCAAGAGTCTTCTCCAACACTACAGTTCAACAGCATCAATTCTTCAGTGCTCAGCTTTCTTCACAGTCCAACTCTCACATCCATACATGACGCAGATAATCATGATGGTGTGATCACTCACTGAGAGACAGACATTCTAAAATGTGAAGTCAAGTGGGCCTTAGAAAGCATCACTGCAAACAAAGCTAGTGGAGGTGATGGAATTCCAGTTGAGCTGTTTCAAATCCTGAAAGATGATGCTGTGAAAGTGCTGCACTCAATATGCCACCAAATTTGGAAAACTCAGCAGCGGCCACAGGATTGGAAAAGGTCAATTTGCATTCCAATCCCAAAGAAAGGCAATGCCAAAGAATGCTCAAACTACCACATAATTGCACTCATCTCACATGCTAGTAAAGAAATGCTCAAAATTCTCCAAGCCAGGCTTCAGCTATATGTGAAGCATGAACTTCCAGATATTCAAGCTGGTTTTAGGAAAGACAGAGGAACCAGAGATCAAATTGTCAACATCTGCTGGATCATTGAAAAACCAAGAGAGTTCCAGAGAAACATCTATTTCTGATTTATTGACTATGCCAAAGCCTTTGAGTGTTTGAATCACAATAAACTGTGGAAAATTCTGAAAGAGATGGGAATACCAGACCACCTGACCTGTCTCTTGAGAAACCTATATGCAGGTGAGGAAGCAACAGTTAAAACTGGACATGGAACAACAGACTGGTTCCAAATAGGAAAAGGAGTACGTCAAGGCTGTATATTGTCAATCTGCTTATTTAACTTATATGCAGAGTACATCATGAGAAACACTGGGCTGGAAAAAGCAGAAGTTGGAATCAAGCTTGCCAGGAGAAATATCAATATCCTCAGATATGAAGATGACACTACCCTATGGCAGAAAGTGAAGAGGAACTAAAAAGCCCCTTGATGAAAGTGAAAGAGGAGAGTGAAAAAGTTGGCTTAAAGCTCAACATTTAGAAAGCTAAGACTGTGGCATCTGGTCCCATCACTTCATGGGAAATAGATGGGGAAACAGTGGAAACAGTCTCAGGCTTTATCTTTTGGGGCTTCAAAATCACTGTAGATGGTGATTGCAGCAATGAAATTCAAAGATGCTTGCTCCTTGGAAAGAAAGTTATGACTAACCTAGACAGCATATTGAAAAACAGAGACATTACTTTGCCAACAAAGGTCCGTCTAGTCAAGGCTATGGTTTTTCCAGTGGTCATGTATGGATGTGAGTGTTGGACTGTGAATAAAGCTGAGTGCTGAAGAAGCACTCCTTGGGCTATGCCAAAAGCATCAAATTGATGCTTTTGAACTGTTGTCTTGGAGAAGACTCTTGAGAGTGCCTTAGAGAGAGTGCACTCTAGAGAGTGCACGGAGTTTCAAACAGTCAATCCTAAAGAAATCAGTTCTGACTATTCATTGTTAGGATTGACATTGAAGCTGAAGCTCTAATACTTTGGTCATCTGATATGAAGTACTGACTCCTTTGGAAAAACTCTGATATTGGGAAAGTTTGAAGGAAGGAAGAGAAGGGGGCGACAAAAGATGAGATGGTTGGATGGCATCCCCAACTCGATGGACTTGAGTTTGAGGAAGCTCTAGGAGTTTTTGATGTACAGGGAAGTTTGGAATGCTGCAGTCCATGGGGTTGCAAAGAGTAGGACATGACTGAGTGACTGAACTGAACTGAGCTGAACTGGATTATGTTCTTCTTTCAAAAGTTGTGCCCTGCCACTTTCGTTCCTGTTATAAGATCACATATATAGTAAGATACATGATTGGGAGAGAATCTTAGTCTTCTGTGTCCTAGGCAGTTTCTTTCCATGACATCTTTCTAATATAGACTTAAATTGCTTTTTGGTAACTCTAGTAAGTGTTTTTAAAACAACTTAATAAGTACCAGATTTGAAAATAAATCACCACTTAATATCAGAATAATTATTATAATTTCACTTTTCCCTTGTTGTATCCCTTTTAAGGCCAAGGGGAAATTGTTAATTACCTATGGACAAAAGGGAGGGAAAGTGTGTAAATTGAAATTCCAAACACAGTTTCTCCTCAAGTTCTGCCATTTTCAAAGGATCTTGTTTCTGTAGTTTGCCCTTTTGGATCTTGATTTACCCTTTTGTAAAATCAAAAAATTGGATCATATCACCCCCACAGTCACATCCAACTCCATTATTCCTTTATCCTAAAATCACTAAGGCCAAAGCACAGTTATAGAAAAAGACCGACACAAATAAAAAGAGTAGGAGAACTGTTAAAGAAAACTGAGAGGGAGGGAGCAGGAATCCTGGGACATTGGCTTATTACCTGTCTCTCTAATCTTCTTGGGATATCACATAAACCTTGGGAAGGGTCCTGTGCTGGTTATATTGTCTATTCTCATCAACCCAGTAAATTCCACTGGCAGATGAATGAATGGGTTCATTTTAAAAATGATGTCAAATTACTGGACATCCCTGTTGATAGGTAAGCAAAGCACTGCTCACTAAAATTAAAAGAGTGATTTACCTAATGTCAAATAGATAAGATATCTGATTGTTATACAACATTTTAAATTAAAAATTTGTTTTTAAAGTGTGCTCTTGGCCTCAGTTTACCTCAGTCTGCATGTGCTTAATTTTCTGTCTTCTGTATTATTTCATCTGATAATGAAATTTACATTTTCTGACCAAAAGTTTTATAAAGATTCCAGTTATAGGACAGCTTTTTATTTTTTTCAAATCTATGTCATTGTGCTGGGAAGTGAGAGAAAAGACAAACACCTGACTAGATCAATATAATAAAGAGATTCTTGAAATTTAGTGGACTGTATTTAATCTTGATCCTACATATCTGCAGTCTCAATCCTTTCTACATTTGAACTCCAGCTTCTTATTTGTAAAATAAATTCAATAAAAGCATTATCTGATGACTGTATTTCATAAGCTTAACCAGTATACCAAACAAAAACATCTTATTTTAAAATATAATCAAAAGCAAAATTCATAAAAATGACTATAAGAAGATATAGTTATAATTTCTTTTCTGATCGACATAGCTATATTTTGCATTAGAATAATGTATAGTAAATTTGTTTTTCTAAGTTGAAATAATGTTCAACTGTATTAATTGTGAGGGCTTCCTGTTGACTCAGATGGTAAAGGATCTGTCTGCAATGCAGGAGACCCAGCTTCAGTGCCTGGGTCAGGAAGATCCCCTGATGGGAATAGCTACATACTCCAGTATTCTTGCCTGGAGAATTACGTGGAGAGGAGTCGGAGGGCTATAGTCCATGGGGTTTCAAAGTTGGAGGCTTTTTTTTTTTTAATCTAGGAAAGAGTAACTGCAAAATATGTGTGAAACATTCAATTTCTATATCTATTTTTCTTATTCCATTACAGAGTAGGGTTGAGATGGTTAATGGAGTATTGATGATCCACAACGTGAATCAATCAGATGCTGGAATGTATCAGTGTTTGGCCGAAAATAAATATGGAACCATTTATGCAAGTGCTGAGCTGAAGATTTTAGGTATGCAGTTTCTAACTAAATAAATAGGAAAGAAATGTGGCTTCTTTTCTTGCTCTAATTCTTACTATACTGAAGGTTTATCATGTGATTGTAAAAACCTATTTTATCTTTTGAAAAGAAATAATATGCCTTGCTGAATGTACTTTTTAAATTTTGGGAGATAAGGTTATATGGCATACAGTTTGTCCCATAACTTTTATTTTCTTTAATTTTAGTTTTAATCCTAACAGATTTACACACTATATCTTTTCTATGGCTTTAAAAAATCACATAAGAAAAGTATGCTAACTTTCAAGGAAAATTGTCATAAGGGTAGAGGATCAGAATGTAGGTTATCAACATAGCGATGCTTAATATTTTCCCAAGCTGCTCCTACCTACCAGTAGGTATGTGACTCCTGCAAGGCAGGACTCCCAAGAAAGCATTCTCTGTCAAAGGGATGTTATCACCTTAACAGGTTGATGAGACCCCTCCTAAAGCCAGGCACAGTAAGTTCATAGGGTTACATTCTGTAATATAACCAGAACACTAGCACTAATTCACACTCTACTACAAGAAAAATTCAATTCAGGGAATAGACTACCAGATTGAGCCTCTTTAGGTCACTGGAATTGATTTTCCTTTTTCTCACTCTCAAGATTTTCTAAATTTTGGTTCTGGGATAATTATAATACAAAGAGAGAGACTTAGATGATCTTAACACACCATTTCTCAAAAGTGGGCGAAAGCCTGATTGTGCTTTGTACTTCCCACTGACCCAAAGCACATTAACAGAAACACCCAAGCTCTTGGAATCTGAAAATGTGCCTTTCATATATCAGTTAAATATAATACACCATAAATCAACTTGAATTATGAATGTTTACATTTGAAATTTTTTCACACTATAACAAATCCATCCAATGTTGATACAGAAGTCCATGTTTCAGTGTATTGCATCCTAACCAATCAAAAAATATTTACTTTCCTGTTAACTCATACACCTGTATTTCTGAATTTAAAAACTGCTTCAGCACTCACCTAATCAATGGTTTATCCAGAAACACTCTCAAATGGGTCCCTTTCTTATTCAAAAATGTATTTTCAAAATTACCGTTAATAAGGTATATCTCCAGTAGGCAACCAAATATGTTATCTTTCTATAAATTCCTAAACTTTTCTTTCGATTTCTTAACTCATCTCAGTTGGTACCTTTTTCTGTTTGTGTGGCTCAGACGGTAAAGCGTTTGTCTACAATGCGGGAGATCCGGGTTCGATCCCTGGGTCGGGAAGATCCCCTGGAGAAGGAAATGGCAATCCACTCCAGTACTGTTGCCTGGAAAATCCCATGGACAGAGGAGCTTGGTAGGCTACAGTCCATGGGGTCGCAAAGAGTCAGACATGACTGAGCGACTTGACTGACTGATATGCTATGCTAAAACATTAGATATGTTTTAATGTTATGTGTTATGTGCTAAGTATAACTATGCTATACTTCTATGTAATGAACATAAAACACAAATGAAATATTCATAAGATTGTCAGATTGGCATAAATAAATATTTACGATACAGTAAACTTGTAGACATATTTTCCAGTTTCTCTTTTAGATATAAAGGTGTCTCTTTTTTCATTTGTTTGTTTTTTCACATATCCTTTACTTCAGCATTTTAGGAATCAGTGAACTAAAATGGACTGGAATTAGTGAATTTAACTCAGATGACCATTATATCTAAAACTGTGGGTAAGAATCCTTTAGAAGAAACAGAGTACCCATCATAGTCAACAAAAGAGTCTGAAGTGCAGTACTTGGATGCAATCTGAAAAATGACAGAATCATCTCTGTTTGTTTCCAAGGCAAACCACTCAATATCACAGTAATATGTCTATACCCCAACCACTAATGCTGAAGAATGGTTCAATGAAGAACCACAGGACCTTCTAGAACAAACAAACTCTCCAAAACGATGTCCTTTTCTTTATAGGGGACTGGAATGCAAAAGAAGGAAGTCAATAAATACCTGGAGTAATGGGCAAATTTGACCTTGAAGTACAGAGTGAAGCAGGGCGAAGGTTAACAGAGTTTTGCCAAGAGAATGCACTAGTCATAGCAAATACCCTCTTCCAACAACACAAGAGAAGACTACACATGGTCATCACCAGAAGGTCAATACCAAATTCAGATTGATTATATTCTTTGCAGCCAAGGAAGGAGAAGCTCTATACAGTAAGCAAAAATGAGGCTGGAAGCTGACTGTGGCTGAGATTATGAACTCCCTATTGTCAAATTCAGATTTAAATTAAAGAAAGTAGGGAAAACCACTAGACCATTCAGGTATGACCTAAATCAAATCCCTTACGATTATACACTGGAAGTGACAAATAGATTCAAGGGAATAGATCTGATAGACAGAGTGCTTAAAGAACCATCGACGGAGTTCATGACATTGTACAGGAGTCAGGGATCAAGACCATCCGCAAGAAAAAGAAATGCAAAATGGCAAAATGGTTGACTGAGGAAGCCTTACAAATAGCTGAGAAAAGAAGAGAAACTAAAGATAAAGAAGAAAAGGAAAGATATACCCATTTGAATGCAGAGTTCCAAAGAATAGCAAGGAAAGATAAGAAAACATTCCTCAGTGATCAATGCAAAGAAATAGAGGAAAACAATAGAATGGGAAAGACTAGAGATCTCTTCAAGAAACTTAGAGCTACCAAGGGAATATTTCATGCAAAGATGGGCACAATTAAGGACAGAAAAAATCTTCAAAAAAAGATCTTCAGGACCCATATAATCATGATGGTGTGATCACTCACCTAGAACCAGACATCCTGAAATGCAGTCAAGTGGGCCTTAGGAAGCATCACTACAAACAAAGCTAATGGACATGATGGAATTACAGGTAAGCTATTTCAAATCCTAAAAGATGATGCTGTGAAAGTGCTGCACTCAATATGTCAGCAAATTTGGAAAACTCAGCAGTGGCCACAGGATTAGAAAAGGTCTGTTTTCATCCCAATCCCAAAGAAAGGCTATGCCAAAGAATGCTCAAACTACCACACAATTACACTCATCTTACCCACTAGTAAAGTAATGCTCAAAATTCTCCAAGCCAGGCTTTAGCAATACATGAACCATGAACTTCCAGATGTTCAAGCTGGGCTTGGAAAAGCAGAGGAACCAGAGATCAAACTGCTGACATCTGTTGGATCATGGAAAAAGCACATGAGTTCCAGAAAAACACCTACTTCTTCTTTATTGACTACAGCAAAGCCTTTGACTTTTTGGATCAAAACAAACTATGGAAAATTCTTAAAGAGATGGAAATAACCACACCCCCTCACCTGACTCCTGGGAAATATGTATTCAGGTCAATAAGCAACAGTTAGAACTGGACATGGAACAGCAGACTGGTTCCAAATCGGGAAAGGAGTAAGTCAAGGCTGTGTATTGTCATCCTGCTTATTTAACTTATATGCAGAGTACATTATGGAAAGTGCTGGGCTGGATGAAGCACAAGCTGAAATCAAGTTTGCTGAGAGAAATATCAATAACCTCAAATATGCAGATGACACCACCCTTATGGCAGAACGTGAAGAAGAACTAAAGAGCCTCTTGATGAAAGTGAAAGAGGAGAGTGAAAAAGTTGGCTTAGAAGTCAACATTCAGAAAAAGATTATGGCATCTGGTCCGATCACATCATGACAAATAGATGGGGAAATAGTGGAAACAGTAAGACTTTGAGTGAAGCCATGAAATTAAGACACTTGCTCCTTGGAAGAAAACCTATGACCAAACTAGACAGCATATTAAAAAGCAGGGACATTTCCTTTACCAACAAAGGTCTGTCTAGTCAAAGCTATGGCTTTTCCAGTAGTCATGTATGGGTGTGAGAGTTGGAATACAAAGACAGCTGAACACCAAAGAATTGATGCTTTTGAACTGTGATGTTGGAGAAGACTCTTGACAGTCTCTTGGACTACAAGGAGATCCAATCAATTCATTCGAAAGGAAATCAGTCCTGAATATTCATTGGAAGGATTGATTCTGAAGATGAAACTCCAATACTTTGGCCATCTGATGGGAAGAACTGACTCATTGAAAAGACCTTGATTCTGGGAAAGATTGAAGGCAGGAGGAGAAGGGGATGACAGAGGATGAGATGCTTGGATGGCATCTCTGATGGGCTTGACATGAGTTTGAGTAGGCTCCAGGATTTGGTGGTGCAGCAAGCCTTGCATGCTGCAGTCCATGGGGTCACAAATAGTTGGATACAACTGAGCAACTGATCTGCACTGAACTTTAGTTCAGCATTCTTAACCACAGTTATCTACTGGAATGTCTTGGGAAGTTTACATGAAAACTATTAATAAAACTCTAGTAATACAAGATAAGTATTAATGAATGTTCATGCTTAGGTGAATAATTGCAACCAATGAGTTGAAATTTAAATGATTTAATTTCTTAAAAATGTATTTCTTAAAATTCTACATTTAGTTTTGTATACTATTTAAATGGACTTCTCAGGTGGCCCAGTTTAAACAAGCTGCCTGCCAATGCAGGAGGTGCAGGAGATCCCAGTTCCATGCCTCGGTCAGGAAGACCCCTGGAGTAGAAAATGATAACCTGTTCCAGTATTCTTGCCTGGAAAATTATGTGTTACAATGATTGGACATGATTGAGAGCCTAAATACACACACACATGCACGTTATTAAATAAAATATGCGTCAAGACTCAGAGATTAGAAACAGGCGACACAGGATTGCTTTATCCATAGCCTCAATTTTTCCAAAGGAAGGCCCAAACAGACCCATGTTCAACCCCTTCTCCTTTCGCCCAAGGGGATCATTAAGCTTTCACAATTAAAGTTTAATTATAATTAAAGCATCTCATTCTTTGAAACAACCTTTGTCTGTGGACTTCCCTGGTGGCTCAGATGGTAAAGTGTCTGCTTACCATGCGGGAGACACGGGTTCGGTAGGCCCCACAACAGTAAGAACCTGCTAAAGGAAAGGACAGCCAATAGGATATCTATTAAGTAATAATTAAATTAAATTTCAAATTAGTGCCTTTTATATGTGTAGATATCCTATGATTTTATTAATAATGCATTCCAAAGATAAAATTGCCCAATCTCAGTGAGTCATCCATTAGAAATTACTGTCATTGCTTCTGGTAGAATTAACCTTTTCTTTTTTATAGCTTCAGCTCCCACTTTTGCACTGAATCAACTGAGGAAAACAATAATTATTCCCAAAGACCAAGAAGTCATCATAGACTGCAAACCTCAAGGATCTCCAAAACCAACTATCTCTTGGAAGAAGGGAGACAAAGCAGTTAGAGAGAATAAAAGGTTAGAAGTCTATTTCATAATTTAAACTTTTAATATCAGACTTTCCTGAAGTTGCAGATGATACAGACAAAATATATGAGTCTTAACATAATTTTGAGACATATTTCATGAAATGACTGAGCTATGGTTTTGTCTTCATAATGATTAAGAAAAGATCTATAAAGGAAAGAACAAGTGATCTATAAAGGAAAAAGTTCTATCTCAAAATGGCCATACTTCTTTGTTTTTGTGGTATTTCAGCACCAACTGGGAATTTCACCAGCTTACAAAGAAAGCAAACACTTTCATTCAGTTAGCTAATTTTTCATTTTGGGTCTCCAGGTTTAAGGACCCAGAAGCTGTCTACAATAATTTTTAGATGATGGGTTCTCATTTCAATGTTAGTATTAAAATAATATAAACATATTCTTGATATCCTGGGTAATCCCTTTATTACAAAATACTGCCAAGCGAAATTTGCATCTAAATTTTCATTTTTACTTTAATTATGTTAATGAAAAATACTATAGAATTATTTCAGTTGCTATATGCAAATTAGGAATGTACAGAGAACTTTCTACCATATAAAGGTCTGTCACTGATACTTAAAGTCAAAGCAGAGGATAGGACTAGAAATGGGGAAAAATGATGAGAGCATCACATAGTTGCACAACAGTCTACGTATGACAAATTCAAAAGTCCCATGCGTTACCAGTCATTATTATCTGGTGTTGCAAATGGTGGTTTGATAAAATATTATCCTCTATTATGTTAAAATAATGTTGTATATGTTGTTTAAGGTTATGTTTTTTACTTGATCTATAAAAATAAGGAGTTTATGTTTTGATTTATGTTTCGGTCTCAGTAAACTTATAGCTAGAATAATTTAAGTCAGCATTAGAGCCCATTTAAACAATTCCTTAAGTAATTTTGGAATATTTTGACATATTTGAAAAATATCTTTGGAATATATGCTTTTCCCATTCAAATCTGAGAAATATTTTAAATTGCATGTCTCTAATGAAATAATTTATAAATGATTGGATTATGGTCAGGCCCAAGCATCTATGCTGCCTAGCATTGATATGGATTATCACAGACATTGGGATTCCCAGGTAGCACCAGTGGTAAGGAATCCATCTGCAATGCAAGAGATATGGGTTTGATCCCTGGGTTGGGAAGATCCTCTGGAGGAGGGCATGGCAGCCATATCAAATATTTTTGCCTGGAGAATCCCATGGACAGAGGAGCCTGGTGGGCTATGGTCCATAGGGTCACAAAGAGTTGGATATGATTGAAGTGACTTATCTCTCACATCATGGATATTTTGTTAAAAAAAAAAAACACAACTATTTCTTAGCGTAAGTGAGATTGGGAAGCAAATTACAAGGTGTAAATTCAGTGTTGCATTTGGTTGAATTGTATATGGTTGAAATGAATTTTTAATGATTGTTGCTCAGAAATATGAAAAAACAAACAAAAAGAAAACAAAGAAACAAAAACCTCATACAAACCTTTCATTATAACAGAAGACAATGATTTTGTAGTATCTTAGTAAAAACATATACTTTACATTGCGTCAGTTCAGTTAAGTCACTCAGTCGTGCTCAACTCTTGGCGACCCCATAAATCGCAGCACGTCAGGCCTCCCTGTCCATCACCATCTCCTGGAGTTCACTCAGACTCATGTCCATCGAGTCCGTGATGCCATTCAGCCATCTCATCCTCTGTCGTCCCCTTCTCCTCCTGCCCCCAATCTCTCCCAGCATCAAAGTCTTTTCCAATGAGTCAATTCTTCACATGAGGTGACCAAAGTACTGGAGTTTCAGCTTTAGCATCATTCCTTCCAAAGAACACCCAGGACTGATCTTTAGAATGGACTGGTTGGATCTCCTTGCAGTCCAAGGGACTCTCAAGAATTGTCTCCAACAACACAGTTCAAAAGCATCAATTCTTCGGTGCTCTGCCTTCTTCACAGTCCAACTCTCACATCCATACATGACCACTGGAAAAACCATAGCCTTGACTAGACGGACATTTGTTGGCAAAGTAATGTCTCTGCTTTTGAATATGCTGTCTAGGTTGGTCATAACTTTCCTTCCAAGGGGTATGTGTCTTTTAATTTCATGGCTGCAGTCACCAGCTGCAGTGATTTTGGAGCCCCAAAAAGTAAAGTCTGACACTGTTTCCACTGTTTCCCCATCTAGTTCCCATGAAGTGATGGGACCAGGTGCCATGATTTTCGTTTCCTGAATGTTGAGTTGTCAGCCAACTTTTTCACTCTCCTCTTTCACTTTCATCAAGAGGCTTTTTAGTTCCTCTTCACTTTCTGCCATAAGTGTGGTGTCATCAGCATATCTGAGGTTATTAATATGTCTCCCAGCAATCTTGATTCCAGCTTGTTCTTCTTCCAGTCCAGCATTTCTCATTATGTACTGTGCATAGAAGTTAAATAAGCAGGGTGACAATATGCAGCCTTGACGTACTCCTTTTCCTATTTGGAACCAGTCTGTTGTTCCACGTCCAGCTCAAACTGTTGCTTCCTGACCTGCATATAGGTTTCTCAAGAGGCAAGTCAGGTGGTCTGGTATTCCCATCTCTTTCAGAGTTTTCCACAGTTTACTGTGATCCATAGAGTCAAAGGCTTTGGCATAGTCAATAAAGCAGATCATTTTTTTGAATGTATTAAATTTTCTCATAATATCATTAAAATATATATGTCATATTAGTATAAGCCATTCCATTTGAAATGCATTACTTTGTTTTATGTTTGGAAACAACATGTGAGCCTTGTCTTATTTATTTCAGTTCACCTTAGAATGTCCCTCATCAACTATTTGTAAATATCACATTGTTTTTAATAAGCGTGGTGCTATCTCTCTTGTCAAATCAAAAGTACTGAAAGAGGAATGGGATAATGAATTTCTATTACAAAAATATGAGAATAATAAACTTTTTATTTTACAGAAGTCAAAATGCATAGTTGTGAATTTTCCATTTTTCTTGCTCCCTATTCTATTTACTGCTAACTCCTTGGTTAACAGTGAAATACTATGGCATCAAACTAAGATCACTAATATTTTCCATATTTCAATACCTCTGGTCAAAATGCTATTTAGCAATAATATTGAAAGGTATTTTTATTTAAGTAAAAGTAAGATTTGGACACAATTAGTTAACATTTTGTTACCCTGAACTATATGTTTAAATCTGTACATTTGTTTACTTTAATAAGAAATATCAAAGATAATAGTGTATTTTTATTCTTAAAAATTGACAGGCACATTTGCAAAATATAACTTACTAACATTTTCGGCAGTGTCGAGTTTCACTAAGACTACAATCTCAAGTTCAGTTCAGTTCAGTTCAGTCGCTCAGTCGTGTCCGACTCTGTGACCCCATGAATCCAAGCAGGCCAGGCCTCCCTGTCCATCACCAACTCCTGGAGTTCACTCAAACACACATCCATCGAGTCAGTGATGCCATCCAGCCATCTCATCCGCTATCATCTCCTTCTCCTCCTACCCCCAATCCCTCCCAGTATCAGAGTCGTTTCCAATGAGTCAACTCTTCACATGAGGTGGCCAAAGTACTGCAGTTTCAGCTTTAGCAACATTCCTTCCAAAGAACACCCAGGGCTGATCTTTAGAATGGACTGGTTGGATCTCCTTGCAGTCCAAGGGACTCTCAAGAGTCTTCTCCAGTACCACAGTTCAAAAGCATCAATTCTTCAGTGCTCAGCTTTCTTCACAATCCAACTCTCACATCCATACATGACCACAGGAAAAACCATAGCCTTGACTAGACGGACCTTTGTTGGCAAAGTAATGTCTCTGCTTTTGAATATGCTATCTAGATTGGTCATAACTTTTCTTTCAAGGAGTAAGCATATTTTAATTTCATGGCTGTGGTCACCATATGAGGTGATTTTGGAACCCCCCCAAAATAAAAAGTCAGCCACTGTTTTCACTGTTTTCCCATCTATGTCCCATGAAGTGATGGGACCAGATGCCATGATCTTCGTTTTCTGACTGTTGAGCTTTAAGCCAACTTTTTCACGCTCCTCTTTCATTTTCTATTTTTTTTAGTTATTTTTTAAATTTTTATTTATTTTACTTTATTCTACTTTGTGATACTGTATTGGTTTTTCCATACATCAACATGAATCTGCCACGGGTGTACACGTGTTCCTCTTTCACTTTCATCAAGAGGCTTTTTAGTTCCTCTTCACTTTCTGCCATAAGAGTGGTGTCATCTGCATATCTGAGGTTATTGATGTTTCTCCCAGCAATCTTGATTCCAGCTTGTGCTTCTTCCAGCACAGGGTTTCTCATGATGTACTCTGCATATAAGTTAAAATAAGCTGGGTGACAATATATAGCCTTGATGTACTCCTTTTTATATTTGGAACCAGTCTGTTGTTCCATGTCCAGTTCTAAATGTTGCTTCCTGACCTGAATATAGGTTTCTCAAGAGGCAGGTCAGGTGGTCTGGTATTCCCATCCCTTTCAGAATTTTCCACAGTTTATTGTGATCCACACAGTCAAAGGCTTTGGTATAGTTAATAAAGCAGAAATAGATGTTTTTCTGGAACTCTCTTGATTTTTCGATGATCCAGCAGATGTTGGCAATTTGATCTCTGGATCCTCTGCCTTTTCTAAGCCAGCTTAAACATCTAGAAGTTCACAGTTCACATATAGCTTAAGCCTGGCTTGGAGAATTTTGAGTATTACTGTAGTACAGGCATCATAGGAGACAGGGGATTGATACTTGGATTGGGAAGATCTCCTGGAGGAGAACACTTCAACCCACTCCAGTATTCATGCCTGGAGAACCTCCAAGGACAGAGGAGCCTTGTAGGCTACAGTCCGTAGAGTCACAGAGAGACTGACAAGATTGAAGATACTTTAACATGCATACATGCATGCAAATTTTAAAATGTTAGAAAGAATAACTAAGACATAACATGAATTTTAGAAGAAGTATGATTAACAAATAAGTTATACATATGAAATATTTCATTCATTTGACCCTAAGTGATACAACTAAAATATGTAAGAAAATGGATTATGTCAGAGTTTGTGAGTTGTTTATAGTCATTTGTTTTTTATAAGAGTAAATGGTCTATATCAGGAAATGATTTGTATGAACTGCTGCTCAAACAGTAAATCATATTATTGTTAATAATGATGATGATTGCTTTTAAGTCTGTAGCATTTATAATTTACAGAGGAGTTTAACATTGTGGGTGACAGTAGAACTCAGTGTATAAAGTGGGAAGATGATGAGTTTTCAACAGGTTACTTAATTTTTTTGTAAAATTAGCATCTAAAATAATAAGCATAACTGTTAGGTACTGAGAAATAAATGAAATTTTGTGTGTAAAATACATTGGCTGGTATATGGCATTCAGTAAGTGCTCAGTGAATGTTACTGTATTGATAAAGCTGTTGCTGCTGATGTGGACAGTAGTGGTGGTGGTGGTGATGATGATGGTGTCATTTGAACTTTTGAATCTTTGGATACTGGTCTTAATTTTTGTTATCAGTAGTTCTGAAAAACTTTAACACATTCCTATCCTTTCTCCAATAATTAGGGGAAACATGCCTAAATTAAGTTATTATCTGACATTTAAAAAGCCTTTAGTGCCTTCCATATGATAAATTTGCTAATCTATGTTAGCATACTTTATCCATCAGACTCCAAACCTACACTTATTGGCATTTTTCATGGTGTGGCCATTCTCACCAACCTTACCTATTCTTGGTTCAATATTATTAGGATAGTTTTTAAACTAGTAGGCTCAATAGTTACCTGCTTTGCGATCAGTATCATAGGCAGTGTTAATATACGTGTAATACATAGAGAGTAATGGAAATAGAGAGGAAGATTTTTAAACTATATATTAAAATATATATATATATTTTTATGGAATCTCCAGGTTTTGTCCCATTGCTTTAAAAAATCACCAGCACATGTCCACTTAAGTTCCTTTATCGATCACGTCCATTTTCATACTGAAACTAATTTGTTCCAGGAGTACTAAGACATGAAACAGTCCATAGGGATTTTCTCCTCTAGTGTACTTTCATTCAGAATGTTCTGCTCATCAAACGCATATTAGATTTTCACTTCAGCTCATTATTTCCATTACTTGGCCATTAACTTCTGTTAAAATATAATCACCCAGAGGCACTCCAGCAGTGCACAAATATTAAGCCTTCATTATTACATGTTCATTTTCTATATTTTTGGTGGGCAAAGACAATCTTGGCTGAAATGAAGAATACATTGCTTTTGCAAAGGCACAAGTTTTTTGTTTATTCTCCATCTGCATATATTAAAACTGTTATTGAAACCTATAAAATATGTCATATATGTTTTAAAAATTGTTTACAATTATTGTAATAAGTACCAATTTTCATTTCTAGACCAAGGAGGGTGGGTACCATTTACAGAGAAAATGGGCTATAATTCAGATGGGTGCTAAGGAAACCCTGTATCCCAAAACATAAAAAGTGTCCTATGGAGGGGTAGTATTATAGTGTATTTTTTTTTCTTTTATGAGACTATAATCTAAGTAAAGACTTACTGAAACTCTTTTGTAATAATCCCCTCCTCACCAAAGGAGCTTCAGAACAGCGATGTTTCCAACTCCCTCATTTAACACGCACAGAAAATTGCACTTGAAGTGCCCATTAGTTGACTTCTGGTGGGAATTCATGTTGTGTTTATTAGGCAACAATGATCAGGCTCACATACTGACTCACAGACATATGGAAAAATATATTCTTAGCACAAGCCCTAAATGGCATTATTACTGAGGGGAAAACAAAGTCTTCTTTTGTTTTCTCAGGAAGAAAAGGAATTCATGGGTATAATTAGGGCCTTGTTTCTGTCCCTCTGTTTCCATCTACATGCTGTGTCTGCTAATGAACAAGCTGTTTTGTTGTTTCCTCTGTGACAATGTCTTTTACATATTAAGAACATAAAACAATATAGACCTTGGGTATCTTTTGTGTGTGTGTGTGTGTGTGTGTGTGTGTGTGTGTGCGTTTCTTTCCAGAGTCTAAGAAATTGTAAATGAGAGAAAATGAGCATTCATATATCAAGAATATATTAGTTGACTTCCTTTGTAAATTAAAATCTATGCTTTCAAAGGAAATAAAATAATCTTTGGGAAGCGAGGTTTGATAGCTACTTTCATAAGATGTAATACTTGTGAATTGCTTACAATACACAATATATTATCTGCCACTCATGGATGGGGATGCTATTCCAGAGGTCCACTGAGCTGAAGGGGGTTAGGAGGAGATGGCCTTATACTCCTTACGGTGGGGTTAGGATGCTGACTTCCTGGTCTCAAAAACTAACTGCACAGGGTCTTCCTGATTAACCTTCTCTTTAACATCTTAGCAAAACACAAAAGAGGAAAAAATGCAAAGTCATAGGACCATTGGAAATTAAGCAATGTAGAGAAACACATTTTTGGCCTCTAGGAAGAATCGAGTAAAAATAGGCTCAATTAAGAAATAATCAAAAGACTGTTAAATCCTAGACCTTTGAAACTAGAACTAAATCAAGGTATGAAGGGAACAAGGAATCTTCTGCTACCTTCTACTTTGTGTCCATACACATTAAATTCAGAATTTGGGCCTCATTACAAATTGACTTGAATCCTTCTACTACACAGAAGCTACTGTTTAAGGTGGCAAGAAGTTTCTCTCCCTACTCCCTCCCATCAACACCAATCCAAGATAAGTTTTGGGATCATGAATCCATCAAGGGGCTGGGAAAGGATATAAATTTTAAGATTTGAAGTTTTTCATAAATGAACAATTTTATTAAATAATAAAGGAAAAATAATGAAATCCATGGTTCTTGAAATTAGAAAAAATAAAGCAATCAGCTTTTTCCAGGAATCAGTTTACCTGGAAATTGAAATATCATAAGGATGAGAGAGTAGGAATCAGCTAACATCTTGCCTCTATCCAAATGACTTGTATTAGAGGCCTAGTGAAGCCTAAATATATTTGACTTGGTCTTGGGCAGCTGACTGGTGTCAAGATTAATATTTGAGGAAGGGACTCAGACATTGATAGAAATAGTGAAGGGAGGCAAGAGAAACTAAGAATGTTACCAGTAGACAAAGCCAGGCCTCTGAACATGGAAGCCCAAAAGAGTGAGAAGCAGAGAGATCTGTAAAGCGTAAAAGCTAATTTATAGTCACAAATATAAGAACGAGATGTGAAAACAAACAAATGTAATAAGACTAGCTGACAGGAATAGATCAATATAAGTAGATACCAATTTTATGTCTATGCCTACATATAGTAGATACCTGAAATTTGTTCACAGAATACCCCTAAGAGGTGGATTATAGGTAATTTTAATTTTGTGCTTTCCTGTGCTTTACAAGTTTTATATAATTATTATTTATATACTATTTTCTAATTTATGTACTAGTAAGGAAAGTTAAGGTATAGACTAAAAAATTTGTAGGACTAAATTTCTTAAAATCACATATATCTATAATCATTTAACTCAAATAGATTTGAGTTGTACATATAAAAAGGTAAGGATGTTCTTATCCATCCTGCTATAATTTTTACATCTTTAAGGAGAGTATCTACTTGGTTTTGGAAACAATTTGAATTGCTTGCCCTAGTCTTTTAGAGATGTATTCTAGAAAAATTGGTATGATTGGCACCCAAGATTTATTTTAGTCCAATTTAAACAGATCTCTCTCTTATTTTACTGCCCTTCCAATCAACTAACCTATTGAGCAAAACTTCAATCAACAAAAATGAAAATTTCAATCCAATTTAAGAATGCATTTAACCATTTTTCTTGGGTTTTCTTCTTTTTTAAAAAAATTTCCCCTTACTCTCCCATAAATGCCATGGTTTTCCCCATTACCAGAGGAATATTCTCAGAGCACAGCTTTGAAGATGTCATATACATGCTGAAATTACTCATAATCTTCTACTGAATACAATAATAATTCATGAGTATATTTGAAGTTCTCCACATTTTCCACATTTTTCATTAGTCCATCTAATAGATATGAAGTTGAAATCTATGAAATTTCTATTTTGTCACTTAAAAATGAATGAAGAGCAAGTATTTCATGTGGTTCAACTAATATTTAAACATACCTGCATGCTATAATGCTTGATGCTAGGAATGGGGTTGTGACTAGAATGTGCAGTGTACCTACCTACATGATGTTCAGAATCTACACTTGCCTTAAAACTGTTCAACTATCTTTCACTCTTTGTGTATCTATACCCATTTATTCCTTCTTTATACAAAAAAAAAAGAAAGAAAGGAAAAACCAAACTCCAAAGTATTTTAATTACAATGGACTCTCACAATTCCCCAAATTAAACTCTTTATTTTCTCATCTTTACTCAAACGTTTCCCTTTCTCTCCTCTACTTTCTTGTAGCATACTGGTAAACCTCAACACCTAAATCAAACCCCTTATGATTATAGAGTGAAAGTGAGAAATAGATTTAAGGGACTAGATCTGATAAATAGAGTGCCTGATGAACTATGGATGGAGGTTCCTAACATTGTACAGGGGACGGGGATCAAGACCATCCCCATGGAAAAGAAATGCAAAAAAGCAAAATGGCTGTCTGGAGAGGCCTTACAAATAGTTTTGAAAAGAAGAAAAGTGAATAGCAAAAGAGAAAAGGAAAGATACAACCATCTGAATGCAGAGTTCCAAAGAATACCAAGAGATAAGAAAGCCTACTTCGGCGATCAGTGCAAAGAAATAGAGGAAAACAACAGATGGGGAAGATTAGAGATCTCTTCAAGAAAGTTAGAGATACCAAAGGAACATTTGATGCAAAGATGGTCTCGATAAAGGACAAAAATAGTATGGACCTAACAGAAGCAGAAGATATTAAGAAGAGGTGGCAAGAATACACAGAAGAACTGTACAAAAAAGATCTTCATGACCCAGATAATCACAATGTTGTGATCACTCACCGAGAGCCAGGCATCCTGGAATGTGAAGTCATGTGGGCCTTAGAAAGCATCACTATGAACAAAGCTAGTGGAGATGATAGAATACTGGTTGAGCTATTTCAAATCCTGAAAGATGATGCTGTGAAAGTGCTGCTCTCAATATGCCACCAAATTTGGAAAACTCAGCAGTGGCCACCAGACTGGAAAAGGTCAGTTTGCATTCCAATCCCATAGAAAGGCAATGCCAAAGAATGCTCAAACTACCGCACAATTGCACTCATCTCACATGCTAGTAAAGTACTGCTCAAAATTCTCCAACCCAGGCTTCAGCAATAAGTGAACCATGAACTTCCTTATGTTCAAGCTGGTTTTAGAAAAGGCAGAGGAACCAGAGATCAAATTGCCAACATCCGCTGGATCATTGAAAAAGCAAAAGAGTTTCAGAAAAATATCTCTTTCTGCTTTATTGACTATGGCAAAGCCTTTGACTGTGTGGATCACAATAAACTGTGGAAAATTCTGAAAGAGATGGGAACACTAAACCACCTAACCTGCCTCTTGAGAAACCTGTATGCAGGTCAGGAAGCAACAGTTTGAACTGGACATGGAACCACAGACTGGTTCCAAATAGGAAAAGGAGTACATCAAAGCTGTATATTGTCACCCTGCTTATTTAACTTCTATGCAGAGTACATCATGAGAAACTCTGGACTGGAAGAAGCACAAGCTGGAATCAAAATTGCCGGGAGAAATATCAATAACCTCAGATATGCAGATGACACCACTCTTATGGCAGAAAGTGAAGAGGAGCTAAAAAGCCTCTTAATGAAAGTTAAAAGAGGAGACTGGAAAAGTTGGCTTAAAGCTCAGCACTCAGAAAATGAAGATCATGGCGTCTGGTCCCATCACTTCATAGGAAATAGATGGGGAAACAGTGGAAACAGTGTCAGACTTTATTTTTCTGGGCTCCAAAATCACTGCAGATGGTGATTGCAGCCATGAAATTAAAAGACATGTACCCCTTGGAAGGAAAGTTATGACCAACCTAGATAGCATATTGAAAAGCAGAGATATTACTTTGCCAACAAAGGTATGTCTAGTCAAGGCTATTGTTTTTCCAGTGGTCATGTATTGATGTGAGAGTTGGATTGTGAAGAAAGCTGAGCACTGAAGAATTGATGCTTTTGAACTGTGGTACTGGAGAAGACTCTTGAGAGTCCCTTGGACTGCAAGGAGATTCAACCAGTCCATCCTAAAGGAGATCTGTCCTGGGTGTTCATGGAAGGACTGATGCTGAAGCTGAAACTCCAATACTTTGGCCACCTCATGCGAAGTGTTGGCTAATTGGAAAAGACCCTGATGCTGGGAGGGATTGGGGGCAGTAGGAGAAGGGAACGACAGAGAATGAGATGGCTGGATGGCATCACCGACTCGCTGGACATGAGTTTGTGTGAAGTCCAGGAGTTGGTGATAGACAGGGAGACCTGGCATGCTGTGATTCATGGGGTTGCAAAGATTTGGACACGACTGAGCGACCGAACTGAACTGACTGAACTGAAACCTCAATAACATTTGAAATTCTAACTCAAGAGGAAGAACAGTCTTCTTATGCTTTCCTAGCATTGGAAATGTATCAAGAACTGTAGTTAGTAAAAGTTTCAGTAAATGATTTAGCTCAATTTGTTTTAATTTAATTTATAGTATGAACCAATTCACTACCCTTTGGTTTAAATATTGTCACCGCTGATATAACAATTTTGCAATTTAAAGAGATTAAGTGAGATTAAGATTAATCATCATAATGCTGAGCTTTAATGTCAAGTCTTATACTTGTCAATGATTCCGTGATAATCTTAGCAATCAGATTGTCTGGCATTGATGTTGGATCAATCTACATGGAGAATAGTGACAGAATTCCTTCAGTATCCATGATGTTTCTGATAATTCAAATTCATCTTCCCTGTCTGTACTCAAAACATGCAAGACTAACTTCATAGGCAGTTTTCTCTCTCTGTCTCTTTCTCTCTCACACACACACACACAAATGTTAAGAAAATCCTCCAAATAAAGACCTAAATTTAAATCTAATTTTCCCTTAAAAAAAAATATTGGAACCAAACTGAAAACTCAGACACAGTGGTCAAAATATCATCTTGATTTTAATTTTCTCTTTCTTCATCTTGCTTTATGATAAACTAGACTTATCATTGTGACTCAGCAGGTAAAGAATCCACCTGCAAAGAGGGACACCTGGGTTCTATCCCTGGGTTGGAAGATGCCCTGGAGAAGGGAAAAGCTACCCACTCCAGTATTCTGGCCTGGAGAAGTCCATGCAGAGTGGGACACAACTGAGCACCTTTCACTTTTTGGCTTCCCTTGTAGCTCAGTTGGTCAAGAATCTGCCTGCAGTGAAGGAGATGAGAGCCCAGTTTGATTCCTGGGTCAGCAAGATTCCTTGGAGAAGGAAATGGCAACCAACTGTAGTATTCTTGACTGGAGAATCCCAGGGACACAGGAGCCTGGCAGGCTACAGTCCACGGGGTCACAAGAGTTAGACACGACTTAGTGACTATTCCATCACCAGATTACATAGGTATTGATTGACAGTCTAGTTATAAGAAATATTATTTGTTCTTTGGTTTCAGTGACACATTGATCAATTGATCAAATGGTATACAAAAAAATAATTCTAAAGGTGCCAGCATGTGATGCTTCTGGGCTGTGTTAATATTTTCCCCATTGAAGATCTTCCTTGTTTTAAGGGATATCCAGTGTTTCTAAACTTCATCTTCCTCTGACAATGATTCACCCCTGTGTAATTCAAATTTATTGAGTAACAATATTCTCATACCACGACAAATAGTTGAACGGGAATGGAAAATCAAAAGAATTTTCACATTTTCAAATGATTTGATTTTCAATAGTATGTTTAGATAATATAACAATTATCATAAATATTCAAATTAATGAGATCCATTAAAAGACAGAAAATATGCATGTAAGAAATCTTCAAATTATTTGTCCCTTATATTTCCCAAAGACGATCATGGGAAATCTAAAGGTTTCTCTTCAAAGGATGTCAACTTTTTGTTTTTTTTCCTCCTTTTTATTTTTTAAATTTTTTAAATATTTATTTTTTAAATTTTTTAAATTTTTATTTTTTAAAATATAAATTTATTTATTTTAATTGGAGGTTAATTACTTTGCAATATTTTTTAGCAATTTTCACCATTAATTTGTTTCATTTCCACTTTTTTTAAATTGCTATATACAAGTGAAGTGTGAAAGGGTTAGTCTCTCAGTCATCTCTGACTCTTTGCCACTCCATAGGCTGTAACCTCCAGGCTCCTCTGTCCATGGAATTCTTCAGGCAAGAATACTGGAGTGGGTAGCCTTTCCCTTCTCCAGGGAATCTTCCTGACCCAGGAATCAAATGTAGGTCTCTTGAGTTACAGGCAGATTCTTTACAATCTGAAACAACAGGAAATCCCCAACATTCCTCAGTTCCCAGGGGAGGTAACACTGAAGAAGTCAGTTAATTTAATCTGCAAGTGACAACAAACTAATTCTGGTTCACTTGTGCAAGGAACTTCTCCAGTTTGTGGCTTTACATCACTATCTAATTCTTAGTTTAATAAATCGCTCATAAATTCTACTTTTAATTATGGTTAATTTACCCCGGTTACTATAAACTGCTAAACAAATTGCCTGTTTATGATCTCTACATAGGCACAACTTGAACAAATCACTACTTGCTTACAGGATTTTGTTTTCCAAAAGTGCCCCCAGACTACAACTTTCAGCTTAATTTGTCCTTAAGACAAACAACGTCTAAAATACTTGGGAATTCAAGCATCTAAGTACATGCTACTGACTGATCCTGCTCCCTCCCCAAGTGACTCTTCAGTGACTATAAAAGAGAAGAGAGAAGATTCCTAGGATGTTCAGAAAGAAAGTATTTTACGATGGACATTTTTACCTTCCTCGGAGAGTTACAGTCATTTCTTTTCAGTTTTGCATAAATCATGATCTAATTTAACTATGGTTGATTCATAATAGGAATTAGTGGGTTGTTTACAAATTAGGGCATAGACACAATAGTCTTGACAACAATGAAAAACAACCTGCAGATCATTTCCATAAAAGATAATCTACACATGATATCATTAGTATGTTTGCATCTCTTTATTCAAATGACAGAATTATTTATGAAATAGTTGACAGATAGGTACAAAAATATAAGCTAATCACTGTGTTCTTAGTTGTATCTCGAGGTTTCAGGGTACCAGCTTTTTTTTTTTTCAACTTATTTTTGTTTTTCTTTCTTTTCTGTTAGAGTTAGGAGCTCCACTTCTTTCCCTAAAGCCAAATTGCCTAGACACTGTTCTATTTAATTCAATTTATTTTAGTGAAAACAAAACTTTGTTCAACATATACTGAATGTAAGACACTATGCCAGGTCATAACAAGTAAGAGAGAATCCCATTCCTCAAGGCGGTACCTATCTAAAGGGCAATAAAATTAACTCATAGATAATTATAATACAGCTATTTAGGGAAATAATAACAAATATTAACACATGGTTCTTAATAGATTTTTACATAGGTATTATTAACAGGATTATTAAGATAACAAAATAACTACCTTTATTGAGAATTGGCTCTTTTATATATGCAGTACTTAATATCAGTCCTCAGAATAAGACCCCTTTGTAAGGGACATATAATCAACCTTAACCTTTTAAATGGGGTAATAGGTCACACACATAGCAAGCTACAGAGTCAGAAAGCCCAGTTTTTGTTGGATCCAAGCCACTTCTTTGTGTATTCCACTCTATAAAAAATAACTTTTGAGTGTCAAAAAAATAAAAGCAGAAAATTAAATCTGGATGGAAAATGAGGGAAATTTTGGATGAACTGGCATTTGAAATAGTCCTTAAACAGGATTTGAGGTACAATGTGTTTCAGAAAGAGTTCAGAATTTGAAAAAACATAGTCATGAATCCAGCACACTTTTGTGAAAGGTAAATACTATTATTTGGCCAAAGAATAGATTATATGTAAAAATTTAACTAAACCATAAAAAAGAATTAATTTGAGTCATTCCTAGTGAGGTGGATAAACCTGGAGTCCTTATGTAGAGCAAAATCAGAAAGAGAAAAATAAATATCATAAATTAAGGCATATATACGGAATCTAGAAAAATGATAGTGATGAACCCCAGTATTGCAGGGAAGGTATGGAGACACAGATGTAGAGAATGGACTTGCAGACACAGTGGGGCAAGGAGAGAGTGAAAGGAATTGAGAAAGTAGCATCAACATATACACACTATGGTGTAAAATAGATAGCTGGTGAGAAGTGGCTATATAACACAGGGAACCCAGCTTGGCTAAAGACAAGTTGAGAACTTGGGAAGACAAATTGAACATATGCTTAATTTTGTAGCCAAAGAGTAGTCTTTGAAAGACTCAATTCACATATATTTTGGAAAATTTACTTGCATTATATAGTTTTTAAAATTAAGTTTTCTGTAACAGGAAAGATTATATCCCAAATATTATACCAATCTTCCTCAAAGGGAAAAAATAAAACAATGACTTAAATATAAAACATATAAATAAATATTAGTTAAATATTTTGATTTAAATAATCAACTGACAAGAAAGTCAGGTGGAAATGCTAAGGTCAGAATCTGAGTCTAAACTGGAGGTAAAGTCATGCGCCAGGTCTTACTTTTACCTCAAGGGCATTTACTGACCTTGGTTTTTACAGCATGCCCCTGTATCACTAGCTCACAAATAGCTAGAACTGCAGCATAAAAGTGACCTTGATATTAATCAACCAACTCAGAAAATCACAAGGAAAATCATCTGTCTCTTGTCTTAGTTCTGAATGAAGGGAGGAAATCTTTCACTGAGATTTGTAACTACCAGTCAGACACCCTAAGCTATAGTACCTGGGGAGCCTGAAGAGGTCAATATGAGAATTTAGTTAAGGTTGATCCAAACATGAAGTGAACCCAGACACTTAAAGCACAACAAAAAATTAAAAATAGTGGAAGTATCTATATGTTTGCAATTTTTTTGTATTGCCATATGAAATAATAATAATTTTTAATGTTACAAAGCAAGAAAAAAATTAAAAGCTCAAAATTTGTGTTCCAAGATGCTTGACTTATTTGAAAATAAGTGAATATATTGATTAATTTTAGAATTTGCTAAGTTTGGTCTGCTCAGTTGCTAAGTCATGTCTGACTCTTTTGAGTCTCCATGGATTGTAGCCCACCAGAGTCCTCTGTCCATGGGATTTTCCAGGCAAGAATATTGGAGCAAGTGGCCATGCCCTCCTCCAGGGGATCTTCCCACCCCAGGGATCAAACCCATGTTTCCTGTGTCTTCTGCCTTGGCAGGCATATTCTTTACAACTGAGCCAACTGAGAAGCACCTTGCTAAGTTAAACATGTCTAAATTTCTAGTAAAATGAATAAGAGGGTTGAAATAAAGTTTGCTGTTTCCAAACTAGTTGAGGACATAAATGTAATGAAAAAAATTAAGCAATCAAGGAACAGAAAATAATGTGTGTGTATATATATATATACACACACACATAAATAGAAAGTATGAAATAAATTAGCAAAAGAAACCCAAATATCAGGAATTCTAAAATACTGAGATAAAATAAAATCTTATAATCATATACTTATAAGAGATATGCTTAAAGCATAGGGAAATAGGAAAGCTGAAAGTTACAGAGTAGGAAAATATCTATCAGTTAAACCATAGACCTTCCATATGCCTTGTTTATCTACATCAGTATCATAGACTATAAAAAAAAATGTGCTTAGGCATTATATAAAAAGCCAAAATTGATCAGGCTAACAACAATTTAAAATCTGTATATCACTTATAACTTCTTCAAAATATGTAAATTAAAAATTAACCATTCTATATGAAAAACAGATGAATCATAGTAGGTAGATTTGACATATATATCTTGTATTTCAGAACTTAAATACCATACAAAAATTTAAGAGAAAAAAATGAAAACATAAACACAAATTCTTCAGATGACTTGAAAAGATAGTAAGAATATGAGGAATAAATGAATGTCAACAAAGTTGTATACTTAAATGAAGTGGAGAAATAAGGCATGATTTCCCAAACTGACTCAAGAAAGATTGAAAAATCGAAATAGCCAACTAATGATAATATTAATAGTTGAGAACCTTCACGACTCCCCACCCTCTAAACACATGCACAAATTCCAGGCCAAGATACTTTTACCTAAAAGTTCTACCAAACCAAAAATCAATGATTCCAATCTTACACAGCCATTTCATAGTATAGAAAAGAAGGAAAGCAACCTAAGTGAAAATGACAAGGAGACTATCAGAAGTAAACGTACAAACCAATCCCTCTTATATACATAGATACAAAAATTTTAAACAAAATATTTGCAAATATAAATTCACAGAACCTGAAACAAACATTGGGAAACATTCATGCAAACAACCTAGATGTCCATCTACAGTTGAATGGATAATGAAGATGTGGTGTATACAATGTAATTTTGAAAATGAAGTCACTCAGTCGTGTCCGACTTTTTGCAACCCCATAGACTGTATCCTACCAAGCTACTCTGTCCTGGATTTTCCAGGCAAGAATAATGATTGCCACTTCCTTCTTCAGGGGATCTTCCTGACCCAGGGATCAGACCCGTGTCTTCCTCATTGCAGGCAGACACTTTACCATCTGAGCCACCACGGAAGCCCAACTCATCCAGTAAAAACAATGAATTTGAGTCATTCCTAGTGAAGTGGGTACACCTGGAGACTGTTATACAGAATGAAGTAAGTCAGAAAGAGAAAAACAAATATCATGTATTCAGTTCAGTTCAGTTCAGTTCAGTTCAGTTGCTCAGTTGTGCCCAACTCTTTGCGACCCCATGAATCACAGCACACTAGGCCTCCCTGTCCATCACCAACTCCCGGAGTTCACTCAGACTCACGCCCATCGAGTCAGTGATGCCATCCAGCCATCTCATCCTCTGTCGTCCCCTTCTCCTCCTGCCCCCAATCCCTCCCAGCATCAAAGTCTTTTCCAATGAGTCAACTCTTCGCATGAAGTAGCCAAAGTACTGGAGTTTCAGCTTAAGCATCATACCTTCCAGAGAAATCCCAGGGCTGATCTCCTTCAGAATGGACTGGTTGGATCTGCTTGCAGTCCAAGGGACTCTCAAGAGTCTTCTCCAACACCACAGTTCAAAAGCATCAATTCTTCGGCGTTCAGCCTTCTTCACAGTTCAACTCTCACATCCATACATGACCACTGGAAAAACCATAGCCTTGACTAGACGGACCTTTGTTGACAAAGTAATGTCTCTGCTTTTGAATATGCTAGCTGGGCTGCTCATAAATTTTATTCCAAGGAGTAAGCGTCTTTAAATTTCATGGCTGCAATCATCATCTGCAGTGATTTTGGAGCAGAAAAATTAAAGTCTGACACTGTTTCCACTGTTTCCCCATCCATTTCCCATGAAGTGATGGGACCAGATACCATGATCTTATTTTCTGAGTGTTGAGCTTTAAGCCAACTTTTTCACTCTCCACTTTCACTTTCATCAAGAGGCTTTTTAGTTCCTCTTCACTTTCTGCCATAAAGGTGGTGTCATCTGCATATCTGAGGTTATTAATATTTCTCCCGGCAAGCTTGATTCCAGCTTGTGTTTCTTCCAGTCCACCGTTTCTCATAATGTACTCTGCATAGAAGTTAAATAAGCAGGGTGACAATATACAGCCTTGGTGTACTCCTTTTCCTATTTGGAACCAGTCTGTTGTTCCATATCCAGTTCTAACTGTTGCTTCCTGACCTGCATACAGATTTCTCAAGAGACAGGTCAAGTGATCTGATATTCCCGCCTCCTTCAGAATTTTCCACAGTTTCTTGTGATCCACTCAGTCAAAGGCTTTGGCATACTCAATAAAGCAGAAACAGATGTTTTTCTGGAACTCTCTTGCTTTTTCCATGATCCAGTGGATGTTGCAATTTGATCTCTGGTTCCTCTGCCTTTTCTAAAACCAGCTTGAACATCAGGAAGTTCACAGTTCACATTTTGCTTAAGCCTGGGTTGGAGAATTTTGAGCATTACTTTACTAGCATGTGAGATGAGTGCAATTATGTGGTAGTTTGAGCATTCTTTGGCATTGTCTTTCTTTCAAATTGGAATGCAAACTGAATTTTTCCAGTCCTGTGGCCACTGCTGCGTTTTCCAAATTTGCTGGCTTATAGAGTGCAGCACTTTCACAGCTTCATCTTTCAGGATTTGAAACAGCTCAACTGGAATTCCATCACCTCCACTACCTTTGTTCGTAGTGATGCCTTCTAAGGCCCACTTGACTTCACATTCCAGGATGTCTGGCTCTAGATTAGTGATCACATCATCATGATTATCTGGGTCATGAAGATCTTTTTTGTATAGTTCTTCTGTGTATTCTTGCCACATCTTCTTAATATTTTCTGCTTCTGTTTGGTCCATACAATTTCTGTCCTTTATCACGCTCATCTTTCCATGAAATGTTCCCTTGGTATCTCTAATTTTCTTGTAGAGATCTCTAGTCTTTCCCATTCTGTTCTTTTCCTCTATTTCTTTGATTGATTGCTGAAGAAGGCTTTCTTATTTCCTCTTGCTATTCTTTGGAACTCTGCATTCAGATGCTTATATCTTTCCTTTTCTCCTATGCTTTTTGCCCCTCTTCTTTTCACAGCTATTTGTAAGGCCTCCCCAGACAGCCATTTTGCTTTTTTGCATTTCTTTTCCAAGGGGATGGTCTTGATCCCTGTCTCCTGCACAATGTCACGAACCTCATTCCATAGTTCATCAGGCACTCTATCTATCAGATCTAGGCCCTTCAATTTATTTCTCACTTCCACTGTATAATCATAAGGGATTTGATTTAAGTCATACCTGAATGGTCTAGTGGTTTTCCCTACTTTCTTCAATTTGAGTCTTAATTTGGTAATAGGGAGTTCATGATCTGAGCCACAGTCAGCTCCTGGTCTTGTTTTTGTTGACTGCATAGAGCTTCTCCATCTTTGGCTGCATAGAATATAATCAGTCTGATTTCGGTGTTGACCATCTGGTGATGTCCATGTGTAGAGTCTTCTCTTGTGTTGTTTAAAGAGGGTGTTTGCTCTGACCCTTGCATTTTCCTTACAAAACTCTGATAGTCTTTGCCCTGCTTCATTCCGCATTCCAAGGCCAAATTTGCCTGTTACTCTAGGTGTTTCTTGACTTCCTACTTTTGCATTCCAGTCCCCTATAATGAAAAGGACATCTTTTTTGGGTGTTAGTTCCAAAAGGTCTTGTACGTCTTCATAAAACCGTTCAACTTCAGTTTCTTCAGCGTTACTGGTTGGGGCATAGACTTGGATAACTCTGATATTGAATGGTTTGCCTTGGAGATGAACAGAGATCATTCTGTCATTTATGAGATTGCATCCAAGTACTGCATTTCGGACTCTTTTGTTGACCATGATGACTACTCCATTTCTTCTGAGGGATTCCTGCCTGCAGTAGTAGATATAATGGTCATCTGAGTTAAATTCACCCATTCCAGTCCATTTCAGTTTGCTGATTCTTAGAATGTCAACGTTCACCCTTGCCATCTCTTGTTTGACCACTTCCAATTTGCCTTGATTCATGGACCTGACATTCCAGGTTCCTATGCAATATCGCTCTTTACAGCATCAGACCTTGCTTCTATCATCAGTCACATCCACAGCTGGGTATTGTTTTTGTTTTGGCTCCATCCCTTCCTTCTTTCTGGAGTTATTTCTCCACTGATCTCCAGTAGCATATTGGACACCTAGTGACCTGAGGAGTTCCTCTTTCGGTATCCTATCATTTTGCCTTTTCATACTGTTCATGGGGTTCTCAAGGCAAGAATACTGAAGTGGCTTGCCATTCCCTTCTCCAGAAGTAATTTAATTTTTTTGTTGTTGTTTTAGTTTTGTGAAGAATGCCATTGGTAATATGATAGAGATTGCATTGACTCTCTAGATTTCTTTGGGTAGTATGGTCATTTTAACAATATCAATTCTTTCAATCAAAGAACATGATGTATCTTTCCATCTGTTTGCTTTGTCTTCATTTTTTTCCATCAGTATCTTGTACAGTACATCCCTTACATACAAATGAGTTCTGTTTGGAGAATGCATTGGTAATTCCAATTTGTTTGTAAGTTCAGCGAAGTTAGCCTAGGTACCCAACTACCACAATTGGTATAACGCTGTGCTGCAATAGGTTTGTAATAGGTTTATAATAGTTTTGGCAAAAATAATACATAAAAACAAACACAGACAATACAGAAGATGAAGGTGAAGGTGAAGTCGCAGTTACTCAGTCGTGTCCGACTCTTTGCCATCCCGTGGACTGTAACCTACTAGACTTCTCCGTCCGTGGGATTCTCCAGGCAAGAATACTGGAGTGGATTGCCATGCCCTTCTCCAGGGGATCTTCCTGACCCAGGGATCGAACCCAGGTCTCCTGCATTGGAGGCAGACGCTTTAACATCTGAGCCACCAGGGAAGCCCGACAATACAGAAAACATTTTTAAATTGTACAGTATAGTAGTATTTGAAAATTTCAGTACTACTATCTACATCACTACTGCTTTTATACTTGCTTCTAGACAACTGGGCTTGAAATAAAGATACTATACTACTTTCCACAGTACTATACTTCAAAGTATTAATACACAAAAGCACAGCCACTTGTAGAGAATGCATGCACATGCCAAAATATGCCAGATATTTGAAATATCTTATGTGATTGGATATGTTAACCCACATATGCATCTTTGAAAATTTGCAACTAAACGTTTCCTATGTAGGGGAGTTACTATAATTTTCTGAGTACAGGTCTTTCCTTCTTAGGTAGATTCATTACTAGGTATTTTATTCTTTTTGATACAATGGTACATGGGATTGCTGCCTTAATTTATTTTTCTAGAATAAAACACAACTTGAGGGTTCATTATTAGTGTATGAACTGCAGAAAATTTCTGTATATTAATTTTGTACCTTGAAACATTACTGAATTCATTGATAAGCTCTAGTAGTTTTCGGGTAGCATTTTTAGGATTTTCTATGAATAGTGTCATGTCTTCCGCAAACAGTGGCAATTTTAATTCTTCCTTTTAAATTTGGAATCCTTTTATCTGTTTTTCTTCTTAAGCAGTGTCTAGCACTGGAAGATGCTCAGTAAGTAGCAATCATCAGCCTTATTGGTCATGTTACGGAGGGCACGCCTTATCCTTAGCTATTGGGTGCAAATGGATCCTCATGTTTTATCTTTGAATTTCATCTTTAAAAATAAGAGTGAAAATGAATTAATTAATTTTGTCTGTCATTAATTTATCACCTATTTTTTAAATTTCTATGATCAATCATTAAACATTTCATGCAACAGAAATAAAATCTTTCAAACTTCTCAAAATAATTTTATCTCCCAAAGTAGTTTTATTTATGAGCTATGCTCATAATCCTCACTACATTGTCTAGCCTATACAATCAATCGATACTACCTGAACTGGCTCGTCTTTATCCACCTTTGTTCTAGCATTCTCCACCCAGCAATCAGAGTTTTCATTTAAAGCACAACTTGAATCATGTCAGTTTACTATTTGAAACTTTTCAATGTTCCCTCCTCTTCTGTTTAGAATAAACTTAAAACCTCATACCATGTCTGGTGAAACCCTAGATGAGTTCACTGCTGTCTTCCTTCTCTTCATTTCACTACTCCCATTCCGCTTGCTCAAAAAGGTCTAGCCTCACTGTCCTTTCTGGTCTACACACATAACTTACTCCTGTCTCAGGAAGGCATCTCTTGTTTCCTCAGTTTGACACTATTGCTCCAGGGTGTTAGCACTCTTGTCTTCCTCTGGATATCTAGGTCTTCGGTTGAATCTTACCTTTTCAGAGGCATACTTCACCTCTGTCTGTAATAGAAACTCTGTCTTAATTATCCCTCTCATTTCACCTTGTCTTGCGCTCTTCAAATCACTTATTACATTCTGAAATAATTTTGTTTGTTTTTTATGTACTCAATAGTTAGCTGTTTCCTTCCCTGGAATACAATCTCTGGGACACAGGAGCTATGTTGGTCTTTTATTCTGTAACCTCAGAGTCTAGCATGGTGCTCTGCACAGTGTAGAAACCAATCAATACCTTTAAATAAATCTGGTGAAACACATAGGTGCACAGATCCTCTGCAGTCTTACCTTATATGTCTCCATGATGTAGCCTCTTAAATTTAGTGAACATGGTAATATTACAAGCTAAATTATTAAGGATATTATGAGGATTAGAGGAGATAACATCATATAACACTGAATTTCTTTGAAGAAATGTATTATAATAAAGGAAGTGATAGTATTATGAGTATTTATATATTCACAAAGATCTGAGACTCCTCTCATATTATAAAATTAAAATAACATGTAATTAAATTAGCAAGTTGTAAGAAGAAGGGTCAGTTCCCTTTGTTTATTTAATTTAAGAAAATTAAATAAATGGACTTGGATTTCCAAGATTGCTTCTTTTCTACTAGTTCAAAATCTAATTTTGTAGTCAACCCAGTTTTCCTGACTATCACTAAATTAAAAGTAGAAGCCATGAGGTGTGAGCTTTCTCATCTCTACCTCATTTACCCAGTGAAGCATCTGCAAAGCCTCTGTGGGTGGTTTAAAAGCTAATAGTCAGAAAAACAGTCTTGGAAGCAAACACCCAGCTGTATTTAAGGCTCGCATTTTCCTGGTGAATGTGTCTCTAGGGGTGTACCTTTCCAGTGCCCAGACTTTTAAGCACCATCCATATTAAGGACAAATCAGAATGCTTTCAACAAACCACTTAATGCTGTTTAAAACCCACAGGTAAATCATTTTAACTAAACACTTTGATATAGCTTTGCTCTCCAAACTGTCCCTATCTGGTTTTAAACACTTTTATAAAATTGTTTTAAAAATTTAGAGGGTGGCATACCACATTAAAGCTGTTATATCTATATAAATCATGTGTGTGGAATAGGGCTGTGATTTTCCCCTGTACTGAGACCAGCAGTTAAAATTTTATGTCATTGTCCTCTGTGTGTGTATGTGTGTGTTGGGAGGAGGGGCCAGGGGGCCAGCATGCATGCCTGCACCTGTGCATCAGATTTTAGTGCAGCCAAATTTCTTTCTCTGGAAGTAGACTAAGGGTCCTGATGCTTAAAAGAAACTGAACCAAGATGTGTTCCTTAAGGTATAGGCTGTAAATGTCATGACACTTACACATTAAGCTTCTTCCATCAAGAAGAGTTCATGGGGTATACAGTTAGGTTTGAAGAAAGAGGCTCAGTCCCATCCTTCTGCCTCATTTATGAGTCATTTACATGTGTATGAGCCTCTTCAGCAATGACATACAGTATCTGCCTCCTTCTCAACCAGGGACCATCTTTGAGTTGAGTCCTACATACTTAGTGGCACCGCAGGTTTTATCCAAAGTCACGGTGATTCATAGGAAAATAGGAATGTCCCTGGTTGAGGTCTCACAGAACTGTTCTAGTCACTGGCAGCCCTGTGTTCCCCTCAGGTTTTTTCCAAACTATAGCCTGTGTTTGTTAATTACTTCTGAAAGCTGCAGGCTTTTAAGTATACACAATTCTTTAAATTATGTCTTTTATGAAAGTAGAGATAATTTTTTTTAAAAGTCTGGGTTTTCTAATTCTTTCTGCAGTCTGATAACAGTAACTTGAGTTTGGGGGCACAATAAGGATCTCATCATCATTGCTCAAGATTTTTTTTTCATAATGTCATAAGGATTATCATTGTTCTTCAGTCACTAACTCACGTCTGACTCTGTGAACCCATGGACTGCAGCACATAGTAGGCTCCTCTGGCTTCCACTGTCTCTCAGAGCTTGCTCACATTCATGTCCATTGAGTCAGTGATGTTATCTAACCATTTCATCCTTGGCCACTCCCTTCTCCTCTTGCCTTCAATCTTTCTCAGCATCAGGTCTTTTCCAGTGAGTCAGCTCTTTGCATCAGGCGACCAAAGTATTGAAGTTTCAGATTCAGCAACTTCAGTCCCTCCAATGAATATTCAAGGTTGATTTCCTTTAGGCTGGATGTGTTTGCTCTCTTTGCAATCCAAGGGACTCTAAATGGTCTTCTGCACCACAATTTGAAAGCATCAGTTGTTAAGTAGTTAGCTTTCTTTATGGTCTTGCTCTCATATCCATAAAAAACAAAAACAAACAAACAAACAAAAAAACCAAAGCTTTGATTATAGGAGTTTTTTTTTTTTTTAACAAATCGATGTCTCTCTTTTTAAATATGTTGTCTAGGTAGACTTCCTTCCAAGGAGCAAATATCTTTTAATTTGATGACTGCAGTCATTTTCCACAGTGATTTTGGAGCTCAAGAAAAGTAATTCTTCATTGCTTCCACGTTTCCCCCTTGGATTTGCCATGAAGTGATGGGACTAGATGCCATGATCTTAGTTTTTAGAATGTACAGTTTCAAGCAAGCTTTTTCACTCTCCTCTTTCACCCTCATCAAGAGGATCTTTAGTTCCTCTCCATTTTCTGCTATTAGAGTGGTATCATCTGCACATCTGTGGTTGATATTCCTCCTGGCAGTCTTGACTCCAGCTTGTGATTCATCCGGCCTGGCATGTACCATGATATATTTTGCATAGAAGTTAAATAAGCAGGGTAACAATATACAGCCTTGACATACTCCTTTCCCAGTTTTGAACCCGTTTGTTGTTCCATGTCTGGTTCTAACTATTGCTTCTTTACCTACATACAGGTTTCTCAGGTGACAGGTAAGGTGGTCTGGTAGTCCAGTACTCCCATATCTTTAAGAATTTTCCACAGTCTATTTTGATCCACACATCCACAGCTGTGTCACTCCTGCTTTGTTCCAGATGCTTCATTCTTTTTGGAGCTATTAGTAATTGCCCTTCACTCTTCCCCAGTAGCATATTGGGCACTTTCCAATCTGGGGCACTCATTTTCTGGTGTTGCATCTTTTTGTCTTTTCATAGTGTCCATGGGGTTCTCCAGACAAGAGTACTGGAGTGGGTTGCCATTTACTTCTCCACCGGACCATGTTTTGTCAGAACTTCACTACTACCCTTCTGTCTTGGACAACCCTGCATAGCATGGCTCATAACTTCATTGAGTTACACAAGCCCCTTCACCACAACAAGGCTGTGATCCACGAAGGGGCATAAGGATTATAAATGAATCTTATCAGGAATACAGATAAATAGATCACCTCCTCTGGAAATTCTTATGTAGTTGAAATGGGGTGGTTCTCCATGATTTAGAATTTTTATTAGGGCACAGGTGATTTTCATAAGAGGCAGGTTTGAAAATCACAGCATTAGCATTTCCCCTTAACATGGTGAACTGGACAAAGTTTTACTTTCCAGTTTGTATTAATTAGTTCCAGTTATGCAGTTTATTCATACCTTGTGTCAGATCCCTTTGTTTACATGAAATCAGATAACTTTCATCATATAATGAGGAGTAATTATTTGGTTATATCTGGCAGTGAGAGAGGCAGGTACCCCTCAAGTAAAAAGGAGTAAAAACAAATAGGAGAGCCAGTCTTCCAAGAGACAGAACTGAGCTGTCATGAGACAGAACTGAGCTGTCATCCTAGATCAGGAAGATTCAGAAACATTAATAACTCTCGTCCTTGAACCTAACTCTAGTGTGCTCCTATTTAGACTAGAACCTTTCTCCACTTCTGCATCTCATTATATGTCTTCTTGCTCATGATCCTTGATTTATATAGAGTCAATCTATCTTTAAGCATGTTGACATTTACATTTAGTTATAGGAAATGTTTGAAGTATAGTTATTCTCTTAACCACTGGAGTAAAGGTTTCATGATGTTTTGGGAGGAAGGCAAGGTGATAGCTGTGTTTTGGGTTCTGGTGCATCTCTCTAATAAGGAGTGTCCCTCACCTCCAGCTTCCCCACGATCTGCACCAAAGAGAGCTACAAAGAGAGAGAGGGAGAGGGAGAGAAAGAGGAAGAGAAGGGAGATGAAACAGAGAGACATACACATGAGAAAACTCATTTTCATCATTTGGCTTCCTTCTTGACAACCTATTTTTATGAAAACTTGTTCACATCTTGCATAAATAGAAGTACTATTGTATGTCAGGTTTTATATTTGGAAACCAATTTTTATTTAAATCCCTCTTGGTAAATGTATTTAAAAATTAGTGAAGTTAAGCAAATATAAAATACTTTCATTTCAGTGACCCAAATATTTTAGCAAAGCATCCATATTTTAGTGTGATTTCTCCAATTTGCCTGTTAGATGAGACTATTCCAGGAAGAACTAATAAACTTAGAGGATATGAAATAAAAAGCAAGATTCTAATTTAGAGAGTATATCTATACACTATCAATGAATTACAAATTGTCTTAATTTACACTGAGTATCCAACAGAAACCCAGGATAAGTTTTGGAGTAGATGCATCTAGAAATTTTACTAAAGCTGTTCTTTATTTATTAAATATTCATAATGTGTTTGGGTCCATCTAGTGTGCACTCTGTTTACTTTGCTAGTTATCTAGAAGTGCTTGAATAAGGACAATATCGTACATACCGCAATTGATGTTCATATCGCATATGTAAACACATCTTCATAGGTAATTTCAAATTTGTCTTTCTTTTTTTAAAAAACTCAGCTTAAGTAAGAGGTTTTATTTGAACTTTACATGTAAGATGATGTTTGAAGTGGTCTGATAAATGTAGTATTACTTTTTCAGCACATATTCCTCCTCAATCAACTAGTTCAGTTCAGTCACTCAGTCGTGTCTGATTATTTGTGACCCCATGGACTGCAGCACACCAGGCTTCCCTGTCCATAACCAACTCCCAGAGCTTACTCAAACTCATGTCCATTATGTCAGTGATGCCACTCAACCATTTCATCCTCTGTTGTCCCCTTCTTCTCCTGCCTTCAATCTTTCCCAGCATCAGGGTCTTTTCCAATGAATCATGTCTTCGCATCAGGTGGCCCAAATATTGGAGTTTCAGCTTCAGCCTCAGTCCTTCCAATGAACACCCAGGACTGATTTTCTTTATGATGGACTGGTTGGATCTCTTTGCAGTCCAAGGGACTCTCAAGAGTCTTCTCCAGCCCCATAGTTCAAAAGCATTAATTCTTCTGCACTCAGGTTTCTTTATAGTCCAACTCTCACATCCATACATGACTACTGGAAAAATCATAGCTTTGACTAGATGGACCTTTGTTGGTAAAGTAATGTCTCTGCTTTAATATGCTGTCAATGTTGGTTATGTTTCCTTCCAAGGAGCAAGCATCTTTTAATTCCATGGCTGCAGTCAAAGTATCACTATTTCCATTGTTTCCCCATCTATTTGCCATCAAGTGATGGGACCAGATGCCATGATCTTAGTTTTCTGAATGTTGAGTTTTAAGCCAACTTTTTCACTCTCCTCTTTCATTTTCACTTCAATCAATAATTTAGCCTTTAGAATAAGACCAAGTCTATATGTAAGTCTTTCTGTTTTAAACTACCAGGCTATATTTCTGATGGCTGTGCAAGCCTGTGAGAGAAAAGTACAGAAAATACTTCAGGAAGTCTTCATCTACATATATACCTTTGATGATATATCTAAACACTTCATCAGATAATTTGTCTCAATAATTTTTTAGCAAAGAGCTATTGTCAATGTCATTATTTCCAGTCCTTATAACTCTCAAACTTCTATGAAAATGATTCTGCTCCCCATTCAAAAGGAACCAAATTATGAGTTAGCGGTCACAAATACCATCTATACTAGGTCTGGGATTAATTACCGGTGGATTGGTCTAGCTTCATGGGCATTCTCCTTGCGTCGTGCACAGAGCATCATATTTAGAAGTGTTCTATGCTTGGTTTGGAGTTTTGCTATCACCAGATTGAAATTCTTACTGATTTTCTGAACAATGGGTCCTGTGATTGTGTTTTGCACTGGGTAGTCATTCTAGTCACTAGACTATTTACTTGTTGTGTGGTCCCAAAAAAGTTCTTTGTAAGCCTCACTTTCTGCATGTATAAGAAGGAAAGGCTAATGGTATCTATTTCACAGTCTTGGCAAGAATGACAAGATATGATACTCAGTATGTTCACTGCAGCACATGGCTCATGTTCAACACCCATTATTCACACGTTGACTAATGTACACTTCCACTCTGGAATGGTCCTGTCACATGGAGCTCTTGACATTGCCTAATGTGTAGACATCACCCACACATCATTCCTTGAAACCTGACCTCTCTTCTACCTGGAGCTCTGTCTTTATTCCCATCATTTTTCTACCACCCATAGGCTTTAAATAATAGTCCTCTTTGACCAATTGCTCTCCTAAGCTTCATTAATCACCAAAACCTCTAAATCCCAACTACCATATCATTCTTGGACTATCTCAGTTTACTGACTTAAATCCAGTTTCTGAGCTCACCTATACTGAAATGTAGGCTACATATCCTACTATGAAAAATTAATCTACATAGAAAGTCATTTTCTGTCAGTATATTAGTCTGCTCTAAAACATTTACTGGTCACTCAGAGTAATAATTCCCTATCATTTTCCATGTAACTCTTTGCTGCCATGCAACTACATGGAGAGGGAAGGGAGAATGTAAATATAATTGAAATTCTTATTTGAAAGCAGATTAAAAACTACACAGTTAATGGAAACAGCTTCTTCAAGCTACTGAAGTAAATGAAGTAGCCAGGGAAAAGCAAAGTGTTCAGGATGCTCTTTTCCCAGCACAGAAACCCAGCTTCCCCCAAGGCGCAGCTTTTCACCTTATTCGTTTTAAACACAAAGCTATTTTTTTAAGGAAATAGGAGTTGATAAATTTTAACTTTAAAAAAAAGTGGTGAATTATTTTCCTTTCACTATGGAAGTATTATAGAATTCACTTTTCCCTAAGCTACTCAGTGGTGGGAAACACCTGTATAACTGACTGTATCATCATACTTAGTATGTTCCATGATTCTGAGGAAACTGGTATTCTAAAAGATGGCAGCAATCTTAGATATTATTTGATCCAACTTCCTCATTTTATGTAACTGAGGATAAGAGAAGTAAAGTAATTTTCCCAAATTCACTAATCTGCCTCTCCTAAATTTCAGCCAAGTATTTTTCCCAAAATGCCATACTACACTTATATTATGAGAATCGGGTTTCTTTTCCATGAGAATAAAGGAGGTTAGTGTTAAAAAGAAGAAGTTGTCTGGATGCAGAGTGTCATTATGCCCATAGGGAGGAATATTAATGAAAATGGGGGGAAAAACACAGAATAAAATACATTATTCCTGGCAATTGACTGAAAGGAGAAGAAATCATAAAAACCTTGAATGACAGCCAGATGAATAATGCGATGAGATAAATACAATTTTGGTACTATTGAGGTCAAAAGGAGGAATAAAGTATAGGGAATGAAAGGTGATGTCTTGATTTAATATTCCTTCATTTGGAACCATTTAGAAATCGTGAGGTGAAAAGTTATCTAGAAATAATAACTGTAGTGCTACTTAAATTTTTGGGACTGAGAGATTTATGCATTGTCACAAAATGTTATTAGAAACAGCTATTCATTTTTCATGTAATGAGACAGAATACACACTCTTTATTGGGGCAAAATTGCTCTTTCAATCATTCCTATGTATTTTCTTCAGTAGCAGGTCAATTGAAACTGCGAGTCAAAATCAAAGGACAGAGTTGAACAATGTAAAAGAAATTTAATTGGGAAGAATTAAAAAAAAAAAAAACCTCCCATTTTTCCAATATTCAGAATTACCAACATTCTCTAAGATGAACTAGCTGAGCTAAAAGTCATCCTCTACAAATGGACGGTGTATAGTCTTTCTGGCCCATTTGCATTAGTGTTTATTAAAGTATAGAGAGACTACTGCAGCATTTTAAAGCTTGAGTCCAGTTACCCAGGGACATCACAGAATGAATATGAATTATAGATATTATAAGCAAAGAAGTTAGGTCATCAGGTGATAAAGTGAGAACATCTTTTATTATATTCAAAAATGACATCAGAAGTAGTGATTACTTACATGGTTACAAATATCTATCATTAACCCCTTGACTTGCAATATACTTGCAAAATGTGAACAACATTAGGATCCCAAGGAAATGATCTTTTCAAATAAGGGAGTCCTCCTCTGACTAGGATTCCCAAATTCCCAACAGATTCTGTTGTTGCTGTTGTGTTGTATTGGTCTGTTTCTTTATGTTTTAGAATTACTCTGTTATCTGGTGCTCTGTGATAACCTAGAGGGGTGGGATGGGGTAGAAGGAAGGAGGGAGGTTCAAAAGGGAAGGGACATATGTATACCCATGGCTGACTCAGGTTGATATGTGGCAGAAACCAACACAATATTGTAAAGCAATCATTATTCAATTAGAAAGAAAGAAAGAAAGAAAGAAACATTAGTCCCAACCCTGGTCTTTAAAATTTTTGTCCTGGAATATATTCCGTTTCACATCAGATTAGTGTACCTTGGTACCTTCCTTGGCTTGAATTTAGAAGTTCTCTTTTAGATCTATCTGTTGCCATATAATAAGCACAGGTGTTCATGCTAAGTCACTTCAGTCGTGCCCAACTCTGCGACACTATGGACCATAGCCCATCAGGCTCCCCTGTCCATGGGATTCTCCAGGCAAGAATACTGGAATGCATTGTCGTTTCCTCCTCCAGGGGATTTTCCTGATCCAGGGATTGAACCCATGTCTCCTGTGTGTCTTGCACTGTCAGGTGATTTCTTTACCACTAGAGCCATCTGGGAAGCTTCCATAGAATAAGCACACCTAACACAATGACTTCAAATGATAACCATTTATTATCATTCAGCAGTTTTAAGGGGTCAAGTTGGTTGGTTATTTTTCTGGGCTCCCTCATTGGTCTGTACTAACCTGCAGAAGTTCTGGTGATGTTGGTTGGTTTATTACACATTTTTTATCCCATCTGTCTCATCTGTTTGTCACAACTGTGCTGACTTAACTCTGTCCTACATATTCTGCTGTTTTCCATCAGATTAGTTAGGTTTCTTTGCCCAGCAGTGGGCAGGGTTCCAAGAGAATGAATGGAAAGCTTGCAAAGTTTCTTAAAGCCAACCTCAGTAGGGTCAGCATCACTCCGCTGCATTCTGTTGGTCAAAGCAAGTCATGGAACCAGCGCAGATTCAGAATAGGGAATAGATAAGTGGAAATGACTACAAAGTCCCATTGCAAAAGGGAATGGATAAACAGCGAGAGGAGTATTTACTTTTAGTTTTGTAAACAATGAATCACAGACATAGAAGAATTTCCACAGAAAATTTATTTTAATTAGTTTGATTAGAGTTGAAACAAAGCAAACAAGAAACCGATAAACCCTTTCCAAGGTCAAGTGACTGTGACAAGTTGATGTCAGGGTTACAGTGACTATCTTAGTTTTCCCAGAATTATGCCAATTATAGAACTGAAAATCCCACATCCCAGGCAAACTGGGATGTCTGGACACCCTAGATAAGGACTAGCATTTGTGATTCCTAGTCCAGTCTTCTCCTCAGCACACTGAAATTGGCCTTGACACTTGACCTACATGACCAAGTAACTACTAGCATAAAAAAAAAAAAAACCTGCCCTACCACCAGCATCCTCTACTCACATGCTGCTTATGTTTAGTTGATTCATTGATTGCATCCTGCTTTGTTCCAGAAGTGTTTAAGACATCTTATAAAGCAGAGTATATCACAAGGTGATAACTACACAAGCCTACCTTGCCATTCTCCAAATAGTCCGTGTACTTTAATGTTTCTGAGTGTTTATTCTTTCTGGGTTGTGCTTACTCTGTCCCTCTCTCTACCAAGGATGGTCTTCACTTTTTGTTCTTTGCTAAAACCATTCAATTTGCAGTTCTCAATTACCTTCGCTGTGATGTCTCCCTCCACCTGAAGAATTAATCACCACCTCCTCTGTGCTCCCAGGATATTTGGCCCATATTTTGTTCATAGCACTTATCACATTATTTCTACCAAGTTATCTGATTACCTTGCTTTATTGGGTTTTTCACCTTTTATCTCTTTTATTTAAAATAATCCACCACATCCAGTAGGCACTCAGTAATTTCTTTAGTTGCTGCTTTATTGAGAAAATAAATGAATGCACTGTTTTCTTGGGGCTTCCTGCAGCATCAGGATTTTCTCTTCTGTTGCTAAAATGCCCTTGATTGTTGTTGGCTTGTTTTTTAGCTCCAGTTATGTATTTTATACATCTTTGTCTTTTATCTCAATGTTAATACTGCCCTAAGCAACATGCCTTTTCCTTCTAATTTGTTAGCTTTTAATTGGCTGCAGTTTCCAAAGCTAGAAAACTAGCTCCAGTAACATGGTTTGTAATCCATTACAATATGAATTCTGCATTGGCATCTGAAGTACTTTTCCTTAAAGTCTTGTGTTTCTACTTTACAAGTACTGTTCTGGCTTAAAGTCTCCACTGTGTCCCAAAAAGTGCTGAGCACACAGTAGAACTCTTCTCAGATCTCACCCCTCTGGAAGGCTTTTCCTGGCCAAGCCCCTCCTGCACACTTCTGCTATAACAGCTTTTTTTTTATATGTTATATTAAATGTTTATATGTTAGATTAAAGATTTATTTATCTTTTCCTCCACTGTTCTATAAACTCGTTGAGGCTAACATCTGTAGAATATTTGCCGTTGTTGTATTTGCCTTTGCTCATGGTAGATACCCAATCAAATTTTCTTTTGTGAATTAGTTAATCAAATTAATAAGTCAAGCTGAGAATACAGTTTCAAAGGAAAACAGTATATAATGGAGAATAATAATTCAGACTTTCTCTTGGCTTGTGTTAACTTGTGTAATAGCTTTTTCATACTAGACCAGGCTATGGCTTCCTGGGAACTTGGCAATATTATGTAATTATAAAACTTGTCAGGTGAGGAGATTAGAAGTCCAGTTACCAGCTTAATAATTTGTTTACTTTGCTTTACCTCAACTTGCAATTTAGATATCTTCTGAGAGGAGATGAGTCTAATTTGTAAGTAGGATGGATTCTCCACTATGCTTCTAACAACACTGACAAGACATCTACAAGTCGTCAAAAAGATGTCAAGGACATCTTGTGGGACTCTAGTTCTAGAGTGAGAGATAGAACTTGGTTTGCCAGGGGAAAAGAAGACATTTCAGATACAGGAAATAAAATAATCCAGTGTTTATGAAATGGAAATAACCCGTGGTGTTCCTGCCGCAGTGAGGATGGATAGGCTTCTACATAAATAGTGTATGAGATAAGAACGCATAGGTTTGAATAACCTGGTGATGATTAAGACCAAGGTGGGATATGCAAGCTGGCACATCGGTGTGGATGAGCAGAAGGGGAGCATGCAATGTAGCATTTATAAAAGATTGGTGGAAAACATGTGACAGAGAAATATCCTGAGGCCTTTCATTATTAAACAAACAGTATTCTGACCATGAGAACTGCTGCAGTGGTGGGGGAAGGGCACAGAGAACTCAAGAAGGATGCAATTAATGTGAATTTGTATTATTCAAGTAAGAAATAATGTACTTTTCTGGCTTGGTCTCTCATTTCTAAGCCATGTATCCTTTATGCTTTGATGATACAGGATTTCTCATGTTCCCTGAATTTATTGTATCCCATTGGATTCCATTTTCTTTGTTAATGTGACTTCCTCTGTTTGATCCTTACTCTTTTATTCTAAGAAATTCCTACTTAATCTTCATGATCCAGTCTTCTGGCTTCCTCTAAGCTGCTAAAAGTACCATCACAGTAAATGTCATTCATTTTTTAAAATAATTCTGGCCAAATACAATGACTATTATTCACCTACTGTCACTAATAAATATATAAAGTGATGACAAAAAACGTGAGTTAAATGGATGAATTCCATTCTTTACAGAGACAACAAAATTAGAAGGGGTTGCTATTGTGATTGGGAATATGATCAGTTGTTTGTGATTTGCTGGAAACAGTGGGGACAAAAACTCAATCATGAAATATTTGATCACCAATTAAGAACTCAAAATTCTCTGGTTAATGGCTGAGAGATTTGAACATAATGGGCCGAGATATACTGAAATGTACGTAGATTACAAAGCATAGAGCAGAGTTGAAAGAAATATCTGCATTTTTGGAAAGAATGGAAACTGAAGAAACAGAAATTGTTGAAAAAGAAAGGAAGGGAAAAGTCCTGAAAATATATGTATTTTCCAGAAGTCAAAATAAAAGAATTTAAAGAAGAAAAGAGCTTAAATGGTGCCAAATGTAGTTGAAAACTTGAAGAAAATAATAATTTAAGATTCATCAAGAATCTGATGATTGATAAGAAATATTTAAAGAAACAGTTTTAGGAAAAGCTATTGGTAAAATATATGCTTTTCAGGTGCATTTTATTTACCTGAGGTACTTTTAAAATGTTTACTCAAGAAAGGAGAAATTAAAAAAAAAAAAAAGAAAGGAGAAATTTTTATTGTTGGTGATCTTTGGTCATATATCAACATTAGCAGCAGACATGATTAATTAAGAGACATGAATTCTGTCTCTAACTAGTTTTGTGATTTTGGACAACAACAGAGCAATCAATTCTTTACATTCCAAAGCCATTTTATCGTCATCCACTATAAGAATTCCCTTGTGGCCTCCTTTGACAGTTAATTTTTCACCTTTCTAGATGACAGCTCCCCCATCTTTAAAATAATGCTTTTGGACTTCTGGTTCTTAATTCTGACCAGACGAATTACAAAATGAATTCATTGAGTCAGATGCCTTTAACTCATATTCAGCATAAATTCTGTACAATATTCTAATCTAGATTTTATGTTTAAAGGGCAATATTTTTAAAATGTTATTAATGTTTAAAATCAATAAGTAAAGATTAATTAGCCTGGGTACCTTCTCTAGACTTTACTTAAATGAAAGTTCTTTTAAAAACTGTTAATATTTGTATTTATACTTCAGTAGTTGCAAATGAGTCCTTGCCAGGTTTCCTCCTGATTCTAGCATTTTGCCTAATTCTGATTTCACGCATCAGTAAATTCTGAACAATCTGTGTCTTGGAGCGCGTCATGTACTAATTTTCCTCTGACAACCTTGTAATGGGAATTTGAACACTTATTACATTTTTCTTGTTAAACTAGGGGGAAAAAAGGTATTCCAAGTGTTTACCGCTCTCTAACCTTGTCTCACTGAGGTGAAATGTGATGTAGCTCTTTCCTTTTTCTTTGAAATCTCATTTTTAGTAACACTGTTCCACACTTGATGCTGCATGTTTCATCTGTGAACTCACTCACCTTTGGAAGCACTAGCTGTAATCCTATAAAAATCCTATTTTGCTCCAGTCGGCGAGGAGTTGAAAAGCAGAGTCTATTTTAATTATTACATTCTACCTAGTAGCACCTGCAGATGCTACAAGGGAGCTGGAAGCGATTATTATACTAGTCTCTTAAGTTTGGGGAAAAAAATGAAAGTCACTCAGTTGTGTCTGACTCTTTGTGACCCCATGGACTATACAATCTATGGCATTCTCCAGGCCAGAATACTAGAGTGAATAGCTGTTCCCTTCTTCAGGGGATCTTCCCAACCCAGGGATGGAACCCAGGTCTCTGACATTGCAGGTAGATTATTTACCAGCCAAGCCGTCTAGGAAACCCAATTTTGGAGAAAAATTCTAGTAAAAAGTGAAAAGATGCTTGTGCCATGAGGAGCCCATAATCACACTTAGCAACTTCCATAGGCTAGTGACGATTTTCTCCAGTATACCACCAAGAGGTTACAGAGATCTTTGACTGGTACCAGAGGAATATAAAGACTCAAATAATGAAGGAAATAGAACTTGTGAGATTCTTTTAAAAGTCCTAGAATTTGTTTCATATATTATTCTATTTTGTCAAACAACAGGAAATCATCATATTATCTGCTTCTCACAAATAACTTAAAACACACATAAAACTCTCAGACAGAGTAGAAAATGTTATGTTTGAAAGGAGTAATTTTCAAGTATTATAGTATAGTGAGATATTCGAGCAAGAAGATCCAGAACAAATAGTCGCATGTAATAGCTGTTGTTAAGTACTTGCTAGAAACCAAGTGTTGTGCTAAATGCTTTCATATATCATCTAATTTAATCCTGGCTTCACTGAGGAAGGTTACGTCAGTTTTTACAAATCTGGAAATGGAGATGACTTTGCATAAGTGGAAACTAAGTGGTAGAATTAGTTATTGGCAAAACTCAAATTCAATGCTAGTTTGCCTGAAAAATCTGTACACGTTTGAGAATATCATGTAGCTTTGTCTGAGGGGAATTCACCAGACAGAGGATGGAGAAAACACACAAATCAAAAACTGAAACATAAATTGCCAAGGCACAGAAGCTTCAGGGAGGCTGGAGAATAAAATGTGAAGGATGAGGAGAGCTGAGGGTTGAGAGGTGGCAACATATGTGTTAGCTGCTCAGTCGTGTCTGACTCTTTTGTGAGCCATGGACGGGAGCCTGCCAAACTCTTCTGTCCATGAAACTTCCCAGGCAAGAATACTAGGGTGGGTAGCCATCCCCTCCTCCAGGGGATCTTCCTGACCCAGGTACTGAACCTGGGTCTCCTGCATTGCAGGAAGAACCCTTACTGTTTGAGCCACCAGAGAAGCCCTGAGAGATGGTAAAGAATCTACTAATAATGTAGGGCATTTAGGTATCATGCTAAGGAGTTTGGACTTCATTTTGATGGCTAAGGCAAAACTCTAAAAAAATATTTACCATATATATATATATAGATATAGATATATATAGTCTATAAACATTGAAAAGGAAAACATTAATACTTCGGAAGAAAAGCAAATAAAGTACATGAATAGGCTACTTAAAAGAAAAAAAAATCAAAATCATGAATACACGTAAAAAGAAGTCTCATCCTTATTATTGTTCAGGAAAAAATATTACTCTCTTACATTTATCAAATTAGCAAAAACATTTTGTTTTTTAAATCTTAGTGCTAGTTGCTGGTGAAAATGGCATTGATATAAGCTATTTTATCTTATTAGTCGGAAACTTCATTGTTAAAACATTGCTGGAATTGGCAATATATATGCTATATGTTTTGGAGAAGGCAATGGCACCCCACTCCAGTACTCTTGCCAGGAAAATCCAACGGAGGAGCCTGGTAGGCTGCAGTCCATGGGGTCACTAAGAGTTGGGTGCTCAGGCACGACTGAGTGACTTCACTTTCAATTTTCACTTTCATGCATTGGAGAAGGAAATGGCAACCCACTCCAGAGTTCTTGCCTGGAGATTCCCAGGGACTGAGGAGCCTGGTGGGCTTCTGTCTATGGAGTCCCACAGAGTCAGACTTGCCTGAAATGACTTAGCAGCAGCAGCAGCAGCAACAGCAGCAGCATCATCTATATGTTTCTCCATAATTTTTACTTTTAAGATTTATCCCTGAGAGCAAAAGTACATTGCGATCTTTAATGAAATATGATTTATCATAGAAAAAATATGGAACAACTAGATGTCCATAGCAAACACCCTCTTCCAACAACACAAGAGAAGACTCTACACATGGACATCACCAGATGGTCAACACCGAAATCAGATTGATTATGTTCTGTGCAGCCAACGATGAAGAAGCTCTATACAGTCAACAAAAACAAAACCAGGAGCTGACTGTGGCTCATATCATGAACTCCTTATTGCCAAATTCAGACCTAAATTGAAGGAAGTGGGGAAAACCACTAGACCATTCAGGTATGCTGTAAAACAAATCCCTTATGATTATACAGTGGAAGTGAGTAATAGATTTAAGGGACTAGGTCTGATAGATAGAATGCCTAATGAACTATGGACTGAAGTTCATGACATTGTACAGGAGACAGGGATCAAGACCATCCCCATGGAAAAGAAATGCAAAAAAGCAAAGTAGCTATCTGAGGAAGCCTTACATATAGCTGTGAAAAGAAAAGAAGCAAAAAGCAAAGGAGAAAAGGAAAGATACAACCATCTGAATGCAGAGTTCCAAACAATACCAAGAAGGGATAAGAAAGCCTTCCTCAGCCATCAATGCAAAGAAATAGAGGAAAAGAACAGAATGGGAAAGACTAGAGATCTCTTAAAGAAAATTAGAGATACCAAGGGAACATTTCATGGAAAGATGGGCTCAATAAAGGACAGAAATGGTATGGACCTAAAAGAAGCAACTATATTAAGAAGAGGTGGCAAGAATACACAGAACTGTACAAAAAAGATCTTCAAGACCCAGATAATCACGATGGTGTGATCACTCACCTAGAGCCAGACATCCTGGAATGTGAAGTCAAGTGGGCCTTAGAAAGCATCACTATGAACAAAGGTAGTGGAGGTGATGGAATTCCAGTTGAGCTATTTCAAATCCTGAAAGATGATGCTGTGAAAATGCTGCCCTCAATATGCCAGCAAATTTGGAAAACTCAGCAGTGGCCACAGGACTGGAAAAGGTCACTTTTCATTCCAATCCCAAAGAAAGGCAATGCCAAAGAATGCTTAAACTACCTCACAATTGCACTCATCTCACACACTAGTAAAGTAATGCTCAAAATTCTCCAAGTCAGGATTCAGCAATACATAAACAGTGAACTTCCAGATATTCAAGCTTGTTTTAGAAAAGACAGAGAAACCAGAGATCAAATTGCCAACATCCGCTGGATCATGGAAAAAACAAGAGAGTTCCAGAAAAACATATATGTCTGCATTATTGACTATGCCAAAGCCTTTGACTGCGTGGATCACAATAAACTTTGGAAAATTCTGAAAACAATGGGAATAACAGACCACCTGACCTGCCTCTTGAGATACCTGTATGTAGGTCAGGAAGCAACAGTTGGAACTGGATATGGAACAACAGACTGGTTCCAAATAGGAAAAGGGGTACAGCAAGGCTGTATATTGTCCCCCTGCTTATTTAACTTCTATGCAGAGTACATCATGAGAAACACTGGACTGGAAGAAGCACAGGCTGGAATCAAGCTTGCTGGGAGAAATATCAATAACTTCAGATATGCAGATGACACCACTCTTATGGCAGAAAGTGAAGAGGAACTAAAAAGCCTCTTGATGAAAGTGAAAGAAGAGAGTGAAAATGTTGGCTTAAAGCTCAACATTTAGAAAGCTAAAACTGTGGGATCTGGTCCCATCACTTCATGGGAAATAGATGGAGAAACAGTCAAAACAGTGTCAGACTGTATTTTGGGGGGCTCCAAAATCACTGCAGATGGTAATTGCAGCCTTGAAATTAAAAGCCGCTTACTCCTTGGAAGAAAAGTTATGACCAACCTAGATAGCATGTTCAAAAGCAGAGACATTACTTTGTCAACAAAGGTCCATCTAGTCAAGGCTATGATTTTTCCAGTAGTCATGTGTGGGGGTTAGAGTTTGACTGTGAAGAAAGCTGAGCACCGAACAATTGATGCTTTTGAATTGTGGTGTTGGAGAAGACTCCTGAGAGTCCCTTGGACTGCAAGGTGATCCAACCAGTCCATTCTGAAGGAGATCAGCCCTGGGATTTCTTTGGAAGGAATGATGCGAAAGCTGAAACTCCAGTACTTTGGCCATCTCATGCGAAGAGTTGACTCATTGGAAAAGACTTTGATGCTGGGAGGGATTGGGGGCAGGAAGAGAAGGGGACGACCGAGGGTGAGATGGCTGGATGGGATCACTGACTTGATGGACATGAGTCTGAGTGAACTCCGGGAGTTGGTGATGGACAGGGAGGCCTGACATGCTGCGATTCATGGGGTCGCAAAGAGTTGGACATGACTGGGCGACTGAACTGAACTGAATTGAGATGTCCAAGAACAGGGAGATGATTAAATAAAGTTATATGATTCAGCCATTAAATTCATGTTTTTTGAAGTATATTTAAAGGAGACTGTTAGCTGGAAGTATGACGAATCTATCTGGTTCTCGGACACAGTTTGTTGAGTCCTCACATTGTTTTCAGGAAAAAATTAAATAGCGTTTAAAAATCAGGAAATTTTCCATAAAATTTAAGATTTCTTATTTTTTTTTGTTTGTTTTTTTTTGAACACCTACAAGATCTAACATGGCCACATTTCCCAAATCGTAGTTTGTTTCTTTCTTTAATTAATGGACTCCCAGTTCAGCAAAAACTTGGTGACCCCCTGCTGTTTCAAACACAGTTATACCTGATAGTTTTACTTTTTTTTCTTTTTTACTTTATTCACCTGGCCTTATAAGAATTTATTTGTAACAGATGCTTATATGAACGAAACATAATTTAAAAGCTATATCTGAAATCTGTATAATTTTAGATCTTGATGAAGTAATAATAGCAAAATATTAACAGGAATAATCCTTGGGTGAAGGTACAGTTGACTTTAGACCATTAGATAGATGACAGATAGATACAGAGTTAGATAGATAGATAACCAACCTTAGGTGTTTTCCTTTGAGAAGAATGGGTAGGTGACAGTATCTATCAGGATGGTTTGTTCCCTCCATTATTACACCTTCTCTTCACTACTTTCACATCTGAATCTCAAAGGATTATTCTCTTTATAAGTAAGAGATTGATGGTATCCTTCTACAAACATGTCATATGTTCCTCTAGCCTTTTTCTTGTATACAGGTATTCTTCACTACACTTGCATCCTAGAATTTTCATGATATATTTTATATGATCTAGAAGTAGTGAGGAAAGTGAAAGTGAAAAAAGTAAGGCTGATATTTAGCATAGGCAATAAGAAGCAGAGAAGTTTGCCTACTGCTGTACCCAACTAATAAAAGCAGAGCAGTGAAGAGTTAGTCTTGATGTACCACATTCTTTGTATCTTGCACTAATGTAGGCAAATATCAATACTACAATTGGAAAGGCAGTTTTATAATACCTATTTTGCAGGCATTAAGGAAACTAACACTCAAGGTTGACTTAGGGTTTCATAAGTTTTCCCAGGGTTTTCATAAGCTTGCTGCTAAAAGGAAAAGCTAGGACTGGAACTCGGGTTGTTCTTGCTACCTCCATCACTTCCTTGTCATGAAGGAGATGCTAGGCAGCAGAATGTCTAGGCTTCTCCTGGTGCTCCTAGAAGAGATGCATGAGCTGAGACTGAGCAGAGAATATGTTGCATGTGTGTGTCTCTGTTTCTTCTTTGAAAATAACTTCATCTGTACCGTTTTTCTAGATTCCACATATAAGTGATATTTGTACATTTGTTTTCCTCTTTCTGACTTACTCTGACAGTCTTTAGTTCTATCTATGTCTCTGCAAATGGCACTATTTCATTCCTTTTTATGGCTCAATAATATTCCATAGTATACATGTGCAACATCTTTTTTTCATTCCTCTGTTGATGGACATAGTGATTTAAATGTGTATTTCCCTGATGATTAGTGATAGTGAGTATACTGTTGTTCCTGTAGGTCATCTGTATGTCTTCTTTGGAAAAATGTCTGTTTTGTCCTTTGTTCATTTTTTAAAAATTGGATTGCTTTTTAAAAAAAATTAATTTTTACTTTATTTTACTTTATAATACTGTATTGGTTTTGCCATACATTGACATGAATCCACCACGGGTGTACATGAGTTCCCAATCTTGTACCCTCCTCCCACCTCCCAACCCATATCATCTCTCTGGATCCTCCCCGTGCACCAGCCCCATGCATCCTGTATCCTGTATCGAACCTAGACTGGCGATTAATTTCTTACATGATAGTATACATGTTTCAATGCCATTCTCGCAAATCATCCCACCCTCTCCCTCTCCCTCAGAGTCCAAAAGTCCTTTCTATACATCTGCGTCTCTTTTGCTGTCTCGCATACAGGGTTATCATTACCATCTTTCTAAATTCCATATATATGTGTTAGTATACTGTATTGGTGTTTTACTTTCTGGCTTTGTTCACTCTGTATAATCGGCTCCAGTTTCATCCACCTCATTAGAACTGATTCAATGTATTCTTTTTAATGGCTGAGTAATACTCCATTGTGTATATGTACCACTGCTTTCTTATCCATTCATCTGCTGATTGACATCTAGGTTGCTTCCATGTCCTGGCTATTATAAACAGTGCTGCGATGAACATTGAAGTACACGTGTCTCTTTCAATTCTGGTTTCCTCGGTGTGTATGCCCAGCAGTGGGATTGCTGGGTCATAAGGCAGTTCTATTTGCAACTTTTTAAGGACTCTCCACACTCTTCTCCATAATGGTTGTACTAGTTTGCATTCCCACCAACAGTGTAAGAGGGTTCCCTTTTCTCCACACCCTCTCCAGCACTTATTGCTTGTAGACTTTTGGATCGCAGCCATTCTGACTGGTGTGAAATGGTACCTCATTTTTTTTTTTTAATATAAGTTGTGTGAGTTGTTAAATGCACTTTAGATATTAACCCCTCATCAGATACATGATTTGATTGCCTTTTCATTTTGTTGATGATTTTCTTTATTGTGTAGAATCTTTTTGTTTCATGTAGTCCCACTTATTTTTGCTTCATTGTCTTTGCTTTTCAAACTTTCTTCTTTTTCCTCCTCCCCCATTGTACTCATCCACCAGGTCTCATCCTTTCAGATCACTCAGTCCCTAGGCTGGTTCCAGTTCAAGAGAAAAACCCCCACCTTAGGATCTTTATATTTCCAGGAGATCCCTAAGAATCCATACAATAAGTATTTAAAGGAGAATACTTAAGATATTTAAAATATTCAAAGGGAAACATCTCTATGTCAAATAATCATTTCTCTCACAATACTGTCCATCTTTTATAGATTTTGATCTAGATTTTGTGTAACAAAGTATATTATTTAATGAAATACTACATACATAAAGATTAACCCTCAAGTCACAAGACTTACATAAATGAATGATTTCAGCTCATACAAAGTTTGAATGAGTGTTGCTGATCAGAAGACAGAGACTCAGACAATAATTCCGACACTCAGGCCCCTTGTGGTTGTGTTACAGACATCCTTACATCAAGCTACAAAAAGAAAGTGGCATGGGAAGTTTGAGAAAGCCACACCTGGAATGGCAGCTGTCATATCTACTCACAAGCCACTGGCCACACTTGACTGCAGGGAAGTCAGAAAATAAGGGCCATGAAGTAGCACAGCATTGTTTAAAATATATTCTAAGCCAGAATATGCCATCTAACTAGGTTTCCAGGAGATAAAGGAGAGGTGTTTGCTAAAGAGACAGACTTTGTAATACAAAACTTTCTCTTTCAAAATCCTTTCCAAGACTCTCCTCTGATTTGGGATATATTGCAAGGGTGGGGAATAGGGAGCAGAGGGAAAATAGAGAGATGAAGGACACTCCTAAATGCTGAAACAATGGCATATATGTCTAGAATCCTTTTATAAATTTGCAGTTTAAATTGTACTGGTAAACCATCATATAACATGATAAAGATGGAGTCCATTGCTGCCTTGAAAATGTAAGAATAAAATGTCGGTGTGTGGATGATGATAAGTCTATCTGGAATTGACAATAGGTATTTATGTATTTGCCTATGAAATCAGATTAAATTTTGCTCCTTGGGACAAGAAGAGGAAATAATAATGACCTCCATCTCTCTAATAGAGAACATAATAAGGTGATATGGTGTTTATATAAAATGATGTCTCCACTTGGACAACAGAAAATCAGCTGTAGTCAGAGGCATCTAAATATTCTGCATCACATTTTACTTTCATGGGAGTTTTCTGAGTTCCACTAGAAGTCAGTCAACTCTGAAAGCAATTTAATATTTGACAGCTGAAGGACATATGAACTATCATCGTATCTAAGTCTAAAAATTCAAAAACTAAATAAATTCACCCAGATTTAGAAGATTTGGAAAGTGGATTCAGATTTACCATTTTCAGAACATAGTGTAGGCATTAATAAAGTAGACTAATAATAAACTTAAATTAATAAAAGTATTCCCAAGACCAGTTTTCCCTCACTCCTGCCTTGCTTACACACTTGACAGTAAATTAGAGTTTTATTTCCTTTATGCCAGATAGCCTGCAGATTTTGAGGAAAATAAGCCCCCCTAGTGTAAAATACAAGAGTTTTGATGGATAGTAGATACATTTTTATTTATTAAAAATAATTTCTTTCTTAGCATGAGGTCAATAGACAATGAAAACATTTCATGCTACTAACAATATTAAAATATACTAATTATGACAATTCCAGCAAATTCCACAGTGCACTGGATTATAGAATAAAAGTCTTCTAAACGCTGTAACTATTGTTTATCCTTTTGTACCTAAGCCATTTGGTGGCTCCTAAAATCAAGCCAAAGTACCTTACCTTATTGACAACCAATTTTGAGAACTGAATTGGAAGAGAACTAAAACAAATAAGAAAATCACTTTATTATACAGGTAGTTTGAAATGTGACTCTAAAATCAAATAGTTGTTTATTGTACTTCTTTTCCTCTCTATTATCACATATGCACCAATTAGCAAATTCTTAAGAAAAACATGCATAAAACAATAGTTTATAAAAGTGAAGTTTTCACTTCCAAAGCCCTAATTATTTATCTATGTATTATCTATCTATCTACATATATATTAACATATAAGCATAAGGACATGTGTGTGTGTGCGTGTATGTCTGTATATGTGCTTTCAGTATCAAACTATTTCAAAAGGTAATATTATATACTTTATAGGAAGCAAAGCTTATTTTGGGTGCAACCTGCAAGACTAAGATTTACCTAAACAGAGAATAGTGGGAAAGTCTTTACTTGTTAAGAAAAGATTTAAGCTAGTAAAGGGCATTCTGAATAGATTGGCTTGATTATGCTGCTGCTGCTACTGCTGCTAAGTCGCTTCAGTCGTGTCCGACTCTGTGCGACCCCATAGACGGCAGCCCACCGGGCTCCCCCGTCCCTGGGATTTTCTAGGCAAGAATACTGGAGTGGGTTGCCATTTCCTTCTCCAATGCATGAAAGCAAAAAGCCAAAGTGAAGCCGCTTCAGTTGTGTCTGATTCTTAGCGACCCCATGGACTGCAGCCTACTGGGCTCCTCCGTCCATGGGATTTTCCAGGCAAGAGTACTAATTTTGTAGGAATAAAGGAGTGAAAAGATGAGAAAAGTAGGTTGAGGTCACATTAGGAGGACACCTGTAGGCCAGACTGAGGACTGCAGTTCATATTACAGAGAACAGGAAGATAATGTAGGATTTTCAGCAATGTCTAATAAATATTATTGAGCTTGAATAGAACTCAGGCTCATGGGATTTATAGCACTAATGGGATTGCTGCTATAAAGCAAAAAAAAAAACATAAAAATGCAATATGCGACTGGTTTTATGAAGACATCACCAAACAGCTATGTGTGGGATGGACAGAAGCAGAGAGAGATTGGAGGTAGGAAGCTGATGCAATAATTCAGATATGTGGTGGGCAAGGTAGTTGGCACGAAGAATCAAAAGAAAAGGTCAAATGGGAGCATCACATATTTATATCACAAAATTCTGAAGAACTAAATCCATATATTATTTCAACTCTTTACATATGCAATGTTTCTTAGTTATGTCAAGATCCTGTAAAGAAAATACAACCAGCCTGAGTACAAAAGTTAAACTGTGTGACAGTTTTCCCTGAGTCCCTACCATATGGCCTCATATGTACTGCCCTTGATAGCACTATTACATATTCTCAGAATAGCTTCTATTTTCTTTTGTAGCATATATTCCATTTTGATTAATTTTTATATTACCTTGAATTAAAACTGATTGACCCCAGAACTAGCCTACAGACTCCATAAAAAAGTACAAACATCAAAGCGCAGACAGCATATGTATTCTCACCACTGTATCTAATACACTAAATTTCTGTTATTTTTGTTTGGTGGTCTATTGTAATTTGAAGGAACAGAGTCATTTGACAGAATATCACCTCTCCATTTCTTGCACAAACTTATCATAGGCAGAACTGACTCTAGGGGAAAAAAAAGTGATATCACAAGGTCTTGTGGAAAAAGACTTATTCCGCTTTTGTAATGATTTTCCAATATCTTTGACCAAATTCTCATCTCCAGCATCCAGCACAGTCATATCACTAAGACCTTCTTTCATCACTAAAGAAAAGCCTAAATTATTAAATCACACATTATACTAAGATTATTTGCCTTTTAAAGATCCTCAAATAAAAAAATACGTGACTGAATTATGATAGCAGGGGCATGCCTCAGGCGTTTACTCCTAGGACCCACCCAAGCAGCTACTCTTCTGCTTAGGCAACAGAACCATATTCCTGGCCATTTTCTCTCCAGCCATTTTTTCTTTCCGATAACAAAATAAAAATTACTAACTAATCTTACCTCAGTAATTCTTTGTAAAAGAGAAAGAGGTAAAGATGGTCTCATTTCAACATATATTTAGATAAATTTTACTCCTTGAATAAGCATTCAAAATGAAAGGCAAAAAGTAGCAAGAGCACATTTTACTGATGCAAGACATAATTAAAAATAATGTAAAGATCTGCTTTATTCATCTTAATGATAGGATTTAAGGAATTCTTATATTTGATTCCAGGTTTGGAGTCAGCTCTTTCATTTCCATATTCTGTCTATGGAGAAAGATAGAACATAAGCTGAACCAGATTTTCTCTGTAAATCTTAGATATCTAAGAAATAATGCTATAATTTTAGCATTTAAGTAAGTTACATTAAGGTGGTCAGTTTATGGAGGATCAGTACTTGAATGTAAATACCCCTGAAGATAAATGTAACATTTCATGGGAAGTTTTATGGAGTTCTATCCAATTTAATATTTTTCAACAGTATATGATCTTGATTTTTCCTGATTTATACTTAAACTATTTTCTGAATATTTAAAAAGCAAAATATTTTCCAGTTCAACATGAGAACTTACATTTAGATAAATGTTTCCCACTAGATATTATAAAGTGCATTAGAGAAAGAAAAGCACAGAACAATCCATTTATGAACCATATAATATGCAACAAAGTACTCTTAATTTGTGATCCATACCAGAGACTATAATTTTCTATGGTAGGTTTAAAACCACTTATATTTGTTCATGAATAGCATGTTGAAGGGCTCTATAATTAATTAAATGTCCAATGACAAATCTGATTTCTCTGATTCCATCTTCAGAATCAGAGATTGATAGAAGGCACAGGGTCAGGGGAACCATTTATCACAGTAATAGTGAAATGTAGGATTGATGTTTCGTCAGTCTGGGATGCTTTATTTGAAGATGCTTTGCCTCTGGGAGCATCAACAATGCCATCTTATTGTATTTCAGCATTTGTGCAAATGTTCCTGAAAGTGCAAGAGCCAGTTAAGTATCGAATTAAAGAGGGGATTTCAAGAGTTATATTCCTTGACTAGAATATAACTCTTCCCAAGGTGTCAGTGTGAAAAATGTAAAGCCAAAGTAAGTTTGTAACCCTAAATTTCTCCATAATAAAACATGGTTATAACGATATACCAAGGGAGAGAGAAAGAAAAATATGTTAGATTTAAATGTAAGACCTGTCAATAGAAACACTAGTTATAAATGACACTCAGGGTCAGATATTTGGAGGGTGGAAATGGAAAAGTTTAGGCCAGTCTTTTTTCCACTTAAGTGATTTCATTAGACCAAGTAGTAATTGTTTAAAAACTGATGCCACTCTTGGTTAAACTACTCAGTTCACTGTAGAAAGTAACAAAATTACAAGGACAGAGAGGCTGAATGAAACAGACCGAAGAGGCAGCATCTCAGAAAGACGAGACAGAAATGATGAAAGGCGTATGTCAGCCTATGGAATTATCTCTGTGATCCAGAGGCAAGAAAGAGAGATAGACTTGTTCCTAAAGCAGTGATCAGAATGAAAAGATGCCTTCATAATTCGAGAGCTTCACACCCCAGCCATCTTTTATTATTTATTATCTCTTCAAAAGAGGGACGTTAATACTTTCTTTGTTCACTTTCTATAATTTTATCTTTTTTCTTTCTTGGATTGTCTTCTGTGAGCTAAGTAGTTTGCTATCTTCTCTCTCTCTTATTTTTTATACAAATTTATATAGAGAAATATTGCCTAAAATGCTGCATCTCCCCTCTGTGATAGACATTCTGGATATTCATAAATATTCTAACTCTCTGTCCTCAGCACATAATGGGACTGCACTTTCCTGCTAACTTGAAATTAGGGTTAGCCATGTGACTTGCTTTGGCCAATGAAATGTAGGTGAAAGGTGCTATGTGCCGTCTGGAGAGGAGCTTTAATAGCCCAAGACTGCTTTGCCAGGTTCTCTTTCTCTCTGCTACCAAAATAGGCAGGAGCCAATCCAACAGCAAACGTCATGAGGTTAAAGACAATGAAGAACAGAGTCTTTAGCTGACCTTCAATGCACATGTTCAAGAGGGATGGGGGGAAAGTCCCTGTGTGCTTTTTAGATACTGAGATTTCAAATTTGTTATTACAGCCTGGTGCATATCATTGGTGGTAAACACACTGATGTAATGAAGAATAAAGATGTACATGCATGAAACATAAAAAGAGTCTATTTTAAATCATGAATTGATAATACATATTATTAGACTCACAAATGCAACAAGCACCACTTTATTTGTTTAGTTCTTCCTAAATTAGTCCTGTGTTAGAACTGAAATTTTTTCATACCTATTTAGAGATGTGCTAGGCTTCTTATTACAATTAACTTCTTTGTATGGCGTTATGGGACTTTGGTAATTACATTTTCATTCCTCATAGCCAGGGTAGTAAAACCATGAGAAAATAGAAAACAGACAGTGTATATCTTTATTTTCTTGAAACCATTTGACTCATTTTGAGATTGAGCAAATGGCACAACTAAGTCCAAAGATAAAGAACAAGTGAAAGTTTCAAACCATGGTATGACATAATTTCAAGCTGAATGCAAAATAATATAATTAAGGGAGAAAAAGAGTGTCTTTATGACATAATTCACTAACCCCTTCCTTTAATAATATTATGACTGAAAAATTAAGAGTACTACAATGCTCAAGTGCTAGAGTCTTTACCATCTGAGCCACCAGGCCTCCTATATCTGTCTTAAAGAGAAAGCAAAATCAGAAAAAACAGCTTTGTAACAGAACTTTTTGATTACCTATGTGTCAGTCATAAGAGAAAAACATGGAAGACTATATTCTTCATTTAACATGCTTTGAATCATTTATTATTAAAGTCAAATCTCCTTCTCACTCCAGTGATATCGAATAAATCTTTCTGTGATCAGAGCAAATGTTCTATATTTATGCTGCCCAAAACAGTAGCATGCGGAATGTGGCTAAGTGCCACCAAGGAACTGAATTTGTAGATTTATTTATATTTAAATAGCCTCTGTAGCTAATGGTTACCATACCAACAGTGTACCTTACATCTCCATGTAATCTGAGACTAGGGTTGAGTGTTCAAGGTAATAGATTTTGGAAGGTACCAACACCAAAGTCAACATTCATAGGCTCAACACTTCCATAAAGATTACTGAAGAGAATGAGACAGCACAAGAAAAGACAGCTTTGTGGCTAAAGAAGTGTTATATTGCAAATAACAATACAAATTGTCTCTGGCATCCTGAAATTATTTTAGGTCCAGAACTTAAACTGTGAACATAAATTTTCCCCACTTCTTTTTAATCCAAACAGTCTGTGTTCCTGTCAGAAAACAAATTCCTATACTCTTGATTGCAACTTTTGCAAACTTAGCATCACAGTTAATGTTTCAAATTACTTTTAACTGAAGTAAAAATTTTATCATTTTCCCAGGTTTTGATTCAATGGTCTCCGTCTATGGAAACCTGAAAGGTTTAAATTTTCTTTAATTTTTAACATATGTGTAGCATCGTGTCATCATCAAATGAATATCATGTATTTCTTAAACTTAGCACTTCCATAACTCCCAAATTTTGAAGGAGAGCCTGTTAAGACACATCTACTCACCTACCCTCCAGTTGATCTTGAATCTGTGACAATGGCACCCCACTCCAGTACTCTTGTCTGGAAAATCCCATGGACAGAGGAGCCTGGAAGGCTGCAGTCCATGGGGTCGCTGAGGATCGGACACAACTGCGTGACTTCACTTTCACTTTGCACTTTCATGCATTGGAGAAGGAAATGGCAACCTGCTCCAGCGTTCTTGCCTTGAGAATCCCAGGGACAGGGAAGCCTAGTGGGCTACCATCTACTGGGTTGCACAGAGTAGGACATGACTGAAATGACTTAGCAGCAGCATAGTTGATTTATAATATTGTGTTAGTTTCAGGTGTGCTGCAAATTAATTTGGTTATATATTTTTCTGATTATTTTCCATTATAGGTATTATAAGATATCGAACACAATTCTCTGGGTTACATAGTAAATCCCTGTTGCTTATCTATTTTATGTGTAGTAGTTTGTGTCTGTTAATTCCATACTCTTAGTTTATCCCTCCTGACTCTTTTGTTTTCCCTTTGTTAGTCAAAAATTTGCTCTCTATTCTTGATCTATGTGGGAATGCCATCCAGGTGAGTATCTATGCTATTCTTCCACTAAATGGTTGAAGGATAGGTAAAAGAGTTTGCTATTTGAGTGAATATCCAATTTTTAATGTTTTAGAAATTTAAAACAAACATTTAGGTTGTGATGCATGGTATCACATCAAAGATAGACATTGTTAAATTTATGAGACTACCAAATTTGGAAACATAATATGTAGATAAAGCTTTTTTTCTTGATTAACATCACTGCTGTGGGTAAACACAAGGAAAAAATTTGGCAGTTCATAACCATTAATTCTAGACCTGCAGGGCGTAATTGATCTGGCACTGATGCACATTTGCTGATATTAGGCCAATTTTATTTATCTGTATTTGGATCCTATTCCAAAGTGTCTGTTTCATGAGATAGTCAAAACAGCTTGTGGCCAGGAGAGCTTTTAAATATTTTTCTTAATCTTCACCTTAAATAACTTGATGTTTTAAAAATCCCATCCTGTGTTAAATTTTTATTCTATCTCCTTTTAATTTAATTTTGATTTGATAGATTATCACATTAACTAGAAATTGTCAGTGGCTCCCTCACTGCGCTTTGTTTAAACTACTTAGTATGATGTATAGAAAGTTCTGTAAACCTGGGTCCAATCTATTTTTCAAACCCTTCTTATAGCAGTTCCTTCCTTCTGCCCATAATTTACTTGTAAGTCCTTAAAAATATTTCTGCTCCCACTATTGTATTAGGGTGACATTGTATTAAGAGAATCGTACCTATTTCCCTCAAATCTTTCAAGACTAAATTTGTAAGTCATTTCACTTATTTATTCAACAGTTAGATAATAAATATTTCCTGTGTGCCAGGCACTATGCTTAGTTCTGTATAAATTCATTGAATCCTCACAACTGCTCTATAAAGCAGATGTTAATGATTTTGTCATTTCACAATGACAGATGAGGACTCCTAACCCTTTGGTTCCACCTTCCAAAGACCCAACCCATCCCACCCACCATCCTGACAAGCCGTTCAAGCTCCCTGCATATTGCCTCTCCATTACTGGACAGAGCCTGCACTATCAGCTTCTGCTACCAGTCAGTTCTTCTAGAACCTTATCTTCTCCTGAGATCAAAGCTCTAAGTAGAGACAAGTGAACATCACAGACTGAAATAGATTTACAGTAAGAAAGAAAGCTCTGATTAATGTGACAGAAATCTGTTTTCATCCTGAAAATCCCAGTTGAACTTTAGGTTAGTTTGTTAGCAAAATGGCTTTGGTTACTGTGTGCCTTTTCTATGCAGTAACTACAAACTGTCTTGTCTAAAATTTTCAACCGGTTATTGGCACTAACTAAAGAGTAAAACATCATTCATAGTCTGCTCACATCACAATTAGTGGCAGAAAATATTTATTGAGTGATTACTGTATGCACAGTTCTGGCTCAGTCTCTGTGGGGTCTCTGGGTCGTGGTGCGCACAAGGTTTGTTTGAGCCGTTTGAGCATCTTTGGCAGGCAAGGGGTTTGATTCTAAATGTGATTTTGCCCCACCCACCATCTTGCGCAGGTTTCTTCTTTGCCTGTGGACATGGGGTATCTTTTTTTGGTGGGATCCAACATTCTCCAGTCAGTGGTTGTTCAGCAGCGAGTTGTAGTTTAGGAGTTCTTGCAAGAGAAGATGTGCACGCATCCTTCTACTCCGCCATCTTAGGATACAAATTTATTTAACTTATATGCAGAGTAAGACATGCAAAATGTCAGGCTGGATGAAGCACAAGCTGGAATCAAAATTTCTTGGAGAAATATCAATAACCTCAGATACGCAGATGACACCACCTTTATGGCAGAAAGAGAAGAACTAAAGAGTCTCTTGATGAAAGTGAAATAGGCAAGTGAAAAAGTTGAATTAAAACTCAACATTCAGAAAACTAAGATCATGTCATCTGGTCCCATCACTTCATGGCAAGTAGATGGGGAAACAATGGAAACAGTGACAGACTTTATTTTGGGGGGCTCCAAAATCACTGCAGATGGTAACTGCAGCCATGAAATTAAAAGACACTAGCTTCTTGGTAGAAAAGCTATGGTCAACCTAGACAGCATATTAAAAAGGAGATATATTACTTTGTCAACAAAGGTCCATCTAGTCAAAGCTATGGTTTTTCCAGTAGTCATGTATGGATGTGAGAATTGGACTATAAAGAAAACTGAGTGCTGAGGAATTGATGCTTTTGAACTGTGGTGTTGGAGAAGACTCTTGAGAGTTCCTTGGACTGCAAGGAGACCCAACCAGTCTATCCTAAAGGGAACCAGTCCTGAATATTCATTGGAAGGAGTGATGTTAAAGCCGAAACTCCAATACATTGGCCACCTGATATGAAGAACTGACTCATTGAGAAAAACCCTGATGCTGGGAGAGATTGGAGGCAAGGGAAGGGGATGACAGTGAATAGGATGGTTGGATGGCATCACTGACTCAATGGACATGAGTTTGAGTAAGTTCTGGGAGTTGGTGATGGGCAGGGAAGCCTGGCTTGCTGCAGTCCATGGGGTTGCAAAGAGTCAGACACGACTGAGCGACTGAGCTGAACTGAACTGTATTTAGTTTCCCTATTGGCTCAGATGATAAAGAATTTGCCTGCAATGCAAGAGACCTGAGTTCAATCCCTGGGTTGGGAATATCCTCTGGAGAAGGGAATAGCTACCCACCCCAGTGTTCTTGATTGGAAAATCCCATGGACAGAGGAGCCAGGAGGACTACAGTCCATGGGGTTGCAAAAAGTCAGGCACGACTAAACAACTAAGTATGCTTGCATATGTACAAGAGTATCAGCAATTACATGTATGTCAATGGACATGAGTTTGAGCAAGCTCCAGGAGATGGTGAAGGACAAGGAAGCCTGGCATGCTGCAGTCCATGGGGTTGCAAACAGTCAGACATAGCTTAGCAACTGAACAATATAGCAACATACGTGTGTGTGTGTGTGTGTGTGTGCATGCTTGTCATGTTCAACTCTTTGTGACCCCATGGACTATAGCTTGCCAAGCTCCTCTGTCTATGGGATTTCTCAGCAACACTGCAGTATGTTGCCACTTTCTTCCCCAGGGAATCTTTCCTACCCAGGGTTTGAACCCACATCTCCTGTGGCTCCTGCATTGGCAGACATTTTCTTTACCACTGAGCCACCTGCAAAGCCCATGGGTAGGGGTGTGTGTGTGTGTGTGTGTGTGTGTTGTGTGTGTGTGTGTGTGTGAGAGAGAGAGAGAGAGAGAGAGAGACAGAGAAAGAGAGATTTGATTTGATTATTTTAAAAAAGGAGTCTTATAGGACTTTGAAAGGAGAAATTGAGAAGTATTTTGAGACATGTTACTTCTGAATTGATATGGCAGATCTAACAAATAGATATAAATGTAGATATAAATGTAACCGAAGGATAGGGGTTAGAGAAATAGCATGCTCCATCTTGCTTTTGTTTTTCTAAAACATGCTAAGAAACTGTAAATATTCTGTATTATAAGCAATGTTTTGTTAAAAGATTAATGCTTTTAAAGGATAATATAATTTTAAGTCATACAGTTTTAGTAGAACTTGAGAGATTGTTTTTTTCTTTATTTGTTGTTTAGGAGCTATTATGTTAATGGAAAACTGGACATAATTTTAAGGCAATATTATAAAGTATTTTTCATGTTTGAAGCTCAGAAACCAAGAAATCTATCTGCAGCTGCATCAATGAGGTTTTCAGCAGAAAAATCTGTTTCTACCTCAAGCCATGTGCATGAAAAATCAGGTCAATGGCCACCAGAGAGATGGAGATAACATGTTGTAAGGATCTGTCTGAAGCCATTACCTGTTTTGAGAGAGACTGACCTCCGCTTGCTTTCCATTCTTCTAGTGCTCTAAGATAATCCCTCAGCCAGTATGACAATAAACCCTCCTTCCATCTGACCCAAGCTTGGACTCCAGGCCTGAATAGTTCTTATATCAAAAAGTCACATATGAGATCCATCAGAAGCAGTAAGCAGAGGAAATGTAAGAGCACTAGGCACCTGACTGCTGAGTCAGCAGAATTCATCCACAATTCATTCAACCAACAGCAGTTTTATGTAAAAGAGAATGTACATTTTACCTTGCTGGGAGATAAACTAAAGCTATTAATGAACCATTTAAGTAAAAAGAAGTCATTCTTCTATTTATGATATAATTACAACTTGGAAAATACCCTGTGAAGCATGAGAGCTTTTTTATCAAATAAAAAAAAATGTTTGACAGTTATAAATTTGACTTGGAAGAGTGCAAACATACATTTATATTCAGATATCACTAGCTACTAGCTTGAATGCAAGAGTGAAATAGAAGAATTTGTTATGAAATTGGTTATCTGAGAGGATGAAAAAGAAACTAAATCCATTTTTCATCCCTTGGGAATGAATACAAGCAGCTTATGAGAGCCAAGTAGAAAGTATAATTGCGCATTACAAGTTTACTTTTCCCTATAAGTAGTAAAATTATGCATATATTTTATTATTCTTATTTTATTCTTGACATATCTCATCTCTGGAAGGCAAATACTATATTACTTTGTATGTGGGTTCCACACATTTCTTCCAGCAAGCTTGAATGGTTGATAGAAAATAAAATATTAAAATAAGATTTAAGGTAACTTTAAAGAGAAAGCTTTGGCATCAAGCAGAGTGAATGAAATACTGGATAACAGCTTTCAAGAAGCTTTTTTGGGATAATAAAGCAAATTGAGTTGGCTGCCTTGGAAGCACATCACAGGTGGCAGCTGAGGAAATTCTCAGTTTCCTTGACTTTTTTTCCAGTAAATGTGTGTCCATCAAAATCACACAGTCAGCACCACTTGCTTGGCTCGTCTTGTATTCAGGTAAAAATTTAAATTAAAAAAAAAAAAGAGGATTCTGTGATAAGCACATGCTTGTTTTCTCCTGGCAGAGGAACTTGTTTACTTTTGAACAGATTTTAGGCACAAACATAGCATGCCTAGTAGAATCACATACTGTTGCCTCTAGCATTGGGGGGGAGGGGCTTCTGGGATCTGGGTTCTAGTATGTCTTGATCCAACATGAGCACTGACTTGCTTTGTGACCTTGAGTAAGCCCTTACCCTGAAATCCCATTCCTTGTTCTGAAAAATTAACAAGATACATACTGTTCTTTCCAACTGCCATGTGCTATGATTCTATTGTCTTATTTGTATTATTGAATTCTGCTATGAGAAGTAAAACACCAACCCACAAAATCTAGGTAGTGTCCTGACATAATACTATTATAAAACAGTGTTCCTGAGAGGATAACATGAAATAGAGTGTCTAAACAGTCTAGCCTATAGCATATGCTCCATAGACATTAATCTCTTGTCCCAAGGTCACTTTCAATATCTCAATCTAGTAAAATCTTCTCTACCATTTGAGAATCTCTTTGTGCCAGGTGCAACAGTTGCCACTGTGATTACTAGGGTTGAAGTAACAGGATTTATGAGTTCCAGAATCTAAAATGATTATCAAATAATCAGTTCACTAACTTTTAAAAGACTTTTTTTTTTTTTTAAGGAAAGTCATTCTATTTCAGCACACTAAGTGTTATACTGCATGCTTCCCAAGTGGCTCAGTGGCAAAGAATCCATCTGCCAATGCAGGGAATGCGGGAGACATGAGTTCAATCCCTGGATTGGGAAGATCCCCTGGAGGAGGAAATGGCAACCTACTCCAGTATTCTTGTCTGGAAAATCCCATGAACAGAGGAGTCTGGTGGGCTAAAGTCCATGGGGTTCAGAAGAGCCAAATATGACTGAGTCACAGAACAACACAAGTGTTGCATTGCATTTTTACTTAACACAACATCTATCAGTCATACAGTAAGTGAATATTATTAACTTGGATAAGTGAGCAAATGAGTCATTTGTGTAGAGTGCCTCTCTTTAGCATTAATATATCTCAGGCTGCATGTTTTATTAGACTACATACGAGAACCAGGCACTGTGATATTGATTCGGGTGGTATAACAGAATCCTATTGTAGACTCATAAAATGGTGAAATATATTTAACTTGTTGAATCTCAAAGGATCTTTCCCTCCTTCCACAAAATGGGCATAATAATACATAATACAAGATACGGCAAGGTTGAATATTGACATTTTAGGAATCAGTGAAGTAAAATGCATCAAAATGGGAAAATTTAATTCAGATGATCATTAAATTTAAAATGCTGAGCAAGAAGGCTACTTAGAAGAAATGGAGTAGCCTTCACAGTCAACAAAAGAGTCTGAAATGCAGTGCTTGGATGCAATCTCAAAAATGACAGAATGATCTCTGTTCATTTCCAAGGTAAACCATTCAATATCACAGTAATCCAAGTCTATGCCCCAACCACTAACACTGAAGAAGTTGATTTGAATGGCTCTATGAAGACATACAAGACCTGCTAGAGCTAACTCCAAATAAAAATGTCCTTTTCATCATAGAGGACTGAAGTACAAAAGTAGAAAGTCAAGAAATACCTGGAGTAACAGGGCAAGTTTGGCCTTGGAGTATGAAATGAAGCGTAGTAATGGCTAACAGAGTTTTGTTAAGAAAACGCACTGGTTTTCTATGGAAAACACTCTCTTCCAACAGCACAAGAGATCGCATGGACATCACGAGATGGTCAATACTGAAATCATATTGATTATATTCTTTGCAGCTGAAGATGGGGAAGCTTTATACAGTCAGCAAAAACAAGGCCAGGGGCTGACTGTAGCTCATATCTTGAAGTCATTATTGCAAAATTCGGCTGAAACTGAAAAAAGTAGGGAAAACCATTAGGCCATTCTGGTATGACCTAAATTAAATCATTTATGATTATATAATGGAAGTGACAAATAGATTCAAGGAATTAGATCTAATAGAGTGCCTGAAGAACTATGGGCAGAGGTTCATAACATTGTATAGGAGGCAGTGATCAAAGTCATCCCCAAGAAAGAAATGCAAAAGCCAAAATGGTTGAGGAGGGCTTACAAATAGCTGAGAAAGGAAGAGAAGTGAAAGGAAAAAGAGAAAGGGAAAGAAATACCCATCTGAATGCAGAGTTCCAAACCATAACAAATAGAGATAAAAAAGCCCTCCTAAGTTATCAATGCAAAGAAATAGAAGAAAACAATAGAATGGGAAAGACTAGAGATCTCTTCAAGAAAATAAGTGATACCAAGGGAACATTTCATGCAAAGAAGGGGACAATAAAGGACAGAAATGGTATGGACCTAACAGAGATAGAAGATATTAAGATGAGGTCACAAGAATACACAGAAAAACTATACAAAAAAGATCTTAATGACCCAGATAACCACAATGGTGTGATCACTCTTGTAGAGCCACACATCTTAGAGTGTGAAGTCAAGTGGACCTTAGGAAGTATCACTATGAACAAATCTAGTGGAGGTGATGGAATTCCAACTGAACTATTTCAAATGCTAAAAGATGATGTTGTGAAAGTGCTGCACTCAATATGCCAGCAAATTTGGTAAACTCAGCGGTGGCCACAGGACGGGAAAAAGTCAGTTTTCATTCCAATCCCAAAGAAAGGCAATGCCAAGGAATGCTCAATGTACTGCACAGTTGCACTCATCTCATATGCTATCAAAGTAATGCTCAAAATTCTAAAAGTCAGGCTTCAACAGTATGTGAACTTCCAGATGTTCAAGCTGGATTTAGAAAATGCAGAGGAACCAGAGATCAAATTGCCAACATTCAATGCATCATAGAAGAAGGAAGAGAATTCTAGAAATGCATCTTCTGCTTCATTTACTATGCTACAGCCTTTAACTGTGTGGATCACAACAAACTGTGGAAAATTTTTAAAGAGATGGGAATAACAGACCACCAGACCTGCCTCCTGAGAAATCTGTATGCAGATCAACAAGCAACAGTTATATCTGTGCATGGAACAACAGAGTATGTCAAGGCCATTTATTGCTACCTTGCTTATTTAACTTATATGCAGAGTACATCATGTGAAATGCTGGACTGGATGAAGCACAAGCTGGAATCAAGATTTCCAGGAGAAAATCAATAACATCTGCTATGCAGATGACACCACACTTATGGCAGAAAGCAAAGAGGAACTAAGATTCTCTTAATGGTAGTGGAAGAGGAGAGTGAAAAAGCTGGCTTGAAACTCAACATTCAAAAAATGAAGATCATGGCATCCAATCCCATTACTTCATGGCAAACAGATGGAATGAAATCTATTCCATCTATTTCTCACAATGGAAACAGTGAGAGACTTTATTTTGTTGGGCTCCAAAATCACTGCAGATGGTGACAGTAGCCATGAAATTAAAAGATGCTTCCTCCTTGGAAGAAAAGCAGGGACATTCGAGGTTTTTTGTATTTCCATACAAATCTTCAGAACTAGAACAAATAATTTCAAGATTTGTATGGAAATACAAAAAACCTCGAATAGCCAAAGCAATCTTGAGAAAGAAGAATGGAACTGGAGGAATCAACTTGCCTGACTTCAGGCTCTACTACAAAGCCACAGTCATCAAGACAGTATGGTACTGGCACAAAGACAGACGTATAGATCAATGGAACAAAATAGAAAGCCCAGAGATAAATCCACACACATATGGACACCTTATCTTTGACAAAGGAGGCAAGAATATACAATGGAGTAAAGACAATCTCTTTAACAAGTGGTGCTGGGAAAACTGGTCAACCACTTGTAAAAGAATGAAACTAGATCACTTTCTAACACCGCACACAAAAATAAACTCAAAATGGATTAAAGATCTAAATGTAAGATCAGAAACTATAAAACTCCTAGAGGAGAACATAGGCAAAACACTCTCAGACATAAATCACAGCAGGATCCTCTATGATCCACCTCCCAGAATGCTGGAAATAAAAGCAAAAATAAACAAATGGGATCTAATTAAAATTAAAAGCTTCTGCACAACAAAGGAAAATATAAGCAAGGTGAAAAGACAGCCTTCTGAATGGGAGAAAATAATAGCAAATGAAGCAACTGACAAACAACTAATCTCAAAAATATACAAGCAACTTATGCAGCTCAACTCCAGAAAAATAAACGACCCAATCAAAAAATGGGCCAAAGAACTAAATAGACATTTCTCCAAAGAAGACATACGGATGGCTAACAAACACATGAAAAGATGCTCAACATCACTCATTATTAGAGAAATGCAAATCAAAACCACAATGAGGTACCACTTCACACCAGTCAGAATGGCTGCAACCCAAAAATCTGCAAGCAATAAATGCTGGAGAGGGTGTGGAGAAAAGGGAACCCTCCTACACTGTTGGTGGGAATGCAAACTAGTACAGCCACTATGGAGAACAGTGTGGAGATTCCTTAAAAAATTGCAAATAGAACTACCTTATGACCCAGCAATCCCACTTCTGGGCATACACACCGAGGAAACCAGAATTGAAAGAGACACATGTACCCCAATGTTCATCGCAGCACTGTTTATAATAGCCAGGACATGGAAACAACCTAGATGTCCATCAGCAGATGAATGGATAAGAAAGCTGTGGTACATATACACAATGGAGTATTACTCAGCCGTTAAAAAGAATTCATTTGAATCAGTTCTGATGAGATGGATGAAACTGGAGCCGATTATACAGAGTGAAGTAAGCCAGAAAGAAAAACACCAATACAGTATACTAACACATATATATGGAATTTAGGAAGATGGCAATGACGACCCTGTATGCAAGACAGGGAAAGAGACACAGATGTGTATAACGGACTTTTGGACTCAGAGGGAGAGGGAGAGGGTGGGATGATTTGGGAGAATGACATTCTAACATGTATACTATCATGTGAATTGAATCGCCAGTCTATGTCTGACGCAGGATGCAGCATGCTTGGGGCTGGTGCATGGGGATGACCCAGAAAGATGTTATGGGGAGGGAGGTGGGAGGGGGGTTCATGTTTGGGAATGCATGTAAGAATTAAAGATTTTAAAATTTAAAAAATAAAAATAAGAAAAAAATAAAAAAAAAAAAAGAAAAAAAGAAAAGCAGGGACAAACCTAGACAGTGTATTAAAAAATAGAGACATTGCTCTGATGACAAGGGTTTGTCAAAGCTATTGTTTTTCTAGTAGTCATGCAGGGATGTGAGAGCTGAAGAATTGATGCTTTTGAACTGTGGTGTTGGAGAAGACTCTTGAGAGTCCCTTGGACTGCAAGGAGATCAAACCAGTCCATTCTAAATATTCATTGGAAGGACTGATGCTGAAGGTTCAATACTTTGCCCACCTGATGTGAAGAACTAACTCATTTGAAAAGACCCTGATGCTGGGAAAGATTGAGGCAGGAGGAGAAGGGGATGACAGAGGATGAGATGGTTGGATGGCATCACCAACTCTATGGACATCCATTTGAGCAAACTCCGGGAGTTGTTGATGGACAGGGAAGCCTGGCATACTGCAGTCCATGGGGTCACAAAGAGTCAGACACAACTGAGCGACTGAACTGAATACCTAATTTACAGATGTTTGTCAAAATTGAAGATAAAATCTCACATGGCAAACTATGGTATGAAATAATATAGAAACTACCTTTAACATTTGTATTACTTTTGAGGATATCATGTGCCTTCCTAAGAAAAGGATTTTAATTTATTTATTTAACTCCGTCTCTGAATGTAGCCTTTTAAGGGATGACAAGAGTTTCCTTCACAACTGTGAGACTGAACTGCCACTCACTATAACAGAATGAATGCTGTTAAACTCTACTCTGACTTAATTTTTGTGATCAATGAAAAGCAAAGATGGGAAGGGCCATAAAATCTGGTGGAAAGGCAATACTGCTTATTTGTAGTATCTTTTAACCATGACTGTGTGATATTATTTTGTGATAGACAAAAGGAATGCCATTGATATAAAATGCAGATGACTCTTTGAGTCAATAATAAATTTCTGGGTGCAAACTATTCAATAACAGGGAACTGATTTGAAACCAAGCAGCATTTTCGACTTATCTATTGTCTTCAGCTGTGCTGAGTTAATGAGGATTTGTAATTGCTTTGAATTTTAACTAATAGATCTTTTTCATTTGGAAACTGATTTTATTTTAGTGTCATACTTTATGGTTTGCAAAATCACCTAACCATATAAAGTTTGACAGAATTGACCATAATCAAAGGCTTTGGAATACAAAAAAAAACATTTTAATAGGTAGAATGGTTTTCTCTTTCCAAGACTATCTATCTTGTTTTTAAATGTTTCTTATGTTTAATTGTTAACTTCTATTTTAAAACTGTAAAGTGGATATGAAAATAGCTTACTGTAACTAAAAAGCATTATTCACATATTCTATTTATATTTTTCAGATTACATTGTTTACCTAGCAAAAAATTGAAAACCTGTGGCTAGGATTTTAAATCTCTATTTCTTAAGCCACAGAAATTTTCTACATTAATTGTATCAGAGTGTGAACTTTTAGTATGCTTTTAAAAAAACTGGTTCAAAACAATTTTTTCCAGGTGTTCCCTGAATTTCACTCACCAAGTGACATGTATGCCCACAGAATGATCTACTGTGTAAAAAAAAAAAAAGAGGCACAAGAACACTCTCTTAAAAGATTATTCTAAACTCTTATTTGACTTGGTTTAGAACTGGCTGGTAGCATGGACCCAATATTGCTCTATCCTCAGCTGCAAACAGGTTAAGTTAGAAACACATATTTCTACAAAAAAGAAAATAGGTTGATTTGTCCATGGTTATCATTTACTTTTCTTCATGGGAGTCCTTAAGAAGCGAATGATATACAAACAGCTGCAAGATTATTGCTATGCTCTTGTTGCTGTTTGGTGATTGCTATTTACATGTAAATTACTACTTGAAAAAGTACAGCTTTTCACCAGTAACTAGACAACAAAACACTTCTTACTAAGCTGTCCAAGATTGATTACTGAAGTATACTTCCTACAGGAATGATTCTTTTTTTTTTTTTTCATGTTTGATCTATGATTTTTATTTATTTATTTTTTATTTTTGCCATCTTTGTTTTTCCATTTATTTTTCTTGTCAATCTGCACATGTTCTCTTGCATGCACCAACTTAACTCTCTTTATTTCTCCAGCTTGCATCAGTGGCTTTCCCTCCCCCATGTAGTACATTACTGCCCAGCCCACATTGTGTGGACACTTTCTTTCTTTTTTTTTCCCCCTAAAAATCTTTTTATTATTATTATTTTATTTTATTTTTTTACTTTACAATATTGTATTGGTTTCGCCACACATCAACATAAATCCATCATGGGCGTACACGTGTTCCCAATCCTGAACCCCCCTCCCAACTCCCCCTCTCCATCCAAGTCATCCCAGTGCACCAGCCCCAAGCATCCTGCACCCTGCATCAAACCTAGACTGATGATTTGTTTCTTATATGATATTATACATGTTTCAATGCCATTCTCCCAAATCATCCCACCCTCTCCCTCTCCCTCAGAGTCAAAAAGACTGTTCTACACATCTGTGTCTCTTTTGCTGTCTTGCATACAGGGTTATTGTTACCATCTTTCTAAATTCCATATATATGTGTTAGTATACTCTATTGGTGTTTTTCTTTCTGACTTACTTCACTCTGTATAATCGGCTCCAGTTTCATCCACCTTATTCAAACTGATTCAAATGTATTCTTTTTAACGGCGGAATAATACTCCATTGTGTATATGTACCACAACTTTCTTATCCATTCATCTGCTGATGGACATCTAGGTTGCTTTCATGTCCTGGCTATTCTAAACAGTGCTGTGATGAACATTGGGGTACACGTGTCTCTTTCAATTCTGGTTTCCTCAGTATGTATGGCCAGCAGTGGGATTGCTGGGTCATAAGGCAGTTCTATTTCCAGTTTTTTAAAGCAATCTCCACACTGTTCTCCATAGTGTCTGTACTAGTTTGCATTCTTTAGAGTATTTTTCACTTCTGTATTTTCTAAGAAAAGTAATTTGGAATGAATAAAATAAGAGAACAACTTCATCCTGATTCCAAAGCAATGTCTATATAATAAACAATTTTAGAAGAATGTGTGGGAGAATACATCAGAGTAAATTTCTTGCTGTGAGGACTGATTTTTCAGAAAAGAAAAGAAAACCATGAAGTTAAAGAAAATATTAAAAAACAAGTAAGAATATATCAATGTTAAACTTGATTTATCTCCATAATTTTCTCTGGGTTGAGCTAGATGAATTTCCTCGACACCTTTAATGTGTTTATGCCTAAAGATTGTCCTGAGAATAAACTACCATGAATTAGACAAAAACCATTAAAATTGCAAATAGAACTGCCATATGACCCAGCAATCCCACTGCTGGGCATACACACCGAGGAAACCAGAATTGAAAGAGACACATGTACCCCAATGTTCATCGCAGCACTGTTTAGAATAGCCAGGACATGGAAGCAACCTAGAGGTCCATCAGCAGATGAATGGATAAGAAAGTTGTGGTACATATACACAATGGAGTATTACTCAGCCGTTAAAAAGAATACATTTGAATCAGTTCTGATGAGATGGATGAAACTGGAGCTGATTATACAGAGTGAAGTAAGCCAGAAAGAAAAACACCAATACAATATACTAACACATATATATGGAATTTAGAAAGATGCCAATGATGACCCAGTATGCAAGACAGCAAAAAAGACACAGATGTGTATAGTGGACTTTTGGACTCAGAGGGAGAGGGAGAGGGAGAGGGTGGGATGATTTGGGAGAATGGCATTAAAACATGTTTACTATCATGTAAGAATTGAATCATCAGTCTATGTCCAACACAGGATACAGCATGCTTGGGGCTGGTGCACGGGGATGACCCAGAGGGATGTTGTGGGGAGGGAGGAGGGAGGGGCGGTTCATGTTGTGGATCGTATGTACACCCGTGGTGGATTCATGTCAATGTATGGCAAAACCAATACAGTATTGTAAAGTAAAATAAAGTAAAAATTAAAATTAAAAAAATAATAATAATAATTCAAAAATAATATGTATCAAAAGCTAGGAATTAAAATCTTTTTTTGTCATCAAAAAAAAAGTTTTGCATGTTAGTGTCAATTAACACTTTGATGCTTTGTTTAAAAATGAGTTATTTTATTTGAAGATATGAATATTGATATATTTACAAATGGAGCATACTCTGTATACAGTTTTGTAAGTTTTTCACATAATATTATATTGTACCGTTGATCCCACTCACAGTGCCAACTGTCTTGCTGGTCACACTGTTTACACTGTTTGTTGAATCCAGGTAGGTAAGGTGTGAGTGGGGAAGCTGGAGGGAAATGCCAGGAGCCATAGGAACTGCAGACATGATTATTCTCTCCTGGCTGGCATGGCAGCCAGAACACAGCCTCTCTCCCTTCTGATGCAGCAGCCATAGCAGCAGCCACAAAAGAGCCATAATGTAACCATGACAGAGCCATAACATAGCCTTATATAACACAACCATGAGGCTGCTGCAGGGTAGCCCCAGTGCTGCAGCGGCCAGGGCTTTCATGGTGAAGCGCATACAGACGTACCACACATGGCAGCCTGTTACCTTTCGAGGACCTCGTGACCCGCATACACAGTGATCTAAGTGATCTCAGATGTTACATAATTATTATTTACAAAACATGGGGCAAGAGCAAGAGGCTGTGGGGTGAGAGAACCTGACCACACCACCTTGGCTAATTTGCTCTTTCCCTACATATATCAAGGCTCATTTTTCATATTAATTTATATAACCATGGCAAATTATTAATGACTATATCTCCTTTCATACCTGTACTGTTACTTATTTAACTAGTCCTCTCTTTTAAAATATACATTAATTTTCATTTTTCACTATTTAGGCCATTTTAAGGTGTAAATACTTCGGCATTCACATTTGCCTTATTTGTCCAGTTACTCTTTTAGAACTGGAACTTCTGTGTTATACAGTATGAGGGTTCTTATATATATTGACAAGTTGCTCAACAGGGAAGTTGATCAAATTTATACCATCCTTGTAAGAGACTTCCCTGGTGGCTCAGAGGTTAAAGTGTCTGCCTACAATTCGGGAGACCTGGGTTCAATCTCTAGGTCGTGAAGATCTTCTGGAGAAGGAAATGGCAACCCACTCCAGTACCCTAGCTTGGAAAATCCCATAGACGGAGGAGAGTGCTAGACTACAGTCTATGGGGTCGCAAAGAGTCGGACACTACTGAGCGACTTCACTTTCACTTTCTTTTCACTTTATGAGTATAAGAGAGAATCTGTTCATCTGATTCTATTGAAACTGATCAAAGTGTCAACAGTCTGCTTAAATAGTGACTATTTCTTCCTTTAACTACGTGTTTTAGAAAATTTTAGGTCAACTCAAAGGAGTTCAAGGCAGTTTAGTACAGACAAGAAAAAGAGAGAAATGGAAGATTCCACAGAAAAATCACCCATTTAATTCAGCAATCATTTTGGCTTTTCAATACTAGAATATCTATCATTATAAGCTGTAGATATAGGGGAAGAGAAAATTAAAAAATTATGAACATTCTAAATAATGTGAAAACAAGGCTTATTCTCAAGTACATTTTATAGATAGTGTAGACTTGGCTGATTTGTTACTGGTTTGGAATTAGAGTGGTAGAGAAATAAAGTGCATTATTCAAAAATATAAACTTGATTTCAAGGTAATAATTTAAGGACCAAAATAGTATATAAATAGCTTTCTAGGAGTATAGTCCAACATTTTTTAATTCTTACGCTTACTTTTTTTTTTTTTTTTTGCATTTTAACATTTCTGAAATGGGATATCTCCTTCTACCCATCCTTTCCTCCATTCCCTATAAGAAAATGTATGTGCTTCAAACTGACTGCTATTGGTTCAACAACCTCCTTTCCCTACACACCCAGGCCCAGTGTTAGGCAAAGAATGATTTAATAAGAAATACAGTCACAACATGGGGATATTGCTGCTTTTTGGTTTATCTTCCCTTAACCCATTTGTCCACTTTCCTAGATCTCTGATGAAGGATTGTTGCATATTCACTGAGTAAATCTGATAGTCCAAAGGGAGATACCCCACTGAGCAGTGTATACAATGTGGAATCCAAGGATTTTTATGTAGATACTAGCAATAGATACTTCTTAAGAAGTGCTTATTTTTCTCATGTGGTCACTTTTTAAAGCTCATATGTTCTTATTTGTTACTCGACTTAATCCATAACCCAGTGAATGCACTCCAGAATAGCCAAGGTTTAGGTTCACTGTGGCCTACCTGTATAACTTTTATATGAGACCTAGTCTTTAATTTAGCTCCTAGCATAGTTAAAGACTAAAAGTAGAAACTCCAGCTCTTGCCCTGGGTTGTTTTTTCCTAAGAATGTATTCATAGAATGTTTGACAGAACTAACCACCTGACTTTAAAGTTTGTAAAATAATATAAGTAATTCTACCCTTTAAAGGTGAAAAGTTTTTGCCACTAGGTTTTTTTATTACTATTAGATGAAAATCAGTACTTTCCTTTACATCTATATATATATATTGAGCCTTAATATTTCTTGCAGAGAGATGAATCAAATTCATAAAAAACATATCTCAAACTCCTAGGTGAAATAAATATGAATATAGTGAATTGTCATGCTAATCAAAAACAGTGTAGTGTAAAGCACTTTCCTGTTAAATACACTTTCATGCTATTTAAGTGATTAAAGTGCCAAGAGTCCTTTTAAATATTGAAGTTAATCATAATTGCTAATTTAAAAGTTCTTACCTAAATTTTTAATTTTACTATTAGTCAGCCAAATTCCTAAGACAAATGGAAATATTCTAATTTTCAGATTGTACCCTAATCTGGAATGGGAAATTGAAACAAATTATATGACTTGAGGTGCTTTGAGGCAAAGAAAAGATATAAGGCAGAGAAAGATGTACATCTCTGAGTTTTACTGTTCAAAGTTAATAATTGTGAGTAATTGAAATGCAATTAAAATGATTCATTGGGTTGTAAGCTGATGAGAAAAATGTCTCTACAGATAGGGAACAGACTTATGGACATAGGGGTAGAAGAGGTAGGAGAGAATGGGATGTAAGGAGAAAATAACATGGAAACATAACCTAGTCAGCATATTAAAAAGCAGAGATATTACATTGCCAATAAAGGTCCATCTAGTCAAGGCTATAGTTTTTCCAGTGGTCATGTATGGATGCAAGTGTTGGACTGTGAAGAAAGCTGAGTGATGAAGAATTGATGCGTTTGAACTGTGGTGTTGGAGAAGACTCTTGAGAGTCCCTTGGACTGCAAGGAGATCCAACCAGTCCATCCTAAAGGTGATAAGTCCTGGGTGTTCATTGGAAGGACTGATGCTGAAGCTGAAAATCCAATACTTTGGCCACCTGATGTGAACAGCAAACTCATTGGAAAAGACCCTGATGCTGGGAAAGATTGAGGGCAGGAGGAGAAGGGGATGACAGAGGATGAGATGGTTGGATGGCATCACCGACAGGAAGGACATGAGTATGAGTAAACTCCGAGAGTTGGTGATGGACAGGGAAGCCTGGATTGCTGCAGTCCATGGGGTCGCAAAGAGTCAAACACGACTGAGTGACTGAACTGAATTAATATACATTACCATATGTAAAATAAATAGCCAATGGGAATTTGGTGAATGACTCTGGGAAATCAAACCAGAGCTCTGTAGCAACCTAGAGGATGAGATGGGGAAGGAGGAGGGGGATAGGTTCCAGAGGGAGGGGACATGAGACAGGACATAGGCTGATTCATGTTGCTTTTTGGCAGAAACCAACACAATACTGTAAAGCAATTATCCTTCAATTAAAAATACACAAATTAAAAAAGAAAAATGTCTCTAAATAAAATTGAGTTAATCAATATTTACTAGCACCCCTAGGGTAAAAGCAGTTTTTAAATTATTTGCTATGGTGCCATGGTTGTTGTCGTTCAGTTGCTCAGTCGTGTCTGACTCTTTGTGACCCCATGGATTGCAGTACACCAGGCTTCCATGTCCTTCACCATCTCCCAGAACATGATGAAACTCATGTCCATTGAGTCGCTGATGCCATCCAACCATCTCATCCTCTGTCGTCCCCTTCTCCTCCTGCCTTCAATCTTTCCCAGCATCAGAGTCTTTTCAAATGAGTCAGTTATTTGTATCAGGTGGCCAAAGTATTGGAGCTTCAGCTTCAGCATCAGTCCTTCCAATGAAGATTCAGGATTGATTTCCTTCAGGATTTTATGACAGAGGGGAAAAAAAATCTGGAGATTACTATGTTATTGCCAGCTTGATTTGAATTAGCAGGTAAGAGCTATTAATTCATAAGGGAGGATTTCCCTAGAATATATCAAAGTAGGCTTATAAACTGCTACGGTTTGAATGTTTCTGCTCCCCATACCCAAATGTGTATGTTGCAAAGATGATGTCCAAGGTGATGTTCTTAAGAGATGGGGCCGGTGGGAGGTGATTAGGTCATGAGGGCAGGGTCCTCCTGAATGGGATTAGTGCTGTTATAAAACAGGCCTCAGAGAGCTCTTGAGCCCCCTTTATGTTATATGAGGACATGGTGAGAATTCTGCAACCCAAGGCTTTCACCTGGCCATGCTTGGCACCCTCATCTGGGACTTTCAACCTCTGGAACTGTGCAAAATATATTTCTGTTGTTTATAATCCACCCAAGTGTTCTCTTTTAGCAGCCTAAAATGGACTGCTACCAAAAAATTTGATTGCCTTTTTTAATATTAATACCCAATATTTATTGAATGTTTATCATTCACTAGGTACTATGCTAAGTACTTCATGTGCACTATCTTATTTAATAAGGAAATTTCTGAGATTGGTGCTATTATTGTTCCCATACTGAAGACAGAAAAGCTGATGCACAGAATTGTAAACTGGCTCAAGGTCACACATGAAGCAAGTGATAAACGTAGGATTTCAGTAAAAATTCTCTTGAAAATTGGACATTGGAACGTTGGTAAATGTAGAACTAACATCCCCTTTCCTGTCGTATTCATATCAACATTTTCTACAGATAAGAGCCATTTTAGGAAAACCAAATACAAGGACAAAGACTTGTAAATATGTGTCAAGAAAATTATTATAGACCCTGGCAGAGAACAGAGAAAGGGAAATAACATGAAATGAAAAGGTAAAAAAATGAAATAAGGATGTGAGGGATTGGGAGCCACTGAAAAAGTCTTTAAAGAGATATCTGACAAGAGCTGAGTCAGGAAGACTCTTGGACCTAAGCCCTGGGAGAAAAACCAGCTGCTGCTACTGCTAAGTCACTTCAGTCATGTCTGAGTCCATGAGACCCCATAGATGGCAGCCCCAGGCTCCTCCGTCCCTGGGATTCTCCAGGCAAGAACACTGGAGTGGGTTGCCATTTCCTTCTCCAATGCTTGAAAGTGAAAAGTGAAAGGGAAGTTGCTCAGTCGTGTCCGACTCCCAGTGACCCCATGGACTGCAGCCTACCAGGCTCCTCCATCCATGGGATTTTCCAGGCAAGAGTACTGGAGTGGGGTGCCATTGCCTTCTCTGGAATGCAGCAATAGGAATTGTAATATTAATCATAAGGAAACTGTAATCTTCATTTTTCATCTTGAAAATAAAGTAATACATTTGAGAATGTAATTAAAACAGGGTGAGATCATAAAAGAAATCCATGACCATTGGAACCAGACTAGATGTGTGCCAGGGTCAAGAAACGATGCTCTGTGCCAATAAGCTGCTCACCCAAATACAGTGCATAACCCAAGGTTCTTCATGTGTTAATAAAGTAACTCTTATACTTTAAACCAATGATTCTCAAACTTCAGTGTGCACAGGAATCACTTGGACAGCTTCTTGTTCAAATACAGATTTCTGGGTCCCATGCTCAGGATTTTTTATTCTGTAGGTCTCAGATGGGACTGAGGAACTTGCATTTTTCACAGGTTCCTTGATGATTATAAATGTTACTGTCCTGAGAAACCACTGAACTGAATAGCTGATTAAATGTTGCTACTGCTGAGACTTCCCTGGTGGCTCAGATGGTAAACCATCTGCCTACAATGCAGGAGACCCAGGTTCAATCCCTGGGTCGGGAAGATCCCCTGGAGAAGGAAATGGCAACCCACTCCAATACTCTTGCCTGGAAAATCCCAGGAGTGTGGTAGGCTACAGTCCATGGGGTTGGCAAAGAGTCGGACACGACTGAGCGACTTCACTTTCACTGCTGAGAATGGAAGATAAGACACAATAGAGGATATACAGTGAGCAGGGCTGTGCCACCCTCTGCATTTATATAGACTTCCCTTCTTGGTGTTAGAAGTGATAATAACAGTCCTTCTTTAAAAACAGGCATAACTTCCTCCTTGAAAATCCTCTGATTTTTCATCATAGTTTGCCATGCTATTTGGCTTGGAAAATAAAGCTGCCCACACTAAATGAAGGGCTAGTCATATAATTGAATAGCCAGACAGATTTGGGTTAGTTGTGGCAGAAGTTTCACTCTCTGGACATTATTAAGATCAAGATAAATAATCATTTTTCCAAAATGTATTAACCTGGAATTCTATGTGAGTCATGGAAGGAGAAAGCTATATGAATCTTAATGGTTCATAAATAGATTTTATTAGGGCAGAGTAATGGTCACTCTCAGATCTAGGCTCTCTTCTCTTATATTGTGTCTGCAAATCTCTATAAGGTTAATTATAATCTATGCATCAGTCACTCAAAATGGGTATCTCCAATCTAAATATCTGCTCTGAGTTCCAGATCCATATTTCCAATCGCCTATTTAACATCTCTACTTGGTTGGCTGTCTCACTTGAACAAACCCAAACCTGAACTCATAGTCTCACTTCATTCCTTCACTGACTCTTCTTTCATTCTTGCTATATTCATAAACAAAGCATAGTATTTTCATATACTTAAATCAGAAACTTAAAAGTCAACCTAAATCAATTTCCATCCAAATAAAAAAATGAATTAAAAAAATTAAAAAGTCAACCTTTATATGTCTAGCCTTATTAGTAATAGCTTTCCAATTTATTCTCCTTCTTATAGCCCTTTAATGATTGTGTTAAGTAGGAAAATGCTTCTCCCAAAGATAAACAGTGTCTAACTCCTCAAATCTGTGGGTATGCTACCTTATATAGCAAAGGGTTGCAAATGAAAATGGGATTATTAGTCAGTGTACTTTAGGGAAGATATTCATGGATTACTTTGGCCATCTGATGTAGAGTTGACTCATTTATAAAAGAGCCTGTTGCTGGGAAAGATTGAAGGAAGGAGGAGAGGGGACAGTAGAGGACGAGGTGGTTGGGTGGCATCACTGACTCAATGGATATGAGTTTGAGCAAACTCCGGGAGTTGGTGATGGACAGGGAAGCCTGGCGTGCTGCAGTCAATTGGGTTCCAAAGAGTTGGACAAAACAGTGAGTGAACAACAACAAGCCTACATGTGACTCACTGGAAAAGACCCTGATGCTGGGAAAGATTGAAGGTGGGAGGAGAAGGGGATGACAGAGGACAAGATGGTCAGATGGCATCACTGACTCAATGGACATGAGTTTGAGCAAACTCCGGGAGTTGGTGATGAACAGAGAAGCCAGGTATGCTGCAGTCCATGGTTTCACAAAGAGTTAGATATGACTAAGTGACTGAATTGAACTGAACTAAATTATCCATTATATGTCTTGATACAATTTGAATTAATATTTATGTAACCATTTGTTCAAAACGTATGTTTTCCCAAGCATACTATAAGCACTAGGAAATATGAGGCCAGAGAATATGTCTAACTTGTTTGTTATTGTATCTTACAAACTTGCAGAGTATCTGGGATAGAGTAGTTTCTCAGAAAATATCTGTGAATGAGCAAAAAACTAAATAAATACATGTATATAGGATGTTTGGATGGATGGGTGGAATTGCAAAACATGTTGACAGAGAGTCATGCCTTTAAAATGTGACTGTGCCCCAGCTGGGTGTCCTCTTTTCTGTTCAAAGCTGAAAATTTGATAGAAATTTGCAAGATGTGTTTTCAATGTGGATTTGTCTTAATCCTGACCAATAGGACAGTAAGAGTCCCAGTTTTTTCTACCAACTCTCAGTGGCAATGAGAATCATTGCCATTCTACCCCCATTTTTCTGTTTCCATTTTTATATTTATGCACACTCATCAGATCAAAATTCCTCTGAAGCTGAGAAAAGATATTGCAATCACAAAGAAAACTCCAGTTGCCTAGAAGTGTTACTAAAACCCATCTTTTTCAGGCCTTCCAAAGAAAGACAAAAATATATAACTCTCTGAACATGAGTATTTTCTGAATTTCCTGGGAGCTACAGAACTTCTTTTTGATCCCTCCATAGGCATTTAAATTTACTAGTGGAAAAAACCATCCCCTCCACCCCACTCCCTACCCCACACACATAAAATCAAATAATTAAAGACCATGAAGCTGCAAATCACAGAAAGTGTGAATTGTTAGTTACTCAGTCATTCCTACTCTTTGCAACTCCATGAACTATAACCTGTCAGGCTCCTCTGTCCTTGGAATTTTCCAGGCAAGAATACTGGAATGGGTTGCCATTTTCTTCTCCAGGGGATCTTCCTAGGAGGGACCAAATCTGAATCTCCTTCCATCACAGGCAGTCTTTACTGTCTGAGCCACCAGAGAAGCCCACATCACAGAATATTATCATATTACTGAAAAAAATACCATACTTCAGATCCTCACCCTATACTCATAATCATGTATCACACGTGTAGTGTGATATGCTACAGTCCATGGGGTCGCAAAGAGTCGGACACAACTGAACAACAAGTGTGCTCGAGTATTAGGACCTCTTGGGGGTGATTAAGTCATGATACTGGAACCCTCATGAATGGGATCTGCACCCTTGTAAAAGGCTGACTCAGCCCCTCTGCCCTATGAGGATTCAAAATGTCAGCAGTCTGCAGTCTTACGGAAGATGGCTCTCACTAGAGTCTGATCATACTGGCGTCCTGATTTTGGAATTCTAACCCTCAAAACTGTGTGCAATAAATCTCTGCTGTTTATAAGCCCCTCAATCTGCGGTATTTTGTTATAGCAGCCCAAATGGACCAAGGCATCCACTTAATAAAATTATTGTGAGGATTTAGTAAAAAGTGATAATGGAAGAAGCACATCGCTATGGAGCCTGCCTGGCATGTATCGAAAGCACATGTGACAGGCGTTGGTTAGTGATAGGGGAGTGTTAATAGCGGGAGCAGTACAGTGGTAATTGTACTACAAGTTGAAGAAATAGAATCAGCTGCTCTTGTCTTTTTAATGTTTTCTCTGAATTTTTTAGTTGTTTAAATATATATTTTAAGCTTAAATTTGTCATAACTAAGCAATAGAATCCCACATGCTAGTAAAGTAATGCTCAAAATTCTCCAAGCCAGGCTTCAGCAATATGTGAACCGTGAACTTCCAGATGTTCAAGCTGGTTTTAGAAAAAGCAGAGGAACCAGAGATCAAATTGCCAACATCTGCTGGATCATGGAAAAAGCAAGAGAGTTCCAGAAAAACATCTGTCTGCTTTATTGACTATGCCAAAGCCTTTGACTGTGTGGATCACAATAAACTGTGGAAAATTCTGAAAGAGATGGGAATACCAGACCACCTGACCTGCCTCTTGAGAAACCTATATGCAGGTCAGGAAGCGACAGTTAGAACTGGACATGGAACAACAGACTGGTTCCAAATAGGAAAAGGAGTACGTCAAGGCTGTATATTGTCACCCTGCTTATTTAGTTTATATGCAGAGTATATCATGAGAAATGCTGGGCTGGAAGAAGCACAAGCTGGAATCAAGCTTTCCGGGAGAAATATCAATAACCTCAGATATGCAGACACCACCCTTATGGCAGAAAGTGAATAGGAGCTAAAAAGCCTCTTAATGAAAGTGAAAGAGGACAGTGAAAAATTTGGCCTAAACTCAACATTCAGAAAACAAAGATCATGGCATCTGGTCCCATCAGTTCATGGGAAATAGATTGGGGGAATAGTGGAAACAGTGTCACACTTTATTTTGGGGGGCTCCAAAATTACTGTAGATGGTAATTGCAGCCATGAAATTAAAAGACGCTTACTCCATAGAAGAAAAGTTATGAACAACCTCGATAGCATATTGAAAGCAGAGACATTACTTTGCCAACAAAGGTCCGTCTAGTCAAGGCTATGGTTTTTCCAGTGGTCACGTATGGATGTGAGAGTTGGACTGTGAAGAAGGCTGAGCGCCGAAGAATTGATGCTTTTGAACTGTGGTGTCGGAGAAGACTCTTGAGAGTCTCTTGGACTGCAAGGAGATCCAACCAGTCCATTCTGAAGATCAGCCCTGGGTTTTCTTTGGAAGGAATGATGCTGAAGCTGAAACTCCAGTACTTTGTCCACCTTATGCGAAGAGTTGACTCATTGGAAAAGGCTCTGATGCTGGGAGGGATTGAGGGCAGGAGGAGAAGGGGACGACAGAGGATGAGATGGCTGGATGGCATCACTCACTCGATGGACGCGAGTCTGAGTGAACTCCAGGAGTTGGTGCTGGACAGGGAGGTGATGGACATGCTGCAATTCATGGGGTCGCAAAGAGTCAGACACGACTGAGCCACTGAACTGAACTGAATCAATAAAATCCCAAAATGTTTCTATACACTTTTTACAACCGAAATCAAAGGATGCACCAAAGATTCTGACACTGAAGAAAAAGAACCATTTTTTACAAAGACAGTATTTTGCTTGAAAATAGTCTACTTGCTTTAATAAACCTAATATTTATAAATAACTCAATTTTTGCCTTAAATATGGAGCAAAACATGAATTTTGATTTATCCTTTTCAAATACAGAAACAACTTATATATTCTTATTTTTAGAATTAATTTTCTATAGGCTATTACTGAATTTATGTACCATAAATTTTTAATCACCTTTATAAAATGATAGAAATGTATTTTTATTCATTTTAATATATTATAAAATCACAACATAAATGAAAGATATCTGGAGACTTCTATAATTTTCTTAATAATGATCACATAAATTAAAAGAAATTATAAACACTGAGACATACTTGCAGTCATGAAATAAACTTAATGATTAATAGCAACTTACATATGAAGTTAATAGCCAGTTCAAGCCCTGTCACACTTCACACAGGCTGTCAGCATTCAGATAGTCTCTGTATAAAACGTACTGTCATCAACAGACAGGGAAATAATTGCCAGCATTAGAGAATTAACTGTTTCATTTAGGAGGTCCAGCTGGCTAATGGGATTCACTTTGGTTTGTTGTCAGATTCAGCTTACCATATTTAATTTTTCTTCCTTTGAAAATATGTGTTTTCGTAGAGATTCTGTGCAGATAATTCCAATGAGAATGGTACAGTGAAAAGTTGAAAACTCTGCACTCTTTGTTTAACAACACAGCTACAAAGAAAATATCATCATACTTTTACATGGAGAATGTATTTATGAGGGCTTATTGGTCCCAGGATGAATAATTTGGCCATGACACAATTCATAAGAAACATTTAAAGTTGTAAATATGGTCACAGCACCTCTCCTCCCTTCACTCCCTCAGTACATGTTTATTGAGCTCCTCTTTGTTCTCGGCAACAAGGAGTGTGTTCCCTTTACCTTGTAATCTGGAAGGAGAGAGACGATCTCGCCCTGGTAGTAAGGGAGTTCCACTGGGAAGGCATGGAATCAGCTATTTGCTGGCAACTTGAGTTAAAAATTGAACACTGCAAGTTTGTATCTAGCTTCAAAGATGGTTCTCCCTCAAATTCAATTTATAATGTCATTTGATTTTGATTATTATTTAATGATACAAAGATGGATTCATAGATGAGTACCACTAATGCAAAAGTTAATCCAGAGGGTGACATGTCAGAAAATAACAAAGGATTGCCAGGATAAAAATCAGAAAAGCTAAATAGAAATGTGAGATTAAAACTGCTGAAGATACAAATAACAGATATTTTTAAACTCTCCTCCCCCAAAAAAGGATAAAAGAAATGTGCCTTTTCACAGTTGATAGGAAGAGCTCATAGCTGCTACCAACAATTCAATTACATACAAATCTGAACTTATCAAGCATGACTTTTCCTTTTAAACTCAGCTTCTACCAAACTAAATGAAATATGAACTTGGAAGGTCAGGCTATCAACCCTCCATTATCTGTTTAGAGAATCTCTTTTTCCCTCTATACTCCCCTTAAAGGGTGGTATTCTCTCATAAAATTCAGCCTCTGTATCTCATTGGCTATTTGTCCTTGATCAAATTAACTTTTCCAAGCCTCAGTTTCACAAAATAAGAAGTGGGTGGTGGGGACTTGAACGAGGTAATGAATATAAAGTGCCTATGCCACTGCTTGGCATATGGCTAAAGTCTAATAAGATATAAATTGTAGTTTTATTATTTTATTAAAGAATATCTGTTTATCAGTTGACTACACTGGAATAGAAATTCCTACAAGTCCAGGGCCACTTGTTATTCATCTTTATATCCTTAACATGTACTAATACTTTGAAGCTGCTTATAAAATATTTGTGCAATACAAACACATTCTGATTATCCATCAGCCTGAAATGTCCTTACCAATACTTGACGATTTGCCTGAATTAATTTTCAAGATCCAGCTAAACGATTTTTCCCCTAGAAAAGCTTTCCATGGCCTCTTTCCCACCTGCCCAATACAAGCAGTGACTTGCCTCTCCCACTGTTATTTCAATAGTATTTTATTTTCTACACTATTCCAAGTATAAGGATATTGCAATTATTTGTTTATGTTGCCCCTCCAACCTACTCATCTCTTCATAGTTAGTATTTATACAGTATCTAGCACAGAGAGAATTCTCAATATGTACTGGCTTATTTCTTCATTGCTTTATTGTTAATGTTTATTGTAAAAATCAATTACTGTGTTTTTGTAGGGGTACTAAAACCATAAAGAAACAAAATAGTTCAAGTTGTAATGAGCAGTATTTATGTTCCCATGTTGAATATAAGTTCTCATGTTAGATAGAAGAGAAAATAAAAAATAATATTTAAATTTTCCAGATAAAACACATGGGCTTCTTACCATGGAGAAGGCAATGGCACCCCACTCCAGTACTCTTGCCTGGAAAATCCCATGGATGGAGGGGCCTGGTGGGCTGCAGTCCATGCGGTCGCTGAGAGTCGGGCACGACTGAGTGACTTCAATTTCACTTTTCACTTTCATGCATTGGAGAAGGAAATGGCAACCCACTCCAGTGTTCCTGCCTGGAGAATCCCAGGGACAGGGGAGCCTGGTGGGCTGACGTCTATGGGGTCACACAGAGTCGGACACGACTAAAGTGACTTAGCAGCAGCAGCTTCTTACCAAAAAGTTGTAAGGACTAAGCTTGACCATCCTTCTAATTCTCCTCGATTGCTAATCTTTTCTATTTAACACACAGTGTATTTACTAAACTAGTAGCTGAGCTGGTAAGGAATCTGCCCACAGTGCAGAAGATCTAGGTTTGAATCTTGGGTTGGGAAGATCCCCTGGAGAAGGAAATGACAACCCACTCCAGTATTCTTGCCTGGAGAATCCCATGGACAGAGAAACCTGGAGGGCTACAGTCCATGTGATTGCAGAGAGTCAGACACAACTGAGTGACTAAGCACAGTTCAGCACAGTCCCTGCATGACAAGACAGATTCTTATTCACTGCACCACCAGAGAAGTCACACTACTGCTTTTTGACATTATTACTTTCACTGGACTCTTTTCTGACTAATAAATCTGTCTATCATCACACTTGCACTTGTGTTATTTCATAATTTTTTAAGTTCATAAACTCAAATAATATCAGCAATCTCTTGTTTCCATTTGGTTTCAATCATAACTCTCAGGTTGGTTCTAAATAATGGTTCCTCAATTTCCTTGTTGGATATACCTCTGCTGTTTCCTGGGTAACATCTCGTCACCTCTCTGCTTGTAAATTATTGAATACAAGCAGGGACATTACTTTGCCAACTAAGGTCCGTCTAGTCAAGACTATGGTTTTTCCAGTGGTCATGTATGGATGTGAGAGTTGAACTGTGAAGAAAGTTGAGCGCCGAAAAATTGATGCTTTTGAACTGTGGTGTTGGAGAAGACTCTTGAGAGTCCCTTGGACTGCAAGGAGATCCAACCAGTCTATTCTAAAGGAGATCAGCCCTGGGTGTTCTTTGGAAGGAATGATGCTAAACCTGAAACTCCAGTACTTTGGCAACCTCACGCAAAGAGTTGACTCATTGGAAAAGACTCTGATGCTGGGAGGGATTGTGGGCAGGAGGAGAAGGGGACAACAGAGAATGAAATAGCTGGATGGCATCACCGACTCGATGGACGTGAGTTTAAGGAACTCCGGGAGTCGGTGATCGACAGGGAGGCCTGGTGTGCTGCAATTCATGGGGTCGCAAAGAGTCAGACACAACTGAATGACTGAACTGAACTGAACTGAACTGATGTGACATTATTTGTCACCTTTATCTGGAATTTCAGTGTATATTTCAGGTCTATAAAAATGATATTCTTCATCTATAGATCATTCAGTATTGTCTTAACTTTAGTATAATCTTTAGTTGAATTAGGTAAATAGATGTGTCATTAAAGATGAGATTAAAACCAAGATTGTCAAAGTAAAGGTACAGAAGAACAACCATTGTGAAAATATTGCCCTTAGGAATTTGAGATACCTTGCATTTGAATATGGTATTCAAGACCTGCCATTTCAATTCTTCTATTCAATATTAATGGTAATATTTTTTTCATATATAACTCCTTATGACAGTGATATTCCCCAACTTTTTTAAAGATCACACATTCATCTGTATTTGCACTGAGAGTCTGACAGACATCTGGGTTATGCTGGTTCTTTTGCTTTTCTCTTAATTTACTTTGTTTTTTTGTTTTTTGTTTTGTTTTTTTTTTTAATTTACTTTGAAAAAGTAAAATGAACTTTGTTCTACTTCTATTGAGGTTTATATATTCAATTCTGGAAAAAAATAATTTACAGGTGCAGTCTTATTTTATTCTCTCTGTTATTTTTATGATTATTATTAGTCTATATAATAATAAGTTATGTATAATAAAAGCAAATAAAGTATAGCTTTTTACTGCCTGGAGAGCCACAGGTATGTTTTCATCTCTTTTAAAACTTCTTCTAAACAAAGATAAGAGGACGATCACCTTTTCAAACAAACAAAATATATCTCTTTTAAACCAGGAAGTATTTATGTTGACTGACACCTTTCAGTTATAAAGGGTACGTGCTTGGTTTGCTAAAAGTAAAAAAAATAAAATAAATAAATAAGCAGTACGCAAGATACCAAACAACTAGGGGAGAGAATTTTTTTCATCTTTCCATTCTTATTCAGGTTTTATATCAAGAAGAGTCATTAGTGATGTGATTGCATGTCTATACCTGCAAGGAAAAGTGAGGAAATAAAAAATGAATATATATATATATATATATATATATATATATATATATATATACGTGCATTTGTGTTTGTGCTCAGTCATGTCCAACTGTGACTTCATGACCTGTAGCCCACCAACTCCTCTGTCCTTGGAGAGGGTTGCCATTTCCTACTCCAGGGAATCATCCTGAACCAGGGATCAAACACACATCTCTTAAACCTTCTGCACTGACAGGTGGATTTTTTTTACCACTGTGCCACCTGTGAAGCCCATATAATATATATACACATATACAATATAATTAAAATGTATATTCCAGGAAAAATGGTATAAAAATATATGGCACATGAAAGATTTTGAGTACAGAAGCTTTATATTTCACTAAAGATTTTCCCTATTTTCCATTTTGCTTTTATATACAGGCACACCTTGTTTTATTGTTCTTTACCTTAGTTATGCTTTACAGAGATAGTACTTTTTACAAACTGAAGTTTTGTGGCAACCTTGCATTGAACAAGTCTGTTAGTGTCATTTTTTCCAGTCGCATTTGCTCACTTCATGTCTCTGAGTCATATTATAGGTATTTTCTTAGTATATCAAATATCTTCATTATCATTATGTTAGTTAGAGTACGCTTAGGTCAGTGATCTTTGCTCTTACTATTGTAATTGTTTTAGGGCACCACTTTACCCAAATAAGATGGCAAACTTCAGTGATCGATGTTATGTATGTTCTGACTGCACCACTGATATTATGTCCCCTGTCTCTTTCTCTTTCCTTGAACTTCTCTATGCCTGGAGACACAATGATAATGAAATGGCTTCTGAGTGTTTACATAAAAGGAAGAATTGCAGGTTTCTCACTTTAAATACAAAACTAGACATGATTAGACTTAGCAAGGAAGAGCACATCAAAAGCCAAGATAGGCTGAAAGCTTGGCATATTGTGCCAAACAGTGAAGTTGTAAAGGCAGAGGTAAAGTTCTTCAAGGAAAGTTCAGTTCAGTTCAGTTGGTCTGTCGCGTCTGACTCTTTGCGATCCCATGAATTTCAGCATGCCAGGCCTCCTTGTCCATCACCAACTCCCAGAGTTCACTCAGACTCAGGTCCATCGAGTCCGTGATGCCATCTATCTATCTCATCCTCTGTCGTTCCCTTCTCCTCCTGCCCCTAATCCCTCCCAGCATCAGAGTTTTTTCCAATGAGTCAACTCTTCACACGAGGTGGCCAAGGTACTGGAGCCTCAGCTTTAGCATCATTCCTTCCAAAGAAATCCCAGGGTTGATCTCCTTCAGAATGGACTGGTTGGATCTCCTTGCAGTCCAAGGGACTTTCAGGAGTCCTCCAACACCACAGTTCAAAAGCATCAATTCTTCACGCTCAGCCTTCTTCACAGTCCAACTCTCACATCCATACATGACTACTGGAAAAACCATAGCCTTGACTAGACGGACCTTAGTCAGCAAAGTAATGTCTCTGCTTTTGAATATACTATCTAGGTTGGTCATAACTTTTCTTCCAAGGAGTAAGCATCTTTTAATTTCATGGCTGCAGTCAACATCTGCAGTGATTTTGGAGCCCCCAAAAATAAAGTCTGACACTGTTTCTACTGTTTCTCCATCTATTTCCCATGAAGTGATGGGACCAGATGCCATGATCTTCATTTTCTGAATGTTGAGCTTTAAGCCAACTTTTTCGCTCTGCTCTTTCACTTTCACCAAGAGGCTTTTTAGCTCCTCTTCACTTTCTGCCATAAGGGTGGTGTCATCTGCATATCTGAGGTTATTGATATTTCTCCCGGAAAGCTTGATTCCAGCTTGTGCTTCTTGCAGTCCAGCATTTCTCGTGATGTACTCTGCATAGAAGTTAAATAAGCAGGGTGACAATATACAGCCTTGACGTACTCCTTTTCCTATTTGGAACCAGTCTGTTGTTCCATGTCCAGTTCTAACTGTTGCTTCCTGACCTGCATACAAATTTCTCAAGAGGCAGGTTAGGGGGTCTGGTATTCCCTTCTCTTTCAGAATTTTCCACCGTTTATTGTGATCCACACAGTCAAAGGCTTTGGCATAGTCAATAAAGCAGAAATAGATATTTTTCTGGAACTCTCTTGCTTTTTCCATGATCCAGTGGATGTTGGCAATTTGATCTCTGGTTCCTCTGCTTTTTCTAAAACCAGCTTGAACATCAGGGAGTTCACGGTTCACGTATTGCTGAAGCCTGGCTTGGAGAATTTTGAGCATTACTTTACTAGCATGTGAGATGAGTGCAATTGTAGGGTAGTTTGAGCATTCTTTGGCATTGCCTTTCTTTGAGATTGGAATGAAAACTGACATTTTCCAGTCTTGTGGCCACTGCTGAGTTCTCCAAATTTGCTGGCATATTGAGTGCAGCACTTTCACAGCATCATCGTTCAGGATTTGAAATAGCTCAACTGGAATCCCATCACCTCCACTACCTTTGTTCATAGTGATGCTTTCTAAGGCCCACTTGACTTCACATTCCAGGATTTCTGGCTCTAGATTAGTGATTCCATCATCATAATTATCTGGGTTGTGAAGATCTTTTTTGTACAGTTCTTCTGTGTATTCTTGCCACCTCTTGCTAATATCTTCTGCTTCTGTTAGGTCCATACCATTTTTGTCCTTTATCGAGCCCATCTTTGCATGAAATGTTCCCTTGGTATCTCTAATTTTCTTGTAGAGATCTCTAGTCTTTCCCATTCTGTTGTTTTCCTCTATTTCTTTACATTGATCGCTGAAGAAGGCTTTCTTAACTCTTCTTACTATGCTTTGGAACTCTGCATTCAGATGCTTATATCTTTCCTTTTCTCCTTTGCTTTTCACCTCTCTTCTTTTCACAGCTATTTGTAAGGCCTCCCCAGACAGCCTTCTGGTTTTTTGCATTTCTTTTCCATGGGGATGGTCTTGATCCCTGTCTCCTGCACAATGTTACGAACCTCATTCCATAGTTCATCAGGCACTCTGTCTATCAGATCTAGGCCCTTAAATCTATTTCTCACTTCCACTGTATAATCATAAGGGATTTGATTTAGATCATACCTGAATGGTCTAGCGGTTTTCCGTACTTTCTTCAATTTGAGTCTTAATTTGGTAATAAGGAGTTCATGATCTGAGCCACAGTCAGCTCTTGGTCTTGTTTTTGTTGACTGTATAGAGCTTCTCCATCTTTGGCTGCAAAGAATATAATCAATCTGATTTCGGTGTTGACCATCTGGTGATGTCCATGTGTATGTCCATGTGTCCAGTTATCCAAGTCTATGCCCCAACCAGTAATGCTGAAGGAACTGAAGTTGAATGGTTTTATGAAGACCTATAAGACCTTTTAGAACTAACACCCCAAAAAAGATGTCCTTTTCATTATAGGGGACTGGAATGCAAAAGTAGGAAGTCAAGAAACACCTGGAGTAACAGGCAAATTTGGCCTTGGAATGCAGAATGAAGCAGGGCAAAGACTAATAGAGTTTTGTAAGGAAAATTCACTGGTCATAGCAAACACCCTCTTCCAGCAACACAAGAGAAGACTCTACACATGAACATCACCAGATGGTCAACACCGAAATCAAGGAAAGTTAACACGTGAATAAAAAGAAAATGAAACAGCCTTATTGCTGATACAGAGAATAGAAGATCAAATCAACCACAATATTCCCTGAATTAAAAATCTAATCCAGAACATGGCCCTAAGTGTCTTTCATTCTACGAAGACAGAGCAGTGAGGATGCTGCAGAAAAAAAATGTTTGAAGTGTTTTGTTTGTTTGTTTGTCGTTTTATGAGGTTTGGGCAAGGAAGTTATAGTTCCATAACTTAAATGTGCAAGGGGAAGTAGCAAATGGTGATATGGAAGCTTCCAGAGATTTCCAGAAGATCTAGCTAAGATAAATAATAAAAATAGCTCAGACAACTGTGTAGATTGTCTACACTGTGTAGATTTCAGTGTAGGATGAAACAGCTTTCAGCTAGAAGAAGTTGCTGTCTAGAACCTTCATAACTAGAGAGAGGTCAATACCTGGTTTCAAAGCTTCAAAGGACAAGCTGACTCCCTTGTTAGGGGCTAATGAAACTAGTGACTTGGCTGAAGCCAATGTTCATTTACAATTCTGAAAATCAGGCTAAAGAATTAGGCTAAATCTACTCTGTCTACGCTCTATAAATGGAACAACAAAGCCTGGATGACAGCACACATGTTTACAGCATATTTAACTGAAAAGTGTAAGCCCATTCTTGAAATTTTCTACTCAAAAAAAAAAAAAAAAGATTCCTTTCATATTAATAATATGACTGTGCATTGACAATGCACTTGATCACCCAAAAGCTCCAGTGGAGATGTACAATGAGATTTCTGTTATTTTCCAGCCTGCTAGCACAAAATCCACTCTGCAGCCCATGAATAATGGGGAAATGTTAGCTTTCAACTCTTTAAAAAATACACTTCATAAAGCTATAACTAACATAGATGGATCTGAGCAAGTAATGAAAATTGAAAACCTCTGGAAAGATTTACCATTCTAGATCCCATTAAGAACATTTGTGATTTTTGTGATGAGGTCAAAATGTCAGCAGTAACAGGAATATGAAGCAGTGGATTTCAACCCTCATGGATAACTTTAAGGAGTTTAAGACTTCAGTGGAGGAAGTAACTACAGGTGTTGAAATAGCAAGAGAGTTAGTTTAGAAGTTGTGTCTGAATTCTGCAAGTTCATGAAAAAACTTTTGGTCAAGGAACTGCTTCCTATGAATAAGCAAAAACATTGGTATCTTGAGATGGAATTTACTTAAGATAAAGATGCTATGAAAATTGTTGAAATAATATCAAATACTTCAGAATATCAAATAAACTCAGTTAGTAAAGCAACAAAAGATTTGAGAGGACTGACTCCAATGTTGAAAGATGTTCTACTGTGGGTAATGAAACAGCAGTGCATGCTACCAGGAAGTCATTTATGAAAGAAAAAGTCAATCACTGTGGTTAACTTCATTGCTGTCTTATTTTAAGAAATTGTCAAAAAAAGGTTATTGTGGGATTATACAAAATCACATATGTGAAACTTTTGATAATTGTAAAGCACTGTAGAATGTAAAGAAGTTTTCATTCAATAAAAAAAGAAAAAGAAAGAAGTAATTGCCACAACCAAACTTCAGCAACCATCACAATTACTTAGCAGCCACCACATCAAAGTAAGGTACTGTACTAGCCAAAATATACTGCAGTGGCTAAAGACTCAGATAATGGTTAGCATTTTGTGTATGTGTTCGTGCTAAGTTGCTTCAGTAGTGTCTGACTCTTACAGACCCTATGGGCTATAGCTCCCCAGGCTCCTCTGTCCATGGGGATTTTCCAGGCGAGAATATGGAGTGGATTGCCATTCCCTCCTCCAGGAGATCTTCTTGATCCAGGGACCGAACCTGTGTCTCCTGTGGCTCCTGCATCGTAGGTAGATTCTTTACTGCTAAACTACTGGGGAAGCCCTAACATTTTTTAGCAACAAATTATTGTTAAATTAAAGCAATTACATTGCTTTATTAAGCATAATGCTATTGCAAACTTAATAGACTACAGTCTAGTGTAAACATAACTTTTATATGCAGTGGAAAATTAAAAAAAATTTCATGTGAGTCACATCATTGAACTATTCGCCTTGTGGTAGTCTGTAACAGAACCCCTAATATCTTCTAGGTTTGCCAGTATAAACACTGTGTCAAAACATATGAATAACAGGGAAGTTATATAAAATAAAATTAAATTTCCATCTAAATATTCAGGCTGCTATACCTGTATGGGAAACCTATATTGTGAAATTCCTAGTGTTAGCTAGTAAATTCACATATCTCAAGTGTAAATTTGTTTCAAATCAGAAATATTAGAAATCATTCAATAACTTATTGACTCATTGAAAAAGCATTTTTTGAACATCAGCTGTGTTTTCAGGTGCTATTCTAATTACTGGTACTCTCCTGGGGAAGAAAGAAAAAAATTATATAATAAACAGTGTCATCAGAAATATCCAGATGATTAAATTAAAAGAGAATTTTTTTCTGGTTTACCAACTATCTCAATTTATCTATATAATATTTCTTAAATAAGATCTTTCTCATTGAAAAAGTATATTTATATGAATGAAGTGTCCTGGAGTAGAAATCACAAAACTGAAATCTAGTCACTTAGAACTTGGTCATATCAGTTTATCTCTATGTGCTTCAGCTCCACTGCTAATTTACAATGTAGTGTCAAGTTTATGGGAAAATACAATGAAGAAACAATTAATTGACATACACTGTAAAAAGTACTTGTTACAAAATACTTTTTGCAAAAGTATGCAAAGGATGATATAAATGTAAAGAGAGCAAAGCAGTGTCTGTATTTATAGTAATTATTCTGCCAATAGGACGAAGGATGGATTTGGAGAGTTGAAAAGAGAGTCAAATATTAGTTAAAAGGATATTATAAATATCTAGGTGAGAATAATGTGTTTCTAAGTATTGACACTAGCAGTGAATTTTAAGCATAAAAAACAAATGAGGAATGTTGAAGAGGCAGAATTAACACACCTTGGTTGATAAACTGGATAATGGAACATACAAGTGAGAAAGAGATAGTTATACAGGTTCAGATTGGACTGAGGTGCCATTACCTAAGATAGGAAAATAAATGTAAGAGATAAGAAAAAGAGCAGGCTAGGAAGGGATTTGATTTATGGGTCACTTTGGAATGTACATCTGTAAAAATCCTGTAGGCAATTGGTTATACACAGATCTGGCACTAAGGAAAATGAATGATACTCATGATAAACATTTCTGAGTTGTAATTCATTCATTCAATAAATATTTATGGAATGCTCACTATCAGACAGATATTTTTCTTGGTGCTGGAAACTCAGCAGTGAACAAAGAAAAAGTCTCTGTATCAAATAATTTATATTTTACTGGATGAATCCATACATTTTTTAAAGTGTGAAATTGATCAAATTGTGTTAAACATAATGAAGAGAAAATAAATTAGGGTAAATGAAGTAAAGAGTGCCAGAAAGTAGATAAATATATCTCATATTTATAAATATTTCTAATTCATATAGCATGATCAAAAAATTCCTGCTCATTTGATAAACAGCAAAGAAATTAGTGTGACTGGTGTTCAGTGAGTGAAAGGAGTAAGTATTGGTGGAACAGAGTTTTTAGAAGTAGAGCACTTCAAAATTCAAAAATCTTCAAAGATCCATGAAGGGGAACCAAGATCCCACATGCCTCCTGCCCAAAATGCCAAACATAAAACAAAAACAATATTGCAACAAATTCAATAAGGATGTAAAAAAAAATCTTAGAAAGACTAGAAAGAGACACCTTGTGCCAATGATGCTGGTAGATAAAGTAAAATGAGGACAGAGATTTGACTATAAACTATTAATAAGGTATAATTCAGTTGACAGGAGAAGTTTTAGTGTCAGAGACAAAAATGTGATTGGAGCAGTTGCAAGAAAGAATGGGAGGAGAATTGTTAGGGGAAGCAAGTACGGATGTTTAATTTATAGTAGAGTTATATCCTGATAAGCTCATGATAAGTGGAAAAAATCCTAAATAAAAAAATGCATGTAATACATGTGATACCTAACCTACAGAACATCTTAGCTTAGCCTGACCTGGCTTAAATGTACTCAGAACACTTGTATTTACCTACATGTGTGTGAAATCAACTAACATGAATCCTATTTTATACTAAAGTGTTGGAAATCTCATGTAATTTATTGTATACTGAACTGAAAGTGAAAAGCATAATGATTATACGAGTATAGAATGCTTTTAAGTGTAAGGTGGTTTACCCTTGGAATCATGTGGTTCAGTAGGAGCTGCACTACCTACTATCAGAGAGTATTGTACTGTATATCACTAGTCCAGAAAAGACAACAAAATTCAAAATCTAATTTTTTCATACTTTGAAATTTTGGAGTTTTGAAATCAAATTCAAAATTTGATTAAAATCTACTGAAGGCATATCACTTTTACACCATTGTAAAGCTGAAAAATTGTAAAAAAAATCATGGAAACAATAGCCAGCATTTTATAATAATCCATGTGACTTCTCTGGTGGCTCAGATGGTAAAGCGTCTGCCTACAACGCAGGAGACCTGGGTTCAATCCCTGGGTTGGGAAGATCTCCTGGAGAAGAAAATGGCAACCCACCCCAGTACTCTTGCCTGGAAAATCCCATGGATGGAGGAGCCTGGTTAGGCTACAGTCCATGGGGTCGCTAAGAGTCGGACACGACTGAGCGACTTCACTTTCACTTTTCACACATTGGAGAAGGAAATGGCACCCTACTCCAGTGCTCTTGCCTGGAGAATCCCAGGGACGGGGGAGCCTGGTGGGCTGCCATCCATGAGGTTGCATAGAGTCAGATACGACTAAAGTGACTTAGCAGCAGCAGCATAAAGGAAAAGAATCTGAAAAAATACATATGTATAACTGAATCCTTCTGTTGTACTCCTGAAACTAACATAACATTGTAAATAAGCTATATTTCATTAAAGTAATAATAATAACAAAAACAAAAATCATTAAGTTGAAACATCGTTAAGTTGAGGACCATCATTAACAGAGTTTTTTGGAGTTTGGAACAGAAGGGGGGGAAGAAACTGATGGTTACACAGAATAAAGAGAGAATTACTGAAGCAATGCTCTTGAGGATGGATGATCCCACTAATCTATCATGTTGACAATGTGAAATGGGGGTAAAAGTGCCTACTTCATAGAGTTCTTGTGAAAATTAAATATGATTATGTGTGAAAGCACTTAGCAATGAAACTGGCACTCAGTGCCAAATAAATATTAGCTCTTGTCATTGTTACCATTGAGAAAAATAAGGCTATCTGTGTCCCAATCACCAATCACACATGTCCTTATCGAACAGAGGCATGTTCTGGCATGCACTGGGATGGCATTTTTAGACCTCTGGCCCATTTGGTAATGGGTTTAATCTTCTGAAGAGTAACCCTTGTCCTGGGAGTTGTTTGTCTGACACATGGGTAGCATGTGTTTTATTTAGGTAAAAACTATGACTTGACAGGAGCCTTCTGGGAGTCGTCATTGCCTAACAGGTTTCCTTAATGACGAGTCAATTAAGAACTTGTATTCGCAAAGTGCTTTGCGATCATTGTTTTTCTTTCAATTCTCTCAGTCGTTGCTATCATCTTACTGATGAAAGAGAGATTACAGGAAGGCTTATTGACCCACTTTAGCCTACATGGTCTGTAATATCAGGCACCCTTGGGATTTGGGTCTCAAGAATCCTGCCATTCTAAGCAGACAGGGTTAGGCTCTCTCAATAAACATGCTCAAGTGACAGGGATGGAAGATAGCATGATCACAAATCTCAAGAGGCCTGAAGAGTTTTTGGTCTGTGAAAGAGTTCTGTGATTGTCCCCTGATCACTCTATTCATAGCTTTTCTCTAATAATGATGATTTACTCATTAAATTATTGGCCACTATCAGACATCATAGAAGATGTAGAAGAGTAGAAGAGTTTAATATATGAAATATTTCAGTGTAAGCATGATGAGATTTAATATTTAAGTAAAGAGGAAGAAATGTCTTTTGCCTTCTCTTTAAACATAGCAAATACAGTGGTACAGATAGAAACATACACATTTTCTAGCCCATAAAAGAAACTTTTGGTTCCTTATAAGAGAAATAATGAATAATAATATTGAAAGATTTAAAATTTGGAACTTGGTTAGAAGAGATTCTATTACAATTTTTTCTCATATAAATAACTTTCATTACATACTGGAAGAAAATAGATCAAAATGTAGACAGCGATTATATCTGCATGGGGAATTATATAAGATCTTTATTTTCTTCTATGTGCACTTAATTTCCATATATACTATTCTGAATATACATCACTGCTAAATTTTCTAAGAAGTAATACACACACAACCTTTGAATATGATTCATGTTTTAATCTATTATTTTTATTATAAGGAGGGAAGAAACTATCATTATAGAAATACTGCTTCTCTTGGGAAACATCCCCTCATTGTTTGAAGTTTTGATCTCTGCTGTTGTATCTGAGCTTTGTAATGACAAAATAAGGTTTATGTCACTGTTACATAAATAAGGGCTCAGTGGTAAAGAATCTGCCTTCAGTGCAGGAGATGCAGGAGTCATGGGTTTGATCCCTGGGGCGGGAAGATCCCCTGGAGGAGGGCATGGCAACCCACTCCAGTATTCTTGCCTGAAGAATTCCATGGACAAAGGTGCCTGGTGGGCTACAGTCCATTGGGTTGCAAAGAGTTGAACGTGACTGAAGCAGCTGAGAAAAAGCTACATTATGTAAATAAATGTGTCACAGAATACGGAATTACTACCTCACTAGATCATATTCAATGTTGAAAATATCGTGATATACTTAGAAAGACTCTCTGGCCATTTTATGTACAAGATAAATTCATTTTTCCATAATATATTTTAAAATTAAGGCTAATATGAAGGTATATAAATGATTAGGCAATTTGATTTTTAAATGTTATGGACAGTATATGAAAATACATTAACAGAAATTTATTAAATGTTAGCACTATACAACATTCTGTACTATACAATGTGAAAAATAAAATATAAGCTACACCCTCCCTCCTCACCATTTCCTATAATTTAGATCTTCCTCAATTTTTCCTGGGCTATTTCAATGAAATGATCACCCTAATAGAATATTACTATATTTGAAATGTAAATATCATCATATCTTTATAACTCTCCTCATCTCTCCCTCCCTACAGAATAAAGTCCAAACTCTTTAGCATGAAAAACAACACCCTCTCTTCATCTGCCTCTTTTGCCAGCCCCTCTCAAAATTAGTTCTGGAGTAAGGCAGGGCTGCTGGAGGTCCTAGTCCATATTTCTTAATTGTTGAAAACCGGAAGGGAAGAAGGTATGTGTTAAGTACCCTCAAAACATCCCATGGCATTTTAAAATCAATTTCTTATAAATAAGGCCTTTTCAAATCATAGTTTTTCTTTTATTTTAAAGATTCATCTTTTTTTTCTCTCTCTCTCTTTTGTGGAAAGAGTCAACTCTTATAGCTTTTTAACTCATTCATAGGCTCTGGCATTTCTGTTTTAAACAATATCTTATCCATATACTTGGGCTTCCTAGGTGGCTCAGTGGTAAAGAATCTGCCCACAATGCAGGAATTGCAGGTTCGATCCCTGGGTTGGGAAGATCCCCTGGAGAAGGTAACAGCAAAAAGAGTCCAATATTCTTGACTGGAAAACCCCATGGACAAAAGGAGACAGGCTACAGTCCATGGGGTCGCAAAAGAGTCAGACGTGACTTAGCAACTAAACAACAATCCATATACTGATGATTTTTAAAAATGTTAACTCTTGTCCCTTTATTTCTAATAAAACGCTGCACACTAAACCACTGTAGCTTTCAGAGACCTGACTAAGTTCTCATACAAATTCTGCCAATGAGTTGTTTGGTCTTAAGCCTCCAAATCACCTTTGATAAATGGGGAAGGTAATACAACTTTAAGAGATGCTATAATGGCTACATGCCATGGAGACCTAGCTGGATGCATGTAACACAAACAGTTTGCACTTTAACTCATGCTTAAATCTGAAAGACAAATGCTAATCATCTCTTTCTCTGTTTCCTGCCTTTGCAGACTTTAACTAAGATAACCCTTTCAAAGACAGTAAACAGGGCATTCACTGAAAAGAAGCAAAGTTTACAACTGCCAGATAGGAGTAATGGATCAGCTAACTCCCTTTGTTCGTGTGTGTGTGTATTTTCTGACCCTGCTGCCCTTGCCCGCCTCTTGGTGGACTGACCTGACCTTAAACTGAAGTTTTTCTGTAGACTGTTATATATACAATTGAGAACATACACTCTCTGTGGGTGCTCAGTTACCTGACAAGCTCAAAGTACACTCTGCTAAATGGGAGAGGCCAGTACATCAACAGGCAAAAGCAAGGATTGATGGCTGATTCAATTTAACCCTTAATGGTATTTGTGTATGGGTGTAATAAAATGAGAGGCAGACAAGCATATGCTTACAGAAAAGTGATTTCAATGAGTGACCATAAACTCAAAGCTGAGATAAGACAATGTGAGGAAATCAGGCTGGGAGGGACTGTGAGAAGGTGGTGAGATCAGGGTATCACATTAATAGATATCTGCACATTTCCAAACAGTGTAGGAATTTTAGTGAGACTGAGCTTGAAGGTTAAGAAATGATGTGCAGAGAGTGGTTTGTTTGAAATTGGAATTATGGGGATCAGCAGCACCTAGAGGAATACGGAAATGAAAATTTTTGAGCCCACAGGGAAGCCACCTAATGGGCACCCCTTTTAAGAACTCTGCTTGAACTGGATTTATTCCTCACTGGGCAAGTTACCTGGTACAAATAATCACACAATTCTAAATGAGCTCCCTACTTTAATTTAAGCAAATGTTACCAACTTAGTTGCTTCACTTTTATTCTCACACCAGGTCCTTAAATCTGTTCCAGCTATGCCTGTTTTCTAGCTTTTGCTAAATAGTCTTAGCCAATTTAAATAGAAACATTTTCCCTCAACTCAAAGCAAATGAGTATACGTTTCCAGAAGAGATTGACTGCTACTTATTTTTTTATGCCTAAAGTATTTTGAAATATCTCATTCTAATAGGTTTGGGAATCTCTTATCTTCCTGGATATAATATGTCTTTATTCCTATATGGAAAGTTCTTGGCAGGTGGTTAAAGCTAGTGATAAAAATAAAATTAAAAAAAAAAAAAAAAAAACTAAAGCCAGTGCTTTGGCCTGCTCTGTTTAATACTATCTTTCAGTAAGAATTCCCTCCTGAGCCTGTCTGCTAGTTTTTCTGAAATGTTTAACCCTTCAAAATATGACTTTAACCGTATACCCTTTAGCCACAATTTTATTCCTGGAGGAAATGAGTGATATTTAGCCTTGACCCTCTAAGTGGAATCACCGCGCGAGCGTCTCCCCCCCTCGCCCTGGCTGTGATGGGGCCACCTGAGTGGCTGTGACTTCCATAGACACTCATTTGTCTTCTTCTCCGCCTTAACCTCGAAGGTTTCTTTTCACTAGGTGCTGATTTTTTTAGTTTTTTTTAGGTAAAGATAATTCAACAAGGTTCAGTGCCTTGTGTAAACTTCCAAGACAGAATTGTCAGAAACAGACATAGATGTTTTAAAGTGAACTGCTTAAAGCTTGATTAGTTAGTGGCAGAGCCTGGAATTTGGGTCTCCTACTCCCTGTTCTAAGCAGTTTTGGATGTATTTACTGCCAGAAAAACAAACAGCAAATAATATCTCACTCCACACACACACACAAACACACTGAATAAAAAACACGCGTCCATGGGCACAGGGAAGTAACCTTAATGTCAGTGTGCTCCTGAAGAAGGCCAGATGGAGCTATAATGAAAGTGCCCAGTGTATGATCAGTAAGTATCTATAGATTGAAGAGAATTGATTTATCATTCCCTATGATATTCCCACAATGAAAACTGCACTTTTAGTCCCTTCTCCTAAAGGCATCTGAATATCTTCAATACTTATAAATACCTGTCAGAAGTTTTGCACTACTTTTAATCAATGTTCACCAATTAATATTATTATTATTGTTATTTTTTATTAATGACTTGTTTTAAATGACTACTTTGTGTGCATGATGTCATCTATAATACAAACCCACCAAAGTAGATTACAATAATCCTGTTTTACCAATGAGGAAACTGAGGTTCAGAAAGTTAAGTAATCTGCCAAAGATCACACAGAAACTAAGGATTAATTGCATCCTCCTGCATGTGCATGCTCTTCCCAAAGGAGGAGACAGCTAAGGGACAGGATACGGCGGACTGTTTTTATACCTAAAGCATTAATTTTTAATAACTTACCACAGAAAATATTCTCATAAAGATGAGCAAAAAGGAAATAATAAAAATGTATTTTTCTATTCAGTCCGATTTATGGGAAACAATAAAGGGCCAGGGCAATTAAGCAAATATTCTAAACTTAGAATCCACCTAGGATTTCAGGTAAACAAACTCGAACCAGTCAAATGGTTTATATAATATTTGTGTTGCTTTTATGATAGGATTTCAACTTTAACACTATTAGATAGCAAATTTGCACAATCAGTTAAATTTCAATAATTCTCTCAGAATTGCAGACTAGATTAACTATTACTTTTGACTTCCTAGATAATAATAATAATAATAATAACATTATTTTTTTGGATTACAAGCACTTTATAAAAATATTCAATTTTAAACAAAAAGTTATATAAAATTTTTGATGATAATGGACTCATTTTAAATTTTCAAAATTCTATTTATTTACTCAAATATAAGGAAATGCTGATATTTGTTATCTTACCCCCAAATTGGTCAAAATATGTGACAAAAAAAAGAATTATACATGATTACTTTGATCCATCTTATATTCATTGTTGTTTAAAAGAAGTGATAAAGATTTTCAGATTCTATCAGTTCAGTTCAGTTCAGTCACTCAGTCATGTCCGACTCTTTGCAACACCATGAATCACAGCACGCCAGGCCTCCTTGTCCATCACCAACTTCCGGAGTTCACTCAGACTCACGTCCATCGAATGAGTGATGCCATCCAGCCACCGCATCCTCTGTCGTCCCCTTCTCTTCCTGCCCCCAATCCCTCCCAGCATCAGAGTCTTTTCCAGTGAGTCAGCTCTTCACATGAGGTGGCCAAAGTATTGGAGTTTCAGCTTTAGCATCATTCTTTCCAAAGACATCCCAGGGCTGATCTCCTTCAGAATGGACTGGTTGGATCTCCTTGCAATCCAAGAGACTCTCAAGAGTCTTCTCCAACACCACTGTTCAAAAGCATCAATTCTTCGGCGCTCAACTTTCTTCACAGTCCAACTTTTACATCCATACATGACCACTGGAAAAACCATAGCCTTGACTGGATGGACCTTTGTTGGCAAAGTAATGTGTCTGCTTTTCAATGTGCTATCTAGGTTGGTCAAAATTCTATAAACAGTTATAAAAGCCAAGTGACTTTACTATCAATCAAATGGTGTGAATACTAATTTTTCTTCCTTGACCAATAAATGCAGATGTTTTCCACCTACAAAAATGAACATAATTTTGTTGAGTGTAAAAATTTTTGCTGAGGAAAAACTATGCCTAATTATTTTATCTGGTATTGATGGTCACTGTATTTTCTAGCATGAAAATACTTAAATATTTAAAAGACCCTAAAATTAATTTGATAATGATATATAAATTGTATTACTTTATGCTAAGTTTTGTTCAAATATGGGGAAAAAAGTACCAAACAATAAGTATTGCTTCTAGTGCATGTAGGTTTAAAATCTGTCAGGCACATGTCTACTTAAAGTTGAAATGTTTATCTATTTCTGAACTAAGCACTATTTGTTCTTGTTTTTTCATTTTCCTGTCATTAAGTCATGTCTGACTCTTTGCAGCTCCATGGAATGCAATGTGCCAGGCTTCTCTGGCCTTCTCTGTTTCCCAGAATCTGCTCAAACTCACGTCAGTTGAGTAGGTGATGCTATCTAACAATCTTGTCCTCTGCCACCCTCTTCTTTCGCCTTTATTCTTTCCCAGCATCAGGGTATTTTCCAAATGAGTCATCTCTTCGCATCAGGAGGACAAAGTATTGGAGCATCAGCTTCAGGATCAGTCCTTCCCATGAATATTCAGGCTTGATTTCCTTCAGGCTTTATTAATAGCAATTTTTTTTTAATTTTTAGTTTTTTATTTTTTAAATTTTAAAATCTTTAATTCTTATATGCATTCCCAAACATGAACCCCCCTCCCACCTCCCTCCCCAGAACATCTTTCTGGGTCATCCCCATGCACCAGCCCCAAGCATGCTGCATCCTGCGTCAGACATAGACTGGCGATTCAATTCACATGATAGTATACATGTTAGAATGTCATTCTCCCTATTAATAGCAATTTGACTGTATTTTAAAATACCATTTTCTTACTATATTTGTTAAATGAATCCTACCATGAGCTTCTTAATATGCATATTGTGTGTGTTAGTCACTCAGTCATGCTCGACTTTTTGTGATCCCGTGAACTGCAGCCCACCAGGTTCCTCTGTCCATGGGGTTTTCCAGGCAAGAATACTGGGGTGGGTTGCCTATTCCATCTCCAGGGGATTATCTGACTCAGGGATCAAACCTGGACTTCCTGCACTACAGGCAGATTCTTTACTGACTGAGCTATGAGGGAAGCCCAATATGAATATTGTTGATAATTAAATTAAAAGATTAAAATAATAATTAAGTTCTCATAATGAAGTATTTCTTATAGAATATAGTACAAAGATTATATGAGCAAAAGAACAAAACTCTCATTATTTGTGTATCATATATCTGCCTAAACTGAAAAACAAAGGAATATAAAGATACATTTCTAGAAAAAAGTTTATCATATAGAGTTTAATTATATAATAGTTAAAGCAAATGGTTGCAAAATTAAAATATTTTAATGGAACACTATTTAATACGGGATAAAAGAATCCTGAACCCAGGATTAAGACTTTATTGAAGGAAAACGATAATTTTTTTTCCAAAGACAATAAAGATGTTTCAAATAAATGTATACTGTGTTTAGGCTTCCCTGGTAGCTCAGCTGGTAAAGAATCTGCCTACAATGCAGGAGACTCAGGTTCGATTGCTCAGCTGGGAAGACCCCTGGATAGACTACCCATTCCAGTATCCTTGGGCTTCCCTAGTGGCTCAGATGGTAAAGAATCTGCCTGCAATGCAGGAAACCTTTGTTTGGTCCCTGGGTTGGGAAGATCCCCTGAAGGAGTGCATGGTATCCCACTCAAGTATTCTTGCTTGGAGAATCCCCATGGACAGAGGAGCCTAGTGGGCTACAGTCCATGGGGTCACAAAGAGTCAGTCTGACATGACTGAGCGACTAAGTACAGCACAGCACACTGTGTTCATGAATCGAAAATTCAGTTTTGTAAAGATAACAAGACCAAAACATATCTCAATCATATTTTAACTCTGGTTGTGAGTTTTTGCTTAAGTGAAATTTGACAAGCAAATTCCAAAAATTATGTGAAGTACAAAAATTCAAGAACTATATTTTCAGGAACAAAAAGAACATGGTGAAGAACATACCTTGTAAAATATAATGACAAATATAATACAGTTTTATTTTTTACAAGAGAATAGAATTAAAATAATGAAATTGTGATACAAGTCAGCTTACAGAAAAGAGAAACAGATTAGAGGAATGAAAACAGATCCATATATTTATGAGTGCTTAATTTAAGGAGAAGGTGCAATTGCAAATCAGTGCAAAATTGAATACCATGTGGGAAAAAAACAGAAATTTTACCCTTATTTCAAATCATATTAACAAATATATTCAGGTGGATGAAAGCTCTAAATATATAACATTTTGGAAGATAATATCAGAGAATATTTCATCAACTTAGACTAGATAAGAATTCCTTTAAAAAATGTAGGAGTGGGAGGAAGCAACTATTGAGGAAGATTGATCTTTTTAAAATTTATATTAAAATTGTAGAATTTTGCTCTTCAAAATATTCCTTAAATATAGTGTCAAGATAAGCCTTGGAATGGAATGAGGTATTTAGATATTTCAAACACACAACTAAAAAAAGATCTTATATCCAAAATTAAGAACAAAAATATAAACAAAAAACAAATAAAAAAACATATACATAAACTAGAAAAATAGGAAAAGGCCTGACAAGCTTTTCATAAAAGAGGAACTCCAAGGGGAAAAGTTGCTCAATATGATTAGTATTGGGAAAATGCAAATCTAAAAATAAACGTAGTCTGACATTTGTATATATCCTACATATTATGAAAAAATTTTCAATAATCTGACAATACCAAGTTATAATGGAGTGAGAGGAAAACTTATACCTGCTGAAGAGATTGTATATTTTCACAATGACTCTTGAAATAATGTCATTACATATCAAGGATACATATACCTAAGAATTTTGCCATTCTACTTCTATGTAATCACCTAATCAATCTCTTAAACATGTGCATCAGGAGATAAATACATTATTCATAGAATCACTGTTTGTAATAGAGAAAAAAACTGAAAATGACTCAAATATCGATCAACAATGAAATAATAAATAAATTACGATAAATCCAGATAGTGAAATGCCCCTCAGTTCAGTTGCTCAGTTGTGTCTGACTTTTTGTGACCCCATGGACTGCATCACGCCAGGCCTCCCTGTTCATCACCAACTCCCAGAGTTTACTCAAGCTCATGTCCATTGAGTTGGTGATGCCATCCAACCATCTTGTTCTCTGTAATCCCCTTCTCCTGCCTTCAATCTTTCCCAGCATCAGAAGCTTTTCAAATGAGTCAGTTTTTCACATCAGGTGGCCAAAATATTGGCGTTTCAGCTTCAGCATCAGTCCTTCCAATGAACATTCAGTACTGATTTCCTTTAGGATGGATTGGTTGGATCCCTCCTGCTGTCTGAGGGACTCTCAAGAATCTTCTCCAACTCCACAGTTCAAAAGCATTAATTCTTCAGCACTCTGCTTTCTTTATAATCCACCTCTCACATCTATACATGACTACTGGAAAAACCATAGCTTTGACTTGATGGACCTTTAGTAATGTCTTTAGAAAGTAACGTCTCTGCTTTTAAACATGCTGTCTAGGGGGGACATAGCTTTTCTTCCAAGGAGCAAGCTTCTTTTAATTTCATGGCTACTGTCACCATCTGAGGTGATTTTGGAGCCCAAGAAAATAAAGTCTGTCACTGTTTCCATGGTTTCCCCATCTATTCACCCTGAAGTGATGGGACTAGATGCCATGATCTTAGTTTTCTGAATATTGAGTTTTAAGCGAACCTTTTCACTCTCCTCTTTCACTTTCATCAAGAGATGCCTTAATTCTTCTTCACTTGGTTCTTCTTAACTTAGTTCTTCTACCATAAGGGTGGTTTCATCTGCATATCTGAGGTTATTGATATTTCTCCCAGCAATTTTGATTCCAGCTTCATCCAGCCCTGCATTTCTCATGATGTACTCTGCATAAAAGTTATATAAGCAGGGTGACAATATACAGCCTTGATATACTCCCTTCCTGATTTGGAACCAATCTGTTGTTCCATGTCCAGTTCTAACTGTTGCTTCTTGACTTGCATACATATTTCTCAGGAGGCAGGTAATGTGGTCTGGTATTCCCATCTCTTTAAGAATTTTCCATGGTTTTTTGTGATCCACATAGTTGAAGTCTTTAGTGTAGTCAATAAAACAGAAGTAGATGATTTTCTAGATCCCTCTTGTTTTTTCAATGGTTCAACGATCTTTGGCAATTTGATCTCAGGTTCCTCTGTCTTTTCTAAATTCAATTTGAACATCTGGAAGTTCACGGTTCAGGTACTGTTGAAGTCTGGCTTGGAGAATTTTGAACATTACTTTGCTAGTATGTGAGATGAGTGCAATTGCATGATAGTTAGAACATTCTTTGGCATTTTCTTTCTTTGAGATTGGAATGAAAACTGACCTTTTCCAGTCCTGTGGCCACTGCTGAGTTTTCCAAATTTGCTGGTATACTGAGTGCAGCACTTTCATAGCATCATCTTTTAGGATTTGAAATAGCTCAGCTGGAATTCCATCATTTCCACTAGCTATATTCGTAGTTATGCTTCTTAAGGCTCACTTGACTTCACATTCCAGGATGCTGGCTCTAGGTAATTGATCACAGCATCACGGTTATCTGGGCCATCAAGATCTTTTTTGTCTAGTTCTTCTGTGTATTCTTGCCACCTCTTCTTAATATCTTCTGCTTCTGTTAGCTCCATACCATTTCTGTCCTTTATTGTGCCCATCTTTGCATGAAATGTTCCCTTCTTATCTCTAATTTTCTTGAGATCTCTAGTCTTTCCCATTCTATTGTTTTCCCCTATTTCTTTGCACTGATCACTGAGGAAGGCTTTCTTATCTCTCCTTGCTATTCTTGAATTATCTGAATTCAAATGGGTACATCTTTCCTTTTCTCCTTTGCCTTTAGCTTTTCTACTTTTCTTGGCTATTTGTAAGGCCTTCTCCTCGTTACACTTACTCCTCCTCCTGCTCCTCCTCCTCCTCCTTATACTTCCATTGTCATTTAAAAATTTTCTCTATTTCTTTGTCTTATTGCCTGTGTTAGTAGCTTAGTTATGTCTTACTCTTTGTGACCTCATGCACTGCAGCCTGCCAGGCTCCTCTGTCCATGGAATTTTCCAGGCAAGAATACTAGAATGGAATGCCATGCTCTCATCTAGTGTATCTTCCCAACCCAGGAATCGAACCTGGGTCTCCCATATTGTAGGAAGATTCTTTTTCATCTGAACCACCAGGGAAGCCCCTCTCTTGTTGCAGAAGAAGCTTTGTGACAAAGGTCATTACGTTTCCTTTCTAAAGATACGTGATAGCAGTATAGCACAAACTATTTATTTTTATTCCAGTGAACTTGCTGAATATTGGTTGTATTTCTTGAGTTCAAAAGGCCTTTTAGATAAACATAATTTGGAACGACAGGCAAATCCAAGGGGCATTATCACTTCAGGCAGGGCTTTTTAAGTACTCTGAATGTGCTCTATCACAGCATACATATTTCTAAGAGATAAAGAAAGATGATTATTTAAGGCCTCCAGGAGAAATGAAGCTTCATTGAGCATTTTGAGAAGGGGGCAGTGGGTGGAGAGAGAGAAATTTAGGCTTATCACCTTAAGAAGGACAATCACAATCACACATATGAACATCAGAAATGTGACAGAAAGAAATGAGAGAAACAAAGGGGTCAAACATGCTAGTCCATTTACTGCTTGCTAAGGGGACAAACAGAATGTCTTATTATCCTTAATATCAATAGTAATAAGATCTTTGAATATAATGCATGCTTCTTGGTAACTGCTGTTTTTTCTCCAGGGGCTAAGGAAGAATTCACCTTTCATCAGAAAAGAAAGATAGATGGTACTTAAACTGCTTTGCAAATCAGAGTACCAGATAACTCAGTTCCTTCCTAGAATGCTAAATGAGTTTTTATTCTCACTCAAAGCAGCCAAGGGAGTATAAATAAGACACAAGTTCGTTATTGTCTTTCATGCCTCCTACAACTTTAAAAATGTGGTGGTGCATTAAATTTAAAAACAGCTTTATTTGTAGAGCATTTGACAAAAATTATCTTCTAAAAGTTCTGTGCTATTTTTTTTTATCTTTTATTTTGACAAGTTGAAAACAAAGCATATATCTAACAGAGTTTAATGGACACATTCTTTGTTAAAATTAATTTGAAGAATTTTCTATTAAGTTTGAGACTCGACTGCTAATAAAAATAAGGAACTGGGATACAAGCCAAGTCTCACAAAGATTGCCTATTTGTTATATTTATAGTTATTTATATATTTATAGATTTGAAATTGTATATATATTTTATATTTCATCAGTATAGAGCACCTCATTGAAATGTGAGTGGTTAAATGAATGTTTTATACAGTTAAGCAATATGTTTAAAGGTATGTTCTGGATAGATTAAGATATTGACAGGTATTAAAATATTTCTTGGAGAAAGAATTCCCCTGGACATCATTGCTACTAATATTTATCATCCTTACATAAATATAATATGCAACTTTCTGCATTATTGCTTTAAAATTTATTTTCAGTATTGAAAGTGAAAGTGTTAGTTACTCAGTTGTGTCTGATTCTTTGCAACCCCACCGACTATAGCCCACCAGGCTCCTCTGTCCCTGGAATTCTCTAGGCAAGGATACTGGAGTAGATTACCATGCCTTCCTCCAGGGGATATTCCTGACCTAAAAAGGATTTAACCCCAGTCTCCTATATTGCAGACAGATTCTTTTAATTTTTTTCTATCAGGTTCTTTATTTTTAAAAAGCTGATGATACTTGCACTAGTATCAATACATCAGAATTTAGAAATATAAATTCAAAGAAAAATGGAAGAAAAATAGAATTATTTCTTAATTTCTTTCTTGATTTTGCTGCTTTATTTGTTCCTTTAACTTTCTTCCCTTAATTTCACTGTGTATCTCTGGATGTTAAACTGCCCCCCCCCTTTTTTTAACTTTTTATTAATTTAATTAATTTATTTAATTTACTTTACAACATTGTGTTGATTTTGCCATACATTGACTTGAATCTGCCATGAGTGTAATGTGTTCCCCATCCTGAACCCTCCATCCCACCTCCCTCCCCATCCCATCCCTCTGGGTCATCCCAATGCAACAGCCCTGAGCACGTGTATCATGCATCAAACCTGGACTGGCGATTCTTTTCACATATGATATTTTACATGTTTCATGTTACATGCCATTCTCCCATATCATCCCACTCTCGTCCTCTCCCACAAAGTCCAAAAGACTGTTCAATACATCTGCGTCTCTTGCTGTGCAGACAGATTCTTTACTGTCTGTGCATTCCTGAAATCAATCACCTAGCCTATTGCCTAGCCCACATTTCTTGTTTTTCCAGGCCTTGTTTCCTTATCCAAGTCAATTTACTTATCCTCCAATCAAAAATCCTCTTTTCCAGCTCACTGATTATTTCACTTTCTCCCATTTAGTCTTCTGTGCTTGAAATAGTTTGCCTCCCTAGGACCTTCCATTATTCTGAAGAATATCTTCAAGTTAAAATAGTCATAACATTAATAATTGCAATTTATTATTATGCATAAGACTATAAAAATATTTCATGATTTATGTAAGTTATTCCTCATAAGTGAGAGTTGTTGTAATCTTTTTTTTTACTGATGAAACAACTGAAGCTTAGAGAAATGCAAATCAAAACCACAATGAGGTACCACTTCACACCAGTCAGAATGTCTGCGATCCAAAAATCTACAAGCAATAAATGCTGGACAGGGTGTGGAGAAAAGGGAACCCTCCTACACTGTTGGTGGGAATGCAAACTAGTACAGCCACTATGGAGAACAGTGTGGAGATTCATTTAAAAATTGCAAATAGAACTACCTTATGACCCAGCAATCCCACTGCTGGGCATACACACCAAGGAAACCAGAATGGAAAGAGACACATGTACCCCAATGTTCATTGCAGCACTGTTTATAATAGCCAGGACATGGAAACAACCTAGATGTCCATCAGCAGATGAATGGATAAGAAAGCAGTGGTACATATACACAATGGAGTATTACTCAGCCGTTAAAAATAATTCATTTAAATCAGTTCTGATGAGATGGATGAAACTGGAGCCGATTATACAGAGTGAAGTAAGCCAGAAAGAAAAACACCAATACAGTATACTAACACATATATATGGAATTTAGGAAGATGGCAATGACGACCCTGTATGCAAGACAGGAAAAAAGACACAGATGTGTATAATGGACTTTTGGACTCAGAGGGAGAGGAAGAGGGTGGGATGATTTGGGAGAATGGCATTCTAACATGTATGCTATCATGTAAGAATTGAATCACCAGTCTATGTTTGATGCAGGATACAGCATGCTTGGGGCTGGTGCATGGGGATGACCCAGAGAGATGTTATGGGGAGGGAGGTGAGAGGGGGGTTCATGTTTAGGAACGCATGTAAGAATTAAAGATTTTAAAATTTAAAAAATAAAAAACTAAAAAAAAATTAAAATTAAAGTTAAAAATTAAAAAAAAAGAAATATTTCAGATCACAACATAAATCTCTATCATACCTAGTTGGCTTTAGAATTTACATATATTTAATACTAGTTTTAAATGCCCAAATAACATTCATCTTGGATGCTACTTTAAATCTCTGAAGTGTAAGAGCATCTAATTTTTTCAAATAAAGTATCTATGATAAAAAAAAAAAAAAGTTGCATCAGTTACCCACGGTCAAAACGCTATCTAATTCGTCTATACTCCTAATCAAAATTCTCTAGGGCTAGGTTAGCTTACTGTTTATCCTCCTCTTAGAGACTGCTGTGACATTTTGTAGATTCTTATTTCAATTTAAGTACATTGTTTTCAGTTATTTTCCATTATAAGCTATTATAAGACATTGAATATATTTCCCTGTACTATGCACTAAATCCTTGTTGCTTATCTATTTTATGTGTAGTGATTTGTATCTGTTAATCTCATACTCCTAATTTATTCTCTTCCCTTTCCCTTTCCCCATTGGTAGTCATAAGTTTGTTTTCTGTGTCTGTATGTTTCTGTTTTATAAATAGGTTCCCTTGTACTATTTTTTTAGATTCTCCATATAAGTGATAACATATATTTGTCTTTCTCTGTCTGACTTACCTCACTAAGTGTAACACTGTCCAGTGCATCTATGCTGCTAAAATGGCACTATTTCATTCCATTTTTTATGGCTGAGTAAAATTCCTTATTGAATTTTATTATAAATCATGAGCTTGAAAGATTAATTTTGCATGATTCTCTGTGTCCAACATTTGGCATTGATAACAAACACAATCAAGGCTAAAATACTGTTTCTGAACATAATATAACGAATATAAGAACAAAGAATGAATTAACAATTTTAATTTGGTTCTATATTTCTCAGTTCTTTGATTCTTTGTCTTTAGATTTTTTAATATAAATTTATTTATTTTAATTGGAGGCTAATTACTTTACAATATTGTATTGGTTTTGCCATACATCAACATGAATTTGCCACGGGTGTACATGTGTTCCCCATCCTGAACCCCCCTCCCACCTCCCTCCCCATACCATCCCTCTGGGTCATCCCACTGCATCAGCCCCAAGCATCCTGTATCCTGCATCGAATCTGTACTGGCGATTCATTTCAGATATTATATTGTACATGTTTCAATGCCATTCTCCCATATTATCCTGCCCTCGCCCTCTCCCACAGAGTCCAAAAGACTGTTTTATACGTCTGTGTCTCTTTTGCTGTCTCGCATACAGGGTCATCGTTACCATCTTTCTGAATTCCATATATATGCGTTAGCATACTGTATTGGTGTTTTTCTTTCTGGCTTACTTCACTCTGTATAATAGGTTCCAGTTTCATCCACCTCATTAGAACAGATTCAACTGTATTCTTTTTAATGGATGAGTAATACTCCATTGTATGTATGTACCAGAGCTTTCTTATCCATTCATCTATTGATGGACATCTAGGTTGCTTCCATGTCCTGACTATTATAAACAGTGTTGCAATGAACATTGAAGAGATTGTCTTTTTTTCCATTGTATATTCTTGCCTCCTTTGTCAAAGATAAGGTGTCCATAGGTGCGTGGATTTATCTCTGGGCTTTCTATTTTGTTCCATTGATCTATATTTCTGTCTTTGTGCCAGTACCATACTGTCTTGATGACTGTGGCTTTGTAGTAGAGCCTGAAGTCAGGCAGGTTGATTCTTCCAGTTACATTCTTCTTTCTCAAGATTGCTTTAGCTATTCGATGTTTTTTGTATTTCCATACAAATTGTGAAATTATTTGATCTAGCTCTGTGAAAAATACCGTTGGTAGCTTGATAGGGATTGCATTGAATCTGTAGATTGCTTTGGGTAGTATACTCATGTTCACTATATTGATTTTTCCTATCCATGACCATGGAATATTTCTCCATCTGCTAGTGTCCTCTTCGATTTCTTTCACCAGTGTTTTATAGTTTTCTATATATATAGATCTTTTGTTTCTTTAGGTAGATATATTCCTAAGTATTTTATTCTTTTCATTGTAATGGTGAATGGAATTGTTTCCTTAATTTCAGTTTCTATTTTCTCATTATTAGTGTACAGGAATGCAAGGGTCTTCTGTGTGTTGATTTTATATCCTGCAACTTTACTATATTCATTGATTAGCTCTAATAATTTTCTAGCAGAGTCTTTAGGGTTTTCTATGTAGAGGATCATGTCATCTGCAAACAGTGAGAGTTTTACTTCTTCTTTTACAATTTGGATTCCTTTTATTTCTTTTTCTGCTCTGATTGCTGTGGCCAAAACTTCCAAAACTATGTTGAATAGCAGTGGTGAAAGTGGGCACCCTTGTCTTGTTCCTGACTTTAGGGGAAATGCTTTCAATTTTTCACCATTGAGGATAATGTTTGCTGAGTATTTGTCGTATATAGCTTTTATTATGTTGAAGTGTGTTCCTTCTATTCCTGTTTTCTGGAGAGTTTTTATCATAAATGGATGTTGAATTTTGTCAAAGGCCTTCTCTGCATCTATTGAGATAATCATATGGCTTTTAGTTTTCAATTTGTTAATGTGGTGTATTACATTGATTGATTTGTGGATATTGAAAATCCTTGCATCCCTGGGATAAAGCCCACTTGGTCATGGTGTATGATCTTTTTAATGTGTTGTTGGATTCTGATTGCTAGAATTTTGTTAAGGATTTTTGCATCTATGTTCATCAGTGATATTGGCCTGTTGTTTTCTTTTTTTGTGGCATCTATGTCAGGTTTTGGTATTAGGGCAATGGTGACCTCATAGAATGAGTTTAGCAGTTTACCTTCCTCTGCAATTTTCTGGAAGAGTTTAAGTAGGATAGGTGTTAGCTCTTCTCTAAATTTTTGGTAGAATTCAGCTGTGAAGCCATCTGGACCTGGGCTTTTGTTTGCTGGAAGATTTCTGATTACAGTTTCAATTTCCATGCTTGTGATGGGTCTGTTAAGATTTTCTATTTCTTCCTGGTTCAGTTTTGGAAACTTGTACTTTTCTAAGGATTTGTCCATTTCTTCCATGTTGTCCATTTTATTGGCATATATTTGCTGATAGTAGTCTGTTATATTTCTCTTATATTTATATTTCTGTGTTGTCTGTTGTGATCTCTCCATTCTCATTTCTAATTTTATTGATTTGATTTCTCCCTTTGTTTCTTGATGAGTCTGGCTAATGGTTTGTCAATTTTATTTATCCTTTCAAAGAACCAGTTTTTGGCTTTGTTGACTTTTGCTATGGTCTCTTATGTTTCTTTTGCAATTTTTTTCTGTCCTAATTTTTAAGATTTCTTTCCTTCTACTAAGCATAGGGTTCTTCATTTATTCCTTTTCTAGTTGCTTTAGGTGTAGAGTTAGGTTATTTATCTGACTTTTATCTTGTTTCTTGAGGTATGCCTGTATTGCTATGAACCTTCCCCTTAGCACTGCTTTTACAGTGTCCCACAGGTTTTGGGTTGTTGTGTTTTCATTTTCATTCATTTCTGTGTATATTTTGATTTTTTTTTTCCTTCGGTGGTTTGTTGATTATTCAGCAGCGTGTTGTTCAGCCTCCAACTGTAAAAATTCCATATGTTGGAATTTTTAATATTTTTTTCTCCTGTAATTGAGATCTAATCTTACTTCATTGTGGTCAGAAAAGATGCTTGGAATGCTTTCAATTTTTTTGAATTTACCAAGGCTAGATTTACGGCCCAAGATGTGATCTATCCTGGAGAAGGTTCTGTGTGCACTTGAGAAAAAGATGAAATTCATTGTTTTGGGTTGAAATGTCCTATAGATATCAATTAGGTCTAGCTGGTCTTTTGTAAAATTTAAAGTTTGTGTTTCCTTGTTAATTTTCTGTTTAGTTGATCTATCCATAGGGGTGAATGGGGTATTAAAGTCTCCCACTATTATTGTGTTTCTGTTAATTTCCCCTTTCATACTTGCTAACATTTGTCTTATATATTGTGGTGCTCCTGTGTTGGTGCATATGTATTTATAATTGTTATATCTTCTTTTTGGATTGATCCTTTGATCATTATGTAGTGTCCTTCATTGTCTCTTTTCACAGCCTTTGTTTTACAATCTATTTTATCTGATATGAGTATTGCCACTCCTGCTTTCTTTTGGTCTCTATTTGCATGGAATATCTTTTTCTAGTCTTTCACTTTCAATCTGTATGTGTTTCTTGTTTTAAGGTGGGTCTCTTGTAGACAACATATATACGGGTCTTATTTTTGTATCTATTCAGCCAGTCTTTGTCTTTTGGTTGGGGCATTCAACCCATTTACCTTTAAGGTAATTATTGATAAGTATGATCCCATTGCCATTTACTTTATTGTTTTGGGTTTGAGTTTATACACCCTTTCTGTGTTTCCTGTCTAGAGAATATCCTTTAGCATTTGTTGGAGAGCTGGTTTGGTGGTGCTGAATTCTCTCAGCTTTTGCTTGTCTATAAAGCTTTTGATTTCTCCTTCATATTTGAATGAGATCCTTGCTGGGTACAGTAATCTGGGCTGTAGGTTATTTTCTTTCATCATGTTACGTATGCCCTGATATTCCCTCCTGGCCTGAAGAGTTTCTATTGAAAGATCAGCTGTTGTCCTTATGGGAATCCCCTTGTGTATTATTTGTTGCTTTTCCCTTGCTGCTTTTAATATTTGTTCTTTGCATTTGATCTTTGTAAATTTGATTAATATGTGTCTTGGGGTGTTTTGCCTTTGGTTTATCCTGTTTGGGACTCTCTGTGTTTCTTGGACTTGGGTGATTATTTCCTTCCCCATTTTAGGGAAGTTTTCAACTATTATCTCCTCAAGTATTTTCTCATGGTCTTTCTTTTTGTCTTCTTCTGGGACTCCTATGATTCAAATGTTGGGGCATTTAACATTGTCCCAGAGGTCTCTGAGATTGTCCTCATTTCTTTTAATTCGTTTTTCTTTTTTCCTCTCTGATTCATTTATTTCTACCATTCTATCTTCTATTTCACTTATCCTATCTTCTGCTTTTGTTATTCTACTGTTGGTTCCCTCCAGAGTGTTTTTGTATCATTTATTGCATTATTCATTATATATTGACTCTTTTTTATTTCTTCTAGGTCTTGTTAAATCTTTCTTGCATCTTCTCAATCCTTGTCTCCACACTATTTATCTGTGATTCCATTTTGTTTTCTAGATTTTGGATTATTTTCACTATCATTATTCAGAATTCTTTATCAGGTAGATTCCCTATCTCTTCCTCTTTTGTTTGGTTTGGTGGGCATTTATCCTGTTCCTTTACCTGCTGGGTATTCCTCTGTCTCTTCATCTTGTTTATATTGCTGTGTTTGGGGTGGCCTTTCTGTATTCTGGCAGTTTGTGGAGTTCTCTTTATTGTGGAGTTTCCTCACTGTGGGTGGGGTTGTATGGGTGGCTTGTCAAGGTTTTCTGGTTAGGGAAGCTTGTGTCGGTGTTCTGGTGGGAGGAGTTGAATTTCTTCTTTCTGGAGTGCATTGAAGTGTCCAGTAATGAGTTATGAGATGTCAATGGGTTTGGAGTAACTTTGGGCAGCCTGTGTATATTGAAGCTCAGGGCTATGTTCCTGTGTTGCTGGAGAAATTGCATGGTATGAATTGCCCTGGAACTTGTTGGCCCTTGGGTGGTGCTTTGTTTCAGTGTAGGTATGGAGGCGTTTGATCAGCTCTTGTTGATTAATGTTCCGTGGAGTCAGGAGTTCTCTGGTGTTTTCAGGATTTGGACTTAAGCCTCCTGCTTCTTGCTTTCAGTCTCATTTTTACAGTAGCCTCAAGACTTTTCCATCTGTACAGCACCGTTGATAAAACATCTAGGTTAAAGATGAAAAGTTTCTCCACAGTGAGGAACACCCAGAGAGGTTCACAGAGTTACATGGAGAAGAGAAGAGGGAGAAGGGAGATAGAAGTGACCCGGATAAGATGAGGTGGAATCAAAAGAGGAGAGAGCAAGCTAGCCAGTAATCACTTCCTTCTGTGCACTCCACAGTCTAGACTGCCCAGAGATGTTCACGGAGTTATACAGAGAAGAGAAGAGGGAGGAAGGAGATAGAAGTGGCCAGGAGGATAAAGGGGGGAATCAAAAGGAGAGACAGATCCAGCCAGTAATCAGTTCCCTAAGTGTTCTCCACCATCCAGAACACAAAAAGAGAGTCACAGAGCTGGGTAGAGAAAAGGGGGAGGGAAGAGATATAGGCGACCTGGTAGAGAAAAAGGAGACTCCAAAAGAAGAGAAAGCAGTCAAGTCAGTAATCTCGCTCCCAAGTAAAAATTGGTACTGAAGATTGAGTTCTTAAAGGCACAAAATTGATAACAAATACCAAAAATCAAAGAGTAAAAATCCAGAGTAGAGGTTGGATTTTCAAAAAATGCAATATTAAAGAGAAAAGTCACAAAATTATTACATATATATATATATATGAAGTTGGCTTTAAAAAAATAGGGTCTCTCTTTTTTTTTGCAAAGTAATAGTAGTTTATAAAAATGGAAATTAAAGGAGTAAATGAGGACTTAAAAATAAGTTTGTTTTTTTTTTTTAAATTAAAGAATGATAGTAAAAATAGTAAAAATATATCTAGGACTTTCTCTAGTGTTGTTGTGGACAGTGTGGGGTCAGTTCATTTTTAGATAGTTCCTTGATCCAGCTTATAGTTCTCAAGGTCTATAAGCCCCTTCCTATGTAGTCAGTACTAACTACAGGGTTTTAATCTATTGCACCTGTCACTTCCAAGGAGGTTCCCACTGTTTTAGCTTCTTCTCTTCAGTGTCTAATTTCTGCCCTGACAAAAGGGGGCAGTGGTGGACACTTTTTTAGGCTCACTTGTTCAGTCACGCTGTATGGAGGGAGGGAAGCTGCAAAAAACACTGGCGTCCGCTCACAGTGTCTCGGCCACACTGGGTTTGCCCCCACTCACAGCACATGTGCTTTCCCTGTCTACACTGCTCAGGCTCTAGGTTGCTCTGCCAGAAACTGTCTGAGGCCAGCCCTGGGTTGTATGTACTTCCCAGGTCTAAACCACTCAGGTTCAGGTACTCGGGTAGTCCTCAGAGGCACAGACTCAGTTGGGCCTGCGTTTTGTGCCCTTCCCAGGTCTGAGCAGCTCAGGTGACCAGGTGTTTGGTGAGCACAGTTGCTGCGACTTATTGCCTCCCCTGTTCCTGCCACTCGGTTTTCTGGGTGTACAACCAGTGCACCTTCTCAGGCGGATGTTAACCGTCCAAAATGCCAAGAAGTCTTGGTTAGAAATGAAGCCCGTTTGCAGTTTGGTAGATAATGCGTCTCTGGGGGCTGTGATTGCCCCCTTCTGGCTCTGGCTGCCCTTACCTGCCTGTCACTGGAGGGGGATGGGCCAGTCGGCAGCTGGCTAGCTCTTCTCAGTTATTTGTTCTGTGAGCAGGCCTGGCAGTGTCTTAGGTTAGGGCTTTTCACGTGGTAGCTATCCCACAGTCTGGTTTGCTATCCCAAGTTAGTTCCCTCAGATTGCTCTTGGGGCATTCAGGCCTGGTCCTTACTCTGAACAATGCATTCTGTGCCTCCCTGCCCAGCCCCCGCTTGCTAGTGGTGGATGCAGGCATCTGTGCTGCTTCTCTACTGGGGCAGTTACCACTGGACACGTAATCTGTGGGTTTTAATTATTTATTTATTTATTTTTCCTCCCAGTTATGTTGCCCTCTGCGGTTCCAAGGCTCTCCACAGACTCGGCAGTGAGAGTGTTTCCTGGTATTTGGAAACCTCTCTTTTGTAAGACTCCCTTCCTGAGACAGAGCTCCATCCCTACCTCTTTTGTCTCTCTTTTTATCTTTCATATTTTTTCCTACCTCCTTTCGAAGACAACGGGCTGCTTTTCTGGTGCCTGATGTCCTGTGCTGGCATTCAGAAGTGATTTTGTGGAATTTACACAGCGTTCACATGTTATTTTGATGAATTTATGGGAGAGAAAGTGGTCTTCTCTTCCTATTCCTCTGCCATCTTAGGACTGCCCCCCCCCATCTTTAGATTTTTATTTGCTATATCACTGCTCTAAATTTAAATACAGTCTTATTTAAAGTGGTAACTGTATCTTCTTTATTCTATATATCAATCCTTGTATCAGTCCAGACTCATAAATAAATGGGAAAAAAACCACCATATTTTACTTATACCTAGATAAATTTGAGAAGCATGAGGGATATAGTATAAATGAGAAATCAAAGCGAGGTCCCAAAATAAATGTCAAGAAAATCCATTTCCCTATTCTTATTTTCTATGTGTTTCCCAGGTAAAGAACCCACCTGCCAATCCAGGAGGCATAAGAGATGCAGTTTCCCTCCCTTGGTCAGGATGATCCCCTGGAGGATGAAACTATTTTCTATAGTTTATGATCCTATAAATTATAAATCATAGAACACTGAAAAAATAAAGATTGATTTTTGATAAAAATGCAAGTAACTGGAGAGTATGATTTTTGTAGAAATGTATGAGAAAAACAACAGATAACAGTGGCAAGAGCATAGTTATTTAGCCAGAAGATTCTAGGGTGTTTTGAATTATCTAGTTACTTGCCTGCACAAGTCACTCAATTTTTCCAACTAATTTGTAAGAGGATCTGGCAATTTCTAATATACCACATTTTTAAGAATCCAGTGAAATAATGTACATTAACTTGTTATAAAACCACAAAATATTGTATAAAATATGCATTTCTATTTTATACATTGTCAAGCAATCCACAACCAATCTCACTTTCTAGCTGAGTTTCAGAAAAGAAGTAGCCTAGTAAGAGTGTAACTGTAGGAAGCTGAATGGGAGGTGAGATAAAGGATGAAGTGATGATGGTCAGTGAGGTTGGTAGGAGCAAGATTAGAAGAAACTCAAAGACACTACGTGAACCAAATGAAAATACTATCGGATTCCAATTTCCTGATATTCTGGAAAAGGCAAACCTATGGAGATGGTGAAAGCGTTGATGGTTGTGAGAGATTAAGGAAGAGGAAGGGATGAACAGGCAGTACAATGAGGCAGTTAAACCACACTGTACAATATTGCAGTGATGAGTACATGTGATGGGTACCCATAGAATATACCACACCCAGAGTGAACCCTAGTGCAGACTATGGACTTTGGATGATGATGTGTCAATGTAGGTTCATTCATTCTAACAAAGGTACCACTCTGGTGTGGAATATTGATAGTGAGGTGATACATGTGGGGACAAGGGGTATAGGGGACTTGGTACTTTCCAGTCACTTTTGCTGTGAACCTAAAACAGCTCTAAAATATAAAGTTTATTATTTTTGTGAATGAATCTGAGGCTCATGTTCTCATCTCACAGAAACAAATGTTATAAATAATCTGGTAAAAAAAAAATAGCACACAGAATAAAAGCCTAAATATCTTGGCCCTTTCACCTGTTGTAAAGTGTTAACTACCCAGAACCCACATCAGTGTCTGACACATAGGTCATACTTAATAAATATTTTGGAACAAATGAATAAATGAGTCAATGAATGGACCATACTTCCCTCTTACAGTTGTTGTATCAAATGAGATTAATGTATCACAAGTACTTTGTGAATCATAAAGAAATAAATATATGAAACACTACTAACTAACAGGAAGTCCATATTTCGGTTTAAAATTTAATAAGAGTATCCACAAAGCTTTTCAACAATTGAATAAGTTACTTTCAAAGTACTGTGCTCTCTATCCTTTAAAATAGTCAAACATTCAAAATGAATGACCTTTTATCAGATAAGCACTAAAAGTAACTCCTGGTGTAAGTATAAGCCTGAATTCATGAAGTCCCACACAAGTTTAAGATTCTACGATTCCTTCATGAATAATAGCTAACAGTTATTGAATATTGATTAAGTGTTAGACCTGGGGCTAATCAATTTGCCCTCCCTCTCAATCCTTCTCAGGTAATCCTTTGAGATAGATAATGCTATTATATCCATAAAATAAAAGCTCAGAAAAGTTAAAGAACTTGTCTGCATCACAAACTGAGAAGTAACCAGGGGAGGACTTGAACCCGGACTTATCTGACTCCTGAGCCTTCCCTGGAAAGTCTACGTTACACTGTGTCATAAGGGCATCGATGTCTCCTTGATCAATATTTAAATCTTAATTCCAGATCTCTTACCTAGTGACTGTCAGTAGCTGTTTGGCGATTCAAGTCTATTAAATCAATCATACCAAAGTGAAAGTAGCATTTCTGATTTCATTAATTTCTTTAGTTAAAAAGTGGTTCATGATGCAGGAAAAGAAGCAAAGAATTAATAAATTATATTTTGGAGTTAAAAAATGAATACTTTTTCTAAAAAGGTGTCACCAAAATTTAATATTCCAGCAGCACTGCTGAAGACTAAGAAATCAATTAGAGAATCAGGTTTCATTTGACCAGATATTATTGTAAACTTTGCATTAATATTTATGTAGATGTTTACTACCCTAGGCATATGGAAATGTTTCATGTAAAAGAAAACAAAAATATTTCAGGTAAACATCTGATTACAAATCTTACATTTTAAAGAAGCATATTTTAAAGGCACTTTGTGTTTTAGGATATTATGGAAATAATTCTGCTGTTCATTTCATATAGCTCAGGGTAAGTTCAGCTACCATCCTAACTGTAGTTGTCCTCCATAGAAGGAAGTTGATTTAATGTAGGCTGTCTCTCATTGACCCTTGGCAATTATGCCAAGAATGCATTTCAAAATTAATCTTTGCTCACCCAAATACCCATTTTAGCAAATAAATAAATAAATAAATAATATTTTAGAATTTAGTGAAAATCAGTTTTTTCTTCCTTCTTTTGAGTTGAGTCTGTCATTTGTCTAACCCAGAAGAGGAAATAAAGCAGAGTATTTTCTAGATTTGCGCCAATTACCTACATTTGTGTATAGTTGCCTAGTGGTATCTTTTTTTTTTTTTTTTAATTCCTTGTGACCCATGGACTGTAGCCTACCAGGCTCCTCTGTCCATGAAATTCTCCAGGCAAGAATACCAGAGTGGGTCATCATACCCTTCTCCAAGGGATCGTCCTGACTCAGGGATCAAACCTGCATCTCTTAAGTCTCCTGCATTAGCAGGCAGGTTCTTTACCACTAGCACCACTTGGGAAACCCCAGTTGGGTCATATGGTAATTCTATTTTTAATTTTTTGAGGAATCTTCATACTGTTTTCCAGCCTAGCGGTATCTTGAGAGAAGAGCCTGCCTGATCGATTACCCTATTTGATCAGATATCTAAATTATAAGTAAAGATCTCCCTCATTGGTTTTTCTGCATGGGTTTCCTTATCAGGTTGGTGCAAAAGTAACTGTGGTTTCAACCATGAACTTTAAGCTATTATAAATAGGCTCAAACACATCTTTATTAATCAAAATAGGAGCCATTAAAATCAACACATTATTGCCAACAAGAAGTAAGTTTGTTTATTCATGTAGCATAAAAAGCTGTGCTTCAAGATTCAGTGAACTCTTGGAAAGCATCTTCTGCCTCTTGCTGGTTGTTCAAGTGATTTCCGTGCAGAAAGTTGTTGAAAGATGCTTGAAGAAATAGTTGGTGAGAGATTAGGTGAATATAGTGGATGAGGCAAAACTTCATAGCCAAATTTGTTCAACTTTTGAAGTGTTGGTTGTGTGACGTGTGGTTGGTCATTGTGGTGGAGTACAATTGGGCCCTTTCAGTTGACCAATGCCAGCTGCAGTCATTGCAGTTTTCGATGCTTTTCATCAATTGCTGAGCATACTTCTCAGATGTAATGGTTTTGCCAGGATTCAAAAAGCTATTCAGAAAGCCCAATTCAGATCAACTCGGCAGCAGACCATCAAATAGTGACTATGAGCTTTTTGAGTGCAAGTTTGGCTTTGGGAAGGGCTTTGGAGCTTCTTCTTGGTCCAACAACTGAGCTGTTAGTTGCTGGCTGTTGGACAAAATCCACTTTTCATGGCATGTCACAATCAAATCAAGAAATGGTACACTGTTGCTGCATACAATAAGAGAACATGACACTTCAAAATGACAATTTCTTTGAATAGCAGTCAGCTCATGACGCACTCACTTATAGGCTTTTTCAACTTTCCAATTTGTTTCAAATGCTGAATGACAATTGAATTGTTGACAGTGAGTTTTTGGCAACTTTTCATGTAGTTGTGAGAGGATCAGCTTCAATGATCCTCTCAGTTGGTCCTTGCCAACTTCTGATGACCAACCACTGCACTCCTCATCTTCAAGGCTTTAGTCTCCTTTACAAAACTTTTTGAACCACCTCTGCACTGTTCGCTTGTAAGCAGTTCCTGGGCCAAACATGTTGCTAATATTGTGAGTTGTCTCCAGTATTTTATGAACGATTTCGAATTCAAACTTAAAAATCCCTCAAATTTTCTCTTTTCTAACATAATTTATATCCAGTTCCAGTTCAGTCACTCAATCATGTCCAACTCTTTGTGATTACATGGACTACACCACACCAGATTCCCTGTTCATCACCAGCTCCCAGAGCTTACTCAAATTCATGTCCATCGAGTTGGTGATGCCATCCAACCATCTCATTCTCTGTCATCCCCTTCTCCTGCCTTCAGTCTTACCAGCATCAGGGTCTTTTCCGATGAGTTGGCTCTTTACATCAGGTGGCCAAAGTAATCACATTAATATCACACTAATTAATCAACAATAACAAATTGGGTTAAGAAGTTTGATTTTTTTGTTCTGAAGGATAGAAATCTGATTGATGCATGTATGCAACAAAAGAAACATACAAGACCAGGGATAATCAAAGAGGGCTTCTCAAAGAAAGTGGCACTTAAACTAAGAACTAGCCAAAGGGAAGATGGTTACAGAGGAGTGAAGGAACATTCTAGACTCAAAGCTTTGTTGCTGGCACTGGTGTGCTGCATTTTTTTCATTCAAGGAACAAAAAGATTCATTAAGAGCTCTGTATCTGAAAAAAATAATTTGCCTTATCGGTGAAGAATGAAGCATGAAACAATGCCTAACATATGGTAGAGGCTCAGCAAATATTTAGCAAAACTGAAAGAAGATAAAACAGACAAGCTGGCTCGATCCCTGGTTTGGAAAGATCCCCTGGAGAAGGGAATGGCAACCTACTCCAGTATTCTTGCCTGGAGAACCCCATGGACTGTGGAGAGCCTGGTGGGCTACAGTCCATGGGGTCACAAACAGTTAGACACGACTGAGCAACTTTCAATCACTCACTCACTCAACAAATATTTCAGTAAATGAAAGAGTGAAAACCAGTTGTTAGTACAGGAGTATGAAGCTCAGTTGGTAGCTGAACTTTCTATGAATCTAGAGGTCAAGACTGACCTAAAAACCGCAAAGATGAATCTTATTTAAAGATGCCAAAGGTAATGATGTGCTTTTAAATGGCCATCCTCCAACCACCTGAAAAGGACTATGAAATTTTAAAGAATGATTCATATTATTTTAGTCAATTTTGATATTATGTAAGTATTTTTACTTTTAAAATGCATGAAGAACCACAATGTTGTCTCTCAAAGTAAAGCAAATATGATTTAAATAATTAGATTTATTGATATATTCCCAAATAATATTATTCTCATTGAAAGCAAATATACCTTATTTTCTTCCTCCATATCAGGTTAGATTTAAAATTTGTAGCTAATCTACATCCATATAAATATCTACCACTCTTATTTTTACCTTATATTTTGTGTTCATACTGGCTGGCCTTCTTTCCATACCTATGCCCAAAGTCACTCTAGTATCAGTTGTAACTGTTATTCCCTCTGACATGAATATTATTCCATATTCTGAAAAGTATGGCCACCTCCTTCTTATTATTTAGAAGTTAACTATCTGTGACCCAGTGGACTGTAGCCCACCAGGCACCTCTGCCCAAGAATACTGCCCAAGAATCCCTCTCTCCAGGCAAGAATACTGGAGTGGGTTGCCATTCCCTTCTCCAAGAAGTTAGCTATGTTACTATGTTAAAAGACTTTCCCAAGAGAATATGACTCAAGTAAGCCAGTATGGCACAGTGCCTGGCTCATATCAGGCACTCCAAAAATAATAGATAATATTATTTTTAATGTCAAATAGCAAATGCCAACTGAATGCCTTCTATTATTCTTAGTACAATGATAGCCACTTTACTCAGTTTTAATTCTTATACATACCACATAAACATTTTTGTTAAGTTGCCCTCCTGCTGCTGCTGCTGCTAAGTCACTTCAGTCATGTCCAACTCTGTGCGACCCCATGGACTAGAGCATGACAGACCTCCCTGCCCCTCACCATCTCTCAGAGTTTGCCCAAGTTCACATCCATTGCATCAGTGATGCCATCCAGCCATCTCATCCTCTGATGCCTTCTCTTCCAGCCCTCAATCTTTCCAGGCATCAGGGGGTTTTCCAATGAGTCGGCTGTTTGCATCAAGTGACCAAAATACTGGAGTTTCAGCTTTAGCATCAGTCCTTCCAATGAGTATTCAGGTTGATTCTTTTTAAGATCGACTGGTTTGATCTCACTGACCTAAAGACTCTCAGGAGTCTTCTCCAACACCACAGTTTGAATGCATCAATTCTTTGCTGCTCTGCCTTCTTTGTGGTCCAACTCTCACAAACTGTACATGACCACTGGGAAGACCATAGCCTTGACTATGCAGACCTTTGTTGGCAGAGTAATATCTCTGATTTTTTGAAATACTCTTTCCTGCCAATAAGCAATCATCTTATTTCATGACTGCAGTCACCATCTGCAGTGATTTTAAAGCCCAAGAAAAGGAATTCTGTCACCGCTTCCACTTTCTCACCTATTTGCCCTGAAGTAACATTAGCAACCCTGATTTTACAAATGGATTATTCAGAGATATTAAATTGCTTGCCCAAATCACTCAGCCTGTAAGTGGCTGAGTCTGTCCAAATTTTTTTTTTTTTTAAAGAAAAGAAAACCTGTGTGGGAATTTTTTTTTTTTGGTACTGTATAGTTTTTTTTTGTTGTTGTTGTTGTTTAAAAGAAAGGAAATGTACAAATAATGCAATTAACAGACTTACATCAAAGAAATTAAGGTGGTTGTACTAATATGATTTTTGTCTGGACAACAGCTTCATATTTCTCCAATCCTTTCTATTTGTGACATTGCTTAAACCCTAAACTCAACTGAAATTTTAACTTACACTTGACTTCCTTATGTGCATTTGTCAATATGACTTAAAATTTCTGAAATACTGATAGTTATTCCCTACCACCTAAATAAGTCTTGTTAGTAACCAGGTGTTTTTCAGAAAAGTTAAAAAGGAATCAGTGAATATCTCAGGGCACTGAGAAAGATTTTATATTATCTGTCATCCTTAAGGGAGGACACAGTGGCCTGTGCATCTATGCTTGGGTGCAAATTTGAAACTGGGAAGCTGGGAGCCTGTCTTTTTCTAAGAAAGATCTTGATAAGCAGAAAATGTCAAGGCAACTTCAAAAACAAAGGAAGGAAGAAAGAAAAGAAAGAAAGAGATAGAAAAGGTAAAAAAGCCCACACATTCTCTGGGGTTTGGGGCTTACAGTAAGAGAGAAAAGAAATCATGAAACATAGCCTGAGACTGAGAGAAAAGTTTGGAATGATGGATAAATAGGTGAAAAATATCTTAGAAATTTAGTCCACACTATTTTATGGGTAAAGGAGATGAGGCACAGAATTGAAATAAAGGTTATTTAACAAGTGCAAGCAGAAGTGGGGTTTTGTACTTACTGTCTAAAATACTTTACCATACCCTACAACAGCATAGATCAACTGATTAAAAAATAAAAATAAATCAATTAACTCATGTTGATTTGTTCTGTTCAAAAAGTAAGTTGAGCTAAACTGTGGAAGAGTTACTTTCTAAGAGGGAACTAGTGAAAAAAAAAAACAATAAAGGGCACTCTTTTAATATTAAAGAGCTTAGCTACGGTCAAGCTTTCTAATTAGGTCAGTATAATTTGAAATGGACTAAAAACCAGCCCAGGTTTCTAGGGCATATCAAAAATACATAATTTGGCCCTGGATGCTATTTGTGTGAACTTAGTGGTTCAGAAGAGCAATAATTTTTCTCAATTTCCTAAGAGATTTAGATATTTATACAGACAGCAGACTAAAAATAAAAAGCAAAAACTCACACAAACTCCAGGAATAGTAAAGATTCCATGTCTTCATAAATATCTGTCCTTTTTACTTTTAGTTTGGATTAGGATATATTGACAGATTTTGTGTCCAAGTTAACATGAAATGACAGTGTATTCAGTTCAGAACACTGTGAAAAGCTTCAGGGTAAATGATTCAATGGCATCTCAACTATGTTTTTGATTTAAAAAATTCTCAGTTTGGTGCTATATACAACTCCACCGCTTCTTTCAGCTTTAGAAACATATCAGTGGAAAAGTTAGAACTCAGTGTCGTCACTCTGAAAGCATTTACCTAGCTCTACCGTGTTTGGCTTTAATTTTTCCATCTTTGTAAGCTCAATTTCTCATTAGTGCTAAGCAAAATGCTCCCAGGGAGAAATGAAAAAATGCATTTAGTTGAGATGGGTTTTTACCAAACTATTCAAGAGCTGATAAAGAAGAAATAAATTTAATGTAGAATATAAAAACATATTATAAATACACAGGTTTATATCTAGCTAATAAAATAGCATTTTCCAAAGTATGATTGAAAGAAAGAATATCCTATTAAGATTTGAGGTTTTTATTGTCAACAAGGAAAAACTCACATATTCATGCTAATAGACACACCATTGTACTATGCAATGTACCTAAATCTGTGAAATAATAAAAAACAGTGGAAAAAAAAATAGATTCTTCACAAGATGAAAAGTGGATCATTATGAATAGAAAGCAGGATAGGTGTAGACATGAGGAAGCAGCTGGGAGTCTGAGATGTGATTGGAAAGGCAGAGAGAGATTGAGATTATGAAAGACATCATACATCATGCTAACAAGTTTGGGATTTTACCCTGAATGCAGGGTGGAGACTTGGGTAGGCATTAAGTCAATGATAATAGCATCATATACCACACTGAAGAAACCCCTGTGTTGAAATAGGGAGTGACCTTGTAATACAGGCAGATAGCAGAACTGCAAAAGTGCAGATGAATGTTGATGAGAGCTTCAAATATGGTTGTGGCAGTAAAAGAAAGTGGTAATTATATGTTAAATCTGAAACTCAGAGGTGAGAACAAAGCTGCTGCTAGCACCCAATCTCCTGTAGAGACACCTAAAACTTTAGGAACCAGGTAGTTCATCCAGGACAGAGGTAGCTGCTTCAGTTCTGCTTGCTGAAATATCATCCTAGCATTGTGTTACCTGCCCCAACCACATCCCTCTCCACTCATTTCTGTGTGTATGAAAGAGTAAGAGAGAAAAGGAAGACATCTTTTGCAGGCTTTGGCTTAGAGGGGATTGTGAGATCTTTTTTTTTTCCTTCTTATTTTCCCACCTTAAAATTCAAGTAAGGGCAAAAATTTCAAGGACAGTCACAGAAATTATAAAACCAGTGGCTCAGTGGTGAAGTATCTGCCAGCAAAGCAGGAGACAGGGTTTCCATCCCTAGGTCAGGAAGATCCCCTGGAGTAGGAAATGGCAACCCACCCCAGTATTCTTACCTGGAAAATTCCATGGACCTAGGAGCCTGGATGCCTACAGTCCATGGAGTCAAAAACAGTCAGACACAACTTAGCGGCTAAACAACAACAACAAATTCCTTATGGAACCCTTGCTTAGGCACCAGAATCACTGGTTGTCTTCTGGCCTTGTTTGAACAGGGGGAGGAGATAAATAAAAAGAGATGATGCCGTAACAAGAGGTATGGCAGGAAAGAAACTTGTACTCCCCACTTAGAAAAGCAAGACTTTGTGTTGGGTTGGATGGAGTTTGGAGAAAGGAGGCAACCATGAGTCTTCTGGGCTCCATGAACAAAGTCCCAGAGGGAGGAGCTGGCAAAGAGGGGGAGCCGCAGTGCCTGAAGAAGGGGTACCATCATAGAACGCTCAGGAAGAAGGCCCCACAGACTCACTGACCAGCTCGCAAGCACCGGTCTTTGGAGGTCTTCACCCAGAGCTACGACTGCATCCTACTAAGAACCACAATGGAAGTCGGAGGAGTAAGAGACACGGCTCCCTTCCAGCTCTCTCCTCCCTACAGTGACACACAAAGGAGAAGGAGAACTGGGGAGAAGAAAGAGAAAAGATGTGAACAAAGACCACTCTCCATTCTCCATGTAGCTGCAGAGTCCTGGGTTCAAGTCATTTGCTAGGAGCTGAGTGAGGGGAGGCTCAGAGATAAATGTGCCCTTTGTACAACTACAAATTATCTAAAAGCTGTGGGCACTTCTGGATGTTCAAAGAAAGTAGAAAAATGGATTAGACATGGTTAAAGGCAATGATTAGGAAAGGTCAAACCACCTCATGCTTTTTACCCACTGTGTTAGACTCTCCAGTAAGCCAAAGTCAAGGGAATAGATATAAGAAATGTTTAAAATAGGCAATAGATCTGGCTTGACCAATTTGTTATGATGAAAAAAAAAAAAACTAAATGATGATTTATGAGCTAATAGTCTGTATTTTACCCTGAACTTTAAAAAGGAAATACCCTTGGCTTTCCATCTTTGTGTAGTTATGGCATCTATAAAATAAAAGATTTTATGATGGTTCCTAATTTTGTTTCTATCACAGATTTCTCTGAGAAGTTGAGGAAAGTTACATAGTGTCTCCACACACAAAAAAAATGTACATAAACATTCAGAATTTTCCTTACAAATTCATCTAAAATAAGAAACATTGGTGTAAGAAGCCAATTTGAGGAAAACGATTGAGCATAGCTCAGCCTATGTTGTTTGTGTCTGTGACAAATGCTTGTAGTGATATCCTTCAGAAAGAGAATGATATAAGTGTGTGTTTGGGATTTTTGCTTTATTATGTTTTGTTTTGTTAATGGTGACACCTTCCAATATCTATTAATATCTCTGGCAAAGAGGCTTCCCCCCTTCCACCTCACCCTTTCTCCAGAGCCTGGAGGTTCTGACATGATTCAATGGCTCAGCATAAAAGCTCCTGCAGTTTCTTCAGTTTCCTTATATGATGCTCAGAGCCAGGGATGAGGTCCATTAATTAAAGTAAGTTCTGCACTTAAGCTTTCTCTCTCGCTTTCTAACGGCTGTCGAACACGTCTTTCTGGGTCACTTCCCTTCTCCATTCCCGCTAAACTGCGTCTGAAGGGAAGAGCATGGTGACAGCACAGCCCTCCTTGAGTGCACATTGCCCTTAGCTTTTTAAAAATCTTACTGATCAAGTTATAGAGTGTGAATTTCTCTTTTCCACCATCTGTAGGAAACATGTGTCTTCTCTTGTTACCCTTGGATTTCCACTTCTGTCAGCTTCTATCGCAGGTCAAAGCTGCCACTAAGCTTGTGATCTTATGCAAAGCTTTCTTCTGATGTATACTTTGGGTCAACTATAATAACTGAAAGTGAAGTATGAATTTTGGAATCCAGCAGACCAGCTCTAAAATCTTGATAGTCATTTAGCCCCTGCTGCCTCATTTTCTTCCTTTTCTTTTATCAAATGAGAGTAAAATTATGCCTGGGATCTTAGTAAGAATTAAAATGTATTAACAATTTTTAACAGGGCCTGGCAAATTGTAGGGCCACAATAAATAGTATCAAAACAAACTATATATCATTTTATTTTTTGAAGGGTGATTTGAAGTGCTCTCAACATCAGTATCTTCATCTGTAAGATAAATCAGTTTAAGTACATCCAGTTTATTTCCATCACCATTTATTGAGTACCAGCTATTGTGGAGTTATGAAGTAACTGAAGTAAGGGAAAGAGGTCACAAATGAAGCAGGAAGATACTGACAAGCAAGCAAATAACCAGGCAAAGAACCTGGCTGAAATCAAGGCACTGCCACTTGCTGAAGAGCCTTGAATAAAGCAATAAATGATGAGGAATGCTAGTTTTCTCATTAGCAAATGAGGTTAACAATACTCAACTAGCATAATAGTTAGCAACCTTATATGAAATAAGGTGTGGAAGGTTAGTATGACACCTCACACATAAAAAGTGATCAGTAAATGTTCAGCATTAGCATAACCATTTTAAGACCTATGTAGAGCCCAGCCTCTCTTATTGTTTGAAGTTGTCATCCCAAATTTTATCTAAAATCATAAATGTACCTATTTCTCATACTAATTGTACATTTTTATTATAGGATATTTTGAAATAGTTTTAATAACTGTGTCATTGAAAGTATTAATATAGTAGCAAATTTTTATTATATTTTTATGATAGAAACTTTTGTATGTATAATGGAAGGGATAAATTGGGGTTGACTGATTGTTATAACATTCCATTATATTATTTTCAACACTCTATTTTTTTTGATTATTTGAATCTTTTTTATTTTTATTTTTTTTAGTTCTCAAGTTTTAACAAGATAGCTTAAAAATGCTGAAATTCTAGTGCTCAGTGGATGTCATCATGGGCTGAGAAAAAATGTGACAAATGTTATTTTTCTTCTGAGGAAGTAAAAAACAAAGGCAGGAATAATCCTAAGTAAAGAGCATTGAGGAGGAGTTCAGGTGAGCAAGCTAGTGAGCAATATAAACAAGTAAGAATGTAAGCACTGAGAGGCACATGGTCTTATGACTAAAGCAACAGTCTCCAAATACAAGTCTGAACAATTCAGGAGAATGCAAGATATTCATCAGAAGATGAGTAAGGTGAAAGGAGAAAATCAAATATTGTTTTATTTATAATCATAGTTGTTGTTTAGCCACTAAGTTGTGTCCAACTCTCATGATCCCATTGACTGCAGCCCACCAGGCTCCTCTGTCCATGGGATTTCCCAGGCGAGAAAACTGGAGTGGCTTGTCATTTCCTTCTCCAAGAGATTTTCTCAAAGAAGACCCAGAGAGAACCGTGTATCCTGCATTGACAGGTGGATTCATTACCACTGAAACACCAGAGAAGCCACAATACCTAATTATTATATGTTTACAATGCACTTGGGGCTCAGAGGTTAAAGCGTCTGCCTGCAATGTGGGAGACCTAGGTTCGATCCCTGGGTCAAGAAGATCTCCTGGAGAAGGAAATGGCAACCCACTCCAGTATTGTTGCCTGGAGAATCCAATGGACGGAGGAACCTGGTGGGCTACCGTCCACGGGGTTGCAAAGAGTCGAACACGACTGAGTGACTTCACTTTCACTTTCACAATGCACTTAGTGTTATAAGTATAGCATTCCATGCGTGTATGTGTATGAGATACACAAGTTATTTACAAATGAAATAACACACACATATTTAAAATGCATTACAAAGAGTCTGGAGACCTGCAGAACAGAACACAAAGAGCAGGGCTTTTTGAAGTAATGATCATTTGGTAAAGACTTTCAACTGTTCTGGGCTTCTCCTGTGGCCCAGATGGCAAAGAATCTGCCTGAAAGGCGGGAGATTTGGTTTCGATCCCTGGATTGGGAAGATCTCCTGGAGAAGGGAAAGGCTACCCACTACCGTATTCTGGCCTGGAGAATTCCGTGGACTCTGTAATCCATGGGGTTGCAAACAATCGGACACGACTGAGAGACTTTCACTTTCAGTTTCAACTGCTTTGCTAAGTAATAAATATGTTATTTTGTAGACTAGAGAGAAGCAAGAAAATTTCAGGCAAAAGAATGAGCTGTAATTTGCCAGAGAGGATACATAGATAACAAAGAAATATGTGTAACTATATTCAACATAATAAACCATGGGAGAAATACAAGTTAAAACTGTAATGAGACATTATTATATACCTAACAAGATGACTTTAAAAATTAGTAGAAATACCCAATGCTGGGTAATGCATTCATTCCTGCTACTAAGGAAAAATGATACAGATATTCTGGAAAACAATTGAAAATTTCTTATAAAACTCTATATTCAATTATTATATGACCCAGAAATTATAATCTTGGGCATTTATGCCAAAGAAATGAAAATGTAGGTTCATTAATAAACCCTGTTCAATTCAGTTCAGTCGCTCAGAGGTGTCCGACTCTGCGACCCCAAGAACTGCAGCATGCCAGGCCTCCCTGTCCATCACCAACTCCCGGAGTCTACTCAGACTCATGTCCATCAAGTTGATGATGCCATCCATCCATCTCATCCTCTGTCATCCCCTTCTCCTCCTGCCCCCAATCTCTCCCAGCATCAGGGTCTTTTCCAATGAGTCAACTCTTCGCATGAGGTGGCCAAAGTATGGGAGTTTCAGCTTGAGCATCAGTCCTTCCAATGAACACCCCAAACTGATCTCCTTTAGGATGGATTGGTTGGAACTCCTTGCAGTCCAAGGAACTCTCAAGAGTCTTCTCCAACACCACAGTTCAAACGCATCAATTCTTTGGCGCTCGGCTTTCTTCATAGTCCAACTCTCACATCCATACATGACTACTGGATAAACTGGATAAACCTTAACTAGACAGACCTTTGTTGGCAAGATAATGTCCCTGCTTTTCAATATGCTACCTAGGTTGGTCATAGCTTTCCTTCCAAGGAGTAAGCATCTTTTAATTTCATTGCTGTAGTCACCATCTGCAGTGATATTGGAGCCCCCCAAAATAAAGTCTGACACTGTTTCCACTGTTTCCCCATCTATTTCCCATGAAGTGATGGGACCAGATGCCATGATCTTAGTTTTCTGAATGTTGAGCTTTAAGCCAATTTTTCCACTGTCCTCTTTCACTTTCATCAAGAGGCTTTTGGTTCCTCTTCACTTTCTGCCATAAGGGTGATGTCATCTGCATATCTGAGGTTATTGATATTTCTCCTGGCAATCTTGATTCCAGCTTGTGCTTCTTCCAGCCCAGTGTTTCTCATGATGTACTCTCTGCATAGAAGTTAAATAAGCAGGGTGACAACATACAGCCTTGACGTACTCCTTTTTCTATTTGGAACCAGTCTGTTGTTCCTTGTCCAGTTCTAACTGTTGCTTCCTGACCTGCATACAAGTTTCTGAAAAGGCAGGTCAGGTGGTCTGGTATTCCCTTCTCTTTCAGAATTTTCCACAGTTTATTGTGATCCACAGAGTCAAAGGCTTTGGCATAGTCAATGAAACAGAAATAGATGTTTTTCTGGAATTCTCTTGCTTTTCCCATGATCCAGCAGATGTTGGCAATTTGATCTCTGGTTCCTCTGCCTTTTCTAAAAACAGCTTGAACATCTGGAAGTTCATTCTTCACATATTGCTGAAGTCTGGCTTGGAGAATTTTGAGCATTACTTTTCTAGCATGTGAGATGAGTGCAATTGTGTGGTAGTTTAAGCATTCTTTGGCATTGCTTTTCTTTCGGATTGGAATGAAAACTGACATTTTCCGGTCCTGTGGCCACTGCTGCGTTTTCCAAGTTTGCTGGCATATTGAGGGCAGTACTTTCACAGTATCATCTTTAAGGATGTGAAATAGCTCCACTGGAATTCCATCACCTCCACTAGCTTTGTTCGTAGTGATGCTTCCTAAGGCCCATTTGACTTCACGTTCTAGGATGTCTGGATCTAGGTGAGTGATCACACCATCATGATTATCTGGGTCGTGAAGATCTTTTTTTGTACAGTTCTTCCGTGTATTCTTGCCACCTCTTCTTAATATCTTCTGCTTCTGTTAGGTCCATACCATTTTTGTCCTTTATCAAGTCCATCTTTGCATGAAATGTTCCTTTGGTATCTCTAATTGTCTTGAAGAGATCTCTCCTCTTTCCCATTCTGTCATTTTCCTCTATTTATTTGCATTGATCACTGAAGAAGGCTTTCTTATCTCTCCTTGCTATTCTTTGGAACTCTACATTCGGATGCTCATATCTTTCCTTTTCTCCTTTGCTCTTTGCTTTTCTTCTTTCTGCAGCTATTTGCAAGGCTTCCTCAGACAGCCATTTTGCTATTTTACATTTCTTTTCCATGGGGATCATCTTGATTCCTGTCTCCTGTACGATATCATGAACCTCTGTCCGTAGTTCATCAGGCACTCTGTCTATCACATCTAGTCCCTTAAATCTATTTCTCACTTCCACTGTATAATCATAAGGGATTTGATTTAAGTCATACCTCCGTGGTCTAGTGGTTTTCCCTACTTTCTTCAATTTAAGTCTGAATTTGGCAATAAGGAGTTCATGATCTGAGCCACAGTCAGCCCCCAGTCTTGTTTTTACTGACTGTACAGAGCTTCTCCTTCTGTGGCTGCAAAGAATATAATCAATCTGATTTCAGTGTTGACCATCTGGTGATGCCCATGTGTAGAGTCTTCTCTTGTGTTGTTGGAAGAGGGTGTTTGCTATGACCAAAATGCTATGCATTTTCTTGGCAAAACTCTACTAGCCTTTGCCTTGCTTCATTCTGTACTCCAAGGGCAAATTTGCCTGTTACTCCAGGTGTTTCTTGACTTCCTACTTTTCATTCCAGTCCCCTATAATGAAAAGGACATCTTTTGGGGGTGTTAGTTCTAAAAGGTCTTGTAGGTCTTCATAGATCCATTCAACTTCAGCTTCTTCAGTGTTACTGGTTGGAGCATAGACTTGGATTACCATGATATTGAATGGTTTCCTTGGAAACGAACAGAGATCATTCTGTCATTTTTGAGATTGCGTCCAAGTACTGCATTTCAGACTCTGTTGTTGACCATGATGGCTACTTCATTTCTTCTAAGGGATTCCTGCCCCCAGTAGTAGATATAGTGGTCATCTGAGTTAAATTCACCCATTCCAGTACATTTTTGTTCACTGATTCCTAGAATGTCGACGTTCACTCTTGCCATCTCCTGTTTGACCACTTGCAATTTGCCTTGATTCATGGACCTGACATTCCAGGTTCCTATGCAATATTGCTCTTTACAGCATCAGACCTTGCTTCTATCACCAGTCACATCCACAACTGGGTGTTGTTTTTGCTTTGGCTCCATCCCTTCATTCTTTCTGGAGTTATTTCTCCACTGATCTTCAGTAGCATATTGTGCACCTACCAACCTGGGGAGTTCCTATTTCAGTATCCTATCATTTTGCCTTTTCATACTGTTCATGGGGTTCTCAAGGCAAAAATACTGAAGTGGTTTGTCATTCCTTTCTCCAGTGGACCACATTCTGTCAGACCTCTCCACCATGACCTGTCCGTCTTGGGTGGCCCCACAGTGCATGGCTCAGTGTCATTGAGTTAGACAGGCTGTGGTCCATGTGATCAGATTGGCTAGTTTTCTGTGATTAAGGTTTCAGTGTGTCTGCCTCTGATGCCCTCTCACAACACCTACCATCTTTCCTGGGTTTCTCTTACCTTGGATGTTGGGTATCTCTTCATGGCTGCTCTAGCAAAGCTCAGCCACTGCTCCTTACCTTGGATTATGGGTATATCCTCATAGTCACCCCTCTTTCCTTGAACATGGAGTCAAACAAACCCTGTATGGAAATGCATATAGAAGTTCCTTTGTAATATCAAAAATTATAATCAGCCCTGATGTCCTTCAACAAGTGAGTGTTTAAAAAACTGCAATATATACATATATATATATACCATAGAATATTAGTCAGCAGTAAAATAAACTGTGGAGAAGGCAATGGCACCCCACTCCAGTACTCTTGCCTGGAAAATCCCATGGACGGAGGAGCCTGGAAGGCTGCAGTCCATAGGGTCGCTAAGAGTCGGAGACAACTGAGCGACCTCACTTTCACTTTTCACTTTCATGCATTGGAGAAGGAAATGGCAACCCACTCCAGTGTTCTTGCCTGGAGAATCTCAGGGACAGGGGAGCCTGATGGGCTGCCGTCTATGGGGTTGCACAGACTTGGACATGACTGAAGCGACTTAGCAGCAGCAGCAGCAAAATAAACTGTTAGTACATACAACAGCTTGGATGATTCTCCAAGGAATTAAGCTAAAGGAGTGAAAAAAATCAGCCCTCCCAAAGTTAAATATTATAAGATTTCACTTGTGTATGATTTTTGAAATGAAAAAAAGTAGCAGGACAAATTTGTGGTTGGCTGCAATTAGACCCAGGGGCTAGGGATGGTGGCGGTGGTGTGGAATGAAGGTGCTGAGGCTGTAAAAGGGAAAATGAAGAGTTTTTATAGTGTTAGAATTGTTCAGTGTCTTGGATGTGTTGATGGATACACAAATACAAAATGAAAACACTGTACAGAAATTAAAGCATGCACAAATGAATAAGTTAAAACTAGGAATGTCTAAATGTGATCAATTGATTATATTAATATCAATACCCTGATTGTAATATTATACTATATCTTTGGCTATACTACACTTTATGGCAACATATTAACATAAAGAGTTACTGAAAAAAAAAAGCATAAAGGGATATCACTGTACAGCTTCTTAAAACTACATATTTCTCATGTAATTATTATTTAAAATAGTAATTAAATAAGAAATTACAATAATTAATTAAATAAAAAGTAGTACTTTAGCAACAAAAAGTATAAGGATAAATCTGACAAAAGGTATCTAAGACCAGTTCAGTTCAGTTCAGTCGCTCAGTCGTGTCCGACTCTTTGCAACCCCATGAATCGCAGCACTCCAGGCCTTGCTGTCCATCACCAACTCCTGGACTTCACTCGGACTCACGTCCATCGAGTCCCTGATGCCATCCAGCCATCTCATCCTCTGTCGGCCCCTTCTCCTCCTGTCCCCAGCCCCTCCCAGCATCAGAGTCTTTTCCAATGAGTCAACTCTTCGCATGAGGTGGCCAAAGTACTGGAGTTTCAGGTTTAGCATCATTCCTTCCAAAGAAATTCCAGGGTTGATCTCCTTCAGAATGGACTGGTTGTATCTCCTTGCAGCCCAAGTAGACTTACAACTAAAAAATATTACTTAGAGAGATTTTTTTAAAGAATTGAATAAAAGGAAATATATCATGTTCATGGATTCTAAAGCAATATTGTTAGCATTAATTTGTCCTCAAATTGAGCTGTATATTCACTGAAATTCCTCAAAATAAAAATCTCGGTAAGTTTTTTTTGAAACTGAGAAGGTAATTACAATATGTATACGGAAATGCTAAGAATATATAATACCCAAAACAGTTTTGAAAAAGAAGAGCAAGTAGAAGGAACTATCTCATGTGACCTTACCACAGATCACACTGCTCCAGTAATCAAGACACTAGTAGATCAATGGACCAGCAGAGAGAGTTAAGAAGTTGTTGACCTACACTTACATGGCCAGTTGATTTTTGACAATGATGAAAAGACTGTGGAGGAAAGATAAGTCTTTTCCAAATGATGGCATGGAACTATTGGACAACCAATAATACTAGTAAAAGTAAAAGGGCTTCCCTGGTGGCTCAGGCATTTAAAAATCTGCCTGTAATGTGAGAGACTCCAGTTCAATCCCTGAGTTGGGAAGATACTCTGGAAAAGGAATGGCTGCTCACTCCAGTATTCGTGCCTGGAGAATTCCATGGATAGAGGTGATCTGGTGGGCTATAGTCCTTGGGGTCAAAAAGAATCAGACACACCTGAGCCACTCGCACTGTGCTAAATAAATATGTAGTTATGTTCATACCCCATAGCTAGTCCCAATCTTTCCATTTATCCTTCCCTCCTCTTACCCACTGGTAACTATAAGGCTGTTTTCTACATCTGTGACTCAATTTCTGTTCTGTAGATAAGTTCGTTTGTATTTTTTTCTTAAATTCCACATATAAACAGAAACATAAGCCAGATGATCTAGTCATCCAGTTCTAAGTATTTATCCAAGTGAAATAAATATTAATAAAATACATATATGCAAATACTCATAGTAGCTTTATTTGTAATACTCACAAGCTGAAAATAACATAAGCATCCACCAAAAGGTAAAAGATAGGAAAGTTGTGCCATCTATACACAATGGAATACTACTCAGCCATGAAAAGGAATGGATTATGATACTCAATTTAATCTTAATTATGCTGAGTGAAATAAAGAACAAAAAGGAGTACATGCTGATAAGATTCTATTTACATAAAACTTTGGAAAAGTGGGCTTCCTTGGTGGCTCAGAGGTTAAAGCATCTGCCTGGAATGCAGGAGACCTGGGTTAGATCCCTGGGTTGGGAAGATCCCCTGGAGAAGGAAATGGCAACCCATTCCAGTATTCTTGCATAGAGAATCCCATGGACAGAGGAGCCTGGTGGGCTACAGTCCACAGAGTTGCAAAGAGTGGGACACGACTGAGTGCCTTCACTTTCACTTTCACTTTCACTTTGGAAAAGTGCAAATCTACTCCAGTGATAAAAAGCAGATCAGTAGTTGACCCATGATAGGGGTGGGATGAGAAAGGGCTGAGTGGAGAAAGTACAGGTGACATATATGTTGATTATTTCAATTGTATTAATAGTTTCATGACTGCATCTGTATGTAAGAACTTTTCAGTTATATGCTTTTAACATGTGAACTTACTATATTCCTTACTATATTGTTGTTGTTTAGCTGCTGTCACTTCAGACACTTTTGTGACCTCATGGACTGTAACCCACCAGGCTCCTCCGTCCATGGGATTTCCCAGGCAAGACTATGGGAGTGAGTCGCCATTTTCCTTTCCAGGGATCTTACAGATCCAGGGGTGGAACCCATATCTCCTGCTTGGCAGGCAGATTCTTTACCACTGAGCCAGCCTCACTTCCCCCTTTATATCTGCCATCAGAGCTGGTCGTTTGGCTCTTTGAGGTCGTGCGGGCTTTCCTATCTGGAGGCCTTGCAGCATCATTCCCTGTGCTTTCCCAATCTTCTCCTAGTTTACTCTCTCTCACTCCTCAGGTTTCAGTGTCATACTTCCCTCAGAAAAGATTCATCAAACACCCAAAATAATTAAGGCTTTAGTAGTAGAAATTCTCCCTGGCACCACTTTTTCTCTTTCAAAATTTGTCATATATTTGACTTAAATTTTTGAGTAAATGTTCAATTACTGCCTACACACAGCACAAAAACACAACGGTTTACATATAATATGAGGTTAATACTTTTAAAGAACTAATTAGATATAATTATGGCAGTAATACATATAAGAACAAAGATTGAATAGTTTTAAGATCACACATAGGGATTCCTGGGTGGCAGTAGTGGTAAAGAAGCCACCTTCTAATGCAGGAGATATAAGAGATGAGGGTTTGATCCCTGGGTCAGGAAGATCTCCTGGAGGAGGGGATGGCAACCCACTCCAGTATTCTTGCCTGGAGAATCCCATGGACAGAGGAGCCTGGTGGACTATGGTCCATAGAATAGCAAAGAGTCAGACACCACTTCAGTTCATTTCAGCTCAGTAACTCAGTCGTGTCCGACTCCTTGCGACCCCATGAACTGCAGCATGCCAGGCCTCCCTGTCCATCGCAAATTGCAGGAGTCCACCCAAACCCATGTCCATTGAGTTGATGATGCCATCCAACCATCTCATCCTCTGTTGTCCCCTTCTCCTCCTGCCTTCAATATTTCCCAGCATTAGGGTCTTTTCAAATGAGTCAACACTTCGCATCAAGTGGCCAAAATATTCAAGTTTCAGTTTCAACATCAGTCCTTCCAATGAACACCCAGGGCTGATCTCCTTTAGGATTGACTGGGTGGATCTCCTTGCATTCCAAGGGACTCTCAAGAGTCTTCTCCAACACACAGTTCAAAAGCATCAAATCCTGCACTCAGGTTTCTTTATAGTCCAAATCTCTCATCCATACATGACTACTGGAAAAACCATAGCTTTTACTAGACAGACCTTTGCTGACAAAGTAATGTCTCTGCTTTTCAATATGCTGTCTAGGTTGGTCATACCTTTCCTTCCAAGTAGTAAGTGTCTTTTAATTTCATAGCTGCAATCATCATCTGCAGTGATTTTGGAGCCCCAAAAAATAAAGTGAGCCACTGTTTCCACTATTTCCCCATCTATTTCCCATGAAGTGATGGGACCAGATGCCATGATCTTAGTTTTCTGAATGTTGAGCTTTAAGCCAAATTTTCCACTTTAGTTCTTCTTCACTTTCTGCCATAAGGGTGGTGTCATCTGCATATCTGAGGTTATTGATATTTCTCCCAGGAATCTTGATTCCAGCTTGTGTTTCCTCCAGCCCAGCGTTTCTCATGATATACTCTGCATAGAAGTTAAATAAGCAGAGTGACAATATACAGCCTTGTCGTACTCCTTTTCCTATTTTGAACCAGTCTGTTGTTCCTTGTCCAGTTCTAACTGTTGCTTCCTGACCTGCATACAGGTTTCTGAAAAGGCAGGTTAGGTGATCTGGTATTCCCACCTCCTTCAGAATTTTCCACAGTTTATTGTGATCCACACAGTCAAAGGCTTTGGCATAGTCAATAAAGCAGAAATTGATGTTTTTCTGGAACTCTCTTGCTTTTTCAGTGATCCAGCAGATGTTGGCAATTTGATCTCTGGTTCCTCTGCCTTTTCTAAAACCAGCTAGAACATCTGGAAGTTCATGGTTCACGTATTGCTGAAGCCTGGCTTGGAGAATTTTGAATATTACTTTACTAACATGTGAGATGAGTGTAATTGTGTGGTAGTCTGAGCATTCTTTGGCATTGCCTTTCTTTGGGATTGGAATGAAAACTGACATTTTCCGATCCTATGGCCACTGCTGAGTTTTCCAAATTTGCTGGCATATTGAGTGCAGCACTGTCAAAGCGTCATCTTTTAGGATTTGAAATAGCTCAACTGGAATTCCATCACCTCAACTAGCTTTGTTCATAGTGATTCTTCCTAAGGCCCACTTGACTTCACATTCCAGGATGTCTGGCTGTAGGTGAGTGCATGCACATAAGATCACATATGTACTGGTCAGTGGCAGTGATTTGAATGTAACCCTCTCTGACTTTACAGCACATAGTCTTAATTTGTGATTAATGATTCCTAATGCTATATCCACTCTGATATGACACAGGGCTTTCCTGGTGCCTCAGCAGTAAACAATCTGTCTGCCAATGCAGGAGATGCGAGAGAGACAAGTGCAATACCTGGGTTGGGAAGATTGTCTGGAGAAGAAAATGGCAACCCACTCCAGTATTCTTGTCTGGAGAATAAGCCTTGTGGGCTACCATCCATGGGATCACAAAGAGTAATACACAACTGAGTGACTAAGCACATATAGGTTATACTCCCAGACAAGCACTTGGAAGGGTCTAGACTAGGCTGTGTTAACTGACAAGTAAGTCAAACATGGAAATGGAGAGTCCAGAAAATGATCCTGAAATTTGGAGATCAGAACTGGCATAAGTAATTTAGCAATAAATCCCTGCAAGATAGGGGTAAACACCATGGTGTCCTAGGTAGATTGTTGTACTAGATGAGTTACCAAAACAGAGATCCAATAATTAAGTGCAAGATGAGAAGCAAGACATTTCCAGGTCCAGGCAGAAACTTGGGGAGAGGTTTAGAGACCAGAATAGGGTGCCTTGATTCTAAGAACCAAGCTAGAATGCTGGCATGCATTACTAAAATTTCTACAATAGATCTTCACCTTACCACTCACTTAGCATCCCACTGCTAGTTGAAGGAGGTCTCAGTGGAATTGGTCTCCAGATCTGAAGATTCCAAATGTAAGAATCACATGGTAATAGCACAGGGAAGAAGATAAAGCAGCAGGAAATTGTAAAGAAATATTAATTAAATATTCAATTATCTAAGTATTTATGTTTGCAATAGCCAGACATTATAAGGTTAATTGCATTCATTGTCTATTCTATTTTTTTCTCTTTTCTAAAAAAAAAGTTTATCTGGTAAGGATTTGCAACTTTAACCAGTAGACAGGCTTTTGGTTAAATGACACTGCCAATTGACAGATTAAAAACATCATGATGTTCAAAATTCTTCATCCTCCAAATGGATCAGTGGCCTAAAGTACAGGAGTGTTCATAAACTATCTTTGTAATATATTGCCTTCTGTCAGTGAGAAAGGACTTATCTTAAATCAAGAGTTGAAATACTGCCAGTATCTAAGATACATTTATCTCTTAAAGGTGGTGAATTTTTAAGCCAAACTTCTCCCCTGCTAGATTAGAATTTATACCAGTAAGTAAAATCCAGACATATTTAAGATATTAACAATCTCACAAACTGTAGTAATTTAGCTGTATTTAAATAAAGTATGTCATTAGTAGAAGAGAAGACTTGTTTGTTTTTAAAGAGTATAATTTTTGCTTTCAAATACATCTTTTTGTAACATGTATATTTCTGTTACTAAAATGGAATAAATACCTTATATTCTATCTTTATAGAAACAGTCCTGAACAATAAACAGAATTTTTCATTGACCATCCTAAATAGATGGTATATCTTTAGAGACCACTGTTTTTTCCAAATGTCTCATTAATATCCCTCCTAGATATAAATTACAGTCAAGTCTTCTATTCCTAGGTTTGGCTTGCTTCTAAATTTGTCTCCCTTATCAACACATTGTAAATCAAATTTGATCCATATTGAAAGGAGTATAATGTTTTTAAACTGGTTTCTTTATGGATGACAATGTCAGTAAAATTAATAATCAATATTCAGCAGCCTAGTATCTAATCCAATTGTTAAAATTTCAATACTGTCCTTAGCCATCAGTTCTGGATTGATTGGCAAAATTGAATGCTAATTTAAAAATAACATATAGGATGTTGACTAAACAGAATTAGCCATTATTCTTATACCTTAAATAGTTTAATGTTTTCATGATGCCATGGAATAAACAATTCTTTTCAGAACCAGGAGAATCCAATTTTAGAATTTTAAGTTCGGTAAGCACTTCGGTTTTCTAGCAAAAGTAGCACAGACTCCTTTCCTAAAAGAAGGCAGTCTAAATTCTAGTGGCATATCAAGTAAATCACAACAGCCATCTCTGCTATGCCTGAGGTTGCTTCAGTAGGCTGATGCACTGGTGAAATAACAGATTATATTTCAGGAGCATACAAGGGAGAAAAGGACAAAAATTCTAATTAAGTCTGAAATCTGTATATTTCTGGAATGATGAATACACAGGAGAATACGGTAATCCTGAATGTCAATCTCATTTTCACTAAACTTCTAAAATTTTTAATAATGCTCTAATTTCTCACCTTCATATAAGACTCAAGGTCCATTTATAATAAAGGTCTCAAAAGAGCCCAAATGCAAACTTAGATATCACGTTTTTCTGTTTGAAAAGTGCAGTGTGAGCAGTCCAGGTTCCAGGATTCAGGTTTCATTGTCACGCCCTTGCTACACAGGTTGCACTGCAGAGAAACCACCATAAATCATCTCAAGGCTGTATACAATTAATTTTATGTTCTGTGCTTGTCCTCCTCTATGTTTTATGCTATTTCTTTTTATATTTGATTTTTGAGGTCATTCTTGGTTTGAGGTGAAATACCTCAAGCTTAATATTAAAATATCACTGGGTGTTATTATAGTATGTTTTAATAACCAAATTCAGGGTCACCTTTTTTTCCCCAAGTTTTAAAATGAATGTCATAAGTGTGTCCAAAGAAAACCTGTAACCCTTTTGACTATAAGAAGGTATTATGTGGGTTTACTATATAATTTTTTGAAGGGTAAAATATTTCTACTCTCGCTGCATGTTTTCACAATGATCTTTATCTTATTTATTATTACCTTGGAAGTGGTTTCAGACTTCATCGGAGTTTCTTACCACTTAGATGATTTTCAGTAAAGTGGGGAAAAAAAAAAAACCCTCTTTTTAATGATTTTCAGAATAGCTATTCTTCCAGACGGGAGTCTCCGGATCCTAAATGCTTCTAAATCAGATGAGGGAAAGTACGTTTGCCGAGGGGAAAATGTCTTTGGCTCTGCTGAAATCACAGCTACAGTATCTGTAAAAGGTAAGAAAATGTGGTGAATTTTCTATAAGCGTAGTTTCATGGCCTTATCCGAAAGCGAATAAATGTAACATGCATATATGTGTGTTTGCTGGTATATGTGTGCATGCTTCTGTTGATGAAATATAATTGCACATAAAGGACAAACACAGTCAAAGTGTCCCTTTCCATTATTTAAGGGACTGTGAAGAAAGGAACATATTATTGGTAGAAATTTAAGTATTTCACTTTGAACAAAATACATGGGAGAGTAAAGAAAGCTTTCTGAAGTTTTACTTGGTATCTCAAGAATTTAAAGTATGCCAACAGAATAAAAATATTTTCCTCAACCAAGATTAATTTTAGCATCAATCAGTAATCCTGCTTTGTTACCACTTCAACTGGGAATTTGGGGCAAAACAGAGAAGCAGAAAGATATATGAACATGTGGTGTTGGAATATGCATCAGATGAAGCAACACCAGAGCTACTCTTTGATGTCGACATCAGTGGAATTTTTATACACTGTCATTTTTTTAGTATTATAAATGTTACTGCTTAAATGTTTCTGTTAGTTTTCTAGTTCTAAAGTGAACTAGATTTCAAATCTAGAACCTTCTTTTGAGACTTCTTGTCAAGTTATAAGAAAATCTCCTGTCTTAAACACTCTCTTCATTTGGCAAAGGAATGCTTTTCACAACAAAGTATATCACTCGGTTTTTTCCATTTGTGCATGTAGTATACAGTGAATCATACTTTGGCCACAAAAATATAAAATGTTAATTTTTCTCTTTCTTTAGAAATAGAAATGCAATTAAAATAGCCAACACTCTGATATTTTAGAAAAGAGGCAAACATCCACGGAAGAAAGGAATATAATTTTTAAAATGTCTTCACTTGAAGCATGCATTACTGGAACATAACTCAGTCTTTGAGTTTGAGTCTCATTCTTAGTGTGTGTTAAATAATCTTTTCCATAGTGAGGCAAGGCAGAATTCACAGACTTTTTCATTTAATAATAGCAACAATGCTTTCTGTTAATCATGAGTTAACTGGAATGTTTAGTTACTCAGAACATTCCAGTTGTCACAAAGTTTAAACTGCAGTATGCTGTGATTATCTGTCTTCTCTGATGAAGCCAGAATTTAGAATGCCACACAAAATATCTGAGTTCCAGAATGTTAATATTTACAGTGACATTCCTTTTCTGGAGTCACTCTTTCCTCTCAAAGACTGCTTAGAAGGAACTTATCAATGGTTAACAATGGTGCTTCATCAGACTATGCTATTGCAAATAATAGAGCTGGAAAAGGAAAATTAGGCTAATTTTTAGTCATTTGTGCCAGGCTTCTTGAGTCATGTACAATCAGGAATCTAATTAGGAAAAAAGAAAAAAATCAAAATCCTGTCCGCATCATCCCCCTACTTATTCAAATATATATATATATATATATATATAAATAATATTGCATGTATTTGATCATTAGCTTAAATATCCCTTAGATGTACATTTGGTATTTAGCATTTATTGGCTTAAAGTTGCTCTACATCCAGTAAAAATATATCTATCTTTTAAAAACTAAAGTTTTTTAAAAAAAATTCTACTCACCATTTTGCCTTTGTTTAGATCTCAGTCAAAGCAGCTATCGGAGGTGATAGTTTATAATCAGCCAGAGGTGCCTCTTCTGTCCTCTACTTCCAAGAAGGTTTTGTAAACTATAAAGCAAATACAAGGTGGTGCAGTAGCAGTAGTAGTATAGTTTCGTCTTTGTTAAGATAGTAATTTGAAGGGAGGTTCTTCCTATACCCCTTAAAGAAGTCAACTTGCTTGAATTATTCTTCCTTTGATGTGAGGCGTTTTTTTTTTTTTGTTTTCGTTTTTTAGTGTAAAAATCCTTTCCGTACTTGATGATCCTTGAAGGTGGACAGAGAAGCTACAGTCTTTTTTCTAATACTTCTATCCTTCCAGGATGCCAAATGCTGTTTGTAGTTGTATAGTTTTCCCTCTTTTTCATCCAAGCTGACTTGTTAATAGGAATAGTGACTTTTTTTTTTAAGTATATAGCTCAACAGTTTTTTTTTTAATAGTGACTTTTAAATCATCAGTTCCCTACAAATAAATACCTAGCAAAATACTCTAAATACAATAAAAGATATTTCAATTAATAATAGTATATTAAAAGATACATACCTGGAGCAACTATATTACTTAGATTCCTTGTTTAATTTTTCTCTATTATTTAAAATACAGAATGCAGGGGAAAACTATGTGCTATGCTAATTAGTGTATTTTTATTTTTATAGAACCTACAAGAATAGAGCTTACTCCTAAAAAAACAGAGTTAACAGTGGGAGAAAGCATTGTCCTTAATTGCAAAGCAATTCACGATCCTAGTTTGGATGTCACTTTCTACTGGACACTAAAAGGACAGCCTATCGATTTCGAAAAGGAAGGTGGACATTTTGAAAGCATCAGGGCCGTAAGTTAATACAATTTTGTTCTTTGAATAATAATACTTTTAGAAATTTAGAATCAAATGTAAAAATTTTCTTATTGATGAAATGTTTAGGAAAAAGTTCAAATTACTTCATTTCATTATTCTCTGTTATGTGAAACTGAAAGTAATACTTATTTAAAACTTCCCAGTAAGAAATTGGAAATACTTCATTATGCAAATTTGGTTTCTTTCCAACTTGTATTCTTTTGATTAGTACTGTCCATATTTACACCTTACTTCTCAAATGTTATGTAGCTACATCAGCTGACTAGTATTATTTAAAGCATTCTTAGTAATTATGATGCAATGAATAAGTGAAATAAGCATACTTGTACTTGAAGAAATAGTAATGCTTGGAGATTCTTTAATCTCTCACAAACTACAGAATTTAAACTTGCAACCCAAAGTCAGAAATGCTGTAGCCTTAGATAAACATTCACAGACATGCTCATTTCTCAACTGCCAAATCTTTTCCTGTAATATCTTCTATTATATATCTACTAAATGGAGTAAGAAATCTTTTCAACCAAATCCTATAGTACCATCACAGTGTCTTAACTCAACAGAGAACTGGAAAAAAATCTTTTCCCCACTCTGGCTTGTTTAAGACACAAAAGAGTGACACAAGCGGAGAGAAAGATGATGGGACTAGAGTGGCAGAGAGACTCCGGCTGCAATATCCCTTCAATATCGGCAGAAGAGATGGATCCAAATACAATTTACGCCTACAAATCCAATTTAAAATGCTGCCACATGCTTATTAATACCAGTTTATCCTGCTCTAAACACTGTAGGAAGCACTGAAAAGCCACAGCTCTGGTGAGCCCAAACATAAAAAACTCAGTTTGGATTGAATTTTATTTTAAAGGTAATGAGATACAGTGGGGAAAGTCCTAGACCCAAAGTCAGGAATTTTCTGGATCAAGTTCCAGCTCAATCCTTAATCAGCTATGTAACACAGATCCAGTCACTTGACCTGCCTGGGCATTGATCACATAGAGAACTGAAGTGAGGCAGTTGGGCCAGATAATTTCTAAGACCCACTCTCACTCTAGAATTTGATAAATTTACATTAAGAGAATAGTAAGAATGAACTTTATTGCATTTTTCAATGTAAACAAAAGTAAACATTTTCTTCTAACTTATTCTTTTCTTCCTGATTTATTTTTAAATAATGAGAGAGACTGCATAAATAAGAAATAATTACCAACTGTATTATTCACATTTCATTAAGTAAATTAATTTTAATTAGCAATGGTTATGTTATATACAAAATTTATCGATCATGTTAAACTCATTTCCCTCAAATTTGTGATTTCCATTTACCTTGAGTTGATCATTTCTTCAAGACTGTGAACAAATTTTATGCTATGAATGTCATAAAATGAAACCAGAAAAATATGACATTAAAATGTTACATTTGAAAACAACAAATACTTCGACAAAAATATACTTTCTAAGGATTTTCTGTAAACATTTATTTTGAGTGATCAGACACAAAAATATGTCTAAAATGAATTTTCACTTCATAGAAGCAGGTGCTTTCTTTATTTTAAAATATCAATCAATAAATGGTCTTGGTACAATTATGTGAATTCTTATTTTTCTCTCTCAGATATCCACGTTAGTTTCATGTCCAGTCATTGTATCAATAAATACCTTTAATCCTTTTCATAGGTTTGCAATTAATAACACCTGCTCTATCTCTCTTTGTACATATATTGTTCTTGCCCTTGAGAAGTACAAAATTGACTTGCTGCTCCATGTACACTCATATTGCTTTAAGCCATTATAAATTAGTCTCAGTTTGTAGACAGGGATAATAAACTATAGAACAGAAGAATAGAGGAAGTTATTATATTGAGAAGAAGGAAAAATATTTAGCTTTAAGATCATCTAGGATTAATCACTTTAGTACATTAAGAAAAAAAGATAATAGAATTTTTTTTTTTTTTTTACTTTCTAAAGTATTTAGAAGCTTCAAAACGGCAAGGTCTAAAAGAAATAGTCTATTCCCCTTTTCTGAATATCCTCAAAGACTGGGTCCTGGCTGGCTTTAAGGACATACCTGAGAGAGAATCTGATTTTGTGACTTTGAAAGTCAGAGGGAAAAAGAAAAGCATTCTTTTTCCATCCTGCCTTTCTCCTTGTGAAATAATACATCTGAGAAATAACATGTTTCAAAAGGAGGGATGAAAGAGTTATAAAGAAGCAAGATTTGGGAAGGCCTCTGAACGTGTCGTGGAGAAGGCAATGGCACTCCACTCTAGTCCTCTTGCCTGGAAAATCCCATGGATGGAGGAGCCTGGTAGTCTGCAGTCAGACATGACTGAGCAACTTCACTTCCACTTTTCACTTTCAAGCACTGGAGAAGGAAATGGCAACCCATTCCAGTGTTCTTGCCTGAAGAATCCCAGGGACAGGGGATCCTGGTGGGCTGCTGTCTCTGGGGTCACACAGAGTCAGACACGACTGAAGTGACTTAGCAGCAGCAGCTGAACATGTGGAAACCTTCTGTTTGAGAAGTCAGCTGAAGGCTCTGGGACAAGAGGGCAGGCCAGGGCTCAGAGGAAAGACTGGTGGGGTGGTCTGTGGCTTGCTTGTGTGTCGGAAGAGAGCCACTAAGGAGATCTTAAGGATCTAGGTTGGCCCAGCAGAGTAGGAAGTCCAGCAGGATTTGGGCTTTAGGCAGGAAAAGAGTATGCCTTTGCAGAAGTCTCTACATCAACTGCCCTGGGCTAACCCACCACTGGGTGATTGAATGAGGATGAATCAGAAGAGAAAGGGGGAGATAGGTGTATTTTTAAGCACATTAACACTGCATAGTGTCAGATGAATCAACCAATCTTTGAAAAAACAAAAAGATACCAATTGTGTTGATATTTTTCCATTTTCTAATGCCAAAATACAGCTTCACGAAGCTCTCTACTTTTCAACCAGTTACAGTGATGTCTTTTATACACAGCCACTGGTTTGCAGACAAAGGTCTATGTAGAATTTTACGTGTAGCTTTTATAACTTGCATAGGCAAGGTATAATTATGTTTTAAATAAACTAGTGCATTTGAAGTGCATTTCAAGAGAGTGAATAAATAAACATATCATCACATCAGGTTAAAAGAATAATAGCTATTGCTTTGAAATCTACAACGAAAATGATTCTATTTCTCTTGCCTCTTTACTTTGGCCATGTTTTACAAACCCAGCAATTTGACTGATTTTTGGAGTGAATCCATTACTGAAGCCTTTGTTGAAAGGGTCAAAACTAAATCAATTAGTCTGTAAACATTTGATCCAATTCACCCAAATCACATTTTGTCAATGATACGAGCTAACCGAAGGTGGCAAATTAGTGAGGCTATTCTTAAGGTTCACTTTAGATTCAATTTTACAAGCTAAGTGCTATGGGGGATCCAAGCTAAAAGACATGGCCCTTCTCCCCTAAAAGAACACAGTTTAAGGGGACAGGCAGCTAGAAATCTTCTATCAGAGTGCTGTCACTGAGGGGCTCTACCTACTGCTGGCAGGAGAACTTGGTACTCTAACTGGATCTGGACTGTTAAGATTTTGCCAAGAGGTTATGAGGAGAAACTGCATTTTAGACCGAGCGAGCGGGTGAAGCAAAGACAAAGCAGAGAGCTCAGAGCACCTCTCAGGAAGAGTGAGGAACCATAGCCCTTTAGGTATAGTGAGGATGCAAAATAGAGGATAAGGTGATCTTTGTTGGATGCGTTTAAAGGCGAACAGCAGAGTCCTCATTGCTAAACACTGACTTTCAAGCCATGGAATCTGGATTGTATTTGGAATACAGCAGGGAGCCCTGTGACTCAGATTTGTTCTTTAGGAAGATAATTCTGACAGCCTTGTGGAGCAGGGGTTGAATAGCTTGCTGACTTTACATTCATTCCAAGCAGGTTAAACAGAGGTTGGGGCTTGCCAGGTGCAGTGGTAAAAAATCTGCCTGCTAGTGAAGGAGACACAGGAGACACAGGTTTTTTGATCCCTGGGTCAGGAAGATCCCCTGGAGAAGGAAATGACAACCCGCTCCAGTATTCTTGCCCGGGAAATCCCATGGACAGAGGAGCCTGGTGGGCTACAGTTCACAGGGTCACAAAGAGTCTTACGTGACTGAGCGTACACACACACACACACACACACACACACATACACACACACACACACAGAGGTTCCATTATAAGCAACTGCCTCAAATAACCACTCAGTTATCAAATAAAGCATTTGCAACTGTGCTTTGACACAATTGTGTTTTGAAACAGTTGTCCATGTTGGCTAGAGGTCTTAGAGACTCTCTTAATGGTCTCATGGTGTCTCAACAGCACCTAAACATGGTCATTTGACTCCAAACCCATAATCTTAATGGAGAACTGTGCTGGCACATTGTTTTTCAGAGACTTGAAATTCCTAATTATTCATTCAAGATGTAAGCAAGTTTTAATCTTTACAATGCATAAAGATCATTTGCACTGAATATCATGGAAGCCTGTAATTTTGCTCTTTTAGGGACAGAGGAAAAAAGCCAAATATTTGTGATCAGGAAGGCTGGCCAAAGAATTTGCTTTTTCATTGTGAACTCTCTAAATGTGATAAACTGCAACAAAATGGGCAACCAAATCAAAGTGCACTATTTGAATGGTCCTTTGTATTTACTCGGTGCTCTGATTATAACAATATACTCAGGAAAGCAAACTAGGGATGGGATGTTCAATCCCATTTTTAAATGAGGAAACAGAAGCATAAGACTTTTCCAGGCCACATGAATACTAAATTGCGTTAACAATATTAAATACGCTATGATCTTTAAAATGCATTATGCTGATTCTCAGCATTTACCCTTTCCACATTCATTGACCTCCTCATGTTCAGCCTTTGTCTATAAACTGTGGGAAATAAAAATAAAAGAAAGATTTTGTTCTGGTCCCTATTAAATGTTAAAACGACATAGAAAATAAAGTAACTCAAAAAATATGCCATAAGAAAGCAATTACTCTTTCTTAAATTACAGTCAAATATTTTTTGAGACCATAAAGGAGATTAATGTGAATTTTTTAAATCATTGTAGAGAAAAGTGAAGAAAGGAATTAATTTAGCACCTACTATATGTTAAGCATTCAACTTTATTTATATGTATATATATAAACAGTGAGTTAAACCAACCAAGCCTATATATGTATAGGCTTCCCAGGAGGCACAGTGGTAAACAATCCACCTGCCAATTCAGGAGACCCAAGAGATGTTTGGGCTTGATCCCTGGATCAGGAAGATCCCGTGGAATAGGAAATGGCAACCCACTTCAGTATTCTTGCCTGGAAAATTCCATGGACAGAAGAGCCTGGTGGACTGTAGTTCATAGAGTCGCAAAGAGTAGGACATGACTGAGCACGCATGCACACATTAATGCATTTTATGTGTGAAAGTGAAAGTCACTCAGTCATGTCAGCCTCTTTGAGACCCCACGGACTATACAGGTCATGGACTTCTCCAGGCCAGAATACTAGGGCAGGTAGTGTTTTCCTTCTCCAAGGGATCTTCCCAACCCAGGGATTGAACCCAGGTCTCCAGCATTTCAGGCAGATTCTTTAGAGGCTGAGTCATCAGGGAAGTCCAAGAAAACTGCGGTGGTTAGCCTATCCATTCTCCAGCGAATCTTCCCCACCCAGAAATCGAACCAGGGTCTCCTGCATTGCAGGAGGATTCTTTACCAGCATATATGTATTCTTTACCAATACATACCAGTGTATGTATTGTGTATATACACGCAATAACTCATCAATTCCTCATAACAATTGTATAAATATTACTTGGGAAGAAGGTGCCTTCTGACCTTGACCTCAGAGGATGATTCACATTAGGATAAGGAAAAGTAGAAAGAGAAAGACAATCTTAGGTGGGAAAAGATATTGTATCTCAAGGTTACAAGGGATTCTGGGAATTACTGAGTTTGTCCTAGGTTGATATATGGATTCTCCATCACTATCATCAGTATTCACTGCAATCCCTTTAGTGATGAAGAACTCACTCCTCTGAAGTAGTCCATTCCATACCAACCAGATCTGAATGTCAGAAAATTGGAAAGTAAGAGTGATTATGATAATCTGTATGGCACACATAGGAGTCATAAGGTAATATGCCTGCTTCATATCCCTGGTGTTTGTGGAGTATTAGGTAGGGAAAGTGGGCCAGAATATAAACTCCTTTTTTACCTGAGGATTTTTCATTAGCTGAAAGTCCTAACCTATGCCGGTCTTCTTATTATGGTTACTTTTGTTCCTAGTTTATCTTCTTAGGAATTAACCCCTATTTCCTGAGGAGTAAAAGTCTCAGAATAGAAAACAGTAAGTACTCGACTGGCACCATTCTCTTTCCTGATGGATAAATATAAAAATGAATGAAATCACTGGATATGCTTCCAAGGTTTACTCATGCACAAAGCTGTTAGGACTGAGAGAGCATCTGCTGCATCTGCTTCTTCAGCATGTTAGCAGGTTAAGTCTTGAAGGCAGTTCATAACTAATCAGAAAGTGTATGAAAGGCAGAGGGTCAACAAAGTCTCACGTTCTCTGGCTCATTCTGCTCACTAGTAATATTCAAACTTCCAAGTAGTATGGCCTCCTAGACGCTTAGCCCTACCCCTGCCTACCTGGAAAAGGGCTTGTTCTCCCTAATCACTCGGTTTCTTGCCTCCTGGATCTTTGTCTTGCTCTGAATCCTGATAATTCACCAGGCTTCTGTACTGTGGTAGCTCAGCTGGTAAAAAAAATCTGCCTGCAATGCAGGAGACCCTGGTTTGGTTCCTGGGTCAGGAAGATCCCCTGGAGAAGGGCCTGACAACCCACTCCAGTATTCTGGCCTGGAGAATCCCCATGGACAGAGGAGCCTGGTGGGCTCCAGTCTACGGGGTTGCAAAGAGTCAGACACGACTGACTAAGAACAGAACACAGCACAGCTGTACTCTGTTGTGATCATTTGACTGCTACACGTTTACTTTCCAGCAGTTCCTCCCAGTCATTCACCTAATTTAACAAAAGAAATCACACTGTCATATTAATAGGACAGGACAGAGTAATAACTGACCAAAGCTTGAGGCTAAAAAGAAGAGAGGTTACACTCAAAAGCCCTACAATTTTCAGGTCATTCCAGAAAGTATACCACATCCATGCTCCCTTTTTGTCTATATTAGAGAATATGCCTCCACCCACTCTCTTCTCAAAGTAGTAGTATTCCCCTTGGCGAAAAAAAGAAGGCACAGGCTTCACTTTGTTCATTTAAAGGTAGTCTACCAAAACTTATCTTCTGGGTATGGTATTATGGTGACCAGACAGAGCTTTTTGTTCAGTTAAAGCCTCCATTTTTGATAGCAGCTTTGCATAGTATTATGGATAATGCAAAAGTTACCAGTTTCTCTGCAGTGTGTTTTAGTGCAGAAATATAGGTTTGCCTTTTTCTGTTTGTTTTTTGAAAGAGAGAGAGGGAAAATAAAGCTTCTTGTAGAGAAAGGCAATTTTAGTGTTGGCCATGCTGAGAAAAATCAGATCAATAGTCTCTGATCACAGAGAGGATAAAAGCACCATACTTCCCAGAGATTGTCATCAGAGCCAACCGAAATATTTCAGGTTATTGGCTCGGGAAAAGTTGGCAGTGAGAAATAGAAAACACTCCTTTACCTCTTAACACAATTTGCTTTCGCAGATTGTAGTGAGGTGAAATTCACTCAGTCATGTGGGATTCTTTGCGACCCAATGGACTACATAGTCCATGGAATTCTCCAGGCCAGAACACTGGAGTGGGTAGTGTTTCCCTTCTCCAGGGAACCTTGTCAACCCAGGGATCAAACCCAGGTCTCCCTCATTGCAGGCGGATTCTTTACCAGCTGAGCCACAAGGGAAGGCCGAGAATACTGGAGTGGGTAGCCTATCCCTTCTCCAACAGATATTTCCGACCCAGGGTTCCTAGATTGTAAACTCCATATATTAAATATGCTTTAGCTCACTAACTCCTGAAATTAAGTGTTTACAATATGGAGTCTAGGACTCCATATTGTTCCCTTTGGAAGTTTTGTTTCTTTCCAAAATTATTTTTCCATGTCATGCAAATATTAGCTCAGTCTAGATTTCTAAAATGCTGCATTCCTCTCGGGTTTTGGTTTTTTTTTTTTAACTCAATCAAAGAAAAATTTAATCCTGAATGAAGTGCCTCTGTCTTTGGCAATGTGATCATTGGTAGGCCCCAGGAAGTTTTTCAACCATTGTGATTGTAGCCTTCACCCAAAGCCTGATGTATTTCAGTTGTGTTTATTAAGCCAAATTCTTACCAAATTCTAAGTCATTTTCAATAGTGAATTACTTCCTTAGAATTATTAAATGTCTTTCTAATATGTGTAACAAACTTCTAATATAAATTTTCATGCAAAATAAGCCTCCAAATATTTTGAGTTTCAGTTCAGAATTTCCATTGCGTTCATTCATTATTACTCTAAATTTCTGTTAGTTACCCTGTAATTGTGCATGGAAGAATAACCAATGGATCTTGACTCTAGAACATCTTCCTTGTCCTAATCTGACAGAAACTTTTTTAAAAATTTATTTATTTATTTATAAATTTATTCATTTTATGAGACACCAAAAATCTTTATTAATTGTATGTGTACTAATCAGTTTAGAATGAATAAATAAATTAGTAAACTATCAAATGTTCAAATCAAGTTACTAAAATGATTGCCTAAATTATCATCAGAACCTAATACTCATCTTTTCTCAATGCTCTAATTTCGCACATAATCAGTGTTTGCTTTTATTCTTAAAAGGCCACTATTTAAATCCTGATAATTTTCAAAAATACCTCTCTCTCCTTCCTGTTTTCTTGCATTCCTTTCCCATTCATTATTTGCATTGATCCATGTGCTGGTTCAAGTAAATTGGCTTAGGAAGGATAACTAATTGTGTCAACTGACTTGAGGATACCAGAGGCCATTGTCATAGATGTTATGGAGTGTTGCTCAGATTCCCCTTTCAAGACTGTGGCACTCTTTCCCTAAGCCAAAGAATGCGACTCCCGCTCTGGGAATGGCCATCCAGTCAAAGAGAGCTTTCTGGCCCTGATTATGCCCCTCCTCCAGCCCATAACCAAGGGTAGGGGTGATGAATGCATGTGCATGATGTGTGCTAAGTTGCTTCTTTCTGTGACTGTATAGACTGTAACCTGCCAGACTCCATGGTCCATGGAATTCTCTAGGCAAGAACACTGGAAAAGGTTTCCATGCACTCCTCCAGGGAATCTTCCCAACCCAGGAATGGAACCCTCATTTCTTAAGTCTCTTGCTTTGTCAGGTAGATTCTTTACCACTAGTGCCACCTGGGAAGTCTGATGAATGTATCAGTGAAAGTCTCTCTGTTGTGTCCGACTCTTTGCATCCCCATGGACCATACAGCCCATGGAATTCTCCAGAATACAGGAGTAGGCAGCCTTTCCCTTCTTCGGGGAATCTTCCCAACCCAGGAACCCAGGTCTCCTGCATTGCAGGTGGATTCTTTACTAGCTGAACACACAGGGAAGCCCAAGAATACTGTCTCCTGCCTTGCAGGCGGATTCTTTTCCAACTGAGCTCTCAGGGAAGCCCTGATGAATGCATAGGGATGCTTAAAAAGGCCAAGACTCTTGCCTCAAAGGAGGACAAATCTGAAGGGTCTCTCAGCTACAGAGCTCTTGTGGAATAAGCTGAGTCCTTTATCATGACTGTTTCACAATTAAACGTCCCCTCTGCACAATTCTGCTTTCTTCATGTTACCCATATGGCATTCCCCAATGGAGTCTCCATCTCAGAGTCTGCTTCTCTGAAACCCTGACCAGGGTTCAACCTAACACACTCAAAGCAAGGGAGTAATAGTAAAAAGTAATAATGCTAATTTTTGTCCATTGAAGGCTTATTAAATAACTGACATCATGCTAAATTTTTCAAGTGTTATTTCTCTTACTTCCTACAAATATCCTATGATTCAGAGATTGGTTTTGTTTTCATTTGGTGTTTGACACAAAGAAAGAAATAAATTCAGAAAGATAAATAGCTTTTTCAAATTTAAACAAGTGTTATATAGGAGAGATATTATTCAAACTAATTTTGAACTGTAATATCACACTGTCTCTCAAAATATTTGGTCAAACCTAGAGCATATCTATAACTATTTGGGGAGACAAAATTTTAAATTTCCTTTTTTATCTCTGAATTCAATGTTAAATTATATCATCTTGTGAATAATATAGATGAATATACTTCACCCATTTTATAATTCATCTTTAGATATATTCATCTAAAGTCACTCACTCTTATAAAGTTTTTTATTATATTTACAATATACAAGTTCTTTTTCCTAATATTTGCAAATTTTACTATTATGAGCAATTTTCTGGCCCTTTGCCAAAAATTTGCTTCTTTTGTATAATGTAAAGGCAATCCTACCAGCCAGACTCTTCAACATTTAATCATTTCAGAATAAATTTGAAACGGCTTTATTATCTGATTAAGACCTAAGTTAAAATATATAAATAAACTTTTATACCATTAAGATATAAAATGCCCTTCCTATCTCATGTGTTTTATTTCATTTGATTCCCATAATATTGTGAGGCCGATGAATTATAAATAGATGAAGAAACTGAGCCCCAGGAAGGAAGAGGGGTTTAAGTCCCTCACTACGGAGGTTCTGAGAATCCAGGAACATGGAGGGCACAGCCCCTATTGCTATTTAAGCTTCTTTGAGCTGAACGCTTCATTGCCATGGAATCTAAATCTGGCTTTATGAGCAAAGATATAAAGAGCACAAACTAGCTGTAATTCTTCACTGTAGCATTTTGAAAATTAAGGACAGGAAGAGATTGTGTTTTTTCTTCTCAAGAGAAAATTCTACCTCTCCTAAAGAGGTAGGATTCTTCCTCTTTAGCTGGTCAGCTCTGCCTATTTTTATCTTAGTTAGTTGATCACTATTAAAACATTAAAATCGTATGTTCTGTAAGATCAAAGCACCGCATTTGTTGCGAAAAAAATTTTCCGTAAACTTTACTGAGAGTGAATCTAAAAACATCTGAAAATATCCTACACTGGCTTCTCCAGATGCTCTGCGGGTGTGTTTCCCGTTAATTAACGCTCACTTCTCTGACTGCTGTAACTGTTTCATTTTATAGTTTGAACCCTTTTTTATCAACTTCCCATTTTAATCTTTTGAAAATACTCTCAAAATGAGTATGAGATGCAGTATATTCTATTCTTTTGCTGCTGAAGATCAGGCAAAGAGTATACAACATAAATTCCACATTTGAGACAGTTTAAATCATTTGTTATTACTAAGTTAGTTACAGAATGGTTGGTTTCATGTAAATTTTTTTTTGCCACAAAAATCCAGTTTTCAAGTCATAGACTCAATAGGGATTGAGAGTCTTCCCCCTTTCTCACCCCCCGGCGCTTCCAGTTCTTCTATGATAACTTTTCCATTCCTCTGCCAGAGCAAGTAACAAAATCTACTGTAAATGTTGCTTGATTCTTTCATTCTAGCCTTTACATTTCTGCAAGTTCAGAGGATGTTTATTTTCTGGACTCACACAGTAACTGTGAACATTCAAAACTAAATAAACATCTGTGAAGTTGATAAAGGAATCAGTGAAGGTAGGAATATATGAATCAAAAACTAGCCATTTAGACTAGACTGACTAGGTTTTAAAAAATTGACTGTAACATCTATCTAGAAACCATTTTTTTTTACTTTTTTTAACCAAGAACATTTTCTAACTTCTATTATAAAAATAAGAAATGCCAGCGATCAATAGTTTTGTTTTGCTTCATATGAACATCTAAATATCTTTGATATTGTGCTGAGAGTAATTGTTTTCTCTGGAAATAATAATCACAGGAGTTCTTAATAAAGCAGAAATACATGTGGATTCTAGTTATCTTTTTGAAGCAATGCTCACATGCTTTATAGATTTTTTTTGTTATTTTAAAAAGAATGTCCTATACAGATGTAGTATCCAGGGGCTATAATTTAACCTACAGAGTGATGAAATGCATAGTACAATAAGGCCCTCAATACTAGAACTGTTACCTTGTTGAAATAATATATAACAAAAGATTATTCCTTTCAGTTTCTGAAAAGCTTGATAAATAAAAGGCTGTCTTTATACCCTTAATACCACATAAGGTTTAGGATTTTTATAAGCAAACATGGTTCAGTGTTTCATTTTGAAATACTATTGATATGTAAGTATTGTGTTTTCAACTGACTATTATTTCTCAAAGTAATTTTCAAAAAGATGGGTTTTTGAGAGGCCATTATTTTCAAGATGTCTTTGAAATTCTACCTTTATTTCACAATTTCTTTCTGCATCTGTTTTGTATTAAGTACTAAAGAGTGCATAAGTGTTATGATATGTTTAGCTTTCAGTTTTTCAAAATCCTGCAGTTTCTCTCATGGACTAATTTCATCATATTACAATATAAAACTGAATCTTAGGAGTCTAGAATTAATAACTCAATAGGTTACCTCTCAAAGATGTTTCTTCTCTTAAAAAAGGAGAAAGAGGACTTTAAAAAAGAAAACTATTGAGCTGTTATAATATCATTCACTTTCTTTCTTCATCTGGTATGCCTTATAAAAGGTCAACTTAGAGAATTTGGAAAGCATAGCATCATCGTCTTTAAGGAATAATTGATGGCTTTCTAGAATATTTATCAGTTTATAACAGATGAATTCTGAATTTATCTCAGATCCACAAAGATGTACTGAACACCTATATGTTAGCTACCTGCCCAGGAACTGAGGACTCTTTAGCAGTTTTATGAATACAATTGAGGGGACTGCCTTTGGGGAGCTTAAAGTCTTACGGAGAAACAAACATATAAACCAACATGTAGCAAGAGCACTGCAAGAGGTATGTTCAAGGAAGGCAGTCCAAGTAACACATCATCCAAACGGTGGAAGAAGGGAAGACTTCCTAAACCAAATAACACGTAAGCCTATGCCTAAAGGAGAAAAAGAGTATTTCAGGCAAAACAAGGAGAGGACATAGAAAGGTGGAAGACAGTAGGGTAGAGACTAAGGACAAAGAAAATATGAAAGACAAAAGCCTACCAAATTCCAATACTGTTGTGATCTCATAGTCATAGCAAACCTCATCTAATATATTACGATCAGATTATCTTTTAAAGAAAGCTTTTTATATTGTCTATGAAAGTTACACAGATGGCTAAGATCTTTGGCTTCAATTATAGCATGTCACACATCCTTAGCCAAATTAAAGATACTAGATATTTTCAAATTAAATCCAGGTATAAATTGTTGCTTAGCATAGATATATGTGCTTCACATAAATTTACATGTTGCTAGAAGCTCTCCTTGGAGTACATAAAAAAGAAATTAACTATTATAGTGTTAGGATTCAATATTAAGGGTCATTGAGATAAAATCCTGAGAGACATGAAATAGTTTTTGTCAGAAGATTGCTTCTTATTCTAGAAGCATCTGCAAGAATACAGTGTAGTTTAAAAAGGCAGGGGCCTTTCTTCTGCATTTTTTTTCCTTTATTATATTATATATTTTTGGAAAAAAAAAGTAATTGTACTTATTTTGCTAACTGTTGCCAGCATTTGGCATCATGCCTGGTAGATAAAATATTTGCTAAATTATTTATTCTGTTCAGTTCAGTTCAGTCACTCAGTCATGTCCAACTCTTTGTGACCCCATGGACTGCAGCACGCCAGGCTTTCCTGTCCATGACCAACTCCTGGAGTTAAACTCATGTCCATCGAGTCGGTGATGCCATCCAACCATCTCATCCTCTGTCATCCCCTCCTCCTCCTGTCTTCAATCTTTCCCAGCATCAGGGTCTTTTCCAATGGGTCAGTTTTATTTATTACATAAATGGATACTATTTTCTATTCTTACATGTAGTTATTTTCTTATTTAGTTTCTCATCTGCTAAGTTACCACATGAAAAAAGAAATATACCAATATCAGGAAAAATTTTAATACATTTATTCACTTTACACTTGAAGGTTACTTGCAGTGTATATAGCACAATAACAGGACAGGGAATATATGGTTGAATAAAGCATGATATCTCTCTTCTAGAAGTCTTAATCTAGACAGAGTGTGAAATAACTATTGAATGAAATAAGTCCTATAGTATTGAGATGTTATGCTGTTGAGAGGGGAAAAAAAACTGTGGAGGAGAAATTTGAATTCTTAATCAAGTATGTCATTGGGAGAAAAACTTGTTCTAAAAGAATTAATGTTCAGTTGAATTCAACTAAGTTTGCTACTAAAGGATAATCGATTAGCACAAGGTAAGGTAATAACCTTTCAGATAATTTTTAATCCTGCCTTGATTTTAAATCAATGCATTTTTCATTGTACACATTACATGTCTATTAAACCAAAAAAATTAACCATTTTGAAGCAAAATTAGCTAATATAATTTGGAATGCATTAATGGTGAAGATACAACACTGTACTAAAGAGTTCAAGGATTTCATACCAAGAAGCCTACCCAAAACTATAACATACTACAGTTTACCCTTTTTAATTGCTGAGAACCCCACAAATAAATATAGCATGTTTGCAAAATTTGTTTTAAAATGCTTATTAAATATAGTGGTATCATTTCCACTATACCTTCCAGAAATAAAAGTATTTCTGAAGCCTGCATAATAATTGCCATTATCCATCACTTGAGGAATAGTAAGGAAACCTGGAAGTGATATGCTTTGCTCACTGTTCCTATCACATCAACAGTGATTCTAAACAGGCTACTGCAATGTCTCCGGTGTTTGAAATAACTAGCTAGTATGAGAGATGCAAGCATTTGAATGAGAATGTTTCCATATGCCTAAAAGGCAGAAGAAATTAAGGATAATTTTTTCTTAGCCAAGTTTATTTGGGGGGTTTGCTCACATTGTTGTTTTCAACTATGCTTAATCTTATATCAAAATTCTGACTGGAATAATCCATTAGCTTGTTTTATTTTTATATTTTTGACATTGAGATATAAATATCTCAGGATAAAATTTCACAGTTTAAATATCAATGGATACCCCTTGCACATCTATGTTCCTATGAATAACCATAGGAAAAGAATTAAGGAGAAGTAATTCTGAATATATACAGGTTACCATTAAATAATCAGTTTATATATATTTATAAATCATAAATAGTATAATCTATATAAATTAGTTTTTGCTATAAAACAAATCACTAAAACTTAGTGGTTTCAAAGCCATTTATTTTGCTCATGATTCTATGGATTGGCAATTTAGGCTGAACTCAGCTGGAGGTCATCTGCTGATCTTGGAAAGACTTATACATCTGTGTTCAATTGCCAGCCAACTTCAAGGTGCTAATGTGAGGGATCAGCAGACTGTCAGCTGATCAACTACTATGGCAAATGGGCTGTGTGTCTCTCATCATCCATCAAGCTAGCCCAGACTTATTCACATGGAAATCTCAGGGTTCCAAGATGCAAGAGCAGAAGCATCATGATCCCTTAGGTCTAGGCTCAGACTTTGCTCAGTATCATTTCTGTCACTTTCTATTGGTGAAAACAAGTCATACGGCCATATCACACTCAAAGGATGGGGAAACTTCCTGTGGGGAGGAACTGCAAAGCACTGAGGACATTTTTGCCATCTACCTCCACCTGTTCTCCAGCCACAATTTTTTACATTTCTCTAACTTACGGCCCTCATGCAGGACCCATTCTGATTTGTTTCAGTTAGCTTTTGCTACAAAACAAACTCCACAGAATTTATGATCCAATTCTATGGGTCAATAATTTGAGCTGGACGTGTTTGCTTGTTTGTTTGTTTTCTGTTGGTTTTAGTTGGGCTCCTTGATGCATCTGCAGTCAGCTATCAGGTCAGCTAGAAGTTGTTTGGGGAGGCAAAAGCCAGGATGGTTGTGTCTGCTCTAAATGGTCTCTCATCCTACTTCAGGCTCACCAGGCTGTGCTCCGTGGTCGCCACAGGGCTTCAAAACAGCAATCTCCAATGTACACACACGTTGCAATCATCTGTCTGTTCTGTCTTTGCTAATGTCTCATTGACCAATGCGATTCACTTCATGAGGCACAGTGAATGAGTGTGGGAGGGGGCTCCCCAAGGGTATGAATTCAGGAAGGTATGCAAAATGCTGGGTCCATTACTGTACCAATCTACTCCATAGGCTAAACAGTGTCAAATGATCCTTAACCTCAGTTACAGTATTTTTAAGGATAAACTAAGTTAGATTTACCTATCATGTTAAGAAGGGGAAAAAGATCATCTGGGAAAATAATCATTTGCACAACACTAAAACTCAGTATGTGCTCTCACCTGCAACACAGACTGTCTCAACTCCTGACTAAATTAACCTGTCACTGCTTTAACTGATCCCTTTTGTTGGATTCATCAGTTAAAGCACTTGATCTGGTTATTTTTCCATTTTATATGATTTGTGTTCTCTTGTTTTTAATGTTGGGAAAATTTAATCGCTTCACTTTTTAGAAGAAAATTGGCAGCAGTTATAAAGAAAAAAAATTAACAGAGAAATATTTTGAACTAAAATTAATGAATTAATAAGTATTTCAGAAAATAGCATATTCCAAAGACAATTATATAATATTTGCTACTCCATCTGTCTTAACATAATCCATGTTAAATGTCTCTTCCAAATATTGGTTCTACTGATTTCTCTATTTTATACTTGATAGGACCAAAAACAGATATATTTATTTATGAACTGCTGGAAAGAGATGTGGATATATCTAAGCAAACATGAAATATACTGAATATTCTGTATCCAAAATGAAGGTATAGGTTCTTTTAGCCAGCATATACGAGTTGTTTTTCATTAATAAATGGTGGTGTCATTATTTGTATTATCTTTGATTTTGCTGCAGGTTAAACTGTTGGAGAGAATGGCCATATTTATGAAACTGTTCACAATCTAGAATTAAATTAAGAGTTTGATAAAAGCTATGGAAATAGTAGACTGATCTAGAGGCAATAGTAGAGGTGGAAAAACTAGTCCAAATTCATGTCTTCAGCTTCCATATTCAATAATTCTATTTCCTGTGAAATTTATTTGTATTCCTTACTGTGCTTATAGCTGAAGCTTTAGGTGTCATAAAGGAATACAGATTGTAGGATGTGAATGTTTTCTTCAAGTAAACATTAGACTTGAGGATTCAAAAGATTTTAAACTCTGTTTGCTCAGTTGTGTCCAACTCTTTGTGAACCCCTGGACTGTAGCCCACCAGGCTCTTTGGTGCATGGGATTTTTCAAGCAAGAATACTGAGTGGGTTCCCATTTCCTCCTCCGGGGGATCTTTCCAACCCAGAAATTTTAGGAGTTTCTAAAAAGCATTTGACAATAAAAACAAAGGTGAATAAGCTATATTGATTAAGATGTGTAAACTTGACCATTTTAATGAGTATGTCTGTTGAAGCTCTTGGAGTCAAAGGTAAAGGTTTCACTTGTGAACAGCATGGTAGAAAATGAATTTTCCATGAGGTCAACTTTTAGCTGGTAACACCAAAGGATACCATCAAAGTCTTTCAGGAAAGTCTCCAAAAAAATTCTTACCTAGTCTTGATTACAATGTCATTGTATGTAATCAAAAAGACCTGAAAAAACAACTCAAGCATGTGGCTTAACATACCAAAAGATAATTCAAATACAGATTTTATATGGCCTGTATAGAAATCCTATGTGCAGCCAATACATTTAAAGAAATATAATTGAGTATTTCTACATAATTGATACATAATGAAATGTTCTTGACTAAGTCAAAAATAAATTAGTCTATCAACTTGTACATCCCAATGACATCAAGCTTTAGTTAAAATCTGAAGATCTTAGAAAGCTCTTATATAAGGTAAATTTCTACACATCTACAAGTTCATTGAGTTCTTATCTATAATCTTCAGCTTTACACTTACTCTGTTATCAATGTAACCCACCAGTAGTTTTTAATATTAAAATGAGTATGTGTTTTTGAGTTTCTGAATGCAGTTGTCTGCATTTACTCAGTTATGCTGGATTTAGCAGGCATGGAGGACAGATAATAGCAAAAGAACACTGCAGCTACCCAAAGATTAACTAAAATATGACCTTTGTAAAGAGACTTTAAAAGAATACCTGAAGAACAATATATCACATGATGAGTAATAGAGTGCAGCTATAGATTGCAAATATACACCTACAATGCTAGATCTGTCTGACATTCAGCAAAAGGAAATATGAAGACTCTTTGTTAACAGATGCCTTGAGAAGACCATAAGTCAGAGATGCAGACTCATAAAGAGACCAAGTTCTAAATGACCATCTGTAGTAATAAACAGAAATGCAATCTTCACTTGTGTAGGAAGAGCTGTTTATCAGGCATGGATCATTTTTAGCTGCATAAGCTGATTAGTTTATAATATCTGTCATTGATGATAAATACTTGGTTTGGTGCTTCGCCACAGTAACTGTATCTTTCAGCTGTAAATCAAAGTCAGATTTTCATTTTTTCTCCATAATGAAAGCAGATTTTTTTTACATTTATATTTATATAAATAATACCAGCTTATTATTGATCATTTAAACATAATAAAACTAGAAAGAAAAGAATAAAAATCCCTTGGACTCGTACTACCTTAAGATAAAGACAATTAATTTTTGAAATCATGTGTTCATCTCTTCAAGCATACACAGACACACATGTGACACAAAATGAGATTATATCATGCTTGCTGCTTTGATTAGGATGATTTTTCCCTTGCTTTTATCCTCCTATGAAAGTATTTATCACACTTGGTTAATCTTTTAAATATTCTGTATCTGTCTTTCTAGATTTTCCTCTGTCCTCTGCAATCCTAAGTAAATTCAAACATGTGGAGGGATATTTTTATGATTATTTTTAATGAATTAAAGCACTTTACATATTTTTGCATCTCATTATCTTAATCTTCCCACATCACATGATCTACCTCTAATTCATTCTTTACAATGGGTACATAACAAGCATATGACTATGCCTTAATTTGTTTAGCCATTGCCCTGTTAATAAATATTAGCTTTGCTTTCTGTTTTGAGAGATTAACAAACAATACTACAGAAAACATCTCTGAATAGCTGCATTCTTGGGTATTAATAATTTTCTTTCTTTGGGATAGATTTCCAGGAATAGATTACAGGGGTAAAAGAATAAAGTCATTTTTAATTTAAATAGATGCTGCCAGAATTTTTTTCAGAAATTCTATAATTGCAAAGTACACTACTGAGTGAATTTTCATATGGTAAAAGATTACTAGATCTGGTCTTCTTCAAATTGAAGAGGTTAGAGCAGATGACTCAATGTTCCTATCTAATTTTAAAGTTTTATTATTTTTAAAGGAACAAAAACAACCAACAACAACAACAAAACAGCTCTTCAGATATGCTATGAAATCAGTTTTAAAGTCTTAGTGAACACTAAACTTTTTTTTTTTAGGATGGGGCACTGTTAAGTAGCTCCAAATCATATTTTATCTGTTAAATACTGCATACTTGCTTGATTCATGGAAGATAATTAAATCTCAAGTTGTCCTTAGAATTGAAAAATTCTTAATTCAGAAGGGGTTCCAAACTAGAAAAATAATCTCAAATCACAAATCTTTCCTATTGCAAGAATATTTGCATATACAATATCTCAATAAATGATAAAAAGTTTCTCTAAAGCTAAAGAAAGATTTTCTCTAAAAGCAATAATTATCTGATAGAATGAAGCAATATCCTTTTTCTGGGCAAGATATAGCATCTCTTAATTTGTGTAAACAGCACATATATACAAAATATTCCACATATAATGAACAATTCGAACTCTATCAATATGAACTCTTAGGACAAAATATATGTGCATATATAATCACTGGTGTTGCAGTCAATTCAAAGATGTGCAGCTTTGAAATAGTTTTGTAACTCTTCCTTGAAATATCAGAAGCAGTATTATATAGTCAAAGAAAACTGAGAGGAAATAATAGACTATGGCCTCTGACAATTTTTCAATCTCCAGGTAAACTTATTTTTATATACTAAATAATTGGTAAATTCTCTTTCATAAAATTGCAAAGCCTTGTTATTAAAAATGAGCTTTCTGTGTCAAAGTGTCTCAATCACTTTCAAAATGTCAGTTGAATTTGACTGCAAGTCCTTGACCTTGAACTTTTCATAGTTGGCTTTTGATTGACACATTTATTCAATTTGACCTTTCCTTTTAACTAAACTATTCTTCTTCTGATTGAATCTTCATTGGAAGATTAATGTTGTAACTCACAATCTAAGCAGCAGTTTGAATAGTCTTTTCTGACATTGACATGTTTGAATTCCCTAAATCCTTAGTATTTTTGAAGTTGATGAGAATCTTCATGACTGTGAATGACAGTGCTTAAATGGAGGATGTGACCCAAATTTCCTTTTTTTGCAGCAGGGTACTTTTTCACACAGAAATGCATTCCTAAGCATTAAGAACTATCAAGTTAGGCTTGGCCAAAGAATACTCAGTATTTGGTCATAAAGCACATAGTTGATATGATACAGCTACTTATTGAAGATTATGCTTGCTAAAATATTTACTAATATAGCAAATAAAATGAGAATACCTAGAAAAAAAACTTAAATTTTGAGGAGAAACTTGAAACCTGTATTTAACTGGAAAATTCATCTTTAGAAATTCTTATATAAAATTAATTATTCCATATGGAATAGCATGTCTTTGTAAAAAGATTAAGTGTAATCTGGAGCTCCAGCTCCTCTGGGTTTCTTCTATTTTCTGCCTGAGAAATGAGCAATCCTCTTTTTTCGGCTCTTCTCCCAGTAGTCAGATCTTATCATACATAACACAAAGAAATCTGTTAATATTCTGTTTTCTTCATGAAAATCTCCTTCGGCAGAATCAAAGTTTGTCCACTGTGTATAATCTGTGGTTTGCATTATCTTATGGGACAGTGTTGCCAAACTTTCCAGCACTTATGAAGGGCCACTTTTTGTCTGGTCTCCAGGAAATTTCCTCATTGTTCCTCGAGCCCTTATCGATGGTCTCCCTGAGACTCTTCCTTCTCAGTATCAATGTTCTTATAGCCTTCCAAGCCTCTGCACTGCACCCCAAGCCAATGTCGCATGTTTAGACATCAGTTACAGTGGCACCCCACCTCCACGTACCCAGTTATTTTACGGTTACTTACTGCTGTACCACAAGCCACCGCACAACCTAGTATTGTAAAATGACATCTATTTGGCTATGCTTATAATTTTGTGGGTCATTAAATAAAGCAGGTAACCCTGAGGGTGTTTTGAATCTATTCCACAATGACTGGGCCTTCGGCCACTGTAGCCAAATAGCTGGAGATAGCACAGAGCCTCAGTCCTAGAAGTAGATGGATCCCACAGTCTTCACTGTAATTCTGCCAGGGCTAGAAAGTCACAGATAGTTTCTTTACCCACAAATCTGGCGGCTGGGCTAACATGGTTTTAAAACTGGGCATATCTGGACTTTTCTCTTTCTGCATGGCATGTCTCCACATAAATAGTTTGGTCTCTTTTTATGACAACCTCAGGATAGTCCAACTTTTTAAAAGGCCTCTGGCTTCCCCCAGAACAAATGTTTTAGGAGGTCTAGGAAGACATTTCACTTCTTCTTATGATCTAGTCACAGAATTTTCAATACATCATTTCTGTCATATTCTATTAGTCAAAAAGTTACCAAGGCCAGTCCAGATTTAAGGAATAGGGAATTAGACTTCACCTCTTAATAGAATCAGTTTAAAAATACAAATGGACATCCTTAATCTACCACAGTGAACAAGAGGCCAAATCCTAAGCCTAATTGACACTTTGAGCCACAGGATATGCAAGTAGTGCCCGCATGAAGCACAGCAGCCAATGTAGTATGAAACAGATTATGAAATATTCACTATAATATAGTGTCATTTTTAGCCGTAATAACATGGAATATGTTTCACAGTTAGCTCTTGGAACAAATTTTAAATAATTCATAGTGCATTTTTCAGTCACTTTGATGGATGGGGAAAGGATAAATAATGGGATAGAATAATACTAGAAGGGCAGAAGTTAAGAGAATCTGAAGATATTAAATTTAACTCATACAAAGCAGTAAAGCTCCATTCCAATTATTAGGAGGTATTATATTTTAGAGAGATTTGGGATCAAAAGACAGATATAAAACTGATGTCATAGAAGGAAAATTAGGGCAATTACAAGTGAGTTATTTACCAATGGCAAGGGAAGGACAGAAAGAGAAACCGTAGAAAAGAGCAGGTGATCTCTTCTCGCTTAGTCTTCTACACTCAGTATTAGCCTCCCTCCTTCCCTCATGATGGGCTTCCCTGGTAGCTCAGATGATAAAGAATCTGCCTGCAATGTGAGAGACCTGAGTTCAAACCCTGGGTTGGGAAGATTCCTTGGAGAAGAAAATGGCTACCCACTCCAGGATTCCTGCCTGTAGAATTCCATGGACAGAGGAGCCTGCAGGCTACAGTCCATGGGGTCACAAAGAGTCGGACATGACTGAGCACCTCACACTTTCACACTTCCCACGTGATGCCAGAGACTCAGGGTGATAAACTGCTGGGATTTAAAAGTCCTAAGTGAAATAGAAGCACATGAATGAACTGGCCTCATTCCAGACCCATTTATAAAGTTCTGTGCAAAAATCACTGAAACACAGAATGGTCTATCACATTCCTAACACTTTGAGACCTTATGACAATTTCAGATCAATAATAATATTCTGCCTGCTTATGCTCTGTGATTTCAGGAAAGAAATAGAAATCTTCCACAGGAGTGTCTGAGCACTCTTCCCATAGCCTGAATGGTACTAGACTTGTGCGTGCTGCTGCTGCTGCTGCTAAGTCGCTTCAGTCGTGTCCGACTCTGTGCGACCCCATAGACAGTAGCCTACCAGGCTCCCGTGTCCCTGGGATTCTCCAGGCAAGAACACTGGAGTGGGTTGCCATTTCCTTCTCCAATGCAGGAAAGTGAAAAGTGAAAGTGAAGTCGCTCAGTCGTGTCAGACTCTTAGCGACCCCATGGACTGCAGCCTACCAGGCTCCTCTGCCCATGGGATTTTCCAGGCAAGAATACTGGAGTGGGGTGCCATTGCCTTCTCTGAGACTTGTGTGTAGACACTGACTATTCAATGGAAAAATCAGTAGCAAAATAAAACACAATTCATCCTGGAAGCCTTTATATAATGGTATAACAAAATAGTGTTAACTTCAAAGATAAATATGACAGTTGCAGAAAGGGAACAGGCACATTGAAATATTAGTAAAATATTGCTCCCTGTAAATTATGCACTTAGGTTAGGAAGACGAACTTGGTTAATTCTTCTTCAATTAAAATTGTATCATTAAGAACTACACATGGCTAAAAGAAAACATATCAGTTGTGGGTCCCACACAGAAAATTCTCTCAATGCTGGATTAAAAGTCCCAGAAAGGTTGAATGACAGCATGAGCAAATGAAGCTAATGGGTCATATGTTATCAGAAAGGTGACCCTGGCATTTCAGAGGAAGATGCAGCATTTCATGTCTGGATACGACTGATAAAGAACAACCATAACAGCATGAGCTCTAAAAATTATTCTATGGTTTACTTGAGAATTAATTTCTAATAATAGTTTTGTGGTTGTTACCATGTAATGAACTAATTTTATTTTGGTACTTTTGCCAAACTGTGCTTGTTTAGTACAAGTGAATCAAATTACCTGCAAGTTTAAGTAGAACAGGGACTGGTTCTATAGGCACGATAGTAGAATGGAAACAACACTCAAATGAGAGTCAGTGCCCAAAGACCAACTCCAGCCTCCACACCTAACCCTTGAACAAGTCACCTACACTTTTCAGCCACATCTTCTCAAATGCTATAGGGCTTAGTTGAACCATATGATTTGTTATTTTTCTTTACACATTAAAATCAATTATCCCCAAAATGGTGTTTTTGTCCTATTATCTATTTTAATACATCATACTGCATTATAGCTAGTTACCTGCCTCATAAATTGCATTGTCAGTTTCTCAAAGCCAAAATTTATCTTTTATCTTACCGAATGTGTATATCAGATATGACAGATTTTGTCTCTTGTACCAACTCGAGTCAACTGAAGCACTGTGTTGAGTACATCAGTTGGGTCCAAGCTCAGCTATATTTCCTATGAACAAAGGACAAAGGCATAATATCAAAGGTGCCAAGTATCTTCAATGTCTTGTTTAGACAAAATAGTCTAACAAATGATCGATACATGAATGAATTAACAAATGCATAACTGTGCATATGTTATGAGCCCTCATAAAATAAAATGTGTAGCTATTGTAAAATGTTGTAATTCTAGAACTTTCCTCATGGTCATGCCAGGTGGCTCATTGGTAAAGAATCTGGTTGCTAATACAGAAGATGCAAGTGATGAGAGTTTGATTCCTGGGTTGGGAAGATCCCCTTGAGGAGGAAATGGCAACCCATTCCACTCCACTCCAGTAGGCTTGCCTGAAAAATCCCATGGACTGAAGGACCTGGTGGGGTCCACAGTCCACAGGGTCACAAAGGATCAGACATGACTAAGTTGACTGAGCACATATGAATGTACGCCATTATCAACTATCTACAAAGTGCAAGCTAATTCAAGAGGGAACAGAATTCTTTCTGACTAGTTGTATCATCTTGATGTAATATCAGTGAGAGGTAATGTAAAAGTGAAAGATAGAGAGTTTATTCCATTCTTTAATAATGGTGTAAATCACTCTTCTAAGGAAAAACATGTATTGCCTGCCATAATTGTACATATCTTTCTACTTACCAGTGTTGCTTCATTGAGCCAACTCATGGACCAGGTGTTATTCAGATTACAAAATAATATTCCTGAAGTGATTGCATGAGAAAGTTGATCTGTCATACTAAGAAAGGTTTTCTCATAACATTAATGATGTGAATTTAAGTACCATTCTTGCCTAGAATTCTCTTAAAGAAAACTGGTATGCCATGGCACTTAAAAACTGAACTTCAAAGTGAGGATGAGAGTCCCTCTATGGTCTCTTCCAGCTCTAGGACTGTAAAGTTTACACGGGGATCTCCATTCTTCAAAGTATGAAATGATGTCTTCTGGTTTCTCACCAATGTGCCAGATTGAAGTTGACACAAGTGTGTAAGTGAGCTTTGTGCCAACACTGGAGATGTAGGAAAAAAGTGAAAAGAATATTTAGATGGGATAATGTATGATATGCTAATGTCTGGATAGGCTTACAACAAATATAAAGTTGATCACTGTGTTTGTTGTTTTTTTTTTTTTTTTTTTAACACAAGCCTTAAGAAGATGGATGTAATCTAACTGGTCTTATTCATTAATTGTAAAATTCATTGAAAAACAAAGATTTCAAGTTAGTAAAGAATGAAAGAGATGGTACAGACATTAAGATAGGAAGGTGCTGTTTTTTTAATTTACAAAAGATGTTTTTCCTTGATATTTATTTCAAAGAGTATCATTGCCTAAAATGTACATGCATGTTCTAGGAGATCAGTGTGTACTTGAGTGTCCAGAAGGACCAACTCCTTAGGTGTGCAATGTGTGTGGTCACCCAGGGCCCCAGACTGAGAAAGACCTTGTGCTTGGTGTGAAGCCTGACTGTCAGCATTTTGAAATTATGGATAATTTTTTGGACAAAGATTCATATTTTCAATTTATACTAAGACCCACAAATGATATAGCCAGTCCTCATAGTCAGTCAAGACATTCTGAAAGAGATAAGACTTGAACAAGGCTTTAACTTGTGAGACAGAATTTGGAGACTTTCACAAGTCACTGGGGAGACACTTCAGGAAAGGTGCAGAGAATACATTTTCCATCAAAATGAGAGACAAGATAGGTCACGTCAAGCCTCAAATGCTGAGTAAGAAGTTGGGCTAACTTGTAGACAATAGACGAAGATAGCCAGGGAAGATGTTTGAGATCATAAATAAAATCAGTTTTTAAATAGGATTAACCTAGCAATGGCATGTCATATGAGGGAAGGTGGGACAAAGAGAAGGCATAAAGAGACAGTTTGAAATCTACTATAAACCTAAGGGTCAATGCTCATGGAAGGAGAAAATATTTCTCTCTGGACCTAGTCTGAGTACTGTGCTATCAGATAACACAGCGCTCTTTTACATCACTTCCAAGCCTAGATGTAAGGGAAGTTACTCCACATTCTCTACCTGCAATTTTTTCCATCAAAGGTGTATTAAAGCAAGCATTCATTAATGGCAGAATATATATCTGTATACCCAAAGCTTAGCATAGGACACAGAAATAAATATCTGTTGAATAAAGTAGCAATAATTGCATAAACAATAAAAGAACTATGAGTCAAATATTCTCAGTAATCATGTAAGACAAACTTTGCACCAAATAGGATGGAGTTGAGAGTAAATCAAGAAAGCATATGACTGACAAATTGTATACAGTATATTTCATGTCTCATTTAGTTTAGAAGCACTAGATAAATATAGAAATGACACTATGCACTTAGATCCTTTATTAGTCCATCGAAGTTGCAATAACAGAATACCATAGTCTGGGTGGCTTATACACAACAGAAATTTATTTCTAAAAGTTTTGGAGACTGAGAAGTTCAAGATCAAGACCTGGCAAATTTGGTGGTACTGTGTCCTTACACAGCAGAAAAAGTGAGAGTACTCTCTGAGGTCTGTTTTATAAAGGCACTAACAAACACCATTCATGAGGGCTTCACCCATGTTCATACTCTGATTACCTCCAAAACATACAACCTTCAAATACTATCACATTGGGGATTAGGTTTTAGCATATGAATTTGAGAAGGACACAAATGGAGTCCTTTTACCTTGGTCATTTCTGTTAATCTTAGATAAAGAAATACCCTTTTCCCTCACCACTAGGGGAAAGAGAGTCAATGTACGTATGACTGGATAAGAGACATCTTTCAAGTATCAGGATACAAATATGCTACCTAAGTCTGGCATCCACTGTCAAGTTAAATATCACACTCCTTACTCCTATATGCCTCTTTGGGAAAGGAGTAACACTAATGTGATATACATGACATTTTCTCATCCACTTAGTATTCTTAATATAATCAATATTGTCATCTATTAAATAAATTCATTATAATAAAATTTAATTATGTAATTATGTCCTGTATTTTCTTGCTTTGAGCTGATCATAATTCCCAATCTTCATTTTAACTAAGATAGTAGACTGATCCTATAAATATGTGACATTTTGTTTATAATACCAAATAATGCAATTTGAGTTCATCAATGAGTCATCAACTCACTTTTTCATCTTTAATCTATGTTACCAAGAAAAACTGTATGTATTTTTCTTAGTACTTAACATTTTTAGAATATATGCTGAAATTAAATACTAAGGTCCTAGAAATGGCACGGTAGAGCCATTTTTGCCTACTTTTAATCTTCAATGCACATTTTTTTTTCTTAGGCCACACCTCCCAGTATGCAGGATCTTAGTTCCCCAACCAGCTATTAAACCCATGCCCCCCTGCATGTAGTCCTAACCACTGGACTGCTAGGGAAGTCCCTTCAATGCATTATTGGATGCATTTAAAATTTTATCATAATGGAGATAAATATTTTCATCAAGGAATATTTTGTCTAGTATTTTCTTCACTGGGAACAACTAAAATTTCTATTTTAGATAACATGTCCGATTAATTAAGCATGTGAGTTAACACAGCAACTTCTTAAAAAATATATTAAACTCATATCGCCATGAACATAAACCCCATTATATAAAGGTCTAAAACACTTGTAAAAAGAATAAGTATATGTATATTATCTCCTTATTGTGATAAAGTTCTTTTAGCAGATTATCCTCTGGGAAAAAGAAATATTGTTACCAGGAAAATATTTTAGATATCCAAGATTTTATGTCAATAACATTAATAATATCTAATAATTAATATCTCCTAGCTGATACCCAGTTTTCTGTGTTAGAAGATCTTTTTTTAAATTACATCTCATAGAATTTATATGCCATTCTCCTTTGTTTTATAGAGAGGAATGGTTCCTGAGTCTGTTTGGTGGGGGCTGGGGATGCCAGAAGTACCCTACGTGAGCCCATTGAGAAATTTATATAAACCGTGAATGAGATCACAAAAACTGCCAATACCTAGTGGGTTTCTGCCTAAGCCATTCAGCATGAATTCATTGTTTGTAAGAACACTCAAGTTATCTTCTTGTTCAGACAATTAATTCCCCAGACCTTTTCAGGGTGCTTACTACATGTACAGCATTCTTCTAAATTCTGAAAAAAATGCTTTTTGAGTACCTTACACTTTTGAAACATTTACTAAGAGTTCATGTGAACATTGTTTCATTCAATTCCCCTCAAACATGGTTAGAGACAGTGCAGCTATTATTATTCCAATAAAGTACCTTTCCCAAAGTCTCAGGGCTGGGAAGATGCTGAACTAAAGTTAGAATTCAGGTCTTCTTATTGTGAGTACAGAGGTTTTCTATAAGAGAGAAAGATGTGGGATAACATACATCTAAAATGAGCCAGGCACTTACCAGAAAACTTACTATAACCTATGGAGAATGTTGATATCCAGTTCATTGAAGGAGTGAACACCAGTTAAAGAAATATTCCTCTTGGCTAAGAATGCATTATAGTGTCTTCTAACAGATAACATTTATCAACATTTACTGTGTGCCAAACACACTACTATGAGCTTCACTTGCATTATCACATTGAAGCTGTGAGAGAAGCTCTGAGCAATAGAGCAATTTTTCCAAGTTCAAAACTTAGTAAGTGGCAGAGCAGGGACTCATGCAATTCTGTGTCATCCCTAAGCCTGTGTATACTCTTTCAGCACCTTTTTCTGCTGTCTTCCTCTGTAGTTTCTTCCTATTTCTCTTCTAATTTCTGTAAGAGGAGAAAAAGGAGAGGACAAGGAGGTATTGCCAGATACAGAGAAGGAAGGAAGCAAGCCATTCATGCACTCTCTAGCTCACCTGATGAGCACTGGCTGCCCTAGTCCCCAGCTCAGCTCTGGGAATGCCCGAGGACCCCTGGAGTGACTTCCAAGAATGTCAAGTTCAGAGACAGGAACAGAGTGCTAATGAAGGAAAATTAAACAGTGGCAGAACTCATGAAGAAAGGCTTAAACAAGAAGGAAGCACTTGAGTTGTGTCTAAAAGTATCTTTGCAGGCAAAGAAAGGAGAACAAGCTTCTGTAACAGAACAGGCTGAATTATGAGAGGTATTCCTGCATAGGAAGGAATGTGAGGTTAATGTCATAGAAGGACAGAATTCAACATAGGAAGTAGAATCATGCTCTGAGGAGCCTTCTGTTGAAACAAGGAGATTAGACTTTTCCTCAAGGCAGCAAGAGTCAACAGACACTCAGAACAATGACGCTAACTGTGCTTCCATTTTTAGGAAGTCTCAATTATCAGTCTTATGATGGGTGAGCAGGACACTTAGTCCAAGTGAATGCCAAGAAAGAATTGGACTTGAGTGGAAGGATGACATTTCCTGTATCATATCCAAATCATAAATAAAAGTTACAGCGATCTAACAACTGCTCAAATGAACTTATGTGACCAAGAGATATAAATGACTTAGAAGTGTCACTGGTCCCACAGAGTGAACAGAGCCTCTTTCTTAAAGATCCCCACCTTATTCATCCACTCAACAGATAACTATCAAGCGCCCACTCTGAGGCATGCCCTGTGCTAGGTACACAATGCTTGGAGAGTTGTGTTTGGCACTGGTTGCAGGGAAAGTTCTTTTGAAGCACCACGTAGCACCACAATTTTTTCATAAAGCGAAAGAAAGCAGCAAAGGAAAAGGCAGGGTATAAAGCAAGTGTCAAAGAAAACAAGATAAGACAGAGTAACTCCTAAGAGAGAAAAGTGAAAATGAGCTTTAAGCTTAAGAAAGCAAACATCTGCTCTAAGTAGCCATTTCATTAAAAGTGCACTAAACTGTGGAAGTTCTCTCCCAGGAACTACATACTGTGGGTTGAGATTAAGTATAATAGGCTCCCACGTGAATTCTTCTCATTACTTCTCATGAAAATCAGTAAATCTCCTGAAAGGGTAATTTAGGTTTAGTGTTCACCATTCATTTTTCTTTTAATCTTCTCTGTTTAGAATTGTAAAAATATAATTCAGAAATAATCCAAAAGAGGAGGAATAGGCCCCATGAGTTGAAATGAGGCAATTTCAACTCCTAACATAGCCTTAGCATTAATACATAAGTAATGGGCTGTAGACTTTTTATTCTTAATAGATGGTGATGGAGCTTCAGCCAGTTTCTAGAGTACTGCATGCTGTTAATTGCAGGAACCAAATAAAGGACAGGATAAGAAAGATAATCTGTACTGTACTTCACTCTCCTGGATTCTTTGGACCTCTTTGTGATTTTCAGTGCAGTCTCTTCTTAATCCCATTAAACTTTTCTTTCACTATAATTTAACAAAAGGACAAAGGTTTCAAGACTTTTGTCCAAGACAAAAAGAAATCAATTATTTGGGAAGAAAAATATCTGGAAAATATAACTTAATCACAGAAATGTGATTTTTATGGAATAATTTTGTCAAAAATAGCCTGAACAATGACTTACAATCATTGCTTTTTCTACTGTTAAACTACCACCAATCAATTTGTGAAATTGAAAAACAAGCAAGTAAAAAAAAAAAAAAAACTCCACGTGCAGTCTTTCAGAAGTGTTACTTCTGAGAAGAATAGTCCTCTATTCTTTTCTGGACCTCTCCTTGGCTTTTCCATTAAACATAGACTCTATTCTAGGTCCATGGTATGCACATTTATTCTTGACTAATTTAACTGAGTACCCTATTAGGAGAGCATCTTAGAAATCCATGGGGAAAAGGATATTTCACACCTAAGATGGATCCATGCTATATAAAGTGGTAAAAATATTTAAACTATTTTAACAGAATTATAGGGCTTTCCAGGTGGCACTTATGGTAAAGAACCTACCTGCCAATGCAGATAGATGGAAGAGACACAGGTTCAATCTCTGGGTTGGGAGGATCCCCCTAGAGGGGTTGCACAGCAACCCATCCAGTATTCTTGCCTGGAGAATCCCATGGCCAGAGGAGCCTGGTAGGCAATGGTCCCTAGAGTCACAAAGAATCAGATAGGATGAAAGCAATTTAGCATGCACAAACAGTGTTATATTATGCAGATGTGAGACTAAGCTATGGCTTATGATGTTTACAGTTTGCTTTTGTTTCCCCAAGAGAAATCAAAGGTTTTGCTAAGTGAAAATTTCCTTTTCAGATTTGAAAGAAATGAGCATTAGTCTGGTACACATGAGAAAATGAAATTTTAATAACAATTTTATCTAAGGAAAAGAATAGTAGAGGACATTCAGTGGACAAATATCACATTCCTTGAAATAATTATTGTTACATTTTAATGCAGTCTCACTAAGAAGCATTCCCTTGTAAATGACTGAACCAGACCATGTATAAAAATTATTTCATTAGACAAAACTTCAATACACTTAGAAGCTCCTATCATAAGACTAATGGGAAAGGGAAAAAAAAAAACAGAAATGAAATACTGAAAAGAAATGTCCTAAAACATAATATACAGCTAATTGATTGATTTAAAGAAATACACAACATTTGAGAGGTTAAAAACTTCCAATAACTTCTCACCCTGTTATGAATGCTAAGACAAAAAAAAAATCCAACAGATTTTCAGAAATTCCTCTCACTTTCATGAATTTTGTATAGTCCATTAGTTTGTTTCAAAATGGAGGTAAACAATTAAATTCATAAATACTCATTAGGATGCTGCCCTCTAAGGACAAACAAATCATTTTTTAAGATAATTCACCCATTCCATCAACAAATTAAAGATATCTAATCAGGGGTGCTTCTCCATGTCTTGTATTAGTCACTCTTTCAAGTGCCCATGAAAGAGGAGTGTTGAGTTTTTTGAAGATGTCATTTCAAGCTGCATCCATGTACTCTCATTCCAGGGAATTGTTTTCAATTGCAACATGGAAAGTGAAGAGCATATTGGAGTTTTGCTATGTCATTCTCTGAAAAGAATACCTCATGAATTGTAAATACCAGATCTTCATGAAAACAGGAAATCCATCTTTCCTGTTAAAGTAAATGAAAGACAAGATTAAGTAATGAAAGATTATAGCAGACATCCTAAAGTGTAGGATAATCACTGATCCCATGAACTAGTACAACTAAAACTTAATCTCCTTGGTACTTATTGATCTCCTTGATACAACTGTTCTTCAACTATGTTCTAATCATTGTGCTCCCAACAAGGATCAGGTGTTTTGTGTCTTCTTCATGTTTTTTAATTGCTTTGATTAACAGAGATTCAGGCTGACCCTACTCCTGATGGTGGTGGTTGTGGAAGGAATAAATCAATCTCTCTTGAATGAAAACATATGGCTTGAGACCAGCACTCTTGCACCTAAGCACCACTTCATTCTGTTGCCTACAAAAGAAGCCATTCAATAAAGCTGTGCAAGATAATCTTTTAACTACTGTTGCCTCATAATTCCAAGAGTTGTTATTCCTTTCAATACTGCTTTCTTGCCACAAAAATAAGCCTGTCTCTGAATAGCAAAGCAATAACTTTTGTGCACTATTTTTCCTAAACTTTTAAAGATATGAATTTGTTTGTAAATATTTCTTAAATATTGTATCTGCTAAATCATTATATGCAATATTAAATGTTCGAATGCGGTATTAGCAATTGTTGAAAACATAGCTTCCATGTGTTCCTTGAAGTGGGGCATATTTGACTTCTGAAATGTCGTCAGATAAATTGTAAGGCCAAAAAATGGGCCCTTTGACTGAATATGCAAAGTTCCCCTTAAACCACCTTGAACTAGGCAGATTTGCAACATTTTAAACTGGCACTTCATCCCTCTTTCAGCAAGCATCCTCTGCAGATTTAATGATCAGGAACATCCTTCTGATGCATGCTGGGAGATATGGCTGCAGGGTACAGACCACAGCAGACAGTGTGTCAGATGAGGCAGAACTTCTTGTTAGGGGTGAGTATGCTAATAGTGCAGTCTGAAGACATGATCACCATAAATTATCATACAAAGAAATTGAAATGCATGGGCTTTGAGCACATCAATACTGTGCATTTTACTTTCGATTTTACAATATATGTTATTCTTGCTTAACCTTTTGCCTTTGAAACGATTATATGGTAACTTGCTCCTTAGAAACAGACAAAACCTACAGATCCAACTTCAGGTTCCCAAACACCTTTAGTACTAGGTGCTTACTAGGTGTTTACCCAACTTAATGCCAAAATGATATTTGTAACAGTTGAGTCACAAAGACACTTGAACAATAGAGAAATAAAACTTTTGTGTATATGTGTGTGGTTTTCCAAACGTAAAGCTACTGGAACCCCTAGGCATTTTTTTTTTCCCTCCACTAACTTCTAAATTCTGCTTCCTGAACAGAAAAACTGCATGCCTAATATAGTGACATTTGCAATTGTTAAGTGACAAGGATTGTTAAAAAGTCTGAAAATATCAACATACAGTCTCTCTGTGCAAAAATGACAGTTAAGTGGCTTCCAACTAGGAGCAAGGCTGCCAAATTCTACAACCCTATGAAGCTATATCTTGTTTGAATTAAGTAAATGCCTATAGCACTAATTTCTTTTAGCACATTATTTGCCAGTTCGGGAAATGCCGCTCTAAGCATGCATTTTCTCTTTTTCTTTCTTCCTTTCTTTCTTTTTCTCTCTCTTTTTCCCTTTCTTTCTCTGCCTCCTTCATTTCTTTCTTTCTGCCCTTTTTCTCTTTTCCCCCCTTTTTTCTTTCTTTTCTTTTTTGTTTTTTTTTATGGAGATACAATATATCTGCATAAAAATTAAAAAAATCATGTTTGTATAGGTATACAGCTCAAAGAAAAAAATCATAAAGTAATCATACCAAGAGATTGCTATTTAAGACAAGAACTAGAACATTACCAGAATCCCACCCCTCCCTTTTTAATCTCAAAAAAATGAAATTTGACTGGTGTGACTACTGCATGCTAAGACCCCTTGCATGATCTCAGCAAAGAAAAATTACACAATGTGTAACAAAAACTTATATCTTACATTAACTTGTTTTACTCACTTGGAGTGTTTTCCAATCATAATTTTCAATAATTCATTAACATTATAAAAATCTTGAGCAGGAAATACAAGGCCTATGTAAGCTTCATCATCTATTTTAGTTGTATATGTCACCCAAGGTTTATTGATTTGGGGTAGTGCACCTACATCTACTATTGGTCCAAGTAAAACATTGGTTTGAAACAGATGTGTATCTGGGTGAGTGACAGCATGCTCATTTTTTGCGTGTGTTTGTTTCTATTCCGAAGGTTATTTGAATTTGTCTCCAAATTTATAACAAGAATGTGTATCTGTATTACTCTATTATAACACATCAATTTTTAAAGTGCTCATCCTCTCATGATATTTAATTTAGCTAATATTTTTCCTTTATGCCTTGCAAGTTACAATGCTTATGGAATGGCAGACCACACACTGCAGTCAATTTTATAGAAAATAGCTTTCTTCTCTCACTACAGTCTGGTTTAGATTATGTGTATTTATTGTGTAGCACTTGCCTAGTAATTTAGAATGATGCTCCTAAAATTGGAGCTTTCTAAATGAATAACACAATTTAGAGGCTGATAACAAGAAGCCAGGTATTTTTACAGGGCTGTGAGGGGCATATTTAAGTGGCAAAGTAACATTCTGCTTTGTAAGTAAAATTAAACTCAACAGCGTTTAGAATATAATTCAGGCTCGGCTTTTTTGTGTTCTGTTCTTTTAGCCTTTGGCTTTTTGCCTAGGAGATGATAAAATGCAGAAATTTGGAATTACACTCAATAGCAATTTCAAACAGGTTGCTATTGTCTGAATATTCATGCAACATTCAGCTCAAGCTTTCATTTGAAGTGAGTTGTTTTAAGTCACCAATTTTCTATTATATACTTGTATTATTTTTCTAAAACTAGTAAAAATAGCTTGCCTCTTCTGCCTGGTTGGTCTCAGACAGATTTAAAAGTTGAAGTAAAGGTTCTGGGTTGTTTTTTTTTTTTTTCTTTCTGAAGCTTCCTGGTCATTGAAGGAACTCAGATGCTTGAATATTGCAGCTCTTAATGTCGTAAAATGAAACTCAAAATTAGTTTTACCCTGTCTTCTTCTTTCTCCCATTCCTCCAACCATTGGTTTGTAAACTTGGGGCATTCTAATAGTTCAGGCGACAGGACCAAAGCTGAGCTTTCTAGATGAAGGTTTTCTATTGATGGTTATAGTTTTAGCAGCAGAATCCTTAAAGCACACTTAAGAGTGTCATAAAATGAGAATGGTAAAGACAATTTCACCATACTTCATATAGGATACCTTCACTGTATTGCTCAGAGAATGTGGAACATTCTTAGCTAACAAGGAATATGTTTTCATAACTCTGTAATTCTATTTCCATGGAAACTTAGGGGGCTAAAGTATATATTCTCCTTGATAACCTGGGAGATAGTCTCCTTTCCCATTAGAGAAAGTCTATGAAATTCTTTTGCACATCTTACCAAACCCTGAAATTCTTCACTTGGCCCCACATGCACACTAGATTGGGGCTTAGGTGTGTGGCCCTAAGACCTCATCAATGCTTGTTCAGAATCTGAGCTTCCCCAACTAGAGCTGCTCCCTGTTTCTCTTCTCACTCACTGCTTGAAAGCTATTTTCCCCCCAAATGCTTGTTTCCACTGTTGCTTTATTTTGCTTGTGAATGTCAGTGCTATTATTCACCTCTATTCCACCATTATTATCATCCTCCAAAAATTGAATTTTCCCATAAATAATCATCTGAAGCATAAAATTGCTTGCTCTCATATACTTAATATTCAGTGAACCAGCCTTATAACAGCACCATGCATAATTTGGAGACCCATAATAGAAGTAATGAACTTAAAATAAGTTATTTTGCCAGAATATAAAAAGAAATTAAAGCCACACCTGGACATCTGTGCACAATTTAAGTCACTTATTCAAGTGTGATATAGCAACAAGAGAGAAAGTAAATCTAGACAATGCTGCAGGGAACCTCTTTAAAGATGGATAAAACTGTATTATATTCTCCATGGTAAAGGAGATAGACCATTAAGGGATAACCTCACTGATGGGAATACAGTTTATAAAGAACCGATACTCCCAAGCATTATGCTGCTGCTGCTGCTGCTAAGTCACTTCAGTCGTGTCCACCTCTGTGTGACCCCATAGACGACAGCCCACCAGGCTCTGCCATCCCTGGGATTCTCCAGGCAAGAACACTGGAGTGGGTTGCCATTTCCTTCTCCAACGCATGAAAGTGAAAGTGAAGTCACTCAGTCGTGTCTGACTCTTTGCGACCCCATGGACTGCAGCCTACCAGGCTCCTCCATCCATGGGATTTTCCAGGCAAGAGTACTGGAGTGGGTTGCCATTGCCTTCTTTCCCAAACATTATGAGAGGTGACCAAACACAACATAAAACACAACAGAGAAAGAAGTATTAGTTTTTTGTTATTTTATTTTACAAACTAACTGTCAGAAATATGTTTCCCAAAGAGAATATAAGGGTAAGAAACTATCACAGTTTAAAGAATAAAATGTGTTTAGCTAAACTAACTGGGAGCCCGAGCCTGAGCTCTGTCTATTCTGCCCACAGGCAGAGGAAACAATAAAAAAATGCACTTCTTCATGCAAATTTCTATTCAGATTGATCTATTATTAATGCAAAACAGTAGATCAAGAAACTCTTGGCATAGTCAAAGACAGTGCACAATCTCTTGGTTCTTTCTGAATGCACTGCCTGTATACCCTCTTTTCCCCAAACTTGGATGACAAATTTTATTCCGTGAATTACAATTTACAAGATGAATATGACTTGTATTAAACTGAATTTGAGAAGAAAGAATCTACTTCAGGACACAATTTATTGAGAAAAATCTGACTGCTTTTAACTATTCATTCCTTCTTCCTTCTGACACTTCTGATTCAATCTGAAGTTCAGAATGTCTTTCAATCTTATTTGCTTCAAACACCTCATCAGTTCAATTCCATTTATTCTTTCCAATATTTTTCCTTGAATATTTTACTTTTAGTCTCTGCTGATCAACCTTGTCACTTTTTATTTCAAAACAGAAGCTATTAAGAATTTGTTGTGCCAATTAAATAAGTCACAGACATTTGTTGATAATTTGCTGTTTATTTATTCACTCACCCATTCATCTGGCACCTGCTCTGTAGCAAGTCCTGCTACGGAATAGAAACAGATGTAGATGCCAAGATCTCAGCCCTCTCTGTGAGACCAAGTGGCTCTCTATCCTCTTGTCCACTAGTGTGAGAACCACCTTTGGGAATGGGGTGAGAAACACCAGTGAAGGAAGCTCCTTAGATAACCTATATCTTTCAGGGGAAAGAATGAAATGCTATCAAAATCCATAGGCATAGCTATAGGACTGACTTCATAAATTGTGGGTCCTGGTGCAAATAGAAAATGCAGAGTCTTTCATGCAAAGTTCGACAAGAATCTTAAGACAATGACAGCAGAACATTAATCCAAGTATAGGGACCTTCTAAGTCAGGGACCCTGTGTGACTGCACAAGTAATACACCATGAAGTCAGCCAGGCACAGCATTAAATTTTGTATGAAGCTACAGGAACAAAAGGACTTCAGCAAAGGGGAGGGTCAGTTACAACAAAGTTGTTTTAATGTGTTTGCTCATCTATAAAAATAGCATATTAAAGCCTCTTCAGAGGTTTCATCAGCTTTTTATATAAAAGATCATTTTTTATTATTCTACCTCAAGAGCCTTATGTTTTGAAAGATTTTGGTCATTATGTTGAAGTAATCATTAATTCATATTTCTATTTAAATTTTCACTAAACTCTTTTATCATGAGGTACCAGTGTTACCAAACTAGATAATTTCACTCTAGCCAACAGAAAAAAAAAACAAAAAAGATTTACATTTTAGCTAGTTGTGAAGTGTTACCTGTTTTGTTTTCAAATAGTTGAAAATAATCTAAAGATACCAGTTACCATCTAATGGAAACCAACTTGGAAACTTTGATTAAATACTCTCCAGGTTGTCTCCAAGATATACTTTTCAGTGATCCTCACCAGCAAGAGAGAAAAATTCTCAAGTTTTCTGCCTTTTGCTGTTGGAGAGATACAAGTGCATGCTATTACTTTTCCAAATACAAAAGGAAACTCAAGCTCAGTGAAAATCTTGAACATATTTCTTATACATGTAGGTTTGAGAATTAACCAGTATTAATGTGCTCTGTCTTTATATCTCTCAAAGCACTACCCTTTTGAAATGTGTAGGTTCCAATTTGATATAAAGGTATTTTACTATCTGACCACTACTAAACTTTCAAGCTTTAAAATGCACAAGTGTTTGGCACAACTATCCAGAGTTCGCAGTTTTCCTTTTCCACCACTAATCTAACGTGAAATGACAGGTCTGAAGTTTGCACAAGCCTTCATATGGTGGAGTAATGTCTTGGAATCAAAAGCGTCTCCAGGGAAAAAGAAAAGGAGCTATAAATCACAAAAAAACAAAGCTGGGTTTAATCATGTACTAGTATTTGAGGCTCAAAAGAACAATAACAAATGCTTTTAGTGTAATTTTAATGTTAATATTAAACTAATTTGCCAATAATTTCTACTTTAGAGCAGAATAGAAATTATTCAGTTAATATATTGGTTTTTCCAATATTTAAAAAAGCTTTAAGATTGAGATATAAAATAAAATGTCCTCACCTAGAAGAAAATCTAATCTCACTCATTGCAAAGTCTTATTGGAATATCCTGTATAGCATTGTGGGAATTTTAGATCACTACTGTCAATAGTGTTGGGTAAGGCTTTTAAAATAATTAATGGATACAAATCACTTGCTTAGACATTTTCTACATTAACTAGTTTGATTGACACCTATACAATTGATTGACACCTATACAATTTCTCTTACACGCTGAATAGCAGCTTAGTTTTTTTCTCTTGTACTTTTCATGTGGTTGCTTGCTAATCTGTGGGAACTCTAACAACTGACTAAAAAGTAACATTTTTGACTGGATTTTCTGTGCGACATTTAGTTTGGTTCACTGAAATGATAGTTGACTGAAGTGATTTGATCAAATGACCAAATGCTTGCCACAGTTATACATAAAATGAACAAATAAATTGTCACTGTATATAGACAACCAATTGATGGAGACTAAATTTCTTATATTTAGCCACTCAACAAATATTGAGTGCCTGCTGGAAGCCAAGTTCTCTTTTAGGAACTGATATTTCTATCAACTGACTTAGACTTTCTGGGGAGCATTTTGTTATTTTGAAACAAGTACATTGACTTCACTCTTCCATTTTAACAAAAATCTAATCAAATAGGTTTTATATCATACATATTTCTGAATCACAAATTGAAAGGTAATCACAATTCACTGTGTATTTTGCTCCACAAATCTTACATTTTTTTTATGCTTCCATCCTATTATAAAAATGACATTTACTATTACTTCTCACTTATGTAAACTTGTTGAAGCAAGTTCTTGGTATGTGGGGTTATGTTTTACATGCTGATTTTACTTATTGTTTAGTGAGTACCTACTATATGCCAAGACAGTTCTAGTGTGCAAGAAGGATAATTGGTGAAACAGGATTGGTTATAAGTGCCTTCTCATGTCATGGGAAAGAACTTCCCTTTTATGCCACAGATTATAGTTAGCCATTAAAGGAGCAAAACTGGAAAGGCATGTAATTAGATATACACTTCAAGAGGATCATTCTGACAAAGCAGGGGATGTTTTAGAGGAGCATGAGACCAACTAGGAGACCACGGCAATAATTCTGATAAGAAATAAGAAGGGTCTGATAAAAGGCAATGGTAATTGAGATGGAAAGAAACACACATACTAAACAGCTAGGAAGGAGACAAGATCTACAGAACTTGGTGGCTCACCTTATGCAAAAATGAGAATAGGAGGCCAAGATAAATCCCAGTGGTTATGCTGGGGCCACTCAGTTAACTGAGTGGTCAAGGGGAGGGAAGACATACAGTCTGCTTAGACCAAGGCAGTTCCAGGTTAAACTCGGAGAGCCAGCATAATTATTGATGAAGTCCTTTCTCTCAAAATTGTCCAGGTTTAGATGATAAATTAAGTGGCCATCTTAGTGAAGAATGATCATGTTTTTCAATTTATCTGGAAGATAAGGAGATAGGTGAATTGGGGGGTGAAGGAAGAGCAGTTAACATAAGGCTCTCCAGAGAGAAATACCCAATAAGTAAACAGATTTGTGGCTACGGAGATCAGGAGAGAATAGGGTTGAGCTGAGACATAGATTTCAGCATGATGAGATGAAAATGAAATTGCAAAGACAGCATGTGAAGAATGAGAAGAGGAAGAAGCTCAAGATAGAAACTTCAGAAACACTGACGTAGAGGAAGAGGAGGAAGCTACAAGAAGATTGGCAAGTAGCTGCCAGACAGAGAAACTAAGTGGACGATCAAAAAAACCAAACCTTAGGGACAGGAAAAGGGAATTTCAGGAAGGAGAAAATAGGCTTCAGTGCCAAATGCAAGTAAGTTAAGAACAAATAGATACCACTGGTTTGAGCAGTTTTAAATAATTGATGACCTTTGCAAGGGCAAATTCAGTGTAATAATGAAATCAGAGTAGGTGGAGAGAGGTAAGTGATAATGTATGCAAAGCTGTGCAGTATCTTAAGGAAAGTGTAGGGTTTGAAGTCAGACAGAAAGCGTCTGCCCACAGTACGGGAGACCCAGGTTTGATCCCTGGGTAGGGAAGATTCCCTGGAGAAGGAAATGGCAACCCACTCCAGTGCTCTTGCCTGGAAAATCCTATGGACGGAGGAACCTGATAGGCTATAGTCCATGGGGTGGCAAAGAGTCGGACACGACAGAAGGACTTCACTTCAACCTTCAAGCTCTTACTAGGTGTGTGACTTTGAGCAGGTTGCTCAACTTTAGCCCTTTCTCATTCTTCTCCCATTCATTCAGTAGCTATTCATCAAACATTTATAGGGTGCATAATACGTGGCAGAGGGCTTCCCAGGTGGCACAAGTGTTCGAGAACCCGCCTGCCAGTGCAGGAGACACAGAAGACCAGGGTTCAATCCCTGGGTCAGAAAGATCCCCTGGAGGTGGATGTCAGCCCACTCCAGTATTCTTGCCTGGGAGAATCCCATGGACAGAGGAGCAACAGTCCATAGGGTCACAAAGAACTGGACAGGACTGAAGTGACTTTGCATGTATGCACAATATGTAGCAGGCACTGTGTTACAGCTAATCACAAGCAACTTATGCCCCCAACATGAAGGAACACTCTTTATAATATAATACAAAGAGTATGATTACAGATATACGAGCAGCACATTTTGCTTTCTGATCATAAGCTCTATTGATAAAAGAGCTAATATTTGTTAAGTTCTTCCTATATGCCAAGAACTGTGCTAAAGTATCTCTATGAATTATTTCATTTTATATATCTAGAATGTCCTATAAAAACAATATGAGAAGGTTACTATTTTTAGTTCCAGTTTGCAGATAAGGAAACTAGCCTCAAAGACAAATACCCTCAGGAATAGTAAGCATCAATCAATAATAGACCTCTTTCTACATAATCTCTCCTTGTTCTCTCATTTTAAACTTTCTTCCAATTTCCCCAATTACTAAGCAAGGAAAAAATTGCCAATTGCTTTAAAAATGCCTGACCTTCCACCCACTTGTGGTCGCTATTCTTTCAAAGCTTTGATGTTCATTGTTTCTCATCTATATATGGGTGAATTATGTTAAGAGCCTTGAAGACAAAACAAACAAAAATGGTCTTTGATATTCAAAAGGATGTCCTTAAGGTCACCAATATTGCTTAGCTGAAATATTGGAAGTACATTTTATATGTCTGTTCATTTGTTTGAATTGTTTGGAAATGTCATCCCACTTAGTTTTCATATACTTTACGTAGACACAGACTAAACCAACAACCAGTTGGTTTAGGAAACCTAACCTTTTGAACCTAAACTTTCTCAAACGTAACCTTTTTATTTCCCTGAATGTATTGTTTTCTATGAATTTTACATAAATTGTTTTAGTATGACTTTTGAGTATTGGGTAGTAATTTGTTTTCAGGGGAAGCCCAGAATAGTTTTGCAGGGCATATACATTATTACATGGCCCTTTTTTGGTATCCACATGTGGAATCCAAGATCCAAGCAAAAATTCTGCTGAATGTCAACACAATGACTTGTCACATCCCCAAGGAAGTTAATACAAAATTGGTAAGTTCACTTTAGTTTCCATCCCCAAATCTTGTTTTATTTCAATTTATATTCCAGAATACTCAATTCTTAATTATTTTTTTGATTTTGTGTAACACAATACCACATATAGCCTGGACTCTGACTGATTCTTCATTAATCCACACAAAATCCATGCAGCCTGAACGGAGGGCTAACACTGATTGGAAGAAACTTTTACTGCAAATTGGATTTTGTCCTCCCAAACACCTGGCAAAGGTAATGTCTCCATTTCACTACTCCTTAATTTGGACTTACAAAGGCAATTAGCTCTCTAATGAGTTAGAGCAAGTGAGGTGAAACAGTAGGGACAGAATTGAACACCAGATGATGAGAAAAAAAAAAAAGAATAAGTCACTCATTCTTGATAACAAATCTTTCAAAATTGATATTTATTTTCATTTTTATCTAAACTAAATTATGTCAAATATGTTGCTTAGTACTTATAGAGAAAATCTTAACAATACATTATATGTAAGGATTGGCAGTCATGAGTACATGGGTTTCTATGTTATCGATTGAGTATATCAATAGATTTTGCCTTTGGAAATTTGCAAATCATTGGTGAGGTACCTAAAAAACTGAGAAGGAAAGGAAAAACTAGTTCCTACTTTTACAAAAAAAAAAAAAAAAGCAGTTTATTAAACCAGAGAATTACCTCCACAAAAATCAAAGTGGGCAAGTATTGAAAAGTTGAGACATCAAAATGACAGCTGCAAGGTTAATTACTGCTGTGAGAAAATAAAACTGCATAAATTCAAAATGTGCAAAAAGTAGTGGGAAAAGATCTGCAGATCTTTTTTCGAAAGACCTTTGGGCAACTGTGCACTTAATGCTGCACTAGTTGATAGCTGGTGCACTGTAAACGTTTGCTGAATCTCAATAGCCCAACTTAAAGATGACTCATGTTGTTTAAAAAGGCTGTGATAGAAGCCAGGTTACCCAGCCCATACATTGTCGCATTCTAAAGACAACCCCAGGCCAGGATTTAGATCTAACTCTTCATCTCCTGGATAACAGGAGGCAAGTCATTTTACCTCTTCCAGATTCTTCATTTGTAAAATGGGGACATTATATCCAATTTGCAGATTTAATAGGAAAATGAATTGAGATTTCAAGTGGTGGAATGCTTTTCAGAAAATGCAAGACACTGTTGTTGATATTCTTCACTAGATGAAGAATATGTTTCCCTCATCATTAAGATTAGGGAGATGAATCATTGTTCTTCATGGTACCTATAAACAAGAAAATGGTCTACATTTATCCAACAGGCAATGCTATCTGATTATCCACTGATGAAATATCCCATAACTTTATGAGTGTTCTGTCCATCTTGTTCAATTACACTTTGATAAGCATTCTAAAGGTGAGTGGGAGCATTTGGTTGCTTCTTCTTCCTCAGGGCCAAATTAGCATGTTTTTAAGCCTGGCATAACTGTGTTCTCTGCAGGTTTACTGTCATTAGTATGAACTGTGAAATACCATTAGGACCATCTCGGTATATTCAGTTAACTGGGTCGATGAAACTTTGCCTCATTTTCCAGAAGTGTGTGTTTATTTGCATTGTAGATTCCATTGTAGGGGGCTCCATCTTTGAGCAAACTGCAATAGCTGCCTTAGTGTACAGGAAATTTCCCGTGTGTGAAACAAATACTAAAGAGCTTGAAGTACAGTTACACAAAGTCAGCAAGAGGCTAAGGCTGAATAAAAAAAGTTAAATGTACAAATTATATTTCATTCTAAAAAAAGATGTGTAGATGAAGCTGTAATAGAGTCCTAAGATTACTGCTTTTCTACCAGTGACAGTCATCACTATCTGCCTATCTAAAAGTAACCAGCTTGATAGCATATGAAATGAACCCCCCCAAAAATATTATGTTAATTTATATCATAATCTTTAATATTTTAAGAACATAAATATTTATTATATGAATGTTTACATGGAACTGTGCATACTTTTAGTTGGCAATGAAGCAATGCAAAAATTAAAATTAAAGTAAAAAGCCTTTATAAACACCACCAAGGACACTAAAAGATTTGGAAGTACTTGTGAAATAAGTACTTAGATTTTTTAAATTGAAAACAAATGGTATGAATGGTTTTCAAGTTCCTCAGGAATTATGTCTTAGCTTTTAAAACATTCTAGGTCAAAAGTATAGAATTTCAAACAAAACAATATTTTCCTAAATCACATAAGTTAACAAAAATTAATCATCTATACTAACTTGTCAGCTTTCTTGTTTGTCAGTGTTCTAATTTGGTTAATTCTAGTGCACATTAATCACAGAAAAATACGGCATAAAACAAGTTCAGGCAGTTATTGGTTCATATGATTATTTTTTTGTGCCAACTCAAGAAATAGGACTGTTATTAGTAAACTTCATTTGAAATACCTAATCTCTGTTTCAAAGAGATTTTATTACCTGATCTGTGTGTATCAGTAAATCAAATCTCACATATTTGTCTCACAACCTCAGTTCACAGAATGTTAAGTCAAGCTAATAAGAAGCATCGATCATACCCACTGAATGAAATAGTCTGCATTGCAGACACTCTCCCCATAATCCATTCATTATATGGAACATCTGTTACAAATTATCCAACCTCCAGGACTGCTCTATTTAAGTGCTTCTGCAAAAGCCCACTGTCTCTATCTCTCCTAATGAATTACATGGTGGCATAGGGATCACGCCAAGTTCACTGTCACCATATGACAATAGTCTTTTTTCAATCTGTGTTGAGCTCTAATGATATATTTCATAGTGATAAATATCTTCTTACAGTTGTAGAACAAGAACAACAACAACAACAACAACAAAAAACACAGATAAGCAAGTAATCATCAAGAAACCACTAAGACAGTTCTTACTCCATTATATCTCAGCCATTGCCCAATAAGTTAAGCACTTAGGAAGTAATACTTACACTTTTCCAAGTCCTAAGGGGCCAACCGATTTGCTCAGCTAGTTAAAATATAAAACTAATGACCCCCAGATACAGGTTTGTCAACTTTTTTCCCTTCCATGACTGTGAGACATGTCCCTAGTCTCAAATAATCTTGTAGAACAAGTTGTTGGTATCAAGGAACATCATGAAAGAAAATCTAAATAAAGTCAACTCTCTGTATCTGTGGATTCTGTATCTGCAGACTCAAACAACAATGGATCAAAAATATTGGGGGGAAATATTTTAGAAAGTTCCAAAAAGCAAAAATTAAATTTGTTGTATAGGTAACTATTTACATAGCATTTACATTGTTTTTACAAGTATTTGGATAGCATTTTGATTTATTACAATTAATACAGAGATGATTTAAAGTATATAGGAAGATTGTGTAAATTATATGCAAATATTATCCATTTCTATACAAGGGGCTTAAGCATCCCCAGATTTTTGCTGAGGGGGGAATCTTGGAACCAATCCCTGGTGGATACTGGAGAACAACTAAATGAGAATAATGGGAAATTTTTGCTTCAGAGAAAAACATATTAAAGAAAATCTACTGCTTTCTTTATAGTTTAGGCCACAGTATTGCCAAGGGTGCAGCTGTCTTAAAATGAATGACTTTATAAACATGTGGTCCTAAAGTATCTTTGGAGATAATAATTCCAAATTTACTTCATGGTATATTTAGGAAAATATGTCACAGGATAGCTATAAATTATTCATAAATGAATAGTGAGATTGAAAAACTTTAAAGCCCATATAGGCATATGTTATTTTTTGATCTTAATTTGCATTACAGAGTTGTAATGAGTCATACACAATAAATCCAATATTGGATTTATAGAAAGATTTGCAGAAGCATGATACCTAGCATATTTTAGCACCCCATATGTTATTTTCCCACAGGATTTCTTCAACTCATCTGTTCTTAGAATTTGTGTAACACTAGCTTACCAAATTAATTTCAGGATAGTGTCTGGGTTGCTTGAGGTTTTAAATAAACAAGTTGATTATTTTTAATTATTCTTGCTAGTTTGCACAATGGACACTCAAATATCTATTTTCCATTTCAGAAAGATCACCTTCGATGGATGGAAAGTAACACTTATATACTGGAATATATTTAGAGTGCACAACTCCAACTTATATAAAACTACATTAAGCATTTATGCCTGCCTAACTACTTGAAATTGTTGCTTAATTTAACTTTCACCTGAAGTTTGTAATAATTGGCCAAGAAGAATTTGTATTTTTCTAAAAAGGAACACAAGAATTCTTTAAATAAACATTTTAAATGTAGTGATGTGTAAAGTCTCACATTAGTAATCAAATGCTTCAGCCAAAAACAGCACAAGCCATTTTGGCTCACAACTCACAAGGAGTCAAAATCCCAGTGACAAATACATGTCATTCACAAATTATATTAACCAGGATAAATATCATAAAATTCCAATTTTATAAGACTGACATGGTGAAGAGGTGATAAAATTTTTTATTTCCTTTCAATGAAAGTAGAAAAATCACCACAGAGTCCATGAGATTGCAAGAAACATATGTCCAAAGCATCCTTGGAGAATCCACTGGCCACTGTTACTGAAACTGCTACTACTACTACTACTGACAACTTCTACTAAGCAACAACAGTACAATTAATCAACACTGGAAAACAGATTTACTGAATTATTATTAAAAATTTATAAATTTTTATAAAAAATTATTGCAAAGAAAAATACTCATACATTTTTAATCATTTATATAGATTTTCCCCCAAATCTTTCTATATGTTCTAAAGTCTTCCATTGCATCTTTTTATCTACAATTTTCAATGGCTTCTTTCCTTTGACTCTTATTGTATGAAAAGAAAATTCATTTCCAATGAATTTCCAATACACTCAGAGTAAAATCCAAATTCATTACCATTGTCTTCAAATCCCCTTATTACCTGGCACTTACTGATATTTCCAACAACATTATCTTCCTCTAAACTCTTCTTTCATTTTGATTAAACCACAGCAGAATTCTTTCTGTTCCACAGATATGCCAAGTGCATAACACTTAGGAATATTTTTATTAATATCTGCCTGGGAAACTCTTGTCCATTTATATGCTGGATAGTTCCTTCCTATCATTGATGCTTTTGAACTGTGGTGTTGGAAAAAGACTCTTGAGAGTCCCCTGGACAGCAAGGAGATAAAACCAATCAATCTCAAAGGAAATCAACCCTGAATATTCATTGGAAGGACTGATGCTGAAGTTGAAGCTCCAATACTTTGGCCACCTGATGAGAAGAACTGACTCATTGGAAAAGACTCTAATGCTGGGAAAGACTGAAGGCAAAACGACAGGGGGTGGCAGAGGATGACATAGGTAGATAACATAATCAACTCAATGGAGATGAATTTGAGCAAACTCCAGGAGACAGTGAAAGACAGGGAAGCTTGGCATGCTGTAGTCCATGGGATCGCAAAGAGTTGGACGGGACTTAGCCAATGAACAACAATATCATTTGATTATCAGCTCCACATCTAATGTCTCCTGCCTTGTCTCCAACCAGTTGTTGTTTTTTTTTTTAATTTTTTTTACTTTACAATATACCACTTTATTTTCTCCATTGCATTTAGTACTATCTGAAATCATCTCATTCATTTGTTCATTGTCTGTCTTCTCCCTACAAAGTAAAATGTATAAGGGCAGGTACATTCTATATCTTATTTGCTGCCTCATGCCCAAAGTCTAGTATGTATATTTCCCAATACTGTTAAACAAATTATGAGCTGTATGAATGAATGAATATGTAATCCTTTTCACTAAAAAGGATAATCACATTTTTTAAAAAATCACATAAATAAGGAAGAATGTTCAGTATACAGAGTAGTAACTAAGTAAATAATAATCATAGGCATTTAATATTAAATATACTGTCATGGCATATAACATGTCAATAAGCAGAAAAGCAAACCCAGTAAAATTGGAGGAAAAACTGGGAGTGGTGTGGTGGGAAAAGATTTTCAGAAGTTTACTGTGGCTGCAATCACAAAACTATTATTTGAAGTTTGGTGCTCTGATCTCTTTAAGTCCCTCAACAATTTTTTTCATGATTTTCCTTTCACTCTACCCTATTCCTTGCAACATACATTCATACATACACACATTCTTACAGGAAATATTAATCTAAATATTAAAAACTAATTTCAAATAGCCAAGAACAATTCATATGGTAGATTCTGGCAACCCAGAGTACAGATATACTTGAAGATTTTGTGGATTTTGTTCCAAACCACCACAATAAAGTGAATATTACAATAAAAAGTCAAACAAATGTTTTGGTTTTCAAGTATATATAAAATTTATGCTTATATAGAAAAAGGTTTTAATAAAATTAACCATTCATTTATTATTTAGAAAAAAAAAAAAAACCCTCTTCAGAAAGTGGGCATGGAGAAAATCTACTTCAACATAACAAAGGCCATATAAACTCACAGCTAAACTTACAGATGATGTCACAGTCAACAACAGAAACCTGAAATTGTTTCCTCTAAGATTAGGAACCAGGCAAGGCTATCCACTTTTGCTGCTTTTGTTCAGCTTAGTTTTGGAAGTACTTACCACAGAACTCGAAGTAGTCAGAGTAGAAAAAGAAATACAAGAAATTGAAATTGGAAAAGATGTAAACATGTCAGTTTCCAGATGACATGATACTATACATAGAAAATCCTAAAGGCACTACCGGAAAACTACTAGAGCTCTTCAACTAATTCAGTAATGTTGCAGGATACAAAATTAATACAGAGAAATATGTTGCATTTCTATATACTAACATCTAAAGATCAGAAGTAGAAATTAAGGAAGCAATCTCATTTACCATCACATCAAAAATAAGAAAATACCTAGTAATAAACTTACCTAAGGAGACAAAAGAACTGCACTCAGAAAACTTAAAGATGTTGAAGAAAGAAACTGAAAATGACAACCAGAAAGAATCCCAAGAATAATGTTCTTGGATTGAAAGAATCAATATTCTCAAAATAAATATACTACCCAAGGCAATCTATAGATTCAATGCACTCCTCACCAAATTACCATTGGCATTTTTGACAGAACCAGAACAAAAAGTTTTAAAAAATTATACGGAAACAGAAAGACCATGAGAAGACAAGACAATTTTGAGAAAGGAAAACAGAGCTGGAGGAATAAAATTCCTTGACTTCAGACTATATGGCAAAGCTACAGTTATCAAAACAATTTGGTACTAGTGCAAAAGAGACAGATCAATGGAATAGAATAGAAAGCTCAGAAACGAACCCACTCACCCATGGTCAATTAATCCACCATGAAGAAGGCTAGCCTATACAATGGAAAAAATAAGTTATTCTGGAAAAACTGCATGTAAAAGAATGATTAGGACATTCTCTAAAACCATATACAAAAATAAACTCAAACTTAAAGATCGAAATGTAATATACTACAGGTACTACAAACTGCTAGGGGAAAACACAGTCAGAACATTCTTTGACATAAACTGCAGTAATATCTTTTTGGATTCATCTCCTAGAGGAATGGAAATGAAAACAAAAATGATCAAATGGGAACTAAAAACTTAAAGGCTTTTACATGGCAAAGGAAATCATAAGCAAAATGAAATGACAAGCTACATAATGGAGAAAATATTCGCAAATGATCTGGCTGACAAGAGATTTGTTGTTATTGTGGTGATGGTTTAGTTGCTAAGTCATGTCTAATTCTGTTGCAACCCAAGGACTATAGCCTGTCAGTCTCCTCCAAACATGGGATTTCCCAAGCAAGAATACTGGAGTGGGTTGACTTTTTCTTCCTCAGGGGATCTTTCCCATCCCAGGGATCGAATCTGTGTCTCCTTCATGAACAGGCATATTCATTTCCACTGAGCCATCTCAGAAGCCTGACAAGAGATTACGCTCCAAAATATATAAACAGCTCATACAGCTCAATATCAAAAAGACAAACAACCCAGCAGAAAAAATGAGCAGAAGGCACAAAAAGATTTTTCTTTAAAAAAGACATACAGATGGCCAAAAGACACAAGCAAAGATGCTCAGCATCACTGTTTATTACAGAAATGCAAATCAAGAATACAATGAGGTATCACCTCACACTAATCAGGATAACCATCATCAAAAAGCCTATAAATAGTTAATGATAGAAAGTGTGGGGTGAAAAAAAGAAACCCGCCTGTACAGTTGATGGGAATGTAAATTGGCACAGGCACTTTGGAGAACAGAATGAAGTTCCTTATAAAACTAAAAATAGATCTATTTATGATCCAACAATCCCACTCCTGGTCATATATCTAGAGAAAATTATAAATAAAAAAGATACATGCAATCCAATATTCCTAGTAGCAATATTTATAATAGCCAAGACATGGAAGCAACCTGTGTTCATCAAAAGTTGAAAGAATAAAGAAGATGTGGCACATATATACAATGAAATATTACTCAGCCATAAAAAAAGAATGAAATACTGCCATTTACAGCAGCATGGATGCACCTAGAGGTTGTTATACCTGCTGTATAGCCCAGTATACTGAATCACTCTCCTGTAAACATGAAATTAACACAGTCTGTAAATCAACTGTATTTCAAGTTAAAGAAAAGTTGTGCTTACAAAATGCTTAGTCCTTTAAGTGTGCTTAAGCCTCAAAAACAATGTAAATACCTTAATTAAAAATATCACTAAAAATTGCTAACCATCATGTGAACTTTCAGTGCATTGTAGTAGTAACATCAAATTTTACAGATTACCATAACAAATATAATAAGAGGGAGAAAGTTTGAAATAGCCCAAGAACTACAAAAAATGTGCCACATAAACATGAAGTGAGCAGATGCTGTTAGAAAAATATGCTGATAAACTTGCTAGATTCAGAGTTGCCACAAACCCTCATTTTTTTTAAGCAATATCTGTAAAGTGTAGTAAAATGAAGTGTAACTGTATATGGGTAAGAAATTAAATAGAAGTGTTAAAGAAAAGGTTTATGTGTCCACTGAGATTTTATATCAAGAGGAGATTTTTTTTTTTTGAATTATCCATTGATAAATCACTCCCTTTAGCGTGACTGAAAGTCTCTTGGTTGTGTCCAACTCTTTGCAACCCATGGACTGTAGCCCACCAGGCTCCTCTATCCATGGAATTCTCCAAGCAAGAATGCTGGCTTGCATTGCCATACCCTTCTCCAGGGGACCTTTCTGACCCAGAGATTGAACCCAGGTCTCCTGCATTGCAGGCAGATTCTTTACCATCTGAGCCAACAGGGAAGCCCCCTCTGAGTGCCAGGGCCTTATTATCTCTCCCTATTTACAACTGCACAGCCACTGACTTGCATCCCAGGAGTTCTGCTATGTATATTTTGATCTATAGCTTGAGACATGAAACCTCTGACAACAGCTTTAAATTAAGTTGCAATTAAATGCAGGTGCCTCCCACATTTATTATCTTCCTGAGTTTCACATCACTCTACTTCACTTGTATGGTTATGAGTTTTATCTAATTCATTTCTTACCTGAAACTCATGACTTCCTTGATGCCTATAATGCCAACTTTTAAACTCAATCACCTGTTTCAATAAAAAAATCTAATGGAAGAATGTTGACTCAGCTCCTATAAAGTCATGTTTTTCATTTCACATAAGCTTTCAATGTTTTTCAGTAATATTGCTATTCAGCTGTTATTTATTTCCCATCACATGGCTCTCAATAATGATTTCTGACTTTTTAAACTCTCCTCAGTCTCCAAACTAGCATCTTCCTATCTTAGCACTTCAGTGTTATCTTCAGAATTATTTCAATTATAATTTATTATGTTAGTTGAGTGGAAAACTTTTGAGATCCACCTCCAGATTTTGCCCTTTTTATATCGTTTTTCTTCCAATTTGTTTAGCATGAAATTCTGGAATACTATTTCATTCCCATTCTTGACTCTTCCTTTATAATATCTACTGTGTTGGTTCACCTCCAAGTTTAAAGTATTTACTGACCTCCACTACCTTTGTAAAAATGCTCAAACTCTTTGTTCAGGTGTTCAAGGTCTTCCCTCGACCTCTTTTTCTCCATATAAAATTTTGCTACTCTGACCAAACTTAAATCATCTACTTTCCTGCTCTTCAAAAAGCCTTGAATTCTCTAGTCATTTGGTATATTTGTTTTATTACCCTCTTTTGCCACCCAAACAAACAAAAGGCACCTGTTCCATCTTCAAATACTAAGCCAAAGGAACAGTTTTCTTGGAATATTCACAGGAAAACTCATCTTTCCTGCTTTAGTACCTGAAAAATTTTGTGTGTGCTAGAGATACAAAAGTGAATTCCTAACTCACTTAGCTAGAAAATGGTAAGGCCTGCATAAGATCTTAGGTCCCCTAGTATCCAATCAGCTTCTATAAGTCAAAGCTGGTCAAGTTTTAGCTTTTCATTTTTGTCCTCATATGACAATTTCTCCAACTTTCCCAGGCCCTTTTTTTAAAAAAATGAATGTAGTAATGAGAATGACACAGATTATTAGTGGATTTCTAAAATAGAATTTTAGGTCAAGATTGCTCCAAAATTCTTTCTCTAATTATCAATACTTTAACTTTATTGTCATAGAAATTTATTGGTTATAATTCTACATCTTTAATAAGCCCCAAATCTCTATCTAAAAGTGATTATTCCATTATTTTGTAGTTAAATGTTTAAGTCAATTTAGTAATTTCATTGTATAATTTGCTTTTCTGGCAATTTTCTGCTAGTTGGCCAGCTGTTCTTTCAGTTTTCCCAACTGACTTGACATTTTTTAGTTACAAGTGGCTTATCTGGAGTAATTGGATATTGTTGGAGATCCTCTTTTGGGGTTATTTATGCTATTATAACTAGTTTTAGCACCTAAAATGAGTTATTCTAGTTTCAGTCTTCATAAATCCACAGAGTTTTGTTATGCTTTATATCTCAGGATACTTCCAGTTGCAAGTAATATGAAGCCTAACTCAAACTGGCTTCAACAATAAGGAAATATATTGGTTTTTCTAACAAAAAGCTAAAGCAGATTAATTCTTTGGTTGATCCAGTGTCTCAAGTTTCTTTCAAGGACCCAGGTTGGTTCCATCTCTCCACTCAGTCATCTTCAATGCTGGCCTTACCCTAAAAGCCCATTGTAATCATAGGCTGATTGCCAAGAATAATACAGGCTATATCTTTTCATGGGGCTTACCAGCTGGGTCAGTGGTAAAGAATCCACCTGCCAAGCAAGAGACACATGTTCGATCCTTTGGTTGAGAAGATCCCCTGGAGAAGGAAATGGCAATCTACTCCAGTATTCTTGCCTGGGAAATCACATGGGATAGTCATAAAAGAGTCAGACACTATTTAGCAACTAAACAACAACAAATGCTTTCTTGTTTATATACAACAAGAGAAAAAACTAGTGTATCTCTACAAATACCTGTTCATTCATCTGATTTCTTCAGTTTAGACCACGTGCTTGCTCCTGAAGCATCAATCATAAGAAGATTATCATGATTTAATTGACCTATTAAAATACAGAGATTACTTTGCCAACAAAGATCCATCTGGTCAAAGCTATGGTTTTTCCAGTCGTCACATATGGATGTGAGAGTTGGACTATAAAGAAAGCTGAGCAACAAAGAATTGATGTTTTTGAACTATGGTGTTGGAGAAGACTCTTGATAATCCCATGGACAGCAAGGAGATCCAACCAGTCCATCCTAAAGGAAATCAGTCCTGAATATTCACTGAAAGGACTGATGCTGAAAGTGAAATTTCAATACTTTGGCCACCTAATGCAAAGAATTGACTTATTGGAAACGACCTTGATGCTGGGATAGATTGAAGGCAGGAGGAGAAGGGGATGACAGAGGATGATATGGTTGGATGGTATCACTGATTCAATGGACATGAGTTTGGGTAAACTCAGGGAGTTGGTGATGGACAGGGAGCCCTGACATGCTGCATTCCATGGGGTCACAAAGAGTCAGACACAACTGAGCAACTGAACTGAACTGAACTGAATTGGCTTATATCTAACTTCCTGAACCAATCACAAGCAAAGGCAGGTGAGATTTCCAAGATTTGCATAGGCTAATCAGGGATGCATATATAATGAGGGGTTAATTCCCTATACCATATTGTGACAGGTGGAGTGAATATTATTAGAGAGCCAATCACAAGGCCCACTTCATCTCTAATATACATTTTCTATCTCTAAATCCATTTTTGATTATTTTTTATAATCTTCTATATATTCTTCTTTATTAAAAGTCATTTGTCCCTGCTAATAATAATGGTTAAACTTTTGAAATCTGGGTTTTCTGCCTGTGTTCAATTATGTGAAGAAGTGTTGGATATTAACAAATAGCACAGAGTTAAAATTCATATATATATATATATATAGTGAAAATGAAAGTGAAGTCGCTCAGTCACGATTGTAGCCTATCAGGCTTCTCCATCCGTGGGATTTTCCAGGCAAGAGTGCTGGAGTGGATTGCCATTTCCTCTCCAGGGAATCTTCCCGACCTAGGAATCCAACCCGGGTCTCCCACATTGCAGGCAGACGCTTTACCGCCTGAGCCACCAGGGAAGCTGAAGCTGTATGCAACTAAGAATCAGAATTGACTTCCAAGGCCACTATTGGAAAATTGTGTCCTCTTGCATGAGTTACTTGTACTTTCTGAGACTCAGTCTTCTCATTTGCAGAGAATCTGATATTATAGAAAACACCAACTTTTCTATAAAGACTTGAAAGGAAGTACATAACATTTAGTACATTACCTTCTACCTGATATGTGTTTGTTAAATCATTATCATTTTAGCATCAGCTGTTCCTCTTTGTATCATAAACTCCCCTGAAAATAGAGATCGATTATTGAATCCATTAGTAACAGTACATTTTTTCTTTTTCAAAGCATTTTCACATCATACTTGTTTATTTTGGCAAATCAGTGTGTTGCATAGATTCTCATTTTTATTGGTAAAAATGAAGCATTGTGAGATCATATGACATTGTAAATGTTATTGAGTTAAAGACCTAGCCAATACTAGCATAGCTGTTTACAAAGTACTGTTGTATATATTATTGTTACATATATATTACCCTTCACGGCCCTCACAATAATGGCATAATATTGATATTCCCATTCCTTTTATAGAATGTACAAAAACTAAGAATTTATGAGGTTCAGAAACTTACCCAAGTTTCAGAAACTTGCATAAAGCTCTTACACAAAAGAATCAGAAATGGAATAAGATTCCTATGACTTTTTAACCAAATCTCCTTTCTTTAGCTCAGTTTTTCCTAAAATATAGGCTGCATAAAAATTTCTAGACAACTTGTGTGAACTAAAACGCTGAGGCTCTAGTCACAGATAATGAAATTCAGTAGCTATTGAGTATAGCCCAGTAATCTAGGTTTTGTTTGTTTGTTTGTTTGTTTGTTTTACAAATACCAGAGATTTTGTTGCTCATCAAAGTTTGAAATATGCTAATAGCTTGTTTCGGAGAAGGCAATGGTACCCCACTCCAGTACTCTTACCTGGAAAATCCCAGGGATGGGGGAGTCTGGTGGACTCTCGTCTACGGGTTCACACAGAGTTGGACACAACTGAAGTGACTTAGCAGCAGCAGCAGCAATAGCTTGGTTGCTGTTGCTATTTAGATACACCGTGATCAGATGGGTATCTAATTAAGACAGTTTAACAAAGAGAAGACAGCACGTGGGTATGTGTGTGCTCAATTGTGTTCAACTTTTTGTGATCCCTTGGACTGTAGTCCACAAGGCTCTGCTATCCATGGAATTTTCCTGGCAAGAATACTGGATGGGTTACCGTTACCTACTCCAGGAGAACATAGCATAATTAGAATCATTTTTAAAAATAAATATTAAGAGTATTTTAAAGAATAGACTATGATTTTGTAAAGATATATTACTTTTTAAATATGATGATTGAATCAGAAAGAAAACAATGTAAAAAATAGTCAAAAAGCTGTGATAGACTATTAATAAAAATTATGCATTAAATCATTAATTATTAATACAAATCTATAGTGATAACACTCTAGGTGTCAAGAACTTTACTGGGAAGTGGGAATAAAATAGTGAGCAAATTACAAGCACAGTTTCAGCTGTACCGTACCTAAAATTCAAACAGGAAATCTATACTTAATAGGAGAGTCACACAAATAAGTAGAAACTGTGATATGATTTCAGCTGTGAATGAGAGGTATATGGTATTATATGAATAGATATAATCCAGTGAATATCCTAAGCAGGGCAGTCAGAGAAATTTCCTCCAAAGCAGTAATATTTGGGGAAAGATTGAAATTTGAAGCCTAAACAGGTGTTAAATAGACTAAGTGAAGAGAGACAAGAATTTCATGCTGAGGGCCCAGGTTACACACCAAATGATGATGATAGATACAAAATAACAATAATAATAAATATAATCATAATGATGATATATTAATATATCAGTAAAAGAAAGAAAATAACCATATATATAATAATGATGATACATACATAGACAATAGCATGGGAAAGACTAGAGATTTCCTCAAGAAAATTAGAAATAACAAGGGAATATTTCATGCAGAGATGGGCACAATAAAGGAAGAAATGGTATGAACCTAACAGAAACAGACGATATTAAGAAGAGGTGGCAAGAATACACAAAAGAATTATACATGACCCAGATAACCACAATGGTGTGATCACTCACCTAGAGCCAGACATCCTGGAATGTGAAGTCAAGTGGGCCTCAGGAAGCATCACTATGAACAAGGCTAGTGGAGGTGATGGAATTGCAGTTGAGCTTTTTCAAATCCTAAAAGATGATGCTATGGATGTGCTGCACTCAATATGCCAGCAAATGTGGAAAATTCAGCGGTGGCAACAGGACTGAAAAAAGTCAGTTTTCATTCCAATCCCAAAGAAAGGCAATGTCAAAAATGTTCAAACTACCACACAATTTCACTCATCTCACACACTAGAAAAGTAACATTCAAAATTCTCCAAGCCAGGCTTCAACAGTACATGAACTGAGAACTTCAAGCTGGATTTAGGAAAGACAGAGGAGCCAGAGTTGCAATTTCCAACACCTCTTGGATCATGGAAAAAGTAAGAAAATTCCAGAAAACCATCTATTTCTGCTTCATTGATTATGCTAAAGCCTTTGTGCAGATCACAACAAACTGGAAAATTTCTTAAAGAGATGAGAATACCAGACCACCTTACCTTTCTCCTAAGAAATCGTAAGCAAGTCAAGAAGCAGCAGATAGAAATGGACATGGAACAGCAGACTGGTTCCAAATTGGGAAAGGAGTACCTCAAGGCTGTATATTGTCACTCTGCTCATTTAATTATAGGCAGAGTACCTCATGCGAAATGCCAGGCTGGATGAAGCACAAGTTGGAATCAAGATTGCCAGGAGAAATATCAATAACGTCAGATACGCAGATGACATCACTCTTACAGCAGAAAGAGGAACTGAAGAGTCTCTTCATGAAAGTGAAAGAGGAGAGTGAAAAAGTTCGCTTAAAACTCAACATTCAAAAAAATATGAGGATGGTATCTGGTCCCATGCTTCATGGCAAATAGATGGGGAAACAATGGAAACAGTGAGAGGCTTTATTTTCTTGGGCTCCAAAATCACTGCCGATGGTGACTGCAGTCATGAAATTAAAAGACGCTTGTTCCTTGGAAGGAAAACCATGACCAACCTAGACAACATATTGTAAAGCAGAGGCATTACTTTGCCGACAAAGGTCTGTCTAGTCAAAGCTATGGTTTTTCTCAGTAGTAATGTATGCGTATGAGAATTGGACAATAATGAAAGTTGAACACCAAAGAATTGATGCTTTTGAAATGTGATGTTGGAGAAGACTCTTGAGAGTCCCTTGGACTGCAAGAAGATTCAACCAACAATTGTAAAGGAAATCAGTCCTGAATATTCACTGAAAGAACTGATGCTGAAGCTGAAGCTCCAATACTTTGGCCACCTGATGGGAAGAACTGACTCATTGGAAAAGACCCTGATGCAGGGAAGGATTGAAGGTGGGAGGAGAAGGGGACGACAGAGGATGAGATGGTTGGATGGCATCACTGACTCGCTGGACATGAGTTTGAGCAAGCTCCGGGAGTTGGTGATGGACAGGGAGGACTGGCATGCTGCACTCCATGAGATTGCAGAGTCAGACACGACTGAGTGACTGAACTGAATTGAACTGAACTGATGGAAAGACAGAAAGAGCAAATGGTAAACTTTACCAAATTAAATGGAAACAAAATTTGTTTTTGAAAAAACATCATTAGAACTGTTTATCTCTCATTTTCATCCTTAACTATCCCTGTTTTTTTTTTTAAAAAAGAAATGTTCTCCTGGGATTGAGAACAGTATGAAAAGATCACCTAAAGAGTAAAGAAATATAAGAACACTTTCTCAACTTCATGAGGAACATAATGATGTAAGGAAGTATCTGAGAAGAAGGCAAAGAAAGAGGGAGGCAATGCTATGTGAAGTTGCACTTGACAGCCCAGCATGTCAAATTCTGTCAGGAAATATTTTCTTGCATAAAATAAATATGCTTATCAATAACATTTTAAATAAGTGTGTAAGTCTTCATTTTCTGTTGTAAAGATGAAAACCTTAGCAAGCAGCTACTGCTGCTGCTCTTAAGTCGCTTCAGTTGTGTCCGACTCTATGCAACCCCATAGACAGCAGCCCACCAGGCTCCACCGTCCTTGAGATTCTCCAGGCAAGAACACTGGAGTGGTTTGCCATTTCCTTCTCCAATGCAGGAAAGTGAAAAGTGAAGTTGCTCAGTCGTGTCCAACTCGACCCCATGGACTGCAGCCTACGATGCTCCTCCGTCCATGGGATTTTCCAGGCAAGAGTACTAGAGTGGGGTGCCATTGCCTTCTCCAAGCATGTGATGTGCTACAGAAAATCTACTCATATTACTGAATAAGACTTTTTAATGAAAGATCTTGTTCCTACTTACATATGGTTTTTAAAATTTTCTCTACACAAAATGGTCCTTTGTACTGAATGCTTCAATGCATCTATTCAAAATATATTATGAAAAGAGAAAATACTCTTCATGATCTGAGTTATGGAGTTTATTTCTCTCCATTAATCTAACCTTTGAGACAGTAGTTAAATCTCTTCATTTGGTATTAGAAGGTCATGCTTGTAACTTTGCTTCTGTGGCTGCCATGCTTACTTTCTTTTATTCTGACCCATATGCCTGCAAGTGGAAGTCACTCAGTCGTGTCCAACACTTTGTGACCCCATGGACTATACAGTTCATGGAATTCTCCAGGCCAGAATACTGGAATGGGTAGCCTTTCCCATCTCCAGGGGATCTTCCCAACCCAGGGATCAAATCCAGATCTCCAATATTGCAGGCGGATTCTTTACCAACTGAGCTCTCAGGGAAGCTGACCCAAATGCCTACATGCATTAGTAAGAACAGCCCCCAGGCAATATTTAAGGGCTTAAAAACAGAACCAATTTAAGATACCATGGCATATTTGGTATTAAATTTCATCACCTTAGTTTAAGCAATTAACAGCAAAGCTGTTTAATATTTTGAATCCCAACAAGTTTAATTTTTCACTTAAAACTTCTAAATTAGAAAAATAGAAACTCCCTCAAATCTTATAAAAATGATTTATTTTTTACAAAATACATTTGCTTAAAAAATAACACATATCAATAGAATGGGAAGGACTACAGATCACTTCAAGAAAATTAGAGATATCAAGGGAACATTTCATGCAAAGATGGGCTCAATAAAAGACAGAAATTATATACACCTAACAGAAGCAGACTATATTAAGAAGAGGTGACAAAAGTACACAGAAGAACTGCACACAAAAAGATCTTCATGACCCAGAGAATCACGATGGTGTGATCACTCACCTAGAGCCAGACATCCTGGAATGTGAAGTCAAGTGGGCCTTAGGAAGCATCACTATGAACAAAGGTAGTGTAGGTGATAGAATTCCAGTTGAGCTTTTTCAAATACTAAAAGATGATGCTGTGGAAGTGCTGCACTCAATATGCCAGCACATTTGGAAAACTCAGCAGTGGCCACAGGACTGGAAAAGGTCAGTTTTCATTCCAATCCCAAAGAAAGGGAATGCCAAAGAATGCTCAAACTACCTCACAATTGCATTCATCTCACACACTAGTAAAGTAAGGCTCAATATTCTCCAAGCCAGGCTTCAGAAATACATGAACCGTGAACTTCCAGATGTTCAAACTGGTTTTAGAAAAGGCAGAAGAACCAGAGATCAAATTGCCAACATTCGCTGGATCATGGGAAAAGCAAGAGAGTTCCAGAAAAACATCTATTTCTGCTTTATTGACTATGCCAAAGCCTTTGACTTTGTAGATCACAATATACTATGGACAATTCTTAAAGAGATGGGAATACCAGACCACCTGACCTGCCTCTTGAGAAATCTGTAGGCAGGTCAGGAAGAAACAGTTAAAACTGGACATGGAACAACAGATAGTTCCAAATAAGTAAAGGAGTACATTAAGGCTGTATACTGTCACCCTGCTTATTTAACTTCTATGCAGAGTACATCATGAGAAATGCGGGGATGGAAGAAGCACAAGCTGGAATCAAGATTGCCTGGAGAAATATCAATAATCTCAGATATGCAGATGACACCACCTTATGGCAGAAAATGAAGAAGAACCAAAGAGCCTCTTGATGAAAGTGAAAGAGGAGAGTGAAAAAGCTGGCTTAAAGCTCAACATTCAGAAATCTAAGATCATGGCATCTGGTCCCAACACTTCATGGCAAATAGACGAGGAAACAATGGAAACAGCAGCTGACTTTATTTTCTTTGGTTCCCAAATCAGTGCAGATGGTGATTGCAGCCATGAAATTAAAAGATGCTAACTCCTTGGAAGGAAAGTTATGACCAACCTAGACAGCATATTAAAAAGCAGAGACGTTACTTTGTCAACAAAGGTTTGTCTAGTCAAGGCTATGGTTTTTCCAGTAGTCATGTATGGATGTGGGATTTGGACTGTAAAGAAAGGTGAGCGCCAATGAATTGATGCTTTTGAAGTGTAATGTTGAAAACTCTTGAGAGTCCCTTGGACTGCAAGGAGATACAACCAGTCCATCCTAAAGGAGATCAGTCCTGGGTGTTCATTGGAAGGACTGATGTTGAAACTGAAACTCCAATCTTTTGGCCACCTGATGTGAAGAGCTGATTCATTTGAAAAGACCCTGATGTTGGGAAAGATTGAAGGCAACAGGAGAAGGGGATGACAAAGGATGAGATGGTTGGATGGCATCACCGATTGAGTGGACATGAGTTTGGTAAACTCCTAGAGTTGGTGATGGACAGGGAGGCCTGGCATGCTGCAGTTCATGGGGTTGCAGAGAGTCAGACATGACTGAGTGACTAAACTGAACTGAACTGAATGGAAATATTTGTTGTATCAGTAGGTGTCAAAATCAGACAGAGAATTCTCTGGTTAATTTAAACATTTCAAAACTCTGTAACGTTATTTAGCTTTTACATAAAGTTTTAAGTCCTTATTTCCTATCACCAGGATAAAAATAACAACTTTAGAGATTACAAGGAGATATTTATTTTATATGTTTTTCAACTTGAGAGTCTGTAGCTTCTCAAGAGAAGATAATTTTCCAACTGAACTTTAGGTCAGTGGAATGAGTTGATCTGGTAGTAAACTAATGGCCATCCTGAGGAGCCTTGATTGAGAGGGACTGAATTCATGAGAACATGGCTTCTGAGAGCTAGGGGCCTTTGTGCTTTATCATTTGCCCACAGTCCTCACCATGAAAATATAAAGAGACTGTGTCCTTTTTTTCTAAATGGTCTACTTTCAAACAAAATATTTATTTTAGTGAGCCTGTGTAACGGCATTGTCATGGGAGTGTAAGAGGGGGACTTTCCAGATCCCTGACCATCTGACACTGAATCATTATAGCTCCATATAAAATTAATAAGATTTCTTCTAAATTAGTGGCATATATATAACATTCAAACATTAGATACTGTCACATATTTGTCATCCTATCTCTTATTAATCTATTTTCAGATATCTTGCATAAATTTGTCATAAAATTCTTTGAACAGAAAATTTACTCCCTGATTTTTAAAAAATGTCAAAAGATGTTGAAAATATGACTGTCATTAGCAGGCTTTTAAAAAAAAGTGTTCATTGCATTTATATAACTCTAAAGTAATTTGCTCCTCAATATATACCAGAAGTTAATTGCAGCCAGAATTCAGTATGCTGATACATTTTTATCCCTAAATAGAGCATTGTAAACCAATACTAGTGTAATGGCTCTAAACTCATTTAAACTTTCATTATGGTGCATTATATTGCATTTAATGTATTTTAAAATGTAAATCATGCAAGTAATTTTTTAGAACTTTAAAAACAATATATTCATAATAATATTTCAGATTTACAAATATATAGAAAGTTATCTGATCATAACTTTAATGCTCCAAGTTTCTAATAATGATGAGCTTTAGTATAAAATGGGGCTTCCCTAATAGCCCAGCTGGTAAAGAATCTGCCTGCAATACAGGAGGCAATACAGGAGATCCCAGTTCAATTCCTGGGTTGGGAAGATCCCCTGGAGAAGCGATAGGCTATCCACTCCACTATTCTTGGGCTTCCCTTGTGGCTTAGATGGTAAAGAATCCACCTGCAATACGGAAGACCTGGGTTCAATCCCTGGTTTGGGAAGATCCCCTAGCAAAGGGAAAGGCTACTGACTCCAGTATTCTGGCCTGAAGAATTCCATGGACTGTATATTATAAAATATGAAAAATATTTTACACTTAGTATAAAATGTGAAAAGGTTAATTTTCTTCATTCTGGACCTAGTCTGTCAATTTTATTATCACCATACTCTATTCTGAAAAAATAAAAATTAACTCAAATGTACTTTGATTTAACAAAAAGAAAGAGGTTATCAGATTGGATTTTTATTGTACATGACAATTATTTTAAAAATTGCTAATTGTTACACAGTATTTCAAATTCCCAGCATCACACTTGGGTCTTTCCACATCTCTTCTTTCCTCTCCCTTCTCCATTCCATCTTTTCTTCAGATATTTATTGAGGGACTCAGTTCAGTTCAATTATTCACTCATGTCTGACTCTTTGTGACCCCATGGACTGCAGCACACCAGGCTTCTCTGTCCATCACAAATTCCTGGAGCTTGCTCAAACTCATGTCCATCAAGTCAGTGGTGCGATCCAACTATCTTATCCTCTGTCATCCTCTTCTCCTGTCTCCTTCAATATTTCCCAGCATCAGGGTCTTTTCAAATGAGTCAGCTCTTCACATCAGGTGGCCAAAATATTGGGGTTTCAGTTTCAACATCAGTCCTTCCAATGAACACCCAGGACTGATCTCCTTTAGGATGGACTGGTTGTATCTCCTTGCAGTCCAAGGGACTCTCAAGAGTCTTCTCCAACACCACAGTTCAAAAGCATCAATTCCTTGGTGCTCAGCTTTCTTTATAGTCCAACTCTCACATAAATACATGACTATTGGAAAAACCATAGCTTTGACTAGATGGACCTTTGTCGGCAAAAGTAATGTCTCTGCTTTCTAATATGCTATTTAGGTTGGTCATAGCTTTCCTTCCAAGGATCAAGCATCTGTTAATTCCATGGCTGCAGTCACCATCTGCAGTGATTTTGGAGCCCATGAAAATAGTCTCTCACTGTTTCCGTTGTTTCCCCATCTATTTGCCATGAAGTGATGGGACTGGATGTCATCATCTTAGCTTTTGAAAGTTGAGATTTAAGCCAGCTTTTTCACTCTCTTACTTTCATTAAGAGGCTCTTTAGTTCCTCTTTACTTTCTGCCATAAGAGTGATGTCTTCTGCATATCTGTCGTTATTGATATTTCTCCTGGCAATCTTGATTCCGGCTTGTGCTACATCCAGCCTGGCATTTCACATGAGATACTTTGCATAAAAGCTTAATGAGCAGGATGACAGTATACAAACCTGGCATATTCCTTTCCCAGTGTGGAACAAGTCCATTGTTCCATGTCCATTTCTAACTGTTGCTTCTTGACCTGCATAAAGTTTTCTCAGAAGACAGGTAAGGTGGTCTGGTATTCCTATCTCTTCAAGAATTTTCTACAATTTGTTTGCTCAACATAATCAAAGGCTTTAGCATAGTCAATGAAGCAGAAATAGTTGTTTTCCTGAAAATTTCTTCCTTTTTCTGTGATCCAGCAGATGTTGGCAATTTGAACTCTGGTTCCTCTTCCTTTTCTAAATCCAGCTTCTACATCTGGACGTTCTCAGTTGATGTACTGCTGAACCCTCGCTTGGAGAATTTTGAGCATTACTTTTTATTGTATGAGATGAGTGATTGTGCAGTAGTTTGAACATTCTTTGCATTGTCTTTCTTTGGGGTTTGGAATGAAAACTGACCTTTTCTAGTCCTGCAGCTACTGCTGAGGTTCCCAACTCTGAGTTTTCCAAGTAACTGGTTGCTAGGTTACTATTAGGTATTGAGGGCCTGCTACTGCTGCTGCTAAGTTGCTTTAGTCGTGTCCAACTCTGTGCGACCCCATAGGCAGCAGCCCACCAGGCTACCCCATCCCTGGGATTCTCCAGGCAAGAATACTGGAGTGGGTTGCCATGTCCTTCTCCAATGCATGAAAGTGAAAAGTGAAAGTGAAGTCACTCAGTCGTGTCCGACTCTCAGCAACCCCATGGACTGCAGCCCACCAGGCTCCTCCATCCATGGGATTTTCCAGGCAAGAGTACTGGAGTGGGGTGCCATTGCCTTCTCCGATTGAGGGCCTAATATATACGAATTACCATGTTGAATATTCAGACATTTGGAAATTATATAAAAATAATTCTATCCAATGTAACAAGTGTAATAATGAGATGTAAAATATGTAATATTTTTACTGTCAGGCATTTGTTATTGTAAAAGGTGTGCCTCTGCCTTTGGATTTTAACACACCTAGGGTTGGAACCCTATTTTGTTCTCCTACAAACCACTTCCTCTGCCTCTCTCTCACCACTCAATACAGTACTTTGCACACATATGCTAGAAATTCAGCAAATGTTTAGTTAAATAGAATATACTTACAATAGTATATACATATCAAAATATGGAGGCATTCTTTACAGTAATGACTTTTAAAATAATTTTAAACATTTAAATAATTTCCACTTATTGTACAGAACTGAAAATCCAAACAAGTATGAAGAATAAAATTTAAATCATTTATAACTTCAACTCCAAGCAATAACTTCCATCTATTCTTTAATGCATTTATTTCCAGTCTTTTCCTATACTCATTTGGCATATTATTATATTTATATTAACACATCATTTTGCATTCCACTTTTTGTGAACATGTCATAATATAGTACTAAATATTAGGCAGTTTAATGACTGCCTAATTTTCTACTATAAGAGTTTATGATTTAATATTACTTGATTACTGAACAATTAGTTATAATAGTTTGTAATTATAAATAATTGCACATCTAAAATCAGTATTGTGGCTATATAAATCTTATATGCTATCACTGATTATTTTACTTAAGACTATATTTGGGAAGTTAACCATATGTAAAGAAAAATACTTGGGGATTTATTAATTATATTATAAACTTCATTTTGGTTCTATCTGAATTTTTTTTAATATTTAGGGTAATTATTGCCTCATATTAAAAGAAATATACCTTTCTTAAGCAAATTAATTTAAATATTTTAGTAGAGGTTTAATACTCAGAAAGGGAAATCATTTTATATAATTAGCAAATAGCTATTTTGCATAATATCTCCTATCATACCTCACACATAGGTGATTGTTAATGTTTTTTGAAGACATGAATGAATAGGATGGATGAAATGGAACAGGATAAATGGAACAATATGGAAGAACCTAATTAATTATGTTGATAATTATTCCAATCTGAATACAATAGCTAAATTTCAAGTCTTTTTTCAAAGCATGGTAATGATTCTCTTGATAAATTCCCTACTTATGAACAAACTCTCAAATCAAACTATTTTGAAGTCTGTTCCAATGATCAATTGTTTTCCCAAAATTAATGGCTTAAAAAATCCATCCATTACTTGCTCTTATAGCTCTGACAGTGGACAGCCACAGCCAGTTTCTTACCAGAAATGTCTCATGCACATGTGTCTAATGGTGGCTGAAGTGGGAATCATTCGGAGGATTCACTGCATCTGATGTCTGAGCTGGGGTGATGGAATAGGTGAGAGTGAGTTAGAGCTCCTCCTCTCCATGGAATTTTCCAAATGACTAACTTGGACTTCCTGACAGAGTGGTAGCATTGGTTTAACAGGATTTCTAACCAGGCAGCTGGACTGCCCCATAAGCATTCCAGGAGATATGGAATGAAGCTGCAAATCCTCTTATGACTTCTACTCAAAAGTCATGCTGTGTCATTTCTACCATTGCCATTTGGGTCAAAAATAAGCATTCTTCATTTTATTGCACTTCATTGCTTTTTGGAAACGTACTTTTTTTTTTTTTTACAAATTGAAGCTTTATGACAAGCCTATATTAAAGAAGTCTATTAGTGCAATTTTTTCCAACAGCATTTTCTCACTTCTTGTCTCTGTATCACATTTTGATAATTTTTCCAGTATTTCAGGCTTTCTAATTATTGTTATATTTGTTATGGTAATCTGTGATTAATGATCTTTGATGCTACAATTTCAATTGTTTGAGGGCACCATAAGCCACACCCATATAAGAAGGCAAATTTAATTAACAAATGTTGTTTGCATTCTGATTATTCCATTGACCATCTGTTTCCCTATATCTCTTCCTCTCCTTGGGCTTTTTATTCACTAAGGCACAATAATTTTGACATTGGACCAATTAATAACCCTCTAATGCCTGTAAAGTGTTCAAGTGAAAGAAGTGGTTGTATGTCTCTCACTTTAAATCAAAAGCCAGAAATGATTAAACTTAGAGAGAAAGTCATGTCAAAAGTTGAGATAAGTTGAAAGCTATGCCTTTTGTATTAGTTAGCCAAATTAGCAAAGGGAAAATTCTTGAAGGAAATAAAATGTGCTGTTCTAGTGAATACAAAGATGACAAGAAAATGAAACAGGCTTATTGTTGATATGAAGAAAGTCTTGGGTCTGGATGGAAGATCAAGCCAGCCACAACATTACCTTAAGCTAAAGCCCATCCAGAGCAAAGCCTCACCTCCCTTTAATTTTATGAAGGCTGAAGAAAGCTGAAGAAGAAAAGCCTGAGACAGCAGAGGCTGGTTCTGGAGGTTTAAAGAAAGAAGCCATCTTCACAGCATAAAAGTTCAAGGTGAAGCAGTAAGTGCTGATGCAGAAGCTGTAGCCAGTTATCCAGATCTAGGCAAGATAATTAATAAAAATGGCTCCAGTAGACAACTGATTTTCACTGTAGTAAAAATAGCCTTCTATTGGAAGATGATGCCATCTAGCATTTTCGTAACTAGAGAGGAGAAGTTAATGCATGACTTCAAATTTTGACAAATTGACTCTCTTGTTAGAGACTAATGCAAGTTGAAGCCAATGCTCATTTACCATTTTGAAAAGCCTAGGACCCTTAAGAATTAGGCTGAATATACTCTGCCTGTGCTCTATAAATGGAACAACAAAGCATGAATAACAGCATATCTGTCTACAACATAGTATACTGTATACTTTAAGCCCATTGTTGTGTCTTACCACTCAGAAAAAAATAAAATTTCTCTTCAAGATATCACTGCTGTATGATAGTGCATCTGATGACCCAAGATCTCTGATGGAGATGTAGAACAAGATTTATGCTGTTTCAATGCCTGCTAACACAATATCCATTCTGCAGCCCATGGATAAAGGAGTAATTTTGAATTTTAAGTCTTTTTTTTTTCAGAAATACATTTCATAAGGCTATAGCTGCCATAGATAGTGATTTCACTGATAGGCAAAATAAGCTGAAAATCTTATGGAAAGGATTCATCATCCTAATGCCATGAAGTGCATTTGTGATTCATGGGAAGAAGTCAAAAATATCAACATTAACAGGAATTTGGAAGGAGTTGATTCTAACATTTAGGAATGACAGAGGGATTTAAGATCTCAGTGGTTGAAGATGTGGTAGAAATAGCAAGATAATTAAAATTAGAAGTGTAGGTTGTAGCTGTTAGTCAAATTCCTGCATTCTCACAATACAATTTTAACAAATGAAGAGTTGCTTCTTATGTAAGTGCTAAGAAAATAATTTCTTGAGATGGAATCTACTCTTGGAAAAAATGCTATGAAAATCATTGAAATAGCAACAAAGGAGGAGAATATTACATAAACTTAATAAGTCAATGACAAGTTTTGAGAGAAATGACTCCAATTTTGAAAGAAATTCTACTATAGGTAAAATACTATCTAGCATCATTGTGCTACAGAGAATTCATTCACGAAAGGAAAAGTAAATAGACACAACAAACTTCATTGTGGTCTTATTTTAAGAAATTGCCACAGTCACCCCAACCTTTAGCAAGCACCACTTTGATCAGTTGGCAGCCATCAACATTGAGGCAAGACTTTCCACTAGGCAAAAGATTACAACTTATTGAAGAGTCAGATGATGGTTAGCAGTTTTTAGCAATAAACTATGTTTAATGAAGCTTTTTTAGACATAATGTTTATTGTATACTTGATAGACTATAGTATAACATAAACAAGTATTTTTTATGGACTTGGAAATCAAAAAGTTGCATGACTTGCTTTATTGCCATATTAGCTGTATTATGGTGACTTTCCAGGTGATGCTAGTGGTAAAGAAACAATCTGCCAATGAAGGAGACATAAGAGATGAGGGTTCAACCCCTGGGTCAAGATCACCTGGACGAGGGCATGGCAACCCACACCAGTATTGTTGCCTGGAGAATGCCACGGACAGAGGAGCCTGGAAGGCTACAGTCCTTAGGGTCGCAAAGAGTTGAACATGACTGAAGTGATTTAGGCATGCACACAAGAAAAAAATCCACAGTGTCACTAGAGTATGCCTGTAATCAATCACAGGCTAACCCAGATTCAAGGCGGTTTGAAGAACAGGCTTCATGACCTGCATGTGCAAGAGGAAAGAAAGTTTTCTGGTGGCCATTATATACCTGCTGCTGCTGCTAAGTCGCTTCAGTCATGTCCAACTCTGTGCAACCCCATAGACGGCAGCCCAACAGGCTCCCCCATCCCTGGGATTCTCCAGACAAGAGCACTAGAGTGGGTTGCCATTTCCTTCTCATATACCTAGGCTGCCACAAAGTCCTAAACACTTTCTTCAGTTAACAGTGAAAGGAAAAAGATCTCCATAACCCTTGCTTTATGGAACAAATCAGGTTTTAGAAACAAATCTGAATTCATATCTCTGCTGTGCCATGCATTAGCAGTGATTTGAGTGAGTAACTTCTGACTAGAAGGGATTCTCTGATACCTACCGCCTCATGTAATACCTAACATACAGTGATGTTATTGACTAAGTAACATTTATTCTTAATCAACCAAATGACCTTTAAGAGTCTATCACATCCTCTCTGAAATAGGAATTATAATGACCACTTCACAGTAACATAGAAATAAGTGAACAAGCTAATGTTTGCAAAATACTCAATAGTGAGGATATGGTAGCTATTGGTATTATTATTACAGTTAATATTCTTATCATTATTATATTATTATCATTATAGTCACACCTCAATGTCCCTGTCATACAGTCTAGCAACTTGCTAGACATCTTCAGCAACTGGATCTTATTTATTTTCCACACCTCACATTTATCTACCATTTTAATACTCTGAAAATTGGTTGTACATCAAGTGAATGGATTCTTCCCTAAGTACTTGACATAATAATTGCATTTCCTTCTTAATTCCCACAATGGCACCCCACTCCAGTACTCTTGCCTGGAGAATCCCATAGATGGAGTAGCCTGATGGGCTGCAGTCCATGGGGTCGCTAAGAGTTGACTGAGCAATTCACTCACTTTTCACTTTCATGCGTTGGAGAAGGAAATGGCAACCTACTCCAGTGTTTTTGTCTGGAGAATCCCAGGGATGGGGGAGCCTGGTGGGCTGCCATCTATGGGATCGCACAGAGTTGGACATGACTGAAGCGACTTAGCAGCAGTAGCAGCAGCAGCCGCTTAATTCCAAATAAATACAAACTTTCATCAAAAGTTCCCTACATTGAAATCTCAAATTATGTAATTTTTATCTTTCTATCTTCCCCTCCTGGTAACCTGGCTTCTGAGTTTCATTATTTTATTCTTGTCTGTCAGCACCAATCTGGCTTCACTTGACTCCCTAGTCCTCCTTGAGGCCATGGTCATTCATATCATTGGCATCTTTGATGAAAAATCATATCAAATTTATAAACTAAGCCTGAATTGACCCAGTTAACCACTTTCTCTGGCCCTGATCCTGTCTTTCTAGCCCAAGCTTGCTGAGTTGGTCAGTTCTACTTCACAATGGTGCTATTGAGGCAAACTTGAATTCCAGACTATTCCAAATATTTGTATTTCACTCTTCCTTTATTTCCTCATTTTATCATTGGCTTTATCCAGACATTTCCCATTGTCTTCTAGTTCCCAGTCCCACTCTCACCCAACCACCTTCACTTTTTGTGTGTGTGTGGGTTTTTTTTTTCTTCTTTAGTGAAAAAAGGAGAAACTTTCCAAGTGAACTCTCCCAGCTTCTTGACATTTCAAAAGCTTTCTCTCTATATTCAATTTCTTCCTTAATTTCTCCAGAAGAGGTGGGGGGGGGGTGGGATGCCACTTCTCGTGGCATTTCTCTACATGTCTGCTCATAATCCCAGTATTTGTTACCTTCTTGATGAAATAGTCCTTGTCTTCTAAGTCTGTGGTCTCCACTATCCACTGCTGTTTCTCACTCTTGATAAAATTGCTCATTTCTCATTGCCTAAGAATGTCACCTGTACGGTGACCCTTTTAAACACTTTGTCCCTTCATTATTGAAAATTTCTACTCAGAGGACTTTACTGCCTCCATCTATTTAGCACTCCACCATTTCTTAGCTATTTGCAGTCTAGGTCAGCACTTACTGCTCAGATTTCATAATAACCAAGTCCAGAGAACAACTTGCTAAATAAGGACTAAATCAGAAAATAACCTAAAATATTTACAGGTGGGATGTTTTTAATTGAAAATAAAAGATCCTTAAAGCTTTGATTGTTCATATTAGGGAATAGAAAAGAATTAAGAAGAAAACTGGCATTTGTGCTTAGCCACTAAAATATGAATACTATAAATATTTTTAATGTTATTAGAGATCACTATTTTAGAAGTAGTAACACAAGAATATACATCTCATGTCAGATCATGGTTGTTTCTTGAAGCTAAACTCTAATGCATTTCAATTGATAAACATAATTCTATACCATACCATTTTTTTAATGCTCAAAAGGGGAATCATATTCTCTGATTTACCATCTTCTCACACTCACCAAAAAAAAAAGAAGAAGAAGAAGAAAAAAATCATTATCATCATCATCATCTAATCACACCTTGCTTTTAACTTCTCACAACAGTTCTCCATGCCTCACTTCTAGGATATATCCTTGCTTGGTTTAGACTCTCAATATTTCAGAGCCTTTCACTTTTCCCCTGTTAGAGTAGAGTTTAAGCTGCTTGGTAAGTACATTCACACCATCTGTACACTGTAGGTTGGCTGAAAGTTAGGCCCTGTAACTTTGTGGTAATGATGGGGTCATTTCTGTTTCTAGTAGCATTGGCTCTTACCCTGTCACTGCCTCTGTAAGCTGTGATTGATTTCAGCAGTCATAGCAGCTACTGACATTCAAGTCCTTATATTCGTTTTTAATTATTTTTTTGCATGTCTATAAAAAATGTTAACTGATGGTTGAATCCAAGGACAAAGTATTGTGAAAAAAATCTATAATTGAATTATCCTCAGAAATCATGGAAATCAACTTGCAACCCATCTCTTTTACTGGCAACGTTCATTACTAAATATGTATTTTATTAAAATGCTTTACTAGTTTGATTGGGTCCTTATTGGAAATACAATATCTCATGGCTCCTCATCATGGCTTGACCTTAACTTTTTCCCTTCTCTTTTACCTAAAGGTCCCCCAGGCCCACCAGGGATAGTGATTGTGGAGGAAATCACCGAAAGCACAGCCACACTCTCCTGGAGTCCAGCCGCTGACAACCACAGCCCTATCTCTTCCTACAACCTTCAGGCTCGTAGCCCCTTCTCCCTGGGCTGGCAAACGGTAAAAACAGGTAAGAGGCTCTAAGACAACATCAGACACAGACAGAGCAGCTTCCAATGTCATGAGCCGTATTTGCTAACAATCCCAGCAGGATTATTTTGGATTTTGGAAATTTTATTATTTATGACAATATTACACTAGAGAAGGACACGGCAACCCACTCTAGTATTCTTGCCTGGAGAATCCCACAGACAGAGGAGCCTGGCGGACTACAGTCCTAGGTCACCAAGAGTTGGACACGACTGAAGCCACTTTGCATGCAGGCGCGCATGACAATCTTAACCATTGTTTGCTTCTTTTTATAAAGCCACTTTGTTTTCTTCTCCTTGTTTCCCAAGGAAGGACCACATTATTTATTTTTGTTTCTTTATTGAAGCAACGTTAAACTCATGTAAATGCTGCAAAAAATAATACAAAGATTTTCTGTGGGGCCATCTCTCAATTTCCCCAAGTTATTCTACCTAACAATGGTACAACGATCAAATCAGGAAATTGACATTGATACAATGCTATAAACCGCAGATCATATTCAAATTTCACCAGGTTTTATGTACAATTTTTTTAGTGAATAGTTTCATAAAATTACATGAAGTTATATTATATAGATTCAAACCTCCACCAAGACAGTCAGATACAGAACTGCTCCATTACTCCAGTTCCTTGCTCTATGCCTTTAGAGTCACACACCCATTTTATTTATAAAAATAAAATCTAACATAAAATTACATTATTTAAAATAATATAGCATTTTAATGCTTACTTCTAAGTTTATTTGCATTATAATTGCATTATTTTAAAAATAATTTTCCCCTGATGGCTTTCTTTTCATGTTATAACTAAACTTCCTTTCCCTCTCTAAATGTGGCTATCTGCAGGGATATGTGAAATTACACTCACTTGATAGTTATTACCTATTTAACATGTTGATATTTGAAAAGCAAGCAGTATCTATAAAATGTAATCTTCAGAAGCAGTTGTCCATACTGAGAATGAATTTGTGACTTTATTTTCTATCTAAATATAAAACTGATTTACCTACATAGAAGTGAAATATAAAATCAATAAAATATCTCAGTGCAGTAACCGTAAAACTCCATTAATCCGAATGTTATAGAAGTAAATTGGTCCATTTCATTGCTTAAATTAAATTTGAGCAGAAACTTGTTTTGTGTTATGTTGAGGTCCTTTAATGGACCAGAACCTGGTGGTCCAGAGTCAACGATAAGAAAGTAAAGGAGAGAAAGAGGCTGATATACCTTGGTTTACACAGAAAGCCAATAAAGCCCCTGCATGGGGCTTGCTCTGTTCACAAAGGCCTCAGGCATCCTCTTGATGGGGCGAGGGCACAGAGCACCTTCTTGAGAGGGTCTTAGAAGCCTGGGCAGGAAAGTGAACTCAGAGAGCCTCTGCGCTCCAGGAGATCAGCCTGAAAAAGAAAAGGAGAGAGAAAGAGAGAGAGAGAGAGAGAGAGAGAGAGAGAGAGAAGGAAAAACGCGGGGACCAGAGCTCTGATGGAGCAAAGGTGTTTTAATCACCATGGTGTGGGTATATATGCTGTTTTACAAGGTAGTTATTCTCAGTAAAGATAAAGATTAAAATTCCAGATTTACAAAACATAGGTGACCCATATTACAGAGAGAGAGAGTTGTAAACAATAACTTTTACCATATGGTTCACAAGAAGGAAGAGGGTACTTATCACTGTATAGAAAACCTAATGAAGGAAATGCCTGGATTCTTCAGCCCCCAGGAAAGGCTTGCCTCTCCTCTTAATTCCTGAGTATTCATGAATTAATAAGGAGCAAAGAATTCCTGATAGATCCAAAACAGCACACAGGAAGCCTCCTGTTAAATGCTTCCTGACAGCGTTAAACTTGTAATCTAGGGGCAAATACATTCATCCAAATGCAAAATATCAATATGATTCAAGTTTTTCTTGATATTGGGTTCCTATAGTAATTCATAAAATTCAGTATAATTATCATTATAGTGTACTATACATGTGTACAAATTTGTTTTATAATATAAATAATGTATAAAATTGTGGGTATCAGCTTCATTCCTGGTTCCATTTTAATACTGAGATGCAAATATAAAGCCAAGAAATTGAGGAAATCTCTATGTTTGGTAGATGATTCTGGAAAGGACGCAAATTCAGACCACATGAACAGGTTTATACAAGAATTCTTATAGCCTTCATTTATAGGATGCTCCCAAGTCATCCTAAGTGTGAGAGCCCTAACATTTTGGTCTGCTGTTGGGAAATGGAGTCATCTTCCTTCAAATCTTGTGTTGTGCATTCATCAAACTCACTCTCTTGCCTGTGGCTGTGCTTTCTGCCCACCCTCACCACACTGCCTAAAAACCTTGTTTCCTGGGACATTTCCCTTGTGGTACATGGCACTATGTACATGTGTCTCCTTGCTTACCCCATACCCATGTTCTTGTGTTTCTTAACACATGGTACAGCTATCCTGGATATCTCATCTTCCATAGTTTCTTAGTTACTCATATTCCTTGATTTCTTACATAACTTTATTCAACTGTTTATACTTTTTCTTGTTTGATAGATAGATAGAGGGCTTCCCAGGTGGTGCTAGGGGTAAAGAATCTACCTGCCAATGAAGAAGATGTAAGAGATGTATGTTTGATCCCTGGGTCAGGAAGATGCCCCAGAGAAAGAAATGGCAACCCACTCCAGTATTCTTTCCAGAAAAATCCCAAGGACAGAGAAGCCTGGAGGGCTACAGTCCATGGGATTACCAAGGGTTGGACACAAGTGAGCATCTGAGCACAGCACAACACACAGATAGACAGACAATGATAGATAATGGATATATAGATATGTGTATATATTATGTATATATATACATATGTAAAATATATAAACTTTGAATTTGGAGGCATAAACTAAGGAAAAACCATGGAATGGTGTGTATTTCTGTACGTGTAGAGGGTTTAATTGTTTTGATTAAATGCTATTTCGGGTTTGTTTACTTATTTTAAAAGTCCCTGATGTAAAGTTGCATTCTTATCTAATTAATTTGAACATTGGAAATATATTTGAATTGTCACTGTTTTAGTCATTAAGTCATATTTGACTCTTTGCAACCCTGTGGACTACAGCCGACCAGGCTCCTCTCTCCGTGAGATGCCTCAGGCAAGAATACTGGAGTGGGTTGCCATTTTCTTCTCTAGGGGATCTTCCCAAACCAGAGATTGTCTCCTGCACTGACAGGTGGATTCTTTTCCACTGAGCCACCAGGGAAAGCCCTATATTTGAATAGAGAGCTCTTTTTCAAATCACTTCAGTAAATGCGGGAGAGGGTGCAGAGACAAGGGAACCCTCTTACCCTGTTGGTGGGAATGCAAACTAGTACAGCCACTGTGGAGAACAGTATGGAGATTCCTTAAAAAGCTGGAAATAAAACTGCCATACGACCCAGCAATCCCTCTGCTGGGCATACACACTGAGGAAACCAGAATTGAAAGAGACACATGTCCCCAGTGTTCATCACAGCACTGTTTAGAAGAGCCAGGACATGGAAGCAACCTAGATGTCCATCGGCAGATGAATGGATAAGAAAGCTGTGGTACATATACACAATGGAGTATTACTCAGCCATTAAAAAGAATACATTTGAATCAGTTCTAATGAGGTATATGAAATTGGAGCCTATTACACAGAGCAAAGTAAGTCAGAAAGAAAAACACCAATACAGTATATTAATATATACATATGGAATTTAGCAAGATGGTGGTAATGATGACCCTATATGCAAGACAGCAAAAGAGACACAGATGTAAAGAACAGACTGTTGGACTCTGTGGGAGAACGTGAGGGTAGGATGATTTGAGAGAACAACATTGAAACATGTATAATGCCATATGTGAAATAGATGACCAGTCAAAGTTTGATGCATGAAACAGGATACTCAAAGACAGTGCACTGAGATGACCCTGACAGATGGAATGGGGAGGGAAGTGGGAGGGAAAGTCAGATGGGGAACACATGTACACCCATGGCTGATTCATGTGAATGTATGGCAAAAACCACCACAATATTGTAAAGTAACTAACCTCCAATTAAAATAATTTTTTAAAAAATAAATTAAATAAAAGGCAACACTAAAAAGAATACAAAAGCAAAATCAGTTCAGTAAGTGCTTTAAAAAAATCGAGTTGTACTGCATTTATAAGTAAACATACTTTTCAAAAGTGTATTCCTATAAATGATTGATTTTATAGGATTGATTTTATTGATTTTGATCTTGATAGTAATATCAAATCATTCTCTAGCAAGGTGTCTCCTCACCTCACACATTTCTCTAAAACTCAGCATCTCTTGCAGCTATGGTAAAGGTATTGCCATCCACCAGGCAAGCCAAGGGGCAGTTGTCAACTCTTCCGTGCTTTACAGCAGGAGTCCCCAACTCCTGGGCTGGGGACCAGTACTGTTAGCCTGTTAGCAGGAGGTGCGTGACAGGCTAGTGAAGCTTCATCTGACACTTCTCATCATTTGCATTACTGCCTGGTCCATGGAAAAATTATCTTCCACAAAACCAATCCCTTGTGCCAAAAATGTCAGGGACTTCTACTCTAAAGCAGCTGTTTTAAATGTTTCTTGAGTTCTGCTTCTAGTGCAAACTCATTGCCTGTGTTAACAAAAGAAATTCTTTGGGGGCTACATCATCTTCACTGGGGCAGCAGCTCTTTTGCTTTCATAGTTATCATCTAACCCAAATCAATTTCAGTAGAGATGTCCTAATATGAGCTTTCCTGGTGGCTCAGTGGTAAATAATCTGCCTGAAATGCAGGAGACCCAGGTTCTATCCCTGGGAAGATTTCCTGGAGGAAGACTTGGCAACCCACTCCAGTATTCTTGCCTGGAGAATCTGTGGACAGAAAAGCCTGACAAGCTATAGTCCATAGGGTCACAAAGAGTTGGACACAACTGAAGTGACTGGGCACACACACAAGCACATGCTTTAGTGCAGAAATATATGTTAGGGAAAAAAAGATTTAGTTCTGCAGTCTGAACACTAAAGATGTTAATGTAATGCATAAGCTAGCATTTTAAAAGCTCTTAAGTTTCCTTTATATGCCAGCATGAATATAAAGAATAGTAAGTTTCTAATTTTTGACAAATGAAGTAATGAATTGTACATGGACCAAGCACATCTGGAATTAACTTATCAATGCTGGCCACCCAAAAATAAGACTCAAAACAAGTGACTGTGAATGGGGCCATTTATTCATTTGGAAGAAAGTATAAAAATCATAAGAAATAGATAATCGTATTTGCAGATCCCCTTTTCTCTTCAAGCAAGCAGCTTCTTATTTGAACACCTAAGTTTCTTGTTCATATTACTGAACAGTATTTGCTATTTTTATGACCACGTTTTGCAAGTTTTTATGACCATGTTTAATTAAGAATGGCGAATCATCTGTAATCATAGAACTGATGGGCCATTATTTACTTAATTTAAATATTTTTCTTAACTATTCTTCAATCAATGGATATGTCTTCTCTCTGTGGATAATTTCCACTGAATGTGGTTACATTTATCAACAAAACATGTTTATTTAGTTTAGTTTAATTTAATTTTAATTTAATTTATCTTTAGATGCAATTCTTTTAGTAGGAAAACATTTTAACCACTTTTCCTCCTTGGATCAACATGCAGTCCTCCACCAAAGTTCTTTATGTTCTTTCTGAAGCAGAATGTTTTCTTTGAAAACAACTTGCCTCCAGATTTCCAGAAAGACTATAGAAAGATACCTACAAGGATTTAAAATACTACCTTGGTATACATTCTTCATTATCTTAAATCTCCACAATATTCATTTTGAAATCAAAATCCAAATTGTATCTTAAAAAGTTTCTATTCTATTTCATATTGTATGTTACTTCATCAAAATATTAATACTTTCAACTCACATTTATCTTCTTTACAATTATTATAATCCTTACAAGTAGCCAAGAATTTAGAATTCTATTTTTTTTTTCCTTTTTAAAGAGGAATTAGATTAAGGATGATGGAGAGAATGTAGAAAGGGACTGTGTGTGTGTTGGTTGGTTGCTCAGTGATGTCCAACTCTTTGTGATCCCCTGAATTGCTCCTCTAGGCTCCTCTGTCAATGGGATTCTCCAGGCAAAATCATGGAGTGAGTAGCCATTCCCTTCTCCAGGGGATCTTCTCAACCCAGGGATCAAAACCAGGTCTCCTGCATTTCAGGCAGAATGGGAGTAGGCATTTTTAAAACCTATAGCTATGGCTTCAGTTCAGTTCAGTTGCTCAGTCAAGTCCGACTCTTTGCGACCCCAAGAACCACTGCATGCCAGACCTCCCTGTCCATCACCAACTACTGGAGATTACCCAAACTCATGTCCATCCAGTTGGTGATGCCATCCAGCCATCTTATCCTCTGTTGTCCCCTTCTCCTCCTACCCCCAACCCCTCCCAGCATCAGGGTCTTTTCCAATGGGTCAACTCTTCGCATGAGGTGGCCAAAGTATTGAAGTTTCACTTTCAGCATCAGTCCTTCCAATGAACACCCAGGACTGATCTCCTTTAGGATGGACTGGTTGGATCTCCTTGCAGTCCAAGGGACTCTCAAAAGTCTTCTCCAACATCACAGTTCAAAAGAATAAATTCTTCATCGCTCAGCTTTCTTCACAGTCCAATCTCAATCCATACATGACTACTGGAAAAACTATAGCCTTGACTAGACAGACCTTTGTTGGCAAAGTAATGTCTCTACTTTTAAATATGCTGTCTAGGTTGGTCATAACTTTTCTTCCAAAGAGTAAGTGTCTTTTAATTTCGTAGGTACAGTAACCATCTGCAGTGATTTTTGGAGCCCCCACAAAAAGTCTGACACTGTTTCCACTGTTTCCCCATCTATTTGCCATGAAGTGATGGGACCAGATGCAATGATCATAGTTTTTTGAATGTTGAGCTTTAAGTCAAGTTTTTCATTCTCATGTTTCACTTTCATCAAGAGGCTTTTTAGTTCCTATTCACTTTCTGCCGTAAGGGTGGTGTCATCTGCATATCCGAGATTATTGATATTTCTCCAGGCAATCTTGATTTCAGCTTGTGGTTCTTCCAGCCCAGCATTTCTCATGATGTACTCTGCATATAATTTAAATAAGCAGGGTGACAATATACAGCCTTAACGTACTCCTTTTCCAGTTTGGAACCAGTCTGTTGTTCCTTGTCCAGTTCTAACTGTTTCTTCCTGACCTGCATACAGGTTTCTCAGGAGGTAGGTCAGGTGGTCTGGTATTCCCATTTCCTTCAGAACTGTCCACAGTTTATTGTGTTCCACACAGTCAAACCTTTTGTTTAGTCAATAAAGCAGAAATAGATGTTTTTCTGGAACTCTCTTGCTTTTTTGATGATCCAGTGGTTGTTGGAGATTTGATCTCTGGTTCCTCTACCTTTTCTAAAATCAGCTTGAACATCTGGAAGTTCACAGTTCATGTATTGCTGAAGTCTGGCTTGGAGAATTTTAAGCATTACTTCACTAGCATGTGAGATGAGTGCAATTGTGCGGTAGTTTGAGCATTCTTTGGCATTGTCTTCTGATCATACGAACCACAGCCTTGTCTAACTCAATGAAACTAAGCTATACCAAGTGGGGCCACCTAAGATGGACAGGTCACAGTGCTGAGGTCTGACAGAATGTGGTCCACTGGAGAAGGAAATGGCAAAACACTTCAGTATTCTTGCCTTGAAAACCCCATGAACAGTATAAAAAGGCAAAATGATAGGATACTGAAAGAGGAACTCCCCAGGTCAGTAAGTGCCCAATATGCTACTGGAAATCAGTGGAGAAATAACTCCAGAAAGAATGAAAGGATGGAGCCAAAGCAAAAACAATACTCATTTGTGGATGTGACTGGTGATAGAAGCAAGGTCTGATGCTGTAAAGAGCAATATTGCATAGGAACCTGGAATATCAGGTACATGAATCAAGGCAAATTGCAAGTGGTCAAACAGGAGATGGCAAGAATGAACATTGACAATCTAGGAATCAGTGAACTAAAATGGACTGGAATGTGTGAATTTAACTCAGATGACCATTATATCTACTACTGGGGGCAGGAATCCCTTAGAAGAAATGGAGTAGCCATCATGGTCAAAAACAGAGTCCAAAATGCAGTACTTGGATGTAATCTCAAAAACGATCTCTGTTCATCTCCAAGGCAAACCATTCAATATCACAGTAATCCAAGCCTATGCTCCAATCAGTAATGCTGAAGAAGCAGAAGTTGAATGATTCTATGAAGACCTACAAGACCTTTTAGAACTAACACCCAAAAAAGATGTCCTTTTCATTATAGGGGACTGGAATGCAAAAGTAGGAAGTCAAGAAACACCTGGAGTAACAGGCAAATTTGGCCTTGGAGTACAGAATGAAGCAGGGCAAAGGCTAAAAGAGTTTTGCCAAGAGAACACACTGGTCATAGCAAACACCCTTTTCCAAGAAAACAAGAGAAGACTTTACACATGGACAATACCAGATGGTCAACATCAAAATCAGATTGATTATATTCTTTGCAGCCAAAGATGGAGAAGCTCTATACAGTCAACTAAAACAAGACTAGGAGCTGACTGTGGCTCAGATCATGAACTCCTTATTGCCAAATTCAGACTTAAATTGAAGAAAGTAGGGAAAACCATTAGAATATTCAGGTAGGATCTAAATCAAGTCCCTTATGTTTATACAGTGTAAGTGAGAAATAGATTTAAGGGACTAGATCTGATAGACAGAGTGCCTGATGAACTATGGACAGAGGTTCGTGACATTGTATAGGAGACAGTGATCAAGACCATCCTCATGGAAAAGAAATGCAAAAAAGCAAAATGGCTGTCTGAGGGGGCCTTACAAATGGCTTTGAAAAGGAGAGAACCGAAAAGCAAAGGAGATAAGAAAAGATATAAGCATCTGAATGCAGAGTTCCAAAGAATAGCAAGGAGAGATAAGAAAGCCTTCCTCAGCAATCAATGCAAAGAAATAGCTATGGCTTAGAGAATATTATTATATTAATATATAGCTTTGTGAGGAAGTATTTTTTTTACATTTTACATTAAATTTCTTTTTTTAACATAATGTCTGAAATAATTACATCAAGATTAATATATAAATTAACTGTTGATCATACCTGTCAGTCCGAACTCCCCTTTCATTCACTTAACAAAAATGTATCAAGTAACCTCCATAGAATATATGGGGTAATAACAACAACAACAAAAAAATTTCTGCCCTGTGGAGATTGAATTCACATGTGGGGGGGGGAATTAAACAGATGACATAATAAGAACATAAGTTATATTGTATTTTGGGAGAAATTAATGTATGAAAAAAGTTAAGAAATATAAGGATCAGAAGTACTGTGGGAGAGACAGTGTATTAGTCTGCTTGGACTGTCATAACAAAATATCGTTACCTAGGTGGGCATCTGGTCCTATCACTTCATGGGAAATAGATAGGGAAACAGTGGAAACAGTGTCAGATTTTATTTTGGGTAGCTCCAAAATCACTGCAGATGGTGACAGCAGCCATGAAATTAAAAGATGCTTACTCCTTGGAAGGAAAGTTATGAACAACTTAGGTGGCATATTCAAAAGCAGAGACATTACTTTCCCAGCAAAGGTCCATCCAGTCAAGGCTATGGTTTTCCAGTATTCATGCATGGATGTGAGAGTTGGACTGAGAAGAAAGCTGAGTGCCAAAGAATTGATGCATTTGAACTGTGGTGTTGGAGAAGACTCTTGAGAGTCTCTTGGACTGCCAGGAGATCCAACCAGTCCATTCTGAAGGAGATCAACCCTGGCATTTCTTTGGAAGGAATGATGCTAAAGCTGAAACTCCAGTACTTTGGCCACCTCATGCAAAGAGTTGACTCATTGGAAAAGACTCTGATGCTGGGAGGGATTGGGGGTAGGAGGAGAAGGGGACGACAGAGGATGAGATGGCTGGATGGCATCACTGACTTGATGGACATGAGTCTCAGTGAACTCCAGGAGTTGGTAATGGACAGGAAGGCCTGGCGTGCTGAAATTCATGGGGTCACAAAAAGTCGGACATGACTGAGCGACTGAACCGAACTGAGGTGGCTTAAACAAGGAAATATTTTCTCTAACCGTTCTGGAGATTGAGAATCCCAAGGTGTATGTGTCAGCCAGTTCAGTTTGATTCCTGGCAAGAATGGTCCCCATGGCTTACAGAGAGTAAATAGCTTTCTTAGTGTGTGCTCACCTGGCAGAGAGGAACGAGGAGACAAGTTTTCCAGTGTCTCTTCTTATAAAGACATTAATCTCATCAGATCATTACACCAACTTTATGATTTCATTTAACCTTCAGTTCAGTTCACTTCAGTTCATCTGCTCAGTTGTGTCTGACTCTTTGCATGAATTGCAGCACGCCAGGCCTTCCTGTCCATCACTAATTCCCAGAGTTCACCCAAACTCAGGTCCATCAAGTTGGTGATGCCATCCAGCCATCTCATACTCTGTCATCCCTTTTCCTCCTGCCCCCAATCCCTCCCAGCATAGAGTCTTTTCCAATGAGTCAACTCTTTGCATGAGGTGACCAAAGTATTGGAGTTTCAGCTTTAGCATCATTCCTTCTAAAGAACACCCAGGACTGATCTCCTTCAGAATGGACTGGTTGGATCTCCTTGCAATCCAAGGGACTCTCAAGAGTCTTCTCCAACACCACAGTTCAAAGGCATCAGTTCTTTGGTGCTCAGCTTTCGCCACAGTCCAACTGTCACATACAGCTGCTTCCTATTTTCAACATAACGTAAAGCTAATGTATTAAAAGATAACAGAGTATCGATCCTCACTGTCTCTTCATTTGTCTTAGGATGGAAGCCGAAATCCCATATGACTTTGTTCCTTCCATTTCTCTACAAACTCATCTTCTACCATTCTCTCTAAAGCTTGTGATGATCCTGACTCACTGGTCTCCTTACATTCTGCATATAACTCTTCTAATACCTCTGTATTAGTTATTCCTTCCGTGTGGGATGCTTTCTTCTAAATACTGGTATAGCTAAATCCAAACTTCAGTCAGAAGTTCACTTAAATGTACTTTCTTAATGAGGTTATACTGACCACTCTGTTTAAAATTTCAGCATATGTGTGGTGAAGATACTTCCCAGGTAACTCAGTGGTCCTGCTAATGTAAGAGACATGGATTCAATCCCTGCATTGGGAAGATTCCTCTGGAGTAGGAAATGGCAACCCACTCCAGTATTCTTGCTTGGAGAATCACACTGGACAGAGGAGTCTGGCAGGCTATAGTCCATGGGGTTTCAAGGAGTCAGTCATGACTGAGCAACTAAGTATGCACACTTGTAGTAAAGACGGCCAAGTAGGAAGATTCTTAACTCACCACTTTCGGCAGGCATACCAAAACTACAACTATTTACAGAGTAAGTATCTACAGGATGATTTTAAGACTAGCAGAAGGATATTTCTGCAACTGGAGATATAAAGAAGAAACCACAACAGAGATGGGGAGGAAGGACAGAGACACAGTGTAGCTGAGACCCACGACACCAGGTATGCAACCCGCAAATGGGAAGGTGATCACAGTTGCAGGGGTTCTCCCCAAGCAGCAAAGATCCCAATCCCTATAGCAGGCTCCCGATCCTAGGCATCCTGTATCAGAGAAGAGTCCCTAGAACTTCTGTCGTTGAAGGCTAGCTGAATTTGTACTCAGAGAGCAGGAGGGGCTATAGGAACAAGGACTCCACTCTCAAAGTGCATGCACAAAATCTCAACCCTCCCAGTGAAGAGACAGTAATTTTAAAGGATTCTGGGTCAGGCACTCTGAACTTGGACAGCCTCCTAGAAAAGCCAGAGGCAACAGAGTTTCCCCTTGGAGATATAGACCCAGGCCACAGGCATTTGGGGGAGCTCATTCTACTGCAGCACATTGATGCTGGCAAGTGATATTTTGGAGTCCTCACTCTAGATTATTAGTGATCAGGGGCTACCTACCCACCATCAAGCTGATACCAGCTCAGAGCCCTCTTGGACTGAGCAGCTAACCACTTCAAAACTTTGCCCTTCTCTCAGCAGGCCAGGAGTCATGAGGCAGTACTTGACAAGCAAACAGACTGGGAGCTAGTCTGGCCTACAAGAGAATGCACAGTAGTCAGCTCTACCACAATGGATGGGGCCATGCAGCTCAAATAGGCATGCCCCTAGAACACATACTCCACCGACCAGAAGTGGGTATGCTGCTGGGCCCTAGGGGGCATCTTCTACATTGAGATTACTTCTCAATGATGGGAAATGTAACTGACGTATCTAACATATAGAAATAAACAGACCAATAGACAAAATAAGAAGACAGAGGAATATGATACAAGGAACAAGACAAAATCTTATAAAATCTTAGAAAAAAATTGAACAAAGTGGAGATAAGCAATCTACTTGTTAAGAAATTCAAGATACTCTTCACAGAGATGCTCACTAAACGTAGAAGAACATGCATGAACATAGTGATATTTTTAACAAAGAGATAGAAAATATTAAAAAGTCCAAACAGCTGAAAAATACAATAACTAAAATAAATATACAAGAAAAATTCAATGCCATATTTGATAATACAGAATAACAAATCATCAAACCAAAGACAGAGTAGTGAAAATTACCAAAGTTGAAGAAAAAAAAAAGGAAAAAATAATTTTAAAAACAGTTTAAGAGACCTTTGGGACAACACCAAGTTTACTAACATTCACATTATAGAGGCCCCATAAAAAGAAGAGAGAAAGGGTCAGATAATTCATTTAAAGAAATAATAGCGGAAAACTTCCCTAAGCTGGTAATGGGAGCAAATGGCAGGCTTCCAGAAGCACAGAGCATCCCAAGTAAGACCTACCCAAAGAATCTGAAACCAAGACACATCATAATTAAATGCTGACATTAAAGATAAACAGATAATTTTAAAATCAGTCAGAGAAAAACATATTACAAAAGAATCCACATAATAAAAGAAGCTGACTTCTGGGCAGAAACATTGCAGGTAAGAAGTGGCATGATGTATTCAAAATGATGAAAGGAAAAATATGTACAGCCTAGAATACTCTACCTAAAAGGGGATATCAGCAAAATGTGAAGGAGCGGTAAGGAGATTTACAGATAAGCAAAACTTGAAATAGTTCAGCACCACCAAACCAGCTTTGCAAGGAATGTTAAAGGGATAACTCAAAGTAGAAAAGACCACAATTAGAAATATGAATTGTCACAATAAAAGTGTATTTTCACTCACCTAGAGCCAGACATCCTTGAGTGTGAAGCATCTGAACTGACTAATTGACTGAGAAATATTAAAAGTATAAAGAGAAAAATCTCAATAGTAAAGGTAAACATAAAAACTTAAAACACAAAAAAACTTAAAAGTAGTAGACTAACCACGTATAAGTTTGGCTTCCCTGGTGGCTCAGGCGGTAAAGAATCCACCTACAATTCAGGAGACCAGGATCCTATCCCTGGATTGGAAAGATCGCCTAGAGAAGGGGGGTTTCCCTGGTAGCTCAGGTGCTAAAGAATCTTCCTGCAATGCAGGAGATCCTGGGCGATTCTTAGGTTGGGAAGATCCCCTGGAGAAAGGATAGGGTACCCACTCTAGTATTCTCAGGCTTCCATAGTGGCTCAGCTGGTAAAGAATCCACCTGCCATCAAGGAGACCTGGGTTCAATCCTTGGGTTGGAAAGATCCCTTAGAAGAGGAAAGGTTACCCACTCCAGTATTCTGGCCTGGAGAATTCCATCGACTATATAGTCCATGGGGTCACAAAGAGGTGGACACAACTGGGTGACTCTCACTTTCACTTTTTTCTGGAGAAGGGAATGGCAACCCACTCCATTATTCTTGCCTGGAGAGTCAGACACAACTGAGCAACGAACACTTTGAATGACTTTGAGTCACATATAAACCTAGTAGGAAGGTTAAAGACAAAAATAGTTAAATCTTTTATGAAAACAGTAAATTGTTTAGGTATACAAAAAATAAAAGGTATCAAATGATGTCAATGACATTAAACATCAGAGGGAGTAAAAACGCACAGTTGTTAAAATGCATTTAAACTTGACATGACCAATTTAATCATTATATATATATATATATAGTATATAAAACTGTGTATATGTATGTCTATATATGTACATATATATACAGCTATATATTTATATATGAACATCATGATAATCACACATCAAAAATTTACAAGAAATACACACAAAAATGTGACAGGAATTCAAATATAAACCTAAAAATAGTCATTATATCACAAGAGAGAAAAGAAGAGAACAAAAGAGAACTGTAGAAACAACCAGAAAACAAGTAACCATATAATAACTCCATACTTAATAATCATTATAGATCCCCGGCGCGGCATAGGGCAGTCAGCTGGTAAGAGGTGGGGCATTTGCGTAGTTTTGAATTCCTTTCTAACAGCTAATCGGTAAAAACAAAAAGCTGACAAGGGCCTAGATATTTACTAATTTTTATTGCAGTAACTGTTGACTATTTAGAATGAATTTTGATACGTGCGTATTTACAGTATCTCTGGAAGGACCCATAAGTAATCAGCAATTGCCTCTGAGAAGGGAGTTAGAAACTGGGATGGGAGTCATGCTTTTCTCCCTATTTTTGTTGCTTAGTCGCTAAGTCGTATCGGACTGTTTGTGACCCTATGGACTGTAGCTGGCAAGGCTCCTCTGTTCATGTGATTTCCTAGGCAAAGATGGTTGAGTTGCCATTTCCTTCTCCAGGGGATCTTCTCCATCCAGGAATCGAACACGGGTTTCCTGCGTTGGCGAATTCTTTACCACTGAGCCACCAGGGTAGAGCTTTCTCCCTGTACAATTTCTGGTTTTTGAAATTTGTTTATACTTTTTCAAAACAGTAAAAAATATTTTTCTTAATCGATTAAAAAAAATAATTATCATTATAAATTTAAATAGACTAATGCTCCAATCGAAGGAAATACAGTGAATGAATGAGAAAATAAGAACCGTATATATGATGCTGACAAGAGACTCACATCGGTTCTACAGAAACAAATTGAAAGTGGGGGGATGGACAAAGGTCAGGTCAGTTCAGTTCAGGCACTCAGTAATAGCCAACTCTTTGTGACCTCATAGACTGCAGCACACCAGACTTTACATCACCTGTACATCACCCTGTACATCACCAACTCCTGGAGGTTGATGAAACTCATGTCTATTGATTCAGTGATGCCATTCAATCATCACATCCTCTGTCGTCCACTTCTGCTGACTTCAACTTTTCCTAGCATCGAGGTCTTTTCCATGAGTCAGTTATTTGATCATCAGGTGGCCAAAGTATTGTAGCTTCAGCTTTAGCATTAGTCTTTCCACTGAGTATTCAAGACTGATTTAGGATTGTCTGGTTTGATCTCCTTGCAGTCCAAGGGACTCTCAAGAGTTTTCTCCAACACCACAATTCAAAAGCATCAGTTTTTTGGTGCTCACCTTTCTTTATGGTCCAACTCTCACATCCACACATGACTACTGGAAAAACTATAGTGTTGGCTAGACAGAACTTTGTTCGCAAAGTAATGTCTCTGCTTTTTAATATGCTGTCTAGGCTTGTCATAGCTTTCCTTCCAAGCAGGAAGTGTCTTTTAATTTCATGGCTGCTGTCACCATCTGCAATGATTTTGGAGCCCAAGAAGATAAAGTCTTTCACTGTCTTCATTGTTTCCCTGTCTATTTTGCCAAGAAGTGATGGGACTGGATGCCATGGTCTTCGTGTTTTGAATGGTGAGTTTTAAACCAGCTTCTTCTCTCTCCTCTCTCACTTCCATCAAGAAACTCTTTAGTCCTTCTTTGCCTTCTACCATAGGGGTGGTGTCATCTGTATGTCTGAGGTTATTGATATTTCTCCCAGAAAGCTTGATTCCAGCTTGTGCTTCATCCAGCTGGGAATTTCACATGTTGTACTCTGCATAGAAGTTAAACAAGCAGGGTGACAATATACAGTCTTGACGTACTCCTTTGTTCTCTATCTGGTTCTAACTGTTGTTTCTTACATACAGATTTTTCAGGAGGCAGGTAAGGTGGTCTGGTATTCCCATTTCTTTAAGAATTTTTCACAGATTGTTGAGATACACACATTCAAAGGCTTTAGCTTAGTCAACGAAGCAGAAGTAGATGTTTTTCTGGAATTCTTTCCTTTTCTATGATCCAATGGATGTTGGCAATTTTGTCTCTGGTTCCTCTGTCTTTTCTAAATCCAGCTTCTACATATGGAATTTCTCAGTTCATGTACTGTTGACGCCTAGCTTGGAGAATTTTGAGCATTATTCTGCTAGCATGTGAGATGATTGAAATTGTGTGGTAGTTTGAACATTCTTTGGCATTGCCTTTCTTTGAGATTGGAGTGGAAACTGACCTTTTCCAGTCTTGTGGTCACTGCTGAATTTTCCAAATTTCCTGGCATATTGAGTGAAGCACCTTAATACTATCATCTTTTAGGATTTGAAAAAGCTCTGCTGGAATTCCATCACCTCCATTAGCTTTATTCGTGGTGATGCTTCATAAGGTCCACTTGACTTCACACTCCAAGATGTTTGGCTCTAGGTGAGTGATCACACCATCATGGTTATCTGGGTCACTGAGATTGTTTTTATATAATTCTTCTGTGTATTCTTGCCACCTTTTTGTAATATATTCTGCATCTTTTATGTCCATACAATTTCTGTCCTTTATTGTGTCCATCTTCACATGAAATATTCCTTTGGTATCTTTAATTTTCTTGAAGAGGTCTCTAGCCTTTCCCATTGTATTTTTTCCCTCTATTTCTTTGCACTGATCACTGAGGAAGGCTTTCTTATCTCTCCTTGCTATTCTTGTGGAAATGTCCATCCAGATGGATGTATCTTTCCTTTTCTCCGTTGCCTTTAGCTTCTCTTCTTTTCTCAGCTATTTTTAAGGCCTCCCCAGACAACGATTTTGCCTTTTTGCATTTCTTTTTCTTGGGGATAATTTTGATCACTACACCTTAATCAATGTTATGAACCTTTGTCCATAGTTCTTCAGGCACTGTGTCTGTCAGATCTAATCCCTTGAATCTATTTGTCACTTCCACTGTATGAAGTGAAGTTGCTCAATTGTGTCCGGCTCTTTGGACCCCCATGGACTGTAACCTACCAGTCTCTTCCGTCCATGGGATTTTCCAAGCAAGAGTACTGGAGTGGGTTGCCATTTCCTTCTCCAGAGGATCTTCCCAACCCAGGGATCAAACCTGGGTCTCCCACATTGTAGGCAGATGCTTTACCATCTGAGACACCAGGGAAGTCCCTTCCACTGTATAATTATAACAGTTCTGATTTAAATCATACCTGAATGGTCTTGTGGTTTTCCCTACTTTCTTTAAGCCTGAATTTTGCAATAAGGAGTTCATTATCTTATCCACAGTCAGGTCCTGGTCTTGTTTTTGCTGACTGTATAGAGTTTCTCAATCTTCAGCTACAAAAAATACAGTCTAATTTTGATATCAACCAACTGGTGATGTCCATGTATAAAATCATTTCTGTTGTTGGATGAGGGGTTTTGCTATAATAAAAGTATTTCCTTGGCAAAACTCTGTTAGCCTTTGCCTTGCTTCATTTTGTACTCTAAGGCCAAACTTACATGCTACTCCGGGTATCTCTTGACTTCCTACTTTTGCATTCCATTCCCCTATCATGTAAAAGACTTTTTTTTTTTTTTTTTTTTTTTTTAGTGTTAGTTCTAGAAGGTCTTATTCGTCTTTATAGAACTGTTCAACTTCAGCTTCTTTGGAGTTAGTGGTTGGAGCATAGACTTGGATTACTGTGATACTGAGGGGTTTGCCTTGCAAACGAACAAGGATCATTCTGTCACTTTTGAGATTGCACCCAGGTACTGCATTTTGGACTTTTTTTTTTTTAATTGAAGGTTACTCCATTTTTTCTAAGGGATTCTTGCCCACAGTAGTAGGTATAATGGTCATCTGAGTTAAATTCACCCATTCCACTCCATTTTATCTCACTGATTCCTAAAATGTCAGTGTTCACTGTTGCCATCTCCTGTTTGACCACTTGCAATTTACATTGATCCATGGACCTAACATTCCAGATTCCTATGCAATATTATTCTTTGCAGCATCAAACTTTACTTCTATCACCAGTCACATCCACAACTGGGCATTGTTTTTGCTTTGGCTCAGCCTCTTCATTCTTTCTGGAGTTATTTCTCACTTTTCTCCAGTTAGTGTATTTGGCACTACTGACCTGTGGGTTCATCTTTCAGTATCATATCTTTTTGCCTTTTCATACTGGAAAAAAGTATTCTATGCACACTGAAACAGAGAGAAAGCTGTGGTATCAACACTTATGTTGGACAAAATAGACTTTAAAGCAAAGACTGTAACAAGAGACAAACAAAGATATTTTATACTGTGGAAGAGATCAACCCAAAAAGAAAATATAACAATTATATATATATATTTAATAAATACAAATATATATTTATATATAAATATCAATTCAAAAGAAAATATAACAATTATAAATAAATATATATATATATAAATGCAACACAGGAACTCTTGCATACATAAAGCCTATATTAGCAAAATAAAGGAAAACTTGGCAGTAACACAATAGTAGTGAGGATTTTAAGATTTTACTTATATTAATGGACTCAGCTTCCAGACAGGAAATCAATAGGAAACACTGTCCTTAGATGATATATTACACCAGGTGGATTCATTGATATCTACAGAGCATTCCATCCAAAAGAGCAGAAAACACATTCTCTTGAAGCATGCATGTATTAGTCTCCAGGATAAACAACATGCTAGACCACAGCACAAATTTTTGAAGAATTAAATCATACTGAGCACTTTTACAACTACAATGACTTAAGAATAGAAATCAACTATAAGATAAAAATTGCAAAAAACCACAAATGCATGTATGGTAAACAATATACTACTAAATAGCTAAAGGCTAGAGACTTTCCAGGCTGTCCAGTGGTTAACAGTCCACACTTCCAGTACAGGAGCTGTGGATTAGATCCCTGATCAAGAAACTAAGAGCCTGCACAGCCAAAAAATAAATAAAATAATTTTTTAAAGGAATGCATTGGTCTGCAGATGTATGTTCATACTTGCATGCTAAGTCACTTCACTTGTATCTGACTCTTGTGACCCTATGGACTGCAACCAGCCAGGTTCCTCTGTCTATGAGATTCTCCAGGCAAGAATACTGGAGTGGGTTGCCATGCCCTCCTCCAGGGGATGTTCTAAACCCAGGAATCAAACCCATGTCTCTTATGTCTCCTGCATTGGCTGGCAGGTCTTTACCACTAATTCCACCTCAGAAGTCCAAAAATTTAAAAGTGTGTTAACACCTATTCTTCTCAAACTATCCAAAAAATTGAGAGATAAAGACATTCCAAAATCATTCTATGAAGGAAGCATCACCTTGATTTCAAAACTAGATAAAGGCAATACAGAAAAGAAAAATATATGCCAATATCACTGATGAACATATTCAAAAATCTTCAACATAATATTAACAAGCTGAATTGAACAATGCATAAATAGAATCACACGCCAAAATCAAGTGAGATTTATACCAGGAATGCAAAGATGATCCAATATTCCAATATCAATCCTTGTGATATATAACACATTAAAAAATTGAAGAATAAAAGTCATATAATCATCAAAATAGGTACAGAAAATCTTTTGACAAAATTCAACATTCATTTATGACAAAAATTCTCAACAAATAGATATAGAGGAAATATGCCTCAACATAGTAAAATCAATATATGACAAGCCCACAGCTAACATCAAATTTCAAGTAAGATCATAGGTGTTGCAAGAGGGCATCAGAGGGCAGACACACTGAAGCCATATTCACAAAAAACTAGTCAATCCAATCACAGTAGGACCACAGCCCTGTCTAACTCAGTGAAACTAAGCCATGCCCGTGGGGCAACCCAGGGTGGGCAGGTCATGGTGGAGAGGTCTGACAGAATGCGGTCCACTGGAGAAGGGAATGGTAAACCACTTCAATATTCTTGCCTTGAGAATTCCATGAACAGTATGAAAAGCCAAAATGATAGGATACTGAAAGAGGAACTCCCCAGGTCAGTAGGTGCCCAATATGCTACTAGAGATCAGTGGAGAAATAACTCCAGAAAGAATGAAGGGATGGAGCCAAAGCAAAAACAACCCAGCTGTGGATGTGACTGGTGATAGAAGCAAGGTCTGATGTTGTAAAGAGCAATATTGCATAGGAACCTGGAATATCAGGTACATGAATCAAGGCAAATTGCAAGTGGTCAAACAGGAGATGGCAAGAGTGAATGTCGACATTCTAGGAATCAGCGAACTAAAATGGACTGGAATGGGTGAATTTAACTCAGATGACTATTATATCTACTACTGCGGGCAGGAATCCCTTAGAAGAAATGGAGTAGCCATCATGGTCAAAAACAGAGTCTGAAATGCAGTACTTGGATGCAGTCTCAAAAACAACAGAATGATATCTGCTCATTTCCAAGGCAACCCATTCAATATCATGGTAATCCAAGTCTATGCCCCACCAGTAATGCTGAAGAAGCTGAAGTTGAACGGTTTTATGAACCTACAAGACCTTTTAGAACTAACACCGAAAAAAGATGTCCTTTTCATTACAGGGGACTGGAATGAAAAGTAGGAAGTCAAGAAACACCTGGAGTAACAGGCAAATTTGGCCTTGAAATGCAGAATGAAGCAGGGCAAAGACTAATAGTTTTGCCAAGAAATGCACTGGTCATAGCAAACACCCTCTTCCAACAACACAAGAGAAGACTCTACACATGGACATCACCAGCTGGTCAATACCGAAATCAGATTGATTATATTCTTTGCAGCCAAAGATGGAGAAGCTCTATACAGTCAACAAAAACAAGACCAGGAGCTGACTGTGGCTCAGATCATGAACACCTTATTATCAAATTCAGACTCAAATTGAAGAAAGTAGGGAAAACCGCTAGACCATTCAGGTATGACCTCAATTGAATCCCTTATGATTATATAGTGGAAGTGAGAAATACATTTAAGGGCCTAGATCTGATAGATAGAGTGCCTGATGAACTATGGAATGAGGTTCATGACATTGTAGAGGAGACAGGGATCAAGACCATCCCCATGGAAAAGAAATGAAAGAAAGCAAAATGGCTGTCTGGGGAGGCCTTACAAATAGCTGTGAAAAGAAGAGAGGTGAAAAGCAAAGGAGAAAAGGAAAGATATAAGCATCTGAATACAGAGTTCCAAAGAATAGCAAGAAGAGATAAGAAAACCTTCTTCATTGATCAATGCAAAGAAATAGAGGAAAAGAACAGAATGGGAAAGACTAGAGATCTCTTCAAGAAAATTAGAGATACCAAGGGAACACTTCATGCAAAGATGGGCTCGATAAAGGACAGAAATGGTATGGACCTAACAGAAGCAGACTATATTAAGAAGAGGTGTCAGGAATACACAGAAGAACTATACAAAAAAGATCTTCATGACCTGGATAATCACGATGGTGTGATCACTCATCTAGAGCCAGACATCCTGGAATGTGAAGTCAAGTGGGTCTTAGAAAGCATCACTATGAACAAAGCTAGTGGAGGTGATGGAATTCCAGTTGAGCTATTTCCAAGTCTGAACGATGATGCTGTGAAAGTGCTACACTCAATATGCCAGCAAATTTGGAAAACTCAGCAGTGGCCACAGGACCGGAAAAGGTCAGTTTTCATTCCAATCCCTAAGAAAGAAAATGCCAAAGAATGCTCAAACTACCACACAATTGCACTCATCTCACATGCTAGTAAAGGAATGCTCAAAATTCTCCAAGCCAGGCTTCAGCAACACGTGAACCGTGAACTTCCTGATGTTCAAGCAGGTTTTAGAAAAGGCAGAGGAACCAGAGATCAAATTGCCAACATCCGCTGGATCATGGAAAAAGCAAGAGAGTTCCAGAAAAAAAAAAAAAAAAACCATCTATTTCTGCTTTATTTACTATGCCAAAGCCTTTGACTGTGTGGATCACAATAAACTGTGGAAAATTCTGAAAGAGATGGGAATACCAGACCACCTGACCTGCCTCTTGAGAAATCTGAATGCAGGTCAGGAAGCAACAGTTAGAACTGGACATGGAACAACAGACTGGTTCCAAATAGGAAAAGGAGTACGTCAAGGCTGTATATTGTCACCCTGCTTATTTAACTTCTATGCAGAGTACATCATGAGAAACGCTGGGCTGGAAGAAGCACAAGCTGGAATCAAGATTGCTGGGAGAAATATTAATAACCTCAGATATGCAGATGACACCACCCTTATGGCAGAAAGAAGATGAACTCAAAAGCCTCTTGATGAAAGTGAAAGTGAAGAGTGAAAAAGTTGACTTAAAGCTCAATGTCCAGAAAACGAAGATCATGGCATCTGGTCCCATCACTTCATGGGAAATAGATGGAGAAACAATGGAAACAGTGTCAGACTTAATTTTGGGGGGCTCCAAAATCACTGCAGATGGTGAGTACAGCCATGAAATTAAAAGACGCTTACTCCTTGGAAGAAAATTTATGACCAACCTAGAGAGCGTATTCAAAAGAAGAGACATTACTTTGCCGACTAAGATCCGTCTAGTCAAGGCTATGGTTTTTCCTGTGGTCAGGTATGGATGTGAGACTTGGACTGTGAAGAAGGCTGAGCACCGAAGAATTGATGCTTTTGAACTGTGGTGTTGGAGAAGACTCTTGAGAGTCCCTTGGGCTGCAAGGAGGTCCAACCGGTCCATTCTGAAGGAGATCAGCCCTGGGATTTCTTTGGAAGGAATGATGCGAAAGCTGAACTCCAGTACTTTGGCCACCTCATGCGAAGAGTTGACTCATTGGAAAAGACTCTGATGCTGGGAGGGATTGGGGGTAGGAGGAGAAGGGGACGACAGAGGATAAGATGGCTGGATGGCCTCACTGACTTGATGAACGTGAATCTACGTGAACTCCAGGAGTTGGTGATGGACAGGGAGGCCTGGCGTGCTGTGATTCATCAGGCTGTGATTCATGGGCTCGCAAAGAGTTGGACAAGACTGAGCGGCTGAACTGAACTGAACATGAAATTCAGTGGTGGAAATCTGAAAGCATTTCCTCTAAGATCAGGAACAAACCAAGAATGCCACTTATACCACCTCTATGGAAGTCCTAGCCATAACAATCAGGCCAAAAAATAAATGTAAGGAATCCAAATTGGAAAGGATGTAAACTTTCCAGTAAACTCAGTTTTCAGATGACATGAAAGAAATAAAGTGAAGTCTCTTAGTCATGTCCCACTCTTTGCCACCCAGTGGACTGTAGCCTACCAGGCTCCACGGTCCGTGGGATTTTCCAGGCAAGAGTACTGGAGTGGGTGCCATTTTCTTCTTCAGATGACATAATAATATACTATACACAGAAAAAGATTTAATGAAAGAATTAATATTATTAAAATAACCAAACTACCTAAGGCAATCTACAGATTCAATCCACTATCTATCAAAATATCAATGGCATTTTTCACAGATCTAGAACAAATAGCTTCTAAAATTTACATGGAAACACAAAACATCCAAATAGCCTAAACAGTTGAACAAAAAAGCAAAAGCTGGGGTATCATGTTCCTTGATTTCGAAATGTACTTCCAAGCTACAATAATCAAAATAGTAGGGAAATGAGAGCCCAGAAATAAACCCATAAACATATGGTCAATTAACCTATGATAAATAATGCAAGAATGGGGAAAGAAAAACCTTTTCAATAAATAATGCTTGGAAAACTGAACAGCTTCATACAAAAGAATCAAATTGGACTACTTTCTCACACCATATTAAAAAAAATAACTCAAAATGGATTAAAGACTTAAATGAAACCATAAAATTCCATAAAATTCCTAGAAGAAAATATAATATGCTCTTCAGCATGAGACCTAATATTTTTGGGGATCTGTCTTCTCAGGTAAGGGCAACAAAAGCAAAAATAAACAAATGGGACTACACCAAACTAAAAATTTTAGCATAACAAAGGAAACTATAAACAAAACAAAAAGGTAGTCTACTGAAATATTTGAAGATATTTGCAAATCATACATCTAATAAGGGGTTAATATACAAAATATAAAAAGAACTCATACAACTCATCATTAACAACGTCAAACTTAATTAAAAAATAGGCAGAGAATCTGAATAGACATTTTTCCAAAGAAGACATAGAGATGGGCTCAGACACATGAAAAGATGCTCATCATCACTAATCACAGAGAAATGCATGTCAAAACTGCAATGAGCTATTACTTCACACCTATGAGAATTGTTTTTATTGAAAAGGCGATAAATAAGAAATGCTACTGAGCATATGGAAAAAAGAAAAATCCTGTGCACTCTTCATAGGAATGTAAGTTGGTATAGCCACTATGGAAACAGTAATTACTTTCTCAAAATAATTAAGAAATTGGATTACTAAACAATCCAGCAATCCTACTTTGCGGTATTTATCCAAATAAAATAAAAACACTAGCTCAAAAAGATGTATGCATTCCAATATTCATTGAAGCACTATTTACAATAGCCAAGATACAGAAGCAATCTAAGTGTTCATTGATAGATGGATAATGAATATTCAGTATACACACACAATGGAATATTTCTCAGCTATAATAAAAATGGAATCTTGGCATTTGACACAACATGGATGGTTTTGGTGGAAAAAACACAAGCCGGAAACAAGATTGCCAGGAGAAATATCAATAACCTCAGATATGCAGATGACACCACCCTTATGGCAGAAAGTGAAGAGGAACTCAAAAGCCTCTTGATGAAAGTGAAAGAGGAGAGTGAAAAAATTGGCTTAAAACTCAACAGTCAGAAAAAGAAGATCATGGCATCCAGTCCCATCACTTCATGGCAAATAGATGGGGAAACAGTAGAAACAGTGTCAGACTTAATTTTGGGGGGCTCCAAAATCACTGCAGATGGTGACTGCAGCCATGAAATTAAAAGACGCTTACTCCTTGGAAGAAAATTTATGACCAACCTAGAGAGCATATTCAAAAGAAGAGACTTACTTTGCCGACTAAGGTCTGTCTAGTCAAGGCTATGGTTTTTCCAGTAGTCATGTACGGATGTGAGACTTGGACTGAGAAGAAGGCTGAGCGCTGAAGAACTGATGCTTTTGAACTGTGGTGTTGGAGAAGACTCTTGAGAGTCCCTTGGGCTGCAAGGAGGTCCAACCGGTCCATTCTGAAGGAGATCAGCCCTGGGATTTCTTTGGAAGGAATGATGCGAAAGCTGAACTCCAGTACTTTGGCCACCTCATGCCAAGAGTTGACTCATTGGAAAAGACTCTGATGCTGGGAGGGATTGGGAGCAGGAGAAGGGGACGACAGAGGATGAGATGGCTGGATGGCATCACTGACTTGATGGACATGAGTCTTAGTGAACTCTGGGAGTTGGTGATGGACAGGGAGGCCTGGCATGCTGCGATTCATGGGGTCACAAAGAGTCAGACATGACTGAGCAACTGAACTGACCTGATGCTAACAAAACAATCAAATACCACATGATCTCACTTATATGTGAAATTCACCAAACAAACAAACAAACAAAACAAAATGAAAACAGACTCTTAGATATAGAGAATAGACTGGTGTTATCAGAAGGTTGGGATTGGGGGATGTAAAGTAGGTGAAGGAGATTAAGAGGTTCAAGCCTCCAATTATAAATAAACACGTTACAAGCATGTAATATACAGCATAAGAGTAACAGTATGGTTAGTACTATTGTGATATATTTGTTTGGGGACAGATGGTTACTAGATATACTATGGCAGTCATTTCAGAATGTACTCAAAGGTCAAATCAATATGTAGCACACCTGAAATCTAACATAGTGTTGTACATCAAGTGTATTTAAAAAAACATTATTTAAATTTTAAAATATTTTAAATCACCACCTGCCTGCTTTGGACTGAGTTGTGTCTCCCCAAAATTAGTATGTCAAAACCCTAACCCCTGTATAACCGTACTTGGAGACTAGGCCTTTACGGAGATCAAAGGGCACCTAGATGTATGAGACTGGAGTTTAAGAGTGAGGTTTAGAATGAAGATATAAATTAGGAAATTATTGGCATATAAATTGCAGTTAATGCCATAAGATTGCATGCACTCTCCAAGGATGTAAGCATAAAACAAAGAAAAAAGGAGTATGAAAATTGAGCACTCCAATAGTAAGAGGTTGTGAAAGAGTATTCAACCAAAAGATATAGAGAGTAAGCAGCCATTTAGTTTTAGAAAAAGACAATGTGATATCCTGACAGACAAAAAATAAAATCTAGCAAGGAAGAAAAAGTAATCAACTTGGTCAAATGCTGCTGACTTGGCAACTATTATGAGGAAATGAGACTTGATCATTAATTTAAACAAACCGGAGGTTATTCATGATCTTGATACTAGAAGTTACAGTAAAATTTTAAGGACTAAAGACTCATAAGAATTGGCTCAAGAGAAAATGGGAGAAAAGTTAATATAGAAAACTCTCTTAAGAAGTCTTACTGCAAGTGGAATCAAAATACTCTGAAATCAGAGATGTCATAATTTGCTTATGAATTGGAGCGGGACAAGAGAAAAAAGTAGAAATACAGGATGGCTTCAAAGTTTGGGATATAGCAATTGTCATTCACTGAATAAGGAATACTGTAGAAGTGGGGGAAGAAATTAAGATTAACTCTATCTAAATGGAAATGTTTCATAGATTATAGGGCATATGAATTTGGAGTCTAGGGAGGAAGTTCATGGCTGAAAATGTTACAGCCATCAGCATACAGAAGGTATTTAGAACCATGAGACTGGATAAGATCACCTTAGAGTACAATAAAAAAGAAAAGGCAGTTAGTAGAATTATGGTGCATCTGGAAGATAAAAAGAAAGTAGCAATGCAGACTGAAGAGGCATAATTGGAAACAAGAAGAGCGGAAGTTTTGAAAAGCATTTCAAAGAACAGAGAATGATTAATTGTGCGAAGCATGATGTTGGAACAAATAAAATAAGGACAGAAATGTGAGCACAATGTTTTAGAATTGGAGGCCACTGGTGATCTCGATGGGAGCAGTTATGGTGGATTGCTGGAGCTGAGAGCCTGGCTGCAGTGAGTCCAAGAGTGAATGTGTGTGTGTGTGTGTGTGTGTGTGTGTGTGTGTGTGTGTGTGTGTTCAGTCAGGTCTGACTCTTTGTGACCCCATGAGCTGTAGTCTGCCAAGCTCCTCTGTCCATGGAATTTTCCGGTTAAGAATATTCTAGTGGGTAGCCATTCCCTCCTCCAGGGGATCTTCCCCACCCAGGGATCAAACCTATGTCTCCTATATCTCCTGCTTTGGCAGGGAGATTCTTTACCTCTGCACCACTCAGCAAGTTTCAAGAGTGAATTAAAAGAGAATAAATGGAGACAGAAAATAAGGGAAAAATATTAATGACTCTCAAGAAGCTTTGCTGTAAAAGAAACATAGAGAATGGGTGAAGGTTGGAAGGCAAGAAAATTTTAAAAGAATTTTGTTTTGTTTTTAAGTGGAAAAATATCTGCATGCCTGTATTAGAGACCTTGGCAGGGGAAGGGAGTGGGTAGGAGAGAGACACAACTGAGCTGGACTGGTTACTCTTCTATACAATATTTTAAGAGGGCTACTCCTTGAGAGGCATGAAGTTGCCTCAGAGGGGACTCAGTTTTCTCCTGGAGTAAAACGTTTTAAGCAAGTTGAGGAAGAAGGATGCAGACAAGGGGATTTTGCTAGTGATGGATTACGAATTCCAAAGATCATAGTCACAGGCTTTTATTTTATTTATTTATTTATTTTTTTACTTTACAATATTGTATTTGTTTTGCCATACATCAACATGAATCTGCCACGGGTATACATGTGTTCCTCATCCTGAACCCCCCTCCCTCCTCCCTCCTCATACCATCCCTCTGGGTCGTCCCAGTGCACCAGCCCCAAGCATCCAGTATCATGCATCAAACCTGGACTGGCGATTCATTTCATATATGATATTATACATGTTTCAATGCCATTCTCCCAAATCATCCCACCCTCGCCCTCTCCCACAGAGTCCAAAAGACTGTTCTATACGTCTGTGTCTGTTTTGCTGTCTCCTATACAAGGTTATCATTACCATCTTTCCAAATTCCATATATATGTGTTAGTATACTGTATTGGTGTTTTTCTTTCTGGCTTACTTCACTCTGTATAATCAGCTCCAGTTTCATCCACCTCATTAGAACTGATTCAAATATATTCTTTTTAATGGCTGAGTAATACTCCATTGTGTATATGTACCACAGCTTTCTTATCCATTCATCTGCTGATGGACATCTAGGTTGCTTCCATGTGCTGGCTATTCTAAACAGTGCTGTGATGAACATTGGGGTACATGTGTCTCTTTCAATTCTGGTTTCCTTGGTGTGTGTGCCCAGTAATGGGATGTTAGAGAAGGACGGCAATTGAGACAGACAGAGTTCTACAGGGATTAGAGTAAAGGATGAGGGATGACGTCTATGCCTGGAGTTGCTTGGAGTGACAGACATAAACAGAATTCAATGAAACAGTAGGTCCTGATGGACCCAAGGCAAGTACTGGTGAATCAGTTTATTCTTGGATCTCGGGAGAGCTCAGTGTCTTGGTATCTCTTCTTCCCACCTTTATGTTTGGCAGACATAGCTCAGCTTTCTGCCAAATGGTGTACTGAACAGTGGCCTTAATCCTCTACCACTCAGACTTCAAAGATGTTGCTCATTTGCCAGTGCAGCAAAAGAGGACAGACATTTTTTTGTTGTTGTTGTTTCATGTTTTCACTTCACTGCTTTAAAAAGTCTGCTCTATAGGGCTGTGAGATTGGTCAGGCAGCCCACGCTGCCTATGCTCTGAGCATTCAGCTTTCATGGAATTGATTATTTGGTAATATTCTCTTGTTGCGTTTCAAGAGAGATTTTCATGGGAAATGCAAGATGCATTTTATTTCACCTTGTTGTAGTAAAAGTCTACAGCGTCATCAAATCAAAAGCCTCTCCCCTCCCCAACACTGCCCTGCCATGCTTAAACAGAAATCAGGGCAGCTATAAATTCAGAGGATGTTTGCACTTCATAGGGAGGTTTTGCACTTTCCTCACTTTCACCTCTGAAACAAATGTTCTTACAGAAATATTTCCTAGACAGCAGAGATGAGGGAACAAGAAAAGCAGTCCCAGATAGAGCATAAACACTATGTAAAAATGCTTTACTATGTGGTAATTATATTGACACACAGTTTTATGTTTTAATAAAAATCTAAATGTAGTACAAAAGTCACTCCAAGGAGAGTTCAGAGCTTCCACTTTGAAACCACAAACTGGAGTTTTTAAATTAGAAAGATATATTCTTAAACCAGTACTTGGAACTGCCAAGTGGCTGAGCATGTTTGCCAGAACTGGGAGAGGCAAACTGCTCAAGAAATTTCCCTAGAAATATAAGAACTGTTTGCTTAAATTGGAGCTCTGGTTGGCATCTTCTCTGGGGTTGAAGGGTTGACAAAAAATATTTTAGTGTAGTTAATGGCAAGTTGTGTTGTGTCAATCTATGTGTAAAGATGAGATAAAAGAATTCTAACTATAACGGACTTTGGCATGTGCAACTGCTTACTTCTGAAGACTGATTTTTTGTTTTACTAATGAGACTGGAAGTGACACATGACCACGTGATATAAGGGTATATGCAGAAGCCTGCCATGTCCGTCAGGGCCTAATATCTTTTATTTCAATCTACAAGCATTTCTAGTTCACCTCAGTTCAATTCAATTCAGTCGCTCAATTGTGTCTAATTCTTTGGGACCCCATGGACTGCAGCACACCATGCTTCCCTGTCCATGACCAACTCCTGGAGCTTGCTCAAACTCATGTTCAGCGAGTCAGTGATGCTCTCCAACCATCTCATCCTCTGTCATCCTCTTCTCCTCCTGCCCCCAATCCCTTCCAGTGTCAGGGTCTTTTCCAGTGAATCAGTTATTTGCATCAGATGGCCAAAGTATTAGAGGTTCAGCTTCAGCTTCAGCATCAGTCCTTCCAATGAATATTCAGGGCTAATATCCTTTAGGATTGACTGGATTGATTTCCTTGCTGTCCAAGGGACTCTCAAGAGTCTTCTCCAACACCACAGTTTAAAAACATCAATTCTTTGGCACTCAGCTTTTTTTATGGGCCAACTCTCACATCCATACATGACTACTGGAAAAACCACAGCTTTGACTAGATGGAAATTTGTTGGCAAAGTAATGTCTCTGCTTTTCAATATGCTGTCTAGTTGGTCATAATTTTCCTTCCAAGGAGGAAGTGTCTTTTAATTTCATGGCTGCAGTCACAATTTGCAGTGATTTTGGAGCCCAAGAAAATAAAGTTCACCTAATGACATGAAATTTCCTTCTTCTCCCTAGTTCCAGAAACCATAACAGGGGACATGGAATCAGCCATGGCAGTGGACCTGAACCCCTGGGTAGAATATGAATTCAGAGTGGTGGCCACCAATCCAATTGGGACTGGAGACCCAAGCACTCCATCTCGAATGATCCGCACAAATGAAGCAGGTAAGAATATTAGAGAGTCAGAATTCTGTTGGGTATGCCCCTTAGTCGCTTTTTAAAAATTTACTTATTTTTAATTAAAGGATAATTGCTTTACAATATTGTGTTGGCTTCTGCCATACATCAACATGGATCAGTCATATGTGTATATATATATTTATCCCCTCCCTTTTGAACCTTCCTCCCACCTCCCAATCCATCCCACCCTTCTAGGTTGTCACAGAGCCCTGGTTTTTGTTCCCTGAGTAATACAACAAATAATCACTTTTAATGCAATTTGAATTAACTATTATTGCTTTACTGTAATTTTTCCAAATTCATTTACCTGGATATCATAAAACTATTTCCTTTAAGATAATTATTTCATTTTATTTGTTTTCAGAGCGTTTTCTCCTTTTATCCACAAATACAGGTCTAGATGCTTCAATTTTCCTCCTTGCACTTATCTTCAAGTTAAGTTGAAGATGTTAGTTTCTCCTAATTAAGTACTCATTCAATATAGCAGGTCCATAAAATTCAGAATAGATTAGCTCACCCTTTTTTTTCTCCAGTGTTAGCAGTTACCTCTAATTATAGGCACTTTCTTAAAATTCTTTATGCTGCCTTCACCATCTGACCTGCTATAAATCATACTTTGAAAAGACAAATTTTGCCTTAACTTGACCAACTTATAAAACACCAGCATGCTTCCAGTCTTCTAGAATAATGTGTCTCTGAAAGAATGCTTGTAAAGACCACATAAGGAAAATTAACATCTTTATTTAAAAACAGATTTTAAGGTATCTTGTTTATCACTTGAAAGGAGCAGAATTAAAAAGTTGTTAATAGAGTTTTGACTACTTTGGACAAAGTCTTATTGAGATCTATCCTTTATGACCCTATCAAATTGTATGTAAAACATATTTGGTAAGGGACTAGTTTAGGCAAACACAAATATCAACAATGTTGATGAGAATAATTAAAACAATAGAGAAATGAAGAGGGGGTAGATCACAGATACAAGAGGGAGGAACATTAATGTCTTTACACTCAATGATAATGTGAATCTCAATCATTACAGTATAAGTACAGTAAGGGTGAGAATCTTGTCTTTTTTGTTCATTGTTTTATTGTTCACCTTGAACAATGTCTGGCACTGGTAGTATGTCTTTGTTGAAAGATTTAAAGAGACTGTTAGTTTCCTTTCCTTTATATGCTGCTACCCACACCAGGACTGAGGTCAGAGAAACATGTACATAGAAAACTAAGAATGAAATGTATACATTTTGTATCACAATTATTGAATTGGACCAAAAAATGTGATTTGTGACTTCTTGGAAATCGAATGCAGTTTATAATAATTAAACAATCGAAAGTGTTGGTTCTTTCTCTAAAACACACTCAGTCTCATTCTTTAAAAATAGAAATAAAAGAATCAGAAAGTGAAAATAATCATTACATAATGTGAGAATTACAATAACTCTCATAAAGTGAGACAAATAATTAAAATTGTTTTCTGCCGGGGTCCAGCCCCAGTGGATCCAGGGAATTCGAAGGTGGGGATGGTGTCAGCACCTTTGGAAATAACTTGTTTAGTTACAGATAGAGAGGGATTAGAAGATTAGCAGAGAAAAAGAGGCTGAATAACTTGGTTCACGTGGAATACCAATCACCACCTACGCAGGCAGCAGGCGTCTTCCTGTTCTCCCAAAGGAGAGGAGGCACTGAGGCCCCCCCGGTCCATTCTTAGAAGCCCAGGCAAAATTAATAGGCTTGGTGGGTACTCATGCACCAGATGGGAATTTGGCCAGAAAATAGTAGGAGAGAAAAAGGGGCTGAATAACTTGGTTTACGTGGGATACCAATAAAATTCCAAGACAAGGAATTTGCACCATCTACGTTGGGCCACCGGTGCCACTTGAATATTGGAAGATGCCCCTCCTTGGGCTCCTTCTCGTGTGGGCTTGAAAACCAGTGCAAATAAGTAGACTTGGAGGGCACCCACACTCCAGATGGGAATTCAGCCAGAAAAACGGGGAGCAGAAAAGAACGACATGAGGGAATCAGTCTTTCCGGAAACTGATCTGATTTCTTTATTTTGGGGTTTGCTTATATACCTTTTGTTACACATAGGAATGAATACAGAGTCATGCGGGGGTCAGCAGTCCTGACCTTTATCAAAATCAGGTGCTTCACATAAAAAAAAAAAGGTCTTAGGGATATTACATCATCTTCTGGCCATGAGTGAGACCTGCTGACATTTTATGATCCTTTCTTTCTGATAATCAAAAAACTTATTTCTTCCAAGGGTGTTTTTTTCTTAAACCAGGCACCACCCTCCAAATAAAGTTACATTCCTATAGGGTGAGGGTGTAGTGAGGTACAATCAAGAAAGGAATTTATTTAACCCAAGGTTAACATTATTAATCTTAAAGGTTAATACTTATTTCTCCTACATGCTTAAAGGTTAATGCTTATTTCTCCTAAATGCTAGTTATATTCATTATAAGGGCAGGGAACATGGAGATTTAGCAGCAAACATCAGCCCAACAAATGAAAATCCTTTCACCAATGTTCCCCTTAAGATCTATTTAGTCTTAAGATAGTGATAAAGTTACATTTTTACATAGCAAGGACACAGTGATTTATAACAAAGTACTATTATCTATTACAAAAGAGAAAATCCAGTAACTCAAAAAGTCTAGTATTGCTAACCTTAAAAACTACTATATTTCCTTTTCTATATTCCAAATACATTGATTAATATATTCCCAGGTGCTTAAGAATATGGAGGCCTAGTGGCAATCATTGATTCAACAAGAAGAAAAAGTCCTATGCTAATTAAGACTTTCAAAATACTCCAAAACCCTCTGTGCTGTTTATGGTTAAGAGGTAGTAAACAATCATGTGCATAGTGGCAGGAGTATGGATAATCCTGTCACACAAGCTAGTCTGTCAGCAGAGAGGTTTGACCTGAGACATCCTTGTCCCACCCAGAGCAGGGAATTAGCAACAATTATTGACACAACAAATGAAAAACCCTTCACCAATATGATTCCTAAAAAACCCACTTACTAATAATTTCTAACTCCCCAAAAGAATTTGCCTTTAGTAAGTCTAAAACATCTCATGCCTCTCAGATTGGGAGGCTGTAAACAATCACATGTGGCCGGACGAATCTACACAGGCGGGCTAGATAACCTTCAGAGGAGTCCGTAAGCTGAAACACTCTTGTCATGCCCAAGAATTTTTATTGCCTTGGAGCTGCACGTTTGCTCCTTTTCCGAGAGAAACGATTATGAGGGAGAGCATAAAACATACTCTGGTTTTGGGGGTAGATGCTCAGGAACACGGGGTTTCCTGAGGCTTGATCATGCCTTTGCGTATGCCAAGCCTCCTTCCTCATGACCTTTGCCATGGGCGGAGTTCCTCAAGCTGGCCCCCGGCAGTTTTCATATAAAAATTAAGCACCGAAAAAATTAAAAATAGAGTAGCCTAATACATTGGAGAGTACATCATGAGAAATGCTGGGCTGGCAGAAACACAAGCTGGAATCAAGATTGCTGGGAGAAATATCAATGATCTCAGATATGCAGATGATACCACCCTTATCACAGAAAGTGAAGAGGAATTAAAAATCCTCTTGATGAAAGTGAAAGAGGAGAGTGATACAGTTGGCTTAAAGCTCAACATTCAGAAAACGAAGATCATGACATCTGGTCCCATCACTTCATGGCAAATAGATGGGAAAACAGTGGAAACAGTGTCAGACTTTATTTTGGGGGGCTCCAAAATCACTGCAGATGGTGATTGCAGCCATGAAATTAAAAGACGCTTACTCCTTGAAAGGAAAGTTATGACCAACCTAGGTAGCATATTGAAGAGCAGAGACATTACTTTGACAACAAAGGTCTGTCTGGTCAAGGCTATGGTTTTTCCAGTGGTCATGTATCGATATGAGAGTTGGACTGTGAAGAAGGCTGCGTGCCGAAGAATTGATGCTTTTGAACTGTGGTGTTGGAGAAGACTCTTGAGAGTCCCTTGGACTACGAGGAGATCCAACCAGTTTATTCTAAAGGAGATCAGTCCCGGGTTTTCTTTGGAAGGAATGATGCTAAAGCTGAAACCAGTACTTTGGCCATCTCAAGCGAAGAGTTGACTCATTGGAAAAGACTCTGATGCTGGGAGGGATTGGGGGCAGGAGGAGAAGGGGACGACAGAGGATGAGATGGCTGGATGGCATCACTGACTCAATGGATGTGAGTCTGAGTGAATTCCAGGGGTTGGTGATGGACAGGGAGGCTTGGTGTGCTGCAATTCATGGGGTCGCAAAAAGTCGGACACGACTGAGCGACTGAACTGAACTGAACTGAATACATTAGAAAAGATTCATTCATAGAAAAATCCAACTTTCTGCTTTTGTGCTTTGCCAATTACAAGTTGTTTTTTCTTGCTCCATTTTCAATAGTGTGAATTTTAAATTAAACATTAATTGCTTGGTTGCATTTCCATGCATTCATAAAAGCAGCCATGCTTTCATTGTGTACAGGTGTTCATTAATTAAGAGTATAACAGGTTAGTTGTTCCTCATTTTATGTACTCACTCTGCAGATATTGAAATGACTGCCAACATTAGTACTTAGGCTCACATATTTTCTGAAAAGCACTGCCTTACTTTGCATACTGTTAATTGTGTTTAAACAAAGGCAAAGATTGCTGCCTAATTCAGATGCTCTCTATAAATATTCATTTCAAAAATAAATAATCCATTTGGGATGACTAATCCTTTTAGATTTTCAATAGTATAAATCTCTTTGTGCTATTAAAAAGTACTTTAAAAAAAACACTGTCACATTTCAAGCTAAATCGTATTCAGATGATGCATTTTAATAGACTTGCCCCTCATCTATTTCTGCTGCTACTTCCATCATATAATGCCTGTCTCTCCATTTTATCATGAGTTCTATATACATGACATACTCTAGTCCATTAAAATCTTATGGAAGAGAAGAGAAATAGCATGAAAATTCATGAAATACTCTTTTTTGAAAATGAATTGAGGAAAGCTGTACTGTGCACTTTATGCTTCTTATGCTTTGGTAACACTCAAGGCTAGAGCTACTAATGGTGTTGAACCAAGTGTTGAGTTTTGTCCCTGTTTTGTCAGGCAGCACAGATTAAGAGGGACACCAACATCCTGAGACATCTTCTCAAGTGATGCACTCTGCCTCTATTGAGTACACGTCCTGTATTTTAAAAGATGATGCTGTTCTAATGGACCAAGTAATCTTTGAAAAGCAGTGGAGCTGCTTGGAAGAGAAAAGGTCTCACACTCAGGATATTGAGTTGAAAGCTTTATGTCCCTTTAAATTCTTCTCTTTACTAGAATATTCTAAACCCAAAGCACTTTTAGTAAAGCATTTTTACCTTAGATTGTTTCTTGTCCACATGTCCCAAAAGGTTAAATTTTCTTTACAATATCCTATAGGGTATATTTTTAATTTTATAGTCATCAAAATACTCTTAGTAGTCAATAAATATAAGATAAATTGGTTTAGTCAACTTATTATTATTAGGATGTCAAAATAGTCATACAAATACAGGTTTCCCCAGCTATACAAAAGAAAGGCATTCCTATGAAAATTTTGTAAGTAAAAATGCCATCAAATGAAGAATTTTTATTTCATTTAGAGCTCAAGTTCTTTGAAATTTTCATTCAGTTTTCATTTTTCACCTTTTTTCACAGAAGTGAAAATCTCTTCAGATTTCTTTCAGTTAGTGAAGCAGATACTAAAATGTAGATAAAACAAAGTACCATAAAGCAAACTTTTGAAAAGCAAGGGATATCTGTATATATTTACACTTTAATGTGTGTTTATGTTTATTTATTTATAGTTCAATTTTCTTACAAGTTTTAGTGAGTTAGCGACAGAGAGAGAGAAAGGGGTAGATATAACTGTGTTATTTTGGAAATGTGTTACAATCTTTAAATTACTATGTAAGTTTGTATTGAATAGTGGGAATCTTTTCCCGCCATTTAAAAAGATAATCAAGAGAGAAAAATCATACTGTAAGAAATTAATTTGAAATATATATTCTCATAGACATAACAAAATATGTAAATATGAATTTAGCAGCAGAAATTCTCATTTATCTGAACAATACTCTTATTTAATTGAACCTTAATATTCTGTAAGTTACATATTTATAGCAGCAATTTAAAAGATACATGCAAAGGGGAGAAGATTGTGTTCACTATGTAACCTACAATTTAGAAAGATTTGGTTTTCTCCATTGCATAAAATTTCTGTTATCAAAGCTTTTGATGTAAATCTCAATACTTGCTTTTTTAACTCATATTGTGATGAATTGATAGAGAAAGAAATAAAAGAAGGTGCTGCCTAATACCTATCATTAAGATTTTCAGGTTCAGAGTTAGGCAGATCTAGATTAATGGTCTTCTCTGCCACTTACTAGCAATAAACATAGGTAAGCTGTATGCCCTGTTCAAAGCTCAACTTTCTCATTTGTAAAATAGGAATAATATAGCAATCTACTCCCTTCAACTATTGTATTAAATAAGATAAAGCAGGTGAAAAGATTTTCACACATGGTAAGTGCTTAATACTAGCGAGTTATTACTATTATTTTTATCATGAATTTAAATATTATTACTTTATTAAATAGAAATTTAAACAATAGTGATCATGCATGAGTTCCCATTTTAATATAGAGGAAAGTTTTCAGATTAAATATATGTTTGTCAACATAGTAAGTGTCATCTAGTCTCTTGGCTTATAGTGGGCTTCTTCAATACACCATCCTGTTGAAAAGTCTCCACAGTAAATTGCACCATCCATCCTGGGCCCTCAGCCCACCTGAGTAGTCAGGGAGTCAAGAGAGACTTTCAAAGTGTGGTGCACAGTACAGGGTACGTCTTTGCTACAAGCCCCTCCTCACCTCCATGTAAGGCCTCTCCATGTTGCTTTTTTTATCTAGCTAGGGAAAGATTGAAGGCAGGACGAGAAGGGGACAACAGAGGATAAGATGGTTGGATAGCATCACCGACTCAATGGACATAAGTTTGCATAAAGTCCAGGAGTGGTGATAGACAGGGAGGCCTGGTGTGCTGCAGTCCATGGGGTCACAAAGAGCTGGACACAGCTGAGCGACTGAATGGAATGGAACTGAACTGAGCCTCATCCATAGTGGACTGTGATACTGTTGCAACATGTAGCTTTTTTTGGGGTGGGGGGGGGCGGGGGTTCTTATAGCAAAAGGAAATGAAACAACTTGCTTAAGCAAATTGTTGCAACTTCAATAACTTTCCAGTTTCTTATTGCATTATATTCTGTCCTGACATTCTCTTTGGATGTTAATATGGAAAATGTCACATATACTTTTGGCCAAAGAGGGGTTACCTGGCGGTTCAGTGGTACAGAATCCACCTGCCAGTGCAGGAGACGAAGGTTTGATTCCTGGGGTGGGAATATCCCTGGAGAAGGAAATGGCAACCCTTCCTTCCATATTCTTGCCTGGAGAATCCCATCAACAGAGGAGGCTGGCAGGTTACACTCCATGGGGTCACAAAGAGTCGGACATGACTGAGCAACTAAACAACAATTTTTTGCCAAAAAAGGAAAATATATACTTACATTTAAGAGGCTAATGCTCAACCAAATAAATATGAGTATCAAGTAAACAATCAGATGAATATATTTTCTAGCCTTAGCAGTTTCTGTACTATATCATGTTACAGCTAGGTAACTGGTTTATTAAACAAGCTGAACTTGGTAGAGTTTAGACATATTAATAAGTTTTATTCTTCTCCCACCATTGTTCTCCAGTATGCTTCATCTCAAGTCTGGCTTCGGCCCCACTTATTAATTTATCTAAAGTTTTTTAGATATTAGGACAGTCTCATTTTTCAGGTATCAAAGAATTCCATTTTAACAATAAAAACTTGCATCTCATATCTAGTTCTATGCTTCTGTCCCTCTATCCTAGTGCAGGCTTGACTAAAGGGTAATGATTTCTCTTTTCTTGTTTCTTTCTGCTTCCTCTCTGACCTCCAAATTCTATTCCAACTCCCAGGTCAGAAAAGAAGAAAGTGGACATCTACTTTAGGTGTTGTGGTTTGTGGATCTCAAGCAAATATTGAGTGCCCCACGAGATGGCATTTGTCCACATCCTGTTTCTTTCTCTCATGAGTACTTTGGGCTCTTTGGAGAGTATCCTATCTCCTACTAGCAGGCAGCTTTATCAGCTCTGAGCTCAGCAAGCCTATTCAAACCTACCTTCTGTAGGGTCTGCTTTTCCCACAATATTATTTCACATTTCTGATCCGCCAAGCTTTAGAAGTACAGTATGTCTTCAAAAGCTATTTTGATCCCTGCTCTAATAGCATAGTGTGGCACTGGGTCATCCTACAAAATTCTGAAGCTCAATAGCATCCAGCTAAGATGTGAGAAGTAAGCATCTGTACTTTGCAGCAGCGGTTTTGCTTCTTATGACATTCCCACTTCACTCCTAGTGACAGCCGAGACTGGAGGGCCATGCCACAGCACATCCATCTGCTAAGCTGACAGCCTCTTCCAACACATTCCTTGTGCTAAATAATCTCACAAAGATGGCAGAGGAGAGTAATAGGAAAGGGTCAGAAAATTGGTTTTCTCCATTTCCTAATAGTTCTGTGGTTTTAGCTAGACAACCTCACTTTAGCATCTGAGGTTACATGTGTCTCATCCCAAGTCCAGAAAAGACTCATTAAGCTTCCTACTACAATTTCTTTCCATGTACATTATCTTTCTACTTCTGATAGGCTCTTGTTTTGTTCGTCTTCTTATTTTCGCGGTTCTTGCCTGTGATAATTACTTAGAAAAGTTCATTGAGTTCAAAAGTTATGGAATGAACACAATGAAATACTATTGTAAGATGGAGCTGAATTAGTTTTCTCAGGGGCATGTGGGTTGGCCTTTTAAATGGCATTTAATGTGGCTTTGAAGGCCAGACCAAATGGGACTCAGGTGGAATTATTTATAGGGGCAATTAAAAAATCTACGTACTATTGTCAGGCATTGGAGTGTACAGAGAAAAGGCATAAAGCCGTGAGGGTTTTAAAGGTCTCTCCAGTCTCTGTTTCTAATATATATATATATATATATATATATATATATATATATATATATATGATATAAAAAACAAAAGCATTCAACTGAAATAATTGGGAAAATCTCAAAGAAAATACTATTAAGTGAACATTATAGCTTTCTTCAACTGAATAATTTAATTATATTAAATAAAAGAAATGGTTCTCAGTAACACTAAGAGAAGATGAAGATCATATTAAGAGCAAGCAACAGACCTCTAGGACCAAATTTCAATATTCAGGAAAAAAGAAGCTAATAGTACAGAAGACAGTATTTTAAAATCATGAAACCACTTTTTTACATCATGAAATATTTTCTACAAAATGTTTTCAAAAAATATATCTTCAGTTTCAGAGGCACTTTGCAAAGAGATGGGGATTTTAACAAATGCCTTTCTAAATGAAACATGAGTAATTGTTAGGCATGTCCATTTCTGATTAATAGCAAGGTGAGGGAAGAGCATTGGAAGATTTGAGCAAGAAAGACAAAAGGGCAGGGAGAGGATATCAGCCCAGGAGTAAATGTGAAACACTCAAGTTAGATTTCTCCTGTCTCCTTAGCCCCTATCATACTATATGCCAGTCAAAAATCATGAAGCATGTTCCAAGTCCAACGTTGAGCACATATTCTGCATTATAGCATTTAAATCTTATATCAATACTGTAAAGCAGGAAGGTTTAGTCCCATCTTACAGATGAGAAAGCAAAATAGGAGAATCTTAAAAACTTGCATAAAGTTACCTAGTCAGTAAGTGGCAGACCTGGAATTCTAATCTTAAGCCCCAAATGATGATTCCCAAGTTATCTTCTCTTGTGTTGTTGGAAGAGGATGTTTGCTATGATCAGGGCTTTCCCTTGGCAAAACTCTATTAGTCTTTGACCTGCTTCATTCTGTACTCCAAGGTCAAATTTGTCTGTTACTCCAGGTATTTCTTGACTTTCTACTTTTGCATTCCAGTCCCCTATAATGAAAAGGACATCTTTTTTTTTTGGGGGGGGGGCGTGGTGTTAGTTCTAAAAGGTCTTGTAGGTCTTCATAGAACTGTTCAGTTTCAGCTTCTTCAGTGTTACTGGTCGGGGCATAGACTTGGATTACTGTGATATTGAATGGTTTGCCTTGGAAATGAACAGAGATCATTCTGTCATTTTGAGATTACATCCAAGTACTGCATTTTGGACTCTTGTTGACTATGATAGCTGCTCCATTTCTTCTAAGGGATTCCTGCCCACAGTAGTAGATATAATGGTCGCCTGATTTAAATTCACCCATTCAGTCGATCTTAGTTTGCTGATTCCTAGAATGTCAATGTTCACTCTTGCCATCTCCTGTTTGACCATTTCCAATTTGCCTTGATTCATGGACCTAACATTCCAGGTTCCTATACAATATTGCTCTTTATAGCATCAGACCTTGCTTCTGTCACCAGTCACATCCACAACTGGGTGTTGTTTTGGCTTTGGCTCCATCCCTTCATTCTTTCTGGAGTTATTTCTCCACTGATCTCCAGTAGCATATTGGGCACCTACCAACCTGCAGAGTTCATCTAACCATCTCATCATCTGCCGCCCCTTTTTCTTTTGCCTTCAATCTTTCCCACCATCAAGGTCTTTTCCACTGAGTCAGATCTTTGTATCAGGTGGCCGAAGTATTGGAGCTTTGGCTTCAGTATCAGTCCTTCCAATGAATATTTGGGGTTGATTTCCTTTAGGATTGACTGATTTGGTCTTCTTGCTATCCAAGGGACTCTCAAGAGTCTTCTTCATGGCAATTCAAAAGCATCGGTTCTTTGGCACTCATTCTTCTTTGTGGCCCAACTGTCACATCCATACATTACTACCGGAAAAACCATAGTTTTGACTATAAGGACCTTTGTCAACAAAGTGATGTTTTTGATTTTTAATACACTGTCTACATTTGTCATAGCTTTTCTTCCAAAGAGCAAGTGTCTTTTGATTTCATGGATGCATTCACCAGCTGCAGTAATTTGGAAGCCCGAGAAAATAAAATCTGTTGTTGTTTCCACTTTTTCCCCATCTATTTGATATGGAGAAATGGACTGGAAGAAGCACAAGCTGGAATCAAGATTGCTGGCAGAAATATCAGTCACCTCAGATATGCAGATGACACCACCTTTATGGCAGAAAGTGAAGAGGAACTAAAAAGCCTCTTGATGAGAGTGAAAGAGGAGGGTGAAAAAGTTGGCTTAGAGCTCAACATTCAGGAAACAAAGATCATGGCATCTAGTCTCATCACTTCATGGGAAATAGATGGGGAAACCGTGGAAACAGTGTCAGACTTCATTTTGAGGGGGGCTCCAAAATCACTGCAGATGGTGACTGCAGCCATGAAATTAAAAGACACTTACTCCTTGGAAGAAAAGTTATGCCCAACCTAGATAGCGTATTGAAGAGCAGAGACATTACTTTGCCCACAAAGGTCCGCGTAGTCAAGGCTGTGGTTTTTCCAGTGGTCATGTATGGATGTGAGAATTGGACTGTGAAGAAAGCTGAGCACCAAAGAATTTATGCTTTTGAACTGTGGTGTTGGAGAAGACTCTTGAGAGTCCCTTGGACTGAGAGGAGATCCAACCAGTCTATCCTAAAGGAGATCAGCCCTGGGTGTACTTTGGAAGGAATGATGCTAAAGCTGAAACTCCAGTACTTTGGCCACCTCATGCGAAGAGTTGACTCATTGGAAAAGACAATGATGCTGGGAGGGATAGGGGGCAGGAGGAAAAGAGGATAACAAAGGATGAGAGGGCTGGATGGCATCACCAACTCGATGGATGTGAGTTTAAGTGAACTCTGGGAGTTGGTGATGGACAGGGAGGCCTGGCATGCTGTGATTCATGGGGTCGCAAACAGTTGGACACAACTGAGCTACTGAACTGAACTGAATGGGACTGGATGCCATGATCTTAGCTTTTTGAAAGTTGAATGTTAAGCCAGCTTTTTCACTCTCCTCTTTCACCCTCACCAAGAGGCTGTTTAGTTCCTCTTCACTTTCTGCCATTAAAGTCGTATCATCTGCATTCTGAGATTGTTACTATTTCTCCCTGCAATCTTGATTTCAGCCTGTGACTCATCCAGCCTGGCATTTTGCATGATATAAACTCTGCATAGGAGTTAAATTTATAAATTACATTTCTAGGCACTGTGATATATAATTTTGAAAACCTTAAAAAGTAAGTACTATTATTATCTCCATGAGGAAACTGAAGGACAAAGAGGTTAAGAAGTATTTGAAACCAACCAGCTAGAACGGTAAAACTGTTATTAGGTTTTATGATCTTTCTTGGTCCCAGAAGAACACTTTATTACTGCTTACATGTACCGCTTTATCTACACTATTGATAAGAATAACAGCATTATTTGAACTCCTTAGGAAACACCACTGATTTTTCCTTTTTAAATTTTGGAAACTCTAACTCTTCTAATAAAGTGGGCTTAAGTGATAATCAGTTAACTGAAATACTTGTATGTTATATAGTTCAATTCAGGTAGGAACTTTTGTTCTTATTGCTTGATTTCTCTCCTGACTTCACCCTCACCATGTAAGTAACCTCTATTCTTTCTTCCTTTCCTCTGCACTTTTCTGTCCAAAGCAGTTGCTGGATTGTGCTCCTAATTTTGTGACTTTTCTCAGATCTCTAGCAAAGCTGTATTATTTAATGAGCCATGTGAACATCTACTATAGTAGATTTGGAAATTTTTCATGGAAAAAAAAAAGAGATTGGTAGATGATTTCATCCTGTATTCTTTTATTAGTTGAGTGTTAATTAAAGCATATTTTTAGTGTGACAGACTTTGTTCAGATTACTATACTTAGGAAGAGTTCTTTGAAGCACAAGCTTAACTTTATGCATGCTTAAACTAAGGTAGCATAATATATTTTGGTTGCTCTGAGCATTTGCAACCAAACATATAAAATGAAAAGGGACAAAAGTCTACATTTTAATATGCCAGACAAGGCACTAAAATAGCAAGGCATTTACAGATTGTTGGAAAAATGTTAATCACATTATTCAGTCATGGAAGAGCAATGTTCAAAAAAAATTTCAGAAAAATCAGTGAAAGTGAAAGTGTTAGTCCCTCAGTGGTGTCTGATTCTTTGCGACCCCATGGACCATAGCCCACCAGGCTCCTCAGTCCACAGAATTCTCCAGGCAAGAATGCTGGAATGGGTTGCCATGCTCTCCTCCAGGGAATCTTCCCAACCCAGGGATCAAATCTCTGGGTCTCCTGCAATGCAGGAAAATTATTTAACATTTGAGTGACCAGGGAAGCCCAGAGTGAACCCATTAACAATGCATGTAAACTTGATTCTCTGAACTAATAATTTCATGGCATTTATCAGTAGCCAACTGAGGGAGAGAGGAATCTAGCTGCATAAATATAAATCAAAATTTGACTATATTTAAATATATTTGGTTTTAAGTAAATGTGTATTTCTCTGAACTCAATGAAAGCATTTATTACATGTTTGATCATATTAATTTTTTGCTTCTAACAAGAATTATAGAACTTTCACAACAGAATGACTCTGAAAAATTAAGGCATATCTCTACATATCATAAGCATGTTGTTTTATAAATAAAGGATATAATTAAAATCAGTGGACTCCAAAGTGTTGACTGCAGAGATAATAACTGTGTGCCATCAACTTGAAAAAGAAATGAATGAGCATGGGTTCCACTGATCATCTGCATGTAATTAGGAAATTTAAGCTAATTAGAATGAGAGTGTTCATTTCAAACATTGTCATCCTGACAGCAGAACACACTGCCTGAGTTATATCTATTAAGCCTTAGGTTTTCTTTTTTGTTTCTTTTTTCATTTTTATTGAGATATAATTGATATATAACACTATACTAAAAGTGAAAAACAATGATTTTATATATTTGTATATTACAAGATGACTATCATAATAAATTTAGTTAATATTAATCACCTCACACAGTTTTGTTTTTCCTTATGATGAGAACTTTTAAGATATGCTTTCAGCAATATTCAAATATATGATAACAGTATTTTTAACTATAGTCACTATGTCTTCCCAGAATTTATTTATCTTGTATCTGGAAGTTTATACCTTTGTACCACATTTGCCTGTTTCCTCAAGCCCTGTCCTCACCTCTGGCGATTACCAATTCATTCCCTGTTCCTACCAGTGCCTTTTTTTTTTTTAAGATTCCACGTGTAAGTGAGATCATACAATGTTTGTCATCCCCTGTCCAGCTTATTTCACTTAATGCAATGCCCTCCATGTCCATCCATGTTGTCTCAAACGGTCGAGTTACTTTCTTTGTATGCCTGAATAGTATTTCATTGTATTATAATACACTATATGTTTTTTATCCATTCATCAATCAATACATTTAGGTTATTTCCCTGTCTTTAAAGCCTCAGGTTTTTGTTACCATTTCAGTTACTATTTTCTGTTACTATTTCCTATTATATCTAGCAAGCCTGTTGTAGAAAGAACAGTTCATGCTTATACACTAACTTATACACTTATACATAACTTATAACTTATATACTTATACATAAACTATTAAAACACAATGCTCTATAATGCCTCTTTTGTATCATTTATTATACACTAAAGGGCTTCTCTTGTGGCTCAGCTGGTAAAGAATCCACCTGCAATGTGGGAGACTTGGGTGCAAGATCCACTGGAGAAGGGAAAGGCTACCCACCGCAGTATTCTGGCCTGGAGAATTCCAGGGACTGGGTAGTCTATGGAGTTGCAAAGAGTTGGACATGACTGAGTGACTTTCACTTTCATTATACATTAAAATTGGATAAACTTACTTAACATGAAGCTGAATATGGATTTCTCTGGTAGCTGAGACGGTAGAGAATCCAACTGTAATGTGGGAGACCTGGCTTTGATCCCTGGGTTGGGAAGATCCCCTGGAGAAGTGAATAGTTACCCACTCCAGTATTCTTGCCTGGAGAATTCCATGGGCAGAGGACCTTGGCAGGCAAAGAGTCAGACACTACTGAGTGACTTTCATTTCACTACCTTAAAAGAAACTGATAGCAGTAGGAAGACTTCAAAAACTAATTTTATATGATAAAAGAAATTTTACAAAATCTAGGTCAATTGTGAATAATTTGACAAGGATGTTTCCCATACAAAAGCAAATTAAATTTTGCTTTCTTGGTTCCTCAAAGTGGAAATTTTCCCCACACTTTTCATTAGTTTCTTCTTTTTTTTTTTTTTTTTTACTCAAAAAGTTAAAATCTTTGAAAAATCTCAATATATTTTCTAAACAACAAAAAAAAGCATTCATAGACTATGCGACAATACTACCAAAACAAGAAAGTTTTGACATCAAACCATCACTTGTATTTTATCCTACTCATGTTTCTTTAATGACCTTCAAGAATTATTCACAAAAGCTAGAGGTTCCAAGCATTCTCTTTTTAGATTATGTCTGAGGGCTGAATAAAACAGAAAAGGACTTTCAGTGCCTAGTGTTTCCACAAAATCCATGCTTGTGGGGAGAGTATCTTCCAAGAAAAATATGCGAGATCCTAAATCTGGGTATAAATAAATAATTCCAATATAATAGATGAAGTAGGTGGCTCTGGTAGCTATTAGTTGAATATTATTTAGCTATTAATTGTCAGAGATGAATGTGAAACATATTTGTATGTGGATAACTTTTTATTTTTTATAAACAAATGATACTATTGTGGCACAATATCAACAAATTAACTTGTTTACGCAGTTTATTTGACCATGCATTGATGGTCACAGTATTCAGAACTCTGACATTAGCCACTGATGAATATTTGGAATTGTGTATCCCTGTCCTTTTACACATAAAGTTAAACCAGTTCTTTTCTTGTGTGCTTTATCCATACCATACACCAGAAAAAAAAGAACTTTGACTTAGTACTGTATAACAGTGATTTGGAGACCTGGTATCAAGGCACACTGCCATGTCATAAGTTGTCACATGCAGAAATAACTTTTGACTATTAGTAAAAAGCTCAAGTCATCTGCCTGTTCTTCATATAAATCAGGATGTATTTACTGCTATTGCTCCAATGACATTATTTTTCTTAGTTGAATCACTTGTAACTTCCTGACTGAGAGACAAAGGGGTATCCAGTTCCATACAATTCTGAGGGAGTACATGAGCATGAACTCCACATGTGAATAATTTTTGACATGTATGTAACTGTGAAAGAAGCAAGAAAAATTTGTCACTGCTTCTGCATGAACAAGATAAGAACTGACATTCATGGAGAACATGGCCTAGGAGATGACATTGGGACCCTGGTGACTTAAGGTCATTTAATTCAACAGACGCAATGATAGTGCTCTTTCCCACCCCCGTGGTCCAGGGAGAATTTTTTTTTCCTTTCTATTAGTATATAAATTCTACATCAGTTTTTCTAGTATATGAAATGTGTGAATATCTGCCAGTAATTAAAAGCCTTTCATCCAAGTAGGTAATATATGAAAGTTAATGTATTGTTTATGAGTATATCAAGATCATTTAAAAACTATCTGTTGAGATATAAAGGTAACACTGAAGTGTAATATTGCTAATGCAGTCTCATAGCCTGGAAAAGGCTTTCTTTTAATAGTTTTTTTCATTTAACAGTTATTCTTTTGATAATATTCCCTTTCAACTGCAAACATATTTTGTAGTTTGATTCAGTGAAGGGGAAATTTATTTCTTTGACACCTTATTATTCTTTTAATAATTACACATTTGTAAAACTTTTGCCATGTATCTATATATTTTTCAGTTTGCAGAGAGATTCAGCGGTAGGTATAGTTTTTTTTTTTTTTTTTTTTTTCTTTTAATATGTAATCATTTAAATAGGTTCTCACTCCATGGAGCTACTGCTGAGATTTCTTTACAAGGACCTGCTATACAGCACAGGTGCTCTACTCATTACTCTGTAGTGGGAAAAGAATCTTAAAAAGACTGAATATATGTTTATGTATAACAGATTCACTTTGCAATACACCTGAAACTGACAGAATATTGTAAATAAGCTATGTGTGCTTAGTCGCTTGGTCCTGTCCAACTCCTTGCGACCCCACAGACTAGTCTGCCAGGTTCCTCTGTCCGTGGAATTCTCTAGGCAGGAATACTGGAATGGGTTGCCATGCCCTCCTCCAACGGATCTTCCCAACCCAGGGTTCGAATCCAGGTCTCCACTCCCATAAAAATATCAAAGAAAAAAAAAAGAAATTCCGTTTACCCTTCTAAATAAACTATAATTGGCATTTTCCATGGGAAAAAAAAGAAGAATAAAGACTAGTTTTTAGCTGGGGGAAAAGTTTCTTTAAACTGGAGTTTCCTGGGAGTTCTAGTAAAGCCCTAAGACTAATGTCTACCTGTGGAATTTCCAGGGGCTCTGCAAGCCCTGGATCACAGAAGATTCACATGATTAGAAAGGAAAAAAATGTGTAGCATGAAGCTTAACTTATCATTAGTAGATGTCCTTGACTGTAGTGTTAATTATGATTTGGACCTTATAAACCAGAGAACATTTACAAGAGAATAATTAGTTTGGAGATGCAGTATATGGCCATGAAAAATATCTGCCAAACTCTCCCACAGAGATTTGAAAGCAGGGTATTCATCACAAATGTTTTGTTTTAATATTGAATAAGAACATCCTGACTTCAAACAAATTTTGATCTGTTTATTTGAAAATGTTACTCAACCAGGTAGAATTATGATGCATTCTTATTGTAAGGACAGTTAAAGTGTGCATTTTCCTCACTCATGGCCCGTTTTTAACCACAGTTCCAAAGACAGCACCTACCAATGTAAGTGGAAGAAGTGGAAGAAGGCACGAGTTGGTCATCGCCTGGGAGGTAAGAAAGCCCACTCAGATGTCAGGACGTGTTGATTCCTTAAATAGAAAGCTACACATAGGGTATGAGTACCTGGTACAGAGTATCTGTGTAATTTTTGTTTGAGATTACAAATGAGATTACAAAACACTTTGAGCATCAATTACTCACATGAATATTTCCAATGTGAACCTTTCATACCAAGTCTAAAGTCCCATCCTGTCATATGGGCTCTGTTAGAATAAAGCTTGAATAATTAAAATACGTCCTCTCTCAAATTTGTTCAGATGTTTGTTTGGCTTAGTTTAATGTTTGATTACTTCACAGTTGACATTTTGTGGGCTAAACCCACTGAGGTTTTTCTGGAGTAGAGCCTGGGATATCTCATTTATCCCATAAAACAATCCCACTAGTGGTGATAATTTTCCCTGTTTTCTAAATGATGACTGATACACAGTTTGAGTAATTTCCTGAGAAACAGCAGAATTAGGATTTTTATAACAAAATGCTTGTTCTTTTGTATCCCTCACCATCTGACCTCCAAAATTCCTTCTGTCAAAGGAAAGGAGTGGGGGTGAAAGCCTGTGAGAGGTACATTTATTTTACATAAAGCCACTTTCCTCCTCTGATGTTAACTTACTCTACTATGAAATATAGCTTCGTAGATCACAGATCAGTGCCTCAAAAAGTGGAGATGGAAGTGCCTATTGGAGAAAACTGAACTAATCCCTGACCATCTCAAAGAACAATGAAAGAATGTACAAAAATATACAGAAAAACTTCTTTCCCCTTAGTAAATCTTCCATGAGCACATCCTCTGACCTGTTCCTCTGTTCATTCTCTTCTTCTTCAATAAAACTTTATGTCTTGCTTTTGATTTCTGCAGAGGTATTAACTTCCCAATTCCTGACCTTCACTGAGATCATACCTCTTTAAATGGAATTGCCTTCCCTGTCAGTTGTGTGTCTTACTCAGCTTGGGCTACTGTAACAAAAATGCCATAGACTGGGTGGCTTATACACAACAGAAATTTATTTCTCACAGTTTTGGATGCTGGAAGTCCAGTTCTAGAAAGCACAGGTGGGTTCAGGTCTAGTGAGGGCCTACTTCCTGGTGCTTATAGCACCATCTTCTCACTGTGTCCTCATCTGGCAAAGGGGCAGAAGAGCTCTTTAGAGTCTATTATTAGGGCACTAATCTGACTCATGAGTACTCCATCCTCATAACTAAATCACCTACCCCAAATCCATCTCCTAATACAATCACATGGGGGATTAGGAATTATCACATAAACTGGTGGGGTGGGGGTGGGGGAGATGATATAAACATTTAGTTTATAGTACTTTGATATGATAGATTTTGTCTCTTTTTTTCCTCAAATCAAATTTTTTTTTTATAAAGTAACAAATATTTGTGTGTGTTAAGTCACTTGAGTCATGTCCAACTCTGAAAGCCTATGGACTGTAGCCTTCCAGTCTCCTCTTTCCATGGGATTCTCCAGGCAACAATACTAGAGTGGGTAACCATGCCCTCCTCCGGGGGATCTTCCCTACTCAGGGATCAAACTTTCAGCTCTTGAGACTCCTGCACTGCCGGCAGATTCTTTACTGCTGAGGCACTGTCTATTGGATATCTATTTGTCAAACATTGTCCTAGGCAATGGTTGGTAACTGCTCCATTGACTAACCAGTTAATCACAATTGCACAATGCAATTCATGCCTATTTAACAAATTTAAATGTGGGAATTCTCTTGCAGTCCAGTGGTTAGGGCTCCAGTCTTCCACTAAAGAGGACATGGATTGGGGAACTATGATCTGGTATATGAGGCCATGTGACCAAAAAAATAAAAATTAAAGAATTTAAATATAAATCATATAATACAAGCTTCTTGTGCATATACTGCATTCTAATTATTCTAATATTTTATATGTTAGTAAAGCACAAAAGTAATTAAGGAAAATACTAAAAAAAGAAAAACAAAAAGGTCTTACATTAATTTCTCCTAAATTTTCTGAGCAAAGACCTTTGCAGAGCATTACCAGTGACAAGATTTTCCCAACCACCAGACCATATGACAATTTTCACCAACATGTTAAATTCTAGTGTGGACTCCAAGGACCTTTGTTTCATATACATGACTAATTGGAGTAAAGTTGTCTCACTTCAAGAGTTTTTAATACTCTTGATAATTTTCTTAAATATCAACTGATACCATTTAATTTTTTAACTTTTACCTTTAAAGCCTTTTAAATTTGCAACAACTGCCAAGTGATTATGTTACATTGGCTTTCAATGTACTAGAAAGTTCGGAGAATCTCTTTTGTTCTAGTTATCTATAATTTTAAAAGTTTAAAGACTGGAATAAATAGGTTTCTTAACCAGTTATTTTGCTGATAATTAATTGTATTTTTCCTTCTCTAGCCAGTATCTGAAGAGTTTCAGAATGGGGAAGGCTTTGGCTATATTGTGGCTTTCAGGCCCAACGGAACACGTGGCTGGAAGGAAAAAATGGTGACATCCTCTGAAGCTTCAAAATTCATCTATCGAGATGAAAGTGTCCCTCCTCTTACCCCCTTTGAAGTGAAGGTTGGCGTTTATAACAATAAAGGGGATGGACCTTTCAGTCAAATTGTTGTCATATGTTCAGCTGAAGGAGGTCAGTTTTATCATCCTTATTTTCATTTAACATTTTAATATTTATTTTGGTAACTGAATGTGACATTATTGTATTATTAGAAAATACAGATATGCCCGAAGAGGAAATAAAAAACCCATAAAACAAAACTTAGCCATAAATTCACTATACTTTTTAGATATATTTTTCCAAAATTTTTCCAAATAAGTTTTATTGAAAAAAGTTGATAATTCCATATATTAATACTTTTCTTTATGTTCTTCATGCCCCACTGATATATGGCAAATATCTTTCCATGATAATAACAGTATTAGTAATGCCTGTTATGTAGTCTATTCTGTGAACGTATGGACATTTAGCTATTCTTCTTTGGTTTGAAATTTAGATCATTTTCCATTTTAATCCACAAAAATTTAAATTTATATCAAATGAATTTAAATAAATACTCCAATAAATATCTGTTACTAACATCATATACAAAATATTGTACTGATAAAGAAGTATCAGACAGGATTTTTTGTTGCAAGCTTTTCACACATGGTATCATTAAATCCTCACAACAATCTTGACTAATAGGCATTATAATCCCCATTAAAGGGAAAGAGAAGTTGAAGCTCAGGAAAATTAAGAAACTTGCTGAAAAAGTTACATAGTTTGTAATTGAGAATTAAACCCATTGCTGCCAATCATTAAATCCTTGATTTGTCTATAGCAAGCTGCTATCATATGCATAACCTTGTTCAATCTCAATATAAAACTACTAGGTAGTGAAACTGATAAACATCTTTTACTATTGTGATTATGTAACTATTATTCACTTAATACTAGTTAGTGTATCATGATTAGTCAACAGAAAATAACAGAATTCTGTATCATTAAAGCTACCATTTAATAGGAAAAAAAACTGCCAGATAAGGAGGACCTGGGCAGTATACCCATTTCATAGACTGTACGACATTGTGTTTACTTGCAGGGCTAAGTGAAATTCTGCCCTTGAATTGAAGAAAGACTATGATGTTATTCATGGCTATAGTCAATAGGTGGTAGTGCTAGGATGCCAACTCAGCTTTCTACATCAAAATCTCTGGTTCTTTCAAGGTTTAGTACAAAAATGCATTTTCTACTAAATGCATAAGAAGCTTGACATTGAGAGGAAGCTTGACAGAACTAACTCCCCAAAGTTAGCTATTCCACATAGTCTTTCTTCAATTCAAGCGCAGAATTTCAGTTGGCCCTGAAAGTAAATACAATGCCTTACGGTCCCTAAACTTGACAGCCAGCTGAGTTAATGCTCCACCAGAGACAGCACAGATTTGTCCTTCCAAATAATTACTGCTTTTATAAACTGACTTTTTTATTTCCTTTGTGCCTACATATGTGACTCAATAGCTCAAGAGGATTATCAATCTTTTTGGTACTGGGCATTCATGGGGGTAAATAAATAACTTCTTTTGAATATTGAAATACAAAGGTAGTATTTGATTTATGAAAGATGTAGTTTTTCATTACCAGCTCCTTTGTATTTTGTGACATAGAGGAAAATTTTGAAGCAGAAGTAGAAAATTTACCCTAGTATTAGAATGACCAAGGAAGTGAAGAGTCAAGTAATACCAAACAACTGTAAGTGTCCTGATGAGACATGCATGCACTTATTGCTGTTTAGTCACTAAGTTGTGTCCAACTCTTTGTGACCCCATGGACTGTAGCCCACCAGGCTCCTCTGACCATGAGATTTTCCAGGCAAGAATACTAGAGTGGGTTGTCATTTCCTTTTCCAGGGGATCGTCCTGACCTGGGAATCGAATCTACTTCTCTTTCACTGGCAGATGGATCCTTTACCTTTGAGCCACTGGGGAAGCCCATTCATGCACTTAGCATCTCAAATTTGTGATGTGCTTTCAGATAGTATATACAGTCTCCATATTACTTATATTAACTCTTACAATCAAATGTGAGGTAGGAATCTCAAGTTGCAATTCACTTGTAGGAAACTGAGGCTCAGAGGCTAAGTAACATGCTAAATTCAACCCAGTAAAGGACAATAGTTGTACCTTTTTTTGTAACTCTAGTAACTCAGTAAGTTACTTAAGTAAGCTACTTAAGTGTAAGTGATAGGACTGGGGTTTGAACCCAGGTGTGTATGACTCCAAAACTAATGCTTTTAGTCACTACCCTGTATCATCTCATCAGTAATGTTTTTAATAATAATATTTTGCTACTGTTTTATTTTATTGTGTATATTATTTTGTATCATTTGTCATGCACATGGCCCAAAAGTTCATGTGAGATGAATTTCAGGGGTTTATGAACATGATTTGCATGGTAACACCAGTGCTGCCTTTAAAAACTCCAAATTTATACATTCCTTGTCAACATTTGCTTTGAAATTAAATTATAGTAGCCACCATGGGTTGTTTACCCTATTTCCTTAAACTTGAGATGGTTTGCCATTAGAGATTCCTCTTTCTAGCTAGATAGAAAATATGCACATTTTCAAAGACACTGAAGCTGTTGCTGTAACATATTTCTTAGTAACACTTCATTTATTTTTGTTGACTGAAATGTGAAAGATATAAGGAAAATTAAATCTGGATAGAGTCTGCCTTTGTTCTGACAACAAAATTAAAACATATATTTAGCATTTGCTCACTAATTAATTTTACTAACTTGGAACTTCATGTGTAAATATTAATAGAGCTTTAGCACCATTACATTGTGTCAACCAGGAAAAGCAGGATCATGGAAGGAAGAGAGTATTTGCCTGGAGTGGGCAGAGCTTCAGATGGAAGCTCAAACTAACTTGAAAGCCTTTGGCAGTTATTTTCACCTATCTGAGCCTTGCCTTCCTCCACTTTAAAAGTGGAAATCTATGTTATCGCTGTAAGGCTGAAATTCTGTTATTCTATTTTCTGAAAAATTCTTTTACATTTCAGTTGTCCCAGAATAGGCAGTAATAATAGATCCATTTTTCTTCTAGAATAAAATCAGAGAAGGGACTTCCCTGGTGGTTCAGTGGCTAAGGCTCTGAGTTCCCAATGTAGGGGGTCAATCCCTCATCAGGCAGCTAGATCCCACGTGTTGCAACCAAGACCCAGCGAAGTCTAATGGGTGATTTTGGGCTTCCCAGCCAGCACAGTGGTAAAGAATCTCTCTGCCAAAGCAGGAGAAGCAAGAGACATGGGTTTGATACCTGGGTCTGTAAGATCCCCTGAAGTAGGAAATGGCAGCCCACTCCAATTTTCTGGCCTGGAGAATCCCAGGGACAGAGGAGCCTGGCTGGCTATAGTTCATGTGGTAGCGAAGAGTCAGATAAGATTGAGCACACACACACAAACAGGGAAATCAACATCCTTTTTAGTCACTTGGCAAACAATTGGAAAAGGAGTGGACATTTTCAAGATTGGACAATTTTAAAAAGAGTAAAGGGCTGTTCAGTTCAGTTCAGTTCATTCACTCAGTCATGTCTGACTGTTAGCGACCCCATGAATTGCAGCACGCCAGGCCTCCCTGTCCATCACCAACTCCCGGAGTTCACTCAGACTCACGTCCATCGAGTCAGTGATTTATAAACTAATAAAAATAGAATATAGTACTCATGCCAGAGCAGATTCCTCTTGTATATGCCTGTGATGTTCACAGAGATTCATGGTGAGCCCTTGTCATCATACTCTTGCCCAAAGCCCAAATATCTGATTGAGATTGCATTTCTCCATAAGACAAATTCTGTTTCTTTGTTCTTCCATTAACCTAGTCCACCTGTTTATCACCTCAAAAGCCCTCTTTATTCTTAAATAAAGTGAAGAACAAGAGCAGGGGGACTAGTTTTCTATTCCCTTTTATGGGTATAGTTTCTTCCCTTCGTTCATGACACAGCTAGGGTACCAGGAAGAAGGTATCGCCTTTTCAGAGCTGACAATGAGCCCTGAAGAGAAATGTGCCAGGTGCCGTATCAAGCGCAGCCACCAGATTTTGCGTTGATGGAGAGAAGCACGAAAGTCAAGGACTTCAAGGCACACCTGACAGTACTAGCTCTCAACCTAGTTCCCCTGGCACATCAACAGAGGATGGCCTTCACATCCAGAACACATTTCCATAAGTGCTTGTGTGCATTTGCCATGTGCTTCGTCTTTTTTCCTTTTCTCTCAAGAAACCTATTGGATTGTAAGTGAGGCATATATTACTGAAGGCAAAACATTGAATATGATCTGTTATAGAAGGAATCATCCTTTATACACATAGATACTTAGTAAATCACTTAGGAAATGACTCTCACCACTCAAAGGTTGGCTATTGCCCTAAAGTACCATCAGAAATTACTGGGCTTCCTTGGTGGCTCAGAAGGTAAAGAGTCTACCTGTAATGCAGGAGATCTGGGTTTGACCCCTGGGTAGCAGGGATTCCCTGGAGAAGGGAATGGCAACCCACTCCAGTGTTCTTGCCTGGAGAATTCCATGGACAGAGGAGCCTGCTGGGCTACAGTCCATGGAGTCACAAAGAGTTGGATGCAACTGAGCAACTAACACTTTCACTGTCAGAAAACCTCCAGATGTTTGTTGTTGTTGTTTTTTCCTGTTAACACCCTTGAGACGCTGAAATCTTTCAAGGTTTACACAATGGAAGTAACCCTGAATGACTCTTTCAGTGACAGGCAGCATCTGATATAGTGCCAGAGGAAAGAGGTTTGCCTGCTAGGACTTCCATGCATCGTAGACATGTATCAGTTATCCATATCCTTTGAACCAAGCAAAAGTTATGTGCATTCCAACCCTGATTTGACTTCAGGTCTCAGGGTATGGTATAATCCAGGGGTCCCCCACCTCTGGGATCTAATACCTGATGATTTGAGATGGAGCTGATGTAATAGTAATAAAAGAAATAAAATGCACAATAGACATAAGGCCCTTGAATCATCCTGAAACCATCCCCGACCCTGACTTTGAAAACACTGTCTTCAAAAACACTGTCTTCCATAAAAAGGGTTCCTGCTGCCAAAAATGTGGGGGACCACTCCATACAATACTCTCATATTGGAAATAATCCTCTTTTTTTAAAGAATAGCAAAGTTCCAACATAACTGGTTTTAAAGTGCATAGTACAAATGATAAAAAGCAATTTTTTTCCAACATGAGAAATCAAATCAGCCTTAATTTCCACATTTCTAGAAATACCTTTTAATTAAAGTTATATCTGTTTTCCATTTATTTCTTGTTACTATAGCTTTGGAAAGAACCTGAGAATTCAATACATCTGATAGAAAATTAGAGGGAACTTTAATATAGATTAATTGTAGGTTGAAAGGTTTATTTTTACATAATGCGTGTTAGCCTTTTCTAGTTTTTTTTTTTGGGGGGGGGGGTGTCTTTTTCCTTGTATGGAAAAACTGTGTGGTTTTTACTTTTTATTAAAGTCAGAAGCTTCTTCTAGCTTGCAGAAAATGATACACAATTATCCTCTTGCAAATTGAGTTACCACAGCTCAAATTAAAACCTGACTTTCATGGGATATTATTCTGCAGATCAGTCCTGAGCTGAAACTGAGCTCAGTGGGATTTATGTGAACTTGAAAATTAATAAATTGGCATATTAGTTGTAAAATGCAAGGAATAATTTCCTGACTTTGCCAGATTATCCATTTGGATTAGTGCCTATAAAAGTTCAACTACAGCTGTCTTCACTCAATTTTTAAATAATGAAGCCATAGCCCTTCTCCCAAGGAGTTTATTAAACTGTCCTTTGATTAATGGTATTGCCCACCCCTCCTGGGAAGTCAAATGTATAATCAATATTACAAGCTCATCCCCCCATATTATTTGGAGAACTCAAGCTGCTAGGTCATTTAACACAAATGCATCATCTAAATTCACGAACATGGTAATGCTGTACAATATTTTTAATATAATTCAGTTCAGTTCAGTTTAGCCACTCAGTGGTGTCCAATTTTTTGCAACCCCATAGACTGCAGCACGCTAGGCTTTCCTGTCCATCACCAACTCCTGGAGCTTACTCAAATTCATGTGCATCAAGTCGGTGATACATCTTTCCCAGCATCAGGGTCTTTTCCAATGAGTCAGCTCTTCACATCAGGTGGCCAAAATATTGGAGCTTCAGCTTCAGCATCAGTCCTTCTAATGAACACTCAGGACTGATTTCCTTTAGGATGGGGTGGCTGGATCTCCTTGCAGTCCACAGGACTCTCAAGAGTCTTCAACATCACATTTCAAAAGCATCAGTTCTTCAGTACTCAGCTTTCTTTATAGTCCAACTCTCACATTCATACATGGCTACTGGACAAACCATAGCTTTGACTAGATGGATCTTTAGTTAGCCTGTCCACTTTATATCCCAAGACTGGAGTGAAGGAGCCAGCCATGGTCTAATTAATATTATCACAAGTGAAAAAAAAATCTTTAAAAATCTTTGAATTTTTAGACATAATGCTATATAATATAATCTCAGAAATAAGTCCCTAAATTTTCATCAAATTTTCCAAGTATAACAGATAGAAGCAAGAGTGGTGAGAAACATCCTGGCATTTACAGATCAGGAGATTTTCAGCGATGCCTGAATATGAGATCTATGAGTAGCAATGTAGCTGTGATGCAAAATTATTTAAAAAAAAAAATTCCAAGAAATAGGAATAAAAGGAGTTGAAAGTAAGTCTGTAGCAGGCTTAAATAGGAGATGATAGGGGTTCAGGTGTGATTCCCAGAAGACTCAGTGGTAAAGAATCTGCCTGCCAGTGCAGGAGACACAGGAGACCTTGGTTTGATCCCTGAGTCGGGAAGATCTCCTGGGGAGATCTTGGCATGGCTGCCCATTCCAATATTCTGGCCTGGAGACTCTCATAGACAGAGGTGCCTGGTAGGCTACAATTGCGAACAGTCCAACACACCTGAAGCAACTGAGCACAAGCACAGGAGTTCAGGCAGTTTCTGGCAAGACCGAGAGAGGCCAAGTGGGGGTTCCAATATCAATATTCTTGAGATGAGTTAGGTGTGGAGGGCAAGGAGAAGAAAACACGTGAGGAAAAAGCACCCAGAGTGTAAGCAGCGATGTGTGCACAGAAGCAAAAGAGTGTGATGGCCAGATCCCAGCAGACTGCCTTGCTCAGTTCCTAGCTCTATCTTCTAGCAGCTGTGCAACTTTGGGGAAGTTGCTCAACCTCCTGCTCCTGGATTTCCTCATCTGAAAAGTGGTGGTCCTGATAGTAGGTGTGTTGGGAGGATTAATTGATATATATAAAGAATTTTAAATAAGGCTTAGCATATATCAAAGCTTCAATCAGTGGCAGTTATTATTACCTTTGGTTATTCCCCCCTCCTCATCTATTTTGTTTGTAATTTTTTGTTTTAGTCTTATTCCATCCGTTCATCTGTCAGTTATTTGGAAACAGCTGTGCAGCAAGAGAGTGAACTATATGTTCTCCCTGTAAAAATCTCTTCTGCCCCCCAAAATTACCCTAAGGGATAGAGACTGAGCCAGCTGCCTCCCTGGTGCAATGGAAAAACAACAAAAGACAGAGCACTTGAGATCTGAGTTCTTCTTGGAACTCTTTCGGATCTAGAAGCAGAATTTAGATAAATCAGCCAGTTTCCATGCCACTTTTTTCATTTGCAAAATTGAGAGCATGAATTTAAAACATAGATTCATAACTCAAAACCTAAAGAGATCACATAAGAAGTATAAACAAGTGAAGTAGTCCCAGAAATTTGACCATAGGGAGTGGTGGAGAATCTGGCAAACTGAAAAGAATATGCCCTAACTAATGGGACCAACTGATAGCTCTCATCTACCAATACCCAAGGAGTCAGACTTGGTATCACCCATTTTTCCCAAAATAAGCCACAAATTCTTATTTTAAATGAATTATTGGAATTATTCAATTTAATACATTACTTGGGCAAACAAAATATGGCTGAAGACCCTTTGGTCATCCATATGTGAACAAAAATCCAAGGGACTTTCTAAGATTCTTCCTGGTTGTCCCTTTCCATCATTCAAATACAATGGGATGCCCAAATAGGACATCTAGTTTCAATCCAAAGCAAACATCCTATGATCTAGTCAGCTACTTTTTAAATTTTTAGTTTAATTGGAGCATAATTGTTTTATACTGTTGTGCCGATTTCTGCCATAGAGCATGCATAAGCTACACATATACACACATCCCCTGCTTTTGAGCCTCCCTCCCAGCCCCTCGTCTTACTCCTATAGATTGTCACAGAGTACCAATCTGAGCTCCTTGTGTTATATGGCAACTTCCCACTAACTATCTGATAGATGGTAATATGTATCTTTCAATGCTATTGTCTCAGGAAGTCCCACCTTCTCCTGCCCCTGCTGTGTTCACAAGTTCATTCTCTACATCTGTGTCTCTATTCCTGCCCTGCAAATAGGTTCGTCAGTACCATTTTTCTAGATTCCACATATATGTGCTAATATATGATATTTGTTTTTCTCTTTCTGACATACTTCACTCTGTACAACAGGCTCTAGGTTCATCCACCTCAACGGAACTGACTCAAATTCATTCTCTTTTATATGTACCACTACTTCTTTATCCATTCACCTTGTCTGCAGACAAACTTTTTGATACAAATGAAAATGTTCACTGACTAATAAATGGTGCAAATTGAAACTTTTGGGAGTAAATTGAATGAGGTCACCTTTTTACATGCTTAAATTTTCAATGCAGGTCAACAAGGTTATGTTTGATACTGGCCAGAATACTGGAGTGGGTAGCCTTTCCCTTCTCCAGGGAATCAAAACCAGGTGTCCCACATTGCAGGTGGATTCTTTACCAGTTGAGCCACAAAGGAAGCCCAACAATACTGGAGTGATTTGCCTATCCCTTCTCCAGTGGGTCTTCCAAACCCAGGAATCGAACCAGGGTTTCCTGCATTACAAGAGCTATCAGGGAAGCCCCAATGTTTGATATTATTTATATCTAGAAAGTGAAACAAGTAAAAATTTACTGTTCAATTCTTATTTCATTGACCCTCATTTAATTAGATGTGATCATTGATCCAAGTGACTTTCTAATATTTCATAATATTTAGCCTCTGTGAGTGCAACTGTGGAATGTCTTTTAATGTCTGACATTGATTTAAAAACCTTAGAGTTTTTAAACAGAAATTAGGGTGCTAGTTTGGGAAATAATTTTCTGAATATTTTTCTTTATTTCTTACTTTTTAAAAACTTCCATCATTCTATTTTTAAAAGTACTTAAACTTGTATTGTGCTACAGAAAGCTGAGAGAGAAATTTCTTTCTCTAAAGGTAGAGATAGAAATGCAACCACATATTTTGTGCTTCTGAAATTATTTATCCCCCTGCAATCATCTTTGGCAAAGATATAATTACCTCAATTAAAAAAAAAAAGTTGAAAAAGGCATTTGGCATACAAATCTCTGCAGTGCATTCACTGAAAAGATAAGCAAAACTCCTTCTAAATAACAAATGATATTTAAAGAGTGGCTTTCTTTGAAATAAATCATATCCCAAATCCAGGAGATCAGATTATACACACTTAAGAACATGAGCATTTCCTTTCATTTACTTGCAAAATCAAGAATTTTAGCTCTTATTAAATAGCAATGAAAAAATTGTTGCAAGTTTGCTGATAAGAATTCTAGAATAGAACAAAATTAGAAGCTTTTCCCATAGTTTTTGTTGTTGTTGTTATTGTTAATGGTAAATGCACAAATAATATACAGTTGGGAAGTGGGATGTGGGAAACCACTTAGCAAAATAAAATAAAAGATATTTAAAGGACAGAATGAGATATTGCAAATTATACCATGGCAGAAACTAATGTCAGCTTCTGTGAAAAGATTAATGTGAATTTATCAAAGTACTTTGAATTAATGCAAATATAATATGTAATTTTAATTAAAGCTTTACCAAAAGACAAACCATTGCTTAGTACAAACTTTGAAAAAGTCTTTTGTGGACTTATTTTATAGTAACAAGGGCAGATGTTTTTTATTTTTATTTTTTCAGTTAATAATATATGAAGGCTCTCCAGGTGGGCATGTGGCCACCTCCCATCAGAAAGTGAAATATTCTCAGCAAATGGCTATACTTCCCTTTATATGTCTAAAACATAAAAATCTTATTTAGAACTCTACGTTTGCCATCTGGTTGATTGAATCTAAATAGATTCATCTGAAGTCTTAGCAATGATAAGCTTCATCTGAAATTTTGGCAGTGATATGGGGTTAAAATCAAAGTCTCTACAATTTTCATGGGGTAGGAGTTTTTGACATCGACTGTGTACAGATTGGTTGAACTAATGTATGGCCTTTATTCTACCATTTCTTTTAACGTGTGTTTGTCACATAGTATTTATGATTCAGCAGTGTCAAAGCTGAAAATATTTTGTTCCTCACATACAGTACAACCTCAAATAAAGTGCACCCCTTGATGGATGCCAGTCAGACATGATGTATTTCAAAAAAAAAAAAAGCAAAAACTAAAACAGCACAAAGGTCACTGAACACAGACACAAATGAAAAGGTGGTTTAGAGCAACAGCACCGAGACCTCCAGGGACTTTCCTTTTCAGCCCATACCAGTCTTAAAAGTCAATGCATGTCTTTTAAATATCATGATTCATAACACATTCTTTACACAATCATGGAAATGTGGCTTTGTGGTTGAAACAACAACAAAAGAAATCAAATGAAACTTAGATCCTGTTTGTGCCTTCACAAGGTAAAAGGTAAAATAGGTAATATTTTCTGAATAGATGTGTTAAGTGCCAAGAACTATGCTAAAGAGTTTATATGTATTATTCCAATTAAAATTAACCTTAAAAACCTACGAGCTGAGTATTCTCAATATGCCTGATGACAGATGATGGGACTAGAGCTCAGGAAGAAGTAAAGTAACTTGCCTGAAGGTAAATAATTTTCCGGAAGGCAAAAAACCACCTTAGCAAGCAAAAAAGCCAAGCCTGACTCCTAGTCCATTCTTTCGATCATTATGCTAGTCTGGCAGACAATTTAAGTCAGACAATTTAACTTCTTCAGAAACATCCTAGTTAATCCAAGGATAAAGATCTTCTTCGCTTATCTTCCTAGATTTATTTGTCATTGGTAAGGTACTGATGAGACGTGACCTCGGAGAAATCCAAAAAGATCATCTTTTTATCTTGTTGTGTTTTTCATAATCACCAGAGCCCTTCATTTAAAAAATCAGGGAGAAGGAAGTAACACCTGTCATGTTCAGGTACAATGATTTGGTAGGCATAACTTGTTACCCCTGTGGTTTATTATTTCCATTTTCCTTCATACAGAACCCACTGCTGCTCCCACAGATGTCAAGGCTACAAGTGTATCTGTGTCAGAGATTCTTGTTGCATGGAAACATATTAAAGAGAGTCTAGGAAGACCACAGGGATTTGAGGTATGAATAGAATTCTTGAAAATAACCCTTATTATTTCTGTTGCCATTGTTTTCTCCTGAAGAGATGGTTTGGTGACACTTTAAGATTACATTCCTTTGAAATTTTGCTCTATGGAAAATAAGAAATATACTATTTTACTGACATATATTATGCTGCTCATTAGCTGGCTTATTTTTCAGGATAGTAGTTTCCACAGCACCAGACAAAGGTTTTTGAAAAATGAAAATAGATAGACCTTAAGATAAAAACCAGGACCTACCAGCTGCTATTTACCGGTATCCAATTCCGGTTAAAAAAATTATTGTGTATTTGTGGTTAAAAATATTCTTGTATATTTCTGTCCCATAATTTAATGTATGAAACAAGTTTTCCTACTATACTGTTCGTGGCACATCTTATCTCCTATACTAACTACTCAAATTTGCTAGAAACTTGGTAACCTGTACCTATTTACTCAAATGGCTTTTTGCCCTTCCAATTGTGTTGTTTTTAAACATAGTTATGCCAGCCTTATAACAGTGAACATTTTATAACAATTCATTGACTTCACTAAAATTCTAGCCTCCACATGGACTCAAGGTCTGCGGGCAGTTTGTGAACTGGAGAATGCCACAAAAACAAGATCCCACACTTTCATCCTGTTCTTATTCTTCCCTTTGCCAGTGAGGCATAGGATTAGAGGGGTAACTTATAAAATGCAAAGAAGTAACATCTAATCCAAGATCTTAACTGTCTTTAAACTTTTAATGTTTACTTTTCCTGTGTTTAAACTCACACTTACAGAAAATCATCTTGACTTTTGAACAATGATGTAATATAGGACTTGTATACCATAGTTTCCAGGCTAAATATCATCTTTCTTTACTCTATTTGTGTTTTCAAATAATGCCTAAGAGCTATTTGATTAATATAGAACTAGCTTTTGATAAAGATTACTGTGATTGGGAGTTTATACAATCTTACTAAGAGTTACAGCAAAGGACATTTATAGAAAAACATTACTTATAAGTATCGTGGATTTATTTCTATAATTTTGCTTCAATTTATTATTTGGCAATAATTCAATATGTATCATACCAGGATCATATGTTTGATTTATTAAAATCTCTTTTTCTCACTATCCACACTGCAGGGACCATGTCTGTTTACCAGTGAATCTCAGGACTGTGAATACAATAAATATTTGTTGAATGAGTGAATATCTATGCTTCATCAGTTCAGTTCAATTCAGTTCAGTCACTCAGTCGTGTCCAACTCTTTACGACCCCATGAATCGCAGCATGCCAGGCCTCCCTGTCCATCACCAACTCCTGGAGTTCACTCAGATTCACATCCATCGAATGAGTGATGTCATCCAGCCATCTCATCCTCGGTCATCCCCTTCTCCTCCTGCCCCCAATCCCTCCCAGCATCAATAGTCTTTTCCAATGAGTCAACTCTTCGCATGAGGTGGCCAAATTACTGGAGTTTCAGCTTTAGCATCAGTCCTTCCAAAGAAATCCCAGGGTTAATCTCCTTCAGAATGGACTGGTTGGATCTCCTTGCAGTCCAAGGGACTCTCAATAGTCTTCTCGAATACCACAGTTCAAAAGCATCAATTCTTCGGCGCTCAGCCTTCTTCACAGTCCAACTCTCACATCCATAGTCAACCCCTTTTTGTCCCTCTGTAGAAGACATGGGAGAAGGCAATGGCACCCCACTCCAGTACTCTTGCCTGGAAAATCCCATGGACAGAGGAGCCTGGTAGGCTGCTGTCCATGGGGTCGTGAAGAGTCGGACACGACTGAGAGAATTCCCCTTCGGACACGACTGAGAGAATTCCCTTTCACTTTTCACTTTCATGCATTGGAAAAGGAAATGGCAACCCACTCCATTATTCTTGCCTGGAGAATCCCAGGGACAAGGGAGCCTGGTGGGCTGCCGTCTATGGGGTAACACAGAGTTGAACACGACTGAAGTGACTTAGCTGCAGCAGCAGAAGACATGGGAGTGGCCTGCCCAGTTCCCCTTCACTGGGCCAGGGCAACATCCCCCAACTGCTGAGAAGATTGGCTGTATACTGAGAATTGTCCTACACGGTTGTTACCTGAAAAGATACCTTCCTCATAATCGGGCAACCCTAGGTCAATTACACTGGTTGAAACTCGTCCCTTGATTCAAGGAGGAAACAACTTAATGGTGCATGTTATTATCCGGAGCCTTTGTCATGCACATCAGACCAAGGCTAGATTATCTGGGACCCCATTCATGCTCAGTTCCCTCTCTTTCCCTGTCCTCTTCTCCCTTCCTTATAGATATTTACCTGCAAGCCTTCTCAATAAATCGCAATGATCAAATCACTATCTCAGGGTCTGCTTCTATGGAACCCAATCTAAAACAACTACACAAGCATAGGTCCAACTAGAACACTGAATCAGAACATCTGGTCTACATACTTACAGCAAGTCACAGTGTATTCTGTTGTTCAGAACAGTGAGGATTCAGGCTTTTACATCTCAAAGTGGTGCTCCTCTCACACAGCCAGATCTTCAACTTTTTTCCCTTGTCTGTACTAATGGTGTGACATTCATACTCCCACCGTGATTCACCTGTAATAATAGCTATTATCAGTGCTTCCCTGATAGCTCAGTTGGTTAAGAATCCGCCTGCAGTGCAGGGGACCCTGGTTCAATTTCTGGGTTGGAAAGATATGTTGCAGGAGAGGTAGGCTACCCACTCAAATATTCTTGGGCTTCCCTTGTGGCTCAGCTGGCAAAGAATCTACCTGCAATGTGGGAGACCTGTGTTCGATCCCTGGGTTGGGAAGATCTCCTGGAGAAGGGAAATGCTACCCACTCCAGTATTCTGGCTTGGAGAATTCCACGGACTTCATGTGTCCATCAGGTTGCAAAGAGTTGGACATGACTGAGTGATTTTCACTTTCAGCTTTTTCATATCCCCACCGTGATTCACCTGTAATAACAGCTTCTCCAGAGATCACATAAGATCTAGATTTGTGCACAATCCTTCTCTTTATAAATATAAGTCACCATGCATTCAACAAATATTTATTGGAGGCATACTAATTAACAGACACTCAGATAGATGCTAGGGATAAAACAATGAGAAATTTGAAGTCCCTATCTTCATGAAGCTTATGGTATAGTAGGGAACACAAACAATAAAGAAGCTAGCAAATAAATATGTAGTATAATTTCAGTTGCTGGTGTATACTGTGCTAAATGAACTGCTCAAGAAGGTAGCATTGACTCTGTTGACTATAGAAGTTTGAAGAATCACAGTTCCTGAGGTTGTGACATTTGACATGATCATATGAGAGATATGGGGGGAGGGGGCAGAGAAAATAGCAAACTCAAAGACTCTTGCTTAAAAGCATCCTGACCTTGTTCAAAGAACAGAACAGGAGTAGTATTGGTGAGATAGCAGTGAACAATAGGGAGAGTGGGAGCATGATGAAGGAAAATGGCCCAGACAAGAACAGGTTAGGTGGAGTCAGTCTTGGGAACCACAGGGACTTTAGATTTTATCTTCAGTATAAGGAAAACCCATGAAAGGATTATGAACAAAGAAAGTCAAGTCAGGATCTTACTCATATTTTAAAAGGGTCTCTTGGTCTAGAGGGTAAAGAATAGACTCTAGAGAAGACCTCAGGAGATGAGTGGAAAAACAGTCCTTCCAACCTAGTGGATGATGACTTTGCTTTTAACTAGAACAGTAGCAATGGAATCGATGAAACATGACCTTTTAAGATATATTTTGAGTGGAAGTGTGACAAGATTTGATTATGAATTGGATGTGAACTATGAAAAAGAGAGAAGTCAAAGGTAATTCCAGAGCTATCTGACCCAAGAAACTGGGTGAATGACAAATCACTCACATACATAAGGAAGTCATGGAGAAGAGCATATTTTAGAGAAAAAAAGATATTAAAGATTCTGGGTTTGATATGATAAATTTTATAAACATTTTTATTTCAAAAAAACTTATCAATTAAGTCTTGTTTTAAGAGAAAGTTTAGAGATAGAGCTATCACTCTGAGGATTCATCAGTATATTAATGGTTTTTATACATGTGCTAGCCAAGATCTCCTGTAGTATATTGGCCACCTAATGACCTGGGGAGTTCCTCTTTTGGCATCCTATCATTTTGCCTTTTCATACTGTTCATGGGGTTCTCAAGGCAAGAATACTGAAGTGGCTTGCCATTCCCTTCTCCATTGGACCACATTCTGTCAGACCTCTCCACAATGACCTGCCCATCTTGGGTTGCCCCGCAGGCATGGCTTGGTTTCATTGAGTTAGACAAGGCTGTGGTCCTAGTGTGATTAGATTGACTAGTTTTCTGTGAGTATGGTTTCAGTGTGTCTGCCCTCTGATGCCCTCTTGCAACACTTACCATCTTACTTGGGTTCCTCTTACCTTGGCGTGGGGTATCTCTTCATGGCTGTTCCAGCAAAGCACAGCCGCTGTTCCTTACCTTGGACGAGGGGTATCTCCTTACCGCCACCGTTCCTGACCTTCAACGTGGGATAGCTCCTCTAGGCCCTCCTGTGCAGCCACCATTCCTCGGGTTGCTCCTCCCAGCCGCCGGCCCTGGCCTCGGGCATGCGTGGCTCCTCCCAGCTGCCACCCCTGGCCTTGTGCTTGGGGTGGCTCCTCAAGGTCACCACCCCTGGCCTCGGGTGTGAGGTCACTTCTCCTGGCCACCCCTGATCTTGGACGCGGGGTGTCTCCTCCTGGAGATAGTAGGAAAAATAGGAAATGGCAAAATGATAAGATACCAAAAGAGGAACTCTCCAGGTCATTAGGTTCCCAATATGCTACTGGAGATCAGTGGAGAAATAACTCCAGAAAGAATGAAGGGATGGAGCCAAAGCAAAAACAATACCCAGTTGTGGATGTGACTGATGAGAGAAGCAAGATCTGATGCTGTAAAGAGCAATATTGCATAGGAACCTGGAATGTCAGGTCCATGAATCAAGGCAAATTGGAAGTGGTCAAACAAGAGATGGCACGGGTGAATGTCGACATTCTAGGAATCAGCGAACTAAAATGGACTGGAATGGGTGAATTTAACTCAGATGACCATTACATCTACTACTGCAGACAGGAATCCCTCAGAAGAGATGGAGTAGCCATCATGGTCAACAAAAGAGTCTGAAATGCAGTACTTGGATGCAATCTCAAAAATGACAGAATGATCTCTGTTCATCTCCAAGGCAAACCATTCAATATCACAGTTATCCAAGTCTATGTCCCAACCAGTAATGCTGAAGAAACCGAAGTTGAATGGTTTTATGAAGAGCTACAAGATCTTTTAGAACTAACACCCCAAAAAGATGTCTTTTTCATTATAGGGGACTGGAATGCAAAAGTAGGAAGTCAAGAAACACCTGGAGTAACAGGCAAATTTGGCCTTGGAATGCAGAATGAAGCAGGGCAAAGACTAATAGAGTTTTGCCAAGAAAATACACTGGTCATAGCAAACACCCTCTTCCAACAACACAAGAGAAGACTCTACACATGGACATCACCAGGTGGTCAACACTGAAATCAGATTGATTATATTCTTTGCAGCCAAAGATGGAGAAGCTCTATACAGTCAACAAAAACAAGACCGGGAGCTGACTGTGGCTCAGATCAAGAACTCCTTATTGCCAAATTCAGACTTAAATTGAAGAAAGTAGGGAAAACCACTAGACCATTCAGGTATGACCTCAATCAAATCCTTTATGATTATACAGTGGAAGTGAGTAATAGATTTAAGGGTCTAGATCTGATAGACAGAGTGCCTGATGAACTATGGAATGAGGTTCATGACATTGTACACGAGACAGGAATCAAGACCATCCCCATGGAAAAGAAATGAAAGAAAGCAAAATGGCTGTCTGGGGAGGCCTTACAAATAGCTGTGAAAAGAAGAGAGGTGAAAAGCAAAGGAGAAAAGGAAAGATATAAGCATCTGAATGCAGACTTCCAAAGAATAGCAAGAAGAGATAAGAAAGCCTTCGTCAGTGATCAATGCAAAGAGAGGAAAACAACAGAATGGGAAAGACTAGAGATCTCTTCAAGAAAATTAGAGATACCAAGGGAACATTTTATGCAAAGATGGGCTCGGTAAAGGACAGAACTGCTCTGGACCTAACAGAAGCAGACTATATTAAGAAGAGGTGGCAAGAATACACAGAAGAACTGTACAAAAAAGATCTTCATGACCCAGATAATCATGATGATGTGATCACTGATCTAGAGCCAGACATCTTGGAATGTGAAGTCAAGTGGGCCTTAGAAAGCATCACTATGAACAAAGCTAGTGGAGGTGATGGAATTCCAATGGAGCTGTTTCAAATCCTGAAAGATGATCCTGAAAAAGTGCTGCACTCAATATGCCAGCAAGTTTGGAAAACTCAGCAGTGGCCACAGGACTGGAAAACGTCAGTTTTCATTCCAATTCCAAAGAAAGGCAATTTAAAAGAATGCTCAAACTACTGCACAATTGCACTCATCTCACATGCTAGTAAAGTAATGCTCAAAATTCTCCAAGCCAGGCTTTAGCAATACATGAACCGTGAACTCCCTGATGGGTAAGCTGGTTTTAGAAAAGGCAGAGATGAAATTGCCAGCATCCGCTGGATCATGGAAAAAGCAAGAGAGTTCCAGAAAAACATCTATTTCTGCTTTATTGACTATGCCAAAGCCTTTGACTGTGTGGATCACAATAAACTGTGGAAAATTGTGAAAGAGATGGGAATACCAGACCACCTAACCTGCCTCTTTGAGAAATCTGTATGCAGGTCAGGAAGCAACAGTTAGAACTGGACATGGAACAACAGACTGGTTCCAAATAGGAAAAGGAGTACGTCAAGGCTGTATATTGTCCCCCTGCTTATTTAACTTATATGCAGAGTACATCATGAGAAACGCTGGACTAGAAGAAACACAAGCTGCAATCAAGATTGCCGGGAGAAATATCAATAATCTCAGATATGCAGATGACACCACCTTTATGGCAGAAAGTGAAGAGGAGCTAAAAAGCCTCTTGATGAAAGTGAAACTGGAGAGTGAAAAACTTGGCTTAAAGCTCAACATTCAGAAAACTAAGATTATGGCATCTGGTCCCATCACTTCATGGGAAATAGATGGGGAAACAGTAGAAACACTGTCAGACTTTATTTTGGGGGGCTCCAAAATCACTGCAGATGATGATTGCAGCCATGAAATTAAAAGATACTTACTCCTTGGAAAAAAAGTCATAACCAACCTAGATAGTATATTCAAAAGCAGAGACATTACTTTCCTGACTAAGGTCCGTCTAGTCAAGGCTATGATTTTTCCTGTGGTCACGTATGAATGTGAAAGTTGGACTGTGAAGAAGGCTGAGCGCCGAAGAATTTATGCGTTTGAACTGTGGTGTTGGAGAAGACTCTTCAGGGTCTCTTGGACTGCAAGGAGATCCAACCAGTCCATTCTGAAGGAGATCAACCCTGGCATTTCTTTGGAAGGAATGATGCTAAAGCTGAATCTCCAGTATTTTGGCCACCTCACGTGAAGATTTGACTCATTGGAAAAGACTCTGATGCTGGGAGAGATTGGGGGCAGGAGGAGAAGAGGACGACAGAGGATGAGATGGCTGGATGGCATCACGGACTCTATGGACATGAGTCTGAGTGAACTCTGGGAGTTGGTGATGGACAGGGAGGCCTGGCATGCTGCGATTCATGGGGTCACAAAGAGTCAGACACTAGTGAGCGACTGAACTGAACTGAACTGAGCCAAGATCATTGAGTATCGATACAGATGTCTGAGGATTGAGCCCTATGGTCTCTCACCATTTGGAACAGAAGAAAGAAAGAGGATATGGCCAAAGAAACTATAGGAGACACAAAGAAGTTCAAAAGCCAAGAAAAGAATTTTAAGATGGCATGTTCTACTGAGTCAAACAAAAGCTGCTAAGAAATTCAGAATTTTGAGGCCTGAGACTGCCAATGGATATAGCAATGCAGAGATCCTATTGACCACAGTGATGCCAATGATCAAGTTCTGACTAAAGAATAAGGTCAAGATCACTCCGGAACTACAGAGTGTCAGAGCACAAAGTTTCTGTTAAATCTACCTTATTCAAAATGACAACTTACAAGCAAAAATGGAATATCCTTAAAGATATAAGTGAATAGGGATTAATCAAATTCTGAAGCAATTATTGCATGACAGCATCTTTAATTAAAATAAATCAAGGCAAAATTCTGACAACTAGTTTTATATGTAACAATGGCACAGAATCCATCGGCACAATAGCAGTTATACTATTTTATAGTACATTATAAATTAAAGTTTTAAAAAGATGGCATTTTGTCACCAAAAAGAATCAATATCTTGTTAATGGGAATATCAAATGTATGCTTTTATGATCAGAAAATAATTAAAACATTTAGGACCACCATGATGTTTAAAAATCCGCTTTGCAGTGTGGAGTACATGGGTTCACTCCCTGGTCAGGGAGCTGAGTTCCCACATGCTTCAGAGCAACTGGGCCCTTGCGTGGTGACTACTGAGCCCCCACACCACAACTAGAGGTGTATGCTCTGCAACTAAAGATTCACATGATGCACCAAAGATCCTGTGTGCCACAACTAAGATCCACTGCAGACAAATAAATAAAAGAAAATGATTGAAAACCTTATATGATTCAATGGCCAAATATGACACTGTTATTTTAAACAAAATATAGGCAGCAAAGACTGCTTATAAATAAATACTATCTCATAATTGCATAGATGCATGTAGATTTTAAAAATATGATGTAAGCAAAACTTACCAGCATTACTCTCCCACCCTTTTTTTTCTGCACTCTCCCTCCTTTTGTTTTTTTTTTTTTTAATTTCTATTTTTACTTTATTTTACTTTACAATTCTGTATTGGTTTTGCCATACATTGACATGAATCCACCACGGGTGTACATGCATTCCCAAACATGAAACCCCCTCCCACCTCCCTCCCCATAACATCTCTCTGGGTCATCCCCGTGCACCAGCCCCAAGCATGCTGTATCCTGCACTGGACATAGACTGGCGATTCAATTCTCCCTCCCTTTAAAAACAAAACAAAACAAAACAAAACACCCTACCTCTGTTCTTCACCTTACCACTTCAGAGCTTACTGTTGTCATTGACTCCTTGTCTTTTTTAAAAAAGATGTCCTCAACTAAATATTTATAAAACATACTAAACCCTAAAACTTAATGTTTCATCACCTCGCTGTCCCCCTCCTGTACTGCATCCCAATCACAATATTGTTATATTTATCAATAGTGTAATTCCGAGCATGGTGACAGTGAAGCAAGGACATGCTTTTGTCACGAAAGTAATGAGACTAGTTTTAAACATTATATACTTATCCTGTCAGTCCTCTGGGTAATTTTTCTAGCTCTAATTGCAGTTTTACCTGCAATGTTTAAAGCAGTTAGTAACTAAAAGCACTAATGGTGTGCCATTTTAAAAGTAGTGGAGACAGTGTTTTGGGCCAGCTCTCTTGTTTTTCCTGAATTGAATGTGTGAGTAAGAGAGAAAAGGTTTTGCTCTTATGAATACTTCAAATGAGAGACAATAAACAGATAGAAGTAAGTAAGTAAAATAATATATGTAGGTAACAGTACATATAGCTAACAATACATGCAGAAATGCAAAGTTCATTTAAGGAACAGAAGGAGATGGATAACTAGACCTTGATGAACAGTGTTGTAAGTAGAATTTAAAGCAGTCAAAATCAGGTGAGCAGACACAGATCATATAGGGATAAATAGATCATGAGAAGAGTTTGTATTTTATTTCAAATAAAATGAAAAGCCATCAGGGCAATTTTAGGAGGAGACTGACAATGTCTGATTTACATTATTTAAGATATTACTCTGGCTGCTGTTCCATGCAGAATGAAAGGGCAAGGAGAGAAAGGTTAGGAGTTGAACCAGGAGGTTATTGCAATAATCCATGCAAGAAATGATGATAACTTAGACTAAGGTCATAAGAGTGAAACAGGAGGAAAGTAGACTTATTTTAGAGACAGGGCTGGCAGAATTTCCTGATTGATCAGACATGGAGGGAAGGAAAATGATGATTCTCATATCGGGCTTGGTCAAATGAATGCACAGTGGTGCCATTTATCAAATAATACCAATAACAATACATTTTTAAAAGGGAAAACCTGGACAAAGAAGAGATTTGAAAGTGGGAAATAAAGAAGTGTGTTTCAGCTAAATCAAATTTGAGATGCCTAGTGGATATCTAAGAGAATAAGTCAAATAAGCAATAGGCTAAGTGAGTTTACAGTCTAATTAGGAAATCAGAGCTGAAGACACAAGGGGGCAATCACCAGGCTGGTATTTAAAACCATTCTACTACATGAATGGACAAATTTCCAGAAAGGGGAAAGAAGAGGTATGAAGGGAGAGATTACCTGTGACCTGGTACACTCAGCATGTAGAAGTTTAACTGAAGGAAAAGGATCATCAAGGAGAATAACAAAGAGAGATCAGCTTGATGGGGGGAAAATCAGGTGTGTGAGGGATCAAAGAAAGTAAAAGAGCTAATCAAAAAGAAGGAAACAGTCAGTTGTGTTTAAACTTGCTAAGAAATCAAGTGAGATCAAAGCAAAAAAGTGTCTAATGAGTTTAGAGGTCACTGGTGATCTTCTGAAAAATTTCACAATTAAATGATCAATATCCCTTATGTTATCAATTTAGTTACATACGACCAGGCAATGGTGGGGGGGGGGGCTCTTTTTTTCAGATATAAAATACCCTCAAAATCAAGCACTACTAATGTCTAAATAATGATCAGTAGCAACAATTTGGGAAGAGAGTGCATCAATATAGAACTCTCAGGCCAGCAACAGCTGTATTTGTTTTGGAACCATTTGTCTCTTTTCAGAATACCAAGGTGTTTTAACATACATTAGAATCATAAACTCTCTGGTATTGTTATCAGAAATGGTTAAGAGTCAGACTCAACTGCTAATATGTTTTCGCACCAGCCAATGACTATGAGAGTCTGATTACCACTGCAGAAAACTATTTTAGCCTCAGAGAAAAACAGTTAAAAGAAGTCAAGATGAGACTTTTATATGGGAAAGTTCCCTTGATACACCAGGAATAATTGGGGGAAGGTGGTAGGTGAGAAAAAAGAAATCATTTCTGAAGTTATTGGCACACATTTATTTCTTTCTAAGATATGGCTCCTCTCAAACATATACTCAACTACCAGTCTGATATTGAAAAACTCTACCTCTAGAATGCATAGTGTGGTGTTAACTAATGATAACCCCTCAATGCACTCTTAATAAACAAGCAAACTTGAACCTATGTGTAGTTCACTTGGCTCTGAAACATTTGTGTTTTCTCTTCTACTAATCTTGGGAGGCTACCCCCTAGCAAGGGTCATTTACAAGGAAGATGGAGCAATAGTCATCAAGGGCAATAAAGTCCCTAAAGCCCTTATAGCATCACTTGATCTCCCCTGGTGAGTGCTCCTCACTGTGCTCTCCTTCCCCTGTTCTCACTCAGTGCTCCTCAGTTGACTCACAGCCTGACTCTGATTGTGACCCGGATTGTCAGACAGATCCGGATCTTGTTTGTCCTTGATCTGATTTTCTGTGTTTTGTCTGAATCTCAGTTATCATTTCTTACTCATTCATTTATTTATCCATGTGATAGTTGTTGAATACCTGCTTTGTTTTGGTGCAATGCGTGGGGTAAAGCAATAAGTAAAATAGACAAGGTCCCTGCCCTTAGGAAGCTCACAGTCTAGCAAGGGTAACCCTTATTTCACTTTCTTTTATTTTTGTTTTTGGGGGATTTTGTTGTTGTTTTTCTTTGGTAAGTCCTGGCAGCTCCTTTTGTTTAATGAAATGGTTTTGACATTCTTTTTCTTGATGAAGCCAGACCTACTGGGCAGGAGTAAGGATCTCAGTAGGAGGCTTTCCCTGACACCATCTGTCAATTTCCTACCTATAGTTGGCATTTTTGTCTTTTACAGGGAAGCCTCCATTACATCTTATTTTAAGAAGTAATGAATCAAGCATTTTGACCTAAACTATAGTCATTGGCAACTAACACTTGCAAATACATTAACCAAGTAATTCAAATCAAACTGATTAATTTTTGTTATTAAAATGATTAATTGCTCTATCTAACAGAATGGTCAAAACAATTGATATAGTATAAATAGCAATGCATAAAAACAGGGTCAGAATGATGACAGTCCCTAGCTCGACAGAAAGTAAAATGACTTTATAGTAAAGGGCTTCAGGAAATTTTAGCAATGTCATCCCTTTTAATTTATAAGTGGGTCCACCCATGGAATTTCTAAATGTCACAATTAGGCTAGATTAGAACTCTGTTATGAGTTCTAATAGGTAGTCTTTTCACCTAGCTTTTAAGACTGCCGTCTATAAATCTAGTATTACCTCACAAAAAACATCATCTGAGGGAAAGAGTATGAAATCACAAATATAGACACCAATCCATCTAATTATATTTTACAAATATTTGAACTATTTTGTTGACATTATCTTAAAATCACCCATTTGAGAAGTTTGATTACTTACATGGAAGTAGCTTGAGATTTCATGGCTACAGAGACTAAACGCAGAAATCGTTGACATTGAGATATATGAAATTTCTAGCTCTGACGTGCAGCATGATTGAAAATCAGAAGTGAGCTATATTTATTGAATGATTTTGATTTTTGAATTACCATGACTATCCCATCTGGATTGCCATCCCTGTCACTGGCCCATGCAAGTAAATTATTAGATTCAGTTTGGAATTTATGAACCCACCAGCATTAAGTGTCCTGTGAACAGTAATTCCTGAATCCTAGAGCAGAACCTCTCAAGCTTTTCTGAGAAAATCAGTATTTTATGTGTATCCACAATCAGAACAGATGCCAGTGTAGCCAGAAAAAAAGAGGAAAGAGTCAGTCGCTCAGTCCTGTCTGACTTTTTGTGACCCCATGGGCTATATAGCCCACCCGGCTCATCTGTCCATAGAATTCTCTAGGCAAAAATGCTTGGGTGGGTAGCCATTCAATTCTCCAGGTGATCTTCCGGACCCAGGGATCAAAACTGGGTCTCCCACATTACAGGCAAATTCTTTGCTGTCTGAGCCACCAGGGAAGCCCATTTTTTCCTCTGATTTTCCCAAATTGAGAGGAATGACAAATGAAATTAAGTGCTAATGGAATGCTGAATGATTATTTTTTGTTATTTCTTCACTTAGTAAATGTTTATTTTAAAATTTAAAATTTTATTTTATTTTATTTTTTAATTTTTATTTTTACTTTATTTTACTTTACAATACTGTATTGGTTTTGCCATACATTGACATGAATCCACCACGGGTGTACATGCGATCCCAAACATGAACCCCCCCTCCCCACAACATCCCTCTGGGTCATCCCCATGCACCAGCCCCAAGCATGCTGTATCCTGCGTCGGACATAGACTGGTGATTCGATTCTTACATGATAGTATACATGTTTCAATGCCATTCTCCCAAATCATCCCACCTTCTCCCTCTCCCTCTGAGTCCAAAAGTCCACTATACACATCTGTGTCTTTTTTGCTGTCTTACATACAGGGTCATCATTGCCATCTTTCTAAATTCCATATATATGTGTTAGTATACTGTATTGGTGTTTTTCTTTCTGGCTTACTTCACTCTGTATAATCAGCTCCAGTTTCATCCATCTCATCAGAACTGATTCAAATGTATGCTTTTTAACGGCTGAGTAATACTCCATTGTGTATATGTACCACAGCTTTCTTATCCATTCATCTGCTGATGGATATCTAGGTTGTTTCCATGTCTTGGCTATTATAAACAGTGCTGCGATGAACATTGGGGTACATGTGTCTCTTTCCATTCTGGTTTCCTCGGTGTGTATGCCCAGCAGTGGGATTGCTGGGTCATATGGCAGTTCTATTTGCAATTTTTTAAGGAATCTCCACACTGTTTTCCATAGTGGTTGTACTAGTTTGCATTCCCACCAACAGTGTAGGAGGGTTCCCTTTTCTCCACACCCTCTCCAGCATTTATTGCTTGCAGATTTTTGGATCGCAGACATTCTGACTGGTGTGAAGTGGTACCTCATTGTGGTTTTGATTTGCATTTCTCTAATAATGAGTGATGTTGAGCATCTTTTCATGTGTTTGTTAGCCATCCGTATGTCTTCTTTGGAGAAATTCAAATTCGTGCCCATTGAGTTGGTGACACTATATAATCATCTCATCTCCTATCACCCCCTCCTCCTTTTGCCTCAGTCTTTCCCAGCATCATGGTCTTTTCCAGTGAGTCAGCTTTTCGCATCAGGTAGCCCACGTATTGGAACCTTAGCTTCAGCAACAGTTCTTCCAATGAACATTTAGGGTTTACTTCCTTTAGGATTGACTGGTTTGATTTCCTTGCTATCCAAGATACTCTCAAGTATCTTCTCCAGCATGATTCAAAAGCTTCAATTTGTTTACTTAAATTTTCCATAAACACCTCACAATATTAAACTGTGATCTTTTTTTAAGAGTAAGAACTATATTTTAATGATTTTTGCATTTCTGCTGCCTAGCACAGTGCCTGATACTAAATAAATATAGTTCTTGGACAGCAAGGAAATCAAACCAGTCAATCCTAAAGGAAGTAAACCCTAAATGTTCATTGGAAGAACTGTTGCTGAAGCTAAGGTTCCAATACGTGGGCTACCTGATGCGAAAAGCTGACTCACTGGAAAAGACCATGATGCTGGGAAAGACTGAGGCAAAAGGAGGAGGGGGTGATAGGAGATGAGATGATTATATAGTGTCACCAACTCAATGGGCATGAATTTGAGCAAATTCTGGGAGACAGTGAAGGACAGGGCAGCCTGGCATGCTGCAGTCCATGGGGTCGCAGAGTGAGACATGACTTAGCAACTGAAAAACAACAAAGTAAACAAAAGGCAGAGAGGAAGAACATTGGAACAAGATAATTCTTATGTCCATAATAACCCTGGGATTCCTTAGCATCCTGATATTCTGGAGAGACATTCCTGAAAATAAACCCATGCCAATGCCTTTCATGAGCATAAGTTTCTGTTTGCATAAGCATATGCTTCTGTCCCTAATGTCCTCAATTTTCCTAAATAAAACAATATATTATTAATAAAAATTTTACTGAATAAACTAAAAAAGGAATTTTAGAAATATTTTATGTATTATATAATTTGCCTGTGAAACATAATTCCCCATGACTATCAAATTAACGGTATTCATATTCATTGTGGCCTTTTTGAAAGATTTTTATTAACTATGTATTTTTTTGCCATGCTCCTTGCCTTTATTTTTTTATATAAATTTATTTATTTTAATTGGAGGTTAATTACTTTACACTATTGGATTGGTTTTGCCATACATCAACATGAATCCGCCACAGGTATACACGCGTTCCCCAACCTGAACCCCCCTCCCTCCTCCCTCCCTGTACCATCCCTCTGGGTCTTCTCAGTGCACCAGCCCCAAGCATCCAGCTCAGTTCAGTTCAGTTCAGTTTAGTCGCTCAGTCGTGTCCAACTCTTTGCGACCCCATGAATCGCAGCACGCCAGGCCTCCCTGTCCATCACCATCTCCCAGAGTTCACTCAGATTCACATCCATTGAGTCCGTGATGCCATCCAGCCATCTCATCCTGGGTCGTCCCCTTCTCCTCCTGCCCCCAATCCCTCCCAGCATCAGAGTCTTTCCCAATGAGTTACCTCTTCGCATGAGGTGGCCAAAGTACTGGAGCTTCAGCTTTAGCATCATTCCTTCCAAAGAAATCCCAGGGTTGATCTCCTTCAGAATGGACTGGTTGGGTCTCCTTGCAGACCAAGGGACTCTCAAAAGTCTTCTCCAACACCAAAGTTCAAAAGCATCAATTCTTCGGCGCTCAGCCCATAGTCCAACTCTCGCATCCATACATGACCACAGGAAAAACCATAGCCTTGACTAGACGGACCTTAGTCGGAAAAGTAATGTCTCTGCTTTTGAATATACTATCTAGATTGGTCATAACTTTTCTTCCAAGGAGTAAGCGTCTTTGAATATCATGGCTGCAGTCACATGCATCAAACCTGGACTGGCAATTCATTTCATATATGATATTATACATGTTTCAATGCCATTCTCCCAAATCATCCCACCCTCGCCCTCTCCCACAGAGTCCAAAAGACTGCTCTATATATCTGTGTCTCTTTTGCTGTCTCACATACAGGGTTATCATTACCATCTTTCCAAATTCCATATATATGCATTAGTATACTGTATTGGTGTTTTTTCTTTCTGGCTTACTTCACTCTGTATAATCGGCTCCAGTTTCGTCCACCTCATTAGAACTGAATCAAATGTATTCTTTTTAATGGCTGAGTAATACTCCATTGTGTATATGTACCATAGCTTTCTTATCCATTTGTCTGCTGATGGACATCTAGGTTGCTTCCATGTCCTGGCTATTCTAAACAGTGTTGTGATGAACATTGGGGTACACGTGTCTCTTTCAATTCACATGAAAAGATGTTCAACATCACTCATTATCAGAGAAATGCAAATCAAAACCACAATGAGGTACCATTTCACGCCAGTCAGAATGGCTGTGATCCAAAAGTCTACAAGCAATAAATGCTGGAGATGGTGTGGAGAAAAGGGAACCCTCTTACACTGTTGGTGAGAATGCAAACTAGTACAGCCACTATGGAGAACAGTGTGGAGATTCCTTAAAAAACTGGAAATAGAACTGCCTTATGACCCAGCAATCCCACTGCTGGGCATACACGCGGAGGAAACCAGCATTAACTATGTATTTTAATGGCTGGGTTCATTTCAGCAAAAAGCAACAATGTATTTTTATAGCAAGGAGAAAAGTACACGGTTCTGATGTTGAAGTTTTTCATGCTTACTATTAAGAAGAATGAAAGGTAAAACAGCTTGTCCCATTTTACAATTCTCAATAAAAGACACCACTAGTGACTCTTTTTCCTGGGCTATGTTCAAGACTTGCATGTATTTATTTCAGATCTTCCAGAGGATATGTAACTCAGAAGTTCATTTTAGATGTGTCACTAAAGCTATTTCCACTTATTGATTGCACTGAAAAGACACCAATTGTGTTTTGATCTATAAAATAATTTGTAGTGGAGATTTCTTAAGGCGAAAAGGGATGAGTTTGTTCTTGTATTTTATTTTATGTTCTGACTCTAATCATCAGAGCAGGAGACTGAAAAAAAAAAATGGTCCTCACTGTTGTCTGACAATAATTCTTACTAGGCAGATTGCATTTAATTGGTATAGCAGAGGGTGCAAGTGTATGTGTGTATGTGTGTGGAAAATGGAATTTCAGACATAAATTAAAGGAGGAAAAGAAGCCAAAATGAAACCAGTTACCAAAAAATTAAAACAAAGACTTGTTTTATTTTCCAAAAGCTGGTGTGTAGCAGCTATTTTTGGCAGATTCTCTGTAGTTTTTTGTCTTTACTATATGTTAATAGAAAAAAAAAACTAAACAGTGAGAAGAAACTATTTCCACCCTTCCTTTTATGAAATTCTGTGAACTCTGAAAAAAAATCAAATAGCTTTCACATTTCTATCATTAGATTTCTTTCATGAGTTATTTTCAGAGACTGGGAGGCTAACTAAAACTATTTATGTTTTTCAAAAATCAGCAGATTGAAGGAAATTGAAGAAGCAACATTTCAGTTACTTAACTTATTCTGTCTCTTGTCCTACTGAAAAGCTATGCTGTAGAGTTCTTTTAGAAAATAATGAATAACTCAGTTTATACTGTTTGTTTTTCACTTGCTTCTAGATACATTTATTGATTTAGAAAATTCTCTAACCCAAATCACTTTTCAAATTTTCCATTCTTAAACTTTTATAAATCATTTTATTTAAATAATATTAAAATATATGCCCAATATATTGTCTTATCCACATAAAGAACCCAAGGGTATGAATTATATCTCTTCAAAATCAGAAGCATTCCTTATTTTTTCACTCGTTGACACAAATGTGAATTTGTGCAACCTCAAAACAGGGTGTTTTCCTCACTTCTAAATCCAGCCATCCCGAGCTCATCATGTGACAATCCACAGTTTTACTCTCTATCGTATAATGCACATTCATGCAAAAAATAAAATAGCAAACGTGGATATCAACCCATTAATTTTACCAATACTGGGAACAGATTCTTTGAGATTCTCTTAGAATTACCCATATGAGACTTACCAAATTACAGCAAACTTTTCCTTTTGAGAGCTAGGTTTATAACTTAAATACCTGACAACATAATTGTGGCATAGAGGTCTTAATTCAGTGGGTGTTGAAAAGATACATACATACATGGGCTTGCTTACTATACTAAGAAATAGAGAAACATCATAAAGTATTTTAACACACACGGACAAAGGAAGATTTGCCAAAGACATACTAACATTATAAAAATGCCAATTACTAATTGACTAATTGTTAATTACAGGCCAAGACTCTGTTTTCAAAGGGGAAGATGTTTTTCTGATCTACATACAGAAAAATGCACAAATCATAAATGCACAGCTGAATGAATTATCACAAAGTGAACATACCAGTGTAAGCACAATCCAGGTCATGAAACAAACATTAGTAAAAGCTAGGGACTCATTTTGTTCCTCCAATAGTCACTATTCTTAATCCCCAACGACTCCCCGAAACAACATCTTGACTTCTGATTGATTTTGCTAGTTCTGGGAACCCTAGGGAGTTTTTATATTTTGTATTTTCCCCTCAACAGTATATTGGTAAGATTCATTTATATTATTACAGGCTTTCTCTTAAAAGTTCACTTGTGAATATCCCACAATTTATTTATCATTCTTCCATTGATGGACATTAGTTTTGTTTACAGTTTGGGTATGTTATGAATAGAGCTGAGTATATAAAACAATTTTGGTAGAATTATCCACTTGCAATATCAAATCTAATGATCATTATATAGCTTTCATTTTTTAGGCCTTCTTTGATCTTTGTCCACACTGACCTTGCAGATCTTTTTTTGATTTATCCCTATTTAATCTTTTCATTGTAATATAACTGTAATCTTTGATTTTATATTTTTATTTAACTTTGTGTTGTAAAATATTTACATATGTGAAATATACAAAAGAGTATACTGCATTTCTACTCAACACTTGTCTTCAATAATTATGAATTAATGAATAATTGGGCTTAATAATGAATAATCTGTTTTATATATGTGTGTCTGTGTATGTTAGTTGCTCAGTCATGTCTGACTCTGCAGCTCCATGGACTGTAGCCCAATAGGCTTCTCTGTCCATGGAATTTTCCAGGCAAACCTACTTCAGTAGGTTGCCATTTCCTTCTCCAGGGGATCTCCCTCACCCAGGGATTGAACTCAGGTCTCCTGAATTGCAGGCAGATTCTTTATTGTCTGAGCCACCCGGGGAGCCACGTGAAACCATATATAAATGGCAGGTAAAGAATCTGCCTGCCAATGTAGGAGACCAAGTTTCCATCCCTGAGTCAGGAAGATCCCCTGGAGAAGGGAATGGCAATTCATTCCAGTATTCTTGCCTGGAGAATTCCATGGACAGAGGAACCAGGTAGGCTACGGTCTTTGGAGTAGCAAAGAGTTGGACACGACTGAGCAACTACCATTTTCACTTTCAGTCAATCCTAGGGCTTCCCTGGTGCCTCAGTAGTAAAGAATTCACCTGCCAATGGAGGACACAGAGCTTCAGTCCCTGGGTTGGGAAGATCCCCTGGAGAAGGAAATGGCAACCCACTCCAGTATTTTTGTCTGGAAAATCCCATGGACAGAGGAGCCTGGCAAGCTACAGTTCAAGGGATTGCAAAAGTATCAGACATGACTTAGTGACTGAACAACAAAAACAAGCAATTGTAGTGTTATTTTGAAGAAAATCTCTGTCATCATATCATTTTCATCCAAAATATTTCATAATAAGTTTCTAAGTAAGTGAAAGTTGCCCAGTTGTGTCTGAGTTTTTGTGACCCTCATAGACTGTATGTCCATGGGATTTTCCAGGCCAAAATACTGGAGTAGGTAGCCTTTCCCTCTCCAGGGGATCTTCCCAACCCAGGATCAAACCCAGGTCTCCTCCATTTCTGGCAGATTCTTTACCAGCTGAGCTATCAGGGAAGCCCCAATAAGTCTCTAAACACATGCTTTAAAGAACTGTCATTTTTCTGCATCCTGAAGTCAGGCAGATTAGAGAATACACTTAGTTAAAATTCAGCAAGCTCAAAAATCCCATCTATTGCAGCTCTTTTAAGAGTAGATTGCTCTTGGTCACTGCTTACATTTTTATCAGATGCCACAGTATTTATCCCCAGGCAAGAACTGTTTATCATTACACCAAAAATATGAAAAGTTTATGCTTGGATTTCTGTCATTCTCTTACTTTTTAAATTGTCTTCTTATGTTTCCAACTGCTTTTTCTTGCACTAAATTCTACCAACTCCTGGCATCATGCTCATATTCTCAAACAAAACATTCACAAACTTACCTGTCTTAGTTGTAACTTGTCAAGAGTAAACTCTCCTTCAGAGTCTGTCTGCTTTTGGATACTTGCCAAGACTTTTAAAATTCTCACCTAGGGCAGGATTTGCAACTCCACTTTACAAAGCTTTTCCACTTTCTAGCATTGTCTTTTTAATATCTCTAAAATCAGTGGTATTATTTTCTTTCAATAATTTGTTGATGTCCTCTCCTTCTCTCTCTATTTTGATGACTCTTGATCAAAGGAGATTTACGAATTTTTTGGTCTTTTCAAAGAATTAACTTTGGCTCTATTCTTATATTTTGTTTCTCAATTCATTAAGTACTGCTGCCATCTCTATTATACCCTTATTTCTAGTTTATTTGCACTTAAAATGTGCTGTTTTTCCAACTCCATAAGATGGTTTTATCATTGATTTTTTGGCTTTTTGCCTTCTCTAATATATGCGTTTAAAACTATACATTTCCAAAACTTCATTTCTAGCACCTTGTATGTGGCTAACCACATAATATATTTGAGTACACAATACTTTTTTAAAAAAAATTAATATAGTTCTACTTATATTAACTTTCATACTGTAACTTTTCTTTTTTCATTTAACTAGTATCTATTAAGGGACACTTATGTTTACCCCTCATCAGCCAAAACATTTAAGGAGGACCTTGGTTATATTAAAAAAAAAATACTCCCATAATATTTTCTGTTTAATATATTGTATTTTAGAACACTTGAGTAAATACAATGAAGAAGAGAAGGGAACTAACATTTGTAAAAGACCTACACTGAACTACACATATTAAGAACAAATTCACTTATATTTAAAACCAGTTTTTAAGTGTAATTTTTAGATAGCAGTGACAGCTTATAGAAAAAATAGATACAATTTATTCAGTAAATTATATCCATCCTTATGTTCCTGCTGCATTTCATACTTCCTCACCACAGAGCCTCTGATCACTGTTGAACTGTCTCATAAATATTAAGAATCTTAACTATACATTGTTTATTTATCTTATTTGATTCATTCAATTGTATCCTTTATAGTAAAATTACCTCTGGGCACAAAGCAGCTAATTGTGCGTGCAATCTAATAATGCTGACTGCCAGTGCATCTCAGAGTATTGATTGTGAATAGCCAATTTAATAACTATACCTAGTGCGAAGCTCAGGAGATTAGGCAACTGGAGACCAACTAAACAGAGGCAAGCAGAGACGCTTCTGACTGAAACAAATTCATTATCCATGGGAAATGTGCTCCCTATATATAAAATTTCTGAAACTCAATAGAAACACATGGCTGAACTTAGGTGTTACATAAAGTGAAAGTCGTTCAGTCATGTCCAACTCTTTGTGATCCCATGGACTATACAGTCCCTGGAATTCTCCAGGCCAGAATGCTCGAGTGAATTGCCTTTCCCTTCTTCAAGGGATCTCCCAACCCAGGGATAGAACCCAGGTCTCCCACATTGCAAGCGGATTCTTTACCAGATGAGCCACAGGGAAACCCAAGAATACTGGCATGCATGCTTAGTCACTCAGTGGTGTCTGATTCTTGTGACCCCATGGATCATAGCCTGTGAGGCTCCTCTGTCTATGGGATTCTCCAGGCAAGAATACTGGAGTGGCTTGCCATTTCTTCTTCCAGGGGATCTTCCCGACCCAGGAATTGAACCTGGGTCTTCTACATTGCACGCAGATTCTTTACTAACTGTACTCTCAGGGAATTTCTGAAACTCTATAGAAATACATGGCTGAACTTAGGTGTTACATAAGAGGAACATAAAAGGAACTTAACCATTATTCAGGAAAAGATTATAGTGTTTAAAGTGTATCTGAAGGTGAAGAATCAGTAGAAAAAGTAGGGTAGTAATGAAGTTTCTGCCTTCTAACTGTCAGTTTAGTCACAATTTTTGAATTTAGGAATGGCTGTGAATTGAATGGAAACACGTGAAATCACCTTTTCTTAATTTCCCTTAAAGTAACCATGAAACCATGAGAAAAGAGAGAATCTTTTTTGCAGTCATAATGAAGAGTATAAAACAAGAATTTTAGTAGGATTTTCTAAGGTTTTCTTTCCTTTCATCTTCGTGCAATGACCCATCTTTAAAATTCCATTTTCTAGATTCAAGCAAGCAACAAAATAGCCTCTGGCCTCCTTCTTCTTATCATTTTCTTCAGTGAAAAAACTGTAGCCATGAACATGAAGCTTTGTCTCTCATCTCAAGCTTCTGAAAATTCTTTTGTGCTGTGTGGAGAATATGAGTGGAGGCTTGTACTAGCACAAAGTTTGGCCTCTGTCCCACAGCATCAGCCACTGGGCTTGGATACACAGTCTAGAGATGGATATATCCCCATGCAAATGTAGAGCACCATTAAAAACAGGTTAAATCCTAGAATGATTTTAAACGAAAGAAACACTTTTCAAAAAGGAAAGAAATGATAGGAGAAAAATCTTTGGAATAAGAAAACAAATGATAAGGCTCAGTATGAATTCCTTTCCCATATGAGATTTTCTTACGAATAAAAAGATAATTTTTAAACATAAGTTTCTAGATATCAATGAGAGAAAATAAAATATTTCTTCTATCAATATATTAAAAGAGCAATGCTGGTTATTAAAGAGAATGCAATAAAATCAAAACCAAAGTAATTAAAATAAAACATTCATTAGGAACAATCAAGCAAATTTGATAGCGCTAATTATTTAGGCCAGTGCTTTGGAGTACAAGCTTCAGAAGTAAACTCAGAATGCAAAGTACATGAATAAGGAAATTTTACTATAAGGTATGAGAGAAGAAGGCAGATGTAAAGAACAAAAGAGGTTTGGTCCATAAACCAAATAGATATCTGCCAAGAAGACAGAATAGAAGGAGCAAAATCAGTGACTTTAGCAACAATAAAAAACAAAGTAACTGGAAAATATCCCTACCTTAAAGTAGAGAATGCCCACAGAGTTTCTTACCACACCTATAACTAGCCTGTCACCGAAGTTTGTTGGCTTTATCTTCTAAAGATCTCTCTACTGCATACCCGTCCCCATGTCCATAGCTATTATGCTAATCCAGGCCATCCTCATTTCTTACCAGACTCAAGCATAACCTCCTAACTGCTCTCCTGTTTCTACTTCAGCCCCTTTCCAAACTGTCTTCATATTGCAACCATTTATTCACTAAGATAAATCATACAGTGCTCCTTAATGCCAATATGAAGCAAGCAATTAAACAGATAAATTAAGATAGTTTCATATAGTGATTCATATAGGCATCCCAGTGGCTCAGACGGTTAAGTGTCTGCCTACAATGTGGGAGACCTGGGTTCAATCCCTGGGTTTGGAAGATCTCCTGGAGAAGGGAAAGGCCACCCACTCCAGTAGTCTTGCATGGAAAATCCCATGGATGGAGGAGTCTGGTAGGCTACAGTACATGGGTCACAAAGAGTCAGACATGACTGAGCGACTTCACTTTCTTTTTCCTTTCATTTAGTGATAATTATAAGTGATAATAATAATCATAATAAAACTCAGAGTAATATAAAATAGAGTGACTAAGGGAGGGAAAGTTTCTTTAAGGAAGTGACCAAGGGAAGCTTTGCAGTTTAGCTAAAACTTGGATGAAAAGGAGATGATCATTTGGAGAAAGAAATGTAAAAAGAACTTCTGGGTAAAAGGCACTAGAAGTTCAAAGGCTATAAATCAAGAATGTGATTCAATGTTTGAGGCTTTTTTCCTGGAAGTTGGTGAACACAGTGATGTGAGATATAAGATGAGGTTGGAGAAGTACATAGCGATCTTGTCGGGTAAGCTGTGGTGAGCAGTCTGCAAGTTACTCTAAGTGCAATATGGAGAGTTCTGAACAAAAGAGTGACCTAATTTATATGCTGAAAAAAAAAAAGCAAAAAATGTTTGACTGCTGCATGTATCTTTTCAAAACAAAATTTGGATATCACATGTACATGTTGCTCTCACCCTTGCTTAAGATCCTTCAATGTGTTGACATCGCTCCGAACTGTTTAATCCAGCCAGTGCTAAGATTAGGCTCCGTCCTTTGCCTCTAGGATCAAATGGAGCCACATGCACCCTCAGACTTCACATTGGCCTAAGTGGAGTTTTTTTCAGGTTCACATTTTCTCCACTCACCTCTCCACATTTGCACATACTACTCCTCTGCCTTCCTTAACTGACACTTTCTCTGCCCAGCCTCCCCTCACTGAGTCTTAGCCCACACTGTAGATCTCTAGCAATATGCAACTTGGCTGAACCACAATTGTACATTTGTGTGGTTTTTTGTTCAATAACTATGTTGGCTACTATTTTTTTCCAATTAAGAAACTTTTTGAATCCACAAAAAAATTAAGCAGAAAAGAGGGTTCCCATGTACCCATTGTCTTCACACACTGAACCTTAACTCCTCCATGATCAACATCCCCCTCAGAGAACGACATTTGCTGCAGTCGATGAGCCTACGGTGGCACATCATTACCAGTCAAAATCCAGTGTTTAGTGTTCACTCTTTGCAGCAACATGGATGGACCTGGAGATTATCATACTAAGTGAAGTAAGGCATAAAGAGGACAAATACCATATGATATAACTTAGATGTGTAATCTAAAATATGACACAAATGAACCTATTTACGAAACAAAATCAGAATCAAAAACAAAGATCAGACTGGTGGTTGCCAAAGGGAAGTGGGTTGGGGAATGAATACAGTGGGAGGTGGGGTTAGCAGATATAAACTTTTAAACATAGAATGGATAAATAAGAATGTCTTACTGTATAGCACAGTGAACCATAGTCAATATCCTATGATAAACCATAATGGAAAAGAACATAAAAAATAATGCATATAACTGAATCACTTCGCTGTACAGTAGTAATGAACACAACATTATAAGTCAACTATACTTCAATAAAAATAAAACAAATAAATGAGGATTCACTGTTGATGTCTACATTCTGTCTTCTGACAAAATGTATCTACCATTGTAAATTGTACATAATAGTTTCACAGTCCTAAAATTCCTCTGTGTTCTGCCTATGCAATGTCTTTTTGGAATCACCATTAATCCCCAGTTGCCTGCAGGCACAGAGCTTGGTAAATAATGCATATTCAAAAAAACTTTTGAATGAATAATTTAATAGTTTTGAAAAACTCAAAGTATGGTAAAATATTTACATTTCACTATGCGTTTTGATTATTAAAAAAAATCTAACCTTACTAGAGAATAAATTACTTGCAATGGTACAAAAATTTTTGCAATATTAAATAACATTAGATAATAGAGCTGTGTTTATTAAATTCAGGAAGTACACTATTGAATGAGTGGTGACCATTGAGTGCAATTTAAATTATAAAACAAGGGAATACAGGAGGTAAGAATTATGCTTTTAAAAACTAACAGGTAACAAAAATTAGATAGGAAGAATCCTTCAATGATTGTAAATGTGACTAAATAAAGACGAAAATAGGGGGAAGTCCGTGGCTCATCAGTAACCTTTGACTACATACAGCAGCAGTGGTAGATTTAAATCCTATAACTTCATGTAAGGAAACTAGATTGTGTATGACATGAATATCTTCAAATCATCATATCAGATAACTGAGTATGTTATCTGCATAGTTAAAATTATCATTATCCTGGAGAATCAATTTTGGAAAAAATGGGTTATCTACTAAGAAAAGCAGCCTGCGGACTTAAGTTCAAATCTACACTCTTAAAGCTATTGGATGACTCAGAATTCATGCTTCCTGCCTGGACTATTTATATTACACATAAGTAAAAATAATTTTGAGGAATGAAGTCAGAAAATAAAACAATGTGAAAGATAGCAAAAACTAAAAAGGAAACAGACTCACAAGTTACAAAAATCAGAAATATTAAATCACCAAGAAACAAAATAGTTTAAGTAGATGGATGACAATAGGGGAGCTGTCTGAAAACAATTCATAAAACTGAAGCAAGTAGTATTTTAGCTGCTTTATAAATAAGGATATAGAAACTCAGTGGTTAAGTAGACTGTCCCACTATATGAAACTTATAGATTTCAAAAAAATATGATTAAAATTTAGGCCTCTGAATCCACAACCATGATATGCTTAGAGCTGGCAACAGCACAATGTATCTCTAAGATTTATACACTGCTGTTGGAAATGAAAATTAGTACAAACTATTTGAAAATCAAGTGTAGCACTTTTGTTTCAAAAGTATAAAAATTTCAATAATTTTGGATCCTATAATCTACTGTCTGGGATTCTGTTCTAGGGAATTACTCCAATATGTGGAAAACAATATACATGAATGATGAACATACTCATGTCAACATTTTAAGTAAGAGAACAAATCTGGAAGCTACCCAAATGTTCCACAAAAGAACAGTGGTTAAATGATATTGAGTACACAAGACATTACTTTGCTAACAAAGGTCCGTCTAGTCAAGGCTATGGTTTTTCCAGTGGTCATGTATGGATGTGAGAGTTGGACTGTGAAGAAGGCTGAGCACCGAAGAATTGATGCTTTTGAACTGTGCTGTTTGAGAAGACTCTTGAGAGTCCCTTGGACTGCAAGGAGATCCAACCAGTCCATCCTAAAGGAGATCAGCCCTGAGATTTCTTTGGAGGGAATGATGCTGAAGCTGAAACTCCAGTACTTTGGCCACCTTATGCGAAGAGTTGACTCATTGGAAAAGACTCTGATGCTGGGAGGGATTGGGGGCTTGAGGAGAAGGGAACGACAGAGGATGAGATGGCTGGATGGCATCACTGACTCAATGGACGTGAGTCTGAGTGAACTCCAGGAGTTGGTGATGGACAGGGAGGCCTGGCGTGCTGTGATTCACGGGGTCACAAAGAATTGGACACGACTGATCGACTGAATTGAACACTAGGAATATGATAAATCATTACTATAAAAATGAGAAAATATTCGTGTGTGACTATAAGTACATGATTTATTAGCTATATGTAATAAAATACTGCTGCTGCTGCTAAGTCGCTTCAGTCGTGTCTGATTCTGTGTGACCCCAGAGACGCACAGGCTCCCCCTTCCCTGGGATTCTCCAGGCAAGAACACTGGAGTGAGTTGCCATTTCCTTCTCCAATACATGAAAGTGAAAAGTGAAATTAAAGTTGCTCAGTCGTGTCCAGCTCTTAGAGACCCCATGGATTGCAGCCTACCATGCTCCTCCCTTCATGGGATTTTCCAGGCAAGAGTACTGGAGTGGGTTGCCATTGCCTTCTCCAAATAAAAATACTAGAAGGGAATAATAAAGTAATGTAATAAAAACACACCCATTAAAACCCCAATTGTGTGAGAGTTTTGTTTCTTTTAAAATATTTTAAACTTCATTTCAAGTGATCTCATAAAGAGTTCAAAATTTATAGGTTGATGAAATTTATCATCAGGATAGAATTGAATCATGGAGAAATAAATTGAATAAAGAGGAACTTTCAACTTTAAAAGGTATAGTGTGACTTATTGTGAATACTATATTACTTCAATTCCAAGTTAAGAATCACTAGATAAGCATGATATTAAACTCCATGTTTTTCTGCTTTTCTGATTTATCCTCTCCTCCATCAAAAATGTAAGAAATAAAATTATTATTTCTCTGTAAAGGTAATAACTCTTCCAGCTCTTTTTTCTTTTTCAAAATTTTAGAAAGAGAAATAATGCTTTTTTTAAATTTTAGATTTATGACAGCTTTTATCTTGTAGAGCTAGAATTATTTGTATTGGAATCTGTGTTTGTATCAAAATCTGTAATCTGTTGAATTTAATCACACTAAACTCTCTCAAATACACATATTTAACTAACTTAAAATAATCCAGCCAACTAAAGAAAGTTGAAACAGAGATCTGAAAATCAGATATACCATTGGGAAGGAGAAAGATACACATTTGTTCATCCAACAACATGTCATTCAATTTTGTAGTTTGAAAATAGCTTAGATTTCCTCAGTTAAAAGTATGCTGAAAATCAAACAAGATAAGTTAGCTGTTGGAATTAAGAATAATGGGGCAAACATAATACAAAAGGCAGTGTTAGAGCATTTCGGTTTAATCAAACAATTTCTGAAGTTCATTCATTCAGCTATATGCCAGTTCAAATCTGTGAAGAGACAAGGATGAGAAACAGGAATTTGATTGTGATTATCTTATTAACTACGTGAGTACATGGTTAGTTGCTTTAGTCATATCTGACTTTTTGTGACCCTATGGAGTGTAGCCTGCCATGCTTCTCAGTCCATGGGATTCTTCAGGCAAGAGTACTGGAGTAGGTTGCCAAGCCATCCTCCAGGGGATCTTCCCAACACAGGGCTCGAACCTGTGTCTCCTGCATTACAGGTGGATTGCTTAACACTGAACCACCGGGGACGTCCCTGATTAATTATATACACTTTTTTCCCCAAGAGCTGTGTAGGTCTGTCAGACAGTGTTTAATTGCAAAGAATTAAATTACTCTGGAGAAGGCAATGGCACCCCACTCCAGTACTCTTGCCTGGAAAATCCCATGGATGGAGGAGCCTGGTAGGCTGCAGTCCATGGGGTCACTAAAAGTCGGATACGACTGAGCGACTGCACTTTCACTTTTTACTTTCATGCATTGGAGAAGGAAATGGCAACCCACTCCAGTGTTCTTGCCTGGAGAATCCCAGGGACAGGGGAGCCTGGTGGGCTGCCATCTCTGGGGTCACACAGAGTTGGACACGACTGAAGCGATTTAGCAGCAACAGGAGCAGCAAATTACTCTAGCTTAAATAGGAAGTGTTTTATTTTAAGTATTAAATAGTTTACAAAATTATTGAATTAAATTGACAGACTCCATGATCTTTGAAAAATGACTGTTAAAGCTAATCAATGGACCAAGACACAGAGAAAAACACTGATGTCTACTAAAACCAGGAAATGTCCAGCCTTAGTCCCATACTCCACTGCTGCGGTTTGTTTGGAAGTCATCACAAATAGGACAGCTCCACATTCAAGAAGACTTTGTGATCTGGAAGCCTCTGATGTTACTGCCAGTTCCAGAATTCCACCATGTTACTATAATTTGCACCAACAAAATGGTTTTCTTGTGTGTAGCTTCTTAACTCCCATAAAGCTAATGGTTAGACAATGAGCCATTCAGTTTTGCTGCCACAGTCAGAGGGTGAAGGGGAAAGGAAAAATAATGTCTCTGTTACTATACTTGTAGGCAAAAAAAAAAAAAAAACCACCAGAATTGGTGGAAGTTCAATCTATAGCTCCCCAATCTATATCTCACTTTTACTTTTAAATACCAGGCATATGCATCTGACTGCCTATACCTAAAATATATTCAGAGCCCTAACTGCAAGGGAGTCTTGGAAATATGGTGCTCATTTTTTCATCTCTTCAGTCCAGGAAGACACACTAGAATAAGGGTGAAATGGATGCTGAAAACTAAAGTACTATATCCCTTTCATTACTCAACATCTGTACACATTCTTCTCCCCATTCAACAGTTCCATGAAAGTAACAATTGGCAGAGGAAATGTTCCATACTGACATTGTGCAAATATTTCTTAAACAAATGAAAATGTACTCACCATCTCCTTAAGATGGAGAGCCAAGAAACGTCCTTTAGTCATCCTGTCTGTCTCCTCTAACAAGCTACAATAGAAAGTTATCTATGCACAACACTCTTTCACAAGAAAGGAAGGGACCCAGGCTATTTAATTTTTAGATACCAAACAGTATAAAGAAGAAAATACGGCTATTACACTCTTCATGTCATAAGGCTGCAGTTATAATTTCTAACTTTCTTTCTTCTCTGGACATTTTTTACTCCCTCTTGTCTTTAGCCAGCATCTAGGTTGGAAGAGGGATGGGAAAGGGACTCCAGTTCTTGTTTTTCTGGGAGACAGCAGCCTCCAGTACCTCCCAATAGACCCAAGGAAGTGAGTGTCCAAAGTATAATCCAGAATATATCAAGTTTCAAACAAAGTCCTCACTGCCCGAATTTTGTACCAGAATCGGGAACTGTGATGTTTGACTTTCTAGCCTGTAGAAAAAGTACTTGAAGGAGGTGCAATGGTTGCAGAAATACTCTTCTTTCACCACAGTAATTAACTGGAAAAAGAACTATTACTCTTCCTTTATTTTTACCAAGATAAAGAAGTAAGGGGGAAAAATACCCTGTTATGCCTTCATACATAATTAAGTTCTAATGTACAAATAGGGTTAAGCTTTAGATATACACAGATAATTTTTGAATCTCATAAAGGGATCAAGTTTGGAATGAGACTAGCCACGAAGAGTGTATAACCAGGAAAGATCATCTCAATACACAAAATGTGCTTTGACAAAGAGCTATTCCCTTCTGCCACCCTCCCAAATCCTAGTAATTTATTTTTATGTATTTCAGTTCAGTTCAGTTCAGTTCAGTCACTCAGTCATGTCTGACTCTTTATGACCCCATGAATCGCAGCACTCCAGACCTCCCTGTCCATCACCAACTCCCAGAGTTCACCCAAACTTATGTGCATCGAGTCAGTGATGCCATCCAACCATCTCATCCTCTGTCGTCTCCTTCTCTTCCTGCCCCCAATCCTTCCCAGCATCAGCGTCTTTTCCAACGGGCCAACTCTTCACACGAGGTGGCCAAAGTATCGGAGTTTCAGCTTCAGCATCAGTCTTTCCCATGAACGCCCAGGACTGATCTCCTTTAGGATGGACTGGTTGGATCTCCTTACAGTCCAAGAAACCATTCCAAATTATCATGAGTGTTCTCTCACCTCTTCTCTTTTAAACTCATCCAGCTGTGTGATTCACCTCTGTGTGGGGCCGAGGAGGAAATGTTCCTCATGTCTCTTTCTTAAATTTATATTTAAAAAATTTTTAAAAATAAATAATTAAATAAATAATTAATAGCTAGATGGCTTTGAATGGGAAATGGTCCCAATGACATATGAAAAAGGAATTTCTTCAACTTCATGAATGACTCTTCATGCTACCAGGCTACAAGGTAGCACCTTTCACTGCTTTGCTGAGTACTATTAAGGTGCTATGGTTTACACAGATGCAAATCAGGCAGCAGTTAAGACTGAGTTTGGCCTCATTAGTAGAACCTGTTCATTGGGTGGTACAGGAATAATTTCCCAGAGGTGGAGTTGAGAAATATCCAAGGGGTAAAAAAAAAAAAAAGTTCAACAGGGGAAACTTTAAAATTAATCTGTCATGTGATAATCTGTTGACAGATTGGTTATTGGAAAGACATGGAACAAGAAGATGCAGCAGAAACCGTCAAAACAAGGGGGAACGAGTCATCCATCATCCTGACAGGGTTAGAAGGAAATACGTTATATCACTTCACAGTGAGGGCTTATAATGGAGCTGGATATGGGCCACCCAGCAGTGAAGTGAGTGCAGCCACCAAGAAATCCCGTAAGTAACCTGGGCTTTGTGTTTGTCTCAGACAAAAGGGAAACATTTTTTAACATTTCTGAAAGCCACGTGAGGTACATAATAAACTGAGTTGAAGAAGAGTTTTGATTCCTAGTCTCGCTTCAGTGCTTAGATCTGAATTCTAAAACTAGCTCAGAAAATTTTGCATTCACAGTACAGAAAGGTTATCTTCCTGTGAAACAAGGCTAAGCGATTTTTGACACAGAAGGGAGATAAAAGGATTTGGGTTCAAAAGCTCAGCAGAGTAGCTATTAAAATGATACTCCTGGAGCAAAACCCTCCTTATCTGATTCTCGCTGGAAGGAGGCCTATGGTGCCAGCCAACTACTGAACACAAGTAAGGTTGAAATACTCATAAGAATTTAAGTGAATAAAGGTATTTAAGATATCTTTTGCACTCACTTTTCTTTTCATTTTGCAGCCCCCAGTCAAGCACCTAACAACCTCAGGTGGGAGCAACAGGGCTCTCAGCTTTCTCTGGGCTGGGACCCCGTAAGGCCATTAGCCAACGAGTCTGAAGTCATGGGCTACAAGGTCAGTGTGTGTTCACTCTGTTGGATAGATACGCATCTCAAAAATTGCTATTGTGAGGATGTGCAATTAAAAAGGCATAAAAAGACCTATTAACATAGCTGTTTTTTTCCCCCTCAATTATTGTTCTATCTATATACTGGAAACTGCCTTCGTGCAGTGGGAAAGTCAAGGCAATCAAAATCAGTTTCAGCTACACAAGGCATAGGAAGTGAATGGGTAGAAAAGACAACAATTTGAACTCAGAGTGAAGATGGTTCCATGATGCAGTGTCAGGACAAGCAAAACTTTGACAGAGAGTCTTGGCATTCTCTCCCCCAAAACAAATTGTCCTGGCAGATGGAAAAGACTGGACCACTTAGTTTGAGTAGAAAGACTTTCCATCAGCAAAGAAACACACGAAGAAAGAAATGCTAGGGTCAGCACAGGGGATACGAGAGAGACCATCGAGAGAGACAGCTGGCTCCACAATAGATGCAACATTTCACATAAGTCACCCTGCTATGTGCCAACAAGAGATCTGAAAATATAAACATGTTCAGACAGTTTGTTTTGAAAAACAACTTTGTCTCTGATTTTAAAAAATATGTGGTCTAGGTATTGAATTGGCTGAACTTCAAATTCTTCTTCCATAATATTGGATTCTATTTCTTAAACTCATACAGAATCATTAATGGTTACTATTTATAACGGAATTTTAAAATATTTCAATGATTATCTTTAGACTGAAAAGCATTATTTAGGTGGCTGTTCAATTATCTGAGATGGTAACACAGTATTTGATTTACAGAGGGCTAAAATTCTGAAGCTAAAATCTGAAATAGTTATAAATGGAATACGTTTTTAAGTTAAATAATTCCCAAGAAGAATATGTTCAGGCACAAACTGTAGTACTTCTTACAGACTAGAATTATGGATCATAAACACCCTCACACTAAACACTCTCTCAAATCTGTCCTAATCCTCAGGGACGTTGAATTTGATCTTTGGGGGAGAACAGGTGAGCCATTCTCTCTGTATCCTTCCCTAGTCCTCTTCTTTCCATACTCTTCCCCTCATCTTCACACCTTGTAGTCTAAGGCAAGTAGATCCTTCAATGATTAAGGGTAACAGTATGGTCAGAAATGGTGATGGATCACCAAGAAACAACCTGATTTCATTCAAACTGTGGCAAGCAGTCTCTCAAACTGGAGTGGAAAATAGATGGTAGATGAAAGCATATGACTGCCTGGAAGAGCCATTTGGCTTTGGGCACATCTCAGTGAAGAAAAGAAGCACCACAAAACCTGGAGAAAACATGAAGCTGGGCATAGGGCTCCTGGTGAGATGACCCTCCTCCTCGCCCATGTTTGTCCCTTCTATCACATCACTGCTCACCCTCCTTACATGTTGCTATCTCCCTGCCCAAACTATACATGATTGAAGGCAAAGCCTCTGTCTCATTCATCTCTTTATGCTCAGTGCTTCTAGGAAGGATGAAAACATTCATTTTGACCCAACTAGAGGTATTTTATGAAGTTAGTCACAAGTGTAAATTATCAGGTGTGTGTTTTCCTAGCATGGTCTTCCCATTTGTTATGTGGAGTGGAGAAAGAGAACCGACCCTTAAGTCAGACAGACACCAGTTCAAATCCCAGTTCCATAACTTCGAACTAGTTACTTAAACTGAGTTTCATTTTAACTTAAAAAAAAAAAAAAGCTAAGATAAGGGATTTCCCTGGTGATACAATGGTTAAGAATCACCTTGGAATGAAGGGGTGGTGGGTGTAATCCCAAGTCAGAAAACTAAGATCCCACCTTCCATGGAACAACAAAGCCTGTGTGCTGCAGCAACTACTGAGCCCAAGAGCAACTAATGGAGTCTGTCTGCTGCGATGAGAAAAGCCCATGAGAAGATCCCACAGGTAGAGCCTGTGTACTGCAGCTAAGATCTGATGTAGCCAAATAAAAAATAAAGAGATCAATATTTTAAATGCAAAAATAGTATCGTAGAGGATTGTTTTAAGGATTAAATAAGACAATATGTGTAAAATGTTTAGTGTATAGAAAGTTCACTTTCTAACAAAAATAGTGCACTCACTTAAAAAAAAAAAGCTACTATTTTTCTTATTGTTATTGGAGGAATTTTACCCACTAGATAGAACTTTTTAATATTTTAACAGAAGAATTTGATCTTTAAAAGTTGCCTGACAGTTCTATCCCAATGAAAACAGCACAAAACCCCTCGGAATACCTTGTTGCGGGAGAAGAATCTCTAATGTTGTCCATCTTAGTTGTGGAAATAGTGCCAAGTAGGCACACATTGACAGAGCTTTTTTTTCTTCTTTTATTCCTTGAAATGGTCTCACCTCCTTATGTCCCCAAGGGGGAAAATCTAGTTTCTAAGAAAGGAGCCTGCTGGTAACAAATAGAGTCTACCTTATTAGACCTTCTGATAGATGGGCTAATCGCCAGTGGGAGACCTACTGGCAGGAATGATGCAAAGGGACCCTTGAGGGAAGGGGACTTCAGACTGATGACTGAGGTAGAGCCTGGGTTCCCCTACAAAGGTCTGGTTTTCACAGGGCAGGTGACTAGGCATGAAAACTCCTATTGACATAGGCACAATGGAACAGGAATGTGAATATAAGCTAAATTAAACAGTAGCCATGAATATAAACTAATGAGATGGAACCTAGGGAACACAAGATTGGATATTCCTTTTCAGAGCATGAATTGGAGAAGAACTACACAAGAGCTGCCTAGGCAAGGATCTACATGCAGTTAAAACACCCATACCGTCTGGAGGGAGGTTCACACAAATGTGGAGTGGATAGTAGGATACTCAGAGGGAGAATATTTGATTCCTGCTGAAGTGAATTGTTAGTTGCTCAGTCCTGTCTGACACTTTACAAATCCATGGATTGCAGCCCACCAGGAACGGAATTCTCCAGGCAAGAATACTGGAATGGGTTGTCATTTCCTTCTCCAGGGGACCTTCCCAACCCAGGGGTCAAATCTGGGTCTCCTGCTTACAGGCAGATTCTTTACCATATCTGAGCCACCAGCAAAGAAGCCAAAATATTGAATCCCTATATTGCACATCTAAAACTGATATAATATTGAAAATTAACTGTTATCTGTTGTCAGTCACATCTGAATCCTTGCAACCTCCTGGACTATAGCCCACCAGGCACCTCTGTCGACGGGATTTCATAGGCAAGAATCCTGGAGTGGGTTGCCATTTGATTCCTACTACATCCCCAGAAAACTACTACCAGACCAAAAATGGTACCAATGTAATAGTGAGCCCTCTTCTTAAACATAGTAGTGTGTAGCAGTCACAATACATTAACAAAACTACGGGCATGTCAACACACTAATCATTTCTGTTTCTGTGAGTTAATTTGAGGTAGACTTGACCCAATAAGAGGCTTCCCTGGTGGCTCAGACAATAAGAAGTCTGCCTGCAATGCAGGAGACCCGGGTTCATTGCCTGAGTTAGGAAGATCCTCTGAAGGAGGAAATGGCTACCCACTCCAGGATTCTTGCCTGGGAAACCCCATGGACAGAGGAGTCTAGCAGGCTACAGTCCATGGGGTTGTAAAGATTCAGACCCATTAAGACTGAGTTCACCTCTTAGAATTCTTGGAAAATTTGTGGTAGAGGACTTCCTGCTAATCAAAGTAAGAGAGAACTTCCACAATTAATCACAATATCAAAAGGAAGGTAAATTTCTTTTCACTTTTTATCTTGACCTATCACTTTGCTTTTACAAGCAAAAGGGATCACTAGAAACATGCATGGTATGTAAATTTGAGCCTGGAAACTAGAAGTAGGAGTCAGTGCCTGAAGTTTAAAGCGCAGAGATGGTGTATTTTATCTTTTGCATCAAGTCTAGCTTAAGATGGATGAACTAAGGGAAAATCCTCATCTAGAAATGTCAAGATTGTGAAAATGATTGATAAGTGATAAATATGGGGGGAATTTGTTCCACAGACTTGATCCATAAGTGATCCACTGAACTCTGCTTTTTCATAGCTAAGATAGTATATACTAGGTGCAATTTATTCTCAATGATTTAGATCATGGACTCCCCTGGTGGTCCAGTGGTTGGGAGGGGACACCGGTTCAGTCCTTGGTCTGGAAGGATTCTACATGCCGTTGCACAGCTAAGCCCATACGCCACAACTACTTAAGCCTATATGATCTAGAGCTCATGCTCAGCAACGGGAGAGCAGCCCCTGCTCACCGCAACCAGAGAGAGCCCGCGGGCAGCAACAAAGACCCAGGGCAGCCAAAAACAAATAAATAAATACAAAAATAACCTAAAATAGTAAGATAAAACAGCAAGAGTTTGGAGTTAGATCAGTCCATTTTCTAAGAAAGCATGGATCTTACTTCCCTATTGCAGAGATTGAGGTGTTAGCAACATACATAAGGACGAGATATTACCAGAGAAATACACAATGATATGGAAAATATCATTCAAATGTGTTAAGAGAAAAAAAAAATCCGTCTCCCTATTACAAAATTTATCAGGGACCTCAAAGTGAGCAAGAATATAGTGAGAGAAGGATGGAATTGAACTATTTATAATTGTGTCATAGGCAACACATTAATATTGGATCTATTCAGATAAACGTTAAGCATTACCTATTTAGTTAAATTTCTCACTGCTCTTTGAAACTGTCCAAGACAATTTGGACTTCTTGGGATTTTGTTTAAGAAGTCTAGATTTAATAGTAATACTTTTAAAACATCAGAGCTTCTATTCATGAGCAAGAGTAATAAAGGCACGAAGAACCAGAAAAATGCTGAAAAATACTCGTTTTCTGTAGACATGGTTACAAATTATTTACCTTCAGACAAGATAGCTTTCCATATAAAAAGTGAGTCAAATGTGGGAGCTTATTTAGCATATTCATCACTTCTTCAGGTCAATTAATATGTGATTCATTTTACAGTTCCCAATTCAGAATCAAATCCATGTTTCCTTAATATATTACATATCAGTTGTCAGAAAACTGGACGAAAAAAATTCAAAGAAATTTCTTAATGTAACTTACTTTTCCCAAATAAGTATTTTCAAATGAAAAAAAAAAATCTTTGTTTTTAAAACTTCACTAGTTTGGGGTCTGGATCTAGAATACTTAGTATCTTTAACACATATGGCATCTGTTACTGGCACTTCCAAAAAGAATAACATACCTCTAGATTGAAGTATCAGTTCAGGTCAGTCGCTCAGTCATATCCGATTCTTTGTGACCCCATGTACTGCACCACACCAGGCTTCCCTGTCCATCACCAACTCCTGGAGCTTGCACAAATTCATGCCTATCAAGTTGGTGATGCCATCCAAATATCTTGTGCTCTGTCATCCCCTTCTCCTACCTTCAATCTTTTCCAGCATCAGGGTCTTTTCCAATGAGTCAGTTCTTCGCATCAGGTGGCCAAAGTTTTGGAGCTTCAGCTTCAGCACCAGTCTTTCCAATGAATATCCAAGACTGATCTCCTTTAGGAAGGACTGGCTGGATATCCTTGCAGTCCAAGGGACTTGTATACCCATGGTGGATTCATGTCAATGTATGGCAAAACCAATACAGTATTGTAAAGTAAAATAAAGTTAAAATAAAATTTTTTTTAAAAAAAGATTCTTCTCCACCACCAAAGTTCAAAAGCATCAATTCTTCAGGGCACAGCTTTCTTTATAGTCCATCTCTCAAATCCATACATGACTACTGGAAAGACCATAGCTCTGATTGGGGAACCTTTTGTTGGCAAAGTAAAGTGTCTGTTTTCTAACATGCTTCCAGGGTTTGCCATAGCTTTTCTTCAAAGGAGCAAGCATCTTTTAATTTCATGGCTGCAGTCTCACTGTTTTCATTGTTTCCCCATCTACTTGCCATGAAGTGGTGGGACCAGATGCCATGATCTGAGCTTTTTGAATGTTGAGTTTTAAGCCAGCTCTTTCATACTCCTCTTTTACTTTCATCAAGATACTCTTTCCTTCCTCTTCACTTTCTGCCATAAGGATGGTGTATCTGCATATCTGAGATTATTGATATTTCTCTCAGCAAACTTGATTCCAATTGTGCTTCTTCCAGCCTGGCATTTTGCATGATATACTTTGCATATAGGTTAAATAAGCAGGCTGACAATATACAGCCTTGATGTATTCCTTTCCCAATTTGGAACCTGTTCGTTATTCCATGTCCAGTTCTAACTGTTGCTTCTTGACCTGCATACACATTTCTCAGGAGGCAGGTAAAGTGTTCTGGTAGTCCCATCTCTTTAAGAATTTTCCGAAGGTTTTTTTTGTGATTCGCACAGTCAAAGGCTTTGGCATAGTCAATACAGCAGAAATATATGTTTTTCTGGAACTCTCTTGCTTTTTCCATGATCCAGTAGATGTTGGCAATTTGATTTCTGGTTCCTCTACCTTTTCTAGATCCAGCTTGAACATCTGGAAGTTCTCAGTTCACATATTGCTGAAGCCTGGCTTGGAGAGTTTTCAGCATTACTTTGCTAACATGTGAGATGAGTGCAACTGTACGGTAGTTTGAACATTCTTTGGCATTGCCTTTCTTTGGGATTGGAATGAAAACTGACTTTTTCCAGTCTTGTGCCCAGTGCTGAGTTTTCCACATTTGCTGGCATATTGAGTGCAGCACTTTCACAGCATCATCTTTTAGGATTTGAGACAGCTCAGCTGGAATTCCATCACCTCCACTAGCTTTGTTTGTAGTGATGCTTCTTAAGGCCCACTTGACTTTACATTCTAGGCAAGTGATCACACCATCATGATTATCTGGGTCATGAAGATCTTTTTTGTATAGTTCTTCTGCTTATTCTTACCATTGCTACTTAATACTGCTTCTGTTAGGTCCATACCATTTCTGTCCTTTATTGAGCCCATCCTTGCATGAAACGTTCCCTTGGTATCACTAATTTTCTTGAAAAGATCTCTAGTCTCTCCCATTCTATTGTTTTCCTCTATTCATTTGCACTGTTCACTTAGGAAGGCTCTCTTATCTCTCCTCGCTATTCTTTAGATCTCTGTAGTCGAATGGGTATATCTTTCCTTTTCTCCATTGCTTTTAGCTTCTCTTCTTTTCTCGGCTATTGATATATTCTCTGCTTTTATATTCAGCTGTAATTCTCCTTAATGATCTTGGGAGTGGGTTTTTTTTTTTCTTTATGCTATTAAAGAAACTTCTCAAATTATCAAGTAGAACAGCCATCTTATACTTACCATATTCTCCTTGTACAGATTTAAAGTTGAGTGGAAGAGAAAATAAATGCTAAATACCAAAGCCTATGCTTTCCCTAGAGCAAGTATCCCTCTCTCCACCAAGAGAAACTTCTGTCCACTCAGAAAAGACATGTGCAGCCAGGAGAAATTCAGTATAAGAGCTTCAGGCTACGTACCAAGAAACCAAGGTCTCATTTTTCAGTCTACAGTGGAAATGTCCTCTCCCAATATACAACCCCTTCACCTTTTCTGGTGGCTCAGATGGTAAAGAATCCACCTGTAATGCAGGAGACCGAGATTCTATCCCCTAGAAAGGGGAATAGCTGGGCTACCCACACCAGTACTTGTACCTGGAGAATTCCATGAACAGAGGAGCTTGGTGGGCTATAGTCCATGGGGTTGCAAAAAGTCAGACATGTCTGAACAACTAACATTTCACCATACATCTTCCCCTTTACCTCTGCTTTCTGCTATTTATAGAGCATGAGAAAGTATGGGGGGGGGGGGGTCAGGCTCAAAGCTTGCTACTTACTGTATGATCCATCAGTACATAAGAATTTTCATTAGTTTATTCCATTTAGCTACTAGTTAGAGCCTGCCAGACTCCTGAGACATAGGTACACTTGTATTGAAAATATATTCCACAGCCTACATAGTGTGAAGCCCATCCATATATTTCTCCAGTTTTTCAGGGACCTTAGGGTCTATAGCCATGCTAATCTCCTTGATTGACTATATCCTGCATGCATGCTAAGTCATTCAGTTGCATCAGACTCTTTGTTATCTTATGGCCTCTAGTTCTCCAGGCTCCTCTGTCTGTGGGGTTCTCCAGGCAAGAATACTGGAGTGGATTGCCATGCCCTCCTCCAGGAGAGCTTGCTGTATCTTACAGCTGTTCTTCTATCTTATATTCACTCCAAATATGGGATTCAGCCCTTTACTGTGTTCCCCACAAGTTAAAATGACTCATACATAATAGTTTATACAATCATTTCTATATTTGATTATGCTTATATGTTTTTCATCATATTTTAAAAATTAAGAAAGAAATGGCTTGTATTACATGAAGACATGTATATGTATACCATGTATATATAATGTGACATATATGTGTGTGTATATATATAACATATACATATGGTCATAGCAAACACCCTGGTCATAACAAAATGGTCATAGCAAACACTCTCTTCCAACAACACAAGAGAAGACTCTATACATGGACATCACCAGATGGCCAATACTGAAATCAGATTGATTATATTATTTGAAGTTAAAGATGGAGAAGCTCTATACAGTCAGTAAAAACAAGACCAGGAGCTGACTGTGGCTCAGATCATGAACTCCTTATTGCCAAATTCAGGCTTAAATTGAAGAAAGTGGGGAAAACCACTAGACCATTCAGTTATGACCTAAATCTAATCCCTTAATATTATACAGTGGAAGTGAGAAATAGATGTAAGGACTAGATCTGATAGATAGAGTGCCTGATGAACTATGGACAGAGGTTTGTGACATTGTACAGGAGACAGGGATCAAGACCATCCTCAAGAAAAAGAAATGCAGAAAAGCAAAATGACTGTCTGAGGAGGCCTTACAAATAGCTGTGAAAAGAAGAGACATGAAAAGCAAAGGAGAAAAGGAAAGATATAATCATATGAATGCAGAGTTCCAAAGAATAGCAAGGAGAGATAAGAAAGCCTCCCTCAGCGATCAATGCAAAGAAATAGAGGAAAACAATAGAATGGGAAAGACTAGAGATCTCTTCAAGAGAATTAGTGATACCAAGGGAACATTTCATGCAAATATGCTCACAAAAAAGGGCAGAAATTATATGGACCTAACAGAAGCAGAAGGTATTAAGAAGAGGTGGCAAGAATACACAGAAGGCCTGTAGAAAAAAAGAGCTTCACGACCCAGATAATCATGATGGTGTGATCACTCACCTGGAACCAGACATCCTGGAATGAAGTTAAGTGGGCCCTAGGAAGCATCACTATGAATAAAGCTAGTAGAGTTGATGGAATTCCAGTTGAGCTATTTCAAATCCTAAGAGATGATGCTGTAAAAGTGCTGCACTCAATATGCCAGCAAATTTGGAAAACTCAGCAGTGGCCACAGGACTGGAAAAAGTCGGTTTTCATTCCAATCCCAAGGAAAAGCAATGCCAAAGAATGCTCAAACTTGCACAATTGCACTCATCTCACACGCTAGTAAAGTGATGCTCAAAATTCTCCAAGCCAGGCTTCAGCAATACATGAACAGTGAATTTCCAGATGTTCAAGCTGGATACAGAAAAGGCAGGGGAACCAGAGATCAAATTGCCAACATCTGCTGGATCATCAAAAAAGCAAGAGAGTTCCAGAAAAAACATCTACTTCTGCTTTATTGACTATGCCAAAGACTTTGACTGTGTGGATCACAATCAACTGTGGAAAATTCTGAAAGAGATGGGAATACCAGACCACCTGACCTGCCTCTTGAGAAATTTGTATGCAGGTCAGGAAGCAACAGTTTGAACTGGACATGGAACAACAGATTGGTTCCAAATAGGAAAAGGAGTATGCCAAGGCTGTATATTGTCACCCTGCTTATGTAACTTCTATGCAGAGTACATCATGAGAAACACTGGAGGAAGCACAAGCTGGAATCAAGATTGCCAGGAGAAATATCAATAACCTCAGATATGCAGATGACACCACCCTTATGGCAGAAAGTGAAGAAGAACTAAAGAGCCTCTTAATGAAAATGAAAGAGAAAAGTAAAAAAGTTGGCTTAAAGCTCATCATTCAGGAAACTTAAGATCATGGCCTCCAGTCCCATCACTTCATGGCAAGTAGATGGGGAAACAGTGGAAACAGTGGCTGACTTTAATTTAGGGGTCATCAAAATCAATGCAGATGGTGATTACAGCCATGAAATTAAAAGATGCTTGCTCCTTGGAAGGAAAGTTATGGCCAACCTAGACAGCATATGAAAAAGCAGAGACATTACTTTGTCAACAAAGCTCCATCTAGTCAAGGCTATGCTTTTTCCAGTAGTCATGTATGGACGTGAGAGTTGGACTGTAAAGAAAGCTGAGCACCGAAGAATCAATCCTTTTGAACTGTGGTGCTGGAGAAGACTCTTGAGAGTCCCGTGGACTGCTAGGAAATCCAACCAATCCATCTTAAAGAAGATCAGTCCTGGGTGTTCATTGGAAGAACTGATCTTGAAGCTGAAACTCCAATACTTTGTCTGCCTCATGCAAAGAGCTGACAGATTTGAAAAGACGGTGATGCTGGGAGGGATTGGGGGCAGGAGTAGAAGAGGACGACAGAGGATGAGATGGTTGGATGGCATCATCGACTCAATGGACATGAGTTTGTATATATTCCAGGAATTGGTGATGGACAGGGAGGCCTGGCGTGCTGCATTTCATGGGGTCACAAAGAGTTGTACACGACAGAGTGACTGAACTGAATAACATATACAAAGAAGACTTTATGGAAATGTCAGTGGGGGATAGTAGACTGAAAGGCACAACATGCAAACACACATATGAAATTGCCAACAGGAAATCCAGTTCTTAAAGGTCCTTGTAGTCATCTTACAGCTGAGGCTTCTCACTGGTACTTGTGCTCCCACCTTCTTTTCACCCAGATCTCACTGATTCCTCCTCACCCACCCACAGCCACTTGAACTTTGGATTCATCACTCACTATTCTGAAGAGCAATTGTCTTCAAGATGCTCAGCTGGTGACTGTATGTGTGTTCTCAGTCACTCAGTTGTGTCCAACTCTTTGTGACCCCATGAACTATAGCCTGCCACGTTCCTCTGTCCATGGAATTTGGAGCAGTTTGCCATTTCCTCACCCAGGGGATCTTTGGTACTCAGAGATCAAACCTTGTGTGTGTGTGTCTCTCTCTCTTTTTTCTTTTTTCATTTTCTTTTACTTTACAATATTGTATTGGTTTTGCCACACATCAACATGAATCTGCCACGGGTGTACACGTGTTCCCAATCCTGAACACCCCTCCCACCTCCCCCTCGACACCATCCCTCTGGGTGGGATGATTTAAGAAACCTTGTGTCTCTTGTGTCTCCTACATTGGCAGGCAGATTTTTTACCACTGCACCACCTGAGAAGTACTAGTGGATAGCCCTTTTGTTTAATAAGATCCATCCTTCCAATGACACTTGTGGGCAAAACTAGCAAAAATTTATTCTGCTATATTTTTAGACTTACTAACACCATTACTTTTACCATAAGATGTACAGATTAGCCAATACCATATCATTACTTTAAGAATAGCAATGTGGCATTATTGTTTGTTTAGAATCATCTCTTTAGCTAACCCACGGTTCTCAGGTTTTTAAGTAGAATTTGACAATAGTCTAGACAATAGACACTTTATGTCTGGAGATAGTCATTATTGTAACAGTCAATCTATAAATGTCCAGGTTCTCAAAGTACTCTCTGGTCTTGTTACTGTCAATAACTATTTCTGACATGTCTTGATAATTTCTTAACCATCTCATATTTGTCATTTGTATTCATTTTTTCTAAATCAGGATTTTACAATGAATGAATATTCTCTAAATCACCTAAGACTAACCATTAATTTAATATATCTTTTCACTTATTATACCTATTTACTCTCCTATAGCACTTCATCTCCCTGGATATATTGATAAAAGCCACATTTAATCTCAAACTCCTTTTGCCGCCATTAACTGATATTTCCTGCCCTTACCCCTTTTGTTCCTAAATCTCAACTGATCCACAAATTTTTCTTCAACTCTGGATTTTACAGCAACATTAGATATGCATTACTGGTTGCATTTTTCATTGTCATAAGAATTGTAATTTATTGAACCATAATAACAATGTCCTCTAAAATAGTTACTCCCCTGCCAATCCTTACCAATTTACATACTTTTTTGTTGCCATAAATTCGCTTTCTAATTATCTAATGTAGATGAACAGAATTCTAATTCTTTATGCTACTAGAGTCAAAATGAGAACCATAAATTATGATACAATTGTCATTTCTTTTAAAGCCAAAAAAAAACCTGCTATAGGCATCCTCCTAGAAGAGCTTCTGATTCCCAGATCTGTACTGCTCTGTATGTGGCTATAGCATCAAATATGTTTCCTATTGCAGTACACAGAACACTTGATTGCATTGCTTGTCTCCACTGTAAGTGCCATGAGAGCAGAACCATGTGTTCTTATTCTCTAAATTTCCAGTATGTATCACTGTGCCTGACCTACATGAGATACCCAGTGAAATATTCTGTGACTTTTTTTCATTTCCCAACTATGTTGAAGTTATGGCATCCATCTTTCTAAGGATTTCAATAGATAGAATTATTGCACATGTTATATACTTTTACAAAGAATTTACTTCTCTCCCATGACCAGAAGTAAATTGAAATCCATGAAAGACAGAGGAAATAAAATGCAGGGAGCATATGCTACCAGAATGCAAAAAGGAGGATTAAGTACAAGCAGGCTTCAATATGCGAAACTTACATTTAATTTTCTTTTCTTGTATGTAGGTTAGTCAAGTTCAAACACATTTTCAATAAGAAAAATCTATTATAATTTTTCTAGTTTTCCAATGCGGTTAATATTTTATGATGTAAATACTGACCACTGACAATGAACAATAATAGCAACAGAAGAAGTCACTTTCTCTTTAAGCTTACCAGATCCTGTGCTGGACATTTTTACATTGTTTTTCTTTACAGTATAGGCACTTGAAATTTAGAAAGGTTATCAACTTGCCCAAATTTGCTCAGACTGAAATGTGTAGGAAATTGCTTTTTGTTTTGTTTTGTAGGAGACTGTTTTGAATACAGGTCTGTATGACTACAAAATCATTGTTCTCTTCATTACACAAAGAAATCATTATACTAACAATTATGAAAAACCACAAAAACAATGAAACTGAATAAAAATTCATTTAAAATCTTCATTGCTGCTACTTGACTATTACGCACACACAAATAAGTTTACTGGGTGGCAAATGAGTAGAAACAGAATGATACAGTGAAACACCTCTGAACTGATCATCAGATTACTAATCTTCTAATGCAATTACTTTCACAACTGAACATATAATCTTGTATAAATTATGTAATCTCTACAACCTTAGTTTACTGACTTATATACACAAGCTAATCCTGTGTCCTAATCTGTAGTTCTAAAACTCTGTTTACCATAAATATATGTTTAATTCTAGTACCATGAACAAATGTCAAAAAAGCCCTAACTTGAGACTTCCCTGTTATACAGTCGCTAAGACTGCATAGTCCCAATGCAGGGGACCTAAGTTCAATTCCTTTACAAAAACTAGATCCCACATGCCACAACTAAGAGTGAGAGCAGCCAAATGAATTAAGTAAATATTTTTTAAAAAAGAAAAAGGCCTTAACTTGGCTATCTAATATATCCAAATGCCAATTCATCAAAAAGTAAATGCAAAGGTAAAATTAAAAATACTCTTATGTTTTTAACTTTTCAGCCATCTTCTACATTGTTAAGGTTTTATTATTGATATATTTAACAAATTTTCTGATTACTCCTTTTAGATGATTTGAAGATAACAATTTTGGGTTCTTCCTCAGTATACTATTCACTTCATTAGCCAGGAATAAAACATTTTCAGTGATCTTCCCCCTTGCTGCCTACTTCCCTAGCTTCAGTTTCTCACTATTCTCAACTGTCTTCTAATACTATTGCTTTCTTATTACTTAGATTGTTTTTTCATTTTCTCTTATCTCTGTAAAATTTTTCTGCTCTTCTTCTCCAACTTGTGAGCTCTACTTATCTTTTTTTTTTTTTTTTAAATATTTAGCTCAGCACCACCTTCTCTTAGGTTGGTTTAGTTGCTTAGGAGCCTTCCCTAAACCACCAGAGGGGATTAAACTCTCTTCTGCATTCCCATAGCCCCTTGCATACACTTCCATTGCTGCATATAACATATATATTACATTGGCTTGCACATCTACCTAAGCTGTAAGCTCCCTCTACTTAGCTCAGAATGTGATATACAGGAGGCAGAATGTGATATTTGGAATCCTTGATTGACTATCAAATCCTTGATTGACTATTAAAAATCTATCATCATTTCCAGGTTTTTTATAGGCAAGAGGGTCACAGCAACAGTCAAGTTATTGAAACGCAGAAACCTCAAGCAGTAGTCCCACTCCCCGATGCTGGAGTCTATATCATTGAAGTGCGAGCATATGGTGAAGGAGGGGATGGAACCGCTAGCTCCCAAATCAGGGTCCCATCATATTCAGGTAAGTTTTGATACAGTAGGCTTAATTTGATAACCACTAACATTAACATCATGTAAACCTCATCAAAATTAACATGATGGATTACATGGTTCAGAGACTTTGAAGGTTCTCTACTCTTATCCTCTGATCGTTATATGCAAGTGTGCTCCACTGCTCATTTGTGTCCAACTCTTTGCCACCCCATGGACTGTAGCCTGCCAGGCTCCTCTGTCCATGGGATTTTTCAGGCAAGAATAGTAGACTTGGTTGACCTTTCCTTCTCCAAGGCATCTTCCCAACCCAAGGATCAAACCGAAGTCTCTTGCATCTGCTGCAATGGCAAGCAGATTCGTTACTACCAAACCACCCAAGAAGCCAGAATACTATATGATCTTCTGATTAATGCAAACCATGGTGGTCCACCCACAACTGTGAAATTTCCACACATCTAAGAAGGAGTCAACAGTCTCATTAAAATATCTTATCTGAGAAAATCCCCAGTCTTCACTGACCACAAGAAGTACACTGCTGGCCATGTGGGCTTTGCAATATTGCTTTTAAACCAGTTTTGCTCTTGTTCAGTTGTAAAGTCATGTCCGACTCTGCAACCCCATGTACTGCAATATGCCAGGCACCCCTGTCCTTCCCTGTCCATCTCCCGAAGTTTACTCAAACTCATGTCTATTGAGTCGGTGGTGCCATCCAGCCATCTCATCCACTGTCATTCCCTTCTCCTCTTGCCTTCAACCTTTCCCAGCATCAGGGTATTTTTTTCCAATGAGCTGACACTTTGCCTCAGGTGGCCAAAGTATTGGAGCTTCAGCATCAGTCCTTCCAATGAATGTTAATGGTTGATTTCTTTTCTAGTGTTGACTGGTTGGATCTCTTTGCTGTCCAAAGGACTCCCAAGAGTCTTCTTCAGCACCACAGTTCAAATGCATAAATTCTTTGACATTCAGCCTTTTTTATGGTTCAATACTCATATCCATACATGCCTACTGGAAAAATCTTAGCTTTGACTAGATGGACCTTTGTTGGGACAGTGATGTCTTTGATTTCTAAGGTACTGTCTAGGTTTGTCAGAGCTTTTCTTCCAAAGAGCAAGCATCTTTTATTTGATTATTTTTAATTTAAATTTATTTATTTTAATTGAAGGATAGTTACTTTACAATATTGTATTGGTTTTGCCATACATCTTTCATGGATGCAGTCACCATCTGCAGTGATTTTGGAGCCCAAGAAAATAAAGTCTGTCACTGTTTCCATTGTTTCCCCTTCTATTTCCCATGAAGTGATGGGACCAGATACCATGATCTTAGTGTTTTGAATGTTAAGTTTTAAGCCAGCTTTTTTCACTATCCCCTTTCACCTTCTTCAAGAGGCTCTTTATTTCCTCTTCATTTTCTGCCATTACAGTGGTATCATCTTCATATACGAGACTGTTGATATTTCTCCCAGCAATCTTGATTCCAGCTTCTGCTTCATCCACCAGGGCATTTCACATGATATATTCTGCATATAAGTTAAATAAGCAAGGTTACAATGTATAGCATTGATGTATCCTTTCCCAATATTGAACCAGCCCATTGTCCCATGTCCAGTTCTAACTGTTGCTTCTTGACTCACATACACATTTATCAGAAGGCAGGTAAGATGGTCTGGTATTCCATCTCTTTGAGAATTTTCCACAGTTTGTTGTGATCCACACAATCAAAGGCTTTGGTGTAGTCAATGAAACAAAAGTAGATGTTTCTCTGGAATTCTCTCGCTTTTTCTATGATCCAGCGGATATTGGCAGTTTGATCTCTTGTTCCTCTGCCTGTTCTAAATCCAGCTTCTACATCTAGAAGTTCTTGGTTCATATACTGTAGACCTAGCTTGAAGGATGTTGAACAATACCTTGCTAGCATTGAAATGAGTGCAACTGCGTGGTAGTATGAACATTTTTTGGCATTGCCCTTCTTTGGGATTGGAATGAAAACTGACCTTTTACAGTCCTGTGACCACTGCTGAGTTTTCCAAATTTCCTGACATATTGAGGGTATGTCAGCATCATCTTTTAGGATTTGAAATAGTTCAGCTGGAATTCCATCATCTCCACTAGCTTTGTTCATAGTGGTGCTTCCTAAGGTCCACCTGCCATCACACTCCAGGATGTCTTGCTCTAGGTGAGTGACCACAGCTTTGTGGTCATCAGGGTCATTAAGACCTTTTTGGTATAGTTCTTCTGGTCTTCCCTGGTGGCTCAGATGGTAAAGCATCTGTCTACAATGTCGGAGACCCAGGTTCAATCCCTGGATTGGGAAGATCCCCTGGAGAAGGAAATGGCAATCCACTCCAGGACTGTTGTCTGGAAAATCCCATTGACAGCGGAGCCTGGTAGGCTACAGCCCATGGGCTCACAAAGAGTCAGACACGACTGAGCGACTTCACTTTTACTTTTCACTTTCACTTTCTGTGCATTCCTGTCAACTCTTCTTAATCATTTCTGCTTCCATTATGTCCTTAACATTTCTGTCCCTTATTGTGCCCATTTTTGCATGAAATGTTCCCTTGGTATTTCTAATTTTCTTGAAGAGAAAATTAGTCTCTAGTCTTTCCCATTCTATCGTTTTCCTCTATTTCTTTGCATTGTTCTTTTAAAAAGGCTTTCTTATCTCTCCTTGCTAGTCTCTGGAACTCTGCATTCAGTTGGATTATATTTCCCTTTCTCCTTTGCCTTTCACTATCGCTCTAGCTTAATATATCTATTTCTCTATTGCAGTGACTGCTTTTATCATTAGATAATGGACAGTGAGGGGCAGGGAATTTTAAAAAGAAATTTTTTTAAAATTAAAACACTATTAGGTTTATTGATTTCAAAATATATTATAAATTTCATTGCATTTCTTCTTTTTCCAGCTTTATTTTGAAATATAACTGAAATATAACATTGTGCAAATTTAAGGTGTAAAAGAGTGGATATGATACACATATATTATACATCTGTACACAAATATATCAAAAAATATAGCTAATACCTCCATCAGACCATATAATTGCTAATTCTTTCTTGTGGTGAAAACATTTCGAATTTACATTCTTCAGTTCAGTCACTCAGTAGTGTCCGACTCTTTGAGACCCCATGAATTGCAGCACTCCAGGCCTCCCTGTCCATCACCAACTCCCGAAGTTCACTCAGACTCACGTCCATTGAGTCGGTGATGCCATCCAGCCATCTCATCCTCTGTCATCCCCTTCTCCTCCTGCTCCCAATCCCTCCCAGCATCAGAGTCTTTTCCAATGAGTCAGCTCTTCGTATGAGGTGGCCAAAGTACTGGAGTTTCAGCTTTAGCATCATTCCTTCTGAAGAACACCCAGGACTGATCTCCTTTAGAATGGACTGACTGGATGTCTTTGAAGTTCAAGGGACTCTCAAGAGTCTTCTCCAACACCACAGTTCAAAAGCATCAATTCTCCAGTGTTCGGCTTTCTTCACAGTCCAACTCTCACATCCATACATGACTACTGGAAAAACCATAGCCTTGACTAGACAGACCTTTGTTGGCAAAGTAATGTCTCTGCTTTTGAATATGCTATTCAGGTTGGTCATAACTTTTCTTCCAAGGAGTAAGCGTCTTTTAATTTCATGGCTGCAATCACCATCTGCAGTGATTTTGGAGCCCCCCCCCCCAAAATAAAGTCTGACACTGTTTCCACTGTTTCCCCATCTATTTCCCATGAAGTGATGGGATCAGATGCCATGATCTTAGTTCTAGCAACCTTCAAATATATATTACATTTCATTAATTGCAATCATGATGCTGTATACTAGATTGCTAGAATTTATTTAAACATCATTATTATTATCAGCAATATTAATAATTTCTAACTTTTATAGAAAAGTTATAGAGCCCTTGCTATAAGTCTGACACAATCACAAATGCTTAACAACTTATTTAATTTTCCTAACAATCTATGAGGTAGGTGGCATTTTTTTGTTTTATGGAGAAAATTTAAGTAATTTGCCTAAGATCATACTATAATTAATACTATTATTAATACTAAGAGGAAGAACTGGAATTCACACCCACTGCCACCATTATTATATCAACAAGAGAAAAACTGATTAAAAGAAGGGAGATTTTACAAATTCTGAAGAAAGTAATCATTTCATTGAGTTTGTGAAAAGAAAATGCAAAAGATTACATTGAAGACATAAATCTCTCATTGAAAAAATATTAGGCAATTTTTATTAAAGCCGTAAATAAAAAATGTTTAATGTACATTTAATTAATGGGTAATTATGAGCATTATTATTTGGGCTTCTCTGGTGACTCAGATGTAAGGAATCCACGCACAATGCAGCAGACCTAGGTTCTGCCTGTAATGCAGGAGACCTGGATTCAATCCCTGGGTCAGGAAGTTACCCTTTAGAAAGGCATGGCAACCCACTCCAATATTCTTGCCTGGAGAATCCCATGGACAGAGAAGCCTGACAGGCTACAGTCCGTGGGGTCGCAAACAGACATGACTGATTTACAAAGCACAGCACAGCACATGAGCATTATTTACTGAGCAATCATTCTCAAGTGAAATTGTCAACTTTTATGTTTCAGTTGATAATACTTCATCCAATCAACCCATTTCCTGATCTTTAATAATGTTCAGTCTCCTGGTATTAGACCCATAAAACAGGAGCAACAATAGGTTTCATTCTTTTCTCTTTTCTAAAACCCAAAAGCCTAAGAAGCTAAATGACCTGCTCAAGGGAAATAGTTAGTTTCATATCTGAGACTAGAAATTGATTCAATGTTATTGTTCTTGTTGTTATTTGTTTGTTTGTTTGTTTTTGCTTGTGTTTTGCTATGCTGAAATAGCATGGTTTTCTTTCATGGATTCTATATGGAATTTGAGATATAGACCCTACTTAACATTCTGAAAGTAAGGAGGTTTTTTTGTACAAGTGTCAAGTAAGTTGATTTAACAAGCATGCAGCCACTCTCATATAAATAGAAAGAATGCTTTCATAGTTTTTATTTATTATGCATGCACACTCCAGTGAGGCTTTGCCATCAAACTTTTCTTATAGCTCACATGTGGCCATGCACTTCACAATGACCCCATTTTGTACAAGTTGAAATATATGTAACATTCTCCAATATGTTTAATAATAGATTTTATTAGCTCCTTAGCTGTAAAAATTTTCAAAGGAAAGAAGATTTGCTGCTTTGGGTGTATGTATGTGTAGTTTACAAAACAAAGGTTTCTTCAGTTCTTAAATATGTCTGGAAAATAAACTGAGAGTCAGTCTTGTAAGAAAAATCACACCTAGGATTCTGTTACACTTAATCTGGCCAGAGAGGATAGCTGACACAAGGATGATTCCAAAAATTGGTTGGTACATTTTATTATTAATCTATCATTATGTTTTTAATTAAGACCAATCATTGTTTTAATAGAGATAACACATAAAAGCATATCTTTCCCCTAATCCCTAATTCAATGACTTTAAATAAGTTCTATGATCTTTTAAAGCCCCAGTATCATCAGCAACACTGGGATAAACAATAGCACATACTGCATAGGAATATTGTGAAGATCAAATAAGATAGTCTATATAAAGGGCTTAGTACAGTATTTGGCATATAGTAACCATTCACTAGAAATCAATCATGATGATGATATATTCCAAGGCTTCTGGCTTGAATAACCAAAAATCTAAGAATGATACTTGGTTTGTGAATTTATGGTGCTATCAAAACTACTTCACAAAAATCCTTCCAAATTAGTGAGTTTAATCAAGCAGCCACCCCAATACATTAACTAAATACAATGCTTTTGTGTCAAGATGAAAGTCATGTCCGAATCTTTGCAACCCTATGTACTGTAGACTGCCAGTCTCCTTTGTCCATGACAGTCTCCAGGCAAGAATACTGGAAGAGGTTGTCATTTCCTCCTCCAGGGGATCCTTCCAACCCAGGGATCAAACCAGCATCTCTTATGTCTCCTGAATTGGCAGGCGGGTTCTTTCTCAGTAGCACCACCTGGGAAGCCCTGGCAAGAGTAATGAAAGATAGTTCTTCTTTGATGAGTTTGGTGTGAGAATCTCCATTCAAACAAATCCAGAATTTAAACCTGCTCATTGTAAAATCAATTAAAGATCCATATGTAAATTAAATATTTTATGATTAAATTTAAAATTTTACTTCATTGAATTATGAATTCTAGTTGCCACAAACTTTTGCTAATTATTTTTATTCCATTTCCTGAATTTTGCACTATAGAAATTATTTTATTCTCGTACCTGGAATTTGGGATGTTTTCCATCAGTTTCTCATTGTTGAAAGTCACACTTAGATATATTTGTTTTAGATATATTTGATTGATGTTATATATATATTTGTTCAAGGTGACACAACCTTTTAAAGACACTATTCGATATATACTTCTGCCCTCAGTATATCTTTTGAGAACCCCAGACAACCTCTTGTTTCCTAAACACAAGGAACACTCTCATCAGAAACAGGATTGATATTGCATTCATTTGTCTTAACATACCTAAAAAATGAGTTTATCCTAGCTCAGGCAAAGCCAAAATAATTCTGTCCATTTAATGCTTCTCCTTTTCACAGGTGGGAAAATCACTAGTGCTCAGTCAGCCCTCCGAACTCTCTCCATGTCTTCATCAGTAATGTTGCTTTTGGCATTGATGATTCCTTCAACCCCTTGGTGAAAACTTCAGACTTAATTTGATTTTATTTGCTTTAGCTTGATAACTACAGTGAATAGAGTAGTAATGTAACTGGAAACTCAGGACCTTGAGATGAGCGTTAAAAATGTGGTGCACTTACAGGAGATTGAGGGGAATGTTACTTATCCATCAGGTTTATTTTGTTTTGGGTTTTGTAAATGGAGAGGACAGTTCTTGGTCCAATAAAAATATGCAGATTGTATGTAATGAATTTTTGTAAATAAAAGTAATTTCTGTCAAATGTATTCTTTACTTTTTTAGTATGTTGGAATTTGATTTTATATCTGATGATCCTGAGTGTGTGCCATCCATTTGTTAAGTAAGTGGTCTCTAGCAGATCAGTTTCAAACACAAATACAAAACAGAATGAAAAATTCACTTAATATTCCAAGTCTACTGTTTTTAATTTTTCCTTCATCTGACTATACCAATCGACAAGCCAGTAGGAGATATGAAAAAATATTTCAATTGTGTGGTCAATTTTAGGATAGTACACAAAAATTTTCCCACAAAAATGTTGTATGATTGCATTATGAAATAGCAATATTTGTCAAATGCTATTCTATATGCATCCCTAAAGCCAGTTATTAAGGTAGGGAGTAAGCCATTTATATTAGTGCAAGGTAAATAGAAAGTGAGTCCAAATGAACTGAAGTGCTATTGTTTTCATCAAGTACTATGTTATCTAGCTGAAAATATAATAAATGTTTATTTTTAATAACAAAAGATAATTTAAAGTCACTATATACACATATGTATAGATGATCACTAAAGGCTGCAGATACTGACATGCAGCCAAGGGTGCTAATTTGAAAATGAATAAAAGACAGAGCTTTCCCATTTCCCCACCTATTTCCAAAAAAGGTGTTGAATTAGGCCCAAGGTTTTCTTCTAACTGCAAATAACTTTAAGGACAATGAAACTTTATTCTGCAAGTAGCTTTACATACAGATCATCTATGGATTAAAATGGTGAAGCATAACAAATGTTGATTTTTTAAAACAATTCCATGCATTACATGCCATTAATAAAATCTTACTGACTATTAAAATAAAGAACCTCTTGGATAAATGGATTTTTTAAAAATTAAGCTGTGTGTGAAAACATAACCTCAGTACAGGGGCTCTGCTATTTCTTCTGCTTGAGAGGTAATACCCGTTTACTATTTGAGAATCAACTTGAACATAAGTGATCTTCGGTAGGTTGTTGGAAAGCGAGGCGAAAGTTTTACATGTGATAATTTCTTACAGACATTCTAACAAATATGAGAACAGCCAGAGTTCACATTAGACCCAACAAGCTGCCTGAAAGGATAGTTATTACAAAGTCATATGCCAAAAGAATAGCCTGGAGAAACTACCACTTTACAGGTGTTGTTAATATGATAACAAAAGGTTGATTCCTTTCTTTTTCTTTGCAAATTCTAAACCTGTTAATTCTCACACGTTTAATAGCAAGCAAAATGAAGCAGTATTGAGCTCAAATTGCTAGCTTTAGAGGTTAATCTTTATAGAATCAGAAGAAAGATTAGAGTTTCTGTTCTGAACATCCTCAGAGACTGGTTTCAGAGATATAGGACCACTGTTTGTGTTGCTTACTCACTCTCTTTGAGGGGAGCTATGTCCAAGACACCCCTAAACAAACAAGATGTGATTAATAAGACTCTTCTGGTTAATAGATTATTGTAGTATATTACCACAGTTGGTAGGTATCCAAGCCTATGAAAAATGACAACCAAGTGACCTTCCTTGAGCACCTCATTTGAAGTAGGAGAGACTGGACTTTGCATATATAGAAAATGCTAATTGTTTAGCAGGCAAATATGAGCTCTCTCAAGTATGATATAGCTCTCAGAAGCAGATTGTACATCTGAAAAATGCAGCAAAAATATTAAAGAATGGGCAATAACTTTTACTTCATATTTGATAAATCAAGTCATTTTCTTCATTTTCTGTGGTACTTCAAATGAGACAGTGGACTTTAAGAACTGAGTTATAAAACAAAGCCCAGTGAAATATAATGTCAGTGTATGGAAAATACAACTTAACCAATATTTCTGACTAGCTGATATATGATGTATAGCTGACAGAATACTTAGAATGTCTGAGGTATTATAGGAATCAGTGATATGGAATGGTTTCACTCAATATTCACAGAATATGTATTTTGGATCATGAAGCTATTAAAACACAGGTTTTAAATGTTTACATACTTATGTATTACCTACTGTTACTTTGTAGAAAGCAGAACATCATTCCTTATCAAAGTACATTATGCTCAGTGAGCTTTTTCTTGGATGGAATAGTAACCATGCAGTCTTAAATCACTAAAGAGACTGTATTTTTGTATAATGTCAGTTGAACTATGAAGAAACAAGACTCCCCATTATTAAAATTTTCATGAAACTGAATGTTTTGCATACCCAAATGAAGGTACTGTGGACCCCATGTCAAACCATTAAATATATTGTATACAGTCTGTATATATACTATATATAATGGTATATACCATGTGGAAGGCACAGTCAGATAATAGTTCTGTGTACTGTTCTTGTAACATTAGATCTTTTTAATAAATAATTCTCTTTTTATTGACTTTTATCTTTTCTCCTGTCAGCTACATGAATAACATTATTTATTTTATGAAGACCACACTATGGTCATGATTATGGTGGTACTTTCACACTGAAAATATCATTATGTTAGGACTTTGCATGCTGTGATTATCTTAAATTGAAAAATCTTTATAGAGGTCCATAATAGTTCCAACTTGAAAACTGGAAGCTATGTCAAAGAGTAAAACAAGGGAAGAAGAAGTACAAATGAGATAAATTCAGACTTAAACTCTTGATTTATTTCTTCTCAAGAAGAAGACTTCATTAAATGCATTTTGTAAAGAGTTTGTTAAATACACACTTCTGTTTTTTTAAAGAGCATTACATCCAATCTGGGCTTCATTGGTAGCTCAACAGTAAAGAATCTGCCTGCAATGCAAGAGACCCGGGTTCAGTCCCTGGGTTGGGAAGATGCCCTGGAGAAGGGCATGGCAACCCACTCCAATACTCTTGCCTAGATAATCCCACGGACAGAGGAGCCTGGTGGGTTGCAGTCCATAGGATTGCAGAATTGGACACAACTGAAGCGACTAAGCAGAAGCAGCATATCCAAATCTATACCAGGTACAACTCTCATAGCAGCTTTTATGCTCCCTCTTTTGTGCTTCCTTAGTACCATGTATACATTTCTGCTGCTGCTGCTGCTGAGTCGCTTCAGTCATGTCCGACTCTGTGCGACCCCATGGACCGCAGCCCACGAGGCTCCCCCACCCCTGGGATTTTCCAGGCAAGAACACTGGAGTGGGTGCATACATCTCCATTATACCAATAATTTCATGAGGTTACAATTTGTGTATAAATGTGTCTTCTCCACTGACTAGGTTATGAAATCCTCCAACAGAGACTAAATTATACTCATTTTTTGAATTTCTCTCACTAGTGTCCAATATAATACCTAGCACATATCAAGTGAGTAATTGATTGGATTTAGTTCCATGCTCAACTTTAAATTTGTTTAGAACAAGCTTCCAAAAGCCTGAGCAGTCATCTAAATCACCAGGGAACTCAAATCCTGGAGACTGATTCAGTAGGTCAGAGACAAGGGAATGCTTATTTTGAAAATCTTATGAAACACAGAATGATACAGTTCTATTGAAGGGAACTTGGCAATAACTAGTAAAATTTTATATGGATTTAACCTTTGACCTACCAATCTCATGTCTAGGGATCTATTTTTTAAATAGACTACAAAAAATATGAAATTTTAGTTGAATAAACAAGGTGAAGACTGATGAACCTAGGCTCTCTGTTCTGGAATAATTGGAAAAAATACAAACACAAATTTGCTAATATTCTTTAAAAGAAATAATGGAAGAATGAACTAAAAGCTAATAAAAATTGTTACTTCCTAACGAAGGGGAGAATGGGATAAGGGCACAACTACACAGGTAAGCACTTTCTCAGTGTACTTATTTCATAGTTTTAAGTTTGGAACTATATAAATGTTTTACATTAATTTACAAATCAAAAAGGAAAAAACAAAGTAAACTTCAAAAAAATAAGAATAAATGGAAAATAGCTAAACTAACTATATATCAATTAGATGCTAAAAAACGTAAAACTTTTTTCTTTGTAGGCGAATTACAACCACACAGATAAGTATTTCAATTCAGTATTTTGACAGTATGGGATCGTCATGTCCCATATCATGTCTCTAACAAGACATATACAAGGACAAAACATACACATACAAATCTTAATCTATGATCATTGGTCTTCTTGTAAGTAGCATAATTAGTATAATTGGTTTTGAACTAGCCAATATATAAATTTAATGTTAAAATTATTAAAAGATTATGCTTTCAATGCATGATACTGGATATTTGGGGCTGGTGCACTGAGATGACCCAGAGGGATGGTACGGGGAGGGAGGAGGGAGGGGGGTTCAGGACGGGGAACACGTGTATACCTGTGGTGGATACATGTTGATGTGTGGCAAAACCAATACAATATTGTAAAGTAATTAACCTCCAATTAAAGTAAATAAATTTTTTAAAAAGATTATACTTTCAGAATTGAGTAGAAATACATACATATATAAAATAAGACCTGTAATTTTTGACTTAAAAATATAAGAATGAATTCACAGTTTATTTAACATTTTTCTTTAAAATGACCTTCTTATTATCTTTGTTCAATATAAAGGTTTACAAGAAAAATGAACACCTGTAATGGACAAATAATATAAACAATGAATAAAAAATGCACAACTTGTGGCCTCCAAATTCTATTCACCATTAAAAGAAACTTTCTTGAAGAAATAGCTGACTTAAGGTCTCAGTAGAATGTGTACAAGATGAGATTGGGATTCCTTATCATTTCTATAGAGACTATCATTTAAGTGCAGACAATCACATTCCATTAGAAAAGAGTGTAACTTGAACTCATTAAGAACAAAGACAGCAGTGTATTGAAACATGTATAATGTCTAAAAATGTATTATTTCACACTAATATATGCAAAATCATGATTATCATTGCTGGATTCAAGATTCACCATTCTGAGAATCGCTATAAAATACAAACAGAGAAAGAACTTTTTGCCTTTCCTGTATGGACTGTTTCAGGACAATCAAATAATTCAGGAAGCATAGCTCTACTTTATAAAATAATCACAGTTAATAAATCCAAAAGGAATGATAAAGTTAAAAAAGAATAAATACTTTACTCAGGCAATGTTCAACAGCAGATGTTAAAACCACTACGTAAATTACTGATGAAGAACTTTTCAGTGAGAGTATCAGGCTGCCATCATCTGAACCCACTGATTTTAACATCATTGAGAGGAAGAGTCACAGACATTTCCTACATTCTGATATGACAGGATAAGATGCATACAGCACTACATCTTATTTCTTTTCATAAAAGAAATTTTTCTCAGAAAAAAATATATTATGCCACATGGTATGTTCTACTTTGTTTTCCAATATTTATGTAACAGTAATAATACTGAATCATATCTTTATAAAATGTGTAGTGATGCATAAATATGCAAGAATAAATTTTATATTGAAATACACTAAATGGATCAAAATAAAATTCACTTAATAGCTGATAGCTCTCACCACATAAAAATTAACCAGTTTTAATAAGCAAATTAATTATTGCTATGTTGCCATTTCAACATTATAGAAGAATAACAATATCCTCTTGACCTGAATGTTAGACTATATAAAAGAAATTAGCAACCTAAATTTTATCAACATGTGATTCAGGTATAGCATGACATAAATATTCTGAGATGTCCAATTCCCTATCTTTACTGCTTCACTCTTTTGTAATTTTGAATTAAATCCATGACAATTACCAGAAAAGTCCTACATCTGGCCAAACATCTGTGAATTCTGTGACATACTGCAGATTAGTCTCTAAAAAGAAATAATAACTACCTAAAAGACCATCGCTACAATACTTTAGAAATATTCCACTGTTAAATATTATCTATGTGACATTAGCTGACTCTCCAAAACCAATTTACTTCTCTCCCCAGGAATACAGCTAAATCTTATTTCCCAGCCTCTCTTTACTTTAAATGTGGTCAAAAAACTGAGTCTCAGCTCACAGAAAGTGGTGGAAGTTATGTGTTCTATAGCAGTATCCTAACTCATATAGCCTACGTTTTGCTTTCTAGGAGTACCACCTTTCTATTAAAGCATGAATCTTTTCAGATTGAAAAAAAAAAAAACATTGTTTAAAATTATATTTTAAAGTTATCATGAGCTCTATCTCAAACTTATTGCACGTATCTCTCCTGACACAGTTGGCCTCACCTAATTCCAAGGCCCTGGGATGATTGTTCCACCTCTGTTGCCACCAATTCACTAACTCCCTTCAGGTTCACTCAGTTTCACTGCATGGGCCCAACCAATGCTTTGACCTAAGGCATCAGGTTCTACCGTTTGGTTGGCACTCTCAAAGCCAAGCCCATGAAGCATACCTCTAGGGTTCTGGTCCCTCTCACAACTTTTGTATGCAGATAAAATGTCTCAATGTGGGACATAAATTCTGACTTCCAAATTATTAGTCCCTGAAAGTTTTTGATGATGCAAAAATAAAGTGCAAAAACTAATTCCTAGGGATGAGCACTGACAAATGGTGAATAAAAGAAGAATGAGCCACTCAGATGTACTTAATCCCCTCTTTTCTCTCCTGTGTATGCCCCAAAACACCACTTTTTAATAAAGCCTTTCTGGAAATTTCCACATGGCCACACAGATGTATTTGGCAAGGATATGTCTCCAACTAAGCTTAGCGTAAAGCAAAAACCTGAGTAAGCATTATCCTACCTTGAATCCCACTCTTTTCTGCTTCACTTTCCAGTTCCCTTACTTGTGCTGCCCTAAGATGGCACCAAAATCTATTTACTAGGGAACCTGGGCTGAGACAGATTCTATTATCCATTAAAGAGAATCATGGCTCCTTGAAGAAATAGTTGATTTGTGGTCTGAGGAAAAAAATTTTTACAAAATAGGCCTTCATTGTTTAGTAGGTCCAGAAAACAATGAAATTTAAAAGATGAATAGGATCATGATTAAATGGACACAGAATCCATCTTGAAAATATTTCCAGGGGAACTTGTTAAATAAATAAGTATTGAAACACGGTGAAACTCACCAGTTTGCAACCCCTAGTGAAATATTTTCAGACAACATTTATCAATCAGTGCTAAAACAAACCTTTGCAAGAATGGTTGGCAAAGAATTAGACATCACACAATCAGCAACGGAACCTTCCAATTTATTTTAGCATCATTAAAGTGGTCCAGTCTTACATTGTTGACCATTTGTTGTGGTGTAACACAAAATATATAATACTTTAGTGAAGTATTCGTGATAAAACAAAACTCCTGATTCCTGGAAGAAATCAACTTTCATATCTAATTACCAGTTTCAACAACATAAGAAATTAAAAAATCTGTTACATGAAAATGTAATTGACCAAAGCAAGAATGTTGAATACTCTTTAGGAAAATAATGACATTCATTTCAAAGGGCAATAACATGAAGAGATAGAAGGGAAGGAATAGGTGTTCCTTGCTAAATGAGACTTAGGAAGTGAAATAAAATGCAGAGACCTCATTTGAATTATGATTCAAACAAATCCTTCCTAATAAGTGATGTTTGTCTAAAAACTAGAAAAGATGGAATGAATGTGGGCTAGATAGAACATGATATACTAATTTCTTTAGATGTGACAATGTAGTTATTTTAGACAAAGTTTTTAGAAAAAGATGTGAGGTGATGTGATGACAAGGATTTAAACTATTTATTTATTTAAATTGAGATGTAGTTGATATATAATATTATGTTAGTTTCATGTGTACTATGCAACAATTTGACATTTGCATACATGATATTAAAATGATCACCACAAGTAAGTCTGTCCCACCTGTCCCCATAAGAAGTTATTACAATATTTTTGACCATATACCTTATGCTATATATTACAACACCGTGACTGATTTATTAAATAACTGAGGTTTGTAGCATTTCATTCCCTTCACCTATATGACAAAACTCCAAAAACTCTCCCTTCTGTCTACCACATATTTGTTTTCTGTATCTGTGAGTCTATTTTTGTTTTATTTTATTTATTGGTTTGTTTTGTTTTTATACTTGCATACATAAGTGAGATTATGTGGTATTTGTCTTTTTGGGCCTGACATTTCACTTAGCATAACACTATCTAAATTTATCCACATTATCACAAATGGAAACTTTTCATTTTTATGGCTGAGTAATATTTCATTGTATAAATATACCATATCATTCTTATCCATCTGTCTATTGATGGACATAAAGGTTGTTTCTATATTTTGGCTTTAGAACACATATACCTTTTAAAATTAGCATTTTTGTTATTTTGGGTAAATATTCAGAAGTAAAATTAATGCATCATATAGCAGTTCTATATATTTTCAATTTTTTTAGAAACCTTCATACTATCTTCTCTCATGGCTGTACCAATTTTAATATCACCACCAATACACAAAGATTCCCTTTTCTCCACAACCTCACCCATACTTCTTATCTGTCATCTTTTAGATGATGTCCATTCTGGAAGGTGTAAGGTGGCACCTCATTGTGGTTTTGATTTTCATTTCCCTTACGATCAGTAATGTTTTGCATTTTTTCATGTGTCTGTTGGCTATCTATGTATTTTCTTTAGAAAAATGTCTATTCATGTACTCTCCCATTTTAACTCTGGTTGTTTTATTTGATGCTGAGTTATATAAACTCTTTGTATATTTTGTATATTAACACCTTACTAGTCATACAGCTTGTGAATATATTCCCCCATTCAGCAGATGGCATTTTTGTTTGGTTGATAGTTTCATTCATTATGTAACAACATTTTTAGATTGAAGTAATCACTTTAGTTGTTTTTCCTTTTGCTTTCTTTGTCATAAGAGACATATCCAAAAAATACTGATGTCAAAGACACATTTTTGTCAAGATTAATGGTTTTAGGTCTTACATTTAAGTCTCTAATCCGTTTTGAGTTTATTAGTATACATATTCTGAGAAAGCAGTACACTTTGATTCTTTATATGTAGTTGTCCAGTTTTCCCATCATCACTTATTGAAAAGGCTCACTTTTTCCATTGTATAGTCTTGCCTCATTTTTCATAGATTAATTTACTACATGTGCATCAGTTTATTTCTGCAGTCTCTATTTTGTTCCACTCACCTATTTGTCTATTATTTTTTTTTTTGGCCAGTAAAATACTCTTTTCATTGCTGTAGATTTTCAGTATATTTAAAAATCAAAGAGCATGATACCTCAGCTTTCATTTCTTTCTCAAGACTTCATTGGCTATCAGGGTCTTTTGTGTTTCCATACAAATTTAGAATTATTTTTTTCTACTTCTGTGAAAATGGCAAGCCAAATTCAACAGAACATTAAGGGAATCATCATGATCAAGTGGGCTTTATATCTGGGATGCAAGCATGGTCCAACATATGCAAATTAGTAAAAATGATATACCACATTAATATATTAATATAACAAAAGTTAAATATGTCTGATAATCTCAATAGTTGTATAGAAATAATTTGACAAAATATAACCTCTTCTCAGGATTAAAAACTCTCAATAAGTTGGTTATAAAAAAGAAGGCCACAACTCAATATATAAAAGACCACATATGAAAATCCAACATCTAACATCATATTCAATTGTCAAATATAAAAAGCTTTTATTCTAAAAAGGGGCATAATATAAGGATGCTCATTCTCATCACTCATATTTAACATAGCATTGGAAGTCTTAGCAAGAGTATTCAGGGGGAAAAAAGGCAAGAAAGAAATGGCACTCAAATTGGAAAAGAAGTCAAATTGATTTTGTTGGCAAACAATATGATCTCATGTATAGAAAATCCTAAAGACTACACACACCCACACAAACACACAAGCTATTAGAACTAATCAATGAGTTTAATAAAGCTTCAAAATACAATGTTAGTATATGAAATAAAGAAAACTATTTCATTTGCAATAGCATCTAAACCAATAAATATACTTAGACAATCACATGTAGAAGAATAAAGTTGGACTCATATCTTACACCACTCATAAAAATTAACTATGAAATGTGTTAAAGATTTAAACAAAATATGAAACCATACAACTACTAGAAGAAATCTTAGGAGAAAAAAACTCCTTAGCATTGTTCTTCACAACTATATTTTGGCTACAACAGCAAAAGTACAGCAACAGAAGCAAAAATAAAAAAGTGGGACTATATCAAACTAAAAAAGATTATTTAAAACAAAAAAATTATTGATAAAATAAAAAGGAAATCACAAAACAGGGGACATGTGCAAACCAACTCTCTGCTAAGGAGTTAATATTCAAGTTACATAAGGAATTTACTATTTAATAGCAAAACAACAAATAATTCAATTAAAAATAGCAGAGGACCTAAAGAGACATTTTCCAAAGAAGATATACAAATGGCCGAAAGTTACCTGAGAAGATGCTCAACATCACTGATCATCAGGAAAGTATAAATCAAAACAAAAATAAGAAATGTCTTCAAATGTATTGAATGGCTATCTTTAAAAAGACAGGAGATAACAAGTTTTGGTGAGGATGTAGAGAAAAAGAACCCTTGTACATTGTTAGTAGAAATGTAAATTGGTATAGCCACTATGAAAAAAGTATGAAGGGTCCTCAAAAAAGTGAAAATAGAATCACAATATGATCCAGAAACCCCATTTCTGGGTATATATCTAAAGGAAATGAGATCAGCATTTCAGGGGGGTGGAGTCAAGATGGTGGGCTAGGAGGACATAGAGATCGCATCTCCTCACAATTAGATCAAGAATACTTTGAAACAATTCTCGCAAAGCATATACTGAAAACAAGTGAAGGACCTTGGACACCTAAGGGAACAAGAAAAATCACTGTACAACTGGGTAGCATGTAAGAAAGAAGGAAAAGGGAAAGAAAACTGGAAAATGGACAGATCAGTGCCCCTGAGGGGGTTCTAAAGGAAAGGAGAGGTTACATACTCAGAAAATCCCACTCATGGCAAGGGGGTCAGTGGGGACAGTGAGGAGTCTTTGGGGTTCCTGGTCAGAGTGAAATGCAGCAACCAGACTGTTAAAGGCAGGACAGAGTAAGACCTATGCACAGAGTCTGTGGCCCAGCTTGAATTGTGTGTCTGCTAGTGAGGAAGAGAGCTGGGTAGTGAACCAAGGCAGGGGTCAACTGTTGGTGGTGAGGAGAAGCAGCAGAAGAGAAGTGTTCCATAGCCAGCGAGGTTAACAGAGGAAGCCAGGGCCAACATGGAAGCAAGGAGTCATTGTTGACTGGTGTGCAAAGAGCAAGGTCCCATTGCAAGGCCCCTCTCCACCCACTGGCCTAGCCACCTTGGGCAATAGTAAGTGTGCATACATGAGCAGGGTATCATGCCCCTCAAGTTAGGGTATCTCCTATCCATTCAGACTCCAGTGAGCTTCCAGCGAGCCCTTCCACCTTGAAAACCACCTAAGGCCATACAGGTCCCAGGCTTGAGCCCTGCTTCTGCCAAAGCCTCTTCTGCCCATTCAGTCCAGGTGGACCTGAACACTACCCCACCCCCAATTCTCCAGACCAGTGGGTACAAATGGTTCATGTGTTGCCCCTGACAAAACCTATTCTGGCCACATGGGTCCAGGCCATGAAAACATTACCCCCCCCCAAAAAAAAAGCCTCCTCTGGCTAAGCTGTCCCCTGCTGACACACCCTCTCCAAAGCCTGCACCTGAGCTGGCCTGCATGGGCAGAAATGCTCTGGACCAGCTTCAGAAGTACACATTCTTTAGTGCCTGAATCACTAGGGAAATCTTGGTGAAAGGAACACATACAGAGATAGGGCTGACACAGCAGATACACAGACCTATCTGGAAGTCTTGGAGGTCTTCCTGGGGAGGCCAAGATTGGAAGTAGGCCACCACGAAGGCAAGGACACTAATAACAGAGGTATCAGGAAAATTTTTTTATTTTTTAATTTTCAATTTATTTTATTTTTGGGGTATGGTATTTTTTGTTGTTGTTTTTTTTTTCATTTTTTTCTAATATATTTTGTCTTCTAATTTCATTTTTTAGCTATTATTCTATATTTTGCCATCTAATTTTTTTTTCTTTTTGGTTTTTTATTTTTGTTGCTGTCATTTGTTCTTTTGATTTTTTTGTGTTGTTTGTTTTCATTTTGTTTTTATTTTTCTGTGCTTTTTTCTTCTTTTTAATTTTTGTTTTTCTCATTGTTATTGTCAGTTTTGTTGTTTTTTTCTTTTAGTTTCTTTTATTTCTCTTTTATGTTTTGTCTTCTGCTTGGGTTAGTTATGTTTTTATTATTGATTTTTACTTTGGGCTTACTTGTTTGTTTGGGTGTCTTATTTCTTGCTTTCTTTGTTGTTATTGTTGTTAGCCTCCTGATTTTTTTTTTTTCCTTTGCTTGGGTTTGTTTTATTAGTCTTGGGTGTTATTTGTCTGTTTTATTGGGGTTTTTGTGTGTGTGTGTTTCTTTTTATTTTTCTTTATTCTTATTTTTATTATTTGCCTTGAGCTTTGTGGTGTTTGTGTCAGTTTTGTTTGTTTGTTTTGGTTTATTTGCTCTGCTGTATGACTTGCCATGTCATGCTTCCCAGGCAGGGGGTCAGGCCTAAGCACCTGTGGTGAATGTGCTGAGTACAAGTCACTAGACTATCAGAGAATTTCAGGCCCCAGGGAAAATTAATCAGTGTGAGCTCTCCCAGAGGTCCTCATCTCAGCACCAAGACTCGACTCCACCCAATTGCCTGCAAGGCCTGGTTCTAGACACCTCAGACCAAACAACCAGCAAAAGAGAAACATAGCCTCACCCATCAACAACAGTGAGATGACAGAAATATGTTCCAGAGGAATGAGCAAAGTAAAAACCTAAAAGACCAAATAAATGACGAGGAAAGAGGCAACCTACATGAAAAAGAATTCAGAATAGTAATAGTAAAGATGATCCAAAATCTTGGAAATAGAATGGAGGTACAGATCAGGAGAATACAAAAAATGTTTAACAAGGATCTAGAAGAACTAAAGAACAAACAGTAATGAACAACACAATAACTAAAATGACAAATATAGTAAAAGGAATCAATAGCAGGATAACTAAGAGAGAAAAATCAATAAGTGAGCTGAAAGATAGAACAGTGGAAATAAATGCCAAGGAGAAGAATAAACACAAAAAAGATGAAAAGAAATGAGGACAGTCTCAGAGACCTCAGAGAAAATGTTAAACACAACAACATTTGAATTATAGGTATCCCAGAAAAAGAAGAGAAATAGAAAGGATATGAGAAAATATTTGAAGATTATACCATTGAAAACTTCCCTAACATGTGACAGGAAATGGCTGCCCAAGTCCAGGAAGTGTAGATAGTCCCATACAGGATAAACCCAAGGAGGAATAGGCCAATGTACATATTAATCAAACTAACAAAAATTAAATACGAAGAAAAAATATTAAAAAGCAGCAGGGGAAAATCAACAAATAATATACAAATAAATATTTATAAGGTTATCATCTAACTTTTCAGCAGAAACTTCGCAGGTCAGAAGGGAGTGGTGGGATATATTTAGTGATGAAAGAGGAAAGCTTACAGTCAAGATTACTCTACCCAGAAAGGATCTCATTCAGATTCAATGGATAAATTGAAAGATTTACAGACAAGCAAACCAAAGAGAATTCAACACCACCAAACAAGTTTTACAACAAATACTAAGGGAACTTCTCTAGATAGGAAACACCACAGAAGCAAAAGACCCACAAAAACAAACCCCAAACAATTAAGGAAATGGTGTTACAAACACACATACTGTTAATTATCTTAAATATAAACGTATTAAATGTTCCAACCAAAGACAGAGACTGGCTGAATGGACACAGAAACAAGACCTGTATATATGCTATCTATAGGAGACCCATTTCAAATCTAGGGACACATATATAAACTGAAAGTAAGGAAGTAGAAAACGATATAGCATGCAAATGGAAATCAAAAGAAAGCTGGAGTAGCAATACTCATAAAAAGCAAAATAGACTTTAAAATAAAGACAATTACAAGACACAAGAAGGGAAAATACATAATGATCAAGATATCAATTTTAAATACAATAATTATAAACATTTATGCACCCAATATAGCAGAACCTCAATATAAGGGCAAATCATAACAGACAAAAAAGGGAAACTGACAATCACACAATAATAGTGGAGAACTTGAACATCCCACTATACCAATGGACAGCTTATCCAGACAGAAAATTAATAAGGAGACATAAACCTTTAATGACACATTAAACCAGATAGACTTCCTTCATATTTACAGGACATTCTGGCTTCCAAGGTGTCTCAAAGGTAAGTAATCCACTTTCCAATGCAGGAGAGGCTGAAAATGTGGGTTTCATCCCTGCGTAAGGAAGATCCTCTGGAGGTGGAAATGGAAACTCACTCCAGTTTTCTTGACTTAAAAATTCCACGGACCAAGGATCCTGGTGTGATATAAACCATGGGGTCATAACGAATCAGACATGAGTGAGCAACGGAGCACACATACACATGAACATAGGTCATTCCATTTGAAAGCAGCAGAATATGCTTCCTCTCAAATGAAGCATTCTCCAGGATAGATCACATTTTCTGGCCACAATTCAAGCCTCAGTAAATTTGAGAAAATTGCAATAATATCAAGTATATCTACTGCCAAAGTGCTATGAGATTAGAAATCCATTATAGGTGGAAAAAACTAAAAAACACAAACACAGGGAAGCTAAACAGTATGCTACTAAATAAAAAGAGAATAACTGAAGAAATCAAAGAGGAAATATTTAGAAACAAATGACAACAAAAACATAATGACCCAAAACCAATCAGATGCAGCAAAAGCAATTCGAACAAGGAATTTTACAGCAAAACAATCCTACCTCAAGAAACAAGAAAAATCTCAAATAAAAACCAAACCTTACATCTAAAGCAACTAGAGAAAGAAGAACAACAACAGCAGCAAAAACTGAAGTTAATGGAAATAAACCACAAAGATTAGAGCAAAAATAAATGAAATAGAAATGAAGGAAAACAATAGCAAATATCAGTGAAACTAAAAGCTGGTTCTTCAAGAAGATAAAGAAAATTCATAAACCTTTGTCAGACTCATCAAAAAATGGAGATGACTAAAATCAATAAAATTGGAAATGAAGAAGGAGAAGTTACAATTGACACTGCAGAAATACAAAGGATCATAAGAGATTACTATAAACAATCATATGTCAAAACAATGGACAATGTGGAAGAAATGTACAAATTCTTAGAAAGTTACACCTTTCCAACAATAAACCAGGAAGAAGTAGAAAATATGAACAGATAAATCAAGATTACTGGAATTGAAACTGTGATTTAAAACCTTCCAATAAGCAAAAGTCCAGGACCAGATGGATTCACAGGTGAATTCTTTGAAACATTTAGAGAAGAGCTAATACAAATCCTTCTTAAATTCGTCCAAGAATTGCAAAGGAAAGAACACTCCCAAGCTCATTCTATAAGGCCACAATCACCACAATACAAAAAACCTATCAAAGTTAGAGACTAATACCACTCATGAATATAGATCCAAAAATTCTCAACAAAATGCTAACAAAGAAAATCCAATAACACATTAAAAGGATTATACACCATGATCAAGTGGGATTCATCCCTAAGATGAAATGATTCTTCACTATATGCAAATCAATGTGGTACATCATATTAACGAATTGAGAAAAAAATATTATTATCTCAATAGATGCAGAAAAAGTTTCTGACAAAATTCAACACCCATTTACGACAAAAACTCTCCAAAAACAGGGCAAAGAGGAAAATTACCTCAACATACTGAGAGAGTCAATTCTTGGGTCCATATAATTAAAGCTATGTTTTTTCCGAGGTCATATATGGATGTTAGAGTTGGACCATAAAGAAGGCTGAGCACCAAAGAATTGATTCTTTTGAACTATGGTGTTGGAGAAGACTCTTGAGAGTCCCTTGGACTGCAAGAAGATCCAACTAGTCCATAATAAAGGAAACCAGTCCTGAATATTCATTGGAAGGACTGATGCTGAAGCTGAAACTCCAATACTTTGGCCACCTGATGCAAATAACTGACTCGCTGGAAAAGACCAGGATGCTGTGAAAGATTGAAGGCAGGAGGAGAAGGGGGTGACAGAGGATGAGATTATTGGGTGGCATTACCAAGTCAAAGGACATGAGTTAGAGCAAACTCTGGGAGCTAGTGAAGGACATGGAAGTCTGGCGTGCTGCAGCCCATGGAGTTGCAAAAAGCTGGACTTGACTTAGTGACTGAACAGCAACAAAAGAAGATAAGGAGGAAATAGCAAATAAGACTTGGAAGAAAGGATCACTTATGTAGATCCCAAGGGCTGTAAAGGGGAAACAAAATATTAAGGATGGGTGATTAGGTAAAGTGGTGAAAAGCTTGATATTCCATTTCCAGGTATTAAAAACTTAAGCACTGAGTTATACTGAGTTAATTTTTTTATAAGTTATGAGTTTAACTGATGTTTATTTTCTGACCTACTATATGCATGCATGTTCATTCATGTCCAACTCTTTTGCTATCTCATGGACTGTGGCCCTTCAGCTCCTCTGTCCATGGGATTTTCCCAGCAAGAATACTAGAGAGGATTGCCATTTCCTTCTCCAGGAGGTCTTCCAGACCCAGGGATCAAACCCTCATCACCTGTGTTTCCTGCATTGCAGGTGGATGCTTTACCTCTGAGATGCTACCCTTCCATTCAATTATTTTGCACTGGAGTCGAATTTCAGTAGGGCATATCTATACAAATCTATTTTGGGAATTATCACTCTTCTGTTGGTATATGTGTCTATCCCTATGTCAACACCATACTCTTGATTGTTGTAGCTCTATGATCAGATTAATTCTTCCCACTTTAGTCTTCTTTTCAAAATTATTTTAATTATTATATTGCCTAAATATTTCCAGGTAAATTTTAAAATAATCTGGTCTACATCTGCAAAATAAATGACTGGGATTGATACAACTTTGATCTAGGGATTGAGCTGTGGGTTTCCCTATATATACTTTTAAAGATAATGCAAATAGGTATAATGTTCAGTATCCCATTCCATGAACACAAATGTCTCTTTATTTCTTTGGTTCCTCTTTGATTTATTTAATCAGTCTTTTGTAGTTTATAGTATACAAGTCACATACATGTTGGGTTAACATGTAAGTTTTCATTTATTTGAGTGGTAGTGCATTTTCAAGTTCAGTGTCCACATATTCTACTGCAGTATCTAAAAATACAATTGATTTCTGTACTACATATATCCTGAATCCTGAAATATTGCTCAACTCACTTATTATTCTTAAGACCTTTTATAGAGATTCATTTGATTGTATAAATTTAGACAATCAGGTCATTTATAAATAGGGAGAGTACAATATTGTGTACTTATTTATTACATAAATAAATGTTTAAAGTCTTTTTTATACAAATTTTGAAAACATATATCAACTTGAGGGAGGAAGCCCTATATAGTTACTGATTTAATGCACAATATTTCAGAAAAAAATAAAGAAGAAGAAAAGAAAACACCAGTAAAACTAAAACTCTTTGAAAAGGTAAATAAATATTAAACCTTTAACCAGGCTCATCAAGAAAAAAGGGAGAGGCCAAATCAATGAAACCAGAAGTGAAAAAGAAGTTACAACAGACACTACAGAAATACAAAAAACCATAACATACTACTATAGGTAACTATATACCAATAAAATTGACAACCTATAAGAAATAGACAAATTTTTAGAAAGGTACCAAGACTGAACCAGGCAGAAATATAAAATATAAACGGATCAGTTACTGGTACTAAAATTGAATCAGTAACTTTAGAACTCCTAACAAACAAAAATCAAGGACCAGATGACTTCACAGGTGAATTCTATAAAACATTTAAAGAGAACACTATCTCTCTCAAAATATTTCAAAAATTTGCAGAGAAAGGAATACTTTCAAACTCATTCTGAGGCCACCATCACCTTGATACCAAGCCCAGACAAAAATACCATGCAGAAAAAGGAAATTACAGACAGATATCACTGTTGAACACAGACACAAAAACCCTTAACAAAATACTATCAAACCAACTCCAACAACACTTTAGATGGAAAAATTCTGAAAGCATTTACTTTAAGATGAGGAGCAAGACAAGGATGCTCATTGTTGCCACCTTCATTCAGCATAGTTTTTGAAATCTTAGTCATAGTACACAAAGAAGTAAAAGAAATACAAATAATCCAAATTGAAAAAGAAGTAAAACTGCCACTGTTTGTATATGACATGCTGTTATATATAGAAAACCCTAAAGATGCTACCAGATAATTACTGGATCTCATCAATGAATTCAGTAAATTTTCTGGATAAAAAATTAATATATAGAAATCAGTTGCATTTCTATACACTAACAGAATATTAGAAATAGAAATTAATGAAACAATCCCATTTACCAATGCATCAAAAGGAATAAAACACCTAGGGATAAACCTAAGGAGGCCAAAGACCTGTAATCTGAAAACTTTTAAATGCTGACAAGAAATCAAACATGATACAAACAAATGGAAAGATATACCCTGTTCTTGAATTGGAAGGATAAATATTATTAAAATGGCCATACTACCCAAGGAAATCTATAGATTCAATGTAATCTCTATGAAAACATCCCTGGGACTTTTCACAGAACTGAAGCAAATAATTTTAATAATTTCGTGGAAACAAAAATATCCCCAAATAGCCAAAACAATCTTGATAAAGCAAAACAGAGCTGAAGGAATCATGCTTCCTCATTTCAGACTGTATTATGAAGTTACAGTGATTAAAACAGTATCATACTGGTGCAGAAATAGACATGTAAATCAATGGAACTAGATAGAAGGCCCACCAACTTATGTTCAATCAATCTGTGACCAAGAAGGTAAGACTATATACAGTGGAGAAAAGACAGTCTCTTCAACAAATATGCAGAGAAAGCTGGAAAGAGAGGAGAATAAAAACTAAACCTATGTAACAGAATGAAGTTAGAATATCCTCTAACACCACAAACAAAAATAAACTCAAAATTGATTAACTACCTACATGTAAGACCAGATACTATAAAACTCCTATAGAAAAACATGGGCAGAACACTCTTTGACATAAATGCAGCAATATTTTTTTTGGATGCATTTCTTACCAGTAACAGAAACAAAAGCAAAAATAAACAAATCGAACCTATTTAATCTTAAAAGTTTTTACACAGTAAAGGAAACCATAAGCAAAATGAAAAGATAACCTGTGGTCTGGGAGAACATATTTGCAAATGATGCTACCAACAAGGGATTAATTTCCAAAATATACAAATAGGACATATAGCTTAATATTAAAATAAAAGAAACAACACAATCAAAAAATGGGCAGATCCAAATAGACATTGATCCAGAGAAGATATACAGGTGAGCAACAGGTACATGAAAATATGCTCAATATTGCCAATTATTAGAAAAATGCAAATCAAAACTGTAATGATCTATTACCTTACACCAATCAGAATGGCCATCATTAAAACAGCTACAAATAATGAGAGCTGGAGAGGATGTGGAGAAAAAGGAACACTTCTACACTCTTAGTGGGAAAGTAAGTTGATACAGCCAAAATGGGGAACAGTATGGAAGTCTTTTAAAAAACTAAAAAGAGAGTTACCATAAGACCCTGCAGTCCCACTCCTGGGCAAATATCTAGAGAAAACATTAATTTGAAAAGATGTATGCACACCAATGTTCATTGCAGCACTATTTACACAGCCAAGACATGGAAGTAACCTTAATGTCCATCAACAGAGGAATGGATAAAAGGGATGATATGTATTACATATAAAATATACAATGGAGTGTTATTCATTGGAAAGAATGAGCTAATGTCATTTGCAGCAACATGAATGGATTATCATATTAAATGAGATCAGAGAAAGACAAATATATGATATCACTTACATATGAAATATATTTAATATAAATGTATTTATTTTAATTGGAGGTTAATTACTTTACAATATTGTATTGGTTTTGCCATACATCAACATGAATCCACCACAGGTATACACGTGTTCCCCTTCCTGAACCCCCCTCCCTTCTCCCTCTCCATATCATCCCTCTGGGTCGTCCCAGTGCACCAGCCCCAAGCATCCTGTACCTGGTGACCTGGACTGGTGATTCGTTTCATATATGATATACATGTTTCAGTGCCATTCTCCCAAATCATCCCACTCTCTCCCTCTCCCACAGAGTCCAAAAGACTGTTCTATACATCTGTGTCTCTTTTGTTGTCTCGCATACAGGGTTATCGTTACCATCTTTCTAAATTCCATATATATGCATTAGTATACTGTATTGGTGTTTTTCTTTCTGGCTTACTTCACTCTGTATAATCGGCTCCAGTTTCATCCACTTCATTAGAATTGATTCAAATGTATTCTTTTTAATGGCTGAGTAATACTCCATTGTGTATATGTACCACAGCTTTCTTATCCATTCATCTGCTGATGGACATCTAGGTTGCTTCCATGTCCTGGCTATTCTAAACAGTGCTGCAATGAACATTGGGATACACGTATCTCTTTCAATTCTGGTTTTCTAGGTGTGTATGCCCAGCAGTAGGATTGCTGGGTCGTAAGGCAGTTCTATTTCCAGTTTTTTTAAGGAATCTCCACACTGTTCTCCTTAGTGGCTGTACTAGTTTGCATTCCCACCAACAGTGTAAGACGGTTTTTAAAAAATAAATATGAACTTACTTACAAAAAACAGAAATCGGCTCACACATAGAAAACAAATTTATAGTTTCCAAAGGGCAAGGAAGAGGATGGAGGAGAGATAAATTAGGTGTTTGGAACTAACATATGCACCTCTGTCAGGGAGCTAAGTCTTACCTGACTCTTTGCAACCCCATGGACTGAAGCCTTCCAGCTCCTTTGTTCCTGGGATTTCCCAGGCTAGAATACTGGGATGGCTTACCATTTCCTTTGTCAAGGGATCTTCCTGATCCAGGGAAACCCATATACATGTATGCAGTACTCTATGTAGAATAGATTAAAAAATAAGGACCTCCCATATAGTACAGGTTTTTCCTACTTTCTTCAATTTAAGTCTAAATTTGGTAATAAGGAGTTCATGATCTGAGCCACAGTCAGCTCCTGGTCTTGTTTTTGTTGACTGTATAGAGCTTCTCCATCTTTGGCTGCAAAGAATATAATCAATCTGATTTTGGCGTTGACCATCTGGAGATGTCCATGTGTAGAGTCTTCTCTTGTGTTGTTGGAAGAGGGTGTTTGCTATGACCAGTGCATTTTCTTGGCAAAACTCTATTAGTCTTTGCCCTGCTTCATTCTGCATTCCAAGGCCAAATTTGCCTGTTACTCCAGGTGTTTCTTGACTTCCTACTTTTGCATTCCAGTCCCCTATAATGAAAAGGACATCTTTTTTGGGTGTTAGTTCTAAAAGGTCTTGTAGGTCTTCATAAAACCGTTCAACTTCAGCTTCTTCAGTGTTACTGGTTGGAGTATAGACTTGGATTACTGTGATATTGAATGGTTTGCCCTGGAAACGAACAGAGATCATTCTGTCATTTTTGAGATTGCATCCAAGTACTGCATTTCAGACTCTTTTTGCTGACCATGATGGCTACTCCATTTCTTCTGAGGGATTCCTGCCCGCAGTAGTAGATATAATAGTCATCTGAGTTAAATTCACCCATTGCAGTCCAGTTTAGTTCACTGATTCCTAGAATGTCGATGTTCTAGAATCAATCTGAAATCAAGATTGCCGGGAGAAATATCAATAACCTCAGATATCCAGATGACACCACCCTTATGGCAGAAAGTGAAGAAGAACTAAAAAGCCTCTTGATGAAAGGGAAAGTGGAGAGTGAAAAAGTTGGCTGAAAGCTCAACATACAGAAAACGAAGATCATGGCACCTGGTCCCATCACTTCATGGGAAATAGATGGGGAAACGGTGGAAACAGTGTCAGCCTTTATTTTGGGGGGCTCCAACATCACTGCAGATGGTGACTGCAGCCATGAAATTAAAAGATACTCCTTGGAAGAAAAGTTATGGCCAACCTAGATAGCGTATTCAAGAGCAGAGACATTACTTTGCTGACTAAGGTCCATCTTTTCAAGTCTATGGTTTTTCCTGTGGTCATGTATGGATGTGACAGTTGGACTGTGAAGAAGGTTGAGCACTGAAGAATTGATGCTTTTGAACTGCGGTGTTGGAGAAGACTCTTGAGGGTCCCTTGGACTGCAAGGAGATCCAACCAGTCCATTCTGAAGGAGATCAGCCCAGGGATTTCTTTGGAAGGAATGATGCTAAAAGCTGAAACTCCAGTACTTTGGCCACCTCATGCGAAGAGTTGACTCATTGGAAAAGACTCTGATGCTGGGAGGGATTGAGGGCAGGAGGAGAAGGGGACGATAGATGAGATGGCTGGATGGCATCACTGACTCGATGGACGTCAGTCTGAGTGAACTCCTGGAGTTGGTGATGGACAGGGAGGCCTGGCATGCTGTGATTCATGGGGTCGCAGAAATTCGGACACGACTGAGCGACTGAACTGAACTGATATAGTACAGGGAACTATATTCAATATCTTGTGATAACTTACAATAGAAATGTATATTGAAAAGAATATTATTTCCTTCTCCAGGGGATCTTCCCAACCCAGGGTTCAGACCCTTGTCTCTTATGTCTTCTGCTTGGCAGGTGGGTTCTTTACCACTAGCACCACTTGGGAAGAATACACACACATACACACACAGACACACACACACACACACACACACACAGAAAGATAGATAGGCTTCACAAGTGGTCCTAGTGGTAAATAAGAGATATGAGTTTGGGAGGCGGTTCTAATATGGCAGAGGAATAGAACGGGGAGACCTCCTTCTCCCCCAAAAAATTCATCTAAAGATCATTTGAATGCTGAGCAACTTCCACAAAACAACTTCTGAACACTGGTGGAGGACACCAGGCACCAAGAAAGGCAGCCAATTCTCTTCAAAAGGAGGTAGGACAAAATATAAAAGACAAAAAGAGGGACAAAAGAGTTAGGGAGAGAGATCTATCATGGGGAGGATGTCGTGAAGAACTTTCAACACAGTAGGAAACCCTCTAACAGGTGGGTCTGTGGGGAGTTTTGGAATCTCAGAGGACAACAGAGCCAGGAGGGAAAACAAAAACCAAAAAAAAAAACCAAAAACACCCCACAGAATATGAGCCTAACTGCAACTGCCAGCAGAGAAGTGGCCCAGACGCTGGCATCTGTTACCAGTGAGAGGGGTCTGGACAGGGAGGCATGGGCTGGACATTGGTGCTTAGGGTAAGGACTAGGCCTGAATGCCCTGAGGACAATCTGAGGGAGCTAAAGTGAGGTAGGAACACAAACTGTGGGATTGCCAGAGAGAGGAAAAAAGAGAGAGAGAAAGAGAGAGAGAGAGGGAGAGAGAACTTCCCCGTGAAAGTTCCCACAGCGCCTGGCCCGCTCACAGAACAAAGGGTTGAATGAACACCAAAGGGAGCTACACAGCTGCATACAGGTGCTTACCCCCACCAGAGGCAGAGAGGCTGGTGTACAACAGCCAGAGCCAGAAGGCAAGGGGCAATTTCAGCCCCAGAGACTGGCAAGCTCCACCAGACTATGAGCATGCTCCCACTTGCTAACTATGTCTTCCTGGGATCCTGGACGGTTGACATCTGCCAGGAGGGGCACAGCCTGAGATCAACTCCTCAGAGGAGAGATAAAGCATACCTGAGTCAGCGCTCTCATGGCGCACCCAGGAAACTGAGTGGCTGGAATCAGAGAGGTGATTAAGATGCATGGCCACCTAGGACATGCACTCACCAAGCATCTGTCACCTGAACTGATCCAACTGGGAAAGTGCACAAAATGCATGCCCAACAGAGTCTGTGCCCTTGTGGATTACCCGAGAATCAGAACCTGAGTGGATTAGACCTGGGAAGTGCATGAAATGCAGGGTCCACTTTGGACAGTGCCCTTGCAGTGCCTGGAGCCTGAGCAGTGTAGACACGGAAAGTACACACTGCCATGAGCTTGGGCAAACCTAGAGTGGTCCATACACTGTGAGCACTCTGCACACATGCCAGTGATATTTGTTTGCAGTGTCCCTCCCTCCCCACAACACAACTAAAAAAGTGAGCTTAATAAGTGAACACATTCACCCCCTTGTGTCAGGGCAGAACTTAGACACTGAAGAGACTTGAGAACAGAGAAAGCCAAAATAAAGAAGAGGGAACCACTCTAGAAGTGACAGGTGCAACAGATTAAAACCCTGTAGTTTACATTGACTAAGCATTGGAGGGGCCTATAGACCTTGAGAAGAAGTACAAGCTGGTACAAGGAACTATCTGAAACTGAACAGACCCCACAATGCCCACAATAGTGCAAGAGAAATCCCTAGATATATTTTTGGTATTATCACTTTGTAATTGTTTTAAAATAAAGTTCTTTATGACTCCTTTAATTTTCATTTTTATAACCTACTATTACCTTGAAAAAAGACCCTATTTTTAAAGCAAATTTCATATATATATATATGTGTGTGTGTGTGTGTGTGTGTGTATATATATATATATATATATATATATATATATATATATATCCAGTTCCAGTTCCAGTTCAGTCACTCAGTCATGTCCAACTCTTTGTGACTCCATGAATCACAGCACGCCAGGCCTCCCTGTCCATCACCAACTCCTGGAGTTTACACAAACTCATGTCCATCGAGTCAGTGATGCCATCCAGCTGTCTCATCCTCTGTCGTCCCCTTCTCCTCCTGCTCCCAAATCCCTCCCAGCATTATATATATATATATATATAGACACACACACACACACACACACACATATACAAATATATATTATAATTTTTGTGATTGACTTTGTTTTGTATTTTTCATATTGCATTTTTGAGAGTATAACCACTACTCTAGATTTTTAATCTTTGTTTTTTGGTATTTGTTAGCAGTTTTGTACCTTTAAAGATCTAATCTTGAGTATCCATTTTCATGTAGGGGTGTGATTACTGGCTTGATTGCTCTCTCCCCTTTTGACTCCCTCTCTTTCCTCCTGGTTACCTCTATCTACTTCCTCCCTCTTCTCTTCTCTATGTAACTCTGTGAACCTCTTTGGGTATTCCAAACTGTGGAGAGCACATAGGGAATTGATTACTGGCTAGCTTTCTCTCTCCCTTTTTGACTCCCCCTCTTCTTCTCCTGGTCACTTCTATCTCCCTCTTCCCCCTTCTCTTCTCCATGTAACTCTGTGAACCTCTCTGGGTGTCCCTCACTGTGGAGAATTGTTTCACCATTAACCTAGATATTTTATCAACTGTGCTGTATGGATGGAGAAGTCTTGAGGCTACTGTAAGAATAAAACTGAAAGCCAGAGGCAGGAGGCTTAACTTGAAAATTTGAGATCAGAGAAGTCCTGATTCCAGGGAACACCAATAGACAAGAGCTAATGCAAAAGCCTCCATACCTACACTGAAACCAAACTTCACCCAAGAGCCAACAAGTTCCTGCTCCCTGTGGTGAGGTTGGGCTAGAGGCTTGTGAAGGTTTCCTGGTTGGGGAAGCCATGCCAAGCCCATAGACACTCCAAAACTCACTACTGGACACTTCATTGCACTTCAGAGAGAAGAGATCCAGCTCAACCCACCAGAACACAGACACAAGTTTCCCCAGCCAGGAAACTTTCACAAGCCTCTAGCCCAACCTCACCCACAGGGAACAGGCTCCACAATAAAGAGGAACCACAAACTTCCAGCCTACAGAAAGGCCACCCCAAACACTGCAATCTAAACAAAATGAAAAGGCAGAGAAATACTCAGCAGGTAAAGGAAAATGATAAATACCCACCAAACAAAACAAAAGAGGAGTAGATAGGGAATCAACCTGAAAAAGAATTCAGAATAATGATAGTAAAGATGATCCAAAATCTTGACAACAAAATGGAGTTACAGATAGACTAGAGACAAGGATTGAAAAGATGCAAGAAATGTTTAACAAGGATCTAACAGAAATAAAGAAGAGTCAATCAATAATGAATATGCAATATCTCAGATTGAAAGCACTCTGGAGGGAATCAACAGTAGAATAATTGAGGCAGAAGATAGGTTAAGTGAGGTGGAAGATAGAATGATAGAAATAAATGAAGCAGAGAGGAAAAAAGAAAAAAAAGAATTAAAAGAAATACTAACACATATATATGGAATTTAGAAAGATGGCAATGACGACCCTGTATGTAAGACAGCAAAAAAGACACAGATGTGTATAATGGACTTTTGGACTCAGAGGGAGAGGGAGAGGGTGGGATGATTTGGGAGAATGGCATTGTAACATGTATACTATCATGTAAGAATCAAATCGCCAGTCTATGTCCGACGCAGGATACAGCGTGCTTGGGGCTGGTGAATGGTGATGACCCAGAGAGATGTTATGGGGAGGGAGGTGGGAGGGGGTTTCATGTTTGGGAACGCATGTACACCCGTGGTGGATTCATGTCAATGTATGGCAAAACCAATACAGTATTGTAAAGTAAAATAAAGTAAAAATAAAAATTAAAAAAAAAAAAAGAAAGAAATGAGGACAACCTCAGAGACCTTTGGGACAATGTTAAAGCAAGGAAGGAATTAACTATCCAAGTCCAAGAAACCCAGAGAGTCCCAAAGAGGATAAACTCAAGGCGAAACACCCCAAGATGCATATTAATCAAATTAACAAAGATCAAACACAAAGAAGAAATATGAAAAGCAGCAAGGGAAGAACAACAAATAACTCACAAGGGGATCTCCATAAGCATAACAGCTTATCTTTCAATAGAAGTTCTTCAGGCAAGAAGGACATAATTAAAGTGATGAAAGAGAAAAACCTACAACCCTGATTACTGTACTCAGCAAGGATCTCATTCAAATATGAAGGAGAAATCAGAAGCTTTGCAGATAAGCAAAAGCTGAGAGAATTTAGCACCTCCAAACCAGCTCTTCAACAAATGCTAAAGGATCTTCTCTAGACAGGAAACACAGAAAAAGTTTATAAACTCAATCCCAAAACAACAAAGTAAATGGCAACAGGATCATACTTATCAATAAATACCTTAAATGTATATGGGTCGAACACCCCAAACAAAAGACAAAGACTGGCTGAATGGATACAAAAACAAGACCCCTATATATGCTGTCTACAAGAGACCCACCTCAAAACAAAGGATGCATAAAGACTGAAAGTGAAGAGCTGGAAAAAGATATTTCATACAAATGGAGACCAAAAGAAAGCAGGAGTAGCAATACTCATATCAGATAAAATAGACTTTGAAACAAAGCCTGTGAAAAGAGACAAAGAAGGACACTACGTAATGATCAAAGGATCAATCCAAGAAGAAGATATAACAATTATAAATATATATGTACCCAACCTAGGAGCACCTCAATACATAAGGCAAATGCTAACAAGTTTGAAAGGGGAAATTAACAGTAGCACAATAACAGTGGCAGACTTTAATACCCTACTCACACTTACGGATAGATAAACCAAAAAGAAAATTAACAAGGAAACACAAACTTCAAAGGATACAATGAACCAGTTAGACCTAATTGATATCTATAGGACATTTCACCCCAAAACAATGAATTTTCCCTTTTCCTCAAGTGCACACGGAACATTTTCCAGAATAGATCACATCCTGGGCCATAAATCTAGCCTTAGTAAATTCAGAAAAAAAAAATTGAAATCATTTCAAGCATCTTTTCTGATCACAATGTGGTAATATTAGATGTCAACTACAGGGGGGAAAAACTGTTAAAAATACAAACATATGGAGGTTAAAGAACACACTTCTGAATAACCAACAAATCATGGAAGAATCAAAGAAGGAATCAAAATATGCATAGAAACGAATGAAAATAAAACCACAATGACCTAAAACTTAAGGGATTCAGTAAAAGCAGTACTAAGGTGAAGGTTCATAGCAATACAAGCTTACTTCAAGAAAAAAAAAGAAAAATCAAATAAGTAATCTAACTTTATACCTAAAGCAACTATAAAAAGAAGAAATGAGGAACCCCAGGGTTAGTAGAAGGAAATAAATCATAAAAATTAAGGCAGAAATAAATGAAAAGGAAACAAAGGAGACTATAGCAAAAATGAACAAAACTAAATGCCGGTTCCTTGAGAAGATAAAATAGACAAACCATTAGCCAGACTCATTAAGAATAGGAGGGAGAAGAATCAAATCAACAAAATTAGAAATGAAAATGGAGAAGTCACAACAGACAACAGAGAAATACAAAGGATCATAAGAGACTATTATCAGCAACTATATGCCAATATGGACAACTTAGAAGAAATGGACGATTTCTTAGAAAAGTATAACTTTCCAAAACTGAACCAGGAAGAAATAGAGAATCTTAATAGACCCAACACAAGTATGGAAATCGAAACTGTAATAAAAAAAAATCTTCTAACAAACAAAAGCCCAGAACCAGATGGCTTCAAAGTTGAATTCGACCAAAAATTTAGAGAGGAGCTAATACCTATCCTACTCAAACTCTTCCAGAAAATTGCAGAGGAAGATAAACTGTCAAACTAGAATGCTATGAGGCCACCATCACCATAATACCAAAACCAGGCAAAGATAACACAAAAACAAGAAAACTGCAGGCCGCTATCTCTGATGAAGATAGATTCAAAAATCCTCAACAAAATTCTAGCCAACAGAATCCAACAACATATTAAAAAAAATTATACATCATGACCAAGTCGGCTTTATCCCAGGGATACAAGGATTCTTCAATATTCACAAATCAATCAGTGTGATACACCACATTAACAAATTGAAAGTTAAAACAAATATATGATTATCTCAATAGATGCAGAGAAAGCCTTTGACAAAATTCCACACCCGTTTATGATAAAAATTCTCCAGAAAGCAGGCATGGAAGGAAAATATCTCAATATAATAAAAACCATATATGATAAACCTGCAGCAAACATCCTCAATGGTGAAAAACTGTAAGCATTTGCCCTAAAGTCAGGATTAAGACAAAGATGCCCACCTTCACTACTACTATTCAATATAGTTTGGAAGTTTTAGCCACAGCAATTATAGAAGAAAAAGGAATAACAGGAATCCAGATGGGAAAAGAAGAAGTAAAGCTTTCACTGTTTGCATATGACATGATCCTCTACATAGGAAACCCTAAAGACACCACTAGAAAATTACTAGAGCTAATCAATGAATATAGTAAAGTTGCAGGATATAAAAGTAACACACAGAAATCCGTTGCATTCCTATACACTAACAGTGAGAAAACAAAAAGAGAAATTAAGGAAACAATCCCATTCATCATTGCAATGAAAATAATAAAATACTTAGGAATAGATCTACCAAAAGAAACGAAAAACCTTTATATAGAAAACTATAAACACTGATGAAAGAAATCAAAGAGGACACAAATAGATGGAGAAATACACCATGTTCAGGGATCAGAAGAATCAATATAGTGAAAATGAGTATACTACCCAAAGCAATCTACAGATTCAACACAATCTCTATCAAGCTACCAACACTATTTTTCACAGAACTAGAACAAATAATTTCACAATTTCTATGGAAATACAAAAAAAAAAATCGAATAACCAAAGCAATCTTGAGAAAGAAGAATGGAACTGGAGGAATCAACCAGCCTGACTTCAGGCTTCACTATGAAGCTACAGTCAAGGCGGTATGGTACAGGCACAAGGACAGAAATATAGATCAATAGAACAAAATAGAAAGCTCAGACATAAATCCACACACCTATGGACAACTTATCTGTGCCAAAGGAGGCAAAAATATACAATGGAAAAAGACAATCTCTTTAGCAAGTGGTGCTGGAAAAATTGGTCAACTACCTATAAAAGAATGAAACTAGAACACTTTCTAACACCATACACAAAAATAAACTCAAAATGGATTAAAGATTAAAATGTGAGACCAGAAACTATAAAAATCCTAGAGGAAAACATAGGCAAAACACTCTCTAATGTAAATCATAGCAGGATCCTCTATGGCTCATCTCCCAAAGTAATGGAAATAAAAGCAAAAATAAACAAATGGGACCTAATTAAACTTAAAAGCTTCTGCACAACAAAGGAAACTATAAGCAAGGTGAAAAGACAGCCTTCAAAATGGGAGAAAATAGTAGCAAATGAAGCAACTGACAGAGAATTAATCTCAAAAATATGCAAAATCCTGAAGCTCAATTCCAGAAAAATAACTGACCCAATCAAAAAATGGGCCAAAGAACTAAACAGCCATTTCTCCAAAGAAGACATACAGATGGCTAACAAACACATGAAAAAATGCTCAACATCACTCATTAAATGCAAATCAAAATCACAATGTGGTACCATCTCACACCAATCAGAATGGCTGCTATCAAAATGTCTACAAACAATAAATGCTGGAGAGGGTGTGGAGAAAAAAGAACTCTCTTACCCTGTTGGTGGGAATGCAAATTAGTACAGCCACTATGGAGAACAGTGTGGAGATTCCTTTAAAAACTGGAAATAGGTGCTCGCTTCGGCCGTATATATGCTAAAATTGGAACGATACAGAGAAGATTAGCATGGCCCCTGCGCAAGGATGACATGCAAATTTGTGAAGCGTTCCATATTTTTTAAGGAAACAATTCCATTCTCCATTGCAATGAAAAGAATAAAATACTTAGGAATATATCTACCTAAAGAAACTAAAGACCCATATATTGAAAACTATAAAACACTGATGAAAGAAATCAAAGAGGACACTAATAGATGGAGAAATATACCATGTTCATGGATCGGAAGAATCAATATAGTGAAAATGAGTATACTACACAAAGCAATCTACAGGTTCAATGCAATCCCTATCAAGCTACCAGCAGTATTTTTCACAGAACGAGAACAAATAATTTCAACATTTGTATGGAAATACAAAAAAACCTCGAATAGCCAAAGCAATCTTGAGAAAGAAGAATGGAACCTGAGGAATCAACTGGCCTGACATCAGGCTCTACTACAAAGCCATAGTCATCAAGACAGTATGGTACTGGCACAAAGACAGAAATATACATCACTGGAACAAAATAGAAAGCCCAGAGATAAATCCACACACATATGGACATCTTATCTTTGACAAAGGAGGCAAGAATATACAATGGAGTAAAGACAATCTCTTTAACAAGTGATGCTGGGAAAACTGGTCAACCACTTGTAAAAGAATGAAACTAGATCACTTTCTAACACCACACACAAAAATACTCAAAATGGATTAAAGATCTAAACGTAAGACCAGAGACTATAAAACTCCTAGAGGAGAACATAAGCAAAACACTCTCTGACATAAATCACAGCAGGATCCTCTATGATCCACCCCCCAGAATTCTGGAAATAAAAGCAAAAATAAACAAATGGGATCTAATTAAAATTAAAAGCTTCTGCACAACAAAGGAAACTATAAGCAAGGTGAAAAGACAGCCTTCTGAATGGGAGCAAATAATAGCAAATGAAGCAACTGACAAACAACTAATCTCCAAAATATACAAGCAACTCCTGCAGCTCAACTCCAGAAAAATAAACGACCCAATCAAACAATGGGCCAAAGAACTAAATAGACATTTCTCCAAAGAAGACATATGGATGGCTAACAAACACATGAAAAGATGCTCAACATCACTCATTATTAGAGAAATGCAAATCAAAACCACAATGAGAGGGCGGTCCTAATATGGCAGAGGAATAGGATGGGGAGACCACTTTCTCCCTCACATATTCCTCAAAAGAACATTTCAACGCTGAGCAAACTCCACAAAACAACTTCTGAGTGCTGGCAGAGGACATCAGGCACCCAGAAAAGCAGATCATTGTCTTCAAAAACAGGTAGGAAAAAATATAAAAGACAAAAAAAGAGACAAAGGAGGTGGGGAGGAGCTCCATCCCTGGAAGGGAAGCCCATCCCGGGAAGGAAATTTTAAGAAGAGAGGTTTCCAAACACCAGGAAACACTCTCCCTGCCGAGTCTGTGGTGAGCCTTGGAAGCACAGAGGGCAACATAACAGGAAGGAAAAATAAATAAATAATTAAACCAACAGATTACAAGCCCAAAAGTAACTCCCCCATGGAAAAGCAGCATAGATGCCCGCAAGTGGGGGCAGGGCAGGGAGGCACGGGAGGCGTGGGCTGCAATGCTTTGTAAGAATAGGACAGGAACACCCCACGTGTAACCAGAATGAACTAATTTGGGCTAGCAAACCAGACTGTGGGATAGCTACCACGCGAAAAGCTCGAACATAAGACACTGCCAGGACCACACACAGAACAAAGGATGGAATGGAAATAGCTGGCTGCAGACCATCCCCCGCCGGGGACAGATAGCCAGAGCCATAAGGTCTGGAAAGGGGCAATCGCAGCCCCAGAGAGACTTTACCTACAAACCTGCAAGCAGGCTTCTTTGCTAAGACGTCTGGGAGTGCTGGACAGTCACCATCTGCCTCACAAGGGGCGCCAGCAGTACACTCAGAAAACTGAGCAGCAGAGACAGGAAAGGCGACAAGTCACAGCAACTGTGCTCGCCAAACTCCTGAGCTATTCGGACCTGGGAAGGGCACAAAACGCAGTCCCAACGGAATCTGAGCCTCTGAGGGCTACCTGAGCGCAGAACCTGAGCGGCTTAGACCGGGGAGGTGCACGCAGCCAAGGGCCGGCCTCAGACGGTTCCCGGCTGAGCATCATAGAGCCAGAGTGGTTTGCGTGCCGTGAGCAGGGAAAGGCCAAGCAGGGCTGAGACACTGTGTGCACACCACAGTGCTATTTGTTTGCAGCATCCCCCCCTCCCCACAGCGTGACTGAACTAGTGAGCCTAAAAAACCAGCAAACAGAAGAAGTTAAACAGAGGGAACCACCTTGGAAGTGACCCCACACTGCCCACAACATCAGAGAAGGGCTAGATATATCTTTACTGTTTTCACAACCATTCAGTTTTTTTTTCTTTTTTTCTAACTTTTTTTTTAATTGTTAAGTCTTCTATTTCTCCTCTAATTTTTATTTCTATAACCTACTATTACTTTTCAAAACAAAGACTCTATTTTTTTAAGGCAAACACCATATATAGTCTTTGTGTGGTTGTTGGTGGTGTTTTTTAATAATTCTTGTGGCTTTTCTTTTTTCCTTCTGCTTCTTTTCTTTAATATTGTATTTTTGAAAATCCAACCTCTAGATTTTTAATCTTTGCTTTTTGGTTTTTGTTGTCAATTTTGTACATTTAAAAACCCAAACTTCACTACCCAATTTTACCTGAGAGCGAGATTACTGGCTTGACCACTCTCTCCTCCTCTGGACTCTCCTTTTTCTCCACCAGGTGGCCTCTGTCTCTCACCACCCGCCTCCCTGCCACGCCCGCCCCCCCCCCCTCCCGCACCCAATCTCTTCTCTATCCAACTCTGAATCTCTGTGTGTTCCAGATGGTGGAGAACACCTAAGGTTACTGGCTGGATTTGTCTCTCTCCTTTTCATTTCCCTCTTTTATCCTTCTGGCCACCTCTGTCTCCTTCCTCCCTCTCCTCTTCCCTGTATAACTCCGTGAATACCTCTGAGCGGTCCAGACTATGGAGCTCACAGAAGGAAGCGATTACTGGCTAGCTTGCTCTCTCCTCTTTTGATCTCACCGCATCTCATTCCAGTCACCTCTAACTCCCCCTCCCTCTTCTCATCTCCATGTAACTCAGTGAACCTCTCTGGGTGTCCCTCAATGTGAAGAAACTTTTCATCTTTAACCTAGATGTTTTATCATTGGTGCTATATAGATGGAGAAGTCTAGAGGCTACTGTAAAAATAAAACTGAAAACTTAAGCAGGAGGCTTAAGTCCAAAGCCTGAGAACATCAGAGAACTCCTGAATTCAGGGAACATTAAGCAATAGGAGCTCATCAAACACCTCCATACCTACACTGAAACCAAGCTCCACCCAACGGCCAACAAGTTCCAGAGCAAGACATACCACACACATTCTCCAGCAACACAGGAACACACCCCTGAGCTTCAATATATAGGCAGTTCAAAGTTACTCCAAAACCATTGACGTCTCATAACCCATCACTGGTCATTCCACTGCACTCCAGAGAGAAGAAACCCAGCTCCACCCAACAGAACTCCAACACAAGCCTCCCTAACCAGGAAACCTTGACAAGCCACTGATACAACCCCACCCACAGTGAGGAAGCTCCATAATAAAGAGAACTCCACAAATTACCAGAATATAGAAAGGCCACCCCAAATGCAGCAATATAACCAAGATGAAGAGACAGAGGAATACTCAGCAGTTAAAGGAACAAGAGAAATGCCCACCAAAACAAACAAAAGAAAAAGAGATAGGGAATCTACCTGAGAAAGAATTCTGAATATTGATAGTGAAAATGATCCAAAATCTTGAAATCAAAATGGAATCACAGATAAATAGCCTGGAGACAAGGATTGAGAAGATGCAAGAAAGGTTTAACAAGGACCTAGAAGAAATAAAAAAGAGTCAATATATAATGAATAACGCAATAAATGAGATCAGAAACACTCTGGAGGCAACAAAGAGTAGAATAATGGAGGCAGAAGGTAGGATTAGTGAAATAGAAAATAGAATGGTAGAAATAAATGAATCAGAGAGGAAAAAAGAAAAACAAATTAAAAGAAATGAGGACAATCTCCGAGACCTCCAGGACAATATGAAAGGCTCCAACATTCGAATTATAGGAGTCCCAGAAGAAGAAGACAAAAAGAAAGACCATGAGAAAATCCTTGAGGAGATAGTAGTTGAAAACTTCTCTAAAATGGGGAAGGAAATAATCACCCAAGTCCAAGAAACCCAGAGAGTTCCAAATAGGATAAACCCAAGGCGAAACACCCCAAGACACATATTAATCAAATTAACAAAGATCAAACACAAAGAACAAATATGAAAAGCAGCAAGGGAAAAACAACAAATAACACACAAGGGGATTCCCATAAGGATAACAGCTGATCTTTCAATAGAAACTCTTCAGGCCAGGAGGGAATGGCAAGACATACTTAAAGTGATGAAAGAAAATAACCTACAGCCCAGATTCCTGTACCCAGCAAGGATCTCACTCAAATACAAAGGAAAAATCAAAAGATTTACAGATAAGCAAAAGCTGAGAGAATTCAGCACCACCAAATCAGCTCTCCAACAAATTCTAAAGGATATTCTCTAGACACGAAACACAAAAAGGGTGTATAAACCTGAACCCAAAACAATAAAGTAAATGGCAATGAGATCATACTTATCAACAATTACCTTAAACGTAAATGGAATGAATGCCTCAACCAAAAGGCAAAGACTGGCTGAATGGATACAAAAACAAGACCCCTCTATATGCTGCCTACAAGAGACCCACCTCAAAACAAGGGACACATACAGACTGAAAATGAAGGGCTGGAAAAAGATATTCCACGCAAATAGAGACCAAAAGAAAGCAGGAGTATCAATACTCATATCCGATAACATAGACTTTAAAACAAAGGCTGTGAAAAGAGACAAGGAAGGCCACTACATAATGATCAAAGGATCAATGCAAGAAGAAGATATAACAATTATAAATATATATGCACCCAATATAGGAGCACCGCAATATGTAAGACAAATGCTAACAAGTATGAAAGGGGAAATAAACAATAACACAATAATAGCGGGAGCATTTAATACCCCACTCACACCTATGGACAGATCAACTAAACAGAAAATTAACAAAGAAACGCAAACTTTAAATGATACAACAGACCAGTTAGACCTAATTGATATCTATAGGACATTTCACCCCAAAACAATGAATTTTACTTTTTTCTCAAGTTCTCACGGAACCTTCTCCAGGATAGATCACATCCTGGTCCGTAAATCTAACCTTGATAAATTTTAAAAAATCAAAATCATTCTAAGCATCTTTTCTGACCATAATGCATTATGATTAGATCTCAGTTACAGGAGAAAAACTATTAAAAATTCCAACATATGGAGGTTGAACAACACGCTTCTGAATAACCAACAAATCACAGAAGAAATCAAAAAAGAAATCAAAATATGCGTAGAAACTAATGAAAATGAAAAGACAACAACCCAAAACCTGTGGGACACTATAAAAGCAGTGCTAAGAGGAAAGTTCATAGCAATACAGGCATACCTCAAGAAACAAGAAACAAGTCAAATAAATAACCTAACTCTACACCTAAAGCAACTAAAAAAAGGAAGAAATGGAGAACCCCAGAGTTAGTAGAAGGAAAGAAATCTTAAAAATTAGGGCAGAAATAAATGCAAAAGAAACAGAAGAGACCATAGCAAAAATCAACAAAGCCAAAAGCTGGTTCTTTGAAAGGATAAATAAAATTGACAAACCATTAGCCAGACTCATCAAGAAGCAAAGAGAGAAAAATCAAATCAATAAAATTAGAAATGAAAATGGAGAGATCACAACAGACAACACAGAAATACAAAGGATCATAAGAGACTACTATCAGCAACTATATGCCAATAAAATGGACAACGTGGAAGAAATGGACAAATTCTTAGAAAACTACAACTTTCCAAAACTGAACCAGGAAGAAATAGAAAATCTTAACAGACCCATCACAAGCACAGAAATTGAAACGGTAATCAGAAATCTTCCAGCAAACAAAAGCCCAGGTCCAGACGGCTTCACAGCTGAATTCTACCAAAAATTTCGAGAAGAGCTAACACCTATCCTCCTCAAACTCTTCCAGAAAATTGTAGAGGAAGGTAAACTTCCAAACTCATTCTATGAGGCCACCATCACCCTAATACCAAAACCTGACAAAGATGCCACAAAAAAGAAAACAACAGGCCAATATCACTGATGAACATAGATGCAAAAATCCTCAACAAAATTCTAGCAATCAGAATCCAACAACACATTAAAAAGATCATACACCATGACTAAGTGGGCTTTATCCCAAGGATGCAAGGATTCTTCAATCCTTGCAAATCAATCAATGTAATTCACCACATTAACAAATTGAAAAATAAAAGCCATATGATTATCTCAATAGATACAGAGAAAGCCTTTGACAAAATTCAGCATCCATTTATGATAAAAACTCTCTAGAAAGCAGGAATAGAAGGAACATACCTCAACATAATAAAGGCTATATATGACAAACGCACAGCAAACATTATCCTCAATGGTGAAAAATTGAAAGCATTTCCCCTAAAGTCAGGAACAAGACAAGGGTGCCCACTTTCACTGCTACTATTCAACATAGTTCTGGAAGTTTTGGTCACAGCAATCAGAGCAGAAAAAGAAATAAAAGGAATCCAAATTGGAAAAGAAGAAGTAAAACTCTCACTGTTTGCAGATGACATGATCCTCTACATGGAAAACCCTAAAGACTCCACCAGAAAATTACTAGAGCTAATCAATGAATATAGTAAAGTTGCAGGATATAAAATCAACACACAGAAATCCCTTGCATTCCTATACACTAATAATGAGAAACTAGAAAAAGAAATTAAGGAAACAATTCCATTCACCATTGCAATGAAAAGAATAAAATACTTAGGAATATATCTACCTAAAGAAACTAAAGACCTATATATCAAAAACTATAAAACACTGATGAAAGAAATCAAAGAGGACACTAATAGATAGAGAAATATACGATGTTCATGGATCAGAAGAATCAATATAGTAAAAATGAGTATACTACACAAAGCAATCTACAGGTTCAATGCAATCCCTATCAAGCTACCAGCAGTATTTTTCACAGAACGAGAACAAATAATTTCAACATTTGTATGGAAATACAAAAAAACCTCGAATAGCCAAAGCAATCTTGAGAAAGAAGAATGGAACCTGAGGAATCAACTGGCCTGACATCAGGCTCTACTACAAAGCCATAGTCATCAAGACAGTATGGTACTGGCACAAAGACAGAAATATACATCACTGGAACAAAATAGAAAGCCCAGAGATAAATCCACACACATATGGACATCTTATCTTTGACAAAGGAGGCAAGAATATACAATGGAGTAAAGACAATCTCTTTAACAAGTGATGCTGGGAAAACTGGTCAACCACTTGTAAAAGAATGAAACTAGATCACTTTCTAACACCACACACAAAAATACTCAAAATGGATTAAAGATCTAAACGTAAGACCAGAGACTATAAAACTCCTAGAGGAGAACATAAGCAAAACACTCTCTGACATAAATCACAGCAGGATCCTCTATGATCCACCCCCCAGAATTCTGGAAATAAAAGCAAAAATAAACAAATGGGATCTAATTAAAATTAAAAGCTTCTGCACAACAAAGGAAACTATAAGCAAGGTGAAAAGACAGCCTTCTGAATGGGAGCAAATAATAGCAAATGAAGCAACTGACAAACAACTAATCTCCAAAATATACAAGCAACTCCTGCAGCTCAACTCCAGAAAAATAAACGACCCAATCAAACAATGGGCCAAAGAACTAAATAGACATTTCTCCAAAGAAGACATATGGATGGCTAACAAACACATGAAAAGATGCTCAACATCACTCATTATTAGAGAAATGCAAATCAAAACCACAATGAGAGGGCGGTCCTAATATGGCAGAGGAATAGGATGGGGAGACCACTTTCTCCCTCACATATTCCTCAAAAGAACATTTCAACGCTGAGCAAACTCCACAAAACAACTTCTGAGTGCTGGCAGAGGACATCAGGCACCCAGAAAAGCAGATCATTGTCTTCAAAAACAGGTAGGAAAAAATATAAAAGACAAAAAAAGAGACAAAGGAGGTGGGGAGGAGCTCCATCCCTGGAAGGGAAGCCCATCCCGGGAAGGAAATTTTAAGAAGAGAGGTTTCCAAACACCAGGAAACACTCTCCCTGCCGAGTCTGTGGTGAGCCTTGGAAGCACAGAGGGCAACATAACAGGAAGGAAAAATAAATAAATAATTAAACCAACAGATTACAAGCCCAAAAGTAACTCCCCCATGGAAAAGCAGCATAGATGCCCGCAAGTGGGGGCAGGGCAGGGAGGCACGGGAGGCGTGGGCTGCAATGCTTTGTAAGAATAGGACAGGAACACCCCACGTGTAACCAGAATGAACTAATTTGGGCTAGCAAACCAGACTGTGGGATAGCTACCACGCGAAAAGCTCGAACATAAGACACTGCCAGGACCACACACAGAACAAAGGATGGAATGGAAATAGCTGGCTGCAGACCATCCCCCGCCGGGGACAGATAGCCAGAGCCATAAGGTCTGGAAAGGGGCAATCGCAGCCCCAGAGAGACTTTACCTACAAACCTGCAAGCAGGCTTCTTTGCTAAGACGTCTGGGAGTGCTGGACAGTCACCATCTGCCTCACAAGGGGCGCCAGCAGTACACTCAGAAAACTGAGCAGCAGAGACAGGAAAGGCGACAAGTCACAGCAACTGTGCTCGCCAAACTCCTGAGCTATTCGGACCTGGGAAGGGCACAAAACGCAGTCCCAACGGAATCTGAGCCTCTGAGGGCTACCTGAGCGCAGAACCTGAGCGGCTTAGACCGGGGAGGTGCACGCAGCCAAGGGCCGGCCTCAGACGGTTCCCGGCTGAGCATCATAGAGCCAGAGTGGTTTGCGTGCCGTGAGCAGGGAAAGGCCAAGCAGGGCTGAGACACTGTGTGCACACCACAGTGCTATTTGTTTGCAGCATCCCCCCCTCCCCACAGCGTGACTGAACTAGTGAGCCTAAAAAACCAGCAAACAGAAGAAGTTAAACAGAGGGAACCACCTTGGAAGTGACCCCACACTGCCCACAACATCAGAGAAGGGCTAGATATATCTTTACTGTTTTCACAACCATTCAGTTTTTTTTTCTTTTTTTCTAACTTTTTTTTTAATTGTTAAGTCTTCTATTTCTCCTCTAATTTTTATTTCTATAACCTACTATTACTTTTCAAAACAAAGACTCTATTTTTTTAAGGCAAACACCATATATAGTCTTTGTGTGGTTGTTGGTGGTGTTTTTTAATAATTCTTGTGGCTTTTCTTTTTTCCTTCTGCTTCTTTTCTTTAATATTGTATTTTTGAAAATCCAACCTCTAGATTTTTAATCTTTGCTTTTTGGTTTTTGTTGTCAATTTTGTACATTTAAAAACCCAAACTTCACTACCCAATTTTACCTGAGAGCGAGATTACTGGCTTGACCACTCTCTCCTCCTCTGGACTCTCCTTTTTCTCCACCAGGTGGCCTCTGTCTCTCACCACCCGCCTCCCTGCCACGCCCGCCCCCCCCCCCCCCTCCCGCACCCAATCTCTTCTCTATCCAACTCTGAATCTCTGTGTGTTCCAGATGGTGGAGAACACCTAAGGTTACTGGCTGGATTTGTCTCTCTCCTTTTCATTTCCCTCTTTTATCCTTCTGGCCACCTCTGTCTCCTTCCTCCCTCTCCTCTTCCCTGTATAACTCCGTGAATACCTCTGAGCGGTCCAGACTATGGAGCTCACAGAAGGAAGCGATTACTGGCTAGCTTGCTCTCTCCTCTTTTGATCTCACCGCATCTCATTCCAGTCACCTCTAACTCCCCCTCCCTCTTCTCATCTCCATGTAACTCAGTGAACCTCTCTGGGTGTCCCTCAATGTGAAGAAACTTTTCATCTTTAACCTAGATGTTTTATCATTGGTGCTATATAGATGGAGAAGTCTAGAGGCTACTGTAAAAATAAAACTGAAAACTTAAGCAGGAGGCTTAAGTCCAAAGCCTGAGAACATCAGAGAACTCCTGAATTCAGGGAACATTAAGCAATAGGAGCTCATCAAACACCTCCATACCTACACTGAAACCAAGCTCCACCCAACGGCCAACAAGTTCCAGAGCAAGACATACCACACACATTCTCCAGCAACACAGGAACACACCCCTGAGCTTCAATATATAGGCAGTTCAAAGTTACTCCAAAACCATTGACGTCTCATAACCCATCACTGGTCATTCCACTGCACTCCAGAGAGAAGAAACCCAGCTCCACCCAACAGAACTCCAACACAAGCCTCCCTAACCAGGAAACCTTGACAAGCCACTGATACAACCCCACCCACAGTGAGGAAGCTCCATAATAAAGAGAACTCCACAAATTACCAGAATATAGAAAGGCCACCCCAAATGCAGCAATATAACCAAGATGAAGAGACAGAGGAATACTCAGCAGTTAAAGGAACAAGAGAAATGCCCACCAAAACAAACAAAAGAAAAAGAGATAGGGAATCTACCTGAGAAAGAATTCTGAATATTGATAGTGAAAATGATCCAAAATCTTGAAATCAAAATGGAATCACAGATAAATAGCCTGGAGACAAGGATTGAGAAGATGCAAGAAAGGTTTAACAAGGACCTAGAAGAAATAAAAAAGAGTCAATATATAATGAATAACGCAATAAATGAGATCAGAAACACTCTGGAGGCAACAAAGAGTAGAATAATGGAGGCAGAAGGTAGGATTAGTGAAATAGAAAATAGAATGGTAGAAATAAATGAATCAGAGAGGAAAAAAGAAAAACAAATTAAAAGAAATGAGGACAATCTCCGAGACCTCCAGGACAATATGAAAGGCTCCAACATTCGAATTATAGGAGTCCCAGAAGAAGAAGACAAAAAGAAAGACCATGAGAAAATCCTTGAGGAGATAGTAGTTGAAAACTTCTCTAAAATGGGGAAGGAAATAATCACCCAAGTCCAAGAAACCCAGAGAGTTCCAAATAGGATAAACCCAAGGCGAAACACCCCAAGACACATATTAATCAAATTAACAAAGATCAAACACAAAGAACAAATATGAAAAGCAGCAAGGGAAAAACAACAAATAACACACAAGGGGATTCCCATAAGGATAACAGCTGATCTTTCAATAGAAACTCTTCAGGCCAGGAGGGAATGGCAAGACATACTTAAAGTGATGAAAGAAAATAACCTACAGCCCAGATTCCTGTACCCAGCAAGGATCTCACTCAAATACAAAGGAAAAATCAAAAGATTTACAGATAAGCAAAAGCTGAGAGAATTCAGCACCACCAAATCAGCTCTCCAACAAATTCTAAAGGATATTCTCTAGACACGAAACACAAAAAGGGTGTATAAACCTGAACCCAAAACAATAAAGTAAATGGCAATGAGATCATACTTATCAACAATTACCTTAAACGTAAATGGAATGAATGCCTCAACCAAAAGGCAAAGACTGGCTGAATGGATACAAAAACAAGACCCCTCTATATGCTGCCTACAAGAGACCCACCTCAAAACAAGGGACACATACAGACTGAAAATGAAGGGCTGGAAAAAGATATTCCACGCAAATAGAGACCAAAAGAAAGCAGGAGTATCAATACTCATATCCGATAACATAGACTTTAAAACAAAGGCTGTGAAAAGAGACAAGGAAGGCCACTACATAATGATCAAAGGATCAATGCAAGAAGAAGATATAACAATTATAAATATATATGCACCCAATATAGGAGCACCGCAATATGTAAGACAAATGCTAACAAGTATGAAAGGGGAAATAAACAATAACACAATAATAGCGGGAGCATTTAATACCCCACTCACACCTATGGACAGATCAACTAAACAGAAAATTAACAAAGAAACGCAAACTTTAAATGATACAACAGACCAGTTAGACCTAATTGATATCTATAGGACATTTCACCCCAAAACAATGAATTTTACTTTTTTCTCAAGTTCTCACGGAACCTTCTCCAGGATAGATCACATCCTGGTCCGTAAATCTAACCTTGATAAATTTTAAAAAATCAAAATCATTCTAAGCATCTTTTCTGACCATAATGCATTATGATTAGATCTCAGTTACAGGAGAAAAACTATTAAAAATTCCAACATATGGAGGTTGAACAACACGCTTCTGAATAACCAACAAATCACAGAAGAAATCAAAAAAGAAATCAAAATATGCGTAGAAACTAATGAAAATGAAAAGACAACAACCCAAAACCTGTGGGACACTATAAAAGCAGTGCTAAGAGGAAAGTTCATAGCAATACAGGCATACCTCAAGAAACAAGAAACAAGTCAAATAAATAACCTAACTCTACACCTAAAGCAACTAAAAAAAGGAAGAAATGGAGAACCCCAGAGTTAGTAGAAGGAAAGAAATCTTAAAAATTAGGGCAGAAATAAATGCAAAAGAAACAGAAGAGACCATAGCAAAAATCAACAAAGCCAAAAGCTGGTTCTTTGAAAGGATAAATAAAATTGACAAACCATTAGCCAGACTCATCAAGAAGCAAAGAGAGAAAAATCAAATCAATAAAATTAGAAATGAAAATGGAGAGATCACAACAGACAACACAGAAATACAAAGGATCATAAGAGACTACTATCAGCAACTATATGCCAATAAAATGGACAACGTGGAAGAAATGGACAAATTCTTAGAAAACTACAACTTTCCAAAACTGAACCAGGAAGAAATAGAAAATCTTAACAGACCCATCACAAGCACAGAAATTGAAACGGTAATCAGAAATCTTCCAGCAAACAAAAGCCCAGGTCCAGACGGCTTCACAGCTGAATTCTACCAAAAATTTCGAGAAGAGCTAACACCTATCCTCCTCAAACTCTTCCAGAAAATTGTAGAGGAAGGTAAACTTCCAAACTCATTCTATGAGGCCACCATCACCCTAATACCAAAACCTGACAAAGATGCCACAAAAAAGAAAACAACAGGCCAATATCACTGATGAACATAGATGCAAAAATCCTCAACAAAATTCTAGCAATCAGAATCCAACAACACATTAAAAAGATCATACACCATGACTAAGTGGGCTTTATCCCAAGGATGCAAGGATTCTTCAATCCTTGCAAATCAATCAATGTAATTCACCACATTAACAAATTGAAAAATAAAAGCCATATGATTATCTCAATAGATACAGAGAAAGCCTTTGACAAAATTCAGCATCCATTTATGATAAAAACTCTCTAGAAAGCAGGAATAGAAGGAACATACCTCAACATAATAAAGGCTATATATGACAAACGCACAGCAAACATTATCCTCAATGGTGAAAAATTGAAAGCATTTCCCCTAAAGTCAGGAACAAGACAAGGGTGCCCACTTTCACTGCTACTATTCAACATAGTTCTGGAAGTTTTGGTCACAGCAATCAGAGCAGAAAAAGAAATAAAAGGAATCCAAATTGGAAAAGAAGAAGTAAAACTCTCACTGTTTGCAGATGACATGATCCTCTACATGGAAAACCCTAAAGACTCCACCAGAAAATTACTAGAGCTAATCAATGAATATAGTAAAGTTGCAGGATATAAAATCAACACACAGAAATCCCTTGCATTCCTATACACTAATAATGAGAAACTAGAAAAAGAAATTAAGGAAACAATTCCATTCACCATTGCAATGAAAAGAATAAAATACTTAGGAATATATCTACCTAAAGAAACTAAAGACCTATATATCAAAAACTATAAAACACTGATGAAAGAAATCAAAGAGGACACTAATAGATAGAGAAATATACGATGTTCATGGATCAGAAGAATCAATATAGTAAAAATGAGTATACTACACAAAGCAATCTACAGGTTCAATGCAATCCCTATCAAGCTACCAGCAGTATTTTTCACAGAACGAGAACAAATAATTTCAACATTTGTATGGAAATACAAAAAAACCTCGAATAGCCAAAGCAATCTTGAGAAAGAAGAATGGAACCTGAGGAATCAACTGGCCTGACATCAGGCTCTACTACAAAGCCATAGTCATCAAGACAGTATGGTACTGGCACAAAGACAGAAATATACATCACTGGAACAAAATAGAAAGCCCAGAGATAAATCCACACACATATGGACATCTTATCTTTGACAAAGGAGGCAAGAATATACAATGGAGTAAAGACAATCTCTTTAACAAGTGATGCTGGGAAAACTGGTCAACCACTTGTAAAAGAATGAAACTAGATCACTTTCTAACACCACACACAAAAATACTCAAAATGGATTAAAGATCTAAACGTAAGACCAGAGACTATAAAACTCCTAGAGGAGAACATAAGCAAAACACTCTCTGACATAAATCACAGCAGGATCCTCTATGATCCACCCCCCAGAATTCTGGAAATAAAAGCAAAAATAAACAAATGGGATCTAATTAAAATTAAAAGCTTCTGCACAACAAAGGAAACTATAAGCAAGGTGAAAAGACAGCCTTCTGAATGGGAGCAAATAATAGCAAATGAAGCAACTGACAAACAACTAATCTCCAAAATATACAAGCAACTCCTGCAGCTCAACTCCAGAAAAATAAACGACCCAATCAAACAATGGGCCAAAGAACTAAATAGACATTTCTCCAAAGAAGACATATGGATGGCTAACAAACACATGAAAAGATGCTCAACATCACTCATTATTAGAGAAATGCAAATCAAAACCACAATGAGAGGGCGGTCCTAATATGGCAGAGGAATAGGATGGGGAGACCACTTTCTCCCTCACATATTCCTCAAAAGAACATTTCAACGCTGAGCAAACTCCACAAAACAACTTCTGAGTGCTGGCAGAGGACATCAGGCACCCAGAAAAGCAGATCATTGTCTTCAAAAACAGGTAGGAAAAAATATAAAAGACAAAAAAAGAGACAAAGGAGGTGGGGAGGAGCTCCATCCCTGGAAGGGAAGCCCATCCCGGGAAGGAAATTTTAAGAAGAGAGGTTTCCAAACACCAGGAAACACTCTCCCTGCCGAGTCTGTGGTGAGCCTTGGAAGCACAGAGGGCAACATAACAGGAAGGAAAAATAAATAAATAATTAAACCAACAGATTACAAGCCCAAAAGTAACTCCCCCATGGAAAAGCAGCATAGATGCCCGCAAGTGGGGGCAGGGCAGGGAGGCACGGGAGGCGTGGGCTGCAATGCTTTGTAAGAATAGGACAGGAACACCCCACGTGTAACCAGAATGAACTAATTTGGGCTAGCAAACCAGACTGTGGGATAGCTACCACGCGAAAAGCTCGAACATAAGACACTGCCAGGACCACACACAGAACAAAGGATGGAATGGAAATAGCTGGCTGCAGACCATCCCCCGCCGGGGACAGATAGCCAGAGCCATAAGGTCTGGAAAGGGGCAATCGCAGCCCCAGAGAGACTTTACCTACAAACCTGCAAGCAGGCTTCTTTGCTAAGACGTCTGGGAGTGCTGGACAGTCACCATCTGCCTCACAAGGGGCGCCAGCAGTACACTCAGAAAACTGAGCAGCAGAGACAGGAAAGGCGACAAGTCACAGCAACTGTGCTCGCCAAACTCCTGAGCTATTCGGACCTGGGAAGGGCACAAAACGCAGTCCCAACGGAATCTGAGCCTCTGAGGGCTACCTGAGCGCAGAACCTGAGCGGCTTAGACCGGGGAGGTGCACGCAGCCAAGGGCCGGCCTCAGACGGTTCCCGGCTGAGCATCATAGAGCCAGAGTGGTTTGCGTGCCGTGAGCAGGGAAAGGCCAAGCAGGGCTGAGACACTGTGTGCACACCACAGTGCTATTTGTTTGCAGCATCCCCCCCTCCCCACAGCGTGACTGAACTAGTGAGCCTAAAAAACCAGCAAACAGAAGAAGTTAAACAGAGGGAACCACCTTGGAAGTGACCCCACACTGCCCACAACATCAGAGAAGGGCTAGATATATCTTTACTGTTTTCACAACCATTCAGTTTTTTTTTCTTTTTTTCTAACTTTTTTTTTAATTGTTAAGTCTTCTATTTCTCCTCTAATTTTTATTTCTATAACCTACTATTACTTTTCAAAACAAAGACTCTATTTTTTTAAGGCAAACACCATATATAGTCTTTGTGTGGTTGTTGGTGGTGTTTTTTAATAATTCTTGTGGCTTTTCTTTTTTCCTTCTGCTTCTTTTCTTTAATATTGTATTTTTGAAAATCCAACCTCTAGATTTTTAATCTTTGCTTTTTGGTTTTTGTTGTCAATTTTGTACATTTAAAAACCCAAACTTCACTACCCAATTTTACCTGAGAGCGAGATTACTGGCTTGACCACTCTCTCCTCCTCTGGACTCTCCTTTTTCTCCACCAGGTGGCCTCTGTCTCTCACCACCCGCCTCCCTGCCACGCCCGCCCCCCCCCCCCCCTCCCGCACCCAATCTCTTCTCTATCCAACTCTGAATCTCTGTGTGTTCCAGATGGTGGAGAACACCTAAGGTTACTGGCTGGATTTGTCTCTCTCCTTTTCATTTCCCTCTTTTATCCTTCTGGCCACCTCTGTCTCCTTCCTCCCTCTCCTCTTCCCTGTATAACTCCGTGAATACCTCTGAGCGGTCCAGACTATGGAGCTCACAGAAGGAAGCGATTACTGGCTAGCTTGCTCTCTCCTCTTTTGATCTCACCGCATCTCATTCCAGTCACCTCTAACTCCCCCTCCCTCTTCTCATCTCCATGTAACTCAGTGAACCTCTCTGGGTGTCCCTCAATGTGAAGAAACTTTTCATCTTTAACCTAGATGTTTTATCATTGGTGCTATATAGATGGAGAAGTCTAGAGGCTACTGTAAAAATAAAACTGAAAACTTAAGCAGGAGGCTTAAGTCCAAAGCCTGAGAACATCAGAGAACTCCTGAATTCAGGGAACATTAAGCAATAGGAGCTCATCAAACACCTCCATACCTACACTGAAACCAAGCTCCACCCAACGGCCAACAAGTTCCAGAGCAAGACATACCACACACATTCTCCAGCAACACAGGAACACACCCCTGAGCTTCAATATATAGGCAGTTCAAAGTTACTCCAAAACCATTGACGTCTCATAACCCATCACTGGTCATTCCACTGCACTCCAGAGAGAAGAAACCCAGCTCCACCCAACAGAACTCCAACACAAGCCTCCCTAACCAGGAAACCTTGACAAGCCACTGATACAACCCCACCCACAGTGAGGAAGCTCCATAATAAAGAGAACTCCACAAATTACCAGAATATAGAAAGGCCACCCCAAATGCAGCAATATAACCAAGATGAAGAGACAGAGGAATACTCAGCAGTTAAAGGAACAAGAGAAATGCCCACCAAAACAAACAAAAGAAAAAGAGATAGGGAATCTACCTGAGAAAGAATTCTGAATATTGATAGTGAAAATGATCCAAAATCTTGAAATCAAAATGGAATCACAGATAAATAGCCTGGAGACAAGGATTGAGAAGATGCAAGAAAGGTTTAACAAGGACCTAGAAGAAATAAAAAAGAGTCAATATATAATGAATAACGCAATAAATGAGATCAGAAACACTCTGGAGGCAACAAAGAGTAGAATAATGGAGGCAGAAGGTAGGATTAGTGAAATAGAAAATAGAATGGTAGAAATAAATGAATCAGAGAGGAAAAAAGAAAAACAAATTAAAAGAAATGAGGACAATCTCCGAGACCTCCAGGACAATATGAAAGGCTCCAACATTCGAATTATAGGAGTCCCAGAAGAAGAAGACAAAAAGAAAGACCATGAGAAAATCCTTGAGGAGATAGTAGTTGAAAACTTCTCTAAAATGGGGAAGGAAATAATCACCCAAGTCCAAGAAACCCAGAGAGTTCCAAATAGGATAAACCCAAGGCGAAACACCCCAAGACACATATTAATCAAATTAACAAAGATCAAACACAAAGAACAAATATGAAAAGCAGCAAGGGAAAAACAACAAATAACACACAAGGGGATTCCCATAAGGATAACAGCTGATCTTTCAATAGAAACTCTTCAGGCCAGGAGGGAATGGCAAGACATACTTAAAGTGATGAAAGAAAATAACCTACAGCCCAGATTCCTGTACCCAGCAAGGATCTCACTCAAATACAAAGGAAAAATCAAAAGATTTACAGATAAGCAAAAGCTGAGAGAATTCAGCACCACCAAATCAGCTCTCCAACAAATTCTAAAGGATATTCTCTAGACACGAAACACAAAAAGGGTGTATAAACCTGAACCCAAAACAATAAAGTAAATGGCAATGAGATCATACTTATCAACAATTACCTTAAACGTAAATGGAATGAATGCCTCAACCAAAAGGCAAAGACTGGCTGAATGGATACAAAAACAAGACCCCTCTATATGCTGCCTACAAGAGACCCACCTCAAAACAAGGGACACATACAGACTGAAAATGAAGGGCTGGAAAAAGATATTCCACGCAAATAGAGACCAAAAGAAAGCAGGAGTATCAATACTCATATCCGATAACATAGACTTTAAAACAAAGGCTGTGAAAAGAGACAAGGAAGGCCACTACATAATGATCAAAGGATCAATGCAAGAAGAAGATATAACAATTATAAATATATATGCACCCAATATAGGAGCACCGCAATATGTAAGACAAATGCTAACAAGTATGAAAGGGGAAATAAACAATAACACAATAATAGCGGGAGCATTTAATACCCCACTCACACCTATGGACAGATCAACTAAACAGAAAATTAACAAAGAAACGCAAACTTTAAATGATACAACAGACCAGTTAGACCTAATTGATATCTATAGGACATTTCACCCCAAAACAATGAATTTTACTTTTTTCTCAAGTTCTCACGGAACCTTCTCCAGGATAGATCACATCCTGGTCCGTAAATCTAACCTTGATAAATTTTAAAAAATCAAAATCATTCTAAGCATCTTTTCTGACCATAATGCATTATGATTAGATCTCAGTTACAGGAGAAAAACTATTAAAAATTCCAACATATGGAGGTTGAACAACACGCTTCTGAATAACCAACAAATCACAGAAGAAATCAAAAAAGAAATCAAAATATGCGTAGAAACTAATGAAAATGAAAAGACAACAACCCAAAACCTGTGGGACACTATAAAAGCAGTGCTAAGAGGAAAGTTCATAGCAATACAGGCATACCTCAAGAAACAAGAAACAAGTCAAATAAATAACCTAACTCTACACCTAAAGCAACTAAAAAAAGGAAGAAATGGAGAACCCCAGAGTTAGTAGAAGGAAAGAAATCTTAAAAATTAGGGCAGAAATAAATGCAAAAGAAACAGAAGAGACCATAGCAAAAATCAACAAAGCCAAAAGCTGGTTCTTTGAAAGGATAAATAAAATTGACAAACCATTAGCCAGACTCATCAAGAAGCAAAGAGAGAAAAATCAAATCAATAAAATTAGAAATGAAAATGGAGAGATCACAACAGACAACACAGAAATACAAAGGATCATAAGAGACTACTATCAGCAACTATATGCCAATAAAATGGACAACGTGGAAGAAATGGACAAATTCTTAGAAAACTACAACTTTCCAAAACTGAACCAGGAAGAAATAGAAAATCTTAACAGACCCATCACAAGCACAGAAATTGAAACGGTAATCAGAAATCTTCCAGCAAACAAAAGCCCAGGTCCAGACGGCTTCACAGCTGAATTCTACCAAAAATTTCGAGAAGAGCTAACACCTATCCTCCTCAAACTCTTCCAGAAAATTGTAGAGGAAGGTAAACTTCCAAACTCATTCTATGAGGCCACCATCACCCTAATACCAAAACCTGACAAAGATGCCACAAAAAAGAAAACAACAGGCCAATATCACTGATGAACATAGATGCAAAAATCCTCAACAAAATTCTAGCAATCAGAATCCAACAACACATTAAAAAGATCATACACCATGACTAAGTGGGCTTTATCCCAAGGATGCAAGGATTCTTCAATCCTTGCAAATCAATCAATGTAATTCACCACATTAACAAATTGAAAAATAAAAGCCATATGATTATCTCAATAGATACAGAGAAAGCCTTTGACAAAATTCAGCATCCATTTATGATAAAAACTCTCTAGAAAGCAGGAATAGAAGGAACATACCTCAACATAATAAAGGCTATATATGACAAACGCACAGCAAACATTATCCTCAATGGTGAAAAATTGAAAGCATTTCCCCTAAAGTCAGGAACAAGACAAGGGTGCCCACTTTCACTGCTACTATTCAACATAGTTCTGGAAGTTTTGGTCACAGCAATCAGAGCAGAAAAAGAAATAAAAGGAATCCAAATTGGAAAAGAAGAAGTAAAACTCTCACTGTTTGCAGATGACATGATCCTCTACATGGAAAACCCTAAAGACTCCACCAGAAAATTACTAGAGCTAATCAATGAATATAGTAAAGTTGCAGGATATAAAATCAACACACAGAAATCCCTTGCATTCCTATACACTAATAATGAGAAACTAGAAAAAGAAATTAAGGAAACAATTCCATTCACCATTGCAATGAAAAGAATAAAATACTTAGGAATATATCTACCTAAAGAAACTAAAGACCTATATATCAAAAACTATAAAACACTGATGAAAGAAATCAAAGAGGACACTAATAGATAGAGAAATATACGATGTTCATGGATCAGAAGAATCAATATAGTAAAAATGAGTATACTACACAAAGCAATCTACAGGTTCAATGCAATCCCTATCAAGCTACCAGCAGTATTTTTCACAGAACGAGAACAAATAATTTCAACATTTGTATGGAAATACAAAAAAACCTCGAATAGCCAAAGCAATCTTGAGAAAGAAGAATGGAACCTGAGGAATCAACTGGCCTGACATCAGGCTCTACTACAAAGCCATAGTCATCAAGACAGTATGGTACTGGCACAAAGACAGAAATATACATCACTGGAACAAAATAGAAAGCCCAGAGATAAATCCACACACATATGGACATCTTATCTTTGACAAAGGAGGCAAGAATATACAATGGAGTAAAGACAATCTCTTTAACAAGTGATGCTGGGAAAACTGGTCAACCACTTGTAAAAGAATGAAACTAGATCACTTTCTAACACCACACACAAAAATACTCAAAATGGATTAAAGATCTAAACGTAAGACCAGAGACTATAAAACTCCTAGAGGAGAACATAAGCAAAACACTCTCTGACATAAATCACAGCAGGATCCTCTATGATCCACCCCCCAGAATTCTGGAAATAAAAGCAAAAATAAACAAATGGGATCTAATTAAAATTAAAAGCTTCTGCACAACAAAGGAAACTATAAGCAAGGTGAAAAGACAGCCTTCTGAATGGGAGCAAATAATAGCAAATGAAGCAACTGACAAACAACTAATCTCCAAAATATACAAGCAACTCCTGCAGCTCAACTCCAGAAAAATAAACGACCCAATCAAACAATGGGCCAAAGAACTAAATAGACATTTCTCCAAAGAAGACATATGGATGGCTAACAAACACATGAAAAGATGCTCAACATCACTCATTATTAGAGAAATGCAAATCAAAACCACAATGAGAGGGCGGTCCTAATATGGCAGAGGAATAGGATGGGGAGACCACTTTCTCCCTCACATATTCCTCAAAAGAACATTTCAACGCTGAGCAAACTCCACAAAACAACTTCTGAGTGCTGGCAGAGGACATCAGGCACCCAGAAAAGCAGATCATTGTCTTCAAAAACAGGTAGGAAAAAATATAAAAGACAAAAAAAGAGACAAAGGAGGTGGGGAGGAGCTCCATCCCTGGAAGGGAAGCCCATCCCGGGAAGGAAATTTTAAGAAGAGAGGTTTCCAAACACCAGGAAACACTCTCCCTGCCGAGTCTGTGGTGAGCCTTGGAAGCACAGAGGGCAACATAACAGGAAGGAAAAATAAATAAATAATTAAACCAACAGATTACAAGCCCAAAAGTAACTCCCCCATGGAAAAGCAGCATAGATGCCCGCAAGTGGGGGCAGGGCAGGGAGGCACGGGAGGCGTGGGCTGCAATGCTTTGTAAGAATAGGACAGGAACACCCCACGTGTAACCAGAATGAACTAATTTGGGCTAGCAAACCAGACTGTGGGATAGCTACCACGCGAAAAGCTCGAACATAAGACACTGCCAGGACCACACACAGAACAAAGGATGGAATGGAAATAGCTGGCTGCAGACCATCCCCCGCCGGGGACAGATAGCCAGAGCCATAAGGTCTGGAAAGGGGCAATCGCAGCCCCAGAGAGACTTTACCTACAAACCTGCAAGCAGGCTTCTTTGCTAAGACGTCTGGGAGTGCTGGACAGTCACCATCTGCCTCACAAGGGGCGCCAGCAGTACACTCAGAAAACTGAGCAGCAGAGACAGGAAAGGCGACAAGTCACAGCAACTGTGCTCGCCAAACTCCTGAGCTATTCGGACCTGGGAAGGGCACAAAACGCAGTCCCAACGGAATCTGAGCCTCTGAGGGCTACCTGAGCGCAGAACCTGAGCGGCTTAGACCGGGGAGGTGCACGCAGCCAAGGGCCGGCCTCAGACGGTTCCCGGCTGAGCATCATAGAGCCAGAGTGGTTTGCGTGCCGTGAGCAGGGAAAGGCCAAGCAGGGCTGAGACACTGTGTGCACACCACAGTGCTATTTGTTTGCAGCATCCCCCCCTCCCCACAGCGTGACTGAACTAGTGAGCCTAAAAAACCAGCAAACAGAAGAAGTTAAACAGAGGGAACCACCTTGGAAGTGACCCCACACTGCCCACAACATCAGAGAAGGGCTAGATATATCTTTACTGTTTTCACAACCATTCAGTTTTTTTTTCTTTTTTTCTAACTTTTTTTTTAATTGTTAAGTCTTCTATTTCTCCTCTAATTTTTATTTCTATAACCTACTATTACTTTTCAAAACAAAGACTCTATTTTTTTAAGGCAAACACCATATATAGTCTTTGTGTGGTTGTTGGTGGTGTTTTTTAATAATTCTTGTGGCTTTTCTTTTTTCCTTCTGCTTCTTTTCTTTAATATTGTATTTTTGAAAATCCAACCTCTAGATTTTTAATCTTTGCTTTTTGGTTTTTGTTGTCAATTTTGTACATTTAAAAACCCAAACTTCACTACCCAATTTTACCTGAGAGCGAGATTACTGGCTTGACCACTCTCTCCTCCTCTGGACTCTCCTTTTTCTCCACCAGGTGGCCTCTGTCTCTCACCACCCGCCTCCCTGCCACGCCCGCCCCCCCCCCCCCTCCCGCACCCAATCTCTTCTCTATCCAACTCTGAATCTCTGTGTGTTCCAGATGGTGGAGAACACCTAAGGTTACTGGCTGGATTTGTCTCTCTCCTTTTCATTTCCCTCTTTTATCCTTCTGGCCACCTCTGTCTCCTTCCTCCCTCTCCTCTTCCCTGTATAACTCCGTGAATACCTCTGAGCGGTCCAGACTATGGAGCTCACAGAAGGAAGCGATTACTGGCTAGCTTGCTCTCTCCTCTTTTGATCTCACCGCATCTCATTCCAGTCACCTCTAACTCCCCCTCCCTCTTCTCATCTCCATGTAACTCAGTGAACCTCTCTGGGTGTCCCTCAATGTGAAGAAACTTTTCATCTTTAACCTAGATGTTTTATCATTGGTGCTATATAGATGGAGAAGTCTAGAGGCTACTGTAAAAATAAAACTGAAAACTTAAGCAGGAGGCTTAAGTCCAAAGCCTGAGAACATCAGAGAACTCCTGAATTCAGGGAACATTAAGCAATAGGAGCTCATCAAACACCTCCATACCTACACTGAAACCAAGCTCCACCCAACGGCCAACAAGTTCCAGAGCAAGACATACCACACACATTCTCCAGCAACACAGGAACACACCCCTGAGCTTCAATATATAGGCAGTTCAAAGTTACTCCAAAACCATTGACGTCTCATAACCCATCACTGGTCATTCCACTGCACTCCAGAGAGAAGAAACCCAGCTCCACCCAACAGAACTCCAACACAAGCCTCCCTAACCAGGAAACCTTGACAAGCCACTGATACAACCCCACCCACAGTGAGGAAGCTCCATAATAAAGAGAACTCCACAAATTACCAGAATATAGAAAGGCCACCCCAAATGCAGCAATATAACCAAGATGAAGAGACAGAGGAATACTCAGCAGTTAAAGGAACAAGAGAAATGCCCACCAAAACAAACAAAAGAAAAAGAGATAGGGAATCTACCTGAGAAAGAATTCTGAATATTGATAGTGAAAATGATCCAAAATCTTGAAATCAAAATGGAATCACAGATAAATAGCCTGGAGACAAGGATTGAGAAGATGCAAGAAAGGTTTAACAAGGACCTAGAAGAAATAAAAAAGAGTCAATATATAATGAATAACGCAATAAATGAGATCAGAAACACTCTGGAGGCAACAAAGAGTAGAATAATGGAGGCAGAAGGTAGGATTAGTGAAATAGAAAATAGAATGGTAGAAATAAATGAATCAGAGAGGAAAAAAGAAAAACAAATTAAAAGAAATGAGGACAATCTCCGAGACCTCCAGGACAATATGAAAGGCTCCAACATTCGAATTATAGGAGTCCCAGAAGAAGAAGACAAAAAGAAAGACCATGAGAAAATCCTTGAGGAGATAGTAGTTGAAAACTTCTCTAAAATGGGGAAGGAAATAATCACCCAAGTCCAAGAAACCCAGAGAGTTCCAAATAGGATAAACCCAAGGCGAAACACCCCAAGACACATATTAATCAAATTAACAAAGATCAAACACAAAGAACAAATATGAAAAGCAGCAAGGGAAAAACAACAAATAACACACAAGGGGATTCCCATAAGGATAACAGCTGATCTTTCAATAGAAACTCTTCAGGCCAGGAGGGAATGGCAAGACATACTTAAAGTGATGAAAGAAAATAACCTACAGCCCAGATTCCTGTACCCAGCAAGGATCTCACTCAAATACAAAGGAAAAATCAAAAGATTTACAGATAAGCAAAAGCTGAGAGAATTCAGCACCACCAAATCAGCTCTCCAACAAATTCTAAAGGATATTCTCTAGACACGAAACACAAAAAGGGTGTATAAACCTGAACCCAAAACAATAAAGTAAATGGCAATGAGATCATACTTATCAACAATTACCTTAAACGTAAATGGAATGAATGCCTCAACCAAAAGGCAAAGACTGGCTGAATGGATACAAAAACAAGACCCCTCTATATGCTGCCTACAAGAGACCCACCTCAAAACAAGGGACACATACAGACTGAAAATGAAGGGCTGGAAAAAGATATTCCACGCAAATAGAGACCAAAAGAAAGCAGGAGTATCAATACTCATATCCGATAACATAGACTTTAAAACAAAGGCTGTGAAAAGAGACAAGGAAGGCCACTACATAATGATCAAAGGATCAATGCAAGAAGAAGATATAACAATTATAAATATATATGCACCCAATATAGGAGCACCGCAATATGTAAGACAAATGCTAACAAGTATGAAAGGGGAAATAAACAATAACACAATAATAGCGGGAGCATTTAATACCCCACTCACACCTATGGACAGATCAACTAAACAGAAAATTAACAAAGAAACGCAAACTTTAAATGATACAACAGACCAGTTAGACCTAATTGATATCTATAGGACATTTCACCCCAAAACAATGAATTTTACTTTTTTCTCAAGTTCTCACGGAACCTTCTCCAGGATAGATCACATCCTGGTCCGTAAATCTAACCTTGATAAATTTTAAAAAATCAAAATCATTCTAAGCATCTTTTCTGACCATAATGCATTATGATTAGATCTCAGTTACAGGAGAAAAACTATTAAAAATTCCAACATATGGAGGTTGAACAACACGCTTCTGAATAACCAACAAATCACAGAAGAAATCAAAAAAGAAATCAAAATATGCGTAGAAACTAATGAAAATGAAAAGACAACAACCCAAAACCTGTGGGACACTATAAAAGCAGTGCTAAGAGGAAAGTTCATAGCAATACAGGCATACCTCAAGAAACAAGAAACAAGTCAAATAAATAACCTAACTCTACACCTAAAGCAACTAAAAAAAGGAAGAAATGGAGAACCCCAGAGTTAGTAGAAGGAAAGAAATCTTAAAAATTAGGGCAGAAGTAAATGCAAAAGAAACAGAAGAGACCATAGCAAAAATCAACAAAGCCAAAAGCTGGTTCTTTGAAAGGATAAATAAAATTGACAAACCATTAGCCAGACTCATCAAGAAGCAAAGAGAGAAAAATCAAATCAATAAAATTAGAAATGAAAATGGAGAGATCACAACAGACAACACAGAAATACAAAGGATCATAAGAGACTACTATCAGCAACTATATGCCAATAAAATTGACAACGTGGAAGAAATGGACAAATTCTTAGAAAACTACAACTTTCCAAAACTGAACCAGGAAGAAATAGAAAATCTTAACAGACCCATCACAAGCACAGAAATTGAAACGGTAATCAGAAATCTTCCAGCAAACAAAAGCCCAGGTCCAGACGGCTTCACAGCTGAATTCTACCAAAAATTTCGAGAAGAGCTAACACCTATCCTCCTCAAACTCTTCCAGAAAATTGTAGAGGAAGGTAAACTTCCAAACTCATTCTATGAGGCCACCATCACCCTAATACCAAAACCTGACAAAGATGCCACAAAAAAGAAAACAACAGGCCAATATCACTGATGAACATAGATGCAAAAATCCTCAACAAAATTCTAGCAATCAGAATCCAACAACACATTAAAAAGATCATACACCATGACTAAGTGGGCTTTATCCCAAGGATGCAAGGATTCTTCAATCCTTGCAAATCAATCAATGTAATTCACCACATTAACAAATTGAAAAATAAAAGCCATATGATTATCTCAATAGATACAGAGAAAGCCTTTGACAAAATTCAGCATCCATTTATGATAAAAACTCTCTAGAAAGCAGGAATAGAAGGAACATACCTCAACATAATAAAGGCTATATATGACAAACGCACAGCAAACATTATCCTCAATGGTGAAAAATTGAAAGCATTTCCCCTAAAGTCAGGAACAAGACAAGGGTGCCCACTTTCACTGCTACTATTCAACATAGTTCTGGAAGTTTTGGTCACAGCAATCAGAGCAGAAAAAGAAATAAAAGGAATCCAAATTGGAAAAGAAGAAGTAAAACTCTCACTGTTTGCAGATGACATGATCCTCTACATGGAAAACCCTAAAGACTCCACCAGAAAATTACTAGAGCTAATCAATGAATATAGTAAAGTTGCAGGATATAAAATCAACACACAGAAATCCCTTGCATTCCTATACACTAATAATGAGAAACTAGAAAAAGAAATTAAGGAAACAATTCCATTCACCATTGCAATGAAAAGAATAAAATACTTAGGAATATATCTACCTAAAGAAACTAAAGACCTATATATCAAAAACTATAAAACACTGATGAAAGAAATCAAAGAGGACACTAATAGATAGAGAAATATACGATGTTCATGGATCAGAAGAATCAATATAGTAAAAATGAGTATACTACACAAAGCAATCTACAGGTTCAATGCAATCCCTATCAAGCTACCAGCAGTATTTTTCACAGAACGAGAACAAATAATTTCAACATTTGTATGGAAATACAAAAAAACCTCGAATAGCCAAAGCAATCTTGAGAAAGAAGAATGGAACCTGAGGAATCAACTGGCCTGACATCAGGCTCTACTACAAAGCCATAGTCATCAAGACAGTATGGTACTGGCACAAAGACAGAAATATACATCACTGGAACAAAATAGAAAGCCCAGAGATAAATCCACACACATATGGACATCTTATCTTTGACAAAGGAGGCAAGAATATACAATGGAGTAAAGACAATCTCTTTAACAAGTGATGCTGGGAAAACTGGTCAACCACTTGTAAAAGAATGAAACTAGATCACTTTCTAACACCACACACAAAAATACTCAAAATGGATTAAAGATCTAAACGTAAGACCAGAGACTATAAAACTCCTAGAGGAGAACATAAGCAAAACACTCTCTGACATAAATCACAGCAGGATCCTCTATGATCCACCCCCCAGAATTCTGGAAATAAAAGCAAAAATAAACAAATGGGATCTAATTAAAATTAAAAGCTTCTGCACAACAAAGGAAACTATAAGCAAGGTGAAAAGACAGCCTTCTGAATGGGAGCAAATAATAGCAAATGAAGCAACTGACAAACAACTAATCTCCAAAATATACAAGCAACTCCTGCAGCTCAACTCCAGAAAAATAAACGACCCAATCAAACAATGGGCCAAAGAACTAAATAGACATTTCTCCAAAGAAGACATATGGATGGCTAACAAACACATGAAAAGATGCTCAACATCACTCATTATTAGAGAAATGCAAATCAAAACCACAATGAGAGGGCGGTCCTAATATGGCAGAGGAATAGGATGGGGAGACCACTTTCTCCCTCACATATTCCTCAAAAGAACATTTCAACGCTGAGCAAACTCCACAAAACAACTTCTGAGTGCTGGCAGAGGACATCAGGCACCCAGAAAAGCAGATCATTGTCTTCAAAAACAGGTAGGAAAAAATATAAAAGACAAAAAAAGAGACAAAGGAGGTGGGGAGGAGCTCCATCCCTGGAAGGGAAGCCCATCCCGGGAAGGAAATTTTAAGAAGAGAGGTTTCCAAACACCAGGAAACACTCTCCCTGCCGAGTCTGTGGTGAGCCTTGGAAGCACAGAGGGCAACATAACAGGAAGGAAAAATAAATAAATAATTAAACCAACAGATTACAAGCCCAAAAGTAACTCCCCCATGGAAAAGCAGCATAGATGCCCGCAAGTGGGGGCAGGGCAGGGAGGCACGGGAGGCGTGGGCTGCAATGCTTTGTAAGAATAGGACAGGAACACCCCACGTGTAACCAGAATGAACTAATTTGGGCTAGCAAACCAGACTGTGGGATAGCTACCACGCGAAAAGCTCGAACATAAGACACTGCCAGGACCACACACAGAACAAAGGATGGAATGGAAATAGCTGGCTGCAGACCATCCCCCGCCGGGGACAGATAGCCAGAGCCATAAGGTCTGGAAAGGGGCAATCGCAGCCCCAGAGAGACTTTACCTACAAACCTGCAAGCAGGCTTCTTTGCTAAGACGTCTGGGAGTGCTGGACAGTCACCATCTGCCTCACAAGGGGCGCCAGCAGTACACTCAGAAAACTGAGCAGCAGAGACAGGAAAGGCGACAAGTCACAGCAACTGTGCTCGCCAAACTCCTGAGCTATTCGGACCTGGGAAGGGCACAAAACGCAGTCCCAACGGAATCTGAGCCTCTGAGGGCTACCTGAGCGCAGAACCTGAGCGGCTTAGACCGGGGAGGTGCACGCAGCCAAGGGCCGGCCTCAGACGGTTCCCGGCTGAGCATCATAGAGCCAGAGTGGTTTGCGTGCCGTGAGCAGGGAAAGGCCAAGCAGGGCTGAGACACTGTGTGCACACCACAGTGCTATTTGTTTGCAGCATCCCCCCCTCCCCACAGCGTGACTGAACTAGTGAGCCTAAAAAACCAGCAAACAGAAGAAGTTAAACAGAGGGAACCACCTTGGAAGTGACCCCACACTGCCCACAACATCAGAGAAGGGCTAGATATATCTTTACTGTTTTCACAACCATTCAGTTTTTTTTTCTTTTTTTCTAACTTTTTTTTTAATTGTTAAGTCTTCTATTTCTCCTCTAATTTTTATTTCTATAACCTACTATTACTTTTCAAAACAAAGACTCTATTTTTTTAAGGCAAACACCATATATAGTCTTTGTGTGGTTGTTGGTGGTGTTTTTTAATAATTCTTGTGGCTTTTCTTTTTTCCTTCTGCTTCTTTTCTTTAATATTGTATTTTTGAAAATCCAACCTCTAGATTTTTAATCTTTGCTTTTTGGTTTTTGTTGTCAATTTTGTACATTTAAAAACCCAAACTTCACTACCCAATTTTACCTGAGAGCGAGATTACTGGCTTGACCACTCTCTCCTCCTCTGGACTCTCCTTTTTCTCCACCAGGTGGCCTCTGTCTCTCACCACCCGCCTCCCTGCCACGCCCGCCCCCCCCCCCCCTCCCGCACCCAATCTCTTCTCTATCCAACTCTGAATCTCTGTGTGTTCCAGATGGTGGAGAACACCTAAGGTTACTGGCTGGATTTGTCTCTCTCCTTTTCATTTCCCTCTTTTATCCTTCTGGCCACCTCTGTCTCCTTCCTCCCTCTCCTCTTCCCTGTATAACTCCGTGAATACCTCTGAGCGGTCCAGACTATGGAGCTCACAGAAGGAAGCGATTACTGGCTAGCTTGCTCTCTCCTCTTTTGATCTCACCGCATCTCATTCCAGTCACCTCTAACTCCCCCTCCCTCTTCTCATCTCCATGTAACTCAGTGAACCTCTCTGGGTGTCCCTCAATGTGAAGAAACTTTTCATCTTTAACCTAGATGTTTTATCATTGGTGCTATATAGATGGAGAAGTCTAGAGGCTACTGTAAAAATAAAACTGAAAACTTAAGCAGGAGGCTTAAGTCCAAAGCCTGAGAACATCAGAGAACTCCTGAATTCAGGGAACATTAAGCAATAGGAGCTCATCAAACACCTCCATACCTACACTGAAACCAAGCTCCACCCAACGGCCAACAAGTTCCAGAGCAAGACATACCACACACATTCTCCAGCAACACAGGAACACACCCCTGAGCTTCAATATATAGGCAGTTCAAAGTTACTCCAAAACCATTGACGTCTCATAACCCATCACTGGTCATTCCACTGCACTCCAGAGAGAAGAAACCCAGCTCCACCCAACAGAACTCCAACACAAGCCTCCCTAACCAGGAAACCTTGACAAGCCACTGATACAACCCCACCCACAGTGAGGAAGCTCCATAATAAAGAGAACTCCACAAATTACCAGAATATAGAAAGGCCACCCCAAATGCAGCAATATAACCAAGATGAAGAGACAGAGGAATACTCAGCAGTTAAAGGAACAAGAGAAATGCCCACCAAAACAAACAAAAGAAAAAGAGATAGGGAATCTACCTGAGAAAGAATTCTGAATATTGATAGTGAAAATGATCCAAAATCTTGAAATCAAAATGGAATCACAGATAAATAGCCTGGAGACAAGGATTGAGAAGATGCAAGAAAGGTTTAACAAGGACCTAGAAGAAATAAAAAAGAGTCAATATATAATGAATAACGCAATAAATGAGATCAGAAACACTCTGGAGGCAACAAAGAGTAGAATAATGGAGGCAGAAGGTAGGATTAGTGAAATAGAAAATAGAATGGTAGAAATAAATGAATCAGAGAGGAAAAAAGAAAAACAAATTAAAAGAAATGAGGACAATCTCCGAGACCTCCAGGACAATATGAAAGGCTCCAACATTCGAATTATAGGAGTCCCAGAAGAAGAAGACAAAAAGAAAGACCATGAGAAAATCCTTGAGGAGATAGTAGTTGAAAACTTCTCTAAAATGGGGAAGGAAATAATCACCCAAGTCCAAGAAACCCAGAGAGTTCCAAATAGGATAAACCCAAGGCGAAACACCCCAAGACACATATTAATCAAATTAACAAAGATCAAACACAAAGAACAAATATGAAAAGCAGCAAGGGAAAAACAACAAATAACACACAAGGGGATTCCCATAAGGATAACAGCTGATCTTTCAATAGAAACTCTTCAGGCCAGGAGGGAATGGCAAGACATACTTAAAGTGATGAAAGAAAATAACCTACAGCCCAGATTCCTGTACCCAGCAAGGATCTCACTCAAATACAAAGGAAAAATCAAAAGATTTACAGATAAGCAAAAGCTGAGAGAATTCAGCACCACCAAATCAGCTCTCCAACAAATTCTAAAGGATATTCTCTAGACACGAAACACAAAAAGGGTGTATAAACCTGAACCCAAAACAATAAAGTAAATGGCAATGAGATCATACTTATCAACAATTACCTTAAACGTAAATGGAATGAATGCCTCAACCAAAAGGCAAAGACTGGCTGAATGGATACAAAAACAAGACCCCTCTATATGCTGCCTACAAGAGACCCACCTCAAAACAAGGGACACATACAGACTGAAAATGAAGGGCTGGAAAAAGATATTCCACGCAAATAGAGACCAAAAGAAAGCAGGAGTATCAATACTCATATCCGATAACATAGACTTTAAAACAAAGGCTGTGAAAAGAGACAAGGAAGGCCACTACATAATGATCAAAGGATCAATGCAAGAAGAAGATATAACAATTATAAATATATATGCACCCAATATAGGAGCACCGCAATATGTAAGACAAATGCTAACAAGTATGAAAGGGGAAATAAACAATAACACAATAATAGCGGGAGCATTTAATACCCCACTCACACCTATGGACAGATCAACTAAACAGAAAATTAACAAAGAAACGCAAACTTTAAATGATACAACAGACCAGTTAGACCTAATTGATATCTATAGGACATTTCACCCCAAAACAATGAATTTTACTTTTTTCTCAAGTTCTCACGGAACCTTCTCCAGGATAGATCACATCCTGGTCCGTAAATCTAACCTTGATAAATTTTAAAAAATCAAAATCATTCTAAGCATCTTTTCTGACCATAATGCATTATGATTAGATCTCAGTTACAGGAGAAAAACTATTAAAAATTCCAACATATGGAGGTTGAACAACACGCTTCTGAATAACCAACAAATCACAGAAGAAATCAAAAAAGAAATCAAAATATGCGTAGAAACTAATGAAAATGAAAAGACAACAACCCAAAACCTGTGGGACACTATAAAAGCAGTGCTAAGAGGAAAGTTCATAGCAATACAGGCATACCTCAAGAAACAAGAAACAAGTCAAATAAATAACCTAACTCTACACCTAAAGCAACTAAAAAAAGGAAGAAATGGAGAACCCCAGAGTTAGTAGAAGGAAAGAAATCTTAAAAATTAGGGCAGAAATAAATGCAAAAGAAACAGAAGAGACCATAGCAAAAATCAACAAAGCCAAAAGCTGGTTCTTTGAAAGGATAAATAAAATTGACAAACCATTAGCCAGACTCATCAAGAAGCAAAGAGAGAAAAATCAAATCAATAAAATTAGAAATGAAAATGGAGAGATCACAACAGACAACACAGAAATACAAAGGATCATAAGAGACTACTATCAGCAACTATATGCCAATAAAATGGACAACGTGGAAGAAATGGACAAATTCTTAGAAAACTACAACTTTCCAAAACTGAACCAGGAAGAAATAGAAAATCTTAACAGACCCATCACAAGCACAGAAATTGAAACGGTAATCAGAAATCTTCCAGCAAACAAAAGCCCAGGTCCAGACGGCTTCACAGCTGAATTCTACCAAAAATTTCGAGAAGAGCTAACACCTATCCTCCTCAAACTCTTCCAGAAAATTGTAGAGGAAGGTAAACTTCCAAACTCATTCTATGAGGCCACCATCACCCTAATACCAAAACCTGACAAAGATGCCACAAAAAAGAAAACAACAGGCCAATATCACTGATGAACATAGATGCAAAAATCCTCAACAAAATTCTAGCAATCAGAATCCAACAACACATTAAAAAGATCATACACCATGACTAAGTGGGCTTTATCCCAAGGATGCAAGGATTCTTCAATCCTTGCAAATCAATCAATGTAATTCACCACATTAACAAATTGAAAAATAAAAGCCATATGATTATCTCAATAGATACAGAGAAAGCCTTTGACAAAATTCAGCATCCATTTATGATAAAAACTCTCTAGAAAGCAGGAATAGAAGGAACATACCTCAACATAATAAAGGCTATATATGACAAACGCACAGCAAACATTATCCTCAATGGTGAAAAATTGAAAGCATTTCCCCTAAAGTCAGGAACAAGACAAGGGTGCCCACTTTCACTGCTACTATTCAACATAGTTCTGGAAGTTTTGGTCACAGCAATCAGAGCAGAAAAAGAAATAAAAGGAATCCAAATTGGAAAAGAAGAAGTAAAACTCTCACTGTTTGCAGATGACATGATCCTCTACATGGAAAACCCTAAAGACTCCACCAGAAAATTACTAGAGCTAATCAATGAATATAGTAAAGTTGCAGGATATAAAATCAACACACAGAAATCCCTTGCATTCCTATACACTAATAATGAGAAACTAGAAAAAGAAATTAAGGAAACAATTCCATTCACCATTGCAATGAAAAGAATAAAATACTTAGGAATATATCTACCTAAAGAAACTAAAGACCTATATATCAAAAACTATAAAACACTGATGAAAGAAATCAAAGAGGACACTAATAGATAGAGAAATATACGATGTTCATGGATCAGAAGAATCAATATAGTAAAAATGAGTATACTACACAAAGCAATCTACAGGTTCAATGCAATCCCTATCAAGCTACCAGCAGTATTTTTCACAGAACGAGAACAAATAATTTCAACATTTGTATGGAAATACAAAAAAACCTCGAATAGCCAAAGCAATCTTGAGAAAGAAGAATGGAACCTGAGGAATCAACTGGCCTGACATCAGGCTCTACTACAAAGCCATAGTCATCAAGACAGTATGGTACTGGCACAAAGACAGAAATATACATCACTGGAACAAAATAGAAAGCCCAGAGATAAATCCACACACATATGGACATCTTATCTTTGACAAAGGAGGCAAGAATATACAATGGAGTAAAGACAATCTCTTTAACAAGTGATGCTGGGAAAACTGGTCAACCACTTGTAAAAGAATGAAACTAGATCACTTTCTAACACCACACACAAAAATACTCAAAATGGATTAAAGATCTAAACGTAAGACCAGAGACTATAAAACTCCTAGAGGAGAACATAAGCAAAACACTCTCTGACATAAATCACAGCAGGATCCTCTATGATCCACCCCCCAGAATTCTGGAAATAAAAGCAAAAATAAACAAATGGGATCTAATTAAAATTAAAAGCTTCTGCACAACAAAGGAAACTATAAGCAAGGTGAAAAGACAGCCTTCTGAATGGGAGCAAATAATAGCAAATGAAGCAACTGACAAACAACTAATCTCCAAAATATACAAGCAACTCCTGCAGCTCAACTCCAGAAAAATAAACGACCCAATCAAACAATGGGCCAAAGAACTAAATAGACATTTCTCCAAAGAAGACATATGGATGGCTAACAAACACATGAAAAGATGCTCAACATCACTCATTATTAGAGAAATGCAAATCAAAACCACAATGAGAGGGCGGTCCTAATATGGCAGAGGAATAGGATGGGGAGACCACTTTCTCCCTCACATATTCCTCAAAAGAACATTTCAACGCTGAGCAAACTCCACAAAACAACTTCTGAGTGCTGGCAGAGGACATCAGGCACCCAGAAAAGCAGATCATTGTCTTCAAAAACAGGTAGGAAAAAATATAAAAGACAAAAAAAGAGACAAAGGAGGTGGGGAGGAGCTCCATCCCTGGAAGGGAAGCCCATCCCGGGAAGGAAATTTTAAGAAGAGAGGTTTCCAAACACCAGGAAACACTCTCCCTGCCGAGTCTGTGGTGAGCCTTGGAAGCACAGAGGGCAACATAACAGGAAGGAAAAATAAATAAATAATTAAACCAACAGATTACAAGCCCAAAAGTAACTCCCCCATGGAAAAGCAGCATAGATGCCCGCAAGTGGGGGCAGGGCAGGGAGGCACGGGAGGCGTGGGCTGCAATGCTTTGTAAGAATAGGACAGGAACACCCCACGTGTAACCAGAATGAACTAATTTGGGCTAGCAAACCAGACTGTGGGATAGCTACCACGCGAAAAGCTCGAACATAAGACACTGCCAGGACCACACACAGAACAAAGGATGGAATGGAAATAGCTGGCTGCAGACCATCCCCCGCCGGGGACAGATAGCCAGAGCCATAAGGTCTGGAAAGGGGCAATCGCAGCCCCAGAGAGACTTTACCTACAAACCTGCAAGCAGGCTTCTTTGCTAAGACGTCTGGGAGTGCTGGACAGTCACCATCTGCCTCACAAGGGGCGCCAGCAGTACACTCAGAAAACTGAGCAGCAGAGACAGGAAAGGCGACAAGTCACAGCAACTGTGCTCGCCAAACTCCTGAGCTATTCGGACCTGGGAAGGGCACAAAACGCAGTCCCAACGGAATCTGAGCCTCTGAGGGCTACCTGAGCGCAGAACCTGAGCGGCTTAGACCGGGGAGGTGCACGCAGCCAAGGGCCGGCCTCAGACGGTTCCCGGCTGAGCATCATAGAGCCAGAGTGGTTTGCGTGCCGTGAGCAGGGAAAGGCCAAGCAGGGCTGAGACACTGTGTGCACACCACAGTGCTATTTGTTTGCAGCATCCCCCCCTCCCCACAGCGTGACTGAACTAGTGAGCCTAAAAAACCAGCAAACAGAAGAAGTTAAACAGAGGGAACCACCTTGGAAGTGACCCCACACTGCCCACAACATCAGAGAAGGGCTAGATATATCTTTACTGTTTTCACAACCATTCAGTTTTTTTTTCTTTTTTTCTAACTTTTTTTTTAATTGTTAAGTCTTCTATTTCTCCTCTAATTTTTATTTCTATAACCTACTATTACTTTTCAAAACAAAGACTCTATTTTTTTAAGGCAAACACCATATATAGTCTTTGTGTGGTTGTTGGTGGTGTTTTTTAATAATTCTTGTGGCTTTTCTTTTTTCCTTCTGCTTCTTTTCTTTAATATTGTATTTTTGAAAATCCAACCTCTAGATTTTTAATCTTTGCTTTTTGGTTTTTGTTGTCAATTTTGTACATTTAAAAACCCAAACTTCACTACCCAATTTTACCTGAGAGCGAGATTACTGGCTTGACCACTCTCTCCTCCTCTGGACTCTCCTTTTTCTCCACCAGGTGGCCTCTGTCTCTCACCACCCGCCTCCCTGCCACGCCCGCCCCCCCCCCCCCTCCCGCACCCAATCTCTTCTCTATCCAACTCTGAATCTCTGTGTGTTCCAGATGGTGGAGAACACCTAAGGTTACTGGCTGGATTTGTCTCTCTCCTTTTCATTTCCCTCTTTTATCCTTCTGGCCACCTCTGTCTCCTTCCTCCCTCTCCTCTTCCCTGTATAACTCCGTGAATACCTCTGAGCGGTCCAGACTATGGAGCTCACAGAAGGAAGCGATTACTGGCTAGCTTGCTCTCTCCTCTTTTGATCTCACCGCATCTCATTCCAGTCACCTCTAACTCCCCCTCCCTCTTCTCATCTCCATGTAACTCAGTGAACCTCTCTGGGTGTCCCTCAATGTGAAGAAACTTTTCATCTTTAACCTAGATGTTTTATCATTGGTGCTATATAGATGGAGAAGTCTAGAGGCTACTGTAAAAATAAAACTGAAAACTTAAGCAGGAGGCTTAAGTCCAAAGCCTGAGAACATCAGAGAACTCCTGAATTCAGGGAACATTAAGCAATAGGAGCTCATCAAACACCTCCATACCTACACTGAAACCAAGCTCCACCCAACGGCCAACAAGTTCCAGAGCAAGACATACCACACACATTCTCCAGCAACACAGGAACACACCCCTGAGCTTCAATATATAGGCAGTTCAAAGTTACTCCAAAACCATTGACGTCTCATAACCCATCACTGGTCATTCCACTGCACTCCAGAGAGAAGAAACCCAGCTCCACCCAACAGAACTCCAACACAAGCCTCCCTAACCAGGAAACCTTGACAAGCCACTGATACAACCCCACCCACAGTGAGGAAGCTCCATAATAAAGAGAACTCCACAAATTACCAGAATATAGAAAGGCCACCCCAAATGCAGCAATATAACCAAGATGAAGAGACAGAGGAATACTCAGCAGTTAAAGGAACAAGAGAAATGCCCACCAAAACAAACAAAAGAAAAAGAGATAGGGAATCTACCTGAGAAAGAATTCTGAATATTGATAGTGAAAATGATCCAAAATCTTGAAATCAAAATGGAATCACAGATAAATAGCCTGGAGACAAGGATTGAGAAGATGCAAGAAAGGTTTAACAAGGACCTAGAAGAAATAAAAAAGAGTCAATATATAATGAATAACGCAATAAATGAGATCAGAAACACTCTGGAGGCAACAAAGAGTAGAATAATGGAGGCAGAAGGTAGGATTAGTGAAATAGAAAATAGAATGGTAGAAATAAATGAATCAGAGAGGAAAAAAGAAAAACAAATTAAAAGAAATGAGGACAATCTCCGAGACCTCCAGGACAATATGAAAGGCTCCAACATTCGAATTATAGGAGTCCCAGAAGAAGAAGACAAAAAGAAAGACCATGAGAAAATCCTTGAGGAGATAGTAGTTGAAAACTTCTCTAAAATGGGGAAGGAAATAATCACCCAAGTCCAAGAAACCCAGAGAGTTCCAAATAGGATAAACCCAAGGCGAAACACCCCAAGACACATATTAATCAAATTAACAAAGATCAAACACAAAGAACAAATATGAAAAGCAGCAAGGGAAAAACAACAAATAACACACAAGGGGATTCCCATAAGGATAACAGCTGATCTTTCAATAGAAACTCTTCAGGCCAGGAGGGAATGGCAAGACATACTTAAAGTGATGAAAGAAAATAACCTACAGCCCAGATTCCTGTACCCAGCAAGGATCTCACTCAAATACAAAGGAAAAATCAAAAGATTTACAGATAAGCAAAAGCTGAGAGAATTCAGCACCACCAAATCAGCTCTCCAACAAATTCTAAAGGATATTCTCTAGACACGAAACACAAAAAGGGTGTATAAACCTGAACCCAAAACAATAAAGTAAATGGCAATGAGATCATACTTATCAACAATTACCTTAAACGTAAATGGAATGAATGCCTCAACCAAAAGGCAAAGACTGGCTGAATGGATACAAAAACAAGACCCCTCTATATGCTGCCTACAAGAGACCCACCTCAAAACAAGGGACACATACAGACTGAAAATGAAGGGCTGGAAAAAGATATTCCACGCAAATAGAGACCAAAAGAAAGCAGGAGTATCAATACTCATATCCGATAACATAGACTTTAAAACAAAGGCTGTGAAAAGAGACAAGGAAGGCCACTACATAATGATCAAAGGATCAATGCAAGAAGAAGATATAACAATTATAAATATATATGCACCCAATATAGGAGCACCGCAATATGTAAGACAAATGCTAACAAGTATGAAAGGGGAAATAAACAATAACACAATAATAGCGGGAGCATTTAATACCCCACTCACACCTATGGACAGATCAACTAAACAGAAAATTAACAAAGAAACGCAAACTTTAAATGATACAACAGACCAGTTAGACCTAATTGATATCTATAGGACATTTCACCCCAAAACAATGAATTTTACTTTTTTCTCAAGTTCTCACGGAACCTTCTCCAGGATAGATCACATCCTGGTCCGTAAATCTAACCTTGATAAATTTTAAAAAATCAAAATCATTCTAAGCATCTTTTCTGACCATAATGCATTATGATTAGATCTCAGTTACAGGAGAAAAACTATTAAAAATTCCAACATATGGAGGTTGAACAACACGCTTCTGAATAACCAACAAATCACAGAAGAAATCAAAAAAGAAATCAAAATATGCGTAGAAACTAATGAAAATGAAAAGACAACAACCCAAAACCTGTGGGACACTATAAAAGCAGTGCTAAGAGGAAAGTTCATAGCAATACAGGCATACCTCAAGAAACAAGAAACAAGTCAAATAAATAACCTAACTCTACACCTAAAGCAACTAAAAAAAGGAAGAAATGGAGAACCCCAGAGTTAGTAGAAGGAAAGAAATCTTAAAAATTAGGGCAGAAATAAATGCAAAAGAAACAGAAGAGACCATAGCAAAAATCAACAAAGCCAAAAGCTGGTTCTTTGAAAGGATAAATAAAATTGACAAACCATTAGCCAGACTCATCAAGAAGCAAAGAGAGAAAAATCAAATCAATAAAATTAGAAATGAAAATGGAGAGATCACAACAGACAACACAGAAATACAAAGGATCATAAGAGACTACTATCAGCAACTATATGCCAATAAAATGGACAACGTGGAAGAAATGGACAAATTCTTAGAAAACTACAACTTTCCAAAACTGAACCAGGAAGAAATAGAAAATCTTAACAGACCCATCACAAGCACAGAAATTGAAACGGTAATCAGAAATCTTCCAGCAAACAAAAGCCCAGGTCCAGACGGCTTCACAGCTGAATTCTACCAAAAATTTCGAGAAGAGCTAACACCTATCCTCCTCAAACTCTTCCAGAAAATTGTAGAGGAAGGTAAACTTCCAAACTCATTCTATGAGGCCACCATCACCCTAATACCAAAACCTGACAAAGATGCCACAAAAAAGAAAACAACAGGCCAATATCACTGATGAACATAGATGCAAAAATCCTCAACAAAATTCTAGCAATCAGAATCCAACAACACATTAAAAAGATCATACACCATGACTAAGTGGGCTTTATCCCAAGGATGCAAGGATTCTTCAATCCTTGCAAATCAATCAATGTAATTCACCACATTAACAAATTGAAAAATAAAAGCCATATGATTATCTCAATAGATACAGAGAAAGCCTTTGACAAAATTCAGCATCCATTTATGATAAAAACTCTCTAGAAAGCAGGAATAGAAGGAACATACCTCAACATAATAAAGGCTATATATGACAAACGCACAGCAAACATTATCCTCAATGGTGAAAAATTGAAAGCATTTCCCCTAAAGTCAGGAACAAGACAAGGGTGCCCACTTTCACTGCTACTATTCAACATAGTTCTGGAAGTTTTGGTCACAGCAATCAGAGCAGAAAAAGAAATAAAAGGAATCCAAATTGGAAAAGAAGAAGTAAAACTCTCACTGTTTGCAGATGACATGATCCTCTACATGGAAAACCCTAAAGACTCCACCAGAAAATTACTAGAGCTAATCAATGAATATAGTAAAGTTGCAGGATATAAAATCAACACACAGAAATCCCTTGCATTCCTATACACTAATAATGAGAAACTAGAAAAAGAAATTAAGGAAACAATTCCATTCACCATTGCAATGAAAAGAATAAAATACTTAGGAATATATCTACCTAAAGAAACTAAAGACCTATATATCAAAAACTATAAAACACTGATGAAAGAAATCAAAGAGGACACTAATAGATAGAGAAATATACGATGTTCATGGATCAGAAGAATCAATATAGTAAAAATGAGTATACTACACAAAGCAATCTACAGGTTCAATGCAATCCCTATCAAGCTACCAGCAGTATTTTTCACAGAACGAGAACAAATAATTTCAACATTTGTATGGAAATACAAAAAAACCTCGAATAGCCAAAGCAATCTTGAGAAAGAAGAATGGAACCTGAGGAATCAACTGGCCTGACATCAGGCTCTACTACAAAGCCATAGTCATCAAGACAGTATGGTACTGGCACAAAGACAGAAATATACATCACTGGAACAAAATAGAAAGCCCAGAGATAAATCCACACACATATGGACATCTTATCTTTGACAAAGGAGGCAAGAATATACAATGGAGTAAAGACAATCTCTTTAACAAGTGATGCTGGGAAAACTGGTCAACCACTTGTAAAAGAATGAAACTAGATCACTTTCTAACACCACACACAAAAATACTCAAAATGGATTAAAGATCTAAACGTAAGACCAGAGACTATAAAACTCCTAGAGGAGAACATAAGCAAAACACTCTCTGACATAAATCACAGCAGGATCCTCTATGATCCACCCCCCAGAATTCTGGAAATAAAAGCAAAAATAAACAAATGGGATCTAATTAAAATTAAAAGCTTCTGCACAACAAAGGAAACTATAAGCAAGGTGAAAAGACAGCCTTCTGAATGGGAGCAAATAATAGCAAATGAAGCAACTGACAAACAACTAATCTCCAAAATATACAAGCAACTCCTGCAGCTCAACTCCAGAAAAATAAACGACCCAATCAAACAATGGGCCAAAGAACTAAATAGACATTTCTCCAAAGAAGACATATGGATGGCTAACAAACACATGAAAAGATGCTCAACATCACTCATTATTAGAGAAATGCAAATCAAAACCACAATGAGAGGGCGGTCCTAATATGGCAGAGGAATAGGATGGGGAGACCACTTTCTCCCTCACATATTCCTCAAAAGAACATTTCAACGCTGAGCAAACTCCACAAAACAACTTCTGAGTGCTGGCAGAGGACATCAGGCACCCAGAAAAGCAGATCATTGTCTTCAAAAACAGGTAGGAAAAAATATAAAAGACAAAAAAAGAGACAAAGGAGGTGGGGAGGAGCTCCATCCCTGGAAGGGAAGCCCATCCCGGGAAGGAAATTTTAAGAAGAGAGGTTTCCAAACACCAGGAAACACTCTCCCTGCCGAGTCTGTGGTGAGCCTTGGAAGCACAGAGGGCAACATAACAGGAAGGAAAAATAAATAAATAATTAAACCAACAGATTACAAGCCCAAAAGTAACTCCCCCATGGAAAAGCAGCATAGATGCCCGCAAGTGGGGGCAGGGCAGGGAGGCACGGGAGGCGTGGGCTGCAATGCTTTGTAAGAATAGGACAGGAACACCCCACGTGTAACCAGAATGAACTAATTTGGGCTAGCAAACCAGACTGTGGGATAGCTACCACGCGAAAAGCTCGAACATAAGACACTGCCAGGACCACACACAGAACAAAGGATGGAATGGAAATAGCTGGCTGCAGACCATCCCCCGCCGGGGACAGATAGCCAGAGCCATAAGGTCTGGAAAGGGGCAATCGCAGCCCCAGAGAGACTTTACCTACAAACCTGCAAGCAGGCTTCTTTGCTAAGACGTCTGGGAGTGCTGGACAGTCACCATCTGCCTCACAAGGGGCGCCAGCAGTACACTCAGAAAACTGAGCAGCAGAGACAGGAAAGGCGACAAGTCACAGCAACTGTGCTCGCCAAACTCCTGAGCTATTCGGACCTGGGAAGGGCACAAAACGCAGTCCCAACGGAATCTGAGCCTCTGAGGGCTACCTGAGCGCAGAACCTGAGCGGCTTAGACCGGGGAGGTGCACGCAGCCAAGGGCCGGCCTCAGACGGTTCCCGGCTGAGCATCATAGAGCCAGAGTGGTTTGCGTGCCGTGAGCAGGGAAAGGCCAAGCAGGGCTGAGACACTGTGTGCACACCACAGTGCTATTTGTTTGCAGCATCCCCCCCTCCCCACAGCGTGACTGAACTAGTGAGCCTAAAAAACCAGCAAACAGAAGAAGTTAAACAGAGGGAACCACCTTGGAAGTGACCCCACACTGCCCACAACATCAGAGAAGGGCTAGATATATCTTTACTGTTTTCACAACCATTCAGTTTTTTTTTCTTTTTTTCTAACTTTTTTTTTAATTGTTAAGTCTTCTATTTCTCCTCTAATTTTTATTTCTATAACCTACTATTACTTTTCAAAACAAAGACTCTATTTTTTTAAGGCAAACACCATATATAGTCTTTGTGTGGTTGTTGGTGGTGTTTTTTAATAATTCTTGTGGCTTTTCTTTTTTCCTTCTGCTTCTTTTCTTTAATATTGTATTTTTGAAAATCCAACCTCTAGATTTTTAATCTTTGCTTTTTGGTTTTTGTTGTCAATTTTGTACATTTAAAAACCCAAACTTCACTACCCAATTTTACCTGAGAGCGAGATTACTGGCTTGACCACTCTCTCCTCCTCTGGACTCTCCTTTTTCTCCACCAGGTGGCCTCTGTCTCTCACCACCCGCCTCCCTGCCACGCCCGCCCCCCCCCCCCCTCCCGCACCCAATCTCTTCTCTATCCAACTCTGAATCTCTGTGTGTTCCAGATGGTGGAGAACACCTAAGGTTACTGGCTGGATTTGTCTCTCTCCTTTTCATTTCCCTCTTTTATCCTTCTGGCCACCTCTGTCTCCTTCCTCCCTCTCCTCTTCCCTGTATAACTCCGTGAATACCTCTGAGCGGTCCAGACTATGGAGCTCACAGAAGGAAGCGATTACTGGCTAGCTTGCTCTCTCCTCTTTTGATCTCACCGCATCTCATTCCAGTCACCTCTAACTCCCCCTCCCTCTTCTCATCTCCATGTAACTCAGTGAACCTCTCTGGGTGTCCCTCAATGTGAAGAAACTTTTCATCTTTAACCTAGATGTTTTATCATTGGTGCTATATAGATGGAGAAGTCTAGAGGCTACTGTAAAAATAAAACTGAAAACTTAAGCAGGAGGCTTAAGTCCAAAGCCTGAGAACATCAGAGAACTCCTGAATTCAGGGAACATTAAGCAATAGGAGCTCATCAAACACCTCCATACCTACACTGAAACCAAGCTCCACCCAACGGCCAACAAGTTCCAGAGCAAGACATACCACACACATTCTCCAGCAACACAGGAACACACCCCTGAGCTTCAATATATAGGCAGTTCAAAGTTACTCCAAAACCATTGACGTCTCATAACCCATCACTGGTCATTCCACTGCACTCCAGAGAGAAGAAACCCAGCTCCACCCAACAGAACTCCAACACAAGCCTCCCTAACCAGGAAACCTTGACAAGCCACTGATACAACCCCACCCACAGTGAGGAAGCTCCATAATAAAGAGAACTCCACAAATTACCAGAATATAGAAAGGCCACCCCAAATGCAGCAATATAACCAAGATGAAGAGACAGAGGAATACTCAGCAGTTAAAGGAACAAGAGAAATGCCCACCAAAACAAACAAAAGAAAAAGAGATAGGGAATCTACCTGAGAAAGAATTCTGAATATTGATAGTGAAAATGATCCAAAATCTTGAAATCAAAATGGAATCACAGATAAATAGCCTGGAGACAAGGATTGAGAAGATGCAAGAAAGGTTTAACAAGGACCTAGAAGAAATAAAAAAGAGTCAATATATAATGAATAACGCAATAAATGAGATCAGAAACACTCTGGAGGCAACAAAGAGTAGAATAATGGAGGCAGAAGGTAGGATTAGTGAAATAGAAAATAGAATGGTAGAAATAAATGAATCAGAGAGGAAAAAAGAAAAACAAATTAAAAGAAATGAGGACAATCTCCGAGACCTCCAGGACAATATGAAAGGCTCCAACATTCGAATTATAGGAGTCCCAGAAGAAGAAGACAAAAAGAAAGACCATGAGAAAATCCTTGAGGAGATAGTAGTTGAAAACTTCTCTAAAATGGGGAAGGAAATAATCACCCAAGTCCAAGAAACCCAGAGAGTTCCAAATAGGATAAACCCAAGGCGAAACACCCCAAGACACATATTAATCAAATTAACAAAGATCAAACACAAAGAACAAATATGAAAAGCAGCAAGGGAAAAACAACAAATAACACACAAGGGGATTCCCATAAGGATAACAGCTGATCTTTCAATAGAAACTCTTCAGGCCAGGAGGGAATGGCAAGACATACTTAAAGTGATGAAAGAAAATAACCTACAGCCCAGATTCCTGTACCCAGCAAGGATCTCACTCAAATACAAAGGAAAAATCAAAAGATTTACAGATAAGCAAAAGCTGAGAGAATTCAGCACCACCAAATCAGCTCTCCAACAAATTCTAAAGGATATTCTCTAGACACGAAACACAAAAAGGGTGTATAAACCTGAACCCAAAACAATAAAGTAAATGGCAATGAGATCATACTTATCAACAATTACCTTAAACGTAAATGGAATGAATGCCTCAACCAAAAGGCAAAGACTGGCTGAATGGATACAAAAACAAGACCCCTCTATATGCTGCCTACAAGAGACCCACCTCAAAACAAGGGACACATACAGACTGAAAATGAAGGGCTGGAAAAAGATATTCCACGCAAATAGAGACCAAAAGAAAGCAGGAGTATCAATACTCATATCCGATAACATAGACTTTAAAACAAAGGCTGTGAAAAGAGACAAGGAAGGCCACTACATAATGATCAAAGGATCAATGCAAGAAGAAGATATAACAATTATAAATATATATGCACCCAATATAGGAGCACCGCAATATGTAAGACAAATGCTAACAAGTATGAAAGGGGAAATAAACAATAACACAATAATAGCGGGAGCATTTAATACCCCACTCACACCTATGGACAGATCAACTAAACAGAAAATTAACAAAGAAACGCAAACTTTAAATGATACAACAGACCAGTTAGACCTAATTGATATCTATAGGACATTTCACCCCAAAACAATGAATTTTACTTTTTTCTCAAGTTCTCACGGAACCTTCTCCAGGATAGATCACATCCTGGTCCGTAAATCTAACCTTGATAAATTTTAAAAAATCAAAATCATTCTAAGCATCTTTTCTGACCATAATGCATTATGATTAGATCTCAGTTACAGGAGAAAAACTATTAAAAATTCCAACATATGGAGGTTGAACAACACGCTTCTGAATAACCAACAAATCACAGAAGAAATCAAAAAAGAAATCAAAATATGCGTAGAAACTAATGAAAATGAAAAGACAACAACCCAAAACCTGTGGGACACTATAAAAGCAGTGCTAAGAGGAAAGTTCATAGCAATACAGGCATACCTCAAGAAACAAGAAACAAGTCAAATAAATAACCTAACTCTACACCTAAAGCAACTAAAAAAAGGAAGAAATGGAGAACCCCAGAGTTAGTAGAAGGAAAGAAATCTTAAAAATTAGGGCAGAAATAAATGCAAAAGAAACAGAAGAGACCATAGCAAAAATCAACAAAGCCAAAAGCTGGTTCTTTGAAAGGATAAATAAAATTGACAAACCATTAGCCAGACTCATCAAGAAGCAAAGAGAGAAAAATCAAATCAATAAAATTAGAAATGAAAATGGAGAGATCACAACAGACAACACAGAAATACAAAGGATCATAAGAGACTACTATCAGCAACTATATGCCAATAAAATGGACAACGTGGAAGAAATGGACAAATTCTTAGAAAACTACAACTTTCCAAAACTGAACCAGGAAGAAATAGAAAATCTTAACAGACCCATCACAAGCACAGAAATTGAAACGGTAATCAGAAATCTTCCAGCAAACAAAAGCCCAGGTCCAGACGGCTTCACAGCTGAATTCTACCAAAAATTTCGAGAAGAGCTAACACCTATCCTCCTCAAACTCTTCCAGAAAATTGTAGAGGAAGGTAAACTTCCAAACTCATTCTATGAGGCCACCATCACCCTAATACCAAAACCTGACAAAGATGCCACAAAAAAGAAAACAACAGGCCAATATCACTGATGAACATAGATGCAAAAATCCTCAACAAAATTCTAGCAATCAGAATCCAACAACACATTAAAAAGATCATACACCATGACTAAGTGGGCTTTATCCCAAGGATGCAAGGATTCTTCAATCCTTGCAAATCAATCAATGTAATTCACCACATTAACAAATTGAAAAATAAAAGCCATATGATTATCTCAATAGATACAGAGAAAGCCTTTGACAAAATTCAGCATCCATTTATGATAAAAACTCTCTAGAAAGCAGGAATAGAAGGAACATACCTCAACATAATAAAGGCTATATATGACAAACGCACAGCAAACATTATCCTCAATGGTGAAAAATTGAAAGCATTTCCCCTAAAGTCAGGAACAAGACAAGGGTGCCCACTTTCACTGCTACTATTCAACATAGTTCTGGAAGTTTTGGTCACAGCAATCAGAGCAGAAAAAGAAATAAAAGGAATCCAAATTGGAAAAGAAGAAGTAAAACTCTCACTGTTTGCAGATGACATGATCCTCTACATGGAAAACCCTAAAGACTCCACCAGAAAATTACTAGAGCTAATCAATGAATATAGTAAAGTTGCAGGATATAAAATCAACACACAGAAATCCCTTGCATTCCTATACACTAATAATGAGAAACTAGAAAAAGAAATTAAGGAAACAATTCCATTCACCATTGCAATGAAAAGAATAAAATACTTAGGAATATATCTACCTAAAGAAACTAAAGACCTATATATCAAAAACTATAAAACACTGATGAAAGAAATCAAAGAGGACACTAATAGATAGAGAAATATACGATGTTCATGGATCAGAAGAATCAATATAGTAAAAATGAGTATACTACACAAAGCAATCTACAGGTTCAATGCAATCCCTATCAAGCTACCAGCAGTATTTTTCACAGAACGAGAACAAATAATTTCAACATTTGTATGGAAATACAAAAAAACCTCGAATAGCCAAAGCAATCTTGAGAAAGAAGAATGGAACCTGAGGAATCAACTGGCCTGACATCAGGCTCTACTACAAAGCCATAGTCATCAAGACAGTATGGTACTGGCACAAAGACAGAAATATACATCACTGGAACAAAATAGAAAGCCCAGAGATAAATCCACACACATATGGACATCTTATCTTTGACAAAGGAGGCAAGAATATACAATGGAGTAAAGACAATCTCTTTAACAAGTGATGCTGGGAAAACTGGTCAACCACTTGTAAAAGAATGAAACTAGATCACTTTCTAACACCACACACAAAAATACTCAAAATGGATTAAAGATCTAAACGTAAGACCAGAGACTATAAAACTCCTAGAGGAGAACATAAGCAAAACACTCTCTGACATAAATCACAGCAGGATCCTCTATGATCCACCCCCCAGAATTCTGGAAATAAAAGCAAAAATAAACAAATGGGATCTAATTAAAATTAAAAGCTTCTGCACAACAAAGGAAACTATAAGCAAGGTGAAAAGACAGCCTTCTGAATGGGAGCAAATAATAGCAAATGAAGCAACTGACAAACAACTAATCTCCAAAATATACAAGCAACTCCTGCAGCTCAACTCCAGAAAAATAAACGACCCAATCAAACAATGGGCCAAAGAACTAAATAGACATTTCTCCAAAGAAGACATATGGATGGCTAACAAACACATGAAAAGATGCTCAACATCACTCATTATTAGAGAAATGCAAATCAAAACCACAATGAGAGGGCGGTCCTAATATGGCAGAGGAATAGGATGGGGAGACCACTTTCTCCCTCACATATTCCTCAAAAGAACATTTCAACGCTGAGCAAACTCCACAAAACAACTTCTGAGTGCTGGCAGAGGACATCAGGCACCCAGAAAAGCAGATCATTGTCTTCAAAAACAGGTAGGAAAAAATATAAAAGACAAAAAAAGAGACAAAGGAGGTGGGGAGGAGCTCCATCCCTGGAAGGGAAGCCCATCCCGGGAAGGAAATTTTAAGAAGAGAGGTTTCCAAACACCAGGAAACACTCTCCCTGCCGAGTCTGTGGTGAGCCTTGGAAGCACAGAGGGCAACATAACAGGAAGGAAAAATAAATAAATAATTAAACCAACAGATTACAAGCCCAAAAGTAACTCCCCCATGGAAAAGCAGCATAGATGCCCGCAAGTGGGGGCAGGGCAGGGAGGCACGGGAGGCGTGGGCTGCAATGCTTTGTAAGAATAGGACAGGAACACCCCACGTGTAACCAGAATGAACTAATTTGGGCTAGCAAACCAGACTGTGGGATAGCTACCACGCGAAAAGCTCGAACATAAGACACTGCCAGGACCACACACAGAACAAAGGATGGAATGGAAATAGCTGGCTGCAGACCATCCCCCGCCGGGGACAGATAGCCAGAGCCATAAGGTCTGGAAAGGGGCAATCGCAGCCCCAGAGAGACTTTACCTACAAACCTGCAAGCAGGCTTCTTTGCTAAGACGTCTGGGAGTGCTGGACAGTCACCATCTGCCTCACAAGGGGCGCCAGCAGTACACTCAGAAAACTGAGCAGCAGAGACAGGAAAGGCGACAAGTCACAGCAACTGTGCTCGCCAAACTCCTGAGCTATTCGGACCTGGGAAGGGCACAAAACGCAGTCCCAACGGAATCTGAGCCTCTGAGGGCTACCTGAGCGCAGAACCTGAGCGGCTTAGACCGGGGAGGTGCACGCAGCCAAGGGCCGGCCTCAGACGGTTCCCGGCTGAGCATCATAGAGCCAGAGTGGTTTGCGTGCCGTGAGCAGGGAAAGGCCAAGCAGGGCTGAGACACTGTGTGCACACCACAGTGCTATTTGTTTGCAGCATCCCCCCCTCCCCACAGCGTGACTGAACTAGTGAGCCTAAAAAACCAGCAAACAGAAGAAGTTAAACAGAGGGAACCACCTTGGAAGTGACCCCACACTGCCCACAACATCAGAGAAGGGCTAGATATATCTTTACTGTTTTCACAACCATTCAGTTTTTTTTTCTTTTTTTCTAACTTTTTTTTTAATTGTTAAGTCTTCTATTTCTCCTCTAATTTTTATTTCTATAACCTACTATTACTTTTCAAAACAAAGACTCTATTTTTTTAAGGCAAACACCATATATAGTCTTTGTGTGGTTGTTGGTGGTGTTTTTTAATAATTCTTGTGGCTTTTCTTTTTTCCTTCTGCTTCTTTTCTTTAATATTGTATTTTTGAAAATCCAACCTCTAGATTTTTAATCTTTGCTTTTTGGTTTTTGTTGTCAATTTTGTACATTTAAAAACCCAAACTTCACTACCCAATTTTACCTGAGAGCGAGATTACTGGCTTGACCACTCTCTCCTCCTCTGGACTCTCCTTTTTCTCCACCAGGTGGCCTCTGTCTCTCACCACCCGCCTCCCTGCCACGCCCGCCCCCCCCCCCCTCCCGCACCCAATCTCTTCTCTATCCAACTCTGAATCTCTGTGTGTTCCAGATGGTGGAGAACACCTAAGGTTACTGGCTGGATTTGTCTCTCTCCTTTTCATTTCCCTCTTTTATCCTTCTGGCCACCTCTGTCTCCTTCCTCCCTCTCCTCTTCCCTGTATAACTCCGTGAATACCTCTGAGCGGTCCAGACTATGGAGCTCACAGAAGGAAGCGATTACTGGCTAGCTTGCTCTCTCCTCTTTTGATCTCACCGCATCTCATTCCAGTCACCTCTAACTCCCCCTCCCTCTTCTCATCTCCATGTAACTCAGTGAACCTCTCTGGGTGTCCCTCAATGTGAAGAAACTTTTCATCTTTAACCTAGATGTTTTATCATTGGTGCTATATAGATGGAGAAGTCTAGAGGCTACTGTAAAAATAAAACTGAAAACTTAAGCAGGAGGCTTAAGTCCAAAGCCTGAGAACATCAGAGAACTCCTGAATTCAGGGAACATTAAGCAATAGGAGCTCATCAAACACCTCCATACCTACACTGAAACCAAGCTCCACCCAACGGCCAACAAGTTCCAGAGCAAGACATACCACACACATTCTCCAGCAACACAGGAACACACCCCTGAGCTTCAATATATAGGCAGTTCAAAGTTACTCCAAAACCATTGACGTCTCATAACCCATCACTGGTCATTCCACTGCACTCCAGAGAGAAGAAACCCAGCTCCACCCAACAGAACTCCAACACAAGCCTCCCTAACCAGGAAACCTTGACAAGCCACTGATACAACCCCACCCACAGTGAGGAAGCTCCATAATAAAGAGAACTCCACAAATTACCAGAATATAGAAAGGCCACCCCAAATGCAGCAATATAACCAAGATGAAGAGACAGAGGAATACTCAGCAGTTAAAGGAACAAGAGAAATGCCCACCAAAACAAACAAAAGAAAAAGAGATAGGGAATCTACCTGAGAAAGAATTCTGAATATTGATAGTGAAAATGATCCAAAATCTTGAAATCAAAATGGAATCACAGATAAATAGCCTGGAGACAAGGATTGAGAAGATGCAAGAAAGGTTTAACAAGGACCTAGAAGAAATAAAAAAGAGTCAATATATAATGAATAACGCAATAAATGAGATCAGAAACACTCTGGAGGCAACAAAGAGTAGAATAATGGAGGCAGAAGGTAGGATTAGTGAAATAGAAAATAGAATGGTAGAAATAAATGAATCAGAGAGGAAAAAAGAAAAACAAATTAAAAGAAATGAGGACAATCTCCGAGACCTCCAGGACAATATGAAAGGCTCCAACATTCGAATTATAGGAGTCCCAGAAGAAGAAGACAAAAAGAAAGACCATGAGAAAATCCTTGAGGAGATAGTAGTTGAAAACTTCTCTAAAATGGGGAAGGAAATAATCACCCAAGTCCAAGAAACCCAGAGAGTTCCAAATAGGATAAACCCAAGGCGAAACACCCCAAGACACATATTAATCAAATTAACAAAGATCAAACACAAAGAACAAATATGAAAAGCAGCAAGGGAAAAACAACAAATAACACACAAGGGGATTCCCATAAGGATAACAGCTGATCTTTCAATAGAAACTCTTCAGGCCAGGAGGGAATGGCAAGACATACTTAAAGTGATGAAAGAAAATAACCTACAGCCCAGATTCCTGTACCCAGCAAGGATCTCACTCAAATACAAAGGAAAAATCAAAAGATTTACAGATAAGCAAAAGCTGAGAGAATTCAGCACCACCAAATCAGCTCTCCAACAAATTCTAAAGGATATTCTCTAGACACGAAACACAAAAAGGGTGTATAAACCTGAACCCAAAACAATAAAGTAAATGGCAATGAGATCATACTTATCAACAATTACCTTAAACGTAAATGGAATGAATGCCTCAACCAAAAGGCAAAGACTGGCTGAATGGATACAAAAACAAGACCCCTCTATATGCTGCCTACAAGAGACCCACCTCAAAACAAGGGACACATACAGACTGAAAATGAAGGGCTGGAAAAAGATATTCCACGCAAATAGAGACCAAAAGAAAGCAGGAGTATCAATACTCATATCCGATAACATAGACTTTAAAACAAAGGCTGTGAAAAGAGACAAGGAAGGCCACTACATAATGATCAAAGGATCAATGCAAGAAGAAGATATAACAATTATAAATATATATGCACCCAATATAGGAGCACCGCAATATGTAAGACAAATGCTAACAAGTATGAAAGGGGAAATAAACAATAACACAATAATAGCGGGAGCATTTAATACCCCACTCACACCTATGGACAGATCAACTAAACAGAAAATTAACAAAGAAACGCAAACTTTAAATGATACAACAGACCAGTTAGACCTAATTGATATCTATAGGACATTTCACCCCAAAACAATGAATTTTACTTTTTTCTCAAGTTCTCACGGAACCTTCTCCAGGATAGATCACATCCTGGTCCGTAAATCTAACCTTGATAAATTTTAAAAAATCAAAATCATTCTAAGCATCTTTTCTGACCATAATGCATTATGATTAGATCTCAGTTACAGGAGAAAAACTATTAAAAATTCCAACATATGGAGGTTGAACAACACGCTTCTGAATAACCAACAAATCACAGAAGAAATCAAAAAAGAAATCAAAATATGCGTAGAAACTAATGAAAATGAAAAGACAACAACCCAAAACCTGTGGGACACTATAAAAGCAGTGCTAAGAGGAAAGTTCATAGCAATACAGGCATACCTCAAGAAACAAGAAACAAGTCAAATAAATAACCTAACTCTACACCTAAAGCAACTAAAAAAAGGAAGAAATGGAGAACCCCAGAGTTAGTAGAAGGAAAGAAATCTTAAAAATTAGGGCAGAAATAAATGCAAAAGAAACAGAAGAGACCATAGCAAAAATCAACAAAGCCAAAAGCTGGTTCTTTGAAAGGATAAATAAAATTGACAAACCATTAGCCAGACTCATCAAGAAGCAAAGAGAGAAAAATCAAATCAATAAAATTAGAAATGAAAATGGAGAGATCACAACAGACAACACAGAAATACAAAGGATCATAAGAGACTACTATCAGCAACTATATGCCAATAAAATGGACAACGTGGAAGAAATGGACAAATTCTTAGAAAACTACAACTTTCCAAAACTGAACCAGGAAGAAATAGAAAATCTTAACAGACCCATCACAAGCACAGAAATTGAAACGGTAATCAGAAATCTTCCAGCAAACAAAAGCCCAGGTCCAGACGGCTTCACAGCTGAATTCTACCAAAAATTTCGAGAAGAGCTAACACCTATCCTCCTCAAACTCTTCCAGAAAATTGTAGAGGAAGGTAAACTTCCAAACTCATTCTATGAGGCCACCATCACCCTAATACCAAAACCTGACAAAGATGCCACAAAAAAGAAAACAACAGGCCAATATCACTGATGAACATAGATGCAAAAATCCTCAACAAAATTCTAGCAATCAGAATCCAACAACACATTAAAAAGATCATACACCATGACTAAGTGGGCTTTATCCCAAGGATGCAAGGATTCTTCAATCCTTGCAAATCAATCAATGTAATTCACCACATTAACAAATTGAAAAATAAAAGCCATATGATTATCTCAATAGATACAGAGAAAGCCTTTGACAAAATTCAGCATCCATTTATGATAAAAACTCTCTAGAAAGCAGGAATAGAAGGAACATACCTCAACATAATAAAGGCTATATATGACAAACGCACAGCAAACATTATCCTCAATGGTGAAAAATTGAAAGCATTTCCCCTAAAGTCAGGAACAAGACAAGGGTGCCCACTTTCACTGCTACTATTCAACATAGTTCTGGAAGTTTTGGTCACAGCAATCAGAGCAGAAAAAGAAATAAAAGGAATCCAAATTGGAAAAGAAGAAGTAAAACTCTCACTGTTTGCAGATGACATGATCCTCTACATGGAAAACCCTAAAGACTCCACCAGAAAATTACTAGAGCTAATCAATGAATATAGTAAAGTTGCAGGATATAAAATCAACACACAGAAATCCCTTGCATTCCTATACACTAATAATGAGAAACTAGAAAAAGAAATTAAGTAAACAATTCCATTCACCATTGCAATGAAAAGAATAAAATACTTAGGAATATATCTACCTAAAGAAACTAAAGACCTATATATCAAAAACTATAAAACACTGATGAAAGAAATCAAAGAGGACACTAATAGATAGAGAAATATACGATGTTCATGGATCAGAAGAATCAATATAGTAAAAATGAGTATACTACACAAAGCAATCTACAGGTTCAATGCAATCCCTATCAAGCTACCAGCAGTATTTTTCACAGAACGAGAACAAATAATTTCAACATTTGTATGGAAATACAAAAAAACCTCGAATAGCCAAAGCAATCTTGAGAAAGAAGAATGGAACCTGAGGAATCAACTGGCCTGACATCAGGCTCTACTACAAAGCCATAGTCATCAAGACAGTATGGTACTGGCACAAAGACAGAAATATACATCACTGGAACAAAATAGAAAGCCCAGAGATAAATCCACACACATATGGACATCTTATCTTTGACAAAGGAGGCAAGAATATACAATGGAGTAAAGACAATCTCTTTAACAAGTGATGCTGGGAAAACTGGTCAACCACTTGTAAAAGAATGAAACTAGATCACTTTCTAACACCACACACAAAAATACTCAAAATGGATTAAAGATCTAAACGTAAGACCAGAGACTATAAAACTCCTAGAGGAGAACATAAGCAAAACACTCTCTGACATAAATCACAGCAGGATCCTCTATGATCCACCCCCCAGAATTCTGGAAATAAAAGCAAAAATAAACAAATGGGATCTAATTAAAATTAAAAGCTTCTGCACAACAAAGGAAACTATAAGAAAGGTGAAAAGACAGCCTTCTGAATGGGAGCAAATAATAGCAAATGAAGCAACTGACAAACAACTAATCTCCAAAATATACAAGCAACTCCTGCAGCTCAACTCCAGAAAAATAAACGACCCAATCAAACAATGGGCCAAAGAACTAAATAGACATTTCTCCAAAGAAGACATATGGATGGCTAACAAACACATGAAAAGATGCTCAACATCACTCATTATTAGAGAAATGCAAATCAAAACCACAATGAGAGGGCGGTCCTAATATGGCAGAGGAATAGGATGGGGAGACCACTTTCTCCCTCACATATTCCTCAAAAGAACATTTCAACGCTGAGCAAACTCCACAAAACAACTTCTGAGTGCTGGCAGAGGACATCAGGCACCCAGAAAAGCAGATCATTGTCTTCAAAAACAGGTAGGAAAAAATATAAAAGACAAAAAAAGAGACAAAGGAGGTGGGGAGGAGCTCCATCCCTGGAAGGGAAGCCCATCCCGGGAAGGAAATTTTAAGAAGAGAGGTTTCCAAACACCAGGAAACACTCTCCCTGCCGAGTCTGTGGTGAGCCTTGGAAGCACAGAGGGCAACATAACAGGAAGGAAAAATAAATAAATAATTAAACCAACAGATTACAAGCCCAAAAGTAACTCCCCCATGGAAAAGCAGCATAGATGCCCGCAAGTGGGGGCAGGGCAGGGAGGCACGGGAGGCGTGGGCTGCAATGCTTTGTAAGAATAGGACAGGAACACCCCACGTGTAACCAGAATGAACTAATTTGGGCTAGCAAACCAGACTGTGGGATAGCTACCACGCGAAAAGCTCGAACATAAGACACTGCCAGGACCACACACAGAACAAAGGATGGAATGGAAATAGCTGGCTGCAGACCATCCCCCGCCGGGGACAGATAGCCAGAGCCATAAGGTCTGGAAAGGGGCAATCGCAGCCCCAGAGAGACTTTACCTACAAACCTGCAAGCAGGCTTCTTTGCTAAGACGTCTGGGAGTGCTGGACAGTCACCATCTGCCTCACAAGGGGCGCCAGCAGTACACTCAGAAAACTGAGCAGCAGAGACAGGAAAGGCGACAAGTCACAGCAACTGTGCTCGCCAAACTCCTGAGCTATTCGGACCTGGGAAGGGCACAAAACGCAGTCCCAACGGAATCTGAGCCTCTGAGGGCTACCTGAGCGCAGAACCTGAGCGGCTTAGACCGGGGAGGTGCACGCAGCCAAGGGCCGGCCTCAGACGGTTCCCGGCTGAGCATCATAGAGCCAGAGTGGTTTGCGTGCCGTGAGCAGGGAAAGGCCAAGCAGGGCTGAGACACTGTGTGCACACCACAGTGCTATTTGTTTGCAGCATCCCCCCCTCCCCACAGCGTGACTGAACTAGTGAGCCTAAAAAACCAGCAAACAGAAGAAGTTAAACAGAGGGAACCACCTTGGAAGTGACCCCACACTGCCCACAACATCAGAGAAGGGCTAGATATATCTTTACTGTTTTCACAACCATTCAGTTTTTTTTTCTTTTTTTCTAACTTTTTTTTTAATTGTTAAGTCTTCTATTTCTCCTCTAATTTTTATTTCTATAACCTACTATTACTTTTCAAAACAAAGACTCTATTTTTTTAAGGCAAACACCATATATAGTCTTTGTGTGGTTGTTGGTGGTGTTTTTTAATAATTCTTGTGGCTTTTCTTTTTTCCTTCTGCTTCTTTTCTTTAATATTGTATTTTTGAAAATCCAACCTCTAGATTTTTAATCTTTGCTTTTTGGTTTTTGTTGTCAATTTTGTACATTTAAAAACCCAAACTTCACTACCCAATTTTACCTGAGAGCGAGATTACTGGCTTGACCACTCTCTCCTCCTCTGGACTCTCCTTTTTCTCCACCAGGTGGCCTCTGTCTCTCACCACCCGCCTCCCTGCCACGCCCGCCCCCCCCCCCCCTCCCGCACCCAATCTCTTCTCTATCCAACTCTGAATCTCTGTGTGTTCCAGATGGTGGAGAACACCTAAGGTTACTGGCTGGATTTGTCTCTCTCCTTTTCATTTCCCTCTTTTATCCTTCTGGCCACCTCTGTCTCCTTCCTCCCTCTCCTCTTCCCTGTATAACTCCGTGAATACCTCTGAGCGGTCCAGACTATGGAGCTCACAGAAGGAAGCGATTACTGGCTAGCTTGCTCTCTCCTCTTTTGATCTCACCGCATCTCATTCCAGTCACCTCTAACTCCCCCTCCCTCTTCTCATCTCCATGTAACTCAGTGAACCTCTCTGGGTGTCCCTCAATGTGAAGAAACTTTTCATCTTTAACCTAGATGTTTTATCATTGGTGCTATATAGATGGAGAAGTCTAGAGGCTACTGTAAAAATAAAACTGAAAACTTAAGCAGGAGGCTTAAGTCCAAAGCCTGAGAACATCAGAGAACTCCTGAATTCAGGGAACATTAAGCAATAGGAGCTCATCAAACACCTCCATACCTACACTGAAACCAAGCTCCACCCAACGGCCAACAAGTTCCAGAGCAAGACATACCACACACATTCTCCAGCAACACAGGAACACACCCCTGAGCTTCAATATATAGGCAGTTCAAAGTTACTCCAAAACCATTGACGTCTCATAACCCATCACTGGTCATTCCACTGCACTCCAGAGAGAAGAAACCCAGCTCCACCCAACAGAACTCCAACACAAGCCTCCCTAACCAGGAAACCTTGACAAGCCACTGATACAACCCCACCCACAGTGAGGAAGCTCCATAATAAAGAGAACTCCACAAATTACCAGAATATAGAAAGGCCACCCCAAATGCAGCAATATAACCAAGATGAAGAGACAGAGGAATACTCAGCAGTTAAAGGAACAAGAGAAATGCCCACCAAAACAAACAAAAGAAAAAGAGATAGGGAATCTACCTGAGAAAGAATTCTGAATATTGATAGTGAAAATGATCCAAAATCTTGAAATCAAAATGGAATCACAGATAAATAGCCTGGAGACAAGGATTGAGAAGATGCAAGAAAGGTTTAACAAGGACCTAGAAGAAATAAAAAAGAGTCAATATATAATGAATAACGCAATAAATGAGATCAGAAACACTCTGGAGGCAACAAAGAGTAGAATAATGGAGGCAGAAGGTAGGATTAGTGAAATAGAAAATAGAATGGTAGAAATAAATGAATCAGAGAGGAAAAAAGAAAAACAAATTAAAAGAAATGAGGACAATCTCCGAGACCTCCAGGACAATATGAAAGGCTCCAACATTCGAATTATAGGAGTCCCAGAAGAAGAAGACAAAAAGAAAGACCATGAGAAAATCCTTGAGGAGATAGTAGTTGAAAACTTCTCTAAAATGGGGAAGGAAATAATCACCCAAGTCCAAGAAACCCAGAGAGTTCCAAATAGGATAAACCCAAGGCGAAACACCCCAAGACACATATTAATCAAATTAACAAAGATCAAACACAAAGAACAAATATGAAAAGCAGCAAGGGAAAAACAACAAATAACACACAAGGGGATTCCCATAAGGATAACAGCTGATCTTTCAATAGAAACTCTTCAGGCCAGGAGGGAATGGCAAGACATACTTAAAGTGATGAAAGAAAATAACCTACAGCCCAGATTCCTGTACCCAGCAAGGATCTCACTCAAATACAAAGGAAAAATCAAAAGATTTACAGATAAGCAAAAGCTGAGAGAATTCAGCACCACCAAATCAGCTCTCCAACAAATTCTAAAGGATATTCTCTAGACACGAAACACAAAAAGGGTGTATAAACCTGAACCCAAAACAATAAAGTAAATGGCAATGAGATCATACTTATCAACAATTACCTTAAACGTAAATGGAATGAATGCCTCAACCAAAAGGCAAAGACTGGCTGAATGGATACAAAAACAAGACCCCTCTATATGCTGCCTACAAGAGACCCACCTCAAAACAAGGGACACATACAGACTGAAAATGAAGGGCTGGAAAAAGATATTCCACGCAAATAGAGACCAAAAGAAAGCAGGAGTATCAATACTCATATCCGATAACATAGACTTTAAAACAAAGGCTGTGAAAAGAGACAAGGAAGGCCACTACATAATGATCAAAGGATCAATGCAAGAAGAAGATATAACAATTATAAATATATATGCACCCAATATAGGAGCACCGCAATATGTAAGACAAATGCTAACAAGTATGAAAGGGGAAATAAACAATAACACAATAATAGCGGGAGCATTTAATACCCCACTCACACCTATGGACAGATCAACTAAACAGAAAATTAACAAAGAAACGCAAACTTTAAATGATACAACAGACCAGTTAGACCTAATTGATATCTATAGGACATTTCACCCCAAAACAATGAATTTTACTTTTTTCTCAAGTTCTCACGGAACCTTCTCCAGGATAGATCACATCCTGGTCCGTAAATCTAACCTTGATAAATTTTAAAAAATCAAAATCATTCTAAGCATCTTTTCTGACCATAATGCATTATGATTAGATCTCAGTTACAGGAGAAAAACTATTAAAAATTCCAACATATGGAGGTTGAACAACACGCTTCTGAATAACCAACAAATCACAGAAGAAATCAAAAAAGAAATCAAAATATGCGTAGAAACTAATGAAAATGAAAAGACAACAACCCAAAACCTGTGGGACACTATAAAAGCAGTGCTAAGAGGAAAGTTCATAGCAATACAGGCATACCTCAAGAAACAAGAAACAAGTCAAATAAATAACCTAACTCTACACCTAAAGCAACTAAAAAAAGGAAGAAATGGAGAACCCCAGAGTTAGTAGAAGGAAAGAAATCTTAAAAATTAGGGCAGAAATAAATGCAAAAGAAACAGAAGAGACCATAGCAAAAATCAACAAAGCCAAAAGCTGGTTCTTTGAAAGGATAAATAAAATTGACAAACCATTAGCCAGACTCATCAAGAAGCAAAGAGAGAAAAATCAAATCAATAAAATTAGAAATGAAAATGGAGAGATCACAACAGACAACACAGAAATACAAAGGATCATAAGAGACTACTATCAGCAACTATATGCCAATAAAATGGACAACGTGGAAGAAATGGACAAATTCTTAGAAAACTACAACTTTCCAAAACTGAACCAGGAAGAAATAGAAAATCTTAACAGACCCATCACAAGCACAGAAATTGAAACTGTAATCAGAAAACTTCCAGCAAACAAAAGCCCAGGTCCAGACGGCTTCACAGCTGAATTCTACCAAAAATTTCGAGAAGAGCTAACACCTATCCTCCTCAAACTCTTCCAGAAAATTGTAGAGGAAGGTAAACTTCCAAACTCATTCTATGAGGCCACCATCACCCTAATACCAAAACCTGACAAAGATGCCACAAAAAAGAAAACAACAGGCCAATATCACTGATGAACATAGATGCAAAAATCCTCAACAAAATTCTAGCAATCAGAATCCAACAACACATTAAAAAGATCATACACCATGACTAAGTGGGCTTTATCCCAAGGATGCAAGGATTCTTCAATCCTTGCAAATCAATCAATGTAATTCACCACATTAACAAATTGAAAAATAAAAGCCATATGATTATCTCAATAGATACAGAGAAAGCCTTTGACAAAATTCAGCATCCATTTATGATAAAAACTCTCTAGAAAGCAGGAATAGAAGGAACATACCTCAACATAATAAAGGCTATATATGACAAACGCACAGCAAACATTATCCTCAATGGTGAAAAATTGAAAGCATTTCCCCTAAAGTCAGGAACAAGACAAGGGTGCCCACTTTCACTGCTACTATTCAACATAGTTCTGGAAGTTTTGGTCACAGCAATCAGAGCAGAAAAAGAAATAAAAGGAATCCAAATTGGAAAAGAAGAAGTAAAACTCTCACTGTTTGCAGATGACATGATCCTCTACATGGAAAACCCTAAAGACTCCACCAGAAAATTACTAGAGCTAATCAATGAATATAGTAAAGTTGCAGGATATAAAATCAACACACAGAAATCCCTTGCATTCCTATACACTAATAATGAGAAACTAGAAAAAGAAATTAAGGAAACAATTCCATTCACCATTGCAATGAAAAGAATAAAATACTTAGGAATATATCTACCTAAAGAAACTAAAGACCTATATATCAAAAACTATAAAACACTGATGAAAGAAATCAAAGAGGACACTAATAGATAGAGAAATATACGATGTTCATGGATCAGAAGAATCAATATAGTAAAAATGAGTATACTACACAAAGCAATCTACAGGTTCAATGCAATCCCTATCAAGCTACCAGCAGTATTTTTCACAGAACGAGAACAAATAATTTCAACATTTGTATGGAAATACAAAAAAACCTCGAATAGCCAAAGCAATCTTGAGAAAGAAGAATGGAACCTGAGGAATCAACTGGCCTGACATCAGGCTCTACTACAAAGCCATAGTCATCAAGACAGTATGGTACTGGCACAAAGACAGAAATATACATCACTGGAACAAAATAGAAAGCCCAGAGATAAATCCACACACATATGGACATCTTATCTTTGACAAAGGAGGCAAGAATATACAATGGAGTAAAGACAATCTCTTTAACAAGTGATGCTGGGAAAACTGGTCAACCACTTGTAAAAGAATGAAACTAGATCACTTTCTAACACCACACACAAAAATACTCAAAATGGATTAAAGATCTAAACGTAAGACCAGAGACTATAAAACTCCTAGAGGAGAACATAAGCAAAACACTCTCTGACATAAATCACAGCAGGATCCTCTATGATCCACCCCCCAGAATTCTGGAAATAAAAGCAAAAATAAACAAATGGGATCTAATTAAAATTAAAAGCTTCTGCACAACAAAGGAAACTATAAGCAAGGTGAAAAGACAGCCTTCTGAATGGGAGCAAATAATAGCAAATGAAGCAACTGACAAACAACTAATCTCCAAAATATACAAGCAACTCCTGCAGCTCAACTCCAGAAAAATAAACGACCCAATCAAACAATGGGCCAAAGAACTAAATAGACATTTCTCCAAAGAAGACATATGGATGGCTAACAAACACATGAAAAGATGCTCAACATCACTCATTATTAGAGAAATGCAAATCAAAACCACAATGAGAGGGCGGTCCTAATATGGCAGAGGAATAGGATGGGGAGACCACTTTCTCCCTCACATATTCCTCAAAAGAACATTTCAACGCTGAGCAAACTCCACAAAACAACTTCTGAGTGCTGGCAGAGGACATCAGGCACCCAGAAAAGCAGATCATTGTCTTCAAAAACAGGTAGGAAAAAATATAAAAGACAAAAAAAGAGACAAAGGAGGTGGGGAGGAGCTCCATCCCTGGAAGGGAAGCCCATCCCGGGAAGGAAATTTTAAGAAGAGAGGTTTCCAAACACCAGGAAACACTCTCCCTGCCGAGTCTGTGGTGAGCCTTGGAAGCACAGAGGGCAACATAACAGGAAGGAAAAATAAATAAATAATTAAACCAACAGATTACAAGCCCAAAAGTAACTCCCCCATGGAAAAGCAGCATAGATGCCCGCAAGTGGGGGCAGGGCAGGGAGGCACGGGAGGCGTGGGCTGCAATGCTTTGTAAGAATAGGACAGGAACACCCCACGTGTAACCAGAATGAACTAATTTGGGCTAGCAAACCAGACTGTGGGATAGCTACCACGCGAAAAGCTCGAACATAAGACACTGCCAGGACCACACACAGAACAAAGGATGGAATGGAAATAGCTGGCTGCAGACCATCCCCCGCCGGGGACAGATAGCCAGAGCCATAAGGTCTGGAAAGGGGCAATCGCAGCCCCAGAGAGACTTTACCTACAAACCTGCAAGCAGGCTTCTTTGCTAAGACGTCTGGGAGTGCTGGACAGTCACCATCTGCCTCACAAGGGGCGCCAGCAGTACACTCAGAAAACTGAGCAGCAGAGACAGGAAAGGCGACAAGTCACAGCAACTGTGCTCGCCAAACTCCTGAGCTATTCGGACCTGGGAAGGGCACAAAACGCAGTCCCAACGGAATCTGAGCCTCTGAGGGCTACCTGAGCGCAGAACCTGAGCGGCTTAGACCGGGGAGGTGCACGCAGCCAAGGGCCGGCCTCAGACGGTTCCCGGCTGAGCATCATAGAGCCAGAGTGGTTTGCGTGCCGTGAGCAGGGAAAGGCCAAGCAGGGCTGAGACACTGTGTGCACACCACAGTGCTATTTGTTTGCAGCATCCCCCCCTCCCCACAGCGTGACTGAACTAGTGAGCCTAAAAAACCAGCAAACAGAAGAAGTTAAACAGAGGGAACCACCTTGGAAGTGACCCCACACTGCCCACAACATCAGAGAAGGGCTAGATATATCTTTACTGTTTTCACAACCATTCAGTTTTTTTTTCTTTTTTTCTAACTTTTTTTTTAATTGTTAAGTCTTCTATTTCTCCTCTAATTTTTATTTCTATAACCTACTATTACTTTTCAAAACAAAGACTCTATTTTTTTAAGGCAAACACCATATATAGTCTTTGTGTGGTTGTTGGTGGTGTTTTTTAATAATTCTTGTGGCTTTTCTTTTTTCCTTCTGCTTCTTTTCTTTAATATTGTATTTTTGAAAATCCAACCTCTAGATTTTTAATCTTTGCTTTTTGGTTTTTGTTGTCAATTTTGTACATTTAAAAACCCAAACTTCACTACCCAATTTTACCTGAGAGCGAGATTACTGGCTTGACCACTCTCTCCTCCTCTGGACTCTCCTTTTTCTCCACCAGGTGGCCTCTGTCTCTCACCACCCGCCTCCCTGCCACGCCCGCCCCCCCCCCCTCCCGCACCCAATCTCTTCTCTATCCAACTCTGAATCTCTGTGTGTTCCAGATGGTGGAGAACACCTAAGGTTACTGGCTGGATTTGTCTCTCTCCTTTTCATTTCCCTCTTTTATCCTTCTGGCCACCTCTGTCTCCTTCCTCCCTCTCCTCTTCCCTGTATAACTCCGTGAATACCTCTGAGCGGTCCAGACTATGGAGCTCACAGAAGGAAGCGATTACTGGCTAGCTTGCTCTCTCCTCTTTTGATCTCACCGCATCTCATTCCAGTCACCTCTAACTCCCCCTCCCTCTTCTCATCTCCATGTAACTCAGTGAACCTCTCTGGGTGTCCCTCAATGTGAAGAAACTTTTCATCTTTAACCTAGATGTTTTATCATTGGTGCTATATAGATGGAGAAGTCTAGAGGCTACTGTAAAAATAAAACTGAAAACTTAAGCAGGAGGCTTAAGTCCAAAGCCTGAGAACATCAGAGAACTCCTGAATTCAGGGAACATTAAGCAATAGGAGCTCATCAAACACCTCCATACCTACACTGAAACCAAGCTCCACCCAACGGCCAACAAGTTCCAGAGCAAGACATACCACACACATTCTCCAGCAACACAGGAACACACCCCTGAGCTTCAATATATAGGCAGTTCAAAGTTACTCCAAAACCATTGACGTCTCATAACCCATCACTGGTCATTCCACTGCACTCCAGAGAGAAGAAACCCAGCTCCACCCAACAGAACTCCAACACAAGCCTCCCTAACCAGGAAACCTTGACAAGCCACTGATACAACCCCACCCACAGTGAGGAAGCTCCATAATAAAGAGAACTCCACAAATTACCAGAATATAGAAAGGCCACCCCAAATGCAGCAATATAACCAAGATGAAGAGACAGAGGAATACTCAGCAGTTAAAGGAACAAGAGAAATGCCCACCAAAACAAACAAAAGAAAAAGAGATAGGGAATCTACCTGAGAAAGAATTCTGAATATTGATAGTGAAAATGATCCAAAATCTTGAAATCAAAATGGAATCACAGATAAATAGCCTGGAGACAAGGATTGAGAAGATGCAAGAAAGGTTTAACAAGGACCTAGAAGAAATAAAAAAGAGTCAATATATAATGAATAACGCAATAAATGAGATCAGAAACACTCTGGAGGCAACAAAGAGTAGAATAATGGAGGCAGAAGGTAGGATTAGTGAAATAGAAAATAGAATGGTAGAAATAAATGAATCAGAGAGGAAAAAAGAAAAACAAATTAAAAGAAATGAGGACAATCTCCGAGACCTCCAGGACAATATGAAAGGCTCCAACATTCGAATTATAGGAGTCCCAGAAGAAGAAGACAAAAAGAAAGACCATGAGAAAATCCTTGAGGAGATAGTAGTTGAAAACTTCTCTAAAATGGGGAAGGAAATAATCACCCAAGTCCAAGAAACCCAGAGAGTTCCAAATAGGATAAACCCAAGGCGAAACACCCCAAGACACATATTAATCAAATTAACAAAGATCAAACACAAAGAACAAATATGAAAAGCAGCAAGGGAAAAACAACAAATAACACACAAGGGGATTCCCATAAGGATAACAGCTGATCTTTCAATAGAAACTCTTCAGGCCAGGAGGGAATGGCAAGACATACTTAAAGTGATGAAAGAAAATAACCTACAGCCCAGATTCCTGTACCCAGCAAGGATCTCACTCAAATACAAAGGAAAAATCAAAAGATTTACAGATAAGCAAAAGCTGAGAGAATTCAGCACCACCAAATCAGCTCTCCAACAAATTCTAAAGGATATTCTCTAGACACGAAACACAAAAAGGGTGTATAAACCTGAACCCAAAACAATAAAGTAAATGGCAATGAGATCATACTTATCAACAATTACCTTAAACGTAAATGGAATGAATGCCTCAACCAAAAGGCAAAGACTGGCTGAATGGATACAAAAACAAGACCCCTCTATATGCTGCCTACAAGAGACCCACCTCAAAACAAGGGACACATACAGACTGAAAATGAAGGGCTGGAAAAAGATATTCCACGCAAATAGAGACCAAAAGAAAGCAGGAGTATCAATACTCATATCCGATAACATAGACTTTAAAACAAAGGCTGTGAAAAGAGACAAGGAAGGCCACTACATAATGATCAAAGGATCAATGCAAGAAGAAGATATAACAATTATAAATATATATGCACCCAATATAGGAGCACCGCAATATGTAAGACAAATGCTAACAAGTATGAAAGGGGAAATAAACAATAACACAATAATAGCGGGAGCATTTAATACCCCACTCACACCTATGGACAGATCAACTAAACAGAAAATTAACAAAGAAACGCAAACTTTAAATGATACAACAGACCAGTTAGACCTAATTGATATCTATAGGACATTTCACCCCAAAACAATGAATTTTACTTTTTTCTCAAGTTCTCACGGAACCTTCTCCAGGATAGATCACATCCTGGTCCGTAAATCTAACCTTGATAAATTTTAAAAAATCAAAATCATTCTAAGCATCTTTTCTGACCATAATGCATTATGATTAGATCTCAGTTACAGGAGAAAAACTATTAAAAATTCCAACATATGGAGGTTGAACAACACGCTTCTGAATAACCAACAAATCACAGAAGAAATCAAAAAAGAAATCAAAATATGCGTAGAAACTAATGAAAATGAAAAGACAACAACCCAAAACCTGTGGGACACTATAAAAGCAGTGCTAAGAGGAAAGTTCATAGCAATACAGGCATACCTCAAGAAACAAGAAACAAGTCAAATAAATAACCTAACTCTACACCTAAAGCAACTAAAAAAAGGAAGAAATGGAGAACCCCAGAGTTAGTAGAAGGAAAGAAATCTTAAAAATTAGGGCAGAAATAAATGCAAAAGAAACAGAAGAGACCATAGCAAAAATCAACAAAGCCAAAAGCTGGTTCTTTGAAAGGATAAATAAAATTGACAAACCATTAGCCAGACTCATCAAGAAGCAAAGAGAGAAAAATCAAATCAATAAAATTAGAAATGAAAATGGAGAGATCACAACAGACAACACAGAAATACAAAGGATCATAAGAGACTACTATCAGCAACTATATGCCAATAAAATGGACAACGTGGAAGAAATGGACAAATTCTTAGAAAACTACAACTTTCCAAAACTGAACCAGGAAGAAATAGAAAATCTTAACAGACCCATCACAAGCACAGAAATTGAAACGGTAATCAGAAATCTTCCAGCAAACAAAAGCCCAGGTCCAGACGGCTTCACAGCTGAATTCTACCAAAAATTTCGAGAAGAGCTAACACCTATCCTCCTCAAACTCTTCCAGAAAATTGTAGAGGAAGGTAAACTTCCAAACTCATTCTATGAGGCCACCATCACCCTAATACCAAAACCTGACAAAGATGCCACAAAAAAGAAAACAACAGGCCAATATCACTGATGAACATAGATGCAAAAATCCTCAACAAAATTCTAGCAATCAGAATCCAACAACACATTAAAAAGATCATACACCATGACTAAGTGGGCTTTATCCCAAGGATGCAAGGATTCTTCAATCCTTGCAAATCAATCAATGTAATTCACCACATTAACAAATTGAAAAATAAAAGCCATATGATTATCTCAATAGATACAGAGAAAGCCTTTGACAAAATTCAGCATCCATTTATGATAAAAACTCTCTAGAAAGCAGGAATAGAAGGAACATACCTCAACATAATAAAGGCTATATATGACAAACGCACAGCAAACATTATCCTCAATGGTGAAAAATTGAAAGCATTTCCCCTAAAGTCAGGAACAAGACAAGGGTGCCCACTTTCACTGCTACTATTCAACATAGTTCTGGAAGTTTTGGTCACAGCAATCAGAGCAGAAAAAGAAATAAAAGGAATCCAAATTGGAAAAGAAGAAGTAAAACTCTCACTGTTTGCAGATGACATGATCCTCTACATGGAAAACCCTAAAGACTCCACCAGAAAATTACTAGAGCTAATCAATGAATATAGTAAAGTTGCAGGATATAAAATCAACACACAGAAATCCCTTGCATTCCTATACACTAATAATGAGAAACTAGAAAAAGAAATTAAGGAAACAATTCCATTCACCATTGCAATGAAAAGAATAAAATACTTAGGAATATATCTACCTAAAGAAACTAAAGACCTATATATCAAAAACTATAAAACACTGATGAAAGAAATCAAAGAGGACACTAATAGATAGAGAAATATACGATGTTCATGGATCAGAAGAATCAATATAGTAAAAATTAGTATACTACACAAAGCAATCTACAGGTTCAATGCAATCCCTATCAAGCTACCAGCAGTATTTTTCACAGAACGAGAACAAATAATTTCAACATTTGTATGGAAATACAAAAAAACCTCGAATAGCCAAAGCAATCTTGAGAAAGAAGAATGGAACCTGAGGAATCAACTGGCCTGACATCAGGCTCTACTACAAAGCCAGAGTCATCAAGACAGTATGGTGCTGGCACAAAGACAGAAATATACATCACTGGAACAAAATAGAAAGCCCAGAGATAAATCCACACACATATGGACACCTTATCTTTGACAAGGGAGGCAAGAATATACAATGGAGTAAAGACAGTCTCTTTAACAAATGGTGCTGGGAAAACTGGTCAACCACTTGTAAAAGAATGAAACTAGATCACTTTCTAACACCACACACAAAAATAAACTCAAAATGGATTAAAGATCTAAACGTAAGACCAGAGACTGTAAAACTCCTAGAGGAGAACATAAGCAAAACACTCTCTGACATAAATCACAGCAGGATCCTCTATGATCCACCCCCCAGAATTCTGGAAATAAAAGCAAAAATAAACAAATGGGATCTAATTAAAATTAAAAGCTTCTGCACAACAAAGGAAACTATAAGCAAGGTGAAAAGACAGCCTTCTGAATGGGAGCAAATAATAGCAAATGAAGCAACTGACAAACAACTAATCTCCAAAATATACAAGCAACTCCTGCAGCTCAACTCCAGAAAAATAAACGACCCAATCAAACAATGGGCCAAAGAACTAAATAGACATTTCTCCAAAGAAGACATATGGATGGCTAACAAACACATGAAAAGATGCTCAACATCACTCATTATTAGAGAAATGCAAATCAAAACCACAATGAGGTACCACTTCACACCAGTCAGAATGGCTGCGATCCAAAAGTCTGCAAGCAAGAAATGCTGGAGAAGGTGTGGAGAAAAGGGAACCCTCCTACACTGTTGGTGGGAATGCAAACTAGTACAGCCACTATGTAGAACAGTGTGGAGATTCCTTAAAAAATTGCAAATAGAACTGCCTTATGACCCAGCAATCCCACTGCTGGGCATACACACTGAGGAAACCAGAATAGAAAGAGACACATGTACCCCAATGTTCATTACAGCACTGTTTATAATAGCCAGGACATGGAAGCAACCTAGATGTCCATCAGCAGATGAATGGATAAGAAAGCTGTGGTACATATACACAATGGAGTATTATTACTCAGCCATTAAAAAGAATACATTTGAATCAGTTCTAATGAGATGGATGAAACTGGAGCCGATTATACAGAGTGAAGTAAGCCAGAAAGAAAAACACCAATACAGTATACTAGCACATATATATGGAATTTAGAAAGATGGCAATGATGACCGTGTATGCAAGACAGCAAAAGTGATACAGGTGTGTAGAGCAGACTTTTGGACTCAGAGGGAGAGAGAGAGGGTGAGATGATTTGGGAAAATGGCATTGAAACATGTATACTATCATGTAAGAAACGAATCGCCAGTCTATGTTTGATGCAGGATACAGCATGCTTGGGGCTGGTGCATGGGGATGACCCAGAGAGATGTTACGGGGAGGGAAGTGGGAGGGGTGTTCATGTTTGGGAACACATGTACACCCATGGTGGATTCATGTCAATGTATGGCGAAACCAGTACAGTATTGTAAAGTAAAATAAAGTAAAAATAAAAATTAAATAACAAAGAAAAAAAGACCACAATGAGGTACCACTTCACACCAGTCAGAATGGCTGCAATCCAAAAGTCTGCAAGCAATAAATGCTGGAGAGGGTGTGGAGAAAAGGGAACCCTCCTACACTGTTGGTGGGAATGCAAACTAGTACGGCTACTATGGAGAACAGTGGAGATTCCTTTAAAAATTGCAAATAGAACTGCCTTATGACCCAGCAATCCCACTGCTGGGCATACACACCAAGGAAACCAGAATAGAAAGAGACACATGTACCCCAATGTTCATCACAGCACTCTTTATAATAGCCAGGACATGGAAGCAACTTACATGTCCATCAGCAGATGAATGGATAAGAAAGCTGTGGTACTTATACACAATGGAGTATTACTCAGCCATTAAAAAGAATACATTTGAATCAGTTCTAATGAGATGGATGAAACTGGAGCCGATTATACAGAGTGAAGTAAGCCAGAAAGAAAAACACCAATACAGTATACTAACACATATATATGGAATTTAGAAAGATGGTAATGATGACCCTGTATACGAGACAGCAAAAGAGACACAGATGTATAGAGCGGACTTTTGGACTCTGAGGGAGAGAGCGAGGGTGGGATGATTTGGGACAATGGCATTGAAACATGTATACTATCATGTAAGAAACGAATCGCCAGTCTATGTTAGATGCAGGATACAGGATGCTTGGGGCTGGTGCACGGGGATGATCCAGAGAGATGATATAGGGTGGGAGGTGGGAGGGGGGCTCATGATTGGGAACTCATGTACACCCGTGGTGGATTATGTCAATGTATGGCAAAACCAGTACAGTATTGTAAAGTAAAATAAAGTAAAATTTAAAATTAAAAAAAAAAGGAAATAAAATTCCAAAATGACCCAGAAATCCCACTTTTGGGCATACACACCAAGGAAACCATAATTGGAAGAGACACTCATACCCCAGTGTTCATCGCAGCACTGTTTACAATAGCTAGGACATGGAAGCGGGAGAAGGCAATGGCAACCCACTCCCGTACTCTTGCCTGGAGAATCCCATGAACAGAGGAGCCTGGAGTCTTGAAGAGTCGCACACGACTGAGCAAATTCACTTTCACTTTTCACTTTAATGCATTGGAGAAGAAAATGGCAATCCACTCCAATATTCTTACCTGTAGAATCCCAGGGATGGAGGAGCCTGGTGCGCTGCCGTCTATGGGGTCACACAGAGTCAGACACGACTGACGCAACACCGCAGCAGCAGCAGCAGCAGCAGGACATGGAACCAACTTAGATGTCCCTCTGCAGATGAATGGATAAGAAAGCTGTGGTACGTATACACAATGGAATATTACTGAGCTATTAAAAAGAATGCATCTGAGTCAGTTCTAATGAGGTGAATAATATACAGAGTGAATAATATACAGAGTGAAGTAAGTCAGAAAGAAAAACACCAATAGAGTATATTAACGCATATATATGGAATTTAGAAAGATGGTAATGATGACCTTATATGTGAGACAGCAAAAGAGATGCAGATGTATAGAACAGTATTTTGGACTCTATGGGAGAAGGTGAGGGTGGTGTGATTTGAGAGAATAGCATTGAAACCTGTATTCTACCACATGTGAAACAGATGACCAGTCCAAGTTTGATGCAGGAAATAGGGCACCCAAAGCCAGTGCACTGGGACAACCCAGAGGGATAAGATGGGGAGGGAGGGGGGAGAGGGTTTCGGGATGGAGGACACATGTACACCCGTGGCTGATTCATGTCAGTGTATGACAAAAACCATCACAATATTGTAATGTAATAAGCCTCCAATTAAAATAAATAAATTAGTTTAAAAAAGATGCTAGTTTGATCCCTGGATCAGGAAGACCCCTGGAGGAGGGCGTGGCAATTCATTTCTGTATTCTTGCCTAAAGAATTCCATGGACATTGGAGCCTGGCAGGCTACTATCCATAGGGTCACAAAGAGTCAGACATGACTGAAGTGACTTAGCACACATGCAGCACATATATATATATTTTTTTTTCAGTATAGACATGTATAGACATAATAATCACTTTGCTATACACCTGAAATGAATGTAACATGGTAAATTAACTAACTTCAATTAGAAAATTGTTTTTTAAAAAAGAATATATCACAGTATTTCATGCCCTGTAAGAAAAGTATTTTGTACTCCCAATGAGTTTTCCTATCAGTGATGCTTTAGCTGACACTATAAAGAATCAATATAGCATAAGTATAGCTTTTTAAAAAGCTAGAGGAAAATTCCTTACTACTTTGTTGGTTAGTATATATCCCTAGTATTCAATTATTGAAAGAATAACAATGTGTCCCTGAAGCAGTATGAGGAGAGAAGTCTCATTTAAAAAAAATAAATTAAATTAAACAAAAAGGAGGTAAAGAGTTTCAGTTCAGAAACAGAAAGAACTAAATAAGTAATTTTGCTTCACCATCTGCATTCATCTGTTTGCTGTACAAGAAACACCATCTGATGGACAGAGTCATTCAGATCAAGCCCTAACATACTCCTCAATTAACTCCAACAGTGCTTTCAAAAGATGGATTTGACTTTGCCCATTTAATGAACATATCGAATCAGCTGCCCTGTAGGAAAAATGAAAAGCAAATATCCTTGAGTGTGATAAATAACTAATTGTGGAGAGAGATTGCAAACCTTATTGCTATAGAAGCTGCTTTATATTCAGTTTCACCGCTGGATTTTTTAATGGATTAATACCAGTTTTTCTCTGTCCTATGAGAAACTTCTAGCTGAGGCTGTCAGGAGACAGTCTATCACATTGGAATACTATTACCTTTCAACTGAGTCTGTGGAATCAAATTCATGAGAAAATAACTGTTCATTGTTCAAATAACCTCTGTTTGAAGGGAAACTGAGGCATCACTCACCTATATACCATCAATTTCTTGTGTGAAATGGTTCATTTGAGATGCCTTGTAAATACTGATGCTGAACAAATAGAAAGTGAATAATCTTTTCTATGTTCAAGTCAACAAAAGAACACACTGCATTATAGAATCAAAGGATCAAACACAGGTCACTAGAATGGAATAGTGGATCATATCCTATAGCCTTTGTAAGATCTTAATCCAAGCATTCCCTTAAATCCTACCAGAATAAAAAAGGAAGAAAAATTGTTTAGGTACAGGCATTGAGGTACATGATTGCTATATAGCTAGGGTAATGTGTCTGACAAGCTCCTCATCACCTCTTGAGTCCTAGCTTACATTTCAACTTCTCTATGAACTCTAATTCTCCACTGCTCATCTCTCCTTTCTCTGCTTGCACAGATTCACATCATGTTGATAGTACCTACTCACATTTCCCTACAATCACCCACTTACAAGTCTATTGCTCATGATCTATAAACTTAATCATTGTTCTATTCCCAGAGCACAGGTTAGTCCTATGATATAATGAGTCTCTCTAATCATCTTGGAAATGAATAACTAAAAAGAAACATAGCCATGTGATGATATGTAAAGAATCCTCCTGTGCATGTAGCATTTAGCTCACAGCCCCTGGCTAAGTCTTCAATTTATCTTGCTGAATAACCTACTAAGGAAGGAGACAAATTTGTCCTACTGTAGTGGATACTGTTAGAATCTTTCCCTGAACAATTTTTCTATTTGGTGTACACACACATACCCCAATCCCAACCTTAGCTGCTATGAATGTTGACTGAGAATAACTCACAACTGGTATATTCACCAAAGAAGGAACACCTCCCCCTGCAACACTGCACACCTGGTTGATTGATTGATTGCACACACACAAAAGGAAACAAGGGAATACAAAGGGCCAAGCCCTCTGAATTCAAAGTGGGATAGGCTCTGTGGGACCATGTGTATGCCAGAGGTTCCCTGGAGGATAAGACTGAAGCCAGTCTCCAAATGAGACTGAATTTTTGCTCTATTTCTCCCTCTCAAATCCTCCTCCTTTAATGAATCATTTGATAAAAGATCTCCATCTCAGGTTCCACGTCAGTGTGCATGTGTGCTAAGTCGCTTTAGTCGTGTCCAACTCTTTGCAACTATCTACACTATAGCCCTCCAGGCTCCTCTGTCCATGGGATTTCCCAGGCAAGAATACTGGAGAGGAAGTGGGTTGTCATTTCCTCCTCCAGGGGATCTTCTGAACTGAGGAATCCATCCCACATCTCGTAATGTCTCCTAGTACTTTGACCAAACATAGCTGGTATTGGAAGTGGTCTAAGAAACAGAGACTGTGACCAGGGATTCTGAATTATTCACTCACTGGCTGGATGACAAGAAGGGCCTATCAGTGGTGCTGGGTATTCTATTTATAGTTCATGGTCTGATCTAAGGTACAACTGCTAAAAACTTCATCTCTTCTGGACCCAGAAGGGACACAGGCAAAAGGGAAGTGGTAGCTTGTGCAATGTCATGAGTTTGAGAGATCAGGGAGAAACAGCAACTCTAATGCCTATGAAATTTGGTCACAGTTCTCAAATGCCACTGATTTATTGAAGAGAGAAAATGGCCAGGTGCAGACCTATTAATCAACAATTTTAAACAAAATGAAGAGTCAAAGGGCAGTATTTAAAGTGATGTTCATCTCCAGAAGACAGAAGACAGACAGAAAAATCAGTCACTGGACATAGTTGGAAGAGAGGCAGAGATTCAGAAAGGCTGAGTTCTCAGCCCTGGCGAGTCTCCCAAGCTGAAGCAAGAGCTTTTATGAGGAAGGCCCAGAATCCTGAAACCTGAGATGGGGATGTCTGGATAGATAAAAATCATTTTACCTAACAAAACCAGAATAAATTTACTTTAATAATTATATATAAAAATAATTAAATGTTAAAATCTATGGAAATTAGTTAACTACATTTGGGACATGGGATGTACTTAAAAACATGGCTGGTAGTATCTTTCTCTTAGAATAAGGTCTGGTTCTCTTAAATTTTTCTTTTCAGCAGAAATAATTTGGAAAGATAACAGAGAATGTGCTGGCAATAAGCTTAATCTATAGCTTTTAAAGCTGTCTCCTGATAGCTCAGTTGGTAAAGAATCGGCCTGCAATGCAGGAGACCCCAGTTTGATTCCTGGGCTGTGAAGATCCCCTGGAGAAGGAAAAGGCTACCCAGTCCAGTATGCTGGCCTGGAGAATTCCATGGATTGTATAGTCCATGGAGTCACAAAGAGTCAGACATGACTGAACGACTTTCACAAAGCTTTTAAATGAGATTACTCTAGATTACACTGACCAATAGAGTAGATTGAAACCACATCTGGTTATTTAAAACTGAATTATAGTCAATTAAATTTTAATAAAAGTTTCAAATCATTTGCTCAGCTGCACTAGGTCTATTTCAATTGCTTTGCTCAATAGCCACACATAGCCACACATGGCTACTTTGAAGGAAAGAGCAGACAGAGGATGTTTCCATCATCAGGGAAAGTTCTGTTGAGCATCACTGCTCTGAATCATGCAGACTTCACAAGGTGAAAGAAAGTTCTTCTTTAAGACTGATTTATATGTATAGGAGTTAACTGCACTTATGCCTACGTTAGGGAGTGTGGACCTTAATTGTTTTGCCATTTTATTCCTCACAGACTGAAATTCAAATAAAACAATCCTTGCAGAGCTTTGATCTTGTTGAATGTGACAAGAAGTGTTAGCCTACACAGTTAGCACCATTAATGAGAATATCACTTGCAAGAACTCAATAGTCATTAAAAAACATTTACATTGTACTAAGTCTTCTAATTTCCATTGGGATATTCCCTAATTACAGAAATGCAGTTCTTCAACTATAATTTGAATATAGTGACAATACAGAGGCCAGCTTGATCTTTTTTCATTTATTTTATAATGCCATATTAATCCTTTTACCATTTAAGCCTTCCTGTCATTAATTCTAAATTCTGCCAGCAACTTGCTATATATAGTTTACAGTCTTTATGCCATTTACCCATGATCACATTCTTTTCATGTAAGTGATCATATCTCAAATTTAATTTCATCAAAATTATTTCTACTTTTCCTGTTTCTTTGGAATTTGTTTACATTATCTTAAACAGTTGATACACAGTTGTTGTTACTGGTTTGGGAATGGACTTATGTAACAACTGATAGCTTCTGTGTCTGGCAATATTATAAACTAAATAAGTAATTTTAAAAATTGCTTCTTTTCTGTTTGAAGTTAAGGCTAATCCTGTCTCTAATCTAACTCAATCTGGTTTTAAAAGTTGTTCTTTATGATCATTGTTTATTAATTGCACAAACATATTAAACAGTTTTTGAAGTAGGAAATGGCAACCCACTCCAGTATTCTTGCCTGGAGAATCCCAGGGACAGAGGAGCCTAATGGGCTGCCATCTACAGGGTTGCACAGAGTCGGACAGGACTTAAACAACTTAGCAGCAGCAGCATTAACAGTACTGTTAATAGGGCTATTAATAGGGCAATTATACTATTAGTAGGGCAATTATATTCGAAATGCAAAGTCAGAAATTTTTTTCTAAAATTTACAGAATGCTAAATTGGTCATTTGACTACATTTTTCATTTGGGCAGTTATTTTGGTGTAACTTATGCAGGGATACAGCACATAGTAGATGTGATCCTTTGGTCGGTGATAGGTCGCAGATAAAGACTAATCTACAAGCTTCCCAGGTGGCACAGTGGTAAGAGTTTGCCTGCCAGGACAGAAAACGTGGATGCAATCCCTGGTCGGGGAGATCCCCTAGAGAAGCAAATGACAACCCACTCTAGTATTCTTGCCTAAAAATCCCATAGACAGAGGAGCCTGGCAGGCTATAGTCCATGGAGTCGCAAAGTCAGACACAACTGAATATGCACGCAAAGATCAATCTATGGGATAAATATCACAAATGCATATGTTGCATATTAAGGTAGAAAATTCAAATACATAATAGTATTTAAAATATTGCAAAATAATTAGATGAAATGGAGACAAATTAAATGTTTTTTCTCATCAGGGCTGGTTGTTTCGATGGTTGGGAAGTTACCATGCAAAATCACCAATGTGCAGAATCTCAAAAACAAGCCAAACAGGAGCTGAACAACTTTATACAGATCTCCCCGGAAGTCCCCAAAATGTAAACAAGAATAGATGTAACAAAGAAACTTGACCTGTTGGATTAAATATTAAATGTCTGTGTGATGTGATTTTACAACTACTGATCCATTAGGCTGGGCTAGGTTTTACTGCAGTAATAAATAATCTAGGAATCTTAGGGGCTTATAGCACAGCTTTATTTCTGGTCAGGTTATGTGTCTGTCAGGCATCAGCCACTGCTTTGCTCTTCATCATCTTCACTCCAGAACCCAAGCTTGTGGAGCAGCCTCTGTCTGAAACAATGCTTATATTGGTGGCAGAGGGAAGAAAGATGTGGAAAATCACAAATAGGCTTTTTAAAGCCTCTCCTAGCAAATAACACATGCCACATCCATCACAACCTCATTGTCCACATCATTCTTGGGCTTACTCCTAAGGTTAGTAAGACAGAGATATACAAAATTCCCTCAAGGATTGACACAGCAAAGACAGGAAACAAAATATTTGTCCACAGTACTACAAGCTACCATAACTCCCAAGTAGTCAATTCATTTCAAACTGGCAAACACATTTCTTGGCCCAGCCTGATTGTTGAATTTCAACATATTATGTTTGGTTGATTGCCATTAAAATTTAAATATGCTACTTTCTTAAACGCCTTCAGCCTGAGCGCTGAATCTGAGAAGAAATTTGCAGTTTTCCAGCTGTTCTGCAGCTTAGTGTTCCAACTCAGTTTACCAGTAATAAGACTGATATTTTCATTTGTTCCTGACTTCCATGTCTATTTCCCATTTCTATTATGGACCAGAATTTGGTAGGAGGAGAAGAGTGACTGATAGCCTGGGGCCCGACCTCTACATGACAGTTTCATTCATAATGCCTTCTGATCAGAGAATGCTTTTCTCTGCAAAGGAAAGCCATCTACAAGAGGATTTCACATGCTTTATCCCATTTAATCCTCATGGGATCCCTGTCCAGTATGATTATTGTCATTTAACAGGTGATGAAACTGAGACTTAGATAACCTAAGCCAATTGCTCACAGCAGGGATTTAAACCTCTGCCCTGTCAGCTACTTCTCCTTGTCCATTTTCTTTTGTGCCAAAAATGTAAGCATCCTTTAAGACCCAGGTCTGTTGTCATATTTTCATGGAAATCTGCCTCGCTATGTGTCTTCCAAACTGAGTTAGCCCCATCCTTCCCACCACTGTGTGAGCATTCCCCCCACTAAACTATGAGTTTCTTTAGGCTAAGTTCTTATTTACCTCATATCTTCAAGGCTCAGGACAGTGCCTGTCATTGACCTCACTATTAATATTAATAAAATGAGAACGGATAAACTGAACATGTGGTTTCAAGCTTTTTCAAACAGTACTCAAGTCAGCATGTTAAATCAAATAGAGTACACATACAGTTGAACCTGGACAACACTGAAGAACTGAAGGATAACTAATTGGAAATCAATTGGCCTGGATCTTCATTGTTGCCCAGTTGCTATTTACTATTGTCATTATAGCACTTTAGTTTTCATAGGTATTAAGTAAAGGGATGGGAATTGTTAGGAGCACAAAACAGATTTTTCCCAAAGAGGAAACAGCATAGGAAATAATATAAAGAATAACAGGTCATATGTTTGGGTGGAAAAACAAGAATTTTTTAAAAGTCACTGGATGTTGAAATGAGACAGACATTAAGAGAAAATAATATGGGCGAAGAGGCCAGATGGCGAAAGATTCCTTTGCCAAGATATCTGTTAACAGTAAGAAATTCATGAGGCACTTTCACCTCCAGATCCAGGCAATTGCAGCCCCTAGTCTAGACTCCAGGCTTCAATAAAGTTCCCTGCTCTGGTCCTTGTCCAGATGTCCCCCTCTCTGTAAGACAAGAGGTCTATAAGGCCAAGTGAACATGCCGGCCTAGAGCTCACCCCTCAGCCTTTCCCTGCCCCCCTCGCACTCCCAGTCTACAGCCCCTTTCCATATTTCCATTCTAAACTATACTCTCAGTTCAGTTCAGTTGCTCAGTCATATCTGACTCTTTGCAGCCCCATGGACTGCAGCATGGCAGGCTTCCCTGTCCATCACCAACTATATTTTATGCATGCTGTGTGAAGCCACTTCAATCATGTTCAATTCTTTCTGACCCCATGGACTGTATCCTGCCAGGCTCCTTTGTCCATGGGATTCTCCTGGCAAGAATACTGGAGTGGATTGCCATAGGTACTCCTAATCCTGGTCTTGCCAAAATGCCCTCAAATCCACTTTAAGAGCCTGAAGGTCCCTTCCCCAGCCCCATTTTCCCAAGTACAGACCACAATACTGGTTTGTGCATCTCTGATCATGGGGAGAACAAGGGGCCTGCTGTTGGCCAAGAATAGGGTTGTGGATTAAGCTTGGACAGCTGAATGTAGAGCAGAGCCAGGGTTTGAAGAGAAGCAGGAAAAATTAAGGGAGTCACAGGTCACAAGTATGGCTTTTATCTGTCCTTTACCTACAAGAAGATAGCTTTCAAGGAGGGTCCACCTTTTAACAATTTCTCATAGTTTCTTAAACCATAAGGAATACTCAATTCCTGTATATGAATTAGGGTTTCCCTGGTGGCTCAGATGGTAAGAATCTGCCTGCAATGCAGGAGACCTAGGTTCAATCTCTGGGCTGGGAAGATCCCCTGGAGAAGGGAATAGCAACTCACTCCAGTATTCTTGCCTGGAGAACCCCATGAGCAGAGGAGGAGAACCCCATGAGCAGAGGAGCCAGGCAGGCTATAGTCCATGGGGTCGAAAAGAGTTGGACATGACTGAGTAACTCAGCACACGCAAAAACACACATATGAACTAGCATAGATATTTGCACTAAAAATAAAATTTTGTTATTTTTCACTAGTTCCTATTCTGAAGGAGATCAATCTTGGGATTTCTTTGGAGGGAATGAGGCTGAAGCTGAAACTCCAGTACTTTGGCCACCTCATGCGAAGAGTTGACTCATTGGAAAAGACTCTGATGCTGGGAGGGATAGGGGGCAGGAGGAGAAGGGGACGAGAGAGGATTAGATGGCTGGATGGCATCATGGACTCGATGGACGTGAGTCTGAGTGAACTTCAGGAGTTGGTGATGGACAGAGAGGCCTGGAGTGCTGCGATTCATGGGGTCGCAAAGAGTCGGACACGACTGAGAGACTGAACTGAACTGAACTGATGCTGAGTTAATTGCCTTCCCTGAACTTTCAAGAAAGTGATCTGTCATCTAAAATTTTGTAAGTAAGAACACTAGACATCCAATACAGCAGCGAATCTACTAGTCTTGTAAAAGCAGAACTATAACTCCTCAAGAGATGCTTCATCATAACAGTGAATGAATTTAGAGTGAATAAATGCTTTCCTACCCTCCAGCTAATTTCAGTCTTGACTTTCTTCTGGAACTCAAATTCCTTTTCTGTTTTTGCTTTTTCCTTCTTAAAAACAGCTTTATTAAGATGCGATTCATACACCACACAGTTCATCCATTTTATGTGCACAATTGAATAGTTTTTAGTATATCCATGGAGTTATACAGCCATTGCCATGATCAGTTTCACTTTTTCATTACCCTAAAAAGAAACGCCATATGTATTAACAGTCTATTTCCTCCCAAGACCCCTAGACCTAGGCAACCACTGTTTTACTATTTCTGTCTCTACAGATTTGGCTACTCTGGGTATTTTACGTAAATAGAATCACACAATATTTGTCCTTTTGTGACTTTTTTTTTTTTTCACTTAGCTTGATGCTTTCACTATTCATGTTGTATTGGGTATTAGTACTTCATTACGTTTTAAGGCCAACTAACACTTCGTTGGAGAAGGCAATGGCACCCCACTTCAGTACTCTTGCCTGGAGTATCCCATGGATGGAGGAGCCTGGTGGGCTACAGTCCATGGGGTTGCTAAGAGTTGGACACGACTGAGTGACTTCACTTTCACTTTTCACTTTCATGCATTGGACGAAACGGCAACTCACTCCAATGTTCTTGCCTGGAGAATCCTAGGGACCGGGGAGCCTGGTGGGCTGCCGTCTATGGGGTTGCACAGAGTCAGATATGACTGAAGCGACTTAGCAGCAGCAACAGCAGCAGCAACACTTCATTATATGAGTGTGCTATATTTTATCTATTTATAAGTTGATGGGCATTTGGGATGTTTCTTATTTTGGCTGTTATGACTAATTCCACTATGAATATTTGTCTACTCTGGGTACCTTGAGAGATGTCCATGCAATGGGAGAAATGTAGGGTTCTGGAGCTTGTGCCCCTCTTTCCCTTGTTGCCTTTCACTCTTCCACCTCAATAGATGAGAAACCCTTAACTATATTTCCTGAAGCTTCTGCAGAAGTGTTTGTTTTGGAGACTTGTTTCTGGTTTTCTCTGCCAACCTCTGTTCCTTGCTCTTGGACGCAGGAATGTGAAAACAGGAAGGCCACTGTTCCATCTCTTTCCCCCACCATCAGCTTGGGAATGCTGTGTTCCCCAATATGATTTTCACAGCCACTCCTTTATGGAACTCAAATTCTTGACCTCAGCTCTGCTGTACTGAATTGATACTTGGCACATCTGCCTCCAGATCCAGCTTTAACTATAGATACTAGACTTTGGCACACTACAGAGGCTCCTTCTTACTTCCTCTACAACACCATTGAGCATCCAACACCAGCTCCCTCCCCTTTTCAATTTTAATATTTCCCTGTTGTTTTTGGCAGCTGGAGGGGCCTTATCTCCCTAGGCCTCCCAATATGACATATCAAACACTGCAAATAGCAAACATCCAATCATGGGAGACAGTAAGTCTTTGCAAAATTCAGTATCTTCATCAGCTTCTCCATGATGAACTATGACATATACACCTAGTTAAAAGAGGATCTTAATTTTCTCCTAAAATTTTAGAGGATGGACACACTGGAAAGGTGGAACAAGATATCCCTTAACAAGACAGCAACTGTACAGCTTACAGTAATTTTGGAGAAAGCAAGTACTTGGAGACTCGCTGGGAAGTCACAGATGGGCTCTGTGAGAGGTTGATTTGCTTTAACATACTCTTATGTAGCTGTCTCAACTGGTTTCAAAAAGACAGTTGTTGGAAATGTAGTTTATAATTCAACTAAAAGCATTCACTGAAGCATATGTTTCTTGGTTGTTAATAGTTATTTTGGAGAAAAAATAAATGTGTGTATTCATTCTTAAAATACTTTACATTCAATTGTGGTTGTAATTTTTGACTGCACAATCCATTTGATGGAAAAACAAGACAGATAGCAAAGATGTCTGTGATTTTTATGGCTTCCTGTTTATTCACCAGTCTCCCTAATTTCTTTTCGCCTACACAGTTACCAAGGGGAATTAAGGCTTCTGCTCAATCTGGCATGCAGAAATAACTTCTTCAAATAGGTTTTGCTTTGTGATACTGAAAATGCATCACTGGTGTAACTTTTTAATCAAAACTTATTTCCAAAGTCATTTTAAGGCGCAAATTAGATCAGCCTAGATAATGGGCCAATTTTAACATTAGATTGTCTTTCAGAGACCCAGTGAAATGAAACGGAAGACTGAATCTTAGTCCTTAAAATATCATTGGTTAAATGAAACAGGATCAGACAATGGTGAGTTGAACACAGTATTTCAGAGCAGGGTGACTTAGGGAATTCTGTCCTTAGAGCTTCCAGCCCAATCTTTAAAAATCAATTTGAAGTAAATTCCATGTCAGAGACTTGGGAAACCTACTGATACTCATTAAAATTGCTTCTTAAGAAGGATAAGTCAAGAGTTTGGTTTAGTTCTTTAAATAAAGAACAGGAACCTTTAAGGGAAAGTAAAAAATTGACTTTTAGTTATTGATATCAGCTTTATTGAGACCTACTGAGTTAATTTTTACTTGCTGATGAGATGTCAGTCTTTAAAACCTCCTAAGTGGTCAAGGTGAGTGCCTACATTTATCTCAATTTTGGCCACTTGCTCTGCCTCCCATTTTCTATATTAAAAAAAAAAAAGAAGAAATCTTCCTGAGCTTAAAGCCTGCAATGACAATGTCCTGGGCTTTGCCACAAAGCTGAACTGCAAAGCAGAATATTAACTGCTAAGGGCTAAACCTACCCTAAGGTGATGACTCTTAGTTCATACTGAATTCAATTAGACCAGCTTCATTTTCATCATTAAATTATTTTGATGGGAGTCCTCCAGCCACTAAGGGAAAAGCCAACCTTCAGTATAATTCACAGAGGAAATGCCCTTGTTTAGTAAGTCAAATAGTAAGTGAAATTAGAAGGAACCTGTAGCTCCTCTGTCACTCACCATCCCCATCACACCTTGAGCAAATGGATTTTATTATTTCTAAATCATGCTTAACAAATTGATATCACACCACTCTCTTAAAGCACGCCATATGACAATTTGCTGTTGCAAGATTGTTAAGTAAACTTCCACAAAATAAAGATGAAGGAATACCCTGCGGTCATTGCTGTCATAGATAACTGACCTCCAAGAAGCTAAAGCATATTAAAATTTAGTCCATAGAGTTATTTAGAAATCACTAGAACTTCTCTGTATGCTGGACACCTCACTGTATCCAAGCATCCTTGCCTTTAAGAATTTGTGTATCCGCAGTATGCATGTGAACATGATTTTCTCTGTAATTTGTCATAAACAACAAAGTAACATAACCCTTACAGGAAGGAAAATGTGTTAAAACATGTTTCCCTACATTAAGGAAAATGTGTTAAAAATTTTGCCATATATTAAAGGAAATGATTCAAATCCTCTGTGGAGTCATGTCAAGTAATATGAATAAAAAAGAGTCTTTTATACATACATATGGGGATTTCCCTCATAGTTCAGTTGGTAAAGAAACTGCCTGCAATGCTGGATACCTGGGTCCGATCCCTGGGTTGGGAAGATCCTCTGGAGAAGGGAAAGGCTACCTACTCCAGTATTCTGGCCTGGAGAATTCTATGGACTGTATTGTCTGTAGGGTCGCAAAGGGTTGGATGTGACTGAGTGACTTTCAGATTCATGTATACATATGGATGGTTTGGCCATATATACATGTGTATTTTTACAGCTACTCCTACTGAAAATATGATTAACATTTCCTATGTCCCATCAATTTAGTGAGTTCTTGAATATAGTATCTCTGCTAATCCTGTCATCAACCCTGCATGACATTTATTCACATTATTTCACAAATGAAGAAGTTAAATTACTTACTCAATGCCCATGGATAGAAAGTGATAAAACTAGGATCAGCCTTTTTTTTTTACTCTTTCCCCTATATTTTATAAATTAAGTTAGGATATTCTACTTAATTAAAATTAGCCACTTATGCATCACCAATTTTCTAAGGATTTAGGAAAATATGCTTAATAATGAAACCTGTGATAATTAAAAATATATTTTCTGTGATGATCTGGCTCTTCTGAAGCTTAGTGTTACATTTGAATTATATGTGGTTTATACTGCTGTAAACCCTGTCAATATAGACAGTACAGAATTCTTAACCAAATGTGTACAGGCCCAGGTCATTTCCTAATAATTTAATTGCATTTTTAATTTCAAAAAAAATCTAAATGCTTACTTTTTTATAATTTGTAGTAAAATTCAGGGAGTTTACTGAGTCCAGTTTTTTAAATTCTTCCATTACTCAAAGCTAGACAAATAAACATGTGAGAACCTTGAAGATGAGGAACTTGGATTGTTTTTCTTTATTCCCCTTGTGTCTACCATAGTCTTAGAATACAAAAACAATGCTAAAAAAAAAAAAAAGGTATTTTTTGAATGAGTGAACATGGAATCAGTAGAGTCCTAGTTGAAGTCTCGCAAGAGTCTGTGAATGGACAAGCAACATTTATATGCAGAGGAAAATCTGTGCCCCCTAACACTTGAACATAATTAAAGTTCATTGTAAAATTAAAACAAACATTGATGTAATGTGTTCTAACTGCTAGGCACTATTTTAAGCCCTTTGAACACACCTATTCAATTATTCCTCAAAATAATCTTATAAAATATGTATTTTAATTGTGTATGTAATTTAATATATTCATTCAATACATATCTCTTCTTTCAGATACTAAGCTGCTTTGAAGAAGAGATTAGATCTTATTTATCTTGTAATGTATTAAAAGATGCTTACTCCTTGGAAGAAAAGTTATGACCAACCTAGACAGCATATTAAAAAGCAGAGACATCACTTTTTCAACAAAGGTCCGTCTAGTCAGTTGGACTGTGAAGAAAGCTGAGCACTGAAGAATTGATGCTTTTGAACTGTGGTGTTGGAGAAGACTTTTGAGAGTCCCTTGGACTTCAAGGAGATCCAATCAGTCCATCCTAAAGATCAGTCCTGAGTGTTCATTGGAAGGACTGATGTTGAAGCTGAAACTCCTATATTTTGGCCATCTGATGTGAACAGCTGACTTATTTGAAAAGACCCCGATGCTGGGAGGGATTGGGGGGCAGGAGGAGAAAGGGACGACAGAGGATGAGATGGCATCACCGACTCAATGGGCATGAGTTTGGGTGGGCTCCAGGAGTTGGTGTTGGACAGGGAGGTCTGGTGTGCTGCGGTTCATGGGGTTGCAAAGAGTCGGACACTACTGAGTGACTGACCTGAACTGAACTGAACTGATCTTGTAACTCAAGTCTCTACCATACTGCTCGGCATTGAATCTATATTGAGTAAAGAAATAAGTTTATGAGTAAATGGTTTGTCTCTGTGGGGCAGACACATCATAAAGATGAGGTCACAGCCATCAGTGCCTTCTACACTATACCTAGAAGGAGACTGTTCAAACTGCAGCTACCACTGAAGCACTGATACTTATTTCTGCAATTCTGCAATTCATTCAAACACCAAGCCATACAAAATCACTCCTTCATGAGCCATAATGGCAAGCCTTTTGAGTGTATACTCTATGCTCTACAGGATCAAAGAGCATGTCTACCACTTAAGACATGCAGTTTGTACTTTCATAGGATAAGATTAGAACTGATATGTAGTTAATGTTAAGCCAATAAAGCAGATGTCAAGTTGAAATCCTTAGGAAGGCCAGTGAGCCAGGAAGCTGGGAGATTAAGCAGATTTTTGGCACATGGCCTGAGTTTGGTTATGGGGAAGATAGGTGAACACATGACAATGTTTGAGTCAACAAATATTGAAGAGACAAAATATCTGGGACTGTTTGAAGTCAAAACTGAAGAAGTACAACTGAAAGATAAGATCATCAGATTAAACATTAGTCAAATTGGATAATTTAAATCTTTAGACAAGGATTTGTGCCAGCATTTGTTGGTAGGAAGAGGCCAAGTGGATGCAGAGATGTACCAACTGAAGAGCTACTAGAGAGATATGATACATGTCATGAGATGAGATGAGATGAATAAACAAGTGAAAGAAGAAAAGTCAGGATTTAATGACTGAATGGAAATGAATGTTAAAAGGCAAATAGAGAATGAAGGATGATCCCAGTGAAATGCCAGAAATTTCAAATCTTTGTGATTAAGATAACTGGAAAAAATAGGGAACTTTAGAAAAGAAATGCTAGTTTATAGGAATGATAATAAGCTCTTATGTTGTGTGTGATATGGCCCATCCAAAAGCATACAAAGCAAGAGATCATAAGGCACAGAATTCCCTTGGTGTCCACAAGAGAAATGGGATATTATAATTTCATCTAAGAAAACAAACATCAAAGATTTTCTCAGTTGTCAGATGAATACTTTCATGACAATAGATTTTTGAGGTGACCAGTTGATGGAATTAGTATTTTTGCTTTAAGGGAAATTGGTGGACTCTGTCAAACCTGACCCCCTATTCCTCCACCGTACCTCTGACTGAATACAAACATCCTAGAGTCAATGATTTTGTGTTTTTTTCCATTATATTTCCACACATAAAATATTATTGTTTAGTCACTAAGTCATGTGATGGACAGGGAGGCCTGGTGTGCTGTGATTCATGGGGTCGCAAAGAGTTGGACACGACTGAGCAACAGAACTGAACTGAACTGAACATGTCCAGCTATTTTGCAACTCAATGGACTGTGGTCCACCAGGCTCCTCTGTCCATGGTATTTCCCAGGCAAGAATATTGGAGTGGTAGCTATTTCCTTCTTCAGAGGAGTCTTTTTGACCTAGGGATCAAACCCACATCTCCTGCTGTGGCAGGTGGATTCTTTACCACTGAGCCACTATGGAAGCCCAACACATAGGCTATCACCTACTATACAGCAGAACTTCAACAAATACATGTTAGATGCAAAGAAAAGGCAAAATGTGAAGGGATGGAAGGCAGGGGTGAAGGGTGGAAAACAAAGAGGGAGAGGGAAAAAAAACTCTAATGCTACAGATTTGCAGTAGATCATAAGATAGGCAAAACACAAAATTGCTTCTCCAAAGTTTTGGTTTAAAGATCGCTTCATATAAGTATCTCTGGCAATATCACACAAAACATAAAATAACACTGATTCCAAAACAGAAGCTCATTTGTTTTCCATGCTTTTTTCTCAGACTCACATCGCCCCAGAGGCCTGCTGCTGAGAACTGACAAGGTGAGAAATACTGTCAGGCACTTAAACCATTTAGAAGCACCTCAGTTATTTCCTCTTTCCTCATACAACGCATACACGCACAAATACTAATTCTGAACACATTTCACCCCTCAGCTATTTCATCGTACAATGGGGACAACTTAAGGGGACTTAAAGGTGAAAAATGAATTTTATACTTTCATAAAAAGTTAAAGTCATCCCATCCATGGCTAAGGTGATACAACTGTAGGTAGTAAATATTCTTTTTATTAATCTGTTTAAATGATCTGGAGAGGAAATTGTCCCACAATAATCTTTCTTTTGTTCATTGGATTTTATGATTGCTTCTTTTAGCCACTAGTCATTAAAGTAAATACAGAATCTATCTCATCTTCCACCTCAAGGAAAGTTATGCAGTGTGAGGACAAAGGGTTATATAAAAAACAGAAATTCTAATTTCATCTAATGATATGTTTAAGACTCAGTTTCAGCTAATATCTTTTTGTTAAGTGGAGATTATGTTCACAAATTTTTAAAAACACTAGAATTTGCTGCAGCAAAATCTTCCTTTACCAGAATTTAGTGACTCAGAACCCTCAATGTTACAGAAAATTTTATTCACTTCCAATCTTCATGCTAAATAAGCATAGAGAAACAAATAAATTATTCCAAATCTTCATGACCAGGGCTTGACCTAAGGGACTTGACCTGATAGAAAAGGAAATTTCAAGAATGCAACAAAAATAATTTATTTTTGTATATGTCATTAGACAATGTTCAATTTCATTCTTTCATAAGTAGCTGCCCACTGTTGCCAGCACTGCTTAATGAAGAGACTGTCTTTTCTCCATTGTACAGTCTTGCCTCCTGTGTCAAAGATAACGAGACTATAGGTGTGTGGGAGACTATAGGTGTGTGGGTTTATCTCTGGGCTTTTTCTCCTGTTCCATTGATCTATATGTCTGGTTAATTTTGCAGCATACATGGACCTAGCAATTATCCTACTAAGTGAAGCAAGTCAGACAGAGAAAGACAAATGTCATATGATATCATTTATATGTAAATTTGAAAAAAAGTTTACAAATGAACTTATTTACAAAACAGAAATAGGCTCACAATCATAGAAAACAAATCTATGGTTACCAAAGGAGAAGGGAGAAAGGGAAAATAAATTAGGTGCTTGGGATTAACATATACACACTGCCATACATAAAAAAGACAACCAATAAGGACCTACTGCTGTATAGCACAGGGAACAATATTTAACATTTTGTAGGAACCTATAAAAGAAAAGAATCTGAAAAAGAACACTGAACTGAATCACTGTGCTGTACACCTGAAACAAACACATCATTGTAAATAATGTAATAATATACTTCAATTTTAAAAAAAGAAAGTGGCTTAAAATGGTCAATATTTACTGATCAAAGTTAAAAATCTGGGACCAATTCACCAATTACTGTAAAATTAAGAAAACTACATTTAGAAATTACTTGTACTTAATATGCCTCATATAAAAAGTTAAAAAAAAAAAAAAAAGAACCCAACAAAGAGAGGCTCTAAGATAAAAACTATTCCTCCAGCATAGGGAAACAATGTAACTAGACTAGAAAATTGAGAGCCTTTTTCAGAGGGAAAAATAAACTGGAAATAATCAAGGATTGAAAGTGATTGATTTTGTGAAAAATTATACCAAGAAACTCTTAAAAGGTGCAAGAATTAGTGATAGGCATAAAGAAAACTATGCAAATGAATGGGGCTTCCCTAATAGCTCAGTTGGTAAAGAATTTGCCTGCAATGCAGGAGACCCCAGTTGGATTCCTAGGTCGGGAAAATCTGTTGGAGAAGGGATAGGCTATCCATTCCAGTAATCTTGGGCTTCCATTGTGGCTCAGCTGGTAAAGAATCTGCTTCCAATGTGGGAGACCTGGGTTCGATCCCTGAGTTGGGAAGATCCCCCGGAGAAGGGAAAGGCTACACACTCCAGTATTCTGGCCTGGAGAATTTCATGTCCATGGGGTCACAAAGAGTCAGACATGACCAGGCAACTTTCACTTTCATGCAAATGAATAGGGAGAAAATTATTATTACCTTCAGGGAAAGGGAACATAACCATAGTGCACTATGACACTCAAATGAGAGTTGCATTTATATAAGCATAGTATAAAGACTTAATAACTGATAACTAATATAACCAATAATTGTAACAATACAATATTAGAAAGCAAATTTTTATCATCCCTAACAGAAAATCCATAGAAAATGTGGAAAACTAATGAATTAAAATACCCACAGGTGCCAAATCCTGATGCTAGCATAAGGGAAAAGATTCTTACATGAAAAAAGTAAATACAAAGAGAATGCATATGGGAGATAAGTGTGAGCAGAATAATGGTGGTGGGAAGTGCAGATCATGACAGGGAATTGTGGGAAATGAGGCAGTTATTCTGTGGACTCTTTTGTATGCCAGAATAAGGAATTGGAATATTTCCCTTTGGCCCTGGAGAACCACTGAAAGCTTGAATAGACGAGTATTAAAATGAAACTGATTTTTTCAGAATCTGAATCTGACCTCAGTATGTTAAATGATTTGGAAAGGAGAAAAACCTGTTGATGAATCAGTGCAGTTCAGTTCAGTCACTCAGTCGTGTCCAACTCTTTGCAACCCCATGGACTGTAGCATGCCAGGCTTCCCTGTCCAATACTGGAGTGGGTAGACTATCCCTTTCCCTAACAAATCAGTAAAAATTTAACAAGTCAGTTTGAAGCTATGGTAATACTTCAAGTAGTTGACTGACAACATAGGCCTGTCCCCTCATGAATTTATAGAAAATTGAGATTGAAATAGTATAACTTGCAAAAAAATATAAATTAATCAATAGTGGAGAGTTTCTTAGGAATATTTGATATACTGCAATAGAGCACCAGTTAGTAAGTGATACGCTGTTAACTGAACTGTTTAGCTTACTTACCTCTCTGACCATAAGTTAATATCACCCCATTCAAAAAAGAATTATGTTTTATAGACCTTACATCTTAAATAAGAAAAGGTTATAATGATTGCTGTTATCTTTATAGTAAAGAATTTATGGCATTTATTACCCACCAGGCAGTATTCTCAGCTTTTTATATAAAGAGATTAATCTTTTAATAACACTATGTAGGTAGTACTATTATTCTCATGATTCAGGAGGATAAGACACACAAGAGTTAACTAATTTGCCCAAGGTACAATAGCCAGTATGTGTGGAAGGTGAGATTTGAATTCAGGCAGGCTATTGTCAGGCAACATGATCACTATGCTAGGTTGCCTCATTCAAATAAGAGAAAATAAAAGGTAAAAAGACTACTCTTATAAAGGGATTGAAAAATTTAAAAAGAAGAGTTCTCTTGCCTTTCCTTTCAGTTAATCAATGTATTTCTATATGAAAGAAACAAATATGTGGGGACTCACATCCAGTTGAGCCTTATTTTCCCTCATCTCTAAAATGCCAAAAGTAATAACCGTGTCACTGAGGGGTTTTGTTAGTGTTATGGTAGATGGGGGAAATAATAGCCCCAGTTCTTTGCATATTTTTATATCACGGCTTCCTGTGCTGACCCTGGCTGGTTCATGTTGTACAAATAGAATTATGCCCTTCCTGAAAACATTCATATGTTAAAACTCCAGTATCTCAGAATATGACTGTATTTGGAGATAGGGCCCTCTTTAAAGGTAATTAAGTTAAATGAAGATCCGCTGGAGGAGGAAATGGCAGTACACTCCAGTATGCTTGCCTGTAAAATCTCCAGACAGAGGAGCCTGGTGGACTGCGGTCCATGGGATCACAAAGAGTCCAACATGACTGAAGCGACCGAGCACACACACTAGTTAAATGAGGCTGTTACGGTGGACCTTATCTTATGTAACTGGTATCCTTATGAGAAGAATTCGGACACACAGACTCTAGAGATGCAAGTGCAGAGAGGAAAGACCATGCAAGGACATGCCAAGGGCACAGCTGTCTGCAAGCTAATGAGAGAGACTACAGGAGAAGTCAAAACCGCCAACACCTTGACCTTGGACTTCTGGTCTCCAGAACTGGAGAAAATTCATTTCTGAGTTTTTAGGCACTGAGTCAGTGGTATTTTGTGATAGAAGCCCTAACAAGTGACAGGTACACCGTGTCACTTGCTTTGACATAAAGTTTATTAGTACGTGTAACACAAACAGAAACTGGAAAAAAACACACATCTTTCTACTTACTCTCACTCCTGTTATTTGCCATTGTCCTAAGAACATGCTCAGTACCTTCTAGGAGAATAAAAAACAAATGGGACAAAGCTGAGTAACCTTAGGTAAATCGACCCTAAGTCATCCAGTAACTAGTCAACTCCCAGATGGATGACCAAGGTCAGTCAATACCACACAATGCTGAGTCCAGCCAAAAGTACCAATAGATCTAGGATCTAAATATTTGATTGTTGTTTAAAATTACTGCTTTGGGAGAGCATGTAATGCAGCATTATTACAACAACAGATACTGATGTAAGCCTCAAATAGAGTAGACAGTCACATGGTGCACAGTAGAGGCTCATTTAATTTAAATTCAGCTTTTACATGACTATATTTATTTATTTAACTAGCTGCACCAAGCTCAAGCTGTGGCACGTGGAATCTTTGGTGGCAACACGTGAACTCCTAGTTGTGGCATGTGGGATTTAGTCCCCCAACCAGAGATCAAACCTGGTCACGCTGCACTGGGACAGTGGAGTCTTAACCACTGTCTTAACCACTGGGGCCACCAGGGAAGTTCCCCATGACTATATTTTAAAGGAGGCTGAAGTGAACAAATAAATCCTATGCCAATTAACTCATATCATATGTGCGGATAAAGCTCTAGTAATTAGAAAAAGTGATCAACTAAAACATTCATTTCAAATGTGAGGGAACTGATGAGACTATTTTATTCTTCTAAAGGATGTACATGTCCATTACAAATTATTTTAAATGTTAACAGGCTTCATTTCCCTTATGTCATTAGGAAAGAAATTTGCAATTACCTGTATGTTCATTAAATAAATCAATCCTCTAAGTCTTTCAAATTAATTCTCATTAGTAAGAGATGATTGCTGTGGTCACAGTAAATAAAGCTATTAACAACCGCTAGCCATGCTTCTCTCAAAGCAAGGTTTTGTTTCCATTGTTTAAAAAGGAAGGCTCATAAGTTTGATTTGGGAAGAAATTAAAAATGATTATTCAAATCAACTCTTCCCCTAAAGAATATAATGTTTGAAACCTCTACAGCATGCCCCTATTTTTTTTTTCCAACTGCTTCAAACCAGGTCCAAATATGAGATAGAAACTATAACAGGATATAGAGAATTTTAAAATAAAAATCATTGAACAATGATAAAAGAGATACTATAAGATCTAAAGAAAGTCCACAGGATACTCCAGGACTGATAGAAAATTCCCTGAGAAGGTCAAACCTGGATGGAAATACCTCCCAAGGAGAAGATTCAGATTTTGTTGGAGTGTAGTTGTCCACTGGGTGGAAGAAAAGCTTTTGTATTCCTTAAACCAAATCTGGTCCACAGTAACTACTCAAATAGGAGGTAACTTTCCAGGGCACAGAAGGCGTGCATATGACCACAGAAAGTCAAGGTACCTCTCTGAGCAGGTGGTATGCAGCGCATAGTATCTATCGTGTTGGGAGAGCCACAGAAAGATTATCGTCAGACAGCATCAGTGCTACAATGTTAGAGGAACCGTGTATTCCTGCTGCAAGGCTAGAGCTGGGTACCGTCACAAATCTTCACACTCACACAGCTGACTGACCATGCAGCCTCTGGATCCAGGGAGAGATGTCCCATCGTCTTTCAATATCTCTGTAGCGCTCCCTATGGAGGAAGGTGGCATAATGCTCACTGTAAAGATCTGGTTTAAGGAATGCCACCCATTATCCCAGAGCTAGTTTCAGAGTAAGAAGGATGAATGTGAAGATGAGAAGCAATAAATAGATAATTGGCATACTGGCCAAAGCTTAAACACTTACTGTTGAAGGATTCAACACTTTCCAAGCAAGAAAATTGTCTTGATAGTAACTGTAGTTTTTATCTGACTGGATTTTAGATTTTCTAACCTATAAAAAGATATTTACCATTCGAACAAACTGATCATTTCCTTCTGTATATGTATTTTTAAGTGTATTTATTTATGGCTGTGTTGGGTCATCACTGTGCTCAGGCTTTCTCTAGTTTTGTTGAGTGTGGGCCTGTCTCTAGTTGCAGTGTGTGGGCTTCTCACTGTGGTGGCTCCTCTTGTTGCAGGCAATGGGCACTAGGTACGTGGGCTTTAGTAGTTGCTGTGCTCAGGCTTCAGTAGCTGCAGCTCTCAGACTCTACAGCACAGACTCAGAAATAGTGGCGCATCTGCCTAGTTGCCCCATGGCATGTGGGATCCTCCTAGAACAGGGATCAAACCCATGTTCCCTGCACTGGCAGGCTGACTACCAACCACTGACCACCAGGGAAGCCCTTCTTTCTGTATATTTTATGACATTTCCAAGCATAAATACATAATCTAACTTAAATGAACAATTCCCTGTTGAATGATTTTCATTTAAGAGTTAAAACTTCCAATCAGTAAAGTATCAGTTCACTTCAGTTCAGTCGCTCAGTCCTGTCCAACTCTTTGCGACCTCATTAATCACAGCATGCCAGTCCTCTCTGTCAATCACCAACTCCTGGAGTTCACCCAAACTCATATGCATCAGTTCGGTGATGCCATCCAGCCATCTCATCCACTGTCGTCCCTTTCTCCTCCTGCCCCCAATCTCTCCAAGCATCAGGGTCTCTTCCAATGAGTCAACACTTTGCAAGAGGTGGCAAAAGTATTGGAGTTTCAGCCTTAGCATCAGTCCTTCCAATGAACACCCAGGAGTGATCTCCCTTAGAATGGACTGCTTGGCTCTCTTTACAGTCCAAGGGACTCTCAAGAGTCTTCTCCGGCACCACAGGTCAAAAGCATCAATTCTTCGGTGCTTTCTTCACAGTCCAACTCTCACATCCACACATGACTACTGAAAAACCATAGCCTTGACTAGATGGACCTTTGTTAGCAAAGTAATGTCTCTGCTTTTTAATATGCTATCTAGGTTGGTCATAACTTTCCTTCCAAGGAGTAAGCGTCTTTTAATTTCATGGTTGCAATCACCACCTGCAGTGATTTTGGAGCACACACACACAAAAAAAGTCTGACACTGTTTCCACTGTTTCCCTATTTTCCATGAAGTGAGGGGACCAAGTGCCATGATCTTAGTTTTCTGAACATTGAGCTTTAAGCCACTTTTTCACTCTCCTCTTTCATTTTCATCAAGAGGCTTTTTAGCTCCTCTTCACTTTCTGCCATAAGGGTGGTGTCATCAGCATATCTGAGGTTATTGTTATTTCTCCCGGCAATCTTGATTCCAGCTTGTGCTTCTTCCAGCCCAGCGTTTCTCATCATGTACTCTATACAGCTTTGATGTATTCCTTTTCCTATTTGGAACCAGTCTGTTGTTCCATGTCCAGTTCTAACTGTTGCTTCTTGTCCTGTAAAAGGTTTCTCAAGAGGCAGGTCAGGTGGTCTGGTATTCAAATCTCTTTCAGAATATTCCACATTTTATTGTGATCCACACAATCAAAGGCTTTGGCATAGTCAATAAAGCAGAAATAGATGTTTTTCTGGAACTCTCTTCTTTTTTCTATGATCCAACGTACGTTGGCAATTTGAGTTCTGGTTCCTCTGCCTTTCCTAAAACTGGCTTGAACATCTGTAATTTCATGGTTCTCATATTACTAAAGTCTGGCTTGGAGAATTTTGAGCATTACTTTACTAGTGTGTGAGATGAGTGCAATTGTGCAGTAGTTTGAGCATTTTTTGACATTGCCTTTCTTTGGGATTGGAATGAAAAATGACCTTTTCCAATCCTGTGGCCACTGCTGAGTTTTCCAAATTTGCTGGCATATTGAGTGCAGCACTTTCACAGCATCATCTTTCAGGATTTGAACTAGATCCACTGGATTCCATCACCTCCACTAGCTTTGTTCGTAGTGATGCTTTCTAAGACCCACTTGAGTTCACATTCCAGGATGTCTGGCTCTAGGTGAGTGATCATACCATTGTGATTATCTGGGTTGTGAAGCTCTTTTTTGTACAGTTCTTCTGTGTATTCTTGCCACGTCTTCTTAATATCTTCTGCTTCTGTTAGATCCATACCATTTCTGTCCTTTATCAAGCCCATCTTTGCATGAAATGTTCCCTTGGTATCTCTACTTTTCTTGAAGAGATCTCTAGTCTTTCCCATTCTGCTGTTTTCCTCTATTTCTTTGCACTGATCTCTGAGGAAGGCTTTCTTATCTCTCCTTGCTATTCCTTGGAACTTTGCATTCAGATGTTTATATCTGTCCTTTTCTCCTTTGCTTTTCGTTTCTCTTCTTTTCACAGTTATTTGTAAGACCCCCTCAGACAGCTATTTTGCTTTTTTGGATTTATTTTCCATGAGAATGGTCTTGATCCCTGTCTCCTGTACAATGTCACGAACCTCATTCCAAAGTTCTTCTGGCACTTTATCAGATCTAGTCCCTTAAACCTATTTCTCACTTCCACTGTACAATCATAAGGGACTTGATTTAGGTCCTACCTGAATATTCTAATGGTTTTCCCTACTTTCTTCAATTTAAGTCTGAATTTGGCAGTAAGGATTTCATGATCTGAGCCATAGTCAGCTCCTTATTTTTGCGGACTGTATAGAACTTCTCCTTCTTTGGCTGCAAAGAATATAATCAATCTGATTTCAGTGTTGACCATCTGGTGATTTCCATGTGTAGAGTCTTCTCTTGTGTTGTTGGAAGAGGATGTTTGCTATGACCTGTGCATTCTCTTGACAAAACTCTACTAGCATTTGCCCTGCCTCATTCTGTACTTCAAGGCCAAATTTGGCTGTTACTCCAGGTGTTTCTTGACTTCCTACTTTTGCATTCCTGTCCCCTATAATGTGAAGGACATCTTTTTTGGGTGTTACTTCTAAAAGGTCTTGTAGATCTTCATAGAACCGTTCACCTTCAGTTTCTTCAGCATTACTGGTTGGGGCATAGGCTTGGATCACTGTGATATAGAATAGTTTGCCTTGGAGACGAACAGAGATCATTCTGTCGTTTTTCATATTGCATCCAAGTACTGTACTGCATCTTGGACTCTTTTGTTGACCATGATGGCTACTCCATTTCTTCTAAGGGATTCCTGCCCACAGTAGTAGTAAATTATAGCATATGATTATAACAGAAATGAAGAGATAAAAGAAAGATATACAATGACCTTTTAAGTGTACTGAAATGTAATAAATAAATTTAAACATTCAGAGAATTAATTTAAAATACTTCTAACGTGTAGTCATAATAGACCTTCCTTAGAACTATAAATGTAATATTCTCCAGAACTCATTCAAGTTCACTTAATATTCAATATTCAACTGAACTCTTTATTCTCCGAGTCCATAAATGCCTTCATATCAGTGAGAAAATAGGATTTCTCTGTATTAGTTTGCTATGGCTGTCGTAACAAAGTACCACAACCTGTGTGTTAAAACAACAGAAATTTGTTGTCTTACAGTCATGAAGGCTTCGTGATAAAGGTGTCAGGAAAGTAAGTTTCTTTTGAGGGCTGTGAGGAAAAATCTGTTTCATGCCTTTATCCTAACTTCTGGTGTTTTGCTGACAATCTTTGACATTCTTTCACTGATACATGCATCACTACATCCCTGCCTTCATCTTCATTTGGCATTCTCTCTGTGTGTGCAAGTATCTGTGTCAAAATTGCCCTTTTCTAGAAGGACATAGTCACATTGGATTAGAGCCACTGTAATGACCTCATCCTCACTGATCATCTGCAAAGACCATATTTCCAAAAAAAGGTTACAATCCCATGCGGTAGGGGTTAGGATTCCAACATCTTTGAGGGGTTACACAATTGAATCCACAACATTCTCCTCATACCTCAAAGCCAGCAATTTTTACAGATTCCAGTTTCCTTGTACCAGGGGCTTCCATCATAATATTTTTTTAAGCCTCTCAGGCAACGTTCTCTCATAAAATTCCCATTTGACTGACCCAGCAGTCACAATTAATAGTTAGTGAATAGACTCATGTTTAAGAAAATCAAGTGAAACTCATCGACAAATTATAGTAAAAAGCCACTTATTATATATTCTCCAGAAGAACACACTTGACCACCCAACCAGCAAAATTTTCTACTTGATAACAACCAAAGAGCAACCAAAGTTAGGGATGAGGAAAACATTTTCAACAAATGTTTATGGCAAGAAAATTAGGCAGAACTCTTGATTTCAACCAACAGAAATCAAATTTACACTGATCTATGTGGAGAAATGAGATGGGAGTGATGATATTTATTGGTTTGCATAAGTAAAAGATCCAGAATTTGAGAAGAGCTGGATCCAGGTGTTGAGCAGCTCCAGTTATGACTCTCCTCCATCACTTTTTCCTTGTAATTTCTATGATGTATTCTAAGGTTTCTCAGCATCAACACTACAGACACTTTGAGGTCAATATGGAGAGTTGTCCTTTGTAGGATGCTTAGCAGCATCCCTGACCTCTACCTACTAGATACCAGCGGCACTTAGTTCCAAACTGTGACAACAAAAACGTCTTCAGACACTGCCACTTGTACCCTGTAAGGCAAATTTTTCTCTTTTTTCAAATGATGACCTCAAGAACCATTTAAATGATAGTACATGTATTGATTTAGCAATTCCTATGTAAACAGAAAGGCTTCTTTTCCAATAATCTAATAATAGTCCTACACCTGATGCTTATGATCTTGTGCTTTTCTGAAAAAAAAAGTATTATGACTAAAATATTTTACACTTATAATGTTTATAGACATCCATATAGGACAGGGACTCAGGATGCTCTAATATTCCAAAGACTATAAACCTATTGTCTATCCTGAATGATACTTTATGTTAGTTTACATAGCAACTTCTATCAATTTATATGAAAGAGCTTCTCTTATACTAGTTGCAGAGTAAGTCCCCTACATATGGATGAGTTCCATTCTGAGAATGCATTTATTAAGTCCAATTCAATGAGTTCAGTTGCTCAGTTGTGTCCGACTCATTGCAACCCCATGGACTACAGCATACCAAGCTACTCTGTCCATCATCAACTCCTGGACCTTACTCAAACTCATGTTCATTGAGTCAGTGATGCCATCCAACCATCTCATCCTCTATCTGTCCCCTTCTCCTGCTTTCAATTTTTCCCAATATCAGGATCTTTTCCAGTGAGTCAGTTCTTCACATCAGGTGGCCAAATTATCAGAGTTTCAGCTTCAGCATCAGTCCTTACAATGACTATTCAGGGTTGATTTAAGTTAAATTTGTTCATTAAGTCCAATTTGTTTGTGAATCCAACAAAGTTAAACTAGGTACACAATTAACACAATCACCTGTACAGTCCTGTCCTACAAGAGGTTTATAATATTCTTCACACAAATAATATGTAAAAACAAACAAAAACTAGAGAAAACATTTTTAATCATACAGTACTGTACCTTCAAAAGTACCATAGTATAGTACAACAGTGGCACACAGGAGCACATTCTTATCTTTGAATGTTTGCAACTTGAAGGTTCATATGTAGGGGCTTACTATACTTATTTTTCCTCTTAGAATTTTGACTTTGCCTAAACTCCCAGTGTCTATAGTATTTGGGGCCTGAAGTGGTTGTTGTTGCTTGGATTTTTTTCTCTTTATTATTAGATATACTGTATAAATGTATAAATCTATCTTCCCAGGTAACTCAGTGGTAAGGAATCTGCCAGTCAATGCAGGAGACAAGGGTTTGATCCTTGAGTTGGGAAGATTCCCCTGGAGAAGGGATAGGCAAACCACTCCAGTATTCATGGGTTTCCCTGGTGGCTCAGATGATAAAGAATCTGCCTGCAGTGCGGGAGAGCTGGGTTCAATCCCTGGGTTGGGAAGATCCCCTGGAGGAGAGCATGGCAACCTACTCCAATGTTCTTGCCTGGAGAGTCACCCTGGACAGAGGAGTCTGGTGTGCTACAGTCCATGGGGTCACAAAGAGTCAGACACGACAGAAACTAAGCATAGCACACATAATGTATAAACACAGAAAACAGCACAGATCCTCTTGGGCCTCAAAAACAGCAGGGAATGAAGAGGTCCCAGGAAACTTTTTTTAAAAGTACAAGAAACATTAGTGTCTGGACTAAAGGAGTAAAAGGCAGGCCAGGGCCAGCAGAACTGAACTAAAGGCTCCTTCCCTCTCCTCAAAGCCAGGACAACCTCAGGGAGCTCTCCTCCAGCAGCTAGTCCACCCAGACAGAGTGCTACCCAAAGGAAAATTCTACACTGGAGAGCCTTCCCCTCTTGCAAAAAAGAGCAGCACACAGGATATCTAAAAGCTCTCTCCTTCCATCCTTGTTCCCTTTGTGGCTGCAACTGAGGAAAAGGAAAGTTATGTCCTATGCACTCTGACCCCTCTCAGCTGCCCTGGGTTCAGACAACCCTGGCATTTACCATAGCCTGTCCCAGTTTTGACCCTGGCTAGACCCATCAGGTACCCAGAGTTTGCTGAGAAGGGAATGGAAGGGGAAGGTTGGATCAGTAAGTCATACCCAACTCTTTGCAACTGCATGGACTGCAGCACGTCAGGCTTCCCTATCCATCACCAACTCCCAAAGCTTGCTTAAACTCATGTCCACTGAGTCAGTGAATCGGTCCAACCGTCTCATCCTCTGTCATTCCCTTCTCTTCCCGCCTTCAATATTTTCCAGCATCAGGGTATTTTCCAGTGAGTCAGCTCTTTTCATCAGGTGGCCAAATTTTTGGTGCTCCAAACATACAATTTTGCTCATTTCAGATGATAGCAAGTCAATGTTCAAAATTCTTCAAACTAGGCTTCAGAAATATGTGAACTGAGAAATTCCAGATGTAAAAACTGGATCTTAAAAAAAAAACAGAGAAACCAGAAATCAAATTGTCAACATCTGTTGGATCATAGAGAAAGCTAGGGAATTCCAGAAAAATATTTGCTTCTCCTTAATTGACTATACCAAAGCCTTTGACTGTATGGATTACAACAAACTGTGGACAATTCTGAAAGAGATGGGAATACCAGACCACCTGACCTATCTTCTGAAAAACCTGTATGTAGGTCAAGAAGCAACAGTTAGAACTAAACATGGAAAAGTAGACTGTTTCAAAATTGGGAAAGGAGTACAATAAGGCTATATATTGTCTCCTTGTTTATTTAACTTCTATGCAGAGTACATCATGAGAAATGCCCGGTAGGATTAATCACAAACTGGAATCAAAGTTGAAAGGGGAAATATCAACAACCTCAGACATGCAGATGATACCACTATATTGGCAGAAATGAAGAGGAACTAAAGAGCCTCTTGATGAGGATGAAAGAGGAGAGTGAAAAACCTGGCTTAAAACTCAACATTCAAAAAACGAAGATCGTGGCATCTGGTCCCACCACCTCATGGCAAATAGATGAGGAAAAAGTGGAAACAGTGACATATTTTATTTTCTTGGGCTCCAAAATCATGGCTGTGTGGTGGCAGTAACCTTGAAATTAAGGTACTTGCTCCTTGGAAGGAAAGCTAAGACGAACCTAATTCAGTTCAGTCACTCAGAACTGTCCAACTCTTTTTGACCCCATGGACTGCAGCATGCCAAACTTTCCTGTCCACCACCAACTCCCAGAGCTTACTCAAACTCATGTCCATTGAGTTTGTGATGCCATCCAGTCATCTCATCCTCTGTCATCCCCTTCTTCTCCTGCTTTCAATCTTTCCCATCATCAGGGTCTTTTCCAAGGAGTTAGCTCTTTGCATCAGGTGGCAGAAATATTGGAGTTTCAGCTTCAACATCAGTCCTTCCAAGGAATACTCAAGACTGTTTTCCTTTAGGATGGATTGGTTGGATCTCCTTGCAGTCCAAGAGACTCTCAAGAGTCTTCTCCAACACCACAGTACAAAAGCACCAGTTCTTGGATGCTCAGCTTTCTTTATGGTCCAACTCTCATATATCATACAGAACTACTGGAAAAACCATAGCTTTGGCTAGACGGACTTTAGTCAGACAAACCTAGACAGCGTATTAAAAAGCAGAAACATAACTTTGCTGACAAAGGTCAGTAAAGTCAAATCTATGGCTTTTCCAGTGGTTAGCTATTGATGTGAGAGTTGGACCATAAAGAAGGCTAAACGCTGAGACTGATGCTTTCAAACTGTGGATCTGGAGAAGACTCTTGAGGGCCTCTTGGACTGCAAGGAGATCAAACCAGTCAATCCTAAAGGGGCCTGGAAGAGTTATCTACTTACATTTTCAACCTACAATATCAGCAATTTGGTACGGTTAACACTAATACAAATTAGCATATCCATTTGACTGTTCTGGCAAATAGCAAAATAATAATGTTTTAATTAAAATAATCAGGTATATTTTTCTCACAAAAATACCTAAACTGATGAACAGTCCAGGGCACAGAGAAGCTCCGCTTCATGTGGTCAATCAGAGACCTGGGTTCTAATGATGCTTGTGTCGTTTCCCATCTCCACAGCTCAAAGCTGACTCAGTCACCACATCTGCACTCTAGCCTGTGGGAAGTGGAAAGAGGAAGTGGAGGTTTAGCAGCTCTATTTTGAGGACATGACCCAGAAGTTTTTCACATCAGTTCCACACTCATGCACTAACCCAGAGAAGTCACATGCAACACATGGCTATAAGTAATGCTGAAAATGGTCAACTCTAACTTGAGTCTGAGTGAACTTTGGGAGTTGGTGATGGACAGGGAGGCCTGGCATGCTGCAATTCATGGGGTCGCAAAGAATTGGACACGACTGAGCGACTGAACTGAACTGAACTGAACTGAACTTGAGTATATGCCAGGAAAAACACTGAGACTTCTAGTAGTAAAAGGAGGAATGGAAAATGGACAATTAATAGCTTCTATTATGACCTAATGTTAGTTAAACAGAAATTGGGGGTACAAGTGGAGTAAGTCAATATAGAAATCAGAAGAAAGAAGAAAGGGGAAATAAAATATTTTAAGAGCATACAGGCACACTTCAGAGACATTGTCAGTTCAATCCCATATCACTACAATAAAGTGAGAATCACAAGAAAGCAAGTCATAGGGAGTTGGAGGGTTCCCAATGCATAAACAAGTTATGTTTATACTACCTACAGGTATTAGGTAGTATATTATTAATATTAAGTATGCAATAGCATTCTGTTGAAACAATGTATATACCTTAATTAAAATGTACTTTACTGCTAAAAAATGCTAACAATTATCTAAGCCTTCAGTGAGTTGTAATATTTTGACTGATGCACAGTCTTGCCTCAGTGTTGATGGCTGCTGACTGATCAAGGTGGTGGTTGCTAAAGGTTAGACTACAAACATCTCATTTTTTAGTTTTTTCCTGAGATTGCAGGAATTCAGTCACACAGCCTAAACTTCTAGTTCTAGTTCTCTTGCTGTTTCCACCACACCTCCCACCACTGAAGCCTTGAACCCTTCAAAGTCATCTATGAAGGCTGGAATCAACTTTTCCCAAAATCCTGTTAATGTTGATATTTTGACTTATTCTTCTGAATCAGAAATGTGCTTAGGATGGTGAATCCTTTCCAGAAGGTTTTCACTTTACTTTGCCCACACATAGCATTACTCCTTGATCCATGGATTATAGAATGAATGTTGTGTTAGCAGGCATGAAAACAACATGAATCTCATTATACATCTCCATAGGCACTCTTGGGTGACTGGGTACTTTGTAAATAAGCAGCAATATTTTTAAAGGAATCTCTTTTTCTGAGTACTAAATTTCAGCACTGGGCTGTAAATATTCAGTGAACCATGTTGTAAGCAGATGTGCTGCCATCCAGGCTTTGTTGTTCTTTTACAGAGCAAGGGCAGAGTAGATTTAGCATAGTTCTTAAAGCCCCTAGGATTTTCAGAATAGTTAATGAGCATTGGCTTCAACTGAAAGTCAACAGCTGCCTTACTCCTTACCAGGAGAGTCAGTCTGCCTGTTGAATATTTGAAGCAAAGCACTGACTTCTCTCTAGCTGTGAAAGTCCTCGATGGCACCTTCTTTTACTATAAGACCATCCTGTCCACACTGAAAATCTTCTGTTTAATGAAGCTACTTTCACTAATTTTTCTCAGCTAGACTTTCTGAGAAAAATCTACTGATTTTTCTATTTCTCAGAAAATCTATTTTCTGAGAAAAATCTACTTATCGTAGCTTTGACATCAGCACATGCTTCTTCACCCTGCACTTTTATGTAATGGAGATGGCTTCTCTCCTTAAACTTCATGAACTCTATCTTCTAGCTTCGAACTTTTCTTCTGCAGCTTCCTCAGGACTCTCAACCTTCATAAAGTTGAAGGGACTTGTCTTGGACTAGGTTCTGGCTGGTTTGATCTGTCTAGACTGCTAAAACTTTCTCCATATTAGCAATAAGACTTTCACTTCCTTATCATTCACTGGAGTAGCACTTTTAATTTCCTTTAAGAGCTTTTCCTTTCACAACTTGGCTAACCATTTGGTGCAAGAGACCCGGCTTTCAGCCTGTCTCAGCTTTCAACATGCCTTCCTCATTAAGCTTAATCATTTCCAGGTTTGGTTACAAGTGATTGTGTATGACTCTTCCTTTCATCTAAACACTTAGAGGTCCTTGTGGGGTTATTAGCTGACCTAATTTCAATACTGTTCTGTCTCAGGGAATAGGAAGGCCTGACAAGAGGGAAGGAGACAGAGGAAAAGCTGGCTGTTCAGTGGAGCAGTCAGAGCAATACAGCACTTATAAATTAAACTTTCCATCTTATAAGGGTACAGCTCATGATGACCACAAACAATACAATTGTAACATCAAAGATATCCCCAAACAATACAATAGTAATATTAAAGATAATCACAAACAATGTAATAAATAATTTTTAAAATGTAACTTAGAAACATGAAGTGGTCATATGCTTTTGGAAATATGACACTGATAGATTTACTGGACCAGGGTTGTTACAAACCTTTTACATGCTAGGTGCTTTATTCCTAACTACCATAACAATTATTGCTATTTCCACTTTACAGATAAGGAAGCTCAGGGTTAAAGACATTAAATATCTTGACTAGATATTGTTGTAAATAGTAAAGCCTAGTTTTAAATCTAAGTTCATCAATCTGATTTTCTTCATTAACCAACATTACACAGCAGCAGTTCTTGCACATTGCATGTTTCAGTGGTGGGATCACATGTCAAATGTAAAATGAGGGAAATTAATGATACTAGTTAAATATCACAAAAATTCAACTCCCATAATTTTTTAAATCCATGTAAATATGTTGAAATGTCTCTGAATATAATCTAAAATTGTAATCTTATTTTTTTACTGTATAATAGAAATAACTCCAGAAGGCATCAAGGTAAAAAATCTTGTCACCTTTTATGATCTTTTCTACGTCTGAAATGTCAGAGATTTATCTAGTCTTGAAGTTGCTACTCTCACAGAGCTGAAAGTCTATTAGGGGAAAAAAGCAGTAAAAACTCCCTACAACACTAAGTGAAGAGTCCTCTAAACCAACAGAAAGGGTCACATGTAACCAGTGCCCAAGGATAGAGTGAGAAGCAGAGATACTTCATCATCAGAGACTAGAACCCAGGTCTCCTCCACAACAATAGCCAAAACATTGGTTTGTAGATTTATTCAGAAGAGACTTAAGCAGGATAAATTTACTGCATCATAGTATAAAGATGGGTCTAATTTTGGCCTAGTCAGCTATCTAGAAAGCAATCTTTTTTTTTTCTTCAAAAAACTCATATCCATTTTAGAACATAGGAAGCAAAGGCTCAGGCAATAAACTAATGCAAAAATAATTTTCTAAAAGGTAGACTTCAGGGCCTCTGATCTTTGTAAGACTAATAGTTCACTTTCTACCTTAGGATATCTCAATAAATTAAATGAAGATTACTCTGGTTATGAATTAAAACTGTGGAGTAAAACCCAACTGGGTTGAATTCCTAGTTATACCTCAATTAAAGATGCGTAGCTTTTGGTAAATTACTGAACATGTTTAAGCTAGTTTTTCATACATAAAGTCCCTATCATTTTGGGTGGTGTAAGACTGAAATGAGATAATGGGGAAAAAATAGCACTGTGACTTATGATAACACAACCATAGCAGGAGGTGAAATCAAAAAGTTAAGTGAGATTTAGATCACGAAGGGTCACGTAGACTGTAGTAAGAAGTTTTGAATTTAATTCTAGGTGTAATTGGGAGCCCTTAGTAAGATTTATCTCTAAGATACTTGAATGTTCTAGTTTTCTGTAATGCTATAATTTCTGTGATACTTTTGAAGGAGTGCAGGTCCAAGGGGAGTCAAATTGTTTCAGACTTTCTAACCACTATTATAGTTATTTAGCAGTTTTAGATGGCTACAGCATTTTCAGTTAGACTAAAAACTCCACTGAAATTATCTGTCATTGGAATAAAACTCTGAGAAGAAATGTAGCTGCTGAGTATATATTGGAAGCTATTTTTCAATTACTTCAGAACCTCCCTTAGCCAAAGTTATGAAATGCCATATCTTAGAGAGAGAAATCTATGCTGTAACTCAACAGTCTACCTCTTTCTTTTTTTTTTTTTCCCCTCTCTCTCTCTGTAAATATAATGATAATGAAATGGAAAAAATTCTGAGTGCTGAAGAATTGATGCTTTTGAGCTGTGGTACTGGACAACATTCTTGAGAGTCCCTGGACTCCAGAGATCAAACCAGTCCATCCTAAAGGAAATTAGTCCTGAATATTCATTTGAAGGACTGATGCTGAAGCTGAAGCTCCAATACTTTGGCCACCTGATGCAAAGAACTGACTCGTTGGAAAAGACCCCAATGCTGAGAAAGATTGAAGGCGGGAGGAGAGGGAAATGACAGAGGATGAGATGATTGGATGGCATTACCAACTCGACAGACATGAGTTTAAGCAAGCTACAAGAGTTAATGTTGGACAGGGAGGCCTGGCATGCTGCAGGCCATGGGATCACAAAGAGTGAGACATGACTTAGTGACTGAACTGAACTGAACTGAGAGGTCAGGATGAGATTATGGCTAAAGAGATACAGTTGGGGTTCATTATCATTTGTATGTGTGTATGTTCAGTTGCTAAGTCATGCCCCAGTCTGCGACATGTAACCCACCAGGTTCCTCTGTCCATGGGATTTCTCAGGTAAGAATACTGTACTGAATAGCCATTTCCTTCTTCAGGAGATCTTCCAGGTGCAGGGACTGAACTCACGTCTCCCGCATTCAGTTCAGTTCAGTTCAGTCGCTCAGTCACGTCCGACTCTTTGCGACCCCATGAATCGCGGCACACCAGGCCTCCCTGTCCATCCCCATCTCCCGGAGTTCACTCAGACACACGTCCATCGAGTCCGTGATACCATCCAGCCATCTCATCCTCTGTTGTGCCCTTCTCCTCCTGCCCCCAATTCCTCCCAGCATCAGAGTCTTTTCCAATGAATCAAGTCTTCCCATGAGGTGGCCAAAGTACTGGAGCTTCAGCTTTAGCATCATTCCTTCCAGAGAAATCCCAGGGTTGGTCTCCTTCAGAATGGACTGGTTGGATCTCCTTGCAGTCCAAGGGACCCTCAAGAGTCTTCTCCAATACCACCGTTAAAATGCATCAATTCTTCGGTGCTCGGCCTTCTTCACAGTCCAACTCTCACATCCATACATGACCACTGGAAAAACCATAGCCTTGACTAGATGGACCTTAGTCGGCAAAGTAATGTCTCTGCTTTTGAATATACTATCTAGGTTGGACATAACTTTTCTTCCAAGGAGTAAGCATCTTTTAATTTCTTGCATGCAGTCACCATCTGCAGTGATTTTGGAGCCCAAAAAAATAAAGTCTGACACTGTTTCCATTGTTTCTCCATCTATTTCCCATGAAGTGATGGGACCAGATGCCATGATCTTTGTTTTCTGAATGTTGAGCTTTAAGCCAACTTTTTCGCTCTCCTCTTTCACTTTCATCAATAGGCTTTTTAGCTCCTCTTCACTTTCTGCCATAAGGGTGGTGCCATCTGCATATCTGAGATTATTGATATTTCTCCCGGCAATCTTGATTCCAGCTTGTGTTTCTTCCAGCCCAGCGTTTCTCATGATGTACTCTGCATAGAAGTTAAATAAGCAGGGTGACAATATACAGCCTTGACGTACTCCTTTTCCTATTTGGAACCAGTCTGTTGTTCCATGTCCAGTTCTAACTGTTGCTTCCTGGCCTGCATACAGATTTCTCAAGAGGCAGGTCAGGTGGTCTGGTATTCCCATCTCTTTCAGAATTTTCCACAGTTTATTGTGATCCACACAATCAAAGGCTTTGGCATAGTCAATAAAGCAGAAATAGATGTTTTTCTGGAACTCTCTTGCTTTTTCAATGATCTAGCACATGTTGGCAATTTGATCTCTGGCTCCTCTGCCTTTTCTAAAACCAGCTTGAACATCAGGAAGTTCACGGTTCACGTATTGCTGAAGCCTGTCTTGGAGAATTTTGAGCATTACTTTCCTAGCATGTGAGATGAGTGCAATTGTGTGGTAGTTTGAGCATTCTTTTGCATTTCCTTTCTTTGGAATTGGAATGAATACTGACCTTTTCCAGTCCTGTGGCCACTGCTGAGTTTTCCAAATTTGCTGGCATATTGAGTGCAGCACTTTCACAGCATCATCTTTCAGGATTTGAAACAGCTCAACTGGAACTCCATCACCTCCATTAGCTTTGTTCATAGTGATGCTTTCTAAGGCCCACTTGACTTCACATTCCAAGATGTCTGGCTCTAGATTAGTGATCACATCATCATGATTATCCGGGTTGTGAAGATCTTTTTTGTACAGTTCTTCCATGTATTCTTGCCACCTCTTCTTAATATCTTCTGCTTCTGTTAGGTCCATTCCATTTCTGTCCTTTATCAAGCCCATCTTTGCATGAAATGTTCCCTTGGTATCTCTACTTTTCTTGAAGAGATCTCTCATCTTTCCCATTCTATTGTTTTCCTCTATTTCTTTGCATTGATCTCTGAAGAAGGCTTTATCTCTTCTTGCTATTCTTTGGAACTCTGTATTCAGATGCTTATATCTTTCTTTTTCTCCTTAGCTTTTTGCCTCTCTTCTTTTCACAGCTATTTGTAAGGCCTCCCCAGACAGCCATTTTGGTTTCTTTTTTTTTTCCATTTCTTTTACGTGGGGGTGGTCTTGATCCCTGTCTCCTGTACAGTGTCACAAACCTCATTCCATAGTTCATCAGGCACTCTGTCTATCAGATCTAGGCCCTTAAATCTATTTCTCACTTCCACTGTATAATCATAAGGGATTTCATTTAGGTCATACCTGAATGGTCTAGTGGTTTTCCCTACTTTCTTCAATTTAAGTATGAATTTGGCAATAAGGAGTTTATGATCTGAGCCACAGTCAGATCCTGGTCTTGTTTTTGTTGACTGTATACAGCTTCTCCATCTTTGGCTGCAAAGAATATAATCAATCTGATTTTCATGTTGACCATCTGGTGTTGTCCATGTGTAGAGTCTTCTCTTGTGTTGTTGGAAGAGGGTGTTTGCTATGACCTGTGCATTTTCTTGGCAAAACTCTATTAGTCTTTGCTCTGCTTCATTCCACATTCCAAGGCCAGATTTGCCTGTTACTCCAGGTGTTTCTTGACTTCCTACTTTTGCATTCCAGTCCCCTATAATGAAAAGGACATCTTTTTTGGGTGTTAGTTCTAAAAGGTCTTGTAGGTCTTCATAGAACCGTTCAACTTCAGTTCGTTCAGAGTTACTGATTGGGGCATAGACTTGGATAACTATGATATTGAATGGTTTGCTTTGGAAATGAACAGAGATCGTTCTGTCGTTTTTGAGATTGCATCCAAGTACTGCATTTTTAACTTTTTTGTTGACCATGATGACTACTCCATTTCTTCTGAGGGATTCCTGCCTGCAGTAGTAGATGTAATGGTCATGTGAGTTAAATTCACCCATTCCATTCCATTTTAGTTCGCTGATTCCTAGAATGTTGACGTTCACCCTTGTCATCTCTTGTTTGACCACTTCCAATTTGCCTTGACTCATGGACCTGACATTCCAAGTTCCTACGCAATATTGCTCTTCACAGCATCAATCTTGCTTCTATCACCAGTCATATCCACAACTGGGTATTGTTTTTGGTTTGGCTCCATCCCTTCATTCTTTCTGGAGTTATTTCTCCACTGATCTCCAGTAGCATATTGGGCACCTAATGACCTGGGGAGTTCCTCTTTTGGTATCCTATCATTTTGCCTGTTCATACTGTTCATAGGTTCTCAAGGCAAGAATACTGAAGTGGCTTGCATTCCCTTCTCCAGTGTACCACAGTCTTTGTCCTCATTATCATTTGGACAGGATTAAATCTACAGTTTTGGATAGAATTGCCTGCAGAAAAAGTCAGATGAAGAAAAGAATGGATGGAAGAGAGCAACAAATTCTGCCGTTCTCCCATATATAGACATAGGATAAAAGCAACAAAACAACAAAAGTGAAGAAGTAGACAGTGAAAGAGGCAGAAAACCAATTGGAAACATTAATAATAGCACCCCGCTTATGCTGCAGCAAGCAACATTTACACAGACCTGATCATGTAAATCTTATTGTTGTCAACACTGAGAATCAGCTTCTAGAATATTTTGGCTATGGTTACAAAGCAGAAGGTATAGATTATTCTTCTTGAAATTTTAAATGTAGAATTATAGCAAGCAGAAAGTGGGAGATGATTAGGAAAAGAAGAGAGAGGAAAGTGTGAGAAGAAAGTACGAGAGTGTCCACTTTATTTGCAAAGTGGAAATAAATTAAATAGTGCTGAAACAGAGTATGCAAGCTATTTTGAAATGATGTAACTAGCAGAACTGTAACTTAAAAAAATTTAAAACCCTTCAAGTGGACAAAAAGGTAGCTATAAAAATAAGGGACTGTTCCTTTGCATTTTTAATCCTTCCACACTATAATTTTTTAAATCATATGCAGGTTTTATCTGAAGTAAGTAAAATTTTTAATTTAGATAGTGATTCCAAAGGCAGTGGCAGATGTGTGATGGGAGAGGAATAAAATTAAATTAAATTTATAAGGTTGATATTCAGACCCAGAAATTCTACTTCTAGTAATATTCTCTAAAGGAAATTTCAGAAACAAGGACAAAGATTTATGTTCAAGAACATTTGCTGCAGTCTTAATTATTATAGTAAAAAGTTGGGAACTACCTACATAATAAATATTTGTAGATGATTTAAATAAATTATAGTTTGCCCATACAATAGAATATTAAACAGTCACTAAATCATATTTGAGACTGTTTGGAAACTTATGTAATATTCATATCACATTATTAATATAAGTAAAAATAAAGGATTAAAAAACTGTGTGTGCACATATGTATGCATGAACATGTGCCCAGAATCAGATGCCTAGCAAATATATAGTTCAAGACAGGCACCAACATTTTTGTACAAAACTGAAACTTTATGACCAACAGACCCTCTCTAAGAGATTTTATAAATGTGCACTTCTAAATGAAAGATTATAATTCTAAGAAGAATGTATAAGATAGAAATGAAGTGGGAAAGAAAAAAAACTTAAATATGTGAGTAAATCCAAATGAACATTGATAGTTTGCTTTAAAACAAAGAAACTAAAATTCTAGTGATAAAAATGTACAATTTGGAAGAAAAAGATGAGTTACAATGTTTTAAGTCCTTTGGGAAGAAGGTTAAATTACTAGACATTTTAATATATTATATTAAAATGTTTAATCTAATTGATGAAACAATATACAGAATTTATTGCTTCCAAAATAGTTTAGGGGGGAAAATGGGATAAGGAAGAAACAACTACTTGGTCTTTTAAAAAATCAGGAAAAATAAGAATAATGTAGACAAGTAGAAGAAAAATATCAGAACTAAAGTACAAAACAAAATGATAAAATTTAATAGAAATGTCTTGAATCATAAAAATATATTTGTACTAGACTCAAGAATTAAAAGACAAAATTGTGAGACTGGATATATTTAAAATCCAGCTAAAACCCATCTGTGAAGAAAAAAAGCAAAACATGGTGCCTCTATTCTAATAGGAAAGTCATGAAACTGAGTTGAATCCCCAGGTCTTAACATCAACTAAGACTATTTCCAACAAGTCTCAAAACAATTTTCCTTTCCCCAGCCTGGCTACCTAAGAAGCTGACTAGATCCTATGAGAGGCTGGGAGAATCACAACTATATACACTTGCTTTATGTTGTACAACCTTTCTTCACAGAATGTGGTCACTGACATACATACTCTATGGTTCTGATTGCAAAAACTGGCTCAGGTGAGGAAAGTGTTCAAGGAGTCATGATTTTCCACTAGGAAGGCTGACCTCAACTGTCTATTCATCCCTTCTTGATCTCTTTTTGATTACACACATTAAGCAGTACACATGTTGCTTCTGAGCCTGTCTTGTGTCTAGGGAAACCATATCCTCTGTGTTATATCCATATATCCCTCAAGTTCAGTTCAGTTCAATTCAATTGCTCAGTCATGTCTGACTCTGCAACCCCATGTACTGCAAAAGTCAAGTTTCCTTGTCCATCATCATCTTCCGGAGCTTGCTCAAACTCATGTCCATCGAGTCGGTGATGCCATTCAACCATTTTGTCCTCTGTCATCCCCTTCTCCTGCCTTCAATCTTTCCCAGCATTAGGGTCTTTTCCAGTGAGTCAGTTCTTGGCATGAGGTGCCCAAAATATTGGAGCTTCAGCTTCAACATCAGTCCTTCCAGTGAATATTCAGGATTGATTTCCTTTAGGATTAACTGGTTGGATCTCCTTGCAGTCCAAAGACTCTCAAGAGTCTACTCCAACACCACAGTTCAAAAGCATCAACTTTTTGGTACCCAGCTTTGTTTATGGTCCAACTCTCATATTCATACTTGACTACTGGAAAAACCATAGCTTTGACTAGATGGACCTTTGTCAGCAAACTAATGTCTCTGATTTTTAATATGCTGTCTAGGTTGGTCATAGCTTTTCTTCCAAGGAGTAAGCGTCTTTTCATTTTATGCCTGCAGTCACCATCTGCAGTGAGTTTGGAGCCCCCCAAAATAAAGTCTGTCACTGTTTCCACTGTTTCCTCATCTATTTGCCATGAAGTGGTGGGACCAGACTCCATGATCTTAGTTTTTTGAATGTTGAGTTTTAAGCCAGCTTTTTCACTCTCCTCTTTCACTTTCATCACATGATCAATGCAAAGAAATAGAGGAAAACAATAGAATGGGGAAGACTAGACATCACTTGAAGAAAATTAGAGATTCCAAGGGAATATTTCATGCAAAGATGGGCACAAAAAGAGACAGGAACAATATCTGTCAATTTAGGACCCCCTAATTCTCATTCTAACCTGTTGCCCATTACTGTAATTAGGCCCACCCTGATTATGAAAATGGAGTGTTACCACCCATCCTCTACTATTACAAAGCCCTATCACCCCCGCATTGTTACTAAGGAACCCACTATTATAATAGCATCTCTTATGACTTGATCTGTTTCGAAGCCTTTCAACATTGTGTTTTCCTTCTTGCTAGCACATTCCTTATCACCTTGGAAAATGAAACGACTTTGGATCCTCTTAAGGAATACTGTCAGCTAATGAGTTCAATTGAGCATACCTATTGTTCCGAGTGTTTTGATTGCTTCCTCCTCAGTTATCTGTGGCAGTTCTGGCATCTCTATCTCATTTATGAGAATTACTACTTTATATAAGAATTCAAAAGCAATCTCAGCAACATTCTAAAGCAATCACTCAGGGTCAAAGGCATGATATTAAATCCTGTGCTAGAGCAGAGTGTTTCTATATGGACATTCTCCCCTTAGCCAACTTTACATTCTGTCTCAGTGATCCACCACCCCCAGGGTTAACTCCTTATTCCTGCTAGTTTATATTAACCAGGTACTGTAATTATTTTGGTGTATAATCTCTCTCCCTTAGTAGTCCCAGCGTTTATCTGTTGGGTTGGCCAAAGGATACATCTTTTTTTGTTTTCTGTAGGATGGCTTCAGTAGTATTTAGTTGTCTTAAACTTCATTTGAAACGATTTTATTGCATCACATTTTGACAGCTATCATATCAGCATACATTTTAAAAACTTACCAAAATTAGTGAATTTTTGTGCAGTCACTTCAGTACTGAAGATGAAAAGGAAAAAAGCAACATTTTCTGCATATTATGCTTTATTAGTCAATAAAGGAAAAAACACAAAAAGAGGTTTGTGCAGTGTGAAGAAGGTGCTGTGATGGAATGAACATGTCAAAAGTGGTTTATAAAGTTTTGTGCTTGAGATTTCTTGTTGGATGATGTTCCACAGCCCAGTAGACAAGTTCAAGTTAGCAGTGATTAAATCAAGACATTAATTGAGAACAATCAGTATACAACATGGGAGATGGTCGACATACTCAAAATATGCAAATCAAGTGTTGAAAATCATTTGCCCCAGCTTGGTTATGTTAATCACTTTGATGTTTGTGTTCCATATAAGTTAAGCAAAAAACCTTCTCAAACGTATTTCTGTATGTGTTTCTTTACTTAAATGCTATGAAAACATTCAGTTTTTAAAACAAATTATGATGGGAAGTGAAAAATAGATATTGTACAATAATGTGGAACATGAGAGATCACGGGCAAGCAAAATGAACCACCACTAACCACATCAAATAGGCTAGTCTTCATCCAAAGAAGATAATGTTGTGTATACGGTGGCACTGGAAGGGAGTCCTCTACTATGAGCTCCTTCCTCCAGAAATGTTGTTGTTGTTGTTTAGTGGCTAAGTCATGTTCAACTCTTTGGCAACACCATAGACTGTAGCCTGCCAGGCTCCTCTGCCCATGGGATTTCCCAGGCAGGAATATTGGGGTGGATTGTCATTTCCTTCTCCTTGGGATCTCCCAGACAAAATGATTAATTCTAACAAGTACTCCCCTCAATTAGCCCAAATAAAAGCATTATTCACTGAAAGGTATCTGGAATTAATCAATAGAAAATGCATAATCTGCATGTTTATTTGATGACCAGGCAAAAATTGTTACAGCTTGGCTGGGAAGTTCTGATTCATCCACTGTATTCACCAGATATTGCACCTTTGGTTTTTATGAAATTCTCTTAATGGAAAAAAAATTCAAATTCCCTGAAAGGTGGTAAAAGTCACCTGGAAAAGTTCTTTGCTCAAAAAGATAAAAAAGTTTTGGGAAGATGGAATTATGAAGTTGCCTGAAAAATGGCAGAATATATGGAACAAAATGGTGAATATGTTGTTCAATACAATTCTTCATAAAAATGAAAAATGTGTCTTTTATTCTCTTTAAAAACTGAATGAACTTGTTGGCCAACCAAATAATTAGTTTATGCTAAGATTTGGCATAACTTGTTGTCTAGTGGTCAGAAGTGATCAGTTCCTAAGGAGAAGTGAAATTGTGGTTCAAGGTATTGACCTCTTTTGAGACACTGTATGGTCTTCAAGCAGGGGAGAGGGCTGTTTATTCCACAGGGATGGGTGGACCACTTTTGTAGGTCAAAGGATTCAGGAGCATTTAGGGATTCAAGGTTTCCTTGTGCATTGATTCAGATATCCAAACTGTCAGATCCCACTTTTTCCCTACCAGTTTTAACAAGTTTCTCTGATTTTGGCATAAGAGCCATCTCTGAAGTACTGACACTTTACATATCTACAACTTTTAGAAGAAAATATAGATTATCTCTGGGTTTCCCGGGTGGCTCAGTGGTAAAGTATCCACCTGCCAGGGCAGGAGACGTGGGTTGGATCCCTGGGTCAGGAAGATACCCTGGAGTTGTAAATGGTGTAAATACTGGAATACTCCAGTATTCTTGCTTGAAAATCCTACGGACAGCAGAGCCTTGCAGGCTATAGTCCATTAAGTCACAAAGAGTTGGACGTGACTGAGTGACTGAGCATGCACGTGTAGATTATCTCTATAACTAGGTATAGATTTCTTAACATGACACACAGAAAAACCAACCATAAAAGAACTAATCGAAAATTAAGATGTTTCATTCTTGAAAACACAATATGATAGCTTAAAACCATATTACTCACTGACTTAACATATTTGCCCTATATGTACCTCAAAATGATTAATATTTAAAACATATGTACAATGTAATGAGGCAAGAGAAGAATGAGTGAAACCACGAACAAATATTTAGCATAACAGGAAACGTGAAGGGCCAGTAAACATTGAAAAAACACTCAATGTCAGTCATAATTAAGGAAACACAAAATAAAATCATAATGTAATAGCATTTTATGCTCACCAAATTAGCAAAGTTGCAATATCTGACAATATCAAGTATTGGAAATGATATGGATCTATAAAAATGCCCATATTTTACTAAAGAGAGAGAATATTGGTACAACTACTTTGAAACTTTACTGTATCTTGTGTCAAGAAGTAGCTACAAGACGTACCTACACTAGTACAATATGACCTAGCAATTTCATTTTAAAAAATATACCCTTGAAGGTTACTTTAAAAATTGTAAATTAGTTAATTAATAAATTGCAAATCAGGCTAGTAGGTGGTTTCTTGTGCGTGATCAGCAGGAAAGCAGCATCAGGATCACCTAGAACCTGATCAAGGTTGTATTGTGAAAAATACAATTCCTTGAGCTGCTGGAATAGAAACTTTGGAGAAACTCCCAGAAATTTGTGTTTAACAAGCCCTTAAAATAATTCTGGTAAATGCTAAAGCATGAAAAAAATGAAGAAAGTAGGGAAAACCAAATCCCTTATGATTATACAGTGGAAGTGACAAAGAGATTCCAGAGATTAGATCTGGTAGACAGAATGCCTGAAGAACTATGGACAGAGGTTCATAACATTGTACAGGAGGTGGTTATCAAAACCATCCATCCCCAAGAAAAGAAACGCAAAAAGACAAAATGATTGTCTCAGGATGCCTTAAAAATAGCTGAGAAAAGAAGGGGGGTGGGGGAAAGAAAAGAGAAATGAAAGGCAAAGGAGAAAAAAGAAAGATATACCCATCTGAATGCAAAGTTCCAAAGAATAGCAAGGAGAGATAAGAAACATTTCTTCAGTGATCAATGCAAAGAAATAGAGGAAAACAGTAGAATGGGAAAGATGAGAGATCTCTTTAAGAAAATTAGAGATATCAAGGGAATGTTTCATTCAAAGGTGGGCGCAATAAAGGAGAGAAATGGTATGTACCTAATACAAGCAGAAGATATTAAGAGGTGGCAAGAATACACAGAAGAACTGTACAAAAAGATCTTAATAACCCATATAATCACAATAGTGTGATCACTCACCTAGAGCCAGATATCCCAGAATGCAAAGTCAAGTGGGCCTTAGGAAGCATCACTATGAACAAAGCTAGCGGAGGTGATGGACTCCCATCTTAGCTATTTCAATTCCTGAAAGACGATGCTGTGAAAGTGCTGAACTCAATATGTCAGCAAATTTGGGAAACTCAGCAGTGGCCACAGGACTGGAAAAGGTTAGTTTTCACTCCAACCCCAAAGAAAGGTAATCTCAAAGAGTGCTCAAACTACTGTGCAATTGCACTAATTTCACATGATAGCACAAATTAATGCTCAAAATTCTCCAAGCTAGGCTTCAACAGAATGGAATCAAGAACTTCCAGGTGTTCAAGCTGGATTCAGAAAAGGCAGAGGTACCAGAGATCACATTGCTAACATTCATTGGATCATTTAAAAAGACAAGAGAATTCCAGGAAAACATTTACTTTTGTTTTATTGACTATGCCAAAGCCTTTGACTGTGTGGATCACAGCAAACTTTGTGATGTTCTAAAAGAGATGGGAATAGCAGACCACCTTATCTGTCTCCTGAGAAACGTGTATGCAGTTCAAGAAGCTACAGTTAGAATTGGACATGGAACAACAGACTGGTTCCAAATTGGGAAAGGAGTATGTCAAGGTTGTATATTGTCACCCTACTTATTTAACTTATATGCAGAGTACATCATGCGAAAACCAGGCTGGATGAAGCACAAGCTGAAATCAACATTTCTGGGAGAAGTATCAATAACCTCAGATACGCAGATGACACCACCCTTATGGCAGAACATGAAGAGGAATTGAAGTGCCTCTTGATGAAAGTGAAAGAGGATAGTGTAAAAACTGGCTTAAAACTCAGCACTCAAAAAATTTAAGATCATGGCATTTGGTCCCATCACTTCATGGCAAATAGATGAGGAAACAATGGAAACAGTGAGAGACTTCATTTTCTTGGGCTTAAAAATCACTGCACACAGTGACTGCAGCCACGAATTAAGAGACGCTTTCTCCTTGGAAGAAAACTATGAACATAGATAGCATGTTAAAAAGCAGAGACATTACTTTGCCAACAATGTCTTTATAGTCAAAGCTATGATTTTCCCAGTAGTCATGTATGGATATGAGACTTGGACCATAAAGAAGGCTGAGCAGCAAAGAATCGATGCTTTTAAACTGTGGTGTTAGAAAAGACTCTTGAGAGTCCCTTGGTCAGCAAAAAGATCAAACCAGTCAATCCGAAAGGAAATCAACCCTGAATATTCATTGGAAGGACTGAAGCTGAAGTTCCAATAATTTGGTCACCTAATGTGAAGAGTTGACACTCATTTGAGAGGACCTAGATCCTGAGAAAGATTGAAGGCAGGAGCAGAAAGAGATGATATAGGATATGATGGTTGGATTGCATCACCAAATCAATGGACATGAGTTTGAGCAAGCTCCGGGAGATGGTGAAAGACAGGAAACCCTGGTGTGCTGCAGTCCATCAGGCTCCAAAGAGTCTGACACGACTAAGTGACTGAACAACAACAATGAAAAAAAAAAAACCACAGATCTAGTGTTAAACCCAGCTTTTTTAAAAAATAAAATATACTAGATTTCACTAGAACAGAGTAAATTAGAAAAGAAAATATCAGATTGTGTTGCAAGGGTAAACATAACAATTGTTTCATTAAAGTGTTGTTTTAGTTATCTGTATGCATACATTTGAGGCATGTGTGTTTGTGTGTGTTTGTAATGAGTCAAACTGCAGCATGTATTTCTTACTGTGGATAATAGCCAACAGTATTTGAGAAATACTGATAAACTTTTAGACATATGAAGCAGGAAACATTTTCCAAGATGTTTCTATCAGTATTGTTTATAGTAGCAAAACAACGATATAAAATTTAAGACAGGCAAAATAAGTTTCTTAAGTAATCATACAAATTTTGTGAGATTATAAAGGAAAAAAAGGGAATCCATATGTGTATGAAATGTGTGTATCAGATCATTACATTGTACACTTAAAATTGTGGTCTGGGAATACCAAACCATCTTATCAGCCTCCTGTAAAACCTACTGAAATGTTATATACCAATAATTCTTTATTAAGCTAAAAAAACTAGAGTCCTTGACATGAAATTCAAGATAATGATTATTTCTGAAGCATAGAGAAGGAGTACATTTGGGTAAAACTGAATAGGAAACTTCAAGGATATTGCAAGCATTCTATTCTTTTACACAAATTAGCAGATAGTATTTATTATTCTTTTTCCTTTATTATTCTTTAATCATGCATATTTATAAACTTTTCTATATGTAGTATTTTTCATGATAAAATATTTAAATATATATAGGTACGTACAAATAGAGAAAAATGAAAAGTACATGATTAGTAGTATCAGCTATCACTAAAAGATGGAATTGTGGCATTTTTTTCCTTTGCATTTGTTACATTTTCTATTTTTTTTTTAACCCAAGCTTGATAACCTTTTTAAAGCAGAAATTAACTATATTGGGTACATCCTCTCTTTGGTCACTTTCTCAGGAAAGCAAAGCCTACCCAAATTCTCTGCTGTGTCCAACTGACTACATGACATATGATACTGCCCTCTCCCCAATTCTGGACAGTAGTTAGGAGTTTTAAAATTACTGATTCAACTTCAATATTGGTAATTGACCTATTTTCTGTTTCTCCCTAGTTCAGCCTTGAAACATTTTACAGTTCTAGGAGTTTGTCCATCTCTTCTAGGTTGCCCATTTTATTGGCATGTAGTTGTTCATAGCAGTCTTTTATGATCCTGTGTATTCTGTGATGTCCATTGTAGTTTCTCCTTTTTAATCTCTGATTTTATTGATTTGGGCCCTCTCCTTTTCTTAACGAGTCTGAGTAAAGCTTTATCAGTTTTGTTTTTTTTAATCTTTTCAATATAATTTTAAAGGTTACACTCCATTTACAGTTATTACAAAATATTGGGCTATATTTCCTGTGTTATGCTATACATCTTTGTAGTCTATCTTATACCCAAAAGTTTGTACCTCCCATTTCCTGACTCTTATATTACTTCTCCCTCTGTCTCCCCAATGGCAACCACTGGTTTGTTCTCTGTATCTGTAAGTCTGTTTCTTTTCTGTTATATTCACTAGTTTGATTTATTTTTTAGGTTGCACATATAAGTGATATCATATAGTATTTATCTTTCTCTGTCTAAATTATTTCACTTAGCTTATTGCTCTCCCTGTCTACCCATGTTGCTTAAAAGAGCAATATTTCACCCTATTTTGTGGTTGAGTAAGCATTCCACTGTTTACATATATCACATCTTCCTTATCCATTCATGTGTTCACAGACACTTAGGTTGCTTCCACAACTTGGCAATTGAAAATAGTGTTGCTATGAACATTGGGTTGCATGTGTATTTTCTAATTAGTGTTTTTCTTTTCTTTGGATAAATACATGAGACTGGAATTGCTGGGTGACATGGCAGTTCTATTAGTTTTCAGAAAATTCCATACTGTTTTCCACAGTGGCTGTACCAGTTTACACTTACACAGTGTTCAAGGGTTCCCTTTTCTCCACAGCCTAACCAGTGTTTGTTATTTGCACTCCTTTTGATGATAGCCATCCTAACAGATGTAATGTGGTAACTCATTTGACTAAAGCATTTCCCTGACGATTAGCAATGCTGAGTAACTTTTCATGTACATGTTGAATATCTACATTTCTCCTTTGAAAAATTGTCTATTCAGATCTTTTGCACATTTTAAATTTTTTATTTTTAATTCATTTATTTATTTTAATTGGAGGCTAATTACTTTAAAATATTGTGGTGGGTTTTGCCATACATCAACATGAATCAACCATGCATGTACCTGTGTCCCCACACCTGAAGCCCCTCCCATTTCCCTCCCTATGACATCCCTCATTCTGGAGAAAGTCCTGCTTTATGGAATGCCTGCTTTCTGGAGAGTTTTGATCATAAATGGATGTTGAGTTTTGTTAAAGGCTTTCTCTGCATCTGTTGAGATAATCACATGATTTTTATCTTTCAATTTGTTAATATGGTGTTTCACATTGATTGATTTGTGAATAGTGAAGAATCCTGGCATCCCAGGGATAAAGCCAACTTGGTCATGATATATGATCTTTTTAATATGATGTTGGATTCTGTTTGTTAAAATTTTGCTGAGGATTTTTGCATCTATGTTCATCAGCAATATTGGCCTGTAGTTTTCTTTTTTGTGTGGAATCTTCTGGTTTTGGTATTAGGGTGAAGGTTCAATTCAATTCAGTCACTAAACCATGTCCGACTCTTTGAGACCCCATGAACCGCAGCACACCAGGCCTCCCTGTCCATCACCAACTGCCAGAGTCCACCCAACGCCATGTCTATTGAGTCGGTGATGTCATCCAGCCATGTCATCCTCTGCCGTCCCCTTCTCCTCCTGTCCTCAATCTTTCCCAGCAACAGGGTCTTTCCAAATGAGTCAGCTTTATACATCGAGAGGCCAAAGTATTGGGATTTCAGCTTCAACATCAGTCCTTCCAGTGAACACCCAGGACTGATCTCCTTTAGGATAGACTGATTGGATCTCCATGCAGTCCAAGGACTCTCAAGAATCTTCTCCAACATCACATTTCAAAAAAGTCAATTCTTTGCCATTCAGCTTTCTTCACAGTCCAATTCTCACATGCATACATGACCACTGGAAAAACCATAGCCTTGACTAGATGGACCTTTGTTGGCAAAGTAATGTCTCTGCTTTTCAATATGCTATCTAGGTTGATCATAACTTTTCTTCCAAGGTGTAAGCATCATTTAATTTCATGGCTGTAGTCACCATCTGCAGTGATTTTGGAGCACAAAAAAATTAAGTCTGACACTGTTTCCATTGTTTCCCCATCTATTTCCCATGAAGTGATGGGACCAGATGCCATAATCTTCCTTTTCTGAATGTTGAGCTTTAAGCCAACTTTTTCGCTCTCCTCTTTCACTTTCATCAATAGGCTTTTTAGTTCCTCTTCACTTTCTGCCATAAGGGTGGTGTCATCTGCATATCTGAGGTCATTCATATTTCTCCCAGCAATCTTGATTCCAGTTTGTGCTTCTTCCAGCCCAGTGTTTCTCATGACGTACTCTGCATATAAGTTAAATAAGCAGGGTGACAATATACAGCCTTGACATACTCCTTTTCCTATTTGGAACCAGTCTGTTGTTCCATGTCCAGTTCTAACTGTTGCTTCCTGACCTGCATATAGGTTTCTCAAGAGGCAGGTCAGGTGGTCTGGTATTTTTATCTTTTTCAGAATTCTCCACAGTTTATTGTGATCCACACAGTTAAAGGCTTTGGCATAGTCAATAAAGCAGAAATAGATATTTTTTTGGAACTCTCTTGCTTTTTCAATGATCCAGCGGATGTTGGCAATTTGATCTCTGGTTCCTCTGCCTTTTCTAAAGCCAGCTTGAACATCTGGAATTTCACGGTTCACATATTGCTGAAGCCTGGCTTGGAGAATTTTTGAGCATTACTTTACTAGTGTGTGAGATGAGTGCAATTGTGTGGTAGTTTGAGCATTATTTGGCATTGCCTTTCTTTGGGATTGGAATGAATAGGATATTTTATTTATTTAGGTGTCAGCTCTTCTCTGAATTTTTGGTAGAATTCACCTGTGACGCCATCTGGGCTTTTGTTTGTTGGAAGATTTTTTTTTTTGACAGCTTTCATTTCCATGCTTATAATGGATCTATTAAGATTTTCTATTTTTTCCTGGTTCAGTTTTGGAAGGTATACTTTTCTGAGAATTTGTCCATTTCTTCCAAGCTGTCCATTTTATTTGCATATAGGTGCTGATAGTAGTCTCTTAAGATCCTTTGTGTTTCTGTCTTGTCTGTTGTGATTTCTCCATTTTCACTTCTAATTTTATTGATTTGATTCTTCTCTCTTTTTTACTTGATGAGTCTCGCTAACGATTTGTCTGTTTTATTAATCCTCTCAAAGAATCAGTCTTTAGTTTTGCTGATGTTTGCTATAGTCTCCTTCGTTTCTTTTTCACTTACTTCTGCTATGATTTTTATGTTTTCTTTCCTTCTATTAACGTTGGGGTTCTTCTTTTCTTCTTTTTCTACTTGTTCTCAGTGTAAAGTTAGGTTGTTTCTTTAATGTTTCACTTGTTTCTTGAGGTAGGTTTATATTGCCATGAACCTCCCTCTTTGAAGGGTTAATAGGGTAGCAGAGAGGTGCCTGCAAACGGGTCTCTCTGCTCGGGCTGAATGTGCTTGCAAACGAGGTCTTCTGCCAAAGAGTCTGGACACAGCCTTGAGTTTAATGGTCCCTTGCAAACGAGGGAGCATTCCCTTCTTGTGATAAGAGGGAAAAGAGGGCTTTGGACAGACTCTGCAGTAGACAGGGATTTCACTCCCCTTGCTGTACGATAACATGTATGCACCTGCGCTGTACCGAAAAGGCTTATTCATGTAGTCTGGAATTCTGCTAGAGGGCTTTATAATAATAAACCGCAAACTGTTTGCACAGTTCTGTTCCTCCAGCCGGAGTGTGTATTGTCTGTCTCTTGTGTGTCTCGTGTGTTTTGTCTTTGTGTCATTTCACTCGCAACACCTCTTAGAACTGATTTTAGTGAATCCCATAGGTTTGGGCTGTCGTGTTTTCATTTTCATTTATTTCTATGCATATTTTTATTTCCTTTTTTATTTCCTCCATGATCTGTTGCTTATTCAGAAGCGTGTTGCTTAGACTCCTTGTGTTTGTATTTTTAATAGGTTTTTTTTTTCCTGTCATTGTCATCTAATCTTATTACATTGTGATCAGAAAAGATGCTTGAAATGATTGCAATTTTTAAAAAATTTACCAAGACCAGATTTATGACCCAGAATGTGAGCTATAGTGGGGAATGTTCCATATGCTCTTGAGAAAAAAGGTGAATTCCATTTGGGGGGGGGGGTGAAATGCCCTATGGATACCCATATAGATATAGATCTAACTGGTCCATTGTATCATTTAAAGCTTGCGTTTCCTTGTTAATTTCCTGTTTGATTGATCTATCCTTAGGTGTGAGTGGAGTATGAAGGTCCCCCGCTAGTACTGTGTTACTGTTAATTTCCCCTTTCATACTTGTTAGCATTTGCCTTATGTGCTGAGGTGCTCCCATATTGAGTGCATTTATATTTATAATTGTTATATCTTCTTCTTGAATTGATCCTTAAATCATTATGTAGTGTCTTTTGTCTCTTTTCATAGTCTTTATTTCAAAGTCTGTTTTATCTGATAGGAGTATTGCTACTCCTGCTTTCTTTTGGTCCCCTTTTGCATGAAATGTCTCTTTCCAGCCCTTCACTTTCAGTCTGTTATGTGTCCCTAGGTTTGAGGTGGGTCTCTCATAGACAGCATATATAGGGGTCTTGTTTTTGTATCCATTCAGCCAGTTTTTGTATTTCTGTTACAGCATTTAACCTATTTGCATTTAAGGTAATTACTGATAAATATGATCCTGTTATCATTTACTTTGTTGTTTTGGGTCCTTTTTATAGACCTTTTCTGTGTTTCCTGTCTAGAGAAGATCTTTTAGCATTTGTTGAAGAGCTGGCTTGATGGTGCTGAATTATCTCAGCTTTTGCTTGTCTGTAAAGCTTTTGATTTTTCCTTCACACCTGAATGGAATCCTTGCTGGGTGCAGTAATCTTGGTTGTAGGTTTTTCTCTTTCATCACTTAAGTACGCCCTGCCATTCCTTTCTGGTATGAAGAGTTTCTATTGAAAAATCAGCTGCTATCCTTATGGGAATCTCCTTGTGTGTTTTTGTCGCTTTTCCCTTGCTGCTTTTAATATTCGCTCCTTGTGTTTAATTTTTCTTAGTTTGATTAATATGTGTCTTGGCGTGTCTCACCTTGGATTTATCGTGTTTGGGACTCTCTGGTTTTCTTGGACTTGGGTGGCTAATTCCTTCCCCATATTAGAGAAGTTTTCGACTATTATCTCCTCAGATATTTTCTCATGCCCTTCCTTTTTGTCTTCTTCTTCTGGGACTCCTATGATTCGAATGTTGGGGCGTTTAATGTTGTCCTAAAGGTCGCTGAAGTTGTCTTCATTTCTTTTAATTCTTTTTTCTTTTTTCCTTTCTGCCTTATTTATTACCACCATTCTATCTTCCACCTTACTTACTCTATCTTCTGCCTCAGTTATTCTATTGTTGGTTCCCTTCAGCATGGTTTTGATATCAGTTATTGCATTATTGACCAATTCTTCTTTATTTCTTCTAGGTCCTCATTAACCATTTCTTGCACCTTTTCAGTCTTTGTCTCTATTTATCTGTAACTTCATTTTGTTTTCAAGATTTTTGATCATCTTTACTATCATTATTCTGAATTTTTTTATAAATAGACTTCCTATCTCCTCTTCTTTCATTTGGTTTGGTGGGATTTTATCATGTTCCTTCACCTGCTGAATATTTCTCTGTCTTTTTATTTTGTTTAGGTTTCTCTATTTGGGGTGCCTTTTCTGCAAGCTGGAAGTTCATGGTTTCTCTTAATTGTAGTGTCTGCTCCCTATGGGTGAGCTTGGACTAAAGGCGTCTCAAGGTTTCCTCGTTGGGTTGGGGGAGCTTGTGTCTGTGTTCTGATGGGTGAAACTGGTCTCTTATCTCTGGAGTGCAATGAAGTGCCCAGCAGTGAGTTTTGGGTGTCCATGGGTTTGGCATGGCTTTGGGAGGACCATCGTTTAATGTTCAGGGTTGTGTTTGTGTTTTGCTTGAAAAGTAGCACGGTTTGTCTTGCACTGGATCTTGTTGGCTCTTGGGTGGTGCTTGGTTTCAGTGTAGGTGTGGAGACTTTTGGGTGACCTCTTGTCTACTAATGTTTCCTGGAGTCAGAAGTTTTCTGATGTCCTAAAGTTTTGGAGTTAAGACTCTGGCCTCTGGCTTTCAGTCCTCTTACAGTAGCCTCAAGACTTCTCCATCCATACATCATAGAAGATAAAACCCCTAGATTATTGGTGAAACAGCTCTCCACGGCCAGGAACACCCAGAGAGATTCATAGAGTTTTACAGAGAAGAGAAGAGAAGAGGGAGCAGCAAGATAGAGATTACCAGGAGGAGAAAAGGGGGAGTCAAAAGGGGAGAGAGCAATCTAGCCAGTAACCAAATCCTTAAGTGCTCTCCACAGCCTGGAACACCCAGAAAGATTCAGAGTCATGTAGAGAAGATAAGAGGGAGGAAGGAGATAGAAGTGACCTAGAGGAGAAAAGGGAGAGTCAAAGGGGAGAGAGCAATCAAATCAGTAATCAAATCCCTAAATGAAAATAGATTAGAATCTTAGAGGTACAAAATTGATAACAAATATCAAAAAGCAAAGATTAAAAACCTAGAATAAAGGTTAGACTATCAAAAATACAATACAAAAAACACAAACCACAATCAATCAAAAACTTTTTTAAAATATATGGAATTTGTTTTTTAAAATAGGGTTTTCTGAAGATAATAGTAAGCTATAAAATGATGAAGGGGTAATAAATAACTAAATTTCTTTTTAAAAATTAAAAGGTGATAATAGCAAAAATAGATCTAGGAATTTCTCTGGAGCTGTTGTGGGCAGTGTGGGGTCAGTTCAGTGTCAGATAGTCCCTTCTTTTGGCTTGTACCTGTTCTAAAGGTCTATAGTTACCCCTCAAGTGCACAGTCTCCAGTATTAAATGAAGGTTTTTAATCTGTTGCACTTGTCACCTCCAGAGTGGTTTCCCCTTCTTTGTTTATTTTGGCTTCCTCTGTTTGCGTGTCTCTTCCATGTCTAATTTCCACCCTGACACAACGGGGTGAAGGTGGCCACTTATTCAGGCTCACTTATTCAGTTGTGTTGTCTGCATATCTGAGGTTATTGATATTTCTCCCGGCAATCTTGATTCCAGCTTGTGTTTCTTCCAGTCCAGCGTTTCTCATATGCAGATGACACCACCCTTATGGCAGAAAGTGAAGAGGAACTAAAAAACATCTTGATGAAAGTGAAAGAGGAGAGTGAAAAAGTTGGCTTAAAGCTCAACATTCAGAAAATGAAGATCATGGCATCCAGTCCCATCACTTCATGAGAAACAATGGAAACAGTGTCAGACTTTATTTGGGGGGGCTCCAAAATCACTGCAGATGGTGATTGCAGCCATGAAATTAAAAGACGCTTACTCCTTGGAAGAAAAGTTATGACCAACCTAGATAGTATATTCAAAAGCAGAGACATTACTTTGCCAACTAAGGTCTGTCTAGTCAAGGCTATGGTTTTTCCAGTAGTCATGTATGGATGTGAGAGTTGGACTGTGAAGAAAGCTGAGCACCAAAGAACTGATGCTTTTGAACTGTGGTATTAGAGAAGACTCTTGAGAGTACCTTGGACTGCAAGGAGATACAACTAGTCCATTCTGAAGGAGATCAACCCTGGGATTACTTTGGAAGGAATGATGCTAAAGCTGAAACTCCAGTACTTTGGCCACCTCATGTGAAGAGTTGACTCGTTGAAAAAGTCTTTGATGCTGGGAGGGCTTGGGGGCAGGAGGAGAAGGGGACGACCAAGGATGAGATGGTTGGATGGCATCATTGACTCAATGGACGTGAATCTGAGTGAACTCCGGGAGTTGGTGATGGACAGGGAGGCCTGGTGTGTTGTGATTAATGGGGTCGCAAAGAGTCGGACACTACTGAGCGACTGAACTGAACTGAACTGATTCAGTTGTGTTATAGGGAGACAGGGACACCACAAACAAATACCCCTGCCATGTGTGAGGAGTGCTCACAGTAGATGGATCACACTGGGTTTGCCACAGCCCAAGGTGGCATGTGCCTCCTGGGTCTACATTGCTCAGGCTCCAGGGTGCTCTGCAAGGGCACTGTCCCAAGTGGGCCCTGCATTTCATGCACTTCCCAAGTCTGCTCAGGTTGTTGGGTGCTCCAGAAGTTCACATCCTGGATAGGCATTGCATTTTGTGCCCTTCCCAGGTCCAAGCATCTCAGGTGACCAAGTGCTTGGCGAGTGCACTCTCCCAAGTGGACCATGCATCTTATTCATCTGCCTGGTCCCAGATGCTTGGTTTCCAAGGTGCACCATGAGAGTCCAGTCCCAGGTATACTACGTGTCTCCTCTGGGGTGCTAATCTCAGGCTGTGACACTCCTGGTGGATGTCAACCGTCCAGGATCCCAGGAAGATGTGGTTAGCAACTGGGAGCCTGCTCACAGTTTGGTGGAGGATGCTGTCTCTGGGGCTGAGATTGCAGCAGCCCCTTGCCTTCCAGCTCTGGCTGTCACATGCCTGCCTCTCTGCCTCCAGGGAGGGAGGACCCTATACAGCAGAAGACTTGCTCTCCTTTGATATTCACTCAATCCTTTGTTCTGTGAGTGCACCAAGGGTTACCATGTGAGGTTAGAGCCTTCTGTAGGAAAGATCTTTTTTTTTTTTTTTTTGGTCTCTCTGGCAATCCCACGGTTTGGGTTGCTCTCACATTAGCTCCCTCAGATTGTCCTCAGGGTATTCAGGCCTAGTCCTTTCCCTAAGCACCATTATGCAGCCTGCACCTCCCTGCCAAGTCCCCACTCGCTGGTGGCAGATGTGAGCATCTGGGCCACTTCTCTGCTGGCAGTTGCAGTTAGGCACATATTTTGTGGGGTTTTTGTTCTTGTTTTTATTTTTTTCCGGTTATAATGCTCTCTGAAATTCCAAAATTCCCCACAGACAAACTTGTGAGAGGGTTTTCTACTGTGTGGAAACTTCTCCTTCACGACTCCCTCCCAGGATGTGTCTCTGTCCCTCAATCTTTTGTTTCTGCTTTTGTCTTTTATATTTTGTCCTACCTCCTTTTAAAGAGATTGGGCTGCCCTTCTGGGTGCCTGGTGTCCTCTGCCAGTGTCCAGAATTTGTTTTGTGGAAGTTGTTCATCATTCAAATGATCTTTTGCTGAATTGTGGGGGGAAAAATGGTTTCCCCATCCTATTCTTCCCCCATCTTGAGACTGCCCTCTTCTGCCCATTTTTAATTGGATTTTTTTTTCTGTTGAGTTGTATGAGCTGTTGGATATTATATGTTGGATATTAATCCCTTACTGGTCAAATCATTTGCAAATATTTTCTCCCATTTAATAGGTTGTCTTTTCATTTCATCAATGGTTTCCTCTGATCTGCAAAAGCTTTTATGTTTAATTAGATCCCATTGGTTTCTTTCTGCTTTTGTTTTCCATTGGTTTATTTCTACTTTTATTTTCTTTACTTTAGAAGAAGGATCCAGAAAAGATGGTACAACTTGTGTCAAAGAGTGTATCATCTCTGGTTTCCTCTGGCAGTTTTGTACTATCCAATCTTAGATGATGGAATTAGTTCTCTTTTAAGAAGGAAAGGAGAGAACAGAACTCTCCCTGTCTCCATGTGGGAGAATATAGCAACAAGATAGCCATCTGCAAACTGGAAACAAAGTCCTCTTCCTGAAGAACTGAATCTGCCATCTTGATCTTGGACTTTCTAACCTTCAGAACTGTGAGAAATAAATGTTTACTGTTTAAGCCACCAAGTGTCTGGTATTTTGGTATGGCAGCTAAGATACACAGAGAAAAGCAGATCAAAGCAGTATAAAAGTGACCATTCAGCCCCAGAGACAGAGAAGGCAATACCTGAGTTTCTTACTTTCTATTTCTTGTTCTAATACTTTTGAGGCTAGTGATTCTTTCCCGTCCTCAGTTGTCTATCAGGTAGCCTCTCATTTCACTAAAATAAATCTTTTTCATTTAAGCCAGCTTGCTTGGGTTTTACCTCCTTATAGTAAAAATCCTTGTCTAGATCAGTAACAAAAAATATTATTTGAGAGCATATCCTGTGCACCATTTATTCATCCTTGCTTAGCAACATCAGCAAAGGAAAAATGAAGAAAGTTATGACTGAGAGTTAGTGAGTTACATACTAGCCTCCCAAAAGATACTAAACCCTGGAACAAGTGAGGTGCTTTATTTTGTAAAAAGGTCTTTGCTGCAGTAATTAAGGATTCTGAGATGAAGTCATCCTGGATTTAGGATGGGCCCTAAACACAATGACTGTTGTTCGTTTTTGTTTGTTTGTTTGTTTTTTAAGGCATGTATATCTTTACATTTTATTATTATTTTTTTTGGTTGGTTTATTTTTATTTTTACTTCACAATATTATCCTTTTAAGAGGGAGATTTGAGACACAAAGACACACATACAAGAAGGCCACCTGAAGACTGGGTAGGTTGGATTGTGCTGTACAATCAAGGAGCATTGAATGTACCAGAAGAGAAGCATGGAATGGATTCTTTCCTAGAACTTCCAGGAGGTACCAACCTGGCTGCCACTTGATTTCCGAATTCTAGCCTCCTGAACTGAGACAATGAATAAAGCCATCCAGCTTGTGGTGATTTGTTACAGCAGCACTAGGAAATTAATACAGTACTCTAAATAAGTCACTTGTGATTAGATACCTGTCTTTTATTCATTTTTATAATGAGATCATTATTTATATCAGAATTAGTATAAATAACATTATATTATTAATATGAATTTGTAGATAAGCATAAAGACGCTTGCTCCTTGGAAGAAAAGTTATGACCAACCTAGATAGCACATTCAAAAGCAGAGACATTACCTTGCTGACTAAGGTCTGTCTAGTCAAGGCTATGGTTTTTCCAGTAGTCATGTATGGATGTGAGAGTTGGACTGTGAAGAAGGTTGAGTGCCGAAGAATTGATACTTTTGAATTGTGGTGTTGGAGAAGACTCTTGAGAGTCCCTTGGACTGCAAGGAGGTCCAACCAGTCCATTCTGAAGGAGATCAACCCTGGGATTACTTTCGAAGGAATGATGCTAAAGCTGAAACTCCAGTACTTTGGCCACCTCATGCGAAGAGTTGACTCATTGGTAAAAACTCTGATGCTGGGAGGGATTGGGGGCAGGAGGAGAAGGGGACAACAGAGGATGAGATGGCTGGATGGCATCATTGACTCAATGGACATGAGTCTGAGTGAACTCCGGGAGTTGGTGATGGACAGGGAGGCCTGGTGTGCTGTGATTCACAGGGTTGCAAAGAGTCAGACACGACTGAGCAACTGAACTGAACTGATAAAGAGCATGATATTATTAGCATGAATTTGTACAAGGAACCAGGTATACATCACTTTTTTAGACCACATCACAGAACTTTAGTTACAAGGTACAGATAACAGTTTGGGCTTTAATTTCAATCCAGAACTTATTAAGACTCAAGTAATTCAAAGAAAATTGGTTTTACAAAGAAAAAGGCTTTTGTGAAAGCAAAAAAATGACAAATCTGTGAAAGACATAGGAAGTCAGACTCAGATAGGTAAAAAGAAGTTCATTTGTTTTTTCTTTTATTTCATTTCCCTTCTTGCTCCAACCACTAACTCACAATGTGGAAACACATCAGACTGAGAATAAACACAGCGCCCAAGAAACAGTGGGATGGAATGCTTCCTTCTACAGCTCTAAAGCTGTGCTCTACCTTTGAGTATCCTTCTCTGAAGCCCAGAGAGCACTGCTGGAACGTATACTCTGTTCTCTTATTCAACAGACAGTGTCACGTTTTAACACAGGCCTGAGGCTGAAATTGCAGCCCACAGGATATCATAGTTTCACTGCTGGCCAGGTGACAGAGCAGTTTGCACTTAGAGATCCTCAACTGACCCTGTTCACAGACATTTGAGTTTACAGAAAAAGAATCACTTCAAGTGAAGTAATCAGCAAATGAACATTTAGGTTTAGGACTTCATTCAAATACTTGACGGAAAGTTGGTATGTCCGGACTTCACAAGATGTGTAAGATGGAACAAATTGGAGTTGAGAGAAAGTACAAGAAGGCTTGGGAAGGGATCACTAAAGCTGGCAAGAAAGCTGACAGCCTTTCCAGTCATGGGTCCATCCTTTCAGCCACCTTTGTGGCCATGTGTCTTTCTGCCATTATGAAAGCAAACCAAACAAAATGACAGTTGCAGGAAGCAAGAAGCAGTGGGATGGAAGATGATAAAAGATAAGGAGACACAATATTTTAAAAAATAAAGAGTAGATTTAAAAGTTAGAAAGCAGTAAAACTGAAATTGAGAGAGTAGGTTAGGAGAAAAATAGAAGGAAATTAAGAGTGAAAATATGAATGCAAATAAAGATGAGATTAAGAATACTTCAATAATAAAATAGGTAAAATTAAAAATAAAGGTCAACGGAACTAGTGGATCAAAAGCCATAAAAATAAAAACATGAAAAATTATTGTTAAAAGCAAAAATTCATAAAACAAAAAATAAAGTGACAATATCCAATTTATTGTGTTGTAAGAATCACATGTAATTATATATATGGAACCCTGTAAACAGAGCATTAGAATACAACTATAAAGAACAATCATTTGAGTTAAATGGTCAGCAACCCAGCGTAATTCCTTAGTCATAGCTAACTATATCCATTGGCAAAATAAGATATAACTTCAGGGACCTCAAAAAAGTGCTTTTGCCACCAAAATTTTGTCAAAAAATTGTTGCTTACTAATATAGATATCTTTATTTAAAAAAAAAAAAAAAACAGGAATAAAAAGCTTTTGTTCCACCACTGGAGATGAGAATCAAAATGGATTTTTTTGCTAATAAGGTTGAATCCAGGACACTTTAAAAAGAAAAGTTTAGTATATTTAAATAAAAGAAGAACAGAACTAAGGCAATAAAATATTAGCAACAGAAACTTCAGTTGGACAAAGGGAAGGACTTATTTATTGTAACCATAATAGCAATGATGGAGAGTCATCCCATGGTATAAGGAAAAGGTAGAAAGAAATTCAATCTAATGAAAAATGTGACAAGTTTAGAAAGTAAAAGAAAGGAGATTCAGCATCACTTACATGTGCAAGGCAATGTTTCAAGTGCCCTACATATATTGTTTCATCTTTGCAACAACTTAAACAGCCTATAATTATTTGCACCATTGTATAGATGGGGAAACTGAGGTTCAGGAACTGAAATATCTTTCTAAAAACTTCTGTCATGATCCTTTAGAAGTAGGTATTAAGCTGATAATATTTATTTCCTATCAATGACTTTGAGTCACTAGAGACTTCCCAGATACTATTTCAGATACAATGTCTCAAGAGCTGAATGAATAGCTCACCTCCATAATTAGCAGTGAGCAACATTTCTAATGCCTGGGACATAGGAATACATGAAAGCAAAGAATTTTTCTTGATCTCTAATGAATTAACTTTGAGGATGAGCAACTAGGAAGCAGTATATTCCTGGAATTGAAAGAGAAGAAGTAAGAAGGGAGAGAAGAAAAATAACAAAAACAGGCTGGGACAGACCCCAGGGATGCAGCACTATGCTAAAATGACAAACTTCGCTTCTGGTTCATGCCCTAAACTTAACCTCACTTCTCTCAGCTCCTCCTGATGTTAAGCACAGCTTCGGTTCAGAAGAAACCAATATCAACACCATATGTTCTAAACGTCCCATTATTATTATTATAAGCAATTCCACATTTAGAGGATAGGAGTGATAAATTGGAATTGGAGAGCAAATAAGCATTTTCTATTCCTTAAAGTTTTGTCTTTCTATCTTCTTATGATTTTAGTTCTCAGTCCTGCATTTTAAGCAGAGAGATGATATCCTGAGGAAGCCAATAGAGGTCCACAACCCAGTGTCAAAAAACTTATGACTAGATATTTTTTCAGATTTTGCATATTTTCTCAGCTATTAGGAACATAATGTAATGCTTTTACTGTAATTATGTAAAATCCTCAACAGGGTCTGGGGAGTTTCATAATCAAGCACATTAATGTTTTGGCAGTAAAGTGCATAAATATTCAAACAAAGTGGAATACTAAAGACTACAAATAGCTCTGTGTTATAATGGAACAGTTTTAACATAAAACAAATTTTCCACATACTTAAAACTTTTGATTTTGTATTTGAATTGTGAATTTTTTCCATTATTCCTTCAGCCTAAGCCAAAGCAAGTGATCTAACAGCAAGTTATAATGTGCAGACCAGTATTAAAATATAAGAATTCCTAAATGGGGCTGCTACCAGAAATAGTGGTCTATGGTGAGTTGGTTGGATGTAGTCATTTAGATGACTTATATCACCTAAAACTTCTAGCCAGATATCTCTTCACCTCTCTTTAGTCAGAGCTTTTGATTACTATCCTAGCACCTATAGCTCACTTGAACAATAATGTCAGGTTAATGAAAATACCATGCTGGTAAACAGTGCAGAGAGCACAGTCACATTGATCTTTGTCCAGGATCAGTCACATAGTTACTGGCAGATTTTGACCCCTCACTGCCTGGAGCTCCCATACAGTCACTTCACCACATGGCAGCTGGCTTCCCCTTGAGTCAGTGACTCAACAGAGTGAGAGAGAATACACCCAAGATGGAAGCCACAGATAGATGTTTTTCTACTGTCTTTCAAAACTTTATCATTTCTTTCTAGCCAAATGTTATTCTTTATTCATCCATTCTGAAACCTATGGCTTCTATCATGAAATGCTCAGTGAAGTAATTCATGATCTCTCCTCTCACACTTCATCACCAAGATTTATTCTGGTCATTCCTTCATATAATGTGTATCTATGATGCATCTTTTTTCTTACATGAAGGCCTGGAGAATTGTATCAAGATATAAAAGATATGGCACCTGTTTTGGGAATGTTCATGATCCTTTTGGTTGACAGGATCATAAACCAGAGTTAGAATTAAATGTGCTCAGTGTTTTATTTGATGTATACACAAAACAGGGGGCTTCCCAGGTGGCGTTAATGATAAAGAACCTGTCTGCCAATGCAGGAGACACAGGAGATGCGATTTTGATCCTGGGTTGAGAAGATTGCCTGGAGGTGGACATGGCAACCCACTCCAGCATTCTTGCCTGGAGAATCCCATGGACAGAGGAGCCAGGTGGGCTACAGTCCATCAGGTCACAAAGAGTCAGATATGACTGAAGTGACTTAACATGTACACTCACGCACACACACAGACATGCACAGACATACATATATATACATAAAAGTGGTTTTTGAGCACAGAGAACTGAGGCACTAAATCTCTTTGTAATATAGGAAGATTTCACAAAGAGTATAATACAGTCCTCTAATACTCTTCATACTTCAAGTATGAGTAAAGTTCCCTCTGCCTTGAATGCAGATATCAGAATAGCCTATGCAAAGGTATGGGAATATTAGTAAGAGAGAGCATGATATGCAGAGGAAGCAAAACAGTTTTTTGTGATTTTCATAGGTGTTGTGTATTGTGTGTTTGAAGGAATATGAAGCAATATGAAGGTTAAAAGTCTAGGAAATTGGGATAAAATCTTCTGAAAAACACATACATTTCAGTTAAAGAACTGGTACTTAAAATATACAAAGAATGCTTAAAATTCAACAGTAATAAAACAAGCAACTCAATTTTAAAATGGGCAATAGTGATGTTGTGCATCTTTTCATGTGTTTGTTAGCCATCTGTGTGTCTTCTTTGGAGAAATGTCTATTTAGTTCTTTGGCTGATTTTTTGATTGGGTCATTTATTTTTCTGGAATTGAGCTGCAGGAGTTGTTTGTATATTTTTGAGATTAGTTGTTTGTCAGTTGCTTCATTTGCTATTATTTTCTCCCATTCTGAATGTTGTCTTTTCACCTTGCTTATAGTTTCCTTTGTTATGCAGAAGCTTTTCAGTTTAATTAGGTCCCATTTGTTTATTTCTGCTTTTATTTCCAATATTCTGGGAGGTGGGTCATAGAGGATCCTGCTGTGATGTATGTCAGAAAGTGTTTTGCCTATGTTCTCCTCTAGGAGTTTTACAGTTTCTGGTCTTACGTTTAGATCTTTAATCCATTTTGAGTTTATTTTTGTGCATGGTGTTAGAAAGTGTTCTAGTTTCATTCTTTTACAAGTGGTTGACCAGTTTTCCCAGCACCACTTGTTAAAGAGATTGTCTTTACTCTATTGTATATTCTTGCCTCCTTTGTCAAAGATAAGGTGTCCATATGTGTGTGGATTTATCTCTGGGCTTTCTATTTTGTTCCATTGATCTACATTTCTGTCTTATCAGAGAAATGCAAATCAAAACCACAATGAGGTACCATTTCAAGCGAGTCAGAATAGCTGAGATCCAAAAATCTACAGCAATAAAGGCTGGAGAGAGTGTGGAGAAAGGGAGCCCTCTTACACTGTTGGTGGGAATGCAAACTAGTACAGCCACTATGGAGAACAGTGTGGAGATTCCTTAAAAAACTGAAAATAGAACTGCCTTATGACCCAGCAATCCCACTGCTGGGCATATACACTGAGGAAACCGGAATTGAAAGAGACACATGTGTACCCCAATGTTCACTGCAGCACTGTTTATAATAGCCAGGACATGGAAGCAACCTAGATGTCCATCAGCAGATGAATGGATAAGAAAACTGTGGTACATATACACAATGGAGTATTACTCAGCCATTAAAAAGAATACATTTGAATCAGTTCTAATGAGGTGGATGAAACTGGAGCCTATTATACAGAGTGAAGTAAGCCAGAAAGAAAAACACCGATACAGTATATTAATGCATATATATGGAATTTAGAAAGATGGTAATGGGCTGTATGGGTAACCCTGTATGCGAGACAGCAAAAGAGACACAGATGTATAGAACAGTCTTTTGGACTTTGTGGGAGAGGGAGAGGGTGGGATGATTTGGGAGAATGGCATTGAAACATGTAAAATATCATATATGAAACGTATCACCAGCCCAGGTTTGATGTAGGATACAGGATGCTTGGGGCTGGTGCACTGAGATGACCCAGAGGGATGGTACAGGGAGGCAGGAGGGAGAGGGGTTCAGGATGGGGAACAGATGTATACCTGTGACAGATGCATGTTGATGTATGGCAAAACCAATACAATATTGTAAAGTAATTAACCTCCAATTAAAATAATTAAATTTATATTTTAAAAAATAAAATAAAACCACTACTGGAAAAAAAAGACATACAGACAGCAAATAAGCATATGAAAAAGATTCCCAACATCATACAGCATTAGAGAATTCAAACAAAAACAGCAATGAGATACCACTACACACATTTGTTTAGATAGCCAAAATCCAGAACACTGGCAATACCAAATGCTGGTGAGAATGAAGAGCAATGTGAACTCTCATTCACTGCTGGTGGGAAGGCAAAATGGTACATTCACTTTGGAAGACAGTATGGCAAATTCTTACAAAACTAAACATCATATTATCACTTGATCCAGCAATCATGCTGCTTAATATTTGTCCAAATGGGTTGAAAACTTGCACTCACACAAAAATCTCTACATGAATGGTCATAGCAGTTTTATTCATAATTGCCAAAGCTTAGAAGCAAGCAAGGCTGTGGTCCTAGTGTGATTACATAGACTAGTTTTCTGTGATTATGGTTTCAGTGTGTCTGCCCTCTTGCAGCACCTACCATCTTACCTGGGTTTCTCTTACCCTGGACGTGGGGTATCTCTTCACGCCTGCCCCAGCAAAGTGCAGCCGCTGCTCCTTACCTTGGATGAGGGGTATCTCCTCACTGCCGCCCCTCCCGACCTTGAACGTGGAATAGATCCTCTAGGCTCTCTGGCACCCATGCAGCCACCGCTCTTTGGACTTGGGGTCGCTCCTCCCAGCCGCCACCCCTGGCCTCAGGCAGGGGTAGCTCCTCTCGACTGCTATTGCGCTGTCACAGCCTGGCATTCTTGGCCACCACTCCTGACCTCGAATGCGGGGTAGCTCCTCTCGGCTGCCGCCCCAACCTTGGACATGGGATAATTCCTTTCCGCTGCCACCTCTGACCTCGGACGTGGGGTTGTTCCTCTCAGCCACCACCCCTGGGGCGTGGGATCCTCCCGGCTTCTGCCCCTGTCCTTGGACGTGGGGTAGCTCCTCTCAGTCATGCTCTGCTCTTAACTAGCTTTGTCTAACTCAATGGAACTAATCCATGACCTGTGGGGCCACCCAAAACAGGCGGGCATGGTGGAGAGGTCTGACAGAATGTGGCCCACTGGAGAAGAGAATGGAAAACCACTTCAGTATTCTTGCCTTGAGAACCTCATGAACAGTATGAAAAGGCAAAATGATAGGATACTGAAAGAGGAACTCCCCAGGTCAGTAGGTGCCCAATATGCTATTGAAGATCAGTGGAGAAATAACTCCAGAAAGAAGGAAGGGATGGAGCCAAAGCAAAAACAATAACCAGTTGTGGATATGACTGGTGATAGAAGCTAGATTGAATGCTGTAAAAAGCAATATTGCATAGGAACTTGGAATGTCAGATCCATGAATTAAGGCAAATTGGAAGTGGTCAAACAGGAGATGGCAAGGGTGAACATTGACATTCTAGGAATCAGCAAACTAAAATGGACTGGAATGGGTAAATGTAACTCAGATGACCAATATATCTACTAGTGCAGGCAGAAATCCCTTAGAAGAAATGGAGTAGCCATCATGGTCAACAAAAGAGTCCGAAATGCAGTACTTGGATGCTATCTCAAAACGACAGAATGATCTCTGTTCATTTCCAAGTCAAACCATTCAACATCACAGTAATCCAAGTCTATGCCCCAATCAGTAATGCTGAAGAAGCTGAAGTTGAACAGTTCTATGAAGACCTACAAGACCTTTTAGAACTAACCCCCCAAAAGATGTCCTTTTCATTATAGGGGACTGGAATGCAAAAGTAGGAAGTCAAGAAACACCTGGAGGAACAGGCAAATTTGGCCTTGGAATACAGAGTGAAGCAGGGCAAAGACTAAAAGAGTTTTGTAAGGAAAATACACTGGTTATAGCAAACATCCTCTTCCAACAACACAAGAGAAAACTCTACACATGGACATCACCAGATGGTCAACACCAAAATCAGATTGATTATATTCTTTGCAGCCAAAGATGGAGAAGCTCTATACAGTCAACGAAAACAAGACCAGGAGCAGACTGTGGCTCAGATCATGAAATCCTTATTGCCAAATTCAGACTTAAATTGAAGAAAGTAGAGAAAACCGCTAGACAATTCAGATATGACCTAAACTAAATGACTTATGATTATACAGTGGAAGTGAGAAATGGATTTAAGGGCCTAGATCTGAGAGATAGAGTGCCTGATGAACTATGGACGGAGGTTCGTGACATGTACAAGAGACAGGGATCAAGATGATCCCCATGGAAAATAAATGCAAAAAAGCAAAATGGTTGTGTGAGGAGGCCTTACAAATAGCTGTGAAAAGAAGAGAAGTGAAAAGCAAAGGAGAAAAGGAAAGATATAAGCATCTGAATGCAGAGTTCAAAGAATAGCAAGAAGAGATAAGAAAGCCTTCCTCAGAGATCAATGCAAAGAAATAGAAGAAAACAACAGAATGGGAAAGACTAGAGATCTCTTCAGGAAAAGTAGAAATACCAAGGGAACATTTCCTGTAAAGATCGGCTCGATAAAGGACAGAAATGTTATGGACCTAACAGAAGCAAAAGATATTAAGAAGCGGTGGCAAGGATACACAGAAGAACTATAAAAAATCTTCATGACCAAGATAATCACAATGGTGTGATCACTCACCTAGACCCAGACATCCTGGAATGTGAACTCAAGTGAACCTTAGAAAGCATCACTACAAACAAAGCTAGTGGAGGTGATGGAATTCCAGTTAAGCTGTTTCAAAGATGATGCTGTGAAAGTGCTGCACTCAATATGCCAGCAAATTTGGAAAACTCAGCAGTGGCCACAGGACTGCAAAAGGTCATTTTTCATTCCAATCCCAAAGAAAGGCAATGCCAAAGAATGCTCAAACTACCGCACAATTGCACTCATCTCACACTCTAGTAAAGTAATGCTCAAAATTCTCCAAGCCAGGCTTCAGCAATAAGTGAACCATGAACTCCCATATGTTCAAGCTGGTTTTAGAAAAGGCAGAGGAACCAGAGATCAAATTGCCGACATCCACTGGATCATCGAAAAAGCAAGAGAGTTCCAGAAAAATATCTCTTTCTGCTTTATTGACTATGCCAAAGCCTTTGACTGTGTGGATCACCACAAACTGTGGAAAATTCTGGAAGAGACTGGAATACCAGACCACCTGACCTGCCTCTTGAGAAACCTATATGCAGGTCAGGAAGCAACAGTTAGAACTGGACATGGAACAACAGACTGGTTCCAAATAGGAAAAAGAGTACATCAAGGCTGTATATTGTCACGCTGCTTATTCAACTTATATGCAGAGTACATTATGAGAAACACTGGACTGGAAGAAGCACAAGCTGGAATCAAGATTGCAGGGAGAAATATCAATAACCTCAGATATGCAGATGACACCACCCTTATGGCAGAAAGTGAAGAGGAACTAAAAAGCCTCTTGATGAAAGTGAAAGAGGAGAGTGAAAAAGTTGGCTTAAACCTCAACAGTCAGAAAACAAAGATCATGGCACCTGGTCCCATCACTTCATGGGAAATAGATGGAGAAACAATGGAAACAGTGTCAGACTTTATTATTTTGGGCTCCAAAATCACTCCAGATGGTGACTGCAGCCATGAAATTAACAACACTTACTCCTTGGAAGGAAAGTTATGATCAACCTAGATAGCATATTCAAAAGCAGAGACATTACTTTGCCAACAAAGGTCCATCTAGTCAAGGCTATGGTTTTTCTAGGGGTCATGTATGGATGTGAGAGTTGGACTGTGAAGAAGGCTGAGCACCGAAGAATTGATGCTTTTGAACTGTGGTGTTGGAGAAGACTCTTGAGAGTCCCTTGGACTGCAAGGAGATCCAACCAGTCCATTCTGAAGGAGATCAGCCCTGGGTGTTCTTTGGAAGGAATGATGCTAAAGCTGAAGCTCCAGTACTTTGGCCACCTCATGCAAAGAGTTGACTCATTGGAAAAGACTCTGATGCTGGGAGGGATTGGGGCAGGAGGCGAAGGGGATGACAGAGGATGAGATGTCTGGATGGCATCACTGACTTGATAGACGCGAGTCTGAGTGAACTCCGGGAGTTGATGATGGACAGAGAGGCCTGGCATGCTGCGATTCATGGGGTCGCAAAGAGTCGGACACGACTTAGCGACTGAATTGAACTGAACTGAACTGAGAAGCAAGCAAAAAGTCTTTCTACAAGGAAATGGATAAACAAATGGTGGTGCACTCATAGACTGAAGCATTATATGGATGATAAAAGAGACAAGGCCACCAAGCCACCAAAAATCATGGAAGAACTCCAAATACATTATTCTGAGTGAAAGAAGACAATCTAAAACAGTTTTATATTGTATTATTCCAAATATATGACCTTCTAGGAAAGGAGAATCTATGGGTATAATAAAAATATCACTGGTTTACAGGGATTCTCGGAAGAGATTTTTCAGGATAATGAAACCATTATTCAGTATAATACTGTAATGTTGGATACATGTAATGTTGGATATATGTTAGTCAAAAGCCATAGATTGTGTATTACAAAGAGTGAGCCTTAATGTAAGCTATAGAATTTTCTTAATAATAATGCATTAATATTGGCCCACTGGTTGTAACAAATATAGCACATTTACGCAAGATATTAAAATAGGGGAAATTGGCATAAGTTAAGGGGCTTCCTTGGTGGCTCAGATGGTAAAGAATCTGCCTGCAATTCAGGATGCCAATATTCGATCCCTGATCCAGGAAGATCTCCTGGAGAAGGGACTAGCAAGCCACTCTTGCTATTCTTGCCTGGAGAATTCTATGGACAGAAGAGCTTGGCAGGCTATAGTCCCTGGGGTTGCTGTGTTGGGCTCAACTGAGTGATTAGTACTTTCACACTTTCAAGGGGTGTATGGGATCTCTATTTTTAGCTCAATTTTTTCTGTTAAGGAAAATTGCTCAAAATTAATAAAGCTTATTAACTTTCTTAAAAGTAGAGAAAATGTGATAATTTAGACATGTAAATTTATAGGAAACTTGATTGCTATTGTTATGACCATGTATCTCTGTGTAACCAACTACTGCAAATGTGATGGCTTGAAACAAGTCATTTCATGACGTTCACAATCTATAATACAAAATGGACCAGACTAGACTGCTTGATTCTCCTGCTCCATGTGGTGTTGAACAAGGTCACTTGGTTATATTCAGCATGTAGCTGGGTTGGAGTAGAGAATCCAAGTCAGCTTCTTTTATATATCTGGTGCCTCGGTGGGAAAGGATGGAGAGCAAGGCTCTATTGAGCCACTCTCCACTCGGTTTTTTCATTGTTTTTCCACATAATGTTTACAGCAGGAGAGTTTAAACTTCGGCAGTTGAGCTGCCTAGAGTGGGTGTTCCAAGAGGCAAGAAGCAAAACCTGTCAATCTCTTTGGGCCTTGACCTATAAACTGGTAAAACATCCCTTCTGCCATCTCTATGTGTTAAAACAGTTATGAAACCTACCCGTATTCAAAGGGGAGAATACATAGATGCCCCCACCTCTCTATGAGAGAAATGACAACGATTTTGTCACCATCATTGATCTATCACAGCCATTCTATGGAATTTTTATTTTATCCTGTAGTGCATGGGAGCTACTGAAAGATTTTAATCTAGAGAAAGACATATTGGAATCAGTTGTGGCAGCATGATATAGGAAATAAAGAAGAAAAAAAACCTGGAGGAAGGAATCCCAGACACTCATTATCACAGAATTTTTACTTTGTATTTTTAAGTGGCTTTTTTTTGGCAGGGGGCGGTTTGGGGTGGGGGGTGGTTAAAGCCCATTTCATTGTTATGATTGTAAACATGATTATGTTTAGTTTCTAAGATACTGATGTAATTAGAAATGGTAAGCTTTCACATGTGTTGGGTTTTCATCACTCCAATTAGACTATAAGCTCTTTGAAATAGAAATCTTATAAATCCATGACACCAAGTATTTTGTAAATGCTCAGAAAATATTTATTGATTGACCGATTAAAGAAAGCAAAACACATGAGACTCTTCTTCTGTAAACAAATATTTATTGTGCTTTTGAAATCTGCCAGGCATTGTTCTGTTATTATAATTGGAATATAATGAGATATAACATTATACATTTTCAAGGTATGTAATACACTGATTTAATATAGTTATATATTGCAAAATGATATGACCATTCTAATAGCTAACATCTCCATCACTTCACATAGTTATCCTCTCTTTGTTTAACATCATTAACAAACATTTCTTTGTTTAACTTGTTTGTTTCTTTGTTTAAACAAATATTAAACATTTCTTTTTTCAATATCATTTTTTTGGTTAATATCTAGTTTTTTAGCAACTTTCAAGTATGTAGTATAATATTGCCATCTATAATCACCTTGCTATACATGGAATTCCCAAAACTTACTAATATTATAATTGGAAGTTCTTACCTTTTGTGGATATAAAGTTTTCCCCAGGTGATTTATGGACAGAGGAGCCTGGTAGGCTGCAGTCTATGGGGTCGCTAGGAGTCAGACACGACTAAGTTGCTTCACTTTCACTTTTCACTTATGCACTGGAGAAGGAAATGGCAACCCACTCCAGTGTTCTTGCCTGGAGAATCCCAGGGATGGGGGAGCCTGGTGGGCTGCCATCTATGGGGTTGCACAGAGTCAGACACGACTACTGAAGTGATTTAGCAGCAGCAGCACCAGGTGATTTATTGATAATGCTATCCATTCCCCACTGAATATTATTGGCCCTTTTCAAATATTAGCTGACCATGTATGCAGTTTCATTTCTGTGCTCTTGGCTTTGTTCCATTTGTCATGTGTCTGTCTTCATGCCATTACCATACTGTTTTGAATACTACTGCCTTGTAATATACTTTGAAATCAGGAAGTGTGATGTATCTGGCTTTGTTTTTCTTTCTGAAAAGTGCTTTGGCTCTTTGGGGATCTTCTGTGGTACCATGTAAATTTTAGGATTATTTTTTCTTTTTCTGTGAAACATGCCGTTATAATTTTGATAGGAATTGCATTAATGTTATATATGGCTTTGAATATTATGGACTTTTTGACAATGTCCATTATTCCAATCTATGAACACATGTATCTTTCCATTTATGTGAATCCTGTTCCTTTTCTTTCAACAATGTCCTATAGTTGTCAGTGTGTATTTCCTTCACTCTCTTGGTTAAATGTACTACCAAGTATTTTATTGGTTTTGATACTATTGGGATTGAGATTGTTTTCTTTATTTCTTTTTCAGATATCTCATTGTTAGTATATAAAAATGTAACTGATTTCTATATGCTATTTTTTGACCCGGTAACTCTTACTGAATTTGTTGATTAGTTCTAACAGTTTGGGATGGAATCTTTAGGATTTTATATAGATAAAAGTATAGCATTTGCCAATACAGAAAATTTTACTGCTTCTTTTCCAATAATCATGTCCTTTTTTGCCAAATTGCTCTGGCTAGAACTTCCAGTACTATGTTGAATAAGAATGGTGAGAGTGGGCACCTTTGTCTTATTTCTGATCTTAGAGAAAAGTTTCCAGCCTTTTACTGTAGAATGTAACATTAACTGTGGCCTTGTTTTATACAGCCTTTATTATGTTGAGGCAAATTCCTTCTATAGTCAATTTGTTGAGAATTTTTATTCTGAAAGAACGTTATATATTTGTCAAATGCTTTTCATGCATTATTGAGATGATAACATGATTTTTATCTTTCATTCTAGCATTAATATAATATATCACAAATCGATTTGCACACATTTAACCATTTTTGCATCCCAAGAACAGATTCTATCTGATCATGGTGTATGATCTTTGAAATGTGCTTTTGAATTCAAGTTGCTAGTATTTTGTTGAGAATTTTTGAATCTCAACATGCAAAGATGATGAGAAATATTCATCAGGAATATTGGCCTGCAACTTTCTTTTTTTTATATGTCCTTAATTGGTTTTGGTATCAGGGCAATTCTGGCCTCATAAAATGAATTTCCAAGTGTTCCCTTCTCTTGAATTTTTGGCAAGAATTTGAGAAGAATCAACTTTACTTCTAAAATGTTAGATATAATTCACCAATGAAACCATCTGGTCCTGAACTTTTCTATGTTGAGTAGTAATTACTGTTCATTGGATATTTAGATTTTCCGTGTCTCCTTGATTCAATTTTAGTAGATTGGATGTTTCTAGGAATTTATCTGCTTCCTCTAAGTTAACTAATTTGTTGGCATATAAATGTTCATAGTAGTCTCATGATCCTTTGTATTTTTCTGGTATCAGCTCTAATGGGTCCTCACTTATTTATAATTATATTTAGTTTCTTCTCTCTCTTTTTTCTTAGTTTACCTAAATGTTTATCAATTTGGTTTGTATATTTTTAAAAAGTGCTCTGAGTTTCATTAATTTTTGTGTTCTCTATTTCATTTATCTCAACTATGCTCTTTGTTGTTCCCTTCCTTGTAATTTTGAGCTGGCTCATTTTCCTAGTTCCTTGAGGGGCAAAGTTAGGTTGTTTCAGATCTTTCTTTTTCATTAATGTAAGCTTTTATAGCTATAAACTTCCCACTTAAAACTGCTTATACAACATACCATACGTTTGGTCTACTGTGTTTTCATTTTTGTTTGCTTCAGTGAAGTTTTTTTTTGTTTTTTTTTTTTTTTTCTTCTTTCTTTCTCTCTCTTTTGATTTCTTCTTTGACCCATTGGTTGTTCGTGAGTATGTTGTTTAATTTCAACAGATTTGTGAATCTTTCAGCTTTTTAAAATTGCTTCTAATTTTATACCATTTTGACCAGCAGAGATGAGGTATCGTTCTTTTATGTTTGCAATGCATCAGTGAATAACACAATAATGGCTTCTTTAGGCAAACATTTTAAATCTACAAAACCCATAATGGATATGGAGGACCACCTGAAAATATTCTGTAAAGAATCTATAATTCTTTCACACAGCTCTCATCTAAGTGCTGTCTCTGTAAAACTTCAAAAATGTTCTTGTAAACTGCAAGTGACCTTGGAGTCAGAAATTGCTTTGTCTGTGTAAATAGACAATTATTTTACTCAACACTACAGGGTCTATAAGTCAACTAAGACAATCTAGTAGCAGTAGGGTATCAATCTAAAGAGAGCATCTTGCCCTTGCAGGCATTTCTTCATTTGAATGCACAGCTGCAACTACTATTATGAAAGCAAAATCCTAATTGCACTCAATCAACAACAAGGATATTTCCATTTATTGCTTGTCCAAGGTCATTTATTTTTTCTGCTATCTAACCTGTGTAAGTATTCAAAAAATGAAAATGTTTTGAAGTCTTTGGATATACACACATTCCCAATAAAAGCTCTATATACCTGATCCAATGGACTACATAATTGGATTTTAAACAGACAGAGACAAAGAGAAACAGAGGTTATCAGCAGTATAAAGATCATAGAAATGAAAGGTTTTCTCTAAATATAAAAAAACAAAGATTCAAAACCATGTTATGCTACAATCATTTTGGTTATTATCTTACATTTTAAGCCATATTTAGAAAAAGAACACTAGCAAGCATACAGCTGGAAAAGCAGATCTCATAAATGTAATCAGATCGTATTTTGCAACAAATTAATCACTCTGAAAAATTGAGAAGATATGTAAAGTACATATCTAAGTATTGCCAATATTGTCTATTCTTTCTCTTGTCTTTTAGTTGAACCTGTATTTATTGAATACTATATGTCAGGAACTGTGCTATGAACTGAAAATAAACAATAAAGAAGACAGTGTTCCTGTCACATTAGTATTCACAATATTTAGAAAGATATATAAATACAAAGTTTTATTTAAACCATTTAGATTTCCTAAGAAATTAAAATTTAATGGCAAGTGTACAGAGAAATTGAAACTTGCATGTATTCTTGATGGGAATATAAATTGATTGAGATGATTTTTTTCTAGAGTATATTTTTGTGATACTAATCAAAAGCCTTCAATACATATGCTTACTCAAGCAATTCAATTCCTGGAAATTCATCCTAAAAAAAGAAAAAAAAAATGAAGCTACACAAAAATTTATCTGAAAGGAATTTCATCACACGATTTTTATAATATTAAGATTGGCAACTATTTAAAAATCAACAATAAAGAATTTGGTCAAATTATTTGCTACTTATGATTATTCAGTGCATGGCCTTTTAAAATAATGTTATTGATGAGATGAGACTATATCAGCTATGCTGTCAATTTTTTTTTTTCTTAGACTACAAAGTAACATATACAAAACAAGGCTATTTTTGTTAAAAAAATTTTTTTATGTGGTGAGATGAACTGGCAAAAACCACCCTCATTGTCCCCATCAGTCGTAGGGCAAGAATCAAAATAATTTAATCATATTTGGCACCATTCTTCCTGGCACCAAAAACAATAGTCATTGAAAACCAGAGTGGTTGTTCTTGTGATTCAGCCAAGATTCAGGTCTGGCAAGGAAGAGCAAAATGCTTCCCAGCATAATAATGGGGCAGTCTGTTGTTCACAAAGGACAAAACACAGAAACCCAAGCTGATATGGAAAATGTCTTTCCTTCACTATCATACCAGCTTGCATTTTCTCAGAGGAAAATTAATGCCTCTCTTTATGAGAAGGATGTACCCTTCAGGTGACTTAATTAACAGAAGCTGCTGTCAAAGGTGAAGAGGCTGAACTGGTATTAAGAGGCTGCTGTAAAGCACACAAAGCTAAGCTTGGTGGTCTGTGATGTCCTAGAGGAGTGGGATGGGGATGGGCACTGGGCAGAAGGGAGGTCCGAAAGGGAGTGGATGTAGTTATGCATATGCCTGGTTCACTTCATCATGCAGCAGAGGCTAACACAACATTGCAAAGCAGTTATATTCCAATTTAAAAAAAAGAAGAAAGAGATTGGCACTCACCTTTATTCACAGGAGAGAGGCCAGTGCTTTCTGTTACCTGCTAAATCTATGCAGGAGTGAGCAAACTATGGTCTGCAGGCCAAAGGTAGCCCACAACCTAATTTTTAGTGGCTAACTAACAAGTTAAAAATAATTTTTAAATAGTTGGAGAAAATTAAGGAAAATGTCATGTGACATGAAAATTGCATGAAATTCAGCTGTCAGCATCCATAAATAAAGTTCTGGAACATAGCCATAATATTAGAGGAAACACCATGGTCAGGCACCATAGTAACCATTTGCATGAGTAATTTTATAATAGAAGATTCTGGTAAAGAATATGTAACTAACAAGTCACCACCTGCAGGAAGAATTTGGGAAAGGTCAAAAGGAGACACCACATGTCCTACCAACTTGTCAGAATCCTCCTTGTTAATCCATCATGGCTGAGCAAGGCAGGTACCACCAAGAAAGACCCTGAGTCAGAATGAATGGTCATTTAGAATGATTAGATGGAAACTAATTCCATCATGTGAAACCCAAGACTGTGAGTCATCTGGCAGACTACTCCTGGGTGCCCTTCCCCTCCTGCTCTCTGCCTACGTGCCCCTTCCCAATAAAATCTCTTGCTTTATCAGTACACAACAAATGTCTCCTCAGACAATTCATTTTGGAGTTTTAGATAAGATCCTACTCTTAGGCCTCATAAGGGGTCCCCCTTCCAGCAACAACAGTCTTTGACTTAAGTTTTACTATTATCTAGTATTCTTGCCTGGAGAATCCCATAGACAGAGGAGCCTAGCAGTCTATGGTCCATGGGGTCACAAAGAGTCGGACACAACCGAAGTGACTTAGTATGGCTAATTCCTACTATCTTGGCAGAGTTGAATGGAGTTGCAGGAAAGATCATATAGCTTAAAATGCCTAAATATTTGCTGTTTGGCTCTTTGAAAAAAAAAAATATTGCAAGCTCTGATCTAGTGGAGAGATCCTCAGTGTGCTTCTCAGCATGGCCCAAGTGACACTTGAGTATGAACTATCTCCTGTGAAGACATGCAGTTTTCCAAGGAAAGGACTTGTATTACAAGTTGAAATGACCTGAAGTACCCTCTCCCCTCTCCTCTTTTAAGAGTACAAAAAGACTCTGAGTGTTTATCCCAATAAAAATTACCTTATGTGTGGTAGCAAAGACTCTTTCCCTCAGGAATAAAAATTCAAGGGAATCCTGTTCACATCCAGTTTATATATAAATATAACACAAGCATTGATATCCATTTCCACACCCACTTCCCACTTCAAGGATCAACCTTTTCTGAAATATTCTGCAAAGTGAGGCTTCCCTTAAGTTCTCCCAAAAGGTCTACTCAGAAGCTCCTCTGGGGTAGAATTTCTCCCAAGTTGGCTACAGACCACTGCTCATCTACTGCTGCTCACCATCTGGAACTCTTGGACCCTGACTCCTATTTGGACTCTACTCTCTCTCTCTCTGCAAGTGCTGGATAGTCAGTGTGTAGCACTCTGCCCTTTTATTCTCTACAAAACCACTAGGCAAGCTTATAAATATCTAAAATATTTTCTACTCCTAACTTTTTGCTTTTCTCCCAAGTATTTCCTTCATTTAACATCCCCTTACCACCATGCAGAGCTCCTTCCACCATCTAGGAAACTTCATTCTTTGCAAAGAAGGACTGACCCTGCTCCAATTTGCATTCCCTGTCCCCTTCCTTTGTATTCATACGGAACACTTCCCTAAGCCTTTTTAATGCAATTAGTACTAATGTGGTGGTGTGGAGGGGCTTCCATTTGTATCCCTGATGATGGCCATGACGTCTCAAGTTGTGGCGAAAGATGGGTGGCTTTGGAACTCCAAATCTCAAAGCCAAGCATAAGCCCTTTGTTATGGATTGAATGTTTATGTGCCCCCTGCAAATGTATATGTTAAAGACTTAATCTCCAATGCCAAGGTATTTGGAGTTTAGGCCTTTGGGAGGTGATTGGCTTTAGATGAGGTCATGTGGGTGGAGCCATCAGATTGGGAATAGTATCCTTGTCAGAAGAGAGAGAGTAGAGTTCTTTCTGTCCACCGCGTGAAGATAGAGTGAGAGGGTGACTGTCTGAAAGGTAGGGAAAGAGCTCTTGCCAGCAAATGAAGCAGCATCAACCTTGATCTTGGACTTCCTAGCCTTCAGAACTGTAAGAAATAAATGTCTGTTGTCTAAGCCATCCAGGTTGTGGTATTTTGTTTTGGCATTCCACGCTTTGACACCCTCCAAATCAGGTCACGTACTCAAGCTATCTACTAGTGACCTGCATATGAGCCTGTTTAATCTGCCCAATTTTTTTCTAATAGGTAATTATTGGACCAAGCAGGTATACTCACACACACAGACCCACACACACACTCACACATGCACATGTACTCAAACCATACACCTGCACTTATTTATCATACATCTCTCAAAAGCAAATACTACTTGTCAAAAAATAAAAATATGTAATAAACTGGTTTGCATTGTTGTAATGTAACCTCCTTATCCTTCCCTGCTATTAAAGCTTTACTAAAATCTATATTGTTCATGAATACTTGGAATAAATGAATTATTTTGTGGGAAGTCCAAAGAGGCATGACTTTCCACATGTGTATCAATATGATGTGATAAACATTGTGCATTTACTTAACCAGACATCTTTTTAGCCGAAAAGCAAGGATATTAGGCCTCTCAATATTTGCAGAAATCTAGAGCAAAGGTTTTGAGCTACCATAAACTGCAGGATAAGAATCCAAACCAACTATATATATATATATATATATCTCTTTTGGCCTGGGAAATATTAATTACAGCTTTCAGAAATAAGTTTTACTATGTAACAGGATGTTTTAGCTGTGTTATGGACTGAACATTTGTGTCCTCCCAAAATTCATATGTTTGAAGTCCTAACCCACAATATGATGCTATTAGGAGATGGGGCCTTTGGGAGGTAATTAGGTTTAGATGAGGTCATGAGGATGGAGCTTCCCTGATGAGATTAGTACCTTTATAAATGTCTCTCACCCCCACAACCTCCCTCTCTCTCTCACTCCTCCCCACATGAACACACAGAGGAAAGGCCATGTGAGCACACAGTGGGAAAGTGACATCTGAAGGCTAAAAGGAAGGCCCTATCAGAACCCAACCTTGCTGGCACCCTGATCTCAGGCTTCCAGTTTCCAGAATTATGAGAAAAGAAATGCCTATTGATTTAAGCCACTCAGTGTATAGTATTTCGTTCTTTCAGCCAAACCAGACTAAGATAGAAACTGAGACTAAGAAGCGGGGTGGTGCTGAAATAAATATCTATAAATGTAGAGGGAACTTCAGAACTGGTGGTGGGTAGGGGCTTGGAGAGATTTGAGAGACATACTAGATAAAGCAGAGATTGCTGTGAAAGGACTGCTAAAGGTGGTTCTGGTGAGAGCTCAGAAAGAAAAAAGCACAGCTGCTGTGAAAGCTCCCATCTTCTTAGAAATACAGAAATAATCATGAATAAAATGTTGGGAGAAATATGGTAAAAGTCATTCTGGTGAAGTCTCACATGGAAATGAGGTACATGCTATTTGACAATGAAGGAAAGGCAGTCCTTATTATGAAGGGGCAAGTGACATGGCTGAATTGTGCTCATGTTCCAGTGTTTTGTTGAAGGTAGAATTTTTTTTCAATTAATTTTTATTGGAGTATAGTTGATTTACAATGTTGTGTTAGATTCTGCTATAGGCAAAGAGAATCAGCTATACATTTTCATAGATCCATTCTCATTTAGATTCTTTTCCCATATAGGTCATTACAGAATATTGAGTAGAGCCCCTGTGCTATACAGTAGGTTCTTTTTAGCTATCTATTTTATACAGAGTAGTGTGTATATGTCAATCCCAATCTCCCAGCTTATCTCCCTCCCCCTGCTTCTCCCCCTGGTAACCATAAGTTTATTTTCTACATGTGTGACTCTGTTTTGGTTTTATGAACAAGTTTCACTTGTACCATTTTTTATATTCCATGTATAAGTGAAACGAAGATGTGGTACATATATACAATGGCATATCACTTAGCCATTAAAAAGAACAAAATAATGCATCTGCAACAATGTGGATGAAGCTAGAGATCGTCATAGTGAGTGAAGTTAAGTCAGACAGAGAAGGCAGGACTTTTGAGTGATGGAAAATACAGATTATCTGAGGAGACTTCAGGCAAAGTCTTGAAGGAGTAGTTTATTTCCTCCTGACTGCTCACAGTAAAGTGTGAGAATGGAGAAAGAATTGAATAAGGAATCGTTAAGAACAAAGGAATCAGTACAAAAAGGCTTGAAAAGTTCTCATACTATCCATATTGCATAGAACACCAAGGATGCGGCAGAATAACGATTTGATATAAAGTTTAGTTATGGGTATGAACCAGAGACTTAATCAGCCACTCCAATGGAAACACTGCCAATATGAACTGAAGGGCACACAAATAGGACAAAAAGTGTCCCAGTCAGTTTGGGCTGCTAAAGCAGAATACCATAGACTGGGTGTGTTATAAACAACACAGATTTATTTCTCATAGCTCTAGAGGCCATGAAGTCTAAGATCAAGTCCCTGGCAGATTCAGTGTCTGGTGAAGGCCCACTTCCTCATTCATAGACAGAAACCTCATATGGCAGAAGGGGTGAGGCAGAGCTCTGAGGGCTCTATAAGGACACTAATCTCATCATGAGGGTTCCACTATCATGACCTAATTACCTCCCAAAGCCTCTGCCTCCAAATACCATCACATTGGGGGTAATTAGGTCTCATATGTGAATTTTGGGGAGACACAAATATTCTATGTATAGCACCAGGAAAACTGTCAGACTTCTTAGATGCTACAGGACAGGATCAGAGAGCAGTTCACCCACAAACAAGCAATATTCTTCAAAACACAGGAAGAGATCCCAAAAGCAATCATCAGGACTCTCTCCTGGGTTTCTAAGGATAGAAACATCACCTCAATTTCAACACATGAAAGGGCAGTCACCCTGGAGCTGTGGAGGCCGGGCTTCCTGAAGCTCTGTAGGCTTGACCCCAGCCTGGCAGAATCCTGGAGGCATGACCCCCATCAAGCAGAGACTCAGGGGCAGGACTGCCCCTCCACATGTCCCTAAGGCAGAGCATTAATCCCAAGAGAACTATACCCCACCCTTAAGATCTAATGGCATTTTCATTGCTAGGTTTTTTACTCACTTCAGACCTGTTATCTCTTTCCTCCCTTCTGAAATAACGATACCTATTCTATTCCTGTAGGACTTCCCTGGTGGCTCAGATGGTAAAGCGTCTGTCTACAATGCAGGAGACCTGGGTTTGAGCCCTGGGTTGGGAAGATCCCCTGGAGAAGGAAATGGCAATCCACTCTAGCACTATTGCCTGGAAAATCCCGTGGACAGAGGAGCCTGGTAGGCTATAGTCTATGGCATCGCAAAGAGTCGGACACGACTGAGCAACTTCATTTATTCTATTCCTGTCCCATCATTGTGTTTTGGATGCACTGTATTTTGGAAGTGCATCACTTATCTGGTTTCATAGACTGGAAAGGAAATTTCCCTCAGGATGAATCATCCCTGGAGTCTCAGTCATATCTGATTTAGATATACAGTCAGCCATTGGCATTCATGGGTTGTGCCCACATATTTAACCAACTAAAGAACAATCAAAAATTTTTTTCAGAAAGCTTCAAAACCCAAAAATTGAATTCGCTATGTGGCAGCAATTATTTACATGTCATTTATACTATATTTGCAAGTTACTGCATAGCCTTCACATTGTGTTAGGTATTACAAGTAATCTAGAGATTATTTAAAGTATATAAGTGTAAGTTATATGCAAACCCTACATCACTTTATGTAAGGAAGTTAGATTTTGGTATTTGAGGGGGTCCTGGAAGCAATACCTTCTTGGTTATCAAGGGATGGCTGTATTTGGATCACACCTGTGACTTTGGACTTGAGAGTTGATACTGGAACCAACTGAGACTTTTAAAGCTGTTGAGATGAAATGAGTAGTATCCTGTGTGCGGGAAGGATATAAATTTTGAAGGGCCAGGACAGAATGTGAGAGACTGAATGTTCTCCAAAATTCATATGCTAAAACTATAACCTTCAATATGATGCTGTTAGTAGGTAAGGCCTCTGGGAGGTCATTAGTTGAATAATAAAGACTGGATCCCCTATGATGAGATTAGTGTCTTTGTAAGATGAGAAAGAGACACCAGAGCTTCCTCTTCCACCATGAAAGGATACCGAAAGAAAGCAGCCTTCCATAAGCCTGAAAGAGGGCCCTATTTTTAAAGAACCAAATCTGCCAGCATCTTGATCTTGGAATTCCCAGACTCCAGAACTCTGAGAAATAAATATCCGTTCTTTGAGCCACCTGGTTTATAGTGCTTTTTTATAGAAGTCCAAGCGAAGGCAAGCTGCATATGGCATAAAATATAACTTCAAACTGGTTGAAACACTTAGGATATTGATTATCTAACATCAATGGAAATCCAGAAGTATGGGTGCTTTTGTCCAGTTTAATCAAATCAATTCTGTTATCAAGGATCCAGGTTCTTTCTGTCCCTCTACTCAACTACCCACAATGTCAGCTTCATCTTAAAAATTATCTCTCAAGATTTCAGGTTGGCCCTCTTTGGCCATTAGAACTTTATGCTTTCTTGTTGTAACTGAACAAGAAAGAGAAAGGCCTCTCCTACACTTATGGAATAAATGGCCTTTTTCTACAATTTGATTGGTCAAAATAAATCATGTATTAACCTTGCATCACTGCAAGTCTTCAAAGGAAGTGTATATGTTAAATAACTTAGAGTAACAAGACTGTACCTCCTCTAGAATAGAGTGAGCTTTCCCTAAAATAGAAGAGGTAGAAACCCAAAGATTCTATCAGAAGGGAGAAAAAGGTGAATAAATGTCTGGTGGACAATAATATTATCTACTGCACAGTATAGGCAACTCTTATTAGGGCCCAGTATTATCTATGAATTCATGTTCTGAGATTTACTAAGGTTCTATTTTGCAGACAATACTGAATTATTTGCTGAAAAAAAAAATAACTCTTTAAAAAGTTTACAGATCAGATCACACCAAGAGTATAATTAAATGCTCACATAAGTGACTTCAAATTCCAAAATAATTTCAAAAACTAAAGCATTGTCACACAAATAAGGGTTAAGTTGAATATCAGAATAAGTGTATGGTGTTTGCAGTAAATTATTTGTTATTTTCAGTGCCTATTATCCAGTTTTTCAGTTAACTTCCTCCAGGTTACCCCAAAGTCAGTACATACAGTTTTTTTCTGTCTTCCTCAAGACAGTCTAACCTTGCTTCTATCCACTATATTTTATAGTGAATATAAAATATAACCATTATTAATGGACTCTCAAAATCCTAATCTTAACCCAGAATATAGGGAATATTATTTATGAGTGCTCCTGTAATCACTGATGACCTCAATCAGAATTTGAACTCAGTAAAAGATTTGGTCTTGAATAGATAACACAGCTCCACAGTATAAGTCAAAAGATTAAAAATAACTCGAGGAAACTAGGTTAAGACATAATGGTCATCATTTACACTGACCCTTTACATTGAGCTCTTGAGGCTCCTGTTCATTGAAATTATAAGTACCTTGATATCCTTGATGTTTTTTCTCTCATCTTTCTGTTTTTACAAGTTCCTATAATCATGAACTGGTACACCTTTCTCTTCATTCGTTATCATATTTAAATTTAATTAAAAATTAATATCCTCACAATTTATAAATGGTCTTTTGACAGTACTTCACTACAGTAAAGCAATTTCCTGGCTTTCATAACCAGACTGAAATCTTCTAAAAATTGAACAATGGGTCTATTAAAACAATGGATACTATTCACCATCTGGGTCTCCTTGAAAGCTTGTTTGAGGCCAAGCTGTTATTTCTATAGAAGAAAAGAAAATGGACTAAACTGGAAAGACCCAATGGGCCTATTATACATACTTATAAAGTTTTTACTCAGATAAGGCATGCAGTTGATTAGCTTCTATCAGTCAAAAGTGTAGCGAATAGAGATAAATACTTAGCAATTCAAGAGATAAATCTTAGGAACAGAAGAAATAGAAGCGGTGGTAAGAATTATCTGAAAAGTGAGTCAAGGACTGACTGTATCTGATACACATCTGTTTAAAAGTAATTTCAAGTCATCAAGCAGCCAATATTTTGAATACAGCAATTTACTGGGCTGGTGCACAGGGATAATCCAAAGAGATGATATGGGGTGGGAGGTGGAAGGGGGGTTCATGTGTGGGAACTCATGTACACCCGTGGTGGATTCATGTCAATGTATGGCAAAACCAATACAGTATTGTAAAGTAAAATAAAGTAAAAATAAAAATTAAAAAAAAAATGTGTAACTTCAAGTGGTTATTTATCCAGGGCATTGTCAAAGCAGAGGCTGGAGAAGACTCCCTGCTCTTGATTCCCAGAACCAAAACCTAATAGCTGTGTGACCTTGAACAAGTCACTTGACCTCTGTATTCATCATTTCTCACCAGCAAAATAATTATAACAAATTTTTTGTGATAATTTATAAGTACTAAACAAGGTAGTATATGTAAAGCACATTTAGCACTTTGTAAGCCTTTTATGCATATCATGTCTTATGATCAATTTGAAGAAAGTGTCTTGATCATATATCAAATGAAATTATTTTCAAATTGTTTTTGTTTTACAAAGACTATCTCGACTTTTAAAATCAACCATAATAGAAATAATAAGTAAAGTTTATAGTATAAGAAGTGATGCATGCTATATGTAAAAATAAAGTGGGAAAGGAGACAGGGTAAGTCAGGGAGAAGGTGCTTATAGTAGTAAATAGGGTGGTTTGGGGAGGTTTCACTTTTGAACAAATAAGTGGAGAAGGTTATGGGAAAAGCCATAGAAATACATGGAGAGAGAGTTTTCTGGGTAGATGGAATAGTCAGTTCAGTCATATTAGTTCCAGGAACAGTAATGAGGCCAGTTTGGATGGAGGGAAGTAGAGATGAGGAGATAAAGTGAGAGGGGAAACAGGGACCATGCCATACCGCCTGGCAGATAATGATGAGAACTGAGCTTTTTCTCTAAATGAGACGGGAAGCCCCTGAATGGTTTCAACCAGAGGAATAAGATGATCAGACTGACATTTCAAAAATATTATGATTGCCTTGTAAAGAATAGACTATAGGAAGGCAAAGGTGGGAGCAGGTAAATTAGGTAGGCTCAGGGAATCTGCCTGCAATGCGGGAGACCCAGGTTCGATTCCCGGGTAGAGAAGATCCTCTGGAGAAGGAAATGGCTATCCAGTCCAGCACTCTTGCCTGGAGAATTCTATGGTAGTTACAGTCCATGGGGTCACAAAGAGTCGGACATGACTGAGCAACTAATACTTTGCAGTATTTCAGGCAAAGGATCATCTTCTGGAATACAACTCAAATACTTCTTGAATCTGTGTGTCCCAAGCTATCATCCTCAGTTTGGAGCAAAAAAAAAAAAAAAAAAAAAAAAAACAAAAAACACACATACACACAAATCTCTCTTCTATTCTTATTGTAGATTGGGTATTTATTATTTTCATTGACAAAGATCTTATATTTGTACAGTTATCTAAACATTGTTTCTTATGAGTCCTAGGACAACCTGCATCAGAATTATCCAGCAGGCCTCTTAAAATTTTAGATTCCTGAACTTTATACATTAGACTCATTGAGTCAGATTCTCTGGGGGCTTTGGCACTCCAAGGGATCCTTATGCTGGCCAAAGTCTGAGTTGCTCATCTAGTGAAAAACAGTTTTTCCTCCCAAGAATGCAATTGAAACACAGATAATTGTTAAAATCTCTCCACCTGTTGTCCTTCATATATCTCATTGCAATGGATGGAAGTCCATTTGACAACTCATTCCAACAGATTTTTAATATTCTCTTTTGTAACACTTTCCATTACCAAATAAATTTCACTTAAATAATAAACCCAACTTTTTCTATCTAAGCCACTTGACATAAGTTTAGAGAATTTGGATGATCTCACATGTTGTATTTTTCCCTGTTGAGGTGGGATTTTATTTCATGAGCAGTTAATTAGGAAAGAACCCATTTTTTGTACCGACTTGAGATGTTTAACAAAGGACATGAACTTGAGTTTTGAACTTCAGCATTTTTCTGTGAAGGGAAAATGCACCTATGTAGTGTATGTTTCAGATCATTCACTACTTATGCTCTTGACTGAAAGAGTAGTTGCACTGGAGCTTCTGAAAAATCACCCCATTGTAGGCACTTGATCTCCCTTTTCTGATAATTCAGGGACATTTCTTTGCTGCACCTACTCAGATAAGGCTTTATTTTTTTACCAGTTCCTTGCTTTCTATCCAGAAACAGCTGCTCTATCTCCTGTGACACAAGATGTAATAAAATGAAGTAAATGGAGTAGAGTATTTTGATAGATTAATCACTGCAGGGTGTGCAGCGTTCACAGCACTCATGGTGAAAAGGAAGAGGTTATACCAGAATGACATCTGTTTTCTTCCATGTAAATTGCTAGACTTTGAATCTGCTGTTATGTAGCAGATGTGTAGATTTAATTATTAGGATTGCATAACCACTGGGGAAAGTGCAGGATTTTATTGATAGGTTTCTACCTAAAGTAACTGCAGAAGTAAACTGCTATTTCTCCTTGGTGAAATAAAACTAAAAAAGTTAAATCCGTAAGTTGTGTCATTTCTGTCTTCTTTCTTTTTTTCTCTTTGGCTGTACCATGCAGCATAGAATCTTTGTTCCCTGACCAGGGATTGAACATGTGCCCCCTGCTTTGGGAGCACAGATTCTTAACCATTTGACTGCCAGGGAAATCCCAGATACGTCATCATTTATTCTTTAAGTGCATATGAACTGGTTGTTTTGATATCTATGTATTAATAAAACTTCAATAAATGTTTATATGAGTTTGACAATTATTTTCTTCACAGGCTGCAACTAAAGACCTATTTTCAATGAAACATTTCAGAAATGTTTATTGGTCCATCAACAGTAAAACTGAAGATCTTTTTTGGACTCCTAAGATTTTATAGGTTTATCTACTGTTTGGGCTAACAGAAGCCTTGGAGATTATCTGCACCTATCCATTCATTTGACATTTGAGAAAACTAAGAAGAAAACAAATATAATCACTACTAAGCAAATACCAACCTACTCCTCAATTTGCCAACTCTCATTCCAGTGCTCAGAGCACAGTCTGGTTAGGAGGAGAGGAACTCAAATCTCTTTACAGGTTCTTCGTAAACTGCCTGAGACTTGTCCTTCTCAATTCCTTCAGTTGCACCCTTGTTGGGAATAGAAACAGCTTGAAGATAATGCCCTTGGAGGTCAATGAGAGCACATGACCACAGATTTATCACTGAGCTGGACCCAGACAGTCAGAGGCTCCTCACTCCCTCCCCTGTCCTTGAAATATATGTTCCCCTCTCTGTCCCCACAGTGGGAGCCTTTTTCAAAACTGAAGCCCTGAGAGACTAATGTGTGGTTGAGACTATCTGGGCTGAATATGTGACAAACCCTGTCAAGTCTATATAGACTTTTAAGATTCTAGTAGGTGGGTTCAGAGATTTACTCATCTTGCAACTGCCTAAGACAAGTCTTACTGAGCATAGCCCTGCCCATCAGAACAAGACCCAGTTTCCCCTTCAGTCAGTCTCTCCCATCAGGAAGCTTCCATAAGCCTCTTATCCTTCTCCATCAAAAGGTGAACAGACTAAAAACCACAACCACAGAAAACTAACCAAAATGATCACATGGACCACAGCCTTGTCTAACTCAGTGAAACTATGAGCCATGCTATGTAGGGCCATCCAAGACTGATGGGTCATGGTGGAGAGTGCTGACAAAATGAGGTCCCTGGAGAAGGAAATGGTAAAAGGTAAATGGGTTCTGCCTTGGGAACTCCATGAACAGTATGAAAAGGCAAAAAGATAGGACACTGAAAGATGAACTCCCCAGTTTGGTAGGTGCCCAATATGCTACTGGAGATCAATGCAGAAATAACTCTAAAAGAATGAAGAGACAGAGCCAAAGCAAAGACAACACCCAGTTCTGGGTGTGGCTGGTGATGGAAGCAAGGTCTGATGCTGTAAAGACCAATATTGCATAGCAACCTGGAATGTTAGGTCCATGAATCAAGGCAAATTGGAAGTGGTCGAACAGGAGATGACAAGAGTGAATGTCGACATTTTAGGAAGCAGCAAACCTAAATGGACTGGAATGGGTGAATTTAACTCAAATGACCTATATATCTACTACTGTGAGCAAGAATCCCTTAGAAGAAATTGAGTAGCCATTGTTGTCAACAAAAGAGTGCAAAATGCAGTACTTGGATGCAGCCTCAAAAACAGCAGAAAGATCTCTGTTCATTTCCAAGGCAAACCATTCAATACCATGGTGATCCAAGCCTATGCCCTGACCAGTAATGCTGAAGAAGCTGAAGTTGAATGGTTCTATGAAGACCTACAAGACCTTCTAGAACTAACACCCAAAAGAGATGTGAAAATCTTTTTCCTTCATTATAAGGGACTGGAGTGCAAAGTAGGAAGTCAATAAACACCTGGAGTAACAGGCAAATTTGGCCTTGGAGCACAGAATGAAGAAGTGAAAGTGAAATTGCCCAGTCATGTCCGACTCTTTGCGACCCATGGACTGTAGCCCACCAAGCTCCTCCGTCCATGGTATTCTCCTTCTCCAGAATGAAGAATGGCAAAGACTAATAGAGTTTCAGCAAGAGAATGCACTGGTCATAGCAAACACCCTCTTCTAACAATACAGAAGACTACACATTGACATTACCAGATGGTCAATACCAAAATCTGATTGATTATATATGTTGCAGTCAAAAAAGGAGAAGCTCTATACAGTCAGTCAAAACAAGACCAGGAACTGACTGTGGCCCAGATCATGAATTCCTTATTGCCAAATTCAGACTTAAATTGAAGAAAGTAGGGAAAACCACTAGACCATTCAGGTACAACCTAAATCAAATCCCTTATGATTATGCAGTGGAAGTGAGAAATAGATTTAAGGGGACTAGATCTGATAGACAGAGTGCCTGATAAACTATGGACAGAAGTTGGTGACATTGTACAAGAGACAGGGATCAAGACCATCCCCATGGAAAAGAAATACAAAAAAGCAAAATGGCTGTCTGAGGAGGCCTTACGAATAGCTGAGAAAAGAAGAGAAGTGGAAAGCAAAGGAGAAAAGGAAAGATATAAGCAACTAAATGCAGAGTTCCAAAGAATAGCAAGGAGAGATAAGAAAGCCTTCTTCAGTAATCAATGCAAAGAAATAGTGGGAAAAAATAGAAGGGGAAAGACTAGAGATCTCTTCAAGAAAATTAGACATACCAAGGGAAACTTTAATGCAAAGACGGGCACAATAAAGAACAGAAATGATATGGACCTAACAGAAGAAGAAGATATGAAGAAGAGGTGGCAAGAATACACAGAAGAACTATACAAAATAGTTCTTCATAACCCAGATAAACACGATGGTGTGATCACTCACCTAGAGCCTGACATCCAAGAATGTGAAGTTGAGTGGGCCTTAGAACGTATCACTATGAAAAAAGCTAGTGGAGGTGATGGAATTCCGGTTGAACTATTTAAAATCCTAAAAGATGGTGCTGTGAAAGTGCTGCACTCAAAATGTCAGCACATTTGGAAAACTCAGCAGTGGCCACAGGACTGGAAAAGGTCAGTTTTCTTTCCAATCCCAAAGAAAACAATGCCAAAGAATGTTCAACTACTGCACAATTGCACTCATCTCACACACTAGTAAAGTAATGCTCAAAATTCTCCAATCCAGACTTCAACAATACATGTACCGTGAACTTCCAGATGTTCAAGCTGGTTTTAGAAAAGGCAGAGGAACCAGAGATCAAATTGCCAACATCCGCTGGATCATCAAAAAAGCAAGAGAGTTCCAGAAAAACATCTATTTCTGCTTTATTGACACAGCAAAGCCTTTGACTGTGCGGATCACAATATACTGTGGAAAATTCTAAAAGTGATGGGAATATCAGAGCACCTGACCTGCCTCTTGAGAAATCTGTATGCAGGTCAGGAAGCAACAGTTAGAACTCGACATGGAACAACAGACTGATTCCAAAAAAGAAAAGGAGTACGACAGGGCTGTATATTGTCACCCTGCTTGTTTAACTTAAGTGCAGAGTACATTATGAGAAACGCTGGGCTGGATGAAGCACGAGCTGGAATCAAGATTGCCGGGAGAAATATCAATAACCTCAGATATGCATATGACACCACCCTTATGGCAGAAAGTGAAGAAGAACTAAAGAGCCTCTTGACGAAAGTGAAAGAGGAGAGTGAAAAAGTTGGTTTAAGGTGCAACATTCAGAAAACTAAGATCATGGCATCTGGTCCAATCATTTCATAGCAAATAGATGGGGAAACAGTGAAAACAGTGACAGACTTTATTTTGGGGCTCCAAAATCACTGCAGATGTTGACTGCAACCATGAAATTAAAAGACACTTGCTCCTTGGAAGAAAAGTATGACCAAACTAGACAGCATATTAAAAAGCAGAGACATTCTTTGCTGACAAAAGTCCATCTAGTCAAAGCTTAGTTTTCCCAAGGGTCATGTATGGATGTGAGCGTTGGACTATAAAGAGAGCTGAGCACTGAAGAGTTGCTGTTTTGAACTGTGGTGTTGGAGAAGATTCTTGAGATTCCCTTGGACTGCAAGGATATCCAACCAGTCCATCCAAAAGGAGATCCATCCTGAATATTCATTGGAAAGACTAATGCTAAAGCTGAAACTTCAATATTTTGACCACCTGATGTGAAGAGCTGACTCATTTGAAAAGACCCTGATGCTGGGAAAGATTGAAAGTGGGAGGAGAAGAGGACAATGGAGGATGAGATGGTTGGATGGCATCATTATTGCAATGGACATGAGTTTGAGTATGCTCCAGGAGTTGGTGATGGACAGGGAGGCCTGACGTGCTGCAGTCCATGGGGTCACAAAGCATTGGGCATGAGTGAGAGACTGAACTAAACTGAATTGAACTGAAGACAAGTCTCAAATGTAAGTCTGCTTGCTTATTAAACCTGCTACTAGCCAATCTGGACTGATCTCTCTGTTTTCAGTCTCTCCTTACCTTCTGGGTAGGGGGGCAGTTTCAGATTTCACACAGCAAATTCTTGAAATGTTGAACTAACAGACAAATGGAAGATATTTGACTGGGTTCTGAAGAGATTACTGCTCCAAATGTCAGGGAAACACAAAATCCAGTCATCCACGATTCCAGGATCTGGACCCACATGTACCATTAGTGCGACTTGCAGGCTTAGCCATGTGTTTCCTCATCTGTGCAATGATTGGTTAGCCTGAGAAGCTATCGTCCTACACCACTCGGGTAAATATCTAACCCAGTGACCTTTCACTATTTGGTACTCTTTCTTTCTTTGTCCAAATGCTCTTGAACCTGATGTATAAAGTAAAGGTGCTAAATGATCAACTTCACTTGTCCAGAAAAGGTGGTTCCAGAAAATAAACTCTAACAATTTCTGTGTTTATCCATTTGAAAAAATTTAGATACATTGAAGAGTTTTAATGATATCCAAGAATTAAGTTCATATAGGATCTGCTTCCTATAAAGTAGTAATCTAACATCTACAGAATACCAGACATACATAATTTTAACCAAAATAGCCCACAACATGTCTTTAAAATAGTAAGCATATTAGATCAAAAGTTAAATTTTCAGAGCATTATACAAATGTTTTGTGCAACATAATGAAACTATCTAAGTATTTCAAAACCATCTGAATAACTAGTTGAAGTTCCCATTTTTGACTCACATGTTTTTATATTATGTATATAATCGAAACAGAGTTATGGTACTTATCTGGTTAATTGGTTATGGGGTGCTCACTTATGGCATTAGACACTGCTCATAGATAGTGCTCATAGTCACACATCCTATAAGTGCCACTGTACATCCACTCCCTTCACTTCACCATTACCACTACTGAACCAAGAGGCCAGTGAGCTATGCCTAGCCCAGGGAGATAACACTTTCTGTCTGCCCCACACTCACCTTGATGAGCCTTCAGGAAACATCACATCCTGCCCAACATCAGTGAGCACTCCTTAGTTGATCTCCCATCACCTGGGCTCTTATTCACTTCTTAGTCTGTATATCTCTTTAGTCTGAGAGATGGTTTCACCACTTGCTGACCTCTTAGACTTGCTAGTATTATATACTATAAAATATCCTCTGAGGCTCTTCATCTGTCATTGACAAAACATCCTTTATCCTTAACTTCTCTCTGAATATTCCCTCCTCCCCCATCTAAATAAAATCTGCTATCCTCTAAGGATGCTACTTTGCATGTAGCCAATTTGAGTGGCATCTTTTCTCCTCCACACTACTCATCTCACTAGGTCTGGAGGTGGTGAGGCCATTCACTTTATTGTCCATTGCCACTTGAAAACCATTATCTCCACCTCCTTCCTGCTGGTGCTGGTGCTGCTGCTGCTGCTGCTGCTGCTGCTGCTAAGTCACTTCAGTCGTGTCCAACTCTGAGCCACCCCATAGATGGCAGCCTGCCAGGCTCCCCTGTCCCTGGGATTTTCCAGGCAAGAGTACTGGAGTGGAGTGCCATTGCCTTCTCTGACCTCCTTCCTAGAACCTTTCAAATATTTTGAAGTTTAAGCCATTAAACTATAGTTCCACCTGTTCCTCCTTGCATTCGCATCCAGCTCCTCCCCTTGTTCCTTGAAGAATTAAGCACCTGTCTCCCTGTGTTCTTCTACAGAGATATTCTTTAAAAAATTTAGCACCTTTTGCTCCTTTTTAAATACCATCATGGGAAAGTTTTGAAATATTTAACAACTGGTATGAAAAGGGACCAGTCAGTGGTAAAAGACTGTTACATCTCCACCATGATAACTTATCAAAGGGGTGGTGAAGGGCAGGCTCCTCTGCAGCATGCTCATCTGCTGGTTTCCCTGGTAACCAACAAGCCAAGCTGACATCAATCATCAATTCCCTTTTTAACTGGAAACACCTCCCCACCCAGTAGCAAAGACTGCTGCTATGGCCTGCCCACCATTTGCCACACACATAGGGGTGTTGCTCCAGGACCTTGCTTTACACATATAAGATGCCCCCGCCATTAAACCATCGATGTCTCTGTCACAGGCTCTTTCTTTGTTCTTGAGGCTGGGCAAGTACAGGGCTTGCAGGCCTGCAGCATGTAACCCAACATCTATGATACCCAACAATAGCTGACTATCAATTCTGCACATAGATAGTCTTTGCAGTCACCTGGCTTCTCAGTTGCCAAATCCACTTCTTGTTACTCATCTTATATGTCCCTTTATTACAGACACCTTCTCTGACTAGTCTTTTAAATTAACAACACCTCGCATAATGGCCACTCTGTTTACATTTTTCCAAAGCACACCTAAAATGTAATGCATTTATGAGTTTTCAAATATATCATCTTTCTCTTCTTGCTAGAATAAAAGCTGCATGAGAACATGGGCTTTGTTTTTTCCACTTTTGCCATCCAGTGCCTAGATCAGTGGCTGAAACATAATTGGTATTCAGCAAATCTTTGTTAAAAAATAAGTTTGGGACCAAAAGTAGAAGTTCTGGAAATGAAAATACCAGACTTCTACTTTGTACTATTTAACTTTTAAATGCTAACTAGTCCTCCAATATTTGAAATAACTGCAAATGAATCAGTGAATAATATAGTAACTCTTACTTTGGAAAGGAGTGAATTTAATGCAGATATTCTAGTATACACAAAATTCTTAGCATTCACCAGTACCCATGTCTAGTTGTGCCTGCTAAAAATAGAAGCACTTTAAAGCTTATAGAACAAAGCACTCCATGAAACATCACAGGTGATATCTTAGGTCATCACATAGACAAACTTGTAGAAATAAAATAATTTCAACATAGTATGGTAGGATATATAAATGAAACATAGCATTCAGTCAGTGGAAGTAACACTAAATTTCTGCCTCTGTCATACATAAGTTTCCTGTTTTCTAGAAAACAGCATTAGGGAAAGCACAATTCATTTATTCATTTGGGGCTTTGCCATATAAAATGAAATAAATGGCATGAATTGCAGTAAGGGGGCAAATTATTCTAAAATTTTCTAACAAGCCAGCCAAGTTTGCCAGATTCCAAATTAGCATTTAGTCATTTGTCCTATGAGGAAAATGCAAAATTATTTATTTATATCTCCTACAACTTTGCTTAGTTCAAGTTATATCTGCATAATGGGCCGTATGCTAGAAGAGAAGGAAATAATGCTTATGGCATCTGCCATAAAAAAGAAGATATTAAAATGACAATGTTACTGATTTCTTGAATGTTGAGAATAAGTACTCCGTGAAAAAAAAATCATTCTGCTATAACTGGCTAAACTAGACAATTTTATTAACAGAGCCCTCACAGTTATGATCCCCTGGACCGGAAGACAGTTTACATCTGACAATAAAAGACTGTCATCTCTAACTATGAGCCCAAGCAATGATCACATTTGACCTAAAAGTGAGGAACACAATATAGAGGAGATGAGGGAGTGAGCACCTACCTCAACCTTCCAACAAATTTCCTTTAAGAGGAGAAAAATTCCAGACTGATGGCAAAGTTCAGGATTATTTTCTGTAATAAATTCATGTCAGTCGTATTTTATTTTACAAATGATGTCAGTGATAATTTTTATCTAAATAAAATTTTATCTAATAAAAATTATGATCCACAAAAACCACTCTGTAAAAAAAAAAAAAAAAACTTTATATGTTTCCATTTACAATTTTTACCAGGTTTTGTTCTAAATACTATTTTCTTCATAGTGAAGTTTATTTTTTCTTTTAATTTTTTAAAATGTATTTTCTGGTTCTTGGGCAGTCAAATTTCTCCTCAAGTCTCAGACAGAATAGAGTCACATCTCCTTACTCCCGAACTAGCAAAAAGAATAGACTTTCCCTTTTTAATTTTTTAAATTAATTAATTTATTCTAATTGGAGGCTAATTACCATATGTGAATAGATCACCAGTCCAAGTTTGATGCATGAAACAGGGCACTCAAGGCCAGTGCACTAGAACAACCCAAAGAGATGGGATGGGGAGGGAGGTGGGAGGTGGCTTTGGGATAGGGGACACATGCATACCAGTGGCTGGTTCATGTCAATGTATGGTAGAATTTCCCTTTTCTAAACCAACCAGGTCAACTCGGGAATTGGGGAAGAGTCAGCTTTCCTTAAAAGTATATAGTTTTGTGAAGCCAGGATAGATATTTGGACAAAATTGAGTATCTATGGAAAGTAGAGATGGACAAGAAGTTATTCCCATGATAGTACTCTAAAGAACCAAAGTCAAAATGTGAAGGCCATTTTAAAAACACAACTCTTTGTGACTTAGACCATGACCACATGATGTCAACATAACCGAGAATCTTTGAAAAGTAGTCGCATTATCATTTAGTCAAACTTAAGGAGAAAGTTTGTTTCTCCACACTCCTCTCCTACAGTAGCATCAGGAAAGTCAACTTAGTATAGTGGGAATTGGTATAATATCAGACAGACTGTATGTATTGAATCCCAGCTCTGTCAATTTTCATCTGCATAGCCTTAGGCAAGTCATTTAATTTCTCCAAGTTTTTATGAGTAGCAGATGTAAGATGCCCATGATAGTGCCACATGCAAGGAGTAATTTGAAGTTTGAATGTGACAAAGTAAATATAAGATTCTAAAATATTCTGCAGTACATTATCCAGTTATAGTATAGAATAAGTTCTCAAAAAATATTACTGGATATGTAACTGAAAATAAAATACTTTTAATTCAAGAAAAGAGAGAAGATAGTGGAGAAATCCAAACCAAGTGCTGAATGATGGGCTTGGAGAGTTTGATGTGAGGGGGGCCCCTAGACTAGAATTAAATACTGTATTAGAGCAACTCCACAGTCGATAGCAATTAATATTTACTAAGCCAGGAAGAGTGCTACATACACGATCACATGTACTCCTTCCAACAACTTTATTTACAAGGAGGAAAGAGACACTAAATGCTTTGCTGAGGCCTCAAGACAGTTCAACTGCAGAGCGGAGTCTGACTCTCAGTCCACTGAGGAAGTTACACTCTTTATTCTGCCTCTGTAAATATAGGTTGTTGCATCCTGTGGGGAGAAGCAAATTAGCCAAGATGGCGTGTTCAGGCCCTTTCACCCCACATATTGTAAATGATGACTGTGTAACAGCTGAGATCACTTACAGCACTGAGCATGTGTGTCACGAGATACTTGCTTGGTCACAGGTTGTTCTGCGCAGTTCCCCTGTATTACTGCTGCGTCACGGCTGTGTCCACTGGGTCAGCCACGAGAGGAGAGAATATAGAGTGTCTATTGCTACAGCTACTGTGACAGCTAGAAGAAAATACTGTTATGGCTGCTGCACCAGCCAGGAGAGAATAAATGTGTCTGCAGCTCCTATGTCCCCTCCAGTCTCCTTTCTGCCTCTTAGCTCTTGCCTTGCCTACCCTGGGTTCAGCAAACAGTGTGAACTGCAAGACAACTGGGGTCACAAGCAAGATCAGCAACACATATCCCCATTGGGGTTTCTAAATCTGATGCTCCTTGAACAAGCAGGTACCCAGTAACTTTATTGACAAGGAAGTATACAAGTGTCCAAGTGGGTGAAGGAAGCCCATTCTCATCTCTTTTGAGATACAATTGGTAAAGGGAAGGGAAGAAAGGATGATGTTAGATATATAGGCTGACAGCAAAGGACTGCCCAGAATATTCTGTGTAAAGAATAAGAAAGATGCTCCAAACAGCTGGGTTTCAAGGGAGAACACATTTTCTCTTCCACTCTGACAACCTACTTTCCAAAAGGATGCACAAACAGAAAGTTTCAGCTTTGGATTTTCTAGAATTTTTAATCACACAGGATTGAAATCTAGGAACCTCTGCCTCGTATCTTATGAGAATTGGACCATAAAAAAAGCTGAGTGTCGAAGAATCGATGCTTTTGAACTGTGGTGTTGAAGACTCCTGGGAGTCACTTGGACTTCAAGGAGATCGAACCAGTAAACCCTGAAGGAAATCAGTCCTGAATATTCATTGGAAAGACTGATGCTGAAGGAGAAGCGCCATACTTTGGCCACCGGATGCAAAGAACTGACTCACTGGAAAAGACCCTGATGCTCGGAATGATAGAAGGTGGGGGGAGAAGGGGACGACAGAGGATAAAATGGTTGGATGGCATCACCTACTTGATGGACATGAATCTGAGCAGGCTCTGGGAGATGGTGAGGACAGGGAAGCCTGGCATGCTGCAGTCCATGGGGTCAAAAAGAGTTGGACACGACTGAGCAACTGAACTGAACTGATGTCAAGAAAACCATGGCTGGATCTCCCGGGACCTTCTGCTTTATCTGCTTTCAATTGTGAGTTTGTATGTCTTATTCTTGCTAAATTATAAATTCTGGGGGCAAAGATCATGTCTGTCTTATTCACCCTTTTATTCCCAGTTTTAAGCAGATGCCTGGTACCTAGAAGAAACTCAGTGAATGTTAGATGGATCTAAATCTTACATTCTGAAATTACTCCAAAGGTGAATCTCAAATTTAATTTTAATCCACCCTGATTTTAAATTATAAGTCATAAACACCTTTAATAGAGACTGGGCAAAATCACAAAAATAATAATGGAGAACCAGATCCTTGAAAAGGTTGAACTCCTTGTAAAAAAAAAAAAATAGAAATATCTGAAGCATAGTAAAGTTGACACAGATAAATGCTTTTATTTAAATATCCAAGGCTCTGATTACCAAGGCCTATATCTCTATTTGCTTCTCATTTCTATCTCAAAAGCTAACATATGGTTTCTTTTTAAAGTTTTTCCTTAAAGCCAAATGTTAACTTTATGTTTAACTGTAAATGTGATTATTGATCTGCTCAAACTAGGCTATATTCTGCCTTTTCCAAGACATGTCATGAAAATTACTCAATGTCTATATGACTTGTCTACTTAAAAAACAGACATGACAGTTAAACTTCTTAAAAATTCCTATGGGTTCTTCCTGGGATTTTTTGGTCCCTTTGACCAGACCTGCATAATTTATAATGGGAATTTTGCACAGATTTCACAAACTTTACAAATCTCTTCCACAAAAAGATAACCTTGAGGCATTTAAGTTGACAAGGGGAATTTCATCAGTATTTCTTAGAGTTTGTCTTAGAGTTTGTCTAAGAAACCATAAGTAGTAGCAGTGAAATCTGAAGTGTTAGAATTATTTTTCTAGGAAAACTCACTGTAGAAGAAGAAAAAGCTCTAATGCAATCAGGTGTATATGTTTTAAATGAAATACTAGAAGACATAAAGACAATAGAGAGTGTTGCCAAAAGAAAGTGGTAGATACATGAAAATTAACTCCAAATTTACTAAAGATTTAAATGTAAGACCTGAAACCATAAACTTCTAAAAGGAAACAAAGGGATAATAACTCCTTGACATGGGTCTTGACAAGGATTTTTGGATATGACACCTAAAGCACAAGCACCAAAACCAAAAATGAACAAAAGGGACTACCTCAAGCTGAAGAGCTTCTTCACAGCAAAAGAAATAATCAACAAAATTATAAGACAACCTATTATATGGGAGAAAATATTTACAAACAATATCTGATAAGGGGTTTATACTTAAAATATACAAAGAACTCGTACAATTCAATAGCAAAAAAAGAAAAAGAAAACAATCCTATTGAGAAAATAGTCAAAAGACCAGATGGGATAGGAATATTTCCAAAGAAGATATACAAGTGGTGAACAGGTATATGAAGATATGTTCAACCTTATTAATCGTTGCTGTTGTTCAGTCACCAAGTTGTGTCCAACTTTGCAACCCCATGGGCTACAGCATGTCAGCCTTCCTTGTCCTTCACTGTCTCCTGACATTTACTCAAATTCATGTCTGTTAGTTGGTGATGCTGTCTAACCATCTCATCCTTTGTTGCCCCCATCTCCTTTTGCCTTCAATCTTTCCCAGCATCAAAGTATTTTTCCAATTAGTTGGCTTTTCACATCAGATGGCCAAAGTATTGGAGCTTCAGCTTTAGCATCAGTCTTTTCAATGAGTATTTAGGATTTACGTCCTTTAGGATTGACTACTTCGATCTCCTTGCAGTCTGAGGGACTCTCAAATGTCTTCTCCAGCACCATGGTTCAAAAGCATCAATTCTTCAAAGCTTAACCTTCTTTACGGTTCAACTTTCACATCTGTAAATGACTACTAGTCATTAGGGAAATGAAAATAAAAACTGCAATGAGATATCACCTTATGTCTGTTAGAATGCCCATTATTAGAAAGAGTGATAGCAAATGCTATGATTTCTGTGCATTAATATTATATCCTGCAACTTTAATAAATTAACAGATTAACTCATAATTTTCTGTGATATCTTCAGGGTTTTCTATGTATATTGTCATGTCATCTGCAAACAGTGAGAGTTTTACTTCCTTTCCAATATGAATTCCTCTTATTTCTTTTTCTTCTCTGGTTTCTAGGTTTCTATGCTAGGACTTCCAAAACTGTATCGAATAATAGTGGTGAGAGTGGGCACCCTTGTCTTGTTCCTGATCTTAGAGGAAATGCTTTCAGTTTTTCACCATTGAGTATAATGTTTGCTGTGGGTTTGTCATATATGTTCTTTATAATGTTGAGGTAGTTCCTTCTATGTCCATTTTCCAGAGAGTTTTTATCATAAATGGATGTTGAATTTTGTCAAAATATGTTTCTGCATCTATCGAGATTATCATATGACTTTTATCTTTCAAATTTGCTAATGTGGTGTATCACATTGATTGATTTGCACATATTGAAGAAACCTTGCATCCCTGGGATAAATCCCACTTGATCATGGTATATGATTGTTTTAATATGTTGTATTGGATTGTATTTGCTAGTATTTTGTTGAGGATTTTTGCATCTATGTTCATCTGTGATATTGGCCTATAATTTTTGTTTTTGTGACAACATTTCTGGTTTTGGTTATCAGGGCAATGGTGGCCTCAGAGAATGAGTTTGGCAGTGATTCTCCTTCTGCAATGTTTTGGAAGAATTTGAGCAGAATAGGTGTCAACTTGCTTTAAAAATCTGATAGAGTTCACCTGTGAAGCCATCTGACCCTGGACTTGTTGGTTCTAAGATTTTTGACAGTTTTGAATTAAGTGTTTGTGATTGGTCTGTTCGTGTTTGTTTGTTTTTTATATTCTTATTTGTTGCTTCTTAATTTAAAAGAAACATCCAAACATTGACATATATGCATTACCATGTGTAAAATAGGTAACTAGAGGAAAGCTACCATATAACTCGGGGAGCCTGGCCCAGCACTCTGTTCATATTTTCAATTTCTCCATGGTTTAGTCTTGGAAGGTTGTATTTTTCTAAGAATTTGCACATTTCTTCTAGGTTGTCCACTTTATTGGCATATAGTTACTCATAGCAGTGTCTTATGATACTTTGTATTTCTGTGGTTTTTGTTGTGACTTCTTTTTCATTTCTAAATTTATTGATTTGTGTCTTCTCTGTTTTTCTCAAAAAGATGGGCATAAGACCTAAACAGTCATTTCTCCAAAGACATATAGATGGCCAACAAACACATAAAAAGATGCTCAACACTTCTCATTATTATAGAAATGCAAATCAAAACTACAATGAGATATAACCTCACATCAGTCAGAATAGCCATCATCAAAAAATCTACAATGCCTGAGAGGATGTGGAGAAAAAGGGACCCTCTTGCACCGTTTTTGGGAATGTAAACTGAAACAGCCACGATGAAGAGCAGTATGGAGATTCCTTTAAAATAACTAGGAATGAAACTACCATATGACCCAGTAATCCCACTACTGGGCATCAGTCAATTCATTCGCTCAGTCGTGTCCAACTCTTTGAACCCCACAGGCTACAGTACACTAGGCTTCCGTGTCCTTCACCAACTTCTGGAGCTTGCTCAAACATTTCCATCAAGTCGGTGATGCCATCCAACCATCTCATCCTCTGTCATCCCCTTCTTCTCCTGTCTTCAATCTTTCCCAGCATCAGAGTTTTTTCTAGTGAGTCAGTTCTTTGCATAACATGGCCAAAATATTGGAGTTTCAGCTTCAGCATCAGTCCTTCTGAAAGGTTGTTGCTGAACTACAAAAAGACGCTGGGATTCTTGGCCTCCAGAGGAGAAGAATTCAATCCGGGGCCAGAGACGAGGCTTGATTGCTCAGAGCTTTTGTGTAATAAAGTTTTATTAAAGTATAAAGGAGATAGAGAAAGCTTCTGACATAGGCATCAGAAGGGGGCAGAAAGAGTACCCCCTGCTAGTATTCAGCTGGATGTTATATAGTCACTGCTGCTGCTGCTAAGTCTCTTCAGTCGTGTTTGACTCTGTGCGACCCCATAGATGGCAGCCCACCAGGCTCCCCCATCCCTGGGATTCTCCAGGCAAGAACACTGGAGTGGGTTGCCATTTCCTTCTCCGTATATAGTCACTAGCAGTTTGTTAATGAAAGAAAGGAATGTCTTAAAACTCAGAATGGCACCAGGCCCCTCATCCCTAAGATGTATTTTAGGATAATCTTGGCACCAGATGAGTCATCCCAGGCCATAAAAGGATTGACTTGAATCTTGTAGAAGGGCAGTTTACCATACAAATAGTTTCGTTTACATAGATTAGGGGAACAATGTCTGAGTATAACATACTGGTTTGTCAAGTCTGTTCTGAGCCATTAGGCGGAACCAACTTGAAGACAGAGTTTAGGGTAAATGCATAGTACATTAACATAGCTTAAGACAAACATTTCCATAAGAAAAATGCATTGGTTAACTCAAGGTTAACTTCAGGTGAAACCAGGTGTCATTATGGCAACACAGCATTTTAAGAGAAACCTTTTAAATTTGTATAGAGAAGGGAAAAAAATATCACTGGTTTGTTTTCCCCTGCCACTTAAGAGAGATAAAAATGTCTGACACTTGCAGCCTATTTCCTCCATTTGGAGACCCCTGGCCTTCCTGCCTGTTACCCTCTCACTTCCAGTGAATATTCAGGACTGATTTCCTTTAGGACTGACTGGTTCAATCTCCTTGAAGTCCAAAGGACTCTCAAGAGTCTTCAACACCACAGTTCAAAAGCATCAATTCTTTGACACTCAGCCTTCTTTGATCCAATTCTCACATTTATACATGGCTATTGGAAAAACAACAGCTTTGCCAATATAGTCTTTTGTTGGCAAAGCAATCTCTCTGCTTTATAATATGCTGTCTAGATTTGTCATAGACGGTTGGATGGCATCACTGACTCAATGGACATGAGTTTAAGTAAACTCCAGGAGTTGGTGATGGACAGGGAGGCCTGGTATGCTGCAGTCCATGAGGTGGGAAATAATGAGATACAACTGAGTGACTTAACTGAACTTAGGTTTGTCATAGCTTTTCTTCCAAGGACCATCTCATTTCATGGCTGCAGTCATTATCTGTAGTGATTTTGGAGTCCAAGAAAATAAAGTCTGTCACTGTTTCCATTGTTTCTCCATCTATTTGCCATGAAGTGATGGGACCGCATGCCATGATCTTAGTTTTTTGAATGTTGAGTTTTAAGCCAGCATTTTTACTCTCCTCTTTCATTTTCATCAAGAGGCTCTTTAGTTCTTCACTTTCTGCCATGAGGGTGGTGTCATCTGCATATCTGAGTTTATCCATATTTCTCCCGGCAATCTTGATTCCAGCTTGTGCTTCATTCAGCCTGACATTTCACATATGTACTCTGTATATAAGTTAAATAAGCAGGATGACAATATACAGCCTCGAGGGACTCCTTCCCCGATTTGGAACCAGTCCATTGCTCTGTGTCCAGTTCTAACTGTTGCTTCCTGACCTGAGAAATACAGATTTCTCAGGAGACAAGTAAAGCGGTCTGCTATTCCCATCTCTTTAAGAATTTTCCACAGTTTGTTGTGATCCACACAGTCAAAGGCTTTGGCATAGTCAATAAAGCAGAAGTAGATGTTTTTTCTGGAACTCTTTTGCTTTTTCTATAATCCAATGGATGTTGACAATCTGATCTCTGGTTCCTCTGCCTTTTCTAAATCGAGCTTGAACATTTGGAAGTTCTCAATTCACATACTGATCAAGCCTAGCTTGGAGAATTTTAGCATTACTTTGCTAGCATCTAAAGTGAGTGCAGTTGCATGGTAATACTACTGATATACATCACAGTTCAAAAGACACACGTACCCCAGTGTTCATTCCAGCACTGTTTACAATAGCCAAGACATGGAAGCAACCTACATGACAGATGAATGGATAAAGAGGTTGTGGTACATATATACAATGGAATATTACTCAGTCATAAAAAGGAACAAAAATGAGTCACTTGAACTGAGGTGGATGAAACTAGAGCCTGTGAGAGTGAAATAAGTCAGAAAGAGAAAAGTAAATATATTAATGTATGTATATGGAATCTAGAAAAATGGTACTTATGAACCTATTTGCAGGGAAGGAATAGAAACAAAGATGTAGAGAATGGACTTAAAGACAGTTGTGGAAGGTGAGGATCGGAAGGTTGTAGCATTGACATATGTACACTACTGTGTTTAAAACAGATAGCTAGTGGGAAGGTGCTATATAACACAGGGACCCCAGTCTGGCATTCTGTGACAACCTAGAAGAGTGGAAAGAGGTGCTGGAGGGAGGCTCAAGAGGGAGGAAACCAACACATCTTTGTAAAGCAATTATCCTCTAATTAAAAACAAACAGAAAAATCATTTTTTAAAAAAATAAAACCTCTGGATGTTGTTGTTGGGATGGGAGAGAACGGGGGGAAGGAAGCATGAGAAAAAATGCTGACAAGGATTTGGAGAAAGAATACTTGTGTACTCTTGCTGGAATTGTCAACCAGCATAGCCACTTTGGAAAATAGTGTGGAAGATGCTCAGAAAAGTTAAAAATAAATCTACTATATGATTCAGCAATTCCAATTTTGGGAATATATCCAAAGGGATTGAAAACCCAAGCTTAAAAAGATATCTGCATCCCTATGTTTTTAAGTAAGACATAGAAATAGGTTAATAAGTGTCTACTGATGAATGAATAAAGAAATTTTGAGATACACATACACACAATTGAATATTATTCATTCATTTTTAAAAAAGAGAAAGTTGTTTTGCAACAGCCTGGATGGACATTGAGAGCATTATGCTAACTGAAGTGAATCAGACAGAGAAAGGCAAATACTGTATTATCTCACTTGTATATACAATATTAAAAAGAAGACATAGAAAAAAGAGATCAGATTTGTGGTTACCAGAGATGGAGGTGGGAAAAGGGAAAATTGGAGGAAGGCAATCAAAAAGTACAAACTACCAGTTATAAGATAAGTACTAGGGATGTACAACATGACAATTATAGTTAACACTGCTATATGATATAGGAAAGTTATTAAGATAGCAAATTCTGAGGTTTCTCATCACAAAAAAAGTCTTTTAATATTTATATTTATTTTATCTATGGGAAGATGGATGTTAACTAAACTTACTGCTATAATAATTTCACAATATATATGCCAAACCATTTTTCTGTATGCCTTAAATTTATACAATGATGTGTATTAATTCTGTGCATGTGTTCTCAATCACTCAGTTGTGTCCGATTCCTTACAACCTCATGAACTTTAGCCTACCAGGGTCCTCTGTCCATGAAATTTTCTAGGCAAGAATGCTGGAGTGGGTTGCCATTTCCTATTCCAGGGAATCATCCTGACCGAGGGATCAACCCTGAGTTTATTTTGCCTCCTGCACTGGCAGGTGGTTTCTTTACCACTGTGCCACCTAGGAAGCCTGGGATGTATATCAATTTAATCTCTATAAAACCTGGAAAAAAGAGAAAGTAGTGGCCCCTCATTTGTTTACTCACTCAGCAAGTTTTATTGTGTACTATGTGCCAGGCCTTCCACTTGATGTTTGGAGGGTATAGTGGTAACAATACAGACAGGTTCCTGACCTAATCAAAGTCATACTCCGTTTTGGAAGACAGGAAAAAAAGTTAGTTTCACTGTTAATGGGACATTTTTTGTGATCAGATTGCTCACATCCCAGGGATATGATGAAAACACCAAAAGGTTGTGTCTCTGAATTCCTTGCTCTCTATTGTGTTCTAATTATTGAATCTACTTCTTCACTCTCTGGTTGGAATACCACTCAGTGACAGGCATTATTCTCATTAGGACTCAGTCTTAGAATCCTATAAGTAGTAAGACTTGGCAAGGAAGTTTCTCATCTACTGAGCTAATGGTATAAAAATAGACTGTCAACTTATTCCTGGGATCAGGAAGCTCAGCTTATTCATCCTCTGCTTCTCTAGTCTTCATCCTTAAGCTTCATCATTGATTTCTGTGTGATCTTCCATCCATGGACTGGGGCTGGTGAAGACTACCCAATTCTCTTTGTGCAGACTTCAACATAGCCCAAAGTTTCAACCACATAATGTCACTGCAAGTCTGAGTGCTACCTGTCTCAGGAGAGACATGTAGCCAGTCGTGAAAATTAGGAGGACAGTTGAGGTAAAGGGTAATAAATATCTCCATTTCCCCTCTCTGTAAATTTTCAAATTACAAATCGACTAAGTGGACTTTGAGCATATATTGCAGGAAAGTCATGTGACTTTAAAAGGTATTTACTATGAATTAAACAATGATTATGCTGCAGAAATTAGAACTGTTCCTATTTTGCAACTGACCAGTTGGCTATATAATCACAACAGTATCATACATCCTCCCCCATGCTCTTTTCATTATATATAGTGAGACTGAAGTAGAAGACCTCTAGAATCTGCACTTAAGACTCCATAGAGTGATCATTTAGAACTCTTCGGAAACATTGAACTCTTTAGCTATTTATAATCCTTTAAAATCTGATCCCAAGTCTCCTCTCTGATTGTGTCTCTCTAACTCCTCTGAGAAATCCTCTACTGCAACCAAACTGGCAGATGCTGACTGTGCTTCACAGAATTTGCACACCTATTTCCCTTCTTGGAATTCTTTCCTGCCTTCCATTCCTCTGGAGAATGAACTACTGTAAATGTAGTCTTCCACAGGCCCTGAGAGTCTATACAGATTATCTTTGAGTGTGCCAAACTTCAAGGACAATGCAACCTACCACATACATAGTATCCATCTGGGCTCATTGCCTCTCCCTCTGGGACTTGGAGTGCAACAGGATAAATTTTCCCCATGCTGTAAGATTTAAAATGCCTTCTCTCATCCATTTTTTAATAATTTATGGAGTGGTGGCAGGTTCACCCCTTACTATCCTCTATGAAGTTGAAATTCTTCCCTGAAATGCACATTCACAAAAGCAAAGTAAAACTCTATCTCACAAACACCCCAAAATCCAAAGCTTCACCATTATCCTCAGAGTACCTATGTGTTAAAGAGGGGAGAAAAGGACTGCAAGGAAACCGAAGAAACAGGGAGGTTGCCATGGTTCCAGTCCTAGTTCTCAACTTTGAAAGTGCAGTATATTTATTACAACCATGTCACAGGATTGGCTAGGTGTAGGGAAAATGACTCCAGCAAGCCAAACTCACAACTGGCTGAAATATAAACAGGGACCCAGTTTGTTCATGTTCAGTGAGAAAGTCAACTCATGTTCATCTGAAATGTGCTTGTCAGTATGGCAAAACACCCTTTTGCATCCACAAGCAGATCTATTTGGAAACAAAATTAATAGTCCCGAGATTGCTTGATGAGCATGAAATCAGAGTTAAGGGAGCTGGTTAAGTGGGGCCAATGTTTATGGGTGGAGTTAGAGTAGGAGAGCTTATGGATCCTTCTCATTACAGATTATGGATCTCTTCATTACAGATTTAACCACCACAGGAGTCAAATCAAGCTCTTGGTGTTGGGCAGCCTTTCCCAGAGAATGCTTTTTGTCTGTGTTCAGTTGTTGCCCATCCATCTACTTTCTCATGGGCTCTTCCCCATCACTGTGCATGTGAATGCAGTAGATGGACAGACTTAACAGTTGTTGGTTCAAAACCTCATGAATTCCTGGCTGAAATATGAAATTGGCACCCATACACAAAGGCAAGCAGAAACCAAAGAAAGAGCCAAATCACTCCAGATTGATAGATGGCAGGTTTAATAAACCAAAGGAATAACATACCAGGTATGTCTTGAGCGACCACAAGAAAAATAGAATCTTGCACTAGCTGGCCATAATCTTCAAATTATATATAGACCTCTTAACTGGGATCAGAAACACATTCAGTCCAGATGGTCTCAATAACACATTGCTCTCTCAAGGCTGAGTCCTTGAAAACAGCTCTGGCTGTGGGTACTGTGGGTACAACACACATTCTGAGGCCTGAGGAAGAGGTAAGGAGCTTCCAATCATCTGGGTCCAGCCTGCCGACGACCTTGAGGTCACATCCTCATGACTTCTTCCAACAATTTGTATAGTTCCTTTTTTTTTTAATCTATCTAATTTACTGCTATCCAAAGTTTGATTCTCATCAGAGCCATAAAAGAAGAGAGAAAGTATGGAAGAGTTGCAAAGGTTCCCCTTCAATATACTGCAGTTTAAGAAATTACAATTATACTTTTTCTTCCAGTTTAATTGAGACATAATTGACATACAGCACTGTTTAAGCTTAGGATGTACAGAATGATTATTTGGCTTATATACATCACGAAGTGACTATCACAATAAGTTTAATGAACATCCATGATCCCATATAGACAACAGAATTGAAGACATAGAAAAAATTTTCCTTTTGACAAGAACTCTTTAGAATTTAGTCTCAACAACTTTCACATATAAAATACACAGTGTAATTAGATTAGTCATGTTGTACATTACAAAGGATTCACTGGTGGTTCTGCAGTAAGAGACTCTGCCTGCAATGCAGGAGATGCAGGTTCGATCTATGGGTCAGAAAGATCACCTGCAGGAGGAAATGGCAACCCACTCCAGTACTCTTGCCTGGAAAATCCCATGGACAGAGGAGCCTGGTGGGCTATATAGTCTGTGGGGTTGCAAACAGTCAGACATGACTGAGAAACTAAGTACACAAGCACATTGTACATTATCCCTAATACCTGTTTATAAATGTACATTTTCAGTGCTTTCTTTCAATTCTCCCTCTCCCCCACCTCTACTCTTCTGCCTCTGGTAAACACAAACCAGATCTTTTCTCTATAAGATTGCTTGTTTGTTTTTGCAGTATAAATTGCCCTAAATACTACACTAGTTCCTGGTACAAGCCATGTGATTCAATATATCTATACATTTCAAAATGATCACAATACTTTGTTTATGATATGCCACCATACAAAGATATTGTGTAGTTAATTCACTGTGTACCTCACAATATACATTTTATACCCATGGTTCACTTATTTTGCATCTGGAAGTTTGTACCTCTTAATGTCCCTGACCTATTTCTTTCCTCCTCCCACACCTCCCCTCTGGCAACAGCATATTTCCTTTCTATATCTATAACTTTTTTTCTGTTATAATTGTGTATTTGCTCTGTTTTTTAGATTCCACATGTAAGTAAAATCATACAGCATCTATCTTTCTCTGTCTTACTTATTTTACTCAGCATAATATGCCATAGGTCCATCCACATTGTCACAAATGGCAAGATTTTATTCTTTTTTATGGCTGAGTAATATTCCATTGTGTAAATCTATGCTCCACATCTTCTTTCATTCATTTATTGGTGGGTATTTAGGTGGCTCCATGTCTTGACTATTGTATACAAAGCCACAATGAGCATAGGGGAAAATATATCTTTTCTATTTACTGTATTTCTTTTTTTTATATAAGTATACAAGATCATGACATCTGGTCCCATCACTTCATGGGAAATAGATGGGGAAACAGTGGAAACAGGGTCAGACTTTATTTTTTGGGCTCCAAAATCACTGCAGATGGTGACTGCAGCCATGAAATTAAAAGACGCTTACTCCTTGGAAGGAAAGTTATGACCAACCTAGATAGCATATTGAAAAGCAGAGACATTACTTTGCCAACAAAGGTCTGTCTAGTCAAGGCTATGGTTTTCCCAGTGGTCATGTATGGATGTGAGAGTTGGACTGTGAAGAAAGCTGAGAGCCAAAGAATTGATGCTTTTGAACTGTGGTGTTGGAGAAGACTCTTGAGAGTCCCTTGGGCTGCAAGGAGATCCAACCAGTCCATTCTGAAGGAGATCAACCCTGGGATTTCTTTGGAAGGAATGATGCTGAAGCTGAAACTCCAGTACTTTGGCCACCTCGTGCAAAGAGTTGACTCATTGGAAAAGACTCTGATGCTGGGAGGAATTGGAGGCAGGAGGAAAAGGGGACGACCAAGGATGAGATGGCCAGATGGCATCACTGACTCGATGGACGTGAGTCTGAGTGAACTCCGGGAGTTGGTGATGGACAGGGAGGCCTGGCATGCTATGATTGATGGGGTTGCAAAGAGTTGGACATGACTGAGCGACTGAACTGAACTGAACTGAACAAGACTGAAGTTGCTGGGTTATATAGTAGTCACATTTTTAGACTTTTGAGAAACCTACATATTATTTTCCACAGTGATTGCACAAATTTACAGTCTCACCAACACTCCATGATTGTTCCCTTTTCTCCACATCCTTGCCAAAACTTCATATTTGTTGTCTTTTTCATAATAGGGATTCTGACAGGTATGAGGTGTTACCTCATTATGGTTTTGATTTGCATTTCCTTGATAATTATGGACATTAAACATCTTTTCATGTGTCTGTTGACCATCTGTATGTCTTCCTTGGAAAAATGTTTATTCAAGTCCTCATCCCATTTTTTACATTAGGTTGTTTGCTTTTTTGATATTGAGTTGTATTAGTTCTTCATATATTTTGGGTATTAACCGCTTATCTGACATATTGTTTACAAGTGTCTTCTCCCATCCAGTAGGTTGTCTTTTTGTTTTGTTGATTGTTTCCCTCACTGTGGAAAAGCATTTTAGTGCTATAGTCACATTTGTTAATCCTCACCTGAAGAGACACGTCCAAACAAATATTACTAATACTAATGTCAAAGAGTACACTACCTATGTTTTCTTCTAGCAGTTGTATTGTTTCATGCATTACATTTAAGTCTTTAATTCATTTTAATGTTTTTTAATAAAGCGTGAGAGAGTATTCCAGCTTGATTCTTTAATGTAAAGCTGTCAAATTTTCTCAAAACCATTTATTAAAGAAACAGTCTTCTCCCCATTATATATTCTTGTCTAATTTGTCATAGAGTATGCTGCCCATATAAGTGTGGATTTAGTTCTGTGCTATCTACCCTGATTCAATAACATATGTGTCTACTTTGTATCCATACTATAATATTCTGATTACTTTAGCTTTGTGGTATAGGTTGAAATCAGGGAGCTAGAAACCTCCAATTTGTTCTTCTCAAAATTATTTTGGCTAGTTGGGGGCTCTTTTGTGTTTTTATACAAATCTTAGGATTATTTTTTCTGGTTCTGTGAAGAATGCCATTGGTATTTTGATAGAGATTACATTGAATCTGTAGCCTGCCTTAGGTAGCACAATCATTTTAACAATATTATTTCAATCCTTGAACATGATATATCATTCCAACTGCTTGTGTAATCTAATTTCTTTCATCAGTGTCTTTTATTTTTCCATGTAGAAATCTTTTATCTGATTAAATTTATTCCTAGATACTTTATTCTCTTTGATGTGATTTTAAATAAGATTGATTTCTTGATTTCTCTTTATGATAGCTCATGATTAGTGTATAGAGACAAAACAGATTTCTGTATATTAATTTTGTATCCTGCACTTTACCAAAGTTCATTGATGAGCTCTTGCAGCTTTCTGGTGGTATCTTTAGGATTTTTCTACAGATAGTGACATCATCTGTGAACAGTGACAGTTTTATTTCTTCCTTTTCAATCTATATTCAATTAGTTCCTTTTTTTTCTCTGATTGCTATAGCTAGGATTTCCAATACTATGTTGAATAATAGTGGCAAAAATGGATATCCTTCTCTTGTTCCTGGTCTCAGAGGAAATGCTATCATTAATAGCTTTTAGTATGATGTTAGCTGTACTTTCATAATGTGTGGCCTTTATTATGTTGAGTTATTATTTTTTATACCCACTTTTTAAAAGTTGTAATCCCAAATGGATGTTAAATTCTGCCACATGTTTCTGCTGAACATATTGAGTTGATCCCATGAATTATCATGTGACTTGGTTAATATGCTGTATTGTTGTTTTTGTTCAGTAACTAAGTCATGTCTGACTCTAAAACTTCATGGACTGCAACACACCATGCTTCACTGTCCCTCACTATCTCCCAGAGTTTGCCCAAGTTCATGTCCCTTTAGTTGGTGATGTCATCGAACCATCTAATCTTCTGTCATCCTCTTCTCCTTTTGCCTCAAGCTTTCCCAGCATCAGGGTCTTTTCCAAGACACTTGTATAATATTGACTGATCTGCAGATATTAAACCATCTTTGCACACCTGGGATAAATCTCACTTGATCATGATGTATGATGATTTTAATTCATTTGTTAACTCAGTTAGCTAGTATTAAGTTGAGGATTTTTGCCTCTGTGTGAATCTTTGATATTGGCCTGAAGTTTTCTTTTTTTGTGATATATTTGTCTGGTTTTGGTATCAGGCCTCATAAAGTGAGTTCAGAAGTGTTCCTTCCTGTGCAATATTTTAGAATAGTTTCAGTGGGAGAGGTTTTAATGCTTTTCTAAATGTTGGTTAGAATTCACTCATGAAGCCATCTGGATCTGTACTTTTGTTTGTTTGGAGTTTTTAAATTACTGATTCAATTTTATAACTGACAATTTTTTCATTCATATTTTCTGCTTCTTTGTTCTGCTTCAATCTTGGGAGAGTGTACATTTCTAATTTTTTTTTTCATTTCTTTCAAGTTGTCCATTTTGTTGACATATAATTGTTCATAGTAATTTCTTATCATCCTATTTCTGTGGTGTTGGTGTAACATTTTCATTTCTGATATGATTGATTTAAGCCTCTCTCCTTTTTAATGAGTCTGGCTAAAGATTTATCAATTTTGCTTATCTTTTAAAATAACCAATTTCATTGATTTTTCTTCAGTCTCTTCTGCTAAAATTTTTATGAGGTATTTCCTACTTCTAACTTATGGTTATGTTTGATCTTTTTCTACTTTGTTTGGAAGTTACTTTGGATTATTTATTTGATATTTTTCTTGCTTCCTAGGGTATGTTTTATCACTAGAAACATGTCTATAGAACTGTGTCCTATAGACTTTTGGATTGCGATGTTTTCTTTTTTATTTGTCTGCAAGTATCTTTTAGTTATTTTTTTCCTTAATGTCTTCAGTGATCCATTGGCTACTAAACAATAGCATATTTTAGCTTCAATATGTCTGTCTTTTTCATAGCTTTTTTTTTTTGGTAGTTGATTTCTACTCATAATTTTGTGGTTAGAAAAGATAAAATTTGAATTTTCTTAACTTTACTGAGACTGATTTTGTGTACTAGCAGGTGATCTATCCTGGAGAATATTCCATGTGCACTTGAAAAGAATATTTTGTGGATGGAATGTTTTACAGATAACGATTAAGTAGTTCATTTCGTCTAATATGTCATTTAAAGTCAACATTTTCTTATTGATTTTCTCTCTTGATGACCTACCCATGAATGTAAATGATATGTTAGAGTTCCATACTACTATTGTATTATATCAGTTTCTTCTTATATGCTTCTTAATATTTGGTTTATGTATTTAGGTGCTCCTGTGCTGGGTGCATCTGTATTTACAGATGTTACATATTCTTCTTGAGCTGATATCTTGATCACTATGTAACATCCTTCTTTGTCTCATTATAGTTTTTGTTTTAAAGTCTATTTTGTCCCATATAAGTATTGCTATCCTGGCCTTTTTTTTCTTTTTTTTCCAATTGCATGGAATGCCTTTTCCCAATCCCTTAACTTTAATCTGTGTGTGTCTTTACTTACTAGAGTCTCTAGTAAGTAACATATATATGGGTCTTTTTATTTTAATATATATATATTCAGCCACTTTATGTCATTCAATTTAAGCATTTAGTCCAGTTGCATTTAAAGTAATTTTTGATAGGCATGTATTTATTGGCTTCTTGTTCATTGTTTTGGAATTGCTTTGAAGTTACTTTTTGTTCCGTTCTTCTTTTACGCTATTTCCTTGTGATTAGATGACTATTTTTAGTGTTATGTCTGAATTTTTTTTTCTTTTGTGTGTGAGTATATATTATAGATTTTTGGTTTGTATTTACCATGAGGTTTATGCATATCAACCTATATATAAATATGATTATTTTATGTTGTTGATCTCTGTAAATCCAAATGCACAACTCTGTACTCATTTCCACCCACTGCCACATTTACTATTTCTGATCCCATATGTTACATGTTTTTGTTTTGTGTGTCCCTATGCTACTTAATGCAGAGTTCCAAAGAACAGCAAGGAGAGATAAGAAAACGTTCCTCAACGATCAATGCAAAGAAATAGAGGAAAACAACAGAATGGGATAGATGAGTGATCCCTTCAAGAAAATTAGAGATACCAAGGGAACATTTCATGCAAAGATGGGCTCGATAAAGGAGAGAAATGGTATGGACCTAACAGAAGCAGAAGATATTAAGAAGAGATGGCAAGAGAACACAGAAGAACTGTACAAAAAGATGTTCATGACCCAAATAATCATGATGGTGTGATCACTCATCTAGAGCTAGACATCCTGGAATGTGAAGTCAAATAGGCCTTAGAAAGCATCACTACAAACAAAGCTAGTGGAGGTGATGGAATTCCAGTTGAGCTCTTTCAAATCATGAAAGATGATGCTGTGAAAGTGCTGCACTCAATATGCTAGCAAATTTAGAAAACTCAGCAGTGGCCACAGGACTGGAAAAAATCAGTTTTCATTTCAATCCCAAAGAAAGGCAATGCCAAAGAATCCTCAAACTACCAAACAATTGCACTCATCTCACACACTAGTAAAGTAATGCTTAAAATTCTCCAAGCCAGGCTTCAACAATATGTAAGCCATGAACTTCCAGATGTTCAAGCTGGTTTTAGAAAAGGCAGAGAAACCAGAGATCAAATTGCCAACATCTGCTGGATCATTGAAAAAGCAAGAGATTTCCAGAAAAACATCTATTTCTGCTTTATTGACTATGCCAAAGCCTTTGATCTATAGATCACAATAAACTGTGGAAAATTCTGAAAGAGATGGGAATACCAGACCACTTGACCTGTCTCTTGAGAAACCTATATGCAGGTCAGGAAGCAACAGTTAGAACTGGACATGGAACAACAGACTGGTTCCAAATAGGAAAAGGAGTATGTCAGGGCTGTATACTGTTACCCTGTTTATTTAACTTATATGCAGAGTACATCATGAGAAATGCTGGGCTGGAAGAAGCACAAGCTGGAATCAAGATTGCTGGGAGAAATACCAATAACCTCAGATATGCAGATGACACCACCCTTATGGCAGAAAGTGAAGAAGAACTAAAGAGCCTCTTGATGAATGTGAAAGAGGAGAGTAAAAAGTTGGCTTAAAGCTCAACATTCAGAAAACAAAGATCATGGCATCTGGTCCTATCACTTCATGGAAAATAGATGGGGAAACAGTGGAAACAGTGACAGACTTTATTTGGGGGGCGGGGGCTCCAAAATCACTGAAGATGGTGATTTCAGCCATGAAATTTAAAGATGCTTACTGCTTGGAAGGAAATTTATGACCAACATCAGTTCAGTTCAGTTCAGTCACTCAGTCGTTTCCAACTCTTTGCAACCCCATGAATCGCAACACATCAGGCCTGCCTGTCCATCACCAACCCCTGGAGTTCACTCAGACTCGTGTCCATCGAGTCGGTGATGCCATCCAGCCATCTCATCCTCTCTCGTCCCCTTCTCCTCCTGCCCCCAGTGCCTCCCAGCATCAGAGTATTTTCCAATAAGTCAACTCTTCACATGAGGTGGCCAAAGTACTGGAGTTTCAGCTTCAGAATCATTCCCTCCAAAGAAATCCCAAGGCTGATCAACCTAGATAGCATATTAAAAAGCAGAGACATTACTTTGCCAACAATGGTCCATCTATTCAAGGCTACGATTTTTCCAGTGGTCATGTATGGATGTGAGAGTTGGATTGTGAAGAAAGCTGAGTGCCGAAGAATTGATGCTCTTGAACTGTGGTGTTGGAGAAGACTCTTGAGAATCCCTTGGACTGCAAGGAGATCCAACCAGTCCATCCTAAAGGAGATCAGTCCTGGGTGGCCATTGGGAGGACTGATGCAAAAGCTGAAACTCCAATACTTTGGCCACCTCATGCAAAGAGTTGACTCATTGGAAAAGACTCTGATGCTGGGAGGGATTGGGGGCAGGAGGAGAAGGGGACGACAGAGGACGAGAAGGCTGGATGGCACCACTGACTCAATGGATGTGAGTCTGAGTGAACTCCGGGAGCTGGTGATGAACAGGGAGGCCTGGTGTACTGTGATTCATGGGGTCAGAAAGAGTCAGACCCGACTGAGCGACTGAACTGAACATCTGTTCATGATGCTACTTATTATGGATATAGATGATTTTATTGTTTTTGTCCTTTAACCTTCCTCCTAGCTATGTACATGAATTATTTACTACTTTTTCTGTATATTTGCTTTGGCATTCAGATTTTTCCCTTTGTAATTTTTATATTTTTGTTGGCATACTTTTCTTTTTCACCCAGAGAAATACTTTACAATTTCTTATAAAGGTGGTTTGGTGGTGCTGAACTTTTTTGCTTCCTGAGAAACTTTTGGTCTCTCCATAAATGAAAGCCTTGCTGGATAGAGTATCTTAGTTATAGGCTTTTCCCTCTCATCACTTTAAATATATCATAACATTTCCTTTTGTTATGCAGACTTTCTGCTGAAAATTCAGATGATAGCCTTTGGTGTACCCTTACATATAATTTGTTTTCTTTCTGTTGCTGTTTATAATATTCTCTGTTTATCTTTAATTTTTACCATTTTAAGTAAAATATGCCTTGATGTACCTGGTGAGGACACTCTGTGCTTCCTGTACCCAGATGTCTATTTACTTGCACAGATTAGGGAAATTTTCAGATATTATGTCTTCAAACATTTTCTCCCTGCCCCTTTCTCTCTCACTTTACCTGGGACCTCTATAATGTGAATGCTAGTATGCTTGATACATCCCAGTGATCTCTTTTATTGTCCTCATTTCTTTTTACTTTTTTTTTCTATTCAGCTTCAGAGATATCCACTACTCTGCCTTCCAGCTCACAAATCCTTTCCTCTGTATCACCCAATTTACTATTGATTCATTCTAGGTTTTATTTTCTAATTTCATTTATTATATTATTATCACTATGTGGTTCTTTACATTTTCTAACCCCATGTTGATAAACTTACTTGTCCCTCTGTTCATCCAGTCTTCTCCAGAGTTCTTTGACTATCTTTTCAATCATTACCTTGAATTCTTTATGGAATGTACTGCTTGTCTCCACTTTGCTTAGTTCTTCGTCTGAGATTTTATGTTGTTTTCACTTTGAACCATAATCCTTTGTCACCTCATTTTGCCTAATTTACTGACCTACCTTTGATTACTTTGTTTGTTGGTTTTATTTCCTGACCTTGGAGAAGATTCTTTTGCAGAAGTGGCCCTGTGAGTCCAGCAGCTCTCTCCACTCTGGTCTTCAGAACTCTATGCTCTAGGGTGGCCCCTAGGTGGACTACATGAATACTTCTGCTGTGATAAGCTGTGGTTGGTCTAGTAGGTGTGGCTGGCCCTTGGTTTGGTTGGTTGCTAGGCCCTGCCTGTGAGAAGGCTGCTGGCCATGGTGGGTAGGGCTGCATGGTGAGGTGGCTGCTGCAGAGTTCAAATGTCCAAGGGCTAGTGTTGGCCCATGGTGGGCAGAGCCAGGTTCCAGGGTGGGTGCTTGTGGGACTATGTGTCCTCTAGTTAGTATCATCTTGCTGGTAGGCAGACCTGGAGCCCAAGAGGATCTGGGGCTGGTGCATTCTCATGGTTAAGTGTGTTTGTCCCAGGGATAGTGGCGGCCCACTGGTGAGCAGAGTTATGTCCACACAGTCTCTGGCTGCAGGGAACAAAGATTCCTTGGGTTACTGTCAGTTTCCTGCTGTTCAGGGCTGGGTCCTGGGTCTTTTGATGCATAGGACCAGGTCCTAGGGTAAGTTTGGGCTCAAAGTGTCTTGGGGCAGTGATCTGCTGGTAGGTGAGGTGGTGTCCTACCCAGCTAGTCATTTGCCTTGGCCTCAGGCACCACAGTTTATTGTGATCCACACAGCCAAAGGCTTTCATATAGTCAATAAAGTGGAAATAGATGTTTTTCTGGAACTCTCTTGGTTTTTCAGTGATTCAGCGGATGTCAGCAATTTGATCTCTGGCTCCTCTGCCTTTTCTAAAACCAGCTTGAACATATGGGAGTTCATGGTTCACTTATTGCTGAAGCCTGGCTTGGAGAATTTTGAGCATTTCTTTACTAGCATGTGAGATGAGTACAATTGTGCAGTAGTTGGAGCATTCTTTGGCATTGCCTTTCTTTGGGATTGGAATGAAAACTGATCTTTTCCAGTCCTGTGGCCACTGCTGAGTTTTCCAAATTTGCTGGCATATTCAGTGCAGCACTTTCACAGCATCATCTTTCAGGATTTGAAACACCTCAACTGGAATTCCATCACCTCCACTAGCTTTGTTCATAGTGATGCTTTCTAAGGCCCACTTGACTTCACATTCCAGGATGTCTGGCTCTAGGTGAGTCGTGAACATATTTTTTTTATAGTTCTTCTGCATATTCTTGCCACCTCTTCTTAATATTTTCTGCTTCTGTTAGGTCCCATACCATTTCTGTCCTTTATCAAGCCTATCTTTGCATGAAATGAGAAACCTATATGCAGGTCAGGAAGCAACAGTTATAACTGGACATGGAACAACAGACTGGTTCCAAATAGGAAAAGGAGCATGTCAAGGCTATATACTGTCACCCTGCTCATTTAACTTATATGCAGAGTACATCATGAGAAACACTGGGCTGGAAGAAGCACAAGCTGGAATTAAGATTGCCAGGAGAAATATCAAAAACCTCAGATATGCAGATGATACCACCCTTATGGCAGAAAGTGAAGAGGAACTAAACAGCTTCTTGATGAAAATGAAAGAGGAAAGTGAAAAAGTTGGCTTAAAGCTCAATATTCAGAAAACTAAGATCATGGCATCTGGTCCCATCACTTCATGGGAAATAGATGGGGAAACAGTGGAAACAGTGGCAGACTAATTTGGGGGGACAAAATCACTGCAGATGGTGATTGTAGCCATGAAATTAAAAGACGCTTACTCCTTGGAAGGAAAGTTATGACCAATGTCGATAGCATATTAAAAAGGAGAGACATTACTTTGCCAACAAAGGCCTGTCTAGTCAAGTCTATGGTTTTTCCAATGGTCATGTATGGATGTGAGAGTTGGACTGTGAAGAAAGCTGAGTGATGAAGAATTGATGCTTTTGAACTGTGGTGTTGGAGAAGACTCTGAGATTCCCTTGGACTGCAAGGAGAGCCAACCAGTCCATCCTAAAGGAGATCAGTCCTAGGTGTTCATTGGAAGGACTGATGCTCAAGCTGAAACTCTAGTACTTTGGCCACCTCATGCGAAGAGTTGACTCATTGGAAAAGACCCTGATGCTGTGAGGGATGGGGGGCAAGAGGAGAAGGGGATGACAGAGGATTAGATGGCTGGATGGCATCACCTACTCGATGGACATGAGTTTGGGTAAACTCCAGGAGTTGGGGATGGACAGGGAGTCCTGGTGTGCTGCGCTTCATGGGATCACAAAGAGTCAGACATGACTGAGTGACTGAAGTGAGGAATACCAGTACTAGTGCTGACAGCCTGGTGGTTGGAACTGGGTCCTGGTATTAATAACTTAGAGTATTCTAAAATGATTCTTTTCAGCAGCAATAACCTTGCCCTCAAAATTGGATGGCTCCAGTGTCTATGTCTCAAAGGTACTTCCCTTTGCCTGTTGCATCTCCAGGAGACTCTCTAAACTCAGCTGATGGATCTGACCCAGTTCAGTTCAGTCACTCAATCGTGTCCCACTCTTTGCAACTCTATAGACTGCAGTACACCAGGCTTCCCTGTCCATCACCAACTCCTTAAGCTTGCTCAAACTCATGTCCATCGAGCCAGTGATGCCATCCAACCATCTCATCCTCTGTTGTCCCCTTCTCCTCCTGCCTTTAATCTTTCCCAGCATCAGGGTCTTTTCAAATGACTAGGCTCTTTGCATCAGGTGGCCAAAGTATTGGAGTTTCATCTTCAGCATGTCTTTCCAATATTCAGTACTGATTTCCTTTAGGATTGACTGACTGGATCTCTTTGCAGTCCAAGGGACTCTCAAGAGTCTTCTCCAGCACTGCAGTTCAAAAGCATCAATTCTTCTGTGCTCAGCTTTCTTTATAGTCCAACTCTCACATCCATACATGACTACTAGAAAACCCATAACTTTGACTAGATGGAACCTTGTCAGCAAAGCTTTTTTAATATTCTGTCTAGGTTGGTGATAGCTTTCCTTCCAAAGAGCAAGTGTCTTAATTTCATGGCTGCAGTCACAATCTGCAGTGATTTTGGAGCCCAAAGAAATAAAGTCTCTCACTGTTTACATTGTTTCCACATCTATTTGCCATGAAGTGATGGGTCTGGATGCCATGATATTGGTTTTCTGAATGTTGAGTTTTAAGCCACTTTGAGCAAAAGGTTCTTTAGTTCTTCATTTCCTGCTATAAGAGTGGTGTTATCAGTATATCTGAGATTATTAATATTTCTCCCTGCACTCTTGATTCCAGCTTCTGCTTCATCCATCCTGGCATTTCGCATGATGTACTCTGCATATAAGTTAAATAAACAAGATGATGCTATACAGCCTTGATGTGCTCTTTTGCTAATATTGAACCAGTCCATTGTTTCATGTCCAGTTCTAACTGCTGCTTCTTGACCTGCATACAGATTTTTCATGAGGCAGGTAAGGTGGTCTGGTATTCCCATCTCTTTATGAATTTTCCACAGTTTTTTGTGATGTACAGTCAAAGGCTTTGGTGTAGTCAATAAAGCAGATGTTTTTCTGGAACTCTCTTGCTTTTTTGATGACCCAGGGGACATTGGCAATTTGATCTCTGCCTTCTCTAAATCCAGTTTGAACAGTTCATATACTTTTGAAGCCTAGCTTAGAGAATTTTGAGAATTACATTGCTAGTGTGTGAGGTGAGTGCAATCATGCAGTAGTTTGAACATCCTTTGCTTTGCCTTTCTTTGATATTGAAATGAAAACTGACCTTTTCCAGTCCTGTGGTCACTGCTGAGTTTTCCAAATTTGCTGGCATATTGAGTGCAGCACTTTCACAGCATCATCTTTCAGAATTTGAACTAGCTCAACTGGAATTCCATCACCTCCACTAGCTTTGTTCGTAGTGATGCTTTCTAAGGCCCACTTGACTTCACATTCCAGGATGTCTGGCTCTAGGTGAGTGATCACACCATCGTGATTATCTGGGTCATGAAGCTCTTTTTTGTACAGTTCTTCTGTGTATTCTTGCCACCTCTTCTTAATATCTTCTGCTTCTTTTAGGCCCAAACCGTTTCTGTCCTTTATTGAGCCCATCTTTGCATGAAATGTTCCTTGGTATGACTAATTTTCTTGAAGAAATCTCCCATCTTTCCCATTCTATTGTTTTCCTCTAATTCTTTGCATTCATCACTGGGGAAGGCTTTCTTATCTCTCCATGCTATTCTTTTAAACTCTAGATCTGACCCAGGCTCCTTTCAAATCACTGCTTCTGCTCTAGGTCTCAGACCAAGTAAAAATTTTTGTGTGCCCTTTAAGGCTTCCCTGGTGGCTCAGACAGTAAAGAATCTGCCTGCAATGTGGGAGACCTGGGTTTGATCCCTGGCTTGGAAAGATCCCCTGGAGAAGGGAACAGTTACCCACTCCAGTATTCTGGCCTGGAGAATTTCATGAACAGAGGAGCCTGGCAGGTTACAGTCCATGGGGTTGCAAAGACTAGGACTTGTCTGAGTGCCTTTCACTTTCTTTCACTTTTTTTTTTAAACTTGTTCAAGATTTATTTATTCTTTATCCTTTTTATAAATGCCCTGATTTTATTATTATTTTTTAAATTTTACTTTACAATATTGTATTGGTTTTGCCATACATCAACATGAATCTGCCACGGGTGTACATGTAGAGTCTATATTTTCCCCAGCCTTCTATGTGTCCCTAAATTAAGACACGCTGCCAGATGTTGTGAAGGCTCACTTTCCTGATACAGGACCCCTTGATGGGGGATCAACAGTGTGGACTTGGACTTGCCACTCCTTGGGAAGTACATCTACAATTACAATCATTCTCCTATCTGTGGGTCTCTCACACTGGGATTGTGGGTCTTGACTATACTGTTATCTCTGCCACCCCTATTCATTTCATTATGATTCCTTCTTTATATCTTTAGCTGTAGAAGATATTGTATTCTGGTCTTTCTCACTAATAGTTGCTCTGCAAATAGTTGTAATTTTGTTATGCCCCTGGAAGGAGGTAAGCTCAGGGTCATCATACTTTGCCATCTTGGCTGAACACTCCTACAAATTTTTTAAAGATTATACCTTGTACCAACTTTTAAGCCTTTATGAAATCAGTGTTGGGTGATCCATCTCCTCAGAGCCCTTTACCAGACCTGTATTTATATCTCTAGCTGATGTAAGTTTTGAATAATTGCCCTCAGAGGATAGAGCTGCCAACTTAACAGTTCTCCATCATCCTGCCCCATGGTACATGTTAGCCTATAGCCAACGACTGACTTAATAGGGGGGTACAAAAGCCAGCTCCATGTCAAAGAGGTCAATTCTTCAGTTAAATTTATATACAACAACCCCATCCTCAACCTCTGGTTCAGGTTAACTTTGATCTGATAATCTCATCCTTCCTCTACTGTTTTCCCTCACCTTTTCTCTTCTCCTCTCCCCAAACAGGTCTTTCCTAAAGAGCTCCCTGACAATAAATTCTACACCTGAATCTCTCCTTGTGGGACACCTAACAGAAGAGAGTTCATAACTATGTCCCCAACCCTCCCCATACCCTTGGATATCAGCATCACTGTGGGCTTGTTATGTACCCTACATAAGTTCACTGCCAGTGAGTAGAATCAAGTCAGAGGCCCAAGATCAAGCATAATGAGCCCATCAGTTAGGATCCTTCTATGCAAGATGCAGATGGCAGAGATGCACTGGAGAGAGGTCTTCCTAACGCTTGCCCTCAGATGCCAGAATTGTACACCATAGCCTTGACTCCATTTGTCAAGGTGCTTTCTGTGTCTTCTGCAATAATTTTTCACTAATAACTAACTTGGCACGTTTTATCTAATGATAATTGCTTTCTGTTTGGTTGGTTTTTACTTTTTTTGGTTGTTTTCTTTTTTTAATAGAATAAAATAAGGCCAAAAGCCTTGGCATTGGAGTTAGACTAACAGATGTGAGCACACAGGCAACAAGAAGATCATGTCTGGCACATCTAAAAAATAACTACAGGAATATTTGAAGTTTTTTTTTTGTTTGTTTGTTTTTAAACCTCTGGAGCCCAAGACAGGTTGAGAAGAAGTCAGAAGACAAATGACATTAAAAAGGAAAGATGAAAGAGGGTCCAAAACCCTTAGAGAACCTGAACAATTGGCTACAGGGACTCTAGTTAGGAGAGATTACACCAAGAAATGGTCATTTGATAATCAGAGAGACAAAGCACCAACCCTCTCCAGCCTCCACTAGCTTCAAGTCATCTCCTCATTGAAATAAGAGAATTCTAAATATATATATATATACACTCAGGATCCAACAAGCTGAGAAATGTTCCAGCTCCAGCAGCAGTTGCCACAAAAGCAGCCCACACACAAGCAGACACTCCAACCTCAGCACCCCAGCCACAGCACCCTGGTTGCCTTTTCAACACCTAGGAATAATCTTCCTGAGATGTGGGCCCAGGTATCACTTACAGCTTCATTCTTCACTTTAAAGAGAGGGCCGTAGCTCTGAGTAAATCCCATCCCAACAGGCCCACAGTCTCTAGCACCACCCCACCCTTGTTCTACATCTCTACTCACCTCCTGTTCATTTTCTTCATAGCACACGGTGCTACTTGAAAATATACATTTTTCTGTTTCCCTTTTTACTGTCTGTCTTCTTTATGAGCTTGAAAGCCCTGTATGGACAATAATTGCATTTATTCACATGTTCACCCAGGATCAAGGACTATAGACTTCATAAAGATTAAGGAGTGAATGAATGGATATGGATTAGCTGATGGCATGCTGGGTAATATTGGAACTGACCATTGTTTCAGCCCTTTGATTCAGGATAGGAGCTTATCTTCAAAAGCCAAGTCTCAGCTTGGCACTGGGAACAAATAAAGGTTGGATCACTTCTGGTTTCTTGATGCCTAAAGGATAATTCAGTTCCGTGGGTAGTTAAAAAGACTGAGTAGAATTTGGTGATTAGAAATGGAATAGAAGAAACTTGACAGGAAAAGAGCTTTTACAGTAATCCTCTTCCATTCAGTTTATATCTCAGAATGCTGATGAGTTTTCCATATGTATCATATTTTCAACTCTCAGTTTTCAAGTGTGTCATTTATACAGCTTCAAAAGAATAATTGGCATCATATGAATATGCATGTGCATATTTATGATATTGCATCCATCAGCACAATATTAGCACAAAACCCTCCTGGGTTTAGAATTTGTAACTCTGCACCTTAGAATAATGAGTCTAAATGGACTGGTGTCAAACAAATGACTCTACCATTCTTTACTGGTTTTCTTTTTGTAGTTCTTTGTGCCAAGAATAAAGCTCATTTTCCTCAAATGCTGTTTTTATCACCGCTTTCTCAGATGATACAAAAAAAGAAAAAACAGTTTGTTTGTGAATAGGACTGTATATACTAGGTTAAATCTTCTGGGACAATACTGTCAACAGTAAAACAATACCTTTAGTGTATTCCATTCAAGTCCTCAATCTGTGAGTTTCTCACTTTGACCAATCAACCACTCTCAGACTTTTGGTCTGAAAAATGAAAGTTAGACCCTCTTCATCACCATGCCAGTCTTTTGGGTCTCCCTTATACTAAATTTATTTGCTATTTTTTTTTCCTAACTCTATGCTTCCCACTTTCAATACACTAAAGTTGCTCATCCCAGAATTAATGTTGATTGAGACTGTACACATTGAATGTTCACAATCATTTAATCTTCACAACTACCCTATGAAGTACTGCATCAGTTAGGGCTCTTGTTGCAAGCAATATAAACCAACTTGAGCTAAATGAAGCAAAAGGAAATTTAGTGGAAGTTTAGTGGAATTCTCAGCATCATTGGGAAGGGCAGAAACCAGTTTCAGGAACGAGCAGGCTCTCGGCTATCTCAGAAGGCTAAAAGTCAGACACTACATGGATAAGGTGTGGTTAGAACACTAAAATAGGTGAGTAAATGCTCAGTTACATGGTACTGACTATGTGTTAGGTGCTATTTTAAGCATTTTACTTAGCACATATATATATATATCAGAATTTGTAATAAGAATGTATTTTCTCTGTTTGCTATCTCTCTCTCTCAAAGTTTTAAAGCTTCTATAAGCAGAAACCACATGTGTTTTATTCACTGATGCATACCTAATGTTAAGGACATTATCTGGCACCAGATAAAATAAGTACTATTATCATTCTCATTTTATACCTGAGGAAACTGAGCCACAGGGAAGCTAAGTATAGCCCCAAAGTCACAAACTGGTCAGTGATAGTTAGGATTCAAATACACATGGCCTATATCTAAAACCTGTGCCCTTAACCACTACACTATGGGTTCCATCCACTTTCAGTCCTTTCATTCTTGTGGTCAAGATTAGACTTGCAAAGAGCTCATCCAGATGACACTTATTGGGTCATATATATGCCCTTTAACTAAGGAAGAGTGGGCCCATGGTTGCCAGGACACTAATTCACTAAGCAAGCAATAATTTCCCCAAAGGAAATCAAGATATTAAGAGGAAGGTACTAATGGGAAGTCAAAGAGCAACAAATAGAATAACCTTAAGAGTGGAAACCTCCTCATTTTACAGATGAGGAAGGTGAGGCATGAGTATGTATTATACTCCTTCACTTTTGTAATGAAGAAGATAACTGTATTAGGTGGAATGGTGTCCCCTCAAAACTCTTATGTACCCAGAATCTGTGAATGCAACCTTATACGGAAATAAGCTTTTTGTGGATGAAGTCCTTCTGGATTAAAGTGGGCTATAACCCAATGATCAGTGTGCTTATAAGAAGAAAGAAATTTAAATTCAAGCACACTGAGAGGGAGAATGCCGTGTGATGATGAGGGCTGAAATTGAAGTAATGTGTCTATAAAAGCCAAGGAGTACCAAAGAATGCTAGCAACCACCAGAAGCCACTTATCTCACCAGGTGAGATAAGAAGGTATCTTCCCAAAATTCCTCAGGAAGAGTGCAGCCCTGCTGGCCTCCAAAACTGTGAGAGAATAAATTTCAGTTATTTTAAGTAACCTTGTGTGTGTTGATTTTCTATGGCACCCCTAAGAACCTAATGCACCAAGTCTCAAAGATATTACGTTATCCCAAATAACAGAACACATAAGAGGCATACACTGTTTCCTCTCCTTTCCTTTTCTTCCAATCTTCAGACCTCACTCTACCTCCAACCCCTAAACTTTCAGTTTTCCCCTCCAGGTTGCCTAATCCTTCTGGTGTTTCTACCAACTGCAAAATCATTTGGGACTTGTTCCTCCCATAATCTTGACTGTTAATCACCCTCTTGTCTAAATGAACTTTTTATTCCTCAAGGCTTGCTCAACTTTCTGTCAAAACAAACAGCTGTACTAATTCAAAAAGAGTTAAAGCACAGTGATGTAACATTTTCATTTTAAAACAGCTTTATGAAGACCAGTGATCAAAGGCACCATGATCATAGAGAATGAAGGAAGGTATCTAAAGCATTTTATGTTTTGACTCACACCTATGTGTCTAACAGACTAACAGCTTTGCTCTCTTTTTCTAAAAATATTGACATTTGGCTTTTTGCACCATTTGAATCATTATTCTTTCTCTAAGTTAGAACTCTTAACTTTCTAGGGGGAAAAAAAGAAAAACTTCAATCTTCTGAAACTTCGATTTGCTCTATCTTCTTTCTTATAAACTGTAACTTCCACCATGATAAACCAAAAAAAGAAAAATTCTGTTTTGTCTTCCTTGCATCAGTGGGGAATTATTGATCTTCAAGTAAGTAGAAAACCCATCTTGTAAATAAGATGCTACTAATGTTGGTCTTATGCCTCTAAATGGCAGACACAATTCTAAGTACTTTATATTCATTAATCCCCTTAATCTTCACAAAACCCTAGTAGGTAAATATGATTATCATTATCACTTTATATATGAGAAAACTGTGGCACAGAGAGATGAATGATAGCTTGGTGTATTAATTGTTTTAGGGCTGCCATAACTAAGTACCACAACTGAATGCCTTAAAAAAAGTTCAATGTCTCACAGTTCTGGGCTCAAAGTTCAAGATCAAGGTTTAAGTGGGACTGATTCTTTCTGAGGACTGCAAGGGAGGACATGTTCCATGCCTCTCTCCCACTGCTGGTCCTTTACTGGAAATCTTTGGCATCCCTTGGCTTGTAGGTGCATCAGCCCAATCTCTGCATTCATTGTCCCAAGAGGTTTCTTTTTCCCCCATCTATTAGTACTGTACTTAACTTCACTTTGTGAGCTATGAATACTGATGTGGGTGGTATAATCAAAAACAATGTGGAAAAAGTACATGAATGCAATTAACCTGTATGGAAAGTAGAAAGAAGAGATTATAAATTGCATTGGCCTCAGTCCCTTAGAAGTACATTGAGCATAGATAAAGGAACATTTTAAATAGCATTTTCAGTCTCATTTTGACAGCATAAAATTTAATATATGATTCATATTTGCCATTTCATGTTTTAATTATACAGTAAGGAAAAACTCATGTCCTTTTGAACTATAGCATCATCTCCGCCTTCTCACAGATCATACTTGCAATAAACTACATCTTTCTCTTTCAGTGAAGATCATAGACAACTCTCACTTAGAAAAAATATTTAAATATGATGGCCTTTTTGTGAAATTACTGAAATGAAAATCATAGGCTACCATTTCCAAAGTAATAAAATCAGTTTTCTTAGACAACATATTTGTCCCCTTGTAGATGTTAGAAATAATAAATGGTTGTTACTTCTAAGAAATTAGAAGTGATAACTTGCTTTTAACAAATAGACTTGCCAACCTTTCTTCACACCATCTGATGGCTTTGACTGCATAAAGGATCTATAAAGTAATAATTATCTATAAAATAAGGGACAAACTAGTAGGTTAAGTAAATGCATGACTTGATCTTTGGCAGAAGGAGAGATATATCTGAACAAAGTTGACAATTAGACTTTTCCCAATACTATAAAATTGACCTGATAAATAAATTCATTTTTAAAACTATTATAATTGAAATTAAACTAGAAATCTAACTAAGAGATTTGAAGAGAAACCATCACAGTTCTATTTTACTGAAGTATTTCTGGGAAGCAGAACTTTTGGATTGTACAGCACATGACAAAATACGGGGACTGGGGGACTGCATGGAATATGTACAATGCTCATAATTTTATATGTTGATACTTCTATGTCATTCAAATAACAGAAGTATTCTATTTTCAGGTGAGTGCATGGGAAAACTGAGATAAGAGATAAAAGTGAGAGGTAGACATTGTGATGGTTGCAGAATCTCTTTTTTCTTAGGATAAATATTCATTCCTTATAGATTATGCTTGACAGGCCTGTACCCACCATCTCTGTCTAAATCCCAGTGGAAAATAGTTTAGATTCAAATTAAGAGGGGCCTTTGTAATGCATGTGACCTCCACAGCACGTTGCTTGAAATAGAAGACCCATAGTGAAATTACGGGACTTCCCAGTTCATGCCAGTGGTAAAGAACCTTTTTGCCAATGCAGGAGATGGAGGAGACATAGGTTCTATCCCTGGGTTGGGAATATCCCTTGTAGGAGTCCTTGGCAACCCTCTCCGGTATTCTTGCCTGGAGAGTCCCATGGACAGAGGAGCCTGGCAGCTACAGTCCATGGGATCGCAAAGAGTCGGACATGACTGAAGTTACTTAGCTTGCATGCTGTAGAATCAAAAGACAAATATCTCAAGCTAACAAGCAATTCTAGATTTGATCTTGGATATCTACCCTCCGAGTTGTGAGGAAATAAATTTCTGTAGTTTAAGTCATCCAATTGGTGGTATTTGTTACAACAGCTCCAGAAAACTAACACAGTGCCCTCCTGTTTTCGTGGGTTCTCTTTTCCATCTTGCTTTCCTCATGGCTCAGCTGGTAAAGAATCTGTCTGCAATGCAGGAGATCCTGGTTCTATTCTTGGTTCGGGAAGATCTGCTGGAGAAGGGATAGGCTACCCACTCCAGTATTCTTGGGCTTCCCTGTGGCTCTGCTGCCAAAGAATCCACCTGCAATGTGGGAGACAAATTTTGTAATAAGAGGATACAAGATAAAATCCAAGATCAGGCACTATATTTCCCCTCTCTGATTACAGTTCCAATACACTGAATTACCCTTCAGTCATTAGAGTTGCAACTACAGGACCTGGAAAGGAATGATTACAAAAGCCTTTAGGTAAAGTTATACATACACATGGAGAAGGCAATGGCATCCCACTCCAGTACTCTTGCCTGGAAAATCCCATGGATGAAGGAGCCTGGAAGGCTGCAGTCCATATGGTGTCGCTGAGGGTCAGACACGACTGAGTGACTTCACTTTCACTTTCATGCATTGAGTGGGGAGGGGAATGGCAACCCATTTCAGTGCTCTTGTCTGGAGAATCCCAGGGACGGGGGAGCCTGGTGGGCTGCCGTCTATGGGGTGGCACAGAGGCGGACACCACTGAAGCGACTTAGCAGCAGTAGCAGCAGCATACATACACAAAGCAGGTTAATGGTTGCCCAGGGCTATGGGTGGGAATGGGGATTAACTATAGAAGGGCAGTAGGGATCTTACTAGATTGATGGATATGATTTAAAGTGAATTGTGACGGCTGCACAACTCAGTAAAATTACTAAAAATCACTGAATTTTACACTTAAAATGAATGAATTTTATGGTATGCAGATTGTACCTCAATAGAATTTTGTTTAAAAAAAAAATGAGATAAAACCGTGGTACCTCTGGACCCACATCAAATTTCCACACACTGTGACTCAAGGAGGCTTCTGGGATAAACTCTGCAAGATGATAATAGGAATATTCTTCACCCTTGGTGCTCAGGAAGTAAGTAGGAAAATGAATAACATTGAACTCAAGTCACTGAAATATCGTTAATTGCTCAGGCCCCTGAAATCTCTTACACTGACTGTTAAGCACTTTTGATAAGAATATCTAAACAATATGTAACACGTTAGAATTTCTTTATAAAAATTCCCATTTGGATTCTAAACATCATAATGTTTCTGACCCAAATTTATTTCCCCACAAAAGTTCAGAAATAAAATTGGTTTATTTTATCAAACTAGGCTTCTTGTTCCTAATGTGATTAGAAGACAGTGTGCACAGTCACCCATGCTTAAGAAGGACCTAATCCCTTAGGTCAAGAAGCAGCAATAAAGGCATGTCTGCTTGGGAAGTATTGTTTAGGGCGCATGCACGCACGCACATACACACACATCTCTAACCTAGGATAGAGCTGTGAGACTCTAGAAAGAGTTGTCTTGTTTCTAAACAACCAACAGAAATATAAATTTATGTTTTTCTTTTCTTTCAGCAGTTTTAGCACTATATGCCTAGCTTTGGTGCCTGCTATGTGTTGAATTGTGCCCGCCCCCACCCCACCACCCCCCCCATCCCAGGATATGGACTGAATGTTTATGTAAATTTGTATACTGAAGTCCTAATCTCTAGGTGACTATATTTGGAGATGGGGCCTGTATGGAAGTATTTAAGGTTAAATGAGTTCATTAGCATGGAGCCCTGATCTGATAGAATTCATGATCTTATAAGAAAACACCAAGGAGCACTCCCTCTCTCCCCTCCTGGCAACCATGTGAGGACACAGCAAAAAGGCAGCCAGGAGAAGAGTTCTCACCAGAAACAAAGTTGGGCACCTTGATCTTGAACTTTCCAGCCTCTAAAACTATGAGAAGTAAATGTCTATTGTCTTAGCCAGCAAACTTGTGGCATTTTGTTATAGCATCCCCAGCAGACTAATATATCCCCAAATCCATCTGTTGAAGTCCTTACCCCTCAGTACTTCCAAATGTGACTGTTTGGATACAGGGCCTTTGAAGAGGTAATTGAGGAGAATCAGGTCATATGGGTGGGCTCTAATCAAATATGACTCTGTCCTTATAAGAAGAGGAAATCAGGACACAGACACTCTGAGAAAGAGGGCTGTGTGAAAACAAGAGAGGAGACGGCCATCGACAAACCAAGAAGAAACACTTTACAAGAAACCAACCCTGCTGACACCTTCATCTTGGATATCCACCCTCAAGATTGTGAGGAAATAAATTTCTCTTGTTTAAGCCGTTGCATTTGTTGTACTTGTTACAACAGCCCCAGAAAACTAACACAGTGCCCTCCTCTGTTTTCTTGGGTTCTCTTTTCTATCTCAAGCAAGAGGGAGAAGTTTTGAAATAAGGACATCCAAGATAAAATCCAGGATTAGACTCATTGAATTTCCCCTCTGTGGTTACAATTTCAATACACTGTTTTTGCTAGAATACCTCATTGTTTCTAAATCTTCCTTTTACCTTCTGCCAGAAATCCTGCTCCATGCTTTTCTCAGTCAGTTTTGGCTTCTGTAACAAAGTTTTTATTGTTGTTTAGTCACTAACTTGTGTCTGACTCTTTTATGACCTCATGGACTGTAGCCTGCCAGTCTCCTCTGTCCACAGGATTTCCCGGGCAAGGATATTGGAGTGGGTTGCCATTTCCTTCTTCAGGGGATCTTCCTGACCCAGAGACCCAACATCTCTTGCATTGGCAGCGATTCTCTACCACTGAACCACCAGGAAAAGTTGTAATAAAGTAGATCATTTTCCCCACTCCTTGGTTGTCATGCATGGCTAGACAACATCACAATGCCACATTGGCTGGATCCTCCAAGCCTCAAAGAGTATAGTACTGTTTAGGTCCCCTGAACTGCTCAGAATATTTTTAGTATAGTTTAAGGATTTTCCATTTAGCTTCCCCCGTCACTCTAATTATCTCTAAATCTTCCGTTTTTCTCACTCTAATTCTCTTGCTCACAGGAGGAAGCACTGTTGCCATGTTACTAAGAAGATATAGGCCAGCAGCTTTCAAATGTGTCTGCACAACAGACTCATCTCAGGAGCGTTTAAAAATCCTGGGGTCTAGGCTTCACCCCTAGAGACTGTGATTTAATTGGCCTGGCATAAAATCTACATTGCAAAGTTAAAAAAATAAAAAAACTCCCCAAGTGATTCTAATGTGCACTCAGTGGCAAGAACCACTGATCTAAGCTATTCAATGTCTAACAGCATCTCCACACACACACACAGACACACATTAACACTTTTTTCTAACCTAACTTAAGCTTTCTTCTTTCACAGAAGATGTATGCCTACTCATTTTCAAGACTATCCTGTGTCCTTGACTCCACTGCATCCCACCTCCTCTAGGAACTTGATACTTTTCCCCCCACACTCTTTGATGTATTCAATCACACTGTTATGCATGTGTAAACAATTTCCCCATTGGCTTCAAGCATATATAAGTCATTTCTACTTTATAAGATTTCTGCTACCATCAACGACACAGTAATGACAGCAACATTATATTTTCATCATTCATTCAGAGTTAAGTTCTCTAATAAAAGAATTTATGCCCATTTTCTCTGCTCTCTCTCTCTTTCTTTGTGGCTTCTTTAACCTAAATTTCAAGCACTTCCTACCCCACTGCAACCTAAACACACCTCACAGATGAACTTTTCGAGTATACATCTGATCAAGTCATCTGTTTATTAAAAAATTTCCAGTGGATTTCTACTACTTTCATTCAGCAAATATTTAATAGGCAGAGTATAGGGCTCTGGTGATACAATTGTACAATGGGAATAGGACACAGACTATATCCTCAAAGAATTTATATTGATAAGAAAATTTATGCTGTGAATACCAAGTTAATTCTACTTGCAAACTAAATTTTTTAGTTTTTACTTGGATATTTGAGACCATTAATATTGGATCTATCTTTCTAAATTTATCTCTTAATAAAGCACTCACTATAAAAATCATCAGAAGGATCAGAAGGGTCTTGGGAATTCAGAACTGATTCAAAAGTCTTGCCTCTCATTACAAAGGAATAAAAGGATCATCAACAACTCTGAGGTTTCTTTTCAGGTTGACTTGGGGAACAGTGATAATGTAAGTTAAAATATGGGGTGAATGCATGACTAAATGATCAAAGCAGGTAAAAAAGAAAATGTGTAGAAAAATATGAAAATATAAAAAGATAAGCTGAAGGGGGCCAAGATGAAAACAGTTCCACTGAAAGTGAGAGAGGAAGGAGGTGAGAACAGAAAGTGAGAATGATGAAGAAGGGAAGGAGGAAAGAAAGACTAGACAGGAACACAATAACAAAAGCAAGAAATTGGTTGTTCAGCAAATATCCACAACAGTAAATTTATAAATTCCATTTGAAGGATTGTCTCAAGAATAACTTTGAGTGTCTGATTGAAAAAGAGAATACCTGCAGGATGTCCAGCATAATAGCACTGGTGGGTTGTTTGGTTAGACCAGCCCTGGAGAAACAGCTTTCATTTCAGATTATGACTAAGAATAACCAGGTCATGGGGATTTTCCCTAAAACAATGAGACATTGACAATATTTTATTGTGATTCTGTTACTTTCTAGCTTTGTAATTATGAATGATTACTGAATCAACAATGTAGCTTAAAACTTATTCTAGTAGAATTCTTATAATTCTACTTTCACATTCTAAAAGACTTTTATTTAAAACATTATTGATAGTAGCAGGTACCACCAAAAATAAGATAAACACAGTGGAGCTGAAATCACTTCATACTTAAACACAAGTACTATTTGATAGTGATATTATGAGATTACAAAACAAGACAACATATTAAAAACAGAGACATTACTTTCCTGACAAAGGCCCATCTATTTAACTATAACTTTTCAGTAGTCATATATGGATGTGAGAGTTGGACCATAAAGAAGGCTGAGTACTGAAGAGCTGACTCTTTTGAACTGTGGGGTTGGAAGTCCCATGGACTGCAAGGAGATCAAACCAGTCAATCCTAAAGGAAATCAATCTTGAATATTCACTGGAAGGATTGATGCTGAAGCTGAAGCTTTAGTACTTTGGCCACCTGATGCAAAGAGCCAACTCATTAGAAAAAATTGATGCTGGGAAAGATTGAAGGAAGGAGGAGAACAGGATGACAGAGGATGAGATGGTTGAATGGCATCACCAACTCAATGGTCATGAGTTTGAGCAAGCTCTGGAAGATGGTAAAAGACAGGGAAGCCTGGTCGGCTGTAGTCCATGGGGTGACAAAGAGTCAGACCAACTGAGTGACTGAACAACAACAACAAATGAGATTACATGAGTTAACATGAAAAGCAATACCTACTCAGGAAAATGTATGTATTATTATTCTGAAATAGTTCTCTATGTCGAAAAGATGAACAGTAGCTCAAGGTCTTATTATAGCTAGCAGTGTGGTATTCTTATTTAAACCTCCATTCTATAGCAAAAATGTACCAAACAACAGATTGTGTTGTTTGCGACCAACCTTAGTGAATCCTGTGGTCATTCTAGAGTTGGGATGATCCTTCATGGTTGTCATGACAGAGCTTGGAGAACAAGACTGTGTACCCTGCATTGGCCAGTCTTTGGAGACAGAGGGTCCTTGGGAGGACTGTGACCTTGAGTGAGGAGGTTCTATTCCACTGAAAGCAAGTCTCAGAGAAGTGTCAGGTATTTATGTCAGTTCACTTCAGTTCAGTCAATCTTTACTCTTTACGACCTCATGAACTGCATAATGCCAGAGTTCCCTGACCATCACCAACTCCCAAAGCTTGCACAAACTAATGTCAATCGAGTAAGTGACACCATCTGAGCATCTCATCCTCTGTTCTCCCTTCACTTCTTTCCTTCAATCTTTCTCAGCATCAGGGTGTTTCCATTGAGTCAGTTCTTCACATAGGTGGCCAAAGTATCGGAGTTTCAGCTTCAGAATCAGTCTTTCCAAAGAATATTCAGTCCAATTTCCTTTAGGGTTGACTGGTTTGATCTTCTTGCACTCCAAGGGACTCTCAAGAGTCTTCTCCAACACCGCGGTTCAGAAGCATCAATTCTTCAGTGCTCAGCTTTCTTTATAGTCCAACTCTCATATCTATACATGACTACTGAAAAAAACATAGCTTTGACTAGACAGACCTTTGTCAGCAAAGCAATTTCTCTGCTTTTTAATGTGGTGTCTAGGTTGGTCAAAGTTTTTCTTTCAAGGAGCAGGTGTCTTTTAATGTCATGCCTTTAGTTACAATTTGCAATGATTTTGGAGACCCCAAAAATAAAGTCTCTCACACTGTTTCCATTGTTTCCCCCTCTATTTCCCATGAAGTGATGGGATCAGATGCCATGATCTTGAATGTTGAATTTTAAGCCAACTTTTTCATTGTCCTCTTTCACTTTCATCAAGAGGCTCTTTAGTTCTTCTTCTATTTCTCCCATAATTGTAGGGTCATCTGTATATCTGAGGTTATTGATATTTCTCTCAGCAATCTTGACTCCAGTTTGTGCTTCATGCAACCCTGCATTTGGCATGATGTTCCCCAGTGGCTCAGAGGTTAAAGCGTCTGCCTCCAATGCGGGAGACCCGGGTTCGATCCCTGGGTTGGGAAGATCCCCTGGAGAAGGAAATGGCAACCCACTCCAATATTCTTGCCTAGAGAATCCCATGGACGGAGGAGCCTGATAGGTTACAGTCTATGGGGTCGCAAAGAGTCAGACACGATTGAGCAACTTCACTTCACTTCACTTCACTCTGTATATAAGTTAAATAAGCTGGGTGACAATATGCAACTTTGACATACACGTTTCCCTATTTGGATCCACTCTGTTGTTCCATGTCCAGTTCTAACTGTTGCTTGTTGACCTGCACACAGATTTCTCAGGAGGCAGTTAACATGGTCTAGTATTCCCACTACTTTAAGAATTTTCCATAGTTTGTTGTGATCCACACAGTCAAAGGCTTTGGCATAATCAATAAAGCAGAAGTAGATGTTCTTCTGAAACTCCCTTGCTTTTTCAATGATCCAGCGGATGTTGGCAATTTGATCTCTGGTTCCTCTGTCTTTTCTAAATCCAGCTTGAACACCTAGAAGTTCACAGTTCACATACTGTTAAAACCTGGCTTGAAGAATTTCAAGCTTCATTTTGCTGCATGTGAGATGAGTGCAATTGTGCAGTAGTTTGAACATTCTTTGGCATTGCCTTTCTTTGGGATTGGAATGAAAACTAACCTTTTCCAGTCCTGTGATCACTGCTATATTTTCCGAATTTTCTGGCATACTGAATGCAGCACTTTCACAGCATCATCTTTCAGGTTTTGAAATAGCTCAACTGGAATTCCATCACCTCCACTAGCTTTGTTCTTAGTGATGCTTCCTAAGGCCCACTTGGCTTCACATTCCAGGATGTCTGGCTCTAGGTGAGTGATCACACCATCATGGGTCTCTGGCTCATGAAGATCTTTTTTGTATAGTTCTTCTGTGTATTCTTGCCACCTCTTCTTTATATGTTCTGTTTCTGTTATATCTATACAATTTCTGTCCTTTATTGAGCTCATCTTTGCATGAAATGTTCCCTTGGTATCTCTAGGTTTCTTGAATATCTCTAGTCTTTCCCATTCTATTGTTTTCCTCTACTTCTTGCATTGATCACTGAGAAAGTCTTTCTTATCTCGCCTTGCTATTCTTTGGAATTCTGCATTCAAATGGATATATCTTTCCTTTTCTCCTTTGCCTTTTGTTTCTCCTCTTTTCTCAGCTGTGTGTAAAGCCTCCTTGGAAAACCATTTTGCCTTTTTGCATTTCTTTTTCTTGGGGATGGTCTCGATCACTGCCTCCTGTATAATGTCAGAAACGTCCATCCATAGTTCTTCAGGCACTCTGTCTATCACATCTAATCCCTTGAATCTATTTGTCACTTCTACTGTAAGGGATTTCATTTAGGTCATACCTGAATGGTCTGGTGGTTTTCCCTATTTTCTTCCATTTCAGTATGAATTTTGCTCATAAGGAGTTCATGTTCGCAGCCACAGTCAGCCCCCTGGTCATGTTTTTGCTCACTGTATAGAGCTTCTCCATCTTTGGCTGCAAAGAATATAATCAATCTAATTTTAGTATTGACTATCTGATGATGTCCCTGTGTAGAGTCTTCTCTTGTATTGTTGGAAAAGAATGTTTGCTATGACCAGGGCACTCTCTTGACAAAACTCTGTAAGCCTTTGCCCTACTTCATTTTGAACTCCAAGGCCAAATTTTCCAGTTACTCCAGGTGTTTCGACTTACTACTTTTGCATTCCAGTCTCCTATAACGAAAAAGACAACTTTTGTTGGTGTTAGTTCTAGAAGGTCTTGTAGGTCTTCATAGAACTGTTCAACTTCAGCTTCTTCAGCATTACTAGTTGGGGCACAGACCTGGATTACTGTGATGTTGAATGGTTTGCCTAGAAACGGACAAAGATCATTCTTTCATTTTTGAGATTGCACCCAAGCACTGTGTTTTGGACTTTTTGTAGACTATAAGGGCTACTCCATTTCTTCTAAGGGATTCTTGCCCACAGTAGTAGACATAATGGTCATACGAGTTAAATTCACCCATTCCAGTCCATTTTAGTTCACTGATTCCTAAAATGTAAATATTCACTCTTGCCATCCCCTGTTTGACCACTTCCAATTTGCCTTGATTCATGGACCTGGACATTCTAGGTTCCTATGCAATATTTTTCTTTTCAGCATAGGACTTGGCTTCCATCACCAGTCATATCCACAACTGGGCATTGTTTTCTTTTTGGCTCCATCTCTTCTTTCTTTCTGGAGTTATTTCTCCACTCTTCTCCAGTAGCATTTTAGGCACCTACCGACCTGGGGAGTTCAACTTTTAGTGTCATATCTTTTTGGCTTTGGAGAAGGAAATGGCAACCCACTCCAGTATTCTTGCCTGGAAAATCGCATGGACAGAGGAGCCTGGTAGGCTACAGTCCATGGGGTCACAAACAGTCAGATACTCCTGAGCAACTTCATTTTCACTGTAAATGAAATACTCCAAGATGTCAGAGTAGAAGGACATGCACTCATCTTCTCTTGCGAGAATTCCAAAATTACAACTTGCTGCTGAACAACCATCGACAGGAGAATGTTGGCTTCCACCAAAAAAAGATATCTCATATTCAAGGGCAAAGTAGCAGCCCCAGCAAGGCAGTTGGAGAGGTGAAATCGAGTTAAGATTCAAACCCCACACCCGCCAGAGACACACAAAGGACTCAAACAAAACCTTGTACACACCAGGAGAACCCCACAGAGACTGAGCTGACCTACCTCTGAGTGTTTGAGTGTCTCCTAAGGAAGTATGGGTCAGCAGTGGCCTGCCACAGGGGCAAGGGCTCTGCATACAGCAGTCTGAGTACAGCCACCTCCAAGTGGCAGAAGCCTTCTTACAGGATGTCGCCATTAACCCCACCATAAAGCCACAGAGTAGACAACCCGTAAAGTGCAGAGCAAAGATACCAAATAAATTCCTCCACTGTTATGAAAGTTCTAGGACCCATGGCAAATTTCCCAACCTGGGGGGATCTGGCCAAGGGACCAAGAGCCCCCAGGCAATTTGACTTTGGAATCCAGTGGGATTTGATTACAGAACTTACACAGGACTGGGAAAACAAACTCCTGGAAAGCACAAACAAAACCTTGTGCACACCAGGACCCAGGAGAAAGGAACAGTGACCTCATGAGAGGGTGAACCAGACTTGCCTGTGACTGTCCAGAAGTCTTTGGCAGAGAAGTGGGTTGGAGGTGGTCTGCTGCAGCACTGGGGCACTGAATGCAGCAGTGCATGCATGGGACCTTTTGACGGAGTTCACCATTATCTTCATTACCTCTACCATAGTTTGGTCTCAGGTCAAATAACAGGGAGGGAACACAGCCCTGCCCATCAACAGAAAACTGGATTAAAGATTTACTGATCATGGCCCTGCCCATCAAAACAAGACCCAGTTTCCTCCTCAGTCAGTCTCTCCCATTAGGAATCTTCCATAAGCCTCTTATTCTTATCCCTTAGAGGGCAGACAGAATGAAAATCACAGTCACAGAAAACTAATCAAACTGATCCCATGGACCACAACCTTGTCTAAATCAATGAAACAATGAGCCATGCAATGTAGGGCCATCCAAGATGGATGGTCATAGTGGACAGTTCTGACAAAACTTGGTCCACTGGAGAAGGCAATGGCAAACCACTTCTGTATTTTTGACTTGAGAACCCCATGAACAGTATGAAAGTGAAAGTGAAGTCGCTCAGTTGTGTCCAACTCTTTGCGACCCCATGGACTGTAGCCTACCAGGCTCCTCCCTCCATGCAATTCTCCAGGCAAGAGTACTGGAGTGGGTTGCCATTTCCTTCTCCATATGAACAGTATAAGTGATGTCACAAGCTGGGAAGATGAGTAGCTCAGTTCTGAAAGACTCAGTGTGACTCACTACAAGATCCACTACAAACACACAATCTCTAATTTTAGAGTTCCTTAGAAGTGGGAAGAGAAAGAAACTATGTTTTACCTTTAGCCCTCCCCTCAGCCACACCCCTTTATAATACAGACACCAAGGCCTAGGTAATACCTGTTGCAGGACAGTCAACACAATGATTATTTCTATTACCTGAGGATATACACACTGACCTTTTCTATAACCATAAAGTGAGGCTAGTCTTATAAGTTATAAACTGAGGCTAGTCCAAAATGCAATCTCAAAAAGGACAGAATGATCTCTGTTCGTTTCCAAGGCAAACCATTCAATATCACAATAATCCAAGTCCATGCCCTAACCAGTAATGCTGAAAAAGCTGAAGTTGAATGGTTCTATGAAGATCTTCTAGAACTAACACCAACAAAATATGTCCTTTTCATTATAGGAGAATGGAATGCAAAAGTAGGAAGTCAAGAGATACCTGGAGTAATAGGCAAATTTGGCCTTAGAGTACAAAATGAAGCAGGAAGACTTGAAGGAGAAGCCTCTTCAGAGTCCCTTGGACTTCAAGGAGATCCAACCAATCAACCCTAAAGGAAATTGGCCCTGAATATGCATTGGAATGACTGATGCTGAAGCTGCAACTCCAATTCTTTGGCCACCTTATGCAAAAACTTGATTCATTGGAAAAGACCCTGATGCTGGGAAAGACTGAAGGCAGAAGGAGAAGGGGAATACAGAGGATGAAATGATTGGATGGCATCACCAACTTGATGGACATGAGTTTGAGTAAGCTCTAGGAGTTGGTGATGGATAGAAAAACCTGGTGTGCTGCAGTCCATGGGGTGGCAAAGAGTCAAACACCTTTGAGTGACTGAACTGACTGATGATTTTTTTAAACCAGGTATTTAATCTTATGTGCTTTTTTTCATATAATTCACAGGCTCTCTTGAAACAAAACACTTCACAAAATCAAGGCAGTTAATGAGGGAAGTATAACAGTCTGATTTCTTAGAACATATGAACATGTATGGATGAACCAAGAATATTACAAAAGTTGAGAGGTTCAGGGCCTAAGTTAGTGGACCCCTAGGTAGTTCGTTAAAAATTAAGTATATTTATGAACCTGAAGAATGTTTCTGATTACTCAGAAATAAACCATGCCACTTCTTTCCTAGTGCTAAAAAGCTGTAGATCGATGTTTCATTTTAAGTTCTTTGTGAATACTTCGGATGGAATTGTAGGTAATATATTTCAAATCTTTTTTTCTTATCATTTACATTTTTAAAATAAAGAGTCATGTGTTGCTAGGACTATAAAACAAAAGAGAGAAAAACAACTTCACAGATCAGAAGTTACTTTCAATGCCTATTTAATGACTCTATATTTCAATTTTGTGCTATCTTCTCAAATACATTTTATGGGGCTGTGCTATTATGTATGAATGATGCTATAACTTCAGACATGAAAATGCATATCTTATTATGTTTTATTTTACATAATTGAACCATCCACAATAGCATTGTTTCAGAAATAAAGACAAATGATTTAACTTTTTAATTAAGCTTTAAAACCCCTAATTAAATGACTAAATTGCAAAGAACAATTTCAGTCTAAATTGTCTTTAGATTGCTATGTGTGGATTTTCCTACTGCATGGTGACTGCCAGAGAAAGTAAAAAAAGGGTTATAAATCAACTTCATACTTTGTAATTGGGACAATTAATGCATCTTTCATTACCAGCAAGACAAGAACAGACAACACCCAGTGCTTCAGGTAAAACATAAATGCACTCATACTGGCTACAAGTGCCTTTTCTTAGGCTTGAAACTTAAGAATTTTATTAGGCAACACCTACTTATGTAACTAGTGGCCTGGAAAACTCCTCAGGGCATGATCAAAGGGGTGATTGCATCTATGTGAGTCCAAGTGTATTTTATAATATCTGAAGGGGTTTTTTTTTTTTTTAAGCATGGACATTTGAGAACAACAAAACAAGTTGAGAAGACTCATGAGTATCCACATTTATTAACATCTATTATATACCACACATTATATAGTCCTTTACATACATTCACACATTTAATTGCATTTCAGTCTTATGAGATAAGAGCATTTTTGCCTATTTAAAGAAATTGAAGCTTAGAGAGCTTGTATAACCTATGGAGGGTGACTCAACTAGAAAGTGGCAGAACAGGATTTCTGAGTCAGATTCACAAACTGAAATGTGCTTTAAAATATTGTTAGCTGCTAGATAAAAATGCAAATGAAAACCAAAGTGAGGTACCTCTACATACCTATTAGAATGGAAACGTAAAATTTAAAAAAAAATCTGCCAAATGATGACAACAACACAAAATAAGTATGATTCTCGAACAGTGCTGGAGCCAGGGGCAAAATGCAAAATGATACAGTGACTTTGGAAGATAATTGGGCAGCTTCTCTTAAAAAATAAAGTTAAGGTTTCACTTACCACATAATCCCAGAACTCCATCCCTTATATTTACCTAAGTAAATAAAAACTAATGTTCACACGAACCACCATACACAAATGTTTAGAGTAGCTTTGCTCATAATCACCCAAAACTAGACACAGTCTAAATGTCTTTCAGCTGATAAATAAACAAACTGTGGTACAGCCACACGATGGAATACTACTCAGGAATGAACTACTGATACATGCAACAAATGCAGCATGTTAAGTGAAAGAAACTAGTCTCACACAACTATATACTTATGATTTCTTTTATATGACATTCTAGAAGAGGCAAAACTATAGGGACAGACAAAAAATCAATGGTTGCTAGGATTTGGGCTTGTGGGGAGGATAAAGGGAAATTGGGGGTGATAGAATTATTCTGGAGCTTCCTTGGTGGATCAGATGGTAAAGAATCCACCTGCAATGCAGGAGACTGGGCTTTAATCCTGAGTCAGGAAGATTCCCCTGGAGAGGGGAGTGGCTACCCACTCCAATATTCTTGCCTGGAGAATTTCATGGACAGAGGAGACTGGCGGACTACAGTCAATGTGGATCACAAGAGTTTCTATATCCTGACTTCATGGAAAAGGAGAGGACGTGGAATCTAGATTATTTAAGCACTCCAGATGATTCTGAAATACAGGTAAATTTGGTAAATTTGCATTAAGGCCACAGTTTTCAACTGTGGCAATTCCTCACTGATGTGTCATGATCAAGTGTGTACCATGTCATAACTAATGTGTTAAAAACAAAAAGAAGTTAATAAATTGTTGATATTTTGTTAAGTTGGAAATAACTCAAAGTTAATTCCAAAAATAATATCTTTCTTTTTTCTTGCTTGATTCTGAAATGCTATTTTAAGTGGAAAGGAAACAAAATCAGAACTATAAATAGCACCCATAACCCAGGAAATCTGGGTCCAATGTGCATGCTAATAATCACTATGCTGCACAGACTTGTTCCTTCTTACAATCTAGATGATACAATCTAGTGTGCACCATGGCATATAGTAATAGAAGCACGCAACCAGAAATAAGCCTTGCAACATGTTTTAAATTCTCTCATTTTGCTTTATCTAGACTACACGTAGTTTGCAAAAGCAATGGAATGAAAATATAATGAGGTGGTATGTGAAATATTCCTGTTTAGGGGTGTGTTTGTGATATGTATATATGTGGTAAGTATGTATGTGGTGTGTTTATGTCTGTGTGTGTAGTGTGCATGTGTGTATGTGTGGTGTATGTATGTTTTAAAGGTAGGAATCACTATACCTCTTCCAAAAACAGTAAAGACCAGTGTATCTATTTCAATGGTATTCACTTTTAATCTGCAGACATTTTTAGTGAATTTTATGACTGATGTTTGAGAAAAACAAAGAAAATAGTTCTAAACTGACAATTCGATATTTTTCAAAAAACAGAGACACAAACTAGTGGCTAAAACAAGCTGAGCTATTGTGTACTCAGTTACTCAGTCATGTCTGACTTTTTGTGACCCCGTGGATTCTAGAAGCCAGGGACCCCATGGACTCTAGAACTCCGGGACTCAGAGTTCAGGGAAGAATACTGGATATTCCCAACCCAGGGATCAAATCCACATCTCTTGCATCTCCTGTGTTTCCTGCATTGACAGGCAGATTATTTGCACCACTTGAGACGTCCAAAATAAACTGAAAGGGGATATATAAGCCAAAATCAATCATTTTCCAATGGTCCAAAGGAAACATTTAAAATTCATGGCTGAGGAATATAGAGTCTACTGAAGTGTTCTCAAATTTTATTGTGTGTAAGATTCATTAAAATAGCCTGTTATATGTATTGTGATGTGCTGCCCAGATCTCACATTCTTGTCAGATACACTTGCTCTTCCAGCTGCAAGTGGGATTGCCTGCTGACGACTCACAGCCAAGTCCCTCTGCTGCATTTCCCAAAGCCAAAGGGAGTTGTGTGAGTCAAGATTATATACTTCAATGCTAGCAAGTGGCAGTAAACTAATGCAAATTCAAAAACCTCTGTCTCAATAGCAGCTGCTTTGCCAAATGTGGTTTAGTGCTGCAGAAATTCAACATAGTCCCTATAACATTGTATGTTGCCCTTGACTTGGTCACTCCCATCTTTGCCATTCACATCAAGGAGAAGGATCAGAAGCACTTCATATTCTTATGAAATCAACAACAAATACCTTCATGGTGGTGCCCAAGCTATGTTAACTCTTCCACTCTCTGTCATAGTATAGTTCAAAGGAACCTGGGTTATTTGAATATTTCACAGGCTAATTAAATGGTACATTATGCTGATGATATCATGATAATCAGACCAGATGTACAAGGAGCCTCAAAATTATGCAGGCCTCATAAGAATCATAAAGTAAGGCAGGGAAAATAAATACCATGAAGATTTAGGGTCCCACATCTGTGAAATTGTCAGAGATTCAATGGTCTGGGGAATGTTGAGACATTGACTCAAGAATAAAGGAAAAATCATTATACTTCAGAACTCCCATCACTAGGCAGGAAGCACAATCATCTGGCAGGCCTCTGTATGTTCCATAGATAACACATTTTACACTTGGGAATATGTTTTGACCTATTTTCCAAGTGACACAGAGATACATAGTTCAGTGTCAGGTCGAGAAGGTGATACACAATTCACGGCAAATCCTATGGCACTAGAGGTATCTACAGAAGGAAAAGAGGCTTTCAAAGCTTAGGGCAAGAACCAATAGAAGAAGAATATACATCCTCTAGAGATCTGGTGCAAGGTTATGCCATTTTCAGCAATAAATTATACACCTTTCAAAAACCAGAGCATGAGTGAGCCCACCCCCTGCCCAGTGAACACCGGCTGTCCTCCAGGTTCTGCTCACCTGGCCTGGATGCTGGCACTTTTCCTTGCTGGGTAGCCCCAAGGGTGGACAGAAAAGAAGGATTTTCTACTTTGCTGGCAGAAGGCTGGATGTCTGAGTTCAGACAGGTTCCAGGGAGCTGGCTGGCTGTGCAGACTTTGTTGCAACATGGCTGGGGACCTGCTACAACCCATCTCCACCCCGCCCTTGCTGGCCCCACACCTGTGCTGGGGAGGTGTGGCCCTGGAAAGACAGAGGTGCCCTCTGCTGTCTGACGTGCAGATGACTCTCCACCTCCCACACCCTCGGCTTCCTAGAACGCGAACCTTTGGCATGGGCATGGCTGCACACAGCTTGGGGCATGCCTAGCAAGATCAAGCCCTGAGCTTTTGGAGTGAGAGCACTGACTCCAAGACCCTAGGCCACCAGAGAACTACCCCTAGGGAGTATCAAATAGTGAGAACTCACACAAAGGAAACGACTAATATAAGACCCAGCATCACCCAACCACCAGTAGCACCCTGTGCAGGGCACCCCATGTAAACAATAAACAAAACAAAAATACAAACCCAATCATCAGCAGACAGGATTACCACCTCACTAAGCCTTGCCCATCAGAGGTAAAACAAATAAACAAACAAAAAACTAAGCACAAATCTCACCTTGAAGCTTACACAAACCACTGGGCCAATCTTAAGAGGGCAGAAACCAAAAGGAAGAAAGAATTCAACCCTGATGCCTAGGAACAGGAGACCTCAAGCACAGTAAGTTAAAAGAAAAAAAAGTAAAAAGGCAGAGAAATACTACACAAGTGAAGGAACAAACTAGAAATACAGAAGTCCAAATAAATGAAAAGGAAATAGGCAAACTCCCTGAAAAAGAATTCAGAATAATGGTAGTAAAGATGATTAAAAAGCTTGAAAACAAAATGGAGAAAATGCAAGAATCAATTAACAAAAACCTAGAAGAATTAAAGAATAAACATGCAGAGACAAACAACACAATTACTGAAATTAAAAATACTTCAGAAGGAATCAATAGCAGAATATCTGAAGCAGAACAGATCAGTGAGCTGGAAGGTACAATGGTGGAAATAATTTCTGAAGAGCAGAATAAAGTAAAAAGAATGAAAAGAACTGAGGATAGTCTCAGAGACCTCTGGGACAATATCAAACACACCAACATTCAATTATAAAGGTCTCAGAAGAAGAAGAGAAAAATAAAGGGTATGAGAAAAATTTTGAAGGGATTATAGTTGAAAATTTCCCCAACATGGAAAAGGAAATAGTCAATCAAGTCCAAGAGGAGCAAAGAGTCCCATAGAGAATAAACCCAAGGATAAACACACCAAGACACAGATTAATCAAACTAACAAAGACTAAACACAAAGAAAGAATATTAAAAGCAGCAAGATAGAAGCAACAAGTAACATACAAGAGAAACTCAATACATTTGACCACTGATCTTTCAGCTGAAACACTGCAGGCCCGAAGGGAACGACAGGATATGTTTAAAGTACTGAAAGGGAAAAATCTGTAACCAAGATTACTGTACCTGGCAAGGATTTCATTCAAAATTGATAGAGAAATCAAAAGCTTTTCAGAAAAGCAAAAGTTAAAATAATTCAGTATCACCAAACCAGCTTTACAACAAATGTTAAAGGGACTTTTATAGTTAAGAAATACAAGAGAAGGAAAAAGATCTACAAAATCAACTCCAAACAATTAAGAAAATGGCAATAGGAACATATATATCAATAATTTCTTTAAATGTAAATGTTCCAACCAAAAGATGCAGACTGGCTGAATGTATACAAACAAAACCCATATATATGCTATCTACAAGAAACCCACTTCAGACCTAAAGTCACACATAGACTGAAAGTAAGAGGATGGAAAAATATATTCCATGCAAATGGGAAGCAAAAGAAAGCTGGAGTAGCAATCCTCATATCAGACAAAATAGACCTTAAAATAAAGATTACAAGAGATAAGGAAGGACACTACATAATGATGAAGGGATCAATCCAAGAGGAAGACTTAACAATTGTAAATATCTATGCACCCAACATAGGAGCAACTCAGTACATGAAATAAACACTGAAAGACATAAAAGGAGAAATTGACAGTAACACAATAATAGTAGAAGACTTCAACACCCCACTCACACTTTAAATAAGTCTTAAATGATACATTAGATGAGATGGATCTCATGGATATCTTCAAAACATTCCATCCAAATGCAGAGGAATACACCTTCTTCTCAAGGGAACATGGAACATTCTCCAGGATAGGCCACATCTTGGGTCACAAATCAAACCTCAGTAAATTTAAGAAAATTGAAATTATATCAAGCATCTTCTCCACCCACAATGCTATGAGACTATATTTTAATTACAAGAAAAAAACTTTAAGAAATATAGACACATGGAGATTAAACAACATGCTTCCAAATAACCAACAGGTTACTGAAGAAATTAAAAGGGAAATCAAAAAATTTCTAGAAACAAATGACAATGTAAACATGACAACTCCAAACCTATGGGATGCAGCAAAGCAGCTCTAAGAGGGAAGTTTATAGCAATCAATCCTACCTCAAGAAACAAGAAACAGCATTGAATAGATAACCTAACTGTACACCTAAAACAACTGGAAAAAGAAGAACAAAAAAACAAAAAACAAAAACAAAATTAGTAGAAGGAAAGAAATCATAAAGAACCAAGCAGAAATAAAGGAAAAAGAAATGAAAGAAAAAATAGTAAATATTAATAAATCTAAAAGCTGCTTCTTTGAGAAGATAAAATTGACAAACCTTTAGCCAGATGTGTCAAGAAAAAAAGAAGAACCAAATCAGCAAAATTAGAAATGAAAAATGACAGGTTACAATAGTGCAGAAATATTAAGGATTATAAGAGACTACTATGAATAACTATACAGCAATAAAATGAATAACCTGGAATAAATGGAGAGATTCTTAGAAAAGTTTAATCTCCTAAAACTGAAATAGGAAGAAATAGAAATTATGAGCAATCCAACTGCAAGCACTGAAATTGAAGCTGTGATCAAAAATCTCCCAAAAAACAAAAGCCCAGGACCAGATGGCTTCACAGGAGAATTCTACCAAACATTTAGAGAAGAACTAATGCCTATCCTTCTAAAACTCTTTCAAAAAATTACAGATGAAGGAATACTTCCAAACTCATTCTACAAAGCCACCATCACCCTAATACCAAAACCAGACAAAGACAACGCAAAAAAAAGAAAACTACATGCCAGTATCACTGATGAACATACATGCAAAAATTCTCAACAAAATTTTAGCAAACAGAATTCAGCAACACATCAAAAAACACATCATGATCAAGTTGGGTTTATTCCAGGGATGCAAGGAGTCTTCAATATATGTAAATCAATCAGTGTGATACATCATATTAACAAATTGAAAGATAAAAACCATATGATAATCTCAATAGATGCAGAAAAAGCCTTTGACAAAATTCAGCACCCACTTATGATTCAAACTCTTCAAAAAATGGGCATAGAAGGAACCCACCTCAACATAGTAAAGGCTATATATGATAGCCTATAGCAAACATTATTCTTAATGGTAAAAACTTAAAGCATTCCCCCTAAGATCAGGAACAAGACAAGGGTGTCCAGTTTTGCCACTATCACTCAACATATTTCTAGAAGTCCTGACTATAGCAAGGAAAAGTAATAAAAGGAATCCAGATTAGAAAAGAAGTAAAGCTCTCACTGTTTGCAGATGACATGATTGTGTACACAGAAAACCCTAAAGATAGTAATAGAAAATGACTAGAGCTAATCAGTGAATGTAGCAAAGTTGCAGGATACAAAATCAATACACAGAAATCATTTGCATTTCTATATACTAACAATAAAAAATGAGAAAGAGAAATTAATGAATCCCATTCACGACTGCAACAAAAAGAATTAAATATCTAGGAATAAACTTACAAGGAGACAAAAGAACTGTACAGAAAAAATTATAAAACACTGATGAAAGAAATCAAAGGTGACATAAAAAGATGACATAAACATGTTCCTGGGTAGGAAAAATCAATATTGTGAAAATTACTAAGCTACCAAACACAATCTACAGATTCAGTGCAATCTCTATCAAATTACCAATTACATTTTTCACAGAACTATAGAAAAAATTTCACAATTCATATGGAAGCACAAAAGACTCTGAATAGCCAAAGTAGTCTTGAGAAAGAAGAATGGAACTGGAGGAATCAGCCTTCCTGACTTCAGATTATACTACAAAGCTACAGTCATCAGTACAGTATGGTACTGTCACAAAAACAGAAATATAGACCATTGGAATAAGATAGAGAGCCCATAAATAAACCCATGCACCTATTGGTAATTTATTTTTGACAGAGGAGGCAAGAATATACAATGGGGCAAAGACAGCCTCTTCAATAAATGGTGCTGGGGAAACTGGACAGCTACATGCAAAAGAATGAAATTAGAACACTTCCTAACACCACACACAAAGATAAACTCAAAATGGATTAAAGACCTAAATGTAAGACCAGAAACTATAAAACTCTTAGAGAAAAACATAGGCAGAACACTCAATGACATAAATCAAAGCAAGATCCTCTATGACCCACCTCCTAGTGCAACAGAAATAAAAACAAGAGTAAACAAGTGGGACCTGATTAAACTTAAAAGATTCTGCACAGCAAAGGAAACTATAAGCAAGGAGGAAAGACAACCCTCAGAATGGGAGAAAATAATAACAAATGAAGCAACTGACAAAGGATTAATATCCAAAATATACAAGCAGCTCATACAACTCAATGCCAGAAAAACAAACAACCCAATCAAAAATTGGGGAAAAGACCTAAACAGACATTTCTCCAAAGAAGACATACAGATGGCTAACAAACACATGAAAAGATGCTCAACATCACTCATTATTAGAGAAATGCAAATCAAAACTACAATGAGATATCGCCTCACACCAGTCAGAAGGGTGATCATCAAAAAGTCTACAAACAATAAATGTTGGAGAGGGTGTGGAGAAAAGGAAATGCTGGGAATGTAAATTGATACAGCCACTATGGAAGATGGTATGGAGATTCCTTAAAAAAAAAAAACTAGGAATAAAACCACCATATGACCCAGCAATCCCACTCCTAGGCATATACCCTAAGAAAACAAAAATTGAAAGAGACACATGTACCCCATTGTTCATTGCAGCAGCGCTATGTACAATAACTAGAACCTGGAAAGAACAACAGGGAAACTTACACTACCGCATGCAAAATAGATAGCCAATGGAAATTTGCTGTATGGCTCAGGAAACTCAATCAGGGGCTCTATAGGTGGCTTCCCTGATGGCTCAGAGGTTAAAGCATCGGCCTGCAATGCGGGAGACCTGGGTTCGATCCCTGGCTTGGGAAGATCCCCTGGAGAAGGAAATGGCAACCCACTCCAGAATTCTTGCCTGGAGAATTCTAAGGACAGAGGAGCCTGGTGGGCTACAGTCCATGGGGTTGCAAAGAGTTGGACACGACTTCACTTTCACTTTCGCTTTCACTTTCAGACCATGGAAGCAACCTAGATGTCCATTGACCGATGGATGGGTAAAGAAGTTGTGGTACATATACACAATGGAATATTACTCAGCCTTAAATAGAATGCCTTTGAGTCAGTTCTAATGAGGTGGATGAACCTAGAATCTATTATACAGAGTGAAGTAAGTCAGAAAGAGAAAGATAAACACTGTATTCTAATGCATATATACAGAATCTAGAAAAATGATACCAAATAATTTATTTACAGGGCAGCAGTGGAGAAAGAGACATAGAGAATAGACTTATGGACACGGGGAGAGGGGAAGAGAGGGTGAAATATATGGAAAGAGCAACATGGAAACTTACACTACCACATGTGAAATAGATAGCCAATGGAAATTTGCTGTATGGCTCAGGAAACTCAATCAGGGGCTCCAATGTACTTAGAGGGGTGGGCTGGGGAGGAATATGGGAGGGAAGTTCAAAAGAGGGGGGGATATATGTATACCTATGGCTGATTCACGTTGAGGTTTGACAGAAAACAGCAAAATTCTGTAAAGCAATATTCCTTCAATAAAAAAATAAATTAAAAATTTTTAAATGTTAAAAATAAAAATAAAAAACTGGCATGTTACTAAATTTTAGTGGAAATGTAGTATCTGACCTTGAAAGTTCAAGAGGCCATGGAGCTAGAGCAATCCATCATAAGTTGCATAGAGTCAAATGTACCAAGTCATAGGTGGAGGAAACAGCAATATAAGAGGGAACAATACCTTTAGAGAGCATATTGATCATGAGTAAGGCTACAGGGTGAAATGTAGCTGCATAAGCATGTAGTCTAGGCTTCCATGTGATTTAGCAATATTTTATTTGTGCTTGTTCATTAGCTCACACCTATGACTACAGGGGGAGGGTGGAAGAGGTGCGTTTATGACCAGCTGATGGAGAAGGAAAAAGACTAAGTTTGTTTTACCAATGGATCTGTCGGTATGTGTATCCAAGCTGGAGACTGATGGCTGACTCATTATAGTCCACTCGAGTGAAGCTGTCAATGAAGGGAATCCTCCCAATGGGTATAGTTTTAAGGATCTGAGAGTATACCTTTGTATAGTTCAACCACTTTGTTGGAATAAAAATGGTCTATGGGCTCACTCCATTAGCCTCTGTTCATGGCAAACATGAAGGCTCTGCCTCCAAAATTCCCAGTAGCATTGGCTGATATTGCTTTTGCAATACCAAATTCTACTTCCCTTGCTCCCTTACAAGTGCCCTACCTGAAAGCAATCTCCCAATAAATGTTCTAATGCAAAACTCGGCTTCAGAGTCTGGTTGCTGAGAAAGCTGACCTAAGACACTCCTACAACTGCAAATTTCTGGCCAAGCCTCCAAAGGTGAGATCAAGAAATCTGTAATTTTAATGAACACCAAAGGAGATGCTGGTATAATAGGGCCAAGAACCATACATTGAGAAACACTGCATTCAGTAAGCCCAAAACATGGATGAGCTATAACCTAGTATTGCAAAGGGAAAATATCTGAAATACTGTCGCCAGACTCCATATCCTTGCATTCAACCTCCAGGAGAAAGGTTCAGTGGAGTCCTAGTCTGGTGCTTCAGCCCATCAGTCTCCCAGAAGAATGTGACATGCTTGAGCATCAGAGTAATCCTGTATTTGCTCCGCCTTCTATAACCATGTTTCTTCTGGTCCAATAATGGAGCCATCTTCTCACATGGAATGATTTCAGGGTCAAAATTTGTACATTTTAATTTATTATCAGTCTTCCTTATATCCATTCACAAGCTAGTGTGATCTGAGCTTCAGGTAGGCCAATGAAACCCAAGGTATGGAAACAGAGTGATGATTATATGTTTTCATATTTCATCTTTCTAATTCACTTTTACCAAAACACTTCAGTTTTTCCAATTCCATCCTGAGCAATAATTACTTCCATTTACTTTTCCTATTATTAGAACCAAGGTGCTAAAAAAATCAGGGTCTACTGATCTTAATTTGGGTCTATTAATGTCACTATCTCTTTTAGGATTCATTATCAGAGTAACTTTCTTTCATCCCACTTCCTTAGGACTCTCATCCTGTATCTTTTGTCAAATTAAAATTATTTCTATTCATTCTCATAAAATCTTAGTAATTCAAGCTACTTGTACATTTCCAAACAGAGGTGGGGAAAAATGAGGTTCATCTTTAATTTCTAGTTCTAGGGTTTTTTCAGGGCTGTTTCTTTCTAACATTTTATCTATCATGACATATTTGGTTATTTAAAAACATAAACTATGGGTGGATTATTAGTGATTTCTTAAATATGTTTTCCAATCCAAGAAAAGTGAGACAAGGGTAAAGAGAAAGGTTATCTAGACCACAGAACTCTTGTCCAGGTAATTTTTCAAAGAGAAATTCACCCTGAACTAACAACATTCATTTCTTATAAGTCTATTTATTCACTATTTACTGTTCCAGTCTGCTACTTTAGGCAATAACCAGGGTGATACATCTCAAGTTGATCTATTTTGCTTTTGATTTTCTCTGGTTGTATACTTTGTAGGAACAGACTAATAGTTAAAAATGCAGACTTTGCAAACAGACAAATCAAATTCAAATCCCAATTGTGTCACCTTAGGCAAATTAATTTGCTTTCTTTTTCTATTTAAAATGGAAATTCTAATATTAACGGTAAAATGGAAATACGAGTACCCACTTCATGGGGTCATGATGAGAACTAAATTAAATAATGTATATAATGTATACAGTACTGGTGATTATCATAGGGGTGTTTTAATATAGCAGCTGTTATTATTTATACCCTTACAGCATTATCATCAAAAGGATGTTTTCTGTCAAAATTGCAATGAGGAATAAGTGAGAATAATCTGTAAAGAAGCTGGCATAGGATCCTTTAAATCACTTTTTAAATTTTATCAAGAAGTACTGGCTATGGTGCTCTATGATGACCTAGAGGGGTAGGATGGGGAAGGGGGGAAGGTTCCAGAGGGTGGGGATATATGTATTAGTATGACTGATATGCATCTTTGTAAGGCAGAAATGAACACAACATTATAAGGCAGTTTTCCTCCAGCTAAAAAATAAGTTTTAAAAAGTCACTGGCTGTCTACAGTCTTTAAGGAAGCATCTCACTTGACAAAAAAGGTCCCAGATCCAGTTCATTGTTCATGTTTAACAGGTCTATCCTGGCAGCGCTGCGCTGCCTTCATTTCACTTTTAAAAGTGTTGTCATCAAAAGCATGCCCTCATCTTTTCATACATTTCAGTTTCACTGAAAAGAATAAAATATCTTAATTATTCATTTGTGTTTAAGGTAACATTTGCTGCATGAGAAATCTTCTGAATTAGAGTGTCCACACTCTAGCATTCCTCTGAGTGATAAGGTTTTATCAATTTTGCCTGCTAGCTTTAAAAATTAACACAAATTCAACCAAGAAAATCTAAGGAATGATTTATCTAGACATGAAGAACACATTTGATTCAGTACCACCCCAAAAAGAATCTGCAAGGCCAGCAGCTCTATTTGGCCATAAACCACTTCAGTGAATAACACACTCTAATGAAGGATGAAGATGAATCGTCTTGGTTAGTGGTAATGCTTCAGTGTGGAGAGGAAGAATAAGTACCCCTACAAATGACTATTAGGTTTACATTTTTTACCACTTTAAGGCACTGGAATAAATAAATACTTAATGAAAGAAAAAAATAGAACTCTATAAAAACCAAACTGGGAGGCTAGCAAAGCTTTATTGAGAAAAAGTGCAAGGTCCTAAAATCAAATCCAAGCCAAAGCAATTCACACACTGGAGATTAGGGCCCCTGCCCTTTCAACACCTTAGCAGCCCTTATTACCAGGAACACAAAGTTGTGTAGCTGTGCATTCATCAAATCATGGATTCTTGAGGTGGGGGGTTCATCTGATCTGGTATTTCTAAACTTCAGTCAATATATAGCAATTTCTGTCACATCAACATATAATCTATATTCTAATTTACTTACTATTCTTCCTCAAATTAACTTTAATTTTTGTTATAAACTATCTATGCTCAAGAGAAAACTCATTGCTGTTCTAAATATAATATAATAATATTATGTTAAAGTATTAGTTATTTTATCCTGATAGACATTAAAACAGACACATTACACTTAAAATTTTATTTATTCACAGTCCACCTAAAATCATCCTGTATACCACACGTGGCACTTGTAATGGACATTGGAAACAGCAGTCTATCTCAACTTTTTACACATGAATCCTACATTGGACACAAATTTTATATACCTATCAGATTTCCTTAGAGCCAGCTGATTCCTGGACCATCAGCAGCTCTGTCCACCTCAACCATCAACACTTGTGCCCACAGGGTTCCTGCCCCCGGGACCAATAAGCTACCTGCTCTAGGACTTCCATCTCCTTCCCATCTTTGGCCTCCTCAAAGCAGTGTGACCAACAAACCCCATGCATGGAGTTTCTTATTCTTCCCATCTCTTCTAGACTAGACAAAACATTCCACACACGGCATGGGATGGGACACAGAGCAGCTTCTGAAGGTGTCAGATGATAAAACTAGGAAGAGAAGGGGAGTTAATCCACAAAGCAAATGTTGACCTATAATTCCTCTATTTTTTGGCTTCCACAAATGAATCTAGACATGGTTTCTCTTTAAAGCCCATCCTGAAAGCTTCCTTATGCAAAAATATTCACATACTAAGTGTCTTCCTGTGTCTCTTGGGGGTCTGCTTGTAAAATAGCCTCTGACTCCTCATTGCTTCACAGCTTGCCTTCCTCACTTGACTCTTTACTCACTCTCTGCCCTCACTTTGGCATCTCCCAGGAAATCATTAGCACTTTAAATCTTGCCTCAGGATGGTTTTTTCTAGAAAATCCATATTAAGAAAAATGCCCTTTATAACCCTTCCAGACAAGTCATTCGATCTCTGCTGGATGACCTCAAATAACATACAGATTTTGTTCTCAGTCACTCAGTTGCATCCAACTCTGTAACCCATGGTCTGTATGTAGCCTGCCAGGCTCCTCTGTCCATGGACTTTTCCAGGCAAGAACCCTGAAGAGGGTTTTCATTTCCTCCTTGAGGGGATCTTCCTGACCCAAAGACTGAACCCACATCTCCTGTGTCTCCTGCATTGGCAGGCAGATTCTTTACTGCTGAGCCACCTGGGAAGCCAAACTTGTTGACATACTAATAATCCTTTCCAGTTTCACACAGCTCTCACTAGTAGAATATTCTTAGTGAACTACTTTATTACAGCTTCACTGAACCTTTATTCTGAGTCCAGTGCAGGTGGGCACTGGCAGGGAGAAGGAGGATTTGCTGTAGTCCTGGCCCCGCAAAGCCTGCTAGGAAGGCACAAAAGTTTCCTATGAAATCTCTAAAGAATGATAGTTGAATAGTATCAATCCATGACAGCTTGTCCTAAAGTGCTTTAGAAAATGAGAAAAGTAAAGACAATATAGAGATTTCTTAATAAAATTAATTTTATTCATCTGTAGAAGTATTCTTTTATTCTGAGATTATGCCCTTTCTGCATTTTTGGTATTTAAAATGCCTTTTATTAAATGATAATAGATAAAAATGGTTTAAAATGTGTCTTCTCGACTACACAAAAAATTATAAACCTACAATGACCTCTGCACTAAATTCTAAATTTAAAGATCTTATTCATTGAACAAAAAACTGAATTAATCCAATTAAATATAAAATAGAGATGAAATATCAGAGAAGCTCTACAAATTATCTTACCTTAATATGAATATTCATGACTAAGAGATTAGGCTATGGGTTCTAGTCTGTGTTCTATAAACTCTTAGTTGATAATTTTCCATCTAGATCCTTAACCATGGTGAAAAATGTTTGCTCATAAGTTAAATTGTGTGACATAAAATCTATTCCTCTATTGCTACTCCTACAGGCATCTCAGTTTTCTTTCCAGCTTTGTTTAGCACTTGCTACCATGAGAGACAACTGTCATATCAGACTGTCAATAGTATACTCTCTATCAACCTGGTAATAATTTTCATTACTCACAGAGACTGCTATTGAATTCCTCTAAGAAATGATTAATATGCTGCATCTTGTTTTGACAGTAATGATGGAGGGAAAGTATGGAGGAAAAAGTTTTAATGATGCATTCTAGAAGATGGAAATGTGGCTTCAGTGTAATCTAAAGAGATTACTGGCAATATCTCCTTTGATTTAGACTCCAGGCACACAAACAGGCCTGGAGAACGGAATGGCAATCCACTCCAGTGTTCTTGCCTGGAGAATTCTATGGACAGAGAACCCTGGTGGGATACAGTCCGTGGGGTTTCAAAGAGTCAGACACAACTAAGTAACTAATACACATACACAAATAGGCCAGCATTTTCTCCAGAAATGATTCTCTCCTGATGCCACACACCAAGACAGTTTCTGAAGTTATGAATTTAGTGACCTGAGACAACAAGTATAGGAAGCCTAAGCCCAAGCAGTGAAGGCCTAAAGTGACAGTCTGATTGTACCCATTGGATGATACTGAAAGTTATAGCAAATAATCACGTTTACTGAGTACTTGCTCTGCCTTAGGCCATGTGGTAAGTGCTTTGTGTGTATATATCACTTAACCTCATTGTACATTATCTAATTCCCTTACAAGCTTCAAGGGGCAAGTTCTTCTCATGAGAAAGATCTGTTCAGCACATGTCCTAGATACCTACCAAAGCACCTGGCACACAGAGTGTGCTCAGTAATTATTGGTTCAGAAAATGAATGAATGACCATCTCCTCCTTCTTTGAACTAGGTAATTGGGGTCTCCAGATGGAACTCTAGAATTCTGGAGAGAAATCCAAAAAAATCCACTGAAGATGCAGATAACAAAAACAAGTTATGAACTATATCTTTTGAAAGTCTATAAATCTGTTTTTCACCAACTATAAGATGTGAATCAATAGTGACTTTACACTTCAAACTAACTGAACATTGTGTTTCATTGTTGTTTATCATATGCTCCTATGTGGGTACAGGGAGAGTTCTTAAACAAAGATGATAAAATGTATAATTAAAAAACAGGGCCATGTAACAAACTGGACAGAAGAACTGTATTTCAACATTAATAGCTTTCCTAAAGGTTCTTGAAGAAGCACCTCATCTGCCCCCAGTTCTTGCAAATAAGATGCAAGATACATAGATGTCAACCAGCCGGGCTGTCTCCGAGACCTTCTCTATATAGAGGACAACCCAAAGTCACAAGTATATGGAAATTCCAGAAATAGAAAAGTGCCCTCCTCAATATCTTTGGGACAATCATGGCCCCCCAAAAATAAATAAATAAAATCTTCATAAGTGATTTTATTAATAAAGGGGTCATATTTGAAGGAAAACTGTAGTGAAAACAATGACAGAAACAGGACAAGAGTTCTGTTTTAAAGGGCTTCTGTAAAACTGGAGTTATCACTTGCAGCAAAGTCAGACTATGAGAAGGTAAAGATGACAGTAAAAATCATATAACAGGATCTCCCAAAACACTGCTTTCAACCCTGTGGTTTCAGCAATCCCAGGAAGCTCTAGTCACTGCTGGTAAAGAGAGTGCCATCTCCTCTTCTGTGCTTCAGTTCAGTTCAGTTCAGTCACTCAGTCATGTCCAACTCCTTGCGACCCCGTGAACTGCACCACGTCAGGCCTCCCTGTCCATCACCAACTCCTGGAGTTCACTTAAACTCACGTCCATCGAGTCAGTGATGACATCCTGCCATCTCATCCTCTGTTGTCCCCTTTTCCTCCTGCCCCCAAACCCTCCCAGCATCAGAGTCTTTTCCAATGAGTCAACTCTTCACATGAGGTGGCCAAAATACTGGAGTTTCAGCTTTAGCATCATTCCTTTCAAAGAATACCCAGGACTGATCTCCTTTAGAATGGACTGGTTGGATCTCATTGCAGTCCACGAGACTCTCAAGAGTCTTCTCCAACACTACTGTTCAAAAGCATCAGTTCTCCTGCACTCAGCTTTCTTCACAGTCCAACTCTCACAGCCATACATGACTACTGGAAAAACCATAGCTTTGACTAGACCAGCCTTTCTTGGCAAAGTAATGTCTCTGCTTTTGAATATGCTATCTAGGTTGGTCATAACTTTCCTTCCAAGGAATAAGTGTCTTTTATATTCATGGCTGCAATCACCATCTGCAGTGATTTTGGAGCCCCCCAAAATAAAGTCTGACACTGTTTCCACTGTTTCCCTATGTATTGCCCATGAAGTGATGGGACCAGATGTCATGATCTTCGTTTTCTGAATGTTGAGCTTTAAGCCAACTTTTTCACTCTCCTCTTTCACTTTCATCAAGAGGGTTTTTAGTTCCTCTTCACTTTCTGCCATAGGGTGGTGTCATCTGCATATCTGAGGTTATTGATATTTCTCCCGGCAATCTTGATTCCAACTTGTGCTTCTTCCAGCCCAGCGTTTCTCATGACTACTTGGTGACAAATGGCCCCACCCCGACCAGAGAGCATCTATAAGAAGAAAGACAAATGAACAATGAGATTCTCTTGTTATGATAAATTATTATGAAAAAAAGTATTATCATAAAGCATTACATAAAACGGAAAAGTTCCAGACATACACTAATACACACACAAGAACTACTATTATTTTGAAAACTTCTGGAAAGCATAAAATGCAAAGCATTTTATGTATCTACTGGATTATTTAGAAAATGACCAAAAAATTTGCCAGATGAGAAAAGCTTTCTTATAAAATTCTTGGTTCTTGCTTAAGAATCTTTTTAAAACTATTATTTATTCTCATTGTTCTCCTATTTAACTAATCAGTTCAGTTCAGTCACTCAGTCGTGTCCAACTCTTTGCGACCCCATGAATCGCAGCATGCCAGGTGTCCCTGTTCATCACCATCTCCCGGAGTTCACTCAGACTCATGTTCATCGAGTCAGTGATGCCATCCAGGCATCTCATCCTCGGTCATCCCTTTCTCCTACTGCCCCCAATCCCTCACAGCATCAGAGTCTTTTCCAATGAGTCAACTCTTCGCATGAGGTGGCCAAAGTACTGGACTTTCAGCTTCAGCATCATTCCCTCCAAAGAAATCCCAGGGTTGATCTCCTTCAGAATGGACTGGTTGGATCTCCTTGCAGTCCAAGGGACTCACAAGAGTCTTCTCCAACACCACACTTCAAAAGCATCAATTCTTCGGCACTCAGCCTTCTTCACAGTCCAACTCTCATATCCATACATGACCACAGGAAAAACCACAGCCTCGACTAGACGGACCTTAGTCGGCAAGGTAATGTCTCTGCTTTTGAATATGCTATCTAGGTTGGTCACAACTTTTCTTCCAAGGAGTAAGCGTCTTTTAATTTCATTGCTGCAGTCACCATCTGCAGTGATTTTGGAGCCCCCAAAAAATAAAGTCTGACACTGTTTCTACTGTTTCCCTGTCTATTGCCCATGGAGTGATGGGATGGGATGCCATGATATTCGTTTTCTGAATGCTGAGCTTTAAGCCAACTTTTTCACTCTCCTCTTTCACTTTCATCAAGAGGCTTTTCAGTTCCTCTTCACGTTCTGCCATAAGGGTGGTGTCATCTGCATATCTGAGGTCATTGACATTTCTCCCAGCAATCTTGATTCCAGCTTGTGCTTCTTCCAGCCCAGGGTTTCTCATGATATACTCTGCATATAAGTTAAATAAGCAGAGTGACAATATACAGCCTTGATGTACTCCTTTTCCTATTTGGAATCAGTCTGTTGTTCCATATCCAGTTCTAACTGTTGCTTCCTGACCTGCATACGGGTTTCTCAAGAAGCAGGTCAGGTGGTCTGGTATTCCAGTCTCTTCCAGAATTTTCCACAGTTTATTGTGATCCACACAGTAAAAGGCTTTGGCATACTCAATAAAGCAGAAACAGATGCTTTTCTGGAGCTGTCTTGCTTTCTCCATGATCCAGAGGATGTCGGCAATTTGATCTCTGGTTCCTCTGCCTTTTCTAAAACCAGCTTGAACATCAGGAAGTTCACGGTTCATGTATTGCTGAAGCCTGGCTTGGAGGATTTTGAGCATTACTTTACTAGCATGTGAGATGAGTGCAATTGTGCGGTAGTTTGAGCATTCTTTGCCATTGCCTTTCTTTGGGATTGGAATGAAAACTTACCCTTTCCAGTTCTGTGGCCACTGCTGAGTTTTCCAAATTTGCTGGCATATTGAGTGCAGCACTTTCACAGCATCATCTTTCAGGATTTGAACTAGCTCAACTGGAATTCCATCACCTCCACTAGCTTTGTTCATAGTGATGCTTTCTAAGGCCCACTTGACTTCACATTCCATGATGTCTGGCTCTAGGTGAGTGATCACACCATCATGATTATCTGGGTCGTGAAGATCTTTTTTGTACAGTACTCCTGTGTATTCTTGCCACCTCTTCTTAATATCTTCTGCTTCTGTTAGTTCCAGACCATTTCTGTCCTTTATTGAGCCCATCTTTGCATGAAATATCCCGTAGGTATCTCTAATTTTCTTGAAGATCTCTCTAGTCTTTCCCATTCTGTTGTTTTCCTCTATTTCTTTGCATTGATCACTGAGGAAGGTTTTCTTATCTCTCCTTGCTATTCTTTGGAACTCTGTATTCAGATGCTTATATCTTTCCTTTTTTCCTTTGCTTTTTGCTTCTCTTCTTTTCACAGCTATTTGTAAGGCCTCCCCAGACAGCCATTTTGCTTTTGTGCATTTCTTTTCCATGGGGATGGTCTTGATCCCTGTCTCCTGTACAATATCACAAACATACATCCATAGTTCATCAGGCACTCAGTCTATCCGATCTAGTCCCTTAAATCTATTTCTCACTTCCACTGTATAATCATAAGAGATTTGATTTAGGTCATACCTCAATGGTCTAGTGGTTTTCCCTACTTTCTTCAATTTAAGTCTGAATTTGGCTATAAGGAATTCATGATCTGAGCCACAGTCAGCTCCTGGTCTTGTTTTTGTTGACTGTATAGAGCTTCTCCATCTTTGGCTGCAAAGAATATAATCAATCTGATTTTGGTATTGACCATCTGGTGATGTCCATGTGTAGAGTCTTCTCTCTTGTTGTTGGAAGAGGGTGTTTGCTATGACCAGTGCATTCTCTTGGCAAATCTCTGTCAGCCTTTGCCTTGCTTCATTCTGTACTCCAAGGCCAAATTTGCCTGTTACTCCAGGTGTTTCTCGACTCCCTACTTTTTCATTCCAGTCCCCGATAATGAAAAGGACATCTTTTTTGGGTGTTAGTTCTAAAAGGTCTTGTAGATCTTCATAGAACCATTCATCTTCAACTTCTTCATTGTTACTGATTGGGGCATAGGCTTGGATTACCGTGATATTGAATAGTTTGCCTTAGAAATGAACAGAGATCATCTGTCATTTTTGAGATTGCATACAAGTACTGCATTTGAACTCTTTTGTTGACCATGATGGCTACTCCATTTCTTCTAAGGGATTCTTGCCCACAGTAGTAGACATAATGGTCATCTGAGTGAAATTCACTCAGTCCATTTTAGTTCGTTGATTCCTAGAATGTTGAGATTCATTCTTGCCATCTCCTGTGTGACCACTTCCAATTTGCCTTGATTCATGGACCTGACATTCTGGTGCCTATGCAATATTGCTCTTTATAGCATTGGACCTTGCTTCTATCACCAGTCACATCCACAACTGGGTATTGTTTTTGCTTTGGCTCCATTTCTTCATTCTTTCTGGAGTTATTTCTCCACTGATTTTCAATAGCATATTGAGCACCTACTGACCCGGGGAGTTCCTCTTTCAGTATCCTATCATTCTGCCTTTTCATACTGTTCATGAGGTTCTCAAGGCAAGAATACTGAAGTGGTTTGCCATTCCCTTCTCCAGTGGACCACATTCTGTCAGAGCTTTCCACCGTGACCCACCCATCCTGGATGGCCCCACATGGCATGGCTTAGTTTCATTGAGTTAGACAGGCTGTGGTCCGTGTAATCAGATTGGCTAGTTTTCTGTGATTATGGTTTCAGTGTGTCTGCCCTCTGATGCCCTCTCACAACACCTACCCTCTTACTTGGGTTTCTCTTACCTTGGACATGGGGTATCTCTTCATGGCTACTCCTTACCTTGGATGAGAGGTATCTCCTCACAGCCGCCCCTTCTAACCTTGAACGTGGAGTAGCTCCTCTCAGCCTTCCTGCGCCCACGCAGCCACCACTCCTTGGACGTGGGGTTGCTCCTCTCGGCTGCAGCCCCTGACCTCAGACATGGGCGTAGCTCCTCTAGGTCGCTCCTGTGCTGTCGCAGCCTGCCACTCTCGGTTGCCACCTCTGACCTTGGGTGAGGGGTAGCTCTTCTCGGCCGCGCTTCTGCGCGGTCTGTGGCAGCTGGTGCACTTTTGCAGTCTGTCACAGAAGTGGTTAAGTGGTAAACTTAACCTTATTCATTTTGGAGGTTTCCTTTGAGGCATCCTATGGGTGTAAGCATTGTCAAACAACATGGTAGTGGCTACTCTCTAAGTACTGAGACATCAGTTTAGTGTTTGCTGCCCGAACACTGTTTCTGTCCGTGCAATTCCCTCAGAGCTTGTGGAATTCTGCTGCTTCTAGGCCACTCTTGGAGCACAGACATCTTGTCTCAAAACTGTTCTCAGTTCTACCTGCCAGAATGCATTCTGTAACCACTTCAATCTTGCCACCTCCATGAGATGTCAATCCTCCGCCTCAGTCAAGCCATCATAAGCCCTGGCCAACATCTTGACTGTCACATCATGAAAGATCCAGAGCCAGACTCAGCTAAATTCTCGTCACTTCCTTCCAGTGACAGACCACTATTTTTTAATCCAGGGGACTTCTTTATATGTTTTAACGAACAAGTCCTTACTCCCATGCATTCTACTTCTGTCTATAGATGCTACAAAAAAACCCTCTCTCTCCTAAACTTTAGGCTGTTGAAAAACAATGACTGAAAACATGTTGGCTACGTATGCTCTCTTTTCCCCATATCTCCCTGAGGGAACTATGACATAACCAAAAAAAAAAAAAAAAACCTGCTTGATTTAAAACATCGGGAAAGAAGAAAAGAACCTGGTGAGGAAATGATCTCACATATTGATCCAATCTGACTTTGGTCAAATTTCCTGTTAATATGGGCACATATAACCAAGTTCTATTGAGTTATATCGTCTCATATCTTTTCATTCCTTTTCACTCCATGGTCAGTATGTTGACTCAGGATCATTTCTCATTTGAAGTACAGTTGAAAACCATCTAGCCCAGCCTCATTGGTCTAACTTCCTCACTGGTATCAGCATGGGCTTAGCAACATATATATCAAATTTTACCATGTTGCTAAACCTTAATGGAAATGTTTCAGAGTCTTTGGATTGCTTTAGAGCATTAACCCAAACTCGCGAGCATGTCACGTGAGACTTCACGATGTGCTCCTTGCTTCTTCAGCCTCATCTCTTGCTGCTCCTCAGCATATACTGAGCCCCACAGCCGCAACCAGAGAAGAATATGCTATTCTATTCCAAGTCTTTCTGCCATTTTCCGTGCTGTCCTCTTTCTCTGGACTCTATTCCCTCCAGTTTTCTCACATCAACTACCTTTTCTTTCAGACTGCCTTCTGGGATCACTCTCCCAGAGAGTTTCTTGACCTCCCTGTCTGTGATTAGGAGCCTCTTCCCCGAGCACTCCCAATAGCACTGCATGCAAACAAACCACACTACTATAATTGTTGATCTGTTGATCTGTCTTCCCCAGTAGTCCATGAGCTCCTTGAGATCAGGAATTCTTTCATCTCTGTATCCCCAGGACCTAGCCCAGTGTTGTACAGAAAACAATTCTTGAATTACTGTGTAATTATACAATTTATGCTTGTTAAAATAAGGCTAGTTTCTACATGAGGCTTCCCTGGTTGGCTCAGTGGTAAAGAATTTGCCTGCAATGCAGGAAACCTGGGTCAGGAAGAAGGCAATGGCAACCTACTTTAGTATTCTGGAGAATCTCATGGAGGAGCCTGGGAGGCTACAGTCCATGAAATTGCAGAGTTGAACGTGACTGAGTGACTTAGCATATGCACTAATTTCTATGTTAAATATCTAGTGTACTAGATATCTGTGTCAAGTAAATTAAAATAATAAATTTTGCTAACCAATTCTAAACTCATTGACTAGTTTAACTTTCAATTATTTTCCCTAAGAACAATGCTCTCAGTTCAGTTCAGTTCATTTCAGTCACTCAGTTGTGTATGACTCTTTGTGACCCCATGGATCACAGCATGCCAGGCCTCCCTGTCCATCACCAACTCTCGGAGTTCACTCAGACTCATGTCCATCGAGTCCATGATGCCATCCAGCCATGGATTGAAGACTTATTTTATCAAACTATCCTCAATTACAGAAGACTTTGTTAATAGTCGCCATATAATACTTTTCAAAGGGCACTGCATGCTGCATGTTTTACTAGAATCAATACGTGCTTGCATGGTACATGCTGTGTCTGACTCTTTGTGATCCCATGGACTGTAGCCCACCAGGCTCCACTATTTATGCAATTTTCCAGGCAAGAATACTGGAATGGGTTGTCATTTCCTCCTCCAGGGGATCTTCCTGACCCAGTGATTGAACCCCCATCCCCTGTGTCTCCTGCATTGGCAGGTAGATTTTTTACCACTAGGCTAACTGGAAAACCCCACTAGAGGCAACACCATATGATTATAGAATTATAGAGTGATCACTTGTTTACTTATTTCAGGTAACATAATAAGTAAGTTAACAAAGAAACTCAGATAAAGGTCTTGAAACATCATCTAAATGAATATTTAATTTTGTAAAAATTAATTTGACCTACTTTTGCACTATTTTATCCTTTTGTTCATTTAAGTTCTCAAATTCATTATCCTTAGATTAGCTGTCAGATACCCCTAATTAAAGTTATCCCTAAGTATGATGCAGGTAAAATTCTCAACCCAAGGTGTAATGAAAGGAGTATGGTTTATATTGTATATACCTCAGTTCCCTTTAAAAAGCACACAGCAAATGTTCAGCATTATATTAGGGGTCAGAAAACATCTACCATTCTATAGAGGCTGACACCTGTACATAATGATCTAGCATGATTAATGAAGAAGGAGATCAAAGTTTCATGCAATTTTAATTTTATGCTCTGGGCTTGATATGGAAAGAATTTGTAGTGGGTAATAAAAGAATACAGATTCACTCTAATAAGCATGAAAAATGACTTTTTTTAATGAGTCCAACTCATTAGCTAGACGTCTACAAACCTACATGACCCTTAGGGCCCTGGCAGAATTTGGGGATAATCTTAATGTCTAATTACCAGTTATGTGATGATATCTCAACAAATTGGTTCTTTTATGAAAGTCAAACAAACATTCATGCTGAGGTATGAAAAAAACCATAATGCTTATAAAGAAAAGCATCTTGATTTCAAAAGCTAAATCATATTAACAGCAATTTTCCATGAGGCTACATTTTTAACATCTATTGTGGGCCTCTGTAGGCACTTTGACAAGTGACATTTTGGCAGAATTAACAAACCAGGGAAAGAATGTGTGCTCTAGCCCTGACATGAGTGCTATTGAAATAAAAACACACACAACACCGGATGCTGTGCTCAGCTACAACATGCATTTCTGAGATATTGCTGATTCAACTTGATCTTGGTGTCCATATTACAAGCTGGCCTTATGCCTCCAGAAAATATTTTGAAGAAATTCCAGTAGCTTAAATTAAGATGAAGTACATGTTCTCTTTTAAATAAGGTTCATAGCTTAAGACAGTGTGAATAAGACTATTTTTTAAAAACTACAATATGTAGTTCTGAATAATAGAGTATGGAGTTAGGAGTAAATAGAAAACAACTTCTCCTGGAATATTTTTTCTGAGAATGATTGCTTGGCACTTTTTACAAATAAGTTCCTTTTTTTTTTCTTTTCTCTCTTTCTTTCTTTCTTTCTTTTTTTTTTTTTTTTATGGAAACTCTTCTTGAAAAAGTTTTTGGAGGAAAATCATGATGGAACCAGGGATAGAGCAATCAATAAGATTCTCAGCATGTTGCAAATCACGTTTGACCAAAGTCATTTTTTTTTAGTTTCATTTTGCAGCAAACATGCCTTGGGCACTTACACTATGATAAGTATGAACACAGGGCTTTATCTTGAAGGAGTTCAAAACTTGGCCAGGGAAATGGAAATACAGTGTAATGCAGGGCTGTCATGCACAAGTGCTGTAAGAAATGAACCAGTTAAGGGCTGTGAGAATCTGGTGGCACAAAAGAATTAGCAATTAATTCCAAGCTGGGCAGAGAGACGATGTTGGAGAGGTTAATCTGCATTCATTCATTCAGTCATTCATTCATCAAACAATTATTGACTGTCAACAGATTAAGCCCATATTAGGCACTGACTGTATACAGTCAATAAATATAATCCCTGCCCTTTAAGATCACACAACTTCACTTCCATTGTCAATGAATATTTTTGCTTGGGTTTAAGAATATATTGATGGGACTAACAGGAATACAGATTTAATAAAGCATATCATCTGGAAGGCTATATTGACACCTAGGCAGATGATCATTGTACTATGAGATAATAATAATGGCTTATTATGTGCTTAAATGAATTAGTTCATTTGACCCTCATTCTGACCTCCTGACATAAGCACTATTTAAACATCATTTGAGTTTCCCTCATAGCTCATTTGGTAAAGAATCTGCCTTCAATGCAGGAGATCCAGGTTCAATTCCTGAGTCAGGAAGATCCCTGGAGAAGGAAATTACAACCCATTCCATTATTCTTGCTTGGAGAACTCCATGGACAGACGAGCCTGGCAGGCTACAGACCATGGGGTCGCAAGAGTCGGACACAACTGAGAGATTAAACCCCTCAACTTGGCTTCCCAGGTGGCACTAGCAGTAAAGAACTTACCTGCCAGTGCAAGAGATATAAGAAATAAGGGTTCAATCCCTGGGTTGGAAAGATCCCCTAGAGGAGGCAACCCACCTCAGTATTCTTGCCTGGAGAAACCCATGGACAGAGGAGCCTGGTGGGCTACAGTCCACAGGGTTGCAAAGAGTCAGACACGACTGAAGCAATTTAGCACACATGCACACAAGCCTCATTTTAGAAAGGGAAAAACAGGTACAGAGAGGGTGTATAGCTTATTCAAAATCAAATATGAGGAAATTGCAGAGCCAAAATTTGAACCCAGGAGATCTGGCAGGAGAACCAGTGCTGTAAAGGTGTCATGTCCCCTCTCCAAGTTCTAGAGGATAGTGCAGGGTGTTTGGTGTACAGATGAGATCTAATCTAGGGATAGAGTAGCACCAAAGACTACTGGGAAAAAGCAACATCTGTGTCGAAACTTGTAAATAACAGTGACAAATGCTTTTCGAGAGGCAAGCACAGGAAGCTAATGTATGGTTCCTGCTGCGTTTGAGGTGAGACAATGAAGGATGAGTTGAATTTGGACAAGCAGGAAAGAGAACAGCATTCCACGCTGAGGGAACATCACAGACAAAGGCAGGGACACTGGCTTAGCTATTTTCTCCTCTTTGATAAATCTCTTACACTTGCTATTCAATTGGAAAACAATTGAAATTGATTATCTGATGTCAAAAATCGTGGAAGGGCATAACTTTCTAAAGGATGCTGAATATGCAAATGGAGTATTTGACTTTTAAACACCTCAATTTGCTCCTGAGGATTCCAATACAGTATTACTTAGAATCCAAGGAACCTTGATTGTAACATTTTTTGCCCCTGCAGAAGGATCTAACCACAAAAAGCATCCTCAAAAAATGTATTAGATGTAAGCAATAAGTGATAGCTAATACTTATTAAGCATTCACTCTGTGTCTGGCTTGATGCTGTACACATTACATGAATTATTTCATCATATAATTGTGTGAATTAAGTGAGGTATATTTTGTCATTTTCCACCTTTTATGAAGGAGGAAACTGAAACTTAGAAAGACTAACTAATTTCCCCGAAGTCCCAGAGATAAAAGAGCTGAAATGTAGGCAAGTCAGATATCAACCCACGCTCAAAACTTTTGTCATATGTACCTGAGTTCCAACCAAAAGATTTTTAACCCAACTTTCAGTTGTCATCGGTGAGAGGAAACTGCCATATTTATTCTTTTTCTTTTAATAATGTAGAGGAACGAGAAAGAGGAGAGCTTGACTTGACTCCCAACTCTACAAATTTCTGCTGTGAGAGCTTGGGCAATCATTTCACCTCTGAGCTTCACTATCTCATCTTTAATTTAAAAGCATTTGAAAAAAATAATAATAATAAAATAAAATAAAAAATAAAAGCATTTGACTACAAGGTGTCTCAGGACCCTTCTGGGTATCAAGGTCTATTTTTTAAAACATAGTAATCACTAACTAACTCTACATTTTTTTTTAATAAAAGTTAAAATAACAGATAGGATAAGGTAAAAAAAAATTTAAAGAATCCAAATTTAGTAAAATTTTCAGTAAATATTGGCTAAAATCATCTGATGGGTTAACATGATATCTTCAACTGAATTGTTCACTGAATTATTCACTGCACCTGTGAGAGGTTGAACATCTACCATATTTTTCACTCATAACTCTGAGAGCTGGTGACACAGTTCATTTCCTCATTTCAAAAAGATTGATTTCATCCCCGAGAAAAGGTGCACATGAGCTGGAAAAAAATGAGTGCTTATGGAAACTGGGAGCATCCATTCTCATTCTATTAAAGCATCAGCTTATGTTCCACTTAGGCCTTGCTTACTAAATTCAGAGTTGCTCAGTCTTCAGTTTAGGAAACCATGTGTTTGTGAAAAGGAGCAAGCTGTCTCTTTTAATCTGAGAGCCAAATGTTAAGATTCCTCAAGTGTCAGTCTGAATTGTAGTGTTCACGATCTCAAATTGCATGGATTGTGTGTGCTCAGGGCTGTGCCTCCAAGAGTTCCCAGCACACTCAACTCTATGGTCATGAGAAAATCCAGAGAATCAGAAAAATGGACTCAGTGAGGTGGCTTCCTCTGATCACTCCAGGACCCATTTCCCACTGACCTCCTCAAACCTGCTTTCTTTGTTTTCTAATTGAAGTATAATTGATTAACAAGGTTCTGTTAATTTCTGCTGTACAGCAGTGTTCCAACTGCATATGTATATATGTGAGTGAGTGAATGAAGTTGCTCAGTCATGTTCAAATCTTTGTGACCCCATGGACTGTAGCCTACCAAGCTCCTCTGTCCATGGGCTTTTCCAGGCAATAGTACTGGAGTGGATTGCCATTTCATATATATATATATGCATTATTTTATACATATTATTATATACATTATACATATTATTTTATACATATTCTTTTTTATATTCTTTTCCACTATAGTTTATCACAGGATATTGAATATAGTTTCCTGTGTTATACAGTAGGACCTCATTGTTTATAATAGTTTGCATCTGCTAATCCTCTCCTCCCCTAAACCCTCTCGCTCTTGGCAACCACAAGTCTGTTCTCTACGTGTGTGTGTGTGTGTGTGTGCTTATTTCATAGTTAAAACCTGCTTTCTCCTTGTGTTACTCTGTTCTACATGTTTGGAGACCTCGTTATCCCAAAGCCCCTCTCAGTCAAGGTTTAATAGACTGAATATCTACCCAAAATGTATCTTTTATTAACAGCAACTTTTACACCATGAACAACAAGCAAGATCTCTTACCTGCCCAGCTTGTAGCCCATGTAGGCCTTTAAGAAAGAAGTAGAAAGAGAAAAGAGGCAAACAGATTACACTAAGAAAAAGAAATTGCAAAGATTTCTGCCAAGACATGTGGAACAGAATATAATATTCTTTCATTTATGAGTCACTGTTCAAAAAAATCTTTTTTGATTTTCAGAATTAGATAGGCAGGACAAGGACTCTTGCTCAGTTTTAAAATGAGAAAGCTAACACTCAGAGGTGACAGAGGTTTCAGTGTTTTGTGGCAGTCATTTAGTTCCTCAGACCAAATGCTCAGGCAGACCAAATGCTCAGGCATAACTTTGAACAAGACCACTAACAAGATTTAAGGTTTTCTAGTCTAAAATTCATACTAAAATTGATGCATCTTGGTTCTTACATTAAGGGCTAGTTAATCTTAATCACTTTCGTGAACTTCCAGATGTTCAAGCTGGTTTTAGAAAAGGCAGAGAAACCAGAGATCAAATTGCCAACATCCGCTGGATCATGGAAAAAGCAAGAGAGTTCCAGAAAAAACATCTCTTTCTGCTTTATTGACTATGCCAAAGCCTTTGACTGTGTGGATCACCACAAACTGTGGAAAATTCTGAGAGTGATGGGAATACCAGACCACCTCATCTGCCTCTTGAGAAATCTGTATGCAGGTCAGGAAGCAAAAGTTAGAACTGGAAATGGAACAACAGACTGGTTCCAAATAGGAAAAGGAGTACGTCAAGGGTGTATATTGTCACCCTGCTTATTTAACTTATATGCAGAGTACATCATGAGAAACACTGGGTTGGAAGAAGCACAAGCTGGAATCAAGATTGCCAGAAGAAATATCAACAACCTCAGATATGCAGATGACACCACCCTTATGGCAGAAAGTGAAGAGGAACTAAAAAGCCTCTTGATGAAAGTGAAAGAGAGTAAAAAGTTGGCTTAAAGCTCAACATTCAGAAAACAAAGATCATGGCATCTGGTCCTATCACTTCATGGGAAATAGATGGGGAAACAGTGGAAATAGTGGCAGACTTTATTTTTGGGGCTCCAAAATCACTGCAGATGGTGACTGCAGCCATGAAATTAAAAGACACTTAATCCTTGGAAGGAAAGTTATGACCAACCTAGATAGCATATTCTAAAGCAGAGACAGTACTTTGCCAAAAAAGGCCTGTCTAGTCAAGGCTATAGTTTTCCCAGTAGTCATGTATGGATGTGAGAGTTGGACTGTGAAGAAAGCTGAGCACTGAAGAACTGATGCTTTTGAACTGTGGTGTTGGAGAAGACTCTTGAGAGTCCCTTGGACTGCAAAGAGATCCAACCAGTCCATTCTGAAGGAGATCAACCCTGGGATTTCTTTGGAGGGAATGATGCTGAAGCTGAAACTCCAGTACTTTGGCCACCTCATGTGAAGAGTTGACTCATTGGAAAAGACTCTGATGCTGGGTGGGATTGGGGGCAGGAGGTGAAGGGGATGACAGAGGATGAGATGGCTGGATGGCATCACCGACTCGATGGATGTGAGTTTGAGTGAACTCCAGGAGTTGGTGATGGACAGGGAAGCTTGGCGTGCTGCGATTCATGGGGTCACAAAGAGTTGGACAAGACTGAGCAACTGAACTGAACTGAACTGAATCTTAATCACTTAACAAATATTTCTTAGTCACCTACGCTCCCTGTTCTCAAGCAGCATACATGCAAACTCTAACTTTCCAGCTATTGCACCATACTTGAAAAGTAATAAACACTCAATGGTGAATACTAATAAATTGTACCTCCACTAGACCAAATATTGACTTTGTACAAATTGGCATAAACATCCTTCCTCAAGATACTTTGTGATACATGCTAGAATATTGTCATAACAATTCTTTAAATATGGTGATCATGATGTGAAGGGAGCCCCTAGAATTATGGAAAGTGCAATCTGCAGAACCATAAAAGGGGAGTTTGGGCTCAGGGATGGTTTCAGGATTCAGTAAAGAACCTTGAAAGGAAGATGCTGTTCCAAAGACAAGAAAAGAAGAGGGAAGATTTGCAGGCATCAGCACACCAGTACACTGGTAAGCTTGAATGAATCAGCCAGTAATAAAATAATGATAATAAACATTATTTATGGATTATTTATACTCCAGAATCTGCCTGCAATGAGGGAAACCCAGGTTCAACCCCTGGATTAGGAAGATCCCCTGGAGAAAAAAATGGCTACCCACCCCATAATTCTTGCCTGGAGAATTTCATGGACAGAGGAGCCTGGCAGGCCCCAGTCCATGGGGTCACAAAGAGTCAGACTTAACTGTGTGACTAACTCACACACCCACACACACACACAATTAGTATTTAGTGTGTTGCTGCTAAGTCACGTCAGTTGTGCCCAACTTTGTGCAACCCCATAGACAGCAGTCCACCACGCTTCCCCTCTTAGGATTCTCCAGGCAAGAACACTGGAATAGGTTGCTATTGCCTTCTCCACAGGATCTTCCCAACCCAGGGATCAAACCTGGATCTCCCACATTGCGGGCAGACACTTTACCATCTGAACCACCAATCTCCCTGCTGCTGCTGCTAAGTCGCTTCGGTTGTGTCTGACTCTGTGCGACCCCATAGATGGCAGCCCACCAGGCCTCTCCGTCCCTGGGATTCTCCAGGCAAGAACACTGGAGTGGGTTGCCATTTCCTTCTCCAGGGGACCTTCCCAACCCAGATATCGAACCTGCATCTCCTGTGTCTCCTGCATTGCAGGTGAATTCTTTACTTACTGAGCCACTGAGGAAGCCCTTATGTGAGCATGATGTAAATTAATTTCCTTCAATGACAATTTTAGGAGGCACATTTCAGAATAATCCATTTTAAGCGAAAATTATGTTCTTGATACATTATATGAATCTATTTGAACATTGTGATTTTTTTTTAAGTCTCCGTATTGAATAAGTAACAGACTTCCCAGTTATAAACTGTTTATAATAGTCTTACACAAAAACCTAAATGACTCCATTAATGTAGATGACTCATTACAAAGTTGTCTTATTTCGCTTAGTGGACTAAGAAGGATTTTGATAAATATTAAGCCTTTTAAATCTATATTTAGATTTAGAAGGCAAAGCAAGGCAATGCACCTTTGAAGTATTTATGCTCCAAACAGGCCAGTGTGCTCTTAAAGCCACTGTGGTGGTACTAGTTATTTTATAAGATTATAATGTTGATTCTAATAGACACTCCTCAAATTCAAGCCCTCCTCTTCCCAGTTTTCACTTTGCAATTCTTTCTCTACAAACCCAGGGTTAGAGAAAGTACACATACACTGAACAATGGAACTTGAATTAAGGTGTACACAGTATGTCTTTGGTTCTAGAAATTTATAATGCTGTGCTGTGCTTAGTCACTCAGTCATGTCTGACTCTTTGCAAACCCATGGAGCGTAATCCGCCAGGCTTCTCTGTCCATGGAATTCTCCAGGCAAGAATACTGGAATGGGTTGCCATGCCCTTCTCCAGGAGATTTTCCCAACCCAGGGATCCAACCCAGGTCTTGCACATTGCAGGCAGATTCTTTACCATCTGAGCCACCAGGGACACCCAAGAATACTGGAGTGGGTAGCCTATACCTTCACCCAGGGAACTTTACCAGCTGAGATACCTGAGAAGCCAAAAATTTACAATAGGTTAGATAAATTTACTGTATATATCTACTTAAAGTGTATAGAAATATGTTGCATGCTAATTTAAGCATCAAATGGTCATAAAGTATAGAAAATTTGCCTTCAAGTGGCTAAAACACCCTTTAATTTTATGAAAGTAGAGGATTTTTAATTTAATTTTAACTTTTACTGGAGGATAGTTGCTTTAAAAAGCTCAGCTAGAGTTCCATCACATCCACTAGCTTTGTTCATAGTAATACTTTCTAAGGCCCACTCGACTTTACACTCCAAGATGTTTGGCTTTAAGTGAGTGACCACACCAATATGATTATATAGGTCATGAAGACCTTTTGTGTACAGTTCCTTTGTGTATTCTTGCCACCTCTTCTTAATCTCTTCTCCTTCTCTTGGGTCCTCACTGTTTCTGTCTTTTCGTAATTTCCAGCTTTTGATTCATTTGGCCTGGAATTTCACATGATGTACTCTGTATATAAGTTAAATAAGCAAGGTGACAATATACAGCCTGGATGTACTCCTTTCCCAATTTTGAACCAGTCCATTGTTCCATGTCCAGTTCTAAATGTTTCTTCTTGATCTGCACACAGATTTCTCAGGAGGCAAGTAAAGGGGTCTAGTATTATCTCTTCAAGAATCTTCCACAATTTGTTGTGATCCACACAGTCAAGGACTTTAGTATTTGGGACATCAAGTGAGCCTTAGGAATCATTACCATGAACAAAGCTAGGGGAGGTGATGAAATTCCAATGGAGCTATTTAAAATCCTAAAAGATGATGCTGTTAAAGTGCTACACCCAATATATCAGCAAATTTGGAAAACTTAGCAGTGGCCATGGGACTGGAAAAAGTCAGTTTTCATTCCAATCCCAAAGAAGGGCAATACCAAAGAATTTTCAAACTACTGTAAAATTGCACTCATTTCATATACTAGCAAGTTAATGCACAAAATTCTTCAAGCTATGCTTCAGCAGTACATGAACTAAGAAATTCAAAATGTACAAGCTGGATTTAGAAAAGGCAGAAGAACAAGAGATCAAATAACCAGCATTTGCTGGATCATAGAGAAAGCAAAGGAATTCCAAAAAAAAACCTACTTTTCCTTCATTGACCACACTAAAGTCCTTGACTGTGTGGATCACAACAAATTGTGGATGATTCTTGAAGAGATAATACTAGACCCCCTTACTTGCCTCCTGAGAAATCTGTGTGCAGATCAAGAAGAAACATTTAGAACTGAACATGGAACAATGGACTGGTTCAGAACTGGGAAAGGAGTACATCCAGGCTGTATATTGTCACCTTGCTTATTTAACTTATATGCAGAGTACATCATGTGAAATTCCAGGCCAAATGAATCAAAAGCTGGAATTGAGATTGGTGGGAGAAATATCAACAACCTCATATATGCAGATTATTTCACTCTAATGGCAGAGAGCAAAGAGAGACTAAAGAGCTTCTTGATGAGAGTGAAAGAGAAGAATGTAAAAGCTAGCTTAAAACTCAACATTCAACACACTAAGACCATGGCATCTGGTCCCATCACTTCATGACTAATATATGGGGGAAAGTAGAAACAGTGACAGGTTTTTTATCCCCTTGGGCTCAAAAATCATTGCAGATGGTGACTGCAGTCATGAAATTAAAAGACACTTGCTCCTTGGAAGGAAAGCTATGACAAACCTAGACAGTGTATTAAGAAAAGACATCATTTTGCCAACCAAGTTCTATATAGTCAAAGATATGGTTTTTCCAGTAGTCCTGTTCAGATGAGAGCTGGAGCAAAAGAAAGCTGGAGTGTGTTAGTCAATCAGTCGTGTCTGACTCTGCAACCCTGTGGAGTATAGCCCACCAGGCTCCTCTGGCATGGAATTATCCAGGCAAGAATACTGGAGTGGGTAGCCACTACTTTCTCCAGGGGATCTTCCTGACCCAGGGATTGAACCTGGGTCTTCTGCATTGTAGGCAGATTCTTTACCATCTGAGTCACCAGGGAAGCCCCTCCTGAATATTAATTGGAAGGACTGATGCTGAAGCTGAAGCTCCAATACTTTGGTCACCTGATGCAAAAACCAACTCTTTGGAAAAGACCCTGATGCTGGGAAATATTCAGGGCAGGAGGAGAAGAGGTTGAAAGAGGATGAGATGGCTGGATGGCATCATTGGACATGAATTTGAGCAAACTCCAGGAGATTGTGAATGACAGGGAAGCCTGGTTTGCTGCAGTCCTTGGGCTCACAAGGAGTCCAGACATGACTTAGCAACTTAAGAAATAGTTGCTTTACAAACTGTGTTAGTTTCTGCTCTACAGCAGCAAAGTGAGTCAGCTATATGCATACACGTATCCTCTCTTCTTCAGATTTCCTTCTCATTTAGGTCACCAGATAGCACCAACTAGTTTCCCTGTGCTACAGTCGGTTCTCATTAGTTATCTATTCCATCCATAGTAGTGCGCATATGCCAATTCCAATCTCTAAATCTATCCCACCTCCCCCTTCACCACTTAGTATCCATATGTTTGTCCTCTATGTCTGTGTCTATAAATAGAGGTTTTAATGTACAGTGAAGTAAGTCAGAAAGAGGAAAAAGCAAATATACATTAATGCATATATATGCAATCTATAAAAATGGTACTGATGAACCTATATGCAAGACACAAAAGATGCAGACATAGAGAACTGACTTTGGACACAGTGGGTGGGGAGAGGGTGGAACAAATTGAGAGAGTAGCATTGAAACATATATATTACCATATGTAAATTAGATAGGTAATGACAGAGGATGATATGGCTGGATGGCATCACTGGCTGAATGGACGTGAGTCTGAGTGAACTCCAGGAGTTGGTGATGGACAGGGAGGCCTGGCGTGCTGCGATTGATGGGGTCGCAAAGAGTCGGACACAACTGAGCAGCTGAACTGAATTGAGCTGAACTGAAGGGGAAGTTGTATAACACAGAAAGCTAAATGTGGTACTCTGTGACAACCTAGAGAGGTGGGACAGGATAGGGGGGTTGGGGGAAGGTTCAAGAGGAAGAGGACATATGTATACTTATAGCAATTATCCTCCAATTAAAAATAACTTTTTAAAAATGGATTCATTCGACTATCTGGACATATAATTACTATTGAAAATCAAGATTTTAATTATTTAAAGGCAAATGAACCTCACTTATATTGATTTTATTGCCCAAAGGGGGATAAAGTTTAAGATAAAATATTTTCTGTGACTTATGCTGCCACAAGAACTTCTCACAGAAGTGAGAAGGCACAGATATTTGGCAGTGGGTTCACTAATCACCTGAAATCACAAGTTCTCTATCTGAGGACAGAACTTCACAGTAGGCTCCAAGCTGTATATTTGAAGCCTCCATGGCAAATGCTCACACTTCCAAATGTCATATGTCTCCCTGGGAGTTTTCAAGTCACAGAAACTATGGTTTAGCTCAGACACAATATAACCTATAAGCTGTTTGTCTTCTCTTTACCACCACATGGACTTCTAGCTCAAAAAAGTGTCAAATTTATTTCATCATTCCTGATTGCATATGACTGTTCTTCAGATTCTGCTTTAAATATTACTGCATTTTAAAGGTCTGCTCTTTAATTAATGAATTAAATAAAATCTTCGAATGTTTTTCTTATGTTTAAGTGGCATGATTTTATATATTTTGAAGCAATAATTTAACAAAATATGGCTACAAAGTCACAATACTATATGGAGAAGGGGAAGAGTTGAGTTAAAAAAGAGAATTGTGAGGTGGAGCAAAGGGAAATCTCAGGCTGTTTTGTTGGGAATGTAAATTGGTACAGCCGCTATGGTAACCAAGATAAAGATTCCTCAAAAAATAAAAGCCAAAAAAATTGAACTATTATATGAACCAGCGAGCCATTTCACTGCTTGGCATTTATCTAAATGAAATAAAAACACTAATCAGAAAATATAGCTGTTTATACCTTTGTGTTCATTGCAGCAATATGGAAACAACCCTAGTATCTATCAGTAGATAAATGGATAAAGATGTGGTGTCTTTGTGTGTGTATACAAACATGTATATGTTTGCACATATTTATATACGTGTGTGTGTGTGTATATATATATATATATATACACATATATATATTCAATCTTAAGGGAGATCAATATATATATTATATATATATATATATATATATATATATATATAATGGGAGAAGGAAATGGCAACCCACTCCAGTATTCCTGACTAGAGAATCCCATGACAGAGGAGCCCAGTGGGCTGCTGTCCATAGGGCTGCACAGAGTCGGACACGACTGAAGCGATTTAGCAGCAGCAACATATATAACATGGAAAACTTGTTGTTTAATTGCTGTCATGTCTCTTTTGCATCCCTGTGGACTGTAGCCCTTGAGGCTCCTCTGTCCATGGAATTTCCCAGGTGAGAACTCTGAAGTAGGTTGTCATTTTCTTCTCCAGGGAATATTCTCAACCCAGGGATCAAACCCAAATCTCCTGCACTGGCAGGGAGATTCTTTACCTGGGAAGCCAGTGGAATGCTGTTGTTGTTGTTGTTCAGTCACCCAGTTGTGTCTGACTCTTCGTGACCCTATGGACTGCAGCACGTCAGTCTTCCCTATCCCTCACCATCTCCTGGAGTTTGCCCAGGTTCATGTCTATTTCATCAGTGATGCCATTCTCATCCTCTGATGCCCTCTTCTCCTGCCCTCAGTCTTTCCCAGCATCAGGGACTTTTCCAATGGGTCATCTGTTCTCATCAGATGACCAAACTACTTGAGTTTCAGCTTTAGCATCAGTCCTTCCAGTGAATATTCAGGGTTGATCTCCCTTAAGATTGACTGGTTTGATCTCACTGCTGTCCAAGGGACTCTCAGGAGTCATCTACAGAACCACTGTTTGAAAGCATCAATTATTTGACATTCTGCCTTCTTTACGGTCCAGTTCTCACAATCATACACAACCACTGGGAAGACTATAGCCTTGACTATATGGAACTTTGTTGGCAGAGTAATGTCTCTTGTGTGCTACAGTTCATGGGTCACAAAGAGTCAGACACGACTTAGTGACTGAACAACAACAGCGGCGTTGTATGCCAGGAACTAACAAAGTGTAGTAGTTCACTTATACTTTAAAAACAAACTCATACAAAAAGAAACCATATTTGGGATTACTGGAAGTAGAAGATAGAGGAAAGGGGAATTGGTTGAAGACAGTTAAAATGTACAAGCTTCCAGTTTAATTTTGTATCTGTATAAGATGATGGATATTCATTAAACTTACTGTGATAACCACTTTCTGATGTATGTAAATCAAGTCATTATGCTGCACACCCTGAACTTATACAATGAGGTGAGGTGAGGTGAGGTGAAGTCGCTCAGTCATGTCCGACTCTTTGCGACCCCGTGGACTGTAACCTACTAGGCTTCTCCGTCCATGGGATTCTCCAGGCAAGAATACTGGAGTGGGTTGCCATTTCCTTTTCCAGGGGATCTTCCCGACCCAGGGGTCGAACCCGGGTCTTTTGCATTGAAGGCAGATGCTTTAACCTCTGAGCCACCTGTATGTCAATTATATATCAATAAAATGGGAAGCAAAAAAGAAAAGAATGTTGAGTTCTATTGGATTTTTATTCCATAAAGGATCAGAGAATAGAGTATCTAGTTATTAGGGAACTATTGACCAAAACTATCCATGCTGGCCAGGCATGATGATAACCACCTGCATAAGCTGTCTTACCACAGATGTTCCTGATAAACAGCATGCTGCTGCGGCCAAGACCAACCAAAAGAATTCAGGAGGGGCAGAAGAGGGGGAGATGCAAGCCTGTAATATGTCCCACCAGCCTCCAAGAATCCTTCATGCTGGAATCCATCTTGGTGAGAGATGCATAGGCCACCAGGAAGGTCCCTGTGTCAGACCAAATACAGGCCAGGCAACATAATTGGCTGGAGACAACCCAGAAATGAATCTGATTACCATAAAACCTGAGACCGCTAGCTACGCAGCAGAGAAGCTCTCCTGAGTTCCCTTACCCTGCTGGTTTTCCACCCAGGTGTCCCTTCTCATAAGCTCTTTTGCTTTGTTGGTGGGTGTGTCTCCTCAGACAATTCATTTTTCAGTGTTAGACAAGAGCCCAGTCTCTGGCCTTGGAAGGAGGCCCTCTGATCGCAATATATGTTAGTTGCTTAGTACTGGTCCGACTCTGCAACCCCATGGACTGTAGCCCACCAGGCTCCTCTATCCATGGGACTCTCCAGGCAAGACTATTTGGAGTGGGTTGACATTTCCTTCTACACTTCTTGTGATATATTCATATCAAAAATCCAGATAGGAAGCAGTCTATTTTATCGTTGTCTCACAACCTCCCTAATCAGCTACTAACTATTTCTTTCTTACTATCTTGTGAAGAAGCTTCAATTGAAAAAATATTAGAATTCTCACCTAATTGGGGGAAAGAGAAGCTAGCTTTTTTTCTGCTAAATTTTATCAGTTTAACCAATGCTTCTTTGCACATGCTGGTTCCTAAGCAAAAGGAACTTAATACACAGTAGATTCTCATTAGAACCCATTTCTGTGGTGACAGTTAGCCAAGAGAGATAAAAATCAATAGAGGAAAGCTGGATAGACAGATGAGTTATAACTAGTATAATGGCAATTGCCAGACCCATAGTGGGAAGTGTTGGAAAATATCACCTCACTACATAAAAGAAGACACTGCATACGGTCTCACCAGATGAGGTTGAATTACCATTGTGCTGCTTGCCTTTAACGAAAATATCTTCATTTGACTAAGTCAGCTATCAGGCTCAATCATAGAGGATATTGAAGTATGTTAGATGCTAATGATTAAATAATAATCAGTGAACTACAGTCAACCATTTTCTTAATAGTTGAACTTAATCATACATACAAAATAAATAGAACGTGAACAACAGAGTAATCAGAATGGTACACACGTTAACACAGTTTCTGATATACATACCCCATCAGTGAACACTTAGTAGGCTACTGTGCACTTCATTTAATTGAATCAACAGAGAAACATAGACCACAAATGATTATAACCCATCTTAATGCTTGTTCCAGACTTTTTAATGGGAGACAATTCACTATTAAAAAATAACCGTGTTGTTTTTCAGAACTCCCATTTCAATGCAAAGCATAGATTTAATTTGTTTTGAGTTATATTTCTCTAAAATTAAAAAGGATAAATCAAATTTCTATATTCCCCAACAAATCTGCCAAACATATCCAACTGAGCAAGATGGAAAAAAAAAAAAAAAAAGAATGGCATGTTTCAAAATAACTAGAATCAACAGAAATTTATTAAAAGTCTTCTCATAAATAATATTCTCAAATTAGCTAGCTTCTCTTTATGATCATACCTATTTTGAATGCTTTTAAAGTGCTCTCCTATTGATTTATATTTCACCAAGATGTGGCTAATAAAACTACGAGACTACTCTGAACATTTTAGCGCCAAGAAATATAAACCTATGTATCTCATAAGGTGTGAGCCTTTTAAAAGGTTGACACTTTTATCCTCCTCCCAGCTCTGAGACTGTCTGATCCAAACAAGAAAAGGGAGGAGAGGGAACAGTGGACATCACCAGGGGAAACAAATGGTAAGCACTCATGGAGCCCTGGCAAGAATTATGCTATTAGCTATCACTCATAATTTTCGATAGCAATTTTTAGCTAAAATGCACTTTCACTTTCACTATCTCATTTTGTGCCTCACAAGTAAGTAAAACAGTCATATTATTCTCCCCATTATAGAGATAAAGAAACAACTACAAGGAGAGTCAATGACACATGCTGATTAGTGGAGAAGTCAGGGCTCCATTGCAGTTGTCTCAATGGAGTCCAGTGTCTTTTTCTACACATCTTGCAGTTCCCCCATCTCCTTTTGCCCCTTTTAGAACAAATTGCCATTTTGGTAAATGGTAAAAGCTTGGTAGCAACTTGAACTGCACTTGGCACTCTGATAAATGACCCAGGACTTAATTGGGATGCTTGCCAAGAAATAGTGTCGTGCATTTCCAATAGCTCTAAACAGCAGATGAATTGCACATCAATTTATTTAAATAGCTAGATGGCGAGCCTTTTCATGGCCATTACCAGGTGCAGATTGATGCCTACTAGCATAGATTTCCCACTGTGAAGCCCTTTACTCACTCCATGTGGCTTCCCTACTCCATTATGCCTGTTAAATGAATCAATCTTACCTTAATATCATTCTTAAATATTTAATGCCAAGTTACAATGCTGCCTTTTAAAATCAGTTGGTAAAATAAAAGCAAAGATTGTTCAGCAGGAGGCACCCCATCTCCTCAGTCTCTAGTCTTCCACATGATTACTTACTGGGGTGAGCTGTTTGCCCCAGGGGTGGGCCAATTAAAAGGATTTATTTGCTTGTGTAACAGTCTAGGCAGCAGGAAAGGAAACTGAAGTTACAAAAAGGAGTAAGCAATTTAAGGCTTACTTTTCTGGTTGAATCTATATTTGTAATGCAGAACTTGACCCAGAAAATCACTTTCAACACTTTATCAGTGTGTGCCCCTTTGTAGGAATTATGCCGGACCCTTTGGGAAAAGGGGACTTCCCTTGCTGAGAAGAGCACCCAGCCCTTCTGCAGGGTAATGCTTGATACACAAATATTTAAATCGTTGGATCTTTGGACAACAAGTGCACTCAAGCCAAATAGTTCAAATCAGCTTTGTTCTTTCTGAGAGTTGGTATGTGATTCCGCACCAGGATATGGAGTTCTAGTTTATCTTTCCCTCCTTCTGAGACAAGAGGGAAGGAGACATGGCACAGTTTTTTAAAGAATGACAATGTTGTGGATGTGACATAAGCTGGTTAGAACCGATTAGACTCAGAAGGGCAGAAGATTCACTTTTCAGTACACTTTGAGCCAGATGATATGCTTATTGTAATACATTAGCATATGCTAAATAACAGACCCACAGGCCCCGTGATAGTTCCAAGGTCAACCATAAAAGGTCAAAAAGTGGGCAGTGGTCCAAATCTTGGAAACCCCTGCCTATTTTCCAAAATAGCTGGTATTTCATTAGTCTATGAAAATTAGACTGTGAAATTATGCCCCCCCCATAAAAACTGACCTCCCCATATTTCAAAGCCATTCTCACCTTTAGAGATGAACCAGAGTCTGTCTGTGGAATGTACGTCTCCCAGGGCCTCTTGCCTTCTGAGATGGTTCCATAATCTATCTATGGAGTGTCTCTCTCTGTCAATAAATCGACTCTTACCTATCACTTTGCCTCTTGCCAAATTCCTTCTGGGTTGAGACATAAAGTAACTGAGCTTCATTAAGTCCTGAGAGGAGGTGTGCAATTTCAACTATCGGAGAGTGGGTCCAAGTCCCAATCTGAGTATTCACTGGGTTCAAATTGAGTTCCAATTTGAGTGGTGCAGTTTTTACTTCTGCTTTAGATCTGGCATTTGCATATACACCTTTCAAAGCTTTTCACCTCTGTATGTTCATTTGCTCCTGAGATGGATGGAGGGGTATCCTAGTCACAAACTTGCCTGTATCTTTCCAGTCTTTATCGCTCTCATTCACTGTCCTTCTTCTTGTTTATGTACTGACTATCATGTACAAGAAGGAAACCCAGGTATAAAATATGGAAGTTTTCAGCTTTGTGGCTTATTGATCTGTTTCATGAAAGTGGCATATAGTTTATTTTCTTAAACTTTTTTCCTATGGGATTAACTAAGGAATTTCAAAATAATTAACCAAGGGATTCCAAAAGGATCAAGAAACTGCTGATTAAGGAAAATACAAAAACCCAAAACTACCTTGCAAGGGAAAAAAAAGAAAAATAGATATGACTGAAATAAAATTCTCCAAAGATTAAAATTCACACCCTCTGGCTTTAATTAGTAAATTGAATGCCTTTAAAATCTACATATATTAAAATTTAATGATGCTAATATTGAGGATGTTATCAGGGAAGAGAGAGTGTTATAAAATATTTGAAGAAGTATGTTTTACTGAAAACTGTTGCTGAAAGCCCAGCTTTTCTGTACAATATACCAGTGCTGAATTGAATCTTAGAGACACAGTTTTGGATGAAGTAGAAAAGGATTAGGCTTATTACTTGACCAGGCAAACCGGGACACAGTGGACTCTTGCCTAGAAAAACTTTGTGTCCTAACCCTGGAGACCTGATGATGAATTTTTTAACAATATATCAATGCTGGGGTTGCTAATAGGATTAGGATGTGTACAGGGACTTCCCTGCTGGCTAGACAGTAAAGCATCTACCTACAATGTGGGAGACCCAGTTACGATCCCTGGGTTGGGCAGATCCCCTGGAGAAGGAAATGGCAACCACTCCAGTATTCTTGCCTGGAAAATCCCATGGACAGAGGAGCCTGGCAGGCTGCAGTCCATGGGGTCGCAAAGAGTCAGACATGACTGAGCAACTTCACTTCTCTTTAGGGTCTCAGGTGGTCAGATCTCCTAACCTTGATGAACTTCTCTGGTCCCTTTAATCTTACCTCAGGTTGTTTCTTGGCTGTCCCTCCCTTCATGAGCAACTATTCAAATCAGACTTTGGAACTCAGAGAAGGTCATGGAGGCTGGAGTATGGCCTACAAGAATTGGGGGACAAAAAGAAGCCTCTGAGCCCAGGCCCCACTCAGTTTCAGAACCAGTAAATCTAGTTTATAGCTCTAGTGCTACCAAACAAAGTTCATGTGCCCTACATAAGGCCATAGAAACTGAAACATCAGAGTTTAGAGCAGAGAAAAATTTATTGCAAGGCCAAGTAAGGAAAACAAGTGGCACAAACTCAAAAACCCTGAATTCCCTAATAGTTTTGGCAATCGGGGGTGGGGTATTCACAGGTAAAATTCAGAGTGAGGGCTGAAGGGTACATGACTTTCTTCTGACTGGTTGATGGTGAGATAACAGGGCAGTGTTCTCAGGAATCTTGAGCTCAGCCTAAACTATACCATCCTCCATCTGGGAGGGGGCCTTTTTCTGCAGAAGAGCTAGAAACACTGCTATATATATATTCCTTGTGGAGGAACCAAGTATCTGCCAAAGGCTGCACTATTTTTTCTTGACTGTTCCTTCCTTGTCTCTGAATCCTCTTCCCTCCCTGATTAGCAACTCTTTGAACTTGTCCTTTGGAACTTAGGGAAAGTCAAAGAGGCAGAATAAAGCCTATTTCCTACAAACAGGAATGAAGAACACCAAAAGGATTTGTACCCCACAGGGTCCTGCTTGGTTTCACTGGCTCGGTTGCTATCAACTTGACTCTCAGCAACTTGCTCAACCACTTGGAAAATCAGGGGGTAAACAGACCCTTACTACTCCAAGTGCAGTCAGCCAGGATCCTGCTAGAAATGCCAAACCTCAAACTTCAGACCTCTTCCAGAACCACTGTATCTGAATCTGCATATTAACAAGATCTACAATTCAGTTCAGTTCAGTCACTCAGTCATGTCTGACTCTGTGACCCCATGGACTGCAGCATGTCACGCTTCCCTGTTCATCAACAAAGCTCGCTCAAACTCATGTCCATTGAGTTGGTGATGTCATCCAACCATCTCATCCTCTCTCATCCCCTTCTCTTCCTGCCTTCAATCTTTCCCAGCATTAGGGTCTTTTCAAATGAGTCAGTTCTTCCCATTAGGTGGCCAATGTATTGGAGTTGCAGCTTCAGTATCAGTCATTCTAATGAATAGTCAGGACCGATTTCCTTAGGATGGACTGGTTTGAGCTCCTTGCAGTCCAAGGGACTCTCAAGAGTCTTCTCCAACACCACAGTTCAAAAGCATCAGTTCTTCAGCACTCAGCTTTCTTTACAGTCCAGCTCTCACATCCATTCATGACTACTGGAAAAACCATAGGTTTGACCAAATGGACATTTGTCAGCAAAGTAATGTCTCTGCTTTTTAATATGATGTCTAAGTTTGTCATGGCCTTTCTTCCAAGGAGCAAGCATCTTTTAGTTTCATGGCTGCAGTCACCATCTGCAGTGATTTTGGAGCCCCCAAAAATGAAGTCTTTCACTGTTTCCATTGTTTCCCCATCTATTTGCCATAAAGTGATGGGACTAGATGCCATCATCATAGTTTTTTGAATGCTGAGTTTTAAGCCAGCTTTTACACTCTCCTCTTTCACTTTCATCAAGAGGCTCTTTAAGTTCTTCTTCCCTTTCTGTCATAAAGGTGGTGTCATCTGCATATCTGAGGTTATTGATATTTCTCCCAGCAATCTTGATTCCAGCTTGTGTTTCATTCAGCCTGGCATTTCACATGATGCACTCTGCATATAAGTTAAATAAGCAGGGTGACAATATACAGCCTTGACATACTCCTTTCCCAATTTGGAACCAGTCCATTGTTCCATGTCTGGTTCCAACTGTTGCTTCTTGACCTGCATACAAATTTCTCAGGAGGAAGGTAAGGTGATCTGATATTCCCATCTCTTGAATAATTTTTCATGGTTTGTTGTGAGCCACACTGTCAAAGGCTTTGGTGTAGTCAATAAATCAGAAGTAGATGTTTTTCTGGAACTCTTGTTTTTTCTATGTTCCAACAGATGTTGGCAATTTGATCTCTGGTTCCTCTGCCTTTTCTTAAATCCAGCTTGAACATCTGGAAGTTCACAGTTCATGTACTGTTGGAGCCTGGTCTGGAGAGCTTTGAGCATTACTCTGCTAGAATGTGAGATGAGTATAATCACATGCATCAGATGCATGATTCACATGCATAGAAATCCCTGAAAGCCAAAGCTTTGTTCTAAGTCTTAAACTCTGGTATTTGTCTCATTTTAAATCAAGACCTTAACCATCCCTGTTGACCTTTCCAAGAACAATAGCTGGTCCCTTTGAAAGCATATCCATAAAATGCCAAAATCTGACCCTAGTGAGCCTATGTAGACCTAGGCAGTATAAAACACACCTGTTGTTTGAGAGGTGCTTGTTTGGGACTGTTTAGATTCATGCACCTTCTCATGGGAACACTGCTTCCTTATAGCTTCCCATCCAACAGAGCTGCCTTAGATTTGTAGACATGAAGACAACATTAAGGCCACTGTCTGCACCAGCTGCAAACTTAAGGGATGTGCTGCCCTGTCCAGGGCTCTGAGACCCAGCATAGGAAGCTCCCTTCTGCTTTACTTGCTCTTGTTGCATGCAGTACTGCAAGGAGAACAGGTTCTCCTGATACCCCAAGAAGATTCAGGAAGAATTATTCTTCAATTGCAACAGTTCAAACTGTCATTTCAAATATCTTTCAATAAATCAGGATGGCAAAACTCAAGGGATAAAAAAGAAAGAAAGACAAAGGAAGTTCAGAAACACACACAGAAAGAGATTGCAGATTTATTATTCAGAGGTATGATTAAGGAAAGAGAATGCAATCAAATCTCAAATTCGAGATGGAGCTTACTTTGATTGACATGATGGCGAGGTCAAAAGAACTTTCTGGAGAGTACCACATAGAAAAACTGGTAATTTGTAAAAGAATAATGATTTGGAAGTGGAATTTTTTCTTAAAACTTATTTGTATGCATTCTTTCACACTAGCTCCAAGTTTAAGAATTTATCCAAAAAGAATGTGTTGAAATGCCCCAGTAGAATAATTTCCATTTGTTTAGCTCCTGTTTTAGGCAGATTTTGTTCCACTTGCTTATTCAGATGTTGTATGAGCAGTTTCTTCTTTTGTTTTGATAGAATCCAGTGTTCTTCTCTCTTCAGGACTTGCCAATGCAAAGCATGCTTTTTTCTTCACTGTCTTTCTATTCTAATATTGTGGCTTTATAGCTGTTTCTAGTGAATCTCTTGATTATAATTCTACTAATATATAATCCCTTAAATTTTACTGGCCCCTTTTTTGTGTACCTTTAGCTCGAAAGTATCTGAGTACTTGCATCCAGAGAGTGGTTCAGTTTTCTGGGTGAAACAGAAAAATATTTTCTAATTCTTTTCTCTCTGTTCTCAGATGGCACAAAACTCTTTAAAAGTATTCATGACCTCATGCCAATAGCCTGCACTGATGTGGCTTTCCATTGCTTAGAGATCTGTATTTGTGTTTTACAAAGAGCAAGAGGCAATTTCTGAAATGGGACCATAAATCACTATCTTACATATCACAAAGAAAATATTGTTAGTTACATTGTGAATATTTTAATGGCTTTTGTGAATAAAAATATCTTAAAGCTTTTGAGTTCCTACTATTTACAGATTCTTTGACCTTGTATTCATCCCAAAAGATAATAATAATAATAGATAAAATGTTATAGATACAAAAACTGAGGCTCGTAGTTAAGTAATTTTGTAACCATAGAGGTTTAGGACCTTATCTGTCCTCTAATCCCATTATCTATTGTAACAGATAAAAAAATGCATCCAGAGAGGTAATGCAGTTTGGGCTAAGCCATGCAAGTAGTTTGTCATCTATTTTGGTACAGTGCCTTATCTGGTTTCTTAACAATTATTATACATGTTACCTGTACCTCTAGAATTTAATCACAAGATAAAGCTTTGCCACACTTTTTGCTTGTGAATTGTGGTGAGCAGACTCTAAAATGCCCCATCACCCCATGACTCACATCTTTCGGTATTCACGCTCCTGTGTAATCCCCTCCTATTGAGTGAAACTTGTTTCTATCCAACAGAATGCAACAAAGATAAAGGAATATTACTTTGTGATTTTGTTACCTAAAATTGTGATTTCCATCTTGCTGGCAGACATTCTTTATTGATTCTCTCATGCCAGCTTTGATGAAATAAGTATAGGAGGAAAACAACTTTTTCCCTCTACCATTCTAAATTTTCTAGCTAGAGCTCTGCAAGTTAGACAAGACAGATTAACAACAGAAAAACAAGCAAAAGTTTATTAACACTTGCATGTGTCATGCATTCATGTGGGAATGCTCAGTGATGAGTGACTCAAAGGGATGGTTAAGAGTGGGGCTTATATAGCATTTTAATAAAAGAATAATGAATTTTTAGAGAAGTGAAAAGACAAGGGAAAAAGAAGTTGAGTTTCTGGGACAGAAAAGTGCGGGGAAGTAAATAAATGAAGGAAGTAATGGATGATAAGGGCTAGTTAGTGAAGTTTATTATGTGGATTTCTTTGGGGAAGTCTCTGGGCTGATAAGGGTCTATGTTGTCTCCCATGATTATTTCTATCCTTCCTGGTAGAAAAGAGAGAAGAGACACCTTTGAAATTTGATGTGTTGCTTTTAGGCAAATAGGGGGAGGACAATGAGCATATCGGCAGTGAGTATATGCTTCTTCTCAATTGTCTTCAACTCAAGAGAATCCTTATGACAAAATGACTTTTCGGGGGGGGGGGGACAACTCTGCTCCCCTTCATTAACCACCATATGAAGAGGTCTGCATGGCCAGAATTAGAGGGAAACATCCAACCAACACCAGAAAAGGAGATGAATCACTTAGTATGAAATTCACAAGGAACTGGGCCTTGCTAATAAACACGTGAGCTTAGTACCCAATCCTTCCTCTTTAAAGTCTCGGATGAGACCCCTGATGACCTTATGAGAGACCTCAAAGCCAAGCAGACTGGTAAGCCTTGTGCAAATTCCTGACTTACAGGCTATTAATAATAAATGTGTTCTTATTTTAAGCTGCTGAATCTGTGGTAATATGATAGATAACAATAGATAATTAATTTATGATTATTAATTTTTACCCACATAGATAAGTTGTTCAGAAAGACAGCACTGAATAATGATTCTAAATCAAAACACAAGATTAGAATCATTACATTCAAGACCTTGGACATATCACTCTTTAAAGCAATCTATTACATTATAAGTTCCTTAAGGGTAAATCTCTCTATTATATTTCTCTGATTCCCAAGTACATAGCTATGTGCTTTCTCAGCACATGGCAGCTACTAAAGAAATATTTTTTGATGAATTCATTGTGTTTTCAATCAGAGAAATGTGAAGTTATCCACTAAATATTTTGAATTACTTGTAAAAGTAGATTACATTACATTGAAAAGAAGCTCATATGAAAATAATAGAGAAAAACTAAAGACACCCTGAATCTCTATCAATGAATTGGGGAAAAAGTTAGATAAATTATTGTGCATTCAGAGGAGGGATCAAGATGACAGAATAGGAAAATCATGAGCTCACTTTTACCAAAGAAAAAGTGAAAGTGAAGTTGTTTAGTAGTGTCCGATTCTTTGTGACCCCATGGACTATAGCCTGCCAGGCTCTTCCATCCATGGGATTCTCCAGGCAAGAATACCAGAGTGGGTTTTCATTTCCTCCTTCAGGAGATTTTCCCAACTCAAGGATCAAACCTAGGTCTCCCACATTGCAGGCAGACTTTACCATCTGAGCCACCAGGGAAGTCACACTTTTACCAAAGAACACATCAAAACAACAACTACATATAGAGAATTCTTGCTGTTACATGAAGACTAGCAAAATGGCTTTTTCAAAAACCAAGGCTGTAAAGAGGAGCCACACAGATTCTTGTAAGAAGAGAAGAGAAGCAATCTAATTGAGACTTGTACTCCTGGTGGGCCTAGTGGGTGACCCAGAAGAGGAAAAAGATACATAGGCTCAGAGATCATCCTTAGGAAACTTGGGGTTTGAGCCCCATATTAGGCACCCCAGCTTTGGTATCTGACAGAAGGAATACAAGCCCATTTAGCAGGTTTGAAAAGCAATGGGGCTTACCAGAGGGTTGCAAGAAACCAACACTCTATTCTTAAAGAACTTAAGTACAGTCTTGATTGCTCTTAGTCCCAGTACAAGGGAAGAAAATGGAAAACTGCTTAGAGCTCTGACTGGCCTTCCATGAACATTTCAGGACACACTCCATACTGTAAGGCTCCTGCTTCAGTACTGCTCCCACTAAGATGGAGATCACCATTGCCAAAGTGTGTGCATGCAACAAGAAATGAGTAAAGCCACCTTGGGCTTGCCACTGCCTCAAGCCAGTGCAGAGACAACATTGCCATCATGAGCACTCAATTGAAGTGAAGTTGCTCAGTCGTGTCCAACTCTTTGCGACCCCATGGACTGTAGCCAACCAAGCTCCTCTGTCCATGGGATTTTCCAGGCAATAGTCCTCAAGTGGATTGCCATTTCCTTCTCCAGGGGATCTTCCCAACCCAGGGATTGAACCTGGGTCTCCCACATTGTAGACAGACACTTTACTGTCTGAGCCACCAGGGAAGTCCATGCACTCAAGTATCAGGGATATAGCTGAGCCAGCTCAGGACCCAACTCTACCTGTAGCCAAAGCTGACACCCAGAGCAGCTCTGAAGGGCAGCTTCAATTCCATGGGCCACAGCCACACTGCCAACCAAGGAAAAGACTACCATCATGCCTGGAAGAAGCTCAAATCCCAAAGAGCTCCTGTTCCAGCCCCCCACTCCTTCCTCCCATCCAATAAGGCATTGACTGCCATTGAGCCTAGGAAAAGTCCTGGCCCTACTAGCCTATGTCTCTAGCTCCTCAGACTCCAGGCCTACTTCCCATCAAGGCAGTGGCCACCAGCACACCACAGGAAAACTTGAAATTCATGCTCAATTCAGATTCAGTTCTCCCACCAAAGCCACCAGGCACAAATAGATTGCATATGAATGCACCTATACAAGCACATATAGTCAAGACCACAACTAATTTCATAGAACAAACAGAGAAATTTAAAAGAGAGAGAGAGAAGACAGAGGAATATGTTTCAAATAAAAGAACAAATTTTTAGAACACCTATTTGTCAGAGATAAATAATTTACCCCTTAAAGAGTTCAAAGTGACAGTAATAAAAATGCTAACTAAATTTGGGGAAAAAAATAGAGGAACACAGTGAGAATTTCAATAAAGATCTATAAAATACTTTTTAAAGGAATCAATCAGAGATGAAGAATACAATAACAGAAAAATACACCACAAAGTATTAACAGCAGATTAGGTGATATAAAATAACACATAAACGATCTGGAAGATAGAATAGTGGAAATGATCCAATCAGAACAGCAAAAAGAAAAACAAATTTTAAAGAATGAGCATAGGGGGGAGGGAAAGATGGTGGAGGAATAGGACGGGAAGATCACTTTCTCCCTCACAAATTCCTCAAAAGAACATTTCAACGCCGAGCAAACTCCACTAAACAACTTCTGTAGGCTGGCAGAGGACATCAGGCAACCAGAAAAGCAGACCATTGTCTTCAAAAACAGGTAGGAAAAAATATAAAAGATGAAAAAGGAGACAAAGGAGGTGAGGAGGGAGCTCCGTCCCGGGAAGGGAAGCCCGTCCCGGGAAGAGAATTTTAAGAAGAGAGGTTTCCAAACACCAGGAAACACTCTCCCTGCCGAGTCTGTGGCGAGCCTTGGAAACACAGAGGGCAACATAACAGGAAGGAAAAATAGATAAATAATTAAAACCAAGAGATTACAAGCCCACCAGTAACTCCCCCAGCGGAAAAGCAGCACAGACGCCTGCATCCGCCATTGGGAAGTGGGGGCAGGGCAGGGACGCGGGAGGCGCGGGCTGCAGTGCTTTGTAAGAATCGGGCAGGAACGCCCCACGCGCAACCAGAACGATCTAACTTGGGCTAGCAAACCAGTCTGTGGGATAGCTACCACGCGAAAAGCTCAAACATAAGACACCGCCAGGACCGAGCACAGAACAAAGGACGGAACGGAAAAAGCCGGCTGCAGACCATTCCCTGCCGGGGACAGGCAGCCAGAGCCGTAAGGACTGGAAAGGGGCAATTGCAGACCCGGAGAGACTTTACTTACCTAACTGCAAGCAGGCTCCTTTGCTAAGACTTCTGGGGGTGCTGGACAGTCACAGTCTGCCTCACAGGGTGCGCCAGCGGTCCACCCAGAGAGCTGAGCAGCAGTGGCAGAAAAGGTGACAAGCCGCGGCGATCGCGCTCGCCAAACTCCTGAGCTACTGGGACCTGGGAAGGGCACAAAATGCAGTCCCAGCCGAATCTGTGCCTCTGAGGGCTGCCTGAGCGCCGAACCTGAGTGGCTTGGACCGGGGAAGTGCACGCAGCCTAGGGCCGGCCCCAGACGGTTCCCGGCTGAGCATCGTAGAGCCGGAGCGGTTTGTGCGCCGCGAGAAAGGACAGGTCAAGTGGGGCAGAGATACTGTGTACACACGACAGTGCTATTTGTTCGCAGCATCCCCCCTCCCCACAGCATGACTGAACTAGTGAGCCTAAAAAACCAGCAAACAGAAGAAGTTAAACAGAGGGAACCACCTTGGAAGTGAGCCCACACGGCCCATAACATCAGAGAAGAGCCAGATATATTTTTAATATTTTTAAAATCATTCCTTTTTTTTTTTGCTTTTTTCTTTTTTTTTCTTTTTTTTCCTAGCTTTTTTTAAATTGTTAAGTCTTCTATTTCTCCTCTAATTTTTATTTCTATAACCTAGCATTACTATTTTTTTAAAAAAGACTTTTTTTTTTTTAAGGCAAACACCATATATACTCTTTGGATGGTTGTTGGTGTTTTGTTTTGTTTTGATTTTTTTTTGTTTGTTTTTTAATAATTCTTTTTTTTCTTTCTTCCTTTTTCCTTCTGCTTTTCTTTAATATTGTATATTTGAAAATCCAACCTCTACTCTAGATTTTTAATCTTTGCTCTTAGGTTTTTGTTGTCAATTTTGTACATTTAAAAACCCAAACTTCACTACCCAACTTTACCTGAGAGTGAGATTACTGGCTTGACCACTCTCTCCTCCTCTGGACTCTCCTTTTTCTCCACCAGGTGGCCTCTGTCTCTTTTCTCCCCCATCTCTTCTCTATCCAACTCTGTGAATCTCTGTGTGTTCCACACAGTAGAGAACACCTAAGGAACTGGTTACTGGCAGGATTTGTCTCTCTCCTACTCATTCCTCTCTCTTATCCTCCTGGTCACCTCTGTCTACTTCCTCCCTCTCCTCTTCCCCGTATAACTCTGTAAATACCTCTGAGCGGTTCAGACTATAGAGCGCACATAAGGAACTGACTACTGGCTAGCTTGCTCTCTCCTCTCTTGATCTCACCGCATCTCATTCCAGTTACCTCTAACTACCCCCTCCATCTTCTCTTCTCCTTGTAACTCAGTGAACCTCTCTGAGTGTCCCTCAATGTGGAGAAACCTTTCATCTTTAACCTAGATGTTTTATCATCGGTGCTGTATAGATGGAGAAGTCTAGAGGCTACTGTGAAAATAAAACTGAAAACCAGAAGCAGGAAGCTTAAATCCAAAGCCTGAAAACATTAGAGAACTCTTGAATTCAGGGAACATTAAGCAATAGGAGCTCATCAAATGCCTTCATACCTACACCGAAACCAAGCTCCACCCAAGGGCCAACAAGTTCCAAAACAAGACATACCACGCAAATTCTCCAGCAACACAGGAACACTCCCCTGAGCCTCAATATACAGGCAGCTCAAAATTATCCCAAAACCTTTGATGTCTCATAACCCATTACGGGTCACTCCACTGCACTCCAGAGAGAAGAAACCCAGCTCCACCCACCAAAACTCCAACACAAGCCTCCCTAACCAGGAAACCTTGACAAGCCACTGATAGAACCCCACCCAAAGTGAGGAAGCTCCATAATAAAGAGAACTCCACAAATTACCAGAATATAAAAAGGCCACCCCAAACGCAGCAATATAACCAAGATGAAGAGACAGAGGAATACTCAGCAGGTAAAGGAACAGGAGAGTTGCCCACCAAACCAAACAAAAGAGGAAGAAGTAGGGAATCTACCGGAGAAGGAATTCCGAATATTGATAGAGAAAATGATCCAAAATCTTGAAATCAAAATTGAAACACAGATAAATAGCCTAGAGACAAGGATTGAGAAGATGCAAGAAAGGTTTAACAAGGACCTAGAAGAAATAAAAAAGAGTCAAAATATAATGAATAATGCAATAAATGAGATCAGAAACACTCTGGAGGCAACAAATAGTAGAATAACGGAGGCAGAGGATAGGATTAGTGAAATAGAAGATAGAATGGTAGAAATAAATGAATCAGAGAGGAAACAAGAAAAACGAATTAAAAGAAACGAGGACAATCTCAGAGACCTCCAGGACAACATGAAACGCTCCAACATTCGAATTATAGGAGTCCCAGAAGAAGAAGACAGAAAGAAAGATCATGAGAAAATCCTTGAGGAGATAATAGTTGAAAACTTCCCTAAAATGGGGAAGGAAATAATCACCCAAGTCCAAGAAACACAGAGAGTTCCAAATAGGATAAACCCAAGGCGAAACACCCCAAGACACATATTAATCAAATTAACAAAGATCAAACACAAAGAACAAATATTAAAAGCAGCAAGGGAAAAACAACAAATAACACACAAGGGGATTCCCATAAGGATAACAGCTGATCTTTCGATAGAAATTCTTCAGGCCAGGAGGGAATGGCAAGACATACTTAAAGTGATGAAAGACAATAACCTACAGCCCAGATTACTGTACCCAGCAAGGATCTCATTCAAATACGAAGGAGAAATCAAAAGCTTTACAGACAAGCAAAAGCTGAGAGAATTCAGCACCACCAAACCAGCTCTCCAACAAATTCTAAAGGATATCCTCTAGACAGGAAACACGAAAAGGGTGTATAAACCCGAACCCAAAACAACAAAGTAAATGGTAACGGGATCATACTTATCAATAATTACCTTAAACGTAAACGGGTTGAACGCCCCAACCAAAAGACAAAGACTGGCCAAATGGATACAAAAACAAGACCCCTCTATATGCTGCTTACAAGAGACCCACCTCAAAACAAGGGACACACACAGACTGAAAGTGAAGGGCTGGAAAAAGATATACCACGCAAATAGAGACCAAAAGAAAGCAGGAGTGGCAATACTCATATCCGATAAAATAGACTTTAAAACAAAGGCTGTGAAAAGAGACAAAGAAGGCCACTACATAATGATCAAAGGAACAATCCAAGAAGAAGATATAACAATTATAAATATATATGCACCCAATAGAGGAGCACCACAATATGTAAGACAAATGCTAACAAGTATGAAAGGGGAAATCAACAATAACACAATAATAGTGGGAGAATTTAATACCCCACTCACACCTATGGACAGATCAACTAAACAGAAAATTAACAAAGAAACGCAAACTTTAAATGATACATTAGATCAGTTAGACCTAATTGATATCTATAGGACATTTCACCCCAAATCAATGAATTTCACCTTTTTTTCAAGTGCTCATGGAACCTTCTCCAGGATAGATCACATCCTGGGCCATAAATCTAAACTTGATAAATTCAAAAAAATTGAAATCATTCCAAGCATCTTTTCTGACCATAATGCATTAAGATTAGATCTCAATTACAGGAGAAAAACTATTAAAAATTCCAACATATGGAGGATGAACAACACACTTCTGAATAACCAACAAATCACAGAAGAAATCAAAAAAGAAATCAAAATATGCATAGAAACTAATGAAAATGAAAACACAACAACCCAAAACCTGTGGGACACTATAAAAGCAGTGCTAAGAGGAAAATTCATAGCAATACAGGCATACCTCAAGAAACAAGAAAAAAGTCAAATAAATAACCTAACTCTACAACTAAAGCAACTAGAAAAGGAAGAGTTGGAGAACCCCAGAGTTAGTAGAAGGAAAGAAATCTTAAAAATTAGGGCAGAAATAAATGCAAAAGAAACAAAAGAGACCATAGCAAAAATCAACAAAGCCAAAAGCTGGTTCTTTGAAAGGATAAATAAAATTGACAAACCATTAGTCAGACTCATCAAGAAGCAAAGAGAGAAAAATCAAATCAATAAAATTAGAAATGAAAATGGAGAGATCACAACAGACAACACAGAAATACAAAGGATCATAAGAGACTACTATCAGCAGTTGTATGCCAATAAAATGGACAACATGGAAGAAATGGACAAATTCTTAGAAAAGTACAATTTTCCAAAACTGAACCAGGAAGAAATAGAAAATCTTAACAGACCCATCACAGCACGGAAATTGAAACTGTAATCAGAAATCTTCCAGCAAACAAAAGCCCAGGTCCAGACGGCTTCACAGCTGAATTCTAACAAAAATTTCGAGAAGAGCTAACACCTATCCTCCTCAAACTCTTCCAGAAAATTGCAGAGGAAGGGAAACTTCCAAACTCATTCTATGAGGCCACCATCACCCTAATACCAAAACCTGACAAAGATGCCACAAAAAAAGAAAACTACAGGCCAATATCACTGATGAACATAGACGCAAAAATCCTCAACAAAATTCTAGCAATCAGAATCCAACAACACATTAAAAAAGATCATACACCATGACCAAGTGGGCTTTATCCCAGGGATGCAAGGATTCTTCAATATCCGCAAATCAATCAATGTAATTCACCACATTAACAAATTGAAAAATAAAAACCATATGATTATCTCAATAGATGCAGAGAAGGCCTTTGACAAAATTCAACATCCATTTATGATAAAAACTCTCCAGAAAGCAGGAATAGAAGGAACATACCTCAACATAATAAAAGCTATCTATGACAAACCCACAGCAAACATTATCCTCAATGGTGAAAAATTGAAAGCATTTCCCCGAAAGTCAGGAACAAGACAAGGGTGTCCACTTTCACCGCTACTATTCAACATAGTTCTGGAAGTTTTGGCCATAGCAATCAGAGCAGAAAAATAAATAAAAGGAATCCAAATTGGAAAAGAAGAAGTAAAACTCTCACTGTTTGCAGATGACATGATCCTCTACATGGAAAACCCTAAGGACTCCACCAGAAAATTGCTAGAGCTAATCAATGAATATAGTAAAGTTGCAGGATATAAAATCAACACACAGAAATCCCTTGCATTCCTATACACGAATAATGAGAAACTAGAAAAAGAAATTAAGGAAACAATTCCATTCACCATTGCAACGAAAAGAATAAAATACTTAGGAATATATCTACCTAAAGAAACTAAAGACCTATATATAGAAAACTATAAAACACTGATGAAAGAAATCAAAGAGGACACTAATAGATGGAGAAATATACCATGTTCATGGATTGGAAGAATCAATATAGTGAAAATGAGTATACTACCCAAAGCAATTTACAAATTCAATGCAATCCCTATCAAGCTATCAGCCACATTTTTCACAGAACTAGAACAAATAATTTCAAGATTTGTATGGAAATACAAAAAACCTCGAATAGCCAAAGCAATCTTGAGAAAGAAGAATGGAACTGGAGGAATCAACTTGCCTGACTTCAGGCTCTACTACAAAGCCACAGTCATCAAGACAGTATGGTACTGGCACAAAGACAGACATATAGATCAATGGAACAAAATAGAAAGCCCAGAGATAAATCCACACACATATGGACACCTTATCTTTGACAAAGGAGGCAAGAAGATACAATGGAGTAAAGACAATCTCTTTAACAAGTGGTGCTGGGAAAACTGGTCAACCACTTGTAAAAGAATGAAACTAGATCACTTTCTAACACCGCACACAAAAATAAACTCAAAATGGATTAAAGATCTAAATGTAAGATCAGAAACTATAAAACTCCTAGAGGAGAACATAGGCAAAACACTCTCAGACATAAATCACAGCAGGATCCTCTATGATCCACCTCCCAGAATTCTGGAAATAAAAGCAAAAATAAACAAATGGGATCTAATTACAATTAAAAGCTTCTGCACAACAAAGGAAACTATAAGCAAGGTGAAAAGACAGCCTTCGGAATGGGAGAAAATAATAGCAAATGAAGCAACTGACAAACAACTAATCTCAAAAATATACAAGCAACTTATGCAGCTCAATTCCAGAAAAATAAACGACCCAATCAAAACATGGGCCAAAGAACTAAATAGACATTTCTCCAAAGAAGACATACGGATGGCTAACAAACACATGAAAAGATGCTCAACATCACTCATTATTAGAGGAATGCAAATCAAAACCACAATGAGGTATCACTTCACACCAGTCAGAATGTCTGCGATCCAAAAATCTGCAAGCAATAAATGCTGGAGAGGGTGTGGAGAAAAGGGAACCCTCCTACACTGTTGGTGGAAATGCAAACTAGTACAGCCACTATGGAGAACAGTGTGGAGATTCCTTAAAAAATTGCAAATAGAACTACCTTATGACCCAGCAATCCCACTTCTGGGCATACACACCAAGGAAACCAGAATTGAAAGAGACACATTTACTCCAATGTTCATCACAGCACTGTTTATAATAGCCAGGACATGGAAACAACCTAGATGTCCATCAGCAGATGAATGGATAAGAAAGCTGTGGTACATATACACAATGGAGTATTACTCAGCCATTAAAAAGAATTCATTTGAATCAGTTCTGATGAGTGGATGAAACTGGAGCCGATTATACAGAGTGAAGTAAGCCAGAAAGAAAAACACCAATACAGTATACTAACACATATATATGGAATTTAGGAAGATGGCAATGACGACCCTGTATGCAAGACAGGGAAAGAGACACAGATGTGTATAACGGACTTTTGGACTCAGAGGGAGAGGGAGAGGGTGGGATGATTTGGGAGAATGACATTCTAACATCTATACTATCATGTAAGAATTGAATCGCCAGTCTATGTCTGACGCAGGGTGCAGCATGCTTGGGGCTGGTGCATGGGGATGACCCAGAGAGATGTTATGGGGAGGGAGGTGGGAGGGGGGTTCATGTTTGGGAACGTATGTAAGAATTAAAGATTTTAAAATTTAAAAAATAAAAAACTAAAAAAAAAATTTTTTTTTAAAAAAACAAAAGAATGCATAAATTTAAAAAAAAAAAAAAAAGAATGAGCATATCCTAAGGGAACTCTGGGACAACATCAAGTATACCAATGCTTGCATTACATGAGCCCCAGAAGCAGAAGAGAGAGAGAAAGGGGCATACGATACATCTGATGAAATTATGGCTGAAAACTACCTTAACCTGAAGAAGGAAACAGATATCCAGTTTCAAGAATTACAGAGAGTCTCAAACAAGATGAACCCAAAGAGATGGAATGCCTGTACATATGATGAATAAATTGTCAAATTTAAAAATACAAAGAACTCTGAAGGGAGCAAGAGAAAAGCAAAAAATAATACACAAAGGAACTTCCTTATATAAGGTTATCAGCCTACTTTTCAGCAAAGACACTACAGACTAAAAGGCAATGACACATTTAAAGTGAGGAATGAAAAAACCTGCCACCTAGGATGTTTTATCCAGCAAGTTTATCATTCAAAATTGAAGAAGAAATAAAGAGTCTCCCATTCAAGCAAAAACTAAAGAGTACATCATCACTATACTACCATTACAAGAAATGCTAAAGGTTCTTCTTTAAGTGAAAAATAAAAGGCTATATCAAGAAACAAGAAAATACAGGAAGGGGAAATCTTCACTATTAAAGGTAAATATGTAGTAAAGGCAGTTGATCAACAATTTAAATAAGCCAATACTAAAGTTAAGGATAAAAAGTATAAACTCATCTATAACCAAAATAAACAGTTAAGGAATAAGAATGAAGATGTAGAATATAACATAAAAAACACAAAACATAAAAGAGAAGGGGTAAAAAAAATGTAAAGATGTTAGAATGTGTTTGAACTTAAATGACTATCAATTTAATACAAGTTGGTATGTTATAGGTTGATAAATATGAACTTTAAAGTAACCAAAAATCAAAAGCTTACAATAGATACACAGAAGTTAAAGAGAAAGAGACCCAAAGATAACATTAAAATCATCAAATCACAGTGGAAGAGACTAAAAAGAGAAGAATTACAAAAAGCTCTAGAAAACAAGTAATAAAATTGAAATAATTACATACCTATGAAGCATCATTTTAAATCTCAGTAGACCAAATACTCCAATCAAAAGATATTGGGTAGCTAATTGGATTTTTTTTTTTTTAAGGATCCATCTACATGCTGCCTATGAAAGGTTCACCACAAAGCTGAAGACATATAGAGAATGAAAATGAGGGAAAGAAAAAGATCTTTCATGCAAACAAAGACAAAAGCAAAGCTGGAGTAGCAATACTCATGTAAGACAAAATAGATTTTAAAACCAAGTCTATAATAAAAGACTAAGAAAGATATAATATAATGATATAATCCAAGAAAAAGATAAAACATTCTTAAACATATATGCACCTAATATTGGAGCCACAGAGGAAGGGGAGAACATAGTGGAGGAATAGGATGGGGAGACCACTTTTCTCCCAAAAGATCACCCGCATGTTGGGCAGCTTTCACAAAAATATTTCTTGTTCCTGGCAGACAAACCAATGTCTTAGAATAGAGGTAGGACAAAGGATAAAGATGAAAAGGGAGACAAAGCATTTACAAATGGAGACCCATCCTGGGGAGGGAGTCATGAAGGAGGAGAAGTTTCCACATAATAGCAAACTCTATCAGAGGCAGGGTCAGTGGGCAACTCTGGAATCTCAGAGGACAGCACAACTAGAAAAAAGTCACCACATAAATCGCACTGAACAGCAATTGCCAGCTGAGAAGTAGCTCACATGTTTGCATCTACCCACAGCAAGTGGAGTCTGGGTGCGGAGGTGCAGGCTGCATTATCAGTTCTGAGTGAAAGGACCAGGGTTGAATGCCATGAGGACATCCTAAGGGGACTAATGTGACATAGCACAAATAGAATGGGAAAACCCAAACCATGGGAATCCCAGAGAAACAAAAACAAAGGACCTTTCCCGTGGGAAGGTTCAGACACTGAACTGTGGTCCCTGGCACACTCACAGGACAAAGGACTGAACCCTAGCTAACCTTAGAGGAGAGCAAGCTGGCTGGCTTTTGCCACCTCCCCGGAGGCAGAGAAGTGGGTGCACAACAGTCAGCGGCAGTAATCAAGGCGCCACTGCAATCTCAGCCCCAGAGACTGCGTCTCCCACAAAGCTGTGAGTGGGCCACCACTCGCTAACCACGTCTTCCCGGGATCCTGGACTGTTCATATCTGCCAGGAGTGTCACAGCCTGAGAGCAGCTCCCTTGAGGAGATACACAGCCTACCTGGAACTGTGTCCTTGCTGAGCACCTGGAAGCCTGAGCAGCTGGGACCTGGTTAGTGCATCACGCTCCCCACACATGTCAGTGGTGTTTGTTTGCAATGTTTCTCCCCCTCCACGGCACAACTGAGCAAGTGATCCCTAATAAGTGGCCGCTTTGGCTCCCTCATGTCAAGGCAGAGATCAGACACTGATGAGAGACTTGCAAACAGAGGAGGCCACCCTAAGTGAAGAAATGAAGGGGGAACCACCCTAGAAGTGGCAGGTGCAACAGATTAAAATCCTGCAGTTAAACTGAGACTGTGCACTTGACGAAGAACTGTAGCTTTTGAGAAAAGTAAAAGACAGAACGAGGGTATGTCTGACACTGAACTGACCCCACACTACCCCACAATAGCTCCAGAGAAATGCCTAGATATATTTTTCTTTATTATTATCATGTTTAATTTTTTTATTATTTTTTAAAATTTCTTTTAATTTTTTTCTTATTTGTTTTTCTTTTGTCCCCTTTTTTCCCTTTTCTTCCTCTCCTCATTTTCTTTTTTCCCTCATGCTGTCCTAACAGGTTCTTTATTACTCCTTAAATTTTTATTTTTTATAGCCTACTTTTACCTTTCAAAAAAAAAAAAAACCTTGTTTTTAAAATAAGTTTTGTATCTTTTTAATTTCTGTGTTTGATTTTGGGGTTTTTTTTATTGTACTTTTGAGACTCTAAGTTTTACTCTAGGTTTTTAATATTTGCTTTTGACCTTTTGTTATTAATTTTGTATCTTTAAGAGTCTAATTTTAGTATCCATTTTCACTTAGGGATTTGATTACTGGCTTGATTGTTCTCTTCCCTTTTGACTCTCTCTTCTCTGCTTCTTGTCACTTCTATTTCATTCCTCCCTCCCTCTTTTTTCTCTATATAACTCTGTGAATCTCTTTGGGTGTTCCTGGCTATAGATAGTTGTTTCACCATTAACCTAGGGGTATTGTCTTCTGTGCTGTGTGGACAAAGAAGTCTGTAGCTGATTGAGACCAAAACCCAGACGCATAAAGCTCAGTTCCAGAACCAAGGATACAGAATAATGACCATAAGATGATTCAAAATCTTGAAAACAAAGTGGAGATACAGATAATGTGAGAAATGTTTAACAAGGACCTAGAAGAAATAAAGACTAGTCAATCAGTAATGAACAATGCAATAACTGAGATTAAAAACACTCTGGAGGGAACCAACAGTAGAGTAACTGAGACAAAAGAAAGGATAAGTGACATGGAAGATAGAATGTTGGAAATAAATGAAGCAGAGCATAAAAAAAGAATAAAAGGAAATAAGGACAGACTCAGAGACCTCTGGGACAATGTTAAAACTCCAATATTCGAATCATAGGCATCCCAGAAGAGGAAGACAAAAGGAAAGCACTTGAGAAAATATTTGAGGAGATAATAGTCAAAATTTTCCCTAAAATGGAAAAGGAAATAGCCACCCAAGTCCAAGAAGCCCAGACAGTCCCATATAGGATAAACCCAGGAGGAAGCACACCAAGACACATATTAATCAAACTAACAAAAATTAAATACAAAGAACAAATATTAAAAGCAACAAGAGAAAAGCAACAAATAACCTACAAGAGAATACCTGTAAGAATTACAGCTGATCTTTCAACAGAAACTCTGCAGGCCAGAAGGGACTTGAGGATTTACTTAAAGCAATAAAAGGGGAAAACCTACAACCAAGATTACTCTACCCAGAAAGGATCTCATTCGGATTAAAGGAGATTACAGATTTGGATTACAGATAATCAAAAGCTAAGAAAATTCAGCACCACCAAACTAGCTCTTCAACAAAGGCTAACAGATCTTCTCTAGACAAAAAACATAGAAAAAAATTATAAAAATGGAACCCAAAACAATAGTAAATGGCAACAGGATCATACTTATCAATAGTGACCTTTAAATGTAGATGGATTACATGCTTCAACCAAAAGACAAAGACTGGCCAAATGGGTAAAAAAATAAGACCTCTATATATGCTGTCTACAAGAGACCCACCTCAAACAAAAGGACACATATAGACTGAAATTGAGGACCTGGAAAAAATATTTCATGTAGCAATACTCATATCATGTAAAATAGATTTTAAAATAAAGACTGTTATATGAGAAAAGAAGGATACTACATAATTATTAAGGGAATAATCCAAAAAGAAGATATAATAATTATAAATATAGATGCACCTGACATAGGATAATCACAATACATAAGGCAAATGCTAGTAACTATTAAAGGGGACATTGACAGTAAAACAATAATAGTGGGGGACTTTAATACCCCACTCCCACCAATAGACAGATCATCCAGACAGAAAATTAACAAGAAAACATAAGCTTTAAATGGTACATTGGACCAGTCAGACCTAATTGATATCTACAGGCATTTAACCCCAAAACAATGGACTTCACCTTTTTCTCAAATGCATAGGGAACATTCTCCAGGATAGACTACATCCTGGGCCATAAATCAAGCTTTGGTAATTTTTTAAAAACTGAAATAATTTCAAGCATCATTTCTGATCATGGTGCTTAAAATCAGATATCAACCACAGGGTAAAAAAAAAAAACTATAAAAACACATATACATGGAGGCTAACCAACATATTTCTAAATAATGAACAGATCACTGAAGAAATCAAAAGTGAAAGTGAAAGAAAGTGAAAGTCACTCAGTTGTGTCCAACTCTTTGCAGCCCCATAGACTATACAGTCCATAGAATTCTCCAGGCCGGAACACTGAAGTGGGCAGCTTTTCCTTTCTCTAGGGAATCTTACCAATACAGGGATCAAACCCAGGTCACCAGCATCACTGGCAGATTCTTTACCAGCTGAGCCACAAGGGAAGCCTGGAGAAATCTAAAAGGAAATCAAAATACACGTAGAAACAAATGAAAATAAGACAACCACAAATTGATGGGATTCACTAAAAGCAGTACTAAGAGGGAAGTTCATCAAAATGCAAGCCTACCTCAAGAAACAAGAGAAACATCACATAAACAACCTAATCTTATACCTAAATCAACTAGAAAAGAACAACAACAAAAAAAAAAAAAACTCAAAGTTAGTAGAAAGAATGAAATCAGGAAAATCAGAGCAGAAATAAATGACAAAGAAATGCAGGAGACAATAACAAAAATCAATAAAACTAAAAGCTGGTTCTTTGAGAAGATAAGCAAAACTGACAAACCATTAGCTAGACTCATCAAGAAAAAAACGGAGAAGAATCAAGTGAATAAAATTAGAAATGAAAATGGAGAAATCACAACAGACAACACAGAAATACAAAGCATCATAAGAGACTAATATAAGCTACTATATGTCAATAAGATGGACAACTTGGAAGAAATGGACAAATTTTTAGAAAATTATAACCTTTCAAAACTGAACCAGGAAGAAATACAAAATTTGAACAGACCAATCACAAGCATGGAAATCAAAACTGTAATCAAAAATCTTCCAACAAATGAAAGCCCAGAGATAACATATATCCTACCCAAACTCTTCCAGAAAATGACAGAGGAAAGAAAACTCCCAAACTCATTCTACAAGGCCACCATCACTCTGATAACAAAACCAGACAAAAATGTCACACAAAAAGAGAAAACTACAGGCCAATGTCACTGAGAAACATGGGTTCAAAAATCTTCAACAAAAGTCTAGCATACAGAACCCAACATATCATAACATCATACATCATGATCAAATGGACTTTATTTCATGGATGCAAGGAATCTTCAACATTCACAAATTAATCAATGTGATACACCATATAAACAAATTGAAAGATAAAAACCATGTTATTGTTTCAACACATGCAGAGAAAGAGTTTGACAAAATTCAACACATGTTTATGATAAAAACTCTCCAGAAAGTAGGCATAAAAGGGACACACCTCAACATAATAAAAGCCATATACAGCAGACCCACAGAAACATTATCCTCAATGGTGGAAATTGAAAACATTTCTACAAAATCAGGAACAAGACAAGGGTGCCCACTCCCACCACTACTATCACACATACTTTTGGAAGTCATATCCACGATAACCAGAAAAGAAAAAGAAATGAAAAGAATCCAGATTGAAAAAGAAGTAAAACTCACTGCTTGCAGGTGACATGATCCTCTACACAGAAAACCCTCCAGACTCCACCAGAAAATTACTAGAGCTGATCAATGAATATAGTAAAGTTGCCAGAAGTAAAATTAATATACAGAAATCCCTTGCATTCCTATATGCTTACAATGAAAAATCAGAAAGAGAAATTAAGTAAACAATCCTATTCACCATAGCAACGAAAATAATAAAATACTTAGAAATAAATGTACTTAAAAAACAAAAGACCTATATACAGAAAACTATAAAACACTGATGAAAGACATCGAAGATGACACAAAGAAATATACCATGTTCCTGGAATGGAAGAATCAATATAGTGGAAATGAGTGTACTACCCAAAGCAAAATTCAATGCAATCCCTGTCAAACTATCAATAGTATTTTTCACAGAACAAGAACAAATAATTTCATAGTTTATATGGAAACACAAAAGACCCCAAATAGCCAAGGAAATATTGAGAAAGAAGAATGGAACTGGAGGAATCATCTTCCTGACTTCAAATTGTACTGCAAATCTAGTCATCAAGACAGTTTGGTACTGGCACAAAGACAGAAATAAAGATCAATTGAACAAAATAGAAAGTCCAGAGATAAGTCCATGCATCCATGGACACTTTATCTTCGACAAAGGAGGCAAAAATACACAATGGAGGAAAGACAGTCTTTAACAAGTAGTGCTTGGAAAATTGTTCAACTACAGGTAAAAGAATGAAACTACAGCAGTTTCTAACACCAAACACAAAAATAAATGCAAAATGGATTAAACTCCTAAATGTAAGACCAGAAATTATAAAAGTCTATGAGGAAAGCAGGCAGACACTCTCTGACATAAATCACAGCAAGATCCTCTATAATCCGCCTCTGGAGTAAAGGAAATAAAAACAAAAATGAACAAATGGGACCTAATTAAACTTAAAAGCTTTTGCACAATGAAGGAAACTATAAGCAAGGTGAAAGACAGTCCTCAGTATGGGTGAAAATAATAGCAAGCAAAACAACTGACAAAGTGTTAATCTCTAAACTATACAAGCCGCTTATGCAGCTTAATACCAGAAAAATGAACAAACCCAACAAAAAATGAGCAAACGACCTAAACTGACATTTCTCTAAAGAAGACATATAGGTGGCTAATAAACATGTGAAAAAAAATGTTAAACATCACTCATTATTAGACAAGTGCAAATCAAAACAAAATGAGGTATCATCTCACACCAGTAAGAATGGCCACCATCAAAAAGTCTATAAACAATAAATGATGGAGAGCATCTGGAGAAAGGGAACCCTTTTACACTGTTATTGGGAATACAAGCTGTTACAGCCATTATGAAGAACAGTGTGGAGATTCCTTTAAAACCTGGTAATAGAACTGCCATACAACACACCAGTACTACTGCTGAGTACATACTCTGAGGAAACCATAATTGAAATAGACACCTGTACTCCAGCGTTCACTGCAGCATTATTTTACAGTAGCTAGGACATGGAAGCAACCTAGATGTCCATTGGAGAGACGAATGGATAAGGAAGTTGTGGTACATATACACAAAGAAAATTTACTCAACTATAAAAAGAAATGCATTTGAGTCATTTCTAATGAGGTGGATGAACCTGGAGCCTATTAAACAGAATGAAGTAAGTCAGAAAGAGAAAGACAAATACTTTATATTAATGTATATATAAGAAATTTAGAAAGATAGTGCCAACAATGCAGGACAACAAAGGAGACACAGATGTAAAGAACAGCATTTTGGACTCAGTGCGAGAAGGCAAGTGTGGAAAAATTTGAGAGAATAGCACTGAAACATATACATTACCATATGTTAAACAGAAGACCAGTGTGAGTTCTGTGCATGAAGCAGTGCACCCAAAGCCAGTACTCTGGGACAACCTAGAAGGATATGGTAGGGAGGGAGGCAGGAGTGGGACTTAGGATGGTAGGGATATATGTATACCTATGGCTCACTCATAGTGAAAGTGAAAGTCACTCAGTCATGTTCAACTCCTTGCAACCCCATAAACTATACACAGTCCATGGGATTCTCCAGGCCAGAATACTGGAATGGGTAGCCTTTCCCTTCTCCAGGGGATCTTCCCAACCCAGGCATTGAACTCAAGTCTCCCGCATTGCAGGCAGATTCTTTACCAGCTAAGCCACAAGGGAAGCCCAAGAATACTGAAGTAGGTAGCCTATCCATTCTCCAGGGGATCTTCCTGACCCAGGAATTGAACTGGGGTCCCCTGCACCACAGGCAGATTCTTTACCAACTGAACTATCAGAGAAGCCGTGTTATTGTAAGGCAAAAAACCATCACAAGTTTTTAAAGTAATTATCCTCTGATTAAAATAAATTAATAAAAAATAAATGTATAAAGCAAATACTAACAGACATAAACGGAGAATTGACAGTGATACAATAATAGTATATGACTTTATCATCTAACCAATATCAACAGACAGATAATATAGACAGAAAATCAATACAGAAACAGTGGTCTTAAGTGACACACATGTATAATATCATATATGAAACGAATCGCCAGCCCAGGTTTGGTGCATGATACTGGATGCTTGGGGCTGGTGCACTGGGACGACCCAGAGGGATGGTACAGGGAGGGAGGAAGGAGGGAAGTTCAGGATGGGGAACACGTGTGTACCCATGGCAGATTCATGTTGATGTATGGCAAAAACAACACAATATTGTGCAGTAATTAACCTCCAATTAAAATAAATAAATTTATATTTAAAAAATACCACATGGACTTAATAGGTATTTACAGAAAATTCCTTCCAAAAACAGCAGAATACACATTCTTCTCAAGTTCACATGGACCTTTCTCCAGGATACATCACATTCGGGGCTATAAAACAAATATGAAAAAACTTTAAGAGACTGAAATTATATCAATCATCTTTTCTGACAACAACATTGTGAGGGTAGAAATTATCTACTAAGGGGAATGAAACTGCAAAAAACACAGACATGCAGAGGCTAAACAACATGCTACCAAATAGCCAATGGATCACTGAAGAAATCAAAGAAATTAAAAAATTCTTAGGAACAAATGAAAACACAACAATCCAAAATGTATCAAATGCAGCAAAAGCAGTTCTAAGAGAGAAGTATACTGTGATAAAAGCCTATCTTGGGAAATAAACACAAAATTTCAAATAAACTATTTAACCTTACATTTAAGTGTTAATTGCTGTTGTGTTCCTCTCTTTGTGACCCCATAGACTGAAGGCTGCCAGGCTCCTCTGTCCATGAAATTATCCAGGCAAGAATACTGGAGTAGGTTGCCATTCCCTTCTCCAGGAGATCTGCCTGACCCAGGGATCAAACCTGGGTCTCCTGCATTGAAGACAGATTCTTTATTGTTTGAGCTACCAGGGAAGCCGTCTAAAGGAACCATAAAAAGAACTAACAAAACCCAAAATTAGTAGAAAGAATAAAATTATAAAGCTCAGAGCAGAAATAAATAAAATTGAGACTGAAAAAAGAAAACAATCTAAAAGATCAGTGAACCTGAGAGCTGGTTCTTTAAAAATATAGTTTCTTTTTTTTAAGAGAAAGGATCCAAATAAACAAAATTAGAAATGAAAAAGAAGTTGAAACGGAAATAGTAGAAATAACTGCTTATAAAAGACTAGTAGCAGATACATTTTAATCAACTGGACAACCTAGAAAAAAATGGTAAATGCATAGCAACATAAAATTTCTCAGTGCTGAATCAGAAGAAATAGATAATCTGAAGAGACTGATTGCAAGTGTTGAAATTAATAAGTATTCAAAATACTCCTCCTTTAAAAGGTCAAGACCATACAGCTTCACAAGAGAATTCCACCAAATATTTAAAGAAGAGTTACTACCTAGACCTCCTTCAGTTCAGTTCAGTCGCTCAGTCATGTCCAACTCTTTGCGACCCCATGAATTGCAGCACGCCAGGCCTCCCTATCCATCACCAAGTCCCGGAGTTCACTCAGACTCACGTCCATCCAGTTAATGATGCCATCCAGCCATCTCATCCTCTGTTGTCCCCTTCGCCTCCTGCCCCCAATCCCTCCCAGCATCAGAATCTTTTCCAATGAGTCAACTCTTCGCATGAGGTGGCCAAAGTACTGGAGTTTCAGCTTCAGCATCATTCCCTCCAAAGAAATCCCAGGGCTGATCTCCTTCAGAATGGACTGGTTGGATCTCCTTGCAGTTCAAGGGACTCTCAAGAATCTTCTCCAACACCACGGTTCAAAAGCACAAATTCTTCGGTGCTCAGCCTTCTTCATAGTTCAACTCTCACATCCATACATGACCACAGGAAAAACCATACACTTGACTAGACGGACCTTAGTCGGCAAAGTAATGTCTCCGCTTTTGAATATGCTATCTAGGTTGGTCATAACTTTTCTTCCAAGAAGTAAGCATCTTTTAACTTCATGGCTGCAGTCACCATCTGCAGTGATTTTGGAGCACCAACAAATAAAGTCTGACACTGTTTCCACTGTTTCCCCATCTATTTCCCATGAAGTGATGGGACCAGATGCCATGATCTTTGTTTTCTGAATGTTGAGCTTTAAGCCAATTTTTTCACTCTCCTCTTTCACTTTGATTAAGAGGCTTTTTAGTTCCTCTTCACTTTCTGCCATAAGGGTGGTGTCATCTGCATATCTAAGGTTATTGATATTTCTCCTGGCAATCTTGATTCCAGCTGGTGTTTCTTCCAGTCCAGCGTTTCTCATGATGTACTCTGCATAGAAGTTAAATAAGCAGGGTGACAATATACAGCCTTGACGTACTCCTTTTCCTATTTGGAACCAGTCTGTTGTTCCATGTCCAGTTCTCACTGCTTCTTCCTGACCTGCATACAGATTTCTCAAGCGGCAGGTCAGATGGTCTGGTATTCCCATCTCTCTCAGAATTTTCCAGTTTATTGTGATCCACACAGTCAAAGGCTTTGGCATAGTCAATCAAGCAGAAATAGATGTTTTTCTGGAACTCTCTTGCTTTTTCCATGATCCAGCGGATGTTGGTAGTTTGATCTCTGGTTCCTCTGCCTTTTCTAAAACCAGCTTGAACATCAGGAAGTTCATGGTTCACGTATTGCTGAAGCCTGGCTTGGAGAATTTTGAGCATTACTTTACTAGCATGTGAGATGAGTGCAATTGTGCAGTAGTGTGAGCATTCTTTGGCATTCCCTTTCTTTGAGACTGGAATGAAAGCTGACCTTTTCCAGTTCTGTGGCCACTGTTGAGTTTTCCAAATGTGCTGGCATATTGAGTGCAGCACTTTCACAGCATCATCTTTCAGGATTTGAACTAGCTCAACTGGAATTCCATCACCTCCACTAGCTTTGTTCATAGCGACGCTTTCCAAGGCCCAGTTGACTTCAAATTCCAGGATGTCTGGCTCTAGATTAGTGATCACATCATCATGATTATCTTGGTCATGAAGATCTTTTTTGTACAGCTCTTCTGTGTATTCTTGCCACCTCTTCTTAATATCTTCTGCTTCTGTTAGATCCATACCATTTCTGTCCTTGATCGAGCCCATCTTTGCATGAAATGTTCCCTTGGTATCTCTAATTTTCTTGAAGAGATCTCTAGTCGTTCCCATTCTGTTCTTTTCCTCTATTTCTTTGCATTAATCGCTGAGGAAGGCTTTCTTGCTATTCTCTGGAACTCTGCATTCAGATACTTATATCTCTCCTTTTCTCCTTTGCTTTTCACTTCTCTTCTTTTCACAGCTATTTGTAAGGCCTCCCAGACAGCCATTTTGCTTTTTTGCATTTCTTTTCCATGGGGATGGTCTTGATCCCTGTCTCCTGTACGATGTGACGAACCTCATTCCATAGTCCATCAGGCACTCTATCTATCAGATCTAGGCCCTTAAATCTATTTCTCACTTTCACTGTATAATCATAAGGGATTTGATTTAGGTCACACTTGAATGGTCTAGCAGTTTTCCCTACTTTCTTCAATTTAAGTCTGAATTTGGTAATAAGGAGTTCTTGATCTAAGCCACAGTCAGCTCCTGGTCTTGTTTTTGTTGACTGTATAGAGCTTCTCCATCTTTGGCTGCAAAGAATATAATCAATCTGATTTCGGTGTTGACCATCTGGTGATGTCCATGTGTAGAGTCTTCTCTTGTGTTGGTGGAAGAAGGTGTTTTCTATGACCAATGCATTTTCTTGGCAAAACTCTATTAGTCTTTGCCCTGCTTCATTCCACATTCCAAAGCCAAATTTGCTTGTTCCTCCAGGTGTTTCTTGACTTCCTACTTTTGCATTCCAGTCCCCTAGAATGAAAAGGACATCTTTTTTGGGTGTTAGTTCTAAAAGATCTTGTAGGTCTTCATAAAACCGTTCAACTTCAGGTTCTTTAGCATTACTGGTTGGGGCGTAGACTTGGATAACTGTGATATTGAATGGTTTGCCTTGGAAACAAACAGAGATCATTCTATCGTTTTTGAGATTGCATCCAAGCACTGCATTTCAGACTCTTTTGTTGACCATAATGGCTACTCCATTTCTTCTGAGGGATTCCTGCCCACAGTAGTAGATATAATGGTCATCTGAGTTAAATTCACCCATTCCAGTCCATTTTAGTTTGCTGATTCCTAGAATGTCGATGTTCACTCTTGCCATCTCTTGTTTGACCACCTCCAATTTACCTTGATTCATCAACCTAGCCCTCCTAAACTATTGCAAAAACAATGAAGAGTAAAAACACTCCCAAACTCATTCTAAGAGTTACTATCGTTATACCATACCAAAGTCAGGCAAAAACACTACAAAATAAAAGAAAAGAAAAGGATAATTATAGGCCCATGTACCTGAAGAACATAGATGCAAAAATCCTCAACAGTATATTAGCAACCATACTTCAACAATATATAAACAGAGTTGTATACCATGATTAAGTGAGATTTACCTCAGAGACACAAGAAAGTCTTGATATCTCAAATCAATTCAATGTGATATACATAAGCTAAGCAAAGGATAAAAATCACTTTATCATCTCAATAGATGTAAAAACAATTGACATAATTCAACAGCTACTCATGAAAAAAACTCAACAAAGTGGGTATACAAGGAATATATCTCAATATAATAAAGGTCACTTATGCAAAATACATAGCAAATATCACACTCAATGGTGAAAGGCTGAAAGCTTTTCCTCTGAAATCAGGAAGAAAACAAGGATGCTCACTCACACCATTTCAATTTAACATAACATTGAAAGTTCTAGCCACAGCAATCAAATATGAAAAAGGCATCCTTATTGGAAGGAAGAAGTTGCAGATGTTCTAATATTATATATAAAAAATCCCAAATATTCCACCCATAATATAGAACTAATAAATCATTAAATTTGAAAGATATATGATTAATATACAGAATGTTACTACATCTCTATACAGTAGTAATAAGCTATCAGAAAGTGAAAGCAGAAAAGAAAAATCAATCCCACATACATCATATCAAAAAGAAGAAAATACCTAGGAATAAATTTAACAAAAGAGGTGAAGGACCTATACTCTGAAAATGAGAAAATATTTATGAAGGGAATTGAAGATGATAGAAAGAAATGGAAATCTTTCGTGTTCATAGGTTGGAGAAATTAATAGTGTTAAAATGTGCATTTTACCCAAAGCAATCGACAGATTTAATGCAATCTGTATCAAAATAATCATAACATGTTCTATAGAACTAGAACAAATAATCCTATATCTTTGTTTGGAAAAAGACCCAGAATAACCAAAGCAATCATGAGAAGAACACAGCTGGATATATCACACTAACTGACTTCAGCTGCACCAATCAAAACAGTATAGTACTGGCACAAAACAAGAAATATAGACCAATGGAACAAAAGAGACAGCCCAGAAACAAATTCACACATATGGTCAATTAATCTGTGACAAAGGAGACAAGACTATACAATGGGAAGACACACTCTTCAATAAGTGGTGTTGGAAAAACTGGTCAGCTACATGAAAAAATAAAATGTAATTAGAACATTTTCTCACACCATGTACAAAAATAAACTCAAAATGGATTAAACACCTAAATATGAGACCTGTAACCTTAAAACCGGAGAAGACAATGGCACCCCACTCCAGTAGTCTTGCCTGGAAAATCCCGTGGGTGGAGGAGCCTGGTAGGCTGCAGTCCATGGGGTCGCTAAGAGTCGGACATGACTGAGCGACTTCACTTTCACTTTTCACTTTCATGCATTGGAGAAGGAAATGGCAACCCACTCCAGTGTTCTTGCCTTGAGAATCCCAGGAATGGGGAGCCTGATGGCCTGCCATCTATGAGGTCGCACAGAGTCGGACACGACTGAAGCGACTCAGCAGCAGTAGCAGCAGCAACATTAAAACTCCTAGGGGGAAAAAAAATGTAGGAGTATACATCTTGCAGTTAGTCTTAGCAACAATTTTTGAATATGTCTCCTCAGGCAAGGAAAACAAGTGAAACCTGATCAAACTTAAAATATTTGCAGAGTGAAAGAAATTGTATTGAAATGGAGAGGATATTTACAAATGATAAGGGGTTAATATCCAAAATATACAAAGATATCTATGATATGAATAAAACAAGCAATTAATAGGCAGAAGATTGACTAGTCAAAGACTACATACAAAGGGCCAACAGGCACATGAAAATATGCTCTGTATCACTAATCACCAGGAAAATGCAAACTAAGTAATTTTACCAGCATTTACAATAGCCAATATATGGACGCAAACTAAGTGTTCATCAATAGTAGTATCAATAAAGAAGATGTGGTATATATAGATATACAACTGAATACTACTCAGCCATAAAAAGTAATGACATTTTGTCATTTGCAACAACATGGATGTACCTGGAGAGTGTTTGTATCTTTCAGAAGTTGATCCTTTGTTGATCACATCACTTGCAAATAGTTTCTCCCATTCTGTAGGTGTCTTTTCATTTTGCTTATAGTTTCATTATTTTACAAAAGCTTTTAAGTTTAACTAGGTCCTATTTGTGTATTTTTGTTTTTATTTCCATTACTCTAGAAGATGGATCCAAACTTTTTGCTGAGATTTATGTCAAAGAATGCTCTGCCGATATTTTTCTCCAGGAGTTTTATAGTATCCAATTTTACATTTAGGGGTTTAATCTCTTTTGAGTTTGTCTTACATATGGTGTTGGATAATATTCTAATTTCATTCTTTCCCCTGTAGCTATTCAGTTTTTCCAGCATCGCTTATTGACGAGAATGTCTTTTTCTCATTGTATATTCTTGCCTCCTTTGTCAAAGATGAAAGGACTGCAGATGTGTGGGTTTATTTCTGGGCTCTTTCTGTTCCATTGATCCACGTGTTTGTTTTTGTGCCAGTACCACACAGGTTTGATTACTGCAGCTTTGTAGTATTGTCTGAAGTCTGAGAGGGTTATGTTTCCAGTTTTGTTCTTCTTCTCAGGATTGCTTTGGCAATTCTGTATCTTTTGTGATTCTGAATAAATTTTAAGATTATATGTTCTAGCTCTGTGGAAAAAAAAATGGCATGGGTAATTTTACAGGAATCATGTTAAATATGTACTTTTTTGTGTAATACAGCAATTATTTTTTGCTTTTTAAAAAAATTAATTTATTTATTTTAATTGGAGGCTAATTACTTTACAATGTTGTAGTGTTTTTTGCCAAATATTGACATGAATCAGCCATGGGTGTACATGTAACTATATTTTTCTAATCCAAGAGCATGAGTTATCTTTCAATTTCTTTGAAGCATCTTCAATTTCCTTTATCAGTGTTTTGCAGTTCTCAATATTCAAGTCCTTTTTCTCCTTGGTCAGTTATTCCTAGGTATTCTTTTATAAGATTTTAAAGGATTTTGTTTTTACTTTCTTTCCCTGATATTTCATTATTAATTAAATACAATTAACAGTATATTCCTTTACATTGAATATAACAATAGTTTTGTATTGAAATACAATAGTTTTCTGTATGCTAACTTTGTATCCTGCTACCATGCTGATGTAATGTTTAAAAATCTGTAAAAACTAAATTTTAAAAACAAAATTCTTTGTCTTCTTCTGGGTTGCTTCCTTTCAATTCCTTCCTAATGATAGAATCAGGAATAATGGCCCGTTTCCCCCTACTTTGGATGGAACGCTTGGAAATAAGTTAAGAAGGAACTATATACTGTGGTGTAGGAGATGTAAACATGGGAAAATGTTATAAGTGTTTTTAGTTTTTACATTTATGTATGATATTAAACTAAAATAAAAATTGTTTACAAAATATTTGGAAATTGAGGAATAGCTGAAATAAATGGTCTTTAATAATTTTTAAATAAGGTGTGATTATGAGACTTCCCTGGAGGCTCAGTGGTAAAGAATCCACCTGTAATCCACTTGTTAATACAAGAGATGTGGTTTTGATCTCTGAGTCAGGAATATCCCCTGGAAAAGGAAATGGCAACCCACACCAGTATTCTTGCCTGGAAAATCCCATGGACAGAGGTTCCTGGTGGACCACAGTCCATAGGGCCACTAAAGAGTTGGACACAACTTAGTGACTAAACATCAACACAAGATGTGATTATATGGTTTCTGGTTAAGTATTACACATAAAACTCTTATTTAAAAGTTACATGCTGTTGGCTTGACTCAAGCCATGTAGCAACAAAGCAAGATTTGGTTGTGAAATGGTTGAAATCTTACCATTCCTCAGTAGGGAAAAATACAAAAATACCCACTTCAGTTGATTGGAGCTTAGCTACTTTGATTTCCTCACTATCACATCAAATGTATTTCAGTAGATCTTTGGAGATGAGCTATAAGGCATCAAATCATTCACATAAAACTTTGAATAATACACCCAGGATTGGACTAGAAGATCTACAATTTCCAGCTGTGACATTCTGTGCTTTCTTGATTCCACAGTTTTGTCTTTACAGTGATGTAGATCATGATTACTCACAGGTGATCCTGCACTTTTGGCATGCACAACCCCCAGCTCCTGAGTTACCTTGGCTACCATGTTTTATGTGATGAACTAGGGGATTATCCTATTATAAGAAAATTCCAGGCTTCTCTCCATAGAAATCACTTTCTTGATAATAAGTTTAAAACAAGTAGTTTTAAAACAAGCATGTTTTATGCAACAGTCAATTCAAATATCATTTATACCAATTCAAATACTCATTTATGTGAGCCAGCTCAACCATATGCATGAGAAATTCATGAAATGTAAAATCCCCAAGACAGCTTTTAAAAACAAAAACAGTAATATAGAATTTTTCATTTATTTTGAGAGGGTAGAAATGCATGGTAGAACAAATCTAAGAGGAGTATTTCATTAGCACAAGCTGGGGACATATGAGTTGAGTCTAATAAATGGGGGTTAATGTAGCTATTTAATGCAGCTTTTCTACTGCCACTACAAAAGGGGAGCTTTTCTCTTTATGTCTCCAGATGGAATTTTGGAATGAAAAATACCTTTCCCCAAGATATTTATAGCTAAGCAAATAATTAAATGTGGCAAAGAGAAGAGAGAGTCTTAGCTGAATTGCATTGTTAAGTTGAAATACCAGAGAAGATACTCTTAAATTGTAGACACAGAATGACTTCATTGGAAAATATTACATCTCTGTAAGTAAATCATAGGTATAGCTTTGTGACTCTTTGTTTGTGAATTGTGGTGAGTCAACTCTTAAATGGCCCCTAGTAATCCCTGCCTCTGGGATTCATGCCCTTGTGTTGACCCTCTCCCCTCAATTGTGAGTAGGGCCTCAGACTTGTTTCACAAACATACCTTTGTTACATGAGATTCAAACTTCAGTCTAGTTAAGGCAAATTAGAAGATATGAAAATTCATATAAGTTTCACAAGCAGGAAGTCATCAGCTCTTGTGGTAAAATAATTGTGTTTGGAAAGAATTAGGTTATTATCATAGTTACTACTCTGCAATGCAAACTTTTGTGTGTATGTTTTAATTTATCTTTAATTGAATAATTGTTTTACAATATTACTTTGGTTGCTGCCATACATCAACATGAATTAGTCAAATGTATATGTCTTGTCCTTCCCACATCCCACATTTCCCCATTCCTCTAGGTTGTTACAGAACCTTGGTTTGAGTTCCATGAATCATGCAGTCAATTTCCATTGGCTATCTATTTTACAAATGGTAGTGTAATATGCTTTCTTTAGAAATTGAAAACAGGTTAACTGAGGTCAGAAATATTAGCAGGATAACAGCATGCCAATACTATAAAAGAACATTATTAACAAATATTTCATTGTTAGTGAAAAAAAATAGACCAAGATTTTTAAGCTCAAAAACATGGTGAAGTATCCTTTATTTTTAGGATTTTATATAAGGAATATTAAAATTAGTTTCATTAGTCCAAAGAAATAGAGAAATATTATTTCTTGTTAGAGTCTCATTTTTAACATAATTCCCTGAAACAACACCATCTGCCAAGGTCTGTCCTTGAAGATAGTATCAGAGCCCCAGGAATAAACTAGCTTCATCTTATAATTTTTTTCCCAGTGGACTTTAGCACAAATTGTAATAATTTTCTCACCTATAAGCTATCTTTATTTTAAAGTTAGATATCAGATCCCTGAATTGTTAGATACTTAGATTTAAACTATAATGAAGCAACTGACACTTTGATGAGTGGCACTGAAAGTGACCTAGAGATTGCATGGTGAGTTGGCATTCTGGGAATTTTTGAGCCTGCTTTGTGGAGAATATTTGAATTTCCCTGCTCAACCTTGCAGATGTCTACAAGACGGCAGAGTAGAAGGATAGGCACTCATCTTCTCCTACTAGAACTCCAAAATTACAACTCGCTGCTGAACAGCCATCAAAAGGAGAATGTTGGATCCCATCCAAAAAAGACACCTCATGTCCAAGGGCAAAGGAGAAGCACCAACAAGATGGCAGGAGGGACAAAATCACATTTAGAATCAAACCCCATACCCATCAGTGATGCTCGGGGGGCTCAAACAAAGCTTGTGTGCACCAGAGATGCCACAAAGACTGAGCCAGAACTGTGTTTGAGTGTCTCCTGCAGAGGTACGGGTCAGCAGTGGCCTGCCGCAGGGGCAGGGGCTCTGGATGCAGCAGACCTGCATGTGGCATAAGCCCTCTTGGAGGAGGTTGCCATTAACACCACCATAGAGTCGCCAAAAGTTACACAATACCAAGGAAACAGACTCTGGGAAACACACACACAAAACCTTGCATGCACCAGGACCCAGGAGAAAGGAGCAGTGACCCTCCAAGAGACTGCCCCAGACTTGCCCATGAGTGTCCAGGAGTCTCTATGGAGGTGTGGGTCAGCAGTGGCCTGCTGCAGGATTCAGACAATTTTAAAGGAGGTTGCATTTACCTTCATTACCTCCACCATAGTTTGGCCCCAGGTCAAACACAGGGAGGGGACATAGCCCTGCACATCAACAGAAAACTGGATTAAAGATTTACTGAGCAAGGCCCTGCCCATCAGAATAAGACCCATTTTCCCCCTCAGTCACTCTCTCCCATCAGGAAGCTTCCATAAGCCTTCCATATCCTTCTCCATCAGAGGACAGACAGAATGAAAACCACATACACAGAAAACAAACCAAACTGATCACATGGACCACAACCTTGTCTAACTCAATGAAACTATGAGCCATGCCATATAGGGCCACCCAAGACGTACGGGTCATGGTGGAGAGTTCTACAAGACAAGGGCCACTGGAGAAGGCAATGGCAAACCACTTCAGTATCCTTAAATTGAGGACCCCATGAATAATATGAAAAAGCAAAAAGATGGGAAACTGAAAGATGAACTCCACAGGTCAGTACATGCCTAATATGCTACTGGAGATCAGTGGAAAAAGAAATTCAGAAAGATGAAGAGATAGAGCCAAAGCAAAATCAATACCCAATTGTGGATATGACTGGTGATGAAAATACTAATCGTGTAAAGAACAATATTGCATACAAACCAGGAATTTAGGTCCATGAAAAAGGCAAATTGGAAGTGTTCAAACAGGAGATGGTAAGAGTGAACATAACATTTTAGGAATCAGTGAACTAAAATGGACTGGAATGGGTGAATTTAACACATATGACCATTATGTCTACTACTGGGGGCAAGAATCCCTTAGAAGAAATGGAGTAGGCCTCATGGTCAACAAAAAAGTCCTAAATGTAGTACTTGGATGCAATGCCCAAAACGACAGAATGATCTTTGCTCAATTCCAAGGCAAACCATTCAATATTACAGTAACAAAGTAGGGTATCAAGTCTATACCCTGACCAGTAATGCTGAAGAAGCTGAAGTTGAAAGGTTCTATGAAGACCTGCAAGACCTTCTAGAACTAACACCCAAAAAAGATGCCCTTTTCATTATAGGGGACTGGAATGCAAAAGGAGGAAGTCAAGATATACCTGGTGTAACAGGCAAATTTGGCCTTGGAGTACAAAATGAAGCAGGGCAAAGGCTAACAGGTTTTTGCCAAGAGAATGCACTGGTCATAGCAAACACCCTCCTCCAACAATACAAGAGAAGACGCTACACATGGACATCACCAGATGGTCCACACCGAAATCAGACTGATTACATTCTTTGCAGCCAAAGAAGTAGAAGCTCTATACAGTCAGCCAAAACAAGACCAGGAGCTGACTGTGGCTCAGATCATGAACCCCTTGTTGGCAAATTCAGACTTAAATTGAAAAAAGTAGGGAAACTCACTAGACCATTCATGTATGACCTAAATCAAATCCCTTACAATACACAGTGGAAATGACAAATAAATTCAAGGGATTAGATCTGATAGACAGAGTGCCTGAAGAACTATGGATGGACACTTCTGACATTCTACAGGAGGCAGCAATCAAGATCAACTCCAAGAAAAAGAAATACAAAAAGGCAACCATGTTGAGAAATAGCTGAGAAAAGAAGAGAAGCTAAAGACAAAGGAGAAAAAGATATACCCATTTGAACACAGAATTCCAAAGAACAGCAAGAAGCTATAAGAAAGCCTTCCTCCATGATCATTGCAAAGAAATAGAGGAAAACAATAGAAATGATAGACTAGAGACTTCTTCTGGAAAATTAGAGATACAAGAGAACATTTCATTCAAAGATGGGCATAATAAAGGACAGAAATGGTATGGACCTAACAGAAGCAGAAGACATTAAGAAGAGGCAGTAAGAATACACAGAAGAACTATACAAAAAAGATTCATGAGTCAGATAACCACGATGATGTGATCAATCACCTACAGCCAGACATCCTAGAATGCAAAGTCAAGTGGGCCTTAGGAAGCATCACCATGAACAAAGTTAGTGGAGGTGATGGAATTTCAGTTGAGCTAGTTCAAATCCTAAAAGATGATGCTGTGAAAGTGCCGCACTCAATATGCCAGCAAATTTGGAAAACTCAGCAGTGGCCACAGAACTGGAAAATGTCAGTTGTCATTCCAGTCCCAAGAAAGGCAATGTCAAAGAATGTTCCAACTACCACAAAATTGCATTCATTTCACATGCTACAACGTAATGCTCAAAATTCTCCCCGCCAGGCTTCAGCAGTATATAAACCGTGAACTTCCAGATGTTCAAGCCGGATTTAGAAAAGGAAGAGGAACCAAAGATAAAATTTCCAACATCCATTGGATTATCAAAAAAGCAACAGAGTTCCCAAAAAAAATCTACTTCTGCTTTATTGACTACACCAAATCCTTTGACTGTGTGGATCACCATAAACTGTGGAAAATTATTAAAGAAATGGGATATCAGATCACCTGACCTGCCTCCTGAGAAATCTATATGCAGATCAAGAAGCAACAGTTAGAACTGGACATGGAACAACCTACTGGTTCCAAATCGAGAAAGGAGTACATCAAAGCTGTATATTGTCACTCTAATTATTTAACTTATGCATGGAGTACATCATGCAAAATGCTGGGCTGGATGAAGCACAAGCTGGAATCAAGATTGCTGGGAGAAATATCAATAACCTCAGATACACAGATGAGATGATACCACTCCTCTGGCAGAAAGCAGAGAACTAAAGAGCCTCTTGATGAAAGTAAAAGAGGAGAGTGAAAAAGCTGGCTTACAATTCAACATTCAGAAAATGAATATCATGGCATCTGGTCCCATCACTTCATGCCAAATAAATGGGAAAAAATGGAAACAGTGACAAACTTCATTTTGGGGGCTCCAAATCACTACAGATGGTGACTGAAGCCATGAAATTAAAAGACCCTTGCTCCTTGGAAGAAAAGCTATGACCAATCTAGACAGCATATTTAAAAAGCAGAGACATAATTTCACCAACAAAAGTCTATCTAGTCAAAGCTATGGTGTTTCCAGTAGTCATGTATGGATGTGAGAGTTGGACTATAAAGAAAGCTGAGCACTGAAGAATTGATGCTTTTGAACTGTGGTGTTGGAGAAGACTCTTGAGAGTCCCTTGGACTGCAAGGAGATCCGAGAAGTCTGCCCTAAAGGAAATCAGTCCTGAATATTCATTGGAAGGACTGATGCTAAAGCTGAAACTCCAAAACTTTGGCCACTTGATGCAGAGAACTGAGTCATTTGAAAAGACCCTGATGCTGGAAAAGGTTGAAGGCAGGAGGAGTAGGGGTCGACAGAGGATGAAATGGTTGGATGACATCACTGACTCGATGGACATGAGTCTGAGTAAGCTCTGGGAGTTGGTGATAGCCAGGGAAGCCTGGCATGCTGCAGTCCACAGGCTCAAAATTGTCGGACATGACTGAACTACTGAACTGATCTCAACTGAACTGCTCAACCTACAGTTGCTGTTCTATAACTGGGGAAACAGTGGCTGACTTTATTTTAGGGGGCTCCAAAATCACTGCAGATGGTGATTGCAGCCATGAAATTAAAAGAAGCTTACTCCTTGGAAGGAAAGTTATGACCAACCTAGACAGCATATTAAAACACAAAGACATTACTTTGTCAACAAAGCTCCATCTAGTCAAGGCTATGGTTTTTCTAGTAGTCTTGTATGGATGTGAGAGTGCTGAAGAATTGATGCTTTTGAACTGTGCTATTGGAGAAGACTCATGAGAGTCCCTTGGACTGCAAGGAGATCCAACCAGTCCATCCTAAAGGAGATCAGTCCTGGGTGTTCATTGGAAGGACTGATGCTGAAGCTGAAACTCCAGTACTTTGGCCACCTGATGCAAAGAGCTAACTCATTTGAAAAGACCCTGATGCTGGGAAAGATTGCAGGTAGAAGGAGAAGGGGATGACAGAGGATGAGATGATTTGATGCCATCACTGACTCAATGGATTGAGTATGGATAAACTCCATGAGTTGGTGATGGACAGGGAGGCCTGGCATGCTGCAGTTCATGGGGTCACAAAGAGTCGGACGCGATTGAGCAACTGAACTGAACTGAGTATTAAATTGCATGCTTAAACTACTGACTTTTAAAAGTTAAATGTGAATATGAAGCTGTTAAATGTTGGAATCATAGAATATTTGAACAGAAGAGGACTTTGAAGATTAACCGATTTGACTTATCCACTTTACAAATGAATAAACTGAGAAATTTAATGATTGCAACATATGCGCTTTATTCTATCTTAGTGAAAGACATAACTAGAGAAGTTAAGGGCTCTATACAAGGTTGCAAAGGTTTATATCAGGAAGTTACAGTTCCACTCAAATTTATCTGACTCTAAAACCAATAGCCTGCTCAGGATGCTATTCTGCCTTTTGTAACAATAATCAGTTGCAAGCTGATTCCCATGCATGCAAGAACAGAGAGCACTTGAGAAAAGATACAAAAGAAAAACAAAGTCTGAAATTGTATAATATGGGCCTTCATGGAGCAGATAGGGAAAGGCTCTGTCGAAGTGCCATTTTCAAAGTGCTCAAAATACTTCAGTCAAATATATGGTGACCGTGTGCCAAAGGTTTGTTTAACTCATTAATGGAACCAGCAGGATGGTAAGCCTGACTCAAAGAGCATTTTCAGAACAGGGTTTATATAGTCAGGAAAGTAGTGATGAAACAAATTAGATAAAATTAGATTTTTAATATTTGTAACACAATAAAACCATAGTCTCTAGGTTCAATTAGTTTCTACTGGCAAAAATCATTTGTAAATTATCAGTCATCTAACTATACAAAGTTCTGGCCCTAATCAATAATAAATAGTAAATCAAAGGATTTTCCTCTAAAGAATTAGATAAGCCTTTGTTAAACCTATTAGGGAATGCTCTAAAATGATTGTGAAATGGCATGCAGTCATCCTTTTGCCTTGTTTCCAAGTTTTGAAACCATTTCATAGTAGCCTTCTTTGCTCAGGGGGAGAGATGGCTGAAGAGAGAAATACAGCCTATCTGTGGACCAGAATGAACAGTGGACCCCAAACTAGAGAAAAGTGTAATTACTTGGAGAAAGCTCAGTGGTTCATCAGTTTTTAAAAAATGACAACTCAGTCTTCTTCAGTCACAAATAGCTTAGTTCAGTTTTCCTTACCACACACAGCAAGAAAAAAAGAAAAAATGAGGCCAAAAGCCTGAACCAATCAAGCTAACCAGTTACTTGCATTTATTCAGAAGGAACATATCTGACCCAATTATGTCAACCTAGACACTACCCAGTCAGCCCCTCAGGAAGGCATAATTCAGTAAAAGCAGTTCTACAGAAAACCAATAATACAATCTGAGATTCTGTTTTTTGATGGAAAGACAATCCATGAGGAGTTAGGTTTCTGCATAAATGAATTTAAGCACAGCCGCCTACCCTCCCAGTACTCCTCAGAGTGTAGCTATGTGGCAGCTGTGGGTTTAAGGTCATGCAGCTTGACCAGCACTTGAGGGAGAGTTATTTCTTGATGCCAGTTGCATACAGAGCCAAACATACTAATGATGAACTGTGCTGGGGATGGAGTTGACCTCCTCATAAAACCTGAGGAGCTAAACAAGAATAGGGACATAAATATATAGAGATCATACTACCTCTTCCCAGAGATGATCCTCAGAAGCAACCTCATGTACATGCCTGATATACAATGGAACAGAGTCAATTGGACTCTACCACCTGGTAAAAAAAAGAGTTCTGGCATCTCAATCCTGTTCTGAGGGTAATTAGTTTTTTTCTAACTCAGTTTCCATTTTGCTTCTTGCCTCAAAATCTATTCCTGTACTGAACAGTCTCGGCTTTTGATTTTGATTCCTAAACGAGGTCCTTGGCAGATTTAATTTGCATGCTTTAAAATCACAAACCTTGAAAGAATGAAAAGTGATATTTTTCTTTTACTTCAGCTAAGACAGAGTTGGAGCTTTCTGAACACAACATAAACTGCAAAATTAAATAAAATTCACAAAACCATACCAAAGAACATTTATAAGTGTAGTCAATTTCTGATGTAACTTAAATAAGCTAAAAGTAGTATTGTTCATGGGAATTAAAATTCTTTGTCCTTTTTCTTATATTTACCTGGGGAACCATATCTGGAAAAATAAAACAAATCACCTTTGCTCCATCCTTAGAATATTTCTCCTTCCCTGATTCCTTTTTGACTTCCTATTCATTTTCCATAGCATGGGCTTTCAAAGAGGTCCCAGTGAAGATTTTCCTTTCTTCCCTCTATTTCTAAGTCAATGCACTCAAAGGAAGCATCAGATTCCTCGCTTTATTGTCATCAGTTTACTCATATTATTGTCCATACTACATCTTAGAGGAAAAACAGAAGTAAATGCTAACTTCCTAAACAGGTAACTATTCAACAGCTATTTCCAGACTAATGTACCTCTCTATACTACCAGTGGAATTGAGCCCAATAATAGTAATTGCTTCTGAAAAGCAGACTGACAGAAATCTGCTTTAGCTTCTCAGTGACTTCTTATTGTCAATGAGTGTTCTTTCTCTAGGAAAGATGGATACCTATTTTTAAAAGCATACACAACAAAGGCTAAGGAATCTGGGGAAATGAGATCACTGATCAAGATCCATTAGTGCCCTAGTAAACTCTGAACGCTGATTGGCAATAAATACAGTAGCAAGCTTGAAACTTGATAGAATAGGACACAGGCCAATCACGGATAGCCATACATGACTTGAATTTGAGGGCAACGTAATGCAGTATAACTTGAGGGATAAATAATGCTCCCAGCTTGTATACTGAATTTTTTAAAAATCCGCATATAGTCTCTTTTCCTCCTGGATTTTTTTTTTTTTTCTGTCTTAGGAGAAGGGCACTCAAAGCTGCTGCTCTGGGATAACACAGAGATGGGGTCGGGAGGGAGGTGGGAAGGGGGTTCAGAATGGAGAGACACATGTGCACCCATGGCTGAGTCATGTTGATGTATGGCAAAAATCACCACAATATTGTAAAGTAATTATCCTCCAATTAAAACAAGTCAATTAATTTTTAAAAAAGAAAAAACAATATATACTTGAAAGAAATCTCAGAATATTCAGTTATTTTAAAACACAAGAATAAATCTCTCCAAAATGTATAAGGTGAGAGGAAAAAACAGCTGAAATCTCTTAGAAAATCTCTTTGTAATTTAGCAATAAACTGACCAAAAAAGCAAAAATTAGGATAAAGAAAGTAATGAAAGACATTAAACAGGAAACAATTTAAAATTATGTTCAAGATCCAGCTTCTAAGGATATCCATGATTCCTAGTTTTACATTTGTTTTATTCCTGTATTTTAAAATGTCTTGGTTGTATTCGGGGAAAAAAAAAAAAAAAACTGTTGCATATGTAGGCTTCTGATTTTGCTATTGCCCAGATTAGCACTAAGTATATGAATTAAAAGATTAGTCTATACTTCAAAAAAAAGAAAAAAAGTATACTTTATCTTAAAGAAAACAGAGCCTCCTGCTCTGTTTACTTCAGAGTACTTATACAGAAAATTTTTTTAATTGCTTTGAAGAAACAATTCTTGTTCTCGTCTTCTTTCTTGCTATACTGGCTGATGACCCACTTCTTCCTTAACACTGCGTCCAGTCACTATTGTCTCACTGGAGATTTTGCCAGCTGGAGAATCCTCAGAGAGTCTCTAAGCTAGGATTACTACTGTTTGGTTCTCCCTACACTAACATCCATAGAGAGGCCTAGACCACATACTTCCCCCTAAAATCTTGCCTTTTTTGTTTCTTAAGCTATTTTTTAAAGCTCTGGATATCATTTATTAAGTTTATGAAATTGCAGACTCCCCAATTTCTAATATCTTTTCTTGCTGCAGCAAGATCTAATTCTGTTTTTAATAATGTCCCATTTCTCAGTAAGTTTCTCTCTTTCATGCAGTCTCAGATGAGGGTTTTTTTCATTTTGTCTTATTTTTAACTTCAACTTGCCCCCTAGAGAGCAACACCTTTATTAACTCTGAGTATCTTTGTCCATTTTCCTTTATCTTTCCCATAATCCTTAGTGTACATTGTTTAAGTTTTCCTTGTAATCAAATACCAAAAAGTATTCCTCAGCTCAAGTAGAAGGGACAATTTATTGAAAGGGCCCTGGAGTATCTCAATTGAAGGAAGAATTGAGCACTCAAGACAGGAAGTTAGGAAACCAGGGCAGCTGAAGGTAAAATGGCAGCTGGGACCTTCTTTTTAATTATCATGTTTCAGGTCAAATAGAAAAATGAGACACTGTGCAACTGATAAAGCATATTTGGAGGAAAAAAAGGCTAAAAAATGGAATTCACAATATGATCCCAGTTTTGGGAAAAAAAAAAAAGGTATAGTGTTATCACAAATGAACAACATAGAGAATAATGATTTTATTAGCACTCTATTTTGTTGTGAAATAAGCCCATCATATTTATTTCACATGTGAGTACAATTTGAAGATAGGGAGTTGTCAGGTTTGAGCAGCTGTTATGTGCTGACTTATTGATGTTATCATTCTATATCATGAAAGGTTTTGTTGTCAAGGTACACGGTCATGATTAAAGAGCTTCCCTGGTGGCTCAGATGGTAAAGAATCTGCCTGCAATGCAGGGGACCTGGTTCAATCCCTGGATCAGGAAGATCCCCTGGAGAAGGAAATGGCAACCCATTCTAGTACTCTTGCCTGGAAAACTCCATGGACAGAAGAACCTAGTGGGCTACAGTCCCAGGGGTTAGCAAAGAGTTGAACATGACTGAGCGACAAACACTGCACTTTTCTTTTCACTTTCATTCAGTTCAATTCAGTCGCTCAGTTGTGTCTGATTCTTTGTGACCCCATGGACTGCAGCACACCAGGCTTCCCCTTCATTACCAACCACCAAACTCATGTCCATCAAGTCAGTGATGCCATCCAACCATCTCATCTTCTGTTGCCCTCTTCTCCTCCTGCCTCCAATCTTTCCCAGCATCAGACTCTTTTCCAGTGAGTCAGTTCTTCACATCAGGTGGCCAAAGTACTTGAGTTTCAGCTTCAGCATCAGTCCTTCCAGTGTATATTCAGGCTTGATTTCCTTTAGGATTGAGTGGTTTGTTCTCCTTTCAGTCCAAGGGACTCTCAAGAGTCTTCTCCAACACCACAGTTCAGAAGCATCAATTCTTCAGTGTTCAGCTTTCTTTATAATCCAACTCTCACATCTATACACTGCTACTGGTAAAACCATAGCTTTGAGTAGATGGACCTTTGTTGGCAAAGTAATGTTTCTGCTTTTTAATATGCTGTCTAGGTTGGTCATAGCTTTTCTTCCAAGGAGCAAGGGTCTTTCAATTTCATGGCTGCAGTCACCATCTACAGTGATTTTGGCGCCCAAGAAAATAAAGTCAGCCACTGTTTCCACTGTTTCCCCATCTATTTGCCATGAGTGATGGGACTGGATGCCATGATCTTCATTTTTTGAATGTTGAGTTTTAAGCCAGCTTTTTCACTCTCCTCTTTCAATTTCATCAAGAGGCTCTTCCATTCCTCTTCACTTTCTGCCTCTTCACTTTCATTATATTTATCTATTTAGAAATGAATATGTATCATTTTATAATTTTAGAAGTTTGAAAGTAAACCATCTTTCTGTCATGGGATTATGAAAAAGTAGCCTCTTAGAAAATCTTGTTCATCATAACCATCCATTGTGTTTCTTAACAATGGTGGCGATGAGCCAGTGTTCTCCTAGAAAGACTCATTGACACTGCAACTTGTGCATTTCCTGAAATTGGCATAAACTTCACTGCCCAAGGAAAACCCAGTCTCTTTCCTTTTCCTGGGTCTCCTACGGCAGAAAAAAACTGACTTCTTCAATGTTCTAGTTCCCTCTATTATTCTACTACCCTTTCCATGCAGTTCCTACAGGAACTCAGTTCTGGAAGACTCCGTTCTTTCTCCAACAGTGTTTTGTTGGATCATGAAGACAGGGGGTGTTATTGCTTTTCATGGGACAAGAAAGGGAATTATGACTGTCTCAACAGGAAAATAAAATTTTATGGTGGGTAATATTGGTTAGGGAACAGCATAAAGAAGAAACAGCACTCAGTTTTGAATGCAATTCAAATATGTTGCCAGGGAGAAGACATTCTCAGTCTGTACTAAGATAAAAAGGATGTAGACAGTATATACAAAATAATTCCATTTGAAAAGTATATTTTTTCAATTCCATTTGAAAAGTATAAAAAAATACTTTAGGGTTTGAATAACCCTAAATATTTTAGTTGTTGTTGATTAGTGTTTCTAGCCTTTTTTTTTCTTTCTGTAAATAAACGTGGTATTTGACACATTAAAACTGTAAAAAGATAACTGCAGGTAGGTTACATATTGGCAAGAAGACACGACATACACACAAATACCCTGCTGTATCTTCTCAATTTACCAAGCCAGGATTTCTGAAGTCATGGAAGTGAAATAACTGCATAGAGCAGAAACAGATGCATCTAACCTTGGCCTGGGTTTTCCCTCACTCCTGAGTTCCCTACAGGGTACGCAGATGGCCTGCAGCATTGCTGGCCAGAGAGATTCCTAACAGAGCTGGGAAAAAATAAAAAAAGTTAAATTCTTACTGTGCCACTGTCACACTTGATGTGACTCTGATCATTAGTCTGGTCCTAAGACACGGTCCAGAAATCCATTTCCCCCAGTAACACTGACACTGAATCCAAAAGCTCCCTTAAGTTCATTGCAGCCACTTATAAATATGCATAGCACCTTTAAACTTGCCATTATCCTAATCAATCTAAGTGTTCCGTTAACCTCGGAATAGGTGTACAATACTATCCTAGATAAAAGGTTATCTAAATTATCCTAGATAACACTACTATCTAGATACATTATCCTAGATAAAATGGGGTGGGGGCCAATAACTTTGCCAGGTACCCCTCCATAAAACCTTGTCTCAGCTTTTAGGGGTTTTAGACTGGGTAATCTTTACTACCCACGGTGAGATCCCAGGATTCCTCGTACCTGGCGTGTCTTCTGACTTGACTCTTCTCTTCAGTGCTTCATTCCCTTTGTACTCTTCTAAACTGTCAAGTGGCTCCAGCAGGACTTTGAAAATTCATCATGCCCCTGGAAGACAGAGCAGCCCTTGCCTTAACGCACCATCAATTGACAATGTTACGCTTTCACCTGAGGATAAGTGCAAGGTAGTGATTGGCTGGAGACAGAACATGGCTGCCCATTCATTACTGAAAAAATATCTTGACTAATTCATAGTGGTTGAACACAATGAAAGTTGTTAGGTACCTCAAAAGTGACGCCACTAAAGTATAGCTTTTTGCCTTGAAAAAATTTTTGATGTGAACAATACGATTCCCCTAATGTAAAATAGTGAGTTATTATTACCTTTTATCCATCTGTGTTTTCTACTTTTTCTTAAATAAACCTTTATTCCTCCCACCATTTTGAAAATCTGAAAGATAATACCATACATTTGAAAGTGAACGTGATATCAGTGCTGCCATTAGCTAACATTGGTTATTTCTAAATAACCTTATTAAACATATGACTATTTTTGCAGTGCTTGGAGCATACACCCTTCCTCAGGAAATGAATGGCACCATCCGTACCAGATGCTGTGGGGACCAGGGCAAGGAATGAACTCATGACTCTGCCATGTGCTTATATAAAATATCTTGCTTTTCCTCCTTTTTAAAAACTACCATGGCTTCAGTAACCTTCACCACTAAACAGAAACCCCCTACTCCCTTTTTATTTCTCTTTCCTAATGCAGCAAGATCTACTCCTCACTTCCACGCAAAATGTCTGCATGTCCCTTTAGGTGAGACCGATGCTTTCTGCATTGTTTGATCCTAGGATAAAATAAGTGGAAGTGCCTGCTCTGAACTAGAAACAAAAGTGTTCCCTCTGTGTTTTCTCCCAAGGAAAAAAAAAAATCTTAATATGATTAAATTTGTTTACAGCAGAACATAAATAAAAAACATTACCTCATTAACAGATAATTCTAACCAGACGCCTCTGAAATATATTCCTAGCTCATTGATTACAGGGAAAAGCAGAACACAAACTATAGTCATCAAAAAAGTGATTTCATGTTTTTTAAAAAGAAATACTAATAATGCTATCTAATCTATGTGGAAATGAATTAACTTCGTCTATTTCTTTTTTAATTTTTAATTGGAGGATACTTGCTTTACATTCTTGTGTTAGTTTCTGTCATACAACAACACGAATCAGTCATAAGTGATATATTCTCTGTATTGCTCTTCATCCTGTGCACAGCACCAAATGCCTCACTGTTCGCACTGTCCACACTGTTCGCTGAACCCAGGGTAGGCAAGAGGCTGGAAGGAGACTCAAGGAGCCATAGGAACCGCAGACACATTTATTCTCTTCTGCTGGATGCAGCCAGCTATCAGCTCAGTTCAGTCGCTCAGTTGTGTCCGACTGTTTGCGACCCCATGAATTGCAGCACGCCAGGCCTCCCTGTCCATCACCAACTCCTGGAGTTCACTCAGACTCACATCCATCGAGTCCGTGATGCCATCCAGCCATCTCATCCTCTGTTGTCCCCTTCTCCTCCTGCCCCCAATCCCTCCCAGCATCAGAGTCTTTTCCAATGAGTCAAGTCTTCTCATGAGGTGGCCAAAGTACTGGAGTTTCAGCTTCAGCATCATTCCTTCCAAAAAATCCCAGGGCTGATCTTCAGGATGGACTGGTTGGATCTCCTTGCAGCCAGCTATAGCAGCAGACATAACATAACACAACATAACCGCACACAACCTCTCTGCTGGCAGACGCAGCAGCCGTAGCAGTAAACGTGTTATATTCTCTCCCTCGTGGTGGACCCATCGGACACAGCCGTGACCCAGCAGTAACGCTGCTGCTGTTTAAGGTGGAGGTCATGCGGACAGCACAAACTAGTCCTGACTAAGTTGGTACCTCATGACGCACATACATAGTGCTCTAAATAATCTCAGCTGTTACACAGTCAGTATTTACAAAACGTGGAGCAAGAGAGCCGAAACCTGCCATCTTGACTAATTTGCTCTCTCCCCAACCCTCCCTCTTGAGCTTCCTCACACCACCCCTACTCCAACCCTCTAGGTCACCACAGAGCACCAGGCTGAGTTCCTTGTGTTACACAGCAACCTCCCACTAGCTATCTATTTTACACTCAGTAATGCGTTATATTTCAGTGCTGCCATCTCAATTCATCCCACCCTCTCATTCCCTCTCTGTGTCCACAAGTCCATTCTTTATATCTGGGTCGCTATTCCTGCCCTGCAAATAGATTCAGCAGTACCATTTTTCTAGATCCCATACATATACGTTAATATGCAAAATTTGTTTTTCTCTTTCTGATTTACTTCACTTGGTATAACAGGTTCTAGGTTTGTCCACTTCAGTTCAACTGACTCAGTTCCATTCTTTTTTATGGCTGAGTAATATTTCATTGCATATAAGTGCCACATCTTCTTTAACCATTTGTCTATAGACGGACATCTAAGTTGCTTCTCCGTCCTGGCTATTGTACATACTGCCAAAATGAACACTGGGGAATATGTATATTTTTGAATTATTGCTTTCTCAGGGTATATGCCCAGTTGTGGGATTTCTGGGTCATAAAAATCTACAAATAATAAATGTTGGAGACAATGTGGAGAAAAGGGAATCCTCCTGCACTTTTGGTGGGAATATAAATTGATCCAGCCACTATGGAGAACAGTACAGAGATTCCTTTGAAACTAGGAATAAAACTACTGTATACACTCTTATTTATTGATTTTACAGTAGCAAAGCTGGGGATGGGGAGGAAAAAAGCCAAATTCTTGCTGTACCACTGACTTTCATACACTGGCATAAACCATCATTCACACACACAAAAAAAATACTGATCCATGAATTTTAAAAATTAATTAGTAGACTTTATAAAACAGTCTTCAGTTCAGTTCATTTCAGTCACTCAGTCGTGTCCAACTCATTGTGATCCCATGAATCGCAGCACGCCAGGCCTCCCTGTCCATCACCAACTCCTGGAGTTCACTCAGACTCACATCCATCGGGTCCGTGATGCCATCCAGCCATCTCATCCTCTGTTGTTCCCTTCTCTTCCTGCCCTCAATCCCTCCCAGCATCAGAGTCTTTTCCAATGAGTCATCTCTTCGCATGAGGTGGCCAAAGTACTGGAGTTTCAGCTTCAGCATCAGTCCTCCCAAAGAAACCCCAGGGTTGATCTCCTTCAGAATGGACTGGTTGGATCTCCTGGCAGTCCAAGAGACTCTCAAGAGTCTTCTCCAACACCACAGTTCAAAAGCCTCAATTCTTTGGCACTCAGCTTTCTTCACAGTCCAACTCTCACATCCATACATGATCACTGGAAAAACCATAGCCTTGACTAGACGGACATTTGTTGGCAAAGTACTGTCTCTGCTTTTGAATATGCTATCTAGGTTGGTTATAACTTTTCTTCCAAGGAGTAAGCGTCTTTTAATTTCATGGCTGCAATCACCATCTGCAGTGATTGTGGTGCCCCAAAAAATAAAGTCTGACACTGTTTCCACTGTTTCTCCATCTATTTTCCATGAAGTGATGGGACCGGATGCCTTGATCTTAGTTTTCTGAAGGTTGAGCTTTAGGCCAACTTTTTCACTCTCCACTTTCACTTTCATCAAGAGGCTTTTTAGTTCCTCTTCACTTTCTGCCATAAGGGTGGTGTCATCTGCCTATCTGAGGTTGTTGATATTTCTTCTGGCAATCTTGATTCCAGCTTGTGCTTCTTCAAGTCCAGCGTTTCTCATTATGTACTCTGCACAGAAGTTAAATAAGCAGGGTGACAATAAACAGCCTTGACGTACTCCTTTTCCTATTTGGAACCAGTCTGTTATTCCATTTCCAGTTCTAACTGTTGCTTCCTGACCTGCATACCGATTTCTCAAGAGGCAGGTCAGGTGGTCTGGTATTCCCATCTCTTGTAGAACTTTCCACAGTTTATTGTGATCCACATAGCCAAAGGCTTTGGCATAGTCAATAAATCAGAAATACATGTTTTTCTGGAACTCTCTTGCTTTTTCCATGATCCAGCAGATGTTGGCAGTTTGATCTCTGGTTCCTCTGACTTTTCTAAAACTGGCTTGAACATCTGGAAGTTCACGGTTCATGTACTGCTGAAGCCTAGCTTGGAGAATTTTGAGCATTACTTTACTAGCATGTGAGATGAGTGCAATTGTGCGGTAGTTTGAGCATTCTTTGGCATTCCCTTTCTTTGAGATTGGAATGAAAACTGACCTTTTCCAGTCCTGTGGCCACTATTGAGTTTTCCAAATTTGCTGGCATATTGAGTGCAGCACTTTCACAGCATCATCTTTTAGGATTCGAAATAGCTCAAATGGAATTCCATCACCTCCACTAGCTTTGTTCATAGTGATGCTTTCTAAGGCCCACTTGATTTCAGATTCCAGGATGTCTGGCTCTATATAAGTGATCACACAATCATGATTATCTTGGTATTGAAGATCTTTTTTGTACAGCTCTTCTGTGTATTTTTGCCACCTCTTTTTAATATCTTCTGCTTCTGTTGATCCATACCATTTCTGTCCTTGATTGAGCCCATCTTTGCATGAAATGTTCCCTTGGTATCTCTAATTTTCTTGAAGAGATCTCTAGTCTTTCCCATTCTGTTCTTTTCCTCTATTTCTTTGCATTGATCACTGAGGAAGGCTTTCTTATCTCTTCTTGCTATTCTTTGAACTCTTCATTCAGATGCTTATATCTTTTCTTTTCTCCTTTGCTTTTTGCTTCTCTTCTTTTCACAGCTATTTGTAAGGCCTCCCCAGACAGCCATTTTGCCTTTTTGCATTTCTTTTCCATGGTGATGGTCTTGATCCCTGTCTCCTGTACAATGTCACAAACTTCAGTCCATAGTTCATCAGGCACTCTATCTAGCAGATCTAGTCCCTTAAATCTATTTCTCACTTCCACTGTGTATTCATAAGGGATTTGATTTAGGTCATACCTGAATGGTCTAGTGGTTTTCCCTACTTTAATCTTCAATTTAAATCTGAATTTGGCAATAAGGAGTTCATGATCTGAGCCGCAGTCCGCTCCTGGTCTTGTTTCTGTTGACAGTATAGAGCTTCTCCATCTTTGGCTGCAAAGAATATAATCAATCTGATTTTGGTGTTGACTATCTGGTGATATCCATGTGTAGAGTCTTCTTTTGTCTTGTTGGAAGAGGGTGTTTGCTATGACCAGTGCATTTTCTTGGCAAAACCATTAGTCTTTGCCCTGCTTCACTCTGTATTCCAAGACCAAATTTGCCTGTTCCTCCAGGTGGTTCTTTACTTCGTACTTTTGCATTCCAGTCCCCTATAATGAAAAGGACATCTTTTTTGGGTGTTAGTTCTAAAAGTTCTTGTAGGTCTTCATAGGACCGTTCAACTTCAGCTTCTTCAGCTTAGGTTTACAGAAAAAAATGAAAACAAAGAGTTCTCCAATCCTTACATTTTTGTTTAAAGAAATATTCAAACATATCAGCTTCTCCACAAATATATGTTCACATAAAAAGGTTCATAGCAGCATGATTCAGTAAAGCCAAAAAGTGGAAACTACCCAAACACCTGTCAACTGATGAATGGAAAAACAAAAGGAATATTGTTGTCTAGTCACTAATTTGTCTGCCGTTCTTTTGTGACTTTATAAACTGTAGCCTGCCAGGCTCCTCTGTCTGTGGGATTTCCCAGGCAAGAATACTAGAGTGGGTTGCCATTTTCTTCTCTACAGGATCTTCTGACCCGTGGACTGAACCTGCATCTCTTACATTGGCCTATGGACTTTTTAACACTGAGCCACCAAGGAAGCCCAGTATTAGGACTACTGTCACCAATTTATTGAAACCTAACTAATCCCTTTGAATTGCTGTCTCTGTTCCAAGGAACTGCTTCTTTCCCACTCCTGGCATCTCTGCCCCTGAACCTGTGCTTGGAGAGCAAGGGAGGATAGTATCTGTGCTGCATTCTCCAGGATGCCACATTCTCTCTCTAACGAAGCTCAACTTTTCCTTGAGGTTTTGCCACTCTTTTGTGTACTGTTAGCTAGGTATTTAAACTTAATCCCTCTTTAGGTGAACTCAGTTCTTTACTATTGTATGTAATATGTACACTAACATATCACATGCAGAAGTGATACTGTCTGCTGGATCTCAGAGGCATAATAAATGGCAACGACTCATTAGAAGCAGGGAGAAAACTGCCAATTTTGGTAAAAAAAAAATCAGTAGCTGATTAATCTCCATTAGAGTATAAGAGATGGGCATTACATTAATAGCGTGCTTCTATAATCACTTCACAAGAAAAGATGTTCACAGTTTGTTACAAAGGGAAAAAACAGGACACAAACAATATGCACAGTGTGATCCCATTTTTGTACAGAGCTATCTATCTTGCTATCTCTAATTAGTGCCACAGTGAATTATTTTCTTCTTTTGATCTTACCTATTTTCCAGTCTTTGTAAATTGCACATACATGTTTCACATAATTCTTAAAATTCAAAAATAAAATGATACTGACCATATTTCTGAGACATTTGTAATGACTCTAATCTGACAACCCTACACAAACGTTTACTAGGCTGGGACTGGATGTACAACACTTCCTCAGTACTTGCAGGTAGGAGGGAGTCACAACAGGTAGGGAGAGGAGGGAGAAACTAAAATCACACAAGTGGGCTCTGCCCTCTCAGATCTTACGTTCTGACAAATTGATGCTCTGCATCAGAGATGCGGCTGACATCTTAGCAGACTAAACTGCCTGCCCTTGGATTCAGTCATTCTTTTATTAGGGTTTCCCTGGTGGCTCAGATGGTAAAGAATCTCCTACAAAGTGGAAGACCTGGGTTCAGTCCCTGGGTTGGGAATATCCCCTGGAGAAGGAAATGGCAACCCACTCCAGTATTCTTGCCAGAAAATCCCATGGACAGAGGAGCTTGGTGGGTTACAGTCTATGGGGTTGCAAAGAGTTGGTCGCAACTGAGACTAACACTTTCATCTTTTATTTATTTTTAAACATTTATTTGGTTGCACTGGGTGTTAGTTACATCATGTGGGACTTTTTAGTTGTGGCATGTGGGATCTAGTTCCCAGATGAGGGATCAAATCCTTGCCCCCTGCATTAGGAGCTCAGAGTCTTAGCCACTGGACCACCAGGGAGGTCCAAACTTTCATCCTTTTATTCAGTGCAGTTCAGTCACTCAGTCGTGTCCGACTCTTTGTGACCCCATGAACCACAGCACGCCAGGCCTCCCTGTCCATCACAAACACCCAGAGCTTACTCAAACTCATGTCTATCGAGTCGGTGATGCCATCCAACCATCTCATCCTCTGTCGTCCCCTTCTCGTCCCGCCTGCAATCTTTCCCAGCATCAGGGTCTTTTCAAATGAGTCGGTTCTTCGCATCAGGTGGCCAGAATATTGGAGCTTCAGTGTCAGCATCAGTCCTTCCGAGGAATATTCAGGACTGATTTCCTTTAGGATGGGCTGCTTGGATCTCCTTGAAGTCAAAGGGACTCTCAAGAGTCTTCTCCAACCCCACAGTTCAAAAGCATCAATTTGGTGCTCAGCTTTCTTTATAGTCCAACCCTCACATCTATACATGACTACTGGAAAAACCACAGCTTTGACTAGATGGGCCTTTGTTGGCAAAGTAATGTCTCTGCTTTTTAATATGCTGTCTAGGTTGGTCATAGCTTGTCTTCCAGGGAGCAAGTGTCTTTTAATTTCATGCCTGCAGTCACCATCTGCAGTGATTTTGGAGCCCAAGAAAATAAAGTCTACCACCGTTTCCATTGTTTCCCCATCTATCTATTCATCTGTTCTTTTCTTAAGCAACGTTTATTGAATGGTCACTCCTGAGGATATTATTCCTGTCTTTAAGCAGTTCACATGAACACCTATATTTTTTTGCCCACTTTTCATGTGAGCACAAGATATGGCTTGCTCTTCTGGGGTTCCCTGTGCCAACTTCATCTTGCTGTTCATTTATGACTGCCATTAGATCCTGAACAAGCTGCCAAATCTGGATGTGTTGTTAAAGGTAGATCCTGGTAGAGAAACAAGACCCAGAGGAAAAGAAACTCCTTAAAACACATGTCTTAGACATCCCCAGTTCCTCCCCCACACTCACCTTGTCTATGGGGACAGGTGAAAGGATATTAACATCAGTAAGAAAATAGTTTTTACTCATATCCCATACCTGCCCACATGAGATCCCTAATGACTGTCTGACCCCCACCCCCTTGTTACTTCCACACCCCTCATGTCAGGGCTGGCCTCAGGTGAGTTCGAGAATAGGTCTGCATCCGCCCTCCCTGTCTACTGTCCTCCACTGCCCATCAGGTGCTGGGGGCACCTCGATACTGTATGCACCCCTGTGTCCTCTGAGGAAACTCCAGGTTACTAAAAATATGTCAAGACCAACTTTATGTAACTTTAATTTTTAAAACTATGCTGAAGAAGATTTAATATTAGAGAAATTCATAGTGACAATTTTGTACACTGGAAACATATTTAGTATTAAGAAAATAATATTCCAACCTCAATTTGCAAATCTGCTCAAGATAGATTGTATAGGAGGTTTGCTCAAAATAAGGTTCACTCAGGGTTAAAACAGCAAAAGAGCAATCACAGAGAGCTGTAAACCTGTACATGACTCTACTGTAGACCTGCCCTGAGCCATGCTTAGGGGACAAAAGATAAATAAGTCATTCGGGTGATGCTCTCTAAATGTGTCCCTTCGGAATATAATCCACATCTGCGAAGGAGCAGTTTTATGTGTGCATTTAGTGTTTATGCATTTTCTCTACTTGTAGGAGAAACCAGTGGAAACTAAAATGGCAAGGGTCAATTATTCATCTCTCTCCTTCCCACAACATAAAAAATATAATCCCAAAATGACATTTCTCATACAGATTTATCTCACAGACATCCAACAACTTACCCAAACTTGCACAATCCCCAGCCTAAACAGTTTTCTCACTTGCGGCATTTCATTTCTTTGTTGCTCTGAAAAATTGAATTGAATTTTTCCTCGGAAAATAAAATATACTTCCAAACTGAAAGTTTCAGTGTTCAAAGCGGTGCAACTCCTTTGGTATAAAAATGAAATTTAAGAAAATTCAAGACCCTTCTAGGCTGTATTGTTCCTAGAATAACATATCACAAAAGTTTCTCAATATCTTTGATGTCACAAAGCAACTCTAAAACTGCTGTGAATTTGCACATGAGCTAATTACATATGTAAGTGCCTATCAACTGTGAAAAACAACAAAATGGAGTATTTTAATCCCATCAGATATAAAATTGTTGGTGCCAGACCACCAAATTATGAATTGCAGAACAGTAGTTTTACAGCTCTTAGCTAGCCATGCACCTTCAGACTGTCAAGAATTAGAGTAGGAGATGGTATTTGTGAGAGCTTTCCCTCTCACAAATAGGTTGGTCATAGCTTGTCTTCCAAGAAGCAAGTGTCTTTTAATGTCATGCCTGCAGTCACCATCTGCAGTGATTTTGGAGCCCAAGAAAATAAAGTCTGCTACTGCTTCCATTGTTTCCCCTTCTATCCACCCCTGGGAGGGGTGGGGTATCCTTTCCCTGAGGTCCAGTGAAGAATGGCTTCTGAAACTAAATATACCTGCTATGAGTTAGGAAAACATGGTATCGGCATTCCACTCATGACTGAGGAATCTAAAGACTGAGATGCTGGTTGGATTGACCTATAGAGCAGTGCAGTCTCTGGAAACATTTGGGGAGTAACTGAACTCCCATTCATGCTGTGTCAAAGTTGCAGATTTCCTATGGCTCATGAAAGAGAATGAGGGAGCACAATTATAGCTTCCTTAAGATTGTATCCTACAAGTTCTGCTTTTTAGTATGCTAGTTAATATGTGTATATATATGTATGTATGTATATAGATATATAAGTGGTAAGTGTTAGTCCCTCAGTAGTATCCGAAGCTTTGAGACGCTATGGATGGCAGCCCGCCAGGCTCCTCTGTCCATGGACTTCTCCATGCAAGGATACTTGCATTGGTAGCCATTCCTTCTCTAGATATATATATATATATATATATATATATATATATATATATATATGTATATATATCCCTCTAGTCCCCAGGTCTTTTCTGAGACACTCTTCCAGTTGGAATCTATCACAAATAATTAAGGCTTCAATTTTCCTCTAATCCCTGGCTGACCGACTGACTCTCTGAGGCTGAGTTTACTATTGGATAGGACTGGATAGGAGTAGATTGGATTTCACTCCCCCTCTTGAGGACAGAATTCCTCGGCTCTTGCTGTTCTCACCTACCTTACCATAAGAAGGGGCATTCTCCAGCAATCCCACACTCGTGTTTTCCTCTATGTTTATCCCAATACTTTGTCTCTTTACACTTCAGTGGTGGGCTACCTCCTGCTCTAGTATTTGCCCGGAGATAAACTATAGTTCTATGAGTTTGCTCTGGTTAGTAAATAAGTTTCAGAAGCATCTGACAAGGACTTTCTTCTGTTTGATACTCTCCTAGTCTGTTGCTTCATAGATGGGAAGCAGACCATGCATTTCTCCCTGTCAACTTGTTTCCACAGCTGTTTGAGTTCTCCAGACTTTAAGAAACCTTTTCTATGAAATGCTTCCCTTTTTCCAATCTTTTTTCCTCCTATACCTGACTCCTCTATGATGTCCATTTCCCATGGTTGTTTCTTTGCCATTTCCTCAGGGTTAGGTGAGTTTGGATTGCTCTTTGTTTTTCATTTCTACTTGCCTTATTAGCAATCCCATTCCTTTACTATCCAATACGAAATTAACACTTTGCCAGATGGAAGCGTCATTTTCTCTCTCTTTCCCATTGTTTTATGTATTAGCTACGCTTTATTTGTTGCAAGTTATAAATTCCCATATATTAAGAGAAAAGAGAGATTATATTAGTAGGATACAGAGTAATCCCTAAAATTGAAAAGGAATTGAACTACAAAGCCGAGGAAAGAAAAGAGTATGGGCTGCTCTGGGCTCTCAGCAGCAGCTGTTGGGTGTGTCTACCCTAGAGCTCACGAGTATTCAGTGGGTGGGAGGAACTCTATGCGCAGACAATTTCATCACAGAGTTATCTGCAATAGATAGGGGGTGGGGGGTGGAAAGGATCCAAGTGTGCAACAGTCACCCCTACTAGTTAAGTCACTTTTTGCAAATATATAACGAGTTACTGTGAGACCATTTCAAATGTTTATGAAAAGCTCTGTGAAAACATGGGAAATGCTTATGGTAAATATAATGTGGAATGTACTTTATAAAATGTAAAAACCTATGCATAACAAAGCTATCATTTGTGATAAAAGTGGAAAACGTATACACATCATATTTACGTGACTGTATTTAAAGTATCTGTTGAAGGATACACAAAAATTAATCAGTGGTTATCTATTGGGATTAGGGGTAGAACTGAACAGATATCATGCACAAATGGGCAAAATAATTTGTCATATATCTTTTCTTAATTTTTTAACAATAAGACTGTATTACTTTTTCAAAACATCATACATGTATATATATGTGTGTGTGTGTGCATATATATATGCATACATTAATGAAAGGCAATATACCAAGATAGTTAAGAGTAGATAATTTTCTTATTTCCACATGTCATCCAGATATCCTCTAAAGAAAAAAATATATATATTTCTTTGACAAGAGAGGAAGCCAAATATTTTGTCCTTTTCTTTTTTTAAACTAACTCCTCGTCAGACAAGTAGAGTGAATAAAGTTCTAAGAAAGGAGAAGAAAAGTATCATTCGTGGAGTTTCAAAGAAGTGTCAATAACCATGCCAAGGATATCACAAGCTTTTCTCTTGGGCAGCCAAGCCAGAGCATCAGGAAGGACAGAACACTGTTTCCATGAGGCTCTGTCATATACGGCTATAGACTGTGCTCCTCAAACCTGATTATCTGCATCAGTTACTTGGGAACCTGGTCAAAAAGCAGATTCCAGTTCTAAAGATCTAGGGAGGGGGGTAGGGGGGGGTGGGGGCTGTGATTCTGCATTTTCAACAATCTCCCAAGTGATACTGGACACTGCTAACCAGCAGACCATGCTTTTGAGTAGCAAAGTTCTGCTGTCAGTCCTCCTAACTGCTGTAGGAATCTATATAAATACTTCTAATGCAGCTGAGTCCCCACTTGGAACTGGACCTCAGAGCGGCCCACAGGCAGAAATGATTAGCGATATTATTTTACTTAAAACTTTTAATTTAGAGAAAAATAAAAATAAATAAGAGATATCAAACAAAAAGATGTATTTTTATGGCCCTTGAAACGTCTTGTAAAACAGCTTGGTAAAACTTGGCTGCTTTGGAAAGACAAGTACCCTGCCATCCCAGCCTGGACTGGGTCTTTAATAGCACTTAGGTGGAGGAAGAAATTCTCCTTCCCGTGGAATTAGGAGTCCTCCGCAGCCAGATATGGTGCCACTGAGACATTTAGCTTCCAGCCTAAGCTCGGACATTTGGAAGCAGCATTCCTTCGGCCGGTCATTTCCTCCTCCGAGCATCCAGATTCCTCCTCTAAAGTGTGGCAGCTGAGCGGCTGGTGAGAGTGTCTGTGCGGGGACTTCTGAAGCTGATGCAGCTGATTGGACACTGCGGAGGCCTGCCGCGTGTGCACTCTGTCCTCAGAGCCTTCGGGAGGACGGAAGGAGAATAGCACAAGGCTACGCCGGGGGACCTGCGCAAGAGGACGAGGAGAACCCTACAGTTCACGTTAACAATTGGCCAAATGATGTTTAACTATGTGCAGCTGCCAGATTAAGGCAAATTTCAATTACTGTCACCAGCAGAAGAGAGTCATTCCAAAAAGCCAGGCAGGACCTCTGTTTACTCTTCAAACAAATGGTTGGGTTTAGCAAACAAAGCTTTGATTAGAGGCCATTATGGAATATCGGTTATTGCGAGTGTTTAAATTTTTATAGATCTGCTTGAATTTTATTACATAAGCATTCCACGTCTGTGACTAAAACTCAGGGCTTTCATATGCTAAGGCCTGTGATCAAAGCATAAAATGTGATTCTCATTAACACTTCCTCTTGAAATTAATAATTACTACTATTACTTATTAAGTAATCCCTTCTGTGCCAGGTGCTTTACATTGTCTCCATTTACTCTCACAGCAACAGCAATGAGATAGATATTGCTATGCCCATTTTATAAATAAGAAAGCAGACTCAGGAGGTTAATTAACTGGGCAGAGGTTGTATGGTTGGTTGAGCTCGATTTTGAACTCTGCTCTGACTTCTTGGCTCTTAACCTCTAGCTCATTTAAAGCAGAAACAAAGGACAGACGTGAATTTGCCAGCTGTTCATCACTCAGAAATCACCTGGTATTCCACCTATAACTACCACACACACACAGTAAAGTGTGAACTCAATCTGTGAGCAGCCATGCCTGTATCACATACTTGGTGAGAAGAGTCACAGAGTGAGTGACACGTCAGGTACTTTCAGAATATTTGTCAAAGAATGGATAATCTGGTGTACAATCTTTTTATATTATCAGTTTTATACTTCTCTTTTGATCCGTATAGTTAATGTTTCAATATGTATCCAAATAAGTATGTTTGCTGTCGTATGGTAGATATTGGATATCTATGAATTCAGTAATTTCCTGTGCATGCTTAATTTGAGGGTCATAAGTCTGTGCATAGATCTTTTCTGATTGTTTTTTAAATACAAAGTTAACAGACTGATAAATAATCTGTGATTATATTTCATAGGTACCATAGTGACATCTTGTGGGAAAAACATGGTAAGTTGCTACTGGGCATTTCCGAATGCTGCAGAACTACTTTGTCTCCTTATGAAGTGGAAATGCTCATCAGACTCCATTTGATGATAGAAATACAATTTGGTCCTATACAAATTTAAGATAACAGCGTTTCATACCCATTTCCAATACACTGAAAAATAATAAACTCTTTCTGAGTCATGAGCGGTCTAAACTGATGGAGTTGTGGGACATGATACTGAAAGAAACACTGCGTGAGTTTTATAACTGTGGACATTTAAAAAGTTATCTTGTTTCTGTTTTCAAAATGTAAATGAAAATTTCCCCTGGGGATGGTTCAAACTAATTTAATGTAAAAGCAGAGAGTATTAAATTTTCTCCATGATAGAATTCTTATTTCCCCAGGATATCTTTTAAAGGATTCAAAAAATCAAGATGTATTAGCACAAGATTTTCTACCAAGTACAAAGCAAGTAACATTATTTATTGAGTGCTCACTATGTACAAGGTATTATGAAAACTTGCTCTTTTTTTCCCCTTACTAAAACCTATTGCTTTTATCAGCTGGCTAGAGAATGTTTGTTAATGAGGCTAAGGGTTGATTTTATTCACATGGGCATGGGTTTTCTTGTTTTCCTTCCTGGTAGATACAGTTGACCCTAGATAACTAAGAAGGACTGACTCCAGGGCACACACACACACACATACCTTCCCCCACGGATACCAAAATCCACAGATACTCAAGTCCCTTATATAAAATGACAAAGGACAGTTGGCTGTCAATACCTGCAAGTTCAACACTGCAGATCAAAATCCATAGATGGGGAAACTGCAGTTATGGAGGGCTGACTGTAGTATGGCATCGTGGAAAGACAGTGGTCTTTTAAAGCAAATATTGAATGTTTTTCTTTTCTCTCTCTTGAACCAGATCCTAAATACACACACATTTTTTTCTTTACTCTCTTATTTATCAATTATATGTGTGTATTCTTTTACTAGTATCTTTTAATACTATGAGATATTTTTAAAGTTATTACCTTAACCTGGGAAGACAAAGCAAATATTCTATCTTTTTATTATATTTAATCTATATAATGTCAGAACAGATGCATTTACTGACTGTTAAAGGGCCACTACCAGATAAACTCATTTTCACCCCCTTTATTATCTACTTACTATTTATCACCACTAGAGGGCATCTGAAAACTGAGCTAAGTACAACTTAATGTCGTGAGTAAAATAAGCCAAAAATAAGACTACATGTTCCACCAAAAAAACTAATTGTTGTTTTGCAGCATAGATATTCAAAACTTGTTTGATGGTACTCTTATAATAAAGTTAGTAAATATGCATGCACTTCCTACTAAAATGTTGAATTAAAACACTTCCTTTTCTTTTCAGTACAGTGGAACAGTTAATTCTGTAGAATTAAATTTGCAAGTGCCAAGTATAATAATGGCAATAATGCATCAAATTGCATTTTCGACCACACCTGCCTACATTTTAAAAGTTGGTACACAATTACAAGCAATTAAACATCTAGAAATGAATGCAGAATTAGCTAGATAAGACTGGTCTCAATTATTATCACAGATCTCTGGTAGGTAATCGCTTTTAGCGTATTTCACCCAACAATGTCTTCAGTACCTACTGTGGGTCATTGTCAGTGTTCCGGATTCACTGTCAAGGAGCTCTTCTAGGGCGAAAGGTAGACAAGCAGATAGGGAGATGGGCTGTAATCATCAGTGTGCTGATGGAGTATACAGCACGAGCTGGGAATCAGAACTCGGAGGGAGAGCTCCAGACCCTCCAGGTAGGTTCCTTTTCCTGGTTGGTGCCTAATCCACACCACAGAGACCCCGGACAAAGATAAGGGCTGACAGGCAGGTGTGGTTTCAAGTCCTTTCCCATTCTCTCACTAGCCCTATGACCCAAGGCAAGCCTTTCAGCCTCTCCAAGCTCTGATTCTCCCTAAATAAAGGAGTACTAACACCGGCCCAGCCTACGATAGAGGACTGCTGGGAGGACCAAAGATAACGTCTGTGAAGTGCCTGATACAACTGGCACAGAGTTTTTGAGAACTGTCATTACTATTATTACGTTCATGTTATGACCGATAGACTCCGTAGTCCCAAGCTGGAGGCGACCAGGATGACGCAGCATTAGCTTTCACTGTATCATGACAGATGGATCTGGTTGGAGGAGAATACCAGCACCCTCTGCATCAAGAGGCGGACTGCTCTTTGCGCACAAGAACGGAGCTCCGATCGCTTGCAACTCTAACCAATACCTTTTCGTGCCTTTCTCCTCATTACTGAGTTATCTGTCTTTCTTCCTTTCTTTCTTTTCTTGTTCCTTCCTTTCCTTCTTGTTTTTTTCTTTCTTTCTGTTATTGTCATTGTTAAGAGTATCACAGTGCGGTGGAAGAATAATTTTTCTCTGTTAAACACAGCATTCAAGAATGAAATATGTCCATTTTGCCTGCATATTGGTTGGGGTATTTAATACATGAGTCTCAAGGATATTATCATACTCAGGCTTGATTTCCTAAAAATATATTTACTTAGAGGGTTGAACTGGATGAGATTCACAAATCATATTGTGTTTTTATTTTCTTAATCTTGCTTTTTATTACATTTGCTCAGAGCTGGAAAGGCAACCACAAAACCAAAACCAGATGGGAAAAACTAAGCCAAAGGAAAACCAAATCCTGATTACTAACAACTATTTAGATCATATCAATCTGTGATTCAGCAATAACAAGCACGTATTTTGATAAGAGTATAATGTCTCATACCAAACTTCTCTCTCTAACATCATAGATATTTGTATCATGACAGAGGATGAAATAATCCAGCAAACTGAGGTGGAGAGTTTATAACTCTTTTCCTCCCAGCTATAAAATTGTCTACTTTAGCAGATCAGTATCATGTGTACCCTGCCTACCAAGAGAGTCACAAAACAGATTCTTCCCTCCGAATCTCCTGGGGGAGAGAACCTACTGGAAGGTCTCACCTTCTTTTGTCCTAAACTGGCATATCAGGGCTTTATTTGGGAAGCAGCAAAAAAAAAAAAAAAATTCTAGAGTGATTTTTGACCTCCAGCTGGTGTGTGGATGAGGGGCTGACCTTGTTTTAAATGGAATCCAAGTGAAATGTGATGGAAGACATCAAAATTATGATGTCTTTCTTCTGTCCCCATGACAACTATCATCTCAGCAGCCTTTTTTTTTTTCAGATTAAAGACAAAGCGTTCTTGACACTCTAGATCAAATAGATTTGTTTTCAGCTGACATATTCCAAGTTGATCAAACAGCTTCTTTGATAAAAATAAACTACCCACAAAGAGATCCTGGGTTGAGCATAATAAAGAAGGAAAGCTGGGATGGGAATAAAGAAGAAGAGAGTGTTATTTGATGACCTATCCTGTTGTTTATTTTTTCCCCTGTAAATACAATTGCAGTTAGAGCTATGTCTCTGTCTTGATGCATAAACTAGCTTTTCACAGGCAGTTTTATTTTAGTCCTCTACGTCAGGAATTTGTTTCTGGCAAGAGCTGAGATCTCCAGTTGAGACAGGCTGCAGAGAAGGCAAGCCAGAGCTTTCCCTGACTGTAACCGTGATTAAGTGGAATCACACTGGGTGGAAATGCCACACGCATGCTGCCGGATTCCTGTTCATCCAGGTGACACAGGAGAGGACCGAGGAATGAGTGACCTCGTGCCACTGTCTGAGAGGGAGCAACAGAGGCAGTGACTGTGTCCTGAGCCCACAGCTTCGGGAATTTGATCTATAAAAGCAAGGAGGGGGTTAAGCTTCACCTAGAAAATGTTGGTGGTAGAAGGCATCCTGCTGGGCCCTCTGTTGTTTACTCTTTGTCTCAACGCTCCTTTAGATATTTCTTTGATCCACATCATTCTTTAGAAACTCATCTTATTTCTGAGATTAACCCACTTTTTCCTATGATCAACATAGCCCAGCTTCAGAAATTTAGGACTCTTTCCTTTAACCAAAGAATGCTTCTTTCTTGGTCTGTATCATTGGCTGGCTGAGATCTAAGAGAAAACAAGGGCTAAACTTCAATACACAGTAAGTCCCCTACATATGAACCTTCAAGCTGTGGACTTTCAAAGGTGTGAGCATGCCCTTGCATGTTCAGTCATGTATGTTAGTTCACATGGCTGGCACATCCTGTCACGTGCGTGCATCCTCTCCAAATGGTTGTGCGTTTGCATATTTTACTATTCAGTGCTGTATAGAGTCCAGTAGTACAGTATCTTTATTTCAAGCCCAGGGTATCCCAAAAACAGTGGTGATTTAGCTGAGACTGCTGTACCTTTTGAAGTACTGTATGGTAAGATTAAAAATGTTTTATTTTGTGTATTTGTTTGTTTGTTTATGTACTATTTGTGTTAAAAGTATTATAAACCTATTGCTGTACAGTACTCTAAATCTGATTGTGTTAGTTGGGCACCGAGGCTAACTTTCTTGGACTTACAAATGTGCTTTTGGAATAGAAACTGTTGGTATGCTGGGAACTTGCTGCATAGCCATCCACCTCTGCTCTGAGAACTCTCCCCACACTCTGGAGGTCACCTAACAACTCAAGGCTCAAGACTCCTGCCTCCTTTCCTACACACCCTTACAAGATAGCACAGCTTTCGTGTAGTAGCTCATCAACATGTCTGAATGTCTTCTCCATGCCAGGGAAGGCATTAGGCACCACAGGGACACAGAGATAAGAAAGGCAGCCCCCCGTATTGGCTGGCACTCCGTACTGGATGTCCTTTCTAGAGAGTGTCCTTGTGTGTGCTAAGTCACTTCAGTCCTGTCCAGACTCTGCGACCCTAAGGACTGCAGCCCTCCAGGATCCTCTGTCCATGGGATTCTCCAGGCAAGAACACTGTAGTGGGTTGCATTTCCTCCTCCAGGGGATATTCCTGACCCAAGGATCGAACTTGAGTCTCCTGCGTCTCCTGCATTGGCAGGCAGATTCTTTACCATTAACACCACCTGGGCAGCCCCATATAATATCTATAGTTATTAAAGATTATATAGATATTATATAATGCCTATCTAATTTTTAATGTTCTCGTGTGCTCAGTCGTGTCTGACTCTTTATGATCCTATGGATGGTAGCCCGCCAGGTTCCTCTGTCCATGGGATTCTCCAGGCAAGAACACTCGAGTGGGTTGCCATTTCTTCCTCCAGGCGATCTTCCCTACCCATGTCAGGGTGGGAATCAAACCCACTACATCTCTTATGTCTCCTGGATCGGCAGGCATGTTCTTTACCACTAGTGGCACCTGGGAAGCCTCTAGAGGGACTTAATTTGGGAGCCTGGGATGGAATTTGAGAAGGCAGAGTGAAGGCAGAAGGCATGTATCTTCTGAAATTATGTGTGTGCGTATGTATGTGCCCATGAGCCCTGTAAGCATTTTTCTGGGCAAAGGGCTATACCTTCCATAGTGTATGGAAGAGGTTACCATGAAATACAAGATATGTTCTTTGTCCTCTGGGGGGTAAGGAACTGAACCAGAATAATGATAAGCAGAAGACTGGAGAGGGTCAAGAAATAGAATGAAATGTATAGCAGTTATTATTTAAATACATAATATCAAACTACTGACAGGTAATCTACTTCCTCCCTCGTCCTCTCCCCATCATCTTAGTGCTGTCAACTGTTTAAAAAATTAAGCAAAACATTTGATGAAAAGAAAATTCCATTTTTATATAAAAATATTTCAAAGGCCTATAATTGAAAACATGTGTTATACTTCATGTCTGGCAGCTTTTAAAAATAAGTTTTATAATTCCTTATGGGTTATCCTATTTCTGAAAAAGATGTTTCAAATAGCATTTCCCCCAAAATGAGCACTTCCTCTTCATCAGATCACCTCAGACAATTATGGCAAAATGGGTGCTATACACAGCATTAGATCAGATCTAGAATACAGTAATTAAAACCCTAACTCCTTCAGGGGAAGAAAGAATGAATCAAGAACAACCATCCTACCTCTATTCTGAGGATGTTTTACTAGTTTCATTTCAAGTGGCAAAGCTGGACAGTGACATGCCTTTTTCTTTTGAGCCAAAGCTGTATTTTAGTTGGACCAGCCTGGAGGCTAGGGGCTGGACTCTGGGAGTGTCTCTGGGTTTGCACATGGCGCTGGTCCCAGGGTCCTGTGGCCACTCCAGCTGGACCTACTGACCATGAGTCAGGATCCTTCAGCCCTGAACTGTTCCTGGAAGATGAAACTAACACAACACCGAGGTAGAATGACCTCCTGCTCCGCCGCCTTACTTCATCCAGTTTCTTTTCCTGGCATCCTTCCTGATCAAAAACAATGTTTGCTCACTACCTGATGGAGAGAGAGAGCACCCTGGAGGATCTGCGCTTTGAGCTGAGGCTGGAAGGATGAGCGATCCCCTTGAGCAGGTGGCTACCAGGGCTGAATTCTCATCACCCTTGCCATCTCCTGGGAGATGGAAACTTTCCTTTCCATATCCTGCTTAGGGCCCCATGGAGAGGCCACAGCAGCTTCCTGGGGCCTCTTCATCTACAGTTCAACCTTCTCTCCACCCGGACATCAAGACCTGAGGATCCGCAGATCCCTCTCATGCCTGAGATCCTACATCTCCTACAACTCCACCTGAATGCAGACATCCAGGGTCCTCTCTTTCCTCTTACTGCCTTGTACGTTCACTCTTGTTTTTTTCTTTCCAATGCCATTTATCCCTCCCCAAAACCTTTCCCCAGCATCTGCAGAATTTTAGCTTCATTGGAAATAAAGTCCTCTAAGATCCCTCAAACAGTGCACAATCTATTGTCTTTCCTTCTTCCTTCTTTGGATATTCAGAAGCCTGCTTTACATCTAGCCCCGCTACCACCTTGGAGATATCAAGTTGGTTCTCTTCCTCCCTTTGTTGCCCAAACCCTGTGGTTTGTCTTTTCAACCATCCTTCCAGCACATTCATCAGCCCACTCACCTACCTAACTTTTCCACTGTGGAAACTCTGCAGACTCTCAATCTTGGATCAGCCCAGTCATTTTTCTTCTCTGCTTTTTACACTTTGAATATGGCTGGAGAAAATCATCCAGCTGTTCAGATTAGCACCATTATGAAAACAAGTCTCCAGCCACAATTTCTTCAAACTTAACCACTCTTCTCATGCTCTCTTCTCCTATTTTAATTTAACTTCCTAATACCCTAAGAAAAATTAAAGCTATGGTTCTGCTGCTGCTGCTGCTGCTGCTGCTGCTGCTGCTGCTAAGTCACTTCAGTCGTGTCCGACTCTGTGTGACCCCATAGATGGCAGCCCACTGGGCTCCCCCGTCCCTGGGATTGTCCAGGCAAGAACACTGGAGTGGGTTGCCATTTCCTTCTCCAGTGCATGAAAGTGAAAAGTGAAAGTGAAGTCTCTCAGTCGTGTCCAACTCTTAGCGACCCCATGGACTGCAGCCCACCAGGCTCCTCCATCTATAGATTTTCCAGGCAAGAGTACTGGAGTGGGGTGTCATTGCCTTCTCCGAGCTATGGTTCATATGCTGTCAAATATTTGCAGCCACAATGCAAGCTCCACTCCTGCAAGGTCCAAGAAAAACGTGTCCCTTGTGTTCGGGGCTAATCCTCTTTCCTATACTCTGGTCTTCTCTCCTCCTACTCTTCAGAGATGGTTCCAAGTACTTATCCGCATCGCACCCCCTTCCTATAGCTTTAATATAGCCACTTTCTTTCACGTGTCTTTTATGTCAACTCATGAATGTATCCATCTTTTCCAGTTTTGTGAGGAAGCCTGACAATTCTTATTAGTTCTATATGGTTCTCTCCCCAGCTGCCATCCTTTCCGTTCCTTCCAAGCAGAGCTTCCTGAAAGAGTGGTGAATATTTATTTCATCACCTCTACAGTCTCACTTCCTTTCACTCCTTAACTTGTTGCAAACCACATCCTGCCCCGGGAACCACACTGACACTGCCCTCATTGAGATCATCAGTTATCTCCCAATGATATCAGCGGAGAGGGGTTTTCTCATCACATGCAACCTCTCCATGCCTTATGACTCCATGAACCACACTCTCATCCTCCTTAGCTTCCTTAATATCACACTCTCCTTATTTGACACCCACTCTTAGGCCAATTTTTTTCAACTTCATTTCTATAGATTCCTATTGTTTGTTTAACTCATGCCTTAAATGTTGGTGTTCCCAGGTCAGTCCAAATTTTTTTACCCATAATGAACAAGGATGGAGAAGGCAATGGCACCCCACTCCATTCTTGCCTGGAGAATCCCACGGATGGAGGAGCCTGGTAGGCTGCAGTCCATGAGATCGCAAAGAGTCTCACACGACAGAGCGACTTCACTTTCACTTTTCACTTTCATGCATTGGAGAAGGAAACGGTAACCCACTCCGGTGTTCTTGCCTGGAGAATCCCAGGCATGGGGGGAGCCTGGTGGGATGCCGTCTGTGAGGTCCCTCAGAGTCAGACATGACTGTAGTGACTTAGCAATGTACAAGGATAATGAAACTTTCTAACCTTCTAGGATAAACTGGACACTATTTGGAAGTATCTATGTTATTGGTGAAAGTAATTGCCTTCTCTTTATATTGTGTAATTTACAAGGAGAAAAAAGAGTTAGGAAAGATATTAAATACTATTTTTTTGCAATGCTGAATTTTTTAAATTTTTTCATTCTTGAAATGGCTACTCACAGTTTCTTGTTAAGGCTTTATAGTGGCAATTTCTTTATATTTTTGAGAAGTCACCATCAGTAAGCAACTTTGTTCATACAAGTAGGTGATAAAAATATTTTCTTAATTTTGACAACCATTTGAATATTTACAACAGTTATCATGTTTCCATAATCTAAGAACCCTTTCTTTTCTTTCCTTGAAAAATGGAAATGTTAAAGTTTCTTGTGAACATGAGTGAATTTATAATCTGATTGAATGAACTTTTTCACATCAAGAATTTCAAAATGCTGATGTCTTCATCTGATATACTTGCAGTATCACTGATCATTTGGGTGCCACCCTGGCCACAAACCAGCAGGCCTGCCCACTGTTTGTGAATCAGAGATTTGGAGCCGCCACTTGGAACTGCACCTACCATCCTGTCTGGCCTTCCTTCCATTATCCTACCTTTCACACTCCAGGTTTGGGGATTAGATCCTCAGAAATGCTATAATTGGCCACTTCCACTCTAGAATAGATACTGGGGTGGTGGATTATATGCCTGACTGTATTCTGGGTTTTGCAGCTTTGGAAGGTACAGAAGACTTTCATCATGCTAGGCAACCTCAAGACCGCAACCCAGGGGACTGGGATGCTATGTCAAACATCCCATCAAGGGTCCCTGGAAATGGCTGCCACACCTGGAGGCAACCTGCCCAAGGACTCTGGACATTGTTAATCCCATTCAGCTCTTCTACACTTGAAGTGTTCAATGTCTCATAGAAAATCAGTGCCATATTCCACTAGAAGAAAAAGTCTGCCTCTGGACTCTATTTTAGCCCTCTTTCCACCATATATACCTTTCTAGAAAGAGGACATTTGTTTCCATGACTGCAAAAGCCATTCATATGGTGACAATTTCCTGACCTGTATGTCTGTCTTCTGAACCATAGACCTAAATCTGAATCCTTCCATTTGGATGTCCCACAGACCTAGACTGTCTACAGGTGGACTTACTATCCTGAAACCTACATTCACTAAATTCTTTTCAGTAAATGGCACCATCAATGCCTCAGCTACAGAAACTCTAGAGTCGCTTGCAGCCTGTCCCTGTCCTTTTCCACTTCTATCTAATAAGTCATCAAGTTGTCAGTTTGCTCTCAAATTTATACTCCCTGCTCTTCAGGGTATCAGAATACCTCCACCGGGTCACAGAAACAACCTCCAAGCTTATGCTATTGACTCTAACCTGCCCCTCCAGAGAGTTACCATGGTAATCTTCCTAATATACAAATCTGATGGTGTAAGTCTTCAGTTTAGAATTTTTAATGATTCTCCCATTACCTCTGTGATAAAGACCAAATCACTTAGCGTGAAATACAAAACCCACTCTGCGCTGGGCCTTAAATCGTGTCTCCTCCTTCATTGTTCACCCTTCCTTCCTCATAGTCCACAATGAACTATCTGTGGCTTCTTTCTTTTATAAAACAAATTTGGCTGCATCAGGTCATAGTTGCAGCTTGCAGGCTCCAGAGTGCAGGCCCAATAGTCTCAGCAAGCAAGCTTAGCTTCCCTGCAGCACATGGGATCTTAGTTCTCTGATCAGGAACTGAACCCTCGTCCCTTGCTTTGCAAGATGAATTCTTAACCACTGGACCACCAGAGAAGTTCCCTATTTGTGGTTTCTTGGACAAGCCTGGCTATCTTATTTGCATGCCCTGGTCCAGGGTGATATCTCTGCCAGGAATACCCTTCTATGTGTTCCTATTCATTTCCTTAAGGGATGACTCCCAGCTTCTCTCCAGACTAAAACCATCTGCTACTTCCTCTGGGAAACCTTTCCTCATCATTGTAATCTCAGTTGCCTGTGCTAGAATCACCCATTATACTGTGTCCTACCACAAGACATACTGTTATAACATTTGCTTTCTTGAATGTTCTAAAAAAAAATTATTAAGATTCATCCACCTAGCATGTAGTTCTTAGCACCAAGAACCCAGAGCATAGTGATCAGCCCAGACTTCTGAATGCTACAGAAAGTGACAGAAATCTCTTGACTGCAAGCATGGGGACAGGTTTACTTGAGAACTGCGTGCTGTGTGCTCATTGCAAGATCCTGCACTGACAGGAAAGGAACAAGCCTCTTGGTCTGGAGCTCTTCACCAAAACAGTCCATTCATCCCACCTTTTGCCAGGCTCCAAATTAAGCCATTGTCCCCATGGAAGGCAATCCCTCTACAATTTTTTGTTCTTCTCCTGCACCAAAGTCACTTTCCTATGAGTAAGGTCATTGTTAGATAGCCCAAGGAGTTTATGCTCTTTGTGACATGAGGCAGACGGTGACTGTGGGTGTCATCAAAGCAGTAGATAAGAAGGCAGCTGGAGCTGGCAGGGTCATTGAATCTGCCCAGAAATCTCAGCAGAATGAATATTATCCCCAAATACCTGCCACCCCAGTCTTAATCAATGGAGGAAGAGTGATCTCAGAGCTGTTTGTCTCAATTGGCCATTTAAGTTTAACAGTTAAAGACTGGTTAATGATAACAATGCATTGTAAAACCTTCTGAAGGAAGGGAGAATGCATTGTGGACCATTTGTTTTGTTTGTGGCAGTTTTAAGCTATTAGCTTTTTATTTTTATTTTTTTAACTTTTTATTTTTACTTCATTTTACTTTACAATACTGTATTGGTTTTGCCATACATTGACATGAATCCACCACGGGTGTACATGTGATCCCAAACATGAACCCCCCTCCCACCTCCCTCCCCACAACATCTCTCTGGGTCATCCCCGTGCACCAGCCCCAAGCATGCTGTATCCTGCATCGGACATAGACTGGCGATTCGATTCTTACATGATAGTATACATGTTTCAATGCCACTCTCCAAAATCATCCCACCCTCTCCCTCTCCCTCTGAGTCCAAAAGTCCGTTATACACATCTGTGTCTTTTTTGCTGTCTTGCATACAGGGTCGTCATTGCCATCTTTCTAAATTCCATATATATGTGTTAGTATACTGTATTGGTGTTTTTCTTTCTGGCTTACTTCACTCTGTATAATTGGCTCCAGTTTCATCCATCTCATCAGAACTGACTCAAATGTGTTCTTTTTAACGGCTGAGTAATACTCCATTGTGTATATGTACCACTGCTTTCTTACCCATTCATCTGCTGATGGACATCTAGGTTGTTCCCATGTCCTGGCTATTATAAACAGTGCTGCGATGAACATTGGGGTACATGTGTCTCTTTCAATTCTGGTTTCCTCGGTGTGTATGCCCAGCAATGGGATTGCTGGGTCATACGGCAGTTCTATTTGCAATTTTTTAAGGAATCTCCACACTGTTTTCCATAGTGGTTGTACTAGTTTGCATTCCCACCAACAGTGTAGGAGGGTTCCCTTTTCTCCACACCCTCTCCAGCATTTATTGCTTGCAGATTTTTGGATTGCAGACATTCTGACTGGTGTGAAGTGGTACCTCATACTGTTTTTAGCGGTGACAACTTGACCAAAAATCTGTCACAGAATTTAAGACCCATGAAAAAAAAGTTGAATGAAAACAAACTCCCTGGATACGTCTGGGTCAGTTGATGAGGGGCAGTCATCAGGGTCTGGATAGTGATTTTATCAAATGGCTTCAAACTGTGGCCATCCCCTGCCTCTGGTTGGCCAGATGTTATCAGAAGGCACGCCACCTCAGAGCTCTGACCAATCTCACTTTGCCATTTAAACTCAGAATAGAACAGAATTGGGGGTGTGCATTCAATATCTGTTTGATTTGCACTTTCTTTTTGGCTTTAGCCCTCTTCATTTACTAACTGAAGCTGCACTCAATAACGTGCTTGTTTATTGAGTCCCTTTGCTAGACAAGGTGGAGGGTAGGTGCTGCCTCAAGAATGCTCAGAGGAGAGTCTGGAACCATTCTCTGAGCTAGGAAAGACAGGGGAAAAAGTAGGTTTGGAGGTAGAAATTAGATTAGTTCACAACATCTGGGGCTTGCTGTGCTTTTAGAACTCCCACACAAGCAAAGAGTATAGCCTACGTTTAGAGAAGTGACTCTGAACACAGCTGATTTCCCATCACCATGGCATAACCTCCCTGGATAATAACCACTTCACCTACTGTGAACCTGAATCATGACTTAAGAAAAAAAGTTTGAATTTAGAGTTACCTGATACAGAAAGAGACTATTTCCTGCTGTGGTGGGTGAACATCTGCTCAGAAGGATGGAAAGAGGAATTTTACACAGAGGAAAGACTAAGATCAAAAATTGTATAATCCTGTAATCGTATTACCCAGTAATGTGTGTGCTAAGTTGCTTCAGTTGCATCCATCTCTTTACAAACCTGTGGACTGTAGCCAGCCAAGTTCCTCTGTGCATGGGATTCTCCAGGCAAGAATAATGGAGTGGGTTGCCATGCCCTCCTCCAGGGGATCTTCCTGACCCATGGATCAAACCTGCATCTCTTACGTCTCCTGCATTGCAGGAGGGCTCTTTATATCACCAGAGCCGCTTAAGAAGCCCTACTTAGTAACAACAGGCTATATTCTTGGCTAATCTTAGAATCACCTGTAAAAAATAAACCCAAAAAAAGCCTCAATTAGAAAGAGTTTGGAGACCAGAAGAGAGTGCTCTCCCAGAGTCCAGTAACAAGAAGAAAGACTTCTCTTTGGTAGCAAGAACTCAGCCAATGAAAAGCCGTGTGCTCTCTGTCTACTATAGCCCTCCCCAACTTCCTTTTCGCCTCTATAACAGCATTCTTCTTCACCTACCCTACAGGGCCTTGCACACTGCTTGACATGGTTGGGGACCCCAAATTGCAATTCTTGGCTGATTCCAAAGAAACCCATTTTCAGCTAAAGAAATAATTGGTAATGTTCTAATTTTAGGGCAACACACCTTATACCCACAGAGTTCTAACTAGGAAACAAATGTAAATTTTCCAGAATTGATTTAATGCTGGTATCACATGCACTAACATTCAGGGCAAAGGGATTGGAATGGAGTGCAGGGAGGATTTACAACAATTTCATTAAATCGTTCAAAAGGTCTTCTTGAGCATTAACCCATTGTTTCAAGACAATAATTTGATGACTGAAGAATAAATAAATCAGAAACATATGGATTAAATTTTCCTTGAAGTACACTTGAATTCCAAAGTCAGGGAAAAGGCATTTGGCAAAATCCAGTCTGCCTTTGCCAAACCTAAAGTGTTTGAAAAATAATTTGAGAGGGTTTGCCAAACCCCAAATGCCACTGTGTTCTTCCATCCCATCCAGATCTCCAAAAGTGCAAAGCTAATACATCTACTCAGCATTCTAAATGAGCATGGGCATCTTGGTAAGAAACAAAACTGCTTCATTCAGAGCCCCTGAAGAGATTCCTTAACATTTTTAGAAAGAAATCATTTGACTGAATGATCTGCTTCCTATCCATGCTCTGATCTTTAAAATATCCATCTAAGATTTTTAAAAAATTGTCCTGTAAGTGTGCTATGAAATTATTTTGAGCCTTTAGCAAAAAGAATTTAGAACAGAAAAGTTATTTTTAACTAAACTTTATCGGTGACTGCAGCCTCGAAATTAAAAGACACTTGTTCCTTGGAAGAATAGCTATGTCAAACCTAGACAGTGTTTTATTTTATTTTATTTTATTTATGGTGAGCCATATTTGTAATTTTATTTTGTATTTTGTTTTTAATCCTTTTTATTGAAGTATAGGATAAATTGGGAATTTAAGATTAATAGATATATGCTACAATAATACAGGTAAACAACAATGACCTACTCTTTGGGGAATTATATTCAATGTCTTATAATAAGCTATAATGGAAAAGAATCTGAAAAAATATGTATGTGTGTGTGTGTATATATATATATATATATACATATTCTGAATCTGTTTACTATACACCTGAAATATTGTAAATCAACTAGACAGTGTTTTTAAAAGCAGAGACATCACCTTGCTGACAAAGGTCTGTATAGTCAAAGCTATGGCTTTTCCAGTAGTCATGTATGGATGTGAGAGTTGGACCATAAAGAAGGCTGAGTGCTGAAGAATTGATGCTTTCAAACTATAGTGCTGGAGAAGATTCTTGAGAGTCCCTTAGACTGCAAGGAGGTCAAACCAGTCAATCCTAAAGGAAAGCAGTCCTGAATATTCATTGGAAGGACTGATGCTGAAGCTGGAGCTCCAATACTTTGGCCACCTAATGCAAAGAACTGACTTATTGGAAAAGACCCTGATGCCGGGAAAAATTGAGGGCAAGAGAAGGGGGCAACGAGGGTGAAATGGTTGGATGGAATCACTGATTCAATGGACAGGAGTTTGAGAAAACTCAAGGAGAGAGTGATGGACAGAGAAGTCTGGTGTGCTCTAGTCCATGGGGTTGCAAAGAGTCGGACACAACTTAGTGACTGAACAACAGCAAGAACAAAACTTTATCAGAAGTACAGCAATATCTTCCTATTGGAATTGTGTGTGTGTGTGTGGCAGGGGGCGGGGGAAGTGGTGTCTCTCTTTCTATATGTTCATACTACTGACAACCTGAACAATCAATTTTTATTCAAATCATCTTTAAACTAAAACAAATTTTGCAGTTGAAGCTGCCAATGGGGAATTCCCAGTGACCTGAATCTGGTCATGATTGAACCAGTAAACAAAGCCTTTGGAGAAATCAAAAGCAAGTATCAGAATGTGGGTAGTACAGGCAAATCTTTTCACCCTGCAAATGTCTCTATTTTTGAACGATAATCTTAGCTATGTTGAATTTCCACCTAAGGGGTGCCTCTTTCTGGAAGGTTGACAGTAAGTGTCTGTCTAATGCAATTTGTGTTTGCAAAATGACATTTGCTCACCTAACAATGGAGAATCAATGGGGCACAGATCAGACGCTGTTCAGTTCCCAGGGAAACTATTCACAGGCTTTTTATTCTGGGGCTGAGGCAGTTGATATTCTCTTTTGTTTTCTTGCATTTTGTTTATTTTTAATCATAACAAGCCCCTGAAGTTGTTATGAGTACTTCAGATTATCATGTCTCAAATATTTGTTGAAATTTAGATGAGAAATCCCAGAGACATTTTGATTATTCAGAAATATCTTGTATAGTTTTTGAATCATTTTTGCTTGAAACTTTTCATCTAGAGGAAAATTTAAGATTGCTTAAAAACATTTTACTCAAGAAAAGAGCATACTTTTATTTTCTTTAAACTCAACTATGAAACAAACCTTCTTCACCTTGGACTTATACCCTGAAGCCCTCCAAGAACAGCTTGCTTATTAGGGGTTCAGTTCAGTTCAGTTCAGTCGCTCAGTAGTGTCCGACTCTTTGCAACCCCACGAATTGCAGCACATCAGGCCTCCCTGTCCATCACCAACTCCCGGAGTTCACTCAGACTCATGTCCATCGAGTCCGTGATGCCATCCAGCCATCTCATCCTCTGTTGTCCCCTTTTCCTCCTGCCCCCAATCCCTCCCAGCATCAGAGTCTTTTCCAATGAGTCAACTCTTCGCATGAGGTGGACAAAGTACTGGAGTTTCAGCTTTAGCATCATTCCTTCCAAAGAAATCCCAGGGCTGATCTCCTCCAGAATGGACTGGTTGGATCTCCTTGCAGTCCAAGGGACTCTCAAGAGTCTTCTCCAACACCACAGTTCAAAAGCATCAATTCTTCGGCACTCAGCCTTCTTCACAGTCCAACTCCCACATCCATACATGACCACAGGGAAAACCATAGCTTTGACTAGACGGACCTTAGTCAACAAAGCAATGTCTCTGCTTTTGAATATGCTGTCTAGGTTGGTCATAACTTTTCTTGCAAGGAGTAAGCGTCTTTTAATTTCATGGCTTGCTATAAAAAAGTTCTTTCTATAATAAGAGTTCCATGTATGCTGTCCAATCTCATGTTGTAAGAACTAGCCTTACTGAAAATACAATCCCAGGGGCAATAGCTTCTGCTCCCTGGATGCTGTTATAGAGAAGAAACAAGGCATCAGCAACAAGCCCCTCAGACGCTATTTCACAGAGATCATTTGGTTGCAAGGCAGATGAAACTATTCCAACTATCTCAATACAAATAGACCAATTAGAAGGGTAAGCAGAATCTCATAGAGCCTAAATGCAGAAAATACTGTGTCCTCCTGAAAATTAAGGTCTTCATGTAGCTAATTCCCCTCTCTCTGAAGGGGCAAATAATCTCAGCTCCATTTTCCCTGCTTGTCTCCACAGACTAGCTTTTATACGTTGGTTTGTCATAACCGAATACAGGCATAAGTCCTGAAACGGCATGATGATTCCATGATTTACATCACCAAATACCGGTCTCCAGAGGCCAGGCTCCCATCAACCACAGAGCAAGACAGAAGAGGAAATGCTTAGAAAGGTCCTGGTAGCCTACAGGACCCATAAACTGGGGTGTGTATTATCATCTCACATTTTGTTTAATATCCCTGTTGTACTAGGTCCACATGATATACTATTCGGCAAGTAAGCAAATTCATATTCCTTTATTTCACCAAATGTTATTAAAACAAGCCCAAGAGTCCATGTCTGGATTAACACATATACTAGTTACCTATTGCTGCATAACAAGTTTCTCTAAAATTAAGGTAGGGGGCTTCCCTCGTGGTTCAATAGTTAGAGCTTCATGCTTCCAATATAGGAGGCACATGTTCAATGTCTGGTAGGGAACTAAGATCCCACATGCTGCCTGGCATGGTCAAAATTTTTTTTTAATTAAACTAAATTGATTTTTAAGATCTCTGAACATGTCTTATTTCACAGTTTCTCTGAACCAGGAATCTGAAAGTTGCTTAGCTGTGTGATTCTGCCTCACAGCCTCTCATGAGGTTGCAGTCAATTTGCTGGTGAGAGCTGTAGTCATCTGATGGCTGATGGATTTGCTTCAAAGTGACTCATTCACATGGCCATTGGCAGCATGCTCAGCCTAGTTCTTTGCTGATTCTTGTCAAGGCCTCTACTCCTTGCCACATGGACTTCTCCGTAAGGCTGCTCAGTGTCCTCATGACTCAAAGCATTAGTGATCTGAGAGAGAACAAGGAGAAGGCCACAATGCCTACTGCAGTCTCAAAAATCACACGTCTTCACTTCTACCATACTCTCTTCATAAGAAACAAATCCTAAGGAAGCCCATGGCCAAGGGGAGGGGAATTTGATTTTGCCTTTTGCATGAAGTAGTATTAGATACTTTATCAGCATATTTTAAAACCACCACCTCAGAAGATGCATTTTTATCCTTTTATGCTTGCGCTTGTCTTCTGTACCACATAGTACCCCCAAACGACACAATACAAGTGTGAAGGCAGGGAACAGTCTAGTACAAACTGGGAAGAACCCCGGCATCTCCCTGGCTACTATGATGGTTATCTCTGCCCCCTAAAGCTTTGTAGAACCTCTGCTGAATGTTAGACTGGCACCACTACACCATGCACAGCACCATCTCTTGACCCCAGGTCTCCACAGGGCTGTCTTCAGAGAGAGTGATGGCTATATTCCTTCTCTCCATGTTAACGATGACCCAGTGGGCTTCTTGTAAGCTTCCTCATCCTCCTTGTCCCTTATCCAGTATTTCACGCTCAGATTCTTCAGGTTGCATAAGTGCCCTCTGCTCCCCCATGGAATCTTCTGCTACTATTTTTTGAAGTTCCTGGGATATCTAGGACAAAATAAGATTCCTTTTCAATATTAAAGTGTGTAAGGAGTCATACACAAGGCTTCCCTGATGGCTCAGTGGTAAAGAACTCATTTGCCAATGCAGTAGACCTGGGTTTGGAAGATCCTCTGGAGAAGGAAATGGCAACCCACTCCAGGATTCTTGCCTGGAGAATCCCGTGAACAGAGGAGCCTGGTGGACTACAGTCCACGGGGTCAAAAAGAGTCAGACACGACTGAGCAACTAAACAACAACAAAAGAGTCATACACACACACACACAGAGAGGCACACAAGGGCAGTTTCATACAAAACTTCTGCTGAGCTAGGTAATAATTTGTTCCTTGGATAAAATAATAAATCTTTTTTTTTGTTTTTTAAGTGATAGGTGGTTCAGTTCAGTTCAGTCTCAGTTGTGTCCGACTCTGAGACCCCATGAATCACAGCACGCCAGGCCTCCCTGTCCATCACCAACTCCAGGAGTTCACTCAGACTCACGTCCATCGAGTCAGTGATGCCATCCAGCCATCTCATCCTTTGTCGTCCCTTTCTCCTCCTACCTCCAATGCCTCCCAGCATCAGAGTCTTTTCCAATGAGTCAACTCTTCGCATGAGGTGGCCAAAGTACTGGAGTTTCAGCTTTAGCATCATTCCTTCCAAAGAAATCCAGAACACTTTAATTTGTGTTTTTGGAAAATCCCATATAGTCTACAGAGAAACAACAAAAAAAAAAAAACCACTTAATTTTTTTCAGGCAGGCAAGAGTTAGACTAAAAATCCCTTTTGTGGGCCATGAATTGATGCAAGATATTCCTCTTATTGCACTGATGCAGCTTTAGTAGTAACGTTTACTGACTAGCCTCAGCTTACCACTTATTGAATCATTTTTGCAGCCACCACTCAAAAACTTAAGTCATAGAATTAATTTGGGGCTGGGAAGGAATTTAGGATACATCTGATTTAATTATTTCATTTTAAAGTTGATATTAACTACTCTGGTGATTAAACTGTTGCTATCTGCCATGCTCATTAACTCATGATTGTGTGTCAGGACAAATTATTTTTTATGATGTGAATGCACTTTATATTGTGACTAACAGGTAGAATAATCAACTGTCCTGGTTTGCCCAAGACAGAGGGCTTCCCAAGTCATGGGACTTTCAGTGCTAAGGCCAGGAATATTAAAGGCAGAGCAGGATTATTTAGTCACCCTACTAATATGTTGTATTTGTTACCAACTGCTGCATAATAAATTATCCCCAAATTTAGTGAGTTAGAACAATGCAAGAGACCCATGTTCGATCCCTAGATCAGGAAGATGCCCTGGAGAAGGGAATGGCTACCCACTCCAGTGTACTTGCTTGGAGAACTCCATAGACAGAGGAGCCTGGCAGGGTACAGTCCGTGGGATCGCAAAGGGTTGGACATGACTGAGCAACTAACACTTTCGCTTTCTTTCTTATTTATCCTTTTCCTGGTGACTTAGATGGTTAAGAGTCTGCCTGAAGTGAAGGAGACCTAGGTTCGATCCTTGGGTTGGGAAGATCCCCTACAGAAGGAAATGACAACCTACTCTAGTATCCTTGCCTGGAAAATTCCATGGATGGAGGAGCCTGGTGGGCTCCATGGGGTCACAAAGTAGGACACGACTGAGTGACTTCACTTTCTTTTCTGAGGGTTAGGAACTCAGGAGCAGCTTTCCTGGATGGTTCTGGGTCCAGGTTTCCCATGATATTATTGTCAAGTTGAGGACCAGTACTGCAGTCCTCTGAAGTCTCATCTGAAGGCTCAACTGAAGGTGAAGGATTTACTCTGAAGATGGCTCACTGCTATGACTGTGGCTGAAGGTCTCAGTTCGTCACTGCGCGGGCCTCTCCCTAGAGCAAACAATCCAAGAGAGAAAGACAGAAGTCATGATATTAGGGTTTTGGGGTTTTTTTTATGATCTAGCTTAGGAAATGACATAGTATTACTTGTCACATATTCTATTGGTTACACTGACCAATCCTGCCACAATGTGGGAGGAACTAGCAACAGTGATGACTTGAGGATGTCAGAGCTCAAAAAGAACAAAGAAGGTGTCCGTTTAAGGGAATGTGGTGTTAGAGAGGTTGGTACATATAGGATATATTGGTCCATTCAGGAAACTTATTTAAGAGAATGGGAGCCAGGATTTCTAATGTTGTGAAAGTAAGTTACAAATATGGAAAATAAGAGAATGAGACAGAAGGCTGTGGTGTTAGATTGAAATTTGAGATATCACTGTGAACTCATGGTTTTCAATAATACAAATATATAGGTATATATAGGCATAAATGCAGTTTGTATAAATTTCTTATATCCATGCACTTATATCCTTTTCTTATATCCGAGGAAGGATAGGAACATCAGGACCCATAAATGACATAATGGCATAAATGACACCCCTAGAATAAAGATCATCATATCATAAACACAAGCCACCACTAAAATGAAACAGGGCTCCGCAGAGAAATTACTGACTCCTGGGCTGCAGCAAAGGAGGTGTAAGATGAACTTGGATATCTTCTTATGCCAGAAAATGAAGAAATGCTCAAATGATGTGGCCGTCAAATATACAGAAAAGTCAGCTTTAAAGTGCTCCTACTGGCCAAATGTGGGCCACTTAGTGCATCCAAATAAATGATAGTAATGAATTTTAGTCTGTAAAGGAAATTAGCAAACTACACTGAAAGACAGGCAGACAGGAAAAGTTGTTGAGAAACAAGATATTACATTGTTTCAAAGTACCTCTCCAAAAAGCTCTTACAAATTACAAGAATCCAAGGGCCCAAAGTGGGGCAGGGGCTGGGGGGAGTAACTTTACAGTAGAGAAGACTGGTAGACGGACTAAAGGGCTGCTCCAGACTGAAGGAGACTAAGAAGTTATCAGAACTAAATGTAACCTGTGATTCTGGACTAGGCTGGATGTTGGGAAAGTTTATCCATACTCGAATGGGACCTGAGGATTAGATAGCAACCCAACTTAGTTTTCTATTTTATTTTCTTAATTGAAGTATAGTTGGCTTTCAATATTATATTAGTTTCAGGTGTACAATATAGTGATTAAAAAATTTTATAGATTATATACTATTTAAAGTTATTGTAAAATACTGGCTATAGTCCCTGTGCTGTACAATATATCCTGGTAGCTTACTAATCAAGTTAAGTTTTTGATTCTCTGTATTATGTTATGTTAAAAAGTGCCCTTTTTTAACAATCTGTTATTAACATGTTTTTCATCTTAGCCCATTTCTTTAAGTTTCTTAAGTACTCTCTAAATTTCAAGGCAAATGTATATTGAAATTTAAAGGAGAACTTGTCATTTTAAACATATAATTTTATTTTAAATAATCAACCATGACTTGTCTATTTTTTTAAAATAAATAAAGCAACATTTTTATTGTTCTTTTTGTTGCTACTTGTGAAATATGACCGAGTTAGGGTTCTAGAGGAAAGTGCCCTTTAAAAAGATACACAAGACAGTATTTGGAGATGATGGAGCATCCAACCGACAATTTACTCTCAGTGACTCAATACATAAAAGTTCTTTCTGTTGTCCTTGAAACATTTCTGTAATTAAGATTCTTTTAAAATGAACTACTTTTTAAAAGTAAAATATTTCCTCCAAATATTTTTGTTTCACCTCTTCTATGACTGATTTCTTTAGAATCATGCCAATGCTTCATGTCAACTTTTGGTATTCTTAGGCTGTTGGGAAGTACACTTATTTACTTATTCATTCATTTGTTAAATAAACAATTACTGATCACCCATTATGTCCCAAGTAACCTGCTGAACACTGAGAATTTAACTACAAATGAGATCCAGCATTTGTCTCTAGGGAGTTTCAGACTAATGGGGAGACAGACAAATAAGCAGATAATCATCATGTCATGTGACATGCGTTATGTTTGGGAAATACCAAGGGGAAGAGGAGAACAGAGGAGAGGCATCTTAGAGAAAATTTCCTAAAGAGAGGGATTTGACATCCTATCACAGAACATTTCTGAGACCTGGTGAAAAACTCAGAATTATGTGAGAGGAAATGCATAGCAGGTGTGTCCGGGCAGATGAAACAGCATATAGAGAGGAGCTGAAGGGGAAAGCAGGGGCATGGCCTGCTGGAGATACCGCGAGGAGCTGAGGATAACTGAAGCATAGAATATGCGGCAGAATCTCAGGACATGAACCTGGAGAGGAGGAAGCCCAGAGGATAACCTTTTGGAAATTCCTAAAGCACTAATCGCACCTGAAACCCCTGTATCACCCAGATTATTAGTGCTACCTCCAGTAATCTAGTCACAGAGCTTGCTGCTGCCACGTCTCTACCTACACATCTTCCAAGAAGGCGACTCTGAAGACAGCATGGTTTAGCCAGCTCAGGACTGTTTGATATTAGCAAAGAGAAGCACATCATTTGCAACAACTTCCTTGACAATGTTAAGTTTCTTAGCCAAGTTTAGACAAGTGTTTGTTGAAAAGAGTTATTGGCGTGCTTGTTTGCATATAATCTTTCATACCTGGATGGAAAGATATTTACAAATGATGTCTCGCAAAATAGAACTGAATATTTTTTCTCTTCCTAAAATACTTGCTCTGTTCTAAACAGCCCCTCACAGTGCATTTCTCCTTGGCAACCTCATGGTTCCCTGAGTACATGCGTCCAATTACCCCAGTGTTTCTCTTGCACTGTGGCCTGTTTTCACTTTGGGTAGCAGACCTCAGTACCCTGCTACTCACCCAACAACACATGTACTAATTCCAGAACTCCTGAGCAAAGAATTCCTCCAGATTAACTGTGAGCTTTATTGTTAATGTAAAAGATGTTTGCTGGTTAGAAAGATTGCTTCATGTTCCTATAGTTGTGAGAATGAGAAAGAGACAATACTTGGTGAATTGATCCCTCCATCTGGTAAGGGTAGGATTATTCCCTGTGACAGATTGGCTGTGGTCGACTACACAAAGTAAATGAAGTAAAGCCCAGACCATCTGTGCATGAAGCCATTTTCTGAGGGGTTAGTATGGACCCCTGGATAAGCACTTGCCCTGAGCAGTGAGGCTGGAAGCACCTGATGTCCTTATGGAGCATCCATCCAGCAGCTGTGATCGGTTCCTAACTGGATCCAAGACCAGAGTATAAACAGAATGTCCTGGGTTTCTTCCAGCTCAGTTTAAAGCTTGTCAATAGTTCATTTCTGGCTTCCTCTTGTTACTATTTAATGTATTTAATGTACTAATAAATGTATGTGGGTCTTTGCAACTCCATTACTTAAGTTTTAAGAATAAAAGGACAAATCATAAAGCAAATAATAAAAGAAATAGCTACCTCTTTATTTTCTTTTTCCCTACAAGATGACAGAGTAGAAGAATGTGTGCTCATCTTCTGCAAGAACTCCAAATTCACAACGCACTGCTGAACAACCATCGACAGGAGAATGCTGGATCCCATCAAAAAAAGATATCCCACGTCCAAGGGCAAAGGATAAGCCCCAGCAAGATGGTAGGAAGGGCAAAATCACATTTAGAATCAGACCCCATACCTGCCAGAGATGCTCAGAGGGCTCAAACAAAACCTTATGTGCCCCAGGAGACACCACAAAGACTGAGCCAGACCTGCCCCTTAGTGTTTGAGTGTCTCCTGTGGAGGTATGTGTCAGCAGTGGCCTGCCATGGGGGCAGATGCTCTGGGTGCAGCAGACCTGGGTATGGCATAAGCCCTCTTGGAGGAGGCCGCCATTAACCCCACCATAGAGCTGCCAGGACTTATACAGGATTGGGGAAACAGACTCTTGGAGGGCACAATAAAAACCTTGTGCACACCAGGACCCAGGAGAAAGAAGAAGTGACCCCACAAGAGACTGAGTCAGACTTTCCTGTGAGTCCAGGAGTCCCTGGCAGAGGCATGGGATGAAGGCAGCCTGCTTCAGGGTCAGGGCACTGACTGCAGCACGCACTGGACCTTCCAAAGGAGGTCACCATGATTTGGTCTTGGGTCAAACAACAGGGAGGGAACACAGCCCCACAAAAATCAAGAGAAAGTTGGATTACAGATTTACTGAGCACAGCCCTGACCATCAGAAAGTGAAGTGAGTGAAAGTGAAGTCGCTCAGTCGTGTCCGACTCTTTGCGACCCCATGGACTGTAGCCCACCAGGCTCCTCCATCCATGGGGTTCTCCAGGCAAGAATACTGGAGTGGGTTGCCATTTCCTTATCCAGGGGATCTTCCTGACCCAGGGATGGAACCCAAATCCCCCACACTGCAGGCAGATGCTTTAACCTCTGAGCCACCAGGGAAGCCCAACAAGACCCATTTTCCCCGAGTCAGTCTCTCCCATCAGAAAGTTTCCATAAGCCTCTTATCCTTACCCCTCAGAGGGCAGAAAGAATGAAAACCACAATCACAGAAAAGTAATCAAACTGATCACAGGGACTACAGCCTTGTCTAACTCAATGAAACTATGAGTCATGCCATGTAGGGCCACCCAAGATGGACAGGTCATGGTAGAGAGTTCTAACAAAACGTGGTCCACTGGAGAAGGTAATGGCAAACCACATCAGTATTCTTGCCTTGAGAACCCCATGAACAGGATGAAAAGGCAAAAAGATAGGGCACAGAAAGATGAAATTCACGGGTCAGTAGATGCCTGATATGCTACTGGAGATCAGTGTAGAAATAACTCCAGAAAGAATGAAGGGATGGAGCCAAAGTGAAGACAATGTCCTGTTGTGGATGTGACTGGTGATGGAAGTAAAGTCCAATGCAGTAAAGAGTACTATTGCATAGGAACCTGAAATGTTAGGTCCATGAATCAAGGCAAATTAGAAGTGGCTAAGCACGAGATGGCAAGAGTGAATATAGACATTTTAGGAATCAGTGAACTAAAATGGATTGGAATGGCTGAATTTAACTCAGATGACCATTATATCTACCATGGGCAAGAATCCCTTAGAAGAAAGTTGCCATCATAGTCAACAAAAAAGTCCAAATGCAGTGAAAGTGAGAGTGAAGTTACTCACTCTCTCAGTTGTATCTTACTCTTTGAGATCCTGTGGACAGTAGTCTACCAGGTTCCTACATCCATGGGATTTTCTAGGTGGGAATACTGGAGTAGGTTGCCATTTCCTTCTCTAGTGCAATCTTAAAAATGACAGAATGATCTCTGTTCATTTCCAAGGCAAACCATTCAATATCATGGCAATCCAAGTCTATGTCCCAACCAGTATTGATGAAGAAGCTGAAGTTGAACAGTTCTATGGAGACCTACAGGACCGTCGAGAACTGATACCCAAAAAACATGTCCTTTTCATTATAGGGGACTGGAATGCAAAAGTAGGAAGGCAAGAGATACGTGGAGTAACAGGCTAATTTGGTCTTAGAGTACAAAACAAAGCAGGGCAAAGGCTAGCAGAGTTTTATCAAGAGCAAACACTCTCTTCCAGCAACACAAGAGAAGACTCTACACATGGATATCACCAGACGGTCAACACCGAGATCAGATTGCTTATATTCTTTGCAGCCAAAATGGAGAAGCTCTATACAGTCAGCAAAAACAAGATGGAGAGCTGACTGTGACTCAGATATGAACTGCTTATTGCCAAATTCAGACTTTAACTGAAAAAAGTGGGGAAAACCACTAGAGCATTCAGGTATGACCTAAATCAATTCCCTTATGATTATACAGTGGAAGTAACAAATAGAGTCAAGGGATTAGATCTGATAGACAGACCGTCTGAAGAACTATAGACAGAGGTTTGTGACATTGTACAGGAGGCAGTATTCAAGACCTTCCCAGAGAAAAAGAAATGCAAAAGGCAAGATGGTTGTCTGAGGAGTCCTTACAAATAGCTGACAAAAGAAGAGAAGAGAAAGGCAAAGGAGAAAATTAGAAGTTGCACCCATTTGGATGCAAAGTTCCAAAGAATAGCAACAGAGAGATAAGAAAGCCTACCTCAGTGATCAGTGCGAAGAAATAATAGAGGAAAATAATAGAATCAGAAACACTAGAGATTTCTCCAAAAAAGTTAGAGATACCAAGGGAACATTTCATGCAAAGATGGGCACAATAAAGGACAGAAATGGTATGGACCTAACAGAAGCAGAAGATATTAAGAAGAGGTGGCAAGAATACACAGAAGAACTATACAAAAAAGACCTTCATGACCCAGATAATCACGAAGGTATGATCACTCGTCTAGAGCCAGACATCCTGGAATGTGAAGTCAAGTGGGCCTTGGGAAGCATCACTATGAGCAAAGCTAGTGAAGGTGATGGAATTCCAGCTGAGCCATCTCAAAGCTTAAAAGATGATGCTGCAAAAATGCTGCACTCAATAGGCCAGCAAATTTGGAAAACTCAGCAGTGGCCACAGGACTAGAAAAGTTCAGTTTTTATTTCAATTCCAAAGAAGGGCAATGACAAGAATGCTCAAACTACTGCACAATTGCACTCATCTTACATGATAGCAAAATAATGCTCAAAATTCTCCAAGCCAGGCTTAAACAATACATATACTGTGAACTTTCAGATGTTCAAGCTGGATTTAGAAAAAGCAGAGGAACCAGAAATCAAATTGCCAACATCCATTGGATCATCGAAAAAGCAAGAGAGTTCCAGAGAAACATCTACTTCTGCTTTATTAACTACTTAAAAACTTTTGACTGTGTGGATCAGAACAAACTGGAAAATTCTGTAAGAGATGGGAATCCAGACCACCTTGCCTCTCTCCTGAGAAATCTGCAAGCAGGTCAAGAAGCAACAGTTAGGACTGGACGTGGAACAACAGACTGGTTCCAAATAGGAAAAGGAGTAAGTCAAGGCTGTGTATTGCCACCCTGCTTATTTAACATGCGGAATACAGATACAGGATGCTTGGGGCTGGTGCACGGGGATGATCCAGAGAGATGATATGGGGTGGGAAGTGGGAGGGGGGTTCAGGATTGGGAACTCATGTACACCCGTGGATGATTCATGTCAATGTATGTAAAAACCAATACAGTATTGTAAAGCAAAATAAAGTAAAATAAAAATTAAAAAAAAAAAAAGAAAACATGCGGAGTACATCATGCAAAATGCCAGGCTGGATGAAGCCCAAGTTGGAATCAAGATTGCTGGGAGAAAATATCAATAACCTCAGATATGCAAATGACACCAAACTTATGGCAGAAAGTGAAGAACTAAAGAGCCTCTTGATGAAACTGAAAGAGGAGAGTGAAAAAGCTGGCTTAAAGCTCAACATTCAGAAAACCAAGATCATGGCATCCGGTCCCATCACTTCATGTCAAGTAAATGCAGAAACAATGGAAACAGTTAGAGACCTCATTTTGGGGGGCTCCAAAATCACTGCAGATGGTGACTGCAGCCATGAAATTAAAAGACGCTTGCTCCTTGGAAGAAAAGCTGTGACCAACCCAGACAGCATATTAAAAGGCAAAGACATTACTTGACTGTCAAAGGTCCATCTAGTCAAAGCTATGGTTTTTCCAGTAGTCATGTATGGTTGTGAGAGTTGGACTATAAAGAAAGCTGAGCTCTGCAGAATTGATTCTTTTGAACTGTGATGTTGGAGAAGACTCTTGAGATTCCCTTGGACTGCAAGGAGATCCAACCAGTCCATCCTAATGGAAATCAACCTTGAAATTCATTGCAAGGACTGATGCTGAAGCTGAAACTCCAATAGTTTGGCCACCTGTTGTGAAGAATTGACTCACTGGAAAAGGCCCTCATGCTAGGGATGATTGAAGGTGGGGGAAGAAGGGGACAACAGAGGATGAGATGGTTGGATGGCATCACCGACGCAATGGACATGAGTTTGAGCAAGCTCCAGGAGTTTGTGATTGACAGGGAAAACTGGCGTGCTGCAGTCCATAGGGTCACAAAGAGTCGGACATGACTGAGTGACTGAACTGAACCCTTTTTATTGAATACATACTACCTACCAGGTTTTTTACTTAATGACTACCTCATGTATAATTTCCCTAACAAATCTGTAAAACAATAATTACCCCTACTTTATAGAGAAGGAAATGGAAACTCAGAGAGGTTAAGTAGCTAATCTGAGATCACAGCATTAGCAATCTGATTACCAGCAGTGTTCAAATTCAAAGCTGCTTTTAAACTTATGGTCTTTTCACTATGCCATTACATCTCAGAGTTACCAATTAGCAGCTCTCCTTTGTTTATTTGTATGTTTTTTAAAAGTAAAAATTATTGAACAATTATTATGTGATAACCTCTAGTCTAAGATCCAAAGACATTTAAAACATGGTTGCACTACCCAAGGGTCACACAAACTAAATGAGGATGGTAGACATGCAAACAATCCACAAAATAATATAAAACATGTTGAAGCCCATAAAAGTTGTGCATAGTGTCAGAAACATTCAGAAATGAGAGATCTATTCTCAGTGAAGTGACAAGAGAAGGCTTCCAAGGGAGCATTTGAGGCAGATCTTAATGATGTTCAGATGGTAAAAAGAAGGAAATTCTGGGAGGGAGACAAAACAAGGTCCAGAGGCAAGAAAAAGCAGAAATTTTCCATCCAAGAAAGAGTAAGTCCATTGATGTGGCTGGGATGTAGAAGATTCCTTGTCCAGCACAATCAGACTTTCCTACCCCTGTTTCTCCATTTCTGTCACAAAAGCATTCTACTGGTAAGCACGGCTACTAACTGTGAGACATAGCCATGATAAACTTGGAAACCATTAATGAGTTGAAAAATATACATTATGTAAAGTGGATGTGGAACACAAGAAATGAGATGTATGGTGGCAGCTGTCAGATCACTGTCTTGGTCTTCCCTTAGTCTTTCTTTCCCCAACAGTCAACTAAACCCTGAAAAAGCTTTTTGAAATAAAAATGCTGAGACATTTTCTATGAATTCATGCTAACTGATTCCAAATGTATGCTTGCTCATGCTTGCAATGCTATCCGCCATCACTCACTGACTCCCAGTCATATCCCCCAAACCACTAAACCAAACTGCTTGCATGAGCATGAATGTGTCCCCAGGAGATGGACACTGTTCACATGAGTTGCTGGAACTTCTTATTGCTCCGCCTCTAAACTCTTCTGTACTTCCACTAGTCTTTCTGTACAAAACTCTTTTACCTTTCTCACATCAACATTTTTCTGTCCTCCTGACTTTGAGAAAAGGATTCATTCACGGTCACTTTTCCCAAACCCATCTTTTTTTTTTTTTCTTTTTAAACTATCTCCATCTTTTTCTGGCTCTTGTGGGCCTTTCTTTCTTTAATTGTTCTGATTCCTCTTTGTTCTTCAGTCTCTCCCTACTCCCACTCAGTTTAAAAGCATGCATAGATCTCATTTATAATTTTTAAAATTAATTGCAAGACCTCCATTTACCCTGTAATTCCTTCCATCAACCATTATGTTTCACGTTTCACCTTCATCTCTCTGCCAAAAGTGTAAAAAAAAAAAAAAAAATCTGGTCTAAACCAGGTTTTTCCACTTCCTCACTCCTGCTCACTCCTTGAAGCCCTTATAACTTTGTTTACAGTATCTCTCACTTCACTTAGCTCACTCCCTGTAAATTCTCTAATGGCCATCAAACCCAGGGGCCTGACCTCATCAATTTCCTTCACTGCCCCTTGAAACTGGTCATGCTAAATCAAGAAGGATCCTTTCTTCAGCCATTTATATCCTAAGTTACAGCACTATTTTCTCATTTGCCAAAGGCAGAAGCCAAGTACGTCTCATTTACTGGGCTCCTAGAACCACCACCATCTTGAATCCTCCATTCTCAGTAATGCTGCAGTCATTTAATACTCATGTCTTCTTGCCTGGATTATTGTAGCTGCCTCCTATTAATAATTGCACTCTTGCACTCTCTGCTTCTTGTCTTGGCCTCTAACAATCCAATATTTTAAAGTCCACTGCAGATATAGATATAGATAAGATCATGTCATACCCCTTGGTTAAATCATTTACAGATTGCTGATGGCCTTCATGAACTCTTAAACATGGCATATCAGGAACTTCACATTCTGGCCTAGGGTCAGTCCAGCCTTGTTTAAACTCCCCTGCCTCCCTTTAACCATATTCCATAGCTTAATTTACAGTTCTCTGAAAGTGCCATGCTCGCTCATATCTTCAAGCCTTTACACGTTCTGCACTCTCTGCCTAAACTGCTGTTTCGAATCTCTTTCAACTGAGTGATTCACTCTTGTTTTGTAAGAGTCAATTCAGATGTTATCTCCTCCATAATAGCTAATTTGATTCCCACTCCACTCTGCCCCAGAGCCTCAAAGGGAAGGTACCAGTCCTACGTAAGGACTTCCCTGGTGGCTCAGTGGTAAAGAATCCACCTGCCAATGCAGGAGACACAGGTTCAATCCCTGGGTCAGGAAGATGCCCTGAAGAAGGAAATGGCAACCCACTCCAATATTCCTGCCTGGTGGGCTGCCATCCACGGAGTTGCAAGGCATCAAATATGACTTAGTGACTAACCAGCAGCAGCAGTAGCAGCTATCCTCTGTGATCCCAGGAATCTCACTGGTTATCTCTGCTAGCAATCCTCGCTCTGAAGTTTTGATCATCTGTAAAGGCTGGTAGTTAAAGCCATACATAATTGGTAAGAATGGGCTTCCCAGGTTCGCTAGTGGTAAAGAACCCCTGTCAATGCAGGAGACATAAGTGGCATGGGTTTGATCCCTGAATCCAGAAGATCCCCTGGAGGAGGCCATGGCAACCCACTCCAGTATTCTTACCTGGAGAATCCCACGGTCAGAGGAGCCTCCCATGGCCATCCATGAGGTCACAAAGAGTCCAAAGCGACTTAGCATGCACACATTAAAATTTTCACTTCAAAGAGATTTGGTGAGGGATAGGTTTGAAATTATGGTACATAACAGATACTGAGTGCAAAAATTAAGGCTTCCCATCTATCCAATCTGAGTTTTTGGGGGGAAGCGGCAGGGCCAGGGGAGAGATAATATACCCATACTCATGACTGTGTTCTCGGGTGGAACAAAGTGTACTAACCTAACATCTAGACTCTGAAATGAGTACATACTTCATGTAATAATGGGTCATCCTATGTGGGTTATTTTGATCTGTGATTTCTTGTTACACTTTGAGCCCATTTTCAAACTGCTGAGATATTGCAACAGATTACTCTGATAAATTAGGCATCTAATTCATAAGCACCATCAAATAGAAATGGTGTTATATCTCTGCACACGGTGACCACTTGCTGGACAAGTTAATGTTGGTGCTTCTTATTTCAGCAGAATACTGGAGTGGGTAGCCTATTCCTTCTCCAGCATATCTTCCCAAATCAGGGATGGATCCAGTCTCCTACGTTGCAGGAGAATTCTTTACCAACTGAGCTACCAGGGAAGCCTGAGTCTCATAAGGCTATCCCCCAGTTCAAACACCAGTTGCAAGTACTGTGTTCTCCAGGTTAACCATACTTCTGACTTGACGACTATTTGGTGATCCCCACAACCTACTTGTCAGGTTCAACAGTTTACTGTAATGGCTCAAGAATTCAGAGAAATGCATTACTTATTACTAGTTTATTTACTATATATTTACTATTACTGGTTTATTAAGAGGAGCAACCCCACGTCCAAGGAGCAGCAGGTGTGCAGGCACAGGAGGGCCAAGAGGAGTTTCTCCACATTCAAGGTCAGGAAGGGTGGCCATGAGGAGATACCCCTCGTCCAAGGTAAGGAGCAGCAGCTGCGCTTTGCTGGAGCAGATGTGAAGAGATATCCCACTTCCAAGGTAAGAGAAACCCAAGTAAGACGGTAGTGTTGTGAGAGGGCATCAGAGGGCAGACACACTGAAACCATAATCACAGAAAACTAGCCAATCTGATTACACAAACCAAGGCCTGTCTAACTCAGTGAAACTAAGCCATGCCATATGGGGCCACCCAAGTTGGACGGGTCATGGTGGAGAAGTCTGACAGAATGTGGTCCACTGGAGAAGGGAATGGCAAACCATATCAGTATTCTTGCCTTGAGAACCCCATGAACAGTATGAAAAGGCGAAATGATAGGATACTGAAAGAGGGACTCCCCAGGTCAGTAGGTGCCCAATATGCTACTGGAGATCAGTGGAGAAATAACTCCAGAAAGAAAGAAAGGATGGAGCCAAAGCAAAAACAATACGCAGTTGTGGATATGACTGGTGATAGAAGCAAGGTCCGATGCTATAAAGAGCAATATTGCATAGGAACCTGGAATGTTAGATCCATGAATCAAGGCAAATTGGAAGAGGTCAAACAGGAGATGGCAAGAGTGAATGTCGGCATTCTAGGAATCAGCAAACTAAAATGGACTGGAATGGGTGAATTTAACTCAGATGATCATTATATCTACTACTGTGGGCAGGAATCCCATAGTTGAAATGGAGTAGCCATCATGGTCAACAAAAGAGTCTGAAATGCAGTACTTGGATGCAATCTCAAAAATGACAGAATGATCTCTGTTTATCTCCAAGGCAAACCATTCAATATCATGGTAGTCCAAGCCTATGCTCCAACCAGTGATGCTGAAGAAGCTGAAGTTGAATGGTTCTGTGAAGACCTACAAGACCTTTTAGAACTAACGCCCAAAAAAGATGTCCTTTGCTGGGGTCCAGCCGAGGTCAATCCAGGGTAATTCGAAGCAGGGACAGAGTCGGCGAGGAGAGACTTATTTATTTAGAGATATAAAGAGAGATTAGGAAAGAATAGTGTAGTAGGAAAATTAGTGGAGAAAAGAGGCTGAATAACTTGGTTTACACAGGAGACCAATAAAGCTCTGAGACAAGGGGCTTGCACTGTCTATGTAGGCCACTGGCGCCCACTTGAATAGTGGAGTGTGTCCCACCTTGGGCTCCCTCTCGTGTGGGTCTTAGAAGCCAGGGCAAATAAGTAGACACAGAGAACCTCTGTGCTCCAGATGGGAACTCAGCTTGAAAAGGGAGAAAAGAATGACATGGGGGAGCCAAGCATTGGTGCCAGACCCACAAGTTTATCTTCAAAAGCAGCTTATATACCCTAAGTTGTCCATAAAGAAATAATGGAATACGCAGAGTTATGCAGGGGCAGCAGTCCTGACCCTTATTGAGACTAGGCTTTCTTTTTGCATACCTTCCCGTATACAAAAGGTCTTAGGTGATTTACATTATCTTCTGGCCAGGGGGCCTGTTAACATTTTTATGGTTCTTTTCCTAAATAAATATCCATCAACCAGAAAACTCAATTTCCCTTGAAGTGTTTTTTCTTTAATCTGCATCACCCTCAAAGTACTAAATAAAGTTATATTCCTGTAGAACAAAGGTGCAGTGGATTATAACAAAGAAAGTACTTAACTCAAAGATCTAATGTTGCTAATACCAGGGCTACTACCTGTTTTTTCTACACACCAACTATATCTACAAATAAAAGATATGAAAACTTGGCAGCAAGTATTGGCTCAACAGTGAAACCCTTAATCAGTCCTATTCTAATGATTTTGACTCCTCGGAAGCCCCTACATTCCTAGGATGTTTTAAGCTTCCTGTGCCTCTCGTGCCTCTCTCGAAGCCACAAACAATCACATGTGCAGCTGTAAGAGTCCAGAGAAACTTATCAGGGAGGCTAGAAAGCCATCAGAGGGGTTATTGGATTGAAACACTCTTATTATGTCCAGGACACTTATTATCTAAAAGCTCTAAATTAACTTTTTCCAGAAAAGGTGGTGGGGGGACAGCCCCCTGTTAATGTCAGAAGAGTAGGTGAAAGGCATAATATAGTAAAGCAGGCAGACTCTGGTTTTGGGGGTAGATGCTCAAGAAAATCCAGGGGGACCCCTGAGGCTTGATCCCACCTTTGCGTTTGTCAGGCCCCTTTCCTCATGACCTTTGCCACAGGCAGGATTCCCCATGCTGGCTCCCGGCAGTCTTTTTCATTATAGGGGACTGGAATGCAAAAGTAGGAAGTCAAGAAACACCTGAAGGAACAGGCAAATTTGGCCTTGGAGTATGGAATAAGCAGGGCAAAGGCTAATAGAGTTTTGCCAAGAGAACACACTGGTCATAGCAAACACCCTCTTCCAACAACACAAGAGAAGACTCTATACGTGGACATCACCAGATGGGCAGCACCAAAATCAGATTGATCATATATTCTCTGCAGCCAAAGATGGAGAAGCTCTATACAGTCAACAAAAACAAGACTGGGAGCTGACTGTGGCTCAGATCATGAACTCCTTATTGCCAAATTCAGACTGAAATTGAAGAAAGTACGGAAAACCACTAGACCATTCAGCTATGACCTTAATCAAATCCCTTATGATTTTACAGTGGAAGTGAAAAATAGACTTAAGGGACTAGCTCTGCTAGATAGAGTGCCTGATGAACTGTGGACGGAGGTTCATGACATTGTACAGGAGACAGGGATCAAGACCATTCCCATGGAAAACAAATGCAAAAAAGCAAAATGGCTGCCTGGGGAGGCCTTACAAATATTTATGAGAAGAAGAGACGGTAAAGGCAAATGAGAAAAGGAAATATATACCCATTTGAATGCAGAGTTCCAAAGAATAGCAAGGAGAGATAAGAAAGCCTTCCTCAGTGATCAGTGCAAAGAAATAGAGGGAAACAACACAGTGGGAAAAACTAGAGATCTCTTCAAGAAAATTAGAGATACCAAGGGAACATTTCATGCAAAGATGGGCTCGATAAAGGACAGAAATGGTATGGACCTAACAGAAGCAGAAGATATTAAGAAGAGGTGGCAAGAATACACAGAACTATACAAAAAAGATCTTCATTACCCAGATAATCACGATGGTGTGATCACTCACCTAGAATGTGAAGTCAAGTGGGCCTTAAAAAGCGTCACTACAAACAAAGCTACTGGTGGTGATGGAATTCCAGTTGAGCTATTTCAAATCCTGGAAGATGATGCTGTGAAAGTGCTGCACTCAATAGGCCAGCAAATTTGGAAAACTCAGAAGTGGCCACAGGACTGGAAAAAAAGTCAGTTTTCATTCCAATCTCAAAGAAAGGCAATGCAAAAGAATGCTCAAATTATCAGACAATTGCACTCATCTCACACACTAGTAAAGTAATGCTCAAAATTCTCCAAGCCAGGCTTCAGCAACATGTGATCCGTGAAATTCCAGATGTTCACACTGGATTCAGCAAAGGCAGAGGAACCAGAGATCAAATTGCCAACATCCACTAGATCATCGAAAAAGCAAGAGAGTTCCAGAGAAACGTCTGTTTCTGCTTTATTGACTATGCCAAAGCCTTTGACTGTGTGGATCACAATAAACTGAGGAAAATTCTGAGAGAGATGGGAATACCAGACCACCTGACCTGCCTCTTGAGAAATCTGTATGCAGGTCAGGAAGCAACAGTTAGAACTGGATGTGGAACAACAGACTGGTTCCAAATAGGAAAAGGAGTACATCAAGACTGTATATTGTCACCCTGTTTATTTAACTTATATGCAGAGTATATCATGAGAAACCCTGGGCTGGAGGAAGCACAAGCTGGAATCAAGATTTCCAGGAGAAATATCAATAACCTCAGATATGCAGATGACACCAGCCTTATGGCAGAAAGTGAAGAGGAACTAAAGACCACTTGATGAAAGTGAAAGTGGAGAGTGAAAAATTTGACTTCAAGTTCAACATTCAGAAAACGAAGATCTGGCCTCTGTTCCCATCACTTCATGGAAAATAGATGGGGAAACAGTGGAAACAGTGTCAGACCTTATTTTGGGGGGTTCCAAAATCACTGCTGATGGTGACTCTGACCATGAAATTAAAAGACGCTCACTCCTTTGAAGGAAAGTTATGACTAACCTAGAGAGCATATTCAGAATCAGAGACATTACTTTGCCAACAAAGGTCCATCTAGTCAAGGCTATAGTTTTTCCAGTGGTCATGTATGGATGTGAGAGTTTGACTGTGAAGAAAGCTCAGGGCCAAAGACTGATGCTTTTGAACTGTGGTGTTGGAGAGGACTCTTGACAGTCCCTTGGATTGCAAGGATGTCTAACCGGTCCATCCTAAAGGCGAGCAGTCCCAGGTGTTCATTGGAAGGACTGATGCTGAAGCTGAAAAACTCCAACACTTTGGCCACCTCATGCAAAGCATTGACTTATTGGAAAAGACCCTGATGCTGGGAGGGATTGGGGGCAGGAGACGAAGGGGATGACAGATGGCTGGATGGCATCACCAACTCGATGGACATGAGTTTGAGTGTTCTCCAAGAGCTGGTGACAGACAGGGAGGCCTGGCATGCTGCGATTCCTGGGTTCGCAAAGAGTCGGACACTACTGAGCAAACGAACTGAACTGATGAAGGATGCAAATGAACAGTCATGTGAGAGGGCATATAAAGTAAGGTTCAGAAGGGTCCTTAGTACAGGAATTCTGTCCCCATGGGCTCTGGGGTGCACCACTTTCCTTTCCAAAGGAGAGCATATGGGAGTTCTCCTTTGTTTAGAGTTTTTATTTAGTTTCTATTGTGCAAGTATTATTGATTAAATCATTGGTTGTTGATGACTAACTCAGGGGATGCGGTGATAGTTCTAATCTTCTGTCAGACAGTTGATTCTTCTGGCAACCAACCTTCACCCTTCATCAGCTCAGTAGCATAAATTCAGTTATAGGTGTGTGTGTGTGTGTGTGCGCGTGCGTGCGTGTGTGTGCACAGGTGCTGAGTCTCTCAATTGTGTCCAATTCGTTGGTACCCCGTGGCCTGTAGCCTGCCAGACTCCTCCATCCATGGGATTTCCCAGGCAAGAATACTGGAGTGGGTGTTATTTTCTACTCCAGGGGATCTTCCCAACCCAGGGATTGAACACATGCCTCTTGCATCTCCTGTATTGGCAGACAGATTCTTCCCCACTGTGCCACTTGGGAAACCCAAGGTATAGTTAAAAGGAACTTATTGTGAAATAACAAATATAATCCTCTCGTCTCTATCATTCAGGAATATCAAGGAGTTTAGGAGTTCTGTGCCAGGAACTAGGACAGACACCAAACACATATATATTATATCATAATATCACAAGCGGCATTTGCTAAAAGATTTTATGCAAAGCTCAATTCTTATTTTTCAATAGTTCACTTCAGTCAATTGTGTCCAATTCTTTGTGACCTCATGGACTGCAGCACACTAGGCATCCCTGTCCCTCACCAACTCCCGGAGTTTACTCAAACTCATGTCCATTGAGTAGGTGATGCCATCCAACCATCTCATCCTCTGTCATCCCCTTCTCCTCCTGGCTTCAATCTTTCCCAGCATCAAGGTCTTCTCCAATGAGTCAGTTCTTTGCATCAGGTGGCCAAAGTAATGAAACATCAGCATCAGTCCTTCCAATGAATATTCAGGATTGATTTTCTTTAGGATTGACTGGTTTGATCTCCTCACAGTCCAGTGGTACATAAATATACATATATTTTACATGTAAGTTCTTATTTTTAAATCTATCCAAAAAGATGGATTTTTTAGCAATAATATGAGAATTGTACCTTCAAAAAAGTCAATATACAGTAGATATTTACAAATTAGAAAAGTTAGATTCCTGGAAACCTCAACTTTGGAGAAGAAAAAAATGATGGAAAACAGTTCTAGTGAAACAGAAATCGCAAATGGTTTTGTTAAAGTGAGTATAGACGTGCAAATATGATAACATTTATTCAAATAAATTATTATAGACAACACATTGAATAAACACTGACACTATTTTATAAAATCAATGACTAACAATGAAAGGGCTTCCCTGGTGGCTCACAATGGAAATACCTAAGTTAATTATTATTTAACATTTTATTTTTAACGAGAAATTTTATAAACTTCTCCTCTACAATGTCAAAAAGATGCTTAAAATTGCTTTGCTTTTTGTAATGAATAATATGACGAGAGGCATTTTCCCTATCTCTGGCTCTCTATGCAAATGTTTATTTCTTATCTATTATGATGGCCACCTTGATTGCTGCTTCCTCAATTTCAGCTTTTTAAAAATAATTGCCTACAGAATTAAATCATGCTTTAATTACAATAACTGTGAAATTTTAAAGGCTACTGAATTGGTATACTGACTTAAAAGTAATATGCTATAATTTCAATAAGGTAGGCATCTTAGAATGGATTGTTGCCACCTTTAAAGTCCTGGTTATCAACCATTGATCAGCCATGGTTAACCAATAAGAATGGTGATATTTAACAGACTAAACTGAATTATTCTGGGGAACTACAGAAATGTTCATGGATCAGAACTCAATTCTGGCTTTAAGTTTACATCAAACAATATAGCACTAGGACTTCTCTTGTGGTCTGGTGGCTAAGGCTCCAAGCTCCCAATGCAGAGGGCCTGAGTTTAATTCCTGGTCAGGGAATTAGACCCCACTTGCTGCCACTAAGTGTTTGCACATCACTGCTAAGTCCCTGCATGCCACAACTAAGACTTGGCACAGCCAAACTCTTGTGTCCTTCAGTTGCTAGGTAGAGTCTGACTCTGCGCCCCCATGGATGGCAGCACGCCAGGCTCCCCTGTAAATGCACATAGAAATAGCACTCAATTTTGAGATCTGTAAATTCCTAAGAAAATGTGCTTTCAGAGAGAAAACTGGCTCAAACATATCTCAGGGTTTTATCACATAGTTAGAAATTCCAGTGTAACCCAAGGATTCATAAACGGTCTGAAAATTTATGAAAACTGTTTCTCTTTGATGAACAGAGATCTCTTTCAACTCTTTCAAATTTTCTTGAAAGTAAGTTATACTGTTTCAAAAGACATATAGTAATTCAGAAACATCCAGAGGATTGCAAAATAATGTAATAGTGTGTCTTTTACTCTTCAAAATCTGTAACTTCTGAAATTGTAAGATTGTAATTATCAAATAATTCTACATTAGTTCAAAATCCATTTCTTCAGAGGATAAATGGAATTATCAAAAGGAAACTTCATTTCCATCTGCCATGTGTTCAAATCTAAATGACCAATTTGAATATATGTACTTTCACAAATGAATTATCACTGCTCTTTTTTTCGAATGTAGTACATTAAGATATTTTATCAGTTAGGATGCTTTTGGCTGTAAATAAAAGAAAACTCAAATTACAGTAACTTTAAAAACCTAGAGAATTCATTATGTCCCATCAATTATATATAACAAGGCTTCAGCATCTAGACTTGTGATAACATTAGGGTCTTGAATTCTTCCCATCTGCGACTGCCATCCTCAGAGAACTGGCTTTGTCTTCGGTTAAGATCAGACGAAACAGCTAGGAATAAGAAAGCCTTTTTCTTACTAAGGGTTTCTTTTTATGTGAGGAAACCTCTTGCAAAAAAAAAGCAACAATAAAGCAAAACAAATAATACTCCCTTTTATATTTCACTGGCCAAAGTTATATCACATGCCTATTGCTAGGACAAACATTGGCAAGGGACTGGCTTGGACTAATTAGAATTTATTGCTGAGTTGGGACTAGGATCACCTACCCTCAGCAAAAATCTTGATTTCACGAATAAAAACAAAAAGTGGAAAAAGAAGTTATGTCAGCTACAAGTGTCATGAGCCAGTTAAGACCTAACAAGTTGATACTTTCAAAGCAGCTTAATTTTCTTGACATTGTTTATTTAGTAATGTTTATTGACAGCAACTTTCAACTAGCCATTTGACCTACCAATATAACTGCATTAAAATGAACCAAACCCTTATATTCTGATTCAGCTACCTCCAGTTATCACCATTAACTCCTTATGGTGATTGTAGAAATAGGAGGAAGGGTTGCAATCTTGATTCTCTCCTTTCTCCTATCAGCAGGTAAGCCTCACAGGCAGCAATCACAGTAGAGCCTGTAAGAATGATATCAAGAAACAGAAAAAGAACTCTTCTCTGAAGAAACTCTTGAAATCTCTTTTGGTTTCCTTCTTTGCAGTTTCCTTGAGGCAAGTGAACTGATTTGTCTATGTTCCAATTAAAAGCTTCTCATTTCTTAGGTGGTTAGGTGGACTAATTCATGTGACCTAGCCAATCTTGTAAACCATTGTTTTGCCAAGAATCTCAAACAAGTTATGACATTGGCTTAGATGCACAGCACTTGAGTGCAGGCTCCATGAAACATGCCTTTGGAACAGGGAAGAGAGTCTATGGAAAGACTCTGTTTAACGGCTTTTTTCTGAAAGTAGAAAGAGAACATCCAAATCTTGCATCGCTTTCTTATAATTAAAAACACTAAACACTTCTGTAACTCCCATAATTAGACCTGGCATTTATCTTTTTCTTTTAAGATGTCAGGATCATAGAATCCTTGAGATCATCTGGAAAAAAAAAACACACACACACACACAGTATACAGAAAAGAATATGACAAATGTTCTTTATCTTCAAAATAAACATATTATATGTAAATGATTCTAGAAGGAAAATCACACCAACTGGCTCCAACTTTCCCAAACATGTGATAGTTAAAGAATAAACACTGATATACTATGTATTATAAAAAGGTATTAATACTTCTGAGGAAAGTCACAATTGATCAACACAGTTTGGAAACTGCCATTAAAACACTGTCTTCTACTAATACAGTAGAATCTATAGGACTATAAAAAAGAACAAGAAAGCTCTTTATGTCCTTAATATAAAAGGATCTCTAAAATATATAGCTAAATGGAGGGAGGAAGATCTGGAGAGTGTATTTATATATAGATACATACACACACATAAGGCAACAATGAAGTTTGCTGCAGGATGGACTCTTCCTTTCATTGTATATAATATATATATATGGCCAGTTTTATGTAAAACAGGAGGGGTAAAAACTTTATCATTTCTTCACATATATATAAAGAAACTCTGAAGGGATAAAAAGGAAACTGGGTGAAGTCAGAGTAGATATAGGACAGAAGATAAACAAGAAAAAGTTTACTTTTTACTATATAAGTTGTTATACTTTGTTGGTTTTGAATCAAGTTAATTCACTACATGTTCTTAAAAAAAAAAAACAGTGAATTAGAAAATTCTCAGACTTCAGTTTCCACAAAAATAGAGCAAAGGGACATTTTGCTATTCTTTTCACTAAGTGCAACTGAAAAGTGTCAATATATGCAAAATGCAGGCGTACCTTGGAGATATTACAGGTTTGGTTCTAGACCACAACAATAAAGTGAAAATTGCAATAGAAGGAGTCACACTAATCTTTCATCCAGTGAATATAAAGTCATAGTCGCACTACACTGTAGTCTATTTTATGCAAAACGTTTTGTCCAAAAATAGTGTGCATGCCTTAATTTAAAAACACTTCAGTGCTAAAAATGTTAGCAGGTGAGCTTTCCCTGAGCTGTCATCTTTCTACTGGAGGAGAGTGTCTCCTTGAAGTTGAGTGCTGCTGACTGACCGTGGTAGTAGTTGCTGAAGCCATGAGGTGGCTGTGGTAATTTTTTCAAATAAGACAACAATGAGGTTTGCCACATGACTTATTCTTTCATGAAACATTTCTCTAGAGCATACAATGGTCCTTGATAGCATTTTTCCCACAGTGGAAGTATTTTCAGAATTGGAGTCCGTCCTCTCAAACTACTGCTTCTTCAACTTAAGTTTTTGGACTATTCTACATTTTTGTTGTAATTTTAGCAATCATCACAGCATCTCACCAGCAGTAGTTTCCTTGTCAAGAAACCACTTTCTTTAATCATCTATATCAAGCGACTCTGCATTTGTTGAAACTGCAACTTTAGGGTGCAGGGATACAATCATATCTTCAGACTCCACTTCTGATTCTAGTTTTCTTACTATTTCCAATATATCTGAAATTAATGCCTTAACTGAAGTCTTGAACTGCTCAAATTCATCCATGGGTCTTGGATTATTTCTGAACTGTCCATTCTATTCCATTAGCCTAAGCATCTATTTTTATGTCAGTATCAGACTGTTTTGATAACTATAGATTTGTAACATACTTTGAAATCAGGAAAGGTGATGCTTCCAATTTTATTCATCTTTCTCAAGACTGCCTTGTCTACTGCAGTTTTTGTGATTCAGCTCTTTTTCCAGAACTCTCCCTTCACTATCCAGTTGCTGTGGTTTCCTAAATTCTTTCTTCTAATTCTTCAGGCTATAAGGACCATCTATGTGTTTTCAATAAACAGTTTTAGTAACCAAGTAGGGCCTTGGGTCATAAGAACAGCAAAAACTCTCTACGGTAGTTTCCTTTCCCTTTGTTCGGGTGCTGATTTCCCTATGCCTTTTAATCACTCTCCAGTACCTTCAGGTACTTTTTTTTCTGTTTATTTGTTTTATTTTGTTTCATTTTTTGCACAGAGTTTATAGTTGGTATCTGCAGGAGAGTCGCTATAATAGGGGTGAGTTAGCTATCCTGGAAGTGGAGTTTTAAGGAATATTCTTTGAGGAATGAAATTTACTTAAAATTTTCATTTCCTTGACATCAAAGTACTAAAAATATATTTTGATGAGAGATAATAATAACTATTATTACCAAAAATCAATGTCTTCTTCAACTTCAAGATTTTGCTTGGTCTTATAGAATTAAAAATTATACAATAGTTTCATAATTTATCCTTTTCTGTAACTTATTAAATAATAATTTCATTACTTGGTCTTATTCAGTGACTATTACGGGAGAGCATAGTTTTTGCCTGTGGATGCACTGAAGAGTAAATTAGAATATCTAACTTTAAGAAGCTCTATTTAACAGAGGAGACATGTATTTAACAGAGAAGACCCCCACAAATGTTGTATCAGAGGTTATTAACTGCTATATCATTTTCATTGTTGTTCAGTCACTAAGTCATGTCTGACTCTGTGATCCCATGGACTGCAGCACATCAGGCTTCCCTGTCCTTCACCATCTCCTGGAGTTTACTCAAAGTCATATCCATTGAGTCAGGGATGCCACCCAACCATCTCATCCTGTCTTCTCCTTCTCCTCTTGCCTTCAATCTCTCTCAACATCAGGATCTTTTCCAATGAGTTGGCTCTTTGCATCAGGTGGCCAAAGTACTGAAGCTTCAGCTTCAGCATCAGTCCTGCCAATGAATATTTTGGATTGATTTCCTTTAGGATTGACTGGTTTGACCTCCTTTGGACCTCCTTGTCCAAAGGATTCTCAAGAGTCTTCCCCAGCACTACAATTCAAAACCATCAGTTCTTTGGCACTCATCCTTCATTATGGTCCAACTCATCATGACTATTGGAAAATCATAGTTTTGACTATACAGACCTTGGTCAGCAAAGTGATATCTCTGCTTTTTAAAAGCTGAAACATGTATAATGTCATATAAGAAATGAATCACCAGTCTAGGTTCGATGCAGGGTGAAGGATGCTTGGGGATGGTGCACTGGGATGACTCAGAGGGATGGTGTTGGTGGGGAGGGGGGTTCGGGATTGGGAACACGTGTACACCTGTGGTGGATTCATGTTGATGTGTGGCAAAATCAATACAATATTGTAAAGTAAAATAATAATAATAATAAATAAAATTAACAAAATAAAAGATAAAAGCTGTCTAGGTTTGTCATAGCTTTTCTTCCAAGGAACAAGCATCTTTTAATTTCATGGCTACAGTCACCTTCCACAGTGATTTTAGAGCCCAAGAAAATGAAGTCTTTCACTGTTTCCATTGTTTCCCTATCTATTTGCCATGAGTGATGGAACCAGATGCCATAATCTCAGTTGTTTTAATGTTGAGTTTTAAGCCAGCTTTTTCACTCCCATTTTTCACTTTCATCAAGAAGCTCTTTCGTTCCTCTTTGCTTTCTGCCATTTGGGTGGTATCATCTGCATATCTGAGGTTATTGATATTTCTCCCAGCAACCTTGATTCCAGCTGAGATCTATCTAGCCCAGCATTTTGCATGGCAATGGCACCCCACTCCAGTACTCTTGCCTGGAAAATCCCATGGACGGAAGAGCCTGGTGGGCTGCAGTCCATGGGGTCGCTAAGAGTTGGACATGACTGAGCGACTTCACTTTCACTTTTCACTTTCATGCATTGGAGAAGGAAATGGCAACCCACTCCAGTGTACTTGCCTAGAGAATCCCAGGGATCAGGGAGCCTAGTGGGCTGCCGTCTGTGGGGTCGCACAGAGTCAGACACGACTGAAACGACTTAGCTACAGCAGCAACAACTCTGTATAGAGGGTTTCTCAGGTGGCAGTAGTGGTAGAGAACCTGCCTGCCAATTCAAGAGACTCAAAACACATGGGTTCAATCCCCATTTCGGGAAGATCCCCTGAAGAGGGGCATGGCAACCCACTCCAGTATTCTTGCCTGGGGAATCCCATAGATAGAGGAGCCTGATGGGCTACAGTCTATGGAGCTGCAAAGAGTCAAACATGACTAAAGCAACTTAGCACAAAACACGCCTTCTGCATAGAAGTTAAATAAGCAAGGTGACAATATACAGCCTTGACGTACTCCTTTCCCAATTTGGAACTAGTCTTTTGTTCCATGTCTGGTTCTAATTGTTGCTTCTTGAGCTGCATACAGGTTTCTCAGGAGGCAAGTAAGGTGGTCTGGCATCCCCATCTCTTTAAGAATTTTCCACAGTTTGTTGTGATCCACACAGTCCAAGGCTTTAGTATAGTCAATGAAGCCAAAGTCGATGTTTTTCTGGAATTTCCTTGCTTTTTCTGTGATTCAACAGATTGTGGCAATTTAGTATCTGGTTCCTCTGCCTGTTCTATATCCAGCTTGAACATCTTGAAGTTCTTGGTTCTTACACTGTTGAAGCCTAGCTTGCAGGATTTTGAGCATTACCTTGCTCGCATGTGAAATGTATCACAGGTAAGTCCAAAGTGCCTTGGGAGCACAAGGAAAGGGAAAATTAACTTTAGCTTGTATAGTAAATGTGGAAGGATCAAGGAAGACACCATAGAAAAGATAATATTTATAAACCAAGTCTCAAAAGTGTATAAACTTATGAATCTTGGAAGTCTTACAAGTTCATAAGTTTTCAAGGGTATTTCAAAAAGAATATATATATATATTCCATTATATATATAATATATTAAATACATTAAATATATTATAGGTATTTACACTGAGGGTAAAAACCATAAATAGTTTGGACTTACCTTTTAATACTCTGTGCATACTGTGTAGCTATAAAGTCAATTGATTTAATATTGCAATTAATATTTAAGGAGAGAATGTGATTTCTTTAGGGAAGGCAATGATTTTTAATTCATTCAAAGAAACTTTTCATTTTGAAGTATAGATTTTCAGGGAGTTTCAAAGAGTTATTGTATATTCTTCAACCATCTTCTCCCAATGGTCACATCTCACATAATTACAGTACAATATAAAAATCAAAACTTTAACTTTGGTATAATGTGTGTGCATGTATGGCTCTATGCCATTTTAACACACATCTAGATTTGTGTGGCCACTACAGCATCAAGATGACAGGACTGTTCCATCACCACAAAGACCTCCCTCATGCAACCCCTTTATATCACACACACCCACCCCCACCCACCAGCTCTAACCTCTGAAATCCACCAATCTCTCTTCCATCTTTATAATTTTGTCTTCTTGAGAATGCTATCTAAGTGGAATCACCCTATGTGACCTTATGAGACTGGCTTTCTTCACTCAGCACATGCCCTTGAGATCCAACCAAGTTGTTGCATGTATCTGTATTTATTGCTATGTGGGCTTCTCTCAAGATTACTTTAGCTGCGTTCCTAAATGTTAATAGGTTGTGTTCTCAATTTCATTAAATTCAATATATATTTTTATTTCCCTTTAGACTTCTTTTCAAACCCATGGATTATCGCAAAGTGTATTATTTAGATTCCAAGTGTTTGTAGATTTTCCTGTAACCTAACTGTTACTGATAGTGATTTAATTCCATTGTGTTCAGAGGACATACTCCGTATGGTTCAACTCTTTTAAAATTTGTTGAGGTGTGTTTCATGACTCAGAATAGGGTCTGTTTTGGTGTACGTTCCACGGGTGCTTGAAAAGAGTGTGTGTTCCGCTGTTGTTGGGTACAGTGTTCAATTAAGGTCTCTTAGCTCCTGTTAGCTGATGTTTTTGTTGAATTCTTTAGTCTTGTTGATTTCTAATTATTTCACCAATTACAGAGGAAGGGGATTTAAAAGTCTCTGTACCTGACTTGTCTATATCTCCTTTCACATCTATCAGTTTCTTTTAATTGAAGTATGAGTTACAATATTGTGTTAATTTCAGGTGTACCACAAAGTGATTCATATATATATATATATATATGTATATATGGGTATGTACATATACATTTTCTTTTCATTTTCAGATTATTTTCCATTATAAGTGGGGAGGGGCATGCTGGGCAGGAACAGAATAGATGGGAAGAGAGGATATGAATGGATATAGAGCTTTTCATACTAAGGTAAAGAAGTCAACTGCAAACAAACAAATATCATATCATATTACTTTTATGTGCAATCTAAAAATAATTGTACAAAGGAACTTGTTTACAAAACAGAAACAGACATAAAAAAGTAACATGGTTAACCAAAGGGGGAAGCGGAGTAGGGCAGGGAGGGATAATTTAGGTGTTTGGGGTTAACAGATACTCACTACTGTACATAAAATAGATAAACAAGAGCCTACTGTATATCACAGGGAACTAGAGGCAATATCTTGTAATAACCTGCAATGTAAAAAAATCTGAAAACGTATAGATATGGTTAGAGAGACACAGAGAAAGAACTGAATCACTTTGCTGTACACCTGAAACTAACACAACATTGAAAACAACTATACTTTAGTAAAAAAAAAATTACATATTAAAGAGAGGGTGGGTGAGAGGGACATACATGGTAGTGTTGGATTAGCCTATTGGCATTATGCCATTGTAAAATACTTGTAAGTGTGAGGGAAAACAGGAAAAGGATGGTATAGACCTCTGAGTGGTAAAACACTTTGAAGCCCACAGGCCTTGAATTAATTGTTCATCAACACAGAGGCTCCTCACTGACCTTGTGCTTTCCTCATTGGAAGAAACCAGGATAGATAGCAAGTTTAAGCATTGTTATTAATTTTACTCAGTAAATACACAAAAGTGTCTTATACAGTGGAGATTGGCAAGGAAATGGCCGGGAGGAAAACATGCTTCATTTCTTGCTGTCCCTCACTGCCAACTTGGTGACCTTGCCCTCAGTGGATGTCTTCTTATCCACAGCCTTGATGACTCCAGTGGCTGCCATTTGCCTCATGTCCTGCACAACAAAATGGCCCAAAGAGGAAGGAAGAATGAGGCACAGAAGGGAAGATTCCTTGCCCTCAGTCAGAGGTCATTTCCTTCCCAGGGCTCAGCAGCCATCATCAGTCCCTGGCTCACCTAGAGCTGGGTATTCAGAGAAGGTCTCCACACACATGGCCTTGCTGGGGACCATCTGCACAATGGCCACGTAGCCTAATGTCAGGGCCTTGTTCGGTCGTCCTCCAGCTTGTTGCTAGAGCACCAGGAGATCTTTTCCCTCAATTCAGCAAACTTGCACAAGATGAATGACAGTCAGCACTAGGGAATAGCTGGTATTGTGTGGATCTGTCCCGTGTGATTCAAGATGATCACCTGGTGGGTAAGTGGGGAGGAAAATAGAAGAGGTCTAATGGCACCTGTGATCTTGCACCAAATCTGGACCAACCTGGGGCCTCCCTCAAAATTAGGGTTACTTACAAGTGCTTCTACCACCTCCGACCACGAAGACACTTGACCTCCTGGGAGCTTACCGGCGCCACAAAGCTTCCGGCCTCCTTCCTTCCTCCTTCCGATCATTCTTGTCATCCTGCTTCTGGTCATCTTGGCCACAAAGCCAAGATTGATATCCTTCACAGACACATTATTCACGCTGAAACCCACCAGGCAGAGCCTTGTGGTGCATCTCCACAGACTTGACCTCCATGGTGCCATTGCTGGAGGCAAAAGTGACAACCATGCCAGGTTTCAGGAAGTTGGTCTCTGTGGAGCCCACAGGCACAGTGCCTATGCAATAGGAGAAGGGCAGGCAGCCAGAACAATTCCAGACCCATCCAGTGAGAACTGGCTTCTTCGGTCAGGGGATCAAGGACCAAGGTCACCTGCAAGACTGGTGCATGCATGCTCAGTCATGTCCAGCTTTTTTGCAACCCCATGAACTATACCCAGGCTTCTTTGTTCAAAGGATTTTCCAGGCAATAATACTGGAGTGGGTTACCATGCCCTCCTCCAGGGGATCTTCCTGACCCAGGGATTGAACCCTCATCTTTTGTGTCTCTTGCATTGGCAGGTGGGTTCTTTACCACTAGCACCACCTGGGCAGGACTGGTGGGAAGCGCTAAATCCAGTGACTGGTAACTTATGGTGTATCAGATAAACTGGAAATGCTGGGGGCTTTGACACTTTATCCCAGATAGCAAGTCAGGATCTGAACCCTGGCAAGTCAGACACTGGAGCTCCTTCAACTCTATTCCTCAAGAAGTCTGGTCACCTTACCTCCAGTCTTGGAGATGCAGCCTCAGGGCCTTGTTGACGGGGCAAGTGAGCAGCAGGCTAGAGTCCAGAACTTCCAGAGCTTCCAGCAGAGTCACCTCAGTGGCATTTTCCTCCTTTCACTCAACTTTCTGGCCCTTGAATCCAGACAACTGTATGGATGACCATCATGCAGATAGTCCCACCACTCCTAGACACCAACACCACAGGCGCCTAGCTGCCTCCTTCTCCTCTTCTTGGTGGTCCTCTTGCTGTTCTCCCACACTTTAAAAGAGATGCCCTGTGGTGGTGGTAGACTGGCCAGAGTCCACGTGGCTGATGACAGTAATATCGACACCGGTCCTCTCTTTGTTCATGGCAGCAGTTCCTTCCTCCGCTGCTTCTAAACTGGAGCACAGGGGTGGGTGGGGCCAGAACATTCCAGGCAGGCCTGCCTCTCTCCTCTCCTCCCCTCCATCCTGCACCTGAATAGCATCCCCCTCTGTACTTCACTGGTCTAGCCCAGAGTCTAGAACACGGTACTGGCAACTGAAAAATAAAACTGATTTTTGAGGCCCACACCCTAGCAAGAGTCAGAGACCCAGGACCATAGCTGGTACTTCCAAGTAGTCCTGGCCCATCCATCTTTCTCCTGGGTGGACCTTCCCCAGAATGTGTGGAGGCTTAGCCATCCCCCCGCCTCCCACATCCTCACTCCATCCCCACTCTTGACCACTGTTTCTGTATAAGAAACCCTGACATTACATACTTTCAACTTGTCCCCTGCCCCCTACAAATATCAGCCTCCAGGGAAAAGGAAACGAAGTTGATCCAGCAAGAACTGCAGTAGTTGTGAAGATAGTAAGTAAACATCAAGAGGTCTTGTCTCCTACTTTTATAAACTTAGCACTGGACCCTCCTTCTGGTTCCACCCACATTTGATGCCCAGAGCCAAAATCAGTTTAGGAAATGCCAGTGTCTAGTCTCAAGCCCAATTTTGCAGACTTCTTCCTTTAAAGATTGGACAAAGGATAAAGAGAAGGTAGATGACCAATGTTGATAGTAGCACTATTTAGCCAAGGATATGAAAGCAACCTAAGTATCCATTGACAGATGAATGGATAAAGATATATGTATGTATATATAGAGAGATAGATAAAGATATATATATGTGTATATATACATAGCAACATATAGATAGAGATCTACACAACGGACTATTGTTGGTGTTCAGTCACACAGTTGTGTCCGACTCTTTGTGACCCCATGGACTTCAGCATGCCGGGTCTCTCTGTCCTCACTGTCTCCTGAAGTTTGCCCAAGTTCATGTCCATGGCATCAGTGATGCCATTCATACCCTCTTCTTCTTCTGCCCTCAATCTTTCCCAGCATCAGGGACTTTTCCAATGAGTTAGCTGTCTGCATCAGACTACCAAAATACTGAAATTTCTACTTCAGCGTCAGTCCTTCCAATGAGTATTCAGGGCTGATTTCCCTTAAGATTGACTAGTTTGATCTTCTTGCTGTCCAAGGGACTCTCAGGAGTCTTCTCCAGCACCATAGATTGAAGGTATCAATTCTTCAGCTCTCTGCCTTCTTTACAGTCTATTGAACTATTACTCAGTGAAAAAAGAATTAGCAGCAACATAGAGGGACATGGAGATTCTCATACCAAGTAAAGAGAGGCAACAGAGTTGGACAAAAATCATGATATCATTTACTTGCAGAATCTTAAAAAAATAATACAAAAGAACTTATTTTCAGAACACAAACAGACTCATAGACACAGAAAACAAAGCTGTGGTTTCCAAAGGGGAAAGGGGATGGAGATTAAGGGGTAAATTAGGAGCTTGGGTTTAAGAGGTACACCTATTGCATATAAAATAGATTTTAAAAAACAAGGATTTACTGCATATCACAGGGAATTATAGTCAATATCTTGTAATAACTTATAAAGGAAAAGAATCCGAAAAAGAAAGACTTTACTGTACACCTGAAACTAACACAACATTGCAACTCACTTATACCTCAATTTAAAAAAACCAATAGATGTGAAAGGAGATAAGGTCACAGTTACAAAGGCTTTAAATCCCCTTCCTCTGTAATTGGTGAAATAATTAGAAATCAACAAGACTAAAGAAGAATTCAACAAAAACATCAGCTAACAGGAGCTAAGATACCTTAATCGAACACTGTACCCAACAACAGCGGAACACACACTCTTTTCAAGCACCCGTGGAACGTACACCAAAACAGACCCTATTCTGAGTCATGAAACATACCTCAACAAATTTTAAAAGAGTTGAACCATACGAAGTATGTCCTCTGAACACAATGGAATTAAATCACTATCAGTAACAGGTTATAGGAAAATCTACAAACACTTGGAATCTAAATAATACACTTTGAAATAATCCATGGGTTTGAAAAGAAGTCTAAATGGAAATAAAAATATATATTGAATTTAATGAAAATGAGAACACAACCTATTAACAATTAGGAACGCAGCTAAAGTAATCTTGAGAGAAGCCCATATAGCAATAAATAGAGATACATGCAACAACATGGTTGGATCTCAAGGGCATGTGCTGAGTGAAGAAAGCCAGTCTCATAAGGTTACATATGGTGATTCCACTTAGATAGCATTCTCAAGAAGACAAAATTATAAAGATGGAAGAGAGACTGGTGGATTTCAGAGGTTAGAGCTGGTGGGCGGGGGTGGGTGTGTGTGATATAAAGGGGTTGCATGAGGGAGGTCTTTGTGGTGAAGAAACAGTCCTGTCATCTTGATGTTGTAGTGGCCACACAAATCTAGATGTGTGTTAAAATGGCATAGAGCCATACACACATACACATTACACCAATATTAAATTTCTGGCTTTTATATTGTGCTATAATTATGGAATCAAGATTGCCAGGAGAAATATCAATGACCTCAGATATGCGGATGACACCACCCTTACGGCAGAAAGTGAAGAGGAAAGTGAAAGTGATGAAAGTGAAAGAGAGTGAAAAAGTTGGCTTAAAACTCAACATTCAGAAAACTAAGATCATGGCATCTGGTCCCATCACTTCATGGGAAATAGATGGGGAAACAGTGGAAATAGTGGCAGACTTTATTTGGGGGGGGGCTCCAAAATCATTGCAGATGGTGATTGCAGGCATGAAATTAAAAGATGCTTACTCCTTGGAAGGAAAGTTATGACCAACCTAGATAGCATATTCAAAAGCAGAGACATCACTTGCCGTCTAGTCAAGGCTATGGTTTTTCCAGTGGTCATGTATGGATGTAAGAGTTGGACTGTGAAGAAAACTGAGGGCCAAAGAATTGATACTTTTGAACTGTGATGTTGGGGAAGACTCTTGAGAGTCCCTTGGCCTGCAAGGAGATCCAACCAGTCCATCCTAAAGGAGATCAGTCCTGGGTGTTCTTTGGAAGGACTGATGCTGAAGCTGAAACTCCAATACTTTGGCCACCTCATGAGAAGAATTGACTCATTGGAAAAGACTCTGATGCTGGGAAGGACTGGGGGCAGGAGGAGAAGGGGACGATGGAGGATGAGATAGCTGAATGGCATCACCGACTGGATGGACCTGAGTTTGAGTGAACTCCGGGAGTTGGTGATGGACAGGGAGGCCTGGCATGCTGCGATACATGGGGTCACAAAGAGTCAGACACTACTGAACAACTGGAATGAACTGAACTGATGATTATGTGAGATGTGACCATTGGAAGAAGATGAGTGAAAAATACACAAAACTTTTTGTATTATCTTCGCAACTCCCTGTAAATCTATACTTCAAAATGAAAAGTTTTTTTGAATGAATTAAAAATCATTGCCTTCCCTAATGAAATCACACTCTCTCATTAAATATTAATTGCAGTATTAAATCAATTGAATTTATAGCTACACAGTATGCACAGAGTCATTAAAAGGTAAGTCCAAACTATTCAGTTTTTTACACCAACTCTGTGTGTGTGTGTGTGTGTGTGTGTGTGTGTGTATAGCTTTTTTAAATTCCTATGAGTGCTTATACACTTTCAAGACTTGGTTAATAAGTATTATCTTTCCTATGGTGTCTTCCTTGATCCCTCCACACCTACTGTACAAGGTGACGCTAATTTTACATTTCCTTGTGTTCCCAAAGCATTTTGAATCTATCTATGATATAGCAGTTAATGGCCTTTTTTACAATATTTGTTGATATATTGGTCTGCTCTATTAATAGAGCTTCTTGAGGGCAGATATTCTAATTTACCCTTTAACACATATCCACAGGCATGAACTATGCCCTTACATACTGTCACTGAATAAACCAAGCAATGCAAATAGTATTTAATAAGTTGTGAAAAAGGATAAACTATGAAACTATTCTATACCCTTTAATTCTAAAAGTCAAGGCAAAGTCTTGAAGGAAAAAAATTTTTGGTTTTGGACAATAATAAACAGTAAACTATTCTTTGTTATTAAAATACATCTTACACTTTGATATCAAAAAATTAAATTTTATATAAACTATATATCTAAAAGTATATCCCTTAAAACTCCAGTTCCATGATAGCTAAGTACACCTCTATTATATTGAATCTCCTGCAGATACCAACTATAAACTCTGTGCAAAAACAAAACAAAATAAAACAAATAAACAGACAGAAAATAATGTACCTGAAGTTACTGTAGAGCAGTCAAACAGAATGAAATCATCACTTGGACAAAGAGAGAGGAGACTACCGTAGAGAGTTTTTCCTGTTCTTTTGAATTTTAACCCAAGGGTCAAGGCACTCAATATCCAATGGGTTTACTAAAACTATTTATTGAAAACCTATAGATAGTCCTTGTAGACTGAAGAAATATAAGAATTTAGGAAACTACAGCAACTGGATAGTAAAGGAAGAATTTTGAAAAATAGAGATAAAATAGGCCCCTCAGCTTCTCTCTCTCTCTTTAGTTGCTCAGTTGTGTCTGATACTTGTGACCCCATGGACTGTAGCCTACCAGGCTCCTCCATCCATGGGATGCTCCAGGCAAGAATGTTGGAATGGGTTACCATTTCCTTCTCCAGGGCATCTTCCCAACACAAGAATCAAACCCAGGTCTCCTGCTTTGCAGGCAGATTCTTTACCGACTGAGCTGCAACTTCTCTCTATAACTGTGCTCAAATCTCTGTAACCCCTGAACCATGCAACCAAAATTCACCCAGCTAATAATAAAGGAACATGCTTGAAACTGGAACTTCCACCCAAGAGAAAGAGTTTTCCTCTTGACTCCAAACAAGTTAATTGTCTGCTTAAACAAGCAAACATTGAAAAAAATAAACATCAAACAAGCAAAAATCAACCTTTCTCATAAGCAAGTTACAAAATTTGGAGCCATCTCACATAATATGCAAAATGTATAGAATATAATGCCAAATCACTTTACAAATGAAGAATCAAGAACATATCAACAATTCTCAAGAGGGAAAAAAAATCAACAGAAACTAATTCCAAGATAACCTATGTGTGAGAATTAGTAGACAAAGATGTTATGCCTGCTGTTACAACTCTGCTCAGTGATGTAAAGGAAAATATGCTTGTGATGAATAAGAAGATAGAAAATATGAGCAAAGGAATAGAAACTATAAAAGTAAACCAAATGTAAATTCTAAAATGAAAAAATGTGAAAACTGAAAAATATACTGGATAGCTGAAAGCAGAAAGGATACATAGTGGAAAGGACCCAGGAAACTGAAAAACAGATCATTCTAATTATCCATTCTGAGTAACAGAAGAAAAGAATGAAACCAAATGATCATGGTCTATAGAAAAGAAAAAAAGTAGCTAACATGTATAATTGAAGTTCCAGAAGGAGAAGAGATAATACAATAGAAAAAGTTTGAAGAAATAATAAATTTAAAATTCTCAAGTTTTGTAAATATATATATGGATTCAAAAAGCTCAGTACATTCCAAGTAGAGTAAGTGCAAAGGAAACCACATGCTTAGGGGCATCACAGTCACACTGCTAAAAAACAATTTTTTTAATCAGAAGCAAAAATGCAGTGAAGGCATCTAGAGAAAATATTATACATTATATATGCTGCTGCTGCTAAGTCACTTCAGTCATGTCCAACTCTGTGTGACCCCATGGACTATAGCCTACCAGGTTCCTCCAGCCATGGGATTTTCCAGGCAAGAGTACTGGAGTGGGTTGCCATTTCCTTCTCCAGAGTCTCTTCCAAACCCAGGGATCAAACCCAGGTCACTCGCATTATAAGCAAGATGCTTTACAGTCTGAGCCACCAGGGAAGGAGACAACAATTTGAATGTCCATAATTTCTCATTAGAAATAGCAGAGGAAAAATTGTTACTGAAAGGAATTTGTGGGTCTAGATACTCACTGCCAATAAACAGGCCAACTTGATGGAAAGGAAACTTTGTTTTATTTCAGACGCAAGCAATGGTCAGGGGAGGTGGGAGAGACAGACATTTACCCAAAGGCCAGTTCCCCTCCCCTGACAAGCCAGGGGTCAGAGCTTTTATAGACAGAGTGAGGGAAGGGTATTTCATGCAGAAACAGCATAGTGATCTCTGACAGTCAACTCCAAATTTGTCATCAGTGGCCTGACCAGCATCATCTTAATTGGTTCAGAAACAATTGCTCTTCAGTTCAAGGGTCCATTTGTTCCCATTGTTTGTGGTCAGTTCTCAGAATTGTGGCAGCTCATGTCCTGGGTACACCCTGGTCATCATGTAGCTAACTTCTCCAACTGGTGTCTTGATATCTATAAGATCGCTCACAGGACATGACTCAGAATATTATCTTTAGCCATTGAGAAAGAGCTAAAGGTGCTTGGCTATGTTTAATGACTACATTATTATTATTTGATCTCCTTTGTCAGTTTTCCTTTGTTCCAGCATTTCACACTTCTTTGATTAAACTTATTCTTTGACTGAAATTGTCCACAGGTAAAAGGCAGACATAGGACATGGTGTGTGTGTGTGTGTGTTGGGGTGGGGGGGGGGGGGTGCAGGGTGGAAGGACCATATGGTCCTGCTCTGTTCCAATAAAACAGCAAAACACAACTCACAGATAAAGAACCAAAATCACCAAAAACTAATCAAACTGGTCACATTGACCACAGCCTTGCCTAACTTAATGAAACTATGGGCCATGCCATGTAGAACCACCCAAGATGGATGGATCCTTGTAGGCAGTTCTGACAAAATGTGGTCCACTGGAGAAGGGAATGGCAAACCAGTATTCTTGCCTTGAGAACCCCATGAACACTATGAAAAGGCAAAAAGATAGGATATGGAAAGATGAACTCCCCAAGTCAGTAGGTGTTCAATATGCTACTGGAGATCAGTGGAGAAGTAACTCCAGAAACAATGAAGAGACGGAGCCAAAGGAAAAACAAAACCTGATTGTGGATATGACTACTGATGGAAGTAAAATCTGATACTGTAAAGAACAACACTGCATAGGAACCTGGAATGTTAGGTCCATGAATCAAGGTAAATTGGAAGTGGTCAAACAGGAGATACCAAGAGCGAACATTGACATTGTAGGAATCAGCGAACTAAAATGGACTGGAATGGGTGAATTTAATCCAGATGACCATTATATCTACTACCGTGGGCAAGAATCCCTTAGAAGAAGTAGCCCTCATAGTCAACAAAAGAGTCCAAAACATAGTATTTGGATGCAATCTCAAAAACGACAGAATGATCTCTGCTTGTTTCCTAGGTAACCATTCAATATCACAGTAATTCAAGTCTATGCCCCAACCAGTAATGCTAAAGAAGCTGAAGCTGAATGGTTCTATGAAAACCTACAAGATCTTCTAGAACTAACACCAAAAACGATGTCCCTTTCATCATAGGGGACTGGAATGCAAAAGTAGGAAGTGAAGAGATACCTGGAGTAACAGGCAAATTTGGCCTTGGAGTACAAAAGGAAGCAGGGCAAAGGCTAACAGAGTTTTGAAAAGAGAATGCAGTGGTCATAGCAAACACCCTCTTTCAACAACACAAGAGAAGACTCTACACATGGACATCACCAGATGGTCAAAACTGAAATCAGATTGATTATATTCTTTGCAGCCAATGATGGAGAAGCTCTACACAGTCAGCAAAAGCAAGACCGGGAGCTGACTATGGATCAGATCATTAACTCCTTATTGCAAAATTCAGACTTAAATTGAAGAAAGTAGGGAAAACAACTAGATCATTCAGTTATAACCCTAAATCAAATCCCTTAAGATTATACAATGGAAGTGACAAATAAATTCAAGGAATTAGATCTGCTAGACAGAGTGCCTGAAGAACTATGGTTGAAAGTTCATGACATTGTAGAGAAAACAGTGATCAAGACCATCCCCAAGGAAAAGAAATGCAAAAAGGCAAAATGGTTGTCTGAAGAGACCTTACAAATAGCTGAGAAAAGAAGAGAAGCTAAAGGCAAAGGAAAAAAAGAAAGATATACCCATTTAAATGCAGAGTTCCAAAGAATAGCAACAGAGAGATAAAAAAGTCTTCCTTGGTGATCAATGCAAAGAAATAGAGAAAAACAATAGGATGGGAAGCATTAGAGATCTCTTCAAGAAAATTAGAGATACCAAGGGAACATTTCATGCAAAGATGTGCCGGGAGCCAGTGTGAGGAATCCCGCCCGTGACAAGGTCACGAGGAAGAAAGCTGACATATGCAAGGCATGCTCAGACTTCAGGGACCCCTCTGGAAATTCCTAAGCATGTACCCCAACAAAAATCTACCGGCTCTTGTGCTCTGCTTTTCCACTCTTCTGACATTTTCTGGAAAAAGTCAAGTCAGGGCTTTAGTCTTCTGCATTTGAAAGAGTGTTTTAATCCAAAAAACCCTCTGATGGCTTTCTAGCCTGCCTGCAGGACTCCTACAGCTGCGCATGTGATTGTTTGAGGCCTCCTGACCGCAGGAGGCACAGGAAGCTTAAAACATCCTAGGAATGTAGGAGCTTCCGAGGAGTCAAAATCTTTAGAATAGGACTGATTAAAGGTTTCATTTGTTGAGTCAATATTTGCTGCCAAATTTTCACATCCTTTAGTTGTAGATATAGTTAGAAAAACAAGTAGTAGACCTTGTATTAGCAACATTAGATCTTTGAGTTAAGTACCTTCTTTGTTATATCCCACTGCACCTTTGTTCTATAGAGATGTAACTTTAATGTTAATGCTTTAAGGAGATGTAGATTAAAGAAAAACACTTCAGGGGAAACAAGATTAACATTCATTAAGGAAGAGAGCCAAAAAGTGTTAACAAGCCTCTTGGCCAGAAGATAATGTAAATCACCTGAGACCTTTTGTATACCAAATGATGTATAGAAAGAGCCTGAGCTGCGAACGCTACATAATCTTGTGTTACCCATTGATCTCTGTGTTTTATCAAAAGTATAAAAGGCCTTCTGAACAATAAAGGAGGGGGCCAGGGGCCAGGGGCCAGTTTCTCGGGCCAGCTTCTGGGGCCAGGGGCCGGGGGCCAGCTTCTTGGACCAGCTTCTCTAACTAGTCTCCCGGCCTGGTTTCTTGGGGCTCTGGCTCCCCCCATGTCTCTCTCTCTCTTTCTTTTTCTCTCTCTTTCCCTCTCTCTGCTCTTTACTTCAGGCTGAATCTCCACCTGGAGCGTGGAGGCTCGCCAGGTCTACTTACTTGCCCCGGCTGTTAAGACCCGTGAGAAAGGGAGCTTAAGGCAAGGCACCCTTAGATATTCAAGCGGGCGCCGGTGGCCCAACGTAGATGGTGCAAATTCCTTGTCTGGAATTTTATTGGCCTTCCGCGTAAACCAAGCTATTCAGCCCTCTTCCTCCACTTAATCTTCTTACTACACTATAGTTTCTTAATCTAATCTTTCATTAATAAATAAACAAGTCTTTCCACGCGGACGCCGTCCACCCTTCGAATTCCCTGGATCCACCAGGGCTGGACCCCGGCAAAGATGGGCTCAATAAAGGACAGAAATGGAAGGGAACTAACAGAAGCAGAAGATACTAAGAAGAGGTGGCAAGAATACACAGACGATTTATAGAAAAAAGATCTTCAAGACCCAGGTTATCATGATGGTGTGATCACTCACCTAGCCAGACACCCTGGAATGCAAAATCAAGTGGGCATTAGGAAGCATCACCACAAACAAAGCTAGTGGAGGTGATGGAATTCCAGTTGAGCTATTTCAAATCCTGGAAGATGATGCTGTGAACGTGCTGCACTCAATATGCCAGCCAATTTGGAAAATGCAACAGTGACCACAAGACTGGAAAAGGTCAGTCTTCATTCCAATACCAAAGAAGGGCAATGCCAAAGAATTTTCAAACTATTGCACTCATCTCACATGCTGGCAAAGTAATGCTCAAAATTCTCCAAGCCAGACTTCAGCAGTATATGAACTGTGAAGTTCCAGATGTTCAAGCTGGATTTAGAAAAGGCAGAGGAACCAGAGATCAAATTGCCAACAACCACTGGATCATTGAAAAAGCAAAAGAGTTCCAGAAAAACATATACATCTGCTTTATTGACTATGCCAAAGCCTTTGACTGTGTGGATCACAACAAACTGTGGAAAATTCTTCAAGACATGGGTATACCAGACCACCTTACCTGCCTCCTGAGAAATCTGTATGCAGTTCAAGAAGCAACAGCTAGAACTGGACATGGAACAAAGAGATTGGATCCAGACTGAGAAAGTAGTATGTCAAGGCTGTATATAGCCACCCTGCTTATTTAACTTATATGCAGAGTACATCATGTGAAATGCTGGGCTGGATGAAGCACAAGCTGGTATCAAGATTTCTAGGAAAAATATCAATAAACTCAGATGTGCAGATGACCCCACCCTTATGCCAGAAAGCGAAGAACTAAAGACCCTCTTGATGAAAGTGAAAGAGGCGAGTGAAAACGTTGGCTTAAAACTCAACATTCAAACAACAAAGATCATGGCATCTGGTCCCATCACTTCATGGAAAATAGATGGGAAACAATGGAAACAGTGAGAGACTACTTTGGGTAGGGCAGGTGCTCCAAAATAATTGCAGATTATTTTGGTTACTGCAGCCATGAAATTAAAAGATCCTTGCTCCTTGGCAGAAAAGTTATGACCAACCTAGACAATATATTAAAAAGCAGAGATATTACTTTGCTGACAAAGGTCCATCTAATCAAAGCTATGGTTTTTCCAGTAGTCATGTATGGATGTGAGAGTCAGACTATAAAGAAAGCTGAGTGTTGAAGAATTGATGCTTTTGAACTGTGGTGTTGGAGAAGACACTTGAGAGTCCCTTGAACTGCAAGGATATCCAACCAGTCCATCCCAAAGGAGATCAGTCCTGGGTGTTCATTGGAAGGACTGATGTTGAAGCTGAAACTCCAATACTTTGGCCACCTGATGCAAAGAACTGACTCAATGGACAGGACCCTGATGCTGGGAAAGACTGAAGGTGAGAGGAGAAGGGGACAACAAAGGATGAGATGGTTGGATGTCATCACCCACTTGATGGACATCAGTTTGAGCAAGTTCTGGGAGTTGACAATGGACAGGGAAGCCCAGCATTTTGAGTCCATTTCACAAGGAGCTGGACATGACTGAGTGACTGAATTGTATTGAGAACAAAACTGTTAAATGTTATAAAATTCCCTGAAAACATCATTTCTTATAGTTATCCAAGAAATACCAAATAATTTTAATAATTCTGTTAACATGCAATCACATATATATGAAAATAATATTTTTCATTTCTTTTCACAAATTCTCATGTCTCACATCACAGAACTCTTAAGTGAATATTTAGCACAATGTTAGGAGCGTAAACACACAGTAGCATATCTCTATATCAATTAAAACTGCCTAAGCTATAGATTCTAAATATCATGTGTCCTTGTTATTGTCAACAATCTAAAGTTTAACGTTCACATAAGACTCCAACAGGGCATGCCTGTTTACTTTCTACGTGTTTTTCACTGAATTTTCTAGTATTCAAACTACAATAATTGTACTAAGCATTCCCTTTCTTCATGTTCTTTATCTTTTCTCTCCCTTTACTCCTGGTGCTTGATTTCATTCTGACATCAATACAGAGGAATTGAAGGAGTACAAACTTAAGGAAAGAAATATGAATTTATTCAGCTTTATCTGCTTGTTCATTCTATTATTTAATAAACGTTTGCAATAAATTCCAAATGAATGAGGAAACTGCTAAGACAGCTATTTGAAATAACAGGTATTGGAGGGGAGTACCTTCCAAAGGGCTTCCCTGGCGGCTCAGACGGTAAAGCATCTGCCTGCAATGCGTCAGACCCCAGTTCGATTCCTGGGTTGGGAAGATCCCCTGGAGAAGGAAATGGCAATCCACTCCAGCACTCCTGCCTGGAAAATCCCATGGACAGAGGAGCCTGATAGGCTACAGTCCATGGGGTCGCAAAGAATCAGACACGACTGAGCGACTTCACTTCATCTCACTTCACTTCACCTTCCAAAGAGCAGCACTGGAGAAAGCAAAGGCCTAACATGAAAAATGAGCCTGGTGTGTCTAAGGAGTGCGGGCCTGAGTGCTGAGTCGCTTTAGCCCAATCCCACTCTTTCTTTGCTATGAATCATAGCCCGCCAGGCTCCTCCATTCATGGCATTCTCCAGGCAAGGACACTGGAATGGGTTGCCATTTCTACTCCAGGTGATCGTCCTGACCCAGGGATCAAACCCATGTCTCCAGTGTTGGCAGGTAAGTTCTTTACCACTAGCGCCACCTGGGAAGGCCATGTGTCTGAGTAGACTCAGCCCTTCGGTTAGCAAAGTATAAACAAGGGGAGACTGGAGCAGATCAGGGCTGAGAAGTAAACAGAGGCCTGGAAGACCATGAGAAAGGGTTGGGCTTTATTCTAAATGAGATGGCAAGCCTTGGGTTTTAGGCTGAAATCAGTGTTTAAGCATTTCTAAAAATTCTGCCAGTTGCTCTATGACAGCAGATTAAAGAGGATCCAAGGGTCAAGGCAGTATGCCCATTAGAGTGTTAAAGACCTCTGAGGTTAGGGTGTTGTAGACCTCCCTGGTAGTGGTTTATATTGACATAACTCAACAAAGAGCTGCAAATTAGGAATGAAAAGAAGAGGTGGGCTCCAAAAGGAATCCCAGATTTTTGGCTTAAGTCGGCATTGATGGTGTTGGAGCAGGGTTACAGAGATGCAGGGGATGGACAGAGGTACAAGGTGTAAGGGAGGGAAAGTTTTAAAAAGAAAAAAGAATGAAGAAATGTGATGAGGAATAGAGAGTTTATAAAAGAGACCTTTGCTGGTAGCTTATGGTGAAATACATTGTCATATGGATGTAGTTTAGAGGAATGGATATGATTACCCAGTGAGTGTGTGTATATTGAGATTGTGTGTAAAATCACCATTTACAAAGACTGAGAAGAATCATCCAGATGAGTTAAGAAAAATCATGTATTGGAAACAAAAGGAGGGTGCTTTAAAAAGAGAATAGAAAACTTCCTGTAATTCTGAACACCCTATAATTTTCAGCTTGTAACTTTTGAAACCTTGTAACCACCTTACCTGTTTCCTGAGAAACATGTATGCAGGTAAAAAAGCAATAGTTAAAACCAGACATGGAACAATGGACTGTTTCAAAATTGAGAAAGTATGTCAGGGTATATAGTGCCACCTTGCTTATTTAAATTATATGCAGAGGCCATAATACCAGGCTGGGTGAATCACAAGCTGGAATTAAGATTGCAGGGAGAAATATCAATAACCTCAGATATGCAGATGACACCACCCTAATAGAAAAAAGTGGAGAGGAACTAAAGAGCTCCTTCATGAAGGTGAAAGAGGAGAGAGAAAAAAACTGGCTTAAAACTCAACGTTCAAAAAGCTAAGATCATGGCAACCAACCCATCACTTCACGGCAAATAGATGGGGAAACACTGGAAACAGTGAGAGACTTTATTTTCTTGGACTCCCAAATCACTGTGGATGGTGACTGTAGCCAAGAAATTAAAAGATGCTTGTTCCTTGGAAGAAAAGCTATGACCAGCCTAGAGAGTGAATTAAAAGCAAGGACATCACTTTGCTGACAAAGGTCTATATAGTCAAAACTACGATTTTTCCAGTAGTCATGTATGGATGTGAGAGTCGGACCATAAAGAATGCTGGCACCAAAGAATTGATGTTTTGAACTGTGGTGCTGGAAAAGACTTTTGAGAGTCCCTTGAACTGTGAAGAGATCAAGCCAGTCAATCCTAAAGGAAATCAACCCTGAATATTCACTGGAAGGCTGATGCTGAAGGTGAAGCTCCAATACTTTGGCCACTTAATGTAAAGAACTGAATCACTGGTAAAGACGCTGTTGCTGGGAGAGATTGAAGGCAGAAGAAAAAAATGAAATCACTGGATAGCATCACCAATATACTCAATTAAGTCCATTGAGCATGACTCAATGAACATGAACATGGGCAAACTCTGAGAGATGGTGAGGGATAGGGAGGCATGGTGTGCTGCAGTCCATGGGGTCGCAAAGAGTCAGACATGACTTGGCGACTGAACAACACCAACAACAACCAGCAGGGCATGTCCAGTTTGAAGTATTTCCTATTGGACAAAAATGTAATAATTTAAAGAATAGTATTGAAACATATACATTGCCATATGTAAAACAGAGAGCCAGTGGGAGTCGGATGTATGACACAGGGAACCCAAAGCCAAAGCTGGTGCTCTGTGACAACCTGGAGGAATGGGGTGGGAAGGACGGTGGGAAGGGGGTTCAGGGGATAGGGGACACCTGTATGCTTATGGCCAACTCATGTTGATGTAGAGCAAAAACCATCACAATATTGTAAAGTAATTATCCTCCATTAAATAATTTGTTAAAAAAGAAAAAATGTGATAATTTGAATATGAAGAAAACAATAATTTAATTGATAAAAACATAATAAAATATTTTCAAATCCCTAAGTTCTTGATCATACTAAAAACAACCCCATTGCTCACTTTTGGAGGATGATAGAGAATCAGTTATTCTATTCTGTACACTGGCAAATAAAACAAAAGTGTCAATATTCAAGACAGTGAAAGAGGCTATCCAATTATCCACTGAGAGTCTTGAGGAGATATAATGGACATGCTAGGAAATTTCAAAGATGGATTTGGGAACATGAAAAATGTGAAAGAGAGCTTATGTGGGAAAACATAGGACAACACATGGGGTTATGCTCGCTTGCTCAGTCATGTCCAACTCTTTGTGACCCCATGGGCTGTAGCCACCAGGCTCCTCTATTCATGGGATATTCCAGGCAAGAATACTGGAGTGGGATGCCATTCTCTTCTCCAGGGGATCTTTCTGACCCCGGATAAACCCTGGATATATGTCTCCTGCACTGGTAGGCAGATTCTTTACCGGTAGTGCCACCTGAAAACCCATATGGTGTTGATACTTTTATTCTGAGAAGGTTTTAGTTACTTGAGGTACTCATTAGCCATATTAGGAGCTAACCAAACATGTAATGGAATTTTTTACGACAAATGCACCAGAGAAAAGAAAGAAACCAAGGATTTCTCAGTGGAACAAGTAGTTGAAGATTCCTCCCCTCTCTTTATTTCAAAAAACCTCTGATTTTTGACATCTTTTCTTCTGACATCCAATTAGTTAACGATGGCCTTCATTTTTTCTCCTTTCCGTATAGCCTGTATTCCATCTTTACTCTCTTCTGTGTTGAATTTCTGGTACTGTGCAGTAATGGTTGTTTATTTTTGTGATGTATACATCTAAAGGATTTACAAATGTGTGGTGTCATGTCTTTACCACCATGGATCCACACAGAAGAGTTCTGATCCCCAACCCACGCCCAGCCTCCCTGCCTCCAAATTCCCACGTGCTACACTGTTAAAGACAACTCTTCTGCCCACCCAGTGGTTCCAGACATCATTTGTTTGGACTTGATTTCCTTCCTATAGTTTTTCCTTTTGCAAAATGTCATATAATTGTAATATACCATGTAGCCATTCAGATCTGAGTTTTTTCACTTAGCCAAATGCATTTCAGATTCATCTACATTTACACATGAATTTATAGTTCATTTTTCTTCTTGCTGTACAGTGTTCCATTGTATGGATGTAACTCAGTTTTACTTTTCTAGTCACCTGTTGAATGATACCTATTTGTTTCCACTTTTTACTATTACAAGCAAATCTGCTATAAGTATTTATGTATAGGTTTTTGTTTGGGTCATATGGTAATTACATGGTAATTATATGGTAATTACATTATAATTTAACTTTATAGAGATCTGCCATTCCACTTTCTAAAATGGTTATATTGTCTTACATTGTCACCAGTAGTAAATGAGAGTTCCAAATGATCCACATCTATGTGAATACTAAAAAAACTTTTCAGTTTTTTAAACTTTAGATCTACTTTAGGTATGTTGCAGTTGTCTTATTTTTGGTTTGAGTAACATTTTCCTAATAATTACTGATGTTGAGCACCTGTTTTCGACTTTTTAAATTGTGAAGTACAGTTGATTTACAAGTTTATATTAATTTCAGGTATGTAACATAACTGTTGGAAATTTTTATAGGCTATACTTCATTTAAAGTTAGTATAAAATGCAGGCTATATTCCCTGTGTTGTACATTATATCCTTGTATCTTACTTATTTTATATAGAAATATATATGTATGTATGCGACTGAAGCGACTTAGCAGCAGCAGCAGCAGCATGTATATATAGTAGTTTGTATCTCTTAATCCCCTCCCCTTCTTCTGTTTTACCATATTTTTTTCATTTCAGTTATAAGGCTTCCCTGGTGACTCAGATAGCAAAGAATATGCCTGCAGTGCAGGAGACCTGGATTCAATCTCTGGGTCAAGAAGATCCCCTGGAGAAGGGAATGGCTACCTACTCCAGTATTCTTGCCTGGAGAATTCTATGGACAGAGGAACGTGGCAGGCTGCAGTCCATGGGGTCACAAAGAGTCAGACACGATTAACCAGCTAACACTTTCACTTTCACTGTATTCTTCAGTTCTCATTGGTTCTTTTTTATATTTTCTAGTTCTTTATTGAAATTCTCACTTGCACATCTACTGTTTTCCCAAGTCACTTAATATCCTTATTGCTATTTCTTTCAACTTTTCATCAAGTAAATTTTTTATCTCTCTTTCATTAGGGTTTTTCAGGGTTTTTTTCTTGCTTTTTCATTTGAAACATATGCTTATGTCTTCTCATTTTGTTTAACTTTCTCTGTCTCTATGAAATTAGGTGAAACAGTTATCTATCCCAGTCTTGAAGGCATATCCTTGTGTGGGAGCATCCCTTTGCAGCATATGTATGCCTAGCAGCTTTGGCAGGAGAGCTGAATCTGAAATGATCTCAAACTGAATCTTCCCTCCTGGTGCTCTGGCAACCACCTTTCTGGGAGGTTGGCCTGGAATCAGAAGAGCTAGAGTCAGAGCCAGGTATGAGCCAGGGCTAGAGGGCAACCACTGCCCTATCATGGGTGGGGCCAGGGCCCAAGGAGCTGGAGCAGGAGCGTGGATGGTGTTGGATTTCCTCCCAGATGTGATAACCATCTCCATGATGACTGAGGCTACGGCTGGAGCCTGAGGTCCTGGGGCTGCACTTTTGCACTCTTTTTACTATTTCCCAGGTGTACCATCTTGGTTAGAGACCAGGTCAGGAAGGGCTGAAGGGCTGGAGTCACAGTACTGAGCTGTTTCCACATGTTCCCAGGTCTGCATGTGGATACGCATACCTGTGGTGATGGCCTCCACCCCAGAGCTGGTTCCACTCCCTCCCAAGGCTACACAGGCTCCTACTCTGGTCAGAGGCAGGGTCAGGGCCCAAGTCAACTCCATTCCTTTCAAATATGCACAGTCTTCCTGGCAATGGCTGCCTCCATCTTAGCAGGAAAGCAGGAGATGCTGGAGCAGGAGCCCTATGGTGCTGGAGGTCATGTTCAGGTGGTCCTGCAAGCTGGCCAGAACAGGAGGCAATTTTCGATATAGACTCCACAGTGTTCCCAGGAGGAAGCAAGATTCTGGGTTTCTTACATCCCTCTCGTAAATCTCTCTGGTTTGCAAACGAACTAAGAGGTTTGTCTTCCTGGTGTCAGATCCCTTGACTGCTGTGCCTAGTGTGTGCCTTGAACCCCTCAGCCCCCAGCGGGGGACTCTCTGAGCCAATGATACTCCCATTTTCTTTGAGTGACCCACTGGGAGTTCAGGTCCCAACTAGATCACTTCTCCCCTCCTTTCGAGCCAGCATGGTTCTTCCTTTACAGCCTCGGTTGTGGAGGAGCCAGTATGCTCGTCTTCAGGTCCATTTCAGTGAGAGCTGCTCTATGTGTAGTTGTAGATTTGATGCTGTCAAGTGATATGACCTTCATTTTAAAGACTCTCTCTTCCTATGACTTACTCGCATCCTTTTAGACTGTTCCAGGCCACTGCTCCCTTTCCTAGTCCCTCACTCACTTGCATCTTCCAGCCACCTTCCTCCTGTGGTGCTTTCCCCTGGGCTTATAAGCATGCACCCCTTCTTTGTGCTGCCATTGAATGTAATTGCTTTCCAGAATTCTGCTCCTGAATCTCTTTTAAAGTCTGTGTCAGTGAAATCAATGCACCATAAGGCAGGCATTTTCAAAACATGCTCCTCTGACCAGCAGCATCAGGATTTGCCTTGTTAGAGTAGTAATTTGTCTGACCCCATGGTCTGCTGCATCAGAATCCATAGAAGTGAGGCCCAGCAATCTGTAGTTTAACAAGACCGTCAGTTAATTCTGATGCATGTTAAAGCTTAAGAACCACTGCCCTAAAATGTAGCACACAGACTTTCTGCGTAAAAATCCTAGGAGTGCTAGTAGAATATACGAATGTCTTTGTCCAATGTGGATTTCTAAATCTACTGAATTAGAACCTCTGAGGTCAGAACCAGCAACTCCAAAATATTCTCATTCCCACTAAAGTCTAAAAATCTGTGCTCTGTGCTCTCTCAGAGATCTACTGAAAAGGCTTCTGCACAAATAGCACCTCAACATATACTGCCAGGCTTTGCATTCAGTTTCTGTCAGACACATCCACAAATAACTTTTCTACCACCTCAAAGTCATATATTCTAATACTATGCTCATTACTCCACTTTTCCCTTCATCAAATGACTTCTGACTTTATTTCTGCCACAATCATTCTGGCCTGAATCTTATTAACCAGGAGTTGTATTAGTCAAATATAACTCCCTTGATCACAAATCCAATTGGTCCTATTGATTTCTGCTTAATAACTTTTCTAAAATGCCTTTTGCTTTTCATGAATACTGCTATTACTCTATTTTCTGGCTAGAAATTACATCATGCTTTCTTTCAAAAATATTTTCCTCAATGAGTAAATAGAATGCTATGATTCTGAGTCAGTTGGACCCAACTGGATTTGGGTACAAACTAAGAATTGTTGAATCCAGAACTGAAACTCAGGTCTTGCCTTCCAAATCCCAATTTCTTTGTAGTAATCAATGCTCTGCAAAATGTTTAATTTCTGGATAACTGCTCTTCATTTATTATTTGATGGAGAACAAGAGTCTGTTATATAGCCAATCAATTATCCACGGGATTTAATAACTGCAGCACCAACTAACTCTCTGAATATTCTTCCACAAGAAATTTTAGCATGTATTATTAGTGGCCAGAGTGACCTTAAATTTTGAATACAGTAACATACGGTGATTAAAGGAAAAAATAGAGTAAATTTCCCCATTGATAAATAGTTTGGGGGGTAGGGGGAGAAAAGACCTTCATAAAAATATAACAAAATTAATTCACATGGAGCGTTGTACAGCATTCATGATGTCTCTGTAGTATTACCACAAAAGCACTTCATATTTTTGAGCAGTTTTGCTTTAATTATACTTCTTACAACTGTTATAATAATTACTTTCCAGGTTTGGTAGAATCACAAATGTCAGAGTTGAAGGGTACCTTGGAGGTCACCTATTTCGTACTCCACTTTGTAATGATGAAAGAAATTTAGGGTAAGGAAGGTAATAGGGTTTGCCCAGTGTTAATGCAATTAATCAGTGACTGAGCTGAGATTATAAAAATCCATGTTTCTTGATGATCAGCTTTTGCTTCATTGATCTTCCTTTGTGAGCAGACAGGAAATATGACAAGCATAGAAGATAGAGAAGGGGTCAGCAGAAAAAGCTGTAAGGCAGAGCGAAGGGCTGGATAACCAGAGCAAAGAAAAAAGGAAATGTCACTGACGTCATCAGTAAGAATATAGATTGAGGGAGGGCAATACCGACATCTCCAACAGCTCTGCATTCAATTTCACAAAGTAAATAGATAAGACAACAAACCCAAATCACGTGTCTTTTTTTAAAATTGAGAAGCTTTATATGCAATATCTGGACTTCACCCTAAAAATTTCCTGACATTTCCTCACGGCATGTGATTGTGCCTAGTTGACAGGCAGTGAAGATGGCCACCAACCCTCAGCTCTGTGTCGTGGTCAACAGACCAAAATTAGAACAATAATTTGACCTTTCACAGCCAGTCTCAAAGGAGTTATTGCAGGTAGTCCAGGAAATGATGCATTTCATGGAATGAGTATAATTATAGTGTTCCTTATAAATAATATGTGCCTTTTTAAAGTCCACAAGTATGCCTAAAGTAACACAATATAATTGCTAGATATTTTACTTTCCCCACGTGTACACAGATTTTGCTTTGCAATGTTCTCCAGGTTCCCAAATTAGATCCCAAAGGTAACTGTCTTTATCTCTCTCTCCCTCTTTCTGCTTTTTATCAGCTCCTTCAGGACAGAGTCATGCTGAAGACTGTTGCTCTCTGCCCCTCACCAAACACTGCAGATGGCAAGCAGGGTTCAGATTTTCAACATCCATGTATTCAATATCATACACACAACAAAAAATCTATTGCCAAAACTCCAAAAACCAAAACATCTTTTATGACATCGTATGGGTTCTGCATTAACAGATCTGGACATCTTTCTGAAGGCAAGTGTCTGCTGAGATAACGCTGCTATTCCTCTGCGATATATGTTGTATAATGGGGCCAACATTAAACTCACCATTTGTCTTTCTACACATGACAGTCTACTTTCCAACTAATAATTTTTATTCCACTACTGTGAAAGAATTGGGGCTTTCCAAGTGGTGCTAGAGGTGAAGAATCCACCTGCCAATGCAGAAGACCTAAGGGATGCTTGTTCGATCCTTGGGTTGGAAAGATCCCTTGGAGAAGGAAATGGCAACCCATTCCAGTACCCTTGCCTGGAAAATCCCGTGGACAGAGAAGCCTGGTAGGCTACAGTCCATGGGGTTGCAAAGAGTAGGACATGACTGAGTGACTTCACTTCCAGTGTTCTTGCCTGGAGCATCCCCATGGACAGAGGAGTCTGGTGGGCTATGGCCCATAGGGTAAAAATGAGTCAGATACGACTGAAGTGACTTCGCATGCACATGAGGGAATTGTGAAGAGAAGTTTCAGAGGCAGGAAATTTGAAAGACTATTCAGCTTCTCTACTTGTCAATAACTAATTAAAATTCACTTTCGATTCTGCTACTGAAGTTGGTGACCTAAAATACAGATCTAATCAATTGTGTCATTTCCATGCTCACAAATTCAAAAACTTGCCACTACCTGCAGGATAAAGTTCTACCTCCTTACATCAGTTTAGGTCCTCCTAACATCAGTTTAGGTCCTCCTAATCAACCATAGGCCCTTGTCTCACAAAATCCCCACCAGCTTCCTCACCACACCATTTCTCACTCACACCAGCATTCACTCTCTCCTTTGCTTCTGTCCACACCTCATACATACTTCCTCCCTTCTTTCCCATTCCACTGTTGAGAGTTCATGTCTTAAATGCCCTACTTGCACGAAAACATTCCACCAGTTGGAAATAATATCATCTTTATGCATATTCACAAGGCTTTTCTAAGAGTTTCCTTTCTAATGTATGCATCAAAGCCTAGGGACTCCAAGGCAGAAATATGCAGACCTCAGACTTGTGGGCAAGATGTCCACACACAGAAGGGCCAGATACCTCATAGTATCGGATGGTGCCAAGAGGAGGGGGAAAAAGCATAGTTTGTTTTTTTTTTTTTTTTAGCCTGAAGGATTCATTTTAAATATTTAGGTACATAGTATGTGGGCTTCTTGCTCTGGATCCCCAGAATCTTAAAGATAGGCATGAACTCAATTGGGATTTTGGAAAAATAACAAACTCTTTGCTTCTGCAATTATTCAAGCATAGATTAGGCAACCACTAGGCTAGGATTGTCTCCTTTCTTCTTCCTCTTTCTTAAAACTTTAAAACTATAACACCATGGGGTCCTAAAAGTTCAGGTTTGAATTTAGAAATCTCTTGCTCCTCTGTGGTCTGTGAGAATACGGCAGCAGCTGGCCTGGGCCCAGACAATGACTTCCCTTCATTCTCTTGCCCCATTTGCTGCCAGTCCACAATGTGTGTGTGGGTGTGTGTGTGGGGGGGGGTGTTGAATCCACACACTATATGTGTGTGTGTTAAACATGGAGAATTTCACATAAACATAAAAAATACTTGCAATCCTTCCATCCATAAAGATATATATACACAAATATATACTGAAATTTTTTTCTTACAGTGCAAAAATGAAAATAACAAAATACCTATCAGTAGAGAGTTAGATAAAAGGAGCCATTCAATGGAATCTTATTAAAATTATAAATATATATTTGATACAAAAATATTGAAATTACATTAAAAAATATTTATTTACTTGGCTGTGTCGTCTTAGTTGCAACACATAGGATCTTCTTTGTGATGCATGGACTGTGGTGCAAGGGCTCCAGAGTGCACAAGCTTAGTTGTCCCATGGCTTGTGGGATCTTAGACCCCTCACCAGGGATTGAATCCACATCCCTTTCACTGCAAGGTGGATTCTTAACCATGGGTCCAGCAGGGAATTCCTAATATATAGTTAGATATAATATGCACACTATGAATCCATGCTTGTAAGATGAATATTTAATCTGTGCTTCCCCAGTGGCTCAGGGTTAAAAAGTCCACCTGCTAATGCGGGAGACACGGCAGGAGCTGCAGTTTCAATCCCTGGGTCAGAAAGATCCCCTGGAGAAGGAAATGCAATCTACTCCAGTGTTCTTGCCTGGAAAATCCCATGGACAGAGGAGCCTGCCTGGCTACAGTCCCTAGGGTCACAAAAGAGTTGGGCATGACTTAGCGACTTATCTGCAATAACAAGCATAAAGTAGTCACATTTATTGTGTGCACAGTGTGCTCCCATGGTTGTGTTATCATGTAGTGATGAAGGCACAAACCTTGGGATTTATCAGACTTCTTTTGTTCCTCCATTTAACTAGCTACATAATGTTGTAGGACTCGCTGAGCCCCAATTTATTCATCTGTAAAATGAGAATAATCATATTTGCCTCATGGAAGTTTGTGAGTATCTGAGAAGATGATATATGTAAACTGTCTAGCACAGTGCCTCTCTCTCTCACTCTCTCTCTCCTACACATGCACACATACACATATTCATAACTTGAAAAAAGACTGATCAAAAGGTCTAGCAAGTTGTGTCAGCTAAATGAGATTAAACAAATCCTATTTAACAAATAGAGCAGTGGAATTTAAGGGTTATTTTCAGCTTGTTTATTTATTTTTGTTTAACTATACTTTCTAATTTTATGATAAACCATTTTAATTATGTACAAAAGATATGTGTTTAAAATAAAACAAAAATCATTATACACAGTGACTATTCTGATTAATTAGATGGGGAATCATGAATGTTTGAACTCAGGCTGTGGCAAGGAGAGTGAAAAATAAGGTAAAAAGTAAAATAAACATTACTTACAAGTGAGTGTGAACAGAGGGAAGAAGAATGATTGATTCCAAGAATAGTGGGAGTAAGGAAAGTAGAGATTGACTTGAGAGTGGTGAAAACAGCTTCAGTTATGAATATATTGACTAGATACGATGACAGAGAACCAAGAAGAAATGAATTTCATATTCCTGAGCTTTAGATGTGGTGTCACCCTGGAGACAGAGACTCGCAAATTTACATACGTAACATATGTATATATTTTTAAATATTTATATATTTTACTACAGCCATGAAATTAAAAGATGCTTGCTCCTGGGAAGAAAAGCTGTGACAAATGTAGACAGCATATTAAAAAGCAGAGATATCTTTGCTGACAAAAGTCTGTACAGTCAAAGCTATGGTTTTTCCAGTAGTCAATTGTGGGTGTAAGAGTTGAACCAGAAAGGACGCTGAGCCCTGAAGAATTGGTGCTTTTGCACTGTGTTTCTGGAGAAGACTCTTGCCAGTCCCTTGTATAGCAAGGAGATCAAACCAGTTGATCCTAAAGGAAATCAACAATGAATATTCACTGGAAGGACTGATGCTGGAGCTGAAGCACCAATACTTTGGCCACCTGATGCTAAGAACTGAATCTTTGGAAAAGCTTCTGATGCTGAGAAAGATTGAAGGCGGGAGGAGAAGGGGAAGACAGAGGATGAGGTGGTTGGATGGAATCATTGACTCAATGGATATGAGTTTGAGCAAACTCTGGGAGATGGTGAGGGACAGGGCAGCCTGGCCTGCTGCAGTCCATGGGGTCACAAAGAGTCAAACACAACTGGCCAAAGGAATAACAACAAGAAATACATGTATGCATGCTCCGTCACTACAGTCGTGTCCAACTCTTGGCAACACTGTTGACTGTACTCTCCAGGTTCCCCTGTCCATGGGGATTCTCCAGGCAAGAATACTGGAGTGGGTTGCGATGCCCTCCTCCAGGGGACCTTCCCATGTCTCTTAAGTCTCCTGCAATGGCAAGCAGGTTCTTTATCACTAGTGCCACCTGGGAAGCCCATAAACATGTATATATATGCACTTATATTATGTATATATAAACACCCTTATGGCAGAAGACGAACTAAAGAGCCTCGATGATGAAAGTGAAAGAGGAGAGTGAAAAAAAATGGCTTAACACTCAACATTCAGAAAACTAAGATCATGCCATCCAGTCCCATCATTTCATGGCAAATATATGGGAAATAATGGAAACAGTGAGAGACTTTTTTTGGCTCCAAAATCACTGCAGATGGTGACTGCAGCCATGAAATTAAAAGACGCTTGCTCCTTGGAAGAAAAGCTACGACCAACCTAGACAACATATTAAAAAGCAGAGACATTTTTGAATATACACTGGAAGGACTGATGCTGAAGCTGAAGCTCCAATACTTTGGGCACCTGATGCGAAGAGCTGACTCATTGGAAAAGACCCTGATACTGGGAAAGATTGAAGGCGGGAGGAGAAGAAGACCACAGAGGATGAGATGGTTGGATGGCATCACCGACTCAATGGACATGAGTTTGAGTAAACTCTGGGAGTTGGTGATGGACAGGGAAGTCTGGCATGCTGCAGTCCATGGGGTCACAAAGAGTTGAACATGACTGAGTGACTTCTCTCACTCACTTTTTTATTTATTTTGATGTGATTTTAAATGGGATTGTTTTCTTGCTTTCTCTTTCTGATAGTTCATTATTAGTACATAGAAATGCTGTATCCTGATACTTTATTGAATTCACTTATTAGTTTGAACAGTTTTTTAGTGGAGACTTTAGGGATTTCTATACATGGTGTCATGTCATCCACAAATAGTGGCAGTTTCACTTCTGTTCCCATTTGGATGTTTTATATCTTTTTCTTATCTGACTTTTGTGGCTAATACTTTCAATACTATATTAGAAAAGTGATGAGTATGGACATGCTTGTTGTGTTCCTGATTTTAGAGGAAAGACTTTCAGCTTTGTACCATTGAGTATGATGTTAGCTGTAGGTTTGTCATAAATTTCCTTTCCTATATTGAAATATATCCCTCATACCAGCTTTTATGGGAGTTTTCACCAGGAATGGATGTTGAATTTTCTGAAATGAGATGATCGTGTAATTTTATCCTTACTTTTCTTAGTGTGATATATTACACTGATTGATTTCTGAGTGCTGAACCGTCTTTTACATCCCTGAAATAATTTCCACTTGATGGTGGTGTATGATATTTTTTTATATCTTGTTGGATTCAGTTTACTAATACCTTGTTGAAAATTTTTGCTTTTATATTCATCAGAGATATTGGCCTGTATCTGTTTTCATAATTCTTTACCTCATTTTCATATCGAGGTAAGGGTGACCTCATAGAATGAATTTGGGAGTGTTCCTTCATCTCTATTTTCTTGGAATACTTTGAAAAGGATAGGTATTAACTTTCCTTAAATGTTTGGTAGAATTCCCCTATGAAGATGTCCACTCTTGGATTTTTATTTGCTGAGAGATGTTTTTTTTTTTTTTCAGGTTGTCTATTTCTTCCTGATTCAGTCTTGGAAGGCTGGATACTCCTAGAAATTTGTCTATTTCTTCTACATTGTTAAATTTATTGGCATATAACTGTTCATTCCTTGCTTGCTTAGCTGCTCAGTCATATCCAACTCTTTGTAACTCCATGGACTGTAGCCTGCCAGACTCCTCTGTTCATGAGATTCTCCAGGCAAGAATACTGGAGTGAGTAGCCATTCCCTTCTCCAGGGGATTTCCCAACCCAAATATTGAACCCAGGTCTCCTGTATTGCAGGCAGATTCTTTACCGTCTGAATCACATTCTCTTATGGTATTTTTTTTAATCTCTGTGATATCTACTGTTAGTTCTCCTGTTTTATTTCTTACTTTGTTCATTTGCGCTCTTTTTTCTTGATGAACCTGACTAAGGTTTATCTACTTTGTCTTCTCAAAAAAAACCTGCTCTTGCTTTCACTGATCTCTTCTCTCTTTTCTGTCTTTTCTTTTTGTCTCTACATATTTCCACTCTAGTATATCCTTCTTCACACTTCCCAGGTGGTGCTAATGGTAAAGAATCTGCCTGCCAATACAGGAGACACAAGAGATGTGGATTTGATCCCTGGGTTGGGAGGATCCCCTGGAATAGGAGTTGACAACCCTCTCAAGTATCCTTGCCTGGAAGATTCCATGGACAGAGTAAGAGCTTAGAGGGCTATATTACATGGGGCCACAGAGAGTCAGACATGAATGAGTGACCAAGCATGTATCCTTCTTTTGCTGATTTTGGACTTTTTCGTTCTTCTTTTTCGAATTCCTTTAAATGGAAAGTTAAGTTGTTTATTTGAGATTTTTCTTGTTTCTTGAGGTAAGCCTGTATTACTACAAAATTCCATCTTAGAACTACTTTGGCAACATCCCAGAGTGTTTGGAAAGTTCCATGTTAATTTTCATTTATCTGTAGGTATTTTCTGATTTCCTTTTTTATTTCATTGCAATTCATTATTTTTTTTAGTATCATGTTTTTAGTCTCCAGTATGTTGATACTTTTATGTTTTTGTTTCTATAATTGATTTATAGTTTCATACCATTTGGTTGGAAAAGATACTTGATATAATTTCTATTGTCTTAAATTTGTTGAGACCTTTTTTTTTGGCCTAAAATGTGATCTGCCCTGAAGAATATTGCATGTGTACTTGAAAAAGAATGTGTATTGTGCTGTTTGGGGATGGAAAGTCCTTAGATATCTTTTATATCCAACCAGTCTAATGTGTCACTTAAGACCACTCTTTCATTATTAATGCTCTGTCCTGGTGATTTGTCTGTTAATTTAAGTAGGGAGTTAAAGTAAAGTCCCCTGCTGTTATCACATTACTTTCAATTTCTCCCTTTATGTCTGTCAATATTTGCTTTATATATTTAGATGCTGCTGTATTAGATGTATATATGTTCAGTACAGTTCAGTCACTCAGTTGTGTCTGACTCTTTGCGACCTCATGGACTGCAGCACACCAGGCTTCTCTGTCCATCACCAACTCTTGGAGTTTACTCAAACTCATGTCTATTGAGTCGGTGATACCATCCAACCATCTCATCCTCTGTCGTCCCATCCACTTCTCTTCCAGCCTTCAATCTTTCCCAGCATGAGGATCTTTTCCAATGAGTCAGTTCTTTACATCAGGTAGCCAAAATATTGGAGTTTCAGCTTCAGCGTCAGTCCTTCTGATGAATATTCAGAGCTGATTTCCTTTAGGACTGACTGGTTTGATCTCCTTTCAGTCCAAGGGACTCTTAAGCGTCTTCTCCAACATCACAGTTCAAAAGCATCAATTTTTCGGCACTCAGCGTTCTTTATGGTCCAACTCTCACATCCTTACATGATTACTGGAAAAAGCATAACTTTGACTAGATGGACCAGAAAAGTACTCTCTCTGCTTTGTAATATGCTGTCTAGGTCAGTCATAGTTGTTCTTCCAAGGAGCAAGCATCTTTTAATTTCATGGCTGCAGTCACCATCTGTAGTGATTTTGGAGCCAAAAAAGAATAAAATCTCTCACTGTTTCCATTGTTTGCACATCTATTTGCCATGAAGTGATGGGACCAGATCCCACAATCTTAGTTTTCTGAATGTTGATTTTAAGCCAGGTTTTTCACTCTCTTTTTTCACTTTCATCAGGAGGCCCTTTAGTTCTTCTTTACTTTCTGCCATTAGGGTACTATCATCTGCATGTCTGAAGTTATTGATATTTCTCCCAGCAATCTTGATTCCAGCTTGTGCTTCATCCAGCCTGGCATTTCATATGATGTACTCTGCATAGAAGTTAAATAAACAGGATGACAATATACAGCCTTGATGTACTCCTTTTCCAACTTGGAACCAGTCCATAGGTCTTACTGAAACTCCTCGGATCTTTCTATGCCATTTGGGATCTAAAAGAGGTCCAAACTTGGGCTCAGTGTCTGTAGGAATTTGCCACACCACGTTTTCATTCCAGCTGGTACAGTTGGTATAGTGATGTTTTCCCAGAGGTCTGACCCATAAATGCTGCACAAAACCCTGCACTGTGACTTTTCCTCATGGCAGATACACCTATCAATCTGCTGCCACAAGGTCTTAGTCTAAAGGTAGAACCATTGACCACATTTGCTCTTCTTACCTTTGACTCTATTCATCCCATATGCCTCCATTTAGAAGACTCAGGCTTTCTTCCCTAAGGTAAGAACTACCTTATATCATCTCTTTAGAGCTCTCTCCCTGTGGCAAATAGGGATCTCAACTTTTAACAAAGCCTGCAGCTCAAGACTGTTTCCTTCCTAGGTGCCAAAAGCAAATGCTATTTGACAGCCAGAATTGAACAATGCCTTTATCATTCTAGTTCAACCCACCCTGTGTCTGAAACTGCAAAAGTCATTGCTTCAAAAGGTGGGAACCTTGGAGAATCAGTATTTTCAAATATGGAAAAACATCTGTAAATATTTTTTAATATTGTTTCATTTAAGTGAGTTTTGGAAATGAGCTACTAAAAAAGTTAAAAAGATTTCTTTAATATGCAATATTTTAAGATGGTTAATATGCTAGTATGCACACTCATTCCAAGACAGTGATATAGTATGCAGCGTTTCTCAAATCTATCTGGTTAAGGAAACTTTTAAAATTATCATCTTGTGGAATCAATTTTCTAGGGAATAAATTTTTGGAGACACTGAGTTACTCAGGAGAACCACAGTAGCACAGTATCCAGAGAGAGAAGACAGGAGAATTTTCCAGAGGCAAAGAATCACTTGTTGTTGGTAGTTTCCATTTGTCTCCTCTTTCTCAAAACCCAAATTATTTCTATTAGAGAAGGTAAACTGACACTGATTAAGCAGATCCTCCAAGTATATATATGTGCTTCTTCTTATAATCTTAAGGCCTTGTAGTAGCTTCACATTTTTTTTCTGCCATGAAGACTTAACAATTCAGTAAGTTATCCCTTAGAGCATTAACAGTAACTTCACAGATTGAATATGTTAATGGAACTTTAAAAGTGCTTAGTTTAATTCTGTTGAGCAATTTATTCAGCAAGAAAATCTGAAAGAAAGCAGCTTTGTAAAGGATTATACTAGCCTCTCAATTATCTGCTTTATGGATTACTTTCCTGGAGCCAAGATCACTGTTTTGCATTTATCTTCTTTGACTTTCTCACTTGCTTCTTCTTTCTGATATCTACAACCTCAGAGGCACTATAAGGGGAGGTGTTAGTTGCTATTGTGGCAGATTTTTGTTTCAGTAGCGGGAACTATTCTATTCTCCTGCTGATATTTAAATTAGTGTATGCTGCTGCTGCTAAGTCGCTTCAGTCGTGTCCGACTCTGTGCAACCCCATAGACAGCAGCCCAGCAGGCTACCCCGTCCCTGGGATTCTCCAGGCAAGAACACTGGAGTGGGTTGCCATTTCCTTCTCCAATTGAAAAGTGAAAGTGAAGTCGCTCAGTCATGTCTGACTCTTAGCGACCCCATGGATTGCTGCCTACCAGGCTCCTCCGTCCATGGGATTTTCCAGGCAAGAGTATTGGAGTGGGATGCCACTGCCTTCTCTTATTGTATATATCCCCATAAAGTGGTCAAACGTGGGCAAGCCCAGGGAAGCCTAGACTCAGTGGTTGCGTAGTGTGATCATGATATTTCCAAAGCAGAAGTCAGAGTTGAACTTTACTGCAATCTCAACTTTGCTATTGCACTAGGTTTCCCCTTCTCTCCAAAGAGAAGCATCTGAGAGAAGCAGCCAAGCCATAGCACTTATTTTCTCCTAACCTCAGTTCTGCTGTGTATCGCAGATTGACCAGACACATGGTACAGCTGCCTCTCACCCACCTTGTTCCCAGCAGGTCACCATGGAGAGATTATGCTGGCTATAGGGCCAGGCTAACAAAAAGTGACATTTTAGACAGGATTACACAGTTTTCTGGGGACAAACAGAAACCAGTATAGCATGCAAGGCAATCCTTGAATAAAAATACTGATTAAAAACAAAAACAAAAAACTGCCTCTGCTATTCTATCGCTTGGCTTTAAAAACATCAACAGAGCATCAAAAATTTTGTAATTCTAATCTGTCCACCTGGAAAACTCTGACTTCCAATGGTATAAATAGTTCAGCCATGTGATTTTTATACAGATTACACAATCATGACATAATATACATTATATATAACATTAAAAACATGCAAATAAATACCTGCATGACTGTGTAAGTGTTACAGAGGTATACGTGTTTAAATGCTTGCCTAGGTCCTTAGCATTTACAAATCTCTAGCTCAATGACACAATATTGCATTTTTTTAAAAAAGGAAAACTGTCAATCCAGAACACACAAAGGACCCTGAAAATAGGCGTTACAAAACTCAAAATGTAACCTAGGCAAAATTCTCTCTCATACATGAAGTACTATTTTTCAAAAAAACATGGGTAATGTCGTCATGAAAAGAAATTGTTGGTTTATTTAAAAGCATTGCTGATATCATAGTGATTTTTTATTCATTATATCTTGTTCAATCAAAATATTGAAAGTATAACTATTTTGTGGAGAATCCATAAAATGTTTTTATGTAAGAAGCAGCAGCTTTATAAAATGATAACATTAAAGTTGATCACAACTTTCTTCCTTTAATTTTTTTAATTTTCTCATTTTTCTAAAATAAATATGTGATACTCTAATACAGAAAAAACTTTACTCAAATATTTGGAAATCTGTACAATAGATGTCAGGACTTATGTAATTAAGCACATTAGATGCAAAGATTATTTGGTTTGAAGGTATTCCAAGCCTAGACAACAGATCACCAAGATGTGGGGAGTAGGTAAGACTAGAGAGAAACTTTTAAGGGAAGGAAAAATTTAGCAACTGGAGAATGAAAAGAGTAGATGAAACAGTGACTTCTTCAGTAAATGAAACAATGACAAGGAGGTGAGGTTCTGCCTGGAGACCAAACGATTTTGGAAATTATAGCACACATATGTTCTTGTAGAAAGATAAAGACACATGAGTTAGAAATGAACAGATACAATTTAGCCATGAATACATAGATTTTAGGGAAAGATTTGTTGTTCAGTTGCTCAGTCATGTCTAACTCTTTGCAACCCCATGGACTGCAGCATATCAGGCTTCCCTGTGCTGGGAAAGAAAGGAAAGAAGGGCTACTAGAAATGCTTTTATTCAGACCTAATACATATATAATTTTATATATTTCACATTTTTATTTATAATACATTATATAATTAATTAATACATAATATATAATTATATAAAATAAATAATATATGTTTATTTTATATAATTACATATATATGTAAATTATAAGGTCAGTGGGATAATAAAGAACAAGAACAAGAGAGAGAGCAGCTCCAGCCAGGCTGCTATTTCTCATACATGAAAATTGAAGCAGACAATAACCCACATTGCTTTCAGGAAGTATGCAGGAAATTCCAAGTTACCTTTCGGTTAAGTTATAGAGCCTTTTGTTCTGCTTTAAGACCTTCACTGACTTGCCCCCCACAGTCTCCAATACCCTCAAATCTCCAGGGTGCCTCTCTCTATTCACCTCAGACCTTAAATGAATCATTCCTGGCCGTCCTCCAGTACACTTCCCATTCTGGAAAGCCACCTCCTGTGTTGTCATCGAGAGCTGCACAATTTCAAGAGCTCTCTGAAGAATGGGAAAAGCAGTCTGGAGAGCTGAAGCCAGGAAGGTGTTCCAAGCAGGTGGTCTAGCCTGGAAAACAGATCAGAAGAGGGAGAGGAGACTTCTGCATCTCAGACAATCAACTTTGAACAGATACTCTGAAAGAGAGCCAAATTTTCATTAGTGGTTGAGGTGGAGGTGTGGGGGGGAGGCCAAGCAATTGCCATTAAACCACCAAAGAACAAAGTTAAATGTTATTTCATATCACCTTCTTTTTCTCTTTATTCTTTTATTCATTCATCCATTCAGAGTACATTTACTAAATATTAGAAGTCATTTACAGAACATAAACAACTAGCTAGATGTGGGAATAACTAAACAGAGTAATGCCTAAAAATAGTACTCCTGAATGACTTTATTTTTAATGCATGTTCCTTTCTCTGCAATGGCAAGCTTCATAAGTCACAATCATATTTGTGAAATTATCATATATATATATATATATATATATATACACACACAAGTGGATCCGTGTTGGAATGAAAAAAAAAAAAGTAAAATGAACATCAAAACATAAGCTGTGTTTCATGCTGAGGCACCACACAAGTTGGCAGTCCTATTCACATCACATTCTATGTGGTAGACTTAGAAAGTCACACCATGCAGCAAAGCCATGCAACATTTTATGCAAGTGAAAGTTGGATATCTTCATGAATTCAAGGATATTCTTCATGGATTCAAGGTAAAGTTTTAAAAAGGAGCAAATTACAGAACTTCATACTTCTTTGTGAAAGAAAACAAACCTTTTTTTTATTTTTTGGGGGTGTTTTACATGTGATGAGTCTTCAGATATTGATTAAATAAGCCAAATTGAGTCCAAGGACCTCAGTTGCAAGCAAAGGAAAGGAGATAATAAAACCCCAAACTGACCAAAATGAAAGCTATTATTAGAGGGAATGGAGCTTGCAATGAAAAAATAAATTTCTTGCCCCTTGACATTTGGGACTGAGATTCATACCTGCTATGACACCTACTATGTTCATTTCCAAGGCAAGCCGTTCAGTATCACAGTAATCCAAGTCCATGACCCAACAGTAATGCTGAAGAAGCTGAAGCTGAACAGTTCTATGAAGGCCTACAAGACCTTCTAGAACTAACCCCTAAAAAAGATGTCCTTTTCATCATAGAGGACTGGAATGCAAAAGTAAGAAGTCAAAAGATACCTGGAGTAACAGACAAGTTTGGCCTTGGAGTACAAAATGAGCAGGGCAAAGACTAACAGAGTTTTGCCAAGAGAATGCACTGGTCACAGCAAACACCCTCTTCCAACAACACAAGAAAAGACTCTGCACATGGACATCACCAGATGGCCAATACCGAAATCAGACTGATTATATTCTTTGCAGCCAAAGATGGAGAAGCTCTATACAGTCAGCAAAAACAAGACCAGGAGCTGACTGTGGCTCAGATCATGAACTCCTTATTGCCAAATTCAACTTAAATTGAAGAAAGTAGGGAAAACCATTAGACCATCCAGGTATCACATAAATCAAATCCCTTATGATTATACAGTGGAATTGACAAATAGATTCAAGGGATTAGATCTGATAGAAGCCTGAAGAACTATGGATGGAGGTTCACGACATTGTACAGGAGGTAGTGATCAAGACCATCCCCAAGAAAAAGAAATACCAAAAGGCAAAATGGTTGTCTGAGGAGGCCTTACAAACAGCTGAGAAAAGAAGAAAAGCTAAAGGCAAAGAAGGAAAGTAAAGATATACCCATTTAAATGAAGAGTTCCAAAAATTAGCAACAGAGATAAGAAAGTTTTCCTCAGTGATCAATGTAAAGAAATGGAGGAAAACAATCAAATGGGAAAAACTAGAGATCTCTTGAAGAAAATTGGAGATACCAAGGGAACATTTCATGCAAAGATGGGCACAATAAAGGACAGAAATGGTATGGACCTAACAGAAGCAGAAGATATTAAGAAGAGGTAGCAAGAATACACAGAAGAACTGTACAAAAAAGATCTTCATGACCCAGATAATCACGATGGTGTGATCAGTCACCTAGAGGCAGACATCTTGGAATGTGAAGTCAAGCGGGCCTTAAAAAGCGTCACTACAAACAAAGCTAGTGGAGGTGATGGAATTCCAGTTGAGCTGTTTCAAATCCTGGAAGATGATGCTGTGAAAGTGCTGCACTCAATATGCCAGCAAATTTGGAAAACTCAGCAGTGGCCACAGAACTGGAAAAGGTCAGTTTTCATTCCAATCCCAAAGAAAGGCAATGCCAAAAAATGTTCAAACTACCACACAGTTGCACTCATCTCACACACGAGTAAAGGAATGCCCAAAATTTCCCAAGCCAGGCTTAAATAGTATGTGAACTGTGAACTTCCAGATGTTCAAGCTGCATTTAGAAAAAGCAGAAGAACCAGAAATCAAATCGCCAACAACCACGGGATCATTGAAAAAGCAAGAGAGTTCCAGAAAAACATCTCTTTCTGCTTTATTGACTACACCAAAACCTTTGACTGTGTGGATCACAATAAACTGCGAAAAATTCTTACAGAGATGGGTATACCAGACCACCTCACCTGCCTCTTGAGAAACCTGTATGCAGGTCAAGAAGCAACAGTGAAAACTGGACATGGAACAACAGACAGGTTCCAAATCGGGAAAGGGGTACATCAAGGCTCCATATCATTACCCTGCTTATTTAACTTCTATGCAGAGTACATCATGAGAAATGCCAGGCTGGATGAAGCACCAGTTCAAATCAAGATTACTGGAAGAAATATCAATAAACTCAGATACACAGATGACACCACCCTTATAGCAGAAAGTGAAGAAGAACTAAAGAGCCTCTTGTTGAAAGTGAAAGAGGAGAAAGAAAACGTTGGCTTAAAATTCAACATTCAGAAAACTAAGATTATGGCATCTGGTCCCATCACTTCCTCGAAAATAGATGGGGAAACAATGGAAACAGTGAAAGAAATCACTGCAGATGGTGACTGCAGCCATGTAATTAAAAGACGCTTGCTCCTTGGAACAAAAGCTATGACCAATCTAGACAGCGTATTAAAAAGAAGAGATATTACTTTACCAACAAAGTTCCATCTAGTCAAAGCTCTGGCTTTTCCAGTAGTCATGTATAGATGTGAGAGTTCGACTATAAAGAAAGTTGAGTGCTGAAGAATTGATGCTTTTAAACTGTAGTGTTGGAGGAGGCTCTTGAGAGTCCCTTGGACTGCCAGGAGATCAAACCAGTCTAATCTAAAGGAAATCAACTCTGAATATTGATCAGAAGGACTGATGCTGAAGCTGAAATTCCAACACTTTGGCCACCTGATGGGAAGAACTGACTCATTGGAAAAGAACCCTGATGCTGGGAAAGATTGAGGGCAGGAGAAGGGGATGACAGAGGATAAGATATTTGAATGGCATCATTGACTCGATGGACATCAGTTTGAGCAAGCTCTGGGAGTTGGTGATGGATAGGGGAGGCTGGTGTGCTGTGGTCCCTGGGGTCACAAAGAGTCAGACAAGACTGAGCAACTGTACTGAACTGAATGATACATTCATATGTATCATTTAACACACTCTTTATAGTAACCCTGTGAAGGAGGTATATACATATTATTACTACAGAAGAAAAAGATGAAGTTCAAGTACTCAAATCTAGAACTTCTACCTATTTTCTTACGTTGGTGTTGCTTATTTTTGTCCTACACTAATCATGTACTTCTTCCAGGAGCCCCACCTTCATGGCACTTTACATTCTCTTGTGAATTTACAAATTGTTTCCCTTCAATTGTAACCCAAGTTCCCAGTTTCATCCCCTGGATCTCTAGAAAAAGAAGCATATGACAGCCAAATCCTCATTTGCCATAAGAAATAATCAGATATTGTCAAGAAGTAATAAATCAAAAATTATAAATAAAAATTTTAGAAATACAGAAGTGAATAACAGAAGAAAATTAGTAACAAGTGGTTAACTCTAAGGATTGAAACTGGAAATTGGGAAGATACATGGAGGGAGGCAACTATTAATAGTTTTTATTACATGCCTTAAAGTACTAATTTTTAATTGTGGAAACTACCACACAATTGCACTCATCTCACACACTAGTAAAGTAATGCTCAAAATTCTCCAAGCCAGGCTTCAGCAATACATGAACCATGAGCTTCCAGATGTTCAAGCTGGTATTAGAAAAGGCAGAGGAACCAGAGATCAAATTGCCAGCATCCACAGGATCATCGAAAGAGCAAGAGAGTTCCAGAAAAAACATCTATGTGTGCTTTATTGACTATGCCAAAGCCTTTGACTGTGTGAATCACAATAAACTGTGGAAAATTCTGAGAGATGGAAATACCAGAACACCTAACCTGCCTCTTGAGAAACCTGTATGTAGGTCAGGAAGCAACAGTTAGAACTGGACATGGAACAACAGATTGATTCCAAATAGGAAAAGGAGTATGGCAAAGCTGTATATTGTCACCCTGCTTATTTAACTTCTATGCAGAGTACATAATGAGAAACACTGGGCTGGATGAAGCACAAGCTGGAATCAAGATTGCCGGGAGAAATATCAATAACCTCAGATATGCAGATGACACCACCCTTATGGCAGAAAGTGAAGAGGAACTAAACAACCTCTTGATGAAAGTAAGAGGAGAGTGAAAAATTTGGCTTAAAGCTCAACATTCAGAAAACGAAGATCATGGCATTCGGTCCCATCACTTCATGGGAAATAGATGAGGAAACAGTGGAAACAGTGGCTGACTTTATTTTTCTGGGCTCCAAAATCACTGCAGATGGTGTTTGCAGCCATGAAATTAAAAGATGCTTACTCCTTGGAAGGCAAGTTATGACCAACCTAGACAGCATACTAAAAAGCAGAGACATTACTTTACCAACAAAGGTCCATCTAGTCAAGGCTATGGTTTTTCCAGTGGTCATGTATGGATGCAAGAGTTGGACTGTGAAGAAAGCTGAGCACCAAAGAATTGATGCTTTTGAACTGTGGTGTTGGAGAAGACCCTTGAGAATCCCTTGAGCTGCAAGGAGATCCAACGAGTCCATCCTAAAGGAGATCAGTCCAAGGACTGATGTTGAAGCTGAAACTCCAGTACTTTGGCTACCTCATGCAAAGAGCTGTCTCATTTGAAAAGATCCTGATGCTGGGAAAGATTGAGGGCAGGAGGAAAAGGGGATGACAGAGGATGAGATGGTTGGATAGCATCACCGACTCGATGGACATGGTTTTGGGTAAACTCCTGGAGTTGGTGATGGACAGGGGGGCCTGGCATGCTGCAATTCATGGGGTTGCAAAGTGTCGGACACAACTGAGCAACTGAACTGAACTGAATTGAAACATAAAATTTACCATTTTGAATGTAAAATTCAGTAGCATTAGTATATTCATTACTACTATTTATTTACAGAAATTTTTCATCATCCCAAATGGAGGTTCTGTACACATTAATTAATCACTACCCAGTCCATTTTACAGGCCTCCCAGGTGGTGCAGTGGTAAAGAATCTGCCTGCTAATGCAGGCAACGTAAGAGATACAGGTTAGATCCCAGGGTCAAGAAGCTCCCCTGGAATAGAAAATGGCAACCTGCTCTAGTATTCTTGCCCAGAAAATTCCAGGGACCAAGAAGCATGGCAGGCTACAGCCTATGGCATCCCAAAGAATCAGACATGACTGAGCACATACACACACACACAAACATAGCTGCTTTTAACCTCTAGTCCACTCTCTGTCTCTTTGAATTTACCTATTCTAGGTATCTCATATCAGTAGAATCATGCAATATTTGTCCCTTTATGTCTAATCTATTTCATTTTATTTTTAAAGTTCATCTTGTTGCAGTATACATCTTAAATTCATTCTTTTTATAAAAGGCTAAATAATATTCTATTGTAGCATTATCTCAGTTCAGTTCAGTTGCTCAGTTGTGTCCAACACTTTGTGACCCTATGGACCACAGCACACCAGGCTTCCCTCAGTTCAGTTCAGTTGAGTCGCTCAGTCGTGTCCGACTCCTTGCGACCCCATGAATCACAGCACGCCAGGCCTCCCTGTCCATCACCAACTCCAGGAGTTCACTCAGATTCACGTCTGAGTCAGTGATGCCATCCAGCCATCTCATCCTCTGTCGTCCCCTTCTCCTCCTGCCCCCAATCCCTCCCAGAATCAGAGTCTTTTCCAATGAGTCAAGTCTTCCTATGAGGTGGCCAAAGCAGTGAAGTTTCAGCTTTAGCATCATTCCTTCCAAAGAAATCCCAGGGCTGATCTCCTTCAGAATGGACTGGTTGGATCTCCTTGCAGTCCAAGGGACTCTCAAGAGTCTTTTCCAACACCACAGTTCAAAAGCATCAATGATTCCAGTCCAAGGGACTCTCAAGAGTCTTCTCCAACACCACAGTTCAAAAGCATCAATGATTCGGCGCTCAGCCTTCTTCACAGTCCAACTCTCACATCCATACATGACTACTGGAAAAACCATAGCCTTGACTAGACGGACCTTAGTCGGCAAAGTAATGTCTCTGCTTTTGAATATGCTATCTAGGTTGGTCATAACTTTTCTTCCAAGGAGTAAGCGTCTTTTAATTTCATGGCTGTAGTCACCATCTGCAGTGATTTTGGAGCCCCAAAAAATAAAGTCTGACACTGTTTCCACTGTTTCCCCATCTATTTCCCATGAAGTGATGGGACCGGATGCCATGAACTTTGTTTTCTGAATGTTGAGCTTTAAGCCAACTTTTTCACTCTCCTCTTTCACTTTCATCAAGAGGCGTTTTAGTTCTCTTCTTCTGCCATAAGGGTGGTGTCCCTGTCCATCACCAACTACCGAAGTTTACACAAACTCATGTCCATTGAGTTGGTGATGCCATCCAACCATCTCATCCTCTATCGTCCCCTTCTCCTCCCACCTTCAATCTTTCCCAGCATCAGGGTCTTTTCAAATGAGCTCTTTGCATCAGGCTGCCAAAGTATTAGAGTTTCAGCTTCAGCATCAGTCCTTCCAGTGTATAGTCAGGACTGATTTCCTTTAGGATTGACTGATTTGAACTGGTGGTCCAAGGGACTCTCAAGAGTCTTCTCCAACACCACAGTTCAAAAGCATCAATTCTTCAGCACTCAGCTTTCTTTATGGTCCAGCTCTTACATCCATACATCAGTACTGGTAAAACCCTAGCTTTGACCAAATGGACATTTGTTGGTAAAGTAGTGTCTCTGCTTTTTAATATGCTCTCTATGTTGGTCATAGCTTTTCTTCCAAGGAGCAAGCATTTTTTAATTTCGTGGCCGCAGTCATCACCATCTGCAGTGATTTTGGAGCCCCCAAAATAAAATCTGTCACTGTTTCCATTGTTTCCTCATCTATTTTCTACACTGTATTTATTTGTTGATGGACATCTGGGATATTTCTACCTTTTGGCTAATATGCTGGTGTACAAAAATCTATTTAAGTTCCTGCTTTTTTAAAACATATGTCTAAGTGTCACTTCATTTAAAATAATTTTCAGGGATTTCCTTGATGGTCCAGTGGTTAAGAATCTGCCTTCAGTGCAGGGAATGTGGATTCAATCCTTGGTCAGAGAACTAAGATCCCACATGCTGAGGGGCAATAAGCCCACACATAGCAAGTAGAGAAGCCTGTGCACTGCAACAAAGACACAGTGCAGACAAAAAAAAAAATTCTTTCCCAAAAAATAATTATGGAAGAGAACAGGAACTAAGAAACAAGGCAATGAAAGGACAAAGGAAGAAATGAATGAACCTATAAGTGAACCCATAAGTGAAAGACTCAGCAATGAGGTTGATGCCACAGTGTGTTGGAGAGAAGAGGGAATGGTGACCTATGTTCCTTCAAGCCCCAGTCCCTTAACTCCACCCACAGCAAACCAGGGACTCGGGTTTGAGATCAGCTATCTCAGTTTTGAATCTACATACTACCTGTGGGAATACAAGCAAATTTACTTAACTTCTGTCATACTTTCTTCATTGGGTAAATGTTGGGGTTTTTTTTATTTTAATTTTACTTTATTTTGCTTTACAATACTGCATTGGTTTTGCCATACATTAACATGAATCAGCCACGGGTTTGAATCCTCTTTTTTCTTTTTGGCCAAGGCTGCATTCAGTCCTCTCTGATATTTCTCATTTTTAGTGTCAGTAAACATTAGGAATCTCTGTGTGCCTTTATTACCACTAGGTTCTAGAAGTAAAGAAATTAATAAGTGTGGCCCATGCTCTCATGAGGCTTACAGTCTCAGGGGAAGATGGCCTTGGGAACACACAAATGCAAGACTATGTCTACTGAGTTCAGGTGACACATCACACAAGAACGGGCAGATCCACTCAGGACAGCCGTGCTTTATACCGTTGTTTCCACCTAGCATCTGTTCTGACTGGCTAGAACTCACGTGTACCATCTGTTAAGCTCATTACTTTACTCTTTTTGTTGTTGTTGTTCTTTTTTTCCCATGCCATGTGACTTGTAGGATCTCAGTTCCCCAGCCATGGATTGAACTTGGACCATGGATGTGAAGGCCCAAAATCCTAACCACCAGACCACGAGGGAACTCCCAAACTCAGTACTTTAAATACTACTGACTTAACCAGTGTATTATCAAGTGAAAACTATCAGAGAAGGAACATGATTAGAGTGTTAAAAGACAAGTGTCATTAGCCAGAAAGGGGAAAGACCATGCAGGTACCTTCTAAGCAGAGAGGTTGGCAGTGTTCTGTGCAGTTGAAAATGGGGTCAAAGAATAAAGCTCACCAAGTGAGGAGGTTGGAGAGGTAAGTAAGTACCAAGGGTCCACAATGAACCACCTTCTACTCCAAGTTAATACTCAATATTTTCCTAGAAAGTGCAGACGAGCCTCAGAAGTCTTTGCCTGCAAGTTATGGAATGTCTGATGAAAGAGGAGCGGGCCGCAGGAGTTTAGAGGAGAGATGGAAGGTTTCCTGCTACCGCTAGAGCAACAACAAGATGTGTATCAGGAGACTCCTAAAAAGAGTGTTGGGTCTGATAATTGCAGAGTCACTGTCAACCTTGACCAGCGGTGGAATGGAAGGCATACTGCTGAAGACTGTTGATTAAACTGCCCAAAGTTCATCTCATACGTTCAACCTTGGGTCTCTTCTAGTCTTTTAAGAATTCTAGGCATAGCTTATATATTGCCTAGTAAACTTTAGCTCTGAGCACCTACTTGAGTTGAATTAGACCTATTTACTCTCCTGTGCACACTTTCACACTGCACCGAATGTCTACTTCTCTATAAATAAATCCTGAACTTGCTTTCCCTGATCCAAGGCAGTGCCAAGGCTCTGTCGAGGTGAGGTGCTTCCTCACTGTGGTAAGTGATACACTCAGTTTTGTCTTACCACAGATTGTGTTAGTGATATTTGGGAACCCAGAACTTGACTGCACTGGCGCAGCCATAGAACTGAGACTCTTCCCGTCACTTACATGCACATGTCACTATTCCATGGCATTTGTATAAATAGGTGATGTCGCTAGCCTGTATTCAGAAGCCTCTGATAGCCCACTTACCCTGAACTCTGGAGACAAAGCCTGCAGTGTTTATAAAAGGATAAGGGTTGGAACTCAACAGTCTTTAAAATCCCAACAAGTTCCATGTCCCATCGCCTCCTATTGGCTTGCACTTGGATCTCCGCTTGCCCGCTGCCCTCCGAGTTCCCCATGTTCCCCGAGTTCCCCACTCCTCCTCTCCCTCCTCTTGCTCCCATCTGCTTTCTCCCACTGGTCTGGTACCATCTGTTGTTTTCATATGTCCTGAAAGCTTAAGAAGGAGTTTTTACATGGAAAGTTTCTCTTTGTAGGAAAGACACACTTTAACAAAAAGAATTACGAATGTAGTCTTTCATCGTGGTCATATTTTGTCCTTCAATCTTAGTTTTTCCTCTTTGTAGCGGTTATGGTATTAGGCACAAATATACGTATTTGTTGTAGCAAAGTTAGGAAAAAATACATAAGCAAACATTTTTACATGTATCTTTGCAGACTCATATACATTGTCTTTTATTTCCAAATCCCAATTCCTGAGAAATTTGTTAAAACTCCTATTTTAACTGTGAGCAGGGTGCCTTCTGAGAAGTTACAAGAACAGTTGAAAAGTCAAACAAACTGGTAGATGAAATACATCAAATCTTGGATAAAATTGTTTCCCTCCAAAATGGATGAAATTTTAGTCTTAGAAACTCAAGCCTCACTTTATTTCATATTCATTGTAGTTTTGTAGAAAACTAAAACTGTGTAGTACTTACATGTGAATGCCCTGTACCACTTCCAAGAAATGCAAAGCACAGATATAATCTCATTACCTTTCATCAAAACCCCACAGAGTCCCCCTATGAAAGTGCTGTTCTCTCCACATCAGAAGTGTGTTATGAAGCTAAAAGTCACCAAATGTGTTCATGGCCTCCCATTTTATATAATTTGGGATTAAAAACCATCTAAAATTCTATTCTGTCTATTGTTACCACCCTATTGTTAACGTAACCCTGATTCTATATTGTCTCTCTTTCAAAGGAAATCAATTCCATCAAACTGCAGGACAAGAGACAGCTCCCCAAATCACTGCAATTTTGTTTCTCTCCCTGGGAATACAAGGGAGCTATCAATGTAATTGTCAGTAAAGCATTCCTAGGTCCTTATATGAGAAGTGTAAAATAGACATGTTTTCAGCTGAGTCTGAAAGATATGTGCACTCACAAACTCCCTATGCTGTTCTGACTGCTCTCCCAAAACCAGCTCCCTTCATCCCCACAGGGTTTCCCAGGGAGCCTGCCTGCTCTTGTTCTCGGCATTCTCGACAAGTGACCCACTCTTTGAGAAGGTTGTTTGTTTGTGCTGTGATGTATCATCAGTTTTCCAACTGCAAAGCCTGCCTCTGCTCTCCCCATGACTCAGAGCGTGTTGAACTGCCCCTGACCCAGAAGTCTTCCCTCCCCAACATCTCCTTCATAGAGGGTTTGCTCGTATCTCTTCTTTGACTTCTCCCCCGGTGCTCTATCTTTAGGCCCAAACTTCTCTACCACTTCTGTCTCTGCTTCACCCTACTTTAATCATAAAGAAATGACCCTGCTTTTCACCTTTTAACTGGAGCAAATTAAAATTTTGTACTTATCTCCCCGGTCTCTCCCCCAAACAAAAAGAAGAAAACAATTGTATAAATCTCCCCAAGGGCAGAAACAGTGAACAAAGACTTATTCAGCTTTGCATCCCAGAAGCTCTTTGTACAGCGACTTGCAAGCAGTAACTTACTGTTCATTAGCTCTTGGACTGCATTTGAAGGCCTCAGTTTGGCCAGATAACAAATTCACAATAAACATAACAGTATAGATTATAATCTGACCTCTGTAGTTCTACTCCCTCCTTAAAATCATCATCTGCATGTAACGCACCATTTTCTGGGCTCCATTGCTGAAAATGAACTTTTTACACTAAGGGATAAAAGGATTTAATGTTCATTGTTGTTGTTCAGTTGTGGCCCCATCCAGGTTCCTCTGTCCATGGAATTCTCCAGGCCACAGTACTGGAGTGGGTGGCCATTTCCTTCTTCAGGGGATCTTCCCTACCCAGCGATCGAACCGGTGTCTTCTGCATTGCAGGCAGATTCCTAACTGTCTGAGCCACCAGGGAGGCCCTAATGTTCCTTAGGGAGACAAAATCTCCGACCAGTTCAATGTTCACAGTTTCTTTAACATCAAAAGGCATCCAAGGCCACATATTCACAATACTAAGACATATCTTTCATGATGTAGCTTTTCTAAAATAGCGGGTTTTTTTCTTTTTAACTTATTTATTTGGGGCTGCAGTAGGTCTTCACTGTTAACGTGGGCTTTCTCTAGCTGCAAGGAGCCAGGCAACTCTCTAGTTGCAGTGCTCAGTTTTCTCACTGTAGTGGTTTCTCTTGTGGAGTAGTGCTCTAGGGTGCTCAGACTCAGTAGCTTAGTGGTCCTGAGGCATGTGGAATCCTTCCCCGAGGCATTTGGACCAGGGATCCAACCTGCCTCTCCTGCATTGGCAGGCAGATTCTCAACCACTGGACCACCATCACAGGAAGTCCTGTGATGAATTTTATAATTTGATGGTGGTGGTGGTGATTTAGTTGCTAAGTCGTGTCCAACTCTTCCAACCCCATGGACCACAGCCCGCCAGGCTCCTCTGTCCATGGGATTCTCCTGGCAATATACTGGAGTGGGTTGCCCTTTTCTTCTCCAGGGGATCTTCTTGACCTAGGAATTGAAGGCCATTTCTCCCAGATCTCCTGCATTGCAGGCAGATTCTTTACCAACTGAGCTACAAGGGAAGCCCCACTGATGCATACATTTAACACAATTATAATTGATGCATACATTTAACACGGTTGTGCTGATTTTTCCCCTCAAGTATTAGTGTTGTTTCTTACAAATAGATGGTAAAATTTGGATTTCAGTGTTTCAAAATAGCATTTTTGAAAGAATGTTGCTTTTTTTGTTTTTTATTCTACCCAATGAATATTTTTCTCAGCAGTAAGAGAATAAATTTTTAGTCCTTGATTAATTTACCCTGAAGTATGGAATTAAATGTTACCTCATCATAAAATAACCAGTGACACATCTTCCATTTAGCGCCATCAACTGTTTTCTTCATCTTCTAACTTTCCAAAGCATGTTATGAACTGATATACATTGTTAGGGCACTTGCCAGGTTGTGCTCCTTCTCCAGTTACATTTGACATTTAATTTAGGGGTTGAGAAAATGCCAGCTGCTGCAGACTGTGACTACCTCTAACACTGAAACTAATTTAGATGGAATCAATAGCTTTTGCTTTTTACTTCCGAAAGAATTATCAAAATTACAGGGATTCTAGAATTAAATTAAGGTATTAAAACCCTGCTTCAGCCTCTTGCTGATATAAAATAGGTGTCATTGTACCCAGAATATTACATTTTAAAATAGTATATTAAAGGTATTTTCTTTTGTATTTAGAAAGTTACATATTAAAAGGCAGACATTATTATCCTCTTTCATAAAAGAAATACACAAATTATTAAGAAAAGTTTGAATACTTTTTAAAGGAAAAGAATGAGAGATGCAACAAATAACTCACCAAAGAAATAAAAAAGGAACAATACATGTGTGGCGGGGCAGGAGGTGGGGGGCGGGGGGCAGTGCAATACTGTTAATGGAAAGCCAAATCCCAGAGCTACTATTTTTTTTCCTTCATTGGTCCAATTTTCTAATAACTTAAAAAAAAATAGCCTTACTGAGATAAAAGTAACTAAAGTTTACAATACAGTGGCTTCAGTACATTCACAGAGTTGTGCAACTATCACCACTAATTTTAGTACATTTTGATTGTTCCCGAAAGAAACCATACATCCATTAGCAGCCACTCTCTGTTCCTCGTTCCCCCCAGGTCCTGGCAGTCATTAATCTACTCTCTGTTTCCAACGATTTGCCTATTTTGGACATTTTACATAAATGGAATTATACAGCATGGGGTCTTTTGTGATTGCTTTCATTAAGTGTAATGTTTTCAAGTTTCAAGCATGTGCTTGCTTGAATCAATACTTCATTCAATATTTTGATGATTAAACTCTCCCAACATTATTGTTGGGGCAATACATTGAGATTTTAAAAGCCCTTTATGAGGAGCAATTTAGCTATCTATATTTAAATATATATTTTAAAAATATTTAACTTTTCACCCTGGAATTTCACTTTCAAGAAATCACTCCAGAGAAATAATTATGGATGTGCGTGTAAATCAGTCTCAAGGGTATTGTTTACAGCTCTGTATTTGATTAGGAAATACTTGGAGCAACATAATGCTCAACAACAGTGAAAATGTTTGATAAATCATAATGTGGCAATATCGTGGATACTGAGCAGCATTTGAAATGATGCTGGGGACTGTGCAATAGGAACTTGCCCTGGAGCTGTGGGGTTATCATCTTATGGATTACAATCCCTTTTCTAATTAAATCAGATCTACTATGTTTTTTTTCAAAATGTAAAGTAAAATTGACTACCTAATAGATAAAAGGGCTATGCTGCTTTAAAAATTAATTTTAAAACAAGCTGACAGATGAATATTTTAAATTGCAGGAAGAGATTAGTTATATACAGCTGAGTGACAAATGGGCAGTTGGTTCCCATTTTTTTCTATAAAAAATCATAGATGTGTGTGTTAAAGACATGATACACATGTATGTTTTTACTTTTTGACTCTGTGTTTCCTGTAACAGTTATGACTACTTATATGACAACAAAAAATCCAACATTTTTTTACTCTATACTCAGATATACAGCACATAATGCTTCTTTTTTTTTAACATTTATTTTGTACACCATAAAGAAGCTTCTTAGTTTATTGCCCTAAGAAATTGAGCTACAACATCGTTTCTATTTTGAATCAACTGGCTGCACTGCAATCTCTTCTTCATATTCTGGCTGATGATAAAATATTATTCAGTCAGATTCATAAATAAAAGCAGATTTCTCCCCTCATTCCATAAAACAGTTTGTACACCCATCTTAAAGGAAACACTGGACCCTAGAATCCAGGCCTGTGCCCTGACACTGTCAAGGCTTTTTCAGTCTCTTTAAAAGAACACGGAGGTTAAACCAGATTCCAAAATAAAACAAATTCAGGTGGTTCTTAGTTTATGTAGATAACAAGACTACTCTCTGTATCTATAAAAAATGTGGAACACCTATTTTTCCCAGTAATGAAAAATTCACACAATCAGCTGATCTTACCAATATGTGCAAATTTTCACTAAGCATCTTTAGTACAATAGGTACCAAAAGATTCACTCTTTACTCCTTCAACCCAGTCAACACACACCATTAATCAAATTCAAGTTAATGATAACTATTGCAAACAAATTCTAAAGAAGCAAAACAACCACTTCCTCTTCCACAGGGCCCTGTGGATGCTCTTGAAGATCTCAAAATTGCATGCATACAATTTGTAATTAAAAGACTGATAAAGTTAATCTAGTCTGTTCATCATTTCAAAGGTTGTCCAAAGCAAATGTTCTCCAGTTGACCATTAGCAGCTAAAACCACAGGCACAACAGTTAAAGCCAAAGAATGTCATTGGTGATGGAAGTCAAAGACCTCAAAAGAATATGATATGATATTTATTTACCAATGGGCTTCCCTGGTGGCTCAGAGGTTAAAGCATCTGCCTCCAATGCAGGAAACCCAGGTTCGATCCCTGGGTCGGGAAGATCCCCTGGAGAAGGAAATGGCAATCCACTCCAGTATTCTTGCCTGGAGAATCCCATGGACAGAGAAGCCTAGTAGCTTACAGTCCACAGGGTCGCAAAGAGTCAGACACGACCGAGCGACTTCACCTTACCTTACCTTACCTTACCAATAAATACTTGCAGGTAATTTCTGAAAAATAAAAATGACATTTAAGCCATAGTGTGATTATTTGGGGAATGATTTCTTTCTTTTTCTAATTTCATTCATTTAAAAATACAAATCTTGGTTTACTTTCCACTGTGAACTTATAACATCCTCACTCTTTGTTTACTCTGCTAGTGGCACCAGTAATGAAAATTATTTAAAAAGAATTTAGGAGATCATTGTTTGAAAAGAATTCTTCATGCAGTTTGAGTTTTGTAAGATTACAAATGCAGGAAAAGTATGTGTCTCAACACAAAAATAATTTTAAAGAAATACTGGTTGCTATTTATATAGTTTTCTCTGTGAAATTACAGATATGATTTCATTTTTTGTAGACCCCTTATTGCAGTTAATAATATGTTTTGCCTATCTAATAAGTTACCCAAAGCAGATACATAATTATATAATTTACTCAAGATTACATAAATGAAAATTCATAAACATTCAAAGAAATTGTTTTCATGAACTATATTTTAATCACATTTGCTTTTCTAAGGTAATACAGAGATGGTGAAAACTTAGTAGAGTTATTGCTGCTGTTCAGTCACTAAATTACATACAGCTGTTTGCAACATGTGCTGCTGGACTACAGCATGCCAGGCTTCCCTGTCCTTCATTGTCTCCCAGAGTTTACCCAAATTCATGTCCATTGAGTGAGTCATGCCATCCAATCATCTCATCCTCTGCTGCCCCCTTCTCCTCCTGCCTTCAATCTTTCCCATCATCAGTGTCTTTTCCAATGAGTCAGCTCTTCATATCAGGTGGCCAAAGTATTGGAATTTCAGTCCTTCCAATGAATATTCAGGGTTGATTTCTTTTAGGATTGACTGTTTTGATCTCCTTGTTGCCCAAGGGACTCTCAAGAGTCTTCCCCAGTATCACAGTTTGAAAGCTACTCAGCATTATTTTGGCTATTACTAGACTATTATTTATGAATGCTATGAACCAGACATTTTGTGCTGTCACAAGCAACCAATTCTGCTGACATTGAATTTGCCATTTTTCAAGGAGATAAATTTTATCCAGAATTACACACACACAAAATCTAAATTTACTACATTCCTATGAAGAAGAGGCATATAGTGCTATGAGAATGTAAAATAAAAGACCTGAGCTATTCTTATCAGGAAGGTCAGGCCTCATGGGAGGCCTTCTTGAAGTACTGGTGTTTAAGATGAGATCAGAATGAAGACCAAATAAATAGAACAAAGGACAAAGATGGTGTGAAAAGTAGCTCCTAGAGAAAATAAAAGCACATTTGAGGCAGTGAAGGTCAGTGAGACTGGATCAGAAACACAGAAGAAAAACAGATGGATTCAATAAATATTTAAATAGTAAAATCCACATGAGGAAGTCATGCATTGAACACAGAAAGAAAGAAAACAATTGTCAAGTGATGACTCCTAAAATTTAGCAAACATCACCTTGTCCAAATGACTGAAGTTATCCTCAGAAATGAACTAGCTGACTGAGAAGAACCCATTATCACTTCTGTGAAATTCCTATGCAGCAACATTTGAAAAACTGGGTATCCATATACAAAAGAAATAATTTGGATACTAAACTATGTATCATATATCAAAAATGGTTCAAAACGGATCAAAGATCTAAACATAAGATCTAAAACTACAAAACTCCTAGAAGAAAACAGAAAATGTTTCGAGACATTAGGTTTGGAAACAAATTCTTGGGTATGACACCAAAAGCACAAGAAAAATCACAAAGCAAAAGAAAAACATCAACAAATGAGGCTTACATCAAACTGAAAATCTTCTGCACATTAGAGGCAGAAAAAGATGGTGGAGGAGTAAGACAGGGAGATTGCCAACCTCCTCACAAATACACCAAAAACTCATCAAGGTATGGAACAACTCCTACAAAGCAACCTCTGGATGACAGCAGAAGACTCCAGGCCTCCAGGGGGACAGGCTAAGCTCCCTGGAATGAGGTAAGAGAGAGGATGGAGACATAAAAAGGGAAAAGATAGAGAATGTCTGGGCAGGAACTTGTGCCCTGAGGGGGGCACAACAGCAGGAGGTGGAGGAGATCCAGGCATAGGGAAGCTCCTTGGCAGGCAGGCCCAGTCTTGGAAAACCAGGCAATGCAGGGACTTGAGGGCAGAAAACAGAGAAAACTGCCCTTCTCAGCCCATTAACAGCTCATGAACTGCGGCCCCAAACAGATGGCAGGCTTGGGGAACCAAGGGTGGGGAGGCGTGCAAACCTCTCTATTGCACCAACCCACGTGGCACAGAGGGCGGGCCCGGGTAACTGAGTGAGGCGGCATACAAACCCCTGGAGTGCAAACAACACTTGCAGCCCAAAGGGCGGGCCGGGTGCCCTGAGATGGGAGGCATACAAACTTGGGCAGTGCACACAACCCACGTAGCACAGAGGGCGGACCTGGGGAGCAGAAAGGAGAACACATAGGCCCTGTGATGAAGCGGGCAAGCCAGTGAGATGAAACAAGTGCACACAAGCCCCGCAACAAAGAGGGTGGGCCTCGGGAACTGAGACTAGTGCACACAAGCCCCGTGCTGAAGAAGGCAGGCCCCGGGAGCCAAGACAAGGGCACACAAGCCCCGTGAAGTAGAGGGTGAACTCAGGGGGCTGAGGGAAGCCCACACAAGTCTCAGTGATGAAGAGGGCACAAGCAAAGATCCACACAAGCCCCTACTCAGCCAGCTTCAGCCAGCAGTGCAGGGCAGAACAGCAGAACAGAAGCACCAACGATGATCCCAGGGACAAGTAGGGGGCTTGGCAGTACTGCAGATACGCTGAGAGGGCCACTCTGACGCGGCTGCAGAAATGGACCTTTCTTACTCTGCTAAAGCCAGAAGGACTGCTCAAAGGCATACTGAACCCATAGAGACCCCAAGACCTACTATTGGACACTGCCCTGCCCTTCAGAGAGATGAGATCCAGATCCATCAACAGAATGCAGGCACAAGCTCCCTCAACCAGAAAAACATCAAGGACACTAACCCAACCCATCCACAGGGACAGACTCCGCAACCATGAAGAACTACGACCTTGAGAACCTTTTTGTTTTTTTTTTCTTATATATGACACTGTTTATTCCCCTAAACATTTTCACCTTCACATTAGCTTTTTGCAGTGCTGTGGAGTCTTTTGTGGAGCTCTTTGTGTCTCTTGTCAAAAGATAATTCAAGATTTTTTTTCTTTTTTCTCATTTTGCACCCTTTTTTGATGAGTTTTTTAATTTTGTGTTTGACTGATATTGGTTGATATCAATATCAATTGGTTGATATCACTTTTGGTTTTCCTTGTTAATCAAGTCAATCTCCTGTTCTCTTTTCTATAGTTCTTTACCAGCCATCGCTTTTCCTGAATATATACAAATCTTTTCCACATACATCTATTCATCTTTGCTTTTCTATATTTTCTTTTCTCTCTCTTTCTTACCCCTTTTCCACTTCCTCCTTTTCTCTTTTCCCTCCATTCTCCTCTTTTTCCTCTCTCTCAGTTTTTCTTCTCCCTTTTTTCCTTCACTCCTTCTTTCTTCACCAAGTAAGTTAAATTGTTGAGCACTCTTTGCTATATTCCTCAGTTGGCCCTCTGCTCATGTTCAGATTTCCAGATTCACCGTTAGATAGCTCTGCTTTTAACTGGAAAACTTTTGGTTTTCCTTGTTAACCAAGTCAATCTCCTATACTCTTCTTTAGAACGCTTTGGTTATAACTGTGTGTGTAGAAATGCGTGTATATGTCCCATTATTTCTGTAATTACCTGTTTGATCTGCTTGATCTCCTCCCACTAAAAAACAGGCACAAGTGACCCCTAACAAGAAATCAACAGAAACCACCACACAAACATTTCCTTACAAGGGCAAAAACCAAATGGAAGAAGGAATACAACCATAAAGCCTGGGAAAAGAAAACATTAAGCAGATCAAGTTAAAAAAAAATGATGAAAAGACACAGAAATACAGTAGAAATAAAAGAGCAAGGTAGAAACTCACAAGACCAAATAAACGAAGAGGAAACAAGCAATCTACCTTTAAGAGAATTCAGAATAATCATAGTAAAGGTGCTCCAAAGACTTGAATATAGAATGGAGAAACTGCAAGAAGCATTTAACACAGTTAATATAATCAACAAGGACATAGAAGAAATAAAGAATAAGCAAACAGAGATGAATAACACAATTACTGAAATTAAAAATATTCTAGAAGGAACCAATAGCAGAATAACCAAGGCAGAGGGATGGATAAGTGAGCTAGAAAACAGAATGGTGGAAATAACTGTGGAAGAGCAGAATAAAGGGAAAGGAATGAAAAGAATTGAGGATAACCTCAGAGACCTTTGAAACAATTTTGAATGCACCAACATTAGGGTTATAGAGGTCCCAGAGGAAAGAGAAAAAAAAAGAAAGACACAGAAAATTTTTGAAGAAATTATAGTTGAAAACTTCCCCAACATGGGAAAGGAAATAGTCAAGTCCAAGAAGCACAGAGTCCCTTACAGGATAAAGCCAAGGTGAAACACATCAAGACACATATTAATCAAGCTAACAGAGATAAGCACAAAGAAAGAATATTAAAAGCAGCAAGGGAAAAGTAGCAAGTAACATACAAGGGAAAACCCATATAATTAACAGCAGATATTTCAGCAGAAACTATGCAGGACAGAAAGGAATGAAGGATATATTTAAGGTAATGAAAGAGAAAAATCTACAACCGAGCTTACTATACCTGGCAGAGATCTCATTCAAAATTGATGAAGAAATCAAAAGTTTTATAGGCAAGCAGAAGTTAAGAGAATTCAGCACCACCAAACCAGCCTTAAAACAAATAATAAAGGGACTTACATAGCCAGTAAACACAAGAGAAAGGAAAGACCTACAAAAACAAACCCAAAACAACCAAGAAAATGCCAATAGAAACATATGTATCAATAATTACCTCAAATGTAAATGGAATAAATGCAGGGAACCAAAAGATACAGACTGACTGAATGGATACAAAATTAAGACCCTTATATATGCTGCCTACAAGAGACCCATTCAGGCCTAGAGACACAAACAGACTCAAAGTAAAAGGGTGGAAAAAGATATTTCATGCAAATGGAAACCAAAAGAAAGCCAGAATAGCAATCCTTATTTCAAAAAAAATAGACTTTAAAATAAAGAATATTATAAGAGACAAAGAAGGACACTACATAATGATCAAGGGATCAAGCAAGAAGAAGACATAACAATTAAAAATATTAACACAGCCAATATAGAAGCACCTCAATACATAAGCAAACACTAATAGGAATAAGAGGGGAAATCAACAGTAACACAATAAGACTAAAGGACTTCAACATCCCACTTGCACCAATGGACAGATTAGCAAAACAGAGAATCAATAAGGAAGCACAAACCTTAAATTAAACATTATACCAAATGGACCTAATTGATATCTTCAGGACTTTCCATCCCAATGCAGAATAATACACTTTCTTTTCAAATGCACATGGAACATTCTCCAGGGTAGACCACATCTTGGGCCACAAATCAAGCCTCAGTAAATTTAAAAAAAAAAAAAAAAAAACTGAAATTGCTGTAAGTATCTTCTCTGACCACAACTCTATGAGACTAGATACCAACTACAGGGGGAAAAAAAAAAACTGCAAATAATAAACTCATGGAGATTACTAAATTACTAAACAACAAAGAGGTTACTGAAGAAATAATAAAGGAAATCAAAAAAGTCCTAGAAACAAATGACAATGAAAACAAAACAACCCAAAACATATGGGATTCGACAAAAGTTGTTCTAAGAGAGAAGTTCATAGCAATACAATCATACCTCAAGAAATAGGAAAAGCATTGAATAGACAATCTATTCATCTAAAGTTTCTGAAAAGATACGAGAAAAAAAAAAACACCAAAGTGAGCAGAAGGAAACAAATCATAAAGATCAGAGCAGAAAGAAATGAAAAAGAAATGAAGGAAATAATAACAAAGATTAATAAAGCTAAACACTGGTTCTTTGAGAAGATAAACAAAACTGAGAAACCACTAGCCGACTCATCAAGGAAAAAAGGGAGAAAAATCAAATCAATAATACTAGAAATGAGACAGGAGAGGTTAAACAGACAACACAGAAATACAAAGGATCATAAGATAATATGAGCACTATATGCTAATAAAATGGACAGCCTAGAGGAAATGGACAGATTCTTAGAAAAGTTCAACCTCCCAAGACGGAACCAGGAAGAAACAGAAAGTATGAACAACCAAACTACAAACACTGAAATTGAAACAGTTATCAACCACCTCCTCCCCCCCTTAAAAAATAGCCAAGGGCCAGATGGCTTCACAGGGGAATTCTGTCAAACATTTAGAGAAGAGCTAATGCCTATATCCTTCTAAAACTCTTCCCAAAAATTGCAGAGGAAGGAACACTTCCAAACTCATTCTATGAGGCCACAATCACCCTGATGGTAAAATCAGGCAAAGATAACACACACACACACACACACACACACACACACACACACACAAATTACAGGCCAATATCACTGATGAACATAGATGCAAAAATCCTCAACAAAATTCTAGCAAACAGAATTCAACAACACATTTAAAAGCTCATACATAATGATCAAGTCAGGTTTATTCCAGGGATGCTAGGATTCTTCAATATATGCAAATCAATCAATGTGATACACCATATGAACAAACTGAGAGATAAAAATCATATGATAATCTTAATAGATGCAGAAAAAGCCTTCGAGAAAATTCATAACCCATTTATGATTAAACTCTTCAAAAAATGGCCATAGAAAGAATTTACCTGAACATAGATAAAGCCATATATGAAAAGCCCACGGCAAGCATTATTCTCAATGGTGAAAAACTGAAAGCATTCCCTCTAAGATCAGGAACAAGACAAGGGTGTCCACTCTCACTACTATTATTCAACATAGTTTTGGAAGTCCTAGCAATGGCAATTAGAGAAGAAAAATAAATAAAAGGAATCCAGGTCAGAAAAGAAGTAAAACTCTCACTGCTTGCAGATGACATGGTACTATACATTAAAAACCCAAAAGAAACTATCAGAAAATTACTAGAGCTAATCAGTGAGTACAAGGTCGATACACAGAATTCACTTGCATTCCTATAACTAACAATGAAAAATCAGAAAGAGAAATTAAAGAACCAATCCCATTCACCATTGCAACAAAAAGAATAAAATATCTAGGAATAAACCTACCTAAGGAGACAAAAGAACTGTATATGGAAAATTATAAGACTGATGAAAGAAATCAAAGACAACATAAATAGATGGAGAGATATTACACTTCCTGGGTAGAAAGAATCAATATTGTGAAAATGACTATACTAACAAATGCAGTCTACAGATTCAATGCAATCCTTATCAAATTACCAATGACATTTTTCACAGAACAAAATATTTTACAATTTGTAGGGAAAAACAGAAGAACCCAAATAGCTGATGCAGTCTTGAGAAAGAAGAATGGAGCTGGAGGAATCAACCTTCCTGACTTCAGATTATACTACAAAGCTACAGTCATCAAGACAATATGGTACTAGCACAAAAACAGAAATGTAGACCAATGGAACAAGATAGAAAGCCCAGAAATAAACCCATGCACCTATGGGTACCTTATTTTTGACAAAGGAGGCAAGAATATACAATGGAGCAACGATAGCCTCTTCAATAAGTGGTGCTGGGAAAACTGGACAGCTATGTGCATAAGAATGAAATTGGAACACTTCCTAACATCATACACAATGATAAACTCAAAATGGATTAAAGACATAAAGATTCTGTAAGACCAGAATCTATAACTCTTAAAGGAAAACATGGGCAGAACATTCTTTGACATAGATTCCAGCAACATCTTCTATGATCCACCTCCTAGAGTAATGGAAATAAAAACAAAAATGAACAAGTGGGACCTAATTAAACTCAAAAAGTTTTTCCACAGCAAAGGAAACTACAAACAAGGTGAAAAGACAATGCTCAGAATTGGAGAAAATAATAGCAAAAGAAACAACTAACAAAGAATTCATTTCCAAAATATACAAGCAGCTCATACAACTCAATACCAGGAAAACAAACAACACAATCAAAAAGTGGGGGAAAGACCTAAAAAGACATTTCTCCAAAGAAGACATACAGATGGCTAACAAGTACATAAAAGATGCTCAACATCACTCATTATTAGAGAAATGCAAACCAAAGCTACAATGAGATACCACCTAATACCATCAGAAAGATCATTATAAAAAAGTCTACAAATAATAAATGCTTCAGAGGATGTAAAGAAAAGGGAACACTCTTGCATTGCTGGTGGGAATGTAAACTGAAACAGCCACTATGGAAGACAATATGGAGATTCCTTGAAAAGCTAGGAATAAAACCACCATATGACCCAGCAATCCCACTCCTAGGCATATACCCTGTGGAAACCAAATTGAAAGAGATACATGTAACCCAATGTTCATTCAGCACTATTTACAATAGCCTGAGCATGGAAGCAACCTAGATGTCCATCAACAGATGAATGGATAAAGAAGCCGTGGTACGTATATATAAGGAATACTACTCAGCCACAAAAAGGAGCACATTTGAGTCCGTTCTAATGAGGTGGATGAATGTAGAGCTTATTATACAGAGTGAAATAAATTAGAAAGAGAAATATAAATATCATATAATGACACTCATATATGAACTATAAAAAGATGGCACTGATGAATTTATATTTCAGGGAAGTAATGGAGAAATAGACATAGAGAACAGACTTATGGACATGGGGATAGGGGACAAGAGGGTGAGATGTATAGAGAGGGCAACATGGAAACTTACAATACCATATGTAATATAGATAGCCAGTGAAAATTTGCTGTATGACTCAGGGAATTCAAAGGGGCTCTGTGACAGGCTGAAGGATGGTATGGGGAAGGAGATGGGAAGGAAGTTCAGGAGGGAGGGGATATGGGTGTACCTATGGCTGATTCTTTTTGAGATATGGCAGAAAACCACAAAAATCTGTAAAACAAGTATCCTTCAATTAAAATTTTTAAAAATCTCCTGCAAATTAGAGGAAAAAATCAACAGAGTGAAGTCTGCACATTAATGTGAAAGAATCAATAGTGAAATGCCAGCCTAGAAAATGGAAGAGATTAATTGCAAATCATATACCCAATATGGGTTATTATCCAGAACTATATACAAGGAACTCTTATAGGTCGACAGCATAAAACCAAGTAGCTCAATTTTAAAAGAAGCAAGTGATTTGAAAATATAACTTCTTCAAAGAACAAACTGTGGAAAATTTTTAAAGAGAAGGGAATATCAGACCACCTGACCTGCCTCCGGAGAAATCTGTATGCAGGTCAAGAAGAAACACTTAGAACTGAATATAGGGAAACAGACTGGTTCCAATTTTGGAAAGGACTACACCAAGGGTGTATATTGTCACCTTGCTTTTTAAATTTCTATGCAGAGAGCACCATGTGAAATGCCAGGCTGGATGAAGCACAAGCTGGAATCAAGATTTGTAAGAGAAATATCAATAACTTCAGATATGCAGATGACACCACCTTTATGGCCTCTTCATAAAAGTGAAAGAAGATAGTAAAAAAATAAAAATAAAAAACTGGCTTAAAATGCAACATTCAAAAAACTAAGATCATGGCATCTGGTCTCATCACTTCATTGCAAATAGATGAGGAAACAATGGAAACAGTGACAGACTTTATTTTTTTTTTTTTTTGGACTCCAAAATCACTGCAGATGGTGACTGTAGCAATGAAATTAAAAGACACTTGCTCCTTGGAAGAAAGTCTATGACAAACCCAGACAGCATATTAAAAAGCAGAGACATTACTTTGCCAACAAAGTTCTGTCTAGTCAAAGTTATGGTTTTTCCAGTAGTCATGTATGGATGCAAGAGGTGGACCATAAACAAAGCTGAGTGCTGAAGAATTGATGCTTTTGAACTTTGGTATTGGAGAAGACTCTTGGACTGCAAGGAAATCAATCCAGTCAATGCTAAAGGAAAACAGTCCTGAATATTCATTGGAAGGACTGAAGCTGAAGCTCCAATACTTTGGCCACCTGATGTGAAGAACTGACTCGTTGGAAAAGACCCTGATGCTGGGAAAGATTGAAGGCAGGAGGAGAAGGGAACGACAGAGGATGAGGTGGTTGGATGGCATCACCTACTTGATGGACATGAGTTTGAGCAAGCTCCTGGAGCTGGTGATCAACAGGGAAGCCTGGAATGCTGAAGTCCATGGGGGCCCTGTACTGAACTGATTCTTTGATTTGGCTTTTAGGTGCCTCACCTGTACTGTTCATCAGTGAGTTATGCAGCATTCCTGATCTTGAGCTCTCCATCTGATGACGCACCACTCACCGAATCATAAATGGACTAAATCAGATCTATATGCCTGGTCTTTGTCAGAGGTCACATCCTATTCTCCTCCTCCATTCTATTTCCAACTTAGGTATTCTTTTCTACCTGCAGATGCTAGATATCTGCCTCTATTCTTGATCCAGTTTTATTACATATACACTCTATATCCTATTTCCTCCAATGCAAATCTTTATTCTTAATTTTCCTAGAAACATACTTCCCTGTGGCTCAGACAGTAAAGAAACTGCCTGCAATGGGACAGACCCAGGTTCACTTCCTGGGATGGGAAGATCCCCTGGAGGAGGGCATGGCTACCCACTACAGTATTCTTGCCTGGAGAATCCCCATGGACAGAGGAGCCTGGCAGGCTAGAGTCCATGGGGTAACAAAGAGTCGGACATGATGGAATGACTAACACTTCACTTCATGTGGAGATCAGAGAATCTATAGGCCACAGATATGATTTTGAATGGTTATAGTCAGCAACTAAAGAAACTTTTGTTTCAGATGAGTTTTTCAAGGAAAAGAGCAGGGTGAGAAGACTAGAAAGCCTTGAGGATTTCCTAATATTTAACATATTAAATATTTAACTACTTATTAAGTTATAGAATTATATATATTTTAATAATAAAATTGAAATCTTCTTTAGGCCGTTTTTAAAGTCCTTTACAACCTAGAGATGCTATGATTTTCTGAGTTACTGAAAATTACTTTTACCCTTGAGGAGAAAGAATTGATCAAACAAATGAACCATAGCAATAGTTCAGTTGACTTAATGACTTATTTTGATTATTATACAGCTGAAAGTTGCTGTTTCACTAAATCACAGCTGAGTAAAACTCATCCTGTGATAGTGGCAAAATTAATGGCATTAATGTGAGAACAGCAGATAACTTTATTTTTTCCATTACAAAAATAAAAAATGTTCTTATTGAAACAAAAAACAGAAATGTAGAATATTATAAAGGAGATAATAAAAATCATCCATAATTTCTCTGCCAGAATAAAAGCAATCAACACTATTAGCCATTGTTCTTTAATGATTTAATCCAAAGAAATACTTATCTAACACATCCACATTGAAAAAAGATAATCATATGTTACATATTAGTAAAGAATGCACCTGCAATGTGGGAGAAATTTTCCAATCCTGTGGTCACTGCTGAGTTCTCCAAATTTCCTTGCATATTGAGTGCAGCACTTTCACAACATCATCTTTTAAGGTTTGAAATAGCTCAGCTGGAATTCCATCACCTCCACTAGGTTTGTTCATAGTGATGCTCCCTAAGGCCCACTTTACTTCACATTCCAGGATGTCTGGTTCTAGATGAGTGATCACACCATCATGGTTATCTGGGTCACTAAGAGATTTTTTGTATAGTTCTTCTATGTATTCCTGCCACCTCTTCTTAATATCTTCTGCTTCTTTTAGGTCCATTCTGTTTCTGTCCTTTATTTTCTTCTCATCTGTCAGAGAGAATTCTACCCAGCTGTGATTGTAACTCTCCAGCTTGAAGGAGGGGACTGTGAAATGAGAACATGACGTTTAATGTTTTCTAGGAGTTTTGTGTGGATTAAATAAGGTTACACATGTGAAGTTCTTAGCTATTATTATTGGTGGAAGTAATATAGGCCAGTATTAAGCACAGAAACCTTAAGTCAGACCACCTGCATTCAAATCTCATGTATAAGAAATACAAGCTGTTTGTCATAGAAACTTGCTTTGCTTTCTTGTAATCACGACTGTAAGATGTATTGGAATTTATTAAATCTTACTGGACTATCAAACTGGACAATTTGTAATAAGATGGGTGTAAATTCTCAAAACAGCCTTAAAATGTAAGTAGTAATCTTTTCTCCATTTTACAGATTAGAAAACTGAGGTATAGAGAGGTATGCTAACTTTCTCAAGATCACAAATTTCATAAGTGGTAGAACTTGTATTGACTCAGGATTCTCTGTAATATTTACTACCATATATAACATTATAGGTGGCTTCCCTGGTGGCTCAGAGGGTAAAGTGTCTGCCTGCATGCAGGAGACCCGGGTTCAATCCCTGCATTGGGAAGATCCCCTGGAGAAGGAAATGGCAACCCACTCCAGTGCTCTTGCCTGGAAAATTCCATGGACAGAGGAGCCTTGTAGGATATAGTCCATGGGGTCTTGAAGAGTTGGACACGACTGAGAGACTTCACTTTCATTTTCATAACATTATATGTTTTATTTATTTCTCCCTGCCCAGTAGAAATACGCTGCATGGTAAAAATGATTTTTTTTTTTCATTTGTTAGCTTGTTCACTAACAACTAACAACTCAGTCCTTTGAACAGAACATGGCACATAAGAGGCATTGAATAAATATTTTTTGAGTGAAAATAAAATACACAGGGAATCCAAAGAAGAATAACCATATTTATATATAATCTCACTTTGTGATGACCACGATGTTGATAAATAGGATAGGTATTATTTTGCCTGAGATTGTTATAAAAAAATAATAACAATGTTAAACGGGTGAAATTAGTTTTTTGTTTAATACTTAGAGGACTATTGGCCTTTGTTTACCCAGGTCATAGCTGTATTCTATACTTTTAATTTGGGTCAGAGTTCAACAGAAAGAAGCCAAGAAAGTGTTAAAAGCAGGAGATAGGTTCATGACAAAATCTTTGTGAGATCAGTGTGCTCTGTGGGTCAGAGTCTGAAGCCTTAAAGGCTGCTGTGGAACAGGCATAGTAGGAAATGATGTGTCATGGGAAATAATAGGAAATAGTAGGAAATAATGTGAATAATGTTGTGTCATCACAGCAGTTGTAGCAGACTGAAGATGTCAGCATAGCTCTCTCACTAATCTGAAAATACTTAAAGATATAGGGTCAACTCTAAGTCAAAATTACTTAGTCAAGTTTTCTATCTTTCTTTCCAGAAATCATGAATAAAAACTTAATTTGAAACCCATGGGAAGAAGATAAAAATGAGTCTACTCCAAGTTTCCCAGAGAGCAACAGAGTTATAATCACTAGTTAAACATTCAAAGACTTCAAAGCAGCATTTAGAGAAATAAGTGGTTAAATATAACCTGGTCACTGTACTTGGAACTTTGCAGAGTTTTGTAAAACTCAATTAATTAGTGTTTATAAGCTACCATGAGATCATCGGATAAATAGTAGATAACAATAATTAAGCATTATTACATTTAAACTCATGAAAATTGCTAAAATGAAAAAGAATGTCAAATGTCAAAGTCTATAAAAATAATATTTAAATGTATATAACTTCTTTAGTTTGAGCCCTGGAAGATGTTTGAAAGCAGTTACTTGCAATGAAATCCTGAAATGTTTTTGAGGATAGTGAAATAGAAGCACAGAAATATAGAGCACAGCAAACAAAGAACTAAAGTTGGTGCTCTGTGGTGACCTAAATGAGTGGGATGGGGGAAGCAGTCGGAGGTCCACAAAGGAGGGGATATATGTAAACATATCACTAATTCACTTTGTTGTACAGCAGAAATCAATACAACATTTTAAAGCAACTAAACCCCAATAGAAAAGTATTTGCCCTGATACCAGTATTTAGCTAACACACAATTGCACTCATCTTACACACTAGCAAAGTAATACTCAAAATTCTCCAAGCTAGGCTTCAACAGTATGTGAACTATGAACTTCCAGATGTTCAAGTTGAATTTAGAAAAGTCAGAGGAACCAGAGATCATATTGCCAACAACCACTGGATCATTAAAAAAGCAATGAATGGATAAGAAAGCTGTGGTACATATACACAATGGAGTATTACTCAGCCGTTAAAAAGAATTCATTTGAATCAGTTCTGATGAGATGGATGAAACTGGAGCCGACTATACAGAGTGAAGTAAGCCAGAAAGAAAAACACCAATACAGTATACTAACACATATATATGGAATTTAGGAAGATGGCAATGACGACCCTGTATGCAAGACAGGGAAAGAGACCCAGATGTGTATAACGGACTTTTGGACTCAGAGGGAAAGGGAGAGGGTGGGATGATTTGGGAGAATGACATTCTAACATGTATACTATCATGTGAATTGAATTGCCAGTCTATGTCTGACGCAGGATGTAGCATGCTTGGGGCTGGTGCATGGGGATGACCCAGAAAGATGTTATGGGGAGGGAGGTGGGAGGGGGGTTCATGTTTGGGAATGCATGTAAGAATTAAAGATTTTAAAATTTAAAAAATAAAAAAATAAAAAAAAATTTAAAAAAAAAGGGAGAGAGAGAGAAAAAAAAAAAAGCAAGAGAGTTCCAGAAAACTATTTACTTCTGCTTTATTGTCTACGCCAAAGCCTTTGAGAATGTGGATCACAACAAACTGTAAAATTCTTCAAGAGATGGGAATACCAGACCACCTTACCTGCCTCCTGAGAAATCTGTATGCAGGTCAAGAAGCAACAGTTAGAAATGGACATGAGACAACAGATTGGTTCCAAATTCAGCAAGGAGTATGTCAAAGTTGTATATTGCCACCTTGCTTTTTTAACTTCTATGCAGAGTACATCATACAAAATGCAGAGCTGGATGAGGCACAAGCTAGAATCAAGATTGTCAGAAAAAATATCAATAACCTCAGATATGCAGATGACACCACCCTAATAGCAGAAAGTGAAGAGGAACTAAAGAGCCTCTAGATGAAAAGTGAAAGAAGAAAGTGAAAAAGCTGGCTTAAAACTCAATGTTCAATCCCCTCCCAGCTGTGAGCTTTGTACCAGTTACATAGCCTCTGAACTGTAGTTCCTTCACTGAAAATAGAGATGCCACTACCTACCACCCTGATAACCAAGTATATATGCATTTTGACGTTGGACTACATGCTTTCTTGGTTATAGATCAGCCCTGAGCCTTTGCAGTGGGAGCACTGACTCCAAGACCCTAGACTACCAGAGAACTAAACCTCAGTTCAGTTCAGTCACTCAGTCATGTTCGACTCTTTGCAACCCCATGAATCGCAGCATGCCAGGCCTCCCTGTCCATCACCAACTCCCGGAGTTCACTCAAACTCAGGTCCATCCAGTCGGTGATGCCATCCAGCCATCTCATCCTTGGTCGTCCCCTTCTCCTCCTGCCCCCAATCTCTCCCAGCATCAGAGTCTTTTCCAATGAGTCAACTCTTCGCATGAGGTGGCCAAGGTACTGGAGTTTCAGCTTCAGCATCATTCCTTCCAAAGAAATCCCAGGGTTGATCTCCTTCAGAATGGACTGGTTGGATCTCCTTGCAGTCCAAGGAACTCTCAAGTCTTCTCCAATACCACAGTTCAAAAGCATCAATTCTTCAGTTCTCAGCCTTCTTCACAGTCCAACTCTCACATCCATACATGACTGCCGGGGTCTAGCCCTGGTGGATCCGGGTAATTCGAAGGGTGGACGGAGTAGGCGAGGAAAAACTTACTTATTTAGAAATGTAAAGAGATTAGGAAAGAATAGTATAGTAGGAAAACTGGTGGCGAAAAGAGGCTGAATAACTTGGTTTACGTGGAAAACCAATAAAGTTCGAAGACAAGGAACTTGCACCATCTACATTAGGCCACCAGTGCCCACTTGAATAGCAGAAGGTGCCCCACCTTGGGCTCCCTCTCACGTGGGTCTTAGAAGCCAGGGCAAGTAAGTAGACTCGGAGAGCCTCCATGCCCCAGTTGGGAATTCAGCCTGAAAAGGAGAGGGAGGGAGAGGGAGAGAGAGAGAGAGATTCGACATGGGGGGAGCCAGATTTCTAAGAAACCAGTTCGAGAAGCTGGTCTGAGAAACTGGTCCATCCTTTATTTTTCAGGAAAGGTTTTATACTTTTGGTTGTACATAGAGATCAATGGATAATACAAAATTATGCAGTGTCAACAGCCCTGACTCTCATCGAGACCAGGCTTTCTCTCTGCATACCTAGCTGTATACACAAGTCTTAGGTGATTTACATCATCTTCTGGCCAGAAGGCCAATTAACATTTTACAGCCCTTTTCTGATAAGGGTAATAGTGTTGTTCTTCCCAAAGTCTGGTGCCACTCTCAGAAAGCACTAAATAAAGTTACATTCTTACATAGCAAGGACACAACAATTTATAACAAAGAAAGAGGAGTACAGTGATTTATAACAAAAGAGAAAATTCATTAACTCAAAAGTCTAGTAATGCTAACATCAAAACTACTATATTCCTATTTCTGCATCCTGTTTACATTGATTAATATCCTCCCAGGTGCCTGAAAGATAAAGGATATGGAGGCCTGGCGGTAAACATTAACTCAACAATGTAACCCTTCACCAAACCAATTCTTAGCTCTAAAAGGCTCTATATCTTTAAGATGTTTTAAGCTTCATGCCTCTCACGGTGGGGGGGCTGTAAACAATCACAAGTTGTAAAAGTCTCCAACCGTCAGGCAAGTTACAGAGCCATCAGAGGGATTTGAGCTGAAACATTCCTTTCATATGCAGAAGACCAGTTGGAGCTCTAAGTTAACTTTTTCCAGAGAAAGGTGGTCGGGGATAGCCCCCTGTAATGTCAGAAGAGTATAGTATAGCAGACAGTAAACAGTTTTTGGTTTCAGGGTAGATGCTCAGGCAGAGGACCCCTTGAGACCTGACTCGCCTTGCCCGTCAGGCCTCTCCGCATGACCTTGACATGGGTGGGATCTCCTGTGCTGACTCCCGGAACATGACCAATGGAAATGCCATAGCCTTGACTAGACAGACCTTTGTTGGCAAGGTAATGTCTCTGCTACTCCACGCCCAAGGCCAGGGGCGGCAGCTGGGAGGAGCAACCACACATCCAAGGAGCAGTGGCTGCATGGGCACAGGAGGGCCTAGAGGAGCTATTCTATGTTCAAGGTCAGGAGGGGCAGTGGTGAGGAGATACCCCTCGTCCAAGGTAAGGAGCAGCGGCTGCGCTTTGCTGGAACAGCCATGAAGCGATATCCCACTTCCAAGGTAAGAGAAACCCAAGTAAGACGGTAGATGTTGGAAGAGGGCATCAGAGGGCAGACACAATGAAACCATAATCACAGAAAACTAGTCAATCCTGTCACACTAGGAACACAGCCTTGTCTAATTCAATGAAACTAAGCCATGTTCATGGGGCCACCCAAGACAGGCGGGTCATGGTGGAGAGGTCTGACAAAATATGGTCCATTGGAGAAGGGAATGGCAAGCCACTTCAGTATTCTTGCCTTGAGAACCCCATGAACAGTATGAAAAGGCAAAATGATAAGATACTGAAAGAGGAACTCCCCAGGTCATTAGGTGCCCAATATGCTACAGGAGATCAGTGGAGAAATAACTCCAGAAAGGAGGAAGGGATGGAGCCAAAGCAAAAACAATACCAAGCTGTGGATATGACTGGTGATAGAAGCAAGATCCGATGCTGTAAAGAGCAATATTGCATAGGAACCTGGAATGTCAGGTCCATGAATCAAGGCAAATTGGAAGTGGTCAAACAGGAGATGGCAAGAGTGAAGGTTGACATTCTAGGAATCAGTGAACTAAAATGGACTGGAATGGTTAAATTAAACTCAGATGACCATTATATCTACTACTGTGGGCAGGAATCCCTTAGAAGAAATGGAGTAGCCATTATGGTCAACAAAAGAGTCTGAAATGCAGTACTTGGACGCAATCTCAAAAATGACAGAATGAACTCTGTTCATTTCCAAGGCAAACCATTCATTATCACAGTAATCCAAGTCTATGCCCCAACCAGTAATGCTGAAGAAGCTGAAGTTGAACGGGTCTATGAAGACCTACAAGACCTTTTAGAACTAACACCCAAAAAAGATATCCTTTTCATTCTAGGGGACTGGAATGCAAAAGTAGGAAGTCAAGAAACACCTGGAGTAACAGGCAAATTTGGTCTTGGAATACATAGTGAAGCAAGGCAAAGACTAATAGAGTTTTGCCAAGAGAACGCACTGGTTATAGCAAACACCCTCTTCCAACAACACAAGAGAAGATTCTACACATGAACATCACCAGACGGTCAACACCGAAATCAGATTGATTATATTCTCTGCAGCCAAAGATGGAGAAGCTCTATACAGTCAACAAAAACAAGATCAGGAGTTGACTGTGGCTCAGATCATGAACTCCTTATTGCCAAATTCAACTTAAATTGAAGAAAATAGGGAAAACCACTAGACCATTCAGGTATGACCTAAATCAAATCCCTTATGTTTATACAGTGGAAGTGAGAAATATATTTAAGGGACTAGATCTGATAGATAGAGTGCTTGATCAACTATGGACAGAGGTTCATGACATTGTACAGGAGACAGGGATCAAGACCATCTCCATGGAAAAGAAATGTAAAAAAGCAAAATGGCCGTCTGGGGAGGCCTTACAAATAGCTGTGAAAAGAAGAGAAGTGAAAAGCAAAGGAGGAAAGCAAAGATATAAGCATCTGAATGCAGAGTTCCAAAAAATAGCAAGAAGAGATAAGAAAGCCTTCCTCGGTGATCAATGCAAAGAAATAGAAGAAAACAACAGAATGGGAAAGACTAGATATCTCTTCAAGAAAATTAGAGATTCCAAGGGAACATTACATGCAAAGATGGGCTCGATAAAGGACAGAAATGGTATGGACCTAACAGAAGCAGAAGATATTAAGAGGTGGTAAGAATACACAGAAGAACTGTCCAAAAAATCTTTACAACCATGATAATCATGATGGTGTGATCACTCACCTAGAGCCAGACATCCTGGAATGTGAAGTCAAGTGGGCCTTTAGAACACATCACTACGAACTAACCCTAGGGACTATCAAATAATGAGAACTCACACAAAGGAAACTGCTTGAATATGAGACCCAACATCATCTAACCACCAGTAGTGCCCTGAGCAGGATGCCTCAGCTAAACAACAAGTGAAAGTGAAGTCACTTAGTTGTGTCCAACTCTTTGCAATCCCATGGACTAGAACCTACCATTCTCCTCCATCCATGCGATTTTCCAGGCAAGAGTACTGGAGTGGGTTGCCATTTCCTTCTCCAGAGGATCTTCCCAACCCAGGGATTGAACCTGGGTCTCCCACACTGTAGACAGATGCTTTACCAGCTGAGCCACCAGGGAAGTCACAACAACAAACAAAACAAAAATACAAAACCAATCATCAGAAGATAGGATTACCACCTCACTCAGTCTTGCCCAACAGAGGAAAAACAAACAAACAAACAAACACTTAGCATAAATCTCACCCTATACAAGCTTGCACAAACCCCTGGACTTAGGGCAGAAACCAAAGGGAAGAAAGAATTCCACCTTGAAACCTGGAGAAAGGAGACCTCAAACACAATAAGCTAAAGAAAAATAATGAAAAGGCACAGAAATACTACACAAATGAAGGAACAAACCAGAAACACAGAAGTCCAGATAAATCAAGAGGAAATAGGAAAACTACTCTAAAAAGAATTCAGAATGATAGTAAAGATGATCATAAACCTTGAAAGCAAAATGGAGAGAATGCAAGAATCAGTTAACAAAGACCTGGAAGAATTAAAGAATAAACATACAGAGACAAACAACACATTTACTGAAATTAAAAATACTCTAGAAGGAATCAATAGCAGAATAAATCTGTGAGCTTGAAGATAAAATGGTGGAAATAAGTTCTGAAGAGCAGAATAAAGTAAAAAGAATGAAAAGAACTGACGACAGTCTCAGAGACCTCTGGGACCATATCAAATGCATCAACATTCAAATTATAGGGGGTCCCAGAAGAAGAAGAGAAAAAGAAAGGGTATGAGAAAATTTTCGAAGATATTATAATTGAAAATTTCCCCAACATGGAAAAGGAAATAGCCAATCAGTCCAAGAGGCACAAAGAATCCCATACAAGATAAACCCAAGGAGAACATAACAAGACATATACTAATCAAACTAACAAAGACTAAACACAAAGAAAGAATATTAAAAGCAGCAAGGGAGAAGTAACAAGTGACATACAAGGGAAACCGCATACGCTTAACAGCTTATCTTTCAGCAGGAACTTTGCAGGACAGAAGGGAATGGCAGGATATAGCTAAAGTACTGAGAGGGAAAAATCTGCAACTAAGATTACTATACCCAGCAAGGACCACATTCAAAACTGATGGAGAAATAAAAAGATTCTCAGACAAGCAAAAGTTGAGAGAATTCAGTACCACCAAAGTACCTTTACAACAAATATTAATGGGAATTATATAGTCAATAAATAGAAGAGAAGAAAAAAAAATCTACAAAATCAACTCCAAACAATTGAGAAAATGGCAACAAGAACATATATATCAATAATTGCTTTAAATGTAGATGGATCAAATGCTCCAACCAAAAGACACAGATTGGCTGAATGGATTAAAAAAAAAAAAAAAAAAAACAGGACCCATATGCTGTTTGCAAGAAACCCACTTCAAACCCAAAGACACACATAGACTGAAAGTGAGAGGTTGGAAAAATATATTCCATGCAAATGGGAAGGAAAAGAAAGCTGGAGTAGCAATCCTCGTATCAGACAAAATAAACCTTAAAATAAAGAAGATTACAAGAGATAAGGAAGGACACTGCATAATGATCAAGGGATCAATCCAAGAGGGATGGCAGGAGCCAGCATGAGGAATCCTGCCCATGGCAAAGGTTATGAGGAAGGAGGCCTGACATACATAAAGGCAGGATCAGGCCTCAGGGGTCCCCCTGGACATACTCGAGCATCTACCCCTAAAACCAGAGTCTGCCTATCTTACTGCATTATGCTTTCACCTACACTTCTGACATTACAGAGGGCTATCCCCCACCACCTCGCTCTGAAAAGGAGCTAACTTAGAGCTCCAGTTAATAAATCTCCTGGGCGTAACAAGAGTGTTTCAGTCCACAAGCTCCTTTGATGGCTCTCTAGCCTGCCTGACAGGTTTGTCTGGCCACATGTGATTGTTCACAGCCTCCCAACCGTGAGAGGCATGAGATGCTCTAAACTTTCTAAATACAGATTCTTTTGAGAAGTTAGAAAATTATTAGTATAGTGTTAGCGAGTTAGTTAGAAATTATACCAGTGGAGGGTTTCATTGTTGAGCCAATATTTGCTGCTAAGCCTCCATATCCCTTGCCCCTTATATACACTAATTGATATAACTAGCATATAGGAGAAATAAATATTAACCTTGATATTAATCACATTAGACCTTAGGCTAAGTAAATTCTTTTCTTGATTATAGCCCACTGCACCTTTGCCCTGTAGGAATGCAACTTTATCTGGTGCCTTTGGAGGGTGGTGCCTGACTTAAGAAGAATCACCTTTGAAGAAAATAAGTTTTCTGGTTGACTAATCATCATCAGAAAGGGTCATAAAATGTTAGCAGCCCTTTTGGCTAGAAGGTGATGTAAATCACCTGAGAACTTTGTGTATCAGAAGGAATGCAGAAAGAAAGCATGGTTTCAATAAGGGTCAGGACTGCTGACCCCACGTGACTTTGTATCTTCCATTTATCTCTATGTATGACTTAAAGTATAAAAGCGGCTCTGGAAAAATAAAGAAATGGGCCAGTTCCTGGAAAGACTGGTTTCCCTTGTGTCATCCTTTCTCATTCTCTTCTTTTCTGGCTGAATTCCCATTTGGAGCGTGGAGGCTCGCCAGGCCTACTAATTTTGCCTGGGCTTCTAAGATCTGAACAGGGAGGCACTTTGTGTCTCCACTCCTCCGGGAGACCGGGAAGAAGCCTGTGGCCTACATAGGTGGTGCAAACCCCTTGTCTCGGGGTTTATTGGTTTTCTGCATAAACCAAGTTATTCAGCATCTTTTCTCCACTAATTTTCCTACTACACTATTCTTTTCTAATCTCTCTCCATATCTCTAATTAAACATTTCTTTCCTAATTGCCGACTCCGTTCCCGCTTCAAATTACTCTGGATCCACCGGGGCTGGACATCGGCAGAGGAAGATATAACAATTGTAAATACCTATTCACCCAACATAGGAGCAACTCAATATGTAAAACACTGACAGATATAAAAGGAGAAATTCACAGTAACACAATAATAGTAGGAGACTTTAATGTCCCATTCACACCAATGGACAGATAATTGAAAAAAAAAATTAATTAGGAAATACCAGAGGAAATGGGTCTCATGGATATATTCCAGACAGTCCATCTAAATGCAGAAGAATACACCTTTTTCTGAAATACACATGGAACACTTTCCAGAATAGACCACATCTTGTATCACAAATCAAGCCTCAGTAAATTTAAGAAAATTGAAATCATATCAAGCATCACCTCTGACCACAACACTATGAGACTAGGTATCAATTAAAAGAAAAAAACTAAGAAACAGAAACACATGGAGATTAAACAACGTTTCTCTATAACCAACAGCTTACTGAAGAAATCAAAAGAGAAATAAAAAAATTTCTAGAAACAAATGACAATGAAAACACAACTCAAAACCTTTGGAATGCAGCAAAAACAGTTCTAAGAGGGAAGCTTATAGCAATACAATCCTACCTCAAGAAACAAGAAAAGCCTCGAATAAACAACCTAACTTTACACCTAAAACAACCGGAAAAAGAAGAACAAAAATACCCCAAAATTAGTAGAAGGAAAGAAGTCATAAATATCTGAGCAGAAATAAATGAAAAAGAAATGAAGGAAACAATAGCAAAGATTAATAAAACTAAAAACTGATTCTTTGAGAAGATAAACAAAATTGACAAATCGTTAGCCAGATGCATCAAGAAAAAAAGGGAAGAATCAAATCAATAAAATTAGAAATGAAAAGGCAGAGGTTACAGCAGACAATGCAGAAATACAAAGGATTATAAGAGACTATTATGAACAACTATATGGCAATAAAATGGATAATAGGCAAGAAATGGACAGATTCTCAGAAAAGTTCAATCTTCCAAGACTGAACCAGGAAAAAATAGAAATTATGAACAACTCAATTACAAGCATTGAAATTGAAGCTGTGATCAAAAATCTCCCAAAAAACAAAAGCCCAGGACCAGATGGCTTCAACAGGAGAAGTCTATCAAACATTTAAAGGAGAGCTAATGCCTATTCTTCTAAAACTCTTTTTAAAATGGGAGAGGAAGGAACACTTCCAAACTCATTCAATGAGGCCACCAACACCCTGATTAAAAAAAAAAAAAAAAAAAAATGCAGACAAAGACAACAGAAAAAAAGAAAACTACAGGCCAATATTACTGATGAATGTTGATGCAGAAATCCTCAACAAAATTTCAGCAACACATCAAAAAGCTTATACACCATGATCAAGTTGGGTTTGCTGCAGGGATGCAAGGAGTCTTCAATACAAACAAATCAATCAATGTGATACACCATATTAACAAATATAAAGATTAAAAACCATACGATAATTTCAATAGATGCAGAAAATGCCTTTGACAAAATTCAGCACCTATTTATGATTCAAACTGTTCAAAAAATGGGCATAGAAGGAACCTACCTCAACATAATAAAGGTGATATATGATAAGCCTACAGCAAACATTATTCTCAATGGTGAAAAACTGCAAGCACTCCCCCTAAGATCAGGAACAAGACAAGTGTGTCCACTTTCACCACTATTATTCAACATAGTTCTGGAAGTCCTAGATATAGCAATCAGAGAAGAAAAAGAAATAAAAGGAATCCAGATTGTAAAGGAAGAAGTAAAGCTCTCAGTGTTTGCAGATGACATGATACTGTAAATAGAAAACCCTAAAGATAGTATCAGAAAATTACTAGAGCTAATCAGTGAATTTATCAAAGTTGTAGGATACAAAATCAATACCCAGAAATCACTTGCATTTCTAACACTAACACTGAAAAATCAGAAAGAGAAATTAAGGAATCAATCCCATTCACCACTGCAACAAAAAGAATTAAATATCTAAGAATAAACTTACCTAAGGAGACAAAAAAACTGTACATAGAAAATTATAAGACACTGATAAAAGAAATCAAAGACAACATAAACAGATGGAGAGATATTCCATGTTCTTGGGTAGGAGTAATCAGTATTGTGAAAGTGACTATACTACCAAACACAATCTACAGATTTGATGTGATCCCTATCAAATTCCAGTGGCATTTTTCTCAGAACTAGATCAAAAATTTTCACAATTCATATGGAAGCACAAAAGACCCTGAATAGCCAAAGCAGTCTTGAGAAAAAAGCATGGAGCTGGAGGAATCAACCTTCCTGACTTTGGATTATACTACAAAGCTACAGCCATCAAGACAGTATGGTGCTGGCACAAAAACAGAAATATAGACCAATGGAACAAGATAAAAAGCCCAGAAATAAACTCATGCACCTATGGGTACCTTATTTTTGACAAAGGAGGCAAGAAGATACAATGGGATAAAGATAGCTTCTTCAATAAATAGTGCTGAGAAAATTGGATAGCTGCATGTAAAAGAATGAAATTAGCACAATTCCTAACACCATACATAAAGATAAACTCAAAATGGATTAAAGACCTAAATGTAAGACCAGAAACTATAAAACTCTTAGAGGAATACATAGGCAGAACACTCAATGACATGAATCAAAGCAAGACTCTCTATGACCCACCTCCTAGAATAACATAAATAAAAACAAAAGTAAACAAGTGGAACCTGGTTAAACTTAAAACCTTTCACACAGCAAAAGAAACTATAAGCAAGGTGAAAAGACAACCCTCAGAGTGCCAGAAAATAATAGCAAATGAAACAACTGACAAAGGATTAATTTCCAAAATATACAAGCAGCTCATACAATTCAATACCAGAAAAACGACAACAACAACAACAAAAAAAAAAGTGGGAAAAAGAACTAAACAAACTTTTCTCCAAAGAAGACATACAGGTGGCTAACGAACATGAAAAGATGTTCAATATCGCTCATTATTAGAGAAATGCAAATCAAAACTACAATGAGATATCACCTCACACTGGTCAGAATGGTGATCATCAAAATGTCTACAAACAATAAATGCTGGAGAGGGAGTAGAGAAAAGGGAACACTCGTGCACTGTTGGTGGGAATGTAAATTGATACACCCACTATGGAAGATAGTATGAAGATTCCTTTAAAAACTAGGAATAAAAGCACCATATGACCCAGCAATCCCACTCCTAGGCATATACCCTGAGGAAACCAAAATCGAAAAATACGCATGTATCCCATTGTCCATTGCAGCACTACTTACAATAGCTAGAACATGGAAGCAGCCTAGATGTCCATTGACAGATGAATGGATAAAGAAGTTTTTGTACATATGCACAATTGAATATTACTCAGCCATAAAAAGGAACACATTTGAGTCAGTTTTGATGAGCTGATGAACCTAGAGCCTATTAAAGAGAATGAAGTGAGTCAAAAAGAGAATGATAAATATCATATTCTAATGCATATATACAGAATCTAGAAGAATGGCACTGAAGAACTTTTTTACAGGGCGACAGTGGAGAAACACACATAGAGAATAGACTTATGGACATGGGGAGAGGGGAGGAGAGGGTGAGATGTATGGAAAGAGTAACATGGAAACTTACATTACCATATGTAAAGTAGATAGCCAAGGGGAATTTGCTGTAGGCTCAGGAAACTCAAACAGGGGCTCTGTATCAACCTAGAGGGGTGGGATGGGGAGGGAGATGGGAGGGAAGTTCTGAATTGGAGAGACTGATGCTGAAGCTGAAACTCCAATACTTTGGCTACCTGATACAAAGAACTGACTCATCAGAAAAGACCCTGATGCTGGAAACAGTTGAAGGCAGGAGGAGAAGGGGACAACAGAGGATGAGATGGTTGGACGGCATCACCAACTTTATAGACATGAATTTGAGCAAGCTTTGGGAGTTGGTCTTGGACAGGGAAACCTGGCGTGCTGCAGTCCATGGGGTCCCAAAGAGCTGGATGCAAGCGAGCAACTGAACTGACTGACTGACTGAGTCTTTAAGTGAATCTAGAACAAAGGCTACAGAATCATAATTGAGGCAAGACCTACTTACCAAACAAGACAATGAGGAAACAAGCTTGAAACTGTTGTAGGATCTAGTTGATAGCCAAAAGTATATTTTCTAGGCAAAAACTAGTAGGCTCCCAATTCATCCCTCCTGCCCCTTATGTAAAGTAGATAGTTACTGGGAACCTGCTATGTAGCACAGGAAGCTCAGCTTGGTATTCAGTGATGACCTAGGTCAGTGGGATGGTGGGGAGGTCCAAGAGGAAGGGGATATGTATATACCTACAGATGATTCACTTGCTTGTAGAACAGAAACTAATACAATATTGTAAAGCAATTATGCTGCAATTAAAAAAAAAAACTAGTAGGCTCTTGTTCTTAAAATAGCTGCTTCTACTGCTAGAGTCAAAGTCATTGTAAGTCTTAGTTTAAGTCATCTGAGTTTCCAAGTTGGAAACAAATGACAGTATCATCAGGTTTGTTTATGAGCTGAAGCTTGAAAAGTTTTCCAGTCTTGTTAAACCAAATGCAATTGTCTCACTATAGCTCTAAGATGGTTTATAGATTGAATAGTGAGGGTATACCTGCCACACTATTTCCTAGTCCCTCAAAAAAATCCTCATCACACATAAGCTTTTGTCCCTGCATCACTTAGGAAATAGAGAAACTCCTCTACTTTCAAACAGATGAAATACCAAGAAGCATATGAGAGTTGTTTTCGTTAGTCCATAGAGGTTTATACAAATAATAGCCAACACTGTGTTCCAGGAGGGATCAGGAATTTTGTTCCTACCTGAAAATTGGTGAGTTGAAAGTTTATCAAAGAAGGAAGCATTGAGCAATAGGTGAACATATGATCCTCTATCAATGCTTTTCCCTTGGGCCCTTCCAGGTGAGCTACTTGTTGGGCACATCAGTCAGCCACTACCCAGTTGCCTGAATAAGCAGCATCAAAGAACTTTCTGGCTGTACCAGAGTGCAGATAAGAATTCAAGGATGAGAGTGAGAGGATCAACTCTTTTAAAAAACCTCTGGCACTGTGTTTTTTTCTCCTGCTGTTCTTGAAAATAAAAACTCATCTGATTCACACAAGAAGAGTTGGTGTAGACTGCCATTAGCTACTAAAATGTACAGTATTTCAGAAATATTTTTGAAAACCTGATAAATAAAAGATGAAATAACCAAGATTAGTATCAAATGTCCACTCCTTATTTAAAGATAAGTTATATTCACGGAGATTTTGGAAATATTTTAAAAGATTGAAACTAACACATCTGTTATTTGTTGTTGCATATAAATTTGCAGACATTGTCCAGTCTCCACAGACAACATGGGGTCAGTGTATTCCCCCCCCCCAATGATTTTGAAAATAGTGCTTATTTTAAACACATGTAGCATTTTTTAATTCTCCAGTGCCTGTTTTGTTTTTTAACACCAAAAACATTGTGTCATCTTCACAGTAAAAATCCACAAGGCTATTTTAAGTACTAGGCTATTTTTGAGAAGCCTCTTAATTATGTGGTTAAAATTTTTTATTGCTTACAGAATATTTCTAAGTTACGGTCATTTTTTCTTGGTCAGACCTCAAGATATATATTACAGGAATTTGCTTCCCTAAAACCATATACTTACAATTTATCTTGGTTATCTTATTTAATAAGGTTTCCCATAAAATCTAACACATTTTTCTTTACAATCAACATTGTAAGCCCACGGCAGAAAGTTGAACTTTTTTTCTTCTCAGTCCAATCTAATACTAGTGTTCTTCTCAATTATTTTCTTCACAAAACTTCTATAATGGTTTTGTAGTTTTATTTTTAACTTCCTAATTTCTTGAGGGACTATCTTGATGCTTCTGATACTTGTTAGGAAACTCTATAAAGCAAGAAAACTTATGATGAAATTATACAATAATCAATTGCTAAATTTGGAAATGTGCCTTCATAATTAGGCTTTAGAAATTCTAGGATTTAAGGGAGAACAATCCACTGGGTTCCTTGTCTGTCTCCATGAGCAGACAAATATGTCAGGTATATACACTTAGCTTTTTGACCAGACAGCTTGATCTCTACTGTGTGTGTGTGTGTGTGTGTGTGTGTGTGTGTGTGTGTGTGTGTGTGTGTTAGTTCTTCAGTTCTGTCTGACTCTTTACGACCTCATGAACTGTAGCTAGCCAGGCTCCTCTGTCCATGGGATTCTCTAGGCAAGAATACTGGTATAGGCTGCTGTTTCCTTCTCCAGGGGATCTTCCCAACCCAGGGATGGAACCCACATCTCTTGCAGGCAGATTCTTTACCATCTGAACCACTAGGGAAGCCCCTATTACTATGACCTCTATTACTGCCTTTGTTCTCCTGGACCTGGGCTTCCTCTGTCATCAGACCTGTATGAAGCTACCCCTTAACAGAAAGGCCACTTTCTTCGCCTGGTTCTACCCTTTCCCCTGTGTCATTTTGACTCAACTCTTTCTGACACCTCGCCTAGATATATCATAGGAATATATATGGGAAAAACGGGATCAATGTGACTGTATTTTTAAAAGCACATTGTACTGCATTTTTAAGAGTTTTTTTTTCTGACAGTGGTGTTTTTCAAATTTATTTTGTAATGATACCAACATTAAAACTTTAAATTATAATTACTTTTTAGATTGTTACTTCCAACAAGGAAAAAAGAGTTACAGCAAAAGTTCGTACATTTTTGTATTTTGATTTTACAATGCTTACCAGAAGCAGAAGATATTAAGACGAAGTGGCAAGAATACAGAGAAGAACTACACAAAAAAAGATCTTAATGGCTCAGATAACCACGATGGTGTGATCACTCACCTAGAGCCAGATGTCCTGGAATGCAAAGTCACATGAGCCTTAGGAAGCCTCACTACGAACATAGCTAGCGGAGGTGATAGAATTTCAGTTGAGCTCTTTCAAATTCTAAAAGATGATGCTGTGAAAGGGCTGCACTCAACATGCCATCAGGGGTCATAGGACTGAAAAAGATCAGTTTTCATTCCAATCCCAAAGAAAGGCAATGCCAAAGAATGTTCAAACTACCACACAATTGCACTCATCTCACATGCTAGCAAAGTAATGTTCAAAATTCTCCAAGCTAGGCTTCAGCAATAGGTGACCCGAGAAATTCCTGATGTTCAAGCTGGATTTAGAAAAGGCAGGGGAACCAGAGATCAAATTTCCAACATCCATTGTATCATCAAAAAAGGCAAGAGAGTTCCAGAAAAATATCTGCTTCTGCTTTATTGACTATGCCAAAGCTTTAGACTATGTGGATAAAAACAAACCGTGGAAAATTCTTCAAGAAATGGGAATACCAGACCACCTTACCTGCCTCCTGAGAAATCTGTATGCAGGTAAAAAAGCAACAGTTAGAACTGGACATGGAACACCAGACTGGTTCCAAATTGAGAAAGGAGTATGTCAAGGTGGTATATCACCACCTTGTTTACTTAACTTCTGTGCAGAGTACATCATGTGAAATGCTGGGCTGGATGAAGCACAAGCTGGATTCAAGATTGCTGAGAGAAATATAAATAATGTCAGATATGCAGATGATACCACCCTTATGGCAAAAAGCAAAGAACTAAAGAGCCTCTTGATGAAAGTAAAAAAGGAAAGTGAAAAAGCTGGCTTAAAACTCAACTTTCAAAAAACAAAGATCATGACGTGTGGTCCCATCACTTCATGGAAAAGAGATGGGGAAACAATGGAAACAGTGACACACTTGATTTCTTGGGCTCCAAAATCACTGCAGATGGTGACTGCAGCCATGAAATTAAAAGATCCTTGCTCCTTGGAAGAAAAGCTATGACCAACCTAGACGGCATATTAAAAAGCAGAGACATTACTTTGCTGACAAAGGTCCATCTAGTCAGAGCTATGGTTTTTCCAGTAGACATGTATGGGTTTGAGAGGTGGACTATAAAGAAAGCTGAATGCTGAAGACTTGATTCTTTTGAACTGTGGTGTTGGAGAAGACTTTCGAGAGTCCCTTAAATTGCAAGGAGATCAAACCAGTCAATCCTGAAGGAAATCAGTCCTGAATATTCATTGGAAGGACTGATGCTGAAACTGAAGCTCCAATACTTGGGCCACCTGATGCAAAGAAGTGCCTCAATGGAAAAGACACTGATGCTGGGAAAGATTGAAGGCAGGAGAAGGACACAACAGAGGATAAGATGGTTGGATAGCATCACCAACTAAATGAAACAAGTTTTGGTAGTTGGCGATTGACAAGCGTGGTGTGCTGCAGTCCATGGGGTCTCAAAGAGTCAGGCATGACTGAGTGACTGAACTGAACTGAAAGGAAAAGGAATATGATAGATTAGAAGATTTACTTTAGCTACTTGCCAGCTGCGTGAATTTCAGCAAATCAATCTCTTTGAGCTTCTAAAATAGGAAAAACAATACCTCTCATATTATTCATGATAATAGAGTGGATATCTATCCTCAAATTCCCAGCAACCCTTTTTCCCTCAGGGAACAGAAACTCTCTACCCCATATAGCTGTTAATTCCCTGAGTCCCACCAATCTCCTGATTATAAGTTTAGCAAGTGACAACAATCTGGCCAGTCAGAATAGCTCAACCTTCTCTCCACTGTGATTGGTCCCAGAGGAGGGCAAATGACCTACAAAGGGCCAATTGGAGTCCTTCTTTGAGATTTGCTCTATAAAGCCTTCCCTGGAAGCATCGGTCTACAATGTGGGAGACCCGGGTTCGAGCCCTGGGTTGGGAAGATCCCTTGGAGAAGGAAATGGCAATCCACTCCAGCACTGTTGCCTGCAGAATCCCATGGACAGAGGAGCCTGGTAGGCTACAGTCCATGGGGTCGCAAAGAGTCGGACACGACTGAGCGACTTCACTCACTCTATAAAGACACAAAGAGAATCTATCCTCTAGGGTAACAAACACAAACATGTGAAGCTAAAGTTAGATGACTTTGAACTAGCAGAGAGAAAAGCTGATCTGAGTTAGACACCTTAGTTCTGCCAGGTTTAAAGTCAGAACTATTCCTGAGGTTTTCAAGTGTGCCCTTGCCCTCCAAAAAGATCTCCCTTTAATCCTTTACTGGTTCAAAATGGTTCTTATCTCTTGCAACTGAAGAAGTTGAGACTAATATAAAGGATTAACTGAGATAAAGTATACAAAGTATAAAGATGTGTGCAGACATTACTGTTCAAGGATGACATCCCTCCAAATTATCATGGCTAGAAATTGGTGTCAGAGAAGTATAGTCAGGACTGTACCATGTGGGGATCACTTGCTAAATATGAATATCCTCATTACATGGTTTACAATCATTCCCATAACCAAAAATAAGCAGGAAAGGGGGTGGGGACTTTCCCTTCTGGAGATCACTCTGAATTTCTGGTGATAGCATATGGATAAAGAAAATTCAGGCTGAACTCTGATGAACCTTACCACATGATGTAAGTTTCAAAAGCTGCTCCCCCAAAGCAATCACTTAGATAGACTGTCTATCACAGAATTGCTCCTGTTCCCTTACATGATAATGTGTAAATATTGTTTTAGTCTTCAATGTGAATGCTCAAAGAACACAGATTGCTATGATATTTTGTGTTTTTGTTTCTTCTATGACTATGATGGCTCTCTTCCTTCTCCCAAGTACTAAATTGGGTTGTTACCATAAAAGGCAAAAATTAGTGACTATATTTGTCCCTGTTGTAATAGGGGATAAACAAACAGTTGTGGTTAGTGCGTAGGCATTTAAGATGTTCAGAATGCAGATTGTGGCTTAGATATCTGTCTCAAAAATGGGATTCCCAGAATAGGAGTCCGTTTGGAAATGAACGCAGTGTACAGGTGAAGCAAAGACATCAAGCAAAATAAAGTCTAGAAGGCTCACTCAGTTCTAGGTTAAATGCTAGACAGTAAAATGCACAGTGATGTTAAATAGCCCTTCTGTTCTGACATGTGGGTTGAACAATTTTCTGACACATCAGAAAATAAATGGGACAAATCTGTTTTTGTTCTGAGAGTTTTCCTCTTTACCTAATGGAAAAGGGCCCACGATTTTGTACCAAGTTCCTGTGTGTGAAACACAGATGACACTGTTGGTGCAATAACTAGAATGCCAAGTCTAATTTAGCTCAATTTAAAAAATATTTGTACACACACTGTATGACAGGAATGGGGTGAGAGAGTAGGCATGCAAACTCATTAATATTCTACCCCCAAAGAGAAAAATCAACTATGGAAGCCCAACGTATAAGATGCAAGAACGATAAATTTCTCCACTTGACCATATGGAGAAGGAGGGCTTGATACCACTTCTTTTGACCCCTAATCAAGTGCTTTTTTCATTGTACCATGGGTTTAATATTCTACATGCCTGCATTTGTCTACTCCTTCCCTGTTTAGATCAAGTCAACTAATAGAATGTTGTATATTAACTAACCTCATAAAAGACGTGAAGTGAGTCCAGAGGAGAAGTTGAGTAATTCCCCCTGGGAATGGTTGGGAAGTTTTCTGAAGGGAAAACCCTGGTTAGGGTTTTGAAAAAATGATTTTTCCTTGGACAATATTTTAGTACTCTTCAGGGAAACCAATAAGATATACATAGAGATTTATTACAAGAAGTGGCTCATGTGATTAAGAAACTAAGAAGTCCCAGAATCTGCCATCTGCAAGCTGGAAAACCAGGAGAGTCTGTAGTGTAATTCAATCTGAGTCTAAAGACCTGAGAAGAGGAAGGAGAAGGGAAAGAGAAGGAGCAATGGTATAAGTTTCAATGGAGCCTGAAGACTTAAGGGCCAGGAGGACCAAAGTCCAAGGACAGGAGAAGATGAATGCCCCAGCTCAAATGGAGAGAGTAAGTTCATCCTTCCCCAAGAGTTTTTTCTTTTTCCTTATGGCCCTCAGTGAATTGGATGATGTCCACTCACATTGGCAAGGGGCATCTGCTTATCTTTGTTCACCAGTTCAAATACTGATCTCTTTTGGAAATGCCCTCATAAATACACCTGTCTGTAATGTTTTACCAGCCATCTGAGCATCAGTTAACCAAGTCAAGTTGACATAATATTAGCCACCACAGATGGGGAGGGACATTCCAGGAAGAAGTAAGAAATTCTGATGAGCTTGGAGTACACTGCGATACTATTAGAGAGTCAAATAATAACTTAGAAAGAGTCGGAAGAGAAATCCCCAAGACTGTTTATTCTAAGTATAGAAATGTCCAATTGAAGCCATAAATGAATTAATTATACTCTGAAACCATTGAGTTGTACAAGTTTCCATGGCTCTGGGATCAAAAGAACATTGTTCTGATAGTGACGTGACAATGGCTATGCAGTGAAAACCTAGTTCTAATCTGTACCAGCCCAAATTTGTTCCATCAGAGCCATTCTCTCAAACAGTGTTTGCATAACGCTACTGAAAGTGAAACTGTTAGTCGCTCAGTCGTGTCCAGCTCTTTGCAACCCCATGAACTGAAGCCTATCAGGCTCCTCTCTCCATGGAATTTTCCAGGACAGACTACTGGAGTGGGTAGCCATTCCCTTCTCCAGGGGATCTTCCCAACCCAACCTGGTCTCCCACAATTGAAGACAGATTCTTTACCATCTAAGCCACAGAGAAGCCCCATATCTTTCTTTTTACATTACAGACAGAAATGGTTGGAACTCATTTTGTGGTTTTTAGCTCTTCGTGCCAACCCCAACCCCAATCCCACACTCTACATCATCCTGGTTAATTTAGAGAAGGTCTTATTGGGAAGTAGGCCTCTTGCATATAGGCCAGAAAATCGATTTCACTATCAAATAAATAAATTAGTCAGGCTTTGTCCTGTTCTTAAAGGCAAACTGGGCTTCACTCCCTCTTCCAACTCCAGTGAAGGTGGTAATCAAAGCTGAATGGCAAAACCAAAACATGAGGAAGCTGGGGTCAGGAGTCTTAATGTGCTGCAGAATTTGTCCTGCATAACTGGAAGTTGAAAGCCAGCCACAGTTCCAGCTCACCCATAAATGTTTAACTGTTCTTTGGCTGGATGTTTGAGTGAAGATTTTTCAGTCTTTCCATTCTATTTTTAGTTCTGATGATGCATCACCAAAATGTAATCAGTGTTTTTTTTTTTTTTAACATTATTTTAAAACTCTCTAGGCTTTAACCTCAACAAGTAGTCTCTGAAAAGCTAGTAAAAATATAGACTTATCAGCAGACACTCTAGGAAACAAGGCTTTTCAGTTACTACATGGAAAGCAAATTGCATGTAGAAGAATATTATAATTATTTTATACTTTTAATTTTTTCACTCACAAATGTGAACACATGGTATGTTGATATACTCTTTCTTTCTCTCCAAGCAGAAGCAAGCCAAGTTTTGTATCTAATCATGAATTCAAAAACATTTACTGAACAAGTGTCACATCCCAAGAATTGAACAAATATGAAGAAGACAAAGACAAGGCCTTTTTCTTGGGATAGAAGAGACAGTCAACAAAATAAGCAAATACTTGCAACTGAATGTGCAGCAGTGTGTCAGAGAGGTTGTGAAAGAGATGAAAATAAGGCGCAGCTGTAATATGACACTGACCACAGGTTTCTGAAAAAGAGCCAAAAGGAAAAGTAGCTGTTTGCTAAACGGACATGGAAGGGTGGCAAGGTTGGGAAGGGATTGAGGAGGGATTCCAGGCAGAGGCAACAGCAAGAACAAAGGCAAAGAGGTATGACTTGGCTTAGTCCAGTGTTTCTCAAACTTGAATAATATGTAGAACTCATAAAATTCCTATTGTACCCTAAAGTCAAATTGTTTTTTTTCTTAGGTGTAGATGTAAAACTAAGTATAAACCCTAATGTTTATAGATATTATATAATTATAAAGAAAAATACAAATGTAATATCATTCTAAATATCAATCGAATGGTATAAGTAATACTTTTTACTGTGAGAGTCGTCTTAATTGTTGTGACTTGAGACTGACATGCCTATACCCTATTCTGTATAAAATGATGATTCAGTTCTTCCATCTCTTTTTTTTAACTAGAACCATTGCTAGATCTTTATATAAGTTGCAACATCACTTGGTCTTCATTTGTAATGAATATGTCATTAAAAATATTAAATCTGCTTTTCTTCGTTATTCATTAATCAATAACAAGAAGACAATTTTAGAAAGTACTCAATTAGAAAGTGATCATTCTAGACCCTTATTACTCAAAATATGGTCCACAGTGTAGCAACATTGGCATCACCTGGGAGCTTATTAGAACTGCCTTGGGCCACACAGTACTTACTGACTCAAAGTCAGCCCCTTTATGAGACCTCCAGGTGATTCCTGGACACATTAAAGTTTGAAAAGCACTACTCTAGATGATTCAAAACGTGCTTATATTGTTTTTGAAGATAATGATCAGAATTAAAACACGAAATAGAAAACTTCTCATAGGGACCTCTTGACCTCCTGAGGGTCTCTCTTGCTAGTCCAAGAGTGGAATTTAAACAAATCCATAGGACTCCCCTAGTGGTCCGTTGGTTAAGAAATCCACCTGCCAATGCAGGGGACACAGGTTCAGTCCTCGGTCCAGGAACATTCCAAATTCACAGAGCAACTAAATGAGTGCCCCACAGCTACAGAGCCTGTACTCTAGAGCCTGCGTGCAGCAACTACTAAAGGCTGTGCTCTACAACAGAGGCACTCTCGCAAGAAGAGTAGCCCCCACAAGAGGAAGCCTGTGTGCAGCAATGAAGGCCTAGCACGGTCAAAAATAAAAATAAAATTTAAAAAAGCACGAAATCCAGCTTGACTGGAATGTATTTACAGGGTTAAAAGATAATGACAGTCAATAAGATTGGCCTGGTGTGGCAAATTAAGGAGTTTGGACTCTATCCGTTAATCAATGAGGAGCCACTGAAGGACTTTAAGCCCTGGAGTGAATGATGGGATTTGCTTTTTTCGAAAGATTACTTGGGCTGCAATCATGGATTAGAGGACGGCTGGCTGGAGCCATGGAGACAAGCTAAGGGCTTACTTTAATTGCCCCGGCAATGAGGGCTGACCTAGCACAGAAGCTGGGGCTGAAGGGAGGGCGGGCACCAGAGATAGCAAGGAGGCAACTTGGTGACTGATAGCATGTCAAAATGTTTTCTCAGCCAACTAAGGCAGGAAAAGCAATTCTAAGGGCAGGTTTAGGAAAAAGGATTCAGCGTAGCAAAATGTACTTACTGGGTTCAAGGAAACGTTGGAATATCCACTGCAGAGATGTCCAGTGAGCAGCTGTGACAAAGAATCTGCCTGGACATGTAGGTTTGAGAGAGGTAAAAGCTATTGCAAGCAGAATTATCAGGAAATAACTTATGGAGAAGAGGTTGAACTTTAAATTATTGCCTTGCTCCCATATAATCTACATATTAAAATGGACTCCCACTAAATCTACTTTAGTTCTTCACTCTTGGACAAAATTATGATTCTTTCCATATTGTCACAGCTAAGGGTCTTGACTCCTACATTAACAAGAATAAAGGCATTTTTAAAGAAAGGATTTAGCTACCAGTTGTTTTTCTCATTTTTGAATGTCCTGAAATGGCTTAGAACTGTGAGGTCTTTCCTTATTTGAGAAAAAAAAAAATTATGTAACACTTTTCCCTGCTTTAGAGAAGGTTCATCATTAGCCCTCTTCTTTGTACAAAGTAGTAATCTCCTTTGTTCATACATCAGTTCAGTTCAGTTCAGTTCAGTCGCTCAGTCGTGTCTGACTCTGCGACCCCATGAATCACAGCACGCCAGGCCTCCCTGTCCATCACCAACTCCCAGAGTTCACTCAGACTCACGTCCATCGAGTCAGTAATGCCATCCAGCCATCTCATCCTCTGTTGTCCCCTTTCCCTCCTGCCCTCAATCCCTCCCAGCATCAGAGTCTTTTCCAATGAGTTAACTCTTCACGTGAGGTGGCCAAAGTACTGGAGTTTCAGCTTTAGCATCATTCCTTCCAAAGAACACCCAGGGCTGATTTCCTTTAGAATGGACTGGTTGGATTTCCTTGCAGTCCAAGGGACTTTCAGGGGTCTTCTCCAACACCACAGTTCAAATGCATCAATTCTTCAGCGCTCAGCTTTCTTCACAGTCCAACTCTCACATCCATACATGACCCCTGGAGAAACCATAGCCTTGACTAGATTGACCTTTGCTGGCAAAGTAATGTCTCTGCTTTTCAATATGCTATCTAGGTTGGTCATAACTTTTCTTGCAAGGTGTAAGCATCTTTTAATTTCATGGCTGCAATCACCATCTGCAGTGATTTTGGAGCCCCCAAAAACAAAGTCTGACACTGTTTCCACTGTTTCCCCATCTATTTCCCATGAAGTCATGGGATTGGATGCCATGATCTTCGCTTTCTGAATGTTGAGCTTTAAGCCAACTTTTTCACTCTCCACTTTCACTTTCATCAAGAGGCTTTTTAGTTCCTCTTCACTTTCTGCCATAAGGGTGGTGTCATGATCTGAGGTTATTGATATTTCTCCTGGCAATCTTGATTCCAGTTTGTGCTTCTTCCAGCCCAGCATTTCTCACATCAGCCACTACAAACTCTCTAGAAGGGCAGAAAGAAGCTATTACCAGAAACAAAAGCTCACCAACAGGTGCACATGGCTTTTAAGAAAGATGCACAGCCATTCTTCTCTTTTCCTGTTCTGTCACCCTCAGTCACCTAGAGTCCAACTAAGCAGCAACGATGTCTTGGAAGTCCCTCCTCTCTGCTCTCCCACCCTTGTCAAATGCACTCTCTCAATATTTTTTTCCCTCTTCCACTGACTTCATCTCTAGCATGAAAGAAAAGTCAGGTCATTCAGGTCTTGGGCCATCTGTCTACTCTTTGAGTAAAGCACCTACGAGACAATATGCCAGCATACCTGTTTCATGCTGATACTGCCCTTAAACATAATCCAGAGAGTCATTGTGGAAATGAAGCCTATCCCTTCCCCATCTTAACTAAATTTTCTCCCAAGGGAAGGGACTGGACTAGGAAAAGAAGCTCATCCTGTCAGGCAACTATGTCTGTCTTTCCTGCCTAGTCCCATTTTTTCTGTGCCTTTTCGGCCTCTCCTCCAGAACAAGTGGAACCCAGCTGGATGTTATGGCAGGTGTATCAGTGCTTAATGGTTCATAGGAGACTTCTTCTTCACACAGTAGGCTGTGAGTCCCTGGAGGGGGGTCCTGTCCTTTTTTTTTTTTTTTTTGGAATAACTTAAAACACCTGCAGTGTTCCCTTGGCTCACAGAGCTGCGTCTACCCCTCATCCAGAGCACTTCCTCATGTTGTCTCCATGCTTCTCCTCAATTAGTGTGTGTGTGTGTATGTGTGTGGGTGGGTGGGTGTGTGTGTGTGTGCATGCGCTTAGTTGCTCAGTCATGTCCGGCTCTGTGAGCCTGCAGAGGGACTGTAGCTAGCCAGGCTCCTCTGTCCATGGAATTTTCCAAGCAAGAATACTGGAGTGGGTTGCCATATTTTAACCCCAAGGCAATTTAAAATTTCATACATTGAGAAAGATTTAAAAGAATGAAAACTGTAGCATTAAATTTTCAGGTAAATGCAGTGTGATATTTTACATACCTGTAATGTTTATGAGAATTTGTTTTTTAAAAATAACTTAATTTTAGAAAGTTTAACTAAGTTGCACTGAAATTTTAAAAATTTCATGAAAATACTAGGATATTTAGGAGAACTTGTGATCAGCCATTTTTAAGTTTATGGTACTAAATTTATACAACTGTTCAGATTCAGAAAGATTTTGTTTAGGTAGAAGACTGAAGATCTAAACAGGGAAAAATGAACATTAAATGTTTAAATGTTGGTCCATTAAATTGATGTTAATTAGAAAGTTGTTTACATTCGTAAATGAAATCAAACATTATTCAAAGTTTCCTTAAGAATGATTGCTAACATTTGCTATACTTACAAGTAGAATAATGCCATTTGTAATTTTAACTCAGAAGCCCATGACAAAACCAGTTTTTAAAAATAAATCGTCCAAGCGTACCTTCAGACCATTGCATTAAAGCAAATATCACAAAAAAGAAAGCCACACAAATTTTTGTTTCTCAGTGCATATAAAAATTATGTTTATAACATACTATAGTCTACTAAGTGTGCAATAGCATTGTAGCAAAAAACAATGTATATACTTTAAATAAAAATTACTGTATTGTTAAAAATGTTAACCATCCTCTGAGCCTTCAGAGAGTTGTAATCCTTTTGCTTGTGGAGGGCTTGAAATACTGTGAGAATTACCAAAATGTGACATAGAGACACTGAGTGAGCAAAGGCTACAAAAATGGCACTGACAAACTTGCTCAATTCAGGGTTGCCACAAACCTTCCAATTGTAAAAAATGCATTATCTGTGAGAGATAATAATTACAGTAAAACAAGGTATCCCTATAGTTTTAATAGTGTCAGTTATTAAAATTAAGAAGTAAAACACTCTGATCAACTTTTCTGCAAATAAAAACTACCTGCAAGTGTACCAAAAACTCACATCAACAGTGAGAGTGAAGCATGATCATTAGTTATAAATAATGTCACTGAAACTTGGCTTCTTTACTGTCAGCTCCCAGAAAAGGCCCTGAGTGCAGAAGATATTGGCATCTTTAAACATCTGCTTGTCATTTCATTTATCTTTTCTCCTAAGGCTACATCCTCCACTCTGTTTTCTAAGATGTCTCTGCCATCTTATGCCTACCAGGAATAGTTCCAGATCAGCTATTCTCAAATTTCTGTGTGTGTGTGTGTGTGTGTGTGTGTGTGTGTGTGTGTTCAGTCATGTCCGACTCTTTGCAGCCCCATGGACTGCAGCTCACCAGGCTCCCGTGTCCTTGGGATTTCCCAGGCAAGAATACTGGAGTGGGTTGCCATTTCATTCTCCAGGGGGCCTTCCTGACCCAGACACATGAACCTGCATCTCCCGTGTCTCCTGCATCAGCAGGAGGATTCTTTACCATGGTGCCACCTAGGTTCCCTCTCAAGATTTAGCCAGCATCAATCCTCCAGCTAATACTGATGCTCAAATTCTAGCCAGCATCAATATTAACTGGAGATTTTGTTAAAATACAGATGTTAGGTCTCACCAGGAGATTCTGATTTCATAGACAGACATGAAAATTATATATTTCTAACCAGTTCTCATGCAATTTTGATTCAGTTTGTCTTGTGTCCACTACAGTATTTCATTTATTAATTTAGTCAAAAAATATTTACTGATCACACACTCTATGACAGACAGGATATTTTGTGTAGCATTCTCTTTCCCTGGGCAGTCCTCTCCCAGAAACCCTTAGTGACAAATTCAGAGGCTTAGGGATTTTTGACATGGTTCTCTTCAACACAGTCTTATTCCACTAATTTGATTAGCCAATGATTAGCAAACAGTTTCTCCTGGACAGTGAGAAGGGAAACTTCATATAATCTAGGCTCAGTTATTTCAAATTGTGAATTAGTGGAATGATAATTGATGAGCTTGTTTTCTGTCCTCCAAAATAGTATTTTGTGGCTATATGGGCTGTTGATTATGACTCAGTTTGGAACACTGGTTAGATCCTGTTTTGTTTTATGTGTTTTTTTCTTAAGAGAATATTCATGGAACAATGGGATATTTGATGAATTTTTAATAATACATTAATTTTATTTAAGTTTTAGTCATTTGGAGAATGTCTTCATTCTATGTGTCAAGATATCTAATATTTACTTTAAATCTTTCAGAAAAATATATGTATACATTACATTATATTGTTATATCTATTTATATATAGATATCTGTTATATTATAAAAATTTTCAAACATACAAAAAGTTGAGAAAATAACTACACAGTTGGTTGAAGTACTCAAACTATCTATATATATGTAAAATTAGGAGAGAGAAACAAATATGGCAAAATGTGAACATTCTTTGAATATAGGTAGAGAGCATGTAGCATTATACATATAGTTACATACATATAATTTATTTATAGTATCTGTATATTATGAAGAAGTATAACTTTTTACTTTCTGTTATATATAGTGAGTTCAGTTCAGTTCAGTCACTCAGTCATGTCTGACTCTTTGCGACCCCATAAATCACAGCATGCCAGGCCTCCCTGTCCATCACCATCTCCCGGAGTTCACTCAGACTCACGTCTATCGAGTCCGTGAGGCCATCCAGCCATCTCATCCTGTCATCCCCTTTTCCTCCTGCCCCCAATCCCTCCCAGCATCAGAGTTTTTTCCAATGACTCAACTCTTCACGTGAGGTGGCCAAAGTACTGGAGATTCAGCTTTAGCTTCATTCCTTCCAAAGAACACCCAGGACTGATCTCCTTCAGAATGGACAGGTTGGATCTCCTTGCAGTCCAAGGGACTCTCAAGAGCTTTCTCCAACACCACAGTTCAAATGCATCAATTCTTCGGCACTCAGCTTTCTTCACAGTCCAACTCTCACATCGATACATGACCCCTAGAAAAACCATAGCCTTGACTAGATTGACCTTTGTTGGCAAGTAATCTCTCTGCTTTTGAATATGCTATCTAGGTTGGTCATAACTTTTCTTCCAAGGGTCTTTTAATTAACTTAAAATATGCTTAACTTTCTTTAAGCGTCTTTTAATTTCATGGCTGCAGTCACCATCTGCAGTGATTTTGGAGCCCCCAAAAATAAAGTCTGACACTGTTTCCACTGTTTCCCCATCTATTTCCCATGAAGTCATGGGACCAGATGCCATGATCTTTGTTTTCTGAATGCTGAGCTTTAAGCCAACTTTTTCACTCTCCTCTTCCACTTTCATCAAGAGGCTTTTCAGTTCTTCTTCACTTTCTGCCATAAGGGTGGTGTCATCTGCATATCTGAGGTTATTGATATTTCTCCCAGCAATCTTGATTCCAGCTTGTGCTTCTTCCAGTCCAGTGTTTCTCATGATGTACTCTGCATATAAGTTAAATAAGCAGGGTGACAATATACAGCCTTGACATACTCCTTTTCCTATTTGGAACCAGTCTGTTGTTCCATGTCCAGTTCTAACTATTGCTTCCTGACCTGCATATAGGTTTCTCAAGAGGCAGATCAGGTGGTTTGGTATTCCCATCTCTTTCAGAACTTTCCACAGTTTATTGTGATCTACACAGTCAAAGGCTTTGGCATAGTCAAATAAAGCAAAAATAGATGTTTTTCTGAAACTTTCTTGCTTTTTCAATGATCCAGCGGATGTTGGCAATTTGATCTCTGGTTCCTCTACCTTTTCTAAAACCTGCTTGAACATCTGGAAGTTCACAGTTCATGTATTGCTGAAGCCTGACTTGGAGAATTTTGAGCATTACTTTACTAGCGTGTGAGATAAGTACAATTGTGTGGTAGTTTGAGCATTCTTTGGCATTGCCTTTTTTGGGGATTGGAATGAAAACTGACCTTTTCCAGTTCTGTGGCCACTGCTGAGTTTTCCAAATGTGCTGGCATATTGAGTGCAGCACTTTCACAGCATCATATTTCAGGATTTGAAATAGCTCAACTGGAATTCCATCACCTTCACTAGCTTTGTTCATAGTGATGCTTTCTAAGGCCCACTTGACTTCACATTCCAAGACGTCTGGCTCTAGGTGAGTGATCATACCATCGTGATTACCTTGGTTGTGAAGATCTTTTTTGTACAGTTCTTCTGGGGCTTCCCTGGTGGCTCAGAGGTTAAAGCGTCTACCTGCAATGCGGGAGATCTGGGTTCAATCCCTGGGTCGGGAAGATCCTCTGGAGAAGGAAATGGCAACCCACTCCAGTATTCTTGCCTGGAGAATCCCACAGATGGAGGAGCTTGGTAAGCTACAGTACACGGGGTCGCAAAGAGTTGGACACAACTGAGTGACTTCACTTTCTGTGTATTCTTGCCACCTCTTCTTAATATCCTCTGCTTCTGTTAGGTCCAGACCATTTCTGTCCTTTATCGAGCCCATCTTTGCATGAAATGTTCCCTTGGTATCTCTAATTTTCTTGAAGAGATATCTAGTCTTTCCCATTCTGTTCTTTTCCTCTATTTCTTTGCATTGATTACCAAGGAAGGCTTTCTTATCTCTTCTTGCTATTCTTTGGAACTCTGCATTCAGATGCCTATATCTTTCCTTTTCTCCTTTGCTTTTCACTTCTCTTCTTTTCACAGTTATTTGTAGGGCCTCCCCAGACAGCCATTTTGCTTTTTTGCATTTCTTTCCCATGGGGATGGTCTTGACCCCTGTCTCCTGTACAATGTCACAAACCTCATCCCATAGTTCATCAGGCATTCTATCTATCAGTTCTAAGCCCTTAAATCTATTCCTCACTTCCACTGCATAATCAAAAGGGATTTGATTTAGGTCATACCTGAATGGTCTAGTGGTTTTCCTCACTTTCTCCAGTTTCAGTCTGAATTTGGCAATAAGGAGTTCATGATCTGAGCCACAGTCAGCTACCAGTCTTATTTGTGCTGACTGTATAGAGCTTCTCCATCTTTGGCTGCAAAGAATATATAATCAGTCTGATTTCGGTGTTGACCATCTGGTGATGTCCATGTGTAGAGTCTTCTCTTGTGTTGTTGGAAGAGGGTGTTTGCTATGACCAGTGCATTTTCTTGGCAAAACTCTATTAGCCTTTGCCCTGCTTCACTCTGTATTCCAAGACCAAATTTGCCTGTTCCTCCAGGTGTTTCTTGACTTCCTACTTTTGCATTCCAGTCCCCTATAATGGAAAGGATATCTTTTTTGGGTGTTCGTTCTAAAAGGTCTTGTAGGTCTTCATAGACCTGTTCAACTTCAGCTTCTTCAGCATTACTGGTTGGGGCATAGACTTGGATTACTGTGATATTGAATGATTTGCCTTGGAAACAGAGATCATTCTCATATAGTGAGTAAAATGTTTTATATATAGATATTATAGATAGATAAATAGATTATATATATTATAGCTGTATATATAATAAATACCTACATGCTCTCTACCTGTATTCAAAAATTGTTTACATTTTACCATATTTGCTTATTTCTCCTTATTATATAGATAGGTAGATAGATAGATAGATGTTTTGATCAGTTTAACCACCTCTCTCTCTCTCTCTCTCTATATATATATATATATATATATATATCTCACACCAAAGAGATTTTCAGGACATGGTAAATGATGATGTACTTGACACTACAATGTAACACAGTTCAGAGACCTTCACAAATCTTTGCAGCATTCTGCAAAAGATCACAGAGCAAAGGATTAGAAAGGCAAAATGTGCTGTAGCACTAAGTGAAATCCAGACCAGTTAGACGACTTTTATTTATCTAGTAAACTAAAGTCTAATCTCTGTAAGTCATGTCTGTCTCAACAAAAATTTATAAACTGGCAGCAGGAGGGGGAAAAAGAATTCATTAAGAAGTGTAAAAATAAGAACTCACCCCTTCTGAAAATAGCTTTGTCATTATTACATATATGATTTTGTAAATTTTTCTAGTTCCATTATCAGATACAGTTCACTCTGACAGAATGTAAGTGAATGTACATTTTCAGGAATAATAGCATACACTTTCTCATAAACTTCATTGCCACTAGGACCACAGGTTGCAGATTCTCTTGCAGATGTGGTCTTTTTTTCCATCTAAAATGCTCAAACTGTGGAGAGAGTGGATCTGTTCTTTTTCAATTACCCTTCTTATCACATTCATTAATATGCTTCACTCTGATTGAGTTATGACTTCTCCCTGCGGGGTGTGGACTCATTTATCTTTTTTATTTTTTTAAGTTTTTTATTTTTTAAATTTTAAAATCTTTAATTCTTACATGCATTCCCAAACATGAACCCCCCCTCCCACCTCCCTCCCCATAACATCTCTCTGGGTCATCCCCATGCACCAGCCCCAAGCATGCTGTATCCTGCGTCAGACATAGACTGGCGATTTAATTCTTACATGACAGTATACATGTTAGAATGCCATTCTCCCAAATCATCCCACCCTCTTCCTCTCCCTCTGAGTCCAAAATCCGTTATACACATCTGTGTCTTTTTTCCTGTCTTGCATACAGGGTGGTCATTGCCATCTTCCTAAATTCCATATATATGTGTTAGTATACTGTATTGGTGTTTTTCTTTCTGGCTTACTTCACTCTGTATAATCAGCTCCAGTTTCATCCATCTCATCAGAACTGATTCAAATGAATTCTTTTTTACGGCCGAGTAATACTCCATTGTGTATATGTACCACAGCTTTCTTAGCCATTCATCTGCTGATGGACATCTAGGTTGTTTCCATGTCCTGGCTATTATAGACAGTGCTGCGATGAACATTGGGGTACATGTGTCTCTTTCAATTCTGGTTTCCTCGGTGTGTATGCCCAGCAGTGGGATTGCTGGGTCATAAGGTAGTTCTATTTGCAATCTTTTAAGGAATCTCCACACTGTTCTCCATAGTGGCTGTACTAGTTTGCATTCCCACCAACAGTGTAGGAGGGTTCCCTTTTCTCCACACCCTCTCCAGCATTTATTGCTTGCAGATTTGTCAGGAACAAGACAAGGGTGTCCACTTTCACCACTACTATTCAACATAGTTCTGGAAGTTTTGGCCACAGCAATCAGAGCAGAAAAAGAAATAAAAGGAATCCAGATTGGAAAAGAAGAAGTAAAACTCTCACTGTTTGCAGATGACATGATCCTCTACATGGAAAACCCTAAAGACTCCACCAGAAAATTACTAGAGCTAATCAATGAATACAGTAAAGTTGCAGGATATAAAATCAACACACAGAAATCCCTTGCATTCCTATACACTAATAATGAGAAAGTAGAAAAAGAAATTAAGGAAACAATTCCATTCACCAATGCAACAATAAGAATAAAATACTTAGGAATATATCTACCTAAAGAAACTAAAGACCTATATATAGAAAACTATAAAACACTGATGAAAGAAATCAGAGGACACTAATAGATGGAGAAATATACCATGTTCATGGATTGGAAGAATCAATATAGTGAAAACGTGTATACTACCCAAAGCAATTTACAAATTCAGTGCAATCCCTATCAAGCTACCAGCCACATTTTTCACAGAACTAGAACAAATAATTTCAAGATTTGTATGGAAATACAAAAAACCTCGAATAGCCAAAGCAATCTTGAGAAAGAAGAATGGAACGGGAGGAATCAACTTGCCTGACTTCAGGCTCTACTACAAAGCCACAGTCATCAAGACAGTAAGGTACTGGCACAAAGACAGACATATAGATCAATGGAACAAAATAGAAAGCCCAGAGATAAATCCACACACATATGGACACCTTATCTTTGACAAAGGAGGCAAGAAGATACAATGGAGTAACAACAATCTCTTTAACAAGTGGTGCTGGGAAAACTGGTCAACCACTTGTAAAAGAATGAAACTAGATCACTTTCTAACACTGCACACAAAAATAAACTCAAAATGGATTAAAGATCTAAATGTAAGATCAGAAACTATAAAACTCCTAGAGGAGAACATAGGCAAAACCCTCTCAGACATAAATCACAGCAGGATCCTCTATGACCCACCTCCCAGAATTCTGGAAATAAAAGCAAAAATAAACAAATGGGATCTAATTAAAATTAAAAGCTTCTGCACAACAAAGGAAAATATAAGCAAGGTGAAAAGACAGCCTTCTGAATGGGAGAAAATAATAGCAAATGAAGCAACTGACAAACAACTAATCTCAAAAATAAACAAGCAACTTATGCAGCTCAATTCCAGAAAAATAAATGACCCAATCAAAAAATGGGCCAAAGAGCTAAATAGACATTTCTCCAAAGAAGACATACGGATGGCTAACAAACACATGAAAAGATGCTCAACATCACTCATTATTAGAGAAATGCAAATCAAAACCACAATGAGGCACCACTTCACACCAGTCAGAATGTCTGCGATCCAAAAATCTGCAAGCAATAAATGTTGGACTCATTTATCTGAGTTAGTTTCCCTAAGCTTCTTCCGCGCTTGTTTTCTTCATCGCATTTTTCACCACGTTCGCCCCGGCCTGTTAGAGCAGGATGGGCCCGGCGGTGGGAGCGCCGATCTGGGGGACCCGCGAGCATGGACGATGAACTCCAGCTGCCTTCCAAGGTCAGGGAGCCCTCCAAGCCAAATAGGAGGACCCTTCATCTATGTCCCTACAGATCTGGTCAGGCATCTCTACCCGAAAAGTCAAGACACTAGTTTTAGAAGATGGTACAGCACTCACAACATGAGTTAGGTGTTCTCTGTGGGTTGCTCGTGTGTGGAGTGCAAGAGATACAAACGAGAAGAGGTGGACTGAAAGTTTAGAGTCTACAAACAAGGATGTCAGTGTGGGAAAAGCTATATACAATTTATATATCCCAAATGCGTATCGTAAGCATCCTAACAGAGATGTTCACACTTGTGTGGTCTGGGAGTCAAAGAGCTGCTTATCCCAGGGGGTTGGCTTGTTTGTGGGTTTTCTGAGTGTCCTCATCTTCATTGTAAAATTCTTACGTCCAGAGGTGGAAAGCAGAGTGGTAGGCTGAGTGGGTCAGGACTGCTGCAGCTGCTCAGTAGAAGCTTGCTGTGTGCCTTCCTCTGGGTCTGCTGGTTGCTGTGGAAGCCAGAGCCACCACCTCGGGAGGGGTTTCAGTGAGAGTGAAATTCAGAACTTTCTCTCCAAGCAGCAGTACGTCTCTCAGGACACATGGATGAAGTGTCAGAAATACTCTGCTGCTGCTGCTGCTGCTGCTAAGTCGCTTCAGTCGTGTCCGACTCTGTGCGACCCCATAGACGGCAGCCCACCAGGCTCCCCCGTCCCTGGGATTCTCCAGGCAAGAATATTGGAGTAGGTTGCCATTTCCTTCTCCAATGCATGAAAGTGAAAAGTCAAAGTGAAGTCTCTCAGTCCTGTCCGACTCTTAGCGACCCCATGGACTGCAGCCTACCAGGCTCCTGCGTCCATGGGATTTTCCAGGCAAGAGTACTGGAGTGGGGTGCCATTGCCTTCTCCGAAATACTCTACTCATAGTTTATTCTCTTTGAAAGCGTGGAGGAGATTCCCCATCTTAACTCTCAGGCACAGCCGATGTCTCTGATACAGAGCTAAAAGGGACCTAGGTCAAACAGTGGATGCAAAGGAATCTAAGTGAAACAGTGAATGCAAAGTGGTTAGGGCGGTGACTAGCCTGTTGCAAGTGCTCGAAATAACCACTTTCACTGCTGATTTTATATTTAGGGGACACAGAAAGCCTGACAGGTAAATTTGCCTAAGTAACATTGCTAACAAATGGCCTTTATGCAACCATGTGACTAACGTCTCTACTATAATTCTCTAGAGCAGGTATGAGGTGAGTTTATGCTTACCCTTGTATTCTCAGCATCTATGACAGGACAGGCATATAACTGATACTGAAACTTTCTGTTGAGGCCATTTGGTTCTTTAAAGCATGGACCTTGGGTTGAAATCCCAATTCCAGTACCTTCTAGGTATTTCACCTCTTTTAGTCAAGATTTCTCCACCTATTAAAAATGAGACTTGCTGTTGTTGTTCAGTTGCTAAGTTGTGTCTGACTCTCTTCAACCCCATGGACTGCAGCATGCTAGGCTTTTCTGTCATCCACTATCTCCTGGAGTTTGTTCAGATTCCTGTCCATTGAGTCAGTGATGCCATCCAACCAGCTCATCCTCTGCTGTCCTCTTTTCCTTTTGCCTTCAATCTTTCCCAGCATCAGGGTCTTTTCCAGTGAGTCACCTCTTTACATCAGGTGGCCACACTATTGAAACTTCAGCATCAGTCCTTCCAATGAATTTTCAGGGTTGATTTCCTTTAGGATTGACTGCTTTGATCTTCTTGCTGTCCAAGGGACTCTCAAGAGTCTTCTCCAGCACCACAATTTGAAAGCATCGTATCAATTCTTCACCTTTTCTTCCATAAAGAAGATATCCACACATAACTGCTGAAAAAACCATAGCTTTGACTGTATAGATCTTTGTCAACAAAGTGATGTCTCTGCTGTTTAAAACATCATCTAAGTTTGTCATAGCTTTCTTCCCAGAGCATGGCTGCAGTCATCATCTGCAGTGATTTTGGAGCCCAAACAAAATAAAATCTGTCACTGTGTCCACTTTTTCCCTTTATATTTTCAATGAGCTACCCACTCAAGTATTCTTTCCTGGAGAATCCCATGAACAGAGGAGTCTGGTGGGCTATCGTCCATGGGATCACAAAGAGTCAGACACATTTGTGTGACTAAGCATACACACACACTTGCTATAAACTGATGGGACTTATTGCCATGATCTTCATTTTTTGAATGTTGAGTTTTAGGCCAACTTTTTCACTCTCCTCTTTCACCTTCATCAAGAGGCTCTTTAGTTCCTTTTCACCTTCTGTCATTAGAGTGGTATCACCTGCATATATGAGGTTGTTGATATTTCTCCTGGCAATCTTGATTCCAGCTTGTGATTCATACAGCCCAGCATTCTCCTGTATATAAGTTAAATACGCAGGGTGACACTATACAGCCTTGTTGTACTTCTTTGCCAATTTTGACACTTAATGGGTCAAGCCTTATCAGGTCAAACGGGTTTACATAGCTCATTGAAGCTATGAGCCATGCCATGCAGGGCCACCCAAGATAGAAGGGTCATAGTGAAGAATTCTGACAAAACCTAGTCCACTGGGAGAGGAAATGGCAACCCACTCCATTATTCTCGCCACAAGAACCGCATGAACAATATGAAAAGGCAAAAAGATGTTATACTGGAAATTGAGCCCCCCAGATCAGAAGGTGTCCAATATGCTACTGGGGAAGTTGTTCAGTTTCTCAGTCATGTCCACCTCTTTGCAACCCCATGGACTGTAGCACACCAGGCTTCCCTGTCCTTCCCCATCTCCTAGAGCTTGCTCAAACTCATGTCCATTGAGTCGGTGATGCCATCCAACCATCTCATCTTCTGTCGTCCGCCTCTCCTCCTGCCTTCAATCTTTCCCAGTATCAAGGTCTTTTCTAATGAGTTGGCTCTTTGTATCAGGTGGCCAAAGTATTGGAGCTGCAGCTTCAGCATCAGTCCTTCCAATGAATACTCAGGACTGATTTTATTTAGGGTTAACTGGTTGGATTTCCTTGCAGTCCAAGTGACTCTTAACAGTCTTCTCCAACACCGAAGTTTGAAAGTATCAATTCTTTAGCACTCAACCTTCTTTATGGTCCAACTCTCAAATCCATACATGACTAGTGGAAAAACCATAGCTTTTACCAGATGGACTTTTGTCAGCAAGGCAAAGTAATGTCTCTGCCTTTTTTTTCCATCTTTACAAATTATTTTTATTTTTATTTTTTATTTTACTTCACAATATACTGTCTAGGTTGGTCATAACTTTTCTTCCAAGGAACAAGTGTCTTCTAAGTTCATGACTTCAGTCACCATCCACAGTGAGTTTGGAGACAAAGAAATCAAGCCTGTCACTGTTTCCATTTTTTCCCCATCTATTTGCCATGAAGTAATGGGACCAGATGATCTTAGATTTTTGAATGTTGAGTTTTAAGCCAGCTTTTTCACTCTCTTCTTTCACCTTCATCAAGAGGCTCTTTTGTTCCTCTTTGCTTTCTGCCATAAGGGTGGTATCATCTGCATATCTGAAATTGTTGATATTTCTCCCAGCAATCTTGATTCCAGCTTGTGTTTCATCCAGCCTGGCATTTTGCATGTTGTAGTCTGCATATAAGTTAAATAAGGATGATGACAATATACAGCCTTGTTGTACTACTTTCCCAATATTGAACCAGTCCATTGTTTCATGTTCTGTTCTAACTGTTTCTTCTTGACCTACGTACATATTTCTCAGGATACAGGTAAGGCAGTTTTGTATTTCCATCTCTTTAAGAATTTTCCAGTTTATTGTGATCCAGACAGTCAAAGGCTTTACCATAGTTAATGAAGCTGAAGTAGATGTTTTTCTGGAAATCTCTTGCTTTTTCTGTGTTCCAGTGGATGTTGGCAATTGGATCTCTGGTTCTTCTTCCTTGAAGTAAGCAAGTGAAGTCACTCAGTCATGTCTGACTCTTTGCGATCTCATGAACTGTAGCCTACCAGGCTCTTCTGTTCATGGAATTTTTCCAGGCAATATTACTGGAGTGTATTGCCATTTCCTTCTCCAGCGGATCTTCCCAACCCAGGGATCAAACTTGGGTCTCCCACATTGTAGACAGATGCTTTACCATCTGAGCCACCAGGGAAGTCTTCCTTGAAGAGTGGAGGGCAAAAGTGAGGCTATCGGTCCATAGACAATACCTATCTCAGAGGTTCGTGGAGAAGTTTAGATGAGGTGACACACATAAGCACTCTGTGATACATAAATTCATTCTTCTTATCAAACTCAATACACGGAGGTGCACAGTACATTTTTGTCCCTTTAACGTTTGCTCTTTTTATGATTTTGTTAATTTTTGTCAGCAAACATCATGGTTTGCCACAAGGGGGCAATACTCAATGGAAATTGAAATCTTTACGAAAAGACCCCAAAACACAAATAAACAAAAAACCCAAACCAAAAGATCTCCCTATAGTAGTCAGTTTCTTCCCCTACTCCCATGTCTCTCTTTCTGTCTCTCTCCCTGTTTCTTCTCCCTGGTAAACGTAGTTAGTTCATGATAATGGTGAGTTCATATTAGAATTCTGTTCTTTTCCTCTAGCCTGTTCTTTAGAAATCTGTCATTATCATAAAATCTTAATTCTAGAAGGGAATTTTAGAAGTCATACTATTATGTGAGACAAACTCTACCATCTGCAGTTATTCCTGCTTCCTTAGTTGGTGGTCTTGACTTTGCTGCTTCCACAGCCCCACTGAGTCTTGTCTTCCTTGCTTCTCTAATTAACAGTGAAATTATCTAAATGAAATAAGCCAGACACAAAAGACCAATATTGTGTTATTTTTGCTTATATAAGGTACTTAGAAGTCAAATTCATAGAGACAGAAAGTAAAATGGTGTTGACCAGGGGCTGAGGAAAGTAGGGCATAGAAAGTTGTTGAATAACAAGTTTCAGCTGGAGAAGATGAAAATGTTTAGGAGCTGGTTGCTGGTGATGGTTGCACAACAATGTGAATGTACTTAATGCCACAGAAATGTACACTTAAAGTAAATAAAATGGTGAATTTTGTTTATATATGTGTGTATGTTTATATATATATATGTGTGTATATATATATATAAAACCACAACAGAAAATGATGTTAAAAATTGAATCATGTATTTTGCACATTTGGAGTGAATGTTGTTTTTCTAGACCTGATATAAAGTTGAACTAGAATGATATAAACGCATTTCCAAGGAGTATGCTTTGAGAAAGGATAACACCCAGATGTGAATACAAACAGGAACATGGAGAGGGCTGAGGGTGCATTTAGTCTTCTCGGGTGCATTCCCCTTCTATTTCATCATCTCTTACTAAGCCATGAATTTAGCCTCAGAATATCTTAGTCTAGGAGGCCTACGTCTACAAAACTAATTACAATTAATAATAACCCAACAGTTTCACTTACTAAGTACAATTAAGCACCAGGCTTAATTGCCTGACATAATACAGGTCAACAAAAATGTTTTAGGTAGATTTACAAATATATATTAGTTTACTATCCTTACCTCATCATTTTTCTCTTTAAAATAAACAAAGAAGCAAAGCCCACATACCCCATTTCAGGATTAAGCAAACAGCCATTTCTCTGAGCCAGTAACCATGCCAATGTGTATGTCAGCCAGTAGGGTTTGTGAAACTCACCATGCAGTTCACAGGGCCACATTTTGGAGAGGCTAAATTTCAGTCCATTAAAATTTCCTGTGCAAAAGAGCTTGCAGATAAGGACACTTTTTTTTTTTTTTAATTAAGAAAGAATCTGTTTTTATCATTATGGTAGGGAAATAAAACATGAAAACAACTGCAGTCAGTTCAAAACTGACTGTAAGTCACCTTAAAGCAAAACCATTTCTGGTGTCTCTCAAGCGTCAGGGTTAATGTGGCATATGAGAAAGCCTGACTAGCAGGTATAATTAAAGCATGAATCACAGGAATAAGTCATGAGTAACTCTGAAAATACTTACAGGGGAAAAGTCCATTATAAACACACCAAACTTTGGAGGTTAAATGATGGCGGGTGGGAGGAAAAATCCAAACTCTATATAAATGAACTGATGATGGGCTTGAGTGAAAACATGTTGATGGCATCAGCGCATTATTGGTCCAATGTTTGTGTGAGGCTCCGTAACACAGCATATTCTGCCTGGTGATAAATAGGTACTCATGTTTTCTATTCTGAGAACTGTTTGAGGTCAGGCACCATGCTTTGCTTTGTCTTCTATAAATCATTTCTCTGCCCAGATCCTAATAATGTATACAGCAGGCATAAAGCATGAGATTACACACATGAATGGGTAAATGGTAATGTATATCTTAGAATCTAGATTAAATCTGTCCTGACATATAAGACTTTTAAAAAAAAGGTGAAAATTGACGTCCAACTTATGAAATGTTACATATCAAGGACTGTTGGTGCATTTTGAAAGAATCAATCATAGGACTTTCATTTAATGATAAACAAGAAGAGATTATTATATTTTATCCTGTTTCATATCTCAGCAGTTGGCATTGGATTTAGTTGCTTGTAATAGCAACATGGCAAAAGTTGAAAGGGAACTATTTGTTTGGCCTAATTTTTTCTTTCAGGCTGTGCGATGAAAAGATGTAAAATCACCTCAGTAGAAAACCAGTCCCACTGCAGCTTGTATCACAACATTAACTGACAAATAACATTGTTGTCCTCCACCTCACCCCACCTCCCCAGAAGAGAAGTATTCAACTGACAGGTCAGCTACTAAAGGTTAAAATGACTCTAATAGTGACTGGCCATTCTGCCAATATTTGACGTCTAATGATGCAAACATGGATGGAAAGTTAAAGTCCAACTTCCTTGGCTAGGAAGAATTAAAATCAAAGCCATCAAATACACTGTTTACATCATCTTATCAGTCTTGGTTTAGTTTCCATGCTATTTTTAATGTCCATGTGCACTTAAAAAATGAAACTAAAAGTCCTGACAGATTCTGAAACTTAATTGGGAAAAATGTAAAGCACTTTAATGGAATTTTTCCCATGATATGTAGAAGATTTTTTTTAATAGATGGTTCAAATGGACAAAGCAATGAAAACATAGAAATTAAAAGGAGATCCTTAAGAAAAAATAACTGAGTGCTCAGAAACACTATAGATGATGGCAGGACTAGATGTAAAGCAGTAGTTTCTTTCGCTGTCAAGGTTTTCAGAGAACGGAAGTTTATTAGGTGAGCCTGTACCAGAGGAGAGGTAACTGCCTCTTGGTACGAATTAACTATTCAATTGGAACTTCAGCCAACTTCCGCAGTTTGAAAATCTCCATGCTTGTAGGGCAATTCCCTCCAGGTGAGGCGATCATAAAAGATATAGGACTGTGATGCAAATAGTTCCTCTTCTAGAGGAGGAACACCTAAGTCCGAGGTGCTTGTTTGTGAAATAAAAACGACCTAAAATCCTCCCTCCTTCACAGCAACTAGGAAAAACAACAACCACAAAACAGCCTTTGGGCCTCTGTAACTTTTCATTTAGAGTATTAAAAACAAACAAAAACCAAAAAACTTGACTCTCTAAGATCAAGGCAGTGAACGATGGGAAAGAGAAAAACATTTCACCCTGGAATATACATGCATTGCAGTGCAAACTCGAGAAGTAAAATCTAAGTAGTATCTTCAAAACCTGGCTTTAAACTTTAGGGAAAGTTAACGCTGGTTCAATTCGAGGGAGCGGGTGGTGAAGGACGGGCAAGCAGGCGTGTTGGGAGTGGGCGATCGTTCTGTGGTCCGGAGGACCCCGGAGTGTTACCGCGGGGTCAGCAGGAGCCCGGAGCCCCTAGGCAGCCGAAGTCACGCCCGAGAGCAGGCGGCACGCGGAGCTGGGAGCGCAGAGCGGGCGGGGCGGGCAGAGGGCGGGGCGGCGCGGGCCGGGGGCGCGGCGGCAGGAGGAGGGTCTCGGAGCCCGGCCCGGCGGCCGGCGCGCTGAGCCTGCGTCCGGCGCGGGGGCGGGTTTAGGCGGCCCGGCCGGAGCGGCGGCTGGGCGCTGGCGGCTCCCGGCGCAGAGCGCTGTCGAGGGGGCCAAGCGGGCGGAGTTGCCGGGAGCGTTCCTTCGCCGCCCGAGCGCGTTCCTCGCCGGCCGAGAGCGTCCCTGCGCCGGCCGTGAGCGTCCCTGCGCCGGCCGTGAACCTCCCTGCGCCGGCCGCGGCCCGGGACCCCGCCGCCTCAGCGCTCGCGGCGACGATGCGCCCGGAGGACGGCGAGCTGAGCGGACCCGCCGCCCGTGCGTGCGCGCGCTTCCCCGCCGGCGAGGAAGCCTGAGCCCCGAGCCCGGCGCGGGAGGCGCGGGACCCGCTCCCCTTGCGCTCGCCCGCGCGGCCCGCCTCGCTCCCCGCGATCGCGCGCCCCAGCGGCCGGCGGCGCTCGCCTGCTGTGCCCGCCCTGACCGCCGGCCCCGACGCGTTCCCGGCGGCCGTCTGCCGTGCTGCTGCCATGGGGCTGCCTACCCTGGAGTTCAGCGACTCCTACTTGGACAGCCCTGATTTCAGGGAGCGCCTGCAGTGTCACGAGATTGAGCTGGAGCGAACCAACAAGTTCATCAAGGAGCTTATTAAGGACGGCTCCCTGCTCATCGGGGCGCTGAGGAGTGAGTGCGGCCGGCGGGCGGACAGGGCGCGGGGACCAGGGGAGCCCCCGCGGGGTGGGGGTCTCAGGGCTGGGTTGGAGGAAGCGGAGCTTCTTTTGTTTGAATGGGTTTGGGGACAGAAGCTGAAGAGCTCCCCTGCTGGTGGCCAGCAAAGTTTGTTCGGAGGTGTTCTTCACTTATTTACTTCCAAGGCTGCAGAGAAGCGAGCAGTCTCTGTTGGACCTCCGAGTGTATCCTGAGGAACGTTTTTCGGCATCTTTTTGTATAACGCTCCTGGAACAGTGTTGGGGACTGTTGTCATTTTTGTAACTTTATTCTGCCTAGTTTAAACGCTTAAAAAAAAAAAAAAAGCCCTTGAGGAAGGACTCAGGAGTTTATCTGAAGGATAAAAATGAAGCTAGTTTCTTTAGTGATATTAAAAGAAATGATTAAGTTCTTAGGTACATCAGCTACTCATCACTGCAATAAATCATTGCATTGGCACTTTATAGATTTGTAGCTTTGCAATTTAGTAAGATGAAGAGAGCATGGCACCAGTGGATTTTATCTCTTTTCAAGGTTTGTTTGTTTGTTTGTTTGTTTTTTGTGCCTCTTAATTTTCGGTTTGCCTTGTAACTCTGGTGTGTTGAGTCCCTAGTGGCTAAAGACCAGTCAGAACTTCTGATGATCTATAGAAAGTAAAGACTGCCTCAATTTAGGAACTTTTCCCACCTCCTTTCCCGCACACCTCCCATTCAGATTTTCTGTGCTTTTTGCATTCTCTGAATCTTCACTTTCAGTTACTAGCACAAAAGAGAGTCTTGGGCTTCCCAGGTAGCTCAGTGGTAAAGAAATCGCCTTCCAATGCAGGAGACTCTGATTCGGTCCCTGAGTCTGGAAGATCCCCTGGAGAAGGAAATGGCAACCTACTCCAGTATTCTTGCCTGGAAATTCCCATGGACAGAGGACTACAGGACTACAGGCAGGCTACCTCCATGGGGTCCCAGAGAGTCTTAGTAAAAGAAACACTAGAGCTTCTCATAGAGAATTGACTGACTAAAGGATAAAGCTTTATAGGTTACTTTTCTGAGGACCTATTTGCTCTTTAATAGAAAGCCTCTGAAATGCAGCCCTGGAGGTCTCTTTTAGATGAGAGGTATTTTTGTTAAGGTGAAGAGGCCTTTGGTTGACATGGCAACCCCAGGATATAGGTAGGGGAAGCATTATTGTGTATGTCATTAACAACATTATGGAAGTGTGTGTATGCCTGAAACTAAGAGGACTTTAGCATCTGATCTCTATTTAGATGCATGTATTCATGGTAAAGATGAACCTTAGCAAAATGTCTTGAAATTAGTGTCTCCAAATCCTGTCCATTTAAACCATCCTAATTGCTAAAACATTTACTTATTACTTGTGTTAACTTAGCCAGGGTAAAGAAAATATGTTCTGTATCTACATTCACTTAATTTCTGAATTTGATGCTGCTACTGATAATGATGGTATTTACTGATTTGTGAAAAATATACGAGTTTCTCTGTAGTTTTGTCCCTCTTGTGTATACCAAAGGTGAATTTAGCTTCCATCTGATTTACAAAGCCCACTTGAGCCTCTGGACTAGCCTCTTTGCATCTTGGAGAGGATGATGCCTCTTTAAAAAGAGTTTCCCTCTCTCAGAGCACTGATTCTTGCTTGAGCTGCCAGATGGTCTACAAATGACATTTTCTCCTCGATCGGCCGGAGATCAATTCCAGTGCTTCAAATGTGGAAAACACTTCCATAGCTGTGGTAAAACCTCTGAAATGTATATCATTTTACTAGTAATCTTATTAACTGTATTATGATTGAATCTAGCCTTGCAACTATCAAGTGCTTCCTTTATAAGTTTGTTCTTCCATTTATAAGTGAGTATATCTCAAGAGTGTAAGTTTCTTGAACATACAGACCCTGCCTCATGAACTTGAACGTCTACACTTAAAATGCACAATCTGTCTTTCCAGGATTTGTGAGGAGAGTGCATTACATTAACATTTGGTTATTACTTTTCTTGTAGTGGAAAGAAAGCATTTATTAAAAGAATTTCCAGCATTAGCTGCCAAGCAGGACAGATCTGGGGCCGAGAAACCCTTGAAGTCATATGAGGGCACTTCTTTTTTTCCCAGCAAGCGACCTCTGTCCCTTGGGGAGGATGCTCTGGGGTTTGGCTACAGCTGCTAAATGGCTGCTCTCTGAAGCTGCTCCTGTAGGAGGACAGGAGTGTGTTTAAAGAGTTAAAACTCCCTTAATTCTATCCCAAGGAGCGCTCCTTTCTTCAGTTCTGTCCCTTCTGTTTTTCCTTTCTGCCTTAGGAAGCCTTCAGTTTTCCCCAGCCTTAAACTATGCCTTTCTATTCTCCATACCTGTTGTTTCAGTAAGTGTTATCCATTATCCACTTCATATTTATATGTAGCACTTTGCCGTCATTTATAATGAATGGTTTCTTAATAAAACTTTGCTGAGCTGACAATCATCCATGCATTTCTAAGCATCTTATATTATTTCCAACCCAGTTAATAAGTTTTCTGCTGAAAGTCTTGGCATGCTCTCTTGGGGAACACATGCTCTACTGTTCCAGTGAGAGTCACATGTGCTCCTTCAGCTTGGGTTCAGGGTGTGCATTTTTTTAGGAGCGAATTTTGAATGATCATTATAAATTAGGACCTTGTCTAGATGATTTGAACTTTAAATGTGTAAGGTATTTAACATATTTTTAAGATGAATGTGAGAGTTGGACCATAAAGAAAGCTGGGTGCTGAGGAATTGATGCTTTTGAACTGTGGTGTTGGAGAAGACTCTTGAGAGTTCTTGGACTGCAAGCAGATCAAACCAGTCAATCCTAAAGGAAATTAGTCCTGAATATTCATTGGAAAGACTGATATGAAGCTGAAACTCCAATACTTTGGCCACCTGATGTGAAGAGCTGTCTCACTAGAAAAAGCCCTGGTGCTGGGAAAGATTGAAGGTGGGAGAAGGGGAAAACAGAGGATGAGATGGCTGGATGGCATCACCGACTCAATGGACATGAGTTTGAGCATGCTCTGGGAGTTGGTGATGGACAGGGAGGCCCGGAGTGCTGCAGTCCATGGGGTCTCAAAGAGTCAGACAGGACTGAGCGACTGAACTGAACTGCATTTCAGTCTCACATCCACTCTGAGAAAATGGATGACAGTAAACGAGTTAATATAGGGATTAATGTAGACCTGAGTTTACGTTCTGATGCTGTCAAATGCTGTGTGATGCTTCGCAAGTAACTTAACCTCTGGGTCCTACCTTTCCTTATGGGGAGGAAACAGCTATAAAGATCTTACCACTAGGACTGTTTGCTCATTTTGTTACATGCCATCTAGTCGTTTGGTGAGTGGTATTTGAGAATATATTGTACTGGTGAATTGGGTTTTAGTTCACGCTGTATGACTCACAGTCTCTACTCTTATAAAAGTTAGTCTGTGAACTTTGTTCCTTTAACAGGTGCCAGTTTGAAATTTTGGGTTGTGAAGTTATAGGCTCGTTTTGCTTATTAATTTTCTCCATTTATAGACCATATCCAAAGAAACAGTTCAAAGTGTCTTTCTCATACAATTCCCTCTTTACTTTGTATAAAATATAATCTCCCCTTCATAAATTTTTGAATTCAAAACTTTGTATAAAACCTTTTGAGTTCAAAGAACCATCTTTAAGTAGAACGTAGTCTTTCCAAGAATAGACAGACCCCCCACCTCCTAAGAAAAGAAGAGGAAAAGAGGAGGAAAGGCTGAAATGGAATTGTGCTCATTAAATAGAATTGATTATGTGGAGAGCTTATCAACATTCTTTCCTCCCATCTACCCTGCAGCATCTTGGCTATCCCACCCTTCTTATCACTTCTTATCTATTATAACACTTCCTCTCATCACCTTAAAGTAGAATTGGTCAGTTTTTTCCTCTACCTTTAGGAGAGTGTTTCTTAACCTTGTGTGGCTGGGCTTCTTTTAAAGAAAAAAAAAGTTAATGGACTCTAATATAATTTATTTTTATGACAGTTAAATATATTCATGAAACTAATTTTCATGCCATCTTAAAGGCAGATCAACTTACAAATTAAATATAAATAATACTGTGAATCCAATATAAAACTTGCAAAACTACATTTAATCAACTTAATGGATGATGTTATTTTGCCAGAATGACATTTTCTCTTCTATAAAGACTGCTGATAATGTCTTACGTATTGTTGATGATTCATTTTCTTATCGCTTTTCCTGATTGAAAGTGCAGGTTTTCAAAATCTACTTGTCTGTTTGATGGCCTTCTCTGACTCATAAACCTTATTTCTTTGTCTGTTCTTAAAGTGGTTGTTCTGGCACTAGTGATCCATGGCACAAACAGGGGCATGGTAGAATGGTAGGAGTTGGTTGCTCATAAATTGATACAGAATATGCAGTTAATTAAGACATTAGCAAGAGGAAGCACACAATTTCTTTTTTTTTTTTAGATTTATTCAAGTATAGTTGGTTTACAATGTTGTGTTACTTTCTGCTGTACAGCAAAGTGATTCAGTTATACATTCATATGCATTCTTTTTCACATGCTTTTCTATTATGGTTTCAGTTCAGTTCAGTCGCTCAGTCGTGTCCGACTCTTTGTGACCCCATGAATCGCAGTACGCCAGGCCTCCCGGTCCATCACCAACTCCTGGAGTTCACTCAGACTCGTGTCCATCGAGTCAGTGATGCCATCCAGCCATCTCATCCTCTGTCGTCCCCTTCTTCTCCTGCCCCCAATCCCTTCCAGCATCAAAGTCTTTTCCACTGAGTCAACTCTTCGCATGAGGTGGCCAAAGTACTGGAGTTTCAGCTTTAGCATCATTCCTTCCAAAGAAATCCCAGGGTTGATCTCCTTCAAAATGGACTGGTTGGATCTCCTTGCAGTCCAAGGGACTCTCAAGAGTCTTCTCCAACACCACAGTTCAAAAGCATCAATTCTTCAGTGCTCAGCTTTCTTCACAGTCCAGCTCTCACATCCATACATGATCACTGGAGAAACCATAGCCTGGAGTAGACGGACCTTAGTTTATCACGAGATAATATAGTTCCCTGTGCTGTACAGGGGAAGCTTGTTATTCATTATTCTCTGTGTAGTAGTTTGCATCTGCTAATCCCAAACTCTCGGTGCGTCCCTCCCCCAGCCTCTCCTTCCCCTTGGCAACCACAGCTGTGTTCTCTGTGTCTGTGAGTCTGTTTCACAGATGAGTTCATTTGGGAAACACACACAGTTTCTTTGAGGTGTCTGCGTTCATTGTCCACAGCCTCCGTTGGAAGCACGCTGCTGCGGTGCACTTGCGGTCTGGGAGTAAAGTACATGTTTAGTGTGAAAGGAAACCCTGAGTGCACAGGCTGCATTGAGATATCTTGGAGAGGGTGAGATTGAGAGATTCCTGCCTTCCATTTGCTGTGCTTGACTCGGTTTTTCACTTTAAGCCTGTCTCTGTTTTGTATGCGTTCAGGGTCCACTTTGCTACCAGTGTTTGGTGGCACAGGGAAGGAGTTAAATAAATGGAAGGAACAGTGACAAGTTTAAGGAATATGAAAGACGTTCTGTAGTTACTGGACTATTTGGTCATCCTTGAGATCTTAATGAGAACTGCTATTGTTGCAGGCTACTTTTGGTGTTTAAATTTGCACCTAGATTTTGTTTGGTTTACCACAACTCAATGCAGATTCCCATTTACCCTGCAGGAGCTCCTTCACTCTTGCTTATTGCACTAACATTATTTTGCTTGTTGAGCTGGGCAGCCTTGTCAGAGATGTGGATGTGTAATTACTTCCACCGTTTGTCTGGAAGAATTTCTGAGTGAAATTCTTCCACTCATTAGAATCTGAGTTAAATGAGCAGAAATAATTGTATCTTTCAGATGAACTGTAATTAATTTAGGAACGGGTAGATTAAGAATGAAGTGCTCTAAGGTTCTGCTTCAGAGCCCTGTACAAGTAAGAGCAGTTTGGTTTGTGTTCATTTAAATGGGAGCTCACTAAAGTGGAATTAAATTCAGCTGGCTGAGAACTTCCGTCTACCTCTCTTCTAATTGTCTACATGAGCTTGATGGGTGTCCTCTAACAGTAACTTTATCTCTGTTGAATGTCTTTCTCATAAATAAGAACACCTTATTTATATGTGGTTGTGCTGGGTCTTGCTTGCTGCACTCGGCCTTCTTCTAGCTGTCCTGAGCCGAGCTACCGTTTGTTGCATTCGCTGGCTTCTCATTGTGGTGCCTCTCCTTGCAGAACACGGGCTCTAGGCGTATGGGCCTCAGTAGTTTTGGCTCCTGGTTCTAGTGTGTGGGCCCAGTACTTGTGGAGCATGGGCTTAGTTGTTCCAGGGCATGTGGAATCTTTCCAGTTCAGTTCAGTTCAGTTGCTCAGTTGTGTCCAACTTTTTGCGACCCCATGAATTGCAGCACGCCAGGGCTCCCTGTCCATCACCAACTCCAGGGATCAAACCCCTGTCCCCTGCATTGGGAGGCAGGTTCTTATCCACTGTACCACCAGGGAAGTCCTGGATTTCCTTTTTCTGCAGGTAGTAATTGAGGAGCTGCCTTGTTGGAAAGGAGTGGGTTTCTGGGAGAATAGAACCTATTTCCTGTCTAGTGGAAGAGGAAGGTGCTGCAGTAACCACCTCTTACATTGCCTCCCATGACAGTTATGATCAGGGTACTCTGAGCATGCAGAAAACTCAGGTAAACCACAAAACTTTGAAATTGCTGAAAAGCTGCTTCAACAGACATGCTTTCAGTTACTAACATTTCTTAGAGCCCAGTGTTAATCATGTTCATGATGATGCTGAAGAAGCATTTCTCAGATTATATAAGAAAAAATAATAAAGCTTACATTCAGTATGGCTTTGGTGCCAAGTATATTAAAGTAGTGTATGCATGGAATGGCAAAAGTCTTCTCTAGATTTATAAAGAGAAATGCTAAAGTGTTCAGGCTGTTAAGCCACATTCAGTAAATGTTATGCATCAATGAAATATTTATTGTGGACAGATGAGAAAGGGTGAAGAAAAGGGGGTTATTTAGTCTTGAATCTTTTTCCAGAGTATTGTTTCTTGCCAGAGCTGTGGTTGCCACCTGTTCTGGCCCCAGCCATCCCTGTTGTCTTGTCTGGATGGTAATTTCCACTCATTCCAGCCTCTTGGCAGGTGCCAGACTCCCCGCTGGCCCACCTGCCGCCTGCCCGGTTCGGTTGGCAGCCCTGCCAGTCTTCCCTTTCCCTCCAGCCTCCTGAACCTCTGCCCAGCATCTCAGCATCCTTGGAGCGTATCCTCAGCGGCTCTGGCCTTATCAGCCGAGGACTTGCTACCTGCTTCTTGCTGACTTTCATCATGAAAATGAAAACCAGTTGCCGAGCTCCTGGCTCTCCAGTTCAAGGAATCTGTGTCAGCTTTTGCAGCTGCCAGTATTCTGACTTTTAATGGCTGGGTTTCATATAAGTGTAGTGACTTCCATTGAATTTGTTAATTTTAATGGCCCTTGGGGTAGGATAATAACAGGATAGATAATGGAAATTTACTTATTTTAACAGATTTGTTTTTGGCCAGGCCCATTTAAACACTGGCTTCGATATTTCCTGTATGGTGGAACCTCCTCTAGGATTCCAGCTAACTGGAATGTTTGGTTTATCAGAATGCACCATTGTTCATATCTGCAGTTTTCCAATTTTATAATCAAGAATCTAGTTATAATGCTAAGGAAAATGTTGTGGCAAAACCTGCATGTATAATCCTCTGTAAGGGAAGTGATTTGTTTCAGAAAAAATGAAGTGCAGAATAGTAAGGTGCCATACGGGCATCTGTGGTGGCTCAAGCGTCTGCCTGCAATGCAGGAGATCCAGATAGCGGAGTCTGGTGGGCTGTGGTCCGTGAGGTTGCAAAACATCGGACACAGCTGAGCGACTACGCACACATACAACATACCGTACAGTAGCTGATCATCTCTCAGTTTTTCCAACCTTTTTCTTGTGTTGCAGAAGAGTGTATTCATAAAAGAAAAAATAAGCCCTATTTCTCTAGGATTTTAAATTTTTCATTTGAAAGTAATTTACCTACTTATAATTTTACATAGAACATGGTGGGGAAAAGGCTAGGATAAAACTAATAGTTAACACTTTGTAGATTATTTTATATTAATTATTATAGATTTTTGACTTGCAGTTTTTAGATTTTTAATGGTAAAAGTCTCCATGCCTAATGGTATTTCTAAATATGCATTTATTTATTTGGCTGTGCCAGTTCTCCGTTGCAGCATGCAGGATCTTAGGTTGTGGCCTGTGAACTCTAAGTTGTGGCCTGTGAGAATCTCGTTCCCTGACCAGGGATTGAACCCAGGCTCCCCGCATTGCGAGAGCAGAGTCTCAGCCACCGGAGCATCAAGAAAGTTCCCCAAATGGTATTTTTAAAATGTCCAAACATGACATTTTGTATATTGTTGTTTTATGTAATTTGGATGATTACCAGGTGCAATATATTTTGTGAAGGATGGGGAACTATCCTGGGATGATTCTCAGTGTTGGGTGGTATGAAAATATTGGGAAGAAATGCACAGTTTACACACATTTGTTACATGAATAGTACTCTCTTGAACCTTGGCTTTATTCTGGGAAAAAGTGGATAGACACAAAATGACCCCTTTCGTTTGAAAGTCAGACACATTTCTCAGTAGTGGAATTTCTGTATTTCCTTGCACAAATCTAAAAAGCCATACTGCTTGCTAGTTTATGAAAGACATGCCAAAAGTATTCCCTCATGTGTAAACATATACTGGAGTTTATCCAGATGAAAGCCCCAGCTTCAGTTGTCTCTTTAGTACACAGGAAAAGTGACGATTTAATTTAGAAAACTGATATGTGTTTGTAATATGTGAAATGAGTATTGTATAGTGTATCTCCTTTCGAATGGAAGCTATGTAAATTGATTACTTTGCTGCGGTGAGACTTTTTTCTTTTTCATTTATTTAATTTTCTTATTCCTTAACATGTTTGAAAGATATGGCCTCAAACAAAACAAATACAAAAGGAGTGGTGGTAGTGGTGGGAGGGATTAGCGAGGAGAAACAGATTAAAGTGAGTTGTGAAAACAATTTAAATAGTGTGGTTTTGGAACTTGTATCAGACTTCTCTGTGCCTTCTGTGAGCAAGTTCTTATGTGACACTGGATGGTCAAAGGAGTAAGAGGTTACAATTGTTTTAAAAGTTGGTTGCAGAAAGTTTGAGGGCCAGTGTAAAAATTGTCAAGTAAGAGATAATTGGTGTGAATTTTTAAGGGGTACACCGTTTGGGGAAGATTTGAGAAAGTTGTGTACTCCTGAAGACATGTCAGCATAGGTGATAGGAAGGGATGTTTGCAGGCTTGTACTGACTGCATGGCAGTCCTGGTTTTTTCCTCAGGTGACCCTTTTAAAAATGTTATTGCTGCCCCTGGATCCCAGCTGCTTCGTGGCCTCTTGTTTTCGCAGTGTGCGCTGTTGCAGAATCCCTCTTCCTTATTGCGTCTAGCCTGCTCTGCAGTGTTGGTAGTGAGCAAGGGGTCCTTCTGTTTGCTTTCCTTGTGTGACAGCATCTGCCTGCAGGGCTCCAGCTCGGACCTCCTTCTCCCGAGCTCTGGGTCTGATTTGCAGCAGCCTGCTACCTGTTCCCACCTGGGCGTGCTGTGGGCCCTTCACACGCCAGGTGTCCAGCTGAAGCTTGTTCTTTGGGTTCCCGTTCGGTCACTTATTTGCTCATCCACCTGGTCATCTTAGAGAGAAACCACTGAGTCTTTCTAATGCTTATGCTTTCTTTCTCCTCCGGTTTGTAAACTCCAGTTTTAAGATAGCTTTTTTTTTTTTTCATTCCACCCAGATTCCAGCATTTGGTTGGTCCTGCAATTTTTTGTGCCTACAGCATCTTAAAGGTGATGTTCTCTGCTTGCACCAACAGTCCTTAAGTGTGTGTGTCTCTGTGTATGTAGATACAAAATAATTTTTTTCTTAGCATAGAAAGTTAGAAATGTTTCCTCTCACAGCTCTGGAGCCCAAAATGCAAAGTCAAGGTGTCAGCAGAGCATGCTCTCTCTGAAGGCTCTAAGTGAAAGTCGCTCAGTCATGTCCAGACTTTTTGTGACCCCAGGGACTATACAGTCAATGGAATTCTCCAGGCCAGAATACTGGACTGGGTAGCCTTTCCCTTCTCCAGGGAATCTTCCCGACCCAGGGATCGAACCCAGGTCTCCCGCATTGCAGGCGGAGTCTTTACTAGCTGAGCCACCGGAGAGCCCAGAGGCTCTAAGGGAGGATGTTTTTTGCTACTTCTATCTCATGGTGTTGTCAGCAGTCCAAGACATCCTTTGCCTTGTAGCTGTATTACTCCAGTCTCTGCCTTTGCAGTCACACAGAGAGTATTCACTGTGTATCTTTGTTTATTAAATTTTACTCTGTCTTTTGAATATAAACTTTGAGGGCGCGTAGATATCTGTATTTTAATTTGACTGCATTGTGAATAGTCGGTAATGGTGAACATGAATCAGTTTACATTTTACTAAGAACATGATATGGAGAAGGGTGTTGATTATCTGTGGAGCAAATGAGCCAGGAAATGGAGACTGCAAGTTTGCGCTTGAGTATTTCACCTGTCAGGGTCATACTGACTTTTAGGGCTGGGTAACCCGGGGACGGCAGATGACATCTGGAGTTGGGGTTCATGCTAGTCCTGCTGCTGCCGCTAAGTAGTGCCATGGGGAGAAGCCATTTGTCCCAGACCCTATTGTCAGGAAAAAATGCGAACATATTCACCATAGATTCCTTGTAGGATTTTTATGTGGCCAGTGAATAAAATGCCTAACAACATGGTTTTAAAATGTGGTATTATTTTCACTTGCTTGAGGCAGGATCTTTGTAATCCAGACAACTTCAGCTTTTTTCAAGGCTTGACTTTATTAGGTTCTTGTCAGTGTTATTATTGTACTCCATAGACAGGATGATTGAGATAGAAATGCTTTAATGGAATGTTAAAGCATGAGTTTGTCCCCAAATTAAATCTTTTTGATAGGAAGTGATCATGAGATGTGGCTTGGCTTTGATTTAGCTTTTTACTTTTAAACAAATAATTATCTATTATGATCTGGGAACCAAGGAACAAGGACACACTGGGTTGGCATTTAGCGATAATCATGAACTGGCAGTGTAGATTTTAAGACTTTATTGATGTGTCTGCTGGTGCCTTGATGCTGTTGGCTTAGGTCAGTGGTCTGTAAAAGTTGTTAAAAGTGATGTTGTCAGAAGTGAAATAAGTACTTGGGTCATTTCACGTAATACAACAGGTCAAAATGAAGAAGGGAGGTTTTTTTTCCGCATTGATTCATGCATTGCAGGCAGACAGTGGCTTAGAAAAGTGCTTTCTGAGGTGTTTCTTATGCTTCACAGATGTTTTGTAAATGTAATTATGTTTGTGGTGATATCATTCTAATGGTTATTGGTAAGAAAAGAATGATGAGATTGCTAGGGTGTTGCTGGAGGGTCTAGGAGCAGGAAATTATGGGAAAAGAGAATGTTGAATTAGGAATTGAAGAGGAAGATTCAGTTGGCTCAGTGAGAAAATTAAATTGAACCTATAAGCCAGTTGATCCAGGAAAAAATGGTGTGATTGAATAGGTGTCAGAATTGCTGGAAGAGGCTATTTAGATGGTACCCTAAATATAAGACAGAGCTTCCCAGGTGGCACAGGGGTAAAGAATCCACCTGCCAGTGCAGGAGACATAGAGCTGTGGCTTTGATCCCTGGGTTGGGAAGATGCCCTGGAGGAGGGCATGGCAACCCACTCTGGGATTCTTGCCTGGAGAATCCCATGGAAAGAGGAGCCTGGTGGGCTACAGTCCACAGGGTTGCAAAGAGTTGGACACGACTGAACTGACTTAGCATGGCACATAACGACAAAATAGGTTATTTAAAGTGTGTGTGTGTGTGTTTTCTCCTTAAGGAATCTGTGAGCTGAAGAGAAGCTCTACCCAGGGGCTGCAGCAGGAAGTCTGGACTTTGGGGACAGTTTGGAAAGTAAAGCAAGGGCTGAAAAAAGCCAGTTTCAGGGGATAAAGAAAGAAAATAAAGATCTTGAATAATCCTGAATAAGGAATAGTTGTAGCAAGTGAGAACTTTCAGACTTGTCAGGTTTAAATCCTGTTGGATGCATTTTTTGTTTTTTCTGTCAGTGTTGCCTTGGCTCCTCAGACTGCTCTTATGGAAATGAGGATCCAGTGAGTATCTGTGACTAGCTGAGCTTGAGGTTTTGTGACACCCACTGATGAGGGGAGGACCGGGGAGAAGCAGATGTCGGTTTCTCGGTACTCGTTCCACTTTGAGTCCTTAGGTTTACGGCTTAGGCCCGCTTGTTTCTTGTTTGAGATTGAGTTTTGCGTTTCTGTCAGAACAGATATTCATTTAAGGTAATCCCAAAATATCCAAATAATCTGAATATTAAATCTTGCTTAAAGAAACAGGAATGGGTGAATTTAACTCAGATGACCATTATATCTACTACTGTGGGCAGGAATACCTTAGAAGAAATGGAGTAGCCATCATGGTCAACAAAAGAGTCCGAAATGCAGTACTTGGATGCAGTCTCAAAAACGACAAAATGATCTCTGTTCATTTCCGAGGCAAACCATTCAATATCATGATAATCCACGGCTATGCTTCAACCAGTAATGCTGAAGAAGCTGAAGTTGAACGGGTCTATGAAGACCTACAAGACCTTTTAGAAAGAACACCCAAAAAAGATGTCCTTTTCATTATAGGGGACTGGACTGCAAAAGTAGGAAGTCAAGAAACACCTGGGGTAACAGGCAAATTTGGCCTTGTAATACAGAATGAAGCAGGGCAAAGGCTAATAGAGTTTTGCCTAGAGAACGCACTGGTTATAGCAAATACCCTCTTCCAACAACACAAGAGAAGACTCTACACATGGACATCACCAGATGGTCAACATTGAAATCAGATTGATTATATTCTTAACAGCCAAAGATGGAGAAGCTCTATACAGTCAACAAAAACAAGACCAGGAGCTGACTGTGGCTCAGATCATGAACTCCTTATTACCAAATTCAGACTTAAATTGAAGAAAGTAGGGAAAACCACTAGACCATTCAGGTATGCCCTAAATCAAATCCCTTATGATTATACAGTGGAAGTGAGAAATAGATTTAAGGGCCTAGATCTGATAGATAGAATGCCTGATGAACTATGGACTGAAGTTTGTGACATTGTACAGGAGACAGGGATCAAGACCATCCCCATGGAAAAGAAATGCAAAAAAGCAAAATGGCTGTCTGGGGAGGCCTTACAAATAGCTGTGAAAAGAAGAGAGGTGAAAATCAAAGGAGGAAAGGAAAGATATACGCATCTGAATGCAGAGTTCCAAAGAATAGCAAGGAGAGATAAGAAAGCCTTCCTTGGTGATCAATGCAAAGAAATAGAGAAAAAGAACAGAATGGGAAAGACTAGAGATCTCTTCAAGAAAATCAGAGATACCAAGGGAACATTTCATGCAAAGATGGGCTCGATAAAGGACAGAAATGGTATGGACCTAACAGAAGCAGAAGATATTAAGAAGAGGTGGCAAAAATATACAGAAGAATTGTACAAAAAAGAGCTTCACGACCCAGATAATCATGATGGTGTGATCACTCACCTAGAGCCAGACATCCTGGAATGTGAAGTCAAGTGGGCCTTAGAAGGCATCACTATGAACAGAGCTAGCGGAGGTGATGGAATTCCAGTTGAGCTATTTCAAATCCTAAAAGATGATGCTGTGAAAGTGCTGCACTCAATATGCCAGCAAATTTGGAAAACTCAGCAGTGGCCACAGGACTGGAAAAGGTCAGTTTTCATTCCAATCCCAAAAAAAGGCAATGCCAAAGAATGCTCAAACTACTGCACAATTGCACTCATCTCACACGCTAGTAAAGTAATGCTCGAAATTCTCCAAGACAGGCTTCAGCAATACATGAACTGTGAACTTCCAGATGTTCAAGCTGGTTTCATAAAGGCAGAGGAACCAGAGATCAAATTGCCAACATCTGCTGGATCATGGAAAAAGCAAGAGAGTTCCAGAAAAACATCTGTGTCTGCTTTATTGACTATGCCAAGGCCTTTGACTGCGTGTATCCCAAAATAAACTGTGGAAAATTCTGAGAGAGATGGGAATACCAGACCACCTGACCTGCCTCTTGAGAAACCAATATGCAGGTCAGGAAGCAACAGTTAGAACTGGACATGGAACAAAAGACTGGTTCCAAATAGGAAAAGGAGTACGTCAAGGCTGTATATTGTCACCCTGCTTATTTAACTTATATGCCGAGTACATCATGAGAAACACTGGGCTGGAAGAAGCACAGGCTGGAATCAAGATTGCCAGGAGAAATATCAATAACCTCAGATATGCAGATGACACTGCCCTTATGGCAGAAAGTGAAGAGGAACTAAAAAGTGTCTTGATGAAAGTGAAAGTGGAGAGTGAAAAAGCTGGCTTAAAGCTCAACATTCAGAAAACGAAGATCATTGCATCTGGTCCCATGACTTCATGGGAAATAGATGGGAAAACAGTGGAAACAGCATCAGACTTTATTTTTTTGGGCTCCACAATCACTGCAGATGGTGACTGCAGCCATGAAATTAAAAGACGTTTACTCCTTGAAAGGAAAGTTATGACCAACCTAGAGAGCATATTGAAAAGCAGAGACATTACTTTGCCAACAAAGGTCCATCTGGTCAAGGCTATGGTTTTTCCTATGGTCATGTATGGATGTGAGAGTTGGACTGTGAAGAAAACTGAGCACCGAAGAATTGATGCTTTTGAGCTGTGGTGTTGGAGAAGACTCCTGAAAGTCCCTTGGACTGCAAGGAGATCCAGCCAGTCCATCCTAAAGGAGATCAGTCCTGGGTGTTCATTGAAAGGACCGATGCTAAAGCTGAAAGTCCAGTACTTTGGCCAGCTCCTGCGAAGAGTTGACTCATTGGAAAAGACTCTGATGCTGGGAGAGACTGAAGACAGGAGGAAAAGGGGACGATAGAGGATGGCTGGATGCCATCACTGACTCGATGGACATGAGTTTGGGTGAACTCCAGGAGTTGGTGATGGACAGGGAGGCCTGCCATGCTGCAGTCCATGAGGTTGCGAAGAGTCGGACACGACTGAGCGACTGAACTGAACTGAAAGAAACGGAGGGCTTGCTCTTCAGCTAAGTTTAGCGTTATCATTGATACATGTGCAGTGCTAAACATGTTTAATCTTTAATTATTAGAACAATTTAATGTTAAGTAGGTTCATTGCAGATTTAACATTAATAGCAGTCAGCCTGATATAGTTTTAATAGAAGGAGCCTGGGGTTTAGAATCAGAGCAATGCTTTTCAGTCCCAGTGCCTTCAATTATTAGCTACATGGCTGTGAGCGAGTTATTTGGCTTCTTTTGTAGTTTTCCTTGTCTATAATATGGAAAGAATGTTTGATTCGTATGCATATTTGCGGGATTAAGTAAGATAACACATGTAAAGTGTCTAGAACCGTGTATGATACTTGATATTAAAATTAATCTTCTCATCTGTCTCATTTCTAGCTCATGTTGAGACCAAGTTATGAGTAACAACTGCCATTATATTTCATTCAAAACAGAAAGTGAGGTGGCTTTTCTAAGCAAAATCTCTATCGTACTGGGGATATGTACAAGATATGTTGAGAGAGCACTGTGTTTGATATTGATGGGAAAGCTGTGGATGTGTAAGTGTATCATGTTTCCTGACTTGGTATCATTCATGGGGCTTGCAGTGAGGAGTAAGTCATAGCTTCCATGGATTGGTGTAGTTATCTTTTTAAGATATCTTTTCCGTGTCAGAGTTGTGCTGTCGTAGAAAACATGGTATCCATCACGCTTTAGTTTGCTCATTTGATTATTTTTCTCTCTAGGAAGTCAGCTGTGTAAGAACTGGTAGCAAGTCTTGGGGATTCTGGAGCTGGACACATGATCCGTTTTTTGTCAATGCCTGTTGTATGACCGAACTTATAGCAAGTGGTATCAAACTAATGTTTGGAGATAGAGAAGTCCACAGGTTGTCACTCCATTTAATATTGAAATCAATTCCAAAACTTTCTATATGAAAATAAATATCTTAGTGAAAAAGCCAGTTGCATAGGATGTAGATTCATCAGAATGAGAGTGATTTGAACAGGCATATTCAAGGAATTGATACTTGTATTAAAGAATAAATTTTCTCTTCAGCAGTGACATTAATATGTTAGTATCTTTAATACAAAAGATGTTGCTAAGAAAGTGTAATTGCACAAATGATTTATGTTGTCTCCTATTTGTAACAGAGTATTGCATGTGTTATTTTCAAGATGCCATTTCAAAGTGTTGATTCTAATTGTGTGGAAATGCTTTCTTTTAAAAATGGCATTTGCTTTTTAAATAGTATTATTGAAATATAGTTCACTGCCGTAAAATCCATCCTTTTTAAAAGAACACAATCTGGTGGTTTTTCTTATGTTTACAGAAATGTGCAACTATCACCACTGTCTAATTTTATTACATTTTTTCATCTTTATTGAGGTACAGTTGACAAGGTGTATATACTTCTGATTTAATATGTGTATGCACTGTGAAAAATTCCAACAGATCCCTGCTTGCTAGTTAACTTGTCCATCATCTTGCATACTTGCTTATTTTTCATTTTTTGTGAGACCGTTTAAGTTCAGCTCTTTTAGCAAATTTCAGTTGTCCAGTAGTGTTACCAACTATGTTTTATGTTATATTCTCATACTTGATTCATCTTATAACTTAAAGTTTGTATCCTTTCACCAGCCTCTCCATATTTCTCCTACTCCCCTAGTCCCTGGAAGTCACCAATTTGCTTTCTATTCCTATGAGTTTGATTTTTTTTTGTTTTTAACATGAGTGATAACATGCAGTATTTCTCTTTCTCTGTTTGGCTTATTCCGCTTAACATACTGCCTTCTGTATTCATCTGTGTTGTCACAGATGGCATCCTTTCCTTCATTCTCATGTCTGGGTAATATTTCACTGTGCATATACATCCTCTTTATCCATTCATCCATTAAAAGACAACTAGGTTTTCTCATATCTTGGTTACTATAAATATTGCAGTAGTGGAAATGGGAGTGCAGATACCTCTTTGATAACTTGTTTTCATTTCCTTTGAATATGTACCCAGAAGTGAGTTTGCTGGATCATATGGTAGTTCTGCATTCAGTTGGGTATATCTTTTTTTTCTCTTTAAAGTGCTGCACTCAATATGCCTGCAAATTTGGAAAACTCAGCAGTGGCCGCAGGACTGGAAAAAGGTCAGTTTTCATTCCAGTCCTCAAAATAGGCAATGCCAAAGAACGTTCAAGCTACCATGAATTTGTGCTCATTTCACATGCTAACAAGGTCATGCTTAAAATCCTTCAAGCCAGGCTTCAACAGTACGTGAACTGAGAACTTACAGATGTTCAAGCTGGATTTAGAGAAGGTAGAACAACTCGAGAACAAATTGCTATGCTGGATCATAGGAAAAGCAAGAGAGTTCCAGAAAAACATCTACTTCTTCATCGACTCCGCTAAAGCCACTGACTGTGTGAATCACAACGAACTGGCAAATTCTTTAAGAGATGGGAATACGGGACCACCTTATCTGCCTCCTTAGAAACCTATATACAGGTCAAGAAGCAACAGTTAAAACTGGACACGGATCAATTGTTCAGAATTGTGAAATGAGTACATCAAGGCTGTATATTGTCACCCTGCTTATTTAACATCTATGCAGAGTACATCATGCGAAATGTGGAGCTGGATGAAGCACAAGCTGAAATCAAGATTGGCAGGAGAAATATTAATAACCTCAGATATGCAGATGATACCACTCTAATGGCAGAAAGTGAAGATGCACTAAAGAATCTCTTGATGAGGGTGAGAGAGGAGAGTGAAAAAGTTGGCTTAAATCTCAACATTCAGAAAACTAAGATCATGGCATCAGGTCCCATCACTTCATGGGAAATAGGTGGGGAAACAGTGGAAACAGTGGCTGACTTTATTTTGGAGGTTCCAAAATCACTGCAGATAGTGATTCCAGCCAGGAAATTAAAAGACGCTTACTCCTCGGAAGGAAAGTTACGACGAACCTAGACCAGCATATTAAAAGGCAGAGACATTGCTTTGCCAACAAAGGTTCGTCTAGTCAAGGCTATAGTTTTTCCAATAGTCGTGGATGGATGTGAGAGTTGGACTATGAAGAAAGCTGAGTGCCGAAGAATTGATGCTTTTGAGCTGTGGTGTTGGAAAAGACTCTTGAGAATTCCTTGGACTGCAAGGAGATCCAACCAGTCCATCCTAAAGGAGATCAGTTCTGGGTGTTTATTGGAGGGACTGATGCTGAAGCTGAAGCTCTGATACTTTGGCCACCTGATGTGGAGAAATGACTCATTTGAAAAGACCTGATGCTGGGAAAGATTGAGGGCAGGAAGAGAAGGGGATGACAGAGGATGAGACGGTTGGATGGCATCACTGACTCAGTGGACATGGGTTTGAGCAAACTGCCAGAGATAGTGAAGGAGAGGGAAGCCCTCTCCTTCCCAGGAGTGCTGTAGTCCATGGGATCACAGAGTCGGACGTGACTTATCAACTGTACAACAACGGTATTTCTATTTTTAATATTTTGAGGAACTTCTGTAGTGTTCTCCATAGTGGCTGAACCAGTTTACATTCCTACCAAAAATGCTCTGGGTTCCCTTTTCTCCATATGTAGCCAGTGCTTGCCCTCTTTCTTCTTTTTGATGACAAATAACACTGACAGATGTGAAGTGGTTTTGATTTGCATTTCCCCAGTGATTAATGATGTTGAGCACCATTACATGTACCTCTTGGGCGTTTGTATGTCTTCTTTGGAAAGATGTCTGTTCAGGTTCTCTGCTTATTTTTGTCAGATTTTGATTTTTTTTCGTGCAATTGAGTTGCATGAGGTTCCCCCCCCCCCTTAATATATATTTTGGAACTCCTGCCTAATTTTAGAATAGTTTCATCGCCCTCAAAGAAATCTCAGACATATTAGCTGTCACTGGTTTTCTCTGTCTTCCCTCTATTACTACAGATTTGTCTGCTCTGGACTTTTTGTGTAAATAGATTATACAATTTGTGGCCTTTCATGAATGACTTCTCTCACTTAGTGTTTCCAGGGTTCTCCTGTGTTTTGACATGTAATGGTACTTTATTCTTTTCATTGCCAAATATTCAATTGTGTGAATGTACCACCACATTTTTTGTATCTGTCCATGAGTTGATGGACATTTTCACTGTTTCCTGTTTTTTTTTTCATTATGAATAATGCTATAAACATTTGTGTACCTGTTTTTGTGTGAAAGAAAGTTAATCTCACAGTTGTGTCCGACTCTTTTCGAATCCACAGACTGTAGCTTGCCCTAGCTCCTCTGTTCATAGTGTGGACATATGTTTTTATTCTTTTGGATATATCCCTTGGCATGGAATTGCTGGGTCATATGTTAACTCTGTGTTGGAACTCACCCTTATAAATAGAAATTTAATAGCTTTATAAGCATTTATGTTACATTCTTATAATAGAAAGCAGTTTGAGAGCTAAATGTATATTTAAAGCAAAGGTATAACTTCACATGACAAATTTAGTGATGGCCTTTATGTTTTGTTGGAGAAAGCAGAATCATTTGGTGGATATTTAAAGAGGAAATGTTCCCTTGTGCCTTTATTTTTCATTATAGGTGAGTAAGTATTTAAAAATCTCATAATGTACATACAGAATAATAATACTTTTTGTGTATATGCAAAGAGTGGCAAGAGGAGCAGAGAGGAGAAAAGCAAGGAGAAAATGTAAAGGTCGCAGTGTGATAAGCCAGAGGAGGCATGGAGAAGAAAGAGGAAATGGAGTTTTACTCACGTATTCATTCAGCATGTTTATTTAGCACTTCCCGTATCTCATACTGTTCTAGGCCCTGGAAATACAGCACAGACTGAGGCCCAGCTCTTCTGGGTTCACATTGCTGGGGATGTGCTGCTGATGCTGTGTGCCGTGTGGCTTGTTCCTGCTTGGACTTAGTGGTACCGTGTAGACACTTTGTTTCCTCTAGACACCGTTTCTCTTTCACAGAGTGGTTTTTCCAGTGGTCATGTATGGATGTGGGAGTTGGACTGTGAAGAAAGCTGAGCGCCGAAGAATTGATGCTTTTGTACTGTGGCGTTGGAGAAAACTCTTGAGAGTCCCTTGGACTGCAAGGAGATCCAACTAGTCCATCCTAAAGGAGATCAGTCCTAGGTGTTCATTGGAAGGACTGATGCTGAAGCTGAAACTCCAATACTTTGGCCACCTCATACGAAGGGCTGACTCATTGGAAAAGACCCTGATGCTGGGAAAGTTTGAGGGCAGGGGGAGAAGGGGACGACAGAGGATGAGATGGCTGGATGGGATCACCGACTCAATGGACACGAGTTTGAGCAAGATCCAGGAGTTGGTGATGGGCAGGGAAACCTGGCGTGCTGCAGTCCATGGGGTCACAAAGAGTCGGACACGACTGAGCAACTGAGCTGAACAGGTATAGCAGTCAGTGCAGCATAGGGATCTCGTGTGAGACTATGGGTGTCCATTCTTCATTCATTCGGATCTATTCAGGAAACTTAGGGATCGCCTACCACACTTCAGGCACTTGATACTGTATTAGATATTGAGTGCGTGTGCTTGCGCACACGCACGCAAGCACACGCACACCTGTTTGCTGGCTGACCCTAGTAAGTCACTCTCCTTCTGAAGCCCTGGTTTCCTCATTTTAATAATGGGATTAATATCAGTAATAATAACCCCTGCTTTTGTTTTTTGTGAGGATTGAGACTCTTGTTAGATATACCTAGTCATAGTGCCTGGCACACGGAAGTCAGCCAGTGGTTGGTATAGTAATCACATTATATCTTTTAGCAGAAAAAAATGAAGTAATTCTCATATTAAGGATGTTTAAAATGGAAACGTTTTCAGTGCCTTTCTAGGTCAGTAAACTATTTTTCATTTTGCCTTCCATGTTCACATGAATATACTTAAAAATATACAATAATAATGTACATACCATTTATATATAAATTAATACCATAATGTCAGATGCTTTCCTTGCTTCTGCATATTTTTATTATTAGCATATTTATGGCCAAAAGTCCTTAGATTGAAGGTGATGCTTATGTGTAAGTAATTTAGAGCAGTCTACATTTGAAATGTAAGTAAAACCAGAGTGGATTCCATTTTGTATAAAGAAACATCTGCAGTATACTGCACTTCACCAAAAGGAAATTGGATCATGTATCAGCTATGTGATAGAATCAGACTTTCATGTTTTAAAGAATTTTTCCTGTCCAAAATCTGCATTCATCTATTGTTCTGAAATGAAACCTGTGATATATACCTTGCGACATGAATTTGGGGAGCCCCCATGTACTCTGTCTTTGAAGTGTAACTTTGGCATCTGCTGAACTTGACTAGAAATCAGAAATAACTATTTAAAAAATCTTCAGACATTTAGATTGCTTATTTTTCTTAATGTGGAGAACTTAGTCTTGTATGTTTCTTTTCAGGTCCTAAATTATTAGTTTATTTGAATGATAAATTACTTTATCTTTTATATGTTATAAATGCTGTACATTTTAAGGGAGTTAACTTCCTAATTAAAGAGGAGAAACTCATTCCTTTGGGTATTATTTGGCTTTTCATAGTCTTTCTGACCACTTGTTAAATTTTCCCCTGCTGCTCCAGGACCCCCCTCAAATTGTACATGTGTACACGTTTCTATCTAGGACCCTCTAAACTATGGTAGCTATCTCTTTGTGTCTAGTACTCTGCCAGGTACATATTTACGGCCAGGTAACTGTTGAATGAATACAGTTATGTTAAGCCTGTGGAAATTTAACACTGATACATTCTAAAGCTTAGAACTCTAGTGACCACTTGTGAAATCTGAAGGACGCTGTGGTTGTCATTGTACTGGATTGTGGTATATTTAACCCTGCCAGTCACTCTTGGCTTCCTGAAGCTTCTTCTCGCTTGACTTCTGTGGAGCCATATTCACTTAAGAATCTTCAGTCTTCCAACTTTTTCTGTTTAGTCTTTCAGAGTTCCCTTACCTCTTCTTTCCTCTTGAATGTAGGTGTTCATATTGTACAAAGAGAACTTTTTTCAATAGGTGTAAATTGGTAACAAATATATATCCAAAGCCAAACGGTTTGTATTTGTAAGATAAAAGGAGGGAAAAGGTTAGGAGGCTTGTAGATAATTGAGCACTAGAATTCAGTACGGTTGATTAGCTGAAGAATAAATACAGTTGTTAACCTTTATCAGGAGGAGTCAGAGAAATACAAATGAATATGAGTAAGGTATCCATTTTCTATCTATTAGCTAAAATATTAAAAAATACCTTGTTTTAATTAGGGTGTACTAAGACACTTACTTTCATTATGCTGCTGATAGGATTGTAAATTAGTAATTTGCTTTAAGACCCTTAAAGGATTTAGTGAGTACAGTGCTACAGTGATCCCAAGTTTGGTTCTTTTCCTATAATGGGTAATGTTGATTTCCCACCCAGTGTCTGTGCTGTAAACACACACTCTCTGTGTGTTTCTTCTGTAAGAGCCCTTTATTTATTGGGTTTCTTCTAGAACACAACCCTCTCCCCCAATCAGGGGTAAATCCTGATTTGTTGAGTTACCCATCTGCCCTTGCCCATAACCCATTTCTGACCATTTTGACTTGAGGGACATCAGCTCTGTTTCTCTCAGGTTTCGGTGACTAACAGCGCCCCCCTGAGTTTGTGGTGGTACTGCATTCAGTTGGGGAACCCTGATCACAACCTTCCTCAGTAATTCAGATTTACTTAGAAAATAATTAGCAATGACTTAACTAATTTTGTAAACTTTGACAGTCATTACTTAAATAGCCAATTCCAGCGAACCCTGGGGCTATAAATCTAAGTTAATGAAAAACAAGGTACAGAAATGTGTGCGGCTTTCATCATTGTATGAGAGAAAAAGATGCTTGTGATAGTACAAGAAGGAAATGGCTATAGGTAAGCTTACTAGGGTGGTGAGATGAGAAAGATTCCCTCGCGGGAGGTGTTGGAGAGCGAGTCCTAGGTGTCCGCACGGCTCCTTCCTGAGGGCTTTGCAGCTGCGGTTGCAGGTGTCCTCGCTGTTTTCCAGGGGGCGGAAGTCGAGTCAGAGGCAGCCGGTTCTCAAGCTCCAGTCAGTTACCGAGGGCTGATGAGGTAGCAGAGAGAAATACTGTCCTTACTCTTGAACTGCATTTCTTTCCAATCCATTAACAATTCCCTGTGAATAATTGGCTGGTGACTTCTTTCGTTTATAGTCCTCACATTCTTTCCCTCCCTGCCTTCCCACCCTCCAGTTTCTGGCTATTTCATTTGCTTTCTCTACATGTATCCATTTGTCTTTGAGCAGCTTCTCTCTTTATTCCTTTAAAAGTAGCATATTGAGGCTATCCTAAAATACACACGGGCTTCCAACAGAGCTAAGTGGCGGAGAATCCACCTGCCCATGCAGGAGACTCTGGAGATGTGCGTTGGATCCCTGGGTTGGGAAGATAGCCTGGAGGAGGAAGTAGCAACTCACTCCAGTGTTCTTGCCTGGGAATTCCCATGGACAGAGGAGCCTGGAGGGTTATAGTCCATGGGGTCGCACAGTCAGAAGTGACTGAGTACAGCACAACTGAAATACACATGTACAGGCCTGGGCTGTTTTGTTTGGTTGAGATAAATGCACTGTTTTTATGGACAAGTTAATTATGCCTCAGTTCAGTTCAGTCACTCAGTCGTGTCCGACTCTTGGCCACGCTATGAATTGCAGCAGGCCAGGCCTCCCTGTCCATCACCAGTTCCTGGAGTTCACTCAAACTCACGTCCACTGAGTTGGTGATGCATCCAGCCATCTCATCCTCTGTCGTCCCCTTCTCCTCCTGCCCTCCATCCCTCCCAGCATCAGGGTCTTGTCCAATGAGTCAACTCTTCCCATGAGGTGGCCACAGTACTGGAGTTTCAGCTTTAGCATCATTCCTTCCAAAGAAATCCCAGGGTTGATCTCCTTTAGAATGGACTGGTTGGATCTCCTTGCAGTCCAAGGGACTCTCAAGAGTCTTCTCCAACACCACAGCTCAAAAGCATCAATTCTTTGGCGCTCAGCTTTCTTCACAGTCCGACTCTCACATTCATACATGACCCCTGGAAAAACCATAGCCTTGACTAGACGGACCTTTGTTGGCAAAGTAATGTCTCTGCGTTTGAATATGCTCTCTAGGTTGGTCATAACTTTCCTTCCAAGAAGTAAGCGTCTTTTAGTTTCATGGCTGCAGTCACCATCTGCAGTGATTTTGGAGCCCCCCAAAATAAAGTCTGACACTGTTTCCACTGTTTCCCATCTATTTCTCATGAAGTGATGGGACCAGATGCCATGATCTTCGTTTTCTGAATGTTGAGCTTTAAGCCAACTTTTTCACTCTCTTCTTTCACTTTCATCAAGAGGCTCTTTAGCTCCTCTTCACTTTCTGCCATAAGGGTGGTGTCATCTGCATATCTGAGGTTACTGATATTTCTCCCGGCAATCTTGATTCAGCTTGTGCTTCTTCCAGTCCAGCATTTCTCATGATGTACTCTGCATATAAGCTAAATAAGCAGGGTGACAATATACAGCCTTGGCATACTCCTTTTCCTACTTGGAACCAGTCTGTTGTTCCATTTCCAGTTCTAACTGTTGCTTCCTGACCTGCATACAGATTTCTCAAGAGGCAGGTCAGGTGGTCTGGTATTCCCATCTCTTTCAGAATTTTCCACAGTTTATTGTGATCCACACAGTCAAAGGCTTTGGCATAGTCAATAAAGCCTAATGTTCTGTTAAAAAAAAACAATTAGTAGCAGTAAGGGTTCTCCTGAAAATAGATTCAGCTTTTAATGATGTTGAGAGTATATTTCTTGTCAAGGTTTAAGCAATAGAACCTAGGCTGAGTTTGATTTCTTTTGTAACATTTTATAAACTATAAGAAACAAATCTAGTTCCTGTGAAAATCCTGTAGAGGAAAAATGTGACTTTATTATCTCTGAGGTAACAAATATCGGAGCAGATGGGTCAGAGTTAAAAGGAGAAAGCTTGATAATTAAATCCATTCATTTATCAGATAACTGTTACTCATCCACTGTAGATCAGGCATTGTGCAAGGAACATAGTATTTTAAATTAAATTCAGATTATCATGTATAGAATAACAGTAAAATGATAACTTGGTTCTCTTTAGTTTCTGCTAAAAAATTCTTGGAAAGTTTAAAGCATTTAGTTGAGAAGAATTTGAAATAATAAAACATCAACTATTTTTTGGCTATACTTTGGGGATTTCTTTAGGGAATCTGTGAAAATTTGTTCCTTTAGAAGTATTACTGTAAGTGGTCTGCTGTGTTCATTGCCTTTCTGTGCCAAGCTTAAATTTAAGCAAATTTGTTGCGTTCTGTTAACATTGGTAATCCATGGGTCTTTTTTTAATGTGATTTGGATTTCATTGTATTTATTAGTCGTCTTTTCTAACAAAGTTATGCCACAGTTGTCTTTTCTAATTTTTTTTTAATGAAAAAGAAAAAATAATCTAAGGCAAGAATTTTGGCTGATGGGCTCTGTCTGGCCACTGTGGCCAGGTATGGTTTTGTAATATGGTATCAGTATCCTGTGCATTCTGTTATTTAAATCATGAGTAACCATAGTGGGCAGAATGATGCAAAGATTTCTGAAATCCTGTTTTTGTGGAAATAAGCAGAATCTTTTTAGCAGAGGTTTTAAATGATCTAGAGAGACTATGAAATAATCTGCTTAAAGACGTTTAAAATGTGTTTACCTGTGAAGTCGGTTCTTCAATGCTGCGTTGTGAAAAGGCTTTTGTTAATGGCATTTGATTTTCCCAGATTTGCTAAAGGTTATAAAAACACTTCAAAGGACGAACACAGAAGTGAATTTTATGTCCGTTTATATGTAAAGCTTACAAATTACTGTGTGCTTTCACTTGTGTGATATTTGAGATCATTTACTGCCATCTGAAGCAGCCATTCCCACTGAACCCCTACTTCCAACGTTGCTGAGGTCCTTTAGCTTTCTGCCATCCGCGGTGGGAATGGGAATTCAGAGTTTCAACTTGAAGAGAATTTTTTGGAGCAGATGTGACAGTCAGCCCTCTCATCTAGAGATGACTCTTGGGCCTGATGAAGAGATAGCAAACATCAGTCAGAGAAGACAGGGGATACCTTCTAGGCTTCTCAGATTCTTTTTTTTTTCTTGTTCTGGTTGAACTCTAAGAGACAGATCTAACCCAATTCTTATTTAATTTTGACTTTGGATCCCAAGGTAATCATACCCTTGTGCAGTCTTATTAAACTCTTGTCTCTGGCTTGAGAATAGGGGGACCTAACTTTCCTCTTTTTGTCCTTAAATGCTCTGGGCTGGGACAAGACTTAAAACTTGGTGGAAGCAATGATCTGCTTGTGAGGGGACTCCCCGTCTCTATTCCACTTCCTCTTCTACTTGCTGCTTGGGAACATGTTTATCTGAAGACGGTAAGAAGAATAAACAGTGCAGGTCCTTATGGCTCTAGATATATATTTGTTCTGATTTATGAGATTATTACTTCTTTTTCACTACTCTGGGCCCTACTAAAAAGTTTTCTTTCTTTTTTTTTTTTTCTTAATTAAAACTATAATTGAACAGGAAAGCTAAATATCAGCACAAGGAAAGCTAAGTGTCAAGAGGATTCACCTGCTATTTACCAGGGAAACTACAACTATACCAGTTGTTAGGGGCTTCATAAGCATTAAGAAGCAGTGATTTCTGTTCCTGAAAAGCTTACAGCCTGAGCAGAGATGTGAAGAGAACAAAGTGGATCCATTTTGGAAGGTGAGAGGTCACTGGAGGAATTGCAGGCAGCATGTCTCGAAGAGGGTACTGTGTTCAGGTTGGACAGGTGTGAGGAGAAAGGCTAGCTGTGCTCTGAAGTAGAGAGGAGGGCTGGCAGATTGATTTCTTGTATTAACTGAAAAGTGAAAGTGAAGTCGCTCAGTTGTGTCCAACTCTTTGCGACCCCATGGACTGTAGTCTACCAGGCTCCTCCATCTATGGAATTTTCCAGGCAAGAATACTGGAGAGGGTTGCCATTTCCTTCTCCAGGGGTTTTCCCCACCCAGGGATCCAACCCAGGTCTCCCGCATTGCTGGCAGACGCTTTACCATCTGAGCCACCAGAGAAGCCCCCATGTTAACTGAAGCAGGTAACAATAAAGGGAAGAGAACTGGGGAGACACTTATTGTGAATGTCTTTGAAAAGGACCCTAAGAGAGTCCACTAGATGTGAGCTCCTTGGGAACTTCGCTTGCCCTGTATTTTGATTCACTGCAGTTTCCGTCTTGTGAACTGAACTGGATCCTCGGGCGGTGTGGAGTCAGATGTTGAACACGGGTTCTGACCAGCAGTGTGGCGTGTATCAGTGTATGCAGTTTAGTTAAAACTCCTTTGTGGTGTGTTGCACTACAAGGGATATTTTTAGGCTTAGATAATTAAGGCACCGAAACTTAATATATGTAAATGAAAAAAGTTGGTGGATCCTGGGTCAAAGCAATGCTATAGTTAATTAATGAAGATAATAAAATTGAGTACCTAAGTCAAGAAGTAAACCAGTAGAAGTTTTCCAGTTAGTGAGTTTACTGTTGATTTCGGAAGCATCAGCTCTTTCTCCTGCCTTACAGGTTTATCGGGTCTTCCCTGGTGGCTCAGCAGTAAGGAATTTGCCTGTAGTGCAGGAGACACGGAGACCTGGGCTTGGTCCCTGGGTGGGGAAAAATCCCCCAGAGAAGGCAATGGCAACCCAATTCAGTATTCCTGCCTGGAGAATCCCATGGACAGAGGAGCCTGGTGGGTTATAGTTCGTGGGCTCGCAAAATGTCAGACAGGTCTGAGTGGCTAAACAACAACAACAACAACGTGTTTGTGACATAAAATAGAACTGCATTTTTATGGTTTTATATCCTTTCGGGTAAAGCGTGTTTCCCTGGGGGAAGATAACTGTCTCAAGGTTATTTTGAGAATGAATATGTTGAGTGGAGAGCAACAAGAAATATTAAATAAGCAAAGAGAGAAAGACAGTGGGTATCAGTGCAGAGCCCCTGAAGTGAAGGAGAGAGCCAGGAAGGAAAATTCCAGGATGAGCTCTTAGGGACTTCAAGCTACAGAATTAAGTATTCATGGGGGATTTCAGCAGCTCAAACATCTGTTGAATAACAAATATCACTGAACATTTATCATCTCAGGATGATTCTAGGTTATATAGAGGACGTGTTGATAAAAGGAAACCATGGAGAAGCAGTCCTGGTTTTGTTTCTTGCAAGGAGTGAAGGAAAAATAATTCGAGCTTAATATGAATTTAGTATTTACTCTTCACAGAGCTGCCTTGAGTGTTAATGCTGGCACTGAAGTTCACTCACGTAAAATATATATTCAGATTTTCCTTTGGTTTTCAGGCTGTGAGTTGTGATCCTAGAGGGTTCTTGAAAGATTTGGTGAGTTGAACTAGTATTAGGAAAGAAATAGAACAAATAAGATATCACTGTGTATTGAATGTATTAAGGGAAAATATTGTTTAATGAAACTTGTTTCTGTTTTATAAGTACATGTGAATGAGTAGACAATTTTGGATTCTGAAATGTGTTTCTTACTGTGAGTCATGGACACAAATGTAAAAAAAATAAATCACAATGTTTTTTCAAGAATTGTAAAAAAATGAGAATGCTATTTCATGAATTAAGGTGGGTCTGTGTAAGATGTATGTGATGAAGCCTGATTAAGTTTTCTTTAGGCAGGTGAATGGTCAGGTGCATGGGGAAGAGAAATTCTCTGTTGCGTCCAGGTGTTTGAGGTCACAGAGATCTTGGAAGTAGCACATTGCTTAGGTCTTGTGAGGCTCTGTAAAGGAGATCCTGGTCAACTCCAGTGCAAATAGCTCTTGAGGGTAGTCATAGCTACAGTACCAAGCTACTGACATGAAGGTCAAGAAAGAGAATATATTTAGTTCTTGAAAGCAGATATTTTCTGAGTGAATGCCTATACTCCTAAAAGAAACCATGTCTTTATATTTTGTTCTATTGAGAATATTTCACAGTTTTGGAGGAGCATAGCTTGGTTGTTAGAAGGAAGATTTATAAGTGAGTGAGTCAGAAACGGTGAGCACAGGTGATCTTACAAGGTTAGCAGAGGATAATAAATTAGACACAACTTGAATACATCAAGTAAAAAAAATTAAAGTTACATATAGGTAGGATATTTAAAAATAGATTTCAAAGAGGAAAATAAAGGTGTCTCTGAAGAATAAAAATTTGGTAAAACTGAAATCATCTACTATGTGGTGCATAGTAATTTCTCACTTAGGGATATGTTTATATATTGATGCACATATTGGCAAAAAATATGAATTAAATTGAATCTTATATTGAATAAACTATCATGTAAATTAGTTTCTTGTGCAAATAATGGTTCAGTATTTTATTTAGCATAACTTATTTAAACATTCATTGCATTTGGTAGATCCTATGGTACTTGATTCAAACTTTAGAATGGTGTTTGTGATGGAGGAAGTTAGGGGAGATTGTGATGATTCATTGTACATTTTTATTTATGTGACTTATTGAACAGACTGACTCCACAGTAGGTGAAAGGACTGTGAAAGTGAAAATAAAAGTTGCTCAGTGTAGTCTGACCCCTTGCGACCCCATGGACTATATAGTCCACGCAAGTCTCCAGGCCAGAATACTGGAGTGGGTGGCCTTTCCCTTCTCTAGGGGATCTTCCCAACCCAGGGATCGAACCCAGGTTTCCCGCATTGCGGGCGGATTCTTTCCCAGCTGAGCCATGAGGGAAGCCCAGGAATACTGGAGTGGGTAGCCTATCCCTTGTTCTGGGGATCTTCCTGATCCAGGAATCAACCTGGGGTCTCCTGCATTGCAGGGAGATTCTTTTCCAACTGAGCTATTGGGGAAGCCCTGAAAGGGCTGTAGATCTTTCAAAGAAAACTGGTATTACTGGAAAAGTATTGAAAAGACCTTTGAATTAATTGAAAAACTAAAAATAAATACTTAGTGATGGATGAACTTAAATGTCAGGACACAGCTAAATGAACTCAGATTTCTTGCTTCCACTGGATGTTGTCCTTTTCTTTTTGCTGAAATACCAGCCATGTTGCATATTATCAGAAAACAATTGAATGTTCAATGATAGTTTTAAATTAGACAGATACTATTGCAGATGAAGGCTATGATGATAGGATTTGATCCCTTTGACCTCGGTTGGCAGTTTTGGCCATAATAATTATTTAACATCAGTCTGTATGGCAACAAGGAGGAAACATCTAGGCAGGCAAATAGATTGTTTCAGGGGAAGGTAAGTGGTCCTGTCCTGGAGGAGCCAGGAGCTGGCCTTCTCTGGGCATCCTATTAGCATTTTCCTTAGCTTACGTGCATCTGCCTGAACTCTGCAGCAGGCTGGAAGGTAAGGCTATGCTGCAAACATAGCCTTTTGCTCTTGGTTCTGGTATTTGCTCACAGGCAGCCTCACCCATGTCTCTGCTTCCCTCTCTGCCCTCCTCTTTGTGTGTGTGCTGCCCACGTGTGTGCGTGTGGGCAAGCTCAGACTAACAGACGGTGAAATTGGCAGCAAAGGGACACTCTTGGCTCATACCAGCTCTGGCTGTCATTCGGATATTGCACGTGCTAAATCTGTTATTTTACAAAGAAGAAAAAAGAAGCCATCTTTTACAGTCATAGAGACAGGTGCTTGAAAAAAAGAAAAAGAAGCCAAAAAAGCCTATAAGCAAAGTTATTTATTACTTCTGCACCCCAGGCTCTATTCCAAGCCATAGTTTCACTCCCAGCCTTGCCTCTTGTGATGAATTTGGCTGGTGCAGTGTTTGCTATGGGATGAGTCATCATGCCCCAGCTGGCTTGGTGTTGCCTTGGAATCCTTGCTTTAGAGCAAGATCACTGTTCTTTATGTGTCTCTCTGGGGGAAGTGGTCCCCATGCTTTGGTTGTGATGGACATATACCGTGGTTTTCTTAAATTGGACACACCATGGTTGCTGGCTGTATGGTAAGATGACCTGGTGTATGTGAGGCTGGGAAATCTAAACAAATCCCTTGATTCAGTTCCTGTCTGTTACTGAGTACCCAGAAACCGGAATGACCTGATTAATTAAATGGATTATTTTGCTTAACAGAATGGAAAGTTTAAGTTGACTTTCAGGGATTCCTTATTTAAATTATTAATGTGTAATAGTTGTTAATAATGTTGGGGAGAAATTGGAAGACAATTCATACAAGTGACTGTTCTGATGATGAGAATATAGTTTACTTTTGTTTTTTCCCATTTTTCTTTAATGTTTCATATTGCTTATGTAATAGTAGTAATAGTTCTTAATAATAACAGAACTTTTTTTTTGTAGGAGAAAAAAGCCTAAGATGAAAATTACACATTTATTAATATAAAAGTAACATGCTTAGATTCTTGATCTTGAAAAATATTTCTAAAAAACAACAAAAAACCTGAGAAACAAAACGTTGAGTTTTAAAGGTTAATTTTATCTGACTATTGTTTGAAGTAACATTGTTTCTTTTCTGACTATCTAGTATTATGGAGCACATATTGCTTTTAACAATTTAAAATGTAAATGTGAATGATCTTCTAACTAGGATTTTGCTTTATTAAAATTTTTTAGTACTTTTTATCTAGACATTCAAGCACACTCAAAATTAGAGAGGCTGTTACAATCAACAACCATATAATTATCATTCAGTTTTTATGCACAGTTGAAAAAAACTATTTACAAAAATTGAGCACATAATAAGAGTTCCTGTATTATTCACCCCTTTCCCACATGCACACACACAGGCAGGTACCTGTATTATTAACATCTTTCTTTAGTGTGGTACTTTTATTTGAATGAATGAATTAGTATTGATACTGTTATTAACTAAAGTCCATAGTTTACATTTACATTCACTGTTTATATGGTATGGTTCTAAGGATTTTGACAAATGCATAAAGTCATTTATTCATCATTATAGTATCAGGCAGAGTAGTTTCACAAGCCTAAAATATACCTTGTGCATCCCTTAATAAAACCATTTGTTTCTCCTTTTCTCCCAAACCCCTGGTAAGCACTGATCTTTTTATTACCTCTATAGTTTTTACCTTTTCAAGAATGTTATATATAGCCTTTTCAGATTGGCTTTCTTCACTTATCAATATGCTTTAAGGTCCTTCCATGCATTTCTGTGGCTTGATAGCGCCTTTCTTTTTATTGCTGAAAAACAGACCATTGTATGAATTTACTACAGTTTGTTTATCCATTCACCTACCTGAGGACATCTTGGTTGCTTCTAAATTTTGGCAATTATAATAAAACTGCTATGAACATGTGTGTGCAGATTTTTGTGTGGACATAGTTTTCACCTCCTTTGGGTAAATATTAAGGAGTGTAATTGCTGGAATGTATGGTAAGAGTATGTTTAGTTATGTAAGACACTGCCAAACTATCTTCCAGCAAGGCTGAACCACTCTGCATTCCCACCAGTAATGGATGAATGAGTGTTTCAGTTGCTTTACATTCTCTCCGGCATACGATGTTGTCAATGTTTTGGATTTTGTCCATTCTGAAATGTAGTGGCATCTTGTTGTATCTTTTATTTTCCTGTGACGTGGTGTGGAGCTGTCTTTTTTTTTTCTTTCCTTCCATGTGTTCATTTGCCACCCAGAGATCTTTTTTGGTGAGGTGTGAAGCTCTTTGGCCCATTTTTTAAAAACTGGGTTGTTTGTTTGCTTGTTGAGATTTGACAGTTTCTGTGTATTTTAGGTATGAGTCCTTTGTCACATATATGTTTTACGAATATTTTCTCCCAGTCTCTGGCTTTTTATTCTTCTCAGTGTCTTTCACAGAGCAATTTTTTTTTTTTTTTTTACTTTTAATGATTTCAAACTTTTTTTTTTTAACGGACTGTGCTTTTGGTGTTGGATCTAAAACATCATCGCCAAAGCCAAAGTCATCTACTTTTTCTCGTATGTTATTTTCTAAGAGTTTTAGAGTTTTATGTTTAGATCTAGGATGCATTTTGAGTTAATTCTTGCAAAGCATGTAAGATCTATGCCTAGACTCTTTAAAAATTTTTTTTTTCTTTTTCTGGCATATGGATATCCAATTGTTTGAGCATCATTTATTGAAAAGGCTATTCATATTCCATTGAATCTCTTTTGCTACTTTGTCAAATATCATTTCAGTTTACTTTTGGAGGTCTGTTCTGGGCTCTCTGTTCTGTTCGGTTGATCTATTTATCTTCTGTTAATGTTACACTGTCTCAGTTACTATAGTTTTATACTAAGTCTTGAAGTTGGCTAGTTTCAGTCCTCTGGCTTTGTTCTTCTCTTTGAATATTTTGTTGGTTATTCTGGTTGTGTTGCCTTTCTATATAAATTTTAGAATCAGTTAGTCAAAGTTTGGAGAAGACAATGGCAACCCACTCCAGTACTCTTGCCTGGAAAATCCCATGGGCAGAGGAGCCTGGTAGGCTGCAGTCCATGGGGTCACTAAGAGTTGGACATGACTGAGCGACTTCACTTTCACTTTTCACTTTCATGCATTGGAGAAGGAAATGGCAACCCACTCCAGTGTTCTTGCCTGAAGGATCCCAGGGACGGGGGAGCCTGTTGGGCTGCCGTCTGTGGGGTTGCACAGAGTTGGACGCGACTGAGGCGACTTAGCAGCAGCAGCAGCAGCAGCAGGCAAAGTTATTTGCTGAGCCTTTTGATTAGGATTGTATTGAATTTATAGATCAAACTGGGAAGAACTGACATCTTGACAATATTGTCTTCCTATCCATGAACATGGAATATCTCTCCCTGTATGAAGATCTTCTTTGATGTCTTTCATTAGAGTTTTGTGATTTTCTTCATTTGTAAATGAAGGAACATGTGGTGCATACATGCACTTCATTTAGAATGTGTACATTTTTTTTTCTTTTCAGATGTAATGCTTAATATTTTACTTTTTGGCATTAGTGGAAATTTTTTTAAATTTCAAATTCCAATTGTTCTTTTCTGATATATGAAAAAGCAGTTGATTGTTATATATTATCTTTGTATCCTGCAACCTTGCTATAATTTCTTATTAGTTCCAAGAGTATCTTTGTTAATTATTTGGAACATTGCTACGTAAATAGTCATGGTATCTGTAAACAAAGTCAGTTTTATGTTTTTTCAAATTGTATACTTTTTATTTTCTTTCCTTGTCTTATTGCATGAGCTAGGATTTCTAGCATGATATTGAAGGATAGTGAGAAGGAACATCCTTGTCTTGTTTCTGGTCTTGGAGGGAAGATCTATAAGTTTCTTACCATTAAGTATGATTTTAGCAATAGATGTCTTTCAGATGTGTTTAAACCAAGTTGTGGGAGTTCCCCTCTATTCCTAGTTTACTGGGTTTTTATTATAAATATGTGTTGGACTTTGTCACATACTTTTCCCACACCTATTGATGTGATCATATGATTCATTTTTCCTTCAGAGTATTGGTGTAATGGATTACATTAATTGATTTTCAAATATTGAATAAGTCATATACTTAGGATAAATCTTAAGTTGTTATTTTATAATTATTGGATTCAATTTTCTAATACTTTGTTGAGGGTTTTTACATCTATATCCATTCAAAAAACAAAGATCATGACATCTGGTCCCATCACTTCATGGCAAATAGATGGGGAAACTATGGAAACAGTGACAGATTTTATTTTCTTGGGTTCCAACATCACTACAGATGGTGACTGCAGCCATAAAATTAAAAGACACTTGTTCCTTGGAAGAAAAGCTATAACAAACCTAGACAGTGTATTAAAAAGTAGAGACATTACTTTGCCAACAAAGGTCCATATGGTCAAAGCTATGGTTTTTCCAGTAGTCATGTATGGATGTGAGAGTTGGACTATAAAGACGGCTGAGCACTGAAGAATTGATGCTTTTGAACTGTGGTGCTGGAGAAGACTCTTGAGAGACCCTTGGACTGCAGGGAGATCCAACCAGTCCATCCTAAAGGAAATCAGTTCTGGGTGTTCATTGGAAGAACTGATGCTGAAGCTGAAGCTCCAATACTTTGGCCACCTGATGTGAAGAGGTGACTCATTAGAAAATACCCTGGTGCTGGGAAAGATTGAAGGCAGGAAAGGGGACGACTAAGGATGAGATGGTTGGATGGAATCACTGACTCAATGGACGTGAGTTTCAGCAAGCTCTGGGAGATGGTGAAGGACAGGGAAGCTTGGTGTGCTACAGTCTATGGGGTTGCAAAGAGTCGGACACGATTGAGTGACTGGACAACAACCATGAGAGAGGTAATTTGATTTTATCTTTGGTTTGGTTTTATGGTAGTGCTAGCCTCATGGAATGACTTGGGAAGTATTCTTTCAGCTTCTGTTTTCTGGTAAAACTTTTAGACAATTGTTACTATTTCTTTCTTAGATATTTGTTAGAATTCACTAGTGAAACCACCTAGGCATGATGTGTTTTTCGCTTTGGGAGGCATAGATGATTGATTTACTTTCTTTAGTATTTATAGGTCTGTTCAGATACTGTTTCTCCTTGTATGAGATTTGGTAGTTAGTGTCTTTCAAGGAATTGGTGAATCTCATCTAAATTACCAAATTTGTAGGCATAGAGTTGTTCATATTGTTCCTTTATTATCCTTTTAATGTCCATATCATTAATAGTGATTTCTCTAATTTTATATTTGTTCAGCTTTTGACTTTATTGATTTTTTCCTCTATTGATTTCCTGTTTCTAATTTTATTGGTTTCTGTATAATATTTATTATTTCGTATTTTCTACTTGCTTTAGGCTTATATTGCTCTTCTTTCTCTAGTTTCCTAAGATGTCAGCTTATTTATTTCAGATATTCTTCTTTAATATTTGCATTCAGTGCTATAAATTTTTCTCAGAGCATTGCTTTCCACAGTTTTTTAAAATTACATTGTTTATTTTCATTTAATGGGAAATATTTTAAAATTCCTCTTTTGACTTCTGTGACTCATGTGTTATTTAGAAACGTGTTGTTTAATCTCCAAATATTCGGGGATTTTATATGATTGCATTTTCTCTCCTCTATTGCATGCCATTATATTTTTAAAAATTATTTTTAAAGTGTTTGCCCCTGAATCTACAGTATACAACTAGTGCAGGTCCACCTTCAAATAATGTTATCCTGCATCATTTGTAGTACATGCTAAGTCACTTCAGTTGACTCTCTGCGATCCCATGAACTTTAGCCCACCAGGCTTCTCTGTCCATGGGACTGTAACCTGCCAGGCTCCTCTGTCATGGGATTCTCCAGGCAGTTAATCTGAGTATTCCCAATTTCTCCTTCTTTAAAGAAAATAAAATTTTTACTTTATGTTTATTTCTTCTGTTTTTTTTTTTTTTTTTAATGTAGGACTAAATAACTAACATTTCTTGCAAGACAGGTCAACTGATGACACAGTCCCTCACTTTTTGTTTAAGAAAGTCTTTATTTCTGTTTCACTGTTAAAGGATAATTTCATTGGATTCAGAATTTTAGGTTAGTAGTCTTTTTCTATTAATATTAAATATTGAAGGTAAAATTGTTGTTGTTGTTCAGTCACCGAGTTGTGTCTGACTCTTTGCAACCCCATGAACTGCAGCACTCCAGACTTGCCTGTCCTTCACTATCTGCTTGAGTTTGCTCAAACTCAAGTCCATTGAGTCAGTGATGCCATCCAATCATCTCATCCTGTCGTCCCCTTCTCCTCTTGCCTTCAATCTTTCCAGGCATCAGGGTCTTTTCCAGTGAGTCAGCTCTTTGCATCAGATGGCCAAAGTATTGAAGCTTCAGCTTCAGCATCCGTCCTTCCAATGAATATTCGGGACTCATTTCCTTTAGGATGGACTGGCTTAGTCTCCTTGCAGTCCAAGGGAGTCTCAAGAGTCTTCTCTAGCACTGAAGTTCTAGAGCATCAATTCTTTGGCACTCAGCCTTCTTTATAGCCCAACTCTCACATCCATACATGATACTGGAAAAACCATAGCTTTGACTAGATGGACCTTTGTCAGCAAAGTGATGCCTCTGCCTTTTAATATGCTGTCTAGTTTTGTCATAGCTTCCGTTGTGGCTCAGCTGGTAAAGAATCCACCTGTAATATGGTAGACCTGGGTTTGATTCCTGGGTTGGGAAGATCCCCTGGAGATGGGAAAGGCTACCTACTCCAATATTCTAGTCTGGAGAATTCTATGGACTGTATAATCCATAGGGTCACAAAGAGTCGGATATGACTGAGTGACTTTCACTTTCACTTCACTTTTGTCATAGCTAATCTTCCAAGGAGCAAGCATCTTTTAATTTTGTGTCTGCAGTTATCATCTGCCTTGATTTTGGAGCCCAATAAAATGAAATCTAATGCTGTTTCCACTTTTCCCCTGTCTGTTTGCCATGAAGTGATAGGACCAGCTGCAGTGACTTTCATTTTTTGAATTAAGCCAAGCTTTTTCACTCTCCTCTTTCACCTTCATCAACAGACTCTTTAGTTCCTTTTCACTTTTTGTCATTAAAGGGGTATTATCTGCATATCTGCAGTTGTTGCTATTCTCCCTACAGTCTTCATTCCAGCTTGTGATTCATCCAGCCCCACACTTCACATGATGTATTCTGCATATACGTTAAATAGGCAGGATGACAATAGGCAGTCTTGACGTACTCCTTTCCCAATTTGGAACCATGTTGCTCGTCTCTTGTTCCATGTCCAGTTCTAAATGTTGCTTCCTGTCCTGTATACAGGTTCCTCAGGAGACAGGTAATGTGGTCTGGTAGTCCTATATCTTTAAGAATATTACAGAATTTGTTGTGATCCATACAGTCAAAGTCTTAACATAGTCAATGAACCAGAAGTAGCTGCTTTGTGAAATTCCCCTGCTGTTTCTACGATCCAGTGTATGTTGGCCGTTTGATCTTTACTGTTAAATATTAAAAGTAATATTAAATCACCTTTTCATTCAGTTCATTTAGCAGATAGAAAGTACCATGACTATGCATTAAATAGAATAATAAACTGGATTTTGAATAAATAATAGTTAACTGGGTAGAGAGTACTCAATTTTTATCAGTGTGACATATATATAAGTGCTTAATTGTCTATTTCATGCTAATTTCATTTGTAAATGACCCTTTTATTGTCCATTCATTCACTTAACCTTAGTGTTATTGAGAGGGGATCACGTGATGAAATCGTAGCTTCCAGTATGCCCAAGTATTTGCTATTTTAACATTTCTTGCTAGTGTTTCACTTCTGAATGTGTTCTGTGTAAATGTGTATGTATTGCTTATTTAGTATGTATTCCTACTGGATTTATAGATTTTAATAATTCTCTTTAAACTATTATAGGCAGGTTTTATTTTCTGAAACAATGTAAAAGCATACCACTGAATCGTCCATTATAAAATGTAAGCAGAATCATTTTATATAAATGAGTAGGAGGCATCAAATCTAATATTTTATGTGAGATTGAAGTGAAAAGTTAAGGCATGCATACAAGCTGATAAGCATAAATAGAAAAACAAGGTATGTCATTGTCCAGGGTTAATGGCTGGTTATAGAAGTAGTGGGCGCTGTGAATTGAGCGGGTGAATAGATCACTTTAGCAGTGGAGCTAGTCCCCATAGACAGATTTGAGAGGCCCTAAATCAGGGAACCTCACCACAGTATCAAAGTGCTGAAATTAGAATCCAAAGTGCTAACAACTGATTTGCTTCCTTTTCCCAAGTTTATTTCTCCAAGTTTTCTGAACAAGCTGTCCAAGTTGTTGACCAAATGATTGATTAATTATTTAGAATTTAGTAGAATGGAGAATTAACTGCAGCCTGAACTAAGGAGTAGAAATTAAAGGTTCTTACCTTACAGATTAAATAAATGTACTCTGAAGATCTTAGAGTAGTGAACAAAGTCTTTGGTTCTGTCCACTTGAGAAAGTATCTCCCAAGTCTTGACAGTTAAGGCAAGGGGATTGAAATCCAGTCCCTTTAAGTCACCAGCTTTGTTCTCTGTTAAATGGATGATGCTGATGGGTTACTATGATTAAATGGAGGTAAAGTAATTAAGTCACTTTGTCACCCAGCAGGTACTCAGTGAATGATCACTGCTATTCAGCAATAGTAATAAAACTGAAACTCGTGTGTGCCACATTAACTGTTTTGGGTAAAAGATATCTTTTTTGTTCATTTTTAGTGAATGTAAGCTAATGAGTTAAATGGCAGCTACAGTTTTGTTTAGAAATACTGTGTCATGCAAATGAAAAAAGGACCAAAACTTTTTTTACTTCTAAGGAAAATGGAGTTTATTTGCAAACGAAAGCATTATTATTTGGGGAGCTGTATTTCTATATCTGTAATTTACATGGAACTCTACCAGAGAGTCATGATAGAACCTCACCAGGAAAGCCCTGCATATTTCAGCTCCTTCAGAGCTCTGCTCTCTCTGTTGTTGTGGAAGTGATTGGAGTTGCATTTTCTGAAGTGGCTGAGCTCAGCTGGATGGCCATCTCATGGTACTTTTGTGTAGGATTGTTTCTGTGTCAGCTGGTCTTTATTCAGCATTCATCTGAGGTTGCCCAGTTTGAAGTCATCTTTGCAAGGGGGAGGTGAGGTGATCCGAGAGGTATGGAAAGTTGAGGAATGCTGCAGAATTGTCTTGTCAACTTAGGGGCATGATTTCAGTGCAGGTTGATTTTAATTCCTCTGCTCCTCAACAGGGATCGGTGAAAATGAGTGCCTGCGTGCTACCATGTGTTTGAAGAGCTATAGATGAAAGCAAGGAAGACTAAGAGAAAGTTATTATTGTTTTATTCTGAAAAGCTTTTCTGTTTTTCTGATAAACAGTTTGATTTGAAACAGTTTTGTGCAACATACCTGGAAAATCACTAACATTTATTGCATGGGTTGATACTGATATATGTATGCTGCTGTTGTTCAGTTGCCCAGTCATGTCCAACTGTTTGTTATCCCATGGACTGCAGCATGCCAGGCCTCCCTGTCCCTCACTGTCTCTCAAAAGTTTGCCCAAGTTGATGGTCCATTGCATCTGTCATGCCATCCAACCATCTCATCCTCTGACATCCTCTTTTCCTTCTGTCCTCAGTCTTTCCCAGCATCAGGGACTTTTCCAATGAGTTGGCTATTCTTATCTGGTGACCAATATACTGGAGCTTCAACTTCAGCATCAGTCCTTCCAGTGAGTTTTCAGGGTTGATTTCCCTTAAGATTGACTGGTTTGATCTGCTGTCCAGAGGACTCTCAGGAGTTTTCTCCAGCATCGCAATTCAAAGGCATCAGTTCTTTGGCACTCTGCCTTCTTTACAGTCCAGCTCTCACAATAGTATGTGACTACTGGGAACACCAGAGCCTTGACTATACGGACCTTTCTCAGCAGAGTAATGTCTCTGCTTTTCAACACACTGTCTAGGTTTGTCATCGCTTTCCTGCCAGGAAGCAGTTGTTTTCTGATTCCATGGCTGCAGTCACCATCCACAGTGATTTTAGAGCCAAAGAAGAAGAAATTGGTCACTATGCTGTGCTATGTCACTTTAGTCGTGTCCGATTCTGTGATGTTATGGACTGTAGCCCACTAGGCTCCTCTGTCCATTGGATTCTCCAGGCAGGAATACTGTAGTGGGATGCTATGCTCTCCTCGAGGGGGATCTTCCCAACCCAGGGATCAAACCTGCGTCTCTTATATCTCCTGCATTGACAGGTGGGTTCTTTACCACTAGCACCACCTGGGAAGCCCAGCCACTACTTTGACTTTTTCCCCTTCTGTGTGCTGTGAAGTGATGGGGGCAGATGCCATGATCTTAGTTTTAAGCCGGCTCTTTCACTCTCCTCCTCCATCCCCATCAAGACTCTTGAGTTCCTCTTCGCTTTCTGCCATTGGAGTGGTTTCATCAGTGTATGTAGGTTGTTGATGTTCCTCCTGCTGGTCTTGATTCCAGCTTGAGACTCATCCAGCCTGGCATTTCTCACGATGTGCTCAGCATATAGGTTAAATACGTGAGAGCAGACAGCCCTGTTGTACTCCTTTCTCAATCGTGAACCAATCAGTTATTCGATACAGGGTTCTAACTGTTGCTTATTGACCCACATACAGTTTTCTTAGGAGACAGGGAAGATGATCTGGTATTCCCATCTCTTTAAGAGCTTTCCACAAGTTTGTTATGATCCACCCAGTCAACGGCTTTAGCGTAGTTGATGAGACAGAGGTAGATGTTTTTTCTGGAATTCCCTTGCTTTCTTTAGATCCAGTAAATGTTGGCAGTTTGATCTCTGGTTCCTCTGGCTTTTCCAAACCCAGCTTGGATGTCTGGAACTTCTTGGTTTGTGTGATGCTGAAGCCTAGCATGCCATGATATATGCTGGTAGTTGCTAAAAATATACATGGGCTTGGTTGATAAGTTTTGTTCCTGTCTGAGAAGACTGCATGTATTGATACCTCTGTCAACGAGCCTGCTAAGATTGAAGCTCCTTAATCATGCAATCAGCTGATGAAAAGGCTATACCTGGGTTTCCACCTGCAGGAGAAGTAGGGGTGGAATAATTATATTAGGTGGTGATTTGGCAGAGAGGTGGAGGTTCATGGATAAGAGTTCCAGAGCTTTCCTGTCTAACCATTGATTCGGGGGCTGGAGGTATTTTTGTTGAGAGAGTAAGAATGACTTAGGAGAGAAACAGTTACACTGAGGAATACAGAGTTGCATCTTCTCCCTTTTCCTCTGCGGGAGTAGCTGGCACTTGTGGCACTTAGACTGTACGTTGCAATTGTTTACTTCTCTGTTATCCTCACTGTAAGCTCCATGGAAGAGGACAACTATGTGCTTGGTACATAGTAGGTCTAAATAAATCTTGAATAAATGAAATTATGTGAGCAACTTTCTTTATATATATATATATTTTACCTCCAATAATAGAGTCAGAAAATAAAGAGTTAAGGGTTTCTCTTAGTTGCATGCATGCTAAGTCACTTCGGGGCTTCCCTGATAGCTCAGTTGATAAAGAATCTGCCTGTAATGCAGGAGACCCTGGTTCGATTCCTGGGTCGGGAGAATCTGCCTGTAATGCAGGAGACCCTGGTTCGATTCCTGGGTCAGGAGAATCTGCCTGTAATGCAGGAGACCCTGGTTTGATTCCTGAGTCGGGAATATCTGCTGGAGAAGGGGCAGACTACCCACTCCAGTATTCTCGGGCTTCCCTTGTGGTTCAGCTGGTAAAGAATTCTCCCGCAGTGTGGGAGACTTGGGTTCAATCCCTGGGTCAGGAAGATCCCCTGGAGAAGGAAATGGCAACCCACTCCAGTATTCTTGCCTGGAGAATCCCATGGACAGAGGAGCCTGGCAGGTTACAGTCAATGGGGTCACAAGAGTTGGACATGACTTAGCAACTAAACCACCAAGTTGCTTCAGTCATGTCTGACTCTTTGCAACCCACTGGACTGCAGCCCACCAGGCTCCGCTGTCCATGGGATTCTCTATGCAAGAATACTGGAGTGGGTTGCAGTGCCCTCCTCCAGGGGATCTTCCCAACCCAGGGATCAAACCCATGTTTCTAACATCTGCCTTGACAGCAGGTTCCTCACCACTAGCACCACCTGGGAAGCCCTTTCTGGGAAGCCCTTCCTTAATTAGCCCAAACATTTAATTGTCTGATAACTGTAACAAAAAATAGACCTGTGTTTACTTCATTAATATATTGGCCAAAGGATGTTTGGTGACTTTAAGATGACACACTTACTTACTGAGTAAGGGTAAATCATGAATCATGACATTTCAGCAGATGTTAGTAGGCATATCCACATTTCAAGAGGCAAAAGGAAACCTGGGCATCAAGAAGTTGAAAATTAAAGCTTAAGAAAACCATAGCTGTTATCAGTTAAGGAGGTTTTGCCCCTGTCCTGTATTTGGCTTGGTTTTAGAGACTATGCCAGATGAAGTTACGTTTCAGGTCTATGAAGAAAGTCTGCGTTGCTTGATCATCATCCTCCAGCTGTGCTTCATGAGAGTTTGCTTGTCACTAAGAGGAAATGGTGCACGTACATTTTATAGATAAATGAAGATAACTTTCAAAAAAGTCACAGTTTAAACCTTTCTGAAATGATGTACTTGTGCTCATGTTAGCTAACGCAGAGTCTATGAATACATAGAATCTTTGGTTTTGATGCCAGGTAGGTGAGCATTGGGCTTCCCTTGTAGCTCAGTCGGTAAAGAATCTGACTGTGATGCAGAAGACCTGGGTTCAATCCCTGGGTTGGGAAGATCCCCTGGAGAAGGAAATAGCAAGTCCATGGGGTAGCCTACAGACTCAGGCTACAGTTGCAAGAGTCGGACATGACTTAGCAACTAAACCACCACCACCATAGAAGCGCCTGAGCCTCTCTGCACACCCCGCCACCCCCCCCCCCCCCCCCCCGCCTCCCCGTGACACCAGTGATGTGTAGCAGAGGTCTCAGAAAGCAACAGGGACTCATGGCCTCCCGCTTCTGTGCCCACAGTTTACTCTTCCCCTTTCTTTATGTCTGGAGTCATCTATTTTGCGTGGGCTGCCTTGGGCTGGACAGGAAAAAAGTTCAGTTTTCAGTTTTTATTGACTAACACTCCACAGCTAAAGAGGTATTTTAGAGAATAAATAGCTCATCTCATGGAGGTGTGCTTTCCCCTACCTCTCACTATACCGTGGAGGTAGCTTTTACCTTTATAGAAAATGTATTTATTAATTATTAGTAACAGTTGTTAAATGTCAAGACTCAGGGTTTACAAAGTCAATAAAACCCCTGACTAGTAAGTTTGTCATGTACATTTCAAGATTAGTGGGACCGAATACACGAGGTGGCAGCTTTCTACTTGGGGAAGGTTTGATATATGGTGGATTGTATAGCTGCATTTTCCACCTGGGTGTCATGATTTCCTTCATCAACTGCACAGCAGGGAGACAAGCTCAAAAACTGTGTCATGGGTTTGCTCTCTGCGGTACATCTTTCTGTTCACTGCTAAGCAGCTACAGTTGAATTCTCTTTAGGTGATGATCAGCTGTCTTGCATTTGACCTCAGAGGTACTTGTGGCTATTAAAGCTTGTATATTAATGCTGCTGAGTTTGTGGGTGAGTGTAGAGACGTCCTCTGACCAAGAATGGCCTCTTTAGGCTGGAATTTATTTACAGCTGGAAAGCCAATCCTGCTTTCTCACAAGGGGAGTTTTAAGAAACACTGAAGATGCACGTCAGAGCTTGAATTCCTTTCCTCTCAAGGACTATCAGAATGGCGTATGCCTTTGATTAAACTTCATGCAAATGCTGACAAAGGCCATGTCAAATAAATGTTTGAACTGCAATTTTTTCCCTTCAAATAGGTTGCTTAAATGATGCTTGGTTTTTGCTTTTTTTTCTGTATCATTTTGTGCTATCTTTCAGTATTTTTTTCACCTTTCAATATAAAGGCATTTTGAATACCCTTTAAAATAAGGAATGATGCTTTGCTTTACCATATAGCCTGTGTTTACATCTTTGTGTACTTTTAAAGATTTGAAGTCGAGACTGTAAAGAATTGTATTTTAGTAACTCTAAATAACTGGGAAGATCTCTTCATTTTACTGGATATTCAGCTCTGGTCAATGGGAAGGTGCTATTTTTGAGAAATGGGTTCTTGAACCTGGGGGGACTGGCTCTTTGGGGGACTAGTCTCAGGGCCCGGGGAGCAGGTATGGTGGGAGCTGTCTATTGAGGAAGCTGAGTGCATAAGGCTGACTTATTCTGAGTCTCTAAATAAACTGCTGGCAAGAAAAGAACCTTTGTGTAGCCAGTTGCCCACTGCAGTTAGCAGTTATATGAATGGATGCTTCTTTTTGGTGAATATTGTATTTTATCAGATCTTTGTTCAGTAGTCGCTTTCTCAAAGAGCACTTCACTTACCATCTTATAGCTGAATAACTTTCTCTCATCATTCACTTTTTTACCCCTCTCATCTAGCACTTAATCACCAGCTGAAACACTATGCGCTTCTCTTTCCACTAGAAGGTAAGTTCACGAGGGCAGGGGTTTTTCTTTTGTTTACTGCTGGATTTCAGTACCTAAACAGTGCCCAATAAATGTTTAATGAATGATGATTGATGATTGAATTGATGTCACTAGTTACAAGCAGATGGAGTCAATCTCCACTCTTGCAAATTTGTTCAGTCACTCAGTCATGTCCAACTCTGTGATCCCATGGACTGCAGCATGCCAGGCTTCCCTGACCATCACCAACTCCTGGAGCTTGCCCAAACTCATGTCCATCCAGTTGGTGATGCCATCCAACCATCTCATCCTCTCTCATCCCCTTCTCCTCCCACCTTCAATCTTTCCCAGCATCAAGGTTTTTTTCCCAGTGAGTCAGCTCTTCCCAACAGGTGGCCAAAGTATTGGAGTTTCAGCTTCAGTATCAGTCCTTCCAATGAATAGTCAGGACTGATTTCCTTTAGGATAGACTGGTTGGATATCCTTGCAGTCCAAGGGACTCCCAAGAGTCTTCTCCAACACAATTCAAAAGCATCCATTCTTTGGTGCTCAGTTTTCTTTATGGTCCAGCTCTCACATTCGTACATGACTACTGGAAAAACCGTAGGTTTGACTAGACAGACCTTTGTCAGCAAAGTAATGTCTCTGCTTTTAACATGCCGTCTAAGTTTGTCATAGCTTTTCTTTCAAGGAGAAAGCATCTCTTAATTTCATGGCTGCAGTCACCATCTGCAGTGATTTTGGAACGCAAGAAATAAGTCTGTCACTGTTTCTATTGTTACCCCATCTATTTGCCATGAAGTGATGGGACCAGATGCCATTATCTTTATTTTTTGACTGTTGAGTTTTAAGCCAGCTTTTTCACTCTCCTCTTTCATCAAGAGGCTCTTTAGTTCTCTGTTTTCTGACATGAGAGTGGTGTCATCTGCATATCTGAAGTTATTGATAATTTCTCCTGGCAATCTTGATTCCAGCTTGTGCTTCATCTAGCCCAGCATTTCGCATGATGTACTCAGCATATAAGTTAAGTAAGCAGGGTGATAATCTGCATCCTTGATGTACTCCTTTCCCTATCTGGAACCAGTCTCTTGTTCATGGCCAATTCTAACTGTGCTTCTTGATCTGCATACAGATTTCTCAGGAGGCAGGTCAGGTGGTCTGGTATTCCCCTTAAGAATAAATTCTTAAATTTATTATTCTTAAATTTAAATTCTCTTTAAGAGTTTTCCACAGTTTGTTGTGATCCACCCAGTCAAAGGCTTTAGCATAGTCAGTGAAGCAGAGGTAGATGTTTTTCTAGAATTCTTTTGTCTCTTGTATCATCCAGTGAATGCTGACAATTTGATCTCTGGTTCCTCGGCCTTTTCTAAATCCAGCTTGAACATCTGGAATTTCTCAGTTCGCATACTGTTGAAGCCTAGCTTGGAGAATTTTGAGCATTACTTTACTAGCGTGTGAGATGAGTGCAATTGTGTGGTAGTTGGAGCATTCTTTTGCATTGCCTTTCTTTGGGATTGGAATGGAAACTGACCTTTTCCAATCCTGTGGCCACTGGTGAGTTTTCCAAATTTGCTGGCATATTGAGTGCAGCACTTTCACAGCATCATCTTTTAGGATTTGAAACAGCTCAACTGGAATTCATCACCTCCACTAGCTTTGTTCATAGTGATGCTTTCTAAGGCCCACTTGACTTCACATTCCAATATGTCTGGCTCTAGGTTAGTGATCACACCATCATGGTTATCTGGGTCATTAAGACCTTTTCTGTATAGTTCTTCTGTGTGTTCTTGCCACCTCTTCTTAATAACTTATGCTTCTATTATGTCTTTACTGTTTCTGTCCTTTATTGAGGCCATCTTTTTATGAAATGTTCCCTTGGTGTCTCTAATTTTCTTGACGCGACTTCTAGTCTTTCCTTTTCTATTGTTTTCCTCTCTTTCTTTGCACTGATCACTGAGGAAGGCTTTCTTATCTCTCCTTGCTGTCTTTGGAACTCTGCATTCCGATGGATATATGTTTCCTTTTCTCCTTTGCCTTTAGCTTCTCTTCTTTTCTCAACTATTTGTAAGGCCGCCTCAGGCAACCATTTTGTCTCTTTGTATTTCTTTTTCTTGGGGATGGTCTTGATCATTGCCCTCTGTACAGTGTCACAAACCTCCATCCTAATTCTTCAGGCACTCTATCAGATCTAATCCCTTGAATCTATTTGTCACTTCCACTGTATAATTGTAAGGGATTTGATTTAGGTCATACCAGAATAGCCTTGTAGTTTCCCCTACTTTCTTCAGTTTAGTCCAAATTTTATAATAAGGAGTTCCTGATCTGAACCACATTGAGCTCCCAGTCTTGTTTTTGCTCTCGAGCTTCTCCATCTTTGGCCACAGAGAATATAATCAACCTGGTATGGAAACTCCTAAAAGTAGGTATATTGCTTCAGACCAAATTTAGCTAAAACTGTGGGCTTTAATTGTAAGTAGGAGCAGCACTAGCTTCCCAGGTGGCTCAGTGATACAGAATCTACCTGCCATTGCAGGAGACATGGGTTCCATCCCTAGATTGGGAAGATGCTTAGAAGAAGGATTTGGCAACCACTCTAGTATTTTGCCTGGGAAATCCTGTGTACAGAGGAGCTTGGTAGGTTATGGGGCAGGGTTACAAAAGAGTCAGATATGACTTAGCAACTAAACATCAAGGACCAGCCATGTTTGGCTGTGGGAATTCCTCCTATATGTCCCTCAGTTATAATAAACAACGCCTTACATGAGAGTTTTTCTCTAAAGCAGATGCTGGGACATTCTTGGGACAAGATTGGTAGGTCCTCTGATCAGCTTAGGTGGCCAGGATCTTTGATGTGGAGCCAGTCCAAGAAGCTGTGGATTGGAGAGCTGGGCCTGTGGCATAGTGAGTGTTTTATTCATTTAAAGAAGAGAAGGAACTTCACTGGTGGTCCAGTGGCTAACACTCTACAGACTAAGTCCTGAGAGCCTGGTGTCCGTCCCTGGTCGGAGAACTAGATCCTGCATGCCACAAATAAGACCTAAGAGCCTGCACAGCCAAATAAATTAAAAAAAAAAAAAAATCAAAGACTGGGGGCTTTTACTCCTCTGCAGATCCCTTACCTGAAGCAAGAGTATTACCAATGGAAAAATTATCTCTTAATTTTTTTATACCAGGCCTAAAATCTTGAGAGAGACTTTATATGTGAATTATCTAACATCGAGATGTTGATTCACTTAGGACACTTTTAGCTCACCCCAAGATGTTTTCAGATTAACTTATTCACATATTTCCTTTTACTCATAATAAAATAAATAACTCCACTGCAATCCAGTATAACACATACACAGGTAAAGCTTGGAATTTGCCATGCACTCAGTTTATGCAAACCAAGTATGAAAATAGCATCGCGGTTAAAAGCCCTGATTCTGTAGTTTGACTGCTGGATTCAGATTTAGGTTCAGACTTAATATATCTAAGCCTCAGTTTCTATGTCTATGACATGGCATGAAAGCACTTAACTTATAGAGTGGTCATGAGTATGTAAGATTTCTTATAAAGCCCTTGGCAAAATGCTTAGCACATAGTAAGTGCTCAGCAAATATTAGCTTAAATATAGTTGCTTGTCGGAGATCTTTTGTGTCTACAGCACTGTAGAGTTAAGAAAGGAAACAGGCTTATAAAACCACATTCTAAGCACATACTTTGGTTATGAATGGTTTAATGAGTGGGATGCCATAGACAGATTAAGAGCAGAAATCATTAAGTGATCAAGATTTCCTTGTATTTTTAAGATGAACTTTGCTTGTACAACTTAGATGTACACAGTGGTTTCTAGAAAACCCCTTAAGTAGTAAAGAAACCGTTCCAGCAAAAGCCAAGGTTTCAGGATTTTTCTTTCTTTAAATGATCTTTGTTATTAAACCAAAAGGTTTAATGCAATATGGAATGCTTTATCTAGCTATTTAATTTTTAACCTTTGTTGAGACTATGAAGAGGGTGGAATAGGAAAACACAGGGCTGAATTTCTGGTTTTGAAGGAGCAGGCCTGAATATATTTGAAGGTCCTGAAAGATGTGGATACAGTTTCCATCGCCTCTGTCTCTGCCTCTCTCACTCTTCTTGGTCCCTTCCCTCACCTTCTCTCTTTTCTAGTTTTCTCACACACTTTATCAAGAAAGCATTTACTTTAGAACATATTCCATGAATTTTTTTGTACTGTCATATAAATGTAACATCTATTGTGCAAATATTAGATGTATTATGCACTGCAACTTTTGCTGAACAGGGTAATGCTTGCATGGTAAAGAGATTGCAAGATGATACCTTAACTCTCAGTATTTAAAATCATCACTAAGGCCAATTTCATAAACATGAAACTATGGAGTATAGTGGAGCCTGTGGATTTATCTTCAGCATCTGGCATTTGTTCTCAAGTTCTAATTTTAAAAACATAGCAATAAATATTATATCCTATTCAGTTTTGACCATGGTTGAAGTATCCTATAAAATTTTTTATTATAAACAAAAAAGCTTAAATTTCAGAAAAGTATTTATTAAATAGTACATAGCTTATTCATAGAAGATAAAGGATTTCCTAATAATGAAGACTCAAAATTGTCTGCTGAAATGGGTTTCACTGATTCAACAAATTCTTTTTTTATATGCTGCCAAAAGTAGATCAATGGATAAAATGTACTTTCATTTTAATTATCTCTCCCTCTATCCCTGTCTCTCCTAGTAATGTGTATTAGAAGAAATGTTCAGAAAGTGCTTAGCCCTAAATTCTTCAAAAAAAAACCTGCTGATGTGTGTGTGCTCATTTGTGTCGAGCTCAGATCCTATGAACTATAGCCCACCAGGCTCCTCTGTCCGTGTGATTTCCCAGGTGAGCATACTGGTGTAGGTTGCCATTTTCTACTCCAGGGGATCTTGCACATCCAGGGGTCAGATATGAGTCTCCTGAGTCTCCTTCATTGGCAGGAGGACTCTTTACCATTGCACCAGCTGGGTCGGGAAGATCCCAGTGAACAAATCGTGTTTCCTAGAGACTTGCTGCTCAAACAGTGTTTCATGAACCAGCAGCATCCCCATCGACCCAGTAGCTTTTGTTTAATGTCCTGAACTCATCAGGGCCTTTGCTAGACCCACGGATCAGGATCTCTGTTTGACAGTGGATACAATGCTCAGAAAATTTTGAGAAGTGTGTAGACTATATATAGAGAGAGTGTACTGAACAGTTCTCAAGCAAATGTGCAGTACAAAAGGGTAGTTTGATTTTATATGATTTGATGGATTTGTGAAACCTGAATATCTTATGAATTTGCTTTTTCTCAGAGACAGATGTTTCTGCCATAGTGAGACGCTGTAGTTTTGAAAATACATTTGTCTTATCCTATTTGAGATACTGTACAACCCCCGCCCCCCGCACCCCCCCCCCCCGCACACCCCCCCCCCCCACACACACATATCCGCAAGTATCAGGACTTACTGGGAATAAATAGGGTTAAGGGCACATAATTAAAATGGTCTGCAACTTTAACTAGAGCATCAAGAAAAACAAACAGTTCTGATAAAAATACCAGCAGAATTAAACTGGCATTTGTACCCAGCACCAGTAGATCCCATGCAACCTTAAACCCTGGCTCTTTTGCTTTCTTCACAAAATCTCCTCCATAACGTTGAGTTCCTTAATTTTTGTTCTTAATATATACATGCAGAGTCTGCATGTACAGCTTTACCAAATAACTTAATGCTGTGGAAGTGTAGATACTGAATCAACCAAATCCCCCACTTCTTACACTGAAAGAAAGTTCTTCTGCAGGATTTCTGGCTTTTCTCTTTAAGTCTTTCTGTATGGGTAAAAAAACTTTTTAGTTGTGAAAAGGCCTATCCCTGATGTCTTTAAAATGTCAACGTGTTGGAGGAAAAAAAAATCACATTTGAACCAATCTAACTTTCATGTCATGCCTTATCTGTTAATCGTGAATGGCTTAATTCGCATTACAGAAAGACATTATAGCAGAATAGACTGAAGTTTTCCATTTTCTAATTTTTGGAGGTGTCCAGTGTGCTATGAAAACAGAAACTTGAATATGTTCTGTTCCTCAGCATAAAGAGGTACTTGGCTCACAGTGACAGAAGAGAGGGAAATGGAATACAAATACACATTAAAGACAGTGTGAAATAGCTTTAAAAAATTAGCAAAAAACCCCACCGGATATGAAATTTTCTTCCCAACCCTTTGGGCTCCTCACTGTGAGGTGAGGAGTTAGGCCTGCCAAAACAAGCTCTAATTTCCCATCCTGCTTTGATTTTCTCTTGTAAATACATTTTTGTTTTAATTATTCCTTTCAGTTTTATGTGTTTCAGGTTTAATGCTAAGCCAAAGCCAGTGCCAGATCAAATGAATTCCTGCCTCTTCTCCTAGTTTGGTTTCTCTCAGGGAGTGGAATCCCCCATTTTTTGTCTCTGGCCTCCTAAGAGGCTTGCTAAACTCTGGAAGTTTTGCATTAGAGTCACTTGACGTCATTTTCTGTGTCATTGCTTATGCAGGGAGAAATCTGTATGGAAGCTGGTCTTTTGGGGGCTCTTATGAGTTAGAAATAAGAAGAACTTAGGACGCAAACAGGTGAAGAGAGGTCTGTGATAGGACAGTATCTCACCGACGCCATAAAAGTGCTGTTTCATATGCTACTGAGTCTTTGATTACGTAGGTAATTTGGAAAGGCCATTCATACATACAGTGCTCAGAAATCAGAAAGGAAAGGAAAACGGTAGAAAGGGAAAGTTAATTTTCAGAGTTGGGACATATTTTTCTTTAAAGTCATGGCCAACTACCTCTCCTGGGACTCTTCTAGAGAATGTGATGGGAGAGGACATATTATATTGAACCCAAGGTTTGAAAGCTGAGGCCTCAGTGGATTTGAGCAAGGAATAGGGTTAGAGAACTTTTGACTTGTGGAGCTTTGTGAACTTTTTTCATTCTTCTTCTCCATTTTCCACAGTCACTTCTGTGGACCTGCACCGAGGGCTTCCCAGTTATCACTTGAGGATGGCTCTGGTGAGAGGGAAAACTTGGTGGAAATCCCCTAAGCTGCCTTCCTGGAATAAACCTGGTTTGAGAAATCATGAATCTCTGGGCACATAGATAATGACTGGTAGACAAACTGTAGAGTTGCTATCAAATCTGACAGCCTGGGATTGGGCTGTAGAGACAGAGTCACACCCAAGAAGAGATCTTTGAGTGTATTTTTTCTAACAACTCTTTTTTCCCCTCTGTGTTAAAAGACGCTTACTCCTTGGAAGGAAAGTTATGACCAACCTAGACCAGCATATTCAAAAGCAGAGACATTGCTTTGCCAACAAAGGTCTGTCAAGTCAAGGCTATGGTTTTTCCAGTGGTCATGTATGGATGTGAGAGTTGGACTGTGAAGAAATTTGAGCGCCAAAGAATTGATGCTTTTGAACTGTGGTATTGGAAAAGACTCTTGGGAGTCCCTTGGACTCCAAGGAGATCCAACCAGTCCATTCTAAAGGAGATCAACCCTGGGTGTTCTTTGGAAGGAATGATGCTAAAGCTGAAACTCCAGTACTTTGGCCACCTCATGCGAAGTGTTGACTCATTGGAAAAGACTCTGATGCTGGGAGGGATTGGGGGCAGGAGGAAAAGGGGATGACAGAGGATGAGATGGCTGGATGGCATTACCGACTTGATGGACGTGGGTTTGGGTGAACTCTGGGAGTTGGTGATGGACAGGGAGGCCTGGTGTGCTGCAATTCATGGGGTCACAAAGAGTCGGACACGACTGAGCGACTGAACTGACTGACTGAGAGAATGACTAAATCAGTTTAGTCAAGAGTCAGTGGCTTGGGACAAGAAGGAAAAAGAAACAGGCAACTATTCTATATTAAAAGGGATTTAAGAAGTTTAAGAGATGTAAGTGAATGCAATGAGTAGATTTTGCTAGGATCCTTATTTATAAGCAAGTAAGAAGACAAGTCTTAGAGGTAATTGGAGAAATTTAAATGTGGACTAGCTTTTGATGATATTAGAGAATCATTAATTTTGTTACAAATGATAATAGCCTTACGGTCACGTAAGAGCACCCTCTGTCTCCCCATCCACATGGCACAAGTGAGACAAGTCCTTTAACCTGTCCCAGGGTCAGTTTCTGCATCTGTGAAATGAAGATGATTATCATGGAGGCTTTTGTAGTGTTGATGTGAATATAGAATGAGGGTCCCAGCGCAATCTGGTCCAGAATTCTTACATTTTGTTGCTGTTACTGCTTCCATTATTATTGTCACTAAGTGAGTTTCAAGTATCATTTTAATTCTAATGTGAGCTTGTTCTTTAAAACGTTTGTGCACGTCCCTATTGGTGAACTTGTTTGTGTCCTCACCTTCAATACCTTGACAGTTATCCTAGATGGCCTGTTCCACAAATCTTAGACATCTTGGCGCATCTTGGCTTTGTTCACTGTTTACTCTGATCACTAAGTTTTATATCAGGGCCAGTGACTTGCTTTGAATAGATGCTTAGTATTTTGTTGAATGAGTAAGCTCTACTTTCTGTAAAACTTATAGAAGACAAATTAATTTTTATTGAAATGCTTATTATTGGTACTAAATGATCCGGGACTTATATTGACCAACCTGCTGGGTGAGGATATAAAAGGGGCTTCCTGGATGGCTCAGCAGATGAAGAATCCACTTGGAACGCAGGAGATGCTGGAGACTCGGGTTAGATCCTTGGGTCAGGAAGATCCCTGGAGGAGGGCATGACAACCCACTCTAGGATTCTTGCTGGGAAAATCCCATGGACAGAGGAGCCTGGAGGACTGCAGTCCATGGGGTCACAAAGAGTCAGACATGACTCAAGCAGCTGAGCACCCACACATGCGTAGTCTAGCACTGTAGTGGACACTGGTGTCTGGACCCTCACATTAGTGTTTCATTCATTCACTTTTTGCCCAATCAGGTCCCTTCTTCTTCCTCAGAAAGTGCTCCTGTGGCCATTCTAATTAGATTATAAATTAATTCTAATTAGGATATAAACTCTTTATAAGGTGAGGAAGAAATCATATTAGACTCCTTTCTATAGTTTCTTGCACAGAGTAGGCAGATGCTAGATGTCAAAGAAGACTCTATATTTTGTACTGGAATTGTTCTTGGATATCTTCATGGGGAGTCAGGAGAATATGTGATCTATGAAGTGATTTTAAGTGCTTAGAGAAACTGTTTAGTTGTAGAGATACTGTTGTGGTCTGTAATTGACAGCTGTCAAATATTGATTTGGTTGTAACTGTAACTCTTCAGAGGCAATTATTTTCCTATGTTTTCTCTCGTCACCTTGAATGTTAATAATTGGGGGTGAGTGGGAAAGAGAGTTCTTTAATGTAGACTGGCATTCATGTGTAGAGACTAAAAGCCACTGGAATAACAAGGATATATTAGATGTTTATAATTCAGATATGCTGTATGTTCAGACCTCACAGCACTGTGAGGGAAATCCTGATGTCTGAATCTAACAGGTAAGTGCTGGCTTTTGTTTCAGGTTTCAAATATTAGCCATGTAAAGGATCTGACATTAGCTTAAAGATATAAAACAAGTATAGTTCAACAATTGTAATGGATTTTCTTTTCTTCTCATTTTGCAGTTTGATCAGAACATTGCATGTGAGCATCTTACTTTTTTAGTATGTAAAGGAAAAGGTTTGATTTTCATCCTTGAGAGTAATATGTGTGAAGCTGATAAACCATATATTCTTCTACATAAAATGATAAAGTATGTTATACAATTGCTGCTGCTACTACTACCAAAGAGTGAAATGCTATGTTACAAGTAAAGCAAACATGTGGAGATCTGTATTTTTACATTTCAAGTTTGGATATTTGTTTTCTTTTTAAGAAGAAGCAGAGGGGGAGATAAAACTATGCCTGTGGCGTTCCATGCCAAGGTCGGTTCTTCATATTTTGTCTGTTTAGTTTAATAACACTCAAGCAAAACGGCAATCAGGAGCACACTCTCCTTGGTAAATCCATAGCTATAAAGAAAGCATGTACTTCAGAATTTAAGAAAAAAGTTGCTTGTTGCGCCCAGACCTAGTTTGACATATTTTTGAAAAGTGCTTATAATTCTCCAGATTTCCAGGATTAAAATCAGGAAACACAAAATAGAAATATATAGATTTGGCTCTGCGGCTCCCCCACACCTTAGGTTGAATTGTCTTAGACCCTTCTTTTAAAAAAAGAGGTAGCTAGTCTTAGTTGAATAATCTAAGATTTGTTAACTGGCTATCCTTTGTGAATTTTTGCAAGGTGATTAAAAAGTGAGGCGCTGTTGACCCTTGGTAAATAAAATGCTCTTGAATTTTACATCAACTCCAGGATATATTCACCTCCTTTTTAAACAATCTTGATTTAACATGAAGAATTCTAGGTTTGAAACTCTGAAGTCCTGAGAAATATTTTTTCTATAACTCCTAAAAATAATTCCAAATAACATTTTTTCTTCAGAAATGTGAAATAGATATATAATGAATGTTTTCTTCCTGATTGAGTTTCATTTGTGTGATTGACATTAATAAAAATATTCTAACTTAGTTCATTAAAGAGGTAAGGATATTTCACACAATGAGGCATGATATAGAAGACTTTTAAACTTTCTGGAGTTTTAAAATAAAAATTTTAAAAGTGTACATAATTTATAATCTGTGTGTACGTATGCATTGATTCTCCCTGCCCCCCTTCATCTAATAAGCCCCTCTTTTCCTGTTCCATCTTGTAAACATGAGTTGCTTATGGCTTGCGTACTGAAAATGCTGCCAGGAAGTAGGGTGAGCAAAGCTTCTTTTCCCATGACCCTCGCTCTAATGTTGTTCCAAGGGTTCCGTACTTAGAAATGCCTTGATAACCACATTCATTCCTGACATACCCCACCCCCAGCACACACAAAGCTGCTGAGTGCCATCTGACCCAGAGTCCAGCTGCAGCTTCTTACAGCACTAGTGGGGAAGGCTTTTACCTAGAGTAGTGAGTATCTGTGAAGGCATTTTGTGTGTGATATATTGCATGTATATAGAAAATTAAAAAAAAAATTACTTTGTGTGATCCTGGAAGCTACAGGTTAACTAATGTCTGTTTTTTCTCTCTAATTTTGGGCTCACTGAAGCTAGTATGTATGTGTGTGCCTGTACATCCTTTTTGTATTATTTCTGGAAATTTTGCTGCTGACAGTGAAATCTAGTTGCTAAAGCATACTTTAGATTCCCTTGTTCTGTGTCATTTATCATGAACATAAGAGTTTTCTAAATGACTGGGTTATGCTGGTCACAATCCATTCCACCCCCCACCTCAGTTCTCATGTGATGCACTACATTTCTTCTTTTGTTATAGCGGGGAGAGAAACATGTTTGTTTGAAAAACTGAGTATCTCTAAACTTCCCACTAACACTCTGAAGTAAGCAATAACATTGTTTCATTAGATATAGAAAATTGAGACTGCAAAGGAAAGCTTAAGTATTTTGCCCAAGGTAGCAAAACGCTAGTCAGTCGTGGAAATAGGTCCGGTCTTGTAGGAACTCGTCCTGTAGGAACTCGGTCCTGTAGGAACTTGGTCCTGTAGTCCAGTGTCAGACTTTGCTGCCCCAGGAGAGAGTTCTCCAGCCCTGACCCTGAGGCTGACCCTGAGGCTAACCCTGACCCTAACCCTAATCCAGTTTTGGGAATTGACTGTTTAAGAGACATACACATAAAGGGAATACTCGTAATGATACTTGATTTCACCTGTCCTAGGGAGACAGGAGGTGTCAGGGTTCTGTATGAAGTGAGTTACTCCTAGAGCAAGGATGTGAGCCCCAGGTTCACCTCACTGGGCTCGGGTGGAAAAGCAGGCAGGTTTATTTGATGGACTACAGGCCACTTGGGTCTTCCCTGGGGTCTCCATGGGTAGAGAATCCTCCTGCCAAGGCAGGAGAATTGGGTTCAGTCCCGGGGTTTGAATGGTGGCGCACTCCAGTATGCTTGCCTGGGAAATCCCACGGACAGAGGAAACTTCCAGGCCGCAGTGCATGCTGGGGGTTGCGGAAGAGTCGGCCGTGACTGAGCAACTGAGCAGCAACAACGCCAGGCCGCTGTGTGGAGTACAGGCTGTAAGAGAAGAGGGAGCCTTATTATTCTTGGACTTAGGGAGATGTGACACTTCCTCAGAAGCTGCTGCAGGCTGTGAGGGTTGAGCACGTGTGAGGAGAGGAGTGTGGGACCCAGGAAACTCGCAGTGGAGTGCTTCCTGTTCCAGCCTCTCAGCTGTGTCACTGACCTACCACCCCTGGCTGCTCTCTGCGGCCCTGGCCGAAACTGAGGAACACGGAAGGTTGAGCTTCCTTTTTCTGTCTCGGTTACTATGAGTCTGGATGATGGCCGCGCTGGTTAACTGCTCTGCGTCTGATGAAAGTGTTAGAGGACACTTGTCCCTGAAATGCTGCCTGGAAAGCAGGTTTCTCTTGTAGAAGACTTTTTCCTCTGTGGTGTTCCACGGTGAAAGTAGAGACAAATTTTGGTAAAAACGACTTAGTATGAGAAATACTTCTCTTAAACTGAAAATGTGATTATTTTCCTTAACCAAGTTGAGAGCATGAATTACTTTGTGCTAGTGACGGGCCATGTGTAGTTCTGGCATGTCCGGGCTTGAGAAGGAAATTCAGCAGGTAGTCTGCTTTAATCTGAGACTTTTTGTTTTTTTGAGGGGGATTTATAAAAAATAAACTTTAGAGAAAATCTTAGTGATCTTCTCAGTAAACAGAAAGTGAAGGGCAGCTATTCTAAACAAATGATAGCTAGCCTCCCCCCGCCCTCCCACACTGCCCTTTTCCCCCCAAGCAAGCTCATACTCATAAGTAAAATGGTCTCTTTGTGCTTCTGTCTCACCGTGAGTCAAATTCTATCATCACACGGATCCTAGAAATGAAACTACTCTGTTTATTCTTTACCAGTCTCTTCACTCTGGATTAGAGAGAGGATCTTATCTTTAGTATAACATAGGTAGGCCTTTGTGTTTCTCATGTTAACCGATTATCATTATTGAACCAGAACCAGTGTCTTCCTTAATTTCTTTTGAAAATTTTCCAGGAAGCTGGCCTCTGGACTGAAATGGCCATGACATCTCTTGCAGTGACTGTAGTTTGCAGTTCACTGTCCAATAGCAACGCGGTGCAGGAGCCTGGAGTTCCAGATAACAGGGGCTCGACTTTGCAGTGCTGTGACTAGCCAAGGTTTCAGGCATGTGACCTGTGGTTGGTGATGCTAATATATTTGAAGTGCTTTGAGATTCCTTTGGAAGAAAAGTGCTTAGTAATTTGAAACAACAGATCCTAGCAATTAGAAAGCCTCCTTCATTGAATTAGTGAGCACTTACTTCATGCCAAAAATGATGTTCCCCTTCAGGCCCAGAGAAGTAAGTGCATAGTAGCTTGTCATTCAGGGCCATGTGGTAAATACCAGTGGAACTGGGACTGTAACCCTTGACTTCTGACACTCTGTCCAGTTATGTGTGAGTAATAATCCAAAGTCTACATATTTGTAAGTTTCATGAGGTATAAATGTTTATTGTGTCAGATGGACATTTTAGTTCTAAATCTTTAACGAGTTAATTCCCTTAAGAACTGTATATAACCACATGATAAAATGAATGTAAATGAAATTTAAGCTAGCTGATTGGGGGGTTTTCAAAAAAATCATTTTCATCAAATTGGTAATGTTTTTGGAGCACTTAAACATAGTAGTTTATTTAGATAAATACAGATTTTTACCAGTCTTTGTGAACAAGGGTACTAGTAGATTGTGGAGGAGCATCAAAGAATTGGAATTAAAACTGAGGACTGACCTAGACATCAGACATGTTTAAAATCTTTACTAGGGGGGAGAAAGACTAAATAAAAGATTTTTCATGTAATAAGTGCTAAGTTTATGATGTAAAAAAAGGCACAATTGATTGAGGATGGCCTATTTCATCTCAGAAACCATTTGGTAATTTAAGGAAATTTGAGTTCAGGCCATGTCCATTTTTTTGTCAGTTCCTCACTGTCTCCTTTATCTGTGGCTAAGTTCTATTCCATACTTGTAGGAAAGAAACTGAAAATTTTAGTCTTTAAATATGTGATTCACGGTAGCTTTAAAGAAGATTCCTTAATAGTGCGATATGTAACTGGGAAACACTTATTTCTTTTCAAGTGTGTTAAAAAGTGTAATTGTTTCTATTGGCTAAATTTTAGTTCCAGAATGTTGTTTTCCATATGTTCCTATAATATTACTTATAAGAGGAAACAACCCATTCTAAATACCTACTACTCTTCCTTATGTGACTGATCACTAAATAGCTCCAATCCGCCTATCACAAGCCACACCTTCTTTTGAGTTTTTTTTAATAGCTTTCTTTCATAATAGTTTTTTTTCCTAATGAAGTGTTAATGCTTATCCTGTATTAATCCACTACACGATACACATATCCTGTTTTAAAATGGGCACTATTAGAGGTTTTTACTACAGGCTTTTTTATGATTTCAACTCTTTATGCAAAACTAAATATCTTTCATGTATCAGGCCCAGATCTGTTTGTTGAACAGTGAACAAAAAAGGCAAACATTCATACTTTCATAGAAATTATATTTTAACTAGGGGAGGGAAATTAATGAATAAAATGTATTGATCAGGTCAACATCATGGCAATGTGGGATGCTTTCACTGTCTCTTATCTTTAGTCTATAACCAATAAAACATCCATAAATCAACAAAGGTTCTTCTGTCCAATGTACCACCCAAGTAAAGGTGGGTAGACTGGAAGACCAGAGGAGGCAGTACCTATGAGCCCAGCTAGGCTGACTGAGCCCAGAGCTGCAGAGAACTTCACTGGTAGCAGCTGCGAGGTGGTGTGGACAGCTCTAGGTTGCTGGCTTCCATGGTCACAGGGAACCAGGGGGCATGTTGACCTGTGATCCCATCCCTGCAGCAATCAGTTCAGTGCAGTCCCTCAGTCATGTCCAACTCTTTGTGACCCCATGGACTGCAGCACACCGGGCCTCCCTCCCTATCCATCACCAACTCCTGGAGCTTACTGAAACTCATGTCCATTGAGTCGGTGATGCCATCCAACCATCTCATCCTCTGTCGTCCCCTTCTCCTCCTGCCTTCAATCTTTCCCAGAATCAGGGATTTTCTAATGAATTGCCTCTTCACATCAGGTGGCCAAAGTATTGGAGCATCAGCTTCAGCATCAGTTCTTCCAATGAATAGTCAGGACTGATTTCCTTTAGGATGGACTGGTTGAATTTCCTTGTAGTCCAAGAGACTCTCAAGAGTCTTTTTCAACACGACAGTTCAAAAGCATCAATTCTTCAGCACTCAGCTTTCTTTATGGTCCAACTCTCACATCCATACATGACTGCTGGAAAAGCCTTAGCTTTGACTAGTCAGAACTTTGTTGACAAAGTAATGTCTCTGCTTTTTAATATGCTGTCTAGGTTGGTCATAGCTTTTCTTCGAAAGAGCAAGCTTCTTTTGATTTCATGGCTGCAGTCACTATCTGCAGTGATTTTGGAGCCTCCCCCAAATAAAGTCTGTCACTGTTTCCACTGTTTTCCCATCTATTTGCCATGAAGTGATTGGACCAGATGCCATGATCTTAGTTTTCTGAATGTTGACTTTTAAGCCAGCTTTTTCACTCTCCTCTTTCACTTTTCGTCAAGAGGCTCTTTAGTTCTTCTTTGCTTTCTACCATAAGGGTGGTGTCATCTGCATATCTGAGATTATTGATATTTCTCCCGGCAGTCTTGATTCCAGCTTGTGCTTCATCCAGCCTGGTATTTCACATGATGTACTCTGCATAGAAGTTAAATAAGCAGGGTGACAATATGCAGCCTTGATGTACTCCTTTCCTGATTTGGAACCAGTCTGTAGTTCCATGTCTGATTCTAATTGTTGCTTCTTGATCTGCATACGGATTTCTCAAGAGGCAGGTCAGGTAGTCTGGTATCCCCATCTCTTTAAGAAATTTTCACAATTTGTTGTGATCCACACAATCAAAGGCTTTGGCATAGTCAATAAAGCAGAAGCAGATGTTTTTCTGGAACTTTCTTGCTTTTTCAATGATCTAGTGGATGGTGGCATTTTGATCTCTGATTCTTCTGCCTTTTCTAAAACCAGCTTGAACATCTTGAAGTTCATGGTTCACATACTTTTGAAGTCTGGCTTGGAGAATTTTGAGTATTACTTTGCTAGTGTGTGAGATAAGTGCAATTGTGCCATAGTTTGAACACACTTTGTCATTGCGTTTCTTTAGGATGGGAATGAAAACTGACCTTTTCCAGCCATGGAGGTACCTACTAATTCAGTCCCCCTGCCTGCAGCACCAGTTGCTGTGAATCACCAAACCCTGTGTGCAGCAGAGATGGCCACAACACTGGCTGCCCCTGCCCATGGCAGCAGAGCCTGTGACCTAGGCAACCTTGGACATGGAGGTGCCTGCCTATTTTGTTGCCCTGGCATTAATGCTAGTGACAGTGGCAACACTGGCAGCAGCAAAGGCTTCAGTGACTCTGGAGGTGCAAACAGTGGCACAAGAGCACTGGTGACACTCTGGCAGAGGCAGGAGAGTGTGGAAAGTGACAATTCTCAAAAATAGCCAGATGCAGTTGGGTGGTGGTTTTTCATTCTCTCAGTCATGTCTGAATGTTTGTGGTCCCATGGACTTCATCATGCCAGGCTTCCCTGTCCATCACCAACTTCCGGAGATTGCTCAAACTCATGTCCATAGAGTTGGTGATGCCATCCAACCATCTCATCCTCTGTCGTCCCCTTCTCTTCCTGCCTTCATTCTTTCCCAGCATCAGGGTTTTCTCCAATGAATTGGCTCTTCACATCAGGTGGGCAAAGTATTGGAGCTTCAGCTTCAACATCAGTCCTTCTAGGGAATATTCAGGGTTGATTTCCTTTAGGATGGTCTGGTTGGTTCTCCTTGAAGTCCAAGGAACTCTCAAGAGTCTTCTCCAGTACCACAGTTCAAAGGCATCAGTTCTTTGACACACTGCCTTTGTTATTGTTGGGAAGTTCCCCTGGAGAAGGAAATGGCAACCCACTCCATTATTTTGCCTGGGAGATCCCATGGACGGAGGAGCCTTGTGGGCTGCAGTCCATGGGTGTGTGCAAAGTCAAACACGACTTAGCAACTATACAGCACCCACAACCAGAAGGAATTGGAGGTAGGGTGAGGAGGGGGCGGAAGGTGAAATGGTGTAGAAGAGGTCAGTTGTATGATGATGGTTGGAAACTAAATTTTGCACGGTGAGCTCATTGTAATGTATACAGAAGTTGAAATGTATACAAGAAGCCAGTGTTTTAAACCAATGCTATCTTAGTTTAAAAAAAAATTGTAAAACCAAAGAAATATGTCATAGATCAGATCATGAAAATGCTACTGAGAAAAGTCAATTGGGGAGAATATTATAGGTGTGTGTATGCGTGCGTGTACACATGATCCTGTTGGCATTCTGTTTGGGTATCTATAGGTATAGATCGTTACAGGGGAAGGCCTTACTGAGAAAGTGATATTTGAAGACAGGGAGGGAGGAAGTCTTTGTTTAGATAATACAAGAACCAACTTATTCTTAACTTGAGAGAAAAACATTTAAGGTGAAGGTACGGGTCAGCAGTGGCCTGCTGCAGGGGTAGGGGCTCTGGGTGCAGCAGACCTGGGTCGTGTAGCCTATGGCAGAAGCCCTCTGGGAAGAAGTCGCCATTAGCCCCACCATAAAGCCACCAAGCAGATGACCCACAAACTGCAGAACAATTATATCAAAGAAATTCTTGCATTGTTACGAAAGTTCTAGGACCCACAACAGATTTCCCAATCTGGGGATCTGACAAAGGAACTGAGAAGCCCCAGGGAATTTGACTTTGGAGGCCAGTGGGATCTGATTACAGAACTTACACAGGACTGGGGAAACAGGCTCTTGGAGGGCACAAACAACATCTCAGCACACCAGGACCCAGGAGAAAGGAGCAGTGACCCCACGAGAGACTGACCAGACTTGCCTGTGAGTGTCCAGGAGTCTTTGGTGGAGGCATGGGTTGGCGGTGGCCTGCTGCAAGGCTGGGGACACTGAGAGCAGCAGTGCGTGCAGGGGACCTTCTGAAGGAGGTCGCCATTATCTTCATTTCCTCCACCATAGTTTGGTCTCAGGTCAAACAAAAGGGAGGGAACACAGCCCTGCCCATCAACAGAAAATTGGATTAAAGATTTACTGAGCATGGCCCACTCACTGGAGCAAGACCTGGTTTCCCCCACAGTCAGTCTGTCCCATCAGGAAGCTTTCATAACCCTCTTATCCTTGTATATCAGAGAGAAGACAGAATGAAAAGCAAAATTACAGAAAACTAATCAAACTGGTCACGTGGACCACAGCCTTGTCTAACTCAATCAAACTATGAGCGATGCTCATATGACCTGATCCAAAACAGACGGGTCATAGTAGAGAGTTCTGACAAAACGTGGTCCACTGGAGAAGGGAATGGCAAACCGCTTCAGTATTCCTGCCTTGAGAACCCCGTGAACATTATGAAAAGGCAAAAGATATGACACTGAAAGATGAACTTCCCAGGCCGGTAGATCCCCAATATGCTACTGGAGAAGAGTGGAGAAATAACTTCAGAAAGAATGAAGAGATGGAGCCAAAGTGAAACCATTGCACAGTTGTGGATGTGACTGGTGATGGAAGTCAAGTCTGATGCTGTAAAGAGCAATATTGCATAGGAACCTGGAACGTTAGGTCTACGAATCAAGGCAGATTTGAAGTGGTCACACAGGAGATGGCAAGAGTGAACATTGACATTGTAGGAATCAGTGAACTAAAATGGATTGGGATGGGCAAATTTAACTCAGATGACCATTTTATCTAGGAGAAGGCAATGGCACCCCAACTCCCAGTACCCTTGCCTGGAAAATCCATGGACGGAGCAGCCTGGTAGGCTGCAGTCCATGGAGTTGCTAAGAGTCAGACATGATTGAGCGACTCCACTTTCACTTTTTACTTTCATGTATTGGAGAAGGAAATGGCAACCCATTCCAATGTTCTTGCCTGGAGAATCCCAGGGAGGGGGAAGCCTGGTGGGCTGCCGTCTATGGAGTTGCACAGAGTCGGACACGACTGAAGCGACTTAGCAGCAGCAGCAGCAGCAGCAGACCATTTTATCTACTAATGTGGGCAAGAATCCCACAGTAATTGAAAAAGGAGAGTAACAAAGCTGGCTTAAAACTCAGTGTTCAAAAACTAAGATCATGGCACCTGGTTCCATCACTTCATGGCTAATAGATGGACAAGCAATGGAAACAGTGACAGACTTTATTTTCTTGGGCTCCAAAACCACTGCAGATGGTAGGTAACTGCAGCCATAAAATTAAAAGACACTTGCTCCTTGGAAGAAAAGCTATGACCAACCTAGACAGCATATTAAAAAGCAGAGACATTATTTTGTTGACAAATCCCTGTCTAGTCGAAGCTATGGTTTTTCCAGTAGTCATGTATGGATGTGAGAGTTGGACTATAAAGCTAAGTGCCGAAGATTTGAAGTGTTTGAACTGTGGTGTTGGATAAGACTGTTGAGAATCTCTTGGACTGCAAGGAGATCCAACCAGTCCATCCTAAAGGAGATGAGTCTTGAATATTCACTGGAAGAACTGATGCTGAAGCTCAGTGCCCAATACTTTGGCCACCTGATTGGAAGAACTGACTCCTTGAAAAGACCCTGATGCTGGGAAAGATTGAAGGCAAGAGGAGAAGGGGACGACAGAGGGTGAGATGGTTGGATGGCATCACCGACTCAATGGACATGAGATTCGGTAAACTCTGGGAGTCGGTGATGGACAGGGAGGCCTGGTATGCTGCATTCCATGGGGTCACAAAGAGTCAAACATGACTGAGCGACTGAATTGAACTGACTGAAATTCTCATTTGAGGCTTCCCTGGTAGCTCAGCTGGTAAAGAATCTGCCTGCAGTGTGGGAGACCCGGGTTTGATCCCTGGTTTGGGAAGATCCCCTGGAGAAGGGAAAGGCTACCCACTCCAATATTCTGGCCTGGAGAATTTCATGAACTGTATAGTCCATGGGGTCACAAAGAGTTGGACAGGACTGAGCAACTCTCAGTGATTCTCATTTTAGTGATTTTTAGCTAGCTGGTATTCAGAGAGGGCAATGGCACCCCACTCCAGTACTCTTGCCTGGAAAATCCCATGGATAGAGGAGCCTGGTAGGCTGCAGTCCATGGGGTCACGAAGAGTTAGACACGACCGAGTGACTTCACTTTCACTTTTCACTTTCATGCATTGGAGAAGGAAATGGCAGCTCACTCCAGTGTTCTTGCCTGGAGAATCCCAAGGACGGCGGAGCCTGGTGGGCTGCCGGCTATGGGGTCGCACAGAGTCGGACACGACTGAAGCGACTTAGCAGCAGCAGCAGCATACTGTTATTACTCATCTTTCACTGCCTGTAGAATTTGAAGGTGACTCTCAATTTAGTTGACAAACTCCCCTTACAGCTAATTGTTTGTGGTTGATGAAAGTAGTTTCTTTAGTTTCTGTAATCCTGCAAAGCTTGTTCTCCACCTACCTCTAGTAGTGATTGAGCAGTTTGACATTCCAGATCACTTCAGTTCTTTCTTACCAGTGGGTCTGGGTGATAGGAAGTTAGATCTTTGTAGGACAGATAAGAGTGTTAATACATACCTTTGGATTGACTGAATGAGCTTATGTGGGAAAGTTTTGATAAAAAGAACCACTTGGTTATTTTTTTCATCTATTGCATCATAACATTTTCAATAAGAAACTCATTAACTTATTTTTAACTAAGGATTCATTGCCATTGCAACTAATGCAGGGTTAAATTTTACCTTTGCTTAAGCAGGTAGTTTCTCTAAGGTGCAAGTTCATAGCATAAAGATTTGTTTGGGGGAAAACTGTCAAGGATTTAGTTGGAAAATCTCTCAAGCCCTTTAGAAACTACCGTTTAGATTTAATTGATGTTTTTATGAGTTAATGAAACCTGATTATTTATCAGGTTTCCAATTTAGTAAAGGTTATTTTCTGCTTGGTTAATACTTTACTCTTTTGGTTTGAGTCATCATGATTGAAGAAATCCACTATTTAATTTCACTGAAATGAGCTAGTAAGTTAGATATGTAGTTAGTCTGATATTCAGTGTAACTTTGCGGTGTTACTATACTAGCAGATACTAGTCACTAAAAGGCATGAGTTCTAGGGATTCTCAGAGAGAAGTTTAGGTTATACCTTTCACTGTTCTAATGTAGCTCAAGTTACTAAATTTGTCAGCTAAAGGCAATACTTAGCTTTGCCCTAGCCTTAAAGTGACTAATGCGCAAAGTTGACTTCATGACTGTCCCTGAATCACAATGTGTTGCCTCCTAAACTGCACCTCATTGGAACTGAATGTGAGTCTTAGAACATATAGAATTTTTTACACTGAAAAAGTTAGTTCAGGAGAATGTGGAGCAAACAGAAACAGTATACACAATTTCAGTTTCTTGGTTTTTATCTCTTTCATGAATTTTCTTCCTGAAAATACAGAGGGAGTCTCCACTGCGTCACTGTCTTGTTCACTATCTGTATAGCCCTTGTTGAAATAGTGCCCACAGTCCCACGGTTACAGTATTTCTGGTGGTCTCAGGTGGCTTCCAGGAGCACACAGCTGCTGGAAGCTCCCTTTGGCTCTTATTTTAGGCTTGGAGCCCAGAGACAAGCCCAAGGGACAGGGTGGCTTCAAGGCTTCAGGTCTTTTATATGTCAAAAGAAATGAGAAGCTAAGCTAGGGAGCTGATTTCATATTTCCCACTCTCATAATGGGTAGGGACAACTGAGATCCAATATTTCTGACACAGGCTTTTCCTGGTGGTAGGTTTTTGTAGCATTCAGAGTTAGAACAAGGCCCTGGAGGCAATGCACTGTGTGCTGGCTGTTTCTGGAGAGGATTAGCTCCTTGAGGTTAGGGGTACAGTGTCAAATGCTGCAGAAGATGTCTTGTTCAGTGTTACTGGGTGAATAAAATATAAAGATACACTGGGACTCAGGGAGCCAAAGTTGTAGTTTTTATTTATCTCTAAAATTGGGTAGGGGGCTTACAATTTAGTATGTTAGAATGTATAAACTACAGTAAATACAAATTATAGCACTTTAAAATTTAGTAGCTGAGAAACTAATAAATTTTGAAATAGATAAAACATACCAGGTTAGAAGACTCGAAAGCAACATACGTGATTTTTTTTCTGTTTTTTTTTTTATTGGAACTCACTTTATTTATTTTTAATTAATTTATTTTAATTGGAGGCTAATTACTTTATGGTATTATAGTGGTTTTTTTGCCATACATTGACATGAATCAGTCATGGGGTCACACATACACGTTTTTAAGTTTTAAATTGAATGATGGCCTCATCATGGGTTGACTGTGTGCTGTCTGATAAGAGCCTGGCATAAATTACGTGTATCGTTTCTATAAAAAGTCTCTTTATTTGCAGCAATAAAATAATTAGAGACAATGTGTCTCCCAGGGTGTGGGAAGCTCTGAAGCCAGACAGAATTGCACAAGTTGACACAGTTGGAATTCCTCAGTTGTGACTGCGAAATAAAAGTCTTAGCTATTCAGAGTCACAGCAGGCAGTTGCTGGCTGTGTACTGATCATTGTGCATGCATGTTGGAAACTCAGAGAGCATGGTATTTAGGTGAATGAGTTTTAGTTTTTGGAATAAAAGATTGAGTTTATTTTCAGGTTTTTTGATGAGTATAATCAGTCACCCTTAAAACAGTATGCATCATATATTTAAAGTATCTTCTTCAAAGCCACTTAAAGCATTTTTATAATGACTATGCCATGTATATATATGAAACACCAACAGTTAAAATTGTTACATAATAGAGATGCACTAAGATCCATAAGAATAAGAAATTGTTTTTTCAAGTGAGAAAATGATAAGAAAACTGCAAATGATCTGGTTAAAAAAAAGGTTTTTTTTTTTTTTTCAACTTTAAGATAGTGAGGTGACTATAATAAGCCATTTAATTAAAAGCAGAATATTTGAAACTTAAAGTAGAATAAAAAGTAATAAAATAATGTATCCCAACAAAATTTTCTCCATTGTGATACCTTAAAGATGGGATGGGCTCAAAGGTGCAAAATGAAAGCTACACTGTTAAAACACAAGTTTTCCTGAAATATTCTGAAATATTGCTTTAATATTTCAAAATGGGGTAGGGCAGCAGAAAAATGAAGTCTGTAAACATGTGGGATAGCAAGTTTACTGAAAACAACTTACAAAAAACATTGTGTAAGTGGAGAATGATGATCTTTGTGCCCGTACTTCCCTGGCAGCCCAGGCTCAACTGTGTTTTGCAGTGTTATTCTTTTCTGTTCTTTTTGGAAGAACAAGGCAAGATGCCAGCATACTTCCACATCTTGTCCAAGACAGAGACTTATGTATTCGGCTTTCAATTACTATTCATTATAAAATGTTTCCAGTCTTTAAGAGGATGTTAGCCTTGTTGCTATGTGAAAAAATTATTTTGCCATACTATACTGTTTATGTGTAGTCATGATATCACACAATATAATGCACTTTTGTTTGTCCAAAGAAAATAAGTAAATAAAAGTAGAATAGTGAAAACCCAAATATGTACTCACAATTGACACAGCCAGTCACATTAGAATGCTAGACCCACATTTTAAGCTCACCACTCCATTAAAGTGAACTTAGAACATTTTTGGAGGTTCATATATGTTAGATTGTTTCTTTGCTTGCTTAAGTAGATGTCAGTGGCTCAGTGGTAAAGTCTCCGTTGATGCAGGAGACACCGGAGACATGGGTTCGACCCCTGGGTCAGGAAGATCCCATCGAGAAAGAAATTTAAACTGCTGCAGGGTTCTTGAGTGAAAAATCCCATGGACAGAGGAGCCCGGCAGGCTCCATGGTGTCGTCACAAAAGAGTCTGGCAAGACAGTGACTAAACAGCAGCAAGAAAATGTTTTCTTAGGGGATGCTAGAATGTGGATAAACTGTTAACTACTGAGATGATACTTTGAAGTTTCATCAGCAGCAATGTGAGTGTCGTATAACTCTTACTAATGGTGCCTGATCTAAACTAGTGATGGGAAAATATACTCGAGCAAATGATAAATTTACCTTTGGAATAGAGACAGTTGACTGTTAGTTACGATGTTTGCTGTCCCTTGACTGTTTCCTTGGTTGGAAGGTACTTCGGCTGCATTCAGTTTGGTGCCATCCTAAAGTGGTAATTGTCTTTTTAGGTCCTCAGACGGTTAAGCTTAACGTAAGAGTAGTGACCAGGAACCAACAGTAACATATCTTTCTAGCCAATGATTTCTTCCTTAAAAATAACAGTGGTTATGATTATGATAGTTTGCCAGGCTCATATTATGTACTTGACATGCATGATTTCATCTGGTCATTGCAACAGTCTTACAAAGTAGGTATATTAATATTATACTCATTTTATAAATAGGTATATTGAAACTTGAAGAGCTTAAGTAACATTCCTATATACCAAAACTGGTAGTTTGTTTGACACCAGAACCATTGGTCTTATCATTTTTTAAAGTGAAACTACTTTATATTAGAAAATGATACAAGGTAATAACCTGGATTAGCTTTCTCATGAGAAACGCTGGACTGGAAGAAGCACAAGCTGGAATCAAGATTGCCGGGAGAAATATCAATAACCTCAGATATGCAGATGACACCACCTTTATGGCAGAAAGTGAAGAGGAACTAAAAAGCCTCTTGAAAGAGGAGAGCGAAAAAGTTGGCTTAAAGCTCAACATTCAGAAAATGAAGATCATGGCCTCTGGTCCCATCACTTCATGGGAAATAGATGGGGAAACAGTAGAAACAGTGTCAGACTTTATTTTTTTGGGCTCCAAAATCACTGCAGATGGTGACTGCAGCCATGAAATTAAAAGACGCTTACTCCTTGGAAGAAAAGTTATGACCAACCTAGATAGCATATTCAAAAGAAGAGACATTACTTTGCCGACTAAGGTCCGTCTAGTCAAGGCTATGGTTTTTCCAGTGGTCATGTATGGATGTGAGAGTTGGACTGTAAAGAAAGCTGAGTGCCGAATCATTGATGCTTTTGAACTGTGGTGTTGGAAAAGACTCTTGAGAGTCCCTTGGACTGCAAGGAGATCCAACCAGTCCATTCTGAAGGAGATCAACCCTGGGATTTCTTTGGAAGGAATGATGCTGAAGGTGAAGCTTCAGTACTTTGGCCACCTCATGCGAAGAGTTGACTCTTTGGAAAAGACTCTGATGCTGGGAGGGATTGGGGGCAGGAGGAGAAGGGGACGACCCAGGATGAGATGGCTGGATGGCATCACTGACTCGATGGATGTGAGTCTGAGTGAACTCCGGGAGATGGTGATGGACAGGGAGGCCTGGCGTGCTGTGATTCATGGGGTTGCAAAGAGTCGGACACGACTGAGCGACTGAACTGAACTGACAGTGATTAAAGTTTGTGGAACTTTTAGTTGTTTTTTTATTTTTTGTTGTTGTTTTTTTTTTTTTTAACTGGATGCTCTCTCCATCAAGCTTGATTAGATTACCAGAAGCATTTTTAGAGGTGGATTTTTTCTAAAGCAATACTGAAAGTTTAGGTTACCACCTAAAATATCTGGTCTTCTTCTGTCAACTTGCACTCCTTTGCCTTTTGTAACGCTTGTCAACAGATCCTAAATGAAAGAACCTTATAGCCATTCCCTCTGATCCCATTTACTTGACTTGATTCTTAGGTGTGTTTGTTTGCTGGGGCTCCTCTGTTCCCATTACACCTTTTATAGCTAGAGATAAGGCTGAGTCTAACCACCTGGCTTCTTATCTCTAATTGCTCTTTGCCAGTCCTGGAAAGACCTTAGTTTTACCTTTTCTAAATACTCTAAGTTCTTGCAACCTCATATTTTTAAAGCCCTATGCCTGAGGCAGTAAAGACTGGAGAGGTTCTGTCAACCATGGGCTTAATGTTTGGTGAGGGTAATGGGACTTAGACACAAATGTTAGTAAATATATAATACAATTATAGAGTATTTCAGTAGTTATGCAGAAAGTTTCTAGATTGTGGTAGTATAGTACTTCTCAGAGTATTATATCAGAGTAGGGGAAAAATGCACTCTCAGCAGTCTGGAAACATGACCCAAACTAGCTGCCTCAATGGAAGTGACAAGAGTCAAGTTAATTCATACAAATTCTGTGATATTGGCAATATGGTACATTAAAAAAAAATGTAAAACAGGATAAAACTGCTTTGCTTCCTTCTCTTTAGTTTTCTAATAAAAGTTGCAGTACCAGAAAAACACACTGCAGGTATCCATGGCTTCTGTACTCCTGCGCCTGGCACACTGCTGTGTGTGCCATACGGCATGCCAGTATTTGGTATTTATAAGTATCAGCAGATGTGTGGGCCTGGTTAGATTATTTAGGGTGGGACTTTCTAATTAATCTAGAAAGAAGCCGGTCTTATAGGTGCTGAAAAAGGTGTAAAGGAAGCTCTGTGTACTGTCTTCAAGGATAGCCAGATGCTCTTAAAAAGTACAATCCAACTTCACAGTGGAGCTGTGAGTACTGGTTTATTTGAAGGCATTTGAAGGCCACAGTAGAGACAAATGGGTGCTTCCAACTTGAAGAATGGCTTTGTGGATGTTGAGACAGTAGAAGTTTAGATTCTTTGGTTTGGCTAAAACATTGCTGATGCAAAGACCAGTTTGAGAAAGAAGATGGCCTTAGAAACATAGAGGATAGAATTTAGACCCTGATGCGAGGAAAGATTAAAGGCCAGAGGAGAAGGGGACGACAGAGGATGAGATGGTTGGATGGCATCACCGACTCGATGGACGTGAGTTTGAGTGAACTCCGGGAATTGGTGATGGACAGAGAGGCCTGGTGTGCTGCAGTCCATGCGGTCGCAAAGAGTCAGACACAACTGAGGGACTGAACTGAACAATTTAGTGTGTTGCTTTGAAAAGGAGATTAAACTAGTTAGATCATGATTTTATTACAAATGTGTTTGTTGTATAATAACAAGAAGGAGCTGATGGAAAAGGGAGGTATGTTTTAAGAGTTGGAGACAGGCTGATGGGTGACATGAAAAAAAAGTAATGCCAAGCGCTCTTCCAGTCATCATCTTGCATAGATACTTCAGATAGATGAGAGAAAAGAGGGCTGGAACGCTCAGTGCTTTCCATTACCAAATCTGTTGATAAGGGCAAATGTTGTAGATGCCCTACAAACAAGGCTTGGCCTAAGGAAGAGGTCGTGTGTAGGAAGGTAGACCAGGAAGTTCAGAAAAGCATGCCAGGCCATACCTGTGTTGCTGATACGCTTAGGAAAGCTGGTTTTCCATGAAAGCTGGTTTTCCATGCTGGATAGCTCAATATTTTTTAGTTAAGTCAAAAAAAGGCAAGGGAGATAGTTCATACAGCAAAAATAACATACATTTTTGCTGGCAATTCCAGCATCCAGACTCACATACCCACTCAGGAGTTGCCTGCATATAGACACACAGGTAGTGCTTTTTAAAGAAAACATATATTGAGCTAAAACAAGGTAGCAAGAGATTGGTTTATCTGTCCTGAAGAAAAGCATATGAGGAAGATTATCAACGGAGGCAGGAGAGGAAGGCTCAGAGTCAGGAAGAGAATCCGGAGAAACTGCCGTGTGTGGTTTCCATGCACCCTGCCATACCCACCCCTGAGATTTATCCCCAGGGTAGGGAGATGGGTGGTTTAGTTCTTCCTTTGAACTTTCTATTTTTAACTTGGGTTGTAGCAATAGTGAAGTCTTTGTGGTTTTTCATTTTTAATTTTTATGGAATTTGTAGCTTTATAGAAACTGGGGGTAAAATCTGGCCAAGTGTTGGTTCCTGTTTATTGTTTTTCAGCTGAAATCTGGAACTGCTTCCCAGACACATATCATTTATAGGATTACAAACTGTTTGGTCTTTATTAGAGGCCAGCACCACTGTTTATTTGCTCTGAAGCTCTTGTGAAGATAGTAATTTAATACACATTAAATGTTATGCCTACAATGAAAATATCTCATATTCTGCACTTGCCAACATAACAAACAGTGGTTTAATAGTTAACATTTGCTGAGGACCAGAACTTCAAGTTTCTCTTCTGTACCAGACCCTGTGTTAAGTTCATTTCATGTAATGGTCATGACATTCTTGTAAGGGATTAGTGTCTTCCCTTTGTACAGGAGGAACCTGAGATTCAGAAAAGCTAAGTGCTTGTTCTAAGAATATCGCAGTAAGTGATGGTCCCTGGATTGGTGTCCATGTCTGAATCTTGTGCACACTTAGGCCATACATGAAAGAATGGTTGATTTGAAGGAAGGATTTTTTCCTCATATCTGAGCACATCCCTCACATAACCACAATCGCACATTTGGTGCCAAAGTGGGCATTTTCAAACTTTGTTCAAATAAGAGCCATAGGAATGATTCCTATTGACAAGAGGGTCTCATGATGTTTTTTTTACACTTTTAGTCACACACCCGGTGTTCTCTTCCTCTGACTTTTCTCCATCTTACAATCTAACACTTGAAGTTCTGTGAAAGAATATTAAAAGCATAACTGCAGATATTAAAAGCCAAGGGTTGTTTGGTAATTCCTTGACATATCTTCCTATGTAATACACGGTCTGTTTTTTTAATTAAGTGAAGGCCTGCAGTGATCCTCATTCATGTTCCCAGTACCATAAGCTTTTCAGTAGTTTACCTCTGGTGGATTCTTGTGTCATGAACCCACTGGTAGTTGGTGTACACGTTTTCCCTTTGGGCCCCTCTGTTCTCTGTGTATGTTTTGCTTTGGGCACTAATTGTGAAGAAAGAGCAACAATATATACCTACCTTTAAGCAGCTTAGAGAGAAAAGTAAGTGCAAGAAGGCAAAGTGGTTGTCTGAGCAGGCTTTACAAATAGCTTGAGAAAAGAGAAGCGAGAGGCAAAGGAGAAAGGTAAAGATGGACTCACCTGAATGCAGAGTTCCAGCAAATGGCAAGGAGAGCTCAGAAAGCCGCCTTAAGTGAACAATGCAAAGAAATAGAGGAAAACAATAGAATGAGAAAGACTAGAGATTCTTCAAGAAAATTAGAGATACCAAGGGAATATGACATGCAAGGTGGGCATGATAAAGGACAGAAATGGTAAGGACCTAGAAGCAGAAGAGATCAAGAAGAGGTGGCAAGAATATACAAAAGAACTATACAGAAAGAGTCTTAATGACCCAGATAACCATGATGGTGTGGTCACTCACCTAGAGCCAGACTTCCTGAAGTATGAAGTCAAGTGAGCCTTCCTTAGGAAGCATCACTGCAAACAAAGCTAGTGGAGGTGATGGAATTCCAGCTGAGCTATTTCAAATCCTAAAGGATGATGCTTTAAAGTGCTGCACTCAATATGCCAGCACATTTGGAAAACTTGGCAGTGGCCACAGTACTTGAAAAGGTCAGTTTTCATTCCAATCCCAAAGAACGTCAATGCCAAATAATTTCAAAGTACTGAACAACTGTACTCATCTCACATGCTAGCAAGGTTACGCCAAAAACTCTTCAAGCTAGGCTTCAGCAGTACATGAACCGAGAAGTTCCAGATGTACAAGCTGAGTTTAGAAAAGGCAGAGGAACTGGAGATCAAATGGCCAACATTTGTTGGATCATAGAGAAAGCAACGGAAATCCAGAAAAACATCTGCTTCATTGACTATGCTAAAGCCTTTGACCGTGTGAATCACAACAAACTGTAAGAGATGGGAATACCAGACCACTTTACCTGCCTCCTGAGAAATGTATATGATCCAAGAAGCAACAGTTAGAACTGGACATGAGACAATGGACTGGTTCAAAATTGGGAAAGGAGTACAACAAGTCTGTATGTTGTCACCCTGTTTATTCAATTTATATGCAGAGTACATCATTCAAAATGCCAGGTTGGGTGAATCACAAGCTGGAATCAAGATTGCCAGGAGAAATACCAACAACCTCAAATAGGCAGATGATACCACTCTAATGGCAGAAAGTGACGATGAACTAAAGAGACTGTTGATGAGGGCAAAAAAAGAGTGAAAAAGTGGGCTTAAAGCTCATTATGAAAACTGAGATCATGACACCTGGCCCCATCACTTCATGGCAAATAGATGGAGAAAAAAATGGAAACAGTGACAGATTTTCTTTTCTTGGGCTCCCAAATCACTGTGGATGGTGACTGCAGCAATGACATTAAAAGATGCTTGCTCTGCTCCTTGGAAGGAAAATGGTGACAAACCAAGACAGTGCATTAAAAAGCAGAGACATCAGTTAGCTGGCAAAGTTCCGTATAGTCAAAGCTATGGTTTATTATGTTTTTTTCAGTAGTCACGTATGGATGTGAGAGTTGAACCGTTAAGAAGGCTGAGTGCTGAAGAATTCCTGGTTTCCGATTGTGGTGCTGAAGACAACTCTTGAGAGTTCCTTGGACTGCAAGGAGATCAAAACAATCAATCCCAAAAGAAATCATCCCTGAATGTTTCTTGGAAGGACTGATGCTGAAGCTGAAGCTCCTAGAGCTGACTCTTTGGAAAAGACCCTGATGCTGGGAAACACTGAAGACAAAAGGAGAAGAGGGAGGCAGAAGATGAGATGGTTGGATAGAGTCACCAAATCAATGGATATGAATTTGAGCACAGCTTTGCGTGCTGCGGTTCATGGGGTTACAAAGAATTGGATATGACTTACTAACTGAACAACAACAAGAAGAAAATGAACACCTCTAACATTATTTAGTTATCTTGCGGCTGCTGCTTCTGCTGCTGCGTCACGTCAGTCGTGTCTGACTCTGCGACCCCATAGACGGCAGCCCACCAGCCTCCTCCGTCCCTGGGACTCTCCAGGCAAGAATATTGGAATGGGTTGCCATTTCCTTCTCCTATCTTGTGGCACTAGCAAATAAAAGAATGTGCATTTCTTTTAACATTTAGACTATCTAATTAATGCATTTGCTGATAGCTTATTCTAAGCTAATAAGTATGCCTAGATCACTCCCATGTTCAATACACAAAGTCTTACTAGCTTAGGTTTTATACAGCAGGTAAGGGATTAATTAGATGTCATGTAAAGGTGGCACACTTCCTTGTTTTAATCTTTTTGGGAATTGACTATGGAATATAGTAGAAAGAGCATCCAATTTTGGAAATAGAAGACCTGTTTAGGTTGGAGTTGACATCTTAGACCCTGGGCAACTTAAGTTATTACCTAAGTTTTCAGAACTTCAGCCCTCATAGCTTTGTGTGCTAATTAAGGAAAATATGTGAGAACTTGGAGCGAGTAAAATGTCTTACCGACACTGTTATCATTATTGTAAATGTATGTGAAAGCTTCTTGTAAATAGTAAAACATCTTCCTACCTTGGAAGATGGATAAGTAGATAACTCGTATTTTATATGTGGAAGGTTGGAGCATTTATCCGTCTTGCAGAAATTAATGGTTTCAACATGAGCTCTTATATAGATGATACGATAATGCATACTTGGAATGTGTTCATTGATGGTAAAGTTTTCTGCCTTTAAAACACTATTTAAAATAAGGTGAATAACCTAGGTTCATGGATAACTTGATAGAAGGTAAAATAGAGAAAGCACAGCAAGAGTGTCAGAGCATGTAGTGGGAGGTATAAAGGAGGAGATAATGCCAGGGTGGAAGGGATCAGGAAGAGCTTTTTGGAGGAAATAGGGACCTGAGTGAGAGAGAGAGAGAGAGAGATCTTGAATCAGAATGTGAGAGAAGACTCTGTCCTTACAAGGTGGAATAATGATATAAAAATAAGTATCAGAGACTGAGCAGTCTGCTTCTGGTGGTAACCAGTCCTCAGCTTGATGTGAGTCTTGTTGGAGGGTTTTGGATGTGCAGGCGGAAGCTGCCTTTTGAAAGCTTCTGGACGTCTTGTTAATTTGGCCTTGCCTGTTGTGTCATCACACCTTTCCAGTCCCTGTTTCCATTGATTCCTCTGAGAAGCCTTGCACTATGCACTCAAGCTGGATTGTGCCCTTCTTTGCTACTTCTGTATGCAGAGTAGTTGTGGTTAAGTGGAGACTCTGCAGCCATTCTCCCTGAATCAAAATTCTTGCTCTGTTCTTTACTGGCTTGAGCAACCTTGGGGACACCGCTTAACCTCTCCGTGCCTCAGTTCTTTCATCTGTAAAACGGGAGTGATGATACCTACTTTGAGAGGCTGTTGTGACGATTAACGGCTTAATTTACATTAAGTTATAGGATGAGTTTCAGGCACATAGTAAGTTCTGTCTGCAGTGATATTGTTTTTATTAGCCTCTGTTGGAGATTTTATCCATTGTCCTCTGATATGATTTATTTACATACCTCATGTCCCTACGGGGCTGTGCCCTTTTGAGAAAAAGACATATCTTGTTTTTATCTTTGTATACCCTTCATAGTCTACCTTCTGTACAGTAGTATGAAGATGATAATTCTACGACACATATGTCTGCTCCTGTGAATCTTACTTAAATCTAATCCCAGAGCAACCAGATTTCAAGAAAAACAGTCTTAGATCAGTGGACGGGCTGGTTGTACTTGTTCTAAGATAAATATAGCTAACATTGTGACAGTCATTCCATTGATACTTCTAAAGTAACAAGTAACTGCAGCTCTTAAGTGTATGTGTAAGGAGATGTAATTAAATATTTGCTAAGTGTTTTGTATTTCTCTAACGAGGTTGAAGTATTTCTAATTAAATGAAGCTTTAATGTTTTATTAGCATCATCTGATCATGGGTGCTACAGGTTAACTCCTTGATACAAAAACATTGCTGGCTAATTAGAGCCTACTGTAATTTCTTCAAAGTTATAATGTGAATACATGTGAAGACACCCTATGCTTAACTTGCAGGTTAGGTAAATAGAAAGGGCTGTGGTATGAGTGATGGTCATAGCATCTTTACTGTGTACAACTTTGACCCCTAGTAAATGATATTCCTCCCCCTTCACCTTGAATGTAGCCAGGATGGGATTTTTCCCTTGTTTGTCCTCAAGTTCTAATAGTTGCGAAGAAATAGGGAGAAGGAGACACTCTTGCCTACACTAGATTCTCTGCTTGTCATATTTTAGACACTCGATCTTTCATTTTGTATTTAAGAGAAATGTAACTCCTATCATTACACAATTTGAGAGTTTGAAATTCAACAATAAACTTTAAGAACTGAATTAGGTTTTACATTCAAGGTCTATGTAATCGTATGTAAATCAATTTTATTTATAAGGACCAGTACTTCTGTTTCGTGCATCTGAATGTTGTTTAGAAACTTTAGACAATTAGGGAAGAATGTGTTCCATGGAGTGATGTCAGTGAAAGGTGTTGTTCTTTTTAGTTCAGAATTGCACTCAGTAGGGGATGGAGTCAAGATTAAAAGTGTGATCTGGATTCCTCATTTTTCAGATTGATCCATATGATTGCCAGAAAATATCATAAGATAATGTCATATTTTTTACCTCATTGTTACTTTGGTTTTTGGAAAATGAGAACAAATGAAAGGAAAATGAGGATCCCAGGCACTTGAAGTTGAAAATAAGTTGTTTTTTGAACTTCCCCTGTATTTTTGGAATTAATCTGAACTAGTTGAGAACCATCTTTTCCTGTACAGTCCTGTCTCCTTATGCTTCAAAAAGGATCATTCACGCATTCTTGATTCTATCCAGCATTGAAATAGATGCCCATCCCTCATGCAGAAACACTGAATAATCAGGTAGTCTGTGTTACGGCTTGATTGCAGTGCATCAAGAGAGAATTTGAAACTGCAGTCAACAGACTACTATATTGAGCACTTGCCAAGGTTATCTGAGGCCGACTAGCTGCCAGCTTCATTCCTGAAAATTAAACGTTTCCTTTCTTTTCTGAGATGCTCAGCATGGAAATAGCCAACACTTTTAAAATGCTTTCGCTATGTGTCAGACACTGTTCTGAGTGCTTCATCTGTATTAACTCACTTAGTCCTCACAGTGACCCTGGGAGATGGGTTCTGTTCCACTTAACAGATGAGATCCAGAGGGGCTATGAAGGTGGCCCACGGCCATGCCACACTGCCTGGTAGAGGTGGGAAGCCAGCCCACATCATCTGCCACTGGAGCCCATACTCTGGATTGATGGTGGGCTCCTGTGTTCTTCTTCTGGACGGGAATATGTACAGTGTCCTCACTGAGATCTCAGTGAAAAGATGAAGCAGCTTGCCTTTCTCATTTGAGAAGCAAGGCCACGGGAAGCAAAGAATGGTCCTGGAAGACATGTTCTGTTGTGAGGATTTGTGTCAGGAGTTTCCTAGGACAGAACTTCCAGGTAGCTCCTTGAGTTTGCGGGGAGACGCACAGGAACTGGTGATGAGGGGAGAGAAGGAAGGCTATCTGTTCCAAGACTCCTAAGCTTCCTGATGCCCCCGTATTACCCACTACCCCTTCTCTGCTGTAGGAATTCCATCTGTGACTTCGAGTCCCAGTGTCTCAGGAACACAACACATCAGACTCCTAGGATAATTTTTCAGCCTGCATACAGCTTTGATTTGTTGGGTGTGTGTGTCTTCTCAGAACATTTGATACAGGTGTTAAGATTTCTTTACCCTTAGCCAGAGCTCTGTAATGTCAGGTAACTGCACACCTTTGCACGCATGGGTCCCTTCTGTCTGTTGTGTGCATACTCAGTAGCTTCAGTTGTGTCCCACTCTTTGCAACCCTATGGACTCCTCTGTCCATGCATACCGTCTCCAGGGGATCTTCCTGACCCAGAGATTGAACCCGAGTCTCCTGTATCTCCTGCATTGTAAGGTGGATTCTTTTCTGCTGAGCCGCAAGGGAAGCCCCTTTCTGTCCGAAAAATCACTTGACTCTCTCACCTTTTGAGCTGAGTTTGAAAGATAACAATTGATGACATTTATTAAGTTGCCTGGGGAGAAGAACATGGCAACCCACTCCTTTATTCTTGCCTGGAGAATCCTGTGGACAGAGGAGCCTGGTGGGCTCCTCTGTCCACAGGGTTGCAGAGTTGGACATGACTGAAGTGACTTAGCAGCAGCAGCAGCAGCAAGTTGTCTAATATGTACCAGACACAGACCTCACTTCATGTTTATAACAACCTCTGAGGTCCATATTGCTCCTTTGTTGCAAAGGTAAGAAAAGCAGGCCTTGTGAAGGTTGGGTGATTGCCTAAGGTCTCACAGCTAGCGCGGGAGGTCTAGTTCTGATGAAGCCTTTGTTTTCCTCATTGACTAACAATCCACTAGGGAGGCTGTTTCCAGTTTTTTTCCTGAGAACCCAAAGCAGGACCGTTCTTAAGCTGGCAGACAGACTGTTCCATTCCATTAAATTCAGAACACTTCTTAGGTAGATGTGCAGCTGGCCAAAAACCTTCTTGGGGAGAAGGGTTAGTTTGTGAGTAGTAACGCCCTCTTTCCAGAGCATGACTTATTTTTTCAAACAAGATTTAAGAAAATCTCAGTCTCTCATGTTTATGTGTGTGTGTGTGTTAAAAGCCTCTCTGAGGCTCAAGGCCTATGGTCTTCAGAATTGGTGGTGGTGGGGGTGTTGGTAATTTCTGGGTTCACAGGGGGCATTAAGTGACCTTCGTGTTTGGAGACCTAGTCTTCTGTGGGCCCTTACTGTGATCGGTAAATGGGCTTGAGGTTTCTGAGTGGTGGGTTTTTACAGTTAAGTTCTGGTGTCAGGCCTAGACACCAGGCCACAGTTCTTCTCTTAAAAAAAAAAAAAGATTCCAATACTATTTACAGTGGTAAGGAGGACTTTACTCAGGACTTGCTGTAGATATCAAGAGTGTTACAGTAGGGGAGAGGGTTCAGGTTCAGCTCTGAATGCAACAGGAGCAAATGAGGATTTATGCAGCCAAGGAACCCTCTGGGTGGTGGGCCCTGTCAGTGGATGGAAAATCACTAAGAGAAGATGTAAAGGGTGGGAGAGTTCTTGGCGGAGGCAGGTCGAGGACTTTAGTATCACAGGTGGGCTGAGGAACTTGGTCAGATATCAGGTCAGGAATCTGTCTACGCTGACTTGGCAGAATCTGTGCTAAAACTAGGATGGGGAGGCACAGTGAGGCTAGGGAGCCTAGGTAGAGGCCTGGACTAGAAGGAGGCTCCGAGGAGCCTGACTGAAGACTGGTCAAGGAGAGGGTCTTCGTCAGGTGTGACTGCTTGAGTTCAATGGTAAGCATTCAGGGTGGCAGATATGAACCCCAGGAGATAACATTAAATGAAGTGTAGAGTGATGGCCGTTTCCACTGTGAAGTCTTGTTTTGAAATCAGAATAAAACTTCACCAAATTACCTCAACATGTATGAGATGCCTTTGTATAGAAAATTGACTTTGTGACTATGGATCTATGTTCCTCTTAAGTTTCTAACAGGCAAAAATCACGCATATGTGATGTGTTCCCATCTGTTCACCTTTCTGTATCTCATATCATTTGATGTTTAAAGCTGTGTTCAGTGGGCTTCCCTGGTGGCTCAACTGTAAAGAATCTGCCTGCAGTGCAGGAGACGTGGGTTGGATCCCTGGGTCAAGAAGATTCCCTGGAGAAAGAAATGGCAACTCACTCCAGTATACTTGGCTGGGAAATTCCATGGACAGAGGAGCCTGGTGGGCTACAGTCCATGGGGTCACAAAGAGTCAGACATGACTTAGCAGCTAAACCACTACCACCAGAGTGACTTCTAGAAAAATGAGTTTTCCTACTGGCACAGACTTCTGTGAAGGATTAGCATGGATGATCACAGTAGCCCTGAAAGGAGGGACCTTTCAAGCTGCCCTGATGCTGCACTGTCAGACTGATTTTTAATTTTAGTTAACAAACATAAATAGTGCTTATTGTTAGACTCTGTTCTAAACGCTTTGCAAGTGTTATGTTAATTAATCCTCAAAAGAACCCTATAAAGTGGTTATGCCACCGTTGTTCACTCTTTATAGATGAGGAAACAGAGGCCCAGAGGAGTTTAAAAAATTTGCTCAAGGTCACATAATGAGTAAATGGCAGGACTTGGATTTCAACCCAGGCTGCCTGGCTCCAGCATCTGCATTCCTAGTCTCTGTTAGGGTGCATCCTAGGCTTTTGCCTCCCAGGGATTTACTTCTCATTATTCTGGGCTTTTCTTTATTCTCTCGATGAATAAAGCATTCTTCTTCTTCTGGATTTAGTTACTCTCTGGACTTTGTTCAGATTGAAGTCAGGACTGAGGAGTATGTTTAACATGAGGTCTCCTATAAATCACAAGGTTATTTGTAAACAACTTTTCAGATGTACTTTCAGCTTATAAGGAGAATGTGTTTATTGGTAAAAGAACATTCCCTATCTCCTCCACAGTCTGTGGAGAATAACATCAGTGACACTTTCTAATCAAAGATTCAATGCTTCCTCCCCACCAGTAGTAACCCCAGTAGAATTCTTTCCTTCTTCTTCTTCTTCTTCTTTTTTTTTTTTTTAACAAAAATGGTCCATTTGTAGTGAATGGTAATTCTTCGATAAAACCTTTGGGAGATTGACTTCCAGATAATGCACAACTAGCACCAAAACTTTTTTAAGTGGGCAGATCTCCTTTGGAAGCAGAACAGATCTAATCCCTAAAGCATTTCTTTTGTAGTCTCTTTAAATTTTGTTTAAATTTGTCAAGCTGGTATTGAAAAAGATTCTGGGTAATAAAGCATTAGCACCAAAATTATATAAATACATGTGGAAAATCTTGAGTATTTCATGGTATCTTCACCTTAGGATTTTTTTAAAACTGAAGTTTTTAAACTTTTAATTACAGATCTGTCTGTGGCAGTACAGAAATTTTCCCAGTCGCTGCAGGATTTCCAGTTTGAATGTATCGGTGATGCTGAAACAGATGATGAAATTAGTATTGGTAAGTACTGCTGTTTTTCAATATCCTAAGTAATAATTTTAAAAGTCTTACTTCAGATAATAACTTCATTGAAATCAAACAGATAACATACACCCAAATACTGCTGCTGCTGCTGCTGCTAAGTCGCTTCAGTTGTGTCCGACTCTGTGCGACCCCATAGACGGCAGCCCTTCCTTCTCCAATGCATGAAAGTGAAAAGTGAAAGTGAAATCACTCAGTAAGTGTCCGACTCTTCGTAACCCCATGAACTGCAGCCTACCAGGCCCCTCCGTCCGTGGGATTTTCCAGGCAAGAGTACTGGAGTGGGTTGCCATTGCCTTCTCCGACCAATTACTAAGTATGTCAAATATTCTGACTTTGATAAAAGTGTAAGGGTGATTTTTGGTTGCTGTGGAAGAGTGTTATAAATTGTTTTAAAATTGAGGTCTGTGGTTTTTTCCATAAGGAAATTAATCATTGTATAATTCAGCTCAGCCCTTTGAGAAGATATGGATAGCATCCTTTTTTCTTGCCTAAAAGTGAATCATTCAGGGAATTCCTGGGCAGTCCAGTGGTTAAGACTCTTCATTCTCATTGCCCAGGGCCTGGTTCAATATCTGGTCTAGGAACTAAGATCCCACAGCAGCGGGTTGTAGCAAAAAAAAAAAAAAAAAAAGGGAAACAAAAGTGAATCATTCATTCAAACAAATACATATTGGTTATCTACTATTAAATATAAGGTATTAGTTTAAGAATTATCTCACTTTTTAAAATCTTACTACTGATTTCTCTTTTAACTTCAGTATTTCTTTATAAAGAAAACAGTATTAGACATGATGTGTTAATCAGTATTAGTGTAGAGCAGAGAACATTACTGAGATCAGGAGACTTGAGACCTAATCTGGTTTTCCCTCATATTTAGCAGTCCAGCCCTGGTGAAAGCATGCCCCTTCCTGAATCGGGTGGTTTCATTTCCCATTAGTGAAAAGGTTGGGTTTCGTGATCTCAAGTTTTATCTGTAGCTGAGTTTTTACTGGTTGAAGGTCTGGTTCTTGTAGCATTCTTTCCCCCACATTTTAATAATCCTTACTTGTCAGTTTGTAGATATGGGGTCAATCTGTAGGTTGGGTTTGAGTCGGGCAGTCAGCTGTGCCGAGTGGCTTCAGTCGTGTCGGTCTCTTTGTGACCCCATGGACTGCAGCCCACCAGGATCCTCTGTCTATGGGATTTTCAAGGCAGTCAGGAGACTGTATAAAATATGTGTATACATTTTAGAGAATAATATATCAATTTACTCACATTCCAGATAAAAATAGAATATTGTAAGGATTTACAATAGACTCCTGAACTGTAATATGTATATGATACACCTGGTTATATCATTAAATGCTGACTGTAATTCAGAAGATCTCAGGTGGAGTGTGGTTTCTGTACTTCTGACACGCTTGAAGGCTGGTCCACAGACCTCTCTTTGAGTAGCAGGACTTTGAAATCCCTGACACCCTTCTCCACAATCTTATTTCTCTCCTTCTTCTGAATTTTCTTTTTCTTTTATAGTTTTGTCAGGTATATACATATTTCTCAATATTTTTATTGTTTTTGAAAACCTAAAGTATCAAGTCCAAACCCCACTGTGAAAGGAAAGGGCTCTCAAGAAGAAAAGCCGGAAGAGTTTCTAATTCCTTGGGCGGCTTTAGCTTATGACAGTCACGAAGGTCCCTTCTGGAGAAGTCACCTGCCCGTCCGCAGACATGCAGCTCCTACTGTGTGGTTCACGTCGTATGGACTCTGCGGGGCCAGGCCGGGCTCTTGCAGAGGCCCCTGCCAGGCAGTTGCTGCTTTGCCCACCCCTTTGGGAACATTTGGTACTCGGGGTGTGGAGGTGGCTGGTGTTAGGATCGCCAGGGGCTCCCTCCGCCCTCAGGTTTGTGGAGGAGGGTGGCTAAGCCTGACTTTGGGGAGGTGTAGGTAGGGAGCCTCCCAGAAGGAGGAGAGGGCTGCCAGGTGGACCCCTGGCCATGTGACTTCTATTTACAGGCGAGTGGGGCAGGATGCATCAGGGGTCACGTGACACCCACAGCCGGAATGATGGCATCATCCTGTGTGTCACTTCGTGACGTCTCTATCATAAGTGTCTAGCCCCCAACATAGGTTTTGTAACACACAGCTCAGAGACAAAAGCTTAGACTGTATTACTAAAATGTTAATATAGTAGCATTGTTATTTAGAAAAAAGAACACCCACATACTCATATAATGGCAGTTGTTTCCACTTAGTAATGAGACTGCAAAAAGCAGAGACATTATTTTGCCAACAAAGGACCATCTAGTCAAAGCTGTGGTTTTTCCAGTAGTCATGTATGGATGTGAGAGTTGGACCATAAAGAAAGCTGAGCACCGAAGAATTGATGCGTTTGAACTGTGGTGTTGGAGAAGACTGTTGAGAGTCCCTTAGACTACAAGGAGATCCAACCAGTCCATCGTAAAGGAAATCAGTCCTGAATATTCATTGGAAGGACTGATGCTGAAGCTGAAACTCCAATACTCTGGCCACCTGATGTGAGGAACTGACTCATTGAAGACCCTGATGCTGGGAAAGATTGAAGGCGGGAGCAGAAGGGGACGACAGAGGATGAGATGGTTGGATGGCATCACCGACTCAATGGACATGAGTTTGAGTAAGCTCCAGGATTTGGTGATAGACAGGGAGGCCTGGCATGCAGCAGTCCTTGGGGTTGCAAAGAGCTGGACATACCTGAGCAACTGAACTGAACTGAACTAAACTGAATGAGATTGTAAAGTGCAAGAGGACAGAGGCCAGATCTTTTCCTTTTTTTTTTTTCTTTCAGTCATTTCACTTTAGCACCTGATCCACAGTCTGACTCTTGGTAAACTCTTGGTTAAATTGTTGAATAAATGACATAATTTTGCCTATAAACTTTATTTTTTTCATTTATGTGTATCTTTTTCTAATAAATATAGTTATACTGCATATAGCTATATATTATATATGATGTATTTCTTCTTCATAAAGAGATTTATAGCAAATACTTCTGGATTTTTTGTAGGTATTATACTTTTTCATTTTATGATTTTAAAATATTACATAGATTTTTATACATGAATTTATGAAATACTCTGGTACACTCAGGTTGCTTCTAGTTGGTCTTTTACTTTTTAACAGTACAATAAATACTGCTGCTGCTGCTGCTAAGTCATTTCTTCATAATTCCCGTTAAGTTTCTTACTTAAAAAACTTTTTTGAAGCCATATGGTGTAACAGCAGAGGTAGGGGACTTTAATCACTATGCTTTTCAACCTTGCAGGTGGGTCGATAGTAGGGAGTTTTCCCTGATCGTGGTGAACTTGGTATCTCAACTGTGCTCTGTTTCCACTTTGACTGAATGGATGTTATTATTTTGGCTCTTGCAGTTTAGATTGGAAAGCTGTGAATTGATCACTATGTGAAGGCTTATGATTGTTGTTCAGTCGCTAAGTCGTGTTTGACTGTTTGTGACCCAGTTGACTGTAGTCTGTGAGGCTCCTCTGTCCATGGAATTCTCTAGGAGAGAATACTGGAATAGGTTGCCATGCGCTCCTCCAGGGGATCTTCCTGGTATCGAACTTGCATCTCCTGCATTGGCATGAGGATTCTTTACCACTGAACCACCAGGGAAGTGAAGACTGTGATAGGCAATGAATATTAAGTTCCAATGCTTTCAGGGCTTTTTGGAACTAGATCCAAGCTGGACAAATGGAAGGTGAATACTATATAGGGGAAAGATATTATTGCTCACTATTTTTAAATTGAGACTTATTTAGCTCCTACTGGGAATCTGATTTAAACACCAATGCTTAGATAGGAAAACTTAACTTAGAGCACAGAGATTTGTGAACAAAAATTATCTCCGAAACTATTGTAAAAATATAGATATATTCCCATATCCTCACCATTCAGCACTTTTTATCCTTTTACTGCACCACCAAATGCACTGTAAATTGTTAAAAATACCTAGTATATAACAGAAAGTAAAAGACTGTGAGGCTAACACAGCTGTGTACCAAGGACAGTGATCTAGGAATGTATCCCTGAGGATAATGGATAAGGCTGGTGTGGATGGAGTGGAAGAACTAACCTTACCTTCGTCAGATCCAGTTCCACATGGAAAGATGCAAAATTTCGGCTGCCTTTAAAACAGCTTGTTGAAGCCCTAGTTTCAGGTTCTTCTTTATTCTTCTGACTTAATGAAAGAGGCGTGAAGTGGGGACAGCTGTGAAGATTCGTGATGAGTAATAGTCACAATATCCTCAGCCAGAGCAGCCTTGAGACTTACAATGATCACTTACAATCACTGCAGTGACTTACAAAAAAGCTCCTCTTTTATAAGCAAGCAGTGTCTCTGAAAAATAGCTTATAAAGACATTTGTGGACTTTTCTGTGTACAAGTTATGGTGGTGAGAGTGGGTGGAAGATGAGTAAGATGTCTGCTTTCAGTGTGCTTATAGTAGAATAAAGTGAGAAACAGATTTTGAGCAAAGTAAGGAAAAGAGAGTGCTGTTACTGTATCAGGGTTGCAAGTGAACCTGTGCAAGCTGTTCCGGGAGTTCGTGAGACCCGTGGGCCTGTGTCTGTCCCGTAAATCAGACCCACTCTTCAGCGGTCCCCATCTGTTCCCAGCCTTCTGGCTTTTTGCTTGCCTGTTTGTTTGTTTTCTTGGTGCCAGAGAGACAGTGCTGGCTCGGAAGGAAGCAAAATGGGATTAGTCGTCTGGGACCCAGTGGGGAATTCCTGTGGCTCACAGAACAGGTCAGTTGTTTCCAGAACTGAAGTCCTAAGCAGCACAGCACCCTGCACTCTACCTGGAACACCGCCTTCTCATCCTAGAGCAGCAAGAAACAAGTCCTCCTCCCTCTGAGGATGGTTGAGCTGCCTCTGAGCATTTGATTGCTTCCTTTTATCTGCCCACCACGGCGGCGCTGGCCCAATGGGAGGCCATCCAGCTTAACTTCCGGCAGCTGTTCTAATTGTCCACTTTTTATGCTGCTTTGTTTTTCTGGACTGAGGAAAGACGCTGAGTTAGCAATAAGTTAGGACTTGATTAGCTGGACACTTGGGGCTTAGAAACTGATGATGGAAGAGAGAAGAGTGATCACAAACTGGCGTAACAGTCAGTGCTCCTCAAATAACATATTTATATGGTTAGCTGTTGTGTAGTCTCTCTTTGTGACCCCAGGCTCCTCTATCCATGGGATTTCCCAGGCAAGAATACCATTTGCCATTTCCTTCTCCAGGGTATTTTCCTGGACCAGGATTTGAACGTGTGTCCTGCATTGGCAAGCAGATTCTTTACCACTGGGGCAGACTGGATACAAAATGTATCTATTGCATAACCATAATTATACAGAAGATAATACCTGCTGCATTGACCCTGGTACATACCTGGAAACTGGTGATGTTATGTGTCCATCCCTAAAACCTTACTACTAGTAGTTAATAAAATACTCTCTACAGAACATAAAAACACTGTTCTTTTGAAAACTCTATAGTGGTTCATTCAAGCAAGTAGAAGCTCAAAGATACTACTGTGAATCTGTCTGAGGTGGTGGTTTTTACTTGGTTAATTTAGCACTTTAGAGTATGGGATAATAAAGGTCTGTAAATCTTAGTATATCACTTCAGAATTTATGTCCATACCAAGTTTGGGGCTTGCAAGTGACTATATATTTTTTCCTGCCTACTCAGTGCCTATAGTTTGAAAACACTTTTAACCAAGTCTTAAAAGAAGTCTAGATTAAAAACAAAATCAAATAAAAATCAAATATTGTTAGTCATGCTGAACCAGTGCCAGTAAAAATATTAGTCATTAATATGAAGCAAAGCTCATTCATTCTATGTAATCTTGGAAACTATTGGAAAGTCCGGTTGTGGTTTGTTATAAACAGCTTGGTTAATGATGTTCTGTGATGGCCTATTGCAGTGCTCAGGAAAGTCCTGGCCCATCCATATGACCTTTGCACTCAAGAGATTAAACATTTACCAAGAAGGAGAGGCAGTTTGCTAGTAAATATTTTAGGTGGGGACTTACTCCTTTAGACACACCTAAAGAGAAAATTCCTGTGGTAGAGACAGACAGGCAACATCGAACCTCTTGTCAACTAAGGTTATTGCTCTTAACTCAGAGTGGAGAAGTGAGGCCATCAAGTAGGTGATTCAGATCAAAATATATTTCATAATAATTGTCCAGATAGGTCTGACATAACTCATGTGTCTGTGTTCAGGTCTGTGTTTTGAATGCAGATATGCAGACATAGCCATAACAGTGGTGAGTGCTTAATAGTTCTTAGAATGAAGAGCATAATATATTTTTTAAAAGCCCTTTTACATGAAAGTCTACATGTGACTCATATGTGTACATACTGACAGTTGGTAACTTGAACTCTTAAGTTTTCTATACTGAATTGGCTGGAGTGTGCCTTATATTTTGAATTCTTTTCTGGCTTTAAGAGACTGCACTGAAAGTTAAGATTATAGGAGACGAATTTAAAATACTGACCTTTTATGTCACAGGGACTTTATTGTATCTTCCTGAGCAAACAGTGTTTTACCCAGGTGCAAATATTTGTTGTTAGATTACTTTTCTGAAGCTAAGTGTGCACCAGTATAACACAGTGATTAAGTGAAATTGCCTGAGAATACGAACAGAAGCCTGAAACTGATCATGAATGCCTTCTCAGAGGGTGTGAAGTAGAAGACATTTTTCAGGGAAGTATTTGAAAATTTTCATTTTCCTTGTTAGAGGAATTGTGCTTAGTTGCTCAGTCGTGTTAGACTTTTTGCAACTCCATAGATTGTAGCCTGCCAGGTTCCTCTGTCCATGGAATTCTTCAGGCAAGAATCCTGGAGTGAGTAGCCATTCCCTTTTCCAGGGGATCTTCCAGACCCAGGGATTGAACGCAGGTCTCCTGCATTGCAGGCTGGGGGCAAATGCATAAATCTTTATCAAATACATCCATTGCCTTTGAGAATGCATCTGTTAAGTCTCATGGAAAGGTAGTATTTGATCAAATTTTCCAAGTGATAAACAAGAATATGGTCTAGTGTGGGTAGTATGCAAACAATTTTCTTTGTGTGTTTTGAGAGGATTCCTTTATAGAATAGAAACACTTTGAGAAATAGTAACCTATATTTCAGGTTAAAAAGGATCAATATATTTATAAATCTCAGGAAATTCACTTAAACAATAAAACATAAATCATAAATGATTTTAGCTAAGAAAAACACCTATTTTCTTCAAATTAAACTAATAAAATTCAGTTATTAAGCTACTAAATTGAAAATGCTTCTGTAAAGATTTTCCTAAGGATTCAGTTATGAGCTAGAAATCCTCATCCATAGAGATCACTGTTATCTGCTGATGGCAGGATGCATAAGGTAGAGCATGGCCTGAAACTCTTCTTGGGCCTCTCTCAGGAAAAAGTTAGCAAACCAGAGACAATGCCATTACCAACCACAAGTGAACTCTTAAAAAAAAAAAAAAAAAAAACAACCCTGCGATTTTATTAAATTCTAGGAAACAAATTACCTTCTCATTTGCTGAGTCAAAAGAAAATCCATCAGTTATTACAGACCTTCATTACAACCCACTTAAATGTGGTTATATAAATCAGGAAGTCCTCTATTAAAGTGGAACATTTCCAAATGCCTAAATTGTTTATATAAATAACATTTTCTTTTGAACTCTGTGGAGAAAGCATATTTGACTTTTTATGGCTCTCAGTTGGACAATTGAATTATTGTTTTCCATTTTCTTTTACCACCCTTATTTTTGCACCCACACAGAAACCACCCACAATTAAGGATTGAAACAGCTGGGAAAGTTGCACATTTCAGGTGGAGTTCCTGTCTTTAAAAAAACATGCCATTTTAGAGAGATGTTTTCATCATATTATCTCTATATTTTAAAGAACTTTATTTGATTTAATTTGAAATTCAAAGGCTTAGACTGTTTTTCCAGAATCTGAAATAAAAAAGAGAAACTTTTCATGTTAAAAGGCACATCTGAAAGAAAACAATTTGTCTTTTAATTTACTGATGTACATTAGAACCCCTTTCTGTCTTCTGTGATTTGTTCTACTAAACAAAATGTGGTTGGCTTTTTCACAGAAAACGCAAGTCTCTTATCTTCTCCAGCAAATTATATGCTCTTTGAGGTCAGAAAGTTTTCTCACATTTAGATTCCTGCAAAATTCTTTAGCACCTTGTTTGTAGCAGAAGCTTACTAAATATTTATTGCATGAAAATCCACCTGGAAAATCTAGTAAGTGTTTATAGAAACAAATCACTTTAAGGTACATAAATAAAGTTTTAGGATCATATGTTAAAAAATAAAATATGTACATATTTGCGTATATCTAGATGATTCTTTTCAGCATGTTAATAAACTAAATTTTGAGAGAGAAAATAGTTTATATATAGTCATCCCTCAAAGGGTTGGTTTCAGGAGCTTTCATGGATACCAAAATTCTTAGATGCTCAAGCCCCTTATGTAAAGTGGTATAGTGTTTGCATGTAACTTACACAGTCCTCTTGTGTATATACTTTGTTATCTCTAGTTTAGTTATAATACCTGACACAATATAAACACTACGCAAGTAGTTGTAATTTATAGGTGCCAGCAAGTGGTAAATTCAGGTTTTGCTTATTGAAAAATTTTGGAATTTTTTTATATCCTCAAATATTTTCAGTTCACAGTTGGTTGAATCTGACTGAGGGTGCTGAACCTGTGGATACAGAGAGTCGACTGTATTTATTCACAAATATAGCACAGACATATATGCAGCTTTTGCATATAATTGAGAATGATTTGAAACAAATATCTTAATATTTGTAAATATCGGGACCAGAGCTAAATGTTTTCATGTTCTTTAGTTTATTCAATGTTTGCTGACTACCTATTAGGTGAGCAGCTCTGTGCCCATCTCCAGTGACCTGGTGGAGAAAGAGTAGTCAGAGCTTTTGCCCTCGTGGAGTGTACAGACTAAGGGATAAACTGGGAGCAGTATCTTTTCTTTAGAGGACGACATGACTTAAAAAAGGCTTATTTCAGTGTGATTACAGGTTTGCTGATTACTTTCCTTATGTAGGGGGCTTCCTAGGTGGTGCAGTGGTAAGGAATCCACCTGCCAATGCAGGAGACACAAGAGATGTGTGGAGGAGGAAGTGGCACCCTATTCCAATATTCTTACCTGGCAAATTCCCTAGACAGAGCAACCTGGTGGGCTACTGTCCATGGGACTGCAAAAAGTTGTACATGACTTAGTATGCACACACAAAAGCTTCTTTATATGGAGCAAAGGGAATCTTTAGAAATTGGTAAGTAACTTGTGCTGAGCAAGCCAGGGTGATTGGTTCACCTAGGCCTTATTTTTTGGGAGAGCCAGCGTGGAAACTTAAGTTTTGGCTTGCTGATGTGTTTGCACAGTTAGCAGAGTTCAGTCGCTCAGTCATGTCCAACTCTTTGGGACACCATGGACTGCAGGACTACAGGATTCCCTGTCCATCACCAACTCCTGAAAGATAGAAAGATAGAAGTGAAGTCGCTCAGTCATGTCTGGCTCTTTGCACCCTGTGGACTGTAGCCTACCAGGTTCTTCTGTCCATGGGATTTTCCAGGCAAGAATACTGGAGTGGGTTGCCATTTCCTTCAACAGAAGCTTGCTCAAACTCATGTCTGTCGAGTTGGTGATGCCATCCAACCATCTCATCCTTTGTTGTCCCCTTCTCCTCCTGCCTTCAATCTTTCCCAGCATCAGGGTCTTTTCCAAGGAGTCAGTTCTTCACATCAGGTGGCCAAAGTATTGGAGTTTCAGTATCAGCCTCAGTCCTTCCAATGAATATTCAGGATTGATTTCCTTTAGGATTGACTGGTTTGATCTCCTTGTAGTCCAAGGGACTGTCAAGAGTCTTTTCCAACGGCACAGTTCAAAAGCACAGTTCTTTGGCACTCAACTTTATAGTCCAACTCTCACATCCATACGTGGCCACTGGAGAAACCATAGCTTTGACTAGACAGACATTTGTTGGCAAAATGATGTCTATGCTTTTTAATATGCTGTCTAGGTGACATAACTTTTCTTCTAAGGAGCAAGTGTCTTTTAATTTCATGCCTGCAGTCACCATCTGCAGTGATTTTGGAACCCAAAAAAAGTCTCACTGTTTCCATTGTTTCTCCATCTCTTTACTATTGAGTAATGGGACCGGATACCATATCTTAGTTTTCTGAATGTTGAGTTGTAAGCGAACTTTTTCTCTCTGCTGTTTTGCTTTCATCTAGAGGCTCTTTAGTTCCTCTTCACTTTCTGCCATGAGGTTGGTATCATCTGTATATCTGGGGTTATTGATATTTCTCCCAGCAATCGTGATTCCAGCTTGTGCTTCATCCAGCCTGGCATTTTGCATGATGTACTCTGGCATAGAAGTTAAATAAGCAGGATGACAATATACAGCCTTCAAGTACTGCTTTCCAAATTTGGGACCAGTCTGTTGTTCCAGGTCTGGTTCTAACTGTTGCTTCTTGACCTGCTACAGATTTCTCGGGAGGCAGGTTAAGGTGGACTGGTTTTCCCATCTCGTGAAGAATTTTTCACAGTTTGCTGTGATCTACATAGGAAATGGCTTTGGTATAGTCAATAAAGCAGAAATAGATGTTTTTCTGGAAATCTGTTGGGTTTTCTATGATCCAGCAGATGTTGGCAATTTGATCTCTGGTTCCTCTGCCTTTTCTAAATCCAGCTTAAACATCTGGAAGTTCACGGTTCATGTACTGTTGAAGCCTGGCTTGGAGAATTTTGAGCATGATTTGGCTAGCACATCAGATGAGTGAAATTGTGCAGTAGTTTGAACATTCTTTGGCATTGCTTTTCTTTCGGACTGGAATGAAAACTGACTTTTTCCAGTCCTGTGGCCACTGCTGAGTTTTCAAATTTGTTGGCATATTGAGTACAGCACTTTCACAGCATCATCTTTTAGGATTTTAAATAGCTCAGTTGGAATTTTCATCTCCACTGGCTTTGTTCGTAGTGATGCTTCCTAAGGGCCACTTGACTTTGCACTCCAAGATGTCTGGTTCTAGGTGTGTGATCACACCATCCTGGTTATCTGGGTCATTAAGACCTTTTCTGTATAGTTCTTCTGTGTATTCTTGCAACCTATTAATATCTTCTGCTTCTATTAGGTCCTTACTGTTTCTGTTCTTTGTTATCCTCATCTTTGCATGAAATGTTCCCTTGGTATCTCCAATTTTCTCAAAGAGATCTCTAGTCTTTTCCATTCTATTGTTTGCATTGATCACTATTTCTTTGTGTTGACCACTGAGGAAGGCTTCCTTATCCCTCCTTGCTAGTCTTTGGAACTCTGCATTCAAATGGTTATCTCTTTCCTTTTCTCCTTTGCCTTTTGCCTCTCTTCTTTTCTCAGCTATTTGTAAGGCCTCCTCAGACAACTATTTTGCCTTTTGCATTTTTTTCCCCTTGGGGATGGTCTTGATTGCTGCCTCCTATACAGTGTCACAAACCTCTGTCCATAGTTCTTAAGGCACTCTATCAGATCTAATCCCTTGAATCTATTTGTCGCTTCCACTATATAATTGTAAGGGATTTGATTTAGGTCAAAGTGGTTTTCCCTACTTTTTCCAATTTAAGTCTGATTTTGGCAATAAGGAATTCATGATTTGAGCCATAGTCAGCTCCCGGTCTTCTTGTTGCTGACTGTATAGAGCTTGTCCATCTTTGGCTGCAAAGAATATAATCAATCTGATTTCAGTGTTGACCATCTGGTGATGTCCATGTGTAGCGTCTTCTCTTGTGTTGTTGGAAGAGGATGTTTGCTATGACCAGTGTGTTCTCTTGGCAAATCTGTTAGCCTTTGCCCTGCTTCCTTTTGTACTCCAAGGCCAAATTTGCCTGTTACTCCAGGTATCTCTTGACTTCCTATTTTTGTGTTCCAGTCCCCTATAATGAAAAGGATAACTTTTTTGGGCGTTAGTTCTAAAAGGTCGTGTAGGTCTTCATAGAACTGTTCAACTTCAGCTTCTTCAGCATTACTGGTTGGGGCATAGACTTGGATTACCATGACATTGAATGGTTTGTCTTGGAAACAAACAGAGGTCGTTCCTTTGTTTTTGAGATTACACCCAAATATTGCATTTTAGACTTTTTGTTGACTATGATGGCTACTCCATTTCTTCTGAACGATTCTTGCCTACATGGTCATCTGAGTTAAATTTGTCCATTCCAGTCCATTTTAGTTCACTGACTCCTAAAATGTCAATGTTCACTCTTGCCATCTCCTATTTGACCACTTCCAATTTACCTTGAATCATGGACCTAACATTCCAGGTTCCTATGCAATATTGTTCTTTTCAGTATAGGACTTTACTTCCATCACCACTCACATCCACCCCTGGGCTTGTTTTTGCTTTGGCTTTGTGGAGTTTTGCACAGGTGACCCCATTTTTCAGCCTTAGCTGATTATTTTAACCAGCCAGAGAACCAGAGATTAGAGTATGAAACTTGATTTTGTAGCTTTCTTCCATTCTTTTTGACCTGTTCATGCTTCTATTTCCTATTGATGAAACTTATTTATTCTCTAGATATTCAAGTACTAACCACATCTAAGTTAACCGTCTGTGGTTTAAGTAATTTGTATTTGTTTTCATTGGATGCATGTGTGCATGCTAATTGCTTAAATTGAGTCTGACTGTGTGTTGCCCTGTGTGCTGTAGTCTGCTAGGCTCCTCTGTCCATAGGATTTTCATGGTGAGAGTACTGGAGTGGGTCGCCATTTCCTTCTCCAGGGGATCTTCCCAACCCAGGGATCAAACTCATGTCTTTTAAGTCACATGCTTTGGTGAGTCATCTGGGAAACCCTTTCCTTGGGTGACCAACATTAAATAACAGTTACAGTCCAGTCACTATTGTGTCAAATGCTATAAATGCAAACTACATTATGCTAAGAGAACATATTTAAGTTAGACGAGGGCTGAAAGTGAAAGAGGAGAGTGAAAAAGCTGCCTTGAAACTCAACATTCAAAAACTAAGGTTATGACATCAGTGCCATCACTGCATGGTGAATAGATGGGGAAACAGTGGAATCAGTGAGAGACTTTATTTTCTTGGGCTCCAAAATCACTGCAGATGGTGACTGCAGCCATGAAGTTAAAAGACACTTGCTACTTGGAAGAAAAGTTATGACCAACCTAGATAGTATATTCAAAAGCAGAGACATTACTTTGCCGACTAAGGTCCATCTAGTCAAGGCTACGGTTTTTCCAGTAGTCATGTATGGATGTGAGAGTTGGACTATAAAGAAAGCTGAGTGCCGAAGAATTGATGCTTTTGAACTGTGGTGTTGGAGAAGACTTTTGAAAGTCCCTTGGACTGCAAGGAGATCAAACCAGACAATCCTAAAGGAAATCAGTCCTGAATATTCATTGGAAGGACTGATCTGATGCTCCAATACTTTGGCCACTTGATGCGAAGAACCGACTCCTTGGAAAAGACCCTGATGCTGAGAAAGATTGAAGGCTGGTGGAGAAGGGGACGACAGAGGATGAGATGGTTGTATGGCATTACTGACTTGATGGACTTGAGTTTGAGCAAGCTCTGAGAGTTGGTGATGGACAGGGAGGCCTGGTGTGCTGCAGTCTATGAGGTTGTGAAGAGTTGGACACGACTTAGTGACTGAATTGAACTGAAGTCTCGTTAGGTGAGTAGTAAGATGAAGGAAAACCATTTTAGAAAAGTTATATTTAAATCAGTCTTAAAGTAGCTAAAGGGGAATAGGATGAACACTTTAAATCTAGCGAAGGGATGAATGAAGGTGTAGGGAAGGAAAGGAGACAGCCAAGGGGGAAAAAAGGTTGTGTTTTTTGAAGGTTATGGGCAGGTAGACAAGAGCTAGGAGGCCATTGCTTGGCGTTAATCAGAGAAATGACACTGTATTTGTATTTAAAAAGATTACTCTGACTGCCTTATGGAACACTGAAGAAGGCTGCCCCAGAACTTTCTTACAATGTTGTGCTTGGCCATTTCTCTGGGTTTATGCACAGGAGAAAATGTTACAGGGAAGAAGAAACTATGACTCCATGTTGCTTCCTGTTGCTTTTATTATGGTGTCTATACATAATGTTCTCAAGGCAAGAATACTGAAGTGGTTTGCCATTCCCTTCTCCAGTAGACCATATTCTGTCAGACCTCTCCACCATGACCCGCCCGATTTGGGTTGCCCCAGGGCATGGCTTAGTTTCACTGAGACAAGGCTGTGGTCCTAGTGTGATTAGATTGACTAGTTTTCTGTGAGTATGGTTTCAGTGTGTCTGCCCTCTGATGCCCTCTTGCAACACCTACCATTTTACTTGGGTTTCTCTTACCTTGGGTGTGGGGTATCTCTTCACGGCTGCTCAAGCAAGGCGCAGCTGCTGTTCCTTACCTTGGATGAAGAGTATCTCCTACCACTGCCCTTCCTGACCTTCAATGTGGAATGGCTCCTGTAGGGTCTCCTGGACAGCCACCGCTCCTTGGACCTGGGATTGCTCCTCCCGGCCATGAATAGTATGAAAAGGCAAAATGACATGATACTGAAAGAGGAACTCCCCAGGTCAGTAGGTGCCCAGTATGCTACTGGAGATCAGTGGAGAAATAACTCCAGAAAGAATGAAGGGATGGAGCCAAAGCAAAAACAATACCCAGCTGTGGATGTGACTGGTGATAGAAGCAAGGTCAGATGCTGTAAAGAGCAATATTGAATAGGAACCTGGAATGTCAGGTCCATGAATCAAGGCAAATTGGAAGTGGTCAAACAAGAGATGGCAAGAGTGAACGTCGACATTCTAGGAATCAGAGAACTAAAATGGACTGGAATGGGTGAATTTAACTCAGATGACCATTACATCTACTACTGCGGACAGGAATCCCTCAGAAGAAAGGGAGTAGCGATCATGGTCAATAAGAGTCTGAAATGCAGTACTTGGATGCAATCTCAAAAACGACAGAATGATCTCTGTTCATCTCCAAGGCAAACCATTCAATATCACGGTAATCCAAGTCTATGCCCCAACTAGTAATGCTGAAGAAGCTGAAGTTGAACGAGTCTATGAAGACCTACAAGACCTTTTAGAACTAACACCCAAAAAAGATATCCTTTTCATTCTAGGGGACTGGAATGCAAAAGTAGGAAGTAAAGAAACACCTGGAGTAACAGGCAAGTTTGGCCTTGGAATGCGGAATGAAGCAGGGCAAAGACTAATAGAATTTTGCCAAGAAAATGCACTGGTCGTAATAAACACCCTCTTCCAACAACACAAGAGAAGACTCTACACATGGACATCACCAGATGGTCAACACCGAAATCAGATTATATTCTTTGCAGCCATAGATGGAGAAGCTCTATACAGTCAACAAAAAGAAGAGCAGGAGCTAACTGTGGCTTAGGTCATGAACTCCTTATTACCAAATTCAGACTTAAATTGAAGAAGGTGGGGAAAACCACTAGACCGTTCAGGTATGACCTCAATCAAATCCCTTATGATTATATAGTGGAAGTGAGAAATAGATTTAAGGGCCTAGATCTGGTAGATAAGAGTGCCTGGTGAACTATAGACTGAGGTTCGTGACATCGTACAGGAGACAGGGATCAAGACCATCCCCATGGAAAAGAAATGCAAAAAAGCAAAATGGCTGTCTGGGGAGGCCTTACAAATAGCTGTGAAAAGAAGATAAGCAAAAAGCAAAGGAGAAAAGGAAAGCTATAAGCATCTGAATGCAGACTTCCAAAGAATAGCAAGAAGAGATAAGAAAGCCTTCAGCGATCAATGCAAAGAAATAGAGGAAAAGAACAGAATGGGAAAGACTAGAGATCTCTTCAAGAAAATTAGAGATACCAAGGGAACATTTCATGCAAGGGCTTGAAAAAGGACAGAAATGGTCTGGACCTAACAGAAGCAGAATATATTAAGAAGAGGTGGCAAGAATACACAGAAGAACTGTACAAAACAGATCTTCATGACCCGGATAATCATGATGGTGTGATCACTCACCTAGAGCCAGACATCCTGGAATGTGAAGTCAAGTGGGCCTTAGAAAGCATCACTATGAACAAAGCTAGTGGAGGTGATGGAATTCCAGTTGAGCTATTTCAAATCCTGAAAGATGATGCTGTAAAAGTGCTGCCCTCAATATGCCAGCAAATTTGGAAAAGTCAGCAGTGGCCACAGGACTGGAAACGGTCAGTTTTCATTCCAATCCCAAAGAAAGACAATGCCAAAGAATGCTCAAACTACCGCACAATTTCACTCATCTCATATCCTAGTAAAGTAATGCTCAAAATTCTCCAAACCAGGCTTCAGCAATACGTGAACCGTGAACTTTCTGATGTTCCAGCTGGATTTACAAAAGGCAGAGGAACCAGAGATCAAATTGCCAACATCCGCTGGATCATAGAAAAAGCAAGAGAGTTCCAGAAAACCATCTCTTTCTGCTTTATTGACTATGCCAAAGCCTTTGACTGTGTGGATCACAATAAACTGTGGAAGATTCTGAAAGAGATGGGAATACCAGACCACCTGACCTACTTCTTGAGAAATCTGTATGCAGGTCAGGAAGCAACAGTTAGAACTGGACATGGAACAACAGACTGGGTCCAAATAGGAAAAGGAGTACGTCAAGGCTGTAGATTGTCATCCTGCTTATTTAACTTCTATGCAGAGTACATCCTGAGAAACGCTGGACTGGAAGAAACACAAGCTGGAATCAAGATTGCTGGGAGAAATATCAATAACCTCAGATATGCAGATGACACCACCCTTATGGCAGAAAGTGAAGAGGAGCTAAAAAGCCTCTTGATGAAAGTGAAAGAGGAGAGTGAAAAAGTTGGCTTAAAGCTCAACATTCAGAAAACGAAGATCATGGCATCTGGTCCCATCACTTCATGGGAAATAGATGTGGAAACAGTGTCAGACTTTATTTTTTTGGGCTCCAAAATCACTGCAGATGGTGATTGTAGCCATGAAGTTAAAAGACGCTTACTCCTTGGAAGGAAAGTTATGACCAACCTAGATAGCATATTCAAAAGCAGAGACATTACTTTGCTGACTAAGGTCCGTCTAATCAAGGCTATGGTTTTTCCTCTGGTCATGTATGGATGTGAGAGTTGGACTGTGAAGAAGGCTGAGCGCCGAAGAATTGATGCTTTTGAACTGTGGTGTTGGAGAAGACTCTTGAGAGTCCCTTGGACTGCAAGGAGATCCAACCAGTCCATTCTGAAGGAGATCAGCCCTGGGATTTCTTTTGAGGGAATGATGCCAAAGCTAAAACTCCAGTACTTTGGCCACCTCATGCTAAGACTTGACTCATTGGAAAAGACTGATGCTGGGAGGGATTGGGGGCAGGAGGAGAAGCGGACGACAGAGGATGATATGGCTGGATGGCATCACGGACTCGATGGACGTGAGTCTGAGTGAACTCCGGGAGTTGGTGATGGACAGGGAAGCCTGGCGTGCTGCGATTCATGGGGTTGCAAGGAGTCGCACACGATTGAGCGACTGAACTGAACTGATAAACAATGTTCAATCTCGGGGAACCATGCCCCTCTGCCTGAATGGTGAAGTGCCTGTGTTCAGGGAACTAGCTTGGCCCTGTCCGCTGCTGAAAGGCTGTGAGAAAGAAGAGCTTAACACATCCCTATTCCAAGTCTGCCTATTCCAGGAGATATTTGCACAATTAACGCCCTTTTTACTTTTCTTCCTTACCTCCTTCCCTCTCTTTTCTATAAAAGATACTGGCATCCCAACCCGAATAAGATCACGTTTTGATCCCAGTCTACCATCTTGTCGGTCTGCTGACTTTCTAAATAAAGTCATTATCCCTTGCCCCATTACTTTGTTTCCAGTTTATTGGCCTGTCTTGCAGCAAGCAGAGTGACTTTGGACTCGATAACAAAGATAGGGCATGGGAAGCTTGGGTTTACACCTTAACAATGTGAATACTTGGTTGGTTTGTTTTAATGCACTGGCACGGAATCACAGAACCACCTTTGGAGTATATTTCTTTTATTTTAGGTATGAACAGAATGGCCTTGGTAAAATGACCTTGGAATCATACGATTAGTTTATACTTTTAAGTCTGAAGGAAGGCATACTCTTGATGAAATTTTCATCATAATTTGTTGAATAATAACAAAAATATGTTTTATTGCATGTCAGTAAATATCAGGTATCAGAAAGGTAAGCCATGGCCCATGTGTATGGTAGGTGCATAATTTACTCTTTTGTCGGTTAAATTTCTGCTTTGCTTAATAGAGTTTATCCACTGTGTAAATTCTATATCCACTTTGAAAACAGCTTTTGAAGACAATATTGTGTCACAATTATCTTCTTAGTGTGGAGTAGTTTATATTTTTCTATTTGGGAGCTTCATTTCTTTAGTTCTAGGATGATTCTTGTACTTTCTTTATGTACATGTGAGAGTGGGAAGTTGCACAAACTATTTTTATTACCTTTTTTTTTTTAAAATTTTCAGAAAACACTACTTCTAACAGAAATGTTAGCTTCGTTTCTTAGAATCCCAAGCTTAGTATGTTAGAGTAGAAAAAGACTTTGGAGAATATGAGAGCTAAATCTGTCATGTTGATTTCAGTTCAGTTCAGTCACTCAGTCGTGTCCGACTCTTTGCGACCCCATGAACCACAGCACACCAGGCCTCCCTGTCCATCAGCAACTCCTGGAGTCCACCCAAACCCATGTCCGTTGAGTCGCTGATGCCATCCAACCATCTCATCTTCTGTCCTCCCCTTCTCCTCCTGCCCTCTGTCTTTCCCAGCATCAGGATCTTTTCATGTTGACTTAGGCGAAATGATTTTATAAAGTCACACAAGTATTAGAAATTTGATTGCCTGGCTCCTAGGTAATGCACTTTGACTGTTAGTTTACTTCTCCATTCGTTCAGTAAAGCACGTGTGATTTGTTAGACACTGTTTGGGCACTGGAGACCCATCAATGTGCAAAAGAGAAAAAGAAAACATCCCCACCCTAATGGGTTTGCCGTTTGCTGGAGGAGTTAGATGATAAAATATGTAACTTTATCATATATTGAGTTTGACCATAAGTGCTGTAGAGATTAAAAAAAAGAAAGGAGATTGCTGAAAAGTTTTCTTCAGTATTTTTAATATACAGGTACCTAATTTTAATATAGTGATTTTACTGTAAACTGCCTATAAAGTGAATCTCATTTTACCCTCCATTCCCTGTGTGATTGATAAAATTTGTATGACCATGTGAGCATTAACCTGTTTATAGATTTGAACCAATTGGTGCAAAAGACATAAAGGTGCCTTCCTAACCAGAGTACAAGGATTGGTTTCCAGAGAATATCACAGAGGGCTTAGCCACATAGTCTCAAGTTTAGTTTGCATGTTCTCAGGAGACATTTCAGGCTTGATTGAAGCTGCCTTTATAAGAGGTTAATTCTGGACTGTGTATATGTGATAAATTATAGCACGGAAGTCTTGGCCAGTTCAGAGTTGAGTCAGAAATTGCCTTCATCAGCATTTTTTAATAGACCAAGAGAGAACCTTTCTAAATGTGAATGAAATCATAAAAGTTACAGTTTAGTTCTGACATAAGAGGTTTGGACCAGACAAGCAACAGTCCTGAAGACTCTATCTGAAATAAGTGATTTAGAAGGCAGGGCATGGGCACTCAGAGACTAATGGAAAACTCACTGACAAAAGGCAGGGACAACAAGGAGCAATGACACAAATTTGGGTTGAGGGAGGAAGAAGGCAAGAAAGCAGTTAAATAACAGGCCTGTAAAGGAAAGAAAAGCTCACCCTGGATAGTTATCAAGCAATATGTGGCTGGGACAAGAGCTAATCCGGAGTAATCTCCCAGTCATTGGGAGAATTCAGGATGGGTGCTGAGCCACGGTTGGAGGGCTGTAGGGAGAGGAGGCCTGGGGCCTTCCCGAGTCTTAGGACTCAGACAAAGTGTGTGTGTCCTCCAGAACAGTGAGGGCTATGAGTCTACTTCTGCCGTTGAAAGTACAGATCTGCCCTCAAGGACAGTGTTACAAACCTCAGCTTAAAAAATTACACACACACATACATACGTATATACTGCTTTAATTCCTCATCCAAAGCATGCCTTCCTCCCCCAGCCCACCAAAGTCAACAATTGTCAGCTGCCTACCATCAGAGTCACCTATGGGGAGCCTTAAAATGTTGATTCTTGAGCTCCACCCCCAGATGTGAACTGGGTAGAATCCCGTGGGCTGAGAGTTCAGCAGCCTTTCATTTTATGGAGATACTTAGTGTTTTACATAGCCTGTGGAAACCACTACTCTAAACAATATATGTGTGCTTTATACCGAGGGAGGGAGGCACAGCTGGGGAATGTACTAAAACTGGGAAGAAGTCTGTTCCAGAGGTGTGCTCCATGGGTCACCAGACCCCTGATGACCAGCATTCAGCATTTTGCCATTGGAGCCACTGGGGCCATAGAAGCCATGTGTTTGTGGGGAAACCTGGTCATTTGCTGCTCCATTTTCCTTAAAAACCTAAGAAAAGTTTTGGTTTATGCAGGCAAAATATCTATCTAACTGCCTATCTATTTTAGAATGAGAGACAGTGTTCATGGGCTAGTGTAGATGCTGTGCAGATTTCTTGGGTATGAAAAACACAATCAGCTTTACAAATTAAAATCACATGTAAGATGTGACTTAGTTTGTGTTCATATAGATGTTGGATTCTTTAAAATTCCCTACTAAAAATATTTCTGAATGCGAAGAACCTTCTCTGGTACATACAAACATGAATAGGATCTTCCTATATCCTTATTAAGCTTAGAAAATAGAAGGGGGTCTAAAAATAGCTTTGTGATAAAATCAGTGTAATACTCAAGAGAATGTGCTGAGTGCTTTAGGTATAATAGTAACAGAAATGCTGTGAGATCCCCAGTGCTGGACAAAGGGACATCAGAAGATGCTCGGAAAGAAGGTGATATTTGAACTGAGTCCTAATGTCTAGGTAAGGGACAGTTTAGGATATGTGTATTAAAGGAAAGACATGGAAGTGGGATACTGTAGGAATGTTAGTAGTTTCAAAGTCCTAAGTTAGAAATTAGAAGTAGTGACATCTCAGGGTAATATAATTGGAAAGGTACTTGGTATGGCTGTGTCATGGAAGCCTCAAATCATTTGAAGCCTCAGCACTTTGGACCTGATTCACTCAATCAGCTTTTGAGTTGGAAAATGACATAATCAAAGGTGCACTTTAGGAAGTTTATTCTGACCATTAGTGCATATGGTGAGTTGGAGCTGTAGGAGCTAGGAAACCAGTAACTAGGCTGTTGCAGTAGCACTGCAGAGAGGAAGTGGTTCCCTTACGTGGGTTTGGGGAAGCATAGACGAGAGAGAGCAGCAGCCTTTGGTGACGGAATGTGTGGCAGGAAGGACTGAGGATAACCCATCACTGGAATTACAGGGGAGTTGTGTCCATTTATATATTTATATGTGGCCAGTGTTCCTGAAGAAAGTAGGGAAAATCGCTAGACCATTCAGATATGACCTAAATCAAATCCCTTATGATTATACAGTGGAAGTGAGAAATAGATTTAAGGGCCTAGATCTGATAGATAGAGTGCCTGATGAACTATGGAATGAGGTTCGTGACATCGTACAGGAGACAGGGATCAAGACCATCGCCATGGAAAAGAAATGCAAAAAAGCAAAATGGCTGTCTGGGGAGGCCCTACAAATAGCTGTGAAAAGAAGAGAGGCAAAAAGCAAAGGAGAAAAGGAAAGCTATAAGCATGTGAATGCAGACTTCTAAAGAATAGCAAGAAGAGATAAGAAAGACTTCTTCAGCAATCAATGCAAAGAAATAGAGGAAAAGAACAGAATGGGAAAGACTAGAGATCTCTTCAAGAAAATTAGAGATACCAAGGGAACATTTCAAGCAAGGGCTTGAAAAAGGACAGAAATGGTCTGGACCTAACAGAAGCAGAATATATTAAGAAGAGGTGGCAAGAATACACAGAAGAACTGTACAAAAAAGATCTTCACGACCCAGATAATGATGATGATGTGATCACTAATCTAGAGCCAGACATCTTGGCTCTTGGAATGTGAAGTCAAGTGGGCCTTAGAAAGCATCACTATGAACAAAGCTAGTGGAGGTGATGGAATTCCAGTTGAGCTGTTTCAAATCCTGAAACATGATGCTGTGAAAGTGCTGCCCTCAATATGCCAGCAAATTTGGAAAACTCAGCAGTGGCCACAGGACTGGAAACGGTCAGTTTTCATTCCAATCCCAAAGAAAGGCAATGCCAAAGAATGCTCAAACTACCGCACAATTTCACTCATCTCACATGCTAGTAAAGTAATGCTCAAAATTCTCCAAGCCAGGCTTCAGCAATACGTGAACCGTGAACTCCCTGATGTGTAAGCTGGTTTTAGAAAAGGCAGAGGAACCAGAGATCAAATTGCCAACATCCGCTGGATCATGGAAAAAGCAAGAGTGTTCCAGAAAAACATCTATTTCTGCTTTATTGACTATGCCAAAGCCTTTTACTGTGTGGATCACAATAAACTGTGGAAAGTTCTGAAAGAGATGGGAATACCAGACCACCTAACCTGCCTCTTGAGAAATCTGTATGCAGGTCAGGAAGCAACAGTTAGAAGTGGACATTGAACAACAGACTGCTTCCAAATAGGAAGAGGAGTACGTCAAGGCTGTAGATTGTCATCCTGCTTATTTAACTTCTATGCAGAGTACATCATGAGAAAAGCTGGACTGGAAGAGACACAAGCTGGAATCAAGATTGCCGGGGGGAAATATCAATAACCTCAGATATGCAGATGACACCACCCTTATGATAGAAAGTGAAGAGGAGCTAAAAAGCCTCTTGATGAAAGTGAAAGAGGAGAGTGAAAAAGTTGGCTTAAAGCTCAACATTCAGAAAACGAAGATCATGGCATCCGGTCCCATCACTTCATGGGAGATAGATGGGGACACAGTAGAAACAGTGTTAGACTTTATTTTTTTGGGCTCCAAAATCACTGCAGATGGTGACTGCAGCCATGAAGTTAAAAGATGCTTACTCCTTGGAAGAAAAGTTATGACCAACCTAGATAGTATATTCAAAAGCAGAGACATTATTTTGCCGACTAAGGTCCGTCTAGTCAAGGCTATGGTTTTTCCTCTGGTCATGCATGGATGTGGGATTTGGACTGTGAAGAAGGCTGAGTGCTGAAGAATTAATGTGTTTGAACTATGGTGTTGGAGAAGACTCTTGAGAGTCCCTTGGAGTGCAAGGAGATCCAACCAGTCCATTCTGAAGGAGATCAACCCTGGGATTTCTTTGGAAGGAATGATGCTAAAGTTGAAGCTCCAGGACTTTGGCCCCCTTGTACGAAGAGTTAACTCACTGAAAAAGACTCTGATGCTGAGAGGGATTGGGGGCAGGAGGAGAAGGGGACAACCCAGGATGAGATGGCTGGATGGCATCACGGACTCGACGGACGTGAGTCTGAGTGAACTCCGGGAGTTGGTGATGGACAGGGAGGCCTGGCGTGCTGCGATTCATGGGGTCGCAGAGTTGGACACGACTGAGCAACTGAACTGAACTGAGTGTTCCTGGGGGTGGAGCAGAATTATGAGTTAAGTTTTGGTACAAGTTTTGAGATTCAGACAAAATTCCTAATGGAAATTCCGAGGATGTATAATTGGATTTGTTAAATTTAGAACAGTGAGGTGGTGTTGTAGGACTTTGCCTCGAGTAGAGGGACATTGTGTAAGTTTCAGGTGAGCTAATCTGAATTTAAAGTTCAGCTCTGCAAGTCATTTGCTCCGTGACCTTGCATACTATTTAACCTGGATCTGTCAGCTTAATATTCAAAAAACAGGAGAATGGCTGTAAAAGATCTGGGAGTTTTAGTTGTGAGTGCCTCCTAGGGTGTTTTGAGGATGAAATAGCCGTGCACCATGCTGGTGTGGGTACCCAGTCTCCTGTTTCCCCAGCCCTGTCTTCCAGCTCTTTCTCCTTCGTGAGAATGGGCTTCAACTGGAGTTGGTTTGGGACTAGGAGAAGGAAAAATAGCTTGTGAGGAGAGAAGGGTGATGGTGGGGAAATCAGAGATAGGGAGACAGAAAAGTATAGCTGGAGATGGAAATGCTTGAGACCGGAGGCTTGATGGAGAGCTGTAAACTTTCGAGAGGAAGAGGGCCCCTGCTCTGAGACAGGCAAGTTGAGGAGAATGAATGGAGACAGTGTTGATCAGAGAAGCAGGAGGCCAGGCCATCTGGTGTGAGCGAGGGAAGTTTGGGCTGGGTTCTTGAGAAAGGAGAACATTCTTCTTAGATAGCCACTGTGGGAAATAAGATTAGGAGTAAACTAGAGTTGAAGAAAAAGACTGCCAGGAAGCAGAGGGGTTAGATTGCTTGACCTCTTCGTGTTCTTGTGGGTGTGTAAATGACAGAAGCGAGAAGGTCATTGGGGGTTAAGAGGTTGTGGAAGAGGGAGGTTGCATACTGGACGAGGATGCAGATGTCTGAAGCTTCAGTAGGTGGTGGCAGGAGGTTTGGGTGCAGAGGAGGAGGATGGGGTGCCTGAGGCTTTGTGGAATGTGAACGAGTGTTAGGAGGTCAGTTCCTGACGGCAGTAAGGATTTTAGTGGAGGGGGGACTTGGTGTAAGTGCTTGTTTGTCAGCAGCAAGTTACTGACTGTTCCCTTTAAGCCAGGATACTTGGCGCCTGATTATCCTCTAAGCCCAAATAGCTCTGGCTCTGTTTGCCTTTAGAGATGATAAGCCTGTTATTTCCTGTAATATAGCTGGGTAGTAGGCTGGCACTACCTTTTATCCACTTACCTCCTTTGGCAATAATGATTTGCTGAAGGAGAACAGACTTTGGAATCAAACAGTCAGAACTGAATACTTGCTTCTCCACTTACTAACTGTGATATCATCGGGCAAACTACGCCAGCTGATTGCCCCTTTCCTCGTGTGCAAAATGAAGATAATGCTTGCTTCCGTACCTCATATCATTGAGTTCAGCTCTGCCTGTCATTAGCTCCATTCAATGACCCAGTTTATGTAGCATCTCTACCTCTCAGAAGAGGTGCTCCAAAATGGGAGTGGTCTACATCTTAGGAAAATGCTTTCTGAATCGGGAGTTGTTTTGGCTTTGGGAAACAGGTCAAACACCACAAAACAAGAGCTAAAACAAAGTAACATCAGAATTGCACAGTTTTTCGTTTTTTAACTAACATGTGTGCCTGGAAAGAAAACTAAATGAATATATGTGACGTACAGACCATGTTATGCACAACAATGTTTACTGTATCAACAGAAAATCTCTAGTTTAAAAAAAAATCTTAACTAGGAATCAGATGAAATTAATTTGAAGAAAGAAATGAGTAGTGTGATGAAGTTGTGAGAGAAAGCAGCTGGAATCAAATTTTGGAATTGTGTAAAAGTGAAAGGCTGCCTTTCTGTATTTGTATGTATTTATTTGCCAAAACTTGGGCTTATGTGAATTATTATTTACTTTATATCTAATTATTATTTGCTTTATATCTAAATGTTAGTTACTTTATATCTTGTTATATGAAATAAACGAAATAACAACCCTGTCTATATACCTACATCATCTATCTATCTGTATAGAGAGAAAATATTAGAATTCTCAAGCTCCTGGTAATTTGACAGTTTTAAAGCAGATCTTACTAAAAAGTCCTGTTCCTGTTCAGAGAGACTGTATGAAGGAAAATCACTAGACCTGTAGTCTAGAATTATTCCTGTGCATCCACTGTGGCTTTCATCTTGGCATCATAATTCTCCTGTATTTGAGTCGTCATCTTAACAATCTGTAATAGTAGTAGCAGCAGTAGGTTTCGTTTGTGGGTGAAGCCCCTGGTTTACAGGAAATACAGTTCTTTTCAGTCTAGTTGTTAAACCAGTGAGGAAAAGCGAAGCCAGACTGCATATCTGGTTAGACCAGAAAAGAGTGAAAGGTTAACAGTTTGGCCACAAGTTTTGAATCTCAGCCCAAAGGTGCAGTGGCAGTTAATGCTGTGACCCATATTGATCAATCAAAGTCTACCAGAGGTTAGTGCCTGGGGACCCGAGGAATGTGTGAAGCCAAGTGTGGATGGAGGCGCTAGGATCAGGAGTCGGGAATTTAAAAGGAGACTGTATTACGGGTTATAACCCCTGCAAAAATCTGAGTACTCTTAGAGGATCAACAGGAACAAGAGAAAGCAGGAAGCAATCACTTGATATTAAGCCAGTGGATTCCAAAGTGAGGATTCTGCCCTTGAGCCTGTTTGGTATCTGCATTGGCATCCGAGTACTGCCCAGATGGCTGATAGCTCAGTTGATGGAAGAATGGAGCAAGTGAAGAGGCAGGGACAAGGCAGCTCCTAACTCTGTGCAGAGTCCCTTGTCAACTAGATAAAAGTTTAATTTTATAACTGTTTTCATTTGCAGGCTCTGTATTTCTTCCTATTCTTTAATACTTAATTAGAAAATTATGCAGTGATAGTAATTTCTTATTACTAAAATAATATCTACTATGAAGCAGAAGATATTAAGAGGTGGCAAGAATACACAGAAGAACTGTACAAAAAAGCACTTCATGACCCAGATAATCATGATGGTGTGATCACTCACCTAGAGCCAGACATCCTGGAATGTGAAGTCAAGTGGGCCTTAGAAAGCATCACTATGAACAAAGCTAGTGGAGGTGATGGAATTCCAGTTGAGCTATTTCAAATCCTGAAAGATGATGCTGTGAAAGTGCTGCACTCAATATACCAGCAAATTTGGAAAAGTCAGCAGTGGCCACAGGACTGGAAAAGGTCAGTTTTCATTCCAATCCCAAAGAAAGGCAACGCCAAAGAATGCTCAAACTACCACACAATTGCACTCATCTCACACACTAGTAAAGTAATGCTCAAAATTCTCCAAGCCAGGCTTCCAGATGTTCAAGCTGATTTTAGAAAAGGCAGGGGAACCAGAGATCAAATTGCCAACATCTGCTGGATCATGGAAAAAGCAAGAGAGTTCCAGAAAAACATCTATTTCTGCTTTATGCTATGCCAAAGCCTTTGACTCTGTGGATCACAATAAACTGGAAAATTCTGAGAGAGATGGTAATACCAGACCACCTGACCTGCCTCTTGAGAAATCTGTATGCAGGTCAGAAAGCAACAGTTAGAACTGGACATGGAACAATAGACTGGTTCCAAATAGGAAAAGGAGTACGTCAAGGCTGTATATTGTCACCCTGCTTATTTAACTTCTATGCAGAGTACATCATGAGAAACACTGGGCTGGAAGAAGCAGAAGCTGGAATCAAGATTGCCGGGAGAAATATCAATAACCTCAGATATGCAGATGACACCACCCTTATGGTAGAAAGTGAAGAGGAACTAAAAAGGCTCTTGATGAAAGTGAAAGAGGAGAGTGAAAAAGTTGACTTAAAGCTCAACACTCAGAAAATGAAGATCATGGCATCTGGTCCCATTACTTCATGGGAAATAGATGGGGACACAGTAGAAACAGTGTCAGACTTTATTTTTTGGGCTCCAAAATCACTGAAGATGGTGATTGTAGCCATGAAATTAAAAGACGCTTACTCCTTGGAAGAAAAGTTATGACCAACCTAGATAGCATATTCAAAAACAGACATTACTTTGCCAACAAATATCTGTCTAGTCAAGGCTGTGGTTTTTCCAGTGGTCATGTATGGATGCAAGAGTTGGACTGTGAAGAAAGGTGAGCCTTGAAGAATTGATGCTTTTGAACTGTGGTGTTGGAGAAAACTCTTGAGAGTCCCTTGGACTGCAAGGAGATCCAACCAGTCCATTCTAAAGGAGATCAGCCCTGGGTCTTCTTTGGAAGGACTGATGCTAAAGCTGAAACTCCAGTACTTTGGCCACCTCATGCTAAGACTTGACTCATTGGAAAAGACGGATGCTGGGAGGGATTGAGGGCAGGAGGAGAAGGGGACAACAGAGGATGAGATGGCTGGATGGCATCACTGACTTGATGGATGTGAGTTTGAGTGAACTCCGGGAGATGGTGATGGACAAGGAGGCCTGGCGTGCTGCGATTCATGGGGTTGCAAAGAGTCAGACACAACTGAGCGACTGATCTGAACTGATGCTCTTCTAACTTGATACATCTCATATTTACTGAAGCCTAATTCACTTGAATTCAATGCTACAGAAGGATGCATTGGTAGGGTATATTGATAAAAGAATTTATATGCATGTTTAAATTAATTTAAAGGGGCTTGTTTTCAAGGTTAATCTTGCTTTTTGATGTATTTGGCAATTAAAGAAAACAGTAACCTGGGGACATTGTGGATAACCCAGTTCAATTACCTCACAGAGAACTAAATGTGCTTGTGAGACCTTGGATTCCACAGGCCTGTGAAGCGCTTGAAAAAAGATCAGTTGCTCTGAGTAGTGGTGTTTATTATTGTGACCTGCCTGAATTCCACAGTGGGCCTGTGACTTTTTTTCTGTTGGTTTGGGAAGCAATTTATTGACTTTGCAACTAGGCATCCATGGAGCTTGAAGCCACAAATGGAGTGGAAAAATCTTATTTGATGTGCGGCTTTCAGAAAAGAATAGGTAGAGTTTGTGGTTGCAAATAATGCCAGTATTGCAGACAGAGTGGACAGCCCATCAGTAGGGATATTAATTGTTACCAAAAACTTACAATATCTGGTTGGGAGAATTGTCATTTTTTATATCACCCTGTCCGTTTTGCAGACACAGTATTTATTATTCAGACATACCACAGACTGACCATGCTGCCTGCTCTGGTTATGGGTTAAATTGTTCCTGAACCAAGAAAACTTTCTATTGGATACTTCAGCCAGTATGCTACCTTTGATCTTTTTAGTGTTTAAACAATGAAAACTCCCTCAGTGGGAGTTCCAGCTGTGAACTGCTGATGTGATACCCTGTTAGATCATTGCATGCTTGTGTAGTGCTGGGGTCCCTCGGCTATCTAGGTTGATTCTGCTCTAATTTTTCTCCATGTGGCCCAGAAGGATATGATGGATTCACCAGCTTTGGCTCACAACCTCAGTTCAGTACTGATGTTTTACTGCCTTGCTACTATTTTTCATGAAAAGTCAGTCCCAGAGAAAAAGCTTGACAGAACCCACTCACACCTGAATATAAAAGTCAAGGGCATCATCTGGATTACAAAATGTGGTTGCATTGGTTCAGTCTGACTTTATAGACTTTTACAGGTTTTCATGTTTTCCTTTTGGTTTATCCAAGTCTAAGTCCTACTGCTAACCCAGTTCCCTCTATTCATTAGCATATCTGAACTTCATAAGTGATTTGCTCATTCTAATAAAGTGAGAAAAATGTGTTGTGGACATAATTCTGTATGTCACTGAATTTGTGATCTGTTGTTTGTTGTTGTTTTTTTTTGTAGTTGTTGTTGTTTTTGAGTATATGTTTATGTTGCTTAGGTTTGAGGAAAGGCTCCTAGGAGAAATACTTAGCACATCATTGTCTGACTGTAATATAAATGTTGATTAGATGCAGGAGAGATATTCTTCATTTCTTCCGGTTGTGAAATCTGTAAGGCCCAACCTGTTAAGTTGTTGAAATATTTAATAGAATATAATGCTTAGTTTTTAAGGTAGTAGAGTTTATATCAACAATGAACAAGGACTAATTTTCTTTATTCTCACTCATTCTTACTCTCAGACTCTGAACAGATTTTCCACAGTTGAAAAGAGTAGGATGAATTTAAGCGTCTTGAAAAGAATGTGAGGAAATAGGTATTTTAGATACTTCATAAATGTTTCAGAATTTACGGTATTAGTATATATAGAAGCCATTATCACACTTCTTCACCATCTAGGTATAATTCAGCTGTTATCTTTGTGAATGTTTATGCTCCTGGGACTGCCATAAATGCGTCTGAGTAATAGATTTCTTTTGTTCCAAAAGTGTTTTTTCAATATCACATTGTAGAGATAAAAAGGAAACCTATAGCAGTGTTGTTGACCTCAGTAATTTTTTGAAAGTTAAATTTTATATATAAAGCTGTATTTTGATTGCTTTCCAGTAATCTCATAGTCCAGATGGTCAGGAAGGGGAAAGATTATTACTGGTGAATACAGCCAGGAAAACTTCATGCAGGTGGCAAGAATGTGAATAGCTAACATAATTTTTCAGTCTCTGGCCTATTCTTTTCATAATATTTTATGAAGCCTAGAATAAGTTGGTATGTTTCTCCTTACAGAGAAAATAGCTGGTGGGAATGTTTCCTTAAATCCATCTATCGAAAGCCCACTGTGTATTAAGTATTGTTTTTGGAATATTACTCTCACTAAATCAAACTCCTGTCATACCACCTCGGTATGGTCAGAACCTATAATTGCAGGTGTGTGTGCTCAGTTGGTCAGTTGCGTCTGACTCTTTGCTACCCCATGGACCGTAGCCTGCCAGGCTCCTCTCACCATGGAATTTCCCAGGCGAGAATACCGGAGTGGGTTGCATTTCCTTCAGAGGATCTTCCCAACCCAGTGACTGAATCCAAGTCTCTTGAGTCTTCTGCGTTGGCAAGCAGATTCTTTACCACTGCATCACAGGACTTGCTGTTATACTGAGTGTTAGTTTGAACCTCCTAAATCAGATAATGCAGTGTTTTTTATTTATGCGGATATTAAATTAAGAAAATATGGAGCATCACAAGTAATTTATTATAAGAGAAAGTATTTGGGTATCAGAAAGTTGCGTGTAATAAAAAATATTTTCAGATTTTGCTTAAGCAAAATTTTAGAAAACAGTGGCTCAAGCAGTTACAAAATCAGTAGCCATTTTGTATAAGACCCTGTGATGAGTGTTGGAAGAGTCATTTTGTATATGTGTTGTGCCCAGGGCCTGGTGGAGAAGGTGTGTTTTCATGATTGCTTAAGGCATTTGTGGGTCCCATGCGTTGGAGATTCTAATAACTGGCTTCCGATCTCTAGATTGTTGCTGGGGTACACTGGGCAGCTTGGATCTGCCTGATTTGTGTCAGAGGTACCTGTTCGACTTTAAGAATGGGGCAGGCAAGTGAGTGGCTATCCATTAGCCCCTTCTCCTAAAACCCAATTTACATGATAATACTTTGAATTGTTTTATTCTTGCCTTATAGGATTGTTAATTCCTGTTTTTATTCTGTGGTATATTGTGCTTAGTAAACTGCTAATGTGATACTTCAGCATTATAAATCTAAAGATTTAGGGAAAACATTTAAAAATTAGTTGGCCACTGCCCCTAATTCATGAAATAAATTACTAATGTTTAGTATTCCTGGGCTGTTCACTGTCTTACAGAGCAAAAGGTGAACCTGAAAGCTTCATTTGGACCAAGAAACAGTTTGATTTTATAGAACTAGGACTATAATCTTTAAAGAGAAAAATCTTAGTTTAATTTTTATGAAGTCATTTCCCTGGAAAAATCAACTGAAAAAAAAGAAGGAGCAGAAGTTATTGTCAAATTGAGGCAGACACAGGAAACTGCTGGAAGGCGAGTAGTTTTTGTTGTGAGGAGCCAAACATGTGTGTGCTTTCGCAAGTTAAGATTTCTCTTCCGACTTTCTCATTATAAGCCACTGTTATTGCACTGAGTCTATAAATAGTATTTATAAGGGAAGCAGACCAGAAAGCCACTCAAATAAAGTATAAAACGGCATCATTAAGTTTGGATGTAGAAATGTAACAGGAAACCGAGAACTTGAGTTTCAGTGTGTGTGTGTGTGTGTGTGTGTGTGTGTGTGTGTCTGTGTCTGTGTGTGTGTCTGTGTGTGTCTGTGTGTGTGAGTCACTCAGTGATGTCTGACTCCTTGTGACCCCATGAACTGGAGCTCGCCAGGCTCCTCTCTCCATGGAATTCTCCAGGCAAGACTTGAACCCAGATCTTCTGCACTGAGGGCAGATTCTTGTAACCAAAATCTGATTTAAGACAACTCCACAATTTTTGAGTAGTAGTTACCTTGGGGAAGCCTTTGGACTTCTGAGTTCATCATCCTGAAATACACCCCAGGACTAGTAGGGCATGCTATATGGAATGGTGAACGTTTTCTGGGTTGACCAATTGGGAGTTTCTGGTGTATCACTGGTGGCTCAGATCATGAAGAGTCTGCCTGCAATGCAGGAGCCTTGGATTCAGTCCCCGGGTTGGGAAGGTCTCCTGGAAGCCAGCATGGCGATCCACTCCAGTATCCTTGCCTGGGGAATCCTATGGATAGAGGAGCCTGGTGGCCACGGTCGATGGGGTTCATAGAGTTGGACACGACTAAGCGACTAATACACACACGGTGTACCCCTGCCAGTCTAACATTAAGTTATTGTCTCATGTGTTTCAAAAATACCTGCTGATAGGCTTCGGTGTGCTAGATATTTGTTTAACCCTTTGAGAAAATTAATAATACATGGTCTGTGCCCTCTTGTGGTGTTGGCTAGTAGGAAAGTAAGGCATTTTTATATGCAATTTTGTTTGAGAAATTACAGATTTATTTTTAGCTTAACAAAAATGAGCAATCTCCATTTCTACCAGTCCCTGCCACTAATTCCACAGAAGGACTATTGCAGGAGAATGGGGTGCTGGAAGATGGTCATGCCCCAGGTCTTGGACAGGTCCCTGGGACGGGCTGCCCAGTGAGGGTCCTTGGCTTCCATCAGGAAAAATTTCAAGAGCAAGCCTTGATTAAGTGAAAGCACATTTACTTTGAGAGATGCACACTCCACAGGCGGAATGTGGTCTGTTTCAGAAGGCAAGATTGACCCAAAATGTGGAGTGGTTAGTTTTATAAGGCTGGGTAATTTCGTAGGCTAACAAGGGGCAGGATTACTCTAACTGTTTGGGGAAGGGCGTGGAGCTTTCCAGGAATTGGGCCACTGCTCGCCTTTTGGCTTCAGAACTGTCATGGCACCTGTGGTTGTGTCACTTAGCATGCTAATTCACTACAGTGCATGTATAATGAGGCACAGGGTCTCCTGAAAGCTAAATCTTCCGCCTTCTTGGAGTTAGTTGGTTTTAACCAGTTTTTGTGGTATCCTGTTCTTAATGACTCTGTCAGTGTTTATATTTCAGTGAGTTAGTACACATTACTCACAACTCTGTTATTTGAACTATTTTGATAGTGTTAGCTGTATCACTTTGCTTTCCCGAGAGTCAATACAGTTGCTCCTTGATATTTGGAGGGGATTGGTTCCGGTACCCCCAGATTCCAGACTCCCTGACTGCTCAAGTCCTTTATGTAAAATCTTATAGTATTTGCATATAACCTGTGCATACCATCCCATACTATATTAAATCATCTGTATGTTCCTTATACTGCCTAATACAGTGTAAATGCTGTGTAAATATTTGCTGCTGCTGCTGCTAAGTCGCTTCAGTCGTGTCCGACTCTGTGTGACCCCATAGACGGCAGCCCACCAGGCTCCACCGTCCCTGGGATTCTCCAGGCAAGAATACTGGAGTGGGTTGCCATTTCCTTCTCCAATGCGTGAAAGTGAAAAGTGAAAGTGAAGTCACTCAGTCATGTCCCACTCTTAGTGACCCCATGGACTGCAGCCTATCAGGCTCCTCCATCCATGGGATTTCCCAGGCAAGAGTACTGGAGTGGGGTGCCATTGCATGTAGCAAATTCAAGCTTTGGAGCTTTCCAGAATGTTTCCCCCTGAACATTTTTGACCTCTGACTATAATTGCCTTTGAGTTTTCTTTCTTTCTTTCTTTTTTTTAAAGGAATGTAAATTTCTTCTCATTGTATTTAGATGTGTCAGGATATTGATCAGTTCTTTGTTTTCTTTCTCTGGAGATCTTTCCTGGAGCTTCTAACCTGTTGCTCCGGTGTAGACAAAAGCCTCTGGAAGTTTGGCACTATTGTTCTGGAATAGCTTTGTATTGTCCTGAGAATTCATCTGCCTTTTTTTTGCTAGAATTCATATCCTTTGCTCTTGTTTTGTTCCCATGTTTCAATAGTGTGTTAACCCAATAGCTTTTGATAAAAAGAAGCATATGAGGGTAAGGATCTTTGTTTTTGTATTTTTTTGATACTTATTAAAAAGTTTGGGAGACATTGAGTTAAAAGTATGGGGTTAAAAGTCCTTTTCAGACTTAACCACTCTTTATATCTTCTCTTGTCCTCTCACCTCAGGAGTGCCTGCTGTCTCCAGTGTCTCTTGGCTTCTTTCTCTGTAGGCATAATAACATTACCTTTCACCATCCAAACTTTCATGGGGCTTGTTTTTCCAGATTCTTCGACAGATCTTCAGTTGGCAGTAGATAGTTGCCAGATGGTGTTTGGATACTTTTTGTTTTTTACTGAAGTTACAAAAATATAATATGTTATTGTACACACCAGTTAAAATCATCTATTTGTATTAATAAAATGTTTTTCTCTTCAGCTTATTGTTGTCAAAACTGGGTTGTATTGTATTATAATATTTAAAGCTATTTTTACAGAAATTAAAATCACATTTTCTAAACACTTAAAAAAGTTACACTTAATTCTAAGGCCATTCATGTGTTTATCAGATTAATCTGTCTTGGTAACTGAATAAAATACAGTGTGAAGTTATCATAGGGGTAGCATTTCAAACCAGTTTAGTTAATGTAAACCTAGTAGTTCTGAGAAGAGAGAAAGAAAAAAATCCAAGTTTGTAATTTTAAATTCTTGAATAGAAAGCATTCTTATAAGCATTCGATAAGTTTTGTTGATGAGACTCTTGATTTATTATAGTACTCACCTGCCTTTATTGTAGACTTTATGCCAGAATTACTAAACTTCTGGTCTCACGGTATTTTCACTATTAGTGTGGATGAAGAAAGAGGTGGGAGCCTAAAGAATAAAGACATAGATGGGAAGGATCTAGCTTAAATCAAAACAAAATTTGTATTCACTATTTCTTTTGTTAGTTTTGTACTCCAAACATTCTGACTTTACTTAATAATTCATGGTAATGTGGATGAATTCATCTTCCACAGCACTGTGCATTTTTAAAGTATATGCTGTTATCACTTTTTAAATTTCTTTGTCCTTCCATAGTTTCTGAATACTTTGCAAACGACAGCAATACAGTTTCAGATAGTTTTCTAAAGTAATGTTTCTCAACTTTAATGTATAAAGGGATGACCTGGGGATCCTTTTAAAATGCAGATTCTGGGATGAGGTCTGAGCGTCTGTATCTCTAACAAGCTCCCAAAGTACTGATGCTGGTCATCCTCTGACCACTCCAAATACTGAAGGTCTAAAGTACCTTGGATATGAGAGTAATACAGCGAGACAGAATACAGAATCCATTTCTAAGTATTTATATGTGTTGAGCTTCTAGAAAGAAGTCATTGGAAGACTTTGCATTACTAGCTGCTACTAAGTACAATGAGCTTCCCTAAAAGCTCAGTTGGTAAAGGATACGCCTGCAATACGGGAGACCTGGGTTTGATCCTTGGGTTGGGAAGATCTCCTGGAGAAGGGAAAGGCTACCCATTCCAGTATTCTGGCCTGGAGAATTCCGTGGACTGTATAGTCCATGGAGTCACAAAGAGTCAGACACGACCGAGTGGCTTTTACTCACTTTCACGACGTATAATACATCCAAATAGAACTGGATTTATTGCTTCTTATAGATGATGCATTATTTTTACAAATAATTTATTAAAATTTATTTATTTGTAAAAAATAATTTGTAAAAATTTTATTTAGAAGTGATTCCAATATTATACTTTTGTTTGTTAATGTGTACATTTGATTTATTAAATTTATAAACTATATTCCCCTAGTGCTTATGAAGAAAAAATATTATACTTGATATGTGCTAAGCTTCAGTTTGTAGCCATTTCTTATCTATAACTTTTAGTCATTGAAATCCATTGTATATACTGTCTTGTGCTTATAGAAACATAAAACCACAGAATATATACAAATTTATGAGTATCTTTATTGTAATGTTTATTCTTGTGCAGTTAGATACTGGCAATGTAAAGAGGTTCATGCCTTTTTTTTTTTTAATTTATCTTTTAAATAGCTCAGTCACTAAAAGAATTCGCAAGACTACTTATCGCAGTAGAAGAAGAAAGGAGAAGACTGGTAAGTCTCTTCCCCATTTCTTAAGAATAAAGCTTTGTTTGGACATATTGAAAAGAAGAACAGGCTTTCTGAATTACACTCAGCCATAACTCATTTTATAATATGATACACGTACTGAATATTACAGAAAAGAGTTGTAGGTATGATGATCAAATATTGCTAATAAGATGTACCATTTCTTTTTGTTGTATTTGGCCAGCAGATATAAATTTCATTCATTTTACTTTCCATTTAATTGTTCTGGAAATTAAAAGTATTGAACAAACTGCCAATAAGAAACCCATTCTAACTGAGCAGTCTGCTAAATAACCTTAGTGTTGTAGTGAAGACACATTACAAGCATTAAAGATAGTTCTCAGAAGGAGCAACTAACTTTGCCAGGGTGTTATCAGGGTGTTTCAGACTTTCTGAAAAGGTGACATTTGAATTGGGTCTTGAAGGCTCGGAAGATTGTGCTTGACTGGGAAGAGTGGGAAAACTTTCTACTTTGACAGATTAATTAATAAACAGTATCAGAGCATAGTTATTAGGAATACATTTATCACTAATATAAATGTATTAAGAATACAGATCACAAAGATGGTTTCTACGCATTGTGTTCAAAGTTCTGGTAGGCCCCTGTCAATGAACCAGGCTGCCCATTTGTGTATGGGAAAATCAGTAATATGTAGTCCACAGGATCATTGTAAAGCTTTGTCAAAGTACCTGGCACATGATGAATGAGTGTTGATGGAGATAAAGATGTTGGTTGTCAGCTACAGTGAGAATTACAGACTTATTTAAAACATCATCTTCGATATTGGTGGCCTCACCACCTTGTTGAGATTCACATACATAATATGGTCAGACTGTGAATTCAATGTGCTGGGAAACCAGCACAGTTTGGTGTCATTTTGCCCACTGATGAGGAAGTGCAGTTTGAGAAGAGTGTCCTTAAGGTGGCCCTGACTTCTAGAGAGCATTGTCTGAGTTGAGGGAGATCATGCAACTAGGGCATGGTAGTTATGTAAGTGACCCTGAGCAGGGGCCACAGGGTGAGAGAGTACTGCGTACATTTGTAGAATAAGGCAGAAGGTTCTTAGAAGGTAGTAGTAGAAGATTGGTTGGTAGTTTGTGGCATATGTAGGGTTTAAGAGCTGGGCTAAGAAGTTTTATTGTTTGTTACCAGTCCAGTCACTCAGTCGTGTCCTACTTGTTGCGACCCCATGGACTGCAGCACGCCAGGCCTCCCTGTCCATCACCAACTCCCAGAGCCTGCTCAAACTCATGTCCACTGAGTCAGTGATGCCATCCAACCATCTCATCCTCTGTTGTCCCCTTCTCCTCCCGCCTTCAATCTTTCCCAGAGTCAGGGTCTTTCAAATGAGTCAGTTCTTGCCATCATGTGTCCAAAGTATTGGAGCTTTAGCTTCAGCATCAGTCCTTCCAATGAATATTCAGGACAGATTTCCTTTAGGATTGACTGGTTTGATCTCCTTGCAGTCCAAGGGACTTTCGAGAGTCTACTCCAACACCACAATTCAAAAGCATCAGTTCTTTGGTGCTCAGGTTTTTTTATGGCCCAACTCTCACATCCATACATGACTACTGGAAAAACCATAGCTTTGACTAGACAGACCTTTGTTGGCAAAGTAATGTCTCTACTTTCTAATATGCTGTCTAGATTGGTCATAACTTTTCTTCCAAGGAACAAGTGTCTTTTAATTTCATGTCTGCAGTCACCATCCACAGTGATTTTGGAGCCCAGGAAAAGAAAATCTGTCACTGTTTGCACTTTTTCTCCATTTGCCATGAGATGATGGGACCAGATGCCATGATCTTAGTTTTCTGAATGTTAAGTTTTAAGCCAGCTTTTTCACTCTCCTCTTTCACTTTCATCAAGAGGCTCTTTCATTCTTCTGCCATAAGGGTGGTGTCATCTGCATATTTGCGGTTATTGATATTTCTCCCGGCAATCTTGATTCTAGCATATGCTTCATCCAGCCAAACGTCAACAGTCTTGTTGGATTCTAGCTTTTGCTTCATTCATCAGGATGGTAGGAGGGGCGAAATCACATTTAGAATCAAACCCCATACCCACCAGAGACACTTGGAGTGCTCAAACAAAACCTTGTGCACACCAGCACCCAGAGACCCCACAGAGACTGAGCCAGCCCTGCCTTTGAGTGTTTGAGTTGTTTGTTATAGTCTGTGGGAAAATTGCTAGACTTTTTTGGTAGAACGAGAGGATCAATGTGGGATTTATAAGAAATTAATCTGGTGGCTACGTGGGGGAGATACTATCGAGGAAGAAATGTTGTGGAGGAGGGGTGACCATATTTTATCAGGAAACATCCTCCTACCTTAGGTCTAGTCCCATCAGAGAGACAGCATGCAGTATAATCTAGGTAGAGATCAGTCATTGTGGGAGACTGACCCTCTCTGGCTCAGTCTGTGGAGGTGACTTGACACTTTCAAGTGCTTTAAGTATAATCTTCACTCTGATTTTCTGAGCTTCACAATAGAAGTTCAGGTACCATGGAGATATGTGGGTAGTATGTGCACTTATGGCTCAGATCACGAGCTGATGATGGAAGTTGTAAAGAATGGTTAAGGAGACGTGAAAAAAAAGTTGGAAATTACATGGAGCCAGGAAAATATAGTTGACCCTTGGACAGCATGGGATGGAACTGCCTGGGTCCAGGTATGCACAGATTTTCTTCAGTATTAGATACTGCAGTTCTGTATGATTCACTGTTGGCTGAATCCATGGAGGAAGAGGGCCAACCATCAGTTACACATGGATATTCCACTGTGCCCCTAACTCCTGTGTTAGTTGGGGTTCTGTGTTGAGCAAGTCAAATCTTGTGCAGATAGTTGAGGAGAGTCATGAGTTTGATCTTGAGTGGCCTCCGCCTGCGGCAGCTTGAAGCACGGTTTTGGTTACCACTGGAGATTGAGGTTGGGTCACAGAAGTGAGAGCTGAATCCTAGCCACTAGACCACTAGGCACTAGTGACAAGGCCCTGGCCTGTCAGCTGTGTAGAGAGGAATTTCCACACAGAGATAGAAAGTAGTGAACAAAGTGTTTATTAGAAAAAGAGTATGTATGGTTAGATACACCGTTGGGCTCAGAGACAGAGCCATGGCCTCGTGGTAGCTGGGGACACTTTGTTTTTGATCAGTCATCTTGCTCTGCATGGTCCTGAGTCTGCATTTAGTGCACCTCAGATCTTCCCACGTGCGCACACGTCTCTCAGCCAGGATGGAGTCTTGCGAAGCAGCGTAAGGCTAGGTCGACATCACTTACTATAAGGTGACGCCCCCTCTCTGACCTCCAAGGAGCCTTTCTGTGTGTACGTGCTCAGGAAAGTCTTCTTGACTTCGAGAATGAAGAATATGTGGTCTTTTATCTCTTATCTGGGCAGGGCTCAGCTCCTCTCGAGCTCCTGCTTATTTGGAGTGTCTGTCCACAGGGGACAGACTCCAGCTTCTTAGCTTGGAGGCCCATCTGTCTCCTGCCTCAAGTCAACTAGTATGGGCTATAATTTTAGAAAATGTATAAAGAATATGTGAAAGTGTATTGTAGCTTGCAAGAGGAAAATGAGCCAAGAGAATGTTCTTATTGCACTGAGGGGAGGCCTGCAAACATCAGGGGGAAAGCTCTGCTGTGCTGGGACAAAAAGGAGGATTGACTAAAACACAGAACTTTGGACAGTAAGTTGGTTGGTTGGACAGATGGATAATACTGTTAGGAAGAAATGGTCATCTGCTGAGAGAGGAGTCAGTAGAAATAGTTTAGAACAGCCAGGAGCAGTTTCTACAAGAGGAAAGGGACTCCTGCCTAGGGATAAAGAGATGCTGAAGCTAGACATCATGCATATGTCCAGGAAAGATTAACAACCATGTTTTCAAAGATGTTTCTAACAGTATCCAGAGCCCTGGGTTGTGAGTTGTAAGAATAGTTGGGAAGTCAGGGGTTCAGGGGGTGGTTGGCCCAGAAGACATGGTGTTGGATTACAGGGCTGTGGGTTCGTATATATATAATGATATGAGGACAGTGATGATTGAGGCAGGAGGATACTGACAACCTTAGGAAGCAGAGAGGGCAAGCATGGTGGCTTAATTGTGTTGAAGGCTACACTAGGATCACAGGAGAGACAAGGAAGCTATGATCAAGAGAGGGAGTTGAAACAGTGAACTTGGCCATGGCACTAGTGTGCATAGTGACAAACTTAAGGTGGAGCTGAGTAAGGAGAAAGTCCTTAGAAATTAAGGCTGAGCTTTGGCATTTGGATATTTTATGAGCAGGATGTTGAGATTTAATATGATGACAGAATAAAGGGAGAAAACCAAGAAACAGTGGCTGAGGAATATGGTACCGTATTTCATAAGCCTTGGAGATGGAGATTGGCCTACTAGCTCATAGTGTTTCAAGGATCTATATTTCTGCCCTCAGCAGTGTCTCTCATGTTGGGGCAAGAAGGGAATTCTTTATTCATGAGTGAAGTCCTATTGTGGGTTTTGATTGCCTTACTTGTTGTTTCAGAGAAGGTCTGGGATAAAAAAAGGCAAAATAATGAAGAAAAGTTTGAAAACACTCGTTTTAGAACTTGTATGGGTATAGTTTATTCTATCTCATACTTCTCACTCAAAAATCCATCTTCCATGATTTGACATTCCCCAAGATATCATTTGACACTTGCCATCAAGTGGCTCTGAGAGGACAGCCTTTCAACAGCACAAGTGTAAGAAATAACTTAATAGCCTTTTGTAATGACTTTAGTAAAATTCTTATACTTGCAGTCAGGATATGGTATTGATTAGTGACATAGGCTTTTTTTTTTTTTTTTTGAAGTGCATCTTTATTGGAAATGCCCTTCAATGCTTTTGATTAGAGATGCTGTAGATCAGATGTCTTGGTGGAAATATTTTGAGATGATCCCCAGTGCAGAGAGGGAATTCTCAGCCATATAAATTTCCTGGTAAGATTGCTTCCATTTCCATACTTGCATAGGAACTGCTCTATTTTACTTCAGATCACAGCTGGCTGGGCCATGAAAATGATACCATTTTTCCCAGGCTGTTCAAAATTAATATGAACAAATATTAACATATCCAGAGACCCCTCTGGGGAAGACTGAAATGCTCAGTTGAAGCCCTCCTCCGGAAGAGATCTTGGTAGCCTCCTCTTTGTTATTTCTACTGAAGCACTGAATTTGACCCTTTCTCCTGCTGGCCTTTGGTCTCGAATCCCCTCTCCCAGAATCTCTGAAACTATCCTTCGCCCCCGCTCCTGCCATTCCTCCCTTCTCAGTACTTTTCCTGTTTTCCTCTTCTCCATCCCGCTGGGTCTGCTTCTACTGTGTGTCTCTCTACAAGCTTCGTTTGAATTTTATATCTTTGCATCCGTCATTTCTTCTGCCTTGAGCAGCCTGATCCGTATCCTCTCATGAGAGCTTCCATTTTTTCCTCCAGACTTCACCTCCTGTACCTTGTGGGGGCCCGCACTTTCCATACAGTTTAAATTAGTCTCCTTTGGTTCTTATGTATTACAATAGAAATAGCTGCATTCATGCAGCTTGCATTCTGCTGGGAACAAACAGACATGTCAATAAATTAAATCTGAGGGAGGTAAATGCTAGAAATAAAACTAATGTAGCTGGTAGAATATGTTGCCATTTATTGAGATGAAGGAGATGAGGAAGAAATGGTTAAATATTGGATCTATTTAGATGCCTACTGGATATCCAAGTAGCCTTGTCAAAGGAGCGTATAGATATATGTGTCTGGAGTTCACGGGAGCAGGTGGAACTAGAGATATAAATTTAGACATTGTCAACATGTTGAGAGTGTTTAAAGCTGTGGGAATGTATGAGCTCACCCAGTCTGTGAGCGTGCAGACAGAAGAGACGAGGTGGGAGGGTCAAGCCCTGAGGTGTAGAATCCAGACTTTGTTCAGATGGGGTAGAATCAGCAAAGGAGGTGTGGATCCGTAGCAGAATCAGGAGAAAGCTGTTTGGACAGCTTCTTCAAAGTCCCGTTTATTCTCCTGGTCTTAGTGGAGATGTCGAGTGATAATAAATAGCAGCTCCCACACTGTGGACCAGTGGCTTCCGCCTTCTTTCAGGATAGAGGCTCCGCATCATCTGGTTCACCCTATGTTGCTCCTCCACCCCTGCCTCTGGGGCCCTCATTTTTTGGGGATTCTCAGTCCCTCACCTTGACAAAGAAAATTTTTGGTGTGTACATGTGTTGTTTGGTTGTTTTGAGTGTGGATGTATGTGCGTAGCAATGTAGATTTTGTCTCCAATTAAGGAAACAAAGCCATCTTTGTCCCCAGTTAAGGAACCTGCAGCTTTGGAATATTGCAGCTTGTGTTTACCATGAACAATTTATGCAGGTGAATTTATTTCTTATAGGTTTCATTTTGATTACTGTAGGAAACCTCTTATTTTGACTGTTATTACCCACAGCATTTAACATTTACATTGGGCCTGTGTAAGTTATAAATTTTGCTTTAGGTTTGTTGACTTAAAAAAAATACACAACATGAGAGCTGCGAGTTAAGTTTTATTGGGGCTGGCTATAGGAAGACTGCAGCCTGGGAGACTGCACCTCAGATAGCTCTGAGAGACTGCTCCAAAGAGGAGAGGGGGAAGGTCGGTATATATGTGATTTTGGTAAAGGGGCAGTACATGCAATCAAGCACATGTATTTTTTAGGAAGCTTCTGCTTGCCTTGTGAAGCTGCTGCTAGTCATGAGAAAGTTGTCACTGTGAAGGATTTTAGTGTTTTTCTAGGGATGAGGAGATACAAAAACTGGGCTTAGAAAACCAGCTCCTGAGAATATCTAACTGTCTGAAGACCCGTCCTGCCCGTTTCTGGGAGCACAGAGGGCCTCGTCCTGCTCTCCACTTGGAACCCCTTCGGGGCTGTTGGAGGTCAGCAGCTGCTGCAGTGCATGATTTAATCTTTGTAGGAGTGGATGGCAAGCCCCCATGGCCAGTGCCAAGCTGTGGTGGACAGGTTTCTTGGGATTTATATTCTTTCTCTTCAGTGCCTATGTTAATCTTTTTTTATTCTAGGGCAATGAAAGTACTTTACTGAAATGGCCTAGGTGTCGAGGCAATCTTTGGGAACAACAGCAGCAAAAGATGAGATACTAGAAGGGGAAACTTATAACTCTAATAATCACTTCCTTTGTAAGAGTACTGAAACTTTTCCCTCGTTATATGTTGTTGTTATACTTTTTTTTTTTTTTTAAAAAAAAGCGTAATCAGTCCTTGTTGTTGTTATTTGGTCTCTTAAGTCGTGTTCAACTCTTGTGATCCCAAGGACTGTAGCCCATCAAGCTATTCAGCCCCTGGGATTTCCCAGGCAAGGTTATTGGAGTCAGTTGCAATTTCCTTCTCCAAGGGATCGAAGCGACCCAGGGACTGAACCCTCGTCTCCTGCATTGGTAGATGGATTCTTTACCACTGAGCCATCAGAGGAACCCCATAATCAGTCCTATAAAAGAGTTAATAAGGGATGAAATCAAAATAGTTTTAGATTGGCATTAAAAAAGCGAAAATTGTGTCAAATATAAATTACTTGATTTTTGATGTCTGTTATATGAGTCTTTAGAGGGTTTCCCTGGTGGCTCAGTGGTGAAGAATCTTCCTGCTAATGCAGGAAACATAGGTCCAATCTCGATGGGGAAGTTACCTTGAAAGAAGAAAATAACAATCCATTCCAGTATTCTTGCCTGAGAAATCCCTTGGACAGAGGAGCCTGGTGGGCTACTGTCCATGGGGTTGCAAAGAGACAGACATGACTGACGACAGGCACAAATTTAATCTGCAAGCAACCTTAAGGTGTGTGTTATTAACAGATCCATTTTAAAGAGGAGAAAAGTCAAAGTCACATATGATGAGTGATACACAGGTGTTCAACCCCAGGCTTTTGGGCTTCACAGCCTTCACATAATCCATACGGGTAGAGACTAAGACTTTTAAAACTAAAAACTGCATAACAATAGCAGAACATATGTTATAATACAGTATGTGAAATGCTCCTTTAAGTGCTGTAGGTTTATTAGTTAAATCTTACGAAAATTAGGAAAAGAACACAGGTATTACAAGTTTTGAAATTAAATTTTCAGTTTCTTCTTATTTAAACAGTTAATTCAGTAATCCATTGACAGTTTTCTCATTACATTTTGACATGTGAGAGCCTAAGTCTTTCCCCACGCCTTTGAACCAAGAATTCATGAAATTGAAGAATATTTTAAATGTTGAGGAAATTGCACATCCTTATTTCTCTCAGTGCAAGATTTTCCTTTGTTAAACGGAAAATTTGCTATAAAGTTTTGCATTGCACATATGCTGTCCATAGATGATATTGATTAGTCTCTCAGTTTCTGGCATTGATGCTGTTATATGCTGAAGTCCGATTTTCTGTGAAGTAATCCAATTCCTTTCATTAGCTCAGATAAATAAATGCCAGAAATCCACACATATATGAGTATGGATTATGTTTCTAGTATGTCCTAGGTTAACGTTTATTAGAAAAAAGCTAGATATGCTTGCCTACATGCCAACATTTTTATATAACCATGTCATCTGAAATTAAAAAAAAAAAAAAACCCCAAAACTCAATTTTCCATGTACAGAGTTCTAATTTTTCACTTTATTGAAAAAAAGTAAAGGCTTCCCATGATTTCCCTGATTTTCAGTTATTTAGTGAAATATTAAAAGGTAGGATTGAGAGGTGGCAGGTCATACATAATTCATCATGACTGCAATGATGGTGGCTTTTATTTTTTATTGCTCATAGTCCCAGTATTGATTTATAATTTTTAGAGTGTGCAGAGTGCTTTCATATATATTTTTATTTATCTTCTGAGAATCTGAAACTGAGCTCAGACTCTGAGTGAGGCGCTGAAAGGGATACATGCCACTAGTAAGTGACAGAGTCTAAGACATAGGACTCAATTTCAGGTCTTTGGACTTCAGCCCACTGTTCTGTTGGATCCTGTGTGTTCTTTTTTACTTAAATTTTAAACACTTTGAGGACAAAGGCCTGATCTGCTTTATATGCTTTTTCTTTTCTATATCAGGTGTTCTGAAAACTACTTCGGTTGTCCAAAAATTTACTCCTTCACAGAAAAAGAAAAGGTGTCTTTGAAAGTTATTGTAGTTTCTCATTTACCGTTTCTCAGATTGTTTATCTTATTTCATTATGGTTACAAGGGCAATAAACTTTCTTTGAGTAAATTTTGTTAATTTCGTGTGAAGGCCTTCAAGAGAATAATTGCCAGGGTTTCAGAAAATGCCTCAAAGTGCTCATGTTTGCGAATTCTGTCTTTTGCTTCTGTAACTGAAAAAGACTTAGCACACTTAATAATTAGAAATGTCTGTCAAAATTCTGAAAAGATCTTCAAATAGTTGTATAGGTGTCAGACAGGGAAGCTGTCCTAGAAGGCTGCCTTCGAGCCATCCCCTGCTTGTTCATGCTTCTGCACACGGTGTAGGAAGGGGGATGAAGGACAGGAAGCTGAGACTTGACCGTCGTGCTACGTACTTGCTCTCGCAGAAGAAGAGCAGCTTGTTCCTTCTGTAATTAAATGAAGGTTTGTACGCTATTGTAAGTTCTGCTTTCCTGGCTAGCAATCGGCAGGGGGAACTAAGATAGCCCTGATTTTGAACCATATTCGCATTTACGTATACCACTTTCATTAACAGTTGGGCATACTTTTTTTTTTTTCATTTGCTTGACACCATTCTCAAAGCTGATATGTCATGGGTGTCTATCAAATGGCTAGATTTAAAGATTTGTTAATGGATACGTGACAGTAAGCATCCAGTCTTTATACTTTCCTCTTTCCCAAGACCTCTTTTATTTTTTTAAGATTAACCTTGACCAACTGGAAGGATTTAGGGGAACTTTTCCACCAGATAGTGCTATTTTAAAAGCCATCAATTTAAAATAGGATACGCGAATAACAGACTTTTACTTTTTTTTTTTCTCCTCTCAAGACATAAGCTGTATTAAATATATCCCTTTTAGTTTTGCTGCTTTGGCATGAACCTTTGGGTGTTAGGTGGTGCTTGTGGCTGCAGGAGTCTACTCCTGGGCACAGCACCTGTGCTCCCCATGTCTTCCCTCCTGTCTCTGGTCCTCCTGTCTTCCTGCCTTTGCTATTGACCCCAGGTGTATAGGCTTTACTTTGAATTCTGACAGTTGTGTATGTCATATTTTCAAAAATACATTTATTCTGTGGGGTTGGTCATCATATTTCACTGATACAGTTGGGTATGTGTTAGTCTTTACTATGTTTATATACATCCATATGTTTTGATTTCTTTTTTGATACTTAAGAAGCACAAAGATACTTTGATACCATAAATAGTAAATGTATAGTCACTTCGGCAGCATACCCCAACGTTTTAAGATCCGGATTGGGCATTTAATTTTAAAAGGCAAAGAAAATAAACCTAAGTAGACATAAATTAGACTGGAAAAACAGAGGTGAAAGATAAGCATGAGGGGAAGTTTTGCAAGTTATGACAAAGCTGTTGATGGGTTGGAGATAGCAGTGGACAGACCAAACAGATATTCAGAAATAAGAGGTTGGGATACTCTTCAGTGAGGAAAAGGTTTTTGTTTTCATGATTAAACCACAGAGTCATGTTGTTTCAGCTTCACAGAAGGAATTGCATATTTAATTACCATCAAGATAAAAGAGAATGAAAGCTTTTTAAATTACACTTTAAACAAATTTTTGAGATGATTATAAATTCATGTACACTTGAATAACACAGAGAGGAATAACACAGAGAAATCCTGTGTATTTTTTAACCAGTTTCTCTCAATGGTGAGATTTTGTAAATATACAGTGTAATAGCTCATTACATTTTACTTTAACTTGTAATACCAACTTAACAGCAAAGTCATAAACTTTCCATTTGTCCTAGAATCAGGACTCACTGTCTCAAGACAAAGTCTGACACTTAGTGGATTCTTACCAACATGCTTTGTGTCCCTTCAGGACAGACTCTGTCATTTGAGTGTCATTCAGGACACTCATTTGCAAGGCAGACAGCACCCTGGCAGGGAAGACAGTGGGATGTCTCAGTTATCTGTGGGAGGGGCTGGGTTGCATGTGGGATCCAGGAACAGCTAGCTTCATCAGCTCTTCCAAAAGAGAGGGCTGTTTTGTCTCTTTCGTGTGCTGGCAGTTTCATTTTCTCAGTTGGCTTCTTCCACGTGGAGATTCGTAAGCATTGCTTCCGAGCCTCACAGACACTGTTTCTGGAGAAGGCCTGTCTAGTTTCCATTGGGGGGTGTGTGTGTGTATGTGTAGTTGCTTAATTGTGTCTGACTGTTTCTGATCCCATGGACTACTGTAGCCTGCCAGACTCCTCTGTCCATGGAATTCTCCAGGCAAGAATACTGAAGTGGGTTGCCATTCCCTTCTCCAGATCTTCCCGTCCCAGGGATCAAACCTAGGTCTCCTGCGTTGCAGGCAGATTCTTTACCTCTGAGACACCAGGGGTGCTGTTTCCATTGGTAAACTACTAGTAAAAAAAAAATTAAAAACTTCATTGGTAACTATTACAAATTCCATTCAGTTCAGTTCAGTTCAGTTGCTCAGTCGTGTCCAACTCTTTGCGACCCCATGAATCGCAGCACGCCAGGCCTCCCTGTCCATCACCAACTCCCGGAGTTCACTCAGACTCACATCCATCGAGTTGGTGATGCCATCCAGCCATCTCATCTTCTGTTGTCCCCTTCTCCTCCTGCCCCCAATCCCTCCCAGCATCAGAGTCTTTTCCAATAAGTCAACTCTTCGCATGAGGTGTCCAAAGTACTGGAGTTTCAGCTTTAGCATCATTCTGCCAAAGAAATCCCAGGGCTGATCTCCTTTAGAATGGACTGGTTGGATCTCTTTGCAGTCCAAGGGACTCTAAAGAGTCTTCTGTAACACCGCAGTTCAAAGGCATCAATTCTTCAGCACTCAGCTTTTTCACAGTCCAACTCTCACATCCATGCATGACCACTGGAAAAACCATAGCCTTGACCAGATGGACCTTTCTTAGCAAAGTAATGTCTCTGCTTTTCAATATGCTGGTCAAAGTAATGTCTCTGCTTTTCAGTAGGTTTGTCATAACTTTTCTTCCAAGGAGTAAGCGTCTTTTAATTTCGTGGCTGCAGTCACCATCTGCAGTGATTGTGGAGCACCCCCAAATAAAGTCTGACACTGTTTCCACTGTTTCCCCATCTATTTGCCATGAAGTGATGGGACCAGATGCCATGATCTTAGTTTTCTGAATGTTGAGCTTTAAGCCGACTTTTTCACTCTCCTCTTTCACTTTCATCAAAGGGCTTTTTAGTTCCTCTTCACTTTCTGCCATAATGGTGGTGTCATCTGCATATCTGAGGTTATTGATATTTCTCCTGGCAATCTTGATTCCAGCTTGTGCTTTTTCCAGCCCAGTGTTTCTCATGATGTACTCTGCATAGAAGTTAAATGAGCAGGGTAACAATATACAGCCTTGACGCACTCCTTTTCCTGTTTGGAACCAGTCTGTTGTTCCATGTCCAGTTCTAACTGTTGCTTCCTGACCTGCATATAGGTTTCTCAAGAGGCAGGTCAGGTGGTCTGGTGTTCCCATCTCTTTCAGAACTTTCCACAGTTTATTGTGATCCACACAGTCAAAGGCTTTGGCATCGTCAATAAAGCAGAAATAGATGTTTTTCTGGAACTCTCTTGCTTTTTCCATGATCCAGCGGACGTTGGCATTTGATTTCTGATTCCTTTGCCTTTTTGAAACCAGCTTGAACATCTGAAAATTCATGGTTCACATACTGCTGAAGCCTGGCTTGGAGAATTTTGAGCATTACTTTACTAGTGTGTGAGATGAGTGCAATTGTGCGGTAGTTTGAGCATTCTTTGGCATTGCCTTTCTTTGGGATTGGAATGAAAACTGACCTTTTCCAGTCCTGTGGCCACTGCTGACTTTTCCAAATTTGCTGGCATATTGAGTGAAGCACTTTCACAGCATCATCTTTAAGGATTTGAAATAGCTCAACTGGAATTCCATCACCTTCACTAGCTTTGTTCATAGTGATGCTTTCTAAGGCCCACTTGACTTCACATTCCAGGATATCTGGTTCTAGGTGAGTGAGTATACCATCATGATCATCTTGGTTGTGAAGATCTTTTTTGTACAGTTCTTCTGTGTATTCTTGCCACCTCTTCTTAATATCTTCTGCTTCTGTTAGGTCCATACCATATCTGTCCTTTATTGAGCCCATCTTTGCATGAAATGTTCCCTTGGTATCTCTACTTTTCTTGAAGAGATCTCTAGTCTTTCCCATTCTGTTGTTTTCAAATTCCATTGGTAAACTATTAATGAAAAAAATTTTTAAGCCTCTGATTGGCCCAGTCAAGATCACTTAAAGACCCTTGACCAATCACTCAAAGCCCAGGGGACTGAGTACATTTTATGTGTTCCTCTAAATATGAGTATTATTTTCAGAAATGAAGAAATTACTGTAATTTAGATAATTACCCAACTCTTGTCTATTATAGTATGGTCATGGCCTTAGGACATTTCTAGTTAATGTCATTTGAGCAGACTATTATGATAGTGAATTGTGCCTGAACTGTGTGTATGTCTGACATTTTAAAGGACTTAGAAACATAATACTCACCATCCAAACATTAGAAACATTCACAGGAGTCAGGCAGGGCTTGTGTTTTTCACTCAGTCATGTCTAACTCTTCCCGACCCCATGAACTGTAGCCCACCAGGCTCCTCTGTCCATCGAATTCTCCAGTCAACAATACTGGGATGGGTTACCATTCCCTTCTCCAGGGGATCTTCCCATCCCACGGACAGAACCCAGGTCTCCTGTGTTGCAGGCAGATCCATAAGGGTCCTTATATACTACTATTAATGCTACTTAAATTTATTATTATTTTGGAGGGGACCTAATCTGTGGAGTAAAATAAAAGCAGAGGCATAGAAAATATAGGACTTAATTTTGTTTCCTTCGTTTATAATTTATTGATGTGATTTTCCTACATAGAATATCTTCAATAATCTACAGAGCATGTATTAGAAATATGAGCCTAGCCAGGTGGATAGAATATATATGTTCATGAATATATATAATATAATTCATATATATAATTTATATACAATATAATTCATATATATGAATTTTATTTCTGTACACCATCTCAAAATTACAACAAAAGAATAAGACATTTAAGAATAACTCAACAAAGGATGTGTAGGACTTTTATGTGTGAAATTCCAATGCTTTATTGTAAGGAATTAAAGGATAACTAAACAGAAAGCAGTACTGTGAGTCAGTTAGAAAGAATGATTTCAACCAGCATTCCTTTTCCCTCAGCTATACCAGACAAGAGAGTTTTACTGTAACAATCTAACTTAACCAATTTGATCAACTTTTTACTCCCTGGAGAAGGCAATGGCAACCCACTCCAGTATTCTTGCCTGGAGAATCCCGTGGACGGAGGAGCTTGGTCCATGGGTCGCAAAGAGTTGGACACGACTGAGCGACTTCACTGTTACTAGTGTGGTGGTAAACCACAGGCTATTCCTAGCGATAGTGTATTTCCTTCTTTCATTTGGAAAATGTGGTCAAGTAGGAAACCGTACTTTAATCATATTTCTAAACTTCTGCCAAACCTTTGGATCTAAGATATTTTCAGCAACAGAAACACTGTTGTTTGAAACGCTGAGGCGCTCTTCGTTTGTATAACCATATCTAACTAAGTTGGTGGTGGAACAGTGCTTTACATAGTTATTATTATATTTCTATTCAAGCCTCTCATAGTAAAATATCCCCACTGATCTGAAACTTTTAATTCTGTTCACATTATATTTCATTCACAGTATAATTTCTACTTGCCACACAGAACAGAATTCTATTAAAGCGATGCATATAAAATCTATTTTTCCTACTCAGCATGAAACCAGAACGCAGAGTTGGGAAAATCTTGATTCCAGTTGTTGACATCAAGTAAAGCAGTAAGCTTCTTAGAATTATGTTTTCTTTTTTTATAAATGAAGAATATTCTGTGTTTCCCAGAGTGTAAAATGGAAACCACCAGCAATATAATTAAGCATTATATGAATGAAAAATTTACATTTTAGTAGTTCCATGCTTATTTTAATGTGTACTGAATAAAGAACAACTCTGGGTTTAATGGAAGTTATTGTTTTGCAGTAAGCATAGTAAAAGAAGTGGATCGATTTATAAGTAAAAATATAGGACATGGATATGGCCCAAACTGTGGAAGTCGTATATGAGTGACTGAAATTTTGGAATCCATGGAATAGGTGATAAGGGTGCTATAAATGTTCTGGACTTTGATTGTCTTCTCTGACTGAATACGTTGCTAGACATAGCCAATAACTACCCTCCAAGTTCACCACCTCATTTATGGAGCTCATATTGAAAAAAAAAAAAAAAAGAACTATGCCCAAGGCTATCTGATTTCAGTTTCTTATGAAAGAATAAGCCTTCATATAGTAAACACATTAGTGATAGGTTAAGCCAGATTCTCCTTGTATCTTACCCCCCCAAAATTGAAGCTGTCAATAGTAGAATTTGGATACCTTTATAAACAAAGTAGGTGGTAGACCAGTGTGCATAGCGTGGTTTTTTATTTATGAAGCAGAGCTTCTGTAATTTTTTGCACTGAAGTAGTTGGGAAAGATAGCAGTCATTTATTCACCAAATGCTGATTTTCTTCTCCAGGAGCTAAGACACAGCTGGGTGGTTATCTCCTAACTATAAGCACCAGTCAGGAGGCCAGTTTAGTTATTTCATTGGGTTGGAGACCATGGTAATTTGCACCAGGATGAAAGCGTTGGAAGCAGTCAGATTCTGGGCAAAAAGACTTACCTGTCTTGCAGTTGGCAGGAGCAGACAGTGTCAGATGGTAACAGGTGCTCTGGACAAAGGAATGTGAAAGAGGATGGAGAGGAGGGAGGGTGCAGGTGTGTTTTAACATAGGCTGGTCAGAGGAAGGCTCACGATTAGGTGTCATTTAAGCAGTAGCCAGACGAAAGAGTGGGTGGTTTCTCCTGCAGGTCTCTGGTGGTGGTGCAGATGGCTCAACAGGTGCAGAGACCTTGAGGCTGGAGAGTGGCTGGGGTTTGAGAAACAGCACCTGGGCCAGTGTGGTTGAATCAAAGGAGCAGACGAGAAAGTGGGCAGAGGGGCAGTGGGTGGGGTGGGATGTGAGGAGTGTGTAGGGCTTCGCCAGGGGTTGGTCTGTTGCTCTGTGGAAGGGTCAACAGAGGACAGACGTGAACTGATCTAGAATTTTAAGTGATTACCTGACTGTTGTATAGTGCGGACCACACAGCTAGGTGGTTATCTCCTAACTATGAATACCAGTTAGGAGACTATTTTAGTTATTCCAGTAGGTTCGAGACCATGGTCATTTGCACCAGGATGAAAGTGGTGGAAGCCATCTGATTCTGGGCTTATTTTGCAGGTGATACTAACATGGCTTGCTGCTTGATCACATACAGATTGAGAGAAAAAAGGCAACTCTGCTTCACAGACAGAGGTTCTCCACTTCGGCACTTTTGACATTTGGGGCCAGATAAATTTTTGTTATGGAAGTCTTCCTGGTGCACTGTAAGGATGTTCAGTGAGATCCCTGGCCTCTGTACTCTGGATTGAAGTGCCTCTTTCCTTTCCTTCCAATTTATGTAGTGAAAAATGCCTTTCAGACATCTTATACCCTGGGAGACAAAGTTCACTCATGGAAAACCACCAGGTTTGGGCCTGATGGGATTGAGAAACGGAGTACTTCCTGCCATATCAGTAAACAGAAGACGTCACAGTCATCAGCTGCTGCAGCCACCACGGATGGTGAGCTACTGAGCCCTGAGGGAATTTAGGAAAAAAAACAAAGAATACCTGCCAGCTAGCAGACATCAAGGGCTTTCGCCACGGCTCACCAGGTAAAGAATCTGCCTGCAGTGCAGGAGATGTAGGAGATGAAGTTTCAACCCCTGAGTCTTGAAATCCCCTGGAGGAGGGCATGGTAACCCATTACAGTATTCTTGCCTGGAGAATCCCATGGACAGAGAAGCCTGGCAGGCTACAGTCCAGAGGGTCACAAAGAGTCAGATAAGACTGAAGTGACTAAGCATGCATAACTGACAGAATTATAAATGTGTAGAGAATTTTGAGTTAAAGATTCCTGGGACTGCCACATTGAATATTAACAAGACAAAGTTTTAATTGTGGAGAGATCTCTTCAAGAAAATTAGAGGTACCAAGGGAACAATTCATCCAAAGATGGTACAATAAACGACAGAAATGGTATGGACCTAACAGAAGCAGAAGATATTAAGAAGAGGTGCAAAGAATACACAGAAGAACTGTGCAAAAAAGATCTTCATGATCCAGATTATCATGATGGTGTGGTCACTCACCAAGAGCCCCATATTCTGGAGTGCGAAGTCAAGTGGGCCTTAGAAAGCATCACTGTGAACAAAGCTAGTGGAGGTGATGTTCCAGTTGAGCTGTTTCAAATCCAAAAAGATAATTCTGTGAAAGTACTGCACTCAATATGCCAGCAAATTTGGAAAACTCAGCAGTGGCCACGGGACTGGAAAAGATCAGTTTTCATTTCAATCCCAAAGAAAGGCAATGCCAAAGAATGCTCAAACTACCACATAATTGCACTCATCTCATATGCTAGTAAAGTAATGCTCAGAATTCTCCAAGCCAGGCTTTAACAGAGAACTTCCAGATGGTCAAGCTTGATTTAGAAAAGGCAGAGGAACCAGAGATCAAATTGCCAACCTCCACTGGATCATCGAAAAAGCAAGAGAGTTCCAGAAAAACATCTACTTCTGCCTTATTGATTATGCCAAAGGCTATGAATGTGTAGATTGCAACAAACTGTGGAAAATTCTTAAAGAGATGAGAATACCAGACCACCTGACCTGCCTCTTGAGAAATCTGTATTCAGGTCAGGAAGCAACAGAACTGGACATGAAACAACAGACTGGTTCCAAATAGGGTAAGGAATACATCAAGGCTGTATATTGTCACCCTGCTTATTTAATTTTTATGCAGAGTACATCATGAGAAATGCTGGGCTGAATGGAGCACAAGCTGGAATCAAGATTGCCGGGAGCAATATCAATAACCTCAGATATGCAGATGACACCACCCTTATCTCAGAAAGTGAAGAAGAACTAAAGAGCCTCTTGATGAAAGTAAAAGAGGAGGATGAAAAAGTTGGCTTAAAACTCAACATTCAGAAAACTAAGATCATGGCATCTGGTCCCATCACTTCATGGCAAATAGATGGGGAAACAGTGACAGATTTATTTTTGGGGGGCTCCAAAATCACTGCACATGGTGACTGCAGCCATGAAACTAAAAGACACTTGCTCGTTGGAAGAAGAGTTATGAGCAAGCTAGACAGCATATTACACAGCTTGGACATTACTTTGCCAACAAAGGTCCATCTAGTCAAAGCTATTGTTTTCCAGTAGTCATGTATGGTTGTGAGAGAACTTATAAAGAAAACTGAGCACCAAAGAATTGATGCTTTTGAACTGTGATGTTGGAGAAGACTCTTGAGAGTCCCTTGAACTGCAAGGAGATCACTCCTGGGTGTTCGTTGGAAGGACTGATGTTGAGGCTGAAACTCTAATACTTTGGCCACTTGATACGAAGAGCTGACTCATTGGAAAGAGACCAATGCTGGGAAAGATTGAAGGTGAGAGGAGAAGGGAATGACAGAGGATGAGATGGTTGGATGTCATCACTGACTCAATGGACATGAGCTTGAGTAAACTCCGGGAGTTGGTTTTGGACAGGGAAGCCTGGTGTGCTGCAGTCCATGGTGTTGCAAAGAGTCATAACTGAGCGACTGAACTGAACTGAACATATAATGGCTTTTTTCACTTAGTGTAATATCCTCAGTGTTTGTCCATGTTGTAACATGTATCACAATTCTTCCTTTGTATGACTGAATAATATTCCATTGTATGTATATACAGCATTTTGTTTGTCCAACTATCTGTTGCTGGTTTCCATCTGTTGATGGAAGCTTGGGTTGCTTGCATCTTTTGACTATTATGAATAATGCTGCTATAAATATAGAGTGCAAATTTCTCTTTGAGATTCTGCTTACAATCCTTTATAATTTTGTGAGGAACCACAGTATTGTTTCCCATAGGGGCTGCACCATTTTACATTCCCATCATCAGTGCATATGGGTTCTTGTTTCTCTACATCTTGGCTAATATTTACCCTAACACTTGCTGTTTTCCTTTTTTTTTTTTTTTGATAGTAGCCATCTTATTTGGTGGGCTCCCCTGGTGGCTCAGATGGGAAAGAATCCACCTGCATTGTCAGAGACCCAGATTCGATCCCTGGGTTGGGAAGATCCCCTGGAGGAGGGCATGGCAACCCACTCCAGTATTCTTGCCTGGAATCCCATGGACACAGGAGCATGGCGGCTTACAGTCCATGGGGTCACAAAGAGAAGGACACAAGTGACTAGCACTTTAACTTTTCATCTCATTTGGTATGACAACTTTAGTGTTTAAGTTTGCTTCCAGGTATGGTTGGGGTGGGCAGGCATATATGCTTTATATCCATGAATTTACAAGGTTAACAGGTAGTGAATGTTTTAAAGCAACAGGAAATGCTGAGTGTTTCAGAAGACACTGATGCAGAGTATGCTTTGTGACAGGGTGAGGTGAGGTGAGGTGAAGTCGCTCAGTCATGTCCGACTCTTTGTGACCCCGTGGACTGTAGCCTACCAGGCTCCTCCGTCCAGGGGATTCTCCAGGCAAGAATACTGGAGTGGGTTGCTATTTCCTTCTTCAGGGGATCTTCCCGACCCAGGGATCGAACCCAGGTCTCCCGCATTGGAGGCAGACGCTTTAACCTCTGAGCCACCAGGGAAGCCCCCCCCCCCCCCCCCCGCCTTTTTTTTTTTAATGTTTTGGCATTGTGATAGGGTAGACAATGCCAAAACATTAAAAAAAAATTTTAGTCTGCATTTTAAATTATTAAATCATTAAGAATGATGATCATTGTGGAAACAAAAGTCTAAAGTGTATTTACTCAATGGATAATTCAGTCATTTGAAGCTTCATTATTTTAATTGGCAGCAGTTAAGTAACATTAATTTACTTTACCTTTTATTCTTTTCAGTCAAAGATTTAAAAGGTTTTACTGCCAGCTTCAAGAAGCAGGCTATAAAAATTAAGATAGTTTGATATTTTCATGCAGACCATCTGTTGTTGTAACTGGAGCTTGAGCAGGGCTGAGATGCCATAATGGGGGAAGATAAAACCGGGAGGTTTGGCAGCTTCATAGATCTGATCGTGGCATGGTCGGGCATGTGTTCACATGTGGAAGGGTAGGCCGTGAACAAAGAGTGGTAAGTCTGCAAGAGAAACAACTATTATACAAGACTGGTGAAGTGTCACACTACCAAAGCTTGTTTCATCAGAAGTGAATCCAGGCAGTCGGTAGAGATGTGGGGCCTGGATCTTCAGAGCAGAGTTGTTTACAGTTGGAAGAGAGCAGTGATTCCTGACCTGGCACTGTTGACATTGGGCAGAATGATTCCTTAGTGTTGAGGATCAACTTGAGCATTGTAGGATGGTCAGCAGCATCTCTCTCCTCTGCTAAATGCCAGCAACACACATCGGCCCCAGCGCCCCCAGTTGGACAAGCCAAGATGTCTCCAGACATTGCCAGATGTCCCCAGTTGAGAACCAGTGGACTAGGTGTTTACTAGGGAGCCATTCTTATATATCTAGTGTGTGTGTATGTGCGTGCTCAGTCACTTCACTTGTGTCTGACTCTTTGTGATGCTATGGACTGTAGCTTTCTCTGTTCAAGGGATTCCCCAGGCAAGAATACTGGAGTGGGCTGCTGTGGCCTCCTCCAGGGGATCTTCCTGACCCAGGGATCGAGCCTGCATCTCTTATGTCTCCTGCATTGGCAGGCGAGTTCTTTACCACTGGCACTGCCAGGGCAGCCCCAGTGTATCTACTAGTCACTCCTTAACAAGATCTGACTTACTATAGTTAATTGGGGATGCTTACTGGCCTTGTCTCCTAGACTTAAAAATTCCCGATTTCTTATCTTTATTCTCTTTAGTACCTAATGTTGTCTATTGTATAATCAGTTGAAGTTCAGGAAATGGTTGCTAAATTGATTTCAGAAGTATTTCAGCAAATGTTATTTTTTCCAACTTGATTATAAATTTCTTAAAGTCAAATAAAATGTTTTACGTGTTTATACAATAACTAATGTTGCTTAATCCCTTCTTATATGCCAGACCACTGTTAAGCACTTTGCTTGCATGTACTTATTTAATCCTCACCTTCACTGTGTAAGCTAAGTTCTAGTATGATCTTCATTTTATCATGTGAATTGAATCGCCAGTCTATGTCTGACGCAGGATGCAGCATGCTTGGGGCTGGTGCATGGGGATGACCCAGAAAGATGTTATGGGGAGGGAGGTGGGAGGGGGGTTCATGTTTGGGAATGCATGTAAGAATTAAAGATTTTAAAATTTAAAAAATAAAAAACTAAAAAACTAAAAAAAAAAAAACCCATAAAAAAAAATTTAATTAATTTACTTATTTTTGGTTGTGCTGGGTCTCTGTGGCTGTGTGTGAGCTTTCTCTAGTGGTGGTGAGTGGGGGCTTCTCTCCGTTGTGGTGCATGGGCTTCTCATTGCGGTGTCTTCTCTTGTTGTGGAGCACTGGCTCTAGGCATGTGGGCTTCTGTAGCTGCAGCACGCAGGCTCAGTAGTTGTGATACTTGGGCTTGCTTGCCCACAGCATGTGGAATCTTCCCAGACCAGGGATTGAACCCACGTCCCCTGCATTGGCAGGCGGATTCTTATCCACTGCACCACTAGGAAGTCCCTATCTGGATTTTTATACGTGGAAAAATTGAGGCCTGTGTATTGTTGATGTTTATAAGTAGCAGAACTGAAAATTTAACCTGTATCCAGAAGTGCAGCTCTAAACTGCACTCATGACTATTTCTGCAGCCAAACAGTTCTCAGGTCCTTGTGTGAGGTCTTCAGTGAATGACTACATAGAACCAACCCAATATAGTAGCCATCTGTCTGTAGGAGTGTCGTCAGAGTTCCAACCTAGCATGTCAAGAACTTTCATTTCTTCCCAGGTATTGCTTTTGTGAAACCATAATTTCATGTTACAAGCATTCCTGTTGGCACCAATAGACTAAGGACAGGTTGGAGACCACAGGAGAGGGGAAGTATTTGCCCACCATCCTGCCTCTTTTGGGGTTATCTGGCTCACTTTCTTTAATGATGTTAGCTTCTTGACCAGGACCAACATGGAAATGCAATCACCCGTTACCTGTTACTCATCCATTCTCACTATCATAGCACAGAACTCAGCAAATGATAAGTAATTGGAAATGAGTAAGGCAAGTGTCCACTTTTGAGCTGCTGAGTTACTGGTGGAGGTGTATGGAAATAATGTCAATAATGTACCAACTGGTGAATGCTAGGAGAGATGTGCAGGAAGAATGTTATGACAACTCAGAAGAGGGAGAGGTTACTTCTAACTGGAGGATTTGGAGAGGCTTCATGGAGGACACTGCATTTGTGACAGGCCTTAAGCGAGATACACCAGCCACAACAAATGGAGGAGAAGCAGAGAGAAGAGAAGAGAATGCCAAGTAGTGTGAAATACAGGGAGAAGGGACAGTTCAGCTGAGCCAGCTCTTCTTGAAGTTAAGTATCAGAGAATGTATTCATCTCAAAGGAGAAACTTAAATGTGGTTTTGTAAATCAGAACTTGTTTGCAAATAGGGGACTGCAAGACAGATGGGTATGTCCTATGTGGTCCAAGGTGCTAAGGTTCTTGGTCTGTTGGAAGCTGTTGTGTAGCTGGGAATATTGAGAAAGCTGTGTGGTGGTAGTTGGGTGGGACTTCAGGTAGACTGTGTGGAGGTGGCAGAGACAGTGTTGTGATAGGAAAGAGAACACAGACAGGGGATGTCAAAGTATGGGTGGCTATAACAGGGAAGACTGGGGTTGTGTGAGAGAGTGGGGAAAAACTTAGTGTTGTGGAAAACCTGGAAGACGGGTGAGGAGTTTGGACACAGTTCAGCCAACTGTGAGTGTTTTCAGATTACCTGATCAGAGCTGGAACACCTGTGTGGTTCCCTGCCTCTGCAGCAGGGCTTTGATTCTTTTTTAATTTCACAGCACTTAACAAGGGACCTCGTTTGACAAATGCATACTGAGTTAGTCAGTTTTATTGGTGATATTTAGAACAGATCATAGAAGACCAGAGGCAGGCCAAATTAGTTACAAGGGTATTGTATTAATGCTAAGAAGAGTTAGGTCCTAAATGACTCTTGAGAATCCCTTGGACAGCATGGAGATCTAATCAGTCAACCCTAAAGGAAATCAACCCTGAATATTCATTGGAAGGACTGATGCTGAAGCTCAATACTTTGGCCACCTGACTCATTGGAAAAGACCTTGACCCTGGGAAAGATTGAAGGCAAAAGGAGAAGATGGCAGCAGAGGATGAGAGGGTGAGATGGTTAGATAACATCACTGACTCAATGGACACGAATTTTAGCAAACTCTGGGAGATGGTGAAGGACCGGGAAGCCTGGCATGCTGCAGTCCATGGGATCACAAAGAGTTGGGCACGACTGAGCGACTAAACAACAAAATGATAACTCTACGAGTGGAGGTGGAGAGGAACTATGGAAGCAAGCGGTGGGTAGGAACAGAAGTTAAGGGACGACTGACAGTGGAGGGGGCCAGTGGAGCAGGGTGGGAGAGACAGATGTGGTGTTGTAGCAGTTTACATAGAGAATGAGGATGTCATTGAATCTCTAAGGAATGCTGGACTGGGAAGGGTGAGGAAGGTGTTGAGTTTAGCCTGGGGTGTTTTAGGGGAGTCAGCATAATGTAATAGTTAGCACAGAGTTTGCAGTGGACAGACCCTGGATCTGCCCTGTAAAATTAACTGTGTATGACCTCAGGCACATGTATTTCTATATTCAGTTTCCCAATCAGTAATAGGGTAAAAATCTTACCATTGTAGGATTAATGTTTGTGAAGGTCTTAGAATAGTGCCTACTGCATTAAGGCTATATCCTTATTTGTTAAATAAAATCCAATTACGAGAGAGTTCTTCAAATCTGTATCTAAATACAGACTAATGAAGGGGGTAAGGAATAGAAAATGAATGACTTGACTTTTAAGCTAGTGGGCTACTTTTTCTCCCTGATACTCAAGAATTTTTGACTAAAGAACATTACTTTTGAGTTTAGCAGCACAGAAGTATTTTTCCATCATTGGCATTTCCCATTTCTTTTTGAATATGAACAGTTGGATTTTTTCATTGATAATATCTGGTGCATATATTTGGTGCATCCTGGAGAAGGAAATGGCAATCCACTCCAGTACTCTTGCATGGAAAATTCCGTGGACAGAGGTACCTGGCAGGCTACAGTCAATGGGGTTGCAGAGAGTCAGCCACAAGTGAACACATCAGCACATATTTGGTGCATATGTTTGGTGCAATATCTGCTAGTACACCTAATTCTTGTTGGAAGTAAATGTGGTAAAATATTAATACTAAAGCTATAATCAAGTATTGAGTTTCATGTTCACATCAGTGTGTATAACTTCTTTTCCCTAATTTTGAAGATATTTCTTAATTTGTAAAGACAATTCACTCCTACTTCTGAGGTTCCTGGGTAATTGAAGTGGGGACAGTTGCAATAGGATAAGCCAGAAACAGGTGAAGACCAAAGTCATAGTATGATGTCCTTAGGGTGTTTCAAGGGTGCAGTAAAGGTTCAGTTTATGATTTCCTAGAATAAGTTGTAACCAGTACACAGGCTGTCTGGTGTTTTGGAAGAGAATTCTTTTTGAGTAATTGTCAGTTAATCACATTTTTAAAATTTTTATTTTAAACCATATTTTTACATTCAGTACTTCCCTTTTCCAGCTCTTAGAGGAAATATGAGAGAAGGATTTGACTTAACTTTGGAGTAAGGTTTAGTGTCCACTTACAGAGAAACAGGTTTCCCTGGTAGCTCAGTTGATAAAGAATTTGCCTGCAATGCAGGAGACCGCGGTTTGATTCCTGGGTCGGGAAGATCCCCTGGGGAAGGGATAGGCTACCCACTCCAGTATTCTTGGGCTTTCCCTGTGGCTCAGCTGGTAGAGAATCCACCTGCAATGCGGGAGACCTGGGTTCGATCCCTGGGTGGGGAAGATCCCCTGGAGAAGGGAAAGGCTACCCTCTCCAGTATTCTGGCCTGGAGAATTCCATGGATTGTACAGTCCATGGCCTCGCAAAGAGTTGGACATGACTAAAGTGACAGCAGCAGCGGCAGCAGAGCGACTTTCACTTTTCACTGCAGAGAAAAACATAAACATGCAACATTTAGAAAACACAGAATTGGAATGGAGTGAAGTCACCAGGTCTAACAGTGACCAGGACTAGGTACGATTTTGGTTTGAAAAGACCAGGTAGGTTCTAGACTCTTTCAGGTAGGGGGAGTCACAGCTGTGGGGAGCAGGACCTTGAGAGGGTATGGTGAAGAGATGTCCCTCCTAGAGCCAGAGTGGAGGGGAGGGAAGGAACGGAGGACCTGTGGCTAGGGCAAGGCTTCTTTGTTATGTACTGTTGACTTAAAAAAAAAAAAAACACACACACACAAAAATGCACAAAGTGAGTTGTGAGTTAAGTTTTATTTGGGGCAAAATGAGGACTATAGCCCAAGGAACAGCCTCTCAAATAGCCCTGCAGAGCTGCTCCAGAGAGGTAAGGGTGGAGGTCAAGCCCTCATTTTGGCAGAAGTTTCCCAAAAAGGTTGCTGCTGGTTACGAGGAGCAGATGTCTCCATTAATGATTTTGGGCTCATAAAATCTTCTCCTGAAATGATCTATCTGAAGGCCTGTTCTTCCAGTTTTTTCCCGGAGCCCAGAGTGCCTCATTCCTGATCTCCGCCTTGAGCTCCTTTCAGAGGGTGTTGAAGGTCAGAGGATGCAGTGGCTAGTGACTCCATCCTTGAAGAGGCAGATGGCAAGTGACAGTGTTTAATCAGCAGGAGTTTGGAAACGATCTCCCCGTTACCAGATCATCAAGTTTTGAGTGCTGAGAAGCTGTTGCAGGGAGGCAGATGGACAGAATGTTGAAAACTGAAAGAACTGCCCCGTGTTGTATCAGAGGAGTGAAACATGGCTGTAAACTTGTGCTTATGTTCCTGAGAAAGTTACTTTCCTCTTTTCCTCTTCTCTCCCCACCCCACAAAAGGGGTAAAATGTAAAAGAAAATCAAAGCAGCAGCAGACCTCCCTTCCTTTTATTGCCTTTTTAAAGATATAAATTTATTTATTTTAATTGGAGGCTAATTACTTTACAATATTGTATTGGTTTTGCCATACATCAACATGAATCCACCATGGGTGTACACATATTCCTCCATCCAGAACCCCTCCCACCTCCCTCCCCATTCCTCTGGGTCATCCCAGTGCACCAGCCCCAAGCATCCTGTATCCAGCATCGAACCTGAACTGGTGATTCGTTTCATATATGATATTATACATGTTTCAATGCCGTTCTCCCAAATGACCCCACCCTCTCCCTCTCCCTCAGAGTCCAAAAGACTGTTCTATACATCTGTGTCTGTTTTGCTGTCTCGCATACAGGGTTATCGTTACCATCTTTCTAAATTCCATATATATGTGTTAGTATACGGTATTGGTGTTTTCCTGGCTTACTTCATTCTGTATAGTTGGCTCCAGTTTCATCCACCTCATTAGAACTGATTCAAATGTATTCTTTTTAATGGCTGAGTGGTATTGAGGAAGACTCTTGAGAGTCCCTTGGACTGCAAGGAGATCCAACCAGTCCATTCTGAAGGATATCAGCCCTGGGATTTCTTTGGAAGGAATGATGGTAAAGCTGAAACTCCAGTACTTTGGCCACCTCATGCAAAGACTTGACTCATTGGAAAAGACTCTGATGCTGGGAGGGATTGGGGACAGGAGGAGAAGGGGACGACAGAGGATGAGATGGCTGGATGGCATCACTGACTCGATGGACATGAGTCCGAGTGAACTCCGGGAGTTAGTGATAGACAGGGAGGCCTGGAGTGCTGCGATTCATGGGGTTGCAAAGAGTTTCGGACATGACTGAGCAACTGAACTGAACTGAACTGAATACTCCGTTGTGTGTATGTATCACAGCTTTCTTATCCATTCATCTGCTGATGGACATCTAGGTTGCTTCCATGTCCTGGCTATTATAAACAGTGCTGCGATGAACATTGGGGTACACTTGTCTCTTTCAATTCTGGTTTCCTCGGTGTGTATGCCCAGTCAACTGGGTTATCCTTTTCACTATCTTATTTTTTCTATTAATTCTTCCTTCCTATATATTACACTTCTTTTCTTTCCAACACAGTTTGAAGCAACAGTTTATTATGACAACTGAAGTAGCTTGAGTATTATGTGTATATGTGTATGCATTCTTATTTAACCTTAATCCAAACCACATGCTCTGGTGGCTATTGATGGGCTTATTCCTAGTGACTCTAGATTTAAATCATTTCCATGTCTACTAAGTTGTATTTTTCTTCTGTTTTCTTCATCTACATAGGTACTGTAGCTGCTGCTGAATACCCAGTGATTGTCCTTGAAAGTACAGAGAAATGTTTGAGTAAAACATTTAGTTATGTGAAATTGTTTTACCTATAGCCTAAAAGACAATCTTTCCATAAGACTTAGATGTCATGAATTCTAACTAGAGTGTGGTGTTTGCTACTGTGGTGTTTGATAAATTGGCTGCACGATTTACTATTTGTCCAGAAAGACAATATTTTCAGTAATTTGGCCCTGGAATAAAAATTAAGAGTTACCTCAAAGCAAAACCTTAAGTCATTTATAAATTTTAGGATGTATCGTCAGAAAAACTTCAGAATTTTCTTGAGTATTTTTCAATGTATTTTCTCATTTATTTTTCTATCATCATTGCCCAGATAAATTTCTTTTGAATCACTGGTAGCTGATAGAGGTCAGTCATGAATAAGTACATTAAGTCTTATAATAGTAATAAAACTGATTACTATTTATTTCACTGTCATTTTCCATAATTCCATTGGTTTTCTTGTTGTTTTTTTAAATAGTCGGATGTTACTTCCAAATTGGTTTCTGAAAACTTTTTATCCCTCAATTTCCTCAGCCATGGTGGAAGTGATTGAATTATTTCCACACTATTTGTAGACTGTAGTGATTTAATCTGAAAGACTTCCAGATGCTTTGAGGAGAGCAATCATCCATCATTATAAAATGCTTATTAGCTCTGTGCCCATGTGAACTGTGTGGTCTCATTCTACAGAGTACGCAGTTTTTCCCCCAACAGATCAGTAAGTTTTGCACTTGACAGATGTAATTACTTGTGACCAAAGGGTGAGAAGCCTTTAGATAATTTAGTAGCAACAGAAAGCTACCCTCCAAGAATGAATTAACACATTCATCTGTGCATAACAGTCTGTGATATAGAAACGATGCTTTTGTTAGCCAAAAGTGAATGAGGGTTAAGGATGCTTTTTGAAGTGGAGTGCCCACTAGTTGTCCCATTTAACAGAGGAAACGGGCACCCAAACAAGTGGACAGTTACACCACTGGTGAGGGTTAAAGAATACTCAAGACCAAATAGATGTAAATTTGGACAGTTTGTGACCTTCACTGGTGTCTATAACTAAGGATTTATTAATGGGATGGGGATTATAGCAATGGCTAGAGTCATCAGGTTTCCAGCTCTTTCAGTCTAGTTGCCTTCCCACGGTACTACACTGTCTCAAAGCTCTTATTTTTGTTCCCAGAAATTAGAAACTATAAAATATAGATAAGTAAAATCTATAAATAAATATAGATATTAAGCAAAATAAACATGAACATTAAGCTTGGAAGCCCAGACAGTGGGTAGGGTCACATGAAAATCTTTCAGATGAAGAAAGAATTAGAACCCAACTTACTCATCTTTGGTCGAGGAGCATAGTTTGCTTCATTTAATTTGGTTTGTTTTACTAGAAAGCATCTGTGCGATCTTGTCCTGAAGGAGAGCTTGGAGGGTTGTCTCTTTTGTTCTGTCTTTTCCTCAGGCTTCTCTGAGTTGGGCGAGGAGCACCACTTCTGGCTCAAGGGCTCCTCGGGAAGAGGATATTTCAGAGCTGTCTTAGTAACTAATGCAGACAGGGGAACAGTAGATTTTCTTTTTTAGTTGGCATCTCTCCAAATTTATTTGGTTGAGAAACTAACATACATATGGTTCAGCTTTATATTGTAGAGGCTGTGTCTGGTTGAGGCTTGCAATCCCCTAATGTCTTCATTGGCCATAACACTCAAGTCACCATTTTAATCCAAGTATTTCTAGAGGGAATATTTTATTTGGAGTGCTTTGCAAGCCCTTGAAGTAAGCAACAGCCAATGAAGTCTGAGATATTTTTCTAACCGGAAAAAGCCTCTCTTATTAACCCTTCCGTCATGAATCTGGCAGATTGTCAATTTAAAACACTGCGATGATTAGTTTATAAGATATATACCATTATTTAATTGTCCTCATAAATTCTATCCTCCTTTGAGAAGCTCTCCAGTTGGTTCTATGATGAGGTCATTGGTCAAAACAAAGAATTGCCTCTAATAACAGTCATTCTTTTTCCCCTGAAAACCACACCTGCATTTAAAGTCTATAAATGTCATCTTTGAGGGTATTTGAAAAGAAAATGTGCTATTCTGGTGGCAATTTCAGAAGCAAAATATTAAAACAAAGGTTTTTCAAGTTAAGCACTGCTGAAAAAAATTGAGGGCACAATTTGGCCAAGAGTTTAACCACTAGTTTATTAGTTTGTTGTAATTTGAGACGGGCTATTTGTGCTTTTGCACAGTAGGCATCTCTGAAGACAGCAGAGAGAGGGGAGAAGTGCAGCCTTGGATGTAAAGTTTGAGGAATGCCTGTCTGCAAGCAATCTCCCGGATAACATGAAGTTGTTATTAAACTGGTTCGTGGCCACATAGCTTCTGTATATGCTTATATACATTGTGTGGTCTGCCCTTAGCTCTTTTTTTTCCAAGTTAATGTTTAGACGTACTTACCTGAGGGTTGCCCTTATTGTTTTTCATTCACAGCCTACTAACAACTCAAGTCATTTTCAATGAAAGGGGAAGACAAGAAAGGCTGAGAGAGACAGGTTAGAAATGAGAATAAAGAATAGAGTGTCATTAAAATTTCAGAGGGTCAGAGCATAGAGACCATTGCGCTAGCTGCTGTGCTTTTCAGTATGAATGCAGATCTAGGAAGCGTATAAATTCAGTAACGAGTTGTGGATATGATGGTGACTTTTTTGTCAGACCTTCATAAACTGTGAGAAAAGAATTTATAATGTGAGTCTCGGCTTCCATTATTTTAGCTGAGATTCTGCCACTAATCAGCTGTCTGATTAGTGAATGATAGATTTAATTTTGGAGTCCATGCTCCTTAATATTGAGATTTTAAATAATTCATGAGTTATATAGAAACTTACTGTCTATGAAAGCAGTTTGAAATCTGAGGAGTTTTGAATAATGTGCACCTCAGTTGTACATTTTGCTTTGTGTTTCTGTCATTGCTTATTTTTTCTGTTTCCTCTTCTAAGCAGTAGGCTCCTTGTAACTCTTATGTGTTTCAGAACCCTTAGCACATAGCACAGCTGGGCTAAATCATTTTGATGAGTGAATATTTGTATAAACTAATAGAGAAACAAAGGAAAACAGTTAATAGGATTGGAGGTATTGCACATTAATCACAAGAAATGATGTAACTCTGAAAATAATAGTAGTGGAAGTACCTTGGTTTTATATACTTAATAATTTTGGAGAATTCTCCTGGAAAATTGAAATACTTCATAATTACTCAACTAATGTGGACTCACTGCTCATTTAATAATTGTTGAGTAGTGTAAACTCAGATTTTACATGATAATTTTTGTTCATATTATGTTCTGTGTTTATTTCTCACATGATACTTTGTTTCTTAGCCAGTTGGATGTTAATTCTGTTAAGTTTATGAGAAGAGGCCATACCCATCTAATCATATAAAGGGTTAACACAACTGTAATTTAACTTCATAGGGCAGTTGAAAATTTCCCATTTAATATTTGGAAAATGCTAACTCTAAAGCCATTAATGTAATGACGTTAAAATGTTTTGTTTATATCAGCTACCCAAATATAAATACTTTTGTTATTGTTCAGTTGCTAAGTCGCGTCCGACTCTTTGTGACCCCATGAACTGCAGCACGCCAGGCTTCCCTGTCCTCCACTGTCTTCTGGAGTTTGTTCAAACTCATGTCCTTTGGGTCAGTGATGCCACCCAACCATCTCATCCTCTGTCGCCCCCTTCTCTTCTTGCCTTCAATCTTTCCCAGTATCAGTCTTTTCCAGTGAGTTGGCTCTTTGCATCAGGTGGTCAGAGTATTAGAGCTTCAGCGTCAGTCCTTCCAGTGAATGTTAGGGTTGATTTCCTTTAGGATTGACTGGTTTGATCTCCTTGCAATCGAAGGGACTCTCAAGAGTCTTCTCCAGCACTGTAATTCGAAAGCAGCAGTTCTTCAGTGCATACTTTTACCGTTCTCTTAATTCCCAATTTATTTGTAGAAAACAGTTGGATTCTGGCATTTGACTGTGTGATCTTGGGACAGAGCGCATACAGATGGTGCTTCCTCTTCTCTCAGGCTGTGTTGGCTACATGTGCAATCCTTTTCTGCATGGTTGAAGTGAGGATGCCTTGTATCTGTTAAGCAGCATGCTCCTTAAATCTCTTTGCAAGGGCCACTCCCGGATCTCTTCTGTCTTGCATTCTTTGGTTGCAGTCTTTACAAGTCCAGCTTGTGTGGGCATGTACCCACATTCAGTGTGCATGTGTTTTGTGGCTTCAATTTAGGCAGCCAGTTTTGAAAACAGTCTTTTGTGTTTGCTCATTTATGTATTTGTTTCAAATTGCTCAAGATTGCTAGAGAGCTCAGGACCTCATAGGATGAGGAAAACCACCCAGCGACTGAGATTCTGTTATTGTCAAATGTTTCACTTCACTAGTCTTTGATCTCTACATTAGAAGCTTTATATCTAGGATTAATGAGTCTAAATGATGGATGAATTATTTTATTATAGCTGGTGAAAGGGTCTTCCTTTCAAACTCCCTCTCTCTCTTACAATGTATTTTTGAGAGCATAGCATTGAAGGGATCCATCTAACATTTATGTCAGAGTTTTCATAATTCGGTGCAAAGTATTTTAAGGAAATATTTTTGTGGCTTGGTGTAGAACACATCCTATAATTTCCTGTTGGGGCAACACATGAATCAGATGGTTGTTGAATATGTATGTTATCCGTTTTGTGGCCTTTTTGTAGTTTGGTTTTGAAGTTCTAAACTGACCACCCCCATTAATCCCGGATGCTTCTGAATGTATTTACTCCCTTTGTACTTATCCCTCTTGACTCTGAGGTGTATATCTTGGATATCCAAATTAACTTTGCTATTATCCAAGGGACAGTATCATTAGAAAGTAATTGATACTCACACTGAATCATGTAATACTCAAGACCAAATAAAGATAAATTTGGATAAAATTTATGGGCTTCATTGATGTTTATAAGAATTTATCATATTAATATTTCAGTAAGGTGAATTAGTATAGTTCTTATCAAGTTTTGAGTATTAATAAAATTGTATTAAGAGTAACAACTTGTGTTTTACTGATTTGCTGCTCCAATCCTCAAATTACATGATTTCCAGACCCCTGAATTTGTTTTCTTACCTACTGATTTTTAGAAATCCTAGGGACTGTCTTATATATTTCCAGAGAAATGTCTCCTGCTGCTGTTACAACTGCCTTTCTGGGGCATGCACTTCTTTCTGATGCTCAGCTGGGAAAAATGTTTTGCTGTTGATGCCCTATCCAGAGGTGAGATAAAAGACCAAGCTACAGATTTTCAAAGAAAGATCACAGAAACTGATTACACAATTTCCATATTCCACATGGATGAAGGAGAGTGGCTCTGGAGAGAGGATTTGGTGGGAAGGATTCCTTGGGAGAGCTTTGCTGTGAGTCTTATATCTTTCAGTAGAGTGATGGCAGACTGTCAGTGGGACCAGTGGATCTTTCCTGTAGTTAATGGAGGGCACAGTGGTCTGGTGTCTAACTCATCCTTTAGGAAACTGATGGAGACTCTGACTCATGAAACAGACAGCTGATCCTCTAAGGGAGTGACTGTATTTCTAATTGGTGGCATCTTAAAAATGTGTGAATGCCAAGGATGTGTTGGGGAACCTAGGACAGAAATGTTTACCTGTTCAGTTCATTTCAGTCACGCAATCGTGTCTGACTCTTTGCGACCCCATGGAATGTTTACTTATGATCATTTAAAGAAGGAATCATGCCAGAGGGTAGGGAACCCATCAGTAAGACACTGCAGCGTATATTCCAGGGATGGAAGCTGAGAAGGGAGACCAGTGGCTAGCAAAGGAGAGACGTTAGGGAAGCCACAGATAGAGGGACTTTAGGAGAGTGAGTTTCTAAAGAACCTGTATAAATACCCGCAAGAGAGGGTTGGCCTTAGCCACTTCCCTGGCTAGAGAACAGGAGTTTTTTGTTATTTACTATCAAGTGGGAACTTTCCTGCCCAGTAACCCCCAGTAATCCTTAAAAATGGTTCTTAACAGAAAGAAGTAAGTGGGAAATTAAGTTTGTGGAAAAGAAAAGAAGTTGCCTTGGATTAACACTTCACAGAACATAGGTTTACCTCTGCAGCGGTATGGGATGGGAGGGTAGGGGATTTAGAGATTTCTGTCTTCCTGAATGTCCAGAAAAGTCCTGGGGACTGTCCAGAGTCTTATCTTGAGAGCTGGTGAAGGACTGTTCCCTCTGAGCACATTTAGGACAATGGAGGAAAAGTCAACAGGCTTTAGCAGGACATTCATGCTTAGGGTCCCAGTGGTTTTTTGACTTAATCAATGCAGATTTCTCACTCGACCAATACTGATTTATAATCAGTGGCAAAAATGTAGGGAAGACTTTTCTCCTGTGGGGTTACACCCTCTAAGAGGAGGAGGAGGAGTTGTGTTTTAATTCCTCAGTGCTTTGCAAAGTTCGATGAAAGACTTTGAGGCTTTTACTTAGAGCTATTTTTATTTCAGACCGTTCAAGCTGAGCCAGGGACGCATTTGAGAAATTGCTGTCATACAGGCTGTACTCAGAAATCTAGTAGAAGCTTTTAGTTTTTGTACCAGAGTACATATCAGTTTTAAATATGTTCATGCACAGTGTCTCACCAAGAAAAGAGTGTGTAGCATATAACACTGCCCAAACTTGACCAGCATTATACCGTGCTCTTTGGAAAGTGCTGACCGTGAGGCAGCAACAAATTTATATGGCAGTTTAGAAAAGGGTACCATGCCATCTGGGGCTTCCCAGGTGGTACTCGTGGTAAAGAACCTGCCTGCCAATGCAGGAGACATAAGAGACATGGGACTTCAATCTCTGGCCAGAAAATTCCCTTGAAGGAAGGCATGGACACCCTCTCCAGTATTCTTGCCTGAGGAATCCCTTGGACAGAGGAGCCTGGCAGGCTGCAGACCATAGAGTTGCAAAGAGTTGGACATGACTGAAGCAACTTAGCATGAATGCATGCGCCATGCCATTTAAGATAAATGTTGGCAAGCTGGGACTGTAATTTGAAGAATCCGTGCTTTTCTTTTTCTGTGATGAACTGAATGATCGCTACCGAGAGGGTGAGCTATGGTGCAGCAGCGTCAGAACCAACCTACGACGTGTTAGAAATGCAGGATCTCAGGCGTGGCCTGGACCTATTGATTGAGAACCAGTGTTTTAATAAGATCTCCAGGTGCTACTTGTACATCTTAAAGTCTGAGAAGACCTGATCTAGAGAATCACATCTGAGATCGTCTTTGCTAGCAGCATTCTTGTCAAATTGTTACTTGGGTAGAATTTCAGCTTTTCGTGAGCGGACAGGGAACCAGTTATCTAGTCTTGGCTTAGTGCCAGCTATAACAATCACGTCATACAGTGACCCATTATTTGGCATTGTTGGGAATTGGTTTGTCAACTCTGGAAAGGTCAACATCCTGCTTAGAGCAATGCCAGTGGGCACCAGATGTTACTATTTCAGAGCCAAAGGGAAAACGTGGAGGGAAACGTTCTTGGAACATATTCTTTTTCCCCTTCTCAAAATATCATGAGTAATGTATAGGGTGCTGAAAATATGGGAAACAGGTCATACTTTAAATTTTATTTTTAAGCTTATTTGACTGGATTTCATAAAGTACTTGCAAATTTATTAGTTGGAATTGTCTGTACTTGCATTTCAGAATCAAATCTGTTACAGTGGGATCCTTTCCCCACCACATCTAATCATGTGAATTTGGGCACATTACCACAGTGCCCCTAGCCTGAGTTTCTATGTGTGTGACCTTGGATCAGTAACATCTACGTTAGAGGTCAGTTTTCATTCCAATTCCAAAGAAGGGCCATACCAAAGAATGTTCAAACCACCACACAATGGCACTCATTTCACTTGCTAGCAAAGTGATGCTCAAAATCCTTTAAGCTAGGCTTCAAGAGTACATGAACCAAGAACTTCCAGATGTTCAAGCTGGATATAGAAAAGGCAGAGAAACCAGAGATCAAATAGCCAGCATTCATTAGGTAATAGAAAAAGCTAGAGAACTCCAGAAAAACATCTACTTCTGCCTCATTGACTATGCTAAAGCCTTTGACTGTGTAGCTCACAACAAACTGTGCAAAATTCTTAAAGAGGTGGAAATACAAGGCCACCTTGTCTGTCTCCTGAGAAACCTGTATGCTGGTCAAGAAGCAATAGTTAGAACTGGACATAGAACAATGGACTGGTTCCAAATTGGGAAAGGAGTGTGTCAAGGCTGTATATTGTCACCCTGCTTATTTAATTTGAGAGTACATAATGCAAAATTTGGGGCTGGATAAAGCACAAGCCAGAGTCAAGATTGTCAGGAGAAATATCGATAACCTCAGATATGCAGATGACACCACCCTCATGGCAGAAAGTGAAGAGGAACTGAAGAGCCTATTGATGAAGGTGGAAGAGGAGAGTGAAATAGCTGGCTTAAAACTCAGAAAACATTTAAAACATTAAAAAAGTGAAAATCATGGCTTCTGGTTCCATCACTTCATGGCAAATAGATGGGGAAACAATGGAAACAGTGACAGACTTTATTTTCTTGGGCTCCAAAGTCACTGCAGATGGTGACTGCAGCCATGAAATTAAAAGACACTTGCTCCCTGGAAGGAAAGTTATGATCAACCTAGACAGCATATTAAAAAGCAGAGACATTACTTTGCTGTCAAAGATACATGTAATCAAAGCTCTGGTTTTTCCAGTAGTCATATATGGATGTGAGAGTTGGACTATAAAGTTTAGCACCAAAGAGTCGATACTTTTGAACTGTGGTGTTGGAGAAGACTCTTGAGATTCCCTTGGACTGAAACAAGATCAAATCACTCAATCCTAAAGGAAATCAACCCTGAATATTCATTGGAAGAACTGATGCTGAAGCTGAAACTCCAGTACTTTGGCCACTTAATGCGAAGAGCTGACTCCTTGGAAAAGACCCTTCTGCTGGGAATGATTGCAGGCAGGAGGAGAAGGGGATGACAGAGGATAAGATGGTTGGATGGCGTCACCGTCATGAGTTTGAGCAAGCTCCAGGAGATGTTGAAGGACAGGTAAGTCTGGTGTGTTTCTTCCAAGGAGTCGCAAAGCGTGGGACCTGGCTGAGCGATTGAACAACAACAACCTTGCCAGGCTGTTTCGCGGATTAAATCGCAGAATGTACTCTCTAAGGCACAGCTCTGTTTACTGTCATCAGTGTTCTCATGAAAATCCTCATTAGGTCATTAAACAAGGCTTTAATCCCATGATGGATTTCTGAGTTCCTAAAAGGAACACACATTAAAAAAATATTAAAAACACAGAAATGACTTAATTTAAAAGGAAGCATTCACATTATTGGCTTCCTTAGTAGCTGAGACAGTAAAGCATTTGCCTGCAATGCAGGAGACCCAAGTTTGATCCCTGAGTCAGGAAGATCTCCTGGAGAAGGAAATGGTAACCCACTCTAGTATTCTTGCCTGGAGAATCCCATGGACAGAGGAGCCTGATGGGCTGAAGTTCATGTGGTCACAAAGAGTCAGACATGACTTAGTGACTAACACACACACATGCATCCACATTATTAGGGTGTTTTAGTTTTGTACTAGAAAAAACTAGTTAATAGGTTTTGTTATTTGTAATTCAAGATAAAATGTTTTTATGTCAGTGACTTATGGGTATTCTGTGAGCACAGATGCCCTTTGGGAAGCTCACCAGACTACCCTCTGAGCTGCTGCTACTGTGGATTACGGGTTCCTCCTGGAGGTCTTTGTGCTCTTACTGATGGTTGCTTGTGGAGAGTTCCTTGTTTTCACCCGGCTGGTCCCAGGGCATGATAGCTTATAGGTGGTGAGTCTCTATTTTTTCCTGAACTACTGGGAAAAGAAGGAAAGAGGCATTCCCAGCTTAAATACTTCAACTATAAATGGTTGAAATGCACCAAGAACCAATTTAGCACATGGGAAATATATATACTTCAGTGGGAAAATGCATTCTATGCCCTAATCATACTTCAAGATCAAAACTGACGTGGGGTGGACTTTTAGAACAAAATCCACTTGGAAACTAAAGAATCTGTCTTTCTAATTGATGAGGTTTAAATGATGGTTTGGATTTTAGTGGACTTGGAAGTTGGTCTGTTGCTTTCAGGAGGTCTGTTTCCTCGATTGTCACAGTGGCTCTAAGCCCATTGTGGTCACCTGGCCCTCTTGTCAAGAAGGCTTTGTGGGCCTGTGGCCAGGCCATTCAGCATCAATATTCCCTTGTTAGCCAAAGGCCTCAGGTGGCATGGTCGTGCAGATGACGCGGTATTCTCTTTACTCTGCTCAACCTGAACAAGGAAGGTCTTTAGTCTGTTGATGGCCCTCCTACAGGGAGCTGTGGGTAAAGCTGACTGACATTCTGGGCAGAAAGGTGGAGAGACTGGGAAACCTTGAGTCTTTGACGATGTCCTTCACTTTATGGGTTAGTCAACACCGAAGCTTCTCTGACTCCTATGTCTCCTGTTTTATGGACTGATGTGTTCATGTCATTTAAACCACTTTGAACTGGGTTTTCCACCTCTTGTTTTTAAAACCTTGTAACTGATTTAAGCATTAGAATAAAGCTCTTCTAACACAACATGTGGGCAGAAGCTTTTAGGATCTTGTAATCCATACAGGTCATGAATTCTCTTAGGATTGGAGAGTTTGGATAAGAATTTTGTTTGCTAGAGTATCTGACAAGCCTTTGTTCACTGTTGCAGTGAACTCTAGAGTTTGATTTCTCGTAGGTTATTGATTGTATCCTCTGACTGGTAGGATTTCCTCTCTCTCCTCTCTCTCGCTCTCTCGAGAAGTTAGCTCGACCAGATGTGGTGCCCTCCTGGGCGCTGCAGGGCGCAGGGTGTGGACTGGAAGGAAGCAAGCCGTTTGTAATAAATTCCTTTCGCTGAAAAAAGACTGGACCTGAATCAGTGCAATTGATTGTGACATATGAGGTGGAGGGCTTCTGATGGGTATGCTGAGCAGACAACTGGGCCCCTTGTCAGTTTAACAGGAGGGAAGTGTGTGGTGCTTGACATCATAGCTGACTAGAGTGTGGGTTTTATATCCTGTGAATACAGGCTGCTGACAAAAACCTTGACTCTGTTTTTGCATACTTCTATATCCTAAGTTGTCTGAATAGCTACTCTTTTCCTCTGCCCTAGAGGTTGTTTTGACTCTGAATGCTTTATCTCTGCTGTAAGACTCAACATTAAGAATAAAGTCATTATCCAGGATGGAAATAGAAATTTTTACCTTTTTGTTGGAATGGATAAGATCAGCCTGTTGCTGAAAGTTCTCAGCTTTAGGGAGTTTGAATACATTCTTAGAGGTGGTTACTTTTTTTCACTCTGTCTTATAACTGCTGTCCAATATTTTAAGATGTGGATAAGCTAGTGTTCTGATTTTTCAGTGCCATGTAACAAATCAGCTCCAATATTAGTGGCTTGAAACTGCACTGTTCATTTCACTCATGAACCTGAAGTTTGGGCAGGGTTTGGTGGGACTGCTCCTCACTGTTTTGCTCAGTGTCCCCTAGGGTGATTGTGAAGGCAGAGGGGAGCGGCAGCCATCTGAAGGCTCACTCATGTCTCCTGGTTGGTGCTGAAACTGGCATGAGGTTCCTTGGACATTTCTTTCTGCATGCTGTCTCTTCAGCATGGTCCTTTAGGGAGTAGACTTCTTACATGCAGAATCAAGTCTTCCGAAGTTCATGTCCCAAGTGAAAAGAGAGCCAGAAAGAAGCTGATTGCCCTGCTTGCTGTTTTGGCTGCACTGGGCCTCTGTTATGGAGTGCGGGGACTTCTCTCATGGTGGTGTGCTGCTCAGTCGTTGCTTGCTGTGGACTTAGTTGCCCTCAGGCACCCAGGATCTTAGTTCCCCCACCAGGGATCAAACCTGTGTCTGTTGCACTGGAAGACAGATTCTCAACCACTGGACCACTGGAAAAGTCCCACGTTGTTTTATTTTAAATGTTAATGTTCTATTTAAAGTTTGTTGAGTATAGGAAGTGTGTCACAGCATTTAGGCAGTTAGATGCAGGAGGAGTGGAATAGCCTTATTTTTAGATTGTCTATACACGGCACACTTTTTTCCTTACAGTTTTATTTATATACCATAAAATTCACTCATTTTAACTCAATAATTCAATATTTTGAAATAAATTTACACAGTCCATTTGAACTTAATAATTCAGTGGGTTTTCTTTTTTCTTTTTTTAGTGAATTTATACAGTTGTCATAGACATTAGCACAATCCAGTTTTAGAATATTTCATTACCATAGTAAAATTCCTCATTTCCATGTACAGTTAATCCACAGTCATAGGCAATCACTTAATCTACTTTTTGTCTATCCAAATGTTCTTTATTGGGATATTTCATGTAAATGGAATCATATATTGTATGTCATTTGTTTTTGGCTTTTTTCACTTAGCATAGGTTTTTGAGGTTTTTCCACGTTATAACATCAGTGAGTACTTCGCTCCTTTTTATTGCTGAATAGTATTCCATTGTATGGACATACCGTATATATTTCTTAACCATTCAGCAGTAGATGGACATTTGAGTTGTTTTCTGCTTTTTGGCTATTATGAATAATGCTGCTGTGAACACTTGTTACAAATTTTTCTGTAGACAAATATTTTTATTTCCCTTTGCTATACACCTAGGTGTGAGACTGCTAGGTGTATGATAAATGTATGTTTAACTTTTAAGAAAATGCCTGTTTTTCAAAGTGACTGTACCATCTATGTTTCTGTCAGTAACTTATGAAGGTTCCTGTTGGAATAAATCTTTTTAAAGTGTTTTGAAGTCAGTTCTCTGGGTTGAACAAGAGCAGATTTGTGAGTGAACTTAGTTTGTGGGCAAATATATATCTTGTCATTTTTAGGCAATAGTTGAGGGAGTGTGACTGCTTTCACAAGAAAGGTGAAACAGGAAAAGCAGAGAAAATACCCTGGAGGGAAAGAAAGATAGCTTTATCCTCAATTATTTGAACAAATAATTTAGTTTTTATTGTTGTTGTTGGTGGTATTTATTTAGTGAACTGACAGCATTATAGTAGCTCGGGTGTACCACGTAATAGGACTTCTCAGGTGGCGTTAGTGGTAAGGAACCTGCCTGGCAGTGCAGGAGACATAAGACACGTGGGTTCAATCCCTGGGTCTAGAAGATCCCCTGGAGGAGGGCATGACAACCCACTCCAGTTGTCTGGAAAATCCTGTGGACAGAGGAGCCTGGTGGGCTACACTCCGTAGGGTCACAAAGAGTCGGACATGACTGAGGTGCCTTAGCGCACACACGTACCACATAATGGTTCAATATTTGTGTATATTGTAAAATGATCACCACAGTAATTCTAGTTAGCAAACATCACTTCACATGGTTACAAGTTTTTTTGTTTGTTTGTTTGTTTTTTTATTGTGATGAGAACTTTTGAGATCTACTCCATTCAGTTCAGTTCAGTTCAGTCGCTCAGTCATGTCCGACTCTTTGCGACCTCATGAATCGCAGCACGCCAGGCCTCCCTGTCTATCACCAACTCCCGGAGTTCACTCAGACTCATGTCCATTGAGTCAGTGATGCCATCCAGCCATCTCATCCTCTGTCGTCCCCTTCTCCTCCTGCCGCCAATCCCTCCCAGCATCAGAGTCTTTTCCAAAGAGTCAGCTCTTCCCATGAGTTGGCCAAAGTACTGGAGCTTCAGCTTTAGCATCATTCCTTCCAAAGAACTCCCAGGGCTGATCTCCTTCAGAATGGACTGGTTGGATCTCCTTGCAGTCCAAGGGATTCTCAAGAGTCTTCTCCAACCCCACAGTTCAAAAGCATCAACTCTTCAGTGCTCAGGTTTCTTCGCAGTCCAACTCTCACATCCATACATGACCACTGGAAAAACCATAGCCTTGACTAGATGGACCTTTGTTGGCAAAGTAATGTCTGTGCTTAGGTTTGGAAAAATAAATATGTCCAGTTTCTAATGAACCACGTTGGTGCTCTATATGGTGGGCATTATTCTAGTACTTTATATTTAACCTTGTTTAAAACTCTCAAGCCGTCATTTACAGCTATATATGACATAAAGTTTTATTAAAGTGATTATTATTCTCATTCTTTAGCCAGCAAATTTTAGGCTTAGCGAGGTTAAGGTAGGTAGACAGCAGAGGAATTGGATTTGAGCCCAGGTCTGTCTATTCCAGAATCGGCTCTCATAGCCTCTTTGCTATATACTCTCTAGACCCAGAGCATTCCTTGTTTTTGAGGAGGGGGAGTGTCTTCTATGATTAGTAGAAAATTCCCTTTATATGGAGCCAAGCTTAGTCTGCCTGTGTTGTTTTCAGCCATATAGTGTATACTGGTCTATTGAGGCCAAGTCCAGGACAACTTTTGTGGTGTCTCAGTTGAAATGTGGCTTCAGTTTGTAAATTGAGACAACTACAGAAATCAGACCTGGGATGGGTTGTCATTAGGTACTGAAGCCAAGCCAAAGAATATGAACAGCAGGTTAGAAAGACATAAGAAGATTCAAATAGTGAAGGCAAAGACAATCCTGAGGATCCAAAGTTCAAACTCACATCATGAAGAGACATCCATTAATGCTGAAGGCATCATTAGTAGCAAAAAGGAAATGGGCATAGATCCAGACAAACTGTAGCAAATGATCTAAAGAAGAGGATGAGAAATGCTATGACCAAGATTTAAACAAAGTGATGGGAGAGAAAGAGGAGAGAGTAGGGGAAGGAGGCGGCAGTGTGTGTTGCTGGGCCACCCCTCTACTTCACACGGGGAGCTTTTGATATTTGAGTCCTCGGTCCAGGACACTGAAGTGATTATTCTCGACTTTTGAGTGGGCCTTCCTGCCTAAAAACCTTGGTTTCAAACTTTCTTAAGACTTATAAACTAATTTTGGGATGACTTCATCCACCCAATTTCATAAACACCTCATCTGAGTGAAATAATATTTAACATTAAATTGTACACGTTCATGAAAAGTCTGAAATGAGTCAACTACCATAGAGGTTCATCTTTACATCTATGTATTTTATACTGTTTAAGAGGAAAGTCCTTCCCCAAGGGCTTTGAATAAAAAAGTGAGGAAATCAACCTTGAAATCCCTCTTCCTCTGTAGTTTGTTGTTCCTGCTTAATATCCTACAAGAGACGTCCAGCTTTGCGTGTATTATTGAGTTTCAAAGGAATTACATGACTTTGCATCATTTTGTAGTCTGTATATACATTCCCTTTACTCACAGTTATACATAGAGACTATAATCTTCTATAATCTTCTAATTTAATCCTGAAGATTCTTGATTATAAAACCTTAATAAGACCCATGGTGATCTTGATTTCGTGCTTCATCATGTTCTTATGTGAATTTTGTGATGGTGATGCTTTTTTATTCTTAAATACTGCTTTGCATTGTAACTTTCCTTAAAATCAGTTTTTTCTTTTGGCCAGACTCATTTCATGGAACATTTGAATTGAACAACATAAGACTCTCAGATATTGAGACTGGGGAAACTCATGGTAACAGTACCTATCGTAGCCATAGTACATGTTATATATAGCTGAAAGTATTCCAGAAGTTGTGTGGTTTAGATCATTTTCATCTTAATTATCTACATATGTCTGTATTTTTATCTCAATTGTTTAGTTTTCATTCAGTTATAATAAACATGGTTTGTTTGTATGTTATATATTTATATATATTCTATTAGATTTCTAATTGGTAGCAAGAGCTAATTGCTCTTTCCTTCTTCTTTTAAGGCAATATTTGCCAGGGATAGATCTGACTTTGAATTTCACCAGTGTGTTTGAATGCTTTTCATCATATGGTTAATCATGGAGTTCCAAGCTTACACTACACCTGTAATTATCTAGTTACTGTGATTGTAATGGCTGCTGAATGAGGAATTCTTCTTGGGAGTTTTTGGTCATTCATCAGAACCAAGACAAAAATAGCAGATAAGAGCATATTTAAGAAAGAGTGACAAGTCACCTCAGATATGCAGATGACACCACCCTTATGGCAGAAAGTGAAGAGGAACTAAAGAGCCTCCTGATGAAAGTGAAAGGAGAGTGAAAAAGCTGGTTTAAAACTCGACATCAGAAAACTAAGGTCATGGCATCTGGTCCCATCACTTGATGGCAAATAAATGGGGAAACAATGGAAACAGTGAGAGACTTAATTTTGAGGGGCTCCACAATCACTGCAGCTGGTGACTGCAGCCGTGAAATTAAAAAGATGCTTGTTCCTTGGAAGAAAAGCAATGAGAAACCTAGACAGCATATTAAAAAGCCAGAGACATTACTTTGCCTATAAAGGTCCATGTAGTCAAAGCTATGATTTTTCCAGTAGAGAGCAGGACAATAAAAAAGGCTGAGTGCTGAAGAATTGATGCTTTGGAAGGACTGATGCTGAAGCTGAAGCTCCAATATTTTGGCCACCTGATGCGAAGAACTGACTCATTGGCAAAGACTCTGATGCTGGGAAAGATTGAGTCAGGAGGAGAAGGGGACGACAGAGGATGAGATGGTTGTATGGGATAACTGACTTGATGGACATGAGTTTGAGTAAACTCTGGGGGTTGGTGATAGACAGGGAAGCCTGGTGTGGTGCAGTCCATGGGGTCGCAAAGAGTCAGACACAGCTGAGCGACTGAACTGGACTGACAAGTCACTAGAGCTTTGAAAATGACTGATGAAAAGTTCAGTTCAGTTCAGTTCACTCGCTCAGTCATGTCCGACTCTTTGCGACCAGTTAGTTTTAAATCTCATTCTTTAATAGATGAAGAAACTGAGCCTCGGAAAGTTCTAATTATTCACCTAAGATCATTCAGCCAGTTATTACAGTTTAATCTTCTAGTTTCATAGTTGCAGATCTTTTTCCTAATTTTTCACAGGTCAACTTTTACTTTCCTATGTTAATGGAATTCTGTAGATTGTGTAAAGCGGTAGATATGTTAGTGGTTCCTGAAGGAAGGTTAGAATTTTGCATTATATAGACCTTTGAAAGGTAGAAAAGAAACTTTCCATAATGGACAATCAGGCCTTTTGCTAAAGTTAAATGCCAATGTTTAGAATTTAGGTCTGAAATTGTGTGTGCAATATTTCTGAGGTCAGTCAGGAGAACTCTGAGTTAAAGAAATGTGAAGTATAGTTGGAAAATGTCAAGTTTAAATAAACAGGAATTTATGTTTCAGTGTTCTCTCTGCTTTTCCTAATGATTTAAATTTATAGATAAATTCTGTCATGAATTGGTGACATTCATTTGACTTTGTAAAACTTTTTGTGTATACTTAGGTTTTCTTTGTGGTAGAGTGATGAGTATTCTCTTTTAAATCTGATTTGAGACATGTAAGGTGTGTTTTTTTTGCAGGGGAAATGTTGTTTTTAGCTAAACTAAATGAAAGTCCTCAAAATACATAAAAAATATACAAAGATATGTTAAAGATCCCACTAGATAGACATCTTAAAAACACCTTGCTGTTATTTTCAGTCTGTCTCTTTTGTACCGTTTGAATGTTATGGATTACTTTCTGTTTTCTGTCCTGTGGATGTAGCTATATCATGACTAAATAATTTATAGGAAAATATTTTTGGTTTGTAGAAGTATATGAAAAGGATATTCAAAATTTTACATTTCTCACATTTTCATTCTTAGTCATTAAAAATCTTTAGCCTTTCATTTTGGAATAATTTAAATTTTATTGAAGAATAGCACAAAGGTCTCCCATGAATCTGTCACCAAGTTTCACCAGTTATTAACATTTTGCCAAATTTGCTTTAGTATTCTTCCTTTGTCTCGTAAGTTGCCACCACTGTGCTTTTAAAAAAAAAACAACCCATTAATAAGTGTGTATTCCCTAAAACAGAGATGTTCACTTATGTTACTACATTGTAGTTATTCTCATTAGAAAGTTTACACTGAGAGATTACTGTTACCGTAGAGTTTTTGAAATGTTGCTGTCATAATTATTCCTTGTATAGAAATTTCTTCTTGACCTTGACCATGAACATCTGGAATGATTCCTCCATCTTCTTTTCGTTTGTTTGTTTTTCATGACACTGACATTTTTGAAAGGTTTGTGCTAGCTTCTTTGTAGAATGTACCTCAGTTTGGTTTTGTGTCTGCTGTTTTCATGTAAATAAATTCAAGTTGTAAAGCTTTGGCAAGAATTAAATTACTTTGTCTTCTTACAGTTTTTGTAAACTTTGATCTCTTGATTAACATGGTATGTGACATGTTTCTCACTATAAAGCTCCCTTTACGCTCCTTGGAATTAGCAAGTCCCTTGTAAGAGAAGACTGTGTTTAGACATCCTGTTTCGTCATCAAATTTTCACCCACAAGTTGAATATCTCAGGTTATCTCTTAATAATTCTAACAAAAAATATTTTTCATGCCTTGCAGTTTACCAAAAGAAGTATAAAGAAATAGTACTCCACAGAAGAAACATTTAACGACTTCCATATTATTTTTTTGGTAATACAAAGGCATGCTAAGTCGCTTCAGTCGTGTCCAACTCTTTGTGACCCCGTGGACTATAGCCACCAGGCTCCCCAAGAGCCTCTTCTCCAGGCAAGAATATTGGAGTGGGTTGTCATTTCCTTCTCCAGGGGATCTTCTTGACCCAAGGATCAACTCACATTTCTTACGTCTCCTACATTGGCAGGCCTGCTCTTTGCCACTGGCGCCACCTGGGAAGTCCACAATACAAAGGTGGCAAGAACTAGCCATTAGCTCACGTTGCAGCTTATGGCCAGCTGTAATGTTTAAACCTCCTTGAGTTCTCTTGCAAGACCTTGGGCACTCATTGTGTTTGTTCATTTCACATCACCATTTTTTTCTTCCCATCCTTTTTCTACTTTTGCTTTATTTTTGACCGTTTTAAAACTATTTTCTCTTGCCATGTGGTAGCATCTTTGAAAGACGTTTGGAGATTCTGTTTTAGAACATGGTAGTATTTTGTTGTTCAGTCACTATGTCATGTCCGACTGTTTGCAACCCCATGGACTGCAGCACTCCAGGCTTCCCTGTCCTTCACCATCTCCTGGAGCTTGCTCAAACTGATGTGCATTGAGTCAGTAATGTCATCCAACCATCTCATCCTCTGTTGTCCCCTTCTCCTCCTGCCTTCAGTTTTTCCCAGCATCGAGGTCTCGTCTAATGAATTGGCTCGTCACATCAGGTGGCCAGAGTATTGGAGCTTCAGCTTCAGCATCAGTCCTTCCAATGAATATTCAGGATTGATTCCCTTTAGGATTGACTGGTTTGATCTTCTTGCAGTCCAGGGGACTCACTCGAGTCTTCTCCAACACCACAGCTCAGAAGCATCAGAACGTGATCATTTAAAGGGGGAAAAAGAGGCATATTTAGCCTGTTTATAGAGTACATAACTCTTCAGTCTTTGAGGATCGACAAGAAAAGAAATAGAATGTTTTCAGTAGTGGCCCAGCTCACTTCCTTGGGAACCATCCTGATCTCCATTTTGGTTTGTTTGTTTAGTCTTGGCCAACATTCATTGTTTGAAACAATCTCTCATAGTTTTTCTAGTGTCTCAGTGAAATTATAACCTATTTAGGACATGTATTACATACTGCTTCCATGTAGTATATGCTCTAGTGTACAGCCTACATATCATCTATAGAAAACAGCTATATCATGATAACCTTAGCGTCGTGATAATCTCTTGGCATCTAGCAAGGTGTGGTAAGCAAGTATGTGTTCAGTTCTTATGGAATTAAATGGAGAGCGACTGACAACCCTCGGCTAGCCATTATTATTACTTACAACACTTGTGTTCCTGAGATGTGGCAATATCTGCAAATCCTAAATTTATTTCATTGATATTTTATGGTCATTCAGATAAATCATTAATTGGAGACAAGGCTCCTTTTTCTTAAAACATTAACTTTCTCTGTAGTCAAAAAGATGAATATAAGTGAGTTTGAACATAGCGATTTTAAAGTTGTCATTCCCTGGTTAATTGGGATAAATCTATTATACTGTAACTTCTACTCCTCTGCTAACCAGGATCTACTCTTACCAGGATCTACTATAAAGAAAATGGAAAGGAGTAGCTTGAGGATATTTGGAATAAAGTCCTGAGATGGCACAGAGCAGAAGTACCGTCACCCAAAGACAGAATTGATAGCATGTGAGCCACTGCCAGAGAAGCTAATTGATAATCAGGCAGTGTGTTCAGTTTTGTGTCAAATAATTGATGATTCTTAAGATCTAAGAAGCAAACTAAGGGCTGGAATGGTTTTTCAGATCTCGCCTGAAAGACTGTACAATGCCGGAGCATCCTGTCAACTCTAGGTGTGCGGCGTGACCCAGAGGCCTTAGTTTTTACTTTATGGATTGTAGGTTAAATTAGCAGTAAAAACTATGAACTAGCCTTTAAATTTTACATTGTTGTAAATTGAAGTAATAATATTAGAAAGGAGGAAAGAACTTCTAAAATCATATATTGAATCTGTGCGTTAAACATACAGTCCACAACCTCTCAAAACAATTAAGTCACACAGCACTTGCCCTCTGTTCTTTGTTTCAGCTCATTGGAGGCCCCTGTCACACTTCTGTCATTCACGGTGTCTTTCTAGGGCAATAATTTTCAAAGAACAGACTGAGTTTGAAAATGTTCCTCCATCCCGTGAGCATTTCCTCCCACGAGTGGCTCAAGAAACTGCTCATGACTTCCCACTTTTGAACACAAATAACTAAAGGCCTTTGATATTCAATAAATAAGCTGTGTACGTTGGACTTATCTATTTTATAATGCTAATAACAATACTAAGCATTTAATATTTAATGCTGATTTCTTAAAACTTTTTTTGGTTAAATATGTTGATTTTAGAATATGTCAAGAAGAGAAAATGTAGCCTCACTTTCTCTTTGCTTCTCTTTCTCTTTCTGCCTCTTTTTTCTCTTTCTCTTGCTCATATGCTACCAGTTGGAATGGTTTAATAAAAGAAAAAAAAAGGAGAGACAACATAAGCATTCATGTTTTAGGATTCTTGTATTTTTGTGTAAAGCTGTCTTTCTCTGATGAGGTACCTAATTGCTTCTTGATAATGTGGAAGAGTGTTTGAAATTGTCCTTAAGTTTGTATTAGAGTGTTAGTAAGTGATCACGGAGTGAGGACAGGCATGAGTTCATTCGAGTTCAGTGGGTAAGAGGCACTACGTTAGTCCTGAATGTGCTATTCAACATGTGTGCAGTTCTAACCTCTTTGAGCTCCTCTTGAATGGGACGATAGCGGTGTGATCATCTCAGGGCTGGCCCTTAGCTCTAGATTGCTTTCAATTTGCTTTAACCTTGACATGTGGAAAGTAGATTCAGCTTGTAGATATACCATGAAATATAGTCTCTTGGCAAATCAAGGCTATACACTTTTGTGTATGTAGACACGTACTTTATAATTAGATGACATTGAATGTGATAAATGGAGGTCACCACTCAGGTTAATTCAGATACAAAAACCCCCTTTCTTTCACCCTAGGAAGCAGTTGCTTTAACCTTATCTGTGTAGCCATAGAGAAAAGCTAAGAGTATTTGGGTTTATCTGATGGGAAGTTCTTGGCAGTTAATACCAAAGGGTTTTTCCATAGCTCATTTTGTTGTTTTTGCTTTTTTGGTTTGTACAGGAGTTGAGTTCAACTTAGGGGCAGAACTTCCCTTCAACTCTCAGTGGAGATCACTCTCTTTTGCAGTGACAGTAGCTTTAAAAACCTCAGGTTCAATACTTTCATCAATAGTAATGCATGTAATAGTGCAAATGTGAATTCTGAGTATAATTTGCATTCCTTTGTCATTTTAATCCCAATCGGTATTTCTGTGATAGCTAGTATCAGTTCAGTTCAGTTCAGCATCTCAGTTTTGTCTGGCTCTTTGAGACACTATGGACTGCATTACGCCAGGCCTCCCTGTCCATCACCAACTTGCGGAGTTTACTCAAACTCATGTTCATGAGTCGCTGATGCCATCCAACCATTTCATCCTCCGCTGCTGCTAAGTCACTTCAGTCGTGTCTGACTCTGTGTGGCCCCACAGACGGCAACCCACCAGGCTCCCCCGTCCCTGGGATTCTCCAGGCAAGAACACTGTTGTGGGTTGCCATTTCCTTCTCCAGTGCATGAAAGTGAAAAGTGAAAGGGAAGTCACTCAGTCGTGTCCGGCTCTTCGCGACCCCATGGACTGCAGCCTACCATGCTCCTCCATCCATGGGATTTTCCAGGCAAGAGTACTGGAGTGGGGTGCCATCGCCTTCTCCGAGATACAGTAAAAATTTCATACTGTGATTTTCAAGGCCTTGCATGCTCTGGACTCTGCTTTCATCTTAGGCCATTCTCCGTTGCCTTCCCCTTGCCTTAGTTGTGCTGGTCTTCTCCTTCCATCAACATGTCGGGCATACTTCTGTCTTCGGATGCTTGCCCTTGTTGTTCTCCCTGCCTGGAGTCTTCCTCCACATCTTTGGGTGGAAATTACAGAAAGGGAGGAGTTATTGTAACTCATGCCTCAGTCCCCAAGGTGCTTCTTCACTGAGCCTTTTGCTTACCACTCAAGCTCAGATCTCTGCTGCCATAATTTTTTGTCACATCAACTTTTACCATGTTTTTCATGATGGCTATCATTATCTGATATTATCTTATTTATTTTTGTTTAATTTGCCTGTCTTTCTGAATTATAATAGTGTCACGAGAGCAGGGCCTTTGAATTCCATAGTAAATATTTGCCTGAAAACCATTTGAGCTCAGGAATTGTCATGAATTACAGCTTAATGATTGAAGTATTTCATTTATTTATTAGTTTATATTTATTTAGTATCTCTGGCTGTCTCGAGTCTCAGTTGTAGCACGTGGGATCTTTGCCGCAGTGCACAGGTCCTCCCTAGTTGTGGCACATGGGTGCTCTACTTGTGGCGTGTGGATTCCGTGCTCTGTGGCCTGTAGGGTCTTAGTTCCTCCACCAGGGATCAAACTCACATCCCCGACATTGGAAGGCAGCTTGTTAACAGTGGGCCACCAGGGAAGTCCGTGATTGTATTTTAAACTAAATTATCAGAAACTTCTAGGTTTGGTTTACAAGCAATTCATTTGTGGTTAATTTCAAGTTCTCACTTGCAGTGTTTCGAAGAATAATTTGTGTTGCTTCTGGGTGGAAAATAAACGTCATTGAAATGGCCTATTAATCCTATATTCACTATCATCTGTATATATCTAAGCCAAGAAGAAAAAGCATTGTTACCAGCTATCTTGAAAATGAGGCTAGCCTGCAATTAAGTTGTCATTATTTCAGACAAGAAGCCATTCACATTTTGCCACACATGTAGAGATAGTAGGCAACTATTTTTTCCTCAGTCCAGTTCTCAGAGGACCATGCGTGGCACTGAAATCCCCACCCCTGGGTTGTCATACTATCTTATGTTTCCCAAGGGCCGGTGGCTTTCAGAAACATGAAGATTAGCACTTGTCAGTGAGCAAGATTTACTGGTTGTTAGGAAGCATGGAGAAACATCTTAATGAAAGAAGCCAGAGAAGTAATAAGACTTTATTGATGGGCCAGCGAGTGTGGTAATGGTTGGAAATATTTAGAATTTAGGTTCCCTGGGAGGTGTAATCTTTGGTGAGGGGCTCCAGTGTGAGAGAAAGGGGATGGTGGTGCATGGTCTGAGTAAACACACTGGAAGAAAGGCCAAATAAAGCCTCTGCGGTGGCAACTGAAGAGGTACAAGCTTCTGACAACCGGTTTTACCCACTTCACAACTTGATGCAAGCATGCCCTTATTTTTTGCCTTTTGTCCTAGATAAATGTTCTAGCTGTAACACAGTAATGTAATTTAGTGCCTTCTGGATGTAGATAGTATGTTCCCTGGCTGGTAAGTTCAAAGTCCACAAGAAGCTCTGTGTTTCATTCCTCATTCTTTCCAGGGTGTTTATAAGCCTAATTGAAGTTTTGGCACAGGGTAGCAAGGCATCTTCCAACGATAAGACAGAAGGCATTGCTTATTCATCCCTAATAAACATTTAAGGAGCTTGGCTTGCCAAAGAGCATCCAACTTGCCTGCTCTCCCTCCCGTATCCCCAGAACTTATTCAAGATTTCTTTCCAAATGGTAACTAGAGTAAATAAAGAATCAGGATAAATTACAGAAGTTAATTTTATCCATTCACCTTTGAAAGTAGAAATGAAAACTTATTGTTGTAATTAACTTTTGTTTGTATATATAGTGAAAATCTATTCCCTGGAGTGCCCAAGTAGAAGATTGTTGTTATTCAGTCGCTCAGTCATGTCCGACTCTGTCACCCCATGCACTGCAGCACTCCAGGCTTCCCTGCCCTTCTCCATCTCCTGGAGTTTGCTCAAACTCATGTCCATTGAGTGGGTGATGCCATCCAACCATCTCATCCTCTGCCGTCCCCTTCTCCTCCCACCTTCAATCTTTCCCAGCATCAGTGAAGTGAAAGTCGCTGTCACATCCTACTCTATGACCCCATGGACTATACAGTCCATGGAATTCTCTAGGCCAGAATACTGGAGTGAGTAGCCTTTCCCTTCTCCAGGGGATCTTCCCAACCCAAGGATCAAACCCAGGTCTCCCACATTGCAGGAGGATTCTTTACCAGCTGAGCCACCAGGGAAGCCCTTCCCAGCATCAGGGTCTTTTCCAATGAGTCAGTTCTTCGCATCAGGTGGCCAAAGTATTGGAGCTTCAGCTTCAGCATCAGTCCTTCTGATGAATATTCGGAATTGATTTCCTTTAGGATTGACTGATTTGATCTCCTTGCAGTCCAAGTAGTAGGTGGGCTACCTTCATATCTGTTAAAATCCTCCTTCTCTCCAAAGAGACAAGGGTGGGGTATCTTTAATATTGATTTCTATTTGCTTCCATTTTCGGCTTCTTCAGGAGTGTCACTAGTTCACACTCAACTAGTATATGAATGCGTAAACTATTGTTTCAGATCAAAACTAATCTATAAATAGGAAAATTGCAGTTTGTTGAATGCGAAGTTCAACTTACTTCAGTTTGATCTTGGCATTTTTTATTTGCTGACTTCCACTTGTTTCACCACCTGCTCCCCTGCTTGCAGCCAATGAGCTTGTACCATGATACATTTTTGGCCTGTGACAGTATGCCTCAGATGCTACTCTGGGATGTGGAGAATACACAAGTGAAAGCTGGAGGCACAGGCGTTTTCTCACATATACTCATAATTTGGTGGGAAAGACAGACTGGTGCAGGGTGGCCTGCAGTGTTCTGTGATCTGCTGAGACAGTGTAGGATAACAGTCCTCCAGGAGTTGGAAGAAGGTCCTTAAAGTCCACAGTGGAGTGTTATTCAGCCATAAAAAAGAATGAAATAATACCATTTGCTGCAATATGGATGGACCTAGAGATTATAATACCAAGTGAAATAAGCCAGACACAGACCAATCCCATATGATATTGCTTATATGTGGAATCTAAAAAATAGTACACAAATACTTATTACAAGTAGACCCACAGAGTTAGAAAACAAACTTCTGGTTACCAAAATGGAAAAGGGGGGTGGTAAATTAGGAGTTTAGGATTAACACATACACAGTCATATATATATATATATATATATATATATATATATATATATATATATATATATATATGTACACACACACACACACACACACACGATAACCAACAAGGTTCTACTGTATAGCACAGGGAACTAACTCAGTATTTTGTAATAACCTATAAGGGGAAAGAATGTGAAAAAGAATGTGTGTGTATGTGTATGTGTGGGTATAATTGAATCACTCTGCTGTACTGTTAAAACTACCACAACATTATAGATCAACTATACTTCAATAAAACAAAACACCTTACACTTGGGAATGTTAGGGAAAGCTTACCTAGGAGGTGACACTTGGGCTGAGGTTTAAAGGATGCATGAGAGATACATGTCTTGGGCTGTCTGCTGCTGTCAGCAAGGGAAGTAGTTCCAAGCTTGATTTTCTGGAAAATAATCTTAACATCCTTTGACCCAGTTATATGAACTGAATGTAATTCAAGCCATAGCCTGAGGGTAAACCCCAAAGAGGTCAGATGTTAATGATTTATTAAATGATTGTATTTTCTATTGGGGCTTCCTTTTCACAGATAAGGAAGAGCATATTGGTTTTTATGTTTGTCGTGTTGTAAAGAAGACTTTCTCTAGTATTGACATATCCCTCGTATTTCACATGATATAAGACCTCACAGAAAAGGCTGAGTGAGGTTCTTTACTTCATTGGGTAAGAAAAGTTTTTGACAGCTGTACAGTGTGGTAAACTAGCTCATAGTTTATGACCAGATCTGGGTTTAGAAAAGACCAGGAACGAGAGTTATAACATATGGAACTTATTTGGGAAGTAATTCTTAGCTATGACTAAGAGCCTGTGCTCAGATGCCTGGGAAAGTTTAAAAGAAAATGTTTGCAAAATAAATCATATCTCTTGCTTGCTAAATTGTAGGACTTAGATAACTTTTGGGTACTCATGGACTTCTGTAATTCTGTATTGAAGCTCTGAAGGTTTCTCTTTTAATCCATTTTTTTTCCGGTTTTATTTTTAACAACACTGAGATTCAGTTTGTTGGTTTATTCAATTAAGGAATTATTTATTTCAAAAGATTATCTTCTCTTTCCCCAGCCCCCAGAGATCCTTAAAATATTCACATACAAGCAGTTGCTACAGTGGTAGTTTATAGGGAAGATATACTGGGTGTGTATGAGCTTCTGGTGCTGGTTTTTTTTCTGAACTGTACAAGTCCCAGTTACAATGTTTCCTGTATTTATTTATATCAAGATAGTATGTGACATAAACATCCCAAGTAAGTGCACTAGGGAAAGTGAACTAGGAAAGGCAGTACTATTGTGGTTATGTTTCTGAATGAATACTCCTTTTTTCTCATTTCCTAAACTTTAGTTGGGTAGAATTATGTGGGAGAAATGCTCCGATTTTAAGTTAATAATGGCAATAATCTCTTCCTAATCTTCCCTGTGCCTATGCTGATTCTTATCTCACCATTACATTATTATTATAACTTAGCATTTATTTTTTTTAATATAAATTATTTTAATTGGAGGCTAATTACGTTACAATATTGTATTGCCATACATTGACATGAATCCACCATGGGTGTACATGTGTTCCCCATCCTGAACCCATAACTTAGCATTTCAAGAGCCAAGAAAATCTGTATTATTCAACTTAGCATGACCTTTTATCACACACTTAAATATGACATCAGCGCAACAATGAAATTGTTTGGGGATGCAATAGAAAGTGTGTATCATTTTCCAAAAAAGATCTGGAATAGAGAAAATAATGTATCTACATTTCAGCATTTATAAATTAGTAAATAGGACAATAATCATCTCATCCCTCTAATGCTATAGCCCTTTTTTCAGGTTTTCCTTTGTTTAGTGATAGCCTTACTCATATTTCATGTAACTTTGTTTGGGGGCAAGACTTATTTTTGGTCATGCAGTGTATCCTTATTGTCTGAGACTGTGCAATGTGGTATATATAGTCAGACTACTTGGGTTCATGGTGTGGTCCTGCCACCTACCAGCTATTTGTGACTTTGCATGAGTTACTTAGTCTTTCTGGGTCTCAGTTTCCTCAACTACAAAATAGGAATAATAATAGTACTTTCTTTAGGGAGTTGTTGTGAGGACTGAAGGAGAACTCCCTTGGCCCGCGGTCAGTGTTGCCGAAGCACTGTATGGGTGTACTATAGAATACATTTTCCCAGCCTTTGTCTGGTGGTTCTGACCTGTTTGCTTTTCTCCTCCATGCTTTCAGTCTGTGTTCCCTGACTCCCCTGCTCAAAGCCCTGTTCTGGTTTCCAGCTAAAATCTAACAAAGCCATGTGATTTTCCTTCTCAAGTTTTCAGTTCATCGCAGCAGTGTAACCAACCTTAAGGATGGAGGAGTAGGAAGAATTTGGATGGTGGTTTGCATTTCTTATTTCGAGGAGTTACTGCTCTTTTCATTTTAACCCACTATGGCAGTTTGTATGATAATAATCTTCCCTCCATGGCATTTTAACTTGAAACATAATATTGCTTTATTTTTCTTGCAAAACTGATTTATAAGTGAAGAACTTGTGTGAATGTAGAAGTCATTGTAAATGGTTTTTTTTGTGTGTGTGTGACTGCGTTTTTTTCTAAAGATAATATTAATTAGCTTAGTTTCAGATTGCTACCCATGTTATACAGCATATATCAAAAGCGTATTTTACAAAATACTTTTCTTATTTTCAGAAATACTTAGTTTCCTATAGGTAGGTTGTCATCCACAGTAATATTATGAGGAACAGTGTTTGTTACAGTAATTCATTGCAGGTATCAATTATGGCTACTGTAAATAACTTTACTAACTTCCCAGTAGTGTGTTGAATTTCCACTATGGCAAAAGCACTTTGCTAGGCAATGACTATTCAAAAATCAATAAGACATTATCTCTACCTTTACAGGGCTGGAAGGTAGATGTATGGATAACCTGCAGCCTGAATGCTGTCGTTCTTCCTAGCACGAGATGTTTAGAGCCAACATCTTGGATTCAGCTTGCAGTGTCCAGGTTTAGCTTCAAAATTGATTAAATCGGCACTACAGAAACTTCCTGTCACTATGGAAGCCAGGAAATACAAAATCCTTGTTTTGTGTAAAAGTCAGTTTAAGTGTCCGTTCAGTTCAGTTGCTCACTCATGTCTGACTCTTCACAACCCCATGAATCACACACAGCACGCCAGGCCTCCCTGTCCATCACCAGCTCTCGGAGTTCACTCAGACTCACGTCCATCGAGTCCGTGATGCCATCCAGCCATCTCATCCTCTGTCATCCCCTTCTCCTCCTGCCCCCAATCCCTCCCAGCATCAGAGTCTTTTCCAATGAGTCAGCTCTTCGCATGAGGTGGCCAAGGTATTGGAGTTTCAGCTTTAGCATCATTCCTTCCAAAGAAATCCCAGGGCTGATCTCCTTCAGAATGGACTGGTTGGATCTCCTTGCAGTCCAAGGGACCCTCAAGAGTCTTCTCCAACCCCACAGTTCAAAAGCGTCAATTCTTTGGCACTCAGCCTTCTTCACAGTCCAACTCTCACATCCATACATGACCACAGGAAAAGCCATAGCCTTGACTAGACGGACCTTAGTCGGCAAAGTAATGTCTCTGCTTTTGAAGATGCTATCTAGGTTGGTCATAACTTTCCTTCCAAGGAGTAAGTGTCTTTTAATTTCATGGCTACAATCACCATCTGCAGTGATTTTGGAGCCCCCAAAAATAAAGTCTGACACTGTTTCCACTGTTTCCCCATCTATTTCCCATTAAGTGATGGGACCAGATGCCATGATCTTCGTTTTCTGAATGCTGAGCTTCAAGCCAACTTTTTCACTCTCCACTTTCACTTTCATCAAGAGGCTGTTTAGTTCCTCTTCACTTTCTGCCATAAGGGTGGTGTCATCGGCATATCTGAGGTTATTGATATTTCTCCCGGCAATCTTAATTCCAGCTTGTGTTTCTTCCAGTCCAGTGTTTCTCATGATGTACTCTACATATAAGTTAAATAAGCAGGCATTGAGAAATACATACTAAATTGGCACTATTTTAAGCCCACAGATACATGTTTTAAAGAGATGCTTTAACAACTAGATGAAAGGAATCTTGTATAGTTAGCATTCTTTACTGTTGTTTATGGTTTAGTATTAGTGTCTTCTCAATACACGTTTAGCTCTGAAGCAGTGAGGCGTGGTAGAAACTAAACTGCCAACTCTTAGGGAGGGGTGTGTGTGTGTGTGTGTGTGTGTGTGTGTGTGTGTGTGTGTTAAACCCTGATATGTAATGCTGGCCTATTTCGAGATATAGAAATCTTTACCTCAGCTCAAACTGCCAACTCTTAGGGAGGTGTGTGTGTGTGTGTGTGTGTGTGTGTGTGTGTGTGTGTAAAACCCTGATATGTAATGCTGGCCTATTTCGAGATATAGAAATCTTTACCTCAGCTCAATTTGGCCCAAGTTGCTGAATGTAGGGTGGGAAGAGATACCTCATAATGGACCTCGAGAGCCACTGTGAGCCTTCCCAGCGCCCCCGCCCAGCACAGCACTCGCCCGCCGCCCACCTTCCTAAGCTTGCTCAGTGGATCCTTGTTCGAGCTAGGTCATTCTTGGCTTTGTTTAGGTGAATCTCTGTCCAGAGAAAAACTCCTTCCTCCCTCTATCCTCTGTCCCCGCCTTCTCTTCCAGCCCTCCTGTTATTGCAAAGGCTGCAACAAGAAATTTAAGAAATTGCATCTTAAATCTTTCTTAAGGCTCTCACAGTCTGCCATTACATAAACACGGAGCAATTATGATTAAAATACATTAAGATCCAGATACTAAAATATAACTGCCATAAATTAACTGTGAATTTGTTTAATGAATTTTAATGTCTTTTATAAATTTTTATAAACATCTATTGGAATTTTCTTTAAATTCACAAACACACTTTAAAAAAAAAAACACATGATTCTAATTTCTCTCTCAAAAGGTGTTTTTTTAGTAGTGTCTACCTAGAAGGGTAGAGGAAAATTAGCAAGAAGAATTAGCATTAAAAGAGGAGGAGGTGATAAACATGGAGTTACATAAATTATCAAATTGTTGAGGCTCCTTCCCCCTGACCCCTCACTTGAAGCCACTTTGACTCCTCTAAACTCTGGGATAAAACCTGGAGAAAAAAAAAAAAATCTTCCTTTTTGCTATGATTGGCTCAGTTCAGGATATACGGAGCTTCTGATGTTTAAAGTGAGGGAAAGGGGCAGAGGTATGTTTCCATCAGCAGGCGGACACTGATATACATGGGAAAGCTGTGTTACAGGAAAATCTTTGGTCATCTCCTTTAGGGTTGAGAAACATGAGGGCATCATAGAAATTTAATAGCAATGCCACTGCTGCTGCTAAGTCGCTTCAGTCATGGCAGACTCTGTGCGACCCCATAGACGGCAGCCCACCAGGCTCCCCTGTCCCTGGGATTCTCCAGGCAAGAACACTGGAGTGGGTTGCCATTTCCTTCTCCAATGCATGAAAGTGAAAAGTGAAAGTGAAGTCGCTCAGTCCTGTCCGACTCTTAGCGACCCCATGAACTGCAGCCCACCAGGCTCCTCTGTTCATGGGATTTCCCAGGCGAGAGTATTGGAGTGGGGTGCCATTGCCTTCTCCAATGCATGAAAGTGAAAAGTGAAAGTGAAGTCGCTCAGTCCTATCCGACTCTTAGCGACCCCATGAACTGCAGCCTACCAGGCTCCTCTGTTCATGGGATTTCCCAGGCGAGAGTATTGGAGTGGGGTGCCATTGCCTTCTCCGAGCAATGCCACTGCTGCTGCTGCTGCTAAGTCACTTCAGTCATGTCTGACTCTGTGCGACCCTGTAGACAGCAGCCTACCAGGCTCTTTCGTCCCTGGGATTCTCCAGGCAAGAACGCTGGAGTGGGGTGCCATTTCCTTCTCCAATGCATGAAAGTGAAAAGTGAAAGTGAAGCCGCTCAGTCGTGTCTGACTCTTCACGACTCCATGGACTGCAGCCCACCAGAATGCCACTAGAGGTACACAAATTCAGGAGATGATGGGGTTTCCTGAGAATGGCCAAAGGTAGAGGACTGCAGAAGTAACTCCACCAGTTTCTGTGCGTAATTTTTTCACCTAGCGGGGAGTGCAGAGCAGTTATTTAATACCTTTTAACAACTGAGAATTGGACATGACTGAGCGACTTCCCTTTCACTTTTCACTTTCATGCATTGGAGAAGGAAATGGCAACCCACTCCAGTGTTCTTTCCTGGAGAATCCCAGGGATGGGGGAGCCTGGTGGGCTGCCATCTATGGGGTCACACAGAGTCTGCCACGACTGAAGCAACTTAGCAGCAGCAGCAACAACTGAGATGGCAGTATTTCTTAGATTATTTGGCGACTCTGTTCTCAAAGGTAGGTTTAAACTCTACATTTTCCTTGTATGACCTTTGAGGTAATGCAGCCATATATTCTATAGGAGTGTTTTCCTAAGTGCATACTTTTTGGTCAAAATCAAAAGGAAGGTATTTGTTACAATGAACATATGTGCAGGATGTTTGGAGTAATTGTTTTATGTAATTTTTAAGATGTCAGTTTTAATTGGATCTTTCGTATATCTGTTATTTAAAGTTGAAATATAGTTTGACCTCTTTTGCTGTTTTTTTTAAGCCTCCATTATGGACTTCCCTGATAGCTCAGTTGGTAAAAAATCCGCCTGCAATGAAGGAGACTCCGGTTTGTGTCCTGGGTCAAGAAGATCCCCTGGAGAAAGGAAAGGCTACCCACTCTAATATTCTGGCCTGGAGAGTCCCATGGACTATATAGTCCATGGAGTTGCAAAGAGTCAGACATGGCTGAGTGACTTTCACATGATAGTTATAAATGTAGTAATCAGGATGGCAATAAGTAGACACAAGTTTGTAAGGAGGCATATATTATGGTTAGATCTGTTGTTTACAGATATTTTCTGCAATGCTTGAAAACTTTAAAATTATCTTTGGTTTAATCTACTGTTAGAGATTGCTGGATAAGAAAGAATAAAGCAAAAGTAGTTTAAGAGCAACAAAAATATCTGAGAAAAATAACTTACCTTTCTAGTCCAAATAACTCAATATTCAGAGAATTTCATTTGGTACAACCTAGAGTTATGACACTATTAGATCACAATGAATTGTGTGAAATTTTGCAATTTACCCCTCTCTTCCACTTTCTCAGCTATACTATGAAAATGGTCAATTTCTTCTTGGATGAATGCTTTTCTGCTCCTTCGTCTTACGAGTATAGATTTTTTTTTTATTAAAAAATACCTAACTATACTTTGAGTTATATTCAGGACAGTCATAGGCTGTAGAAGCAGAGAGGATTGGTTGCCATTTAGCCTACTAGCCACGGTGTTCCGTTTAAGAAGTCTTGGCATCTAATACCTGCTGGTGAGATTTCACTCTTTTATTAATATATGAAACTGCAGTTGCAAATTCCTAAGTCATTTTAAAAAAAATTATTGTTTTACAGTTGACCTACTCAAAAAGGATGAATTTAGTTAAGAAGCAAGTACAACCTTGTATTAATAGACTCTTAGGATCATTATATATAAAATGCAAAAATTTTTATATACAGGCTATGAGATAAAGGCATATTTTCATCTTTACAGAAAGGAAACAGACATGGAGTGTTTGAATAATTTGACCAAAATCACACGGTTTTCATGGGATAATTCAAGAATTAAATACAAACCCATGCACTTCCCTAGAGAGTATATGTCTACTTATCTTCTGAAGTAAAAAATGGGATTCCTGTAGCATCATTCTCCAAAAACTTTAATTTCTTTTTCTAAATATATTCCTATAAGTATTATACTAGTAGAAGTAAAGATGAAACTAATATTAAATATAAGTGAGTTGGATCTAAATAGATGAAATCCAATGAAGTAGGGATTTATCATAGAACACTGACTTAATAAGTAAAATCAAAACATCCAATATTGAAGTAATAAGTGACATTTAAGTAGAAATTTAATGGATTATTGCAGTGGCCAGAAAACCTTACATGTTTTTAAAAGATGAAGGCATGATTTTTCAGAGTAAGTTGCTATTCACATTAAAGGATAGAAAGTAAAATGCATTTAGTTTTTACTTCATATTACTTATTGTATGAAGGTCTTGTTCATATGTCTGTCCTCCACTCTTTCTGTGAGATTTGGGTTTTGAGTTCTAACTTACTTGGTAAAGAACCTGCCTGCCAATGCAGGAGATGCAGGAGATGTGGGTTTGATCCCTGGGTCTGGAAGATCCCCTGGAGAAGGAAATGGCAACCCGCTCCAGTATGCTTGCTCAGAAAAATCCTGTGGACAGAGAAGTCTGGTGGGCTACAGCCCATGGGGTCACATAGCTTGTCTGAGCATGAATGCGCATAACAATTAGAAAAACTGTGGGTTTACTGACTTAGAGAAATGCCTCTTGTGAGGTTGTGGAGAGCTAACTTTACCAGTATCTAGGAGTGAAACTCAGACTATCCCAAGACCACCTGCCATAGCTTTGTCCAAAAGGGTGGGCGGGAATAGGATAAGGGGTTGGGACAGGCAGCGAAGAGATACTTGCTTGTAATCCCAAGGACTCTGATCTGACTTCTCCAGTTGTAAATACCAGTGAGACAATGAGCCAGTCTTTTCTCAGCCTGTTTATAGGTGTCTTCCACATTGATTGTGTTCAGTCTACTCAATATACATACCTTTGTAATATTTTCACTTTGTGTGGATTTGATTATAATAGCCATCTCAACAGGAAGTTGTTTTTGCAGTGAGCTACATCATCCATGCTTTATTTCTATAGATAGCTTGTTCTTTGTAGCCTTCTCAAACAGTTGATAGCAGAAAATCATTAAATCTCTTCAAAAGCATTAGTTGTTCAGTCATGTCCCACTCTTTGAGACTCCATGGACCATAGCCTGCCAGGCTCCTCTGTCCATGGAATTCTCTAGATAAGTATACTGAAGTGGATTGCCAGTTCCTTCTTCAGGGGATCTTCCTAACCCAGGGACTGAACCCAGGTCTCCTGCATGGCAGGCAGATTCTTTACCATCTGAGCTACCAGGGAAGCCCCAATCTCTTCAAAACCTGCAGTCTTTTAGAGCTTGTAGAGGTAGAGAATTATCTTCTCTTACATCCTGGTGGGATACGGTAATCTTTGATTTGTGATGAGCTGTGACTGCTACCAACAACAGTCAAGTTTAACCAAGACCCCAAAGGGGAAGAGAAAGTAAAAGTGTAAGAAGAATTACTTTTCAGATTTATTTTATTCCATCACTATTCACTTCCTTAGACAGACAAGTTATGGTAAGAGTCTCTGCAGTGGAAAACAAGCATTGAAAATTCCTATAGGATAGCTCTTAAAAATTCATGGTCTGTAGAAAATTATAATTCATGTGTACTTGGAGACAAAAAAAAAAACCCAAACATGTTTGGATAATGATTCTTCTAACCACATAAAAACATTTTCTAGCCATTACTTTTGAGTGATTTATGAGCACTCCCTTGTGGCTGTTTATTAGAATCACTTGAAATAGCAAAAGAAAAGCAACAGGAAGCTGAATTGCCTGGTTTAATGTAGTACACCCACGGTCAAAGTGTGTCTACCCAGTAAATGCAGTATTGTAATGTCTTATTACCCAATATTAGATTTGCTTCTCTGATACAGAAAATAAGTGAAAAAGCTGTGATTATTTTTGAATTTAAAAATGGACCAGTACTTACAAAAATAAGTTTTTTAAAACCAAGGTTTAGATAATGGTTAAAAATTATAAAATAGTTAACCCTTAATTACTGAAATATGAACTTTTCAAAAATTTATCTTATCAATATCTAGAGAGAGCATTAAAATTGCATTTGAATTTTTCCTAAAGCCTCTTAATGAGGTCATACAAAGTAACACATTCCAGAAATATTATGGAAGTTTGAATTTCCTGAACTCTGTGACTTGGTTCCATGCCCTACCCCCCACCCCATCCTCTAGTATTACCTTTTGGAAGGAGTTTTATCAAGCCCCCTGTGTAAATTTGAGGAGAAAGAGTTCCATGTGAGCCAGAATTTCATTTCTCTAGATTGCTTTTTAAATCTTGATAAAGTCACCAGTGTTGTACCCCAGATTCAGATTTTTAATTATGGTTTCTTAGCATTTTGTATGTTATTTTCCATTATTTTTCAGTTGTAACAGTAACCCTTTTAAACCTACCTAAATTTTAAATACCTTCTTTACTTCACACGTGGATTACATCAGAATTGGAGAATTTCATCCATGTGATCGACCAGTGTGTTGGGATAAAAGGCATTCGTCCCGTAGGGGGTGTTCAAAGCTGAGAGTCAGGAGCAGACAGTTGGGTTGTAAATCCACTTTGCGCCCTTTGAGTGTTGGCATTCCTATTTTGATCTCTTGAATTTAGATTCACATATTGTGAACAGCAGCCCATTGACTGCATACAAGAGAAGCATCATATGTCAGATGTAAAGCCACACATATGTTATTATGGTTTATGGAAAAATGTAGGTTCCTGTTATCTACCACTGCAGATGGGTACTCTGAAAAAGTTTCTGTTAAATTTATTTGGATTTCAATTTCTCCCTCTTGAATAACTACCTTTTAAATCATCTTGGAAATTCTCAGACCGCTGAGGATGGCTCTGAACTCAGTAGTTGACACTGTGAATTCTGTGATGAAACAAACATTTATTGAAAGCCTGCCATATGCCGAATCTATGCTTGTGATTTTTAAAATATGTGTATTTTTCCTTTGATTTTTATGAAATTCTTAAGAGATACAGAGATGAAGGCATTGAGTCTTAGCAGGTTAGGTGCTGAGATTCGAAATGGAAGAGGGTCTAACTTCAGCATTCACATTCTTAATATATTCCAGATGATTGTTAGGTTTTGAACTTCATTACTCATATGAAATCAACTTTAATCTAGATATTGTGAAGGGCTTAGCATAGTACTTGGCATGCATTAAACACTCAACAAATCATATCTCTTGTTATCTCTATCACTCCATTGGATGTTTTTCTTCCCCTTCTTTTTTTTTTTTTTCCTGTTTAGTACCTCTGGAACTTATGTTTTTATTCCCTAAGTTTCACATTAATAGAATGAGAGCAGGGGGAAGAAAGAAAAAAATTGAGCAAATCCAAAACAAAAGAAAGAGATGAAGAAATATGGACAAACTAGAGATAGGAAGTAATGCTTGCCCCACTGGGTGGTTGTTAATTATCACATTTGGCTCAAGTTTATATTCTCACGTTTTGTTTTATTCCCAGGCCATATTTACATAACAGCCAGAGAATAGTTGTGGCAGAGATTTAAACTATTGGGTATGAATGTGAGTGCTAGCGTCTTAGCATATGGATCCGCCATCCACTCTTTTGTCTGGTCTTTTCCCAATTAAAAAACATTTCATTCGTATTGACTAGTTCCATGTTTTGAAGTGGGATACTGTGCTATGATATTTCCGTGACTCTTTCATGGTATCAAAAGTAATAGGTCCAAAGTGAAATTCGTTGTCATTACTCTTTCTCTACCAGACATGCTCCCTGCCTCATTTACCCTAGTTCTTAAAGTTATGCTGGAGTTCCAGTGCCTGAGGCTGAAAACTTGGTGTCACCTTTGATTCCTCCGCCTCTGCAGTTCCATGCTACCCGTCTGTCAACACCACAGGCCTCTGACCTAGTTGTCTCTTCAAACTTGTGTTCTTCTCCCAGCCATTCACCTGGCATATCTTGTCCTTATCTCTTCATTCTCAAAGTATCCTGCATATTACTTCCTAGAACAAGTTTTTACATTAATCTTCTCTTTAGAAACCAGCAGTGATTCCATATTCAGGTAACTTTGCTTAGATTATGGGTATTCTTTCCTTATTGCAGTTAAATTTCCTAATAGTAATTACACACTTTTCTCCAGTTAGATAATGTCAGTAGCTAATAACACATGGAACCTGCCGTGTGCCAAAACTTTTCAACATACTTTGTATGCACTGTGCCATTTCCATTTTTAAAAAGGTAACTGAAGGCCTGTAACTTGGTTGGCACTCACAGTCAGGATGGACTGTTAATGAGCGTGTAGTAAATGCTTCTATTTTTCCCTGTGCTGAACCCCTCCCGCACCACCCCCCACCCCCGCCTCATATTTGCGTAATTCTGTCTCTTGCCTTTTTTATGGTGATGCCTGTTCCTAGGATATTTTTTTCTCTTTGGTATATCCAGTTCATATCCACTTCCTGTTTACCTCTATCCAATACTTCCTGTTCACTATCCAAATACTACCTTGACTTATTTAGTTCTCATGGATCTTTTCCGTTGTCAAAATTCTGATGTGTTTGGGATGAATTCTGCATAGTTAATCATGTAACTATTCTCAATGTACTGTGATCAGTTTTGTCTCAAATTTTCCGAAAACTTTAGCAGGACTTTATGACATTAAATACTTGTTGAGTGAATATTTTTTCCCCCTTTTCACAAGTAGGCATCAACTTTCATGCCTTAGTTTTTTTTCCCTTCCCCATGTAGCTCAATAGTGTGCTCGGCACATATATAAGCACCTAGTGATTGAATGTGGGAGTGTCTAGGCCATCTGTCTTTTGTGACTGTCAAAGGAAAATACCTTCTCATAATGTGCACATAGATATCCTTCAACCAAAAGGGTAGTATAGAAGAATTGGATATGCAGGTGTATCAGGTATATCATTACAGATGGATATATGTCATATATGTTTATTTGGAGATATTAAAAGCTGTAAGTTTTGAGTACTTTCCGGATGTAAGGCACTGAACTAAGTGTTTCACATTCATTATCTTCATCCTTAAAATCAAGTTGTTAGGTGATACAGCTGGTGATCAGAATGTTTAAATAGCGATTCATAAGCTATGGAACTGTGTTGAAATCAGCCGTTCTTGATTTTAAATACATGTACTTAAGACTTGTGCTGCCTATCTTCTCATTCAGCCTCATTGTTTGAGTTTTCACCACTTGAGAACTATCTCTTTGTTTAAAATCATTGCCTTTAAATACATTAGGTCATGCTGGTTTCCAGCATAAAGCAAACATTCGGTAACTGTTGGCCTTTATTGTTGCTATTTTTCCAAATTACACTAAAGTGTCCATGACGCTGTCTTTCCTTATGTGAACTTTAAAGACAGAATCCGTTATTTAATACCTCTGTAACATCTGGAGAAATATATATGTATGTCTTTCAATGTATTTGGAGTTTCACTAGGGCAAAGAGGATTTAGAGGGTGAGAATTAAAAGTGAGCTACTTTGCTACTGTTCCCAGTCATCTTTCTGTAGTAAAATGCCTGCCCAGTGTATCTGGATGAATGCCTGTCCGAGCTCACAAAAAGGGCGGTAGGTGACTGATGGCAGAGGTATCTGTGCTGGCTCTCAATGTCTTGGGAAGGATTTTGAGTATTGATCTACTTTGTATGTTTTCACAATAGAGGATTTTAGGTACTTTTTTCAAGAGGTCATCTCATTTTCCTACAAATTGGAAAATGACAGAATCATGGGAAGCATTATTTAGTTTTTATTTTTGTGGTTACTGTCTTTGTGTGTTAGGTAGATTATGGAATTTAAGAAATAAAGCTTGACTGGAGAATAACCAGTTTAGTGAAAATAATAGAAAGTAAAACCCATTTTTTGAAATTTTAAAATTGTGATATAATGTCAAACTTATTTGAAATTATAAGAATAATATAAGGAGCTCCTGTATATGTTTTAACCTATTTAAAATAGTGACTAATTTGAAAAATAGATTTTTCTCTTCATCTTAGCGTTTGCTAACTATGTAGTAGGTCATAGTATTATCACAGCGGTAGAATGAATGGTAATTTTGTTAACTGGGCCTACCTTTCCCCCACTCAACTTTATTGGTATATAATTGATATTATGTAAGTTTAAATTGTACAATATGTTGGTTTGAAGCATTTATGTATTGCAAAATGATTAATACCATGACATTAGCTAATACCTCCATCTTGCCACATTATTATTTCCTTTTGTCATGAAAACATTTAAGATCCTATGTTTAATGTTAATACTTTTTAAAGTGATTTTTTTAAAAATCAAGATTTCCTTCCAGCATGTTGCTTTCGTTAAAAATATGTTTTCTGAATCCAGTCATTGCCCCGACCCAGCTTGAACCCCCTCACAGTATTCTTACAGATTGATTTAAAGATTTATCTGTTTGAAAGTTTAAGTGAAATCCAATTTGGAGTTTTGGACTAAAACGCTGTTCATTGAAATAAAATCAGTTACTGTTTTAGTGTGGTTGAAAATGTTATGAGAATATGCAGGCAAAGCCCAAGTATAAGGAATCTAATTAAATAGGGAAAAAATAAGCCTGATTTTAGTTTGCAGCTGTACAATTATAATATTCTAGTGGCAAGACAGAAGGCTTTTATATGGCTCAATTTTCAAATGATGCTTGAACTGACTACATTAAACCAGTATAATTAAAGGTATCTTAAAATTTAATGTCTGATGTGTAGTTAAATTTTAGAATATGAACTTTAAATATTTAAGATCTCACCATGTGTATTTGTTTTCACATTAGTCACATTATTGCTAGGATCAAGTGAAATAATTTGTGAAAATTTAATTATAAAGTAGAAAAAGACTATATGACATGTGTGAGGTATTTTTTATTTCATTTATAGATGCAAAAGGGAACAAAAACTGTTTGTTTAAGTAAGTGGAATAAGGGAGATATCGTTTTTTCAATATTGTTAGCATGAATTATATAGAATTTAATGTATTTGTATTTTTAATTTCAGATTCAAAATGCTAATGATGTATTAATTGCACCACTTGAGAAATTTCGCAAAGAACAAATAGGTGCAGCAAAAGTAAGTATTACATTTTATTATTCTTCATATATTCTCTTGATAATTAAAGATAATATATGTAATTTCAGATGTTAACATTTTTGAAATTAGAATGACCTTTTTAAAATTCTGTACATCATTTAAAATTTTTGCACAGAGCCTATTACAAACACTGAAATTCTTTTAAACAGAAGGAAGATATTATTCTCCTACTGAATAGAGAAAAAGTCAGCATAAGTGAGTTTCTCCCATCCCAACAGTGGTAGGACATTAGCAGTTTTAAAGAGGGTAAAATCATTGTAAAAATATGGTAAGTATTACTAACACCTATATAAAATAAAAATTAGGTATGTATGTTGAAAATTGAGGCAGTAGTTATAAAATTGCTTTTACTTTTTCTATTTTTTATTCTCAATAAAGATATGTGTTTGTGGATAACTTTAGACCTCTTTGTCATGCCTCTGCATTAATGTTTAATTCCTTATGGATCAACTAAAATTTCTCTGAGCCTAATAATTTCTGAAATTTACTTGCAACTTCTTTCGTAGTTCCATATTTAACTACATTCTCAACATCATGTAAGGACTTAAAATTTGAGTTTCTAAAACAGAATTCATCATCTGTCATACTTCCCCCATCCTTTCTCTGTTTTGGTTTTCCATTCAATGACAAACCCTTTTTTCCTTTGAGCAGTGTTTTCATTCTCCTGCAGAAATATTTCTCCTTCTATCCTTCTCCCTTCTGTCTGAAATTTTTCCCCTCCTTGGAATATTTCCTACCCTTAACTTATTGAAGTCTTGCTAGCTCTCCATGGCTTATTTCATATCTCTGCATCAGAAAGAAGCCTTCCTTTACATGGGTCTTTCTTTATACGTCTGTTCCCTTCCAGAATTGATTTTTTTTTCTTAGAGGATCAAGTAATCTGTATGTTTATTTCCTGTGAAAAGCTATCACAGTCTGCCTTGAATTAGAGTTTTATGTGCACTTACCCACCAATTATGAGCCCTTATCAAGTCAAGAATGAAACCAGAACCATTCTCTGTTAATTAATTCAGCAAACATCTATCAGTATCTCTGTTGGCCCACTTATGGTGTTTGATAAGATTAAGGGATACAACTGTAAACAGGACAGACAAGCTCCCTGCACTTGTTATCTTTTGTGTGTTTACAAATGCACTGAGGATTGTGGAACAGAAGTGCATGGTGCTTTGTGAGAATATAATTAATGGAACTGACCTTGTCCAGAGAACCAACCAGTGCCTTCTGGAGGAAGTATTGGTTAAACTGAGAGCTGAATGATAGGAAAGAAACAGCTGGAAATGGGGATACAGGGAGGGGAAGGGAGGACCCCTTTTCACATTCCCAAAGAGGGAACAGGGTGGATATGAATGAAGGCCTTGAAGAAGGAGAGAGCCTGGCATTTTAGAGTAAAAAGTTTTAATGTCTTTGAAACATAGACGACCGTGGGGATGGAGGACATGTGCACACCTTTATTAGTGGTTCACAGTGTTTACTCCTTATTCTGATTTACTCTTATTCTCTGATCATGTAAAGAAATGTAGGTAGAGGAGTGATTATACTTGCGCTTTAAAACATTCCTCTAGTTGGACTGGAGGAGGGGGGACTGTTTGAGTGAAGCCAGTTTGGGAGTTAGTCCTTAGTGGCTGCAGGTTCAGAAGGGGACGGAGCCGTGGAGAAAACAGAGTATATTTCAGGCATAAAATGGAAAGCGTAGGAAATGGGTTACAGACTGAAAAGTGAGCAACAGGACATTTCAGGGATAACTCCCAGGATTCTGTGTTGTAAAACTGGGCATTTTTTCCAGCTGCTTACTGACTTAGGCTGCGTTTACATTTGAATGACAGAAATGGGGAGTTTGGCCTTGAGGTAGGATGACTGAACTCAGGGTCTCAACACGCCATCCAGGTGGAGACAGTGACTTGACAGGTATGTGTTCCGATCTGAATTAGAAATGTGTTTGGGATCTGTCCTCCAGATGGGATGAAAATCATGGGAGTAGGTTAGAGCCCTTAGGGAAAGAAGAGAGGGAGAAGAGGACCTATATTCTTGATGACCTGAGAACTCTCAACATTTGATGTTTGGAAAGAAACAAAGACAGATAAGGAGGCTGAGAAGGAGGAAGACAGGAGGAAGAAGAAGGAAGAAGCAGAAGAAGGAAAAAAATATAAGAATGTGGTGGCCTACAGCAAGCAAGAGTCTTTTCAAGAGTAAAATAGCTGATCTTCCTTGAGATCCAGACTGCAGGGGTTTTCACAGAGTTATTAAATCTGTGACCTGATTAAATCCTCACAAGCAGCCTGGGAGGTGAGTGCAGGTGTTAGTTACATCTGCTTTACAGTGAGGAAAACGATGAGGTCACCTGCATGCACCAGACCCCAGAGCTGGGAAGTCAGACTCTGGGTATGAAACCAAGCCATTTTCCTTCAAGGTCTTGGTTTACAGTATTTCATTTCATCAGTGGGCTTCCCAGTGGCTCAAACGGTAAAGCATCTACCTGCAACGTGGGAGACCTGGGTTCAATCCCTGAGCGAGGGAGATCCCCTGGAGAAGGCAATGGAAGGCAATGGCAACCCATTCCAGTATTCTTGCTTGGAAAATCTCATGGACGGAGGAGCCTGGTGGGCTACAGTCCATGGGGTCGCAAAGAGTCAGACATGACTGAGCGACTTCACTTTCATTTCATCAGTGATGTTTTTATAATATTAAAAAGCTTTGTGAAGAAGTCTTTTTCTAGCACAGAATATTCCAAGTTTGGAGCTCATATGAAATAGTAAATTTCACATTTGTATAAATTCTTATTTGTTTACGTTTGCTACAGGGGTAGTAGCATGAGCGAATACACTCATTTTATTTTGTATTTTAAGTATCTCAGTTGCTGAACAGATCAGCTGGGAGCACACAACAGCATTCTACAATCTTGCCTACTCATTGGGAGGTTAAACTTAAGATTGAATTAATTCAGATGACATCTTGAGCAAAAATGTGATTGTAGTGGGCCTCCTGGTGGTGTTGATTCTGTGTATTTTATTTGCCTGATAGCTCTTAGTACTATATAGTTGCTCAGTTTCTAAGTAATCCTTGTATAGTAAAGTGAATAGAAAGCAGGAATTGTCCTCTGCAATATTTTTTAGGTCATTATCTTTTTTTCTGGTATTGTAGAACCATCTTGGTAGGAATACAAATCTTGAAGATGTTGATTTCTTTCTATCGCTTTACTTCCTGTTGTACTTAGTTAATTTTTTACTTGGTAAGTAAAGTGAATTCTCCAAATGATACTCAGCTGCTTTTCACAGTCTTGACAGTGGAGGTTTCACACAAGTGTGTTCAGGCCTGTGAGGGAGCCAGAGGAGAGGTCCGTTACAGCAGGACATGCTCAGTTGGTGCTGGTGGAAAGACTGCGTCCAGTTGGCCCTTCCTCACGGGTGGATGGTCCTGTTTAGATGAAGTGGACAGAGTCCACGGACCACAAACATCCCCTGTGTGAAGTGTGTTTTTATGGAGCTTTGAGACACCTGATCCTTTGCTGTGGAAAGCAAGGCCCTGAGTGACTTACAGTTGTGGGGAAACACAAAACAAAACAAACCACTGCATCTGTGAGGGACATTAGAAAAGATTAATGATGAGATTGGGGAACTGAAGGACAGGGGAGATGAGTCCTGCTTTGTGAACAGCTAAAGACTGGAAGAATTATCCATAAACACTTGGCAAGTGTGTATTTATTTTAGAGGATCTTATTCTGAGGGTGTACACAGAATGGAATTGTATTGCAGGGCTGACCTATTACGCATGCCAGAGTATAGAAGTGAATGTTTGGTTTCTTTAATTTGCCTCTTGATACACTGCTGATTTAAATTCTAGAAATGAGTGGAAAGTAGGTATTTAGAATGATTAATGCGAGCTAGAATTCCCACAGTATGAATGTACTTAGAGCAGCATTATTGTAGAACATGATGAGATATAACTTTTTTCACATTTTTTGTATACGCTGACGGATATATTTCATTACATTGGAAGTGTTCTCCTTGCTCCCAGAGAGAATGAATTGTAAGTCACATATGCACTCATGTTCCTGCATAAACTGACTCCAAAATATTGGTAGAATTTCATACCTGAGTTCCTAATCAAAGATACATGTAGGGAGAAATCTCTGTCGGGCTCATTTTCCACATATAAACAGACTGAGCCGGTAGTTGGGGGCAGAGTAAGGACCAGAGCTCAGTCCCTCGGACCATCGATCTTTTGACTCCTCCATGCTGCTCTTTAGAATACTCTTCTGTGAATTTTATTGTTTTGTCTACCATTAGCAAATAAATGTTTCAATGTGAAACATTTTAATGATAAAAATGTTGCAAATAAGCCCAAAGATGACCACTTTGAAGCAAGCCTAACTAATGTATCTCCCTTGATTTAAAAATTCCCCAGCATACAGTAGGCAGTTAACATGGTCTGGTTTTATTAGATAAGAGAGACATGAGAAATACTACCTGTTAAAGTTGAAAGGTACATTTTCATTTTATGGGAAATGTTTTTAAAACTGGTTTTCATTTTCACTTAGACTTTACTGGAAATCATGTGAACATTCTTCCATGGTTTTAAAACAAAAATAAATGATATAATGTTAGTCATGTAAAAATAGAACTTGATTTTCTTTACATTAATTTCACAGTGAAAACTGTAGTAGAATTGGATAGTTCTTGTCCCTTTGTTTTGTCCGTAGAACAATTTGGTTCTGCTTCTGAACATTGTTAATTACATGACAAGGCATGTTAATAATTTTAGCATATGGTGCCTAAAATATATCTGTGGATAACTGTCACAATTAATTTCTTTACAACCTTAAGATTTCCTTCATGTGGAAACTGCATCCTAATTTGTTGTCTCAAATATGCAAGTGGTTTAGGGAATCTAGAAGAATTACAAATGCTTTCAAATTTAAAAGAATTTGTCACCAAGCTGAGTTATTCATCTTATTTAAAGCATACTAAATACTTGAACTCGTGTTGAAAACAATCCAAAAGCGAATCCCCTAGTGGTCGAGTGGTTATGACTCTCTTCTCCTACTGCAGGGGGCACTGGACTTCCACTTCTTTTGGATTGTTCTCATGATGAATCCAAACATTAAATTAGATGAGTAACTCAGCCAGGTGATGAACTTATGGTTACCACAAGGGAAAGCCGGAGGGGCGGTGGGGGATTGGAAGATTGGGATTGACACATACACACTAATTCGCTGGTGGCGCAGATGGTAAAGAATCCACTTGCAATGCGGGAGACCTAGGTTCAGTCCCTGGGTTGGGAAGATCCCCTGGAGGAGGGCATGGCAACCCACTCCAGTATTCTTGCCTGGAGAATCCCCATGGACAGAGGAGCCAAGCGGGCTGCAGTCCATTGGGGTCACAAAGAGTCCGACATGACTGTGCAACTAAGCACAGTACTTCTGTAGAACAGGTAACTAATGAGACCCTACTGTATAGCATAGGAAACTCTATTCACTACTCTGTAATGACCTATGTGGGAAAAGAAACTTAAAAAGAACGGTTATATACTGATTCACTTTGCTATACAACTGAAACTAACAACATTGTAAACCAACTGTGCACCAATAAAGATTAATTAAAAAAAAACAAAAGGAAGTTGTTTATAGGATCAGAGTATGGACTTGAATCGACTTCCCACCTGGTTTCTTAATACTCCCAATGCCTCTTCTTTTTGGGATTCTCAAGGCCTCAAGGCAAGAATCCTGAAGTGGTTTGCCATTCCCTTCTCCAGTGGACCATGTTTTGTCACAACTCTCCAACATGACTGTCCAATTGGATGGCCTTGCGCAGCATGGCTCATAGTTTCATTAAATTAGACGGCATTGTGATCTATGGGATCGTTTTGGTTACAAATAGCTTACAGATAGCTGAGAAAAGAAGAGAAGCAAAAGGCAAAGGATAAAAGGGAAAATATACCCATCTGAATACAGAGTTCCAAAGAAGAGCAAGCAGAGGTAAAGAAAACCTGCCTCAGTGATCAGTGCAAAGAAATAGAGATAGAATGGGAAAGACTAGAGATCTCTTCAAGAAAATTAGAGATACCAAGGGAACTTTCCATGCAAAGATGGGCACAATAAAGGACAGAAACAGTATGGACATAACAGAAGCAGAAAATATTAAGACGAGGTGGCAAGAATACACAGAACTATACAAAAGAGACCTTAATGACCCAGATAACCATGATGGTGTGAACACCCACCTAGAGCCAGACATCCTGGAATGTGAAGTCAAGTGAGCCTTAGAAAGCATCACAACTAACAAAAGTTAGTGGAGGTGATCAAATTCCAGCAGAGCTATTTAAAATCCTAAAAGATGATGTTGTGAAAGTGTTGCACTCAATATGCCAGGAAATTTGGAAAACTCAGCAGTGGCCGCAGAACTGGAAAAGGTCGGTTTTCATTCCAATCCCAAAGAAGTTCAGTTCAGTTCAGTTGCTCAGTCATGTCCGACTCTTTGCAGTGCCATTGACTGCAGCAAACCAGGCTTCCCCGCCTATCACCAACTCCCAGAGCCTGCTCAAACTTAAGTCCATTGAGTTGGTGATGCCATCCAACCATCTCATCCTCTGTCGTCCCCTTCTCCTCCTGACTTCAGTCTTTCCCAGCATCAGGGGCTTTTTGCAGTGATTTTGGAGACCAAGATAATAAAGTCTCTCAATATTTCCATGCTTTCCCCATTTATTTGCCATGAAGTGACAGGACCAGATGCCATGATATTAGTTTTTGGAATGCAGAATGTTAAGCCAGCTTTTTCATTCTCCTCTTTCACTTTCATCAAGAGGCTCTTTAGTTCCTCTTCACCTTCTGCACCTCACCACTTTTAGGGTGGTGTCATCTGCATATCTGAGTTTATTTCTGTTTCTCCCAGAAATCTATTCCAGCTTGTGTTTCATTCAGCCTGGCATTTTGCATGATGTACTCTGCATGTAAGTTAAATAAGCAGGGTGACAATATACAGCCTTGACATACTCCTTTCCCGATTTGGAACCAGTCTGTTGTACCATGTCCGGTTCTACTGTTGCTTCTTGATCTGCATATAGGTTTCTCAGGAGGCAGGTAAGGTGGTCTGGTATTCCCACCTTTTGAAGAATTTTCCATAGTTTGTTGTGATCCACACAGTCAAAGGCTTTAGTGTAGTCAATGAAGCAGATGTTCTTCTGGAATTCTCTTGGGTTTTTCTATGATCCAATGAATGTTGGCAATTTGATCTCTGGTTCCTCTGCCTTTTCTAAATCCAGTTTGAACATCTGGAAGTTCTTGGTTCACATACTGTTGAAGTCTAGCTTGGAGAATTTTGAGCATTACTTTGCTAACGTATGAGATGACTGCAATTTTGTGGTAATTTGAACATTCTTTGGCATTGCCTTTCTTTGCTATTTGATGCTTTTAAACTTTGGTGTTGGAGAAGACTATTGAGAGTCCCTTGGATTGCAAGGAGATCAAACCAGTCAATCCTAAAGGAAATTAGTCTGGAATATTCATTGGTAGGACTGATGCTGAAGCTGAAGTTCTACTACTTTGGCCACCCAATGCCAAGAACTGACTCCTGGGAAAAGACCCTGATGCTGGGAAGGATTGAAGGCAGGAGGAGAAGGGGATGACAGAGGATGAGATGGTTGGATGGCATCACCGACTGAATGGACATGAGTTTGAACAAGCTCCAGGAGATGGTGAAGGACAGGGAAGCTTGGCGTGCTGCAGTCTATGGGGTCACAAAAAGTCAAGACACTTCTGAAGCAACTGAGCTTGTGCTCAACGGACTTAGATCACCTTACTTTCCTCCAACAGGTCCTTCAGGGAATGGTCACGATTTTCATGTTTGCTTCTGGCCTCTGAGCTGAGTCTCTCTCTTAAACAGATATTCTCTGGCAGTGACTGTATTGGGACTGAGTTTCTGGGCAGATTAGAAACCACTTGATAGTTGATTTGAAATTACTTGCAATTTCCTTTACTGTACCTTCTATCAGTAGATTCTATTATGTTATATAGAGTGACAGAATAACTGATTTTGTTATTTGGTCACGTTTTTAAATAATAATATTACTCTTTGTAGTAGTTAACTAAGTACTGCTCTAAGCATGTTCCATGTAGCAGTGAGGATAGTGCTGGGGCTTTAGTTGTTAAGTTGTGCCCAACTCTTGTGACCCAATGGACTGTAGCCTGCCAGGCTTCTCTGTCCGTGGCATTTCCTGGGCAAGAATACTGGACTCGGTTGCCATTTCATTCTCTAGGGGGTCTTCCCCAATTAGGGGAATCAAACCCACGTCTCCTGCATTATAGGCAGTCTTCTGCATTGCTGGCAGATTATTTACCGCTGAGCCATCAGGTGAAACTCATTTAATCCTCACACCCGACAGATAAGAAAACTGCTAAAACTGATAGATAAAGAAAATGAGGCACCGAGAGGTTCAGCAGATGGGCAGAGGTCACATAACTGGAAAGGTGTAGAGTTAGATTTTAGCTGGAGATGAGATCAAGCCTGCAGAGTACTTTAGTACCACTACCACATGTTTGATGCTGAAGAAATACGAATCCCTTTTCTCTATACTGGGAAAAGGAAACGTTGTCTGGTTAGCATGTTTAGAGAGCAAAATTTACTGTCTTTTAATTATTTATCAGCCAGTTCTGTAGAATCACACAAATTTGAGATCAAAACCTGGCATTTAATATTTAGGAAATGTGAACTTGGATAATAACTTTCTAAAGCCTTGGTTTCACCCTCAGAAAAATAGTACAATGTTAATTGTTCATATTTTATCATTAGTAGTAATACTTTGTGTTGGCATTAATCAAAGTATTGCAGTAAAAATACTGTTCATGTAGGTTAATTTGTCTTTATTTTATGGACAGAGACAAATGCAAGTTCATTGCTAAATATTTACATAGAGTGATTCATGGGGCTACCAAGCAAGAGGCTCTTTAATGTACCTTACTTATAATTAATAACACTGTACAATCTCTGGAGCACTATTCTTATCACTGATAATAGTCTTACAGAGTTGGAACTATCATCATTCTTTAGATGACTGAGACCCAGAAGGATCGAGTGGTGTTGCCAGTAACCCCAAGGTTACTGTGCTCTGCCTGGGACTCAGATCCCGGGCTTCTGTTACCTGATTCTGTATATATATTGTATTTTCACCATCCTTTACAGCATTTTATAAGGTTACTATCAGCCCTAATTGACCCCATTGCCACCACTAGAGAAACAAACCAAACCATTTTCCTTGGAGACAATGAATCGGTAGTCATTTCTGTACAAGTGGTACCATTCGGTGTCTCTGTGTACTTTGAAAATTCTAAATGTGTTGTGTTTTTATGTATATTTCAGAATCTGACAGTCATTGGGAAAGCTGAGCTTCACATAGAATTAGAATTCTGGGTAGGAATGTAACCCCAAAACCATTTTACTGAACAAGTCAATTTATATATATTACATCTTTATATATTAGGAGCTTCCCAGGCGGCGCTAGAGGTAGAGGCCTCCTGCCAATGTAGGAGACGCAAGAGACGTGGGTTCAGTCCTTGGGCTGGGAAGATCCCCTGGAGGAGTAACTGGCAACCCGCTCCAGTATACTTACCTGGAAAATTCCTTGGACAGAGGAGCCTGGTGGGCTGCAGTCCATGGAGTCACAAAAAATTGGACACGACTGAGCACACACACACACACAGGGACATTATATATTAAATGTCTCTGTGTGTTTACATACAGATATAGATTATTGTAGACTTCATTAAGTGGCTCCTGTTTGCTCAGATAAGAAGATATGCTCTTATAATTTGATAATAATAGATTGTAGTTGAGAGTATCATTATTTTTCCGCCTAATTATTCTTATGTTGATGCCTGAAGACTGACACTTAAGAAATATTTTAAGATTCCCCATGATATATATTTTTACAAAAGATCCTTATGCTAAATTTTTAGGTCAAATATATAATTTTAAAAAATTTTCCCACAGTTCACAAATACCACATGTAAATAGGAACTGATAAAATACAGTGGAACCTTGCTAAGGAGCATCATTGTTCAAATCAGCGCCCAGAGATCTGGAGAGTGAAATCTGTTGTACAGTTCAGATTCTTCTTATTCTTCAGTGGTCAACCTTCTTCAGTGTGAATCAAACCTATTTCCTTATAATGAAATCTCCATAGCAAATCTAGTTACTTAGGGTTAACCTGATGGAGGGAGAAACTCTAAATAATGAAAATTTTCTAGGTCTCTTGCTTCTACATAGGGCATCTGTGAGCAGTTCAAAAGTTCCATCTCCACAGAGCAAATTGCCCTAGCCAATTGTGTATCTTCTCCAGATAACAAGGTGGTTCTGAGACCTGGTGTTTTTATTTGTAGATGCATTCTTTCCTGTACCCTCTGTACAGGCTACTCTGCTGCAGAAGAGTTTCATACATGGGTTTATTCCTCGAATTCATTTCAGCATACACGTGTTGGTTCTGAGCATTACTATGTATGTTGCTATTTTTACGTCTACTTTATTTGTTCAGGATCACTGCCTTCCCAGTGGTCCTTGAGATGCTTGGAAAGCTATCTGGGATTTACTTTTTTTTTTTTTCCCCACAGTTAAGTGGTTAGAAATATTGTGAAATATTTGGGGAACTTGATACTTACTTCTGTGGACAACTCAAAGAAGAAGACAGTAAAACTGGAAGCATTTTATGTTTACATTTTTTTAATCTGAAGCAGTTACAGATATAAACAGAAGTCTGTTTCAAGCATTAGGAATAGGTTAGTGTCTAGTAAGCACCATTTGTTGTTAACTATGAATCTCTGATAAAATAACTATCATCAGTGACCTAAGCTATCCTGTATTTTACTTTACAATGTAGTAGTTGCTTGTTTGTTGTGAAAAATAACAGAGAAATATTGGAGTTTATTACCAGGTAAACTAAGAAAGAAAATGAAAGATGAAGGATTTTCTAAATCATTTTATAGAATACTAATTTTTATACATTATACATTATAACCTATTCTTTGAGTGTTTTACAAATGAGTTATGCCAGCATTTCAATTTTAATGGTTCTCTATTGGTCTGTTTCTATTGCCATCACCTATATTTTATGTGTATCAAATTAGAATTAAAACTTTATAATATACATTGAAGTAATTAGAAACCTTCTAAAGACTATGAAGGGCTTCCCTGGTGGCTCAGTGGTAAAGAATCTGCCTACCAATGCAGGAGACACAGGTTTGATCCCTGTGTCTGGAAGATCCCCTGGAGAAGGCAATGGCCACCCACTCCAGTATTCTTGCCCGGGTAATCCCATGGACAGGGGAGCCCGGTGGGCCACAGTTCATGGGGTCACAAAAGAGCTGGACATGTCTTAGCAACTAAACAACAACAAAGACTATTAATTAGGATGTTAAATATTTAGAAAACTTCTACAGATTTAAAAATTATGAAGAATCACAGGCTACTTCCTCTAAAAAATCAATTAAAACCTTTTGTTACATTGGAAATACAGAACATTTTCATGTCTAGTTCAGGAAAAGAAAAAAAAAAAAAAAGGGTTCCTGACTACCAAACGTGAAAGTTGCCAGGAAGCATCTGAATTTGTTCAACATCCGTGTTAAGTTTTGGTTTTTCTTTTTTTTTTTTAATATCATGTTGGTTTAACTTACCAACTCTTGTTTTCTATAAACAGCTTCATTTTTTCAGGATTCTTGTTAAAAAAAATTAGCAGTGGAAACTGAACATGAAGCCCCTGATTACCACATTTTAAAAAGTATCAATATTGACTAGTAAAATTATTTACCTTTTCACTGTTCCTGCCACATTGTTTCTTCCAGTCAAAATAAAATCTCAGCATCTATTAACTAGAGTTCTTTGAGTACATGCTTGTCTGGTAGACTTTTTGGATTTGGTGGTAAAACTTACGTTTCAGTTACTTCATTCCAAAGTCATGAGTTTTTTGGCATCTAGAGTTTATCATCTAACATATTGACAGGTTCTCTACTACCTCATTCTCCTTTCCAAGCTCTGAGTCATTAGAAATCTGATGAGCATGCCATCAGTCATCTTGCCTTAAGTTATTGATACAAAAACATTCAACTGCAGTATTGATCTGCTTTATACTAACTAGACATGGTGTTCAGTCTTGTAGACTCAAAAACAAAATATGATGCTTACCTTCATGCAGCTAACAGAATAGCAGAGGAAGCCCCAAGGACACAGGTAATTAAGATTGAATGGGATTAGTGGTATATCTGAAATATGCCTGCAGTCTTATATATGCACAGTGGAAGAAACAATTTATTCTGCCTAACAGGGGAAAGGGGGCTGGCATAGCCCTTTGTGAAATTATGATATTCCACAGGTACAGTTTAAAGGCTGGCAAATAGCATCCTTGACAAAAGAAAAGTGGTAATGGCAAAAAATTTTGCAGTGTGGCTTAAAAGCTTGATTTATTTCAGTGTGATTAGAGCTGTTGCTTTTACCACTTTTTGTAACAACAACAAAAAACCATGAACTGCATTAAGAAATACACTTAATATCACAATTCACTGAGTATATGTGCACGGAATAACTGAGGCAGAAGAAAGGACAAGTGAACTGGAAGGTAGAATAATGGGAATAGCTGCTGTGGAATGAAAAAAAAAAAGATAAGGACAGTCTTAGAGACTTCTGGAACAGTATTAAATGCACCGATATTCAAATTATAGGGATTCCAGAAGAAGAAGAAGAGAAAGAGATAGGGTCTGAGGAAAATATTTGAAGAGACTACAGTCAAAAACTTTCCTAACTTGGGAAAAGAAATAGCCACCCAAGTCCAGGAAGCGGAGAGAGTCCCATACAGGATAAATGCAAGGAGGAACATGCCAAGACCCATATTCATAAAACTAACAAAAACTGAATACAGAGAAAAAGTATCAAAAGCAGCAAAGGAAAAGTAACAAATAACGTGCAACGGAAGGGAGTGGCATGATATATTTAAAGTGATGAAAGGAAAAGGCCTGCAACCAAGATTACTCTACCCAGCAAGGATCTCATTCAGAGTCAATGGAGAAATCAAAAGCTTTACAGATAAGCAAAAGCTGAGAGAATTCAGCGCCACCAAATCAGCTTTACAATAAGTGCTAAAGGAAAGAAAGAAAAGGAATCCAAATTGGCAGAGAAGTAAAACTGTTATTGTTTGCAGATGACATTGTACTTTACATAGAACATTGTAAATATGCTAGCAGAAAACCACTAGAGCTCATCAATGAATTTGGAAGAGTTGCAACATACAAAATTAAGGCACAGAGATCTCTTGCATGCCTTTTTTTTTTTCCTCTTCTGTTCCTATATGCTAACAGCAAAAGGTCAGAAAGAGGGATTAAGGAAACAATCTCATTTACCATTGCATCAAAAAGAGTAAAAAATCTACCTAAGGAGCCAAAAGACCTTACTCAGAAAACTGGAAGATACTGATGAAAGAAATCAAAGAAAACACAAAGAGATAGAGAAAGATAACACATTCTTGTAATAAAAGAATCAATATTGTGAAAATGACTCTACTACCAAAGTAATCTACAGGTTCAGTGTGATCCCTATCAAATTATGAATGACATTTTTCAAAAAATTAAAACAAAATTTTTTAAATATTATATGGAAACACGAAAGACTACGAATAGTGAAAGCAATTTTGAGGTAGAACAGAACTGGAAGAATCAGGCTCCCTGACTTCAGACTATACTAGAAAGTTCAGAGATAAACCCATGCCCCTTAATAAAGGAGTCAAGAATATACTATGGAAAAAATACTATTGAGTAGTTGCTTCAATAAGTGGTGCTGGGAAAACTGGGCAGCTACATGTGAAAGAAAGAAATTAGAACACTCTCTAACACCATCCACAAAAATAAAGTCAAAATGGATTAAAGACCTAAATGTAAGGTCTAACACTATAAAACAGATGAAAATATAGGCAAGAACACTCTTTAACATAAATCAAAGAAAGATCTTTTTCAGTCCACTGCCTAGAGTAATAAGAATGAAAACAAAAATAAACAAATGATACCTAATTGAAACGTAAGAACTTTTGTAGATCAAAGGAAACTATTAGTGAAATGAAAAGACGATCCTCAGAATAGGAGAAGATATTTTCAAATGAAGCAACTGACAAGGGATTACTCTCCAAAGTATATCAAAAAACAAACAGCCAATGAAAAAATGGGCAGAAGACCTAAATGGAGATTTCACCAAAGAATACATACAGATAGATGGCCAACAAACATGTGAAAAGATCCTCAACAGCATTAATTATTAGAGAAATGCAAATCAAAACTACAACGAGATATCACCTCACACTGGGCAAAATGGCCATCATCAAAAAAAAATTTACAAGGTGAGGAGAGACATGAACTCTTCTACACTTTGGTGGGAATGTAAATTGGTACAGCAACTATAGACAACAGTACGGTCATGCTTAGTCACTCAGTCGTGTCCAAGTCGTTGCAACCCCATGGACTGTAGCCCTCCAGGCTCCTCTGTCCATGAGGATTTTCCAGGCAAGAATCCTGGAGTGGGTTGCCATTCCCTTCCCCAGGGGATCTTCCCAACCCAGGGATCGAACCCAAGTCTCCCACATTGCAGACTGATTTTTTACCGTCTGAGCCACCAGGGAAGCAGAGAACAAACAGAAGCAGAGAACAGTATGAAGTGAAGTGAAAGAGCTCAGTCTTGTCTGACTCTTTGTGACCCCATGGACTAGACAGTCCATGGGATTCTCCAGGCCAGAATACTGGAGTGGTAGCCTTTCCCTTCTCCAGTGGATCTCCCCAACCCAGGGATCGAACCCAGGTCTCCCACATTGCAGGTGGATTCTTTCCCAGCTGAGCCACCAGGAAAGCAGAGAACAGTATAGAGGTTCCTTAAAAGACAAAACAGACGCTATGACCCAGTAATCCCACTCCTAGACATATATCCAGAGAAAACCATAATTCGAAAGGATGCCTGCACTCTGATGTACATCGAAGCACTATTTCCAATGTCCAAGACATGGAAGTAACCTAAATGTCTGTTGACAGAGGAATGGATATAGAAGATGTGGGACCTGTGTACAATAAAATATTAATCAGCCTTAAAAAGGAACAAAACAGTGCCAATTGCAGAGATGTGGATGGGCCTAGAGATTGTCATACAGACAAAGTAAATTAGAAAGAGAAAAACACATATTGAAAAATACCACTTGTAAGTGGAATCTAGGCAAATGGTACAGATGAACATATTTGCAAAGCAGAAATAGAGTCATTGATATAGAGAACAAACTTATGGTTACTAAGGGGGTAGAGGGGTTGGGACAAACTGGGAGACTGGGGTTAACATATATACGCTACTATATATAAAATAGGTAAGGAGCGAGAACCCATTGTATAGCATAGGGAATTCTACTCAATGATCTGTGCTGACCTACACGGGAAGGAAATCTGGAGAAGAGGGGATATGAATGTGCATTTTGCTGGTTCACTTTGTTCTCCAGCAGGAACTAACACAATGTTGTAAAGCAACTTTACTCCAAGAGAAAATAAAAACAAAACACAAACAGTGAATATATGTGCCAGTATACTTCTATACACGTGATGTAATCTGGTATTTTTTAGTATGCTGTAACCCACAGTATGAATAAAGATTGCATCTGAGCTTAGCCTGTGTATGAAAATGGAAGACGTGGGTAAATTAGTAAAAAATGGGGCAGTAAAATTAGTGAAAAATACTAAATCATGAAAATTTCACTCAGGAGCAAATCAGTGAAAAATACTCAGCTGGGGCAGAATAGTGGGGAGTTTTGTGCTGCACCAGGGAGTTGTTTGGTAAATGATAATTATGATGATCAGGATAGGCTAGATAATGATCATTTATGTCAGACAGTTCTCTAGGGAGCTCATATATTCTTTTGTTTAATCTTTGCAACAACCCTGTGAGTCAAGGGCTATTGTTTTCACCCTCTTCTTTCCAAAGAGTAAATTGGGCCACACAGAGGGGTAATCTAATTTGCCTAGACTGCAGCATGCCAGGCCTCCGTGTCCATTACCAACTCCCAGAGTTTACTCAAACTCATGTCCATCGAGTCGGTGATGCCACCCAACCATCTCATCTTCTGTCGTCCTCTTTTCCTCCTGCCTTCAATCTTTCCCAGCATCAGGGTCTAGTGTGCAACAAAGCAGGGGTTGAAGCCAGGCAGTTGGGCTCTAAGGCACATGTCCCTGATTGTGACCCTGTTCTCATGAGGCCAGTTGAACCTTGAACTGCTGGAGTCCTGATCTTTTCCATGGGGTTCACAGAGGAGCCTCTCTGTTAGCCCTCCAGTTTCTTTCGGGCGCTGCCTTTCTCGTCTTCTGCCCTGATTCAGTAGCTGTTGCCATTGCGGTGCTTTTCAAGTCAGTATAGTCCTCCAGTCTGCACCATGTTTCCTTTTTAAATTTACTTCTGCCCTTCCCTTTGGGCATGAGAAACTTACCTCTCTGTCTGTGAATTCTGCTGTTTTCAAGTTCCCCGAAGAAGGGAGAGGCACAGGAGGATGTGAGCCTACCCTCCTGTGAGGGGTTTTGCCAACTTTTCTGCACCAGCACCAGCTCAGAGCAAGTTTCGCAGTGGAGACCCAGGTTCTTCCATTCTACCTTACGGTGCTCTTTACCCTGAAGAGTTTAAGCGTGTTCTTTGTTTCCTTTCTTGAGCTGAGAATATACTTTTTATTCTGTATGTTTAAGGATTTGCAAACTGAGCCAAGTCTGGCCCTGTCTCTTTCCCGCAAACTGGAAGTGGTTTTACATTTTTAAATGGCTTTTGAAAAATTAAGGATAATATTTTGTGATAAGCGAAAATTATGTGACATTCAGATTTCAGTGCCTATAATTAAAGTTTTATTAGAACACTACATGGCCCGTTTGTGTTTTTTTACGTGCTCTCACCTTACAGCTGCACAGTTGGGTAGTCGTGTCGGAGACCACATGGCCCACAAAGCATACAATGCAATCCTTGGTCTAAAGTGAAAGTGAAGTCGATCAGTCGTGTCCGACTCTACGACCCCATGGACGGCAGCCTACCAGGCTCCAAGATCCACGGGATTTTCCAGGCAAGAATACTGGAGTGGACTGCCGTTTCCTTCTCCAAGGGACTTCTCCGGTGGCTCAGCGGTAAAGAATCCGCCTGCAGTTCAGGAGCTGCAGGAGAAACGGGTTCAATCCCTGGGCAGGGAAGGTCCCTTAGAGGAGGAAATGGCAACCCACTCCAGTCTTCTTGCCTGGAGAATCCCATGGACAGAAGAGTCTGGCAGGTTACAGTCCATAGGGTCACAAAGAGTCGGACACAACTGAAGCAACTTAGCATACACTCACGCACGCGTGCATGTGACCTTGGTCTAAAGCCTGAGACAGATTTCGTTTTTTACCTCTGCAGTCTCTTAAGTCTTCATTCAAATGGAACTTCCTGGAGGAAACCATAATTTGAAAAGATACATGAATCCCAATGTTCATAGCAGCACCATTTACAGTAACCAAGGCATGGAAGCACCCTAAATGTCCACCAACAGATGAATCATCAGAGAAGATATGATATATAAAACAATATGTATAATATACACGCAGTGGACTATTACTCAGCCATAAAGAAGAAAGAAATAATGCCATTTGTAGCAACATGGGTGGATCTAGAGATTATCATACAAAGTGAAGTAAATCAGATGGAGAAAGACAAATGCCATATCACTTATATGTGGAATCTAAAAAAAGTGTACAAATGGACTTATTTACAAAACAGAAGTAGACCCACAGACATAGAAAGTAAATTTATGGTTACTAAAAGTGAGAGCGTGGGGAGGGATAAGTTAGGAGTTTGGGATTAACATATATATACTACTATACATAAAATAGGTAACATATGTATATAAAATATAGATACCAAATAGGTAACAACCAGGACCTACTGTATAGCACAGGGAACTAGACTAATCACCTAGTCTAACCTATAAGGGAAAAGGACCTGAGAAAGAATAAACATTTATGTATAACCGAGTAACTGTGTACATCTGCAACTAGCTTGACATTGTAAATCAAGTATACTTCAATAAAAATAAACAAAACCCAAAAAAAGCAAGACCTTCTCTGATATCACAGAGTTAGCATGAGTAGCATAATTAAGCTTCCTATGTTGGAACACTACAGAATTTTTAACAAGATAAAATTGGGTGTGACGTTCAGCACACGTGTGCTTGTGCTCAGTCACGTCAGTCGTGTCTGACTCTTTGTGACCCTATGGGCAAGTGACTAAAGTCATGTTTATAACACAAGCCAGAATTTTTATATGAAGTATATTTATCTTTTTTGAGTATTTTACCTTTGAAGCCAAGTACATATGCTCAGTTTATGGCTATGGTTTGGCACACAGGCCATTTATAAGAAGAAGGTGAAAAATCTTTATTACATCTGAAGGAGAATGTATTTAAATACTTAAGACAAGGCCAAGTCAAAACCACTTACAATTGCAGGCTTTTGTTTAAGTTTAAAATACAAGCATGGACTGCTACAGAGTGTGGACACCCCTTCTCCTAAGAGTGTCATTTTAAGTAGGAATGTGATAAACTTCATCATAGATTTAACTTTCTGTTGTCCATGTGCACAGTTACACTGTGCTATACAAAAACAGTCAATTCAATGGGGAAAAATGGAGGGAGGACTCTGCAGATAAGATGATTCATTTGTTAACCAAGATTATTAAAATTTGTGGATATGTTTGGGGGAGGGAGGTGGGAGGGGGGTTCATGTTTGGGAATGCATGTAAGAATTAAAGATTTTAAAATTTAAAAAATAAAAAACTAAAATTTAAAAAAAAAAAAATTTGTGGATATGTTTGTATAGACTCAGTCCTAGGTAACAAGAAGCATGTTCTGCAACTGGACAAATATGTTAAAATAAAGTAAGATCTGCCATTTTTGTTCACAATGGTAAGCAGCTCTCACTGATTTTATGAATAGATTTTGCTTCATACAGCTTCCTGCGCCTCTGCCTTCAGAGTAGATTTTGTGTCTTTTTCTTCTGTGTACAGTCAGTAATAAAGCCAAACCGAATGCTCTCCAGGGACTATGTGCCTTTGTTTGCATGGAAAGCCTGGTGATTTACTGGCCCTGAGGTAGAGAGATGACCTCTACAATTACTTTAGAAACCCAGTGAGAAGTGAAGTGAGCTCACTGTAGAAAGATTTTAAGCATTGAAAAAACTTGCCTTATTTGGTAAATGTGGTTAACTGGTCCCAGCTGGCAGTGCTGGTGAGCTCATTGTGAGATGTACTGTCTCTTTAAGCTTAATTCTTGTTTTTTTTTTTTTTTTTAATCCATTAGAATTAGAGTGTAAAATAGTGTTTGGGTAGTGTTTCTTGATGTGCTGTGGACTACATCAAATCTGAAAGGACAGTATTCTATTTTGAAAATTAAAACTCAGATACACTGACACTTTGTAAATTTTCTTTATGTATTTTCTGGTCTACTGTGGTGCTTACCTTGTTTAGGCTTTGGGGCAATTTTGGTTTTAATGTTTACCTTGAAGAACAAGTCTCCTTTGGGAAGCAAATTTGTGTTTACTTTTTGGCTCTAGGATATTTACTGTATATGCTCATGTAAGTTTACTCTGTATGTTAGAATTTTGCAATGGAATCTTTAATTGCATTTCCTTTAGTAACCCTGTAGGACTTCATGTTTAGGAAAGAGAGGCTGCAGCTTTACATGGTTTCTCCTTAAAATTCCTGCCTCAAGATTGGCTATATCCTGAATTCGATTTTTCAGAGTCAGTTGTTTTAGAGGAAAAAGGCTTTTGAGTCAGATAGACCTTGGTTTGATGTGAACTTATTAACTTTAGGACAGTTCCTAAACATTCATGACAATAAAAGGAGAATCCCGTTCTTCCCAGGATTTGTGAGAGAGAATGTATGTGAACGTGCCAGGTACAAAACTGATGCTTAATAAATGTCAATTCCCATTCATTCTGTTCCAGCAGTGGACTAATTCCAGCTTTTCCTTGGCCTCACTTTAAACTGCCTCCTTTTAGATTGTATTCATATAATCTAGCTGATCCTTTCTGCTCCTGTCATCAATTTTTTATTTTGTAGCAGGAGAGAAAGGGTTCTTCATATTCTTCTCATTCAAACGGCTGCCCAGCAGTATCAGCTCAGAGCTTAATAGAAATCCAGAATCTTTGGTCCCACTCCAAACTTGTTGAATTAGTATCTTCATTGTAACAAGATTTCTAGTTAATTCAAATGCACGATAAAGTTTAAAAAGCACTGCTTTGCGTCACTTCCTGGGGATCTGTGGCTCTGATGAGGTCCTCTCTATGTTGGGGATTATCCCCGGGTTTTGCAGTAATTAATTGGCTTCAGAGAGATGACTCAGGAGATGTCTATGAAAATTATTTTTCCCAGCTTGTGTGCTTAATTGTCAGTTCCGCATGTATGTGAACTTCTCTGCTTGTACCACCATCATCTCTGGCTGGGTTGTAGTCGTCAGCTCCTTCAGAGAAGGGCTGTGTGTGTGTGTAAAGATAGTAAGTGCTCATCAGTGTTGCTGGGGGTTCCTTCTTGGGGCAGAAGATTGCAGACTGTGGTATTACCATTCCTTTTGATCTGATTCTTATCTTCCATCCTCAGTCCCCCAATTTACGTTTTCTGCTTAGTCACTTACATTCCTGCAGACCCTGAGGCTCATGATGTTTGGTTAGTTTTGATTTCTCTCCTCCTTCCCTGGCTATGTTACAGGAGTTTTTTTTTTTTCTTCCTGGTTTTCTTGTTGTTGTTCACTCGCTCAGTCGTGGCCAATTCTTTGCAACCCCATGAACCGTAGCACACCAGGCTTCCCTGTCCATCACCAACTCCTGGAGCTTACTCAAACTCATGTGCATTGAGTCGGTGATGCCATCAAACCATCTCATCCTCTGTCGCCCCCTTCTCCTGCCCTCAATCTTTCCCAGCATCGGGATCTTTTCTAATGAGTTGGCTCTTCACATCATGTGGCCAAAGTATTGGAGCTTCAGCATCAGTCCTTCCGATGAATATTCAGGGTTGACTTCTTTAGGATTCACTGGTTTGACTTCCTTGCTGTTCCAAGGGACTGCTTTTCCTAACTGTTGATAATCACCCCCTTTCTCCTCTCTTCTGGCTTGCTTTGGGTCTCCTTCCTCTTCTTTGCCATTTTTTCCCCTCTGTCTTCAGTATGGTTTTTAGGTGAGAAAATCATCTGGCAAAAGGGTTAAAAACTAAAATTTTGAGGGCTCAAATTTTAAGATCACCTCTTAGTCTGGAGTCAGTGGGCTTTAGTAGTCACTGAACTCTCCTGCTCAACACGCAGCCTCTGAGCCAGGCTGTAATTTATCTTCCTACATGCCCACCTTCATCTCCCGACTGAGCTCCTGGAAGACAGATTATTTGTTCAGTTTGATAGCTCGAGAGCTTGGCACAGAGCAAGACAGTATAAAATGTTGGTGTTGATATAGCATGTCTAATGGCTCACTAATAGCAAAATTCTGAAGACTGAGGAACTGGATGTTTGATTTGGGAGATGAAGATTGGTGATAAAAATAATTAAGAACAAGGGACAGGCTTAATCCTTAGGGTCAACAGGAGGGAAGGTAGGACTCTCTGTGGGTCTTTGTGAGGTACCTGCATAGCCCTGGAGGTGAGTGTGGTTCTCGGAGTGCAGAATGTTTTTAGAAGATAATATCCAGGGTAGTTTATCCTGTCTGTACAATACTGAACATTTTGATGCTAGTAATTTTACATTTATGACAACAGTTTGTGCGCGATTGTCACCCTTAAAACTCATCCTTAATACTACTTTAGGCATAATTAGAATGAGAACTTTGTGGCTGTTCCCACTCCTGCACAGGCCCTTTCATTTTATTCACTTTGTACCGTTTAGTCATGCCTTTATGTGTGGTCTTACCACTATGTCCTCATTATAGGATATACTGTGTAGTTGCTTAGTTCCTTGATTGTAACATAAAACCTACCAACCTGGGATTGGTACTAGTTGGTTTTCTGTGGTTACTATAAATTGCTCAAGTTATTGTTTCAGCAAAATTTATAACCACCATAGTAATTAAAAGTTAAAACTTGTCTTAAGAGCAGTAAGCTTTTTATTGTTGGTGGTAGTGGTTCAAAATATGCTGCACAGGGACTTCCCCGCCATCCAGTGGTTAAGACTTTGCCTTCCAGTGCCGGGGTGTGGGTTTGATTCCTGGTCAGGGCACTAAGATCTCACATCCCTCATAGCCGAGAAACCAAAACATAGAATAGAAGCAGTGTTGTTACAAATTCCATAAAGACTTTAAAACTGGTCCACGTTAAAAAACAATATGCCGCGTACATCCTTTGACTGTGAATGTCCCCAGATCCAGCCCAAGGCTTTGATGCAGCCTTCTTTCTCTCACTCTGTGGTATTTATTTTTAGGGGGCTAACATTTCAAAGTTAGAAATTCAACTTCGTAAACAATTCTATATGCCCAGTAAACTCAAAAGACTTTGAAAGTAATCATTTAATGCTAGCTAGCAAATTGATACAGAAATGTTAAACAGAAGCCAAAATGGAATCATTAGATGACAAAGTCACAAAAATGAAAATGTCATTGATGAAACAAAATAGATTTATAGCACTTCACTTGCCGCTTCATTTGAGTCCCCCGGTCCTACCTCTCTCAAGTTTCTTTTGCATTATGACTTTAGTGATATTTATTGTTCATATTTCAGAGGATCTCCAAATCCTTTCTGGGCACTTACCTCTCAAGAACTAACAATCAGATAAAGCAATTTGTGGATTTGAGAAATACTGAGTTATATTATGGTACAAACTGAGCTGAATCCTTCTTCAAGGCCCCGCCCCAGGAAGAATGCTAAAAGCATCAAATCTTAAAAATGCCCAGGAAGACTGAGAGCATGGGTGGTCATATGATGGTGACAATACAAGATTTTGGGGTTGGGTATCATCACAGATTCAAATGAAGCCAGTTCTCCCTGCCTGCTTTTCCCTGGCAGTGAGCCTGAGTGTCAGTGTAGGAGTTACTTTCTCACCGCAGAGTATTTTTCCTTCTTCCCGGAGTATGTGGCACATTCAACAGTTGCTAGCTTAGATCCGGTACCATGCAAAAATGTCCTGGTTTGGTCATAGAAAGATGAGGCAGAATTTATTAAATGGTGGAGTTGGGATGTGGATTCCAATAGCCTTGAAAACTCTGGTTCTTCTGCTGTGCCCTGTCATACAAGCCTAAGAAAATTTAGCAGCAGCTGTTTTCCTTGTGCCAGACAGGGCATTGGGGCAAATTAAGTTAATTCAGTGATTGGGTCCTATGATTTCACCATCTGTATTGGTGCCAGAAAGTGTAGGGAGCTAAATATGTTTGTTATGTTATCCCAGGTTGATTCCCTATAGAATGTTACAGAATGTTTCATGTCGACCATTGGCTTTGATTATTTATATATCACTTGCCCTGCTGCCTTAAAGCTTACGCAGAGCAAGCATCAAATTCCATTTCCCATTGAATCAGATTAAATCAATCCTGTTATTTTCACTGGAATATCAAATGCTTTTGTCCTAACTTCCACTTAAAAAACAAAAAAAACAAAAACCTTTGTATTTGAGCTTGAGTATATTTATTCAAAATTGGCTTTATGAAGTCCAATTCATAATGAGTTTCTTTGCAAAACTACATTTCTGTTAACTTCTTTAACATGTTTTGTTGTTGACTTATCACATGTAAGTACTTGGGCTTAATTATAATAAATAGAACAAAAAGTGCATTGTCTAAAACTTCAGACTGGATTTTTATTTTTTTGCCCAGGGATATATGCAACTGTAAGAATTAATAACATATTTTAAATCAGGTAAGATGACTGGAATCAAAATGTATGTATAAATTTATGCAGACATAGTTCAAATTATTGAATGTAAATCCTTTTCAAACTTCTACAAAAAGAACTAATTAAGTACTTTGGGAAAATAAGTGCATTGCTTCTCTCTAAAAGCACTGTGATTTAAAGAGTTCTCAATGGAGTAAGTTTAAAGCCAAGAGGACGAGTTGAGCTTTTACTTAACCTCTTTCAATGGGTAACATCTCTTGCATTAAAAGTTCTGATGGCTGCATTCTTTTTTATTTTAAAGGTTTAAAGTTGGATAACTTTGGGAAAGTTAGTATCAAAAAATACCTCTCATCGCCATCTCTTTGTGTTTTGAAAGGACCAGATGCATTTTCTAATGTGAAATGTTTTGTGAAATCTGAAGTATTATTCAACTGTTAGCTATTATTCTTTTCCATTATAATGAACTTATTTCCAGCTTGTCCTTTTTCAAAACAAGCATTTTTTTCTTGTGATTTATTTTAATCTAAAAAACATAGCTATCCTACAGGGAACTGACTTTCTTGAAAAATAGTGAGGCAAAAAGTTCCTGCAGAGGCTGACTAATCATCTGTAGGGAATATGGAATAATACTTTTCTTTATAGAGTGAACTAAATGACCTCTTAGTTTTCTTCAAACTGTAGGGTTCTCTGATTGCTTAATTTTGTAAATTTTTAGAAAGATACTCCCTTTTGCCGTTCCTTGGTTTAGAAATTATCCCATGACTTTTGGGAGTAACTCTTTATTCCTTCTAATTTTTTAATGCTGGTCACAAAGAATTTGCTTTTGTATCTGGACTAATTTTACAGATCAAAATGAAGCCCATGTTCCTGTTCAGGAGTTACATATTATTTCAATGATTGATACGTTATGCATTGTATTGAAAATTATAAATTATAAGAAATTATATTATAAATTATAAAAAATTAATCATTAGAAATCATAAGAGATTAATCAGAGTGTCTTTTTTACTAGCTGATCAACCTAAAGCCAGATTAACAGTAAGATTGTAGGTATTTGCAAGATTGTAGTAATGGTTTAACGTTTTTGAGAAGAAATAAATTGCAGTGGGCAGAACACTCAGTTTTATGCTTTATGTAGATTATCCTTGATTTAGAATGAAGATTTCTTTCGGTACCATGTTAAATTGGGTAGTTTAAAAGAAAAGCACTAATTAAGAATCAGGAGACTTGGATTTTGAGTCATGGCAGCTCCCATATGGGGTCTTACCATGTAGTCCAACCACCTGTCTGCCACACCCTTTCCAGGCCCGTCTGTTAGTACTCACCCTGTCTTCTCCTCAGGCCAGAGGGGAAGACACTCCTCAGAGGCATTCATTTCGGATGTCCATAGCTCTGTGCGGAAGTTCTTTATTGAACATTTCAGTTGTTATGGATCTAGTCTCATTTTGAATACTGGCCACACATTGACTTCAACTGTGAAGTCCAGGTTCTTAGGAAGCTCCCTTCTGGATCTCCGTAGCTTCCCTTCTCCAGGCTCATATAGAGCTGATGGAATCTAATCCTGTTCTCCACCGTATGCCACCAGATATGTATCCCATCAGAGATGAGATCTCTCTCCTCACCTTCATTCAAACCCCTTGAACCCTTCTGTCTTTGTTTTCCACCTTTTGAAATGAGGTTAGATGATTTCCCTGGGCCTTTTCTAGCTCAAAAAGCCCTGCCTTTCTTACGTTGTAATTTTAACATTTTCATTTGAAGCCTTTGCCTAAGATGTGGGCTGTGATGCAATATAATTGCGTGAAGTCAAGTGATAGATGCGAGACGCACCACCCAGATCCCCCTTCGGGGGTGGGGGGAATTGCTGTCCCTGCTGTTGGAGTTCTGTCCTGAGCAGACACCCACGGCTGTCAGTTTCTTCTCACCTCGCGGGTCTCTCTTGGGTAAGGACACATTCAGGCAGCCCACATGAAGTGGATGATAGAAGTGGGGCTAAAAAGGCGTGGAGAGCCCGCTCCAGGACAGTTGGAACTGATGATTCTAGGCTCACACCTTGTGAGCCTTGGCCTGTGTCTCACATCACAGTTCCAATCGCTCTGTCCAGTCGTGGACAGAACCTATGTAACAGCAGTGAGCTTTATAAAACTGCTCTCTGTTACCCTCTCAAGTGCCATATCTTATTAACAGTGCTTTTTCATTTCTTTTTTTTTTCTTCTTTTTTCTTTGAAAGCTGTTTTCAGACTAATAGAACCTTCCTCAGGGTGAAAAGGGTTAAGACTGAGAGACACGGAAGCATTTTAAATAAGAAGGTACGCTTCACCATGAAGTTCAATGCCGCACATGTCATTTAGGGCTTCACTGTCTTTGACTGCCATGAAAAACAGCCTTTCCCTTTTCAATGCTTTTCAATAATTTAGCTTGACATATATCCGCAGGCTACACCAAACTTTTTGTCCATAATGATCATTTAGATCTTTGTAAAAGTGCCCTCAACATGACAATTGAGACATATTTTAGAGAAAACTGGGATTTTATGAAGCATTGCATAGAGAAGAGTAGAATAGTTGACCTAAAACAAAATGGAGGGTGCTGTGACTGTGTGTGGGAATGTGTGCAGGTTTTGTTGTAATTGCACATATTATTTTTCCTTCTAGCACTGGCATTTTTTGGTCACTTATTAAAGTATATTTTAAGCGCCTGTGGAAAATGCAAATTACCATTAGTTTCATGGCGTTTAAAAGGATTCCGTTGACTAAATGGAACCAATTTTTTGTTTTATCATAAAAAGGCTTAATAACATTCCAAATAGTTTACCTTTTAGAATTATAAAAATAGTTGACGCTAATTGTTTACAGAATGAAAAGGATTTAGTAGAGTTCTTCAAAAATGTGTAATATTGTAGAAGAAGCAAGAGTATGTTCTTTCTGATATGAAGAAGAGTGCTGGTATATTCCGGAGAAGGCAATGGCACCCCACTCCAGCACTCTTGCCTAGAAAATCCCATGGATGGAGGAGCCTGGTAGGCTGCAGTCCATGGGGTCGCTAAGAGTCGGACACAACTGAGCGACTTCACTTTCACTTTTCACTTTCATGCATTGGAGAAGGAAATGGTAACCCACTCCAATGTTCTTGCCTGGAGAATCCCAGGGACAGGGGAGCCTGGTGGGCTACTGCTTATGGGGTCTCACAGAGTCGGACATGATTGAAGTGACTTAGCACTAGCAGCAGCAGCTGGTATATTCAGCGGTGATGGTCACACTGGTGTTGGTGGTATAGTTCTAATATCATCATATTTTTATAATGTGTGAAAATCTATTGGGTGTGGTATTTTCACTTCAGAATCCAGTCTTTTATCCTCTGGGTTCCAGGGCACTTTATCAAAATTTCTATTATGGTATTTGCTATAGGAATTTCTATTGTGCTTTATGGAAATATACATACTGAATTCTCTCCTCTATTTGAAAATAAGATCTTTGAAATAAAGCTGTGTCTTAAATAATATAGTTAGAGACCATAGTAAGTGTTTGCTGCTGCTGCTGCTAAGTCGCTTCAGTCGTGTCCGACTCTGTGCGACCCCATAGATGGCAGCCCACCAGGCTCCCCTATCCCTGGGATTCTCCAGGCAAGAACACTGGAGTAGGTTGCCGTTTCCTTCTCCAATGCATGAAAGTGAAAAGTGAAAGTGAAGTCGCTCAGTCGTGTCCGACTCTTAGCGACCCCATGGACTGCAGCCTACCAGGCTCCTCCATCCATGGGATTTTCCAGGCAAGAGTACTGGAGTGGGGTGCCATTGCCTTCTCCGATAGTAAGTGTTTAGTGAATGTTTAATGAATCACTGAGGTGGATGAATGTGTTAGGCAGTATGACAAAAGTGAAGGTCAGAGAGGTTAAGAAACTTTCCTTTGTTAGTACCTTTAATAAGTGGTCTGGTCTACACTCTAGCTTTCAGATTTAATCCAGTTCTCTTTTATTATTACCCTATAGATATTTAAATTTTTTTTTCCTGAAAGATGAAAATCAGACTAGTCCTGACAAAGTCTGTATGTTCTCTCTGTCTTCTCTCACTTCTAGCAGCATATTTAGTTAGTTCATATATGCATGCACTTTCCTCATTTCCTTGACTTAATTGTTATCCTTCCTTGTCCATCCTTCCATGTTCTGGCCATTCTTCAGAGTCCAGTTTCTCAGATCTGTGTCTGGTGACAGATAGTCAAGGCCAGCTTTTAGGACTTCACCATATTCAGAAGGCTTAAAAACTTGGCGTTTTCTGGCTGAAGGCAAGTCAGGAAAGGAATAGGATGGTAAGAACAAATTAGAAGAAATAAGACACAAAATCCAAAGAATGGGGAGATGGCCCATTGCTTAGGGAACTAAGCAATAAAGGTAGCAATCTGATAAAGGCAGTTCTGAGGAATCCAGAGACAGATTTTCCTCATGCGGTCACATCTTTAATTTTTTAATTGAAATGTACTTGATGTACTGTATCATATTCGCTTTAGATGCATAACACAGTGATTCCAACATCTAAACACATTATGAAATGATCAAGAGAAGTCTACTAACCATCTGTTTCTGTATAAGGTTGCTACAGTGTTATTGGCCTTACTCCTTATGCTGTGACATTATATTGCTGTGACTTAATTATTTCATGACTGGAAGCTTGTACCTCTTAGTCCTCTTCAGTTGTTTGCCCAGCCCCCTACCACCTTCCCTGCGGCACCTCCCATTTTGTTCTTTGTATCTGTGAGTCTTTTTAAATTTTGTTTGTTTTGTTTTATAGATTTCACATTTTAGTGTGAAACCCTTAATATCTTCCCATGTTCTTGCAAATGGCAAGATTTCATTTTTTATGGCTAAGTGAGACCCAGGTTCGATCCCTGGGTCGGGAAGATCCTCTGGAGAAGGAAATGGCAACCCACTCCAGTACTCTTGCCTGGAAAATCCCATGGTCGGAGGAGCCTGGTAGGCTACAGTCCATGAGGTTGCAAAGAGTCAGACACGATTGAGCAACTTCACTTCACTTCAGTGTTCTATTATATATTTATATGACATATATATATATGCTTCCCAGGTGGTTCAATGGTAAAGAATCTACCTGCCAGTGCAGGAGATGCAGGAGACGTGGGTTGAATCCCTCGGTCAGGAAGATCCCCTGGAGTAGGAAATGGCAACCCACTCTAGTATTCTTGTCTGGAAAATTCCATGGACAGAAGAGTCTGGTGGGCTACAGTCCATGGAATTGCAAAGAGCCAGACACAGCTGAGCACACACACACACACACACACGTATACACATACATACATACACACACACTAATCTTTATTTGTGTATTAATGGACACTAAGAGTTCTTCCACACCTTGGCTATTACAAGTAATGCAACAGTAAACATTGTGCATATATCTTTTTTAATTAGTACTTTTGTTGTCTTCAGGTGAATACCCAGATGTGAAATTGCTTGATCATATGGTAGTTCTATCTTGAATTTTTTGAGGAAACCTTATACTATCTTCTATTGGGGGCTGCACCTATTTGTTATTACCAACAACAGTGCCCTAGCATTTCCTTTTTCTCCACATTCTCACCAACACTTGTTATTTGTTGTCTCTTTGATGATAAGTCATCCTAAAAGGTGTGAGATAATATGTCATTGAGACTTTGATGTGCATTTCTCTGATAATTAGTGATGTTGAGCATCTTTTTATGTGTCTGTTGGCCATTCTTGTGTCTCCCTTGGGGAAATGTCTATTTAGATCTGCCCTTTTTAAAGTCAGATTTCTTTTTAATATTGAATCGTATGAATTATTTATATATTTTGGATATTGACCCCTAATCATATGTAAGTAAGTAAGTGAAGTCGCTCAGTCATATCCGGCTCTTCGCGACCCCGTGGACTGTAGCCTACCAGGCTCCTCCATCTATGGGATTCTCCAGGCAAGAATACTGCAGTGGGTTGCCATTTCTTTCTCCAGGGGGTCTTCCCGACCCAGGGATCGAACCCAGGTCTCCCGCATTGGAGGCAGACGCTTTAACCTCTGAGCCACCAGGGAAGCCTAATCATATATATTATTTGCAAATATCTTCTCCCTTTCAGTTGGCTGCCTTTTTGTTTTATTGATAGTTTCCTTCTCTGTGAAAAAGCTGTTTAATAGTTTGATCTAGTCCCATTTGGAGGCAGATTAAAAAATATATTGCTGTGACCAGTGTGAAAGAGTGTACTGTTTTCTTCTAGAAGTTTCATGATTTCAGGCCTTATGTTTAAGTCTTTAATCCATTTGAATTTATTTAAGATCATTCATTTATGTGTAACTCTTTTATATGTATCTGACTAGCTTTCCCAGGGTTCTCTGATTACTATGGTTAGGAATTGCATACTATACTGAATAAAAGTGGTAAGACTGGTCACTCTTATCTTGTTTCTGATCTTAAGAGGAAATGCTTTCAGCTTTTTGTGGTAAAGTATGATGCTCGTTGGGGGCTTGTCATATTTGGTCTTGCATGTTCTTCTTTTCTTAGTTCTTTTAGGTGTAAGGTTAGTTTATTTTAATTTTTTTGTTGTTGTTTCCTGAGCTAGGCCTGTGTCACTATAAACATCCTTCTTAGAACTGCATTTTGGAACATTGTGTATCCCATAGATTTTGGAACATTGTGTTTCTGTTTCATTTTCATTTACCCCAAGGTTTTGTTTTGTTTTTTTTTTCTTTCAAGATAATTTAAAATTTTCTCTTGATTTCTTCAGTGACATATTGGTTGTTTAGTAGCATATCCTTTAGACTCCACATGTTTGTGCTTTTTCCCCTGTAGTTGATTTCCTGTCTTATACCATTGTGGTAAAAAAGGATGCTTGTTATGAGTGCACTCTTAAATTTACTTAGACTTGTTTTGTGGCCTAGCATGTCATACATCCTGGAGAATGTCCCATGGACACTTGAATGTCATTCTGGATGAAATATTATTGAATGGAATGTTCTATAGATACCTATTAAGTTGATCTGGTCTGATGTGTCATTTAAGGTCCCTTGACAATTGGGTAGGATCTCTGCTGTTGTGCTGTCTCACCCATCCGTCGGTCACTGACCTGGGAATGTGTGTCCTGACTAGACCACATCTGTCTCCCTCCTGCCTATCTCACTATAACTCCATCTGTTGCATCTTTAGCTGGGGAGCACCTTCTCTGCTGGTCTTCAGGTCATGCTCACAGACAGTGGTGGGGGGTAGGTCAGGGCTGCTCTCACTCTGCCCTCTCACTATGACTTTGTGTGCTGCGTCTTTGGTTGGGGAGCACCTTCTCTGCTGGTCTTCAGGTCATTCTCACAGACAGTGGTGGGGGGTAGGTCAGGGCTGCTTTCACTCTGCCATTCTGACCCCGCCGCTTGCCGCTGTTTCTTCTGAAGGTCTGTGTTTTTGCCTCCACTGATGGCCCTTCATGATCTAAAGCAGCTCTGCAGCCAACACCTGATTCTTGGTGTTTCACTTCCCCCAAGTTTCAGGCCGGTGATCTTTCGAAAGTTCTTTTATGTTTATATCCTTTCATGGTTTAAAGGTCTAATTGGTTTTTGATGACTCTGTATATTATCCTGTAAGTTCCATAAGTACCGAGTATTCATTATGTGCTGTGAACTATATTGGTTTGTCCAAAAAGTTTGTTCTGGTTTTTCCCTAGGGTGTCACACCCAAAAGAACTTTTTGGCCAACCCAATACTAAATAATTTACAGGAGGTTGCCTCAGTTACTGTTTTTAAGGACTTCTTGAAAGTAAAAGAGAAATTGTTAGCCTCTCAGTCACATCCAGCTCTTTGCAACCAGCCCACCAGGCCCCTCTGTCCATGGAATTCTCCAGGCAAGAATAGTGGAGTAGGTTGCCATTCCCATCTCCGGGTAATATTCACAACCCAGGGATCGAGCCCAGGTCTTCTGCATTATAAGCAGAATCTTTACCATCTGAGCCACCAGGAAGCTGAAGGACTTCATAGCTAGCGCTATTTTTATTTCTATTATACAGATGAGGAAAATTGAGAAGTAAAATCACCTGTGTTAAGGCTTCCATAGCTACTAAGTAGTAGAATCAGGATTTGGAAGCAGACTGTATGATTTATCACTAAAGGCTGTGCTCATAATATATTATATGGTATAGATATAATACACTATTTTTATGTAATATTATTTTTTAATCAATAAGACAGATTTTAATGGTTTTGAAGTAAAAATTTTGTTTAAATGCTACCTGAACTATCCTTGTGTTCTGTGCCTTTGGCAAAAACTAGTATTTTATTAATTTCAGATCAATTTTACTCTTTCATAAACTCCATTGCTGAGCAATGGGATACCCTATTATCAAGGATACTAATTAAAATAATCTAGTATCTAGAAGTCTGGGGAGGTGGGTATATGGCAGTGTGTTTTTCAAGAAAGAGCTCCAAGTCTTTGAGGGTTGCACCTGCTTCAGAGCTGTGTCATCTCATCACCATGGTTTTCTCCAAGAGAGATGTTGTGGTTGCTAATGAGAGGGCTCTTAGCATCTCAGGGCAGATGAGGTAAATGAATGGTGGCATCTCTCCCTTATCCACAACTACTTCCTGGCTTTGAGATTATTTTTTGAATGAATCTGATTCTTCTGAGGCATATGAGACTGATGAGAAGGAATAGTACTCTTCTGATGTGTGTAGTTTTCCTATACCACCAAGCAGCTCATTTTTACACTACCTGCAGAATAGTGCCAGATCCCACAGGTTAAGGGTTCAGTCCTTCAAATCTGTAGCGTCCACCCCACCCCCCGCCCCAATCCCCAGACACCAATGGCAAGTTCAGATTGTCACCTCTGCTTCTGCCTGACTCACTGTAAGTGGGAGTTTCCCACAATCCTCTCCTTGAATTTTAATAATTGTCTAGAACAGTTTACAGAACTGAAAGAAGCATTGTACTTACTATATGACTCATGAATACAATTCAGGAACAACCAGATCAAAGAGATGGGTAGGATAAGTCACATGGGAATGGATGCAGAGCTTCCATGCTCTCTTAGAACCTCTACAAGTTCACAAACCCTGAAGCTCTCCAAATCCTGTCATTGTTAGGTTTCTGGAGGCATCATAACTTAGGCATAATTGATTGCATCATTGGCTGTTCATTAAACTGAATCTCCAGGCCCTTTACCTTTCCTGGAGGTGCAGGGTCAGGGAAAAATGGTGGAATTGAAAGTTCCAACCCTCTAATCACATAGTTGGTTCCATTGACAACCAACTTCCATCTTTGGGGGCTTTTCAGAAGTCACCTTATTAACTTAAACTCAGGTGTTAATGAAAGAGATGTATTATGAATGTCAAGATATATTTATCATTTTTATCACTTGGGAAATGCCAAGGGTTTTTGGAAGCCCTGTACCAGAAGTGGGAATGAAGACTGTATATTTCTTATTATAAATCATAATATCTCAACTCTTAGCCCCTCCCCCAAAAAAGAAAGCACTTACTAAAATATGACTTCATTTTAGTTCCAAGCAAATATTTCATAAGACTTTTATCCACAGAAGAATCAAGACCAAAAATCATTATAGCCTGTAGCAAATCCCTTTTCTTTTCCTGTCCCTGTCTCTTCTGAACTCAGTCCCCCAGTTGACTCAATTTATATATATTTCTCAGACACTTTGGTCTAAAAACATTTAGTGACCTTCTACATGGCAGGTAGATATTTTTCTTAGACTTGAAAGTACAAAGATGAGTATGTTGTAGCAAATAACTCAAAGTCAGTAACTACTGATGGGTGAAATAGAGACAGTGTACATATGTGTACATCTGCGCATTCCCAGTCGCTTCAGTCGTGTCTGACTCTTTGTGACCCCAAGGACTGTAGCCCACCAGGCTCCTCTGTCCATGGAATTCTCTAGGCCAGAATACTGGAATAGGTTGCCATTCCCTCCTCCAGGGGATCTTCCTCACCCAGGGATTGAAACGGCATCATCTGCCTCTCCTGCATTCCAGGTGGGTTCTATATCCACTGCTGCTGCTACTGCTAAGTCACTTCGGTTGTATCCGACTATGTGTGATCCCATAGACGGCAGCCCACCAGGCTCCCCAGTCCCTGGGATTCTCCAGGCAAGAACACTGGAGTTTGTCATGATAAATGCTGGGTTAGAGGTATATGCATATGGAAGGACTGATGCTGAAGCTGAAGCTCCAGTATTTTGGTCATCTGATGTACACAGACGACTCACTGGGAACGTCCCTGATGCTGGGAAAGATCAAGGGCAGAAGGAGGGCATCAGAGGATGAGATGGCTGGGCAGCATCACTGATTCAATGAGCATGAACTTGGGCAAACTCCAGGAGATGATGAGAGACAGGGAGGCCTGGTGTGCTACAGTCCATGGGGTCACAAAAAGCTGGACATGGCTGAACAACAACAGAGCTATATGTAAGTACATAATGCTTTGTGGACACAAAAGGCACTTGATACAATATGGAAGTTTAGTCTCTGGAAAGGTAATCCCTGAGGTGAATCGAAAGATGAGTGAGAGTTTGCCAGGGAAGAAGGGCCTTTTGGGCAGAACAGAGCATAGCAAAGCAGGCAAGAGGTGATGATGGTTTGTGGACAGAACTTGAGGTCTGCTGGTGTTACCGGAACATAAAATATGAAGTTGGAAGTGTCGGAGATGAAATCAGAGAGCTGCATTACCAAAGGTCTTATTTGCTTTGCCAAGAGTGGACTTTTTTTTCTGTAGTTTTGGGAAATTTTACCTATGGAAATGTGATAGTAAAAATTGTGTTTTAGATTAATTATTCTAACTGAAATATGGATAACCAGTAGGGACAAGAATACCATCTGCAGGAAGACCAAGTCAGTGCTAATTAGTTGGAAGTTTAGCTGGGAGATCTGAAGGCCCTAAATTATTACAGTGAATTTGAAATCTACAAGGGGAAGTTTTGACACATACTTTGAAGGCAAAAATCATAGGTAGGGCACATGGATATGGTTGTTTAGGGAAAGGGAGCAATCTGAAGATTTCCTGTCTTAATTCTTAGACAAAGCTGTGTTTTTCCCCAACTTTGTGTTCGTTCAAACGTGCTGACACCCCTCATGTCTATACAGTCACCAAGTCATGAGTGATTTCCTGAATTAGTACCTTGGTGCTTACTCCTGTATTTTTGTTTTTTAATTCAGGCCCCAGTTATTTCTTGGCTCTACTTCCACTCTCAAATGCTTCTTTCATTTTGCTGCCAGAGAAATATCACTTAAAATAAATCTGATCTTTCTCTCTCCCTAAGTTCAGTTCAGCCGCTCAATCATGTCCAACTCTTTGTGACCCCATGGACTGCAGCATGCCAGGCCACCCTGTCCATCACCAACTCCTGGAGCTTGCTCAAACTCATGTCCATTGAGTTGGTGATGCCATGTCATCCTCTGTTGTCCCCTTCTCCTGCCTTTAATCTTTCCCAGCATCAGAGTCTTTTCTAAATAGTCAGTTCTTTGTATCAGATGGCCAAAGTATTGGAGTTTCAGCTTCAGTGTCAGTTCTTCCAGTGAACATTCAGGACTGATGACATTTAGGATGGACTGGTTGGATCTCCTTGCAGTCTGAGGGACTCTCAAGCATCTTCTCCATCACCAGCAGTTCAAAAGCATCAATTCTTTGGCGCTCAACTTTCTTTATAGTCCAACTCTCACATCCATACATGGCTACTGGAAAAACCATAGCTTTGACTAGATGGACCTTTGTTGGCAAAGTAATGTCTCTGCTTTTTGTATGCTGTCTAGGTTGGCCATAGCTTTTCTTCCTAGGAACAAGCATCTTTTAATTTTGTGGCTGCAGTCACCATCAGCAGTGATTTTGGAGCCCAAGAAACCTCCCTCCAAATAAAAATCTACAAATGATATAAAGCATAGTTTTTAGGGTCTAAAACTTTTCAGCATGTGCAAAAATCTTATTCTTTGGCGCCATGATTTAACTCCCAAATAGCCTCTTTGCACTTTTAAGTAGTCAAATAATTTTGGGTCCTGACCCATGTCTTCCTTGATTTACATTGATTGTGCGCTGGTCCCCTTTGTCTGACTAGTGCATTTTATTTTTTGCTTTGCTTTGTCTCTTTACCCCTAAACTATTCGGGCCTTAAACATACACAGTATGTCTTGCTCATATTTGTCCCCTAGAGACCTAATTGCTCAGTATTCATTGAATGAATAAATCAGAGTGTTTGGAAGGGAAGGGTAGCCTTTCCAAGATCATTTCTAGAGAAAAGCAGTAAAGAAAAAAAATGTATATAATAAAATGCCCTGAACCAAAAGCCCTATGTAATGTGGGCAGAGGCTGAACAAGTTGCAGCAATGGAAGTACCTGAAAGGTATGCTTTTCATTGTATATATTTTTGAACTAGCATGGTGGGGCAAGCTAGCTGTGTCCTCAGAGTAATCTGTTGCTCTGAAAACAGATACTTTGTGGCTCCTGATCTGCATCAAATTATAACCAACAGCAGTCAGTTTCTTGAATATTCTGCTTACTAATTGGTAAGTTGTTTTATATTGATTGATTCAGGCTATAAAAAAAGGTGATGCTGTAGGCTTATCCCTGATTCACAGTCAAATCTGGTGTCTGAGTCCTGTGTTTAGAAAGTGTGATAAAAAGAAGCCATTTTTGTAAATATAAATGGAACTGATTATGTATAACATCTGTCTAGAACCAAGTGAAGAAGAAAATAATATTCTCAGAGAAGGACTTGTAATTGCTTCTAGACAAGTCTTAAAATACCAGGGTTCTAGTCAGTCACCATAATTCACTTGTACTGTCAAGTTAGCTATTGATTTTCTCTGCCCATAAAACAGAAGCACTTTTTTAATCTCGGGCTTTCCATGTAAACCCCGTGACGGAGCTCTCAGAAAGAAGATTCCTGGCCCGCTCAGTCCTCTTTATTAGTTGTTAGTACCTCATGTCTACCAGCATCATCAGATATAGTAAGTACTTGAAAAATTCTTCCCTACGACTAAGCTAAATAACTCAAGTGTCGTCCGTTTCCTTCTGCTGTTTCCTCAACTGGAGTTGGAGAGCAGGTGGCCACTATGTGAAATACTCAGATTTTCCAAGCAGCTGGAAGAACTTGCACATTATTTCTTTCACCTGTGCTCATCCCTCCAGGATGCCAGAAGCGTTTGAATAACGTGGTTTCAGGTCAAGGGATCATGTTATAAGAAATGACAGAATCCCTTTTCAACCAATGCCACTCTTTAGAGAGCATGCAGCAGGATGTGTGTGTGTGTGTTTCTTTATGGGATTACATTAGAGCTTTTTGAGTCTTAGGGTTGTAAATTGTACCTTTAGGCCGTTCTAAATTTATTTTATTCAACTTCAGTTTGTTGAACTTAAGGTTGGACTTATGGTAAAGAGAGAGGATATTTGGAATCTTGTTGTTGTCCAGTCGTTCAGTTATGTCCGACTCTTTGCGACCCCATGGACTGCAGCACGCCAGGCCTCCCTGTCCATCACCAACTCCCGGAGCTCAATCAAACTCATGTCTGTCGAGTCAGTGATGCCATCCAACCATCTTTTTCTCTGTCGTCCCCTCGTCCTCCTTGGACTCTGAGAGAGAACAAATAGATAACTCCTATTCTTAGCCTTTGCACTAAAATGACCTTTTTATAAACTCTAAGTGTATTGTGAATAATATACAAAGTAGATTTGGTTGGGCTAAAACATTCCTTTTCACTAATTTGGAATGAACACAGTGAATAACCCAAAGGCTATCAAATAAGAGTTAAGGGGAGAGAAAACTTGGAATCAAAAATAATTGACAGAGCGCACAGATGGCTACTCTTTTCATTTAACTCACTGAAAGAAAATTATGTCCTTTGGTATAAAATTTAACTTCCTTTGAGAAGTAAGTATTTTTGGTTATTAAATCTATGAAAATTATAATACTTAAATATTTCTGTTGATTTGCATGTTAATAGTTAGAAGAACAGAGAAGGCGATGGCACCCCACTCCAGTACTCTTGCCTGGAGAATCCCAGGGACGGAGGAGCCTGGTAGGCTGCAGTCCATGGGGTCGCAAAGAGTCGGACACGACTGAGCGACTTCCCTTTGACTTTTCACTTTCATGCATTGGAGAAGGAAATGGCAACCCACTCCAGTGTTCTTGCCTGGAGAATCCCAGGGATGGTGGAGCCTGGCGGGCTGCCATCTATGGGGTTACACAGAGTCGGACACGACTGAAGCAACTTAGCAGCAGCAGCAGCAGCAGCAGTTAGAAGAAATAATGATATAAATTCATATTAATCAATTTTGGAGTTTTTGCAGCTGCAAAACTAAACTTTTAGAAATTACTTTTGCTAATTCTATTTGGTAAGCTCCCTGATAAAGAATAATTCTATTTCATAAATCACGCTCTATGTACACTTGGTGGGAAAATTTAATTTAGCTTTCTTCATTGTTCACTTTAACATCTTGGTTGTTCTAAGGCTCAAAACTAGACTGATTGTCATTAAAAATATTTGTTAATTATTTCTTGAGAAATAGTGAATTACTCCACGTCTGGGAATTAAGCTCACATTTTACTAACCAAAGTCTTAGTTTTTCTATGTTATTTGATAAATGAGAAAGAGTTAAGCATTGTTTGTGAGTGATGTTTTTCAGTTTTAGCACAATTGCATTCCATTAAAAGTAAAAGAGAATTCTTAGTTACCCGCTCTTCTACTCCCATGATCTGAAGAAGTGGCTGAATGTATTCTGCCAAATAGTCCTTCAGGGTATTTCGGTTTAATAGCATCAGGTTTGACCAGCTCTCCCCTAGTTGGCATCGTTATAAAAATGGTCTAAACTTCAGGGAGCTGTAGGAATGGTAACTTTGGTAATGTCACAAGAGGCGACGCTGACTCTAGACTACACAGACTACATCTCACAAGTGTGCTCATCGTGTTTATAGGATGAAACAGAGAGACTGCTTGTTTATAAAGCAGAAGTGACATGTAGCTGTTTAAACTTCAGGCACAAACAGCACTGCATGCTCAACCCACGCAGTGAAGAGTATATTTCTGTGAATGAAAATTGAGATTTATTCTGAAGTTTGTGGCTTAAGTCACGTGGCTTAAAAGTAGCCAAGTAGTAGCAGTACCCCCTGACTTCCACATTTAGCTGCCGAGTGGACGGCTTCCAGCGCTGGCAGCCTGAGGTGCTCTCTCCTTCCTTTAAGCTCTTCATGTTCTTAGTAATTAGTGTGACATTTTGAGGATTGGCTCTTATCTTTGAGGTATAAAATCCTAAGTTCAATAAGACTAAGGTGCAACTAAGAGCTATTTCTTACTAATCCCTACCTTACCGACTGCTGATATTGATCTTTTTATATCAGGGATTGTTTGCCAGCTGGCAGGCCCACGCCATCAATGGCCATCCCTCCAAGGTGGTTCTTTTGATGGGTGTACCTAGGAAAAGCTTTATGTAGAGCAATGCAGGAGAAATAATCATGTTTGTATTTTCAGTAACTGAGCACTTCTTTATATGCTACTTGCTTCCAGAATGTTTAAGCTGAAGTCATTGAGTCTAACTGTTAGGCGACAGATAAGATGACCAAGGCCCCAGAGTTATTCAGTGTTCCAGGTAATACGGTTGGTGATCAGTTCTAGAGGATGGCCACGACTATGTGACAGTGGTTACAGAATGGGCTGGTTATAATTCATTCACTCGCAGTTACACATTGAGACTTCTCTACTGGGAAATACCGTATTAGCTGATAGCCTAGTAAAGGATTTGTCAGCCTCTACACTATGAACATGTTGGACTGAATTAGTCAGTCAGTATCTCTCTCTCTCTCTCTGACTCTATCTCCTTGTCTTTCCACTCATCTGTATCCTAGGGAAGTCCTTCAGTCTGGCTGTTGAAATTAGACCTTTAGGCAGAAATACCTGCAATAATAACTTTCTCGTGGACCTGTTCTCATGAATGTATAACTCTTTTAAAGAGATGAACCTGATGTTGGAAGTCAAGGAAGACAGAGCAGAGGAAATGGAAAGGACATATTCTGCAGTGCCCGATCAGACCCTTTTCTTCCTTTGTGGTAGCAAAGGTTGAGGGAGGAGCACCAGGCATTTCTGGGAGGCTTCTGGAAGCCACCCGCACTGCAATGCTTCTGCTCCTATTCTTCAAACAAAACTTACTCACATGGACACATCTCCTTGGTATGAGATTGGGAAATGTATTCTTTATTTGTGGCCGCTGTGTGCCCTGCTATAATCTGGGGTTCTATTACTGTGAAAAAGGATGGCACGCAGCCAGAAAGGGCTTTTGATAAAAGAAATTTAGAACTCCATGAATTCTGCATGCAGGAGAGGGCTGTTCCAAGCTTGGACTCATGTGACTAATTCTTTGACCTTGACCAAGGCACTTCAATCCCATGGAGGATGGGGATCATTTTCTTTTAAAATGTTAAAACTGAGCAGTTGTGTTAGTTATGCTCAATGTTGAGAAAGATCTTACAGTTTAGTCTGAACTCCACCCTTCTGCTGTTTGAGTGGCCTATGGTTAATTTCCATGAACCTCTTTTTTCCACTGTGTAACATGGGAGTCATGATAATGCACTCTTTCTTCCCTATTTATAAACATGATCCTCTTGAAAACCCTCTGATAGTAACATATACAAAACAGGCTCAAGAGAACAAGGTTGTGAATAAGTCTGCAAATCCCTTGAAAATGTTATACTTTTATTATCTAAAATTGCAAATATAGCACCCTCAATAATGATAAAATCTTATATCTGCATCTTAGGAATGTGTGTGTTGTTGTTCAGCATGGTTTATGCTCTTCCCAGACCCTTGGGGTTTGCTCAGAAGAGAACTCTGGCCGAGGATTGTCGCTTCTTATTCCTCATAAGCGATGCACAGCCTTACGGTCTTGTTGGCTCTTCCCCATCCCGTTTGGACCCTTTATGGAGTGCCGCGGGGGCCTTGGGTTCTGGCCCCTCGCACAGCTGTTGAGCAAGCAGATGACAGTCCAAAAAGGACTCAGGAGAGTTCTTATCCATGGGGCAGATGTTGACCAATTAGAAAGTGGCAGGTAAATCCTTGCTTACCCAACTGAAATGTCCAGAGGTGTATTGGTTTTGTGAAACCTGAATGAAGGTGTGCCTTATTGCATGAGCAACAGGCTGTTTCTCCTCTTGTTTCTGCAGTTAGTTCAGGAATAAATGCTTATATTTTCCTTCCTCCTTTCCTGTCTCTCTTCCCTTTTTCTCTATTCCTGCTCCCCACGGATTGCATGCAAGCTGTAGCAGGCAAGCTTTGCCTCTGGCTCTGTTTTCTAGGAATGTTGCACTAAAAAAGTATAAAATTAGCATAATATGTGAAATTAAATTCTACTTGCTCTGACTTTCACCCTGGGAGTTCAGGAAAGACACCTCTCTGTGTTTCAGTCAGATGCAGGCTTCTCATGAGCACGCTCTTTTGTGTCCGTCTTTTGTCCCCAGGTTAGTTCTTCCTTACATGTTATCAGTGCTTTTTGTTTTTTTAACTTAATATTTAATTTCATTCTCCAAGGTCTCTGTCAAGCAAGAAAAAAGAGAAATTTGAATGTGGGTGTAAAGCAGAGCTCTGTGTTATCTTTAATTAAGAAATCCCTATATTCACTCAGAGTAATTTTCCAAACTTTCTGTCTGGAGGGTGTTCCACTCACCCTGCCTGGAGTTTGCTCAGTTGTGTAACTTAGTTTTATCCATGATGTCATGCCAGAGCCCATAAGATTCTAGCAAGTCCAAGCAATATCCCACCCAATCCCAGTCCGCTCTGTCCTCACACCGCCCAAGAGACAGTTAACAATCAAACATCATCAGAAACTGTCAGCAGCATTCTCTGTCTCTCCCACTTGCCTAAAGTGGCATTTTAAGTTCCTCCTCCGCTTCCCACTCCTTCCGTTTCTCGTCTTTTTTTTCCCCTCTTTTTCCCTATCCCATCCATTTGTTCTCTTTAATGTTTTTCAGTGCAGTCATTTTCCCTATAAGCATTGACTTTGCTACATCCTACACGTTTTAACATTTAATCAGTTCAAAATGCTTTTTATAAAATCTCTTTTCATATTTCTTTAATCCATGTGTCATTTAGAAGCCTGTTTAATCTCTAAGTATTCTGTGATTTTCCAGCTATCTTTCTGTCATTGATTTCCAGCTCAGTTCATGGTGCTCTGAGAATGATTTTTATTATTTTAAATTTGCTAAGATATGGCCCACAGTGTAGTTTGTGTTGGTAAATGTTCCATGTGAGCTTGAGAAGAATGTATAATCTGCTGTTCTTGAATGAACAGCATTAGGTCCAGTTGGTTGATGATGCTGTTGAGTTCAGCTGTGGTCTCACTGGTTTTCTACCTGTTGGATCTGTTCATTTCTAGTAGATGGGTGTTACAGTCTTCATCTATGACAGTGGATTTACCTGTTTCTCCTTGAAGTTCTGTCAGTCTTTCCCTCACATATTTGAAGCTCTGTTCTTATGCTCTGCATACACATTGATGTATGCATAACTTCCCCGGTGGCTCAGTGGGTAAAGCGTCTGCCTACAATGTGGGAGACCTGGGTTTGATACCCGGGTCGGGAAGATCCCCTGGAGAAGGAAATGGCACCCCACTCCAGTACTCTTGCCTGGAAAATCCCATGGACTGAGAAGCCTGGTAGGCTATAGTCAATGGGGTCGCAAAGAGTCGGACATGACTGAGCGACTTTCCCTTCACATTGTCTTTGAAGAACTGACCTTTTAAGCATTAGGTAATCTTCTTTCTTTATCCCCAATAGCTTTCATTGTTTTGAAATCTGATCTATCTGACATTAATATAGCTACTCCTGCTATCTCTTTTTTAGTGTTAGCAAAGTTTATCTTTCTCTCTTTGTGCTAAATGAATATGTGTCTTTCCATTTCAAGTTGGTTTCTGATAGAAAACATGTAGTTGAGGCTTGTTTTTGGATTCACTATGACCATGTCTGTGTTTTAATTGGTGGATTTTGACCATTCACTCTCAAAGTGATGATTGCTATATTTGGATTAATATCTACGATATTTGGTGTTGTTTTCTACTTTTTGTCTTTGTTCTTTGTTCCTTGTTTTCTTCTTCCACGATTTTTCTGCCTTTTGTGATTTTAATTGGGTGCTTTATATGATTTCATTTTCTCTGCTTTCTTACTGTATCAATTATACTTTTTAAAAACATTTTTTAATGATTGCCCTAAAGTGGCATTATAAATTCCTCCTCTGCTTCCCACTCTTTTCCATTTCTCATCTTTTTTTCTCTTTTTCCCTATTTCTTCCATTTGTACATTTACAAATTTGTACATTTGAAATGTACATTTACAACTAATCCAAATCCACTTTAGATATAATGTTGCACTGTTTCACAAGTAGTGTAAACACTTTAACAAAATTCCTCCTGTCCTTGTACCATTGCTGTCATTTATTTCACTTATATGTAAACACACATATATACATAAAGGAGGGGGAGACTTTTTTTTTAGAGTGAATAATTACCTTTAAATTTTGCATAAAAGTCTCTGTTCCCAGTTGCATTAGTGTAATTACAAAATGCATATGATACATTTGTATACATTGAATATTTTCTCCAGATTTTTTAAAGACACATCCCTCCTGGGACTCTAATCTTAACTGCTGCTTTAAAGTTCATAGGCTTATTTGTCTGTCTGTTTTCATGGAAGGTCATATTACCATTTTCTTGGGAATTTTCTTTGCCTCTTTGAACTGTTGTTTTCCTAGATCTCATGTCTTGATTTTTTTGGCTTATTCCATCATTTTAGTTGACCCTTAGTATCTTTTTGAAAAATGGTACAAAGTTTTAGATATTAATAATTTTGAGACCCTGTATGTTTGTAAATATTTTTATACTATCATGAATCTAGATTGACAATTTGGATATAGAAATCAGAGTTGGAACTCATTATTTCTCAGAGTTTTAAAGGCACTGCGCCTTTGTTTTATAACTTCCTGTGATGTTATTGTGAACTCATTGGTTTCTGATGACATTTATTCGACCTCTGTTTTTAGATTTTTGTTTTTAATCATGGTTTTATAATAGTGTACGATATATCTTGCAGATATTTTTTCATTTATTGTGCTTTGTATATATTGTGTCATTTTAATATGGATACTTTTTTTTATTAGTTCTGGAAATTTTCATGTTTTTTTCTTTTTTTTGGTAATTCCTCCCTTCATTTTTCTTTCAGTACTTCTGTTAGTCAGAGGTTGGGTTTCCTGATTAATCTCCTAATTCTCTTATTTTTTCTCATCTCTTTTCTTTTTTAGTTCCCAACTCTTTTGTTTTATTCTTTCACTCATACCTCATTCACATTTTCTTTCTTATACAGCAACCATTCTCATAAGTTTAATGTGTATATATTTGTCTTACAAAATTGATATTATTTTTCTATTCATGACTTCAATTTATGTAAATGATTTTGTGTTACATACCTATTTTGTGTTTTGTGGTTTTCACTCAGAATTATCTTTTAAGATCCATCTACTTGTAGTACTTACTTCATGCCTGCCACTTTGTGGTATGCTTCTAATGCGTTTATATTCACCAGTAAATACCCTGGCTATCTTCCTGTTCCAGACAGATCCTCTTTCAGGTTTCCTTATGGACTTTTCTTTGAGGATATTTTTGGGATATACACCCAGAAGCTTGTTTTTAAGTCACACATATAAACCACTTAGAAATGTTGAATGTAACATTTCTCTTTAGAAAGGCTGTACCCCTTTATGAGTTCCTGTGTTTCCACCATATGTGAGTTCCTATGTTTCCACATGCATTCAACCTGTTATTCACCTTTATAACTCTTGCCAACCAATATCTGATACATATAATGTGATATCTCAATATTTTAATTTGCTTTCCTCTTAATTATTAATGAGTTTGAAAAACTCTGTATATGCTTGTTACCCTTGACTTCCCTCTTCTGTTGGTTATCCCTTCATATCCTTCATCTATATTTTTATCTCTTTGTTTTTCTATCTTCCCATTTTTTAAAAGTGAAAGTGAAAGACGCTCAGTCATGTCTGACTCTTTGCGAACCCATGGACTGTAGAGTCCAAGGAATTCTCCAGGCCAGAATACTGGAGTGGGTAGCCTTTCCCTTCTCCAGGGGATCTTCCCAACCCAGGAAGGGAATCCAGGTCTCCCACATTGCAGGTGGATTCTTTACCAGCTGAGCCACCAGGGAAGACTCATTTTGTAGGAGTTCCTCATATAGGCAAATATGAAAGCTTTGGCTCTTAGGAATCTGATCACCTGGTGGTGGTAGTGCAAGATAATTGGAATGGGGACAATGTGGTGAATTATATTGGCCTAACTCTGCAGAAGGAAACCCTTTTGAAATGTCTGTATTTCAGCAGATTAAGGAGGAGGGACATGGTGGGGAATGGTTTGGTGCAGTCACCCGCAGTTGGGATGTTGCTATGAAAGCTGTATTAAGGGTCTCAACAATCTGAGTTTCTGGACGCCAGGAATCTCTTGGGTCTAAGGAATATCCAAGCAGCTGTTCTTTCTGAGACTTAAAAATGATGATGTCACCCTAGGTCACTTTTCTGAGCAGTGAGGAAATCCCTCTATCAGAGAAGGAGGAAGTCTAGCCAAGACTGGTAGTTAGGGCTGTATCTTGTCCTCTCAATGCCTAGCACAGTGCCAGTTTATAAGAATTAAGCATTTGTGAAATAGAAATTTATCTATTGGTATTTATTATTATTCTTTACATGACTATTTCTGTTACTGTGCACTCACTTAAAAGGATTTTAAAAATATATGCTTTAGCTAATGGTTATACTAACATGGTAACATAAATAATTGCATGGGAAATTTTGCAGTATCCTGTGTGGCAATTATAACCTTGAAATTGTGTTAAAAATTGGATGCATGAATTCTAAATGTATGCTTCATTAAAAGAAATAAGTAGAAAATATTTTTTCATTGCCTCTACTTAAAAAAAATTGATCATGATAATGTTAAGATAAAGGTTGCTAAAACAGTTGTTTAACAAAGCTTTGCAGTTGTCTTTATATTATAGAGAAAAAACAATTGGATAAAGCTTGAAATATGTCTGTTTGTGACTTTTTAGGTACTGTGGTAGAGTCTGTTCCCTTTGATACCCTCTTGTGGTCAGTAGAACGTGTTGATTTGGCCTTGTATTTAACATTTGTGTATAACTTGTGATAGAACTATAGTTTATATGAGTATTTTGACTTATTTTTTGCCTATTTGTTTGTTATATATCACAACTTTAAGACTGACACTTGGAGTTTTCTTCCCATTCCTTAGCTCAGGGGATATGATGAAAGTGCAACATAACCCCAGTTGCTAATCTTAGATGCTAAATAATAATGTGATCGTGTGATCAGAGTAAATACAGTGTAGCTTGGAACACAGATTGATTACAGACCTTGAACTTATCTTACACATTTGCCACTATAATTGGGTTTGGGGATTAGCTTGTCATTTTTGATGGCATTTTTTAAAGATTTAAAAATATACACGTATAAACATATCACACATATGTATGACTTCATTGTACCTGACTACCTGGTTCAGATGCACTTACGGTGACTCTACAGAAAACCGTTATACCATGCCATTATAACATAGTCTCCATTTATTTGAGTCATGTTATGACAGTGAGAAGTCAGTAATCACATACAGCGTTTAGAGTAAAGATTCATGCATTATTTTCCCTTCCTTCTGCAGCACTGGTTTTGGAGAAAATTCTTAGCTTGATATCCACAAATACATAATAGACAGTCGATAGCTGTGTGGTATTCAGTTACTAAAACCAAATAGGACCTAACTTACATGAGAGTAAATCATGGCTTTTGGGGGGAGATGTGAGTCACAAAAAGTGTTCTTTGTTTTCGAGAATATGGTTCCCTAGATTATAGTTGTCCTTCATGTGCCCTCCTCTTTCAGTTCAGCTCTTTAATTTTATACTAGAACTGAATGTGTTTGTGTTATCTGCATCATTGGAACCTTTGAGTAGATCTCTTTTGTTGGCCTGGTGGTGTGAAGGGCCAGGGTTTGATTAGGAGTCCAGGAAGTTCCTCTGGGAATGATTTTTGTATTGCCAGGAATGCTGGTATGTTGGCACTGAGTTAACATTTCCAAAAATGCCAGCAAACGCTGAAAAACAAAGATGCAAGTGTAGTTACCACAGCTGTGCTCCCTTCTCCCCCACCTCATTTCTTCTGCACACAGTGAGAAATTTTAAGCCCCCTATTGTAAGATGAAAGTGAGTCAGTTTCCCGTACTAGTCTCTAAGGCAGCTGGTGGCCCCGCACCCCCTACAGTGCTCTTGTATCACAGGGATTGAATTGAGGCCATTTGTGCAGAATCGCCCCGTGTATCATAGATATCGGTTTTTTGATCAAATGGAATGTTTGTGAGAGACTGTAATGCCCACTGTTACAAGAGGAATAATTTTGCATGTTCATTAAATACTTATTGAGTACTCTGTCAAAATTTTAAGAAGCATAGGATATATATATATATATGTGTATATATATATATATATTTATATATGTGTAAATTTAGGATATGCATTTCCCTGCTGCAATGTAGGGCTTGAACACTGTAAGAGACCCATTTATAAAAGTAGATGAACAGTTACAAAGCAGAGGAAACTGGTGAAGCGGACTTGTGAATGAGGTCTGTTTAAGCTGGATGCGAAGAGTAACTCTAACTTGAAGCTGTGGCTCTTAGAAGAAGTAGGCATTTATATTTATAGTCTGTAGAGAAGAAAGAACAGGCGGTCAGAAAGGCTAATAAGAGAGGCTTTTGGAAAGATTGCTTGAGCAGGTCAGCTGTGGGCATAAAATGCCAGATTAAGGAGCAGACAACGGAACGTTCACTCAGTTATCTGTTTCAACAGTGGAGGGACGAGCGCCTCCCGTCCTGAACCTTGGACTTCTTTGCTTCCTTTTGGCTCCTCTCCGCCACATTTTGTTGTGCGAGTTCCTCCACCGACCCCTTTTTTGGATGGGAATGCCACTTGGTATTTTCCAATTGTGTTTCGCCTAGTAGAGCCACATTTTCTCCTTAAATGATAAAAATCCTCTGAAGATGTGACTCCTCTGCCTTATTTACAGGCATAATACAACAATGCACAAACATTCCCGCACTTATTCAAAGGTCTAGAACGTTTACAGCAGAACCCTACTTGTTCTTTTCATTCAATGCAACTTTACCAGTTAAGTTTCTAAAGTTCCATCCATGCAACTAGATTATGATGGGTTCCTGGAAATACAATTGAGTGGATAAAAGTTTAGAGTGCTACTGGCTTAGAATAGAATACCTTCATCTGTTAGTCTGGGTCTGACAACCTGAATTGTGAGACAGACAAACCAGAGGCCTGCTTGTCTTCTCTTGTCTTCCTCGCTTCCTCCCAGAGTCTTTCCTCCTCTCCTCATCCATCCATTCACCCACTATTTTTAATTAATCTCCTCCAAATATTTACTGATTCAAATAAATGAAAACCATTATCTGTGATAATCACAGAGCTTGTTAAAAAGACCTGTCTGAATCTCTATATGAGGGAAATAAGAATCTACATTTTGAGTAGCCTTTAAAATACTTAACTTTGATTAATGTGGTCCAGACATTGCACATCAAGAAACACTGAGATAAACGGAAGGAGTAGTACTTCTTTGGCCAGTGAAATTTATGACTGGGGTCATGTAGTGTTTATTTCATGTGGACTCATAAATGGAAAAAACATACCTGGTGGATAACATATTTATAGTTGGAGAAGATCATATGTCTAGGCATGCCTTGTTCTCTTTAGAACTGTATTCTGTTTGAATTTCTATAGAAGTATGCCTTAGGGGAAAGGTATTCTCTTCCAACAAAGGGCTAGCCTGGTTACAGCTGAACCCATAAAACAATGTCATTTTAGGCATTGCAAAGGTAAAGCGTCTGTCTACAATGCGGGAGCCCCGGGTTCGATCCCTGGGTTGGGAAGGTCCCCTGGAGAAGGAAATGGCAATCCACTCCGGGACTATTGCCCGGAAAGTCCCATGGACAGAGGTGCCTGGTAGGCTACAGTCCATGGGGTCGCAAAGCATCTGACACAACTGAGCAAATCATTTCATTTCATTTCATTTCAAAGGTCAGCTATTAAGTTATGTTGAGTGTATGATACAGATGATTCTAATCCTTTTGATTTGACTTTGAACTGGTCTAATTATTTCACACCACCAGTTTGTGAAGATTTATTTTCCTTTTTATCAAGAATGTGCTGTTTGAACAGCTCAGCCAATGTGAAACTATCAAATTAAACCCTTGAAAAGCCACTATACTTCAAACTCCCAATTTCCTCCAGTGGACTTTTTGTTTATAATAGCCCCTCCCTATCTCCCCTTCTCTATAAAAGAATTGTTGTTATTTAGTCACTAAGTCATGTCCGCCTCTTTTGCTACCGCATGGACTATAGCCCACCAGGCTCCTCTGTCCATGGGATTCCCCAGGCAGGAACACTAGAGTGGGCTGCCATTTCCTTCTCCAGGGGATCTTCCCAACTCAGGAATTATCAAACCTGTGTCTTCTGTATTGGCAGGTGGATTCTTCACCACTGAGCCATGTGGAAAGCCCATAAAAATTTCTCCTACTTAGAAAAATGAGAATGACTTGTTCGAAATATCAAGCATCTTTTTTTGTGATTTGGGAAATATTATGATTCCTTGCAAAGAGTTTGTGAATGGCCTCTAGACTGTTTGTATGTTAACTCATCTGAATCACCAAAAAAGCCTAAAAGAGACATTTTTCTGTTGGCTATGTCCCAGACTTCTAAGTCAAAATTTCTTGAGAATCAGTTATAGAGTGCTCAAAGGGATTCTACTAAAGGCGGCCTGCCCCCTCCATGCTATAGTTCTATGAACTTCTTTGAGAGCAGAATACATATTCAGATGATTTTGCTTCATATCCTTCTTCCTACTCCATCAAGTTTTCCACATAGTTGAAGCTCACTGAATCTTTATTAAATAATTTTATTGGATGCTTGATGAGAATGATGACAATCAAAGCTATCTTGATTCTCTGATTTGAATGTTTTGTTGTTTTTGTGATCTCCTAGGATGGAAAGAAGAAATTTGACAAAGAGAGTGAAAAATACTATTCCATTCTTGACAAACATTTAAATTTGTCTGCAAAGAAAAAGGAATCTCATTTGCAAGAGGTAAGTTTTTCCAATTAAACTGTGAAAAGAGCATTAGCATTGTCATGTGAAGCCCAGATTTCCAAAAGTAGACATTATCTCAGAATCTGCTCCTGTTTAATAAAATAATGATAATAAGAATATTTAAGCTAATTGAGCATTTGCTATAGATAGACAGGCATGGTGCTGAGTATTTTACATGCTTTGTGACATTTAAAATTAACAGTTCCAAGAGAAAGATTAATATTTCCTTCAATAATGAAAAAGAGTGAAACAAGGTTATTTCTTTTTCTTCCTATTGGGCATATTTTAAATAACTGCTGCTGCTATTTAGTCACTAAGTCATGCCCTGGTCCTGTGTGACCCTGTGGACTGAAGCACATCAGGCTCCTCTGTCCACGGGATCTCCCAGGCAAGAATCTTGCTGTGGGTTGTCATTTCCTTCTCTGGGGGATCTTCCCAACCCAGGGATTGAACCTGCGTCTCCTGTTTGGCAGGGTGATCCTTTATCACTGAACCACCTAGAAAGCCATTCTAAATAGCAAGACCTACCAAATTCATGGTGTAACATTTATATTAAGGTAAAAATATCTGTTCTTCAATTGTTATATCAGCATTAAGGGAGAAAAGATATACAGTTACATGTTTTGAAATCTTTATTATTTTTTGTCAATTTAAACAAGTCGACAGAAATATTTTACTAATGTGGACCATGTCCTCATACAAGGAATGCATTTCTTCCTTTTTTCCTGAAAATTTGCTCCTCTCATTGGTAGTGTTTAACTATAGTTAGCCGGATAGAAAACTCTCTTACTGAGGAGTGATGATGCAGTTTCAGCTCTAGTGATAGCATACGTTTTGTCTGTTTTTCTAGATGGCTCTGTTGTCTTTCACCATGCACACTTTCCCCAGTGTACAGCATTGTGTCTCAGAGCTGAACCAGGACTTGCTGAGCACCAGCACCTATCACTGCCCCCAGCCCACCTCAGGAAATCTTGCATGGCGCTGAGCCTCTTGCAGTCTCTTCTTCATCTCTTCTCTGTATTTCTAGGGATTGCATTGTGGAACTCTTTTAAATGTCTGATTCTGATCCTCTAGCAAAGTCACCTTCCTTCCTGAACTGTTGTTCAAGTTCAGCTTGGTCCCCTGCTCTACTTATTTGTATTCCTATTCTCTGACCTTCTTGTTCAGCCATGAGACATGCTTGACGAGTTCAAGTGCAGTGGAACTGCAGTCAAAAAGTCATGGAAGAGTTACTTTTGATTCCTTTTTACTGTATTTTTATGTTCCCCTAGAGGGAATTGAATTTCCTCACTTAAAATGTTGAACATTGGAAAGATTTGTATTTCACTATAATAAACAACTTGTTATTAATACCTGCTATTAAAATAGGATAATTTAATAGACCGTTGGGTGCCTATGGAAAGATTTTGGGGTTAATGTGAAGTGGAGAAAAATCTGTTATTAAGAGAAATTATATTTTTAATTTTCATGGACATTTTTAATCTTATAGTGTAGTGTGTTCTTTAATATTGTGTTCACATATTCTAAACTTCTTAAATGTGTGTCTATTTAAACTTTTAAACATTGCTTCAGAATAAACCTGAGAGAGAATGCAGTATGTAGATGAAGTCATCTCTGGAAAAGCTCCCCCAGTTGTCACCATCATGTACCAAAGACCAAGGCCAAGGCACATTCTAAAAATCGACTGCCTCAAAATCATGGGCAATGCATAGAGTCTCTGAAGAGTTATCAGATTCTTGGTGGACATAAGAGGCTGCCCTTAGCTGGCTGACTTCTTTGCAGCCCTGTGGACTGCAACACACCAGGCTCCCTTGTCCTTCACCATCTCCCAGAGTTCCCTCACACTCAGGTCCGTGAAGTCAGTGGTGCTGTCTCACCATCTCATCCTCTGCCACTCGCTTCTCCTTTTCCTCTCAATCTTTCCCAGCACCAGAAACTTTTCTAGTGAATCGGCTCTTCTCATCAGGTGGCCAACGTATTGGAACTTCAGCCTCAGCATCAGTCCTTCCAGTGAATATTCAGGACTGACTGCCCTTAGGGATTGCTTGGTTTGACTTTGTAACTCTATCATAATTGTAAAGTCCTCTAGAGGTTATGCTTTAATTTTCCCTGACAGTGTAGCTCAATATTTAATACTTGTTAGTGGCTCCTAATCCCTTGGGATATGATGGAATAGAATGTTCATTCTGGTTTTATATTTAGTTGGATGCTAGAAAAAACCTGTAACATGGTTAGTAGCATCATCCATTTGCCCCACCACACACAAACACACACACACACAGACACACACACACAGACACAGACACACACACACAATGTAAGTTGTTTTTTACTTTTTCCTCGGCCCTTCCAGGAGTCAAATCGGTTACGGGGAGGTGCTGCTACGCACATGTTTAATTCTGTAACGTGGCATTAAATCCATTTGTTCACTTCCAGAGCGGCTCTGGTCCTTCTGTCGGCACCAAGCCTATGAAGTTGTTCTCAGAAAGACCCTTCTGTGTCTTCTCACTGACACAGCTGTCTCTTTGTTCATTTTGTTCATGGAACGTGAGTGACTACCCATTACCATGACTGAATTAGGGGTCAGCTTGTGTTGGTAAAGCTCCAAGGCCAGCTATTAGATGGACCATTGGAGTACACAGAATTAGAAACAGACTTGTCAAAATTATGGACTTGACAGTAGACAAAAAGAAGTAATATTTGAAATGTGAATAGATAATTTCTTTCTAAGCATAAACTATGAGGAAGAGATCATGAAGGGAATGTAAAAAGACCAAAATGCATAAAAGTAATCTGTCTCTTTCAAAAGACCTTAAATCAAATTAAAAGATGAAGTATTAGGGGACTTACATAACATGACACAGGATAACCGTCTCCTATGTATAAGATGCTTTTGGAAATCAGTGTGGAAAAGATAAAGGTTTTATTGGAAAAAATGCAGTAAGAATATGAAAGTGCATTTCATCGAAGAAATATAAACCATAATAAATATTGTAAGTTTCTATATCATATATTTTAAAAGTATAATTTAATAATAGTAGCAGCACATTGGAGAAGGAAATGGCGATCCACTCCAGTGTTCTTGCCTGGAGAATCCCAGGGATGGCGGAGCCTGGTGGGCTGCCGTCTATGGGGTCACACAGAGTCGGACACGACTGAAGTGACGCAGCAGCAGCAGCAGCACATTAATTTATTAAAAGATAATATCTATTGTTAGTGAAGGTATGGGAAACTAAGCAGACTTTGGCTCTTCTGGTGGGAATATGAAATCATTCAAAAACTTTTGAGGTACATTTGACCATATTTCAATCAACCTTATATGTCCAAGAGATTTAAAATGATTTCTGTTGATAGGGATTTGACCAGAAGAAATGATCAGAAATGAGTATAAAAATAAATTGTGTAAATATGTTGATCCAAGAGTTATTCACAATAAAAATTTTAGAAACATCCAAAATAGCACAAAAGAATGATTGGGATAAATACACAAGTAGAGCTTGGCCAAAAACAGAATCGATATGACTGTGAAAGTTTTATTTGGAAAAGCATTTAAAGACATTTGGAAATATTTGTTAGCCTAAGTGTGGAATAACAGGATTGAAACCAGAATATATACTATTATTCACGTCTTTTAAAGTAATTTTTTGTGTACATGTTGTAAATATTTACAGTGAGGCTGCAGTTAATTTATTATCTTTACATTTCCCTGTTTAATAATGAACAATGAATAAACATATAGTAATGAGTATGTATTAATTTTATAGTTAGGAGAACAGTACAAGGGTTCCTTTTAGGAGCTAAGAGTTTGGGTTTCTGTTAACATCTATAAGTAAAGATGCTTTCAACAGGTTCTCCTCTCCCACCTCCTGAGTGAAGGGAGTCACTCAGGTTCTACCTACCGCTATTCTTGTCCTTCTCTCTGTCCCCAGTGGCTCTACCCCTTTCATATTATCTGTAACATCTCAGTGAGTGTTTCCCACCATGTGAGTGTTTCCCACCATGTGAGTGTTTCCCACCATGTGAGTGTTTCCCACCGTATTTCCCATCCTGACCACCTTTGCACTATCCACTGATGGGTTACTACGACACCATAGTGACACGTGTGAAATCTCGCCCATTTTCTCCAATTTGACCCTGCTTCTCACTTCTTTAATTCTGTTAATGCTTGGTGTTATTTCCTGTGTCAAAATTATCTTCGACTTTTTCCCCCTTTGCTTCTCACACCTGCATCCTCAAGCCTGTCTTACTAGGATATACCAAACACCTTCACCCGTATCAAGTAAGAGGTCTCCTTACATGCAGGTGCACCCAGCTTCACCGTTGAATCAATGCATTCTACATCATGCTCACGCTAATCTTCTAAGCTTCTTGAAGTCCAGCTCTGATCCTGACCACGCCTTCCTCCAGTTCGTGCCTGGTTTATAAGATGAGTGTGTACTCATTCTCTCTGTGCTGCCTCAGCTCTCACTTCTGACAGTTCCAGACAAACCCCTTTGCTCCATCTATGGGAACATAACCTCTCCTGACTTTAGTCCCTCACTAAAACTCCTGTTTTATCTCCACCTTCTCAGAACCTCTCCATTCCTCAGCATCCAGCTTAAATCCTTTTCCCTCTGGGAATAAATCAGTAGCTGTCACCTGAGTGATATTTGTTTTCACTATCCTTTTTTCCTCTATTTTGAATTAAGACAGCTTAGGGTGTGTGAGGAAGAATTTAGGTAGCTGCTGTCTGCTGAACTGTGCGGTTTTCTTATGTACCTAATTTGGTTTCTTACTGGATGACTTTGCTACGTAAACAACAGCTACTTAAGCAATCTGTTGGTCTGGAGTAATTACTATTCCCTATCATTTTTAAAAGTTTGGACTATGAATTACATAGTCATCTTATTTCTCCAGTACAAAATACTTGACCACAGTTGTTAATGAATATATAGCAACTGATACATTATGAGCTCAAGGACTAAAGGAATTCATCTGAGGTAAAAGAATGTCTTTCTAAATCTGGTACTGAAAAAAAAAAGAATTAAGCTATTGTATTCTGTTGGAACTGTGCATTCTAGATGACCTTTCAAAGCAGGTTTGTATATTAAATTTAGTTGTCGATGTCTAAGGGAAGCCAGGCGCAAGCGTTAAGAATCGTCTCCCAGAGGAGACACACAGGACTTAATTCCCTCAGCAACGAGTTAGGATAACACATGTGAGATGGTATCTACTAGAATCTCGCAGACTGAGAGCCAATGGTTTTTACTGGAGGCTGGTCATGTAGACACCTTCTGCTTGTCATGTACGCAAATTCCTGACTCCCAGATACAAAGCAGGGGTTCAAAACAGCCCATATCGCTTGTACAGTTTTAGCATTAGTGAACTACTTTCATCCGTCAGGCAGGTGGTGTCTCGCTATTCACACTGTTGCACAGTGTTCCTGGAACCCATGGTAGGCAAGGCGTAAGCAGGGAAATGGGAAGAAGACTCAAGGAGCTGCCGGAGCCGCGAACACATTTCTTCTCTCCCGACTGGCGCAGCAGCCAGAGCAGCAGACACGCCGTCTTCTCTCTTCGCTGTTGACCCAGGCGGCAGCTGAGACTCAGCCTGCCCACCATAAGGTGGCCCCAGGGGCTTTTTCAGGCGCAGCTCAGGGATGCTTCCAGAACACAAGTAGCCCGTGGCCAAGCGAGTTCCCTGTGACGGCGCGCGCCTGCGCTGTAAGAGCTCTCAGCTGTTACACAGTGGCGATTTACAAAACATAGGGTGAGAGATAGAGGATGTGGAGGGGAGAGCTGACCACACCCTCTTGCTCATTTGCTCCTTCTTTCAGGTGGGGAACCCTCCTAAAATCCACACTCCCGTAGTGTTGGAGCATGAGTCATTGCTTAGAACCTCTGCCTCTCGGAACTCTGCTACCAGTATTAGCTCTTTAATCGAAGCAGGCCTTTCAATGGCTAGCATGCCTGCTCTGCAGCCCTGTTAACCAGAAATAATCATTTTAGGCTCTAACAGTGTTTCAAGCATTCAGGTTTGTTCCTGTGTGCGAGCTGACGCAAAGATCCTCTTTTAAAGTAAACAGAAGCTTCAGAAATAACTTGTTGGATAGACTTTCTGAGACTGAAAATATTTTTTCATCTTTTACACCCTGTGGTGTACACTGGAGCTTTCTCTTGGGCCAGTTTTCCATCTCTTTCTTGTTGCTGGTTCAGTGATGTTGTATTTGTGCTTTGGAACTCGTTATCTTGGGAATGTTTATACCACAAAGACCAGCAAATAGTGTAAATCAGGATCTCCCCCCACCCTGAAGGGAACCAATTGTTAAACTTTATTAGCATAACACCACCTATATCCCCTTACCATTTATTCTATAAATAGGGTGTTCCTCTAAGTGGTAGGTGGTAGGAAGAAAATGTATGTAACTTGTGGGAAATACTAACTTAGGATACTGAAAAACTACTGGTCCAAATTTCCCACTTGGTTTATAATATTCTTTTGATGTATTGTGGCTTCCTTCTGTGGCTCAAATGGTAAAGAATCTGCCTGCAATGCGGAAGACTGGGGTTCAGTCCCTGGGCCAGGAAGATCCCCTGGAGAAGGCAATCGCAGCTGACTCCAGTACTCTTGCCTGGAAAACCCCACGGACAGAGGAGCCTGGTGGGCTATAGTCCATGGGGTTCACAAAGAGTCGGACACAACTGCATGACTGACTCTTTCACTTTCTGATATATTAGTCTATAAACTTGGAATTCTCAAGTTTATCCATCGCTAATGAACTACTTATTGGGTTATTTTTAATTATGTAAGTATTTTTTAAAGTCCTTCTTTCAAATGAAGTTTTAAGATGCTATGCTGTCAAAGCCAGAAAACCTAACTTGATCTTTCTTTAAGTTCTTATTTGTTAAATTATCAGTGTAAAATGGCTCCAAAGCAGTTTCCTATTCCCAAATTGTTGCTGGCAGATACTTAGTATTCTGGAGAGGCCATTCTACTCATCTGCCTTTACTAATCTCAGCTGGCAGTGAGGAGTAGTGTAGTTGGGCAATGAAAGTAAGGTAAAATCATGCCTTTTTACTGAACCAGTCAGTTCTAAAGATAGCATGTGAGGACGATGATGATCATAGAAGAGGGAAGAGAATGTGCAGAGCTTTGTTGCAGCATGAGTCATTGCTTAGAACCTCTGCTTTGGGAACTCTGCTACCAGTATTATTTCTATTATGTGTGTGCTTAGTCAGTCAGTTGTGTCCAACTCTTTGCAACCCCATGGACTGCAGCCCACCAGGCTCCTCTGTCCGTGGGGATTCTCCAGGCAAGAATACTGGAGTGGGTTGCCATGTCCTCCTCCAGGGAATCTTCCCAACCTAGGGGTCGAACCCAGGTGTCCCACATTGCAGGTGGATTCTTTACTGTCTGAACCACCAGGAAAGCCTGCTGTTGAATATTCTGAGATGATTCTTCCTCAATTAAATCAAGACATTATGCAGTTTTCAGGGCTTCCCTTGTTGCCCAGGTGGCAAAGAATCTGCCTGCAATGCAGGAGACGTGGGTTCAATTCCTGGGTTGGGAAGATCCCCTGGAGAAGGAAATGGCAACCCACTCCAGCATTCTTGCCTGGAGAATCCCATGGACAGAGGAGCCTGGCAGGCTGCAGTCCATGGGGTTTTAAGAGTCAGGCATGACTTAATGACTAAACCACCACATGCCGTTTTCAGGATCTTTTGTAGTGTTATTCCAGCCTTACTTCTGCCTCCTTCCCTCCACTTACTCTGAAGGCAGACTCTGCCAGACTTTTTCATGCCTCTTTGCATTTTCATGGGAGTGATCCCTTTCTTATCTTTGACTACTCATGGCCAGTTAGTCATCTTAGGATTCAACTCAGAGCACCACCATTTTTTCCCCAGAATTTAGACTCTCCTTTGTGATTGCTTAGATTTTCATATAGATTTGCATACCCTTTTATAATCATTTTTAAGTTAATGAATGTTGTATGTTTGCTCTGTGTGTGTGGGTGTGTGCATGCATTTTCTTCCCATTCCATACACTATAAGCTCTCTTGGACAAAGACTGTGTTTTCCTAGTCTTGATATTCCCAAGATACAATTGCTATATTCAAACTTTTTGTAGGACTTAATTTTTAAAAAAGGTTTCAGAGTAGAATACCATTTGATTTCCTCTCTAACACAGAACCTTCAATAATCACTCAATATGTAATATTTGCCTTTTTATGCTTTTTAGGCAGATACACAGATTGACCGAGAACATCAGAACTTCTATGAGGCATCACTAGAATATGTCTTTAAAATTCAAGAAGTTCAAGAAAAAAAGAAGTTTGAATTTGTTGAACCGGTGAGATCTATTTTCTGTATAAAATAGTAGCTATAATACATCTTCTAAGAAAAATTTGCAGTTTTTTTCTGTTGACAATTATGGTTTTTAAAAATAAAAGGAGAGAAGCATGGGAGAGTATGTAGGTGGAGCATGGAGCACTTTAGGGCAATGAAATGCCCTCATCTATAGGAGATTGTAATGGCCGATACATGTTATTCATTATACATTTGTCAAAACCTGTAGCAGGTACAATACCAGGAGTGAACTGTAATGTAAACTATGAACTTTCATAATAATATGTCAGTACTGGGTTATCATTTTGTAACCGATGTGGCACACTGATGCAAGGTGTTAATAATGGGAACTCGTGTGGGTAAGGGCCAGGGAGGGTGTGTGAGCTCTAATTTCTGTTCAGCTTTTCTGTACATCTAGCACTGCTCTGAAATAGCCTGTTGATTTAAAAAGCCTAAAACTTAACATTAAAGTATGTATATTACATATACCTAAGGGAAAACACCTCCCCACTACAGTGACCCATTTATCAAACCTTTAGTTGAAGGGAGAGAAGGTAAGGCTGTATTTCTTCCTTTGTTCCACTCTGCTTCCTTACAAGGCGGGGACCTGCCTGACTTTCCAGTGAAGTCATTTATTTTCCTAAGTCAGTGTAAAAAGTAATGGATTCCCTAATGTAAACTGCATTGCAGAAAAGAACAGGTGGCTGGTCTTTATAAGCTTACTTCGTTTTCTTGGCATTTTTTCCCAAGTAATACCTTAATATATTACAATATTGCCTGAATAGGCATTTTCATGAGGTATCATCTGTGATGAATAATGGTAAGTTCTATAGTCAAGATGATAGGATATTGATCATAAAATATTTAAGAAATCAAATATATAATTTAACCCATCTTTTCTTCCTATGTCAGTTTATTTAAAAAAACACAACTACTTATTATGAGCAATAAAATACCCTATTCCTAATTTAGTGGATGATAAGGAGAAGGGAAAATACACTTCTAAATGTATTTGGAAATTTTATTTCCTGATGAAAACCCATCAGTGATTACCTAAAGGTGATGGGAAACTGGGACAGAGCAGAGTCCACGAAGAGTCTTAGCCCCTGCCTGGCTCTGTACCCCTGCTTCACTCCTGTCCCTTTGACTAGAGCCGCCTGCCTTTCTACTGGCCGCTTCGCAGGTTTCCAAGACCAACCCTTCACCTCGAAGGCTTTAAGGGACTGGAGACCACACCACAGGCTCAAGAATTTAACAATTTAGCTATTATATAAATAGCTCAGTTGGTAAAGAATTCACCTGCAATGTGGGAGACCTGGCTTCGATCCCTGGGTTGGGAAGATCCCCTGGAGAAGGGAAAGGCTACCACTCCAGTATTCTGGCCTGGAGAATTCCATGGACTGTATAGGATCCATGGGGTCTGTGGGATCGTAAAGAATCGGACAGGACTGAGCGGCTTTCACTGTGATGACAGCCTTGACTCCCAAGTTCTGTTTGCCAATCACTAAGTCCTCAAACCCCCTAGTTTGAATTGATAGCCTCTTATTTAGCAGATGCTTTGGGGTCAGATAAACTTTCACTTGGCTTTCTGAAACTCAGCTGGGTTTCTTGGACATAGGGTCAGCTTGACAAGCCCTCATCAAGGAAGATGACTAATTCTTAAAATTCCTACTCCTCTTCTCATGGAGTAGGTCCTGCCTCTGAGTCATACATATCATGGTTTTTGAAGCCTGTCTCCTTGTTGGCACACTTCCCTCTGGCCTGCCTCTTGGGATTTCTGAATGTCAGCTCTTTGTTAGAGTGTCCCCATTAGTTCTGATGCTTTGCCTTCACCCTCCTTCCTTGTGTGTTCCCATTCCCTGCAGATACTCTGCTCATCTGCTGTGCGGGTCTTCTGCACACCTGGAATGATCCTTCCACAGCTGTAGTAACTCTCTCCTCTGAAGAGGCACCCGTGTAGCCCGTTTCCCCATCCAAGACTCTTTTATAGCCTATCCTGTCTGGGAACAGTGAACCAAACTATTCTGTAAGATGACATCAGGTATATAAGGAAAAGGTTGTAAAATCATTTGCTCACAGGTCACAGAAGGAATGCTAAGAATTTGTGAATTCATGTGACAATACAGGTAGAGAAGTGGAAACTGTCCTTCAACTGAAATGTTTCTTCCTTCCCTCTGCGGTATCCCATACTGGGATGGTCTGATAAGTCTTCTGTAATGCATGCCTTTCTGGTGACACCACAGTCAAGGTCGATGTTAAATTTGTCCTTCTTCCAAAATATTTTCCTGGCTGCTGGATTTTTCTTATTAGAATGTCTGGCCAAACCAAATAGTACTGTCAGTTTAGTCTCTCTCATTCCATTTCCAGCCACAAAGTCTCATCCATGGGATTTTACTTAATTTCCACCCCCGTACTGAGAAGAATAGAAATGGGAGCACTAGAACATGGGCTTGCTACTCTTTAGGTTATACATTTACAAATTAATTTAGACGAAAAAAGGCTTTACGATTTCAAAAACAAAGCCCCCAGGAGCTATAAAGATAGAAACACATGAGGATACTTTAATATCTTTGAAGGTTATTTCCTGCAGAAATCCAATTCCTGTTGTGTAAAGCTTTATACTGAAGAAATGAAGCAATCTGTGCTAGTTTAGCTGAGATTTGTTTGACAAATAAGCATTAGAGTAAAGCAAAGTACTTTAGGAATGTGACTTAAAACAGATTCTGTGATAGCAAGTAGAAAATATAAATAGTCCTGTTGATTCCCATTAAATAACATTCTTACTTTATGATGATCATTTGAGACTAATTTTCCATGATTTCAGTTAACGTCAAGATCCTCCTGTAATTGACCTTTGAACAATATGACGTTGAACGGTGTGGATCCCACTTATATTCGGATGTTTTTCAATAAATACCACAGTACTACACAGTCTGCGGGTTGGTTGGGTCTGTGGATGCAGAGCATCAGATGCCATGACTGGTCTGTAAAGTTATACACAGAGTTCCAAAAGGTGTGTGTGTGTATTGTGTGCACACACACGCGCATGAGCATATAGGCATCCTTAATTCCCACATTATTTAAAGGTCAACTTGTACTTATGATAAAATGCCTACAGAATATTCAGGCGGTACCAGGGAAGGATGTTGCTACAGCTTCATTATTCCTAGGAGAATCTGGGTCTAATATATGGGAAAAGAGGGACATTTATATATATTTTTTTATAAATTACTATTTTTGAAGCATACTGAAAGCCAGCTTTTTAAACTCAGTTCTCCATTAGCTATATGATTTTTAATGGCCCTTTTCCCTGTTTATCATAGTTTATTTGGAATGCAATGGTAGCTAATTCATGATCTCTAGACTTGCACTGCTCAGTGTGGTAGCAACTACTTATGTATGACTGTCAAACCCATGAAATGAGACTAGTGTAGATTAAGATGTGCTCCAAACCTGAAACACATACTAGATTGCAAAGGCTTAGTACAAAAAAGAAAACCTTTCTTTTTTAAAGAAACATCATTAAATCCTCTTTGATATTGCTTATATGTTGAAATGATAATCTTTTGAATACACTGTATAAAATATTAAATTTCACTTGGTTTAAGTTTCTTGTGACTACTAGAAAATCAAAATTTTCACATTAGTTTGCATTTGTAGTTTGTGTTATATTTCTGTCTAGCAGTGCTAGACTGTATTCTTTCAGATTTGCCAACAAGATATGTGAGTTCAGGTCTGTAGTGGGGGAAAAGAGATCAGAAAGGGAGAAATATGATTTCCTGATTCTTGATTGTAAGATCCTCCTATTTCTCACAGTTGCCCAGATTTTACGAGAATTTTGAGGGATTAGGAGAAAAACGTTGAGAAGTAGCTGAACATGAACAGCCTACGTAAGAGAGTTGAATGCCCTGTCTTGGAAGTCTGTTATGGAACATGAAGTTTGTGGCTCAGAAAACTGAAATAATCTTGTTATAACTTCACTCCCTTACGGTTCATTCAGCTGCAGTTGCTGGATGTTTTGACTGTATCCTGCAAGCGTACGTAGTTGGGACTAGTGTTTTGTGAGCAACTATTCTGTGTCCTGTGTTTTCCGCATTCTCCCATGTGAACCCCTCCATGGCTTTATTATTGGTAGTTTTTATCCTTCAAGATGAGGAACTTAAGTCACAGAAAGACTAGTGGTTGCCTGAGGTCACAAACCTAAAGAGGGGGAGAACCAGGAAGCCAGAACCCAAGTCCAGAGTTAACTATTTCATACCACCAACAACCTTAAAGACTGCTTCATTGCAAAGTTAGTTCTTATTGCTTGCTCTGACCAAATAAAATGGATGACCCTAGACAACTGGACTGTAAATTTATTTTAATTCCTTAAAAATTAGAAGAAGAAAACAAGAGATTTTTCTTCACATTGGTAACGATGATTGAGTCCATGAACATATCTGTTCATTCATTCACTTGATCTTCCATCCTTCTTTCATAGTTCTGTTTTAAGTTGTCTCCCGAGGCCACAAGTAACTGGCCACTTTTCATGTAGAGACAAAGTATAATAGTTAAGTGACTATAAGTTGAAGTTTGGCCTCAGTCTTACAGCTCTGTGAATTTGGAATGCTTTTCCAGTTCTGTGATCCTCAGGTTTTTATCTGTCAGTCGGGGATAAACTTTGTGTGTAGTTCCCAGAATTGTCACATCTGATGCAGGTAATGCACAAAGTACCTGGTTTGTCATAAGCACCAATAAGCTAGTGTGAGCTTGCACATGGACTGTCATCACTAGATAAGAAAACAAGAAGAGAAACTTGAAGAGATCTCTAGATCTTCAACTAGATGAGTCATTTATCTGTGTGCTTCAAAGCCAAGTAAAGCTTTTTCAAAACCACGTTTTTAATTTTAACATGCTTCAAAATATGCATCTAAATTCTATAAGAACATTTTCACTTTATTTTTTTAGACTTCAGTCTTTTTGTATTATGTTTAAACGTCATGTGGAAAAGTGAAAATAAGCAATTAAATATAAACTGAAGCATGCTCCTTTTAATACTCATCCCTTAGACTGCTAAATTTAATTTTAAATCATTGTCTGAAAAAAATCTAAGGTAATTTAGTTAACATGCTTTAGCTCTTTAGCTTATTATATCATGAATTATACTTATAAAATGCTTTTTAGCTTTTCTAATAGATGTGAATAATTTTGAAACTGAACAACTACTTGCTAAGTTAAAAAGGTCTCCCAGATAGTATGTAGACCTTCAGGTCCTGAAAGCAAAAGATTTTGTGTTCATTTTCAATATAATTGGTTAACCTTAGTATAGAAAATTTATAGAGTAGATTAAAGTGAGAAAATAAGACAGTATTATTTTTTTTTAAAGACATTGTAGGACTAAAAGATTTCTATTCTGCTGAAAATCTAAGTGCAGTCATTGTAAAAAAATGAAACGATAAAGCTCTCCTCAGGTTGCATACATTTAAATAAAAGCTTGTTAGTCTTTGGTTTTAGTTATAGGTGCTGTTACTGAAAGTTTGAAGTTTGCAGTGACTGTTAGACCATGAAGAATTTTGGAGAAGTCGGAAAAATGCATTCTATCTATTTAACTGACTCATCTCTTATACTTCATTTTAGAAATCCATCATGTAAAGGCCTGGTCTAAACATAGCTTCTGCTGGATTTTATCACATTGATGGCCATGTTACCTTCTTCATTCCCATTTAGTTGAAAAGATAATCTGACTATTCTTTATTGCCTTGTTTCTTCACCAAAGAAGTTTCAGCTCTGTTTCATTTGAATTCCATCCCCTTGAAATATTGGAAATTCATCTTTAGGAACTCCAGTGAGTCTTCACTGCTGAGGCACTATATAGCCATGACTTCAGAAAGTTTTGGCTTTTTAATTAATTGAATCTGTGTTCATATCTGTTCATTCATTCATTCATTTGTTCTTCCATACTTTTCTCATTGATTTGGTGGTCCAGTGGTTAAGAATACACCTGCCAGTGCACGGAATGTGGGTTCAGTCTCTGCTCTGGGAGATCCCACGGGCCTTGGGGCAACTAAGCCTGGGCACCAGAACTACTGAGCCCTTGAGTCTAGAGCTGGTGCCCTGCCACAAGAGAAGCCACCACAGTAAGAATCCTGCACACTGTAACAGAGTATTAGAGTGGGAAAGACTAGAGATCTCTTCAAGAAAACTGGAGATACCGAGGGAACATTTCGTGCAAAGATGAGCACAACAAAGGACAGAAAAGGCAAGGATCTAACAGAAGCAGAAGAGATTAAGAAGAGGTGGCAAGAATACAAGTGTCAGAAGAACTGTACATAAAAGGACGTAATGACCAGATAACCACAATGGTATGGTCACTCACCTAGAGCCAGACATCATCGAGTGTGAAGTAAAGTGGGCCTTAGGAAGCATTACTACAAACAAATCTAGTGGAGGTGATGGAATTCCAGCTGAACTATTGAAAATCCTAAAAGATGATGCTGAGAAAGTGCTGCACTCAATATGCCAGCAAATTTGGAAAACTCAGCAGTGGCCACAGGACTGGAAAAGGTCAGTTTTCATTCCAATCCCAAAGAAAGGCAATGCTAAAGAATGTTCAAACTACCGCACAATTGTACTCATCTCACACGCTAGCAAAAAATGCTCAAAATTCTCCAAGCCAGGCTTCAGCAGTAAGTGAACCAAGAACTTCAAGATGTTGAAGCTGGATTTAGAAAAGGTAGAGGAACCAGAGATCAAATTGCCAACATCCACTGGATCATAAAAAAAGCAATTGAGTTCCAGAAAAAACATCTACTTTTACTTCATTGACTATGCTAAAACTTTTGACTGTGGATCACAATAAATTGTGGAAACTTCTTCAAGAGATGGGAATACGACCACCTGACCTGCCTCCTGAGAAATCTGTATGCAGGTCAAGAAGCAACAGTTAGGACAGGAATGGAACCATAGACTACTGTATATTGTCACCCTGCTTATTTGACTTATCTACAGAGTACATCATGAGAAATGCTGGGCTGGATGAAGCACAAGCTGGACTCAAGACTGCTGGGAAAAGTATCAAAAACTTCAGATATGCAGTTGCTAACACTCTAATGGCAGAAAGCAAAGAGGAACTAAATAGCCTATTATTGATGAAAGTCAAAGAAGAGAGTGAAAAAGCTGGATTAAAACTCAACATTCAAAAAATGTAGATCATGGCATCCAGTCCCGTGACACTTCATGACAAATAGATGGGGAGAAAGTGGAAACGGTGACAGATTTTTTTTTTTTTAAATGGCTTCCCTGGTAGCTCAGATGGTAAAGTGTCTACCTACAATGCGGGAGACCCAGGTTCAATCCCTGGGTCGGGAAGATCTCCTGGAGAAGGAAATGGCAACTCACTCTAGTATTCATGCCTGGAAAATCACATGAACCAAGGAGCTTGGTGGGCTACAGTCCGTGGGGTCACAAAGAATTGGACATGACTGAGAGACTTCACTTTCTTTCTTTAGTTTTTTGGACTTCAAAATCACTGTGGGTGGTTGACTGCAGTCATGAAATTAAAAAACGCTTGCTCCTTGGAAGAAAATCTATGACAAACCTAGACAGCATATTAAAGAGCAGAGATATCACTTTGCTGACTAAGGTCCATATAGTCAAAGCTATGGTTTTTCCATTAGTCATGAACAGATGTGATAGTTGGACTATAAAGAAGGCTGAGCACCAAAGAATTGATGCTATTGAATTGTGGTGTTGGAGAAGACTCCTGAGACTCCCTTGGACAGCAGAGAGATCAAACCAGTCATTCCTAAAGGAAATCAACGCTGAATATGCATTGAAAGGACTGAAGCTGAAGCTCCAATACTTTGGCCACTTGATGTGAAGAGTTGACTCATTGGAAAAGACCGTGGGCTGGGAAAGACTGAGGGCAAGGGAAGAAGGGAGTGGCAGAGGATGAGATGGTTATATAGCATCACTGACTCAGTGGACGTGAGTTTGTGGAAACTCCAGCAGATGGTGAAGGACAGAGAAGCCTGGCGTGCTGCTGTTCTTGAGGTCACAGAGTCAGATGGGACTTAGCAACTTTGCAACAACACACCTTCTCTGATTATTACCCTCTTTGACAAGTTGTCCCCTGTGCCACACTGACTGACCTCTTTCCATCCATGACTCTTTTTTTCTTCGGTTTTCTCATTCATTGCATTAGATACTGATACTTTTTCATTCCCGTTCAATCCGTACATTAGACTTAAAGCACTCTGTGGTCATTCAGAAGCTATCCCTTGTGATTTTCTCTCATTTTCCTCCAAGTAAAGAATAGCAAAAACCACAGGATTATCTCCTAGGCCAGACATGTGTACAGGATGAAAACTTATGCCTTGCCTGTGCTCTAGTTTTCCAGTCTTCTTGGAGATTTCAGTGGCCAAATGTAGACGTCTATATGAGGCTTTGATCTCTTTTAGTACATTATGATGCTCTGTTTATGAGAAGTGTTTGTATTTTTTAAAAACACTCTTATTGGGATATAATACACATGCTCTTCAGTTCACCCAATTATAATTAGTTTTTGTCTGTGGTCTGAGGTAGGTGTCAAACTCCATTCTTTTCCATGTGGCTCTTCAGTCATCAAAGAATTCTTTGCTGTAAAGACCATTCTTTACACATTGTATGATCTTGGCACCCTTGTTGAAAATAAGTTGTTCATAGATATCTGAGTTTATTTCAGACTCTGAGTTTTCTTCTGTTGATGCATATGTCTGTCCTTGTTCCAGTATCACCCTGTGTTCATTATTCCAGTTCTGCCCAGTTTGGGCATCAGTCGTCTGAAATAACTGGAATTACTCCAGATTGCTTCAGAGGCCTGTCCCTTACTCCCATGCTAGCTGCTGCTGCTAAGTCACTTCAGTCATGCCCGACTCTGTGTGACCTCATAGACAGCAGCCCACCAGGCTCCCCCGTCCCTGGGATTCTCCAGGCAAGAACACTGGAGTAGGTTGCCATTTCCTACTCCAGTGTAAGAAAGTGAAAAATGAAAGTGAAGTCACTCCATCGTGTCCGACTCTGCAACCCCATGGACTGTAAGCCCATCAGGCTCCTCTGCCCATGGGATTCCCCAGGCAAGAGTGCTGGAGTGGGTAGCCTTTCCCTTCTCTGGGGGATCTTCCCAACTCAGGGATCAAACCCAGGTCTCCTGCATTGCAGGCAGATTCTTTACCAGCTGAGCCACAAGGGAAGCCCAAGAACACTGGAGTGGGTAGCCTATCCCTTCTCCAGCATATCTTCCCAACCCAGGAATCAAACCAGGGTCTCCTACATTGCAGGTGGATTCTTTGCCAACTAAGCTGTGACCTGGTGATTAATCAGCTGAGAGATTGTGAATAAGTTATTCCTTTGCTGACTTGCTATGGTTTTGCTAAATGATTCAGTTCAGTTCAGTTCAGTCTCTCAGTCGTGTCTGACTCTTTGCGACCCCATAAATCGCAGCTTGCCAGGCCTCCCTTTCCATCACCAACTCCCAGAGTTCACTCAAACTCACGTCCATCGAGTCAGTGATACCATCTGGCCATCTCATCCTCTGTCGTCCCCTTCTCCTCCTGCCCTCAATCATTCTCAGCATCAGAGTCTTTTTCAGTGAGTCAACTCTTTGCATGAGGTGGTCAAATATTGGAGTTTCAGCTTTAGCATCAGTCCTTACAATGAACACCCAGGACTGATCTCCTTTAGGATGGACTGGTTGGATCTCCTTGCAGTCCAAGGGACTCTCAAGAGTCTTCTCCAACACCACAGTTCAAAAGCATCAATTCTTCAGTGCTCAGCTTTCTTCACAGTCCAACTCTCACATCCATACATGACCACTGGAAAAACCATAGCCTTGACTAGATGGACCTTTGTTGGCAAAGTAATGTCTCTGCTTTTTAATACGGTATCTAGGTTGGTCATAACTTTCCTTCCAAGGAGGAAACATCTTTTAATTTCATGGCTGCAATCACCATCTGCAGTGATTTTGGAGCCCCCCAAAAATAAAGTCTGACACTGTTTCCACTGTTTCCCCATTTGTTTCCCATGAAATGATGAGACCAGATGCCATGATCTTTGTTTTCTGAATGTTGAGCTTTAAGCCAGCTTTTTCACTCTCCTCTTTTTCTTTCATCAAGAGACTCTCTAGTTCCTCTTCACTTTCTGCCATAAGGGTGGTGTCATCTGCATATCTGAGGTTATTGATATTTCTCCTGGCAATCTTGATTCCATCTTGTGTTTCTTCCAGACCAGCATTTCTCATGATGTACTCTGCATAGAAGTTAAATAAGCAGGATGACAATATACAGCCTCGACATACTCTTTTTCTTATTTGGAACCAGTCTGTTGTTCCATGTCCAGTTCTAATTGTTGCTTCCTGACCTGCATATAGGTTTTTGAAGAGGCAGGTCAGGTGGTCTGGTATTCCCATCTCTTGAAGAATTTTCCGCAGTTTATTGTGATCCACATAGTCAAAAGCTTTGGCATAGTTAACAAAGCAGAAATAGATGTTTTTCTGGAACTCTCTTGCTTTTTCCATGATCCAGCGTATGATGGCAATTTGATCTCTGGTTCCTCTGCCTTTTCTAAAACCAGCTTGAACATCTGGAAGTTCACGGTTCACGTATTACTGAAGCCTGGCTTGGAGAATTTTGAGCATTACTTTACTAGCGTATGAGATGAGTGCAATTGTGTGGTAGTGTGAGCATTCTTTGGCATTGCCTTTCTTTGGGATTGGAATGAAAACTGACCTTGTCCAGTCCTGTGGCCATTGCTGAGTTTTCCAAATTTGCTGGCATATTGAGTGCAGCACTTTCACAGCATCATGTTTCAGGATTTGAAATAGCTCAACTGGAATTCCATCACCTTCATTAGCTTTGTTCATAGTGATGCTGTCTAAGGCCCACTTGACTTCCCATTCCAGGATGTCTGGCTCTAGGTGAGTGATCACACCATCGTTATTATCTGGGTCGTGAAGCTCTTTTTTGTACAGTTCTTCTGTGTTTTCTTGCCACCTCTTCTTAATATCTTCTGCTTCTGTTAGGTCCAGACCATTTCTGTCCTTTGTGGAGCCCATCTTTGCATGAAATGTTCCCTAGGTATCTCTAATTTTCTTGAAGAGCTCTCTAGTCTTTCCCATTCTGTTGTTTTCCTCTATTTCTTTGCATTGGTCGCTGAGGAAGGCTTTCTTATCTTTCCTTGCTATTCTTTGGAACTCTGCATTCAGATGCTTATATCTTTCCTTTTCTCCTTTGCTTTTCACTTCTCTTCTCTTCACAGCTATTTGTAAGGCCTCCCCAGACAGCCATTTTGCTTTTTTGCATTTCTTTTCCATGGGGATGGTCTTGATCCCTGTCTCCTGTACAATGTCATGAAAGATTATTCATCCATTAATGCAGTATCAGTTTTTACTTTTGATCAGTTTGTTGTGGTGATTATGTAAATTGATTGTAAAACCCTTGCAAATCATAGAGTGCTATATGAGTTTTTCCTGAAGGTAAAAGTGCCTTTCTTAATATTAAAATCTAATCTACCTACTGGCTTATTGTTATTGACATTATCATGTTAAAAGTTTTAGGTTTACTTCAAGGTAAGCTGAGACAATAGTCTTTTCCCTACCACCCCACCCACCCTGGCACATTGAACAAAGAAAGTGACAGAGTGGAAATGCAATTCCTAAAGACTGTCAGGCTGCCCTGTTAATTTTCCTTGATTTAGCATCATGGAATTTGTTAAGGATAAAATGAACTAAACATTTAACTTTGCCACCACCTAGAGGCAATTATGTCATACATGCTGTCTTGATTAAACTTTCTCAAATGCTGCTTCCAGAGTAGATGTGGAACAAAAGTAAAAGGTGGAAAACTCTTTGTATATAATTTTTCTCTACGCCCTAAAGAATTGTCCTCAGCATGCACTGTGAGATTAAAAGATACTTGTTTACTACTAAGCAAAACTGAATTTTACCAGAAGTTGCCAGTAGAAAAAGTATCTCAGGGAATTGGGTGTCTTATAGGAATATTTATTGCAGATGTTCTTAAAGTATCTCCTTTGTAAGTTGAATTCTCTATACTTTACATAATATTGCAATAGTATCTTTCTTTTATGATACCCAGTGCCTAGTAAGACAGTATAGACATTAAGCAATGAAACAATATTACTGCAACAAATTCATAACTACTGTGCAAGTATTTAGAAGGCTACTGTTGCCTAAGTATATACTTCAAAGGCTTTTTCTTATTTTGTCTCTGAAAATCTCTAAATTTACATGTCTATGCCATGGTTAATTAAAGGTTTTTTAATACTATTTTAAGATACAGTTCTTTTAAATTGGGTCACAATATGTGCAGACTATATATCTTAAATTATTGAACAATTTAATAAATATATGTAGCATCCTTTTACTAAAGGGTTATCTATTAAATCTTTAGTTTCCCTAATAATTATTTGTTGATATAAAATTGACAGCATAAAATAATTCTAAAATTACAGACAATGTATTTTGATACATCATCAGGAACTGTTGAACAAAGAAAGGAAATTCCTTAAAATGTAACAACTTAACACCAATTTGAAAGTATATGCTTTCCAAAATGTGTATGATTTTGTAAGAAGTTAACTTGTTTAGGAAGAGAAGCATTAGATCATTGCAGAACCAGTATTTAACTGTTGGAAATCATAACACACATACCAGTTGATTCTTGACTGAATCCTCCTTCTTCCCCAGACAGAGGAAATGACAGGATATTATTCACATATGAAGATGATTTCAAACTGTGTTTCTTTCCTCATATAAAATAAAAGTTTACAGACATGCTATTTGAATTAGAAAAATATTAGCATCTTCTCAAATGTGTTTTCTAACTTTACTGTAGGAAGAAGTTGTGGGAGAGATTGAATTGGTAGACATGTATATGGAATAAAATCCCAGGAAATTAAATGAAAAATTTAAATAAATTATTTTTAAGTTACAACATTTCATATAAATGACCATGTCTGATAACTCCATGGACAGCTGCTCTTTACAAATAAAAACATCATAAATAATTGCATATGAATGTGGGATTAGAAAGCTAGGGTCATAGAAATTATGCTTTTGCAAAGAAAATTTTATTCTAACTCTTACATGAAAAGATCTGTCTGTAGCTCCATGTTTTTGCTCAACTCTTGCTTCTTTTTTGAGTTTTTCCTGCTGCTTGCTAAAATACTGTCTGTTTATTACATAAACCAGTACTGCCACCTCGTGATCTTTTCCTGAATTTCACCTGGCCATCCTTATTCGTTCTCTTTGGGTACTTCTTATTTCTGGCTTACTGGTTTAGTATTCCTCACATCTGCACATTTTTGATCTCCGACTTCTGGTTAGAATCTCTTCTAGGATTAGTTAGTTAGTTGCTGTTAGTTGCTCAATCATGTCCTACTCTCTCTGACCCCATGGACTGTATACCCAACAGACTCCTCTGTCCATGGGATTCTCCAGGCAAGAATGCTGGAGTGGGTAGCCATTCCCTTCTCCAGGGAATCTTCCTGATCCAAGGATCAAACCAGGGTCTCCTACATTACAGGGAGATTCTTCACCATCGGAGTCACCAGGGAAGCCCATTACCCTTTGGACCTAACAGAAGCAGAAGATATTAAAAAGGAGTGGCAAGAATACACAGAAGAACTATACAAAAAATATTTTCATGACCCAGATAACCATGATGGTGTGATCACTCACCTAGAGCCAGACATCCTGGAATGGGAAGTCAAGTGGGCCTTAGGAAGCATCACTACGAACAAAGATAGTGGAGGTGATGGAATTCCAGTTGAGCTATTTCAAATCCTAAAAGATGATGCTGTGAAAGTGCTGCATTCAATATGCCAGCAAATTTGGAAAACTCAGCAGTGGCCACAGGACTGGAAAATACCAGTTTTCATTCCAGTCCCAAAGAAAGACAATGCCACAGAATGTTCAAACTACCACTCAATTGCACTGATCTCACACGCTGACAAAGTAGTGCTAAAACTTCTCCAAGCCAGGCTTCAACACTATGTGAACTGTGAACTTCCAGATGTTCAAGCTGGATTTAGAAGAATCAGAGGAACCAGAGATCAAATTACCAACATCCGTTGGCTCATCCAAAAAGCGACAGAATTCCGTAAAAACTACTTCCAGAAAAATCTACTTCTGCTTTATTGACTACACCAAAGCCTTTGACTGTGTGACTCACAACAAGCTGTGGAAAATTCTTAAAGAGATTGGAATACCAGACCACCTTACCTGCCTCCTGAGAAATCTGTAGGCAGGTCAAGAACCAATAGTTAGAACTGGACATGGAGCAACAGACTGATTCCAAATCGGGAAAGGAGTACATCAAAGCTGTATATTGTCACCCTGCTTATTTAAATTATATCCAGAGTACATCATGAGAAATGCTGGCCTGGATGAAGCACAAGCTGGAATCAAGATTGCCGGGAGCAGTATCAGTCACCTCAGATATACAGTCCATGGGGTCGTGAAGAGTTGGACACGACTGAGTGACTTCACTTTCACTTTTCACTTTCATGCATTGGAGAAGGAAATGGCAACCCACTCCAGTATTCTTACCTGGAGAATCCTGGGGACAGAGGGCTGCCATCTATGAGGTCGCACAGAGTCAGACACGACTGAAGTGATTTAGCAGCAGCAGCAGCAGATATGCAGATGACACCACCCTTATGGCAGAAAGTGAAGAAGAGCCTAAGAGCCTCTTGATGAAAGTGAAAGAGGAAACTGAAAAAGTTGGCTTAAAGCTCAACATTTGGAAAATTAAGATCATGGCATCTGGACCCATCACTTCATAGCAAAAAAGATGGGGAAACAATGAAAACAGTGAGAGATTTTGTTCTGAGGGGCTCCAAAATCACTGCAGATGGTGACTGGAGCCATGAAATTAACACTTGCTCCTTGGAAGAAAAGTTATAACCAGCTTAGACAGCATATTCAAAAGCAGAGACATAACTTTGCCAACAAAGGTCTGTCTAGCGAAAGCTAAAGTTTCTCCAGTAGTCATGTATGGATGTGAGAGCTGAACTATAAAAAAAGCTGAGCACCGAAGAACTGATGCTTTTGAACTGTGGCGTTGTAGAAGACTCTTGATCATGGGGTCGCAATGAGTCGAACGTGAGAGAGCGACTATACTGAACTGAACTGTGTTATTTTCATCTTTATTTCCATTAATTCTCTCCTGGATATTTTGTTAGTGCATTTGAAGAGTAGTTAACATGACAACTGTCCATGACAAGACCTAAAAGTTAAATCATGTCTGCCAAAAAGGAAGTAAAAATTAGGTTCCATGGCTTCCATTTCATATCTGTAATTCTAGTGCCAACTTAGTTGAGGATATTCAAAACTTACTAGCTAGAGGAATTAGAATGAAATATAATTTCTCTAATTTATTTTATTTGATGATCATCCTTTTTAAAAAACACATTTTTATGGTTTATTTTTTTCTCTCTTTATTTTTGCAGCTTTTATCATTCCTTCAGGGTTTGTTTACTTTTTACCACGAGGGATATGAACTCGCCCAGGAATTTGCACCATATAAACAACAGCTGCAGTTCAACTTGCAGAATGTAAGACTATACCTGTTCTCACTGCCTCTGCTTCGTTAATCAGGCGATCCCAGGGCAACTGAGTTATAGCCAAGCTGAACTTATCTGAGTACAATAAAGCCTCACTCATTTAGAAAAACCACTTAATAAATTTATTAACTTTTTAAAATAAGAGCTAATCTCATGTTTGAAAATTATATACTGCCAAATTTCATGAAAATGAAAATATCTGAGTGCAGAAACCTTGGAAACTGTTACCTTTATCTAGTGTTTTCATTATTTTGCTGAGTGACCCTAGGCATGTTGTCTTTCCTGAGAGGGCAATATTTCTGTATTTGTGAAAAGGACTTGCACAATGGACTTTCATGCTCTGTCCCTTTCCTCCCTGAAGCTATTTATTTTATAGCTGATATTTACTGTTTTCTAAAAATAAATTTAAATGTGGCTTTCAAGCATCCATAAAAGCTGCTTTAAAGCTTCAGGGAGAATTATTTAAAAACACCCTATTTCTGGCAGAGTTTATTTTGTAAAGTTGTCCAGTAAATCCTTTTAATATTTGATTGCAGTTATACGAATTCTGATTTACATGTACTGAATACCAGTTACACTTTAAAAAGCTAGCCGATCCATTCTGTATTATCAAATATGTTGTTCCGTTGCTAAGTCATGTCCGGACTCTTTGCAACTTCCTGGACTGCAGCACACCAGTCTTCCCTGTCCTTTCACTGTCTCCCAGAGTTTGCTCAAACTCTTGTCCATTGAGTCGATGATGCCAATAACAAAATCTTAGTTGTTGAGGATTTTGTGTAAATGAAGAGTTATTTCTGAAACCGTGTCTGGTACTCTAGCTAAAATAGTTTGTGAAGGTTTCACTTAATTTTCTATAAAAAGCATGCCTTTCACTCCTTACCTGATTTTTGCCATTGTAAAGATGTTCAGCAAATAGAAATATGTATTCAGAGCGTACCATGAGAAATAAGTAATTGCAGTTATTCTACTTGTGTTTTGCATTTAGCTTTTTATTTAACCTAGATTTTCTCGCAGAATCAATTTCACATGCAATTCATTCCACTGTTTTTCAATATGGAATCCATTTGGGCTTTCTCAGTAAATATTAAAAGGGTAAATTATAAACCCAAAGTATTTTTATTACTTCCATATTAAATGCAATTGCTGTAAGATTCCTGGGATTTGAGAACAAGAGACAGGTGAAGTATCAGAAAAAATTCATATCCTTATGTTTTAAAGGGAAAAGCAGCAAAAGTGGCAATTAAGAAAACTTTCCCAACTTTACCTTGAGATTCAGATCTTTTATTAGGGGCCGTAACAGAATGATAATCATCACTGCCTCACAGGTTGATGATTATTCTTATGTTTCCAAGTACGTATTGTTGAGATAATATGACCTGAATGCAAAATTGATATTCATAGAGAAAAGCCATATACTTTCTATATCTTAAGTAAACTTGCTATGGTGTAAGTAAATTATTTCCAAAGTAGAAGACATTAGAACTTGGAAACCTATTCATTTTTATGTGTTAATTTATGCATTGACCTCCTGATAACTATGTTAGGATTTCGGGAAAACAAGGTAAGTGATATTTCTTCAAAGAGGTTTTTGGAATAAAAATGATGAACCTTTTTCTTGATAAGTGCCACATATATCAGAACTATGTGAATTTATTTTAACCCTCAAAACAAACTAAGTGGTTGTGTATCTGCTTTTTTTTATCTTAGGTATTATGGGATATAAAATGTTATTTTAATTAATATCTTATATTTGTAAAGCTATAAGTTGTTCCCTAGATAATGTTAAGTGGGAAATTGGATAAAATACTCACATACACAGATGCAAAGAGAAACATGCAGGAGGTCATTCAGAAAAGTTTCACTAAAGCAATTCAAAATTAGAGCATAGGATTCAATGTAGATGGTGATGGATATGGTAAACAGTCCTGAAAGAGTCAAGGTTATCCTTTGCACCATTTATAGTTTTGAAACCTTAGACTGGGTGTTCCTCAAAACTGGCAGAAAACACTGAATGAAATTGTTGTTTCTGTTTACTAAAGACGAGGAATAATTTTGAAAGTACTCGACAAGAGGTAGAGCGATTGATGCAGAGGATGAAATCTGCCAATCAAGATTACAGGCCACCCAGCCAGTGGACAATGGAAGGCTACTTGTATGTCCAGGAGAAACGTGAGTTGCAAAGATGTAAATTAATGTCTCTTAAGATTAACCTTCTGTTTCTATGAGACGTGAGTTGGTTACTTGCTTTTCCTTCAAGAAGGAAGACTGAAATTCCTAACAGCTTTATCCTATATGGTCTGCTTGGCCAGCGACTATCACTGAATGTGGAAGTTTTTCCACTTTTCACCATTGGATTCTCTAAGCTGGTATGTTGTTGAACTTGGAACTTAGAATTTTCATGATGATACCGTAACATGAGTTCAGTTTTAGAATTTAATTATGGTGCCTGATCTCAATGCAAAGTTTCATGGAGAATTGAAACCCAAAGCCTTTATCAGATGAATCATCTTGGTGACTTTGGTAGTGGTTTTCCCCTTCAGCAGCATTATTTCATTTAATTCTGTGCTCTGACAGTTTTCAGGAGTAAATCTGGCAGTTACATGATCTCAAACTGGCACTGTTTACTTCCTGGTGTTGGGAAATAAGCTTCAGATCCAATAGAGCATTATTATAATTGCCTCACACTGAGAAAGTTTTTCTCACAAAAGTTAATAAAAGCCATTCAAACTTGTATAACTAGAGTCCTTTTTTGTCATTAAGTGGAACCAGTGATTAAATTAACTCTCTGTTTCAACCCAGAATGCCCTAAAGCACTCTCTTACTCTTTGTGTTGAAGGAACAGTTGTTTGCATTCCCAGTGCATCATGGGCCAGGGTCTTCATAAAACACAGAATCACGTGCGTGGATTGTGCAGTAATCTCAGATTGCTCTAAAAGTTGGTAAATGCCTATTTTCACTTTCTGTAGTTTTTCTCACACATGTGGACTTGAAGACAACATGGAGTAACGTTGCCCTAAGTTTCCCCATCTCTAGACAATAGATCATGGTAGTTTTCTTGAAGACATTATAGTTAAAGGGTTTGAGATGTGGAAGCTGTAGATGTTGAGTGTGAAAGTTTTGGGGGCATAATGCAAAGTGATCACTAATATGCCAAGGTAGTTTATATTTGACATGATCAGATTGTCATTTGTTCCTTAACAGTACAGAAGCAGATAACAGTTTGATCCAGTAGTCTCAGCAAACATTTATTACTACATTGGTGATAGTGGGCTGCTGACTCAGGGGATCTGGTTTTAGGATTTTCCTTCTCATAGCTATCTACCTTGACCAATCTACTGTTTTCAGATGTTAAAATGATGAATCTAATGTCCTGCCTTTATAGTCTACAATTAAAATATAATAAATAGGTTTTCCAAGAATGTCATGAGAAAAGACCAATTCATTGATCATATATGCAAGAGTATATGGATTTAACTCAGGACCCTAAGAAAGAGTCTACATACTGAATAGTTTTTCCATATTTGAGAGCCTCAGTGTGAGGGTACATGGAGAGGTTCTGTGCCTAGTAGAGGAATATGTGGATAGTGAGGCTTGTCAAGTCTGCATCTGGTAAAGTAGGTGCAATCCTGTTGCCCAAAGATTTTTTATTCATTGCAGCTCAGCAATACTTTATTTCTTGATGTCTCCCCTCACTCCTATTGTTAACACAGTTGCTAAAATCATTGTGGGTATACAATATCATGTTCTAATCAAAAAAGCTTTGGATTACCTAGCAAAATTCTTGTATTCATAATCTTCACATATGTCCTGTTCAGCCACGACTTGGTAGCCCATCCATTGGATTGTGCCAAGGTTTGCTTACCTATTCCCCAGCTGTTGGACATTTGGATCTCTGGTGGTACAGAGGTTAAAACGTCTGCCTGCAATGTGGGAGACCTGGGTTCGATCCCTGGGTCGGGAAGATCCCCTGGAGAAGGAAATGGCACCCCCTCTAGTATTCTTGCCTGGAGAATCCCATGGACGGAGGAGCTTGGTGGGCTACAGTCCACGGGTCACAAAGAGTCAGACACAACTGAGCAACTTCACTAAAAGCATAAGCCCTTTAATAATCTGGGGTCTGGATGCATAGACAGAATGCAGTGTTTTATGCCCCTGTCTGATGCTGATATCTTGTATTCTCAGATACCTGACTTCTTCTCTGGGTCAGTCTGAAATGATCATAAAGCCCTCTGTGGCACTGACCTTTTCTCTGAGAGTTCCTATCCCTCTAACATCTGCTTTTAGGCTACAGAACTCAGGTAAATCTTCAATTCCAGTGTCTCTGTAGCCTGGGACCAAATCTGTCTATCTCCTTGATAACCTGTGAACCCATACCTTCTCTCCATCTCCATAGTCTTGCGCTGGCCTCCTTACTGTTCTTTTTTGCCTCCAGGCTTATCAGCCTCAGTCCTTTCTCAGAGAGCTTACAGCAGCTTCCTCTGCAGTGCTTGCTTGGTTGTGCCTCTCCTGTGATGGCCGTGGTCAGGCATGGCATTCAAGGCTCCCGTCTATTTGTAGCATCCTCTCTTATGACATTCTTCCTGTTCCCAGCACAGCGTCCATCTCCATTTTACTCTATATCCACCTGTGCTGTTTTTATAGCTTTAGTGAGGCACACTTGACATGCAATAAATTGCACATATTTAAAATGTACAGTTTGATCAGTTTTGCTACATATATCTACCTATGAAGCCATCACCACAGTCAACATAACACATGTATTCATCACTCCAAAAGTGTTATTTTGCCTCACTGTAATCCCTCACTCCTTTCATTCTCACTTACCATCCTCACTTCTTCCTTTTGCCTAGGATTTAAAAAGGAAAATGAATGGGATTATATGCTTTGGAATTATTTTTCTAAGAGGAAAAAGTACTCAAAGCCCCTTTCTTCTTGGAATCTTTGAGAGCATTTTTATTAAGAAAATCTGACCATTTCACGAAGACATATTGATTGTGCTCTTACTATCACTGAGTAAGTCTTATGGAGAACAAAAGAGGAGATGAAGAATATGGCTCCAAGATGTTTATTCAGTTGTAGGAGGTACAAGACAGATAGACTTACACAGTTAGCAACCAGTGATTAATAGTAAATATCAGAGCTGTAAACTGATTGATAAATGGAGATGGATTTAATGCGATGGTAGCAGATGATTGCTATTTAGACACAGCACTCCACTTCATCTGAGTATGTGGTTTGTATGTTACCCACCTCCAGGTATACAGTGAATTGCATTCTGGTAGATTCCAGTTTAAGCAGAAAGAGCATGGGGTCCAGAGTCAGATAGAACTACATTGGAATTTTATGTCACCTGTTAACTGGATGATTCTGCATAGGCAACTTTCTGAGCTCAGTCTCCTCATTTTTAAAAGAGGGATATTTATATCCAATCTTATAATAACATTGTAAGAATTAGAGGTAATGTATATGGAATGTCTCTGTTATCAGTAGTGGTGCATAGTAATACCACTGTACTTCCAGGAGCCCTTCCTATTCTGTGCAATTTGTATTTATGTCATTTAATTCTTAAAACAACTCCTGAGAAGTATCGTTCCTCCAAAAAGAACAACTCCAACCACATGCCCTCTTAATGAAGAAAGCAGCACCATCTGCTGCTCTTAAGCTTTATTTTCTTTTATGTAAAATGCTCCTTATAATGTCTGACTTTAAAAGTTCCTAGATAAAATGTTGACAGTAGGTATCCAGTGAATGTTAATTCCCTCCCAATCCACAGGCATCATCCCAGCAACCTCAGATGATCACTGGATAAGATAATTAAACTTGTTTTGGTTTGAAACTTCAGAGCTGTAATAAATTTTATTTTCCCAGACTTTTTTTTAGGGACTTCAGAATCACTTGCCTAAGAACATCTGTCGTGGCCTGGTGCCAAGCAACTTTAAAGAAAGCAGCATGTGTGTGCAGCATACTTGAAGATCAAGTGCATGGGGTTCTGAAGTTAACATAGAGGCAGGATGAAACATTTTGGGTCTAATAGGTCGTCAGAGTGTTGCAGCAGCTTTATTTAAAAATTATAGCTAATATTGCTTCATAAATTGCTTCCTAAGAAGTAAAATCACTATAAAGATTTCTATCCAGCCACTCTCTACTAATCAACTCTAAGCCTTTAAGTATTTTACACCACATGTAACAGAGTTATCAACAAGTATTATTAAGTATTACAGTGTGAAATAGTCCCAAAACAGAATTGAAGTTAATTGCAGTAACCCTTTGTGATTACCAAGTACGTAGCTGCACCCCATAATTTTAAAGTCTGGAGTGGTTTAAGTATTAAAGCTACATATGACACCAAGGGCACTATTATTACAGGGAAAAATTCAAATGGCTCATGAAACACTTTTCTCAAGAGGTGCATTTTCACAATTCTGCTTCTTAGTGTTGAATACATTGTTATAAAACACAGCCAGCAATAACATTGTATATAATTGTTGCTAGAGAGATCCAGGTGTTAATCCAGATAGGACCCTGTGTGAAGAAGCTTTAGGAAACAAGCTCCGTTTTCAACCTACTCAGCCCACTAGGGCACTTGGGTGCAAGATAATTGGCTTCCCTGTGGGAAAGATGAAGTCTTCCACCGAGGTCATGAAATAATTGAACTCGTGATTTATCTGTTTGCCCAGGTGAAGCAGCATCAACCAGTTTTTAAGGAGAACACTGGATGACAGAGTGGTATGCAGTGGGAAAGGGTTGCATACCCCAGCGAGGTTATATTTATGGAGAAAAAGATAGTGAACATTAGACATGCATGCCTGCTAAGTTGCTTCAGTTGTGTTTGACTCCTTGGACTGTAGCCCACCAGGCTTTTCTGTCCATGGGATTCTTCAGGCAAGAATATTGGAGTGGTTTGCCATGCCCTCCTCCAGGGGATCTTCCCAACCCAGGAGTCAAATGCACATCTCTTACAGCTCCTGCATTGGCTGGTGGGTTCTTTACCACCAGCACCATTGACCCCATGGTCTGTAAACCCACTAGGCTCCTCTGTCCGAGGGAAACTCCAGGCAAGAATACTGGAGTGGGTTGCCTTTCCATTCTCCAGGGGATCTTCACTATTCAGGGATCAAACCCTGGTCTCCTGCATTGCAGGCGGATTCTTTATTGTCTGAGACACCAAGGAAACCCTTCATTTTAAAGAGAGATTTGAATTTAATATTTTTCAGATTAGTGTTAAAAGGGAACAGCTCTGTGGTCAAAAAGTCTTAGAGAAAGATGAATAATTCATTCCTTCATTCATGAAATCTTTATTGAGGAGCAACTATGTGTCTGGCCCTGTTCTATGGATTAAGAATATGCTATTCCACAGAACATCACTTGTTCCTTCTCTCATAGAGCTTTAGATTCTAGTGATGGATGCAGACAATAAATAGGATGAATTAGTAAAGTGGTGATCATATATGTGTTAACTGCTGAGAAGAAAGTAAAGCAAAAAAAAAAAAAAAGAGAGAGATAAGAAATGAAATGTCATGGTGAAGGTGTTGTGATATTAGCTATCTCTACAGAAAAGGGCCATATTATAAAGGTGACATTTAGGAAAAAAACTGAAGGAAGTGACAGTGTAAGTCATGCAGGCATCTGAAGGAAGAGTCATCCTGTGAGTGGAAATGCTCTGGGGTAGAAATGCATTCTCCATGTTCAGAGACCAGCAGGGCCCAGTGTAACTAGCAAGTGTAGGAGGCAAAAGGCAGTAAGACCAATAATATCCTTCTATCCAGATCATTTGGAGCCTTCGGTTTATATCTGGGGAGATGTGGGAAATGATTGGAGAGTTTTGAACAAAAGGATGAAATAACCTGGCTAAATTTTGAGCAAGGTATTTCTGGCAATTTTGCAAGTAGACGACGAAGGAAGATGTAAGGAGACCTGTTACAGCACCTCAGACTGTTCCTTCTCATCCTTCCCACATCCGTGGGTAAACCACTGTCACAGACGAGATAACTGAAGCTGAGAGCTAAAGTAACTCTTGAGGTTACCAAGTACGTGTCAGAGCTGCAAATTAAGCCAAGTTGTCTGGTTGCAAGACACTCTACCCTACACCACTGTAGCTCCAGTCTGGCCTTTCTCACTCACAATAAGCATTACTGACTTGCATGGTCTATGGAAATCCTCGGTTTTACTTCATAGCGTCAAAAACTGCGCAAACTTAGATGCAACTCATATATTAACAGTCTGTATCGTTTGTTTCCTTTCATTAGGACCTCTTGGTTTTACATGGATTAAACATTATTGTACATATGATAAAGGAAGTAAAACTTTTACAATGAGTGTTTCAGAAGTGAAATCCAGTGGGAAAATGGTGAGTCATTTTTTTTCTATTGTTTTTTGACTGAACTTGTTATTTAAGTAATGGAAATAAAAATCTTTTGTGCTTATTTTTCTAATAAACGTGTTCACAATTTTTAAAAATTGAAAAGTCACAAAAGTTTTCCCTCACTTTAAATGACCTTGATCACTTAAAAAGAACAGCCAGTACTTCTTTTTCACTTTGGCCATGAATCTTTATAAGCAGTTACATTACACGTATGGACACCTTGGTGAATGGCATCTCACATTCCTGGCAGCAGAGTCATTTGTGGTGTTGGTTTGCCAGCAGCCCACAGAGGTTGTCAGGGGCGGGTTGAGGCTCTCGGAGTCCGCCTCTTTCTTCCTGGTGGTTTCCTGTGGGAGCCCGTGTTTGTCCCTGCATCCCACAGTCCCTGCAAGCACTGAGTCCTTCTTACTGAAATGCTGGCCAACAAAGTTTCTCAAAAGAAAACAGTGAGTGCTCATGTACCCTTGAAGTCAATCAGTCACTGAATGTCTCACATGGGTGGTGAACAGTACAAACTAAGTGTACTTTGTTTGCGGAAGTGCTGCAGAGTGCAGCACCTTTATTGCACGTAGTTTGCAATCTTTTTATGAGTTAAGATATGAATATGGCAGACGCTGAGACCTACAAATAAGATGACTGAGCCATCATCTGAGAATCCTAGAGCTGGAAGTTATCCTAAAGATTATTGAGGCTCGCCTCCTTTTAACTGACTAGAAGATAAAGGTGGTAGAAAGTAAGTGACTCCCCACCTAATTTGTGGTATAGATCATGGAGTAGTAAATGTTGACCTAATTTAGGCACATACTCAAATATATCAACTGAAACTTATTGTGCTTGGGCATTCAATAGAGTCTAATAATTCAAAGTGACCGATATAAAGTAAAGAAGAACATACCAGAGAAAAAGAAATCTTAGATTGCTACCATCACAGGAAGTTGTTAAATGCTGTAATCACACCTTAGTTTCTACTCAAGTTTTCGTAAGAAAAGCTGTTGCCCAGGAGTGAGTTCATGTGACAGTAGTGAGATAATAAACAGACTAAGCCAGAGTTCTATTAGTAAATCTATAAGATTTGCAACCAGAGATAATAGAATTAACCAAGCATTAGGTAAATATTCTCCTTAAAATTGAATGGCTTTTCAGGTATAGAAGAGAATTATGAATTGAGCTTATGTTGGATTCTGTCCAAAGAGGTTTGGTTTCAGAAGCAAACTAGCAATTGGTTACCAGCAGAAGAATCACATGGTATGCATGATAGTAATAATGTTATAACAAGTATCTACTAGAGCTATATTATTTTGCTAACTCTCTTGAGATTTGGAGTCAACTGTCAGCTGTCATTTAATACTCCACAGCTCTGATTCAAATATATACACATTATAGTATAATTTAACATGATAAGTAAATATGTTGAAGGGTGCTAGGCACAGAATTCTCAGAATTCTTTGAATAAAACATATATGTGGTTAATTTAGTAATAAGTTGTTTGGTGTATTACAGTTGGGAAGTTAACATTAGCCAGACATCTCTGTATTAATATTTATAGAAATAGGGCATGAATATGATCTTTATACATAAACTGTGCTCTGAGTTATTTTAATATGGAAACTTTAGATGGTATATTTAATATATTTCAGTTCACTCTGTCATCATGTCAAAAATATGTTCCACCTCTTGTTTCAGAATGGCCTTGTTACTAGCTCACCAGAAATGTTTAAATTAAAATCTTGTATCCGACGAAAGACAGATTCAATTGATAAACGATTCTGCTTTGACATAGAAGTGGTCGAAAGGTTTGAACTTTTCACTTTCTGTGTTTTAATTTGGTTTAATTTTTTTCTGTGTATAGCTGTAAATATGAAACAGCATAAAGTGCTTGTTTTTCAGTCTCTTTTTAAAAAAGAAATATATGTTTAATTCATTCTCTCACTTGTTTATTCAATAAATATGGATTACATGATGCTTTCAAAAAAATAAATTAGACACAGAGTGCTACCAAAGGGTAATATCATGCAGCGAAGAATCTGAAAAACGCACACACTGGACTAGGGTCCCCATCCAGTGAAGGAACCTGACAGCATTGTTCATGGCTCCCGGGTCAGCTTTCTGTATGGTTTTGAAACCTAGCGGCCTTGTGCCAAAGCATAAAAAAAGACACTGCTGCACTTGCCGAAAGCTTCCTTCGGCCAGTGAAATTCCGTGCCTTCCACGCACACAGCGCTGTTCTGGGCATTCTTAGTCACAGGATATTGGGAGAGACATAAAGGCTGTGCAGCCAAGCTCGTCATCTAACGGAACTGTTCAGCTGTACTCATTTATCGTTTCAGGTAGAATAGAAACAAAGTCAGGAAAAGTATGTATGTTTTCTCGATCTCTGTTGTATTCCATAATCTATTCTTCCCCTATATTACCACCATGCTTCTGAATACTCTAGCTTTGCATGTGAATATATACCACATATATATATATATATATATATAACATTCTGACATACTGTATACACTGTTATATACCACAGCTTACATATTATAATTATTTAGTAAGACATGGCCCCATTCTTATGCTTCTTTAAAACAGTGTTAGCTGTTTTGGCCCTGTGTTCTTATACTTCGTAGATCTGCTGAGCAAGTTTACTTTTCTCTCCAAAAATTCCTTCGGGATTTTTGACTGGAGTTCTATTAAGTTATTAGATTAAAAATGGTGAATTGAACTGTCCCTAAGATTTTATGTATCTTTTCTTCCCCCCATTTTATTTTTGGGTGTCTTCTTTTCATTGAAATTTTGAATAGAATTCTTTGATTAGTAGAAATGCATTTTTGTTTTATGGTTGAAACTGCTGTGTAAAGGCTAGTAATTTTTTTTATATATCAATCTATGTCCATTGGTTTTAATAATTTTGTGATAGGAACGTCTTGATTTTCTGTGTAGATGAATACTAACATATTAGTGATTTTTCTTTTCTTTTTTCAGTGCTTTCTAGATATATAACCTTGGAGCACGCTGTTAAACCCTGTGCTTCAGTTCTTTTCATCTGTAAAACAAGGCTAGTCACTACGCACATCAAAGGGTTGTTGTGAGGAATAAATAGGTTAATGAAGGAGACGTAACAGTGCCTGGCACGCAATAAACAGCCTAAAGTATTGCTGTTATTACTGCTGTTTTAAACTGGCTTAAATTACCCAAGATAAAATTACTTTGATCTTTATAATCAGTTTATCCATTTCTTATCAATATAATGATCCATTTTCTTGTACCCATGAAGACATATCCCTTTCTCACAGTTTTAGCTCATTCTAGGCTTGTAATTGGCTTCCCCATTACACAATATTTAAATGAGATTTCCTTCTTCTTTACCTTGTCACACAGCCCTCTACGTTTCTGTTTATCCTATGAACAGCTTGCACAGTTCATTAGGTTAATTTCACTTTTTTTCCTGTATTTTCTGTCATTGTCTTCATATTGATTTCATCTCTCCCTTTGCTTGCTCTTTCTTGAAGCACATCCTCAAGTAGCTAATTCAGAATGGGTGCATGGGAGAGAGTTGTTTTCTAAAGTGTTAATGATAATACTGTGATCATTGTATAAACACTTTGGTCTTATTTTCTTCTGTAAAATTAACTAGTTATGGTATAAGGCTTCTCCTATTGCTATATGAAACTGAAGTGGCTCAGTCATGTCCGACTCTTAGCAACCCCAGGGACTGTAGCCTACCATGCTCTTCCATCCATGGGATTTTCCAGGCAAGAGTATTGGAGTGGGTCGCCATTTCCTTCTCCAGGGGATCTTCCCAACCCAGGGACTGAACCTGGGTCTCCCATGATGTAGGCAGATGCCTTACTATCTGAGCCACCAGGGAAGTCCACATTGCTATATATTCATTGTAATTATTTTTAGTGACTATATGATAATACCCTGGGTCATATTCTTAATTATTCACATCTTATGGAATGTTTAGGTGGTTTTGAACTTTGATGAATGTGGCTCTGTCATCCTTTTCAGTCATTTTAGGGGAAGTAGTTTGAGACTAGCCTCCTTCGGACAGTCTTATACCTAAAACACTTAGGATTTCTTTTATAATTTTTTAATTTATTTATTCTTTTCTCTCCTATCTATATTATTTTCTCTTTTCATTTTTTTCTCTTTCCTGCTTTTTCTTCAAATTTTACTTAGTTAACTAAGAATTAATTAATTAAGAATTTAAATAAACAGCATATGTTTAAAGGCATAAATAAGTGAATTGAATATATATAATACTTATTTTTAATAGGCATGGAATCATCACATTGCAAGCCTTTTCAGAAGCTAATCGAAAACTCTGGCTTGAAGCCATGGATGGGAAGGAACCGGTAGGAATATGACTCATTTTCTAATTTTGATTTTATTGTTCTAATAATTGCAAAGTACATCTAAAAAAATTTATATGCCTATGTATAGTATATTTAAAAATATTAAAATAGCAAATCAGGAGTAGAGACTCTTTTGAATTTGTTTTTCAGGGAGACTTCTAGGACTAATTTAAAACCCTAAAATTACTTTAAAAAGGTAATTTTATTTGGCTACATTGATTGGATTGCTTTGTTTTGCTAATAGTTCTTGAGTGTCTACTCTTTGCAAGGCCAGTGTGAGGTTTTATGATCAGTATGATGAACAAATTTCAGGGTAACCTAGACCATGGGTTAGAAGTCTCCTTTGGTAAAACTGTTTGTAACTTGACATTTCCCTCAGTCCAGATCCCCAGTTTTCTAATAGATATTTTGATGTTGACATAAATTTACTTGAAATGGTCAGGGAGGCTTATATAAAAAAGGGAATATGCCACTGATGACGTCTGTGACGCACACAGCACTGAGTGCTTAGGGGGATGAGCACACAGAGCCAATAGAAGACACCAGCCTGTCCCTGGAAGACTGTCTTTTAAATGGCAAAGAACTTGTGAAAAGTACCTGTGCAACAGCAGAGCTACACAGAGTGTGGACCCTAGACTTTGAGTCTATCCTATAAACTATTACCAGGCTACACTGAGTGCAGAGATTATGATTAAGGATCTGGAAAATTTTGTAGCAATTAGAAGTCATTTTATATCTGTTGAATTTAATAATAAAAAAATTTAGACTGTCTATTCTTGATTGTTGATTACATTTACACTTTTTTTTTGTAATTTACAAAATTATCCATCAGTGACAGATTAAAAATTAAAAACAAAGCAACTTGTCTCTTTACTGCTAATAGTTAAGAGGCAAGCCCTGACCTAGAGGAAATTTAGAAGACAGTGTGATAGCTTAACAAGCACAAGTTAGGTACATGCTGAGAAAAAATGCTAAGCAGGTAATTTGAGGAGGAAACAATCAGGTGCATCCATCGTGAGGTACTTCCTGAAGAAGGGAGATTGTGCATCGTGTTAGAGAATAGAATGAGATGCTTAGATCCGAGGGAAAGGGGTAAACCTTTGCCCAGGGCAGGACAGCAAGGGAGGAAAAGGAGTGGGAGGCAAGATTGGAGGAGGGCATTGTGCATACAGTAGTGGTAGGACTTTGAAATCAGGACACTCCCTTTGTATATCACTGAACCAGTATCACCCTGGTCATTGTCTGTTGTGGCTCATTAACTGCAGATGACTGGCTGACTTTTTTTGTGTTTTAGATTTATACCCTGCCTGCGATTATCAGCAAGAAAGAAGAAAGTAAGTTGCTTTAATAATTATTTGAAATGTTATCATGTAGATTTTTTTTTTTTAGTTGAAGTAAATGGCAGTCCACTCCAGTATTCTTGCCTGGGGGATCCCATGGATAGCCTGGCAGGATACAGTCCATAGGGTCGCAAAGAGTATAGACACGACTGAGCCACTAAACCACAAGAACAAAAATAACAAATTAGTTTCAGCTGTACAACAATATAATTACTTTCTGTATAAACTGTAAAGTCATTACTGCAATAAGTCTAGTACCATCTGTCACCATAAAGTTGTCCTCTTTCATCTACTTCACCCACCCTCCAATGCCCTTCCCTCTGATACCCATGAATCTGAATTTGTTTTCTTTTTTCTTTGTTTTATTGTTTATATTCCACATATAAGTGAAATCGTATGGTATTTGTCCTTCTCTGACTCATTTCACTTAACAAGATGCCTTTGAGTTCCCTCCATATTATTGCAAATGGCAAACAAAAATTTTTCTTTTTTATAGCCAAGCAGTAGTCCATTTTGTGTATATACCTTATCTTCTTTATCCAATTCTCCCATCAGTGTTAATTTAGATTGTGTCTGTGTCTTAGCTATTGTAAATAATGCCACAGTGAGTGTAGAGATGGATATATCTTTTCGAATTCATATTTTTCATTTTCTTTGGATAAATACCCAGAAGTGGTATAGCTGGATCTTATGGTAGTTTGTTCTTAAACCTTGGGGTACCTTTGTACTCTTTTCCATAGTTGCTGCTCCAGTATGCATTCCCACCAATAGTGTACAAAGTTTCCCTTCTCTCCACATTTTCTGTAAAACTTCTCTGTTTTTATCCTTTGGATAAGAGCCATTCTAGCAGGTATGAGTGATACCTCATTTTGATTGCATTTCTCTGATGATTAGTGGTGTTAAATGTCTTTTCATGTGCCTATTGACCACCTGTGTGTGTTTTGAATAAAATACATAAATCTTCTGCCCATTTTTAAGTAAATTATGTTTTACCATTCAATTGTTTGAAATCTTTATATATTTTTTGACATTTACCCCTTATAATATATATGATTTGCAAATATTTTCCCCTTATTCAGTAGGTCACCCAGTGCATTTTGTTGATGATTTCCTTTGCTGTAAAGAAGCTATTCAGTTTCATATAGGCCCACTTGTTTATTTTTGCTTTGGTTGCCTTTGCAACAAAAAAGGTCAGATCCAAAAAATTCGATGTCAACACTGATACTAAGGAGCTTATTGCCTACATTTTCTTCTAGAATTTTTATGGATTCAGGTCTTATGTTTAAGTTGTAAAACATTTAAATTTGACTTTTTGTGTGTGATACTATATTCATGTCTTTGCAAGTGTCTGTCTAGTTTTCCAAGCACCATTTATTGAAGAGGCTGCCTTTTCTATTTTATATTCTTGACTCCTTTGTCATAAATTATTTAACCATGCATATGGGTTTATTTCTGGACCCTTCACTCTCTCCCGTTGATTTATGTCTGTATTTATGCCCTTACCATACTCTCTTTGACTACCGTGACTTTGTAGTTTACTTTGAAATCAAGGAGTTTGATACCTCCCGCTTTAATTTATTCATTTAGGGTTTTGTTTTTCTGATGATTCTTTTGTCTGAAATCTGCCTTATCAGATTCTGTCATGGTTCCATAAAATTATTGAATTCCTCCAAGGTGTTTCTTTTTTATGCGGTTGTAAATGCGATTGTTTTCTTAATTTCTTTTTCTGATGTTTTGTCATTAGTTATAGGAATACAGGAGATTCCTATATGTTGATTTTGTATGATGAAACTTTACTAAAATCGTTTGTTAGTTCTAAGAGTTGAACTCCTTATTGCCAAATTCAGACTGAAATTGAAGAAAAGAGGGAAAACCACTAGACCATTCAGGTATGACCTCAATCAAATCCTTTATGATTATACAGTGGAAGTGAGAAATAGATTTAAGGGCCTAGATCTGATGGATAGAGTGCCTGATGAACTATGGACAGAGGTTCGTGACATTGTACAGGAGACAGGGATCAAGACCATCCCCATGGAAAAGAAATGCAAAAAAGCACAATGGCTGTCTGAGGAGGCCTTACAAATAGCAGTGAAAAGAAGAGAAGCAAAAAGCAAAGGAGAAAAGGAAAGATATAAGCATCTGAATGCAGAGTTCCAAAGAATAGCAAGGAAAGATAAGAAAGCCTTCTTCAGCGACCAATGCAAAGAAATAGAGAAAAACAACAGAATGGGAAAGACTAGCGATCTCTTCAAGAAAATTAGAGATACCAAGGGAACATTTCATGCAAACGTGGGCTCAATAAAGGACAGAAATGGTCTGGACCTAACAGAAGCAGAAGATATTAAGAAGAGGTAGCAAGAATACACAGAAGAACTGTACAAAAAAGGTCTTCACAACCCAGATAATCATGATGGTGTGATCACTCACCTAGAGCCAGACGTCCTGGAATGTGAAGCCAAGTGGGCCTTAGAAAGCATCACTACGAACAAAGCTAGTGGAGGTGATGGAATTCCAGTTGAGCTATTTCAAATCCTGAAACATGATGCTGTGAAAGTGCTTCACTCAATATGCCAGCAAATTTGGAAAACTCAGCAGTGGCCACAGGACTGGAAAAGGTCAGTTTTCATTCCAATCCCAAAGAAAGGTAATGCCAAAGAATGCTCAAACTACCACACAATTGCACTCATCTCACATGCTAGTAAAGTAATGCTCAAAATTCTCCAAGCCAGGCTTCAGCAATATGTGAACCATGAACTTTCAGATGTTCAAGTTGGTTTTAGAAAAGGCAGAGGAACCAGAGATCAAATTGCCATCATCCACTGGATCATGGAAAAAGCAAGAGAGTTCCAGAAAAAAACATCTATTTCTGCTTTATTGACTATGCCAAAGTCTATGACTGTGTGGATCACAGTAAACTGTGGAAAATTCTTCAAGAGATGGGAATACCAGACCACCTGACCTGCCTCTTGAGAAACCTATATGCAGGTCAAGAAGCAACAATTAGAACTGGACATGGAACAACAGACTGGTTCCAAATAGGAAAAGGAGTATGTCAAGGCTGTATACTGTCACCCTGCTTATTTAACTTATATGCAGAGTACATCATGAGAAACGCTGGACTGGGAGAAGCACAATCTGGAATCAAGATTGCCGGGAGAAAGATCAATAACCTCAGATATGCAGATGACACCACCCTTAGGGCAGAAAGTGAAGAACTAAAAAGCTTCTTGATGAAAGTGAAAGAAGGGAGTGAAAAAGTTGGCTTGAAGCTCAACATTCAGAAAATGAAGATCATGGCATCTGGTCCCATCACTTCATGGGAAATAGATGGGGAAACAGTGTCAGACTTTATTTTTGGGGGCTCCAAAATCACTGCAGATGGTGATTGCAGCCATGAAGTTAAAAGACACTTACTCCTTGGAAGAAAAGTCATGACCAACCTAGATAGTATATTGAAAAGCAGAGACATTACTTTGCCGACTAAGGTCCATCTAGTCAAGGCTATGGTTTTCCCAGTAGTCATGTATGGATGTGAGAGTTGGACTGTGAAGAAGGCTGAGCACTGAAGAATTGATGCTTTTGAACTGTGGTGTTGGAGAAGACTCTTGAGAGTCCCTCGGACTGCAAGGAGATCAGCCCTGGGGTTTCTTTGGAGGGAATGATGCTGAAGCCAAAAGTCCAGTAGTTTGGCCACCTCATGCGAAGACTTGACTCATTGGAAAAGACTCTGATGCTGGGAGGGATTGGGGGCAGGAGGAGAAGGGGACGACAGAAGATGACATGGCTGGATGGCATCACTGACTCAATGGATGTGAGTCTGAGTGAACTCCGGGAGTTGGTGATGGACAGGGAGGCCTGGGGTGCTGCGATTCATGGGGTCGCAAAGAGTCGGACACGACTGAGTGGCTGAGCTGAACTGAACTGAATAGGTGGGTGTTTGTTTTTGTTTTTGTTTTTGGTGGACTCTATAGTTGTTTTTTTTTTTTTTATAGTATCATGTCACCTGCAAATACTGATATTTTTTCATCTTCCTTTCCAGTTGAGATTCCTGTTATTTCTTTTTTCCCCTAACTGCTGTGGCTGGTACTTCCAATACTATGTTGAATAAAAGTAGTTAGAGTGAGCATTCTTCTATATAGTTCCTAATCTGAAAGGAATACCTTTCAGCTTTTCACCAATGAGTATGGTATTATCCTTGGGCTTGTCATATATAGCCTCTATTGTGTCAAAATATGTACCCTCTCTGCCCACTTTGTTGAGAGTGTTTATCATAATTAGATGCTGAATTTTGTGAAATGCTTTCTCTGCATCTTTGGAGACAGTCCTACATTTTTTATGATTCATTATTTAAGTATGAGTATCATGTTTATTGATTGAATAAACTTTGCATCCTTGGAACAAGTCTCACTTAATGATCATGATTGTCCTTTTCTTTTTATTTTATTTTCCTTTTTATTTTAATTTCATATACGATTGAATTCAGTTTGGCTTCTCAGATGGCACTAGTGTTAAAGAACCTGCCTGCCAATGCACAAGACACTAGAGAGGAGGGTTCAAAACCTGGGCCAGGAAGATCCCCTGGAGGAGGGCATGACAATGCACTCCAGTATTTTTACCTGGAGAATCCTATGGACAGAGGAGCCTTGTGGGCTACAATCCATAGGGTCAGAAAGAGTTGGACATAACTAGCACACAGTCTGAAGCAACCAACATGCAGCATACACGAATTCAGTTTGCTAGTATTTTGTTGAAGACTTTTATATCTACTTTCATTGGAGATGTTGGCCTGTAATTTTCGTTTTTTATCTGTCCTTGTCTGTTTTTGTTATCAGGATAACGCTGGCTTTATAAAATGAGTTTGGAAATGTTCTGTCTTCTTCACTTTTTGGATTAGTTTGAGGATAGATATTCAGTCTTTGAATGTTTGATAAAATTTACAGATGAAACAGTCTGATGCTGTTGGGATTCTTTTTGTTGGGATTCTTTTCTTTTTTTTTTGTAATCTCTTTACTAATAATCTGTCTATTCAGATATTTTATTTCTTTATATTTCAGTCTTAGAAGGTAATATGTTTCTAGGAATTTATCCATTTGATCTAAATTATACAGTTCCTGTGCCCCAACCAGTAATGCTGAAGAAGCTAAAGTTGAACTGTTCTATGAAGACCTACAAAAACTTCTAGAACTAACACCCAAAAAAGATGGATTTTTCAATATAGGGGATGGAATTCAAAAATAGGAAGACAAGAGATACCTGGAGTAACAGGCAAATTTGGCCTTGGAGTACAGAATGAAGCAGGGCAAAGGCTGGCAAAGTTTTGCAAAGAGAATACACTGGTCATAGAAAACACCCTCTTCCAATAACAGAAGAGAATACTCTACAAATGAACATCACCAGATGGTCAATACTGAAGTCAGATTGATTATATTCTTTGCAGCTAAAGATGGAGAAGCTCTATGCAGTCAGCAAAAACAAGACCAGGAGCCTACTGTGGCTCAGATCTTGAACTCCTTATTGAAGATTCTGATTCAAATGAAAAAAGTAGGGAAAACCACTAGACCATCCAGGCATGAACTCCTTATTGAAGATTCAGATTCAAATGAAAAAAGTGGGGAAAACCACTAGACCATCCAGGCATAACCTAAAACAAATACCTTACATTATACAGTGGAAGTGACAAGGAGATTCAAGGGATTAGATCTGATAGAGTGCTTGAAGAACTATGGATGGAGGTTCATGACATTGTACAGAGGCAGTGATCAAGACCATCCCCAAGGGAAAAAATGCAAAAAGGCAAAATGGTTGTCTGAGGAGGCCTTAGAAATAGCTGAGAAAAGAAGAGAAGCTAAAGGCAAAGGAGAAAAGGAAAGATATACCCATCTGAATGCAGAGTCCCAAATAATAGCAAAGAGAGATAAGAAAGACTTCCTCAGTAATCAGTGCATAGAAATACAGGAAAACAGTAGAATGGGAAAGACTAGAGATCTCTTCAAATGAATTAGAGATGCCAAGGTAACATTTCATTCAAAGACGGGCACAATAAAGGACAGAAACAGTATGGACCTCACAGAAGCAGAAGATATTAAGAGGAGGTAAGAAGAATACACAGAAGAGCTATACAAAAAAGATTTTCATGACTCACTTAACCGTGATAGTTTGATCACTCACCTAGAACCAGACATTCTGGAATGTGAAGTCAAGTGGGCCTTAGGAAGCATCACTACAAACAAAGCTAGTGGAGGTGATGAATTCCAGTTGAGCTGTTTCAAATCCTAAACAATGGTGCTGTGAAAGTATTGCACTCAGTATGCCGGCAAATTTGAAAAATTCAGCAGTGACCAAAGGACTGGAAAAGGTCAGTTTTCATTCCAATCCCAAAGAAAGGGAATGCCAAAGAATGTTCAAACTACCACACAGCTGCAGTCATCTCACACACCAGCAAAGTAATGCTCAAAATCCTCCTGAACAGGCTTCAACAGTACATAAACGGTGAACTTCCAGATGTTCAAGCTGGATTTTAAAAGGGCAGAGGAACCAGAGATCAAATTGCCAATATCCGCTGGATCATTGAAAAAGCGAGAGAATTCCAGAAAAACATCTACTTCTGCTTTATCGACTATGCCAGAGCCTTTGACTGTGTGGATCACAATAAACTGGAAAATTCTTAAAGAGATGGGAATACCAGACTACCTTACCTGCCTCCTGAGAAATCTATATGCAGGTCAGGAAGCAACAGTTAGAACTGGACATGGAAAACAGACTGGTTCCAAAGTGGGAAAGGAGTACGTCAGGCTTTACATTGTCACCCTGCTTATTTAACTTATATGCAGGGTACATCATGTGAAATGCCATCCTGGATGAATCACAAGCAAGAGTCATGATTGCTGGGAGAAATATCAGTAATCTCAGATACGCAGATGATACCACCATTATGGCAACAAGCGAAGAGGAACTAAAGAGCCTCTTGATGAAAGTGAAAGAGGAAAGTGAAAAATTTACCTTAAACTTAAAATGCCTTAAGCATTTAGAAAACTGAGATCATGGCATCTGGTCCCATCACTTAATTGCAAATAGATGGGTAAACAGTGGAAACACTGAAAGACTTTAATTTCGGGGGCTCCAAAATCACTGCAGATGGTGACTGCAGCCGTGAAATTAAAAGACTCTTGCTCCTTAGAAGAAAAGCTATGACTAACCTAGACAGCTTATTAAAAAGCAGAGACATTATGTTGCTGACAAAGGTCCATCTAGTCAAAGTTATGGTTTTTCCAGTAGTCATGTATGGATGTGAGGGTTGGACCATAAAGAAATCTGAGCGCCTTAGAATTAATGCTTTTGAACTGTGGTGTTGGAGAAGACTCTTGAGAGTCCCTTGGACACCAAGGAGATCCAACCAGTCCATTCCTAAAGGAAATCAGTCCTGAATATTCACTGGAAGGAACGATGCCAAAGCTGAAACTCCAGTACTTTGGCCACCTGATGTGAAAAGCTGACTCATTGAGAAAGACCCCTACGCAGGGAGGGATTGGGGGCAGGAGGAGAAGGGGACGACAGAGGATGAGATGGTTGGCTGGCATCACTGACTCGATGGACATGAGTTTGAGCAAGCTCTGAGAGTTGGTGATGGACAGAGAGGTCTGGCGTGCTGCAGTCTGTGGGGTCGCAAAGAATCAGACACTCCTAAGCAACTGAACTGAACTGATCCAATTGTTGTCATAAAATTGTTCTTAAAAGTCCCCCATGATTCTTTGTATTTCTCTACTATCACTGCAATTTCTCCTCTTTTCATTTCTCGCTTTGTTTGAGCCTTCTCTCTTTTATTGGTTAGTCTAACTAAAAGTTGGTCATATTTGTTTATCTTTTCAATGAACTAGCTCTTTATTTTCATCTTTCTTATTATTATTGTTTTAGCCTCTGTTTTATTCATTTCCACATTAATCTTTATGATTTTCTTCCTCCTCTTACCTTTGGACTTTGTTTTTCTTTTTCTAGTTAGATTGTTTGAGATTTGTATTTTTTTCTTTAGGTAGGCCTGACTTCCTTCTTAAAAACCTTTTCCAGGACTTAGTTGGTGGTCCAGTAGTTAAGAATCCACTTTCTAATGCGGGGATCCAGGTTTGATCCCTGGTTGGGGTACGAAGATCCCATATGCTGCAGGGCAGCTAAGCCCACTCACCGTGCCTACTGAGCCCCTATAGTCTAGAACGTGTGAGCCACAACTGAAGATGACCACTCGCCACAGTGAAGACCCAGGGCAGCCAAATTAATAGTTTTTAAAAAATTGCTTTTGCCTTGTCTCATAGATTTTGAAATGTTGTATTTCTGTTTTCATTGTTAAAATTATTTTTGATTTTCCCTCGGATTTCTTCATTGACATTGGTTGCTCAGTAGTGTGTTACCTAATCTCCATATATTTGTGATTTTTTTCAGTTTTCTCTCAGTTCTGGTTTCATACCATTGTGGTTGTAAAAAATGTTTGACATGGTTTCAGTCTGCTTAAATTTATTGAAATTTGTCTTGTTGCTTAAAATGTAATATATGCTGAAGAATGTTCCATGTGTACTTTAGAGCAATGTATATTCTGCTGCTTTTGGATAGAATGTGCTATGCATTATCTATAAGTATAGCTGATCGAATATGTTAAGGCCAATGTTTTCTTAATAATTTTCTGTCTGAATGATCTGTCCGTTCATGAAATCAGGGTGTTAGCGTTCCATGCTATTATTGTATTCCTGTTATTTTTCTCCCCTTAGGTCAGTTAATATCTGCTTCCTATATTAAGGTGGTCTTGTATTAGTTACTCTATATTCAAAAATATTATGACCTCTTCTTGGATTGACTCCTTTATCCTTAGGTAATGCCCTTCTTTGTCTCTTATTACAATCTGTATTCTAACTTCTATTTTGTGTAATGTAAGTATAGCTACACCAGCTTTCCTTTTGCTTCTGTTTGAAAGAAACATCTTTTTTCATTTCTTTACTTTGTCTGTTTGTGTCCTCAGATCTAAATTGAGTCTCTTGTAGGCACTATATGATTGTGTCTTTTTCAAAATATGTTTAGCCGCTCTGGCTTTTGATCAGAAAGTTTTGTCCATTTAAATTTAAAGTGTTATTAACAAGTATGTATTAATGCTTCCTGTCATTTTGTGACTTGTTTTCTAGTTATTTTTATAGTTTCTCTCTGTTCCTTTCTTCTCTGGTTCTCTTTCCTGTGATTTGATGACTTTTTTTCACATTATGTGTATATCTTTAGTGTATGTACAATAGGTTTTTGGTTTGTGGTTTCTATGGAATTCATAAATAAAAAACGTGTATGTATGTGTGTATAGTAATCTATTTTAAGCTGAGAGGAAGTTAAGTTTTGACACATTCTAAACATTAAAAACATCTTTAGTTCTCCCACCCTCATTTTATATTTTTGACGTTATATACGGTTTTTATTTCCCTTAATTATTGTAGTTATTGTTAATTTTACTTGCTTTTGTCTTTTAACCTTTATTCTAGGTTTTTAAATGGTTAATTCACTAACTATACTATATGTTTCCCTCTACTCATGAGATTTTGACTTTCTTATGTTTTCTTGTTACTATTTAATGGCTTTCTTTGTCATCTTGAAGTTCCTTTAACATTTCTTGTAAGGCAGATCTAGTGTTGATTATGTTTAGCCTTTACTTCTGTAGAAAACTATTTATTTCTCCTTCCGTTCTGAGTAATAACCTTGCCTGTGGAGTATTTTTGGTTGAATGGTTTTTCTTTTCAGTACTTGAAATATATTATGCCATTCCCTGTGGCTTGTAAATTTTTCGCTAAGAGATCAGCTGATAATCTTCTAATGTTTCCCTTGTATATAACAAGTTATCTTTTCTTTTTGCTTTTATGATTCTCTCCTTGTCTTAATGTTTGACATTTTAGTTATAATGTGCCTTCGTGCAGATCTCTTTGGGTTCATCTTATTTGGAATGCTCCATGCTTCCTCATGGAGCATGCTTCCTCACGTTTGTTCTTACCCCTAGTTAGGGATGTTTTTAACCATTGTTTCTGGAACTAAACATTCTGCCACTTTCTCTCTCTCTTCTCTTTCTGGGACCCCTACAATGAGACTGTTATTCTTCTTGATATTGTACCATAGGTCTCTTAAATACTTTTATTTCTTCCGATCTGTTGTGATGAATTCCACTTTCCTGTCTTCCAGGTTGCTGATCCTTTCTGCTGCTTCATTTAGTCTTCTACTGAAACCCTCTAGTATATTTTTCTTTTCAGTTAGAGTATTCTTGAGGTCCATGATTTATCTTTGGTGTTTACTTATATTTTCTATCTTTTTGTGGAAGTTCTCATTGTATTCATCTGTTCTTCCAAGAGATCAGTGAGTGTGTTTATGTCCATTAAACTATCAGGTAAATTACCTCCATTTCAGTGAGGGATTTTTTTCCTGAATTTTTGTCTTTTCTTTTGTTTGCAGCACATTCCTCTGTTTTCTCATTTTGCTTGTCTCTCTGTGTTTGTTTCTACGAATTAGGCAAAGCAGTTACTTCTAGTCTTGTTGGAGTGACTTGTAGGAGATGAACCTTCTTTTTCAGCCCTGCCCTAGCTCTTTGTTGTCTCTGGAGCATTTGTAATTATCTAAGTAGTTTTTTATTCTTGATAGGTCACTATCAGTGTTCCACAGAGAGGGATCTAATTCACCACTTAGCTTTAGGCTGTTTGGAATATAGACCTTTGGGAATCAGCTTTTAAAAAGTGTGTGTGTGTGTGTGTGTGTGTGTGTGTATACACAATTTTATGTGACCACTGTTATAACCCCTGCTAGCTTCAAGTGGTTCTGAGGTGTCCCCTTGGTGACAGTTGCCAAAATCAGAGCTCCAAATGGACGTATCAGCTTCTCTCTGGCAAGTACAGGTGAGCTGTCACGAGGCCATAGAACGATGTGAAGATGATTCCCTGAGTCTGTGTTCTCTGTTCTGGGAGCTCCTCTGCAGCTTCTAGATACATGGTACCCTGGAAGCCTTCCGCTCACTTGAGCTCTGGGACAAGTAATTAGGGCTTGTTTCACAGGAAGTCCAGGGGTGTGTTTCAGTCTACTGTCTATATTTTGGTGATGGTTCACTACCATGAACTGTCTCTTCTATTGTTTCAGACCCATAAGGCCCAGAAATCCAGTCATCCCTGTATCATAGCCAGGTGGTCAAGGTGTGTCTCCTGTATAGGGTGAACATTCCTGACAGCTCAGTGGGCGCCAGGAGAGCCTAGCATGGGATTGCTGACTACACCAGTGCTACAGGAGTGCACGGTAGCCCACTGGCCACAGTGAGGCCCCAGGAACACGGGGGACAGGGTGAGATCACAGGCTGCAGCAGGACCACAGGGACATGTGGGTAAGCCCCCTGGCTTCAGTGGGACCAGGAAGAGCGTGGAGGCAAGGGAAGTCCTATGGCTCTAGCAGTGTGATAGGAGAGCCCAAAAAGATCAGCTCCTGTGTCTCAGGAGGTTCTCACAGACCTCTGCACTCCAGGCAGAGCCTTCAATCTTAACTAATCGATCTCCTTCATATATGGTCTAGTAGCTTGCCACACTGTTGGGTTTGTGCTGAGTCCTGGTGTGAGTTGCTCGGCATGAGGCAATTTTTCAGTCCCTTCAGCCTTTTGCATTTTCTGAACATCCGCCCTGTTGGTTTTCAAAGCCAAAAGTATTGGGAGCTCATCTCTCCAGTGCAGGTTGTAAGGTTTGGGGTGCCTGATATGGGCCACCAACGCCCAGCTCCTCTGGGAGAAGTTCCACATGTGTGAGGTCTCTTGTGCCTCTGGGTTGCTGTGCCAGAGGTGAGATTTTGGGTGAGACTGCACCTCTGACTCTCCTACCCATGTTGATGTTGTCCTTTAATCCTTTGTTGAGGAACATCTTAGCCAGTTTTTTGGGTCTTTTTCAGAGGAAATTGATCCATTGTATAGTTGCGGATTTTGTGTGCCTGTGGGAGGAGGTAGAATCAGCATCTTCCCAAGTCAGCACCTAGATTCAATCTCCATCACAGTTACTTTTATCACAGAGGTATTATGTAATATTAGAAGTTAACTTTGGAAAATCACAGTAATACACCTTTGATCTGATGATATTCAGCAAATTCGAAATTTTCATTCAAAGAAGTTTCTCACGTTAAAACCACTAACTACTGGACTTTATAGTAACCTATTTAATTATTTATTTAGTATTTATTACTTAGAAGTATATACCCTACTTTATCCCAGAAAGAGATTTGAGGCAATTAATATTTAGTTTTATTTTCTTTAAATGGCAATAGAAGGCTTCTTTTATTTTTTCTGCTCCAGTTTACAAGATTGAATACATGAACACTGCTAATTTTAGAAAATTATGTACAAGATTGTGAGGTTTAAGGACATGGTCAAAACACCTTGTTTCATTACTGAATCCTTAGTATCAAACCATTCTGAATGAACACATTTTATGTATTTTCCATCATACTGTGAATCCTTTTTAATCATCTGCCACCTTTAATCCTTGGTTAGTTTAGAGTATTTTCATATGTAATTTATAGTAGTCAAATAATTTGACATTTAAAATCAAGTTTTATGTGTTTCTAAGGTTGTATGTATATCCTTTAAAGCACTTTCAAATTTTATTTTACTTAATTGACTTTCTCTCATAATGTCTAAATTTATTTTTAAAACAGCCTAATAACCCTGACTTTTATATTGCTATTAAAATATGTTAGAACGGAGTATAGATTAAAAACTCGGAAAGCACTTATTTGAAAATCATAAATATTGAGTATATGTGAAGCCTGTCATTTTATCTGAATGAAGTGCTTTCTAGTGATTAATTTCAAAAATTATCAAAAGAAAATACATAATTTAAAATACCTTTAATGTTAAAGATTTTTAAAATATTCCCAATTTTTATTCTTGTGTTTCTTTCTTTATTGCCAATCAGAGTGATTAGTATATCTTTCATTGCCCACTTTTATCTAATCACAAAAACATTAACCAGCCATTAAGAGGTTTATAAGTACTGAATGTCCATTCTAAACAATTACCTAAAAAGTAATCTGTTGTGTAATTTGCATTTGTCTAGAGTTTGAAATGTGTTTTCTAATACTGGTTTCATTGTTGAAATTCAGTATAAAGATAGTCCTTTCAAATTCAAATGAACCTTCTCAAGGACAATCCCTGAAAAACAAATGAACATCTGTATGATACTGAATAGGGCTTTTGAATAGGATGTGACCAAGTCAATCAGAATATACGTGATAGTTAATGCACCTCGGAACTAGTTTTTTTTTTTTTAAATCATAATTAGGTAACTTGAATGAGAAAGTTGTCAAATATACTTATGCTGTGATGGAGAGAGATTATACTTCTTCTTGTAGTAAAGACTTATTTTTTTGGAAATCAGCTTTCCTGTAGTCTCAGGCACTTGAAGCATCTCTTTGCCACCAGGTATAATTATAAGTTGATATGTCTTTCAGAAAAATGGCAGTCCAAGGGTCCATGTGTTTGCATGATTTATCATATTCTGACTATTTTGATGTGACATATTAGTTTCCCACCAGTTCCCTCAGTTCCTTGTGACAGATCGCATTTCTCCTCCATAGTTCTCCATGCAAACTTCCCCTGAGATGTGTGTTCAGCACGTTATTTGTTCTTATTCTTGATTCTGAAAACTTGGCCTCTTTGCCCCAGTGCTGAATGGAATCTTGGTGACAGTGTTTTGGATGAAATGGAAAAGAATAGCTTTATTGCTTTGCCAGGCAAAGCAGGGCACAGAGAGCTCCTAACGTTGAAAATTGTGTTCCCCCTCCCCCGCCAAAAAAAACCCAACAAACTAAAACACTGTGTGTCCCAACCCAGGAGGACTTGGTGAGGAGTTTTTTAGCAGTAGCTCAAGGGTAGGGTTTCTCAGAAGTTCAGAGTGTGTGCAGGGCCTGCCCTTCTTTAAAGATAATCTCACAGTGAGCTGCTCTGGTTCTTTTCATCTAGTCTCAGGTGGTCTTCTCTGGTCTGAAAAATGCTGACATCTTCCTTGGTTAGGTTTTAGTTCTATGAAGAACTGTAAAGATATTGTTCTGTGTCTTCTGAGGAAGAACCAGGATACTTGCCCAAGGCTGCACTATTGTTTCCTGACTGTTCCTTCCTTGTCTCTGCATCTCCTCCCTTCCTTGATTAGCAGCCTCTTGAATCTGCCCTTGGGAACTCAGGGGAGGCTGTGGAGGCTGGAGTCTGTTCCCTACAAAGCAGGAACAGAAGACACAGAAGAACTTCCTGCCCAGGGGCCCCAGAGGGTCCTGCTTGGTTTCATTCTTACTTAGTTCCAGGAGGCTTTTATTGCCAAGGGGAAGATTTTGATCATGAAAAGGATGTTTAAATTACCTTTGCTTTATTGATAGGTAGCACTTGAAATTATAAATCTTAAATCTGTTTTGAATTTTATTTTTATTTATTGAATTTTATTTTTTCTTAAGCCATAATTTTTCTTTAAACATTTTTAATCATCATACAACTCTTATTTATAAATGTACTAATTTTAAAAGTAAGTCATTTTTACTTCTTTATATTTTCATAAATCTGCTAGAATTCTCCCACTTATGCATTTAATCAAGCAAGCTTCTATAAACGTTGTTCAGTAGCCCAGTGTGTCCGACTCGACCCCATGAAGTACAGCACGCCAGGCCTCCCTGTCCCTCACCATCTTTCAAAGTCTGCCCAAGTTCATGTTTGTTACATCAGTGATGCCATCCAGCCATCTCATCCTCTTGTGCCCTCTTCTCCTTCTGCCCTCAGTCTTTGCCAGCATCAGGGACTTTTTCAATGAGTCAGCTGTTCGCAACAGATAACCAAAATACTAGAGCTTCAGCTTCATCATCAGTCCTTCCATTGAGTATTCATGGTTGGTTTCCTTTAAGATTGACTGGTTTGATCTCCTTGCTGTCTAAGGGACTGTCAAGAGTCTTTGCCAACACCACAGTTCAGAGACATCAATTCTTTGGCATTCTGCCTTCTTTATGGCCTAGGTCTCACAACCTTATGTGACAGTTGGGAAGACCAGAGCCTTGACTGTAAGGACCTTTGTCGGCAGAGTGATGGCTCTGATTTTCAACACACTGTCTTCGTTTGTCATTGCTTTCCTGGCAAGAAGCAGTTGTCTTCTTATTTCATGACTGCAGTCACCATCTACAGTGATTTTAGAGCCCAAGAAAATGAAATCTGTCACTGCTTCCATCTTTACCCCATCTATTTGCCATGAAGTAATGGGGCCTGGTCCCATCACTTCATGGGAAATATGGGGAAACACTGTCAGACTTTATTTTGGGGGTCTCCAAAATCACTGCAGATGGTAATTGCAGCCATGAAATTAAAAGACACTTACTCCTGGGAAGGAAAATTATGACCAACCTAGATAGCATATTCAAAAGCAGAGACAGTACTTTGCCAACAAAGGTCCGTTTAGTCAAGGCTATGTTTTTTCCTGTGGTCATGTATGGATGTGGGAGTTGGACTGTGAAGAAAGCTGAGTGCTGAAGAATTGATGCTTTTGAACTGTGGTGTTGGAGAAGACTCTTGAGAGTCCCTTGGACTGCAAGGAGATCCAACCAGTCCATTCTAAAGGAGATTGGTCCTGGGTGTTCTTTGGAAGGAATGATGCTAAAGCTGAAACTCCAGTACTTTGGCCACCTCATATGAAGAGTTGACTCATTGGAAAAGACTCTGATGCTGGGAGGGATTGAGGGCAGGAGGAGAAGGGGATGACAAGATGAGATGGCTGGGTGGCATCACCGACTCAATAGACATGAGTTTGAGTGAACTCTGGGAGATGGTGATGGACAGGGAGGCCTCACGTGCTGCAATTCATGGGGTCGCAAAGAGTCGGACACGACTGAGCGACTGGACTGAACTCAACTATGCTGAATGGGGCCAGATGCCATGATCTTAGTTTTCTTAATATTTAGTTTTAAAACAGCTTTTTCACTCTCCTACTTAACCCTCATTGAGAGGTTCTTTAGTTTCTCTTTGATTTCTGCTGTTAGAGTGATATCATCTGCATACTAAGGTTATTGATGTTATGTCTATATCTAACATATGTATCTATATATTTGTCATGTATGATATTTAGAATCATATCAAGTTATAATTGCAAAGCTATTAAATTTCATCCTCTAATAAAATGAGATTAATACCCTAATAAGACAGATTAATGATTCTGATAAATATAATCTCACTAAACAACCAGACAACTTTTGTAGTCTAGTAAATTTGCTTAAAAATCCAGAAATTAATACGTTTTAAACTATTCTAAATTTTCTCAAATTACTTGTGAAATTGTGTAGCTGCCTCAGAAACGTCTTGCTACACATTCCTATAAAACCAAGTGACCCAAAATTGCACTTGGTTTTGGTTGTTTTTACACATTCTTGGAGATTCAAATTTGTTTACAGAATCAGTGCTCTGTTTAAAAGTCAGGACCAGGGCATATGTCACCAATAAAAGTAACTCTGAGTAGTAGAGGCACAGGATTGAATGCACCTTCTAGAAGTAAACGCCCCTTGCTCTTGGTAGATATTTTAGTATTGCCAGTTTGCATGGGTGAGGCTTTCTAAACATTCTTCCAATCCAACATGCAGTGAAGTGCTTTGCCAGTTTCTCAGAATTTCATCATTTTCCATATAATTTTGAATAATCTACTACATCAAGGCCTTATATTTATTAATGGCTTTTGACTGGCTTAGGCTGTATTTTTACCCCCTTCTCATGTATCATATCACTGGTTTGCTAGTGATTTAACAAGTCATAAGATAACATTTTTATGCTAAACTGTATTCCAGATTCAAGCACTGATCCTATTGAGTAGCATCATATTTCCTTCCTAGTGATACATCCAGAATTTTATTTGTTTCAATTCAAAATTATATTCTAGTGATTGTGACGTGTTCGTCCTCTTTCATAAGTCTTGAATAAGTCCTGCAGGCTCATCCTGTTTTGAGTTTAGCAGCTATGTCTTCTTTACGTTTGTACCTTTGACCATTTTTCTATATGTCATCTTGTTTTTCCGCGATCTGTGTCGCCTTTTGACACTTGACTCTCTCCCAAAATAGCATGGTGTCCATTTTAGTCTTTAACATTTCTCACAATTGGCATCTGAAACCAGTACCAGCCCTTATTCATTTGCCACCTTGAAAAGTGCTTCTTTATAGCCTTGGCAATTCAGATGGATTCCTTTTGTGTTAAATTATTCCTATTATCCTTTGGAAACTCAGTTTTGCTAAGAAAGTGTTTGTGTTTTTGAATTGCAAAAGATAATAATGAAGTTTAGGATGGTAAAATACAAAACTCAGATAAAAATTTGTTTTGAATGTCAGCCATTGGGAGCCATCATGTGTCTGTGCTGTCGTGGACAGACATATGATCTTTCATAAGCAGCAGACAAAGAACTATCTAGTGTCCTAAAATAGGGCCATGCTGTGAATGTGCAGGGAGCACACGCCATGAGATAGAGAATGAAACCATGCTGTGAATGCAGAGTAATGAGGCTCTTTGCAGCCTAACCTGAAAGTCTCCCTCCTTTGTGGTTACTCTTAATTTACCATTTTCAGAGGATGTGCTGCTATGCGTGCTCAGTTGCTCAGTCGTGTCCAACTCTTTGTGACCCCATGGACTGTAGCCTGCCAGGCTCCTCTGTCCATGGGATTCTCCAAGCAGGAATACTGGAGTAGGTTTCCATGCCCTCCTGCAGGGGATCTTCCCAACCCAGGAATCGAACCATGTCTCCCGCATTGCAGGCAGATTCTTTACCATCTAAGCCACCAGGGAAGAGTATAGATATCATAAATCAGCCTAACATAATTCAGCAGAGAAGGAAAACTTGACTCATCTTTATGAAAAAAGTGTCAAGTTTAAAAGCTAGAGCACCAGTTCGTTACAGGATGTTAAATCCACAGATTCTTTGCTGGCTGTAAAATATCCCACAGTATCCTTTTCTTGAACTTAACTTGGGGAATTATTTTGAGAGTAGAGTAACTAAACAGATATCACTCAATTAAGATTAGAACCCAGCTGTTCTTCTAACCATACCACTGAAAATGTAATTATGCCATTTGAGCCCATTGTTCAAAAACACAAAGTATTTGTCTTGACGCATCTTTTCTTTTCCAAGACTCCCATAATGGCCCTAGTTGTTAACAGGAGTGGAGGCAGTTGTCCTTTTTCCTAGGCTTGCTTCTTCTGGCATTCTCTCTTGGTGCCCTGAGCCTTGTCTCCACTCATGCATATGTTTCATATGACGACTTTTCAGTTGATCCTTCTATCCCAGGTCTGCAGAAACTGGAATTGTGAAAGGCAAATTTTTTAGCTCTCATTCTCTCATACAATTCATTTCAGCAATACTCCATTATGAAACTAATTTATTCTAATCATTGTGAATAAGAAAAAGGAAGTTCTTTCAAATGATACTTTTCTGATTAAAGTCACTATTAGGCTGTATAGTGGTAAAGTGTACTAACAGTCAGTCTTTATACAAAACCAAAGGTATTGGACCAGAAGACACTTTCAGAATTTCCCAACAACTCCAAATTTCTGCCACTGTGTGTTTCAGTAGCTTTCCCCATGTGTACTCCAGGAATTTATTCTACCAGGAATCAAACAGGAAAAGTGAACTCATTCTTATCCATGACAAGTGCTGTAATGTCATGAACGTTTGGGCAGTTCCTACTACCCTTTAGATAGTTTTGTTATGGAAATTCTCAGACGTCCCTGGCTTAATCATTTTCCTTCACTACATTCTCCCCAAAGCCTCTAATCAAGTACAGTTCTGTTCTCGTCACCAAGACCAAGGAAGAGAGTCAGAAATCAAGTCCCCTTCCTGGACGGAACAGAAAGAAAACAGTTTAGGTCAGGGCTGTGAAGAGTTATCTGCTCTTCCTTTCAGTTCAGTTCAGTCATTCAGTCCTGTCCAACTCTTTGTGACCGCATGAACTGCAGCACGCCAGGCCTCCCTGTCCATCATCAACTCCTGGAGCCTACTCAAACTCATGTCTATCACATCAGTGATGCCATCCAACCATCTCATCCTCTGTCGTCCCGTTCTCTTCCCGCCTTCAATCTTCCCAGCATCAGGGTCTTTTCCAGTGAGTCGGTTCTTCACTTCAGGTGGCCAAAGTTTCAGCTTCAGCATCAGTCCTTCCAATGAATATTCAGGACTGATTTCCTTTAGGACTGACTGGTTTGATCTCCTTGCAGTCCAAGGGACTCTCAAGAGTCTACTCCAACACCGTAGTTCAAAAGCATCAATTCTTTGGCACTCAGCTTTCTTTATATTCCAACTCTCACATCCATGCATGACTACTGGAAAAACCATAGCTTTGACTAGACAGACCTTTGTTGGCAAAGTAATGTCTCTGTTTTTTAATATGCTGTCTAGGTTGGTCATAGCTTTTCTTCCAAGGAGCAAGCATCTTTTATTTTCATGGCTGCAGTCACCTTTAGGGAGAAGAGAAAAGGTCCTGTGGGAACCATGAATGCCCATAAACGCATTCATTTTCTTCTGTTTCTTTCCGGCCACATGTACTATGATATTAGTTGTGTGTGATAGGAGCCTTTTAATCTGAAATGGCAGATTAGAAATGTGAATTCAAAATTGAAGGCAAGTGGTGCTTTGTTTTGTCAATCCTGGGAATGTATTGTAAGGCCAAGTAGATTACATCTGTAAGGACATGCTGGGTTTTTAATTACTAGGAAATTGAAGATACAAGGATTTTCACTTTTTAACTGCATGGAAGACTATTCTTTTTCTCATGGCTTTTGGAATTCTGTTGAGATTAATAGCCTTTTGTGTTGTTAAACTGCCTTTTGAAAACTTTACTTGAATTTCAGTAAAAACTTGAGCCTTCATTAGTTGTCAGGGGAAAAATAATAATGTTTCTCTTTAAGTTTTGATTGAATAAATTAAGTTCTTTAAGTTAGCCTATCTTCTGCTTTACGCCTAAAGGCCAAGTATCATTAATACTATAGGATTTCAATTCCTGGAAATTTGTGATAGTTGTACTCTGCCTAACCCTGGTCTTCACAGAGAGATACAGTGCTGGGTTAAGAGTCCTGCAGAGTTGACCAAAGCAGCTTCTGTTGGCTGATAAGCTCTAACCCTTGTAGAAGCCAGAGGGTACTTGAGCAAGGCTGCTACAAACCAGTAACTAGCCAGCCAGTGATCAGCAAGCATTTCTTGGGTGCCTGCTCTGGAGGCTTTGAGCAGTCCATGTTTCATACAGACAGGTATACTCCCCTCTCTACTGTCACAACAGGAATACTTGCACTCCACTAAAAAAAAGTATAAATTATCAACTTTTAATGGTGTGATCTTACTTAGGAAAAACACCTTACACTGATTTTTTCATTTGAACACTAAATTAGAGTTCCCAGTCTTTCTTTTATAAGCTATAGAGACCTATTTTTGCTGAATTCTCTTTAGCACTAGCATACTAAGTGGAATGTAGCCTTCGTGGCTTTCGAAGATCGAAAGGATTCCTTTACAGAATGTACTCCTCCCTTACTTCCCTCAGAAGCACCACTCCTTGACTTTCTCCTACATCAGTCACCGGGAGACTGAGGATTCTGGAGCGTGTTTAAGCCATATCGTGTTCTTCTCCTCAGACTCAGCAGAAACTGCTGAATTCTTGTGTGAAGGCAAGAGTAGTAGTTTGTAAGGCAGCCATGAATGGGTACTGCTATTATTGCCTTTTGATGTCTTTTTATAGGGATTGGCAAGTCAGTAGCCAGAAAACCTCTGCTACATTTCAGTTAAGCAAGTAAAAGTGTGGGATTGGCTTTCTTTCATTTAGTCCTTTTTGAGTAGAAGACTGTTTAAGTTATATATAATTAAATCAGAAACACCAGGTTAAGCTGCGGTTGAGAGACTTACCACAGTGAAGGTTCATGTCTTGATCATGCTGTGATTCTCTTCTTTATGGTTTTTACTCTAAAATCCAAGCTCATGGAGTACCTTGTCTCTCTAACATTGATGATCTTGTGCCAGACAGGACTAGGAAATGTCAAGCTCCTACATATCAGTTCTTCCAGACTGGTGGGTAACGATGTCTGTCACTTCCGTTCATGTTTCATTGGCTAGTATATATCATATGACCAAACTGTTTTAGTGAGAGCCGAGAAACACAACCATCCTACAGGAAAGGGCAACAAATATAGGTGAACGGTAGTCCCAAGCTACTGTAATCGGTTTAGTTCTAATGAGAGGATGTGTCTCCTCATTGTTATTTATAGTAAACACATTCTTCCAACAACACAGGAGAAGACTCTTCACATGGACATCACCAGATGGTCAACACTGGAATCAGATTGATTACATTCCTTGCAGCCAAAGATGGAGAAGATCTACACAGTCAGCAAAAACAAGACCAGGAGCCTACTGTGGCTCAGATCATGAACTCCTTATTGAAAATTCTGATTCAAATGAAAAAGTAGGGAAAACCACTAGACCATCCAGGCATGACCTAAAACAAATACCTTACATTATACGGTGGAAGTGACAAAAAGATTCAATGGATTAGATCTGATAGACAGAGTACTTGAAGAACTATGGATGAAGGTTCATGACATTGTACAGAGGCGGTGATCAAGACCATCCCAAAGGAAAAGAAATGCAAAAAGGCAAAATTGTCTGAGGAGGCCTTAGAAATAGCTGAGGAAAAAAGAGAAGCTAAAGGCAATGGAGAAAAGGAAAGATAAACCCATTTGAATGCAGAGTTCCAAGGAATAGCAAGGAGAGATAAGAAAGCTTTCCTCAGTGAACACTGCAAAGAAATAGAGGAAAGCAATAGAATGGGAAAGACTAGAGATCTCTTCAAGAAAATTAGAGATACCAAGGGAACATTTCATGCAAAGATGGGCACAGTAAAGGACAGAAACAGTATGGTCCTAACAGAAGCGGAAGATACTAAGAGGAGGTGACAGAATACACAGGAGAACTATATAAGAAAGATCTTCATGACTCAGATAACCACGATGGTGTGACCACTCACCTAGAGCCAGACATCCTGGAATGGGAAGTCAAGTGGGCCTTAGGAAGCATCACTACAAACAAAGTTAGTGGAGGTGATGGAATTCCAGTTGAGCTAGTTCAGATTCTAAAAGATGATGCTGTGAAAGTGCTGCACTCAGCATGCCAGCAAATTTGGAAAAGTCAGCACTGGCCACAGGACTGGAAAAGGTCAGTTTTCATTCCAACCCCAAAGAAAGGAAGTGCCAAAGAATGCCCACACTACCACACAAATGCACTCAACTCACACACTAGCAAAGTAATGCTCAAAATTCTCCAAGTCAGGCTTCAACAGTACATGAACCATAAACTTCCAGATGTTCAAGCTGGATTTAGGAAAGGCAGAGGAACCAAAGATCAAATTGCCAACATCCACTGGATCATCAAAAGAGCAAGAGAATCCAGAAAAACATCTACCTCTGGTTTATTGATTATGCCAAAGCCTTTGACTGTGGTCCTAACAGAAGCGGAAGATATTAAGATCAAAACAAACCGTGCAAAGTTCCTAAAGAGATGGAAATATCAGACCACCTTACCTGCCTCCTAAGACGTCTGTATGCAGATCAAGAAGCAATAGTTAGAACTGAGCATGGGAAAACAGACTGGTTCCAAATTGGAAAAAGGGTGTGTCAAGCCTGTGTATTGTCACCCTGCTTATTTAACTTCTATGCAGAGTACATCATGAGAAACACTGGGCTGGATGAAGCACAAGCCTGAATCAAGATTGCCCGGAGAAATATCAATAACCTCAGATACCAGATGTCACCACTCTTATGGCAGAAAGCAAAGAGGAACTAAAAAGCCTCTTGATGAAAGTAAAAGAGGATAATGAAAAAGCTGGCTTAAAACTCAAGATTCCAAAAAACTAAAATCATGGCATCCAGTCCCTTCATTTCATGGCAAATAAATGGGAAAACAATGGAACCAAGTGAGAGACTTTATTTTCTTGGGCTCCAAAATCACTGCAGATAGTGACTGTAACCATGAAATTAAAAGACACTTGCTCCTTGGAAGAAAAGCTATGACCAACCTAGACAGCATGTTAAAAAGCAGAGACATTACTGACAAAAGTCCATCTAGTCAAAGCTATGGTTTTTCCAGTAGTCATGTATGGATGTGAGAGTTGGAATATAAAGAAAGCTGAGCACCAAAGAATTGATGCTTTTGAACTGTGGTGTTGGAGAAAACTCTTGAGAGTCCCTTGGACTGCAAGGAGATCAAGCCAGTCAATCCTAAAGAAAATCAGTCCTGAATATTCATTGGAAGATCTGATGCTGAAGCTGAAACTCCAGTACTTTGGCCACCTGAAGTGAAGAACCGACTCATTGGAAAAGACCCTGATGCTGGGAAAGATTGAAGGCAGGAGGAGAAGGGGACGACCGAGGATGAGATGGTTGGATGGCATCACTGACTCAACGGACTTTAGTTTGAGAGAGCTCCAGGAGTTGGTGATGGACAGGGAGAGGCCTGTTGTGCTGCAGTCCATGGGGACATGTTTGAGCGAGTGAACTGAACTGATGCCTTTTTGAAGAATAATGCTCCAGGCAGATAGTACCTCAATCCCCAGTGACTTCACCGCTGCCCAAAGAATGCCTTGTTCGTATGATTTGTATATTTAAATGTTACATTCCCCTGTAGTCAGTAACGATGATGATGGTAAGAGCCAACACTCTATAGCACTATATTCTCAGTACTCTTCTGGGAGATTTGCAAATGTTAACATATTTCATCTAGGAATAGCCCTATGTAGACAGTATTACTTTTATCCTTATTTTATGGAAGAGGAAAATGAGATAGAGAAAGAATCAAAACTATCCCCAGTAATAGTTACTAAGTGGGAGAGTAACTGTTGTCTGTTTCGTCTGTTTAGCACTAGTGGCTGACTTTTTTTGTTGCTGTTTTTATCATTTCTTCTGTTTCTGTGATGTGTGCATAGGACCACATGAAGAAGGAATCCAGCATCTAATTGCATCTATTCCCACGTTTGTTGCTCTTCAGGAGTTCCTGTGGTTTTGTCTTCATCTTACTGCAACCCACTAAGATATGTAGTGTGCTTTCCCTCATTTTAATTAATTAATTTATTTTTTTACCTAGTCCTTCTTTTTCTTTCTTTCTTTCTTTTTTTAATCTCAGTTTTATTTATTTATTTTTTTACTTTACAATATTGTATTGGTTTTGCCATACATTGACATGAATCTGCCATGGGTGTACATGTGTTCCCCATCCTGAACCCCCCTCCCACCTCCCTCCCCATCCCATCCCTCTTAGATGAAAGGATAGCATTCATAAAGGTTCACAGGCACGCTTCCATCATAAAGCAGTGGAGTTGAGATCCAACCCCAGGTTCACTTGGCTCTAAGCAAAGCTGAGTGTTGCATCTATCCCAGAACCTCCATATACTGGTTCAGGCAATAGCAAAGGATGTTCAAAGGCAATAAAACAAAAACGCACGGTTATTTTGGCCAACACAATTTATTCTTTCACATCTTGACAATTACTTTACAATATTATGATGGTTTTTGCCATACATCAACATGTATTTTTTAGAATTAGTGTTCTGTGTTTTGTTTTTTAATTCCCCCTGGGAGTAGAATTGCTGGGTTATATGGTAGTTCTGTTTTTCACTTTTTTGAGAAACCTCTATACTGTTTTTCACTGTGGCTGCACCAATTTATATTCCTACCAACAGTGTACACAGGCTCTGTTTTTTTCCACATCCTTGCCAACATTTGTTATTTGTTTTGTTGGGGTGTGTGTGTGATGGCCATTCTGATCGGTGTGAGGTGACATCTCACTGTAGTACCTCTAGTTTTTCAGTTTCTCATTTCTCATCTCAGATTTCTCAAACCTTTCAGTCAATTCAGTTTCAGTGATTTTCTATGCCTAGCATTTCTCCAGAGGTTTTTCATCTTTCCTGGCACCTTTTTCTAGCCTAATTTTTTGATGTATATTTTTTGTGGATCTGTGATGCTAAAGCTGAAACTCCAGTAGTTTGGCCACCTCATGCAAAGAGTTGACTCATTGGAAAAGACTCTGATGCTGGGAGGGATTGGGGGCAGGAGGAGAAGGGGACAACCAAACATGAGATGGCTGGGTGGCATCACGGACTCAATGGACGTGAATCTGAGTGGAGTTGGTGATGGACAGGGAGGCCTGGCGTCCTGGGATTCTTGGGGTCGCAAAGAGTCGGACACGACTGAGTGACTGAACTGAACTGAACTGAACTGATGTCATTACCTGTATGTGTTTAATCCACCATCTTTAAATGGAAACCAGCTTTAATTTTTTAATGGTTTGTCTTTGTCTTCATAAATTATTCTTTGGGATATCATATATTCACTATATTTGGTAAAAATTTGTATTATAGTATCAAAACTTTTTGAATTTTCCCTGTCAGTTATTATTTGGTATGTTTAAATCCTTTCTCCTTAAACAAGTAGTCTAATTTGGTTTGACCTCTAAACCTTAAGAAAAACTGTCAAAAAGCAGTGAAAATAAATTGTACTTTCTTAATGGAGGATCTTTGAGAGGATTTTTAGTGGACTTACTATGCATATTTTAAACTATTTTGAATATGATATGAAATGAAATAGAATAGTACATAGAATTCAGGAGACCTGAGTTAAAATGTGGCTCTAGACCTTGGAACAGAAAAAAGCAGTTTTCAGCAACTTGGTAAATCACCTTAAGATTATAGTGCTTTATCTATACCTCATAATGTTGTTTGGAGGAGCTCATGGGAAAAACACATGAATACCTTTGTAATATAATTATTAACACACAGTAAAAGTTTATTTTTATTGTATTTGCCTCTATCATCCAGAAAAATATATAGTAAAGGATAATGCTCATTTTAGGGGAAACGGATGGGCTCAATTTTACGTATTACTTTCTGTGAAAGATCTGTGTTTCTAATGAACCAAGTTGACATAAAAACATTCGCGAATATGAACCTCCCTCTTTCACTTCTACACCCAAATAAAAAATCAGATGCTAACCAAAATATTTGATAAATTCAGTAACAACCTATGTGCCATCAAGCCCTGAAACAGGAGAGCGGACTAAAGCAGTAATGTTAGTTCATCATAAACACTTAATATGGTTTTCTTTTATTTTCAGTGTACTTAAATGAAGCAGGCTTCAACTTTGTGAGAAAATGCATCCAAGCTGTGGAAACGCGAGGTCAGTGCTGCCTGATGGGTATACCGTTACTGTTGTATGGTCCCTTCTTACATAGAAACTGCTCAGAAATCAGGATGTACTTTGTTATCAATAGGAGCTTAATTTTAAGAAACATATGATTTATAAATTATACAAACATGTAAATAGCTGTACTTTGAACTTCAGATTGCCAAAGTCATACTACAAACATACTTCTTCTTCATGAAGTTTCATGATATAGCCTCGCTTTACTTTGATGGACTGATATTATTATTTTTTTCCAAGCTGTAGGAAGTAAGACTCCCGAGGAGTTTGAATTCAGCTCTCCTCCTTCCCTGCATTATATCTCAGAGTGATTTTCGTCACCGTCACAAATTCAGCACCTGTCTTCATTCTAGTCATGACCTCTGTCCTAAAGTCCACTCTAGTTGCCTTGTACTTCCAGGAAAACTTGCCTAAAGCAAAACCTCCTATCGGGCTTTGGAATTCTTTAAACTTAGATTCAAAGTTTGGTGCTGCCATTTAAGTTTTGAGAAGTCAAGTCATTTCCTTAAAATCTCTGAATCTGTCTTCTCACCGTTATTTCTGTTTAATTTTTATTGGGGTATAGTTGATTTACAATGTTGCAGATTTTAGGTGTATAGCAGAGTGAATCAGTTTTACACATGCATATATCTACCACATTTTAGATACTTAACCCAAATAGACAATTATGGACTATTTAGTAGAATTCCCTATGCTATATAGTAAGTCCTTATTAGTTATCTCTTTTTTACATAGAAGTGTGTATATGTCAATCCCATCCTCACCTTTAAAGTGAAGTTAGCGATTCCATCCAGCTGTTCAACATCCGTTCAACACAGGACTCCATGATTGAGGAAACATAATATGAGAAATACTGATCATTCTTTCTCATCTTGGATGGTTTTTTATATTCAGGTAGTGGTGTATAGACAGCTGTACTTTGCCATTTTGAAGTTCTTCATAGACTTTCATATCACTGTTCATTGTCTGCTCTAAGAAATATATGTCTGATGAATATTTTCAGGGTAGGTTTGCTAAAGTTAGACTGTAAAATTGTATGCATACCTTCCAGATTTTATGTAGGCATATATCTGAGTTTTTAACATTCTGTACTTGGAACTTGTGACTTATGCCGTTTTCTTATTTTTTCCTTCTCATTAGGCATCACCATTTTAGGTCTCTACCGAATAGGAGGAGTGAATTCCAAAGTGCAGAAACTCATGAATACCACATTTTGTAAGTTTTGGCTGAAGCCCATTACTTAACTTTTACATTATTATAGAAAATTCAAACTGTAGGTTTTTTTGAGGTATAGATTATTGCTTGTCTTTGAGTATTTTCAAGTAATATCTAAAATTAATATTTGCATTCATTTTTAATGTCCATTATTATAGATGACCAATCAGAATTTGTAAAGGGGCCCTTTTTATAATGTTGAATTTTTCCTCAAGTATTCTTTGATTAGCTAGAGGTACAGTAAGATTTATGGGTTCTGGGATTCAGATGGCCTGAACTGGACTCTTGATTCAGCCAGTTTAAAGTTCTGTGGCCTTGGATAATTTGCTTAACCCCTCTGTGCCTTCACCTCCTCATTTATAGGAGGCTCATTGAATTGTAAGAATCAGATATGTTAACCCATATAAAGCACTGAGAAGCACGCCCAGCACTTGGTAAGTGTGCTGTGATGTTAGCAATTATCAAACATCTGATTTAAGAAACTACATTCCATAAGAAATCTTGAGGTTCATTGTCAGAATGAGCTTTGCACCAACTCAGGCAAACAACAGTCCGAAAGTTAACTCCACTGGCCTTCTAAGAAATACATGACTCTCTCTTTGATCTACTTTTGTCTGCATCCATCTTCTTAATAGTGCTCATGATATTTTGAATTGCACAGTTTAAACATCTTACTTTAATTATTTTCAGCTCCCAAATCCCCCCCTGACATGGACATTGATATTGAACTGTGGGATAATAAGACAATAACAAGTGGACTGAAAAACTACCTCAGGTGAGGTGGGCCTGCCTGCTGCCGCTCTGCTGTGGTCTCTTGGTCACCCCTGTGGGCCAGCACTGTGGACCGTAGGGAGCCCCATGGGGTCCTCTTCCCTCCTTAGCACAGCTCATTCACTTGAGGTGGGTTAGCACAGAGTGGTCACAGTTACGTTCAGTGTTCTGGGATTTATATGTGCTTATTTCAAACAGTAAACTTAAAAGGCTGCGATAGTTTATGAGTGCTAAATAATAATTTCTATTTCATATTAGATTCAGATTCAGGTCTTCATATATTTTTTTATAAAACTTCACAAGCTGAATTGGAAATTAAAAAAAAAAAAAAAAGAAACTATTGCCCCCATATCTGAGAGCGATTTTGTTCCCGTAGTCTAGTAGTTCTCACAAAGTATTAAAAAATAATTCCCCCAGCCTCTCCCATTTTAATACAGTGACAGGAAGAGGTGCTCAGGACAGTGGTATCTTTGAGGTCTGCATTTTAGAGCTACTTGTCGACTGCCTGGTAGGACTTTATCGTACATTTAGTCACCCAGTTCTCACAGAAGCACTGAAAGTTCAGGGGGAATCAGAAGGTAACTGCTCTTCTAAAATCTGCTTCATTCTCTCTTGCAGGTGCCTTGCAGAACCACTGATGACTTACAAATTACACAAAGATTTTATTGTTGCTGTTAGTAAGTACATTTCCATTGAATGCATTGTAATTGATGTGGTTTTATGCTGTTATCAGAGGTTGTAAATTTAAACCTGCTAGTTAACATTTTCCTACCTGTGGCTTAAGAAATTGTCATTCTCATAACTTAATAGTTTACAAGATGGTTATGAGAAGTCACAGGATGAACTAAAATACTTTGTTACTTAGTAAGACTCTTTAGGGTGGCATATGTGGTGTGATTAGAAAGAGCTGTGTGAGGAATTAATTGCTCAAATTACATTTTCCTTGATTAATGAATGTCAGTTTCTTACAAGAGTGACTTCATGGTTAAATAAACAAGACCACAAAGAGGTACAATCAGTTATGCCCCCACCTCCACTGTGCTCACATGCTTTGTTTCTAAATCTGGAGAAAGAGTCAGCTGTTTTTGGCAGGCAACAACACCTTTTCTCTCTTATTATATTTATTGGTGACGATCAGATGCTGCAGTGGTGAAGAGTCTGCCTGCCAGTGCAGGTCATGCAGGTTGAATCCCTGGGTGAGGAAGATCCCTTAGAGTAGGGAATTTTCTTACCTGGAAAATTCCATGGACAAAGGAGCCTGGCAGGCTACAGTCCATGGGGTCGCAAAGAGTCAGACATGACTGAGCACACACACACTCACAAACTCATCTGTGACTGCCTTGGTGTTATATGAATAAACAGGTTTAATTCAAAATTGTGGGGAGCAGGAGAGGGGGCCAGTGACAGTCACGTAACCTGAGCAGTTCAGTTCAGTTCAGTTGCTCAGCTAAAGCTGAATGGCCTTGATTTGCAGCCCTGCATGCATGACTGACCACATGATCTCATGAACATCTATACCATTTAGCTTTCTCCTGAAGGCTCTGCACTCTACTTCCTCTTTATAGAAATCCGTCCTTGTGAGAACAATGAGACCTTAGAAAGTATATAATCCAACCTCATTTTATTAGTGAGGAAATCACGACCCAGAGGGGGCAAATGACTTTGTCCAAGGACACTAGTAAATTCATAGCAATATCAAGACTACAAGCCAGGTTTTTTGACTCTTAACCTAGAACACTTTGTTACAAGAAATTCGTCTCATAACAAATGTGTTTGATCCAGTTAGCTAGAATGGCTCAATGAGCTGGTTGTTTTGATAAAAACGTTTGGTCACAAGATTTTTTTTTCTTCACTTTGTGGCAAATAGTGATCGTATTATTCACTCACATGATAATTAAAGCACATCTCATGTATAAGAATCCATCTTCTGTCTGGGTCAATAGAAATAGGTATCATTTGGCTTCCAGCAAGAGAAATTTCTTCCAGCAGGAAGAAAGGGCAAGTTACTCAGGGTCTAAGGGGAATCTGTCAGAACTCCTTGGCAGAAAATGGGTCCTGCCTACCATGGTCTGCACCCAGGAACCACAAAGTTTGGAAGAGATGTTTCTCATCCATCCTCCCAGCTCTTTTCAGATGTCTCATTTTTGTTCTCTGCTGCATATCTACCTCATTTGCAGACAGATTTTTCTTCACTTGGGAGCACATTTGGTGATGGTCTGCCTTTTTTTACATGATCTGCCTTTACATGAATCCAGCAGACAGATCAGAGTTTTGGTGTCTCCATTCCAACTCCTGGGAGAGACTTCATGTTTAGACTGACGAAAACAGGCCCTTTCCTCACCTCGTGTGCAGATAGCTGTGCCCAGAAGAGATGAAGGTCCCATTTATAAACCCTGTGCAGTGGGCACTTTCTGGAGAAAGGGCTTGGCAGGATGGGCTGTCACTCTAGAATTTGTTTATTGTAGTAAGAGACTGTTAAATAGATTCCTTTTTCTGAAGCATTACAAGTTTCTCTAGCCAACTTGTCAGCCTCTTGGCTTTTTCCTTGCAGACTCAATCTGCTTGAGATGATTTTTTTTTTTCTTTCAGGTGTACCATGGTCAGCATGGACTTAAAATCTACTAGGCCTTTGGTTGTGCAATTATCCTGACACCTGAGAAAAAGAACTCTCTGCCATCTTTTAATCTATACAATTTAGAAAAGAATGCCTCCTTCCTCTGGTCTGATAGAGTCACTCAGAGATTTCAATGTGATAAAGTGTAGTGTGGTGGGGCTAAGAGCATAGGTCTGGATTAGATAGAACTGAGTTCTTCTCTCCTTAGTGATTGCAGATCACGGACAAGTTACCCAGTGACTCTAAGCCTTAGGAAATAATAGTGATAATACTTACCATGTGAAGCAGTGTTTACAAGGCATGATGGATGGAAGTGGTTATGATGTTTAAGTTATTAATGTTTATACGATTAGAATTTGAATATGCGCAAGCTTTTTTTTGTTGTTACAGAGTCTGATGACCAAAACTACCGGGTGGAGGCTGTACATGCACTGGTGCACAAGCTGCCCGAGAAAAACAGAGAGATGCTGGACATCTTGATAAAGCACCTGGTCAAGTAATTCTCTGACTTAGATTGTTCACTTACTTGTTCATCTGTTAAACTTGAGTATATTCATGTCTTTTAAAGGGGGTCATAGAGCTGTAACTTTGCTACTGTAATCAGAGTCCATTTAATTGCTTGAAAATGATGTGGCAGTTTGTTAGGATATAATCTATGTGTGTATGTAAATGTGTGTTTATGACATGCAAATAATTATACCCCTGCAACTGTTATACTTACGATGGAATGTCAACTTAAAAATATATGAAGGAGTATATAGTTCTTTCCCAGTTCTTTTAGATGCATCGTAAGCCTGAAGTTTGAAGACCAGGTCTCTGTTTTACTAGGGTCACCAGGTTCTACCAGGTCAACATGCCACTGGAATATTAGCTTCCTTCCCCAGATTCCAAGTGTCTGTTGGTTTCTGAAGATCTTTTTGACTCTTATGTATTTAAAAGTTTTGATAAATATTGTATTAATCAAGTTTCTTCAGAGAACAGAACTAATAGGTTGTTGTATGTGTGTCTATGTATACATACATATATATGCAAGAGAGACTGATTGGTTGCAAGGAATTGGCTGCATAGTTGTGGAGGCTGATTTCAAGGCAGGCTGGAGACCCAGAGAAGTTGATGTTGTGGTCCAAATCTAGGCAGTCTGGAGGCAGAATACCTTCTTCCTCAGGGACCTCAGTCTTTTTCTCTTAAGACCCTAAACTAATGTTTAGATGAGACCCACCCAGATAATGGATGGTAGTCTGCTTTACTCAGAGCCTACTGATTTAAATGTTAATGTCATCTAAAAATGCCTTCACAGAAACATCTAGAATTCTAGATGTTTGACCAAATATTGGGGTACTGCAGCCTAGTAGATTTGACATGTAATATTAGCCGTAACAGATCTATCTTGATTCACACACACACACACACACACACACACACACACATTTAATTCAGAGATTTCAGTTCAGCTACCATGCTGCTGGAAACAAAAGTCCAAATTCAGGTTTTAAACTTACTTAAGAATTCCTTTATAGTCTCATTTACAAATGGGAACAGTTTTTGTCTTAATGAGTACTGCATTCACAGTCAAATGATTAATCCTTCCTTGTTTGCTATAAGTAGTAACCCAATTTATGCTAATTTGAGCCATGCACATTTGAAACTGTGCTCTATATTCATCAGTCTCATCTTAACTTGCAGGATTTAAGATAATATGAGTTGGCCCTCCTTGAAATAAGAAGGAAATCCGCTAGGAATGATTTCATTTCAAGTTCATTGTTAACGATTGCCCTTGTTGGCATTTAGCTAATGAACAGGGACTCACTATCCTTGGTCTGAATTACATAGTCTTGAATTCTGTTTTTGAGTTGTGTGTCCTTTTCTTGAAACTTAACCATACAACATTTAGTGGGCATTCTCTTGCTACATTCAAGCGAGTTTTTTAGCAAATCCTTTTAAAATATACTTTAAAAGCTTCATGAGTGTCACATAAAATATTTTTCCTTAATTATCCAGAGTGTTAGGTGAACACAAGCCTCACCTTTATTTGTGACTGTAATACAGGAAATAGAGTATATGTAGCCACTAAAGAGTACTGAAAATCCTTCTGCCCAGCCTTCACCACTGTTACTAGCTGAACCTAAAAATGTCAATCTCCTCTGACTGAGCAGCAGCAGTAGAATGTGTGCTCACATCACCAGTGACTTACTTAATTCTTCTTGTGGTTCATTCGCTAAGTCAGACCTAACTCTTTGCTCTGTGTTCCACTATCTCCCAGAGTTTGCTCAAATTCTTGTCCATTGAGTCAGTGATGGTATCCAGCCATCTCATCCTCTGCTGCCTCCTCCTCCTTTTGCCTTTAATCTTTCCCATGATCAGGGTCTTTTCCAGAGAGTTGGCTCTTCGCATCAGGTGGCCAAAGTATTGGAGCTTCAGCTTCAGCATCAGTCCTTCCAATGAATATTCAGGGTTGATTTCCTTTAGGATTGACTAGTTTGATCTCCTTGCAGTTCAAGGGACTGTCGAGAGTCTTTTCCAACAGCATGATTTGAAAGCATAAATTCTTCAGTGCTCAGCCTTCTTTATGGTCCAACACGTCTATACATGACTACTGGAAAAACCATAGCTTTGACTGTATGGACCTTTGTGGGCAAAGTAGTATCTCTGCTTTTTAATATGCTGTTTAGGTTTGTCATAACTTACCTTCCAAGGAGCAAGTGTCCTTTAATTTCATGGCTGCAGTCACCGTCCACAGTGATTTTGGAGCCCAGGAAAAGAAAATCTGTCATCCCTTCCACTTTTTCCCCTTCTATTTGCCATTAAGTGATGGGACCAGATGCCATGATGTTAGTTTTTTAAATATTGTTTCAAGCCAGCTTTTTCACTTTCCTATTTCACCCTCATTAAGAGGCCCTTTAGTTTGTCTTTACTTTCTGCTGTTAGAGTGATGTCATCTGCATATCTGAGATTGTTGATATTTCTCCCAACAATCATGATTGCAACTTATACTTCATCCAGGCAGGCAATAGTAGTTTACTTAAGTAAACTAGTAGCAACTGATAACAATCTTGGTCCCTGGCCACCTTATTGACTTAGGGGAATTTAAAATCAATGACCTAGATTGCTCACTGGCCTAAAGGACCAATGACTGATTACAAATCCCCAGTAACTAGCTCTGAAACATGGTATAAATCATTGACTTCTTTCTGAGAATGCATTGTCTTTAAGACAAGGCCTTATGTAGTCTCCTCGATGACTTAAACTTTACATTTTTAAAAGTGCAGTTCAGAATGTGCTTCATATACAAGTGGAGGGGGTGGAGTGCAGAACTGGCTGAAACGTGGGATGATAAGGATCTATATCAGCTGACTAGCCCAGCAGAAGGGAAATTCAGTGAAGAGGAATATGGTAATCAAATTATATCATCTTCCGAAGAATGTGGTTATCAACTTCATTTTCAAAATAGAGCAGTTTTTTTATGATTTCTAAATTTATTCCCATATTAATCATTACTTATACTACCAGGCACTCTTACTTTTTAGCAAGAATACCCGGAGCCAATTTAATTACAAGGAAGAATATTATTTTAAGATCATATTTTATTTAACTCATTTTATTTAATTTTCTAAACAATGCTATCAGGGTTATTATTCTTATACTTTACAGATGAGGGAACTGAAGCCTTGAAAGAGATTAAATAACAAGGCTGATTGCACCCAGCTTCCACATTGGAAGGACCCAAGATTTAAATCCAGACAGGCTCACTGCCTTTACAGATGACCTATTAGACTCTCCAATTAATTTATAATATTTGGTTGCATAAAAAGGAAACAGAATGAAATTCTTCTTATGCTAACCAAGAATCTTAGCTAACGCTGTCTTGGGCACAAGGGGTAAATTCAGTCAATGGGACAGTTGGCTCTTCCTGCCCTACATCAAATGTTGGGTGGATAATCCAGAATCCTAGATTCCTCATAAAATTTTACTTTTGCTTCTAGAATGGAGTTAGTATGCGTACTCAGTCATGTATAAACATTATCTTATGTTGTGCTCATAACTAGAATTTTTCATCCTCACAGCCCCGCTGGGAGTAAGATAGAAAAGGCAGTGGTTACCCTAGAAGATTGGTTAAATAAAATGAGGTTACCTCTAACAATGCATCCAGTCTCCAAATTAAATTAGTTACCTAGTCAAAGTTGTTTTTGAGAGTTCACTGGGATTACTTTGCTAAAGTCAGTAATGTCAGAGACTCTTTATTTTCAGGCCAGTACTAATGCTTCCAGATCTCCTTGTCTTGCTGTTTGCCTAACACAGTGCTCAGCACTTGGGAGGCCCTCGGGGAAGTAGGAGATGGATGGTTGGATGGGTTGATGGATAGATGGAAGACAGGATGGGAACATGCCCTGATCAGTCATCTGACACGGGGAGCTCAGGGAGACTCTTGACTTGTAGTTAGGAGCTCTAACTTGAAACAAAACTGTGTCCTTAATTTGCTATGACCTCATGTACATCAGTCCATGGAGTCGCTAAGAGTTGGACACGACTGAGCGACTTCACTTTCACTTTCACTTTCATGCATTGGAGAAGGAAATGGCAACCCACTCCGGTGTTCTTGCCCGGAGAATCCCAGGGATGGGGGAGCCTCATGGGCTGCCGTCTCTGGGGTCGCACAGAGTCAGACACGACTGAAGCGACTTAGCAGCAGCAGCAGCAGGTACATCATGCTTACTTTAGGAGCTTCTTGTTTTAAAATCTGTACAGTAAGAAAAACTGACTTTTTGGAAAATTAAGTGCAGTGTTATCTGAAAATGTTTAGCAGTAGTTTCTAATAAAGTGTTGCAGTTCAGTTCAGTTCAGTAGCTCAGTCGTGTCCGACTCTTTGCAACCGCATGAATCCCAGCATGCCAGGCCTCCCTGTCCATCACCAACTCCCGGAGTTCACTCAGACTCATGTCCATCGAGTCCGTGATGCCATCCAGCCATCTCATCCTCTGTCGTCCCCTTCTCCTCCTGCCCCCAATCCCTCCCAGCATCAAAGTCCAAATATAATTGCAACCAGTCTACTCTTACCCATTTGTTCTAAAAGAGTATACTACCATAGGGTTTGCCAAACAGTTGGTAGTTTCCGAGGGCAATTACACTTGATTTAAGAAAACAAGACTTTTTTTTTTCCTTTAAGAGATTAACCTTAGTAATTATGTTTTATTGTGCTAATGTTTATTAACTTTTTACATCTATTTAGACTATACTCCCCTAATGCCAACTGGTAGTGGGTGAACCTGACTGTTTGAGAAATTTAGTTTGTAGTGGCATATTTACATCTTATGTATCATATTTAAATATGTATCATACATATATAAAATGTATAATATTTACATCTCACTATTATTTGATAGACTAGAACATTCCATAATTATTAAACATATAACTTAAAATATTTTTGTTGCTTTTATTTGCAGAGTGTCCCTACATAGTCAACAAAATCTCATGACAGTCTCAAACCTGGGTGTTATATTTGGTCCAACTCTAATGAGAGCACAGGAAGAAACTGTGGCTGCCATGATGAATATTAAGTTTCAGAACATTGTGGTTGAAATTCTGATAGAGCACTATGAAAAGGTAGGCTGAATTTTTGCGTGGAAGCATAACATTTTGTTATCTTGTTTCTAAGAAGGAATTTTGCACTTGTATCATCTATGATCTCATTGTGCTGTCAGATTCCTATATGGTATCAGTCTCATAAATTTTGTATAAATTATTTATGCAGACTTTGCTTTTCTTTTTCTTATTCAGTGTTTAAATACTTCTCAAAATCCTCTAGGTAGATGGTTTCCCTTCTTTCTGCATCATTTGCTTGTTGAGATTTTCTTCTTTAGTATTTACATAACTAGGTTTTTACTCAGTATTCAGAAAATACAATCACTTTATGGTTAAGTGATGGTAACTTAACCATATTGTTAAGTTACCATATTGTAACTTTTTTATCTCTCTTGAATTAGAGTCCCATTATACAATAGAACTAATATTTTAGATAAAAATCAGAGAACAATCTTGAAATCCTCTTTATATCCAGTCACTAAGCAGGTTTTCTTTAGGAGTGAGATCTTAGAATAATTATGAAAGTGAGAAAATGGGAAGACCAAAATGATCTGATTGTTAAGCTAACTCAGCCATCGAAGGTCTAAACATTGTGATTTATTTATGTCTGACACTGTCCTTGTGAGAGGATGGGGGTGCCTCTTTCCTTCCCAGTTGCTTTCTAGTGCCTGTAGGATAGTCTTGGAGCCTTGCTCAGACTGGAAGTGCTTTCACAACCCTGAAAGTCCACAGCTGCATCTTGTAGCCTTGCTCAGATGCCTGCCTGCAGCTCATCACATTCTTTGCAGCTCAGGGCCAATAGCATGCCAACACCTTCTGAGAAGCAAGGGCCTGCTAGCTGGGGAATGATAACAGCAGGGTCCTCTTCCCCTCAGGTTATGTTCAGGATAAAGGGGAAGAGTGACTGTAACAGTGAAAAGAATCAGCGTGTCTTGACAATAGACATTCGTTGCTATTTGACACATTTCTTAAAAATATTGGAAAATCTGAATTTCACTGCTGGAGAATAGGGAAGAATAAAAAATCCAGAGGAGAAACATTATTCCGTGTAAATGGAAAAGAAAGTTGTAATTGCTCTAGAAGGTTTATTTCTTGCCAGGCAGCTGATTCAGGAGCATAGAGTTCTAAGATCATTTAATAACACTCAAAGCTTATTTTATGATGAAAATATCAGTGTCACCCTTCCGTTGACCTTGGTCCATTTCTCTTCCACGTAGATTTTTCACACTGCCCCAGACCCCAGCATCCCTCTTCCTCAGCCTCAGTCTCGATCCGGATCCCGGAGGACGCGTGCAATCTGCCTTTCCTCAGGCTCCCGGAAGCCCAGAGGGAGGTATACTCCATGTTTGGCAGAACCCGACAGTAAGTGTCCCACCCTCAGGGAGATACTGTCTTCGTTAATTCAGCTCTATCCCACCTTATGGACAATTAGGTAGAAAGAGGAAATGCCCTTACTGAGGCTGTCTCCCAACACCAGCCCCTTCCACCGCATTTAAATGTTCTCAGTCAGGATAGATCTTGGACAAGCCAATTTATTCCTGCTGCAAAGGGAAGAAAAATAGTTTTTGCTCAGTGCCCTTTCCTGTAGCTGTGATTAAGTACATCAGGTGCTACTTTGTAGCATCTTTTGTCCTATTGTCAAAGTGGTCAGGAAGAAAGCTGGGGAGCCTGGCCCAGGCAGTCATTTTCTTTCTTTCTTTCCTTCACATTATGTTCTTAAAGCCTCATCTCTCGTGTATCAGTGTCTGAAAGAGAGAGAAAGGAAATAAGAGATTCTACACCTCACATTATCCCTAACTTATTATTCTGAGCCAAGCCCCACCATAAGGTGGGTGGCAGCTTCAGCTCAAAGTGTGAGTTCAGCTTTGACCATTTTTGTTGTATTTTGTACACCCAGCCCTTTCTATCCACCCTCAGTTTTCCCCAGAATTGCTGTTTAGATACAGTATTTGAATACTCCCTTACTGCTTCTCTCATGTTTTTTCTTATACCTTAACTTTCAGAAACATTAAAAAATACACCCAGTTAAAGAGCAAGTTTTCTTATGTTGGTATATTCTTAGCAGGGAAAGGAAAGAAATCCTTTCCTATTTTCTTCCACAAGCTTTCCTTTTAAAAATTGTAAAAAAAAAAAAAAATGACAAAAATAAAAATTGTGGAGCTGCTGACATTTAATAGCACCTTTACTACCAGGAGGACTCAGATACATGGTAACTCAAAATCACCTAGGACCAGAAAAGTAGAAGGCAGAAATATGTCTTAGTATTCCCCCTTTCCATTGATTTCTTATTATATCATCAAGGCATCTTGCTTCTCCTACTGGTGAGTCCTGTTTCAGAAGCACATTTTGTCTGATTTCAAGTCAGCCCCACTGATGCTTCAAGAAGCAACATGATTTCATAGGGACACGTAGACAGCCTTCCTTGAATAGTGTAGTTCAGATGAATTTTTTAAAGCCTTTCTGCACAACTGAGGACAGTTCTCTAAGCCAGGTCTGGCACTGCAGTGGGGTCAAGAGGCTGCGGAGCATTTGGGAGGCTGAGATCAGAAGGGCCCCGTGCTTGACTCTGCCGTCTCTGCCCGGCCCACCCAGGCGATTCCTACAGCAGCAGCCCTGACAGCACGCCCATGGGGAGCATCGAGTCCCTCTCCTCTCACTCCTCCGAGCAGAATAGCACCACGAAGCCTGCCTCCTGCCAGCCCAGGGAGAAGTCCACCGGGATCCCTTGGATTGCATCCCCATCGCCCAGCAACGGACAGAAGAGTCTCGGTCTCTGGACCACGAGTCCCGAGTCAAGTTCTCGAGAAGATGCAACCAAAACGGACGCGGAATCAGACTGCCAGAGCGTCACCTCCGTCACCAGTCCCGGGGATGCGTCCCCACCCATTGACCTGGCCAAGAAGGGGCCCTATGGGCTCTCGGGACTGAAAAGAGCCTCGGCTTCCTCCCTCAGATCCGTCTCTGCAGCCGAAGGTAAGCCAGGATGGAGCCTCGGCTAATGTCGTGTCTCTGCGTTGCCTGGCGGCTTGTGGAGCTTGATGACTCAGGAGGGAGGCGTGAACAGCGAGGGCACAAACGGTGCTTCTCTGCTTTGTCCCTGAGCTGGGAGCTTTAAACCTCCTGTGTGCTGTGACATTTTTCCTGGACCTCTCCCTCTCTGAGCAGTGATGTATTTGCAATTACTTCCGATTGTGATCTCCCCTGAGTGACGGGCTGCTAGGCTCGGAGAACATTCTGTGCCTTCTCATTTGGACACAGAGACAACGGCTTCCTTTTGTTATGCCTGTGGACTGTGTTATTGCTATTATTTTGTCTAATAGCACCTCGCTTGTTTTCTTGGGCTTTCTTTTCAGGAAACAAGAGCTACAGTGGATCCATTCAAAGCTTAACTTCCATAGGTTCCAAAGAGACACCCAAAGCGGCGCCAAATCCAGATCTGCCTCCAAAAATGTGCAGGAGGTTAAGGCTGGACACAACCTCCAGCAACGGCTACCAGCGCCCCGGCTCTGTGTAAGTGACTGGGTGTTTGTTTGGCCTTTTCTGTGTCTCCCGTGGGTACACAGGGCTTGAGCATGTGCAGAAGAACCCTCGAGGTTCCCACAGCTGAACGCTCATCCTTAGAGTGGGTACCACCAACTTCTGCAGGACCCTGTCCTCTTCTGCAAGTGGTGTGAACATTAGTACACACTTCAGGCACTTTCCTTGGAAGTAGGCTTTCTTTAAGGACATGAAAGCTGGTGTATAATATAGTGGTTTGGAGTCTGGAAACTAAATACCCACCACTCCACTATTGGACTGCCCATATCCTCAATCCTACCTCTTTGTTAGAAATACGGCTGTTTTCTAGCTGGGGTGGTCTCCTCTCCTCTCCATTTGTCTCCCCAACCTGAGTACTCACTGATTTAAACAACTCCTGGAGAACAGGGAGCAGGAAAAGCAAGAGAGCGTGCTTCTAAGAGCAGGATACAACCCTGAAATGTAAAGGCTGGGAGGGTCGGGTGTGTAGACAAGAGCAGTTAGGACACAGATGGGAGAAAGCAGGGTAAATTTGGAAGCAGAATCCAAAGAGGGACATTCTTCCTCCTTTCCATCTTATGTTTCTGACTTTGGCTGAGCTGTTCCGGATGCTGCGAGAGCTATTACTGAGCATCCTTGGACATGTTACTTATTTTAAGGACCACAGTGTCCTCCTGCAGGAGGCAGTATGAACGTTGTTTTAAAGATGAGGAGAACTCATCCTGGGAAGTCAGGGAGCCAGTCCACCCTCATTCAGCTAGTAAGTGGCAGAGCCAGCATTCTAACCTGGGGTTCTCCAACTGAGTCTGTGCTGTTGCTCTTATGCCATGCCCAGTTGTACTGTGGTGGTATTGCTGACCTTTTAATTATTCACGGAAAGTCCAGTAAGACATTTCACTAAGCCTGTTTCCATAAGAACAACATCTTACATTCATTCATTCATCCCATTAACAAGACCCTTTGGTTTCAGAGTGAGTTTCACATGTGTTCTCTCTCGTGATCAGAAATCCAGCTCCCACAATATTAGCCAGATTTTGTGTAAGTTTGTCTATTTCCAGGTGCATAGTTCTAGCCCTTAAGGGAAATGAATTTTAAGCCAAATGTATAAAGGGAGATGAAGTGAAGTGAAGTGAAGTCGCTCAGTCATGTCTGACTCTTTGCGACCCCGTGGACTGTAGCCTACCAGGCTCCTGAATCCACGGAATTCTCCAGGCAAGAATACTGGAGTAGGTTGCCATTTCCTTCTCCAGGGGATCTTCTCGACCCAGGGATCAAACCTGGGTCTCCCGCGTTACAGGCAGACATTTTCCTGTCTGAGCCACCAGGGAAGCCCAAAGGGAGATGAGAAAATATAAACTTGATTCTTTGTGAGCAAAAGAGAAGAGGTTCAGTTTTGTGATTTACTGATAAAATAGGACTTAAATTGTAGAGAGTGTTTGTTCTGCGTTAGATGTAAAATGATCCTGCAGATTATCAAATGACTCAGTTCTGGGAGAAAGGTTTGTCAATTCAAGAAATAAGGTAGGTTTTAAATATTTAGTTCATTAAAACGTGATTCAAAGAAATTTATATTCTCGTCTAGTAAATATAGGAACTTATCTAATTAGCTAGGTTACATTAGTTTTAAGTCCTTTCATTCTACCCTATAGTCTCACTTTTCATATAGTTGCCTTTCCCTTGTCATGCTTTGAAACAAGATTTGAATCCATGAATTGACTTATTGATCATATTTTCAGAGTTCTCTCTTTTCACTTTATAGGAAGTATGTCAAATATTTTAAAAATACATGAAACAGTTATTGAATTCGTATTGTCTTGACTATGAGAATACAGAGCAGCTCTGTTTCGTCTTATTGATGTGACTCTTCTCTTGTGGCTCCATGGAGTCAATAGTAGGACTTCCAGAGGTGGAGTGGGGAGATAAAAGGTTCTTTTTCTTCTGCTTCCCCAGTTTTCTGGGGTGCAAAAGATGCAGACAGTGCAATCCCCAGAGGAAGAAGATACAGGTTTATTCCCATCTGGTACTCAGTGAACTAGAAACTAGATCTAAAACTTACTTCTATATTAAAACTTAAAACAGTTAAAATTCAGTTCATATTTTGGGGACAATTTTTAACTCATTTTTTTGTTTCGTTAACTGCTAACTCTGAATTTCACTTCGAGCTGTGTGATTCTCTAATGGATTTTAATGAAACTTGCATTTTGAAATTATTTTTCAGTGTGGCAGCAAAGGCCCAACTGTTTGAAAACGCTGGTTCAGTTAAGCCAGTTTCTTCTGGGCGGTAAGTTCTCAACTTCCAGTGAAAAAACATAAAATAGTGGTGACATGGTTTTGTGTTGACGTGGCAGGTCATCTCTGACTGCTCTGCACCTCACTTTTGCAAATGGTCAAATTCACATCTCCTATATCTTGACAAGGGAATAAATGGTGACCATATATATAGCATTTAGCATCTCAGAGTGTTACTGCCGTACCTTGTTTGTTAAAACCTTCACAAAGGAAGAGTTCTAAACAAGCAGGTTTTCTAAAAGACAAGTTGCAATAACTCTTTGTACCCCAAAGACTTTCGATGACAGTTTGTTGAAATTTTTCAAATGTATATTTGGTCTTGTAAAATTCAATGCATTTTTTTTTTCTGTAAGAAGCTTCATGAACATGCACCAAAACTGCATACTTTTCTTTTTTTTTTAAACTTTTAATTTTGTACGATATTGGGGTATAGCCGATTAACAAACAATGCTGTGATAGTTTCAGGTGAACAGCGAAGGGACTCAGCCATATATACACGTGTCCATTCTCCCCCAAACCCCTCTCCCATCCAGGCTCCTACATAACACTGAGCAGAGTTCCCTGTGCTGTACAGTAGGTCCTGTTGATTGTTCATTTTGAATATACCAGTGTATCCATGTCCATCCCAAACTCCCTCACTGTCCCTTCCTCCTCCTCCTCCCCCCAGCCCCAGCAACCATAGGTTTCATTCTCTAAGTCTATTTTGTAAGTAAGTTCATTTGTGTAATTTCTTTTTCGAGTCCGCATATAAGGGATGCCATACCATACTTTCCCTTCTCCGGCTGGCTGACTTCACTCAGTGTGACAGTCTCTAGGTCCAGACTGTGCTCATTGTTAGTGGCCTGTGGTGCTGCGGAGCTGATTACCCCAGGCGGCGTGGGGGTTTGAGTACTCTGCTTTATTCCGGGTTTCCGGATTTTACCTTCTGCTCCATTGTTAACAGGATATGAATGATTATGTCTTGCTGCTATTCATTTGCTTGCTTCTAAGGTTCCTGCTTCCTCTCCTCTTAGTACAAATTGATTCTCTCATCTTCGTTAGACTTTGGTTTTAATTTTGAATATGTCTAAACTAATGGATTATTATTATTTTTTTTTTTACCATCAGCAACTACTGCATGTTGGAAGTATTCAATAAATGCTTTTTGAAAGGGAGTATAAATGGGAACATTTGAAGGACTAACCTAGTTTGTGGGTTTTTTTTTTTTTGGATGTACTCAGGAAATTTTGAGCTTGCCACAACCAGTTAATTGAGGCTGTGAAGGAAAGGAGTCAAATATGATTAAAGTATTACAATATAGTTCTTTTAGAAGTTATTCAGCCATAGCATTTTTATTGAAAATTAAAAGTATGAGGACCTTTTCAGCAGTTCTTAAGCACCTACACAATATAAGGCTTATCCTACTTACTAGAGACAACAATAAACTTCAAACTGTGTTTTCAAAAGCTTAGCAAGCGCATTCGTAAATTAGTGTTTTTAGAGGAGAGCCACTTCGGTGTATTACTGATGGTTAATGCCTTCAATTTATATAGCAAATCCCAGCATCCTTGCATGTACCTTACCTCTGTCTCTGCCTTTTTATCAAGGTAGGGTGAAAACTAGGCCCTGTGGAGGAGAACAAACGTTTCCCTGAAATTATCACCGCTGTCAGGCCTTAATATAAGGGATTTAACCTTGCTACCTTCTGTCTTGCAAAAATGATTGAATTGCTCCACTAGATGGAGCCCTTTTATTAGGAAACTCTAAACAATTTATTAAGTACTGGAATCAAAGAGATAATCTTTTAAGAGCTTGAAGACAGCAAGGTATTAATGAAATAAATTAGTATGACAGTAAATTAATGAAGCTGATATACAATAAGTTTACTCACATGCTCAACACGCATCCTGTGCATTTAGAACATACTTTTACATTCCAAATACTCTAAATCCACTTCTAATAAGCTGTCAGCATAAATTTAGAGCTCACTCACTGATACACTGAAGATGAAGACTTAATCCGCAGTACTTGTGGACAGTGTCGTAACTTTTCACCTGTCCTTTTATTTTACTTAACTTTGTCTGCCTTTATGCATTTAGGTAAAATAGTTACCTCTTTAGGCCTTCAAAGGGGAAGCTCAAGTGGCACATCCCTGTACAGACTGTGTGTGTCCAGTGCCTTTGCTGGAAGAGGTGGGTTTGACATGGACCCGATTCACCTCTTTTCTCAGGATGTGCTGGCTGCTCTCAGTTTGCTCGGGGGTGTAGCTTGTGCTGGAGGAACCAGAGCCTCTGCAGAGTGTGAGTGAAGTTTCTCCTCTGCTCAGTGACCGGCACTGCCCTGCCAGGGACTGAGGCTGATCTCACTTTCGTGGAGCAGAAGCCCTGATGGCCTGACCTGGCTCTGTCCCCTTTAAAGTGAAGTTGCTCAGTCACGCCCAACTGTTTGCAACCCCGGGGACTGTAGCCCACCAGTCTCCTCCGTCCATGGGATTTCCCAGGCAAGAATACTGGAGTGGGTTGCCATGTCCTTTTCCAGGGGATCATCCTGATCCAGGGATCGAACCCAGGTCTCCCACGTTGCAAGCAGACTCTTTACCATCTGAGCCACCAGGGAAGCCCTGTACCCTTTCAGTTCAGTTCAGTAACTCAGTCATGTCCAACTCTTTGTGACCCCATGAATCGCAGCACGCCAGGCCTTCCTGTTCCTCACCAACTCCCGGAATTCACTCAAACTCAGCGTCCATCGAGTCGGTGATGCCATACAGCCATCTCATCCTCTGTCACCCCCTTTTCCTCCTGCCGCCAGTCCCTCCCAGCATCAGAATCTTTTCCAATGAGTCAAGTCTTGGCATGAGGTGGCCAAAGTACTGGAGTTTTAGCTTTAGCATCATTCCTGCCAAGGAACACCCTTTACGTGTGTGCTTTTCTCCCTCTCTGCCCTGGGATCATTGCCTCTGAGATGCTAACGCAGGTGGGGCCCGGGCTGACTCCCAGCCCATGTCAGCTGCAGACCGAGGCCCGATGCGCTGTTTGTGCAGATGCCCATGGCTCTGCTCGGCCACAGCCTCTGGCGCAACCCCCGTTTGTTCGTCACAGCCAGCTCACCGGCCTGACTTCATAGGGTCAGCAGGGCCCACGTGGACCCTGTGTGCATTGGCTGGGGTGGGAAGGAGCCGTGGTGGAACAGCCACCGTCAGAGGTCTGGGTAGCTTCTGATCCACTGCTGGCGTAGGCGCTCTTCACCCCCAGGCTCTGCCGGGCACTGGCTCACCTGTGCTCCCCACAGTTGAGTCTCTTCCCTAGTCATGGGAGAAGTCAGAGCTGCGCTGGAATGGGGAGTCAGTGGCGATGGAGCGTTAGCTTGGCTTGAGCAAAGAGATTGCAGGAAACCCTGCAACTGGTCGACCTCTCTCCTTCCTGCCCTCTCAAGAGGAGTCAGGCTTCCCCCAGCCCTCCAGCCAGCCAGGGTTTTCTCTCCCACTCAAGACCTCAGGACTGGGGCCCCCAGGCTGTGGCTCAGGTGCTCACTTCCTGGACAAGTCTCGGACAAGTCCCCACCCAGGGGCATGAGTCCTGACTCAGATGCTTTTCTTCCCTTCATTACGTGTGTATGTTTCAGCCTGGGCTGTACAGGAGTTCTGCCAGTTTCTCGTTAGTTTTCAGTGAGAATTTTCCGCATGCAGATATAATAATTTTGATGTGTTCATGGAAGGAGATGAGTTCCACATTCTCTTACTCTGTCACCTTGGTCTGAACTCTGGGAAATCCACTTTTTTAATGTATAAAGTGAAGGTCATGATTCCCTTTTTGACAGATTATCAGTGTAGGAAGCAATGTATTTGAAGTACACAGTCAGCTCTCCATATACTGCCTCTGCAATAATAGCTAATATTGTTATAACCATTATCGTTGAAACTACTTAAGGTATTCAAGCCTCTAATTAATATGTATTGGGTATTTGGATGTTTATCAGTCACTTGAAACCCTTTTGTACCATTAAATACAACTGAACAACATAAAGTGAGGATATTTCCCTTACTGACCTCCCACAATACCTATTTTGATTTCCTTCTGGGAAACTTAGGGTACTCTTGAATTGGACCTCAAAGAAGGATGAACCAGTAGTGGGTCATAGGGAGACCAGCCATTATGAGAAATACCACAGTTGGGAGATTTTAGTGGATGGTCTTGAGCAACAGAAAAGTAACACCTCTGGATTGACTGCAGGCTCTGGGAGTCATTGAGCAAAGAGCTGATCTAATCAGTGACGCACTTGATCAGATAATTGAGGTGGCTTCTCTAGGAGGTTGTTGATGGGAAGAAAACCATTTAGGATGGAACAGGTGATACTTAAAAAGCCTTAATTAGCACATTAACAAAAGCATGATAAACTGTAAGGAGAATGTTATGGCTAGAACTAGAGTTGAGCAATTGCTTTGCTACTGGGAATGAGAGACAGGTAAAGAAGATTCTAGGTTTTTAAGACTGACTGCAAGAAAGAATGGTGATTTAGCTTCTGAGTTCAGCTTGTGTGAGTACACAGAAAGGCAAGGAAAGTTTTAGCCCCATTGTCTGAGAATGCTGAGGAGCGCTGAGAGGCAGCGAGAGACCTGCAGCTGGAACCGGGAGAGAGTATAAAGCTTGATGCCGTTTGAGAGACTTCTGCACAGCAGCCACACTGCACAGATGAAGGTGGGGTTACCCAGTGATGGGTGCTAGCAAAAGGTCAAGGAGATCCTTAGAGGAGGGCATTGGTTTTTACCTCTAAGACCTCACTGGAAACATTTCAGAAATTGGGTTCAGTGGAGTGGGAGGGGCCGCTCTCTCTGTCAAAGGAACTTGATGTGCCAGACTTGTTAAAATGAAGATTCTTGAATTTGCTCAGACTCTCTACACTGTAGTGTCTGAGACTGAGGCCTAGAGAATATGTATTTTTGACAACTTCCCCAAGTGATCCTTCTGTATATCAAAACCTTTGAGAGCCATTGGAATAGAGAAAAATGCCATAGTACTAAATGTTTCTCTTGCTTTCAAGAGGCAAATGGAACTAGGCTCTGTCTCAGCATTACAAAAGTCTACGGAAAACAGGACTCTTAAAGCTTTCACCTCTGTCTCAATCAGTTACAGTTGGGCAGTGAAGAAATACACTTTAAAGTAGTATGATTTAGGCAAGGTATACTAGTATCTTCTGAAGGTTTAATTGAGAATTACACGCTTGAGAATTAAGAGGATTAATTAAGAATTGAATGCTTGACTCATTATAAGTATTCAAATTTTCTGTTACAATAATCTAAAAACAAAAATTTTTTTATAGTTACAAAACAAACCTCAGCACAGTCTTCCCGGCTAGTGAATTTGTCCATTTAAAAGGCTGTAAAGGAACTTCCCTGGTGGTCCAGTGGCTTTGACTGTGCTCCCAACGTAGGGGGCCCAGTTTAATTCCTGGCTAGGCAATTTGATGCTGCAACTAAAATTGAAGATCCCACTTGCCACAGCTAAGTCCTAGCACAGCTGGATAAATAAATACACAATTTAAAATAAATAAATAAAAGGCTGTAGGTCACTGGTTCAGAGCACAGTGACGCATGTAAGACACCCAGGATAGAACACCCATAAGGAAGACAAAGGAAGCCATGGCTAGGAAGAATAGCTTGATTTTTCTGTTTTTAAAAGAATATGAAAAATACTAAAACGCTAAAAAAGTGAATGAAAACCACCACTCATTTCATCCCCTAAGAATAACTGCATTTTGATGCACAGCCATTTAATCTTATCAGTTGACAGTGGTTCTCAAAAGCCTTTGGTCTCAAAACAACACACAATTAAAAAACTTACTGAAGATCTCCAAAGAGCTTTTGTTTGTGTGAATTAAATCTATTAAAACTTGTGGTATTAGAAATTTAAGCTGAGAAAATTTTTAAATGTTTATGAATATATTTAAAATAAAAATAAGTTCATATAACTAAAACATAACAATAGCCCTGTGTAGATGTGATTATTCACTCTCATTAACAGCCAACTGTTATTAATAGTAGAAGTGATTTTCTCAGTGACGTTATCTTGGGATTTTACAGATGACATTTAAGTGGATTCACCAGATATTCACTAGGTCAGCAATCAGGAGATGTAAGTTTTAGCCTGACTCTGCCATAATGTTAATGTCTCTTGACCTTCATTTCTTCATTATAGAGGTTAGACAGGGAAATATGTAGATTTCCTTTCAAAGTCCAAACTCATTGTATGACCCGAATCGTCTGGATGATCACAAGACCCCCAGTATATGGGGATCACTGTTTTCTGTAAAACCTAGTTAGAAAGTTTATGTGCCTGCCCCCGAGGTCCTCATAGGGTCTCACCTTCCCATTTCTTCCCTTTTCCAAAGATCATATTTCTAAGACAACAGGAGTTGTTTCTCCTCCTCCCCTGAGTTAAGCCACACAGAAGTATGTTCCTCTGTTGTTCCCGTGTACCGCCCCCCCACCCCAAGCTGCAGTCAGCTCTGTCCCTTAATAATGCTCATTGCCTGGAACTTGAGAACTCACATTATTTTACGTTTCTGCAGATCTCCTAAATATCTGCCATGAAAGTGTCAGTCACTCAGTCATGTCTGACTCATGACCCCATGGTTGTAGCCTTCCAGGCTCCTCTGTTCATGGAATTCTTTAGGCAAGAACACTGGAGGGGGTTGCCATTCCCTTCTCCAGGGGATCTTCCCGACCCTGGGATCTAACCTGGGTCTCCTGCATGGCAGGCAGATTCTTTACCGTCTGAGCCACAGGGAAGCCCTAATATCTGGCATAGTGGAAAATAAATGGACCCTCATACACGTTCCATTAGCTGTCAGAGCAGTGCCTCTCAGGTCCTGCCTGCCCCTCCTTCCAGATTCCCTTGAGAGCACTTAGAGACCCACTCCTCTGTAATGAACACAGAAAAGGACCCACGAAGGTGGTGCTCATGGTGTTCCTCTTACATTGGTGCCCAACGAAGTAGATGCTCAACAGAGTTCCTGGGTAAATAGATAAAATAAACATTTTAACCTTAAAAGACTTTGTTATTCATGTGTTCAGTTCATTTTTATTAGAGTTGCAATATTCGTTCTTTGACATAGCAGCTTTAACTCTACAGGTTCCCATGAGAGATTAGCTTTGAGACATCCAACACTAAGACATCCAAGCCAGAAACAGCTTATTTTTGTTGACAAAAACCTAAGAAAAGGGTGTGTAACTAATTTTTAAAAATCTCCAACCAATGACCAAGAAGTAAATATGTGTTTATTGCATTATTTATGAGTATTTATTGCAGATTATCTTGGTCAGTTTAAAGGTCTTGCCAGTGACTAATTTTTCTGTAAAATATTTGCCTTACATCCTAATACTGCTCATGTGTGTTCTTCTGTAGCTTTATTCATAATAACTACCTACTAATTTATTGAATTTGGCATAATTTATTTATTAAATTCTCTACTGATGAACACTTAGATTGTTGTGATCTGTTTGTTTTTAGCTTTGCTGTTGTGTATGTTACTTCTTTGCTACCCTTTTGACTATATCTTCCACTCCCTCAGAAGTGCATTCCTGCTCTCTTCAGAAGTGAAATTCTTAGCGTACAAAAAATATATGTGAGAGATGGCATATGTGTGTGTGTGCGTATCATTGTTAAGTGGCCCTTCAGAAAACATTGCATCAGTTTTGATGTGGTGATTTTTTTATTTTGCTTATGATTAAGATGAGTATTGTGAATTTCACACACTGACCTTGTCAAACCTGTGTGAGTTCACTCATTGGCATTAGACAACGTTTAGTATTAGGAATGGGGCTTGTGGACAGATCATCTTCAAAACTATAAGGGAAGAAATGAGCTTTCAGGATAGCGAGCATCATCACCTTACTCTCCAATACGACAGGAAGCAGGATCCTCAAAATCCTTTTCAAAAGATATTAGAATCTTGTGAACAGAGACTCAATAGGTGACAGTGTTATTTTCACGTCTTCTTCAATACACCAAGACAGTAAAAGAAAAAGCATTAGCACCTGGGAAGAAAACTCCACTGTCACAGAATTCTAGATTAAATCATCAGAGCTCTGAACTGAGCTGTAACCTGTAGTTACACATCTCAATGGAAGAAAATTATGGTTGTTTAAGTCACATGCACAGATAATTGGAAAGTTGCAACAGATATTATTTTGTGCTGTGTATTTTGACACATTTAACATATCCGTTCATTTAGTGATATTGTTCTGCATGTGTTCCCTCACCATCCAATCTCATACAATACTCATATCTAAAATGTTATTATAAATTAATTAGGTTGCATTTGAAGTATGAGATATATCATTGCAAGATTTACTATATCTTAAACATTTCTATAACTCTGGAATTTGTTTCCTTATGTATCTCTTAATTTATTTTAATGATTCAAGGTAATAAGACAGTATTTATTGGTGGAAATCATTGCTGCTAGAAAATCTGACAAAAAGTCTTTACATATTTTTAGAGAAATGGTCCTGCAACCTTCAATTGTATCAGATATCAGATAAAATCATTTTTTAATATATCCAGTTTTTATTCGTATATCATATCTCAGTGAAGCTCAGAAAAAAGAACCATCACCTAAGGTTATATTTGTTAAATAACAGTTCCCAACCCCCACTCGCATACCTGAGATTCTAGTGTAATAAGTCTGAGAGTGGTCCCTGGAAAATGCATTTTTAAAAACTGAATATTATATAAGTTTCAGGTTTATAGCATAGTGATACGATAGTTTTGTACATTATACTCCATTTAAAGTGATTATGAAATAATGGCTATTTGCCTCTGTGCTGTACAGTGTATCCTTGTTACTTATTTATTTTATACAAAGTAATTTTTATCCGTTAGTCCCCACCCCTGTTTGACCCCTCTCCCATTTCCTCTTCCCACTGGTAACAGCTCTTTGTTCTCTGTGTCTGTGAGTCTGTTTCTGTTTTGTTATATTCATTTGTTGTTTTTTCCCTAAGATTCCATATATAAATGATAGTGAAGAGTATTTTTCTTTTTATGAATATCAGATCAAGATACACCAGATTATATCAGATCAAATGAGTATACTTGACTGGAAGATTTCTGTGAAAAACTAACGTTCTTTCTACGTCAGGTCCCCAGAGGCTCATTATCAGAAGTCTTTGTAACTTGGCAGCACCCTTTCCTTGCCCCCAGCCCTTGTCAGGCAACACACCCACGTGCAGCACGCATACTCATGGCTCCTCTTTAGTGTGAAACTCTGTCCTTCTCGGGCTGCGTCCACTTCATCAGCTCTTCTTTTAAACTATGTTTAACTGGGAAGTGGGGTTGGTGGTCCTTCTTAAACCTGCTTGCTGCAGACTCTCCTAGCCAAGTTCTTGAAAGTGCAGCCTGAGAACCCAGCTCATGTGAAAAAGACTCTGGGGGCAGGGCCATACTTCTCCTCTCTAACCTTTCTGATCTTCAGTAGCCACTTGGAAACCCTGGTTCAGGTGACCAAGCCTCATTCTGGAAGTATGGAGATAAGATTCAGAGTTTTGTTCCAACAGAGAAATGTAATCATCATGTTACACTGTTGCTTTGAGAGCATACAAATGCAAATACTGCTGATGCCTCTTTGCAGATCAAGTATTGGGACCTCAGGCAGGAAAGACAGGGTACCTTGAATCTTTAAAAGGACTCATCATGTAAAAAAAAAGAGGCCAGAGCAGGGGACCCCAGCCTGCAGGACACAGAATGGTACTGGGCGGCAACCCATCAGGAAGGGCTGCACAGCAGGAGGTGAGCGGTGGGCAACCGAGAGAAGCCCCGTCTATGTCTACGTCTGCTCTCCATTGCTCTCACTATCGCTCCACCTCCTAACAGATCGGTGGTGGCTTAGTAAATGTAATGTGCTTGAATCATCCTGAAACCGTTCCTCACCCCACACCCCCAGTCCATGGAAAAATTGTCTTCCATGAAGCCCGGCCCTGCTGCCGAAGAGGTTGGAGACCACAACATCTTCCCCCCGCTTTTTTTTTTTTTCCAACTCATTCATTCAGCAAATATTTACTGAGTTACTAGTTAGCATCAGGCATTGTTCATAGAGGTTACATTCAACAACGACAACAGGGTACCATTCAGACTTAAAACAGGGGAATGTGAAAGTTACCTGGGAGCTGTTTAGAGTGTGTTGCAGAGAAGACCTGGCCTTCAGTGAAACTCAGGAGATTTAAGGTAAACTAGAAGGCCAGAGCTGAGTGAAGATGAGGAAGAATCTCAGCTGGCCCTGAGGAGGGAATGGGTTTGGCGTGTTTGAAGAGGAAAAGGCGGGCCAGTGTGACTCAAGTGCAGCAGGTGCATAGAGGCAGGTTCAGGAGAAGCAGGAGAGCCCGGCAGGCGCCTGGTTGGGCACAGCGTGGAGGCCAGAGTTGGGAACCAGTTGACAGGTTGTTTTCAGGGAGATCATGTGATCATCAAAACCTTTCAAACCACCCTCTGGTTGCTCTGTTTAGAAGGGATGGCAAGGGGACAGGAGAGGAAAAAACACGGAGGATTTAAGAAGTTAGGGGGCCGTTCAGTGAGCTATGGTAGAGATGATCTTGGCTCGGACTCTAGTTGAAGGAGAGATGGTGAGAAGGAGTGTAGTCAGGTCGTCGGCTGTTGCAGAGTAAAGGCGACTTCACTGATTATATGACTTGGTTAGCAGCCTCAGAGGATGGCTTTTTAGTGTTAGCTCAGATCGTTTTAAGGAGGTCTCATACAAAACTTGGAATTCTGGCTCCTGTTAAAAAAAAAGCCAGAGTATCTGCCTACACGAAGACTGAACTCCCATATGGGAACAGATGTCGGAGATGAGTACTGGCTTCCCTTTTAAAGAGCTGCGTATACTGTGGTTTACAAAGACATGGCTCCATGTCTACCTGACAGTGAGGCTGTTGTTGGTTCCCCTTTATCATCAGCTTATCCTGTTGTTTTTCTTATAGCACGCCCACTTAATTTTCCATACCCTGTAGTCCTTTTAATATGTGGAGCTCACATCTGATACTCTGACATTAAAGTAGCAAGTAAATACATAGTGCTTTAATGTACCTGTGAACCCCTGTGGAGCTGAAAAATAGCCTCTTTAGCAGAATGCGAACAAATCCTGGCATTCTTTAAAACTAGATTATTTCATTTGTTCTAAGCCAGGTGGTTACTCTTGGGAGCATTGCCTGGAAACGTGAGAAAGGCTTTGTTTGTGCTATCGGTGTGCTCTGGTTACACGGGTGTGTGCACTTTATAAAATGCACTTATGCACGCTTCTGTGTGCACACTGTGTGTATTATGCTTCAATTATAACTGAAAACTAGAATCATTTTTTAAGAGTAGTGTCCAGTGCAAACATCCTTGAGTGTTGTGGTTTTCACAGATTGCCTCTTGCTCTTTCAGCCAAGCCAAAGCCATGTACTCCTGTAAAGCAGAGCACAGCCATGAGCTTTCCTTCCCACAGGGGGCGCTATTCTCCAACGGTAAGTCCACCCATTCCCCCGCGCTAAGGTTACAATCATGAAAGGACGAAGGAGCAGTCTAAAGCAGAACAGGAGAGACTCGGGATCCAGCCCAGGCCCTGCCTTTTGTGCAAGTAAACACATCAAATTCCTCTGGAACAGATTTCCTCTCCTGTGTCAGAGAGAGAGAGAGAGAGTGAAAGCGTTAGTTGTTCAGCGTGTCCGACTCTTTTCAACCCCTTGGACTGTGAAACCCACCAGGCTCCTCCATCCATGGGATTCTCCAGGCAAAAATACTGCAGTGGGTAGGCATTCCCTTCTCCAGGGGATCTTCCCGACCAGAGTGATTGGTTATGTGAATGCAAGAGGCATTTACAGCTTTACAGGTCCTGTGACATTGTTTTGACAGCTTAAGTATATGCATAAAATCTGATGTGGATTTTTACCCATTTGTGTGTGTAATTATTTGAAGCTAATATTGACTGAGTGATGTTTATTAATGTATTTTTATCTTTGCCAGTGTACCCATCAGTGGAACCAGGATGGTTGAAGGCAACTTATGAAGGCAAAACAGGACTCGTCCCAGAAAATTATGTTGTCTTCCTCTAATGCTATTTAGTGGACGGCAGTATCTTCATGGTATCCATGGTAACAAGTAATAAGTGCTATGATTTTTATCTGACACAGATATGAGGATCAGCCCATTAAAATGAAAAATAATCCATTTCTAGCCAGTTTCCAAAGCAGACTATGTAGCTCTATTAACAGAAAGGGAAAAAATGTTTAAATTGTTTGCCATTCTTTTTTATCTTGGGCTGATTTCTTATTTTGAAATAGCTTATCCCCATCCCTTGCTTTTTTTTTTTTTTTTAAGTAACTCTCCACAATGTCTCTCATAACATTTATAAAAATCTCAAATACTGTGTTAAGTACTATATACCAGAAATTTGGAAACCAGAAATTTGCTGTAAGACTTTTAAGACCTGCCCTTTACTGTCTGGTATTCTCTGAGAAACCTTGAAACCATTGCTAAAAAATTGTAATTTAAATTGTTCATTAATTATTTTTTCTTAAAAATATACTGGTTTTATATATGATTGTTTTGCTGGTCCTAAACATTTCAAGGAAATAAGGGTTTTTTTAAACATAAGTTTATTTTTATTTGTTTACCAAGTAGATGGTAATATTCAAAAGCAATAATGTATATGGTGTCTGTAAATGAAACCAAGTTAAGTCGTACACTGATTCCGCTGTAAACACTCTGTCCAGCATTCCAGATGCCATCTATGGGCTTAGAGCAGGGATCAGCAAACTACTTCTGCAAAAGCTTAATAGTGAATATCTGGGGCTTGGCAGGACCTGTTGTCTCCATCACACTGTCCATACTGCCATTGTAGTGGAAAGCAGTCACAGACAACATGTGAGTGGGTGTGACTGTGTACCAATACAGCTTTCTTTCAGGACACTGAAGTCTGAAATTTTGAATCTGTCGTGCCATAAGATATTAAGCTTCTTTGACTTTTAAAAAATCATTTAAAAATAGAAATTTATAGCTGATGTGCCATACAAAAGCAGATGGCAAGCCAGATTTGACTTATGGGTCATGGTTTGCTGATCCCTGGTTTGGAGGATGTTTAAAACTGTCTGTATTACTTTGAGATTTTATGAAATTTTATTCCATTAACATATAAATACTGACAAGTGATATGCACATATCCTCTGCTAGAATCATTATAATAGTATCACAAATGTATAATTACAATGATAGGAAAACGATGGAAAAGTACAGTATACAAGCATATAGCTTAAATTCTATTTGTTATTCTGTGTCCAAGGATTTTATTGATACCCTTTTGGCTCCAAATGATAAAGATGATGTATTAAGACAGTGGTTGGAACACTATGCCTTCTAAAGTCTGTGATTACTTGAGGCAAAATCTTTACATAAAGGTACAAGATTCTTAAATTATTTTGAAATTATTTCATCATCTTTAGCAGGAATAAAATCATATATAATTTTCCATTATGCCTTTTGATTTACAGCCTTTAATAGAAATTTCACTGTATTTATAGAGCATAGAAATAGGTATTTACTGTCCATTTATATACACCATAATTATCTGGTCATATGTTGACCACTTCTTCTATTATTTCTATTTAATAATCCTCATATTATTTCTAACATATCTGCATGTGGCAAAGAGCCTTTCTTCTCAAGATTCCCGAAAGCTGGTTCTCTGCCATCGATTGCCACAGCACTGGCCCCCTTGGCCACAGTATTGTACATGCTACTTCAAAGTTCTTCACTGTATAGACACTCAGGTATTGACTGTAGACAGTTCTTTTTACATGATACTGATTTGTAATCTCCATCTCTCCTACGTTAAGTTAATGTTTCTAGAGTTATTAGGTTAAATTATATACAAACACATACACAACTATGCCTTGGAGCTTTTAAAATTTAAAATGGAATAATGGATTAGGATTTAAAGGTAAAGAGAATAACAGTAGGCAGAATTACAACCGGAAATAAATATCAGTATGGCAATAAAGAAATGGAAAATATTTAATGTTGTAAAAATTAGTAATATAATGAAAATATCTGGTACATTTGTCTCCTTTTTTTTTTTTTCTTTTTTACCTGCTACTGTTGATTTTTGTGCACTATGATTATGTGTTGCTAGAGCTTCTTGACCTCTAGATCCTTGGTGGTCCTTAGTAATTGCATTGCTGACATCCTGACTGCCCTCTGCTGGAACAGAGGTAGTCTCCCTAAGGGACCAGGCCCTTCATCCACAACACCCTCAGTTTAAGCACCCTTGCTAGCATCTGGCATCCTGCTAAATTAGAGTCTCTTAAGGCAAATTGATTTTCTTTCAAAGACCAACTTGACTCTGAAAAGTGATTCAGAGTCCTACTTAACTTGCTGCTGCTGCAGAGAGAAATCTCAACCTTCATTTTCCTTTAACACGGGCCAGCGTGTTCCTGCCTCTGAGTTGTCTGTGAGCTAATTCTGCAGATGCTCAGTGAGGAATTAAACCTTTTGCTCTAAAAGTCATGGGCATGAAGCCCCTCTCCTTCCTCATGGTGAGTCATATATTGTGACAGTACTTGATATGGTCCCTTTTTTGAAACAAGCTGCAAAAGTGCTTGTTCCAAGTGTGCTTTTGTTTGACGTTTTAATCTCACAGATTTGTGAGAATGGTTCTTTTCCCTTCGCATTGATTGTGTGTGGAAGCAAGTCATGGCCCTATGCTAGCGCTCAAATGAAGCTGCTCTTCCCTAGAAATATTTCCAACAGATAAAAGTATTTATAAACATTGAGAAAATCAGGGCATGTGCTCCGATCACGTGGAATATTCATTACACCAGAAGGTACATGTCAGTCACTACAGGAAGATCACATTTGAAATGACAACAGTGTTTCAATAATGAAACCATAGCCTTTCAGAGACTTCATGAAGATACCACAGAATTGCCACATCCACACCTTGGGAACAGGCCAGATGGGCACCCTAATCACTTCTGACAGTGGAACAAGGAGGGTGAGACTAATGAGTCCAAGTCAGTCCTCTCACCTGTTAGATGAAGATATCCTTGAGTACAAACCTTGCTGTGTTTCACAGGTGACTCTTGTACCATATCTACTGGCTTATAAGCAGTAGTCAGTTGAGTGAAGGCTTTTTGTTTTGTGTAAATGCCTGAGCAGTGAAATGATCTCTGTATCACTCTGAAGTCTGTGAGGCATGAGGAAGTACCATTTCTCCTTGCTTGATGGGAGTGTTTTTACCCTTGTATGCACTCTCTGTGCCTTGCACTGTGAATGGATATAACCAGGCATCCCAACAGTGGCTTACCTGATGGCTCTTCCAGGAAACGTGAACGTGAAGTCGCTCAGTCGTGTCCAACTCTTCGCGACCCCATGGACTGTAGCCTACCAGGCTCCTCTGTCCATGGGATTTTCCAGGCAAGAGTACTGGAGTGGATTGCCATTTCCTTCTCCAAGGGATCTTCCCAACCCAGGGATCAAACCCGGGTCTCCCACATCGTAGACAGACGCTTTACCGTCTGAGCCACCAGGGAATTCCAGGAAGGGTAGAGATTTTTTTTTTTTTTTCCCAAATGCACCTTCCAAAGTTTCCAGGTTCTCAAATAGGAAAAGAAGGCAAAGAGACATAGTGATTTGGGGATTATTTCCTGTTCTGTGGTAATAGCTTTTACTTAGTGTGGCATGCCCCCTAAAAATCCACCATGATGTCAGGAAACTGAACCTGCACTGCAGTCTTGGGAAATAAAACCTGCTAGCTTGCTCACTCCCGGCCTTCTTCAGGTCTGTGCGTGTCTGATGTGCAGTGTCTCATTCACAAGGGTGCTGGTTTACAAGGGTCCCTCAGAGCCTTTCTTCACACCCCTTCCATTGTTAGTATGCCTCCCCCAATTAGATATTTTGCATGCCTTGATCAGCAGTTAGAACCCCTTCTTGATTTGTACTTTGTTGACTGAAGTTAGAGGTGGACTCATTACAGCACGCGTTTTGTTCTTTAGTTTTACAATGCCTTTGTAATTCACAGCTGTTACTATGACCTAACATCACTGAGTTAGACCCCAAAGTCACGTCATTTGCTAAAGGAAAAAAGTAGAGACTTAATTACTGTCCGGAAGTTATTTTCCTCTTTAGTATAAGTTTCCCACTTTGCGTAGATATTGCTGTTAACTTTTGCCTCCTACCCTGTTTGCTTACCTTCCAAAATCAAAACACTTTTCCCAGAGAATTAGTAACCTATTGAATAGACGTATGAATAATCTGTATCCTACCTGTCTCCTGTTAATCCTCAGACATAATTCTGGTATTTGTCAACGATTCTCATATCTCTTCACCACATTCACTGTATCCATTTGTTGTCACCAGTATCTCCCTGCCCCAAATTATGTGGTAGTAACCTTGGACAAATTCACATTTACGAATGGCATGGTCTTTTAGAGGATCAGATCAATAAATAGGATTTTTCACTTATTTTTTGGACTGTTGCGTTCACTGTTTTAAACAAGAAATCTCAAGTACATGGACAGCACTCACAGCAAGCCATAGGCAGAAAACTGATTACATGTTCTCAACCAAAGTTTAGAAGTCATTGCATGACTTAGGGAGCCTAACAGGTCATCCTCTTTCCGTGGCACTCACAGGAGACATGCCACGTTCAGAGGTTGGACATTCTTTCTTTGGTGCCATAGGGAGAAATGGAGTTTCTGTGTTTGCTGCAGAGTCTCAAAAGGCAGTGCCGTTTACAAGGATCACAAACACAGATATCCTCCACCATCCACGATGGTCATGTCCAGGGCCACGTGAGGACCTCTGATGTTGGAGGAGGTGCCTACCCCACCTTAGTTAGATGATCACTTTCTCCCCTTTGTACCATCTCTTGACAAGGTTTCCCATGGTCGTTACCCTTCCAGAGCCCAACTTTGCCTTGAATCCATTGTCTCTTAGATTAACAGTGTGCATTGTTTTTTATGTGCAGAATGTTGAGGATTTTATGTCTGCCTCTGTATCTTCAGTCATGATTTATGCTTAACAGCTGAGAAGTCATCACAAATCGAGGGTTGTGATTTCAAGAGTCTTTTTGAACTCTAAGCTGAAGCCTTTACAATAAATTGGGAGTGTGGCAGGGAAGATGGCTGTTTTTGTTTTTGTTTTTTAATTCAAATCCTATTTATATACTGTTAAATTTGAGGTACTATAGTTTATATAAAAGTTGAGTATTTAGATGATATATGTCAGTATTAGTAATTTGTCTGAAGCCATTAATTAACATAACAAATAATAAATATGAAAATGATTGTTAGTAAATTATCATATTGAAATTTTTGTTTATTTTGTAGTATCTTGTATTTATCTGCACTTTGTGTGTGTGTATATATATATATACACACACACATACATATACAAACATGTAAATAACTTCATGTTATTCCTTATCTGAATTGCCACAATTTCTTTAATGTATGTTTACACTGTATTTTAAATTACTTTAAAAATAAACTATGTTTAGCACATTTTAATTTAGTCTTTGTATTTGAAAATCCACTGTGTTAGAGGGCAGCTGTCTTGGATTCATAAAGTTTCAGGTACCATGAATGGTCATTTTGGGTATGGCTGAATGGAGAAATCATAACAATTGATAACTTTTTCCTGATAATTGGACCCTTTCCTGAGCAACTGTAATGTTGGTACTTACTAGTAATGCAGGTGCTAGACTTTCCTGGTGACACAGTGGATAAGAATCTGTCTGCCAATAGAGAGGACATAGGTTCAATCCCTGGTCCCGGAAGATTCCAGGTGACTCTGAGCAACTAGGCCTGTGCACTCTAGAGCGTGTGTTCCTCAACAAGAGAAACCACCTCCATGAGAAGCCCATGAACCGCAACAAGAGTAGCCCCTGCTTGCTGCCAATAAAAGCCCATGGACAGCAACAAAGACTCAGTGCAACTGTAAATAAAAATTGCCAAAGTAATAAGAATGCAGATGTCTACAGGAAAAGGAAGCAAATAAATCATAAACAAATTATTTTTTTAAAAAAAAGCAGGTATGTAGGCTTCCCTGAAATAAATAAATACATGAAAGTTCACAAGTGTACTGTTAAAGAAGAGCATGCGTGCTCAGTCATGTCCGACTCTTTGTGACCCTATGGACTGTAGCCCTCCAGGCTCCTCTGTCCATGAGATTCTCCAGGCAAGAGTATCGTCTGACCCAGGGATGGAATTCGTGTCTCCTGCAGCTCCTGAATTGCAGGCAGATTCTTTACCACTGAGCCACCAGGAAGACGTATCAGCATATGCATACTCCTCTTAGATGTTTATTAGTTTTGTGACCCTTTTGGTCATTGTTTAGCTTCCCAGGCGGTGGTAATGGGAAAGAATCTGCCTGCTAATGAAGGGGAGGCAAGAGACAGGAGTTTGATACCTGCGTTGATCCCCTGGAGTAGGAGGTATTCTTGCCTGGGATGGAGGAGCCTGGCAGGCTACAGTCCTTGGGGCTGCAAAGAGTCAGACACAACTGAGCACGTGGTCACTCTGACTTCTAGCTAGAAATTTTACTTTTCTCCCTCAAAAAAGAGAATCATGTGTTTATTTTTTGGTGCTAAGTGGATTATTAGATTGTAACAAATCACATTGCAAAAACTAAGCCTGATGGGTTAGTAACAGTCATTGGGCACACAACCTGATTTGTGCAAATTTCTTCCGTGTCAAGAGGAGATGGAATAAATTCATGACAAAATCTGTTGGAATAAAAAGATAGTAATGTGAATAAATTCCCATATGATTAAGCAGGAAAGGACTGTAGGATAGGTATTAGAAATCACTGTGGATCAGCTACTGTTTGAGAGTGTTAGGTTAGAAGAAACTGACCTAGATGGAATCTCTTATAACTGATATTTTAAAAATAATTTTTTTAAAGGCATTATACGTATCCTAATAGGCAAACCTGGAATCCTTTAAACATCTATTTTGATGACTTATTTTAGTCATGTAGCATTGGCTAATTGGTTTATAACCCAAAGTGTAAAATGTCCATAACCACACTGATGCAAGGAAATGGTGATAAATTTCATTTATAGAAATAAATGTAAAATAGAGAAGAAACAAATATTCTGTACAGAAGAATTTCAAATAACAATTGATATTTTATTATTTTTTCCTGTAGGGATTTGAGTTAAACCCTTCCCAACTTGAGGATGAGCTAGACTTAATGACTAGCTTCTAAAAATAGAGTTCAGAAAAATTATTGTACCTTTACAGAGGAGAAGGCTGGCACACAAGATCTTAACCAAGTGATAGAAATTATCATCATGGATATTGTGCAGTTGTCTTGCAATCTGTAAGACAATGTGATGGGAAGAGCATATCACCTCTGTGGTTTTATTTCCCCGAACCCATAAATCCAGTCTAATCATCAGAAAAATGTCAGGTACATCCAGATGGGGAACGTTTTACAGGATGGATACTAGGTCAGTACGTCTCAAGATTGTCAAAGTTTTGAAAAATAAGATAATACTGAGAAAGAGTCACAGATCAGAGGAGACTTGGAAGACTAGACCCCTGGATTGCATTCTAGAAAGGAAAGAAGATATAAATGGAAAAAGTGATGACGTCCAAAGAAAATCTAAAGTTTAGTTAATAATGTAAAAAATTAAAACAGTACCAGAAAGTAGCCACAAGATAGTGACATGAACTGGGGATACCTTATTTCCTTTGTGGAATTTAAGTTGCTTTTGTTCAAGACAAATACTTTTACTTGTTTCCCCCTTCTCTGTATGGGACGTGTTGCCTATTCATCACTGAATCCAGGCACTAGATCAGAGCTTGGTCTACAGTAGGGTCAGGCCCTTTCATTAAATGAATGAATCTACTAATAAACATTTCTAGGGTTTAGAGAATCCACCTGTGTTGCTTTTGTGTCTATGTCTCCTTGCCCAGGAATAATGGGATTCATTCTTTAACATCCTCTGAATGCATGGTTCTACCCTGGAGTTATTTATATATTAAAGGAGAAAACATACCCTTCCTCATGATCATTATATAATGTTCTTAAGTATAGAGATTATACGAAACTTGATCTTCTGAGAAGGGAAAGGCTACCCACTCCAGTATTCTGGCCTGGAGAATTCCATGGACTATACAGTCCATGGGGTTGCAAAGAGTCAGACACGACTGAGCGACTTTCACTTTCACATCCATACCTGACCACTGGAAAAACCATAGCTTTGACTAGACGGACCATTGTTGGCAAAGTAATGTCTCTGTTCTTCTGATAGACCTGTAAATACTTGAATTAAACTGGATGATTTGGCAGTGATGTGGAAGTGCTCGATTTTCTAAACCATTCCATACAGAATAACTCCAAAACTTGAAAATTAAGCTAAGCTAAACTTACAATGGAATTTCTTGGTCCAGAAAAGTTGAGTTCTTAAAACTGAAAAACACAGCAGTTCTTCCTATTAAAAAAAAAAAAAAATGTAGATGAGAACATTTGAAACCTCTTCATATGGGACACCCTTGGGAACACAAGTTCGCAAAATACTGGTTGAATACTTACTTACAAATGCTGTTTCTGGGTGTTTCATGTCAATGAGCCAAGCATGGCATTCAGCAGGGCTCTGCTGGTTGATAAAAATAAGTTACCTGAAACTTCCTACCTTTCCAAATTACCAGGAGCCAGTCTACTAAAGAAGATTCCCTTGGTCAGCCTGGGCTAGAGTAAGGAAAATAATAACATATATTTCCCAATACTCATTACGGATTTTGATATCACTGAATCACATATCTACAGACAAGCTTATTTTTCACAGATTGAGTGCATTGTATATTGCCTTAGGAACTACAGTTTAAATGTCTCTCAAACATTTGTGGAGCAACAAAAGCAGAATTATGTCTTTTCATGCTTTGAACACAGTATGTTAAACACGTGAGCCTAGCTACTAGTGGGTACATCTCTATGTGTTCCCCCATCCAGGCCCACAGCCTTTGGCATCTAGAATCCTTGAGGCTTTTGAGAGCAAGATGTAGAAATAAGTCAGAATCTCTCATATCACTAATTAGAAAACTGAGGGCCGTGTCAGTATGTTTTCAGTGGAATCCTGGAATCCTCTGCTGTGATCTGACCGCTAATTTTTAGATATGTGGGGAGGATAGTTTCTTATATGCTTTGACCTTTGAAAAGTCTTAACTTTATCTGGAAAGGATATCCTCTGATGAAGGGTGTCTTCCCTGATGGGTACTTGTACAATGAGAAGGCAAAAGATAATATTCACCAGCACTGGCTATTATAAAAGGAAGAAAAAAAATTATTTTCAGTGTTCAAGAATTTCTGAAAAGTAGGTATAAAATATCTAGCCCAGTGCCTTGAACCTAATAGATATTACTGGATACTAATTATTATTAAATTAGGCATATGACAATTTTGCAACTTTCTGATGTAAATGGCAAAAGAACCAGTGAAACCTTAAATTGTAATAATAGACATTAAACAATGTACCAAAAATATGGTACATAACCAGAAGTCCATACTGTCTCATGATCCCCTGATCCTTCCAACTACTAGACACAGACATTGGATGTCTTTTTTTTTTTTTAGAAAACTGAGACCAAAAGGTTATTTTCTCCAACTTCCCAAAGGTCAGATAGTTGATAGTGATAGCTTGGACTCAAGCCCACATGTCTGCTTTGAAATCCAGTACTCTTTACAATCAGCATGTTGTTGTTTAGTCACTAAGTCATGTCTGACTCTTTCTCGACCCCATAGACTGTAGCCCGCCAGGTTCTTCTGTGGATTTCCTCTCCAGGAGATCATCTTGACCCAACCTGGTCTCCTGTGCATCTCCTGCATTGCAGGCAGATTCTATACAGCTAAACCACCAAGAATGACACTAAGTGGGGTGTGGTAAAAACTCACAGACCACTGCATTTGAAAGAGGTCTTTGGCAAACTCAACCTTACCCAGAAGAAAACTGAAGATGATGAGAGGATTCAAGCCCTGTTCTCTGACAATTGTTTTAGACCAGAGTATTGCTACTCCATGTGTAACCTTGAAACCATCCAAGAGCTGTTTAGAGATGTAGACTCTCAGGCTTTCTGAAGCAGCATCTGATTGTAATAAGATTTCGAGTGCATTTGTATAAACACTACACTTGAAAAGCACTGATTTATTGAAGTTTTGATGAGGCTTTCAGGGAGATCTAAGGGCAAGAAGAGACAGAGCTTATGTCTTATTATTCTAAAGGCCAAAGATAGGACCCCTTGGAAGAAGTCACAAAAACTGATGCAAAGCTTTTTTAAAAGTAGTTTTATCACTAACACTTCAAGGAATGAACTCAAAGCACAGCTTTCCGTCATAGTGTTTAAGTGCATCTGGATGACTCACCATTTGTCAGAGCTTCACAAAGAAAAACAGAAAAACGAGAATTTAGACAAGTCTCAAAAGACAATCACTGAGCACCAGGACCTATGCAAATCATTGGAGAGCCCGAGTAAATTAGACATTATTCTTCCTTTCAAGAGGACTGTAGTTAATTGGGATAATAGATAAATCAATGAAATGTCGAAATGTTGAGAAGATGGAGCACTGTATGCTGTGAGAGCAGAGGAGAGGCGCTGTTCTGAACCCAGGAGATGGAGAGGTGATGACAAGGAATACACTAGTAGATTGTATCCAGAGAGAGACTGTGGGCAATTGTGCCTGGATGTCGCCATCAAACTGAGTTTGGCCAAACTGAGGAGCTGAAGGGGGCAGGGCTCTGCAGGCAGGTGGGAGCTCCCCTCAAGCTGAGGAAAGGCTCACAGAGAGGGGTGGGGAGAGGGAGGGATGAGAATGGGGAGTGGGAAAGTGCTGGGATGAGCTGCACTTCCTCTCTTCCTGTGTCTTCATCCTTTCAAATAACAAAGCATAGCACCAAGCAGTGTTCTAGTTGCTCACCATTAAAAAAATAATAGATATGGTCTTTGTTCTCAAGTTCATAGCTCAATGAGGGAAACAGATATGAGTTAAAAACAATGGTACAAATGAAGAAAGTGTGATAGAGAAACACATGTGAAAGCTTTTACGCATGAAGGGAAATGTCGTCAGTAGACCTTCAAGAATGGAAGGTGGGCGAGGAATCAAGGAACAGAGACCCAGAGACTTCAAGGTGAGTGGGGGGTGGGGTGAGCTGGGAGATCGGGATTGATGTGTATCCACTTGTTCTGTTGCTTAGTTGCTCAGTCGTGTCCGACTCTTTGCGACCTCATGGACTGTAGGCCGCCGGGCTCCTCTGTCCATGGGATTTTCAAGGTAAGAATATTGGAGTGGGTTGCCATTTCCCTCTCCAGGGGACCTTCCTGATCCAGGGATCAAACCTCCATCTTCTGCAATAGCAGGCAAATTCTATACCGCTGCGCCATCTGGGAGCCCCATATATGCACTACACTGTATGCACAGGTGACTAATGAGAGCCGACTGCACAGCGCAGGAGCCCTGCTCAGTGCTCTGTGAGGGCCAAATGAGAAGGGAATCCAAGGAAGAGGGGTATGTGTATATGTGTAGCTGGTACACTTTGCTATACAACAGTAACGAACATAACATTGCAAAGCAGCTGAACACCACCAACAACAAACAGTTGAGTGGGTTTCTCCCATTCAAGATTAAAGGGAGATGGGAGGACAGGAAGAGGTACAAACGAGCAGAGCTGATTTCATGAGGAGGGCCAACCTGGAGCAGCAGGAAGGCTTTAGGGAGAAGGATGTGATCAGATTAGCTTTACGGAGAGCAGAATGCAGGGTGAGTTTGTGTTTGAGTGTCGAGCATGTGTATCAGGCCCTGCAAGCTGAGGAGGCAATGTTACCTCAACCCTGAAAGACAAACTGGGTCAGTCCAAGGAAATGATTCATTCCAGAGGTCGAAGTGACATGACATGGCCATTGTTTGAATGAGTAATTTAGGGGATTCAAATGTGGCTCAGATGTCTGTAGGGTACTGGGGAAGGAAGAGCAATACTGGCAATGGGCAAAGCTATCAATTCTGAAACAAACAGCCGACAACCCTGGGCACTGTGAGTGGTGGAAGTGGGTAACAGGCTCACCTTCCTGAGCCTTTCTGATGGACAGCCCTTCAGGCGCTGACTAGCAGCAATGCTTAAGAGATTGATTGCTTAGTGCAGCCCACAAAATCAGGGGCTTTAACCAGAATTTAAAGGATAGGATTCCTGGGTTAGGGGCTGTGAACCCCCTAGGTAGTCAGTATATGCACGTTTTTCCTCTCAGCAAGAGGGTCCATAGGTATGCTCAAACTCTCAAATTTCAGCGCTCAGTTGATCTACCTTCTCCAAGTAGCAAGAATACCAAATGCTGCTGCATACATGGATGCTGACATTTGTGACCAGCGTGTCTGTCAGAACCAGGGGTTGACCCTGAAGGTGGGAGTGGAGTTTGAGTGGGGACACCTTGACCCAAGGAATGAAGCTCTGTTGACTAAGCTCAAAAGCTCATGTAGCCAAATGCTGCAGCTGCTTGATGAGGAAATGCTGAGACCACATCACACATCAAGGGAACGGTCCTAAAGGGGGCCAGAGGCAGCTACAGGGGGTTTAGACCCCAGTGTCAGCCTGTTGCCTGGGGCCAAGTTGTGACCTAGAAGCTGAGGTGGTGGCCTTTCTTCTGCTTTGGGAACTCATGTGATCCTTATGCTAGAAGGAGTTTTCTGGTCCTTGCAGGGCAGAGGGCCTTCACACTCTCTCCCTGATGGTGAGCGTCTCGGGAATCCTGGGGTAGACCAGTCTTCCCTCTCCCCAGGGGGTGTTGAGTGGTGTGAAGCACAAAACTCAGGGGTTGTCGAGTGAGTGAAAGTGCTGAAGGTGGCGGAGGATTTTATTTTTAGCTTTGTCATAGCAATGTTTATGAAGTCTGGCTTTGATGTGTTAGCCATTTTTTCCCCAATATATGTTAAAAAGAGATATATAGTTATCAGGTCTTTTTAGGTAGAAACATTACCTTAAATAAACCAATACCTCTTATAATGGATGCTTTCAAAGAGTTGCTTTTCTTAGTGATAATAAAACTTGATTCATGGAAATAGTAGGGAATTGCTTAAGGACCAACTAGCCTCTACCTTCTGCCTGTTAAAATCGCAAAGGGTGGAGGAAAGGAGAGGCAGGAAGAATCAAAATTCCAAACTGTGCTTGGTGAGTGTGGTAAATAGTCTTCCAGAAGTGGGAAGACAGTCTTCACTGCCCATGTCCTCTCTGCCCTTCCAGAGCTGGAGCAGGTCACTCTCCTCCTGAATCTAGGCTGGCTGTGACAAGGAGAATGTGGTACAAGTGCTGTGCTGGTTCTGGGCCAGCTCAGGGCCACTAGCCCCTCACTGCGCTACAAAGAAGCTGAGACTAATACAAGCAATTATTTGAAGCCACAGGAATAGGACATGAGGGGTAGCATTGTCGCGTGCTCCAGCCCCGAAGCCAGCTCACTGTGGCCCCAGACAACTCCTGTGAACACAACAATGCGCTTGTTCAAGTTCTGACACGTAAAAGCATGACAAATACTGAATTCTTTTAAGCCACCAGATTTTGGCACAGTTTATGTAGCAATAGATCATGGAAACAATAACTATGGGACCATATAGATCATTGACTGGAGAAGGCAATGGCAACCCACTCCAGGACTCTTGCCTGGAAAATCCCATGGACGGAGGATCCTCGTAGGCTATAGTCCATGGGGTTGCAAAGAGTCAGACACGACTGAGCAACTTCACTTTCACTTTTGTAGATCATTGAAACAATAATTATGGAACCATGTAGATCATTGAAACAATACTTACGGGACCAAAGCACTGGGACTGAGTATGGTGAACTCCGGGAGCTGGTGATGGACAGGGAGGCCTGGCGCGCTGTAATTCATGGGGTAGCAAAGAGTCGGACATGGGACTGTGCTGCTGAAATGAACTGAACTGAACTGAACTGATGGTGAAAACTGTCCAGTTCCCAGCACTCTCAAAGTCCTCCTTTCTCTCACAGTAATAGGAATCCCATTTTTTAGCTTGTGACATGGTAGCTCCAAAGAAAATTACATTTTCCAGCCTTCTTCGGTGTTACGTGTGGCTGTGTGATTAAGTTCCAACAAAGTAATAAGAGAGTAAATAATTACATCTTCCTTCTTGGCTCTTAAAGATAGGAGACAATCTCTTCTTCACTCTGTTCCTACATCCTGCATCTTGAAAGATGAGTGCTTTTGTGCCGCCCAGGATGCGTGCCTAGAGCAACAAGATAAAAGTCGGAGTCCCCTCGTGACTTCATGGAGCAGAACCGCCATCCTACTAGGCCACCTACTTGTTACACGAAAGAGAAACTTCTCTTTCATTCAAAGGCTCTGTTGCATTTGTATGCTAACAAGTACATTCATTTTCTACTCACCAAAGACCTTGGAAGCAGTGATACCAGGAAGAGGGACACAGGGCAATAAACCCAGGGGCTTCCCTAGTAGCTTTCCAGGAGGTCAAAGGGCAGCCAAGGGAATAACTGGAAGTAGGCATGATTGGCTACTTAGCTTGGGGAGTTAGTCACTAGCACCTGTAATCCTCATAGATAAACAAAAGCCGTGTCCTCCAGCTGAGTGTGTGCATGCTAAGTCACTTCAGCTGTGTCTGACTCTTTGCGACCCATTGGACTGTAGCCCAGCGTGGTCCTCTGTCCAAGGGATTCTCCAGGCAGGAATACTGGAGTGTGTTTCTATGCCCTCTCCTGGGGATCTTCCTGATCCAGGGATTGAACCCTTGTCTCTTGGGTCTCCTGCAGTGGTAGGCGGGTTCTGAATCAGGCGATGTGAATCACGTTTTCATCTCAGAGTATACCATCTGGGTTGTATCTCTCTGTTAGCTATTTGTGAGTCACTAGACTCTGAGCCCAGGGAAGGAGCACTGTGTAAGTGGCCTACCCAAATCTGATCTTCCTCCATGCTTAAGGAATTTAGATTTCCTTTAAGGAAACAGTGGGCTTCCCTGGTAGCTCAGCTGGTAAAAGAATCTGCCTGCAATGCAGGAGACCCTGGTTCAATTCATAGCTTGAGAAGATCCCCTGGAGAAGGGCTCGGCTACCCCCTCCAGTATTCCTGGGGTTCTCTGGTGGCTCAGATGGTAAAGAATCCATCTGCAATGCAGGACACTTGGGTTTGATCCCTGGGTCAGGAAGATCCTCTGAAGGAGCGCATGGCAACCCACTCCAGGATTCTTGCCTGGAGAATCCGAATGGACAGAAGAGCCTGGTGGGCTACAGTCCATGGGATCACAAAGAGTCAGACACGACTGAGTGACTAAGCACAGCACGGCAAGGAGACAATATGCCCAGTTGAAGAAGTGTATTTCCTGGACTCCTTTGCAATATGAAGACTATCTGATACAGTTTCTGCCACTAATTTGTAACTAAAGGTTATAAATGGGAAGTTTCTATGCAGGTTTCAGTTTTATTTTCCTGATTAAGTGCTACACCCTTTTTCATTGTGATTTCTTTTCTTATTCTTCCTGCCGGGAAATTGGATGAGAGCCTGGAGGTGAAGCAACAATTTTGTGGCCCTAAAGGTGAAAGCAAGAAAGAGCCTGGGTCATTTATGTTATTGTGGAATATAACTGCAAATTGTGCTGTTTTGTGAGGGAAAAAACCATATTGGTTAAGCAGTGTAGTTGAGTTTCAGCTACAGTCAGCCAAATGGAATACCTTCTTCCTCCTCGTTCTACTAAACCATTTGCAGAACTGAAGAATATCAGTTATGAAAAAATGCTGTGCTTTACATACATCGTGGCTGAGTACTAATTTCACCTGCATTTTTGAAGGAACCAGGAACCCTGATGTAAAAGGCTCAGCGTTTGTGAGATACGACTTTCCATGTATGGTTGATGAATGTACCCACTTCAGGCCTTCACTGTGTTATGCTTCTCTCCCCATTTATATGTTGAGTAACTGAACTCACCAATCCAATTATGTCATAGAGATTTGCAACCTAACCTTTAAAATGAGTATTTTGTTAATAATCATGAGTGTTATTTGTGATTCCATAAGAATATGATGAATCTGCTTTAAAAGGTATGTATTACAGCAAATGGCCCATAGGAACACTTTTCACCTAGTTAGAGTTCATTCTCTATCATAAATGTTTTCTCTGTATTCATCTCTAAGCACTTTCCAGAGGGATGCTCTACTTCAGATGGACAAAAGAGACTTATGACAGAAAGGCCAGGGAAAACGTTCAAGTCAGAAAAGGTAGACTTGGGGGGAAAAGAGGGAGAAGGGAGAATGAAGAGAAAACTCAGGGGTTGCAGAGTGACAGAGCTGATTGTCTCTGAACAGAGGATGCTGCCACTTATGTCTGAAGACTGTTATAAAACGCTGAGCACACACGGAGGCATGGAATAGACAGGGGACCTTTTCAGCTGGTAAAGAATCTGCCTGCAGTGCGGAGACCTGGGTTTGATCCCTGGATTGGGAAGATCCCCTGGAGAAGGGAAAGGCTACCCACTCCAGTGTTCTGGCCTGGAGAATTTCAGACGGTATAGTCCAAGGGGTCACAAAGAGTCAGACATGACTGAGCAACTTTCACTTCACTTCACCTCACTTCACTTTCACGCTGTTACCAATCAGAGTTCTTGGCCTCCCCCAGTTAATAGAAATTGGCTAGAGGCCAGAAAAGAAACTCATGCTGGGCTGGTTGGGGCCCCTGCCCCGATAAGCAGGGTGGAGCCAGAACAAACATCAGGTTCCCTAGGTGCCCCCTTCCTGCAGGTGAAAGTAGAGCGAAGGTAGGATGGCCCAGGGGTTGGGCCAGAGGGCTGGCTTGTTTTTGCTCACCCCTTAGATGGTGTGTGTGCAAGGGGCGTGCCGTATCCCGCTTTTGCTCCCAACACCCTGTTTTTGACCCCAGGCTCCTCAAAAGTGGCAGCTGGGTGTTTTGGTCTCTTTGTATCTTTTAGGTCCAAAATTTGCCCCAACTGGGCATGCACGCAGTTATAGTTCCACACAGTCTCTTTGTATGCTGTCGCTCAAGGAGAGGTGTGCTCAGGTGCAAGCATCGTAGCGTGGCAGCAAAGGGCCCCAGGTCCCAGGCCTGTCTCAAAGTGACCGGGTGAGTGAGTGCAGGAGTCTCCTGCCCTGCCTCCCAGCTCCCAACCCAGTGTTTCTCTCTGCAGTTGTGCAAAGCCTCAGCTCTCTCACTGTCAAGGAAGACTAAAGTCCTCCTTAGCTTTATATAACATGCTTGCTTATTAATTTCTAAGTATAAATTGTATTTTAGTATATGTGTTGAGTCTTGCAGTCATTTGGTTCTTGCCATCAAATGTCTTGACACAAGCTTCAGTGGTCAACAGGAATTATACTTAAATGGAGATAAGGCTGGGCTTGGGGTCAGAAAACCAGGTTGGAGTCTTCATTTAGCTGTGGACTTAGTTGTCTAATTCTGTGCAGCCCTTCTCTGTTAGCCTCAGTTTCTCCATCAGAAAAAAATAGAGATAATATCTATCATAGTTTTTTATGAAACTTCTATAGACTAGTATATTTCTCCTCCCAGAGTACTCCCCAGCAAAATTTAAAAGGTGAAAGACAGAATCTACTGACAGGGATATGGCCAAGAAAGCATGGGTTAGCAGGGATCTTACAGCCACACTTAGAGTTCAGGCAGGTAATATAAAAGTGCAAAGTGAGCCAAATAAGACTCATGATTTAGAGAATGCTGTACCTAAAAGGCCCAGACCTATTAACCGCCAACTGATTTCCACGTGCTTAGCTGCTCAGTCGTGTCCGACTCTCTGGGACCCCATGGACTGTAGCCCACCAGGCTCCTCTGTCCATGGGATTTTTCAGGCAAGAATGCTGGAGTGGGCTGTCCTTTCCTCCTCCTGGGGATCTTCTCGCCTCAGGGATTGGACCCATCTCTCCTATATCTCCTGCATCGGCAGGCAGATTCCTTACCACTGAGCCACCTGGGAAATCCCTGAAGGTCTACCTACCCACCAGGTAGGGCTGGAGGGTAGTAGGGTTCCCCTGGGGGCTCAGTGGTGAAGAGCCCGCCTGTCCGTGCAGGAGACAGGAGAGACGCGGATGCAAAGGCAGTGGAAATCAGGGGCTCAGGAGCCAGACTGGCTGCACGCAGGTCCCAGCCTCAGTTTCCCTCTGTTTAGAATAGAAGTACTCTCATGGCATTTACTTACTGTTGGAGGATTAAATAAGTGGATGTTGCCATGCAAAACTGTAGGCTTTTCTGATTTTTTGAGAGGTGCTGAGATCTGGGTATTTGTCTGTAATCCCTTGCTTTCAGAGTGTTGGCAAATATTTCAGAATATTGAAAGATTTGTTGGACCAAGCAACATAATCTTAAATGCACCTAGTGGGCTACCTGTTCGTGATCTTTGGGTTCAGTACATTTAGGGGAAGGCTTCAACCTTTCTGTTCATTTCTTCCAGTTGAAGAATAGGTCTTCTTGGATGAGGAAACTCTTACCAACATCTGAAGCCCTTGCCGCCAACACAGCTCCCTCATTTGCCTTATGAGTAAACAGACAGGCTCCATTAAGGAAAAAAAAAAAGTCTAGTTGGCAGAGTTGAAAGCAGATAGCTGTGAACAAACAGGAGAGCTCAGCAGAATCTAAAGGTGCTGAGGAAAAGTTGCATTATCTCATTGGCACAGTGAGTGGGCCTTGTGTGTGAAATAAAGATGATTGTGTGTGACCAGGAGGTGGCCTAGAACATGAACATTTTAAACGGTCATCTAAAATAGGCTTACTGGGATCTCAGGAAAAAAAAAACCACAAAACTTGAATTTTTTACCCTGTGTCCAGCATCTTTCAGCCTGAGATCCTCAGGTTCAGGACGAGTCGTAATCAATATCATCAAGTCTTTGTGAACGTGAAGCACGCTTCACTGAAATATTATTGCCTCCACATTTTAACCCATACTGCTACCTTCTGTTTTCTCAATAGGAGCATCCTTTCAGGGACGGGGAGAGGAGTTTTCTCTGCTGCTTCTTTGTTCTGGTGGAGGCTGCCACATACCTATGCTGAGGTAGCATTTGGCAAATTCTTCTTAAAATATAGATTAAATCTATTAGAATTAACTCTTCAAAAAAAAAAAATCCTCCTGGTGTGGGTTTGCTTCTTTCTGAGTAAGAGTGGAGCAGTTATGGGGTGGAGCACAGCCACTGCAAAGAGAGAGAAGGGCCTCACCGCTTGGATGCTGACTGTCTGGGGCTCTAGGCTAGCCTATCTCCTTTAGTCATTTCATTTCAGGCGTGTAGATCTGGGGCCCTTTAGACTCATGACAAGAAATCCTGTAAGCTGCTCATTTCCTTTTTCATGCAATGATAGGCAAAGGGCTCAATATTTAAAAAGGGGAAAAAAAAAAAAGAACTTTCTGTTCTCTGGATAAGGACTTTACATTTTCATAGAATTCTTCTGTTTGACCTTTTATCCTCTTGTGGTGTCACCTGTATTGATGGTTTTATTCTGTCAGTATTATCACCTCACAGAGGGCAGAGAGACTTGTGGTTAAACTCCAGCTTTCTGGATTTGAATCCTGATTTTCTAAATCCTAATATTCTAACTTATAACACAGGAACACTAATAAAATATCTCATAGATTATAAGTAGTACAAGAAGTGGTCCTTAGGCTTCTCTCTCCATGGAATTCTCAAGGCAAGAATACTGGAGTGGATAGCCATTCCCTTCTCCAGGGGATCTTCCCAACCCAGGGATCGAACCCGGGTTTCCTGCACTGCAGATGGATTCTTTACCATCTGAGCCACCAGGGAAGCCCCCTTAATAAACAGTTTCTATTATTATTAGTTCTTATATCAATCCTAGAAAGAAAAGTATTATCTAAATTTTATAGATGTGGAGTGAATTTAAGAAACTGCAATAACAAGAAAGGGTTATTTCCCTGGTGGCTCAGACCTTAAAGAATCCGCCTGCAATGCAGGAGGTCTGGATTCCATCCTGTGTCTGGAAGACCCCCCAGAGAAGGAAATTATGTGACCCCTCAGCCCACTCCATTATTCTTGCCTGGAGAATCTCATGGACAGAAGAGCCTGGTGGGCTGTGGTCTGGGGGGTCACAGAAGAGTCGGACACAACTGAGCAACTAAACAACAACAAATAACAAGAAAGTAAGTATAAGTCTAAAAGTCTTTATTTTTTCTTCATAACTAGTGCCTCTCATGGGAAGTTACAGATTCTTGTTGCTTCTTTTAGCCCTAGTTAAGGCATAATTTCCACCAATATTGATGATAATTTTCCTCTTAATCATGATACCAGAACTGGCCTAATGTGTGCTGGGTTTCTTGGTTGTATCAAGCGATTTGGCTTAAAAATACATTACAAGATGCAAATTTAATAGGTATGCATTCTCAGATGAGAATAAAAATACTAAAGAAAAATCTTCCATGTTGCTAGCACTGCTGGTTGGGATAACATAGATGAATAGGATAAATATAGTTTTAAATACCAGACTTTCAAAACCTTCATTTAATGGTGGAGGAAAACAACACTACTAGACATTCTTGTTCAAAGCTTTTCACATGGTTTTAAAAAAAATTCTAGAAAATGGTTTACATTTAAAAATTAAATCACACGGGCAGCCTGACTGGCAGCCAGCGTCTCTATGAATGTTAAGAATAGAAAATTATGATTGTTCTCCAAACTGACCTGTTGAACAAAGAAGAGGCTAGTCTAACCATAAGCAAAGATGGAATTAAAAGAGGGGAGAAGAATGGACCGGGAGAGGGACGAAAGCCAAATTTCCTTCTCATGCTCAGCTCGTTACCATGGGACAAGGCGGATCAGCTTTCTGAGTTTCATTTTCTGTACTTCAAAAATGTAGTGATAATAAATTCTTGCTTTCCATCAGGGATGCTTTTCCAGACAACACATGAGAGAGTGATTGTGTAAGTTTTTCAAATGGTAGAAGTCAATCCAAATATGAGCAGTTATTAACATGTCAGCTGCTGCTTGAAGAAGTGAAGAAGGCATGCTAAATTAAATTCTAATGGTATAAGAATCCATAGGCATTATTTAAGGGGAGAAATTGAATTACTACTTCTATTTCATTATGTGTTTTTTTAAAAAATTTATTGAAGCATAGTTGATTTATAATTTCTGCTATACTGTAAAGTGATTCAGTTATATATATTATTTTCATATTCCATTAAAAGATTTAATACCTATTTTGTTTTTATTCCTGGTGCTTTAAATCTCAAAGATACCTGAGTCTTATTTAAAATGAAAGATAGTCCTATAGGAAATATAATATTAATAGATAAGTAGGATAAATAGTATGAGGTAGGAAGGAACAGCTTAAAATATTTGAATTTTAATTTTTAAAATTTCTTTATAAAATCTTTAAACAAACTAAGACTCTTATTTATTAAAACCTTTCCATAGAGCACAACAGGTATTTCATGGGATATTTTAACAAAATAGTCAGTGATGTTGCGAAGCAAAACTGACTGGCGAGTGTTTGCCCTCTGTCTCTCAGCAAAGCCTCTCTACTGTTTCTTAGTCTTCTGTGTCAACTTCGTGGCTGCCACACTAAGAAAGGTCTTCCTAGGAAGGTAACATTGTTCCTTACAGTATTGTAAAGTGAAATAAAGTAAAAATAAAAATTAATAATAATAATAATAATAATAAAAGGTTCTACTATCTAATCTAACAGTAAAAAAAAAAAAAAGGATTAGGGAAATCATCCTAGGAAAGGAGATTTCGATTCAATCCTTAAAGGATAAAAAAACCTTAGACAAATAGCAAAGCAGAGGACACTCATGGAAGATTGTTACCATTGATTTCATTGTCCTTATTTCTCTTCACCTGTTTTAAGAATTACACCTAATTTAGTATGTCTTAGTGGTACAACTTGCCTACTTATATGGACAATTGATATATGCTAAAACTTTCATGTTGTAGAATTTTTTTTATGTATCACCTGAATTAATGTACTCTTAAAAAGCATATATCTAGTTGAAGCACCTCTTTTTGGCCTTTTAAGATTAAAAAAAAAAAACAAAAAACAGAGCACATTGAAAGTTCAAGGGATGGTGTAAATGATAGGTGCTGGCTGGACCCATGGAACTCTGAGCTGAGTTCTGATTCACTCTGAACTAGTTGCCTTCAAAACCCAACTCATAACACCCGCAAATCTGCCAAGGTGAAAAAAAAAATGTTTCACTTTCCTTTCTTTTGAAACTTCTGAAAGTTTTAAGAATTTTACTCAAAGGGCAAAGAGGAACAGCCCCAGTCCTTTCCTGCCCTAAAGCCTATTATTTGTCAGATGTTTGGACACTTACAACAATAAACATGAATTGTGGACTCTAACACATTTACTGCCTTATTTACTTCTCAAGATCTCCAACAGACCCTAAGAAATAAATACACATTTATGTGAAAGCATTATCAGGGCCCACTTGTGTAACAGTTTTAGTCTCATTGGAAAGTATTTGCATCTTCTCTCATAGCAGTAACTGGAGAGATGTTCAGTTCAGTTCAGTCGCTCAGTCGTGTCCGAATCTTTGTGACCCCATGAATCGCAGCACACCAGGCCTCCCTGTCCCTCACCAACTCCCAGAGTTCACTCAAACTCACGTCCATTGAGTCGGTGATGCCATCCAGCCATCTCATCCTCTGTCATCCCCTTCTCCTCCTGCCCCCAACCCCTCCCAGCATCAGAGTCTTTTCCAATGAGTCATCTCTTCGCATGAGGTGGCCAAAGTACTGGAGTTTCAGCTTTAGCATCATTCCTTCCAAAGAACACCCAGGACTGATCTCCTTTAGAATGGACTGGCTGTATAGTGTGCAGCAAATACCTGGGCTGGGGAGGCTCGTGTGCCTGGGATTGACTGAGTTCTCAAAGCCCCTGCAGACATGTGGAAGGTGCCCTAAGGGAAATGGCAGAGACACAGTAGCAGTATGGGTGCAAAAGACAAATCTGCTTTCACAACTCTCTGGGATCACTTCTGAGTCCTTGGATGCCATTAATAAATGTGTTCATTCTTTAGCAATAGTATAAAATTAGCTAGCTTTCAATTGTATTTACAGTAACTACCTATAAAGCCCAGCTAACCCAGAGCCACTTCCTTTGCCAAAGTTCACATTGTACTTTTCATATAAACACACAAAGATTCATGGGAATGGTCACTGACCTTCACAGCTAGAACACAGAGGAGTGGTAGAAGTACTGTACACAGGAAGCTAAAACCTTTGTTAATGTAATTGAGAAGCTGATTTGTTACATTTTCTTTCAGTTGCCTCTCCTGGCAATGAAAGGACTCTGACCCCATAAGGGACCACAGTCTGCTATGGGACCAACTCACCCACCCTCCCCACCAACGTCCAGCACCTGTTCAAGCTCTTTTTCTGTCTCTCTTTGGGTTGCTTGTAAAGTGAGTGGCTGCTCTGTTGACATAGTTAGGTTTGCATTTCTCAGATGCTGACATTTTTATTTGGAAAAGAAACATAAAAATAAGTCATAATACCATCGACAGAGCTTTGAGAAATAATTAGCTATTAAATAATTCCTAAATGAAAGGCCCTTGCAGATGACTGAGGGGACAAGATTTATTTACTGTGACATTTTTCATGTGATAGTACAGTTTAATTCTTTTTTCAAGTTCTAAGTTTTCTCTTTCAATAATCTTTCCTGTTTTTCTTATTTATATAACATCTTTTAAATGACACTGTCAAACCATGGTGGTGTTCTTACTTAAGATACTTGTCTTAGGCCCCTTCTTTCACTGAACTCTTGTTTTCATAATATGAAGTTCTCAGATACTCAAGCACTACTGTTTTCACTGGCTTTTTCATTGCCTTTGTAAGACTTTGTCAAAAGTTTGCATCTATGAAGCATTTCATGCTACCACTTTGACTTGCTATTTCCCTTTTTGTCAACCTTTCCAAGCCCAACAGACCCAGCTCCGGATTACGTTCCTTTGGGCTACATTAGCCTCTCTCCCGTCCCTGAATTATAACACTAGAATTGAAACCCATGATTTAAGATTTAGTTATAAAATGGCATAAATTTCCTTGAGTTTTTATCATGTGTGCAGTATTCCTCAGCTCTAATAAGATCATGAATTAAATGTGGATGGAATTTGTCTTCTACTTAGATAACCCTTTAAGATCTTGAATGGGACATGATACAACCTTGATGTATGTTGGTTACTTTCTTGGGAACTGTGGGGGACATTCCATCTTGTCATTTTTCAGGTCCTTAGATGGTCTGAAGAAATGTTTTCTATGTCATTCCCCTCCCCCCTAATCATTTTAAGCCAATTTATTAATAGACCTTGAGTCATTAAAATAGGATGCTATTTTAAAGGTCATTGGATCAAGCATTTAGTTGAAAACTACATCTTTTTTTCTTTTCTTTTTTTTTTTTTTTAATCTTGGTCACTTTTGGAAGATAATGCAGTGCCATTCCTCTTTCAGGTTTACAGAACTGTGATTTTACATACTTGAAAACATAAAATACATAGAGAGATCATTCATATATTCATTTCATATATGAAATCACCCTACTGAATTTTGTGCAAATTAGTGATGAGATGTAGATAAGTTACAAATTTCTAGAACTAATAAACTCTTCATTAAACTTTATTCTTATCTTTGCTTTTGTCTCTCTTTTAGCCTGAAAAAATAAGAAAGCAAAAGATTTCACACATTTATTGATGAATAGGTCAAAGATAATCATCAGTGGAGCAGAAATGCCTACTTCTATCATTCTATCATTGTTTTTGGTTGAGAAAAAAGAATGATAATGTGTCCCAAAACAACTTCATTTATCTGCAGAAATATGAGAAATTCATTTCAATTCTTCAGTAAATCCATATTTTATTGCTATACATATTATCCATAAAATATGGATAGCAAATAATAATTATCTTATAGTTGTATCAAAATAATATTGTGATGCTAACTGAAATGGGAGGTTAAATTCACTAACTCAAATCTATGTGAACAAAATTAAAGGGAACCTGCAATTTTCCAGCCTCTGTATCAGCTGAAAACCCACTTCTGTTGGGAGTTCTACCTGAGCGATAACATTCAGTGTTCAACCTACAAATTGGTACCTCACTCCAACTTTCCCATTCACAGCCTCCATGACCTTGGATGACTTGTGCACTCATTTGAGCTTCAGATTCTTTATTTGCAAAATGAGGTGGTCAAATTGATTTGTTTCCTTACAAATTTTTGTTGTTGTTGCTGAGTTAGAAAGTTAATGAAAGCAATGGAAGACACACGTACATACGGACACTAAAATTATACACAGACTGTGCTGGGATTTAAGCTGCTCAAAGTCATTCCTTGAACCACAGGTACAGAACTCATGAATCAGAGGATTTTTAAAGGCCAGTGTAACTCTAATATCCTATGACTCTCTGAGCATACTTTTGCTTTAAATAGTATAATGAGAGAAAAAAGGGAAGAAACATATTACATATATAAGCAAAAAGATAATTCAGGAACAACATGTATCTGGGTAAGAGGATCAATTTAGATACTAGATTGTGATGTTTGGAACGTGGTTAAAATAATGAATTTGATATGCAGAAGTGAATAAAATATATCAGCACTAATAAGGCATTTTAACAGTAATGTTTTAAATGATAGATTTCTATTTATTACAAGATGAATTAACTTATACATTTCTAGAGGTACATTTTCTTTTCATGTCATTCAAAAAGTCCATATAGAAAAATATACTGATTCAGAGAACAATTAAAACATAATGACTTTCAAATTAATACAGAAGACATTATTAATTTGAAATACACATTTTGAAGATGATTTTTAAATAACTAAGTTTTACCTTTATCATGCACACTGTTAATTTTCAGTTGAAATTATTTCACAATTAACTTGGACTTAATAAAATGACTTCCATATTTCCATCTAAACCATTTATCCTCTGGGTATGGTTTGAAGCTACTCACTTATTATTTTAAGCAGTTATAACAATAGGATTATATGAATATAACTGGGAAGAATTAAAATGCAAATTAACATTTTGAATCATAACATTAAAATCAACTTCAAGAAAGTATAATGGAAAACGTAATTTGTTTTTCAGAACCAAGGTGTTATTAAAGGGAATGTGTAGAGAGAAGATGGAAAGATGAAAGGAATATTGTATCAGACACAAATCACTATTTCAGAGAATTAGAATTCACTGACAATAAAGTACAGAAAAGTAGGATTTAATGCAGGAAAAATATATTAGGTTTGAAAACATCACAAGTCAACATTTTAAATTTCATTAGTGTTATATACTATAGCTATCCAATTTTATAACTGAGAGGGTAAAAATCACTTTGGGGAAATTTCATAATTTTCAGATTATTGATAGATGTGTAGGAAATAAAGAGTAAGTTTTCCTTTAATTTTTTCAGAAATTAAATAGAAACATTCAAATTCAAATTGCATGAGGTTAAACAAAGCCAAGATATAAATTAAAAATCTGTTAAAATTTAGATAGAACTACTTTTGTCTAGATTTCAATGTGAAGAAAAGGCAAAGTTAAAGAGTCTACAATGCAGTGAATAGAACTGTAAGTTCCAAAGCTTTTGAGATACCTGTATATCATATGTCCTCATTTCTCAGATAGGGAAAATGAGGTTCAGACATGTTAGGTAACTCACACTGGCGCAGTAAGAAGTGTCAGAGTACAGCACAGAACACAAGTGTTTTAAACTTCCAGACTATTTCCCCCTGTATTTTAGCCTGCACTGATGACCCTTGTTCTCTCTTGTAAGAAGAACTCAGCTACATCTTTCTCTAGATTGCTGTGTGTGCAAGCTTGCCCTCATGCATGCATGTGGAGTTCAGACATTCTGCATCCCACAATACTCTCAACGTAAGCCCTACTTCAGAATAGATAACTTGACACTGCAATAAGTTAAAGAGTTATAGCTCCACATGATATATGCAACTTAATTCTGTGCAAGAAAGTTATTGAAAATATGAAAATGATGTAAAGATAAATAGCCTCTGAATTGAGTATTTTCTTAGTTTTTGGAAGAGATTTATTTTGTATCTTCACAGCAAAGGTAAAATGAACCACCAGACAAGAGTCTTAGATGGCCAACTCAGATAATTTAGAAACAAACAATAACCTCTTCCTGTCCCCAGATCACCTCTACTTGGGCTGGTTTCCTCACTGCAAAAACATATTTGTTATTAGAAAACACTCTATTAACTGAGCTACTTGTATAGAAGATATTAAGTATACATGAACATTAAACATGGAATTACTTTATTTTCATAAAATGTGCTTTAAATGAAGTCCTTTTAAATAGTAGTCATGAACATGAGTGTCCATTTGGAAGGAAGAAAAATTCACGGGATGTGCAAACAACCATTTTTGACAATATTCATTTTTTTTTTTTTTTTAAGAAAAAGCCCTCTTAGCAATCACCTATGACAGGTCGTGGTCGAGCAGACTGAGCAGGTCCACAAACTCAAGCCTGAGCTTAGCAGCCTGAAGGTCCACAGACTGGGGAGCCCAGCCCCTAGGCAGGCTTCTACACACACTGCCTTCTCTCACGTGTTTCTGTACCCAATCAGCATTCTCATTTGCAGGGTGAGGATTTTCACTTTTATGGCTTTTCAACAAATAAGGAGCTCTATCAGTGAGTTTACTGGTTTGGTTATTAAAAATCATATTTATTTGGCCACCAAAGGTTATTTACTAATGTTAACTACCTACATCATAAAATATATGTTGTAACTATTAAGGATTTTTAGCATGTGCTTATCTATTTCTTAGAAAAAATATATCTGTATAGTGTTTTACAGTGTGCAAAGGAATTTTATAGACATCTCATTTAAAAGCAAAGCTCTTTGTTGAAATATTCTCTGCTAGGCAGGTGAAGACATTGACCTTCAAAGAACTGAAGACATACTATGATCACAAAGCATTACATTTTAGGGACGTGACAAATTTTTCAAACTAAGTGCAATCTTGCTGTTTGCTTTTTCTACATGTACTTGGGTAACCTTAAGAATTATTTGAAACTGGTGCTTAGACCTCTGCTTACGAGATAAACAAGTATGCATGTTCTGTCTGGTTCACGCCATGCTTACCTTTTTTTAACCAGGTCATTATTATTATTATTATTATTATTTTAGAAATTCTTAGTGATAATTATCCTTTAATAAATGGACAACATACTTGAACCAGAATTCTGAAATTTGACCGAAGTAACTGTAGATCCCCTGGCTCAATTCATGTGAATATAGTAGTTCTCCCCTCAGCTTAAATTTTGTTGCATAGTTTATAGATTTTCCCCCTTTTCTATATTTTCTCACATTTTGTGGGAATTTGGATAATATGAGTTTCTTACCATGCATAATTTCAATAATTTACATGTCAGTTAGGAACTTGAATAACTGTAATAATGGCTTGTAAACTATTAAAATTTCACACAAAAACACTAATACTTTTTGGGCATTGCCAAATTCTTAAAATTATTCTTTCCTTTGATATATTATTTATGACTCTATAATGTTTCAGCAAGAAGAGTACATCTTTAAATCATTGTCACCATTAGGAAATGTGTAAAATTTGTGAAGAACAAAATAAGTCTGACAAATAAAAACATTTCTTCTATTCCATATCATCCACATTGGTCTGATTTAAATCTTACTTAAAGGAAACAATTTCATCGTGCAGTTCTGCTAAAACTGTCAATAAATTCAGGAAGAATTTCAAAATTTAATTATGAATTCTATGAATAATTTTATATTTACCACAGTTATTTCTCTTTATCTAGAACATGGTCCAACTTTAAGTAATTTTCAACAAAAATACTTTGTGTCTATATCTGTCTTACCTTTAAATAAAGATTAGATGTTATTTATCTTAACCTTCTGGTATTTAAGGATTAAAACATAAAGCAATATATTTGAAGTAGGACAGGCACTAAGGCATCAATTTATCAAAAGCACTTAGTAAATATAATAATGGAAACATTGAGAATATATCTTCAAACTTCCAACCATTAAAAAGCACTCATTGCCAAGGCACTTGGAGCCACCCTGAGGCTACAAATCAAGAAACTTTGACTTTTAAGAATGTATATTATACTCCCTAATTTCACTTAGAGTAGGATTTTAAAATATACTTTACTATGTATATATTTTAAAAGGCACTGTATTCTAGTAATTTTTAAGACCTAGAAGCTATCAGTGAACTGTTCAATCCAAAGTTATTTCTCTATCAATAAAAGACCCGTTTTTACACCTACACAGACCATGTCAATTAACTGCTTGCACAAATCTCTGTCTTTATATATAATTTCTAGTGACTAAATCTGACTTAAACATTTAGTAATAAATTTAGTAGGGGAGGAGTTGAGTTTCTTTTGATATTTGACGGATTCTTGAACAGAGGCGATAATGTTGGGAAATTGATGTTATTTATATTTTGGTTTCCCCAGAAAAGTGGCTCGCCATTCCAGAAGCTTTTGACACTTCTGGTAAGAATTCCAAAGCCAATTCACATTCATGAGGCTTAAACATACAGCACATCTATTAATAAGGATGATTTTGTTTCTTCATTTCTTAAATAAAAATCTATTACAAAAGATTTAATATGTATCCCAGGAAAACTAATTTAATCTGGAAAAAAAGTGACAGAATGTCTTTTTTTTTCTCTCTTTTTGAAGAGCAATAGTGCAAGAAATTGGTTTTCAAATTTAATGAACTACTCTGAACCTCTGTCTTCTCTACTGTAAAATGGAACTCAATATTTAACTGTCAAAGATTACTGTAACAACTAGAGATAATATATGTAAAACTCCTTCCCAATACAAGGCCTGTGCATAGCATCTACTCAAGTAGCAGCTAAAAGGACTGGTAATATTTATCAAATGCATATTGATTCCTAATCTAAATAAACAGGAATTGATTATCAACACAGATTAAAAGAAGTAGAAGCAGTGGGATTCTATGAATGAAGAATGAATATATACTCACACCGTATTTCACTGATGCTAGGGATGTCCAGTACTCTTGCCTGGAAAATCCCATGGACAGAGGAGCCTGGTGGGCTGCGGTCCATGGGGTCGCTAAGAGTCGGATACGACTGAGCGACTTCCCTTTCACTTTTCACTTTCATGCAGTGGAGAAGGAAATGGCAACCTACTCCAGTGTTCTTGCCTGGAGAATCCCAGGGACAGGGGAGCCTGGTGGGCTGCCGTCTATGGGGTCGCACAGAGTCGGACACGACTGAAGTGACTTAGCAGCAGCAGCAGCAGCAGCAGGGATGTTTTTTGATCTTACAAGGAGCTATCAAGGGAACGTTTTTACACAACTATGTATGACTTCAACAGGAACTTATTTACTAAAGGAGCATATTTGCATATGTCCAGTATTAAATTATATTCATAGTAATGAAACCAAATTCACAGTAATTGTCTGAAATACTTTGTTAACAATTAGATTACATTCTTTTCACTTTAATGTTAAATGCATTAAATTTCATATGAAAATCAGTAATATTTTGTATAATAAATATTAAACCTTTTACTTCACCAGTGTGATACACTGTATTATTGAATCTTCTTAGAAAACAGTTGAGTGCATTTTGTCTTCATGAACAATTAGCTGGGTTCAATGTAATTGTCTTGAGAGTCAGTCCTTGCTTCATTAAAACATACACACAGTCAACTATATTACCTATATAATATATAACCTATATAATCTTATCACATTCACTACCATACAACCTGAAATGTTGATCCTAAATTTAAGGTGACTGAGGATTTTTATGCATCTTGTATATAACTGTATTGAGGTTTGGGTGCTCTAATTCATTAAGAAAGACATACAGAAGTGCTTATTTTTAATATCGCACAGACTAGTAATAAGAATACTAATTAATTAGTGGTCAATTGTTGTTTGGAAAATGTATTTCTTTCACTTTCAAACTACCAACCAATTTAATGTCAGACTCCTGTCAAGTGGAACAGACTGACTCAGTTTTTTCACGTGAATCACAAAATATTTTCTCCAAAGTCTACCTCTAGGGTAAAAACAAAGCGCAGTTCTGAACATTAGATTTAAAAGCAGCGCATGGCGGGATGGTCAGGCGCTCACTGTCACCTGATTCCTCTGCATTTGTCACCCGACCATCACCAGGGAACCAGTGCCAGGCAAACACAAAAGGAGAGTCTAATCCTCTCTGGAAGAGCCTCAGATGAATTTCAAGCGTTGGCTCTCTGCTTAAAAACGAGGAGCTAGGAGTGTGGAACTGGACTCAAGAAGTTATATGGGGCTAAAATATCCTTCAAGGTATAAATCTTCTGTATGAACACTACAATCTACTGAAAATAGGATAGTAGCAATGGAAACCTAAAGGGGTATGGATCTTGAGACAGGAAAATGATGATTCCTTGTATCTCTTGTCAAATATTACACTAGTTTAACTAACAAGGAAGAGAGAGGATTTTTCCATCAACTTCAACATAGCAAAATGTAAAAATCAATTATGTGTCAAGAAGTCAACTAAATCTTTCAAGTGAGGACAAAGCATTAGATTAAAAATAAGTATGTGACGATGCCATTAAAAGCCCACTATGCTATAATTTTTATACATATGCATTGGTTACCAACCAGTAATTCCATGGACAGAGGAGCCTGGAGGGCCACAGTCCATGGTTTCACAAAGAGTTGGACATGACTGAGCACACACACATACGCACAGAACCAGGCATGTACAGGGGAAGGGAGAGTCTCATCGTCTTGACAGAAAAATTCATGTGATTCCAAAAGCACATCTAAAAAATATATTTATTGAGATCTATTAATTTTTGTGTTTTTCTTTTTGACACCTGGTCCTAGTCAGTTGGAAGCAGCCATGTTGCCCCAAGAAGAATTAGAACTGTTACAGCAGAAATGCTTAAAGGAAGTTGACATTCACCTTCTGATTTCACAATTGGTCCTTGAAATCTAGAGCAAGACAAGTCTGGAGGATGGCACTTTCCAGGAAAAAAAAAATTCTCTAAATTTCAGACATCCTCAAGTGGTAGACTCAAACAGAAAGGATTCCCAGGAATAAACGAAGAAGACTCTGTCTAAGACCTGGGGAAGCCTCCAACAGACAGGAAGAGGAAGTGAGAGGTGTCTGTGATTCAGAAGAGGGAACTGGAAGAGTAAGAAGATCAGATGATAGCATCCCAGTTTTGAAGGAAGTAGGATGAGCAAAAGAACACCCAGACTAGTCAGGGGATATCCAAGAAAACCATGGCTTTTGTGCAAGGCTATAAAGTCTGCAAGCATCTCAGGAAAGCATGGATTCAACATGGTGCCGGCTGAGTGGGGGCTTTGCAGAAAAGGTGACCACACACGGAAGCCAGATAGGGAAAGCAGCTGGCCTCAGAAGGATGTGCTGAGCCAGGAAGAAACAGAAGATTCCTTCAAAGTCAGACAAGTCAGACAATCAGACAAAATCAGAGAGAACAGATGCAATTATAAGCCGGAGTCTCAAACAAGAGGTGACAGCAGTGGGTTCTGATGACCAGGCGTGGTGAGGGATGGGCGAGGCCACTGAGGCCCAGGAGAAAGAAGACCCCTTCCCATCGCCACTGCCCCCATGTAAGTGTCTTCCTTTTCCCAGTTGTCATGGGTTAGTGGAAATGAAAAGGAAGAACAGCACTGGATGGAAACTGGGAGAGATAATTCAAAATAAGCCTCTGTGAAACGAAAAGCCATAGATAGCTATTTCCATGTGTCAGGTTCATTCCCCACTCTTTCACTCACCAGCCCTCCTTCCTCGACTCCACTCCCTCTGTGAAGGCGTCACGAAGAAGACTTCATGAATAAGACATTATCAAGAAGTCAAGACTCCTTGCAGAGAACTAAGCATTTTTGTATATACTATTTTGCAATTATACTGAATAACAGCATCTGAAGAAGGATCTATACAAAAGATGTCTTTATTTTTTTTTAAGCTGAATACAGCTGTTTCCCTTTCTTTTCCCATTTGCTGATTCTTAAGCTGTTCTAGTCTTACATTTGTGCAAAAACCAGGATCTTGAGATTTAATAGACGTGCAAAGGTGAGGATATTGGTAGAGGGGTAGAGATTGTTTGATAAGATTCTAGAACTTGGTATACTAAAGTTCTTAGTTTTTTATCATCTTTTTTAATGAAAAATTTGAAATTTCAACAGTGACAGAACGGGCATATGACCTATGTTTGACAATTTATATGGCATATTTTACCTATTTCCATAAACTCTGTCAATTCTTTTTTTTTTTGTTTAAATCTCTGGAAACCTAGGGAGGAGGAAATGATCACCTCCAACTCTTATGTTAATGGCCACTATTTTCCACTAGAACACTGCAACTTCCTAACAAATGTTCTGTCTGTCTCCAGAATCAGCCACCTCCAATTCTATTCTCCAGATGGCAGTGAGGGTGAGCTTTCTTATACACCGATCTGAATTCTGCTGCTCTCCTGTTTAAACAGGCATCAATCAAGACTACACGATTGAACATGGTTCCAAGACCGTTGATTTCCTGGACCTGGTTTTCTTCCACCTCATCATCAGCCCCCACCCATCCTCTCCCCATCAGGTCTGCGCCTGTGCTGTTACCTCCTGCCTGGAATACTCTTCTCTTCCTGCCTCGGCCGTTTGCTGATTCTGCATGCTCAACTAATTATTAAACCACTTTGAGATCACGGCTGAGAAACCTTTTATCAAGACGCCTTTGTCCATTCTTAAATTCAGCCCAGGTGCCCCTCATGTGCTCCAATGGCTCCTTGTACTTTCTCTACCATGACATTCAATACACAGCATCGTAACTATCTATGTACTCGAGCCTAGTCCCCATCCAACTGTAAACTCGGAGAAGGTAGGATTGCTGTCTAATGTATTCACTGCTTATTTCCACATTCTGGTAGAATGACTGACATGCAACACAGCAATGTTTGTAACTGGCTGGTGAAGAACAAAATTATTCCTAAATAAGATAAATAAATTTAAAAACTGACTCCTAAAGTAAGACTTTTCAACTTTGAAAAAAAAACCCACAATTTTTTTGGTTTTTGTATTTCAGAGCTTTGTTTTTTCTTTCTATTAACATAGATAACTGAGTCAGTTACTTTATATTAATGGAAAGTATTAATAAAATTTTAGAGTTGAAATGGATAATTTGTTCCTAACGTTTTCCTTCCTCCCCACTTCCTTCCTTCTTTCTTTCTTGTAGTCCCTCCTTCATCCTTCTTTTCTTGCCCCCTTTCTCTTTCTTTCCCCCTCTCTTGTCTCTCTCCCTGTCTCTTTCTCCCTACTCCTTTTTCTCTCCCTGCTTTTTACATGTTGACACCTAACTGGTAGCTATACAGAAACTTAGAGATCAATGATTTTTTTCTAAAAATTTACCCTCAAGTTAGAAAATGGACATCTTTATTAAAAAGCAAAAAGTAAGCTTCTGGGCATATTTATATTTCATATGATTGGAGAGTATGTGATTATTTTTCTAACATTTACCATTGTTATCCCTGTAGATAATCATTCATGTTTTGTATCATTAGCATAATTGTTCACTCAGTAATAAAGGGGAAAAGCTACTGTTTGGAGTACTTCTCCATTTCACTTCTGTAAGTTGCATTTACTCCTTGCAAAATATGAAGAATTTTTATATTTTTCTTGTTTTTATCCCAAATTTCAATGAAAAACTTAAAAAAAACTCTATGTCCTGACTTTTCTTGTGGTTGTACAGGTATCAGAAAAAGTGAAAATGCACATTGTACTCAGTTCATACGAAGCAACTAAATTGGTTAAAATGATGAGTTCTAAAGACTGCCACTTGCAAATCTCTTTTTACCCTCAGTTATATCAAATATAGGACTCACCATTTTAAGTAAATGTTGGATACATTCTTAGTCTATAGAGAATAAGCAGAGCTGCATATCTCCGTTTTGATGAGAATATGGTATGATTATATTAACTTTACATAAAACTTCTGGTGTTTCTCATGAATTTTAAAGTTCTCAGAGAAAGCTATGACAGATGCCCATTGATTATTTTTCTATTACATATTTTAAAAACACTTTTTCATTTACCCAGTGAAAGTTGCACAAAACCCATTAAATCAGTGTGGACATGATTGTAATTGATATGTCTTTGAATAAAAAATGTGAAGAAAAGAAAACAATTATTTCTTAATAGGAATACAGTTTTGTGGGGAGATACTTTAAAATCTAGCTAGCTTCCTGAGGGTGAGGGTTGGTAAAAGTTTAATGGCAAAGAGTTTTAAACTACTGCTTTCTATAAATAATTCATAACAACAAAAACCTCTCACAGGTAGGCAGATTTCATAGAAAGAGGTGTTAAGCTTTAAATGTAATTGACAAGAGGAAAACATTTTAAGTAGGTTTCATTTAGAAAACGTTATGCTTGCTAAACTGGATATATTAGGATTTGATGTATTAAGAGCAATTTCAAAAGATTACAGTACCATTTAAATAGTTTGCTCATATATATCTAAATGTTGATCATGATACTGATGTCACACTGCAGTTAATAATTTAATTTTCTTTAAAGCAATGGAGAGGGTAAGCTTTCTTAGCTGCTTAATTCACATTTCTCTGTAAGTCTTTTGTCAGTTAAAGCTTTCAACCAGCTTTAGCTTTCAAAAGCTTAAAGCAATGCCTTCCCATCTCTCCACGAGTAGAAAGAAAGCAAACAAACTCATGTAAGGTCAGCATGACATAAAGCAACAAGAGCCAGTAAATTGAAAATGAGGTTGACATTTTGGGGCTAATCCAGCAGTCCTGTAACACTCTTCCAAGCTCCACAGCTGCACAGGGCTGTGGACAAGCCGGGGCGCAGCCTCCAGGCAAGTGCCCGGAGCGCTGCCTTGGAACGCGATCAACTCCAAGAAGAGCAGCAGGGCCCTTTGAGATTGTCTTTGCTTCGGTGATAGGCTATTTAGGTAACGTACATGTTGAATCACTGCCACTATGAACTTCAAGGAAAACAAGTTACTCAATCCTAAAGGATATCAACCCTGAATATTCATTGGAAGGACTGAGGCTGAAGCCCCAATACTTTGGCCACCTGATGTGAAGGGCCACTCAGTGGAAAAGACCTTGATGCTGGGAAAGATCGAAGGCAAAAGGAAAAGAGGACAGCAGAGGATGAGATGGTTAGATAGCACTGCTGACTCAATGGACATGAATTTGAGCAAACTCTGGAGACAGTGGAGGACAGAAGAGCCTGGCATTCTGCAGTCCATGGAGTCACAAAGGGTCAGACATGACTTAGTGGCTGAACAACAACCATGAACTACTGCTCTTTAACTTATCACCAATGCCCCCTTCCCTAAATTCTCAAATCTTGTCTAATGATAGAGAGGACAAATTATTAAAGAAAACTACACTTTTTTGTACGCTCTTTTCTTTCACGTTTTTCAGGCCATACTGTTTCATGCCTAACTCTGGACATACAGGTTTTATTGGCCCCAAGTAACTGATGGTCTCTAAGGACTTTTCCTGAGTTTAAATGGGAATATGAGCCAACCTGAATGCAGTTATCTAGACCCAGTTCACATTCTGGATTCATATGGACACAGATCAATCCAGGTTGGATTGGATTCCATAACATGAAGCAAGCAGTCATTTATTTTACTGCTTTTTGTTCAACTTGTGAAATTTGATAATTTGATAAGGACCAGAGAGTGTGGAATAATGGTATATTAAATAGATAATGGATGCAATGTAGAGAGATAGAGACTGTCTTTTTCACTAAACTTTGAGTAGGGAAAACAGTGAAACCACAGAAATCAAGCATTATTATCTTCATTAATATCATTACATGGCTTAGTCTAGTGTGGATAAGCAATTTAGGACCTGGCAAACCTGTGAGATTTTCTGGCTATGTATTTCCTGCAAAATTTAAGAGCTGCAAAAATTCCCCATATACAACTGGTAGTTACCCTTTCTTGGGTTGTCTGCTTATCCATTAACATTATCAATGGAGACATGGTTGGTGAGTTTGCAAGTATAAAAATAAAATAGCCTTAAAATTGAAAAAAAAAAGTTCTTTTGAGTATTTATACACCATTCTCTGGAGATTGTATGAATATTTAAAAGAACTGATATTCTATTCTGAAATCTGGTATGTAAAGAGTACAGTACATGAGAGAAATTGCTCAGGTATTCACAGTTAAAAACTCTAGAAATTTAATAGCTTTCTTACCAAAAGAATTCAGGATCAAAGCAGACATGAAGATCTCTTCTGGGAATTTTATAACATAGCCTTAAGGACAGGAATGATATTTAGGGAGCTGATGACTTCATTATGATTTCCAGACACATTGTTCCTTTATCCAGAATTATTACCACAGTGAAAACAATATGAGCATGAACTATATAGCATAGATTTTTGGAATATCTGTGTTTTAGTCAACCTCTCTATATTTTAAAGAAATACTTTTTAAAAAAGGTCAATATCAGTACCTTTATTCTTCGTATTATAATGAACGGAACCAGCTCATTTTTTTTCAGAGAAAGAAATTCACTGAATTTTTTTCAGAGAAAGAAATTAACTGAATACTTTGAACTCTAATTTCAAATCAAATATTTTAAATATTGATATGCACATGGAGGTAGCAATAAAGCAACTTCATTTTCTAGATTCCTTGGTTTCACTATAGAATATACCAGATTAATCTGATAAAATCATAACTAGAACTATGGCTTAAAGAAAACATAAAAATAGCAGTTACTACTTCTGAACACTTATGTATTTCTTTTCATTTTCATTTCTATTAATCACAAAACAATTGGCACAGGCAATTTTAATCAGACTTACTCAGCCAGGTATTAAACAGCAGAGAAAGGGAGAGCGGGTCTAGATCAGCTCTCCACACAGTACTCGCTGTCCACTGTAGCTGTTTAGAAGTTACAGGCTGACAGGGTATGGCTATTTGAAAGGCCTTCCTTCTGGAGAAAACATACTACCTACCATATTTGCATATTATCCGTGCAGCAACTAATTATTTTAATGGGAAATATGAAAAATGATAGTACTGCCTAATTTGAAAGTGCCATTTAAAAAATAAAAACACAATTGTTAAGTAACTACTGACACTGGAGGTATAATTGCTTCAGACCCAAATGGCTCCTCAAATCTTTTGCAGGGAAATATTTTTATTAACTCAATAATCTATTTCAGTGTCCTTCAAGTACTGTCTGATAGATAACCTTCTTCATGTGATTTAATTTCACTTTAGAGCCTCCAGAAAGCACATGACCTATAAAATTAAGATAAAAGTTATGCAACTACATAGGAACAGAGACATTAGTAAGCAGAAATTTGCAGAGGAAAAGATTTAGAGGCCATATATCTTCCATTTGGTTATGTCATGTTCTTTTCCGAAAGCTTTAACTTTTTTAAACCTTAGCTTGAAATATTAAATCCTAGGATTTAGGCACCTTCATTTTCTTGTGCTATAACAGGCACTCAAAAAATACTTATTGAATGAAATCAGAGATGAGAAAATTTTGTATACTGAGGTTTTTAACACAAACCTCAATTGTATTTAGAATGCAATTTAGAGCTACTTACGTTTTCTTAAGAGACAATTATATTTGTGGAATTTTTCTTAGGGAGGGAAATAATACTCCATTCTGTTTTAAAATTTAGAATAGGGAGCATAAAGTGTGTTTTTACTAAATGAAAAATATACTTATATTTTCTATGTTATAGTCAGTACAAGGAGAAAACTCACAAAGCAGGAAAAGAAAAGGTGGAATATTTAAAGAGATGAAGATAGAGGCCATGGGAAGAGAAAGTCATGAAGTCATGCACACGGAAACACGTCCTGATGCAACAAACCCACATGGGATTCATTGTAATACCAAACCCAGAGAACGTGTCATTCAACTCCCTGACAAGGAACATGACTGTCCTATATCAAAGCAGCTCTCAGACTGGTAGCAGAGTAAGAATACAGAATAGTGCACTATTGTCATCCAGATCTGCACAAAATCTGCGGAACTTAGGAGAAAACAAGTCACTCTCTGGAAGATGCAGGGAAGATACGACAGAAGTGATGTTTTGCTGAGCCTTGAGCTGAGGCAGGACTGGTATCAAAAGGGAGAAATAAAGGCAGAAGACTGACTCTAAAGACTTGTGCAGCTGCAATAAAAGGTGAATGTATGACAGGGGAGGATAAAGAGAGTCAAGTTACAGGAACCGACGTTTGAACACCATTTCAGAGTGATTCCTTTGTCGCTGCATTGATAAGAAGAGTGGACCAATTAAAATACAATCTGTGAAGATGGAGCCCAGGAACGGGTATTTGTAACAAGCTCTCCTAGAGACTGTAGAGGGCTTCCCTGGTAGATCAGATGGTAAAGAATCTGCCTGCATTGTGGGAGGCCTGGGTTTGATCCCTGGGGTGGAAAGATCCCCTGAAGAACAGAATGGCTACCCACTCTGGTATTCTTGCCTGGAGAATTCCATGGACAGAGGAGCCTGGTGGGCTACAGTCTAGGGGTCACAAAGAGTTGGACACAGTCGAGCGATTAACTCTTTTAGACTGTCATGTGCAGCTGTATATATAGTTGAGAAACACTGCAGTGGGTGACTGGAAGCCATTGAATATTTTCCAGTGAGGCAATGGCAAAATTAGATCCATTTTTGGAAAATAACTTTGGCCTGGAGAATGGAGAGAGAATGAGTCTCTGTGTTTAAGATTTTGAAAGACTAGATAGCAGTCAGCATTGTATTGGAACACACATGTATTCACTGAAAAAGACATGTAGACAGACACACTAAGGAAGAGATCTTTTTTGACTAATGTTAAGACTATTTGAAATTCTTGGTTTAAACTCTTATTGAACATTATAACCAAGCATTATGAAATTTGTTTATTACCTGTTTGGCACATGGACCTAAAGAACTCAAGCCATGGGTCCTGGTTAGAAATTGTTTTAATCCCTATTTCAAATGCCTTATGAGGAGTCACTGTTTACAGTTGCTCTATATCTAATTCATTCTGAAAATGGAAGAAGTTATTGGCAAGAAACAGTTATGGTAACATTATGATCTGCCAGGTTTCTTTTGGTCAGATGAAATCACTTTATCTTGTTTTAGGGGTCATATTATTATTCATTAATTGATGATTCTATGTTATTGTCCCTTGGTAAACTTTAAGTTTCTATCAGTTTAAGGGAATGGGTAATTTAAAAATGCATTAAGAAATCAGATGCTTTAGTAAATGTTTCCTATATTGTTTTCAAAGTTTTTTGATTTTGCTCATTAACAACTATTAATCTGCATATGGTAATATGCTTTATTTATAAGGGAATGTCCAATTTTAAAGAAATTTCAAAAAAGAATTAGGTCTACTAGTTTCTCTGAATTGTTAAAAATGATATATATGCCTAAAATTGGTACAAATTATTTTATTTAGAAGAAAAAATGATTGTTTTTTGTTTTTACCAGTGGTTCTTCCTGTTTTATATGTGTGTGTGTGCATTAAAAAAAAAATAGGTCTATTTAAAAAAACAGTGACTTTTTTTTTTTTTTTACATAGATCTGTTTAAAATAGTGACACCTAGGTGTCCAGTGATACCTCAGAAAAAAAAACTTGTGTGTCTCCTAAAGGGATATTTTCAGCTCACATAACACTGTGAGTTGTGTGTTTTCTAGTTATTGGTTATATTATTTTAAGCCAGTATTTAATGTTTCCTAAATTATCTCTTAGACTGGATCAGAGACACTGAAAACATTTTAACTGTGATTTGTCCACTATGCCCACTCAGTAGAGAAAAAGAGTAATACTTCTCTCTTTTTTCCTCTCCCTTCTTTTTTTTTTTCCCCCTACCTACCCTCCATCCCTTTCTTCTTTGATGTGAAAAGTGAGTAACAAGCTCTGACCAAAAGGAACATTCTACAGGAAAGTTATTATTACAGGAAAGTTATTATGAAAGATGAGGAAATATAATAGAGACTTGGTAAGGATAAGTGACTGTCCACATGCCCTAGATGTAGCGGGTGGAGTTAGACCACAGATTTTCTGGCTTTCTGGCTTCCTATTTCAATTTAGAATGCCTTGTTAAAGGACAATTCCCCCCGCAAAAGGCTAGAAGAAAACTGCAAAACTCATGATATACTTGTCATAGCATTATGGCTCTCCTTCCTTAAAAGCCTCCTTAGAGATCTGTGTTTCCCATCTGGGAAACAGTCTTAACATATAAGCTGGTTTTCTTAGTTTGAGGAGCATCAATCTATTTCAAGAATTTTAAACTCTTTTTCTATATATTTTTTGTATTAAAAACCCTTTGGAAAATATGGTTAAGGTTATAAATTACCTTCTCACAAAAAGTATATACACTCATATAGCTATAATTTTGCATACCGATTTGTTTCATTTTTGTAAATATAATCAGGGAGACAAAAGGAGCTATATAGAAAGAACATAGAACAGCTTTTTGTTTTTATGTGCAAGATTCTTCTTTTCTCTAAAGTAGATTTGTTATATGTGAAAATTAAAAATGTCACCTGAACGATATGAAATGATACGGATAAGATTAACATTAACAATCACTTTAGTACTGTTTCAACCTTGCAAACTCTTAAGGAAAATATGGGTGCACAAAAACACTAAAAATCTGAATTATGCTTTATAAAGGAAAACAATTAAACCTCACAACTTTTCTTTGAAATTTACATAGTATGACACATTATAAAGGTAAGGCTTTGAGAGAAACAGTAAAAACTCGTGACCTCATAATCATGACCCCCCAAAAAACAGACATAGCACAAAATTTAATTTTTTAAAGATAAAAATGGCATTCACTTTTTATGAAACAGAAGAGGTTTCACCATCCCTGCCAAGATCTTGGGTAATTGTGCAGCGATAACCTCAGACATCATTTCTGGAAATTCAACACTCAGTGCCCGGGACTGGATAAATGTATTCAAGCAGTACAGATGAAGTTGTTTGACAAGCTGTTGGTTTAACAAATGGATAAGAAACATGTGAGGAAAATAATAAATTTCTAAACTATATAAACATCGAAGCTTATTTTTCTAATAATAGAAATGCTTCAGATGTTGTTTTTTACCAAAATGAAAAAACTCCCTCCATTTCCAGAATAATATATAAAATATTACATCCATATGATGAAATATTCTAATATATAGAAAGATTTAAAGAAATGAAAGTATTCTGTAATCCTATTGGATAAGCAGTGTGAACATTTGGTATATTTCAAGTTTTTTGTTTACACATACTCAAGTACATGCATAATAATAAAATAATAACAATATATATGCATATATTTTTTTTCATAAATGAAATTACTTTTAGTTTATTTCTTAATCCAGCTTTTCCCACATAACAACAGGCAATTGATACAAACAACCCAACCTGATTAATTTTAATCTAATATTTTTTTGGCCACACCATACTGCATGTGGGATCTTAGTTCTCCAACCAGGGATCAATCCCACACTCCCTGCACTGGCAGCACAGAGTCTTAACCACTGGGCTGGCAGGAAAGCATCATTTTAATCTAATTTTAATTCTGTCAAAATAATTCATGCACATATTTTTGAAAGTCAGATAGTACTGCAAGACCTACAGGAGCAAAATCACAGATGCAACAACTCTGAATTACTTTAGTCTCGGTCATTTGATATTTACCTCAGTATTTCTAATAAATTATATTTCCCAAAGTTTACATTATTAGGATCCTATTAAATAAGGATTTAGCTTTTTTGTATTATACACCCATCTCCTCAACTACACACACTTTCTCTTCTTCCTATTCTCTACATAGATATATCTCAATTTTTGGCTAAATCAATATCTAGCATTTATATTATACAAATTTTTATTGTTTCTTGCTGGATTACATTTCTTTTCCTACATGAGTTACTTTAATTTTGCTAGTGCTAATCACCTCATGTTTCTGTGGGTTTTTTGTTTGTTTTTTCTATATTTATCACAAAGCCATAGTCAAATTTTCTGACAGAATTCTAAAAACTTACTTCAGTATGTTCATACAATTAGTAATATCTCAAATCAAACTTTTTTTTTTTTTTTGGTGCTAGTGCCCTGACACCCTGTGCACTAGTTACTGTGCTGGGACACCCCTTTGTGTCTCTCCTGGGTTGAATCTCATACTCCTTTGGCTTACGCCAGGGTTCTGTTGTAAGAAACCCTGCAGATGCCCTTGAGAAAGGCTGTATTTGAGGTGAGGTCTGGGAGACCTTGCAAGTCTGAAAATACTTTCATGATGCCATCATATTTGTTTGATGGTTGGCTGGTACAAAATTCTTTAAATATTTTTCTTTCCTTCAAAATTCTCCATTATTTTGTGGGTTCCAGTATTTTTGTTGGGAAGTCCTACAACATTCTGAATCCTGATGATTTGATGTGACTTGCTTCTTTTTTCACTGGTATGTTTTAGGATACCCTCTTTATTCTAGGTATGCTGAAATTTTACAATACTGTGCCTTGCTTCAATTGGGTTGAGTCTGTATACCGGGCCCTTATGCTCAGAAAATTCATATCCTTCAGTTCTAGCAGCCTTTCTTTTAAGATTACTTACGCAATTTCCTCTCCTTGGTTTTCTCCACCCTTTCTTTTGGAGATTACTACAAACTGGAAAAAGAAGCCCTGTGGATTAATACCCTAAATTTGCTTTCTCTCTACATTTTCATATCTTTTTCTTTTTTTTGTTACTTTTATCTGAGTTTTCCTGAGATTTATAGTTTCTGAGTTTTATATTTATATTGAATTTTTAACTTATGCCCTCCTTTAATTATCCAAAAGTATTTTCTCACTAAATGTCCTTTTTAAAATGTTTTCCAGTCTTTTTTCATGGATGCAGCATCATTCTTACTTCTGTGAGTATTTTAACTTTTGATGCTTTCTTCTGTTATCTGCACTGGAGCTTTTTCCTTCAAGTTACTTTTTTTTTTTCCTTTTATTTTGTTCTCTGCCTTACATTTGAGAGACTTTATCTAAATGGCTAATAATTCTTGGCTATTCACATTCAGCAGTGAGGCCTCATATTTGATCTAGTGAGCAGAGAGCTTTTTATGCCTTGATTATTATTTTAGTGTTTCTGAACACAGTAATGATAAAATTTGTATGCAAAACATATTGACTAACCCTATATATTTATCCAGTTTGGTGTTAGGCATTTCTAAGGTGCTTTTTTTTCCCCCTCTTGTATAAGCAGTGAGGCATACATGTCTTAAATACTTGCCTAATTATTTAAGATAAACCCTAAAACGTGAGAATTTGAAAAGAATGCAACCTTTAACTATTGCCACACACTGCCAGATTGTCCATTAGCATTGTTGCTAACTTATAACTCCACCCAAAATGGTATGAGAGTCTTATTCTCCACATCTATATCTTTGCTGTCCCAGTTTACATAAAATATTTTCTAACTTAAGACAAAAACATTTTGGAGCATTTTCAGGAATATGTATCACAATTCCTATCAACCATTAAATTATTCTCAAATCTCACAAATACTAGTAAAAGGATATTTCAGTGATCTATACTGAAAATGAAAAAAGCACAATATAAACTGTGAGCCGTATGATGCAAGTCATGTTTTAAAGTGGAAGTACAAACATAAATTTGAAGAGTTCACATGAAGTAAAACTTGTACTTCACACTTAAGAAGTAATAGATAGAATTCAGAGAATAATCACTGATATTCTAAAAACCAAAATACTTACATCATGCAAGTTATCAAGAAGTTTTGTAAGCTGATAGAAACGCTGTGAGCTAGGGACAACTCCTTTTTGTCTCAAACCAATTGCCTTGATGAGCTCTCTAATGTAACTTGATCTCATTTCTTCAAACTGGTTTTGGCTTCTTAGTCCTTCTAAAGGAACTGTAAGAAGATAATTACAAGTGGCAGTTATGTTTAAAAGTTGACGGTAGCACTTTATAATATAAATTTCTGAACTATACAGAGATTTCTTTTGATACACAACTCTAGAAACAAATATCTGAATAGAAAAGAGTGCTACTAACAGTTTTAGGACATGTAAAACTTCTAGTTCTTTTGAAGAATATGGTAACAACAACTAGGTAAGTTAAAGAACATCTCAGCTTATTTTAGAGCCATATTAATGGATTGCACATTTGACTTAGCATCTGCTCAAAAGAGCATCTGACATTATTGTACATTCCTGTCTCAAATATTTAGTTGAAGTTTACAATGACAGATATGCTGCATCTTTTTTGCTTTTTGTCTCCTGACTGTTGATACAAGAGAAAGTCACTGATGTTTGAATTTTCTCTTATATTCAGCCACTTGACTATACTCTATTTTATTTACGCATTCATTTATTAATATTGTTAAATCTAACAGTTTTTGTTGGATTATCTTTTTTTTTTTTTGGTATACGACAATACCATACTCAAATAATATCCTTATTTTCTCTTTTCCAACAGTTGTAGCTGTCATTTCTCCTTCATGGTTCAATACATTGTTTAAGTCTTTCAGAACAATATTAAATAATAACAGTAATGGTAAAGACTCAAATTTTGTTGCTGATTTTATTGATAAATGCCTCTCATAATATCAGCAACAAAATTTGAGTATTTACCATTACTGTTATTATTTACTAGTAAATAATAACTTCTACCTCAGAAATCTTTAATTCATACATCCAAATTTTAGGCACAACGTCCTACTATAGCCCATTCTCTTGTTTCCACTACGTAGTCAATAAACCTACAGCCTTTCTCCTAAGTCTTTCCGGTTCTTCTGTTGTGACCTGTCTGAGATGTCCTGGTTGGTTTCTTTAGCAACTCTATTACCGGAACTCCCAGCTCCCTTATTTCCTTTTACTTTGGTTGCAACTGTCCCACAAACAAATCTTCAACCATAAGTGAAGTTTCTGCAACTATATCCAGATTACTGAAAGCAAAATCACATAATCTATGGATTTATACATCTAGATATTTATGATCTTGACCTTTAGCATTATTTCTAGAGAGAAGTGTACTTCATTTGAGCAAAGTCAACTCTATGTCTCCAGCAAAGTTAGATAAATAAAGCTTTTAAAAAACCTCTTTCTGTATTCCCTGTATCCCAACAGACATTCATTTCTACTTCCCTTGGAAAAAGAAGGCCAGAGATAATAAGCCAATAGAAACTAAGAGTGAACTCTGGTTTAGAGTCTTCAAGAGCTCAGATCCTCAGTATAAAAGGGACTTAGGTAATTTGGGCAATAGGACACTTTTGCGCCAACTGAAAACTTAACTGTACGTATATGTTATGTGTATCATAACATATAGTATTATAACATATAGTATCATAACCTATTCACTTTGCTTCATATAGCAACTATTTTAAACATCCATAACTTTTTGTAAACATTCCAAGCAATTTTCACATGTCCCTCACTCTTCACCATGACTATAAAATTATATTTTCTTCTGATTACTGAAGTATTGTTTTCTCATTGGGCTTTAAAGAGCTGGAAAACTAGTAACCCAAAGCCTTCGACACTATCCGTCTACCTGTTGAGGACCAGACTTGAAGCAATTATCCTTACTTCAAGAAAATCAGGCCTAATCTCATCCTGCCTCATCCTATTAGTATCAACCATTAACAACATGCTCCCAGGATATGATAATCTAATCACTAGGCTCTCATCCTATGCTCCTGGGATATCTCTGAAAATTATTCTCCTTTACACTCCCTTCCTTAGATTTCAGATCTATGATGAACCAGCTGTAAAAAAGTTATTTCTATTTTATTTGAGCTCTTTATATTAATTCATTGTTTTCTTAATTATTACACTCAGCATTACATGGCTGGAGAATTTTCTCTGAGATTCTTATTGATTCCATATTTGGGTTTTCAGCACTTCTTGTACATATATTGTGGCAAGTGGGAGAGAGTGACTGAAGGGCAGTTAGCAATATACTTGCTATTTTAGATGAAAATACTTTAAAAAATACTTATTTTGGGTTTAGTTATTTAAAAATAGTGTGTATCAATTAGAAAAATTTTGAAAAATACTGAAAATACAAAGAAAATTATAAGTCACCTGAAATCCTACAATCCAATAGTTTGGGATATTTAATAATATTATATTGAGAATATTTACATAATTAAGTCATTAAAAACTCTTTATATATGAATGTTTTTAATTCTCACACAAAATTTAATATCACGGAAATGTGTAGTAAATGCAAGTTATTTAATTATTTTCTCATTCAACACTTGCACCATGCAACATCATGCAATATTTTACTAATATAAATAATACTTGCACTCATCTCACATGCTAGTAAAGTAATGCTCAAAATTCTCCAAGACAGGCTTCAACAGTACATGAACTGTGAACTTCCAGATGTTCAAGCCAGCTTTAGAAAGTGCAAAGAAACCAGAGATCAAATTGCCAACCTCTGCTGGATCATAAAAAAAACAAGAGAGTTCCAGAAAAACATCTTCTTCTGCTTTATGGACTATGCCAAAGCCTTTGACTATGTGGACCACAAGAAACTGGAAAATTCTTGAAGAGATGGGAATACCAGACCAACTGACCGGCCTCTTGAGAAACCTGTATGCAGGTCAGGAAGCAACATGGACATGGAACAACAGACTGGTTCCATGAAAGGAGTACGTCAAGGCTGTATATTGTCATCCTGCTTATTTAACTTATATGCAGAGTACATCATGAGAAACGCTGGGCTGGAGGAAGCACAAGTTGGAATCAAGATTTCCGGGAGAAATATCAATAACCTCAGATATGCTGATGAAACCACTGTTATGGCAGAAAGCAAAGAAGAACTAAAGAACCTTCTGATGAAAGTGAAAGAGGAGAGTGAAAAAGTTGGCTTAAACCTCAACATTCATAAAACAAAGATCATGGCATCTGGTCCCACCACTTCATGGCAAATAGATGGGGAAACAATGGAAACAGTGACAGACTTTATTTTGGGGGGCTCCAAAATCACTGCAGATGGTGACTGCTACCATGAAATTAAAAGAGACTTGCCCCTTCGAAGAAAAGCTATGACCAACCTAGACAGCATATTAAAAAGCAGAGACATTATTTTGCCAACAAAGCTCCACATAGTCAAAGCTATGGTTTTTCCAGTAGTCATGTATGGATGTGAGAGTTGGAATATAAAGAAAGCTGCGTGCCGAAGAACTGATGCTTTTGAACTGTGGTGTTGGAGAAGACTCTTGAGAGTCCTTTGGACAGAAAGGAGATCCAACCAGTCCATCCTAAAGGAAATCAGTCCTGATTATTCATTGGAAGGATTGATGCTGAAGATGAAACTCCAATACTCTGGCCACCTGATGTGAAGACCTGACTCACTGGAAAAGACCCTGATTCTGGGAAAGATTGAAGGCAGGAGGAGAAGGGGACGACAGAGGATGAGATGGTTGGATGGCATCACTGACTCAATAGACATGAGTTTGAGCAAGATCTGGAAGATGCTGAAGGACAGGGAAGCCTGGGGTACTGCAGTCCATGGGGTCACAAAGAGCCGGACATGACTGGGTGACTCAACAACAACAAAGGATAGCTTTTAAATTTCTCCATGGTCTCTCTTTCCTCTAAATTATTTTTTTATTTTGTCTTTATGTTTGATATCAAAGACTTCCTCAGATGCCCTGGTTGCTTCTTTATATTCAAGCATGGAAACTAAAAAGCTGATTGCTAGTTCTGTTGGAATGAACAGTTATTATTGGCTATAAGCTTTAGTGTAGGGCATTCTGGCTGAGCTATTTCAAAGAGAAAGCCTTGCTATTAGCATATTTAATTCTTTTTTTTCTAGCTTAATAAATTCTTTATAAAAGAATCTTTCGTTTTCCTATCTGGAGAATATAAACCTGGATGACAGTGTTCTAGAGGACTGGTGATTTTGCAGGGTGTTGTCTCAACATTTGGTATATAATCTTAATCTGTTTACACTATCCGTCTTCACCCTCATCACTGCCTGCAGTCCACCAACCCAACTGCCTTCTGTTGCATCCTCTTCAGGGAATAAACCTACAGTCTCTACCTCAGTTGCAGAACAACTGCACCATTGGTGGATATTTAGAAACACATTTTCAAGAGAACTTGGTGTTTTTAATTCTACTTTCACTCTCATTAAAAAAAAAAAAATCACTGTTGTCACTAACTGCAAAACATGTCAGAGGTTCAGTGATACAAATCAAGGTGCTTGCTTTTTGACTTTTCTTACTTCTGGCTTAGAAACCACTTTCTTATTCAGTCACGTCTGACTCTTTGAGACCATGTGAACTGTGGCCTGCCAGGCTCCTCTGTCCATGGGTTCTGCCAGGCAGGAATACTGGAGCGGGTTGCCATTTCCTCTTCCGGAGGATCTTCTTGACCCAAAGACAGAACCTTGCATCTTCTGTGTCTCCTGCACTGGCAGGCAGGTTCTTTACCACTGAACCACCCGGGAAGCCCTCCACTTTCTCAGGTGCACTAAATTAGTTTCTGCTTGTTGGCTTGTGGAATTTTATTGCTACTGATATTTCTTTCATTTTATATATTTATTTTATTTTTTAAGAAATCCCATGACTAATAGTTTTATGTAGTTTAAAAGGAACAATGATTAAAGTGTGTATTCAACCTGCCATATTTTCCTGGATATCTGTATTTTAATTTTTAATGGCAAATGGGTGGTTTAAATTCTTAAGTCATTGAACTTTTCTTTTGCCAACTTTTCTATTGCATATATTTTTAAAAGGTATTCTTTGAGATTTCTCATTTTTATTCCTTTTAGCTTATTTTTAACAAGCTAAAGTGTTTACAACTACGAGCCACTTATTTTAGGATACAATTTGAGCTAAATATTCAAACTAAGTTTTCCTCAAACATAAAGCTTCTTTTCTCAACAATATTTATTTGTTCCATATGCAAAGATTTCCAGTGTTTCCATAGTAGGATATAAAGTTCTAGTATATATAGTCTGATTTGACTAAGAATTCAGAGTATGTATTTTCCACATTATTAATTATTCTAACCTTCTAATTCTCCCCCATCCCCATATTTTTGTAATATTTACCTATTTTTTAAGATTTAAAGATGAATTTCAATAGCTGTGCCAAGTGTCTCCTCAAAATCCCATTAAAATTTGTGTAGATTTTATTATACAAATTATTACATATAATAATAAATAATTTATATATGTGTATATATGTAGTACTATTAAGTACATGATTTTCTCTTTTCTTAAAGTTGCAAATGGCTGAAAACCTTGCCTTCCATGCTATGTGAGTGGAAGTCATGTGTATCTCCCTTCCTTTCCTTACAACTTTCCTCCTTTAGCACTGCTCTAGTGATTATGGAGGCAGGTGTCAAGATGCTGCCTCCATCTGCCTGAACACCTAAGTGATAACAATGAGCCTCCTTGTAGATCTGCAGTGAAAATATAGTAAAAAGAATAAGTACTTAAGATTTTTGAAAGCTACTGAGGTTTAGGGCTTGTTTGGTTCCCTGCATAATGTAGCCTACCCATAAATACAGTATTATGTTAATGCTATCAACTAATTTGGGAGACCTAGAACCATCTATGATATATCTACTATTGAATTCATTACTATCAAGAAAAGAATTGACAGGAGTTAACTGCTGTATTATTAAAGTTCTTTCAGTTGACTCTGTTGGCCAGTCCCATATCAATTCCTTTGTCTACTTTGTGCTTTTTTTAATCAAATTGTGCTTGAAGGTCTTGTCCTCCAGATAGAGATTCCAAGGGTCGGGTAAAGGGCTATGGTTCCCTGCTACTGCTACTAAGTCACTTCAGTCGTTTCCGACTCTGTGCGACCCCATAGATGGCAGCCCACCAGGCTCCCCCGTCCCTGGGATTCTCCAGGCACACGGGTGGGTTGCCATTTCCTTCTCCAATGCATGAAAGTGAAAAGTGAAAGTGAAGTCACTCAGCTGTGTCCAACTCTTAGCGACCCCATGCACTGCAGCCTACCAGGCTTCTCCGTCCATGGGATTTTCCAGGCAAGAGTACTGGAGTGGGGTGCCATTTCCTGTATTAATCTGTGTCCGGGCACAGACTTTATGAGGTAAACTGCCTTCTTAAGAGTTCAGCTTTTCCGCCTTTCCTCTTGATATGCTCCCCCGGCCCTATCATGTAAGATTCATGCCCCTAGAAGGAAATCCTTGCAGAAATCTTTTCTGAGAAAGACTCTTGTCTCACTTTCGATCTCAGGTCTTAGCTCTCTGTGGTTTCCTTTCAAATCACAATGTCTGAAAGAGGAACCAATTCAAATAGTCTACTTGTGTGTGGGAAGGGCACAGCAAAGGGTAAAAGGTGGAAGCAATTTAAAAAGTTTTCCACTTAGACCCTGGGAGATCCATGGAGGCAGAGGGACACATGTTCTTTGTGTGTGAGAATGAATGCATGGGCGTCTGCCCACTCTTGTGGTGACCAGCGCTATTTCTTCCGGGTACACAGCTAGGGGGTTCCCGAGCTCTCCTGCAATTAGGGTGGACCATAGAATGTGGCATCCGGTCCTATCACTTCATGGGAAATAGATGGGGAAACAGTGGAAACAGTGTCAGATTTTATTTTTTAGGGCTCCAAAATCACTGCAGATGGTGATTGCAGCCATGAAATTAAAAGACGCTTACTCCTTGGAAGAAAAGTTACGACCAACCTAGATAGCATATTCAAATGCAGAGACATTACTTTGCCGACTAAGGTCCGTCTAGTCAAGGCTATGGTTTTTCCTGTGGTCATGTATGGATGTGAGAGTTGGACTGTGAAGAAGGCTGAGTGCTGAAGAGTTGATGCTTTTGAACTGTGGTGTAGGAGAAGACTCTTCAGAGTCCCTTGGACTGCAAGGAGATCCAACCAGTCCATTCTGAAGGAGATCAGCCCTGGGATTTCTTTGGAAGGAATGATGCTAAAGCTGAAACTCCAGTAGTTTGGCCACCTCATGAGAAGAGTTGACTCATTGAAAAAGACTCTGATGCTGGGAGGGATTGGGGGCAGGAGGAGAAGGGGACGACAGAGGATGAGATAGCTGGATGGTATCACGGACTCAATGGACGTGAGTCTGAGTGAACTCCGGGAGTTGGTGATGGACAGGGAGGGCTGGCGTGCTGCAATTCATGGGGTCGCAAAGAGTCGGCCATGACTGAGTGAACTGAACTGAACTGAACTGATAGAATGTGGGTGGAAGATAGTTCCAGATCTACTCTTCAAACCTTCTCTTACTCAGTGCTCATCTTCTAGTCAGATAAAAGGGAAGACTCCAAGTTGATACAAAGGGTAGAGCCTCTGGATGAAAGAAGCCTGGGTTTTCTTGGCCAACCCACTGGACTGACTGTGAGTAGTCCATAAACTATTATATTATGCTATGGATTCTTGCAGTTATGTGTTATAATTGTTAGACTATCCTGACATAAAGTGAACAGTTACAAACGTGCGTTTATAGAGTAAATCCTTTGTAGGGTGGGGGTGAAGGGAAGCATAGTCTGTGTTTATGCAGTATTAATTAGTTTATAATACTTAATTGGATGAATATGAAAAAGTTATTTAATCATCTTTTACCCAAAAAAAGAATAGAAACTGGCTTACTTGATGGGCTATTTTAGTATTAGGTGATAGATAAAATCTGAGAAATATGAAATGACTTTATTATAGTCTATAGATGCTTCTCTTTTGCAGTTTCCAACTCATTAAGATTCATAACTCATCTATAATCATACAATAGTACTGTTGTTTGAGACTTCCTTAATGAATTAAAAATTAAAAAATCAAATCTCTTGCATTCAGTTACTTATACTCACTCACTTGTATTAAGAAGTAGCAATACTTTCATACAGAGGAACTCTTCTTGGCTGACTTGAAGCTTCACAAACTCCTGTGGGATCTGCCACATGGTTAGGCATAATGAATAGAATGATGACTCCTTCATCCGCTGTCTTGCACCACACACAACACACAAAAGAAAAATCAACAGTGGAAAAAAAATAAACACACACAAGGTCTTAGCTAGGTTAGGTAATTTATGAGTGATTATGAGTTTTAGTTATTACCTGATTTATTGAACATGACTTTTTATAAACAAACTCAATATTTGGAATTTTAAATGTCTTCTAAATTTACTCACACTAATGGATTTTGAGGTTAAAAATGTTTGAAGTTGGAAGTTTATTTTAAACACACATTAACTAAGATTAATGTTGCTGTTCACTTTTACTATCACATTTTAAAAACCTAACCCAAGAAAGGAGAGCAAAGTTGTAGCAGTTAAAAATGTGGGATGATTTGGGAGAATGGCACTGAAACATGTATAATATCATATAAGAAACAAAGCACCAGTCTAGGTTCGATGCAGGATACAGGATGCTTGGGGCTGGTGTACTGGGATGACCCAGAGAGATGGTATGGGGAGGGAGGTAGGAGGGGGGTTCAGGATTGGGAGCACATGTATACCCGTGGTGGATTCATGTTGATGTATGGCAAAACCAATACAGTATTGTAAAGTAAAAATAATAAATAAATAAATAAAAATAAAAATGTGGTACTGAGAAACACTCAGAAAATATTTATTTACTGATTTCTTTCCTTGTGGATAAAATATATAAAATTTTGTGTGCAATCCAATGGGAGAGTGAATTCAATTCACAGAAATTGAATAGTGTAGAATACTTTGGTGCATTCAGTTAAGAATATTCGTGTAAAATGGCTACACTGTGAATGATTTTAGAGGAAATATATGGTGATATAGAAAAGAGAACATTAGCAGCATTAAATAATCGACTAGACAAACATGAATTCTGAATACTGAGGACATTTACTTAAGGCATTTTCTCAGCTATGTACTGTTTTGTAGTATCTGCACTAGTCAAAGAAGTGATCAGGAATGGTGGGAAAAAACAAGACAAAACTAGATTTGACTCATGAGAGATAAAATTAATCCCAACCACCACTTGGATTCTTTGGCAAATTACGAAGTCTTGTCTGCCTTAGTTCTCTGAACTGTGAAATAAAGGGTGCTGATTCCTTACAAATTTCAAAGGACTGTGGGATAAAATAGAATAACATATATGAAAGTTACCTGCAATCTCTAAAGTTTAGTAAAGTTTAGTAAGTTTAGTAAAGTTTAGTATAACGTCATTTTATATAATTCTGAGTCAACAGACTCAATTAGGACAGTACAAATACTTTCATGAAAAGATTCTATTCAGTTTAAAGTTATATGTAGAAAGTTAATTATAGTAATTCCAATATAATCAAGCAAATTGGATTCAATTTTATTATCTTTCAATGTTTTAAATAAATTACCAGTCTAATTTATCCTCTAGGAAGACAAATAATATTTTTACTTTTTGAAGGTAAGTCAATACTTTCAAGCAAAAATATTCCTCATTTACTTCATTATTTTCAATACTGCCAATGTAAAATTTTAACTTGATAAACTAAACATTTATTTGGTCTTTAAGAAGACCAAATGTATTTCTTGATACATTTCTGAAGTTTAAGAAATTTTTATTTGTGACAACTATTATATATTGAAATAAAAGAAAAAGCTCTAAATATCAAATCACTGATAATACATTTTTACTAATATTGTCAGTTCAAGTTATATTTTGAGGTAGTTCCGAGAAACATTTCAGGAAATTTTTACTATTTAGGACACTGGTGTATGATCATCTATTGAAATGTAGTTTTCAACATTATCCTACACATACACTTTTGATAATAATAACAACAAAAGTCAAGTTACTACTTACTCATTTAGTATTAGATCAGGTGCAAAATATAGCATCTGTCCACTGACATGCTTATAAGATCTCCATCCTAGTCCAAATACCATTAAACTCATCCAAGAATACTGGATGAGAGTTATTTGGTCATCAATATGTAAGTTCCGAAAACCTACAATACAAATTTAAAAATAGAATGATCACTGTGTCAAAAATCACTGTGTCAAAACCTGAAAAATAAACCTTTGAAAACAGATGTAAATAGGGTATGCTCCAATACCTTGGCCACCTGATGCAAAGAGCTGACTCGCTGGAAAAGACCCTGATGCTGGGAAAGATTGAGAGCAGGAGGAGAAGGGGGTGACAGAGGATGAGATGACTGGATGGCATCATCGACTCAACAGACATGAGTTTGAGCAAAACTCTGGGAGATAGTGAAGGACAGGGAAGCGTGGTGTGCTACAGTCCATGGAGATGCAAAGGGTTGGACATGACTTAGCAACTGAACAACAACAAGGGTAATGTTTTCAGTCAAAATATTTATATACAAAAAAAAAATCAGGAAATAATAATAAAGTCAGAAAAAATTAAAAAGGATAAGAGATTGGAATTCATTAAAATTAGTCATTGTGATTTAGCATTTCTGGGAACTCGCTAATTAAATCAAACATGTATCATTCATTCATGCAACATTTATTTATGGAGAGTCAATTATGGACCAGGCACTGTGTTAAAACGCTGGGTTACAAAGACAAAACCCTTGCCCTAAAAAGAATCTTAAAAGATAGAGCAGGTAAGAAGGAATCCACCAGGCAGTAGAGAGAGTAGGAAAACTGCCCCAGACAGAGACAATGCCTGAGCAGAAGAAAGTCAGACTGCTGAGGAATCTCAATCAGTTTATTTGTAAAACCCCCGTTTTCAGTTTTGCTACGTCTAATTTTTCTTTAACAACTCTTAATTAAAGTTAGAGTAGATTCCACAGGTTTCTGATCACTGTTGCTTTCTGAAACTTAATCCAGTTTGATTTTAAACTCCCCTATGGTTTAAGAGCTTTAGAGTCTATATGTATATGGGTGTGTGTGTGGGTGTGTGTGTGTGTGGTGTGAGTGTCCTGGTCTTTCACACCTTCACAACCTCTCCCTTTTAGATCTTTCTCTGGTTTTGGTGGCAGAGGAAGAATGGCAGGAAAAGGGCAAATGCATTGTGACTTACATAGTTTTTTTCCCATCTCTTTCCAATTCTCTTTTTGCCTGCTTGGGAAAAGAAAACCAGTTCAGCACTGATAACGTAAAGGAGGGTAAGGCAAAGAGGTGTTTGGAGGTGTGGGCTGGTGTTGGATCATGGGTGGTCTTGCATGCCTACGAAACAGCAAGGGGAGTGATACAGCCTGATTTACACTATGCACGGCTCACTGGTAACCATGTAGAGGATGTGTTCAAGGGAAAAGGTCTGAAGTTAGGGAGAGAAATTGGGAGCTATTGCCAAAGGCCAGGAGAGAGATGATAAAAGCTAGAAATAAGTCAACAGGTAGGAGCAGAGAAGATAGAGCACATAGGAGAAAGTTTTAAAGAGTAAAATTGAAGAAATTGGCAACTGACTGTGTACAGATTGGAAAAAGAGGAAGTCAAATAGATGTTTCAGTTTTTACTTGAATGGTGCGTGATGATGATAACAGCATTGCTGAGACAAAATAAAGGAGAAAAAACAGGCGAAAGAGAAAATAGTAAGCTTTGGACCTGTTTGAGGGACCAATGGAAGGTCCGTTTGCATAGGAATTAGAGGTATGGGTATCGAGCAAAAGATATAAAACTCTAAATTATTTGTACTTGAGTACTTGAAACAGTAAAAGTGGATATATTTCATTAAAGGTAAAAGAAAACAAATATTTTGGTAGGATCATCAACCATGTTCTATAAAACTTTTTAAATAACATCTATTCCTTCTAAGACTCTGCTGAAATCCACTTACAATGGACCTATTTCAAGAGTCAAACTTAATTCCTTAGATCTCAAGTGTAAAAGAACTTTATTTCCTGATTTAGTTAATTATCTCAAAGTAGACAGAAAAGGCTATCTTTCCTTCATGTACTTCCTGCTATCCCCATCTTCATATGAATAGCAGGAAGACTACTCTTTTCTTTCTGGAAATTCTTAGTCTCAGAGGGACCTAAAGCAACCTTAGCACATATTCATAATCAGCGGAACCACAGCAGGTATTTGCCCCTTTAGAGGCTGCGGGACCTCCCTCTGACTCCTCTATGCGAATAGCTTAGCCTCTTTTTCCCTCTGTGCGAATAGCTTCCCATTGTTTGCAATCTGGTCAACCAAACTACAAAAGCAAGTACCCTACGTTCCCACAAGGAAGCTGGCTAAGGCCTCTGGTTCCCTGGGCTTGTGATCTAAGTTTGATCCGTAGAATACCTACTATCTGGACTTTGAAGCAAAAAATAGTAAAACAAAGATCAAGATATGTTGAGGCTTTACTTATGATGGTGGTGGTGCCTAGCGACAGTGGAATCCAATGGGGTCATTTGTGATGCTTGTCTTGGCCCTCCAGAGAGGCCTTGGTTTCTGTCTCCTCTTCAGACTTGTCCTATTCAGTGAATCCCTGACGTCTTTTCAGAAAACTATGTTTTTCTTTTTTGTTTGGTTTTTAATAGCAGGATGTTTTTTGGCTTTTAAAACTTAGTAGAGTTGGTGTTTATTGCTTACTTCCTGACTGACTCAGGTACAGAAAGACTCTCTAAAAATAACTAGCCAAGAAAAACTTGGCATGCAATTTTCATAATTCTCTCTTTATTTTCCTGTCATACATGCATCTTGAAGTTCATGTTTATATATTACCTGTTTTTTAAAAAAAGTATGAGTCACTCAATACATCTAGTACAGAAATGCCACTTGTAAACTGCATACTTTACAGGCTTTAAAAAATGGGTAATTAAGTCTTCCATTAAGTTTAGGATCATTTGATAAGAGATAAATAATAAAGTTTCCTAACTCCTGAAAAGCAAGACTCCCTCAAGGGAGGCACATATAGACTTGGCTTATTTTGGGTATATTATAATATAAAAGGCAAATCTTGGTGAAATAAAATATAAAATTACCAATATTTATAGTAGAAAGTATATTCCTTCTATGTAACAGAATGAAAAAAAATCAGAAAAATAGCTTTATTTACTCCCCCGGTAAGTGAGATAAGTGTACAATGTTAAATTGACTTTAACACGCCTAGTACAGAAGTGCAATGTTTTTTAACCATTAACTGTAATATCATTCATTACTTTATCCTGAAACAAAGACGGGAACACTGAGATCAAATTCCCATTGATGATAATGATCAGGTAACCTCAGTACATTTGAGATGAGGATCAAAATGAAAACCTTCACACAGAGACGTGATGGATGACCTGTAATTGTGTTCAACAAGTAGTAAAGAAAAATGCTCTTTCCTTTTAAGTGACTTGACCTGATAATTTCTGTCACAAACTGTCCAAGCCTTAATGCCTAAAGCAAATTGAAAAGAAAGTATACAGTGACACCTGGCCTACATGACCTTCTAGGTTCTCCTGGCTTAATCCCAAAGATTTGATAAAACCTACCGGTTGTGCTCCTGTAAAAACTGTCATGTACTGAAACAGTTAATCTATAACAAGGGGAGAGCATCAACTATCTCAGCACCTTCCCGCACAAGCACAAAGGAGCTTCAGCACAGCAAGTGTAATCACTACCATGCGTTTGATGAACTTACGCATAAATGCGAACTTGATGTGTAAAGATTTAACGTAGCACACTTCTTAAAAAGCTAAGGGACCTTCGACTCAATCTGGGGAGGCTTGGGGAAATCTTCCTAGGGCAAGCTGATTAGCATCCTGAAGACTAGTTAGGGACTAGCTAGGGGAAAATGTGGGAGAAGCGAAGGGCCACCAGGTAGGGAAAACAAAGTGGATGAAGAAAGGCTGGAAACTGAGCAAAGAGCTTTGTGGGAACCAAGACTCAGAGGTGCTTGAAGTGGGAGAGTGAGACAGAATGTAAATTCAGGAGCCAGAAGGACCTGAAATAATAAGGCTAAGAAGTTTGACGTTGTTCTGGAAAGGGACGGGAATAATATAACAGATGATAATTGCTTTTGAAAAGATGAGCCTAGTGGCAGAATTGAGGACTATCCGCGGGCAGTGTGAAACTGTGATAATAGTGTCAGTCGGGGGCTGTGACTGAAACCTAGGGGAAAATGATAAGGACTTAAAATAGCTCAAGGTAGTAGCAGTGTAAATAGCATGTATAATGAATCATACATATAATAAGCAGAGTGGACAGAGGTGAAGGAAAAAAGTGAGTGAAGGATTATAGCCAAGATTCTGTCTGCAGTGCCATTTCAAGATACAGAGAAAGGTCTTAGGCTTATGGAGTAGAAGGTCATGTTGGCTTGGAAGCTCATGTAGGTGGAAATGTGTAATAAGCACAAGAAATATATGGTCCAATACTTCTGTAGAGGATCTAGGTTGTCACCATGTAAGTAGGAATCATGAGAATATAATGGGAGCTGAAGACAAGGCCGTAAGTGAGCAAATCCAGCCCTGCAGACTGAGAAACTACTGGAATAGAAGATGGAACCAGGAAATGCCAAATTCGTGGGAGAACAAGTCCACAAAGGAAACAGATGTGTAAATCGAGAGAAACATATCTGCCTGGAAGGGATGAATGCTACAGGAAGTTTCAGCAAGACATGGCTCCTTCGTCATGGTTTCAGAGGTATTCGAAACATGATAAGGGCTGCAAGTACTCATTTGATCTGACAAAAGATTTTGGTGACACTGGCAATAGTAGTTTCAGTGGAATAGAACATTAGAAAATCATTTTTTAATGTCTTCATGAAAATACTACCAAAGCCTGACTTTACTCCAACAGGGCTAATCTCATTTCTTTTCCATCACTTTTTTTGGGAGAAGTAGTTTAATTTATTCATTTGATTTGGGGAGAGAGACAAAAATATTTTGTCATGCATGCAATGGCTATTACTGACTCAAAAGATATTTTGGCATGCTTCAAAGGCAAAAAAACAGGCAAAGGACTGTTCTAGTCTTCTGATACTGACGAATGCAAGTAGTCTCGCTGAGAAGTAAAATATGTTTACAAATGTCAAAGCATTGGACTGAATATTTTTTTCCAGCAAATAAATAGAAGAATCAAGGCAAAATTTATGCAAAGGAAATATTTCTCCTAAACCTCTCTCTCACATCAATTCTGCTATGATCTATTCTGCTATAATACACAGAATAAAGAATAAGGATGAAGTTGGACTGGGAATGAGTACTTAAACATTTAATATCCAGTCTACCCTGACTCAGCCCACAACGTACACCTCTAAATTTACTTTCTGCGATTCTCTCCAATATAATTTTCTCAGTGGTTTCTTCATTCTTGGATGATGAAACCCGCAGAATGCCAGTGGTGTTTGAGAAACCATACGCATGTTGTAGTCTCTCAATCAGCAGCTGTTAACAATTTTAATTCCTATACTGTGGGGGGAAGGTATGATAACATTTTTATGTTACTAAGGGACCTTCACTCTTCTAGAACCATTCTTATCTGGTCTAATTCATTATTCACCAAACACACCTCATGATTCCCTTATTTTACACCATCAGCCACACTATTTCTTCTATCCAGAATGCTTTCTCTTCTTAACACAATTTATCAAAGTCTCGTTTCTCCTTCATGGTGTACTTTAACTGATACCTTGTCTCTGAATCCTTCTCTTATCCCTAAAGACAAAAATGTTCTTCTGTCTCCATTTTTTTTTTTATATCCGTACCTTTTATCACTTTCACATAGTACTACAGATGCTCTTTGAATAACACAGATTTCAACATGGGTCCACTCACCCAAGACTTTTTTCAGTCCTATAGTACGACATGATCCATGGTTGGTTGAATCTGTGGGTGGAGAACTGGTCTAATTTATTACCCACCAAACATACCTCTTGATTTCCTTATTTTACAGTATTAGCCTATTCAGAATGCTTTCTCTTACCTATATGTGGATTCTTGGCTGCTTGGACAGTCAGTGCCCCTAACTCCCTCGCTGTACTAGGGTCAATTGTATAGCTAGTATGGGGCTTCCCTGGTGGCTCAGATGGTAAAGAATCTTCCTGCAATGCAAGAAACCTGGGTTTGATCCCTGGGTCAGGAAGATCCCTTGGATAAGGGACTGCTACCCACCCCAGTATTCTTGCCTGGAGAATTCCATGGACAGAGGAGACTTGTGGGCTTAGCCCATGGGGTCGCAAAGAGTCATACACGACTGATTGACACCTTCACTTTTTGAGTATCTTTCCTTCCACTGTTTTGAATGTTCCTTAACAGAGGGAATACATCTTGCTCATTTTTTAAATTTTGCAAATATCATGCTACTTTAAGTTTCAAAAAGGAAAACATTACCCACTGAAGGTGGAATTAAGTGTCAGTGTAAAATCATTCATATATAGATACAATATGTCAGAGACAATGTAACCTCAGAGTACACTTGTTAATGTACTGTCATGAGGCATATTTTGTGAGTCTCCATTAAATAGAAAAACAAAGGTATTTCTGAAATAGTATGGTAAAGATGCCAGATACGCTGTGATCACTGTGACCCGTCAAAGACAAAAGGAGCGCACAGACAAAGATGCAACAGGAGTCCCTGAGCAGGCGGCACAGGTCCTCTCGGGGGCTTGCAGACACGCGCCCTGTGGCTTTCATGCGTGCTGACACCTTGGTGATGATCATCAGCCTGCATCTGATCTTTTTCTTTCCCAGAGAAATGTTTAAAATTATCTTTTTTTTCTTTGCAAAGTTAAAGGGCATTGGTTTATTTGGATAAACATATATACCCAAGGAATTTTAGGTCTTGAACAAAAACTTATTACATACGGTGTTTTCACTTCAAATCCCTACAGGTCTACTATTCAAACAAGCCTAACCAGACAATGCAGGATATTGTGAATAAGTGCTGTCTCTGTTTAGTTTAGGGCTATGATTCCTTTTCCCGGAGTTTCGGGGCAGGTTTCTCTTCTCTGATGCCTCAGAAGGCCTGAAATCTTATCTTAAGCTGACTCCCAAAATACGCTTTCTGTTTGTGAAAGAACTAACTGCCTGATCTACTGACATGTTTTCTGAGCAATATCTTTTTTTTTCCCACTTTAAATAAGTAAACTATCAATAAGCTTCATTTAACTAAGTCCATCTTTCATGGACCAATAACCCTGTGAGTGAATAGATAAAAGAAGTTTCCCTTATGGACAAAACTGATGCCCAGGTGCGAGGATGCACTGCATTGCAATTCAGGGCCATCACGAGCCCAGCCTGCTGGCTCCTCTAACACCACCGAGTAAGGCTTACCTCTTGCACAAAGGAAACATGCAACAGACATTTCTTGAATGACTCACGTGAATAAAGCTGGAAGTTTTTGAGCAGCTAGTAGTTCTGAGAGCAAATATTTAAACACATGTCCTTCTGAGTCCTCCCACAGAGGTCAGGATTGTCACTCTGCTTCACTGACTGCTTTCATCATTCATTCAAGTTACTCTCAGAATTCAGACCATGAAAATATGGTGTGAAAGACCATGGGCCACTTAGTACTTTGATAATTTTAATGCTTCCCTTATTATACAGTTAATGGAAACAACATATGTAATCCTGGTGATGCCGTCATTCTTGTTTACTTATACACAAATTACATTTTGCAACATTAAAAAAGTTGCCACCAAATGCAATGTGAAAATTTTCTCTCACTCTTTTGGAGGGTGTGTGGGGATCAAAAATCTAGACAGATAGTTGTATTTCAACTTAGGAGACTCAATTAATTTTTTTCCAAAATGAATAAATTATCTTTGTAATTATAATTGGTTATTTTCTAACTTTGCCAAATGATAATATAGTCTTTTTTTAACAGTAGAGAATCTACAAAATGAAAACCAAAGAAATATGAGCTATGTCAACAAAAATCAAAGAAAGAACCTTTCTAAATAATAGAAAAACATAAATGTTTAAACACATAAACACTCATATTTTAAAACTGAAAAAGTTTGCCAACGTTATTGTAATATTTTAATAAAAATCTATCAAGTTTGATAACCACTTTACAGTAAACTTAAAAAAAAATTCAGAACTTTTCTAATAAAAAAAAAAATTACCTGTCCAAAGCCTTTCAACAAGAGTGAAGCTAATAAGAACCTGGGCATTTTGATTTTTGATGTTACTTTATCTTCACTAGAATAGTGAGTTTAATTAACTTTCTCAATATCTATTTTTTTAAAGAGTCAACAAACAGGAATCTATTTTTCTTTCTGTCTCATGTAAACTTGACTTTTCAATAACAATTCATCTATTATATTACAAATCTTTCAGGTGGAATAACTGAGAAATAGTATTAAGGCAAATTGGGAAATGAATTCTTTTTTTTTTCAAAGGCTATTAAATTTACTTGGAGACTAAAATGTATAATACGTTTAATTCTTGATCAGATATTGGAAAAACAAACTAATCTAAAGGAGTATAAGGTTACTATCCGTGTGAAGAGAAAATAACTTTAAAAAAGGTTTTATTTCTAATTATGGGATTAATGCCTCCACAAGTAACTGTGTACATGCGTTGAAATTGCTTTAGTCATGTCTGATTCTTTGTGACTCTAAGGACCGTAGCTTGTCCAGTTCCTCTGTCCATGGGATTCTCCAGGCAATAATACTGGAGTGGATTGCCATGCCCTCCTCCAGGGGATCTTCCCAACCCTGGGATCAAAGTGGCGTCTCATATCTCCTGCCTTGGCAGCAGGTTCTTTACCACTAGCGCCACCTGACAAGTAATTACGTATTATTCTCTTAGCTCTGCAGTCCAAGGTTTAGCGGGTGAGAACTACATCCCTGTAATTCTTTCAGTCTCTTGGCTCCTATGGAACTGTGCTGAGAAAGCAGAAGTAACTAATAAAGCGGTTAAAATCCTTTCATGATAACATAATTCAAATTCTCAGTCTGGGTATAAATTCACAAAGATAGTGACTGGAGGTTTCTCTGTGTCCAAATCATTTGTTTTAGGTTTAGCAATTTTATTTCTTAATTGACTTTAGATACTCTGCTACACTCTGAATACTGTTTTGACTTGTTGTATGAATAGATACATTCAGTCTTATTTTCAACCACATGAGGTTGGTTAAATTTGGATTTGGAATGAACTAGACATTTCTGAGAAGATGGTCAATTTCTCTTTTTCTGAACAATGACACTAACTAGTAGATAATACAGAGTTATGCTATTCCTTAACTGCTTCATATATGTAATTCTTGATTCATCAACAAGACTCAAAATGTTGTCTATGTCTTTTTTATTTCCATAGCACACAGTAGGGTCCAAGACAAACAGTATATAATATAGGGGCCTAGATAAATATTTTGAACTCCTGAAACACACACAACAACCCCCTGTTTCTACTCCATTTAATTTATTGCATGGCCTGTTTTATTTAGCCACCCACTAGTATGAAGCCATAGTAAAAATTTTTATTATGTGCTATTATATACAAATTATTATTACCTGGCAGTGACTTAGACCACTTGACCACTGAGAGAAGCTGTCTCTCGCCAAGCTGATTCAGACTTGTCAGCAGAGAGCTGGAGGTATCAGGTTTGCTGTTGTCATGTCCTGCATAGACCATATCTGGTTCAATGCTCATGAGCAAGTTGATCAGTGGGGGGATCAACTGCAAGTCTTGGCTTGGTGAAAAAGTGATTCTCTGGCTTAGGGCTTGGCTTTCATTTGCAATACCCACTGGCTGTGGGAGGGCAACAGCATCTAGTGTTCTCATAACTCTAACTTTATTGAACTTTTTAAACTTTCGGCCTACAGAGAAGGAAAAAAAAAAAAAGAAGAAGAAGAAAAAAGGAAGATCATGTAAATACACAGAAACTAAATATTCCAGCAGAAAATTATTTCTAATGTCTTAAAATTACAGCATTATAGTGTTATAGGTTTTGGTTATCAGTCTAATACAATGAGACCTAGTAAGTAAAAAGGTTAGGTCTCAGACATGGATTACAGCAGCATTCACTGGATAGGCTTGGGTAATTGCACCAGTATCCAAGGCAAGGTTATGGAGCTTTGCAGTTAAAAAAGAAAAATAAAAACAAACATGTAGAAAAGACAAATGGCTCTTAGTAGAGACTAAGCTCAGTTTTGCGGGCTTCCCAGGTGGCGCTAGTGGTTAAGATCCCATCTGCCAATACAGGAAACATAAGAGATGCAATCCCTGGGTCTGGAAAATCCCCTGGAGGAGGGTACAGCAACCCACTCCAGTATTCTTGCCTGGAGAATTCCATGAACAGAAGAGACTGGTGGGGTACAGTCCATGGGGTTGCAAAGAGTCGGCCCCAACTGAAGTGAACTTAGCACGCATGCACGTAAGTTCAGTGTTGGTCAATATTCTGACAGGAGTATTAGAATAGTTGTTACTATTCTGACCAAACTGTCCCCAAATTATTGCTAAAAACTACTTTAATTAAAACATAACCTTTAGTAGATGTTGAGTCTTATTTTGAATTTTATTGTTTTAAGAATCTGTTAAAGAATATGCATATACACAGGCAAACCCCACAAAATCTTGTACACAATTTCAGTGAGTTCACGATCAGTTGAAGTTCCCTGAAATCAATACATGGACTAGTATGAGATCTAAGGACCCAAAATAAAGAACCTCATCTCTAAACTAAGGGGGGAAAGAGTCCACATCTTGTGCTGGTCCGACCACATTTGTATTTCTGGACCATTTGTAGAATTTCTATTTCTAGAATTCTTTCCACCACTCAATTGCGATGTGTTAGGAAGAAAAACGTTCTGACAGGAAGATGAGTAGAAAATCCATCACGTGAGGAGTGCTTGAAGGGGACCAAGATATACAGCTGGGCCACTGCTAGTTCCCAGAGGCTCTGGGGTGATCAGAGGGCAGGGTGGACTCCAGCCCCTGCCGACTCTAAGTGTCTGTGCTGTTCCGCCTGGAAAAAAAAAAAGGCTAAGGGAGGCTTGATAACACTTTGCAATCATCTAAGCAGAGGTTGCCGTCGGCTGTTTCCAAACGCCTGTTCTGGCTCACAGTCGTGTTTTCTTTGGCTCACACAATTCTTCCCAGAGTTATGAAAACATCTCTGAATTAGCTGGGTGGCAACAATCTGTTAAAGCCACGCTGCAGCTGCTGCTTTGGACGGGGCACAGGCAACCCGCAAACTGGTGGTAGGCCTTTGGTCAGTTTTCTTAAATCGGATCACTCTGCCCACTTAAATGACCTGCCTGGACTCAGCAAGCACTTGCCCTGGTGATTTCTCAGCTCAGGTATTGTTATTAAGAAAAGGGATTCTATTTATTTTATGGAGCCCCCCCAAACTGTGCTAGAACCTGCAGGGAACAGATAAGTAAACACTAGTCAAAACACAGAAAGGATCCAGAAGTGTTAAAGGAGATGAAGCAGGTTTTTTTGTGAAGGGATGAGTTCTTCGAGGGGAAGGAATTAATGTTTGTGGAGTATCTGCTTTATATATGTATCATGTTGCCTCACAGTAAGTGGGAATTATTAATTCCATTTATAAATTAGGAAGAAGAGTAGAGAAGATGGCATGCCCAGTATTAGAGTGATAGAACTTGAATGATGTGGACTCTGAGTTCAAACTCTTTCTCACACAATCTCCCTGGGTTTTCAGGCAAGGACTTCATGGTCATCTGGGGGGATTCTGAAAAAGAAGTTTAGGTGAGAGATGCTGGAAAAAAGCACAAAGGTTTGATTCCTTCCAATCCTAAAATATTGTGATTAACAGAAAATAAGACTTACACCCTTACCAGTCTCTTCTCTCCCCAACAACTCCAACATGGTTTTCTTTTTAATTTGCATTAACCACCTTTCTCTTTTTTTCCATTTAAAAGAATTAATTAATTTTAATTGGAGGATAATTACTTTATAATATTGTGATGGTTTTTTGCCATACATTGACATGAAACAGCCACGGGTGCACATGCGTCCCCCATGCTGAAGCCCCTCCCGCCTCCCTCCCCACCCCATCCCTCTGGGTTGTCCCAGAGCACCAGCTTTGAGTGCCCTGCTTCATGCATGGAACTTGCACTGGTCATCTGTTTCACACATGGTAATATACATGCTTCAGTGCTATTCTCTCAAATCATCCCACGCTCACCTTCTCCCACATAGTCCAAAAGTCTGTTCTTTACATCTGTGTCTCTTTGCTGCCTTGCATATAGGATCATCATTACCGTCTTTCTAAATTCTATATATATGTGTTAATATACTGCATTGGTGTTGCACTTTATAACTTACTTCCCTCTGTATAACAGGCTCCAGCTTCATCCACCTCATTAGAACTGACTCAAATGCGTTCCTTTTCATAGCTGACTTCAATTCTGGTTTCATCAGGATTTGACTACACTATGAAACTATGTAATTTTACTGAAAAACAAAGCAAATATTTTACACTTTGATTAGTGTAAAAAGTCTTATACACAAAATAAATCCCAAGACAATTTCCTAACATGTTGATTATACAAAGAGCAATTTGAATTAATATAGAAATGTTCACATTTCTGTTTGTGATCCAGTCTTTTCATGAATCCTAGTGAAAAAGAATGGGGGACATGCAACAAAAGCAAAATTGAAAGGTGAACTAACATTAAACTAGATTATTTACATATCTATCTTATATAATTTAACTTGATGCTCAACCATTTGAAATAAACACTAGCATTTTCATTTTTTTAAGATGAGGAATAGGTTTACAGAGGCTAAGTAATTGGCTAAGTTTATAGAGATAATAAATGCCAGAGCAGAGATATTAATCAAGGGTTAATTTCTTTTAGTCTTTCTTTTACTTACTCATAAAACATTTATTGAGTGGTTTTATGTGCTAGGCATCATTTAAGGTTCTGAAACTGCAGCACTGAATAATCAGACAAAGTATCTGCTTTTGTGGGGCTTATATTCTGAGGGGAAGATGGAGAGGACCTGTACACAAATAAAGAGTAAGATAATACCAAACAATAGTGTGCACTATGAGTGAAATGGTTAATGATAATAGAAAGTAACCTGAGGGAACAGGACAAAATTAAAATGATCAGGGAAAGACTATGGTCTTTCCACCAGACCATGCTGCTGCCCCTTCATATAGCCTTTATTTCTCTAAATCTGTAGGCTAATGACTCTTTCAGAGCAGATCAAAGAGTATATGTTAAAGGAGAACTTTGCACACCAGGAAAATTAACAGGAATTGAATAAATGTACAGTATTATTAGGAGATGCTTTCCTGAAGCACTCAGTTCATTCAGCTCAGTCGCTCAGTTGTGTCTGACTCTTTGCAACCCCATGGACTGCAGCACACCAGGCCTCCTTGTCCATCACCAACTCCTGGAGCTTGCTCAAACTCATGTCCATCAAGTTAGTGATGCCATCCAACCATTTCATCCTCTGCTGTCCCCTTCTGCTCCTGCCTTCAATCTTTCCCAGAAACAGAGTCTTTCCCAATGAGTCAGTTCTTCACATCAGGTGGCCAAAGTACTGGAGCTTCAGGTTTATCATCAGTGCTTCCAATGATTATTCAGGACTGATTTCCTTTAAGACTGACTGGTTGGATCTCCTTGCAGTCCAAGGGAATCTCAAGAGTCTCCTCCAACACCACAGTTCAAAAGCATCAATTCTTTGGCGCTCTCTCACATTCATACATGACTACTGGAAAAACCATAGCTTTGACTAGAGGGACCTTTGTTGGTAAAGTAATATTTCTGCTTTTTAATATGCTGTCTAGGTTGGTCATAGCTTTTCTTTCAAGGAGCAAGTGCCTTTTAATTTCATGGCTGCGGTCATCATCTGCAGTGGTTTTGGAGCCCCAAAATATAAAGTCTGTCACTGTTTCCCTTGTTTCCCCCATCTATTTGCCATGAAGTGATGGGACCAGATGACATGATCTTAGTTTTCTCACTGTTGAATTTTAAGCCCACTTTTCCACTTTCCTCTTTCACTTTCATCAAGAGGCTCCTTTAGTTCTTCGTTTTCTGCTGTAAGGGTAGTATCATCTGCATATCTGAGATTACTGATATTTCTCCTGGCAGTCTTGATTCCAGCTTGTGCTTCATCCTGCCCAGCATTTTGCATGATGTACTCTGCATAGAAGTTAAATAAGCAGGCAGACAATATACAGCCTTGATGTACTCCTTTCCCAATCTGGAACCAATCTGTCGTTCCATGTCCAGTTCTAACTGTTGCTTCTTGATCTGCATACAGATTTCTCAGGAGGCAGGTCAGGTGGTCTGGTATTCCTATCTCTTTCAGAATTTTCCACAGTTTGTTGTGATCCATACAGTCAAAGGCTTTGGTGTAGTCAATAAAGCAGAAGTAGGTGTTTTTCTGGAACTCTCTTGCGTTTTTGTTGATCCAACAGATGTTGGCAATTTGATCTCTGGTTCCTCTGGCTTTTCTTGAAGCACTTTTCCTAAAGCTCTAAATTGTTACAATCTTGCCACCTCTATACTCCACCCCCTACAAGACATGTTTGTTCTTTCCAAAACACATCTTAAGAGATGCAATAACTCATCTATCTATAGCTCATGAACATGCGGCATGTGGGAAAAATGAACCTTGGCTTGGCCATGTCTGTGTATGAATCCTATCATTTAAAAGCATTGTATGGGGGGTAGATTATTTTATTTATCCAAGTATCAGTTTATTCAGCTTTTAAATAGGGAATTTACCTCTCAATACTGTCATCAGTCTAGGTAAGATAATGTGTAAGGTATATGGTCAAGTGCCTGGCATACAGCAGACACTCACTAACATTAGCTCTGACTTTTGAAACATGATTAGAAAGAATCGAGAGAGGAAGTGAAACTATAACTTTGTTTGTTTGAATTTTCTGATATTAAAACATGTTCCTAATCACGTATATTCCTCTCCCTCCAAAACCCAAGGAAACAAACAAACAACACAGGCTTCTATGGGCATATATGTTTAAGCAACGCTGTATTAATAAAGTTAAAGTGATATCCTTACCTTGCTTAGTCCTGTATCTGAGAACCTTCAATACATTGTTTGGATTATGGATCTCTAAGAGAAAAATGTTAATATACCGTGCTTTCCAAGTCTATCTGGCCTTTTTACTTGATGAAAGATCTGTTAGCATCTCAGAGAATTAACAGTTTGGCAAACACTACTTCAGAATATTTTTCTCTATGAGGTTTGCACTTGAAATCAAACCTATAGCTCATACGGTAAAGAATCAGCTTGCAATGTGGGCGACCTGGGTTCAATCCCTGGATTGGGAAGATCCTCTGGAGAATGGAATGGCTACCCACTCCAGTATTCTTGCCTGGAGAATCCCATGGACAAAGGAGCCTGGTGTGCTGCAGCCCATGGAGTCACCAAGAGTCAGATATGACTGAGTGACTAACACTTTTACTTTTTCACTATGAGTTGGACCTCATTAGTTCCATTGTCAGCATCCAGTCTCTGACTTTACTCTCAGCAAGTTAAATAAAACAATCAGCTGTTATTAAAAATACAGTTAACCTTAACTCCTTTTGACATTATATAAAATGTGAACTGTGAAAACACGGGTACATCTGCACCAAACTTTTAAATTGCCTTTGTTTCATCATAGAGCAAAATATAGAAGGGAGTGTTCTTTATTTCTGCCACAAATGGCAATTTTAAGTTAAGGTCCAGGGCCCCACAGAGGACAACATTAGATTAAAATTTGGATAGATATTTAAATGTAGATATACAATTATTATAACCACATACAGTATTGTGGATACAAATCAGAGTCCTCAAGGGAAGATAATGTTAAGAGAAGAAAAGGGTTAAAGAAAAAGTTCCCTTGTTCTTTACAGTGATCTTCAAAGAAGAGAGCGCCTCTTTGTCAGCTTTGTATATTCACCCAGTGTCTGGTGCTGCCTCAATAAACCTCTGCTGAATGGATGAAAGAATATATGATTATGTCTTTCTGTAGTTCTTCTCCATTGCTGTATCTGCTTCCTTCCAAGTACACAGCCTCCATCCCCACCAGGCCCCATGAGGACAAGGGCCAGGTCTCCTGCAGTTACCAACGCAGACCTGAAGTCTTCCAAACCGCCCACTGCACAATGGGCCACCAGGGAATGTTTCTTGAGCTACTGAAGTTATTATTTCGGCTTAACATAGAGCTTGAAAAAGGAATATCCCAGCAAGAATACTAAGAAGAGAATGGGAACAGCACTGTGATTTTTTTTTCTGATTTGCTGAATTTCATATAATGTGGTCTTTCAAAGAAGTGATTCCTAACCTTCATGTACAAAAACCACTGTTAATATAATGAACAAATCTATATAATTTCATATGATTGTTGACCGAGAAACAAGATAATAGTAAAAGTACCCAGAATCAGTAAAAATACAGAATAACTCTGTATAATCTGTAACATTATTTATGTACTTCTGAAAAACAATAGTACCTGGGGGTTTGGTAACCTAAGCAGAGACTTGGTGTGTGAGTCCAGTAGCCACCCTCGACTCACCACCCGGCATCTATCTTTAGGAGTTTCCACTGTTTTGCTGGAAGAAGGGAAGATGGGCTCAGATGCTAAGGGATGTGGAGGTGTTAGAAATAATGTGGAGAGAAAGACTTGATAGTTGTCCCTCATTCCACCTAATGGATATCGTTTTGAGGATGGAAGCAGAAGCGGAGCAGCTAATGTTTTGAGGCTTAGGGAAAGAGGAGATCCATCCACAGAGTGTTTTCTTTGGAATCAACGTGCACTACTGGCAGCCCGATGCTCTGCCTCCTTCCTGTTGCAATGCATGGACTGCCTGTGCCCTTATCACTTCAGCACCAAATCTTATCTTTCTTCATCTACTCAAGGACTTTTCTCTGCAACTGTCTGACCTTGTGCCTGCATCCTCTAATAGTTCCTCTCATGCACAATCCATCCACTGAAGTGAGATTACTCTCTCTCCTCCCATTCTCCCTGGAACCCATTCCAGTCAGATTTTTCTCCCTGCTCCAATAGAGCTGCTCTTGGCAAGCACACCAGTGATTTCCACCGGTCAAAACCCAATGGTCAGTGCTCACGCCTTATCTTAATCAAACCATCAGCTCGACATAGTTGATCATTTCCTTCTACTTGTAACACTCTAGTCTCTTGGCTTCCACATACCTCCTGTGGCCACTCCTTTAGTTTCTCTGGCTTGTTCTTTACCTCTTCCCAACTTCTAAATCATGGCGTTCCAAACTCAGTCCTCAGACGTCTCCTACACAGCTGTACTCTCTTTATACCTGTCTGCATCTACTCATATCTTTATGCCATGTATATATGGAACAGTTGCAAATGTATAACTCCTGATTCAACTTTCTCAGGGACCTCGAGACTCAACTATCTTACTTACGATTCAGCATTTTTGCTTGTATATCTAATAACACCCTCCCCAAGACTTAATGTTTTTAAAGCAAACTTTGATACACCTGTCCCCAAGTTGAAGCTTCCCTTTTTCAATTCCATTTACTTTCTTGCTCTGGAAAAACTCTGGTGTCATCCTTGATATGTCACTTCTTCTCTCACTGCATATCCAATTCATCAGCAGATCCTGGTGCATCACTATGAAATAACAATCCAAATCCAATCATCTCTCCCCATTTCCACTTCTTCCACCATCGTTTAAGCCACCGCCTCAGAGCTGTACTACTGCAACCTGTGCTGGCTGGTTCCCAGCTTTCATCCTTGTCCCTCCACACTGTATTCTCTACTCAGCTGAATGGGCCTTTCACAACTTCAATCATGCGCACACTGCTATGATTAAAATAAAATGCTTTTCCATGGCGGGGGGGGGGGGGGAACTTCATTTGGATTATTTCACTTCTTGCTCAATACGCTCAGTGACTACTCATCCTACTTAGAATGAAGTCCAAATTCTTTATCAAACTCTACAAAGCCCAATATCATTCTGCAAAGTGAGGGTCTCTTACAGTGTCCCCAGCTCCATCCACTTGATGCCCATGTTCTTGGAACTCGCTGAGTTCTGAGGAACTTGCTTCTGTTCTTGCCTCAGGCCTTTATTCTGTTTCCCTTACCTGAAACGGTCTTTCACCTAAATATGTACAAGATTCACCTCTCATTTCATTTAGATTTATGACCAACTAGCACTTGGCTGAAATTCCTTGGTGGCTCAGTGGTAAAGAATCCATTTGCCAATGCAAGCGATGCAGGTTCAATACTGGGTTCAGAAGAGCCCCTGGAGAAGCAAATGGTAACCCACTCTAGTTTTCTTGGCTGGGAAATCTCATGGACAGAGGAGCCTGGAGCACTAGAGTCCATGGGGTTGCAAAGAGTCAGACACGACTTAGTGACTAAACAACCACCATAACCACTTTATCAGACAGGCTATTCTTTCTCATTCTTTAATTAGATATTTGTAACATATATATCCACAGTATACAAAAGTGTCAGTAGCTCAGTCGTGTCTGACTCTTTGTGACCCCATGGATGGCAGCCAGGCTCTTCTGTCCATGGAATTCTCCAGGCAAGAATACTGGAGTGGGTTGCCATTTTCCTTCTCCAGGCAGTATACAAAGAATCCCTTAAATCAGAGAGAAAGGCATACAAAGACATTTTACAGAGGAAGAAAAAGTAAAAACAGGGAACAAAAATACAATTGATCTCATTAGTAACTACAGCAATGCAAATTACGGTCACCATGAAATACAACCTATCCAGCATGGCAAAGACACAAAAATAAGAACTTTCATACAGAGCGGATATGGGATGTGAATTGGTATAACTATTTTGAAACAGGTCGGCACTATCTAGTAAAACCAAGATGAACATATATTATAATCAGGTGCATACCTTACCTATGGAAACTCTTGCATATGAGCACTAGAAGACTCAAGAATGTTCACAGCTGCACTGTATGCAATAGCCTTCAAAGTCAAAACACACATAAGAATATATTAAGGACACATAGATAATCAGAAAGCCTACAGAATTACACAACAGAATGAAAAACCTAAAATTAAAGCTAGAAGTTTCCTGGAAAAACTGAAAGGACCAGGAGGAAATACACAATCAGTTTTAAGAGCATCGGCAATAAACTTTCCTAAGCCAGATGAATTCATATGTGGATTTTCATTACATTGTTTCATATAGGTCATATGCATTATATGCATAAGTTGTTGTATATCAATAACATATTTTATAGTAAAATTATGACATTCAAAGAGGTTGCAAAGAAAGGATAAAGTCAGTTCAGTTCAGTTCAGTCGTTCAGTCATGTCCGACTATTTGTGACCCCATGGACGGCAGCATGCCAGGCTTGCTTGTCCATCACCAATTCCCGGAGCTTGCTCAAACTCATGTCCATCAAGTCAGTGAGGCCATCCAACCATCTCATCCTCTGTCATCCCCTTCTCCTCCCACCTTCAATCTTTCTTAGCATCAGGGTCTTTTCAAATGAGTCAGCTCTTCACATCAGGTGGCTAATGTATTGGAGTTTCAGCTTTAGCATCAGTCCTTCCAATGAATGTTCAGGACTGATTTTCTTTAGGATGGACTGATTGGATTTCCCTGCAGTCCGAGGGATTCTCAAGAGTCTTCTCCAACACCACAGTTCAAAAGCATCAATTCTTCAGTGCTCAGCTTTCTTTATAGTCCAACTCTCACATCCATACATGACCACTGAAAAAACCATAGCCTTGACTAGACAGACCTTTGTTGGCAAAGTAATGTCTCTGCTTTTTAATATGCTGTCTAGGTTGGTCATAACTTTCCTTCCAAGGAGCAACCATCTTTTAATTTCATGGTAGCAGTCACCATCTGCAGTGATTTTGGAGCCCAAGAAAATAAAGTCTGTCACTGTTTTCATTGTTTCCTCATCTGTTTGCCATGAAGTGATGGGGCCGGATGCCATGATCTTAGTTTTCTAAATGTTGAGTTAAAGATACAATACTGTAAAATTATTCTTGAAGTATACATAACTGAATCCAAATAGATGCTATTACCATGAAAAGGAATTTATAAGATAAGTATTAAGAAAGGTCTTGAGAGAGAGAAGATATGTAAGAGTGGGGAGGAGAAGGAACAAAGATCATGAATTTGTTTGCTGCTGCTGCTAAGTCGCTTCAGTCATGTCCAACTCTGTGCAACCCCATAGACAGCAGCCCACCAAGCTCCCCTGTCCCTGGGATTCTCCAGGCAAGAACACTGGAGTGGGTTGCCATCTCCTTCTCCAATGCACAAAAGTGAAAACTGAAAGTGAAGTCGCTCAGTCATGTCCAACTCTTAGCGACTCCATGGACTACAGCCTATCAGGCTCCTCTGCCCATGGGATTTTCCAGACAAGAGTACTGGAGTGGGGTGCCATTGACTTCTCCGATGAACTTGTCTAGTATATGTAAATAAAATAATTGGTTAAATGATCAGTCACAGTTACTTAATTGTTTATATAGTAACAGAGGAATTGTTTAATTGTTTATATAATAACAGGAATATAGATTTCATTATGACATCAGGATGGGATGTAAGCATAAGCAAAATGGGAAAGCTGAGTAAAACTTACAATTTAACAAGGATTAAATAGGGAAAATAAAATGAAGAGAAATGTGACCAAGCCAGCACAGTTTTCATCAGAAATGCAAAAAAATATAGAAAAATAAGCTGAAAATTAAAAGATGAGAAAAGATGAACCAGGAAAATACAAAACATGGCAAGTAGAAGTAACAATATTAATAATGAAATACTTAACTTCTAGATAAAATGACTATAGAAAATTGAAAGGACTACTAATAATCTATCAAAGCCCTGAGATAATTAAGTTACTTGGCTAGAAAGAACATGTTTATAAAAATCACTAGATTTATTGCTTCCAATAATTGCCACTTGAAAAACAGAAAATATTCTATCACAAGGGATGAAGTTTACAAAATATTCAAGAATATATTGAAGAAAAGCATAGGACCTGTATTAAAATTGTAAAATTCTATCATAGGACCCACAAAACATGTGAATTAATGAAAAAACATGTGCACCTGAATTGAAAACCTTAAAGTGTCAATATGTCCAAATTAATACATACATTTTATGCTGCTTCAATCAAAATCTAATAATTTTTAGAATTAGGAATGATGGTTTTACTGTTCACTTAGAAGAATAAATCAGTAGTCATGTACAGCTGTGAGAGCTGGACCATAAAGAAGGGTGGAAACTGAAGAACTGGTGCTTTCAAACTGTGGTGCTGGAGAAGACTCTTGAGAGTCCCTTGGCCTGCAAGGAGATCCAACCAGTCCATCCTAAGGGAAATCAGCCCTGAGTATTTGGAAGGACTGATGCTGAAGCGGAAGCTCCAATATTTTGGCCACCTGATGGGGTTGCAAAGAGTCAGACTCAACTGACTGAAAGAACAACAACAACTAGAAGAATGAATGTGTGTGATGGTAGACAAGAGAGTTTCATTAAAAGAGCAACCGTGATTTTAATATATGCCATGCTATGTATTAAAAGTTACAGTAATACTGCTAAGTCACTTCAGTCATGTCTGACTCTGTGCGACCCCACAGACGGCAGCCCACCAGGCTGCCCTGTCCCTGAGATTCTCCAGGCAAGAACACTGGAGTGGGTTGCCATTTCCTTCTCCAAAGCATGAAAGTGAAACGTGAAAGTGAAGTCACTCAGTCGTGTCCGGCTCTTAGCGACCCCATGGACTGCAGCCCACCAGGCTTCTCCATCCATGGGATTTTCCAGGCAAGAGTACCACCATAACCCAAACTATTAAATTATTAATAGTTTCATGTAATAGATATATAGATCATCAGAATAGAATGCAGAACCCAGGAACACTTAGGAAATTCATGCAGTACACCTTAATATATGTTGAAAGCAGTCAGTGAGAGGACCTCCACTTGGGCACATGATGACTACAGGGAAAGCAGAGAACATAAATTCTTTAGTCCATTTTCATAACAGAATGGCAACAGACAACTGACTCAGGACTATGTGGTCATACCAACTACTTAACCCCATGACTTAGTCTTCTAAATCTGAGGGGCAAACCAGACAAGAGGTAGAGAGAGAAGCAACAGAAAACTGAGAATTACTTTTGGAGTTACTGGTCATATTTGACTGAGCAGAGGCAAATGAACAGTAACCTTTTATGCCTTCAAATCTGCTTCCCTGTTTTATTTTTTCTTAATATTTATCATCTTCTATCAGGATATAATATTTTATCTTACGTAATTATTTTGATAATCATCTCTGCCTCAACTAAAACATAAGCTCCTTACTGAAAGCATAGCACTTGCATATACTACTACACAGTCATTTTATTGAACAAAGTAACAGCTGCATAGCAACAAACCAATTTGTTTGCCACAAGGGCTTGAACAATAATTTGGCTTCCTGCCATATTACTTCCACTTCTTGAATAATAGGAAGAACTCTAAGTGGAATTTCCCTTTAGTAAAAGATACAATCTAGGCAGACAAGGTAGTATATTTTATAGTAGACTGTTTGGGTTCACATTTGCCTGCAAACCATCTGTTGACAATCTTTCTAAAATACCTACATTTATGTCCCTAAACACTGTTTCTCTCTTTCCATATCAAACCAAACAGCTGAGACTTCATATCTTCTAGCTCAAATTATAAATGGATAGTCAAACAAGGAAGGAAAACAAGGAGAACCGGCTAGCAATTACTAAGTCCAATAGCAGGCCAAGTTAGAATTATGTAGACTTAAACATGAAGTAAATAGCAAGGATATTTGGAATTCAAGCAAAAATATTTTCAGAAATGATAAAAAGGGAATGTAAAATCAAAAATCAGATGACTACAAAGTAGAGTAAGAATTGTAGGAAATGGCCTTATGTAATCCTTTCACTGTATTTCAAAGATAAAGTGGCATCGAATTTCATGAAATCAAAGAACAGAACAAAAACATTAAATAAAAGATGAAATTAATTACAAAAAAGAATGAGATAAAATGGGAGATGACAGAGAAAAAGCTTTAAAAAATAAAGAAAAATTAATTTATAAAAAAAATTTCTACACATTAACAACAAACTATCAGAAACAGAAATTAAGGAAACAATCTCATTTTGTGGCATCTATTTGTAAATGATATGATGGATACGGGGTTAATATCCAACGTATACAAACAGCTCCAACTCAACATTTAAAAAAGGACAAACAAGCAAACAACCCCATTAAAAAATGGGCGTGTCTCACTCTTTGAGACCCCATGGACTATACAGTCCCTGGAATTCTCCAGGCCAGAATACTGGAGTGGGTAGTCTTTCCCTTCTCCAGGGGATCTTCCCAACCCAGAGATCAAACCCAGGTCTCCCGCATTGCAGGAGGATTCTTTACCAGTTGAGCCACAATGGAAGCTCAAAAATGGAGAGAACTAAACAGACATGTTCCCAAAGAGAAAATGTAGATGTCCAACAGGCATATAAGAAGATGCTCAGCATTATTAATCATTGTGGAAATGCAATTCAAAACCACAGTGAGGTATCATCTCAAACCTGTCAAAATGGCGATCGTCAAAACAACAGCAACAACAACAACAACCACAAATAAATGTTGGCAAGGATATGGAGAAAATGGAATACTCAGACACTGTTGGTGGGGATGTAAACTGGAGCAGTCACTGTGGAAAACAGCATGAAGTTGTTTCAACAACTAAAAAGAGAACTATCACATAACCCAGCAATTCTACTCTTGAGTATACATATCTGAAAAAACCCAAATACACTAACTCAAGAAGTTACATGTACCCAATGTTCATAGTAGAATTATTTATTGCTAAGATATGTGTTCATCAGCAGATGAATAGATAAAGAAAATGTAGTACATATATATAATGGAATATTACTCAGCTATAAATAGGAAAGAAATATTGACATTTGCAGCAACATGGATGGACTTGGAGGGTATTATGCTAAGTGAAATAAGTCAGAGAGAGAAAGGCAAACACTGGATGATATCACTTACATGTGAAATCTAAGAAGTACAACAAACCAGTGAAAACAACAAAAAAGAAATGTAATCCCAGATATGAAGAATAAACTAGTGGTTACTAGTGGGAAGAGAAAAGGCAAAAGGAGAAACATAGGGTAGGAGATTAAGATGTACAAATTAGTATGTATAAAATAAACTATGAGGATACATTGCAAAACAGGGGTAGAATAGCCAGTTTCATAATAACTATAAATGGAATATAACCTTTAAAAATTGTGAATCATTACACTGTACACCTGTAACTGACATTGCATTGTACATTAACTATACTTAGATAAAAAATAAATTAAAAATATAAATAAAATCATTGTAGATTTTAAAACCTGTCATAAGAATAAGAAAGGAGAACTGCCAGTGTAAAAACTAAACCACAGACATGAAGATTTTGAGAAAAACTGTCAAATGAAGTTTCAAAGGATTAAAATGTTAATAGAGAAAAGAAGGTAGATACAGAAGACAGATAAATAGAGAATCAACATACAGATTATTCTTGGGGATCATGAAAAAGGGAAAGAAAACATGAAACAGGAAAAAAGATTCAAAGGTAATATTAAGAGAATACTTTGCTAATATCTAAGGAAACTCGAATTTTCAGACCCAGAGAAGCTTACTTTGTTTCAAGAAAATTAATAGATTAAGCTAGAGCTAAATCTTGATGAAATTACAGAAAATCGAGGATTAAGAAATATACAGTCAGGAAAAAGAAGCAGATGATCAATAAAGAAAAATAAATTAGAATATCAGATTTATTTTCAGTTAAATTAGAAGCCTATAGACAATGGCATTGTATGCCCAGGAATGGGATTGCTGGATCCCATCAGTTCAGTTCAATTCAGTTCAGTCGCTTAGTCGTGTCTGACTCTTTAAGACCCCATGAGTCGCAGCACGCCAGGCTTCCCTGTCCATCACCATCTCCCAGAGTTCACTCAGACTCACGTCCATCAAGTCAGTGATGCCATCCAGCCATCTCATCCTCGGTTGTCCCCTTCTCCTCCTGCCCCAATCCCTCCCAGCATCAGAGTCTTTTTCAATGAGTCAACTCTTTGCATGAGGTGGCCAAAGTACTGGAGCTTCAGCTTTAGCATCATTCCTTCCAAAGAAATCCCAGGGTTGATCTCCTTCAGAATGGACTGGTTGGATCTCCTTGCAGTACAAGGGACTCTCAAGAGTCTTCTCCAACAACACAGTTCAAAAGCATCAATTCTTTGGTGTTCAGCCTTCTTCACAGTCCAACTCTCACATCCATACATGACCACAGGAAAAACCATAGCCTTGACTAGACAGACCTTAGTCAGAAAACTAATGTCTCTGCTTTTGAATATACTATCTAGGTGGATCATAACTTTTCTTCCAAGGAGTAAGCGTCTTTCAATTTCATGGCTGCAGTCACCATCTGCAGTGATTTTGGAGGCTAAAAAAATAAAGTCTGACACTGTTTCCACTGTTTCCCCATCTATTTCCCATGAAATGATGGGACCGGATGATCCCATTTTCAGAAAATGATCTTCGTTTTCTGAATGTTGAGCTTTAAGCCAACTTTTTCACTCTCCTCTTTCACTTTCATCAAGAGGCTTTTTAGCTCCTCTTCACTTTCTGCTATAAGGGTGGTGTCATCTGCATATCTGAGATTATTGATATTTTTCCCGGCAATCTTGATTCCAGCTTGTGTTTCTTCCAGTCCAGCATTTCTCATGATGTATGTACTCTGCACAGAAGTTAAATAAGCAGGGTGACAATAAACAGCCTTGACGTACTCTTTTTCCTTATTTGGAACCATAAGTAGGTCTATTTTTAGTTTTTATTTTTCCTTTAAAAAAAACCCTCCATATTGTTTTACACAGTGATTATACCAATTTACATCCCCACCAACAGTGTATGAGGGTTCCCTTACATTCACACTCTCTCCAGCCTTTATTATTTGTAGATTTTTTGATGATGGTCTTCTGACCAATGTGAGGTGGTACTTTTTTGTGGCTTTTACTGCATTTCTCTAATAATTAGTGCTGTTGAGCATCCTTTTATGTGCCTGTTGGCCATTGGTGGAGAAATATCTATTTAGGTCTTCTGTCCTCTTTTTGATTCAATTTTTTAATATTGAGTTATATAAACTGCTTGTATAATTTGGATATTAAGCCCTTGTCAGAAGACAAAAACTCTAATTTGAAAAAAACGCAAATGTTCATAGCAGCATTATTTACAATATCCAAGACATGGATGCAACCTAAATGTCCTTCAACAGATGAATGGATAAGGAAGATGTGATACACACACACACACGCACACATACACACACACACACGCACATACTTTCACAGAGTGGCATACTACTCAGTCATAAAAAGAATGAAATATTGTCATTTGTAGCAACATGGATGGACCTAGAGAATATTATACTAAGTGAAGTAAGTCAGAGGAAGACAATATATGATATCACTTATATGTGGAGTCTAAAAAATAATATAAATGAATCTAAATATACAACCGACACAAATTATAGACACAGGAAACAAATTTATGGTTACAAAAAGGAGGGAGGGATAAATTAGGAGTATGAGATTAACAGACACAAACTACTGTACATAAAATAAATAAGTAACAAGGATTTACTGTATAGCACAGGGAACTATATTCAATATCTTATAATAACCTATAATGGAAAATACTCTAAAAAATACATATAATTGAATCACTTTGCTATGTCACCTGAAACTAACACAATACTCTGAATCAACTACACTTCAATGAAAAAGACGATGGCATTATATACAGATTTCACGGGAAGGGCCATATACACATTTCCCATGCTTTAATAGAATTTTAGTGAAGATTTGGAAGGCCATGGGAAGTAGTACACACAGTAGGCATCTCACTTTCACCTTCCCTTTTCACCTCACTTCTCTTACGACCTTCTCTTCATCCTAAACCACACAAATTCTCCTCTTTGCCTTTGATGGATAAAATTAGCAAATATCTTTCATAACCCAGCATGTTCCTGGGGTCACAGGCTCGATCCCAAACAGCTTATCAAAGCACTTATTAAAATCAATATGAATAGGACATTCTCCTCTAAAGGAAAAAATCAAAACTCCCAAATCTTCAGCTAAAGAATATTTTCAGTCATTTAGAAAAAATTTTTGCCATGTAAAATATATATCATTCCTTTCAGATCATGTTCCCATGGGAAACATGGCTTGAAAACATAAGTATATACAATGACTATTTAATAACTATTATGTTAAGTAAATACCTCTATTAGCTATGACTGTGTAAATTAATTTCAATTCCAAGATATCTGCATTGATTTTTCAATGGTTCCTACAAAGAAATAATGAAACACTAAAAGAAATAAGAATAGCTTTTGCATTAAAGTTAAACCCTTAGTCTGCCAATGATAGAGTTTGCACTAAATGATGTTAAGAATAAAGGCTATTTTAAGCTACCACTCAGAAATCTTTGCATGCCCGCCATTGTGCTGTATGCTTTAGATCCACATTTCATTTACCTTCATAATAACCCTCACTATGTGGTCATAGTAGAAATGAAAATAGAGATGCGAAAAGCAGTGTAGGTGCCTGAGGTCCAGCAGCTGTTAGTGAAGAAACTGAAATCAAACTCTACTGTTCTGATGCTATACTCTTACTTCTACCTGCAAGGTATGGGGAACACAGAGGCAAAAAGTAAATGTGAAAAGTGGTCCTTTGCTGATGAAGTCCCTATCGTAACTGGAAGAAGAAAATGAAAATTCTCTGAGAGAAACTCCCTCAATTAAGGTCACACAGAATTTTACAAAAAATTAAAACTCATTGAGAAACCATATCCATAATCAAGGATATATATTTAACCACCACACCAGAAGAGCACAACTATATGATGAGTTATGGGGCTCTGAAATTACTGAACACAAATATTTTCAATAGATATTTCATAATTATTAAAGATATATGATAAGTAATGAAAACACCAGAAATGGAAATGCTAGTAAAAAGAAATAGGTAAATTTATAAATGAACCATGTAGAATGTTAAAAAAAAATACCATCACTAAAATGAAAGAATGGTGAACTGGAAGACAGAACTGATGAAATTACACAGAATATAGCACAGAACGATGATGAAACTGGAAAAGTGAGATACGGAAGACACACGCACTGCTGCTGCTGCTGCTCAGTCGCTTCAGCTGCGTCTGACTCTGTGCTTCCCCATAGACGGCAGCCCACTAGGCTCCCCTGTCCCTGGGATTCTCCAGGCAAGTATACTGGAGTGGGTTTCCATTTCCTTCTCCAAAGCATGAAAGTGAAAAGTGAAAGTGAAGTCGCTCAGTCGTGTCCGACTCTTAGCGACCTCATAGACTGCAGCCTACCAGGCTCCTCCATTCATGGGATTTTCCAGGCAAGAGTACTGGTGTGGGGTGCCATTGCCTTATGTCTAAGAGGTAGTCTGGAGGGAGAAAGAGACAATGAAAAGGAAGGAAATATTTGAAGAATACTGGGATGGTTTCAACGCTTCTGATAGTTATAGAAGACATAAATTCCCAGATTTAGAAGTTACAATGATTTCCAGTAGAACAAATAAAACTAAATTTAAAACTAGTTATGTTAGAGGGAAATTGGAGAACCAAGTATAAAAACCATTGTCTACAAATTCAGAGAAATTATTACCTCACAGGAACAACTATTAGATACATGGGAGAATTCTCAGAAAAAAATATACACACAAAAAGAGCAGACTAACATTAGTTAGGGGTGGTATGGATACAGATTCAGTTATGTCTGACTTTTTGTGACTCTATTATTGAGTATAGCCTGCCAGGCTCCTCTGTCCATGGAATTCTCTAGGCAAGAATACTGGAGTGGGTTGCCATTTCCTTTCCATTAGTAAGGAGTAGAGGGAAAAAAAATCAACCCTCAGTTTTATAACCAGCAAAATTATTAATTAAAAGTGCAATAGAGATATTTTCTGAAATATAAAGAGTGAATGAGTATCACAAATTCTTACAGGAGGAACTTATAAAGTTTATTTCAAAAATAAACTGGATGACTTTGTGAATTAGAAAAAAAACCCAAGCAAATAGGTAAATATGGAGGTAATCTACTAGACTGAATAAAATAATACTGAGTATTATTTCTAGATCATGTTTGAAAATGAGTGCTGTTTACTTTGCTGGGCCTTCCTTTCTGCTATTTGTCTTACTTATGGCAAAATATTTTATACTGAGTGGAGATATAAAATCTCACAAGATAATGCTGGACCTGCTAAGTACAAGTAAGTGAAGAATAGTATGTAGGATACTGAAATGGAAATGTTATGACAGCCAGAATGCTTTCTGAGAATCAAATGGGGAAATAGAGGGTAAAGATCAGTAGACAAGTAATGGTGCAAATCCTTTGACACTATGAGGATTATAATAAGCATCACTGTTGTTGTTCAGGTGCTAAGTTGTATCTGACTCTTTGTGACCCCATGAACTGCAGCAGTCTAGGCTTCCCTGCTCACTATCTCCCAAAGTTTGCTCAAACTCATGTCCATTGAATCGGTGATGCCATCCAACCATCTTATCTTCTGTCACCACCTTCTCCTCCTGCCCTCAATCTTTCCCAACATTAGGGTCTTTCCCAATGCATTGGCTCTTTGCATCAGGCAGCCAAAGTACTGGAGTTTCAGCTTTAGCAACAGTCCTTCCAGTGAATATTCAGGGTTGATTTCCTTTAGGATGGACTGGTTTGATATCCTTGCAGTCCAAGGGACTCTCAAGAGTCTTCTCTAGCACTACAGTTCAAAAGCATCAATTCTTTGGCACTCAGCCTTCTTTATGGTCGAACTCTCACATCCGTACTTGATGCTGTAGTTTGGGTCAATTTACCAGCAACTATCCCTACAGTAGATTATGTCTACATACATGCAGTTACTTTGGATTAGCAAAAGGATGATGTTTCTGGGATCAGTCCACTGGGACTATGCTCTCAGAACCCCTTACAGCACTGACTTAGCTTGTTTTTCCTCCTTCCGGATCTAATTCTACTTCCCATATCAAAATACTTTAAAAATGCTAGAGAATAGTAAGTATAAGATTTAAATAGGTACTTGCCAAACAAGTATATTAGAGTTGAGTTTTTAAAAGAGTAAATGTCTCCATCTTTCAAACAAGCCAGACTGCAAATAGAAGGGAATCCTTGTACACTTCAACCCTAAATTTTTACTGTGTCTAGGGAATAGGAGATACTGATAAACACAGCTTAACTGTCCAGGCTGGCAGCCACAAAAGCAGTCCTTCCAAACTCCCATAAAACTTGAAGCAAAGAAGTGAGAATGAATACTCTAAGGAATATCCTTACCAAGTATGTACGGGATGAAGTTTAGGGTGAACAATAAAGCAGCAACCAAAATACATTATTTAGCTGCAGGCTTCAATACACCAACGTGGGGAAGCAGTGTGAGTACTGTCTCTGCAGGGGTTGGTGATGCAAAGACTAGGGTTGGGTAGAAAAGGAGGTGCTCATCAGAGGAAGACCACGAAAGTTCTAAAAAGGTAGGTGGCAGGCATCACCCACAGCAACTCCTGCATTAAAGAGGATAGATTTCATTTTTTAAATAGCAATCGAAAGCATAGAGGAGGCATCTGAACTTCCAGAAAAGGTACTTTTCAGCGTCCCAAAGTCAAGAATTTTGGAATTCTTCAGAAAAGAAATTGAGGCTCTGTTGTCTTCAACTGTAGAAGGAGGAAAAAAACAAGACACTTTACCAGGCAATCTTGCAGCTCGGAAAGCTGCAGCTCTTTGCCAAGAGAATGAAGCCAATCTAGGTGTAGGAGGAGGTAAGAGAGAAACTGCTTTCAAATATGACCTTTTAAAATTTGAGGATAAGCCTCTCTACCAACAAAACAAAACAAAAACAAACCTATAACAATAGTCTCCAGCTTTAAAAAATCAGCAATATAACCATGCATTTAATCATTCTTTTATGTAGAAAGCTACTTATTTTTGAAAGAGCTAATTATGTTTATAATAGTTTAACATTTTTACAATAAATACAAAACACAGAGCTATATTCGTTTCAGAAAAAAAAATTTATGAGTTGTTACACAAAATGTTTTCTAAAGGAAATAAGTTAGAAGTAGAACACTTAAACTAGAAGATATATTACCGTCCTTCAGAGTATAACTATCTTTCCTACTCAGTATTGTACAGCAATGAACAAAATGCAAAAGTTCACTGTGACCTAGTGAAGGTAAGGGAAGTGAGTCATTAAAAACAAGAATCATATGCCACTCAGAGGCCAAGTAACTCAAACATAATTCTCATAACCAGACCATAGCTGCTGAAGCAAACCTGCAAATCTATGTCACAGCATGTAAGAAACACTAATATTTCTGCCCTTTGATACTCTATCATAAGATTTTGCTTTCCCTGAGGCCAAATTGATATATTTGTTTTAGACGTATCACAGAATGACTTATTATTTGTGCATATTGTGAAATGATCATGGCAATAAAGTCTAGTTAACATCCATCTCATACATAGCTACTAATCATTTTATTCTTGTGATAAGAATTTTAAAACCTACCCACTTAACATCTTTAACATATACAATACAGTATACCATACAATATATATTATTAGCCATAGTCACCAAGTTGTACATTACATTGTTGGTTAATCGCTAAGTTGTATCCAACTCTTTTGTGACCCCCAAGAACCGTAGCTCACCAGGCTTCTGTCCATGAGATTTCCCAGGCAAGAACATTTGAGTAGGTTGCCATTTACTTCTCCAGGGATCTTCCTGACCCAGGGACTGAACCAGCATCTCATGCATTGGAAGGTGGATTCTTTACCACTGAGCCACAAGGAAAGCCCTGACTTATTTAATTTCATAACTGAAACTCTGTGCCTTTTGGCCATTTTCACACATGTCACCATCCCCATTGCCTGCCACCGGGAACCAACAATTTGAGCTCATTTTTTGTGGTCCACATATAAGTGAGATAATACAGTATTTATCTTTCTCTGATTTATTTCACTTAGAATAATGCCCTTAAGGTCCAACCAATCCATGTTGCCAAAAATGACATTTTTTATTGCTGAATAATATTTCAATGTGTGTGTACTACATACATATATATATATATATATATATATATACCTCATATTTTCTTTATCTACTCACCCATCAATAGACACTTGAGCTGTTTCCATGTCATAGCTATTGTAAATAATGTTGCATTGAAAAGGTTAACTTCTAAATGGGAGAAAATATTTGCAAATCATATATCTAATTGAAAAACAGGTAAAGGATCTAAATAGGCATTTTTCCAAAGAAGACATAGAGATGGCCAAGAACAGGTGCTCAATATCACTAATATCAGGGTAGTGCAAATTAAAACCACACTGAGACATTACCTCACACCTGTCATGATGCCTATCATCAAAAAGACAAGAAATAACAAGTTTTGATGAGGATGTGGAGAAAAGGGAACTCTCATGCACTGTTGGCAGGAATTTAAATTGGAAAAACAGCATGAAGTTTTCAAATAAACTAAAAATAGAACTACCACATGATCCAGTAATGTCATTTCTAGGTATTTATCTGATGGAAAAAAAAAAAAACTAGAAAATACATGTTCATTGCAGCATTGTTTACAATAGTCAATGTTCTCTTCTATTTCATCTATTGTTATTCAAATGACTCTATATTAGCATTTGGTCCTATCACTTCATGGCAAATAGATGGGGAAACAATGAAAACAGTGACAGACTTTATTTTCTTGGGCTCCAAAATCACTACAAATGGTGACTGCAGCCATGAGATTAAAAGATGCTTGGTCCTTGGAAGAAAAGCTATGACAAACCTAGACAGCATAAAAAGCAGAGACATCACTTTTCTGACAAATGTCCGTCTTGTCAAGGCTATGGTTTTTCCAGTAGTTATGTACTAGAACTGGACAATAAAAAAGGCTGAGTGCTGAAGAATTGATGCTTTTGAACCATGGTGTTGGAGAAGACTCTTGAGAGTCCCTTGGACTGCAAGGAGATCCAACCAGTCCATCCTAAAAGAAATCAGCCCTGAATATTCATTGGAAGGACTGATGCTGAAGCTGAAACTCCAACACTTTGGCCACCTGTTGCAAAGAGCTGACTCATTTGAAAAGACCCTGATGCTGGGAAAGATTGAAGGTAGGAAGAGAAGGGTACAACAGAGGATGAGATGGTTGGATGGCATCACTGACTCAATGGACATGAGTTTGAGCAAGCTCCGGGAGATGGTGAAGGACAGAGAAGCCTGGCGTGCTGCAGTCCATGGGGTCACAAAGAGCTGGACACAACTAAGCGACTGAACAACAAGTACATTAGGAATGCCAAACCTCAGAAAAGTGACAAACAGGAAGAAGAAAAGAAGGAAGGATGCATGGAAAGAAGGGAGGGAGAGAACACAGGCTCTATTTTCAGTAGTGTCAAGGCAATTATTACTTCAGTGAAGCTCTTCTAATTATTGAAGAATTTAACTTTGAGCAATTCTCATCATCATGAAAAAGGAGTTCTCATTCTCAAAAGACAACAAGTACATCCTCCCTTACTCCAGAATTTTAACACAGGGCTAGCAATTAGAATCTGATCCAGTGAATTTACTACCTTCTTCCCGGTTTCCAGGAGTTGGATTACTGACTCCCAGACCCTTGCCACTGACTCTCCCAGGAAGAACAACATCAGGACAGACATAAAAGAGTGTGCTGCCAGCTTCTTTCTAATAAACCTCTGTGAAGAACCACTTATGAAATAATTAAATGGTATTTCCCAGTTTGTGATGATGACCACAGGATTTAAAGAGTATTTGATGGTGTTAAGTGAGTTTTACACATTCTTGCAACAAAGACATTATTGCTACGGCTTCAAAGAAAATTCCTGTGAAATGGGGAGAAGTATTATTAAGTATAGGTGCCCACATGCATACAACACGTACAAGAAACATCCATAACTGCACACATAAAGGCAGATAGACTGTGCATGATTCTATCAAAGTTAAGCTCAAATCAGTTTTTACTGATTCTATCAATCTGTTCATACCTACAACAGTTCCCCACGACTGCCCAACACCTCACATATCCCTTTCCTGCTGTACAAAGGCTCCACCACTCTCATCTTTTCAGACATGTCCTCAGGCAGAACAAAAGGGCACCTATGTAACAGAGCATGCAAGACTTTCTCAGCACACTGCTCAGCCAATGTGGGAATGTGGGTTCACTACAGTCCAAAGGAAAATGCCAGGTTTAGCAACTTAACACCAGGTTAGTGTATTGCCCTAAATGCACTGTTGTAGCCATCTGTTTAGAAATAAAGGCACCATAAGCATCTTGGCTGCTTATGGTTGTGTGTTATTACTTTTAAGTGTCTTCAAAGTTATGCAGAAGTCTTTTTTTGAAGTCTTCTATAATGTCTTGGCTGATTCTGGCCTTCTCTTCCCTCTCAGATTAGGGCAGTGGTTCAGGGATTTGTGTTGGCTCTGATATTTCACACTTAGTGGAGGAAGGAAATTGTTACGTGATGTGACAAAACACAGCTCATTTCTTCTAAGGAATCAAATGTTATTTTTAATTACTTGTGTTTACTTCTGACAGCAGAAGCCAAGAAAACCATAGCATAAGTCCTTTTGTGTATATATGCTAGTGTTTTAATGGCAGTTTGTTCTGATGGAATATCAGTGACTTCAAGTTTTATCATGAAATTTTTAACCAGGTTCAAAATTTTGGCATGCTACTCTATTCCGTATAAAGCAGTTAGACACAATGCAAACAAAGGGTTTTCTTGACCTGATGTTACTTGAATTTGAGAGAACGTCCTTGTTACTACACTCCTGCTTTCATGGAGAATTTTTTTTTTCTGCCTCAAAAGTTGAGTGTTTAGCTTCTGAACTACCTATAATTTGTAGGCAACATTATTGCTATTTAAGTGATTATTTGCCTAACAAAGGGTTTTTTGTTTTTCTCTTTTTGGTAGATTATACAGTGGACAACTTTAGTGACTAGGAATGTGGATGATTTGGTGGGAGTAGGTGTATAACACTTAGCGGAATGGTAATGGTATATTTTATGGAAGAGTTCCATTTGAGGGGAGGTTAAACTATATTGTGAAGTGGGATTTAAATAGCACGTCCCCTCTGGTTTGCAGTTTATATAGGTTGACTTATAAATTTTGTAACTGTTACCAAAAGGAGAGCTCCTAAAAACTGTTAAGGCCATGCCTGCCACATTGTTACAGCCTGCCACATTGTTACAACAGTGATTTTATCCCAGCAAATCCTCAGGATCCATGAGAATTTCAGAGATGCTGTCTGATGGTCAGAAACAAGCTGTGGTATAGGTGGTTTGGGTTATACTGAGTTCCATACATCAGTAGATGTGAAATCTTGATTAAACCAAACCTACTACTTATCAGACAGTAACCGTTAACCTCACTTCCAACCCCCAACTATGTGGCCTTGCTGGGTCACATGATGACTAACATTTCCCAGATTTCCTCTGAATTCACAGTAGTAGCCCAGTTGAATTAGGGGAGAAGGAAGCAAGGAGGAAAGGCTGTTGAGGATCTTTTCTCCTGTTTCAGAGAAGTACATGCCCTTGAGCTGCGCCAGTGCCCTTGGTGTCTTGATTTTTTTTTTAATTGAATATGGGTTAGAAGACTGAAATCAGATGACATTTGACTACAAAATGTTTATAAGCAAATAGCTTAGCCTTCTTACATTTTGGTATAAAGCTGTGAACTTCCTAACTTTGTAAAGCAACATATAAAGCAAATATAAGAGGAAAATAAAGTACTTTTACTAATTGTTAAAAAAAAAAAATAAAGAGTATTTGATGGGAAGAAAAGAGGCAAAGAATTTTGATATATAACTAAGTTCCAGGGGTTAGAACTCCTGTTTTTAAGTGTTAGATACCATTGTGAATAAACCTTTTAAGCATCAAAATTTTAAAAGTACAATTCAGAGGGCCAAGAAAAGCCAATAATTTGGAAAAAGTGTAATTTAGGGAGACTTATTCTACCAGGTATTGAAATACAGTTTGAGAGCTATACCACTTTAGAGTGTATGGTAGTGTTTCAGGTATAAACAATGGAACAGATCAGAGAAACCAGGAAGAGAAGTAAATACATATGGAAATTTGATATACATCAGGTATAGCACTACAAGTTCCAGTGGAATTTGTAACTGGAATTTGTAATAATATAAATATTATAAAATATTTATATTTTAGTAAGGAAATAAAAAGAAATAAGTATCATTAATATATAATTTGATAGTAGTACATATGTATAATTTACTTGTGAATAGATCTGAGGCAGTGTGGAGGCTCAGAACATTTTTACTTCTATAGGACTGCAGTATCAAAAAATACTGAAAACCATTTATCGGTAAATGTGCTCTGGCAACTGGTTATCCATATAGAAAACAAAGTTTCATTCTTGTCTCCCTACATAAAAAAAAAAAAAAACTTTATGGAAATTAAGGACTTGAATATAAAAATAAACTTTTAAGATTTTAGATGATTTTCAGTAAATTATCTATACAATTTCAGGGCTAAGAAACATAAAGGGAGAATACTGACACATGTGATCATATAAAAATTAGAAAAAAGATATTATAAACAAAGTAAAAAGTCAAGACATAGGTTGTATATAGCTAATAAAGAATTAGGAGAGTACAGAGCTAAGTTGTATCAATCAGTAACAAAAAAGACAATACTGTTGAAAAATGGCCAATAAGTATGCATAGCTAAATCACAGAACAGGAAGTACAAGCGGCCAATAAATACAGCAATATTTGTTCTCACCATAATCTAGGACACACAAATTAAAACAAAATTAGATATCAATTTTAGGACCATCAAATTAGAAGAATTTAAAAGGTTGAAAGTACAGGTAAGGGTACATAACATCATAACAACAAGAGCTCTCAAACATTGGTAGAAGCAAAGTCTCTGGAGGGTAATTTGGTGATTAGGTAACAGTAAATTTAAAGGTACACAATATCTCAGTGAACCAGAAATTGATTAGCGCTCTAGATATACAGCCTAGAGAACTTCTCAATCGATACGCACAAGTCACAGGTACAAGGATGTTTGGTGCTGCTGACCCTGCTCTGATGCTGCTTTACGCTCTGTCCCTAGACTCGAACCCTCCCCCTGCATCCTGGTTCCGAGTCTTTTCTGAAGTTCTCTTCTCCTCATCACTTTGTTTCTCACTGAGCATCTATCTTGTTGCTGGTTGGAACCCCCAAATCTCTCTTCTGAACAAACTCAAGTTTCTCAGTGGCTAGGTGTCTCATCATTTTTACGCTGGCCCATCGTAAATCACTTTTCCATTATAACAGTTAAGACCAGTAAAATAAATTCAGTCATGGAATGGAAGACTGCTTAAAGGGCTAGCACCCTTCCTCAAAATGAAAAATACTACATGAAACCACATCCCCTTTGCCTCCTCCAAACACTCTTTCTTGTGTTCTAGTAATGACTACATTGGACCTTATATTCAAGAATGCATGCAAGTACGTTGTGTGCTAAGTCAAGTCCAACTCTTTGCAGCCCCATAGACTGTAGCCTGCCAGGCTCCTCTGTCCATGCGACCTTTCAGGCAAGAATACCAGCATGATATCTCATTGTAGTTTTGATTTGCATTTCTCTAATAATGAGTTGAGGTTTGACAGAAAACAGCAAAATTCTGTAAAGCAATTACCCTTCAATAAAAAATAAATAAATTTAAAAAAAAAAAAAAGAATACCAGAGTGGGTTGCCATTTCCTTCTCCAGGGGATCTTCCTGACTCATGGATCAAACCACTGTCTCCTACGTTTCCTGCACTGGCAGGCAGATTCTGACTTTAAAATAATCGTCACAAATATTTAGTGAGCACTTCTTAAACAAGTACTTTGGCGCTGAAACACTAAAATGAAATTCCTGTTGGTAAACAATTCAAACTTGGATTAGGAGAAATCGTTGAATGGGATACAAGTAAATAGTTATAAAACAAGGAAGGAAGTACAAAGAAGAATGTAAATACAAGAAACTGTGGGAGGAGAAAGAGAAAGTGAATTTTCAGTCCCTAATGGGACTGGGATGAGGGGGCACTGCGGGGTCTCATTACTCGCACTTGGGTCAGTTCAGTCTCCCATTGGAAGGGCAGGAATGCAGAAGAAAGTAGTGCAAGGTCCAATTCAGGCTGACTCAAGGATGCTCAGCCTCCGCAGACATGAAAAGCACTACATTAAACGGTCCCCACCCCTACCTCTGCAGTGACTAAGGAGATGAGACGATTTCACAAAAATATGATGCTTGAACTTCATGTGAAGGAAATACAACAATTCACAGGGAGTGGAAGAACAGCGCAGGCAAAAGTAAAAAGTGTGCAAAGACAGGTGAGTGTTGGTGACTGGAGGGTAGGGCTCCCCCAGGACTGGTGGGAGAAGGGCTTAGGAAAAGAGAGGGCGATTACTCAGTGAGGAAAGGGCTGGGGTGCTGCACTTAGAAATGTGGGCTCTACTCCATGGATGGTCCACAGTTTGTCAGAAAGATCACTGGTTCCACTGCATACAGAACAGAGTTCAACCTCCAGAACCCAGCTGGCCCAAGGTAACTTTCCAGCTTCATTTCTTGTTGTTCCCACTAAACAACTGACTTTCCAGAAAAATCATCACTGCAATGCATCATGTTTTTCACTGTAAATACTTTTCTCCTTTTCCATTAATAACGTTTGTATTCATTCTTTGAAAGCCTCCTCTCGGAAGCTTTTGCCAGCTCCCTCAGATAGAATTAATTCATTCCTTTGTCTTATCTGCATAATAATGTTTGGCACCACTCTTAAATCACTCACTCTTCTGTTTGACAATTATTTATTAGGGATTAGACTGTACATGTTCACAGACTGTAGAGACAGAACTAAGCAGGGGGCTTAACACAGTGAGCAGTCAAAAAATGGTCTCATACACTCCTTCTCAGAAGGTAACAGATACCATTTATGGTATATGAACTGTGGCCAGTGGCTTATTAGATATGTATTCAATAAATTATGAATTTTTAAAGCTCATTGTGGAAAAATTAGAACTACTACATCAAATTCAGGATTTTAGAGATATTACTGCTTAGGAAATGACTAAAATGAAAATATTAATCAGAATAAAGGGTTCAGGAGTGAAGCCCCTCTCTGAGATTCCCATTAATGAACCCTGCTTAATACACCGCATAGCATTTATCATCACCTGATATATATATATATATATATATATATATATATATGTATATGTATATGTATATGTATATGTGTTGCTCTCCTCTGCCTAGAGTGTAAGCTCCATGAAGGCTGAGATTTGGTCCATTTTTCTCACTGTAGAACTCCCAGAACTTAAAATAGTACTTGGTAAGTATAAGGGCTCAATATTCAGTTATTTAAAGAGAATGAGGAAGGGTCATCGAAAGGGAGGGTATGATGGAGGCAGGAAGAGATGGAGATTAATGTACTTATCCAATTCACAGAATCAGTATTTGAGCTGGAAGAGACTTCACTGCTCTCATTTTGTAGACAGAAACTGGTGCCCAGAAAGGGCTGGTGATGTACTCAAGGCCACATGATGGGGGGGTGGGGGGCGGGGAGCAGAGCCTACACTTCAACCCGTGTCACTTAACAAGAGGCTGGTGAACTTCCCATGCTGTGCTCAGTCACATCCAGCTGTTTGTGACCCCATGCACTGTAGCCTGCCAGGCTCCTCTGTCCATGGAATTTTCCAGGCAAGCATACTGGGGCAGGTTGCCATTTCCTACTCCAGGGGATCTTCTTGACCCAGGGATCTAACCCGTGTCTCTTGCATCTCCTGCACTGGCAGGTGGAGTCTTTACCACAGTGCCACCTGGAAAGCCCGGCCTTCCCATAATATCTACTTACAAGCAATATAGACAAATTGAAGTTTACTACGTATCTATGACAAACTTCAACCTGCTGGAAATCCACAGTGTTAATAAAATGGTATCGACTGCTTCATCCAGACACCAATAATCAAGATAGAAATAAGAGAACTAAGATTTTCTGACCCACAGTTTTATAATCCAAATATCAGACAGAATTTAGTTAATATAAATATCAGACAGTTATTGATGAGAACATCATCATTACCTCCAAGAACCATGCCAGCCTGACAGCACTTTCTAAGGCGACATGCTGGGCAGTTTTTTCTGCGGATTTTATCAACAATGCAATCGTTTCTTCCAGCACATAAGTAGTTATGCTGTCCTAAAAAACAAACAAAAAATAGGGAACAATTACTTAAAATATCTAAAGACGGCTGGAAAGCTTATGCAGTGACAACTAAAAAGAGGAGAGGTGCACATTAGCAAGAGCATGACTGTCTCAGCCTGCCTCTTGCTTGGCCTACCTGAATGCTTGTAATGCTCTAACCTTGTTCAATAAACCTGCGTCTTCAGGAGCCTAAATGAGGGGAACACATCTTAGAAACTAATTCCAGAACTCCTTTAAACATCTTTTGTAAAATATTACTGTGCATCTTATTAATGGTGTCAGCATCAGAGTGTCTTTAGATCACCGTTATTTCAAGATTAGGTACATGTTGCTGATAAGCATTAGTGTGTTAAGATAGTAAAGTTCTAGTAAAACCTTTTCTTTTTAACATATAAACCTTCAAGAGAGCAGATATAGACAAAGAAGTCTCTGTGATAGACTTTTTAATAAAACCTATGTGCTTAATTCTTTTGGAGAATCTTGGAGCAAATTCACTCTGAAAGCATCTCATGAACTTGAATAGCATGTAAAACCTATAACTGATTGTACTGGCTTTGCTGTCTGGTTTATCTTGGCTAAAATTAGAAAGCAGGATGGAGAGAAATAATGATAAGGGGAGAACAATTTAAAACAATGAGAAAAACTCAATGAAGGACAGGAGAGAAGAATTACGGAAGAAATAAAGATAAAACATGACCCTGTGCTCATTTTGATGGGTTTTTGTATAAGTGGTTACTTATACCCTTCAAAAAGTCTGGGAAAAAAGTTTAATATTCAACAATGATGATGATTTAAACCAAAATATGTTATATTTAATAAGGTACGGAGCAATCTAATTTATTTAAGTTAAATAAACATGAAAAAAAATTGTCAGCTTAGACATATAAATATTAATTACCTAGAAAATTGACTGTTTTGGCACTTCTTATTTTCCACTGAATTCCTATGAAATAGACTGTGAGACTTGTAACATCATCAGAGTGCTTAAAAATGATTTTAAAAGTTGTAATTTTCAATTTTAAAATACCATGGAATTTTCCTATACTATTTTATACTGTTGTTTACTTCCTAAGTCATATCTGACTCTTTTGTGACCCCAAGGACTGCAGCCCAGCAGGCTCCTCTGCCCATGGGATTCTCCAGGCAAGAATACTGGAGGGGGTTGCCATTCCCTTTTCCAGGGGATCTTCCTGACCCAGGGAGTGAACCCACTTCTCCTGCTTGGCAGGTAGATTCTTTACCACTGAAGCGCCTGAGAAGCCCAGTATTTTGTATTCAGTCCAGTTCAGTTCAGTCGCTCAGTCATGTCCGACTCTTTGAGACCCCATAGTTGACATTAAAATCACATCCATTCTTTTAACCAAAGTTTGTAGTAAAGGAACACAGAGGTCCCTTGAATGTGTGTTTAACTGAGCAAGAAAAGGCTACGCTGCAACCACAAATGGCACAAAGGCCACATCTTACGAGAAAGCTAATAACAAAATGATTCTTGACCTGGGACGTTTTAGAAAATCAGACAGTCTTTGCTCCAAATGGATTCCTCTACAAACTTCTATTCATGCATTCTCACATACTGGGCTTCCCTGGTGGCTCAGATGATAAAGAATCCCCCTGCAATGCAGGAGACCTGGGTTCGATCCCTGGGTCAGGAAGATCCCCTGGAGAAAGGAATGGCTACCCACTCCATTATTCTGGCCTAGAGAATTGCATGGACAGAGGAGGCTGGTGGGTTACAGTGCATGGGGTTGCAAAAGTCAGACATCACTTAGTGACTAAACCACCACCATCACTCACACACTAGTGCTCATTCTCTTGCCCCTCTCCAAAGAGCAGTTATGAAGCTCCAGAACTATGCCCACTAGACTAGTGGAATGCACTGCATGCTACTTTCTAACTGGACTCTGATTTAATTTATATATATATATATATATATATATATATATATATATATATAATTTTTTTTCCAGGCTGTGAATGACTGTGAGAGTAAAAGTGTTTGTGCTGTGCTGTGCTTAGTCACTCAGTTGCGTTCAGCTCTTTGTGACCCCATGGAATATAGCCCGCCAGGCTTCTCTGTCCATAAGGATTATCCAGGCAAGAATACTGGAGGGGGTTGCCATATCCTCCCCCAGAGGATCTTCCTGACCCAGAGACTGAATCTAGGTCTCCCACATCGCAGGCTAATTCTTTACTGTTTGAGCCACCAGAGAAGCCCAAAAGTGTATGTAAGTTTATCTATTTATCTATGATAACTTATCTTGACTCTGCACTGATTTCTTATGAGAGAACAGAAAGCAAGATTTTTCCATCCTCTCTAGAGAACACACTTAAATGGTGCTCAGAGATGTAACTGCTGTTTAAGGGCAGGCTGTTCTTCTCTATCCTCCTCTGTTAAAAACATCCAGGAAAAAAGCCTGAACCATCTGCAGCTGGAATGCTTCTAAGCTATCTTCTGTTTTTAAATGATTTACAATAGCACCTCCTTCTTTAGTGTCTCAGAGAAGTCCCCATTAGAGGGTGCTCACTGCATGTTGCTAAAACCATTCCTTTCTACCTGCTTTCAAACCTTCCCCATCAGTTCCTCCTAAAATCTTCAGTTGCTCCCCTTTCAAGGATGTCTTCCTTTCTCCTCAAGCTTTTCCATTTCAAAAATTCCAGAATCAAGAAAAAAAAAAAAAAAGGAACTGTGTGTCTCACTCTTAATTCTCCTTGACTTCATCCCTTTCTTTATCCTCTTAAGTTGGTGAAGAAGGCATCTGCACTTGCAGCCTTTAATCAGCTTCCTTTACTCTTCAGTTCAGCTCAGCTCAGTCGCTCAGTCGTGTCTGACTCTTTGCGACCCCATGGACTGCAGCACACCAGGCCTCCCTGTCCATCACTAACTCGCGGAGTTTGCTCAAACTCATGTCCATCGAGTCAATGATGCCATCCAACCATCTCAACCTTTACTCCTCAGCTTATTGAAACAGGGCTTATATGTCCACTCTGCTTATAAAGACACCAACGATGTCTTCATTCTTAAATGCAGTGACTCTGTCTTGACTTTCTGTACAATCTGCCATGGGTAGTTCTCTCTCCACCGGCCCCCCGACCCTGCTTTTTTTATTTGAAGCACATCTCTTCTAACTCTTCATCTTCTTTCCAACAGTTCCTTTTAAGTTCCCACTGTCCATACTTTTGGAGAAGGCAATAGCACCCCACTCCAATACTCTTGCCTAAAAAATGCCATGGATGGAGGAGCCTGGTAGGCTACAGTCCATGGGGTCATGAAGAGTCGGACACGACTGAATGACTTGACTTTGACTTTTCACTTTCATGCATTGGAGAAGGAAATAGCAACCCACTCCAGTATTCTTGCTTAGAGAATCCCAGGGATGGGGAAGCCTGGTGGGCTGCCGTCTATGGGGTTGCACAGAGTCAGACACGACTGAAGTGACTTAGCAGCAGCAGCAGTCCATACTTTTGCCTTTGTCTTACATGTTGTATGCTGTGTGCTCAGTCATGGCCGACTCTGCGATCACATGGACTGTAGCCCACCAGGCTCCCCCGTCCACGGAATTCTCCAGGCAAGAATACTGAAGTGGGTTGCCATTTCCTTCTCCACTTTATATGTTGTATTCCACTGTAAACACCATGTGGATAATCTCATCATCTGTGCATGGCTCCAAAATCTCATCCTAAGCTCTGACCTTCCAAACACCTCCTGGTAGGTATCTCGAACTCAACATATGAAAAAAAATTCAGTAGTTATCTGGTCAAATTGTTTCATAAACTGTGAATTTTTTTTTTAACAAATTGAGGAAATTGGAAAAAGGGAAATTATCTACAATCTCATTACCATGCTACTACTTTCATTTTCGGGTTTCCTTCCAACCTATCTATACTGATCTAGAAGGTATCTAACATCTATTTGTTAAGTGAATATATACACACTTTTAGAAAATTCTCATTAATTCAACAAGTATTGATTGAGTGTTTATTATGTCCCAACACTGCTTTTGAGTAATCCCTTTTCCCCACTTAACTGAAATGCATCTTAATTATTGATACTGTAGTGCAGAAGAGCATTTACTGAAATCAGATTGCTTGTTCATAGCTCATATCTGAAGATTACAGTCTCTAAGATGATAATAACAGCAACAGTTACTAAGTACTTACTATGTGCTGGCCACTGTTACAAGCTATTGCATGTATTAGCTCACTTAACCATCGTAGCAATCTTGGAGGCATTATCGATCCCATTTTATAGAGTTAACTGAGGCACAAGGAAGTTAAGTAACATGTTTAATGTCACACAGGCAGAAATTTTAGCTTAATTCATCCAAAAGGCTGTATAGGAAATTAAGGGTATGAACTTTGGAGCAATACTGCATCAGTTCACATTTCAGCCCCACTACCTGCTAGCTGGTGACCTATGGCAAGTAAAAGGAGGACACTGTTAGTATTTTGGGTCACATTTAAGAACCAAACAAGCTCACATAAGAGCTTGGAATAGTTTATCATATAGCAAGTACTTGGGGAATGTCTACTACAGCTATGATTTACTGACACATCCCTAAATCCCAAATACAGATAGATCTGTTTTAGAGGTGACCAAAGAAATGTAAAACTGGCCAACTTATTCACTTTTAAAGTCAACAGAAAGACCCTCTCAAATATGCATAAAATCAGGAAATAAGGCCCCGATACACCACTCTTCCAAAAGGGATTCCAAAATGCCTAATTTAACTAACAGCAGGTAAGTTACAACAGAGGATGCATGAGGGAGGAGGTCTGGTGTGAAGGACAGCAAGTACTAAACACATTGAAAGATATATTTAAGTAAAAAATATAAATTATAGTTACCAAATAGAATGCAATTCTTATAACTCTTGGGGGAAAAGCAGCTGAGCATTTTAAAATTTGATGTTTGATGGGAAGGAGAATCTCTGGTAATTAAGACTACTGGCATGAAGTCACTACTGTGAGGAATTGGCATGCCTCATATCATTACAGATTTCCACAAAGAATGGAATGGCTTAAAGATATCTGGAAGCTCAGTGCATTCTAAGCTATGGTCATCTTCAACACTAATATTGGGCTGTCAAAACTGCAAAGCAGATATAGCATCATGCAAGTTAAATATAGGACATCTATAGTTAGAGGTTAATCTTCTCTAAGAGATCTTTTGACCTAAGAAATGTTGCAGCCAGTCAATTCCAACTAGAGGTGACTATGATAATTTGCCATGGGGCCCAGACCTGACTCTGTATCACAACCCTTTCCCAGGACTCAGAGCCACCAAAAAAAGGCAAGAATGCAGAAAGGACAACTCCATTATATGTATTAATCCATCAATACCAGGCTGTATATGTAGATGAGGAAAATTCACACCTAAAAGCACTAGCTCTGTTACAGCATTATCTGGGAAGTCTGCAAAAGATTAAATTGTGATGGCAGCAAATTCAGCATGATGTCTGCTGCCACCACTTTTCTTCAGACAAATTTATATCCTCGATTCAAAAGCACATTCATGTCCAGATCCAGCTGCTGATTTTTCATAAATCATAGACTGACGGTTCAAATTGCATACTGCTAATTTATACACATTGTTATTACATAACAAGTCTATAAAAAGTCTCTTTATTAAATCACTCTGCATTCTACCTTCTAACTCCCTTCTGTCTACCCACTCTTTCATAACCAGGAATTACAAGACATTCAGGAGTATTCATAAGCTATCAATTCAGTTCATTCACTCAGTTATGTCCGACTCTTTGAGAACCCATGGACTGCAGCACGCCAGGCCTCCTTGTCCATTATCGATACCTGGAGCTTGCTCAAGCTCATGTCCATTGAGTTGGTGATGCCATCCAACCAATTCATCCTCTGTCATCCCCTTCTCCCCCTGCCTTCAATCTTTCCCAGCATCAGGGTCTTTTAATGAGTCATCTCTTCACATCAGGTGGCCAGGTATTGGAGTTTGAGCTTCAACATCAGTCCTTCCAATGAACATTCAGGGCTGATTGCCTTTAAAATGGACTGGTTGGATCTCCTTGCTGTCCAAGGGACGCTTAAGAGTCTTCTCCAACACCACAGTTCAAAAGCATCAACTCTTTGGTGCTCAGATATCTTTATAGTCTAACTCTCACATCCATACATGACTACTGGAAAAACCATAGCCTTGACCAGATGGACCTTTGTTGGCAAAGTAAGGTCTCTGCTTTTTAATATGCTATCTAGGTTGGTCATAACTTTTCTTCCAAGGAGTAAGTGTCTTTGAATTTCACGGCTACAGCCATCATCTGCAGTGATTTTGGAGCCCCCAAAAATAAAGTCTGTCATTGTTTCCACTGTTTCCCCATCTATTTGCCATGAAAAGACCAGATGCCATGATCTTAATTTTCTGAATATTGAGCTTTAAGTTGGCTTTTTCACTCTCCTCTTTCACGTTCATCAAGAGGCTCTTTAGTTCTTCTTTGTTTTCTGCCATAAGGGTGGTGTCATCTGCATATCTGAGGTTATTGATATTTCTCCCAGCAATCTTGATTCCAGCTTGTGCTTCATCCAGACTTGTGTTTCTCGTGCTATACTCTGCATATAAGTTAAATAAGCAGGGTGACAATATACAGCCTTGACATACTCCTTTTCCTACTTGGAATCAGTCTGTTGTTCCATGTCCAATTCTAACTGTTGCTTCTTGACCTGCATACAGGTTTCTCAAGAGGCAGGTCAGGTGGTCTGATAGTCCCATCTCTTGAAGAATTTTCCAGTTTATTGTGATCCACATAGTCAAAGCCTTTGGCATAGTCAATAAAGCAGAAATATATATTTTTTATGGAACTCTCTTGCTTTTTCTATGATACAGTGGAGGTTGACAATTTAATCTCTAGTTCCTGTGCCTTTTCTAAAGCCAGCTTGAACATATGGCAGTTCATGGTTCATGTATTGTTGAATCCTGGCTTGGAGAATTTGAGTATTACTTTACTAGTGTGGGAGATGAGTGCAATTGTGCAGTAGTTTGAGCATTCTTTGGCATTGCCTCTCTTTGGGATTGGAATGAAAACTGACCTTTTCCAGTCCTGTGGCCACTGCTGAGTTTTCCAAATTTGCTGGCATATTGAGTGCAGCACTTTCACAGCATCTTCTTTTAGGATTTGAAATAGCTCTACTGGAATTCCATCACCTCCACTAGTTTTGTTCATAGTGATGTTTCCTAAGGCCCACTTGACTTCACATTCCAGGATGTCTGGCTCTAGGTGAGTGATCATGCCATTGTGATTATCTGGGTCATAAAGATCTTTATTGTATAGTTCTGTGTATTCTTGCCACCTCTTCTTAATATCTTCTGCTTCTGTTAGGTCCAGACCATTTCTTTCCTTTATCGAGCCCATCTTTGCATGAAATGTAAAGATGGTATCTCTAATTTTCTTGAAGAGATCTCTAGCCTTTCCCATTCTATTGTTTTCCTCTATTTCTTTTCATTGATTGCTGAGGAAGGCTTTCTTATCTTTCCTTGCTATCCTTTGGAACTCTGCATTCAAATGGGTCTATCTTTCCTTTTAGCCTTTGCTTTTCGCTTCTCTTCTTTTGGCAGCTATTTGTAAGGCCTGTTTTGCTTTTGCGTTTCTTTTCCATGGGGATGGTCTTGCTCCCTGCCTCCTGTACAATGTCATGAACCTCCATCCATAGTTCATCAGGCACTCTGTCTATCAGATCTAGTTCCTTAAATCTATTTCTCACTTCCACTGTATAATTGTAAGGAATTTGATTGAGGTCATACCTGAATGGTCTAGTGGTTTTCCCGACTTTCATCAATTTATAAGCTATCAGTTCAGTACAGTTCAGTTCCTCAGTTGTGTCTGACTCTTTGCGTCCCCAAGAATCACAGCACACCAGGCCTCCCTGTCCATCACCAACTCCCAGAGTTCACTCAAACTCATGTCAATTGAGTCAGTGATGCCATCCAGCCATCTAGTCCTCTGTCGTCCCCCTCTCATATGCCACCACAAACAAGCTAAGTGACATGTGATCAACAATAGGAGAGTTTACCCAAGTAGTAGGAGATACCATCTCCATCTCCACTTTCACATATGCATCATTGACCCCTCTTGAAACCTGAGGAGCTATTACCTGAAGTCTACAATAGAGAACCTTGCTTTCTTTCTCCTTGGAAAATCTCTTACCTCCTTTATGGTGGGAAAAGCAAAAGACGAGTGCTAACTACCAAGATTTCTTCTAAATTTCATTCTCTCTTTTATTTTCTTTATGCTCCAGTTGTACTGACATCATTGTCTTTTCCTAAATTCTTGAAATATTAGTTTAGGAAACACGTCTCTATGACTCTCCTCCCTTTTGAAATTTATCTGCTTGGCAAAATCTTACTCATCTTTCAAGTCTGGTCTTACCTGACTGATGATAGAAAGATCTGGCCATTTCTTCTTTGTGCAATTGCATATTCAAGGCATTCCTCTTGTAAATGATATGTGCCTGTTTCTCCCTACATTTTGTGAGAGTAGAAACTAGGTCTTTAGAGTCCTGTGTTTAATAAGAGTTTGATAAATATTGTTGGAAACATGCATATCTAATTACATGCACTGTTTTACTGTCATAATATACTCAACAATAATAGTCATAAATACACTCAACAATAAAAGGTTTATAATAATGTTTCACTTAATGCCATATAAAAATCACTTGGTCCAGATTTTTACTTACAACCTTTCAATATTTACTATTACAGAATGCCTTTTATTTCAGTAAATTCCTTGCCTTTTTATACTTAGTAAACTATGAGGCACATGCAGCACCTTCACCAAGCTTATTTTTAACAGATATCTTTGGAAAGCCAGAGAATTTTTATTATTTTAGAAAAATTTATGTTTAATGACATACAAAAAAGGGACTATTGAATAATTATATTTATATATTCTTTCTAATTGGTCTCTATATTTACCATTTTAATATAACTCCAAACACTACTATTATTAAACAATCACATTCTGTGAATATAAAAGTACTATTAAAATATGACCATTTTACTTGCCTAATGGCATACAAAAATTTTAGATACCTGAAAAATAAAAGTCCTTTTCTTTTAAAATTTCTCTTAATATAGGCTTAAAATTCCATTTTAATTTAATCTCTTTATTATAAGCTAGAGAGAGATTTACCTTTAAAATAAGAAATCTGTATTATTTGTGTTGCCTCTCAGAGCACAAGTGAGCACATTTCACTTTGGTTTAAGTCAAGTCACAATTTTTCATGTCTTTTTATGATAAGAAGGGGGAAATATGTAGCAAAATGATAAGAGAAATGAGTATATGTTCAACAGATAAAGGACCAAAGGGAAAAAAATGTACAATATAACCTACAAAAATTTAGGCTTGAGGTAACGAGCTGGTGCTTATGAGGACACTCTTTCCACCATAAACACACAAATGTTGGGTAAATTATGACAGAAGCATGTTGATAAATTATAGTCAAGGAAGGAAGGAGGAGAGAAGGAAGGAGAAAGAGAGGAAGAGATGGAAAAAAGAAACAGAGAAACAAAAGAGAAAATCTCATAAGTCAGAAAAAAAGAAAGATATGAAAGCCAGAGGGATAAATCTAAGTGAACTTTGCAGTAGTCCAAAAATAGTTGCAGATACAGATAAGGGACCCAGGAGCTGAAAGCTAGCATTTTAAGCCCATGAAGGTTTGCAGTACGTGACATTAGGCCATCTGGAAGACAGGGACAGGAACTGAAGTCTCTGTAAGATGGAGACGCTCAAAAGGCTGCCTTATTCATGAAAATAATACCAAGAATACAATACCAAGAATATACCTTTTAAGCCAGAAATGTGTCCAAAACTTTGACTTGGGAGAGGAATTATTCATGACTAAAAATAAAACAAATAAACAAAAATCTTGGCCTTTTTCAGAGGTGATTTTCACTACCATGTTATATAAACCTGTACCACAGAACAAATACTCTAGGACCAGTGAAATTCCCAGGGTCCTGGGAGAGGTAAATGAAAAAACCTATATTGTAAGGATCAGTTCAGTTCAGTTCAGTTGCTCAGTCATGTCCAACTCTTTGCGACCCCATGAATCCCAGCACGCCAGGCCTCCCTGTCCATCACCAACTCCCAGAGTTCACTCAGACTCACGTCCATTGAGTCAGTGATGCCATCCAGCCATCTCATCCTCTGTCGTCCCCTTCTCCTCCTGCCCCCAACCCCTCCCAGCATCAGAGTCTTTTCCAATGAGTCAACTCTTCGCATGAGGTGGCCAAAGTACTGGAGTTTCAGTTTTAGCATCAGTCCTTCCAAAGAAATCCCAGGGCTGATCTCCTTCAGAATGGACTGGTTGGATCTCCTTGCACTCCAAGGGACTCTGAAGAGTCTTCTCCAACACCACAGTTCAAAAGGATAGGTATACATATACACAAAAAATCTGTGTAAGAATTTTTATAGAAACTGTTCATAAATAGACCCAAATTGAAAGCAATTGAAATGATCATCTATAGCATAATTTATAAACAAACTGTACTTTATTCATTTAATGCATCATACCGTAATGAGAATGAATGTCTAGCCCATGTAAAAATGTGAATGGACTCTGTAAGTATAATGTTATGGGAAAGAAGCAGACACAGGAAAACACTGTATAATTTCAGGCATAAAAATTTACAAAAGAGTTAAAACCATCTATGATGTTAGAAGTTGGGATGATAGCTACTTTTAAGGAGTGACTGGACGGGATGCAAGGGGATTTTTAGAAAGCGAATGATTTAAAATATTTTTTGAGGGTGATGGTAACAAAGTTTCTGCGGTTTGCTGTCCATGGGGTCGCAAAGATTCGGACCTGACTGAGTGACTGACAACAATTCATTAACACCTACATCTTTAACTAAAGCACTTTTTCTGAAGATATTTATGTCAATAAAAACCTTCCTCTTTCTTTGTAAAAATGTCCACCTATGAGGACAGCGTGGAAGGCAGTGTGATCCAACAGAGGGAGTCTGTGTAGGGCTGATCACCAGAAATCCAGAGCTGAGGAGTCCAGAAAAGAACAGAAACATCACCTGCATTACAGGACACAACTGGGGCTTCCCAGCAGCATATCCCCCAGAGTCCCACCAAAGTATCCTGCCAGAGAAACAGTCAACTATGATCTTCCAGCAAACACAGAGAACTCTAGGGATAGTCACGTGTGTACATGCCACGTACATCTGTTCCTCTCCCTCCAACCCCTCTTCCCATACCTTAGCCCTGAAAAGGTCAAAAGTAGCTCTAATGGTTCTTCGGAGAGTGAGCAGGGTAAGAAGGAGGTGACCTCGTTCTTTCTTCCCTGCAGGCTTCAGGCCCCAAGCAGTGCTGAGCAGGGGCAGAGGAGAGACCCTAACTTAGATGAGAGTTTGCAGTTTTTACTGTATTGCTGGCCAGTACATTTTTGTTCTGAAATAACATTGTTCTTCTGATTAAAAACTGTAGGATTGGACTAAGATTTCATGCAAACTATGGGAGAATAAATTCATGCTGATAGTGGCATTTTGAAGAAAAAAACAGTGTGCATGGGTGTGAGTATAAAACAATTAGGGAGTTATTTATTTAAACCTTGCTAGAAAAGTTAAGTGTAAACTAGTGATTCTCAACTAGAGGCAATTTTGCCTCTTTTCCCCACCTCCACTCTGGGACATTACACAGTGCCTGGGGACACTGCTGTTTTACACAAATAATGGGTTAGGTGCTGAGGAGAAACTGGGGTGTGGCTAAAGATCCTACAATGCACAGGACATTCCCCACAATAAAGAATTAACTGGCCCAAAATGGAAATAGTGCCACACTTGAGGAAACCTTGGTGCTAACTCATGATCGCCCCATTTTTTCAGAGGGATGTATTTTCTAGGTCTGTCCACTGAAAATGCCCAGAAGCAAAGATAACAACAGCAGCAATAAATGCTAGGATGCAGACTGATTGCCAAGTCTAATATTTTCATCTGAAAGCAATCAGAGCTCTGTGGAGAAATGGCTGATGCAGCACTGGGATGCAAAATGCATAAGTCGGGCCTGGGATGTTCTATTGTGACCACGTTTCATGTTACTGAGAGTTAATGAAGTGTGTTCAAGTCATCCTGACCAAAGATAAGACAATTTCTACATCAAAAGTAATTTAGTTTAAGTGATTAAAACACTAGCCTGCCTGCTAAGTCGCCTCATTTGTGATCACTCTTTGCGACCCCATGGACTGTAGCCCACCAGGCTCCTCTGTCCATGGGATTCTCCAGGTAAGAATACTGGAGTGGGTTGCCATGCCTCCTACAGGGGATCTTCCCAACCCAGGGATTGAACCCCCGTCTCTTACCTTGCAGGCAGATTCTTTAATGCTGAGTCACTGGGGAAACCCCATTAAAGCACAGTGACTAGATAAAAAGCCATGAACACAAAATGAACTTAATGTAAACTACTGGAGTTGCCAGGGTATAAACTTATTACTTTGAAAATTGATTAATTAAAAAGAAGTGACTGAGTAACAAATAGGTCTAAACTGCCTTTTGGAAGAGAGAATGAACTCTAAAAAATATTTTAAAAATATTTATGCTGATAAAATCAGAAGGAATAACAGAAGTAGAATATCACCCTTTCGCAATCTCTAAAGAAATGACCACCACCTGTGAAGGATGAAAAGACTATTAAAAAACTCATTTTTCCACTTACGTATCTGTGTGATGCTGCATTTTCTTCATATGCTTCAAGCAAAACAACATATTGCAACAGATTAAATGCAGACAAAGTTATGAGACACAGCTGCATTCAATTAAGGCAGACATTAAAAATGACTTAAAAATTTAAAACAATGTCACTGTTGCCATTAAATTTTTCTGGATTGGAAAATTAACATCTCATGGGTTTGCTGCTTTTTAAGTGAGTTAGTAAAATGTTTTTAAAATTATCAGTTTTGATTCTAATATAACAAATATTGATAGATATAAGCCACACAAACAAAAATTCTTTGGACTCTCCATAATTTTAAGCATGTAACAAGATCAGGAGACCAGAGTATTTAATAACTACTTTTTTTGTATATGATTCTTGTTAAAATATTTAACCTGAATCTAATCACATAGAAAAAAAAATTAGACAAATCCAGACTGAGAATTTCTACAACAGCTTGCCTGGACTCCTTAAAAATGTCAATGTGATTAAAGACAGGAAAAAAAAGCTGGATGATCCTTTTAGATGAAAAACTATAGAAACTTTTTACCCAAATGAAATACATAGTTCTTGATTGGACCTTGTGTGGAAAAAAATTTTTTATATGGGACATTTTGGGAACAACTGGGAAAATTTGAATAATGGCTATATGCCAGATAAAATCATTATATCAATGTTAAATTTTGGGGTGTGATAAAAATATTGTGATTACTTCGTAATTGTTCTTAGGAACATATTTGAAATCTTGAGAGGTAAAGTACATGTCTGCAACTTAATTTCAAATAGTTGAGTACAGATATTCATTTACCAGTATTCTTCTGAATTTTTTTAGAAGCACAGTATTCTGCAGACACATATAGAATGAGATAAAAGTTTGAACCAGTTTTTCATATTAGCCAAACTGGGCTGGTTATATAAAACCAGAGTGAAGAGAGTGGGAAAGAGTAAATTCCTGGCAGAGTATGAGAAAGAGCTGGACAATAACAGAAGTTTTAAAGTATCTTAAGGTAAGATTTCAGGACTTTTGGTTAAAGTGAAGAAAAAAGGTGTTGAGGGAAGAAGGAAGGGGATAAAATTTTATAGACTCACATCATGGGTGAGTATATTATGAACTTAACTGGTTTATTTCATGTAATCCTTATAAACAAAAATACATGTCGTGTTGTTGTTCAACTGGTGAGTTGTGTCCAACTTTTTGCAACCCCATAGACTGCAGCAAGCCAGGCTTCCCTATCCTTCACAATCTCCTTCAGTTTGCTCAAGTTCATGTCCACTGAGTCAGTGATGCTATCCAACCGTCTCATCCTCTGCCACTCACTTCTCCTCCGGCCCTCAGTCTTTCCCAGCATCAGGGTCTTTCCAATGAGCTGGCTCTTCACATCACATAGACAAAGTACTGGAGCTTCAGCATCAGTCCTTCCAATGAATATTCAGGGGTGATTTCCTTTAGGATTGACTGGTTTGATTTCCTTGCAGTCCAAAGAGATCTCAAAAAGGCTTCTCCAGCACCACAATTTGAAAGCAACAATTGTTCAGTGCTCAGCCTTCTATATGATCCAATTCTCACATCAGTACATGACTACTGGGAAAAACACCGCTTTGACTATATGAACCTTTCTCACAAAATGATGTCTGCTTTTTAATATGTTATCTAGGTTTGTCATAGCTTTTCTTTCAAGGAGCAAACATCTTTTAATATCATGGCTGCAGTCACCATTTGCAGTGATTTTTGGAGCCCAGGAAAATAGAGTCTGTCATTTCTTTCACTTTTTACTCTTCCATTTCCAATGAAGTGATGGAACTGGATGCCATGATCTTAGTTTTTTGAATGTTGAGTTTCAAGCCAGGTTTTCATTGCTTGTCACCTCTTTCACCCTCATCAAGAGGCTCTTTATTTCCTCTTCACTTTCTACCATTAGAGCAGTATCATCTGCATATCTGAAGTTGTTGATATTTTCCCCAGCAATCTTGATTCCAGCTTTTGATTCATCTAGCCTGGTATATAATATGATGTACTCTGTATAGAACTTAAATAAGCAGGGTGACAACATACAGCCTTATCATACTCCTTTCCCAGTCTGGAACCAGCCTGTGTATGGTTTTAACTGTTGCTTCTTGACCTGCACACAGGTTTCTTAGGAGATAGGCAAGGTGGTCTGGTATTCCCATGTCTTTAAGAATCTTCCACAGTTTGTTGTGACCCGCACAGTCAAAGGCTTTAGCGTAGTCAATGAAGCAGGATCATTTCTCTATGATCCAGCAAATGCTGGCAATTTGATCTCTGGTTCCTCAGCCTTTTCTAAATACAGCTTCTACAGCTGGAAATTCTCAGTTCACATACTGTTGTATCCTAGCTCAAAGAACTTTGAGTATAAATTTGCTAGCATGTGAAAGTGAGTGCAACTGTATATTAGTTTGAACATTCTTTGGCACTGATTTCTTTGGGATTGGTATGAAAACTGATTATTCCAGTCCTCTGGCCACTGCTGAGTTTTTTAAATTTGCTGACACATTGAGTGCAGCACTTTAACAGCACCATCTTTTAGGATTTGAAATAGCTTAGCTGGAATTCCATCACCTTGACTAGCTTTGTTCACAGTAGTGCTTCCTAAGGCCCACTTGACATTGGATTCCAGGATGCCTGCCTCTAGGTGAGTGATCACATCATCATGATTATCTGGGTCATTAAGACCTTTTCTATATAGTTCTCTGTATTCTTGTCACTTTTTCTGAAAACCTTTTCTGTTAAGTCCTTACCGTTTCTGTCCTTTATGGTGCCAATCCTTGCATGAAATGTTCCTTTGAAACCTCCAGTTTTCTTGAAGAGATCTATTCCATTGAAAGAGATCTTTCCCATTCTATTGTTTTCCTCTATTGCTTTCATTGAAGAAGGCCTTCTTATCTCTCCTTGTTGTTCTCTGGAACTCTACATTCAGCTGAGTATATCTTTCTCTTTCTCAATTGCTTTTGCTTTTCTTCTTTCCTCAGCTATTTGGAAAGCCTCCTAAGACAACCAGTCTGCCTTCTTGCATTTATTCTTCTTTGGGATGGTTTTGGTCACCACCTCCTGTACAGTGTTATGAATCTCCACCCACAGTTCTTCAGATACTCTATAAGGTCTAATCCCTTATATCCATTTGCTCTTTCATGGTATAATCACAAGGGATTTAAGTCACAACTGAATGCTCTAGTGCTTTTCCCTACTTTCTTCAATTTGAGCCTGAATTTTGCAATAAGGAGCTCATGATCTGAGCCACAGCCCACTCCAGGTCTTGTTTTTGCTGACTGTATACAGATTGCACCCAAGTATTGCATTTTGCAATCTTAAAAAAATGACCAAATGATCTCTGTTCATTTCCAAGGCAAACCACTCAAAGTCACAATAATCCATGTCTATGCCCCAACCACTCATTTGAAGAAGCTGAAGTTGAATGGTTTTATGACTTACAAGACCTGTAGTCCATGGGGTCGCAAAGAGTCAGACATGACTGAGCGACTTCACTTTCACTTTTCACTTTCATGGATTGGAGAAGGAAATGGCAACCCACTCCAGTGTTCTTGCCTAGAGAATCCCAGGGATGGGGGAGCCTGGTGGGGTGCCATCTATGGGGTCGCACAGAGTTGGACACGACTGAAGTGACTTAGCAGCAGCAGCAAGACCTTCTGGAACAAACATCAAAAAAAGATGGACTTTTCATCATAGGGGAAAGTAGAAAGTCAAGAGATACCTGGAGTAAGAGATAAGTTTGGTCTTGAAGTTCAAAATGAAATAGGGCAAAGGCTAACAGAATTTTGCCAAGAGAACACACTGGTCATAGCAAACACCCTCTTCCAACAACATAAGAGACGGGATTGAGATTGCACCCAAGTACTCCATTTTAAGGGCTTCCCTGGTAGCTCAGACAGTAAAGAGTCTACCTGCAGTGCAGCTTTGGTCCCTGTGCCAGGAAAATCCCCTGGAGAAGGGAATGGCAACCCACACCAGTATCCTTGCCTGGAAAATCCCATGGACGGAGGAGCCTGACAGGCTACAGTCCATGGGGTTGCAAAGAGTCTGACATGACTAAGCAATGCCACTTTCTTTCTTTCACTACATTTTGGACTCTTTTGTTGACTTGAGGACTACTCCTTCTTGAAAAATTCAGACTTAAATTAAGAAAGTAAGGAAAACCACTGGACCATTAAGGCATGACCTAAATCAAATCCCTTATGATTATACAGTGGAAGTGACAAATCGATTCAAGGGATTAGATCTGCTAGACAGAGTGCCGAAAGAACTATGGATGAAGGTTCATGACATTGTGCAGAAGGAAGTGATCAAGATCATCCCCAAGGAAAATAAATGCAAAAGGGCAAAAGGTTGTCTGAGGAGGCCTTACAAATAGTTAGGAAAAGAAGAGAAGTGAAAGGAAAAGGACATAAGGAAAGGTATACCCATCTCAATGCAGAGTTCCAAAGTGGAAAAAAAAAAAAGGAGGGATAAGACAGCCTTCCTCAGTAACCAATGCAAAGAAATAAAGGAAAACAATTGAATACAAAATATTGGAGATCTCTTCAAGAAAGTTAGATAACAAGGAACATTTCATGCAAAGATGGGCACAATAAAGGACAGAAATGGTATGGACCTAACGGAAGCAGAAGGTATTAAGCAGAGGTGGCAAGAATACACAGAACTGTACAAAAATGATCTTAATGACCCAGAACAGAGAACTTTCAGATGTTCAAGCCAGATTCAGAAAATACAGAGGAAGCAGAGATCAAATTGCCAAAATCTATTGGATGATTAGAAAAGCAAGAGAGTTCCAGAAAAACATCTACTTCTGCTTTATTGACCGTGCCAAAACCTTTGACTGTGTGGATTACAACAACCTGTGGAATATTTTGAAGGGGATGGGAATACTAGGTCACCTGACCTGCCTCCTGAGAAATCTGTATGCAGGTTAAGAAGAAACAGTTAGAACTGGACATGGAACAATGGTCTGGTTTGAACTGGGAAAAGAGTACATCAAGGCTGTATACTGTCACCCTGCTTATTTACCTTCTATGCAGAGTACATTATGTGAAATGCTGAGTAGGATGAAGCACAAGCTGGAATCAAGACTGCAGGGAGAAATATCAATAACCTCAGATATGCAGATGACACCACCCTTATGGCAGAAAGTGAAGAAGAACTAAAGAGCCTCTTGATGAAATTGAAAGAGGAGAGTGACAAAGCTGGCTTAAAACTCAACATTCAGAAAACTAAGATCACGGCATTTGGTCGCATCACTTCATGGCAAATAGATGAGGAAACAATGGAAAAAGTGACAGACTTTATTTTCTTGGGCTCCAAAATCACTGCAGATGGTGGCTGTAGCCATGAAATTAAAAGATGCTTGCTCCTTGGAAGAAAACCTATGACCAACCTAGACAGAATAATAAAAAGCATCTTTTAATATGCTTTTAATACTCTTTTAAAGAGACATCTCTTTGCTGACAAAGGTCTATCTAGTCAAAGCTATGATTTTTTTTCCAGTAGTCATGTATGGATGTAAGAGTTGGACTATAAAGAAAGCTCAGCATCGAAGAATTGATCCTTTTGAACTGTGGTGTTGAATACGACTCTTGAGAGTCCCTTGGACTGCAAGGAGATTCATCCAGTCCATCCTAAAAGAAATCAATCCTGAATATTCATTGGAAGGACTGATGATGAAGCTGAAGCTATAATACTTCGGCCACCTGATGCAAAGAACTGACTCATTGGAAAAGACCCTGATGCTGGGAAAGACTGAAAGCAGGAGGAGAAGGTAGGGGTGGTAACAGAGGATGAGATGGTTGGATGGCATCACTGACTCAATGGACGTAAGTTTGAGCAAGCTCTGGAAATTGGTGATGGACAGGAAAGCCTGGTGTCCTGCAGTGAAAGTGAAAGTCACTCAGTCATGCCCGACTCTCTGTGACCCCATGGACTGTATTCTCCAGGCCAGAATACTGGAGTGGTTAGCCTTTCCCTTCTCCAGGGGATCTTCCTAACCCAGGGATTGAACCCAGGTCTCCTGCATGGCAGGCAGATTCTTTATCAGCTGAGACACCAGGAAATCATGCTGCAGTCCATTGGGTCATAAAGTGTTGGACTGAGGGACTGAGGGACTGAACTGAACTGAACTCAAAGCAGATTATTACCCCAATTTTTCTTCTGTTTCTTTTAGCAAGTCAATTCATGTATGCTTTTTCCTAAAATTAAATTGACATATTATTGATAGAGGTGTTAAACAACTAGAAACACTCTAGTGGAGGAATGTGACTGTTAAATGAGAGGTTGGAAGTCACCAAAGTTTGTTCAGGACATTCATTGAAGCTGCAAGTTAGAATGAGTTAGACGAGTACAGTGAGTCAAGAAGTGAAATTAAAACAGAAAGAGCCAGTGGCCAACACCCTGGGAGCTGACTTGGATTGTCTGAGCAAACTAGTAATGTGAGAGCTGCCCTAGTCAAGTGAGAATCATGGTAGAGAGGAAGGCCAGAGTGTAAAGGGGCTCAGATCCTGAAGAGCCTTGGGGACCACTGTAAGAACTTTGATATTTCTCTGAAAGAAAATAGCGCCACTGCAGAGTTTTGATCAGAGGACTGACATGATGTAGCTTAAATTTTAACAGTATCACTTTGGCTTCTAGGTTGAGTATAAAATCTAGGAGGACAAGGAAAGAAATGAGACCAGTTAAGGGGCTGTTTCGATAAATCCAAAGGAGAATAATTGTGACTTGAAACCAAGTGGTCAGTGGAGATGGTGATAAGAGATCAGATTCTGGATATAATCCAAAAAAGGAACTAAGTAGTTTATAAAATCTAACCAGTGACATTCCAATGTTTCATTTTTTAAAGGCCTCGATGCTACTATTCAAAATTGCTTCTTCTTTCTTCTCTTCATCTTTTTTAAATTAAAATTCTTCCTGACCGTGGATCAGCTTTCATTCATTCTTCTCGAGGCTAGTTCTATGCTCTCTTTATAAACAAAATGATGCCTCTGGATCTGTTCTGAAGTCTCTCCTAACTATCCACTTATCTTTTAAGTTTCAAAACACTAAATTTTATGCAGCATTCAACTAGCAACACCTGGTACTTCTAATTATCTATTTAGAAAACCCATATGCATTTAGAGGTGGTAAGGGACTACATGGCTTCCCTGGTGGCTCAAATGGTAAAGAATCTACTTGCAATGCAAGAGACACAGGTTTGATCCCTGGGTCTGGAAGATCCCCTGGAGAAGGGAAAGGCTACCCACTCCAGTACTCTTGCCTGGAAAATCCCATGGATGGAGGAGCCTGGCAGGCTGCAGTCCATGGGGTTGCGAAGAGTCAGACACGACTGAGCGACTTCACTTTCACTTTTCACTTTCATGCATTGGAGAAGGAAATGGCATCAGGATATGGATGATTTATCTAAAGTCATGAGCCCAGACAGCTCTAAGGAATTAGTTTAAAAACAGAAAGGAAAGTGAAACTCACTCAGTTGTGTCTGAGGACTCTTTGAGGCCTTTGACTCTTTGAGACCCCATGAACTGTAGCCTGCCAGACTCCTCTGTCCATGGGATTCTCCAGGCAAGAATACTGGAGTGGGTTGCCATGCCCTTTCCCAGAGGATCTTCCCAACCCAGGGATCAAACCTGGGTCTTCTGTATTGCAGGCAGATTCTTTACTGTCTGAGCCAAGTTTAAAAACAGAAAGGAAGGAGTCCAAATACAGAGCAATGGGCTCTCCAATTTTAAAAGCTAAAGGGGAAGTGGAGACTAACAGGAGCTAGTGAGGAAAATCCAGAGTGTCTTGTCCTGAAAGTCAAGTGAAGAAAGCATTTCCAGGAAGGTGGGGTGATCAACTGTCAGATGCCACCAACAGATCAAGCAAGATGGGAATAAGAATTGCCGGCCAGATATTGCAATGTGGTAATTTTGACAAGGGCTTCCCGGGTAGCTCAAATGGTAAAGAATCTGCCTGCAATGCCAGAGACCCGTGTTTGATCCCTGGGTCAGGAAGATCCCCTGGAGAAGGGAATGGCAACCCACTCCAGTACTCTTGTCTGAAGAATTCCACAGACAGAGGAGTCTGGCAGGCTACAGTCCACGGGGTTGCAAAAGAGTCGGATATGACTGAGTGACTAACAGTTTCACTTTCATTTTCAATCTTGACAAGAGAAGTTCTGGTGAAGTGAGTGGAAGAGACAAAGACTGATGGGATTAGGCTTAAGAAACAAAGGTAGAAAAAAATTTATTGGAGGAGTTGGCTACAAAATTAGTAGAGAAATGGTTGTTACCTGAAGGATTAGAAAATCAACAGAAATATCTTGGTTTTATTTTTGAGATGGGAGAAATAATAGCATGTTTACATGCTGATAATAAGGATCAGAGAGAAAAATAATAATTCACGGAGGGGAAAAATTTCTGGAGCCTGCCCATGAGTCAATAGAAGACGGGACCTAGTGCACGAGGGCCATAGACTATCTTGTGGAGGACCACAGATCCCCAGTAACAGGAGGAAAAGTCAATTATGAATCAGATGCCACGGGGGTACATGTGGTGGTAGCATTTTCTGGAAGTGTTTTCAGAAAGTTAGGAACCACAGATGAAGGTGAGGATGGGAGAGTGTTGGAAGGTTGAGAAGGAGGGGGAAGAGAGAAAGGGCTGTTTGCAGGACAGATTATTTAGTCATAATATTCAGTTTCCAATTCCACCTATCAATTATGTAAATTCCCCCTTACCCCGCCTGAAATTTAGCTAGTGAAGTTTTACCCTCCTTGATGTAAATTAGTTTTCATTACAAACAATTTAGAAAAAGAGACACTATATAGTGGATAAGAAGAGATGTAATGGATAAGATAGAAGGTTCTCTGGGTTCCAGTCTCAGTTTTGCCATTTGTTCATTATCGGCCTGTGCAAGTGATTTAACCACTTTGTGCTGCATGTAATACATACAGCCAAGTTCTTGGCATGTAATAAGTGTTACATAAATGCCTCCATTGTTGTTTACTCATTAAGTCACATCAGACTCTTTTGTGATCCCATGGACTGAGCCCGCCAAGTTCCTCTGTTCATGGGATTTCCAAAGCAAGAATACTGGAGTGGGTTGCCATTTCCTTCACCAGGGGATCTTCCTGACCCAGGAATTGAACTCACATCTCGCACTGGGAGGCAGGTTCTTTACCACTGAACAATCAGGGAAGCCCACAAATGCCTCTATTCCTACTACATATAATAACCACTGACACGCGGGAAAAATTTTTTAATAAGTACAAAATTCTATTTTCAAGTGTATATAGTTATGAAACCTTATATCTATAATGTACTCATAATGCCTTCACAATAAAATCATATAAGAGAATCATCTACAGACAAATGTTTTTCAAAATGCGCTTTAGATCGCAGCAAAGTCTTGCAAAAGGGAGACACTTCCATTCTTCTATCAAAACACTGTTTTTAAGTTGAAGGGGCAGACGAAGTGCCCTTTCTGCTAAGTAGCATACTACTGAGACACCTGTCATCACAGGAAAGATCAGCACTTTAGGATATATATACTTTTATACAGGAAAATGTGTAGCTTGTTTTTAAATCCTACAATTTCTTTAAAATAATGTGCAATGAGAAAACCACTGTGTGGTAAAAGATTTTCATTGTCATGCCTCATTAGATTGCAAAGTACCATTATGACTTTTCTGTATCTTAAGGACCTTCTGTTAAAAATCAGTCACAGTAATGACACCTTGCAGAGCTTTGTTCACTTAAAATTTCTACTTGTTTGCTGCAATGTCTAGCTTGCCTATGAAGGAAGCAGTAAGTCAATTTCCTATATGAGGCCACCTGTCACCTTAACCTGGATTTGTTTTTTAATATCACAGTAAAAATCCTATCAGGAGTTTATGCAGTCTTTCCATAACATTCTTTTAGTAAAAAAGGCAATTACTATTGAGACTACATCTTTGCTTTACTGACTCATCAAAAACACTTTTTCTGTGTATTTCATTATTGAAATAGAGCCTAACAATCAGTAAAATCCCATCATAAAGCAACTGATAATCATGAGATAATGTTAACTCAGATAAACTCTCTCTCTCTCTCAAAAAAAAAAAAAACAAACCCTCCCTCAAACAGCTTCAGTCCTCTACCAGCTCCTGTTCTGAAAATTAAGAGGAGAGTAAGGCTGGGCAGAGAAAGGGCAGGTAACCTCATCAACCTCTGTATGTGCTAGAGCCCCTAGGTAGATCAACAAAATGGGTAGTAACCACCAGGAGATTTCCTGCACTCTCTGCGCATGAGATCCAGAATCTCTTCCACTGGTGTAAAGCCACTGGTTTGTTTTTTTTTTTTTTTTTAGGTTTTATTTTTTTTATTTATTTTTTTTTTGTTTTGTTTTCTTTTTTTTTGTTTTGTTTTCTTTTTTATTTTATTTATTTTTTTTTAATTTTAAAATCTTTAATTCTTACATGCATTCCCAAACATGAACCCCCCTCCCACCTCCCTCCCCAGAACATCTTTCTGGGTCATCCCCATGCACCAGCCCCAAGCATGCTGCATCCTGCGTCAGACATAGACTGGCGATTCAATTCACATGATAGTATACATGTTAGAATGTCATTCTCCCAAATCATCCCACCCTCTCCCTCTCCCTCTGAGTCCAAAAGTCCATTATACACATCTGTGTCTCTTTCCCTGTCTTGCATACAGGGTCGTCATTGCCATCTTCCTAAATTCCATATATATGTGTTAGTATACTGTATTGGTGTTTGTCTTTCTGGCTTACTTCACTCTGTATAATCGGCTCCAGTTTCATCCATCTCATCAGAACTGATTCAAATGAATTCTTTTTAACCGCTGAGTAATACTCCATTGTGTATATGTACCACAGCTTTCTTATCCATTCATCTGCTGATGGACATCTAGGTTGTTTCCATGTCCTGGCTATTATAAACAGTGCTGCGATGAACATTGGGGTACATGTGTCTCTTTCAATTCTGGTTTCCTCGGTGTGTATGCCCAGAAGTGGGATTGCTGGGTCATAAGGTAGTTCTATTTGCAATTTTTTAAGGAATCTCCACACTGTTCTCCATAGTGGCTGTACTAGTTTGCATTCCCACCAACAGTGTAGGAGGGTTCCCTTTTCTCCACACCCTCTCCAGCATTTATTGCTTGCAGATTTTTGGATCGCAGCCATTCTGACTGGTGTGAAGTGGTACCTCATTGTGGTTTTGATTTGCATTTCTCTAATAATGAGTGATGTTGAGCATCTTTTCATGTGTTTGTTAGCCATCCGTATGTCTTCTTTGGAGAAATGTCTATTTAGTTCTTTGGCCCATTTTTTGATTGGGTCGTTTATTTTTCTGGAGTTGAGCTGCATAAGTTGCTTGTATATTTTTGAGATTAGTTGTTTGTCAGTTGCTTCATTTGCTATTATTTTCTCCCATTCAGAAGGCTGTCTTTTCACCTTGCTTATATTTTCCTTTGTTGTGCAGAAGCTTTTAATTTTAATTAGATCCCATTTGTTTATTGTTGCTTTTATTTCCAGCATTCTAGGAGGTGGATCATAGAGGATCCTGCTGTGATTTATGTCTGAGAGTGTTTTGCCTATGTTCTCCTCTAGGAGTTTTATAGTTTCTGATCTTACATTTAGATCTTTAATCCATTTTGAGTTTATTTTTGTGTGCGGTGTTAGGAAGTGATCTAGTTTCATTCTTTTACAAGTGGTTGACCAGTTTTCCCAGCACCACTTGTTAAAGAGATTGTCTTTACTCCATTGTATATTCTTGCCTCCTTTGTCAAAGATAAGGTGTCCATATGTGTGTGGATTTATCTCTGGGCTTTCTATTTTGTTCCATTGATCTATATGTCTGTCTTTGTGCCAGTACCATACTGTCTTGATGACTGTGGCTTTGTAGTAGAGCCTGAAGTCAGGCAAGTTGAAACTACAGGCCAATATCTCTGATGAACATAGATGCAAAAATCCTCAACAAAATTCTAGCAATCAGAATCCAACAACACATTAAAAAGATCATACACCATGACCAAGTGGGCTTTATCCCAGGGATGCAAGGATTCTTCAATATCCGCAAATCAATCAATGTAATTCACCACATTAACAAATTGAAAAATAAAAACCATATGATTATCTCAATAGATGCAGAGAAGGCCTTTGACAAAATTCAACATCCATTTATGATAAAAACTCTCCAGAAAGCAGGAATAGAAGGAACATATCTCAACATAATAAAAGCTATCTATGATAAACCCACAGCAAACATTATCCTCAATGGTGAAAAATTGAAAGCATTTCCCCTAAAGTCAGGAACAAGACAAGGGTGTCCACTTTCACCGCTACTATTCAACATAGTTCTGGAAGTTTTGGCCACAGCAATCAGAGCAGAAAAAGAAATAAAAGGAATCCAAATTGGAAAAGAAGAAGTAAAACTCTCACTGTTTGCAGATGACATGATCCTCTACATGGAAAACCCTAAAGACTCCACCAGAAAATTACTAGAGCTCATCAATGAATATAGTAAAGTTGCAGGATATAAAATCAACTCACAGAAATCCCTTGCATTCCTATACACGAATAATGAGAAAGTAGAAAAAGGAATTAAGGAAACAATTCCATTCACCATTGCAACGAAAAGAATAAAATACTTAGGAATATATCTACCTAAAGAAACTAAAGACCTATATATAGAAAACTATAAAACACTGATGAAAGAAATCAAAGAGGACACTAATAGATGGAGAAATATACCATGTTCATGGATTGGAAGAATCAATATAGTGAAAATGAGTATACTACCCAAAGCAATTTACAAATTCAATGCAATCCCTATCAAGCTACCAGCCACATTTTTCACAGAACTAGAACAAATCATTTCAAGATTTGTATGGAAATACAAAAAACCTCGAATAGCCAAAGCAATCTTGAGAAAGAAGAATGGAACTGGAGGAAGCCACTGGTTTTAAACCACTGGTTTACGCACGGTGTAAGATGACAACTGAGACTAGATGGGTCTGGACTACTTGAGATTCAAGTCACCAGGCTGTGCAAGCCTGCCCCAGTCATTTCATTAGCCTTGAGTAACACAACCACAAATTTTACTGAATTGAATTTTTTGGAGACTACGTTTTGGCAGTAATTCACTGTAATACAAACCAAGATGTGAAACTCTGTGTTCTTTCACTTGTCTAATGAAGCCCAGCAAGCTGCAGTCCATGGGGTCACAGGGTCAAACACGATAATAAACCTCCAACACTATATTTTTCTAATATTTATTTATTTAGATCTTGAGCAATGTTTTCTATCTATCTTTCAAAAGTATTTGCTGAATGCATTTTATCTGGCCATCCAGTTATTTTACATTTATTTTTTTGTTTTGTTTCAGATGCAGTATTTCAGTCACTTATTCTATTATAGGAAGAGTAGCAAAAACCTGTGGTTTTTCCTTAGAAACCCTCAAAGGAGGTTTCTAAACATTTTTATTAGGTTAAATGCAATTTGTGAATGATGAAATTGAGTATCACATGACCTTAATTTAAACCTTTATTTAAAAATTGTACAGGTTTGTCCTCAGGTTCAGAGTACTAAATTTTAAATGTCTAATTTACAATAATGGTTTAACAGAGTTATTAGCCAACATCTCTAGTGAAACATATTCCTAAAGCAAGGTTCATTTCTTAGAATAATGTATATAAATCTGTATTTCAAATTGTCATCTTGGTAAATTCTAATTGTTTTGATGGCCTTACATGCCTGACTACACTGTCTAGAGCTCTGTATCAGAGGAACTATTACTAGAGAGGTAGGAGGAATTCCAGCCCTGCCATTTTTCTTGTTCACTATGCTTAATTAATTGGTATTATCTTTAATCTGTGGTTTCACTGCAGATCCAACTAAGCTGCAATACTTCGCTATATCCTAAACCCTAATTAAGGGGGGAGTTTGCATTCACCAACATGTCTATAACATGGAACTTAGGCACTTCCATTAGGAGGTTTTGTGCTTCCAAAGCCTCTGATGTATACTTTGAAAGAGTGTGCTAGGACAGATTCCACTGATATAATTCATTTCTTATTTTTGTATAAGAATAGATATAAATTATAAAAATTCTTTCACGCATGTCAATGCACGGGCCCTGGGGTGGATACACCATATCAGAAAATGGGTGGTGTAGTATGTTTGGGGAGAAATGGCTTTCTCCAGCTGTAGAAAGTGCTTCTGGCTCATTATGCTACAGTCCTTTCTTTCAGGGTTTCTCACCACCTATACAGACATCACCGGCTTCCTTCATTTCCCCAAAGCCACAGGAAGGCACAGTGATTATGTAAAGTGAAAGTTCACTTAAGGTTTCAGGGGAGCTGGAGGTAATGAAAACACAAGGCAGTGAATAACACCAAATCTGTTGCCAGACGTCTCCATTCCTAAGGATTTAGCAAATATCCCCATGTAACCGGAAATTTCTCACAGGCATGCATTTCTCTTTGTACTCTAGACATTTATTTTGCTGTTGCTGCTGCTGCTGCTAAGTTGCTTCAGTTGTGTCCGACTCTGTGCGACCCCTTAGATAGCGGCCCACCAGGCTCCCCCATCCCTGGGATTCTCCAGGCAAGAACACTGGAGTGGGTTGCCATTTCTTTCTCCAATGCATGAAACTGAAAAGTGAAAGTGAAGTCACTTCAGTTGTGTCCGACTCTTAGCGATCCCATGGACTGCAGCCCACCAGGCTCCTCCGTCCATGGGATTTTCCAGGCAAGAGTACTGGAGTGGGGTGCCGTTGCCTTCTCAGCTAGGTCTTCTTTTTCCTACCTCTTGTACCAGCTGACAATCCTCTCATATTACACTGGTACAAAGTATAAGTTCAGCTCTTCACACATTCATCTCCCCCAACCCCAAGTTTGCCCTGGACAGACTTTAGCATAAAGGAGCATCTGCTAAAGTGCTCTGCTTAATGAAGGATTAACTATCGTGGTCTCTATTATTAACCACACGAATGCTACCACAAGTTTTGAAATTATAATGGTTTTTAAAAACGTGAATATTTTTATTTAATGCTTATGTCAGATTCATACTGCTCCCCTCTGCCCCCAGTCACTAAACACCAGAGTTGGCTGCCCACTATCTTATGCTTCCACAATTTGTTGTTCAAATCTACCCTAAATATTACTGTATTTAATAATAATGTACTTCTAGTTCTTTCTCCCTAGGTTACAAACTTGACTTACTCATTTCTGAGTTGCAACATCTACTGTAAATTCTGGCTCAAAGAAGTCACTGAATACATGTTTTTGTTTATAAATGAATAAATGAACAAACAAGTGGATTTATAGACCAGAACGTCTCAATTCTCAGAGGTTATACTATGCACAAAGTGAAAGTGAAGTCGCTCAGTTGTGTACGATTCTTTGCGACCCCATGGACTGTAGCCTACTAGGCTCCTCCCTCCATGGGATTCTCCAGGCAAGAGTACTGGAGTGGGTTGCCATTTCCTTCTCCAGGGGATCTCCCCAACCCAGGGATCGAACCCAGGTCTCCAGCATCCCAGGCAGACGCTTTATCCACTGAGCCACTTAAAACTCCCACAGGAACTATGCACAAAAGATTACATTATTTCAAGATCCTGGTGAGTACATTAAGTAACATACAATACATACAATTTGAAATTAAACTACATCTCATAATCGATGTATCAGTTCCACAGATGTTCTCTTTGACTCAAAGGCATCTACTGAAAGTAAAAGGTCTCAGTCGTGTTCAAGTTTTTGCGATCCCATGGACTACACAGTCCATGGAATTCTCCAGACCAGAATACTGGAGAAGGTTACCTTTTCCAGGGGATCTTCCCAACCCATTGACTGAACCCAGGTCTCCCACATTGCAGGTGGATTCTTCACCATCTGAGCTACAAGGGAAATCCATCAGGGAGATAAGACAACCTCATAACTAAGTATAATATAGAATGTGGTTTGTCCGACTCTTATGATCCCATGAACTGTAGCCCACCAGATTTCTCTCTCCAGGCAAGAATACTAGAGTGAGTTGCCATTTCCTTCTCCGGGAGATCTTCCTGACCGAGGAACTGAACCGAGGTCTCCTGCATTGCAGGGAGATGCTTTACTGACTTCACTACACGGGAAGCCTTCAAAGGCATTTAACCTCTGTTCAAACCCATTTTGCATGGTACTCTGAGAATAATCTCTAAACACTACTTTCAACATTACTCCTTTATTTAATTAAATAATCAAGTTCGTCTTCTTTCTCTATGTCAAAGTTCCTCTATCTCCATGTTTTTCTCCCAAATTTCTCCTGAAACTTTGGTTACCCTACTAATCTTGGTTCCTATCTACCCAGTGAACACATTTTTCTGGGCCACCATCCTGGCCCAGATCCTTAATGCATCATTTTCAGTCTGTTCTCATGGGTTTGGAGCTTCCTGCCTCAATACTCCCTAGACACTGTGAACATATTACATTTCCTAAGCAACATAGTGGAATACGTCACCACAGTGCTCAAAAAATTTTAAGGACATCTCATTCTCCACGCAATTAACTGCCAAACATCACAGTTTGTCATCTCGCATGTTTTCAACCTTCCATTTAATAATACTTTTCACCATTGCTCTATGGCAGTGGCACCTAACTTTTGGGAAAAGTGTCACTGATCCTTCTGAAAATCTCCCTTTGAAAATCTCATGAGAGCAATACCCCAGGAAAAAACCATCAAGTTGTTATATATATAAGAATAAAACACCTGTGGATCCCTGACCATGTTCCATGCTTTAGCCACACTGTGCTTTTGCTCCTACTTTTTGTTTATAAAAGCCATTATGACAACTCCTGCTATCAAAATCCTGCATTCTCAGCAGTCCACCTAAAGTGCTATCTTCCCCACAAAAATACATTTTGGTCTCCCTAATTACATATGATCTTTTTTTTCCCTTGGAAATCCCAACCACATTCTATATTATACTTAGTTATGAGGTTGTCATTTCCATGATGAAATTAAAAACTCTATGAGGTTAGGTATTACGGCTCACTTATCTGTTGTAACCTTCTGTAGAATCCAGCATGGTAGTAAAAGTATAGTATTAATCACTCAGTTGTGTCCGACTGTTTGTGACACCATGGACTGTAGCCCCCTCAGGCTAACCTGTCCATGGGATTCTCCAGGCAAGAACACTGGAGTGGGTATAAGAAGAATATCAATAATTCTTCAGTAAATATTTATTATAATTTTCAGGGCTATGTCAGACGTTCAGTCATGTCTGATTCTTTGTGTACCCATGGACTGTAGCCCACCAGGCTCCTCTGTCCATGGAATTCTCCAAGCAAGAAGACCAGAACAGGTTCCTATTCCAGGGGATCTTCCTGACTCAGGGATCAAACCTGAGTCTCTTGCATCTCCTGTTCTAGCAGGTGGATTCTCTACCACTGTGCCACCTGGGAAGCCCTCCCCTACTACACTTAGCTTAATCAAAAGGCCGAAGTGATTTTCAGGGCTGCTACACTGCAAAACTGTGGACACTGTGTTCAACAAATTTATGAATCTGTTTCTTCATACATGTCCAAATCTCTTCACCAAAACTTTTTGAGCATATATTTCAGATTTCAGAATTATTTAGATTTTAGATAGTTGATATAGAACAAAACTTTGTAATAAAACACATGAATATTTATGCAGGAAATGTATGAATATTCACATAGCCTATAAAACATGAGTGTGGGTTAGGTTCTGCTGTCAAGTGAATTCAGGTCAGGTCAAATCAGGTATTACTGACAAGGGACTACAATGAAACTTTTGTTTGCATGTCTTTCTGAATACTGACATTGTGATGAGGAATTGTGGACCTCTGTCAGTTCTTGGCTCTGTAGTCAGGCTCAATTCCTTAATTCATGCTGCAGAGTGACCTCTGGCTTTTCTCCTGAGTATTTCTGCCCTGTCACCTTTTGTTAGTTTCATTCAACTGCCTTGGGTGCCTGAAGGTGAAAAGTGGTGCACTCTGCCATTAGCTACCGCTCGCACTAGGTAGAGCTAGTGTGGAGGGAAGCCACACACTAGGTGGATGTGCAACAGTGGTGTCTTCAGGAAATTTTTGCTTAAAGAACAAAACATATTATCATATCATATCCTAGCAGTAAACAGCTTGGTGTATTTTTTTCTCAGATAGTTTTCTATACACAGTAATAACAAATGGGTGAAATTATTTTTACCCCAAATGATATTGTTAGTTTTTCTTCACAATATATTTAAGATGCTTTTTCATACTTGAAATATAGACGGCTAGCTCACTAACCTTCTGCACAACAAAGGAAAATATAAGCAAGGTGAAAAGACAGCCTTCTGAATGGGAGCAAATAATAGCAAATGAAGCAACTGACAAACAACTAATCTCAAAAATATACAAGCAACTTATGCAGCTCAACTCCAGAAAAATAAACGACCCAATCAAAAAATGGGCCAAAGAACTAAATAGACATTTCTCCAAAGAAGACATACGGATGGCTAACAAACACATGAAAAGATGCTCAACATCACTCATTATTAGAGAAATGCAAATCAAAACCACAATGAGGTACCACTTCACACCAGTCAGAATGGCTGCGATCCAAAAATCTGCAAGCAATAAATGCTGGAGAGGGTGTGGAGAAAAGGGAACCCTCCTACACTGTTGGTGGGAATGCAAACTAGTACAGCCACTATGGAGAACAGTGTGGAGATTCCTTAAAAAATTGCAAATAGAATTACCTTATGACCCAGCAATCCCACTTCTGGGCATACACACCGAGGAAACCAGAATTGAAAGAGACACATGTACCCCAATGTTCATTGCAGCACTGTTTATAATAGCCAGGACATGGAAACAACCTAGATGTCCATCAGCAGATGAATGGATAAGAAAGCTGTGGTACATATACACAATGGAGTATTACTCAGCCGTTAAAAAGAATTCATTTGAATCAGTTCTGATGAGATGGATGAAACTGGAGCCGATTATACAGAGTGAAGTAAGCCAGAAAGAAAAACACCAATACAGTATACTAACACATATATATGGAATTTAGGAAGATGGCAATGACGACCCTGTATGCAAGACAGGGAAAGAGACACAGATGTGTATAACGGACTTTTGGACTCAGAGGGAGAGGGAGAGGGTGGGATGATTTGGGAGAATGACATTCTAACATGTATACTATCATGTGAATTGAATCGCCAGTCTATGTCTGACGCAGGATGCAGCATGCTTGGGGCTGGTGCATGGGGATGACCCAGAAAGATGTTCTGGGGAGGGAGGTGGGAGGGGGGTTCATGTTTGGGAATGCATGTAAGAATTAAAGATTTTAAAATTTAAAAAATAAAAAACTAAAAATTTAAAAAAAAAAAAAAAAAAAATGCCACAGTGTGTTTTATTGCAAGGGTGTGTCATAATTTCTTAACCTATAAACAGACATTCAAACTGTTTTCATTTTCTCAGTATTGCAAATAATGTAGTACTCAACATCTACCTGGAGGTATTTTTACACATTTTTAGAGTTCTTTTAAGGATGAGTTTCTAGAAGTAGAACTGTTGGGCCAAAGTAATGAATACTTTTAATAGATAATATCAAATTGCTCTCCAACTTTCAAAAGATCATTATTCATTGTTTTATCAATATGATTTTTGGCATGCCCATTATTTTAATCAGTAATAATTATTAGTACATTGAGCATTTTTTATACATCTAGACTATGTTTTATAAATTGCTTTCATATCTATTGCTTGTTTTTCTTTTTGGCTTTTCATCTTTTTTCCTTTGTAACAACAAAAGTTAGAAAGAATATTCTGTACCTTAGCAATAACATCCTTTTGACTTATACATGTGTTACAAATAGCTTTCCAATCTGTCCTTTGACATTTTTTTCCTTATAGAAAAAGTTTCAAATTCATTTATGTAGCAAAATTGACCATGTTTGATTTTGAATTCTGAACTTCATGTAATAAAAGATAGCTTTGCCATTCCAATATTATAAATACATGCCTCCATCTTTTCTGTCTATGTTTTTTAATCCTTTTTTCCTTAAAAAACAAAACAAAACAAAACAAAACTTAAAACTGTTGACCCACCTGAAATTTTTCTTTGGCACAGTGAGCCAGTAGTTCCAAGACTATTTACTGAGTAACCCAGCTAAAGTGGAAGCCTCTTAATTCCTAGTCTTTATTCTATTGTGAATAAATCCTACTATTTCCCATAAGTCACCTTTTCTAACCATTACAGGACAAAATAAACAAGCTCTTCCACCACTACCTACTAGTTTTGGTAATCTTCTTAACTTGTGAGTCTCTGCTTAGACACTAAAGAGTGGGGATAAGAAGAGAGAGAATGAATACACAGCATTTAGCATGGTTTCTGTCCCATAGGCAGTCAATAATGACAGATACTGGTAGCTTCTCCCCTGATGTACTTCAGCACTTCGTCTGCATCACAGAACGCAGTCAGGCACTAAACTATCAGCTGCCTGCAAGTTCCTTGAAATCAAGGACTGCACCTTCTACTGGAGGGGCCCCCGACCACTGGGCCTTGGATCCATAGTGGTCAATGGCCTGCTAGGAACCAGGCTGCACCACAGGAGGTGAGCAGTGGGTGAGAGCGAAGCTTCATCTGTATTTACAGTTGCTCTCCATCTCTCACATTTCTGCCTGAGCTCCATCTCCTGTCAGATCAGTGGAGGTGACAGATTCTCATAGAAGCACAAACCCTACTTAGCTTGAATCATCCTGAAACCATCCTCCCATCCCGTGTCCAGTTCATGGAAAAACTGTCTTGCAAGAAACTGCTCCCTGGTACCAAAAGGGGTTGGCGACTACTGTTCTACTGTACAAGCCACAGGATCCAGGAAAGGGTTACAGCATGAACTCCAGGAACTGAGCTCTGCCCTACTTCTCACCAACTGGATGAACATTATCTGTAGAATGAAGAAAACAGAACCTGCCTGAGAGGGCTGTTCTGAGGGTTAAATAAGCTAGCACATGTAGCTTATGAGCAGTGCCTAAATTTATTAAACACTAAATAAATAATAACCACTATTTTTACACTTTAATTTTTATTTGTTGTTGTTGTTTAACTGCTAAGGTGTGTCCAACTCTTTGCCATGTAGCCTGCCAGGCTCCTCAACCCATGAGATTTCCCAGGCAAGAATACTGGAGTGGGTTATCATTTCTTTCTCTAGGGGGGGGTCTTTGTGACCCAGGGATCGAATCCACATCTCCTGCTTGACAGGCAGATTCTTTACCACTGAAGCCCTACAAATGTTATAGCACAATGTTGAGCTCATGGTCCATATTCACTGCTTGCTTATTCTATTTCATAAATAATTCATTATATTATAGAAGAGGAAATAACATAGAAAGTATTTTTCCCTTAAGAAATAATGATTATTATTGAGTACTACACCTCAGAAAAAAGATTATATGATTTCTTAAAATGTTACATAAAGTACATGATACCAACACTGTAGCAGCAGTTGAGAATTAAACCAGAAATCTAAGTTAATTACATTAAAAAAAAATTGAGCATGGAAAGTTACTTCTTTGCTTTGTAGAAGTCAAAGTAAAAAGGAAAACACAATAGGCTAATAGATGATATGAAGTGTGTATTATGTAGGTTACTACACGAGGGTCATCCAGCAACAAGGAGACTGTGTTCATCTCCCTCCTACAAACCAGGTAGATAGAGAAGATTACAGGGGCTTCCCCTGTGGCTCACTGGTAAAGAATCTGACTACTATGCAGGAGACGTGGGTTCAATCCCTGGGTCAGGAAGATCCCCTGGAGGAGGGCATGGCAAACCACTCCTTTATTCTTGCATGGAGAATCCCATGGACAGAGGATCCTGGTGGGCTACAGTCCATGGGGTCGCAAAAAGTTGGACACAACTGAGGTGACTAAGCAGAAACAGATTACAGAGAATGTGACTTTCTGACATTTCAAATAAGGAAAAATTTGAAAAATAGAGAAGTAAAAAAATTGTGTGCCTGTTTTGAGGTCTCTCTTAAGAATCAACTATTTCAACCAGTCATTTAAAGAAGTTATTAATGAGACATTTCCTGCAGTTACTTTGTTTTGCTGACAAAAGATAGAGCTCCATAACTCAGATGTAATTTTCAGGTGACAATGTTGATATTCTCTTAAAATATTAAAGAGTTAGATTTGAAATCTTGAGCAAATGTTCATCCTACCTTTGTACAGATGCCAAAAAGTTTTCAGCAAACAGTCAATAAACTGTGTAGGATTGACTCAAGTACCTGAATAAACACTTGACTGAGGTTAACAGTTTCCTGTCATAATGCAGTGGTGTTTAACAAAAATGCTGGCAGAGAATTCTTTGTTCAAATAAAATCTTAAGCAGAAGAGTCAAACAAATAAATAAACAAAAGCAGGGGCTGTTCTGGGCTAAGAAGGAATGGGACTAAGTTAAGAAGCACAACTTGAAAACCATTTCCCCATGAAATATGTTTTGTCTGAAAAATTATAAAGTAATTAGTATATGTTCAAGTACAAAACAATCTGGAAAGACAGTACAGAAGCACACAAAGCAAAAAGCTGAAGTCAGATGCCCAGTACTTGGCCCTTGGCCCCTACACTCTGTAGCAACCTTTCTGCATTCTCATTGGAAAAATAAAAATAGTGAGAGTACCTTCACCTCATGGGACTCTTGCTAAGTCACTTCAGTCATGTCTGACTCTGCAACCCCATAGATGGCAGCCCACCAGGCTCTGCCATCCCTGGGATTCTCCAGGCAAGAACACTGGAGTGGGTTGCCATTTTCTCCTCCAACGCATGAAAGTGCAAAGTGAAAGTGAAGTCGCCCAGTCATGTCTGACCCTTAGCGACCCCATGGACTGCATCCCACCAGGCTCCTCCATCCATGGGATTTTCCAGGCAAGAGTACTGGAGTGGGGTGCTATTGCCTTCTTTGCATGGGACTCTTGGAGGAATTAAATGACTTAATACCAAAAGCACTCACAATAGCACCTGATCACAGTCAAGTGTAGTAAGGTATTTGTTAAATGAATAAGGTTCTTCTACAACAATAGGATGTATTAGTGGAAGAAACTGCAATCCTTCTAGATTTATCTAACTGAACCCTAGGGGGAATCATTCATGGCTTTGGCATAACATATCGATGTATTCTTGTGTTCACTAATTTATCAACAGGGTCTCTGTTTGCGTTTTCCTCTTCTTGGTTTTGTGCATGTCAAAGACATGGACTGCATACACATTCATTCACTTGTATTCCCAGCACAAGTAAATTTTAAATGCAGTTAAGTATTAATATATGCATCTGGAGTAGAAATTAATGAATTAAATTGTTTTAGCAGCATGAAGCAAGCTAATATTTAATTTATACAGATGTATCTTAGAGTATAAAAATACTTAATTATGCACCTCCCTGGTGGTCCAGTGTTTCAAGAATCTGCCTGTCAATGCAGGGGACATGGGTTCAATCCCTAGTCCAGGAAGATTCCATATGCCTTGAGGCAACAAAGCCCGTTGTCAACTACTGAGACTGCACTCTAGAGCCTGTGCTCCACAAGAAGAGAAGCCACTGCAATGAGAAGCCTATGCACTGCAACGAAGAGTAGCCCTCACTTGCCACAATGAGAGAAAACCCTCACACAGCAAAGAAGACCCCACACAGCCAAAAAAGGAAAATAATTATATTCCAGAAAAAAGGCAAGGCACATACCCAAGTAGTCAACTGTCAAAATGCTTACTCAGATAATGGCAATGTCTTCGTAAGAGGCTTTTCATCTTATAAAGTATTGTGTAATAGTTAAAAGGACTGCAAGGAGATCCAACCAGTCCATTCTAAAGGAGATCGGTCCTGGGTGTTCTTTGAAAGGACTGATGCTAAAGCTGAAACTCCAGTACTTTGGCCACCTCATGCGAAGAGTTGACTCATTGGAAAAGACTCTGATGCTGGGAGGGATTGGGGGCAGGAAGAAGGGGATGACAGGGGATGAGATGGCTGGATGGCATCACCGACTCCATGGACGTGAGTTTGAGTGAACTCTGGGAGTTGGTGATGGACAGGGAGGCCTGGCGTGCTGCGATTCATGGGGTCACAAAGAGTCAGACACAACTGAGCTACTGAACTGAACTGAACTGAATAGTTAAAAGAATGTTAAGATTATATATAAATATACCGAGCTTCCAGTCATTGTTTCATGAAACAAATAAGATGAGAAGTGATACACAAATTATGATATATATCATTTGTGTATCAACATATCTAAAACAACATATTACAGACACACATGCACAAAAATGTAAAAAATTAAGACAGAATTGTAGAACAATGGTAGGCAAGAACAGATTAGAGGTAGTTTTAAAGAGAACTTAAGTCTCATTGGCAATGTCTTGATACTTTTTAAGGAGACTGTACTGTCACATAATTGAATACTTAAAGTACAACAATCTAAAGTCTGGAGGAAAAGCACTAGCTGTTAGCATTAGCATGCACATCTTCACACCAATACCTACCCTTGCATTTCTGCTGTAGGATTAAGACGCAGGTTCTGAAAGAAGATAATAATTTGAGAATGCTATATAACCATATACTGAGCATGTCACCAAATTCCATCATTCTCACCATTTCTTTGTCAGTAAAGCAGAGGCTTACATCAATGGGTCATAGCACAAAACTGTGCCTGAAACCAGCTTAGTCCTCATGCTAAATATTAACCTGAGGGACACACAGTTTAAGAATAAATTATCCAATTTATTATCTTTAATAATAGGATGTATTATTATTTACAGAGTTTAGAAGTAAAGTCCAGGGAATACATGTTTATTTTTAGAGAAACAGGAAAACTGCCACAGTTTTCTATGGAGAGAATATTAAATAAGATTATTGGCAAACTGTCTTCTTAACAGCCCAGATATAAGTCAAAGAAACTATTGTGGAAGGGAAGGTTGGATAGTTTCATGGACTAAAATAACTGTAAAAAGCACCATAGAGCTCCAAATGCAGGGAAAAAAAGTTTATGAGTCTGTCAAAAAACAAACAAACAAACAAACAAACAAACCCACAATTAAACAAAGCAGACTTCAAAGCAAGGAAAATTATTAGGGAGTATTACAACACGCTAAAGAGGCCAATTTTCCAAGAAGACATAACAATTATTAATGCGTATGCATCTGACATCAGATTATCAAAATCTGGTAAGGTAAAAATGACAGAAACGTAAGGAGAAATAGATGAGTCCACTATTTGTCAGCCACTTCAACACCTCTCTTTCAGAAATAGAGAGATCTAGCAAGAAGAAAATCAGTAAGGACAGAGTTGAAATCAACAATATCATCAATCAATTAGACATAATTGACACCAATAGACTATTTCATTTAACAGCAGCAGAATATACCTTCTTCTCAAACTCACATGAAATATCCATCAAGGTAAACGACGTTCTATGCCATAAAACACACCTTAACAAATTCATAGAACAGAAATCATTCAATGTCTGTTCTTATAACACAAAGAAACTAAGCTAAAAATCATAACAGAAGGACAACAGGAAAATTTTAAAGCACATGGATATTTAACAACACACTTTTAAATAAAACATGATTTAAAGAAGAAATGTCAAGAGAAATTTAAACATATTTTGAACTAAATGAAAACACAAATATCAAAATCTGTAGGATACATCAAAAGCAGTGCTTAGAGGGAATTCTTTAGCATTAACTATATTAGAAAATAAAATAGTATTAAATATTACATCAGAAAAGAAAAAATATCTAAAGTCAATCTTCTAAACTTTCACTTTATGAAACTAGAAAAAACAGTAAATTAAGCTAAATAAGTAGAAGAAAAATAATAAATTAATCAGAAATCAATGAAATTGAAAAGAAGAAATGAATAAGGAAAATGAACAAAATAAAAAATTGGTTCTTTGAAAAGATCAATAAAATAAGTAAGCCTCTAGCCAGGATAGCTAACAAAAAGGAAGAGAAAGGATACAAATTACTAATATCTGAAATGAAAGAGGAGACATCACTATAGATCCTGTGGACATGAGATGAATAATAAAGAATACTATGAACAACCCTATGCTTAAAAATTTGATAACTCAGATGAAAAGGGATCAATGCTTTGAGAGACACAATCTGCCAAATCTCACATATGAAGAAACAGACAATCTGAACAGAACTTTATTATGGAATCTGAATTAATAATTAGTAACTTACCAAAACAGAAAGCACCATGCCCAGAAGGGTTCAATGATGAATTTTACCAAACATTTAAGGAAGAAATCATACCAACTCTCTACATTCTCTTTTAGAGATGAAAACAGAAAGAACGCTTCCTAATCATTCCATGAGGCCAGCATTATGTTAATACAAAACATCACAAAAAAAGAAAACTATCTACTAATATCTCTCATGAACGTAGATATGGAAAATCTCATCAAAATCTTAGCCAATCAAATCCAAACAAAGTATAAAAATAACTGTACATCATAAACAAATGGGATTTTAATTCATATATGCAACACTGGTTCAACATTTGAAAATTAATGTGTTCCATTACATTAACAAGCTAAAAAAGAAAAATCACTTGATCACATCAACAGATGCAGAAAAAGTATTCAACAAAATTCAACACTCATTCATGAAAAGAATCTCTTAGCAAACGAGGAATAGAGAGGCACTTTCTCAAATTGATAAAAAAAAATCTACAAAAAACCTACAGCTAAGGTAATACTTAATGGTGAGAAACTAGAAGATTTTCCATCAGGTCAGGAAAAATTAGAGAGATCTAATCTCACCATTTATTTTCAGCACTGTAGTAGAAGTCCTACAAATCCAATGGGACAAAAAAGAAAGAAAGAAAATAAGAGATACACTCATTGGAAAGTAAGAGATAACACTCATTGTTTGCAGATGATATGTTCTTCTATGTAGAAAATCCAAAGAGGACTGACAGAACAACTCCTGGAACTAATAATTATAGCAAGGTCACAAGATACAAGATTAATATACAAAAGTCAGTTGCTTTCCTATGTACCAGAAATGAACAAGTGGAATTTTGGATTCAAAAATATAATACCATTTAATTAGCATCCCCAAATATGAAGTACTTACATATAAATATAACAAAATTTATATAAAATTTATATGAGGAAAATCATAGAACTCTAATAAATGAAATAAAAGAACTAAATAAATGGGGAGATAGTCCATGTTCATGGAAAGGAAGATTCAGTACTTTCAAGATGTCAGTTCTTCCCAAAACAATCCACAGGTATGTTGCTAAGTCATTTCAGTTGTGTCTGACTCTGTGTGACCCCATAGGCGGCAGCCCACCAGGCTCCGCCATCCCTGGGATTCTCCAGGCAAGAACACTGGAGTGGGTTGCCATTTCCTTCTCCAATAATTTGGGATTCTGGGTTTAAATTTCTTTGTTTGTTTGTTTGTTTTTTTTTGTTTTTTAATTTTTATTTATTTTTTATTTTTTTAATTTTAAAATCTTTAATTCTTACATGCATTCCCAAACATGACCCGCCCCCCCCACCTCCCTCCCCACAACATCTCTCTGGGTCATCCCCATGCACCAGCCCCAAGCATGCTGCACCCTACGTCAGACATGGACTGGCGATTCAATTCTTACATGATAGTATACATGTTAGAATTCCCATTCTCCCAAATCATCCCACCCTCTCCCTCTCCCTCTGAGTCCAAAAGTCCGTTATACACATCTGTGTCTTTTTTCTTGTCTTGCATACAGGGTCGTCATTGCCATCTTCCTAAATTCCATATATATGTGTTAGTATACTGTATTGGTGTTTCTCTTTCTGGCTTACTTCACTCTGTATAATTGGCTCCAGTTTCATCCATCTCATCAGAACTGATTCAAATGAATTCTTTTTAATGGCTGAGTAATACTCCATTGTGTATATGTACCACAGCTTTCTTATCCATTCATCTGCTGATGGACATCTAGGTTGTTTCCATGTCCTGGCTATTATAAACAGTGCTGCGATGAACATTGGGGTACATGTGTCTCTTTCAATTCTGGTTTCCTCGGTGTGTATGCCCAGCAGTGGGATTGCTGGGTCATAAGGTAGTTCTATTTGCAATTTTTTAAGGAATCTCCACACTGTTCTCCATAGTGGCTGTACTAGTTTGCATTCCCACCAACAGTGTAGGAGGGTTCCCTTTTCTCCACACCCTCTCCAGCATTTATTGCTTGCAGATTTTTGGATCGCAGCCATTCTGACTGGTGTGAAGTGGTACCTCATTGTGGTTTTGATTTGCATTTCTCTAATAATGAGTGATGTTGAGCATCTTTTCATGTGTTTGTTAGCCATCCGTATGTCTTCTTTGGGTTTAAATTTCTAAAGGCTTTGTTTTTTAAAAACATTGCCAGAGTAAAGGGTATATACCAAAGCAAATATTAATATTTGTGTTTACTATTAAATACCCAGAGATGTAACCAGTCTACCCAGGATCACATTTTAAGTAAACTTCTTGGTTTGATGGTTTTTAGACGTCCAAGGAGCAGTGGCTGCATGGGCGCAGGAGGGCCTAGAGGAGCTATCCCATGTGGAAGATCAGGAAGGGCGGTGGTGAGGAGATACCCCTCATCCAAGGTAAGGAGCAACAGCTGCATTTTGCTGGAGCAGCCATGAAGAGATACCCCACGCACAAGGTAAGAGAAACCCAAATAAGATGGTAGGTGTTGTAAGAGGGCATCAGAGGGCAGACACACTGAAACCATACTCATAGAAAACAAGTCAATCTAATCATACTAGGACCACAGCCTTGTCTAACTCAATGAAACTAAGCCATGCCTGTGGGGCAACCCAACATGGGCGGGTCATGGTGGAGAGGTCTGACAGAATGTGGTCCACTGGAGAAGGGAATGGCAAACCACTTCAATATTCTTGCCTTGAGAACGCCATGAACAGTATGAAAAGGCAAAATGACAGGATACTGAAAGAGGAACTCAATAGGTCAGTAGGTGCCCAATATGCTACTGGAGATCAGTGGAGAAATAACTCCAGGAAGAATGGAGGGATGGAGCCAAAGCAAAAACAATACCCAGTTGTGGATGTGACTGGTGATAGAAGTAAGGTCTGATGCTGTAAAGAGCAATATTACATAGGAACCTGGAATGTCAGGTCCATGAATCAAGGCAAATTGGAAGTGGTCAGACAGGGGCTGGCAAGAGTGAACATAGGCATTCTAGGAATCAGTGAACTAAAATGGACTGGAATGGGTGAATTTAACTCAGATGACCATTATATCTACTACTGGGGGCAGGAATCCCTCAGAAGAAATGGAGTAGCCATCATGGTCAACAAAAGAGTCCAAAATGCAGTACTTGGATGCAATCTCAAAAAAATGACAGAATGATCTCTGTTAGTCTCCAAGGCAAACCATTCAATATCACCATAATCCAAGTCTATGCCCCAACCAGTAATGATGAAGAAGCTGAAGTTGAACAGTTCTATGAAGACCTATAAGGCCTTGTAGAAGTAACACCCCCAAAAGATGTCCTTTTCACTATAGGGGACTGGAATGCAAAAGTAGGAAGTCAAGAAACACCTGGAGGAACAGGCAAATTTGACCTTGGAATGCTGAATAAAGAAGAACAAAGACTAACAGAGTTTTGCCAAGAAAATGCACTGGTCATAGCAAACACCCTCTTCCAACAACACAAGAGAAGACTCTACACATGGACATCGCCAGATGGTCAACACCGAAATCAGATTGATTATATTCTATGCACCCAAAGATGGAGAAGCTCTATACAGTTAGCAAAAACAAGACTGGGAGCTGACTATGGCTCAGATCATGAACTCCTTATTACCAAATTCAGACTTAAATTGAAGAAAGTAGGGAAAATCGCTAGACCATTCAGGTATGACCTAAATCAAATCCCTTATGATTATACAGTGGAAATGAGAAATAGATTTAAGGGCCTAGATCTGATAGATAGAGTGCCTGATGAACTATGGAATGAGGTTTGTGACACTGTACAGGAGACAGGGATCAAGACCATCCCCATGGAAAATAAATGCAAGAAAGCAAAATGGCTGTCTGGGGAGGCCTTACAGATAGCTGTGAAAAGAAGAGAAGTGAAAAGCAAAGGAGAAAAGGAAAGATATAAGCATCTGAATGCAGAGTTCTAAAGGATAGCAAGAAGTGATAAGAAAGCCTTCTTCAGTATCAATGCAAAGAAAGAGAGGAAAACAATAGAATGGGAAAGACTAGAGATCTCTTCATGAAAATTAGACATCAAGGGAACATTTCATGCAAAGATGGGCTCGATCAAGCACAGAAATTGTATGGACCTAACAGAAGCAGAAGATATTAGGAAGAGGTGGCAAGAATACACAGAAGAACTGTACAAAAAAGGTCTTCACGACTTGGATAATCACGATGGTGTGATCACTAATCTAGAGCCAGACATCCTGGAATGTGAAGTCAAGTGGGCCTTAGAAAGCATCACTATGAACAAAACTAGTGGAGGTGATGGAATTCCTATTGAGCTATTTCAAATCCTGGAAGATGATGCTGTGAAAGTGCTGCACTCAATATGCCAGCAAATTTGGAAAACTCAGCAGTGGCTACAGGACTGGAAAAAGTCGTTTTCATTCCAATTCCAAAGAAAGGCAATGCAAAAGAAGGCTCAAACTACTGCACAATTGCGTTCATCTCACATTCTAGTAAAGTAATGCTCAAAATTCTCTAAGCCAGGCTTCAGCAATACATGAACTTCCTGATGTTCAAGCTGGTTTTAGAAAAGGCAGAGGAACCAGAGATCAAATTGTCAACATCTGCTGGATTATGGAAAAAGCAAGAGAGTTCCAGAAAAACATCTATTTCTGCTTTATTGATTATGCCAAAGACTTTGACTGTGTGGGTCACAATAAACTGTGGAAAATTCTGGGAGAGATGGGAATACCAGAGCACCTGATCTGCCTCTTGAGAAATCTGTATGCATTCAGGAAGCAACAGTTAGAACTGGACATGGAACAATAGACTAGTTCCAAATAGGAGTACGTCAAGGCTGTATATTGTCACCCTGCTTGTTTAACTTCTATGCAGAGTACATCATGAGAAACGCTGGACTGGAAGAAACACAACTGGAATCAAGATTGCTGGGAGAAATAGCAATAACCTCACATACGCAGATGACACCACCCTTATGGCAGAAAGTGAAGAGGAACTAAAAAGCCTCTTGATGAAAGTGAAAGAAGAGCATGAAAAAGTTGGGTTAAAGCTCAACATTCAGAAAACGAAGATCATGGCATCCGGTCCCATCACTTCATGGGAAATAGATGGGGAAACAGTGGAAACAGTGTCAGACTTTATTTTTGGGGGCTCCAAAATCACTGCAGATGGTGACTTCAGCCATGAAGTTAAAAGATGCTTACTCCTTGGAAGAAAATTTATGACCAACCTAGACAGTATATTCAAAAGCAGAGACATTACTTTGCTGACTAAGGTCCATCTAGTCAAGGCTATGATTTTTCCAGTAGTCATGTATGGATGTGAGAGTTGGACTGTGAAGAAGGCCGAGCGCAGAAGAATTGATAAATTTGAACTGTGGTGTTGGCGAAGACTCTTTGAGAGTCCCTTGGACTGCAAGGAGATCCAACCAGTCCTTTCTGAAGGAAGTCAGCCCTGGGATTTCTTTGGAAGGAATGATGCTAAAGCTGAAGCTCCAGTACTTTGGCCACCTCATGTGAAGAGTTGACTCATTGGAAAAGACTTTGATGCTGGGAGGGACTGGGGGCAGGAGGAGAAGGGGGCAACAGAGGATGAGATGGCTGGATGGCATCACTGACTCGATGGATGTGAGTCTGAGTAAACTCCGGAAGTTGGTGATGGACAAGGAGGCCTTGCGTGCTGCGATTCATGCGGTCGCAAAGAGTCGGACACGACTGAGTGACTGAACTCAACTGAACTGAAGACCATGAAGAAATTAAAATCTGAGCACTGACAGGACTGTGGTTACAAACTCACAGGGAAAACACCCACCTTCTTCCACATCAAGGCCAAAACAAAGAAGTTTCTTTGTTTAAATGAGAGTGGGACAGATTTTTAAAACAGCCCATCTTTCTACTAGTCCTTAGAAGTTATGAGCTCAGGGAAATGGAAGTCACTTCCCAATTCCTCCTTTCTGGTCCACACCCTTTTCTGGTGATTAAAGGCCAAGCCCACTGGTAACTGAGTTGCCACAGCCCATTAGGCTAGTCAAAGCATGAATACCTGTTTCCCACTCTAGTTTTCCATTTCCTCCTTGTTTGGGGATTTTCTTTTCTTTCTCACAGGTTCAGCAGTTCACTTTCTAATAGCGTTATATGTGTTATACATTTTCCAGCATGGGTGTTCATAAAGGAAAGGAATACAGGTAATTATTATACCATGTTACCAGGCATAGAAGTCACATCATGCTATGCCATATGTTTCTTAAGTAAATATACATCATAATTTAACATTCTCCTTCAACCCAATGGTATAAGCCCAATCAAAATCCCAGAAGGCTATTTTATAGATTTTAACACAATGATTCTAAAGTTTATATGGAGAGGCAAATAACTCATCATAGGCAATACAATATTTAGTTGGTGGATTGACATTACTTGGCTTCAACACTTACAACAAAAATACAATAATCAAGACATTGTGAAAGAACAGACAAATATATCAGTTGAACAGAATAGAAAGCCTAAAAATAGAACCATATAAATACAGTCAAGTTATCTCTAATAAAAGAGAAATAGGGAGGAGGTGGTCCTACGATGGTAGAGGAATAGGATGGGAAGACCACTTTCTCCCCAACAAATTCATCAAAAATTCATGTGAATGCTGAGCAACTTCCACAGAACAACTTCTGAATGCTGGCAGATGACACCAGGCACCCAGAAAGGCAGCCCATTTGCTTCGAAAGGAAGTAGGACAAAATATAAAGGACAGAAAGAGAAACAAAAGAGTTAGGAACAGAGACCTATCCTGGGGAGGGAGTCGTGAAGTAGAACTTTCCAAGCACCAGGAAACCCTCTCACAGGGAGGTCTTTGAGGAGTTTTGGAATCTCAGAGGGCAACATAACTGGGAGGGAAAAAAATAAAAATAAAAAAAACTAAAACCCACAGAATACACGCCTAACCGTAACTACCAGTGGAGAAGTAGCCCAGATGCTTGTGGCCACCACCAGCCAGCAAGGGCTGGACAGGGAGGTGCAGGTTGCATGCTTAAGGCCTGAATGCCCTGACGACAATCTGAGGGAGCTAACATGAGACAGCAACCCAAACTGTGTGATAGCCAGGGAGAGAGAAAAGAAAAAAGGGAGAGAGAACTCAGCAGGAAAAGCTCTAACCAAGGCGCAGCCTGGCCTGCTCACAGAACAAAGGATTGAGCGACACCAAAGGAGAGCTAGCCAGCTGCACACTGGCCTTCCCCTTCTAGAGGTAGAGAGGCAGGAGGGTGGCAGCCAAAGCCAGAAGGTGAGGGGCAGTCTCAGCCCCAGAGACGCATCCTCCATCAAACTGTTAGCATGCTCCCAGTTGCTAACCAAGTCTTCCTGGGATAGTGGACGATTGACATCTGCCAGGAGAGTTACAGCCAGAGATCAGCCCTCCAGAGGAGACACACTGAACACCTGGGACTGGGAAGGTAACTAAGATGCACCACCCACCTAGGATAGTGTGTTTGCCAAGCACCTGGTCACCTGAGCTGCTCATGCCTGGAAAGGGCACAAAATGCATGTCCAACCAAGTCTGTGCCCTTACAGAGTATTTGAGAACCTGAACCTGAGTAGCTTAGACCTGGGAAGTACACGAAATGCAGAGCCCACTTTGGACAGTGCCCCTGCAGAGCACCCTGGGCCTGAGCAGTATAGATTGGGAAAGCACAGACGCTATGAGTGGGGCAAACCCAGTGTGGTCCATACCCTTTGAGCACTCCCCACACATGCCAGCAATATTTGTTTACAGTGTTCCTCCCTTCCCCCAGCACAACTGAACAAGTGAGCCTAAATAAGTGACCACCTTCACTGCCTTGTGTAAGGGTGGATATCAGACACTGAAGGGACTTGCAAACAGAGGAAGTCAAAATAAACAAAGAAGAGGGAACCACTTTGGAAGTGACAGGTGCAACAGATTAAAACCCTGCAGTTAACACCGACTAAGCATTGGAGGGGGCCTATAGACTGGCACCCTACTCCAATACTCTTGCCTGGAAAATCCCATGGATGGAGGAGCCTGGTAGGCTGCAGTCCATGGGGTCGCTAAGAGTTGGACACGACTGAGTAACTTCACTTTTCAGTTTCATGCATTGGAGAAGGAAATGGCAACCCACTCCAGTGTTCTTGCCTGGAGAATCCCAGGGATGGGGGAGCCTGGTGGGCTGCCATCTATGGGGTCCCACAGAGTCGGACACGACTGAAGCGACTTAGCAGCAGCAGCAGCAGCATAGACCTTGAGAACAAGTACAAGCTGGAACAAGGAACTATCTGAAACTGAACTGACCCCCACTACCCACAACAGCTCCAGATAAATTCCTAGATATATTTTTACTATTATCATTTTTAATTTTTTATTAAGTTCTTTATTACTCCTTTAATTTTCATTTTTATAACCTTTTAACTTACAAAAAAAGATGAAAACCTATTTTTAAAGCAAATTTATGTACATATGTTTTATAGTTTTTGTGATTGATTTTGTTTTGTATTTTTAATATTTATTTATGTGAGTCTAACCTCTACTCTAGATTTTTAACCTTTGCATTTAGGTATTTGTTATTAATTTTGTATCTTTAAGAATCTAATCTTCACTATCCATTTTCACTTAGGGGTGTGATTACTGGCTTTATTGTTCTCTCCCCTTTTGATTCTCCCTTTTCTCCCCCAGGTCACCTCTATTTCCCTCCACCTTCTCTTCTCTACTTAACTCTGTGAATCTCTCTGGGTATTCCAGGCTGTGGAGAACACTTAGGGAACTGATTACTGGCTAGACTGGTCTCTCCCCTTTTGACTCCCCATCTTCTCCTCCTGGTCACTTCTATCTCCCTCCTCCCTCTTCTCTTCTCCATGTAACTCTGTGAACCTCTCTGGGTGTCCCTCACTGTGGAGAATGTCTTCACCATTAACCTAGATGTTTTATCATCTGTGCTGGATGGATGGAGAAGTCTTGAGACTACTGTAAGAATAAGGCTGAAAGCCAGAGGCAGAAGGCTTAACTCCAAAACTTGAAAACACCAGAAAACTCCTGACTCCAGAGAACATTAACTGACAAGAGCTCATCCAAAAGCCTCCATCCTACACTGAAACCAAGCTTCAACCAAGAACCAACAAGTTCCAGAGCAAGACATAGCACACTGGCACACTGATTCTCCAGCACAGCAGGAACACAGCCCTGAGCATTAAAATACAGGCTGCCTAAAGTCACACCAAACCCACAGATACCCCAAAACTTCATACAGGACACTTCATTGCATTCCAGAGAGAAGAGATCCAGCTCCACCCACCAGAACACTAACGTGAGCTTCCCTAACCAGGAAACCTTGGCAAACCACTAGTCTAATCCCACCCACAGGGAGCAACCTCCACAATAAAGAGGAACCACAAACTTCCAGCCTACAGAGAGGCCACCCCAAACACAGTAGTCTAAAAAAATGAAAAGGCAGGGAAATATTCAGCAGGTAAAGGACCATGATAAATGCCCACCAAACCAAACAAAAGAGGAAGAGATAGGTAGTTTACCTGAAAAAGAATTCAGAATAATAATGGTAAAGATGATCCAAAACCTTGAGAACAAAATGGAGTTACAGATAAATAGACTAGAGACAAGGATTCAGAAGATGCAAAAAATGTTTAACAAGGACCTAGAAGAACTAAAAGAGTCAATTGATAATGAATAATGCAATAACTGAGATCAAAAGCACTCTGAGGGAGCCAACAGTAGAATAACTGAGGCAGAAGATAGGATAAGTGAGGTAGAAGATAGAATGGTGGAAATAAATGAAGCACAGAGGAAAAAAGAAAAAGAATTAAAAGAAATGAGGACAACCTCAGAGACCTTTGGGACAATGTTAAACACCCCAACGTTCAAATCATAGGAGTCCCAGAGGAAGAAGACAAAAAGAAAGACCATGAGAAAATACTTGAGGAGATAATAGTTGAAACCTTCCCTAAAATGGGGAAGGAAATAGCCATCCAAGATCAAGAAACCCAGAGAGTCCCAAACAGGATAAACCCAAGGCAAAACACATATTAATCAAATTAACAAGGATCAAACACAAAGAGCAAATATTAAAAACAGCAAGGGAAAAGCAACAAATAACACACAAGGGGATTCCCACAAGGATAACAGCTGATCTTTCAATAGAAATTCTTCAGGCCAGAAGGGAATGGCCAGGCACACTTAATGTGATGAAAGAGAAAAATCTACAACCAAGATTATTATTCCTAGTAAGTATCTCATTCAAATATGAAGGAGAAATCAAAAGCTTTATAGACAAGCAAAAGCTGAGAGAATTCAGCACCATCAAACCAGCTCTTCAACAAATGCTAAAGGATCTTCTCTAGACAGGAAACACAGAAAAGGCTTATAAACTTGAACCAAAAACAACAAAGTAAGTGGCAATGGGATCATACTTATTAATAATTACCTTAAAAGTAAATGGGTTGAATGCTCGAACCAAAAGACAAAGACTGACTGAATGGATAGAAAAATAAGACCCTTATATATGCTGTCTACAAGAGACCCACCTCAAAACAAGGGACACATACAGGCTAAAAGTGAAGGGCTGGAAAAAGATATTTCATGCAAATGGGGAACAAAAGAAAGCAGAAGTAGCAATACTCATATCAGATAAAATAGACTTTGAAACAAACACCATGAAAAGAGACAAAGAAGGACACTACATAATGATCAAAGGATCAATCCAAGAAGAAGAGACAACAGTTATAAATATATATGCACCCAACATAGAAGCACTGCAATATGTAAGGCAAATGCTAACAAGTATGAAAAGGGAAATTAACAATAACATAATTACAGTGGGAGACTTTAATACCCCACTCACACCATCAACCAAACAGAAAATTAGCAAGGAAACACAAACTTTAAATGATACAATGGACCAGTTAGACCTAATTGATATCTAGGACATTTCACCCCCAAAACAATGAATTTCACTTTTTTCTCAAGTACACATGGAATATTCTCCAGGATAGATCACATCCTGGGCCATAAATCTAGCCTTGGTAAGTTCAAAACAATTGAAATCAGCCCAAGCATCTTTTCTGATCACAATGCAATAAGATTAGATATCAACTGCATGAAAAAAAAAAACACGATTAAAAATACAAACATACAGAGGCTAAATAACATGCTTATAAATAACCAACAATCATAGAGCAAATCAAAAAAGAAATAAAAATATGCATAGAAACAAATGAAAATGCAAACACAATAATCCAAACCCTATGGGATTCAATAAAAGCAACGTTAAGAGGAAGGTTCATAGGAATACAGGCTTACCTCAGGAAACAAGAGAAAAATCAATGAAATAACCTAACTTTACTCCTAAAGCAAGGAACAAATGAAGAACCCCAGGGTTAGTAGAAGGAAATAAATCATAAAAATTAGGGCAGAAATAAATGAAAGAGAAACAAAGGAGACAATAGCAAAAATCAACAAAACTAACAGCTGGTTCTTTGAGGAGATAAATAAAATACACAAATCATTAGCCAGACTAATCAAGAAAAAAAGGGAGAAGAATCAAATCAACAAAATTAGAAATGTAATTGGAGAAATCACAACAGACAACACAGAATACAAAGGATCACAAAAGACTATTATCAGCAACTATATGCCAATAAAATGGACAACTTGGTAGAAATGGACGAATTCTTAGATAAGTATAATCTTACAAAACGGAACCAGGAAGACATAGAAAATATTAACAGACCCATCAGAAGCACAGAAATCAAAACTGTAATAAAAAATCTTCCAACAAACAAAAGCACAGGATCAGATGGCTTCATGGGTGAATTCTACCAAAAATTTAGAGAAGAGCTAACAACTATCCTCAAACTGTTCCATAAAATTGCAGATAAAGGTAAACTGCCAAAATCATTCTATGTGGCCACCATCACCCTAATACCAAAACCAGACAAAGAAGCCACAAAAAAAGAAAACAAAGGCCAGTATCACTGATGCACATACATGCAAAAATCCTCAACAAAATTCTAGCAAACAGAATCCAACAACATATTAAACAGATTATACATCATGACCAAGTGGGCTTTATCTCAGAGATGCAAAGATTCTTCAATATTTGTAAACCAATCAATGTGATATACCACATTAACAAATAGAAAGATAAAAATTATATGATTATCTCAATAGATACCGAGAAAGCCTGTGACAAAATTCAATATCCATTTATGATAAAAACCCTCCAGAAAGCAGGCATAGAAGGAATGTACATTAACATAATAAAAGCCATATATGATAAACCCAGAGCAAACTTTATCCTCAATGGTGAAAAACTAAAAGCATTTCCCCTAAAGTCAAGAATAATACAAGGGTGCCCACTCTCACCACTACTATTCAACATAGTTTCAGAAGTTTTCGCCATAGCAATCAGAAAAGAAAAAGAAATATAAGGAATCCAGATTGGAAAGGAAGAAGTAAAACTCACTGTTTGCAGATGACATGATCCTCTACTTAGAAAACCCTAAAGACACCACTAGAAAATTACTAGAGCTAATCAGTGAATATAGCAAAGTTTCAGGATATAAAATTAATACACAGAAATCCCTTGTATTCCTATACACTAACAATGAGAAAACAGAAAGAGAAATTAAGGAAACAATCCCATTCACCATTGTAATGAAAATAATAAAACATTTAGGAATAAATCTACTTAAAGAAACAAAAGATCTATATATAGAAAACTATAAAACACTGATGAAAGAAATCAAAGATGACACAAATAGATGGAGAAATATACCATGTTAATGGATCAGAAAAATTATCAATATAGTGAAAATGAGTATACTATCCAAAGCAATCTAAAGATTCAATGAAATCCCTATCAAGCTACCAACAGTATTTTTCAGAGAACTAGAACAAATAAGTTCACAATTTGTAAGGAAAAAAAAAAAACTCAAATAGCCAAAGCAACCTTGAGAAAAAGAATGGAACTGGAGGAATCAACCTGCCTGACTTCAGACTGTACTTCAGATAGAAAGCTACAGTCATCAAGAGAGCATGGTACTGGCAAGAGACAGAAACATAGATCAATGGAACAAAACAGAAAGCCCAGAGACAAATCCATGCACCTATGGACACCTTATCTTTGACAAAGGAGGCAAGAATATACAGTGGATTAAAGACAATCTCTTTAACAAGTGGCGGTGGGAAAACTGGTCAACCACTTGTAAAAGAATGAAACTAGAACACTTTCTAACACCATACACAAAAATAAATTCAAAATGAATTAAAGATCTAAACATAAGACCAGGAATTATAAAACTCCTAGAGGATAGCATAGGCAAAACACTCTCTGACATAAACCACAGCAGGAGCCTCTCTGACCCACCTCCCAGAATATTGGAAATAGAAGCAAAAATAAACAAATGGGACCTAATTAAACTTAAAAGCTTTTGCACAATGAAGGAAACTATAAGCAAAGTGAAGAGACAGCCTTTAGAATGGGAGAAAATAATAGCAAATGAAGCAACTGACAAAGAATTAATCTCAAAAATATACAAGCAGCTCATGCAGCTCAATACCTGAAAACTAAATGACCCAATCAAAAAATGGGCCAAAGAACTAAATAAACATTTCTCCAAAGAAGACATACAGATGGTAACAAACACATGAAAAGATGCTCAACATCACTCATTATCAGAGAAATGCAAATCAAAACCACAAGGAGGTACCATCAAACACCAGTCAGAATGGCTGCTATCAAAAAATCTACAAACAATAAATGCTGGAGAGGATGCACAGAAAAGGGAACCCTCTTACTCTGTTGGTGGGAGTGCAAACGAGTACTGCCACTATGGAGAACAGTGTGGCGATTCCTTAAAAAAACTGGAAATAGAACTGCCATACAGTCCAGCAATCCCACTTCTGGGCATATACACCAAGGAAACCAAAATTGAAAGAGACATGAGTACCCCAATGTTCATCGCAGCACTGTTTATAATAGCCAGGACATGGAAGCAACCTAGATGCCCATCAGCAGATGAATGGATAAGAAAGCTGTGGTACATATACACAATGGAATATTACTCAGCTATTAAAAAGAATGCATCTGAATCATTTGTAAAGAGGTGGATAAAATTGGAGCCTAATATACAGGGTGAAGTAAGCCAGAAAGAAAATCACCAATACAGTATACTAACGCATATATATGGAATTTAGCTAGGTGGTAATGATGACCCTGTATGCGAGACAGCAAAAGAGACACAGATGTATAGAACAGTCTTTTGGACTCTGTGGAAGAGAGTGGGGGTGGGATGGTTTGGGAGAATGGCATTGAAACATGTATATTACCATATGTGAAATAGATCACCAGTCCAGGTTTGATGCATGAGACAGGGTCCTGGGGGCTGGTGCACTGGGATGACCCTGAGGGATGGGATGGGGAGGCAAGTGGGAGGGAGGGTTCAGGATGGGGAACACATGTACACCCATGGCTGACTCATGTTAATGTATGGCAAAAACCCCTACAGTATTATAGACTAATTAGCCCCCAATTAAAATAAATAAATCAATTCAAAAAATAATAGAGAAATGGTACTACAGTAGAAAAAAGACACTCTTCACAAATAGTACTAGAACAACCCTGGACATCATATGCAAAAAAATCAATCTTGACACAGACATTACACCCTTCACAAATCTACTCAAAATGGATCAGAGAACTAAACATAAAATTCAAAACTATAAAACTACTATAAGATAACCTAGGAGAAAATCCACATGACCTTGAGTTTGATGACATTTTTCAGATATAATACCAGACTCATAATCCATGAAAGAAAGAATTGAGAAACCATATTTCATTAAAAATGAATTTGTCTACCATGCAAAAGATACTACCAAAAGAACAAAAAGACAGAATGGGAGAAAATATTTGCAGAATACCTATTGGATAAAGGTCTCATCCAAAAAACAAACAAAAACAATCCACAAAAAATCTTTTTAAAACTCAACAGAAAAAAAAAATTAAAAATTGGGCCAAAAACTATAATAAACATATCACCAAGGAAGATATATATGTCAAATAAGCATATGAAAATATACTTCACATAATATGTCATCAGGGAAATTTAAGTCAAAACAACAATGAGCTAGCACTACATGCCTGTTAGAATGGAGAAAATCTGAAGCACTAGAAACACAAATGCTGGCAAGGACATGGAATAAGAAAAACTCTAGATTATTGCCAGTGGGAATATAAAATGATACAGCCACTTTGGAAGACAGTTTGGTGGTTTCTTTTAAAACTAAACATACTCTTACCATACAACCAAGCCACTGCACTCCTTGGTATTTGCCGTGCTGCTGTTGTTTAATTGCTAAGTCATGTCCAAGTCTTTTGCGACCCCTTGGACTGAAGCCTGCCAGACTCCCTAAGCCATTTCCATCTCCAGGGGATCTTTCTGATCCAGGGATCGAACCCACAACTTCTGCTTTGGTAGGCAAGTTCTATACCACTGGGCCACCAGGAAAGCCTGGTATTTGCCCTGAGGAGTTGAAAACTGATGTTCACACAAATACTTGCAGACAAATCTTTAGCAGCTTTATTCATAACTGCCAAAACCTGGAAGCAACCAAGGTGTCCTTCAGTAGATCAATGAATAAATAAACTGTGGTATATTCAGACAATGGAATGTTATTCAGCACTAAAAAGAAATGAGCCTTTCACATGGAGGAAGCTTCAATGCATATTGCTAAGGGAAAAAGCTAATCTGAAAAGGCTTCCTACTGTATGATTCCAACTATATGACATTCTGGAAAAGGCAGAACTGTGGGGACAATATAAATATTAGTGGTTGACAGGAGTTTGGGATGAGGAAGGGATGAACAGAAGATCACAGAGGATTTGGGGAGGCAGTGAAAATACTCTGTATGAAACTCTAACCATGGATACATGTCATCATACATTTGTCCAGATCCACTCAATGGTACAAAACCAAGAGTGAGCCCTAATGTAAACTATGGATTTTTGGTGATTAGGATGCGTTGACGTAGATTCATCAGTTGCAACAAACACTACTCTGATGGAGAATTTTGATAATAAGAGAAGCTATGCATGTGCAATCCCAGGAGGTACATGGGAAATCTCTGTACTATCCTCTCAATTTTGCTATAAACCTAAAATTGCTCTTAAAAATAAGCTTTCACAAATTTGAATGTTCATCATTTCTGCTTTAGAAGTCATACCACGGAGAACGATGCTACCACATCAGTTTTCATTTTTAAACTATGACACCAACTCCATTCAACTTCAGAAAGAAATATGCTATTCTTAAAAATACTTCATTTCTGTTCCATTTCCTCTGTGGTCTGCTTATGATGTGCTCAGATGCTCAGTTGTGTCTGACTTTTTGTGACGCCATGGATTGCAGCCTGCAAGGCTCCTCTATCCATGGGATTCTACTGGCAAGAATACTGGAGTGGGTTGCCATTTCCTCCTCCAGGGGATCTTCCCAACCGAGAGATGGAACCCATGTCTCTTATGTCTCCTGCATTGGCAGGTGAATTCTTTACCACTAGGACCACCTGGGAAGACTGCTTATGAGGGTGTCTTTCTAATTCTAAAGACTTCTCCACCATCCCCAGCATCTGTCAGATGGGTCAATTAACTAGTTGTCCAGGCATAACTCATTAATATATAATATATAACTTGTTAAATGCATGCTAACTGATAGAATGTCCCTTTCTTCTACTACACTAAAAACTCCACTAGTGCTACAGCCAGTTAGGTCTGTCCTGTTTTACTTTTCAACCAGCACCTAGTATAGTCCCCAGCATACAGCAGGTGCTCTACAAACATTTGGTTAATTAATGCAAAAAAAATCTAGCTGAGCATAGAGCATGTTATGCTAAATGAAATAAGCCAGACAGAGACAAATACCACAGATATCATTACATGTGGAATTTAAAAAATAAGTTGAATTTATAGAAACACAGAACAGAGAAGTGGTTACCAGGGGCTGCAGGGTGGGGGGGAATAGGGAGAGATTGGTAAAAGGATACAAACCTTCAGGTATAAGGTGAATAAGGTCTGAGGATCTAATGTGTAACACTGTGACTACAATTGATAACATCATATAACATTATATAACTGAAATTTGCCAAGAGAGTAGAACTTAAATGTCTTTGCCAAAAAGAAAGGCAAATACCTGAGGTATGTTAAAAAATTTGATGGGGAGGAATTCTTTCACCATGAACCTGTAATATCAAATAATTACAGGGTATACTTTAAATATCTCACAATTTTATTTGTCATTTATACCTTAATTAATAGAAAAATGAGGCATAATGTAATATAATTAAAAATCCATCAACATCTAACCTTGTATCTTCTAAACACTATGTTTCAACTATATTAACAATATTTCCCAACCCTATTCCATCAAATGTATTCATTACAAATGCTGTCACAGTATAAAATATGCAAACGATAAAAGCTTGGCATCATTTGTTATGACTCGTTCATTTAGCAAACAATTACACACTGAATGTTTAGTATTCCTAGCATTGAGCGAATCACAGTGCATACTGAGGTAAGCCAGTGAGAAATTATCTTTTCCTTCTTAATACAAGGCCTGCATTTATAGGACTAGCAGGTCATTATGACTTCTCCTTGAAAGGCATTAAGGCAATTTCTAACCACTTCCTGGTTCACTCCAAGTATTAGTAAAGGAATGCAATGGGCTATTCAAGCAACTATTTTTTGGCTAATATTTTCTTTCTTTTTTCTTTTCAGCTTAAGAGGTCATTTCTCTCCTCTGCATACTCCTGTTTCCTGAGGGATGTCTTTTTTCTCTGCTTCTTCTCTTTTTTGTTTCATACCAAGAGAAATCCAGTTTTCCTGAGTAACTTCTCCATACACATTATGGTCTCCCACTTCTAACTTGGAGGAGGGGTGGGGAAACTGGCTCTTGGCTCCTGAATGTGTCTTTTCACTGCAGCCCTAAATGTGGGCTTAGTATTATCCATCCACTTACATTATACACTTTCAATCACCCTTGATATTGCATTCTCCATTAGGATTCCCTTCTACCTTCTTAGATGTTTTCTCACCTGGCTCATATTTTTCCTTCCAACCTGCTATTGTTTCTTTGGGAAGCTGAAACTTAATTTCCTATTATGAGAAAGTGTAGTGGTGGAAGGCATAGATTCTGGGGTCAAACATCTTGGATTTGAGTCCTATTCCACTGCTTCTTGTGATTTAAGGCAATTTACAAAGGCAGTTTCCTCATTTATTAACTGAAAGTGATGATAATGTCTACACTATATGGCTTAAAAGGATCAAGGCCAATACATTAAAATAGTCAAAGGCACATAGAAAGCACTCCTGAAGGCCATTATCATCATTATCTTTGGTAGTTAATATTCATATTGTTGACTATGACATTCAATTTCTGGACATACTGGCATCCACACATAGTTCTACCTTGAAGTTGTTCATCACACAGCCCTATTTTACTCTAAGATTTCAAACTGGGTATTTCTCCTCAATTACAAATATTCTTCTACTCATCTTTCTCACTCTTGAAAACTCAAAGAACCTTCTATTTTCTTGCCTTAAATGACTGATTCAAGCAAACACTGGCAATCAAACTTCTTAACCTTTAACTCTAATAATTTCCTAATATGGATCTTCAAGTCTTAGTCTAATCTTAATCTCATCAGTTTTCCTTGAATATATACACTTTACAAGCTCTTCTCAATGTCCAGAGATCACTAACATTACTTGTCATTTAACAGCCAAATGATTTATCAACTTTTATCTTGAGCTCCTCTTCGTAAACAATGTTGAATAAAGGTACTTCATTTCAATTACTCAAAATTAAAATAGAACCATGCCAACAGTAGTGGTCCAACAAATGCTTTGTCATTGCAAATTTGGAAGACATCTTTTATGTTTAGGATGCTATTCTGATAATAATGATGTGAAAACATTTCTATTTTAATTAGAGTATTCTTGGTCCTATATGCACTTTTGAAGCAACTTTCAAGAATTAAGTAGCATTTGTCATATGCCTACTTTTGCATACCATCTCTGATTTATAAGCATTGCAATGAAAGAAAATCTAACCTATGTTGACTAACAATCAGCTACCAACTAACTGTATGCTCTTTAGAAACTTAGATGTGTGTCTTTAGGACTTGTGTATCTGTAGAAAAGGAGAGTTGGGCTAGAATAAACTGGCTTTTGGGGGACTCCAACAGGGTCATTCACTTAAGAATTAGACTAATAAAAAAAGAATTAGACTAATAAAACTGTAAGTATAAAGAAAATCACATTAATGCAGAGGGGAATGTTCAGGAAAGCAGGATCAAAGTCAGATGGGAACAGTAACTTCAATTATCCACTGGAGAATCAACTCTTCCACATACACAAAGGGCTTCAAACAGTAACTATGAGTAAATGACATCAGTGGAAAGTTAAGACTACCCTCAGTTGTCCCATTTTCTCACATGGCCTCTTGCCACAGCACCTCCACTAATTTAAAATGCAATTAAAGCCCCCTGAAGTTTAATACATATGCTCAACATCAGTTAAATACATCCATCCTTCGTGAGAAACAATCATATTCTAAAAATGCACAAGAGCAATTACATTTTTTGAAGCATTAATTTCAGTAGGAGGGGTACATATACCATTAATAGATGAGAATCATTTTCACTAAAAGGGCATAGTAGTTATGAAGAATTATATCTTAGCAATCTATAGGGATAGTGAATTTTTTTGTTAAACATCTTTTGGGTTAATATTCTTTTAGGGTAAATGTGTATTAAATATACATGTCAACTCCTTTGAATGCTCCCTTAAGATAAAAATTCCCCACTTTCTCCTTTCCTACTTATATGTAGAGAACTTCTGAAATCAGAAAACTCACAAACAGGAAGCAAAAATTAGACATTCAAATCTTTGGTTCCTTGTCTAGGTGTGATCTCAGAACTCCAGAGACAACCATAAACTCATGTCCACTTGTTATAAAATACACTTATTGCTAGAATTCAAGTGTGAAATGATGTCTAAGTGTATTTCTAGCTTCAAATATAAATGTGCTTCACGGCTTAGAATTTAGTGTAGATAGAAAGGATGAAATTAAAACATATATTTTATAAAAGTTCAAATATGAAATACATTATGCAAATCAATCTAAAATCATTATGTAAATAAGTAATTTAGATGATTTTAAAAATATGAAAGCCTTAGTTAAAGCAAAATATTTCTACAGAGATTAAATTACTGTGGAGTCCAAATTTTTCTTTTGCTTTAAATTGTTTGCACTAAACAAAAAGGGAACTTGAAACATTTTTTTTATACTTACCATTATATAATTATTATATAAACATCATGCATAGGGAAAGGACATAATTATGAAGAAAACTTGTAACTGTATCACATTTATGTACATATATAATTTTGATGACTTCTACCATTTTACTTTTGGAAGAAAATTTTAATTTAGTGTTATCTATAATATATGTGATAGAAATATAAAAATTCAATCAGAACAAACTTGTTTCTCTAAAGTTAATGAACAATGTTAGCATGTTCCAAGATTCATATGCTTTGTCTAATATTAAAAGTGTTAGTCAAATACTATGCAATTAAAATATCCATCCACATTCAATACAGATTATTATAAATAAAAATATGTTAAAATATCATCATATATTTTTAGTTATACGGAAATACCATAATTTCTTAGAAGAAGGAAGGGCTAATTAAGATCTGTAAAATATTAGATGGTGTCCATTTACAATCAAACCAACAAGAAAGGAGCCTACCTTCCATTGCCCTTTTAAAGAAGACCTTACAGCTTCCACAGGTGAGGACACCATAATGACAGCCTGATGCTTCATCCCCACAGATTAAACAAATCTTCTGAGGTAATGACTCAAAGCTGTACTGTGGGCTCTGGCTGGCTTCTGAATCGGGCCTTGAAATGCAAAACAAAGTACTCAATTTATTTTTAGGTGCACCACTATCTAATACTAAAGTTTCCTTAACCCAGAATAGATAGAGTGAAAAGAATTTTTAAAATTACAGCCATATATAAATACAGATCTGAAAAACATAGCAAACTGAACTTGATATACTACCTGTTACTGGATTCATCAGACTTGCAAGTTATTAGGCTCTCATCAGGAGTACCAACAAAAGTAATAAATAATTAATATTTAATTTTATGTTCAGTAAAAAAATTTTCCTGCAAAACTCATTACAGAGAATCAATTTAGTCTTCTGACAAATGTTATAACCTTGTTGCACGGTGGGAAACAATAAACGTTGTTTTGCTCTAAAAGTACAATCGTTCTAAAAAGTCATCTCTGTAATTAAACAAGTACCCGTATTTGTCTTTTTAAAGCATTGTTCAATATATTGAAGCTGTTTTGACTATTCACAATACAAGATTCCAAATCCAGAGCACTTTTTTTTCTTTAAAATTCCATAACTCTCTCGTATGTAAATTAAAACGTTTTTCAAAACTTGTATGCTAAAAGCGGTAGCGAACTTGAAACAATACTAGCCTACAGTGCACTGCAGTGATAGATGTTTAAAGCCATACTGTAAACATATTACACATAAATTAATTTCAATCTAGAGATTCGGGTGAAAATGAAGCGCTAAGTGTCCAGACCCCTAAGATGGTTCTGCTTTGGGTTCTGACCGGACACCCAGCGCCACCCCGCCCGGGAGAACGATGCGTTACCATCTCCTCTCCGGAATGCCCGTTCTCGGTAACTGTCCTTCTAGGAAGAAAAGCATTTTATAAAACCCCGGACTCGCCGCACCCTTTCGGCTCCGCGGGGCTACGGCGGACCCAGAGTGACGCTGCACTTTTAGAACTCGCGGCTGGTTCGCCTTGGGACTGCACAGATCTGAAAAGTTTAGAAACATATTGTCGGAGAGGCCCACTCCAGAAACAGCATAATCTGGGCCCCCGCGGTGCCCCCCGCCCCCGCAAAAAATAAATGAGAAGAGGTGAGGAAAAGGAAGCCAAGCTGCGCTGCCCCCCGCCCGGGCCAGCCACCCCTGGCGGTCACTCCGGGGAGCCGGGCGCGGGGGGCCGGGGGCGGCCGGACCGGTCCTCGCGCGCCGCGCCGGGCCCTCACCTCAGGTAGTTGAGATAGGGCTGGTAGACCTGCGGCAGGCCCTCCTTGAGCACCGCGGCCTGGTAGCCGAGCTGGGGGAGCCCGTTGAGGCCGAGCGGCGGGTAGAGTGCAGGGGCAGCCCCGGCGGCGGCAGCGGACGAGGTGGACGGCAGGTCCCGCGGCAGGAAGCAGGCGCCCGCGGCCGGAGCCTTGCAGGGCGGCGGCGCGAACGGGCCCGCCTGGGGCGGCGCGCCCTCCGCCTTGTACAGGACGCACTCCAGGGCGGACCCCGACGCGGCCGCGGACGAGCCTGGGGCCCCCGTGGCGGCCGCGGGCACCGCCACCTCCCCCAGCCTGGACGGCGGCGCCAGCGGGAAGTCGGCGAAGACGGCGGGGCTGGCCCCCGCCAGCAGGTACGGCCGCGGGGAGCGCGCGGCGGCCTCGGCGCCCCCCTCCTCCTCCTCCTTGATCTTCAGGGCGGGCGGCTGCGGGTCCCCGTAGAGCGAGAACGCGTCGTCCTTGGGCTCGGCTTCGGGCTGGTACGCGCAGTCGGGGAAGTCGCCAGGCGCGCCCGGGGCGGCCGAGGCGGAGGGCGAGCCCCGCGGCGGGGCGAAGGCGCCGGCGGGCCCGCTGTCATAGCTGTCGCCCTCCAGCAGCTGCCGGGTGCGGGCGGCCAGGAAGGCCGAGTTGAGCGGCAGGATGGGCACGTGGATGAAGTCCATCACCGCGGTGGCCACCGGGGCGCGCCCGGGCGCGGCGGGCGCGTCATGCTCCGTCGGGGCGGCCCTGGGCGCCGAGAAGCGGGCATCTTCTTTGGGCACCGGGGCGACGCCTCCCGCGGCGGTCCCAGGAGCGCTGATCGCGTCTCCTCCCGCGGGCCGGGCTTTGCCCTTCAGGGGCGGCCCCGAGGAGCCCTCGGGATCCGAGTCGTCCTCCTCCAGCTCCACCACCGCGGGCTGCGGAGACGGCCTCGGCGCGGGCGCGGGCCAGGGGTGGCTCGAGGCCGTCGGGGCCAGCAGCTGCCGGCACGGCGCCAGGCCCCGGGGCAGCACCTTCTGGCCGGCGGCCACCCCGGGGGTGTCGCCAGCCTTGCTCTCCGGGCGGCTCATGAGTGTAGGCAGGACCCCCTGGGCGGCGGGCGCAGCCCGGGCGTCTTGGGCAAGCTCAGGGCCAAAGAGGCACCAAGGGCTGGGGGCCTCGCAGACGGCGGGGCTGGCGGGGCTCTGCTCAGGGCCTGGGGGCGCCAGCAGGGTGTCCAGGACGCTGTCCAGCAATCCGCCGTCCTTCTCTGGGGGTCTCACAGCAGCGCCCTCTGCGGCTTCCCCTCTGGAATACGCCCCCTCCACGCCTGCCAGCGACTCTGGGTCGAGCGTCTTCCCGTCCAGGTCCTGAGCCTGGCAGGGCTGAGGGAAGATCAGCCCGTCCAGGGAGAGGGGGAGGCCCGAGGCTGTGGGGGTCGGGCCCGAGGCCTCGCCCGCCTGGAAGGAGCCCGCGTCTGGGCGTCCCCGCAGAGGGGCTCCGACTTGGGTAGGCGAGGGCGCTGTGCCTGCCACGTGGGCAGCGCGGGGACCCTTCGCCTTCAGCTCAGTCATGACGCCCTGGGCTCCCCTTTTCTCCTCCCCTGTCTCTGGGGAGGGGGGATAGCGGGAGGACCAGGGGGCGCCAGGAGGCTCGGGGCCGCGGGAGGAGAGAACCCGAGTTGAATTTGGCTGGAGCGGACGGCGGAGAGGGGGGTGAACTCTCCACCTCCTGGGTGGGAAGGGGGCGGCCCTGAAGGGCCTCCGCCCTCGCCCCGGGTCCGCAGGTGGTGGGGTGGTGGGGTGGTGGTGGGCGGCAGTCACTCTGTCCCTGAGGCAGGTGGGGAGAACAGGCGATGCCGGTTGTGGGGATCCCTTGGAGCTCTCCAGGGGCGTTCCCCGTCTTCCGTCTGCGGACAGGCGACGCAGAGTACTCACAAACCGCGGGGCCCACCCCAGGGGCGGCGGCTTCGCAAACACTGGACAGCAGCTGTGGCTCTTGACTTTTCCGCCCGCTCCAGCGCCGGGATGCTCCCGGTCCTGGGCTGCGGTCCCCGTCCCTTCCCCCGGACACCCCGGGGATGCATCGGCCTCTCAGCGCAGCCCATCCTCAGGAGGAGCGCCGTCTCTGCCGGCTCCTGGTCGCTCGCCACGAGCATCTCCGTGGTGCTCACATCTCCTGGCAGTCTGCGAGCACAGACAGCCGGGAGCTGCGGGGTCCACTGCGATGCCACGTGAAGCGAAGCCGTGCGGAGCACGCTGCTCGCGCCGTGGACCCTCGCACCCTCAGGTACTACGAGGCTTCACTAGCAGACCCGCCCCCCAGCTTTCCCAGCACCCCGCCTCCCCGGCGGGAGGCCCCGCCTACAGCCCCGCCCCGCTCCGCGGAGGGACCAGATCTGAAATTCCAAGTGCCAGCCCTAATTAACAGGTACTGTGGGATGAGCTGCATAAGCACATTCGATTTTGTACTGCCAACTCAGTACCACTACCAGTCTAACTGTAAAAGTGAATGGATTGTATCAGAAGCTGAATTCTCAGCATTTCAGATTTGTAAAGATTTTACACAGAGAACAATATTTAGCTATGTGTATTTTTTTTAGAATAAATATATCGAGGATGATTTTAAATAACATGAGAGAGATTTTTCTCTCTTATGACTTCCATAAAAGTGAGTGCTTTCAAATGTCTCTCGCTGCAACCAACATGCCCTCTAGTCCTCTTGAACCGTCCTCAGTGTGGCAGAGAAATTTGGGAGCAGGAGATAGCTGAGAACACTAATTTACCTGTACAAGAAGTTTGGATGTTGTATGTTTACACTTTGATTTGTCCTAAGGAGTGCGTTCCATTTTTTAATAAATAGCCCTTTAAGGAAAGTTTCCTTTAGCTTCAGTTTCCATCCTGTGCTACATCATAAACTCCTCAATAGAGATGTTGAATACTACTTTTTCTCCCCTCAGCATTCTTATTCTTAAAAATAATCTTTGAATTTTTAAAGCAAATCACCTCTTCCTGAAGATGTAGAGAGAAGGGGAGTAGTGCAATGCATTTGAGATACAGGGTTATAAGCTAATAAATAGTCTCTGTGCTGAACCCAAGACCGCTAGGTATTCTGACATCTCTTAAAGATACCTTGTTCAAAAGTGAATTAATAATTTGGAAAATTCCTCGAGTTCTATCTGTGATGATGACCCACTGGTTTTCTCAGCTTGGTATAGAGTATACAGTGGAAGACTCCTGGGTGGGCAGAGCTGATGGAGGTAAGGAGCCTGGATCCCTGAACACTTGGGGAGTGTCTACATGAGAGAGAAATAAATTTTATCATATTAGGTCACTGGGAATCAATCGTTTGGGCCATTAGCTTACTCTGATTGACTAGTTTTAAATATGAAGGAGTTAGGCAGGCAGAGGAGGGCTGAAGAGAACTCCAGGAAGCAGATATAATATGTTCACAGGACATCAAATAGGAAGACACAATATGGGAATTGCAAGGAGGCCATTATGTATAGAGCATGGGGTAAATTGGGGAATGGAAGAGGATAAGGCCAGAGAAGTAAACTAATTTATTATTATTAATACTGTTGTTCCTGTTTTTAGCTTTCCTTTTTCCAGTTTATTTTAAACTCTTTAATGTACTTTATTGGCCATAATTCTCATACCATATGGTTCACCTGTCTTAAAGTGTACAATTCAGTGGTTCTAAGATTATGCACAGTTGTGGATCACCACTATCACCACTATTAATTTTAGAACATTTACATCATCCCTAAAAGAAACTCCATATTCATTAGCAGTCACTCCTCTTTTTCCCTTAAAACTTTTTCAACAGTCCACTGAATCTACTTTCCTTCTCTGCATTTGCCTATCCGGGACATTTCATATAAATAGAATCATACCATATGTGGTCTTTTACACTGGCTTCTTTCACATAGTATGTGAAAGAAGGTTTCAAGGTTCAGTCACATGGTAGCATGTATCAGCACTTCACTCTTTTTTATTGCCAAGTAATATTTCATTCTATGAATATACTTTGATTTACTATACTATGATTTGTGAATATGCTATGATTCTGATTATCTATTTAGAAGTTGTTGGACATTTGGGCTGTTTCTGCTTGGAGGCTATTATGAATAAGGCTACTATTAACATTCATGTATGAGTTTTCATGTGAACATGTATTTTCATTTCTCTGGGTTATATACCAAGGATTAGAATTGCTAGGTAATATAGTAACTCTAGGTTTAACCTTTTGAACAATTGCAGACTGCTTTCCAAAGTGACTAGACATATTATATTTCCACTGACAGTGTATAAAGGTTCCAATTTCTTCACTTTCTTGGAAATGCTTGCTACTATCTTTTATTATAGCTCTCATAGTGTGTGAGATGAAGAGGTATCTCACTGTGGTTTTGATTTACACTTGCCTGATGGTTAATGCCATAGAATCTGTAGATTTTTTAGAATCTGGATAGTACTGCCAGGTAGTCTTCTAAGACCTTTACATTTGTTAACTTTTTTAACCTTTCAACAGTTCCACAAAGTAGGTACTGTTATTGGCATTAACATAGTTGAGAAAACTGAAGCTCTCAGTTTCCCAATATTATAAAGATAATAAGTAGCATAGCTATATTTGGCCCCAGGTGGTCAAATGCCAGTGTGATTTTTAAATAGCAGATGGCTCAGAATTGGGGTTCCAGGTTGCTATAGCCATAATGTTGGCACAAAGTCTCATTTTAAATGACACACTATATTTGGCTTAATTTTGATTGACTATAAAAATTCCCTCAAACCAGACATGTCTGACTAAGATATTTCCACGAGATTGAAATTCCTGAAGTAAGAAAACAATAATAAAAATTCTCAACATGTCCTAAATCACCATTAGGTCATGAAATTTGATGCTGTGTGATTAGCATTGTGGACAAAAGAATTCCTAAATATATTAATCTTTAAGTGAAATAAGCTCACTATTTAAATACACTAGTTAAAAGTAGGACTACCAAATGATCAAGCAGTTCTGCTACTGGGTATTTATTTAAAAAATAAACACAAACACTAATTAGAAAAGATATATATACCTGTATGTTCACTGCAACACTATTTACAGTAGCCAATATATGGAAGCAATCTAAGTGCTCATTAATAGATGTGATATAGATGTGATAAAGAAGATGTGATATATATTTAAAATATAATAGAATATCACTCAACTGTAGAAGAGAATGGATTCTTGCCATCTGCAACAACAAGGATGATCTGTGAGGGCATTATGTTACCTGAAATAAGTCAGACAAAGAAAGACAAATAGTGTATGATTTCACTTATATGTGTGGAACCTAGAAAACTAAAAAGCAAACATAACAAAATAGAAACAGAGTTATAGATACAGAGGTCAAACAGGTGGTTGCTAGAGGGAGGGGGATATTAGGGGTGGGGTGTGAAAGAAATAGATGAGGGAGATTAGGTGAAAGAAACTACCAGTTGCAAAATAAATGAATCAGGGATATGAAATGCACAGTGTGGGGCATATAGTCACTAATATATAATATCTTTGTATGGTGACATATCACAACTAGACTTATCATGATGGTCACTTTGAAATGTATGGAAATATTGAATCACCATGTTGTGTAACAGGAATTAACATAGTGTTGTAAGTCAATTATACTTTTAAAACAAACAAACTCATATAAAAAGAGATCAGATTTGTGGGTACCAGAGTCAAGGGGAGGGGTTTAATTGAAAAATGCAGTAAAAAGGTACAAACTCCCAGTTATAAATAACCACTAAATGTACAATGTGATAAGTTTAATAAACAGTGCTCATGTTATATATGAAAGTTGTTAAGAGAGTAAATCCTAAGAGTTCTCATCACAGGGAAAATTTTTATTTCTTTAATATTATATCTATAAGATGATGGATATTTGCTGAACTTACTGTGATAATTATTTCATGATGGCTGTAACTCAAAGCATTATACTGTACACCTTAAACTTAATATAGTCCTGTATGTCAATTATATCTGAATAAAACTGGAAGAAAAAAGCTCAATGGTTAAATTCAGGTGTGATGGGGCTAACTCAAAATATTACTGCAGACTATTTTTTTTAAATACAATTAGTTAGTTCAAGTCTGGAAGTTTTAAAATTGTTTAAGCAAGAAAAAGCCTTATTAAAATAAAATTGTCATATAATAAGCTATTATATTTAAAGTGTACATTTTGTTAAGCTTTACCATAAGTATATACCTTTGAAGCCATCACCACAGAAAAAGATGATAATTATACTGTCTTCCTCTAGAAGTTTCCTCATACCACTTTTTAATCCCTTCCTTTTTTCTATCCCCTTCAATCTCTGTCACTCTTCATGAATCTCTAGCCAACCACTAATCTGCTTTTTGTCGCTATACATTAGTTTAAAAAATTTTATAATTGATTTATTAAATGTATTAAATTATATCCACATAGTTTTTTTCAGGACTATTTTACCTGATTTAATTTTTTAATTGACAGGCTTTTTAGAATAGCTTTACATGTACAGAGAAATTAAACAGATCATACAGAGTTTCCCTACATCCTCTGTGTAGTTTTTCTTATTGCCATATTAATATGGTATATTTGTTACTTAATGAACTGATATTGCTATTAGGCTGGTGGAGAAGTCATTGTGATTTTGCATTGTTGAACTTTGCCATTTGATATTGCACTACATTCTTAAATGTGGTTATATTCTGCATCATTTTAATGTGGTACATTTCTCGCTTTTTGTTTTTTTGCTAATGACTTATTGCTTGCTATTTATGTCATGTTTATTTTAGACTAGGGAAATAATGTTAGGCTTCCCTTGTGGCTCAGCTGGTAAAGAATCCACCTGCAATACAGGAGTCCTAGGTTCGATCCCTGGGTTGGGAAGATCCCCTGGAGAAGGGAAAGGCTACCCAGTCCAGTATTCTGGCCTGGAGAATTCCAAGGGGGTCACAAAGAGTCAGACATGACTAAGCGACTTTCACTATCCCTAATGTTAGACAAAAAGCAAATTCGAGCAGTTTACTTATTCAAGTTCAAAATGGGTCATAAAGCAGCAAAGACAACTTATAACATCAACAGCACATCAGCCAGGAACTGCTAATGAATGTACAGTGCAGTGGTGGTTCAGGAAGATTTGCAAAGGAGACAGAGCCTTGAAGAAGGGGGGCACAGTGACCAGTCATCGGAAGTTGACAGTGACCAATGAGAGGATCATTGACACCGAGCCTCTTTTAGTTACACAGGAAATTGCCAGACTTTCCATGGTCATTTGGCATTTGAAACAAATTGGAAAGGTGAAAAGCCCGATGCGTGGGTACCTCATGAACTGACTGCAAATTAAAAAAAAATCATTTTGAAGTGTCTGTTGACTTCTCTTATTCTACATTACAACAAACCATCTCTCCATATCAAACAGTCAGGGACTACTGTTGGACTGAGCTCAGTGGTTGGACTGAGAAAAAGCTCCAAAGCACTTCCCAAAGGCAAACTTGCACCAAAAGAGTCCTGATCACTGTTTGGTGGTCTGCTGCCAGTCTGGTACAGTACAGCTTTCTGAATCCCAGCAGAACCGTTACCTCTGAGGAGTATGCTCAGCTCATCGATGAAGTGCACCAAAAGCTGCAGCGCCTGAGGCTGGTGTTGGTCAACAGAAGGGGCCCAATTTGGGTTTCCTTGGTGGCTCAGCAGTAAACAACCTGCGTGCAATGCAGGAGCCCTGGGTTTGATCCCTGGGTTGGGAAGATCCCCTGGAGGGGAGCATGGCAACCCACTCCAGTATTCTTGCCTGGACAGAGGAGCCTGGTGGGCTACATCCATGGGGTCACAAAGAGACCAACTGAGCGACTAAGGACAGCACAGCACAGCACAAGGAGTTTTGCCTCATCCACCATATTCACCTGACCTCTTGCTAACTGACTACCCCTTCTTCAAGCATCTCAATAACTTTTTGCAGGGAAAATGCTTCCCAAGAGTGCTATGAATCCCAAAGCGAGGATTTTTCTGCTACAGGAATAAGCAGGCTTTTATTTCTCGTTGGCAAAAATGTGTTGAGCATAATGGTTCCTATCTTGATTAATAAAGGTGTTATAATGATTTAAAATTCACAATCCAAAATCGCAATTAGATTTGCACCAACCTAATACTAGTTCCCTCCTTTAGGGTGGAGTATCTACATAACTTCCTTGGAATTCTTCTGCATGGGAGATTTACCTCTTCTCTCCCATTTACCAATTTATTCAGTGTTTTATTTATATCAGTATGAACTCATGGGTATTTATTTTATACTTTGACTTACAATCTATTTTATTTTTATGCTCAAGTTGTTCCATCTTTGGACATTGGAAACTCATGTATGTATTTGTTCATGTGTGTGTCTGAGCAATTTCTTAATTTCTGGCATTTCAAAATGCGCTTAGACTCAGTTCATCTGTTTACTGCCCCAGTCCTAGAATCAGCCATGTATTGGAAAATGATATTAGAAATTAGTATCTGAGTGCTAAGTGTGTTCTACATTTATTTTTGTGTCTTAGAATCTTATAGCATGTTTTTTTTTCATCTAGTTTCTTTTACCTAGCATATTTAAGATTCACTTATATTGTAGTGTGTCTCAAAAGCTCATTTTTTTAAAATTGCTGAGTAGTAATCCATTGTATGGATATACCATATTTGTTTTTCAATTTATATGTTGATAAGCATTTCATTTTTTTTCAGTTTTTAAGTATCACAGGCAAAGCTACTATGAAAATGTATCTACAGATTTTTGTGTGGACATGTGTTTTACTTTCTCAAGGGTAGATAGGCAGAAATGAAATGGCCAGATAAATTAATAGGTGTACGTTTAACTGCCATACAATTTCCAAAGTTGCCATACCATTTTACTTTTCCACCAGTAGTATATTACAGTTCTAATTCTTCTATATCCCAGATAACAATTAGTATGGCCAGTTTTAATTTTGACAATTCTATTAGATAACATAGTGGTATCTCATTGTGGTTTTAACTGCATTTCCCTGATGACTAATGATGTTTATCATCTTTTAATGTGCTTATTTGCCATCTGTGTATCTTCTTTATGGTGTCTTTAAAAATATTTGTTTGCTTTTTAAAAACTATTTCCTTATTGTTGAATTTTATGAGGACTTTATGAATTCTGATGTAAGTCCACTGTTATATATGTGATTTGAAAATATTTTCTCCTAACCTGTACCTTATCTTTAAGTTCTCTTAAGTATGTCCTTTAAAGAGCATATGTTTTTAATATTGATAAAATCTTATTTCTCAATTTACATTTTTATGAGTTTTGCTATTCTTGTCAGTGTCATAGTTAAAAATCTTCACCAAACTCAAGGTCACAAAAGTTTATTCCTGTATTTTCTTTTAGTTTTATAGTTTTTAGCTTTACACTTACATCTATGAATCATTTTAAGTTACTTTTTAATGTGGCATGAGGTGTAGATCAAAGTTTTTGTTTCTGTTTTGTATACGAGTATTGTGTTGTTCCAGCATCATTTGCCTAAAAGAATATTCTCTCCCCATTTAATTGCCTTTATAATTTTATTGTAAATCAGTTATTCATCTCTGTGGGGGTCTCTTTCCAGGTTCTGCATTTTTGTTTTGTTCTCCTGTCTTGCAGTCTTTATGTCAGTGACACACTGTCTTGATTGCTGTAGTTGCGTGATAGGTCTTAGACACTTGAAGCATTATACTGTTCCGGCTTTATTTCTTTTTCAAAATTTTTTTGATTGTTCTGGTTCCTTTGCATTTTCATCTAAATTTTAGAATCAGTTTAACAAATTCTACAAACAAGTCTGCTGCAATATTGATTGGGATTGAATTGAAATAGATCATTTTGGAGAGGAATTGATATCTCATCAACATTAAATTATCCATTGAGTTGACTGTGAAGAAGGCTGAGCACCAAAGAATTGATGCTTTTGAACTGTGGTGTTGGAGAAGACTCTTGAGAGTCCCTTGGACTGCAAGGAGATCCAACCAGTCCATTCTGAAGATCAACCCTGGGATTTCTTTGGAAGGAATGATGCTAAAACTGAAACTCCAGTACTCTGGCCACCTCATGAGAAGAGTTGACTCATTGGAAAAGACTCTGATGCTGGGAGGGATTGGGGGCAGGAGGAGAAGGGGACAAAAGAGGATGAGATGGCTGGATGGCATCACGGACTCTATGGACGTGAGTCTGAGTGAACTCCGGGAGATGGTGATGAACATGGAGGCCTGGCATGCTGTGATTCATGGGGTCGCAAAGAGTCGGACACGACTGAGCGATTGAACTGAATTAGGTGTAGATGTGCTTTCTTTTTGTCAGATGATATATCTATTGAGATGATCCTTAAGGCTTTTCTTTATTAGTTTGTTAATATGGTGAATTACATAAATTGAGTTTTGATTCTTAAGCCAACCTTGTATTCCTGGGATAAACCTTAGTTAGTCATGATGTGATCCCTATATATTACCTTTCAGTTATTAAAAGCTTGGTAGAATTTTTAAATCTTGAGGGATATTGGTTGCTCTCTTAAACTGAAGAAAGTAGAGAAAGCCACTAGGCCATTCAGGTATGACCTAAATCAAATCCCTTATGATTATATGATGGAAGTGACAAATAGATTCAAGGGATTAGATCTGTTAGACAGAGTACCTGAAGAACTATAGACAGAGGTTGGTAACATTGTACAGGAGGCAGTGATCAAAACCGCCCCCAAAAAAGAGATACAAAATGGCAAAATAGTTGTCTGAGGAGGCCTTATGAATATCTGATAAAGGAGGAGAAGTGAATGGCAAAGGAGAAAAGGAAAGATATACCCATCTGAAGGCAGAATTCCAAAGAATACAGAGAGACAGGAAAGCCTTCCTAAGTGATCACTGCAGAAAAAATAGAGGAAAACAATAGAATGGGAAAGAGCAGAGATATCTCCAAAAAATTAGAGATACCAAGGGAACATTTCATGCAAAGATGGACACAATAAAGGACAGAAAAGGTGTAAACTTATGAGAAGCAGAAGATATCAAGAAGAGTTGGCAAGAACACAGAAGAATTATACAAAAGAAGTCTTAATAAGATAACCAGGATGGTGTGATCACTCATTGAGAGCCAGACATTCTGGAGTGTGAAGTCAAGTGGGCCTTAGGAAGCATCACTATGAACAAAGCTAGGGTAGATGATAGAATTTCAGTTGAGCTATTTCAAATCCTAAAATATGGTGCTGTGAAAGTACTGTACTCAGTATGCTAGGAAATTTTGAAAACTTAGCAGCGGCCACAGGACTGGAAAAGATCAATTTTCATTCCAATTCCAAAGAAAGGCAATGCCAAAGAATGTTTAAACTACTACACAGTTGCACTCATTTGACATGCTAGCAAAGTAATGCTCAGAATTCTCCAAGTGAGGCTTCAGTAGTAGGTAAACCAAGAACTTCCAGATGTTGAACCTGGATTTAGAAAAGGCAGAGGAACCAGAGATCAAATTGTCAACATTCATTGGATCATAGAAAAAGCAAGAGAATTTCAGGAAATCATCTACTTCTGCTTCAGTGACTCTGTTAAACCTTTGATTGTGTGGATTACGACAGCCTGTGGAAAATTCTTCAAGAGATGGGACTATCAGACCACCTTACCTGCCTCCTGAGAAATATGCATGCAGGCCAAGAAGCAGGAGTTAGAAGCAGACATGGAAAATGGCCTGGTTCCAAAATGGGAAAAGAGTACATCAAGGCTGTATATTGTCACCCTGCTTATTTAACTTATATGCAAAGTACATCAGTCAAATGCCAGGCTGGATGAAGTACAAGCTGGAATCATGATTGCTGGAAGAAATATCAATAACCTCAGATATGCAGATGACACCACCCTTATGGCAGAAAGTGAAGATGAACTAAAGAGCCTCTTGATGAAAGTGAAAGAGGAGAGTGAAAAAGTTGACTTAAGCTCAACATTCAGAAAACGAAGATCATGGCATCTGGTCCCATCACTTCATGGCAGATAGATGGGGAAACAGTGGAAACAGTGGCTGACTTCATTTTTCTGTGCTCCAAAAAATCACTGCAGATGGTGATTGCAGCCATGAAATTAAAAGACGCTTACTCCTTGGAAGGAAAGTTATGACCAACCTAGACAACATATTCAAATGCAGAGACATTACTTTGCCACCAAAGGTCCATCTAGTCAAGGCTATGGTTTTTCCAGTGGTCATGTATGGATGTGAGAGTTGGACTGTGAAGAAAGCTGAGCACTGAAGAATTGATGCTTTTGAACTGTGGTGTTGGAGAAGACTCTTGAGAGTCCCTTGGACTGCAAGGAGATACAACCAGTCCATCCTAAAGGGGATCAGTCCCGGGTGTTCATTGGAAAGACTGATGTTGAAGCTGAAACTCCAGTACTTCGGCCACCTGATGCAAAGAGCTGACTCATTTGGAAAGACCCTGATGCTGGGAAAAATTGAGAGTAGGAGGAGAAGGGGATGACAGAGGATGAGATGGTTGAATGGCATCACCAACTCAATGGACATGGGTTTGGGTGGACTCCCAGTGTTGATGATGGACAGGGAGGCCTGGTGTGCTGCAATTCATGGGGTCTCAAAGAATTGGATACGACTGAGCAACTGAACTGAACTGAACTGAACTGAACTGAAAGAGGAACTAAAGAGCCTTTTGAGGAAGGTGAAAGAGGAGAGTGAAAAAGTTGGCTTAAAACTCAACATTCAGAAAACTAAGATCATGGCATCTGGTCCCATCACTTCATGGCAAATAGATGGGGAAACAATGGAAACAGTGAGATGCTTTATTTTGGGGGCTCCAAAATCACTTCAGATGGTGACAACAGCCGTGAAATTAAAAGACTCTTGCTCCTTGGAAGAAAAGTTATGACCAGCCTAGACAGCATATTAAAACCAGAGATATTACTTTCCCAACAAAGGTCTGTTTAGTCAGGGCTGTGGTTTTTCCAGTAGTCATGTATGGATGTGAGAGTTAGACCATAAAACAGGCTGAATGCTTAAGAATTGATGCTTTTGAACTGTGGTGCTAGAGAAGACTCTTGACAGTCCCTTGGGCTGGGAGGAGATCAAACCAGTCAATCCTAAACAAAATCAGACCTCAATATTCATTGGAAGGACTGACGCTGAAGCTTAAGCTCCAATACTTTGGCCACCTGATGTGAAGAGCTGAAAGTGAAAGTGCAAATTGCTCAGTCGTGTCTGACTCTTTGAGACCCCATGGACTATACAGTCCATGGAATTCCCCAGGCCATAATACTGTGTGGGTAGCCTTTCCCTTCCGCAGGGTATCTTCCCAACCCAGGGATCGAACCAATGTCTTCTGCATTGCAGGCAGATTTTTTACCAGCTAAGCCACAAGGGATGTGAAGAGCTAATTCTTTGGAAAAGTCCCTTAACTTGGGAAAGATTGAAGGCAGAAGCAGAAGGGGATGACAGAGGACAAGATGGTTGAATGTCATCACTGATTTATGGACATGAGTTTGCGCAAACTCCAGGAGTTGATGAAGGACAGGCAAGCCTGAGGTGCTGCAGCCCATGGCGTCATAAAGAGTTGGAAATGACCAAGGAACATTTTGTGTAATGACTTTGGTTTTTGTATTATGGCTTTCAATAAATAAATGGCATATTTTCATATTTTGAGAATAAAGCAAAAGATACAACAAAATTTATGGTCTCCACAAATACATGTATTTTGACACCAGCTGTTCTTTGCTGTTGTCTTTTCACTATGACAGTGGAGACAAGATGCAAAGAAAGCCATGAAGCTTTTGTAAACTTGGAAAGATGATTGACTTTTGACAAGTTTAATCCACTTTTTATAGTCAACAAAGGAATTGTTCATTCATTTTACAAACATCAGCCTTCACATTTTCTACACTATCCATCTAAGGCTCTGAAAACTTTGTAATTTAAGTATTATTATCTCAAATTTAGAGCTTCCCTCATAGCTCAGTCGCGAAAGAGTCTGCCTGCAATACAAGAGACCCAGGTTCGATTCCTGGGTGGGGAACATCCCCTGGAGAAGGAAATGGCAACCCATCCAGTACTCTTGCCTGGAGAATCCCATGGACAGAGGAGCCTGGCTGGCAACGGTCTATGGGGTTGCAAGAGTTGGACACAACTGAGTGACTAAGCTCACACAGCACACATCTCAAGTTTGCAGATGAGAAAATTACTAGGTCACAGACCTAATAATTAGTAGAGTCAAAACTCACTACTATGACTTTTAATTTCAAATCTAGTGCTATTTTCACTTTACATAGTGTTTCTGTATTTTTACAGTTCCATACTATTGGTAGTTGACAAGGCTTATGAAATAGTGTAGAAATATTTGCTTGATCTAAGGCTTCAGAAATATGAAACATTCAGAAAGGCATTTTACGTCACTTAGACCTATGATTTAGTTAGTTTGGAATTTTTTATTGTTTATACAACATTGTGAGCTAGAATTCTTCTGTATTTGTAAAGGGCTGATTGTCGATGAATGTTGGTCCTTGAAGTGAGTATACACAGATCACTTCTATAACCCTTCTTGGCACGTCTCCCTGGATTCTGAATCTAGGGCTCCATACAACTCTTGGGTTAGTCAGGCCTCTCCACAGATGTACTGACCAACTACTAGATAATACCTGCTTTTTGTACCCATGTCAAGTAGGATATATTTTGACTTCAAGTGACAGGGTACTCAATAAAGAGTGACTTAATAATAGATATTTATCATCTCCCATGACAGGAAAGTAGTTCTAGGGTTGGCTAACTGTGGGTCACTGTGTCCTCAGGGTTTCACACTCTTCATCTTTCCAGTCATCTGGCATCAGAGGCTTGGGGTTTATTGTTCCCTAGTACCCAAAGATGGCATCAGAGTCTCACATAACTGCATCCAAAATTAGGAATAAGGCAAGTTTCTCCTGACATGTTTTTTCTTTAAATCAAGGAAGAAAACGTTATCCAGAAGCTGACCTCATAGACATCCTATCAAGACTTATTGGCTAGAACTAGGTCATCTGCCCCCCCCCCCCAAACCTATTACTCAAAGGAAAATTTGATTAGATTAATTGTGATTCATCTCCTGCAGCTGAGTCCACTGTTCTGCCTACTTTGCTACTAAAATTGGGGTTATGTTAGAAAGGAGTAAAAGCTAGGATGGAAATTCAACAAGTAGTATCTGACATTATTTGAAGTCTTATTTTTCTCAGAATCCTAAATGATATTTAATGGAAACAGAAAGAAATTCACACTCATTTATGAATGAATTTGATAGCTTACTTATTTTCATAACTATAATCTTCACAACTTATCTTAACAATAAGTATTTTTCCTGTATACATTTATACATACTTGTGATTCTCTCTAACATATTTTTTAATGACTATGAATTCCATATATCCTTCTATGTACACTGACTTATCCTTCAACTTTTTGCACTAATTTCTGCCTATGGCATTCATTTTTGGGTTTTACAGTATAGTATGTAGTTGTGCAGAGTTTACAAATAAGTGCATTTGTTACATTTGTCTGTTCTTGAAACTATATACACTTACATACATGGCTTGTATTAGAGTTCTGAAATATTTAATTTTATAGCCTAGTTTTTTTCCTTAAAGTAATGTGATTTTTTTAGGAATTTTCCAAATTGCCATTAAAAATCTATATGGAATGATGTGGGATGAGGAATGATTGGCAGATATATTAATAGGTACTAAAGATCTATCATAGTTAACCTATAGTTGATACTGTTTAATGTGAGTCATTCATTAAAATTTTTATTAAATAAACTTCAAGTTTGTCTAAGAAGGAGCAAAGGAATCGTACTTCTCTGGGTAATTTTGATAAAATAAACAAGAACAAATGCTGTATATTAATAAAATAGCTGTTTTTCCTACATCAAACACCAGAAATGATACTTTCCTTGTAAGGTTGCTAAGAAGATCAATGGTAATTGTGTAGTTAAATTAAGGGTTAATTAAACGTTAAAATAAGGGAACTATGATAATTATGTTTCAAGCTGTAATACATGAAATATAAAAAGAAGGTTTTGTTTTTGTTTTTTTGTTTTTAGTTTTGCAGTTCTACTACATACAAGTATTAACACTGAGAAGAACATTGGAGTAGATCCCTCCACCCCGTCTGGAAGCAGTGTATATCCACATAATACGTGTGCTTAGTTACTCAGTCATGTTCAACTCATTGCGACCCCATGGACTGTAGCCCTCCAGGCTCCTGTGTCCATGGGATTCTCCAGGCAAGAAAACTGGAGTGGATTGCCATGCCCTTCTCCAGGGGATCTTCCCAACCCAAGGATTGAATCCAGGTCTCCTGCATTGCAGGCGCATTCTTTACTGTCTGAGACACAAGGAAGCCCACATAATCCATATAACTTGCAAAATATATGGTAAACAAAATTTAAAGTGTAAGATCAAGTGCAGCAAAAAAAAAAAAAAAAAAAAGTTGTACTTGATGCCAGATCATTTCTGGAACTGGAGGCATTTTTTTTTTTTTTTTTCAGTTGTGAGCCAAACTCATTGCTCCCAAAGACACATTTCATTTGTCTATTATTTTGGCTTTTTAAAAAAACTAACCAATTCATTGAAAATGAGGAAATCTAGGCTTAGAAGAAGCCATTAAATTTTTAAAACACCCGTTATTGTGAAAGCACAATATTAACTGCATAACTAAATTTAGAAAATAGAAAACACTAGTATTCCTCATCATAAGCAGTAACCTATGAATACCAATTCTGGTAAGCAGAAATAAAAGAGAAGAAAAAAGGATGCTGGACTAGGATGGTGATTTATGTGTTATTGCTATGAGGAATCCTACCTCCCTCACTTTTCTATTACTTTCTCTTTCCCTGTTTCTCAGCCTGGTTCCTGCACTTAAGGCAAGAACTCTACTCTCCTAGATAGTTATTTTAAATGATTTTTGTTCTCTCCCAGTTTTCATCCAGCCATATATTATTCTCATCTCTTCCCAAACTCTTGATCCTTATCCTTAAAAATGAGAGAAATAAAGTTTATTAGTATATTACTGTACTTATCAAAATGTTTGATATGACAGGCATTGATACAAGTTTTTGATAATCAAAAACTTTAAAGAATTTAAAATCTTCATGTAAACCACAAAAATAGCCACAGATTTCCTCTTGAAATCATATTTTTAGGATTTATGAGAAAATCATGGTGAAAACTACTTTTAAAGAAAAGTCAAAAAAAAAAAAGTCATTTGGGGGATTTTCTGGCAGTTTGGTGGTTAGGGCTCAATGCTTCCACTGCAGAGAGCCGAGTTCAATTCCTGGTGAAGGAACCAAGATCCCTCAAGGCATGCAGCTAGGCAAAACAAACAAAACTAATTTTACTATTAGAATTCATATAACATATCAATTCAAGATGTTGTATCTTCTTCCTCATCCTTCCCTTTCTTCCACAACTCAATTTTAGTCAATAGTGTTATATTCTCTCATTGTTTCCCATTGTATTACTTAATATGCTTTCACTTATATTTGATTTTCACCTTTATTCTTGGGTTCTCACTTGTACAAATGGATCAGTCATAGAGCATTTTTTACTTTTTTATCTTTTATCTCTCTTTTAAAATTTATATCATTCATAAATAGAATATCCTACTGTGTATCCCTTATCCCGATGTTTGTTTTCATTTTAGATTTTCATGGATTAAAAATCGAATGCTTACTGCTGAAGGTTCTACAGCCATGTCTTGGTTTCTTTAAGTCGTTTCAGTGCAAAAGTCTGATGCTCTTTTTCTTTCCCTTGTAAGTTTTTGTCTGGTTGCTGAAAGAGCCTTTATCATCAAAATCTAGTAAACTTTCCAAGGTAAATATCATGTTGACTATTCTGTATAAGATTTTTTGCAGTATGATATGCTGTTTCAAAATGTAGGTTCAATTATTTTTTTGTTTTGAATTATAATTTAAAATATTTATTCTGTTTGATTGTTCTTTGGAGATCCCATTTATGCAAGTATTGAGTCTCTTTTGCCTGATTTATATGTTTATTTTCCATTATTTTCTTGACTTTTTTCTTTTTAGTATTTATCTTGTACAGCACTTACTATGTTTTTCATGATATATTAATTTCCTAAGGTTGCTGTAACAAATTATTGCAAATATGGTATCTCAAAACAACAGAAATTTATTCACTTACAGTTCTGGAGGCCAGAAATCTCAATTCAAGGTGTCAGAAGAGTCATGCTCCCTCTGACATTTCCAGGAGAGAATTCTTCCTTGCTTCTTCCTAGCTTCTGGTGGCACCCAGAAGTCATTGGCAGTTTTAACTTTTATCTGTATCACATTCATCTCTGTTTCTGTTTTCTCATGACCATCGTATACGTCTTTGTGTTCTCTCCTTTTCTTATTAAGTATACATCCTTACTACTATAAAATTGCCTACAAAAAAATTCAGTTTTTTTTTCTATTTCTTCCCGTCTCTTCCCTCCTCCCTCTGACTGAAGAGATATAGTTGAATACCATGCTTAAAAATTGTTTGAGGATAACAAGATGGTGGAGGAGTAGGTGGATGTGGAGTACATCTCTCTCCATGGATTCATCAGGAACACACCTTCAGACACAGTAGTGCATGCAGAACACCAGTTGAGAGTGGACAGGAGTACCTGACCGGTGGAAAAGAATATATAGAACCGCGCAGAACTCGGTAAGATGAAGGAACTAGGGAGGGGGAAAAACACGAGTGTTAATAGGATTGGACCTGCCCTCAGTGGGTGAGGAACTGAAGTAGGGGTTTGATTCCCAAATCGGAGCAACTGTCTGAGTCAGAGTAGAAACATTTAAGGCTGAGAGTGAAGCAGCTGATCTGTGGCAGCCTAAATGGATTGACAATCAGACAGTCCTTGCCTCAGCCATACATACCCTGGACAGGGATGCAGGTCCCCTGGAAGGCGAAGTGGCTGGGAGCTGGAGTTTAGGGATTGTGGGGCAATCCCAGGGTGAGGGCTGCTGTTGACTATGGAGAGACAGATCGAGGGGGTATGAGGGAGGAGATTGTGGTGGGGAATGCCTGTGGAGGAAAACCAGGCAGCCATGGAAGTGAGGGGATACTGCTGAGTCATATGTAGGGGGTGGAGCCATCACCATAGCCTCTCTCCCCCCACAGGCCAGCATCAGCAGCTGAACAGTAGAGAGGCTGGCCCACCAAATGCCTGAGGCACTGAACTACAGAGTAGGACCCCACCCATGGTGCCCCTTTAAGTGCCTGATGCACCAATCTATAGAGTAGGACCCCAGTTAGGGGGCCTCTCTATGTGCTTGACATGAAGAACAACAGAGAAGGGCCCCAGGTAAGGGAGCCCTATAAGTGTCTGAACTGGCGAAGCTACAGAGTAAGACTGGCTAAAAAGGCCTTTTATTCGCCAGCTACAGGAAGCTTGAAAAAAGACTCTGATAGGGCCATAACTTCTGCAGCGGAGGCAGTCCATGTCCCTGCACACTTGGCACCACCAGGGTCCCCACGACCCAAGCAGCTGTGCCGCCTTCACACTCAACCCTCACTGGGGCAGAGCTGCCACAGACAAAAAAGTCTTGTGTCTGCACACAGGGACGCTTTGGTCATGTCCAACTCTCTGCCACCCTGTGGACTGTGGCCTGCCAGGCTTCTCTGTCAGGGGGGTTCTCCAGGCAAGAATACTGGAATGTATTGGCCAATACTGGTTACCATACCCTTCTAGAGCACTTTATTCCCTACTACCCTAGCTGCCAAATCCCCTGATTACCTGGTGCTGCCAGAACCCCTGTGATCCAAGCAGCTGAGCCACCTCTGCACCTGGCCCTCACAGAGGCAAGTCCTCCAGGACAGCCTCAGAAGCAAACCCCAGTGGACAACCCACATGCAGAAGTGGAAATAAAACCACATGAAACCCAGGGGCAGTATGGCTAAGGATGAAGTCCCCAAAACTTCCCACCAGCTGTACAAGCTCCAGATTAAATCCACACAATCAACTAGGCAGACTCTGTGTTTATGGAATATATAAAAAGACATTGAGAGCTCCCACAAAAGAAAACACACTGGTTCTGATAGCTGTGGACATTGGAGGCAAGAACACACAGGAGCAGGACCAGATTAGAATCTGAGCTGCCCCCACAGCAGGTTGAGAGACCAGCACAGTGTTGTAGGGCATCCTAGGGAGGCGAGGTAGACTGTGAGTCCCAGGGAGGGAAAGGACTCTGACAGCAGTGACTCAAGAAAAACATTTATTTTTCTTAGGTTTTGACTTTTTCTGTAGTTTCTTTTGGATTTTTTTCTTTCTTTTTTCCTCCCTTGTGTTGTACTTGTCAATTGTATTGGCACTATGAAATCTAATTAAGCTTTTGAGCATTTTTTTTTCTTCTCAGTCACATTTTTTTTTTTTTTTACTGTTGTTATAAACCTCTGCCTCTACATTGGGCTTTTGCAGTTCTGTGGAGTTTTCCTTTTTTTTTTAATATCTTTTTTTTAATTTTAATTTTTTTTCTTTTTTTTCTTTTTATTTTTATTTTATTATTTTTTTTGCATTTATATATATATATATTTTTTTAAATTTTAAAATCTTTAATTCTTACATGCATTCCCAAACATGAACCCCCCTCCCACCTCCCTCCCCATAACATCTTTCTGGGTCATCCCCATGCACCAGCCCCAAGCATGCTGCATCCTGCATCAGACATAGACTGGCGATTCAATTCACATGATAGTATACATGTTAGAATGGCATTCTCCCAAATCATCCCACCCTCTCCCTCTCCCTCTGAGTCCAAAAGTCCGTTATACACATCCGTGTCTCTTTCCCTGTCTTGCATACAGGGTCGTCATTGCCATCTTCCTAAATTCCATATATATGTGTTAAATTATTATTTTTTCTACATTCATTCCTTTGTTGCTTTTCTTACTGTTGTCCCCTTGAAGTTAGTCTTTACTGTATATAAATCTTCTTCATCTACCTCTATCTAACTTTGCATATCTATTCTTTCTTTTATTTCTTTCCTTTCCTCTCAACATATTTGTTAGTTTCATTTTCATTTCTTTATTCCCCACTTGTGACCTTGCTTTAGTTTTGTTTTCCAGTTTATGCTTTAGTTAGTTTTGTTCCTAATTTGTAGATATAATTTTTGGTTTCCGTGGTTCACTGAGTCAATCTACTATACTTTATCTTTGTTGGATTGTTTTGATTTTGCTTATGGGTGTATATGTGTATGTGTATATCCAGTCACACTTATTCTTGTTATAAACCTCGGTCTCTACATTGCACTATTGCAGCTATTGCAGTTCTCTGTTGTTTCCTTTTTTTCTTTCTTTCATTTTTTTCTTTTCTCTTTTTAAAAATTTTAACGTTTAATTTTTTAAACCTATTATATTTTTACTACACTTTTCCTTTGTTTGCTTTTCCTACTGTTCTCTTCCCCTTGCAGTTAATATTTATTGTAGATGAATCTTCATCTCCCTCTATTTAGCTTTGCATATCAATTCTTTATTTTCTTTCTTTCCTTTCCTCTCAACATATTTGCTAGTTTTGTTTTCATTGCTTTATTCCCCACTTGGCACCTTGCTTTAGTTTTGCTTTCCAGTTTCTGCTTTAGTTAGTTTTTTTCTTAACTGGTAGATATAACTTTTGATTTCCTTTGTTGGTTGGGTCAAACTACTCAACTTTATTTTTGATGGACTCTTGATTTTGCTTATGAGTGTATATGTATATGTGTATATTACATTATTTTAATTATTATTTGCCTGATTTTGTAACCGCCATTTATCTGGGGTTCATCTTTGGTTTCTCATTTTTGGGTATTTGTTTTAATCTCACTTAATGCCATAACAAACCACTTGTGGAATCTTCATTCCTCACCAGAGATCAAGCCCTGAGACTTTGGAGTGGGAGCACTGACTCCAAGACTCTAGGTTACCAGAGAATTAACCCTAGGGAGTATCAAATAGTGAAAGCTCAAACAAAGGAAACCACTTGAATACAGGACCAGGCATCACCCAACCACCAGTAGCATCCTGTGCAGGACGTCTCATTTAAACAACAAACAAAACAAAAACACAAAGCCAACCATCAGCAGGTAGGATTACCACCTCACTCAGTCTTGCCCATCAGAGGAAGAACAAACAAACAAAAACTCAGCACAAATCTCACCCTATATGAAGCTTGCGCAAACCACTGGACCAAACTTAGGAGGGCAGAAACCAAAGGGAAGAAAGAGTTCAACCTTGAAACCTGGGGAAAGGAGACCTCAAACACAATAAGTTAAAGAAAAATAATGAAAAGGAAGATAAATGCTACACAAATGAAGGAACAAACTAGAAAAACAGAAGTCCAAATAAATCAAGAGAAAATAGGCAAACTACCTGAAAAAGAATTCAGAATGATAGTAAAAATGATCAAAAACCTGGAGAACAAAATGGAGAAAATGCAAAAATCAATTAATAAAGACCTAGGAGAATTAAAGAATAACCATACAGAGACAAACAACACAATTACTGAAATTAAAAAATACTCTAAAAGAAATCAATAGCAGAATATCTGAAGCAGAAGAATGAATCAGTGAGCTGGAAGATAAAATGGTGTAAATAAGTTCTTAAGGGCAGAATAAAGTAAAAAGAATGAAAAGAACTGAGGATAGTCTCAGAGACCTCTGGGACAATATCAAATGCACCAACATTTGAATTATAGGGGTCCCAGAAGAAGAAGAGAAAAAAAAAGGTATGAGAAAGTTTTTGAAGAGATTATAGTTGAAAATTTCCCCAACATGGAAAGGAAATAGTCAATCAAGTTCAAGAGACACAAAGAGTCCCATGTAGAATAAATCCAAGGAGAAACACACCAAGACACATACTAGTCAAGCTGACAAAGACTAAACACAGAGAAAGAATATTAAAAGCAGCAAGGGTGTTAGCTCTTCTCTAAATTTTTGGTAGAATTCAACTGTGAAGCCGTCTGGAACTGGGCTTTTGTTTGCTGGAAGATTTCTGATTACAGCTTCAATTTCTGTGCTTGTGATGGGTCTGTTAAGATTTTCTATTTTTTCCTGGTTCAGTATTGGAAACTTGTACTTTTCTAAGAATTTGTGCATTTCTTCCACGCTGTCCATTTTATTGGCATATAATTGCTGATAGTAGTCTCTTATGATCCTTTGTATTTCTGTGTTGTCTGCTGTGATCTCTCCATTTTCATTTCTAAATTTATTGATTTGATTTTTCTCCCTTTGTTTCTTGATGAGTCTGGCTAATGTTTTGTCAATTTTATTTATCCTTTCAAAGAACTAGCTTTTGCCTTTGTTGATTTTTGCTATGGTCTCTTTTGTTTCTTTTGCATTTATTTGTGCCCTAATTTTTAAGATTTATTTCCTTCTACTAACCCTGGGGTTCTCCATTTCTTCCTTTTCTAGTTGCTTTAGGTGTAGAGTTAGGTTATTTATTTGACTTTTTTCTTATTTCTTGAGGTATGCTTTTATTGCTATGAACTTTCCTCTTAGCACTGCTTTTACAGTGTCCCACAGGTTTTGGGCTGTTGCATTTTCATTTTCATTAGTTTCTATGCATATTTTGATTTCTTTTTTGATTTCTTCTGTGATTTGTTGGTCATTCAGAAAAGTGTTGTTCAGCCTCCAATGTTGGAATTTTTAATAGTTTTTCTCCTGTAATTGAGATCTAATCTTACTGCATTATGGTCAGAGAAGATGCTTGGAATGATTTAAACTTTTTTGAATTTACCAAGGCTAGATTTATGGCCCAGGACGTGATCTATCCTGGACAAACCCACAGCAAACATGATCCTCAGTGGTGAAAAATTGAAAGCATTTCCCCTAAAATCAGGAACAAGACAAGGGTGCCCACTCTCACCACTACTATTCAACATAGTTCTGGAAGTTTTGGCCACAGCAATCAGAGCAGAAAAAGAAATAAAAGGAATCCAGATTGGAAAAGAAGAAGTAAAACTCTCACTGTTTGCAGATGACATGATCCTCTACATAGAAAACCCTAAAGACTCCACCAGAAAGTTACTAGAGCTAATCAATGAATATAGTAAAGTTGCAGGATATAAAGTCAACATACAGAAATCCCTTGCATTCCTATACACTAATAATGAGAAAGTAGAAAAAGAAATTAAGGAAACAATTCCATTCACTATTGCAATGAAAAGAATAAAATACTTAGGAATATATCTACCTAAAGAAACTAAAGACCTATGTATAGAAAACTATAAAACACTGGTGAAAGAAATCAAAGAGGACACTAATAGATGGAGAAATATACCATGTTCATGGATCAGAAGAATCAATATACAACTAATCTCAAAAATATACAAGCAACTTATGCAACTCAATTCCAGAAAAATAAATGACCCAATCAAAAAATGGGCCAAAGAACTAAATAGACATTTCTCCAAAGAAGACATACGGATGGCTAACAAACACATGAAAAGATGCTCAACATCACTCATTATTAGAGAAATGCAAATCAAAACCACAATGAGGTACCACTTCACACCAGTCAGAATGTCTGCGATCCAAAAATCTGCAAGCAATAAATGCTGGAGAGGGTGTGGAGAAAAGGGAACCCTCCTACACTGTTGGTGGGAAAGCAAACTAGTACAGCCACTATGGAGAACAGTGTGGAGATTCCTTAAAAAATTGCAAATAGAACTGCCTTATGACCCAGCAATCCCACTTCTGGGCATACACACCGAGGAAACCAGAATTGAAAGAGACACATGTACCCCAATGTTCATCGCAGCACTGTTTATAATAGCCAGGACATGGAAACAACCTAGATGTCCATCAGCAGATGAATGGATAAGAAAGCAGTGGTACATATACACAATGGAGTATTACTCAGCCGTTAAAAAGAATACATTTGAATCAGTTCTGACGAGATGGATGAAACTGGAGCTGATTATGCAGAGTGAAGTAAACCAGAAAGAAAAACACCAATACAGTATACTAACACATATATATGGAATTTAGAAAGATGGCAATGATGACCCTGTATGCAAGACAGCAAAAAAGACACAGATGTGTATAGCGGACTTTTGGACTCAGAGGGAGAGGGAGAGGGTGGGATGATCTGGGAGAATGGCATTGAAACATGTATACTATCATGTAAGAATCGAATCACCAGTCTATGTCCGACGCAGGACACAGCATGCTTGGGGCTGGTGCATGGGGATGACCCAGAGGGATGTTGTGAGGAGGGAGGTGGGGGGGGGGTTCATGTTTGGGATCGCATGTACACCTGTGGTGGATTCATGTCAATGTATGGCAAAACCGATACAGTATTGTAAAGTAAAGTAAAAATAAAAATTAAAAAAAAGAGAAATATGTCAGAGAAAGACAAATGCTGTATATAATATCATTTGTGTATAGAATCTAACAAACACAATAAACTAGTGAATATAACAATAAAGCAGACTCACAGAGAAAACAAACAAACAAGCAAAAAAAATCAATATAGTAAAAATGAGTATACTACCCAAAGCAATCTACAGATTCAATGAAATCCCTATCAAGCTACCAGGGGTATTTTTCACAGAGCTAGAAGAAATAATTTCACAATTTGTATGGAAATACATAAAACCTCGAAAGGCCAAAGCAATCTTGAGAAAGAAGAATGGAACTGGAGAAATCAACCTGCCTGACTTCAGGCTCTACTACAAAGCCACAGTCATCAAAACAGTATGGTACTGGCACAAAGACAGAAATATAGATCAATGGAACGAAATAGAAAGCCCAGAGATAAATCCACACACCTATGGACACCTTATCTTTGACAAAGGAGGCAAGAATAGACAATGGATTAAAGACAAGCTCTTTAATAAGTGGTGCTGGGAAAACTGGTCAACCACTTGTAAAAGAATGAAACTAGAACACTTTCTAACACCATACACAAAAATAAACTCAAAATGGATTAAAGACCAGAAATGTGAGACCAGAAACTATAAAACTCCTAGAGGAGAACATAGGCAAAACACTCTCCGACATAAATCACAGCAGGATCTTCTATGACCCACCTCCCAGAATATTTGAAATAAAAGCAAAAATAAACAAATGGGATTTAATTAAAATTAAAAGCTTCTGCACAACAAAGGAAAGTATAAGCAAGGTGAAAAGACAGCCTTCTGAATGGGAGAAAATGATAGCAAATGAAGCAACTGACAAACAACTAATCTCAAAAATATGCAAGCAACTCCTGCAGCTCAATTCCAGAAAAATAAACAACCCAATGAAAAAATGGGCCAAAGAACTAGGACATTTCTCCAAAGAAGACATACAGATGGCTAACAAACACATGAAAAGAGGCTCAACATCACTCATTATCAGAGAAATGCAAATCAAAAGCACCATGAGGTACCATTTCACGCCAGTCAGAATGGCTGCCATCAAAAAGTCTACAAGCTATAAATGTTGGAGAGGGTTTGGAGGAAAGGGAACCCTCTTACACTGTTGGTGGGGATGCAAACTAGTACAGCCACTATGGAGAGCAGTGTGGAGAGTCCTTAAAAAACTGGAAATAGAACTGCCTTATGACCCAGCAATCCCACTTCTGGGCATACAAACCGAGGAAACCAGAATTGAAAGAGACACATGTACCCTAATGTTCATTGCAGCACTGTTTATAATAGCCAGGACATGGAAGCAACCTAGATGTCCATCAGCAGATGAATGGATAAGAAAGCTGTGGTACATATAAACAATGGAGTATTACTCAGCCATTAAAAAGAATACATTTGAATCCATTTTAATGAGGTGGATGAAACTGGAGCCGACTATACAGAGTGAAGTAAGCCAGAAAGAAAAACACCAATACAGTATAGTAGCACATATATATGGAATTTAGAAAGATGGTAATGATAACCCTGTATGCTAGACAGCAAAAGAGACACAGATGTATAGAACAATCTTTTGGACTCTGTGGGAGAGGGAGAGGGTGGGATGATTTAGGAGAATGGCATTGAAACATGTATAATATCATACAAGAAATGAATCGCCAGTCTAGGTTTGATGCAGGATACAGGATGCCTGGGGCTGGTGCACTGGGATGACCCAGAGAGATGGTATGGGGAAGGAGGTGGGAAGGGGGTTCAGGATTGGGAACACGTGTATACCTGTGGTGGATTCATGTTGATGTATGGCAAAACCAAAACAGTATTGTAAAGAAAAATAAAGTTAAAAAAAAAAGCAGCAAGGGAAACCCCATAAATTTAACAGCTGATCTTTCAGCAGAAACTCTGCAGGCCCAAAGGGAATGGCAAGATATATATAAAGTACTGAAAGGGAAAAATCTACAAACAAGATTACTGTACCTGGCAAGGATCTGATACAAAACTGATGGGGAAATAAAAAGCCTTTCAGACAAGCAAAAGTTAAGAAAATTCAGTACCACCAAACCAGCTTTACAACAAATGTTAAAGGGACTTATACAGTCAGGAAATGCAAGAGAAAGAAAAGATCTACAAAATTAACCCCAAACAATTAAGAAAATGGCAACAGGTACATATATATCAATAATAACTTTAAATGTATTGGATTAAATCCTCCAACCAAAAGACAGATTAGCGGAATGGAGACAAAAACAAGACCTATTTATACACTGTCTACAAGAAACCCACTGCAGACCTAAAGACACATATAGACTGAAAGTGATAGGATGGAAATATGTATTCCATGCTAACTGGAGGTAAAAGAAAGCCAGAGCAGAAATCCTCATATCAGACAAATAGACCATAAAATAAATAAGATTACAAGAGATAAGGAAGGACCTACATAATGATCAAGGGATAAATCCAAGAGGAAGACATAACAATTGCGAATTTCTATGAATCCAACATAGGACCACCTCAATACATAGAGGTGTTTGTCAATAGACGAACACTAACAGACATAAAAGGAGAAGTTGACAGTAACACAATAATAGTAGGAGACTTTAATACCTGACTCACATCAATGGACAGATCATCAAAACAGAAAATTATTAAGGAAACACAAGTCTTAAATGATACATTAGATGAGCTGGGTCTCATTGATATCTTCAGGACATTCCATCCAAATGCAGAAGAATAAACCTTCTCAAGTACACATGGAAGATTCTCCAGGATAGACCACATCTTGGGTCATAAGTCAAACCTCATTAAACTTAAAAAAATTGAAATTGTATCAAGCATCTTCTATGACCACAACACCATGAGACTAGATTTCAATTACAAGAGAAAAACTGTAAAATACACAAACACATGGAGATTAAACAATACATTTCTAAATATCCAACAGGTTATTGAAGAAATCAAAAGGAAAATAAAAAAAAATTCTAGAAACAAATGACAATGAATCCATGACAACTCAAAACCTATGGGATGCAGCAAAAGCAGTTTTTTTTTTTTAATTTTACTTTATTTTACTTTACAATACTGTATTGGTTTTGCCATACATCAACATGAATCCGCCATGGGTGTACATGAGTAAGAGGGAAGTTTATAGCAATAAATCCTACCTCAAGAAACAAGAGAAACATTGAATAGACAACCTAACTTTACACCTGAAACAACTGGAAAAAGAACAAAACCCCCCAAAATTAGCAGAAGGAAATAAGTCATAAAAATCAGACCAGAAATAAAGGGGAAAAAATGAAAGAAACAATAGTAAAGATTAATAAAACTAAAAGCTGGTTCTTTGAGTAGATAAAGAAAATTGACAAGCCTTTAGCCAGACTCATCAAGAAAAAGAGAGAAAAATCAAATCAACAAAATTAGAAATGAGAAAGGAGAGGTTACAACAGACAGTGCAGAAATACAAGGGATTATAAGAGACTATTATGAACAACTATATGGCAATAAAGTGGATAACCTGGAAGAAATGGACAGATTATTAGAAAAGCTCAATCTTCCAAGACCGAACCAGGAAGAAATAGAAATTTTGAACAACTCAATTACAAGCACTGAAATTGAAGCTGTGATAAAATGTCTCCCATAAAACAAAAGCCCAGGACCAGATGGCTTCACAGGAGAATTCTATCAAACATTTAGGGAAGAGCAAATGCCTACCCTTCTAAGACTTGTTCAAAAAATTGCAGAGGAAGGAACATTTCCAAACTCATTCTACAAGGCCACCATCACCCTGATTCCAAAACCAAAGACAACACACAGAAAAAATGAAAACTACAGGCCAATATCACTGGTGAACATAGATGCAAAAATCCTCAACAAAATTTTAGCAAACAGAATTCAGCAACACATCAAAAAGCTCATACACCACGATCAAATTGGGTTTATTCCAGGGATGCAAGGATTCTTCAATATATGCAAATCAATCAATGTGATACACCATATTAACAGATCGAAAGATAAAACCGTATGATAATCTGCATAGATGTAGAAAAACCTTTTGACAGATTCAGCATCCATTTATTCAGCATCCAAAACTCTTCATTAAATGGGCATAGAAGGAACCTACCTCAACATCGTAAAGGCCATATGTGATAATCCTACAGCAAACATTATTCTCAATGGTGAAAAACTGAAAGCATTCACCCTAAGATCAGGAACAAGACAAGGGTGTCCACTTTCACCACTGTTATTCAACATAGTTTTTGAAGTGCTAGCTACAGCAATCAGAGAAGGTAAAAAAAGAAATCCAGATCAGAAAAGAAGATGTAAAACTCTCACTGACTGCAGATGACATGATACTGTACATAGAAAACCGTAAAGATAGTATCAGAAAATTAATAGAGCTAATCAGTGAATTTAGCAAAGTTGCAGGGTTCAAAATCAATACACAGAAATCACTTGCATTTCTATATACTAACAATGTAAAATCAAAAATAGAAATTAAGGAATCAATCCCATCCACTATTGCAACAAAAAGAATTAAACATCTAGGAATACTTATCTAAGGAAACAAAAGAACTGTACACAGAAAATTAAAAGACACTGATGAAAGAAATAAAAGATGACATAAACAGATGGAGAGATATTCCATGTTCCTGGGTAGGAAGAATCAATATTGTGAAAATTACTATACTACCAAATGCAATCTACAGATTCAGTGTGATCCCTATCGAATTACCAATGGCATTTTTCACAGAATTAGAACAAAAAATTTCACAATTCATATGGAAACACAAAAGACCCCAAATAGCCAAAGCAGTCTTGAGAAAGAAGAATGGAGCTGGAGGAATCAACCTTCCTGACTTCAGATTATATTACAATGCTATAGTCATCAATGCAATCAATGCTACACCATGAGGCTTCCCTCATGGCTCAGATGGGAAAGAATCTGCCTGCAATGCAGGAGACCCAGATTCAATCCCTGGATTGGGAAGATCCCCTGAAGGAGGAAATGGCAACCCACTCCAGTATTCTTCCTGGAGAATTCCATGGACAGAGGAGCCTGGCAGGCTACAGTCCATGGGGTCACAAACAGTCAGACATGACTGAGTGATTAACACTTACACAGTCATCAAGACAGTATGGTACTGGCACAAAAACAGAAATATAGACCAATGGAACAAGATAGAAAGTCCAGAAGTAAACCTATTCACCTACAGATACCTTATTTTTAACAAAGGAGGCAAGAATATACAATGGGGAAAAGACAGCCTCTTTAATAAATGGTGCTGGGAAAACTGGACAGCTACATGTAAAAGAATGAACTTAGCACAATTCCTAACACCATACATAAAGATAAACTCAAAATGGATCAAAGATATAAATGTAAGACCAAAAACTATAAAACTCTTAGAGGAAAACAGGCCAAACACTCGATGAGATGAATCAAAGCAAGATCCTCTATGACCCACCTCCTAGAGTAATGGAAATAAAAACAAAAGTAAACAAGTGGGGCCTGATTAAACTTAAAAGCTTTTGCACAGCAAAGGAAACTATAAGCAAGGTGAAAAAACAACCCTCAGAATGGGAGAAAGTAATGGCAAATGGAACAACTGACAAAGGATTAATTTCCAAAATATACAAGCAGCTCATACAACTAAATGACAGAAAACAAACAAACAAAAACGCCTCAACTAAAAAAGTGGGAAAAAGACCTAAAAAGACATTTCTCCAAAGAAGACATACAGATCGCTAACAAACACATGAAAAGATGCTCGACATCGCTCATTATTAGAGAAATGCAAATCAAAAGTGGAATGATATACCACCTCACACCAGTCAGAATGGCCATCACCAAAAAGTCTACAAACAATAAATGCTGGAGAGGGTGTGGAGAAAAGGGAATCATCTTGCACTGTTGGTGGGAATGTAAATTGATACAGCCACTATGGAAGATGGTATGGAGATTCCTTAAAAAATTAGGAATAAAACCACCATCAGTTCGGTTCAGTTCAGTTCAGTCCCTCAGTCGGGTCTGACTCTTTGCGACCCCATGAATCACAGCATTCCAGGCCTCCCTGTCCATCACCGGCTCCCAGGGTTTACCCAAACTCATGTCCATTGAGTTGGTGATGCCATCCAGCCATCTCATCCTCTGTCGTCCCCTTCTCCCCCTGCCCCCAATCCCTCCCAGCATCAGAATCTTTTCCAATGAGTCAACTCTTCACATGAGGTGGCCAAAGTTTTGGAGTTTCAGCTTCAGCATCAGTCCTTCCAATGAACACCTAGGACTGATCTCCTTTATTTTTATTTTTATTTTATTTTATTTATTTTATTTTTTTATTTTTTAAATTTTAAAATCTTTAATTCTTACATGCGTTCCCAAACATGAACCCCACTCCCACCTCCCTCCCCATAACATCTCTCTGGGTCATCCCCATGCACCAGCCCCAAGCATGCTGTATCCTGCGTCAGACATAGACTGGTGATTCAATTCTTACATGATAGTATACATGTTAGAATGCCATTAAGAATGGATTGGTTGGATCTCCTTGCAGTCCAAGGGACTCTCAAGAGTCTTCTCCAACGTCACAACTCAAAAGCATCAATTCTTCGGCGCTCAGCTTTCTTCACAGTCCAACTCTCACATCCATACATGACTACAGGAAAAACCATAGCCTTGACTAGACGGACCTTTGTTGGCACAGTAATGTCTCTGCTTTTCAATATGCTGTCTAGGTTGGTCATAACTTTCCTTCCAAGGAGTAAGCGTCTTTTAATTTCATGGCTGTAATCACCATCGGCGGTGATTTTGGAGCCCCCCAAAATAAAGTCAGACACTATTTCCACTGTTTCCCCAATCTATTTCCCTTGAAGTCATGGGACCGGATGCTATGACCTTAGTTTTCTGAATGTTGAGCTTTAAGCCAACTTTTTCACTCTCCTCTTTCACTTTCATCAAGAGGCTTTTTAGTTCCTCATTTTCTGCCATAAGAGTGGTGTTATCTGCATATCTGAGGTTATTAATATTTCTTCTGGCAATCTTGATTGCAGCTTGTGCTTCTTCCAGCCAGGCGTTTCTCATGCTGTACTCTGCGTCTAAGTTAAATAAGCAGGGTGACAATACACAGCCTTAACATACTCCTTTTCCTATTTGGAACCAGTCTATTGTTCCATGTCTAGTTCTAATTGTTGCCTCCTGACCTGCATGTAGGTTTCTCAAGAGGCAGGTCAGGTGATCTAGTATTCCCATCTCTTGAAGAACTTTCCACAGTTTATTGTGATCCACTCAGTCAAAGGCTTTGGCATAGTCAATAAAGCAGAAATAGATGTTTTTCTGGAACTCTCTTGCTTTTTTGATGATCCAGCCACCCAGCAATCCCTATCCTAGGCATATACCCTGAGGAAACCAAAATTGAAAGAGACACATGTATCCCCTTTGTTCACTGCAACACTATTTACGATAGCTAGAAAATGGAAGCAACCTAGATGTTTCACTAACAGATGAATGGATAAAGATGTTGTGGCACATATACACAATGAAATATTACCCAGCCATATAAAGGAATGCATTTGAGTCAGTTCTAATAAGGTGGGTGAACCTAGAACCTATTTTACAGAGTGAAGTAAGTCAGAAAAAGAAAGGTAAATATCGTATTCTAACGAATACATATGGAATCTAGAAAAATGGTACTGAAGAATTTATTTACAGGGCAACAATGGGGAAACAGACATAGAGTATAGACTTATGGATATGAAGAGAGGGGAGGAGAGGGTGAGATGTATGGAAAGAGTAACATGGAAACATACATTCCCATATGTAAAATAGATAGCCTATGGGAATTTGCTGTATGGCTCAAGAAATTGAAACAGGGGCTCTGTATCAACCTAGAGGGGTGGGATGGGGAGAGAGATGGGAGGGAAGTTCAGAAGAGAGCAGATATATGTATACCTATGGCTGATTAGTGTTGAAGTTTGACAGAAAACAATAAAATTCTATAAAGCAATTATCCTTCAATTAAAAAATAAAAATTGTTTGAATTTATTCCTTTCTTTTTAGTATTATTGTAATTCATTTGAAATACAGTGGTATACATTGGTTTTGTTTGGTTTTAGTTTTAATTTTTTTGTTTTTCTGCCCCTTGGTGATCAGTTTTTATTTCTAGAATATGTTGAATATTATCATGCTTTCAGAAGTCATAGTTATGGAAATGTTATACTTTCTTGGAGAAATGCCATGCCCTCTTTTGTCCCTTTCACCTTCATAATACTCCCCCACAGATAACCAATTTAATTGTTATTAGGTTTATATTCCTATTTTTCCTTCCATAAATATAAAAAGATAAGTTAGCCATTTTATTTCTCTTTCTTTTTTGCATAGAAAGGTATCTCTATCACTTAATAACATTTCCTGGAAACCACTCTGTTTAAGTTCACATGTATCTTATTAATTAATAGTTACAGCTGCATAGTACTCCATTGTGTGCATATAAACTGTAGTTTATTCAAGCAGTATTCTATTGTTATTTTTATTTTTTCAAAATTGTCTAATGACAGTGTGTTTGAATTTTGTTAAAGGCTTTTTTAAATAGTCTCTTTTCCTTCAAATTTACCCTTATTTCTGACATCTTTTGGCCTTTTTTCTTCTGTTTTTTTGTAACTCAACCTTTTCAAGTTCTTGATTCATCTTCTGTTGTCACATTATTACCAACTGTTTTCTGGCCATTTCTTCCCTGAGTTTTTATATTTCTGTTTTGTGATCTTCCCTCAGAACCGTGATTGCTTCATTATTTCTCTAAATATATTTTGTTTAAAATTTTCATCTGATAATGATAATATTTTCTGGTGAATATTTTTCTATAGGCAAGTTTTATTGCTCTTTTCACATTTTGAAAACATGGTAGTGTTGTGTGAGTGTGGTGTCTGTTCCTTTTCTCTTTCACATACTTCATTAAGTTTTATTCTTTGGGGACCAGCTCTTTTTTTTTTTTCACAAGAAGTACATGATGGGGAAGATGAAAGACTGTTTCTTCTACTTCTTGAACCTGAGCTGGTTCAAGGAGATTTCTATTGCCATACCTAAACCTCTACAGGTTCTACTCTGCTGTTGCCATGAGCAGACAGAAGCTGCCTTTGAGGGATTCCCTAATATTGAGAAGCTTTGTTTTTGATTGTTTTATGGCCTTCTCTTCCTCTGCAGCCTGAGCCCTCTCTCTCTGCTTCTCCCTGTGCTCCTTCTCCTCACAGTAGTTCCAGTCAGCATGGGTCCTTCTCCAGGTTTGATGGTTCATTTTCCCATGCTTTCCCTACTCTTCTCCTTAACTTTTATTATACCCCAGCACAGTTTTATGCAAGGCTCTGCTACCAGCTCTGAATTCAGCATTTTTACACAAAATTTGTAGTTTCAGGTGTTTCTTCTGCTTTTGTTGAAAATCAAATTAGCATTTTTCTTATTGTCCTTGTTTCCTTTATGGCCTTTTATAGAAAGAGAATGATTTAAAGCTAAGCTTCCACCAAATTATTGCTGGAAATTGAGACATGTGCAAAGTTTCCTCTGTTTTACTTATCGTATGACTCTAGAGCAATTATTTAAATTCTTTGTACTGCTTTTGTCTTATCTTCAAAGTGGATTAGATAATATCTAGTAATGCTTATGTAGGAATACACTGAGATACTGAAGTTGGTATAATATCTGCCTTGCAGTTTACTTGATTGTAACTGATTCATAATAATAATGGATGATGCTGACAATGGTCTTGGAAGTCCAAGTCTATTTTACTTACTGATAGGGAAGTCAAAGACCTGGTTTGAGTTAGTATGACATTTTTGGCATATTGTAAACTATCCACTCTGCCATTATCCCTTTTCCTTTCATTAACTGGACCTGCAAATATTTGGTTTGATTGGGTAAAAATAATATTAAAAATATTAATATTTAATAATTGTGGCTAATTACCATGTAGAAATATAAAAATTAGGCACTAATTTGGAATGTCCAATTAATTTCATTATTTATTTGATTATAGTACTAAACCAGTTTATGTCACCTCACTTGGCTCATCTCCAATTATGATATATTTTTAGAATTAAGAGCAAAATGAGTTATATGTGTCTACTTTTATTATAACTTTTAAAAAGAATCCACAGTTCATGATGATTTGGTTACCCAAACCAAAAAAAATTGTTTTCTTCCCCACTGGGATGACTTCCAGTCTTTTTTTTAACCAAAATGTCCACCAAGCTCATTTCAAAGTTACTTGATTTTTTTCTTATTCTTCTATTTTATGCTAACTACTTCTCAGAAGATGTGGAAGTTTGTCTGTATTTGAAATGATTACATACATTTTCTGTATTTATATGTAATCTTAATTTAAATATTAGAAACTCTCCATAATTTCATTGGTATCTCATCTTATACAGAAGTATAATTCCTTTCACTCAAAGTCTAAATCAAATATCATTTCCTCAGTGAAGCCTTCCTTGACTTTCCCATTGCAATTAAAGAATTTATTTTCCTTCTGGGGCACTGTCCACTTTATGCTGTTTTGCGTATAGCACATGGCATTTAGTATAGAATGAGATGCATTTGTATCTTAACTAGATTCTATGTTTCTTTGAAATGTTTACTGTTTCTTTCCACAGCCTCAGAACCTGGTATAATGTCTGGCATTGAGAGGTACTCAATATTTGTCATATGAATGAATACATTTCTGGAATATGCTCCGAAAATAATTTTGATTCATTAAAAGTTCTTCCCAGAAAATGTCATGATAACATTGAAGATATGATTTTCAACTCTTAAGCATTTTAACACTAGCTAGATATATGACCTAGGCAAAGCAGTGCAATCTCTATGGTCTTCATTTATTTATTTGTAAAATGAAAGGTTTAGAGAATATGATCTCTAGAGGTCCTTACGTCTCTAAAATGTTTATAACTTCATGATACTTAAGAATTGAATAAATTGGAGAGGTTGATCACGTGTGTTTTGAGCCCCACTTTCTCTATCAATTTGTTTCTGGAATGACAACATTAAAATAAGTCCACAGATGTTGTCTAGATAAACCTAGGTGTCTATGGGTAATGAATTCTAGAGCATACAGAAAGATAGAGTCAAAAACTTCCTTAAGCATGGTTTGAATTAATTGTGAGAGTGGCAAATTATAGAATATGCAGTGATTAAAAAATCATATAGAGACCTCAATAAGATATAATTCCACACCAATTAGAATGGCTAATATTAGAAAGACTAGTAATACTAAATTTTTACTAGAATGTGGAACAACTAAAATTTTTATTTATTACTGATGAAAATATAAAATGCACCATTTAATAACTTTAGAGAAAAGTTTGGGATTTTAAAAATAAAACTAAACTTACCTATAATCTGACAATTTCTCTCTTAGGTATTTTTTAATTAAGTTATTAAGATGACCATACAGTAAGGTTGATTTTTGCCACTGAGTTCTATGAATTTTAACACATAAGTAGATGATGTAGTTGGTCCACAATCAGGGTAAAATTGTGTCACCCCAATTTCAGTGTTACCCCTTTGTAGTCACTCTCTCCCTACAACCTACCCTTGACAACCACTCAACTGTTCTCTGTCATATCATTTTTTTTCCCAGAATATTATACAAATGGAATCATGCAGCATGTAATCTTCTGAGGCAAGCTTCTTTAACTCACTGTAATGCCTTGAAGATTCATTCAAGCTGTTACGTATATCAATAATTCTGTTTTTCAAACTTCTAAGGAGTGGTTCATTTTTTGGATGTACTACGACTTGCTTACACATTCACCCATGAAGTATATTTCAATTCTTTGCAATTTTTTGTAGTTGTGAATAGAATGACTGTGAACATCTGTGTACGAGTATTTGTGTAATGATAAGTTTTCTTGTAAATATTTCTCTACAGTACATGCCTAGGAGTGGGGTGGCTGGGTTATATGTTAAGTATATGTTTGGCTTTATAAGAAAGTATGATTCTCTTTTCTGAAATGTCTACACCATTTTGCATGACCACCAGCATTGGATGGGAGTCCCAGTTGTTCTGCATGCTTGCCTGAACATGGTGTCATACTTTTCTATCTTGGTTATTCTAACAGAAATTTAGTGGGCTGTCATTCTAGTTTTAGTTTGCATTTCCCTAAAGGCTATGGTTTTTCCTGTGGTCATGTATGGATGTGAGAGCTGGACTGTGAAGAAGGCTGATCGCCGAAGAATTGATGCGTTTGAACTGTGGTGTTGGAGAAGACTCTTGAGAGTCCCTTGGACTGCAAGGAGATCCAACCAGTCCATTCTGAAGGAGATCAGCCCTGGGATTTCTTTGGAAGGAATGATGCTAAAGCTGAAACTCCAGTACTTCGGCCACCTCATGTGAAGAGTTGACTCATTGGAAAAGACTCTAATGCTGGGAGGGATTGGGGGAGGAGGAGAAGGGGATGACAGAGGATGAGATGGCTGGATGGCATCACTGACTCGATGGATGTGAGTCTGAGTGAACTCCGGGAGTTGGTGATGGACAGGGAGGCCAGGCATGCTGCGATTCATGGGGTCTCAGAGTCGGACACAACTGAGCGACTGAAATGAACTGAACTGAACTGAATGGCTAGTAATATTGTACATTTCAAAAAGTATTTATTTTTTCATTCATATCCTCTTGATAGAGAGTCTCTTTAAGTCTTCAGCACACTTTTTAACTGGGTTATTTCCTTTTCTGCCACTGAGTTTTGAGGGTTCTTTATATACTCTGTTCTCTGTTAGATGCGTGATCTGTGAATAGTTCCTCACATATGTCACTTATCTTTTCATTCTCTTAAAAGTGTCTTTTACAGAACAAACATTTTTATTTTGATGATGTAAGATTCATTTCACTTGCATTGATTGAGTTTTTATGTCTTATCTAAAAAATCTTTAACCTAAATCACAATCATCTTCTCATGGAAGTTTTGTAGTTTCAAGCTATACCTTTAGAACTATGGTTAATTTATAGTTAAATTTTGTATAAAATGCAAAGCTTACATCTAACTTAACTTTGTTGCTTTTGGATGTCAAATTATTCCAATGCAGTTTATTGAAAAAGTATTCTTCTTTAAATTATCTTTGCAAATTTGTAAGAAAAAAATCATTGACCATCTTTGTCTGGGTCTAATTTTTGATTCTATTCAGCTTCATTAATTTATGTATCTATTTCTTTATCATTACCACACTACTTTGTAGACTGTAGTAATTCTGATCATCAGGTGATATGATTGCTTCAATTTTATTTTTTTTTCCAAAAGTGTTTTCACTATTCTAGGTTGTTATGACATTTCTAAACTGATTTAATACTTCAAATAGTTTTTTATGAATTCTATTGTATTTTCTAGGTAGGTAGTTTTGTCCTTTGTGAACAGGGGCAGTCCTATTTCTTCTTTACAAATCTGTATGCAGTTTGTTCCCTATGGGAAAATGAGTTCCCTTCTGAGAGTGCGACCATAAGCCAAATTTGTAAGTTCAACAACGTTAGCCTAGGCACCGAACTAACACAGTCAGCTATGTAGTAGGTACTGTGATAGGTTCATAATGCTTTTCACAAAAATAATACATGAAAACAAACAAACAAAAACCATTTTAATCTATAGTACCTTGAAAAGTACAGTAGTACAGTACAACAGTTGGCCTACAGGAGCCGGCATCAAGTGAACAGGCAGTAAAAGTTACTGATTGGAGGAGGTCAAGGTGTGGAAATTGACAGAGTGAAAATGGTAGACCTCTGCCAGCTGACAGAGCTCCTCAACAACAGGAGACAGAGGACAAGCTGCAATCTCACTCATGCCTGATGTTGATGAAACAGACCTTTGCATCTTTGGAAGTTCACAGCTTAAAGATTTGTATGCAGAGGCCTTCCTGTACATTTCTTTCCTCCCTTTTACTCTTCCTTTCCTTCTTTCTATCTCATTTGCCTTGTTGCTCTGGCCAAGACTTCCAGTATGATGACAAGGAGTGGTATGAACAATTATTTAAGAAGATAAAATAAACCCAAAGCAAAGACAAGAGAGGAAATAATAAAGAACAGAAATCAATGAAACTGAAAAGCAATTATCTTTATATGTTTTAGGGGGACAGCAGCATCTTTTACTCTTAATTCAGTTCAGTTCAGTCGCTCAGTTGTGTCTGACTCTGTGACCCCATGAATCGCAGCACGCCAGGCTTCCTTGTCCATCACCAACTCCTGGAGATCACTCAAACTCATGTCCATTGAGTTGGTGATGCCATCCAGCCATCTCATCCTCTGTCATCCCCTTCTCCTCCTGCCCCCAATCCCTCCCAGCATCAGAGTCTTTTCCAATGAGTCAACTCTTCGCATGAGGTGGCCAAAGTACTGGAGTTTCAGCTTTAACATTAGTCCTTCCAAAGAACACCCAGGAGTGATCTCCTTTAGGATGGACTGGTTGGATCTTCTTGCAGTCCAAGGGACTCTCAAGACTTTACTCTTAAGCATGATGTTAACTGCAGGTTTTATGTATGTGCTGTTTATCATGATTTTTCTCCATCACTGGATATAATCATGTGACCATTTTTTCTTCTTTAAGGACTTTTAGCATGGTAGATGACATTGCTCCATTTTTGAATATTGTATCATCTTGTTTTTCCTGGATACACCTCACTTTATCATGGTATACTGTTATTGTTATATTACTATATTGCTGAATTTGATATGCTAGTACTTTGTTTAGGATTTTGGTTTATAGTTTTCTTGTGTTGTCCTTATTTGGTCTCAGGGTAGCACTGTAATGAGCTTGGAAATGTTCCTTATTCTATGTCTTGGGGAAAAATATATAGATTTTGTGTTATTGCTCATATATGTTTGGGTCTAGAGATTTCTTTTGTTATAATATTTTAAATATGAATTAAATTTCTTTTCTTTAATCATCACACAATCATCTATGTTATCTATTTTCATCTTCATTGAGTTTTGTTAGTGTAAAAGATTCCTGAGGAATTGGTTTATCTCATTTAAGCTATTGAATTTGTGAAGGTAATTGTTCATAATAATTTTTGTTATCCTTTAATATCTGTTGGATCTGTAGTGATATCTTTAATTTCATTCCTGGTATTGGTAGTTGGTATCTCAGATCTCTATGTTATCTGTTTTGCCAAAGGTTTACTAAATTAATGGATGTCTTAAGGAACCAGCTTTTGGTTTCAATGATCTGTTTTATTTTTCAGTTTTAGTTTCATTGATTTCTGCTCTTTATTATTTCCTCTCATCATTGTTTGGGGTTTATTTTTATCTTTTTAGTTTCTTAAGGTTGAAGCTTACATTATTTGTGACCTTCCTTCATTTCTAATATAAACATTTAATGCTATAAATTTCTCTCTAAACATTGTTTCAGCTGCATCACATAAATTTTAATATGTTCCAATTTCATTTTATTTAAGTTCAAAATATTTTTAAACTTACCTTGAAACATCCTCTTTGACCTATGGATATTTTAAAAATATGTTGTCTGAATTCCAAGTGTTTGCGTATTTTCCTATTATCTTTGTGTTATGATTCCTGAGATTGATTTCATTATTGTCAGACACCATACTTTGTATGATTTTGTTTCTTTTTAAGTGTTATGACTCAGGATATGATCAGGTGAATGTTCCAGGTGCAACTGAAACCAATACCTACTCTGCTGTGTTCAGATGCATGACTGTAACATTTCAGCTGGTTGATAATCAGTTCTACATCTTTGCAATTTTTCTTTCTACTTCTATTTATTATCATGGGAGGAGTGCTGAATTCCAACTCCAGCTCTCCAACTTTGCTGTGGATTTATCTATTCCAGAACTAGAGAGATTCTCCTGAAGCTCTCTGTATGCATCCTGTCATCTCCTTCTGGTTTCAGACAGTCTTGCATCCATACTAAGGGATACTGAAGTAGAAATGAGAAACTTGCCTTCAGCTTGGTGGTGCTTCAAATTTTGTCTTTTTTAATTTATTTTTTATTTGGGGTTTGTCTGATTTTTTTTCATGATTAGATTTAGATTATGTTTTCTTAGCCAGATTACTACTCCTGGTTCTTTTATGCATTTTTAATTAAATATATTCTTTCTTTTTTGTTCCAAAAAGGACATAAAACTTGGAAGTGATTAAGGCAATATGAAAAATAAGGTTACATCACACTTGTGGGGAGTGTATTGTCTGGTATTATGTAGTTAATTTTAAATATGTCTAGTAGATTCTATTTGACATGCCCATCTAGAAAATAATATGAGCATATATTTGATTTGTATATGAATTATGCACAGCACATTTGCATTGATAATCTTAGCAGTTATTGATAATAATAACATGACTTCATTTGCATAAATGCAACTTATTTTCTCCATAAGTTAGGAAAGAGATGTTCTCCTTAGAAGACGTTAGTATGTAAAATCTCTCTGGACCTGAGATTCTTAGCTTTTAAACTTCTGCTGTTAGGCTGTGAGCACTTGAAATTAGAGTTCCAGTCTTACTTATGTATTCTTACTTATGCATTTATTATAGTGCTTGATGAACAGTAGTAAAGGTAATAGGTAATATTTTATGTACTACTGTGTATCAGATAATGTTTGAACATTTTACATGCACAACTTTATAAAGCTAATACTGTTTCTATCCCCATTTTAAGGTAAGAAAACTGAGGCACAGAGATGAAGTAATGTGCCCGATGTTACACACCTAACAAATGGCAAACTCAGGACTCCAACTCAGGTGGTCTGATTTCAGAGCCCATGCCCCTAGTTTCTACACCACAATAACTTATGTATTTATCACTCAGATGAGTGAAAAAAGAAAGAAAGAATGAATGAAGAAAATAGGATAGATGAGAACCTCTGATCTAGAGATTCTGATGTGACTTTTGTAACAAGGATTTTCTGATTCTGTGATATGATCACCTGTGACTTTGGGTTTTATTCCAATTGGATTATAGTGGGTTTTATTTTACTTGGTGAAAATTGTGTACTTTATGATGCTAATCATGTTTTACTTTCTTTTAAACTATTGGCAAAAAGGTGTGTAGTGACTCATTATTTATGTAATTATTTACTCATTACTTAATCACTTAAAATAGCAATGGCAAAACCAATACAATATTGTAAAGTAAAAAGTAAATAAATAAATAAATAACAACAACAAGAAAAAAGTCAATGTCATGAGAAACAACCATACACATCAAAAAATGATTTTAAATAAATAAAACAGAAGCACATCTATTAAACAGCTAAAAAAAAAAATAGCAACAGCAAAATCCAGACTTTGTATACAGTTTATAGTGTTGAGAGTAGAGCTGAAATTGACATAAATAAAAAAAAGATTTCTATTAAAGCTTATTAAGAAGGACACAACCTAATTTGGATAGTCACAAAATGTTCCCTGAATAAGCTCTTGAAGTTAAAAGCTGAAGAATGAGCCAGCAGCTTGTGAGCAGGGAAGGAGGAGGCAGCAGTGTTCTAGCAGAGGTCCTGAGAGCAGTCACTGAGCCTGATAGGGGGTGATGCAGAGAGGCTTTAATTTTATTCAGAGGGTATCAACTGCTCCAGGCCCTGCACTAGGGGATGTGAGAGGCCTTCAGTGGGTGACTGGGGCAGGAGGGCAGAGCCCTCTGGGATGGGACCAGTGCCCTCATAAAAGAGATCTCAGCGAACCCTCTTTCCTCTTCCTCCATGTGAGGACACAGAGAGAAGGTGGCTGTCTCTGTACCAAGATGTGGGCTCGGACCAGACATCAAGCCTGTTGACACCTGTGTCTTGGATTTTCCAGCCTCCAGAACTGAGAAATAAATATCTGTTGTTTAAAAGCCACCAAGTCTATGTAATTTGTTATAGAAGTCCAAACAGACCAAGACAACCTAATATATTAATATCGAAAAAAAATCACCATTTCAGTATGCAATCAATATAAAAATGCTAATAAGATATTTTACATTTATTCATACTCAGATTTTGAGATCTGGTGTGTATTTTACACTTACATCATATCTCAATTCAGACTAGCCACATTTCAAGTGTTCCTTACGTAGTGGCTACAGTATTTAAGAGTGCAGTTCTAGAGAGACATAGGAACATCTGTCTTTTATAGGCTGAGGAGACAGAAAGCATCATCTATAAATGCCCTGAATTTTAGCTTGAGGAAATCTCCATCCTGACATGTTCTCTGTGACTTTCTTGAACTATTCATGGCCCCGATACATTCCTGGTCATTTCACTTTTTGTGCATTTTGCATGTAATAAAATAACTTAATTGATTCATTCATTTACAGATACTTATTGAAAATATTCTATAGTACTGACACTATTTTACGTTGTTGGAATACCACAGCGAACAAAATATTTTGACCTTGTGGAGTTTATGCCATAGCAGGGAGAACCAGACAATAAACACTAAAAATCAGTGAGTGTATGCCATGGATGTTAAAAGGTCATAGTGCTGTGTCAGAAGGGAAAACTGGGATGCAAAGGTGGAGTGCAGATTTAAACAGGGCAGTCAAGATAGCACTCTGAGAAGGTAAAGAAGTAAGTGATAGTACCAGAAACGTACTGGGACCAAGTCCACAGCTAGTCCTATGCTAGCTGCTACCTGAGCTCCAAAGATGAGTCAGACGTAGCCCCGTATCTTAAAGAGTTTATTGGAAGAAATTTAACAAGTAAACAGATAATTATGATATAATGCTAGATATAACAATTTTCATGAAAGAATTTTCAAAAGATTGCACAGGAATTTGAAACCGTTCTTGGAGGAGGCAACACATGGTAATAGAACTTGAGCTTTGAAGTAAAATAGACATGAGTTTGTGTCCTAGCCATCAGCTTACCAGTTATCAGTAGGGTGAATGATGGTCTTGGCTTGTCCAGAACTGTCCCAGTTTTAACACTGAAGGTTTTGCAGTCAGAGAGACCACTTCATCTCAGTTTTAACACTGAGAGAACCAGGATGGTTGGTCATTTTACAGCTGTGTGACTTTGGGCAAAGTAGGTGAGAGCAGTATCCCCAGTAAAAATAAGTTGAGAATAAAACCAGTTTTATGAGGTTGATCTAAGGATTATACATGAAATACTTGGCACTTTGGAGGCAGTGAATGTTTTATATCTGTGATTCAATTGATGGGGTCAAGGAAAGGCTTCGTGGAATATGTGGATAGACTTTGAAAGATAAGTGAAGTGCCAGTTGATAAATGGCAAAATATGTTTAATGGAAAAGTGGGTAGAGGTACAAAGTTATGCAAAAGGAACAGGATCATCAAAAGCACAAAGAAAAACAGGAAATTTGGGGATGCCTTCAGGGAATTGGTGAATGTAGTTCACATTGGGCCAAGCATGGGTATGAGAAAAGAAATAGTATAAAAAAGGAGCAGGGTTTAAAAAGGTGATTTAAGCCATTTTCTTGTGGACTATCAATTACAGAAAGAGGAGTTAAATTCAAATTGAACATATTGTTTGATTTGCTGTGCATCGTCTTTATAAATTTACTTAATGAATGCTTGCTTGTGTTGCTACTAAGCCAGTTAAGCCATGTTCAGAAACCAGTTTTCTATTTTTTACAGTGTTTCAGAATCATATTGTTTATGAGTTACTTGGAAATTAGGCTGAGTTTTGCTTATTTTTAGTTTAAAAAGTGTATCATTTCTTAGCCATTATTTTTGTTGATTGGTATTAGAGCTAAGTGACTGATTACATAAAAATTTAGAGATTTTTACTGAAAATTATGGACTATGTGCACAATTTTGAAATTTCATAGTAGGATAAGTGATATCTGCATGATATAAGAAGAAATCAAATGATTCATAAACTTTTGGTTTTAAGAAAACTAAGGTTCAATTTCAGATTATTGGGTGAGTGGCATGACTCTGTTGTGTTTTAATTTTCTTGTATGCAAAGTGGTAGAAATATTTAGTACTTTGTAGACAGAGAGTATAGCTTAGAGATTAAGAGTAAAAACTCTTTGATCAGATTGTGTAGAATTGAAAGCTGGCTCTCCTTTGTGGTGGAGTCCTTGGCATGCTCCTAGATCTCCATGGCTAGCTGGTGAAAGTTGCTATATAACACGGGGAGCCTAGCTTGGCACTCTGTGATGACCTAGAAGGGTGGGATGGGGGGAAGGGATGGAGGTTCAAGAGGGAGGAGACATTATATATTACAATATGTATCATTATGGCTGATTTGCATTGTACTGCAAACACCAACACAACATTGTAAAGCAGTTTTCTTCCAATTAAAAAAAAAAAAAAAGTCCTGTTGTTTTAACTACTGAGAGTGCTCTTTGCAAACAACACTAAGCTACCAGCCACTCTTGATTGGCAAAAGTGCAGTGAGACCCCTTGCCCAAATTCACTGTTCCCATGTGAGGTCACATCTGCTTACTGATTAATGCGGTGGCATAGAGGCATGACCATTTTTTGCCCAGTGCAGGATAACTCTTATGGGCCATTTTTGCTTCAGCAGTTTTTGATGAAGTCTGTTGTTCAACTTGCATCACAGATGAACCTCTTCCTCTGCTCCCTTCTGATTCCTCCTCCCTAGCATAGATATTGATATTAGGCTATTCCCTATAAATATTCTTCAAAAGAAACCCTACAGCAGATTCTAATTTCCAGGGAACTCATTCTGCAACAGTTGGCTCCTGGTGTGGCTTGGGAAAGCAGGTGATTGTGTTTTGGAATAAAATTGATTGATACTCAGCTGGCAACGTCAGCTCCATCACTGGAAGTAGGTGGACCACAAACAGTCCTAGGCACATGGTGGTGGTCCACAGTCACAGCTTCTGAGGTCATTAAGCTGAGTTGGTAAAATGGTGGAAGGAAAGGAACTATGATCTGCATCTCAAGCATTCAAAAAGTATAAGGGAAAAGTAATTGTAAGGACAGTGAGACTGGATGGCTCTTACTAAGCTCACTTGACACTCAAAAAGACTACAAAGAGACTGAAACCAATCAATAGGCAATGGAAAGCCAGTGTGCAAGCCAAAAGGCCTTTATAACTTACAAATGGCCTTTATCTCCTATAGAGGGAGGTCAGGCATAGTACATAATTATCAGAGTACCTAAACTTCAAAGAAGGGTAAACTCCTAGTCAATGCAATTCTGCTCTGAAAGAACAGGATCCTAACATATGTAGTGGGGACATCTGGCTTGTTGCCCTGTTCTGCTCCTGCAATGCTCAGTTGCTCAGTCATGTCTGACTCTTGTGACCCCATGGACTGTAGCCCGCCACCCTCCTCTATCCATGGGATTTTCCTAGCAAGAATATTGGAGTGAGTTGCCATTTCCTCCTCTAGGGGATCTACCTGACCTAGGGATCAAAACCACACCTTTTCATCTCCTGCATTACAGGCAGATTATTTACTGATGAGCTACTAGGAAGCCCCCGGCTTGTTTCCCCCAAATTTTAAATGCTTACATTTCCCTGAAACCTCTGAGCCTGCAGACCTGGCCAGCTTTCTCCGTACGTATTCACCTTCGACTGAAGAAATGCCCCCCTTACCATTTAAAGCATAGCTAGGATGATGTATAGCATAAACAAGCTGGGAAGTACTGAGCTTGGAAATGGAGGAAAGGAACTATATCCAAAAAGGTGCAAAACCTCAATAGTCTGGATAGGCAGAAACCAAATAACTGCACATTAGACTGAATTCTCAGGATGCTTAATCAAAAGAACAGACACATAAGAATGGAGAAAGGAGTTTAATGATTTAACTTTCCAAGATAACAGAATTTATAACCTATCCAGGACCTAGGGAGCTGACTGTGGCTCAGATCATGAACTCCTTATTGCAAAATTCAGACTTAAATGGAAGAAAGTAGGGAAAACCACTAGATCATTCAGGTATGAACTAAATCAAACCCCTTACAATTATACAGTGGAAGTGACAAATTGATTCAGGGATTAGATATGCTAGAGTTCCTGAAGAAATATGGACAGAGGTTTGTGATACTGTAAAGGAGGCAGTGATCAACAGCATCCCCCCAAAAATAAATGCAAAAAATGCAAAATGGTTGTCTGAGGAGGCCTTACAAATAGCTGTGAAAATGAGAAGCTAAAGGCAAAGGGGAAAAGGAAAGATATACCCATTTGAATGCAGAGTTCCAAAGAATAGCAGGGAGAGATAAGAAAGCCTTCCTGAGTGACCAGTGCAAAGAAATAGAGGAAACAATAGAATGGGAAACACTAGAGATCTCTTCAAGAAAATTAGAGATACCGAAGGAACATGTCATGCAAAGATGGGCTCAATAAAGGACAGAAGCAGTATGGACATAATAAGCAGAAGATATAAGAAGAGGTGGTAAGAATACACAGAAGACTATACAAAGAAGATTTTCATGACCCAGATAACCACGATGGTGTGATCACTCACCTAGAGACAGACGTTCTGGAATGAGAAGTCAACTGGGCTTTAGGAAGCATCACTATGAACAAGCTAGTGGAGGTGATGGGATTCCAGTTGAGCTATTTCAAATCCTGAAAGATGATGCTGTGAAAGTGCTGCATACAATATGTCAGCAAATTTGGAAAACTCAGCAGTGGCCACAGGACTGGAAAAGGTCAGTTTTCATTCCAATCCCAAAGACAATGCCAAAGAATGCTCAAACTACTGCACAGTTGCACTCATCTCACACACTAGCAAAGTAATGCTCAAAATTCTCCAAGCTGGGCTTCAACAGTACGTGAACCATGAACTTCCAGATGTTCAAGCTGGGTTTAGAAAAGGCAGAGGAACCAGAGATCAAATTGCCAACATTAGCTAGATCATCAAAAAAGCAAGAGAGTTCCAGAAAAACATCTACTTTTGCTTTATTGACTATGCCAAAGCCTTTTACTGTGTGTATCACAACAAACTGAACAATTCTTCAAGAGAGGGGAACACCAAACCACCTGACTTGCCTCCTGATAAATATGTATGCAGGTCAAAAAGCAACAGTTAGAACCCGACATGGAACAACGGACTGGTTCCGAATCGGGAAAGGAGTACTCAAGGCTGTATATTGTCACCCTGCTTATTTAACCTATATGCAGAATGCTGCTGCTGCTGCTCAATCACTTCAGTCATGTTGGACTCTGTGCGACCCCATAGACGGCAGCCCACCAGGCTCCCCTGTCCCTGGGATTCTCCAGGCAAGAACACTGGAGTGGGTTACCATTTCCTTCTCTAGTGCATGAAACTGAAAAGTGAAAGTGAAGTTGCTCAATCATGTCTGACTCTTTGCGACCCCATGGATTGCAGCCTACCAGGCTCCTCCGTTCATGGGATTTTCCAGGCAAGAGTACTGGAGTGGGGTGCCATTGCCTTCTCTGGTATATTCAGAGTACATCATGTGAAATGCCAGGCTGGATGAAGCATAAGCTGGAATCAAGACTTCTGGGAGAAACATCAATAACCTCAGATATGCAGATGACCCCACCCTTATGGCACAAAGTGAAGAAGAACTTGACAGCCTCTTGATGAAAGTGAAAAAGGAGAGTGAAAAAGTTGGCTTAAAACTCAACGTTCAGAAAAGTAAGATCATGGCATCTGGTCCCATCACTTCATGGCAAATAGATGGGGAAACAATGGAAACAGTGAGAGACTTTATATTTTTGGGTTCCAAAATCACTGCAGATGGTGACTGCAGCCATGAATTTAAAAGATGCTTGCTCCTTGGAAGAAAAGCTATGACCAACCTAGACAGCATATTAAAAAGCAGAGACATTACTTTGCCATCAAAGGTCTGTCTTTTCAAGGCTATGGTTTTTCCAGTGGTCATGTATGGATGTGAGACTTGGAGTACAAAGAAAGTCGAGCACCAAAGAATTGATGCTTTTGAACTGGGGTGTTGGAGGAGACTCCTGAGAGTCCCTTGGACTGCAAGAAGACCCAACCAGTCCATCCTAAAGGAGATCAGTCCTTTGTTGGGTGTTCATTGGAAGGACTGAAGCTGAAGCTCCAAACTTGGGCCACCTGATTCAAAGAACTGATTCATTGGAAAAGACTTTTATGCTGGCAAGATTGAAGGGAGGAGGAGAAGGGGACAACAGAGGATGAGATGGTTGGACAGCATCACCAACTTGGAGATGAGTTTGAGCAAACTCCGGGAATTGGTGATGAACACGGAAGCCTCACATGCTGCAATCCATGGAGTTTCAAAGAGTTGTACACAACTGAGCAACTGAACTGAATGAACTGAACAGGACCCTAGAAGATGATGAGGAATTGCCTTTACAGTGACTTCCGGAAGCATGGAGAAAGCAATTGTTCATGCTAAGTGAGGTTGAAATCCAGGTGATGTAATAAGGGATTTAGAGAATCAGGGAAGTAGGCATGTAGAGTGGATAGACTGTTTATGGCTGGAAAACTCACCAGATTAGGTTTTATTCTTTAAACCTATTATTTTATCATTATGACTGGGTTTTATTAGTTTTTTAAATTCTTGAATTTTTCATTCCCATTTTTTCTTGTTTATTTTTGAAATATTCAACTCATTTTTCATAGTTTCTCCTAAATTTTCAAATTCATCATTCATTTCCTTAAACATAATAGGATGCCTGTTTTATACTTCACATTTGGTAATTTCCAATGTCTAAAATCTTACTGAGTGGGAGGGGTGTTCATGTTTGGGAACGCATGTACACCATGGAGGATTCATGTCAATGTATGGCAAAACCAATACAGTATTGTAAAGTAAAATAAAGTAAAAATAAAAATTTTAAAAAAATTTAAAAAATAATTAAAATAATAATTAAAAAATTATTATTAAAAATAGTAATAAAAAAGAATGTAAGAATGTAAAGATTTTTAAATTAAAAATAAAAAACTATAAATAAAATAAAAAAATAATAATAAAAAAAGAAAACAAAAAAATCTTACTGAATGTTTTTCTATTTCTGCTGGTTCTTGCTCATGATGCCTTATTTCTTATGGTTATAATTCCTATAATCATTCATTTTCATTATTTATGAAAATTATTTTAAGCTTAAAAGAAGGTGGATTCTTTCAAGGTGGAGCAACAGAGGATATACCATTTATTAAGGCTATATGGAATACACCTGTGGGAGGGGCACTAAGATTACTAAAAACCTGGGAGTAGATTTTCCTCTGTAGAGCAGGGCTGATGGTAGGAGAGACCATTGTACAACTAGGCTCATCAACAGCAGTGGGAATGATAGGGGCCAAAACAATTGAGGCCAAATGGTAACACTTAACTTTAAGAAGCTGGTTCAATATAACTGGGGTCTTCCTTGATGGCTCAGCACAGGAAAGAATTCACCTGCCAACACAGGAAACCCAAGAGATGCAGGTTCAATCCCTGGGTCGGGAAGATCCCCTGGAGTAGGAAATGGGAATCTGCTCCAATATTCCTGCCTGGAAAATTACATGGACTAAGGAGCCTGGAGTGCTACAGTCCATAGGGTCACAAATAGTGGGACACAAATAAGTGACAGCTTGCACTATATGTGATATCTTTGTTCATCAGATTTCATGCTACATGGTATATAACCAATGATTTGGCAAATGTATTATCTTCTCTATATATCAGAAAAGAAAATCAGAAATAGTTTTTATTTATGAAAAGTACAAGAATATGTATTTAACAATTTTGCCTCACTTTGTCAAAATATAGTCTGAAGCCATGTGAGCTATTATCTTGACAATGTCAGTTAGTTATGCCAAGTAAACAAGAAGTACATGCCACGTTGAAAGTCTGTGTAAGACACGTTCTTGAGAGGGCAGGAGACAAGCTCTATGAAGATTCAGGAGCTCACTATATCATAGAAATTCTTTGGTCTCCAGTTGTCAGAGGTGTATCAGGGCATCCATCCAAAGTAAAGGACAAATCATTTCATCTTTCAACTCCCAATACAAAGAAGAAAGACAATCTTGGTAACCTTTTCAGGTTCTAGAAGTAGCATATTTCACAATGAGTATCTTTCTGATCCATATACTAGAAAATAAGAAAGGCTACCACTTTAATAGGGCCCGCATGGGAAAAGGGCTTTGTAACAGGTATGGGCTGCAGTGTAAACAGCCCTTTTTCTGAGGGCATGACACATGAAGAATCTTATAATGTTTGAGATATCAGGATGCTATTTTGTATATGGAAACTTGCAGTGGAAAACAACATAGAGACTTGGGGTATATGGACAAAGGCGTATCATCAGAGCAGAGAATAATATGCCTTTTGAAGAACAACTGCTAGCATGCTACCAGGCCCTGGTAGATGGGGCATCTGACCCCAGTGCACTGCGGCATTCAGGACTACTCATCATGACCTTGGTTTTGTCAAACCCACCAAATCATAAGGTTGGGCCAGAAACCCCATCACACCCTGTGTAAATGAAGCTATGAGCTGTGCTGTGCAGGGCCACCAAAGATGGACAGGTCATGGTGGAGAGTTCTGACAAAAAAAAAAAAATTCTAACAACACATGGTCCACTGGAAAAGGGAATGGCAAACCAGTATTCCTCCCTCGAGAACCCCATGAACAGTATGAAAAGGCAAAAAGATATGACACCTGAAGATGAGCCCCCCAGGTCTATAGGTGTCCCATATGCTACTGGGGAAAAGTGGAGAAATAGCTCCAGAAGGAATGAAGAGCCTGGGCCAAAGTGGGTATGATGCTCAGATTTGGATGTGTCTGAAAGTGGTGAAAGTAAAGTCCGATGCAGTAAAGAACAATATTGCATAGGAACCTGGAACATTAGGTCCATGAATCAAGGTAAATTGGATGTAGTCAGGCAGGACATGGCAAGAGTAAACATCAACATTTTAAGAATCAGTGAACTAAAATGAATGAGAATGGGCAAATTTAATTCAGATGGCCATTATATCTACTATTGTGGGCAAGAACCCTTAGAAGAAATGGAGTAGCCATCATAGTCAACAGAGTAGGAAATGCAGTACTTGGGTGCAATCTCAAAAACAAAAGAATGATATCAGTTCATTTTCAAGGCAAATCATTCAACATCACAGTATTCCAAGTCAGTGACCGAACCATTGATACCAAAGAAGCTGAAGCTGACAGGTTCTATGAAGACCTACACGAATTTCTGGAAGTAATACCAAAAAAAAAAAAAAAAAAAAAGTCTTTTTCATCATAGAGGATTGGAATGCAAGAGTAGGAAGTCGAGATACCTGGAGTACAGGTAAGTTTGGCCTTGGAATACAAAATAAAGCAGGGCAAAGGCTAACAGAGTTTTGCCAAGAGAACACACTGGTCATAGCAAACACCCTCTTCCAACAACACAAGAGACAACTCTACACATGGACATCACCAGATGGTCATTACTGAAATCAGATTAGTTATATTCTTTTCAGCCAAAGATGGAGAAGCTCTATACAGTCAGCAAAAACAAGATCAGGAGCTGGTTGTGGCTTAGATCATGAGCTCCTTATTGCACAATTCAGCCTTAAATTGAAGACAGTTGGGAAAACCATTAGACCATTTAGATATGACCTAAATCAAATCCCTTATGATTAAACGTGGAGGTGACAAATAAATTCAAGGGATTAGATTTGATAGACAGAGTGCCTGAAGAAACATGGTTGGAGGTTCATAATATTATACAAGATGCCATGACCAAAACTACCCCAAAGGAAAAGAAATGAAGGAAGGCATAGAGGTTATCTGCTGCTAAGTCGCTTCAGTCGTGTCCGACTCTGTGCGACCCCATAGATGTCAGCCCTCCAGGCTCCTCCTTCCCTGGCATTCTCCAGGCAAGAACACTGGAGTGGGTTGCCATTTCCTTCTCCAATGCATGAAAGTGAAAAGTGAAAGTGAAGTCGCTCAATCGTGCCCGACTCTTAGCTTAGTTACAGCCCAAGTAGAAGCACCAGAAGAACATGTATCAAATACATACACACTAAAGGCATGTAGCTAAGAGCTGATCAACACGCAGAAGTGCAAAGCCCAGGTTCCATCATATTTTGAATTGTGTATCAGTGGTTGTGGAAAAGCAGCTGATCCTGTTTTTCAGGAGGTATCTAAGAAGGCATTACAAAGAGCTGAGAAAGAATAGAAGTAAAAGGAAAAGGAAAAAGGGAAAGATATTCCCAACTGAATGCAGAGTTCCAGAGAATAACAAGAAGAGATAAGGAAGCCTTCTTAAGTAAACAGTGCAAAGAAAGAGAGGAAAAACTAGAATGGAAAAGACTATAGATCTCTTCAAGAAAACTGGAGATAACAAGGGAACATTTCATCCAAAAATGGGCACAATAAAGGGCAGAAATGGTAACAAACTAAGAGAAGCAGAAGAGATTAAGAAGAGGTGTCAAGAATATACTGAAGAACTAGAGAAAAGAGGTCTTAATGACCCAGATAACCATAATGGTGTGGTCCCTCACCTAGAGCCAGACATCCTGGAGTGTGAAGTCAAGAGGGCCCTAGGAAGCATTACTACAAACAAGCTAGTGGAGGTGTTGGAATTCCAGCTGAGCCTTTTAAAATCCTAAAGGATGATGCTATTAAAGTGCTACGCTCAGTAAGTCAGCAAATTTGGGAAACTCAGCAGCGGTCACAGGACTGGAAGATACTAGTTTTCATTGCAGTTCTAAAGAAAGAAAATACCAAAGAATGTTCAAACGATAGTGATAACACATTTGGACCCATTTCACATGCTAGCAAGGTAATGCTCACAATCCTTCAAATTAGGCTTCAACAGTACATGAACTGAGAACTTCCAGATGTACAAGCTAGAATTAGGAAAGGCAGAGGAACCAGAGATCAAATTGCCAACATCCATTGGATCATAGAAAAAGCAAGGTGATTCCATAAAAACCTTTATTGCTGCTTCATTGAATATGCTAAAGCCTTTGACTGTGTGGATCACAGCAAACTGTGGAAAATTCTTAAAGAGATGGGACTACCAGACCACCTGACCTGCCTCCTGAGAAATCTGTATGTAGGTCAAGAAGCAGCAGTTAGAACTGGACAATGAAAAATGGACTAATTTCAAATTGGGAAAGGAATATATCAAGGCTCTGTATTGTCACACTGCTTTTTAAACTTCTATGCAGGGTACATCATGTGAAATGCCAGGCTGGATGAAGCATAAGCTGGAATCAATATTGTTAGGAGAAATTTCAACCTCAGATATGCAAATGATACCATGCTAATGGCAGAAAAGGAAGAGGAACTAAACAGCCTCTTGATGAGGGTGAGAAAGGAGAGTAAAAAAAAACTGGTTTAAAATTCAGCACTCAAAAAACTAAGATCATGGCATCTGGTCCCATCACTTCATGGCAAATAGATGGGGAAACAATGGAAACAGTGACAGACTTTATTTTGGGGAGCTCCAAAATCACTGCAGATGGTGACTACAGCCACAAAATTAAAAGACACTTGCTCCTTGGAAGAAAAGCTATAATAAACCTAGACAGCATATTAAAAAGCAGAGACATCATTTTTCCAAAAAATGTCTGTCTTGTCAAAGCTATAATTTTTCCAGTAGTCATGTATGGATGTGAGAGTTGGACTATAAAGAAAGCTGAGTATTGAAGAATTGCTGCTTTTGAACTGTGGTGTTGGAGAAGGCTCTTGAGAGTTCCTTGGACTACATGGAGATCCAACTAGTCAACCCTAATGGTATTCAGCCCTGAATATTCATTGAAAGGACTGATGTTGAATCTGAAACTCCAATACTTTGGCCACTTGTTGCAAAGAGCTGACTCATTTGAAAAAACCCAGATTCTGGGAAAGTTTGAAGGTAGGAGGAGAAGGGGACAACAGAGGATGAGATGGTTTGATGGCATCCACCAAATCAGTGGACATAAGTTTGAGCAAACCCTGGGAGATGATGAAGGACAGGGAAGCCTGCCTGGTATGCTACAATCCATGAAGTCACAAAGTGGTGGACGTGCCTTAGTGCCTGAACAACAACAGCAAGGTTAAACATGAACAGGATCAGAGTACACAAATAAGCTGCATAAACAAACATTCTAGATCCCCTGTGTGTCCGCTACTTTCACTAGCTCCTCTTTATAAACTCACACCCATGAGTTGATGAAAGAGGACAATGCCTGTTCACAGATGGATCAGGTTAGTATCTGGATACAATACAGCACTATTGCCTAGCTGGGAAGATAGTTACATATAATATAATATAGGATAAATGTATTACAGAGAGAAAATACTTGTTTTGGGCAAAGAAAAACATATATGAGAAGCCCAAACTACTTTGTTGAGGGAAGACTACCAGGAAAAGTGATATCTATGCTCAGAAATGAAACATAAACAGTTCAGTTGCTCAATCATGTCTGACTCTTTGAGACCTCATGGACTGCAATACGCTGGGCCTCCCTGTTCAATGCCAACACCCAGAGCTTGCTCAGATTCAGGTCCATTGAGTCAGTGATGCCAACCAACCATCTCATCCTCTGTCGTCCTCTTCTCCTCAAGCCTTCAATCTTTCCTAGCATCAGGGTCTTTTCAAATGAGTCAGCTCTTTGCATCAGATGGCCAAAGTATTGGAGTTTCAGTGTTAGCATCAGTCCTTCCAATGAATATTCATGACTGATTTCTTTTAGGATGGACTGGTTGATCTCCTTGCAGTCCAACGGACTCTCAAGAGTCTTCTCCAACACCACAGTTCAAAAGCAGCAATTCTTCAATACTCAGCTTTCTTTATAGTCTAACTCTCACATCCATACATGACTACTGGAAAAACCATAGCCTTGACTAGATGGACATTTGTTGGCAAAGTAATGACTCTGCTTTTGAATATACTGCCTAGGTTGGTCATAACCTTTCTTCCAAGGAGCAAGCATCTTTGAATTTCATAGCTTCAGTCACCATCTGCAATGACTTTGGAGCCCAAGAAAATAAAGTCTGACACTGTTTCCACTGTTTCCCCATCTATTTCCCAAGAAGTGATGGGACCAGATGCCATGATCTTAGTTTTCTGAATGTTGAGTTTTAAGCCAACATTTTCATTCTCCTCTATCACTTTTATCAAGAGGATCTTTAGTTCTTCTTAGCTTTCTGCCATAAGGGTAGTATCATCTGCATATCTGAGGTTATTGATGTTTCTCCCGGCAATCTTGATTCCAGCTTGTGCTTCATCCAGCCCAGCGTTTCTCATGATATACTCTGCATATAAGTTAAAAAAGCAGGGTGACAATATACAGCCTTAGCGTACTCCTTTTCCTATTTGAACTAGTCTGTTGTTCCATGTCCAATCTAACTGTTTCTTCCTGACCTGCATACAGGTTTCTCAGGAGGCAGATTAGATGGTCTGGTATTCCCATCTCTTTCAGAATTTTCCACAGATTTTTGTGGTCCACACAGTCAAAGGCTTTGGCATAGTCAATAAAGCAGAAGTAGATGTTTTTCTGGAACTCTCTTGCTTTTTCCATGATCCAATGGATGTTGGCAATTTAATCTTTAGTTCTTCTGCCTTTTCCAAATCCAGCTTGAACATCTGGAAATTCATGATTCACATACTGTTGGAGTCTGGCTTGGAGAATATTGAGCATTACTTTACTAACGTGTGAGATGAGTGCAAGATTTGGCTAAAATATTTAAGTCCACTCTTCAACAGGCTAGCACCAGTCTTGTGTCCACTCGTTATCCTACAGCCTTCACAGAAAGCTGTGTGCAAAACTGGCCCAGCTCAGCAGTGGGCATGCAACATCCCCACAGCAGCCATATGGGATGCCTACCCTGGCCTCCAGTCGGGCTGCATCTGCTGCTTGAGGCACAACCTTATACAACTGGGTTAGGCCCAGCCTGCCTACCAGTGTACTCAGAATAGATGACCCCACCGCAACAGAATAGGAGGCATAGCCCACATACGGAGAAGCCCTAGAACGTGTAATGTTGGTAACCAGAGAAAACTGTGCTGCTAAGCCTCACAGGATGTTTCTTACATAAGAGCACTTCTCCAAGATTGAGCAATATAACCAACCTATCACACTGAAATAAACCTATAGAGTTAAACAGAATGAGGAGATGGAGGAGTATGTTCCAAATGAAGGAACAACCCACAACAGATAAGAACTAAATAAAGTGGAGATAAATGACCATAGAGATTCTCAGTGAATTCATGTGAAGAATAAATGCACACATTGAGAATTTAAAAAAAAAGTAGAAAATATAAAGAACCAAACAGAGCTGAAAAATAAAATAAGTGAAATAAACAATAAACTAGAAAGAGTACGTTAGAGATACCAACAGATCAGCAATATGAAAGACAGAGCAGTAAAAATCATTGATAGTGAACAGAATAAAGAAAAAAGAATTTTTAAAATTGTTGATAGTTTAAGAGACCTGCACAGCAAAGCAGACCTCTAGTTTCACTGAACTAGAACACATAATACTAAAATTTAGATGGAAACATATAAAGACAAGGAATTGCCAAAGCAATCCTGAGGAAAAAGAACAAAGCAGGAGGCATAATCCTCTCAGACTTTAGACAATACTACAAATCTAAGGGAATGGCAAACCACTTCAGTATGCTTGCCTTGAGAACCTCATGAACAGTATGAAAAGGCAAAATGATAGGATACTGAATGAGGAACTCCCAAGGTCAGTAGGTGCCCAATATGCTACTGGAGATCAGTGGAGAAATAACTCCAGAAAGAAGGAAGGGATGGAGCCAAAGCAAAAACAATACCCAACTGTGGATGTGACTGGTGATAGAAACAGAGTCCGATGCTGTAAAGAGCAATATTGCATAGGAACCTGGAATGTCAGGTCCGTGAAACAAGGCAAATTGGAAGTGGTCAAACAAAAGATGGCAAGAGTGAACGTCAACATTCTAGGAATCAACGAACTAAAATGGACTGGAATGGGTGAATTTAACTCACATGACCATTATATCTACTATTGTGGGCAGGAATCCCTCAGAAGAAATGAAGTAGCCATCATGGTCAACAAAAGAGTCTGAAATGCAGTACTTGGATGCAATATCAAAAACGACAGAATGATCTCTGTTCATTTCCAAGGCAAACCATTCAATATCACAGTAATCCAATGTATGCCCCAAACAGTAATGCTGAAGAAGCTGAAGTTGAACGGTTCTATGAAGACCTACAAGACCTTGTAGAACTAACACCCCCAGAAGATGTCCTTTTCACTATAGGGGACTGGAATGCAAAAGTAGGAAGTCAAGAAACACCTGGAGGACCAGGCAAATTTGGCCTTGGAATGCTGAATAAAGAAGAACACAGACTAATAGAGTTTTGCCAAAAAAAATGCACTGGTCATAGCAAACAACCTCTTCCAACAACACAAGAGAAGAGTATACACATGGACATCACCAGATGGTCAACACCGAAATCGATTGATTATATTCTATGCAGCCAAAGATGGAGAAGCTCTATACAGTCAGCAAAAACAAGACTGGGAGCTGACTGTGGCTCAAATCATGAACTCTTTATTGCCAAATTCAGACTTAAATTGAAGAAAGTAGGGAAAACCGCTAGACCATTCAGGTATGACCTAAATCAAATCCCTTATGATTATACAGTGGAAGTGAGAAATAGATTTAAGGGCCTAGATCTGATAGATAGAGTGCCTGATGATCTATGGGATGAGGTTCGTGACATTGTACAGGAGATAGGGATCAAGACCATCCCCATGGAAAATAAATGCAAAAAAGCAAAATGGCTGTCTGGGGAGGCCTTACAAATAGCTGTGAAAAGAAGAGAGGTGAAAAGCAAAGGAGAAAAGGAAAGATATAAGCATCTGAATGCAGAGTTCCAAAGAATAGCAAGGAAAGATAAGAAAGCCTTCCTCAGTGATCAATGCAAAGAAATAGAGGAAAAGAACAGAATGCAAAAGACTAGAGATCTCTTCAAGAAAATTAGACATACCAAGGGAACATTTCATGCAAAGATGGGCTAGATAAAGGACAGAAATTGTATGGACCTAACAGAAGCAGAAGAGATTAAAGAGAGACGGCAAGAATACACAGAAGAACTGTACAAAAAAGATCTTCACAACCCAGATAATCACGATGGTGTGACCACTAATCTAGAGCCAGACATCCTGGAATGTGAAGTCAAGTGGGCCTTAGAAAGCACCACTATATACAAAGCTAGTGGAGGTGATGGAATTCCAGTGAAGCTATTTCAAATCCTGAAAGATGATGCTGTGATAGTGCTGCACTCAATATGCCAGCAAATTTGGAAAACTCAACAGTGGCCTCAGGACTGGAAAAGGTCAGTTTCCATTCCAATTCCAAAGAAAGGCAATGCCAAAGAATGCACAAACTACCACACAGTTTCACTCATCTCACACACTAGTAAAGTAATGCTCAAAATTCTCCAAGCCAGGCTTCAACAATATGTGAACCATGAACTTCCTGATTTTCAAGCTGGATTTGGAAAAGGCAGAGGAACCAGAGATCAAATTGACAACATCTGCTGCATCATGGAAAAAGCAAGAGAGTTGCAGAAAAACATCTACTTCTGCTTTATTGACTATGCCAAAGCCTTTGAGTATGTGGATCACAATAAACTGTGGAAAATTCTGAGAGAGATGGGAATACCAGATCACCTGACCTGCCTCTTGAGAAATCTGTATGCAGGTCAGGAAGAAACAGTTAGACCCTGACATGGAACAACAGACTGTTTCCAAATAGGAAAAGGAGTGGTCAAGGCTGTATATTGTCACCCTGCTTATTTAACTTATATGCAGAGTACATCATGATAAATGCTGGACTGGAAGAAACAAAAGCCAGAATCAAGATTGCCGGGAGAAACATCAGTAACCTCAGATATGCAGATGACACCACCCTTGTGGCAGAAAGTGGAGAGGAACTAAAAAGCCTCTTGATGAAAGTGAAAGAAGAGAGTGAAAAAGTTGGCTTAAAGCTCAACATTCAGAAAACGAAGATCATGGCATCTGGTCCCATCACTTCATGCGAAATAGATGGGGAAATAGTGGAAACAGTGTCAGACTTATTTTTTTGTGCTCTAAAATCACTGCAGATGGTGACTGCAGTCATGAAATTAAAAGATTCCTTGGAAGAAAAGTTATGACCAACCTAGATAGCATATTCAAAAGCAGAGACATTGCTGACTAAGGTCCATCTAGTCAAGGCTATGGTTTATTCCAGTAGTCATGTATGGATGTGAGAGTTGGACTGTGAAGAAGGCTGAGTGCCGAAGAATTGCTGCTTTTGAACTGTGGTGTTGGAGAAGACTCTTGAGAGTCCCTTGGACTGCAAGGAGATCCAACCAGTCCATTCTGAAGGAGATCAGCCCTGGGATTTCTTTGGAAGGAATGATGCTAAAGCTGAAACTCCAGTACTTTGCCAACCTCATGTGAAGAGTTGACTCACTGGAAAAGATTCTGATGTTGGGAGGGATTGGGGGCAGGAGGAGAAGTGGACGACCCAGGATGAGATGGCTGGATGGCATCACGGACTCGATGGACGTGAGTCTGAGTGAACTCCGGGAGTTGGTGATGGACAGGGAGGCCTGGCGTGCTGCAATTTATAGGGTCACAAAGAGTCAGACATGACTGAGCGACTGAACGGAACTTAACTGAACAAATCTAAAATAATTAAAACAGCATGATACTGGCACAAAAATAGACACATAGATCAATGAAACAGAATAGTGTCCAGAAATAATCCCATTCACTTATGGTCAATTAGTTTTTGACAAAGAAGGGCATAACATATTGTGTTGGCTAAAAAGTTCATTCAGGTTTTTCTGTGATATGCTACAGAATGACCCAAATGAACATTGTGGCTGACTGAATACAATGGGGAAAAGATAGTCTCTTTAACCAGTGGTGCTGGGAAAGTTGGACAGCTGCATGTACACCAGTGAATTTAGAGCACACCCTCACACTGTATACAAAAGTAAACTCAAAATGACTTTAAGACTTAAATATAAGACATGACAACATAAAGCTCCTAGAAAAGAACATATGCAAACTATTCTCTGATATAAATCATAGCAATGTTTTGTAAGGTTACTTTCCCAAGGGAAAATAAATGAAAGTAAAAATAAACAAATAGACCTAATCTAATTTGTTAGCTTTTGCATAGCAAAGGAAACCACAAGTAAAGAGACAACTTATGATTTCCAAAATATACAAATAGCTCATATAATTTAGTAACAACAACAACAAAAAAAAAACCCCAGTCAAAAAACAGGCATAAGACCTAAATAGACATTTCTCCAAAGAAGATATACAGATGGCCAATAAGAACATGAAGAAATGCTCATCATTACTAATTGTTAGAGAATTGCAAATCAATATTACTATGTGGTACCACTTCACACGAGTTGGAATGACCATCATTAAAATGTCTACCAATAACAAATGCTGTGGAGGGTGTGGAGAAAGGAATCCTTCCTATATTGTTGGTAGGAATTTAAATTGCTGCAGCCACGGTGGGAAGAAAACTAAAGTGATCAGAAAGAGAAAAACAAATACCATTTGATATCATTTACATGTGGAATCTAAAATATAACAAAAATGGACATACCTATAAAACAGAAGGAGATACATAGGCTTGTAATTTCCAAAGGGAGGGAGATGGAAGGAAGAACTGGGAGTTTGGCATTAGCAGATGCAAGCTGTAATTTTTAATATAGAATGGATGGACAACAAACTTCTGTATAGCACAAGAAATATATTCTGTATCCTATGATATTTTTATCAATGGAAAAGATAAGAGAAAGAACATATATCAATATGTATATAATAATCACTTGGCTGTACAGAAGAAATGAACACAGCATCAACTCTACTTCAAAAAGTAAATTTTGTAAAAAATTAGTTGCATAAGAACTTTAGGTAAAGTACTGAAAGGGAAAATTTTGTAATGTGGGACATTCTTCCCAGCAAGGTTATCATTTATAATTGAAGAAGCAATCAAGAACTTCTAAGACAAAACAAAAACTAAAAGAGTTCATCAACACTAAACCAACCATAAGAGTAATGTTAATGGGGCTTATCTAAGGGGAAACAAAGAGGTACAATAAGAAGAATTTATAGGAAAGGAGAATTCCCACTAGTAAAGGCAAATATATATGGAATCTATAACTACAAGAAACCATTAAGGGATAAATATGAAGATATAAAATATGACATCAAAAGCACAAAGTGAGGTGAGGAGAGTAAAAAATATACATCTTTGTACAATGTGTTTGATCTTAAATGTCTATCAGTTTAAAACAAGTAGTTATAGGTCAACATGTATGGTATACCTGTTATAATTCCACCATAACCACGAACCAGAAACCTACAACAGATACACAAAAACCTAAAGAAATGAACAGAAACATACCACTAAAGAAAATTATCAAATTGCAAGGGAAGAAAATAAAAGAAAAATGTGAGAACAAAGAAAAAATACAAAACAACCAGAAAATAAGAAAATGACAATAAGTACATACATTTACACTTTCATTGTCAATGGACTGCGTGCATGAAAAAAAGACATGGAATGGCTGATTGGATTTAAAAAATAGCAGAATTCATCTAAACGCTGCTTATAAGAAAGTTACTTCAGAACTAGAGACACACACAGACTGAAAGTCAGGAGTTGGAAAAAGTTATTTCATGTAAATGCAAGCAATATTCATATCCGAGAAAGTAGACTTTAAAATAAAGTCTATAAAAAGAGAAAGGCATTAGAAAATGATAAAGATATGCATACAAGAAGAGAGAATATAACATTAATTAACACATATGCATATAATATGTGTGTGTATTAGTTGCTCAGTTGTGTCTGATTCTTCGCAATCCCATGAACTGTAGCCCACCAGGCGCCTCTGTTCATGGGATTTCCCAAGCAAGAATAATGGAGTCGGTAGCCAATCCCTTCTCCAAGGGATCTTCCTGGACCAAGGATCAAATCCAAGTCTCCTGCATTACAGGCAGATTCTTTAGCATCTGAGCCACCAAGTAAATTCATGCATCTAACATAAGAGTGCCTAAATGTATAAGGTAAAGAGCAGAAGATGTTAAAGAGAGAAATTGAGAACAATACAATAAGAGTCCAACAACACAAGAGAAGACTCTACACATGGACATCACCAGATGGTCAACACTGAAATCAGACTGATTATATTCTTTGCAGCCAAAGATGGAGAAGCTCTATAGAGTCAGCAAATACAAGACCGGGAGCTGACTTTGGCTCAGATCATGATCTCCTTATTGCCAAATTCAGACTTAAATGGAAAAAATTAGGGAAAAATACTAGACCACTCAGTTCAGTTCAGTCAGTTCAGTCGCTCAGTCGTGTCCGACTCTTTGCGACCCCATGAATTGCAGCACGCCAGGCCTCCCTGTCCATCACCAACTCCCGGAGTTCACTCAGACTCACGTCCATTGAGTCAATGATGCCGTCCAGCCATCTCATCATCTGTCATCACCTTCTCCTCCTGCGGCCAATCCCTCCCAACATCAGAATCTTTTCCAGTGAGTCAACTCTTCACATGAGGTGGCCAAAGTACTGGAATTTCAGTTTTAGCATCATTCCTTCCAAAGAAATCCCAGGGCTGATCTCCTTCAGAATGGACTGGTTGGATTTCCTTGCAGTCCAAGGGACTCTCAAGAGTCTTCTCCAACACCACAGTTCAAAAGCAGCAATTCTTTGGCGCTCAGCCTTCTTCACAGTCCAATTCTCACATCTATACATGACCACTGGAAAAACCATAGCCTTGACTAGACGGACCTTAGTCAGCAAAGTAATGTCTCTGCTTTTGAATATGCTATCTAGGTTGGTCATAATTTTCTTCCAAGGAGTAAGCATCTTTTAATTTCATGACTGCAGTCACCATCTGCAGTGATTTTGGAGCCCAAAAAAATAAAGTCTGACACTGTTTCCACGGTTTCCACATCTATTTCCCACCAAATGATGGGACCTGATGCCATGATCTTCGTTTTCTGAATGTTGAGCTTTAAGCCAACTTTTTCACTCTCTTCTTTCACTTTCATCAAGAGGCTTTTTAGTTCCTCTTCACTTTCTGCCACAAGGGTGGTGTCATAAGGGTGGTGTCATCTGCATATCTGAGAGTATTGATATTTCTCCCAGCAATCTTGATTCCAGCTTGTGTTTCTTCCAGTCCATCGTTTCTCATGATGTACTCTGCATAGAAGTTAAATAAGCAGGGTGGCAATATACAGCCTTGACCACTCCTTTTCCTATTTGGAACCAGTCTGTTGTTCCATGTCCAGTTCTAACTGTTTCTTCCTGACCTGCATACAGATTTCTCAAGAGGCAGGTCAGGTGATCTGATATTCCCATCTCTCTCAGAATTTTCCACAGTTTATTGTGATCCACACAGTCAAAGGCTTTGGCATAGTCAATAAAGCAGAAATAGATGTTTTTCTGGAACTCTCTTGCTTTTTCCATGATCCAGCAAGTATGACGTAAATCAAATCCCTTATGATTATACAGTGGAAGTGAGAAATAGATTTAAGGGACTAGAGCTGATAGACAGAGTGCCTGATGAACTATGGAATGAGGTTCGTGACATTGTACAGGAGACAGGGATCAAGATCATCCCCATGGGAAAGAAATGCAAAAAAGCAAAATGGCTGTCTGGGGGAGGCCTTACAAATAGCTGTGAAAAGAAGAGACGTGAAAAGCAAAGCAGAAAAGGAGACATATAACCATCTGAATGCAGAGTTCCAAAGAATAGCAAGGAAAGATAAGAAAGCCTTCCTCAGTGATCAATGCAAAGAAATAGAAGAAAACAACAGAATGGGAAAGACTAGAGATCTCTTCATGAAAATTAGACATACCAAGGGAATGTTTCATGCAAAGATGGGCTCAATAAAGGACAGAAATGGTCTGGACCTAACAGAAGCAGAAGAGATTAAGGAGAGGTGGCAAGAATACACAGAAGAACTGTACAAAAAAGATCTTCACAACCCAGATAATCACGATGGTTTGATCACTCACCTAGAGCCAAACATCCTGGAATGTGAAGTCAAGTGGACCTTAGAAAGCATCACTATGAACAAAGCTAGTGGAGGTGATGGAATTCCAGTAGAGCTATTTCAAATCCTGAAAGATGATGCTGTGAAAGTGCTGCACTCAATATGCTGGCAAATTTGGAAAACTCAGCAGTGGCCTCAGGACTGGAAAAGGTCAGTTTTCATTCCAATCCCAAAGAAAGGCAATGCCAAAGAATGCTCAAACTACTGCACAATTGCACTCTTCTCACACACTAGTAAAGTGATGCTCAAAATTCTCCAAGTCACGCTTCAGCAATACGTGGACTTTGAACTTCCAGATGTTCAACCTGGATTTGAAAAAGGCAGAGGAACCAGCGAGCAAATTGCCAACATCCACTGCATCATGGAAAAAGCAAGAGAGTTTCAGAAAACCATCTATTTCTGCTTTGTTGACTATGTCAAAGCCTTTGTGTGGATCACAGCAAACTGTGGAAAATTCTTCAAGTTGGAAATACCAGACCACCTTATCTGCCTCTTGAGAAACCTATATGCAGGTCATGAAGCAACAGTTGGAACTGGGCATGGAACAACAGACTGGTTCCAAATAGGAAAAGGAGTATACTGAGTCTGTATATTGTCACCCCACTTATTTAACTTATATGCAGAGTCCATCATGACAAACGCTGGGCTGGAAGAAGCATAAACTGGAATCAAGATTGCCAAGAGAAATGTCAATAATCTCAGATATGCAGATGACATCACCCTTATGATGTCACCCTTATGGCAGTAAGTGAAGAGGAACTACAAATCTTCTTGATGAAAGTGAAAGAAGAGTGAAAAAGTTGGCTTAAAGCTCAACATTCAGAAAACGAAGATCATTGCATCTGGTTCTATCACTTCACGGGAAATAGATGTGGAAACAGTGGAAACAGTGTCAGACTTTATTTTTTTGGGCTCCAAAATCACTGCAGATGGTGATTGCAGCCTTAAAATTAAAAGATGCTTACTTCTTAGAAGGAGAGTTATGACCCACCTAGATAGCATGTTAAAAAGCAGAGACATTACTTTGCCAACAAAGGTCCATCTAGTCAAGGCTGTGGTTTTTCCAGTGGTCATGTATGGATGTGAGACTTGGACTGTGAAGAAAGCTGAGTGCTGAATAATTGAAGCTTTTGAACTGTGGTGTTGGAGAATACTCTTGAGAGTCCCTTGGACTGCAAGGAGATCCAACCAGTCCATTCTAAAGGAGATCAGTCCTGGGTGTTCTTTGGAAGGACTGATGCTAAAGCTGAAACTCCAATACTTTGGCCAATTCATGTGAAGAGTTGACTCATTGGAAAAGACTTTGATGCTGGGAGGGATTGGGGGCAGGAGGAGAAGGTGATGACAGAGAATGAGATGGCTGAATGGCATCACTGACTCGATGGACATGAGTCTGAGTGAACTCCGGGAGTTGGTGATGGACAGGGAGGCCTGGCGTGCTGTGATTCATGGAGTCACAAAGAGTCAGACACTACTGAGCAACTGAACTGAACTGAACTGAGGAGACCCTAACACCACACTTCCGTCAATGGATAGATCACCCAGACAGAAAATCAATAATGAAGCAGTGACCTTAAATGACATATTAGATCAGTAGACTTAACAGATAGCTAGAAACATTCGATCCTAAAACAGTAGTTTATACATTCCTCTTGAGTGCACATGGAACATTTTCCAGAATAATCACATACTCAGTCACAAAACATGTCTCAATAAATTTTAGAAAACTGAAATCATAGCAAGTGTCATTTTTGACCACAAGTATGTGAAACTTAAAATCACCTCTGAAAAAAAAAAAAACTAGAAAAAATTTCAAGCACATGGAGTCTAAACAACATGCTAGTAAACAGCTAAACAAATCAGAGGAATGAAAATCAGAGGTCACTAAATCAGAAATCAGAGGTCACTAAAGCAATCAGAGGAAACAAAAAATATACCTTGACATAAGTGAAAAAGGAAATATCTCTTTCCAAAACCTATGGAATGCACAAAAAACAGTTCTATGAATGACAGTCACAGAAATACAAGTCTACCCCAGGAAACAAGAAGAATCCTAAATAAACAATTTGACCCTACATTTAAAAGAACTAGAAAAGGAAGAACAAATAAAGCCTAAAGTTAGCAGAAGACAGAAAATAATAAATCAGTTTGAAAAGAAGTTAAAAGCAATAGGGGAAAAAAAACACAATGAAACTAAAAGCAGTTTTTTGAAAGATAAACAAAACTGAGAAAACTTTAGCCAGACTCATCCAGGAAAAAAAAAAAAGAAAGGCCTAAATACATAAAATCATAAAGGAAAGAAAAGTTACAACCAACACCACAGCAATTCTAAAGATCATAAAAAATTACTATGACCAGTTGAGTTGTTTGTTCTTTTGTTGTTGAATAATATGAGCTGCTAATATATATTGGCAATCAAGCCCTTGTCAATCACATCATTTGCAAATATTTTCTTTTAGTCCATAGCTGGCTTTTTGTTCTACTTTATTCCATGTAGTATTTCAAGTTCTAACTATAGCATCAAATATGAAAAACCAATAATAGAAATCCAGCTTGGAAAGGGAGAAACAAAACTGTCACTGTTTGAAAGTGACATGATAGTATATACAAAAAATTCTATACCTTCTGCCAAAAATCTGTTAAAATTAATACATTAATTCAGTGAAATTACATAATACAAAACTCATATACAGAAATCTGTTGTGTTTCTGTATACTAATAACAATCTATCAGATAGAGAAATGAAGAAAGCAATCACATTTAAAATTGTACTAAAAAGAATAAAATACCTAGGTAAAACCTAAAGGAGTTAAAAGAGTTGTATTATGAAAACTATAAGACACTGATGAAAAAAACTGAAGAATATACAAACATGGAAAAATGTACTTAGCTCATGTTTGGAAGAATTAATATTGTTAGAGTGACCATAGTAATCAAAGCAATCTATATAATTCCTATCAAGATACCAAATTATTTTTCACAGACTAGAATGAGCCCAAAATTTGTATGGAACCACAAAAGACTCAAATTAAGCAAAGAAATATTGAGAAAGAACAAAGCTGGTGACATCATGCTCCCTGCTTGCAAACTATACTACAAAACTACAGAAATGAAAACAGTATTGTACTGGTACAAAATGAGACACAAAGATCAGTAGAAGAGAATAGGGAGCTGAGAAATAAATCGACACTTATATGGTCAATTAATTTGCAGCAAAGGAGGCAAGAATATACAGTGTATAAAAGACAGCCTCTTCAATAAATAATGTTGGAAAGGCTGAACTACTAAATGCAAAAGAATCAAACTGGGATACTTTCTCACACTATATCCAAAAACAAACTCAAAATGGTTAAAGACTAAATATAAGATGCAAACCCATACTATTCCCAGAAAAAAACATAGGCATTATGCTTAGATATTAGTCTTAGTAATATATATATTTTTAAATCTGTCTTCCCCAGACATGGGAAACTAAAACAAAAATAAGTGGGAATACATCAAACTTAAAAGCTTTTGCGCATCAAAGGAAACTGTCAACAAAACTGTCAAGAAATGGCAAACTAATGAATGAGAGAAAATATTTACAAATAAAGGATTAATATCATATATACATATAAAGAACTCATACAACTCACCATCAAAACAAATAATTTGATTAGAAAATGAAAAGAGGACCTAATAGACATTACCCCAAAGGAGACATACAGATGGGCATCTAACACATGAAAAGGTGCTAAAAATGACCAATCATCAAGGAATTGCAAGTCAAAGTCACAATGAGATATCATTTAACACCTGGCAGAATAGCTGTCATAAAATTGGTCAAGACATTGGTGATAATGAAAAAGGATGAAGAGAAAACATTTGCGCACTGTTGGTGAGATTGTAAGTTGATGCAACTGTATGGGTAACAGTATGGAGTTTCCTCAAAAAGTTAAAAGTAGAAATATAGGATCCAGCAATTTTACTTCTGGGTGTTTACTCAAGGAAAATGAAACACAATTCAAAAATATATATTTGAATGTACATGCAGCAATATTTTGGGGAAGAAAATGGCAACTCACTCCAGTATTCTTGCCTGGAGAACCACAGGGATGGAGGAGCCTGGTGGGCTGCCATCTATGGGGTTGCACAGAGTCAGACACGACTGAAGCGACTTAGCAGCAGCAGCATTATTTAGAATTGTCAAGATATGGAAGCAACCTACATATCTATCAATAGACAACTGGATAAAGTGTATGTGTGTATGTATATATGCATATATACATACACACACACACACACACACATATATATATATATATACATATGTATATATATGGCTTCCTGGGTAGCTCAGCTGGTCAAGAATCTGCCTGCAATGCAGGAGACCCTGGTTCAATTCCTGGGTTGGGAAGTTCCCCTGGAATAGGGATAGGCTACTCACTCCAGTATTCTTGGGCTCCCCTGGTGGCTCAGATGGTAAAAAATCCACCTGCAATGTGGGATACCTGGATTCAGTCCCTGGATTGGGAAGATTCACTGGAGAAGGGAAAGGCTACCGACTCCAGTATTATTGGGCTGCCCTGGAGGCTCAGATGATAAAAAAAAATCCACCTGCAATGTGGGATACCTGTGTTCAATCCCTGGGTTGGGAAGATCCCCTGGAGAAGGGCATGGCTACCCACTCCAGTATTTTTGCCTAGAGAATACTCATGGACAGAGGAGCCTGGCAGGCTAGAGTCCATGGGGTTGCAAAGAGTCAGACATGATTGAATGACTAAGCACAGCACAATAATAGTTATACATAACTATTACTGACATTATATATATAACTATTACAGGTATTAAAAATAAGTGAAATCTTGCCATTTGTAATAATATGGATGAATCTAGCAGATATTATGCTAAGTGAAATAAGTCAGACAGTGAAAAGCATACTGCATCATCTCATATGTAGAATCTAAAAAACAAACCAAGCAAATGAAAACAGGCTCATAGATATAGAGTGGTGGTTGCCAGAGAGTGGGAGTGGGCAAAATAGGTGAAGGAGATTAAGGGTTACAAACGTGCAGTTATAAATAAGCCATGGGATATAATATACAGTGTCAGAAATTTAATCAGTAAGATTGTAATAACTTTATATGAGGATGCATAGTTTCTAGACTTATTGTGCTGATCATTTCATTTATGTATGTAAATACCAAACCACTATGTAGTATATCTGAAACTAAAATAATGTTGTGTATCAACTGTATTTTAGTGCATGTTTTTTTAAAAAAGAGGTGATTGAAAGTTCCAGAAAACAAACAGTATCCACAAAGAATCAGAGGAATCAGAACAATTTTCATGAGGCACTGCAATCGGTGTGGAGTGAGGATAAAAGAGTCCAGAGAAGTAAGAAGAAAACTAATCACTCATGAAAGACTTTGTATTTCTGTGAAGCGGTACCCATGAAGTACTCTATATACTTTTTTCTAGGGTAATAGAAAGCCATTGCCAGGACAGGTTTTCAGTAGAGACATTGATAGGTGATTGATATTTGTATTTGAAAAGTTAAATTTTTGCTGCATGTTAGATTATGGAGGAAGTTATACCAAATGTAGTGAAGAGGCTGCTAAAAATCATCCATGTTATAGGGATGAGTAGTTTGAAGAAGAGGAGCTTTGGGGGGTGGCAAGAAGTATATAGGTTCAAAGGACCCTGAGGGATGGGATGAGGAGGGAGGTGGGAGGGGTGTTTAGGATGGGGAACACATGTACACTCATGGTTGATTCATGTCAGTGTATGGCAAAAACCACTACAATATTGTAAAGTAATTAGCCTCCAATTAAAATAAATTGATTAATTAAAAAAAAAAGAAAAACAATAATAATAGTACCTGGAGGAGTCGTGGGATGTGACATTGAGGCAAAGGAAAACAGAAATTCTGTTCTCAGTTCTGCAGGTGTTGCCTTGCACAGGGTAACTGCTCAGGAAATAAGTGGATGCTGAAGACTAATTTGAGCACAGCTCACCTGAGTGTTTTCCCTGGCAAGGCCTGTGTCTGCCAGGAGGAAGGAGGAAGCTTTCCTAAATTACACAAAGGTGCCTCGTGGGGTTGGTGGCCCTGGGGGAATAGTCAACAATAAGCAAGGTTTCTGGTTTGAACAATTGGTAGCACCACAAGCTTATTAGACCAGGAACAGAAGTGGCCCTGGAGAGGAAAATAATCAGTGCAGTTTTCACTTAAATTCTAATAAAAAACATGAAGTAATATTTTTTGAAAAGTAGAAATTGGGTCTTTGAAAGGGCAGATGTTTTTCTCAAGGACATGTATTTATTAAATGGTAAATATCAGATTGAGATCCTGATACTATATCTTTCATTCCCTGTATTTTCAAAACATCCATTCCTTGTATTTTCAAAACAATAGGAAAGACAAAAACGGCATTAACATATTCTGGGGACTACTCCATTATGAAAATAGATGTGTATTCATTTGGGAAATGTACTTGAATTATGGTTAAATCATTTGTATCTTTAAACTGTTGAATATTTAGAAGCTATTAATTTTAATAAATGTCTTTTCAACTAAGCTTTCTTTTTGATATTCCTCTCCTCATACTTGCTGTTCTATTATCTTTACCTCTTTTCTCTAAATCCTTCTCTCTGTCATACAAGCTTTAACTGCAGCCTCACTTCTTCCATAAAAGTGATTCTGAGCATCCTCCTTGATATAAATATTTCTTTCATGAGCTCCCTGGCATCTTGTATATACCACTTTTAACTGAATTATCACAACTTCCCTAATAGTTGGTTTACTTTTGATTTTGTATTCCTAGTGCCTGGGAAATAGCTACTATTCAGTAAAGGGTGTTTGATAAACTATTGTGTAAGCCAAGGCCCACCTCTTCCAATAAGCCTTTACTCCGTAGGTTCTCTAGTTCTGTGACTCACAGGCATGACTGAACACAAAAATGAAGAGGAGTTTTAAAAATTCCATATTTCCATGCCCCTCTTCAAACCTATTGAATCCAGGACAGGGCCAAGGAATCTGGACTTTTAAAATGTTTCCCACATGACTATGCAGTCAGCCCAGCCTTGGCATTTGGGGGCCACAGCTCTAGTCTACCAGCATCATTTGATCCAACACTTCCACCAATGTGTGATTATAGTTATATATTTTATATTTTGTTTATGTAATGTATTTTTATATCTTTATTAAACAGTCTTAAGATTAGTATCTGTATCAGAACTGTTTGATATAATGCCAGACACCCAACAGGGTGATTATGACATGTTTCTTCATAGTTACAAGAGAATATTTGTCTATATTACATTTTGAATTTATTAATTTACTTGGAATCCTTTCATTTTAAAATCTCTGCATGTCACACTTTGTATACTAAGTGATATCTGTGTAAACATACACACGAAGCAGGTATTTTTCTACTTGTTGCCACAACATATATTTTTATATGATCATATTACTGAAAATAAAAAAAAAACATTTTTATCTTGCCATCTGTTGTACACTTTATAAATTTGGCTAACAGAGAATCTGTCTGGGCTGAGGCCAACAGAACTGTTTTACTTCTGCCTTGTTTGTATCATTAACAACACAGCTAATGTCAACATGGCTTTATTTGCTCTTGTTCTAAAAACGCTAACCAGAATCCATGCAGATACCTTGTAAATCATCCATACTCTCTTGTGTGCCATTAAGGAAGTGTTGACATTTTTAAAAGGAAATTTATCTGACTACAGTAATTTTAACATTGAGCATCCAAATCATATTTAAATTGACTTTATGCATATTTCTGAAAAATGTATTTGCTCCAGAACACCATTTATTTTTCAACAAGCATAATTGAACGAAATGAGAAATTTGCTTTGACTTAACCTCATAATCTTCAGTGTCTTGACATTTTGCCATTGAAGTATATATTATCATTTATAGAGCCTGCTTTGTGCTTTTGTTCCCATTTCGTTTGTTAGTAATCTGGAAAACCTAGCATTTCTTGATGCAATAAATGACTGGGTCAATAATGTAATCATAATTTTCTGATGATTCCGCAACACATATGCAGCTAAAGTGACGTCATTCCAGCTGCTCTTACTAAGTCTTTTATACTCCCAGTACTTTCAGATCTAAGGTTTATCATTTGTTCCTCCCTCCAAAGTGTGCCACTTCCTAGAGCTGAGATTACTGAAATTGTTCATGTTAATTGCAACATGCCAAGATTTTCCTATTCATTTCTGAAGTGTAACATTTCCCAAATAACCTCACAGTAATCCTTCTATAAAAGGAAAGCACTCTTCTGGAAAAAGTTACTTTTTTTTTTTTTCCTAGCTGATATTTCCTGTGTGGAATGAGTCACTGAACCTGTCTCTGTTGTACTGTTGGGTCATGTAATTGCTCATATCACAGCCTTGGTGTCCCTGCCTCCACTCTTTCTAATTTTACTCTATCCTCCATAAAATTGCCATGATAATTTCTTTTTTAAAAAACATTATGTTTAGGTCATTCTCCCAGGTGGCTTAGATAGTAAAGAATCTGCCTGCAATGCAGGAGACTGGGGTTTGACCTCTGGGTTGGGAAGACCTCCTGGAGGAGGGGATGGCAACCCACTTCAGTTATTCTTGCCTGGAGAATCCCATGAACAGAGGAGCCTGGAGTCCATGGGGTCGCAAAGAGTTGGACAACAACTAGTGACTAACACTTTCACTTTCACTTGATAACACCACTTTATGAGAAATACTTCCTTTTATTTAAACCAAGTATGAATTTTTCAGTCTACATTTCAGAGCCCTCTACCAACAGGCCACCTCAGGGTCATTCTGTTTTATTGTTTGTTGTTGCCCATGTGCTCTTGTTTCCTAGCAAATCCATTTTAATTTAAATTTCTGAACTTGTTCCCACTTTCCCTACTCAGTCATGTTCAGTGCCTTCCACCTTAATCACTTCTTTGTCTTGTGCTCCCTCCATGTTCAGAAGCAGCTAAAGAAAAGTTTAATTTCTGAAAATATTTGTGAAGCTCTACATCTGGCAAGGCAGATCACAACTTAAATTTACTAGAGGGAGCTCAATATTTAAGATGACTTTCCTAGAAATTATTCTATTTAAGAAACTAAGAGTTGTTTTAAAAATAAAAAATTACTTTTTTCTGCTAATTAGAAGCTTTAGTTGCTGATTTTTTTTCTACAAATAAAGACCTACTGTATAGCACAGAGAAGTCTGCTCAATATTATGTGACAACCTAGTTGGGAAAACTTGAGACTGGATACATGTATGTGTATAATTGAATCACTTTGTTGGGCAGCTGAAACTAACACAAAATTGATAATCGGTTATACTTAAATATAAAATAAAAAGTAAAAAAAAACTGAAAAAGAATATAGAATAATAAAAGTTTAGCTTTAGGAGATTATTTAGTCTCAAACACTAATTTTAAAGAAATGAGATTCTGTCATCTTATTAGTAATTTATATTACATTACTTATAAGTTGCCTTGTAATTGATTTCTTCATATTTTATATCTTGTTTTCCTCTCTGCTCCTCCTGTATTTTCTTTTACAGTTAATGGCACTATCATCTATCCATTCTAAGCCAGGAACTTGGAAGTCATCAAGATCCACTCTCTTGTTCAAATCAACTCTTTCACTGGACTAATCCCCCTGAGGGTATTAGTAGTACCCATTTTTCATCCTGTCTCTCCTACCTAAATACAGTACGTGGAATATAAGATATAGTCAATAAATACTTCAATTAGTGAATGAGAATGATCCCTATCTCTTCCCTATATATAAACCAATATCAAGTCCTATTGATTTTATCCTCTGGATAGTTAGTCAATCTGTTTTCTCTCCTCACCCCTGTTCTATTCAGGTGCTTGTCATCTTTTACCTAGCCTCTCGAGATAATCTCTGTATCCAATCTTGTTTCTCACCCCCACCATCACCGTTTTTCAAAATGATTCATCTTCAATTAAAATGTGTCAGTGCTACTACTTGATAAATCCTTTCAATGGCTTTATATCACCCACAGGGTGGTCTTTCAGCCCATCAGCACTGGGACCTTCAGTGTTTGGCTCCCTCCTAACTTTTCAGCTTCAGCTCTTGTCACTCTCTCACTGTTCTTTCTAAATAATACTTTTAATTTCTTGTCACACCATGAGTTATATTCATATAGGAGATCAGCTCTCAGCCTAGCCTAAAGAAAGGGCCAACAAATTCCTGGAGAGGAAGACACATTGAAAGGTCTTGAAAGATTATTAAGAGTCAGTGGGAAAGAAGAAAAGCCTTAGAGAAAAAGTGTTCCTTTTACATTCTTAGTTATAATTTTTCAATCTAGCAAATTTATTGCCTGAAGTATAAGCCAGATGCTTCATGAAGTCTCATTTAGTTAGGTCATTGTAGCTGGCTGAATGAGCCTTCAGTCATTTACTCATCCAATAATTATTTGTTTAGTTCCTTTTTTATGTGTTGCATGCACTGTATTACACACGAGAAGCATAGATGTGAGAAAATAAGGCACATAGCCTGATCTCATGGAACAGAGACATAGTTATGACTCTGCTGCCCTTTACAGCCTAAAACCTAAAAGCTTGATTGGACTGAGAGATAAAACCAGAAATTCCAAATATAATTCTTTAGCTTCATATCTGTGGGAATGTTGTGCTAATTCAATAAGGAATGGATAACGAGTCACCGCCTCACTAAATGTGGTAAGAATACTGGATAATTTTAACCCTTTGCTGATGATGCTATCATATGAGGAAGCACAAGAGATCAGATTAGGGGTTATTGTAATAATGGCTAATGGACAGTTTTGGTTTCAAGCTTCGAAGCAGTTTAAGAAAAGTCATAAAAGCTTTTAAATAAATGTCAGTATCATCACAGGAGTTCTTTAGATGGAATTGATGTTTACTATACCTTTAAGGAATAAAACAGTCCTCTAAGGGGCTTCACACATCCTTAAGAACCTCTCTTACCATCTTAGAAACTCTGCTGGACACATGTATTCAAGGTGGTGTGGTTTCAATGCCCAAAGTTTCTTTAAGGTAGATTGAGACACAAAAACTAGTCTTGAAATTTGCTAGTTTTGATTTCTCAAGGAGACAAAGTTTAAAGCTTTCCTGTGTAGCTGAACTCATTCAGCATACACTTCATATTGACCAGGTGTTTGATGAATAGCAAGAAAACATGTGAATGATATATTTGCTGCCATTCTGGAAGTATTTTATTTCCGATCTGATATGATCAGTTTACCATATTGTTTCAAATCCATATTTGCAGTATCTAAAAAGAATTTTTACTAAAATCTTTCTATATTTCAATTCCTATTTAGTACTTCCTGAATTATATTTTATTTCAATATTTTTATGCTTTTAATTTATTCATTAGGAAATATGCCAAATCTTTTAGTACCTCGTGTCCATTTTCTTCATGGTGAAATTATGTACACATAACCATATATGGGGCTTCCCTGGTGGCTCAGAGGTTAAAGCATCTGCCTGCAATGCAGGAGACCTGGGTTTCATCCCTGGGTTGGGAAGATCTCCTGGAGAAGGAAATGGCAACCCACTCCATTATTCTTGCCTGGAGAATCCCATGGATGGAGAAGCCTGGTGGGCTACAGTCCATGGGGTCACAAAGAGTTAGACACAACTGAGCGACTTAACTTTCTAACTTAACTTTAACAACCATATTACTTCATAAATAAATATAGATCATATTTTATTAAGGAGAAGCCAAAAGTAAGTAAACATGAGAGAGAAAGATGAAATATAACCTATACATGTTCTCAGGTAGGGACCAGAAGCCAAATGGAGACAGAGACAAAGTTATGAGTCAAGTGTGTAACCATAGTTACTAAGGTTACCAAATGTCACCTTAACCAAGAGAATCAAAAATTCAGCTACAACTCAGAGTAAATAGTATAAAAGAAATCAGTAAAAAAAAAAAAAAATAATAATTACACCTGATTAGAAAGTAATAGGGCTAGGCCTTGGAAAATGAGAGAAAGCTAAAATTACAGGAAAATCAGCATTCTGTCATTAGCACCACCCTTATTATAACCCTTTTGAGGATGTAGTTTATTGGCATATATACATTATAATGCCTAGATTTGATAAAGGTGTTCAGTTTGCTTGCTTTACATGTCAAAAGCACTCATCAGGGCTAGGTACCTGATGTTATTAACTAACAAAACTCTTAGTATTTTCTTTGAATTCAATTCTTTGTAGTAGTAGTCTCAGTCTTTTATAATTAGTCGCAAAGAGTCGGACATGACTGAGCGACTGAACTGAATTGAACTGAGGATAAAGTAAAATCTACTTGACCCAGACAAGTTTCAACGTACTTAACACAGAAATAGAAAAAAACAGTATAGATGAGTTTTTAAAATTCAGTTGGTTGAAAAAGCTCATGATATGTGTAGTTGGATTTAGCTGAGTGTTATCCAGTCCAATGAAATCTAATAAGGGTTATAAGGTATTCATTGATGTCAATGAGCTATTATGTTTATAGATGCTTTTAATGTCTTAGAACATGGATCTGTTTCATATGTTCACACTGGGGCTCTAGAAAGAATAACATGAGGAAGATTAAAGAAATAAAACCAGGAGAGTGGTTTGAAAAGAATCTCTTGTATACTGTGTACATAATCATTTCACATACTAGCAAGGTAATGCTCAAAATCCTTCAAATGGAAGAAACACAAGCTGGAATCAAGATTGCCAGGAGAAATATCAATAACCTCAAATATGCAGATGACACCACCCTTATGGCAGAAAGTGAAAAGGAACTAAAAAGCCTCTTGATGAAAGTGAAAGAGGAGAGTGAAAAAGTTGGCTTAAAGCTCAACATTCAGAAAACGAAGATCATGGCATCTGGTCCCATCACTTCATGAGAAATAAGTGGGGAAACAGTGGAAACAGTGTCAGAGTTTATTTTATTGGGCTCCAAAATCACTGCAGATGGTGACTGCAGCCATGAAATTAAAAAATGCTTACTCCTTGGAAGAAAAGTTATGACCAACCTAGATAGCATATTCAAAAGCAGAGGTATTACTTTGCCGACTAAGGTCTGTCTTGTCAAGGCTATGGTTTTTCCAGTAGTCATGTATGGATGTGAGAGTTGGACTGTGAAGAAGGCTGAGCACCAAAGAATTGATGCTTTTGAACTGTGGTGTTGGAGAAGACTCTTGAGAGTCCCTTGGACTGCAAGGAGATCAGCCCTGGGATTCTTTGGAAGGAATGATGCTAAAGCTGAAACTCCAGTACTTTGGCCACCTCATGCAAAGAGTTGACTCATTGGAAAAGACTCTGATGCTGGAAGGGATTAGGGGCAGGAGGAGAAGGGGATGACAGGGGATGAGACGGCTGGATGGCATCACTGACTCGATGGACATGAGTCTGAGTGAACTCTGGGAGTTGGTGATGGACAGGGAGGCCTGGCGTGCTGTGATTCATGGGGTCGCAAAGAGTCGGACACGACTGAGCGACTGAACTGACTGACTGAGGCTTCAACAGTCATGAACCTCCATCCATAGTTCTTCAGGCAGCGTGTCTATCAGATCTACTGTCTTGTATCAATTTGCCACTGCCACTGTATAATCATAAGGGCTTATGGTCTAGTGGTTTTCCCTACTTTCTTCCATTTAAGTGTGAATTTGGCAATAAGGAGTTCATGATCACAGTCAGCTCCTGGTCTTTCTTTCTTTTTTTCTTTTTTGACTGTATAGAGCTTCTCCATCTTTGGCTTCAAAGAATATGATCAATCTGATTTTGGTGTTGACCATCTGGTGATGTCCACGTATAGAGTCTTCTCTTGTGTTGTTGAAAGAGGGTGTTTGCTTTGAGTGTGTTCTCTTGGCAAAACTCTACTAGCCTTTGCCTTGCTTCATTTTGCACTCCAAGGCCAAACTTGCCTGTTACTCCAGGTATCTCTTGACTATCTACTTTTGCATTCCAGTCCCTTATGATGAAAAGAACATCTTTTTGTGTGTTAGTTCTAGAACGTCTTGTAGGTCATCAAGAACTGTTAAAATTCAGCTTTTTTGGTGTTAGTGCTTGGAGCATAGACTTGGATTAGTGTGATATTGAATGGTTTGCTTTAGAAACGAATGAATCATTCTGTCTTGTTGACTATACCAAAGCCTTTGACTCTGTGAATCACAACAAATTCTGTAAAATTCTTAGAGATGGGAATTTCAGACCACCTTACCTACCTCCTGAGAAATCTGTATGTAGGTCAAAAAGCAACAGAACCAGACAATTTGGAACAACAAACTGGTTCCAAGTTGGGAAAGGAGTATGTCAAGGCTGCATATTGTCACCCTGCTTACTTAACTTACATGCAGAGTACATCATGAGAAATGTGGGGCTGGATGAAGAACAAGCTGCAATCAAGATTTTCAGGAGAAATATCAATAACCTCAGATATGCAGATGATACCACCTTTATGATGGAAAGTGAAGAGGAACTAAAGACCCTCTTGATGAAAGTGAAAAAGCTGGATTAATACTCAACATTCAAAAAAGAAAGATCATGACATCCAATCCTATCACTTTATGGCAAATGGAGAAGCAATGGAAACAGTGACAGACTTTCTTTTCTTGGATTCCAAAATCACTGCAGATGGTGACTATAGCCACAAAATTAAAAGACGCTTGTTCCATGAAAGAAAAGCTATGACAAGTCTAGATAATGTACTGAAAAGCAGAAATGTCACCCAACAAAGGTCCATCTACTTGAAGCTGTGGTTTTTCCAGTAGTCATGTATGGATGTGAGAGTTGGACCATAAGGAAAGCTGAATGCTGAAGAATTGATGCTTTTGAACTGTGGTATTCAAAAAGATCTTGAGAGTCCCTTGGACTGCAAGGAGATCAAACCAGTTTTTCCTAAAGGAAATCAGTCATGAATATTCATTGGAAAGACTGATGCTGAAGCTGAAGCTCCAATACTTTGAGCAAAATGAGGAGGGGATGGCAGAGGATGAGATGGTTAGATACCATCACTAACTCAATGGAAATGAGTTTGAGCAAACGCTAGGCAATAGTGAAAGACAGGGAAGCCTGGCATGTTTCCTGTGTGTCTGTGGGGTTGCATAGAGTCAGACACAACTTAATGACTTAAAGAACAACAACAAATGTGAGTTAAGTGAATCAAATATACCATCCAGTAAGGCTTTTATAAATGAAAAGAAGCAAGTCAGTGACACAGGCTTAGAAAAGCAAAAGTTTAAATCTAAAAATAATAGCCATGGTAGCTTGAGTTTCTTATACACAGATTAAGAGACCCTTAACTCTGCAAAGCTGAGCTAGCACAGAAGCTAAAATCTTACTGTAGATAAGAAAAAATAGAGGAAGGAAATTTAAGATAGGAAAAAATAGAGGAAGATTTTCATAGACTCAGACAAAGGTCTAGGCAAGAGTGGAAAATCAATCTTATTACAGTATAAGAAAGTGAACATTATTAGATATGAATTAGAGAGAGAAAGTAATGCATGTTGTTTCCATGTAAATAGAGTAAAAAGAAAAAAAAAGATTTAAGTGAACTCTTGACTATTGGATACCTAACCAGTGGAGACAGAGGAATCAAAAAACACAGAGGTATTAAACTTTGTGATGGGAAGGATGATTACAGAGAGAGGGGTTAGTGGAGCCAGATTAATTTAGTTCAACAAAGTGATTTAAGGATAGGTTTATGAGAGCCTTACATTTCATATCAAAGTTTGTGTATTTTAATTTGCAAGCAATGAAGAATGAATGAAGGATGGTGGGCAAGAGAATATGTGCAGAGAGCGCTGTTTTGAAAATTTCACCATGCATTCTTATGCAACACAGCTTAGAGAAAAAAAGTGCCAACAAGTAGAAGGGCTAATTGTGTGTGGGTGTGTGTGTGTGTGTGTGTGTGTATGGTGGTGGTTTAGTCACTAGATCATGTCTGACTCTTGCAAGCCCATGGACTGTAGCCCACCAGGCTCCTTTGTCCATGGGATTTCCCAGGCAAGAATACTGGAATCAGTTGTCATTTCCTTCTCCAGGGGATCTTCCTGACTCAGGGATCAAATCTGCCTCTCCTACATTGCAGGTGGATTCTTTACCAGTGCATGCGTGCATGCACAGTTGCTTCAGTTCTTTCCAAGTCTTTGTGACTCTGTGGACCATAGCCTAACAGACTCTTATGTCCATGGGGATTCTTCAGGCAAGAATACTGGAGTGGATTGCCATACCCTCCTCCAGGAGATCTTCCTGACTCAGGGATCAAACCCGCATTTCTTATGTCTCTTGCACTGGCAGGTGGGTTCTTTACCACTAGTGCCACCCAGAAAGACCTCTTTATCAATATGCACTATAAAACTATATGCACACATGTGCTGTAATTCTATAAGTAGTGTATATAAACACTTCTAAACAATTAATCACTAATTTCCATCTCCAATCTTTGATTTTCACTGAATCTTCTTCCAAAAAGAATTGAAAATGCTTATACCTTGTCATCTAGTTTCTGTATTATTCTGTTCTCCCCAGTTGTATGGCTTGTTTAACATTTTATCACAACTAAACAAGTCGGAAAGATAAACTTATATTGTCTTTGAAAATAATATGTTATTTGTGTTGATTTGTTTGATCATTTTCACTATATTTTTTTATTTGAGCTATGATTTTGAAGGACCGTTCATTATATACTTGAGTTTAGAAGTTGATTAAGATTTTTGGACTGTGAGTAGAAACTTGAACAGAAATAGGATCTAGTTTTTTAAAAAATTGAAAATTTCCCATGGAACTTAATGTTTATGCCTATAGATCAGTAGTCACTAAAGAATTTGCTAAGGAAGTGGCAATGAAAATGAAGAGAGAATGATCCATTGGAGAGGTAGCTTTGACTATGCTTGTGGACTAAGTGGATTTTAGAAATAGAGGAAAAGTAATGGTTACTTTTTAACCTGAAGGATTAGGAGAATGGTTTTAACTTTGTAAAGAAAGGAGGATCAAAAAAAGACAAAATTTCAAAGAAGATTTATTTTATGTTTGAATAAATGGAATTTGGTTTGGCAGAGAATGTTTTATACAGAGGCTAGCAAATTTTCTGAGGGCAAAGAGAGTTAAAAGAAGACATATGTTGAAAGAAATGCTCTTGACCATTTCAAAATCGGTAGCAGAATTATTTCCTTGTTGTTTAAACTGCCACAGCAGTCATTCTGATAATGGTAGATAATGATAATGTAACAGTTTTTCATGTGAAAGCTGACACTCAGATAAGCAGTTGCATGCACCATGCATCATAGCAGTTTTACTAACACATATCTGTCCAGAAAAACCAGGATTTAGAAACAATAATGAAATTGTTCCATGTGTGTGATATCCTTCCATGGCTGTTTTGTGTGTGTGTTTTTTTTTTTAAATAAATGAGATCAATGTAAGTGCAATTAGATAAACTCACTCGAAAATACTTATCTCACTATAACACAAAATACAGATTCAGGAATATCAGCTACTCTTACTTATTAAACATCAAATCTAGTTGTGTAATTTTTGTAGTTATGCTTCAAAATAATGGAGGAAATAATGGGCAAAATTATTTCTTAATGTACACAAATATGTCAGACTATAAAAGAACCTAGATTTACTACGGCATGGTTTCCAGATTGCTTGATATAATTTTTGTACTTAATTATAACAAGTACTAGCATATATTCTCATTATATTCTGTGATTATCCTTTAAAATAGTTTAACTTTTAAAGCAAATTTTACTGGTATTATTATGTACTTATTTAAATAATTTGAGATATGAGAACTTTAATATGAGAATATATTCTTAAACAGAATTATGGCTTGGCTCCTTTTAAAAGGAAAATTTGGAAATTTTCTCATGAGTTCTTATTTTATACATGTGATTGAAATATGCTATTGAACTTTTTTCCATTTTAATAAGTGAATTATCATATAGCTACAGTTAAGTATAACTGAAAAAGTATCACATTATCAATAAGTATATGTTAGAAAGTTAAACTCAGTAGCAGAGATAAAGATCCAGTTTGTTAATATTTGGGAAAGCTAGATAATATGTCATGAAGAATGACACCAATCCAAATTTTAGCACTACTGTATGATTTCATAGTGCTCTATCTTGTGCTAGAGAAGTCTTCTTGTCTAACCTTGATATAATTGCACCCTGTGAATAAGCAGTAACCTCATTTGGGTCATGAATGTGAATCAATAGAGTAAAACATACCACATTTGACCTTGCCATAATGACAAAACTTTAGATATTTAAGATTGTATTGCTTATTGAATGTAATAAATTCATTTGGAGATAACATAACCATCTTCATCTTTAAAAACAGAAATGAATAATGAATTATATCAAAACAAGTGTTTGAATCATCTTGTAAATTTTAATGGCCTTAAGATTGAGTTAAATAGAGGTGATGTGAATAAATTACACTGACATAAAGGGTAAATTTATGGTGCAGATTTAACTACATTCTGTTACAAATTGTGCCTGGGGAGTTTTATAGTTTTGTTTTCAAGGAGGTGGAATTACTAGGAATTGCATCAGGAATACCAAGCATTATGAGGTTGAGGAATCTCAAATTACTATTATGACTCTCTTCTCTGCTATCTAGCAATGATCAAATATTCAAGTAAAAACCCTATTAAACAGGAAGTAAAAACTAAGAATTGTGGTTAATAGAACTTAACATGAACCAATATTCTCTCAAAATGCTAATGCCCCCTTTGGTTTCATAGAAAATTAAAAAAATAATAGGTTTACAAAGAAGAAGAGAACTAATAATTTTCTTGAACTATAATGTGACCCAACCCATGTGACTTTTGTTGTGTTTAGTCCTTGGAGCTAGGTTTAGAACAGAACTGATGAACATGAACAGCTCCACTGGAAGGCAAATAGCAATGTAATTAATCAAAAATGACTTCAAATATTAACCAAAGAAGGACAAAAGTGATGGGACCAACTGAAAAGCCATCAGAAAGCAGATGTGCTTAACTCATGGTTGTCCCCGCTTTGAAGACAAGCACAGCCTTTTGTTTGTCACTGGAAAGGTTCAAGAGAAGTTAAATGAACTCATTTCAGGAAAATTGTGTATCAGATCTATTAAGTAGGGGGATCATATATAAATTACATGTAATCCTAAAATTCTTTAATTATTTGAAGATTATATATGTGTTTATATTAAATTTTGCTTTTAAATGTAAATTCAACTAAAAGTCCAATTTCACCTAATTTAAATAAAGATTTCTCTAGTACACCTATTACATCTTAGAAACTTCACCTGGATTATTACTGATCTTCCCAATAATTTGTAAAATGTTATTCTGTTTTGCAAATTAGAGCTTCAGAGACAATAAACAATGTCTCATAGCTACTAATTGACAAACGTGAGACTTGAAGCCCATCCATTTCATTACAAAGGCTGTTTTGGTTCCATTTCATCCCTTATCTCCCTTACAGTATGTATACAGAGTAATAAGACAATTTGATTTTTTTTTATTTCCAGTTTTTTGGCATTATAGAATTGTAATCCTGCTTAAATCCAACATATCAAATTTTATGGTATATAGAAGAATTAATAATAACAGATTCAAATAACTTCAGAGTCTTCCTGTGACATGGAATTATCACATAAACATTGACTTAGCACTATCAAATACATTGGGTGAGAATTCACAAACTTTCCTGAGTTGAGGAGTTTTGACTATGACTTCGTATGTAACTTAACCATATTGATGCAATTTTTCTGGTGATCCATTTTCATGATCAGACTCCAAACTTCATATTGATTTCCATAGCTCCACCAGGAAAGCCCAAGAATACTGGAATGGGTAGCCTATCCCTTCTGTAGCAGATCCTCCCAACCCAGGAATTGAACCGGGGTTGCCTGCACTGCAGGCGGATTCTTTATCAGCTGACCTACCAGGGAAGCCCAACTCTATTGTTACACCAGAGGAAATAATTATGAATTTGGCTTCATAATTATTTGAAATGTGTATGTCTAATGAACAAGAATATACGGATCTGTGTCCAGGACAGTATTCATCTCCGAAAACCATTGTTAACTTAAAATACAAGCTTCTACTTCTGAAAAATATACCTTACTTAATTTTTAAGATAAAGGCCATTCAGTGTCAGGGAGCTCCCACCCAAGGTGAAAAATCATGTTACAGTTTTTCCCAGTTTACTCTCCTTTGAAAGGATGGGCGTAAAAGTGGAAACCACTGCTTTGCTTTTCTCACAGCGGTATGACAGCAGGGGTTGGAAGAGAAGCATTAGAAAGTGATGGCGTTAAAATCGGATTGCATTTGTCCCAGTCATAAACTCACCCAGAATGTGTATTCACAACTAATGATAACTTTTGGCTTCTTGGACTACTTGCGTTCTTGTGACATCAGAGGGAAGCTCTTTCCTGGTGTGTGAAATGTAACAAATTGCTTGCCAAAGTTGTATCAGACCAGGAGCTCAAATGTAAGTTGTATATTTACTTCCTTAGTTTGAAAATGTATTATAAAGTGTAAAACTAATCTTAATAATCAAATTTAATGTAAACCTAAGGCATATACAGTTGTAGAATTATAAATATCATATTTATTCCCTTCAATCAATATACCAAATTTGAAATAATAAACAAATATTATGTAACGAACCAGTATTTTTAAATAGATATCTCTAAAGGTAATATCGGAGAAGGCAATGGCACCCCACTCCAGTACTCTTGCCTGGAAAATCCCATGGATGGAGGAGCCTGGTAGGCTGCAGTCCACGGGGTCTCTAAGAGTCGGACACGACTGAGCGACTTCACTTTCACTTTTCACTTTCATGCATGGGAGAAGGAAATGGCAACCCACTCCAGTGTTCTTGCCTGGAGAATCCCAGGGATGGGGGAGCCTGGTGGGCTACCACCTATGGGGTCGCACAGAGTTGGACACAACTGAAGCAACTTAGCAGCAGCAGCAGCAAAGGTAATATGAGCCTGCTAAATATTTTCTCATGCCTAATGATAAATATATGTGAGTTGTATCCCTCTGACACTTTCTCTCTCTATTACGTATCTATGTGCCTATCTGTTTATCAATATCTATCTACCTATCTATCTATGGAAATGATCTATAGCTATCTATCTAGATAGGTAGATAGATGGTAGACATATAAGGAGATATATATATGAACGTATTATATAAACACATGTATATACATAGAGTATTTTGAGAGAGAAATATATATATATATTAGCTTTGTGATGAGAGCTCTTGGGATTTACTCTCTTTTTAAGATTTATTTTTAATTGGAGAATAATTGCTTTACAATATTATGTTGATTTCTGCCATATGTCAAAATGAATCATGAAATAGCTTAGACTGTAAACTTAAATTTTGCATTGGCCAGCATTACCAATTGGAAGAATTTTTGAGAATGAACAAAAAGTAAATCAAATTAAAAACTTACTCTACCTTGCATTTCAGAAAAGCATGTTTTATATATTCTATCACTGTAAATTTATTTCCCTAGTTGAGTGTCTTCCTGACCCCAACATTGAACATTGATCCTCTTAGGTGCTAGGATGCTTTTGTGTACGTGTGTGTGTGTGTGAATATATATGTGTATGATTAGAGCAGTTAATTATTGCTTTAAATTTATCCTGAACTTCATATTTTGCTTGGATCTTAGTGAATGTGATGAAATACATCCTTAGAAGCCAGAGTTATTTTCAAATCTTGGTTCTTACAAACTATGCAGATCTGGTAGTCAGTCTCTGCAAGACACAGTGTATTACCTCAACAAAGTAGAGATAGTTTTAATACCTGCTTGAAAGGTTATTGTGTGGTTTAGAAATAGTATATGTAAATTGCTTTGTTCGGTGCCTGAATGTTTCTGTAATTTCATATGAAGTCAGAGCAAGCAATTTAAAAAATCATATTGTATATATATACAATAGCAAGCAGATCTTTTCCCTGAATTCATTAATCGTTTTGAGATTACTAGATAAACATATAGAAAAAATGTTTAAAGCTTACTTCAAAATTTGTTTTCAGAAATCATTTCAACCCATAATCTCCTGTATGTCATTAAAATCCATTGCTTATGTGATTATAGTGTAATTTATTAAAAAAGATCTTAACAAATCTTTTGTCCAGTAGCTATGCTGAAATCCTAGCTTATTATCATGTAATGTTATTGTATGAAAGTGAAAAGTGAAAGTGTTAGTCGCTCAGTCATGTCCAGCTCTTTGCAACCCCATGGAATACTGGATTGGATTGCCATTCTCTTCTCCAGGGAATCTTCCCAACCCAGGGATCAAACCCAGATCTACTGCACTGCAGGTAGATTTTTTACCATCTGAGCCACCAGGAAAGCCTATTGTTGTTTTATACTGTTAGAAAAAGGCCTTGTATTTCCCACAAGTAACAAGTGATTTCTGATAGAATCTGTAGTTTTCATTTAGTGGATTTTTGGGATAACTTTAAACTTTGATTATTAAAAAAAATGCCTAACTCAAATTCCTTTTATGCATCTTTAGACAGAATATTTTGGTGATAAAAATTCTTCCTCCTTTACTCTGATGACTGTTTTTATTGGTGTTGAGTAAAATTCATATTTCTTTCCTTTCTCCTCTATTTGTCATTGTTGCCGCTTATATTACTTCCTTGTGCATTGTCATGCTTATTTTTCATCTTGCTCGCTTTTGTTTCCATACCAGGATGGGCTTTTTATAAGATCTTTTGTGTTAAATTTTTCGACACTGCATTATTTTCCTTTAATATTTAAATTAAAAAAATTATGTCACACAAATTTAGTCATTATTCAGACTGTCCTTCTAGACCGAAATCACCAAAGATCATTTTCAAAATTTGTTTCAAAATTTGTTTCCATTTTCAAAATTTGCTTGTATCTCTCTAATTAACCTGTGAACTTTGATTTCTCACCTGGGCTACTTGCCCCACTCCACCCACATCAACCACTCAGACTAAACAAAGGCCCAATTTGATGTTCTTATTCATCTTGCTAATTCTCCCTAAAGATTCTCCCCCTCTTTCTGCACAGCCCAAAGATCATGCTTTTCAATAATTTGGGGGTAAATCAGCCCTTCTTCAAAGGTGGCAATATAAAATTTGCTCTATATTTTGTATTCCATACACTTTTATAATCCAGTGGTGATTATGTACTTCTGAGAACCACCATGTCTTACTACTTCCTCTTCCCACCTCAATCAATTAATTTATTTCTTCTGCATGACATTTGATTTCTGTCTCCATCTAAAGCTAATCTACATGTGCTTCTAGATCATAGGTGGTTTTAAAACACATCTGCAAATATTTTGACACTCCTCTCACAAAATTTGGAAGCTAATTGCCCTCTCCTTGAATTTGGGCAATGCTCATTATTCACTTCCGATGATTTGGGTTGGAGAATGACTTTTTTTGTTCTGACTCATTTTTATATTGCTATTTTGCTTGTTTCTTTTATTATTGTTTTTTTATTTATTTTTAAATTGTATGGTGCTGGTGATTTAGTTGCTAACTCATGTCTGACTCTTGTGACTCCATGTACTGTAGCATGCCAGGCTCCTTTGTTTGTAGGATTCTCCTGGCAAGAATACTGGAGTGGGTTACAATTTCCTTCTCCGTGTTAAATTTGTATAAAATTTAAAAATATGACACTTAATTTAGTTATTACAAAATATTGACTATATCCCCTTTCTTGTATAATACATTCTGGTAGCCTGTATCACACCAGTAGTTTATACCTCCCTCTCCCTCACTTTATATTGCCCTGCACCACTGGCAATCACTAGTTTGCTGTCTATATTACTCAGACTTCTTCTTTTCTATTTTATTCACTCAGTTCATCCACTCAGTAGTTTCTGACTCTTTGTGACCCCATGGACTGCAGCAAGCCAGGCTTCCTTGCCCATCACCAACCCCTGGAGCTTGTTCAGACTCATGTCCATCAAGTCAGTGATGCCATCCAATCACTTCATTCTCTGTGGTCCCCTTCTCCTGCTCCCTTCAATCTTTCACAGCATCTGGGTCTTTTCCAATGAGTCAATTCTTCACATGAAGTGGCCAAAGTATTGGAGCTTGAGCATCAGTCCCTCTGATGCATATTCAGGACTGGTTTAATTTAGGATTAACTGGCTGGATCCCCTTGCAGTCCAAGGGACTCTCAAGAGTCTTCTCCAACACCACAGTTCAAAACCATCAATTCTTTGGTGCTCAACTTTCTTTATGGTCGAACTCTTACATCCTACATGACTACAGGAAAAACCATAGCTTTGACTAGACAGACCTTTGTTGGCAAGTAATATCTCTGGTTTTTAATATGCTGTCTAGATTTGTCATAGCTTTTCTTCCAAGGAGCAAGTGTCTTTTAATTTCATGGCTGCAGTCACCATCTGCAGTGATTTTGGAGCCCAAGAAAATAAAGTCTGTCACTGTTTCCATTGTTTCCCCATCTATTTGCCTGAAGTGATGGGGCCAGATGCCATGATCTTCATTTTTTGAATGTTGAGTTTTAAGCCAACTTTTTCACTTTCCTCTTTCACTTTCGTCAAGAGGTTCTTCAGTTTCTCTTGGCTTTCTACCATAAGGGTGGTGTCATCTGCATATCTGAGGTTATTGGTATTTCTCCCGGCAATCTTGATTCCAGTTTGTGATTCACCAGTCCAGCATTTCACATGATGTACTCTGCATAGAAGTTAAATAAGCAGCGTGAAAATATACAGCCTTGATGTGCTCTTTCCCAATTTGGATCCAGTCCATTGTTCCATGTCTGGTTCTAACTGTTGCTTCTTGACCTGCATACAGATTTCTCAGAGGCAGGTCAGGTGGTCTGGTATTCCCATCTCTTTAAGAATTTTCCACAGTTTGTTGTAATCCACACAGTCAAAGACTTAGAGTAATCAGTGAAGCAGAAATAGATGTTTCCCTGAAATTCTCTTTCTTTTTCTATGATCCAATGGATGTTGGCAATTTGATCTCTGGTTCCTCTGCCTTTCCAAAATCCAGCTTGATTATCTGGAATTTCTCAGTTCATATATTGAAGCCTAGCTTGGAGAATTTTGAGCATTACTTTGCTAGCATGTGAGATGAGTGCAATTGTGCAGTAGTTTGAAAATTCTTTGGCATTGCCTTTCTTTGGGATTGTAATGAAAACTGTTCTTTTCCAGTCCTGTGACCACTGCAGTTTTCCAAATTTGCTGGCATATGGAGTGCAGCATTTTCACAGCATCATCTTTTAGGATATGAAATAGCTCAGCTATAATTCTATCATCTCCACTAGCTTTGTTCATAGTGATGCTTCCTAAGGCCCGCTTGTTTTCACACTCCAGGCTCTCAGTGAGTGATCTCTGAGATAACCACCATAGTAGTGATGTCATTGAGATCTTTTTTTTTTTTTCATAGTTCTTCTGTGTAGTCTTGCCACCTCTTCTTAATATCTTCTGCTTCTCATAGGACCATACCATTTCTGTACTTTATTGTGCCCATCCTTGCATGAAATATTCCCTTGGTATCTCTAATTTTCTTGAAGAGATCTCTAGTCTTTCCCATTTTTATGTTTCTCTATTTCTTTGCATTGATCACTGAGGGAGGCTTTCTTATCTCTCCTTGTTATTCTTTGGAACTCTGCATTCAGATGGGCATATGTTTCCTTTTCTCCTTTGCTTTTCACATCTCTTGTTTTCTCAGCTACTTGTACTGCCTTCTCAGACAACAATTTTGCCTTTTTTCATTCCTTTTTCTTGGTGATGGTCTTTATCACTGCCTCCTGTACAATGTCACCAACCTCCATCCATAGTTATTTAGACGCTCTATAAAATGTAATCCCTTGAATATATTTGTCACTTCCACTGTATAATTGTAAGGGATTTGATTCAGGTCATATCTGGATGGTCTAGTGGTTTTCACTACTTTCTTCCATTTAAGTCTGAATTTTGCAATAAGGAGTTCGTGATCTGAGCCACAGTCAGCTCCTGGTCTTTTTTTGTTGACTGTTTAGAGCTTCTCCATCTTTGGCTGCAAAGAATATAATCAATTTGATTTTGGTGTTGACCATCTGGTCATGTCCATGTGTAGAGTTGTCTGTTATTCTGGAAGAGGGTGTTAGCTATGACCAGTATGTTCTCTGGAAAAACTCCACTAGCCTTTGCCCTGCTTCATTTTGTATTCCAAAGTCAAACTTTCCTATTACTCCAGGTATCTCTTGACTTCCTACTTTTGCATTCCAGTCCCTTATGATGAAAAGGACACCTTTTATTCATGTTAGTTCTAGAAGGTCTTGTAGGTCTTCATAGAACCGTTCAACTTCAGCTTCTTCAGCATTAGTGGTTGGGGTATAGGTTGGTTTACTGTGATATTGAACAGTTTGGCTTGGAAACAAACAGAGATCTTTCTGTTAATTTTGAGATTGCACCCAAGTAAGCAAGATGGCAGAGTGGAAGGATGTGCTCTCATCTTCTCCTGCAAGAACTCCAAAATTGCAATTCACTGCTGAAGAACCATTGGCAAGAGAATGTTGGATCCCACCAAAAAAAAGATACCCCATGTCCAAGGGCAAGGGAGACACCCCAGCAAGACTATAGGAGGTGCAGAGTCATATTTAGAATCAAATACTATACCTGTCAGAGATGCTTGGAGGGCTCAAACTAAACCTTGTTCACACCAGACCCCAGAGACCACACAGAGACTGAGCCAGACCTGCTTTTGTGTGTTTGAGTGTCTCCGGTAGAGGCACAGGTCAGCAGTGGCCTGCCATGGGGGCAAGGGCTCTGACTGCAGCAGGCCGGGGTCATGCAGCATGTGATTAAGCCCTCTTGAGGAGGGCACCATTAGCCCTACCATAGAGCCACTGAGCAGATGACCCACAAAGAGCAGAACAACTACACCAGTAATTTTATTCACCAGTTTGTTGTATTTATTAGATTTCATTTGCATGTGATATTGTAAATTATTTGTCTTTCTATCTCTGACTTACTTAATTTAGCATGATGCCTTCCAAATCCATTCATGCTCTTGCTGTAAATGGTAAAAATTTATTTTTTAAAATGGCCAAGTAGTATTATATTGTGTGTGTACGTTTTTGTGTACACCAAATCTGTATTGATTCATCTGTTGATAGACACTTAGGTTGCTTCCATGTCTTGGAAATTGTAAATAATGCTGCTATGAACATTTAGGTGCATGTATCTTTTTCAATTAGTATTTTTGTGTTTTAAGGATATATACCCAGGAATGGAAGTGCTGAGTTGTATTGTAGTTTAATTTTTAGTTTTTTGAGAAACCTCCATATCGATTTCCACAATGGCTGCAAAAATTTGCATTCCCAAGAACAGTATACAACTGTTTCCATTTCTTCCCATCTTTGCCAACATTTTTATTTGTGTTCTTTTTGATAACGGGTGTGAGGTGATATCTCATTGTGATTTTTATTTGAATTTTCATGATGATTAGTGATGTTGACCATCCTTTCATGTGCTTGTTAGCCATCTGCACGTCCTCTTTGGAAAAATTTCTTCTGCCTAAATTTTAATTTTTTTTAATTGAGTTGTATGAGCTGCTTTTATGTATTGGGTATTTATTCCTTATCATTTCTATCATTTATAAATATTTTTTCCCATTCATTATGTTGTCTTTTCATTTTGTCAATGATTGCTTTTGTTGTGCAAAAGCTTTCAAGTTTAATTAGGTCTTATTTGTTTATTTTTGCTTTTATTTCCTTTACTTTAGGCAGGAATCCTAAAAAGTACTGATGTGGATTATATCCAAGAGTGTTCTGCCTGTTTTTCTCTAGGAGTGTTATAGTATTCAATATTACATTTAGGTCTCATCCATCTTGAGTCATTTTTGCATATGATGTTAGAAAATATTCTGATTTCATTCTTTTACATGCAGTGTCTAGTTTTCCCAGGAACTGCTTATGAACAGACTTTCTTTTCTCCATTGTGTATTCTTACCTCCTTTGCTGTAGATTAATTGACCATCAGTGTGTGGGCTTATTTCTACCATGTTCCATTGATCTATATGTCTGTTTTAGTGACAGTACCATACTGTTTTTATTACTGTAGCTTTGTAGTATACTCTGAAGTCTGGGTGTGCCATTCTTCCAGCTTCATTTTTCTTTTCTTTTTTTAATGTAAATTTATTTATTTTAATTGTAGGTTAATTACTTTACAATATTGTGTTGGTTTTGCCATACATCAAAATGAATCTGCCATGGGTGTACACGTGTTCCCCATCCTGAACCCCCCTCCCACCTCCCTCCCTGTACCATCCCTCTGGGTCATCCCAGTGCACCAGCCCCAAGCATCCTGTATCATGCATCGAATCTGGACTGGCGATTCGTTTCAGCTTCTTTTCTTTCTCAAGATTGTTTTCAAATCAAAACTACAATTGTATCACCTCACACCAATCAGAATGGCCATCATGAAAAAATCTACAAACAAGAAATGCTGGAGATGATATGGAGAAAAGGAAATCCTCCTATACTGTTGGTGGGAATGTAAACTGATACATTCATTATAGAGAATAGTATTGATATTCCTTAAAAAACTAGGAATAAACTTACCATTGGTACAACAATCCCACTACTGAGCATATACCTTGAGAAAGCCACAATTCTAAAAGTTGCATGTGTTTTTGTGTTCATTGCAGCACTATTTACAATAGCCAGGACATGGAAGCAACTTAGAAGTCCATTAACAGATGAATGGATAAAGAAGATATGATACTCAGCCACAAAAAGAACAAATTTGAGTCAGTTGTAGTGAGGTGGATGAACCTAGATCCTGTTATACAGAGTGAAGTAAGCCAGACAGAGAAAAACAGATATCATATATGAAATCTAGAAAAACTGTATTGATGAAGCTATTTTCAAAGAAGGAATTGAGACAAAAATGTATAGAACAGACATTTGGACACAGTGGGGGAAAGAGAGTGGAATGAATGGAGAAAGTAGCATCAACATATATACATTATCATGTGTAAAATAGATAGTTAGGAAGAAGTTGCTATATAACACAGGGAGCCCAACCTGGTGCTCTGTGATTTCCTAAAGGGGTGGTATGGAGGAGGGGAGGGAGGCTCAAGAGGAAAAAGATAAATGTATAATTATGGCTGATTCATGTTGATGTACAGCAGACACCAACACAATATTATAAGGCATTTTTTCTCCAATTGAAAAATATTTTTTAAAGAAAAATATTATTTTGGCTATTAGGGCCTTTTGTGTTTCCATGAAAATTAAAACAATTTTGTTCTAGTTCTGTTAAAAGTGCCAGTGATAATTGGATGGACATTGTGTTGAAACTGTAGATTGCCTTGGATAGGATAGTCATTTTGACAGTATTGATTTCTCCAGTCCAAGAACATGGTGTATCTTTCCTGCAACTTTACTGAATTAATTTATTATTATTATTATTAGTTTGAATAGTTTTGGTAGCATCTTTAGAATTGCCTATGTATAATATCCTTATTTAACTTATACGCAGAGTACATCGTGAGAAACACTGGGCTGGAAGAAGCACAAGATGGAATCAAGACTGCGGGAGAAATATCAGTAACCTCAGATATACAGATGACACCACCCTTATGGCAGAAAGTGAAGAGGAACTAAAAAGCTCTTTGATGAAAGTGAAAGAGGAGAGTGAAAAATTTGGCTTAAAGCTCAACATCAGAAAATGAAGATCATGGCATCTGGTCCCATCACTTCATGGGAAATAAATGGGGAAACAGAGGAAACAGTGTCAGACTTTATTTTTCTGGGCTCCAAAATCAGATGGTGATTGCAGCCATGAAATTAAAAGACGCTTACTCCTTGGAAGGAAAGTTATGACCAACCTAGATAGCAGAGACATTGAAAAGCAGAGACATTACTTTGCCAACAAAGGTCCATCTAGTCAAGGCTATAGTTTTTCTGGTGGTCATGTATGGATGTGAGATTTGGACTGTGAAGAAAGCTGAGTGCTGAAGAATTGATGCTTTTGAACTGTGGTGTTGGAGAAGACTCTTGAGAGTCCCTTGGACTGCAAGGAGATCCAACCAGTCCGTCCTAAAAGAGATCAGTCCTGGGTGTTCATTGGAAGGACTGATGCTAAAGCTGAAACTCTAATACTTTGGTCATCTCATGAGAAGATTTGACTCATTGGAAAAGACCTTGATGCTGGGAGGGATTGGGTGCAGGAGGAGAAGGGGATGACAGAGGACGAGATGGTTGGATGGCATCACCGACTCGATGGACATGAGTTTGGGTGAACTCCGGGAGTTGGTAATGGACAGGGAGGCCTGGCGTGCTGCAATTCATGGGGTCGCAAAGAGTCGGACACGGCTGAGCGACTGAACTGAACTGAATATTCTGTACTCTGCAAACAGTGAGTTTTACTTCTTCTGTTCCAATTTGAAAGTGAAAGTGAAAGTTATGTCCGACTCTTCGCAACTTCATGGACTATACAGTCCATGGAATTCTCCTGGCCAGAATACTGAAGTGAGTAGCCTTTCCCTTCTCCAGGGAATCTTCCCAACCCAGGGATCAAACCCAAGTCTCCCACATTTCTGGAAGATTCTTTACCAGCTGAGCAGAAGGGAAGCCCAAGAACACTGGAGTGGGTAGCCTATCCCTTCTGCAGTGGATCTCCCTGACTCAGTGATCAAACTGGGGTCTCCTGCATTGCAGGATTCTTTACCAACTGAGCTATCAGGAAAGCCCCCTTTCCAATTTAGATTTATTTCTTCTTCTTCTTTTTTTTTCTCTCTTACAGCTGTGGTTGTGACTTCCAAAACTATGTTGAATAAAACTGATGAAAGTGGATATCTTTGTCTTGTTTTCAGTCTTAGAAGAAATGCTTTCAGCTTTTCATCATTGAGTATGATGACACATTATACCAAAAGGACTTAACTGTTAGAGAGAGAGAGCATTTCATCAGAAAGTTGCAGATACATATTCTTTTCAAGTGCACATGAAAAATTCTCCAGAATAGATCACATTCTAGGTTAGAAAGCAAAGTTCCACTAAATTTAAGAATATTGAAATCATCTCAAGTATATTTTGCAGCCACAATTCTATGAGATTATAAATCATTTACAAGGAAAAAAAAACTGAGGAAACCCAGACATGTGGAGGCTAAACCATATGCTACTAAACAACCAATCTATCACTGAACAAATCAAAGAGGAAATTTTAAAAGTGCCTGGAGACAAATGAAAATGAAAACACGGTGATCCAAAACATTTGAAAGTGAAAGTGTTAGTTGCTCAGTCATGCCCAACTCTTTGTGACCCCATGGACTGTACCCTGCTGGGTTCATTGGTGCATGGACTTATCCTGACAAGAATACTGAAGTGAGTAGCCATTCCCTTCTTCAGGGGATCCAAAACTTTTGGACTTAGCAAAAGCAGTTCTAAAAGGGATGTTTATAATGATACAAGATTACCTCAAGAAATAAGAAAAATCTCAAATAAATAACCTAACTTTACACCTAAAGGAAATAGAGAAAAACACAAGCCACACTGAGAAAATGGAAAGAAATAATGAAGATCAGAGTAAAAATAAAATAGAGGCTAAATAAATAATGAAACAGATCAAGGAAACTAAAAGCTGGTTCTTTGAAAACATAAACAACATTGATGAACTTTTAGCTAGACTCATAAAGAAAAAAGGAAGAGAGCAGGAATTAATGAAATAAGAATGACTTATAAGGCTAGGTTAAAAAAAGACACAATTCAGCTTCTGCCCATTTACCTCTCTTGAGACACATGCCTTGGAAGCTCTTAGTAGACAAATGAGAAATCTGGCTACCATAAAAATTTCTGGCTACATAGAACACACAGAGACCTCTTAGAGATGGAGCTATCCAAGGAGCTCCAGCTAGTCTAGCCTCCAACAATTTAAGTCTTTCCAATGTCAAGCACCAGATATGTGAATGAACAAAAAACTTCAGATGATTCCAGCCCGTATCTTTCAAGCTCCCCCATATAATTGAATAGGCAGAAATTAGGTGTCCTTCCTAAGTCCTGCCAAAATTGCAGATTCATGAGCAAAGTGATACACCCTATAAATTCCAATTGCCTTATTACTATGAATCCAGTTTCTTACCTCTTGGCTCAGAAAGATCACTCTGTTCTGTTTGATTTAACCTCCAATTGCTATAATCCTAATGTGCATCCATGGATAATGCCTAGTTAAATATGATACTCTATGTGCATCTCCTTTCCCACAAATTAAAGTCCTGCACTTTTTTATAGTTGTGTGTGGCAGAAAGGTTAGTTCAAAATCAGTTACTCTATATGACAAGAAGTGGGGTTTTTATTAAGATAAATTTATAATACATTTATTTACTTTGATTATAATAAAATTCAAGGATAAATCCCCTGTTGGGCAGGAAAATGATTGTATTTTGGAGTCTTTTAAATTATAGGAGATTGCAGGTGACTTCTTGGTGATTTTAATCACATAAAAACTTCTTTCCATCTTGTTTCACCCCTGAAAAGTAGCAATAAATAGCATGTGAAAATTAATATTTTCCCCTTAAAAAATGAAAAACTATATTTTGAGAGTTTACTAACATATGAATGTCACCTTCACATTTTGTGAGTACTTTAGCAGTGTAAAATCCTTCCATATAAAATTTTAATATAAAAATTTTTATCTCTGTAGCCAAAAAGTGATTAAGCAAGGTAATTATAGGTAGACTGTCACTTTTCTACAAGATGTTTAGAAACATTATTTTGAAGTTTTCCCATTTTGCATAAAACTCAATTAAAGTTATTACTTAGCTTTTTTTTTTTTTTTGGAATGATTCCCTGGATTTAATTGCTACTAAACTAATTTGCTTCTCTAAACTCTTTTTGCTGTTATAATTGTAACCTATTAGTTATATGCTAAACAACCAAGGTGACACATAGCTATTCCAAATTTCGTACACAATTACAACAGTTAGAAACTGAAGCTCAGGAAAAATGGACTGTTGAAGGAAAATTTAGTAATTACTAAACTCTGGGTAAAATCTAACCTTTTTATTCAAGGTATAAATCAAATTCTCAAATTGATAAGACCAAGTAAAGAGTTTTAAATGGTTTTTAGTTTATCAGAATGAGAATGCAAACAACTTTGGAGTAGTATCTATTTAGTGATTATTATCAGCACATGGAAGCATTTTGAAAAGTAATACTAAATGCCCTAAAAATGAAACAAAAATAAAAATAACAACCAGAGAGATAACTGATCACATAAAAAATTATATTTTTAATTAGAATATAATTCTAGACAGTGGAAAGGATGAAATCTGGAAGACTTACATAATAGTCTCCTATGCATACGTGATCAGTTGCTTCTTTGTGACTGTATGAACCTCCAGAATGTGCTGCCCACCAGGCTCCTCTGTCCATGGGATTTTTGCAGCAAGAATACTGGAATGGGTTTCTGTGCTTTCCTCCAGGGCATCTTCCAGACCCAGGATTCAAACACATGTCTCCTCCATTGAAGGTGGATTCTTTACCACTGAGCCATAGGGGAGGCCCAAGGGGTTTCCTTGTTGCTCAGTTGCTCAGTTGTGTCCGACTTTTTGTGACCCCATATACTTGCAGCACATCAGGCTTCCCTGTCCTTCACCATGTCTTGAGATTGCTCAATCTCATGTCCATTGAGTTGGTGATGCCGTCCGACCATCTTGTCCTCTGTCATTCCCTTCTCCTCCTGCCTGCAGTCTTTCCCAGCATCAAAGTCTTTTCCAACTGAGTCAGCTCTTCACATCAGGTGACCAAAGTGTTGGAGCTTCAGCCTGAGCATCAGTCCTTCCAATGAATATTCAGGACTGATTTCCTTTAGGATTGACTGGTTTGATCTCCTTACAGTCCAAGGGACTCTCATGAATCTTCTTCAACACCACAGTACAAAAGCATCAATTCTTCAGTGGTCCAACTCTTGCATCTGTACTTGACTACTTGAAAAACCATAGCTTTGACTATATGGGCCTTTGTCAGCAAAATAATGCCTTTGCTTTTTAATATGATGTCTAGTTTTGTCATCGGAGAAGGCAATGGCAACCCACTCCAGTACTCTTGTCTGGAGAATCCCAAGGACGGCAGAGCCTGGTGGGCTACCGTCTATGGGTTCGCACAGAGTTGGAGATGACTGAAGTGACTTAGCAGCAGCAGCAGCAGCAGCAGCAGCAGCAGTAGCAGCAGCAGCAGCAGCAGCAGCAGTAGCAGCAGCAGCAGCTTTGTCATAGCTTTTCTTCCAAGGAGCAAACATCTTTTAATTTCATGGCTGTAATCACCATCTGCAGTGATTTTGGAGCCCAAGAAAAGAAAGTCTGTCACTGTTTCCTTTGTTTCCCCATCTATTTGCCATGAAGTGATGGAACCAGATGCCCTGATCTTTTTTTTTGAATGTTGAGTTTTAAGCCAGGTTTTTCACTTTCCTCTTTCACTGTCATCAAGAGTTTGTTTAGTTCCTCTCCTGTTTCTGCTTAAATGTAAGAGAAGGACTGTCCCTGTGGTGGCAGGTTGAGGAAGCTCTGGGCTGTGAGTTGAGGCACATCTTTGAGCTGTGAGTTGAGGCACATCTTATCTTTGTATCTAAATATCTCTCCAGTTTGAAGGGTTCATATTCTAATCATTAAAATAAACTTCTGATTCTAGAAGTAAGATGTAGCAGATTCTGCTACAAATCAACTAGATCCTAAATAAAACATTGTTTTATTATATTGCTAGATCTAGTATTGCTAGATCCAAGAATGTTAAGGAATATCTACAAGATTAATTTCCTAAGTAAACAAATATTCAAATAAACTTATGAGTTTAGGATGGAGTAGATCAGTGAGGAGTAACTGGAAAGCAAACTGGAAAAGTGAAGTTGCCCCCCAAAATATGCAAATGTTAGTGGAGTAATAAGAGGCTAAATTCTCTGTCAATTGCAAGATGGAAAATCTGATATTTACTCATTAGTATCTCTAATATGAGCCTAAGTGAGCCCAGGTCAACAACAATCCCTTGGCTCTTAGCAGAAACCAATCTAAATCCTCTCTAGAAGATGGAAAATTCTATTTAGGCTGCAGAATTTTCACAGATTAATCTCAAGCAAATTTATTCTCACAATCAGGATAAACAAAATTACTGAAAAGGAAGACTTTGTGACTAATATTAAACAAAAACAACAAATTTTAGCTATTTAAATTATCAGAAATTACAAAGTAACTATGAAGGAATTGGTTAAATGTATATTTTTTAAAAAGAATAAAAATGCAAATATAAATATTTTTAAAAATTAAATATACATTTTAAGCATAGAAACACAATTGTTAATATTTTTTAAAAAGAAATAGGTAAGTTAAGTAGCAGATCAGGTATAGCTGAAAGAAGAATGAGTGTACTGAAATAAATCATTCAGAATATAGTACAGAAAAAGACAAAAGTATGGAAATAGAAATTTTTAGAAATATGGAGGAAAGAGTAAAGTGTAGTATAAGTTGACGGCTTTGAAGAAATTGCCAGAAAATCAGAACAGAGAAAGTGGAAAAGAGACAATATTTGCAGAAATAATGGGTGAAAATAATATCATGAAAAGCATCAATCTATACATAAGTGGTGCAAAGAAAAAAATTTTAAACCTTCACTCTTTGTGATGAAACAGCACAAAACTGAAGAGGAACTTTTAAAAATTTATTTTTTGGATCAGGGTATAATTACAATGTTATGTTAGTTTTTGCTGTGCAAGAGTGTGAATCAGCTGTATGTATATCCCTTTCCTCTTGAGCCTCCCTTCCCCACCCCACCCTTCTAGGTCATCACAGAGCACCAAGCTGAGCAACCTGTGCTATACAGCAGCTTCCCACTAGCTAGGTGTATATGCAAGTGCTATGCTCTGAATTAGTCCCCCTCTCCCCTTCTTTGCCCCCATCTCCACAAGTCCATGCTCTGTCTGCTTCTCTATTCCTGTCCTGCAAATAGGTTCTTCAGTACCATTGTTTTCTAGATTCCATATATATGCATTAATATACAATATTTGTTTTTCTCCTTCTGACATACTTCACTCTGTATGACAGATTCTAGGTTCATCCAAAGGGGAACTCGTAAAAGCAGCCAAAGAGGCAAGGTGGATCATCTACAAAGAATGTCAACACTGGGATCTGTTAAGATAAAAATACTTCTAAAAGAAAGAAAGGAAGAAGAATGACCTCAGATAGGATGTAGGAGGTTAAAAAAGAAATGATACTCAAGTTGGTCAACATCACATAAACATTGTGTGAAGCAATAAAAATAGTACTATCTTATTTATAAGTTAAAAAAGGAAAAGAGGTGGAGAAAAATAAGATGTTAGTTGGGAGGAGACAGCGGTACTAAAGTGTTCTGGAGAAGTACTGAATATCTTAGTCACTTGAGAATAGTTTTTTTAAAAATTAATTGTCGTTTAGCAGATGTTGTAGCCACCCTGAAGAAACTGGAAATATGTTCACAAAAAAATTTGGTTCAGATGTTGGAATTAATGATGACACCCACGCACATACATCCCAAGAGCAGTTGTAAAGGTTTATCACTCCTATAATGAGGCTTGCTGGAAAGAAGAGGTTAGCTGCCAAGCCTTCCAAAATTGACTTGACAGAGCCGGAAGAGGAAGCTCGCCTGGAGATTTTATGGTGGGTAGTGGTGGGCTGGCTGAGGGTTCTTATGAGTGGCTTTGAACTTCTCACAAGCCAAGGAATGAGTACTTGGCTTTCTTATGCGGCTTGTTCAGATGCGTGGCACAAGGAGAAGAGTGAGGGATGAGGCTTAAAAACTTTAGTACCTCAGCGTGAAAGAAAAAATGGAGTTGGGCGCTATTACAGTTCACCCCAGTCATCATGTGACTGATGTCACATGTGTCTCCTTTAACTTATGTTAAACTTAATAAGCCATTGTAGTGCTCCATGAAGCCAGTAAGGAAGATGAAAGTTCCATTAAAAGCCTTATTCAGGAGTTCAACATTGTTTCCTCTGAGAAGTAAAATGAGTGCCTTGGTCACTATCAATGGAATCTAGAACTCTGAAGTGTATCAGGAGTGTTTTTCATTAGTATGTGCAGAGATACGTATAACTTATAATATGATTTATATTTTGTGTATTTATGAAGCAAGAAATTCCAAAGATTCTGTGAAGAATCCTTGCAACCTGTACAAAGAACAGTAGTTTCTGCCATTGGTTTGTCCACACAGCTAGACCATCGACAATGGCACAAGGTTCTGTAAGATATGCAGATGGAGCTGACTTTTCACAAGGTCATCTGTAAACCAGATGAGTGCCTGAAGTTTGGCCAATTGTGCTGACATCCTGGTTAAAGGGTAAGAAGCTGTAACTCCATTAAACTCCATATTGTCATGTAGACTGTGGTTGGACTGTCTACATATAATGAGCATATAACGCTCATTGCGTTATATCAAGGGACCCCCCCCTAAGTATCTAGGAGACCTGTGAGAGGACCTCCTCTTACAGCTTGGCATCTGGCGAGAACCTAAAGTTAGGGGTAGCTACCCCTTCCTGCATGTAGACATGTGGGGACCTAGGTTTGATTCCATCCTGTAGTAAGGTAGGCTTGGTGGCCAAGTAGAGATTTCAGGGTATTGCTTTCATAACCCAGGAAAATGGGTATTAAGGGGTTCATGGGTTAGGGCCTGTTAGAGCCTCTATTTCCAAGAAAGCCCGGTATGTGGCCAGTAGTCATCACTCTAATAATAATAATATATGAGATGGAACTGAGGAGAGCAGTTTCTTACATCAGAAGCTCATGGTCAGCTTAAGACCATCATGAATGGCCAGTCTCCAGGAGGCATGAGAAAAGGTTGTTAAAACCTCTGCCATGAAGGAATTTCTAGGAAACACTACTGGGGGTATCTGTCGTATTGCAGTCTGAACAAATTCTATAGCCTTTTGCTAGAGGGGACCCCATTCAAAGTGGGTAACTTTGGAACCTAAGTAAAAAATTTTAAATAAAGAATATGCTGCCTTTAAAACCCCCCAAAGCCTAAAAGATATTGGGCTAGTTTAATGAGGTTGCTGAGAGAGTCAGTAACTATTAACACTGTCAGGGCTGGAGCTACTCTCAGTTTACCAAATAGTTTTCAGGGATTTAAATGAGATGGCATCTCACGCTGGTCAGAATGGCTGCTGTCAAAAAGTCTACAAACAATAAATGCTGGAGAGGGTGCAGATAAAAGGGAACTCTCTTACAATGTTGGTGGGAATGCAAACTAGTACAGCCACTATGGAGAACAGTGTGGGGAGTCCTTAAAAAACTGGAAATAGAACTGCCATAGAACCCAGCAATCCCACGCTGGGCATACACACCAAGGAAATCAGAATTGAAAGAGACACATGTATCCCAATGTTCATCACAGAACTGTTTATAATAGCTAGGACATGGAAGCAATCTAGATGTCCATTGGCAGACAACTGGATAAGAAAGCTGTGTGTTACATATACACAGTGGAATATTACTCAGCTGTTAAAAATAATGCATTTGAATCAGTCCTAATGAGGTGAACGAAACTTGAGCCTATTATACAGAGTGAAGTAAGTCAGAAAGAAAAACACCAATACAGTATATTAATGCATATATATGGAATTTAGAAAGATGGTAATGATGACCCTATATGCAAGACAGCAAAATAGACAAAGATGTAAAGAACAGACTTTTGAACTCTGTGGGAGAAGGCGAGGGTGGGATGATTTGAGAGAATAGCATTGAAACATGTATATTACTATGTGAAACAGATCACCAGTCCAGGTTCAATGCATGAGACAGGGCTCTCAGGGCTGGTGCACTGGGAAAACCCTGAGGGATGGGATGTGGAGGGAGGTGGGAGGGGGGTTCAGGATGGGGGACACAGGTACACCCATGGCTGATTCATGTCAATGTATGGTAAAAACCACTACAATATTGTAATTAGCCTCCAATTAAAATAAATAGATTAATTAAACAAAAAAAATAAAAAAACAAATGAGATGACAAGACCTTGAACTATGTGTGGATAATGGCCATCCTTTTTTGTTACTTCCTTTGTAAGAATTTCTATGTCCTTAATGTTTGTGTCAAATATCTTCAGAGGAGGAAGTCATCAGTATGATTTCATATCTGTGCTCCAGAAGAAAATTGGATGTCATTAAGATCTCACCTGTTCAGATCATGTGTGATGGTGAGTGAGTGATGTCGCTCAGTCGTGTCCAACTCTTTGCGACCCCATGGACTATAGCCTACCACGCTCCTCTGTCCATGGGATTTTCCAGGCAAGAGTCCTGGAGTGGCTTGCCACTTCCTTCTCCAGAGGATCTTCCCGACCCAGGGATTGAACCCAGGTCTTCCACAGTATAAGAAGACGCTTTACCGTGTGTGATGATAAGACTGTCAAATTGTTGAATAAAGATGTTGCATTAATCCACTAGGGCTGCCATAACAAAATATCACAGACTAGGTGGCTTCAGTTCAGTTCAATTCAGTTGCTCAGTCATGTCCGACTCTTTGCGACCCCATGAATCGCAGAACTCCAGGCCTCCCTGTCCATCACCAACTCCCGGAGTTCACTCAGACTCACGTCCATTGAGTCAGTGATGCCATCCAGCCATCTCATCCTCTTTCATCCCCTTCTCCTCCTGCCCCCAATCTCTCCGAGCATCAGAGTCTTTTCCAATGAGTCAAATCTTCACATGAGGTGGCCAAAGTATTGGAGTTTCAGCTTTAGCATCAGTCCTTCCAATGAACATCCAGGACTGATCTCTTTTAGGATGGACTGGCTGGATCTCCTTGCAGTCCGAGGGACTCTCAGGAGTCTTCTCCAACACTACAGTTCAAATACATCAATTCTTCGGCACTCAGCTTTTTTCACAGTCCAACTCTCACATCCACACATGACCACTGGAAAAACCATAGCCTTGACTAGATGGACCTTTATGGCAAAGTAATGTCTCTGCTTTCTAATATGCTATCTAGGTTGGTCATAACTCACAAAATACTTTCTTACAGGTATGGACACTAAAAATCCAAGGTCAGAGTGTTAGCAGGTTTGGTTTCTTCTGAGACCTCTCTCCTTGGCTTACAGACGACTGCCTTCTCACTGGTTGCTCTTCCATCTGTGTGTTTTCAAGGCTCTACACACCAGTCATGTTGGATTGGGGCTATTCTTATGACCTAATTTTACTTTAATTACCTCTTTGAAGGCTTAATTTCTAAATACAGTCAAATTCTAAATACTAGGGATCAAGACTTTATCCCCTAAGACAACATCCATTGGATCATCAACAAATCAAGAGAGTTTCAGAAAAACATTTACTTCTGCTTTATTGACTATGTCAAAGCCTTTGACTGTGTGGATCACAACAAACTGCTGAAAATTCTTAAAGAGATGAGAATACCAGACCATCTGACCTGCCTCCTGAGAAATCTGCACACAGGTCAAAAAGCAACAGTTAGAACTATACATGGAACAACAGACTGGTTCCAAATAAGGAAAGGAGTATGTCAAGGCTATTTATTGTCACCTTGCTTATTTAACTTACATGCAGAGTACATCATGAGAAACGCTGGGCTGAAAGAAGCACAAGCTGGAATCAAGATTTCCAGGAGAAATATCAATAACCTCAGATATGCAGATGACACCACCCTTATGGCAGAAAGCAAAGAAGAACTAAAGAGCCTCTTGATGAAAGTGAAAGAGGAGAGTTAAAAAGTTGGCTTAAAACTCAACATTCAGAAAACTAAGATCATGGTATCTGGTCCCATCACTTCATGGGAAATAGATGGGGAAACAGTGGAAACAGTGACAGACTTTATTTTGGGGGCTCCAAAATCACTGCAGATGCTGACTGCAGCCATGAAATTAAAAGATGCTTACCTTGAGGAGTATGCTTATTTTAACAATTAAATTCTTCCAGTCCATGAACACAATATATCTTTCCATCTGTTTGTGTCACATTCAGTTATTTAATCAGTTTCCCAAGCATAGGCTTTTTTACTTCCTTAGTTAGATTTGTTCCTAGGTATTTTATTCTTTTTGGTGAGATTCTTTCTTCCTTTCTCTTTTGGATAGTTTGTTTTAAATTTATGTTGTATTTAGAAACACAACATGTTTGTCTAAATTTTATATCCTATAAGGTTACCAAATTTATTGATGAATTCTAGTAGAATGTTCTATATAAGTGTTATGTCATCATATAGGATGGTTTTAATTCTTTATTTTCAATTTGGATTCCTTTAATTTATTTTCCTTGGCTGATTGTTATGACACGTATTTCCAATACTATGTTGAACAAAGTGGAAAGAGTAGGCATCATTCATTGTCTTATTTCTGATCTTAGAGGAAATGCTTTCAGCTTTTCATCACTGAGTATGATGTTAGCTGTGGGCTTGTCATATATAGCTTTATTATGCTGAAGTATGTTTTCTCTATATCCACTTTGTTAAGAGCTTTTAATCATAAATGAATGTTGAATATTTTGGAGTTGTTTTTGTAGTTCTTGTTTGTTCCTTTCTTCTTTTGCTCTCTTTGTGATTTCATAACTATTTTTACTATTATGTGTATATATCTATTATAGGTTTTTGGGTTGTGCTTACTATGAGTGTTGTATAGGAATCCCTTTACATATATATGTAATAATCATATATAGTATATATAGTACTTTTAATATATAATATATATATACATATATAATATGCATTTTAATAACTATCTTTAGTGTTATGTGTATATCTATTATAGATTTTTGGTTTGCAGTTACCATGAAGTTTGTATAGGAATGTCTTAAGATATATGTACATATATATTATATATAATAATCACATATAATCATTTATTATATATATGCATATATAGCATATCTGTATATGTATATATATATATAATAATCATATATGTATAATTATTATAGTTTGCTGATCTTTTAAGTTCAAATATGTTTCAGAAATCCTGCATTTTACCCCCTACCCATGTTTACTGTTTCTGACATTATAGTTTACTTCTTTTTGTTTTATGTTTTCTTAAGTATTTATTCCTTAAGTAGATATAGATGATTTAATTCTTTTTGTCTTTCAGTCTTTCTAATAGCTTTATACATGGTTTTTTGCTCTCTTTATTTTACATTTTCCTGTACAAAATGCAATTTTTCCTTTCATAATTTTCAAATTTCTACTTATGGTCTTTTCTTCTTCATATAGAGAATGCCCTTTAACATTACTTGTAGAACTGACTTGGTGGTACAGAACTTTTTAGCTTCTGCTTATTTCTAAAACTTTTGTTCTCTTCATCAAATTGGACTAAAAGTCTTGCTGGGCAGTGGATTCTTGGTTGTAGCTTTTTCCTTTCATCACTTTAAATACTGTATATTGTGTCACTCTTTTCTGGCCTGTAGGATTTCTACTAAAAAGTCAGCTGATAGCTTTATGGGAGTTCCTTTATAAATGACATTGTTTTTCTCTCACAGCTTTTAATATTCTTTTCTTATTTTTAATTTTTGCGATCTAATTACAATGTATCTGGGTGTATTCCTCATTGGATTGGTCCTACTTGGGATTTTGTATGATTTTTGTACCTGGATGTATTTTAATTTTCTAAATTTCAGGAAATTGTCAGCCCTTATGTTTTCCAGTATGACCTTTGTCCCTTTCTCTCTCTATTCTTCATCTAGGATCCCTATAATGCAAATGTTAGTACAGTTGATGCTGTCCCAAAGGCCTCTTAAACAGTCCTCATATCTTTTTATTCCTTTTTTTTTTCCTGTTCAGCTTCAGTGATGTCTACTTTTACCTCCAGCTTGCTGATCCATTCCTCTGTGTTACCTCCTCTACTGTTGACTCCTTCTAGTGTGTTTTAAATAGAGAGGGAAATGGCAACCCACTCCAGTATTCTTGCCTGGAGAATCCTGTGGACAAAGGAGCCTGGTAGACTGCTGTCCATGGGGTCTCACAGAGTCAGGCATGACTGAGGTGACTTAGCATGCATGCATGCATTGGAGAAGGAAATGGCAACCCACTCTAGTATTCTTGCCTGGAGAATCCCCTGGACAAAGGAGCCTGGTGGACTGCTGTCCATGGGGTTGCACAGAGTCGGACACGATGGAAGTGACTTAGCATGCATGCATGCATTGGAGAAGGAAATGGCAGCCCGCTCCAGTATTCTTGCCTGGAGAATCCCAGGGACAGAGGAGCCTGGTGGGCTGTGGTCTATGGGGTTGCATAGAGTTAGACATGACTGAAGCAACTTAGCAGCAGTAGCAGCATGTTTTAACAGTTTCAGTTATTGGATTATTCATTTCTATTTCATTCTTCTTTACATTTTTAAATTCTGTATTGAAAACCTCTTATGCTGTTAATTGAATTTTCTCCCAAGTTCTTTGAACATCTTTATCATCATTACCTTTACCATTCAATGAAGGCTTTATTGGATAAATTGCTTATGTCTTCATTATTTTTTCTTTCTTCACTTATTTTTCTTTGGTGGATTTTCTCTTGTTCCTTTGCTTGGAACATAGTGCTCTGCTGCTTCATTTTGCCTGATTTGCTGCTTTTACTTCAATATATTTGGTACATTGATTACCTTTCTTGACCTTGGAGAAGTAGTCCTTTGTAAAAGACATCCTGTACATCCAGCGTCACACTTTTCTTTGGTTACCATAGCAATATGCTCTAGGGATTCCCTCATGAGACCTGCATGGGTCCTTCTTTCATGAGAGGCTTACTATTACAAGTGCTCTGTGGGCATGGCTGGCCCCTGCCTGACTGGTCTCTGAGTCCTTCCATGTGAAGACGATATTGACTGCTGATGGGCCGGGTTGAGTCATGAGACAGCTGGATGCAGAGTTCTGGGGTGGGGGACAATCCAGGAGCTAGTGCTGTCCCACTGGTAGGCAGAGCCCTGTTCTGGGGTGGGTAGTTGTGGGGCTGGGGGTCCTAGATTTAGTGTTTGCCTACTGCTGGATGGGACCAATTCTTGATATTGTTGTAGGTGAGTGAGGCTAGATCTTGGGATGGCTGGCTGTGGGATTCAGGTTGTCTCAGAGGTGATGTTGGCCTGCTCATGAGGTGGGGCAGGGGGATCCCTCGGGGGTCGTGTCATCCTGCTTGTGGGTGGAGCTAGTCCCAAGGTCTCTGGCTATGGGGCTCCGGTGGCCCCAGGGCTAGTGTGCTGTTGCACTGGTATGTGTGTCCAAGTTCTGGGTCTTCTCATAAACAAGGCAACTTCATGGGGTAGCTGTGTGATAAGGAGGTTTTAAGTTAGTTGACCTACTGGTAGGTGGGAGTGCGTCCCTGTCTGGTTAGTTGCTTGGCATAAGGCATCCCAACACTGTTGTTGACAGGTTAGTGGGTGGCGCCGGGTCCCAGGAATAATAAACTACAGGGAGGTTTCTGAAACATTGTTTGTGGGCACCAGTGTTCGCATGGTAGAACAAACTCCCCCAAATGGCTGCTGCCAGTGTCTGTCCCAAGGAAAAATTCCAGTTGCCTCCTCTCATAAAGTCTCTCCAAGATCAGCAGGTGGGCTTGACATAAGCTCCTTTCAAATTATTGCTTCTTCTCTGAGTCCCACAGCGTTTGAAGTTTTAGTATGCACCCTTTAAGAACAGAATCTCTAGGGGCTTCCCTGGTGGCTCACTGGTATAGAATTTGCCTGTCAATGCAGGAGACATAGGTTTGATTCCTGACCTGGGAGGATCCCATATGCTGCAGAGCAACTAAGCCTGTGTGCCACAACTACTAAAGCCCATGCACTAGAGGCTGTGCTCCTGAAAAAGAAAAGCCACCGCAACGAGAAGCTCACGTGCTGCAACTACAGAAGAGCCCATGCAGCAATGGAGACCCCACACAGCCAAACATAAATACACACATACAATTATTTTACAAGAAAAAGAATGGAATTTCCATTTCCTGTAGCCCTCTGTCTCTTCCAAAAGTGAACTCCACTGACCTTCAAAGCCAAATGTTTTGTGGGCTCATCTTCCTGGGGCTGGGCACCGCCTACCACAGAAGGGAGCCCAGTGTGGAGCTTAGACCTCCTGCTTCTTGGATAAACATCCTAAACTGTAATATTTCTCCCATTTCTGGGTCACCAACCCAGGTGAGTGGGTCTTGACTATATAACATTTCTACCCCTCCTGCCTGTCTCGTTGTGGTTCCCTCTTCATAGCTTCAGCTGTAGGAGATCTTTTCTGCTGGCTTTCTTATCTTTCTCATCCATAGCAGCTCTTTAAGTCGTTGTAATTTTAGTGTGCCAGTGAGAGGAGGTGAGCTCAAGTTCTTCCTACTCTATCATCTTGATCACACACCCCCATAAGCTAATTATAACTTCTGAGTTAAATTGATTAAGTCTGTAACAGAGTCTTCCCTGGACTCAGTAAACAGGGCAGAATGGCACAGGTCAACGTAAAAGCTCACCTGCAGGACACAGATCCAGTTAATAAGCAAAGCAAAAGGAGAAACAAACCTAGTAGTTGCGGTTCTAGTCTAGATATTCAGCTCACAGTGCCAACTGTGGCCACCCCAACCCTAAACCTCTGCAAAAGTTTCCTTTCTTGTCTCTTTGATGCCATTTTCAGGTCTGCTTAAGACATACTCTGCTCAACCCAGCAAGCCTCATTATTTAAGTAATAAGCATTTTTTTAAAAGTTTTTTTGACTCTTTAAAACTTGAGAAAAAAATAGCATTTATAGACATAACTCATTGTGTGTGTGTTTATGTATGTATGATGTCATCATACTTGACATATGAACCAGATTTTGGATAGGCCATCATTTTCCTGTAGAATAGCTACAGCAGTTGTTCTAGGGTGGGGCGTGAGAATGGGCATTTCTGACAACTCCCAGGTAAGGCCCATGGTAATAATGATCCATAGACTTTAGGTACCAAGATTCTAGAGTTCTTTTGTTACTTGAGTGCTTAAAATACTGAGTAACATTTTTAAAGATAAATATAAATCATATAATTTTTAGGATAACCACAGAAGAAACATGTATAACAGTGAAAATCATTCAATAAAAATAAAATAGAGGAATAATGCAAGTACAATATATAAATATAAGACATACAAATATAGCAAATCCAAATATATCAGTGATCACAGTAAGCATACATGGAATAAACTTAACAAGCAATAGAAGTATTTTGTATATCATTTTTGAAGATGTAGAAATATAAAGCTAAAACGTGAGACTGGAAAAGATATACCAGGCATATTAACCAAAAAAAGGAAGAAAGTAAGGATATATATGTTAATATCAGAAAAATGCATCTCTGATAAAAGTAATATTTTGCTATAGAGAGGGTCAATATACAATGATCATAGGTTTAATTCACTAGAATTTATAACAATTCTAAACTTGTATCCACCTAAAAAAATAACTTCATTATAGATGAGTACAAACAATAACTCTGATGCATATTGTTAGTGGGGATATAAATTTGTACAATCACTTTGTGATTCACTTTGGTAAGCAACATGACTTTATATTTAAAGATGGACAGTCTCATATGTCATACAATATGACTCATTATAGCCACTTGAATTGCTGCTGCTGCTGCTAAATCACTTCAGTTGTGTCCAACTCTGTGCGACCCCATGGACAGAAGCCCACCAGGCTCCTTTGTCCACGGGGCTCTCCAGGCAAGAATACTAGAGTGGGTTGCCATTTCCTTCTCCCATGTGAATTAATGAGTTTAATTATAAACCCTAATGAAAAATTTGTAAATGTGCAAGAATATTCATAGTACTATTCTCTGTAATAACAAAAAATAGAGACATCTGAAATATTCATAAACAGGAAAATAGGTAAATTGCAGTATATTCATACAATGGAATATTAAGTAGCAGGAAAGCAAGAATGAATTCCTACCACACAACATATGGCTGAATCTTAGAAAATATTTAGTGAAAAATTCAATTCATTGAAGATTTCATGTAGCATAATTCTACTTTTATATATCTCAATGACAAGCAAAAACAGATTATTTAAGGATAGATATATATCTGAAAAACTCTTAACAATTTTAAAATCAAGAGAAAATACATTCAAAAAATCATGTAGTGAATGCCTCTGGTAGCATGAGTTATTGAAGAAGTGAAGAACACTTAGGTAGTGCCAAATTGTTTATTATGCTATTTTTCTTAGTTTGTGTGGTGGATTAATGGACATTATTTTATTATGTTTGACATATATACTATTCTTATAATCACATATTATACTACAAAAATTTTAATTTAAAAATATATGGGTCATATCCCTTCACTGCTGCTGCTAAGTCACTTCAGTTGTGTCCGACTCTGTGCGACCCTATAGACGGCAGCCCACTAGGCTCCCCCATCCCTGGGATTCTCCAGGCAAGAACACTGGAGTGGGTAGCCATTTCCTTCTCCAGTGCATGAAAGTGAAAAATGAAAGTGAAGTTGTTCAGTCGTGTCCGACCCTCAGCAACCCCCTGGACTGCAGCCTTCCAGGCTCCTCCGTCCATGGGATTTTCCAGGCAAGAGTAGTGGAGTGGGATGCCATTGCCTTCTCCGATCCCTTCACTAACATATGGCAAACAACAAAACATTCTAGGTTTTGCTATTATTATAAATAAAGACAAATCTCCAGAGAAATAAATAATTGCCAACATTTGGAAGAAAGTTAGCCTTTAGTAATGGGAGGGTTAAGAGGAGCATGAGCACACAAGGGACATGTTTGGCTTGTGAGAGGAATGATTAGGAATGATGGGGGTGGGGTGGGGGGCTAAAGAGACCTGAAAGGGAAAGGGGGGATCCTGAATGCAAAGTGCTTAGCGTTTTCCAGCCACATGTGCCTTGTAATACCATTCCTTTAATCTGAGATGTTCAAATAACTTGGGAAAATGCTGTATACCACATTTAGCATCGACTCTTCACCCATTTCCCAATTCACAACGTACATTAACATTTTGTGAACAATGCTCATTAACATTTGTGAGAAACCTTACCTATTATTAATAGCAAGTGAAAAATGAAAACCTATTTAGTTTTATTTAACCGAACATTGCCCACTTTGACCAGGAGGCTATTTTTCTCTCTATGTGAAAATTCACATCTTATAGAAATGAATTTTCTTTAGAGATTGCATTGAGAAAGGCTGGCCTATGTCATTTTATCTAAAGCCAGTAGGGCCACATGTCAGAGGGAGACAGGAGAACTGAGACAATTTGCCATCACATGGGAGAGACTGTAAATAATTTAAACTTCGAAAGATAAATCAGGGTTTGACATAGTTGCCATATGCTGGTTTACAATTAAAATGCACTTTATATTTGCCTTTGTGATAATAGACTTACTCTAAGCTTCTGAAGTAATTGTGCACATGCAAGATTGGCGTGTTTGTTTGTGTGTACAGGCACGTGTGTATGTACGGCATTGTTTTTTTCTGAGTGAATTGACAGTAAAACATAACCAGCCATATCCCTTCTCAATCTAAATTTGGGAATTTAAATTATTAAGGAGGTTGATGACCTGGAACAAACAGTTTAACTGGTCAAGGATTTGGAGAAATGTAGCTGAAAAGAAACCCCCTCCAAAAAAAAAAAAAAAAGACTCTTACTTACTGTGATATGTGGTAAATGGAACATTTTAAGATATTAATTTAAATCCTTTGTGTTTTGGGCACATAATATTCCAATAAAAGTCATTTGAGGCTTCTTCCTATCTTCTTTGCAACCTTCAGTTTTTCTGTGCTATTTTTTTGTATAAAGTTGGAGGAGCAACTGCTTCAAATCAAACAGGCTGGTGAGTTTTTTAAAACAGAAATCGCCTAAAATATTTCTGTATTTCAATGCCCTGGGTCACAGTGTTCTAGAGTGAGTTCAGGCACGCTGCAGGCAACTTTCAAATTGTTTTCTTTCTGTAGATTTTAGCAGAAGCATCTGCTAGAGTTTCAGTCTTTAGCCAATTATATATAGTCTATTGGAAAAACTTAGTGCTTGAACATTTTTTAATCTCACCCTAAGGAATTTGAGAATTGGGGCAAAATACATGATTTACAACAGTAGAAGAATAGAAGAATGTGAATAAATGATCCTAATTAATATTCCCTGGTAATTTAAATTTTTCCTCAAATTGCCTTAAAGACTTTCACAGATGTGCTGAGTGAAATCTCTTTCCCAAACTATATTCTCTAACTATGTACATTGCTTAGATGGTATGCCTGTTTTGGACATAAGAAACATTACCGTAATGGACAAGCAGTGAACCTTTAGTCCAGAAAGCAATATATAGCAATAATTGGAGATATTTTATGCTTTGAATTTTGTGCAAAAAAGGGGGGAAAAATGATTGAGAAGGACTGTACCAACACTAGTGAGACAGACAACAAAACCAGACAACTGAAGAACAAACTATATATAAGAAACTGTCCCAATGTTGATTTCAAGTTCCCTGACATCACCGCGAGGCAAACTCTGCCTTACTGAAGTGGTTGTATTAGTTTATATTAAGAAGATATACTTTATCCAGTCTGGTTTATGTTTTTCTATTTTTATTTTGCTCTTGATATTCAGGTTATACCAGTCATTTGCTTGGTATCCTGGGCAGATTTCTGCCACTAGCACTTTCTCACTATATAGCAGAGTATTATACCTATGGGACTTCAGTATGTGAGGGCTGAATAACTGTTGACTGCATATACTGGGATAGTTATGTTTTAAGACTTATTTACCAAAAAAAAAAAGAAAAAGAAAACCTCTCAGTCTTAGCTTCTGTCTTTCCTCAAAGTTCATTTTAGAAATTTTATTCATTTTATCAGTATAAAAATTTGTTTTCTTCCTCCTGATCTGTGTAAGTCTCTGGCATTAATTATTCAGAAATGGCCTTTTTCTTCTTGTTCCACTATCTGACATGAGTGCTTTGTGGATTCCACTTGATGAAGATTCTGTATTCTGCCTTTCCTTTGGATGTTGCTTTTTTGGTGGGAAAAGTAACTTCATTATTGACGTCTGAGCTGAAAATAGACTGCCCGTAATTCAAGAAAAGTCTGGATGAAACTTCCTGGTCAATATCATTAACTGTATCCCAGTGGCTATTTCTTACCATTTGCACCCAGTATGACATAGGCTACTCCTTCAAATTTATTGTTATTTTAATGTTCTGACCACATCAAGTCAGTTCATATTAATTCTACTTCTGATTTAAAGAAACAAAAACAGAGATATATTACATATCCTTGAGTCCTCACAATAAAGCCAGATTTAGTTTCTGGCTTTATAGATTGTCTGGTTCCAAAGTCTGGCTCCCACCATAGCATTATTGAACTTATGACTGTACCATCCAGTCCGGCTACTATGTTGTCATTTCTATGACACTGTATTTCCTTTTCAACAAAATATATGTCAGCATAGTAAAAGGCCATTGATCTGGGCATTTAAGATCTTAAACTTTAGAATCTCTCTCTTTCACTCACTCTCTCCTCACTGCCTCCCTCCTCTCATTTGCTTTTACTTTGTTTAGTAATAGCAGTGAGCCAATGGCCCACATATTTAAAAACATAATTGCTGACCTGGGCTTGAAGGATGGATGCCTGAAATATTGTCAGATGAAGAGAGAAAGGATGGCCTGGTCAGGTAAAGGAGTAACACATATAAACCATTGACATGTAGAAGTACCTGTTTTGTTACCATTTCAAAAAGTACCCAAATACATGAAGTTTTAAAAGCATTTGCTGGGTTTTAAGTTATAAATTCTGGGTAGTACTTTGTTTAACCATTTAAACTAAGTATAGAGGAAAATACCATCGTGAGAAATGGACTTGAAACCTAGAAGATCAATTGATTTTTAATTAATGTTTAAACAGATTCTCATATTACCGTCACTTAGAAACACAAAACTATTATAATATTTCAAGTTCTAGGGTTCCAATGAAATTGCATTTTAGCAGGTTTTATTAAGCAAAAGATCACATATACTTATTTCTTGGAATTAATATTCAATTTTATGCTGGAAGCTAGAATGTGTAAGGAAGTCTTTTTTAACTCTATCTTCAAAGAGCTCTTTTAAAATAACCTCAAATGATGACTGTTTAGTAATTTAAAAATATCTCCACACCTTGCTTTGGTATACTATTAGAGGTTAATCTCTGATATTATGAATAAATTCCTCTTTGTTTTTAATTAGATTCAGTAGCCTCTGAGGGTGAGCTTCCAGATGACAGAGCAGTAAAGAATCTGCCTGCGAATACTGGAGACATGGGGTCAGTCCCTGGGTTGAGAAGATCCCTTGGAGAAGGAAATGGCAACCCATTCCAGTGTTCTTGCCTGGAAAATACCAAGGACAAAGGAACCTGGCGAGCTACAGCCCATGGGGTTGTGAAAGAATCAGACACTACTTAGTGACTAAACAACAACAATATCCTCTGAGAAGGGCCACATTAGTGTCCACAGTGTTTTATTGTATCTTAGAAGCTGTGCCTTTTTTGCCTGGAGCAGGGGTCCCCATCCCCTGGGCCAGGACGGGTACTGGTCTTCAACCTATTAGGAATGGGGCTGCACAGCAGGAGGTGAATGGTGGGCAACTGAGCAAAGCTTCATCTGCCACTCCCCATCACTTGCATTGCTGCCTGAACCATCCCTCCGCAACCCCTGTCCGTGGAAAAATTGTCTTCCATGAAACCGATCCCTGGTGCCAAATAAGTTGCTCTATGATGACCTAGAGGGGTGGAAGGGAGGTTTGGGAGGAAAGGGATGTATGTGTACATATGGCTGACTCACATTGTTGTATAGCAGAAGCCAACACAACATTATAAAACAATTATATTCCTAGAAAAAGAAAAAAAGTTGGAGACCATTGTCCTAGATCACACAAAATTGGCTTACAGAAAGAAGCCTGGTATAGATTTCAGCTCCCATCCCATTAGCTGGACATATCTGTGTAGGGAAAAAGGTACACAAGCAGTCTTACCTGTGGGGCTTGTTAAAATAAAGGCTACTGGGCTATACAAGATACCTATTGATTCAGAATCTCTGATGGTTAGAACCTTTAATTCACTTATCAATTGATTCTTTTGGAATCAGCATCATACTTATCCATAAACGGATTTGGTAACCAATGGCTTCCCTGATGGCTCAGTGGTAAAGAATCTGCCTGCAATGTGGCAGACCTGGGTTCAATCCCTGGGCTGGGAAGATCCCCTGCAGAAAGGGAATGGCAAGCTACTCCAGTATTGTGGCCTGGAAAATTCCATGGACTGAATAGTTGGGGTCGCAAAGAGTTGGACATGACTGAGCAACTAGAATTTTCACCTTTCATTTTCTCTATATAGAAACAACATGGAAAAAGTCAATGCTTTCCATTCAACATTCATTTGTTCATTCAATAAATCAGCAATGGAGAACCCTCTGTGTATCAGGACGTGTTACGTAGAGGGAAAGAAAAAAAAATTCTTTGAAAAAGTCTATATTTAAGGTAATATAAAAAACATCACAGTAGAGAAAATATTTGAGCTGAGATTTAGAGTGTTAGTTGTATAGTCATGTCAGATTCTTTGTGACCCCATGGACTGAAGCCTGCCAGGCTCCTCTGTCCATGGAGTTCTCCAGGCAAGAATACTGGAGTGGATTGCCATTCCCTTCTCCAGGGGATATTCCCGACTCAGGGATCAGACCCAGATTTCCCACATTATAGGTAGATGCTTTGCCATCTGAACCACCAGGGAAGCCCAAGATTTATAGGGTGATGAGTAAAAGTTTGCCAGACAAACAAGAGGCTGAGCCATCCAGGGAAAGTGAATAGAAATGAGAGGTGGAAGTTTCTGATTGTTTTAAGGAGTGGCAAGAAATTTAGGATTCATTTTAATCCCAGAGAAAGGCAATGCCAAAGAATGCTCAAACTACTGCACAACTGTACTCATTTCACATGCTGGCAAAATAATATCCAAAATTCTCCAAGCTAGACTTCAACAGTACATGAACCGAGAACTGCCAGATGTTCAAGCTAGATTGAGAAAAGGCAGAGGAATCAGAGATCAAACTGCCAACATACGTTGGATCATAGAAAAAGCAAGACAACTCCAGAAAAACATCTAATTCTGCTTCACTGACTATGCTAAAGCCTTTGGCTGTGTGGATTACAACAAACTGGAAAATTCTTAAAGAGATGGGAATACCAGGCCACATTACCTGCCTCCTGAGAAATCTGTATGCAGGACAAGAAGCAATAGTTACAACCAGACAAGAGGCAATGGGCTGGTTCCGAATTGGGAAAGGAATACATCAAGGCTGCATATTGTTACACTGCTTATTTAACTTATATGCAGAGTACACCATGTGAAATGACAGGCTGGATGAAGCACAAGCTGGAATCAAGATTGCTGTGACAAATATCAATAACCTCAGATATGCAGAGGACACCACCCTTATGGCAGAAAGCTAAAGGGAACTAAAGAGCCTCTTGATAAAGGTGAAAGAGGAGAGTGGAAAAGCTGGCTTAAAACTCAATATTAAAAAAAAAAACTAAGATCATGACATCTGGTCCCATCACTTCAAGGCAAATAAATGGGCAGACAATGGAAACAGTGACAGATTTTATTTTCTTGGGGTTGGAAATCATTGCAGACGGTGGCTGTAGCCATGAAATTAAAAGAGGCTTGCTCCTTGGAAGAAAAACTATGACAAACCAAGACAGCATATAAAAAAGCAGAGACATTACTTTGCTGACAAAGGTCTGTATAGTCAAAGCTTTGGTTTTTCTTGTAGTTATGTATGGATGAGAGTTGGACCATAAGGAAGGCTGAGCACTGAAGAATTGATGCTTTTGAACTGTGGTGTGGAGAAGACTCTTGAGAGTCCCTTGGATTGCAAGGAGATCCAACCAGTCAATCCTAAGGGAAATCAGTCCTGAATATTCATTGGAAGGACTGATGCTCAAGCTGAAACTCCAATACTCTGACCACATGATGCAAAGAACTGACTCATTAGAAAAGACCCTGATGCTGAGAAAAACTGAAGGCAGGAGGAGAAGGGGACGACAGAGCACAAGATGGTTGGATGGCATCACCAACTTGATGGACATGAGTTTGAGCAAGATCCAGGAGATGGTGAAGGACAGGGAAGCCTGGCGTGCTGCAGTCCATGGGGTTGCAAAGAGTCGGACATGACTGAGCAACTGAACAGCAATAAATATAGGATAGTTAGAGAATGGGATACATGGGTAAGGGTGTGATAGTAGAAGTTGAATTTGGACAGATAGTTATAAAACAGAAGTTCCATGCTCTGAATTTGTCCTTTATCCTATTGAGGAATCAAGTTTCTTAATGTATGCTTTAACTTGAACATTTTGCTTTAAGATGTTAGCTCTTCTAGCAGTATGTAAAGTAGATTCAAGAGTTAAAAACTGTTGAAAAGAAACTGAGCTCATGTTTCTTCTTTCCCTCTCACATTTTTGCTTTCTTTCCTTCCCCCTTACTTCCATCTACTTTGTTCTTTCCTCCTCCTCCTCCATTCTTTCCTCTTTCCATTTTCTCTTTCTCTTTTCTTTTTTCCTCACCCCCTTTTTTCCCTCTCTTCTTCGTTCCTTTCAGTAAATATCTGGGTAGACACCTTTCAGTAAATATGTAAATATCTATTGAGTAGACATCATGAACTAATCCTTGTACTAGGCTTTGATAATATGAAAATGAGTAAAACCTCCTATCCTCAGTGCTCATTGTCCAGAGGGGGAGCAGGCAAGTTGATCCATTTTTATGTTATGATCCATCAGTAAGCATGAAAAGGATAGGACAAGTGCATTTAAGTAAGAGATGATGAAACCTTGGAATAAGATTCTGATAATGGGAGAAGAGGATAAAGTTAGAACCCATGGATCATCCTAAGGGAGAACCTGTTTGGTTTAATAATAATAATACTCATAACAGAAAACAATCACGTTGTACCCAGTTTACAACTGTCCTATGATATGTGTGGGATGTGGCTGTGTGTTTAACACTCATATGCACCCTGTGGAGTAGAAAATTTAATACTCAATTTATAAATAAAAAACTGAAGTACCAAGAGGTTAAATGTTCCCCCTCCCTCCACCCACTGAGGTCTCACTGCTTAGCAGAACCAAGACTAAATCAAGCCATTAAGCACTACTTCTAGAGTCAGTCTAGAATCCATCTCAAATGATGGAGGATCTGAGAAATAAGGATAGATGGCATTTTTATTCACCGAGGGAGGGGCTATGTGGAAAGAAGGAAGGAGAAAGATAGTAGACTTAGCTTGGTCAATATTAATTTGGAAGTTACATACTTGTGGATATATTCAATAAGCTCCTGGAAATATGGGTCTAGATTTCAGGGTAAATATGTAGACTGAGTAAGAGTAGAGGAGAACAAAACTAGAAGAAATTATAGATGGGATTCTGGGCAACATCCTCATTTATCAAAAGGCAGGAAAAGCCCTCTAGAGTTAACAGTTTCAATTCAATTTATATATGTAAATCCCATTTCTTGTTATTTGAGTATTTCTAAACTGTATCATTACTACTATTTGTAATAATTTGTTCTATGCACTTAATATATAAAATGATTTGTAGTGCTTACATGCACACATACATACTCAGAGCCTCATTTGGTTTTCATGATGCCCTTTGGAGGTAGACAGAACAGAAGGAACTGGAATTCAGAAAAATTCTGTGATTTGCTCAGAATCACATTTATATCTGAATCTGGGCTCAAGCCATATCATTTGATTTCAGTTCTAGTACTCTTCCCTGGTGGCTAAGATGGTAAAGAATTTGCCTGTGATGCAGGAAACCCAGGTTTGATCCTGGGTCAGGAAGATCCTTTGGAGAAGGGAATGGCAACCCACTCTAGTATTCTTGCCTGGAAGATCCCATGGACAGAGGAGCCTGGTGGGCTACAGCCCATAGGGTCACAAAGAGTCAGACATGACTGAGTGACTAACACTTTCATTTTTCAAAAAATACAGATATTTCACCTAGATCTCAGTGAATTCATTCTATTTATTGCTTCCCACAGTGTGTGATTCATCTTGGTTACTGGGCATGTGATCATTTTTTAAGGGATAAAAACTGAAAACTTGCTTTATTTTACAATTCACAGTTACTAAACTACCACATTTAGAGCCATTACTAAATTATAACTCAGCATTTATTTGTGGTTATATTTATAATGTCTTGTCCATCTTTCCCATTTAAAGTGGAAGAATAGAATATTAGAGTTTTGAACCAATACTAATTATATGTCTAACTAACCAGTGATTGGAAATATATCTTTTTTCCCCTCTGATGTTCTCTGTTTAGAATAAATGTCAAAGTTCTTAAAATAATCCATGGTGCAACTGTTAAATCTGGTCCCCCACCATTGCTATGATTTTTGTTTCTTATTGTGCTAGGGTTTTGGGACCCTTCCCTGTACATTCTTGACTTGGAGTCTTGGACTTTCCGTTTTCTTTGCTTTGAACTTCATTCACAAGTTATCTTTAAGGCTCTTACCTCCATTGTTTACACTTCTCCCAACTTCCCACCTTCCTGGTACTCCGTACTTCCCTTCTGTGCTTTTAATTTTCCTTCCTCAACAGAATTTCCTACTTTTTAACTTACTACATCTCAGTACTTTAATTTTTATTGTATATATATGTTCCCATACTAAAATGAGGCTGAGATTGCCATATATTTTGTTTACTGCTCTTGTTTTCTTCAGTTGTTAGGAAGGCAATTACTTTTTACAGGAAGTAATTCTTCCTTCCTTCCTACTACAGGAAGGAACTACTTACTAGGCAAGTAGTAGGCAAGCATTGAGATGGTGCTGAATGGATGAATATATACATACATAGGAATCTGAGAACCAGAATGCTTTCCATTGAGTGGTTTTTTTTCATTATGCTGAAACACTAGAATATTCTCATCAGGGCGTCCTCAGCTAGTGAGGGGTACTAAACATGAGACAGATGAGGCAGTGAGAATATGGGAACCAGAGACAGGTTACCACCACTGATCTCTATATCCTGCCCCATAGAACATTTACAGTTTTGGTCAAATCACTTAACAGCAGGATTCTCAATTTCCAAGTGCATAAAATGAGATATCCTTCACACAATATCACAAGGATATTGTTATGAATAAGTAAGGGAGAGAGTTAAGAGGAAGTATTTTCTAAATCTGAAGACACTATAAAAATCTTAACAATAGGATTTTGCTAATATTACTTAGCAAAAGCACAAGTTATTGGATATTAGAAAATATATATTATAACCAGCCCAATTGAGTGTGCCCAACTACTTTCTAAACTGTATCAGGTAGCCAGGATTAAATGTGATTGTCATTTGATTTAAAGAATTAAGGTCTGATAAACTCCCATAATTTGAATGTGGTTTGTCTTACTAATATTTTAATTGTTATATTTTTCTTTTCCCCAATATTCTCTAATTAATTTTACAAGTCAGTATAAAAAAGGGTTGAACTTAGGGTTGGAAAATTAGTGCAGTGTGTTCTGAATTTTGTAGTTTCAGTTCAGTTCAGTTGCTCAGTCGTGTCCGACTCTCTGTGACCCCATGGACTGCAGCACATGAGTACCCTGTCCATCACCAACTCCTGGAGCTTACTCAAACTCATGCTCATTGAGTTGGTGATGCCATCCGACCATTTCATCCTCTGCCATTCCCTTCTCCTCCCACCTTCAATCTTTCCCAGCATCAGGGAAATAGTCAGTTCTTCATATCAGGTAGCCAAAGTATTGGAGTTTCAGCTTCAGCATCAGTCCTTCCAATGAATATTCAGGGTTGATTTCCTTTAGGATGGACTGATTGGATCTCCTTGCTGTCCAAGGGACTCTCAAATTGCATACTTTATATTTCTTCCAGTTAAAAATCCACTCTTAATGTGATCTCTGAATTTTTTATAATTTTTTAAAGTATAAAACAAATCTCTGGAAACCTTGTTAAATTTTCTTTTTATACTGTAAAATAATTCTTAAGATATACTCCATATATTTTTAAAAAAACTTTTCCAAAAATTTCCATTCCTAGATAGATATTTTTAGCAAGACTAACATTCATTCTGTAAAAGTCACTTAATAAAATCTTCTTTTGGTCTCTTGAAGATCCAGTGTTCTTATCTTAGATTAATGGAATTGCATTAACTAAAACAACTTATAAACAGGAGAAAAGAAATCAGAAGTGGTTCAGAGGTATGGTAAATATGTGGTCAACGTTCAAATGATAATAAATAAGAGTAGTAACGTTTTCATCTCAGTAGCTGGGTAATTGATGTTCTTGGTTCAGCAGTCTCAAAATAAATAGTTACTACTCCTAAATAAGGCAAGGCATAGTAAGCTTAAACAATGCTGAGTTTTGCAATAGCAAAAATATTCAGTTTAATTTTAGAATATTCATCTTTTAATTCCAGCTATCTATCTATTTCTAGATCTCACAGTAGAACTGCCAGTCAATTCCATATATTCATGGTGTAACTACCCATATGCATTGCTTGTTAGCATTTGGATGTATACTCACTATCTATTATAGCATCAGTAGAACTAATAAATTCAATGAGTTTCAGAGAAGCCCAGTGAGAAACTTTGTGGTATTTAATATAAAAATCTTAGATCTAATTAATCATTATTATAATATGCAATATAATATAATATAATAGCAATATAATAACCTATATTATATTTTCACTATCAAGACATACACTTAAATGGGCAATTAAAGTTGCTTTAATAATGATTCATCACCTATTATCCACATAGTATACAATGATATCTGATAGTATTATAGCTCTCACATTTATTGAGTCAATGTAATTACAATTACAATGCTTAGAGAAAAAAATGTGAGAGCCTTTTAAATATCTCAGATGGCAAATATGCGGTGTGAGTGCTCTCCTACATCCTGCGTATTGGTCATTGACAATTGTCAAAGAACTCTGCTGCTCACCCTGGATAGCAAGGTCAAACAAATAATCTTTGTCCAAATCTATTTGCATTTGATATTCTTTTGTCAGCAATCGGAAAATTACTGTCTTTATGAGTCTGTAATCTTTAACAGTTTCTTTTTTTTCAAACTTTAAGCTTTTTATTCTGTGCTAGGGTATAGTGGTTAACAATATTGTGGGTTTCAGGTGAACAGCAAAGGGACTCAGCCATACATATAAATGCATCTATTCTCTCCCAAACACCCCTCCCATCTTTAATATTTTCTTTTACTTGTTATTCAATGGGCTTCCCTGTAGCTCAGCTGGTAAAGAATCCGCCTGCAATGTGGGAGATCTGGGTTTGATCCCTGGATTGGGAAGATCCCCTGGATAAGGGAAAGGCTACTCACTCCAGTATTCTGGCCTGGAGAACCCCATGGATTGTGTAGTCCATGGGCTTGCAAAGAGTTGTACATGACTGAATGACTTTCACTTTCACTTTCAATGTTTTAATAGTAGAAAGTAGAAACTCACTCAACATTTTAAAAACAGCTGGCTAATAATGCCTAGTTTCTGATTCACTTGGTAGTAATAGTAGACATATATCTTGGCATATTTGATTGCCCTGATGAATGAACCAGCATCATAAGCTCATGATGGTATGATTAACCTCAGTAGATTGGGTACTATCCTAGTCATTCCCTGTTTATCACCTGTAGAGTGAAACAAAGTGGCATAACAACCACAGGAGTTTAATCTTTGGAGTCGTTCTCATAGATGAGTCAAAGAAGTTGGGGTTCTCTTTCAATGTATCTGTGAGCCTCTGCCATCTCAGTAGAATACAAGGGTGTCTCTCAGTGGGGCATGCTGAAAGTTGTAGGTGACAGTTCCTCACTGAGCAGGACTGTCCCTCACACTGCGCTATGTTTAAGTTCTCCCAGATCTTACACTCTAAATCCAAGAGTCCCTCAGTCTTTGTAAAAATCCAAAAGTTCACCAACTTGCATTTCTGCTTCATAAGCCTAATAGAAAGGAAATATTATTTCAATAACCATGTTCTTAAAGACGTGTGCAAGATGCTTCTTGAGGTCCTGAGACCCAGATGAGATTACAGCCCCAGCAAATCCCTTGACTTCCCCTGGGGATACACTGAGCAGAGCTCCTCTTTCATCTGAGTCCAGACTACTGCCGCAAGGGACCCGAGAGATGATAAATTCTCATTAAGCCACAAAAAGTAGCTTCATGCTGCTGATATATCTAGTCAAAGATTTTTATTAGGCATACTGAGGTAAAAGCAAGCACCAATGCTGAATGCATGGGGATAAACCTAGATATTCTGTGAAAAGCAGTGAATGATAAAAAATGGACTCAAATATATTCATAAATAAAATTTCAAGAGCCTTCATAGATGAGTTTTTTACATGCTTATGTAGTTGTTTATTTTAAACTGACTCCATAGATTCATGATGTTTTTTCTTATTAAAGAAAGATGTTTACTGCTATGGTGTGTTGGGATGTATAACTAATTACAGTGAGGAGAGGGAATGGTTTATATAAGGTTAATTCTAAGTTATAGGTGAGATATATTTTGGTAAAGAGAAGATTTGGAGGAACAATAAAGTTTAATGATGGAAATAGAGCTCACTGAATGCATCCCCCACCCATGGAGATTTAAAGAGCTAAACTGTTGATGTATCTATGGTGAGGAGTTGAAAGACCACAGATTATAACACAGTCACTCCTCCTTTCTCTGGGATACTAAGTTGTTTGTTTTCTGTCAGACTCACTAGTTGGCTGGTTATAACAATAAAGTAATTAATCATATTTATGGACTTCTGAGTTCATCTTTTTATTTCTGCTAATCCCCATGTAGCTCTTATCTGGCTGCCCTCCTGGGGTCAGTCTCTGGTTTAGTTCTGCCTCAGCCTTGAAGTAGAATTGAGGGCTTTGCAGCATTTTTCCCCCTCACCTCTCACCATCAACAACTACCCCCCTCCCCCGCCCACCCCTCCATCACCACCCGCCCCACACCCCGCCCATGCAAGCCTCCTTCCTGAAACACTGAGCCAGAGAGAGATTGTAATAAAGATGACCTAGAGGAATGGGGTGCGGGGAGGGGAGGGAGGGAAAAGACCCTGACCCTGGGAAAGACTGAGGGCAGAAAGAGAAGGGGGCAATAGAGGATGAGATGGTTGGGTGGCATCACCGACTCAATGGACATCAGTTTGAGGAAACTCCGGGAGATAGTGAAGAACGAGGAAGCCTGGCTGCGCTGCAGTCCATGGGGTCTCAAAGAGCTGGACATGACTTAGTGACTGAACAACAACAAATGACGGATTCGCACTGTTGTACAGTGGAAACCAATACAAAATTGTAAAGCAGTTTTCCATTAATTAAAAAATAAATTAAAAATTTTTTTAAAGTAAGAAAAAGATTTCACATGGGACTAAGAAAAAAGTTCACGTCTCACACCACAGAGCAGAGCAAACAATTTAATACAATTCCCCATTTAATTTTTTTTTCATCCATGCCCCTTATTTATTGACCAAACATTAGGGTTTCTTTCTCTCCTTCTCCCTGCCTTTTATGTTTCTGCTGTTGTGTCAAACAACCCAACTGTGGCCTCAAATTTGTAAACAATGCTTTGCAAAAAAGCAATAAATGCTTTTGCAATAAATGCTTTTGCAATTAATGCTTTGTAATAAAGCTCTGTGATTATTAGGGACCTCCCTTTTTATAAAGTGGTTCAGCAATCATCTAAACTTAATCCAGCTGGTCCCTTGGGGTGCAGGCAGTATCTCATATTCCACTCTCTCACACACACACCCTCTGAGCAGTTTATACAAGTGCTCATCACCAAAGAAGCTAATTTGTTTAAGCAATAGTTTCTTCATTTAAAATTTGAGCTAACTTTGACAAAAATCCTTTGAATACTTTCCCCCATTGGATCCTTGCAGCAGCCTTATCAGATAGACAGGGAAAGTATTGTCTTCAGTTTGTAAATCAGAGAATCAGAGAAATATACGGACTTGCTCCAAGATACACAAGTGATATCAGGTGCAGGATTTGATCCCAGATACTCTGATTTACTTCTAGTGCCATTTTCACTCTATCTTACAACTGTTTTTTTTAATAGATAATGAAGGTAGATTAAAGATAATGTAAGATAATGTCAGAAGTAAATGTCCTGAACTCCAACGGAAAAAAAGGTGGAAAAGTCATTATTTTACACTTAAAACTGAACTGGAAAATAATGTAGTATAAATAATAATAAATGACTGACAATTTCACTTGATTAAACATTCTTTCCTATTATTAATTTTCATTATTTTATGAAGGAGAACAGGACTTTTGTCTAGTTTTCACCATTCATTATCAAGGCTTTAGGTTTTGTTGTTGCTGTTATTATCTCACTACTTGGAATGACAGTCACCTAGTCATGAGAGTAAATCCCTAGGCATTTAATTTTCTTGTCCAGGACACACAAGTGTCACTATTCAGTTTCTTTGTCACTATTTCCGTACCACTTGGCCACTGAAAATGGGTCCAGAAGATATCTTAGCTTTATAAACAGCAATTGAGCATATATAGACACAAAGACAAAAAAGTGAAAAAATGGAATTTAGGTTTCTTTTATATAAATTTCCAGGAATAAGAACAGTTATCAGTCAGTTCTTTTTTACTTTAAACCCTACTGAGACAGTCTGGGACAGCTGTGAGCTTATGCCACAATGGAATTAAACTTAATGCTGGCGTCACTTTTTCTACCATCTGCAGTGAGCTCCATTGCCACTAGCTGATAGATTATGGAAAAATATGATTAGGTGAAAGGAAAAAAAATCATAATAATAATTAATCTTTCCAGGTATTTTTAGGCTGGAATCTATCAGAGGATATATAATACTCTGAAATGTGTTTCTATTTTGCTTTAGGGATGGATTAACAGATTCCATGAAATTTTCAGAGTTCATAATCTAAAGAAAGGAAAAGCTGCACAGTCTGAAGATTGCCCAGGGACCTGAGTCAGCTGACTCAGAGCTCCATATCTCATTAACAGATACCAGTTCAACACTTTGCTTTATTCAACCACATTCCCTTTAGTTTGGCATAGTAAAAACTCATGATGAACAGTCTCACCCAGTCTTCATTGCAGACATGACATTTAGTGATCAGACTTTGAATCTTTTCTGCTCAAGACCTTTTATTAATAGTTTAGTTGTTTTGTTTGTTTTTATTTTGGCTTCTAGAGTTGCACTCAAGTATGGCACCCCACTCCAGTACTCTTACCTGGAAAATTCCATGGACGGAGGAGCCTGGTAGGCTGCAGTCCATGGGGTTGTGAAGAGTCGGACACGACTGAGCGACTTCCCTTTCACTTTTCACTTTCATGCATTGGAGAAGGAAATGGCAACCCTCTCCAGTGTTCTTGCCTGAAGAATCCCAGGGACGGGGGAATCTGGTGGGCTTCCGTCTATGGGGTCGCACAGAATTGGACACAACTGACGTGACTTAGCAACAGTAGCAGCAGCAGCATAGCTCCTAAAGCTATATTCCTTTGGAGAGCACCCAACTTCCAACCTGATACTCTCACTTGGGTTTCCACAGATATTTCAAATTTAACATATCTAAAACAAAGTTCATCATTATACGATATTGAGTATTACTGCATCATGATTCCTACATTTGGGGTTCTCATTTCTTTGCCAACATCCAGCGTTACACAAAATTTTAACTTTTGCCAAGTTGATGAGTTTAAATCTTGGTTAATTAGCATTGTCCTAATTACTACTGAGTTTCAGTTGTTTGCCTATCTGTCTTCCAATTAGACTGTAAATACCCTTCAGGTAGGGACCATGGGTTCTTTGTTATCTCCCTAGTTTCTTAAAAATAAGTGATTTTTTAGTTCCATAAATAAATGAACAGAGGAATGATTTAGTAAGAATCCAGAGACTGCTGAAAAAGTGACCTCTAGGTAAACAGGTGTACTATAAATATTCAATTGAAGTTTAACCAAAGTTAAATATGAATAATTGACACAATTTACTCTTAAAAAGCTATAAGGGAAGTTGCTTTTGACACCCCTTTACCAGCAGGTTGACAATACACAAACTTGATGAACTCCTTTCCTGATTTTGAAACAGTCCATTGTTCCATGTCTGGTTCTAACTGTTGCTTCTTGACCTGCATACAGGTTTTTCTCTGGAGGCAGAAAAGATGGTCTGGTATTCCCATCTCTTTAAGAATTCCCCAGTTTGTAAAAAAAAATAACAGTAATAATTTTGTTTGGTGACAGATATTTACTCTTCTTGCCTTGATCATCATTTTGTAATATATTTGATAGATCACTATGTTATACACTTGAAGCTAATATAACTTTATACACCAATTATACTTCAATTAAGAAAAACAGTACCATAACACAGCCATTCAGTATCAATGTCAGTCATCCTAAACATGGCAAAAACTAATGAATGACATTGCAGGGTATATATAGTATAATTCTCTTTTAATACGACTCATATGGAATAATGTGAGGATTCAATTTTAACTGCAGTTTGAAGTTTTATGAAGTTCTCACAACAAAATAATAATGGTATTTTTTTATTTACTTCCTTGTATACCACATACCAGATGCAATTATACATACTAGAGTTGGAATGTGAAGAAGGCTGAGCGCTGAAGAATTGATGCTTTTGAACTGTAGTATTGGAGAAGACTCTTGAGAGTCCCTTGGACTGCAAGGAGATCAGCCCTGGGATTCTTTGAAAGGAATGATGCTAAAGCTGAAACTTCAGTACTTTGGCCACCTCAGGAGAAGAGTTGACTCATTGGAAACAAACTCTGATTCTGGGAGGGATTGGGGGCAGGAGGAGAAGGGGACGACCGAGAATGAGATGGCTGGATGGCATCACGGACTTGATGGACGTGAGTCTGAGTGAACTCTGGGAGATGGTGATGGACAGGGAGGCCTGGCATGTTGTGATTCATGGGGTCGCAAAGAGTCGGACATGACTGAGCAACTGAACTGAACTGAACATACCTTCATATTTAAATTCAAATTATAAATTAGCCCATGGAATATGGATTATTTTCTCCATAGAGTTTAAATTACCCTCCCTAGGTCACACATTTACTATACAGGTAAGAGCTGGGATGCAAACACAGATATGTCTAACTTTAAAAAACATCCTTTTCCACTGAGGAAAAAAAAAAAAGAATTATTTGGACCTAGGTAAAGGGGTACAGAAAATCAAACCAGTCAGTCCTAAAGGGAATCAACCCTGAATATTCATTGAAAGGACTGATGCTCAAGCTGAAGCTCCAGTTCTTTGGCCACCTGATGCAAAGAGCCAGCTCATTAGAAAACACCCTGATGCTGGGGAAGATTGAGTGAGGGCAGGAGGAGAAGGAGGTGACAGAGGATGAGATGGACATCATCATTGACTCAATGGACATGAGTTGGAACAAACTTCAGGAGATAGTGAAAGGACAGGGAAGCCTGGTGTGCTGCAGTTCATGGGGTCACAAAAAGTTGGACATGACTTAAGGACTGAACAAACTGTTTTTTTAGTCACTGAGAAATGCTGAGCTGGAGGAAGCACAAGCTGGAATCAAGATTGCTAGGAGAAATATCAATAACCTCAGATATGCAGATGACACCACCCTTATGGCAGAAAATGAAGAGGAACTAAAAAGCCTCTTGATGAAAGTGAAAGAGGAGAGTGGAAACGTTGGCTTAAAGCTCAACATTCAGAAAACTAAGATGGCAAATAGATGGAGAAACAGTGGAAACAGTGGCTGACTTTATTGTGTGTGTGTGTGTGGGGGGGCTCTAAAATCACTGCAGATGGTGATTTCACCCATGAAATTAAAAGATGCTTACTCCTTGAAAGGAAAGTTTTGACCAACCTAGACAGCATATTAAAAAGCAGAGACATCACTTTGTCCACAAAGGTCCATCTAGTCACGGCTGTGGTTTTTCTAGTAGTCATGTATGGATGTGAGAGTTGGACTATAAAGAAAGCTGAGTGCCGAAGAATTGATGCTTTTGAACTGTGGTGTTGGAGAAGACTCTTGAGAGTCCCTTGGACTGCAAGGAGATCAGCCCTGGGATTCTTTGGGAAGGAATGATGCTAAAGCTGAAACCTCAGTACTTTGGCCACCTCATGCAAAGAGTTGACTCATTGGAAAAGACTCTGATGCTGGCAGCGATTGGGGGCAGGAGGAGAAGGGGATGACAGAGGATGAGATGGCTGGATGGCATCACCAACTTGATGGACGTGAGTCTGAGTGAACTCTGGGAGTTGGTGATGGACAGGGAGGCCTGGCGTGCTGCGATTCATGGGGTTGCAAAGAGTCGGACATGACTGAGCAAATGAACTGAACTGAACTGAACTGAAAAGCAAAGTTTTTAGTTTCAGGTAGCCCCATTTGATTATTTTTTGCTTTTGTTTCCCTTATGAAAGGTAATAGATCCCTATCCCACCAGCCCCCAAGTTACTAAGGCTGAATTCAAAAAGCATACTGGCTGTTTTCTTCTTGCAGTTTTAAGATTTCCAGTCATATGTAATCTCAAATCCATTTTTGGTTTATTTTATATATGTTGTAAGAAAATGATCCAATTTGATTCTTATACACGTAGCTGTCCAGTTTTAACAACATCATTTATTGAAGAGGATTTCTTTTCACTCCTGTATATTCTTGCTTCCTATACCATAGATTAATTACCCATATACCAAAAAAAAAAAACCCCATATATGTGTGAGTTCATTTCTGTGATCCATTGATTGATGTGCCTGTTTTTGTGTCAGTACTAGTCTATTTTGATAACTATAGCTTTGTAGGTAGTTTGAATGCAAAGAGCATGATACCTCCAACTTTGTTCTTTTTTTCTCAAGATTTCTTTGGCTATCTGAGTCTTTTGTTGTTCCACACAAATTTTAGAATTATTTATTTTTGTTCTCTGAAAATACTATTGGTATTTTGATATGGCTTTCATTGAATCTGTAGGTTTCCTTGGGTAGTATGATCATTTAAACAGTATTTATTTTTCCAATAAATGAACAAGGTATATTTTCCCATCTGTGTGTGTCTTTAATTTCTTTCATCATTGAAATATAATTTTCCAAGTATAGGTCTTTGCCTCAGTTAGTTTTATTCTTGGTATTACTCTTTTTGTTGTGATTGTCAATGGGATTATTTTCTTAACTTCTATTTCTGAAAATTTCTTGATAGTGTATAAAAATTCAACAAATTTCTATATTAGGATTATTCCATGAAACTTTCCTGAATTCAGTGATAAATTTTAATAGTTTTCTTAGTGGTATCTTTAAGATTTTCTACATATAGCATCATATTACCTGCAAACAGTGAGTTTTACTATTTCTATTGCAGTTTGGATAAATTTTATTGCTTTTTCTTGTCTCACTGCTATGGATAGGAATTGCAATGCTATGTTAAATAAAAGTACTGAAAGTGAGCATCCTTGTCTTGTTTCTGATCTTAGAGATCTTGCAACTTTTCACCATTGACTATGATGTTGGCTGTATGTGGCCTTTATCATATTGAGAATGTTCCCTCTATACTCACTTTGTGGAGAGGTTTTTAATCATAAAATGATGTTGAATTTTGTCAAAACCTTTTTCTGCATCTACCAAGATGATAATATGGTTTTTATCCTTCAGTTTGTTAATGTGGTGTGTCATGTTGATTGGCTTTGGATATTAAGTCATCCTTGTATCCCTGTCACAAATCCTACTTGATTATGGTGTATGACCCTTTTAATGTAGTATTGAATTCAGTTTGGTAATATTTTGTAGAGGATTATTTTTGCATCTATGTCCACCAGTGATATTGGCCTGTTATTTTGTGTGTGTGCATGTGGTGTTTTTCTCTAGGTGGCATGTGATGCCACACTTGCAAAATGAGTTCTAAAGCATTCCATTCTCTTTAATACTTTGGACAACCTTGCAAAGGATAAGTAGTAAATATTCTTTAAATTTTTTGTAGAATTCACCTGTGAAACTGTCTGGTCCTGGACTTTTCTTTGTTGGGAGTTTTAAAATTACTGATTCATTTTGAGTAGTAGCAACGATATGTTCATATTGTCTATTTCTTTCTGATTCAGTCTTGGTAGATTGTATGTTTCTAGGAATTTATCAATTTCTTCTAGGTTTTCCAGTTCGTCAGCATAAAGCTTTTGTAGTAATCTCTTACAATATTTTTTATTTCATAGTGTTGGTTGTAACTTCTCATTCATTTCTGATTTTATTTAATCAAGCCTTCTCTCTTTATTTCTTAAATGTGTCTTTCTAAATATTTATCAGTTTTGTTTATCTTTTCAAAGAACTAGCTCAGATTTATTGATTTTTTTCTACCTTTTAAACTATTTCATTTATGTCCAATCTGATTTAATTATTTTCTACCTTCTTCTAACTTTGGGCCTTGTTTGTTCTTCTTTTTATAGCTTTTTTAAAAAAAGTATAAGATTAGATTACTTACTTGAGATTTTTCTCAAATAAGATAGGCTTTTATTGCTGTAGATTTCCCTTTTAGAACTGCCTGTACTCCAACACATTGATTTTGAAATGTTATGATTCCCCTTTTGTCCCCAGGCATTTTTGGTCCTCTGATTTTTTTTTTTCAGTGACCCATTGGCTGTTTAGTAACATGCTGTTTAGACTCTACATTTTTAAAACTTTTTTCTTGAAGTTGATTTTTAGGCTTATACAGTTGTAGTGAGAGATGCATGACATAATTTCAGTCTTATATTTATTGAGACTCTTTTGTTGCTTAATGTGTGATCTATCTTGGAGAATGTGTGCTATGCACTTACAAGAATGTGTATTCTGTTCTTTCTGAGTGAATGTCTAATACATTAGGTCCATCTGGAAAAAGGTGTCATTTAATGCCAATGTTTCCTTATTGATTTTCTGTCTAAATGATCTAACCATTGATGTAAGCAGGCTATTGAAGTCCTCTATTACTGGCAATATCTCCATTTATGTTTGTTAATATTTTCTTATGCATTTGGTATTCCTATGTTGCATATATATATATATATATACATATATATACATCTTTGTGAATGTTATATGTTCTTCTTGGATTGATCCCTGTATCACTGTTTTGTCCTTATTTGTCTCTTAATTCAGTCTTTGCTTTAAAGTTTATTTTTTTCTGATGTAAGTATTGCTACCCATGAATTCTTTTTGGTTTCATTTACATAGAATACCATTTTTTTATCCCCTCACTTTCAGTCTATTGTGTCACTAGCTCTGAAGTGATTCTCTTGTAAGCAATATATAATGTGTCTTTTTAATATATACATTAAGCCATCCTCTATATTTTGATTGGAGCATTTAGTTCATTTACATTTAAAATAATCATTGATAACTTTTTACTGGACCACAGCCTTGTCTAACTCAATGAAACTAACCCATGCAGGGTAGGGCCACCCAAGAAGGATGGGCCATGGTGGAGAGTTCTGACAAAATGTGGTCCACTGGAGAAGGGAATGGCAAATCACTTCAATATTCCTACCTTGAGAACCCCATGGACACTATGAAAAGGCAAGAAGATAGGACATTGAAAGATGAACTCCTCAGGTAGGTAGGTGCCCAGTATACTACTGGAGATCAGTGGAGAAATAACTCCAGAAAGAATGAAGAAATAACACCAAAGCAAAAACAACACCCAGTTGTGGATGTGACAGGTGATGGGAACAAAGTCCAGTGCTATAAAGACCAATATTGCATAGGAACCTGGAATTTTAGGTCCATGAATCAAGGAAATTGGAAGTGATTAAACAGGAGATGGCAAGAGTGAACATCGACAGTGAACTAAAATGGACTGGAATGGGTGAATTTAACTCAGATGACCATTATATCTACTATTGTGGGCAAGAATCCCTTAGAAAAAATGGAGTAGCCATCATGATCAACAGAAGAGTCTGAAATACTCTGAAATACAGTACTTGGATGCAATCTCAAAAACAACAGAATTTTGGTTCCCTTCCAAGGCAAACTATTCAATATCACAGTGATCCAAGTCTATGCCCCAACCAGTAATACTGAAGAAGCTGAAGTTGAACAGTTCTATGAAGACCTACAAGACCTTTTAGAACTAACACCAAAAAAAAAAAAAAAAAAAAAAGATGTCCTTTTCATTATATGGGACCAGAAGGCAAAAGTAGAAAGTCAAGAAACACCTGGAGTAACAGGCAAATATGGCCTTGGAGTACAGAATGAAGCAGGGCAAAGGCTAATAGAGTTCTGTCAAGAGAATGCATTAGTCATAAAAAACCCTTTTTCCAATAACACAAGAGAAGGCTCTGCACATGGATGTCACCAGATGGTCAACACCAAAATCAGATTGATTATATTCTTTGCAGCCAAAGATGGAAAAGCTCTATACAATCAGCAAAAGCAAGATTGGGAGCTGACTGTGGGTCAGATCATAAACTCCTTATTGCCAAATTCAGACTTAAATTGAAGAAAGTAGGGAAAATCGCTAGACCATTCAGGCATGACCTATATCAAATCCCTAACGATTATACAGTGGATGTGAGAAATAGATTTAAGGGACTAGATCTGATAGACATAGTGCCTGATGAACTATGGATGGAGGTTCATGACATTGCACAGGAAACAGGGAACAAGATCATCCCTGAGAGAAAGAAATGCAGAAAAACAAAATGGCTGTCTGAGGAGGCCTTACAAATAGCTGTGAAAAGAAGAGAAGCCAAAAGCAAAGGAGAAAAGGAAAGATAAACCAATTTGAATGCAGAGTTCCAAATAATAGCAAGGAGAGATAAGAAAACCTTTCTCAGATAAAGGAAAACAATAGAGTGGGAAAGACTAGAGATCTTTTCAAAAAAAAATTAGAGATACCAAGGAAACATTTCATGCAAAATGGGCTCAATAAAGGACAGAAATGATATGGACCTAATAGAAGACAAAGATATTAGGAAGAGGTGGCAAGAATACACAGAAGAACTATACAAAAAAGATCCTCACGACCCAGATAATCACAATGGTGTCATCACTCTCCTAGAACCAGACATCCTGGAGTGTGAAGTCAAGTGGGCCTTAGGAAGCATCACTACGAACAAAGCTAGTGGAGGTGATAGAATTCTAGTTGAGCTATTTCAAATATTAAAAGATGATGCAGTGGATGTGCTGCACTCGATATGCAGCAAATTTGGAAAACACAGCAGTGGCCACAGGACTGGCAAAGGTCAGTTTTCATTGCAAACCCAAAGAAAGGCAATGCCAAAGAATGCTCAAACTACCACACAATTGCACCCGTCTCACACGCTAGTAAAGTAATGCTCAAAATTATCCAAACCAGACTTGAGCAGTGCATGAACCGTGAACTTCCAGATGTTCAAACTGGTCTTAGAAAAGGCAAAGGAACCAGAGATCAAATTGCCAACATCGGCTGAATCATGGAAAAAGCAAGAGAGTTCCAGAAAAACATCTCTTTCTGCTTTTTTGACTATGCCAAAGCCTTTGACTGTGTGGATCACAATAAACTGTGGAAAATTCTTCAAGACTTGGGAATATTAGACCACCTGACCTGCCTCTCGAGAAATTTGAATGCAGGTCAGGAAGCAACAGTTGGAACTATACATGGAACAACAGATAGGTTCCAAATAAGAAAAGGAGTACGTCAAGGCTGTATATTTTCACCCTGCTTATTTAACTTATATGCAGAGTACATAATGAGAAACTCTGGGCTGGTTGAAGCACAAGCTGGAATCAAGATTGCCGGGAGAAATATCAATAACCTCAGATATGCAGTTGACATCACACTTATGGCAGAAAGTGAAGGAGAACTAAAGAGCCTCTTGATGAAAGTGAAAGAAGAGAGTGAAAATGTTGGCTTAAAGCTCAACATTCAGAAGACAAAGATCATGGCATCTGGTCCCATCACTTCATGGCAAATAGATGAAGAAACAGTAGAAACAGTGGCAGACTTTATTTTTGGGAGCTCCAAAATCACTGCCAATGGTGATTGCAGCCATGAAATTAAAAGACGCTTACTCTTTGGAAGGAAAGTTATGACCAACCCAGGCAACATGTTAAAAAGCAGAGACCTTACTTTGCCAACAAAGGTCCATCTAGTCAAGGCTATGGTTTTTCTAGTAGTCATGTATGGATGTGAGAGTTGGACTATAAAGAAAGTTAAGTGCCAAAGAGTTGATGCATTTCAACTGTGGTGTTGGGGAAGACTCTTGCGAGTCCCTTGGACTACAAGGAGATCCAGCCAGTCCTTCCTAAAGGAAATCAGTCTTGAATATTCATTGGAAGGACTGATGTTGAAGCTGAAACTCCAATACGTTGGCCACCTGATGTGAAGAACTTACTCACTGGAAAAGACCCTGATGCTGGGAAAGATTGAAGGCAGGAGGTGAAGGGGATGACAGAGGATGAGATGGTTGGATGGCATCACCGACTCGGTGGACATGAGTATGAGCAAACTCCGGGAGTTGGTGATGGACAGGAAAGCCTGGAGTGTTGCGTTCCTGAGGTCACACAGAGTCGGCCATGACTGAGTGACTGAACTGAACTGAACTGAACTTTTTACTTATTACCATTTTGTTTATTGTATTCTGGTATTTTTGTTGTTCTTCTTTTATCCTTTCTTCTTCTCTTCCATTATGATTTGATGATTTTCTCTAGCATTATTTTTACATTTCTTTATCTTTATTTTTTATGTATCTATTATTTGTTTTGAGGCTTCCCAGGTGGCTCAGTGGTAAAGAATTCACCTGCCCATTCAGGAGATGCTATGTAACAATTTCGGTCACTAAGTCAGGAAGATCCTCTGAGGTCGGACATGACAACCTACTCCATTATTCTTGCCTAGAAAATTCCATGCACAGAAGAACCTGGTGGGCTACATTCCATGGGGTTGCAAAGAGTCAGAGATGACTGAACGACTGAGCATGCACACATTATTTATTTTTGGTTTGGGGTTACTATGAAGTTCCTATATAACAAACTATGTATGTAGTTGTCAATTTAATTTGATGGTTGCTCAAGTTTAAGCATGTTCTTAAAATACTACATTTTTATTCCTAACCACCAGCATTTTATGTCTTTGATGTCATCTTTTACATCTTTATATTTTGTGTATTCCTTAACTAATCATTGTTGATATATAAGATTTTAGTCTTTTAACCTTTATCACATATTTATATAGGTTGTTGATCCACTACTTTTACTCTTATTTTTGCCTTTGCTAAGGATATATATGGGCAGTAAAGAATCCTCTTGCCAATGCAGGAGGCGTAAGTTTGATTCTTGGGTCAGGAAGATCCCCTGGAGGAGGAAATAGCAACCCACTTCAGTATTCTTGCCTGGGAAATTCCATGGACAGAGAAGACTGGATAGTTATAGTCCATAGAGTTGCAAAAGGAGTTAGACATGACTTAGTGACTAAACAACAATAACAACAAAGGAAACATTTGCTTTTGTAATTTTTATATTTCTAGTGTGGTCTTTTATTCTGTTTAAAACATGCACTTTGACTTTTTTGTGTGTGAGCTCAATTTAATGGTTGTGAAATCCTCTAGCTTTTGCTTGTCTGGGAAACTTTTCATTTCTCCTTTAATTCCTAATAACTTTGTCAGATAGGGTATTTTGGTTGCAAGGTTTTTGTTTTTGTTTTTGTCTTCCATTCAATAATTTAAATATGTCATGCCATTCTCTCTGGTCTATAAAGTTTTCCTGGAATTTTTTGGAGGGATGCTAATTCTGTTGGGTCTGCAGATGAACCTGGGATGAGGCATAGGGTACTAATAGGTTAGATGAAGAGATTCAGAAATGGTATCTCTTATACCAGGCCATCTAGGTAGAGGAGGAGCTACCCCCCACAACTCCTCAACATACATGTATACACAAACTGAGGCCCACCAGCTTCTCTTTTCTCAGAGAAAGTTCCAACAGCTCCATGCTTGTCTCGAACATACCCTAAACTTAGTCAGTGGGTCTCCAGCATGTATGACCTTCATTTTTCAGACTGTTGCCTCTCTTCTGGGACTAGAAGGAAGTCAGTTTTTGCATGCATCCTTCAAGAGTAGAGTCTTGGTTTCCTATAGCCCTCTGACTCACCCACAGGTAAGAGTCTTTCATTTTCAAAGCTAGTTGCTCGGAGGCTCATCTTCCCAGGGCAAGCCATCTGAGCTCGGGAGCCCAATGCAGGATTTAGAGCCTTTGGTTTTTAGGGAGAACCTCCAAGGCTGTGATATCCCTCCAGCTGATGGATTGCAGCACTGTGGGTATGGGGCCTGGCCATAATATGTCTCTGTAGCTTTTCTGTTCCATCTTTAGTTGTGGACAATCTCTTCTATTTGTCTTCATGTTATTCTCAGAGGAAGTTTCTCTGTATGTAGTTGTAATTATGGCTTATGGCCATGGGAAGAGGCAAGCCCCAAAACTCCCTACTCCACCATTTTGTCTCATCCAAGTTGCTGGTTTTGTATCAGCAGTTTCTGAAAATGAAAAACCCTAGGATCTTATAAAATTACTTTTTTCTAATATAATTTTCATTTGAGGGTACACAGTTACCAGTATTGTGATTACAGTTGTTATTTACTTAAATTTTGTACAGTTTATTGCATATTTGTTGAGTGTACTATGTTAAATGTTAAAATGTAAGGCTATAAGTTTTGTTACAACAATTCTTCATAGAAAACCACTCCAAACTCAGTGACCTAAGATGACAAATCTTTTATTATCCTACCCTCATTTACAAGTTGATTAGGATTTAGTTAGACCCAGGTCTTGGTTGAATTTATTTCAAGCTATTGATTTTATTTAGATCTATTCTGTATGTCTCTTATTCATGCTGGACCATTGGAAGACCCAGGATGTTATCTTGTGGCAATAGCAGAGGTGTAACAGAGAGAATCCAACTATACAAGCAGGCTGATATTTGGGAATTTATCTGTGACAAGACTAGCAATAATGTAATTAGTCCAATAGACTTAATGGAGGAGGTAATAATGAAAATAGGCAAAATTTCAATAGAGAAAATGAAATTTACCTTAATTGAATGCATATTATCTATAGGCACTTTATTTTTTAAATTAACTTTTAATTGAAGAATAATTGCCTTACACTATTGTGTTGATGTCTACCAAACATTAACATAAATCAGCCATAGGTTTACCCATGCCCACTCCCACTTAAACATTCTCCCTTTTCCCTAGCCATTACACAGTCATTCAATCATGTCTGACTTTTTGCGAACCCATGGAGGGTAGCCTGCTGGCCTCCTCTGTCCATGGGATTCTCCAGGCAAGAATACTGGTGTGAATTGCCATTTCCTCTTCCAGGGAAGCTTCCCAACCCAGGGATCAAACCTGGGTATCCTGTATTGCAGGAAGATTCTTTACTATTTGAACCACCAGGGATTCCTCATTTGTCTCCTTAGGTGGTTGTATTCCTAGGTATTTTATTCTTTTTGTTGCAATGCAAATGGGATTGATTCCCTAACTTCTGTTGCTGATATTTCATTGTTAGTGTATAGCAATACAATTGATTTCTGTGTATTGATTTCATATCCTGCCACTTCGCTAAATTCACTGATTAGCTCTAGTAATTGTTTGATGATACCTTTAGGGTTTTCTATGTATAGTATCATGTCATCTGCAAACAATAAGAGTTTGACTTCTATTCCAATCTGGATTCCTTTTATTTCTTTTTCCTCTCTGATTGCCATGCCTGGGACTTCCAAAACTATGTTGAATAGTAGTGGTGAGAGTGGGCACTCTTGTCTTGTTCCTGATCGTAGAGGGAATGCTTTCAATTATTCACTATTGAGAATAATGTTTGCTGTGGGTTTATCATATATGGCCTTAATATGTTGAGGTATGTCCCTTCTATGTTCATTTTTTGAAGAGTTTTTTTTTATATATAATAAGTGGGTTTTGAAATTTGTCAAAAGCTTTTCCTGCATCTGTTGAGATTATCATATAGTTTTGTATTTCAATTTGTTAATACAGTGTTTCACATCGATTGATTTGTGTATATTATAGAATCCTTGTATCCCTGGGATAAACCTGGCTTTATCATAGTGTATTATCTTTTTAAAAAAAAAAGTTTATTTAATTGGAGGTTAATTACTTTACAATATTGTATTGGTTTTGCCATACATCAACATGATCCCCCACAGGTATACACGTGTTCCTCATCCTGAACCCCCCTCCTTCCTCCCTCCCCGTATCATCCCTCTGGGTCATCCCAGTGCACCAGCCCCAAGCATCCAGTATCATGCATCGAACCTGGACTGGCAATTTGTTTCATGTATGATATTATACATGTTTCAATGCCGTTCTCCCAAATCATCCCACCCACTCCCTCTCCCACAGAGTCCAAAAGACTGTTCTATACATCTGTGTCTCTTTTGCTGTCTCGCATACAGGGTTATCATTACCATCTTTCTAAATTCCATATATATGCATTAGTACACTGTACTGGTGTTTCTCTTTCTGGCTTATTTCACTCTGTATAATAAGCCTCAGTTTCACCCACCTCATTAGAACTAGAATATTGGAAATAAAAGCAAAAATAAACAAATGGGACCTGTATTATCTTTTTAATGTGTTGTTGGATTCTGTTTGCTAGAATTTTGTTTAGGATTTTTGCATTTATGTTCATCAGTTACGTTGGCTTGCAATTTTCTTTTTTTGTGTTGTCTTTGTCTGGTTTTGGTATTAGGGTGATGGTGGCCTCATAGAATGAGTTTGGAAGTGTTCCTTCCTCTTCAATTTTTTGGAAGAGCTTTTGAAGGCTAGGGATTAGCTCTTCTCTAAATGTTTGATAGAATTCACTATGAAGCCATCTGGTCCTGGGCTTTTGTTTTTGTGGGAGATGTTTGTTTGCAGTTTTGATTTCAGTGCTTGTAGTTGGCTTGTTCATAGCTTCTATTTCTTCCTGGTTCTGTCTTGGAAGATTGAACTTTTCTAAGAATCTGTATGTTTCTCCAGGTTGTCCATTTTATTTGCATATAGTTGCTCATAGTAGTCTCTTATAATCCTTCATATTTCTGCATTGTCTGTTGTAACTTCTTCATTTCTAATTTTGTTGATTTGATCCTTCTCCTTTTTTTTTACTTGGTGAGTTTGACTAATGGTTTGACAATTTTTTATCTTCTCAAAGAACCAGCTTATTTTATTAATTTTTGCTATTGTTTCATTCATTTCTTATTTTTTTTTAGAATGTATCACCTTCTTTATTAAAAAAAAGGCAAAAATACTTACAAATATTGCAAAAAAGGTAAATGAAGTGGCTGATCTGTTTGTCAGCAAGCACACTTTTTTATTTTTTTAAATTTTTTTAAATTGCATTTTTACTTTATTTTACTTTACAATACTGTATTGGTTTTGCCATACATTGACATGAATCCACCACGGATGTTTACGAGCTCCCAATCCTGAATCCCCCTCCCACCTCCCACCTCCCACCCCATATCATCTCTCTGGATCATCCCCATGCACCAGCCCCAAGCATCCTGTATCTTGTATGGAACATAGACTGGCGCTTCGTTTCTTACATGATAGTATACATGTTTCAATGCCATTCTCCCAAATCATCCCACCCTCTCTCTCTCCCTCACAGTACAAAAGTCCATTCTATACATCCGTGTCTCTTTTGCTGTCTCACAAACAGGGTCATCATTACCATCTTTCTAAATTCCATATATATGTGTTAGTATACTGTATTGGTGTTTTTCTTTCTGGCTTACTTCACTCTGTATAATCGGCTCCAGTTTCATCCATCTCATTAGAACTGATTCAAATGTATTCTTTTTAATGGCTGAGTAATACTCCATTGTGTATATGTACCACAGCTTTGTTATCCATTCATCTGCTGATGGACATCTAGGTTGTTTCCATGTCCTGGCTATTATAAACAGTGCTGCAAATCAACACTCAGAAATCCCTTGCATTCCTATACACTAATAATGAGAAAGTAGAAAAAGAAATTAAGGAAACAATTCCATTCACCGTTGCAACAAAAAGAATAAAATACTTAGGAATATACCTACCTAAAAAAACTAAAGACCTATATATCAAAAACTATAAAACACTGATGAAAGAAATCAAAGAGGACACTAATAGATGGAGAAATATACCATGTTCATGGATCGGAAGAATCAATGTAGTGAAAATGAGTATACTACCCAAAGCAATCTGTAGATTCAATGCAATCCCTATCAAGCTACCAGCGGTATTTTTCACAGAACTAGAACAAATAATTTCAAGATTTGTATGGAAATACAATAAACCTCGAATAGCCAAAGCAATCTTGAGAAAGAAGAATGGAACTAGAGGAACCAACCTGCCCGACTTCAGGCTCTACTACAAAGCCACAGTCGTTTATTTCTTTTTCATTTATTTCTGCTCAGATCTTTATTTCTTTCCTTCTACTAACTTTTAGGGTTTTTTTCCTTCTTCTTTTCCCAGTTGATTTAGGTGTAAATTTATCTTGTCTATTTGATGTTTTTCTTGTTTCTTGAATTAGGATTGTAATGCCATAAATTTCCCCCTTAGAACTGCTTTTGCTGCATCCCATAGATTTTGCATTGTTGTGTTTTCATTGTCATTTGTTTATAGGAATTTCTTTATTCCCTTTTTATTTTCTTCAGTAATCTGTTGATTATTTAGAAACATATTTAATCTCCATGTGTTTGTGTTTTTTACTTTTTTTTTTTTTTTCCTGTAACTGATATCTAGTCTCATAGCATAGTGGTCAGAAAAGATGTTTGATATGATTTCAATTCTTTGGAATTTACTGATGTTTGATTTGTGACCCAAGATGTGGTCTATCCTGTAGAATTTTCCATGTGCATTTGAGAAGAGAGTATATTCTGAATTTGGGTGGAAAGTTCTGAAGATATCAATTCTTTGGTCCATTTGGTCTAATGTTTCATTTAAGGTTATTACCTTATTAATTTTCTGCTTTGATGATCTTTCCATTGGCGTTAGTGGGCTTTTAAAGTCCCCTACTATTATTGTGTTGCCGTCAATTTCCCCTTATGTCTGTTAGCATTTGCCTTATGTATTGAGAAGCTCCTATTTTTGGTGCACTGTTATTTGCAGTTGTTATATCTTCTTGGATTGGTCCCTTGATCATTATGTAGTGTTCTTTATCTATTGTAATATTATTTATTTTAATGTCTGTTTTGTCTGACATGAGAATTGACAGTCCAGCTTTTTTTTTTTCCATTTGCATGGAGTATCTTTTTCCATCCTTTTAGTTTCAGTTTGTATGTGTCTCTAGGTCTGTAGTGGGTCGCTTGTAGACTGCATATGTATGGGTCTTGTTTTTGTATCCATGCAGCCAATCTGTGTCTTTTGGTTGGAGGGCTTAGTCCATTTCCATTTAAAGTAATTATTGATATATATGTTCCTGTTCAGATTTTCTTAATTGTTTGGGTTTGTTTTTGTGTGTTTTCTTTCTCTTGTATTTATTGCCTATATGTGTTGTACTTAGTCACACAGTCATGTCCAACTCTTTGTGATCCAATGGACTGTAGCCTGCCAGATTCCTCTGTCCATGGAAATTCCCAAGGCAAGAATACTGGAGTGGGATGCCATATGCTCCTCCAGGAGATCTTCCCAACCCAGGGATCGAACACAGGTGTTCTGCATTGCAGGTGGATGTCTGAACCACCAGTCCCTATAATAATTGTTTAAAACTGTGTTGGTGGTGCTAGATTCTCTTAACTTTTGCTTGTCTGTAAAGCTTTTGATTTCTCCATTAATTTTGAATGAGATCCTTGTTGGATAGAGTAATCTGGGCTGTATATTTTTTGTTTAACTACTTTAAACGTATCCTGTCATTCCCTTCTGGCTGCAGAGTTTCCACTGAAAGATCAGCTGTTAATCATATGGGTTGTCCTTTGTATGTTACTTGTTGCTTTTCTTTTGATGCTTTTAATATTCTTTCTTTGTGTTTAATCTCTGTTAACTTGATTAATATGTGTCTAAATGTGTTTCTTCTTGGGTTTATCCTGTATGGAACTCTCTTCACTTCTTGGAGCTGATTGTTTCCTTTTCCATGGTGGGTAATTTTTCAACTATAATCTCTTCAAAAATTCTCTCATTGACTTTCTTTTTCTCTTCTTCCTCTGAGACCCCTATAACTGGAATGTTAGCATGTTTAATATTGTTCCAGAGGTCTCTGAAAGCTATCCTCAATTCTTTTCATTCCTTTTCCTTTATTTTGCTCTTCAACAATTATTTCCACCATTCTGTCTTCCAGCTCACTCATCCATTCTTCTGCTTCAGTTAATCTACTATTAGTCCCCATAGGCACTTTATTGAATTTAATTGTATTTATTCTAAAAACAGCCTTAAGAAGTGAGTGTTTTCATTCTCATTTTTAAAAGTGATGAAACAGAAATATTAGATATCTTGTCAAAGTCAATGTACCAGTGATGAGACTGAGATTAGAAATCAGGTCTCCAGAGACTATGCTATCTTTAAAAATAGGGGAGAAGTGAATTTCATAGTATAGGATAGGATTAGCAAAAGCTTGGAAGTGGAAAAAAGCACATATATGGGGGTGGGTGGGCATTGGCAGCTAATCTTTTTGGAATAAAAACCAAAGACCTAGAATACAAGATTGGATAGCAGATTAAAGGGTATATAATCAGACTGCATAGCAGATTAAAGGGTATATACTTTTGTATAGGCTCTTAAAAACTGTTGGACATAAAACTAATAGTTCAGAGATATGCTTTGGAAAGCTAGTTCATCAGGTTACTTGGAAAATTGGAAAACATATGGAGTTGTGCAGACAACTCAGAAAGTCATCACAATAATTGAGTTAAGTAGTAATGAGGAATGGCATAAGTTGGTGGTTTGGAAACAGAAAAAATAGAATGATGTGGAAGGCACCAATCAAGAAAAACAAGTAATTTATTGATATTCAGTTGGATATGGATAATAAAAGTGAAGAAATAGTCAACCATTACTCCAATATGTTGGGAAGGGATAATTAGAAGAATGGTGATGCCATTAACATGTGTACAAAAAGCAGGATGAAGAGCTGAATATGGGAGAAAATAATGAGTTCTGTTATGGACATGTTGGATTTGAAGAGAAAACAAATTGAAATAGCTGAACCTGTTAGAGTGAGCTGCCAGTGGGAATACATTCTTACTTTCTTTCATACTGATAGAATTGTAACTAAGCTATGAGTGTAGCAATACAGTCCCCTAAGCCCCTTGGAATTATCTTACATAAATAAATTCCCCAAATATTACATGAGTAGAAATTATTTATGCCTCTTTTAGACTTCTATACATGTACTTTAGTCTTGAGAAGATGATGATCAGAGCCATCATGTTGAAGATGGTAGAACTAATATCAATTGCTTATCTATGTGAAATACCCTCTCTAGAATGTTTCATAAAAAAGATAGAAACTTGAATAATCCTTAAGTCACTGAATTGTTTTGATTTTTTTTGTTAGTTCACCCTTACTATTATCTAAAATTCATACTTTGAACTCATATTCTGTCCATAAGAGAAACCCAAACTATGTGGTATTATCTTAGCAGTTAAGCTTGAAATCTGTTATCCTTGGATGTTGTGGTAAAATATTTGTTAACTCAGTTGCCTGTGATAGATTGGAAGGCAGGATGAGAGCTTACTAGGCCTAAAACTTTAAGGGAAGTATTTGGAAAGAGTAAAAATTTCCTGTGTTGGCTGCTACATGATGCTTTTAACAAGGTAAAACAGGGAAGAAAATCTAACTAAGTCAATAATTAATTTGTCAACAGAGGTTAAAAGAAAGCCAAACTTCTTTCGGAACCTTACAGGTTTAGAAAAGCCTTTGCATATCAGATAGCAAGAAAAGTACTCTTATTGTTCAAATGTCTCATGAAGAATTTTCAAGCAAAAGGACCTAGCCCTGCTTCAAAGAGCAGATTCAGATAGGGACTTCTCAGTCAAGCCTGTATTCAGATGACCTCAGTGGAAGCAATTAAGGTAAAGCAGAGGCATGGGAGCAAGGCAGCAAGGAAACATAAACCTCTGTGTTGTATCCAGAAAATAACATATGGGTGGAGCTGTTTGCATGTGAATTTGATAGGAAACAAACCTGGAATCTAAATCTTTGAGGAAATTGTTTTGCCAAAGAAAACATGAGCCTAGTCTGGTAAAGTTTATGACTATTCAAACCGTAAACTTTGGGCTTCCAAATTTGCCCAAATATCCCTCAGGGGAGACATAGTGCCTAGCAGTCATAACAGATATGACATATAAGGTAATAGTTTAAGACCCTATTCCTATTAGAGAATCAAATCAATATCTACAGAAAACAATGGGTGACGAAGTTCCTCAAGAAAGCAGAACTGAGGTTTAATGGAAGAACTTCCTCTAGCCTCAGGGCACTGTCATACCCCTGTATAAGTTTATCATTGTTTTCACTGCCTACTCCTTCTTCTCTTACCTCTTTCCTTATTTCTCACAGAAATTTTACCCCAATAAATGTCTTGCATGCCTGGTTCCACATTGGCATCTTTTTCCTGGAGAGCTGTATAGAAATACTGGCAATGGCCTAAGAAATCAGATTGTATGTGAGATGGGGCTCAAGGACTAGCCCACTCACTGCCTTGCTGTCAAGAGGAACTCCATCCCATGTGGATGTGGGGCATGGAAAGCCTGTTACTAGGTGATAAGCCAATGGCTAAAACTTTTAACCAGTATTGATCTGGTAAAAAGCCCTGGTGGATGGGAATGACCTTAATGGTGAGATGATTCAGGCATTTCAAAACTGTGGCTAGAACACTTTTGCAATGCCCTGAGGGATTTCTAGAGGGACAACGAGTTGACTGGTTATTAATCAGTTGTTTTATGCAGAGGTATAATGAAAATAGGGCAGTTAAAAAGATTATGTATAAGAGTCACAGGGCTCTTGGCCCTTATTTCATATAGTGGAAGAGTGAGCACAATGGAGAAGTAAGATCAGACCTTAATATAAGAGCTCCTTATGTGCTTAGTTACTCAGTCGTGTCTGACTCTTTGTGACCCCATTGACTGCCAGAGAATTTTTAATGCTCAGTCCAGAGATATCGGTTATACTAAGGTCAGGACCTTGGTTGAGAAAACCTCAGTCACTTAAATACAGGATAGGGTTATCTGGGGGCTGCTACCCTGAGAAATTTGGGTTAGGATACAGAGCTTGATGAGATAGCCAACCCCTCTCTAATAAGAGCTAGAATTTCCCTAATACAGGAATACACTATAGATTCCTCTTCTCTACAAGTCAGAGCTGGAGTTTCAGCTTCAGCGTCATTCCCTCCAAAGAAATCCCAGGGCTGATCTCCTTCAGAATGGACTGGGTGAATCTCCTTGCAGTCCAAGGGACTCTCAAGAATCTTTGCCAACACCACAGTTCAAAAGCATCAATTCTTCTGTGCTCAGCTTTCTTTATAGTCCAACTTTCACATCCATACATGATTACTGGAAAAACCATAGCCTTGAGTAGATGGGCCTTTGTGGACAAAGTAATGTCTCTGCTTTTTAATATGCTGTCTAGGTTGGTCGTAAGTTTCCTTCCAAGGAGTAAGCATCTTTTAATTAAATTTTAATCTAAGAAAGACTCAGGGTAAAATTAATGGCAAGCTCTAGTGGGAGAAATATAGTGTGGGTTCTACTTCCAGAGCAGAACCGTGCTACCTGCAGCAGAGAGTTATACACCTTTCTAATAGTTTCTGGAATATCACTGTGCCCTGCTGAAACAGACTATTTGGCCCTGGAGTACTACATAACCCTCATTTCAGCCCTCCTGACCATTAACAGAGTTTTGCTGAAATTAAGTCATAAGAATCAATTTGGTCCAGCATCAGTCCACCTTAAGAATAAAATAAAGTTGTGGCCATCCCCTCCGCAACCCAAGCCTCACAGCAGGAATTTTTGTTTCTTGTTCTGACAGTTCTAAGCTATGCAGGTTTAGTGATTCTGATGTGTGAAGGGAGCACTCTTGCCAGGGAACGCAACAGCATTATTGCCAGGAATGCAACAAAGATCTCACTGAAACATAAGTTATGACTGCTTTTTGTGTTCTTTGTGTATAAATGATTGCTTCTAATAAACAGGAGGGGGGAGGGTTTCTCATACATAAAGGAAGTAAGGAATAATACATGTGGGGCCTACATGATCCAATTGGACATCTCTTCATTCTCACACACCAATTGTAACTGCACATGCCAGTTATGACTCTCATTCTAGTTATAACTGTATCACATGCAACCTCAGAAGAATATTATCAAAGGTCCAACCACTTAAGAATGAAGGTTTGAGTCATACCATTTGACAAGACCTGTAACAATGACAGTTGAGGGAGGAATCTAGAATGGATAGTGGAGGAAGGGGAAGATGAAAAATCACTACCCATCACTACCCTGAAATCAACTGAACCAATGGGTGTTAGCTCATCCTACTAACTTCCCTCTTCTAAATTTACCCTCAGGTGGAGAGGTTCACAAGAAGCATAAAGGAGCTCCTCCTAACCATGTATAAATGTGTGGATCATTGCAAAGCAAGGGGTGGATTATGCAAATCAGTGAAGCTGCATTGCTAAGATCTCTAGGACAGTCTTCAGCAAAGACATTTGTCAGGTAGCAGTCTCCATGTGGCACAACTTTGCATCTTCTGCAGGGTTAAAACTGAGTAATGTTCTCCCCAAGGATAGTTCTAACCAGTGTCTGAGAATGCTTGGGAGACCACAGCTAGGTCATTTCATAACCTCCTTAGGTAGAGATATATGCTTCTGGTCTTCTGTTATATTAATACCTTCTAGCTTCCTGTTACTATACCCAAAGCAACACTCTAGCAAACATGGGAAAGAAAGAGGTATAAAAATAACTACTGTTAGCATTTTGATATGTTTTATCAGTCGTTTCATTTTGATGTAATTTTTTCTACTTTTTTGGTCTCCTTATGAATATGTACACAAATATTAAATGAAAAATTTCAACTGACATCTATGGTTTTGTGGTACCCAGATTTTCACCCCAACCCTAAATGCAGATAGTGAATGCTTAGCTGTTATATATTCTTTGTCTTTAATTCTTTTTAATTTATTGAAGGACTTGTGATTATTGCTTTTGATAAGCAACTAACTTTGAAAGCAATATAAGTTATTAGAAAAGAGAGGGAAAGATATGTTAAGATTATAAAACAAACTGGAAAATTGTACAAATTGGAAAAGAGCAAACAATGTCCTGACATTTAGTGTTGGTGCCTTGAGGAGGAAAGACATGAAAGGCGATAGCCATATAATATACCTCAGTTCAGTTCAGTCGCTCAGTAGTGTCCAACTCTTTGTGACCTCATGGACTGCAGCACACCAGGCTTCCCTGCCCATTTCCAACTCCCGGAGTTTATTCAAATTCATGTCCATTGAGTCTGTGATGCCATCCAACCATCCCATCCTCTGTTGTCCCCTTCTCCTCCCATCTTCAATCTTTCCCTGCATCAAGGTCTTTTCCAGTGAAGAGAAATCAGTTGGTCAAAGTATTTGAGTTTCAGCTTCACCCTCCAATGAATATTCAGGACTTATTTCCTTTAGGATGTACTGGTTTGATCTCCTTGCAGTCCAAGGGACTCTCAAGAGTCTTCTCCAACACCCCAGTTCAAAAGTATCAATTCTTCCACACTTTTTTTTTATACTCTGCCCCCACACATGACTACTAGAGAAACCATAGCTTTGACAAGACTGACATTTATTGGTAAAGTAATGTCTCTGCTTTTTAATATGCCGTCTAGGTTGGTCATAGTTTTTCTTCCAAAGAGCAAGCATATTTTAATTTCATGGCTGCACTCACTATCTGCAGTGATTTTGGAGCCCCCCAAAATAAAGTCTCTCACTGTTTCATTTGTTTTCCCACCAATTTGCTGTGAAGTGATGGGACTGGATGCCATGATCTTAGTTTTTTAATGTTGAGTTTTAAGCCAACTTTTCCACTCTCCTCTTTGACTTTCATCAAGATGCTCTTTAGTTCTTTTTCATGTTCTGCCAAAAGGGTGGTGTCATCTGTTTATCTGAGGTTATTGATATTTCTCCTGGCAATCTTGATTCCAGCTTGTGCTTCATCCAGCCCAGCATTTCTCATGATGTACTCTGCATATAAGTCAAATAAGCAGGGCGACAATATGCAGCCTTGACGTATTCCTTTCCAAATTTGGAACCAATCTTTAGTCCCATGTCTGGTTCTAACTGTTGCTTCTTGACCTGCATACAGATTTTTCAGGAGGCAGGTTAGGTGGTCTGGTATTACCATCTCTTGAAGAGTTTTCCATAGTTTGTTGTGATCCACACAGTCAAAGGCTTTGGTGTAGTAAATAAAGCAGAAATAGATGTTTTTCTGGAACTCTCTTGCTTTTTCCATGATCCAAAGGATGTTGGCAATTTGATCTCTGGTTCCTCTCCCTTTTCTAAATCCAGCTTGAACATCTGGAAGTTCTCAGTTCGCATACTGTTGAAGCCTAGGTTGGAGGAGTTTGAGCATTGATTTGCTAGCATATGAGATGAGTGCAGTCATGTGGTAGTTTGAGCATTCTTTGGCGTTGCCTTCCTTTGGGTTTGGAATGAAAACTGACCTTTTCCAGTCCTGTGGGCATTGCTGAGTTTTCCAGGTTTGCTGCATATTAAGTGCAGCACTTTCACAGCATCATCTTTTAGGATTTGAAAGAGCTCACCTGGAATTCTATCACCTCCACTAGCTTTGTTCATAGTGATACTTCCTAAGACCCACTTGACTTCTTATTCCAGGATGTCTGGCTCTAGGTGAGTGATCACACTGTCATGGTTATCTGGGTCATGAAGATCTTTTTTGTATACTTCTTCTGTGTATTTTTGCCATCTCTACTTAATATCTTCTGCTTCTCGTAGGTCCATACCATTTCTGTCCTTTATTGTGCCTACAATATAGGTATAATATACCTAGGAATGCTCAACTGTATACCTCACCATTCCTGACCTTGGGAAAGATTCTTGGGTCAAACATATCATCCACAGCACTCTGGTCTTTTAGACAGTCTAAGTTTTGAAACTGAGGGTGCCCATGGTGGTCATAATGGACAAGAAGCTAGAAGGCCTCCCTCATTCATACAAGTACCGGGATTTTATACCCACTCTAATCTTTATTCCTAAACCTGTCATGCTACCTCCTAAACCAAGGTCCCTCTTTAGAGACCTCCCCCTACCTCCACTCTGTTCCCATTCCTTCACAATTTTTTAGTGTTATTTCTAAAGTTCTGTAAGTTACATTTCTGTTAACCACTTCACAACTCTTCACAAGTAAATTGTATGATGAGGATTTTTACTACTAAACAAAAGATATGATATATAAATTCATATATAAATTAAATATATAAATTAATTTCAGTATATTATTATTTTAAGTCTACTAGATTTCTAGAATTGTGTATATTGGATGGAGGTAGTGGTGGGATGGAAAGATTAAGCTCATTATTCTCACAGCATAACTCTCAGACTGATGTTCCTTTTAGCTAAAGTAAGAGTCATTGTTCAAAGCAGTGGCTTATTGGAGTTGCATAAAATGATCAAAGAACCAGAGGTGAACAGTGGCCTTCCTCTTGGGACAATACTTGGGCAGCACATGCAGTCCTGGTTCAGTTGGTGTGTTGGCTGAGCACAAAGATGCTCTGATCCCATGCTGGGGGAGAATAGCTCTCTGTCCTCTGGGAACACTGTACACACCATTGCTAAGACTTTACCAAACTAAGGCACACGTGAAATTCAGCCCAATTTCCCAATCACAGAGTCAGCAGATAGAGATGAAAAGAACAAGGGTTGACATTAGGTGAACCTAAGCAGAATAACTGCCAGTGAAGCCTTGAACTTGCTACCTAACCATGCACTCTCAACTTCAATATATTAATTTGTAAATTAAGAGTAGTCACATTTGCATTGAGAGATTGAATACTTGGAAAAGTAAAAGACACAAAGATAATGTGCCACGTGCAATTCATAGTATATAGATAATAAATATTATTCAAAATTAAGTGGCGGCCTTCTTTAAGAATATAATAATAGTGATGATAACATTTTGAAAATTGACTATATGATAGATATTGTGGTGAGTACTTTACAAGTCACATAAATTCCATGAGCTAAGTGCTGTTATTGCATTGATTTCACAGATTAGGAATTCGAAGCACAAAAGGAGTTAAATAGTATTCCTGGCATCCCAAAGCTAATAACTTCAAATCCAGATATTCTGCCTCTAGAGCTTATGCTATTAAATATCATGTTAGATAGTAATGACTCCTTTCTTCACAAAAAAAGTAGAAAGGAGTTCATTTATCAAAGGACCTTAAACCCATGGAAAGACTTTATTATTCTTGATCTTAAATTTAACATTCAGTGGAAGCTCTTCCTTTGAAACCCAAAGGGTTTGAAATGCACTTTGAATTTGGAATTGTAAGACCTATGAACACTTCCTAATTTTGGCACTTACTGTAAGTCACTTTGCATATCTGAGTTTCTTCATATGTGAATAGAAGTAATCACCATTTTGTTGAGACGTATCAGTGAGGAAATAGATGTGAAAGCACCTTATAAATGCAAATGGCTCACAAATGTTAGTTGTCATTAGTCACAATACATTATTTTTAAAAGCCTAAAATTGAAATAAGAATTATAATACTTTTCTCTCTGTTCTATTTGAAAAATAAAGCAAATTATTTTATTCCATTTCAATGTAACATACAACCAATTTAAAATACTTTTTAACATCTAAATTTCTAGAATGTTTTAAATATTAAGATATTCATGTGGATGAAAACAAGAATGATACCACACAGTAATGCATTTTTATTTATTTTTATAGGATGTTTCATATGGTAGAATGAAAAACAATAGGTGTCCAGTATTCTGGAGGATTCCATTATGGGCTTGCCTAGGCAATTCACAAGGATATATTTCAGGTTATGCTTCATATTCTTTTGGAGTAAGTAGAAATGGGAAAGATGTGAAACAGAGGTTAAGCCTTTTGAAAAGAAACTTGATCATCATGACTATAAACAAGAATGTGAAAATTTTATTTATTCATTTTTTAATTGATTTTTGTCAATGAGGTTAGGCATGTCCTACAGTACTAGGTGTTGAAGATGCATTAAAACACATTCAGTCTGGTTGAAAATGCAAGATATATAAATCTTGTTATATAAATAGCATTATTCAGTTCAGTTCAGTCGCTCAGTCGTGTCTGACTCTTTGCGACCCCATGAATTGCAGCACGCCAGGCCTCCCTGTCCCTCACCATCTCCCGAAGTTCACTCAGACTCATGTCCATCGAGTCCGTGATGCCATCCAGCCATCTCATCCTGGGTCATCCCCTTCTCCTCCTGCCCCCAATCTCTCCCAGCATCAGAGTCTTTTCCAATGAGTCAACTCTTCACATGAGGTGGCCAAAGTACTGGAGCTTCAGCTTTAGCATCGTTCCTTCCAAAGATATCCCAGGGTTGATCTCCTTCAGAATGGACTGGTTGGATGTCCTTGCAGTCCAAGGGACCCTCAAGAGTCTTCTCCAACACCACAGTTCAAACGCATCAATTCTTCGGCGCTCAGCTTTCTTCACAGTACAGCTCTCACATCCATACATTACCACAGGAAAAACCATAGCCTTAACTAGACGGACCTTAGTCGGCAAAGTAATGTCTCTGCTTTTAAATATACCATCTAGGTTGGTCATAACTTTTCTTCCAAGGAGTAAGTGTCTTTTAATTTCATGGCTGCAGTCACCATCTGCAGTGATTTTGGAGCCCCCAAAAATAAAGTCTGACACTGTTTCTACTGTTTCCCCATCTATTTGCCATGAAGTGATGGGACTGGATGCCATGATCTTCGTTTTCTGAATGTTGAGCTTTAAGCCAACTTTTTCACTCTCCTCTTTCACTTTCATCAAGAGGCTTTTTAGTTCCTCTTCATTTTCTGCCATAAGGGTGATGTCATCTGCATATCTGAGGTTATTGATATTTCTCCCAGCAATTTTTTTCCACTTTTTTTTAAAATTTATTTATTATTTTTTTTAATTTTAAAATCTTTAATTCTTACATGCATTCCCAAACATGAACCCCCCTCCCACCTCCCTCCCCATAACATCTTTCTGGGTCATCCCCATGCACCAGCCCCAAGCATGCTGCATCCTGCGTCAGACATAGACTGGCGATTCAATTCACATGATAGTATACATGTTAGAATGGCATTCTCCCAAATCATCCCACCCTCTCCCTCTCCCTCTGAGTCCAAAAGTCCGTTATACACATCTGTGTCTCTTTCCCTGTCTTGCATACAGGGTCGTCATTGCCATCTTCCTAAATTCCATATATACGTTTTAGTATACTGTATTGGTGTTTTTCTTTCTGGCTTACTTCACTCTGTATAATCGGCTCCAGTTTCATCCATCTCATCAGAACTGATTCAAATGAATTCTTTTTAACGGCTGAGTAATACTCCATTGTGTATATGTACCACTGCTTTCTTATCCATTCATCTGCTGATGGACATCTAGGTTGTTTCCATGTCCTGGCTATTATAAACAGTGCTGCGATGAACATTGGGGTACATGTGTCTCTTTCAATTCTGGTTTCCTTGGTGTATATGCCCAGCAGTGGGATTGCTGGGTCATAAGGTAGTTCTATTTGCAATTTTTTAAGGAATCTCCACACTGTTCTCCATAGTGGCTGTACTAGTTTGCATTCCCACCAACAGTGTAGGAGGGTTCCCTTTTCTCCACACCCTCTCCAGCATTTATTGCTTGCAGATTTTTGGATCGCAGCCATTCTGACTGGTGTGAAGTGGTACCTCATTGTGGTTTTGATTTGCATTTCTCTAATAATGAGTGATGTTGAGCATCTTTTCATGTGTTTGTTAGCCATCCGTATGTCTTCTTTGGAGAAATGTCTATTTAGTCTCCCAGAAATTTTGATTCCAGCTTGTGTTTCTTCCAGTCCAGCGTTTCTCATGATGTATTCTGCATATAAGTTAAATAAGCAGGGTGACAATATACAGCCTTGACGTACTCCTATTTGGAACCAGTCTGTTGTTCCATGTCCAGTTCTAACTGTTGCTTCCTGACCTGCATACAGATTTCTCAAGAGGCAGGTTAGGTGGTCTGGTATTCCCATCACTTGAAGAATTTTCCACAGTTTATTGTGATCCACACAGTCAAAGGCTTTGGCATAGTCAATAAAGCAGAAATAGATGCTTTTCTGGAACTCTCTTGCTTTTTCCATGATCCAGCAGATGTTGGCAATTTGATCTCTGGTTCCTCTGCTTTTCCCAAAACCAGCTTGAACATCAGGGAGTTCACGGTTCATGTATTGCTGAAGTCTGGCTTGGAGGATTTTGAGCATTACTTTACTAGCATACGAGATGGTGCAATTGAGCCTTCTTTTGCATTGTCTTTCTTTGGCATTGGAATGAAAACTGACCTTTTCCAGTCCTGTGGCCACTGCTGAGTTTTTCAAATTTGCTGGAATATTGAGTTCAGCACTTTCACAGCATCATCTTTCAGGATTTGAAACAGCTCAACTGAAATTCCATCACCTTCACTGGCTTTGTTCATAGTGATGCTTTCTAAGGCCCACTTGACTTCACATTCCAGTATGTTTGGTTCTAGATGAGTGATCACACCATCATGATTATCTGGGTCATGAAGATCTTTTTGTACAGTTTTTCTGTGTATTCTTGCCACCTCTTCTTAATATCTTCTGCTTCTGTTAGGTCCAGACCATTTCTGACCTTTATCAAGCCCAACTTTGCATGAAATGTTCCCTTGGTATCTCTAATTTTCTTGAAGAGATCTCTAGTCTTTCCCATTCTATTGTTTTCCTCTCTTTCTTTGCATTGATTGCTGAAGAAGGCTTTCTTATCTCTTCTTGCTATTCTTTGGAACTCTGCATTCAGATGCTTATATCTTTCCTTTTCTCCTTTGCTTTTTGCCTCTCTTCTTTTCACAGCTATTTGTAAGGCCTCCCCAGACAGCCATTTTGCTTTTTTTTGCATTTCTTTTCCATGGGGATGGTCTTGATCACTGTCTCCTGTACAATGTCACAAACCTCATTCCATATTTCATCAGGCACTCTGTCTATCAGATCTAGACCCCTAAATCTATTTCTCACTTCCACTGTATAATCATAAGGGATTTGATTTAGGTCATACCTGAATAGTCTAGCAGTTTCCCCTGCTTTCTTCAATTTAAGTCTGAATTTGGCAATAAGGAGTTCATGATCTGAGCCTCAGTCAGATCCCAGTCTTGTTTTCGTTGACTGTATACAGCTTCTCCATCTTTGGCTGCAGAGAATATAATCAATCTGATTTCAGTGTTGACAGTCTGGTGTTGTCCATGTGTAGAGTCTTCTCTTGTGTTGTTGGAAGAAGGTGTTTGCTATGACCAGTGCATTTTCTTGGCAAAACTCTATTAGTCTTTGCCCTGCTTCATTCCGCATTCCAAGGCCAAATTTGCCTGTTCCTATGCAATATTGCTCTTTACAGCATCGGACCTTGCTTCTATCACCAGTCCCATCCACAGCTGGGTATTGTTTTTGCTTTGGCTCCATCCGTACATTCTTTCTGGAGTTATTTCTCCACTGATCTCCAGTAGCATATTGGGCACCTAATGACCTGGGGAGTTCCTCTTTTGGCATCCTATCATTTTGCCTTTTCCTACTGTTCATGGGGTTCTCAAGGCAAGAATACTGAAGTGGCTTGCCATTCCCTTCTCCAGTGGACCACATTCTGTCAGGCCTCTCCACCATGACCCGCCCACTTGGGTTGCCCCGCAGGCATGGCTTGGTTTCATTGAGTTAGACAAGGCTGTGGTCCTAGTGTGATTAGATTGACTAGTTTTCTGTGAGTATGGTTTCAGTGTGTCTGCCCTCTGATGGCCTCTTGCAACACCTACCATCTTACTTGGGTTTCTCTTACCTTGGCATGGGGTATCTCTAGAAGGGTATATTATTAACTGACAAAATAGGTGATATAGCTAGCAACTACAAAGACAGTTCATAGAAAGGAGAAATTGATGCAAACAAGACAGTCTGGGAAGTCTTATAGGAGTGAGAACAAAGAAAGGAGGTTGGAAATGTCTTTGACCTTGCAGTTTTTTGACAGAAACATGTGGGACTAATGATCAGGAATATCCAGCCAAATGATTGAATAGGTGGAAGAAGTTTGACTATACAGAGCTTTGAACATAAGCTGAGGAGTTTGAAATGTATTTTGAGTGGCTGGAGTGTGGAGGAAAAGAAGTCTTCTATCCACTCAGAAAGCAACCTTCAATAATAGAAGGTAACTCTTTACTGAACTCTAGACCCCAAACATATAAGTTACAAAAAGAGTTCACCTTTAAGTATCAGAAAAACAAGTGACAGTGGCTTTATACATATAGGCAAGTGTTTTTTCTTGCTTGTTTTTCATGTAACAAAACAGACACAAGGAGACATAGGCAGTCAGGGTTGGTATGAAGATACAATGATGCCACCAAGAGTTGGCTGTGTCTTACTATTCCACTATCCTTGCCATGAGGATAGGCAAGGATATCTCTTTGTCTTTAGGATGGCAAGATAATAGCCATGATACCAGAAAAAAGGGCAAATAAAATGGCTAAATGCACATGCAATGAGAATCTGCCACTTAAAAAATGCCTTTTTCCTGGAAATTCTACCCACTTAATCATTACTACTGTTTCCATTGTTTCCTCATCTATTTGCCATGAAGTGATGGGACTGGAAACAATGACAGACTTTATTTTCTTGGGCTCCAAAATCACTGCAGATGGTTACTGCAGCCATGAAATTAAAAGATGCTTGCTCCTTGGAAGAAAAGCTATAGCCAACCTAGATAGCATATTAAAAAGCAGAGACATTTCTTTGCCATCAAAGGTCCATCTAGTCAAAGCTATGGTTTTTCCGCCCACAGAGACTGAGCCAGAACTGTGTCTGAGTGTCTCTTGTGGAGGTATGGGTCAGCAGTGGCCTGCCGCAGGGGCTCTGGGTGCAACAGACCTGGGTATGGCATAAGCCATCTTGGATGAGGTCGCCATTGACCCCATAGAGAACCACCAGAACTTATACAGGACTGGAAAACAGACTCTTGGAGGGCACAAACAAAACCTTGTATGCATCAGGACCCAGGAGAAAGGAGTAGTGACCCCACAAGAAACTGACCCAGACTTGCCCATGAGTGTCCAGGAGTCTCTAGAGGAGGCGTGGGTGTAATGGTGGCCTGCTGAAGGATTAGGGGCACTCAGTGCAGCACTGTGTGCGTGGGACCTTTTGAAGGAGGTCTCTGTTATCTTCATTACCTCCACTACACTTTGTCCTCAGGTCAAGGGGGCCAACAAGGAGGGAACAAAGCGCAACCCTTCAACAGAAAATTGGATTAAAGATTTACTGAACATGGGCCTGCCCATCAGAACCAGTTTGCCCTCAGTCAGTCTCTCCCATCAGGAAGCTGCCATAAGCCTCTTATCCTTCTCCATCAGAGGGTAGATAGAATGAAAACCACATTCACAGAAAACTAACCAAACCGATCACATGGACCACAGCCTTGTCTAACTCAATGAAACTATGAGTTATGCTGTGTAGGGCTACCCAAGATGGACAGGTCATGGCGTAGAGTTCTGCCAAAACATGGTCCACTGGAGAAGGGAAAGGCAAACCACTTCAATCTCCTTACTTTGAGACCCCATAAACAGTATGAAAAGGCAAAAAGGTATGATACTGAAAGATGAACTCCCCAGGTCGGTAGATACCCCCCATGCTACTGGAAAAGAGTGGAAAAGTAACTCCAGAAAGAATGAAGAGATGGAGCCAAAGTAAAAACAACACCCAGTTGTGGACGTGACTGGTGATGGAAGTAAAGTCTGATGCCATAAAGAACAATATTGCAAAGGAACCTGGAATGTTAGGTCCATGAATCAAGGCAAATTCGAACTGGTCAAACAGGAGATGGCAAGAGTGAATGTCGACATTCTAGGAATCAGTGAACTAAAATGGACTGGGATGGGTGAATTTAACTCAGATGACCATTATATCTACTACTGCAGGCAGGAATCCCTTAGGAGAAATGGAGTAGCCATCATGGTCAACAAAAGAGTCCGAAATGCAGTACTTGGATGCAATGTCAAAAATGACAGAATGATTTCTGTTCGTTTCTAAGGCAAACCATTCAATATCACAGTAATCCAAGTCTATGCCCCACCCAGTAATGCTGAAGAAGCTGAAGTTGAACGGGTCTATGAACACCTATAAGACCTTATCGGACTAACACCCAAAAAGGATATGCTTTTCATTATAGGGGACTGGAATGCAAAAGTAGGAAGTCAAGAGACACCTGGAGTAACAGGCAAATTTGGCCTTGGAGTACAAAACAAAGCAGGACGAAGGCTAACAGAGTTTTGCAAAGAGAATGCATTGGTCATAGCAAACACCCTCTTCCAACAACACAAGAGAAGACTCTACATATGGACATCACCAGATGGTCGACACCGAGATCAGATTGATTATATTCTTTTCAGCCAAAGATGGAGAAGCTCTACACAGTCAGCAAAAACAAGACTGAGAGCTGACAGTGGCTCAGATCATGAACTCCTTATTACCAAATTGAAAATTAAATTGAAGAAAGTAGGGAAAACCAGTAGACCATTCAAGTATGACCTAAATCAAATCCCTTACGATTATACATTGGAAGTGACAAATAGATTCAAGGGATTAGATCTGATAGACAGAGAGCCTGAATAATTATGGACAGAGGTTCATGACACTGTACAGCAAGCAGTGATCAAGACCTTCCCAAAGAAAATGAAATGCAAAAAGGCAAAATGGTTGTCTGAGGAGGCCTTACAAATAGCTGAGAAAATAAGAGAAGCTTAAGCCAAAGGAGAAAAGGAAAGATATACTCATTTGAATGCAGAGTTCCAAAGAATAGCCAGGAGAGATAAGAAAGCCTTCCTCAGTGATCAATGCAAAGAAATAGAGGAAAACAATAGAATGGGAAAGACTAGAGATCTCTTCAAGAAAATTAGAGATACCAAGAGAACATTTCATGCAAAGATGGGCTCAGTAAAGGACAGAAATGGTATGGACTAACAGAAGCAGAAGAGATTAAGAAGAGGTGGCAAGAATATACAGAAGAACTATACAAGAAATATCTTCATGACCCAGATAATCATGATGATGTGATCACTCACCTGGAGGCAGACATCCTCGAGTACGAAGTCAAGTGAGACTTGGGAAGCATCATTATGAACAAAGCTGGTGGAGGTGATGGAATTCCAATTGAGTTATTTCAAATCCCAAAGGATAATGCTGCAAAAGTGCTGCACTCAATTTGCCAGCAATTGTGGAAAACTCAGCAGTGGCCACAGGGCTGGAAAAGGTCAGTTTTCATTCCAAACCCAAAGAAAGGAAATGTCAAAGAATGTTCAAACTACGGCACAGTTGGACTCATTTCACAGACTAGTAAAGTAATGCTCAAAATTCTCCAAGCCAGGCTTCAACAGTACATGAACTGTGAACTTCCAGATGTTCAAGCTGGATTTAGAAAATGCAGATAAACCAGAGATCAAATTGCCAACATCTGCTGGATCATTGAAAAAGCAAGAGAATTGCAGAAAAACAGCTACTTCTTCTTTATTGACTACACCAAAGCCTTTGAATGTGTAGATCACAGCTGTGGAAAATTCCTAAAGTGATGGGAATACCAGAGCACCTGACTCATCTCCTGAGAAATCTGTATGCAGGTCAGGAAGCAATAGTTAGAACTGAACATGGAACAACAAACTGGTTCCAAATCAGGAAAGGAGTACTTCAAGGCTGTATGTTGTCACCCTGCTTATTTAACTTCTATGCAGAGTACATCATGCACAATGCCGGACTGGATGAAGCACAAGCTGAAATATCATATCAATAACCTCAGATACGCAGATGACACCACCCTATGGAAGAAAGCAAAGAAGAACTAAAGAATCTCTTGAAGAAAGTGAAAGAGGAGAGTGAAAATGTTATCTTAAAAAAAACTCAACATTCAGAAAATTAAGATTATGGCATCCAGTTTCATCACTTTATGGCAAATAGATGGGGAAACAGTGGAAACAGTGGCTGCCTTTATTTTGGGGGGCTCCAGATCACTGCAGATGGTGACTGCAGCCATGAATCCTTGCTCCTTGCAAGAAAGGCTATGACCAACCTAAATAGCATATTAAAAAGCAGAGACATTTCTTTGCCAACAAAGGTCCATCTAGTCAAAGCTATGGTTTTTCCATTAGTCATGCATGGGTGTGAGAGCTGGACTACAAAAAAGCTGAGCACCGAAGAACTGATGCTGTTGAACTGTGGTGTTGGAGAAGAATCCCTTTTGAGACTCTCTTGAGAGTCTCTTGGACTGAGAGAAGATTCAACCAGTCCATCCTAAAGGAATGCAGTCCTGAATATTCATTGGAAGGACTGATGCTCAAGCTGAAACTCTTATACTTTGACCACCTGATGTGAAGAACCAACTCATTGGAAAAGACCCTGATGCTGGGAAAGATTGAAGGCTAGAAGAGAAGGGGATCACAGAGGATGAGATGGTTGGGTGACATCACTGACGCAAAGGACTTGAGTTTGAGTAAGCTCTGGGTGTTGGTGATGGACAGGGAGGCCTGGCGTGCTGCAGTCCATGGGGTCACAAAGAGTCAGACATGACTGAGCGACTGAACTGAACTGAATCATTACTACTCACAGTAATTGGCTAGAATGAGGTTACAATGCCAGTCCTAACTGTAGGTTCAGCTGGAAAGTGACAGTTTTAGCTGTACATATTGCTGTCAAAAGCAAAATTTTAGGCCGTTTGTAAGAAAGAAGAGAAGAATTATTCTATATACATGTATATATTATATGGCTATCTTTTCATTGGGTCCTGGATGTTCAGATCAAAAGGCGGTGATGAAGATATTAAATATTTTCTTAATATCTCTTTTAAAGGTGTGTCTGTTTTATATGGCAACTCTTAGTTTTTGGATATTCCCTCCCTACAGATTCTGATACTACCATTAGCTGTCTAACTTTTCTTTTTACTTGTCTTTTTCTGACACTTCAAAAGCTGTGTTATGGGAAATGGTGGAATAGCTGCACTAAGAGATGCCTGTCAGATACTGTTTTTAACCAATATTTCATAATTTCTGAGGTTTTAACTTTTATTTTCTCTTTGATCTGAGCAGAGTATTTTAAACCTGGTTTATGGGTATTTGTTTTAATGTGAATTCTTATTTCTAGCTTTATTGCCTCTTGCCTAATTTGTTTTTAGTTTGCTTTTACTTCCTTGAAGATGTTTCCAAGTATGTTTCCTCTACTCTTAAACATAGTAAGTCTAATTATTTTATAACTACTTAAATTTTGATAGCTCCACTATCTCAAGTCTTTGTGAGTTGGTTTTAGATGGCTCTTATTTCTGTTGGTTCTTGGTCCTTACATGCTACCCTCTGAGCAATTCTGGTAATAAATATGCAGACCGCAAATCTACATGAGAGCTGTTTTACTTTCAATTCACTCTGAAGTTGGAACCCTTTGGAAGTTATATCAGACCTTGGCTAGTTTGAAGGGGATTGGTTTTCTTGGGCTAACTTTGACTTTTGTACTCTTCCCTGAAAATACGTCAAAAGTCATGTTGCAAATTCCCTCATGGAAAAAGTGGCCTAGAAAACTAGGCTTCCTCTTTTCAGCCTCCAGATTTGGGCAAAATCATTCCTTCCTGTATCATTAGTGTGTTTATACTTTAAGACAGATTTTTCTTTTATTGTTTTTCCAATTGCCTTCAGTGAAATGGTTGGCTCAAATTGCCTAGACCACATATCTTGTGTTCTTAGTCATGGCCAATTCTTTGTGATCCCATGGACTGCAGCCCATCAGACTCCTCTGTCCATGGAATACTGGGGTGGGTTGCCACTCCTTCTCTAGAGATCTTCCGACCCAGAGACTGAACCCATGTCTCCCGTGTCTTCTTCATTACAGGCAGATTCTTTACCCCTGGGAAGCCCAGACCACCTTTACTAAAAGTTAAAATCCTCCTCTATTACAAATCCTTCCTTTTCTCCCTCTCTTCCTCTATTTGTCTTCTCCTCTAACCTTTCCTTTTTTCTTTTGCCCTTGCTTCTTATTTTTGAAAAATATTCATGTCACACCTTGTTGATTTCAGTTACTTCTTGTGTTACTGTTTATCCGACATAATTTCTTTTGTTTTTAACATCTTTTTGACTTTGTGTTTGCACTTGTAAGTAGCATATGGATTGTTATTCTTTAACCCGATATGGCTATATTTTTCTTTAAGAGGTTTATAGTTTTATATTTAATCCCATAATACTCTGCTGTGTTTCAAGGCAGAGATAATTCTTCATTCTTAGCTATGTGTTCTTGAGCAAATTAATTAACCCTATTCACTCTCATTTTCATCATCTCTTTAGTAATCGTTATAAAAGTACTTTCGTCATAGGATTTCTTTGAGAAATGAACAAATAATGTATATAAATATTTTTAAAATCAACATATTTAACCTATTATTGTGGTTATCATTTTTAATAATTATAAGAAAGGTTAACTCCTAGAGGAGCCTGGTGGGCTACAGTTCAAGGGGTAACAAAGAGTAGGACACAACTGAGCACAGCATAGTAGCAATTCCAACACTTGTTGTAATTAATATATTACCTTTATCTCTGTCATATTGTATACCTTTAAAATATTTTCTGATATCTATTTGTTTTCTATCTTTTAATATACACATGAATAGTCATTTATAGGAACACATTCTAAGTTAAGCCTACAGTGGCTTATATGTAAGATATACATACTTAGTAATGTACTAAAACACACAATTAATGGCTATGTTTTAATTAATTGCATTAGAAATTTAGTAATGTGAGTCTAAATTTAAAATGCATAGGAAGATATACAGTGATAAAATTTCCATCCTTGTTTCCTGGCCACTTAATTTCTCTTTTCACAGGCAAGTGATTTTTTAATTTCCTTATGTATTATTCAATATATTATTTTATGCATTTTAATTACACATATTCTATAGTTTTATATTATACAGATTTTAATTATATATAAATTTTTATTCTTTTCCTCCTTTTACACAAATAATCACATTCAGTTCAGTTCAGTTCAGTTGCTCAGTCGTGTCCGACTCTTTGCGACCCCATGAATCGCAGCACGCCAGGCCTCCCTGTCCATCACCAACTCCCGGAGTTCACTCAGACTCAAGTCCATTGAGTCGGTGATGACATCCAGCCATCTCATCCTCTCTCGTTCCCTTCTTCTCCTGCCCCCAATCCCTCCCAGCATCAAAGTGTTTTCCAATGAGTCAACTTTTTGCATGAGGTGGCCAAAGTACTGGAGCTTCAGCTTTAGCATCATTCCTTCGAAAGAAATCCCAGGGTTGATCTCCTTCAGAATGGACTGGTTGGATCTCCTTGCAGTCCAAGGGACTCTCAAGAGTCTTCACCAACACCACTGTTCAAAAGCATCAATTCTTCAGCCCTCAGCCTTCTTCATAGTCCAACTCTCACATTTATACCTGACTACTGGAAAAATGATAGCCTTGACTAGATGGACCTTAGTCGGCAAAGTAATGTCTCTGCTTTTGAATATGCTATCTAGGTTGGTCATAACTTTTCTTCCAAGGAGTAAGAGTCTTTTAATGTCATGGCTGTAGTCACCATCTGCAGTGATTTTGGAGCCCCCCAAAATAAAGTCTGACACTGTTTCCACTGTTTCCCCATCTATTTCCCATGAAGTGATGGACTGGATGCCATGATCTTCGTTTTCTGAATGTTGAGTTTTAAGCCAACTTTATCACTCTCCTCTTTCACTTTCATCAAGAGGCTTTTTAGTTCCTCTTCACTTTCTGCCATAAGGGTGGTGTCATCTGCATATTTGAGGTTATTGATATTTCTGCCAGCAATCTTGATTCCAGTACATACTTGTTATTTAACAGTATGTTAGAGTTTGTTACATATTAACATAAAAAGTCATCCTTGAATCATTTTCTGTGATTTTTCTGAATTCTACTGTGTGGATAGATGATAATTTATTTAACTGTTTGCCTATTTAAAGATATTTAGGCTGATTCCAGCTTTTTCCTTATACAAAGTGCATTTCAATAGATAACTTTGTACATCTGGCATTTCTCACATATCAAACTAATTTTAGATAAAATCCTTACAAATGAAACTGCTTCATCATGGGAATTGCATACTTGAAATTTTGATTAAATTTGTGAAATTGCCCTTCATAAAGATCATATCAATCTACACAGTTACTAGCAATGTATTTATAAGAATGCCTATTTCTCCACATTTTTGTTAGGAGAGTATTATCAAATATTTTAATCTCTGCGTGTCTGAGGTTAAAAAATGGCATCTGAAACTCCAGTACTTTGGTCACCTCATGCGAAGAGTTGACCCATTGGAAAACACTTTGATGCTGGGAGGGATTGGGGGCAGGAGAAGAAGGGGACGACAGAGGATGAGATGGCTAGATGGCATCACCGACTCGATGGACTTGAGTCTGAGTGAACTCCGGGAGTTGGTGATGGACAGGGAGGCCTGGCGTGCTGTGATTCATGGGGTCGCAAAGAGTCGGACACAACTGAGTGACTGAACTGAACTGAACTGAACTGAATATTGTTTTATTTAAACTTACGATTCTTGATGTCAAAAAAGTGATTCAAACAGTATCTTTTGATTCTATTTTTATGCAAGCCAAAATTCAACTCTGCTTGCCCCCTCTACCACTGAGATCGTTACTTAAAATAGCCTACTCTCACTTATTCACAGTATATCTGCTCTTTGAATTTATAGGACCTACAGTATTTAGATCGTTCCATTTTCTCTTATCCATCAACCCTTTCCTGACCCTACTTTTCTACCTATCTAGCTTAGACTCCTTCAAGTAATTTACTCACTTGCCATGTTGTGCTTCTACTGTATCTACGTCACAAACTCAAAACTTGAGATTAGACAACTGACCATCTTCATGTGACTTGGGCCCTGTTGTGAAAAATGATGGCAATAGGACAACAAATGCCACATTATTAGACACAGCTGTCCAGTCCAATCGAGGCCCTCAAGGCCAGCAATAGTTTATTCAATTGCCTCATTCTTTTGTTTCAGACTGACTATTTCAAACATTTTCTATTTTTGTCAGACCTAGGACACTCTTCACCAATACTTTTCATTTTACATAAAAGATACCACCTTTCATCTTGCAGATCAAGGAGAAACTTTCATTCAGAAAGTCTCTCAACTTTATATCATCAAGTCTATACAGACATCATCCATATCCTCTTCACTTCCATCCTAAGAGTCAGGAGGACTACCAATGTCTCTTATGTAAGATTTGCTTCTTTACCTTTGCTCTTAAACATTTGACTTCTTGCCTTCTCAAGGAAGTTGCACTACTGAGTATTTTCTTTGTCAAGTCAACTTCTCTATATTCATCTTTTGCATCAATATTTTCACATGTATCAGTCACTGCTACCCAATAAATAAAGAAACTGCTGCTCTTAACTCCTGCCTTCCCCTCTAGGATTTTAAATCTGAAAAGGGTTTTCAAGGTAAGCTATGATGTTTCCATTTGCTTATTTGTTTTCTTTCCCATCCCCACCCCATTAATCTACTTCAGTTTTACCACCACCCACATCTTCATAGGAATTTCTCTTCTAAGTTTGCAACAACTTACTTGTGCTAATTGAAAGAATACTTTTTGTTTGTTTGTTTTTATCTCACTTGATCTCAACTACATTTGACACTTTTGATTGTTTCCTCCTTTTTGAAAATTCCCTCTAGATTTCTATGACACTCATTCTTCTAGCATTCTTCCCTCCTTCCTGCGTGTTCCTTCTCAGTCCTACTTTTCCTCCCCACTTTCTCTGATCATGCTTTAAGCACATAGCTTCTCCTCAGCACTTTTCCTTAGGCCCTTCTATCTTCTCACAGTTTACTCCTGAAATACAAAGGAAGGCCAGGTCAACCTGCCCCAAGTTGGACTCTTGACTCATCTACCCTCCTATTCAGTGTTTCCTTTCTCACTCACTTACTCAGTCGTGTCTGACTCATTTGTGACATTCAGTCGTGTCTGACCCTTCTTTGATCCTATGGACTGTAGCCTGCCAGGCTCCTCAGCCTGTAGGAGACTCCTGGCAAGAATACTGGAGTGGGGTGCCATTTCCTCCTTCAGGGGATCTTCCTGACCAAAGGATTGAACCCAAGTCTCTTAGGCTCCTGCATTGGCAGGCAGATTCTTTACCATTAGCAGCACCTGCAAAGCCCTCAGTTCTTCCTATCTCAATTAAAAAAGGAAGAAGAAGAAGAAACTACCATCTATTACTACCTGAAAGTTCAAGCCAGAATGTTGATAAGCACCACCAAATTCTGACAAAGTCTACCTTTAAAATATCTCTTAGATCTAGCTATTATATCCACTAAGTCATGTCTGACTCTTTTGAGACACCATGGACTGTAACCTAATAGGCTCCACTTTCCATGGGATTTCCCAGGCAAGAATACTGGAGTGGATTGTTATTTCTTTCTCCAGAATATCTTCTTGACCCAGGGATCAAACTCATGTCTCCTACATTGGCAGGTAGATTCTTTACTGCTGAGCCACCATGGAAGTCCTCATCAATATATTGGAGCTTTTCAAAATTCCCTTTTGTAGTCTAGTTCTGATTTTCCCCAGCTGAATTTAAAACCTCAGGCCCTTGGATATGGCCAGCAGTTTACCATTGTTTTTGTAATGCCCTAAGGGAAACCTCATCCCTCCAACTATGAGCTGAGGTTGGAGTCAGCCAAATGTCACAAACCCCACTGTCTTATCAAGGTTTAGTAGATTCTTGGATAGACAATTTCGTTTCATTCTGTAGAATAATTGACAGAGTTCTAAAGTGGGCTTCCCGGGTGCCTTAGAGTTCTAAAGTGCCTTCCTGGTGCAATGCAGGAGATGTGGGAGACAGGGATTCGGTTCCTGGGTCAGGATGATCCCCTGGAGGAAGAAATGGCAACCACTCCAGTATTCTTGCCAGGAAAATCCCATGGACAGAGAAGCCTGGAAGGCTGCAATCCGCAGGATTGCAAAGAGTTGGACACATCTGAGCAACTGAACACAAAGTGGTTCATTTAAGTTGTTTTGTTTGTATTTTCCTTGTTTTAGAGTTGTGGAGTATTCCACTGAGGTCTTCATTCTGACATTTAAAGGATGATTTGCCTGTATTTGATTTTAGTGCTTGTATATATGATTAGATTTGAAGTCTCCTTTCTCCCTTACTTTCTTCCCTATTCCTTCCTCCCTTCCTCCCTCCCTACCTGCCTGCCAGAAATACAGTGTTTACCATATGACAGGTGCTAATTTAGGTGCTAGAAGCATAATAGTTAAAACACACACACACACACACACACACACACATACACACACACACATCTTACCAAGTCCTTGGCCATTGTATTTTTCAATGATTTGTCACTTCTGTGGAGCATAAGGTTTTGGCATACAGTAAATGCTAAATAAATTACTGATAAAGGCCACTTTTCCTCAGGTCCTGTTTTACATCCCCCCCCCCCCCCCCACTGACAACAAATCACTTCAGGATGCAATGAACTGCCATGCATGCCCCTCTAATTTCTGGTGTCAAAGAGTTGTGTTGTTGTTATTTAGCTGTTAAGTCATGTGGATTTTGCAACCTCATGGATTATAGCCCACTAGGTTCCTCTGTCCATGGGATTTCCCAGGCAAGAATGCTGGAGTGGGTTGCCATTCCTTCTCCAGAGGATCTTCCCAACCCAGCAATCGAACCCATGTCTCCTGCTTGGCAGGCAGATTCTTACTGTTGAAAAAAGATGCAGGACACATAAAAATCTATTTCTACAAAGTACTTCTCAATCTATCCCCTAAATCTGACAACTAATTTATATTTGCCAAGAAAGAGAATTCTACTAGATTTATTAGTTTGATATATCTTTGAATATTTTAAAGAGAATCTTCTGTATAGAAATGCCAGAGATTTCTGTAAAGACACTCTATTTAATAAGTGGTGCTGGGAAAACCGGACAGCTACATGTGAAAGAATGAAATTAGAACACCCCTATCACTATACACAAAAGTAAACTAAAAATGGATTAAAAACCTAAATGTAAGGCTAGATGCTATAAAACTGTTGTAGGAAAGCACAGGCAGAACACTCTTTAACATAAATCATAGCAGGATCATTTTTGACCCACCTCCTAGAATAATGAAAATAAAAATAATCAAATGGGATCTAATTAAACTTAAAAGCTTTCTCACAACAAAGGAAACTATAAACAAAACAAAAACACAAACTCCAGAATGGGAGAAAATATTTACAAATGAAGCAACCCACAAGGGATTAATCCCCCAAATATACAAAGAGGTCATGCAGCCCAATATAAAAATAACAAACAACCCAATTAAAAAATGGGTGGAAGACCTAAATAAACATTTCTCTGAAGAAGACATACAAATGGTGAAAAAGCACATGAAAAGATGCTCAACATCACTAATTATCTGAGAAATGCAAATAAAATTACAATGAAGTATTACTACCTCATAACGGTCAGAATGGCCACTGTAAAAAAGTCTACAAATAATAAATGCTAGAGAGGGTATGAAGAAAAGGGAAACTTCCTGCACTGCTGATGGAAATGTAAATTGGTGCATCCAGTATGGAGATTGAGGTTTCTTAAAAAACTAAAAATAGAACTATCATATGACTCAGCATTCCCACTTACGGGCATATACCCAGAAAAAAATCATAGTTTGAACATGGGCCCCAGTGTTCACTGCAGCACTATTTATAATGTCCAGGACATAGAAACAAGTTAAGTGTCCATTGGTAGATGAATGAATAAAGAAGATGTGGTATATACATACATGAAGGTGAAGGTGAAGTCGCTCAGTCGTGTCCGACTCTTTGCGACCCCATGGACTGTAGCCTACCAGCCTTCTCCATCCATGGGATTCTCCAGGCAAGAATACTGGAGTGGGTTACCATTTCCTTCTCATATATATATATATATATATATATATATATATATATATATAAATATTATGCAGCCATAAAAAAGAAGATAATATCATTTGTAAAAACCAAGGAAAAGGCTACCCACTCCAGTATCCTGGCCTGGAAAATTCCATGGACTGTATAGTCCATGGGGTCACAAAGAGTTGGACACAACTGAATGACTTTCACTTTCATGATGGTTGTCATACTGAGTGAAGTAAGTCTAATACAGAAAAATAGCATATGCTATCTCTTATTTTATTTCCTCTCTGATATTTATTATTTCCTCCCTACTGCTGACTTTGGGCTCTTTTCCTTTTTTAATTCCTTTAGATAGTAGATTAAGTTGTTTATTTTTCTTGAAGTAGGCCTGTATTATTATAAACTTCCCTCTTAGAACTGCTTTTGCTTTGGGAAAGTTATGTTTTTATTTTAATTTATTTTAAAGTATTTTCTGATTTCCATTTGGTTTTTTCATTGACCAATCTTTATTTTTAAGTGTGTGTTAGTTGCTCAAGTATGTCTGACTCTTTGTGACTCCATAGAATGTCACCTGCCAGGCTTCTTTGTCCATAGAATTCTCCAGGCAAGAATACTCAAGTGGGTAGCCTTTCCTCTCTCCAGGTGTTTTTTTTTTTTTTTTTGTAGCATGTTGTTTATTTTTTGTTCTCATAATTGATTTCTTATTTTATGCCATTGTGTTTGGAAAAAGAAAAAGCTTAATTTAATTTCTATACTCTTATTTTTTATTGAGATTTATTTTTGTGACCTACTATGTGATCTATCCTGGGGACTTTTTCATATACACTTGTTAAGAATATTCATTCTGCTGATTTGGGATGGACTATCCTGTGGGTATTTATCATATCCAAGTGGTCTAATGTGTCATTTAAGGACACTATTCCAATGTTTCCTTACTGATTTTCTGTCTGGATGGTCTTTCCAATGATGCAACCCAGATGTTAAAATTTCCTCCTATTATTATATTGTCATATTATAATACAATATTATGTCTGTTAATATCTCCATATATATATAGATAGATAGATAGATAGATAGGTATTCCTATCTTAGATGCTTGTATATTCTTTTACTGATCCTTCTAACATTGTACAATGATCTTCTTTGTCTTTTGTTATAGAGTTTGTTTTAAAGTCACTTTGTCTGATATGAATAGTACTGTTCCATTTTTTTGGTCATTTACATTTATATAAAGATCTTTTTCCGTCCTCTTGATTTCAATCTCTGTATGTCTTTAGCACTGAAGTGATTCTCTTGCAAGCAGCATACAAACTGATCTTGGTTTTTGTTCCAATCAGCCACCTATGTCTTTTGATTGAAACACTTAGTCCATTGTTATCTAAAGTAAGTATTGATAGATATGACTTGTTTTCCTTTTGTTACTTGTTTCCTCCATGTTTCTGCAGTTCTCTATTCTTTTTTTCTTCTTTTCATTACTTTCCTTGTGGCTTGATGATTTTATTTAGTGGTATGCTTATGCGTTTATTTTTCTCTAGTTTTTGTTTATAATCTGTAGATTTTTGATTTGTGGTTACCATGGGTTTCAAATACCTATGACTATACCTACTTGTTTTAACCAATAGCCACTTATATTCAAACACATTCTAAAAGATCTACATTTTTCACTTTGCTCCCCCATATTTTGTATTTTTGATGTCATATTTTGCATCTTCATGTTCATTCCTTAAATGTTTACTGTGGTTATAGTTGCTTTTACAATTTTTGTCTTTTAATCTTCATATCTTCATATTTGCTTATTTAAATGATTGATCCACAGCTTTTACCATGTATTTGCTTTTACTGGTGGGGTTTTCTTTTCCTATAATTTCTTAATTCTTAGTCATTTTTTCACCTAGAGAAGACCCTTAGGGTTAGTTTAGTATTGATAGCCCCTTTGATTTGTTGCTTATCTCAGAAGTTCTTCATCTATCTTTCAATTCTAATGATAACCTTTATAGGTAGAGGATTCTAGATTTTAGATTTTTCACTTTGAGCACTTTAAATATATCTTGCCACTCCCTCTGGCTTGCAAAGTTTCTGCTGAAAAATAAGCTGACAGCCTTTGGGGGTATCTCTTGTATACTCTCTTACTGTCTTTAAAATAGTCTCTTTTTTTTTTCACATTTTGCCATTTTAATTATATGTTTTAGTCTTATTCTGTGTTTGCCTTGTTTGGGGCTCTCTTTGCTTTCCATATGTGTTTCTGTTTCTTCTTCAGGTATGGAAAATTTTCAGCAATAATTTCATCAGTTAATTTCAACAATTTTCTTTTTCTCTGTTCTCCTTCTGAGACCCCATATAATGTGAATATTAGTACACTTCATATTATCTCAGGTCACTTAAATGTCCTCATTTTAAAAATTTGATAGCTCTAAGGAGTGAATTGAGAAAATATCTTGTTGTGATATATGTCGAAGAGTGTTCTGCCTATGTTTTCCTCCAAGAGTTTTACAGTGTCCATCCCTACATTTAGGTCCTCAGCCATTTTGAATTTATTTTTGTGCATGGTGTTAGAGAACATTTTAAATTCATTCTTTTTCATGTAACTGTCTAGTTTTCCAAAGATCACTGTTGAAGAGCCCATCTTTTCACTATGGCAAATTCTTGCTTCTTCTGTCATAGATTAGGTGACCAGAGATGCATGGATTTATCTCTGGACTTTGTATCCTGATCCACTGATCTACATTTCTGTTTTTGTCCCAGCACCATACTGTCTTAATGACTGTAGCTTTGTAGTGTAGTCTGAGGTCAGGGAGCCTAATTCCTCCAGCTCCATTTTTCTTTATGAAGATTACTTAAGCTATTTGGGGTCTTTTGTATTTCCAAACAAGTTGTAAACATTTTTGTTCTAGTTCTTTGAAAAATACCATTGATAATTTCATAGGGATTGAATTGAATCTCTAGACTGCTTTGTATATTATAGTCATTTTCACAATACTGATTCTTCCAATCCAAGAACATGATATATCTCTTCATCTGTTGGTGTCATCTTTGGTTTCTTTCATCAATATCTTGTAGTATTCTGAGTATAGGACTTTTGCCTCCTTAGGTTTATTACTAAATATTTTTTGTTTTTGTTTTTGATGCAATGGTAAATGAGATTGTTTCCTTGGTTTCTATTTCTGATTTTTTGTTGTTACTGTATAAGAATGCAAGAGATTTCTCTTTGCTAATTTTGTATCCTGAAACTTTACCAAATTCATTGATAAGATCTAATAGTTTTCTACTAGCAACTTTAGGGTTTTCTATGTATAGTATCATGTCATCTGCAAAAAGTGATAGTTTTACTTCTTTTCCAGTTTGGATTTCTTTCATTTCTTTTTCTTCTCTGATTGCCATGGATAGGACTTCCAAAATTATGTTGAACAATAGTGATGAGAGTGGGTACATTTGTCTTGGTCCTGATCTTAGAGGAAATGCTTTCATGTTTTCACTATTGAGAATGATGTTTGCTGTGGGTTTGTCATATATGACTTTTAGTATATTGAGGTAGATTCCTCTCAACCCACTTCCTGGAGAGTTTCTATTATAAATGGATGTTGAATTTTTTCAAAAGCATTTTTTTGCATCTTTGCAATGATTATATGTTATTTTTTGTTTCAGTTTGTTAATATGGTGTATCACATTGTTTGACTTGCATGTATTGAAAAATCCTTGCATCCCTGGGATAAATTCTACTTGATCATGGTTTATTATCCTTTTATTTTATTTTTTTTAATTTTTTATTTTTTTTAGTTTTTTATTTTTTAAATTTTAAAATCTTTAATTTGCCGGGAGCCAGTGTGAGGAATCCCGCCCGTGACAAGGTCATGAGGAAGGAAGCTGACATACGCAAGGCGTACTCAGACTTCAGGGACCCCTCTGGATATTCCTAAGCATGTACCCCAACAAAAATCTGCCGGCTTTTGTGCTCTGCTTTTCCACTCTTCTGACATTTCTGGAAAAAGTCAATTCAGGGCTTTAGTCTTCTGCATTTGAAAGAGTGTTTCAATCCAAAAAACCCTCTGATGGCTTTATAGCCTGCCTGCAGGACTCCTACAGCTGCGCATGTGATTGTTTGAGGCCTCCTGACTGCAGGAGGCACAGGAAGCTTAAAACATCCTAGGAATGTAGGAGCTTCCGAGGAGTCAAAATCTTTTTAGGACTGATTAAAGGTTTCATTTGTTGAGTCAATATTTGCTGCCAAATTTTCACATCCTTTAGTTGTAGATATAGTTAGAAAAACAAGTAGTAGACCTTGTGTTAGCAACATTAGATCTTTGAGTTAAGTACCCTCTTTGTTGTGTCCCACTGCACCTTTGTTCTATTGAGATGTAACTTTAATGTTAATGCTTTAAGGAGATGTAGATTAAAGAAAAACACTTCAGGGGAAACAAGATTAACATTCATTAAGGAAGAGAGCCAAAAAGTGTTAACAAGCCTCTTAGCCAGTAGATAATGTAAATCACCTGAGACCTTTTGTATACCAAATGATGTATAGAAAGAGCTTGAGCTGAGAACGCTACATAATCTTGTGTTACCCATTGATCTCTGTGTTTTATCAAAAGTATAAAAGGCCTTCTGAACAATAAAGGAGGGGGCCAGCTCCGGGGGCCAGCTTCTGGGGCCGGGGGCCAGCTTCTTGGACCAGCTTCTCTAACTAGTCTCCCGGCCTGGTTTCTTGGCACTCTGGCTCCCCCGTGTCTCTCTCTCTCTTTCTTCTCCTCTCTCTTTCCCTCTCTCTGCTCTTTACTTTAATTTCGGGTTGAATTTCCACCTGGAGCGCGGAGGCTCACCAGGTCTACTTACTTGCCCCGGCTGTTAAGATCCGCAAGAAAGGGAGCTTAAGGTGAGGCACCCTTAGATATTCAAGCGGGCGCCGGTGGCCCAACGTAGATGGTGCAAATTCCTTGTCTGGAATTTTATTGGCCTTCCACGTAAACCAAGCTATTCAGCCCTCTTCCTCCACTTAATCTTCTTACTACACTATAATTTCTTAATCTAATCTTACTTTAATAAATAAACAAGTTTTTCCACGCCGACGCCGTCCACCCTTCGAATTCCCTGGATCCACCGGGGCTGGACCCCGGCATTAATTCTTACATGCTTTCCCAAACATGAACCCCCCTCCCACCTCCCTCCCCATAACATCTTTCTGAGTCATCCCCATGCACCAGCCCCAAGCATGCTGCATCCTGCGTCAGACATAGACTGGCGATTCATTTCACATGATAGTATACATGTTAGAATGTCATTCTCCCAAATCATCCCACCCTCTCCCTCTCCCTCTGAGTCCAAAAGTCCGTTATACACATCTGTGTCTCTTTCCCTGTCTTGCATACAGGGTCGTCATTGCCATCTTCCTAAATTCCATATATATGTGTTAGTATACTGTATTGGTGTTTTTCTTTCTGGCTTACTTCACTCTGTATAATCGGCTCCAGTTTCATCCATCTCATCAGAACTGATTCAAATGAATTCTTTTTAACGGCTGAGTAATACTCCATTGTGTATATGTACCACTGCTTTCTTATCCATTCATCTGCTGATGGACATCTAGGTTGTTTCCATGTCCTGGCTATTATAAACAGTGCTGCGATGAACATTGGGGTACATGTGTCTCTTTCAATTCTGGTTTCCTCGGTGTGTATGCCCAGCAGTGGGATTGCTGGGTCATAAGGTAGTTCTATTTGCAATTTTTTAAGGAATCTCCACACTGTTCTCCATAGTGGCTGTACTAGTTTGCATTCCCACCAACAGTGTAGGAGGGTTCCCTTTTCTCCACACCCTCTCCAGCATTTATTGCTTGCAGATTTTTGGATCGCAGCCATTCTGACTGGTGTGAAGTGGTACCTCATTGTACTTGATCATGGTTTATTATCCTTTTAATGTGTCATTAGACTTGGCTAGCACTTGCTAGCACTTGGTTTGCTAGCACTTGGTTTAAAAAATGGGTGGAAGATCTAAATAAACATTTCTCCAAAGAAGACATACAGATAGGTAAAAATCACATGAAATGACCCTCAACATCACTTATCATTAGACAAATGCTAACCCAAACTACAATAAGGTATCATCTCATTCCAGTCAGAATGGCCATCACCAAAAATATACAAACAATAAATGCTGGAGTGGGTGTGCAGGAAAGGGCAATCTCCTACATTGTTGGTGGGAATGTAAACTGGTATAGACACTATAAGAGAACAGTATGGAATTTCCTTAAAAAACAGAACTATCATGTAATCCAGCAACCTCACTCCTGAGAATATATTTGGAGATAATCATAATGTGAAAAAATGTATGGACCCTGATGTTCATTGCAGCACTATTTACAATAGCCAAGACATAGAAGGTGTGGGCTTCCCAGGTGGTGCTAGTGGTAAAGAACCCACCTGTGCATCAGTGCAGCAGACATAAGAGCTGCTGCTGCTAAGTCACATCAGTTGTGTCCGACTCTGTGCAACCCCATAGATGGCAGCCCACCAGGCTCCCCCGTCCCTGGGATTCTCCAGGCAAGAACACTGGAGTGGGTTGCCATTTCCTTCTCCAATGCATGAAAGTGAAAAGTGAAAGTGAAGTCACTCAGTCATGTCTGACTCGTAGCGACCCCATGGACTGCAGCCTACCAGGCTCCTCTGCCCATGGGATTTCCCAGGCAAGATTACTGGAGTGGGGTGCCATTGCTTTCTCCTAGACATAAGAGACCCGGGTTCAATCCCTGGGTTGGAAAGATTCCCTTGAGGAGGTTATGACAACCCACTCCAGCATGTTTGCCTGAAAAATCCCCTGGACAGAGGAGCCTGGTGGGCTACAGTCAATAGGGTCACAAAGAGTCAGACATGACTGAAGCAACTTAGCCCATATACAGCAGCAACCTAAATGTCCATCAACAGAGGAATGGATAAAGAAGGTGTGGTACATATACACAATGGAATATTACTCTGCCTTGAAAAAGAAGATAATGCCATTTGTAGCAACATGGATGGACCTAGAGACTGTCATACTGAGTGAAGTAAGTCAGACACAGAATGACAAATATATGATTGCTTATATACGGCATCTAAAAAAAGAGTACAAATGAAGTTATCTACAAAACAGAAACAGAGTTACAGATGTAGAAAGCAAATTACAGTTACCAGGGTGTAAGTGGGGGAGAGATAAATTGGGAGACTGGGAGTGACACATACACACTACTATATATAAAAGAGATAACTGATAAGGATGTATTGTATAGCATAGAAAACTCTACTCAATACTCTGTAATGACCTATATGGGAAAAGAATCACAAATAGAGCGGATGTATGTACATGTATAATTATTCACTTTACTGTACACCTGAAACTAACACAACATTATAAATTAATTATACTCCAATACATTTTAAATGAAAATAAATAAATAAAATGTCTTGTTCATTTTGCTGCTCCAATTGGGTTATATCCATTATTCTGTCGTCTAGATCACATATGCCTTCTTCTCTATCCACTTATTCAGAGAAGGCAATGGCACCCAACTCCAGTACTCTTGCCTGGAAAATCCCATGGATGGAGGAACCTGGTGGGCTGCAGTCCGTGGGGTCTCTGAGAGTCGGACATGACTGAGCGACTTCTCTTTCACTTTTCACTTTCATGCATTGGAGAAGGAAATGGAAATCCACTCCAGTATTCTTGCCTGGAGAATCCCAGGGACGGTGGAGCCTGGTGGGCTGCCCAGAGTCGGACACGACTAAAGCAACTTAGCAGCAGCAGCAGCATATCCACTTATTAATGGATTAATGCCTCCTAGTGTATTTTTAATTTTAGTGATTTAGTCTTCTGCTCTGAATCTTAAAAAAAAATTTTCTACTTCATTGTTAAAAATATTGTGTTCATCTATCGTTTTGCCAAATTCAGTTAGCATTCTTATTACTAATGATTTGAACTCTGTGTCTGATAAATTATTTATCTCTGTTTCATGAGCTATTTTTCCCTTATTCTTCATTTGAAACAAATTCCTGTTTTCTCATTTTGCTTAATTTTTCTGTCTCTGTGGAATAAGGTGACACAGCTGCCTCTCCTGATCTTAACGAGGTGTCCTTGTGTGGGACTATTCTTATGCATTATGTTTGTACCCAGTGGTTTTTGTCTGGAATCTAGATTTGAAATGAGCATGGGCCATGTGTTCTACCAGAGTGTGCTAGAAGCTATGACCTTGGTGGGAAGTGGAGCCAGAAATGGGGACCAGATTCAGTGACAGGTGTGAGCTGGAGCTTCTGCTATGCTCAGTGGCCACTATCACCTTATCAGTGATGGGCTTGGGTCCCATGGTGCTGGAGAAGAAGCCCTGAGATTTGGGTCTGAGCTGTTTTTTTCCGAGTATCTCTTGTGCCCTTTCAGCAATGGCACGCTGCCCCAAAGGGAAACAGGCCAAAAGCAAGTGTGGGCTGGAACATGTACTAGGACATTCCCAGCATGCCATCCAGAGCTCCAGATAGCTCCTGATCCACCAACTCCATGAGTGCCAACAATGGTGGCCCTTGCCATATTCAAATGCAATGCCAGATCTGAGCTGCTCTGTCCCCTTCAAGTGTGCACTCTCCTTGGCCAGGGCAGCCTTCACTCTAGTGTGAGCTGCACTGGAGCTAGAGTGGCTAGAGAGGGTGCTCAACACAGGCTGATGCACCTTTTGGGATGTCTTGGCATGCCAATCAGAGCTCCAGCAGCTCCCAATATGCCACGTCCACAAGCACCAGCAATAGCTGTCCTCACCCTGGTCAGATGCAGTGCCAGGTCCATATTGGCTCCTTCTCCCCATTGTGTACACTCTCCTTGTAAACAGAAGCTTGGAGTGTCTGGAGATTAGAGGAGCTGGAGCCAGGACTCACCATGGCCTGGGGTGTGTGCTGGGACGATTGTAAGGGACCAATATCTCTAATGAAAATAGATACTAAAATCATCAATGAAATATTAATAGGCTGAATTCAACTGTACATTAGAAGGATTATGCACCATGATTAACAGGAATTTATCCCAAGATGGAATAAGGTTCATGATCCACAAATTGATCAATGTGATATACTGCATGGACAAACTGAAGAATGAAAATTATATGATTATCTTCATTGGTGCACAAAGGCTTTTGATAAAATTTAATGTCCATTATGATAGAAACTCTCTGCAAATATGTATAGAGAAAACTTAACTCTACATAATAAAGACAGTGTATAACAAGCCCATAGCTAATTACATGTTCAATGATAAAATGCTGAAAGCGTTTCCTTTAAGGGAACAAGACAGAGTACCTACTTTCATCACTTTATAGTATTGGAGTGTTGGTGAAGATGTTGAGAAAATGGAACACTTGTGCCCTGTTGGTGGGAATATAAATTGGTACAGATATTATGGAAAATTTTATGTAGATTTCTCAAAAAAAAAAAAAAAAAAAGAACTACCACAAGATTCAGCAATTCCACTCCTAGGTATTTATGTCTTTATCTGAAGAAACCAAAAACACAAGTTCAAAAGGATCCATGCACTCCTATGTTTATTGCAGCATATTATATTTTTATAATAGCCAAGATATGGAACCAACAACACAGAGTCTATTGATAGATGAAGAGATAAGAAATATTTAGTATATGTGTGTGTGTGTGTGTGTATACACACAGTGAAATATTTCTCAGCCATAAAAAATGTTATCTTGCCATTTGTGACAACATGGATGAACCTAGAACATATTATGTTTGCTGACATGTCAGACAGAGAAAGACACATACTGTATGAATTCACTTATATGTGTAATCTAAAAAATAAATCAAACATATATAGCTAAAAAGAAGCAGAGTCACAGATACAGAGAACAAACACGTGGTTGCCAGAGGGAAGGGAGTTGGAGGAAGGAGGTAAATAGGTGAAGGAGAATAAGAGGTACAAACTTTCAATTACAAAATTAATGTCACGGGTGTGAAACGTTCAGTGTGAGGATTATTTAATCTCTTTATTTGATAACAGTAGTAAATAGATGTATTATGATGATCATTTTTCAAATGTATGGAGATATCAAATCACTATGTTGTGTTATCAAGAACTGCTGTGTGCTGTAGATTGATTATATCTCAAAAAATAACCAAATGATCCAACTCATAGAAAAAGAAATAAGATTTGTATGTACCAGATGGGGGCTTGGGGGAGGAGAGTTAGAACAAGGTAGCGAAAATGTATAAACTTCCAGATGTGAGATAGTTACTCATGATGTAAGGTGCAATATGATAAATTTAACACTGCTGTAAGTTATGTATGACAGTTGTTAAAAGGGAAAATATTTCCTAATCATGGAAAACTTTTCTATTCCTTCAACTTTATATCTGTATGAGATGATAGATATTTAAACTTGTGATACTCATTTCACCATATGTGTAAGTCAGATCATATCACTGTATAACTTAAGCTTACATGGTGCTGTATGTCAGTTATATCCCAATAAAATTGGAAGAAAAAATAGAGTTTTCAAAATGATACATAGTTGATGAAAGACCTTAGAAAAGAGGTTGCATTCAAAGTGAAAGGAAAAATGAGAAACGGCAGATATTTTTAATCAATAGAAACATTCTCAAAATAAACCAATGCAATATTGTAAAGTAATTAACCTTCAATTAAACTAAATAAATTTATATTAAAAAATTTCAATTAAGCTATCATTTCAAGAGTTTGGCAAGAGATTGCATGCATTCGTTAATGTTAATTTGTAGATCCACTATTCCAAAAGATCTGACTTAGTACAATAGCGTTAAATTTCTGAAAATAGTAAAAACTACTAGCAATTATTAGTAGAGTCCCTAATGTATTTTCTTAGTCGGCTTTGCCTTGGCAATTTTTAAATCTCAATATGTGCTAATGTGCTACACTAATATATTCCACAGATAAAGGAGCTCTACCCACATCTATAAGAAATTAATTATATTAGGATTATAAATATAACAAAATAAATGAGATAATAACCTGGAAAGTTTTAGCACTGTTTCAATAGTTCAGGCAAGAAGAGATGATGTTCTTTAGCTGGAAAGAAGAGATATGAACTATTAAGACAGGAAAAAAAATCACACGATGTTGGGTGTGCTTTTTATTTTCCTGGATGACCATTGCTTCTTTAAGCTGGCTTTTCTAAAGTGCACCGATGGCTTTAACTTCATCAACATCAGGAGTGATCGTTGAGCACTTTTGTTGAGATTACGTATGTTATGTCTTACACTCCCTGGAGATTCTGCAATTAATTAGAAAAATGAAGTTTCTGCTGTTATGAAGCTTCAACTCTACTAGAGTGAAACAGACAATTAAAAAAAATAAACTGGATAAGTTCTTATGCTGTGTGCTAGAAAAATTATTTTATTAGAAATAGTCCATACATTATTTCAGTCACATATATTAGTGTGATTCTTACCTTTCTGATTCTTTCCAGAAGGACAACTGTCTGAGACAAAGTTTGGGTGGTGGGAAGAGGGGCGGGAAAGCATAACAACACTAAGGTATGGCACTGAGAGAGACAGTTTCAGAGGGAAACAGATGTTAGAGGACCATTAAGCAAAGCTGTGGCTGTTGCAGAGCTTTCACTGTGCTGGACTTTCCTACAGTACTGTTGCGTTTACCGGTACCTGACCTGAGCTGCAGGTACTGACTGGGTCATAGTTACATTACCCAGTGAACAGACTTTTTTCTGAGTTGACTAGCCTGACCTGTTGCTTCAGTGTTGTATGAGCAGCCCTCATAATACCTACTTAGGAATTACAGTATTTGGCCACAATAATGACACCTGGCCTGCTCCAAACCCACCTTTTCTTCCCAGAGACTTTCCAAGAAGCCTGTGCATCAGATCAGTGTGAGATGCCTTTTTGCCTCTCTAACCCTGAATACAGATCAAGTACAATAGAAGCGCAACAGTCTGATGGAACAGAAATTCTTACAGAATGCTTTCTTTTTAAATTCGCTCTCTCCTGTTTGCTTTGGGGAATAGATTGTCAAGGCCTACTTTTGCTACCTCACATCAGGTCCAGTTGTATAAATGAAAGTGAAGAAAAAAGCCAGAATAACCTGAGAAGTATCTGATCAGCTGCCTTGTATGTTGTAGATATCAAAAGTTTCTTATGCCAAGAGTACACTTAACTGATGAAAAAGGAGTGATGTTTGAGCTTTTTCACTCACCTCTTTGAAACATATAAACTATTTGACAATGTTAAGTGTTTGACATTTAACTTCAAGCTCAGTCCTTCCCTGCTGGCTCAGCTGATAAAGAACCTGCCTGCCAGTGCAGGAGATGTGAGACGTGGGCTTGATCCCTCAGTTGGGAAGACCCCCTGGGAAAGGAAATGGTAATCTCCTCCAGTATGCTTGCTTGGAAAATTCCACAGACAGGAGAGCCTGGGGGGCTACAGTCCATGGGGTTGCAAAGAGTTGGAAATGATGGCACACACATGCACGCACACACACACATACAAACACACACTGGGGAACAAAGGGAATGTGTTTTTTTCTGCAGTTTCAGTATGGACTTATGGTTTTGGTTAAATATTTCTCAAGTTATGTCTAAACAGTTGAACTATACCTTTAGGTAAATGTATATGTTTATTTTTCTAGTATATTATAATATGTATATTATATATATTAACCTAAATAGGGTTATATCATGTATATTTTTCTATATTTAGTTATAAAGTCATTCATAATGCCTGTCTATCTATCTAGTTTAATATATATGTTAGCAAAAAAAAAAAAGCCTAAAACAAACACATTATGTACCTCAAGAAGTCAAGGATCATCAATTTCTTTTCAGCCTGCTATGGATTTATCACTCAATATTGTTTTCTTTTTCTAATGCTAAAGGCTCATCACTGCTTTAAATTTTGTCATAATGTTAAAATGTATATGTTTGTATACCTATTATTATTTATTTATTTAAAAATTTAAAAGTAGTTAGCATCATTTTGTTTGTGTCTTTCTGCAACTTGATTTTTTACTCAACATTATATTTTGGGGTTCAATGTCTATTCCTTTGTACCCCAACCTCACTCAGTCACCAGATGCTGACTGCCCTGGGAAGGTTGTGAGCTTGGGCAAAGGGGTTTTCTGTAGCTGAAACTGACCCTAAAAGAGCCAATAGCCAGGTTTTATTTAAAATTTGGCATTTTTATCACAGATCTTTTTTTTGTTTGTTTTTTATTTTTTTAATTTAAAAATCTTTAATTCTTACATGCGTTCCCAAACATGAACCCCCCTCCCACCTCCCTCCCCATAACATCTCTCTGGGTCATCCCCATGCACCAGCCCCAAGCATGCTGCACCCTGCGTCAGACATAGACTGGCGATTCAATTCTTACATGATAGTATACATGTTAGAATTCCCATTATCCCAAATCATCCCACCCTCTCCCTCTCCCTCTGAGTCCAAAAGTCCGTTATACACATCTGTGTCTTTTTTCCTGTCTTGCATACAGGGTCATCATTGCCATCTTCCTAAATCCCATATATATGTGTTAGTATACTGTATTGGTGTTTTTCTTTCTGGCTTACTTCACTCTGTATAATTGGCTCCAGTTTCATCCATCTCATCAGAACTGATTCAAATGAATTCTTTTTAACGGCTGAGTAATACTCCATTGTGTATATGTACCACTGCTTTCTTATCCATTCATCTGCTGATGGACATCTAGGTTGTTTCCATGTCCTGGCTATTATAAACAGTGCTGCGATGAACATTGGGGTACATGTGTCTCTTTCAATTCTGGTTTCCTTGGTGTGTATGCCCAGAAGTGGGATTGCTGGTTCATAAGGTAGTTCTATTTGCAATTTTTTAAGGAATCTCCACACTGTTCTCCATAGTGGCTGTACTAGTTTGCATTCCCACCAACAGTGTAGGAGGGTTCCCTTTTCTCCACACCCTCTCCAGCATTTATTGCTTGCAGATTTTTGGATCGCAGCCATTCTGACTGGTGTGAAGTGGTACCTCATTGTGGTTTTGATTTGCATTTCTCTAATAATGAGTGATGTTGAGCATGTTTTCATGTGTTTGTTAGCCATCCGTATGTCTTCTTTGGAGAAATGTCTATTTAGTTCTTTGGCCCATTTTTTGATTGGGTCGTTTATTTTTCTGGAATTGAGCTGCAGGAGTTGCTTGTATATTTTTGAGATGAGTTGTTTGTCAGTTGCTTCATTTGCTATTATTTTCTCCCATTCAGAAGGCTGTCTTTTCACCTTGCTTATATTTTCCTTTGTTGTGCAGAAGCTTTTAATTTTAATTAGATCCCATTTGTTTATTTTTGCTTTTATTTCCAGAATTCTGGGAGGTGGATCATAGAGGATCCTGCTGTGATTTATGTCTGAGAGTGTTTTGCCTATGTTCTCCTCTAGGAGTTTTATAGTTTCTGATCTTACATTTAGATCTTTAATCCATTTTGAGTTTATTTTTGTGTACAGTGTTAGAAAGTGATCTAGTTTCATTCTTTTACAAGAGGTTGACCAGTTTTCCCAGCACCACTTGTTAAAGAGATTGTCTTTCCTCCATTGTATATTCTTGCCTCCTTTGTCAAAGATAAGGTGTCCATATGTGTGTGGATTTATCTCTGGGCTTTCTATTTTGTTCCATTGATCTATATGTCTGTCTTTGTGCCAGTACCATACTGTCTTGATGACTGTGGCTTTGTAGTAGAGCCTGAAGTCAGGCAAGTTGATTCCTCCAGTTCCATTCTTCTTTCTCAAGATTGCTTTGGCTATTCGAGGTTTTTTGTATTTCCATACAAATCTTGAAATGATTTGTTCTAGTTCTGTGAAAAATGTGGCTGGTAGCTTGATAGGGATTGCATTGAATTTGTAAATTGCTTTGGGTAGTATACTCATTTTCACTATATTGATTCTTCCCATCCATGAACATGGTATATTTCTCCATCTATCAGTGTCCTCTTTGATTTCTTTCATCAGTGTTTTATAGTTTTCTATATATAGGTCTTTAGTTTCTTTAGGTAGATATATTCCTAAGTATTTTATTCTCTTCGTTGCAATGGTGAATGGAATTGTTTCCTTAATTTCTTTTTCTACTTTCTCATTATTCATGTATAGGAATACAAGGGATTTCTGTGTGTTGATTTTATATCCTGCAACTTTACTATATTCATTGATTAGCTCTAGTAATTTTCTGGTGGAGTCTTTAGGGTTTTCCATGTAGAGGATCATGTCATCACAGATCTTTTTCATTACTTTGATTTTTAAAATATTTTGTTAAAACATGGCATCTTGACTGCTTTGTTTTTTGATCCCCCTTTAAATTCTGTACCTGAGGCAAGTGCCTCATTTGCCTGATTTACCTCAATCTAATCCTGGCCCTGATGTCTGATGACTCTATTACCTGCAACTGGGCAGAAACTTCTTTCAAGCGGATTCTGGGTAAGGCATTTTGTTTTCTACTCCCTAACTGTGACATTCCTGTGGATTCTTTCTCATTCTGAACGACTAAGTTAGTATGACATGAAACAGAGCCTTTGGCCAACTGCCTGAATAAGAAATAAATCTTTAAAGGCCCTTAAATCTTGGGAGTTGTATATTACCTAAATGATCTTAACCTGTACAAAGATCAAAGCAGAATGCCTCACAGCAACCTAAAATATATAAAAACATAGAAAAACAATTGACATTGGTTTAATAGTCAGAGTATGCACAGTGAGAAAATTGCAACTAGAGACTAAAAAGATAATGCATTTTGTGCAGTGGCAAAACATCAGTGAAACTATCCCTTTTGATTATGGGGACCAAAAATCCTCTGCCTAATAAACTTACTGCTATAGATGAGGGGGATCAGAAAACAATTTTCTTTTTTTGGGCGGTGTGTTGGTTTCTGTCTGTCTTTGGTGAATTGTTATAGGTAAATTGTTATAAGAAAGACATATGCTTAGAAAATTTGTCAGTTTATAAGCAGGATATTTTCTTTGTTTATTTCATTGCCCTGAAATTTGATTTTGGTGTGTCTGAATATGGTTTTGGGGTGTTCCCCCAGTGGCTCAGTAGTAAAGAATCCTCCTGCAATGCAGGAGAAGCAATAGATGCAGGTTCCATCTCTGAGTTATGAAGATCCCTTGGAGGACAGCATAGCAACCCACTCTAGCGTTTTTGCTTGGAGAATCCCATGGACAGAGGAGCCTCGTGGGTTACCACCCATTGGGTCTCAGAGTCAGACACAACTTAGCATGCAAGTATGGTTTTGTTTTTATTTATCTTTCTTGATAAATTTTGTGTCACTGGATTGATTCTCAGCCACTGTCTCTTCCAGTATTACCTTTTTCCCATTCTATCTTTTTATCTTTTCTGAAATTGAAATTGGATATCTGTTAGGCTTATTCTATTTTTTTAGGTTGCTTACTGCATTTTCATATAGTTTTTAATCTTTTTATATCTCTGGGATGCATCTGAGTAATAAATTTTTGAATGTGTTATCCAGTTTAGTAATTTTTCCAATAGTTACCATACAAACAAATAAATACAACAATTATATTTTTATTTTTGGAGAATCTTTTGGTATTGTCATTTATGCCTGGTTATTTTTGATAGTTCATTGTTTCTTGCTCATTTTTTTGTATTTTAGACTTTATTTCTTTAAATGTATTAAGCATAGTCATTTTATATCCTTTATCTGAAAATTTCAATACCTAAAATCTAAAGAGATCTAAATTTATTTTTTGTTGTTTCTGCTCAATCAGTGAATTATTTATTCATGTATTTGGTAAATTTTAATTGTGAGATCATAATTAGGGTTCATAAGTTCCACTTGAACATGTCATATCATTCTATAAAACAGGATTGCCATATTTTCCTTACTATGTCCACATTACTCTGTATATTTAAGAATAACTTTATAATTTCCTACCATCATGGATAATTTTGAGGGGAGAAAGCCCTTTAGTGAGTTGTTTTTACTCAATAAAAATTTTCTGAAAAACATATTTCCAGAAATGGTGTTATTGAACCAAAACAGAAACATTTTTACAGTTCACATAATTACTTTCATTGAGACTTGAGACCAGTTACAATGCAATCAGAAAAGAACAAGAGTACAAATTTCACAAGATGGTCACAAAATTAGATTTTTATGCATGTTTTTATTGTATGATTTTCTGGATCTTTTTAAAGAATTATGGTAAACTATCATGGTCCAGGGTTCATTTTCCAAGTAATTGTAGCAATATCAGTTAATTACTCTGTTATCTGATTTTATGATTCAGATGTATGGGTGGTCATAGAAAATCTGTGATAAACTATGGTGGCTAAACATATATGTAGTTGGCCTTTGCTGTAATAAAAAAAAAAGTCTCAGTAGCTTACAGCCACATTTGTTTTTGATCATTGTAAGTGGGGTGGTTTTTGTGCAACTCAGCCTAGTTTTGCTCTGTTTGGGTACATATATATTCTCCTTCTAAGATCCAGGAAGAAGGAATTATACCTATCTAGGACATGTTATTTTTGTGGCAATGATCTTCAAGGAACCAAGTAAAAATGAACAGTTCACGTTAAAGGTTCTGTGTGTGATCAATACAATATCACTTCTGCTAATACTCCATTGGTGCAGGCAAGTCATATAGCCAAATCTGATAATGAAATGGAAAAATATAGTCTACCTATAGATATATACTCAAGTGACACGGATGTGGATAAAGATAATGCTCATATGAAGTGAAAAGATAGTTGGGAATGGTCTCTAAAACTTTCTTTGCTTGCCTTGGCACTTATTCCTATGTACATGCTCTCATATAATTCAACACATTTTGTTGATGTTATTTCTGCTCTATTTATTTTCTCGTGTAGACCTCAAGTCCCTTAAGGACAGAAACAGTGCTTTACTTATGTTTCATGTAACCCAGTACCTAGAGCACAACACAGAATATATAGTTTCTCAAATAAGATATGTTGGACTGAATGGTTTTCATGTATGCTTCCCTTGGAATAATGATCCATGTTCTTTGGTCTTAGAACTAGAAAAAGGTAATACAAGCTAATTTTTTTGTAAAATTACTGGACTCCCTGATGTTTTTTTTTTAAGATAAGAAAAGATTACTACTCATATTTATTTTTAAATTCACTTCAGGACTGCAGAAGAAAGAGTAGGCTTTTCATTTGTATTAGGTAACAGGATGAGGAGCATATTAACACTGCTGTCATTCAAAAGCCCAGGGCATATTAAATGTACTCTCTCAATTCAATAGAAGCTCTGTGATCAAGTCAGGCTCTGATTGAGAAGAAGATAAATGTATAACAGGATAACTTCTCCACTCTCAGAAAGAGAAATTGAAAGGTTGCCTGCTGAAAAAAGGAATTTTTTTTAGAAAGCTATCAAAAAATTATTATTCAATAGGGAACCCTAACCATCAGGACCAGCTTGTCCACTGGACATAGAAGGAACAGTGCCTAGTGTCTATGATACTTACAATGGTCCATGAAAATAAAAAGTTTTCCTATCTTTTAAATTTGAAGAAAAATGAAAATAATAAGTACATGATAATAAATCCAGTTAGGAATACATTTGTCTTTATACCAACATGGTCATAAAATATAATTTTAATATATTTTACGGAGAAAGTGTCCACAAAGGCGAAGAGGCCCTTGGCCCACAGAAGTCATACTATGACCCTGTTTACAGTGAGTGAATCTTTTGAAGTAGGAGGAGAGGACATAGATCATTGAGCTGAGTGGCACCCTCCAAAACTGTAGGTTTGGCGTTATGCTCATGGCTGTGGGTAGAATGGTTTTTATCCATTCTGAAACTGTTTTGTTGTTTCTGGTAGAACTGACTTGGGCAAAATCATGAAGAAAATTATTTGGGGCTCTCCAGTCCCTTTCTTTCCCTCCTTGCCTCTCTCCACCCACCCCTTACCAAAAGAGAGATTGAGACATATTACAAATCTTCAGATCAAGCAAAAAATCAATTTCAATCAGACAGCACCAAAGCGGAAGTAGTTAGAGTACTTGGCAGACAGGAGGCAGGGGAAAGACAGAGAAAAAGTGTAGAAGCAAAGAAAGAAATTATATACTTGGCTATGGTTAAAACCTAGTTGGATGTTTTGGCTATTTGTTATGGTTTTCCTTAGTATTTTGATTTTGTAAACTTGAGGCATTTATAGGCTTAGATTTTGGTTTGCTTACATAGGCTGCCACTGCATTTGAGTTTTTTTTTAATCTTTGGTCTTCTTGTTTAAGTAATTTAACAGTATCCATGTATGTTGTACTGTGCTTAGTCACTCAGTTGTGTCCGACTCTTTGAAACCCCACTGACTGTAGCCCACCAGGCTCCTCTGCCCATGGGGATTCTCCAGGGAAGAATACTGGAGTGGGTGGCCATGACCTCCTCCAGGGTACCTTCCCAATCCATGGACTGAACCCAGGTCTCCATCATTGCAGGCAGATTCTTTACCATCTAAGCCACCAGGGAAGCCTGTATGCATGAATAAATGCACACATACACACTTATGTGTATTGCTACTCTTGCTGTTTAATAAATACTTACTTGATACTTCCTTATAATGTGTTGGGCCTTGTTATAGCTACTAGGACCTATCAGTTAAGATGATAAAGAAATTTCAACAGTCTCTGCCATCCAGTTCAGTGGAACTCAAAATGTGTTCTCTGGACTAGCTTGTGACTTTATTCTTTTTTAATTAAAATTAATGATATATTTATATGGCTTAGCAATCAGATTGTAGATCTGTTAAAAGAATGGCCATTAATTTGCAATGGTTTTAATTAATGAAGATACTTTAAAAATCTATCTGTGTGCCACGTTCCCCACCCCCACTTCCAGTTTTGACTTGAGGATATGAGTGGGTAGGGAGTTGAAGAGAGAGAGGCTGGTGTGGTGGTATGGCATAGAGGAGGAAGAATGGTGACAAAGGGTAGGGAGAGAGAGAGAAGAAAGCATGGGAAGGAGGAGGAGAAGGGCAAAAAGGGGAAAAGAATAGAGAAGTGTACAGAAGTGAATACAGGTATAAAGGCAAGTGTTCAAGGAGTAAGTGGCATGGGCTCTTAGTTTGTTACAATTCTCTCTTTTTGAGGTGAATATACAGTGAAATGCATACCTTATATAGGTGTATGGATGTATAAATACTTTCTCTCTTGACATTTTCCTCTGGAAACATTCTAATAAACAGAAAATTTGAAAAATATATAGTGAATGCCCATATGCTCACCACACCAGTTATACCATTAATACTATATGTGCCCATATAGTATTTTCTACTCATCCCTCCATTCCTCTAACCATCTTGTATTTGAATACATTTTGAAATAATTGCCATCAGGAGACTCACTCCTAACACCTAGTACAACATTTGTCTGCATTTTTTTCTTTTGAAGTGATATTTATATCTAATTAAAAGCATAAATCTTAAGTGAAGATAAGCTGAATTTTGTCGATTGCATGCACTTTTAAAGCACACATATCTTTTTAGATGTGGAACGTTACCATCACCCCAGAAATGTCTCTCATGCCCTTTTCTCAGTCTTCAATTCCATGTGGCAACCTCTGTAGAATAGTTTCTTTGCTCTAGAACTTTGTATTAGTGGAATCATACACTATGTACATTTTCACGTAAAGCTTCATTGACTCAGCCAATGTTTTTGAAATTCATTTATAGTGTTACATACATCAATAGTTTCTTGCTTTTTTATTTTTTATTTTTTTTTTAATTTTTAGTTTTTTATTTTTTAAATTTTAAAATCTTTAATTCTTACATGCATTCCCAAACATGAACCTCCCTCCCACCTCCCTCCCCAGAACATCTTTCTGGGTCATCCCCATGCACCAGCCCCAAGCATGCTGCATCCTGCGTCAGACATAGACTGGCGATTCAATTCACATGATAGTATACATGTTAGAATGTCATTCTCCCAAATCATCCCACCCTCTCCCTCTCCCTCTGAGTCCAAAAGTCCGTTATACACATCTGTGTCTCTTTCCCTGTCTTGCATACAGGGTCGTCATTGCCATCTTCCTAAATTCCATATATATGTGTTAGTATACTGTATTGGTGTTTTTCTTTCTGGCTTACTTCACTCTGTATAATCGGCTCCAGTTTCATCCATCTCATCAGAACTGATTCAAATGAATTCTTTTTAACGGCTGAGTAATACTCCATTGTGTATATGTACCACTGCTTTCTTATCCATTCATCTGCTGATGGACATCTAGGTTGTTTCCATGTCCTGGCTATTATAAACAGTGCTGCAATGAACATTGGGGTACATGTGTCTCTTTCAATTCTGGTTTCCTCGGTGTGTATGCCCAGAAGTGGGATTGCTGGGTCACACTCTCAGACATAAATCACAGCAGGATCCTCTATGATCCACCTCCCAGAATGCTGGAAATAAAAGCAAAAATAAACAAATGGGATCTAATTAAAATTAAAAGCTTCTGCACAACAAAGGAAAATATAAGCAAGGTGAAAAGACAGCCATCTGAATGGGAGAAAATAATAGCAAATGAAGCAACTGACAAACAACTAATCTCAAAAATATACAAGCAACTTATGCAGCTCAACTCCAGAAAAATAAACGACCCAATCAAAAAATGGGCCAAAGAACTAAATAGACATTTCTCCAAAGAAGACATACGGATGGCTAACAAACACATGAAAAGATGCTCAACATCACTCATTATTAGAGAAATGCAAATCAAAACCACAATGAGGTACCACTCTTGCTTTTTTAAATTGGAGAGTAGTATTCCTTTGTCTGAATATACAAGGGTTTGTTTTCCATCTAATTTAGTTACAAATTTTAGTTATTATTAATAACATGGCTATGGACAATACTGATCATGTATTTTTTCTTTTTAGACACATTTTTAAAATTTCTCTTTGGTAACTACTTAGGTTACAAGATAAGTATAGGTTTAGTTGTTTTAAGAATTTAACACCCTTTTCCATGGTACTGTTTTTCAGTACTACTCATTTGAAAAGTCCAATTCTCTACATGCTCGTCAATATTTGGTGCTATTAGTCTTTTTAACTTTAACCACTCTATGAGTGTGTTGTGATTTCTCATTGTAGTCTTAATTTTAATCTTCCTGATGACTACTTATTTTCAGAATTTTAAATTTCTTTCTTTTTTTTTTGCCATGCATGTATTTCCCTTTCTGAAGAATTTCTTAAAATTTTTGCACATGTAAAAATTGTATTATTTGTGTATTTGTTATTCAGCTGTAGTAGTTCTCTACATGTTCTGGTTACCTATCTTTTGCCACCTTAATCGGATATATATGCATTGTAAATATATATCCTCCCAGTCTGTGGTTTGATTTTTCACTTTCTTATAACACCTTTTGATGAAGAGAAATTTTAAATCTTGATGAAGTTTAGCAATTTCCTAGGAGGTTACTGCTTTCTGTGTTGAGCCTAAGAAATCTTTGTTTACCTCCAAGTCACAAAAATAGCCTCCTGTTTTCTTCTAAGCTTTACAGTTTAAGCATTTTATGTCTGGATTGGTGATCCATCTCAAATTAATCTTTGTGCACTTGAGTTAGGAGGTCAAGATTTATCTTTTTCTATTCTGTCTAGTTGTTCCCACACTATTTGTTGAAAAGACTTTTCTTTCTTCGCATGATGCTTGTGTCAGTAATCCAATGATTATATAGGCACAAGTCTACTTTGAGGTTCTCTGTCCAATTTCACTGATTTATTTGCTGATTTTCATGCCAGCTATCACTTTGTTTTCAGTTCTGCAGTAAGTCAGGTAGTGTAAGTCATTCAACTTTTTCAAAATTGCTTGGAATAATCTAGATTTTTTGAACTTTCAGTGAAGTTTTAAAGCTAGCTTGTTAATTTCTGCAAAAAAAAAAATGCCTAGATCTTGATTGGGATTGCATTGAATAAATGATCGACTTGGTTAGAGTTGACACTGACATTATAAAATATTGAGTCTTCCAACCTATAAACAAGTTATATGTCTCCATTTACTTAGGTCCTTTTGAATTTCCCACAGCCATTTTTTGTGGTATTCAATGTAGACATGTTGCATTTATCTTGTCAAATGTTCTCTGATTGTATGTTGACATTATTGTAAATATAATATTATTAAATTCATTTTCAATTGTTTGACTTAATATATAAACATACAAATTAATTTTTGTGCGTTAACCTTGCATCCTGTGTTCTTGCCCAAGGTAGGTATTATTTCAAATTATTTCCTTGTATATACTTTACAATTTTTTTATGAAAACAAACATTGAAGTCATCGTTCCACAAAAGGTTGCACTAATTCTCCTTTCTCGTTTTGATGTCCTTCGCTTCTTTTTGTTGCAATGATTAAAACTTTCAGAGAAATATTGAATGAAAGTAGTCACTTTTGTGCATTGATTCTGACTCGAAGGAGGTCATATTAAATATTTCACAATTAAGTATGATAATATCTGTAGGATTTTCAAGTCTCTTTGATTAATTTGAGGAATTTATTTTCTATCCTTAGTTTTTTGAGTGTTCTTATCATGAATAGTTTAAAAATTTTTTAACTTTGAACATCTTTGAGATAATTATATGGTTATCTCTTTATCTACTAATATTTTTAATTAGATTGATCATTTTTGAATGTTAAAGCAATTCTACTTCCCTGATAACAATATATTATTCTTTCATTTATTATTGAATACTATCTGATATATTTTTAAGGATTTTTTCCATTTATATTTATGAGAGGTATTGGTCTGCAATTTTTTTTATCTGTAACATCTTTACCATGATTTAGTGTTAGTTATGTTGGCCTCATAAAATGAATGTTAATGTGTTCTTTCCTCCTCTATTTTAAAAAATATTTGTATTACTTATTTCTTAAATGCTGCTACTGCTGCTGCATAGTTACTTCAGTCATGTCTGACTGTGATCCCATAGACAGCAGCCCACCAGGCTCCTCCATCCCTGGGATTCTCCAGGCAAGAATACTGGAGTGGGTTGCCATTTCTGTCTCCATATTTCTTAAATAATAGATATAATTTATCATAAAACAATCTGGGCCTGCAAATTTATTAGTGAGAGTGTACTTAAAAGAAATTTAATCTTCTACTCTAACAGGTATAGGACTATGCAGACTTAGTGTTTCAACCTTTGGTAAGTTTTATATTTAAAGGAATTTGAAACAGATGAATTTGTTGGCTAAAACTGTTAATGTTCCTTTATTTTACTTTAATTTCTAGAGTTTCTAGTGATAGTCAATTTTTTATACTCAAGACTGGTAATATTTTTTCCTTATATCTCTTGACCAACCCTTCTAATTATTTGTCAATTTTATTAATTTTTTAGAACCAGTTTTTGCTTTTGTCAGTTTTCTCTTAGAGAAGGAAATGGCAACCCACTCCAGTGTTCTTGCCTGGAGAATCCCAGGGATGGGGAGCCTGGTGGGCTGCCGTCTATGGGGTCGCACAGTCGGATACAACTGAAGTGACTTAGCAGCAGCAGCAGCAGCAGCAGCAGTTTTCTCCATTTTCTATACCATCCATATCTATGCTAGTCCTACTTCCTAGTATGCATTTAATTTGCACATATTTTCCAGCTTTTATAGGTGATAAATCAGACATTGGATATATGTATATATTTATTTATTTTATAATATAAATATATTAGCTATACTTATCCCTTTAGTTAGAACTGCATTAATTTAATACCAAGTATTGCTGTGATATATTTTCATTATTATTTACTTTGACATTATATATGACAATCTGTTATTAAATCTACCCAGTTAATGCTTACTTTGGTTATTATATTTTTCAGTTTTATAATTCCCACTTAGTTCTTGCATATATTTTCCATTTATATATTTAGATACATCCTTTGTTCATTCCTGTGAGCATATTTCCCTTCATCTCTTGAATATATGCATGACAAAGTTTTTGCTTATTCCAAAAATTTTGTCTCTTTGACTTTAGTTTCTATTATTTTTTGTTCTTGACTGTGGGGCCCCTTTCCCTGTTTCTTAACACATCTAGCAATTTTTCATTGATTTCTAGACGTTGGACATAGTACATTTTAAAGATTCTAGATTCTGTACCTTCATCTGACAATTGTTGGGTTTTGCTCTAGCAGAAAATATACTTGCCTGGACTGAAAACAATATTTCCTCTTCAGTACTTGAAAGTTCTGCTCACTTCTGTCAGCCTTTTATTTTTTTACCTTCTTCCTGGTCATTAGGGATACAAAATCAGCGATCAGCCAAAGTGTTTGGCAAAATTTTTGCTCAGATTTTAGTGCTCCCCCATCTATAGCAACCCACTTTCTATGCTCCCACATTTAAAATCTTTCCTGAAACCTGAGATGTATCTTCTTACTTCCCAACATGTTGAGACCACATCTTTCTGCTCAAGTTCCAGATGCTCCACACCAAGAAGACTAAGTAGTACTTTTAGATGAAAGGCTTATAAATATGTATTATCTCATCCAGTATAGTTCTTCTCTTTGAAAATTTAACATCTCTTTTCATTTTTTTCCTGCTTTTGGTGACACTCCTAAGTCTTTAAATAGTTGTTTATATATATATACCATCCACAGTTTAGAATTATTCATTGTGAGTGACTTGATCTGCTACATGCTACTCTGTCATTACTAGAAATGGAACCCAATGTCTGACTGACTTTTAAATTACAAACTTTAAGAGTAATTTTTCACAAATACCTGAGTACTCTGATCTCAATATTATCACTTGAATTTTGTATGTTGTGTTAGTTTCTGCTGTACAGCAAAGTGAATCATAATGCATATGCTTATGTACACTCTTTTGAAGATTCTTTTCCCATATAGCTCACTACAGACTATTGAGTAGAATTCCCTGTGCTATGCAATAGTTTATTATTAATTATCTATTTCCATGTAGTGGTATGTATATGTCTATTCCAAATTTCCAATTTATCCTCCCAAACCCTTCTCCCCTTGGAAACCACAATTTTTTTCCATACATATGTGACTCTAATTTTATTCTGTAAATAAGTTCATTTGTACCTTTTTTTAAAATTCCACATTTAAGCAATATCATATGGTATCTGTATTCCTCTGTCTGACTTACTCCACTCAGTATGACAGTATCTAGGTCCATCTATGCACTGCAATTGGCATTATTTCATTCTTTTTTTTTTTCAAGATTTTATTTATTTATTTTTTAATTTAAATTTATTTATTTTAATTGGAGACTAATTACTTTACAATATTGTATTGGTTCTGCCACACATCAGCATGAATCTGCCACAGGCATACACGTGTTCCCCATCCTGAACCCCCCTCCATTCTTTTTTTTTTTTCATTTATTTGTTTATTTTTTTTTAATGGCTGAACAATATTTCATTGTATATATGGACCACATCTATGTCCTAACTTTTTTAAACAGTCAGGCTGGGAAATTACTACATGTAAAAGAATGAAATTAGTACATTCTCTAATGCCATGCACAAAACTCAAAATGAATTAAAGACCTAAATGTAAGATCAGATTCTATAAAACTCTTAGGAAAAAACAGAACACACTCTGATATAAATCACAGCAAGATCTTTTTTGATCCACATCCCAGAGTAATGAAAATAAAAATAAACAAATCAGACCTAATTACACTTGAAAGCTTCTGCATAGCAAAGGAAATCATAAACAAAATGAAAAGACAACCAACAGAATGGGAGAAAATACTTGCAAATGAAGTGACAAACAAGGAATTGTTCTCGTTCTGTCACTAAGTGTCCAACTCTTTGCATGGAGTACGGCAATGCTAGGTGCCTCTGTCCTTCACTATCTTTCAGAGTTTGCTCACATTCATGTTCTCCTGAATAAGGAATTAATCTCCAAACTATACAAACGGCTCAGGCAGCTCAACATCTAAAAAACAATTAAATCAAAAAATGGGAGGAAGATCTAAACAGACATTTCTCCAAAGAAGACATACACATGGCCAAAAAGCACATGAAAATATGCTTAACAACACTAATTATTAAAAAACATTGAAATCAAAACTATAATGAGCTATCACCTCACAATTGTCAGAATGGGCATCATCAGCAAGTCTAAAAACAATAAATGCTGGAGAGGATATGGAGAAAAGGGAACCCTCCCACGTTGTTGATGGGAATGTAAATCAGCATAGCCACTAAAGAGAACACCATGGAGGTTTCTTAAAAAACTAAAAATAAAGCTACCATATGATCCACAAATCCACTCCTGGGAATATGTCCAAAGTAAACCGTAATTTAAAAAGATACATGCTCCTCAACATTCATTGCAAAAACTCCAAGACTGTTATTAACTGGAGAGAATAACAGCAAACTGTGCTGTTAAGAATGTACACTATTTTTTTAATATTAAAAAATTTTAAATGGAAGTATAATTGACTTGCATGCATGCTAATTCACTTCAGTCATGTCTGACTGAATTTAATTTCAGATATTGCAGAATTCCATGTTCAATGATTTTATTTTTGTTTTTAATATACTGATGTTTTATAGTGTTTACATAAGAAGAATTATGACTTCCTGGGAGCCCACAACCTAAAAATATGAACAGTCCCTAGGTAAGAATGAATAAATTTTCAATGGCTTTCTTTAAAAATGCAGAAAATTTTGAGTTATAAAGTTATATCTCTACATGGTAGACAGCAGTTAAATTTTTTTGAAAGACCTATTTGGTTGTCTGCAAGAAAGTTTAGTAGTTGAACTAAATTTTTCGTGACTGAACTGAACATAACAGTTTAATTTCAGCCCCTGATGATTTTTGCCATTTTTCTTTAGGCAGTCAAATGTTTCTATATTGATTGTCAATGAGTCCACTTAAGACTTTGTGCCCTGATTTGTATTGCTTATAAGGAATTGAGCTTACTAACAATTCCTGCAGAAAAATTAAATTTCTCTAGATCATATATAGCTACCAAGTTAGTAATGATGCCAAAGTAATTTACCAGAGACCTGGTGGATTTACTTACTTTAACAATGGAAAATGCATGTTGGTTGGTTGAGCCACTGACTGTTTATATCTGTTCCCTCATCTACTTATAGTTCCCCTTACACTTTAAGAGTGTCCTTGTGTGGGCAATAGAGTCACTATTACATTTAACTTAATCCTAATTTTTAATGATATATGACTATACAAACTTCTAACAATGTAGATGAAGTGGTCAAAATATCTACCTGTAATATTTGAATTTATCAATTGAATTGTAAATTTGTATTTCAGATTTTCTTATTTATTTATTTATTTATGACCACTCCTCCAGCTTGTGGGATCTTAGTTCCCTGACCAGGGATCGAAACTGCTCCCTCTGTGTGAATTGAATCGCCAGTCTATGTCTGATGCAGGATGCAGCATGCTTGGGGCTGGTGCATGGGGATGACCCAGAAAGATGTTATGGGGAGGGAGGTGGGAGGGGGGTTCATGTTTGGGAATGCATGTAAGAATTAAAGATTTTAAAATTTAAAAAACAAAAAACTAAAATTAAAAAAATTAAAAAAAAAAAAAAAGAAACTGCTCCCTCTGCAGTGGAAGTGCAGAGTGCTAACCACTGGCCACCAGGGAAATTCCTAGATTTTCTTATACACACTGTACTAATTTAGATTTTATCCATTTTCACACTTTATAGTCAAATTTTATTTAAACTATCCACTGCATACTTAACATTTATGCTTTTATCTTCAGATTTTCTTCAGTCCTCTAACTACATTTTTCAAAGTATACAGATAAATTATTTGAGATATATTATTTTGGGGGAAATTATGCATGAGGCAGAGAAATTTTTTTCATTTATTAATTTTTGAGTTAAAGGATAATTGCAAAACATACATTTCTCTAAAGAAGGCATACAGATGGCTAACAAACACACAAAAAGATGCTCCACATCACTCATTATCAGAAAAATGCAAATCAAAACCACAATGAGGCACCATCTCACACAGGTCAGAATGGCTGCCATTAAAAAGTCTACAAACAATAAATGCTGGAGAGGGTGTGGAGAAAAGGGAACCCTCTTACATTGTTGGTGGGAATGCAAACTAGTACAGCCACAATGGAGAACAGTGTGGAGATTCCTTAAAAAACTGGAAATAGAACTGCCATACGACCCAGCAATCCCACTGCTGGGCATACACAGAGGAAACCAGAATTAAAAGAGGCACGTGTACCCCAGTGTTCATCACAACACTGTTTACAATAGCCAGGATATGGAAGCAACTTAGACGTCCATCAGCAGATGAATGGATAAGAAAGCTGTGGTACATATACACAATGGAGTATTACTCAGCCATTAAAAAGAATACATTTGAGTCAGCTCTAATGAGGTGGATGAAACTGGAGCCTATTATATAGAGTGAAGTAAGTCAGAAAGAAAAATACCAATACAGTATATTAACACATATATATGGAATTTAGAAAGATAGTAATGATGACCCTATATGAGAGACAGCAAAAGAGACACAGATATAAAGAATATACTTTTGGACTCTATGGGAGAAGGCAAGGGTGGGATGATTTTAGAGAATAGCATTGAAGCATGTATATTACCATATGTGAAACAGATCACCAGTCCAGGTTTGATGCATGAGACAGGGAGCTCAGGGCTGGTGCACTGGGATGAACCTGAGGGATGTGATGGGGAAGGAGGTGGGAGGGGGGTTCAGGATGCGGAACACATGTACACCCATGGCTGATTCATGTCAGTGTATGGCAAAAACCACTACAATATTGTAAGGTAATTAGCCTCCAATTAAAGCAAATCTATTATTTTTTTAAAGGATAATTGCATTATAGAATTTTGTTGTTTTCTGTCAAGCATCAACATGAATCAGCCATAGGTATACATATATCTCCTCCCTCTTGAACCTCCCTCCCGTCTCCCTCTCCCTCCCAGCCCTCTAGATTGTTACAGAGCCCCTGTTTGAGTTCCCTGAGTCACACAGCAATTCCCATTGGCTATCTATTTTACATATGGTAACATAAGCTTCCATGTTACTCTCTATATACATCTCACCCTCTCTTTCTCTCTCCCCCGTGTCCACAACTCTGTTCTCTGTGTCTGCTTCTTCATTGTATATTCTTGCCTACTTTGCTGTAGATTAATTAATCATTGTGGTGTGATTTTATTTCTTGGATTTCTATCCTGCTCTTTTGATCTATATTTCAGTTTTTGTGCCAGTAGCATACTATTTTGACTAATTTAGCTTTGTAGTATAGTCGGAATTCAGGGAATCTGATTCCTCCAGCTCCATTTTTCTTTCTCAGAATTGCTTTGGCTATTAGCAGCCTTTTGTTTTATAATTTTAGAGACTTCTCTTCTAGTTCTGTGAAAAATGTCATTGATAATAATAAAGATTGCATTAAATCTGTAGATTACCTTAGGTAGATCGACATTTTGATAATGTTGATTCTTCCAATCTAAGAACATGGTATACCCTCCCACCTCTTTGTGTCATCTTCAATTTCTTTTTTTTTTTCCATCTTCAATTTCTTTCATCAGTTTTCAGAGGAAAAGTTTTTATGTCTCCTTAGGTAAATTTATTCCTAGGTTTTGAAAATTTTATTTTTTTGATGTAATAGTAAATGGAATTGTTTCCTTAATATCTCTTTCTGCTCTTTTTCACTGTTCATGTGTAATAATGCAAGTGTATACAGAAATAGATTTATTTGCATTAATGTCAATCCTGCAGCTGTACTGAACTGTCTGATCAGCTCCAGTAGTTTTCTGGTGGAATCTTTAGGATTTTCTATGTATAGTATTATGTTATCTGCTAACAGTGACAGTTTACTCTTCTTTTCCATTTTACATTCCTTTATTTCTTTTTATCCCCTCTGATTGCTATGACTCAGTTCAGTTCAGTTCAGTCTCAGTCATATCTGACTCTTTGAGATCCCATGGACTGCAGCACGCCAGGCTTCCCTGTCCATCACTAACTTCTGGAACTTGCTCAAACTCATGTCCACTGAGTTGGTGATACCATCCAATCATCTCATCCTCTGTTGCCCTCTTCTCCTCCTACCTTCAATCTTTCCCAGCATCAGGGTCTTTTCCAATGAGTCAGTTCTTCACATGGGGTGGCCAAAGTATTGGAGTTTCAGCTTCAGCATCAGTCCTTCCAATGAATATTCAGGACTGATTTCCTTTAGAATTGATTGGTTTTATCTCCTTGCAGTCCAAGGGACTCTAAAGAGTCTTTTCTAACACCAAAGTTCAAAAGCATAATTTCTTCAGCACTCAGCTTTCTTTATGGTCCAGCTCTCACATCTGTACATGACTACTGGAAAAACCATAGCTTTGACTAGATGGACCTTTGTTAGCAAAGTGCTGTTTTTGCTTTTTAATCTGTTGTTTAGGTTGGTCATAGCTTTTATTCCAAGGGAGAAAGTGTCTTTTAATTTCATGGCTGCAGTCACCATCTTCTCTTCTATTCTCAGCTATTTGTAAAGCCTCTTCAGACAACCAGTTTGCCTTTTTGCCTCTTTCTTAGGAAAGACATTGATCCCTGCCTCCTGTACACTATCATGAATCTCCTTCCACAGTTCTTCAGGCACTCTGTCTATCAGATATAATCCCTTGAACCTATTTGTCACTTCTACTGTATAATCATAAGGGATTTAATTTAGGTCATACCTGAATGGTCTAGTGGTTTTCCTTACTTTCCTCAATTTAAGTCTGAATTCTGCAATAAGGAGTTTGTGATCTGAGCACAGTTAGCTCCCAGTCTTGTTTTTGCTGACTCTATAGAGTTTCTCCATCTTTTGCTGCAAAGAACATAATCAATCTAATTTTGATATTGACCATCTGGTGAAGTCCATGTGTAGAGTTGTCTGTTGTGTTTTTGGAAGAGGGTGTTTGCTATGACCAGTGCATTTTTCTTGGCAAAACTCTGTTAGCCTTTGCCCTGCTTCATTTTCTACTCCAAAGCCAAACTTGCCTGTTACTCAAGGTATCTCTTGACTTCCTACTTCTGCATTCCACTCCCCTATGATGAAAAGGATTTTTTTTTTTTTTTTTGGTGTTAGTTCTAAAAGGTCTTGTAGGTTATCAGAGATCTTTTCAACTTCAGCTTCTTGGCACTAGGGGTTGGGGCATAGACTTGGATTACTGTGATATTGAATGGTTTGCCTTGGAAATGAACAGAGATCATTTAGTCATTTTTGAGATCGCACCCAAGTACTGCATTTTAGACTCTTGTTGACTATGATGGCTACTCCATTTTTCCTAAGGGATTCTGCCCACAGTAGTAGATCTAATGGTCATCTGAATTAAATTCTCCCCTCCAGTCAATGTTAATTCACTGATTCCTAAAATGTTGATGTTCACTCTTATCATCTCCTGTTTGACCACTTCCAATTTGCCTTGGTTCATGGACCTAACATTCCAGGTTCCTATGCAATATTGGTCTTTACAAGATCAAACTTTGCTTCCATCACCAGTCCCATCCATAACTGGACGTTTTGCTTTGGCTCCTTCTCTTCATTCTTTCTGGAGTTACATATCCACTCTTCTCCAGTAGCGTATTGGACATCTACCAACCTGGGGAGTTCATCTTGCAGTGTCCTATCTTTTTGCCTTTTCAGACTGTTCATGGGGTTTTCAAGGCAAGAATTCTGAAGTGGTTTTCTATCCCCTTCTCCAGTGGACCACCTTTTGTCAGAACTCTCCACAATGACCCCTCCATCATGGGTAGCCCTGCATGCCATGGTTCATAGTTTCATTAAGTTAGACAAGGGTGTGGTCCATGTGATCACTTTGGTTAGTCTTATGTGATTGTGGTTTTCTTTCTGTCTGCCTTCTGATGAATAAGGATAAGAGGCTTATGGAAACTTCCTGATATGAGTGACAGATTGCTATGGCTAGGACTACCAAAACTATGTTGAGTGAAAATAGTGACAATGGACATCCTTTCCTTATTTCTGATCATACAGGGCAAGCTCTGCCTTTCACCACTAAGGACAGTGTTAGCTGTGGTTTGTTTTATATGACCTTTATGACATTGAGGTAAATTCCCTTTATGTTCACTTTCTGGACAGATTTTATCATAAATGGGTATTGGACTTGTCAAAAGTTTTTTGTGCATCTATTGAGATGATCATTTTTTTTTTCCTTCAGTTTGTTAATGAGGCTAACACAGAAATTGAGTTGTGGACATTGAAGCATCCTTGCATCCCTGAGATAAGTCTCACTTGAGCATGGTGTATGATCCTTTCAATGTATTGTTGGATTCAGTTTGCTAGTACTTTGTTGAATATTTTTGCATCTGTGGTCATCTGTGATATCAGCCTGTAGTTTTCTTTTTGCATGATATCTTTGTCTGGTTTTGGCATCAGGATGAAGGTGGCTTCATAGAATAAACTTGTGAATGTTTCTTTCACTGTACATTTTTGGAGGAGTGTCAAAAGGATAGATGTTAGCTCTTGTCTAAATATTTGATAGAATTCACCTATGAAGCCCTCTGGTTCTAGACTTTTGTTTGTTGGAAGATTATAAATCATTATTTCAATTTTGGTGCTTGTGATATGGCTGTTCATATTTTCTATTTCTTCCTGGTTCAGTCTTAGAAAGTTGTATCTTTCTAAGAATTTGTACATTTTGTTTAGGTTGTCCATTTTATTGGCAAACTGTTGTTTATAGTGGCCTCTTATGAGCTTTTGTATTGCTGTGATGTCTATTGTAATTTCTCCCTTTTCATTTCTAATTTTATTTAAGTTCCCTCACTTTTGGTTGTTTTTTTTCTTGGTGAGTCTGGCTAAAGGTTTATCAGTTTTGTTTGTCTTCTCTAAGAACCAGGTTTTCATTTCAGTCTTTGTTATTGCTTTCTCCGTCTCTATTTCATTTATTTCTGCTCTGATCTCTGATTTCTTTCTTTCTACTAACTTTGGGTTTTGTTTGTTCCTCTTTCTCTAGTTGCTTTAGATACAAAGTTACACGGTTTATTTGGGATTTTCTTGTCTCCTGAGGTAAGATCGTGTTGCTATAAACTTCCATTTTAAAACTGCTTTTCCTTTTCCAAAGGTTTTGGACTGTAACTTATTCATTGTTATTTTTCTCTAGATATTTTTTAAATTTCCTTTTTGATTTATTCAGTGATCCATTGGTTATTTAGTAGCATCCATTTAGTTTGTGTTTGTTTTTTATAGTTTTATTCTAGGCAATGAGTTAAAATAAGCTATGATTCTGAATTCTATTTATAACTCTGACCTTACAAGAATATAATTATATTTAGCATTTATCTGCAGGCAAAGGAAAAATTTATTTATAGAACAAATTTTATAATCGCTGTTTTAAGGTACAGAAATGGTCATTTCTTACTTTATATTTCACCCCTTTGGGAATTCAGTTGTTATGAGAAGATGAAATGAATACATATAAATCTTAAGCCATGTGTCCTTATTGACAATGAAGCAATTTTTCGACAATCTTTCAAAACTGACTAATCACAAAAAGGTAAATGTTAGGTTGTGGAAGAAAATTCAAATGACTGAATGTAGATAGATGACAGATTAAAAGCATTAGTGGGAAACAGCTAGGTGTCACTAAAGGAAGAATGTCCTTTTTCCAAAGAGGAAAGAGACAGTGAATGTTAATTTACCTGGATAAGTGGCAGTGAAGTAAAAGGTTGATGCAGATGTGATGGGGAGGGGGTGGGCAGCTTTTTTTCCTCCAAAGCAGTTGACAAAGTTAGCAGTTCAACATCTAGCAGACTACACACTCAAATATTATATATGCTGTTACTGTTGATAATGATGACAGCTTTCTCTTGTGGGTCAATCAACAGGCAGACACTATACATTTTGTGGAAAAAAAAAAACCCTTATAGATTTTGAATATTCACTATAGTGAATAGTGAAATGTGGGAGAAAAGAGAAAAAGGAAAGGGAATAGAAGGGAGGGAGGACTTATTATTTATTTACTGCCTGCTCTTTCAGCGTTTTTCAGACTTAATTACATATGAAGTTTCACTCTTCATACTGATAAGAAAGTTGAAGTTCTGAAGTGTTAAAAATATGCACATTTATTCAACATACATTGCACACCAAGAATGTACCATTATTGTGCTCATTTCTGAGGATATAAAGATGGAAACAAAAGAACGCATGTAAGAATTAAAGATTTTAAAATTAAAAAAAAAGAAAGAAAAAAATAAAATAAAATCAATTAATTAAAAAAAAAAGAAAATTACTGTCTAAATGTATAACAACTGTAAATGTGTGATTCATCCAATGTTACACAATTCATGTATAGAAAGGGATTTGGATGCTGGTTTTTCTAAGTGTGTCAACCAGTGCTCTTGGTACCACTATATCAGTAGCAAGCAAGTTGCTGCTTCTCCCCATTACATTCTTTTACAACATCCGGATTGAGGATATGGGTGTGTCCAACAGTACATTTCTCTATATTTTCTGAGCTGAGTTTTGTAGGTTTTGATTTGGCATCCATCAAACTGCTAAATACAATAGGAGAGTTTGCTTAGAAATCTATGATAACAAATAATTACGAGTCAAAAATTGTATCTGAAATATATTTGAGATAATGACTTACAAATTACTTTTGTCTATATGAATTTTCCCTCTCATTTCCCCTAAATTTAAGTTTGTTACTGGTCTGCATTCATTGATTAAGAAAGGTATGTGTCAGGGAGAAAATAGAAAAACCTGTAAGCTTCTGTGGCTTTTTTTTTATATAATGAACACAGAGAGGCCAATGTTTAGTCAAAATATTTTGGAAGAAGAATGTTGTTTCCCAGCACAACCCTGTTTGTTGACTAGAATGAGACCCTCTTGGGCTAGAAGATGTTGGGGTGATATTGGAGCCTGCTGTGTGTTCATACTCTACCTGGCTTTGTAGAAGCATTGCTGAGAGAATATCCCCCAAAAGAAAATTTTTGTAACATTCCCCCCAAATTTCTATTCCCTAAATACAGCAGTGAAATAGTGGAGACTGAAGAGCCTTATGGATTAGAACACTGAAACCTATGCCAATAGGTACAAGTTCTGGTAGATAGAGTGGCTGCCTGCTTTAGAAGGAGCCTTCTTCATCTGGAACCAAAGGGCTCTGCTTGTTCCCAAAGTCGGATGTTGCTCTGTTTTAGTTGCATCACATTTTACCAGGCAACAATTGCATTGGTGTCAAGGTGGCGCCAATGGGAAAGAACCCGCCTGCCAATGCGGGAGATGTAACAGACATGGATGGGTTCGATCCCTGGGTTGGGGAGATCCCCTGGAGGAGGGCATAACAAACCACTCTAGTATTCTTGCCTGGAGAATACAATGGACAGAGGATCCTGGCGGGCTATGGTCCATAGGGTCGCAAAGAGTAGGACACAATTGAAGTGACTTAGCATACATGCATACCTACACCCATTCTATTCTTTAGTCTTTCTCCTCCAGACTGTGCTTTCCATATCAAGCCTTCACTCTCCCCATTTACACACACACACACAATTATCTGACAGAGAGCAGGGCAGTGATAGAGATATTCATAGGGAAGTACCCCATTAGGTATATAGGTTTGCTTTAAATAGTAAATAAGGGAAAAATACATTTTGTAAGAAGCTTGTGTTTTCTTTTCATATCAGTTTATATTAGTGGATCTCACAGGTAAATTCTTCATTGTGTTGAAATTTTAGGGGAACAAAATACTCTGGGTTTTGATAGATGACCCATAACTCTGGGTCATGGGGCTATATTGATTCTTTCTTTCTATTTTGTACTTAAAACTTTTTCTGTGTTTTTATAGCAAGCCGCTTTAAACTTTATGATCTAAAAATGTCTTAAGTAAGAAGAAACTGAATCTTCTCAGCCAACTAGCTCTTGAAACACTATCGCTGTAATATGGGAAAGAACAAGGATCTCTGTTCTTCCTGCTATAATACCCCTCTGGAGTTCTGAACCATGTATACTCCATGCATATGTTCACTGATTGATTTAATGAGACTTTTTCTCAAGAGAATTGCTCCCATCCTGAGTTGTTCTGTATTAGTAGTGGGCATTTTCCAGAGGTTTAAAGCAGATCCCTATTTGAAATTAGTTTTTCCAATATTTCTTTTTGCTTGTTCTTCTCATGTTGCCTAATTTCAACTCACTATACAAAAATTTTTGAAAGCTACTAATCTCTCCTCTGTATATGCTCTATTGCTTAATATGGACTGGCACATCACATAAGGATGTTTGGTGAAAAATATTGTAACATTCTTATGATATGTACTAAAAATTATAAATGTGCAAAATATTTCTCATTTTGTCTTTTGCAAATGACTTCACATAAGATAGCAGTGATGGCTCAGATAGCCAGTAATCTAATTTCATAAAGATTTTATCCCTTTCACAGAAGCAGTTTGTTAAATGACTAATGAAATTTGGCTTAAAAATCTATGCTTAATCAGAATGTTCTAGTAAATAAATTCACAAATCAGGAAATATCTGTTTGACCATATGTCTCAGTTTGCAATTTGGAAGAAATTACCACCATAAGCCACCTCAGGGTTGAGTCCTACTAGACCTGTCTCCCACTTTTTATTCATATGATTTCTAAAATCCAGTCATTGACAGGACCCTGAAGCACCATTTTTCTCTTTTACTTTCCTTGTTATTCCATCTTTTTGAAACACTCTCCTCTCCTTTCCTCTTCTGCCTGTTGAAGAAATTTCAAGACAGTTCTTTCCATTCCTCTCTCACAAAATTTCTTTACCATTCTCTCCATCAAAACAACAACCAAATTTTTCTAATTTTCATATATACCCAACCAAGTTTTTCTATAAATTAATCCGAGTCAAAAAAATATCATTTTGTATGTAAGTCCTTAGAAAAAACTTTCATTGTTGCATAGCACTCAGATTTTATTTTAAATGACAAAGTATTTTTTGGCAAGAACAAACAAGTCTGAAATAACTCAAGTGATGTTAATTTGGAGTGTTTATATGTCAGGTGATTGAGAGAAAAAAGAAGAGAAAGAAACAACTCAGAATTACTAATAATTCCTGAGGGGGGAAACTTTGCAAGTACAAATATTAAAAGTTTCAAAATTCTTCAATTTTCTTTCTTTCTTTTTTTTTTTTCCTGCCATATGGCACAGCTCATAGTATCTTAGTTCCCTGACCAGGGATCCAATTTGAGTCCTAGGCTGTGGAAGTATGGAATCCTAACCACATGATAAACCTATAACCAATATCATACTCAATGGTGAAAACCTGAAGGCATTCCCTCTAAGATCAGGAACCAAGACAAGGATGCCTGTGGTCACCACTTCTTTTCAACATAGTTTGGAAAGCCCTAGACACATCAATCAGAGGAGAAAAACAAATGAAAGGAATCGAAATTGGGAAAGGGAGTAAAGCTGTCATTGTTTAAAGATGATACGATACTATACATAGAAAATCCTATAGATACCACCAGAAAACTATTAGAGCTCATCAATGAATCTGGTAGTTTCAGGATACAAAGTCAACATACAGAAATATGTTGCAATTCTATACACTAATAACAAACTATCAGAAAGAGAAATTAATGAAAATCCCATTTATCATCATATCAAAAAGAATAAAACACCTAGGAGTGAACCAACCTGAGGAAACAAAAGACCTCTACACTGAAAACTATGAGACACTAACGAATGAAATTAAAGATGACACAAACAGAAGGAAGGATATATCATGCTGTTGGGTTGGAAAAATCCCATACTTTGATAAAAAAAGAAGATAAAAATCTTAAATTTATCCTTTTAAAAAATTACTTTTTAATACCACTAGAACAGTTGGTTGTGAAAGTTTCTCAGTCATGTCCAACTCTTTGCAACCCCATGGACTTGGTCCATGAAATTCTCCAGGTCAGAATACTGGAATGGGTAGCCGTTTCCTTCTCCAGGGGATCTCCCAAACCCAGGGATCAAACCCAGGACTACCCACATTGCAGGCATATTCTTTATCAGCTGAGCAATCAGGGAAGCCCTAGAATACTGGAGTGGTTAACCTATCCCTTCTCCAGCAGATCTTCCTGACCCAGGAATTGAACTGGGATCTTCTGCATTGCAGGTAGATTTTTTACCAGCTGAGCTACCAGGGAAGCCCAATATGATGTCATCTGCAAATAGTGACAGTTTACTTCTTCCTTTCCAAGTTGAATGTCTTTTATGTATTTTTCTTGTCTGATTGATGTAGCTAGGACTTCCAATGCTATCCTGAATAAAAGTTACAGGAGTGGGAATCTTTGTTTTGCTCCTGATTTTAGAGGAAATGCTTCCAATGTTTTACCACTGAATATCATGTTAGCTGGTATAGGTCTGGTCCTGTATGGTCCATAAAATGTTGATGTAAGTTCCCTCTATACTTATTTTATTGAGACTTTTTATAATAAATGGATGTCAAATTTTGTCAAAAACTTTTTATGCACCTATTGCAATGATCATGATTTTTTTATTCTTCAATGTGTTAATGTAATATGTCACATTAATTGATTTGCAGATATTGGATCATTCTTGAATTCCTGGGATAAATCCCACTTGATATGATGTTTTATCCTTTTAATATGCTAGTGAACTGGATTGCTAATATCTTATTGAAGGTTTTTCATCCATGTTCATCAGTGATTTTGTTGTTGTTCAGTTGCCAAGTCATGTCTGACTCCTTGTAACCCCACGGACTGCAGGACCCCAGGCTTCCCTGTCCTTCATTATCTCCTGGAGTTTGCTCAAATTCATGTCCATTGACTCAATGATACTATTTATTTCATTCTCTGTCACCCCCTTCTTCTTTTGTGTTCAATCTTTCCCAGCACCAGGATCTTTTCCAATGAGTCAGTTTTTTGCATGAGGTGTTGACACAAAGTACTGGAGCTTCAGCTTCAGTCCCTCCAGTGAATATTGAGTGTTGATCTAACCAGTGATGCTAGCCTAAAATTTTATTTTTTGTGATCTCTTTTTCTGGTTTTGGTGATAGGGTGAGGCTAGCCTCAAATATTCCTTCCTCTCAATTTTCGGAATAGCTTAAGAAGGATAGGTGGGAGATTGTATATTATAGGAATTTGTCCATTTCTTCTAGGTTGTCCATTTTATTATCACATAATTTATAGTAATCTCTTATGAAACTTTACATTTCTATCTTGTCTATTATAACATTTTCTCTTTAATTCTGACATCATTAATTTCTGATATTCTGATATTATTATTTCTGACATAAATTCTGTTGGAGGCCTTATCTCTTTTCTTTTTCAAGATGAGTCTGGCTAAAGGTTTATCAGTTTTACTATGTTTTTATAACTAGCTCTGAGTTTCACTGATACTTTCTATTATTGGTTAGTCTCCATTTATGTCTGCTCTGATCTTTAAATGGCAACCCACTCCAGTATCTTGCCTGGAGAATCCCAGGGATGGAGAAGCTTCGTGGGCTACAGCCCATGGGTCGCAAAGAATCAGACATGACTGAGCGACTTCACTTTGATTTTTATTATTTATTTCATGATATTAATTTTGAGTGCATTTATTATTTTTATATTAAGTATAAGTTTACTTTATTTGAAATTATTTTTATTTCCTAAAGTAGGTTCGTATTTCTATAAACCCCTCCCTTAGAACTACTTTTTCTGTGTTCTGTATGGTTTGGATCATTGTGTTTCCATTTTCTTTTGTCTTCTGGTAGCTTCTGATTTCCTCCTTTATTTCTTCAGTGATCCATTGATATGTTTCAGTTCAGTTCAGTCACTCAGTCGTGTCCAACTCTTTGTGACCCCTTGGACTTCAGCACACCAGGCTTCTCTATACATCATCAATTCTCCCAGGGCTTGCTCAAACTCATATCCACTGAGTCCGAGTTGCCATCCAAGCATCTCATCCTCTGTTGTCCCCTTCTCTTCCTGCCTTCAATCTTTCCCAGTATAAGCATCTTTCCCAATGAGTCAGTTCTTCAATCAGGTGACCAAAGTATTGGAGGTTCCGCTTCAACATGAATCAGTTCAGTTCAGTTGCTCATTTGTGTCTGACTCTTTGCAACACCATGAACCGCAGTGTGCCAGGCCTCCCTGTCCATCACCAACTGCCTGAGTCTACCCAAACCCATGTCCATTGAGTCGGTGAAGCCATCCAACCATCTCATCCTTTGTCGTCCCCTTCTCCTCCTACCCTCAATGTTTCCCATCATCAGGGTCTTCACAAATGAGTCAGCTCTTCACACTAGGTAGCCAAAGTATTGGAGTTTCAACTTCAACATCAGTCCTTCCAATGAACACCCAGGACTGATCTCCTTTAGGATGGACTGGATGGATCTCCTTGCAGTCCAAGGGACTCAAGAGTCTTCTCCAATACCACAGCTCAAAAGCATCAATTCTTCAGCACTCAGTTTCTTATAGTCCAACTCTCACATCCATACATGACTGCTGGAAAAACCTTAGCCTTGACTAGACAGACCTTTGTTGACAAAGTAATGTCTCTGCTTTTTAATATACTGTCTAGGTTGGTCATAACTTTCCTTCCAAAGAGTATCCTTTAATTTCATGGCTGCATTCACCATCTGCAGTGATTTTGGAGCCCTAAAAATTAAAGTCTGCCACTGTTTCCACTGTTCCCCCATGTATTTGCCATGAAATGATGATACCGGATGCCATGATTTTAGTTTTCTGAATGTTGAGCTTTAAGCCAACTTTTTCACTCTCCTCTTTCACGTTCATCAAAAGGCTTTTTAGTTCTTCTTCACTTTTTGCCATAAAGGTGGTGTCATCTGCATATCTGAGGTTATTGATATTTCTCCCAGAAATCCTGATCCCAGCTTGTGCTTCCTCCATCCTAGAAACTTCCCTGGTGGCTTAGAGGGTAAAGCTTCTGCCTGCAATGTGGGAGACCCAGGTTTGATCCCTGGCTTGGGAAGATCCCCTGGAGAAGGAAATGGAAACCCAATCCAGCACTCCTGCCTGGGAAATCCCATGGATGGAAGAATCTGGTAGGCTACAGTCCATGGGGTCACAAAGAATCAGACACAACTGAGGGACTTCACTTCTGCATGTATATTCTATGTTTATTGGATAATAATTCAATATTCATTATTCCAATGAATGAATATTCAGGACTGATCTCCTTTAGGATTGACTGGTTGGATCTCCTTGCAGTTCAAAGGACTCTAAAGAGACTTCTTAACCCCACAAGTCAAAAACATCAGTTCTTTGACGCTCAGCTATCTTTACAGTCCAATTCTCACATCCATGCATGACTACTGGAAAAACCATAGCTTTGGTAGTCCAGTAGCTAGACGGACCTGTGCTGGTGAAGTAATGTCACTGCTTTTTAATATGCAGTCTATGTTGGTCATAACTTTTCTTCCAGGGAGAAAGCATCTTTTAATTTCATGGCTGCAGTCACCAACTGCAGTGATTTTGGACCCCCCAAAATAAAGTTTGTCACTGTTTCCACTGTCTCCCCATCTATTTGTTGTGAAGTAATGGGACCGGATGACAGGAATTTAGTTTTCTGAATGTTGAGTTTTAAACCAACTTTTTCATTCTCCTCTTTCACTTTCATCAAGAGGCTCTTTAGTTCTTGTTCACTTTCTGCCATAAGGGTGATGTCATCTGCATATCTGAGGTTATTTATTTTTCTTTCAAAAATCTTGATTCCAGCTTGTGCTCCATCCAGCCCAGCATTTCCTATATGTACTCCGTATATAAGTTAAATAAGCAGGATGACAATATACAGCCTTGAAATACCACTTTCCCAATTTGGAACCAGTCTGTGGTTCCATGTCCGATTTTAACTGTTGCTTCCTGAGCTGCATACAGATTTCTCAGGTAAGGTGGTCTGGTATTCCCATCTCTTGAAGAATTTACCACAGTTTGTTGTGATCCACAGTTAAAAGCTTTGACATAGTCCATAAAGCAGAAGTAGATATTTCCCTGGAACTTTCTTGCTTTTTCTATGACCCAGCGGATATTGGCAATGTGGTCTCTGTTTTCTCTGCCTTTTCTAAACCAGCTTGAACAGGTGGAAGTTCATGGATCATGTACTGTTGAAGACTGGCTTAGAGAATTTTGAGCATTACTTTGCAAGAGTATGAGATGAGTGCAATTGTGCAGTAGTTTGAACATTCTTTGCCATTGCCTTACTTTGGGATTGGAGTGAAAACAGACCTTTTACAGTCCTGTGGCCACTCCTGAGTTTTCCAAGTTTGCTGGCATATTGAGTGCAGCACTTCCACAGTGTTATATTTTCGGATTTGAAATAGCTCAAATGGAATTCTATCACCTCCACTAGCTTTGTTCATAGTGATTCTTCCTAAGGCTCACTTGACTTCAGACTTGAGGATGTCTGGCCCCAGGGGAGTGATCACACCATCGTGGTTATCTGGGTTATGAAGATCTGTTTTGGATAGTGCTTCTGTGTACTCTTGCCACCTCTTCTTAATATCTTCTGCTTCTGTTAGATCCATACTATTTCTGTCCTTTATTGCGCCCAAATTGCATGAAATATTCCCTTGGTATCACTAATTTTCTTAAAGAGATCTCTAGTCTTTCCCATTCTGTTTAATTATTAATTTATTTATTTTTGCATTGATCACTGAGGATGGCTTTCTTATCGTTCTGTGCTGTTCTTTGGAACTCTGCATTCTGGTGGGTATATCTTTCCTTTTCTCCTTTGCCTTTTGCTTTTCTTCTTTTCTTAGCTATTTGTAAGACCTCCTAAGACAAACATTTTGCCTTTTTGAATTTCTTTTTCTTGGGGTTGCTCTTGATCACTGCCTCCTGTACCATGGCATGAACCTGCTTCCATAGTTCTTCAGGCACTCTTGTCTATCAGATCTAATCCCTTAAATCTATTTGTCGCCTCCACTGTATAATTGTAAGGGATTTGATTTAGGTCATACCTGAATTGTCTAGTGGTTTTCCCAACTTTCTTCAGTTTAAGCCTGAACTTGGCTACTAGGAGTTCATGATCTGAGCCACAGTCAGCTCCCAGTCTTGTTTTTGCTGACTGTATAGAGCTTCTCCATCTTTGGCTGCAAAGAATATAATCAATCTGATTTTGGTATTGATCATTTGATGATGTCCAATGTAGAGTCTTCTCTTATGTGGTTGGAAGAGGTTTGTGTTTAGTAAATATTGTTTAGGCTCCACATGTTTTTGTTTTTTGCAACTCTTTTGTAGTGAACTTGTAGTTCATACCATTGTGGTTGAAAAAGATTCTTGATATGATTTCCATATTCTTAAATTTATTGAAACATTTTGTTTTAGCCTAGCATGAGCTCACATGTCACATGCGTTCTTAAAAGAAATGTGTATTTTGTTTCTCTGGGATAATATTCCAGCTTGTGCTTCATCCAGCCCAGCATTTTCTATGATATACTCTGCATATAAGTCAAATAAGCAGGTTGACAGTATACAGCCTCGACATACCCCTTTCCCAATTTGGAACCAGTCTGTGGTTCCATGTCTGGTTCTGACTGTTGGTTCCTGACCTGCATACAGGTTTCTCAGGAGGCAGGTCAGGTGGTCTGGTATTCCCATCTCTTGAGGAATGTTCCAGAGTTTGTTGTGAACCACACAGTCAAATGTTTTGGCATAGTCAATAAAGCAGAAGTAGATGTTTTTCTGGAACTCTCTTGCTTTTTTGATGATCCATCGGCTGTTGGCAATTTGATCTCTGATTCCTCTGCCTTTTCTAAATCCAGGTTGAATAGTTGGAAGTTCATGGTTCACGTACTGTTGTGTGTCTTTTAAGTTCAGTTCAGTCACTCAGTCGTATCTGACTCCTTGCGACCCATGGACTGCAGCACGCCAGGCCTCCCTGTCCATCACCAGCTCCTGGAGTTTACTCAAACTCATGTCCATTGGGTTGGTGATGCCATCCAACCATATCATCCTCTGTTGTCCCCTTCTCCTTGAGCCTTCAATCTTTCCCAGTATCAGGGTCTTTTCAAGTGAGTCAGCTCTTTGCATCAGGTGGCCAAAGAGCTGACCTTCAAAGCCTTTAAATGTCTTTTAATCTTAAGTGAGAGTCTTTTAGGCAGCATTTATATGGGTATTGTTTTTATCCATTCAGCTACTCTGTGTCTTTTGATTGGAGCATTTAATCCATCTACACTTTTAGTAGTTATTGATAGGTGTGTACTTATTGGCATTTTGTTAATTGTTTGCTGTTGCTTTTATAGTTCTTTCTATTTCTTTATTTCCTCTCTTCCCTTATGATTTGATAACCATCTTTAATGTTATGTTTGACTTTCTTTCTTTTTTTTATGTGTGTATCTATTAGAGATGTTTGGTTTACTGGTACCATGAGGTTCATATGTAAACATAAACATGTGTTAATTTTTAAACTGATAATCTCTTAAGTTTGAATGTTTCTGAAAGAGATGGGAATACCAGACCACCTGACCTGCCTCTTGAGAAACCAATATGCAGGTCAGGAAGCAACAGTTAGAACTGGACATGGAACAACAGACTGGTTCCAAATAAGAAAAGCAGTACAGCAAGGCTGTATATTGTCACCCTGCTTACTTAACTTCTATGCAGGGTATATCATGAGAAACGCTGGGCTGGAAGAAGCACAAGCTGGAATCAAGATTGCCAGGAGAAATATCAATAACCTCAGATATGCAGATGGCACCACCCTTATGGCAGAAAGTGAAGAGGAACTAAAAAGCCGCTTGATGAAAGTGAAAGAGGAGAGTAAAAAGTTGGCTTAAAGCTCAACATTCAGAAAATGAAGATCATGGCATCCGGTCCCATCACTTCATGGGAAATAGATGGGGAAACAGTGGAAACAGTGTCAGATTTTATTTTGGGGGGTTCTAAAATCACTGCAGATGGTGACTGCAGTCATGAAATTAAACGACACTTACTCCTTGGAAGAAATGTTATGACCAACCTAGATAGCATATTCAAAAGCAGAGACATTACTTTGCCAACAAAGGTCCATCTAGTCAAGGCAATGGTTTTTCCAGTGGTCATGTACGGATGTGAAGTTAGACTGTGAAGAAAGCTGAGCGCTGAAGAATTGATACTTTTGAACTGTGGTGTTGGAGAAGTCTCTTGAGAGTCCCTTGGACTGCAAGGAGACCTAACCAGTCCATTCTGAAGGAGACCAGCCCTGGGATTTCTTTGGAAGGAATGATGCTAAAGCTGAAGCTCCAGTACTTTGGCCACCTCATGTGAAGAGTTGACTCATTGGAAAAGACTCTGATGCTGGGAGGGATTAGGGGCAGGAGGAGAAGGGGATAACAGAGGATAAGATGGCTGGATGGCATCACTGACTCGATGGACGTGAGTTTGAGTGAACTCTGGGAGTTGGTGATGGACAGGGAGGCCTGGCGTGCTATGATTCATGGGGTCACAAAGAGTTGGATATGACTGAGCGACTGAACTGAACTGAACTGAACTGAACAACCCTGCATTTTCACTCCTTCCCATAGTTAACACTTTTGACATCGTATTTTACATCTTCTTTTTTGTATACAACCAGTAATTTTCATGGATATTGATTTTTCTATACCTGTCTTTGAATCTTCCTACTAGCTTTACGGTATTCCCAGGTGGCACTAGAGGTAAAGAACCTGCCTGCCAGTGAAGGAGTTGTAAGAGATGTGGGTCCAATCCCTGAGTCAAGAAAAACCCTTGGAGGAGTGCATAACAGCCCACTCCAGCATTCTTGCCTGGAGAATCCCAGGGACAGAGTAGCCTGGCAGGCTATAGTCCACAGAGTCGCAAAGAGTTGGACATGACTGAAGCAACTTTGCAGGCATGCACTAGCTTTGTAAGTGGTTGCTCTCTTAACTTTGCTGTATGTTTCCCTGTACTGATAAGAACTTTTCTATCATAATTTTCATATTCATAGTCATGATCTATTTTTTTTTCCACTCACAGAAACCTCTACCGCATTTCTTGGAAAGCCAAGTTCGGTTGAGTTCAGTTCAGTTGCTCAGTCGTGTCCAACTCTTCGTGACCCCATGAATCGCAGCACGCCAGGCCTCCCTGTCCATCACCATCTCCTGGAGTTCACTCAGACTCACGTCCATTGAGTCCGTGATGCCATCCAGCCATCTCATGTTTGGTTGTCCCCTTCTCCTCCTGCCCCCAATCCCTCCCAGCATCAGAGTCTTTTCCAATGAGTCAACTCTTCACATGAGGTGGCCAAAGTACTGGAGCTTCAGCTTTAGCATCATTCCTTCCAAAAAAATCCCAGGGTTGATCTCCTTCAGAATGGACTGGTTGGATCTCCTTGCAGTCCAAGTTACTGGTGCTAAATTCTAAACTTTTGCTTGTTTGTAAGAACCCTTTATTGTTCCTTCAAATTTGAATCAGAGCCTTGGTGGATAGAGTATTTTTGGTTCCAGGGTTTTTACTTTCATTACTTTGAAATATATTGTGCGAAACCTTCTGGTTTTCAAAGTTTCTGTTATAGAGTCACCTGTTAGCTTTATGGGAGTTTCTTTAATGTATAATAGTTACTTTTTTCTTTCTGCTTTTAACATTCTTTTTATCTTCAATTTTTACTCATTTAATTATAATGTATGTTACTGTGGATCTCTTTGGATTCATCTTGTTTGGGACTCTTTCTCCCTGAACCTGAATTTTTGTTTCCTTTACCAGCTTAGCTGAAGTTTTTAGCTATTATTTCTTCATATAAGGTATCTCCCCCTTTCTATTATTGTCAATAATGATATTTGAGAAACATTGGCAATTAAAATTAGATCAGATCTTTAATGTTACTAAAGTAACAAAACATAACTGTACTTTTATCTATGTATATATGTATCTATATATATCTTCCCTACAATGCAAATGTTTATATTCTTTGCCCTTGTCTCAGATATCTCTTAAACTGTTCTCATTTAAAAAAATTCTTTCTTCTTTTCCTTTTTCAGCTTGCCTGATTTCTACTACTCTGTCTTCCAGTTCACCGATCCATTCCTTTATATCATCTAATCTACTACTGTTTCCTTCCAGTGTATTTTAAAATTTCATTTATTGTACTCTTCAGCACTGTTGGGTTCTTTATATTTCCTTTGTTAAATTTTCTCTGCATCCATTCATTTTTCCGTGGAGCTTGTTGAACATCTTTATGATCATTACTTCAAACTTTTTATTGAGTAGGTTGCTTATCTCCCCTTCATCTAGTTCTTTTTCTGAGGTTCTGTCTTATTATTTCATTTGGACTATAGTCCACTAAATGTTCAATTGTATAATTCTCTGTTTTTATTTCTAGGTAGACCAGTTACGTTTTCTGATCTTGAGAGGAAGCCTTATGTAGCAGCTGTCCTATGGAACCCAGTGACACACTCTTCTCTGGTCACCAGATTTATATGCTGTAGTGACAGCCCATATGTGGGCTTCATGTGCCTTTCTATTTACCATATTTATAACCCAACAAAGATTAATTTTCAAATTTACTCATTTCAAAGGTACTATTTATTGAAAATATCAAAATATAACCTCTTTTAGAAAAATATTGTCAATAATGATATTTGAGAAACATTGGCAATTAAAATTAGATCAGATCTTTAATGTTACTAAAGTAACAAAACATAACTGTACTTTTATCTATGTATATATGTATCTATATATATCTACCTATGTATTTATCTATCTATGTATCTGTCATCTATCTAGTTTCTATTGTTCTGTAATGTATTGTAGTTCACAAAGTGCTTTTTTGGTTATATTATCTCATTTAGTCCAATGCCAACACTATGAGATAGATATTACTCTTTTTATAAGTTAGGAAGCAGATATTTGAGGCCAGGCTTAACTCACTTTGCTAGAGAGTAGGGGAGCTAGGACCCAAGCCCAAATCTTTTGACATCTAACCTCAAATATTTTTAACATTAACATGTTCATCTATTTCTTTTTTGTTTTTTGCATTAAGGAATAATGAATAAACAAAGAACTGCCTCTATTTTCTGTCAACTTTGATGTTTTAATATACACATACATTTATAAAATGTACATGATGACCAAGATAATAAACACAGTTATCATCCAAAATTTTTTTCTTAGAACTCTTAGTGATTCCCTCCTGCCTATTCTTTCCCACAGCCCATCCCCAAGCAACCACTAATTTGCTTAATTTGACTATAGATTATTTTAAATTTTTAGAGTTTTATATAAATGAAATAATATGTATGTATTACTTATTTTATGGTTTCTTTAATTCAGCATACTTATCTTGAAATTCATCAGTGTTCTTGCTTGTGTCATTATTTTATTCCTTTTTATTGCTGAAAAATATTCTATATACATCAAGGCTGTGTATTCTTTATTTAACATATATGCAGAGTACATCGTGTGAAATGCCAGGCTGGATGAGTTACAAGTTGGAATCAGATTGCTGGGAGAAATATCAACAAGTTCATTTATGCAGATGGTAACACTCTAATGACAGAAAGCAAAGAGGAACCATAGAGTCCCTTGATGAGGGGGAAAGAGGAGAGTAAAGAAGCTGGCTTAAAACTCAGTATTGAAAAAACTAAGATCATGGCATCCAGTCCCATCACTTCATGGCAAATAGAAGGGGAAAAAGTGGAAGTAGTGACAGGTTCTCTTGTCTTGGGCTCTAAAATCACTGCAGAGGGTGACTGCAGCTATGAAAGAAGGAGATGCTTGCTTCTTGGAAGGAAATTTATGAGAAATGTAAGCAGTGTTTTAAAAAGCAGAGACATCAGTTTGCCAACAAAGGTCCGAATGGTCAAAGCTATGATCTTTTCAGTAGTCATGTACAGATGTGAGAACTGACCATAAGGAAGGCAGAGCTCTGAAGAATTGATGCTTTCAAATTATGGTGCTGAAGAAAACTCTTGAGAGTCCCTTGGACAAACCACTCAATCCCAAATGCAGTTAACCCTCAATACTCATTTGAAGGACTTGTGCTGAAGCTGAAGCTCCAATACTATGGCCACCTGATGCGAACAGCCAACTCATTGGAAAATACCGTGATGCTGGGAAAGATTGAGGAAAAATTTTGACTATTATCTCTTTTAATATTTTTATGTTCTGACTTTCTCATCATGGATAGCACTTACAATGATGTTAGACTGCAATGTTTCCCTATAACTTACTGAGTTTTTGAAAATTCTTTTTTATTCACATGCTTTATTTTTTATAATTTTTACTTCTATGTCCTCAAGTTCAGCAATCTTTTTCTTTGTAAATGATTCAGTTCAGTTCAGTTCAGTCACTCAGTCATATACGACTCTTTGCGACCCCATGAATCGCAGAATGCCAGGCCTCCCTGTCCATCACCAACTCCCGGAGTTCACTCAGACTCATGTCCATCAAGTCAGTGATGCCATCCAGCCATCTCATCCTCAGTCATCCTCTTCTCCTCCTGCCCCTAATCCCTCCCAGCATCAGAGTCTTTTCCAATGAGTCAAGTCTTTGCATGAGGTGGCCAAAGTACTGGAGTTTCAGCTTTAGCACCATTCCTTCCAAAGAAATCCCAGAGCTGATCTCCTTCAGAATTTAACTCAGAGGACCATTATAGGCCTGGCGTGCTGTGATTCATGGGGTTACAAAGAGTCGGACATGACTGAATGACTGAACTGAACTGACCATTATATCTACTACTTTGGGCAAGAATCCCTTAGAAGAAATGGTGTAACATTCACAGTCAACAAGAGAGTCTGAAATGCAGTACTTGGATGCAATCTCAAAAATGACAGAATGACCTCTGTTCATCTCCAAGGGAAACCATTCAATATCACGGTATTCCAAGTCCATGCCCCTACCAGTAATGCTGAAGAAGCTGAAGTTGAATGGTTCTATGAAGACCTACAAGACCTTCTAGAAGTAACACCCAAAAAAGATGTCCTTTTCATTATAGGGGACTGGAATGCAAAAGTAGGAAGTCAAGAAACACCTGGAGTAACAGGCAAATTTAGCCTTGGAGTATAGAATGAAGCAGGGCAAAGGCTAATAGAGCTCTTCCAAGAGAATGCACTGGTCATAGCAAACACCCTTTTCCAACAAAACAAGAGAAGACTCTGCACATGGACATCACCAGATGGTCAACACCAAAATCAGATTGATCACATTGTTTGCAGCCAAAGATGGAGAAGCTCTATAGAGTCAGCAAAAACAAGACTGGGAGCTGACTGTGGCTCAGATCATGAATTCCTTATTGCCAAATTCAGACTTAAATTGAAGAAAGTGGGGAAAATCACTAACCATTCAGGTATGACCTAAACCCAATCCCTAATGATTATACAGTGAAAGTGAGAAATAGATTTAAGGGACTAGATCTGATAGACAAAGTGCCTGATGAACTATGGATGGAGGTTTATGGCATTGTACAGCAAACAGGGATCAAGACCATCAAAAAAGCAAAATGGATGTCTGAGGAGGTCTTACAAATAGCTGTGAAAAGAAGAGAAGCCAAAAGCAAAGGAAAAAAAAGGACAGATAAACCAATTTGAATGCAGAGTTCCAAAGAAGAGGAAGGAGAGATAAGAAAGCCTTCTTCAGTGATCAGTGCAAAGAAATAGAGGAAAACAATAGAATGGAAAAGACTAGAGATGTCTTCAAGAAAATTAGAGATACCAAGGGAACATGTCATGCAAAGATGGGCTCGATAAAGGACAGAAATGGTCTGGACCTAACAGAAGCAGATGATATTAAGAAAAGGTGGCAAGAATACACAGAAGAACTATACAAAAAAGATCTTCATGACCCAGATAATCATGGTGGTGTGATCCCTCACCTAGAGCCAGACATCCTGGAATGTGAAGTCAAGTGGGCGTTAGGAAGCATCAGTAAGAAACAAAGCTAGTGGAGGTGATGGAATTCCAGCTGAACTATTTCACATCCTTAAAGATGATGCTGTGAAAGTGTTGAACTCAATATGCCAGCAAATTTGGAAAACTCAGCAGTGGCCACAGGACTGGAAAATGTCAGTTTTCATTCCAGTCCCTAAGAAAGGCTATGCCAAAGAATGCTCAAACTACCGCACAATTGCACTCATCTCACATGCTAGCAAAGTAATGCTCAAAATTCTCCAAGCCAGGCTTCAAAAATATGTGAACTATGAACTTCCAGATGTTCAATATGGTTTTAGAAAAGGCAGAGGAACCAGAGACCAAATTGTCAACATCCACTAGAATATTGAAAAAGCAAGAGAATTCCAGAAAAACATCTATTTCTGCTTTACTGACTATGCCAACGCCTTTGACTGTATGGATCACAATACACTGTGGAAAATTCTGGAAGAGATAGGAATACCAGACCACCTGACCTGCCTCTTAAGAAACCTGTATGCAGATCAGGAAGCAACAGTTAGACTGGACATGGAACAGCAGACTGGTTCCAAATAGGAAAAGGAGTACATCAAAGCTATATACTGTCACCCTGCTTATTTAACTTATATGCAGTGTACATCAATGGAAACACTGGGCTGGATGAAGCACAAGCTGAAATCAAGATTTCTGGGAGAAACATCAATAACCTCAGATATGTAGATGATAACACCCTTTTGGCAGAAAGTCAAAAAGAACTAAAGAGCCTCTTGATGAAAGTGAAAGAGGACAGTGAATAAGTTGGCTTAAACTCAACATTCAGAAAACAAAGATCATGGCATCTGGTCCTATCACTTCATGGGAAATAGATGGAGAAACAGTGGAAATAGTGGTAGACTTAATTTTTTGGGCTCCAAAGTCTTTGCAGATGGTAACTGCAGCCATGAAATTAAAAGACGCTTACTCTTTAGAAGGAAATTTATGACCAAACTAGACAACATATTAAAAAGTAGAGACATTACTTTGCCAACAAAGGTCTGTCTAGTCAAGGCTATCATTTTTCCAGTGGTCATGTATGGATGTGAGAGTTGGACTATAAAGAAAGTTGAGCACAGAAGAATTGATGGTTTTGAACTGTGGTGTTGGAGAAGACTCTTGAGAGTCCCTTGGACTGCAAGGAGATCGAACCAGTCCATCCTAAAGGAGATCAGTCCTGGGTATTCATTGCAAGGACTGATGCTGAAGCTGAAACTTCAATACTTTGGCCACCTTATGTAAACAGCTGTCTCATTTGAAAAGATCCTGATGCTGGGAAAGATTGAACACAGGAGGAGAAGGGGAAGATGGGATGAGATGGTTGGATGGCATCACCATCTCAATGGACATGAGTTTGAAAAAGCTCCAAGAGTTGGTGATGGACAGGGAGGCCTGGCGTGCTGCAGTCCATGGGGTCTCAAAGAGTCAGACAGGACTGAGCTACTGAACTGAATGTAACTGATTTAATACTTGACACCATTTTTCAATATATTTTTTTCAGTTTTGTGTTATTTCATACAGAGAGGTAAATTCAGTTCAAAATACTTTATCTTATCCAGAAACAAATTTCTCTTACCTTTCTATTGCTTACTTTTGCCAACTCAGAATCAAGTGTGTGTGTGTGTGTGTGTGTGTGCATATATATATGTATATATATACACATACAATATAAAACTAGGTACCTTTTTTGTCTTTTGCTAATTTGTGTACTCACAACTTAACTTTCTATCTGCAAACTTGATATATGTTGGAGCAAGAACAACTATGTCCTCTCTGAGACAGCAACCCCACTGTCTAACACAATCACTAGCATACAATATTCACTCTATAAGTGATAGGTTGCATAAATGAACTAATGTTAAGAGCCAGGTGTACTTGGGAAAAGAGATACAAATAACAAGTTTATGTAATACACACTAGTTTGAAAATTCCTACCATACAATAAAATTGAGATAGCTATGAAAAAAGGATATATGAAAAGGAAATGCAAGATGGACTTTCAGGGCTCTAAGGGGAAGTGAGCAGTACTCTAGATCACATTCATTTGCTACTTACCATTAATACTTAAATTAATATTTAATTATTACTATTTTTCTCTTAATTTCATGTTCCTCCAAAGGATTACTTAAGATATCATTAGTTTGGAAGCATTTCATATTTTAAATCATGTATTTATTACTTTTTAAGTGTTAATTTTCCAGGCTGCAAACTGAGGCCGTATTTAAAGATAAAGCTTCCGGGGCGGTCCTAAGATGGTGGAGGAATAGGATAGGGAGACCATTTTCTCCCCAAAAATTCATCAAAAGAACATTTAAACGCTGAGTAAATTCCACAAAACAACTTCTGAATGCTGGCAGAGGACATCAGGCACCCAGAAAAGCAACCCATTGTCTTCGAAAGAAGGTAGGAAAAAATATAAAAGACAAAAAAAAAAAAAAGACACAAAAGAGGTAGGGACAGAGCTCTGTCCCAGGAAGGGAGTCTTAAAAATAGAGAAGTTTCCAAACACCAGGAAACACTCTCGCTGCTGAGTCTGTGGCGAGCCTTGGAAGCACAGAGGGCAACAACAGGGAAGAAAAATAATTAAAACCCATAGATTCCGAGCCCATCAGTAACTCCCCCAGCGGAGAAGCAGTGCAGATGCCTGCAACCACCACTAGCAAGCGGGGGCTGGGCAGGGAGGCTGGGGCTGCATTGCTTAGAGTAAGGATCTGGCCTGAATGCCCCAAGTGCAATCTAAGTGAACTAACTTGAGCTAGCAAACCAGACTGTGGGATAAGTGCCACATGAAAATCCAGCCCTAACCTAAGACACTTCCAGGCCCTCGCACAGAACAAAGGACTAAACAGAGCCGGCTGCAGACCATCCCCACCTGGTGACAGGCAGCCAGAGTTGGAAGGGGGCAATCACAGCCCCAGAGAGACATTATCTACAAACTGTAAGCAGGCTTCTTTGCTAACTAAGACTTCTTGAGGTTCTAAATGGTCAACATGCACCAGTTGTACACCCAGAAAACTGAGTGGCAGGGACGGGGGAGGTGATAAGTCGCAGTGACCACGCTCACCAAACACCCCATCACCTGAGCTGCTAGGACCTGGGAAGGGAACAAAATGCAGGCCCAACGGAGTCTGCACCTCTGAGGACTACCTGAGTGCCTGAACCTGAGCGGCTTAGACCTGGGAGGTGCATGCAGCCCAGGGCTGGCCTCAGACGGTTCCCGGTGGAGCAACCTAGAGCCTGAGCAGTGTGGGCAGGGAGGGTACACGCACCATGAGCGGGGGCAGGCCCAGTGTGGCTGAGGCACTGCAAGCACACACCAGTGTTATTTGTTTGCAGCGTCCCTCCCTCCCCACAGCATGACTGAACAAGTGAGCCTAAAAAAGTGTCCACCACCACCCCTTTTGTGTCAGGGCGGAAATCAGACACTGAAGAGACCAGCAAACAGAAGAAGCTAAAACAGAGGGAACCACCTTGGAAGTGACAGGTGCAATAGATTAAAACCCTGTCATTAGTATCAACTACATAGGAAGGGGCCTATAGATCTTGAGAAATATAAGCCGGACCAAGGAACTATCTGAAAATGAACTGACCCCACAATACCCACAACACCAGAGAAAGTCCTAGATATATTTTTACTATTTTTATGATCATTCTTTTTTAAAAATTTTTAAGTCCTCTATTGCACCTTTAATTTTAATTTTTATAACCTACTATTACTTTGCAAAAAAAGACCCTATTTTTAAAAAGCAAACTTCATATATATATATGTATTATAATTTATGTGACTTTTTTTTCTCTTTTTTCCTTATTTTCCTTAATATTGTATTTTTGAAATTCCAAACTTTACTCTAGATATTTAATCTTGGCTTTTTGGTATTTGTTATCAATTTTGTACCTTTAAGAAACCAATCTTCAGTACCCATTTTTACTTGGGAGCGAGATTACTGGCTTGACTGCTCTCTTCCCCTTTGGACTCTCTTTTTTCTCCATCAGGTCACCTGTGTCTCCTCCCTACACCTTCTCTTCTCTATCCAACTCTGTGAATTTCTATGTGTTCCAGACGGTGGAGAACACTTAGGGAACTGATTACTGCCTGGATCTGTCTCTCTCCTTTTGATTTCCCCCTTTTATCCTCCTGGCCACCTCTGTCTCCTTCCTCCCTCTTCTCTTCTCTGTATAACTCTGTGAACATATCTGAGAGGTCCAGCTGTGGAGTGCACATAAGGAAGTGATTACTGGCTAGCTTGCTATCTCCTCTATTGATTCCACCTCATCTCATTTCAGTCACCTCTAACTACCCCATCCCTCTTCTCTTCTCCATTTAACTCTGAGACCCTCTCTGGGTGTCCCTCAATGTGGAGACACTTTTCATCTTTAACCTAGATGTTTTATCAATGGTGCTGTATAGAAGGAGAAGTCTTGAGACTACTGTAAAAATAAGACTGAAAACCAGAAGCAGGAGGCTTAAGTCCAAACCCTGAGAACACCAGAGAACTCCTGACTCCAGGGAACATTAATTGACAGGAGCTCATCAAATGCTTCCATACCTACATGGAAACCAAGCACCACCCAATGGCCAGCAAGTTCCAGAGCAAGATATACCACACAAATTCTCCAGCAACACAGGAACAGAGCCCTGAGCTCCAATATACAGGCTGCCCAAAGTTACTCCAAAACCACTGACATCTCATAACTCATTACTGGACACTTCATTGCACTCCAGAGAGAAGAAATCCAGCTCCACCCACCAGAACACCGACAAAAGCTTCCCTAACCAGTAAAGACAAGCCACCTGTAAAACCCCACCCACAGTGAGGAAACGCCGCAATAAAGAGAACTCCACAAACTGCCAGAATACAGAAAGGACACCCCAAACTCAGCAATATAAACAAGATGAAGAGACAGAAGAATACCCAGCAGGTAAAGGAACAGGATAAATGCCCACTAAACCAAACAAAAGAGGAAGAGATAGGGAATCTACTTGATAAAGAATTCTGAATAATGATAGTGAAAATGATCCAAAATCTTGAAATCAAAATGGAATCACAGATAAATAGCCTGGAGACAAGGATTGAGAAGATGCAAGAAAGGTTTAACAAGGACCCAGAAGAAATAAAAAAGAGTCAATATATAATGAATAATGCAATAAATGAGATCAGAAACACTCTGGAGGCAACAAATAGTAGAATAACAGAAGCATAAGATAGGATTAGTGAATTAGAAGATAGAATGGTAGAAATAAATCAATCAGAGAGGAAAAAGAAAAACAAATGAAAAGAAATGAGGACAATCTCAGAGACCTCCAGGACAATATGAAATGCCCCAACATTCGAGTCATAGGAGTCCCAGAAGAAGAAGACAAAAAGAAAGACCATGAGAAAATACTTGAGGATATAATAGTTGAAAACTTCCCTAAAATGGGGATGGAAATAATCACTGAAGTCCAAGGAACCCAGAGAGTCCCAAATAGGATAAACCCAAGGTGAAACACCCTAAGACACATATTAATCAAATTAACAAAGATCAAACACAAAGAACAAATATTAAAAGCAGCAAGGGAAAAACAACAAATAACACACAAGGGATTCACATAAGGATAACAGCTGGTCTTTCAATAGAAACTCTTCAAGCCAGGAGGGAATGGCAAGACATACTTAAAGTGATGAAAGAAAAATAATCTACAGCCCAGATCACTGTACCCATCAAGGATCTCATTCAAATATGAAAGAGAAATCAAAAGCTTTACAGACAAGCAAAAGCTGAGAGAATTCAGCACCACCAAACCAGCTCTCCAACAAATGCTAAAAGATATTCTCTAGACAGGAAACACTAAAAGGATGTATAAACTCGAACCCAAAACAGTAGAGTAAATGGCAACGGGATCATATTTATCAATAATTACCCTAAATGTAAATGGGTTGAACGCCCCAACCAAAAGGCAAAGACTGGCTGAATGGATACAAAAACAAGACCCCTATATATGTTGTCTACAAGAAACTCACCTCAAAACAGGGGACACATACAGACTGAAAGTGAAGGGCTGGAAAAAGATTTTCCATGCAAATAGAGACCAAAAGAAAGCAGGAGTAGCAATATTCATATCTGATAAAATAGACTTTAAAACAAAGGCTGTGAAAAGAGACAAAGAAGGACACTACATAATGATCAAAGGATCAATCCAAGAAGATGTAACAATTATAAATATATATGCACCCAACATAGGAGCACCACAATATGTAAGACAAATGCTAACAAGTATGAAAGGGGAAATTAACAATAACACAATAATTTTGGGAGACAGTAATACCCCACTCACAATTATGGATAGATCAACTAAACAGAAAATTAACAAGGAAACACAAACTTTAAATGATACAATAGACCAATTATACCTAATTGATATCTATAGGACATTTCACCCTAAAACAATGAATTTCACCTTTTTCTCAAGTGCACACAGAACCTTCTCCAGGATAGATCACATCCTGGGCCATAAATCTAACCTTGATAAATTTAAAAAAATGAAACCACTCCAAGCATCTTCTCTGACCACAATGCAGTAAGATTAGATCTCAATTACAGAAACAAAACAATTAAAAATTCCAACATATGGAGGCTGAACAACACGCTTCTGAATAACCAACAAATCACAGAAGAAATCAAAAAAGAATCACTTTCTAACACCGCACACAAAAATAAACTCAAAATGGATTAAAGATCTAAATGTAAGATCAGAAACTATAAAACTCCTAGAGGAGAACATAGGCAAAACACTCTCAGACATAAATCACAGCAGGATCCTCTATGATCCACCTCCCAGAATTCTGGAAATAAAAGCAAAAATAAACAAATGGGATCTAATTAAAATTAAAAGCTTCTGCACAACAAAGGAAACTATAAGCAAGGTGAAAAGACAGCCTTCTGAATGGGAGAAAATAATAGCAAATGAAGCAACTGACAAACAACTAATCTCAAAAATATACAAGCAACTTATGCAGCTCAATTCCAGAAAAATAAACGACCCAATCAAAAAATGGGCCAAAGAACTAAATAGACATTTCTCCAAAGAAGACATACGGATGGCTAACAAACACATGAAAAGATGCTCAACATCACTCATTATTAGAGAAATGCAAATCAAAACCACAATGAGGTACCACTTCACACCAGTCAGAATGGCTGCGATCCAAAAATCTGCAAGCAATAAATGCTGGAGAGGGTGTGGAGAAAAGGGAACCCTCCTACACTGTTGGTGGGAATGCAAACTAGTACAGCCACTATGGAGAACGGTGTGGAGATTCCTTAAAAAATTGCAAATAGAACTACCTTATGACCCAGCAATCCCACTGCTGGGCATACACACCGAGGAAACCAGAATTGAAAGAGACACATGTACCCCAATGTTCATTGCAGCACTGTTTATAATAGCCAGGACATGGAAACAACCTAGATGTCCATCAGCAGATGAATGGATAAGAAAGCTGTGGTACATATACACAATGGAGTATTACTCAGCCGTTAAAAAGAATTCATTTGAATCAGTTCTGATGAGATGGATGAAACTGGAGCCGATTATACAGAGTGAAGTAAGCCAGAAAGAAAAACACCAATACAGTATACTAACACATATATATGGAATTTAGGAAGATGGCAATGACGACCCTGTATGCAAGACAGGGAAAGAGACACAGATGTGTATAACGGACTTTTGGACTCAGAGGGAGAGGGAGAGGGTGGGATGATTTGGGAGAATGACATTCTAACATGTATACTATCATGTGAATTGAATCGCCAGTCTATGTCTGACGCAGGATGCAGCATGCTTGGGGCTGGTGCATGGGGATGACCCAGAAAGTTGTTATGGGGAGGGAGGTGGGAGGGGGGTTCATGCTTGGGAATGCATGTAAGAATTAAAGATTTTAAAATTTAAAAAATAAAAAACTAAAAAAAAAATAATAAAATAAAATAAAATAAAATAAAATAAAAAAAATAAAATTTAAAAAATAAAAAACTAAAATTAAAAAAAATAAAAAAATAAATAAAAAAGAAATCAAAATATGCATAGAAACGAATGAAATTAAAACACAACAACCCAAAACCTGTGGGACACTGTAAAAGCAGTGTTAAAGGGAAAGTTCATAGCAATACAGGCATATCTCAAGAAACAAGAAAAAATTCAAATAAATAACCTAACTCTACACCTAAAGCAACTAGAAAAGGAAGAAATGAAGAACCCCAGGGTTAGTAGAAGGAAAGAAATCTAAAAAATTAAGGCAGAAATAAATGCAAAAGAAACAAAAGAGATCATAGCAAAAATCAACAAAGCTAAAAGCTGGTTCTTTGAAAGGATAAATAAAATTGACAAACCATTAGCCAGACTCATCAAGAAACAAAGGGAGAAAAATCAAATCAATAAAATTAGAAATGAAAATGGAGAGACCACAACAGAAAACACAGAAATACAAAGGATCATAAGAGACTACTATCAGCAATTATATGCCAATAAAGTGGGCAACATGGGAGAAATGGACAAATTCTTAGAAAAGTACAACTTTCCAAAACTGAACCAGGAAGAAATAGAAAATCTTAACAGACCCATCACAAGCACGGAAATTGAAACTGTAATCAGAAATCTTCCAGCAAACAAAAGCCCAGGTGCAGACGGCTTCACAGATGAATTCTACTAAAAATTTAGAGAAGAGCTAACACCTATCCTACTCAAACTCTTCCAGAAAATTGCAAAGGAAGGTAAACTTCCAAACTCATTCTATGAGGCCATCATCACCCTAATAACAAAACCTGACAAAGATGCCACAAGAAAAGAAAACTACAGGCCAATATCACTGATGAACATAGGTGTAAAAATCCTTAAGAAAATTCTAGCAATCAGAATCCAACAACACATTAAAAAGATCATACACCATGACCAAGTGGGCTTTATCCCAGGGATGCGAGGATTCTTCAATATCCTCAAATCAATCAATGTAATACACAACATTAACAAATTGAAAAATAAAAGCCATATGATTATCTCAATAGATGCAGAGAAAGCCTTTGACAAAATTCAACATCCATTTATGATAAAAACTCTCCAGAAAGCAGGAATAGAAGGAACATACCTCAACATAGTAAAAGCTATATATGACACAAACCCACAGCAAACATGATCCTCAATGGTGAAAAATTGAAAGCATTTCCCCTAAGGTCAGGAATAAGACAAGGGTGCCCACTTTCACCATTACTATTCAACATAGTTTTGGAAATTTTGGCCACAGCAATCAGAGCAGAAAAAGAAATAAAAGGAGTTCAAATTGGAAAAGAAGAAGTAAAACTCTCACTATTTGCAGATGACATGACCCTCTACATAGAAAACCTTAAAGACTCCACCAGAAAATTACTAGAGCTAATCAATGAATATAGTAGAGTTGCAGGATGTAAAATCAACACACAGAAATCCCTTGCATTCCTATAAACTTATAATGAGAAAATAGAAAGTGAAATTAAGGAAACAATTCCATTCACCATTGTAACGAAAAGAATAAAATACTTAGGAATACATCTACCTAAAGAAACTAAAGACATATATAGAAAACTATAAAACACTGGTGAAAGAAATCATACAGGACATTAATAGATGGAGAAATATATCATGTTCATGGATCAGGAGAATCAATATAGTGAAGATGAGGCTACTACCCAAAGCAATTTATAGATTCAATGCAATCCCTATCAAGCTACCAATGGTATTTTTCACAGAGCTAGAACAAATAATTTCACAATTTGTATGGAAATACAAAAAACCTTGAATAGCCAAAGCAATCTTGAGAAAGAAGAATGGAACTAGAGGAATCAACCTGCCTGACTTCAGGCTCTACTACAAAGCCACAGTCATCAAGACAGTATGGTACTGGCACAAAGACAGAAATATAGATCAATGAAACAAAATAGAAAGCCCAGAGATAAATCCATGCACCTACAGAAACCTTATCTTCAACAAAGGTGGCAAGCATATACAATGGATTAAAGACTGACGCAGGATGCAGCATGCTTGGGGCTGGTGCATGGGGATGATCCAGAGAGATGTTATGGGGAGGGAGGTGGGAGGGGGGTTCATGTTTGGGAACGCATGTAAGAATTAAAGATATTAAAATTTAAAAAGTGAAAAAAAATGCAAAAAAAATAAAATAAAATAAAGACAATCTCTTTTACAAGTGGTGCTGGGAAAACTGGTCAACCATTTGTAAAAGAATGAAACCAGAACACTTTCTAACACCATACACAAAAATAAACTAAAAATGGATTAAAGATCTAATGTAAGACCGGAAACTATAAAACTCCTAGAGGAGAACATAGGCAAAACACTCTCCGACATATATCACAGCAGGATCCTCTATGACCCACCTCCCAGAATATTGGAAGTAAAAGCAAAAATAAACAAACAGGACCTAATTAAAATTAAAATCTGCACAACAAAGAAAACTATAAGCAGGGTGAAAAGACAGCCTCCAGAATGGGAGAAAATAATAGCAAGTGAAGCAACTGACAAACAACTAATCTCAAAAACATACAAGCAACTCCTGCAGCTCAATTCCAGAAAAATAAATGACCCAATCAAAAAACGGGCCAAAGAACTAAATAGACATTTCTCCAAAGAAGACATACAGATGGCTAACAAACACATGAAAAGATGCTCAACATTACTCATTATCAGAGAAATGCAAATCAAAACCACAATGAGGTACCATTTCACCCCAGTCAGAAAGGCTGTGATCCAAAAGTCTACAAGCAATAAATGCTGGGAGGATGTGGAGAAAAGGGAACCCTCTTACACTGTTGGTGGGAATGCAAACTAGTACAGCCACTATGGAGAACAGTGTGGAGATTCCTTACAAAACTGGAAATAGAACTGTCTTATGACCCAGCAATCCCACTGCTGGGCATACACACGGAGGAAACCAGAATTAAAAGAGACACGTGTACCCCAATGTTGATTGGAGCACTGTTTGTAATAGCCAGGACATGGAAGCAACCTAGATGTCCATCAACAGAGGAATGGGTAAGAAAGCTGTGGTAGAAGTAGAAGTGAAGTTGCTCAGTCGTGTCCAACTCTTTGCGACCCCATGGACAGTAGCCTACAAGGCTCCTCCATCCATGGAATTTTCCAGGCAAGAGTACTGGAGTGGGTTGCCATTTCCTTCTCCAGGGGATCTTCCCCACCCAGGGATTTAACCTGGGTCTCCTGCATTGCAGGCAGATGCTTAACCATCTGAGCCACCAGGGAAGCCCCAACTGTGGTACATATACACAATGGAGTATTACACAACCATTAAAAAGAATACATTTGAATCAGTTCTAATGAGGTGGATGAAACTGGAGCCAATTATACAGAGTGAAGTAAGCCAGAATGAAAAACACTATTACAGTATACTAACACATATATATGGAATTTGGAAAGATGGCAACCATAACCCTGTATGCGAGACAGCAAAAGAGACACAGATGTATAGAACCATCTTTTGGATTCAGAGGGAGAGGGAGAGGGTGGGATGATTTGGGAGAATGGCATTGAAATATGTATAATATCATATATGAAACGAATTGCCAGTCCATGTTCGATGCATGATACTGGATACTTGGGGCTGGTGTACTGAGACAACCCAGAGGGATGGTACGGGGAGGGAGGAAGGAGGGAGGTTCAAGATGGGAAACATGTGTATACTTGTGGTGGATTCATGTTGATGTATGGCAAAACCAATACAATATTGTAAAGTAGTTAACCTCCAATTAAAATAAATAAATTTATATTAAAAAAGAACAAAAAAATAAAAATAAAAAATAAAAGAGACTTATAAAAGCAAAAAAAAAAAAAAGATAAAGCTTAGGGGCAAAATCACATTACCAAAATAATAGCTGTACACGTGAAGGCTTGTGGTTTATGTTTTATTTTTGTCAATTAATATAGCAGTGTTCCCAGAAAACAAAATGAAACAAACCGCAGAAATTGTTGCCTATCTGAAGTTAGTTCTTCCATGAAAACTATGATGGGTCAGGACAACCTTGTGTATTTTTAAACTTGCCTATCTTGATGTATATCTAATATTTTCTCCTGCTTTAATTCCGTAAACATTCTATCCTCGGTTAGTGCTTTTTCTGATGCAATCAAATCCATGGCACACCTGTCTCTGAGGATGAGAAGAGAGTGAGTCATTTGGGAGGAGGATGGTCACATTAACTCTCGGACAACATAAAGGATAATTTATAAAATTGTGTTTTTGAGGACGTAACACAATGCCTTCATGGCTGAAAAGAACTCATGGATATCCTGAAAGAAGTCATCTCCTCATTCTCACTAAAGGGGTTGCAGGACCATTAAAAGCCAAATTAAACTCTAGAGTTAGTGCTCTAGACTTCAGTAAAATAGTTGTAAGTAGTTGCAATGAATCATCGTGAGAACTATCATTCAGAATGTCTATTGTCAGACTGCTTCTTTATGGCTGCAAACCAGCATGGTTGAACATATTTGAACCTTGCTGTCCAACTTCATGTTTGGAGATACAATTTAATCTTTAGTTTAGATCTCATTTGTTTAAAGGACACAAATTCTGAGGAATAACCAAACCAATATTATTCCATTAAGTTGCGGCCTTCCATTTTCAGTGAAAACAGCACTCTTCATTTTGCTGCTGAGTTCTTTCCCTAGCTATGCACTGAAAAGGGAGAAAAGCAAAAAAAAAAAAAAAAAAAGGAATGACAAAAATCAGCCCACTGATGGACCAGGGCAAAGAAAACACTGTGGCAGGATGGTATTTCATAATGGTAAGGAAAAAGCAATTTGCTCATCTAGGTGAGTGCTTTATCCTCTGGAGGAGTGCAACCTGAAGAAGGTAAATTACTTTTTCTTGGTACCACTTGGTATCCAAGAGGAGGTAATTTACCTCATAATGTCAAGACACCCTGCTGCCATGAAAGTGGTTATATCCTTAGCTGGCTACAAGGAGAATGCTTGGCTCACAGGCAAGCTGATTGATCCCTTCATATATCACTCAATCCAAGATTGAGATGTTTCAGAGCATAAGAGCAAGCATACAAATGAATAGATGCTTTATTAAGGGGTAGCTAAAAGTATTTTTTTTTTGACCCCTCCAGCAATTGCAATTCAACTGCACTCTTTCCTTGGAAGCAAAGTTGTTTATTGTGCCTGTTTTTTCATTTTAAAATGGTGAAGAGCACTAGTAAGCATTCCTCACTGGTCCATAGAAGTGCAATTCAGTCTCACACATGCTTCACAGCAGGATGCTGTGGAGGTGACTTCCTCTGCTTGCTGTTCTGAGACCCCACATGTGGAAAAGGGAGGGTTGTTCAGCTGAAGACCCTGAGATAAACTTGCCTTTTTAGAAAGAGTTATGCAACTCCTTATAAAGTGACTGATAACAAGAGAACATCTTATAAGCAGAACATTATTTGAACTCTTTCTTTATGACTAAGGATACAAATTATTACTGGGCTGGGGTTTATTACTTTTGCTACATTGTGTGAAACAGAGGTTTAAGGAGAATAACACTGAGTAATAATATTCATATTAAGATAACTTTAAAGAACTAATCACATTGTACAAAGTCACTCAAACTGAGTGTCTAAAGCTCAGCTTTGGCACATTTTTTCTTTCATAAATGGACAGAACTAAACTGCCATTTTGTTTCAAGGTAGATATGACACTCTTGGATTGCACACAAGGACGGAATTTGGGGAATATTGTTTCTTCATTCATTTGTTCATTTTCTAATGTTTATTGGGAGCCTACCATGGACTGTTTATTGTGATAAATGATGAGATTAGAACACAAGCAATACAGGCACAATTTTAATGCTAACATCCGAGGGCTTCTAGTTCAGCTAGGTATATGGGCATTAGGGAGGAAACCATGCCAATGTTTAAAACTGCGATAAATCCAACAAAGAAAAAGTCAAGAGTGCTTTAAAATTTGTATTTAGGGAATTTAATTAGTCTGGAAGTTGGGCATCATAAAAATCTCCCTTTTTAAACTGGATAATAAGAAGGATAAGGTCAGAGCTAGAAATTCCTAGTAGAGAGGTTTAATTTGGCATAGAGCCAAAGGGGGAACAAACTTGAAGTAGCTAGAAATTAAAGGAGAGAATGTGATAGAGAAAATAAAATATAGGAAGAATAACTGAAGTTAAGATTTTTTAATTTTTTCATTTAATAAACATTTGTTTATTAAACTGGTTCCAAATAGGAAAAGGAGTATGTCAAGGCTGTATATTGTCACCCTGCTTATTTAACTTATATGCAGAGTACATCATGAGAAATGCTGGACTGGAAGAAACACCACCTGGAATCAAGATTGCCGGGAGACATATCAATAACCTCAGATATGCAGATGACACCACCCTTATGGCAGAAAGTGAAGAGGAGCTGAAAATCCTCTTGATGAAAGTGAAAGAGGAGAGTGGAAAAGTTGGCTTAAAACTCAACATTCAGAAAATGAAGATCATGGCATCCGGTCCCATCACTTCATGGGAAATAGATGAGGAAACAGTAGAAACAGTGTCAGACTTTATTTATTTTTTGACTCCAAAATCACTGCAGATGGTGACTGCAGCCATGAAATTAAAAGATGCTTACTCCTTGGAAGAAAAGTTATGACCAACCTAGATAGTATATTCAAAAGCAGAGACATTACTTTGCCGACTAAGGTCCGTCTAGTCAAGGCTATGGTTTTTCCTGTGGTCATGTATGGATGTGAGAGTTGGACTGTGAAGAAGGCTGAGCGCCGAAGAATTGATGTGTTTGAATTGTGGTGTTGGAGAAGACTCTTGAGAGTCCCTTGGACTGCCAGGAGATCCAACCAGTCCATTCTGAAGGAGATCAGGCCTGGGATTTCTTTGGAAGGAATGATGCTAAAGCTGAAGCTCCAGTACTTTGGACACCTCATGCGAAGAGTTGACTCATTGGAAAAGACTTTGATGCTGGGAGGGATTGGGGGCAAGAGGAGAAGGGGACGACAAAAGATGATATGGCTGGATGGCATCACGGACTCGATGGACGTGAGTCTGAGTGAACTCCGGGAGATGGTGATGGACAGGGAGGCCTGGCGTGCTGTGATTCATGGGATCGCAAAGAGTCGGACACGACTGAGCAACTGAACTGAACTGAACTGAACTGAACTGAACTGAACTGAAGAAACATTTGTATAACATTTATTCTATGCCAGCCAGGAACACCTATAAGTGCTTTGAAAGTAAAAGTGAAAGTCACTCAGTCGTGTCCGACTCTTTGTGACCCCATCGACTGTATAGTCCAGGGAATTCTCCAGGCCAGAATACTGGAGTGGGTAGCCTTTCCCTTCTCCAGGGGATCTTCCCAACCCACAGATTGAACTCAGGTCTCCCACACGGTAGGTGGATTCTTTCCCAGCTAAGCCACCAAGAAAGCCCTAAGTGCTTTACAAATTTGTATTCAATTAACCCTTATAACAATAATTTTATGATAAATGTACAATTATTATCCCCATTTTATAGATGTGGAAACTCAGCAGTTTTACAATGAAATTAGGGAACAAATCATTGAGGAACTGAAAAATGAAGCAAAATATTAAAATTTTTGTCCTAATAGTAATGAAAATTTATAGAATGGTTTTAAATAGAAGAATGTCTTCATCAAAATTTTAATTTTAACTAGATACCTCTGATCAATGCCTGAAGAGAAACTGAGAGGCAGAGAGTCTAGAAAGAATGGATGAGAAAATAGGTCACAGGGCTACTGCAGGACCTCTGGAGAGAGATAAAAGTGCTAAGGTGCTGGCAATGCAAAGAGATGGGTGGATTCAAGAAATATTCCAGAAATAGAAGGGATAAGAATTAGAGACAGATTGTGATAGTGGGAGGGAAACATCAGGGATGATTTTTCATGTTTCTGTCATAAATAGATACAGGACCATTTATTAGATTAGGGAACACAGGCAAAAAAAATCATGTTTGGTTAGTGCAGGTAGAGAAGAACCTTAAATTTTGTTTCAGCTATAATGAGTTTGAATTTTCTAGCATATATTTATATGGAAATGTAGAGAAAATATTTGGTCTTAGGAAAATGAAGATATGCTAAAAAGTATATTAATTTGGAAGTTACATGATATTTATTTATAAATTTTTCATCTTGCTTGCTTCTTCTCTAGACTCTACTGTAGATACAAAGAAGTATAAGACAATATTTAAGAAGTACCAATGTAATGATATAGTCCATAAAAGCAGTAGGAAGTTTTAGACCACAGAAACTTTATGCAGATAACATTGAGAGTATTTGTGTTACTTCTATGTCACCTCTGTACTGGTTAAGAAGAAAACATGTAGGAGGAAATGAGACTGGAAAGAGGCAAAGTGATGACCAAAAGATTCTTAGTCATTTCTTCTTTTTTAATAGCAAAAATTGTTGGCAAATTACATTCTCACTTCTAAATATTACAACAAAATTGTAAAACCTTCATTTAATTCTTATCTTAAAATTCTGGGGAACATAATCCCTAATATAATTCACCAAACTCCCACTAAAAGCTTTCCCCTAAAACCAAAATCTTGAGAAGAGTAATGTATTACTCACCATGTACATTTGCAATGTGTGTAATTGTGGGGCATGCTTTCACTGGGCCAGATTCCATACTGAAGAGCAGTTTAGGTCCTTTTTTCCAGCATGCCAAGGTATGAAATGGAGCATCAAATAGATGGATCCATAGAAAAAGTAATTCCACCTAAATCTGCTTTGTGATAAGCTATTCTCTTGCAATTTATGGCATCTAATAGCACTGACTGAGAATAGAGCACAAACTTTGGAAACTACTGTTCTTTAAATCCTACAATCGACTTCCTTTATAACCTCTCTTCAGTTTTTCCCTCCCATTTTCCTATATTTTGCATTAATTTTGCCTCTTCCTGTATCTTTCTTCAAGCTTCCTTTTATTTTTCTCCTCCTAGTCCATTAATGGTTGATATTTAATTGGCATTGAACCTGAAGAAATCTGTGTATAAAAAAAGGTATGTGTGCATGTATATGTATATGTGTATTTATGACTGTATCACAATTTTATTTATTAAAAAACATAGACAAACTATCTTTCCTTTCATTTGATGAGCTCTATTCTTCTAATCCGGAGCTGCTACTGGTAAAGAATCCACCTGCCAATGCAGAAGACATAAGAGACACGGGTTCGATTCCTGGATTGGGAAGATCCCCTGGAGGAGAGATGGCAACCCACTCCAGTATTCTTGCCTGAAGAATCCCCATGGACAGAGGAGCCTGAAGACCTAAGTTTATAGGGTAGCAAAGAGTCAGACATGACTGAAGAGACTTAGCATGCAAGCATTCTTCTGATCAACATGGAATCTGAGGGCAGATTCTCAGAGTCTTAAATATGTGCTCTGTGAATTGGATAGGGGACTATGTAAGAAGTCAATTATACTTTTGACTCCATCAGGTAAATTTTGGGCCTTTGTTTCCTCAGGAGTTTGGCCAAGAAGATCTGCAAAGTTCCTTCTGACTCTAACATTCTATGATTCTTTTGCTAAGTAAAGTACTGCTTTATGATATAATCAAAATAAAATCAGCTTCCATTGGTGGAAGGATGAGCCTTAGAAGAGAGGAAACCTAACCATTCTTCTGAAAGTTAGGACAGATTTGAAAGTGAGAGTTCCAGGTAGAAAAAGAAGGACCTCTGACACTCTGTTATCCAGTGCCATGACTACATGGAAAATAGATGGGGAAAAATTGGAAACTTGGCAGTTTTTATTTTCTTGGCTCCAAAATCAATGCAGATGGTGACTACAATCAGGGAATTAAAAGATGTTTGCTCCTTGGAAGAAATCCTGTGACAAACCTAGACAGTGTATTAAAAATCAAAGGCATAACTTTGCTGACAAACATCTTTCTAGTCAAAGCTATGGTTTTTCCCATAGTAATGTATGGCTTTGAGAGCTGGACCATAAAGAAGGCTGAGCACTAAAGAATTAATGCTTTGAAATTGTGATACTGGAGAAGACTCTTGAGAGTCCCTTGGATTGCAAGGACATCAAACCAGTCAATCTTAATGGAAATCAATCCTGAATACTCTTTGGAAGGACTGATGCTGAAGCCCCAATACCTTGGCCACCTGATGCAAAAGCCTTCTCATTGGAAAAGACCCTGGTGCTGGGAAAGATTGAGGGAAAGAGGAGAAGGGAACGACAGAGAATGAGATGCTTGGATGGCATCACTGGCTGTATGGACATAAGCTTGAACAAACTCTAAGAGATGGTGAAGGACAGGGAAGCCTGGCTGCTGCACTTCATGTGGTTGCAAAGAGTTGGACATTGCTTAGCAACTGAACAGTAACAAAATACTCTATAAAGTAATAAACTGTGGAAAATTCTGAAAGAGATGAGAATACCAGATCACCTGATGTGCCTCTTGAGAAACCTATATGCAGGTCAGGAAGCAACAGTTAGAACTGGACATGAAACAACAGACTGGTTCCAAATAGGAAAAGGAGTATGTCAAGGCTGTATATTGTCACCCTGCTTGTTTAACTTCTATACAGAGTACATCATGAGAAAGACTGGGCTGGAAGAAGCACAAGCTGGAATCAAGATTGCTGGAAGAAATATCAATAACCTCAGATATGCAGATGACACCACCCTTATGGCAGAAAGTGAAGAGGAACTAAAAAGCCTCTTGATGAAAGGGAAAGAGGAGAGGGAAAAAGTTGGCTTAAAGCTCAACATTCAGAAAACGAAGATCATGGCATCCGGTCCCATCACTTCATGGGAAATAGATGCGGAAACAGTGGAAACAGTGGCTGACTTTATTTGGGAGGCTCAATCACAGCAGATGGTGATTGCAGCCATGAAATTAAAAGATACTTACTCCTTGGAAGAAAAGTTATGACCCTCCTAGATAGTGTATTCAAAAGCAGAGACATTACTTTGCCAACAAAGGTCCATCTAGTCAAGGCTGTGGTTTTTCCAGTAGTCATGAATGGATGTGAAAGTTGGACTATGAAGAAAGCTGAGTGCTGAAGAAGATACTTTTGAACTGTGGTGTTGCAGAAGACTCTTGAGAGTCCCTTGGACTGAGAGGAGATCCAACCAGTCCATTCTAAAGGAGATCAGTCCTAGGTGTTCTTTGGAGGGAATGATGCTAAAGCTGAAACTCCAGTACTTTGGCCACCTCATGTGAAGAGGTGACTCATTGGAAAATACCTTGATGCTGGGAGGGATTGGGGGTAGGAGGAGAAGGGGATGACAAAGGATGAGATGACTGGATGGCATCACCGACTCGATGGACCAGGGAGTTGGTGATGGACAGGGAGGCCTGGCATGCTGCAATTCATGGGCTCACAAAGAGTCGGACATGACTGAGCGACAGAACTGAACTGAACTGAACTTTTTGAAGTTTCATCAGTATTTTTTCAGTTTCTTCTCTCCTCTTACTAAACTGTGAGCTCCTTCAGAGTTGGGGCTATGCCATCTTCATTTTTCATCCCCAGACTCTCTTAGTGGCTAATACATAATGCATTCTCAATAAGCATTTGTGAAGAGGGACTGGGAGAGGCCCAGAGGGCCTGGGAGGACAGCTGAGCCTGCACCTAGAGCCTGCATCCTACAAAACACTTCCCACCTCTCTTTGCCCCCTCAGACCTGGTCTGAGAGGCTCCGAGAGGCAGCCGGGAGCCCTCTCCAGCTGAATCCACTCCTACACGTGGTGTGGGCACCACCCAGCCACCAGCCACCAGCCACCAGTCAGCACCCAGCCACCCAGCCATGGCCATGGTCTCCACAGGGCCCCGAGGCCCCACAGGGCCGTCTCACAGGCCCTGACACCACACCATGGTGCTGGCCCCCGGCCGCCCTGATCTGAACCGTCTTTCCCCCTGGCCTCACACCAGCACAGCCTCTGACTGGTGACTCAGTCTGGGCCTCCTTTCCTGCGGCCCCTGTCACCCGAGAATCGTCACTTTATGGTCTCTATGGGCCGTCAGGGGGAGGATGCAGGTGACCCCTTGGCCATGGGGGTGGAGGGGTGAGGTGACCCCTGGGCCGTGGGGGGAGGGGTGCATGTGAGCCCTGGGCCTTGAGGGGAGGGGCGCAGGTGAGCCCTGGACCATGGGCAGAGGGGTGAGGTGACCCCTGGGCCATGGGGGAGGGCTGAGGTGACCCCTGGACTGTGGGAAGGAGGGGTGAAATGACCCCTGGGCCGTTGCAGGGGGAATGTAGTTAGTGCTCAGCACTGCTGGCTCAGGGTTCCAAGCCCACGCCGGTCCCTTGGTTTGGGGCCTTTATCCTGCCCTTCCTTCTTACAGAGCTGTTGTGTGGAGTGGAGTGAGGTTGGGGAGTAGTCTCAACCAGCGAGAAGACACTTATTACCTGAAGGCATTGTGAGGGCCTGGAGATTTCCAGAGGGCAGCGGTGGTCTCTGGCAATCCTAAAAGTGGTTCTGAGAGACTTAGAAGCTCACAGAGATCTTGCCAAAGCCCATGGTCGAACTGCCCTAGTGGTGTCCTGGGCTGGCCACCACTGTGTTGGGCCATCCTGCCCACAGGAAGCACACCTCTTAGGACGTGCAGGGCGGGACTTCAAATCTGAGCACTAACCATGAACGACTGTGACCGAGAGCTTCCCCTGTGTCTCCCTGCCCCTCTGAGGCCTCTTACCTTGAGACATGGTTCCTGATGTCTGCCAGGCTGTCTCAGGCTCACCATCCATCCCTGAGCTGCAAATGTAATCTGTAACGGTGTGGGCACAGAGCATGGTGGTCATTTCCAAAAGCTTTTTCGGGGTTTTTTATTTTTTTAATCTGCTGCATGTGTGTCTGCTGGAGAAGGGAATGGAACCCACTCCAGTATTCTTGCCTGGAAAATCCCATGACCAGAGGACCCTGGTGGGTCACAGTCTATCAGGTCCCAAAGAGTTGGACACAACTGAGAAACTAACACAACACAGACATTTGTTGATCTGAGGCAACTGAGTGACACTAAATGCCTAAAAGTGACAAAGACCAGAAGGAACTGGAACTTAGAATTTTCAGTGGAAACACAAAAGTCTTGGTGATCAGAAAAGCACAAAGAGGGGCAGACCCATGCCCAGGTTAACAAACGGTAGACAGAATGACAATTACCTCTCCATTGATGATTTATCTCTATTAAGGATTTATAACTGAAAAGAGTAAAACAATCACATTAAATGGAGACCCAAAATAAGAATGCTTAACTTAATTATGGAGGTCTTCGGAAAAGACTTGAAGTTGAAGTGCTTGAAGAATCACAGAAAGCAGAAGTGCCAAACTTCTGGATATGGGAAAATACTAAGCAATTACTGGGAGAAAAATGAGTGCTAGACATTATGATCTAGATATCAAACTGGATAATTCTCAGCAGAATTTTAGGACGAATATCAGGCAAAGTCAGACTAACTAGGTTGCACGCTGGCTTTAACACTTTCCAGCTGTATGGCTTGCATTGAGTTACATAACCTCTATGTGCCTCAGTTTCCTCAGCTGTAAAATTGGAGTACCTGTCTTAGTTACCTAATCTTACCTGTGAAGATTAAATTCTCTTAAGGCATGTCAAAGATTGCAGCACATAGTAAGTGATCTATGAGACTGGCTATTATTGTTGTTATTATTATTCATAGTACTTAGAAGTGAAGTGATATCACCAGGGGATAGCTCCAATAAGAACAAATCATACTTTACAAACCCACTTTCAATCTTTTTAAAAAAGCCTTAAAATTGCTTATTGAAGGGCATTTCATAGATATATTTGGATGATAGTAAATCCCCTTGATAGGCTTCCCTGATAGCTCAGTTGGTAAAGAATCCACCTGCAATGCAGGAGACCCTGGTTTGATTCCTGGGTCAGGAAGATCCCCTAGAGAAGGGATAGGCTACCTGCAACAGTATTCCTGGGCTTTGCTTGTGGCTCAGCTGGTAAAGAATCTGCCTGAAATGCAGGAGACCTGGGTTCATTCCTTAGGTTGTAAAGATCCCTGGAGAAAGGAAAGTCTACCTACTCCAGTATTCTGGCCTGGAGAATTCTATGGACCATATAGTTCATGGGTTCTCAAAGAGTCAGACATGACTGAGTGACTTTCACTAAAGCCCCTTGATAAAATCTTACTGCTGTCCTCAACAGACTTGTGGTGAAGAATCTGCCCGAAGTACAGGAGACCCAGGTTTGAACCCTAGGTCAAGAAGATCCCCTGGAGAAGGGAATGGCAACCCACTCCAATATTCTCTCCTGGAGAATTCAATGGACAGAGGAGCCTGGCAGGCCCCAGCCCATGGGGTCACAAAGAGTCAAATACTACTAAGCGACTAACACAAACAGACACACACACTTTAACAGACTTGTGGACACAGTGCTGGATGAAGAGGGTGGGATGATTTGAGAGAGGAGCATTGAAACATATGCATTACCATATGTAAGATAGACAGCCAATAGGAATTTGCCATATGGTGCAGGGAACCCAGACCTGGTGTTCTGTGAAAGCTAAGAAGGGTGGGGAGATGTGGGAGGAAAGGAGGTTCAAGAAGGAGGAGAGTTATATATACTTATGGCTGATTCATGGTGATGTGTGAAAACCAATACAATTATAAGGTAATTATCCTCCAAATAAAAATTTAAAAAATTATAGTGATGACATCTATTTGGGAGAGATGTTTAACTAAGAGAATATTACATTAAGGGTTCAAATTAGTTAGTACACTTTCTATCTATAAAGTTGTACAGAATACATTATAAACAATTGTATAATAAAGTTAACTTTCAGAGTTGTTCAGTTCAGTTCAGTTCAGTTCATTCCAGTCGCTCAATCATGTCTGACTCTTTGTGACCCCATGAATTGCAGCATGCCAGGCCTCCCTTTCCATCACCAACTCCTGTACTTCACTCAGACTCACATGCATCGAGTCGGTGATGCCATCCAGTCATCTCATCCTCTGTCATCCCCTTCTCCTCCTGCCCCCAATCCCTCCCAGCATCAGAGTTTTTCCAATGAGTCAACCTTTCACATGAGGTGGCCAAAGTACTGGAATTTCAGCTTTAGCATCATTCCTTCTAAAGAACACTCAGGACTGATCTCCTTTAGAATGGACTGGTTGGATCTCCTCTCAGTCCAAGGGACTCTCAAGAGTCTTCTCCAACACCACAGTTCAAAAGCATCTTCTTCAGCACTCAGCTTTCTTCACAGTCCAACTCCCACATCCATACATGACTACTGGAAAAACCATAGCCTTGACTAGATGGACCTTTGCTGGCAAAGAAATGTCTCTGCTTTTTAATATGCTATCTAGGTTGGTCATAACTTTGCTTCCAAGGAGTAAGTGTCTTTTAATTTCATGGCTGCAATCACCATCTGCAGCGATTTTGGAGCCCCCAAAAATAAAGTCAGCCACTGTGCCCACTGTTTCCCCATCTATTTCCCATGAAGTGATTAGGAACCTCAAAACACCTTTCAGCCCAAATGTTCTTACCACAACCAAAAAAAAAAAAAGATTGAAGGTAAGACAATCCAATGAATTGCCTAAAGGCACATAGGTAACCTGTAGTATAGCTAAGATTTGGACATTGTTTTGGTTCTAAGTGTGTTTCGGTCTACCATCTGGTAAAGGAAAGTTAAAGTATAGTTAATGTATAGAGGAAAGTTAAAGTACTGATTGTTTCTCTGGGAGACTATTTCCTTTCTACTCAGTAATACAAAATCAAGATGCTGTTAACGTCCATTGCATGATCATAGTGAAAAACGTAGTGAGGTTATCTGTTCTTATTACAAGAACTGTCTTGTTCATCTTCCCAGCTGAAATGTGACCTGGACTTCAATGGTACTCACTAAGAGATTTTGGCAATTTTCTTTAGGGCATATTTGTGGATCAAGTGTATTTCCCAAACTAACAAAAAACACAAGACTGCCTGGGCTATGAGTTGCAATCTTGTGGTCAGATTTTTTAAGTTTAAATGCCTGTAAGTTATGCAAGTTTTCTTTGATGTAACAGAGACTCCAGCGCTCCCTACCTTTCTGTCTCTTGAAGTCATTTGAATCTTGATCTCTTATACAGAACTCTGAAGGTATTCCACAGGGGTGGAACACCATCCTTCTGTTGCAGTATTTATTAATTTAACCTCCTTATATCAGTTTTCCTATTCTAACCCCAAATCCCCAGAAAGTACCATTCCTTTTCCCACAATGTGCTACTTCCTTGCTCTATGAGGTTCTGAAAACTTCATGACTTCCAACAACTGCAGAATGTACATGCTTTTGAGGAGAAAAGTGGGTTCTTGTCTCAGTGCTTATTATTTTGAAGAAGAAGATGTTCTATAGATAGTAGAGAGGGGCATAAAACTGTGTGATGGCTTCAACTCAGGTCTATGACTGCACGTTTTCTTCAGTATTTATTAATTAAAATCAAACACACTTTGCCATAATACAGATTATTTCCCTTCTGAACTTCTCATTGATTCTACATGAGGCACTCATATTTTTAAGATTAGTGTAATGTTGACAACCCTTATTGGGTTAAAACAAACAAACAAAAAAACCCTGTTTTGTTTTGTGTTAAGTGTTAAGAATACATTAGGACTTCACTGGTGGTCCAGGAGTTAAAACTCCATGTTTCCACTGCAGGTGGTGTGAATTTGATCCCTGGTCATGGAAATAACATCCCATATGCCACTTCCCTGGTGGCTCAGATGGTTAAGAGTCTGTCTACAATGCAGGAGACCTGGGTTCAATCCCGGGGTCAGGAAGATCCCCTGGAGAAGAAAATGGCAATCCACTCCAGTACTATTGCCTGGAAAATCCCATGGACAGAGGAGCCTGGTAGGCTACAGTCCATAGGGTTGCAAAGAGTCAGACACAATTGAGCGAATTCACTTCACTTCACTTCACTTTGCCACACAGGAAAAAAGAAAAAAAAAAACACATTAACCTTTTCACTACATTAGGTATTTGGGTATATTTGTAAATTTCCATACGTTAACAGCCAATGATTATCCCTGGGCCCAAGTTGCTTTTTTTCTAATTCTAAATTTAGCTCTAGATTACAGAAAATGATGAAAGAATTTTTGGTTCAACCCCCACTCCACTATACTGACATTTAAAAAGAGTACTGAATGTTGATTGTGCTTTGGCATTTATCTCTGCATTCCCAGTGTCTAAGATAGAGTTCCGGCCCTAGAGGAGATGACAACATTTCTGTGGTTTTAGATTGATGAAATCCAATGAAGAAGATCAACAAGAGCTGGAAGATGCTGGGAAAGGAAGCCTCATGAATCAGCTGAGGATTTCTGTGGATTCTGTGGGATTTGGATGCATAGGGAAGGTGCTCAAATGATGAGAACAACATATATGGAGGCATGATGATGTAACTGGCAGTGGAAGAGGAGTGTACGTTGTTACTAGAGGAAGTTAAGCACAGTATTAAAAATTAGCAATGAAAGAGGTAGGTAGGAAAGTTAGATTCAAAAGTTTATTTTTAAATAATTTACATGGCACTAGGCATTACCGACTCGATGAACGTGAGTTTGAGTGAACTCTGGGAGTTGGTGATGGACAGGGAGGCCTGGTGTGCTGCAATTCATGGGGTCGCAAAGAGTCAGACAAGACTGAGCGACTGAACTGAATGAACTGAGACTGCGCTTCAGGAAACAGCTCATTTTCTTATTCAGTATTTTCTGACTGTCTTCCATTTGCTAAACTCTATGCTAGCATTTTGGAATAAAGAGGTAAATGAGATATAGTCTATTCCTATTAAGCAGTTTGGCATCTAATTATCTTTTTTTAATATAAATTTATTTGTTTTAATTGGAGGTTAATTACTTTACAATATTGTATTGGTTTTGCCATACATCAAGATGAATCTGCCACAGGTATACACGTGTTCCCCATCCTGAAGCCCCCTCCCTCCTCCCTCCCCATACCATCCCTTTGAGTTGTCCCAGTGCACCAGCCCCAAGCATCCAGTATCATGCATCGAACCTGGACTGGCAATTCGTTTCATATAATGATCTTAATTCAAGTTCTTTTCAAATGTCATATTGAGGGCCTTCCATTCCCATTCACAGCCCTACTTTGGAAAGATGGTGGGAAAGAGCTTGGAGGAGGCTAGATGAGGGGCAGACTGCAAATGTCCACCTGGTGAGAAATTTGTCCCCAGCCAATATCATGTTCAAGACTATACTAAGGATCATAAGAAATGAGACCATCCAACATATCTTCCATTTTGTTAGCCTTTGCATATTCACTCATTTTTATTTAAAAGGGCATCTTTATTGTGTGTCAGGTATTATGCTAGATTCTGGAGATTCAGAAATGATCAAGATAGACTCATTCCATATCTTTCTTGAGTTTATAATATATGATGTCTGGAAGATGTTCTAGACTGTTACAAGAATACTTAAGAAACACACACACACATTACATAGATTTAGGAGAACAGGGTAGAGAGACATCTGGGAGGGTTCCTGAAGGAAACAATGCTGAGGATAAATTAGAGTTTTTCTAGACACACACACACACACACACACACACACACACACACACACACACTAAGGTGAAAATTATCCTAAACTTAGGGGACAGCATGTAAGAAGATCTGAAGAGAAGGTAAGGTAAATTTTTTATGAAAATCAGAGTTCATTACAATATAAACAATCTGGCTCTGTTGCTTTCTTCCTCAAGGTCATCTCAAAGAAGAATATATTAAAAAATAATCAGACTGTCAGTATCGAAAAGCTTGGAATTATAGGAAGCCACTTAGCATATAACAAGATCCTTAAAAGCCCTTTTTAGACATTGTTTCTGTTTGGGTCCCTTAAAAGCAGAAATACAGAACCTGAGGCAGGAATTGGTGTTCATGTGATCTACTCAGGGAAAATTCTTCAAGAAGAACCAATAAAAGAAAGCAGGATAAAAAGAAAGATAGAACTGAGCAAAAATACAGATAGATCTAGCCTTGGCCTGATCTACTGAGGGAAGACTAGGTAGAATACACCATGCAGGGTTGTGTCCCTACTTCCCAGAAAAACAGACTTATTTATTTATTTATTTTTGTACCTATAACACCCAATCATTGGCAGAGGTATATGGTTGGGAGCATAAAGATTTATTCTGTTATATGTGTGTGTGTGTGTGTATAATATAACATACATAAATATAACATTTACTATATTATATCTTCTAGAAAATTGGAGAAACCAAGTGAAAATTTCATATAAAGATAGGTACAATAAAGGACAACAATGGCAAATACCTAACAGACATAGAAGAGATTAAGAGGGGTGGCAAGAGTACACAGCAGAACTATACAAAAAAGGTCTTAATGACACAGATAACCAGGATGATGTGGTCACGCTGAAGGTAGAGCCAAGTAGGCCTTCAGAAGCATCACTAGGAACGAAGCTTGTGGAGGTGGTGGAATTCCAGCTGAGCTATTTCAAATTCTAAAAGATGATGCTGTGAAAGTGCTGCACTCAATATGCCAGTGAATTTGGAAAATTCAGTAATGACCACCAGACTGGAAAAGGTCAGTTTTCATTTCAATCCCAAAGAAGGGTAATGCCAAAGAATGTTCCAACTACCATACAATTTCATTCATTTCACATGCTAGCAAGGTAATGCTCAAATCCTTCAAGCTAGGCTTGGTACATGAACAAAGAACTTCCAGATGTACAAGCTAGATTTAGAAAAGGCAGAGGAATCAGAGGTCAAATTGCCAACAACCGTTGGATCATAGCAAAAGGATTCCAGAAAACATCTGCTTCAGTGATGACACCAACGCCTTTGACTCTGTGGATCACAACTGTGGAAAATTTTTCAAGAGATGGGAATACCAGACCACCTTACCTGCCTCCAGAGAAATCTGTATGCAGGGCAAGAAACAATAATTAGACCCAGATGTGGAATAATGGACTGGTTCCAAATTGGGAAAGGAATATGTCAGGATTATATACTGTCTCCCTGCTTATTAACTTATATGAAGAGTGCATCAGGCAAAATGCCAGACTGGATGACTCACATGGTAGATTCAAGATTGCCAGGAGAAATATCAACAACTTCAGATATGCAGATGATACCATTCTAATAGCAGAAATTGAAGAGGGGCTAAAGAGCTTCTTGATGAGGGTGAAAGAGGAGAGTGAAAAAGTTGGCTTAAAATTCAACATTCAAAAAATGGAGACCTTTGTATCCAGTCCCATCCCTTCATGGCAAATAGATGGGGAAAATTGGAAACAGTGGCAGATTTCAGTTTCTTGGGCTCTAAAATCACTGTCAATGGTGACTGCAGCCATGAAATTGGAAGGTGCTTGCTCCTTGAAAGCAAGCTATGACAAATGCAGACAGCGTAATAAAAAGCAGAGACATCACTTGCCAACAAAGGTCCCTATAGTCAAAGCTACGGCTTTTACAGCAGTCATGTATGGATGTGAGAGTTGGACCATAAAGAAGCCTGAGCACCGAAGAATTGATGCTTCCAAACTGTGGTGTTGGAGAGGGCTCTTGAGAGTCCCTTGGACTGCAAGGAGGTCAATTCAATCAATCCTAAAGGAAGTCAACCTTGAATATTCATTGGAAAGACTGATACTGAAGCTGAAGTTGCAATGCTTTGGCCACCTGATGCGAAGAATTGACCCATTGGAAAAGATTCTGATGCTGGGAAAGATTGAGGGCAGGAGGAGAAGGGGACAAAAGAGGGTGAGATGGTTGGATGGCATCACCGACTCAATGGACACGAGTTTGTGCAAATCCAGGAGATAGTGAAGGACAGTGAAGCCTGATGAGCTACTTTCCATGGATCACTAGTATCACACATGACTTAGTGAATGAAAAACAAGAACATAATATTATGCATTATATAAAATATAATAATACCATGTAGTATATAGTTAATATATATAATTGTAACCCTTTTTAATTTCTTCATTTGTCTCCTATATTGAGTATAAAATCATGTCCAGAGTTAAATAATGCAAAAGCTGAATAGTACAAATAGACTGCTTCTTAGAAATTACAAAGAAGTAAACAAGGATGCTTATGTTGTGATGTTTTTGTTATCCTTGTGGAGTGCAGAGTATGAGGAGTGGAACCTAGGGAGAAACAAAGACTAAAGATGTAAGTAAGAAGCTGGATGATGGGGAACATGGAAAAATATCCAGCTAGACTGAGGATAAATTGAGTAAAACAGTTTCATGGATGGAGGTCTGAAAATGTGGGCTGCTCTGTCCCAGTCAGAAGCAGAAGACTTGACAGCTTGTGTTGACCTCTGATTCTTCCAAAGTGAGTCATGGATTCCTGAGAGAATCATAAACTTAGTTTTGTGGTTGTGTGGAGGTTAGGGCAAGGAAGAGTGTCTTTCTGTCTTGTGACTGGAGTTAGAATGACATACTCCTATAATGATTTTTTAGGGCCATAAAAATACCAAAAACTGCCTGGAACTGCATCCTCCACATGTCTCCCAAGTCCCTCATGCACTCAAATCTGATCTTTCAGAAAGAAATCACATTACTTGTACATTCTGCTATTTAAATTTCCATATGTTTTTCTTTTCTTTTTCTTTTTTTTTTAGTTTTTTATTTTTTAATTTTAAAATCTTTAATTCTTACATGTGTTCCCAAACATGAACCCCCATCCCACCTCCCTCCCCATAACATCTCTGTGGGTCATCCCCATGCACCAGCCCCAAGCATGCTGTATCCTGCGTCAGACATAGACTGGCGAATCAATACTTACATGATAGTATACATGTTAGAATGCCATTCTCCCAAATCATCCCACCCTCTCCCTCTCCCTCTGAGTACAAAAGTCTGTTATACACAGCTGTGTCTTTTTTCCTGTCTTGCATACAGAGTCGTCAATGCCATCTTCCTAAATTCCATATATATGTGTTAGTATACTGTATTGGTGTTTTTCTTTCTGGCTTACTTCACTCTGTATAATCGGCTCCAGTTTCATCCATCTCATCAGAACTGATTCAAATGAATTCTTTTTTACGGCTGAGTAATGCTCCATTGTGTATATATACCACAGCTTTCTTAACCACACTAGTTGAATATCCTATTGATGGTTTAGTACTTCACTCAATATTAGGAAGTTCTATTTGGCCTTAGAGTTGGTTACTTTTTATGATGATTGTTAACAATAAGACATCTTTCTTTATGGTTAGTACATAGAGATCCTAATTATGCTGTTTAGACGCCTAACTCTTAAGAATTAATAGTGATTTAATCTGTTTCCTGATTTCTGGAGCATGTGGTCAGATATGAATATGTTTAGAAACCACCTTTCAATATTGTTCTTGACCTTTTTGGATGTTATGATGGAAAAAATTGAAATGATTCCTACTTCTGAGAAAATAACAAACTAGTGGAAAGAAACAGAACAAGAGCAAGTTAAAATACTCCATATTAAACAACAAACAAGAAAATCTTACAAATGTGAGATATGTTTCATTTCATAAAGCCAAATGATTAAAAGCATCTACACTCAATATTATAAAATACTTACCACTCCTAATTCTTACAAAACATTATTATTCTAGTGCTCTGAAGTTGTTTTGGAAACAGATCAGATGTGGTAGATACATATAGACAGTTGGCAAGATATGAACTTGACGTTTAGATTGCCCATTTGGCTTTGAAATTAGTTTCCAAGACTCACACCATACATAGGGAATTACAGTTTCTTGATTTAAGTTTTGCCTTTTCAGAAAGCCATGGGAATGATTCTGATCCTCTGTCAAATCTGAGAACTATATCTCAAAGTTGCTGAATGTCATATCTAGAAGACACATAATGAGTTTGTAATCAATCCAAGCTTTTGAACTATCTGTCTTCCAAAGATTTGAGTGGTCCATTCCTCATTGTGTTCTGCATTTTCTTGTTATATACCTTCCTGGAATCTTAGGACTATGTGAGGAGGGAAGAATTTATGACTACCCCATCACTAAGCCATTTTCAAAGCCACCCGAGGACACCCTACAAATACACTCACTCTAAGGTTATCTCTGAGCCCCATTAAATCATTCCAAGTCTCATTTCTTCATTTCATGAAGGAAAAATAACTTCTACCCAGTGTACAGCTGTGAGGTTCACTGAGCAGATCCATTTCTTAGAATGACAGGCAGCAGCTAGTGGTGATTCCAGAGTACTACATCTTCCCTGAAAGTGAAAGTTGCTCAGTCCTGTCCGACTCTTTGTGACCCCATGGACTATACAGTCCATGGAATTCTCCAGGCCAGAATACTGGAGTGGGTAGCCTTTCCCTTCTCCAGTAGATCTTCCCAACCCAGGAATCAAACCAGGGTCTCCTGAATTGCAGCTGTATTCCCTAGGACATGGCAGCTTCCCTAGGACATAGCAATAACAAATAAAAGAGCTCCTGAAGAAATACTAGAAGGGTCAGGAGAGCAATAAAAATTAAAGCACTTGAGGATAACTTCTCTGGAATGGTTATGACCTCTATTTTTACAGGAAAAATAAAAGTGACTTGTTCAAGAAATCTTTCTTCCACCAAACAAAAAACTTTAAAACTCCTGTTCACAAGGAACAATAAAATTACCCAGAATGGAATTCTTCTTAAAAAAAAAAAAAACTGGGAGAAAATATTTACAACATAAATAAAAGATAAAAGATGACTAGCCATAATATACTGAGTTCCTATTTATTAATAAGAAAAAAGGAATGACTCTGTGGGAATGTAGAGAAAGTGTATGAACAAGTAACTCACAGAAGGAATAACAAATGGCCAAGAAATTGAACGTACTAAGCTTGTTTCTGCTTGTTTTTCATGTGCTGCTTCTTATTAAAACCCCATTGCCTGTAGATGTTTACAGGACTCATCCTCTGAGTTCCTTCAGCTCTCTATTTTAACATCTTCTAGTCAGAGATACCTTCCATACCCACCCGATACAAAACATCATGCCCCCACATGATTATCTTCCATTCCATACTTATTTTGACTCAGAATTTATAAATACCTGATGCCTATGTTTGCTTATTTTTGTGTTGCATGTTTCCCTGGAGTAGAATATAGGCTGCATGAAAATGGGGACCCCACCTGTCTTACTTACCAGTATATACTCATTTAACAAGTTAGCCTAAAAAGATCTCTTGGGCTTCCCACGTGGTGCAGTGGCAAAGAATCTGCCTTTCTAAGTTTTTTTCCATCACCATTACAGTACAACATTTTATAGTTTTCCACGTAATGGTTTTATACACCATAGTCAACATTCTATAATGAAAAGCTGAAAGTATTTCTACTAAGATCAAGAAAAAGACATATTTTTTCAGCATAGCCATAGCAATCAGACAAGAAAAAAAAAAATGAAATGCATCCAAATTGGAAAGAAAGAAGTAAAGCTGTCACTGTTTCAGATGATATGATACTAAACAAAGAAAACACTATAAACAACATCAAAAATCTATTAGAAATAAGAAATGAACTCAGTAAAGTTGCAGCATGCAAAATTAATATAAAAGAAATCTGTTACACTTCTTTACATTAAAAATGGGGTAGCAGAAAGAGAAATTAGGAAAACAATTCCATTTACTATTTCAGCTGCTGCTGCTGCTGCTGCTAAGTCGCTTCAGCAGTGTCCAACTCTGTGCGACTCCATAGATGGTAGCCCACCAGGCTCCCCCGTCCCTGGGATTCTCCAGGCAAGAACACTGGAGTGGGTTGCCATTTCCTTATCCAATGCATGAAAGTGAGAAGTGAAAGTGAAGTCGCTTAGTCGTGTCCGACTCTTAGCGACCACATGGACTGCAGCCTACCAGGCTCCTCTGCCCAAGGGATTTTCCAGGCAAGAGTACTGGAGTGGGGTGCCATTGCCGTCTCCTACTATTTCAGCATAATGAATGAAATATCTAGGAATAAACCCAACCAGTTGGTGAAAGACCTTTACACTGAAGACTATAAGATATTGATGAAAGAAACTGAAGATGATACATACAAATGGAAAGATGTTCATTGATTGGAAGAATTAATATTGTTAAAATGACCATACTACCCAAGGCAATCTGCAGATTCAGTGGAATCCTTATCAAATACTAAGGGCATTTTCCACAGAGCTAGAACTAATAATACAAATTTACATTTTATGGAAACACAAATTCTCCAAATAACCAAAAGTATCTTGAGGAGAACAAAGCTGAAGATACCACACTTCCTGATTTTAAACTATACTATAAAGCTATGTAATAAAAGAAGTATGGTGCTAGCATGAGAATGGACACAGAGATCAATGGAATAGGACTGAGAGCCCAGAATATAGCCATACTTATATGATCCGTTAATTTACAACAAGGGAGGCAAGAATATCCAGTGGGAAAAAGACAACCTCTTCAACAAATGGTGAAAATTGAACAGCTATATGAAAAAGAATTAATCTGAACAACAGTTTTACACCACACACAAAAATAAACTCAAAATGGATTCAAGACTTAAATATAAGACCTAAATTCATAAAACCTCCACAAAAATAAAACATTAAAACAACAACAACAAAAACAGGCAAATATGTATGCTCTTTGGCATTGATCTTAGCAATAAGTTTTAGATTTGTCCCCTCAGGAAACAAAAGCATAAACAAATAAATGGGACTACCTTGAACCAGAAAACTTTTGCACAGGGAAGAAAATCATTAACTAAGTTAAAAGTCAACCTACCAAGTGGAAGAAAATATTTTTAAACAATGTATTTGCTAATGTTTAATATCAAAATTTCCTAAAGAAATCACACAACTCAATATAAAAAAATCCATTTAGAAAAATGAGCATTGGACCTAAATAGACATTTCTCAAAAAAGACATACAGATGGCCAACAAACACATAAAAAAAATACTCAACATCACTAATTGTCAGGGAAATGCAAATCAAAACCACAATGAGGTAGCACTTCACACTTTTCAGAATGACTATCATCAAAAAAGACAAAAAATAAAAATATATTGCAGAGAATGTGGAGATAAGGGAACTTTTGTGCACTGTTGATGGAAACTTCAAATTGGTATCAGTTCAGTTCAGTTGCTCAGTTGTGTCAGACTCTTTGCGACCCCATGAATCACAGCACCCCAGGCCTCCCTGTCCATCACCAACTGCCGGAGTTCACTAAGACTCATGTCCATTGAGTCAGCGATGCCATCCAGCCATCTCATCCTCTGTCGTCCCCTTCTCCTCTTGCCCCCAATCCCTCCCAGCATCAGAGTCTTTTCCAATAAGTCAACTCTTCGCATGAGGTGGCCAAAGTACTGGAGTTTCAGCTTTAGCATCATTCCTTCCAAAGAAATCCCAGGGTTGATCTCCTTCAGAATGGACTGGTTAGATCTCCTTGCAGACTCTGAAGAGTCTTCTCCAACACCACAGTTCAAAAGCATCAATTCTTTGGCTTAAATTGGTATAGCCACTATAAAAACCATGTGGAGGCTCCTCAAAATAGTTAAAATGGAATTACCATGTGATTGTGCAATTCTGGCATTTATTCAAAGAACACAAAAATACCAACTCAAAAATATATATGTACTTATATGTTCACAGCCGCATTATTTATAATGGTCAAAATATGGGAGCAATCTATTTGTCTATCTATTGATAGATGAATGAATAAAAAAGAAGTAGTGTGTGTCACAATGAAATATCACTTTGTCATAAAAAGGAATGAAATCATGTCATTTGTGACAACATACAAACATAGATGGTCGTAGAGAGTATTAAGTGAAATAAGTCAGACAGAGAAAGATGAATACTGTGTGATGATTATATATGGAATCTAAAAAACAAAAACAAGCAAAACAAAACAGAAACAGGCTTTAGATACAGAGAGCAAACTTGTTAAATAGGTAAAGGGATTAAGAATAGAAGAGTAAAAAAAAAAAAAAAAAAGAATAGAAGAGTCCAAATTTAAAATATATCTGTTACAGGATACGAAAGAGGCTAAACTTGAACAGTTCTATGAAGACCCATATAACCTTCTAGAACTAACACCAAAAAAAAAAAAAAAAAAACCCAAACAAAAAACCATTCTTTTCATCGTAGAAGAATTGAATGCAAAAGTAGGCAGCCAAGAGATACCTGGAGTAACAGGCAAGTTTGGCTTTGGAGTACAAAATGAAGCAGGTCAAAGGATAACAAAGTTTTGCCAAGAGAGCATACTGGTCATAGCAAACACTCTCCCAACAACACAAAAGGTAACTCTATATATGGACATCACCAGATGGTCAATACTGAAATCAGATTGATTATATTCTTTGCAGCCAAAGATGGAGAAGCTCTACACAGTAAGCAAAAGCAAGAATGGGAGCTGACTGTGGCTCAGACCATTAACTTCTTATTGCCAAATTCAGGTTTAAATTGAAGAAATTAGAGAAAACAACTACATCATTCAGGTATGACCTAAATCAAATCCCTTAGGATTATACGGTGAAAGTGACAAATAGATTCAAGGGATTCCATCTGATAGAATGCCTGAAGAACTTTGAACAAAGATTCATAACATTGTAAAGAAGGTGGTGATCAAAACCATCCCTAAGATAAAAAAATGCAAAAAGGCAAATGGTTCTCTGAGAAGGCCTTACAAATACCTGACAAAAGAAGAGAAGCAAAGGGCAAAGGAGAAAAGGAAAGATATACCCATATGAAAGTGGAGTTCCAAAGAAGAGCAAAGAGAGATAAGAAAGCCTTCCTCAGTGATCAATGCAATGTAATAGAGTAAAACATTAGAAAAGGAAAGACTAAAGATCTCTTCAAGAAAATTAGAGATAACAATGGAATGCTTCATGCAAAGATGGGCACAATAAAGGACACAAATTGTTTGTGAAGCTGAAGATTTTAAGAAGAGGAGGCAAGAATACAGAGAAGAACTATACAGAAAAGATCTTCATGACCCAGATAACCACGATGGTGTGATCACTCACGTAGACCAGACATCCTGGAGTGTGAAGTCAAGTAGGCCTCAGGAAGCATCACTATGAACAAAGCTAGTGGAAGTTCTGGAATTCCAGCTGAGCTATTTCAAATCATAAAATATGATGCTGTAAAGGTGCTTCACTCAACATGTTGGCAAATTTGGAAAACTCAGCAGTGGCCGGAGGACTGGAAAAGGTCTGTTTTCACTCCAATCCCGAAGAAAGGCAATGCCAAAGAATGTTCAAACTACCACACAATTGGACTCATCTCACACACTAGACAAGTAATGTTCAAATTTCTCCAAGCGAGGCTTCAACAGCACGTAAACTGAGAACTTCCAGATGTTCAAGCAAGATTTAGAAAAGGTAAAGGAACCTGAGATCAAATTGCCAACCTCTGTTGGATCATAGAAAAAGCAAGAGAATTTCAGAAAAATATCTACTTCTGCTTCATTGACTAGGCTAAAGCCTTTGACTGTGTGGATCAAAGCAGCCTATGGAAAATTCTTAAAGTAATGGGAATACCAGACCACTTTATCTCCTCTCCCCTGAGAAATCTGTATGCAGGTCAAGAAGCAACAGTTAGAACTGGACATGAAACAACCGACTGCTTTCAAATTGGGAAAGGAATGTGTCAAGGCTGTATATTGTCACCTTGCTTATTTAACTTATATGCAGAGTACATCATGTGAAATGCCATACTGGATGTAGCACAAGCTGGAATCAAGATTCCTGGGAGAAATATCAACAACCTCAGATATGCAGATGACACCACCCTTATGGCAGAAAGTGAAGGGGAACTAAAAAGCTTCTTGATGAAAGTGAAAGAGAAGAGTGAAAAAGCTGGCATAAAACTCAACATTCAAACAACAAAGGTCATGGCATCCAGTCCCATCACTTCATGGCAAATAGATGGGGAAACAATGGAAATGGTAACAGGCTTTCTTTTGGGGGGCTCCAAATTCACTTATGTTGGTTGCAGCCATGAAATTAAAAGATGCTTGCTCCTTGGAAGAAAAGCTATGACCAACCTAGACAGCATATTAAAAAGCAGAGCCATTACTTTGCCAACAAAGGTCTGTCTGTCCAAAACTATGGTTTTTCCAGTAGTCAGGCATGGATGTGACAATTTGACCTTCAAGAAGGCTGAGCACTGAAGAATTGATTCTTTTGAACTGTGGTGTTGGAGAAGACTCTTGAGAGTCCCTTGGACTGCAAGATCAAACCAGTCAATCGTGAAGCAAATCAATCCTGAATCTTCATTGGAAGGACTGATGCTAAGTCGAAGCTCCAACACTTTGGTCACCTGATGCGAGGAGCCAACTTATTACAAAAGTCTCCAGTGCTGGGAAAGATAGAAGGCAGGAGGAGAAGGGGACAACAGGGGATGAGATGGTTGTATGGCATCACTGACTCAATAGGCATGACTTTAGCAAGCTCCAGGGAGACAGTGAAGGACAGGGAAGCCTGGCATCCTGCAATCCATGTTTCAGAGTCAGACATGACTGAGCAACTGAACAAGTCACAGGATATAATATATAGCATAAGGAATAATACTGTAAGTTTTTATGGTGACAGACGGTTACTGGACTGTACTTTACAAAAGGGTGATTACTTTGTAATGTATCTGACTGTTGAGTCACTATGTTGTACAATGAAACTAATGTAATATTGTTCATCAATATTTTAATTTTCATGTCAGCTCAGTTGTGTCCGACTCTTTGCAACACCATGGATTGTAGCTGCAAGGCTCCTCTGTCCCTGGGATTTCCCAGGCAAGAATACTGGAGTGTGTTGTTATTCCCTTCTCCAGGGGATCTTATCCATCCAGGGATTGAACCCAGGTCTCCCACATTGCAGCAGATCCTTTACCATCTTTGCCACCAGGGAAGCACCGTTCATCAATATCCTTTAGTGAAAGATAAACAGTAACATTGAGAAAAGAACAACGGATTTCTTATGAAATTCCAAAAGATTTGATCAGACACATCATGAAAAGCATACACAATGGTCAAATAATCCCATTAAAAGATGTTTAAAATCATTGAAAGTGAAAAAGAAAGTGTTAGTGGTTCAGTTGTATCCAACTCTTTGTGATCCTATAGACTGTAGCCTGCCAGGATCCTCACTCTGTTGACTTCTCCAGGCAAGAATACTGCAGTGGGTTGCTACTCCCTTCTCCAGGGGATCTTCCCAACTCAGGGATCGAACCTTGGTGTCCCACACTGCAGGCAGCTTCTTTACCCTCTGGGTCACCAAAGCAGCCCCCAAATCATTGGTCATTAGTAAAATGCAAATTAAATCACAATCAAATATCACTATTTACCTATTGAAATGGATGAAATATAGAAAAAATACTGTGTATATAAAAAGTAGGAAAAACGTATAGGAACTAGAATACTCATATATTCTGGTAGGAATGTAAAATGCTACAGCCACTCTGAAAACTGGAAATTTCTTGTAAGTTTATCATACTTTATTAAGTGACATAGCAAACTAACTCCTAGAGAAATGAAAACTTACATTCACACAAAAGTTTAAGCACAAATGCTTATAGTAACATCATCAAAAGCTAGAAATAACCCAACGTCCTTCCATAGGTGAACTGATAAACAAATTGTGATTTTGACCATACAGTGGATGCTCAGTAATAGAAAGCAAGGAGCTCCTGATCCATGCAACAGCATGGATGATCTTAAAAGCAGGCAAGTTAAGGAACCCAGATTCAAATGTGACGTGTTGTAAGATGTCATGCATATGACATTCTGAAAAAAATGAAAGAATTATGACAGAGAACAGAAAGTAGTTTCTAGCAATATGATAAGGGGTGAAGTTGACTGCAAGGCACAATGTGAGATTTTTGTGATGAGGGAATTGTTTTGTTCCCTGTGGTGCATCTATGACTCAGTATATTTCTCAAAACCTACAGAAATGTACACTTGTACTCTATCTAAGTTAAAGAAAGTGAAAGTGAAATTTTCTCAGTTGTGTCCAACTCTTTGCGACCCCATGGACTATACAGTCCATGGAATTCTCCAGGCCAGAATACTGACTTGGGTAGCGTTTCCCTTCTCCAGGGGATCTTCCCAACACAGGGATCAAACCCAGGTCTCCTGTATTGCAGTCAGATTCTTAACCAGCTGAGCCACAAGGGAAGCCCGAGAATAATGGAGTCTTTAATCTTTAATCTTTAATAATTAAAGATTGTTAATTTATATTGTTAATATAGATTGTTATCTAAATCTTTTAAATTTAAAAACTATATACATAGTACTATCCTTCCTGAAGTGTGAACTTAGAAACTTTATAAAAATCTATTGATTATATACAAAATTTAAAACTCCTTTATGTTTCATAAAATCCTATAAATTTTATATCTCCATTCGTTGTTATTAAAAAGACTAGGCAAATATTATATATTAATACTTATGTATGGAATCTAGAGAGATGGTACCCATGATCCTATCTGCAGGGCAGCAAAGGACGCAGAGACATGAAAGACAGACTTTTGGATACAGTGGGGGAAGGAGAGAGTGGGATGATTTGACAGAGTAGCATTGAAACATGTATATTACCATATGTAAAATGGATAGTTAGTGGGAATTTGCTGTGTGACCCAGGGAACCCAAAGCCAATACTCTGTGACAACCTAGAGGGGTGGGATGGAGGTGGAGGTGGGAGGGAGGTTCAAGAGGGAGGGGGACATATATATACCTATGGCTGATTCATGCTGATGTGTGACAGAAACCATCCCACTATTGTAAAGTAATTATCCTCCAATTGAAAACAAAATTTAAAAAAGACTAGAAAGCACACATTGACATAAAGATAAATGTTTAATAGCTATATACAGACAAGAATAAAAAATAATGAGGTAAGTTAATGGACAATTCTCTGGGATATATATGTGAAATAGCAATCGAAAAAGATGACTCTATTTATGAAGAAATTATATATTTATATGTAATATATGCTTTGCTGATAGCTCAGTTGGTAAAGAATCCACCTGTAATTTGCAGGTGACCCCAGTTCAACTCCTGGGTTGGGAAGATCCCTGGAGAAGGGATAGGCTACCCACTCCAATATTCTTGGGCTTCCCTTGTGTCTCAGCAGGTAAAGAATCCACCTGAAATGCAGGAGACCTGGGTTTGATCCAAGTTGGGAAGAACCACTGGAGAAGGGAAAGGTTATCCATTCATTCTCTAGCCTGGAGAATTCTATGGGCTATATAGTCCATGGGGTTGCAAAGATTCGGACACAACTGAGCGACTTTCACTTTTTCTCTTCTTTAAAAAAGCCCAAGAACAATGCACACTAAATAATTTACAACAGTTACCAAAAAGGAGGAAAAGATTTGAGCAGGCTTGGGTATAACTAAGTACAGTTCAGTCACTCAGTATGTCTGATTCTGTGCAACCTCATGGACTGCAGCACGGCAGGCTTCTGGTCCATCATCTACCCCTGGAGGTTGTTCAAACTCATGTCCATCCAGTCAGTGATGTTAACCAATCATCTCATCCTCTATCTTCCCCTTCTCCTCCTGCTCTCAATCTTCCCCAGCATCAGGGTCTTTTCAAATGAGTCAGTTCTTCAAATCAGGTGGCCAAAGTATTGGAGCTTCAGTTTCAGCATCAATCCTTCCAATGAACACCCAGGACTGATCTTCTTTAGGATAGACTGGTTGGATCTCCTTGCAGTCCAAGGGACTCTAACACCACAGTTCAAAAGCATCAATTCTTCAGTGCTCAGCTTTCTCTATAGTCCAACTCTCACATCCATACATGACCACTGGAAAAACCATAGCTTTGACTAGATGGACCTTTGCTGGCAAAGCACTGTCTCTGCTTTTGTCATGTTGAACATCTGCAAGTTCTCAGGCTGCGTACTGTTGAAGCATCACTTGGAAAATTTTGAGCATTACTTTGCTAATGTGTGCGATGAGTGCAATGTGCGGTAGTTTGAACTTTCTTTGGCATTGCCTTTCTTTGATATTGGAATGAAAACTGATCTTCTCCAGTCCTGAGGCCACTGCTGAGTTTTCCAAATTTGCTAACAGTCTGAGTGTAGCACTTCACAGTATCATCTTTTAGAATTTGAAATAGCTAACCATCACCTCCACTAGCTTTGTCTGTAGTGATGTTTCCTGAGGTCTTCTTGACTTTGCACTCCAGGATGTCTGGCTCTAGGTTAGTGATCACACCATTGTGGTCATGAAGATATTTTCTGTATAGTTCTTGTCTGTATTATTGCCAGCTCTTCTTAAAATCTTCTGCTTCTGTTAGGTCCATAATTTTTGTGTCCTTTATTTTGCCCATCTTTGCATAAAATATTCCCTTGGTAGCTCTAATTTCCTTGAAGAGATCTCTAGTTTTCCCTTCTAATGTTTAACTCTTTCTTTGCATTGATCACTGAGAAAAACTTTCTTATCTCTCCTTGCTATTCTTTGGATCTCTGCATTCAGATGGGTATGTCTTACCTTTTCTCCTTTGGTTTTTGCTTCTCTTCTTTTCTCAGCTATTTGTAAGGCCTCCTCAGAGAACCATTTTGTCTTTTTGCATATGTTTTTTCTTGGGGATGGTTTTGATCACTGTCTCCTTTACAATGTCATGAACCTCTGTCCATAGTTCTCAGACACTCTATCAGATCTAATCCCTTGAATCTGTTTATCACTTCCACTGTAAAATAGTAAGGGATTTGATTTAGGTCACATCTGAAAAGTGTAGTGATTTTCTCTACTTTCTTAATTTAAGTCTGAATTTTGCAATAAGGAGTTCATGATCTGAGCCACAGTCAGCTCCCAGTTTTGTTTTTACAGCCTGTATAGAGCTTCTTCATCTTTGGCTGCAAAGAATATAATCAATTTGATTTCCATATAGATCATGTGGTGAAGTCCATCTGTAAAGTCCTCTCGTGTTGTTCGAAGTGGTGTTTGCTATGGCCAGTGAGTTCTCTTGGCAAAACTCTGTTAGATTTTGCCCTGCTGTATTTTGTACTACAAGGCCAAACTTGCCTGTTCAGTTCAGTTCAGCTGCTCAGTCATGTCTGACCCTTTGCAACCCCATGGACTGTAGCATGCCAGATTCCCTGCCCATCACCAACTCCTGGAGCTTGCCCATACTCATATCCATTGAGTTGTTGATGCCATCCAACCATCTCATCCTCTATCATCCCCTTCTCCTGCCTTCAATCTTTCCCAGCATCAAGGTTTTCTCCAGTGAGTCAGTTCTTCACATCAGGTGGCCAAGTATTGCAGTTTCAGCTTCAGCATCAGTTCTTCCAATGAATATTCAGGATTTATTTCCTTTTGGATTGACTAGTTGGATCTCCTTGCAGTCCAAAGGACTCTTGAGAATGTTCCCCAACACCACACTTCAAAAGCATCAATTCTTTGGTGCTCAGCTTTCTTTATAGTCCAACTCTCACATCCACACATGACTACTGGAAAAACCATACCTTTGACTAGATAGACCTTTGTTGGCAAAGTAATATCTCTGCTTTTTAATATGTTATCTAGATTGGTCATAGCGTTAATACCAAGGAGCTGGCATCTTTTGATTTTATGGCTTCAGTCACCATCTTCAGTGATTTTGGAGACCCTCAAAATAAATCTCTCACTGTTTCCATTGTTTCCCCATCTATTTGCCATGAAGTGATGGGACCGGATGCCATGATCCTAATTTCTGAATGTTGAGTTTTAAGCCAGGTTTTTCACTCTCCTCTTTCAACTTTCATCAAGAGGCTCTTTATTTCCTCTTCACTTTCTGCCATAAGGGTGGTGTTATCTGCATATCTGAGGTTATTGATATTTCTCCCAGTAATCTTGATTTCAGCTTGTGGTTCATCCAGCCTGGCATTTTGCATGATGTACTCTGCATGTAATTTTCAACAAGCAGAGTGACAATATACAGCCTTGATGTACTCCTTTCCCAATTTGGAATCAATCTATTGTTCCATGTCCAGTTCTAACTGTTGATTCCTAACCTGCATACAGATTTGTCAGAAGGCAGGTAGGGTGATCTGCTATTCCTATCTCTTTAAGAATTTTCCAGAGTTTGTTGTGATGCACACAGTCAAAAGCTTTGGTGTAGCCAGTAAAGTCGAAGTAGATGTTTTTATGAAAACTCTCACTTTTTTCAGTGATCCAATGGATGTCTGCAATTTGATCTCTGGTTCTTCTGCCTTTTCTAAATCCAGCTTGAACATCTGGAAGTTCACGGTTCACACACTGTTGAAGCCTGACTTCGAGAATTTTGAGCATTACTTTGCTAGTCTGTGAGATGAGTGCCTTTGTGCAGTAGTTTGAATTTTCTTTGTCATTGCCTTTTCTTGGGATTTGAATGGAAATTGACCTTTTCTTGTCCTGTGGCCTCTGCTGAGTTTTCCAAATTTGCCAACATATTGAGTGCAGCACTTTCACAGCATCATCTTAGGATCTGAAATAGCTAAACTGGAATTCCATCACCTTCACTAGTTTTGTTCATAGTGATGCTTCCTAAGGCCCACTTGACTTCACATTCCAGGATATCTGGCTCTAGGTAAGAGATCAAACCATCCTGGTCATATGAGTCATGAAGATTTTTTTGTATATTTCTTCTGTGGAGTAACTTTCTTCTTATTCCAGTTATCTCTTGACTTCCTACTTTTGCATGCCAATCCTCTATGATGAAAAGAAAATCTTTGTTTCTTTTTTTCCTGTTAGTTCTAGACGGTCTTGTAGATTATCATAGAACGGTTCAACTTCAGCTTCTTTGGCATTAGTGTTTGAGCCTAGAGTTGTGCTACTGTAGTGTTGAATGGTTTGTCTTGGAAATGAGCAGAGATCATTCTGTCATTTTTGAGACTGCACCCAAGTACTTCAGTTTGGACTCTTTTGTTGACTATGAGGGATGCTCCTTTTCTTCCAAAGATTCTTGCCCACAGTAGTAGATATAATGGTCATCTGAATTAAGTTAATCCATTTTGGTCCATTTTAGTTCACTGATTCCTAAAATGTTGAAATCATTCTTGTCATCTCCTTTTTGACCACTTCCAATTTACCTTGATTCATGAATCCAAAATTACAGCAACACATGTACTAAAAATGATTACAGATTCCTGCCTCTTGAGAAATCTGTATGCAGGTCAGGAAGCAACAGTTAGAACTGGACATGGAACAACAGACTGGTTCCAAATAGGAAATGGAGTACGTCAAGGCTGTACATTGGCACCCTGATTATTTAACTTCTATGCAGAGTACATCATGAGAAACGCTGGACTAGAAGAAACACAAGCTGGAATCAAGAGTGCCGAGAGAAATATCTATATCCTCAGATACGCAGATGACACCACCATTATGGCAGAAAGTGAAGAGGAATTAAAAAGCTTCTTGATGAAAGTGAAAGAGGAGAGTGAAAACGTTGGCCTAAAGCTCAACATTCAGAAAATGAAGATCATGGCATCCGGTCCCATCACTTCATGGGAAATAGATGGGGAAACAGTGGAAACAGTGTCAGACTTTATTTTGGGGGGCTCCAAAATCACTGCAGATGGTGATTGCAGCCATGAAATTAAAAGATGCTTACTCCTTGGAAGAAAAGTTATGACCAACCTAGATAGTATATTCAAAGGCAGAGGCATTACTTTGCCGATTAAGGCAAAGGCTTCTGGTTTTTGTCAAGGCTATGGTCTAGTCAAGGCTATGGTTTTTCCAGTGGTCATGTATGGATGTGAGAGTTCGACTGTGAAGAAGGCTGAGCACCAAAGAATTGATGTGTTTGAACTGTGGTGTTGGAGAAGACTCTTGAGAGTCCCTTGGACTGCAAGGAGATCCAACCAGTCCATTCTGAAGGAGATCAATCCTAGGATTTCTTTGGAAGGAATGATTCTAAAGCTGAAGCTCCAGTACTTTCACCACTTCATGCGAAGAGTTGACTCATTGGAAAAGACTCTGATGCTGGGAGGGATTGGGGGCAGGAGGAGACGCGGACGACAAAGAATGAGATGGCTGGATGGCATTACTGACTCGATGGACATGAGTCTGTGTGAACTTTGGGAGTTGGTGATGGACAGGGAGGCCTGGCGTGCTGTGATTCATGGGGTCGCAAAGAGTCGGACACGACTGAGCGACTGAACTGACTGAGTGACTGATGCAATATTGTTCTTTACAGCATTTGACTTTACTTCCATCACCAGTCACATCCACAGCTGGGCATTGTTTTTGCTTGGCTCCGTCTCTTCATTCTTTCCGGAGTTATTTCTCCATTCTTCTCCAGTAGCATGTTGGACACCTACCAACCTGGGGAGTTCGTCTTTCAGTGTCATATCTTTTTGCCTTTTCATACCATTCGTGAGGTTCTCAAGGCAAGAATTCTGGTTTGCCGTTTCCTTCTCCAGTGGACATTTTGTCAGAACTCTCCACCATGATCTGTTTGTCTTGGGTGGCCCTACACTGCATGGCTCATAGTTTCATTGAGTTAGACAAGGCTGTGATCCATGTGATCAGTTTGTTTAGTTTTCTGGGATTGTGGTTTTCAGTCTGTCTGTCCTCTTATGGACAAGGATAAGAGGCTTATGGAAGCTTCCTGATGAGAGAAACTGACTGGAGGAATCTGGGTCTTATTCTGATGGGCGGGCCATGCTCAATAAATCTTTAATCCAATTATCTGTTGATGGACTGGGACTGTGCTCCTTACCTGTTGTTTGCTCTGTGCACAAACTGTGGTGGGGTAATAAAGGTAATGTTGATTTCCTGTATTTGAAATTATTTGTTTTATATATTTCCTATTTTTAACACAATCAGAATATATGTATTGCAGTATTTATTTGAGACACAAAAGAGAAATTGAATAAAAGAAATTAATAGAAAATCTTAGGCTAATGAAGAATGCTTTCTATAATTTTTATTACACCGTCAGGATGTGGGACAGAAAAAAATGGAACTCAGTACTGCTGCATCAAATAAAGATTACAAGATATAGCCACTTTTCTAATAACGAAGGGAAATTCCCTCCTCTCACTTTGATGTCTGAGGCCTTTGGGCCCTATGTTCTCCTCTTGCCTCTGAACTGCCCTGACCTTTGGTTGTCTGAGCATCTCTATGAGTCAGATTTTAATGATGGAGGGATTTATTTTTTGCCAGAGAGCAGATTCTCCAAGATAATTCTAGTTGTTTGAAGATAGATTGTTGGGAATTGTCTTTCAAAACAAAATCTCTTTTCAAGGAGTTTTGGTTAGAAAAGTATCTAGGGAGAAAAATCAGAATAAATGTATATTTATTATTTATTACATACTCAGCAAAGTTTCAGGGTATGTAATTTTAGAAGACATATTTTTCATGAGTTGACCAGCTTGTGAACTCTCATAATAGGGTAATCAACTTCCCTCTTTTACCCGAGACTTAGGAATATCCCAGGATGCAGGACTTTTGGTGAAAAATAAGAAGTTCCCAGTAAATTGGGAAAAGTTGCCCATTACACAGGGAAGGACTTAGATTAAGTGATTCAAAAATTAATTCAGTAAGTACTTTCAATAAATTATTTCACACTAGGGATTATAACATAGAACAAAATATACATGTATACAATTCCAGTTGAGCTTTTCAAATCCTGGAAGATGATGTTGTGAAAGTGCTGCACTCAATATGCCAGCAAATTTGGAAAACTCAGCAGTGGCCACAGGACTGGAAAATGTCAGTTTTCATTACAACCCCAAAGAAAGGCAATGCTAAAATATGCTCAAACTACTGCAAAATTGTGCTCAGCTCACACGCTAGCAAAGTAATGCTCAAAATTCTCCAAGCCAGGCTTCAACAGTATGTGAACCATGAACTTCCAGATGTTTAAGCTGGATTTAGAAAAGACAGAGGAACCAGAGATCAAATTGCCAACATCCATTGGATCATCAAAAAAAGCAAGAGAGTTCCAGGAAAACACCTACTTCTGCTTTATTTACTACCCCAAAGCCTGACTGTGTGGACAACAAACTTTGGAAAATTCTTAAAGAGAAGGGAATACTAGACTACCTGAGCCCCATCTTGAGAAATCTGTATGCAGGTCAGGAAGCAATATTTAGAACTGGACATGAATCAAAAGACTGGTTCCAAATTGGGAAAGGAGTATGTCAAGGCTGTATATTGTCACCCTGCTTATTTAACTTATATGCAGACTGCATCATGAGAAATACTGGGCTGGAGGAAGCACAAGCTGGAATCAAGATTGCCAGGAAAAATATCAATAACCTCAGATATGCAGATGACACCACCCTTATGGCAGAGAGTGAAGAACAAAAGATCCTCTTGATGAAAGTGAAAGAAGAGTGATAAAGTTGGCTTAAAGCTCAACATTCAGAAAACTAAGATCATTACATCTGGTTCTATCACTTCATGGCAAATAGATGGAGAAGCTGTGGAAACAGCGGCAGACTTAATTTTTTTCAGCTCCAAAATCACTGCAGATGTTGACTAGAGCCATGAAATGAAAAGATGCTTGCTCCTTGGAAGAAAAGTTATGACCAACCTAGATAGCATATTATAAAGCAGAGACAGTACTTTGCCAACAAAGGTCCATCTAGTCAAGGCTATGGTTTTTCCAGTGGTCATGTATGGATGTGGGAGTTGGACTATAAAGAAAGCTGAGTGCTGAAGAATTGATGCTTTTGAACTGTGGTGTTGGAGAAGACTCTTGAGAACCCCTTGGACTGCATGAAGATCCAACCAGTCAATCCAAAAAGAAATCAGTCTTGAATATTCATTGAAAGGACTGATGCTGAAACTGAAACTCCAATACTCTGACCACCTGATGCGAAGAACTTACTCATTAGAAAAGACCCTGATGCTGGGAAAAATTGAAGGTAGGAGAAGAAGGGGACGACTGCAGATGACATGGTCAGATGATGTCACTGACTCAATGCACATGAGTTTGAGTAAACTCTGGGAGTTGGTGATGGACAAGGAGGCCTGGTGTGCTGTAGTCCATGGGGTCACAAATAGTCGGACAAGACTGAACGACTGAACCGAGCTAATACAGTTCCTGCCTTCGCAGCATTTAAAGTCTTTACTTGAAAGAATAAAAGAGTATTACTGGTAATGCCACACTGGTCACTCAAAGAGAGAGATTTACAATATCTGTCAAAGATTTTTGTGGAAGAGAAACATTGAGCAGATTCTGAGATTTTTTAAGAGCTCAGTTTCTTACATATAGTGGATCCTCAACAGATGTTTGTTGAAATAAACTAACATGTATCTTGGAGCAAACTTTTCATTCACTGTTGGAAACTAAAGAGTAGCAAAAAGTCAAGCCTTGTGGATTGGAGTCTGGCTTCTGTTTTGGGCAGACAACTCAGATGTTATTGTAGTTACAGGCTCATTCCCTGAAGTCCTGTCCAATGACTCCAATTCAGGAAACAGAATTTTATTTGTGTGTGGTTTTTTTTTTTTTTTACTTAGAGATATAGCATTCTGGGTAACTGATTCAAAATATTTTACATTTTGCTATGTAGCTATTAGGTAGATTGAATATTCATGAACAATTAGCATGGCTATCTCTTTCTGAAATGAAAGCAGCTGTGTAAGCTGATTAACAACCAGAAAGTTTTCAGGAGAATGGAGAATGATATCTTGGAGCCCTTAGTGGATAGTTTTCATCAAGTTGTGGTAGTTTCATGATTCACTCTTTGTTCTGTGTGCCAAAACTGCGAAGTGGACAGCATGCTTATGTCACTGGTCAGGATAAGCATTGTGATGCAATGTTTGAAGCACAATGCTGAGACTTGGATAAGGCCTGAATGACAACTAAGCTTTTATATCAACTGGCTGTGTGACTTGAAAGAAGTCACTTAACTTTTCTGGCCATAGTTTCTTTATTTCTAAGATGCAAGTTTGAACAAAACCATTTATAAGGACACTTCTGGCAATAATAATCTGGGTTTTCACTCTTTTTTATGGGGGACACATGCTTACCATCACTTCATCATTAAAATACCATGTGTTCTCAAATTTAATATACTTTATGACATGTCACAGCATAATTTATGCTAATATATTTTACAATAGGGCTTCCCTGGTGGTTCAGTGAAAAAGAATCCTTCTGCCAGTGCAGGAGACACAGGTTCAATCCCCGGGTTGGAAAGAGCCACTGGAGAAGGAAATAGCAACCCACTCCAGTATTCTTGCCTGGAAAACCCATGGCGAGAGGAGCCTGGTGGACTATAGCCCATGAGTTCACAAAAGAGACACAACTTACCGACTAAACAACACTTTGTGATAGTGAATTCTTAATGGCATGTTTGGAAATATTTTAATCTCATCAGTCATGTGTCTCACCTTAGACTGTAGGCAGTGAAGCAGGAAAAGCAGAATGAAGATGAGAATGTTGATCCCAAAAGGCAAATGTTAAGAAGCTACGTAAACTGATTTCAGAGTAGTACATTGGTGGGAAAGAAAGACAAAGATCTATCTCAAATATTTGCCATTGGTTAAAGTTCTGTTCTACAGGGCATAGAGCCCCTTGTGTTTCTGTTATTATGTGTGTGATCCTACTGCACCACACTCCATGGAGGAAATGAGAGGTACATTGCACCTGTACCAGCATGCGGCATGGTGATTGGAGGCTGCCTTGGAACCTATTAAGAGCTGGTCACTAACTGCAGCTGGACCAAAGGACAGGACAGGAGAGGACTAGAGGGTTCAAAGTGATACTTAACAGGTTGAGGATTCATTTTTTTTTTCTGGGAGCTAGATGAGATGTTCATTTTAATCTTCAGAGGGAAGCCCTTCCCAGCATTATGGGATGGAATGAAGTAATCAAATCTATCCATTAGACTCACATATGAAAATTCACCACCACAGAATCAGAGAGATCTGAATTTGATCTATATTTCATTAGTTACTAGGTTTTGGACCATGGACAAGTCACTTAGATCTATACAAATGTTATGGAAAGGTAGAGGAGAAACCTTTGGACTTGTGTAACTAGCTCCTTCCTCTGACAAACTAAAATGTAAACTGTAAATTCCTAATTCCATAAAAGATGGGGAGGGGGTTGATTTGTGCCAGTATTCAGTATACATAAGAAATAAAGTTAAAGTTATGTAGACTGTTAAGCTAATCTACATGGTGTAAGAGTTTCCCTGGTTTGTCTAATAGATAAGCCAAGGGGACAAGCCTAAAATCTGTCCTGATTGATGTGTCCTTTGTGAGCAGTAAGGGGTTTAACCACAAGGTCATGATGAATTATCCTAAGGAAGAGAGTATATTGACTTTAGAGAATTGTCAGCATGACGTTGCAATGAGTAGAGACTTTTTGCTGTCTTTTCACCAAAGCTCCGTAATTTCTTCTTGTCTTTTCCCTGTGTCCTTTGCTTGGAGGGGCTTCCCAGGTGGTGCTGGTGATACAGAACCTGCCTGCCAATGCAGGAGACGTAAGAAAAATGGGTTCAGTCTCTGGGTCAGAAAGATCCTGTGGAGGAGAAAATGACAACCCACTCCAGTATTCGTCTGAAAAATCCCAAGGACTGAGGACCCTGGCAGGCTATAGTTCGTATGGTTGCAAAGAGTCAGACACGACTGAAATGACTTGGCACATTGCTCAGAGGAGCTAGCCAGCCTGGTGTCATTTACTCTCAGGCAAGAATAGGTTCACTACCAATCTGATGCTTACCTCCTCCCGCCAGTGTTGTGTGTTTACACTGTGATGAACCAAATGCTGTATTACTTGATTACTGATCTGAAGCCAGGGAAGCATGTGGTTTGGAAAAAGCCATGTCTTGGGCTTCCCTTGTGGCTCAGTTGGTAAAGAATCCTCCTGCAATGCAGGAGACCTGGGTTCAATCCCTGGGTTGGGAAGATCCCCTGGAGAAGGGAATGGCTGCCCACTCCAGTATTTTTGCCTGGAGAATCCCATGGACTGGTGGGCTACAGTCCATGGAGTTGCAAAGAGTCAAAGACAACTGAGTGACTTATACTTTCACTTTCAAGTGAGATATAAGTTATTTTTCTATTATGTAGAGAAAGCAACAAGATAGGCAGCCCAAGGCTGATAGAGTATCTCAGTGATTGTCAGGTTCCCATGTTCCTTCTGTCAATTTGCTTCACTAGTCCTTTTGCTTTCACAATGATCTCATGGTCCAAAATGTCTTTTGGAGGTCCAGTCATCATATTTTCATTCTAGACAAGAAACTGGGACAGGTGATAAAGAGCAAATCCCAGATGTTTATCCTTCTTTTCAGAATCCTTCTGAAAGTCTTACTTCCAAAATTCTGCTGATAACCAAATGCTATCGCACAACCCTGTAAAACTGGTTGGCAAGTGTCACCTATTAGCTAGGGTCAGTACCTTTTGTTAAATACATATAATTTTGCTAATGAAGAGGTTGACATGTTGACAAATGTTGTCTAAAAAAATTAAATCACTCCAGAATTCGTACAGAATTTACATGGGTCTTTGAAATGGGGGAAAAGCTTTTATAAAATTGAGAATGCCATTTAGAAATTGCATGTGTTGTGCTTAAAGCCAGTTAAAAATGTAAACATACCAGGCTTTACTGTCTTCTTTAGTGACCTGATTGGAATTAGCAAATGTTTGCTTTAATATTAACAAAATCCCTCTCCCTACTCATTATCAATAACTGTATATTGTCTTATGCAATACTTGAAAAAATTAAAATATTCTAAATTTTAAATAACTGACATAAAATTTAGCAAGTGGTGGTTGCTACACAACAGTTTCAATCTCTTTTGAAGGCAATTTCTAGATCCTGTAATTCACATTTTATTCAAATATCTAACAGCTTATGTGACAACAGGGAATTTTTTGTGTGTGTGCCACATCTTTCATATTTGTGAAATAATCATGTGAAATATCTTTGGAAAGGCTATCTACATTCAATGTATGACTAAAATGTCATTGGTTCCTTTTAAACTCTACTGTTCATTCAGTAAATATTTATTAAGGGTCTTAAATGAGTGATCACTAGACTGTGCATTTGCAATTTATATCATTTTGTGTGATTACTGGGAATTCTAAAATCTGGGTCACCACGCTACTGGACTCATGGCTTTGTGATTAGATGCTATGAAAAATAAATTCTTCCTGCAATGTCAAATCCAACTCTCTACATAATTTACTTTCTGATTTAGTGTGCAAAATGTACTTACTAACATAGTAATAATTTAGAGGGTACCATTTTGTAAAATTAAACTTTCTTTATTTAACTTCTAAAAATCCCAATTTCCTTATCTATAAAATGCCTCGTCCAAAATACCACAACTAAAATGAGCAGAATAAGGGTTTGAATCCCAATTTATCTGATTCCATAGTCTATGTTGTCAACTACTATCAAAACGGTGTGCTTTAAGTGTATGTTATTAAGCAGGTTTTTGTATTAAAGGAAAGGAGGTATTGATGTATATTCACAATCAGGAATAAATCATTCTGACTATTTACTGTTCTGGAGCAGAGAGAGCTTTAGAACAACATTCTAAGGATTAGAGGCAGGAGAGTCACTAGTGTGGATGAATCACTCAAACTGAATTATTTTGACACATACACACACAGGTAGCAATTATTGTAATCTAATATTTTCCTCATCTCTTGGTGAAAAATGAATTTTCAAAGCAACCAGACAATTATGGATGAGTAACAAACAGCATGGAAACTCACACACTCCTTGTATCATATTTAGGATGATGCAGCACACTACTTATGATGTTTAAACTGTGATCATATCCTTAATCCATTATTTTATTTAATTGTATAGATTAGCTTACTTATCTCTCAGTTATAGGCACTGAAATCAGGCAGGTTGTATGAGAGCAGCCAAAAATAAGATATTCTTAGACTCTATCCATTTAGCAATTTTCAGAGGAATGGTTAGGCTTATGAGACCACCAGTTTATAATTGCAACTTTATGAGGAAAAATTAACTGAGCCCTAAATCATCTCTGCAGTTATAACCACTTAGAAAGATAGTTAACTACATATTGCCCATGAAGTTAAAACCCTAATCCATCAAGCTGTTTCATCTGTCTTGAAAGACCACTTTCTTTCCTTAGACCCTTTGCCATACCCAAATGTCAAAGACTTACCCTTCACTCATTTAATAGACATTTTTTTAATTAATGATGAGATATTAATTTATGCTAGGCATTGTGTTAAATACTGGGAAAATAAAGTCAATTAAGGAAAAAATATAGCTTTTATCCTTAAGTAGTACCGTCTAAGAAGGGGCACTTGATCTAGAATCCCTGGGGATTCATTCATAAATACTTGGGTAGGTATTTGTATGTCAGTGGAAACTGTGAGAAAATTTTATGGGACTGTACAGTTTTCTAGAAAATAGTTCCAAAGTATTTATTAGAATTTCAAAGATAGAAGTGTGACTCTCTCAAAAGGTCAAAGAAACATTGATCTTGTGAAAAGGGCATGCACACACATAAAGTACAGTTTTGAAGGACTCCCCTTGATCCAGTGGTTAAGATTCCACGCTTCCACTGCAGGTGCTGTGGTTTAAATCATTAGTCAGGAAACCAAGATCCCTCATGCCACACGAGTGCAGCCAAATTTTTTTAAACATTGATAAAGGTATGCCTTTGTTCTATGGATGCAGAGAAAGGTCATATCAGTGAAACTGTGGGCAATGAAGGAATAGATTAAAATTAAGCTGAATTTTTTTTTAAGACTGAATAACTACATGAGAGGACAGAATACAATTCTAGGAAAAACTGCGCTGGTAGGCACAATGGTATTACACAGCACGATGCTTCTGGGTCCCTGAAAATAATCTGGTGTGTCTGGATCGGAGGCTGGGGGAGCGGATAAAAAGGCAGGGCATGAAGACGGAGGCTTGAGTATTGAGCCCAGAGAGATGGGCACGAGCAAAGACACCCAGAGTTAGAAATTCTTCTATTATTTCACACAGCATTCAAGACAAACATTAGGTTAAAACAGTTGGATTTTAAGTTGAGAAATCTTCCTCTTAAGACTTGCTTACTCTGTAGCAAGAAGATGGATGAGGATGAGCTGGATACAAAAAGAAGCCTACTGCTCGGGTAATGAGTCCTGAACTGAAGCTGTTAGTGAGATTATAACCAGGACAGACCCAAGAAATAAACTGATGATGTAGAATCCGTAGGTCTTGCTAACTTTCTGAAAGGAGGAAGGAGTGAGATAGGGTTAGGATATTCCAATATCTCAAAGAAACACAGGGCCACTCATGGGGCAGGGAAGGAGAAGCATGTTTGAGAGAAATCAAATATGGTTTTGAACATATTGAGATCAGGAGTCATTAAGATAACCACACAGTCATATACAGTCAAGGCACAGTTGTACAGATTTAGCGTTCAAGCAACAGTTAGAACAGGGTAAAGTGAAGTCTCTCAGTTGTGTCCGACTTTTTGCAATCCGTGGATTGTAGCCCACCAAGCTCCTCAGTCCATGGGATTCTCCAGGCAAGAATACTGGAGTGGGTTGCCATTTCCTTATGTTACTAAATTGGAAGACATAAGCATATGGTGGAAGTGTGAAGAATGCTGTCACTAAAGGGCGTGCATGGCCCCGTGAGAGAAGCTCATACGAACCATGGTAGGAAGCATTATATCAGTAAGAAAAGGAGGGAATTGAGAATAGAGAAAGAGAGAGGGAAGGAAAACCAGAAGGCCAATGAAGGGACGAATAGAAAGGCTACAAGTATCAAATGCTTCAGAATGGCAAAGTTAAGATTAAGGCTGATAAGAATTAATACAACACTGGACTGACATCCTGACTGGTGTGTACCAAGATTTCATACTTGTTTTCTGAGTAGGAAACACATCTCTAATATATTCTCCCAGAATCTATTCCAGATTTTCCTCCCTGGAATGTATCACTTTCAATCTTAAAATTCCCACGTCATGTCTACTTTACCTTTTCTAGTATATAATGTGGAGTAAGCAATGGCAACCCAGTCCAGTACTCTTGCCTGGAAAATCCCATGGATGAAAGAGCCTGGAAGGCTGCAGTCCATGGGATCGCTGAGGGTTGGACACGACTGAGCGACTTTACTTTCACTTTTCACTTTCATGCATTGGAGAAAGAAATGGCAACCCACTCCAGTGTTCTTGCCTGGAGAATCCCAGGGACAGGGGAGTCTGGTGGGCTGCCATATGGGTTTGCACAGAGTCAGACACGACTGAAGTGACTTAGCAGCAGCAGTATATAATGTGTATTTTGTTTCCTCCACTAGAAAGTCCAAGATGAGAAAGTGAAAGTCACTCAGTTGTGTCCTACTCTTTGCAACCCCATGGACTATTCAATACATGGAATTCTCCAGACCAGAAAACTGGAGTGGGTAGCCTTTCCCTTCCCCAGGGGATCTTCCCAACCTATGGATCAAGCCCAGGTCTCCCGCATTGCAGGTGGATTCTTTACCAGCTGAGCCACAAGGGAAGCCCAAGAATACTGGAGTGGGTAGCCTATCCCTTCTTCAGCGGATCTTCCTGACCCAGTAATCGAACTGGGATCTCCTGAATTGCAAGTGGATTCTTTACCAACTGAGCTATCAGGGAAGTCCCCAAGATGAGAGAAGCCATTTATTATTCATCATTGTATCAAAGATAAGATCCTATATAGTTCTGAGCATAAAATCGATTCTTAAAAATATTTGTATATTTGAGTTAAATTATAGCTTTTATGAATATATACTCTCTCTTCTATTTTACTAAATGCTGATGGAATAGTCTTCGCTTGAGGCACTTTGCTTCCACAATCAAATTTTTGGCACTTTGCTTCCACAATCAAATTTCCCATCCCACGACTTATTTGCTGTTGAAATTTTTGTTTTGCAACATGGCACATCTCAGTTAGAATTACTAAATTTTTTAAAAAGATATTAATATGAAATTCACTCTAAATTTAGAAAACTTGCAGATATTTCATTTTGCTTTAGAAGAAGGTGCAGATATTTGGAAATCTAAAAAACTGCACTATAGAACTTCACAATTCCAAAAAGTTTGTGTATCACAATTTTAGGTGTTCCTATCTGCTAGAAGAAGGACATTTGTAATTTACATGTGGATCTTGAGATCATCTCATTTGTAGGGAATTTGAATTCGTCTTAGTCCTCTTTACAAAATAAACCCAGTTTGAGAAATTCCTGCTTTCACATAAAAAATACTTTTAAAGTCTACCAGCAAGTACTTAGATGTTAATGCATGACAGAAAGTTTGAAGTACTGACCACAGATCAATAACAAAACAAACGCAAGTCTCAAAAAGCAGAATTTATGGTTTCTTTTCACTTAGAGATTTTATACAAGACCAATTTTTAAATTTTGTTTTATTTATATTGAGTATAAGATTCCTATAGAACATTTGATAGGAGAAAACGATTTTAACCATGTTCAATTGTTATTATACTGCAAGTCTTTAATGTGTGCCTAGATACCCAGAAGGCACTATATTCATGAAGTCTGAGCTTAAATCCTGGTTCCAGCTGTCATGGGCCTCTGAGTCAGGGTTTGTTTAGCAGAGACACAGGAAAAGCATTAGAATCCAGGAATTTACATCTAACTCAGCTATCTGACCCAGGGCAAACTGCATAACTTCTCTAAGTTTTCGTTTGCTGTAAAATGGAAAAAATTGTGATACTACTTATCAGATAAGATTTCTGTGAAGATTAAATGAGTTACAAGGGGCTTCCCTCATAACTCAGCTGGTAAAGAATCCACTTGCAATGCGAGTTGTTTCCTGTGTTGGGAAGATTCTTGCCTGGGGAATCCCCATGGACAAAGGAACCTGGCGGGCGACAGTTCATGTGTTTGCAAAGAGCTGGACATGACTGAGTGACTAAGCACAAATGGAACAATTATATAAAGCAAATTACACATTCCAGGCTCATAAAAATACCTCAATTAATTACATACTTAAGCATCTCAAAAATTCATTGTTTTTCCTCCTGTAAGAGGGTATGTCAATAGTAGCTGCGTCATGAGGTAACTGCAAGGAATAAATAAGTTTCTCTATGTTAGGTGTTTTTCTACTCTCCAAAGAGTAAATTTTCTCCTTCCTCCATATAATAGTCATTAGCTAATTCCACAAGTATCTATTAAGAAGGTAATGTGTGCTTCTTAATAATATGAATAATTATATATATCAATATCTCATAAATGGAATAAGGCAGCAAGAACTAGTAGAAAAAATCTCTGGTTCTAGAGACAGAAAGCAAAGATTATCTTCTTACCCTCACTATCCTTTATTTATTTTTTTAATGAATTTGGTTAAGTCATTTAACTTTTATGCTAGCCAACTTCTTTATCTCTTAAACTGAAGTACTAACAGCTGTCCTATCTGATGTCAGGTATTGATACGGCCAAAATAATGCATGTAAGCGTTCTGTGTCAAATGCCACATATTATTATTCATAATGAGTTGCTACTGCTCTCCAGGATAAAGGAACAGAAGAAAGGAAAGTCCTTAGTGCACTAAAAATTCACTTCTAAGGAGGATCAGATGAGAAATGCCCTGGCAAGAGATTCTTATTCAGATTTCTCCCTCTTAGCTTTTATAGCTATTATTTCCAATGTCCTAAAAGTCAAAATCATCTAAACTCCAGAGAGAGTAATTCCATAGAAATTAAAGTTTAGACTTGTCTATGTTAATGTGACATGGGTAAGAAGTTCATCTGTTGCAAACAACAGTTCTTACAATAGTTTGTATACTCCTGGTGAGGACAAATAAGTTACCATTCCATGTAAGACTAAAACTTAGATGCCCAACCCAAATCTAAATATTGTAGAAGCTGATTTAATGCCATCATACCTACCAGGATTTGCTTCCTTTACTACATGGGATTCCCCCGCATAGTAGTGAAGGGAGGAAGAGAATCCACCCGCAGTGCTATAGATGCAACAGACACGGGTTCAAGCCCTGGGTCAGGAGGATCCCGTGGAGGAGGAAATGGCAACCCATCCCAGTATTCTTGCCTGGAGAATCCCATGAAGAGAGGAGCTTGACAGGCTACAGTCCATGGGGTTGCAAAGAGTCGAACACAACTATGCAGGCATGCACTGTTTAGCTTTGTCAATGTGTGCTTGCCTGGCTCGCAGGTCATTCTCCAGACTAGCAATGTGCTTCTTCCTGCGCCCTTACTGGCAACCTGCTTTCTTTAATCTCTTCCAAACAGTATTTGAAAGTTTAGGAAGTGTTAGAATGATTTTCAATTTACAACAGACATTATTGGCTACTGTAGTCACATTCTGTCCCATTTCTATGTTTACAATCCAGAAACCTTAGACCTTAAGTCCAAGAAACTGTGTAAGGCAGTCAACGGTAGATGCGCGAAGTGTCAAGGAATCTGGGCTCTTAAACAGACATGGTATCAATGGGGAAGTGAAGATTTTCTTCCCAATGCTTTTTAAACTTTCTCCAGTGGGGAGAAGCAACTTTGTTTTCTGATACCAAACCTTTTTCATATTGTTTGCTCTAGACATAACTGGAAGTTATGTCTTTTTATTTAAAAACACCCATGTACAAATTTGAGAGGTAAAAGATAATAATCTCAGAAGTATTTCCCCAAATCTAGAAGTTTCAGACAAGTATTTATTATTAGTGAAATAATCTTTCTATGAACTAAAGCTATTATCCCCAGGAATAACAATGATGACACTAACTGGAAGAACATCAAAGCCCACACATTTCTGAAAGCCAGGTGTCATAATGCTGCATCTGAGTTTATGTATTGATCAAACAGCCAGGCCCTTCAGTATGATTTGGACAGAAACCTCATCTTTCTCAACACCTAGTTGCCTGAAGTCACCATGTTGGGAAGCTGGTGGTAAACACGAACCACTATTAGACAGATGGGCAAGTGGATCAGTACTTTGATAGAAGAGATTATAAAATGGGTGTTTTAATGAAGAAGAAAACAAGGGTAAAAAATGATTCATAGCAGTATGAAATTCACTGCATTTTTTCAGAATTTACATGGCAGTATTAAGAATGTGAGACGGGAAGAGGAGGAAAAGCAAACCACACTTCCTTCTTTTATGAATGCAATAAATATTTGAGTCAAAACACATGTTAGGCTCCAAGAATATGTAGTTTCCACCCAAAGAAAGAAGCGTGGTATAAACAGGAGATTGAAGCATCCTATAAGGCGTGCTACAGTAAGAGTCAGAAAAGGCAATGGCACCCCACTCCAGTACTCTTGCCTGGAAAATCCCATGGACGGAGGAGCCTGGTGGGCTGCAGTCCATGGGGTGGCAAAGAGTCAGACATGACTGAGCGACTTCACTTTCACTTTTTACTTTCCTGCATTGGAGAAGGAAATGGCAACCCACTCCAGTGTTCTTGCCTGGAGAATCCCAGGGATGGGGGAGCCTGGTGGGCTGCCGTCTATGGGGTCGCACAGAGTCGGACACGACTGAAATGACTTAGCAGCAGTAGCACAGTAGGAGTAGACAGAGATATATAGGAGCACCAGAGGAGGGACCCTGAAGCAGAGTACTTTCCTAGATGATGTGAATTCTGAACTATGGCATTTTTGCTACCCAGGCAAAGGGAGGAATGTTAGAGGCCGAGGAAACGGTATATTCTTCCTCTCACCTCAAGGCTGCCCTTCAGAAGAGCTGCAATGAGTGCAGTACAATCACAAGAGAGTATTGGGAAGAGACATGACCAGAAATCAGGCTAATAAGCACGAACTCAATCCCTGAAGGACTCTACCAGCTTTGTTAGGAATTGCACTTTATCCTAAGGGCAATGCAGAAAATGCATTGTCCATAATCCTATGAGAGACGGCAGCAGAGTGTGTAGGACTGTGAACTGTATGTCTCAATTTCTTTATCTGTGAAATGGGCTGATAGGAATAAAACCTCATTTATAGGATTATTTAAAGAGCAAGCAACTTGTACCACAAGAAGCGCTGAGAGCAGTACCTGGATATCATAATCACTCGGTAAGTATTAGCTATCTGAATTATGCTGTGTTTTAATTTAGGGAATGTCAGAATTGTGTTGTAAAATGATTATTCTCACCTCAGAAAGAGGAACAGTTTTACAGTTTGCTTAAAAATGTGAGATTACACTAATTTTCACTGTGGAGAACAGTTGAATATGTGACTTGGTTGTGAGTAAGCAATGAGATGAGGTTCAGGTTAAACACTTTCTTGAAGTCAAAGAATAGTTTTCAAATTATAACATAAAAAAGAGTCTTATATGATTACTTAGTTTCAATATTCTCATTTAATATGCAAGTAAATGACTGAGAACACACACACACAATAACAATAAAACTGAGGGTTCAGTTCAGTTCAGCTCAGTTCTGTCGCTCAGTCTTGTCCGACTCTTTGCGACCCTGTGGCAAAGTAATATCTCTGCTTTAGAACATGCTATCTAGGTTGGTCATAACTTTTCTTCCAAGGAGTAAGCATCTTTTAATTTCATGGCTGCAGTCACCATCTGCAGTGATTTTGGAGCCCAAAAAAATAAAGTCTGACACTGTTTCCACTGTTTCCCCATCTATTTCCCATGAAGTGATGGGACCAGAGGCCATGATCTTCATTTTCTGAATGTTCAGTTTTAAGCCAACATTTTAACTCTCCACTTTCACTTTCATCAATAAGTTTGTCTGTTCCTCTTCACTTTCTGCCATAAGGGTGGTGTCATCTGCATATCTGAGATTATTGATATTTCTCCCAGCAATCTTGATTCCAGCTTGTGATTCCTCCAGCCCAGCATTTCTCATGATGTACTCTGCACATAAGTTAAATAAGCAGGGTGCCAATATACAGCCTTGACGTACTCCATTTCCTATTTGGAACCAGTCTGTTGTTCCATGTCCAGTTCTAACTGTTGCTTCCTGACCTGTATATAGGTTTCAAAGAGGCAGATCAGGTGGTCTGGTATTCCCATCTCTCTCAGAATTGTCCACAGTTTATTGTGATCCACACAGTCAAAGGCTTTGGCATAGTCAATAAAGCAGAAATAGATGTTTTTCTGGAACTCTCTTGCTTTATCCATGATCCAGTGGATGCTGACAATTTGGTCTCTGGTTCCTCTGCCTTTTCTAAAACCAGATTGAACATCTGGAAGTTCAGGATTCACGTATTGTTGAAGCCTGGCTTGGAGAATTTTGAGCATTACTTTACTAGCACGTGAGATGAGTGCAATTGTGCGGTAGTTTGAGCATTCTTTGGCATTGCCTTTCTTTGGAATTGGAATGGAAACTGACCTTTTCCAGTCCTGTGGCCACTGCTGAGTTTTCCAAATTTGTTGCCATATTGAGTGCAGCACTTTCACAGCATCATCTTTCAGGATTTGAAAGAGCTCAACTGGAATTCCATCACCTCCACTAGCTTTGTTCATAGTGATGCTTTCTAAGCCCCACTTGACTTCACTTTCCAGGATTTCTGGCTCTAGGTGAATGATCCCACCATCGTGATTATCTTGGTCGTGAAGGTCTTTTTTGTACAGTTCTTCCGTGTATTCTTGCCACCTCTTCTTAATATCTTCTGCTTCTGTTAGGTCCAGAGCATTTCTGTCCTTGATTGAGCCCATCTTTGCATGAAATATTCCCTTGGTATCTCTAATTTTCTTGAAGAGATCTCTAGTCTTTTCCATTCTGTTCTTTTCCTCTATTTCTTTGCATTGATCACTGAGGAAGGCTTTCTTATCTCTTTTTGCTGTTCTTTGGAACTCTGCATTCAGATGCTTATATCTTTCCTTTTCTCCTTTGCTTTTTGCCTCTCTTCTTTTCACAGCTATTTGTAAGGCCTCCCCAGACAGCCATTTTGCTTTTTTGCATTTCTTTTCCATGGGGATGATCTTGATCCCTGTCTCTTGTACAATGTCACGAACCTCAGTCCATAGTTCATCAGGCACTCTATCTATCAGATCTAGACCCTTAAATCTATTTCTCACTTCCACTGTATAATCATAAGGAATTTGATTTAGGTCACACCTGAATGGTCTAGTGGTTTTCCCTGCTTTCTTCAATTTAAGTCTGAATTTGGCAACAAGGAGTTCATGATCTGAGCCACAGTCAGCTCTTGGTCTTGTTTTTGTTGACTGTATAGAGCTTCTCCATCTTTGGCTGAAAAGAATATAATCAATCTGATTTGAGTGTTGACCACCTGGTGATGTCCCTGTGTAGAGTCTTCTCCTGTGTTGTTGGATGAGGGTGTTTGCTATGACCAGTGCATTTTCTTAGCAAAACTCTATTAGTCTTTGCCCTGCTTCATTCCACATTCCAAGGCCAAATTTGCCTGTTACTCCAGGTGTTTATTGACTTCCTACTTTTCATTCCAGTCCCGTATAATGAAAAGGACATCTTTTTTGGGTGTTAGTTCTAAAAGGTCTTGTAGGTCTTCATAAAACCGTTCAGCTTCAGCTTCTTCAGTATTACTGGTTGAGGCATAGACTTGGATTACTGTGATATTGAATGGTTTGCCTTGGAAACAAACAGAGATCATTCTGTCATTTTTGAGACTGCATCCAAGTACTGCATTTCAGACTCTTTTGTTGACCATGATGGCTACTCCATTTCTTCTAAGGCATTCCTGCCCGCAGTAGTAGATATAATGGTCATCTGAGTTAAATTCACCCATTCCAGTGCATTTTAGTTCACTGATTCCTAGAATGTCGACGTTCACTCTTGCCATCTCCTGTTTGAACACTTCCAATTTGCCTTGATTTATGGACCTGACATTCCAGGTTCTTATGCAATATTGCTCTTTACAGCATCGGAGCTTGCTTCTGTCACCATTCACATCCACAACTAAATGACTCAAAGTGTCATAGCTAACAAGAGGCAGATCTGATAGTAAATGTTAAGCCTGTTATATCCTAACCTGTCGTGTTTTTAACTTCTCCTTCTGTGTTCTTGAAGGACCATGAAATGTGTTGTCATCAGGTTCTGAACTTTGTTTCTTAAGTCTCTCTCTGTGGTGAGTCTCATTCAAACTAGAACACTGTGCCCTGCCTTTAAATGACTTCCCCAGGCACAGGCTTCTTGCTATTGAAATGTTTCCATGAATTTTGTTTTCCATCTTACATTTCAAATGATGAAAAGAGCCCTCCGTTGAGGACATTCCATCTATTTTGTAATTTCTGACCAAACCTTTTAAGTGAAATGAAAAACAAACTACCCTCTTGAGTGCAAGTGGTTGTTTGGGATGGAGACAACCTGAGGAATGTTTGTTTCACAGACAGCACCCCATCATATAGCCATTTAAGAGCTGCTTCAAAAGCAATATTTTTCACTGTAGAAAATGGGGAATAATTTTGATCAGAGCAAGGAAAGCTTTTAGGGTCTCTGGTTCCATCCTTCTCCACTGATTGACTGTTTACCAGAGCTTAATAAATGGCCTTGTGTGTCTGTTGAGTGGTGGAATCATGGGACTTGGTGCCAACATTGTTTGTCCCATGCCTTTGAGCCAATAAGTTGATCCCTTTTTTGATACATTTAGGAAATGAGAAAGAATAAGTGAGTATTTTATAAGCATAGCTCTCTAGAGTGACATGATATAAAGCATTCAAGATACTTAGAGAATGAAACCCCAAATAGTACTTTTTATAGCACTTTTAAAATACAGTTGAAAAAACTGGTTAAAAAAGTGATTTTTTATATTGCTTGAGGTTACTAACATACAAATATATAACACAATATCATGTTTGGCTTGCCACTATAAGAAAATCATGTTGGTGAAGGGCATTAATAAAAATGTTACATACTAGAACAATGAATATCAACTGAATCCCCTTCTCTAGAATCAAGCAGCCTGATAAGATGGAATAATACAAACGGACAATAGACATTTACCTTATAACCTTAGGCTGCTTGGTTTATACTTACCTACTCTGTGGGGAAAGCTTCAAATAGGGCCTGCTGCCCCTGGAAAGGGGGCCTCCATGTTACCCAGTGTTTACTAGAGAACTCTCATTTTCAGCATTCACCACAGATTTAAAAAATAACATTTTGAATCAGGCCCAGTGCCAAGGGTTTAAGGTTTTTTTTTTTTTTTCATAAGGAGGAGTTCAAATTAACAGAGCTTATTTTACATGTGCGTAGAAGTAAAAGGGAGGATAAGAAGAAGGGAATATTTTCAAAGAGTAGAAGATCTTAACAAAAATGGTATTGGGAGTTTGAAGAGTACAAAAATATTATTTAACAAATATTTTCATCATTTGTTATAATTATCAAGCATTTCCTGTTTATAAACACATGTGCCATCAGAAGATTTTCTTAATGACTTCCTGGGTATATAGTACAGTGAAGACTAGTAGTAGAATCCTGATGGTGACAAATATTACTGGATGACATCCATAGCCTAAAATACAGTACATACTATGAAAGTTAGTAATTGCATTACTCATTTGGTCATTTTGACATGGAATGTTTCCTTCATTTAAGAAAGATTGTGGGAAAATTTTAGAGTTAGAAGAGCTAATCACTACCTTTGACAAACTTTAATTTTGGTACAGTAAACAATCCTCTCCCACATTTTCTCCACCACAAATTAAATTGAATAAATTATCAGTGTGACTGAAAAGCCTGAAACTAATCATTTTCATCTTACTGCACTGAGTTAGGTTCTACTCATCATTATAATCACAAATAAGTCTTGTGAATTTTGACAAGTCATTTATCTTCTCACTTTCCTAGTCTTTGATGTGGGTTGTATACAGATAATAGAAGCCTTTGGAGAGCTTTTAGAAGGTTTTAAGCCTAGGAATTACAAGATTTGGCTTTCTTTTAAAAAGACTCATTCTCTACTATGTTTGGAGGCTGTTACAGAAATTCAAATAAAAGATGATGAGAGCACAGACTAACATGATGAGAAATGATCAGATCCTGGATATATTTTGAAGGTAGAATCTGCTAGGTTTCCTTTAAGATTGTCTGTGGGACATATCTAAAAAAGGAGCCAAAGATATTTTCAAAGCTTATGACTTCAGCAACTAAAATTATGAGCAATAGCAGCTCACATGAAAGGCTACAGTTGAAAAAGAGTTGGGATGTATGCACTCGTGTGTGTGGTTGGGGGGCAGTATTGATTTGGGGTTCAGCTTTGATATATTAAATTTGACATGTCAACTCATTTTTTCCTTATTTTTGCAAGGTAGTCTTAGCCAAATCACTTTAAGTTTGTTAAATAAGCAAAGAAGTATAGTGAAGAGAATATGGACATCAGACTCCCACAGATCTGACCTCCAGGGGCAACTTCTCCACTTATTTCTTGTTGCAGCTTGGGGAAGACACTGTAATCTACTGAGTTTCAACTTCAAGATCTATAAATGAACATAATGATATCTACAATGATATATAGTTTCTTGAGGATAAAATAAAATACCATAAGTGAAACAATTATATGCACATAGTGTATAATTAATTAATATTGCCTATTATAATTGCTATTATTATTATTTTAAAAACTAAATATTGTTTCAAACAGAGCTAGTGAGTCACCACTGTCTAGATGCTACTGTGAACTCTGCTCTCAATCTCCCCACTAGATTTTAGATCCCATATTAATATTTTCTGTGTCTGACTACCCCCTGACTTAATTATTACACTATGCTGTTCCTTCTCTTGCCATCCATAGAGTTATTTCTACCCTGGTCTATTATCCCTCCCCCTCCCCCTTTTTTTTTTTACCAGTGGAGATGAGTTCCTAATGCAGATTTTCATTTTTTTGACTTGCAGCTACTTAATCCAACACATTATTATTGAATTGTACCTGATAGAGAGAAGTCTAGAAGAATACGGTGGAGCCATATTTCAAATGTTATTCTTTAAGAAAACATTATAGTAAGAGTGAGGCTATCATACCTAGAGAATGAACTGTGAAACTAAAACCAGCCAACCTGGTCTGAAGTATTCAGTTCAGTTCAGTTCAATTACTTAGTTGTGTCCAACTCTTCGTGACCCATGGATGGCAGCATGCCAGGCCTCCCTGTCCATCACCAACTCCCAGAGTTTACTGAAACTTATGTCCATCGAGTCGGTGATAACATCCAACCATCTCATCCTCTGTCATCCCCTTCTCCTCCTGCCTTCAGTCTTTCCCAGCATCAGGGTCTTATCCAATGAATCAGTTCTTCGCATCAGGTGGCCAAAGTATTGGTCAAAGTATTTCAGCTTCAGTCCTTCCAATGAGTGTTCAGGACTGATTTCCTTCAGGATGGACTGGTTTGATATTCTTGCAGTCCAAGGGACTCTCAAGAGTCTTCTCCAACACCACAGTTCAAAAGCATCAATTCTTCAGGACTCAGCTTTCATTATAATCCAACACTCACATCCATACATAACTATTGGAAAAACCATAGCTTTGGCTAGATGGACCTTTGTCGGCAAAGTAATCTCTGTTTTTCGTATTCTATTTAGGTTGGTCATAACTTTTCTTCCAAGGAGTAGGCGTCTTTTAATTTCATGGCTGCAGCCATCATATACAGTGACTTAGGAGCCCAAGAAAATAATGTCTGTTACTATTTCTATTGTTTCCCCAATTTTTGCCATGAAATGATGGGACCAGATGCCATGATCTTCGTTTTTTGACTGTTGAGTTTTAAGAGAGCTTTTTCAACACTTCTCTTTCACTTTCATCAATAAGTTTGTTTGTTCTTCTTGGCTTTCTGCCATAAGAGTGGTGTCATCTGCATATTGGAGGTTATTGACATTTCTCCCGGCAATCTTGATTCCAGCTTGTGCTTCATGATGTACTCTGCATATAAGTTAAATAAGCAGGGTGACAATATACAGCCTTGACGTACTCCTTTTCCTATTTGGAACCAGTCTGTTGTTCTATGTCCAGTTCTAACAGTTGCTTCCTAACATGCATACATATTTCTCAGGAGGCAGGTATGGTGCTCTGGTATTCCCATTTCTTTAGTGAATTTTCCAGTTTGTTGTGATCCACACAGTCAAAGGTTTTGGCATAGTCAATAAAGCAGAGTAGATGTTTTCTGAAACTCTCTTGCTTTTTTTATGTTGGCATATGGATGTTGGCAACTTGATTTCTCATTCCTCTGCCTTTTCTAAATCCAATTTGAACATCTGGAAGTTCTCAGTTCACCTACTGTTGAAGCCTGGCTTGGAGAATTTTGAGCATTACTTTGCTAGCATGTGAAATGAGTGCATTTGTGCAGTAGTTTGAATATTCTTTGGCATTGCCTTTCTTTGGGATTGGGATGAAAACTGATTTTTTCCAGTCCTGTGGCCACTGCTGAGTTTTCCAAATTTGCTGACATATTAAGCACAGCACTTTCACAGCATCATGTTTTAGGATTTGCAGTAGCTCAACTGGAATTCCATCATCTCCTAGCTTTGTTCATAGTGATGCTTCCTAACGCCCACTTGACTTTGCACTCCAGGATGTCAGGCTCTAGGTGAGTGATCACACCATTGTGGTTTTCTGGGTCATTAGGATCTTTTTTTGTATAGTTCTTCTGTATATTCTTGCCCCTTCTTCTTAATATCTTCTGCTTCTCTTAGATCCATATGATTTCTGTCTTTTACTGTGCCAATTTTTGCATGAAATGTTCCCTTGGCATCTCTAATTTTCTTGAGGAGATCTCTAGTTTTTCCCATTCAGTTGTTATCTTCTATTTCTTTGCATTGATAAGTGAAGAAAGCTTCCTTATCTCTTCTTGCTATTCTTTGGATCTCTGCATTTAGATGGGCATATCTTTCCTTTTCTCCTTTGTCTTTCTCTTCTCTTCTTTTTTTAGCCATTTGTAAGGCCTCTTCAAATAACCATTTCGCCTTTTGCATTTATTTTTTTGAGGATGATCTTAATCACTGCCTGCTGTACAATGTCATGAAACTCCACTCATAGTTCTTCAGGCACTCTTGTCTATCAGATTTAATCCCTTGAATCTATTTGTCACTCCCACTGTATAATTGTAAGGGATTTGATTTAGGTCATACCTGATGGTCTAGTGGTTTTTCCTACTTTCTTCAATTTAAATCTGAATTTTGCAATAGGGACTTTATGATTTGAGTCACAGTCAGTTCTTCATCTTGTTTTTGCTGACTATACAGTCTCTCCATCTTTGGTTGCAAAGAATATAATCAATCTGATTTTGGTATTGACCATCTGGTTATGTTGAAGTGTAGAGTAGCCTCTTGTGTTTTGGAAGAGCATATTTGCTGAAAGATTAGATAACAATATTAAAAACAAACAAACAAAAAAGACACCTGGAACAACAAGAGAAAACTTTGGGAGGTCCACATAAGTGTATTTCTCTCATCATTTATAACTAAGTTCTCACCTATTTGAGGATCTGGCATTTTGCAAAAGTTTCAGTTCTAATTTCTTACTTCTTTTAAGACCAAATCAAGTCTGTAGCCAAAATCTCCATGTAAAGTTCCAATCCCCTTACTTCTTGGATTTCCATCAGCATCAGACTTGTAGGATTCTTTTTTTTCTTTTTGGTACCTATGGATCTTTCCATTCTATTTGGAGAATTCAAATGAATTAAAATGAGTTGGTATTTGGAGATACCAATGAATGTACAGTATACACATGCACACAAACACATTCTTATACATCTATCTATAAACTTTATGTATGTCATACATAAAATTCAGCCTCTGTAGATACTTGGTGAGAGATTTTTGCATTATTTATCTGCCTTTTGCTTGGAACGTGAAAATAAAATAATTCCTCCTCAAATTAACATGAATTTGCTAGTCACTTGTGTTTTCCTCCATTGTAGCTTCCTTGTCCTGTGGCAATAAAAATCTTTACACAATGGAGGAATTGACTGGGAAACAGTCATACAATTTTATGAAAAAAGTAAAAAATTAGTAATATTTTCCTTTGAGATTCAGATTTTTTATCTAAATGTTTACAGTGAAAAGTATAAAAAAGGATTAAATACATTTAAATTGCAAAGAGATGACAATAAATTTAGTTTTTCTATTGATATATTTGTTACCTTTTGGGTGGCTCATATGTTACTGGCAAGTCTTAGAATGTAGAGTGACTTAAAAAACTCAAAGAATCAATGATAAAATCATAGAAGAAAAAAAAATCTCAAGACAAATGAAAATAAAAAATAATTTTCTAAAAGCTATGGGAAGCATGAAAATGAGTTCTCAGAGGGATATTCACGGTGATAGAGGCCTTTGGTAAGAAACAGGAAAAATATTGAATAAACAACCTCATTTAGTTCACCTAAATCAACTATTAAATGAAGAAGAAACAAAACCCAAAGTAAGCAAAAGGAATGAAATAAAAAAGATCAAAGAGGAAAGGGTGAAATAGAGATCAAAAAAATAATAGAAACAATCAATGAAAACCAGATCTGTTTTTTTGAAATGGTAAACAAAACTAATAAGCCTTTTGCAAAGGTCAAAACAAGAAAAGAGAGAGGACTCAAACAGAGAAAATAAAAAAATGAATAGGGAAAAATAATAACTGATAACACAGAGATACAAAAAAAATCATAGGAGAATACTATGAACAGTTATGTACTAACAGAGTGGACAATTTGTAGTAAATGAACAAGTTTCTAGAAATATATAGCTTTCCAAGACTGAATCAAGAAGAAACCAATGAGCTAAACAACCCAATCACTGAAAGTGAAATTGAATTTGTAATGAAAAAGTTCAAAGCAAACAAAAGTCCAGGACCAGATTGCTTCATGGGGGAATCCTATGAAGCTTAAAGAAGAATTAATACCTATGCTTCTCAAACTATTACAAAAAACTGAAAAGGAGGGAATATTTTCAAATTCATTCTACAAGGCCTAAGTTACCCTGACACCAACCAAAGATACTACAATAAACAAATTATAGGCCAATTACTTTGTTTAATATAGATTCAAATCCTTAACAAAATATCAGCAAACTAAATCCAAAAGGGAGGGAGATACCCCTCGTCCAAGGTAAGGTAAGGAGCAGGAGCTGTGCTTTGCTGAAGCAGCCGTGAAGAGATACCCCATACCCAAGGAAAGAGAAAACCAAGTAAGATGGTAGGTGTTGCAAGAGGGCATCAGAGGGCAGACACACTGAAACCATACTCACAGAAAACTAGTCAATCTAATCACACTAGGACCACAGCCTTGTCTAACTCAATGAAACCAAGCCATGCCTGCGGGGCAACCCAAGACGGGCAGGTCATGGTGGAGAGGTCTGAAGGAGCATGGTCCACTGGAGAAGGGAATGGCAAGCCACTTCAGTATTCTTGCCTTGAGAACCCCATGAACAGTATGAAAAAGCAAAATGATAGGATACCAAAAGAGGAACTCCCCAGGTCATTAGGTGCCCATTATGCTACTGGAGATCAGTGGAGAAATAACTCCAGGAATAATGGAGGGCTGGAGCCAAAGCAAAAACAATACCCAGCTGTGGATGGGACTGGTGATAGAAGCAAGATTCGATGCTGTAAAGAGCAATATTGCATAGGAACCTGGAATGTCAGGTCCATGAATCAAGGCAAATTGGAAGTGGTCAAACAGGAGATGGCAAGGGTGAACGTCGACATTCTAGGAATCAGCAAACTAAAATGGACTGGAATGGGTGAATTTAACTCAGATGACCATTATATCTACTACTGTGGGCAGGAATCCCTCAGAAGAAATGGAGTAGCCATCATGGTCAACAAAAGAGTTCGAAATGCAGTACTTGGATGCAATCTCAAAAATGACAGAATGATCTCTGTTTGTCTCCAGGGCAAATCATTCAATATCACAGTTATCCAAGTCTATGCCCCAACCAGTAACGCTGAAGAAGCTGAAGTTGAGCTGTTTTATGAAGACCTACAAGACCTTGTAGAACACCCAAAAAAGATGTCCTTTTCATTAGAGGGGACTGGAATGCAAAAGTAGGAAGTCAAGAAACACCTGGAGAAACAGGCAAATTTGGCCTTGGAATGTGGAATGAAGCAGGGCAAAGACTAATAGAGTTTTGCTAAGAAAATGCACTGGTCATGGCAAACACCCTCTTCCAACAACACAAGAGAAGACTCTACACATGGACATCACCAGACGGTCAACACCGAAATCAGATTGGTTATATTCTATGCAGCTAAAGATAGAGAAGCTCTATACAGTCAAAAAAGACACGAGGAGCTGACTGTGGCTCAGATCATGAACTCCTTATTGCCAAAGTCAGACTTAAATTGAAGAAAGCAGGAAAAACCGCTAGACCATTCAGGTGTGACCTAAATCAAATCCCTTATGATTATACAGTGGAAGTGAGAAATAGATTTAAGGGACTAGAGCTGATAGATAGTGCCTGATGAACTATGGACTGAGGTTCGTGACATTGTACAGGATACAGGGATCAAGATCATCTCCATGGAAAAGAAATGCAAAAAAGCAAAATGGCCTCTGGGGAGGCCTTACAAATAGCTGTGAAAAGAAGAGAGGCAAAAAGCAAAGGAGAAAAGGAAAGATATAAGCATCTGAATGCAGAGTTCCAAAGAATAGCAAAAAGAAATAAGAAAGCCTTCCTCAGCGATCAATGCAAACAACTAGAGGAAAAGAACAGAATGGGAAAGACTAGAAATCTCTTCAAGAAAATTAGAGATACCAAGGGAATATTTCATGCAAAGATGGGCTCGATAAAGGACAGAAATGGTCTGGACCTAACAGAAGCAGAAGATATTAAGAAGAGGTGGCAAGAATACACAGAAGAACTGTACAAAAAAGATCTTCATGACCCAGATAATCATGGTGATGTGATCACTAATCTAGAGCCAGACATCTTGGAAAGTGAAGTCAAGTGGGCCTTAGAAAGCATCACTATGAACAAAGCTAGTGGAGGTGATGGAATTCCAGTTGAGCTCTTTCAAATCCTGAAAGATGATGCTGTGAAAGTGCTGCACTCAATATGCCAGCAAGTTTGGAAACCACAGGACTGGAAAAGGTCAATTTTCATTCCAATGCCAAAGAAAGGCAATGCCAAGGAATGCTCAAACTACCCCACAATTGCACTCATCTCACATGCTAGTAAAGTAATGCTCAAAATTCTCCAAGCCAGGCTTCAGCAATACGTGAACTGTGAACTCCCTGATGTTCAAGCTGGCTTTATAGAAGGCAGAGGAACCAGAGATCAAATTGCCAACATCTTCTGGATCATGGAAAAAGCAAGGGAGTTCCAGAAAAACATCTATTTCTGCTTTATTGACCAAGCCAAAGCCTTTGACTGTGTGGATCACAGTTAACTGTGGAAAATTCTGAGAGAGATGGGAATGCCAGACCACCTAACCTGCCTCTTGAGAAATCTATATGCAGGTCAAGAAGCAACAGTTAGAACTGTACATGGAATAACAGACTGGTTCCAAATAGGAAAAGGAGTACGTCAAAGCTGTATATTGTCACCCTGCTTATTTAACTTATATGCAGAGTACATCATGAGAAACGCTGGACTAGAAGAAACACAAGCTGGAATCAGTATTTCTGGGAGAATCTTCAATAACCTCAGATATGTAGATGATACCACCCTTATGGCAGAAAGTGAAGAGGAGCTAAAAAGCCTCTTGATGAAAGTGAAAGAGGAGAGTGAAAAAGTTGGCCTAAAGCTCAACATTCAGAAAACGAAGATCACGGCATCCTGTCCCATCACTTCATGGGAAATAGATGGGGAAACAGTGGAAACAGTGTCAGACTATTTTTTTGGGCTCCAAAATCACTTCATATGGTGATTGAAGCCATGAAATTAAAAGATGCTTACTCCTTGGAAGAAAAGTTATGACCAACCTAGATAGTATATTCAAAAGCAGAGACATTACTTTGCCGACTAAGGTCCGTCTAGTCAAGGCTATGGTTTTTCCTGTGGTCGTGTATGGATGTGAGAGTTGGACTGTGAAGAAGGCTGAGCGCCAAAGAATTGATGCTTTTGAACTGTGGTGTTGGAGAAGACTCTTGAGAGTCCCTTAGACTGCAAGGAGATCCAACCAGTCCATTCTGAAGGAGATCAACCTTGGGACTTCTTTGGAAGGAATGATGCTAAAGCTGAAACTCCAGTACTTTGGCCACCTCATGTGAAGAGTTGACTCATTGGAAAAGACTCTGATGCTGGGAGGGAATGGGGGCAGGAGGAGAAGGGGACGACAGAGGATGAGATGGCTGGATGGCATCAGTGACTCGATGGACGTGAGTCTGAGTGAACTCTGGGTCATGGTGATGAACAGGGAGGCCTGGCGTGCTGCGATCATGAGGTCGCAAAGAGTCGGACACGAAACTGAACTGAACTGAAATCCAAAAGTATGTAAAAAGGGTCATACATCATGATTACGTTGGATTTATTAAAGGATCATAAGAATGGTTCAATGTAAGCAAATCAATCCATGTGATGTATTACATTAATAAAAAGAAAATTTAAAATTACATGATAATCTCAATAGATATAGAAAAAGCTTTTGAAAAACTTTAACATTCATGATAAAAACTATCATCAAAGTGAGTATAAAGGAAACAGATCTCAAAGGAATAAAGACCATTTATGACAAACCCACAGCCAACATAATACTCAATGGTCCAAGGCTGAAAGCTTTTGCACTAAATTTAGGAACAAGACAAGAGCACCTATTCTAACCAATTCTATTTAACACAGTATTGGAAGTATTGGATTAGCCACAGCAAACAGAAAAGAAAAAGAAACATAAGGAATCCAGATTGGAAGGGAAATGTAAAACTATCACCAGATGACATAATATGTTCTATATAGAGAACCCTACACTCTCCACTGAAAAACAGTTAGCACTAATAAATGAATTCATGTTTGCAGGATACAAAATTAATATACAGAAATATGTTGCCTTTCTAAATACCAATAAGAATATCAGAAAGAAAAAGTTTTTTAAAATCCTGCTTAGAATTGCATCAAAATTACCTAAAATAAACATAACCAACAAGTTGGAAGAACTGCACTCTGAAAATTATAAAACACTGATGAAGGAAATTGAAGATGAGTCAAAGAAATGGAAAAGTATCCCATGCTTCTGAATTGGAAGACTTAACATTTTTCCAGTGGCCATATTACCCAAAGCAATCTACAGATTTAATGCAATCCTTATCAAAATACCCACGACATTTTATCACAGATGTGGAATTATCCTAATATTTATAAAGAACCACAAAAGACCCTGGGAATTGCCAAAGCAATTCTGAGTAAAGAGAAGAAAACTGAAGGAATGACTCTCCTAGGCTTCAGACTATACTACAAAGTTACAGTAATCAAAAGAGCGTGGTAGTGGCACAAAAGCAGATACACAGATCAATTAAACAGAGTAGAGAGCCCATAAACAAACCCACAGATGCCCAGTCAATTAATCTACAACACAGGAGGCAAGAACAGACAACAGAATAACGATGGTCTATTCAAAAAGTGGTGCTAGGAAAGCTGGACAGCCACATATAAAAACAATGAGATTAGAACATTCCCTCATACCATATATAAAAATAAACTCAAAATGGTTTAAGGCCTAAATTTAAGGCCTGAAACCCTAAATTACCTAGAAGAGAACTTAGCTGGAATACTCTTTGACATAAATTGAGCAATATATTCTTGGATTAGTTTCCTAAGGATAAGGAAATAAAAGCAACCATAAGCAAATGGAACCTAATTAAGCTTAAAAAAATTTGAATAGGAAATTATTGACAAAATAAAAGACAGCCTACTAAATGGAAGAAAATATTTGCAAATAGTGTGACAGACAAAGAGTTAATATGTAAAATATGCAAACAGCTCATACAATTCAATAAGAAAAATACAGCCCAATCAAAAAGTGGACAGAACCTAAAAAGACATTTCTCCAAAAAAGACATACAGATGGATAACAGACACATGAACAGATGTTTAATGTTACTAATTATAAGAGAAATGAAAATCAAAGCCACAATAAGGTATCATCTCACACTTTTTAGAATAACTATTATAAAACAGTCTACAAGTAACACATGCTGGAGAGAATGCAGAGAAAAGGCACTGTTGCACACTGTTGGTGGAAATGTAAACCGATGCAGTCTGTATTGAAAAGAGTATTGAGGTTCTTAAAAACAAAACAAAACAAAACAAAAAACTAGCATGTGATCCACCAATTACACTTCTGGAAAAAATAAAGACACCAATTCAGAAATAAGCATGCACCCCGATGCTCACTGCATCACTGTTTACAATATCCAAGTAATGTAAGCAAATAAAGTGACTATCGGCAGATGTGTGGCTTAAGAAAATGTGGTATGTAATATTCCTCAATCATGAAAAATGAAATTCTGCCATTTCCAGCAAAATGGATGGACCTAGAGAATATTATGTTTAGTGAAACGTCAGGCAGGGAAAGACAAATACTGTACGATGTCACTTATACATAGACTCTAAGAAAGAAGACAGCTGAATGCATATGCACACAGAAACACAGATATAGAAACACACAGCTATAGAAAACAAACTTGTGGTTACCAACGAGGAGAGGGAGAAAAAAGAGGAACAGATTGGGGGTATAGGATTAACAGAAACAAGCTGCTATGTATAAAATAAATAAGCAACAAGGATACACTGTATAGCACAATGAATTATAGCCATTCTCTTGTAATAACCTATAATCTGTTAAAATACTGAATTGCTATGCTGTACACCTAAAACTAATATAATGTTGTAAGTCAGTTATGCTTCAATAAAAAATTGATAGGGGAAAAATAAAAAGGCAATATAAGTACGTAGATAGTCATGCTTACATATTTTAGACCATTTTCCCGTAAAGGAAAGCTAACCAATGTGGTACATTTCTCTCAAGACCACTTGCTGAAGAAATTGTCTTTTCTCCATTGCATATTCTTGCCTCCTTTGTCATATACTAATTGATGTGTGGGTTTATTTTTGGTTTCCCTTTTCTGTTCTATTGATCTGTGTGTTTCATATTGTGCCAGTATCACATTATTTTGGTTACTTTAAATTTGTAATATAGTTTAAAATTTAAGAGTTGTTTATACATTTGTCCTTTCTCAAGGTTGCTTTGGATACTGACTCTTCTGTTTCCACAATTTTTTTTTTTAATTATTTGTTCTAGTTTTGTGGAAAATGCTCTTGGTGTTTTGATATGAACTGCGTCTGAATTTGTAGACTGCCCTAAATAGTATGGTCATTTTAACAATGCTAATTTTTCCAGTTCATGAACATGGTATATCTTTCTATTTGTTTATGCCTTCTTCAGTATATTTGATCAATGTCTTATTGTTTTCAGAATAAAGGTCTTTCGTTTCCTGATTAGATTTACTTCTATGTATTTTATTGTTTCTGATGTAATTACATATGGGATAGTTCAGTTCAGTTGCTCAGTCATGTCCGACTGTTTGTGACCTCATGAACAGCAGCAGGCCAGGCTTCCCTGTCCATCACCAACTCCCAGAGCTTACTCAAACTCACCTCAATCAAGTCAGTGATGACATCCAACTGTCTCGTCCTTTGTCATTCCTTTCTCCTCCCACCTTCAATCTTTCCCAGCATCAGATCTCTTACAGTGAGTCAGTTCTTTACATCAGGTGGCCAAAGTATCAGAGCTTCAGCTTCAGCATCAGTCCTTCAATGAATATTAGGGACTGATTTCCTTTAGGATTGACTGGCTTAATCTTGCTGTCCAAGGGACTCTCAACAGTCTTCTCCAACACCACAGTTCAAAAGCATCAATTGTTCGGCTCAGCTTTCTTTATGGTCCAACTCTCACATCCATACATAACTGTTGGAAAAACCATAGCTTTGACTAGATGGACCTTTGTTGGCAAAGTAATGTCTCTGATTTTTAATATGCTGTCTAGGTTGGTCATAGTTTCTCATCCAAGGAGCAAGTATCTTTTAATTTCATGGCTGCAATCACCATCTGCAGTGATTTTGGAGTCCAAGAAAATAAAGTCTGTCACTGTTTCCATTGTTTTCCCATGTATTTGCCATGAAATGATAGGACCATGTGCCAAGATCTTAGTTTTTTGAATGTTGAGTTTTAAGCCAGCTTTTCACCCTTCTCTTTCACTTTCATCAAGAGGCTCTTTAGATCCTTCACATCCTGCCGTAAGGTTGGTGTCATCTGCATATCTAAGGTTATTGATATTTCTCCTGGCAATCTTGATTCCAGCTTGTGCTTCATCCAATGTGGCATTTCACATGATGTACTCTGCATATAAGTTCAATAAGCAGGGTGACAATATACAGCCTTGATGTACTCCTTTTCCTATTTGGAACCAGTCTGTTGTTCCATGTCTGGCTCTAACTGTTGCTTCCTGATCTGCATATAGGTTTCTCAGGAGGCAGATAAGGTGGTCTGGTATTCCCATCTCTTTCAGAATTTTCCACAGTTTGTTGTGATCCACACAGTCAAAGGCTTTGGCATAGTCAATAAAGCAGATGTTTTCTTGGAACTCTCTTGTTTTTTCTATGATCCAATGGATGTTGGCAATTTGATCTATGGTTCCTCTGCCTTTTCTAAATCAATTTTGAACATCTGGAAGTTCTTGGTTCACCTACTGCTGAAGCCTGGCTTGGAGAATTTTGAGCATTACTTTGCTAGCATGTGAGATGAGTGCAATCACGTGGTAGTTTGAACATTATTTGACATTGCCTTTCTTTGGGTTTGGAATGAACTGATCTTATCCAGTAGGATAGTTTTCATAATTTCTTTTTTTGTATGGATTGTTATTGGTGTAAAGAAATATAACAGATTTCTGTATATTACTTTTGGGTTCTGAAATTTTACTGAATTCATTCATTATTTCTATTGGTTTTTGGTATAGGCTACTGGGTCTTCTTTATATAAATAGTACTATGCCACATGAAACAGTGATCGTTTCACTTTTACACTTTGGATTCATTTGATTTATATTTGTTGACATATGATTTCTACTCAGCTTCCAATATTATGTTGAATAAACATGGTGAGAGTGGGCCTTTCTGTCTTGTTCTTAAACTTAGAGAAGATGTTTTCTGTTTTTACTATTGAGTATAATTTTGGAAATGGTTTTTCATATATGGCCTTTTTATATTGTTCCCTCTATACCCACTTTTTTGAGATTTTTATCAGAAATGATTGTTAAGTATTGTTAAAAAGGTTTACTTCAGCTGCTGGAATGATCATTTGATTTTTGTTTTTCAGTGTGTTACTGTAAAGTATCATCAGTTGATTTGTAGACACTGAACCATTCTGGCATCTTTATGATAAATCTCACTTCACCAGAGTGGATGATCATTTAATGCACTCCTGAATTTGCTTGGTTAATATTTTGTTTTCATCTATTGTATCTATGTTCATTTAGGCTTCCCAGGTGGCTCAAAGATAAGGCATCCACCAGTCAATGCAGGAGACATGGGTTTCTAATCTCTAGGTTGGGAAGATGCTGTGGAAAAGCAAACGACAAGCCACTACAGGATTCTTTCCTGGAAAATCCCAGGAGGAGGAGCCTGGTGGGCTACAGTCCATGGGGTCACAATGGAGTATTACTCAGACATTAAAAAGAATATATTTGAATCAGTTCTAATGAGGTGGATGAAACTGGAGCCTATTATACAGAGTGAAGTAAGCCAGAAAGCAAAACACCCATACAGTATACTAACACATATATATGGAATTTAGAAATATGGTAATGATAACCCTCTATGCGAGACAGCAAAAGAGACACAGATGTATAGAATGGACTTTTAGACTCTGTGAGAGAGGGAGAGGGTGGGTGGGATGATTTGGGAGAATGGCATTGAAACATGTATACTGGCAGGTAAGAAATGAATTGCCAGTCTATGTTTGATACAGGATACAGGATGCTTGGGGCTGGTGCACAGGGATGATCCAGAGAGATGATATGGGGTGGGAGGTGGGAGGGGTGGTTTAGGATTGGGAACTCATGTACACCCGTGGCTGATTCATGTCAATGTATGGCAAAACCAATACAGTATTGTAAAGCAAAATAAAGTAAAAATAAAAGTTAAAAATAAAAAAAGTGTCAGGTACAACTTAGCAACTAAACAGCAACAATCTATGTTCATTAATGATAATCGATCTGTAATTTTCTCTTTTATTGTAGTGTCTTTGGATTTTTCTATTCAATATGATGCTGGCCCTGAACAATGAGTTCAGAGGCTATTTTACTTTTCTGGTTTTTAGAATAGTTTGAGAAGAATAGGTGTTATCTCTTCTTTAAGTATTTGGTATTATTAATCTGTGAAGCCAGGTAGTTCTGGGCTTTTGTTTGTTGGTAGGTTTTGATTGCTGATTCAACATTACTGATAATCTGTCTTTTGGGTGTCTTCATCCCATCCTGATTTATTTTTGGGAGACTTTATTTTTCTATATATTTTGTTTCTTACATTTGTCCATTTTATTGTTGTATAATTTTTCATAGTAAGTTTTATGATTGTATTTATGTGGTGTCAATTTCAACTTCTTTTTTATTTCCAACTTTATTAGTGTGCTGTCTCCTTGTTGTTGATGAGTCTATATAAAGGTTTATCAAGTTTCTCTTTTCAAAGAATCAGCTCTAATAATTGATATTGGCTATTTTTAAAAATGATTTTCTGCTCTGTATTTAATTTTCCTTCTACTGACTTAAGAGTTTTCTTTTTCTTTTCTTTTCTCTTTAGATATAAGGTTGTTTTGTTTATTTGCAGTGTTTCTTGTTTCCTAAAGTAGGCTAGTATCACTATAAAATTTCCACCAAGAACTGCTTTTGTTTTGCTGCATGGAATTTGGATCATTGTGTTTCCATTTTCATTTTTCATGTATTTTTTAATATCCTCTTTGATTTCTTTGGTGGCCCATTGAATGTTCAGTAGTATGCTATTTAGTTTTGAAGTATTTGTGTTTTTTATAGACTTTTTCTTGTGGTTCATATCTAGTGTCATAGCATGGTAATCAGAAAAGAAGTTTAATATGATTTCAACCTTAAATCTAATGAGACTTATTTTGTAGCCAACTATATGGTTTATCCTGGAGTATGTTCTATGCACCATTGTAAAGAATTTCTACTCATTTGCTTTTGGATTATGGATATATGTATTAAATCTTCCTGGTTTAATATGTTATTTAAGGCCAGTGTTTCCTTATTAATTTTTAGTTTGGATAGTCTATTCATTGATGTAAGTGGAGTATTAGATTTCTTTGTATTATTGTGTTACTATCAATTTCCCTGTTGTTTGTGTGTGTGTGTGTGTGTGTGTGTGTGTGTGTGTGAATATATGTTTTATGTCTTTAGGTGCTCATATGTTGGCTATATATATATGTATTTATAATTGTTATATCCCTTGGCTTGAGCCTTTCTCATTATATAATGCTTTGCTTTGTCTCTTATTACAGGCTTTGTTTTTCTTTCTTTTTTAACAAACATTTTATTGAGGGCTGATTAACATACAAAGAGTGGTATAGATATTTAATGCGTATAGCCGGAAGAGTATAAAGAAATCATCACCACGTTCTATGCCATAAACATATCCATCACCTCCAAAAATTTCCCCCATCCTATTGTTATTACTATTATTTTGTGCATGTATCTGACAATCACAATCATGTTCCTGTTGCCTTCTGACTGGCAGCTCCAGGTTATTATTTCTCATTATGTTCTTGCATGTTTCTCTGTCCTTCTGGAGCAGGTCCAAAGTTCTTGGAGAACAGTGGAGTTAATGAAACTATGATTCAGCTCTTGGTCAGCCCCTGGTTCTCTGTGGAACTCTCATTTGATTGACCAGGAGATAAAGTGACATCCTTGTCAAAATCCCCACTGAGTTGCAATCTCATTGCCTTCAATGGCACCTAATCCAGTTGAGCTTTTATAGGCTCTTTCAGATCACTGGCTTTGAGGATGTAGGCTGCTGAAGTGGCCTTGCTTGCTATCATGCCAGAGGCTGCACAGGGTTCAGGGCATGATAACAAGCCACAGGAAAGGGAGGGCCATTTGTTGATTCATTTGCTAGACCTCCAAGTGCTTGTAAACAAATAGTAGACAAAGGCAGCAACACAGCAACAGGAGCAGCTCAAGGGAGAGACAAGTTCTCCACTTCTTGTTAGAATGTTCTCCAATGATGAAATCTAGGCCAGGTCATGGAGACTTTTTTGATGCAGCATTTGACATAGGACACAGGTGCTTCATGATGTGAAAAAGTGAATGACACTTTTTTCCTATCAATCTGGATCAAGGAGAAGGTAAACTCATTCATTGGAGGATCTGAGTACTGGGGATAACAATAACTTAGCTGGAGTAGGCCTGGTGTTAAAGGTTCTTTGCAGTGCTGTTTGGAATAGTATTTGTTTCAGGGACAAATAGGAACTGATTCATGAAGTACATGTGTTTTTGTTTTCTATTTAATTTAAATTTTTATTTTCTATTGGAGTATCAGTTCAATTCAGTTCAATTGCTCAGTTGTGTCTGACTCTTTGTGACCCCAGGGACTGCAACACGCCAGGCCTCCCTGTCCATTGCCAACTCCCAGAGTTTACTCAAAATCATATCCACTGAGTTGGTAATGCCATCCAATCATCTCATCCTCTGTTGTCCCCTTCTCCTGCCTTCAATCTTTCCTAGCATCAGGGTCTTTTCAAATGAGTCAGCTCTTTGCATCAAGTGGCCAAAGTATTGGAGTTTCAGCTTGAGCATCAGTCCTTCCAATGAATATTCAGGACTGATTTCCTTTAGGATTGACTGGTTTGATATTCTTGCAGTCCAAGGGACTCCCAAGAATCTTCTTCAACACCACAGTTCAAAAGCATCAATTCTCCAGCACTCAGCTTTCTTTATAGTCCAACTCTCACATCCACACATGACTACTGGAAAAACCATAGCTTTGACTAGATGGACCTTTGTTGGCAAAGTAATGTCTCTGCTTTCTAATATGCTGTCTAGGTTGGTCATAACTTTCTATTGGGGTATAGCCAATTAACAATACTGTAATAGCTTCAGGTGAACAGTGAAGGGACTCAGCCACATGTATCCATTCTCTTCCAAATTCCCCTTCAGGCTGCCACATAACACTGAGCAGAGTTCCATATGCTGTATAGTAGGTCTCAATTTGTTATCTATTTTGTTTATTTATTTATTTATTTTATGTTATCTATTTAAAATTTAGTAGTGTGTCCATCCCAAACTCCCTAACTATCCCTTCCCCCCAGCAACCATAAGTTTGTTCTCTAAGCCTGTGAGTCTCTTTCTGTTTTGTAAATTAAACATTTGCATCATTTTTGTTTACATTTCACATATAAGTGATGTCATATGATATTTCTCCTTCTCTGACTTACTTCACTCAATATGACAATCTCTAGGTCCATCCATGTTACTGAAAATGGCATTATTTCATTCTTTTTAACAGTTGAATAATATTCTAATGAACAACTGGGCAGAAGACCTAAATAGACATTTCTATAAAAAGAAGACATAGAGATGGCAAACAGGCACATGAAAAGACATTAAACATCACTAATTATTAGGGAAATGCAAATCAAAACTACAAGAGATAGCACCTCACACCAGCTGAATGACTGTCATCAAAAAAATCCGTAAATAGTAAATGCTGGAGAAGGTGTGGAGAGAAGGGAACCCTCTTACACTGTTGATAGGAACAGAAATTGGTATAACCATAATGAAGAACAGTATGGGGATTCCTTTAAAAAAAAAAAAACAAAAACAAAAATAGACCTATCATTTGACCCTGTAATCCCACTCCTAGGCTTATATCCAGAGGAAAACATGATCTGAAAGGATACATGCACCCCAATGTTCATTGCATCATTTTTACAATAACCAAGACATGAAAGCAACCTAGATGTCTTGATAGTCAGAGGAATGGATAAAGACATGATACTTAAATACAAACTTTATTTTAATATATATTTTGTCTGATAACAAGGTTGGCTACCCTGACTTTCCTTTCATTTTCACTTGGATCTTTTTACATCCTCTAACTTTAGCAGGTGTGTATCTTTATATTTAAAGTGATAATTTGTTTGATGCTGTCCAAGAAGTCTCTTGTAATGTACTCATTTTAAAAAATTCTTTTTTTCTGTTCACCTTGTGTGATTTCCAGTTCACTCATCCATTCCTCATCTAATGTACTCTTGATTCCTTCTAGAGTATTTTTAATTTCATTTATTGTATTCTTCAGTGTTGTTTGGTTCATTTTTATAGTTTCTCCTTGTTAAATTTCTCACTATGTTCATTCCTTCTTCTCCCCAGTTCTTTCAGCATGTTTATGACCTTACCTTGAACCCTTTATTGGTTAGATTGCTTATCTCCACTTCACTTAGCTCTTCTTCTGGGAATTTGTCTTATTCCTTCATCTGGAAGACATTCTTTTGCTTCATTTTGCCTAATTAAGTGGTTTTATTTCTATGAAATTAGTAGGTTGGTTACACTGCCTGATCTTGCAAAAGTGGTCTTGTGTAGGAAATGCTTTACACTCTCCTCTGCTAACCAGAGCTATATGCTCTAAGAGTATCTTCTATGGACCCTCCTGTTGTAGTACGGCTGACTGTTGTGGGCAGGCTAGTGGGCATGGCTGACTCATCGCCTGTTTGTTTACTAGATCCTGTGTAGCATGGAGGCTGCCAGCTAACAGTGAGTGGGGCTGTGTCCTGGCATCTGGCTGCATGACCCAGGGAGTCCTAGTCCTGGAGTCGGCCCACTGCTGTGCAAGATTGGGTTACAGGATAGTTGACTGCGGGCCAGGGGTCCCAGAGTTGGTGTTGCCTACTAGTGTGTAGGGCCAGGGCCTGGGTTTGTTCTGGCCTGCTGGTGGGTATGACTGGTAACTGACAGAGCTTGCTGAGGGTCCTAGGATGACTTGTAGCTAGGGTCTCCTGCTGGTGGGTGGGGCACATTTTCATGGGATAACAGGACTAGTGCCCCCCGCACTGTTAACTGATACCAGATTCCAGGGCTTTCACAAGCTCTCTGGTGGGTGGGACTAGGAACCAGGTGGAACCCAGGACTTGGGTTCTCTCACTCTGGGACCTGCAAGTGTGAGCCAGCTGGTGTGGGAGACTGGGTCCTGGACTAATCTTGACTCACTGGTTGGTAGGGTCAAATCACAGGGTGGCTGGCTGTGGGACTGTGGACTGTAGTCCCAGGACTGGTTTCCACCAGTTAGTGGGTAGAGATATAGCCCAGGGTCTCTCGTTTTGGGGCCCTGCAGGTCTTGGAGCTAGTGTTGGTTTGCTGGTGGGTGGGTCCAGGTCTTGGGTCCTCTGTTGTATGGTATTGTGTCTTGGAAGACTGGGGTGATCAGGGGAGTCTATTATTCTGGCTCATGGGGCTATATTCATGCAGTTATTTGTTTGGCCCCAGGCTTCCAAAGACTGTTGCCTACTGGATGCCTACTGGTTGCCTACTGGTTGCCTACTGGCCCTGACCAAAGCACTAATAAGCTAGAGGCAGGACTCTGAAACGGTGCTTCCTGCATTGTATAATGAGCTCCCTGATATTGCTGCTGCCTGTGCCTATGTTCTGAGTATGAGTCTTGGTTTCCTTATACCTCTACAGAATGCTCTCCAAAATTAGCAAGTGAGTCTGATCCAGGCACTTTTCAAATTATTTCTTCTGCCTTCAGGCTTAGAGCATGAGTGGTATTTCATAAGTTTCTGCCTTTTATGTGCATTCAAGTAATTATTGGGAAAAAAAAACACACATGAGTGATCATGAAAAATAAAATGATTTATGAGAAAAAATACAGATGCAACTGAGGAACATGCTGATGAAGTCACTCATTTGAAACATTAAGTTATCTTCATCCTATATTTGACTATGATTTTTGGAATAGTCTTAATGGGCTGAAAGTGAAAGTTGCTCAGTAGTGTCTGACTCTTTGCTACCCACAGACTAGAATTCTTCAGGCAAGAATACTGGAGTGGACAGCTTTTCCCTTCTCCAGGGGAGCTTTCCAACCCAGGGATTGGACCCGGGTCTCCTGAATTGCAGACTGATTCTTTACCAGTTGAGCCACCAGGGAAGCCCAAGACTCTGGCAAGTTGGTGGACTAGAAGGACATGTGCTCATCTTCTCCTGTGAAAACTCCAAAATTACAACTTGATAAATTACAACGTTCATCTCCTGTTGAACAACCATCAACAGGAGAACGCTGGATCCCACACAAAAAAAGATACCCTACATTCAAGGGCAAAGGAGAAGACCCAGTAAGATGGTAGGAGAGGTGAAATTGAGTTTAGAATCAAACCCCATACCTGCCAGAAACTCAGAGGGTTCAAAAAAACCTTGTGCACATCAGGACCCAGAGACCCTACAGACACTGTGCCAGACCTGTGTTTGAGTCTCCTGCAGAGGTACAGGTCAGCAGCGGCCTGCTGCAGGGGCAGGGGCTCTGGGTGCAGCTCCCTGGGTCACATAGCCTGTGGCATAAGCCCTCTTGGAGGAGATAATCATTAACCCACCATACAGCCGCCAAGCAAATGACCCACAAACTGCAGTACAATTATACCAATGAAAATTTTGCACTGTTAAGAAAGTTCTAGGACCCAAACAGATTTCCCAAACTGGGGATATGGCAAAGGGACTGAGAACCCCAAGAGAATTTGACTTTAGAGGCCAGGGGGATTTGATTACAGAAATTCCTTTTTTTAAATTATTTTTTTAATTGGAAGCTAATTACTTTACAATATAGTATTGGTTTTGCCATACATCAGCATGAATCCACTACAGGTGTACACATGTTCCCAAGAACAGGACTGGGGAAACAGACTCTTGGAAGGCACAAACAAAGCCTTGTGTGCACCAGAACCCAGGAGAAAGGAGCAGTGACCCTGCAAAAGACTGACCCAGATTTGCCTGTGAGTGTCCAGGAGTCCCCGGGGAAGTCGTGGGTCAGTGGTGGCCTGCTCCAGGGTCAGAACACTGAGTGCAGCAGTGCCTGCATGGGACCTTCTGGAGGAAGTCACCATTATCTTCATTACCTCCACTAGAATTTTGTCTCAGGTCAAACAACAGGGAGGGAACACAGACACGCCCACCAACAGAAAATTGGACTAAAGATTTATTGAACATGGCCCTGCCCATCAGAACAAGACCCAGTTTACCCAGCTTCCCCCACGGTCAGTCTCTCCCATCAGGAAGCTTCCATAAGCCTCTTACCCTTATCTGTCAGAGGACACAGATAGAATACCACAATCATAGAAAGCTAATCAAAATGATCACATGGACCACAGCCCCATCCAACTCAATGAAACTATGAGCCATGCGGTGTAGGGCCACCCAAGATGGATGGGTCATGGTGGAGAGTTCTGACAAAACATGGTCCACTGGAGAAGGGAATGGCAAACCACTTCAGAATTCTTGCCTTGAGAACCCCATGAACAGTATGAAAAGGCAAAAAGATAGGACACTGAAAGACAAACTACCCAGGTTGGTAGGTGCCCAATATGCTACTGAAGAAGAGTGGAGAAATAACTCCAGAAAGAATGAAAAGATGGAGCCAAAGTGAAAACAATGCCCAGTGGTGGATGTCACTGGTGATGGAAGTAAAGCCTGATACTGTAAAGAGTAATATTGCTCATTCCAGGAACCTGGAATGTTAAGTGCGTGAGTCAAAGCAAATTAGAAGTGGTCAAGCAGGAGATGGCAAGAGTGAACATTGACATTTTAGGAATCAGCGGACTGAAATGGACTGGAATGTGCGAATTTTAGTCAGATGACCATTATACCTACTTTCTTTCTTTTGACTTTCTTCTGTCAAGCAGTTAATGTTGAAATATGTTGTTTCAATTTAATTAAAAATTAAAGCTCTTTCCAAGCTATGCTTCAGGGTTTGTATTTTAATTCTAATTTATGCCTATTCTTAGAATGTAGACATTTGGGAATTCCAAAAGACAGTTTAGGGTGTTTATCAGGGCCCACATTCCTTCTGGCCCCGGGGTCTATGTTCCCACAGCCCTATAAGACCACTGAGAGCTCTACTCAGCTTCTTAGTCTCTTATCATCTAAAGACAATAAATGCACTCAGTAAGAAAAGTGACAGTGGATGTCAAGATAACTTCTGTGATCTTGATCAGTGAATTCCTTGCTGCCTGGGTAGGTCTTAGATAACTTTGAACAGATTTTTGTTTTACTTTATTCTGTCTTTCTAACTGTCTTTGTAAGAAGTTTTGACTTACCATAAGCTGATATGCAATCACCAGAAGCATCCAGTAAAATACTGCAGATTGTTATTTTCTCAAAGATATGAAAGATTTTTTTTCACTATACCTTCCCTTCCATTGTGATGCTACTGATAAGTCAATTCTCAATCTATTATCATTTTTAAAAATATATTCTTGCATGTTTTTTGAATATATCTTTAGGTTTGATGTTCAGTACTTTCATTACAAGTGCCTAAATGCAGACTTGTTTTTATCCTATTAGGAAATTATTAAATGTCTTGAATTTGTGAATTGATGTCTTTTATTAGATTTGGAAAATTCTCAGCAACTCTTATTGCCTCTACCCTAGTCTTTTTCTGGGGATCTGGACAATACATATTAGCCTTTCTAATTCAGTTCCCTCTCTATGTTAATCTCTCAGATTTTCCATCTGTTAGGCTCTTTTGTGACAGTGCAGATTTGTTTTTCTGATGTATTTTCCATTTTATGAACTTTTAAAAAATTTTTTTCTGTTTCAGTGACTTATTAATTATGTTAAATATGAGGTTTATTTTTTTCCAGATTTCTACCTGATTGTTGTTTGATTGCCAAGTCATATCCAGCTCTGCCACCCCATAAACTGTAGCAAGCCAGGCTCCTCTGTCCTCTGCAATCTCCTAGAGTTGGCTCAAAATCATGCCAAACAACCATCTCATGCTCAATCACCTTCTTTCCCTCCTGCCCTCAATCTTTTCCAGCATCAGGGTCTTTCCCAATGAGCCAGCTCTTTTCACCAAGTGGCCAAAGTACTGGAGCTTCTGCTTCAACATCAGTCCTTCCAGAATATTCAGAGTGATTTCTTTCAGGATTGATTTAATTGATCTCTTTGCAGTCCAAGGGACTCGCAAGAGTCTTCTCCAGCACCACAGTTTGAAAGCTTCAGTTCTTTGGTGCTCAGCCTTCTATATGGTCCAACTCTCACATCCATATATGACTACTGGAAAAATCATAGCTTTGACTAGATGGACCTTTGTTGGCAAAGTACTGTCTCTGTTTTTTACATGTTGTCTAGACTTGTCATAGCTTTTCTTCCAAGGAGCAAGCATCTTTTAATTTCATGGCTGCAGTCACCATCTGCAGTGATTTTGGAGCCCCCCCCAAAATAAAGTCTGTCGCTTTCCAGTTTCCCCCCTTCTATATGCCATGAAGTGATGAACCAGATGCCATGATCTCGGTTTTTTGAATGTTGTTTCAAGCTAGTTTTTTTTCATTCTCTTCTTTCACCCAAATCAAGAGGCTCTTTAGTTTCTCTTTCCTTTCTGCCATTATAGTGGTATCATCTGCATATCTGAGGTTATTGATAGTTCTCCCAGCAATCTTGATTCCAGCTTGTGCTGCATCCAGTGTGGCATTTCACCAGATGTACTCTGCATATAATTAAAATAAGCAGGATAACAATATATAGCCTTGTCTTCCTTTCCCAATTTGAAGCAGTCCATGTTTCCAGATCCAGTTCTAACTCTTGGCTTTTTGACCTGAATACAGGTTTCTCAGGAAACATGTAAGGTGGTCTGATGCTCCAATCACTTTAAGAATTTTTCCCAGTTTGTTGTGATCCACATGGTCAGAAGCTTTAGTGTATTCAATAAAGCAGAAGTAGATATTTTTGTGGAATTCCCTTCTGTTCTCCATGATCCAAATAATGCTGGCAATTTAGTTTCTGTTTCCACTGCCTTTTCTAAACCCAAATTGTACATCTGGAATTTCTCAGTTTATGTACAGTTGAAGCCTAACTTGAAGAATTTTGAGCATAATCTTACTGACATGTGAAATGAGTGCAACTGTATAGTAATTTGAACATTCTTTGGCACTGTGTTTCTTTGGGATTAGAACAAAAAAAGACATCCTTTCCAGTCTTGTGGCCACTGCTGAGTTTTCCAAACTTGAGTGCATACTGAGTGAGGCACTTTAACAGCATAACTTTTAGGATTTGAAATAGTTCAGCTGGAATTCCTTCATCTGCACTATATTTGTTCATATTAATGTTTCCTCAGGCCCACTTGACCTCACACCCCAGGATGTCTGAGTCCAGGTGAGTGATCATACCATCATGATTATCTGGGTCATTAAAACATTTTTTTTTTTTTGTATAGTTCTTTGTCTTCTTGACACTTCCTCTTAATCTCTTCAACTTCTGTTATAATCCTACATTTTCTATCCTTTATTGTGCCCATCGTTGCATGAAATATTCCCTTGATATCTCCAATTTTCTTGAGGAGATCTCTGGTCTTTCCCATTCTATTGTGTTCCTCTATTTCTTTGCACTGTTCATTTAAAAAGGCCTTCTTATCTCTCATTGCTCATCTCTGGAACTCTGCGTTCCGTTCGGTATGTCTTTCCCTTTCTCCTTTGCCTTTCGCTTCTCTTCTTTCCTCAGCTATTTGTAAAGCCTCCTCAGACAACCACTTTGGCTTGTTGCATTCCTTTTTCCTGGGGATGATTTTGGTCACAGTCTCCTGTACAATGTTATAAACTTCCATTCATAGTTCTTCAGGCACTCTATCTATTACATCTAATCCCTTGAATTTATTCATCACCTCCACTGTATAATCATAAGGGATTTGATTTAGGTCATATCTTAGTGGTTTTCCCTATTTTCTTCAAAATTTAAGCCTGAATTTTTCAATAAAGAGCTCATGATCTGGGAGAATGACATTGAAACATGTATATTATCATATATGAAACAGATCACCAGTCCAGGTCTGATGCATGAAACAGGATGCTCGGGGCTGGTGCACTGGGATGACCCTGAAGGATGGGATGGGGAGAGAGGTGGGAGGGGCATTCAGGATGGGGAACATATGTACACCCATGGCTAATTCATGTCAATGTATGGCAAAACCACTACAGTACTGTAAAGTAATTAGCCTCCAATTAAAATAAATAAATTTATATTAAAAAACAAACAAACAAACAAAAAGAGTTCATGATCTAAGCCGCTGTAGCTCCAGGTCTTGTTTTCGCTGACTGTATGGAGTTTCTCCATTTTCAGCTGCAAAGAATACAATCAACCTGATTTTGGTATTGTTCATCTCATGATGTCCATGTGTGGCTATCTCTTGGTTTGATGGAAAACGGTGTTTCCTATGACCAGTATGTTCTTTTGACAAAACCCTGTTAAACTTTGCTCTGCTTCATTTTGTACTCCAAGGGCAAAGTTGCCTGTTATTCTGGGTAACTCTTGACTTCCTACTTTTCAATTCCAATCTCCTATAATGAAAAGGATATCTTTTTCAGTGTTAGTTGTAAAGGGTCTCTTAGGTTTTCATAAAACTAATCAACCTCAGATTCTTTGGCATAAGTGGTTGCATATATTTGGATTACTGTGATATTGAATGGTTTACCCTGGAAACAAACTGAGATTATTATGTCATTTTTGAGATTGCTTCCAAGTACTATATTTTGGACTCTCTTGTTGACTATGAGGGCTACTCCATTTCATCTAAGGGATTCTTGCCTACCATAGTACATATGATGGTCATCTGAATTAATTTCTCCTGTTTCTGTCAATTTTAGTTCACTGATTCCTAAGAGGTTGATATCCAATCTTGCCATCTTCTGCTTGACCACATCCAATTTACCTTGACTCATGGACCTAATATTCCATATTCCTATGCATAAGTGTTCTTTATAACATCAGATTTTATTTTCACCACCAGACATATCCACAATTGAGCTTCATTTCCACTTTGGCCTAGCTGCTCTAATTCTTTCTGGAAATGTTAGTAATTGCCCTCCACTCTGCTCCAGTGGCATATCAGACACCTTCCAGCCTGGGGTGCTCACTTTTTTTCTAAGTCATTCTAGTTTCCTGTTCCCTGCATTGACACTTAAGTAAGCAAAACTTGTCTATATTCTCTGCTAATCTGTTTCAACTGTTTGTTATTTTGGTTGGTTTTCACCCACGATTGCTTGTTTTATTTAGAGTCTAGTAATTTATTTTTATCAAATTTTTCTGTGAACTGTGCATTTTCATTGTATCTTTGTGGGAATTCTTTGATATGTAGGATAAAGACAGTTTACTTCAATGCAGTTTTGCTTTACTTCTCTGGCAGATAGAGGTACCACTTGTGTAGAATCATTTTAAGTAAAATCACCACTGAAGTATTTAGCTTTACCCAGGCATGATAATTTGAGGTACAAATAGCTGAGAGAGTCAGTTTATGTCACAATTCACAAGGATCTTTCCCCTCTTTACTCAGTGTCATGGTTGAAACAGGTAGTTATCCTTAACAAGACAGGGATCAGGAGGAGATGAGTTTATTTTGAATTTACCGTAATACTGAGAGTGTCTCTACTGGAGTACCAGCTTTAAAAGGTTTGAGTCTCCTGTTATCTTCTTTATTTTGGTTAGTCTTGCCCTGCCTTATTTTGCCTGTGCTCAAGAAGAATGATGAATAAAGTTGAATCCTGTAGTTTCAGTTGAACTCAGACCAAAAGTTCGTTTCTATGTTTCTTTATCTATCTGGATTCCTGACTTCATGTGAATTTAACCTTAGTGTTGCATACATTTTTCCAGTTTATTTGATGACTCCATATTCTATCTAGAACTAAAAAACAAAACAAAACAAAACAAAACAAAACTGAAGTGTAGTTGCCATGCAATATAACTTATAGGTGTATAAAACAGTGATTCACAATTTGTAAAGGTTATACTCCTATAGTTATTATAAAATATTGGCTTTATTCCCTGTGTTGTACAATAAATCATCATAACTTATTTTATACTTAATAGTTTGTACCTCTTAATCCTTCCCCCTATATTATCTCCCTTCCTTTCCCTTTCCTCACTAGTAACCACTGGAAAGTTTGGTTTGGTTACCAAGTCTATCATAACTGAAAATGAAAAGTTTCCCCAGTCTAGTAGCACTGGTGGCCATATAATCTGTTTTGTTTTCTAATTCATCATTACATTAAAGCTGAAAATCCTTTAACAATTTCAGTTTCCCTTAGGATGAAGTTAAAAAATTTTCTTGGCTTACAAAGGCCTGTATAACCTTTCTTAATGCTCCATTGTTATACCATGTCACGCTATCCCTTGACATTCTGTTCTTTAGTCAAATTGCTCTCTTTACAGTTCCTTACATATCTTGTTCAAATGGCTGGTGATTTTGGTTGTCATTTTATCTCTGGATTTAAGAATTCCTGTTTTCCTTTTGCTAGATGCTGGTTATGTGATCATGGCAAAGTAAAGATGGACCACTAAGTCTGATGTTCCTCAGCTTGATTCCTAGGAGTTTGTGATGCCTACCTCTCCAAACACTCTATGCTCCTCTTCCCACACTGTGTCCCTGCAGAGCTGTATCCGTGAGCAATATTACTGCTGCTCATTGCTCAGCTCAAGTCAGGAAGGGCAAGGAGCCAGCTGATCCACCTAATTAGAACATAGTGGCCAAGGTAATAATCCTAACTATTTTTCTAGGGTGTCTGTCAGCTCATTGCATCTCTTGGTGCTAATGTGAGGAAGAAAGCAGATTTTGGAACAACCTCAATATCATTCTTTTCCACTATATGTCTTCAACTCTGTCCTCTGAGTGAATGTGATTACATTTAATTAACTAATTAATTAATTTCTACATTTCACCAATATTATTTGTGATGATTAATTTTGTATGTTAACCTGGCTGCATCCAGCTATTTAGTTGCTTATTATCCTAGAAGAAGAACTGATGCTGAAGCTGAAACTCCAATACTTTGGCCAACTGAATAAAGAACTGATTCATTGGAAAAGACCCTGATGCTGGGAAAGATTGAAGGCAGGAGGAGAAGGGGACGACAGAGGATGAGATGGTTGGATGGCATCACTGACTTGATGGACATGAGTTTGAGTAGGCTTCAAGAATTGGTGATGGGCAGGGAAGCCTGGCATGCTGCAGTCCTTGGGATCACACAGAGTCGGACACGACTGAGCAATTGAACTGATTCTAGACGTTTCTATGAAGATATTTTTCAGATGAGATTATGAGTGAGTGGGCCTCATCTAATCATTTGAAACACTTGATGGAAAAAGACTGTGTTCACCAAAGGAAAGAGAGTTCTGACAGCAGACTGCTTTTGAATTAAACTGCAGCATTTACTTTGTGACTCTCTAGTCAACTGGCCTAATATACAAATTTTGGTTTTAGCCTCCACAGTCACATGAGGCAATTCCTATACTGTAAGAAATCTCTCTCTCTCTCTGTCTACAGACACACAGACAGACAGACAGACACACATATTAGTATATATATTAAGTTGGTTCAGTCTTGTCCAACTTTTTGTGACCCTGTGGACTGTAGCCTGCCAGCCTCCTCTGTCCAAGGTATTCTGCAGGTAAGATTACTGGAATGAGCTGCCACGGCCTCCTCCATAGGATCTTCCTCACCCAGGGACTGAACCCACTTTTCTTGCATCTCCTGCATAAGCAAGTTGGTTCTTTACCACTAGCGCCACCTGAGAAGCCATATTTTTCCAGAAAAACATCTACTTCTGCTTTATTGACTATAGCAAGGCTTTGAACTGTGTGGAACACAACAAACTGTGGAAAATTCTTCAAGAATTGAGAATACCAGACCACCTAACCTGCCTCCTGAGAAATCTGTATGCAGGTCAAGAAGCAACAGTTAGAACCGGACATGGAAAAACAGACTGGTTCCAAATTCGGAAAGGAGTACAACAAGCTGTATATTGTCATCCTGCTTATTTAATTTATATGCCGAGTACATCATGAGAAATGCTGGGCTGGGTGGATCACAAGCTGGAATCAAGACTGCTGGGAGAAATGCCAATAACTGCAGATACCAGATGTCACCACCCTTATGGCAGAAAGCCAAGAAGAACTAAAGAGCCTCTTGATGAAAATGAAAGAGGAGAGTGAAAAAGCTGGCTTAAAGCTCAACATTCAGAAAACGAAGATCATGGCATCTGGTCCCATCACTTCACGGCAAATAGATAGGGGAACAGTGGAAACAGTGGCTGATTTATTTTTCTGAGCTCCAAAATCACTGCAGATGGTGTCTGCAGCAATGAAATTAAACGATGCTTACTCCTCGAAAGGAAAGTTATGACCAACCTAGATAGAATATTAACAAGCAGAGACATTACTTTGTCCACAAAGGTTCATCTAGTCAAGGCTATCGTTTTCCAGTGGTCATGTATGGATGTGAGAGTTGGACTATAAAGAAAGCTGAGTGCCTAAGAATTGATGCTTTTGAACTGCGGTGTCAGAGAAGACTCTTGAGAGTCCCATGGACTGCAAGGAGATCCAACCAGTCCATCCTAAAGGAGACCAGTCCTGGATGTTCACTGATGCTGGAGCTGAAACTCCAATACTTTGGCCACCTCATATGAAGAGCTGACTCATTGGAAAATACCTTGATGCTGGGAGGGATTGGGGGACAGGAGGAGAAGGGGACGACAGAGGATGAGATGTCTGGATGGCATCACAGACTCGATGGACATGAGTTTGGGTAAACTCTGGGAGTTGGTGATGGACAGAGAGGCCTGGCATGCTGCAGTTCATGGGGTTGCAAAAGAGTCAGACATGACTGAGCAACTGAACTGAACTGAACTGAACTGATAGCCCCTAATAATCACTTTATGTTAATTCATTCTGGTTCTATGCATTTGACTTTTTTAGATACCACATATGAACAAGATCATAAAGAATTTGAATTTTGCTTCTGGCTTATTTCACTTAGCATAATGTTCTCAAAGTTCATTCATGTTGTCACAAATGGCAGGATTTCCTTTTTTTAATGGTCAAATAAAATATGTCGGTGTGTCTATGTGTGTGTAACACAATCACATTTTAATCACAGTATATAATCACATCTTCTTTGTCCTCAGCTGTTGACAGACACAGTGTTTCGGTTTCTGTTCACAATCTTGGGTACACTGAATAGCCATGAATGTGAGAGTAAGTATATTTTTTGAAGATACTGATTTTATTTCCTTCAGAGTTATACCCAGAAACGGCATTGCTTGATCACATGGTAGTTTGATCTTTAATTTTTAAAAACAACTTTATTTATTTTGGTTGCATTGGGCCTTTATCGCTGCACATAGGCTTTCTCCAATTGCAGTGAGCAGGCTCAGTAGTTGTGGCTCCTGGTTCCCAGGGCGTGGGCTCAGCAGCTGTGGTGCACAGGCTTGGTTGCTCTGCTGTACATAGAATCTTCCTAGACCAGGGGTCGAACCTGTGTGCCTGGCATTGGCAGGTAGTTTCTTATTCACTGTACATCCAGGGAAGACCAATCTTTAATTTTTGGTGAATCTCTATATTTTTTTCCCATAGTGGCTGCACCACCTTACATTCCCACCAACAGTGTGGGATTCCAGGTGGCGCTAGTGGTAAAGAACCTGCCTGCCAATGCAGGAGACTTAAGAGACATGGATTCAATCCCTGGGTCAGGAAGATGCCCTGGAGGAGGGCACGGTGACCTACTCCAGTGTTCTTGCCTGGAAAATCCCATGAAAAAACGGGCCTGGTGGGCTGCAGTCCATAGGGTCTCAGAGTTGGACATGACTGAAGTGACTTACCTCCCAGTACCAACAATGTACTTTTCTCCACTCCTTGCCAACACTTTTTAATCTCCTGTATTTTTGAGAATAGTGATCCTAACAGATAAAGGGTATTATCTTATTGTGGTTTTAATTTGCATTTCCCTGATGATTAGTACTCTTGAGCGCCTTTTGATGTAATTGTGGCCATTTGCCTTTCTTCTTTGGAAAAATATCTATTCACATCTTTTGCCCATTTTAAATTAGATTTTTTTGGCTCCTTAGTTGTATGAGCTCCTTATATATTTTAGATATTATCCCTTATTAGATGTATGGTTTGCAAATATTTTCTCCCATCCTGTAGATTGCATGTTCATTTTGTTAACTGTTTCTTTTGCTATGCAGAGCCTTTAATTTTGATGTAATCCTACTTTCTTATTTTTGCTTTTGTTGCCTTTGCTTTTATGCTTGAGCTTTTGTTGTCATAGTCAAATAATTATTCCCAAGATCAATAAAAACATCTTCAGTCCTACTTTCTAAATAATTAAATCTATGTTTCATAGGAATGCATTCCATGTTATTAATCCTTCTATCTTTTTTAGTGATTTTTATTCCATCTAGATTCACAGTTTCTCAAGTTTTTTCATTTTGATATACTGATTCTACTCTGTTTAGTAGTGTCTTGTGAAAGCTAGACTGGAAGAATAAGAAAATTTTGCTTAACTTTCCATATACACTCTGAATGTAATGTATCTGTGGCAATATTCACTTGTCTTTTCAGACTAGCCCCAGATCAGATTGTTACTTTCAATGATTTATTACAGAAAACATTCCACAGTACTCAGACAGCCCTGTTTTCTTCTTACACTGATTAAATATAAAATGACTGTCAGATTTTCTAGCCTAAACTTGGAATGTGATAGACAAGAACACAGTGGACTTTTATCAAATTGCTATACTGGCAATAGCATGATTTTCTTCCAAAGGAAAGAGTGATTGTTTTTCCATTGTTATAGTGGAGCTATCAGAGGGTAAGTTAGCACAACAGTCTCTCGTTGGATTGCACATAAATGGTAAGAAAAACATTTGGACTATGTGCAGGTAGATTATAAAATTTTAAAAAAATGCTTCTGCTCTATTTTTTATAAGAGGAATGCCTACAAGGGAGGATGTCTTTTGCAAATAAAATAATAGTTAAAAGGAAACATTGTCTTGAAATTGAGAAAAACAGTAAAATAAATTAATTCAACAAACATTTAAAGTGTTTTCCAAGTGCTAGGCATCATGCTAAGCACCGAAAAATAAGAAAATCCAGTCTTTGTTCTTAAAAGACTCATGGCCCATAAGAGGAGACATGACACTCAATTTCACTTCACTTGCTTTGTGATTTTGATATTGCCTTCAGATTTGTAAATGAAAAATGAGGAAACACAGCAGAAATAGTGATTATATTTACTTAATGAGGCAGGGGTCCAGGAAGATGTTCCAGATGATATTAGGCTGAACTGGAGTACATCAAATTTTATGGTGAGGGATAGGTAGCGGTTTTTACAAGCATTTCAGGCAGAAAGATAGTTACGTGCAGAGGCTCAGGGTTGTGAGATAGCATGGAACACTTAGTTGTTCAGAAACAGATTGGGGTTGGAGTATAAAGCCCCATGAATTGCAGCACGCCAGTCCTCCATGTCCATCACCAACTCCCGGAGTTCACTCAGACTCACGTCCATCGAGTCAGTGATGCCATCCAGCCATCTCATCTTCTATCATCCCTTTCTCCTCCTGCCCCCAATCCCTCCCAGCATCAGAGTCTTTTCCAATGAGTCAACTCTTCGCATGAGGTTGCCAAAGTATTGGAGTTTCAGCTTTAGCATCAGTCCTTCCAAAGAACACCCAGGGCTGATCTCCTTTAGAATGGACTGATTGGATCTCCTTGCAGTCCAAGGAACTCAAGAGTCTTCTCCAACACCACAGTTCAAAAGCATCAATTCTTTGTTGCTCAGCTTTCTTCACAGTCCAACTCTCACATCCATACATGACTGCCGGAAAAACCATAGCCTTGACTAGACGGACCTTTGTTGGCAAAGTAATGTCTCTGCTTTTGAATATGCTATCTAGGTTGGTCATAACTTTCCTTCCGAGGGGTAAACGTCTTTTAATTTCAAGGCTAGAGAGTCTAAAAATTTATTGGTGATGTAGGAAAGAGAAGTCAGGTCATGATGAGTCTTATGTCTCAAGATATAAGCTTAGATTTTATTTTTAGGACTATCATTCCCAACTTGGATGCACATTAATCACCTGGGGGAGGTTTTCTTTTTTTTTTTTTTTTAAGTCTATATCCCATTTCCAAAGACTTTTATTTGATTTTTATGAGATAGGGCAGGGGCACCAGTATTTTTGAAACCTTCCCAGTGGTTTTATTTGTTTTATTTTGGTTTGCTTTCATTTTAATAGGCAGCCAGGGTTGAGAACCACTACTTTAGAAATAGGCTAGTCAATAAAGCATAGGCAAATCTACACACACACACACACACACACACACACACACATACACACACACACATCTCTTCAGCAGTTCATTCTGGCCATAGAGTCAAGGACAAAATTTGTATTCATGAGTCATGTCTGAAAATAAAAGGAACAACTCTATCATTAGCTGCTGATCCATGCCCACTGACTTCACACAACATTCAATGTGCTAGCAATTTCATATGGGTAGACCCTTACCCTCTCTGAGTCTCAGTTTCTACATCTGTAGAACTGGAACTCCAGTAATATCAGCTAACAGCCTTGTTATACAGTTATATATGTGAGAGCTATGGTTTGCTGTGAATCTCCCTGGGTAGAACCAGTCTACAAGTTGAAAGGGACGGTGTCCAACATCATTGCACGCAGACTATCATGAGAGTTTCAGCTTCATTTCACAAGTTCTACTGCTCCTAAGAGAGATCAATACAGAGAGATCGTGTCTCTTCTTCCACAAGGTCACGTTATTTCTGGAGGTAACTCTTGCAAATGCTACAGCCACTTTGCTAATAACAAGGAAACACTTATTGTGTGTAGTTGAAGGCTAGGGAGGATAAAGTGATCAACTCTGGAATCCACACTACTTCTAGGTTTATTGTTATGTGAGATAAAACATTTCCTTTTTGCTTTACCAATTAAATGGAACTTCTTCCAACAAAAAGATGTACACACTATGGATGAAAAAATTAGAGTACTACTGGAGCAAATACTCAACTTGTTGAAAGCAGACTTAATTTTATCTTGAGCTTGAACAGTCTGAACTAAATGAAAACAGGCCCAAGAAGTCTGCCTTAAATGTGATTTAAATTTACTAAGAATGGAAAATTGATTCCAGTTAGATGGGAGAAGTTCCAGAACTATAATGGGGCATTAAGAACACACAGGGGAAACTGTTAAATCCATTTAATCCTAGGTCCCTGGAGGCAGTATGGCTTTACCTCACTGTGTATCCTTGGAACATCAGCTTCCAGGGAAATCATATGACATAGTGCAAAAACATAAGCTCACAGAGGAGCACTGATACAATTTAACTTTATTGCTTTCTAAATGTGTGACCTCTTAAGAGTTATTTAACCTCTCATTTTCCTTAAATGTAGCATAAAGAAAATATTGCCTACCTCTAAGAGTCTATTGTGACGATTAAATGAGGTATTATAAAGCACTTAGTATATTAAATGATAATGAGTAGTGATGGTGCATGCTAAGTTGCTTCAGTTATGTCTGACTCTTTGCAACCCTATGGACTCTGGCCCACCAGGCTCTTCCGCCCATGGGATTCTCCAGGTAAGAATACTGGAGTGGCTTGCCATGTCCTCCTCCAGGGGATCTTCCCTACCCAGGGATTGAACTCGCATCTCCTGTGGCTCCTGCATTGCAGGTAGATTATTTACTTCTGATCCACCAGGGAAGCCCAGCAATGATAATGATAAGAAAACAATAACAGCAGCATTGGTGGGCATATCCCTTTATTGAGTATTTTGAATTGGAGAGAGATATTGGAGATTAGGATGGCAGAGCAGAAAGACATGCACTCACCTTCTCCTGCCAGAGCATCAAATCACAGTTAACTGTAGAACAGCCATTGACAGGAAGGCACTGGAACCCACCAAAAAAAGGTACTCCACATTCAAGGAAAGGAGAAGCCACAGTGACATGGTCCTCCATGGATTTGCTGATGTCCACCCACAATGGGGAGGGCAACCTGCTTAACTGAATCCCCTGGTTTAAATGTTTATCCAAAAATACCCTCACATGCACAGTGAGAAATAATGTTTAATCTGGGCACCTTTTGCCTCAGTCAAATTGATACACAAAACAACCCATCACAACCATCACTGGGAGTGACTGGCAGGGCAGTACTGGACATATCTAGCCATGCCATCAACATATACCAAGGGGGCTTCCTTGGTGGCTTTGTAGGAAAGAATCCACCTGCCATCATGGGAGACATGGGTTTGATTCTTGGTCCAGAAAGATCTCAAACACTGCAAAGCAACTAAGCCTGTGCCCTATGACTATTGGCCTGTGCTCTAAAGCCTAGGAAGCAAAACTACTGAGCCCATGCACATCAGCTACTGAAGTCTGTGCACCTTAGAGCCTGTGCTGCATACCAAAAGGAGCCACACAGTGAAAAGTGCACACACTGCAACTGGAGAGGAGCCCCCAATTGCACAACTAGAGAGGAGCCCAAGCAGCAAGGAAGACCCAGGAGAGCCAAAAACAAATAAATAAATTAAATTATTTGAAAAATAATTTTAAAAGAGGGCAACAGAAAATGAGATGGCTGGATGGCATCACTGACTCAGCAGACATGAGTTTGAGCAAACACCAGGAGACGGTGAAGGACAGGGAAGGCTGGAATGCTGCAGGTCATGGGGTCACAAGGTGTCAGACACGACTGAGTGACTGAAAAATTTTTAAAAATACATACCAAAAATCTAACCCATAACACAGATATGACTGGAACCGCACCACGTTTACATTATAGGATAGGAGAAATATATTATTGGTCCTCGTGCTAGGTTTCCAAGGCACAAGCCCGTATTCTTAAAGTCGTGGCCGGTGCCATGAGTTCCCCCAAGAGCAGCAATGCTTGGCTCCCTCACTATCTGTGTAAAGGCTGAAGCTTTACCCAAAATACTTTTTCAGCCCTGGAGAAAATGCTTAGGAAATTGGCAACTAATCATCCTAATAGTTCAGATCATGTTATTGTATTCGATTACTTCCTTACAGAGACATTCCCAAGGAATCCCCTGAGCGTTCACCATTTGAACTTACTTATTGGAGAAAGGTTACGAGGTCCTTTCACCCTAATAAAATAACTGGTAAACTCCAAGTAGACAACAACAGTGGAAGGAAGAAAATGTATCACATGTAAGGAAGATATCCTCTAGATTAAAAAAAAGAATAATAAACCAGTGCAAAGACTTGGGAACCTGAGGAGCTCTGTATAATAGATCACCTTATTCATTGGCCTGGCATCCCATCCTCTGGAGAGACCCCTTTCGCAGTCTAAGTGGACCTGGGGGAGGTTACTTGCAAGACACCCCTTCCTCGTATCTCAGTCACATCATCATGGGCTTGAAATGCAGTCTCATCAGTTAGAATTTCTACCCCCACCTAACCCACAACAATGATTGGGCATGCAACAAGGTCAGATAATTAGATTCTTACCTGGACTTCTCTGGTAGAGCCAAGAAAGAATATGTCTTGCCTTGATGATTGTAGTTATAGGAAGAAGTCATGTTGGAGCCTCCAGCACTCATCTTCCTGGACTGAAAAGAGTAAAGGAAAACATGTCAAGTAAGAGAAGAAAAGAATGAGGTCAAGAGAAAAAAGAAGTAAAGCTAATAAACTGCATCAGAGAAAGTTCTATTGGTAGCTATTGGTCACCTGGATCCAACTGAGCCTTAATCCCAGATCTGTCTGTAGACAACCCAGTTAAATGGATCAATAATTCCCCCTGTCTCTTAAGCCATTTTGATTATTGTCTCCCCTGCTTATAACTGAAAGACTACTAGCTAATCAAGGATTTTTCTGCTACTGTGAAAAGATGACCTTATCAGGACAATAAAGATACTACACCCAGGAAGTTTCTGGATGAAACGTTCTATTGAAATAGCAATAAATCACCTTTTATAGAAAAATAAAATCAAATAAAATTGGAGAGACAGGAGCCATGCTTGTCTGTGGTGACTTCCAGTAGGTTTAGTTGTTTCAGACAAAAAGGCAAAATGGTTTTTTGAGGAGGCCTTACAAATAGCTGAGGAAAAAAAGAGAAGCAAAAGGAAAAGGTTAAAAGGAAAGATACACCCATTTGAATGCAGAGTTCCAAAGAGTAGCAAGGAGAGATAAGAAAGCCTTCCTCAGTGATCAATGCAAAGAAATAGAGGAAAACAATAGAATGGGAAAGACTAGAGATCTCTTCAAGAAACTTAGAGATATCAAGGGAACATTTCATGCACAGATAGACACAATAAAGGACAGAGACAGTATGGACCTAACAGAAGCAGAAGATATTAAGAAGAGGTGGCAAGAATACATAGAACTATATAAAAAATACCTTCATGACCCATATAACCATGATGGTGTGATCACTCACCTAGAGCCAGACATTTTGGAATGCAAAGTCAGGTGAGCCACAAAGCTAATGGAGGTGATAGAATTCTAGTTGAGCTATTTCAAATCCTAAAAGATGACACTGTGAAAGTGCTGCACTCAGTATGCCAACAAATTTGGAAAACTCAGCAGTGGTCACAGGACTGGAAAAGGTGAATTTTCATTCCAATCCCAAAGAAAGGCAATGCCAAAGAATGTTCAAACTATTACACAATTACACTCATCTCATGCTAGTAAAGTAATGCTCAAAATTCTCCAAGCTAAATTTCAACAGTATGTGAACTGAGAAATTCTAGCTGTTCAAGCTGGATTTAGAAAAGGCAGAGGAACTGGAGATCAAATTGCCAACATCCGTTCGATCATAGAAAAAGAGAGTTTCAGAAAAACATTTACTTCTGCTTTATTGACTACATCAAAGCCTTTGACTGTGTGGATCAAAACAAACTGTGGAAAATCCTTCAAGAGATGGGAATACCAGACCACCTTACCTGATTCCTGAGAAATCTGGATGCAGGTAAAGAAACAACAGTTAGAAACGGACATTGAACACCAGAGTGGTCCCAAATTGAGAAAGGGGCATGTCAAGGCTGTATATTGTCACCCTGCTTATTTAACTTATGTGCAGAATACATCATATGAAATGCTGGGCTGGATGAAACACAAGCTGGAATAAAGATTGCTGAGAGAAATATCAATAACCTCAGATATGCAGATGACACCACCCTTATGGCAGAAAGCAAAGAGGAACTAAAGAACCTCTTGAGGAAAGTAAAAAGGAAAGTGAAAAAACTAGCTTAAAACTCAACATTCAAAAAACAAAGATCATGGCATCTGGTCCCATTACTTCATGGCAAATAGATAAGTGATAGACTATTTTCTTGGGTGCCAACATCACTGCAGATGGTGACTTCAGCCATGAAATTAAAAGATGCTTGCTCCTTGTAAGAAAAGCTATGACCAACCTAGACAGTGTGTTAAAAAGCCGAGACATTACTTTGGCAATAAAGGTCCATCTAGTCAAAACTATGGTTTTTCCAGTAGTCATGTATGGATGTGAGAGTTGGACCATAAAGAAAGCTGAATGCTGAAGAATTGATCCTTTTGAACTGTGATGTTGGAAAAGACTCTTGAGAGTCCCTTGGACTGCAAGGAGATCCAACCAGTGCATCCTAAAGGAAATCAGTGTTGAATATTCATTGGAAGGACTGATGTTGAAGTTGAAACTCCAATACTTTGCCCACCTGATGCAAATAACTGACTCATTGGGAAAGACCCTTTTGCTGGGAAAGATTGAAGGCAGGAAAGGGGATGACCAAGGATGAGATGGTTGGATGGCATCACTGACTTGATGGGCATGATTTTGTGCAAGTTCCAGGATTTGGTGATGGACAGGGAGGCCTGGCATGCTGCAGTCCATGGAGTTGCAAAGAGTCAGAGAAGATTGAATGACTGAACTGAACTGAAACCTGGTGTCTGGAGCTCTGTCTAAACAGATTCAGTCCAGAAGATAAGATATGATGGGAAGCATGAGCTGTCTTTTTCTTTCAAAATTGTAAATGGTTTAAATATAGGAGCATCTCTTTATTAAGTGTCGAGTTTCTACAGGGAGCTTCAGAAATCCACTCGTTATATAAAAAATAGAAATTTCAGTAAGCAACATAACTTAACACAAGAAAAAATTGGCTCAAAATTTAAATGCATGAATAATTACCTTTTTTGACTTGATTTTTGGCCTCTTACCTTAGACTAACAGCCTGAATTTCAAGAATTAAGGTGTTAACTTGTAACAATTAATGTCTTGCATCCTTATAAGTTCAGACTCAGAGAATCTGGATAGAAAAAATGAGAATTTTCTGGGAAAACAGAAAATAATTTTTGTTAGGATAAAATGGCAAAACTGCACAGTTTGGAAGGGTGTTAGGGAAGATAATAGAAATAAATAAAATATGAATACTCTTTGGAGTAAGAAAAGATGATTATAAGCAAGTACTATTACTTAGGAATTAGGCTGGATGATAAATCTTTCAAGAAGAGATGCCATTGAGCTTCAGATCAAAACCAAGCAAAGTTTCAAGAGCAGAAAAGTTTGGAATGGGGGTTTTGATGGACTGTTAAAAGGAAAAGGAGAAAGTGGCAGATTTAAGGATGAGTTTCTTCCTTTGAGCATTGGCCCCAGCCTTCTTTTTCATTGTCATCAGAAATCTAATCTGGTCAAAATCCTTACTCAATTTAACTCCTGGGTCAGGCTCCTCAGCCCACTCTATAAAAATCTTCCAATTATGTTAGTGTTGTCCTCGGAGCCCTGCATTTGCTTAGCTGTGTGTATGGCAGTGCATAAACTCCAGCTTCAGCTGAATGTATTTAACTCTTCTCTGTAGCGTACAGGATCGCTTTGTGTAAAACCAAAGAATGAATCTGGTATTTTGTCTTTCAAATAAAAATCAAATATAAACATACAAAATTAATAAAATATGCATAAAAGTGAACGTGAAAGTGAAACTGAAGCCGCTCAGTCGTGTCCGACTCTTTGCGACCCCATGGACTGTAGCCTACCAGGCTTCTCTGTCCAAGGGATTTTCCAACCAATAGTACTGGAGTAGATTGCCTTTTCCTTCTCCAGGGGATCTTCCCAACCCAGGGATCGAACCCAGGTCTCCCGTGTTGTATACAGATGCTTTACCATCTAAGCCACCAGGGAAGTCTTTATTTGTCAAAATATATTGATTATATTACAAGTGTATTTTTAATATTATAATTTAAAAAAATCTTTTCTTTGTTGTAATAAAGTTCAGAAATTATTTAGTAGAACAATTGCATATTTTAGATCATCACATTTTCAACTGACTATGGGAAAGATGCTATGATTAAAATGTGTGTATATTGAGGAGGGGCGGTCCTAAGATGGCAGAGGAATAGGATGGGGAGACCACTTTCTCCCCTACAAATTCATCAAAAGAACATTTCAATGCTGAGTAAATTCTACAAAACAACTTCTGAATGCTGGCAGAAGACATCAGGCACCCAGAAAAGCAGATCATATTCAAAAACAGGTAGGAAAAATATAAAAGATGGAAAAAGAGACAAAGGAGGTAGGGAGGGAGCTCTGTCTTGGGAAGGGAGTCCCGTCCCAAAGAAGGGAGTCTTAAAAAGAGAGGTTTCCAAACACCAGGAAACACTCTCACTGCCAAGTCTGTGGTGAGCCTTAGAAGCACAGAGGGCAACATAACAGGGAAGAAAAATAAATAAATAATTAAAACCAACAGATTATGAGCCCAACGGTAACTCCCCCAGCAGAGAAGCAGCGCAGACATCTGCATCTGCCACTAGCAAGTGGGGGCTGGGCAAGGAGGAGCAGGCTGAAGTGCTTTTTAAGAATCGGCCGGAATGCCCCGAATGTAACCAGAGTGAACTAACTTGGGCTAGCATCAGACTGTGGGATAGCTAACATGCGAAAAGCTCTAACATAAGACACCGCCAGGACCATGCATAGAACAAAGGACAGAACAGAAATAGCAGGCTGCAGACCATCCCCCACTGGTGACAGGCAGCCAGAGCCCTAAGGGCTGGAAGGAGGCAATCGCAGTCCTGGAGAGACTTTACCTACCAAACTGCAAGCAGGCTTCTTTGCTAACTAAGACTTCTTGGGGTTCTGGACAGTCACCATCTGCCTGACAAGGGGCACCAGCGGTACACCCAGAAAACTGAGCAGCAGGGAAAGGCGATAAGTCGCAGCAACCGCGCTCGCCAAACACCAGAGCTACTCATTCCTGGGAAGAGCACAAAACGCAGGTCCAACCGAATCTGCATCTCTGAGGGCTACCTGAGCACCAAGCCTGAGCAGCTTAGACCAGGGAGGTGCATGCAGCCTAGGGCCGGCCTCAGACGGTTCCTGGTGGAGCAATGTAGAGCCTGAGCGGTGTGTGCTGTGTGCAGGGTCATGCTCAGCATAGCTGAGACACTGCGAGCACACACCAGTGTTATTTGTTTGCAAAATCCCTCCCTCCCCACAGTGCAACTGAACAAGTGAGTCTGAAAAAAAAAAAGTGTCCACCACCACCCACCTCATGTCAGGGCGGAAATCAGACACTGAAGAGACCAGCAAACAGAAGAAGCTAAACAGAGGGAACCACCTTGGAAGTGACCCCACACTGCCCACAACACTAGAGAAAGTCCCAGAAATATCTTTACTTCTTTACCATTTTTACGACCATTTTCTCTCTTTTTTTTTTTTGTTGTCGATGTTGTTATTTGATTGTTTCTTCTTTTCTTTTTCTTCTGCTTTTTTTAACTTTTTAAAAATTTTTAAGTCTTCTATTTCTCCTTTAATTTTAATTTTTATAACCTACTATCACTTTTGAAAAAAAAGACCCTATTTTTAAAGCAAATGCCATATATATATATATATATAAAATGATCCAAAATCTTGAAATCAAAATGGAATCACAGATAAATAGCCTGGAGACAAGGATTGAGAAGATACAAGAAAGGTTTAACAAGGACCTAGAAAAAATAAAAAAGAGTCAATATATAATGAATAATGTAATAAATGAGATCAGAAACACTCTGGAGACAACAAATAGTAGAATATTGGAGGCAGAAGATAGGATTAGTGAAATAGAAGATAGAATGGTAGAAATAAATGAATCAGAGAGGAAAAAAGAAAAATGAATTTTTAAAAATGAGGACAATCTCAGAGACCTCCAGGACAATATGAAACACCCCAACATTTCAGTCATAGGAGTCCCAGAAGAAGAAGACCAAAAAAAAAAAAAGACCATGAGAAAATACTTGAGGAGATAATAGTTGAAAACGTCTCTAAAATGGGGATGGAAATAATCACCCAAGTCCAAGAAACCCAGAGAGTTCCAAACAGGATAAACCCAAGGTGAAACACCCCAAGACACATATTAATCAAATTAACAAAGATCAAACACAAAGAACAAATATTAAAAGCAGCAAGGGAAAAACAACAAATAACACACAAGGGATTCCCATAAGGATAACAGCTGATCTTTCAATAGAAACACTTCAGGCCAGGAATGGCAAGACATTTTTAAAGTGATGAAAGAAAATAACCTACAGCCCAGATTACTGTACCCAGCAAGGATCTCATTCAAGTATGAAAGAGAAATCAAAAGCTTTACAGACAAGCAAAAGCTGAGAGAATTCAGCACCACCAAACCAGCTCTCCAACAAATGCTAAAGGATATTCTCTAGATAGGAAACACAAAAAGGGTGTATAAATCTGAACCCCAAACAATAAAGTAAATGGCAATGGGATCATACTTATCAATAATTATCTTAAACGTAAATGGGATGAATGCCCCAACCAAATGCAAAGACTGGCTGAATGGATACAAATACAAGACCCCTATATATGCTGCCTACAAGAGACCCACCTCAAAACAAGGGATGCATACAGACTGAAAGTGAAGGGCTGGAAAAAGATATTCCATGCAAATAGAGACCAAAAGAAAGCAGGAGTAGCAATACTCGTATCTGATAAAATAGACTTTAAAACAAAGGCTGTGAAAAGAGACATAGAAGGCCATTACATAATGATCAAAGGATCAACCCAAGAAGAAGATATAACAATTACAAATATATATGCACCCAACATAGGAGCACCACAATATGTAAGACAGATGCTAACAAGTATGAAAGGGGAAATTAACAATAGCACAATAATAGTGGGAGACTTTAATACCCTACTCACAACTATGGACAGATCAACTAAACAGAAAATTAACAAAGAAATGCAAACTTTAAATGATACAATAGACCAGTTAGACCTAATTGATATCTATGGGACATTTCACCCAAAACAATAAATTTCACCTTTTTCTCAAGTGCTCACGGAAACTTCTCTGGGATAGATCACATCCTGGGCCATAAATCTAACCTTTATAAATTCAAAAAAATTGAAATCATTCCAAGCATCTTTTCTGATCATAAAGCACTAAGATTAGATCTCAATTACAGGAGAAAAACTATTAAAAATTCCAACATATGGAGGCTGAACAACACACTTCTGAATAACCAACAAATCACAGAAGAAATCAAAAAAGAAATCAAAATATGCATAGAAACAAATGAAAATGAAAACACAACAACCCAAAACCTGCGGGACACTATAAAAGCAGTGCTAAGAGGAAAGTTCATAGCACTACAGGCATACCTCAAGAAACAAGAAAAAAGTCAAATAAATAACCTAACTCTACATGTAAAGCAACTAGAAAAGGAAGAAATGGAGAACCCCAGAGTTAGTAGAAGGAAAGAAATCTTAAAAATTAGGGCACAAATAAATGCAAAAGAAACAAAAGAGACCATAGCAAAAATCAGCAAAGGCAAAAGCTGGTTCTTTGAAAGGATAAATAAAATTGACAAACCATTAGCCAGACTCATCAAGAAACAAAGGGAGAAAAATCAAATCAATAAAATTAGAAATGAAAATGGAGAGACCACAACATAAAACAAATAAATACAAAGGATCATAAGAGACTACTATCAGCAATTATATGCCAATAAAATGGGCAACATGGAAGAAATGGACAAATTCTTAGAAAAGTACAACTTTCTAAAATTGAACCAGGAAGAAACAGAAAATCTTAACAGACCCATCACAAGCACGGAAATTGAAACTGTAATCAGAAATCTTCCAGCAAACAAAAGCTGACGTCCAGACGGCTTCACAGCTGAATTCTACCAAATATTTCAAGAAGAGCTAACACCTATCCTACTCAAACTCTTCCAGAAAATTGCAGAGGAAGGTAAACTTCCAAACTCATTCTATGAGACCACTATCACCCTAATACTAAAACCTGACAAAGATGCCACAATAAAAGAAAACTACAAGCCAATATCACTGATGAACATAGATGCAAAAATCCTTAAGAAAATTCTAGCAATCAGAATTCAACAACATATTAAAAAGATCATACACCATGACCAAGTGGGCTTTATCCCAGTGTTCATCGCAACACTGTTTATAATAGCCAGGACATGGAAACAACCAAGATGTCCTTCAGCAGATGAATGGATAAGAAAGCTGTGGTACATATACACAATGGAGTATTACTCAGCCATTAAAAAGAATACATTTGAATCAGTTCTAATGAGGTGGATGAAACTGGAGCCTATTATACAGAGTGAAGTAAGCCAGAAAGAAAAACACCAATACAGTATACTAACACATATATATGGAATTTAGAAAGATGGCAATGATAACCCTGTATGCAAGACAGCAAAAGAGACACAGATGTATAGAACGGACTTTTAGACTCTGTGAGAGAGGGAGAGGGTGGGATGATTTGGGAGAATGGCATTGAAACATGTATACTATCAGGTAAGAAATGAATCACAAGTCCATGTTTGATACAGGATACAGGGGCTGCTTGGGGCTGGTGCCTGGGGATGATCTAGAGAGATGATATGGGGTGGGAGGTGCGAGGAGGGTTCAGGATTGGGAACTCATGTACACCCGTGGCTGATTCATGTCAATGTATGGCAAAACCAATACAGTATTGTAAAGCAAAATAAAGTAAAAATAAAAATTAAAAAAAAAAGAAAATTTCTTTGGAAAGGAAAGGACATAATAAAAAGAATTGGCTTAAAAAAAATGTGTGTCTATTGAAAGATTATCAAAAGAAGCCTGTCTGATGTAGCTGGTACATTGTTAAAAATTGTAAGTATTTCATGGACTGCTAAATAATATAAATCATTCATTCCTGTAATCACTAAAATTATACATCTAGTTCAACTCAATCATTTTACTAAATAAGGAAAAAGACCTAAAGAATAAATAAATTACTCAAACATGATCATACAGATCCTGAGTGAATCAGTGGGGCCTACATCTTCTAGTGCTTAAAAACCATTCCAAAATAAAGTCTACACTAACTATATAGATATGCTTGATTATTTTCTAGAATCGAGCTGGACATTTAGTTTAAAAGTTACTTTTATTTCATTAAATTCATCATTACTAATAGAGTGTTTTATCTAAATTCAGATCTGATGATTATGAAGTGAAACAATAGAATCAAACCTTAGATGAGTTCCTGAAATGTTATCAATAGCTCTTAATCTTTGATTGCACTCAGCTAAGTTTAATACACACAAAGTCAAAGTTTCCTTTTCTAGAATTTTACCGTCAGAGAAATATTATTTTTGTGAAGTATTAGACTATTCTCCAAAAATGGAAATGTTTTGGGGAGGTATGAAGTGGAATCTCAGTTAGTTATTTATAGCTTAGCATGATTCTTTTTAATGATTCATCTGCCCACTCTCACCTCAACATCAAGTATAAGCTAAACTTATCTTTTTCTTTTGGGAAAAGAGTTCTGAAAGAGTGATGTGGCCAGTAGAAATGGGTGATTGTAGATTATTGAATATTATTGAGCTATGGCAGATTTGGGTTGGTAGCAAAAGGTAGTCAATCACAGAATAGATGGAGAAATTTGGGGAACATGAACATGAGGGAAGAACCTCAGGAAGAGGAGAGGCGCAGCTCTATAGAAATGTCCTTAATCACCTCAGTCTAATACACTGTTGTTGTTTAGTCACTAAACCATGTCCAACTCTTTGTAACCCCATGAAGTACAGCATGCCAGTCTTTCCTGTCCTTCACTATCTCCCAGAGTTGGCTCAAACTCATGTCCTTGATTTAGAGAGGCCATCCAACCATCTCATTCTCTGTCACCCTCTTCTCCTCCTGCCCTCAGTCTTTCCCAGCATCAGGGTCTTTTCCAATGAATCAACTCTTTGCATCAGCTGGTCAAAGTATTGGAGCTTCAGCATCAGTCTTTCCCATGAATATTCAGGGTTGGTTTCCTTTAGGATGAACTGGTTGGATCTCCTTGCAGTCCAAGGGACTCTCAACAGTCTTCTCCAGCACCACAGTTCAAAAGCATGAATTCCTTAGCCCTCAACCTTATTTATGGTCAAACTCTCACATCAATACATGACTACTGGAAAAATCATAGCTTTAACTTTACAGATCTTTGTTGGCAAAGTAATGTCTCTGCTTTTTAATATACTGTCAAGATTGATTATAGCTTTTCTCCCAAGGAGCAAGCATCTTTTAATTTCCTATGTGCAGTCACCATCTGCAGTGATTTTGGAGCCCAAGAAAATAATCTGTCACTGTTTCCATTTATTCCCCATCTATTTGTTATGAAGCGATGAGACCAGATGCCATAATCTTAGTTTTTTGGAAGCAGAGTTAAGTCAGCTTTTTCACAGTATTAAGTATTTATATTATTAGATATTTATACCCAATATTCCTTCTAAGCCACACTAGTGAATAGTTATCCAACACTAAAACATTCCATGTTATACTAATGTCCCTATGTTTAGTATCAGCTGTGGCAAAGCCCTTGAGGGCCGAATAGAAAAACATCTTCAGAAGTCAGGCCAGGTCTTGAGAAGAGGCTCCTTCAGGGAATTGAGTGAGGGGTCAAGGCAGCTTATCTCATCCCACCTACCTCTGGCAGGTTAAGGGGAAACTAGTATGGCAGATGGTGTTGTAATCCTTTCCCCTCTGAAACCCAGTCTCACAAGAATCAGTGTCTTGAGGTTCACGTGAGACTATCTTCACCTCTGCTCAGTGAAGAATAGGAAGAGAGATATAAGGCACACTTCTCTCTCTCCCCAGTGTGCTTCTTTCAGGCTGCCCACAGTCCCTTCAGTTTCTTATAAATGCACCAAGCTCTTATCTTCCTTAGGACCTTGAACCCACTGGTTCCCCTGGTAAATTACTCCTTCTCCAAACCTTTGCATGACTTTCTTTTTTGAAACTAAAAGATAATTTTCCCTGACTAACCTATTATAGAAAATGTTTTCTCTCATTTTCTTCCTCTGTCCTCTTTTAATTATCAAAATGCCTTAAAGGAAGTAAATCCAGGTTCTAATCATTTACTCACCTCCTCTCACCAGAATGTAACCTGCCTGTATGCAGACTATGCCTTGTTCACTATTGTCTCTATCTTAGCTACCACAGGATTGAATTTCTTAAAGCGAGAACACTGTACTAGTTTTAGTGTGAGTTAAGTGATTTAGTTCTCAGCTCTGGGAAGGGCTGGGGTGCCACTATGCTATGGAATGGAAAGTGGAGAGAGAGGTTTGCAGACTTGCCTTGACACAAGGTCAGCTGGGAAGCCCCTTCTGGTGTGAGGTGGAGGGAGTAGCAGAGAGGGCTGCAGCAGGGATTTCTCTGGTGGTCCAGTGGCTAAGACTCCTGACTCTCAACTCAGGGGGCTCTGACTTAGATACCTGGTTAGGGAACTAGATCCCATATGCTGCTTTGAAGATCCCACACACCATAACTAAGATCCAGTGCAGCTAAATAAAAATAATTTTAAAGGGGGGGGGGTGCTGCAGCAGGAGAAATCAGCATTTTCCTCTGCCACCCCCCACCCCCGCCACCCCCAGGAAAGAGCATGATCTCGTCTCCAATAGTAGCACAAGCCCTTTGGTGAGGCTCTAGAATTTTGCATTGTATGAAGGCAAAGATTTTCATCTGAAAAACTGAAGGAAAGGTGGTTTGCTCACATGTTACCTATTGATTATTTTATCCATAAAAAGAAGAAGAAGAAGAAAAAAAGTAGCCTTGTATAGCCTGTGTGAAACCTGAAGTTGAAGAATGGCTATCTCAAGACTGAAATCTCCTTGAAGGAAAGAATTCTGCCTATTTATCTGTAGCTTAAAGCCCTAGACAAAAAGAAAAAGTGATCCATCATTTAAAAAATACTGTTCCTAAATACTTTTGGTAATACAAAATTAAATAGTAACTGCTCCCTCCAGCATGCGATTGCTGCCAAGAATACTTCCAATAGCGGGAGTAATAACCTGAGGGAGAAAGTGTTGGTTAAATCTAGTTAAAACTGACATGACTATTCCTAAGGTGATAGCAGTTCTAGCTTCCTATTTTTCTTTACCTTCTATTTCCCTGACATTGGAAATGAATGATCCTGGGGAACAAAGGTGGGGGCAGGGAAGAAAACAGTTTACCAAGGACTTCTTGTATAACAAACCAAGATCTACATGCCTTTCTTCCAGTATGTTGTAAGAATTACTCGAAATAGTCTGCTGCTGCTGCTGCTGCTAAGTCGCTTCAGTCGTGTCCGACTCTGTGCGACCCCATAGACAGCAGCCCACTAGGCTTCTCTGTCCCTGGGATTCTCCAGGCAAGAACACTGGAGTGGGTTGCCATTTCCTTCTCCAGTGCATGAAAGTGAAAAGTGAAAGTGAAGTCACTCAGTCGTGCCCGACTCTTGGAGACTGCATGGACTGCAGCTTATCAGGCTCCTCTGTCCATGGGATTTTCCGGGCAAGAGTACTGAACTGGGGTGCCATTGCCTTAGCCACATGAAATAGTCTACAGTGCCGTTACTTTTACTGTTAGGTCAAGGACTTCATTGAAATACAGAGTGCTTCTGTAACGCACTTATAATCACAAAACTAGTAAGTGGTAAGGCTGAAATTTGAAATGAAGTTGAGTTGTTGGACTTAGAAACAAGTTCTATTTCCATTACAAGACACTTAAAATACTCTGAGAAACTGATGAAATCCAGTAGCATCTACTAGAAATGAAATCTACTACTCATGCTAGTAGCACCCCAGGGCCTCCTTTCAAAATGGCTTCCCTTCTAAAAAGGAAGGGCAGGTTTAAAAGAGTGGTACTTGGACTGAGAAGGGTGCTCCAATAGCAGACTCTCAGGCAGAGTAGAAAGACAGTTCACATCCCAGTGAGAGAAAGCCGGAGGGAAAACAAACAAACAAACAAAAGCCAAACAAACAAAACATTGGAACTTGGAATTATTTCCTTTAAAGTATTTAAATAATTAAATGGGGGCAGAGAAAGAAAATAAAGAGAAAATATTTCCTAAATAGGTCCATAGGGAAAATAATATTTGTACTGTAAGAGTCTGGGGGAGGAGAATCCTTTTGTGCTCATAAAGTAGCAGTCACATTATTTTCACATGAACCAGCCCTCAAGTTTCATCATTTCATCAGAACTCTTATTTTGCTTCTTATTTCCCTTGTTCATCCTGTATTTCCAAGACACAGTGGTTTTTTCAGCACTCAAGAAATGTTAGTCCAGTTTCTTGAAATGCTATTAAATAGCACCGGTTTGCTTTTTTTCTGCCAATACAAACCTTGACTAAAGCTCCAAGTTTGTTTTGACCATGTGACTGCCAGTATTAAGCATGCCAGATGCCCAATCTTTGTTGTTTCCTCTTTAAGGATCAGAGTGACAAACCAACAATTAATCCAGGTTGGCAAAGCCCAGGTCAAGGTGTTTTGTTTGAAACTCAACTGGGTCACAAAATAATGTTGTAAGTCAAACTGAGTTTCTAAAAAGATCAGGACACAAAGATAGAGCTATACTCTTAAATTCAGCTATGAAAAGCATCTCTTGGGAGTCACCCCAGAGCATTACTATAAACTTAACAATGTATCACATCCTATTATAAGTGACAGATCCTACAATTTAAATATTTCCACTTCCACATTTGTTATCCTGTCATTTCCACAAGGACCCGCTGAGACAAGTGTTGCCATACTCTTTAAATAAGTAAATTAACTGAAGAAAATCAAAATGAAGTCACAACTAGGTTCCAAAACTAGGACTAATATGACTTTACATTCCCAGGAACAGGGGAGAACAGTGATAGAGAAGAGAGATGTTGGAATTAGAGCTGTGTTTGAATATTCCTCTATTAATTATTAAACAATGGGCAAATTCCTTAACTACTTTATGCTTTGGTTAAAATAGGTGTAGTAGTTGTACCTATTTTAAAGGATTATGAGAGGACTAAAAATATGATATATGGAGTTTCCATTATTATTACTAGTCTGTATCCAGGTTCATCATTCTTTCCAGTTTCCTTCAGCTGCAACTAAACGGTCATGCCGTAGGAAGCAATTTCTGTCCAGTCACTGACAAGGGAATATCTCACCAGTTCCCAGAGTGCCTGGTGCAGACATCTTTATTGTTACCACAAAAACATTGACAAGAAACAGCACTATTTTTCTCCAAAATTATATCTCAAAATGAAAATGGTGTTTGAGTTCTGTCTTTAAGCTTAGATGGGTGTGAACACAACCTCCAGTACTGATACCTATAAAAGCAAAGTTTTTGATTTTTACTACCTGCAAAGAAATGTATATGCCTTAAGCATGCAGGGCTGCCTATATGGTTCCTTTATGGGTCTTCCTTCTCATTGTCCAGTCACTAAGTTGTGTCTGACTCTCTGCAACCCCATGGACTGCAACACACCAGGCTTTCCAGTTCTTTACTATCTCCTGGAGCTTGCTCCAACTCATGTCCATTGAGGTGGTGATACCATCGAGTCATCTCAGCTCTGCTGCCCACTTCTCCTGCCTTTAATCTTCCCTAGCATCAGGGTTTTTCCCAATGAGTTGGTTCTTCGCATCAGGTGGCCAAAGTATTAGCTTTAGCATCAGTCCTTCCAATGAATATTCAGGGTTGATTTCCTTCAGGATTGACTGGTTTAATCTCATTGTTATCCGAGGGACTTTTAAGAGTGTTCTCCAGAACCACAATGCAAAAGCATCCAGTATGATTCCTACAAAAGAATAAATCCCTCTGCTTCCAAAGAAGTAAACCCTGAGTCACAGGTCCCCGTGCGCACAGAAAACAAAATTAGTATTTTTAATAAGAGTTGCCATGAGACATGATAAGCCATGGTCATGGGCATTGAGGAAAGCAAGGACTAGATCTAAGGCAGCATTCAGAGCAAGTAGTGGGACTAGGAGAGCAGGGACTTGTGAAAGTTCCCCAAGGCAACCCTGAAAAATGAAGAGAGAGACACTGTGGTTCACCTGCACCAAGACCAGGGATGGAGGGCCGGGAGGTTGAAATATTCGGGTGGTGGCAGAGTCAAGACCTGATCGTTGAGCTGATACCTGTGCAAAAGCAGATAGCTGAGTTTTAGGCTATGCCCTGCTGCTGTCTCAAATATGATTCTCATACAGAGAAGTCCCAGGGTAGGAAGACTTCAAGGACTCTGTGTGGGCTGCTTCCAAACCCAGGAGGAATGCGGCAGACTTGCCAAGAGATGAGTTGCCCCTGCCTGAAAGCAAAGGAAAACAGTTCTTTTTATTCTTTCCTTCTCCCATAGCAAAATGAAAGTACACTCAAGGCCATGGAGACCTGTTCTGCAGGACGACATGACCTTTCATATTCAAGCCTGGGCCAGGAAATAAGGCAGAGTCTGCAACTTAAACTATAGATCCCATTTGGGAAAATATTTTCCATTCAGGTTTCTAGAAAATGCCATGTTGCACACGTATTTTTTTTAAGCTTCTTGTTTAAGATTTGGGTAATGCAAGCATTTGGCTAAGTGATAAAGAGACTTTAAAGGAAAAAAACTTAACAGTGTTTCTTTGTTTAATGATTTAGCCTATTCTTCAATGACTTGTCAATAAACATGCAAAATTGATCTTTATTTTTAAACAAAAGCTTTATGAAACATTATTCACATGCTGATGAAGCAATGTTATTGCCAAAGTTGTGAACTGTACTGAAATAGTTGAATTGCTAATGGCGATCTCTCCCACACTGGGTGCAGGAGTTATATCTAAGGGCACTGGTAGAGAAGCATGATTTCTGCATTGTGTCATTGATACAGCAACTGAAGTGGACATCTGAGAAAAGATTCAGGGAGTGGAAACTAGAAACATTAAAACATGAAAAACATCACTAAAGCAGCTGAAGATGCTGACAGCAAACCCAAAATGACTCTGTTGCCAGTTTTTGCTAACTTACTCCTCTTTCTAAAGACATGCTCTATCAGTCAGCATTCAGATTCAATAAGTGCTTCGCAAGGCCGAAACAGGCCAAGAAAAGTATGCCAGACATGCTTACATATTATATCACGTGATTCCTACCACAAACCTCTAGAGTAGGCTTTATTTCCATTGTAACTCAACTAAAGAGTGCATTCGCTTTGTCGCTTTGAAGTCATGTAATCTTGTACAAAGCAACTGACCTGTCTTAGACAGGATTTTGTTTTGTTTTCCTTAACTGCTTTGCACCATAAAATCCCAGGCAGACACAATCAGTGGTTCTCTATCTGGGGTGATTTTTACCTCATGAGGGACATTTGACAGTGTCTGAAGACATTTTTGACTGCTACCATGAGAGAGCTACTGGCATCTAGTGAATAAGGCCAAGGGTGCTGCTGGACAGCTTATATTGGAACAGGGAAGCCCCCACAACAAAGAACTACCCAGGACCAAAAGTCTACAGTGCTGAGGCTGAGAAATCCTGGACCAAAAAAAGAAATTGGGGAGGCTAAGTCACGAAAGAGTAAGTCTTGCATTGTCAGTAGTTCATGGTAAAAAGAACAAAAGCATTTTTAAACTGCATCTTTCTCTCAGCCCATCCATTTTTTGACAATCCAAACTTGTTTCTTGGCAGGAACAGTGAACACAGAGCTTCATTTATTCGATATTTATTAAACATTGATTGTGTGCTAAATATTATCCAGGAGGACATAAAAAATAAATAACCCATTATTGCTGATCTCAGGAAGTTCAAACTCAAATGAAAGGAGGCTGACTAAAAATTCAATTATGTTTATGTAATGTAAGTGCTGTACTAAAGGAAGGGAAGTCAAGGAACCCTGTCTGGGGTAAGCGGAAAAGACTTTCAGTTATGAAAATTTTTTTTAAAAAAGCATTTTGAATATTTAGGAATTTTGACTCCAAGTTGAGACATTGTATGCTGGTTGAGTCTCAGTCTATTGGATTTTTAATGTGCTTAGTCATTATGTACTTGCTAATATGCTTTTAAAACCCTAGGTTTCATTTCAAATTCATTCCTATGGGCTTATGCTTTTATCGAGTAAGAACAAACTAAAAGTTGTACTCTAGTATCTTTGTGAATGGGGTCATAAGTTAATAGTCTTTCTCTGTAGAAAATGGCCACTCCAATGCCAACCCATGCTCTTCAGTGCTTAGAATTTTGAAAATGCATTCACTACAGCCATTTTTAATAAAAAGCAGGGATCATAGTCTGTTTTTATTATTTTTTTAAATTTCTTTAGCGATTTTTATATATGCTGCTGCTGCTGCTAAGTTGCTTTAGTCGTGTCTGACTGTGTGTAACCCCATAGACAGTAGCCCACCAGGCTCCCCCATCCCTGGGATTCTCCAGGCAAGAACACTGGAGTGGGTTGCCATTTTCTTCTCCAATTCGTGGAAGTGAAGTCGCTCAGTCGTGTCCAACTCTGAGCGACCCCATGGACTGTAGCCCACCAGGCTCCTCCATCCATGCAGTTCTCCAGGCAGGAGTACTGGAGTGGGTTGCCATTTCCTGCTCCAAATTTGTACATCTAGATACTTTTTTTACTAAGTAGCAACACCCAGAAAATAGATCAGCATCTCTTGAGAGCTATTTGAGAGTAAATATGTGTTGAATGAAACAATGAACAGCTCACAGAATACCTATTACGTGACAGATGCTATGCTAGGTTTGGGGGCTGTGAAGATAATCAAGGGAAAGAGACAAGTGAAAGGATGAATATGATCAGTTTGCTGTGCAATCCCTTCCCTTCATCCACTCAATCACAATCATGCTGATTCTGTTCAGTACTTTTGAAGCTACCCACATCTCTTTAACTTCACTGCCACTACCCTAGTGAGAGCCACCAACATCCTTTAGTGTCCTGTAATAGTTTTTTAACAGCATTCTCTCTGGCCTCAGAATAAGGGATGACCTGGATGGAGACTGGGAATGATCTCTTTTAAGTGCAACTCAAATCACTTCACTCCTTTGCTTGAAACTCTTCAGTGATTATGTAGGCCTTTTGTGAGGAATGAACTCTTAGAAAACCTAAACAGATCAATGCTGTACAAGAAATCAAAATGTTATTAAAATAACGAGATAAAGAATTTCTATTTCCTTATGAATTTATCCATCTCATTTATTCATTTCTGTTGTCATATTTTTCAAAGTAGTCAATAATTTCTGATAGAATACATTTTTTTTCCTTTAACTTTTCAACTTCTTGTCTTTGAATATTCTTATTTGTCCTAGTTAGGCTAGCTACTGTCTTTTTGTGTGTGTTTTATTGTGTAACTTCAAAACACATCATACATGTTTTAGTGATCTTATTGTTTTCCTCTTCTCTTTTTTTAATTTAATTTTTAATTAAAATATGTTGCTGTTGTCATTCAGTTGCCAAGTCATGTCCAACTGTAGCCTGCTATGCTATGGGATTCTCCAGGGAAAAATATAGGTGTGGGTTGCCAATTCCTCCTCCAGAGTATCTTCCTGACCCAGGGATCAAACCTGGGTCTCCTGCATTGCAGGAAGATTCTTTTCCATCTGAGCCACCAGGGAAGACTTCTTACAGAATATTAGCAAAATTTCCTGTGCTGTACAATATATCATTGTAGATTATTTATTTGATATATAGTAGTTTGTGCCTTTTAATCTCCTACCCCATCTTTCCTTTCCCACCCATCACTCCTACCTCCCTCACCCTCCCACCACTGGTACCCACTAGTTTTTTCTCTGAATCTGTTTCTGTTTGTCATTCATTGTTTACTTTTTAGATCCCGAGGATAAATGATAACATACAGAATCCACGTGTTCTTTATCCATTCATTGGCTGATTGACACTTAGATTGCTTTTATATGATGGCAATTGTAAATGATTCTGCTACTAACATTGGGTTGCAAGTATCTTTTTGAATTGTTCTTTTCATTTTCCTCAACTATATACCCAGGAGTAGAATTGCTGGATCATATGGCAGTTCTGTTTTTAGCTTTGGAGGAAACTAGACACTGTTTTACATGGTGACTCCACCAATTTACATCCCCACAGGAATGAAAAGGGTTCCCTTTCATCCACATCTTCAGCAACACTTATTTGTGCGTGCATTTTTTTAATGATAATCATTATGTGACTATATCATTCTGTGATAGTGCAAGGTCATACCTCACTGTGGTTTTGTTTTGCATGTCTATAATGATTAGAGAGGTTGAGAATCTTTTCACGGACCTGCTGGCTATCTGTCTATCTTCCTCGGAAAAATGCCTATTCAAGTCTTCTATTTTTAATAAGGTTGTTTTGTTTTTCAATACTAAGTTGTATGAACTGTTCATATATTTTGGATATTAACCCCTTATCAGTCCTATATCTTTTATAACCCCTTATAATGCCTATATTTTTTGAGGAAGCTTTCTCCTTTCCAGTCTTTCTATTTTGCTAATGGTTTCCTTCACTGTACAAAACCTTTTAAATTTAACTAAGCCTCATTGTTTATTTTTGCTTTTTTTTTTCTTTGTCCTAGGAGACAGATCTAAAAATATATTGCTATGATTTATGTAAGTTTTCTGTTTTTTTCCAGGAATTTTATGGTTTCCAATCTAACATTTAGGGCTTTAATACATTTTGAGTTTATCTTTGTATATGATATGAGAAAATATTCTAATCTCATTCTTTTATATGTAGTTGTCCAGTTCTCCCAGCACCACTTATGAAGAGCCTGTCTTTTCTCCATTGTATATTTTTATATCCTTTGTCACAGTTCAATTGACCATAAGTGTGTAGATTTATTCCTGGGCTCTCTCTTCTGTTCCACTGATCTATGTGTCTGTTTTTGTGCCAAAACATACTCTTTTGATATTTGTAGCTTTGTAGTATGGTCTGAAGTCAGGGACCAAGATACCTCCAGCTTTGTTCTTTTTCCTCAAGATTTCTCTGACATTCAGGGTCTTTTACCAATTTTAGAATTACTTGTTATAATTCTGTGAAAAAATGTGATAGATATTTTGATAGGGATTTCAGTGAATCTATAGATTACTCTGAGTAGTATGTACATTTAAAAAATATTAACCCTTCCAATACATGAACATGGGATATCTTTCCATTTCTTTGTGTTATCTTCAATTTCTTATCACTGTCTTAAAAGTTTTTAGAGTATAGGTCTTTAACTTTTGTGTGAAGTTTATTACTAGGTGTTTTATTCTTTTTGATGTGATTTCCAATAGGATTGTTTTTATTACTCCCCCCCCCTTTTTTTAGCAGCATTTTCTTTATTTGTGAAGCTAAGTATAATTTTTAATATAAATTTATTGTACATATTTCTGTGTTAATTGCATATTCTGTAACTCTACTGAATTTATTTATTGGTTCTAAGAGTTTTTGATGGAGACATTAGGGGTATATATATATTAGTATCATGTCCTCTGCAAATAGTGATAGATTTACTTCTCTTCCAGTTTGGATTTCTTTTATTTCCTTTCTTTATTATGTTAAATGAAAAGGACAACAGTGGACATCCTTGTCTTTTCCCTTATTTTAGAGGAAAAGCTTTTAGTTTTTCACCATTGAGGAAGATGTTAGCTGTGGGTTTGTGATGAATGGACTTTATTATGTTGAGATATGTTCTCTGTCACATACTTTCCTGAGAGTGCTTTTTATCACCAATGAATACCAAATTTTGTCAACTAATTTTTCTGTTTCTGAGATAATCATGTGATTTTTATACTTCCTTTACTGATGTGGTATATCATATTGACTAATTTGCAAATATGAGCCATTCTTGGACCTCTAGAATGAACACAACTAGATTCTTGTGTATGATCCTTTTTATATATCGTTAATTAGATTTGATAATATTTTGTTGAAAAATTTTCCCTCTATATTCATCAGAGTTATTGACTTACAATTTTCTTTATTTTTTGTAGTTATCTGGTATTAAGGTAATGGTGGCCTTATAGAATGAATTTAGGAGTGTTTTATCCTCTTCAATTTTTTAGAATATTTTGAAAAGGCCTTTTATATGCTTGGCAGAATTTTTGTGTTAAGCCATCTGGTCCTGGACTTTTGCTTGTTGCGAATTTTTGATTACCAGCTCAATTTCATTATTAGTATTTGGTCTCTTCAGACTGTCTGTTTCTCCCTATTCCATCGAAAAAATTAAAATTATCCATGTTTTCTACGTGATCCAATTTGTTGTTATGCAGCTGTTCATATGTTTATCTTTGTGCTATCAGCTGTAAATTCTCCCCTTTTATTTCTTACTTTGTTTCTTTGATCTCTGTTTTTTTCTTAATGAGCCTAGCTGCTGCTGCTGCTAAGTCACTTCAGTCGTGTCCGACTCTGTGTGACCCCATAAACGGCAGCCCACCAGGCTCCCCCATCCCGGGGATTCTCCAGGCAAGAACACAGGAATGGGTTGCCATTTCCTTCTCCAATATATGAAAGTGAAAAGTGAAAGTGAAGTCACTCAGACGTGTCCAACTGTTCGCGACCCCATGGACTGCAGCCTACCAGGCTCCCCCCGTCCATGGGATTTTCCAGGCAAGAGTACTGGAGTGGGGTGCCATTGCCTTCTCCAAACGAGCCTAGCTAAAGGTTTGTTAACTTTTTTTTTTATCTTTCCAAGAACAAAGTTCTTGATTTCATTAGTCTTTTCTATTGTTTTCTAATCTCTACTTTATGTATTTATTTTCTGATCTTTATTGTTTTTGTCCTTCTTCTGACTTTTGGCTTTATTTATTCCTTTTACTAATGCATTTAGATGGTACATTGTTGTTATTCAGTCTCTAAGATGTGCTAAACTCTTTATGACCCCATGGACGCTAGACCCCTCTGTCCTCCACTATCTCCCAGAATTTGCTCAAATTCATATCCTTTGAGTCTGTGATGCTTTCTAAACAACTCATTCCTCTGCTGCCTCCTTCTTTTGCCTTCAATCTTTCCCAGTATCCATCTTTTTCAATGAGTTAGCTCTTTGCACCAGGTGGCCAAAATATTGGAGCTACAGCAACAGCTTTTCCAGTGTATTCAATTTCTAATTTTCAGATCACTTATGCTTTCTTTTGTGTCATTTGACTTGCTGTTAATTCCCTGTAGTATGTTTTTTGTTCCAGTTATTGTATTCTTCAGTTTTGACTGGTTCTTTTTTATATATAATTTCTGGTTCCTCATTAAAATTCTCACTCTGCCTGTTATTTTCCTCAGTTCTGTTAGCATTTTTATTACTAATACTTTGAACTCTTTATATTGTAAATTATTTATCTCGTTTTATTAGTTGTTTTTCCTCCATTTTCTCATTTTGCTTAATGCTCTCTCTGTGTGAAACTATGTGAAATAATTACCTTGGTCTTGATGTGGTGTCCTTGTGTGAGAATGTCTCTGTGAAATCTGTGTGTGCCTAATATCTTTGGTGGGAGAGTTTGACCTGAAGTGATTGTGAGCCACATATTCCCCCAGGAGGTTTTGGTGGCTATCATTTTGATGTGTGAGCTGGGGCTACTCCTATGCTCAGTAGCTATCACCAGCTTATTGCAGTTTCAAGGTGCTAGAACAGAAGTCCTGGGGGTCATGTCTGAGCTAGTTCTGTTCCCTCTAGGTGTGCTCTTTTCCCACTCTCATCAATGGCAACTTCACCCCAGAGAGAAGCAGCACTGAAGCAGTAGAGGCTGCAGTGATTGCTTGGCATGGGCCAGGGATATCCTGAACCGATCCTGTCACCCCAGGCAGTGCTTCCAGTCTGTCACCTCCCTGAAAGCTTGTAATGGCTGCCCTCACCCGGTTTCAATGCTGCACAGGTGGAGGGCATCTCTAATAACCCACAACTGTGCACTCTCCTCAGCAAAAGCCACTTTTGCATTAGTATGAAGCTGTACAGGAGCCAAACATGCCAGAGTGGGTACTCAGCTTGATGTGGGTGTGCCCTGGGGAAGTCATGGGAAACTCATCAGAATCCCAGGCATCTCAATTTGCTTTCTCCACCTTGTTTTGGGAGCAAGCAAGTGTGTACACATAGAGTCATACACATTTCTCACAACTCCAATGTCAGCCCCACCAACTTTCAAACCAGCTGCATCAGTCCCCAGAGGAAGGGCATCCAGTATGAAGCTCAAGCTTCTTACACCCCAGGGAGGATCTCGAGGCCTTTGTAATCCCCCTCATTCTCTGTGTTGCCTCTCAGGAGTGCATGTCCCAAACTTCACTTCTCTTCCCTTCCTACTGATTCTGTGTAGAACATTTTTATAGCCTTAGTTATATAGGAGTCTTTCCGCCAGTATTCAGTCTGCATCTAGGGAAAATTATTCCACATATAGATGTATTTTTGATCTTTTCATGAGGGAAAGTGAGCTCAACATTCTTCTACTCCACCATCTTGATCTCCAAGGCTGTTTTTCTATTGTCTAACTCATTAGTTTCTAAGAGTCTATCGTTATTTCTTTTTTTTCTAATTATTTAGGTTCATTTCTTCACTTTTTAGCGACTTCATTAGCTAAATGCTTCAGTTCAGTTCAGTCCAGTCACTTAGTCGTGTCTGACTCTTTGCGACTCCATGAACTGTAGCACACCACACCTCCCTGTCCATCACCAACTCCCAGAGTTTAGCCAAACTCAAGTCCATTGAGTGGGTGATGCCATCCAACCATCTCATCCTCTGTCATCCCCTTCTCCTCCTGCCTTCGATCTTTCTTTCCCAGCATCAGGGTTTTCAAATGAGTCAGTTCTTTGCATCAGGTGGCCAAAATATTGGAGTTTCAGCTTCAACATCAGTCCTTCCAATGAACACCCAGGACTGATCTGCTGCAGGAAGTATAACTGACCAGTGGCCTCAGCAGCTGCCCTTCTGAGTAACGTGCTAAGACCATGCTTCCTGTGACTTCCTCCCAGCTAATAGATGAGCATCGTCAAGGAGCTAATACAGAACTATTCCTTCAAAACACAAGATTCTTTTAGTATGTGGCTTTGCTTAACAAGTTCCACTGGGCTGAAATTTTCTTAGAACTGTGTTGTGGTCTGATACCCTTATTACACAATTCCTTTGACTTTCTCAAGACCTCCTTGTCTTCACAGGATTAAGATTTGTACCATGGGCTAAAAGTTCTCCCTGCCTTCTCTGGTGTTGTCCCCTTAATTCTTTTTTCTTTTAAATTTTTTTTAATTAGAGGATAATTGCTTCATAATACTGTGTTAGCTTTTGCCATAGAGCAATGTGAATCGGCCATAACTGTACCTTATGTTCCCTTCCTCTTGAACCTTTGCCTACCCCTCACCCCATCGCATCATTCTAGGTGGTCACAGAGTTCTGAGTTGAGCTCCCTGTGTTATGCAAGAACTTCCTACTAGCTATCTATTTTACATATGGTAATCTTTGTGTTTCTTTTTTTTTAATTTTTAATTTTTTTTAATTTTTTTATTTTTTAAATTTTAAAATCTTAAGAATCTTTGTGTTTCAATGCTATCTCTCAATTTGTCCCACCCTTTCCTTCCCCTGTCATGTCTACGGTCTGTTCTCTACATCTGCTTCTCTATTCCTGCCCTGAAAATAGGTTCATCCCTTCCTTTTTTCTAGATTCCATATATATGTGTGTATTAAAGGAGTTGTGGTACATATAAGTAATTAAATATTACTCAGCTATTAAAAAGAATGCATTTGAGTCAATTCTAATGAGGTGGGTGGACCCCTAATTCTTAATTAACATTTCCTTCATGAAATCAAATCCCATCTTGACTTCTGCTTCTGACAGGAAGTGAACTGAAAGTGGGTAGTCTCAGGCACAAGGTGGCATCTGAAATGTTAAATATTTCACAAGCAGTAACTGGAGAAACTCCTCAGTGGAGGGGAACATCATTGCAGGTACAAGGTTCAAACTTTTGAAAAACATGGCAGTGCAATGTCTGGGACAGAGAAGTTTGTCAGTGACTGCTAAACCATATTTATGTCCTGGGCAAAGATAATGAAAAACTGAAGACCTTCAAAGCATTTAAAAGCTAAGTGTGAGTGCCAGAGGGCTTCTTTAGTATCTTATGTCCTGCAGTGGGAAAGTTGACACAGTTGAATAGCTGAACAGAGACCTAAATGTTGAAGTTGGAACTCCTAAGATGTAAAAATGGTGAGAACGCTTGGAAAAAGTTGAGAAGACTTGGGACCCTGAAAAATGGAATGAGGGCATTGAGAGAAGTACACTGATGAGTATGAGAATGTGGGCTCTGTACACACACCCTGGACAATCCTCGGAGTTTGCATCAAGTAGCTACCCTTCTCTAATAAGAGTCAACACTTTCCTCTATACTGAAAGATGCAACAGAGACTTCTGTCCAACAAGGTGAGAGGCATCCCCTCATAAGAGCTTCTCCAACTTTAACTCCTGTATCCCAGACTGATAACCTGTTGAAGATATTCCGGGCCTGACAAGAGAAGGAAGAAATTATATACTGAGAGGAGCTGCAAAAACTGGCTACCCTGTGCCATTATTGGATTTTGAGAGTATTTGATCAAAGGTGATGGAATTTAAGAGTGGTCATGCAAGAATTCATTGACTTGGGGGAAATATCTCAAGACACTGAATTTAACACCCACCCTGGCAAGGACCCTAGCTAAGTCACTTCAGTCGTGTCTGACTCTGGGAGACCCCATAGATGGCAGCCCGCCAGGCTCCCCCACCCCTGGGATTCTTCAGGCAAGAACGCTGGAGTGGGTTGCCATTTCCTTCTCCAATGCATGAAAGTGAAAATTGAAAGGGAAGGACCCTAGAGGATGAGGCAAATTCACTACTAGGGAGGCTATTGAAAACCTGGAGAAATTGATCACTCAAATTGAGTCAAGTGCAAATGCTTAAGTCCTAGAAGACAGTGGAGGAAGGAATAAAGAGGCTGAGGGATGTGGGCAGGCCAGCAGGGATTTATTCTGTGAGGGCAGAAGGGCCAGCAGAATTCTGTTCTGCAGGAAGATCCAGAGGACACGCCATTCATCAAGGTCACCAGTAATGTACTGATGATAAGGACAGCAGTTTAGGGCAGCTCTCCTCTGCAGGCCTGTGCCTACAGTAGGAGAGGAAGTCACAGAACTGACAGAGCTGGGCTTACTAGTGTCCATGGGGAAGATGGAACCTTGGGGGATTAGAGGTGAGGTGGCAGTACTTAGCACTTAACTGCCAGAAGCCAGGAGGCCATAATTACCATAATAACTAGCATGCACAGAGGGCAGCCAGAGGGCCTGATCTTCAGGGAGTTTTGTAGATGGTTAATTGAGCATATCGTTCCCAGGAGCAAAGTGGACAGCAGCCAAAAAGGGAGCTATAAAAAATCTACTGCCAGAAAAAGGAAGAATGGAGGAGTAGGAGGCTGGAGACAGTTGCTCCAACACAAAACCACAATTCCGTGCTCAATTCCCAGACCCCAGCCAGATTTCAGATGCTGATTGACATAGTTCCTCTGGGGAGGGATGACGTCGACATTAAATCCCCTAAAATATGAGCGCTCATGGTCCCCATCATGTTTCCATGTAAGTTGTAGTCTGGCCTCCACAGAGACAAGACAGATCCTGGACATAGACCACAGCGTGCCACAGCTCAGAGGCCTGGTGAACCTGAGCAGTGACCAAGAGCTGACCAGACGGGATGAGGAGATGGTGGCTAGGGTGGCAGAGACCCAGTGTGCTCCAGGTTGAGTCAGCCTCCTCACCCTCCTTCTCAGACCTTCTCCTCATGGGCACCTGACTCTGCCCAGCTCGCTGATTCTCCCCCCTTTATCCTTAGAGTAAGCCTCTTATGCACCAATCCTGTCTTGAGTCTGCATTTAGGAGGGTCTAAATGAACAGAGGAGCCTTTGGTGTTGATCTAAGAGGGAAAAAGGAAGCCAGAAAGTAAGAACCTCCATCAGGGTTTGTTTTCCCTGAGGAATTTTTTCTCTTGGATATTTTCCTCAGATCTCTGGTAAACAACCTCAATTAATGACTTGTTTGTCCCCAAGCCACCCTTACACTCTCAGACTAAGAATTCTGTTTCCCAAGCCTACTCCCATCCACAACAGAGCTATAAATTACAACACTTAACTACAGCAGGGCTGGAAGAATGCGAGGCCAGTTCAAGCCTCCCAGGCCAGAGTCTCTCAATTTATGCTCAGGGCTCCCCTTCCAAATTGGCTTTAACTGCTAATCATTAAAGGGCAAGAAAACTTCTGATCTTAGTCTGTGTGGTCCCCCCTTCCCTCCCCTCACTTATTTTTCTAGTGTGGCAGGTGGTCCATGAGGGAGCCACAGGCCTGTTCCACATGTGGCCCACCCGAGGCGAATCTCTGTGTGGTTTTGTTGAGGATTCAAAATCCACCCGGCCCAAGGCTTTTGTGATCTGACAAGAAGAGCCCCTTTGTGGGGTCTGATGGAAAGATCTAAAGGTTCCAGCCCTTTGATTGCTGTGCCAATCACCTTTCTTTTGAGCTGAAATTAGTGATCACTTCCACCAAGTACACCCTCACTTGTAGGCAAAGAATCACCTGGTCAATACTGACCGTGTACATCACGGTACTCCCCGAGGCTCTGAAAGCATGAGTTCATATAAATATTCGTCAGCATCCTTCCTCACTCATGGGGAGCTTTGTACCACGTTTATTTGTTGTGTGAGGTGTATGTCACTTTTGCATACCGCTGAACACTCATTGCTTGAGATGCCAGTAATTGTTCTGCCAAAATGGTTTCATGGTCTAAAATTAATTAAACCTAAAAGCCATTAGACTGAAGCAACTCTAACATCACAGTGACCTACGTAAGCCAACCAAATCTAAGCCTGCAGTGACCCCAAAGTTAAGCACTGAAACCTGAGGACAACTAGTCACAAACAGCCTACAGGGCTTTAAGCCATAGCCAAGCAATAATAATAATTTTATATATATATATATATATATATATATATATATATATATACATATATTTGGTTCCTCACTTTATAAATCTTTCTTCTAGCTCCTACTGGAGTTCTCCTACCCACTTCAGCATTTTGCTGCCTGATGCAAATTGATTTTGCTCAAATAGATTCTTTTTCTTAAAAATTTTTTTAATTAATTAATTTAATTGGAGGCTAATAACTTTACAATATTGTGGTGGTTTTTGCCATATATTGACATGAATCAGTCATGGATGTACATGTGTCCCCCATCCTGAAACCCCCTCCCACCGCCCTCCCCATCCCTTCACTCTGGGTTGTCCCAATGCTCTGGTCCTAAGTGCCCTGTTTCATGCATCCAACTTGGATTGGTCATCTATTTCACATATGGTAATATACAAGTTTCAATGCTATTTTCTCAAGTCATCCCACTCTCACCTTCTCCCACAGAGTACAAAAGTCTTTCTTTATATCTGTGTGTCTTTTGCTGTTAAATAAATTATTAAAATATTTGATATGCCTCAGTTTGTCTTTTAACAATGGTTAAATAAAATTTTAAAATGCTGGACTAAAAAAATAATGTAAAGGAATAAAAAAAATGAAAATGTTTTTATTTCAGAATTTCTTAGCGTCTTTAAAATAACCAAGAAGAAAATTGTGATTCTTCAGGAGGAAATAGAGTAGATAGTACTTGCCAAGATTATTTACCACAAAACCCATGGAGTCCATTCTGATTTCTACAGGGTAACTTTCTACAAGTAATGCCCCAGAGACTGACACCTGCAAAATGCAAGGTGGAGGGATGAGAAGGATGTCAGATGCCATCCTCTGTCTAATAAGTGAGGCGTTGAGGTTCCAGAATCAGCTGGAATACAGCTGATCCCTGCTCCCTCTCTCTATGGAGCTTCCTGCAGCCAGAGCCCTCAAGACCAGAAACAATTTGATTTTAACATCCTGGCTGCATCTCTTGCAACATAAAGGTCTAACTGTAGTCCTTGCCTTCAACTTTCATTTCAGTTCAGTCGCTCAGTCATATCCGACTTTTTGTGACCCCTGCAGCACACCAGGCTTTCCTGTCCATCACCAACTCCTGGAGTTTGCTTAAACTTGCGTCTATTGAGTCAATGATTCCATCCAACTATCTCATCCTCTGTCATCCCCTTCTCTTCCTGCCTTCAATCTTTCCTAGCATCAGGATCTTTTCAAATGAGTCAGTTCTTCTCATCAGGTGGCCAAAGTATTGGAGCTTCAGCTCCAGCACCAGTCCTTCCAATGACTATTCAGGACTGATTACCTTTAGGATTGAGTGGTTGGCTCTCCTTGCAGTCCAAGGGACTCTCGAGTCTTTTCCAACACCACAGTTCAAAAGCATCAATTCTTCTGTGCTCAGCTTTCTTTATAGTCCAGCTCTCACATCTATACATGACTACTGGAAAACCATAGCTTTGATTAGATGGACCTTTGTTGGCAAAGTAATGTCTCTGCTTTTTAATATGCTGTCTAGTTTGGTCATAGCTTTTCTTCCAAGGAGCAAGCATCTTTTAATTTCATGGCTGCAATCACCATTTGCAGTGATTTTGGAGCCCCCCAAAAATAAAGTCTGTCACTGTTTCCATTGTTTCCCCCTCTACTTGCCATGAAGTGATGGGACTGGATGCCAAGATCTTAGTATTATGAATGTTGAGATTTAAGCCAACTTTTTTCACTGTCCTCTTTCACTTTCATCAAGAAGCTCTTTAGTTCTTCACTTTCTGCCATAAGGTTGGTGTCATCTGCATATCTGAGGTTATTGATACTTCTCCCAGCAATCTTGATTCCAGCTTATGCTTCACCCAGTGTGGCATTTTGCATGATGTATGCTGCATATAAGTTAAATAAACAGGGTGTCAATATGTAGCCTTCCTGTACTCCTTTCCTGATTTGGAACTGGTCTGTTGTTCCATGTCTGGATCTAACTGTTTCTTCTTGACCTGCATACAGATTCCTCAGGAGGCAGGTAAGGTGGTCTGATATTCCCATCTCTTTAAGAATTTTCCAGAGTTTGTTGTGATCCACACAGTCAAAGGCTTTGGCATAGTCAGTAAAGTGGAAGTAGATGTTTTTTCTGGAATTCTCTTGCTGTTTCAATGGTCCAATGGATGTTGGGAATTTCATCTCTGGTTCCTCTGCCTTTTCTAAATCTAGATTGAACATCTTTAAGTTCACGGTTCACATACTGTTTAATCCTGGCTTGGATAATTTTAAGCATTACTTCGCTAGTGTGTGAAATGAATGCAATTATACAGTAGTTTGAACATTCTTTGGCATTGCCTTTCTTTGGGATTGGAGTAAAAACTGACCTTTTCCAGTCTTGTGGCTACTGCCAGCCTTCAACGTTAAGTTGGCAGATCCAGACTGTAAGGTGTATAGTTAATGGTTTTCATTCCTTTTTCCAAGGTTCAAATGAGTCTCATCAGAAGACAAACTCATGGTGGCTGTGGAAAACAGGTCACAATGTGAATTCATTTGGCAGTGAAGGAAAGTGGATTGTGTCCCTGGATATACCTTTGGCAACACTAAAACTTCCAAGATTTTCCTAAATAAAGGGTTCCTATTTATGTGACACACTATAACAGCCAGTTACATCATCCCTAATTTGGGAAGATCCTCTGGAGGAGGAAATGGCAAATCCCTCCAATATTCTTGCCTGGAGAATCCCATGGACAGAGGAGCCTGGCAGGCTACAGTCCTTGGGGGTCACAAAGAGTTGGACATGACTGAGCATGCATGCACATAACAGCCATGAGTCCACACTGTCCTTTGGTTTGAGGGCCTTCTAAGTTGTGGTTTGTCCTTAAACTTCTTGTACACCACCATCCCACATTTGGCAAACCTCTCCAGGATGCATGTACATGCAGAGGCTTTCTGGTACATGCTGTGGCCTAAAGATAACCTGAGTTGATTCAGAGAGAACCCCTCTGCCAAGTCCTCTCTGGAATTAGGGGCTCATTGCCATAGATGAGCACGACTGACTCAAGTAGAGAAAAGCGCTTAATGACTTAAGTGCTTGGCTGATACAGAAAATCCTAGGGTTTGTGAGAAATATCCCTGTAGGAACATTTGCTGTTGGCTTTCTGTTGATCATGAGGCTCCATCTGGCCTCAGAGGACTGTCCACAAATGCAAAGTGACTTGCTGCCGCACAGTGGAATGTTCCAGTTGCTACATGTAATGTCTTCTAAAATCTCCGTGAATTTTCTTCATTTAACATGGAGAATTTACTTCAATATTTATGAATTTATCACTTTCATTAAGAATCCAAAAGCACATATTTATTCTAAGAACATGAGATTTTCTGAGATACACAGACTTGTTTTCTATCCCTACACTGCTTATTTATTCCTCATAAGTGCCCAGAAGTGAATACAGTGACACTCACGTAGTGAGGGAATATCAGGAATTTCCTCTTGGCCATCTTTTTTTTTTTTTTTTAATTTTATTCTGGAGACATGTCAGATGTTGATAATGTTCATTCCTATATCAAGACCACAAGACGGAAGCTGTCCCAGAGACCCCAGCTCAGATCACAAATCTAAACCTATGTCAGCCTGCACTTAGGGGAAACTCTTGTCAAGGAAACCTAACAGACACCAAATGCAGTCCTCCAACTCAGCTCTAGGTACCTTACCTTTCCCTGGAAAATAGGACCTGCTTTGCCTTGGCTTTGACCTTCCAACCAATTACGTCCTGTTTCTACGTTCCTACTTCTAAGTCTGTTAAAACTCACTCCATCCCAGATCTCTTGGGCAGAATGCTCCACTGCTATGAGCTCCACTGCTATGAGTACCTCCCCAACCCGTGGATTCCAGACTTTAAGTAAAAGACATAAAACTTTGACTAAATGTTTTTAATTTTGCCAAAATTTGACAGTTTATATGAGGAGGCCTGTGTTGAGGTATCAGAAGCAGGCAGGGAGAAGACCTGTGAGAGGAGGGCTGGCAAGGTGTGGGGAGACACTAGGGGAAAAACCAACACAGACTTAATGGGCTTATAAAGAACAAGTAGATGATGTCAGGAAACCCTGTATGCTTGACCCTCTAAACTACAGCATTTAATTACTTGCATTCACTTTGTGACATAACTCCATGGAATTTGCCAATGCCCTTTTCTTAGAGGAAATGTTGGCACTTCTGGCCTGTAAAAGACAAAATACATTTTCTAGGATTTTTTTTTAATGTCTAAAGTAAATAAAATGAAGATAACCATTTTGCAGGAGAAAAAAAAAATCACAAAATAAAGTTGGGTGCACAGACCTTATAGTGGTACCATCCTGGGGGCACCAGTGGAGCAGCTGCCAGAGGAACAGCCCAAGGAAGGAGGATCACTGCTTGGCCTGGAAGGGAAAGCGGGGCTTGGGGCATGCTGGGAGGAACGGATCACTATCTAGATGTGTTCTTTCCCGCTCAACTCTTTCTCATCAATTTACAGGAGGGGAAAGTTAGAATTGTGCACTAGGAAGCCATTTGTATTTCCTAGTGTGGTCTTCTCATGTGCATGAATTGAGAAGTTTTCTACAGTTCTTATTTATGAGAATCCCTGTTGGGAGACCTGGGTTCAATCCCTGGGTTGGCAAGATCGCCTGGACAAGGGAAAGGCTACCCACTTAAGTATTCTGGCCTGGAGAATTCCATGGACTGTCCAGTCCATAAGTAGCAGAGAGTCAGACACGAATGAGCAACTGTCACTTTCATTGCTATCTCAGACAGTAAAGAATCTGCCTGCAATGCAGGAGACCTGGGTTCGATCCCTGGGTCAGGAAGATGCCCTGGAGAAGGGAATGGCTACCCCGTCCAGTATTCTTGCCTGGAGAACTCCATGGACAGAGGAGCCTGGAGGGCTTATCTACAACAATAGAATAAATCTCTCCTCTCTCTGCTGCATCTTGTAGCTTTCACGCATATATCTATTGCTACATTTACCACCCTATGTGTGCTCACGTGCCTGCCTTCTGCATTAAACTAGTCCCGGAGGCACAAGGAGCAAGCCACGCTCACCTCACTGTCTCAGCCCCCAGCACCCTGCATGGCCTAAGAGCTTGGTTGATGTTTGTTAGACTTAATTAAACTGAAGCTGGGAGAGGAGAGGCAAGAGACAGGCATAAAACCAACTTTCTTTTCATGCTCAGAAGGAAATTAAGGACAGAGCTTTTAGAATCATTAAGCCTCATTTTCCCACCTACAGCCAGAATCTGTTCACTCTAGTTATGTTTTCACAGATATACATGCACTAACCCCACAGGCTACCTCCTCTATAGCTCAGATTGAAAATCCAGGCTCTATCTCCAGAGTTCACAGTCTGAACAAGCCAATCTGGGTTTGTACCAGCCACCAGCTGCTCCCTGTCCTTGTCAGACAGAAAAATAGATACATGACCTATAGCTGTCACAAATTACAGTGCTCATGCTACCCAGAATAGTACAAGCTGTTCTTTCTTTTCTCAACAGTCAATCAACCTCGATGTGGAAAACCCATTAGAGCATCTTCACAGTGCTGCTTCTGTCTCTCTCACCCTCCTATTGCATCCTGCAAACCGGCCTTTGGGCCAAGTTATTTCTTTTTCTGAGTTAATTAAGGTGGGGGCATAGCCACTGCTACTGATGGGAGGTGGTTACACATGGCAGCGGATTTTACCATTACTTTTTCCCATTTAAATGGTTCCATCTTGAGTTTTCCAGGACTCAGTTTCACCTGTTACTTCTAATTAGAGTCAGCTCCTACTTATTCAACTCATCAGGTATTTATGAAGCATATACCAGAAATGTGAGTTGTGTCTGTAACCACTGGAAGAAAAAGGACAAATCTAAACATCATCTATGCTTGATCTTCAACACCCTCACTACTGATAGGTGTGAGGTGGACATCTCAGGACCTGTGGCAGGAGGCGTAACTGGCAAAGGTCACCATCGCCTTGTTACTGTCGAGGATACTAGAGCAGAGATTGGAGTCTTTGGGGTAATTTTTCAACCAGCATTTCTGAAGTGCTCAATGTGGACAGGAGTCCCTGTATTGCTCACTGTTTTACTACCCTGTCCAGTAAGGTGGCTGGATGAAAGTTTAGAATTGGTGATGGTGGGGAAACAGGGTTAGAGATCATTGTCTATCCAAATTTAGACCCTGATTTTCCAGACAGAACTGGGCAAAGCTGGTTATTCACAGACTAATCCACTCTGAGTACAAAAAGAAAATTAGAATTATTTCAATTCTAGTTTCAGTTAGCTCAATTTCAACATGAGCTACTGTTTCCCTCCTGGGTTTCATTTAGTCATTTATTTTAAAATATTTTTTAGTGAGTTAAAAAACATCTTTTGAAGACGGTTTTAAAGATATCAAGTTATCTGTAACCATAAAGCACCATTTTTTGCTTGCTAAAGAGAACATTTTCTTATTGATTTCCTGGGTTTTGTGGAGAATAGGTGCAGGAGCATATATCTATATCTATCTATCTATCTATCTATCTATCTATCTATCTATCTATCTATCTATCTAGAGAGAGAGAGAGAGAGAGAGAGACAGAGAGACAGAGAGACAGAGAGACAGAGAGAGACAGAGTCAGAGACGGAGTGAGCATTTGGGGAATCTCTCACCTGGATCGCTTCAGAAGGTAAGCGGGGTAACATCCTAGGAGGGCTTTACAGAGTGGGGCAATGGCGCCCTCTAGTGGCTGACCTTTGTCAATATACCTTCTACTGATCTTGCCTGCTGACGCTGCTGCTGCTGCTGCTGCTGCTGCTGCTGCTGCTGCTGCTGCTGCTGCTGCTGCTGCTGCTGCTGCTGCTGCTGCTGCTGCTGCTGCTGCTGCTGCTGCTGCGTCGCTTTAGTCGTGTCCGACTCTGTGCGACCCCATGGACTGCATGCAGCTTACCAGGCTCCTCTGTCCATGGGATTTTCCAGGAAAGAAGACCTTCACTGGTAAATTCAAAAACAATTTGTTCTTCTTTGTCTAACTTCACTGCTGATAGACAGGAGCAACTTGACCTGAACAAGATGATTGCTTCAACACTCCTCCTCTTGAAGAAGTTTCTTCTTTTATGGTTATGTAAAATACACACATAAAGTGCCAGCCTTGCCATTAAAAATTCTGGAATTAGAATATTGGTCTCAAGTAAGAAACATGTTCACTCCTTTTCTTTAAACCTCAGTATGGGGACTGCTATGAAGACTGAAATAAGCAAATATGTAAGGCATCACATGAAGCACACCCAAAGAAAACTAGAGCACATTAAACAAGTATTCTCCAAGGAGACTACTTATTGACATTTTCTTACTCTGAGTATTAGAAAATTGACTTTAACTGTCAAATGGGAAATGGGGTCCCAACAAAAAATGAGCAGAGGGGCAGTGATTATGAATAAATATTTCAGTTACCTTTATATCATATTGAGTTAAATGGTTTGTGAGGAGAATTAAACAAAACTTGCTCTGTATACTTATCAGAATCTCCTATGTATCTCTTTTATCAGTTGCAGAGCTCGAGCACCAATTCATTCCTACTGTGGAGCTGAGGTTTGTTTTACCCCATATGACAAGGAAATGGAAGAGAATTCTAATGGGATAAGCAGCAAAACCATTCTTTGTATGTTAGCTTCTTGGGCCCTTTGGGACCAACTTAAGTAAATGTTTCATATTTGTGATCTCAGGACCCGGTGGTACACAGTGGGAGCTGTCCCTGCCGCCAGGGGCTCTGCAGACCTCTGCCGTCACACGCAGCTCAGGAGCAGTGTTCTCCGTGGGCTGTGAGAGTGTGTGGGATGGGCACTGTAGTGGGAGCTGAGACACGTCCTTCCATTTGTGCGGTACTGTACCACTCCCTGCACAATGCCATTGAACACATGCAAGCCGCCCTCTATCCATCTGTCCACAGAGACCACCACTGTGAATCACAGGCATTTTAACTCCAACACCTGAACTGCCTCTACAGCACTGCCGTTTTCAAACAGACCTGTATTTAAGTCCTGATTCTACCACAGTAATATGAGGCACAGTTAACGCTGCCAGGTTTGGGGGAAATTATGTGATCTATAGTTCTGTTTATTTGTTTATTTTTGTCTGTTCTGGGTCTTTGTCGCTGTGTGGGCTTTTCTCTAGTTGCAGTGCGCAGGCTTCTCATTGCGGGGGCTTCTCTTGTGCAGTATGGGCTCTAGGGTAGGTGGGTTTCGGTAGCTGTGGCTCCTGGGCTCTGGAGAACAGGCTCAATCGTTAGGGCACCTGCACTTAGTTGCTCTGAGGCATGTGGGATCTTCCCAGCTCAAGGATTGAACCCATAGCTCCTGTACTGGCACGTGAATTCGTTACTACTTAGCCACCAGAGAAGCCCAAATTATGTGGTCTGAGTGAACTTGAATGTTCTCATTTCTGCTAAAACAGTAATACCTACTTCACAGGAGTATCTGGACAGTACATGAGACCACGAGGTAGAGACCTAGCACAAATCTGGCCTTGATGAGTGATTTATAGGTGACAACTGTGGCTGATGATTATTACTAAATGTTCTACAAGTAATAAGGATCTTTGAATGATGAAAACTTAAAACTATAGAATAAAAATGTTGTCCTTTAAGAATCTCTATAGTTTTAGAAATGATTTATTTTATAGCTGAACGCATCTACTTGCGAAACTCAAATGTCATAGCAGAGTCCTATGCATTGTTAGTGAAGAAAATGTGATGGAGATATTTGTGTGTGGGCCTTGTACAAGTCAAGGCCTTCATGGCATTCCCTCTTTACACAGTCTTCAGGGAACCTTCTTAAAGGCCATGGTTATGAGCAGGGTTATTAGAGACCACCAGTGACCTTGGAAAAGCCACGGAGCTAGCGTTGGGCTACCAGGCAGGCTGCTCCAGAGGCTGGAAGGCACACTGGTACTCAAGCTGAATCTGCCAAATGAAGAACCACAGTATCGACTCTTCTCTACTAGGGAGTGGTGCTGGAGGGTGACCCCAATATACGGCTCACACCAGCCCTGACTTACCAAGTGTATCTTGCTCATCTTGAAATACTGGCTCAAGTCAGTCAGTTTTGTAAAGAAAATGATGGCAAGTTCTTCCTTCCTTCATCAACTCCCCTCTTGACCTGTAATTCTTGGGGCAAGGATTCTGGTACATTTATTGTCATTTCTTGATAGAAATGGGCAGAGAAGTGGGCACAGAATCTTCCCATTAATCACCAGGCAGCTTGGTATCTGTCACTAGCTTCTAGTAGATATTCAGAAAGCCCTGAGACTGGTGCCAGTTTCCTGGCATGCTAGGGGCAGCATAGTCCATGTTAAGGCAGTTACAGGGAAAGAAAGGGGAAAGGAGAGAAAGATTCAGCTAGAAGCTTGCACGTATAAGCTGTGATCAGAGAGAGTATAAACAGGGCTGTGACTGACCCATTTCCTGCAGGTATGCCAAGAGCAAAGGTGTGCGGAGAGCATCACCACGCGGACTCTGACCCAGCCAGTTCTGATGCTCCTGCTGCTGCTGCTGCTAAGTCACTTCCGTCTTGTCCGACTCTGTGCGACCCTATAGACGGCAGCTCACTAGGCTCCCCTATCCCTGCGATACTCCAGGCAAGAACACTGGAGTGGGTTGCCATTTCCTTCTCCAATGCATGAAAGTGAAAAGTGAAAGTGAAGTCGCTCAGTCGCGTCTGACTCTTCGCGACCCCATGGACTGCAGCCTACCAGGCTCCTCTGTCCATGGGATTTTCCAGGCAAGAGTACTGGAGTGGGGTGCCATTGCCTTCTCCGCTCTGATGCTCCTGACATCTCACCAAACCGCGATTCAGGGATGATGTGACATGAAAGGAAGAAAAACGGCTCAGCTTCTATAAGGGGCTTCCCTGGAAGTTTAGCGGTAACGAATTTGCTGGCAATGTAGGAGATGCGTGTTGGCTCCCTGGGTCAGGAAGATCCCCTGGAGACGGGAACAGAAACCCATGCCAGTGTTCTCGCCTAGAAATCCCATGGACAGAGGAGGCGGGCAAGCTACAGTCCATGAGGCCATGAGTGAGACACGACTTAGCGCCTAAACCACCTCCACCAGTTTCTAGAAATGAGGGTCTGAAACAGGCCCCAGGCAGGTAGCTGGAGAAGAATGTTGCTTTCACTGACTTGAAGATCCCACCAAGGCTCCTCAGGAAACTCAGAGTAAAAGCCTGGCCGTCTGTGACGTCAAAGCTCCGCCCACCTGGCCGGCTTGCATTTCCGGTCCCAGCTCGGGTCTCTAGCTCTTCCGGTTCACAGCCTTTTCCTTTCCTCTTTGTTCCTCAGATACAGCAGGACTCTCCCGCCTCAGCGTCTCTGTTCTCAGGTGGGCCCATGAGGCCGTTCTCCTCACTTAACGTGCGAAACTCCCTCCCTCACCTCCATTCAGTCTTCTCTCACGAGGCCCTCACCGCCTCAGTTTTCTTCATAGCACACGTCACCTTTTAACACCCTGCTCGCTTCACTTAGTTATTCTTCTAGGCTACTTCCCCTTCCTGAATGCGGGTTCCATGAGGAGATAGAGGTTCCGCCCGCCCTTCTGTCCCCGGGGCAGTGCCTCCTACAGGTGAGCGCGCAAAGCATGTTTGTTCTACAGCAAATTAAGTGTCAAACTCACTGTCTGTCTCAAGTAGGGCACAGAAACTCCAGGAGACAGGAGACCTGAGCACGAGGGCCTCACACAGGGTTGTCAAGGAGTTTCTGATCCTGTGGGCTTTCGGAGAGCCGGGTGTATTTAGGACTCAGCAGTAGAGTCCTTCAGTCTGTGGAGTGGTAACTTTGAGGAACGGATATAAGACTGAGGGTGCCAATAACTAAGCCCCTGCCATCCACACCCTGGGGGTACCAGAAAACAAAGCCCAGGATGAAGCTGTCCTCATCAGAAAGAGCAACCCTATATTGAAGGCAAATTGTGTGTGAAGTTTGGAGGGGAAACTTAGGATACTAAGGCCTACAGACAAAATGGGATGTGTGGGCCTTGATATTTCTCTGGATGACTCCCCTCCCCCAAATGCCTGGCAAAGGTCAGTGAACGCCTCAACTTGGTCTTTATTGATCCAGATACATATCCTGAGGTGTGTCCTGGGATTATTTTATCTCAAAAGTGAGTTGGGCAACCTAAATGACCATCAACAGATTAAACAGATAAAGAAGACGTGGTATATTTATAATACAATGAAATATTACTGTTATAAAAAAGAATGAAATAATGCCATTTGTAGCAACATAGAAGAACGTAGAGATTATCATACTAAGTGGTCAGAGAAAGACAAATGTTGTACATCCCTTATATGTGGAATCTAAGAAACTGATACAAATGGACCTATTTACAAAACAGAAACTGACCCACTGACATGAAAAACACTTTTCAAAGGGGAAGTGGGAAGCAATAAATTAGGAGTTTGGGTTTAATATATACACACTACTATATATGAAATAGGTTACCACAAGGAAATATACTCAATATTTTGTAATGACCTATAAGGGAAATACTCTGAAAAATAGATATATATGTACATATAACTGAATCATTTTGCTGTACACCTGAAACTAACACAACATTGTAAATCAGTCTACTTCAGTTTTAAAAAGTGAATTGGGTATCTGGGGAGGATGGAAGGTAAAAGATGTCTGAGGATTGTATCACCCAACGTCTGACAGAGATGTTCAGTTGTACTGTCCTTAGAGAAACAGTGCTTCGTGTACATATTATTATCTAATCCTTATGAGGAAGGCATTTTTAAGTAACTGAGGAAAATGAGCCCCTCAGAAATGTTCCACATTTGTCTAAGCTCAAGGCAGTGTCAGCAGGTGGGAGGCAAGTGTCCTTCCAGGTCTGTCTCAGAAGCTATGTACATCTCTCTGAACCACATTGCCACATATTGGCATCAGCAGGGTGGGGCCAGCCTGCCTGGTTCCTCGCAGGTCCTGTCGCCAGCCTGCCTGAACTGTGTCAGTGTGACCTCCCAGATCTGGGATAGAATACCTTGTGGTTTGGTCAGCAGCCAGGCATAATGGGAACAAAAAAGCCCAAGTTGGATGTCATGTACAATACAGTAATTATAGTTAATAGTACTGTATTGTACATTTTAAAGTTGCTAAGAGAGTAGATCTTGAAAGTTCTTGTCACAAGAAAAAAATTGTAACTATTTGTGGTGATAGATGTTAACTAGAATTATTGTGGTGCTTATTTCACAATATAAGCAAATCATTATGTTATATGTTTGAAACTAACATAATGTATTATGTCAATTACACCTCAGTTTCTTAAAAAAAAGAGAATGAAAAGAATTCTGAATGGTAGAAGCCAAAGTGGACCTACCGATTAGCTCCTTTCAGGAAACCAGTCAAAGACTGGGTTAATATTTGTTCTCTTCCCAGTACTTAACAATGAGATTTTGGTAGAAGAGTCTCAATTATTCCAAGCAAATGGCAACTCTTATGGGATGTAATTCCATCACTGACTTTGTGTTCAGAGAGGCTGCCTTGCTCTGTGGGGCAATTTGTAAACATTTTAGAGATATCACTTTTTTTATTCTTTTTTTGCACTTCACCATAATCTCAGGATGTCAAGTTTACAGCAAGGATTACTCCCCTCCTCTGATGATAAAGGAAACCAAAGTAGCAGAGATACAGGCAGCTTCCTGGTGTCCCTTTCTCCCTAGAAATTCTGATCACACTGTGTCACCCAGGCAGACCTCCTCTCAACTCTGATCTCTCTTCTGATGTAGATGAAAGGTGATACCCAGGAGGTTGGGACCAGAATAAATTTCTCAAAAAGTGCAAAAAAAGAGCCCAAGTCAGGCCAGACTTGTGTGTATTCTCTGTCAGTCTAGGGTACACCTCTATGGTGACCAGAGAGAGCCCTGCAGCATTGGAAATCTGTGTCCCTCACTAGACCGCGATGCTGACCAAGCCTGCAGGAGGTCACTGGGGTCTCCGGTCAAAGTGTTTGGACAGCAAGTCTTGAAAGGGTTTCTCTCAGGGGTTTTGTCTGCCCAAGGCCTGTTCTGTTTTTCTTCTCCTAGGGAATAGCAATCCCTCCTGGAGTAGCAAGTGGCACCAAACACATTCATCCAATATGTATATTCATTCAGGAAATATACTTTGAGCACCCACTATGTGCTGGGAACCCTGTAAGTACCTGTGACACAAATCCTGTGCCATAGTAGTAAAGAATCTGCCTGCCAAAACAGGAATTACAAGAGACAAGGGTTTGATTCCTGGGTTGAAAAGATCCCCTGGAGAAGGAAATGGCAACCACTCCAGTATTCTTGCCTGGAAAATCCCATGGACAGAGGAGCCTGGCAGGCTACAGTTCATGCTCAGTCAGACATGCCTGAGCACACAGACACAATATATGTTTTTTGAGGGCTCATGCAAATCCTTTTTTGGTGGCAACAATATTGTGAGTATTGTGAAGTAGGACATGTCAGGGAATCATTAGTCATTGATGCTCTTTGATGCATTTTATTAAGGCTGTCCTGAGCTGTTGCATTCTCCACAGCCTTCTATTACATTTCTTCTGTGCTTTAAGCTAAGGACAACTGCTGTGATGTTCTTGGTTGTAAAGTGGTCTAATTGAACAGCCCCATATTCTAGATTTTTTTTTTTCTTGGACCCACTTTCATCTAAAGTTACCAATTCTGGGTCTCATTCTTCTTTATGAGAAATGAGGACCTCTTTATAAAGGACCTCTTTATCCAGAGGTCTAGATAAATTCTTTCAGTTTGATGTTCATAACTGCTTAATATATCACCCTTATTAAAATTACATTTCAAAGGAAATTATACCTCTACTTAAAGGAATGCCAGCTGGTGGGTAATCTGAAGGGCCTAGCTGCCTCATGAGGTATGTCGGTCCAGCATGTGTATGTAACTCTCAACACTTGTCTAGTTCAGTGAAGTAAGCAGCCACCTCTGGAAACAGCCCTGTTTCTGAGGCGTACAGACACCGCCTGGTTTAACACCAAGTACGACTAACGCAGAATCTCCTTGGTTTCAAGAATCTCTTGGGGCTTCCCTGTTGACTTAGTGGTAAAGAATCCATTTGCCAGTGCAGGAGACATGGGTTTGACCCCTGGGAAGACATGGAACAATCCCACATGCCATGGAGCAACGTGCTCAGAATACTCACAGCTGCTGAGCCTGGGCATTGCAACTACTGAGCCTGTGTTGCAACTACTGAAGCCTGAGTACCCCCAAGCACACTGGAGCTCGTGTTCCCCAACAAGAGAAACCACCACAATGAGAAGACCATGCACCACAAGTAAAGAAGGGCCCCCACTTGTGGCAACCAGAAAAAAACCCACACAGCAACAAAGACCCAGTATGGCCCCAAAATAATTAATTAGAAAAGAAAAAGAAAAGGTACATGCCCACTGTACATTGGAAGTGGAGCGGGTGTTGTCGGGGCCTCTCCAGATGCTAGCAAACCCGTTTAGAGTGCGCCCCTCCCTGACATCTGTGTGCTTTTGCTTCTAAGTGTTTGTACCTGACGTGCTCTCTGCAGGTCTGCTCTTGGGCTACTGAAGCCTTACTCAAAGAGCCGGGGAGTTTTCATCCTCTTGGGGCAGCTCCTAGACGAAGACCAATGGATCAGAGGCAGAACTTCCTCCAGATTGATGAAATATTTTAGAGCAGGTACTCTTATTAGATCTCAATAAAAATTTTGTTTAAAACCTATTATATTCATTGCAGTGTGCTGGATGCCGTTGCCAATAGCAGTACTAGAAACAGAAAACAAGTAGTTTATGTAGAATCAATAGTTTGATGGGGCCTACTTTAATTTATTCATCCTAGAGAGCCATACAATACTTGCGAAGAAATTCTTTACCATCTGCCAAGTGGAAAATGAAGCCTTAGTGGGATTTTGCCTGCATCACACTTTTGTGAGGATTTCTCCTTCCCTGTTCTGCTTTTCCCAGCTCTTCATCAGTTTGTCCTGGGCCTGGGAGCATGGCTTCATTCCAAGTCTGCTTCTGGGAAACATTATTTAAGACAGCCTATATGAGAGCAGGCATCGTGCCAAGCCACCACAGATGTATTTCCAATACCGCTATTTCCAGGAGGTGTAAAGAACAATGTGTCAGCGTACGGGCAGGTTTGTTTGAAATATATGTTACTTCCAACCAGAAGTCTCATTGACATGAAATAACACACCTCTCCCCCAATACCTTAATGCTCCCTTTGGGGGCTTTCACAGCATCGAACAGGTGACATGTCTGACTCCTGTGTCTGACTAAGGCTCCTGGAGGGTAGAAAATGAATCCTGATTATTGTTTGAATTTTAAGTGAAATGACTGAATAAGCCACCTATTGCTGACACTCACAACATCCCAGGATCTGTACTAGGCAGGGAGATGCATAAAAGTTCCTGGAACAAAAGTAGCATTAGATATTCCTTGTGTAAAGTCCAGGTCAAAACACACTGACAAATGAGTCCGGGCTTCATTTTCTACTTGGCAGATGGTAAAGAATTTCTTCTCAAGTGTTGTATAGCTCTCTAGGATGAATGAATTAAAGTAGGCCCCATTGAACTATTGATTCTACATAAACTACTTGTTTACTGTTTCTATTACTGCTATTGGCAATGGCACCCAGAACATTGCAATAAATATAATAGGTTTTAAATAAATTTTTTTTGATTGAGATCTAATAGAGTACCTGCCCTAAAATATTTTGTGATAATATTTTATAACAATACAAAATTATCACAATCAAAAATAACACATATGCCTTAAGAGTTTTCTAAATATTATTCAAATATGATTTCTTTTTTCAAGGAAGGAAAACCTTCCTTGAAGTTGGGCCAGAGGGCCAACTTCCCATCTGTATGGCAAGAACTGTTTAAATAGTCTCTGTATATTTCTTTCTTACTGATCTCAACAAATCCCTTCTTAGCACAGTGCTCCAGACACATTTTCCAACTGATCAGAGCAACATGAGTTAAAACATAAATTTCATACAATATTATGAGATTTAGGAGAGGTTTAAGACAGGGTAGAATTTGAGAACCACATTCTTTCTCTACAATTGTTACCATTAACTGAATACTTATACATGGCAAGAATGATTTTCTGAGTCTAAGGTGTATTAACTCATTTTATCCTCACAGAAAGTTTATGCAAAAGGTGATATTAGCTTCTTTTCATCTGTAGATTTTAGATAAGTATACCCAGAGTGGTTAAACAGCTTAATGGCAAATGCACAGCTGATGATTGTCGTAGGTCAGATTCAAACCCACATGTTCTGGCTCTAGATCGTATGCTCTGAACTACTAGGCTGAAGAAACTCTAGAGGAGGTAGATACAGAGACTAGAGGGAAAAGTTGAAATCACTGAAATGAAAATGAAAGAAAAGGACAAATGAGAAAAGAAACAATCAAAAAGTGCAGATTTATAAGCATTATCTATTTTTGTGGCTGTGCTGGTTCTTCATTGCTGTGTGAAGACTTCTCTCTAGTTGTGGCCAGCAGGGCCACTTCACTGCAGTATGCAGGCTTCTCACTGCAGCGGCTTCTCTTGTTGCTGAACATCGGCTCTAGAGCAAGCAGGCTTAGCTGCTCTGCAGCATGTGGGATCTTCCAGGAGCAGGGATCGAACCCATGTCCCTGCATTGGCAGGCAGATTCTTAACCACTGGACCACCAGGGAAGCCCAAGCATAATTGTTTTTTTCTAGGATTATAACCATATTTTGAAAAATGTCTTTGTTTTGATTTATATATACATATATATATGAGGCATATATTTTACGTGCATTATATGATTACAGGCTAAATATAATGACAAACTATGTATATATGTGTATATATATTCTACATATTAATAGTAGCAGCAATATGAAAACATGTTAACATTTTTTAATGTTAACATCATGTACACTGAAAGTTTACTTCTTCCAATTATTCTGAAGGATAGTCCATTTCCTGAAGGAAAGTGAAGGGTAAATGTCAGATGACCAAATCACAAAATACTGGAAAGGTTAAGGCAGAAGCAGAGAGTTGCCATAGTACTTTTAGTCTCAGACATGATAATTAGTAAATTTATTCTGAGACTGTTCTTGTAGTGATACAGAAGTCTATTTTCATGGACAATGATGAGGACAAAAAGGCAGGGCAGTCACGTTCAAAACTCATTTCTTGAATGTCGTCATCAAGGTTTCCTCTAATGATTTAGGAAAAAATATTAATGTTCTGTGCATTTACTAGAGGGCATGCCTATTTGTCTACCTTTCACACACTGTTACTACAGTTTATCAGTAGATAATGACAGAAGCTTATGGCTTTTAGAGTGGCCATTAGAAAAAGAAGAAAGTAAACCATTTTTAGATTCAGTACATACCAATATTTCTCTTAGTTTTTACTTCAGTGTCTTCGATAACATTATACTTAGGGAGTACGATGACTATTATGAATCTAAAAAACTATTTTTTAGTACTATGACTAATATGATCTCTTTAATAGGTATAATTCCCCTTATCATTGAATAAGTTAGGTGCTTGCTTTGTCATTTTCAAAGAGTTTGAAAAACTTGAATCAATGACCCCATGATCCACCTACACTGGATAAATGTCTGTCAAATGGCATTAATATAAAAAAAGCCTATCATACAGTTGGTCAGCGTCTCTAGCTATTTACTCAGTTGTACAAAAGTCTCATCAAAAATTGATTTCAAAATGAAAGCTTTCTGTGATTTGAGAACAGGTGTTATCAAATTCATACTGGGAAAGTTTTTAAAAGTGTCCATAGAGATATTTACAGTCGTTGCTGTAAATACAAAGTAAAGAAGAAACTTCGAGCAATCATTCTAATGATGCAATTAATTTGCCTTCAATACCTGAGTCTTTTATTTGTGGTGTATCTCTAACCTCAGCTAGTCACATATAAAAGTAAATACTCAGAAAAGTCAATGTTTTCTATGGTAACAGCTATTAGGCTGAAGTTTGAACTTGACTGTCAGTGGTAAGATGCTGAGCTATACTCCTACACAACCTGTGATTAACTTGCTCACTTGGAAAGCTGATCAGATAAGTTTCCCAAGTACAACACAAAGGTCTGGGTCAAGAATTCACATCCTTTTTGGTAGGTTCTAGCATTTTCTTGTTGATGCTTGTACAGCAGTTAGTTGTGATTTTGGTATTTTCATAAGTGGGTGAACTTTTCTACTGCCACCTTGAGCTAATCTCTAGATGACTTCTTCTGTACAGTGATAGATGCTCAAAACAGATGAAGACCAAATTTTTGATACTGCTAATATTTTAGTTCTGATTTTTTTTGGTATTTTTTCTTATTGCTAATTCAACCAGGATATAAATTTACCTTTTTATTCTATAATATTTTATTGTTCTGTACTTCAAAGTGTTTGCCTGTATTGAAGTGGGCTTTTTGTTCCAGTATTCTATAAAACAGAGATTATATGCTCATTTCCTTTATCTCACTTTCAAAGGATATATTAATGTATACTATATCATTTTTAGATTAGGCTAAACTATTAAAAAACACTAACATGTACTTTAAAAATAAACAGTTTTAAACAATGAGTACTTACTAAAAAAGCTTTTCTTAATTATATGAAAATGAGATTCAGATCTAAAAAAAAGAATTTGTACCTTTTTCTGCTTCTTTAGTGATTCAACCTGCAGCCTCTAGTTGGGCAGAGGCTCTAACTACGGTAGAACCTCCCACCCAGCACCATTCAGCACAGCGGTGGGAACACCTAGCATGTCACCCCAAGGGATGCTTTCAGGGTGAAGAAGGAAGCCATACCTGCTTGTTGGAACAGATGAAGGTCATACTTAGACTGTGGCACTTGGAGAAACAGCTCTTCCTTGGCCTGAAGCTGGATATTGGTCCAGAATGATTCTGTTGGAGCATTTTTAGGTCAGGGTTCCTGGTTGGCAAATACTGCTGCATAGAGTCTCTCCATTTTACTTGAAATTTTAGTATATTTTTTTCTTTTTTAACTTTTCATATGGTGATAAGATTCTTTCATACAGGAATAGTGCTGGATGGGTGGGATAGATTGTCCAAAGTCAATCTGTTCTCCTCAGCCTGAGTCACAGCCACTGAATTCATTCTCTTCCTCTGTGCCCCACACTCATGTCCAACTCTTGGTCTTGCTCACTCTATGTTCCCCTCTCCCCTTAATATACATCTCCATCTCTTATTCTCTTTTGTATCTGCAGTCCTTTTGAAATCAGATCTTCTCTTTACTCATAGCCTTCCTTGACTAATGTGATTATGTGCCTCTGGACTGGGTATACAATGGAACTGTGGATTTTCAGGTACAGGTCACTTTTCTTCCCCTACAGATTGAACTATGAGCTTTGACACCGATGTAATCATACTGCAGATTAGCTGGTCAAGATCCCAGGTATGTGTGAGACCTCTGTTGTGAAGCAGGCCTAGGTTTTAGTGCTGATTCTGATACTTACTCTATATCCAAGTCACTTAGCCACTAATAGCCTCTCTTTTCTCATTTCTAAAATGAGGCTAGTAATACTAGTTACCTTATACAGCTATTATAAGCATTGGTTGCTGTTGTTTAGTTGCTTAGTCATACCTGACTCTATTGTGACCCCATGGGCTATAACCTGCCAGGCTTCTCTGTCCATGGCATTTCCCAGGCAAGAATACTAGAGTGGGTTGCCATTTCTTTCTCCAGGGGATCTTCCCAACCCAGGGACTGAACTGCATCTCCTGCTTGGCAGGCAGATTCTTTACCACTGAGCCACCAGGAAAACCCATTGTAAGTGTTAAGTTATATAAAATTACATAGAGCACAGAAAGCATTTATCACAGTACTTAGCAGATGGTGAGTATTCAGTAAGCACTTCTTGTAGTTGTTATTAAGCCCCATTTCTTTACTTGGTTGCAGTCTCCTTGAGGTCAGACTCATTTTCTATCTCTTAATCCCTGGCAAAGTTTTAAGCAGACAGTAGATTCTGGTGATTAATTTTATACACCTAGTAAAATCACATTGAATTTGTATTATTTCTCAATTTCAGAGTAAGAACAGCAGAGTAAAACAGGCCCAGGAGCGGGCAGGCTTGGCCCTCAGGGAGGAGCGGTGTGGTCAGAGTATCAGACATCACTGTTGTGTCCTCTTTCTGGGACTTGAAGTCCAGAAAGCTCCAAATCTCAGAGAAGAAGTATGAGGGAGAACAGTTTGGATAAACACATTTAAATTTCTTAATCCCCTAATTGTAAAAGGTTAAGCAGATTCAAAATGAATACATGATTTAAAGCCAGTGGTCTTGAGACTTTTGCAGGATGGTTGTGCTCTGACCATCCTTTGCCAATATGCCTTGAATTAAGAAGCTCTTGCCGGAATTCTTAAACCCTTTCTTAAAATATGCTTGGTTTCTCTTCATCTTCCAATTAAAAGGAAATGAGAAGAGATGCCAATTCAGCTGCCCTTTGAAGGAAATATGTTGATCTCAGGACATATAATTTGAATAATAACACGTAGCACTTTGCCTTTTACTGAGGGAGCCCACCATCATGCCTGTTGCATTTCCTAAAACTTACATCTTGTCAGGTCAATCAAACTTAAAAGTCAGTCCATCTCACCAACTGTTACCTGGTGAGCCTGGCCCCTGTGGAGCTGCTGGTGCTCCTGGTGGCTGGAGTGCTGAGGAAGCTAAATATTTCTTCTGTAGAATCTTCGAGAATCAAGCCCATTTGCTGTCATAGAATGCTGCTTGGCATGGGGGCCAATCTCTTGCATGGCATAACACACAAGGTTTTTGCATTTAGGTTATTTTAATTCATGGGTAGTGCATTTGGTATGAGTTTGATTTTTACAATTTCTGATTCAAATATTGTCATAAAACATTTGAAAACAGACCTTTTCTGTATCACTAAATAACTTTTCAATTAATTGATAACCATAAATACAAAAATCACCTAATATAAAATCTCAGCTAAATTTTCGGACCTGGTTACATAAAGGTTTTTTGATGTAAACGAAATCAAAGTTGGGGCTAACCAGATTCTCTGTGACCATTTTATCCTTAAAATAAAATTTTGCATATGAAGCCTCTCTTTATTGAGTTTAAAGCAGCACTTCCAGTCAATTCCCAGCATCATCTAAATATTGATAGTCTGGGTAGCTGAAGTGTGAACCTTCATTTCTTTCTTTTAGATATTGCCTCATGTTATCAATATATAATAGCAATCTCTTGGTAAATGCTCATGAATGCAAATTCTTGTTTTATATATTTTGAGAGGAGGGTAGAATATACGGAGAATAACAGATAAGTATTTGCAAGTTCTGTCTACACATTTTTCTCCTTTCCATCTGATGCCAAATGTAGGAAATCACTTATAAAAACTCTTGGAAATGTTACAAAATCATGCTGTCATTTGACCAAATAACCACAATTGTCTGTGGCTTTGAAAATTCTCCAATAAAAGGTTCTTATTTGGCCAACATCTTTTTAGACACAATAAAAATTACAACTTAAAGAGTTTTTAAGTGTCTATACTGGCTGCAAAAGAAAATAGGACAATTATTTCATATGCACGTGTGCACATACACACACACACACACACACACACACACCACACACTGAACTATGTTTCCAAGATTCAGTGAAGGCAGCACTTTTTCACTGGTAACATATCCAAAGAGATGAATCAGAAAATTTAGGAGTGATTTAACACCACTCTGCACAGACAATATCAATCCTATTTTGTGGGGACTAAGATAGGTAGATGATTAAATAGTATTTTCTGAATGGCAAGAGATTATTTTTCTCTAAATTCAAGTCTGGAAGTCACCATCAGGGGGTCCACAGAACAGGCAAGAAGATGCCTGAAGCTACCATCAGGGGAAATAACACAGTGCAGTGTCTTTGCCCTGCCAGCCTAAATGATCCCCAGACAGACGCTACATGGCAGTCACATCATCACAATAGACCCAAGAAAGCAGTTTATGAAGAAAGGTACCAAACAATTGGGTGTAATTTTCATCATAATCTGCAATCTTTAACCTGAATAATTTAATCACCATAAATATTAAATAGTAGAATTCCAAATGATAGGATGACCCAAGTTATCTTTGAACTTTTTCTTTTTTAAAAGCTGGTCACAGTGGCACTTAAAAAAATAAATCAGAAAATAATATGGCTTCAAGTGGACGAATAAATATGAATTTTTAAGAAAGTCTCTGCATTATCTATTGCTTTCCTCTTGATTTGGCCCCATTGATAATTTCTCCCCGAGTTTTCTAATAAGTTCTGCCAGGTCTTCTGAATTCTGAGTTTTTTCTTCAAGGAGTTCATAGCGGAGACTTGAGATGTCTTGTTTAATTTCCTTCAATTCCCCTTTGAAAAACAATGACAAGAAGTCAATTGTAAATATGTAATGCAGAGAAACTAGAGATTCTGTACAGATCAAAATCTGTTTTAATTCCACACACATCTATATTTTGAATCTTTTCAAAGAAAAGATTTCTATTTTCTTAGCTAAGTATTTTGGGTAATGCAAAGATTATAGAGAAAACTTATAATGAAAGTCCTCCTAAAATAATTGAAACATTGGCAACAAATGTTACAGGTTTTGGGAGCAATGGACCCTCACTTTCCCCACCCATTTATTTCTCCCTCCAAGTGTAAGAGAAAGCATTAGTCACTCAGCTGTGTCCAACTCTTTGCAACCCTGTGAAGGCTTCTCTGTCCTTGGGATTCTCCAGGCAAGCATACTGGAGTGGGTTGCCATGCCATCCTCCAGGGAATCTTCCTGACCCAGGGATCAAACCAGGTCTCCTGTATTGCAGGCTGTTTCTTTACTGTCTGAACTAGCAGGGAAGTCCTCTCCCTCTAAAGCTCCCCACAAAAATAGTACAGTCTACTTTCCCTGTCTGCAGGCTCTGCATCTGGAATATAAAGAATAGACTGGAATACAATGCTCCTTTTTTAGATAAGGAACTTGGTATTGACACAGGTCCTAGAATCAATCTCCCACAAAGACTAAGGGATGACCACAGTTACTTATCTAGCCAACGGCATCTGCCCTTTTGGAGAAATAGCCTCTATTTCCCCAGCATGAGGCAGTGCTGATGCCCGGTGGGATGCCACGCCCACCTCTCCAGCTCTCCCTCAGCTCAGCCTCAGGCCCCAGGTGTCGCTTATGCTCACGGGCTGACTTCAACTCACCTTCATTCACTTCGTCACTCTCCTTGTCTATCTGGGCTTGTAGTACATATCTTTTAATGAGCCTCTTCATTATTTTCTAGACAGGGAAAGGAGAAATCCATCTTAGTTTTATGTTCATGACCAAGCTCTCATTTGGAATAAGCTTCTGAATCTTTCTCTCTTTAGTAAATGCTTTGAAGTGATAGCTATGAGAGATTAAGACGATTTATCTGATAGGGAATGTATACTGTCTACAGATTTTTTTTTTAATTTTTTTTAACTTTTTTTTAATTTTATTTTATTTTTTTTAATTTTTAGTTTTTTATTTTTTAAATTTTAAAATCTTTAATTCTTACATGCATTCCCAAACATGAACCCCCCTCCCACCTCCCTCCCCAGAACATCTTTCTGAGTCATCCCCATGCACCAGCCCCAAGCATGCTGCATCCTGCGTCAGACATAGACTGGCGATTCAATTCACATGATAGTATACATGTTAGAATGTCATTCTCCCAAATCATCCCACCCTCTCCCTCTCCCTCTGAGTCCAAAAGTCCGTTATACACATCTGTGTCTCTTTCCCTGTCTTGCATACAGGGTCGTCATTGCCATCTTCCTAAATTCCATATATATGCGTTAGTATACTGTATTGGTGTTTTTCTTTCTGGCTTACTTCACTCTGTATAATCGGCTCCAGTTTCATCCATCTCATCAGAACTGATTCAAATGAATTCTTTTTAACAGCTGAGTAATACTCCATTGTGTATATGTACCACTGCTTTCTTATCCATTCATCTGCTGATGGACATCTAGGTTGTTTCCATGTCCTGGCTATTATAAACAGTGCTGCGATGAACATTGGGGTACATGTGTCTCTTTCAATTCTGGTTTCCTCGGTGTGTATGCCCAGAAGTGGGATTGCTGGGTCATAAGGTAGTTCTATTTGCAATTTTTTAAGGAATCTCCACACTGTTCTCCATAGTGGCTGTACTAGTTTGCATTCCCACCAACAGTGTAGGAGGATTCCCTTTTCTCAAAATTTTCACATCACCAGAGCTAATGACTCAAAAGTTAATTCATGAAAAAAGAGTAAGTTTAGAGCAAGCATGTAATCCTTGATATTCATTGCTTGTATTTTACTTGAAAAAATGTTAGAACAAGACACAGCCTTTTAGCTGGATGAGTCAAAGGTGTGCATTTCAGCCTGTGGGAATGGGAAGTTAAGTAAATGTGCCTCATTTATAGATTTCCCCCTCCATTACCAAGAAATGTAGCCAGTTTTGATTGTATATTTTCTGATAATTTAGGAATGGCTAGTTTAAATGTAAAAATATTTCTCTAGCACTTGGCTTCTACCATGAGGATACTGCTTTTTCTATATACTTTTTATAAATAATAAGAGGCTCAGCACATATGTGGGAAGTCCTGAGGGGATGGATATAAAGCTAAACCAAATCTTACTACCTAAGCCCAAAATTAAGTGATAGATAATAAAGTCCCACTTTCAAGAACTTATTCTAAGGATGTAATTAGGTATACAAACAAGTCTCTTCATAGTAGTACTCCTTATAATAGTGGAAAAATAAACCCTAAATGTTCATCAATAGGGGATTATTTATTTGTACAAAGTAATACAGTACATCCATTAAAATTAATATGATTATATGCTTTGCAAAGTGGAAAACTATTACTCATTATATATTATTAACTCATTTAGAAAACACTGCATATTTGTTGTTGTTGCTGTTTAGTCACTAAGTTTTGTCTGACTCTTTTGTGATGCTGTGGAGTGTAGCCCTCCAGGCTCCTCTGTCCAGACAAAAATAGTGGAGTGAGTTGCCATTTCCTTCTCCAGGGGATCTTTCCAACCCAGGGATCAAATCAGCATCTCATGCATTGGCAGGTGGATTCTTTACCACTGAGCCTTCAGGGAAGCCCAATATTGCATAAACATTTTTATAATAATATTAAAATGTATGTAAAATTATACACACACATACATATAATCATCTGGTAGAATATTCACAAAAAGTAAGTAGTCTTAATTGCTCAGTAATAGGGTTTAAGGTGACTTTTACTCTCTTCTTTATGCTTTTTGTAATATAGTCTTGATACAATAAACATGTAGGGTCTAATTTCCATGATGGCAAGATTTAATCTATTTTATTTACTTCTATATCTCTAGTACTTAGAAAGTGCATGGTACGTGGTAGTTAATAAATATTTTTTGTATTAGTGCATTATTACTGAAAAAATATAACAGGTCATTATCCTTTCAATAATTGCATAGTGTGAGTTTCTAAATATTACAAATAACTAGTCTTATTTCTTTAAAACCTCATGCTTACCTGATATTGTCTTGGAGGATTAGTGAAACTGTTTAACTGGAAATCTTCTGAGCTCCTTATACTTGATTGTTTACTATGTGCAAACTGTAATTTGAAAAGAATTAGAAGTTGATTCTTATTTAATTTTTAAATAATGTGATGGCATTTATCTCATAGTTTCATATGTGATAGTTACACATATGAACTAATAGTCTTATATACATAATCTTTTCTATATGTATAGTGCCATTTTAATTTAATTTGCTTAATATTCTGTCTTCCAACAGAAATCATAGATGTTTTAGGTGTGTTCATCAGAGGTTGTCTGAGGACTGTCTTAGACTTCGTGGCTGCCAGTCATGCTGTCACGAGAGTCATGCTTTAACACTCCCACAGTTGTCTCCTTAGTAGAGGGGGAGGCAAACAAGCTGAGAAAATAATAGTGGTGATCTCAGAAGTCCACTGGTGAGGGAGCCGCAGTCCAGCACCACTGACAACACCATCTGCACAAGCAGTAGACTGTGATGAGACTCCTGAGGAAACACCAGGAGACGACTTTGTTGAGGGATAGGATCCAGGTGTCAAGAAAGCACTAATAAATCTATTTGAATTTTAGGATCTGTATAATATCCTATCTGGGCAGCACTTTTCAAATAATACATATGCTTGAAGAGGCAAATGACAAAGAAAGCAATCTCAAGAGAGGTGGTAAAGCACCATATTAACATGCTAAGAGAAAGATTAGAAACCTCTTTAACACATTTTCTAAAGGGAAAATGGCTTTACAAAGAAATAAGTAGGAGAAACTGAACAAAACAGAGTATCTCCAGATATATATTTTGCGAGGTGGAAAATTTTTTCAGGGGTAAAGAAACTTTAAGACCATTTACTAAGACAGCCATGATTTCTATTTCCCAGTAATATCTACGTTGTTAGAGCTAATGAGTGCTTGCTTGCTGCAGTTGTGTCCGGTACTTTGTGACCCCATAGACTGTAGCACACCAGGCTCCTCTGTCCATGGGATTCCTCAGGCAAGAACACTGGAGTGGGCTGCCATTTCCTCTTCTGTTAGAAGTAAAGTGAAAGTGAAAGTCGCTTGGTCATGTCCAACTCTTTGCCACCCACTGGACTATACAGTCCATGGAATTCTCCAGGCCAGAATACCGGAATGGGTAGCCTTTCCCTTCTCTAAGTGATCTTCCCAACTTAGGAATCAAACCCAGGTCTCTTGCATTGCAGGTGGATTCTTTACCAACTGAGCTATCAGGGAAGCCCAAGGAAATTCAATTAAAATCCTTAACTCCAATTCTTTGATGCTATAAATGGCCACACATTTATAGCACACTGCTGAAGTAAAGCAGCTATGCACACATTCATCCATTAAACAGGTATTTTATGAGCATCTTCTATATGTAAAGTACTGTGCTATGTCCTGGTATTTAATGAAGAACATAAATAATTATCTAGCTGAGTTATAATAATAGGAAAAATAATAGGAAAAATATGGCAAGCCTGACAAGATTTATAAAAATATATATAATTGTGAAGATATTCTTTAGATAACATCCTTTTTCATGTAGCTATTTCCCTTTCTCTTTCACCCTTTCTAAAAATGTCAAGAAAATATCTGTATTTTTTTAACTTGATATCAACTTTAAAAAAATTAAGATTATATAATTGACCAAATTAACCAGAGAGATGGCTTAGGTCTGTAGAAGAACTCTTGACAAAAGCCTGAAAACTCAAATCTGGTTCTGCCTTCAGGTTAGCTGTGGAACACTAGGTGAAAAGCTGAAATCCTATAATCTCTCCTGATAGTGAAGAGAATGCCCTAGTTAATCCCTGGAGTCCTTCAAACCCCATTAATTTATGAATTTGTGAGATAAATGTAAACTTCAACATATTTTAATATTCATTTGAAAATAACATAATCATTAATTTTCATAATGATATAAAATATAATGATATTAACCTATAATATTAGATATGATTCCTGAATTTCAAACTGTGACTTATGCTTTAAAGGCATCATTAAACATGATGACCAGAATCAAGCTCACTTCCACCCCTCAGTTTTTAAGCTAAAGCATGGAGGGTGAGGACAGGTTCATAACCAGAGGGAAAGGATCCAGACAAAGGGAATTTGGGGACATCACAGCCATCTACTTATGAACACCTAGCCTCATGGTGGCAAGTTATTAATTTAATGTTTTATTTTGTTAGAGGCCATGGACATATCCAAATGGTGTTCGTGGAAATAAGAAAGTAAAAATTTATACTTCTTTGAGATTATTTTAGAGATGAATGTGTGGACCTTAGTACATGATGTGCCAATCATCCCAAATTAAAGCAGCTCCACAATACACCACACCTATGGCAATAATACTTTTTTGAAAACTTAATAACCACATAGGTGGTCTTTCATTTGCTCTTTTCTAACTTAAGGCCTTTGAATTTGTTGTTCCCAATTCCCACAACATTATCTTGCAGAGTCTTTGCCTGACTGACTTGCTTTGTCTGATCCTCTGGAGTTGAGATCAATGTATAAGCTCCTTAAATGGCTTTCTGTGCCCACCCCATGAAAATAGATCTTGAGAAAGCTAGGCCTTTTGTATCCTTCGTGCTCTGTGCATGCTAAGTTCCTTCAGTCGTGTCTGACCCCTTGTGACCCTAAGGACTGTTGCCCACCAGGCTCCGCTGTCCATGGAATTCTCCAAGCAAGAATACTGAAGTGGGTTGCCCTCCAGGGGAGCTTCCCAACCCAGACAATAAACCTGTGTCTCTTATGTTTCCTGAACTGGCAGGCAGGTTCTTTACCACTAGCACCACCTAAGAAGCCTCTTGTATCCTTCATAACATGCCAATTACTTTATTCATTGGCTTATTTACATGGTTATTGTCTACATCCTCCTGGGCTCCACAGAAGGAGGGACTTTGTTTAGTTCATCTGTTTCCCCAGAGCCATCACTCTGAGAGAGATGGCAATTGCTCAGAAGTAGCTGGCTGATGAAATGAATGAAGTACTTTTAGGTAACTAATGGAGATCACTTGGTTTCCAGACACCTTGGTGTACAAGGCATGTACAATCTAGGTTTATGAAACAGCTGGCTACAACTCAACCACATGGGAAAGATATATCTGAAACCTGGAGAGCTGGTTTTAAGGTCTGAGGCAGATGACTTACAAACTGACATACTGGATGACACAAAAGAGGCAAGGGAAAACCAGAAAACAGTTTTAAGAATGCATGCAATTATAGGTTTCCTAGAGTGTAGATCTATAGTATATCATACAGTTTTAGCATAACACATGGCTTCCCTTTGCATGCACCCAGTAGGCAGAGTCTGGGTTTTCTCAGTTGCAACATTTTTAATACTTTGGGCTGAGTAATTTTTTTTTTACTTAAAAAATTCCATGTGTTTGAAAATTAAATGTCCAATTTTCAATGACAGGTGTATCTAAGAAGCCATTACAAGGAAAATTAGAAAATATGTGTAACAGAAAATAATAGAATTTTATATCACTAACACTGCCATTTAACAGAAAAATCTATAATCACTTTTTAAAATCCAGATGCACATTGGAATTTTTTGAAAAATACAAATACCCAGGTATTGTTTTTTTGCTCCAAAGCTCCAGATGTAATTCCAATGAGCAGCCATGTTTTAAAACAAGGTTTTTAATTTGATCTTTTACTTTTATCTAGCCTGTTTCACTTTTTCTATTTCATATTCAATGCTCCCATTTCATTTCATTTATGGGTTGGGTACTTCCTTACTGTGGGGGTCTTCTAATGCATTGTATAATGTTTGCCAGTACCCCTGGTCTTCACCCCTAGATGCCAATAATAGGACCCATCACTAGTTTTGACAACCAAACCTGTCTCCAGGTATTACAAATGCACCCTAGACTGCTGGTCATGTGGGATCAAAATCAGCTCTCACTGGGAACCACTTATATAATTAAATGGTACCTGACTAAACAGTAATAAATCCACTTGGATCTTTTTTATGTGATGAATTCTGCTGTAAATCTGCAATGTGAATTTGAATGCAAATTTAACATCTATACAGCAAAAATTTCTCATCAGTTTCTAATGTGTAGTAGGTATTCAACAAACACATGTTTAAACCCCAAGAAATAATATGTAAGAAGAAACTTACCCAATGGTGCAAAGAAGCATTTTAACCACTTGGTGGCAGAAAATTCTAATTTATATTTGTTCTGATGGACAGCCACTAAAATACACTGAGAAGTCGAAGCAATTCAGCGGGCAGTATGAATAGCATTTAACCCTTAGTGATTTGGACATTTACAGATGATACTGATGTATAATATGTGATGAGAGTGAGGAAGGGGGTTTGGTGAGTGGAAGCCGGATGACTGGGTGTGAACTCTGTGCCTGACTAATGTGCAGATGTACACTCCAGTTCTGAAGGAGGCACCACCTGCTCCTTTTTTTTCATACCTTCTACATTTCCTGCATTCTTTATGCTGTCTGTCTTTCACTTCCTAGTAATTAGTTTTATATTAGCATTTTCATCTTGCTGCAGCTTCACTGTAGGATGGGAGTGAGGAATACTAAATAACTGTTGTTATTTATTAAGTGGAGCAAGCAAGCTTCAGTCTTTGGAATTTTTTATGTTTGGACATAGCAACAGTTCTGAGAGTTTCGCACTCTCCGCAAGCATTGAAGGGCCTGAGGCTGGGATCAAAGCAATGAACTGAAAAGGTATAGGCAATACGATCAGTCGGCAGTGGGTGCTGGCATGTGGGAGTGAAGCCACGTGGCACAGTGCTTGTAAAAACTCTTACTTTGGAATCAGGTAGATGTGGATTTGAATTCTAGCTCCGGCACATGTCTGAAATGGGACTTTGAGCAATTCATTTCACCTTTGTTATCCTCAGGTTTCTCATGTATAAAGTAAGGAAAATAATATTACCTACATCCCTAGAGCTAATGTGAGGATTAAAGATATAAGTGGTGTAGAATATGTAGCTTGACATACAGTTGATATTGTACAAATGTCAACAACTATTATTAGTATATGGAAGGATAAATATCTACTTTGTGGCTTTAGACCTGTTTCATGGTTAGTTTGGATCTGTTTTTTTTTTTTTTTTTTCTTTTTCTGGAGGTACTTCACTGAATATTGGTTTTCACTTATGTTTCCATGACTAAAGCATTCAGGCAGTGAAATATTCATGATTCCCACACCCAGATGAGCATTAGAATCTCTTAAGGACTTAATAAAATACACATTTCCAGGTTCTATGGCCAGAGATTTTAACTTGATAGCTCTAGAGCAGAGGATGGTAATTTGCACAAATTTGTCTGGCAAAATGACCCTGGTGATTGTAATTGGAACTGTTTCATCGTAACTATTTCATCAGATGACTAAAAAGACAGCCTTGGACCTAATTGAACACTAAAGGACATAGTTCTTGTATATGTAACTGATGAAAAAAATCTGCACATCTCATTCAATATAGTGCAGAATGGACCCCAAATGCTAAGATAACGTCTTTATGCTCCACACTGGCCTATTGTCTGGGTCACGTGAAACCTGCTCTGAAACTGACACTTGAAGGTGATCTGTTCTAGAGCTGGAACAGAGCAGACATTCAAGAAGCTATTTGGCATTTTTAGGTTTACATATATAATATGTACAGCAGAGACTGAATGCATGCTGTTCTTTCAGACTCTGTGTCTGAAAAGTTAATGTTAGAGACCACCAAAGTGAGTGACAGAATTAAAAGTGATGACTAAAGATAATGAATGCTACTTTGTTTCAAAAAGTATTGTTTTATGGCTCATCTGACTGATTTCTATAGTTTACGTGGAGCAGATATGCAGGAAGAAGATGTAAAGGAATGTTCATGAGACCTAACCAGTTTAACCTTCAAGGAATCAGAAAGAAGACCCGAGTGAAATAGAAACTGTTAGGTAGATAGAACAGGGAAAAGGAGTCCAAAATGGCAGTGGCTATAGACAAGGAAGGGAAAAGCCCGCGAAAATGAAACAAAAGAAGGTCCGAGGACCGGAGTGAGGACCTCAGGTAAAACAAACAACACTCCTGGCTGGCCCAATTTACAAAGGACAGGCCCAGGGAGAGATAAACATATAAATAGAAGAGCCAAAGTTAGCTCTCTCTCTCCCGCGCGCTGGGGCACTCTTTTCCTTGTGTCTTTAGATCAATGTGCCCTCACGCCTCAAAGATGGATTTTCCTGCTATCTTCTAAATAAAATAGTGCTGTAGCACTGAGCTGTAGCACTGATTTGTCTGAGAGCTATAACATGGTCCATTTGAGACCTGAGAGCTATAACACGGTCTATCCAAGACCTGAGAGCTGTGACACGCCGAGGGGGCTTTAATGTCTGTCACTCCAAATCTTTGTTGTGACGAGACAAAGAATCGAACAACATACGCTCGCGTGACAAAACTAAACCATGAAAAAGTGAGCAAAAGCTACACAAAATGAGTAAGAGAAAACACACCATGAGAGTTCTTCTTAGTACATAACAGTGTCAGACATGTTCCAGTAGGAGTTCACCTCAGCAACAAGAGGCAAAAATAAATGGAACTACAAATGGTTGCTTTAAAAAGCATTTTCTCGGGAATATAGTTGTATCATGCAAAAGCACACTATGTATCATGCAAAAGCACACTATGTGAAATGTGCCTAGTTTTGTTCATCATAAGCTTACATGGCAAGGGGAAATAGACACCTGTGTTGGTTTGGTCCTCTGGGAATCAAATGCCAAGACAGCATCAGAAATATGAAATGTGTTCAGAATCCTGCCTCCGAAAGATAATGGGAAGTGTGAGCAGATGGCAGAAAAAGCTTCCAGACCATGAGGCTTGGCTCACTTGTGAAAGAGGGGGAGGTAGGAAGATCGATAAAGTTGGGCATAGAGTGCTCCAGGATCAGTCCTGTGCTGGCAAGAAATGCCTAGGACCCAAAAAGCATGACCGTGTTGGGAAAGTTTGAGGGTACCCCAAAGAGGCTGCAGCAGGAGGCTGCCAGCTGACCAAGTTCCCCGAAGCAGGTTCTCTTTCTTGAAAGAAGATATGAGGCATACATCTCCATGGTTGCCAAAATAAACAGCCACTCTAGAAGGTTCCTTGGGGGCCTCCCCTGGTGGCTTGGAAGGTAAAGAATCTGCCTGCAATGCAGGTGACCTGGGTTCCATCCGTGGGTTGGGCAGATTCCTTGGAGAAGGGCATGGCAACCCACCCCAGCATTCTTGCCTGGAGAATCCCCATGGACAGAGAAGCCTGGCGGGCTTCAGTAAACAGGGATGCACAGAGTTGAACACACTGAAGCAACTTAGCACGCACACACCAGAAGGTTCAGCTGACACTGAAATCAACATTTTATTGATCCACCACTAGGGTCAGACACCAGAGGCTTTGTATTGATCTTAAAGAGTATTTTAATCTGGGGTTGAAATATACACTACTGGAAAGCATTAAGTAATCCAAGCCATGTTAAAAGGATATAAAGTGTATTTTTCAGGTGATTTAAACAAATTTTAATTTTCTACATTTTTGGAGAAACTACAGAGAAAATAAAATTATTTCATTTAAAAGGTACTACAGATTCTATCTGCCTGGAGAATTCCATGGACATAGACTGCAGGGTTACAGTCCATGGGATCACAGAGTCAGAGACAACTGAGTGACTAACACACACGTAGCTCCTGCTGCTGCTGCTAAGTCGCTTTAGTCGTCTCCGACTCTGTGTGACCCCATGGACGGCAGCCCTCCAGGCTCCTCTGTCCCTGGGATTCTCCAGGCAAGAGTACTGGAGTGGGTTGCCATTTCCTTCTCCAGTGCATGAAAGTGAAAAGTGAAAGTGAAGTTGCTCAATGGTGTCTGATGCGATCCCATGGACTGTGTAGCCTACCAGGCTCCACTGTCCATGAGATTTTCCAGGCAAGAATATTGGAGTGGGTTGCCATTTCCTTCTCCAACACACACATAGATTCTATCATAAAGGGAAAAAAGCATTTTGATCCTCCTTAATTTTTTATACTTGTTCAATGATTTATTGTTATCATTCACTCATCATATTTTCAGTATAAGCAATTTCTTACTGCAAAGTTATAAAATCCAACTTGAAGTGAAAGTATTATTTGCTCAGTCGTGTCCACCTCTTTGCAACCCCATGGACTGTAGCCCACCAGGCTCCTCTTATCAATGGAATTCTCCAGGCAAGAATACTGGACTATGTAGTCATTCCCTTTTTCAGGAGTTCTTCCCGACTTGGACAAATCTGGGTCTCCTGCATTGCAGGCAGATTCTTTACCATCTAAGCCACCAGGGAAGCCCCAAATCCAACTTACACTGACCTATTTTTTTGAAAAGTTTTATTGAGTTAATTATAACCAAAGGACGAAAGCTGCTTCTCTGTAATTAGTACCTACTAGTGTTTGTGATTTATAAAGCTTCAACTGAATCCTCCCAACGATTTTGTGTGATGGGTTGTACAACTTGATTGATCCTATTTTGTCGATGAGGAAATTAAGGTTCCAAGAAGTTAAATGAATTGCTAAAGTGGCAGAGATGAGATGAGATCTCAGTATTCTGACTACTTAGTTCAATGCTCTCACTATATCAATATTATATCAATACTTAAGAGTATTCCTATTTTGTTAGCGGAGGTAACACACTTGGCTTAAAAACAAAACAAAATCGCAGCCCTCTTTGGCATTTGTGTTGCATGCAGTGGCCCTGGAATAGAGCTCTGGCTAATGAGATACAGTAACAGATGTTGGGAGGCACTTCTGAGGGTGGTGACCGATTCCTCTGGTGCGCAACTTTTCCTCTGCCCCCTTGCTTCTTCATGCCTGAATAGTGGGTATGATGTCTGGAGGTAAAGGTGTCATCTTGTATATGACTACGATAAAAATATCCAGGGGAATCGCAGAGACCCTGTACTGCCAGCTCTGGAGAGTTAAATGAGAGGGGAGAAGACAACTGTCTTGCTTAAATCACCATGTTTATTATTATTATTATATGCAACTGAATGCAAGTCCCACCTAATACATTGCTCTTTTCCTAACTGGTTCACTCATAATTTCCTTCTGCCTTGTGCCCCTACTATGTGCCTGCTGCCAGAATGAATCAAAAGTCCTCATCATGAGGGATTCTGCCACTCCAATTTAGGCAGCTGATGTAGCTCTCGGGTACACTGCTCATTATAAACTGTGCTGACTGGAGCAGCCGCTGAATTCTCAGGGAGCCTCTTTTGACAACCTCTCAATTACTGACAAATAATGCAGCTCTGCTAGGTGTGCATAATCGCCACCTGAGCTGTGGAGAATTATATTAATTATATCTCCATTGGGTCCCTGACAATTTCCTCTATTATTTTAATTTTTCCTTCTTTACATCACAATTCTACATTTTATCACCCCAAAGTACTCCAAATATATGTTTAATATCTGCCTTAAACAGCCATGTAATTCTTTTTGCTGATGCACTGGACACAGGCTTGCTTTAACTTCTCAATAGCAGATTCTTTGAGCACTGCCAAATTGTTAACTCTTTAATGTGTCTACTGTTTCTTAAAATTGCTTCTGAATATTTGTCCTTCTCTCTGAGAAGATAAGCCAGATCATAAGTGTGGCTCCATATTTTCAAATGTGATCTTACCTGTTTTCTGTCAAGTGATAATTTTGAAAGGTCTTCATGACTTCCCAAAATTCCAAATTTCTTTCCTTCATTTCTCTTTTAACAATAGAGAGTAAAATGAATACAGTCATTAATTATACACTGAGAACTGTAAGATGAATTTCACTCTTCCTTCATCCCATATTCTAAGAGCCATCTGGTCTAATTTTCCAGCAAGTTTCTTTGAGAGGAACATATTCTTACTAGGGTCTTCCCTTTGGTGAATACTCGGACATTTCGTTTGGACACTGAATTGTCTGGGGTTGCAGTTCTAACCCCATGTTACTAAGAGCGACATGCTTAGTAACGTGGAGTAAGGTGAGGGAAATTTTTACTATTCAACCCACTGAGTTCTATAAGTTATACATCTGGGAGAGCACCAAAGATCATATATTTTTTTTCCAAAATTCCTGTCCAAAATAATCGTCATACATTTAAAGAAAGCTTAAGAATTCTCAAAGCACTTTCACATATTTATTTGATTTGATTTTCATGACATAGATATAACTGTAATTCCCATAATACAGGTGAGGAAATTGGAGCTCAGGGAGCTTAACTTGAGAATCCCAAGTAGTAAGATGCAAACCCAGTAGGAATTAAAATATTTCCTTTTTATTCAATAATAGAACCTTATAATTGCAAGGGACCTTTATGATCATTTGGCTCAGTTGCCCACCCAGTGCAGAAAATCTATAAAATCCTAATACTGGTCATCTAGCACTTATTGATTACTTAAAATGATAAGGAACTGACTGTTTCATAAGAAAGCCCACCATTCTGTTGGACAGATCTTGATAATTTTTTTTTTTTTACATAAAGCTAAAATTGAACTATTAGCAACTTTTGCCCATGGCCTCTTTTCCTATATTTGAAGAAAAAAATAAACAAATGTGTTTCCTCATTAAAATTTAGAATTGTAAAAACTATTCATTGTATTCCCCTTCAGTCTTCCTTCTAGAAGCAGCTGACTGCATCACTTATCTATGACATCATATCCAAACCTGTCTGCCTCCTGGCCCTCCTCTGGTGGCATCTAGTCTGTGCTCCTCCTGGATACAGAATTCTGTCCCCTTGGAATTCCTGGCAGAGAATAACCTCCCCACCTCTATGCAGTCCACATAGCGTTCCACATGCTCCACGCATTCCTTAACCCTGTGTGATGGTTCTACTCCTTCATCAGGCACTAGACAGATCACTTCCATGGATTCTTAAGATGGCCCTGCTTCATGAGATTACAGTTCCCAATTAGTACCCTTAGATTGATCTTTGTTGATGTAATGCCAAGCCTCATCTCCCATATTACATGTGAGCAATTGATTTCTGAAGTTCTCTGTGTAGAACTTAAGAGTCTGTCAGTGTCCCCGAAGTCATAATCAGCTAGCTGTATAAGTTGAAGGTGAAAAAAAAAAATTGAAGCTGCATAAGCTGAGGTATATAACTACACCCAGCTGTATAAATTGAAGGCAAAGGGAGGGACATGTAGCTACAACAGCGAAAATGCACCCCAGAATAGCTCTCCCTTTTAATACCCACTCTGGAAAATGTGACACATTATTGTAGCTACATTTCATGGATTTTTCTTATATTTTTTAGTAAAAAATGTTCAGTGTGCTCCTAATAAACAGACAAAAGCCAAAGGACTGCTCTGAGCTAATTGACTACATTTGGGAATGGATGGCCATGTCATCACAAACTGCTTCTTTATAAAGGGATGTGGTATCATGCTTATCATGGTTTTAGTGTTTAAAAACATAATTTCAAATTATTAAGTCAAATCACCTTGTTCATTTCTGCATCCTCCTGGAAACCTTTTTTATGGCCCTGGAACAATTCAGAAATCCATTTTTTAAGCCTCAATAAGAGATAAAACAGGGACTTTGGACTTGGCACCAGGTTGAAGGGAACAGGAAGAGTTCTTCCCTCCTCAAAGTAAGAAAACCAAAGTTTGGCCCTTGCAAATTTCCATTCCACATCAGCATCATCCTATACAAATAAATATGACAGTTCAGCAAGGAAATACATAAACAGAATTACTGGGATGCTTCTGACATTGTGTGGCTAGATGGAAGTAATGTTACCTACAACAATCTCAGACCCCAAACACCACCCCAAGATATTCTCAAAAATGTTAAAGTACTATTCACACACTCTTAGGAAAGAAAATTTAGGAAAATTTACTTAAAAATTTATCATTCTTACAGATCTCAAAACTTGCATGTATTTATAAATACACTGAAAGTTATAAAGCTATTTTCCTATATTCTGAAAAACACTATGAAAAATTATTCACCCTTATATTTTGCAACAGATCACTGCTTTGACGAATTTGGGACACACACCAAGATTCTTGGAATAAAAATCACTCTAAATTTGAGAAAAAGTCAATTTTGAACATCACTCAAAGCAAGATTTGGCGAATAGTGGAATTCATAAGCAATAATTTTTAAATGAAATATAAATTCATGCTGATATAGTGTCTCTAAGAATTTATAAATAATAATACTAAATCATACAACATTTCTCATCCTTATTCTTTACTATCCTACCACATCCATAGATGTTGTGCTTGGAAGCAAAGGATTAACATTTTCTGATTACTACATATAAAGAATATAAAAAATATAAATTTTTTATAAAATATATAAAGAAGTATATAAAAAGGTAAAGAACAGATAGAAAGTAGTCTATAGTATCATCACCATTGCTGAATTGATCCCTGGAATAGTTAAAACATATACCACATATTATACAAATATATAGAGATTATACCTCAATTTCCTGGAATGAACTGTTGATCATTGCAATTAACATGTTTAGCAAAACAATGACCATCGTAACATTATAGACTCCATAAAGAACATAACCGATGTTTTCAATGAATTTGTGATTATAGTTGATGACCACTGATTTCACTTCAGAAAGTCCGAATATAGCCCAAAACAGTGTTTTAAAACTCTCTTCCACTCTAGGTAAAAAGAAGGAAATAAAGGAGATGATAAAGCATACAAATGAATGACAATGATACCATAATAAAAGCAAGCTGATTTAATGTCTGAAAATTATTAGATACTCATGAGAAAATTCTTCACTTCCCTGAGCCTCAGTTTTCTTTTTTGTAAAATGGGTACAATAACTATTTCCAGGATTGTTGCAAGGATAAGGGAATATTTTACATATGAAGCACACAACTCACTATCTGGCACATAATAAGTGCTCAATAAATGCTAACATAACTTCAAACCACAGACATTAACACTTAAATAATCCATAGTTCTGGTAAAGAAAATATTAAGTGTATTAATAAAAATAATGTAATATGTAATTTGTAATTTATATATGTAATGTAATAATGTAATTTATAGTCCTTTTGTGTTTTCTGCTCATCTACACTTCTGATATCCAATAAATAGATAATGTTATGTGTCTTAAGGTGTCTTAAGGAAAATATGACAATATAAACATAGTGTTACTAAAATCACTGACATGTCTTAGGAATTTCAATTCATTAGGCATAATTATTAACCAAAATGAAGCTCCTCTGCTTAGGTCAGTTGGTTCAATTTCTCTGATAAACTGAACTTTACAGGAATATGAATAATAGGTTATGCTTCGATCAGTACTTCTCATTGTAACATTTTTTGGTTGTTCTTCCGTTGCTCGGTCGTGTCTGACTCTTTGTGACCCCATGGACTGCAGCGTGCCAGGCTTCCCTGTCCTTCACCGTCTCCTAGAGTTTGCTCAAACTCATGTTCATTGAGTCAGTGATGCCATCAGTCTTTCCTAGCATCAAGGTCTTTTCCAGTGAGTCGGCTCTTCACATCAGGTGGCCAAAGTATACATGAATACCTAGTATTTGAGTAATGTATTCCAAACATACTTTATAAAAGATATGTATCCATGGTGAACATAAGTTAAAACCCTTGTTGCTGCTGATAACTCAGATTGATTTTGGAAGCAGCCATTCTCGTAGGGCCCCAGGAGTCTGAACTGAGCAGGACACCACAGTGAGGAGCACAGATGCTAGGGTCAGTGGACAAGAGACTATGTCCTGGCTTTTCTACATACTAGCAGCTATGAGACGTTCAGCATGTCATTTAACTTCCCCGAGCTTCAGTTCCTTTTTGTGTGAAACAGAAATAATAAGATGATGTGTGTGAGGAGCTCCTGGCCCTAAAATTGTTAACTATCATTACTTACTATTAGAAAGATTGGCTACATTGTTGAGTTCTTATAACACATTTAAAACTTTTCTCATAATGCTAAAGAGTAACTGGAATAAGTACCTTTACTAAAACATTATTTATCCCACTGTTGCATATGAACACTATTAGGCTAAAGTTTCATTGACAATCATCATGATTAAAAGAACCAAAAACACCTACGTTGTGAAGGCTTCGTTTTGCTTTGCACCAATGTAGTAGGAATAGAGGTTGAACATTCCAATCATAAAGGCCACAAACACCATGATGAATATGACCATGAACTTGAAGATATCTTTTACTGTTCTTCCAAGTGATATCTGCAGAGGTCCAAAGCTTTCATTTGCTGGTAAAATGTAGGCTATTCTGGAGAAACTTAAAACTACAGCAATTGCATAAAGACCTTCAGATATTATTTGAGGATCAGAGGGGTCCCACTTTATCCTGGCTAGGAGAAAGGAAAGACAAAAGTTATTGTGAGTTTATTTACATTTTTTACTTCAGACTTTCCTGGTAGCTCAGATGGTAAAGAATCTTGTCTGCATTGCAAGAGACCTGAGTTTGATCCCTGGGTCAGGAAGATCTCCTGGAGAAGGAAACTTTTTACTTAGGTAAAGAAAATGCACTGGTCATAGCAAACACCCTCATACAACAACACAAGAGAAGACTCTACACATGGACATCACCAGATGGTCAACACCGAAATCAGATTGATTATATTCTTTGCAGCCAAAGATGGAGAAGCTCTATACAGTCAGCAAAAAGAAGACCGGGAGTTGACTGTGGCTCAGATCATGAATTCCTTACTGCCAAATTCAGATTTAAATTGCAGAAAGTAGGGAAAACCGCTAGACCATTCAGGTATGACCTAAATCAAATCCCTTATGATTATACAGTGGGAGTGAGAAATAGATTTAAGGGCCTAGATCTGATAGAGTGCCTGATGAACTATGGAATTAGGTTCGTGACACTGTACAGGAGACAGGGATCAAGACCATCCCCATGGAAAAGAAATGCAAAAAAGCAAAATGGCTGTCTGGGCAGGCCTTACAAATAGCTGTGAAAAGAAGAGAAGCGAAAAGCAAAGGAGAAAAGGAAAGATATAAGCATCTGAATGCAGACTTCCAAAGAATAGCAAGAAGAGATAAAGGCTTCAGAGATCAATGCAAAGAAAGAGAGGAAAACAACAGAATGGGAAAGACTAGAGATCTCTTCAAGAAAATTAGAGATACCAAGGGAACATTTCATGCAAAGATGGGCTCGATAAAGGACAGAAATGGTCTGGACCTAACAGAGCAGAAGATATTAAGAAGAGGTGGCAAGAATAAACAGAAGAACAGTACAAAAAAGATCTTCACGACCCAGATAATCATGATGATGTGATCACTAATCTAGAGCCAGACATCCTGGAATGTGAAGTCAAGTGGGCCTTAGAAAGCATCACTACGAACAAAGCTAGTGGAGGTGATGGAATTCCAGTGGAGCTATTTCAAATCCTGAAAGATGATGCTGTGAAAGTGCTGCACTCAATATGGCAGCAAATTTGGAAAACTCAGTGGCCACAGGACTGGAAAAGGTCCATTTTCATTCCAATCCCAAAGAAAGGCAATGCCAAAGAATGCTCAAACTACGCACAATTGCACTCATCTCACATGCTAGTAAAGTAATGCTCAAAATTCTCCAAGCAAGGCTTCAACAATATGTGAACTGTGAGCTTTCAGATGTTCAAGCTGGTTTTAGAAAAGGCAGAGGAACCAGAGATCAAATTGCCAACATCCGCTGGATCATGGAAAAAGCAAGAGAGTTACAGAAAAACATCTATTTCTGCTTTATTGACTATGCCAAACCCTTTGACTATGTGGATCACAATAAACTGTGGAAAATTCTGAGAGAGATGGGAATACCAGACCACCTGACCTGCCTCTTGAGAAATCTATATACAGGTCAGGAAGCAACAGTTCGAAATGGACATGGAACAACAGACTGGTTCCAAATAGGAAAAGGAGTACATCAAGGCTGTATATTGTCACCCTGCTTATTTAACTTTTATGCAGAGTACCTCATGAGAAATGCTAGACTGGAAGAAACACAAGCTGGAATCAAGATTGCCAGGAGAAATATCAGTAACCTCAGATATGCAGATGACACCACCCTTATGGCAGAAAGTGAAGAGGAACTAAAAACCTCTTGATGAAAGTGAAAGAGGAGAGTGAAAAAGTTGGCTTAAAGCTCAACATTCAGAAAATGAAGATCATGGCATCCAGTCCCATCTCTTCATGGGAAATAGATGGGGAAACAGTGGAAACAGTGTCAGACTTTATTTTTTGCGGCTCCAAAATCACCGCAGATGGTGACTGCAGCCATGAAATTAAAAGACGCTTACTTCTTGGAAGAAAAGTTATGACCAACCTAGATAGCATATTCAAAAGCAGAGACATTACTTTGCCGACTAAGGTCCGTCTAGTCAAGGCTATGGTTTTTCCAGTGGTCATGTATGGATGTGAGAATTGGACTGTGAAGAAGGTTGAGCCCCGAAGAATTGATGCTTTTGAACTGTGGTGTTGGAGAAGACTCTTGAGAGTCCCTTGGACTGCAAGGAGATCCAACCAGTCCTTTCTGAAGGAGATTAGCCCCGGGATTTCTTTGGAAGGAATGATGCTAAATCTGAAACTCCAGTACTTTGGCCACCTCATGTGAAGAGTTGACTCATTTGAAAAGACTCTGATGCTGGGAGGGATTGGGGGCAGGAGGAGAAGGGGACGACCCAGGATGAGATGGCTGGATGGCATCACTGACTTGATGGATGTGAGTCTGAGTGAACTCTGGGAATTGGTAATGGACAGGGAAGCCTGGCATGCTTCGATTCATGGGGTCGCAAAGAGTCGGACACAACTGAGCAACTGAACTGAACTGTACTTCTTTTCTAGGATAGAAACATAATTACATTAGCAATCCAGTTCCTAATGGAACTTCTTTAAGTGTCAGGTATATTTGAGCTTCTGAATTTACAAAGAAAATTACCCCCTGGTTTGCTGGCATTTTTCCGTAATAGTATAGCTTAATGGTTGAGAGTATAAACCATGGACTTGACTTATGTAACCACTCCAATATTCTTGCCTAGAGAATTCCATGGACAGGAGAGTGGTGGGTTGTAGTCTGTAGGGTCGCTGAGAGTTGGACACTATTCACGCGACTTACCACACATTCCTGCATGCATCTATCTATCTAAAATCAACTAGAAGAACTATTACAAATTATTTATCTTATTGTTTTATTTTCCCATCTTTGAAAATGACATACTGTTTATATCGTATCATCTGTTGTGAGAATTTAGTAAGTCAACATACATTCACTATTTAGAAAGTGCTTGGCACTAGCTAAATAGTAGCATTTACTATTTAATCTTAAACTATAATAAAAGAAAATAAGGTCCTAGTAAATGATATCATTATTTAGTCTTAAACTATAATTACACTATAAAGTAATTTGGGGCCTGTGTAGTACTGGTAGTTATTTAAACTTACTAAGGTAATTTATATTGGTCATTCAAGTCTATTTTTATCATATAATGTAGTAATTATTCATTTATGAATTTTTCTGACATTATTACATCAGAACATCAAAAATCTAATTAAGAAGCCATTATGAAGAAAAATGCAAAGCAGTGTGTAACAGAGAAGAAAAATACAATTATAAATTTGTATTTGCTTATTTGCTGAGAAGTAGAATTAGGAACAATAAAGTAATAAAAGCAGTTTCTTTTTATATAGCACCTTGAATATAAGTAGAGTATATAAATAGTTTGACTTGTAAAATTCCATATATTAAAATTTTTCTTATAAAATAATGGCTATATTCCCTGTGCTGTACAATATATCCTTGTATAAAAGCCCTACATATGCTCTAAAATTTGTTAAGTATTAAAATATTAAAGAGAAATAATAAAAATGAAATCCCTATGTGATACAGCCAATAAAACTCATAGAGATATAAACCGTATGTTAACTGACATCTTATCAGAGGAGGACTTGAAGTAAGTAGTCAAAGAGAATCTGTTTTTCTCACCCTAGGTTTCTGAGCAATAACTGAACCTAATTCTGTTCCTTAGTCACTATCCTCCTGGGGAGGTAGAGTGACTTATCTGATTGCTAAACTGGGGTGGAATCTGAGCATACTGGACTCAGCTCTGCCCTCTTTATCTTGGGAATTTCCTTCTGATCTTCCATGGAGGACTCTCACATGATCAGATACCATAACCCCCTTTGGGTATGACTGCCCTGTCCATGGCTGCCTGGAAATTGGAGGATACATCTGCCTAAGCCTGGCGTTCAGTATTGCTGAGCCAGTTGACTAATAAACTCAGAATTTTATCATCCATGCTGAACTTTGTCAGTATTAAAGGTGATGATTTGACCTAATGTTGGCTCTTTGTTTTATTTCTCATCTAGTTCAAAGGCTTCCCTAATGGCTCAGCAGGTGGGTTCTATCCCTGGGTCAGGAAGATCCACTGGAGGAGGAAACAGCAACCTACTCCAACATTCTTGCCTGAAAAATCCCATGACAGAGGGGATGGGCTACAATCCAATGGGTTGCAAAGAGCTGGACACGACTGAGCAACTAAGCACAGCATAGCACTAGTTCAAAGTCTGGGTGAGAAAAAGGGGTGCTGTTTATTGGGAGCCTTCGATGATTCACTTGCTTTCAAATAGTTTATATGGCTTAAACAGAAATGGTACTTAAATGTGTACTATTTTTAATAAACAAGAAGAAAAAAATAAATCCACAACATAATACAAGCATTCTCAATGAAGTTTGGTGGTTAGCCAATTAATCCCAGAGATAAGGGGAGATGATTCTTGTTATTGAGAGGTTTTCTGCCAGAAGAAACATCAGGAAAGAAGTAGAAAGCATAATAAAAGATATAGATAATCTGAAGAAGCTGGAAACTGACCAATAATTTTATGAGAACTGAATAACAACCAAACTGCTACTGATATGTTCCTTTTTTTTCTTTCATCATTTTAATTTAGCTAAAAAATTTAAATAAATTTTTATTAAAGTACAGTTGAATCACAATGCTGTGTTAGTTCCTGCTATATAGCAACGAGAATCAGTTATATGTATACCCAGTCTGTTTTAGATTCTTTTCCCATGTAGGTCATTACAGAGTATTGAGTAGAGTTCCCTGTGCTATACAGTAGGTACTTATTAGTTATCTATTTTATATATAGTAGTGTGTATATGTCAATTCCAATCTCTCTCTTGTGTTTATCCCTCCCCTCCCTTCCCTCTTGGTAACCATAGGCTTGTTTTCTACATCTGTGACTCTATTTCTGTTTCGTAAATAGGCTCATTTGTACCATTTTTTTTTAAGATCCTGCATACAAATGATGTCATATAAATTCTGCGTTTTATAAACATATTGACTGAATACTGTAAACTCACCCAAATTGTAGTATTTCACATTGTCTCCCAGTGTGACTTTTGTTAAATCCTTTAAAGTATCATTTGCATCAATGATGCTCTGTGCTTTGGAAGCATGCCAAAATGCCATGAATCTTGCAATGAATGATGCTGCAAAGATTGCCAGCATTCCAAAATCAAGCATATTCCACAACTCAAACAAGTACTCCTTGGGGCCTTGAGTCCAAATTTCTTTACATTCAGCCCATATCATGCCTGTATGGGAAAGAGGTTAAAATAGGGGTTAAAATCCAATTTCATTCCAGCCTTAGTTTTCAACAAAACAAATTTAAAAGGTCTCAGGCTGACATTCAAAACCCTTCAAAATATGACCTCATTTTGCCCATTCAGCCATAATTATCCTGTCCCTACAAATCCTATAGTCCAAAAATATCAGTGCATTATCATAAAGCAATTTGACAAAGTTCATTAAGGGTATTCAAACAGCAAACATGACTTGATCCATTAATTCTGTACATAAGATATTCATTATAAGATTCTCTATAATAAAAAAAAAATATGTAAAGACACTGATACTAACATCCTCAAACTAGAAGTAACCATGGGACTTTCACCAATAGACTATTTCACCAATAGACTATTATATTTCATATGATATTTTAATTACCATGGAATAGTGGCCACAAGAATGTGCCCCACAGGCCTCCAAATACAGGAATTCAACTGGCCATGGGCCAATGCTGCAGCACTCTGAAGACTATAGACACTTTTGCCCTAAGGCAATGCTTCCCATGGACTGCTCCTCACCACTGACTGAGGGCACCCCTTCTTGGGAGTCATGGGACTCCAATGGCTGACCTCGGCTCAAGGATCTCTTGACAGACTTTTCAAACTTTCTTTAGACAGAACGGAGATCTAGAGTGCTTCTGTCCTACCTTCCTTCCCTCTCTCCTGCCCTCAACATCAACCTTGCATCGCAGTCTTAGAGCCCTTTCAGGTTTCTTCAGCTCCCTCCCATTTCTCTCACATAGAATTTCCCTTAATAAAATTGTTGCATGTTAAATTCTGTCTTTGCATATGCTTCTTGGAGGACCTAGACTAATACACAATGGGAAATGTTTATGTCGTAAATATTCTAGCATGCCAAGTAAACATTTTATATATTCTATGATATTATGTTTAAAACAGCATAGTAAAAGACTAGACAGAATTACAGGAGCATAGTAGCAGCAGTAGTTTCTTCATGGCAGAATTATTAATAATGTTGCACATCCACTCTAAAACTTAGTGTATTACTTAGGAGCACAGGTTTTGGAATCAGACACCACGGCATCATTGATGCAATGAACATAAACTTAGGCAAACTCTGAGAGATGGTGAGGGACAGGGAGGCCTGGCGTGCTGCAGTCCATGGAGGCACAAAGAGTCGGACATGGCTGGGCGCCTGAACAGTCACGGTCATCCATTTGTTAGCTGTGCAATATTTGGTAACTTACTGAAACTTTCTAAAACTCAGCTTGCAAAATGGGGATGATAGTAGTTCGTACCTGCTTCATAGGATGGTTATGAGACTTAAATAACATATGAAAAATGCATAGCACAGTGTCTGGCACTTGAAAACATAACTAATACTTATTGAGAATTTACTATTTCAGATTTTCTATGTCTGGCATATATTTTCTTTCTTTATTAAAAAGAAGTAACTTTACCCCTAAGCCATGCCTACGGGGCAACCCAATACGGGCGAGTCATGGTAGAGAGGCCTGACAGAATGTGGTCCACTGGAGAAGGGAATGACAAGCCACTTCAGTATTCTTGCCTTGAGAACCCCATGAACAGTATGAAAAGGCAAAATGATAGGATACCAAAAGAGGAACTCCCCAGGTCATTAGGTGCCCAATATGCTACTGGAGATAGGTGGAGAAATAACTCCAGAAAGACTGTAGGGATGGAGCCAAAGCAAAAACAATACCCAGTTGGGGATGTGACTGGTGATAGAAGTAAGATCTGATGCTGTAAAGACCAATATTGCATAGGAACCTGGAATGTCAGGTCCATGAATCAAGGCAAATTGGAAGTGGTCAAACAAGAGATGGCAAGGGTGAACGTCGACATTCTAGGAATCAGCGAACTAAAATGGACTGGAATGGGTGATTTTAACTCAGATGACCATTATATCTATGACTGCGGGCAGGAATCCCTCAGAAGAAATGGAGTAGCCATCATGGTCAACAAAAGAGTCTGAAATGCAGTACTTGGATGCAATCTCAAAAAAGACAGAATGATCTCTGTTCGTCTCCAAGGCAAACCATTCAATATCACAGTTATCCAAGTCTATGCCCCAACCAGTAATGCTGAAGAAACTGAAGTTGAATGGTTTTATGAAGACCCACAAGATCTTTTAGAACTAACACCCAAAAAAGATGTCCTTTTCATTATAGGGGACTGGAATGCAAAAGTAGGAAGTCAAGAAACACCTGGAGTAACAGGCAAATTTGGCCTTGGAATGTGGAATGAAGCAGGGCAAAGACTAATAGAGTTTTGCTAAGAAAATGCACTGGTCATAGCAAACACCCTCATACAACAACACAAGAGAAGACTCTACAAATGGACATCACCAGATGGTCAACACCGAAATCAGATTGACTATATTCTTTGCAGCCAAAGATGGAGAAGCTCTACATAGTCAACAAAAACAAGACCAGGAGCTGACTGTGGCTTAGATCATGAAATCCTTATTGCCAAATTCAGACTTAAATTGAAGAAAGTAGGGAAAACCGCTAGACCATTCAGGTATGACCTAAATCAAATCCCTTATGATTATAGAGTGGAAGTGAGAAATAGATTTAAGGGTCTAGATCTGTTAGACAGAGTACCTGATTAACTATGGAATGAGGTTCGTGACATTGTACAGGAGACAGGGATCAAGACCATCCCCATGGAAAAGAAATGCAAAAAAGCAAAATGGCTGTCTGGGCAGGCCCTACAAATAGCTGTGAAAAGAAGAGAGGTGAAAAGCAAAGATATAAGCATCTGAATGCAGAGTTCCAAAGATTAGCAAGAAGAGATAAGAAAGCTTTCTTCAGCGATCAATGCAAAGAAATAGAGGGAAAGAACAGAATGGGAAAGACTAGGGATCTCTTCAAGAAAATTAGAGATACCCAGGGAACATTTCATGCAAAGATGAGCTCGATAAAAGACAGAAATGGTATGGACCTAATAGAAGCAGAAGATATTAAGAAGAGGTGGCAAGAATAAACAGAAGAACAGTACAAAAAAGATCTTCATGACCCAGATAATCATGATGGTGTGATCACTAATCTAGAGCCAGACATCTTAGAATGTGAAGTCAAGTGGGCCTTAGAAAGCATCACTACGAACAAAGGTAGTGGAAGTGATGGAATTCCAGTTGAGCTGTTTCAAATCCTGAAAGATGATGCTGTCAAAGTGCTGCACTCAATATGCCAGCAAGTTTGGAAAACTCAGCAGTGGCCACAGGACTGGAAAAGGTCAGTTTTTATTCCACTCCCAAAGAAAGTCAATGCCAAAGAATGCTCAAACTACCGCACAATTGCACTCATCTCACATGCTAGTAAAGTAATGGTCAAAATTCTCCAAGCCAGACTTCAGCAATACGTGAACCATGAACTCCCTGATGTTCAATCTGGTTTTAGAAAAGGCAGAGGAACCAAAGATCAAATTGCCAACATCCGCTGGATCATGGAAAAAGCAAGAGAGTTCCAGAAACACATTTATTTCTGCTTTATTGACTATGCCAAAGCCTTTGACTGTGTGGATCACAATAAACTGTGGAAAATTCTGAAAGGGATGGGAATACCAGACCACCTAACCTGCCTCTTGAGAAATCTGTATGCAGGTCAGGAAGCAACAGTTCGAAATGGACATGGAACAATAGACTGGTTCCAAATAGGAAAAGGAGTATGTCAAGGCTGTATATTGTCACCCTGCTTATTTAACTTCTATGCAGAGTACATCATGAGAAATGCTAGACTGGAAGAAACACAAGCTGGAATCAAGATTGCCGGGAGAAATATCAATAACCTCAGATATACAGATGACACCACCCTTATGGCAGAAAGTGGAGAGGAGCTAAAAAGCCTCTTGATGAAAGTGAAATAGGAGAGTGAAAAAAGTTGGCTTAAAGCTCAACATTCAGAAAACGAAGATCATAGCATCTGGTCCCATCACTTCATGGGAAATAGGTGGGGAAACAGTAGAAACAGTGTCAGACTTTATTTTTTTGGGCTCCAAAATCACTGCAGATGGTGATTGCAGCCATGAAATTAAAAGATGCTTACTCCTTGGAAGAAAATTTATGACCAACCTAGATAGTATATTCAAAAGCAGAGACATTACTTTGCTGACTAAGGTCCATCTAGTCAAGGCTATGGTTTTTCCACTGGTCATGTATGGATGTGAGAGTTGGACTGTGAAGAAGGCTGAGCACTGAAGAATTGATGCTTTTGAACTGTGGTGTTGGAGAAGACTCTTGAGAGTCGCTTGGACTGCAAGGAGATCCAACCAGTCCATTCTGAAGGAGATCAACCCTGGGATTTCTTTGGAAGGAATGATGCTAAAGCTGAAGCTCCAGTACTTTGGCCACCTCATGTGAAGAGTTGACTCATTTGAAAAGACTCTGATGCTGGGAGGGATTGGGGGCAGGAGGAGAAGGGGACGACCCAGGATGAGATGGCTGGATTGCATCACGGACTCGATGGATGTGAGTCTGAGTGAACTCCGGGAGTTAGTGATGGACAGGGAGGCCTGGCATGCTGTGATTCATGGGGTTGCAAAGAGTTGGACACGACTGAGCAACTGAACTACTTACCCTATTATCTTTAAGGTATCCTAATCTCCGATGTCCTGTCTCCTTGAGCCATCTGGAGAAACACAACCTAAACACCAACAATTCCTCAAAGTCTACTTCCACCAAGAAGTCTCTAGGATCCCCTAGTTGAAATTAATCTTCCACCCTCTCTGTCACTAGTCACCTTCCCCAAATCCCCATATTTGTCATGAACTTGTTTCACAGAACCTATGTGAATGATTGTGAAGCCCTGTAGGGGTTTTAAAAAGCCATGCTCTGTCCTTCCAACAGCTTGTGCATGCATGCTAAGTCACTTCAGTTGTATCTGACTCTTTTCGACCTCATAGACTGTACCCTGCCAGGCTCCTCTCTCCACAGTATTCTCCAGGTAAGAATACTGGAGTGGGTTGCCATGCCCTTCTCCAGGGGATTGTCCCCAACCCAGGAATCGAACCTGTGTCTCCCGTGTCTCCTGAATTGGCAGGCAGGTTCTTTACTCCTAGCACCACCTGGGAATCCCCTTCCAACAGCTTAACTGTACTTTTCTAAAAATCAGCATTCAATGTATCACATAACTTACTTATTTTGAAATTATTCCAAATATAGAGAAGGCTGGGATTGAATTCATATATACTTCAGTGGATCAAATTTATTAATAAAATAGGAAACACTGCATGTGTCCACTCATGCACACACACATGCACATGTGCACACACATAAACTATGAGCAGGAGTGAAAAAATCTGAGGGCAGTCTTTGTGTGGGTGTTTTCCCTGGGTTCCCACCAGCTTCCTCAACAGGAAACAAGGGTAGTTTAGAGCAGCTGAAAGACGGATTACTGGGGGTTTTAAATTCATATAGTCTAGTTGTTTTCAAAGCTTTTCTCCTTCTTCCCAATTCTCCTCCATCTTCTCTCTCTTTAAGGGGTACATTTCTTGGTAAAAATGATATCTTCCCAAAGCTTATAAAAGATAAAACAGATACAGCAAACCATTCTGTTTGAAGGAAGAATTTCCATGTTATGTTTTCTGGGACCCCCAGGCGTTGCGAAGCATAGTTTGAAATCCTCCATCTAGTCCAGTTTCTCCACAAGCAGAGAACTCCTCCACAGGGTGGAGCCTCTGCTTTAATAGGTCCTGAATTACCCCTACTGAAGACTGTCCATCCCATTGTTGAGTTTGCAGGAAGTATCCCTTCACTGTGAACCTGTCAGTACTAATTCTGCCCTCAAGAGAATGAATCTGCTCTCTCCACCTTTAAATTCCTTAAAATTTTTTAAAAAAGCAAAAACACCCGTGCATTCATTAAATTTATTCTTCTAAAGAAGAGGTGGGTTTCCCATGAAGTGAATGAAATTTAAACTCTAGGATGCCTTATTTGCCCAGGATCCTCCAAAGTCTCTGTTTTGTCTTCTTTTTCTCTAAATGGGGCCCTCCAAAAAACTAAATTTCAGGCTTCACAATCCCTAGGTCCCACCCTACCTCCCACCCTCCGGAGTAAGTTTCTCCAGTCCCAACAGGGGCTTTTCTGTGGAGAAGCCACTCACTTTTCTGATGGCTTTCCACTTGGAATGCTCCCTATTTTGCCAATTGCCTGCAGCTGTGGTCTAGACAGAGTGTGGCTCAGGGATGTAATTACAGCCCTTGCCTGCAGTCCTTCCCTCCTGTTGAAGAGTCAATCCTGCACTGCATTTCCTTCCTCCACGCTCACACTGGACATTAGGCTAAAACTGCTGCTTAAGACCTTTTCCTGTGAAGTGTCATCGAGCACATGTCCCCCTCCCTGTGTTCCTGCTACCCTTCTCATTTCTCTTGTTTTGAGCTCGCCATTCCGTCTTGTCAAGATCTCCTGAAATGCAGATTCCATCATTCAGCTTTTCAACTTTTCACTAAAAATTATATCAATTTGCTTTCTGTGACCAATAATGTCAGTCTTTTCCTTCAAACCAGCTAGCATCAGACCTAAGTAGGCCACTTAATGATTATTTTCAGAAGGTACACAACTTTCAAGAAAATTCAAGAAGAAAAATAAATATCAGTGTTAGAAACTGAACCAGGAGTCGAACACATGCTACAAAGTACCAGTTGTCCATTCTGAGTTGTTCATTGTTTTCCCTTTAAATGAACACTGAGATCATCTCCAAATCTCAAATATAACGGTTATTGGCCCAGTTGTTCCGAGGAAAATGCTTTTATTCATAAAATTAAAAGTTAACATTCTTGGTTTAGGTTTCCAGGTGAAAAAAGAAAAACTTTTAATGCTTATATTAAAATATTAGCATGAGGAGAGTAAATTGTGTTTGATAAAGAATAAGATGAACATGGATGCACATGTATATATGGCTGAGTCCTTTTACCGTTTACCTGAAACTATCACAACCTTGTTAACTAGCTATGCCCCAATACAAAATAGAAAGTTTAAAATAAGAAAAAGAATAAAATGAACATTCATTATATCTAATCCCCTCACATAAAGTTAAATGCTTTCAAAGTTTAACCTTGAATGAAAGAGTCGTATCTTGATTAATATCTTTTCAGTAGGAAATACCACTTCCATATAAAACATAAGAACTCTTAATGAAGAGTTTAATAATAATCATAGCCATTTGAAATTTATTAGACATTTCCAATGTGCCAAGTACTATATTATGTATGTTACACATACTAACATGCACAAAATATGATGGCATATAGGCATTTAGCTTAAGATAAAGGCAATGTCCAAATGATCATTCTTATTTTAAATCAGATATTCAAAGTGAGATATTTCTTAGAGCTTTATAGCATAAGACAAACCAATTAGATTAGAAAAGAAAAAGTGGACAATCAAACTCTTCTTTATCAAAGGTTTACCTTAGTAATGCAATTCACATGTTAAGACACTGTATTTCTCCTTGGAACATAACCAGGAAATGAAGTGATTCAGAAGTTTTGAATAACTCTCAATGCTGTTTATTACCTCATATGCATTTAAAATGCTCATAAGGTAATATGTATAGTGCTTCATAACATTTCAATTGATTATCCTATCAGCCCCAGAATAAGGAAGCCAAGATGATATCCCTTGCCACCGAAGTGACATAAAACCGACTACAGATGCTTCTCCAGATCACCAGGGGAGAACCAAGCTTACGGACTGCCAACGGTTTTGGATAAAGATTCATTGAGCTCTCTTCTTACATCCTTCTCCACATATCTACGCTGCAGGACTTCCTGCACAGTCGGGCCCTTATGGAGACAGCTGAAACTTTGTCCACAGCCTGGCTTCTCTCTGGGGTTGCATTTCCTATTACTTCGTAGACATCGTCACCTGGAAATTCCATGGCACTTCAAAGTCAATCTCAAGCAAAATTCCTCACCAGCTTTTCATTCTCCCAGTCTCAATCCTTATCTTCCCTCTGTATTCTTCCTCTTAGAGACTTGCAGTCAGCACCTTAACCCAAGGCAGAATTCACAGCTCTCCCTTTCCACGTGCAATACATTACCAGGTTTTTTGAAGAGTATCTTTTACAAAGCTCTCAAGTCCTTTCCTTACTCCCCGACTTCTGGCCCCACATTCCACACATGGATCACTTCAGTTGTCTCTCAGCCTCCCGACCCGCCTCCTCAAAGCCACCCTCTATCTCACAGCCAACTGTGTTTTATAAAAGGTGAGGAATCACAGCACCAATAGCTGAAAATCAGCCTCTGACCATGTCTCCACCCCTCTCTCCCATCACTCACATACGTAAATGAGCCTGTGTTATAGCTGAGCCTAACACATGACTTGGCAAATGAGGTGCCAAGTGTGGACCTAGTTCCACATCTTTGCCTTCAGTATTTTGATTCATGCCTCATAGTGTCCTTCAGTTCAGTTCAGTCACTCAGTCGTGTCTGACTCTTTGCGACCCCATGAACCGCAGCATGCCAGGCCTCCTTGTCCATCACCACCTCCCGGAGTCCACCCAAACTCATGTCCATTGAGTCAGTGATGCCATCCAACCATCTCATCCTCTGTCATCCCCTTCTCCTCCTGCCCTCAATCTTTCGAAGCATCAGGGTCTTTTCAAATGACTCAGCTCTCCTCATCAGGTGGCCAAAGTACTGGAGTTTCAGCCTCAACATCAGTCCTTCCTTACCTCCCCATAAACAGTAGCATTAACATGCCCTTATCTTCAAAGTCTCAGATTGAATGTACTGTCTAGGGAGACCTTCTCTGCCCCTTCCACATCCCACCCACTCAGATTTAGGTGCCCAATCTGTGTATGTTCATAACCCTCTAATAGCTCCTCAGTAATATTATTTGTCACATAGTTTTCTTTATTGATTTACTTGTTGACCTGCCTGCCCTCTTCCAGCAGACTTAACTTCCTTGACTATAAGGACTACATTTTATTCACATTATTATCATCAGTAGGTAATAGCTACTGAGTCTATTCATTTATAAATATCCAATTGAAATATCTTTTATTTTCATTATATTTAATGTCAGGCAATATGGATGACTAATTATAAAGACAGCCTAGTAATTGAGACTGCATGCTCTCTGTTTCACTTTCCATCTGGGAGACCTAAACCCATAGTGTAGATGTTATCATTATATGATAGATTAGACCACTAAGGCACAAAGACAGTGTGTAATGTGATGGATGTAAAATGATCTGAACAGTTCTTAGTACATAACAAATGTTCAATAGATGTGAGTGGCTAGGACCTTCTGTTCCTATTAAATTGTAACATAAAATCATACTGTTATTTTTAAGCTTGAAGTCACAGCTGTCCCAAAATATGAACGGCAGTTTTTCATCACTGGCAAGGTTTGATTCATACTATCCTGTTCATTTTCTTCCTGGGTTTTTCTTGGAAATCTAAAAACCTTGTGGCATGTGAGAGAACTGTGGTACTGAAAATGAACCCTAGATAACTTCACTTTAAAAACACAAAATCATGTTGTGCAGAGCACTGTATTATGCTGCATACATTTATATAACTGACATGTGAGAGAACAGGTGTCATTCAGTCCTATTGCTATGGCTGCAAAAATAAATGATGAGAGAAAGTCAGTCTTTACCTATTACCCAGGAAATAATGAGCATCTCCATCCATGAGAAGCAGGATGTTTTCATCCTGAACAGCTGTTTTGCATGATCTGTGCTGGTTTCATTAGGAAGGATTTTGGTGCCTTCGAATCTGTCAGCTGCATTCATGACTAGCAGTCCCAGAAAAATGGTGAAGGAGGCAGCATGTGCCACAAACTTCATGAATGGTCCACGCATTATCTTCCCCATCTGCCACAAAACATACCAAAAGAATGTTGAGTGCATTTTGCAAAACACACATGTCTATACACAAGAACAAACATCTGTGCAGTCCAATGTTCTTCTAAGATAATTATGTACGTTTATAACTGATAATAGAAAAATAATACTTTATGCTAATATAAAATTTTGTCTCATTGCTCATCTACATATGCTGATATTTGGGATTGATAGTTAAATAAATTCACTTCTATAAAATAATATTTACGTTCTTAAAATATATGTGATACTGACAAAATACTTTATTAGTATAATAACAAGGGCAGAGCAGAGTATCACAATTATTCATGAAAAACAAACTAATTTAGTGGGCATGAAGTACTGAAGAAGCAGCAATGAAAATATTAAACTGAATCTACTTTGCCATGTATATACCCTTGGTTGATATTTGCCTTCTGGGCTTTCCAGGTGGCATTAGTGGTAAAGAATCTGCCTACCAATGCAGGAGACACAGGAGACGTGGGTTCAACCTCTGGGTCAGGAAGATCCCCTGGAGAAAGAAATGACAACCCACTCCAGTATTCTTGCCTGGAGAATCCCATGGACAGAGGGACAGAGGAGCCTGGCAGGCTACGGCCAATAAGATCACAAAGAGTCAGACACAACTGAAGTGACTGAGCACTAGCACTGTCCGCATATGTATTTCAATGATGTGGGTGCGAAGAACTGACTCATTAGAACAGACCCTGATGCTGGAAAAGATTGAAGGAGGGAGGAGAAGGGGACAACGGAGGATGAGATGGTTGGATGGCATCATTGACTCATGGACATGAGTTTGAGTAAACTCCAGGAGTTGGTGATGGAGAGGGAGGCCTGGTGTGCTGCAGTCCTTAGGGTCACAAAGAATCAGATACGACTGAGTGACTGAACTGAACTGTTGTGGGTGCGGGTCAGGCTTCAAGTGATATTGTATGTTGGAGATACTGTAAATGGAGAAGAAGTCAGGAGGAGAGGACGCCCAGCAAAGGGCAAGCAGGGTAGGTCCTGTCATGCACTGGACCAACGTCATGGAATGACCCTGCATGAAAGTCCAACATTTTAGGTTCAGGTTCCAGTTTCATTCCCTCATTTGCAATGAGTGAACTTCCTAAATTATGTTAAATTCAGAGTTTTCATATGAAATATGCAGACCATAAAGCTCCCATGCATCAATAGTGCAGGAATCATTCCCATCTGAGATGCACACATCCTAGTCAGAGCAGAGGGGTGGTGTGTGCCCAAGATGTGTCTCAGGGGCTCTGTGCACCCCTGGAATGGTAAACAAAACTCAGTACACACATGTAAGGATATTTTTTTCATAGGAGAGAGCTCATAGCTTTCAACAGCTTTTTAAGTTAACTGATTATTACAGAAAAATATAGAAATTAATAAAATACAGAAATTAATAATACCACCACCACTTATCCAGTACTAAGTACTGTTTTAAGTGCTTTGTTAATTACATGTAACTGTTACAACAATACAAAGGGGTATATGCTACTGAAATGCCCATTTTACAGATGAAGGAAAAGAGGAAGCAAGGTCCAGAAACTAGCTCCTTAAGTGGTAGAGCTGGAATTTGAACTCAGGTATACTTGGGGCTTCTTGGGTTGCTCAGCTGGTAAAGAATCTGCCTGCAATGCAGGAGATCTCGGTTCAATTCCTGGGTTAGAAAGTTCCCCTGGAGAAGGGATAGGCTACCCACTCCAGTATTCCTGCCTGGAGAATCCCCAGGGACAGAGGATCCTGTTGGGCTACAGTCCATGGGGTTGCAAAGAGTCAGACATGATTAAGCAACTAAGCACAGCTATTTGTTTAAGAGTTAATGTTTCTATTTGGTTTACAACACAATTTCTTATTTTCTAATGGAAGTACATATACATGTAAATTCTTAGGGAAAAAAAAGGTTCTAAGATTTTTAACAAAGCTAATTACTATAATGGAAGAAATGCAATCAATATTCTCTGCTCCTACAAACTTTATCGGTCTATATGGTTTTCAAAATCATAAAAGTTAGAGCTAGAATCAGTCACATAGCTTAGTCCCTTCTCTCTTAATTAGAATCTTTTTTAAAATTTTTATTGGCGTATAATTGCTTTACAATGTTGTGTTAGTTTCTGCTATACAACAAAGTGAATCAGGTATATGTATATACATTTTCCGTTCTTCTTGAGCCTCCCTGTCCCAGCATCCCACCCCTGTGAATCGTCACAGAGCACCGAGCTGAGCTCCTTGTAGCGTCAGAAGCTTCCTACTGGCTATCTGTTTTATCTATGGGAGTGCACACATGTTAGTGCTGCCCTCCCAGTCTGTGCTGCCCTGCCCTTCCTCTTCTGTGTCCACAGGTTCACTCTCTATGTCTGAGTCTCCGTTCCTGCCCTGCAAATAAGTTCATCAGTACCATTTTTTCCAGATTCCATTTTTACGCGTTAATGTACAATATTTGTTTCCCTCTCTAACTGAGGCCAGGCAGAATGTCATGCTGTGCATGTGTGTGTGTGTGTGTGTGTTTATCTAGATTAATGAATCAATCTAGTTTTAAGTCAATGGATCCATACATTTAGATATATTTGCAGAGCCAATCCAAAATTAATTTGGAAAAGGTTGCTGTAAAAATCGTGTCTGAAAAGCATACTTCCCTAAGTAAATGTTCCTTAGCTTGAATCAAAGTATTTTTTTGTGTTTCTTTTTAAGATCTCATTTAAATAGAACTCTCATATAAAGTTAAAACAAATGGGAGAGAAAATAGGACTGATTTCCTTTTGCCTATTGTCCTTAGCCATGTTTTTCTTTAAATATGGACTGTTAAAAACTGAACAATGCAACTTTTCCATAGTGTATGACATATACAATTTAAATTTGACATTGTTATATATACAATTTATTGTGACTTGGCTATTTAATCATGTATTATATAAAGTTTAATCATGTGTATGAGCTTTATTTAATCATTTACTGCAAGGTTCGATCTTTCTGGTGAAAAAAATCTATTGTTATAAATATTAAATGAACATTTTTAAAGTTCTCAATTTATTTGACTGTTGTGGAAAACTGGGATTGGGGCATTGACTATTAGTAGTGAAATCTGTGAAAAATTTATTTATTCCTTGCCTTGTTCAGGGGAGAATCAGAGGCAGCCTTCAAAACACAAAATAACAAAAACTCAAGAAAGCACAAACTAAAACAGGAGGAGGAGAAGAGAAAAGGCCAGGGACGTAAAACAGAGTGAGAAGAGAGCCACCCATGTTAGAGCGGACCTCAAGTCTGAGAGGCCTGGAGCTTGCATTCAGCTGTCTGAACACATCTCAAGCCAATATTCAGCCATCCAGGGCGATAAGCTGCACCTCCCTCCTGAGCAGGCTCACTCTCGCTCTTCACGGAGTTTCAGGCCCTCTGCAATTGACCCCTTCATTCTATCCAGGGGGCAAACAGGAGAATCAAACCAAGCACTTTTGTTGCTTATTAAAGGTTGTGGCTTAAAGAAAAAATTAAACAAGAAAACACATAAAAAGTTGGCTTACAGGAAACTAAAGTGATGTGTGTGGATATTCATATTTTCCATTTATTATCACAAATCATTGAGAGTTGCATTTCCCTATAGAGAGATTCAGTGGACTTTAGGAACCAGAGTTACTCCTTTGAGTTTACTATGAGTTACTCATAGTAAAATTTGTCATCTATAAATTCTGTGATGTAAACAAATTTCTAAAATAAAACTGTAAAGAATAATTGACCAAAGTGAAAAACTGATGAAGTTTCAAAAGGGAAGGGATATTTGTATCCCTATGGCTGATTTATGTTGAGGTTTGACAGAAAACAGCAAAATTCTGTAAAGCAATTATCTTTCAATAAAAAATAAATTAATTAAATTTAAAAAAATCATACCAGAAAAAAAAAAAAAACAACTTGTTGGGCAAGGTCTGTATTTCACTGGTATGATTTTCTGGCTACAATATTCATTCCCTTTTTGGGAACTATAGATCAGATATTATGCTATGAGTTGATGCCCTGACTTTCAGTCCTTAAAGCTGAACAAATACAAGTTAGAAAGATGGTTTTACAAAACAGATTGGCCTTAGATATTCTAGCAGCTACATAAGGAGGAACTTGTGCTATTATTAATACCCAATGTTGTACACATATACCAGATATGAGTACTAATGTTACTCACTTTACTAAACACGGGAACAAAATGAATCAGGCTATGGATACTCCTGAAGCCGCAGTCACCTCACTTTGGGAAACGTTAAGCAGCTCCACATGGTGGAAAACTATCTTAATCATAATAATTCTAATTGTTCTGTTTTTGCTGTTTACATCTGTACTTTGGCCGCCTCATGCAAAGAGTTGACTCATTGGAAAAGACTCTGATGCTGGGAGGGATTGGGGGCAGGAGAAGAAGGGCACGACAGAGGATGAGATGACTGGATGGCATCACTGACTCGATGGACGTGAGTCTGAGTGAACTCCGGGAGTTGGTGATGGACAGGGAGGCCTGGTGTGCTGCAATTCATGGGGTCGCAAAGAGTTGGACACGACTGAGCAACTGAACTGAACTTACATCTGTAACTGTGAAACTGGATTTGTTTCTCGCCGTCTGAAAGCTTTTAGGTTACAAAAGGTTGTTCAAGTTCCTACGAGTGCCACAGCCTCCTCCAACTATTACTTGGGGCCCCTGGATCAGAGACCCTCCATATGAGGTTTAGTAGAATATGTTGCCTCAATGATTTAGGGACCACGCCCCTCAACAGCAGGAAGTAGTTATGTAAAGAAAACAATGCCCCTTTCCCTTGGCAATATAATTCTCCTAAAAGAAAAGGGGGCAATGAGAGAGTGAATTCTTAGGCAGATTGATAAAAAGTCCAGGGTCCCCAAGGAGAGAGGGGTCTGGGGTTTTTGAGGAAGACATAGGAGTCTAGAATTCTCAAGGAGGAGGAAAGGACAAACTTTTTTTTTTCCCCTCTACATTACTTAAGTCACATAAAACACTGTTGTTTTTAAGCCCAGAACTGATGATTACATAAAAAAAAAAATTCAGTTTAAACTCTGTACTAGGGATTATATAACAACAATGTAGCCTGCTTGAGGACAGTTTTTGCTTCCTGAAAACCTTCTGACTAATCCTGGTATCTTAGAACATATATATTATGGGAGTGGGTTTGGTAGGGTCTTTCTATTGTTAAGTTCTAATCCTGTCATCCTAAAATGTAAATTGTGGGAGTGGGTCTAGTAAGATCTTTACAACCTTGAGACATTCTATTGATTTATTGTAATAACTAATGTAAAAAGTATATAACCCCCTTGCTAACACTAGTGAGGGGGGCATTCTCCACCCCCCTTCTGATATCTGTGTCAGAAGCTTTTTCTGTCCCTTTGCACTTTTATAAAACTCTGCTACACAAAAGAAAAAAAAAAAAAACTGATGTACCTGAAAAATGACTGAAAGGAAGAACTTTAAATTTTACATCATATTCTTTTTAAGTATGTATTTGTGATCAAATAGCTATTAAATACCAACAGTAAATAAAAAAGGTTGAAGCTAGTTCTAGCTGAAGCCAAAATGATTTGAAATCACAGCGTGACCTATTTTTACCATAATGAGCATAAAACATATTTAGATTATGGTGGAAAACAGAGCATAAGTAAGGACAAAAAAGAATTTCTTAAAGAGCAGACTTGAGGAATGAAAACCAAGCTCTAAACAGAAACAGGGACTCTGTCAAAGTGCATAGGCCTGCAATTTGATCTTGTATAATTTTCATGGATGTTTTTGAATTTTTAAGTATTTAAAACAGTATTTTGAATTAAAGTATCAATATAGCCTGAGTAATTTTCTCTTATTAAAAAAAACAATTATCTAAGCTGTAATATTTATATCTGTATCAATAAAGGGAAAATATAAAATATATTTTATAATCATCCTTCAAACCCTAAATAAGAGTCAGTAGAATAGATTTTAGATATGAGAAAAAAATACATTGACAGTGTCCTTTTAATTTGATTATCTGCCTTGATGATCTAAATGAGGATGAAAAACAGATGCCAGAAAGAAACATAGTTAGGGAAGAAGAAATAGTGAAGGAAATCAGATTGATTAGGATTTAATCAAAAATTAAGAAATGTGAAACTCTAAGGACTGCCAAAAATAGTCTGTCAAACACCAAACCCTCTGAAAGGCATTATGTTTTTGAGATCATTATGGAGAGGGGCAATTATTCACTTTAGAAAATATATTACAGCTTAACTGATCACAGATTAATAACAAGCATAATTCAGTATAAATCGCTGAAGAACCCGGAAATGTGTATAGAAGCAGAACAGAGACCACATACATAGATGTGGCCTGTGTTCTAGTAAGGAGGATTAATTAGTTTTTTCAAAATGAAATCTGTCATTCCTATGAAAAAAGGAAAAAAAGGAAAAGCTTAACTTCCTAGAAAAAAAATCCATGCAATAAATTCTAATTCTAGTAAATATCACTATTTTCATTTTATTTTCCTCCTTTATTTTTGAATCAATTTTTGGCCTTTATGGGGCAAACATTTATGATAATAGATTTTACCCTCAGGAGAAAATGCCCAGTTTCTAGCAGTTCCTATCTTCATCACTGGAAGTAATGATGAAGCTCCCACTATGTGAAAAAGGCTTTGCACCAGCTTCTTACTATAAGCCACTTAGAAACATTCCTGTAAGGTTAAAGCATCAAATATGTGACTAAATAATAATTTTTTAAAATGTTGGCAATAAATAAAAAAACAATGGCAAGATGTTTGGACCCATGTGAAAATAAGCCATATCCAGGTTTAAGAACAGCAAGTGATTCAACTGGCATATCTACATAGCACATAAATAGATGGTCCAATAGACATTTTAGCTACATAGCTTCAGAATTATTTAAGTTTGACTCTCAGAGTTGAAACTTAAAAGATTCCAGAAATGTGGCTTCCAAAATATGAAGAATAAGATTGTTGGCAATGCAAGGCAAATTTCTATGCCTGTTAAAGAATGACAGGTCAACATTTTCCAAACTTGTTCTGAAAGGCTAGGTTCATTTGAACAAACCAATTTCATCAAAGTCTGGGCAGAGGGAGTCTGCTAAAAATAAAAACAAACAAACAGTAAAAGCTATTTTTGCTGTCAGGTTACAATGTGTACTGTCCTAAACTAAATCCTCTTCATTGAAACAAGCATTATAGGAGTATTTACACAATTGTCCTTTAATTATATTAAGATTTATTAGTTAAAATAAATGATAAACAAAAATTTTCATCTCAAATTTTGCCAGCGGGGGGAAAAACAAAAGGAAACGTTCTTTTAGGATGTTATTTGAAATTCTGCTCAATGCATGCTTCATTAAAAATGTAGAAATATATGCATAGAAATGACTAGAGAGAAGACAAATAGGAATAATCTAACTGATGTTTTCTTTCACATATTACTAACAGTGATATTACAGGTGAATTTTTTCTTTCCATTGCTTTTTTAAAATTTCTTATAGCAAATGTTATTTTTATAATGTGAACCCAACTCTGACTTCCTGACATTTTTGTTTGAGAAATAGAATTTTCCCTGCTTAACTGAATCTGATACATAAACCAGACAGACTTTGAGGGGCTGACAGAGGTCCCGGCTTCACAGACGTACCTTGCTGCACGGAGCGAGCCAGTAAACGAGAGCCAGGAAGGGCAGTCCCACCGCAACGGCGAGGACCACGAGGAACTTGACCGCCATGGTCTGCTGCCGCAGCCCAGAAAGGTTCTCATACCATATGGACAGGAGCTGCTGTTGACAGTTTGGATGGGCTACAAACTAGCAGGGGGTAACAAAACATTTAACAGCTTGATTAAAGAAGGTTTCAGCATAAGCTTTTTTCTTGTATTCTAATATTAGGTTCTATCCTTTCTCATAAAAATTGTTAGAATTAAAGAACAAATGTAAAATATGTAGGGGACAGGTATCAAGCAATGTGGCAGGAGGTTCTAATACAGTTTATGTAAATTCAAGGATTCAAATTTACCAAACTTTTCTTTAGGACTAATGGACTTTCAAAGCATAGACAAATTTTGAAAATTTAGTGTTATAAAAAGCTTCATCCATATTTTATAAAAGGACTTTTATGATTCTGCACTTTTACCATCTAGAGGGAATGATATAAAGATCTTGCTAATTTATATGTCTAAATACTTTTTTTAAAAAAAGTACACCACCTTTTCTGCACTGACCTAAAGTGCTAAATGCATTTTATACTAGATTCCCATTGCATATGATCTTTTCATGGACTGCCTATTCTATTCCATTGATATATTCCTGTGCCATAAGCTCTTTCAAATAAGAATATTATATAATTAAATTTCAGAATTTTTACTTTTCAGAATATTTTTATTCTCATATATTTAATTTTTATAGATGAATGCTACATATGACAGAGAGCATTGTTTAATATACAAAAAGCAAAAATCCAAAATAACAATTGCTAAAGACTATTAAAAGGTTAGACAAAAGACAGATTATATAAAGGAACTTAAAATGTTTCCTAAGTATGGTTAACAGTCAAAGACAATTAAATCAAGATACAGTGTTTGTCTTTGTAGAATGGTAAGGTTTAATGATACATGAGTGGAAGAAATAAGGCCATCTATACACTGTTGACATGTGTACCTTTTTTGAGGGAAATTTATCAAATGTTTTGAAATAACAGAAACTTAAAGAAAATAATGGACACCCTTAAACAGTAAATGGATTAAATGAACATAATGATATAAATCAGCACAATGATACGTAGGCTTTGAAAAGGTTGAGTGGATGTCTACATACTAATATGTGAAGATGTCCAAGATGAATCTATGGAGAAAAATAGAATACTGACTATTCTCCATTAAGAAATAGGAAGACAGAAAGGGATTATGTCTATACTGTTTGAAAGCCAATCATAAGTCTGTATTACTTTTATTATAAAATCCACCTTTATAAACTGTTTTTTTTAATAAAAAGGGAGAAAAATAAAATCAACACAATTAGAAATGAAAATGGAGAGATCACAACAGACAACACAGAAATACAAAGGATCATAAGAGACTACTATCAGCAGTTGTATGCCAATAAAATGGACAACGTGGAAGAAATGGACAAATTCTTAGAAAAGTACAATTTTCCAAAACTGAACCAGGAAGAAATAGAAAATCTTAACAGACCCATCACAAGCACGGAAATTGAAACTGTAATCAGAAATCTTCCAGCAAACAAAAGTCCAGGTCCAGACGGCTTCACAGCTGAATTCTACCAAAAATTTCGAGAAGAGCTAACACCTATCCTCCTCAAACTCTTCGAGAAAATTGCAGAGGAAGGTAAACTTCCAAACTCATTCTATGAGGCCATCATCACTCTACTACCAAAACCTGACAAAGATACCACAAAAAAAAAGAAAACTACAGGCCAATATCACTGATGAACATAGATGCAAAAATCCTTAACAAAATTCTAGCAAATAGAATCCAACAATATATTAAAAATATCAAACATCATGATCAAGTGGGCTTTATCCCAGGGATGCAAGAATTCTTCAATATTTGCAAATCAATCAATGTAATATACCACATTAACAAAATGAAAAATAAAAACCATATGATTATCTCAATAGATGCAGAGAAAGCCTTTGACAAAATTCAACATCCATTTATGATAAAAACCCTCCAGAAAGCAGGCATAGAAGGAACAAACCTCAACATAATAAAACCTATATATGACAAACCCACAGCAAACATTACCCTCAGTGGTGAAAAATTGAAAGCATTTCCCCTAAAGTCAGGAATAAGACAAGGGTGCCCACTCTCACCACTACTATTCAACATAGTTTTGGAAGTTTTGGACACAGGAATCAGAGCATAAAAAGAAATAAAAGGAATCCAGATTGAAAAGAAGAAGTAAAACTCTCACTGTTTGCAGATGATATGATCGTCTACATAGAAAACCCTAAAGATTCCACCAGAAAATTACTAGAGCTAATCAATGAATATAGTAAAGCTGCAGAATATAAAATCAACACACAGAAATCCCTTACATTCCTATACACTAAAAATGAGAAAATAGAGAAATTAAGGAAACAATTCCATTCACCATTGCAATGAAAAGAATAAAATACTTAGGAATATATCTACCTAAAGAAACAAAAGACCTATATATAGAAAACTATAAAACACTGGTGAAAGAAATCAAAGAGGACACAAATAGATGGAGAAATATACCGTTTTCCTGGATCAGAAGAATCAACATATTGAAAATGAGTATACTACCCAAAGCAATCTATAGATTCAATGCAATCCCTATCAAGCTACCAAGCGTATTTTTCAGAGAATTAGAACAAATAATTTCACAATTTTTATGGAAAAACAAAAACCTCGAATAGCCAAAGCAATCTTGAGAAAGAAAAATGGAACTGGAAGAATTAACCTCCCTGACTTCAGTGTCTACTACAAAGCCACAGTCATCTAGACAGTATGGTACAGGCACAAAGACAAAAAAATAGATCAATAGAACAAAATGGAAAGCCCAGAGATAAATCTATGCACCTATGGACACCTTATCTTTGACAAAGGAGGCAAGAATATACAATGGAGTAAAGACAATCTCTTTAACAAGTGGTGCTGGGAAAACAAGTCAACCACTTGTAAAAGAATGAAATTAGAACACTAACACCATACACAAAAATAAACTCAATATGGATTAAAGATCTACATGTAAGACCAGAAACTATGAAACTTCTAGAGAAAAACATAGGCAAAACACTCTCCAACATAAATCACAGCAGGATCCTCTATGACCCACCTCCCAGAATACTGTAAATAAAAGCAAAAATAAACAAATGGGACCTAATTAAAATTAAAAGCTTCTGCACAACAAAGGAAACTAAGCAGGGTGAAAAGACAGCCTTCAGAATGGGAGAAAATAATAGCAAACGAAGCAGCTGACAATTAATCTCAAAAATATACAAGCAACTCCTGCAGCTCAATTCCAGAAAAATAAACTACCCAATCAAAAAGTGGGCCAAAGAACTAAACAGACATTTCTCCAAAGAAGACATACTGATGACTAACAACCACATGAAAAGATGCTCAACATCACTCATCAGAGAAATGCAAATCACTACCACAATGAGGTACCATTTCATGCCAGTCAGAATGGCTGCTATCCAAAAGTCTACAAGCAATAAATGCTGGAGAGAGTGTGGAGAAAAGGGAACACTCTTACACTGTTGGTGGGAATGCAAACTAGTACAGCCACTATGGAGAACAGTGTGGAGATTCCTTTAAAAACTGGAAATAGAACTACCTTATGACCCAGCAATCCCACCGCTGGGCATACACACCGAGGAAATCAGAATTGAAAGAGACACGTGTACCCCAATGTTCATTGCAGCATTGTTTATAATAGCCAGGACATGGAAGCAACCTAGATGTCCATCAGCAGATGAATGGATAAGAAAGCTATGGTACATATACACAATGGAATATTACTCAGCTATTAAAAAGAATACATTTGAATCAGCTCTAATGAGGTGGATGAAACTATAGCCTATTATACAGAGTGAAAAAAGCCAGAAAGAAAAATACCAATACAGTATCTGTTCAGTTCAGTCGCTCAGTTGTGTCCGACTCTTTGTGACCCCATGAATCGCAGCATGCCAGGCTTCCCTGTCCATCATCAACTTCTGGAGTTCACTCAAACTCACGTCCATCGAGTCAGTAATGCCATCTCGCCATCTCATCCTCTGTCATTCCCTTCTCCTCTTGTCCCCAATCCCTCCCAGCATCAGAGTCTTTTCCAATGAGTCAACTCTTCGCATGAGGTGGCCAAAGTACTGGAGTTTCAGCTTTAGCATCATTCCTTCCAAAGAACACCCAGGGCTGATCTCTTTCAGAATGGACTGGTTGGATCTCCTTGCAGTCCAAGGGACTCTCAAGAGTCTTCTCCAACACCACAGTTCAAAAGCATCAATTCTTCAGTGCTCAGCCTTCTTCACACTCCAACTCTCACATCCATACATGACCACTAGAAACACCATAGCCTTGACTAGATGGACCTTTGTGGACAAAGTAATGTCTCTGCTTTTGAATATGCTATCTAGGTTGGTCATAACTTTTCTTCCAAGGAGTAAGCATCTTTTAATTTCATAGCTGCAGTCACCATCTACAGTGATTTTGGAGCCCCCCAAAATAAAGTCTGACACTGTTTCCACTGTTTCCCCATCTATTTCCCATGAATTGATGGGACCAGATGCCATGATCTTCATTATCTGAAATGTTGAGCTTCAACCCAACTTTTTCACTCTCCACTTTCACTTTCATCAAGAAGAGGCTTTTTAGTTTCTCTTCACTATGAAAAGGCAAAATGATAGGATACTGAAAGAGGAAATCCCCAGGTCAGTAGGTGCCCAATATGCTACTGGATATCAGTGGAGAAAAATAATTCCAGAAGAATGAAGGGATGGAGCCAAAGCAAAAACAATACCCAGTTGTGGATGTGACTGGTGATAGAAGCAAGGTCTGATGCTGTAAAGAGCAATATTGCATAGGAACCTGGAATGTCAGGTCCATGAATCAAGGCAAGTTGGAAGTGGTCAAACAGGAGATGGCAAGGGTGAACGTCGACATTCTAGGAATCAGCGAACTAAAATGGACTGGAATGGGTGAATTTAACTCAGATGACCATTATATCTACTACTGTGGGCAGGAATCCCTTAGAAGAAATGGAGTAGCCATCATGGTCAACAAAAGATTCCGAAATGCAGTACTTGGATGCAATCTCAAAAATGACAGAATGATCTCTGTTCGTCTCCAAGGCAAACCATTCAATATCACAGTAATCCAAGTCTATGCCCCAACCAGTAATGCTGAAGAAGCTGAAGTTGAATGGTTCTATGAAGACCTACAACATCATTTAGAACTAACACGCAAAAAAGATGTCCTTTTCATTATAGGGGACTGGAATGCAAAAGTAGGAAGTCAAGAAACACCTGGAGTAACAGGCAAATTTGGGCTTGGAATATGGAATGAAGCAGGGCAGACTAATAGAGTTTTGCCAAGAAAATGCACTGGTCATAGCAAACACCTTCTTCCAACAACACAAGAGAAGACTCTACACATGGATATCACCAGATTGTTAACACTGAAATCAGATTGATTATATTCTTTGCAGCCGAAGATGGAGAAGCTCTATACAGTCAACAAAAACACGACCAGGAGCTGACTGTAGCTCAGATCACAAACTCCTTATTACCAAATCAGTATACTAATGCATATATATGAAATTTAGAAAGATGGTAATGATGACCCTATATGCAAGACAGCAAAAGAGACACAGATATATAGAAGTCTTTTGGACTCTGTGGGAGAGGGCGAGGGTGGGATGGTTTTGGAGAATAGCACTGAAACGTGTATTATCACATGTGAAACGGATCACCAGTCCAGGTTCAATGCATGATACAGGGTGCTTGGGGCTGGTACACTGGGATGACCCAGAGGGATGGGATGGAGAACACATGTACACCCATGGTGGATTCATGTTAATATATGACAAAACCAATACAATATTGTAAAGTAATTAGCCTCCAAATAAATAAATTTTTAAAAAAGTGTGAAATGTTAAGAATTAATGAGTTTACATACAACTTAAGATATGTGCTGTTTATGGAATACGTGTTATATCTCAATAAACAATTTTTTAAGAAAAAAATTAAACATATCTTATATAACTTAAGAAACCAGTCAAGAATAGGAGGCACTGCCTGAAGACAAAGACTAAAAATATTCCACAAATAAAGACACAGGAGATTCAAATGCACTAAAGAAGAAACCGAAGGCATTGGTCCGGAAGTGGACTAAGTTAATAAGTGGAGATGGGTCTTAAATAACGATGTTCCCATCCTACAACAAATGCCTTGTGTTTTGAACACACAAAGCCATTTTTGCATCATTAATTAAGTAAAAGAAAATGTCAATCATTGCAGAAACAAATCTAGATTTTTAAAGACCAGCATTTAGTGTAGGTGAAATATCTCACTGCCAGGCATTTAGAATTTACTAGAGATCCTACCTAGAACAATTAGTTAGAAAAACCTGGCTTAACCTAATTATGCCAATCCTTCATCTTGATTTAGCACCAATAAAAACTGAAATAACATAAAAAGGGCTTTGTGCCTGATCTTACTTTTTTTACGTCATACTTAATGGCAAGTTTTAAACGGCTGAGGTTAGGACGACTGTGATCTCCACCACTGTGGCGTATTTCAACATCCCCATTCAGAATGGCTTCTACTTCTTCAGTATTTCTGCACAGATCAAGGAGTCCAACAACAAAATCTTTGCACTGCATCGACAGTTTTTTGTAGTCATTCTAGGAAACATAAAGCAAAGCAAAAAAAAAAAAAGGTATAAGTATCACATTTTACTATGTTACACTGTAGAATTTATCAGTGATTTGACTGTAGAGAATAAAAAAGCTCTATTTTTAGGTTTATTATTCTTTTTAACATGCTTCAGTTGCTATTCTGTTGAGTGAGCTCTGAAATATATTAGCACCATAAAGACTGTCCTTATATTCAAAAGGAAATTTGTATAAAACACAATGAAAGTTGCCAAAAAGTACTGTACTGTACTACACCAAACTCACCTGCTGATTCAGGAGAAATAAAAAGGTAGCAACTCTTCCCAGATCATACTTTCTTGCACACATCATATCTCCTATGTTCATAACTTCATCAGCTAGGCACATAATACATACATTTGCTAGGTCTTTGGAAGACTTTATATACTGTGTTGATAAACTTGAGAAACACAACATTTGGAAAGGTTTCAAGCAAAGCAAACATATATCACTTATCTGTTTACTAAATTGTTATTGAGGAACTTTACTTATCAAACTTATGGGATCAAAAGACAAGATCTAACATAACGTCTGCAAACTGAGATTCTTTGGATAAAAGGAAGTTTAATGAAAATGCTTTCATTATAAATTACTGCTGAGGACCTAATAGCATGTTGAGAGGATTTGGAGACTACAGATCATGTTTAAACATCAAATAGTCATTTTGAATTCACATACACCATTTAGATATATCTTCATTCAGGTCTTTCTAAAATTTCCTTCCTCTGTATTCTCTTACATGGAAATAAGGCCATTCATAACCCAATGTTAATAAAGAAAATCTATTAGCTAGAATTTGTTTTATTGTAAGTGGATCATAGAATCTCAGTTAATCTTCACAGTCACCTTAATCACTTAGGTTACATCCAAAACTGCAGCCACTAGGCACCAAAATGAGGCTTTAAATTTAACCCTGTTTGGCTGCACTTTGCCTGTAAGAGTTCTGTCACTTTGTCTCTTTGTAGAATGCTTTTCTGTTTTGATCTATGAAGAGCTGCAAGGTAAGCCAGATAAATATGATTTCCATTTTGCACATCAAAAAACTAAGGTCACAGCCTCCCGGGCAGAGTTTACTCTTAATTCAGTTGTGCAGATTCAGAATTAGTTGTCCCCTCCATTTTGAAGTCACCAGTGTTATAGGATAAAAAGACTCCTTGCAGGGATCAAGAGAAGAAGATATTGGAGAAATATGAGAGGCTTTAGATATGAGTCAATAAGGTAACATTGTGGGGAGTCTATATGGAAAACAGTTTCATCCTGAGTGTATGCAAAGGACCTACTTGGGCTCCTCCCTGTTAGTTTCACTTTGCTAACTGTAGGTTCAAACAGATCCTATAGAAGGAAGTTCATAAACTATGTCTCAACTGAGAATGACTCAAACTATTTTCAATAGGTATCTGGTCAGATAGTATAAACAAGGTCATGAAGAAACAGCTCTTTCCCTTTTGTGAAATAGTCAGTTAAGGTCATGGGGAAGACCTTTGAGGTGTGGAAGTACATATGTTGTCCATGCCCACTATTCCAAGTTATAGTGGTTAGGAGCTTGGGCTTTTAAGTTTAAATGCGTGCGACATGTGTGCTAAGTTGCTTCAGTCATGTCCGACTCTTTGTGACACTATGGACTGTAGCCCACCAAGCTCCTCTGTACATGGGATTCTCCAGGCAGGAATACTAGAGTGGGTTGCCATGCCCTCTACCATGGGATCTTCCTGACCCAGGGATCAAACCCACGTCTCTTATATCTCCTACACTGGCAGACAGGTTCTTTAACCACTAGCACCACCTGGGAAGCCCAAGGTTAGATATACTTGTGATCAAATCCCAGCTCTTCAAATTTTTAGCCATGTGCTCTAAGGTAACTTAAAATCAATCTATGAGGTAGATGCCATTATTATTCTCATTTAACAGATTAAAAAAAACAACAACAACAAGGCTTAGTGAGATTAGTTGTCCTAAAGAAATCACACATTTCTTTATATATATATATATATATATATATATATAAAGAATATATGTGAAGAAAATAATATATATAAAGAAACTTTCTTTATATATAAGGAAGTACATATCAAGCACTTGATAAAACATAATTATTGTATTATATCAAAGGCAAGACCTGAAAACAAGCTGTTTCTTGACATTAGTAAGAACCCATGGAGTTATGACAAAATTTAATATACCTGGCCTCTCTTGTCTGTAGCACTCAATTCTAGATGTATCCTTAGTCCTTATGGAGACAAAAATGTAAGACTCAAAACCAATACTCTCTAGAATTCCAATAAGGCTCATGTGAAATGAGGTATTTCAAAGGAAGGTATGACCCTTCAAATATGGGGTAATACTTTTAGTAGAAACCACATGAATTGATACAGTACAGGTGTTCTTTGCTGTTAAATATCTTAAAAATTATTTCCAAGTCATTGCTAATTTACAAGATATATTCCAAGCAAAATCAAAACAAAAACCCATTTTTTTTAAAAAAAGAATAAGACTGCTTTTAGAAATGTATGCTTTTTTTCACCTTGGGAATCAGTTACAAATGTTTTCATATTTATGTTCTCTCACACTGAAATGTAAACTCACTTAAAGTGAGATATTGGCAGTAGTTCATGAGCCAGACTTAACACTGTGATTTCAGTTTTTTGAAAGAAAAAATGAAGCTGGCTGTTGATTTGATTCTGCCTTTGCCTTGTACATTCACACCATACATTAATAAATTAAAAGTGGGTGCTTGCCTATTAACCTTTGAGTTTTAAGTAGATGACTGATAGTGGGTTAATAGAACATGAAGATTATAAAACATAAAAAGACCTTGATACAATTATCCTTTCACAGGGTAATTTTAGTTGGATTTTTATATAGTAGAAGATATGGTGTGTAATTTTAATGCATAATTCCATATAAAGAAAAGGCTGCTTTATAGAAATTAAAAGGGTGAGGAAAATGCATGTCTAATTCTCATGAATCAACACTAATTAAGTGAGTTTTGGATAAGGGCAGACCTGGATTTCAAGTTAAGTACAGTCACCTACTAGGTGCATGAGTTGGGAAAATTACTTAAGCTCTTACAGCCTCAAAATTCTTATTTGTAAAGTGGGGATAATATAAGGTTCTTCCTAGGGTTGCTGTGAACGTTATACAAGATAACAAATGCTAACTTCTTAGCTCAAAGATGGGTTGAATCGATGGTAATTATTATTGTTGTTGTTTTCATCATTTCATAAATACCCAAGTCATCTCAGTACCTTGACACAAAATTGCACTAAAAAATATAAAACCATGATGAAATTCCTAGCGATAAAAGATATTTTCCCATACTAAGGCATGGGTAAGTCATTCTGGCTTATACATGAATTAACTTAAATTTAAGCTAACTAAAAATAGCCTGTTTGTGGCCTGTCAAAACATATATTGTACATCTGCTCTAATTATTAAGAAAAGGGCACATTGACCAGAAGTAAGGAATGTCCATGTTAAAAATAAAAATTAAATGCCTCCCTTCCTGGGAAGCCAATACTGGTCCTCCTTTTTGATAAGATTCCTTTCCCAGGTGCCAAGACCAGACTGACTGTGTACATTCTGACCTCTGTTTCAAAACCTTGAAGGAATGTATCCCTGACTTGCTTAATGTTCTTTATTCTGACAAAATATAAAACTGTGCTAAAAACCGTGCTCTTCCAGATCAGTTCCTCAGAATTATGAGAGGCTGTCTTCTGGGCTTCAGTTTGGCTCAAATAAAACTCTTTTCTAAGCCTATTATAGATTGTTTATTGATTATTTTCATCAACATTGAGTATTACTTGAATGTATTAAAAATAAAACAATTATTCATTCATTCGTTATTTCAACAAATATTCTACAAATATTCAGCAACCAGTGCTCTGATAGATGCCACATGCTATCTCAGACGGAATTTTTAAAATGAGATTGTGTTCTTGTAGAATAAAGAAAGCATAGACTCTCATTATCCAGCTTGTGACTGAATTAACCAGCCATGCTCTTGGAACCACAAGCAACTCTAGGGCTTTCCTGCTCTTCAGAATAATTGTCACTAAATGGCACAATGATCCCTGAGCCCTGTCACAGCTGGTGTGCAGAAGAGTAACAAGCACTTATATAGCACCTAGTCCTCACGGCTGTGAGGGACATAAAAGGTAATCAGATACTGCTCTAAAGAAAAGGTAACAGGAGGTGAGATACAATTTCAGACAAGAATTGAAGACAGGCATTTTCCTAGATATGTCAGATGCTCCTCATTTTTATGCTGATTGTTGCCACAGCAGCAGCTCCTTGTTTAACTTAATACAGTGTTTGATTCCAGGTTTTATTCTTCCTTCAACATAGAAATTCTCAGGTTCAGCTGAAGCCATGAAGCTTAAAGAGCAGCCATGAAGGTAAACAGACACTCCAGGGGCTGAGGACTCTCAGGTTACAAACCGCTGCACTTAACTTCCCTTCCTAACTATTGACTGGATCTAAAATTTTGCCAGAATGGATTTTCTCTGCCCGTCTATTTAAACTGATTGGAAAGTCAAAGACAAGAACAGACTCATACACTTTACAGCATTTGTTCATGTATCTGACTCTCTTGAGCAGACTGTAGATCATAAGAAACTGTGGAAAATTTGGAAAGAGATGGGAATACCAGACCCCCTTACCTGTCTCCTGAGAAACCTGTATGAAGGTCAAGAAGCCACAGTTAGAACTGGACATGGAACAATGGACCAATTCAAACTTGAGAAAAGAATATGTCAAGGTTGTATATTGTCACCCTGCTTATATAACTTATATGCAGAGTACATCATGTTAAATGCCAGGCTGGATGAAGCACAAGCTGGAATTAAGATTGTCGGGAGAAACATCAATAACTTCAGATATGCAGATGACAGTAACCTAATGGCAGAAAGTGAAGAGGAACTAAAGAGCCTCCTGATGAAGGTGACAGAGGAGAGTGAAAAAGCTGGCTTAAAACTCAATATTCAAAAAACAAAGATCATGGAATCCAGTACCATCACTTCATGGCAAACAGATGAGGAAAAAATGGAAACAGTGACAGACTTTATTTTCTTGGGCTCCAAAATCACCGCAGACAGTGACTGAAGCCATGAAATTAAAAGATGCTTGCTCCTTGGAAGAAAAGTTATGATGAACCTAGTGAAAGTCTCTCAGTCATGACTGACTTTTTGAGACCCCATGGACTATACAGTTCATGGAATTATTCAGGCCAGAATACTTGAGTGGGTAGTCTTTCCCTTCTCCAAGGGATCTTCCCAACCCAGGGATTGGACCCAGGTCTCCCATATTGCAGGCAGATTCTTTACCATATGGAGAACTTAAAAGCTGTTGTATCATAAAGTTAGATTGTAAGTTCAATTCAGTTCAGTTGCTCAATCGTGTCCGACTCTTTGCGACCCCATGAATTGCAGCACACCAGGCTTCCCTGTCCATCACCAACTCCCGGAGTTCACTCAAACTCACGGCCATCGAGTCGGTGATGCCACCCAGCATCTCATCCTCGGTCGTCCCCTTTTCCTCCTGTCCTCAATCCCTCCCAGCATCAGAGTCTTTTCCAATGAGTCAACTCTTTGCATGAGGTGGCCAAAGTACTGTAGTTTCAGCTTTAGTATCATTCCTTCTAAAGAACATCCAGGCCTGATCTCCTTCAGAATGGACTGGTTGGATCTCCTTGCAGTCCAAGGGACTTTCAAGAGACTTCTCCAACACCACAATACAAAAGCATCCATTCGGTGCTCAGCTTTCTTCACAGTCCAATTCTCACATCCATACATGACCACTGGAAAAACCACAGCCTTGACTAGACAGACCTTTTTTGGAAAAGTAATGTCTCTGCTTTTGAATATGCTATCTAGGTTGGTCATAACTTTTCTTCCAAGGAGTAAGCGTCTTTTAATTTCATGTCTGCAATCACCATCTGCAGTGATTTTGGAAACCACTTAGAATAATTCATTAAGCTCGACAATGGTCCATTTCCTCCTTTCCCTTTGGCCTGGACCATTGTCCTGTGCCTCTGTAGGCTATTTTGCATGCAAGAAACACCTGTGTCACCCTACTAAGGTATGATGACAATCACACTGCCTTTCTGCTAACAAAAACTGCTTTTCAACTTGGTCTGTTTCTTAGAAGGTTATTTCTTTTTCAAACAATGCCAGGCATCTTTGAACATTTTGAATGCCAGAGCATAGCAACCATTTAAAAACAAGCACAGTAGTGTCTTCCCTTTTGTCTAAGTCAATGGCAGAGGTGTCTGGACAGCCAGGTGCCTGTTTAGATACATGGCCCCAGGAAGACAGGCAGGATTTGGTGAAGCTTCAGAGAATCTATTTTTCCAGAACGACAGGGTAGAGGGAAATCCCTGACATGGAGAAGGTGATTTTAGGGTAATTAAAGGAAACGTTACCACAATCTAAAATGCAAATAGGCTTAACAAGTGTTCAGAGACATAGGTCATAGGTAAATTCTGAGATAGTAAAAGGAAGTTCAAAATTTTGAAGAATGCTTTGCTAATAAACTGGTACTGATTCTTCTGTCTTTATGATGATTCTTAATCTTGAGTCAAGGAGAGAAGGGAGGTGTTATACTCTCCTTTCCCAATATCAAAAACAGTTAAAATTCTGAGTATATATTGCCAAAATTAGGCTTAGCCCAAGTTTAACTTAAGGTGGCTGAGGTCTCTTTCTACCAAAGTAAAAAGTTATTGATAAAAACTCAGTATATAAAGATTGAACATGAATGGATGAAACTTTAAATCTGGCTTCTCCCCCATTCACTGTGAAGACCTGTAATCTCTCAGGTCTGTTGCTTTTCTTCTATTCCTGAGGTTCCATCTAACTGTTAGATTTCTCTGCTGTGTTCTGGCTGTCACCTCTGCATTGATCCATCTTCAGACCTGATGATACTGGTAATGAGTGCAATTCATTCTGTCTAGAAGAGTCAAAGTGCCAGAGTACAGTTGCCAGAGGAACTCAGTTGCACCTCCTCTGTCCTCTTTTGTTATACGACTCTGGATTAATACAGAAAAGGAGAATTTAGGAGGAGCTTAGAGAAACTATATATTGGAGTTTACAATCTTTGTGATCGTTCTCATCTCTAACTCTCATAAAATAGATTAACTGCCTTCAAACAGAGAAATATGAAGACTTTTCAAGGGCCACAGAACACTGATAGTTTTAAGAGAAAATTTCTAGACCCTCTTTCTAGACCCTCAACTTTCCTGTAACTAATTTTCTTGAGAACAGATCATTTTTCCCTTTACAAAAAATTCTCCACTCTCACTCACCCCTGCAGCAAACAATGGAAATTCCCCTTTAATAATTAATTCAGGTACCACAGACCCTAAGGGGTTTCCTGTATTTCCTTTCCTTAATACACATTTCCAATGAAGATGAAACTAAATGATAGGAATACATCATGCCAGTTCATGTTGGGATGTTCTGAATTTAGAGAATTTTAATGTACTTTGCCTCTTCATTCTTCAACAGCTGTCAAAGAATGCATACTTCTAAAATGAGAGGGCATTAAGAAGATATCAGTAGGCAATCAGTTCAGTTCAGTCGCTCAGTCATGTCCGAATCTTTGTGACCCCATGAATCACAGCACCCCAGGCCTCCCTGTCCATCACCAACTCCTGGAGTTCACTCAGACTCACGTCCATCGAGTCCGTGATGCCATCCAGCCATCTCATCCTCTGTCGTCCCCTTCTCCTTCTGCCCCCAATACCTTCCAGCATCAGAGTCTCTTCCAATGAGTCAACTCTTCGCATGAGGTGGCCAAAGTACTGGAGTTTCAGCTTTAGCATCATTCCTTCCAAAGAAATCCCAGGGCTGATCTCCTTCAGAACGGACTGGTTGGATCTCCTTGCAGTCCAAGGGACTCTCAAGAGTCTTCTCCAACACCACAGTTCAAAAGCATCAATTCTTTGGCGCTCAGCTTTCTTCACAGTCCAATTCTCACATCTATACATGACCACTGGAAAAACCATAGCCTTGACAAGACAGACCTTTGTTGGCAAAGTAATGTCTCTGCTTTTGAATATACTATCTAGGTTGGTCATAACTTTCCTTCCAAGGAGTAAGCGTCTTTTAATTTCATGGCTGCAGTCACCATCTGCAGTGATTTTGGAGCCCCCCAAAATAAAGTCTGACACTGTTTCCCCATCTATTTCCCATGAAGTGATGGGACCAGATGCCATTATCTTAGTTTTCAGAATGTTGAGCTTTAAGCCAACTTTTTCACTCTCCTCTTTCACTTTCATCAAGAGGCTTTTTAGTAGGGAATACTGAATACAAAATTCACTTTTTCATGTTACTTAAATTAAGTGATTATTTCAAATTATTCATTTAAAAAATTTATTGGAATATAGTTAATTTACAATGTTAGTTTCAGGTGTACAGCAAAGGCAATCAATCATACATATACATAAACCTACGTGTTTTAGACTCTTTTCCCATATAGACCATTACAGAGTACTGAGTAGAGTTCCCTGTGCTATACAGTAGGTGCTTATTAGTCATCTATTTTATATATAGTAGAGTTATATACCAATCCCAATTTCCCAATTTGTCCTCTTCACCCTGATAACCATAAGTTTATTTTCTACATCTGTGGCTCTGCTTCTGCTTTGTAAACAAGTTTATTTTACCCTTATTTAAAACCATTCTTAGTACTCATCTTTTAGATGTATCATTATCTTAAAAGAAAGACATCACAAATGTGCAAGGCAGAAAAGTTTAGTCAGGATGAGTCTTTTTACTGTGACTTGGAATGGTTTCCAGGACTCAAAAATTTTCACAGGCTACTGGCTAAAGCACAAGGATAAAACTTTTATGTGAATTGTTCCAGATCAGTGTGGGTAATTCAGTAAGACAGTTATCAAATCATATCAAGAAATATTTATCCCAAATATAGAGTACTATCTTTTAATTCTATTCCATGAAATCATTAATAATTTACACATTCCATTAACAAAAACTAAAACAATATGCTGGCTGACAAATCAAGTTATTTTAACAGGTTGTAAGTATTTCTTTCATTAAATACATAACAAAAGCATGGATATGACTTGTTCCTTTAAAATTCATTTCCAATAGGAAATGTGTCATATATTTAAAATTTATTTTTCAGAATTTGTGTATGTTATTTTGAACAATTATGTTCAATTTACATAGTTTTGATCAAATATACTGCTAATAAATATAATGGTAAGTATATCCAGAATATTTTAAATACCTAGAGCCAGATGATAACAGAAAGTAAAACAAATTCTAAACTTTCTTATAAACACACATGTTACATATGTGTTATGCAATATGTATCATATATTAAAAATACATATTATATATATGTATATATATATATATAAAATAAGTGATCTATAAAGGCCTTTACAATAAAAAGCTACTGCATTAGAAATCACATTTGTGGAGGAAAATGAACTAGAATACAAGTTTAAGGAGAAAAGGAAAGATGTAACTGTTAACAAATATTAAAGAGGAGGTTGCTTATTTTTAAAATAGGTGATGGTATGTATAAAATCATAGCACTTAAAGGCCCCTAGATACATCTGAAGCAGCCATTTAAGATATCTATGTTTCAATTTTAATATTTAGGCCATGCAGAAATTATACCTTTTTAAATTATTTAAACTTTAAATAAATTTAGATGCCAACTTTAAAGTGTACTCATGAGGACAGCATTTTTCAAATGTTTTCCTGGTGAAAAGGAAGCAAAAGAATTTGAAGACCACAAGCAGAGAGGATTGCCTGTTGCCAGTACAATATTTCAGGTCCCTGTGAGGTATCTCAGATCCAGCAGTCTTTGGTCCCTGAGACTCTACGGGGCTTGACTACTAAAAAGAAGACTGGAAAGATACATGTTGGCATGTTGCAGTATCAGTGTTTATTTCTGGAAGGATACATGCTGGCTTGTTGCAGTATCAAAATTAGAAATGATTTTAAAATTTTTCTTCATGTTTACAATACTATTTTTTAACATGATCATGTAAGGTGACCCTTGAACAAAGTAGAGGGAAGGAGAAGCAGTACTCTATTGAGTGAAAACTCCACACATAACTCTCCAGAAGGCCCTTGGCGTCCACTGTTCCACACCCATGGATTCAACCAGCCCAGGCTTGTGTGGTACTGTTGTGCATATTTAGTGAAAATAAGCCACATGTAAGTGAACCCATATACTTCAAACTTGTGTTGTTCAAGGGTCAACTATATTCTTTTAAAATAAGAAAAGAGAAGTTATTCTTGAAGGATAGAGCAGCAGATTTAGCAAAGCTCACCAGAGACACCAAGCCCTTTTGGGTCCCATCCTGTTGTAAGCTGAGGCTGGGCTGCGGGAGCAAGTTTAGCACCATCACACCAGTGTGCACGGTAGCACAATATGCTTTCCCTGAGTTTACACGCGAGAGTCGTGGCGGCGCATTCTCACATGAGGCTGTTCTTGCCTCCATAGGCCAACAGAGTCTGGGAGAATAAATTAATTGTTCTAGAGCGTCCCGTCTGGTGAGAAAGAAAACATTATGCTTTCTCGTGAGAGTCGTGGTGGCACATTCTCACATAAGGCTGTTCTTGCCTCTATAGGCCAACAGAGTCTGGGAGAATAAAATAATTGTTCTAGAGCGTCCCGTCTGGTGAGAAAGAAAACATTATGCTTTCTCGTTTTGTATTTGCCAACAGCTTTTAAAAACAGCCAAGAACTGGCCTTTCTCCTTGTGTAATGCAAGGACTTGGGGAGTCAAATTTCTAATTAGAAAAGTTGTTGAATTGTCAAGTTCTAGGACATACTTTTAAAAACATTTTTAAAACTGCTACCCTTTTTTAACAGTATACTTGAATACTTGAGGATGATTTTTTAAAGATATTAGGAATAACATAATATTAAAGAGATTTGTGTTTTCAGAGAGTTACCTTTTCTTTGCCATTAACCCTTCACGGAGGCAGGGCATTAAGCAAAGCGTGAGCCTGATTAGAGGCTAAAGGTATGGACCTACACAGAGAAAGCAGGGCTGGAGGGAAAGTGCCTGATCCATTTACCTGGCACCTTGGTGGGCAGAAACAGTGTGTGATGAACAAGCAAAGGGATATCCAGATCCCTAATTTATCATAAACCTAAAGCGGCCTTCACATTATGCAATGCATTTAGGGACAATGAAAAATTCGCATTCTGATTAGATATGATTCTTTCTTTCACCTTTGGCCCACCAGCCCACCCATCATTCCACAAGGTCATGTCTTATATTATAGTTATTTCACACAGGCCTTTGCTCTCCTATTAAATTGCAAGTTAATTGAGGGCAGGGTTACTGACTGAACTCTCTTGGTGCTGTGCGATATCTCCACCCTCATTCTTGACTCTCCCCAGTACAATATTTGCTACAACCATGGGCTCAGAAGATGTAAGCAAGTGAATGAATGAATGAAGAATGGTTTAGAGTATTGTGTAAACAAAGATACAATTACAGAAACAGAAATGTTGAAACCTAAGCAGTAAAGTTTCATAAATTAAATATAAATTTTAAGATCATATTAATCAGATTTCCAAGATAGCGTAATTCCCTGCCTCCCTGAGTCCTGGGAGCAAAGTGAGAAGTAGGAAAGAATGGGACATTGTTGGAAGAGATCATCTGCTTGTCCTGCATCCTCAGCTGCCAGGGAGCTAGAGGAAAAGCAGCATCCTCCATGCTGGGGACCATCGGAAGGCTTCAGTCATCAGTGACCTGCCCTCCTCACCTGCAGATAGGACCTGGGGAGAGACACATGCTAGGCTGGGGTTTGCAGTGTTCGGAAAAGCAGCATCCTCCATGCTGGGGACCATCGGAAGGCTTCAGTCATCAGTGACCTATCCTCCTCACCTGCAGATAGGACCTGGGGAGAGACACATGCTAGGCTGGGGGTTGCAGTGTTCCTTCAGTGACAGAGGCACCAAGCAACTGCACAGGAGAGACCCCAAGGTACAGAATAGAGAGACATGCTTTCTCACAGCATAAAGAATAGAGAAAATGAAACCAACATTTATCTTTGTGTAATACTATATTTGATGAATCAGACCTGATTCCAAGCAGTATATAGCTGAGTAAAGAGGAAAAGCCCACCCTAAATAGTAACATACAGCAGAACATGATGAACACTGTAAGAAAGGTCAGATAACCTGTGGAGGAAATTTAAAGGTGTGTGTGTATGAGTGTGTGACCTCGGACTAGCAATCGGAACTTTCACCCTCTCCAAATGAAGCGCAAACCACGCAGACAATGGCAAGGTCTGACAGCGTGTCTCCCCACTTACCTCTTACTTAGAGATTGCTCCAAGTTCCCTTGAGGCAGGAGCAGAGACATAGACATAGAGAAAGACATGCGGACTCAGGGCGGGAGGGGAAGAGTGCGATGAGTGGAGACAGCAGCGCTGACATAGGCGCACTACCTTGTGCATACGTCAGATATAAAACAGGCAGCTAGTGGGATCGCATCAAAGCGCAGCGAGCTCATCTCAGCGCTCTGTGATGATCTGGAGGGGTGCGATCAAGGGGACAGAGGGGGATTCAGAAGGGAGGGGGCATACGCATATATTTGGCCGATTCACTTTGTTGTACAGCAGACACAAATACAACATCGTAAAGCAATTATATTTGACTACGTCTCCCATATCTACCAGCTTTAGTGTTGGCTGTTACCTTGGCCTAAAATATCTTTTCCTTCATTCTCTGCCTTCAAATATGCTACTTATTCTGCTATATGCAGCTGAAATACCATTTTTCTCGTAACTTCTCTGACATCTCATCTGAATTAAATACTGCTTTCTCTGAACTGCTACAGCACACTGCTTATAGCCATATCTAGTAGTTTCATTTCTCTTTATAACAAATGTATACATGCATGCATCTGTCTCTCAAGTCAAACTATGACTTCCTTTATCTTATTCATCTTTCTGACCTCAACAGTAGCTATCACCATGATCTGAACATAGAAACAGAGTTTCACAGGAGACAGACCTGGGTTTTAGGGTCTGCATCCCTGAGTTCTGATCCCAGCTCTGTCATTTCACCAGCTGTGGATCTTGGGCCTTACTTGACCTTTCTATACCTCTATTTCTGCATCTGAAAAGGAACTAAGATCCTCCCAAGGGTGTAATAGGTATCAGACATAATAAATACAAAATGTCTAGTTTATAGTAGATCATCTCCAAATGGTAGTAATAATAAAGAACTTGTTGAATCAAATATATAAAATTGCCTACTATCTATGATACCTAACAGAGTGTGAGTACATAGTGGAAGCTTATAAATTCACCTTGACTCCAGCTTGTTAAAAACCTACCTTGAACTCCTTCTCTATGTTGGCCAGCACTGCCAGCTCATTGCTAAGCTCTAAAGCTGTCATGACTGGGTCTTCGCTAGACAATGACAGGTACGCTGGGCTTGCCAGGCCTTTGTAGGCATTAATTCTAGATCTGGAGTGGCTGAAGGAGTCATGCTTCTGTTTCTGGTTGCATTCACTGCACTTGCAGAAATAGTCATGAGGCCGTTCGATCCGAGCACCCTTCCGCAAGAGGGTGTGCACAATTTCATATTCCTGGCAGTGGGCAGCCAGAATGATGGGGGTCACGTCATGGGAGAACCGTGTCCCGTCTTCATCATACGCATAAAAATCATCTTGCTGGAGTTCAGACTGACTGGGGCTGGTTGCTAACCGCTTGCCTTCAGCAAAAGCTGGGTGACTGAGAATGGCTTCCACAATCCGAACATAACCTTTACTAATAGCTAGAAGCAAGGCATCCCCAACGCGAGAGAGATTTTCTTTCTTGAGAAGAAGTTCTGTAATTTCCAGATGCTCATTAGCCACTGCCAGCTGCAGCGCGTTCTGGCCCATGTAATCCACACAGTTGACGTTGAGTGAGAGGCATTCTTCCAACATCTTCCTTACCACTGGGATGTTGCCATACTCAGCTGCATCTAAAAAGCGTTCCTCCTCAATAGATAGGCTTGTTGAGTGGTCATTAAACATGTACGCTGGTCCTCGGTTAGCTAACCGTCTCCCCTTCTCACGGAGGACTGTCTGCCGCCGGTGGGGCAGTCTATTGTCGGAGCCCCGGCTGTAATAAAATAGAAAGATTGTGAACAAATTACATTAAGAGCATTTTAGTGTGTCAGATGACCTGCCATTCATCTAATGTAGTCCTCAAACGTATTAGATGTTGTCCCATCATCTCTAGACCGACTATAACACAAATGAAGACTCATTTATTTGTTAATGGATTCCAAGAATTTCTCTTTTTAGAAAGTCAAGCACTTTGCAGGTTTTAACATTTTAATTTGGGTGGAGGTTCAAGCAGTTCCCATAATCTCTCTGTGACGTGCACATACAGATTAATATGTGTTTTTCATTTACATGTGGTAGAGATAAAGACCAAAATGTTGCCATTATGACAAATGTGTGAAAATATAAAAAATAAGTAGGAAAATAACAAATCCACTCAAATCAACACATATTTATTGAGTCCCTCCTATGCCAGGGTAAGGCATTATTTAAGGTCTGGAAAAAGCAATGGTGAAAACAAAATAAAGTTTCTGTCCTTATAAATCTTATAGTCCAAAGGGAGAAATGGGCAATTAGTGCATTACCCTATTATTAGCTGTTTAATTGTCATGATAAACCTACCACAGAGGCATCTAGTCTACCTTCCTAGAGAAATGATGTGCTGAAAACGGAAGCGTAGAAGTCAAGTGTGACAGTGTATTTGGGGAGAATGGGACAAGGTCAGGTACAGCTAGGGAGCTTCCTCCAGCACAGGGATTAATTAAATGCCATGGTGAGGGTTTCATTGACAAGGAAAATAAATGGGTTGGACTCTGCTAGGCATTATTCTAAAAATCACTGGAAACCTGAAAAGATGTGATCTGGTGTTAAGTGGGAAGGAAAGAGTGTGAGAGAGTGTGAGAGTGAGACAAGGCCAGGTACAGGTGGGGAGCTTCCTCCAGCAGAGGGATCAATTAAATGCCACAGTGTGGGTTTCATTGACAGGGAAAATAAATGGGTTGGACTCTGCTAGGCATTATTCTAAAAATCACTGGAAACCTGAAAAGCTGTGATCCAGGTGTTAGGTGGGAAGGATCAAAAGGGTGGCCAGCCTTCAATGTTGGCTCTCACTCTGTGATCAGAAAAAGTGATACTCCCTCTGAAGGAAATGCTAAAATGGGGATTTTTTTTTTCTCTAGTGATTCACAACTTCATGTCTTAAGGTCTTTTTGAGCTTGAAGCTGTGTCACTATCACTAACTGGAAACCCAACAAGGATAAGTTCCTGCAGAATATGAAAGAGCCAGGTTATGAGGGAGTATGAAATGAAGAAAAGTGTGACTGATGATTGATGTCACAGATCTTTATAAATGTTCCAAAAGTCATCCTCCTTCAAAGACTCACAAACTTCCCTGTATGAAGAGAATTTAAATAGACCCCAAAACCCCATAAACCATCTTCCCCTTCTATGGCGCCAGGCCTAGAGAAGCTAACTTTCTTTCCAAACTAACCCTTGTCCATCTTGATACCAAAGCTCCAGGCAATGTTGACCACGGCAGTATGACAAAGGAGTTAGCAAAAGTCTGCAGCTCAGAAATAGTTTGTGTCTCTCCAAGGAGCTTGAAGAATGTTCTGCCATATTCACAAAATTTTTCAGGAATTTTTGTTCAACAGTGTAACCATTGACGGCCTCTTAAAACTAACCAAGTTGTTTTACTGAAAAGACAGCTATGTAAATTGTTTAAACTGATGTCGAGGCCATAGCCAAACATACTATGATACTAGTAAATTTTTAAAATTTTTAATTGGAGGATAATTGCTTTATAATATTGCATTTGTTTCTGCCATGCAATACCGTGAACCAGCCAAAAGTATACATATATCCCCTCCCTCTAGAGCCTCCCTCTCACCTCTCCATAATTTTTAAGATTGATCTTCAAATAATGCATATATAGCTTTTATTAAGTACTATAATAAGGGAATTATTTATGCATCTATTTTTCTTTCTATAGCTATTGTTTTGTTTCCAATTCATTTTAACCTGCATCCAAGCCATGCATGTGCATGCTGAAAGACTTGAAAAGCTTGTTACAGAAAATAGCAGGCCCTTATTCGTCATTTTCTCCACATCCTAATATTTAGAGGAAATACATTTCAACTATTTTAGTTGATTATTTTATAATTTAAATCCTCACATCCATATAACTTGGTAATATTGCTATTTCTTAATTTTCCGAATTTGGTATTACCTACAGACTTCCCATTGTGAAAGTTGAGTATATAGGTCACTTTCACAATCTCCCATCCTATGTTCACAACCTTCTCTCTCTCTTTCACATACACACACACACACACATCACATCCTTTTTTGGTGATAGTCATTCTGATGGCTTGAGGTGATATCTCACTGTAGTTTGATTTGCATTTCTCTAATAATTAGTGATGCTGACTATTTTTTTCATGTATTTGTTGACCATCTGTATGTCTTCTTTGGAGAAATGTCTATTAAGATCTTCTGCCCGTTTTTTGATTGGGTTGTTTGTTTTTCTGATTTTGAGCCACATGAGCTATTTGTATATTTTGGAGATTAGTCCTTTGTCAGTTGCTTCATTTGCAAATATTTTCTCCCATTCTGAGGGTTGTCTTTTCATCTTGTTTATGGTTTCCTTTGCTATGCAAAAGCTTTTAAGTCTAATTAGGTCCTATTTGTTTATTTTTGTTTTTATTTTCATTACTCTAGAAGATGGGTAAAAAAAACAAAAACCTTGCTTCAATTTTGGCCAGATACTGCAAAACTCTTAGAAGAAAACATAAACAGAACACTCTTTGATATTTTTGATTCTTGTCTACAGGGTCCTTTGTTTCTGAAACTCCTTCTTTTTGAATGTTGGTAATTCTGGAATATCCTTTATTTTCTTCTTTTTTCTCTCTTATTTTCCAATTATTTATCTCTTTGTATAATACTCTGAAATATTTCTTCAACTTTAATATATCTTTTGGAGATTTTTCCTCTGCTATTACTTTTTAATTTGCAAGGACATCTTTTATTCCTCACATTAAAAAAAATAATATCTTTTTCTGCTTTTGAAAACACAGTATCTTATCTAATTCTGGGGACATCAGTGATAAAGACTCTGACACAGATCAGAACACTTCAGGGAATTTACTCCTATTCCTTTTTTATGCTTGTTTTTATATTTCTATTTTATATTTGTTTTATAATTTATATTAAAGTTTTGCCTCAAGTAACTAGTGATCCTTAGTTGATATTATTTTCAGTTTTTAAAAAATAAATATTACTTCTAATGTCTTTTCAAAGAGAAAGTAATTTTTTCTGTGACTTTTCTGGCTTCTAATAACCTCTTTAGCCTTTCACTTCCTCTCTTGTCTTCTGTATATATTACTTTGCATAGATTCTGTTGTACATAGGAGGAAGCTCAAAAATCAGGGGGAGGGTAGACATCTCCTGAATATGATTAATGCTCTGAGAAAGAAAAACTGTAAAATTAAAGGAGAAAAGAGCTAGGATCAGGGGATTTATAGAAGTGAGATTAAATTGCTAGGAGTACAAAAAATGTTTTTGTGTAACTGAAAAATAAAAAGACACAGAATTGACACAAAATAGTACCAAGTACCAAAAGGCCAAGAACCAAGCCTCTTTCTTGTTCTTTTCCTTCCATAAGATCAGCAGAAATAGTTATTCCAATCTATTTTACAGAATTACTTCTAGGCTCAATTGAAATTATGAATGTGGAAAGCATTTAAATGGAAATGTTCAAGTTCTAATAATATTGTTTGCTTTCCCACTTGACGTCCATGTGATATTTTAGGCTATTCTTGTCATTATCAAGAGTGCTTTAATCTACATAATCTGGGACAAAGTCGTCACCTAAGAGTACTTGAGATTTATTTATTTATTAAATTATTATTTTAATTGGAGGATAACTGCAATATTCTAATGGTTTTTGCCATACATCAAGATGAATCAGCCACAGGTATACTTGTGTCTCCCTCATCCTGAACCCCCTCCCACCTCCCTCCACACTCTATCCCTCTGTGTTGTCCCAGAGCACCAGCTTTGGGTGCCCTGCTTCATGCACTGAATTACACTGAGATAGAATAAGCCTGAGTTGTGACACCTTTCATTCGAAATTTCTAAATTAATGATTTATGACTTTATTAATATGAATAATGGCAAGTTCTACCCTGGCAAGCCACTAAGGATATATCCAATATCCTTCTAAACTATTATGACTTACATACCTATAACTTTCATCCTTTTGAAGAATAGCAAAGATAGTTCCAGAGAAAATGTTTTCTTCAGTTTTAAAACTTCTCCTGTCTCTATCACAAATTTTAATCATATGCAGTGACATAGATTTCAGATATGTTTTTATGAAAAGGCTTGGATCATCATCATTTCCTTAGCACTCTGCCACAGAAAAGCCAGATACAGAATGCTTATAGAGGCATTTAAGATTGTTTTAGGAAGAAAACTCTGACAGGCAGAATGAAGGCAATAGTCCTTGCATGGGTAGTGAGATAAAGGAAAAGTATTTGCATGTTGACAAAATGCATGATTTGCTGTCTCCTTGTCTTCCTCAATGGCTTCCCTGGTGGCTCAGCTGGTAAAGAATCTGCCTAAAATGCGGGAGACCTGGGTTTGATCCCTGAGTTGGGAAGATCCCCTGGAGAAGGGAACAGCTACCCAATCCAGTATTCTGGTCTAGAGAATTCCATGGACTGTCCATGGGGTTGCAAAGAGTTGGACAGACTGAGCGATTTTCACTTTCACTTTGTCTTCCTCAACTGCAGTCTAAAGAAGCAACAAAAGGCCTCTATGTATAGCGTTTTCATCACAAGCGGCGATGCTTAATCCTAAAGTGTCAAACACAAAAGCAACATGTGTAACAGCTTTTTAAATGACAAATATTTGAAGCCTTTCAAGAAAAATACTAGACATTGCTAGATTATAGTACCTCTCTGAGAATGGATTTTATAAGGCTATATTGTAGAACTGTATATTAATCACAAATGTAACCTAGAAAAACTGTCTACTAGAAATAGGAATAATAGCCCAAAGCATTATGTTAACAAAAGAGACATTTTCATTCCACCTTAAGTGCACACTTTAAAAGCAGCTTCTTGTATTTAAGAAAAATACTTATTAAGATTTTTTTTCTTCCTCTCTTTAGCCATATTTAGCATGGTTGGATGTTTAGTAACCTACATTTTTGTGACCATATTTTTATAATTTGCTTTATCACAATACATAAATACCAGTTCTAGGAAATAGTATAAATAGTCACTGCCTCCATACTGCTCAAATATTGATTAGGTCAAGAAAACAACCTTTTTTACATACCTCATTTCTATGATTATTTTTGTTGGCTAAATAGTGCCTGTTGCCCTAGATAGGGAGAGATGGAATAACCCATTTCTATTGAAAATGCCAGCAATGCAAATTAGCTTCTGAGTCAAATGGACAGTGTGTTTGAAGCCAGAACATGTGCAGTAATTTTCTACATCATGTTCAAATATGATACACTTTTATCAAATGGAACTGCTCCTCTACAAACTAAGCTCCATATTAAGTATCTATCTTCACTTTTATTTTTTGCATCAAAAATCCTTGAAATATTTAAATAGAGCACAGTTCTACTAAAGCAGAAGTGCTGAAACCATAAATGGCATGTAACTATTCCAGGCAGCATGGAAGAGCCACAAGAGTAGACTTTTAGACTTCTTATAGGAAAGTGAAAATTAAACAATTCTAGGATGTATATTTTATTATGTACACAATTATCCACAGAAAAAATTAGATGTGGATAATTAGAGGTTAACAACCAACTCAACTAGCAATTTTGCATACTACTTTAGGAGGATAAATGATAAAAGTAATTTTATTCTGATTTTGTAATGAAACTGTTTTTATTCTAGTTAATCTCTAGCCACACACTTTCCTCTGGGGCTTCCTCTGGTCCTTCCTAAGGGGCTGAGGGGGCAATAAACAACTGTAGTGGTTTTCTTTTCTCCCATGAGAACAAGGACTATTTTGCCTTATTCAACACTGGATTCCCAGTGCTTAGCAGAAAGTCACACTGCAGACACTCCAGACATAACATCAAATGCATGAACCCCTCTTGTCACAGGAATAAAAACCAAAGCCTGTTTGCTATTAAGCCAACAGCAAATCATTGGGATATACAACCCTACCGAAAAAAAAAAAAAAAAAGGGAATACAACATGAAGGTTGAATCATAACGTGCCCTGGAGTACATATAATAATTATATTCATTTCAAATAAGTGGGAAGTTCAGTAGGGAATGAAGAAAATTGAAAGGCATATTTTTAAAATTGGCATCCTCGTGACTTGTCCATGATCCAGAAGTGGAGTCTCTTGTCCTTAAAAACTAATATTATCTCACCTCTATTGCTTTCCTTGTCTACCCTTGACACCACGCATAGAGCAGAACTACCTATCCTCACAACATATTATCAAATCCCTTTACCCTCCAGGTACTTTTCAAGATAACAGTTCTTTATTTTGATTCAATTAGCTTCGATTTTCCCCCATGGACTCTTCCTAGTCCATCAAACACTAACTTTCTATGTGATTAGTCACACTATATCACACCACTGCTTCAGTATTCTGTAAAATGATAGAGGCCTGAACTGCTTGTCACTTTTAGGTGGGAGTCAGCAAAAATGTGACTGAAAAATGTCTTGTGCATATAATGTATTTTTGTCTATTTTTACCACCAATTGACATCTCATTTTTATACATTAGAAAGCCAACTATGTGAGAGAATGAAAACATGAGTAAATACTGGAACAGTTATGGAATTTTTTAAAAACAACTAAATCTGAAATGTCATTGTTTCTTTTCAGCCTTTAGCTTGTAGTTTATTTCACGTGTCATGCCATCCTTCTTCGAAATGCTCTTTCAAAGAAAGAATGCCCATGGATTTTTTATTTGTTTTGACAGAGTACTCTTGGAGATATTAAAAGTTTGTGTTTAATACAAGCAAAATATATCCCAATTATCTCACCAAAGAGTTTTAAGCCCTTTGCCTCAATATCAACAGCCATCATAGTCCTGTGTATTACACAAGCATATTTTCCTATTCTAAAATAACTTCTATATAAGATAGAGTCCTGACAGGAAAAGAATACTTAAATTGGGTAATCTGAGGACTTTAACGAAGAGATACTAGGACTATGTGGCAAGAGCTGGGGAAATCTACCATGGTGCCTTGCAGTACTTGGTCTAGGACAAAGGAGGCTTCAGACTGAAGGGGCAAAAGGTGGAAAAGTTAGAAGCAGTTAAATAGGGTAACTCTAAGGCAAGGCCCACTTGACAGTGTTTCTGGGCCTTTAGTTGAGAGTAATAGCCAACCCTCAAGAAAAAATCAGGGGAACTGATATTCTGACCTCACTCTCCCACCCTCTAGTATCTCAGAGGGGCCTTCCCATGGGCTGCACCCAACCCAAAACCTGAGGGTAAGGAGCACACTGAAGCCATCCACACAGGTTTGCACTGATGCCAACCCCTCGGGCATAGGGCAGTGTGCAAAGGTGGAGAATAGGCCATGAGAGCAAACCAACAACACCCAACACATGCCCTGGAGGTGAATTTGACTTTGCCATGATTTTCTTCTTCAGAAATCACTGATGAAAACAGGCATAGAAAATTGTAAGTCTACATTTTTTTTTTTAAGGAGTCATTGATGCATCATTAGTTGTCACCTTTCTGAGCTTACTTTTCCCTTCTATAAACTGTCAGGAGAGACACCCACATTCAATTTCAGGCAGTCCAATATCTTAAAAATTAGCCTTTAACTAAGATTCATCTATCTGCATTTCAGTTAATGTTCCTATGAGCCTTAAGAGGAACAGCTCTGATTGTGAGGGTGAGAAGGAGGGCAATGTGATGTCAATGAAACATTTAGAATTGTTAAGATTGTGTGTTTAGCATGAGTTGAAGCTGCCAACTGCTGGAGCTAACAGTGCTAGACTCTAATAATAAGTGTGAAACATGCTTTCAACATTTCCTTGGAGGCTAGATCCAGTTGCTCACAATGCAGGTTTAAATCTATATGTACCCAGAATGTATAAAGGAGTACAAATATAGAGAAAGATGACTAAAGGATAAAGTGCACAGTTTAATTGATTTAGAAACCAAAATTGTGGACTGTCTTTCTTTGTTGATTCAGCATGATTTTACCATTATCATGCCTCATATCAACCATCATGATCTTAACAGTTCACTCATTCAGCAGATCAAATATTTGCGATTCCAGGTACTATGCTAGATACATGAGGGACACTTCAAGGAAAGACACTCAAGCCATGGCAGAAAGAAGAAAAGTAAACTGAAAATCACACGGTAATGCGTATTAATAAAGAAAAGTTACAACATGCTATATAAATGAAGAGCAAGGAACTGAAGAATTTTCCTTCCTGTTAGAACAAGGATGAAGTTAGCAGAAGGGAGAGAAGAGGAAAAAAGGCACTCCAGGCAAAGACAACCATACTTGGAAAAGTCAGCAGTCCAAAGAAATGGAAAGATGTTCATTATGGCTGGAATGCACTGGAGTTCCCTCTTCCAAGAGGCTTCTTATCCCTGGCTCAGTTTAATTGAAGGTTGAGGACTCAGGATTTAGAAGCTGGAGTCTGGGTTCCATTGCTAATCTTAGTTCAACACCTAGGATGTATGCCTTAGGCAAAAAGGTGAAAATTTAGATAACTCTAAGGCAAAAAGCTAATAATTTAGTTTTAAGAGATTCAAGCTTCAGAACTCAACTGTGAGGTGTCTAGCTCAAGGGGCTTTGTTCTGAGGCATTTGGAGGTTTCATAATTCAAGTGCACAAGTTTGGAAAAACTAAGGACACATATATGGCTGCTGAGAATTAAGTCTTTAGGGATCTAAAGAACTCGAGGCAAGTCTGGGGAGCTCTGCCAGGTACTGGGAAGAACACTGCTTTGAAGAAAGACAGACTTTGTTGGGAATCCTGATTGGGCCATTTATTAGCTGTATCACCTCTCTGAGCACTCAGTGCTATTAAATGGGTAAACTGGGGAGCTGGGGAAATAATGTAACTTTGCAGAGATACTATGAAATTGGTGACTCATGCAATTCAGCTTAAGGTAATTTGATGCCTTAAGCCTTATAGACATTAAATCCTTCTTAACTATTATTGTTCAAAGCTTTCCAGCTTGAAGATGTTCTGTTTAATAAACAAGGTGGAAGCTAAGTAGTCATTAAATGGCTTTCCTCTCCTCAATGTAATCTCTTAAATTTGCGCCATGTGCCCAAAATTACAGATTGGCCTTCCCTTGTTTTTTTCCTTACTACTTTCATTGCCTTAGTTTTGTTTTAATCTTCATCATATTCTGAACTTCATTCTTGCTTGCACTGTTCCTAAATAATGCTCCAGTCTTTTCTCTTCATCCCTTGACTGTGTTTGTCTTACCCTTCTTGTATACATGTGCTCTTAAAGTCCCATTTCATCTTTACTTTACAGTGTCAGGCACAAGCTGTGCCTATAATGTCTGTGAATCTACACATGAATGAATAGGTAATAGAAAGAAACATATATGAAAAGAAAAATGAATGGAGAGCATCCTGTTTTGTCACGTTTCTAGAAGCTTCCAAAGCTATTTTATTCCATGTGTGTCTGTGTGCGTGTGCTTAGTCGTATCCAACTCTTTGTGACCCCATGGACTGCGGCCCACCATGCTCCTCTATATATGGAATTTTTCAGGCAATAATACTGGAGTGGATTGCCATTTCCCACTCCAATTTTTACTCCATATCAATAACTATTTTTTTTACTATACAGTTAGAATGTCATTTATCCTCAATAACCAAGTGTGTCTCAACCATACTGCACAAGCTTCCTGTGCTGGCAGGGAGTTAAACTTTGAAAAGTACATCCTGTATTCACCAAGTAAGGGTAACTTCTCATAATGTTCCTGCATCGTTCAGGTAGCTGAGGGCAAAGTAGACAGACTACTCTGTAGATATAACCATACTTGCTAAACTTCCTACAAAATGAATGGATTTCTCCCATCCAGAAGGATGTAATCTAACAACACATCATATTTTTAGATCATGAATTTGTGGGATAAGATAATTTTATGTCTAAATATTGAAATAGTCACATAGCTAAATCAAGCAATTTTTATGTACTCATTTGATACTACTCAGTGAAAGTGAAAGTCGCTCAGGCGTGTCTGACTCTTTGGGACCTCATGGACTATACAGTCCATGGAATTCTCCAGGCCAGAATACTGGAGTGGGTAAGCCTTTCCCTTCTCCGGGGTATCTTCCCAACCCAGGCATCGAAGCCAGGTATCCCACATTGCAGGCAGATTCTTTAGCAGCTTGCTGCTGTTGCTGCTGCTAAGTTGCTTCAGTCATGTCCGACTCTGTACGACCCTATAGACAGCAGCCCACCAGGCTCCGCCATCTCTGGGATTCTCCAGGCAAGAACACTGGAGTGGGTTGCCATTGCCTTCTCCAATGCATGAAAGGGAAAAGGGAAAGTGAAGTCACTCAGTCATGTCCAACTCTCAGCGACCCCATGGACTACAGCCTACCAGGCTCCTCCATCCATGGGATTCTCCAGGCAAGAGTACTTTAGCAGCTTAGCCACCCAATAATCCTCAGTGTTCTCTCTTTATATATATATATATATATATATATATATATATATATATATATATAATTGTGATAATCCATATTTTTAATTTTTATTTTTACTTTATTTTGCTTTACAAGTGTTCTCTTTTAAATAGGCTGGTTCCTTAGAAATATAAGGCAAAGTGTTTGAAAGTACCATAAATAAGTAAATATTGCCCCCAGTGACTTTCAAAACTAATTTATATAACTGTGTCCTTTACCATTCCTAGCACAGCAATATCAGACTTTGCAAAGCTACACATTTTTTTCCTCATCCTGTAATCAAATCATACATTTTCATTAAATACTTCAGATTCACAGTGTTTTAAAGCACAAATGCTAGTGTAACAGGTTCTAATGTGCCAATTTGTTGACTCCCTGGCTCCCTCAAAAATAAGGATGATAATTATCCCATTCACAGGACTGCTGGGAGGGTTAAAAAACTGTATGTATTTTATTTGGAAATATTAGTTATAGACCCAGCAGAGTAACAAGTGTTCTTCAAGTCTTAACTCAAGTAATCTTAACAACCTTATATAGTAAGTACTCATTATTCTCAATGAGGTAAAGAATGTAAAGCATTTACTACTTACAAATAATAAGTGTTCAAAGAATAGTCTTGTTATTATTATTCTATTGCATTTGAAAGTAATTTTTACTTGTAATAAAATCAAATATATTTGTCCACCCTCAGTGATAATGAAGTGAAGTGAAGTGAAATTTGCTCAGTCATGTTTTTGTGACCCCATGGACTATATAGTCCACGAACATCAGTGAGAATGAAATATGGCAGTTTGGTAGAGCTTGATTTTTAGCATACCAATTGTGTCAAGTAAAGTTGTTAGTTCACTGTATAGTTACTATTTTTTCTAGCTTTGTAAGGAAAAGTTATATAAATAAGATTAAAACACATATGCAGTGTTGGGAATGTAAATTGATAGAGCTGCTATGGAAAACAGTATGGCAGTTCCTTGAAAAGTTAAAAATAGAACTCCCATATGATTCAGTAATCCCACTTTTGGGTATATATTCAGAGAAAATGAAATTGTTATTTCAAAAGAGTATCTGTGCCCCCATATTCACTGCAACATTATTTTCAATAGCCAAAACACGGAAATAAATTTAGTGTCTATCAGCAGATGAATAGATAAAGAAAACATGATGTATGTGTGCAATGGAATATTATTTAGCCATTAGGAAAAAAAAAAAAAAACAAGAAAATCCTGCCATTTGCAACAACATGGGTGGATGACAAGGGCATTATGCTATGTGAAATAAGAGAAAGGAAAACAATGTATAATTTCACTTATATATAGCATCAAAACAAAGCAAAATAACAACAACAACAAAAATCTAAACTCATCAGTACAGAGAACAAACTGTTGCCAGAGGCAGGAGGTAGGAAGTAGGGTCAAGATGGGAGGAGGTAGGCCAAAGGTACAAACTACCAGTTAAAAGATAACAACGTTGCTAAGGGACTAGAGCTTAAAAAGTCTCATCACAAGAAAAGATTTGCACTTATATGTTGTGATGGATGCTAACTAAACTTATTGTGGTGACCATTTCGCAATACATACAAATGTCAAATCATTACATTGTACACCTAAAATTAACACAGTGTTATACGTTGTTTGTGCTATGCTTAGTTGCTCAGTTGTATCCAACTCCTTGCAGCCCCAAGAACAGTAGCCTGCCAGGTTCCTCTGCTCAAGAGATTTTCTAGGCAAGAATACTGGAGTCTGGTGCCGTTTCCTACTCAAAGTGATCTTCCTGACCCAGAGATCAAACCCATGCCTCTTGCATCTCCTGCATTGGCAGGCAGATTCTTTACCACTAGCCCCACCTGCAAAGCCCTACACATCAATTATCTTTCAAGAAAAAATAATATAAACAAAATTACTGGATAAACTCTTATGAATCTATATATTAAATTAATTTGACTAGAACTGGGAGAGTAAGAATTGATCATTACTAAGGTTTACTATGTGCCAATCTCTTTATCAATTATATTTTATTTAATTTCCCTACAGTTGGTGAAGCTGGCATTGTTACTTCCACTATACACATGAAGAAATGTTCAGAGATCAATCAGGATCAGAAATGGTATCAATAGGGAAAAGTGTTATTTTTGTTGTTGTTAATATTTTTTCAATTCAATTCAGTCACTCAGTCATGTCTGACTCTTTGTGACCCCATGGACACCAGGCTTCCCTGTCCATCACCAACTCCCAGAGTTTACTCAGATTCATGTCCATTGAGTCAGTGATGCCATCCAACCAACTCATCCTCTGTCGTCCCCTTCTCCTCCTGACCTCAATCTTTCCCAGCATCAGGGTCTTTTCCAGTGAGTCAGTTCTTCACATCAGGTGGCCAAAGTATTGGAGACTCAGCTTCAGCATCAGTCCTTCCAACAAACAGCCAGGACTGATATCCTTTAGGATGGACTGGTTGGATTTCCTTGCAGTCCAAGGAACTCTCAAGAGTCTTCTCCAACACCACAGTTCAAAAGCATCAATTCTTCAGCGTTCAGCTTTCTTTATAGTCCAACTCTCACATCCACACATGACTACTGGAAAAACCATAGCCTTGACTAGATGGACCTTTGTTGGCAAAGTAATGTCTCTATTTTTTAATATATATATATATATATTTTTTGTTAGTAATATAATTTCTTTATTTTTCTTTTTTTTCTTTTTTTTATTTTTATTTTTTATTTTTTTTTTAATATAGCTGAAATGTTTATGAACTCTCTATAGTACCTGGAACTAGTTATGATACACTAAATACTCCTTAAGTTCATACTAATGACAAATATAGTAAAGCAATATTATAAAATAGCTTTGTAGATGTATTTCACTTTTTAAATCTTATTTTTATTATTGTGAAACATACATGCTGAAAAGAGCTATGATTTTAAGATTAATAGTAAAATGAACACCATTTACCAACCCTTCCCCCCACCTTCCCTCTAAGAATAGACCACTGATAACTTTGGAAACCTCTGTGGCCCACTCTGAATTACTATCTCCCCCGCACACTGCAACAAGTGACCACCACACCAGCACCTTGCTTTGGCATTAAACATTCTTAACATTATTATTATAGCCATTCCATCTGTGTCTGCCCTAAATAATATAGATTGGTTTGGAAAACTAAGTACTTGGTGCAAACCTGGCAGAATAAGGAAAGGGAACTACTCTGCCACTCTCCTGGTGAGGGAGGCTCCTAGACAGGACCAGCAGAGCGTAGTCCTCAGTCCACTGTCTGTCTCCAGCTTCCCTGATGGTTTACAGGGATCCCTGTGGGTTGGTAGCAACCGATCACTCAGAGTCCTGGGAAACAAGGGGTTCACCTGAACTGTAGCATCTGGCCAGACACATGGTGAGGCATCTGGCCTTCTGCAGCTCGTGACTCTGCTGCACAGAGTTAAGGCAAATCACCTCAGATGGAATAGGGTCCTCGCCCTTCTCCTATTTATTCCATAAGGGCTTTAGAAGTCGGTTATCTGACTTTGCTTCATCTCCTCATTCCTCTGTATTTTAAAAAATAATACTTAGGAAAACAAAACACCAAATTACATGGAAATCTCCATAGCATGACTAGCCATGCTAACTGAAAGCTACTAGTTATCCTGAGCCACGGATGGAAAGTCTATATCTCCATCTGAAGCTATATTCAACTTTCAGAGGCATGGTAAGTGAGCTTCCCTTAAATGGGACTTTCAAGGCAACTTGAGCTATAAAAGTCATATGACTTCCCTAAAGTAAGATGAAAAGGAAAAAACAAACTCAGTGAAACCAGTGAAGCCACTGCTTCGATAGAATACAAAGCAAACCTAGTTGACTAACCTCTAGAGTATTTGATATCACCTGAGCAAAAAATAAGGGTCTACTTTTCCACAGAGTAGTAATTCTTAGCTTACCCTTCTTCTTTTATGGTAAAAATGAAATTCAGTTCCTATAGGTATAACACAAACCCTTTTTTATTAATTGCATTAAATTGCTATGCTAGTAAATTAAAATTGAGAACACTGCCCAAGGGTCATAGTTCCTCTAGGCATACTACTCTGTGATTCTTTATTAATACCATCAGTCACTTAGTGAGTGTTAGTTACTTAAATGTCTGAATGTATGGGATACATTTCTGTATCACTTCACTTTATCCACCAAAACAATAATAGTGGAAGCACAGACTGGAAATGTTAGAAGGGCACTTAGAGATTGTCTCTTCCAACTTTCTGCCTTAAGTTACTTTCTATTAAAGAAAACTGAGGCCCAAAATAACTTGCCCAATGTTAAATAGCTTCTTACAACCCTGAACTGTTCACTCATTTTCATTCTAAGATATTATTACCTCAAGATAAATTTTAAAATAAAGGAAATTAGCTTCTGATCCTGTTAAGAGGAATTTTCTTATGATAAAGACCAAATTTAACAAGCACCTCTTGTTTATCAGACAGTCTCACAGCTGGTATTAAACTTATTCCATAGAGACTGTGGCCAGATAAAGGAGAAAAGTCAAAACAAGTGGCTGGATCTATAAACTTCATCTCTTAGCTGGAGTCCAGAGTAGTGAATTCAACTTAGAGAAGAGCATCAGTATTCCTCTCTGGTCTTCCATTTTCTTGCTTGCAAAGGAATCTGTAAGGCCCATTCCAGTTAATACTACATTTGATTCTGTTTCTTTATTTTAAATAATGGAATACTTATCTTCATTTCCAACAGCTTTCAGGGTAGAGACAAAACTGAATAACTTTAAGTCAGATGAAAACTTGAGGAAAATATTCAACAATATGATGCTTTTTGCCAAATTCTGCTTCTCTTCTCTTGTTCCCTGTCTCAGTTAGTGGCCCTCCAATCTTCTAGCTACTCAAAAACAAACAAAATTGCTGATGGCATTCATCCTTGACTTCTTCCTTTCTTGGATACCCCAAGAACTTTAAATTAGGAAATCTTCTCAATTGTACCTTAAAATGCATCCAGAGTCTGAGCATACCTTGCTCCCACCCTAGTCCTGAACCCCTCGCATCTAAATCATTGCTATAGTCTCCACCCTGCTCTCATCTCATATGGTCACCACCATCCAGGAAAGACTATTCTTACTACAGTAGCAGTCAGGGCAATACTTTTAAAACATTAGTCAGATTGTGTCACCTCTCATCTCAAAACTCTACTACTTCTCCCTGTCTCAAAACAAAAGCCAAGTTCTTACTGTGACATACAAGGCCAGGCACAATCTGGACTTTGTGCTTATTCTCTGTATGGAGCCCAGCCCCACTCAGACCTTTTTCTCCAGCCACTCTGATCTCACTGCTCCTCCTTTATGTGACAAGCACGCTTGTGCTTTTGTACTTCTATGCTCTGCCTAATATCTGAGTTCAAGTCTTCACTTAATAGTCACCTTCTCATTGAGGTCTTCTCTGGTTACTTTTTAAACTAAAATCCAAACCTCTAACATGCCCTGCTTTTATTTCATCTTACCGCATATCATCAACATCAACATGTTCTACTTATTTGTCTTGTTTGTTATCTGTTTCTCTCATGGGCTTTTTATCTAATGTATTCTCAATGCATCTAGTAAATTCTCAGTAAATGTCTGCTGAATGGATGAAAAGATGAATAGATATACCCTAGATTGACTGCCTATAAGAAATTGGGTGGGTGTAGTTTCAGTACCAGCATTATATAGAGGTTTGTTGTTGTTCTTGTTTTGAGAACAATACAATCTATAAAATTCTATTCAGAGGAAAAAATCAAAGGATTTCCTCTAAGATCAGGAACAAAACAAAGGTGCCCATTCTCACCACTATTATCAACAGTTTTGGAAGTCCTAGTCACAGCAATCAGAGAAGACAAAGAAATAAAAGGAGTTCAGATTGGAAAACTCTCACTGTTTGCAGACAACATGATACTCTACATGTAAGATCAGAAACTATAAAACTCCTAGAGGAGAACATAGGCAAAACACTCTCAGACATAAATCACAGCAGGATCCTCTATGATCCACCTCCCAGAATTCTGGAAATAAAAGCAAAAATAAACAAATGGGATCTAATTAAAATTAAAAGCTTCTGCACAACAAAGGAAAATATAAGCAAGGTGAAAAGACAGCCTTCTGAATGGGAGAAAATAATAGCAAATGAAGCAACTGACAAACAACTAATCTCAAAAATATACAAGCAACTTATGCAGCTCAATTCCAGAAAAATAAACGACCCAATCAAAAAATGGGCCAAAGAACTAAATAGACATTTCTCCAAAGAAGACATACAGGTGGCTAACAAACACATGAAAAGATGCTCAACATCACTCATTATTAGAGAAATGCAAATCAAAACCACAATGAGGTACCACTTCACACCAGTCAGAATGGCTGCGATCCAAAAATCTGCAAGCAATAAATGCTGGAGAGGGTGTGGAGAAAAGGGAACCCTCCTACACTGTTGGTGGGAATGCAAACTAGTACAGCCACTATGGAGAACAGTGTGGAGATTCCTTAAAAAATTGCAAATAGAACTACCTTATGACCCAGCAATCCCACTTCTGGGCATACACACCGAGGAAACCAGAATTGAAAGAGACACATGTACCCCAATGTTCATCGCAGCACTGTTTATAATAGCCAGGACATGGAAACAACCTAGATGTCCATCAGCAGATGAATGGATAAGAAAGCTGTGGTACATATACACAATGGAGTATTACTCAGCCGTTAAAAAGAATTCATTTGAATCAGTTCTGATGAGATGGATGAAACTGGAGCCGATTATACAGAGTGAAGTAAGCCAGAAGGAAAAACACCAATACAGTATACTAACACATATATATGGAATTTAGGAAGATGGCAATGACGACCCTGTATGCAAGACAGGGAAAGAGACACAGATGTGTATAACGGACTTTTGGACTCAGAGGGAGAGGGAGAGGGTGGGATGATTTGGGAGAATGACATTCTAACATGTATACTATCATGTGAATTGAATCGCCAGTCTATGTCTGATGCAGGATGCAGCATGCTTGGGGCTGGTGCATGGGGATGACCCAGAAAGATGTTATGGGGAGGGAGGTGGGTGGGGGGGTTCATGTTTGGGAATGCATGTAAGAATTAAAGATTTTAAAATTTAAAAAATAAAAAACTAAAATTAAAAAAATAAAAAAAATTAAAAAAAAAAAAAACCCTAAAGCTGCCACCAGAAAATTACTAGAGCTAACTAGTGAATATGGTAAAAGTTGTAGGATATAAAATTAATACACAAAAATCCTTTTCATTCCTATACACTAACAATGAAAAATCAGGAAGAACAGTACGGAGATTCCTTTAAAATTTGCAAATAGAACTGCCTTATGACCCAGCAATCCCATTTCTAGGCATACACACCGAGGAAACCAGAATTGAAAGAGACACATGTACCCCAATGTTCATTGCAACACTGTTTATAATAGCCAGGACATGCAAGCAACCTAGATATCCATCAGCAGATGAATGGATAAGAAAGCTGTGGTACATATACACAATGGAGCATTACTCAGCCATTAAAAAGAATACATTTGAATCAGTTCTAATGAGATGGATTAAACTGGAGCTGATTATACAGAGTGAAGTAAGCCAGAAAGAAAAACACCAGTACAGTATACTAACACATATATATGGAATTTAGAAAGATGGTAATGATGACCTGTGTCCGAGACAGCAAAAGAGACACAGATGTGTAGAGTGGACTTTTGGACTCAGAGGGAGAGGGAGAGGGTGGGATGATTTGGGAGAATGGCATTGTAACATGTATACTATCAGGTAAGAATCGAATCACCAGTCTATGTCCGATGCAGGAAACAGCATGCTTAGGGCTGGTGCACGAGGATGACCCAGAGGGATGTTGTGGGGAGGGAGGTGGGAGGGGGGTTCATGTTTGGGAACGCATGTACACCCGTGGTGGATTCATGTCAATGTATGGCAAAACCAATACAGTATTGTTAAGTAAAATCAAGTAAAAATAATTTTTTTTCCTTTCTTTTTTTTTCTATTTATTTATTTTTATTTTTATTTTTTTTTAGTTTTTTATTTTTTTAATTTTAAAATCTTTAATTCTTACATGCATTCCCAAACATGAACCCCCCTCCCACCTCCCACCCCATAACATCTTTCTGGGTCATCCCCATGCACCAGCCCCAAGCAAGCTGCCTCCTGCGTCAGACATAGACTGGCGATTCAATTCACATGATAGTATACATGTTAGAATGTCATTCTCCCAAATCATCCCACCCTCTCCCTCTCCCTCTGAGTCCAAAAGTCCGTTATACACATCTGTGTCTCTTTCCCTGTCTTGCATACAGGGTCGTCATTGCCATCTTCCTAAATTCCATATATATGTGTTAGTATACTGTATTGGTGTTTTTCTTTCTGGCTTACTTCACTCTGTATAATCGGCTCCAGTTTCATCCATCTCATCAGAACTGATTCAAGTGAATTCTTTTTAACGGCTGAGTAATACTCCATTGTGTATATGTACCACAGCTTTCTTATCCATTCATCTGCTGATGGACATCTAGGTTGTTTCCATGTCCTGGCTATTATAAACAGTGCTGCGATGAACATTGGGGTACATGTGTCTCTTTCAATTCTGGTTTCCTCGGTGTGTATGCCCAGAAGTGGGATTGCTGGGTCATAAGGTAGTTCTATTTGCAATTTTTTAAGGAATCTCCACACTGTTCTCCATAGTGGCTGTACTAGTTTGCATTCCCACCAACAGTGTAGGAGGGTTCCCTTTTCTCCACACCCTCTCCAGCATTTATTGCTTGCAGATTTTTGGATCGCAGCCATTCTGACTGGTGTGAAGTGGTACCTCATTGTGGTTTTGATTTGCATTTCTCTAATAATGAGTGATGTTGAGCATCTTTTCATGTGTTTGTTAGCCATCCGTATGTCTTCTTTGGAGAAATGTCTATTTAGTTCTTTGGCCCATTTTCAGACATATAGATCAATGGAACAAAATAGAAAGCCCAGAGATAAATCCACACACATATGGACACCTTATCTTTGACAAAGGAGGCAAGAATATACAATGGAGCAAAGACAATCTCTTTAACAAGTGGTGCTGGGAAAACTGGTCAACCACTTGTAAAAGAATGAAACTAGATCACTTTCTAACACCGCACACAAAAATAAACTCAAAATGGATTAAAGATCTAAATGTAAGATCAGAAACTATAAAACTCCTAGAGGAGAACATAGGCAAAACACTCTCAGACATAAATCACAGCAGGATCCTCTATGATCCACCTCCCAGAATTCTGGAAATAAAAGCAAAAATAAACAAATGGGATCTAATTAAAATTAAAAGCTTCTGCACAACAAAGGAAAATATAAGCAAGGTGAAAAGACAGCCTTCTGGATGGGAGAAAATAATAGCAAATGAAGCAACTGACAAACAACTAATCTCAAAAATATACAAGCAACTTATGCAGCTCAACTCCAGAAAAAATTTTTTAAAAAAAGAGAAATTAAGGAAACAATCCAATTCACCACTGCAACAAAAAGAATAAAATACTAGGAATAAACATACCTAGAGACAAAAGACTTGTATGCAGAAAGCTATAAGACAGTGATGAAAGAAATCAAAGATGACACAAATGGAGAGATATATCATCTTCTTGGTTTGGAAGAATCAATATCTGAAAATGAATATACTACCCAAAGCAATCTACATTTTCAGTGCAATCTCTATCAAACTACCAATTTTTTCACAGAAATAGAACAAAAAATTTCACAATGTGTATGGAAACACAAAAGACCCAGAATAGCCAAAGCAATACTGAGAAAGAAAAATGGAGCTAGAGGAGTCAACCTTCCTGATTTCAGACTACTGTAATGCTACAGTCATCAAAACTGTACAGTACTGGCACAAAAACAGAAATATAGACCAATGGAAAAAGATAGAAAGTCCAAGAATAAACCCATACACCTATGGGTACCTTATCTTTGAAAAGGAGGCAACAATATACAATAAAAAAAAGACAGCCTCATCAATAAGTGCTGCTTGGAAAACTGGACAAGTACACACAAAAGAATGAAGCTAGAACTCCTCCTTAAACCATATATGAAAATAAACTTAAAATAGATTAAAGACCTGAGTATAAAGCCAGAAAATATGAAGCTCTTAGAGGAAAACATAGGCATTACACTCCTTGATATAAATCACAGCAAGATCCTCTATGACCCACCTCCTAGAGAAATGGAAATTAAAAAAAAAAAATTAACAACAACAACAAAAGAACAAATGGGACCTAATTAAGCTTAAAAGTTTTTGCACAACAAAAGAAACTATAAACAAGGTGAAAAGACAACCTTAGAATAGAAAATAATAACAAATGAAGCAACTGAGAAATTATTAATCTCCAAAATATATAAACACTTCATGTAGCTCAATACCAGAAAAAGAAACAACCCAATCAAAAGTGGGCAGAAGACCTAAACAGACCTTTCTCCAAATAAGACATGCAGACGGCTAATGTGCACGTGAAAAGATGCCTAACGTTGCTCATCATTGAGAAATGCAAATCAAAACTACAGTGAGGTATCACTTAACACCAGTCTGAATGGCCATAATCAAAAAATCTATAAACAATAAATGCTGGATAGGGTATGGAGAAAAGGGAACCCTCTTGCATTGTTGGTAGGAATGCAAATTGATACAGCCATTTTGAAGAACAGTAAGGAGATTCCTTAAAAAACTAGGAATAAATCTACTATATGACCCAACAATTCCCCTTCTGGACATTTACCCTGAGAAAACAATAACTGAAAAAGAACATGCATCCCAGTGTTCATTACAGCACTATTTACAATAGCTAGGAGGCAACCCAGATGTTCATCAACTGATGAATGGATAAAGAAGCTGTGGTACATACAATGGCGTATTACTCAGCCATAAGAAGGAACCCATTTCAGTCAGTTCTGATGAAGTGAATGAACCTAGAGCCTATTATACAGAATGAAGTGAGTCAGAAAGAGAAAAACAAATCACATGTACTAACGCATATGCTGCCACTGCTGCTAAGTTGCTTCAGTCGTGTCCGACTCTATGCGACCCCATAGATGGCAGCCCACCAGGCTCCCCCGTCCCTGGGATTCTCCAGGCAAGAACATTGGATTGGGTTGCCGTTTCCTTCTCCAATGCATGAAAGTGAAAAGTGAAACTGAAGTCACTCAGTCATGTCCGACTCTTTGCGACCCCATGGTCTGCAGCCTACCAGGCTCCTCCGTCCACAGGATTTTCCAGGCAAGAGTACTGGAGTGGGTAGCTATTGCCTTCTCCGACTAACACATATATATGTAGTCTAAAAAGATGGTACTGATGAATCTATTTGCAGAGCAGCAATTGAGATGCAGACATAGAAAACAGACTTGTGAACACAGTGGGGGAAGGAAAGTATGGGATTAATTGAGAGTAGCATTGAAACATATATACTACCATATGTAAAATAGATAGCCAGTGGGAATTAGCTCTGTGATGCATGGAGCTCAAACCCAGTAATCTGTGACAACCTTGAGGTAATCTGTGACAACCTTGAGGTAATCTGTGACAACCTTGAGGGGTGGGATGAGGTGGGAGGTTGGAGGGAGGTTCAAGAGGGAAGGGACATATGTATACCTATGGCTGATTCACGTTGATATATGGCAGAAACAACACAATTTGTAAAGCAATTATGTTTCAATTAAAAATAAATTATAAAGCTCTACCAGATTAGAAACAATGCCAAGAATGAAAAGTGACATTATTACTGACTCTACAAATGTTAAAAGGATAATAGAATATTATGAACTACCTTATGCCTACAAATTAGACAATTTTGAGAATTCTAGATATGACACCAAAGTAATGATCCATAAATTTAAAAATTAGTAAATTGTGCTTCATCAAGGTGAAGAACTTTCACTTTTTGTAAGACACTGTTAATAGAATGAAAAGGCAAGTCACTGAATTGCAATTTACCTACCTGATAAAGGACTTGTATCCAGAATACATAAAGAACTTTTATAGTTAATTTGATTAAAAAGAAAATTTGATTAAAAAGAAAAAAAGAACCCAATGAAACAAAGAACCCAGTTAAAAATAAGCAAAGATTTGACAGATATGTTATCAAAAAATAAATACGGATGACAAATAAGCATAAGAAAAGATGCTCAATGTTATTAGCCATTAAATTAATGCAAATGATAAACATTTATGTGATATCAGTGCGTACTTATTCAATTCAGTCACTCAGTCGTGACCCCATGGACCGCAGCACAACACACTTCCCTGTCCATCACCAACTCCCGGAGTTTACTCAAATTCATGTCCATTGAGTCAGTGATGCCATCTGGTCATATCATCCTCTGTCATCCCCTTCTCCCCCTGCCTTCAATCAGGCAACAGGGTCTTTTCAAATGAGTCAGTTCTTGACATCAGGTGGTCTAAGTATTGGAGCTTGAGCTACAGCATCATTTCTTCCAATGAATATTCAGGACTGCTTTCCTTTAGGATGGACTGGTTGGATCTCCTTGCTGTTCAAAGGACTCTCAAGAGTCTTCTCCAACACCACAGTTCAAAGGCATCAATTCTTTGGTGCTCAGCTTTCTTTATAGTCCAACTCTCACATCCATACTGGAGAAGGCACTGGCACTCCACTCCAGTACTCTTGCCTGGAAAATCCCATGGACAGAGGAGCCTGGTGGACTGCAGTCCATGGCGTCACTAAGAGTTGGACACTACTGAGCGACTTCACTTTCCCTTTTCCCTTTCATGTATTGGAGAAGGAAATGGCAATCCACTCCAGCGTTCTTGCCTGGAGAATCCCAGAGATGGGGGAGCCTGGTGCGCTACCATCTATGGGCTTGCACCGAGTCAGACATGACTGCAGTGACTTAGTAGCAGCAGCAACAGTACCACATCCATACATGACTACTGGAAAAAACCAAAGCTTTGACTAGGTAGACCTTTGTTGGCAAAGTAATGTCTCTGTTTTTAATATGCTGTCTAGGTTGGTCATAACTTTTCTTCCAAGGAGCAAGCAGCTTTTAATTTCATGGCTGCAGTTAGGATGGCTAAAATTATAAACAATGATCACACCATATTTTGGTATGGATGCAGGACAACTGGAACCCTTTGTGTTCCTTTTCATATTGTGCAAGATTCCTAGTTCAATTGTACCTTCTTCTGTTAATATCACAAAGCTCAGATAGGTGAGTAGATTGTTGCTCTTTTGGTGGTTGGAGATCAGGTTGTATATCCTTAAAATTTTTGGTTATCCATTGTCTTCCTGGACAGATACTTCTCTTTTTGGCTTCTTTTATCTTTCACTACTTAATAAATAGCCAAAGGGGGCTTTTCATATCATTTTTGCCTTTCCTCCTAGAAGGTATACATTTTCAAGAATGCTCAACATATACCCTGGAGCTCTTTCCCTGGAGCTCATGCTCTGATCTACCAAGGCACATTTTTTTTTTAGTATTTTCCTGACTATGTGTAGGCTTAGTCTTTCTGGGGCTTCCCTGGTAGCTCAGCTGGTAAAGAATCTGCTTGAAATTCAGGAGACCCCAGTTCGGGTACAGAAGTTCCCTTGGAGAAGAGACAGGCTACCCACTCCAGTATTTTGGGGCTTCCCTGGTGGCTCAAATGGTGAAGAATCCACCTGCAGTGCAGGAGACCTGGGTTTGATACCTGGCTTGGGAAGATCCCCTGGCAAAGGGATAGCCTATCCACTCCAGTATTCTTGCCTGGAGAATCCCATGGACAGAGGAGCCTGGCAGGCTACAGTCCATGGGGTCACAAAGAATCAGACACGACTGAGTGACTAAGCACAGCATAGTCTTTCTAACAGTGCTTTTAGATTAACCTGAGACTCTCCACTAGCTTTCTTCTCTCTTACCCATGGTTTTTCTTGGTGTGCCCTTGCTTGTGCCAGAACAAAGAAGGCCAGGGTAGAGCAGAACTGTCAAGAGGATGTGCTCTTGCACTAGGATTTAGTAGGTTTGTCTTCCGTTTTCTTATTTCAGTTATTTTGAAATTTGATCACTCTTTGTTTTCAAGTTATACCACGGGTATGTTTCTGTGCAATTTTATTTGCTCTTTCTTGTTCTTTATTGTCTCTAAGATATATTAGAAGACTAAAAGCTATGCAGTGACCCTTGTCTTTCTTTATCTGAAAATCTCTGTTGTTTTGCCTTTATTCTGAAACATTTCAAATCAACTGTAGCAGAAATAACACACAGATTTCACTCATCATTGGAGACTAACTCTGTGATAAAACCAACTGAAATCTTCAGTAAAAAGCAAAAGCTCTGTATTTCCCCTTAGGTTAGATAACTGTCCACAGATATTTATCTGAAACTGAAACAGAACAAATTGAAAAAGACCAAAGCTATTCATTTGTGATAAAAATGTATCTAATCACTATTCAAATATTCTCTACTTGCAATGACTATTTAAGTAATGTATATATAAATGGAAAAAAAGCTGTTTACAATTTTTCTGATGCATTAAAAAATCAAAAATGGATACAGTGATTCCACATGAAATTTTCTGCCCCCTCATGTCAACATTTGAGACAAACTTTCACTTCTCTCTCACTTGTCTGCCTCTGTATTCTTTTATGGTTTTAAAATTATAATAGCTAATTTGGAAGTATCTCCCCAAACTAGACAGGCTCTGTCCTTGCCAAAGTCAATTTGAGATTAATTACTCAATGAAAGTCAGCTAGCATTTCTCCAATCTGAAAGTAGTCTCTCATTCATACTAATTTTTATCTTCACTGTAGTGACTCTTTCACAGTTTGGACTGTGTACCCATCAAGACCATTCTGGTGAATGTCTAAAGACAGGGACTTCAGTGTCTGTCAGGCCTGTTTTATCCCTTAGATCTGAATGTATTTAAGTCAGATTCTTTTGTTTCAATATTCTCCATTTCCCCCAATAGACGGAGTAGCAGGAAGTATGATACATGTGAATACATTATTATATATAAATCTACAAAACATAGGAAAATTTGCTAACAATGGTTATATGTGGGTGGGTGGTAGAATTTCCTACAGTTTGCTTGCAATATCTTAAAATTTTTATTTGTTCATAAGAGATTCATAACTACAATGACATTTTTATCTGATTAGAATTTATTGTATTTTTTCATAAAATTGATTACATTGAAGGTTTACAACACGATGATTTGATATATGTACACATACCAAATGATTACTATGGTCAAGCTAATTGACATATCCATTTACTCACATAGGTACCTTTCTTGTGAGAGTAAGCGTACCTGTAGTCTACTCTCCTAGCAAATTTCCAGTATTCAATATGGAATTATTAACTATAATCATGCTGTACTTGAGATCTCTAGCCCATTGATTTTACATAATTGCAACTTTGTACCTTTTGACCAACATCTCCTCATTTATCCCACTTCCCTGTCCCTGGTAACCACCATTTTATTTATGTCTCTGTATATTCAGCTTTGTTAGATTCTACATATAAAGTGAGATCAGCCTGAAATCCTTTTTAAATAATTTTTTTTGTTTTATTTAAAATGAAAGCATCTGCTTCATCACTTGTCAATTATTTCTCACTCTCTATCCCTTAGAAATATAAAGTAAAAGTCTAGTGCTCAATTTTGTTAGCCACTGATTTTTATATAAATATGGAAGAAACAAAAAATTAAATTAAACATCTTAAAGCAACAATATTTTTGGAGCAAACACCCAATGGTTTAGTCTGGAAAGGTAGTAGAAAGGCAATGTGCTAGAGCATTTTGGCTTTGAAGTCAGATGGAATTTGATTTTCATCCCAGATGTGTGACCTATTAAATGTGTGCTCCTGAGTTGGCAACTTAATCCCTTTTAGCTTTAGTTTTACCAGGGGAACAAGAATACCAACCTTGCAGGTATGTGTTAGTAGGTAGGAAAAATTTAAATAATTCACAGTAAAGATGCTTAGTCTTAGAATTTTTAGGATTTGATGATTGATTAAATGAAAAGGACAAGATAAAGGGAAGAGAGTAGGAAGACACTTATCTTTTTGGCTTGGATGAACACATCTGAACAGAAACCTAAACAATGAGAATGAATTAACCAGGTACAGGTGCAGTAAAGGAGATGAGAATGTTCCAAAAAGAGGAAGCACATGAACCAGGGGCAGATGAGATGCATAAACATAATGTGTCCTTGGAACTTAAGGTAGTTTAGTTACACGTTAGGGTCAAGTGTAACAAGATAGCTAGAGATTAGGATGGGAAGAACATGGAATCCCAACTATTAAAGATGTTTTGAGACATAATACTGTGTTTGAACGTAATCCTGAGAGTGATGTGGGGAGAGTGAAATCTTCTAAATTAGATTTAGAGTGGACAGGAGCAAGGACACGAGGCAGGCCGATCAGTTAGGAGACTATAGCTAAAAGCTGGGTGCAAGACGAGGACGACCTAACACAGGGCAGCAAGAATGGGGACTGAGAAACACACAGGAAAGCTTTCTCTGACCACTGGATAAGAGAAGTGGCTTCCCTTCTGTGCTCCATAGCCCTTTGCACTCACTGCCTGCGTAGTAGGGTGCTTACCACAAAGAGCTTTCATCACATGGTAGAATGTAAGTTCAAGCAGGGCAAAAATCAAGCTTTTCTTTTTCAGCCCCACACACAATTTCTGGCATGTGGAGAGTGTTCAGTATATACAAACATTAATGAAGAGGCATAAATATGAATCTCCTTCCCATTCTGCATCTCTCCTTTGAACAATGAATACTCATGTGGATAATGCAGACACCTCAAAATAATGGAATTATTTCCTCCAGCGTAGACAGGAGCACTACCATCCCCATTAAAGCTCTGAGTGCTAACTTCCACGTGAAACTGTATTAAACACTGAACATAAGCTATCTATGGTTTATTTTCTTTCCTTAGAAGCTTATATATGCTTCTTAATTTTCAAAAAATGTTATACATATTATTTTCCCTTCCCCCCCCCTTTGTGTGTGTGTGTCTGTGTTTTTTTTTATTTTTTACTTTATTTTACTTTACAATACTGTATTGGTTTTGCCATACATTGACATGAATCCACCACGGGTGTACATGCAATCCCAAACATGAACCTCCCTCCCGCCTCCCTCCCCACAACATCCCTCTGGGTCATCCCCGTGCACCAGCCCCAAGCATGCTGTATCCTGCATTGGACATAGACTGGTGATTTGATTCTTACTGAGGAGATAATTGTTGAAAACTTCCCTAGAATGGGGAAGGAAATAATCACCCAAGTCCAAGAAACACAGAGAGTTCCAAATAGGATAAACCCAAGGCAAAACACCCCAAGACACATATTAATCAAATTAACAAAGATCAAACGCAAAGAACAAATATTAAAAGCAGCAAGGGAAAAACAACAAATAACACACAAGGGGATTCCCATAAGGATAACAGCTGATCTTTCAATAGAAACCCTTCCCCTTTTTAAAATCAAGATCAATAACCACAGTTACTTTTTACTGAGTGGGCTTTTTCCAGATGTGCCATGCCTAAATTGTCTTTTATTGTATATATAAATACTTTCTAGAATGTTCTGATATCAAAAGATGATTTTATTAGATAGACATCTCCCAAAGTATAGGCAGTGTACATTTTAAAGTACAGTTAATTAAGTCATGTTTCTAATGAATTATACTATTCACTATACACACAAATGCTGATGGGATTAAAAAGGCTACAATTTCAAAATGTATAGGTACAAGGTTGTGCAATGTTTTATACATCATAGTACTGAAACTGGAGAAGGAAATATGACTAGCAATACAAGAAAATTTTAATTAGTTATAAATTTTCAGGAATAAAAGTAATGTCTTCTTTTGGTTTTCATTTCCTGCAGAACATTTATTTTCCTCTGAAATCGTCACTTCTCCTGAAAATGCCAAGTGATGTTCCTGGGCTTTGCAGTCTCTGTTGAATTATTGCCTCTAAGTCTTGGTTAAACTTGTTTTACCAATTAAGGATAATTGGTAAGTTATTTTTAATCTTTTAAAAGTTTAAAAAATGTTTTAAAAACAATTGAAACCACTACCTATAATTAAATTAAAATTTAATCTTCTAGGACACTTAACATTCATGAAGTAAATCTTTTGACTTTGCTTGATCATTTTATGCCCACAATGATTGGACTGAGCAAGCAAGTGTTCTTATATAATGTTGAGAGAAAACATAGATTTCACAGTTTCTTTTTTGATGACAGAGGTCCAGTACAAGAGGTCCATATACAAGATTGACAGGAGACTATATGCATTTGTGAAATGGGGTATGTATATGTGCATATGTGTATGTCTGCATACGATACATTAATTGTTTTCATGGACACACTCAATTCAGTCACTCAGTCATGTCCGACTCTTCGCGACCCCATGGACGGCAGCACATCAGGTTTCCAGCATCACCAACTCCCAGAGCTTGCTCAAAATCATGTCCATTGATTTGGTGATGCCATCCAACCATCTCATCCTCTGTTATCCTCCTCTCCTCCTACCTTCAATCTTTCCCAGCATCAGAGTCTTTTCCAGTGAGTCAGTTCTTCTCATCAGGTGGCCAAAGTATTGGAGATTCAGCTTCAGCATCAGTCCTCCCAGTGAATATTCAAGACTGGTTTCCTTTAGGAAGGACTGGCTGGATCTCCTTTCTTTCCAAGGGACTCTCAAGAGTCTTTTCCAACACCACAGTTCAAAAGCATCAATTTTTCAGCACCCAGCTTTCTTTATAGTCCAACTCTCACATCCATACATGACTACTGGAAAAACAATAGCTTTGACTAGACAGATCATTATTGGCAAAGTAATGTCTCTGCTTTTTAATATGCTGTCTAGGTTGGGCATAGCTTTTATTTCAAGGGGCAAGCGTCTTTTAATTTCATGGCTACAGTCACCATCTGCAGTGATTTTGGAGCCCAAAAAAATAAAGTCTGTCACTGTATACATTGTTTCCCATCTGTTTGCAATGAAGTGATGGGACTGGATGCCATGATCTTAGTATTATGAATGTTGAGATTTAAGCCAACTTTTTTCACTCTTCTCTTTCACTTTCATCAAGAGGCTCTTTAGTTCTTCACTTTCTGCCATAAGGGTGGTGTCATCTGCATATCTGAGGTTATTGATACTTCTCCCAGCAATCTTGAGTCCAGCTTGTGCTTCACCCAGTGTGGCATTTCTCATGATGTACTCTGCATATAAGTTAAATAAACAGGGTATCGATATGTAGCCTTGATGTACTCCTTTCCTGATTTGGAACTGGTCTGTTGTTCCATGTCCAGATCTAACTATTTCTTCCTGACCTGCATACAGATTCCTCAGGAGGCAGGTAAGGTGGTCTGATATTCCCATCTCTTTAAGAATTTCCCAGAGTTTGTTGTGATCCACACAGTCAAAGGCTTTGGCATAGTCAGTAAAGTGGAAGTAGATGTTTTTCTGGAATTCTCTTGCTGTTTCAATGGTCCAGTGGATGTTGGCAATTTCATCTCTGGTTCCTCTGCCTTTTCTAAATCCAGCTTGAACATCTGGAAGTTCATGGTTCACATACTGTTGAAGCTGGCTTGGGGAATTTTGAGCATTACTTTGCTAGCGTGTGAGATGACTAAAACTGTGCGGTAGTTTGAGCATTCTTTGGCATTGCCTTTCTTTGAGATTGGAATAAAAACTGACCTTTTCCAGTCCTGTGGCCACTGTTAAGGATCTGAAATAGCTCAGCTGGAATTCCATTGCCTCCAGAAGCTTTGTTCATAGTGATGCTTCCTAAAGTCCACTTGACTTCACATTCCAGGATATCTGGCTCTAGGTGAGTGATCACACCATCGTGGTTATCTGGTTCATTAGGATCTTTTTCATACAGTTCTTCTGTGTATTCTTGCCACCTCTTCTTAATATCTTATACTTCTGTTAGGTCCATACCATGGACACTATACAGCTTTTATAAAAACAATGGTGCACAATTTAAAATTTATTAATTAACTTCATGAAATTATCTGTTTACAAAAGAACATGTTTTAAAATGAAGTAACTAAATATTACACCTTTTGTTTTTAGTTTTTTCTTTAAATCTCTTCCACCACAAACACTTTTTGATATACAATGGATTATATATTTTACCTGTGTCTATCTGTATATCCATATCTATAATCAGGTTTAAATTTATTTGAATAAATAAACTTATGTTACATTTATATATTTTTTTTATTTTAAACATGTGTGATGGAAAACGTAAGTCAGATTAATAAGTATTAGCTAAATGTGAGATTCAGAGATACTGAAATGGAAAGAGGTCTACTGTGATTTTAAAAGGGGAAAGGGAAACTAGATATGATTTACAAATGCAATGCAGTTCATAAAGCAGTGTATGCAATGTAATCTTATTCACTAATGTAATCTTGTTATGAAATATTTTGGTTAAAAAATACCTTTAAAATACAGATATCACCTTAAGGTGTGTCCTCTATTTTTTTTTTTTTTTAAGTCACTCAGTCATGTCTGACTCTTTGTGACCCCATGGACTGTATAGTCCATGGAATTCTCTAGGCCAGAGTACTGGAGTGGGTAACCTTTCTCTTCTCCAGGGGATCAATTCAACTCAGGGATTGAACCCAGGTCTCCCCAATTGCAGGTGGATTCTTTACCAGCCTAAGCCATGAGGGAAGCCCCATATATTATAACATATAAAGAACTGCTTAGTGTGGCCCTTGGCATAAAGACACAATAAATGCTGTTATCATTATTTCCTTATTGTTTCTATTATTACCTCTCATTTGTAGGCTATTTTCTCATATAAATCTATAAGGATGTGGGACCATTGCTTTTGCCATGTGATGCTGTCTCATCTATGTGTATTTGAAAAATATAAACCTTCTCAGGAGTGTGAGGTCATAAGTAAATGTACCAAGAAAAATTCTATCAGACAAACAGAATTTTGACAGGCCAAAAAAGTTCTTAGATATCTTCTAGGAAGTTAAATTGATCTAAGAGTATAGAAACAAAGCAGTAATTTATAAACTAATACCAAACACCAATTGGTATTGGAAATCATGAAAATATTAATGGTCCTTGCCAAGTCATGCATCCTGGAAATTTCCAACTAATCAATAAATAACCTACCAATAGGAAGGAGGCATTAACCATGGACAAGCACAGTTTTCCTCTTTTTAACTACTAATGAACTGAATTTCAGTTGAAAGTAAGGAATAAAAGGGCTTCCCAGGTAGCTCAGTGGTAAAGAACCTGCCTGCAGTGCAGGACACTGGGGTTCGATCCCTGGATCAGGAAGATCCCCTGGAGAAAGGAATGGCAACCCACTCCAGCATTCTTATCTGGAAAACTCCATGGATGGAGTAGTCTGGTGGGCTACATACAGTCCATGGGGTGGCAGAGTTGGACACGACTGAGTGACTTTCACTCCACTTCAAGGAAAAGAAAGTATATTTGCTAAGGAATTCTCATGTGTTTTAAGTGCCAGACTTGTAGATCCATAAGATTTCATTTATAGCTTTATAAAGGTTTATAGCTCAAAAGGTTAGCAAAGTTCAAGATAAGGAATGATTAAAGGAGTTTGCATGCTGCTAAAGACGGGAGTAGGAGGACGCACATGCAGTCTATTAATCAGTTAGGATGGAGTGACACAGAAGAAATGGGAAGCCAAGATGATTACCAGGCGGCCTCCTGGCTCTGCAAGCCCTGCCTTCAGAGCCCTCTCTTGAGGGACTGGCAGACACTACTGCTGTAGCAAAGGAATTAAATGGCCCAGGGAAAGGCATGAGTGTGCACTGAGCAGACTTTTGCCCTTTAACTAGGTTCTCTGACATACATGGGTTTCCCTTGTGGCTTAGATAATCAAGAATCCGCCTGCAATGCAGAAGACCCAGGTTCAATCACTGGATCAGGAAGATTCCCTGAAGAAGAAATGGCAACCCACTCCAGTACTCTTGCCTGGAAAATCCCATGGACAGAGGAGCCTGGCGGGCTACAGTCCATGGGGTTGCAAAGAGTGAGACACAACTGAGTGACTAACACTAACATAAACTATGTTTTAAAATATTTGTCAATGTAGAATTACCTAAAGGCAAAGTAAAACAAGGCTAAAGATTGGGCAGAACAGACTCTTCTGTTAGATAATCTGAGAATTAGGAGAATCTTAGAAAATGTTTATTTATGCAATACTTACTTTGTACATGCCAGGTACAATTCAAAAGTTTATTTTATAATTAATAATTCAATTGTCATAACAACTTTAATACTACAAGTATTAAACTATGAGTATCTCCACCGTCCAAATGGGGAAACTGAGGATGAGAGCATATGTAACTTGCTCTTAGCCACACAAGGGTCTCCTCAGTGACAAAGCTGGATTTGGCGCCAGGAAGTCTGGCCCAAGCCTGCCACCTTCACCTCTTTAATGTGTTACCTTTTATCTAGGTAGCCACTCCATGTTACATTCTCTACACTATGAAAGGTGGTGCTAGTGTATATGAACAGCATGTGTAGCCTGTGCTCTAAGAAATATTTTGATTCACAATCTTGAATATAAGAATATCTGTTTGGTTGTTCTAAAGGAAGGTTATTTGCCAAAATTCTTTCTGAATCCTGTGAATATGAATGAAGTAGACATAATTTGAGACTTTCTGTATTGACACAGTTTTACTGTCTGTCATATTTTCAACTAATCTAGATATGCAGACTCACATTAGCAACTTCTCCACATCCATTCCCCCTCTCCCAGTCATTTGGTATTAATTCCATATACTGTTTTCCTTTTTTCATTCCCTACAACCAGTCAAGTTCATCCTCTCTTCTCCCTGTTCTCTCTGCTCCCCTGAAGTTCAAATTCTTATCACTCAGATTATTGCAGGTATGTCCTTGGTGTTCTTTCTCCATCTCCTTCTTCCTGTTTTAGCCATAGCAGAGATGAGCTGGTCAGGGATGGCCCTGTGGGTCATTAACTCTGAAGATGAGGTGAGCCATATCCTAAGACAGAGGCACAGCTGGATAAACAAGGGCCCAAGTCAGACCAATTACTCATATTGCCAAGGCAAAAGCAATGTCAGAGGTCAGATCAAGCAACCACATTGCACAGCTGAACTCAGGGCACATTTATCCTGAAGCTAAGGAGCTTCAGAGCTTCTCACTCTCACAGTAGAAACAATGCTTCATAACTGTTGTGATGGGTCACATGTCTACAATGCCCACTTCACAACAAACCAAAGTTCTAGTCCAATATTTTTTTTCAGAGATTAAAACAACGGTTTATTAAGAAATCTTGATTTGCACAACAAAAATAATGTACAGCTGACATAAGATTTACGTGAGAAAATATACACATATAAGTTACGTGGGATGCCAAAGCAACTAAGAAATATATAGTAACATAAAAGAGGAGTTCGAACGTTTCCAGAATGCTCAGAAGTAATGTGTTCTAGTTAATTTATTTTGTTGTTAACTTAGTTACTATACAAACAGCCCATTAATTTTATTTTGTTTTTCCTGTTTTTACCTTTATTATTGAAAGTCCTCATAAAAATAGTTATCCATTTTTAGGCCAATATAATTAAATCTTTTTTTCATGATGTGGGACTTAAGAGGACCATAGGGTCCTTAATCTGAACATTCATGCTAAACTCAAATAGAAAAAAATGTAGAAAGCTGCACTAACTCTGGGACATAACTTAGTAGTTCTGTTTACAGTTTAGTAAAATCTCAGATAATAGTCTTTACCCTCATTGTGCTTTCTTACCCTGTTAAAAGCAGAGTATAAAAGCATTACTAATTGAGAATACTAGTTAATTATTTTTATTGTACTATTTAGAAGTTTTCCATGGCAAGCTAAATCACTTCAGTCACATCTGACTCTTTGCGACCCCATGGACTGTAGCCCATCACGCTCCTCTGTCCATGGGATTCTCCAGGCAAGAATACTGGAGTGGGTTGCCATGCCCTCCTTCAGGGGATCTTCCCAACCCAGGAATCAAATCCACATCTTTTATGTCTCCTGCATTGGCAGGGTTTTTGTTTTTTGTTTTTTTACCACTAGCACCACCTCGGAAGTCCATTTAAAAGTTTAGATGGAAAGAATAAAACGTTCTGTGATTAAATCTAAAGGCCTGACTGGAAAAATTTCAATTTCAAAAGTTGATTGCCAGATAAATGACTGTGGAAAGGGAGAATACCCTACATATAATATTCCTATAAATATAAAATAGATAGCATCACACTTGGTTTTAATAAATGCAAAGATTAGAGGAAAGAAATTAACCAACATTTTTATGTCTCAATCTTGCCTATTTAGACAATCATTCCCTTATTCATGGGCTTCCCTTGTGGCTCAGCTGGTAAAAAAAACTGCTTGCAAGGTGGGAGACCTGGGTTCGATCCCTGGGTTGGGAAGATCCCCTGGAGAAGGGAAAGGCTACCCACTCCAGTATTTTGGCCTGGAGAATGCCATGGACTGTACAATTCATGGGGTCACAAAGAGTCAGACACTGAATGACTTTCACTTTCACTCCCTTATTCATTCAGTAAATATTTAATCAGTAACTGCCATGTGCTAGGAAATGGGAGTTATGTGGGAAATAGGTAGATTCCTCTCTTCATGGAACTCCCATGCTGATGGGGAAAATTGGCATTAAAAATATAAGTGCTCAGAGTGTTCTTAGAAGTATAGGATGTTAAATACTCATGAGTATTTCCTCTAATTAGGGGTGGTGATCAGGAGAATGTGGAGAAGGTGATATTTAAGCTGAAGCTATAAGGAAGAAAGATGCCACAATAGGAGGAAGAATGTGTAACAGGAAGAGAAAACAATCCATGTGATGGCCCTAAAAACTCTGGCATGTTTGAGGAGCCAAAAGAAGCCCAGCAGGACTGAAAACTCAGAGCTGGAGGGAAATGGTGCATCTGAGGACTCAGCATCAACAGCAGTTGCATCATCCAGGCCATTGTAGCCAATCTCAGGACTCTGGGAAGGCACCGAGTTTAAAATATGGAGCAGAATGATCATACTTTTTATACAGGGATCATTTTGCAAAATAAGGAATGGATAGGAGGGGCAAGGAAAAATGCAAGATCACTGAGGAGATGACTGCAGAGCTCGCAGGTTAGATGGTGGCACCATTAAGATGGAGAAAAATGGATGGATTTGAGAAATATCTAAAAGATAGAGTTGTTAGAGAAATATCAATAATCTCAGATATGCAGATGACATCACCCTTATGACAGAAAGTGAAGATGAACTAAAGAGCCTCTTGATGAAAGTGAAAGAGGAGTGTGAAGAAGCTAGCTTAAAACTCAACATTAAAAAGTAAAATCACAGCAACAAGTCCCATCAATTCATGGCAAATAGATGGGGGAAAAAATGGAAACAGTGACAGAGTTTATTTTCTTGGCCTCCAAAATCACTGTGGATGGTGACTGCAGCCATGAATTAAAAGACTCTTGCACCTATGACAAACCTAGACAGCATATTAAAAGGCATCATTTTGCCAACAAAGGTCCATCTAGTCAAAGCTATGGCTTTTCCAATGGTCATGTAGGGATGTGAGAGTTGGACCATAAAGAAGGCTGAGCACCAAAGAATTGATGCTTTTGAACTGTGGTGTTGGAAAAGACTCTTGAGAGCCCCTCAGACTGCCAGGAGATCCAACCAGTCAATCCTAAAGAAAATCAGTCCTGAATATTCATTGGAAGGACTGATGCTGAAGCAGAAGCTCCAATACTTTGGCCACCTGATGAGAAGAGCTGATTTATTTTAAAAGACTGAGGGCAAGAGGAGGAGGGGGTGACAGAGGATGAGATGGTTGGATGGCATCATTGACTCAATAGATATGAATTTGAGGAAATTCCAGGAGACAGTGAAGGACAGGGAAGCCTGGCGTGCTGCAGTCCATGTGGAGTCCATGTGGTCGCAGAGAGTTGGACACAACTGAGCAACTGAACAAGAGTGGGGAGAATTTGCAGGCTGACTGTCTGTTAAGAGGGGATGAGGAAGAAGTAAAGGATTTAAAGAGTTGAGTGTGGCTTATCAAGTTTCTGGACTTAACGTGTAGGAGAAGTAGGAATTGGGGATAAAATAATGCAGCCACTGAGTGTCACTTCCTTGAGTAAAACTTTTAAGATAATTTAATCTTTTAAGATAATGTTTGGACTGATATGTTCAATTCAAACCCAAATTCTAAACCAGAGTTCTTCTATATACTTTTATATATACTTCTCTCTTATATCTGAAGAAGGAAATGGCAATCCTCTCCAGTATTCCCCCATGGATGGAGGAACCTGGCAGGCTACAGTCCGTGGGGCCGCAAAGAGTCGGACGCAACTGAGCGACTTCACTTCATTTCACTTCACGTCACTTCTCTCTTATATACTCTTCATCTGTACCAAGAGTCCTACATCTCAAGGACACAGGGCATAACAGAATATCCCACATATATTCATTTACTTTTTCCCACATTACACACATAAGGGTCTCAGAATAACAATACTAATTCTACTCTATTAGATTAGTTACCTATATAATTACTGAGAATGGGTGAATATTTTTTTCTTTTACATATGTGCTTTTTACTCTCTATTGCTTAGTAGTTGGACTATATTATGCCTAAGCATATAGCCATTATATACTATCCTCTCTCGTCCTAAAATCATTTACTCTTGAGTTTTATAAGTAACTAAACATTTAATGACACCACATGGCCATATGTTGCTGTTTCTCTTGTCATTTTGGTAGTTCAAGAGCACAGTCTCTAGAAGCTTCTTCAGGAAGAAATCTTGGGAACTATTTCCTTGAGTTCTAATGCTATTTGTTTGTCTATACCCTTTAAATTGGCAGGTAAGTCTGATGAATATAAAATCCCTGGCTAACATTTCTTCCCTTGAGTACCTTAACTTTATGTTACTCCATTTTCTCTTAGCATAAAGTACTACTAACTAAAAAGGTCTGATGATAACATAATTTTCTTTCCCTTAAAAATCACCTGCTGATTTTGCCAAGATGAAAAATAAGGCTTTTTTTTCCTTTAAGCTGTAGTAATTTTGCTAGAATATATCTTGATTTTGGTCATTCTAGATTGATATTCTTAGGTACTCAGTGTGCATCTAATACATAATTTCAAATATATACATATTTTCAGAAAGTCTTCTTGTTAGTGGGTTTTCCTATTTTCTTGTTTTGTTTTCAATTTTTTCCAGAAACTTCAATAACATTTATATTGAATTTTTATTGCCAGTTATCAGTGTTTTTAACTTTATCTCCAATTCTTCTTTAAATTTTTCATGTTTTATATTTGATATGTTTTTCTTTTGTACTATCAGTTTTTCTTAAAGTAATTTCTTTATTCTCTCTTGTGTTGAATTTTTTTTCTTTTATTTCTAATATCTCAGCTCAGTTCCATTACCTCCTGTCTGAATTTTTCTCTGATGAATATTGTTCTTTCACATCTTATACCATATCTTTAAATCTTTAGCTTATTTTTGAAATATTATAAAAGGCCATATTTATACTCTGTTGAATTTAGTTTCTATTAACTTTCAGAAGGAGGCACAGTTCAGGCTAAATGTTTAACATCACGGAGCCCCCTCTTCTGTTATTTTTGTACAACATCTTGCTTCCTGAGATCTCCAGGCTCTGTGCCCCACCCCTCATAGTGTAGAATGAATGGTCACCCCAGATATCTGAGTCCTAATCTCTAGAACCTGTGAAGACATAACTAAGGTTACAGACCATAAGCTAAAATCCAGGGAGATATCCCGGATTATCTGTGGAAACCCAGTTGAATCATACAAGCACCTTAAAAGAAGAGAACTTCTTTAGCTGGAGGCAATAGGGATAGGGCAGAACAAGAGATAAGAGAGATCTGAGACAGGAGGACTGACCCATAGGAGGAGGCCCCTGATTCTGGCCTCAAAAATGAAGAAGGCCACGAAGCAGAGAATGCAAGCTCTGAACACTGAGAAATGACCCTTGGAGCAAACAGCAAGGAAACAGGACCTCAGTCCCTTAACACATGGCAGAGAGCTCTGCCATCCACCTGAATGAACAGAAGGGGATTCTTCCTACAATCTCCCCATAAAAGCCCAGACACATACACCTTGGTTTAAGTCTCGTAGCAGAGTCACCTGAAACCATCCAGAATTCTGACCTAAGAACTCTAAGATAATACATTTATGTTGTTTCTAAGTCACTAAGTTTGTAGCAATGCCTTACCGTACTAACTGTAAGCAAACACACCGAGTTTTTTTGATAGGCTTTACTTTTTAGAGCTCCCTTTGTAGCTCAGTCTATAAAGAATCTGCCTGCAATGCAGGAGACCTGGGTTCAATCCCTGGGTCCGAAAGATCCCCTGGAGAAGGGAATGGCAATCCACTCCATTATTCTTGCCTGGAGAATCCCATGGACACAGGAGCCTAGCAGGCCACAGTCCATGGGGTTGCAAGAGCTGGACATGACATAGTGACAAAATGACAACAACTTTTTAGAGCAGTTTTAGGCTCATGAACAAAACTGACTGGAAGGTGCAGAGATTTCTCATACGTGCCCTGCCTCCACTCATGCAGAGCCTCCTCTAGAGTCATGTCCCCCATGACAGTGACGTATTTCTTACAACAAATAAACCTACAGTGACACGTCATTACCAATCAAAGACCACAGTTTACATTAGAGTTCACTCTTGGTATGCTCTATGAATTTAGGCAAATACACAATGACATATATGCATAATTAAAACATTACACACAGCAGTTTCACTACACTTAAAATCCTCTGCCCTGCCTACTCATCTCTCCCTACCCTCTAGCTCCCTCAGCTACTGAGGTTTTAACCCTCTCCCTAGATTTGCCTTTTCTAGAATGTTGTAGAGTTTGACTATCACACTATGAAGACGCAGTTTTTTTTTTTTTAGAACATTTTAGGAATGATTTTTTTTTTCAGCAAAATCACATGTGATATTTTATTTTATTTTTTTCACTTTTTTTTTAATTTTTACTTTTACTTTATTTTACTTTACAATACTGTATTGGTTTTGCCATACATTGACATGAATCCACCATGGGTGTACATGCGTTCCCAAACATGAACCCCCTCCCACATCCCTCCCCATAACATCTCTCTGGGTCATCCCCATGCACCAGCCCCAAGCATGCTGTATCCTGCGTCAGACATAGACTGGCGATTTGATTCTTACATGATAGTATACATGTTACAATGCCATTCTCCCAGATCATCCCACCCTCTCCCTCTCCCTCTGAGTCCAAAAGTCCGTTATACACATCTGTGTCTTTTTCCCTGTCTTGCATACAGGGTCGTCATTGCCATCTTTCTAAATTCCATATATATGTGTTAGTATACTGTATTGGTGTTTTTCTTTCTGGCTTACTTCACTCTGTATAATCGGCTCCAGTTTCATCAATCTCATCAGAATGGATTCAAATGTATTCTTTATAACAGCTGAGTAATACTCCATTGTGTATATGTACCACAGCTTTCTTATCCATTCATCTGCTGATGGACATCTAGGTTGTTTCCATGTCCTGGCTATTATAAACAGTGCTGTGATGAACATTGGGGCACGTGTGTCTCTTTCAATTCTGGTTTCCTCGGTGTGTATGCCCAGCACTGGGATTGCTGGGTCATAAGGCAGTTCTATTTGCAAATTTTTAAGGAATCTCCACACTGTTCTCCATAGTGGCTGTACTAGTTTGCATTCCCACCAACAGTGTAGGAGGGTTCCCTTTTCTCCACACCCTCTCCAGCATTTATTGCTTGCAGATTTTTGGATCGCAGCCATTCTGACTGGTGTCAAGTGTTACCTCATTGTGGTTTTGATTTGCATTTCTCTAATAATGAGCGATGTTGAGCATCTTTTCATGTTTGTTAGCCATCCGTATGTCTTCTTTGAAGAAATGTCTATTTAGTTCTTTGGCCCATTTTTTGATTGGGTCATTTATTTTTCTGGAATTGAGCTGCATAAGTTGCTTGTATATTTTTGAGATGAGTTGTTTGTCAGTTGCTTCATTTGCTATTATTTTCTCCCATTCAGAAGGCTGTCTTTTCACCTTGCTTATATTTTCCTTTGTTGTGCAGAAGCTTTTAATTTTAATTAGATCCCATTTGTTTATTTTTGCTTTTATTTCCAGAATTCTGGGAAGTGGATCATAGAGGATCCTGCTCTGATTTATGTTGGAGAGTGTTTTGCCTATGTTCTCCTCTAGGAGTTTTATAGTTTCTGGTCTTACATTTAGATCTTTAATCCATTTTGAGTTTATTGTTGTGTGTGGTGTTAGAAAGTGATCTAGTTTCATTCTTTTACAAGTGGTTGACCAGTTTTCCCAGCACCACTTGTTAAAGAGATTGTCTTGACTCCATTGTATATTCTTGCCTCCTTTGTCAAAGATAAGGTGTCCATATGTGTGTGGATTTATCTCTGGGCTTTCTATTTTGTTCCATTGATCTATATGTCTGTTGAAGATGCAGATTTTCTTTCAGTTCAATTCAGTTCAGTTCAGTTGCTCAGTCGTGTCCGACTCTTTGCGACCCCATGAATAGCAGCACGCCAGGCCTCCCTGTCCATCACCATCTCCCGGAGTTCACTCAGACTCACATCCATCGAGTCCGTGATGCCATCCAGCCATCTTATCCTCAGTCATCCACTTCTCCTCCTGTCCCCAATCCCTCCCAGCATCAGAGTCTTTTCCAATGAGTCAACTCTTCGCATGAGGTGGCCAAAGTACTGGAGCTTCAGCTTTAGCATCATTCCTTCCAAAGAAATCCCAGGGTTGATCTCCTTTAGAATGGACTGGTTGGATCTCCTTGCAGTCCAAGGGACTCTCAAGAGTCTTCTCCAACACCACAGTTCAAAAGCATCAATTCTTCGGTGCTCAGCCTTCTTCACAGTCCAACTCTCACATCCATACATGACCACAGGAAAAACCATAGCTTTGACTAGACGGACCTTAGTCGGCAAAGTAATGTCTCTGCTTTTGAATATACTATCAAGGTTGGTCATAACGTTTCTTCCAAGGAGTAAGTGTCTTTTAATTTCATGGCTGCAGTCACCATCCACAGTGATTTTGGAGCCCAAAAAAGTAAAGTCTGACACTGTTTCTACACTGTCCCCGTCTATTTCCCATGAAGTGATGGGACCAGATGCCATGATCTTCGTTTTCTGAATGTTGAGCTTTAAGCCAACTTTTTTCACTCTCCTCTTTCACTTTCAATCAAGAGGCTTTTTAGCTCCCTCTTCACTTTCTGCCATAAGGGTGGTGTCATCTGCATATCTGACGTTATTGATATTTCTCCCGGCAATCTTGATTCCAGCTTGTGTTTCTTCCAGTCCAGCGTTTCTCATGATGTACTCTGCATATAAGTTCAATAAGCAGGGTGACAATATACAGCCTTGACGTACTCCTTTTCATATTTGAAACCAGTCTGTTGTTCCATGTCCAATTCCAACTGTTGCTTCCTGGCCTGCATACAGATTTCTCAAGAGGCAAGTCAGGTAGTCTGGTATTCCCCTTTCTCTCAGAATTTTCCACAGTTTATTGTGATCCACACAGTCAAAGGCTTTGGCATAGTCAATAAAGTAGAAATAGATGTTTTTCTGGAACTCTTTTGCTTTTTCCATGATTCAGCGGATGTTGGCAATTTGATCTCTGGTTCTTCTGCCTTTTCTAAAACCAGCTTGAACATCAGGGAGTTCATGGTTCACGTATTGCTGAAGCCTGGCTTGGAGAATTTTGAGCATTACTTTACTAGCATGTGAAATGAGTGCAATTGTACAGTAGTTTGAGCATTCTTTGGCATTGCATTTCTTTGGAACTGGAATGAAAACTGAACTTTTCCAGTCCTGTGGCCACTGCTGAGTTTTCCAAATTTGCTGCCATACTGAGTGCAGCACTTTCACAGCATCATCTTTCAGGATTTGAAATAGCTCAACTGGAATTCCATCACCTCCACTAGCTTTGTTCGTAGTGATGCTTTCTAAGGCCCACTTGACTTCACATTCCAAGATGTCTGGCTCTAGATTAGTGATCACATCATCATGATTATCTGGGTCGTGAAGATCTTTTTTGTACAGTTCTTCCATGTATTCTTGCCACCTCTTCTTAATATCTTCTGCTTCTGTTAGGTCCAGACCATTTCTGCCCTTGATCGAGCCCATCTTTGCATGAAATGTTCCCTTGGTATCTCTAATTTTCTTGAAGAGATCTCTGGTCTTTCCCATTCTGTTGTTTTCCTCTATTTCTTTGCATTGATCGCTGAAGAAGGCTTTCTTATCTCTTCTTGCTATTCTTTGGAACTCTGCATTCAGATGCTTATATCTTTCCTTTTCTCCTTTGCTTCTTGCCTCTCTTCTCTTCACAGCTATTTGTAGGGCCTGCTCAGACAGCCATTTTGCTTTTTTGCATTTCTTTTCCATGGGGATGGTCTTGATCCCTGTCTCCTGTACAATATCACGAAACTCATTCCATAATCAGGCACTCTATCTATCAGATCTAGGCCCTTAAATCTATTTCTCACTTCCACTGTATAATCATAAGGGATTTGATTTAGGTCATACCTGAATGGTCTAGCGGTTTTCCCCACTTTCTTCAATTTAAGTCTGAATTTGGCAATAAGAATTTCATGATCTGAGCCATAGTCAGCTCCTGGTCTTGTTTTTGTTGACTGTATAGAGAGAGCTTCTCCATCTTTGGCTGCAAAGAATATAATCAATCTGATTTCGGTGTTGACCATCTGGTGATGTCCATGTGTTGAGTCTTCTCTTGTGTTGTTGGAAGAGGATGTTTGCTATGACCAGTGCATTTTCTTGGCAAAACTCTATTAGTCTTTGCCCTGCTTCATTCCGCATTCCAAGGCCAAATTTGCGTGTTCATCCAGGTGTTTCTTGACTTCCTACTTTTGCATTCCAGTCCCCTATAATGAAAAGGACATCTTTTTTGGGAGTTAGTTCTAAAAGATCTTGTAGGTCTTCATAAAACCGCTCAACTTCAGTTTCTTCAGCATTACTGGTTGGGGCATAGACTTGGATAACTGTGATATTGAATGGTTTGCCTTGGAGATGAACAGAGATCATTCTGTCGTTTTTGAGATTGCATCCAAGTACTGCATTTCAGACTCTTTTGTTGACCATGATGGCTACTCCATTTCTTCTTCTTTCACTTAGTGACATGTAATTTAAGTTTCCTCCATGTGTTTTCGAGGCTCTTGGCTCACTCTTTTTATCTGAACCTTCTTTTTTTCTCTCTGTCATGATCAGTTTTGACTCCACACTTCACTGTGAGAACCTTTCTCCAAAAGGAGCTCCGAAAGTTCAGTTTGGAGATTTCACAGGGGCCCGGCTGCTTACATGTTAGGATTCACAGTAAGCCCTTGCGCTTTGCTACAGAGATGAGCAAAACCCTCCCAGCTGCCCAGCTGCAGCTGCTGTTCTGCAATTGTCCTGAGACTTCTGGTAAAGACCTGTGAGCTGACCTGTTCTCAGTTTCTCAGAATCCACGTTCAGGGTCCTTCTGCTATTTGCAGCTCAGACACTGAGAACTAGCTGGCCTTGTGGCTGCAGCCAGTTTACTCCAGCAGCCTGAATTTTGGTGGATTGTGGAGATATGCTGTTACCAGTTTTGTTGTAAATGTCCATTGGTTTTGGTTCTGCTAAATAGCTGCCTTGGTTGTTTATGTGTGGGAATTGAAATACATTAAAAAAAAAAAAAACAGATGTCTTCTCCTGGTGCCATCTTCCCAGAATTTCAAGTCTAATCTAGACATATAGAAATTTTTGAAAAATTGCTTGTAAATATCATTCTTAGAAAGTGGGCCATATTTTAATCACCCAGTAGCAGCTTTTCTTGTAAAGAAATTTAGTAATAAGTTACTCTGTAAAAAGAGTTACTTAAAATATGTATCTAATTATGCCCTAGACTGTACATTTTATGAATCTGTGGTGTTTGTGAAGTGAGATCCACCTGTGTATTACAGACTAGGAGCATCAATGCTGAGGAAGTGGCAGGTGGTAAAGGCAACAGCCATTCTTTCAATTATAGATGTTTCAATGGGAACATTTACTTTTGTTCTGAGATCAATTATATGTCCAAAATACTAAATCATCTTTAAGTTTCCAGTTATGTCAAAATACAGGAAGGAATTGAGTGAGTTATATAAGAAGATGAAAAATTTATTCAAAATGTCTGTAGTTCCTCTGAGCACTGAGCAACACATTTGTGTAAATCTTCCTGTTTTCTAGGACGTGCTTACACAATTATCAGCAATGAAAATGAGGTAACACCATGGGGTAGATAGGAGAAGACTGCCTTAGGCCTCTCCTCCCCAACTGGGAGGTCTAACAGTGGATCAAGAACAGATGAGGGAACACAAAACTGGGCAGGGAACAAAGTAGACTTAGGTACTTAAAGCAGCTATCTTTCACTTTTGACCATTCTTAAAGACATGAAACAAAGGGAAGAAGTGGTATCTTCCATAGTCAATACTTTTTTGAAAAATGTTTTATCATATGTATTTTCCCAGACTTCTATATAGTATTTAATGCCCCCATTTATCATATGTGTTTGAGTATACTAAAATTCACTCTTATTTAACTTTGTTGCTATATGTCAAAAGACTGTATTTCTGATAGCCTCCATGAGCTCAAAAGTTTGGCCAGGGCCACGATGAATGGGTGGGATATGATGAGGGAATTCTTCACATGCAGCTTCCGATTAAGGGCTCCACTCACGCCTCCTTTTGCCAAGGACTGCATAATTCTTGGAGGATGTTGGGCTGGGAAATGCCTTTTTCAATTGCCACTTACAGAAAACCAGTGTCATCCTGTCAGCATTCTCAATAATTCAATAACTAAAACACACATGCATGTTTAGCGTTGTTAACAACAGCGTGTTCTTGAGGCACCTTTGATGTTTCCATGTAATTGTTTTGGGACACCATGAAACTTGCCCATATAGATGGCGAACTTTATTGACAAATGTGTGTGTTCTGTTTCACTAACCAGCAGTTCCCATTTTTTTACCTCTCTGCCAGCCTCCCTGTTCCCTGACACACAATACTTTATTTAAAAAGAAGACTCACCAAAAAAATAAATAAATAAATAAAAAGAAGACTCAATCGATGTGGTAAACTTCTTTTCTTATTTTAAGAAATTATCTCAGCCACCGCAACCTTTAACAGCATCCGCCCTGATCAGTCAGCAGCCATCAACACTGAGGCAAGATCCTTCACCAGCAGAAAAATATGGAGGTTCAGAGGATGGTTAGCATTCTTAGCAATTATGTATTTTTTTAATTAAGGTATGTACATTATCTTTTTTAATATAGTGCTATTTCACTTAACAAACTATAGTGTAAACATAAATTTTATGTGCACCAAGAAACCAAAAACTCTGTGTGACTAATTCTGTTGCAGTGGAGTGGAATCCTCAATACCTCCAAGGTATACTTGTACCCAGACTAAGGTGATAATGAGATAAAACAGCAAGTGCAAAGGTTTCAAGGGAATACAGAGGTTACTCAATAACAATTTACTGATTAAATACATCATAAATTAATTAATGAGTGAATTAAGGGGCCAGAGAAATCTCAGTTTGAATCCTAGCTCTTCCACTTAGTATCTAGAAATTTGGGCAAACTACTTAGCCTTTCAGAGCTTTGTTTTATTTTTTCATTTCCAAGATAGGAATAATTATACTTACTTGGCAGAACTGATCTGAGGACTAGACATGCTGTATATATAAAGCATCTAGCACATCATTTGGGAAACAGTAGGCTTTTGAAAAAGCAAAGCACAGCTGCAGGAAGATTTGACAAAATTTAACTTCTATTTATGATTTAAAAGAAAAAAAGAAGGCTCTTAGCAAACCAGGAATAGAAGGGAACTTAGTCTGTCAAAACATGGCTATAAAAAACTAGGAAATGCAAATATCAAATAATAGATAAGAAATTCTTGAAGAACAAATTAGAAAGACTTTCACTATCAAAATTTATTGTAAAACTTTCATAATAAAGAAGGGTCATATAGACATAGTGATAGAAAAACATACCAGGATAACTAAATAAAGTAGTATAAACAGACCAATGGACATTGTTTCATAGAGAAGATTTGCGGAGAAAGAATAGAACTTTCAATAACTGATGGTGGAAATCTAATTTTCTTTATTATAAAAAGAAAATAAAATTTTACCACCACTTCACAAAAACAAAAAACAATCCCAGGTAGAAACATGACCTAAATGAGAGAAACAAAACTGTAAGTTTTTAGGAAGAAAATATAGAAGAAGAAATCCATAACCTCAGGGCAAGGAATGATTTCTTAACAAGACAGAAAAAGTACAAACCATAGGAAAATGTTTACTAAATCAAATAAAAATTTAAGAACTTACTTTTATTATCAAAAAAAAAAAATTAAGTAAATGGCAAACCAGAGTAGGAGAACATAATTGCAACACCTATGATCAAAAAAGTACTAGTTTCCAAAATAGTAAAGAAAATTTCTATAAAGAAGTATGAAAAATGTTGGCAGCCTAAGAGAAATAAAGGGTCAAACCTTGACATGGTACTTTAAAAAAAAAAAAAGACTATCAGATTATAAATAACATGTGAAAAAAATAGGATAATATGTGAAAAATCAGGGAAGTAAATTTAAAATTGTAATGCAATACCATTATACTTCTACCAGATTTGCAAATGTTGAAACATCTAGTATACCTCTTATAGGCTGAATTATGCCCCTTCTGTCCAAATATATCTGCTGAGGTCTAACCCCTGGTTCCTTAGAATGGGGCCTTATTTGAAGATAGGGCCTTTACAAAGGTCATCAAGTTAAAATGAGGTCATAAAGGTGAGGTCAAAGGGGAAATTTGCACCCAGAGACATTCAGAGGGAATACAATGTGAAGACACTGGAGAAAATGGCCATCCACAAGCCAAATAGAGAAGCCTGGAACAAATCCTTTCCTTAAAGCCCTCCAAAGGAACTTTGCCTGCTGACAACTTGATCTTGGGCTTCCCCCTCCAAGAACTGTTAGAAAATAAATTTCTAATGCTTATGCCATCAAGTTTGTGGTACTTTGTTATAGAAGCTTTAGCTGCTGAGCTCCAAACCAAGTGCTGTTGAGGATGCAAGGGCCTTAGGAGCGGGATTGTCTTATACAATTGAATGGAATATAAACTAGTACAACCATCTTGAAAAACAGTGTGACATCATCTAGAAATGTCTATCTGAGGTCCTAACATTTGCACTCCCAGGTATGTATTCCTAGAGTATTCCTGTTGAATAGAACTTTCTGGAGTGATAGAAATGTGCTAGAAATGGTGCTGTCCAATACTATTGCTGTCAGTCAATAGTACTGGTGACACAATGTGGCTGTTGTACACTTGAAATGTGGTTAACACAACTAAAAGACTGCATTTTTAATTTCATTTAATATTAACTAATTTAAATTTGTCAGTCTAGTGCTCGCCATAGTTGATAGTACAGCCTAACACCTGCACTGTCGAATGCTTACAGCAGTATTGATCATAATACTCCAAGCTAGAAATAACACACATAACTATAAATAATAGGATGGATGAATTACAACACATTTATACAATGGGATACCGTATGGTCATGAAAATGAACTAGAGCTACACACCAAATTGACGAATCTCAAAATTATCATAAAAGCAAATTAAGCAAAAATAAAATACAGATAGCATAATACATTTACATAAAGTTCAAACACAGTAATGGATCATCAACAAGGACCTACTGTCTAGTACATGGAATTCTGCTCAATATTATACTGCAGCCTAGATGAGAGCTGAGTTTGGGGGAGAATGGATACATGTATGTGTATGACTGAGTCCCATCCCTGTTCACCTGAAACTATTGCAACTTTGTTAATCGGCTATACCCCAATACAAAATTAAAAGTTCTTTTTTAAAAAAAGAATAAATACACAGGTGGTAAAAGGAAAAGAGAAACAAAGAAATGATCGTTACAAGGGTCAGGTTGGAAAGAAGCCCATGGGAGTCTTCTGGGTTTTTGCATGTTATGTTTCTTCATCTTGGTATTGGTTACATGGAGGTTATTTTACAATTATTATTTAAGCTATTACATACATAGGTTTAATATTTCTCTATATGTGATATGTATCTCAATAAAGAACAGGAACAAAACTATAATTATTATCATCATTCTTAGACACTGTTTTTAATTAATGTTTCTTTTCTTTTACAAATACATAAAACCTACATATGTGAAACTAGGGTCAGAGATTTTTTTAGTAGGAATCCAAATCCTTACATTCTTTAACACACCTGAATTCTCCAATTTAAAGGCACAATCCAATGACCATATATAGGCTGCTCTCTTAACTGACTTCCTCTTATATAACCCCTAAATTAACTAATGCTTACCATTTGGAAAATAAACTCACTGGTTCTCTTAGCACACAAAATGCTTTGTGGCTACTGAGCATGGCAACAGCTCCAACGAAAGTCAATTCTGTATTTTTAATCATAGAATAGGAAGGTAAAGTGAGAATTGTCCTCTATGAAGAGTAATTTGGATACTTTCGAAAGACAAGATAAGGGAGAGTCTATCAAGAAAAAAACTGCTGTACATTTAAATCCACTATAAAAATGAAAAATCATAAGACTCTAGAAGAATTCTATTCTCAGATTGCTGTAGTTTGTAAGTTCTCATTAACACTATAGATTTAAAATTATGCATTTTAGTGTTGCTGATAAGAGAAAGACACGAAGTACCAATCAGTGGCCCATAGTATTGAATATACTCAAGGAAATACCTGGGCATGACATCAAAATACTGGTGAGTCAATCCTAATATATGTTTGAACTTTAAGCATTTTTCATTATTCTCTGCTTCAAGTCACTCTTCAAGTCAAACTACTACTAGTCCCAATAGGGAGAAGGAAATGGCAACCCACTCCAGTATTCTTGCCTAGAGAATCCCATGGACAGATGAGCCTGGTGAGCTGCTGTCCATAGCGTCGCACAGAGTCAGACACAACTAAAGTGACTTAGGATGCATGCCTGCACTGGAGAAGGAAATGGCAACCCACTCCAGTATTCTCACCTGGAGAATCCCAGAGATGGAGGAGCCTGGTGGGCTGCCATCTATGGGGTCACACAGAGTCGGACACGACTGAAGCTATTTAGCAGCAGCAGCAGCAGCAGCAGCAGCAGCAGTCCCATTAGGGTCAGATAAGGAGGTCAGTATTATATAAGCTATACATACATAGGTTTAATATTTCTCTATATGTGATATGTACCTCAATAAAGAACAGGAACAAAAGTATAGTTATTATCATTATTCTTAGACATTGTTTTTACTTAATGTTTCTTCTCTTTTACAAATAAAATCTACATGTGTGAAACTAGGGTCAGAGAATTTTTTAGCAGGAATCCAAATCCTTATGTTCTTTAACACACTTGAATTCTCCAATTAAAAGGCACAATCCAATGACCATATACAAGCTATTTTCTTAACTGACTTCCTCTTATATAACCCCTAAATTACTGTACTTTCAACAGGTTAATGTGGGGAGGGCACTGGAAGTTTGATTTTACAAAAAACTCCCCCTAAGTAGCAAAAGTTTTCAGAAGTCTCAAACAGATCTATTATCTCCCTCCTCTCAACCTTATACTGCCCTCAACTTATTCTAATCTGGATTTTGTATATACTGGCTGCACTGAACACTTTGCACTGAGGCGGTTATTGACCTCTACTGTGAAAATTCAAAAGCCAATTCATTTATATGCATCTTGACTGTTGTGCCAACATCAAGGACACAAATCAAGTGTTTTATCTTCTTGAAAGATTTATTTTCTCTAGGTTCTTGAGGTGCCACATTCCCACGTTCTTCTCCCATTGTACTAGTCAGGCCCTCTTCCTCTGCCTGATGTCTAAAAGTTATAATACCCAGGGTCCTTGTCCTCGTTCCCTTCTCTTTTCTATTTCCACTTACTTCTTAGGAGAGTTCATCCAGTATGTGACTTTAAATGTCAAATCAATATACCTGGATCTAGCCTCATCCCTGAGGCCATTGATTCCACTTCCTGATGCCTAACAGGCATTCAAAATTAATATGACTCAAATGGTACTCTTATATCTATTTCTCCTGTTCCCCAATTTTCTTTAATTCAGCAAATGGTCCTGCTGTCAAACTTAGGGTGAAAACTTGGAGCAATTCTTCATCTATGTCTTTTCCTTACAAGTAAAATTTTCAGTGTTTCTATCTCCAAAATATGTTTCTGCTCCTAGAATCCTCGTCTAAGCCTCTCTCACCCCATCCCTGATCTACGATAACTCTACAACAGCTCTTTTGCATACATTCTTGCCCCCTATACAGAGGTCCAAACATTTTCTCAAAATATAAAATCAGACAATATACTTATTTTGGTATAAGATAAACTCCAATAGTTTCCCATTGTAATCAAACAATATTAAACTCTTTCCCAAGGCAAATCAGGAAAAAAAAATCAAATCAGTAACTAGCAGTCTGATTATATATGTCTCATATTTCTGCCCATTTTCCATTCTGCTCATGGACACTGGCTTTGTTGCCAATGTTGTTCTAGGAATATGCCAGGTCCATTCGTGTTTCAGGGTCTCTCCAGTCTATCTAGAATGAACTTCCCTCCAGATTTATAGGTAGCTCTCTGCTCCTCAGACAGTGTTTGCACAGCCTAGCTAAACAAGCTCTACATCCTATCATGTTGTATTCCACTGCACAATTTCATTTTCTTTAAGTAATATTTTACCATGCTTTAAAATGTGTTTCCTTATCTTATATATTTGTCAGGATTCTGCATCAAAAGGCTTCTCTGGTGGCTCAGACCATAAAGAATCTGCTTGCAATACAGGAGACCTGGATTTGATCTCTGGGTCAGGAAGATTCCCTGGAGAAGGAAATGGTAACCCTCTCCAGTATTCTTGCCTGGAGAATCCCTTAGACAGAGGAGCCTGGTGGGCTACAGTCCATAGGGTCACAAAGAATCACACAGGACCGAGCAACTAACACACTCCCCATGAAAATGAAGTATTTAGAGGAAGAAATTTGGACCTAAACATTTGGTTACTATTGTGAGTGCGAAAGTATTGATAAATAAATAAATGATTGAATGAATAAATAATAGAAGGAAAATAAGACAGTCTCAGTGTTGTGGTCCCATGTAGAGAGACACCAAGAAAGAGGCTCACAAAGGACTTTCATACCCAGTGTTCTCAATATCCCCAAAGTATCCTTATACCTAGGAGCAAGGCAGGGCGTAAGATTCCTAGGCACTCATAAAACATTCTAGTAACATTTTTCCTTTTTGACATGGGAAATAACAAAGCAGCTCAAGTTCTCCAAAGTGTACATAGGATGAATGGCAAATAAAAAAGCTCTGCTTCCAGGAAAACGTTCTAGAATTCTAGTACCTGAATTTAGAAATCCCCAAAACCTCCTTGGTTCAAACTAAGAATTTATGATCCCTGCAAATTATGCCAAGCATACCCCCAGGAGGGCATTAATTACTGTTAAAGCTTAGTCTTATGAATGTCTCTTCCTGTCTGAAATTTAGAAAGCAGTGAGTTATAAGAAACTTTGTACAGAAAATAGGCTTTCCTAGAAGACATCCAGGTGATAACCTTCCTGTGAGAGTTTCAGACTCGTGTCCTAACAGACAGTTCAAAAGCCAGACATACACTAACATAGTCACATGGAGAATGGAACAGGTATATTATCAGTTCAGCTCAGTTTAGTTTAGTTCAGTCGCTCAGTCATGTTCAACTCTGTGAACCCATGGACTGCAGCATGGCAGTCCATCACCAACAGTCTTGTCCATCACCAACTCCCGGAGTTTACTCAAACTCATGTCCATCGAATTGGTGATGCCATCCAACCATCTCATCCTCTGTTGTCCCTTTCTTCTCCTGTCTTCAATCTTTCCCAGCATCAGGGTCTTTTCAAATGAGTCAGTTCTTCTCATCAGGAGTTTTAGCTTCAGCATCAGTCCTTCCGATGTATATTCAGGACTGATTTCCTTAAGGATTAACTGGTTGAATCTCCTTGCAGTCCAAGGGACACTCAAGAGTCTTCTCCAAGCACAGTTCAAAAGCATCAATTATTCAGTGCTCAGCTTTGTTTATAGTTCAATTCCCATATCCATACATGACTACTGGGAAAACCATAGCTTTGACTAAATGGACTTTTGTTGGCAAAGTAATGTCTCTGCTTTTTAATACACTGTCTAGGTTGGTCATAGCTTTTCTTCCAAGGAGCAAGTGTCTTTTAATTTTATGGCTGAAGTCACCATCTACAGTGATTTTGGAGCCCCCCAAAATAAAGTCTGTCACTGTATACATTGTTTCCCCATCTATTTGACATGAACTGATGGGACCAGATGCCATGATCTTAGTTTTCTGAATGTTTAATTTTAAGCCAATTTTTTTCACTCTCCTCTTTAACTTTCATTAAGAGGCTCTTCAGTTCTTCCTGCTTTCTCCCATAAGGGTGGTGTCATCTGATTATCTGAGGTTACTGATACTTCTTTTGGAAATCTTGATTCCAGCTTGTGCTTAATCCAGCCTGGCATTTTGCATGATGTACTCTGCATATAAGTTAAATAAGCAGGGTGACAATATACAGCCTTGATGATTATACACACTCATATTTTATTTGGTCTCAATAGGCACTGTATTCTCCTAGCCTGTTGCCTCTTTCTTCCTATTATTACTTTCTGATATTCATGGCTACAGAGCAAACCAAGAAGCACTAAAGTGAGACTACTAACCAACTTCAATATCAAAATTGTTATGTCAATAAATATACTACATTCAAATGTATTCACACACATTTCTTACATATAAACTGTCTCTGGAAATGCCAATTATGACATTAAGATTTTTTAAGGCTGTTCAAAGCACAGAAGTTTTACCAAGTACACTGAATCTATTGTTTCACACTTTAGTGAGGAAAGCTAAACATAATTTTATATACAGAAAGCCCTAAAGACTCCACTAAAAAACTGTTCAGTTCAGTCGCTCAGTCGCGTCCGACTCTTTGTGACCCCATGAATCACAGCACGCCAGGCCTACCTGTCCATCACCATCTCCCGGAGCTCACCCAGACTCACGTCCTTCGAGTCAGTGATGCCATCCGACTATCTCAGCCTCTGTCATGTCGTCCCCTTCTCCTCCTGCCCCCAATCCCTCCAGCATCAGAGTCTTTTCCAATGAGTCAACTCTTCACATGAGGTGGCCAAAGTACTGGAGTTTTAGCTTTAGCATCAGTCTTTCCAAAGAAATCCCAGGGCTGATCTCAGACTAATCAATGAATAGAGCAAATTTGCAAGATAAAAAATCAATATACAAAAATGAGTGGCATTTCTATACAGAAACAACAAGCTATCTGAAGAAGACTTTTTTTTTTTTTAAGCCGTTTTGCAATAGCATCCAAAAAAAAATCACTTAGGGATAAATTTAACTAAGGAATGAAAGAGCTATACATTAAAAACTATTAAAAACTGATTAAGTAAATCAAAGATGACACAAATAAATAGAAAGATATTTCATGTTCATGTATTAGAAGAATATTAAATATCCATACATCCAAAGCAATCCATAGATTCAGTGAAATCCCTATCAAAATCCCAATGGCAAGTTGAAAACAATCCTAAAATCTGTGTGGAACTCCAAAAGGACCCCAAACCAATCTTGAGGAAGAAGTGTAAAGCTAGAGACATCACATTTCCTGATTTCAAAATATATTATGAAGCCATAGCAGTCAAAACAGTACAGTATTTGAATTAAAAAAAATAAAAGACTCATAGATCATTGGAACAGAATAGAGGCTCCAGAAAGAAACCCACAGTATACAGTCATCTGGCTTTTGACAAAGGCACTAAGAACATACAGTAGAATAAGAGCACTCTCTTTTTAAATGGTATTGGGAAAATTGGACAAATATCTTAACAAGCAAAAGAACAAAATTGGACTGTTATCTTAAAACACAAAAATCAATTCAAAATGAAGTAAAGACTTCATAGGACGAGGAGACCACTTTCTCCCCCACAAATTCATTGAAAGATCATTTGAACACTGAGCAAATTCCATAAAAACAACTTTGAGCGCTGGTGGAGGACACCAGGCACCCAGAAAGGCAGCCCATTGTCTTTGAAAGGAGGTAAGACAAAATATAAAAGATAAAAAGAGAGACAAAAGAGTTAGGGACAGAGGCCTGTCTGGGGAGGGAGTCGTGAAAGAGGAAAAGTTTCCAAACAACAGGAAACCCTCTCATTGGCATGTCTGTGGGGAGTTTTGGAATCTCAGAGGGCAACATAATAGGGAGGAAAAAATAAATAAATAAAGCCCACAGATTACGCTCCTAGCTGCAACTCCCAGCAGAGAAGTAGCCCAGATGCTTGTGTCCACTACCAGCAAGTGGAGGCTGAACAGGGGGGCACAGGCTGCATTGCTGAGGGTAAGGACCAGGCCTGAATGCCCTGAGGACAATCTGAGGGAGTTAACATGTGATGACAACCCAAACCGTGGGACTGCCAGAGAGAGAGACAGAAAGAGAACTTTCCCATGAAAAGCTCTAACCTAAGGCACTGCCAGCCCACTCACAGAACAAAGGACTGAGCAGAGGAGAGCTAGCCAGCAGCGGACCAGCCCATCCCCTGCTGGAGGCAGGGAGGCAGGCGGATGGCAGCCAGAGCCAGAAGGCGAGGGGCAATCTCGGCCCCAGAGATGGCATCCTCCACCAAACTGCAAGCAGGCTCCCAGTTCCTAACCAAGTCTTCCTGGGATCCTGGACGGTTAACATCCACCAGGAGGGTCGCAGCCAGAGATCAGCTCCCCAGAGGAGACACACGACACACCTGAGATGGTGCCACCGCTGTGCACCCAGGAAACCAAGAGGCTCGGACCAGGGAGGTGATAAGATGCACCATCCACCTGGTGGGAGTGTGCTTGCCAAGCACCTGCTCACCTGAGCTGTTCAGACCTGGGAAGGGCACAAAATGCAGGCCCAACTGAGTCTGTGCCTTTGTGGAGTACCTGAGAACCTGAACCTGAGCAGCTTACACCTGGGAAGTGCACGCAACCCAGGGTCCACTTTAGACAGTTCCCCCATAAAGCAAGCTGGAGACTGAGCAGTGTAGACCAAGAAAACACATGCCCTGAGTGGGGGCAAACCACATGTGGCCCAGACTTTGAGCACTCCCCACACATGCCAGTGATATCTGTTTGCAGTATTCTTCCCTGCCCACAGCACAACTGAACAAGCGAGCTTAAATAAGTGACCATCTTCACCCCCTTGAGGCAGGGTGGAAATTAGACACTGAAGAGACTTGCAAACAGAAGCCACCAAAATAAACAGAGGGAACCGCTTTGGAAGTGACAGGTGCAACAGATTAAAACCCTGTAGTTAGCACTGACTACATGGAAGGGGCCAATAGATCTCAAGAAGTATAAGCTAGAACAAGGAACTATCTGAAACTGAGCTGACCCCACACTGCCTGCAACAGCTCCAGAGAAATTCCTAGATATATTTTACTATTATCATTTTTTAATTTTTTTAAAAATTTTAAGTCCTTTATTACTCCTTTAATTTTCATTTTTATAACCTACTATTATCTTGCAAAAAAGATCCTATTTTTAAAGCAAATTTCATATATATTTTTTATAATTTTTCTGATTGTGTTTTTTTTTTAATATTGCATTTTTGAGAGTCTAACCTCTACTCTAGATTTTTGACCTTTGCTTTTTGGTATTTGTTATCAATTTTGTACCTTTAAGAATCCAATCTTCAGTACTCATTTTTACATAGGAGTGTGATTACTGGCTTCATTGCCCTCTCCCCCTTTTGACTCTCCTTTTTTCTCCCCCAGATCACCTCTATGTCTTCCCTCCCCTTCTCTTCTCTACCCAACTCTGTGAATCTCTTTGGGTTTTCTGGGCTGTGGCGAACACTTCAGGAACTGATTACTGGTTAGATCTGTCTCTCCCCTTTTGATTCCCTCTCTTCTCCTCCTGGTCACTTCTATCTCCTTCCTCCCTGTTCTCTTCTCTTTGTAACTCTGTGAACCTCTTTTGGTGTTCCAGGCTGTGGAGAGCACATAGGGACTCGATTACTGGCTAGATTGCTCTCTCACCTTTTGATTCTCTCTCTTCTCTTCCTGGTTACCTCTATCTCCCTCCTCCCTCTTCTCTTCTCCATATAACTCTGCAAAACTCTCTGAGTATCTCTCACTGTGGAGAATCTTTCTCCATTAACCTAGATGTTTTTATCATCGGTACAGTATGGATGGAGAAGTCTTGAGGCTACTTAAAGAATAAGACTGAAAGCCAGAGGCAGGAGGCTTAAATCCAAAACTTGAGAACACCAGAAAGCTCCTGACTCCAGGGAACATTAATAGACAAGAGCTCATCCAAAAGCCTCCTTACCTACACTGAAAGCAAGCTTCACCCAAGAGCCAACAAGTTCCAGAGCAAGACATACCATGCTAATTCTCCAGCAACATAGGAAGACAGCCCTGAACATTAATATACAGGCTGCCCAAAGTCACACCAAACCCACAGACACCTCAAAACTCACTACTGGATACTTCAATGCACTCTAGAGACAAGAGATCCAGCTCCACTCACCAGAAAACTGACACAAGCTTCCCTAAGCAGGAAACACTGACATGACACTCATCCTATCCCACACACAGGGAGAAACCTCCACAACAAAGAGGAACCACAAACTTCCAGCACACAGAAAGGCCACCCCAAACACAGCAATCTAAAGAAAATGAAAAGGCAGAGAAATATTCAGCAGGTAAAAGTACATGATAAATGCCCACCAAACCAAACAAAAGTGGAGGAGACAGGGAGTCTACCTGAAAAAGAATTCAGAATAATGATAGTAAAAATGATCCAAAATTTTGAAAACAAAATGGAGTTACAGATAAATAGTCTGCAGACAGGGATTGAGAAGATACAAGAAATGTTTAGCAATGACCTAGAATAAATAAAAAAGAGTCAATCAATAGTGAATAATGCAATAACTGACATCAAAAACACTCTGGAGGGAACCAACACTAGAATAACTGAGGCAGAAGATAGGATAGGTGAGGTGGAAGATAGAACGGTGAAAATAAATGAAGCAGAGAGGGAAAAAGAAAAAAGAATTAAAAGAAATGAGGACAATCTCAGAGATGTCTGGGACACTGTCAAATGCCCCAACATTTGAATCATAGGAGTCCCAGAATAAGATGACAAAAATAAAGGCCATGAGAAAATACTTGAGGAGATAATAGTTGAAAACTTCCCTAAAATGTGGAAGGAAATAGTCACCCAAGTCCAAGAAACCCATGGAGTCCCAAACAGGATAAACCCAAGGCAAAATGTCCCAAGACACATATTAATCAAATTAATGAAGATCAAACACAAAGAGCAAATATTAAAAGCAGCAACGGAAAAGCAACAAATAACACACAAGGGGATTCCCATAAGGAGAACAGCTGATCTTTCAAAAGAAACTCTTCAGGCCAGAAGGCAATGGCAGGACATAAAGTGATGAAAGAGAAAAACCTACAACCTAGATTACTGTACCCAGCAAGGATCTCATTAAAATATGAAGGAGAAATCAAAATCTTTTAGAGACAAGCAAAAGCTGAGAGAATTCAGCACCACCAAACCAGCTCTCAACACATGCTAAAAGATCTCCTCTAGACAGGAAACACTGAAAAGGTATATAAAATCAAACCCAAAACACCAAAGTAAATGGCAATGGGATCACATTATCAATAATACCTTTAAAAAAAAATGGGTTGAATGCCCCAACCAAAAAACAAAGACTGGCTGAATGGATACAAAAAGAAGACCCCTATATATGCTGTCTACAAGAGACCCACCTCAAAATAAGGGACACATACATAATGAAAGTGAGGGGCTAGAAAAAGATATTTCATGCAAATGGAGACCAAAAGAAAGCAGGATTAGCAATACTCACATCAGATAAAATAGACTTTGAAATAAAGGCTGTGGGAAGAGACAAAGAAGGACACTACATAATGATCAAAGGATCAATCCAAGAACAAGATGTAACAATTATAAATATATATGCACCCAACATAGGAGCACCACAATATGTAAGACAAATGCTAACAAGTATGAAAGGGGAAATTAACAGTAGTACAATAAGAATGGGAGACGTTAATACTCCACTCACACCTATGGATAGATCACCTAAAGAGAAAATTAGCATGGAAACACAAACTTTAAATCATACAATAGACCAGTTAGACCTAATTGATATCTACAGGCCAGTTCAGTTCAGTTACTCAGTCGTGTCCGACCTTTGCAACCGCATGCACTGCAGCATGCCAGGCCCCCATGTCCATCACCACTCCCAGAGTTCTCTCAGACTCATGTCCATCGAGTCTGTGATGCCATCCAGCCATCTCATCCTGGGTCGTCCACTTCTCCTCCTGCCCCCAATACCTCCCACCATCAGAGTCTTTTCCAATGAGTCAACTCTTCGCATGAGGTGGCCAAAGTACTGGAGTTTCAGCTTTAGCATCATTCCTTCCAAAGAACACCCAGGGCTGATCTCCTTTAGAATGGACTGGTTGGATCTCCTTGCAGTCCAAGGGATTCTCAAGAGTCTTCTCCAACACCACAGTTCAAAAGCATCAATTCTTCAGTGCTCAGCTTTCTTCCTAGTCCAACTCTCACATACATACATGACCACTGGAAAAACCATAGCCTTGACTAGACTGACCTCAGGTGGCAAAGTAATGTCTCTGCTTTTGAATATGCTATCTAGGTTGGTCATAACGTTTCTTCCAAGAAGAAAGCATCTTTTAATTTCATGGCTGCAGTCACCATCTGCAGTGATTTTGGAGCCCCCAAAAATAAAGTCTGACACTGTTTCTACTGTTTCCCCATCTATTTCCCATGAAGTGATGGGACCGGATGCCATGATCTTCGTTTTCTGAATGTTGAGCTTTAAGCCAACTTTTTCACTCTCCTCTTTCATTTTCATCAAGAGGCTTTTTAGTTCCTCTTCACTTTCTGCCATAAGGGTGGTGTCATCTGCATATCTGAGGTTATTGAGATTTCTCCCAGCAATCTTGATTCCAGCTTGTGTTTCTTCCAGTCCAGGGTTTCTCATTATGTACTCTGCATAGAAGTTAAATAAGCAGGGTGACAATATACAGCCTTGATGCACTACTTTCCTATTTGGAACCAGTCTGTTGTTCCATGTCCAGTTTGAACTGTTGCTTCCTGACCTGCATACAGATTTCTCAAGAGGCAGGTCAGGTGGTCTGGTATTCCCATTTCTCTCAGAATTTTCCACAGTTTATTGTGATCCACATAGTCAAAGACTTTGGCATAGTCAATAAAGCAGAAAGAGATGTTTTTCTGGAACTCTCTTGCTTTTTCCATGATCCAGCAGATGTTGGCAATTTGATCTCTGGTTCCTCTGCCTTTTCTAAAACCAGCTTGAACATCAGGAAGTTCACGGTTCACATATTGCTAGCCTGGCTTGGAGAGTTTTGAGCATTACTTGACTAGCACGTGAGATGAGTGCAATTGTGCGGTAGTTTGAGCATTCTTTGGCATTGCCTTTCTTGGGATTGGAATGAAAACTGACCTTTTCCAGTCCTGTGGGCACTGCTGAGTTTTCCAATTGTGCTGCCATATTGAGTGCAGCACTTTCACAGCATTATCTTTCAGGATTTGAAATAGCTACACTGGAATTCCATTACCTCCACTACCTTTGTTCGTAGTGATGCTTTCTATGGCCCACTTGACTTCACATTCCAGGATGTCTGGCTCTAGGTGAGTGATCACACCATTGTGATTATCCAGGTCGTGAAAATCTTTTTGTACAGTTCTTCTGTGTATTCTTGCCACCTCTTCTTAATATTTTCTGCTTCTGTTAGGTCCAGACTATTTCTGTCCTTTATCAAGCCCATCTTTGCATGAAATGTTTCCTTGGTATCTCTAATTTTCTTGAAGAGATCTCTAGTCTTTTCCATTCTGTTATTTTCCTCTATTTCTTTGCATTGATCGCTGAAGGCTTTCCTATCTCTTCTTGCTATTCTTTGGAACTCTGTGTTCAAATGCTTATATCTTTGCTTTTCTCCTTTGCTTTTCACCTCTCTTCTTTGCACAGCTATTTTTAAGGCCTGACCAGAGAGCCATTTTGCTTTTTTGCATTTCTTTTCCATGGGGATGGTCTTGATCCCTGTCTCCTGTACAATGTCACGAACCTCATTCCATAGTTCTTCAGGCACTCTATCTATCAGATCTAGACCCTTAAATCTATTTTTCACTTCCACTGTATAATCATAAGGGATTTGATTTAGGTCATACCTAAATGTTCTAGCAGTTTCCCTACTTTCTTCAATTTAAGTCTGAATTTGGCAATAAGGAGTTCATGATCTGAGCCACAGTCAGCTCCTACTCTTGTTTTGCTTCTCCATCTTTGGCTGCAAAGAATATAATCAATCTGATTTCAGTGTTGACCATCTGGTGATGTCCATGTGTAGAGTCTTCTCTTATGTTGTTGGAAGAGGGTGTTTGCTATGACCGGTGCATTTTCTTGGCAAAACTCTATTAGTCTTTGCCCTGCTTCATTACGCATTCCAAGGCCAAATTTGCCTGTTACTCCAGGTGCATTTCACCCCAAAACAATGAATTTGACCTTTTTCTCAAGTGCACATGGAACCTTTTCCAGGATAGATCACATCCTTGTCCATGAATCTAGCCTTGGTAAATTAAAAAAAAAATTAAAATCATTCCAAGCATCTTTTCTGATCACAATGCGATAAGATTAGATGTCAACTACAGGAAAAGAAAAAAAAAAACTATTAAAAATACGAACATATGCAGGCTAAACAACACACTACTGAATAACTAAGAAATCACAGAAGAAATAAAAAAAGAAATCAAAATACTCATAGAAACAAATGAAAATGCAAACACAACAACCCAAAAACCTATGAGACTCAGTAAAAGTAGTGCTAAGGGGAAGGTTCATAGGAACACAAGCTAACCTCAAGAAACAAGAGAAAAATCAAATAAATAACCTAACTCTACACCTAGCAACGAGAAAAGGAAGAAATGAAGAACCACAGGGTTAGTAGAAGGAAAGAAATGATCAAAATTAGGGAATAAATAAATGAAAAAGAAACAAATGAGACCATGGCAGAAATCAACAAAGCTAAAAGCTGTCTCTTTGAGAAGAGAAATAAAATTGACAAACCATTAGCCACACTTATCAAGAAACAAAGGGAGAAGAATCAAATCAACAAAATTAGAAATGAAAATGGAGACATCACAATAGACAACACAGAAATAAAAAGGATGATAAGAGACCACTATCAACAACTATCTGCCAATAAAATGAACAACTTGGAAGAAATGGACAAATTCTTAGAAAAGTACAACTTCCCAGAACTGAACCAGGAAGAAATAGACAATCTTAACAGACCAATCACAAGCACAGAAACCGAAACTTTGATCAGAAATCTTCCAGCAAACAAAAGCCAGGACCAGTAACCAACAAATACATTCAGTGAAACTACAAAATAAATTAAAAGGACAAAACGAATAGCATGAATTGGCACTCATTAAGCATGACCAACTTAAAAGCCTTAGAGTAAACTATACTTATGGCCAATTTAGGGTGACAATCTTAATTTTAAACTTTTATAAAAAGTTTGTTTAAAAAAAGGCCCAAAATATTTAGCTTTGAGCATTTAAACTATTTTACTTTTGGGAGCATAACTTCTGTTTTTGAAAAAGGAGTAATGTTATTTAAATTGCTCTCCTGAGAAATCAGTCAATTCAGTTCACTCACTCAGTTGTGTCTGACTCTTTGGGACCCTATGGACTGTAGCACACCAGGCCTCCCTGTCCATCACCAACTCCCAGAGTTTACACAAACTCATGTCCATTGAGTCAGTGATGCCATCCAACTATCTTATCCTCTGTGGTCCCCTTCTCCTCCTGCTTTCAATTTTTCCCAGCATCAGGGTCTTTTCCAATGAGTCAGTTCTTCACATCAGGTGGCCAAAATATTGGAGTTTCAGCTTCAGCATCAGTCCTTCCAATGAATATTCAGGACTGATTTCCTTTAGGATGAACTGGTTGGATCTCCTTGCAGTCCAAGGGACTCTCAAGAGTCTTCTAAATAACATGCAGATGAATGGATAAGATAGCTGTGGTACATATACACAATGGAGTATTACTCAGCCGTTAAAAAGAATTCATTTGAATCAGTTCTGATGAGATGGATGAAACTGGAGCCGATTATACAGAGTGAAGTAAGCCAGAAAGAAAAACACCAATACAGTATACTAACTCATATATATGGAATTTAGAAAGATGGCAATGACGACCCTGTATGCAAGACAGGGAAAGAGACACAGATGTGTATAATGGACTTTTGGACTCAGAGGGAGAGGGTGGGATGATTTGGGAGAATGACATTCTAACATGTATACTATCATGTAAGAATTGAATCGCCAGTCTATGTCTGAAGCAGGATGCAGCATGCTTGGGGCTGGTGCATGGGGATGACCCAGAGAGATGTTATGGGGAGGGAGGTGGGAGGGGGGTTCATGTTTGGGAACGCATGTAAGAATTAAAGATTTTAAAATTTAAAAAATAAAAAACTAAAATAAAAAAAAAAAACCTGACTTAACATTTTCAAACCTAAGTTAAACTGCTTTCCACTATTTCCTCATATAGTCATAAGTATGCAATTTTTTCTATAGTTACAATTTTAAAATCACCTTTCCACCCAATATATTGTCTCAAAAAGATTCTTAAAATGCAATTATTCACAGATGAGTCTATGTAGAGTGCCTCTATGTGGAGTACCTACATAGTTTGTGTGTGAGGCAATGACTGTCCATTGTTCCAAACTATAATTTACAGGATGCTGGTATAGCAAACAGCCTTGGAAGACAGGGATGCTGTCTTTCTCCAGAGCACAAGGGCAGTCACGGCCATTGTCCATTTCTTAAGATTTAGGTTACCTAAGCTCAGAGTTTCTCTCCTGCAACATAACTCAGTGAGGATAGCACCATCTTGAGCAGCCATGTCACCATGTGGAAATTGGGGCTTGGGGGACCAATCCAAACATGAGAATACACTGGCCACTGTCACTGCTAATATAACAAACTGTCCTTTATCTCTGACCTAGGAGGATTTTGTTTTCTACCAGTGTCCATGAAGCTGTGACAGGTGGTCTTTTAAGTCTGCAAGTGAAGTAAGATCTCAAACCCTGCACTGTGCTGGACATCAGTAAGACATGTAATTTACGTACGGTTTATAAATTATTTTCAGGATTTATTTGATTGTGATTTTCTTTAAATGAGGCTAGGGCCACTCAC